>NC_064614.1:705630219-710630219 GCF_023898315.1 Schistocerca nitens | reverse complement strand
GCTGACTACGTTGTTTTCAAACAACTGTTGTTCAAGAAAACACACCGACATTGTTGGCCTTTAGTAAGTGCTCGGCGCTATAATTGTTCTGAATATCGTGAACAAGCTCCTTACCATATGTCCTAGTATATACCTTACATAGCTGCCTTTCTCAATGGTATGTAATAATATATGAAGAGTACAAGGCAAAAATGATGATAGACAATTTTTTCCCATTTTCATGTTAGGACAGGAATTTGGAGCTCAAATACGGCCGAATTTGTAGGGTGGTGTACACGGCAAGAATGCTGGCAGTTACTAAGTTATTTTCCATTTTATTTTTGTTGTGAACGGTAGAACCGATCAATGTCATCTGCGTTCATGGCACATATGATTAGAGTCATTTCATAAGGCTGGCAAAACCTGTTTGATCAGGAGTTCAACGTGCTGTCTTCATTCTTTTGTTTACTTTGTGTTTGTGGTTAGAAAGTTGTCAAAGTTTATAGATTGTGTTATTGGTAGTAGTTTCTGTGAAGATGAGTGAATTAAGTGAGTCAAGTGTGGATGAAGATTGTGAAAACGTCAGTAAACTTAGCACAAAGAAGAGAAAATCCCATGGAAGGGTAAGAGATGTGATGAAAAAACTTAAAGTGTGTACTCACAAAACTGGGCCCGATTGCAGATGTAAAAGACTACAGTGTTTTGATAGAGTTTGTGAAGGTGAAAGAAAAAGATTACTTTCTCATTTTAATAGTTTAGAATCTAATGATGCTCAGTACATATACTTGGCTGGGCTTATCAATGTTTATGACCTCAAAAATCGCAGACCAAGAAAGCCTGAATATGAATCACGTTTTAATGATAAGAGCTACACCTACAAAGTAAGAATAAAGGATGGTGATAATATTATTGACACCCCTATGTGCTATAAAGCATTTTTGTCTATTTTTTGTGTAACTCGGAGAAGCGTTCAAACTATTCAAACGAGTCTGAAAGAAACAGGTGAACCCCCAACAGATAAGAGAGGAAAGTATGACCACAAACATTGTAGGACTTCATAAGATGTTAAGCAAAGCGTCATTGATCACATTACATCGTTCAAGGGCCGTACAAGCCATTATAGTTTTGATAAATCTAAAAAAAATGTACACATTGTACAAGACAGGTAGACCTAGTGACAAGATTGCGTCCTATGAATTTATAGACAGATATTCGTATCTAAGTTTAACATAGCTTTCGGATATCCCAGAAGCGACACCTACTGTGCATGTGACAGGTACCAAACAGAAATGAAAGCTCTAAACCTCCAGCTGGAACAGGCTAATGATGACAAGGGAAAATCAAATATTTTAAGCAACATTATGACAAAACAATGTGAGAATGAGCTACACTTGAGGAAAGCTAACATGTTTTATGACACAAAGAGAAAATGTAGGAAAATTTCAAGGAAAAGGGAGGATACTGAGGCACTTACCATTGATTTTCAAAAAAATTTAAGCTTACCTAATTTGACCACAAATGACGTTTACTACCGCCGTCAATTGTCATTGTATTTGTTCAATGTCCACAGCCTATCTACGGGAAATGCAACTTTTTTTGCTTACCCAGAAACAGAAAGAGGTAAAGGTGCAGACGAAGTAGTATCGATGTTGCACTATTATATCTTCACCATGTTACAGTCAAATGTCAAAAATTTATACATATCTTGCGATTTTTGTATCGGACTGAACTAGAACTACACCATGTTTCGCTTCTGTCATTATGTGTTACAAATCCTAGAAAACTAGACTGCATAGCAATCATATTCCCTATTCGCGGCCACTCTTACCTAGAATGCGATAGAGATATGGCCCTGATAACCGACAGATTTCCCGCAGAGATACCAGCACATTGGGTAAATGAAATAAAGAATGCCAGAGTAAAGCCTTCGCCTTTCACTGTGATCGAAGCTGACCCAAAACCTATCTAGAAAATGAACTGCTTTTTTGAGAAATCACTATCACAAGAAATGCCCATTTGCTACACGACCAATTCGTGAAATAAAATTTTCAAAAGATCATTGTAGGTTAGTTGAACACAGATCATCTTACACTGGGTACTTTCTTATGTCACCGATCCTAACACAGCACCAACTTACCAAGCTTCCAAGAGAGATAGAAGACCCTGGTGATAATACGTCCTTCTCTTTACCATGAATTCTGCGTGAAGGTAAGAGAAAATGACTCAACACTTTACCTTTGCTTTCACATATCAATAATCTATAGACCTATAATGAGCTATAGAATAATACCTCAAGATAATAGTGTAACCTTGAAAGTAATGAAAGCTTATCAGTACAGGAAATATTTTTGCCGCTGTTGCAACAGGTATTTAGTTAGGTTATTAGTTAAATTCATAATACGCTACGTAAGTAGGTAGTTTACAATTTTAGGACAAAAACCACCAGCAGGTTCCCTTGTTTTAGCCCAAAAGTTGGCTTATTTAAAGGATCTTATTAAACTAAATCTGTAAGGTACAAAGACCTGCAGCACCTGAAGCAGTTTTGTATTCCATCTGCTCAAAAGTACACTCCTGGAAATTGAAATAAGAACACCGTGAATTCATTGTCCCAGGAAGGGGAAACTTTATTGACACATTCCTGGGGTCAGATACATCACATGATCACACTGACAGAACCACAGGCACATAGACACAGGCAACAGAGCATGCACAATGTCGGCACTAGTACAGTGTATATCCACCTTTCGCAGCAATGCAGGCTGCTATTCTCCCATGGAGACGATCGTAGAGATGCTGGATGTAGTCCTGTGGAACGGCTTGCCGTGCCATTTCCACCTGGCGCCTCAGTTGGACCAGCGTTCGTGCTGGACGTGCAGACCGCGTGAGACGACGCTTCATCCAGTCCCAAACATGCTCAATGGGGGACAGATCCGGAGATCTTGCTGGCCAGGGTAGTTGACTTACACCTTCTAGAGCACGTTGGGTGGCACGGGATACATGCGGACGTGCATTGTCCTGTTGGAACAGCAAGTTCCCTTGCCGGTCTAGGAATGGTAGAACGATGGGTTCGATGACGGTTTGGATGTACCGTGCACTATTCAGTGTCCCCTCGACGATCACCAGTGGTGTACGGCCAGTGTAGGAGATCGCTCCCCACACCATGATGCCGGGTGTTGGCCCTGTGTGCCTCGGTCGTATGCAGTCCTGATTGTAGCGCTCACCTGCACGGCGCCAAACACGCATACGACCATCATTGGCACCAAGGCAGAAGCGACTCTCATCGCTGAAGACGACACGTCTCCATTCGTCCCTCCATTCACGCCTGTCGCGACACCACTGGAGGCGGGCTGCACGATGTTGGGGCGTGAGCGGAAGACGGCCTAACGGTGTGCGGGACCGTAGCCCAGCTTCATGGAGACGGTTGCGAATGGTCCTCGCCGATACCCCAGGAGCAACAGTGTCCCTAATTTGCTGGGAAGTGGCGGTGCGGTCCCCTACGGCACTGCGTAGGATCCTACGGTCTTGGCGTGCATCCGTGCGTCGCTGCGGTCCGGTCCCAGGTCGACGGGCACGTGCACCTTCCGCCGACCACTGGCGACAACATCGAAGTACTGTGGAGACCTCACGCCCCACGTGTTGAGCAATTCGGCGGTACGTCCACCCGGCCTCCCGCATGCCCACTATACGCCCTCGCTCAAAGTCCGTCAACTGCACATACGGTTCACGTCCACGCTGTCGCGGCATGCTACCAGTGTTAAAGACTGCGATGGAGCTCCGTATGCCACGGCAAACTGGCTGACACTGACGGCGGCGGTGCACAAATGCTGCGCAGCTAGCGCCATTCGACGGCCAACACCGCGGGTCCTGGTGTGTCCGCTGTGCCGTGCGTGTGATCATTGCTTGTACAGCCCTCTCGCAGTGTCCGGAGCAAGTATGGTGGGTCTGACACACCGGTGTCAATGTGTTCTTTTTTCCATTTCCAGGAGTGTACTTTGAAGAACTTCCTCATTGACAAAACATAAGTTGTAAGTAACAGTATGGAAATAAAATCTATGTGGACCTAATGTGTTAAAATCTAGAATATTATAAATCTTATAAAATAAACAGCAAACAGAATCTATTTACAGGTTACAAGATCCACTGACGAAGCACAGAAAGATAGTGGTCTTTCATCGTTTTTACCAAGTATTTTATGACTGCCATCACTTTTACCATGTTTTATGTGTACCTATTTTAGTTCTTAATTAATAAAGTACCTTAAAATTGAAAATGTATTTATTGTATTACATTTATTACCTAAACAAATAGATATAGAACAATAAAAATGTTGTTGTGATAATTATACGGTGAACGTTTATGATATACGAGAGACTAGAGCAGAAAATTCGTCGTACTGAAAAGTTACAAAAAAGTGACTATCATCATTTTTGCCTTTTGCTCTTCATATTAATATTACCTACAACACCAAAAATTATGGAAACAGTACACGAAACCTCGTGGAATTAGACACTTTTCGGAAAAAATGCAGTTAAATTTGTAAAATAAAATGAGAAAAACAATGAGGCTTAAATTATATGAAGCTGCAGCGACATCGTTTGTGGCATACAGAAGTGAAAACTGGACTCTGGTGTCAATCCAAGCAAGGTATGTAAGGATGACAGAAATGAAATTCTTATACTATATTACAGATTACTCACAGATTATCGAAAGAGTCGTGCTCCATTCAGAGGAGAATTAAGTATCCAGAGCGTTGAAAATGTAGTATTTAAGAACAGAAATAAGTTATATCACTATTTAAATCAAAGATACATAGGGCACCAAGGAAACGCCACCCAGCAGGACACCAGAGATATAGACGCTCCTTTAAAAGATGAACAGATCAGTTGATCGATCTTCCTCTCCTCGACGACTGCGCTAAATTTGGTTAACTGGTTATAGTTCGCATGCAAAATGCAGAATGTATCCTCAGAGAGAGTATCAGAACCTCCAGTATGGGGTGCAACAAACATTCTCTTTGCTGAAAAAGCGATCTCTGAAGTGAGTAGTTGTCTGTGGAGTTGCTATGAGCTTGCAGTATTTCGTCACAGAACCTACTATTGATATCATGTAATGCAATGTTATTATATTTTATTGCGATACGACAGATAATCATGTTGTTGTTGTTATTACTGTTGTGATCTTCAGTTCGAAGAGTGGTCTGATACAGTTCTCCATGGTACTCTATCGTGTGCGAGCATTTTAATCTCCGAATAACTGCTATAACGTACATCCACTTCAACCTGCTTACTGTATTCAAACTTTGGACTCACTCTACAATTTGTACTCCCCTCACTTTCCTCCTGTATTGAGCTGATGATTCCTTAACTCTCAAGATGTGTCCTATCAACCAATCCTTTCTTTTAACGAAGTTATGGTACCAACTTCTTTCCTTCCCTGTTGCAATGAGTACTTCCTTATTATTTACGTGACCTGCCAATCTAATGTTAAGCATTCATGTGTAACATCTTACTTCATAGGCTTCTATTCTCATTGTTTCGAGGGTTCCCTTTACTGCCTGGTCACTTGTACAAATTGAATAACATAGGGCAATCGCTACAGACCTGTCTATCTTCTCAACCACTGCTTCTCTTTCAAGCACTTCGACTCTTGCTACTGCTGCCTGGATTCTGTACAAGTTGCAAATGACCTTCCGCTCTCTGTATTTTTCAGCTGCCACCTTCACAATTTCAAAGACTGTATTCCAGCAAAGTGTCAAAAGCTTTCTCCAGGTCAAGAAATTAAGTAACCTTGATTTGCATTTCTTTAACCAATCTTCTTACATAAGCCGTAAGGTCAGTATTGCCTCATGTGTTACTACATTTCTCCGCAACTCAAGCTGATCGTTTCCGAGGTCGGCGTCTACCAGTTTTTCCATTATTCTGTAAACAATTCATGTAATTATTTTTCAATTAAGAATTATGAAACCTGTATTTCCATAATATTCACACCTGCCAGCAACTACTCTCTTTAGAATTTGAACTATTATATCAGTTTTGAAGCCGGTCGAAGTTTTGCCTACATTGTAAATCTTCCACATGAGGTTGATTAGTTTTGTCATGGGTGGCTCTCCCTTGGTTATGATTAGTTCTGAGGGGTCATATTTCGGTCTTTCAGGGTTGTGTGAAATTCTTCACACAGAATCAGCTGTTTCATCTCATCTTCACCTAATTCCTCTTCTCTTTCTATAATATTATTCTCAAGTTTGTTTTCCTTATATAGACCCTTCCATCTTTTAGCATATCCTTGTTTGCTCGGTACTAGCTTGCCATCTGACCTCCTGATATTCACACAGCTGCTTCCCTTTTCTCCCAACGTCCTATAGTTGACATTTATATACACTACTGGCCATTAAAATGGCTACACCAAGAAGAAATGCAGATGGTAAACGGGTATTCATTGGACAATTATATTATACTGCAACTGACATGTGATTACATTTTCACGCAGTTTGGGTGCATAGACCCTGAGATATCAGTACCCAGAACAACTACCTCTGGCCGTAATAACAGCCTTGATACGCCTGGGCATTGAGTCAAACAGAGCTTGGATGGCATGTACAGGTACAGCTGCCCATGCAGCTTCAACACGATACCACAGTTCATCAATAGTAGTGACTGGCGTATTGTGACGAGCCAGTTGCTCGGCCACCATTGACCAGACGGTTTCAATTGCTGAGAGATCTGGAGAATGTGCTGGCCAGGGCAGCAGTCGAACATTTCAAGTATCCAGAAAGGCCCGTATAGGACCTGCAACAAGCGGTCGTGCATTATCCTGTTGAAATGTAGGGTTTCGCAGGAATCGAATGAAGGGTAGAGCCACGGGTCGTAACACATCTGAAATGTAACGTCCACTGTTCAAAGTGCCGTCAATGCGAACAAGAGGTGACCGAGACGTGTAACCAATGGCGCCCCATACCATCACGCCGGATGATACGCCAGTATGGCGATGACGAATACACGCTTCCAATGTGCGTTCACCGCGACGTCGCCAAACACGGATGCGATCATCATGCTGTAAACAGAACTTGTATTCATCCGAAAAAATGACGTTTTGCATATTAACAGAATCTTCCGTCGGTTCTTGGTAGAACAACATTATAATAAATGAAAAGCACCAGTTTGCTTTTGTTCTACAATATTACTTTTATTGCTAACCGGTTTTCGGTTAGCAATAAAAGTAATATTGTAGAACAAAAGCAAAGTGGTACTTTTCATTTATTATGTTTTGCCATTCGGGCATCCAGGTTTGTCGTTGAGTACGCCATCGCAGGCGCTCCTCTCTGTGATGCAGCGTCAAGGGTAACCGCAACCATGGTCTCCGAGCTGATAGTCCATGCTGCTGCAAACGTCGTCGAACTGTTCGTGCAGATGGTCCTTGTTTTGCAAACGTTCACATCTGTTGACTCAGGGATCGAGACGTGGCAGCACGATCCATTACAGCCATGCGGATAAGATGCCTGTCATCTCGACTGCTAGTGATACGAGGCCGTTGGGATCCAGCACGGCGTTCCGTATTACCCTTCTAACCCACCGATTCCATATTCTGCTAACAGTCATTGGATCTCGACCAACGCGAGCAGCAATGTCGCGATACGATAAACCGCAATCGCGATAGTCTACAATCCGACCTTTATCAAAGTCGGAAACGTGATGGTGCGCATTTCTTCTCCTTACACGAGGCGTCACAACAACGTGTCACCAGGCAACGGCGGTCAACTGCTGTTTGTGTATGAGAAATCGGTTGGAAACTTTCCTCATGTCAGCACGTTGTAGGGGTCGCCACCGGCGCCAACCTTGTGTGAATGCTCTGAAAAGCTAATCATTTGCATTTCACAGCATCTTCTTCCCGTCGGTTAAATTTCGCGTCTGTATCACGTCATCTTCGTGGTGTAGCAATTTTAATGGCCCGTAGTGTATTTGCAAAGTCATGCATTTTTCTACAGCCTTACAGTTCTCCTATAGCCATTCCTGTTCATTAATTTTGCATTTTCTGTCAGCCTTGTTCGTTGGACATCCGTATGCTGGTTCACATGTTTCATTTAATGCATTTATACAGACATAAGTGTGACCACCGACTATGGTCGACGTAAACATGCAATAATCACTCACAGATGGCAAGTGGCAGCACTAACAGTGGAGGGGTATTTAAAGAGTGTCGTGGGGTTGAGTGGAAAGGGTTGGAGGGGTGGGAGGGGGAGGGAGTGAAACTTACAACAGTGCAGTGATTGTCGTAATGCGGAAACGGAACGCTTAATCTGACGTCCAAAACGGCATGACCATTGAGTTTCGGCCCGAGGGTGGAGGCATTTCCGAAACGGCTAAGTCTTAAGGTGTTCGCATGCCGCCATGACTACAGTACACAGAGGTAACAAAAGTCGTGGGATAGCGACATGCACATATAAACAAGGCGGCTGCATCACGTATACAAAGTATTGCAGTGCATTATCAGCGGTTTAATGTGTACTCCAAGTGACTGATGTGAAAAGGCTTCCGACGTGATATACCACACACCAGCACTTAAGAGACTTTGAACGCGAATTGGTAATTCCTCTCATCACAGACAACGAAGTGGCCGATGGTCTTCACTTAACGACCGAGAGCAGCGGCGTTTGCCTAGAGTTTTTAGTAGTAACAGCAAGCAAAACTGCGTGACATAACTGCAGAAATCAATGTAGGACGTTTGCCGAACATATTCTTTAGGGCAGTACAGAGAAACTTAGTGTTAATGGGCTATAGCAGCAGGCGACCGAAGCGAGTGTCTTTGCTAACAACACTGCGTCATCTGTAGTGCTCTCCTGGGATCGCGACAATATCGGTTGGATACCAGACGACTGGAGAACCGTTGTCTCATTAGATGAGTTCCGATTTCCGTTAGTGAGAGCCTGTGCTAGGGTTCGAGTGTGGCGCAGATCTCACGAAGCAGTTGATCCAAGTTGTCAAAAAGGCACTGTGCAAGCTGTTGGTGTTCCGGTGTGGGCTGTGTTTACATGGAATGGACTGGGTTTTTCGATCCAGGTGAACGGACCGTTGACGGTAAATGTTCTGTCCGGCTATCTGGAGACCATTTTCAGCCTTTCACGGACTTCTCGTCCCCAAATAACGATGTCATGTCAGCAGGCAACAACTATTCGCTATTGGGTTGAAGAAATTCTGGAAAATTAGAGCAAATGATTTGGTCACCCATATCAACCTGTAACCTCCCCCTCACTTATCGACCTTAATGACAGTGAAAAATTAAACCGCGTGTACCTAATGGAAATTTGGGAAAAGCAATCGTCACCGAAGTTAATCTGTCGGTAAAGAGGGAGCAAAGGGTTACATCTAAATGAACGGAAAAATGTAAATGAAATTGGTGGAAATTCATTTTGAGAAAAGGGTAAAATTAATAAAGAAAGTAAATGTGCGGTCGTCACGTTAACAATTAATTGCGTTAATTAGATATTTGAGATTTGGGGAAAATTACGGTCGCCAGTCCTATGGACAACTACTATAATAACTGAAAAAGAAAGTTAGTGTACATATAATTAGCACTAAAAGCGTGGCAACTGAAAGTTGACACATGTTGTATGAAAACTGAAAGTTTGTCAGAAGTAATAAATTTCGCTACACTCTGACTTAATTTAGCAAAAAAATGCATAAAATCGGAAAATTGAAAGTTTTTTAGTTTTTTTAGTGACTGAAATTAATAGTGAGATTTGTTTCTGAAGCACTACGAAATTCAGCTACCTCAACAATCATTTCAAAAGCTACTTGAATCTACGCAATTTAGAAATAAGAGATTTAACTTTGAACTTGAATTAAATGATTCTGAACAATTAACAATAGTAAAATTTAGTACGTACCAAGCTGAGCTGCAGTCACAGTTAAGCTAAAATATCGTACCAAAACTCGCACTCTTAATTTGTGCTTGTGTAATCTAAATATTGTAGCCAGTATGAATACCTTAACTGAACTTTGAAATTAAAGCAGTGAAATGGAATGATATTACTTTAATGCTGGCGTATGAATTTCAACGACACTCGGGTTCATTCCAGAAAAGGAAGGGACCCTACTTGGTATGCAATTGAGACAATGAGCAACAAAGGTTCATGCTAAGTTGCTGTATTTTTGTGATGCAACAGTTTTAAAAGCTGAGGTGTGCCATACAGTTCTAAAACTTTACGTGCTTCCAGTCTTCCTTGTTGGTTGATTGAAGGTTTGAAGTCGTCGATCGAGGGAGTGGCGACAATCACTCATTGTCGGCCGTAGCTGTTGCAGAAGCTGGACGTTGGGGTGCCTTCTTCTCGACACGGTCACCACGCGAAACGGGCTCTTGATGTGCGACAGCTAATGCTTCCCTTGCGCGACACCGTGTCAGAAACCATCATAGCAATTACATGCTGCCAAACCCTGAAAGCGCGGCAACTCGCGGGAGCGTTACACAACACACCTGCTAAACCGCCCCACTCCAGCCAGGCGGTGTCTGCTCTGCCCGCGCTCCACGCGGCAGAGTTAACACTACCAAAGATCCTAAACACTTTGGTTCTCCACACGCCCTATCGATGTATTCGTTCGATAGCATAGTTTTCCCTAGGCAAGACCCAGCGTAAAAATACAAATAGTATTTACAAAACAAACCAATTATACATCGACTTAAATGCATAAATATACAGGGTGAGTCACCTAACGTTACCGCTGGATATATTTCGTAAAATGGTTCAAATGGCTCTGAGCACTATGGGACTCAACTGCTGAGGTCATTAGTCCCCTAGAACTTAGAACTAGTTAAACCTAACTAACCTAAGGACATCACAAACATCCATGCCCGAGGCAGGATTCGAACCTGCGACCGTAGCGGTCTTGCGGTTCCAGACTGCAGCGCCTTTAACCGCACGGCCACTTCGGCCGGCATATTTCGTAAACCACATCAAATACTGACGAACCGATTCCACAGACCGAACGTGAGGAGAGGGGCTAGTGTAATTGTTTAATACAAACCATACAAAAATGCACGGAATTATGTTTTCTATCACAAACCTACGTTTTTTTAAATGGAACCACGTTAGTTTTGTTAGCACATCTGAACATATAAACAAATACGTAATCAGTGCCGTTCGTTGCATTGTAAAATGTTAATTACATCCGGAGATATTGTAACCTAAAGTTGACGCTTGAAACCTCCGATGTTCAGTTGCGTGTTGTAACAAACACGGGCCACGGTCGGCGAGCAGCATCTGCAGGGACATGTTTACGATGACGACCGTGTTTACGAGTGTGGCTGTGGTGCACTGTTGTGGTTTGGTCTCGCTGTCGCAGTGTCCGCATGTAGCGCTTGCTGCTATTGTTATTCTGCATTCGTCTCCGCACGCAGACCAACTGTAGTACACCGTGTTACCAGACGTCTGTGATAGTGTAGTGTTGTAGGAACTGTGACCATGGTGTATTCGAACGCTGAAAAGGCGGAGATGATACTCATCTATGGCGAGTGTCGATGAAATGCAGCTGAAGCCTGCAGGGTGTATGCAGAACGGTACCCGGACAGAGAGCATCCAACGTTCCGCACATTGCAAAATATCTACCGGCAACTGTATGCAACAGGTATGGTCGTAGCACGGAAACGGGTCCGTAACAGGCCCGTCACAGGAGAAGCGGGTGCAGATGGTGTGTTAGCTGCTGTTGCCATGAACCCACACATGAGTACACGGGACATTGCGAGAGCCGGTGGACTGAGTCAAAGTAGTGTCATGCGCATACTGCATCGTCACCGCTTTCACCCGTTTCATGTGTCGCTACATCAGCAATTACATGGTGATGACTTTAATCATCGAGTGCAATTCTGTCAATGGGCATTAACAGAGAATGCGTTGCAGTTCTACCTGTTTACCGATGAAGCGGGTTTCACAAACCACGGGGCAGTGAATCTACGGAACATGCATTAC
Source organism: Schistocerca nitens (assembly GCF_023898315.1). NCBI lineage: Eukaryota > Metazoa > Arthropoda > Insecta > Orthoptera > Acrididae > Schistocerca > Schistocerca nitens. The sequence goes on along the minus strand of NC_064614.1, from coordinate 710,618,284 downwards.
TGGTCCGTGGACAATCCTCGCTGGCTCCGACAGGTAGAGCGACAGCGACCGTGGTCTGTAAATGTATGGTGCGGAATCATTGGCGACCACCTCATTGGTCCTCACTTCATTGCAGGGGCCCAAACAGCTGCAACATACATCGCGTTTCTACAGAATGATCTGCCAATGTTGCTCGAAAATGTCCCACTGGAAACGCGTCGACGTATGTGGTATCAGCATGATGGTGCACCTGCATATTCCGCAATTAACACTAGGCTGACCCTTGACAGGATGTTCGACGGGCGTTTCATAGGAGGTGGAGGACGCATAAATTGTCCAGTCCGTTCTCCTGATCTTACACCTCTGGACTTCTTTCTGTGGGGTACGTGAAAGGAGAATGTGTACCGTGATGTGCCTACAACCCCAGAGGATATGAAACAACGTATTGTGGCAGCCTGCGGCGACATTACACCAGATGTACTGCGGCGTGTACGACATTCATTACGCCAGACATTGCAATTGTGTGCAGCAAATGATGGCCACCACATTGCACATCTATTGGCCTGACATATCGGGACACATTCTATTCCACTCCGTAATTGAAAACGGAAACCACGTGTGTACGTTTACCTCACCCCTCGTGGTAATGTACATGTGCGTCAGTGAAAAAGAATAATAAAAAGGTTTTAGCATGTGGACGTAATGTGCTGTTCCAGTCTCTTCTGTACCTAAGGTCCATCACCGTTCCCTTTGGATCCCTACGTAATTCGGTGCTCTCCGATATACACGATCGAACAGCGGAGGAGTGGTACTCAAGCGTGAACTTTAGGTTACAATATCTCCGGATGTAATTAACATTTTACAATGCAACAAACGGCACTGATTACGCATTTGTTTATATGTTCAGATGTGCTAACAAAACTAACGGAGTTCTATTTAAAAAAATGTAGGTTTGTGTTAAAAAACACACTTCCGTGCAATTTTTTATGGTTTGTATTAACCAATTACACTAGCCCCTCTTCTTACGTTCGGTCTGTGGACTCGATTCGTCAGTATTTGATGTGGTTTACGAAATATATCCAGCGGTAATGTTAGGTGACTCACCCTGTATGTACAAATAGTAAAACAAGGGACTTACAACGACTTGTAACTCCATGCTACGTCGAGTTGCCGCATCGTGCCAGGCGAGAGTAAGTCCTATAGGAAATTAGGAGGTATCACACGACTTTTATCACCTTGGTGTATATCGTGCATGGCAAAATGGCGCTATCCAAAGCTGTAGCCGAGGCAACTGTTTGGTACCGCAGGTCATCGATGACAGGAATGGACAGCGACTGCAGAGACATGTACATGCGAACTGATGTTCAACTGTTGAGCAACTGACCACCCAGATGAACCAAGTCTTTCCTCAACAACTGTTCAATGAATGAAGCTGAGTATGGGCCTCATCGGATTTTCACTGTTTTCCATTTCACGACAGACAGGACCTTACTTTCGAAATAACACTCTCATATTCTCTTGAACCCACATTACCATGTGTGGTGGATGTTGTTTCTGGTATCCCTATCATTTTCTACCTTCTCTGCTCCATTCGCGAATGGTACGTGGGAAGATTGTCGATGAACTTGAGTATGATTTCTAATTCTTCTGATTTTCTCGTCACGGTCTTTTCGCGAGACTGATATGGAAGGAAGCACTATATTACTGAACTTTTCGTCCCACGTAGACTCTTCCAATTTCAACAGTAAGTTTCCCTGTGGTACATAGTTATAGCAATTGCCACTGGAGCTTTTTGGGCATCTCCGAAACGCTCTCAGGCTTACTAAATAATCGTGTGGCGGAACGTGCCACACTTCGGTGGATCTTATTTATCTCTTCTGCTAATCCTACTTGCTAAAGATCGCACACTGGTGAACAGTACACAAGAATCGGTCGAACAAGTGCTTTGTAAGCCACTCATTTTGTGGATAAATCACATTTCCTTGAGATTTTTCCAATATGTGTCTGCCAGGCATCTGCTCTGCCTACAATTTGTTTTATACGGTCATTCTACTTAGATCGCCCCGGACGGTTATTCCTAAATACTGGTGGTAACTATTTCCAGTGATTTTTCATCAAAATCATTATTGAACACTAACGGGTCACTTGTAGTATTTGCTCGTAATATGTTACATTTATTTACTGCCAATCCATCCACCAACTATCGATCCTCTGCAGGACATCCTGTATTTCGGTAACGTCTTCTGGTGTTGCTTGCTTCCCTCAGAAAGCCTTATTCGGCTTCCGAAGTCATCACTAGCCTGTCTGCTGCTACTACTTTGCCCGTCCACTGCTCATGTTGCTGGATGACACAGCAAATGACTCATTAACCTGTTCCTTATTCTGGCAAGTGTCCCCTCATTTTTTATGTTTACCAAGTCGTGTTTACTTTGTTTATCCTTAACACGTATTCTGCCCGAAGTATGTCACTTATTTTCAATTGATCAGAAGGAATATGTTGCCTACCAATCTTAACACTTGTTTCTGTTTCTTTTATACTTTAAGTCATCTTTCGAAATATTATGGCACTGCGTTTACTGCATTCTTGACTTTTAGTTTCTTACGACTCAAGCAATTTTTGACAAATGCACACAACACGCAGCATACCCTTGACACGAAAGAATTTCTAAGTGGCTTACTGTGTTAAGAAATCATCTACTAATACGATTAAGTCCCTATTTATTAAAGCTTATTGTAGTAATGTTTATGACCCAGTAATTAATTTTATTACGTCATCTGACCTGAAACAGTGAGAAATGGAGGAATCACAATAGAACACAATGAACCCCACAACTAGAAATTGGCAAGCATGGATTATCTGATTAAACATCAAATAGCGCAAAAATCATTCACAAAAACCTATCACAGTTACAAAGGCTATCTTTTTTTTTTTCAACATGCGGCCCGTAGTGGAATAGAAACAGCAGAAAATAAAAAAAAATATGTTGCTTCCAACATTTAGCTACTCCATCGATCTACTTCTCTGCTCCGACCTTGGTCATTGTTGATACCAATACTCTCGTCATAGAAACCAACCGAGTTGGCTTTCCGCCAGTTCTTTGACCTGGCCTGCACCTCGCTGCCTGGTCCAAAATGCTGCCCTCATAGCCAGTGGTTCATGTGAGGAAAGAGATGAAAATCAAAGGAAGACAAGTCCACACTGTAAGGTGGGTTATCAGACACTTCCAATCGAAAACGCTGTTCTAAACATCGTTCTGTGTACTCAGAAGTAAAAAGTGTGACCCGTCGCTATGGACGGGCATAGTAGTCACTGTAGTTTTAATTAAGCGGCCAAATGAAGGTTGAAAAGAACAATTTGTCCTCCAACAATGTGTGGTAGTGGTGAGCTTGTAGCCAAACACAATGGGATGATTCCTTTTGACTAATCACAGTACTTTAATCTGAAAATTGTCCAAGGAAAGTCTATGGACTCTTGTACAAGCCGAAGACAGCGCCACCGTGATCTGTGCGTCATTTTGTGGTTACATAAACACATATGTTTCAAAATCTGCCTCAGCTGTTTGCATTCCAGAAATAGTGTCAGAACAAACCATTCATGTACTGAAAATTACTCTTGCAATAGAACGGGATATTTATTACTAATATCGTGGGTGGACTGTATATGAAGAAGCTACTTCATTCTCTGTACCATGGATAATCTTCGATGTATAAAAGGGGTGTTCGGGATGGAGTTACGTCAAGCGTGCCTAAATATTACACTACTGGCCATTAAAATTGCTACACCAAGAAGAAATTCAGATGATAAACGAGTATTCATCGGACAAATATATTATACTAGAACTGACATGTGATTCCATTTTCACGCAATTTGGGTGCATAGATTCTGAGAAATCAGTACCCAGAACCTCTGGCCGTAATAACGGCCTTGATACACCTGGGTATTGAGTCAAACAGAGCTTGGATGGCGTGTACAGGTACAGCTGCCCATGCAGCTTCAACACGATACTACAGTTCATCAATAGTAGTGACTGGCGTATTGTGACGAGCCAGTTGCTCTCCCACCTTTGACCAGACGTTTTCAACTGGTGAGGGATCTGGAGAATGTGCTGGCCAGGGCAGCAGTCGAATATTTGTTGTATCCAGAAAGGCCCGTACAGGACCTGCAACATACGGTCGTGCACTAGCCTGCTGAAATGTAGGGTTTCGCAGAAATCGAATGAAGAATAGAGCCACGGGTCGTAAAACACCTGAAATGTAACGTCCACTGTTCAAAGTGCCGTCAATGCGAACAAGAGGTGCCCGAGACGTGTAACCAATGTCACCCCATACCATCACGCCGGGTGATACGCCAGTATGGCGATGACGAATACACGCTTACAATGTGCGTTCACCGCGACGTCGCCAAACACGGATGGGACCATCATGATGCAGGATTCATCCGAAAAAATGACGTTTTGCCATTCGTGCACCCAGGTTCGTCGTTGAGTACACCATCGCAGACGCTCCTGTCTGTGATGCAGCGTCAACGGTAACCGCAGCCATGGTCTCCGAGCTGATAGTCCATGCTGCTGCAAACGTCGTCGAACTGTTCGTGCAGATGGTTGTTGTCTTGCAAACGTCCCCATCTGTTGACTCAGGGATCGAGACGTGGCTGTATGATCCGTTACATCCATGCGGATAAGATGCCTGTCATCTCGACTGCTAGTGATACGAGGCCGTTGGGATCCAGCACGGCGTTCCGTATTACCCTTCTAACCCACGGATTCCATATACTGCTAACAGTCATTGGATCTCGACCAACGCGAGCAGCAATGTCGCGATACGATAAACCGCAACCGCGATAGGCTACAATCCGACCTTTATCAAACTCGGAAACGTGATGGTACGCATTTCTCCTCCTTACAAGAGGCGTCAAAACAACGTGTCACCAGGCAACGCCGGTCAACTGCTGTTTGTGTATGAGAAATCGGTTGGAAACTTTCCTCATGTCAGCACGTTGTAGGGGTCGCCACCGGCGCCAACCTTGTGTGAATGCTCTGAAAAGCTAATCATTTGCATATCACAGCATCTTCTTCCCGCCGGTTAAATTTGGCGTCTGTATGACGTCACCTTCGTGGTGTAGCAATTTTAATGGCCAGTAGTGTAGAAAAAGAGTTAAATAAATAACTTTCGAGAACAAAAATCAAATCAGCAGTTCTTCAGTGGTACTATGTATTAACTTCAAAGTGACCAAACAAGAACATGTGTTATGTGGGAATCACGATACTGACGAATATGAATCGAATATCTAGCAATCACCTGTTTTTTGTATACGTCTTCTAGTAAGACAATGAAAAGCCTAAAATGCAGGAGAGCGTGGCAGAGAATGACATAGCAACTATAACATCACGTTCGAGCAAAATAAATGTGCGAATACGATTACCACGCGACTGTAATATATTAATTTTCAGCCACTGCAAATTACTGAAATCTGTGTCACCATAAATCTCTGAAAGTGCCGCCGCCACCTGTGAATTCCTCTAACTTCCTCGCTACGGCGTTCAGAACAAAATGCAAATTGAAAGGCTCTCTACCACGTCGCCTGTTTGACCGTGGGCGTGGTTGAATGGCTGAAATCAAGCGAAATTCGGCAGAGATGGAACACGTACCTACAGTAGAGTGTCACAGAGAAATAAAGAGCCAACGGTTACCGATTACAGGATATACTTTTGAAAAGTATGAAAACGAAACTGTCAATAAATATAAAGTGCCGTTCAACACGCATCTTTCAACCTCGGTCCAGCAGTGTTGCACAGGGTACTGCGCGTCCCAGTGTGCGTCACGTGTGTTCGTATTATCCTGTCACAGTCCAACAAACACTACATCACCAGGATGCAACTTTTCCCCCATATTTCCGGAGACCACTTAACATATATATTTGGGTTTACTATCTATACAAAGGGGTTGGACAAACATATGAGAACACCATACACACAAAACATTACAATGGGAAATACAGGGTAGAAAAGCCGTTGGCTGCCAAAAGAGCTCCAGTCTTCTGGAATTGATAAATACAGGTTCTGTTACAGTTTTCAAGGGACTCTTACATCATTATTCGTGTAAAACAGGAAGTTCAGGTAACGACGATGGTGATGAGTAGCGATCAGGCACCTATGCCTCCAACGTAGACCACAAGGCTCTGTAATATTGACATGTGATAACTGTGATTGCCAGGGGAGATGCAACATTCATCCTCGTGCCACAGGGTCAATCTTGGACGATACTAACTGTGTGACACGGGCTCTGTCGTCTTCGAACACTGCATCATCAGAGCGAAACAAACATTATACCATGACATTGACCGGATCAGCCAAAATTGTCCTTAATTATTGGCAATAACGTGAACTTGTAGAGTAGTGCTGGGGCCCATGGAAAATTATGATGTTGTGTTGTGACCTTCAGTCTGAAGACTGGTTTGATGCATCTCTTCAAGCTACTCTAAGCTCTGCAAATCTCTTCATCTACGAAGAATTATTGTAAACTGCATCCTTTTGAACCTCATTACTGTATTCATGCCGTAGTCTCCCTCTGTAATTTTTATTCTCCCTCCCCCTACACACTTCCCTTCAACAGTAAATTGTGTTTCCCCGATGTCTCAAATGGTTCAAATGGCTCTGAGCACTATGGGACTTAACATCTATGGTCATCAGTCCCCTAGAACTTAGAACTACTTAAACCTAACTAACCTAAGGACATCACACAACACCCAGTCATCATGAGGCAGAGAAAATCCCTGACCCCGCCGGGAATCGAACCCGGGACCCCGTGCTCGGGAAGCGAGAACGCTACCGCGAGACCACGAGCTGCGGACCCCGATGTCTCAGTATGTGTCCTATCAACCGATCCCTTTGTGGTCGCGACACCGCATGACGTGGTTTTATTGTGAAATTGCTACAGTGGATTGCAGCCGAACCCGTAAGTGAGGCGCGGGCTTATGTTTAATAACTTTGTGCAGCGTCAAGTACCACAGTACGTCGGGCCAACATGAGCGCAAGAGTTACCGAACCAGTGTGCTCAGCGGGACTGCCGTAACTTCTGCCGCAAATCGCCATCGAAACCAGCACACTGGTGCTACCTAATGTGTGTCATTACGTGGCCTGAAGAGGCAAATTCACAAAACATATGCGCACTGCCGAGTATAAATAGCAGCAGTCAAGTAATGCCAGTGTCTTTAGTGTCACAGCTCTCTTTGACGACGGTGCTGTGCTACATGGGCGGCCACATGAAATCCCGATGGAGGACCAGAGTTTCAGCCTTTGGTGGGATCACGATTCGACCCTCTCAATTCGCAATGGACTCTGCGTGGCTGCCATCGAAGAATTTGCTGCTGGAGCAGTGTGTCTCGTCGCGGCTGAACTATGATGCCTGTCGATGAAGGATACTTGCTATTTTTCATACGATTGAATAAGGACGCAAGCCCATCCAAAATACAGAACTACCTTTAGTGGAACCCACAGAGAAAGAGTTGTGTCATGGAGTACTGTTTACTGTTCATCGCAGGAGAGAACGTTTTGTTGGTTGTTTTCAGGTTTAGTATTTTTGTTTCTTCTTTTCATTTACTGTGGTCCTTCTAAGGACCACGTAAGTGCTTTTGATTTAACTTATATTTTTAACTTATGATTTTTCATTCTCTCAGAGTGCTGTTATTACCTAACCTGTGAGCAGTTTGTTTCAGTTTTATTTTTTGGATTTTGTGCCGTAATAAGATGTCTCTGAGCCGCAGATATTCAAAACTCGCGCTGGTGACACTGCAGCCAAAGCCGAGGAACTTCTTGGGAACGCTGCCGAAGGGCACTCAGCAACAAACGAGCCATTACGAGGCGCCTCCAAGAACACCCAGGTCAAGAACAGACTTGGTACCACCCGCCTTCCTTTGTTAAGCAGATAAAACCAGTGATGGAGTTCTAGATGCCTGCAGACAGGCTATACTGATGCCCTAACTTCTGGTAGCCACGAGTGCGGAATCAGAGGGATGTCGAGGGGTTGCCTGCCTGCAGGCACCTAGAGCTCAATCACGCGTTGTACAGGTACATTTTTATAGCGCACAACAATGTTCTGCAGGTGACAGGCAGTAGTTTGCAAATCAGTGTCTAAGGTTGTCAAGAACGTCGTCCCATTGCTCATCACACTGCAAAATGTCGTTCCTGATCGCAAAATGTTTGGGAGTCAAAGCCACAAAGAAAATGATGGATTCACTGCCGCCCTTTATGCCAACTCATGAGGCTTTTTCGTGTCGATTCTGAGATATGGTGTGTGAAATGTTTTCCTAAACCACCCATTAGAAAACCGCGTTATTTCGACGCGGGACGTCATGCTTACGACCCCCATCGCAGTGGCGGCAAAAGAGGGGTGAAATGTTGATGAGAAGGTGTTTGTCGACATTCCTATCAAGTGAAATGTCGACCGTGGTGTTGAGCAGAATTGTGGTGAAATTTGGTGCCGATGTGGTATCATTAACCCATATTCTCCTTTTTTTATTTTTGCATGTGTCGAGGCCTTGCTGTTTCAAGCGTCACCGAACTAGAGGGTGCCACATTTTGCACCTTTACAGAGGAAGATTGGATTTAACTTTGAGTCAAATTCCAAACTTCTGCATCCAATAGGAGACAGTTACGGGCTATCGAAAAAGTATCCCTCTAATTGCATTGTGCAGTGTAATATCAGGACACGTAGCTTGCTACAATACGTTTGAGATAGTTCTGTAACACTATAAAGACAATAAACTGAAGTGAGATTTGTTTGGCAGGCACATAAAAACCCTGTAACAGCGAAACTTTGTGTATCGATTCAGTGAAAAACGAAGAAATGAAAAATCCAACGGATCGGTAACTGGCGGTAACTTGTACATAAGAGGATAGCAACGAACCGTCTAGTCTCTGTGTTTTTATTGTTGTGTTCTGCAATCCAAAGGTTGGTCTGTTGCAGCTCTCCACGCTACTCTATCCTGTGCAAGTCTCTTCACCTCCGAGTAACTACTGCAGCTTACATCCTTCAGAATCTGTTTAGTTTATTCATCTCTTAGTCTCCCTCTACGATATTTACCTACAATACTAAATTTGTGATCTCTTGATGCCTCAGAACGTGTCCTACCTACCGATCACTTCGTCTAGTCAAGTTGTGGAACAAATTCCCCTTCTTCCCAATTCAATTCAGTACCTCCTCATTAATTACGTGATCTACCCACCAAATCTATAGCATTCATCTGCAGCATCACATTTCAAAAGGTTCGATTCTGTTCTTGTATTAACTGTTTATCGCCCTTGTTTCCCTTCCATACGTCGCTACTCCATACAAATACTTTCAGAAAAGACTTCCTGACACTTAAATCTATACTCGATGTTAACAAATGTTCAATTGTGTGTGAACTCCTAAGGGACCAAACTGCTTAGGTCATCGGTGCCTATACTTGTACACTATTGAAACTAACTTATGTTAAGAACAACACACACCCACGTCCGAGAGCGGACTCGAACCTCTGGCGGGAGTGGCCGCGCATCAAACCGCGTGGCCACTCTGCGCGGCTCCATGTTAACAAATTTCTTTTCTTCAGAAATGCTTTTCTTGCCATCGCCAGTCTACGTTTTATACAACCTCTACTGCGACCGTCATCAGTTATTTTTCTGCCCAAATGGCAAAATTCAAGGTACTGTTCATTACGTTCAACTGCTCTTCCAAGTCCTTTGCTGTCTCTGACAGAATTACATTCACCGGCAAATCTCAAAGTTTTTATTTATACTCCTCGGACATTAATGACAACTCCAAATTTTTCTTTTGTTTCCTTTACTGCTTGATCAATATACAGATAGGATAGCGTCGAGGTAGGCTATAGTCCTGACTCACTCCCTTTCCAACAACTGCTTCCCTTTTGTACCCCTCGTCGCTTATAACTACCTTGTGGTATCTGTACAAATTGTAAATAACCTTTCGCTTCCTGTACTTTACCCCTGCCACCTTTAGAATTTCAAAGAGAATATTGCGGTCAACATTATCAAACGCCTTCTCTATGTCCACAAACGCTATAAATGTAGGTTTGTCTTCCCTTATCGTCTCTTCCAAGATAAGTCGTAGGGTCAGTATTGACTCGCGTGTTCCTAACCTTCTACGGAATCCAAACTGATTTTCCCCAATGTCGACTTCTACCAGTTTTTCCATTCGTCTACATAGAATTCGTCTTATTATTTTGCAACCGTGGCTTGTTACACTGATAGTTCGGTAATTCTTATACCTGTCAGCAGCTGCTTGCTTTGGAATTGGAATTATTATATTCTTCTTGAAGTCTGAGGGTATTTCACCTGTCTCATACATCTTGCTCACCAGATGGAAGAGTTTTGTCATGGCTGGCTCTCCCAAGGCTATCAGTAGTTCTAACGGAACGTTGTCTACTCCCGAGGCCTTGTTTCGACTTAGGTCTTTCAGTGTTCTGTCAAATTCTTCACGCAGTATCGTACCGCCCATCTCATCCATCCATGTCCTCTTCCATTTCCATAACATTGCCCTCAAGTACATTGCCCTTCCACCTCTCTGCTTTCCCTTCATTGCCTAGAACTGAGTTTCCCTCTGAACTCTGTATATTTACACTCGTGGTTCTCTTTTCTCTAAAAGTCTCTTGAATTTTCCTGTAGGCGGCATCTATCTTACCTCTAGTGATATATACTTCTACATCCTTACATATGTCCTCTAGCCAAACCTGCTTAGCCTAGCCATTTTGCACTTCCTGCTGAACGCATTTTTTAGACGTTTGTATTCCTTTTCGCTTGTTTCATTTGCTGCATTTTTATATTTTCTCCTTTCGTCAGTGAAGTTCAATACATCTTGCGTTACCCAAGGATTTCTACTAGCCCTCGTCTTTTTACAATTTGATACTGTGCTGCCTTCACTATTTCATCTCTCAGAGTTACCCATTCTTCATCTACTGTATTCCTTTCCCCTGTTCTTGTCAATCGTTCCCTAACGCTCCTTATGAAACATTCTACAACCTCTGGTTCTTTCAGTTTATCTAGGTCCCATCCCCTTAAATACCTTTTTGCAGTTTCATCAGTTTTGATCTACAGTTCATAATCAATAAATTGTGGTCAGAGTCCACATCTGCCCCTGGAAATGTCTTACAATTTAAAACCTGATTTCTAAATCACTGTCTTACCATTATATAATCAATCTGAAACCGTCCGGTGTCTCCATATCTCTTCCTCGTGTACATGCTTCTTTCATGATTCTTAAACCAAGTGTTAGCTACGATTAAGTTATGCTCTGAGAAAAATGCTACCTGGTATCTTCCGCTTTCATTCCTTATCCGCAGTGCGTATTCACCCATTACTTTTCCTTCTCTTACTTTTCCTACTGTGGAATTCCTGACCCCCTTGATTATTAAATTAACTATCCGAATAATTTGTTTTATCTCATCATACATTTCTTTAACTTCTTCATCAACTGCGGTGCTAATTGGCGTATATACTTGTACTACTGTGCTAGGCCTGGGCTTCGTATCTATCTTGGCTACAATAATGCGTTAGTTATGCTGTTCGTAGTAACTTATCCGCGTTCCTATTTTTTTATTCATTGTTAAACCTACTCCTGGATTACCCCTCTTTGATTTTGTTTTTATAACCCTATATTCACAAGGCCAGAAGTCCTGTTCCTCCTGTCACCGAACTTCACTAACTACCACTATATTTAACTTCAACTTATCCATTTCCCTTTATAAGTTGTCTAAGCTACCTGCACGATTAAGAGATCTCACATTCCGTGCTCCGAACCGTAGAACGGCAATTTTGTTTCTCCTGATAACGATGTCCTCCTGAGTAGTATCTGCCCAGAGATCCTAATGGGGAACTATTTTACCTCCGAAACATTTTGCACAAGAGGACACCATCATCATCTAACCATACAGCAATGGTGAATGCCATCGAAAAAAATTACGGCTGTAGTTTCCCCTTGGTTCCAGCCATTTGCAGCACCAGCATAGCAATGCCGTTTTGTTTGATGTTACAAGGCGTGTTCCGTCTATCATCCGGACCTGTTGCCCTTGCAACTACTGAAAAGGCTGCTGATCCTCTTCAGGAACCACATGGTTGTCTGGCATCTCAACATATACCCCTTCGTTGTTGTTTCCCCTACGGTTCAGTTATCTGTATTGCCGAGGCACACAAGACTGCCTAACAACGGCAAGGTCCATGGTTCATGGGTTGGGGGGGGGGGGGGGAGGCTAGTCTCAGTAAGATTATTACCTTGTCGGCGTCCGATACCTTGCTGTGCTGAAACTCCACTGTAAAGGAGAACACTGACGTTTTGCGCAGTCCTTTGTTTCAGGTTCCCACCTGACAGGAAAGAAGGAAGGGAGAAGGATGAAAAAAATAAGGTTTAACTTTCTGTCTATAATGCGTTCATTACAGACGAAGCACAAATTTTGATCGTAGAAGGATAGGGATGGAAATCGTCCCGTTGGAAAGAAACTATCGCAGAGTCCGTCTTCATTCGTTTAGTGAAATCTGAATCCGTATGGCCACAAGTGAAATTGATACTCATTTCCCCCCAATCCGACTCCATTTTTGTACCATTTCACTCATTATTTTGCTGTTTGTATCGGTTATGAATGTCCACATTCGCATTTGAAAGCTCCATAAGTTGAAGTTTTCTTTCTTTCTGTATTCAAACGAAGTTAATTTTACGCTTTTGTTGTCTTATTTTAACAACCTTCGATTACCTTTACGTATAGGATCAGTAACAATTTTGCTTGAATCTCTTCCGTACCAAGTCCATACGAAGTCCTTCTGCGGAATACTCTGGTCCGTAACGTTAGGACAGCTAGAGTTTTTTCTAGTTTCAAAACCAAACAAAGACGTACCTCTTGAAATAATGGTACTTCTCTCTTTCGCACTTAATACGAATACACATGAAACCTGCCGGCCAGAGTGGCCGAGCGGTTCTAGGCACGTCAGTCTGGAACCGCGCGACCACTACGGTCGCAGGTTCGAATCCTGCCGCGGGCGTGGATGTGTGTGATGTCCTTAGGTTAGTTAGGTTTAAGTAATTCTAAGTTCTAGGGGACTGATGACCTCAGATGTTAAGTTCCATAGTGCTCAGAGCCATTTGAACCATTTTTTGAACACATGAAACCGGCATTCTCATTATCGTTAAAACAATTCTTTACAACTGTTTAATGGCACTGCATCAATTTTTTTCGACTTCTCGTTATACGTTTTGACTATTTTATAGCTACAATAATGCAAGTTTTGCAGAAGATAAAGTTTAAGTAATACAGAAGTTACAATTCCTATCATATAAGAACATGTACGTCTACACAGCCAAATGTAAAATGTCTGAGGGTGCTGAAGTGTCACATCATCCAGCATAGTACCGTTGCGCAGAATGCTGAAGGGCGATCTGTGCAATTTTTGTAATTTAGAGACGTGCACGATATACTTCCACTAGATATGGTAAACTTCAGCTATCTGCTGTTTCTTACTCACACTCTCATACTGCATTGCGCATATGGATTCGCCTTCCTTGAATTCCTTGCGTGCACTTCATAGAGCTGAGTTGTAGTTCTCCCGTTTCTGGCCCCAATTTGCGTTTAGATCGCTATAAAACGGAAAGAGTAACGATCTGTATATAGCTCTCGGCTACGTTCCCCTTACCCTTTGCCGAAACTCGTTCTGCCTATCACGTAAAGCTACGTATTACATTCAGGACACGTTGTCTTGGAATTCGTGCTCGATAAAAGAGGCTGACGTTTATCTCCGACGTCGCTGTGGCAACGGATAACGTTGACTGTAACAGAGTCTAAAAGAAGACAGGGGAAGATGAGACTCTGCGCCTTTATATACGACAGAACTTCCAGCAGCAGAGTAATGCGGGATGCATACAGAGTAACGTGTAGGAGCTGTGCCGCCGGGAGCTTAAATGCGGACGGTGATGGAGCGGCGTCCCTGTTGGAAAGACGCCACCAACACGCCCACCGGTAACATCACCACAACCACGGCCGGTGCTACCCCCACTGCCGCTCGACCACACCCGTGAGTTCGGGACTTACAACGACAGTTTTGGAGGCAAATTAGATAAAGTGCCAAATAAAATCCGTAATATTTCATTTATGGTGTTGACACATTTTTACGAATTTATGTTTTGTACTTAATCTATCTTTAAACGGGAAAACACTGTGTCAGGTGAATAATATGGATGAATATAACACTATGTTTTAAGAATTATTGCGGGTTCTTCTATGGAAGAAGCGAGAGAAAAATGAAAGAGATATGCTGCTTTCTTGTAGAGTAGTGAGATATATAGTATAGTGCGATTTCATTCGGTAGGGCAACGAGATTTTTGTAATGTGATACAGTACAATGGCCACGATGATAGGGCTGAAAAATCACAATATTGACAATGAAACCCGTTATCCTTTCATCACGGGAGTGCATTGAATTAGCCATTCGAGCTATGGTGTTTTCCTTACACGTCAATTCAGTTGCTTAAGAGAGGTCTTTGTTATCCGCAAGCCAGTGCTAAATCCACAATAACATCTCATCTGATTTCAGTCACTGATTTTTTTTAGAAAGAACTGTACGAAGCTGGATCACAAGGACTTTATTTCACAGTATTATGTATCAGTAGTTCTATGCCGTGGGAATGAAAGAAGAATTTTAGCTTAATTTTTTTGGTGTGAGTCGTAAGTACGGCTTCAAAGTAAGTAAACAGCTACGTCTCTCCGTGTCACTTACAGTATCGCAGTGTCTCATAATTTTAACAGTCCATCTGATAACTCACGGGCACTCGATGATGTATTTAAGATGGAAAACATTTAGCGCTACCAGTATTTGGAGGTTTCGGAGTGATGTGGCAAGCTACAGAGGACGGTGATATCGATGTTTTCACGGCATCTGGCTTACTTGCAGTACCTATCTGGATCTTTTACAAGCCGAAGCCGGCATTACATTAGAATCTGTAACATTAAATGAGTATCAGAAGTCTAAATAAGAATATTTCCTTCCTTCTCCGAAAAGTTGAATTGAAACAGGAGAGCAACATATATTCTCAACCATTCTTTTACTAACTTAACTCTCTTTCTCTCTCTCTTCCTCTCTCCGCCTATTGTTTGGTTTTCTTTCATGCTGAGTTTCAAAGAAAAAGAACAAATTGTACATGAGATGCTTACTGAAAAATAGAGGGACGTGCCAAAAGAGTATTAGAAGTGATGTAATTTCTCATTTAAATGTACGGAGGGAGACCAGGCTAAAAAAAAAAAAATCATGAACTATGAACAGAATCAAAGTTCCTTGAAATTATGTAAACGATGGAACGTGTAAGGCAGGAGGCATTTGAAACTCACACCTCACCATTACGGGTGTAGTGTTACATACACTACAACATATCACTCGTCTAAAGATACTGGATCGAGATCAACCAAATCCTGCATATAAAAAACAACCTTCTTGAGTATCAACCTAGCTCCAATACAAGCTTCGTTGTGGTAAACATATATTTTTTTCAGCTACTGCGATATAGGATGCCCTGCAAGACAGATGTGTTGTGCTGAAGTAGAATGGGCCTGCTTTATTGACCTGCTCTGCAGGGAGCCTAGATATTAGGGAGAAAAATATGGCTCAAATGGTTCAAATGGCTCTGAGCACTATGGGACTCAACTGCTGAGGTCATTAGTCAGAAAAATATGTTTTCCAATACCCTGATGCGTAGCTCGCCCAGCATCACACGTTGTGGCAGTAGTATTGAGCTGCTTTATCGATCTGTTTTTCAGGGGATATGCACTAATCAGCGAGAACATTATGACCACCTACATAGTAGTCAGTATGTACACTTTTGGCATGGATAACAGTGACAATGTATTATGACTTGGAGTCAGTGAGGCCTTATTAGGTCACTGGATGGAGTTGAAACTACGTCTGTACACACAAATCACCTAATACCCCTTAAATTCTGGGGTAGGGGGTGGGGGATGAGATTTGCCGCATTCGTTCCTCAAACCACTCTATCACTTTCCTTGCCTTGTAACATGGGGCATTTTCCTTGCTGAAAAATGCCGCTAGCATCGGCAGTGTCAGTGGTCTGCAATCTGCGTACAGTACTGCTTGGTCGTCATGGTGCCTAGCGTGAGGTCCACTGGACCCATGGATACCCCAGACCATAATGGAGCTGCTGCCAGATTGTCTCCGTCCTGCAGTACAAGTGTCAAGGAGCTGTTCCCCCGTAAGATGACGCATTTGCGCCCTCTCATCGGCGAGATGAAGAAGATATTGGGATTCATCAGACCAGGCAATACTCTGCCACTGCGCCATCATCCACTGCTAATGGTCACGTGGCCATTTCAGTCACAGTTGCCAATGTCATGGTCTTAACATTGGCACGTGGATGGGTCGCTGGATGCGGAGGTCGGTCCTTAAGAGTGTTTAGTGCACTGTGATTTCAGACACACTTGTGCTTTGCCCATTATTAAGCTCTAATGTTCGTGCGGCCACAAATCGCTGTCTGTCCTGTTCTACTAGCCTGCCCAGGTTACGATGTCCGACATCTGTAATGCAGGGTTTCGTCAAGAGTTGGAGTCACTCATAACAGTACTCCTCGAATATCCGACAAGTAGTGCACTTTCTGAAATGCCACTGTTGAGCCCCTGGGCCATCACAATCTGCCCTCGGTCAAAGTCAGGTAGATCCTACGCCTTCCCCATCCTACACACGGGCAGTTTTCTCACTGCTGCTACATGCACCATGCACGTGCTGACTAGGCGTCATTTATCGCCAGGTAACACTTCTATTACCTGGACAGGCTTGTATCGATAGGAAGTATGCTATCATGATGTTCTACTTGATCAGTGTATGTTTAAATGAACATGGCTGAGGAGAGTGTGAGATGAATAGAGGAGGCCGTGGACAAAAAGAGAGGTCAGCAGAGACGGTGTCCTCGGAGAGTTTAGTGGCGGGTTGACTGCATAATATCTTCTAGGTTTTCAAGCGGCATCATTTCCCAAAAAATTCTCAAGCTTTCGACGGGTAGCTCTACCATCGTCGTCAGGACTAAAACTAGTGACTGCCGGGGCTGGTACTAATTCCCGTTTATATACATACGATTGATGGTCACGAAGTAGATGAAGTTAAGAAATTCTGAAATCTAGGCAGCAAAGTAACCATTCACGGGTGGAGCGGAGAGGACATCAAAAGCACACTAGCGCTGGCAATAAGGGCATTTCTGGCCAAGGGAAGTCTACTAGTATCAAACATAGGTCTTATTTTGAGGAAGAAATCTCTGAGAACGTACGTTTGGGGCATAGAATTGTATGATAGTGAAACGTGGACTGTGGGAAAATCTAAACAGAAGAAAATAGAAACGTTTTAGATGTGGTGCTACTGAAGATTGTTGAAATTTAGGTGGACTGATAAGGTAATGAATGAGGAGGTTCTGCGCAGAATCGGAGAGGAAATGAACATATGGACACTGACTAGAAGAAGGGACAGGATGATAGGACATCTGTTAAGACATCGAGGAATAACTTCCATGGTACTAGAGGGAGCTGTAGAGGGCAAAAACTCTAGAGGAAGCCAGAGATTGGGATACATCCAGAAAATAATGGACGACGTAGGCTGCAATTGCTACTCTGAGATGAAGAGGTTGGTACAGGAGAGGAATCATGGCGGGCCGCATCAACCTAGTTAGAAGGCTAATGACTCAAAAAAAAAGAAAAAAAGGGAAAAAACAACTAAGACTGCGGCCGCTGGCACCAATCAGAGAGAGCCGAAACGACGCCTGCGCGGAAGGTGAGTTGGGGGCAGCTCCGGCCCGCCGCGGGACCGAAGGACGTGAGATGGTGCGAGGGGCGGCGCCACGTTTGAAACTGCCGCTAACGCCTCCGTACAAGCTTTAAGCATCCGCCGTTGCTTCCTTTCGACATCAAAAGTCCGCCCCCATGCCCTCCTCAGTGTGTAGCCTTGGTCTCTGTTGAAATTGTTGCTGTTCATTTTAACCTCAACTGCCTCTTTTATAACAGTATTGTATCCGTTTTCAGGGCAATGCTCAGCTACGACCAAATTGTTGAGCTCATTTTACTTAATATATCTCTAGTGCAAGGTACAACGCTCTGCAACTGCATGAATGGTCTGGCCTATAAAGATGCTGCCTCACTCACAAGGGACACCATGCAGTCTGCGCACACGAAAAGCTATGGCGTCCTTAACAATGTGCAACGTATCTCGTATTAGATGGCGGGCCAGAACACTTGTCTCAATCCATGTCTCTGCAGTACACATCCTAACATGCTGCTCTTAGCCCTACAGTATGTGAGACAGGAAAGCCACCGGCTTGTATTCTTCTGCCGATTCACAAGGCGTCCTTCTTTGGTGAGACCTGGAATCGTTTGCAGTGTCTCATTCTCCCTGAATAGGTGCTTCAAGTGCTGCAATTCTGACTGTAAGTGGTCGTCGTCAAAAATAACTTTGCTTCTGTATATTAACGTGTTCAGGGCCGCTTTCTTGTGTACAGGGAGGTGGAAACTACAGGCGGTAAAGCATTGATCAGTATGCGTCGGTTTCCTGTAAATTCCTGCCTCCCGCTCAACTAAGACATCTAAGAACGGTACCTTGCCATCTTGCTAGATGTCGATGGTAAATTCAATGTTGAGACAGACATCGTTCATGTGATCCACGAAATGCTGCAATGTATTTTCGTCATGAGGCCATACCAGAAAGGTGTCACCGACGTTCCCAAGGAAGCATCAAATTTCAGAGCCTGCTCCTCAAAGTGCTCCATGAAGGAATTCGCGATTGCAGGAGACAGCAGTCAGCCCATTACTGTGCCATCCGTCTTTTCATAATATTCATCGTGGTGCAAGAAGCATCTCGCATGACGGAACAGCTTGACGATTCCAGGTTGAAACTGTTGCACCATAAGTTCAAGCATGTCTTATGCTGGCACCATCGTAAAAAGTGACACCACGTGCAAACTAGCCATTATGTCGTTTCGACCTATTTTCAGTTTCTTGAGCGTTTCAAAAAAAGTCTGCGAGTTTACAACATGGTGTTCACAATGACGCAGTATTGGCGCTAATAATCCTGCTAGATGTTTTGCCAGTCTGTAGGTATGAGAACTGATTCCACTAACAACGGGCCTAAGAGGAACATGTTCCTCATGTTAATGCGGCAGTCCATAACACCTGAGAGGTCTGGGAGCGCGATGCATTAATTTCTTCACCACTTCATCAGGTAAACTAAATTCCTTTAATATCTTCCATGTCTTGCTGACTATAGCCTGTGTCGGATCGTGACTAAGCTTCCAATACGCGTCATTTTCTAATAAATGTGGCACCTTCAGGCGGTGTTCTTCAGAACCATGGTGGGATTTCCTTTGTCGATTGGCAAGACAACCAAGTCCTTGTTCTCACGCAGTAGGCGTAAGCCATGTCGTTCCTTCCGGCTTTCGGTGGCTTAGCTGTCGACATTATATGGCTGGCGGTTAGTCTGACGTCATCACCTGCGTCGTGTTCTCGTAAAGATAAGTCATTTTAGATTATAAAACATATAGATTAGTACTGAATACGTGGTAAATAAGTGTATTAGTGTGCCGTTTAAGTCTACCATTAAAGGTTTCATTTTTCTTTACGTAATATAGCAGAAAACACGAAAAGACCGTACAGTCGTATTTTCTGTTTACGTTCTGCTGAAGCAAATCTATAGAATTTCGTTTAGTTGTTCCTTGCTCTCTCCAGCAATTTAACTTAGCGTACCTCTTCATTATTTAACTAGCATTTCCGGAAAGTAGCGTAAAGTTTAAGTTGTTGTTTCAGAAACTTTGCACTTTTGTTTTTGTTTACACACAGTTGCGTATAGGCCAAATTTGTGTAACCATATTTTCGTGTTTATCTGTAATTTAACTGACTTATTCTTAATAAACTATTACGTTTATCATGAGTGAAAAGTGCTTGACTTGCCGTAGAATTGTTAGGTCGGGGCTTTGGTGTGATGGGTGCTGTAGTTTTTTCCATGTGGGTGACTGTAGTGGCGTGGGAATAGGGGAAGTAAATGAGACTCATCAGTGGTTTTGTAGGATTTGTAGTAGAGATAGGAAGATACTAGAACAGGAGGGGAAAATTGCCGCCCTTCAGGCTGAGTTAGACAAGGCCAGGGGAGATCTTGACAGGTTAAGGAGGGAGAAGGGTAAAGAGAGGTGGGAAGTGGCAACAGGCAACAGGAGGAACAGGCCTAGAACTTTGTCTGACAGCTTTATGGTGAATGTGGAAAATAGATTTGACCTGTTGCTTCAGTTAGAAGCTGGTGAGCCTCAAGCAGTTGCAGGTGTAGACAGGGCACAACAAACTTTCAGCAGCAAATTGAAAAGTAAGAATGTAGGGAAATCAGTAAAGAGAAAGAAAGTGTTGTTGTTAGGTAGTTCCCATGGAAGAGGTGTTGGCCCACTTTTGCAGGATGAACTAGGATCAGAATACCAGGTCACCAATTTTTTTAAACCTAGTGCTGGTCTGGAGCAGGTGACAGAGGATTTAGGATCACTTTGCAAAGATTTCACTAAGGAAGACACCGTGGTTATAGTGGGTGGGGCAGGTAACAGTATTGACAGAGATCCTGGGTACAGTATAGAGTGTGACCTGGCGAAGATTGCGTCAGCATCGAAGCATACTAGTGTTGAGTTTGTATCTGTTCTTGGGCGCCATGACCGACCTCATTTGAACTCTTCTGTCAAGAGAGTTAATTTGGAGCTGGAACGGCTGCTCATGTCGGGTGCGGGATCACACATTGGTGTGGTTCCTGTTGATTCTCTCAGTAGGTGGGATTATACTAGGCATGGCCTTCACCTCAACAGGAAGGGGAAGGGTAAATTGGCTGGGGAAATAGCAGGAAAGTTAAAGGGGGGAGGCACTATCATGAGTGGTAAAATACCAGTGGTTATAGGATTCAGAAAAGACCCTTTTTTAGGGTAGGGAGGACAGAAAGAAAGCAAATTTTAAGAGAGGTTAGAACTGAGACAAATCTTCAGTTTGAGAAAGAAATCAAAAAACATAATTCCAGCTTATTACATCAGCATAAACAGCCATTGGTTAAGAATTTTCAACTGTCAGCAGATATTTTAACTCCACCCAATCTTAACTCAGTCAATGAGAAATGTCAGCTATCTTTATTGCATCAAAATATTCGAGGACTGAGAAATAAAATTAATGAATTAACTATCTGCATAGATGAATTAGAGTCTTCAAACCCCGCTGACATAATCTGCCTCACTGAACATCATGTGACCACTGGTATAGAACTTTTAAGTGTTACAGGGTTTAGGTTAGCATCTCACTTTTGTAGATCAGAAATGGAGAAAGGAGGAGTTGCCACATTCATCAGGAACTGTCATAAATTTAAGAACATAGACATTCATAAATTTTGCCTAGAACAGCATATGGAAGCATGTGCAACAGAATTAGAATTTCACAAAAAATCCTTCATAATATTAAGTGTATATCGAGCACCTGCAGGTAACTTTAATCTGTTTGTCAACCACCTTGAAGCTGTACTGGCCCATTTAACAACCAAAAACAAAGAAATAGTGGTTGCTGGTCATTTCAATGTAGATTTCGTTAAAGACTCTCCCAATAAGAACTTGTTTGAGTTAGTAACACTATCATTCAACTTAATTCCCACAGTAAAGTTCCCCACTAGGATAGCCACTTGCTCACAAACAGCCATTGATAATATCTTTATAGAAAAGTCCAATGAACAAAATTATATTACAAAACCAATAGTCAATGGCCTCTCAGACCATGACATGCAGTTCCTTCTGTTAAATGTTAATACTGAACAGGATATAAAATCTGTTAAATCTGAGCTCAAAAGGGTAATCAGTAAGCCAAAAATTGATTATTTTAGGACACTCCTCAGAGACATTCACTGGACTGATGTTTACAGCGTTCATGGCATGAATGAAAAATATAACATTTTTGCTAATAAAGTGCTTACCTTATTCGAACACTGCTTTCCCCCAAAACTTACCAAGGTTAGAGCAAAGTCTACAAAGAAGCCATGGATTACTCGAGGAATAGGGGTATCTTGTAAAACAAAAAGAAAACTGTATCTGTCACTCCGAAACATTTCCAATGTTGATGCTATAGCACATTATAAGAAATACTGCAAAATATTAAAGACTGTAATACGGATGTCAAAGCAAATATATTACAAGGAAAAGATAGTCATATCAGATAACAAAATAAAGACAATATGGGATATAGTGAAGGAGGAGACCGGTAGAACCAGGCATGAAGAGGAACAAATAGCATTAAGAGTAAATGATACATTGGTGACAGATGTGTATAGTGTTGCAGAACTTTTTAACAAACATTTCATAACTGTTACTGACAAGATGGGGTTGTCAGGTTCGGTAGATGCTGCTATGGATTACCTTAGACCAGACATTTCAAGTAACTTCCTTAATATGAATTTGACCCTCACTACCCCAACAGAAATAATGTCCATCATAAAATCTTTAAAATCAAAAACATCTAGTGGGTATGATGAAATATCAACAAAGTTAATTAAAGAATGTGATTCTGAGCTAAGTAACATATTAAGCTATCTGTGTAACCAGTCGTTTATTAGTGGAATATTTCCTGAATGGCTGAAATATGCTGAAGTTAAGCCACTGTTTAAGAAGGGAGATAAAGAAATAGCATCAAATTTCCGTCCAATTTCACTGTTGCCAGCATTCTCAAAAATTTTCGAAAAAGTAATGTACAGTCGTCTTTATAACCATCTTATCTCAAATAACATACTGTCAAAGTCACAGTTTGGATTTCTAAAAGGTTCTGATATTGAGAAGGCTATCTACACTTACAGTGAAAATGTGCTTAATTCATTAGACAAAAAATTGCAGGCAACTGGTATATTTTGTGATCTGTCAAAGGCATTTGACTGTGTAAATCACAATATCCTTTTAAGTAAACTAGAATATTATAGCATAACAGGAAATGCTGCAAAATGGTTCAAATCTTATATCTCTGGCAGGAAACAAAGGGTGTTATTAAGAAAGAGACATGTATCAAGCTATCAGGCCTCATCCAACTGGGAACTAATTACATGTGGGGTCCCACAAGGTTCCATTTTGGGGCCCTTACTATTTCTTGTGTATATCAATGACCTTTCATCAGTAACATTACCAGATGCCAAGTTTGTTTTGTTTGCCGATGACACAAACATTGCAATAAATAGCAAGTCAAATGTAGTCTTAGAAAGATCAGCCAATAAAATATTTGTGGACATTAATCATTGGTTCCTAGCCAATTCTTTGTCACTAAACTTTGAAAAAACACACTACATGCAGTTCAGAACTTGTAAGGGGTGTCCCAAGAGTATATGTCTAACATACGATGACAAGAAGATAGAAGAAGTGGACAGTGTTAAATTCTTGGGATTACAGCTTGATAATAAATTCAACTGGGAGGAGCACACCACAGAACTGCTGAAGCGTCTTAACAAATCTCTGTTTGCAATGCGAATTTTGTCAGACATAGGGGATATAAAAATGAAAAAGCTGGCATACTATGCTTACTTTCATTCCATAATGTCATATGGGATTATTTTTTGGGGTAATTCATCAAGCCAAGCTAAAGTTTTCCGGGCACAAAAACGTGCAGTGAGAGTTATATGTGGTGTGAACTCAAGAACATCCTGCAGAAGCCTGTTTAGGGAACTAGGGATACTAACTACTGCTTCCCAATATATTTATTCCTTAATGAAATTTGTCATTAAAAATATATCACTTTTTCAAACCAACAGCTCAATTCATGGAATCAATACTAGAAATAAGAATAATCTTCACAAGGATTTAAAGTCACTTAGTCTTGTACAAAAAGGTGTGCATTATTCAGGAACACACATTTTCAATAACTTGCCAGCAGCCATAAAAATCTTAACAACCAATGAAATTCAGTTTAAGAGAAGCCTAAAGGATTTATTGGTGGCCAACTCCTTCTACTCCATTGATGAATTTCTTAGTAAAACCAACTGATTTGTATATAAGTACAACATAACTTCTGCACAATTTCAGTGCAGTAATGTGTTCATTGAAAATTTGTGTGTGTGTGTGTGTGTGTGTGTGTGTGTGTGTGTGTGTGTGTGTTAGTATAATCTAACTTCTGCACCATTTCAGTGCAGTAATGTGTTCATTGTAAATAAGTATTACAGTAGTTGTATTACCTTCTAAATAAATAAAAAACTTTTTTATTTTAAATTCAGTGCATTAGTATTTGTAAAATTACTCTTAGTGTTCATTAAAAAATGACGATCATTCCACTTGGGACCTGTGGAATGGTACATTAGCTTATTTGTTTTAATTGTAAATATTTGTCATGTATTGTTGTTTTTCTGACATGTTCCACATCCTGGAGGACCTCCTCACTACGGATCAATTGGAATGAAAGTAAATCTAATCTAAAAAAAAAAAAAACAGATGTCGAATGCACTGATCTATACTACTAATAATCTCCAAAATTGGAAGATGTCGCGGGACTGGTGAAAGATTAAGGTCTTTACTCATGCTGCTACAGAGCCGTCGCACAGTTCTTGTTTGAAGAGACTAACAACTGTTCTGTGCGCCTTATCATTTTCCACGTCATCTCCTCCGTGAGTTAAGCGGTCAAACTTGTTACGTTACTTAGACGTTACCTGGCACAAACTAGCACGTTGAGAATACGTATATCCACTCCAAATCGAATGGCTGGGTTGTTTGGGGGAAGAGACCAAACAGTGAGGTCATCGGTCTCATCGGATTAGGGAAGAACGGGGAAGGAAGTCGGCTGTGCCCTTTCAAAGGAAGCCTGAAGCGATTTAGGGAAATCACGGAACACCTAAATCAGGATGGCCGGACGCGGGATTGAACCGTCCTCCTCCGAATGCGAGTCCAATGTGCTAACCACTGCGCCACCTCGCTCGGTGCAAATCGAATGGGAACAAAGTTGCTGACAAAAACAGGTTTCTGGTACTAAGATCAAGCTCATATTTTGTCTGCCGTATCCGCTGTCTCACTACGGCGTGACTTGTCCTCTTCAAAGATATTTCTGACGACGATCACCTACAGTCTTGCAACACTTGAGGCACTTGATCAATGAGAATGGCTGCAGCAAAAGAGACATTGCAAACGCTTTCAGGTGTCACCGAAGAGGGACGCATTATGAATAGGCAGAAGAAGGTAAGCCGGCAGCTTTCCTACCATACTGTGGGGCAACGAGCAGCTAGTTAGAACGTGTACTGCTGAGACATGGATTGAGGCCAGTGTTCCGGTCCTTCCCCCAAGATACGAGATATCTTGAGGCCTGTTAAAGAAGACATACCTCTTCGTGTACCCGGTGTGTATGATGTCTCTTGCGAGTGTAGCAGCATCTATATATGACAGACAATTCGCACAGTAA
Source organism: Schistocerca nitens (assembly GCF_023898315.1). Taxonomy (NCBI): domain Eukaryota; kingdom Metazoa; phylum Arthropoda; class Insecta; order Orthoptera; family Acrididae; genus Schistocerca; species Schistocerca nitens. Next base: position 710,592,873 of record NC_064614.1, on the reverse strand, counting down.
GAGAGAGTTGTACCAGGCACGAGAGACGTATTAAGCAAAGTTAGCTAGACAAGTCGGTCATAGCTGAGCATTGCCTTGTAGACGGACAAAAAAAACGGTTTGAGAACACAATAGTCTTGGCTCATGCGTCGACATACTGGGACTCCATTAAGAAAGAGGCGGCTGAGATAAGAATGAACAGCAACAATTTAACACAGACTGCTGAGTAAGGCCGGTGGGGGGGGGGGCGCTTTGGATGTCGACAGGAGGCAACGGCGGATGCTTAACGCTTGTAGGGAGGCGGAAGTAGCAGTTTCAAACGTGCCGACGTCCCCTCGAACCGTCTGAAGTCACTCGGTCCCACGGTGGGCCGGAGCTGCTATGAGCTGCCCAACTCACCTTCCACGCACGCATCTTTTCGGCCCTCTCTGATTGGTGTCAACGGTCTTAATCGTAGGTATATAAGCGGGGATTAGTGCCAGACCCAGCAGTCAGTAGTTTTACTCCTACGACGATAAAGGAGCTAGCCATCGAAAGCTTTATTAGAATTGACGTGAGTTGAAAACCGAAAAATTTAATCCATGAGAGAGGGAGCAAGAGGGTATGGACAGAAAGATATGAGATGGGAGTGGGTGGACAGACAGGGGGGAACTGGATGGGAGGGATGGAATAATAAGAGATGTTGGAGTAAGAGATGGGTGGGGACTGGTGGGAGAAGGAGCTTGATGAGGAGAGGAGGGAGGAGGAGATGATAAGTGAGACGTAGCAAGGAAGAAGAGATATAAGAAGAGGTGGTGAAGGAAAGGGATAGCAGGTGATGTGCAAGAGGAAATAAACAGTTGGGGGCAGGAGGAGATGGACAGAGAGAGACAAGAAGGAAAACTAGATGTGCAGAATGCAGAGGAAAGAGGAGATTGGTAGAGTTGGGAGCGGGGCGGGGGAGAGGAAGGAGTCGGATAGAGAAGTGTGAATGAAAAGATAGGCAGAGGGAGGGAGGAGGAGGAGATGACCAGAGAGGGGTTGAGAAGGAGATGGGCAGACAGGGGGTCAGAAGGAGATGGGTCAGGGAGGATGGCGAGGAGCAGATGTGCAGAGGAGGAGATGAGTACTGATAGAGGTATTGGGGAAGAAGGTCAGAGTGGGGGAGGAGGAGGTGGGGGGAGTTGGTAGTTGAGGTTGGGATGGGTGTGCAGTTGAGTGGGAGAAAGGCCAAGCCTGGGGAGAGAAGAAGATGTGTGCATCATATGTGTCAAACACATACATAGGCAGAGCCACAGGGAAAAGGCCAGTATATATATATATATATATATATATATATATATATATATATATATATATATATATATATATATAAGCAGACTGTATGTATGTATTTACTTATATATACAGAAGCATCCAGAAAACTGTAGACTCTCTTTTATAGTTAATATACTCGTATTTGCAACAAAATCACATATAGTCGCAATTTTGAGCTGTACCACAGGTCACTGTTTTCTCAACAATTCTTGGCATGCGTTTTCAGCAGATGACAGTGCAGGAATGCTTGAAGTAGAATTGTCGTTTGAGCAATAATAATCTGTACTGAAGTGGTACTGGAAGTATGAAAACATGATGGAAGTACAACAGTAACAGGATAATGTGTATGGAACTCAGCCACCAATACATATAACAATTTACTGTACTTGGGTGAATTTGAAGCCAACGGTACTGTTCTGGATATGCATAAGGAAAGATCTGACCGACCAAAAATATCAACAAGTCCTGATTCCTGCGCTGCTGCGTTGCAACATTTTGCTAGGTCACCTAAAAAATCTGTGCAGCAGGGTAGCACATGAAAGCTGGGTAAGCCAATCAAGCATACAAGAAATTCTGAACGCTTCAAAGTGTAAAGTGTACATTCAAAGATCGCTGTATGCTATGAATGTGGATGACCCAGATCGAAGGATGGAGTACTGTGAGTGGTATTTAGACATTCTTCTTGAGGATGTACAGTTTGAAGGTTGGTATCCTGTCTGACGAGTCGCAATTCAAACTGAACGATAGTGCAAATTGCCGCAACTGTATGCACTGGGCTCCTCAAGAACCTCGCGTTAACGATGACAAACATGTTAATCTACCACGTGTTAATATGTGGTATGGTCTGTCATCACACAGTTTGATTGGCCCATTCTTCTTTTAAAGTACCGTAACTCGTGAGGTCTATCCTTATATACTGCGATCATCGATTTCACCTATCATCCAAGAGGTGTTTGGAAACGAAAGATTTTGTGTACAACAAGATGGCGTTCCACCTCACTACCACAGGAATAACAGAACTTACTTGGATGTAAAGTCGGCCGGAGTGGCCGAGCGGTTCTAGGCGCTACAGTCTGGAACCGCGAGACCGCTACGGTTGCAGGTTCGAATCCTGCCTCGGGCATGGATGTGTGTGATGTCCTTAGGTTAGTTAGGTCTTAGTAATTCTAAGTTCTAGGGGACTAGACTAATGACCTCAGAATTTCAGTCCCATAGTGTTCAGAGCCATTTCAACCTTTTTTTTTTTTTTTTGATGAAAATCTACCTGGACGACAGATAGGTCTAAGAGGAGCAGTTGAGTACCCACCACAGTCTACAGACATTGCACCTCTTGAGTTCTACGTATGGTGGACCCTAAAAAATGAAGTTTGTGAGCAGAAGCCAGCTACACTGAACGAGCTATGAGAAACCACTGATGCGCCCTAAGGGGCTATCACACTGGCAACACTAACAGTCGTAGTTTGGTCAACAGTATAGCAGCATCGAAGTTGTCTGGCTGCTAATGGTGGGTCACTTCAAACACATAAAATAACGGTATGTCACTTTGTTCCATAAATGTTGGCCGTCAAAAGTGTCTACATTTTGCTGGACCCATCTATATATATGTCTAGGATCATCTCCCAAATGACATGGTCAATTTCATCGAAGTTTGACACACAAACAGCAGTATGATCACTGTGGAGCTTGTAACCACCTAGTTCTAGTAGGAGTTGAGATATGGGCGAAAACGAGTTGAATGGGAATAGTCTTGGACTGTCTTATTGACCTGCTATGCAGTGCAGCCTACAAGTCTTGGGAAAGAGATGGTTTCCAATCTCTCAACATGTAAGCTGTCCTGCTCAGCAGGCGTGATGTGCAGGAGTAGTATCAGCACAGTTTATCGACCTCTTCTGCAAGGGGCTACTTGTGAAAATGGGCATGGCTGAGTGGGTAGTACCAGCATGCCTTGATTGGTCTTCATCTGCTGATGCATACAGCTGAGTAGATAGGTGAGAGGAGAGAGAGGATGGATAGTGAGAGAGAGGAGAGGGAGAAGGTAGAAATGTTAAGGAGGGGGGACAAGGACATGGAAGGTATAGAAGACGGGCAGGAGGAAATGGACATTGGGCAAGGAGGATATGGACAGAGGGAGGCAGGAGCAAGATATGCTCAGAGTGAGGAGGCAAAAGACATAAAAAAGAGAGTGGGAAAGAGAAACTGAGGAGACAGAGAGATTGTGAAGGTGGAGATGGACTGAGTGAGGTGGGAGGATGAGGTTGACAGAGAGATGGTGAGGGGAAGTACTTGAAACACAGAGGGGAGGAGGAGATGTATGAACTGTATCAAATACATACGCAAGCACAAACGTGCATAAAAAGCATCTATAAAAAACAGCATGTTTGCATGTATGTATTTACGAATGTATGTCTGTGGTCCTCCAAAATCTCTGGATCAGTTTGATCTAAATTTAACGTCCAAAAAGAAAAATTCATGAGTGTCAGCATTATGGGGTTTATAATCTCCTAGCTCCAATAGGAGCGGAAGTATGGACAAAAACGGATTTTTTCAGCCCTTTCCACACAGATTGCCCTGCACAACCGGAATGTTGTGTAGGAATAGTGTCAGTCTGCATTTTCGACCTGCTTTGAATGGCACACTACACATCAATTGTAAGTGAAACTGCTGGCTACGATTTGGGTGAGCTTAAGGTACCACGCCACAGAAAATTTTGTTGTAAAAATTTCGAATATATTTACTTCTGTTTTTAATTTAGGAAACTTCACAAGTAATAGAAAAAAATTTTATTTTTATTATTTACATAAGCTGAACGAACTTGATATAGTTGTTCTGAAATCTTAAATCCAATAAGCATAACAGAAAAGACATTAATCTGAGTTCTTGCACAATGTTGATTTAACAATTAGAAAAGGCTTTTACCATAGCAGTTCAGAGGTCAGTTTAGTCTCTGTTTCTGCTCATGAGCGCAACTATTCAAATGTTTAGTAACAATTCGATAATACAAACAGAATAAAGTCACAAGATACAACGTATTAATGCAAACGAACATGGAGCAAAAACAAACCTGACATTAAATTATTCAGTTGAAAACAGAGTGATTGCCCAAGCAGAAAAAATATTTCACTCTAATGTACCCTCTCTAATCGGCAAGTAACTAACCATAAGGGTTTAACCAATAGCTTGAAACATTAAAGTAATAAAACCATTCTAATTCTGTAGCAGAAATGTTAAACAGTTTATAATAGGACCAGTAAAGCCTTAACTTATCAGAATACGCCCATAGTTTATCGTACAGATATGGTAGATCTGGTTTACAAATCAATTCTTCATTTATTAGTAGAGCAGGGAGCGCAACAGGCAGTGTAAGAGGTGTAGAAGTATGAAACTGGAATTTTGTTTGCAATAATTACACGTCTGTTGTTTGAAAATGATGAACAACATTTTATTTAAAATAATCTCCATTGTTATTTCTCTCACCACTCCGACAGACTATGAATGCCACTGAAGGAAAACAATTCTTCTTCTGAAGCGAACGACTCAATAACCGTTTTCGCATACTTTCGTACGAGTTGAAGTGTTGTTCAGCGAGAGCGTGTCCCAGTGATGCAAACAGATGAAAATCAGTCGGAGCCAAGTTTGGAGAATAAGCCGCATGCCCTAGTATTTCCCAACTGAACGCCTCGATCGTTTCCATGTTGTGTATGATATTGCCTTATCATGGAGCAATATGACTGTGTGTTGCCTTTTTTTCATATTCCGGCCGTTTTTCACGTAAATCTCGATTTAAATTGATCATTTGCTGTTGGTAGCGATCAGTGTTAACGTTTTCACCAGATTTTAGTAGCTCATAATAGATGACACCCTTCTGATCCCACGAAACACAAAGCATTGTCTTCTTTCCAAAGCGATTTGGTCATGCAGTGGATGTCGATGGTTTGTCTGGATTCACCCATGATTCACGACGCTTGGGATCCATTTTTCATCACCTGTCACAATTCGATGAAGAAACGGCTTTCTTTTGTATCTGGCGAGGAGCATTTCACAAGTGCTCTTTCGATTTGCCCCCTGTCTTTCATTCAGTTTATGCGGAACCCATTTTCCCGCTTTCTGAACCTTTCCCATAGCTTTCAACAGAAGAGAAACAGCTCTCTGCGTCACATTCAATTGTACCGCAAGTTCCTATTGAGTTTGAGTATCATCTTCGTCCAGTAAGGCCTGAAATTCGTTGTCTTCGAACTGTTCGGTGGTTTCCCGCGCCAGTCGTTTCTCACGTAAACATCACCACTTTGGGATTTTTTGAACCACTCGAATTTCTGTGTTTTTCCAAGAGCGTGTTCGCCGAAAGTTTCGACAAGCATTCGAGACGATTCTGCAGCAGTTTTCTTCACATGATTTCGTAGGCACAAAACTCGACACGTTTAAGGGTTCGAAACAGGTACCGATGAATGGAACATGAGTTACTCTGTGTTGGTATTCGTCGTCAGCTGTTACAGGAAGCAGGCTGCAGACGCGATCTCACGGGTCCTACAGTGACGGCTAGCACCATTTATAGGGAAAGTCTGGTTTCATACTTCTATACCTGGGGAAGACTAGTGTCTACGCAACATACTGTTTACATAAAACTGTAATTCGTTATAAGCATTTACAAGATAAATCATGATGACTGATGATTTAAAAGAACGTAATAACGATTAAAAAACTGCCTATTGGCAGACCGATACCTGCACAAACTGTCAAACCACCACCCGAGCCAGAAAAGAGGCATGATTAGTACGCTCGTAACGAGAGCAGGACGAATATGTGAGCCTCAACACCTCAAACGAGAAATGCAACACCTGGAAACTGTTCTGAGGAGCAATGGGTACTCCACAAATTACATTAGAAGTGTAACAGAGCCAAACACTCGGCGAAGTAAGGAACCAGAAAAAGAAATGTCGGGTACGGCCTTTCTGCCATACATTCCCAGAGTGACGGACAGAATCGGCCGTATATTGCGCAAACATGGCGTAAAGACGATTTTCAAACCGACAAGGAAGATCAAAGAGTGTCTTAGATCGGCGAAGGAGAAAAGAGACCCACTTGCAACGTCGGGAATATACCGCATACCTTGCACTTGCGGAAAAGTTTATGTCGGAATGACTGGACGATCCATTAACACCAGGATCAAAGAGCATAAGCGACATTGCAGGTTGGGGCAGGTGGAGAAATCGGCCGTGGCAGAGCACGCACTGAATGAGACCGACCACGTTATAAAATTCGCCGACACGTAAGTTCTGGCTGTAGAGAAGCACTATCACACGCGCTTGTTCAGAGAAGCTGTAGAAATCCAAAAACACGCGAACAGTTTCAACAAGAAAGAGGAAAGCCTTAAGGTAAACGGATCCTGGCTTCCCGTACTGCAGCGAACGACCGTCGCAGGTAGCAAGAGAAGAACCGCACCGGAAATGACCGCGGAGAAGCCCTCGGACGTTGGCGCGCCAGGTACATATAGCCTGCGGCCGCGAGCTCGCCTCCAGTTCACCACCGGCAATGGAGGGTGAAGCTTTGACAATGCCAGCCACTCGTGCTGGCGAAACGTCAGAAAAATCATTACATGAACGTCGGCCGAAGACCCCGAGACAGAAGCCAATAGGCAGTTTGTCAACAAGTGGCCACGAAAGCCTTAACAATTTTGTAACGATTAAAAACATCAAAAACAGTTATATCTGGTAGGATCAGGCTCGCCTAAGAAATTAAGCTTAGATATACTGTTAATTTGCCGACAAAATGAACACAAGTGATGATCACTTTCAAGTGTGCAGTCAAGCGAGTCTTCAAAATGCTTAAATTAGTTCCAAAACCTGTCCCAATCTCCAATGGCCCATATGCAGCAGATTTTAAATGACGTCAAGGTGCTGCTCAGAGAACTGGGAACACCCTGCACTGACAGGGACTAGCTTCACTCCACTAGGTCATATCACATATATTATCAGTGGTGCCCGGAACGTGGATCTATACTGTAGTCAGAACAGGTTAACCCAGTGAAGGTAGCAGTCTGCAGAGCTTGACCACTACATAAGAGTGGTCTGTGGCGACTCAAATCAAAGTCGTCCCCGTGCAGCTTGCAGACATGCGATTGAACTGTGCCTCCACTAAGCACTTGCTGACACTCAGAGTATCAGTCTTAAGTCACTGGGCCTTACTGCCCTGCAGGGCAGTTGTGTTATGTTGGAGTAGTATTGGCCTTCTTTATTGACCAACTTCGCATGGCAGACTATCCGTCAAGGGCAACAACGGTTTTCAGGCCGTTGACAAGTAGGTTGTGCTACAGGACAGGCGTGTTGTGAGAGTTTGCTTTTCAAGGGCTCCATGTCCCGATGGGTCATTTCCTTCAGACGTCGCCCACGTATGTGTCTGACATATATTTTGCAAGCTTCTCTTCCTCCCCGTCTCTCTATCCACCTCTTCTTTCCCCATCGATCTGTCCGCCTTATCCTACAACCTCTATCCATCCACGTCCTCCTCCTCCTCCCTCCTTTCTTTCTCGGTACAGCCTAAAGGAACTTGAGAATTCTGCAGTCAGCTTTAAACTGCGAAGCACTACCGACTATAAAATCAAAATGATGTCTGTCAACTTAGCTAGTAAAATTTATATTTTTTTCACTGGGACGTCAACTAGCACTATAGCACTGAGCTATTTACATTGTGTTGCGTAGGGATGAAGAAGAGGACATAGAGAGAGTGGAGGAGATGATGTGTGCAATAAATGTGTAGAACGCATGTGCCTTTATACAGAGAAAAAAATAAAGAATCGATTTCCACATGTGCTTCTGGAAATGTTAGTAACTTAATATCTGGTTTTCAAATCGTTGTTTTACCCTCTATCTGAAAGCTTCCGGTGTCTCCTAGCCTCTTCACATAAACAGCCTCCTTTCAGGTTTCTATACCAACCATTAAAAAAGATTAAATTATGCTGTGTGTAAATTTCTACCAGGTGGCTTTCCCTTTATTTCAAAGTTCATGGGCGATAAATCACATAATGGAAAATAACTTTTCTTACAGACAAAATGTTCAGTGACGCTTCCAAGGGACTCTAGGCCTAAATTTATCCCTGTGTGAGACAAGCTGGTCGCCAAGAAGTAGGCCTCTCCATCCGAAGCAATTCGACAGCCACATATGTCTTTTTTCAGGGCTTCGAAAATATGAAAATCATGGGGAAAGACTGGGACTGGAAGATATGTAAAGGACTCCAGCGAAACTTCCGCAGTGTACTTGAAATAATCTTGGTAATATCTGGGCCCTTGCTTTGGGTGAAGGGGTGCACGCCTGGGTACAATCGTGGTTCCATAGGGAACTGCAAACATTTGTCTACGAATGCACGGGGTCAATGTATTAACAGTTATGACGATTTCTTTTGAAATAATGAACAGCTTACTTATTCTATTTCCGTCTGTCCCGTTTTCATTTGCTTCCCCTTATATATGACTGTCGATCGCCATCTTGAAATCAAACTTACGCAGTAACATGAAGCAGGAAACAAGACGAAGTTCATCGTTCCTCATCGCTGAATTGTTTACACATGTATGGGAATGTTGGCAAATGACTCTTCCACTACACAACTGACGAGACAGAGTTCCAGTGCAATGCTAGTTTTAGGTATCACCTTCTCCCATCTTAGAGTGAGAACCCAGTGAAACTTAACGCAATGCTTTTCAGAACGTTGCTGAGGCAACAGATGTGTCTGGGAGGGAAAAGAAAGATAACGTCTCTTCTAATTACCAGTGCATTTCAGAACTATGATAAAAAAGATACGGCGAAGTGAAGCGAGATGTTCTACGTCGTGTGAAGAAAATGTGGAGAAAAGTTGGTTTTCTGCATTGCAGCGATTATAAATCTTAGGAAGCTATAAGACTGAGAAATGTCACTATCACTTTAGTTGTACGTTAAATATCTACTACCAATCACTAGCTTCTGTTTCTTTGAGACAGTCACACATTTATTATGATGAGATGGTCATACCCTGGTTATCAGTCAGAAGCGTTTCATTGTTAAACGGAGATATAGAAGAGAAGAATCTGCCTGATCACCTACGTCTACTATTTTCAAGACGCCGTCCTTTAGAAAAATGTAAGCTCTTTGTCATAAGTTTAAAACATCGAGGTGACACTTGACAGCTAGAACATACAGTGTGCTGTGGGTCCCGCAACAGACGATCATTGGGATACTTTCCTTTATTTCTTTGTATATTTTCTTTCACCATACTTATTAACAGGTACTAGTTGTGCTCTTTTGCAGACATGCAGAGCTTTTTGCTAAGCGACGTATGTCCGGTTAATATCAAGTGGCCAAAGGATCTAGTTTCATAGCAAAATTGATATGAACTAATAGACAAGGTGTTTAGGGTGGCAGCATAGAGTAATTCGAATAAAACGTTCCATGAAACTTGTGTCACATTTTTTTTTGTTACAAAGATAACCCCTACAGCTTAAGAATTTAACCCAAACAATCAACCACAGAAGGTGTTATTCAATGGCAAATGATAAGTCGAAATTTGATTTTCAAAAATTCCACTTGCGACTTCAGCGAATTTTCAAATACTCTTGACAATACCACCTAAACCTACTGTGAGGTGGTCTTGCGTCCTCTTATGGGGCAGCACCACTCATAATACGAACTATCAACTCTTCTCTTGTGTTAACTTTATCTTTACAGACCTCACCTTTCACCCATACCCACAGGCAAAAATCGAAAATTAAGAAACTTCTGGCAGTCCCTCTTCCAAGGAGCGTCAGATTCAGCTGATGAGTCATCTGACAACCAAAATGTGCTGGGGTCCCGTCATGCTGGAAGAACATACACATCCTTGTAGTCAAAAGATCTTCTTTCAGTAACGTTGCAAGCTCGATAAGCCTCAACAACATGGCCCTATAAAACAATTCTGAAGACAATAAGCTTAATCACCGAATTGTCTGACATAACGCAACACATTTACGGCAAGCGTTTTTAGAACTGTTTCCACAAAATCATGATGTTTTATTTGAACCACCGACTTGAGTTACGATGTTTTTGATTCCATTTTGGGTGACAGAGGCTTCATTAGTAAATAGTATTAAGGGTATTAATTGGTGATTTGCAATTGGCCAAGCGACTAAAGTCGAATCATCAATCTTCGTCTCTATGTCAATTATGTGGAACTGTTCGTTAAACACATGGATGAGGTCTTGCATGCCTAATGACTGCTTTATTCTTGTATGTGGGACACTGATACGTGTAAAAATTCTGCGTGTATTTGTTGAAGGAATACGTTCTGCAAATTGAACAATGTCTTCTACTTCCTTAACATGCCGTTCATTTGTACGTTAGGGATGAGATGTGACTGTTACACAGTGCACCAATCTCACGCAGTTCAATGAAACCAGAACAGAATTCTTTTGAATCCCGTGCTCTGTGGTAATGAAAGTATCTACCGTAATGTCAACAAGCTGCAACCGAATTTCCATTACAAGACACAACCACAAATACCACATCGGCATTCTCAGCAGCCGGGAGAATTAGCCAAAAATCACAATCACAACTGAAAAATACAATTGTGTAAACTAAAGCACAACTTCACAACTTGAACTTAAAACAAAAATAGCAGTCGTTAAATAAACTCAAAGCAGGTTGTGTACCAAGACGCGAAATGTAATCGTGTGTTCGTAAATCCAGCGGGCTACTAGATTTGTTACCGGTAGGTTCGAACAATACGTAAGTATTATGAAGATGCTTCGGGGTATCAAAGGGGAGTCTCAGGACGGAAGGCGACATTCTTTTCGACAAACGCTGTTGAGAAAATTTAGAAAACCGGCATTTTAGCCTGGCTGCCGAACTATTCTACTGCCACCAACATACATTGCGCGTAAGGACCAGGAAGCTAAGATACGAGAAATTGCTGCTCATACAGAGAGCCATTTCTCCCTCACTCTATATGCAAGGGGAACAGGAGAGAAAATGACGATTAATGGTACAGGGTACTCCCCGCTTGCGACTATCTATGTAGATGTAGAACCAACTATATCTGCGAGCAATAAAACCTCGACACAACGTATATTTCATTCGAATCAGTCCATACCGTCGCCACTTAAACTGTTTATTAATCCTCCCGAAACAGCCTGCATGTGATGAAAATTCCAGCAGAGTCTGGTGCGTTATTTGTATTGGGCATTGTATGCTGTCTTGAAGTGTCAGATATGCGAATTTCATAAGTGGTAATTGGTGAGTACAGCGGTCAGACGTTGGCAGGAGGATGTTCGTACTTTGGTCTGTTTGTAAGTATAGAATTTAACATTTTGGTATTAACTTTGTTGTGTTCAATTTCAATACCACAGTGCGTGCTAGAAATGGATAGTTCACAGGGTAGCACTAACGATTCGTGCAGCCACATACACTTCCGTACGAAGACAGATATCAGCCGGTTTTCTCACCCTCCCCTGGCGGAAGTTGTTTAACGGAATGCCGCCGTCATCACTTTATCTCCCTGTTAGTTATTTAAACTCTACAGTACGAGTGGGGGCTTTTGGGCAGAGAGAAACTAAAGTGCTATTGAGCTTGTATCATTGCAACACGGTGCTTCATGTCTTTCACAGTCACTTGATAATATGATTTTAAAACCAGTTTTGTAATTGTATGTACTTATGAGCACTTATGAAACTGTGAAATATTGCTGGAAGAACAAGCAACAAATAGCTAGGCAGAGCTTTGGAATTTTTGCTGGCAATGCAGGGTAAATACATACAATACGAAGTCCAAAGAATATCTTTAAGTGCGACAATAACATCGTTGTGAGGACGTGCAGTTTTAGCGATGGAGGCAAAGCGGGAATGTGTCAGTCATCTGTGGTGTGACCTGGACGTGAAGTGTTGGCGCTCTAAGGCCAAATGGATATTGTTTTGGAGTTGGTTTTGTAATTTGTAACTAGGCGAAATATGTATGTAAGCGAGCACGTGTACTCATATACGTGGTTGTAAGGAGACTTGGTAATTAAAGGAGATTAGTATGTGGCACAAAGTTATTAAAGCTTCTCGTAAACCAAGAGGAACTGTAGCCAATAATGGATACCATAAAAAGCTTTACCATTACGTCGCACCACAAACAACTTGTCGCAAAATAAAGTCCAGCTAGTTATACTGTAGTTGGCTACAAGGCTTTCCATCGAAGTAATTGATTTTTTGTGTGTATTGTAGTGTTGTTTAGTCAAATCGTAAACTTAGTGAATGAAGTAATTGACTCGAGTCATGAACCATCAGCAGGGTCCCAAATTTTTCACCAAAATTCCGGGAAAGTCACAAGTGAAAGAAATAACTAAAAGAAGTTAAATCCAATTCATTTTTCAGTTAACTTCGTTTCAAGTAATTATTGGAATGAGAGGTCGTGGTAATTGCAATTTCTCTTACAGTGTTGTACTTTTACTACAGACAATCAGTCAGATGAAAAACTAATTAAAAGAAATTCATGTTTCAGTGGCAGAAATACGTTGAGCTATTGCACCCACAATAAATTTGTGATTTTATGTTGTATTTTACAAATAATTTCATACGCCTAAATCCTCATTATGTTGGCATAGCAAGATGGTTGTTTCTATAAATGAAACCATCATTTATGATCTTAATTTGAGAGGTAACCATTAACGAACATTAATTAGGTTGAGCCATATTTTTGCAACTTTTCAAACAGACAGTATTACCGTTAGTTACCTAATTCGGTAGAGTTTCCATAAAGTAAAGTGTCGCTGGTCATTACTATTATTTGTGTTCAGAACTATAAATAATGTCAGTGTATTCCACGTTAACATAATTTTGTTCATGCTCACGTCTCTTAAAATGCTGGTGCCATTGCGTTTAGTTCAGTTGCCGCATTATCATTCACTCCTACTTATTACGTGATTTCAGAGTCATGTCTGTCATTAACTAGATTCCTCTTTGCCCGTTTTTGATTGTACTTATTCTCCAATCTAAATTTATTCAATCATTTAACTATTCTAATTGGTTCCTGTCTATAGTAACCCGCTTAATTAGCAAAAAACGCGTGCGTTAACGGTCAGGATATAGCTACCATTCTTATTTCTTTAAAGATTCTTCCTCTGAATTGGTGTCTCATTTCTATTGACTGCGGGACCTTAGGTACACGTGTCACAAAACCTTTCATACACCGGAGAGTATAGGTACGTTATAAGTTAAGATGGTTTGTGCTGAATTATAGAACGCCGCGAAATAATGCAATAGCCGTTTAGTCATAAGAGTCACGTTAACAGATATCTCGCAACGCCAAAGAAGTACTTAGCGACACTAAGCCGAACGAGAGCAATACTTGGCCTTATTAAACAGGTGCGTGACAGTGAGGAGAGATGACGTGAAACTGAAATGGCAGCAGCGGAAGGAGGCCGCCCGCGGAAACAATTTTCGGCGATGGGAGAGTGTAAGAGAGTGTGTGAGGATCACGCATAGCATCGCCTGTGGCGGACGTCACCAAAACCGCATTACACTACAGTACTTTGATAATTTCTGTCTTTCTTTACGCAAGATACAGGGTGTTTCAAAAATGACCGGTATATTTGAAACGGCAATAAAAACTAAACGAGCAGCGATAGAAATACACCGTTTGTTGCAATATGCTTGGGACAACAGTACATTTTCAGGCGGACAAACTTTCGAAATTACAGTAGTTACAATTTTCAACAACAGATGGCGCTGCAAGTGATGTGAAAGATATAGAAGACAACGCAGTCTGTGGGTGCACCATTCTGTACGTCATCTTTCTGCTGTAAGCGTGTGCTGTTCACAACGTGCAAGTGTGCTGTAGACAACATGGTTTATTCCTTAGAACAGAGGATTTTTCTGGTGTTGGAATTTCACCGCCTAGAACACAGTGTTGTTGCAACAAGACGAAGTTTTCAACGGAGGTTTAATGTAACCAAAGGACCGAAAAGCGATACAATAAAGGATCTGTTTGAAAAATTTCAACGGACTGGGAACGTGACGGATGAACGTGCTGGAAAGGTAGGGCGACCGCGTACGGCAACCACAGAGGGCAACGCGCAGCTAGTGCAGCGGGTGATCCAACAGCGGCCTCGGGTTTCCGTTCGCCGTGTTGCAGCTGCGGTCCAAATGACGCCAACGTCCACGTATCGTCTCATGCGCCAGAGTTTACACCTCTATCCATACAAAATTCAAACGCGGCAACCCCTCAGCGCCGCTACCATTGCTGCACGAGAGACATTCGCTAACGATATAGTGCACAGGATTGATGACGGCGATATGCATGTGGGCAGCATTTGGTTTACTGACGAAGCTTATTTTTACCTGGACGGCTTCGTCAATAAACAGAACTGGCGCATATGGGGAACCGAAAAGCCCCATGTTGCAGTCCCATCGTCCCTGCATCCTCAAAAAGCACTGGTCTGGGCCGCCATTTCTTCCAAAGGAACCATTGGCCCATTTTTCAGATCCGAAACGATTACTGCATCACGCTATCTGGACATTCTTCGTGAATTTGTGGCGGTACAAACTGCCTTAGACGACACTGCGAACACCTCGTGGTTTATGCAAGATGGGGCCCGGCCACATCGCACGGCCGACGTCTTTAATTTCCTGAATGAATATTTCGATGATCGTGTGATTGCTTTGGGCTATCCGAAACATACAGGAGGCGGCGTGGATTGGCCTCCCTATTCGCCAGACATGAACCCCTGTGGCTTCTTTTTGTGGGGACACTTGAAAGACCAGGTGTACCGCCAGAATCCAGAAATAATTGAACAGCTGAAGCAGTACATCTCATCTGCATGTGAAGCCATTCCGCCAGACACGTTGTCAAAGGTTTCGGGTAATTTCATTCAGGGACTACGCCATATTATTGCTACGCATGGTGGATATGTGGAAAATATCGTACTATAGAGTTTCCCAGACCGCAGCGCCATCTGTTGTTGAAAATTGTAACTACTGTAATTTCGAAAGTTTGTCCGCCTGAAAATGTACTGTTGTCCCAAGCATATTGCAACAAACGGTGTATTTCTATCGCTGCTCGTTTAGTTTTTATTGCCGTTTCAAATATACCGGTCATTTTTGAAACACCCTGTATGTAGCTGTATTTACACTGAAGCGCCAAAGAAACTGGTATACACATGTGCATTCGAATACAGAGATATGTAAACAGGCCGAATACGGCGCTGCGGTCGGCAACGCCTATATAAGACAACAAGTGTTTGGCCTAGTTGCTGGATCGGATATTGCTGCTACAATGTCCGAAAGAACAGACACAACGCATTCACATAATGAACTACGTTTACCAAGTATTCACTGTAGTACTCAACGACCGTGATTTCGAGGGGAAAGGAGATGACTTCCGGGGTCCTAGCACTATGTCGGAGATGACGCAAAAGGAAAGCTAGGCATACGTCCAGCACAGAACGCGAATAGTTTTCATCGCTATCGGTATACTTCACTCTGTCCTTCCCAGAGTTGGCCGGCCGAAGTGGCCGTGCGGTTCTAGGCGCTGCAGTCTGGAACCGCGACACCGCTACGGTCGCAGGTTCGAATCCTGCCTCGGGCATGGATGTGTGTGATGTCCTTAGGTTAGTTAGGTTTAAGTAGTTCTAAGTTCTAGGGGACTAATGACCTCAGAAGTTGAGTCCCATAGTAGTCAGAGCCATTTGAACCATTTGAACCTTCCCAGAGTTGCAATACGTGATGCTTCAAATGTAAAGGGTAGTTGTAATTAAGCTTGCGGTACGTGAACCAGTCTAGGCGGAAAACTGTGTGCCGTACAGTAACTACAGTAACTTGACAGCAATGACGTTCAGAAGGTAAAGTGTTTGAAATCCTATGGGACTTAACTGCTAAGGTCATCAGTCCCTAAGCTTATACACTACTTAACCTAAATTATCCTAAGGACAAACACACACACCCATGCCCGAGGGAGGACTTGAACCTCCGCCGGGCCCAGCCGCACAGTCCACCACTGCAGCGCCCAAGACCGCTCGGCTAATCCCGCGCGGCAATGACGTTCAGACTAAACGCTGCAGGATTTGCGTTGTTAGTAGCGCTAGGGTCATGACTTGCTCTCAGGCGCCGGTACTGGTACGGCAGCGTAGGGATGAAACACATACATCAGTGTGCATTACAGTTGCAGGAAGTCAATATGGAAGAGGGCAAAGTCAGCAGGGCTTCACCCGTAAATAACTTTAATCAAACCAACAGAAAAAGTTCTGCTGCTCTTCGCGAATATGAACTCATTAAAGGAATACGGAGAGGTCGTATTTCTGCACAGAGGTTGAAGAGAGTGATTCAGAAATTTGAATTTAAGTGGAGATTTGGGAATTACTCCTGGGACAGACCGATGGCCAATTGCGCCACGAGTTGTTGAAGAAGTTACTATTGGAATGGCTGAGAATGCTGCACGCAATGTACGATCTTCAAGCTGTTCACGAGCTGTATCAGGCAACTGAACATTCCGTGATCCACCGTTCGAAAAATGTTGCGAACAATTGTGCAACGGTATCCGTACAAACTTCTAGGCTGTCGTGTATGCGTATGGTCGCCACATTGAGCAACGATTCTAACCTGTAAAGTAAACATGGTAGAGATTAACAAATGTTATCCTGTCATGTTATAAATATGGAGGTTGCTGGCCTTCTCAAATTGTGATGGATTATTTATGACGAATTTCACTAAAGAAAATATGTATTCTGACGGCACAGTTAAAATACCTAGCTCTTTGAAGAGGTACCTACGTGACGTCCATGGGTGAACATCACATTTTATTCTTACTGCTCCCTTTTTTTGCAATCGATACTTTCTTTCTAAGTGATGATTTAACACAAGAAAATAATTCTGCACAACATTAACCACTGCACTTCTTCTAATCGGTGGGTTAGCACGGCAGCCGCAAAGTGGATTTACGATTTATAGTCAGTAATCAGGTAAGATTCTGTCCCATAAAACCGAACATTAATTCTTTTTATATTATTTTTAAATGCCAGTGACACTCTTATAATCATGCTGTAATTTCGCTATCCCGTTGCAAGTGCTGTAGACACCTATGGAACTCTTAAGAGAAGGTAAACTTGTTAGCCAGGCTCGCTTGTAGACAACTTTTATTGCCGATTACTGGTTTCAGCCAGCATGGTTATATCTCGATAAAAGGTTAATACATTTCTGCTATTCCAGCTGTACAAGAACTATGCTACGTGTTACTGTCGTTGGGAGTCATAAGACTTGTCGGAAGAACCGGACATGTTGGCAGGCAGCGAGTGGACTTGAAACACTTCTTCACTTTTAAAAAAACCTGCTTGACAAGCGGTAGTCCACTATAGTTTGATCAATTATTTACGATGCTGGCTGAGCGGGCACGAAATTGTATGGTATTCGGGATGAATTACGTAAATAGATTATTTTATCCAAGAATGAAGATCCCTTTCAAATTGCAGGTAATGTGTACCCGATGTGCTGAATGCTTGGTTCAAGAAAGCTACATATGCATGTATAGAATTTGAGATCTTTGTCTCTTAGTTTATCAAACAGTAATTTGCAGCTTACGGTAGTGCAATAAGTATTCCTGAAATCAACTGCTACCATTAAATTTGAGTAGCCAGAAAGGGGTGTTTAATATTAAGAAATGCCAAAATTCTGCTTCTTAGTGTAACTGCAGGTACACGTTAGTTGTATCCATTACAGAATGCATTTGCCAACATCCCTTCCATGTGCTGAATCAGGTAACATCTATATTAGGTTATGTGTTGACAGATGACTAAAAATAGATGTAAATTCTTATGGTGCCATTACGGTTTTTGATCACCACCATGGGCGAGGTCTACTGTTTACATACTGTCAGTGTGACTATTGACTTCGACTTCAATTACTTGCTTCATTGAAAAAGACGCATCCTAGACAATAAAAAATAAGTAGTCAATTGACGATGACTCGAACGTAAATTATGGATCGCGTGGATGGATTTCTTTGTCTTGAAACACACACAGGCTCACACCATATGTGTATGTATATCTTAGTAGCCGCTTTCTGTGAATAATACGTGCCAGACCTATTAAAGAGGGGTCCTACAATTCTTCATCCTATAGCGCAGATCGAGAAATCTTCAGTCTAGGTGGTCACAAAATCGCCTGAGCCTCTTTCTTAAGCCTTCCACCCAGTGACAAACCAGGAGATCGCGACCGGTTCTGGGTCGATCCTATGAAACGATTATTTACCACACTGTGCTTGAGGTTGTCTTTCTTCATCAATGTAGCCAGCCGTTTCTATAACCGAGGATGGCCTCTGGACCCAGGCGACATGCGTTATGCGAACATGAAGCACCATTTGCACCCTGGCACACACATTACGTTCAACTGCCGCTGGCAGGGCCCGCTCCACATCTCGGACGAAATGTCTCTAGCATCAATTGTAGGGGACAATGGTCATCCTTCCGACCTCTCTTCTATTTCTCTAAAGGCTCTATCATACCTTTAATGCTGGGACTCCCAATATCCAGCAAGCCCACCGTCGACACTTATTCGGATCTTTCGTACAAGATCGGCCCCAGTCCCAATAGACGAGGCATACCATGTTGACTCAGTTGTAGTTTCAGCAGTGGGTAAAACCTCAAAAGTACTTGTTAATGAGAAAGGGCAAAGGTGAGCGGGAGTACCACCTATCAAGGTGTTTCAAGTTTCCTTCACCACATTAAAGTCAGGAGCGTCATGCGATTCCCTCGCGCCCATTGGCACCAGAGGTGTTTTTATCGACATAATTCTTGTTTCTGGCGACTGTGTACTCCAGTAACTGATTCAGTATCTGTACGTATTCGAAAAATGTGGTGCTACAGAAGAATACTGAAGATTAGATGGGTAGATCACATAACTAATGAGGAGCTGTTGAATAGGATTGGGGAGAAGAGAAGTTTGTGGCACAACTTGACTAGAAGAAGGGATCGGTTGTTAGGACATGTTCTGAGGCATCAAGGGATCACCAATTTAGTATTGGAGGGGAGCGTGGAGGGTAAAAATCGTAGAGGGAGACCAAGAGATGAATACACTAAGCAGATTCAGATGTATGTAGGCTGCAGTAGGTACTGTGAGATGAAGAAGCTTGCACAGGATAGAGTAGCATGGAGAGCTGCATCAAACCAGCCTCAGGACTGACGACCACAACAACAACAACGTATTCGAACTGGCGTTGCTGCTGATTTTGTGATTTTTCACATTACATCTCGTGAGTTAAGAAAATGTAATGCTTAATGTCAGTGAAGAGTTTGTGGCCTGTAAACAACATGCCGATTTTACAACTACTTGTGAAAACGTATCGCGATATTCAACGTCAGAGTGGAAACACTTTACTCTCAATCTATCTCTGTATCTGGATTTGTCTTGGACTACTTTTTAGGATTGTACGTCATGAAGGCAACATTTGCATCGACTTAATAGTCATTCAGTATGTGCGGATACCATGCAGGAATAGAAAGCTGTTGATCAAACCAGGATAGTTTTCAAAATCACATCTGTTTCTGTTAGCACCATTTCGCTTTCGGCACGGTTGATAATTATTGTAAAAGACATTCAGTTGCTGATGTAAATAATTGGTCATATCTTACACAAACACCATAATCTGATGTCAATGACCAAACGTGTGCCGAAATTAATCTATTATTACGCTTTCTAGCGTAATTAACGGGATGCCGTGGTACTTGTAGAACTATCTCATGTAAGATTCTTTATTATAAATACTACTCGTAAATGTCATTCGTACAAGCACTGTACATATATACTTGAAGTAGGCCAATAGTGAGGACAAAATAATTTGTTTGAAATAAGTTCACAGCCTGAGCAGAAAATAATGAATTATTTAAACTGAATTACTATGAATGTGGTTTGAATCACGAGGAAATCCTGATTTATTAAAGACAAATTAATGTAATAAACCGACAAAAGTAACAGATTCAACATTCAACAAAACCCTTGCGCTGCTAATAACATGCTAATAATATGAGGAAACGCAAAAGGGCAATGTTATTTTCTCTGTCGAGACAATTTTTATAATTTTTGATGCTTATGAAGGCTTCCAGCTACTTCTTCTCAGTACGCTGCTCACAAGCAACTCACGCGTGCACTGCAGTATCTTTTGAGATAGAGTGAGAAGCCCGAGACTCGTTCTGACACTTACCACCTCAGCTTGATAGGTTTGCCCCGAAACGAGAACAACTACCGGTCAGTTCAATACGGTCTAAGTTTGAAGATATCAGTTCTCGAACGCTGCTTTTGCTCTGCACGTGCGCGTTACGGTTGTTAACTACTGATCGAAGGGCTCTAATAGCATTTATCGAACCCATCAGATATAATCTGAAAGCGTTTGCTACGCCGATTGCGGTATTCACATTGCTCGAACGCAGATCCTATTTATTTCGTTGTTTGATCAACTCTAGTGCTGATAGTGAACGCAAAACTTCGTTTAACACCATGTTGGGTGCTCCGAATCTAAAGCGTTGTATATTGTAGTTAAAGCATTATAATTTGCGTTCTAACAAAATTCCATGCATAAGAACACTCTTTAAACGACTATTAAATTTACGTCGACCCTGGTGCAACTTGATGTAGAGAAAAACCGGAGAAGCAGTGTCTTTTTATACACTTGTCACCTTCTGTCTTTCTCCGTTCGCACCTTCAAATGCATCTACTTTTCAAGTTGTGAGGTATGGATCATATCCTTGCAAGTAAATAATAGTCATAACATGCCTAAAGACACAACGCTGAAGAAGAATACAGTTTTAGAAGACCGAACTGTCTACATAAACGCATTTTCCTAGTATTACTATTTCTCTTTTAGTTTTATGCTTCGCCCACGCATGTCGCAATTACTTCACATATATTTAAGAAATCTGGCAAAATTTGCACACATATTTCGCCTGTGTTTTGGCGAATTTTGCCTTGCACTTTCCTCTGCGAACATTTTTACGTCACCCCTTCGCATACACCCTCCCACCTGAAACGGGTGGTACTGGTATCCCACACCCAAAATAATTTTATACAGATAATAAGTCGTGTACACAACAAATCTGTATGAAATTGCTCCAGGCGTTCCTGAGTTATGCTTCAATACAGCCCGCTTTTCAACGTTTGTGGCGCCACATCTCCTGAACTATGTGTAGCACCTTGATATATGCGCAGATACGTTCAGTTGTATATGTGGATACTGCTTGCGAAATGTCTTACGAATAAAGTTAGTAGTAAAGAAGTAAGACAATAGAAATTCTTCCAATCCATCTGTGGCAGGAATCAGCAAACCAGTGTTTAATAGTATTAGTTGAAAACAGTCTTGGTTGCAATTTTAGTCCTTTTTATTTTTAAATTACTCGTTTCACCTTATTCTATTATTCTATTATATACTCCTGTGAACGTGTACGCGTTATGCAGGTCTTTGAGTCACTCACGTCCATCTAGAAAGTATTTACTGAGGTTAACGAAGGCAATGTTGGCCTGACGTACTCGACGATGCCCTTTAGCTACACTGTCTAAAGGATCGTCCTAAGAAATACCAAATTAAGATCAGTCTGAAGATGCCTAAATAAGGTGAAACGCGTAGTTTATAAATATAGAAACTAAAATTGCAACCAAGACAGTTTTCAACTAATATTAGTAACATAATAAATCCTCATACATGATGCGTCAGCCGGCCGCAGTGACCGAGCGGCTCTAGTCTGGAAGCGCGCGACTGCTACGGTCGCAGGTTCGAACCTGCCTCGGGCATCGATATATGTGATGTCCTTAGTTTAGTTAGGTTTAAGTAGTTCTAAGTTCTAGGGGGCTGATGACTTCAGATGTTAAGTCCCATAGTGCTCAGAGCCATTTGAACCTTGTTGCGTCAGTTTTTCAGGCATCTTAGTTTTATGGCGAAATTTCTCCTGTTTTATGTCTCATAATGACGTAATTTTGCAGGCAGCTTCAGTGGTATTTGTGGATATTGTCGGCAAAGTGTGTTGCTTATAGAATTAGTATTGAATAAGTTATAAATTACAGCTTCGCTCCTGATGCGGCAGCATTACTCAATGACCAACGAGAATGTCGTAAGCAACAATCTTGTTCTCTTGCATCATTATGTGAAGGTTGTCAGTAAGAAAAAGTTTTGGGAAGCTTTGAAATCATGTCTAAAGTTTGTTGCATGCCACTACATGCTCTCATTCTCAAATGCCGAATGAGTATAGTTCTGACACTTATGCGCGTTGCGTTACGATTAGCATTCGGGAGAACGACGCTTCAGTCCCGCGTCCGGCCATCCTGATTTAGGTTTTCCGTGATTTTCCTAAATCGCTCCAGGAAAATGCCGGGATGGTTCCTTTGAAAGGGCACGGCCGACTTCCTTCCCCATCCTTCCCTAATCCGATGAGACCGATGACCTCGCTGTTTGGTCTCTTCCCCCAAACAATCCAATCGAATCCATTACGATTATTTCACCCTCCCACTCCCCTCTCCCCAACTCCTTTGACATGTAGTACTTTCTAAGGTAGGGTATGTTCTTTCTTAGATTTCAAGCTATATTCTTACGAAATTTCATTGAAATCGATTCTGCAGTTTAGTGTAAAAAATTAGCTCCAATAGTTATTTCCGCATTTACAATATTAGTGTGGATTTGTGATTACGCTTTCAAATCACTATAACCCTTCCCCACCTCTGGCCCCCTCCCATCGGCGTCTCCATACATATGCGCACATGCACACGCACACACACACACACACACACACACACACACACACACACACACACACACACATACACGCACATTACTAATAAACTAAACATTGACATCGTTAGATGATGCGTACATGAAAACATTAACTCACAAAGGCTGTACTTTTTTGTTCTGGCATTCTACATTGTCAAATTTCTTCGGTCTAATATCAAAACACAGCTATAAGTTAAAAACAGTTATAAGCAATAAGCCTTACAACTTTAAGAACGTCGGAATTTCGTTAATCACACTAAAAAGCAGATAAATAATCAGGATTACACTGCTTATAGGTATGTTCAGATTTAGAGCGTTGTTCGTAGCTTTCAGTGAGGTTTTCAAGATGCCAATTCTCTTTGTGTATTTACTCATGACTGGTTCTTTATTTTGACATCACTTATGATATGTGAGGAAATAAAGATTGCTAATAGAAATTAAGTGAACAGTTGAATCTAGACAACAGCGTGGAGCAAAACACGATGTTTAAAATAAACGGACAGCCTCAGTCGGACAGAAAAGTAAATCATCGAATAGAACAGAAGTGATATTTGGCGTTCCGCAAGGTAGTGTCAAGGACCCTCTCCTGTTCCTGGTTTATATAAATGATCTAGGTGATAATCTGAGCAGCTCCCTTAGATTGTTTGCAGATGACGGTGTAATTTACCGTCTAGTGAAATCATTAGACGATCAACTCCAGTTACAAAATGATCTAGGGAGAATTTCTGTATGGTGCAAAAAGTGGCAATTAACACTAAACAAAGAAAAGTGCGAGGTCATCCACATGGGTACTAAAAGAAATTCGATAAATTTTGGGTATACGATAAATCACACAAATCTAAGGACTGTCAATTCGACTAAATACCTAGGAATTACAATTACGAGCAACTTAAATTGGAAAGACCACATAGATAATATTGTGGAGAAGGAGAAACAAAGACTGCGCCTTGTTGGCAGAACACTTAGAAGATGCGACAAACCCACTAAAGAGACAGCCTACATTACACTTGTCCGTCAACTGCTGGAATGGGATCCTTACCAGGTAGGATTGACAGAGGACATCGAAAAAGTGCAAAGAAGGGCTTCTCGTTTCCTGTTATCGCGCAATAGGGGTGAGAGTGTGACTGATTTGATAAGCGAATTGGGGTGGCAGTCACTGAAACAAAGGCGGTTTTCTTTACGGCGAGATCTGGTTCAAAGGGCTCTCAGCACTATGGGACTCAACTGCTGTGGTTATCAATCCCCTAGAACTTAGAACCACTTAAACCTAACTAACCTAAGGACATCACACACCTCCATGCCCGAGGCAGGATTCGAACCTGCAACCGTAGCAGTCGCACGGTTCCGGACTGGGCGAGATCTATTCACGAAATTTAAATCACCAACCTTCTCTTCCGAATGCGTAAATATTTTGTTGACACCCACCTACGTAGGGAGAAATGATCATCATAATAAAATAAGAGAAATCAGAACTCGTACGGAAAGATTTAGGTGTTCCTTTCTCCCACGCGCCATTCGAGAGTGGAATGGTAGAGAAATAGTACGAAAATGGTTCGATGAACCCTCTGCCAGGCACTTAAGTGTGAATTGCAGAGTAACCATGTAGATGAAGATGTAGATTTAGTTGATTAATCGACCCAAGAACTGGAAAGATCAATTTGTAAAAGAAAAAATAATTTTGCACACAGTCAAAAATAGCTTCAGTGTTCTTAAAGCTGATTGATGATTCCTCTGATAAAGTGTAAATAAAATTGAATCAGAAATGTAAAACACTAGTCCCTATAACACTGCTTCAGTTTAGCGCGACTATGTGAATGTATTTGAATTTACTTCATAGTCTGCAGATATGAAAGTGAGTTATGTTTTCATTTTCTGTTAGAGCTGCGCACCATATACATGCAACTTTATTCATATGGGCCCTTTTCTGTTTCGATCCACTGGAAAAAACTACTCCTTCACGCTCTGATTGCATCTGTAGCTTGAAAACCACCAGTGGCCACTGCTGGAACAGCTTATGGTAGAATGCGCTACTCGAAGGTAGCATCAGCTCCGCGCATAGGCGTCAATGTCAGAAATCGCTCCTCGAACAAACCTGCCACTTTCGGTGCAGCAACGCTCCGCCTGGAAAACAGTAGTTCCCTGTAAAGTGACAGCTCATCATTGTAAGTAATTACACTATCTCTTGCAAGCAAGAATTCAGAGAGTGTCGGAGGACAGAGAACCCGGCTGGTAGCTGCTGGAAGCCCCGGCATGGCTCAGCGTGTCAGGCGGAAGTCCCTCGGGAGAGCGGCCTGCCGTAACCGTGTTATTGCTCCCCGGCAGAAACGATCCCGTGGGACTGGGGGAGCGCCAAATGTCAACCAGGACCGGGCGTGGAGTAGATGGAACGTGGGAGCAGGAGGGTGGGGGTGGGGGGGGGGGGGGGTGGCTCCTCCTGTTACTCCTGAGAGCAGCCACACGAGGAAAAGTGCAAAGAGGCTGTTCCCTCTCACAACTTCCTTTGCTTTTCTGAGCCGGGCGAGAATCTGCCTTCTCTCCTAAGAAAAATCAAGACACCACGTGATTTGTCGAACTAGAAAAGCCGTTTGACAATGTAAAAAGTACAAGATATTCTAAATTCTCAGAAAAATAAGTATAAGGTATAAAGGAAGACTGATACTATATGAGGAGCAATCAAATGAAAAGGAGATACATGAAAAACGTTACTAAATTATTTAGTATGTCAATAGTAATCGGTGTAACTTTTAATACATTTAGCCAGTATTGAGACTCGATGATCAGTGCCTTCATGGGAAAATGCTTGCGGTTGCCTTCGGAACAAACATTGTACCCAGGCACGCGCCTATCACCCGATGAAATTCGACAGCCACGAATGTTTTCCGTCGGGGCTCCAGAAATATAGAAATCACGTGGGGAGAAATCAAGACTATATGGAGGATCTACATCTACATCTACATTTATACTCTGCAAGCCACCCAACGGTGTATGGCGGAGGGCACTTTACGTGCCACTGTCATTACCTCCCTTTACTGTTCCACTCGCGTATGGTTCGCGAGAAGAATGACTGCCGGAAAGCCTCCGTGCGCGATCGAATCTCTCTAATTTGACATTAGTGATTTCCTCGGGAGGTATAAGTAGGGGGAAGCAATATATTCGATATCTCATCCAGAAACGCACCCTCTCGAAACCTGGACAGCAAGCTACACCGCGATGCTGAACGCCTCTCAGGCAGAGTCTGCCACTTGAATTTGCTAAACATCTCCGTAACGCTATCACGCTTACCAAATAACTGTGTGACGAAACGCGCCGCTCTTCTTTGGATCTTCTCTATTCCTGTGTCAACCCAACCTGGTACGGATCCCACACTGATGAGCAATGCTCAAGTATAGGTCGAATGAGTTTTTTGTAAGCCACCTCCTTTGTTGATGGACCACATTTTCCAAGGACTCTCCCAATGAATCTCAACCTGGCACCCGCCTTACCAACAATTAATTTTATATGATCATTCCACTTCAAATCGTTCCGCACGCATACTCTCAGATATTTTACAGAAGTAACAGCTACCAGTGTTTGTTCCGCTATCATATAATCGTACAATAAAGGATCCTTCTTTCTATGTATTCGCAATATATTACATTTGTCTATGTTAAGGGTCAGTTGCCACTCCCTGCACCAAGTGCCTATCCGCTGCAGATCTTCCTGCATTTGGCCGGCCGCGGTGGTCTAGCGGTTCTGGCACTGCAGTCCGGAACCGCGGGACTGCTACGGTCGCAGGTTCGAATCCTGCCTCGGGCATGGGTGTGTGTGATGTCCTTGATGACCTAAGATGTTGAGTCCCATAGTGCTCAGAGCCATTTGAACCATTTTTTTCTTCCTGCATTTCGCTGCAATTTTCTAATGCTGCAACTTCTCTGTACACTACAGCATCATCCGCGAAATCAGCATGGAACTTCCGACACTATGTGTCAGAGGGTCCCAGGGAAACTGCAGCAGCGTAGTCGAAACTACGTCCACAACGTATTGGCGGGACGCTAACCACTAACGGTTAGACATTCCACCTGAAACTTCTAAGCAGCCTGTATTCAAAGGAAAAACTTGAATCTTTGAAACCTATACAATACTACTTTCAGAAAGAAATACCTATTCCTTTCCTGAATTACCTATAACGGCTCCGTTCGAGCAAGCAAGCAAAGGTATCACAACTCCAATATGATTTGAGCGATATTAATTATTTCTCTGAATACAGCAATTTTACTCTTGAGCCTTGGAATGTACCTACAGTGTAATTCAAAAAATTAAGCAAGTCAGAAGGCCTTAATGAAGTCATACTGATCCAGTTAGGTTTGCCACCAACTATTTTCACATTAAAAATCAAATATTACGTCTTTGATGCACAAGGTACTGACTGAGTGGTACATTCTTGAGAAATACGGCAGTCAGAACATCTTAACTGGTTTAACTCCAGAAAAATGAAATGTTGCTAACGTGGTAATAAGACTGACTTAGACACAAGTAAGCACAGTTAATATAGTTAACATTAAATTTAAAGTTTAATCACACAAATAAATCTCACTGTCTCAAAGCTGAGCAAGCTTTCCTCTCCTGAGATGAAGTTGGAAGCAACGTGAAGCCTTCTGTTCGTAGTAGCCAGACCTACTGCGCAGCGTTGGACACGTTCCTCTTGCATTCTATATCCAACATGTAGAGCGAGCATTTGATAAAGCCTGCTCAAGGTTGAGTTCGTCCATTTGAGACGAACTGATGTTTGTTGTAGCAGCATTACTTGCAAAATGTTCCTGCTGCGCTCTTCCATCTCCGCAAATCGGCTTAACACACACTGTACCTACTTATGCACTTGCTCACTGCCTGTTACAGACTACACCGTACGCTCGCGCGCCTTCGTAATGTGTGGTTGCCTAACTCATAGTACAAGAACATGTAGTAATGTCTTACTTCACAAATACAGGGTGACACAGAATAACGGGAATGTTTGAAATGAGTAGTGGCAGCCCTGGGCAGGTGGCAGCACTGCATGTAAGTGGCAGTGAGGGAGTAAACAGTCCGTCATTTGAGAAATCATGGATCAGTGAAACGGACAACAACGTGCGTTGGCCATCAAAATGTATTATAAAAACAATGATAGTTTGATAGCGGCGCAGAGGAACTTTCGACGTTTTTATAATTTAGGACGTCATAATGCCGTCCCGTCGAAAATCGCGATAAAATGTTGGATTAATAACTTTAAATAGACTGGATCTGTCCCCAAGAAGAAACCAACAGGACTACCAGAAAGTGTGCGCTCTCTAGTGAACATTGATGTTGTACGCTAGTCTGTCTTACGGAGCCCACGGCGTTCAATTCATAAGCAAGCGGCAGTGATTGGAATGTCCCGGGAGAGTGTTCGCAGAATTTTTCATCTCGATTTAAAATTTCATCTGTACAAATTACAGATGGTGCAAAAATTGAAGGACAACTATGATCGGTTACGATTAGGATTCTGTCAACAAATGATAACAAAAATAAATAATGAAGTTGAATTTCTAAACAAAAGTGGATGTCAGATGAGGCACATTTTCATCCCACAGGTTATGTGAATACACAGAATTACCTTTACTGGGCAAACAAAAATCCCAATGACGTCCATGAGCGCCCTTTACACGATAGTTAAGTGACAGTATAGTGTTTCATCACATGGGATTATCAGACAGTATTTTTTCGCAAATGAACAGGGAAACACAATAATTGTCAGTGCCAATCGTTACGTGGAGATGTTGCGAACTTTCATTACACCTGTATTAAACAACTTTCCGAAAGTTCAAGAAGCTTGGTTTCAACACGATGGAGCGACATCACACACTGCACGACAATCAATGTCACAACAGCAGATTTCACGAATGTATTCGTACAGGAGGACGCCGTCTAAAGGAAGTAATTTTTTAAAATTGATAAGTGCCGTCAAAGTTTCGTAAATGGCAAAGTTGTAAGATTTCAGTTACTATCATTGTCATTTCTTCCTTCATAACTTCTAGGTTTGTTGGGTTGTGGGAATGTTCCCGTTTTTCTGTGTCACCGTGTAAAAATAGTTGGAAATGAAACAAAATTAACAATACAGTAATAAACACACAGCCGGCCCCTATGGCAGAGCGGTTCCAGGCGCTTCAGTACGGAACCGCGCGTCCGCTACGGTTGCAGGTTCGAATCCTGCCTCGAGCATGGATGTGTGTCATGTCCTTAGGTTAGTTAGGTTTAAGTAGTTCTAAGTTCTAGGGGACTGATGACCTCAGATGTTAAGCCCCGTAGTGCTCAGAGCCATTTGTACCCTTTTTGAATAAACACACACAAGACATTAAGTTCAATAATTCAAAACAGATCAATAGAGCAAAGGTGTAAATAATACTCGTAAATAGGAAGTAAAATGTGTAATGTGTATGAATTTAATATTATTGTGACTCTACAAAGAGACCTGCGCCCTCCGAGCTGGTTCGAGAACTCGATAGCACTCCCAAGAATTTTACCACAGTTCGGAAGTATCGATGGCGGCGGTTGCAGACACTGTTGGTCTCGCTAAAGCAGGAATAGAAATTGGACAGAAATACGGAAACACCGCGAGAAATGCATGCATGAATATAAATGCAGGTGCTAGCCAAACCTGCAGGTTGCGCCGTTCGATTTGACCACAGACGTTAGCAGTCCGCTGTCCTGTACACATTGTGTGCGTCAGTCGTGATCAGAACAGTATTTGCTATAGTTGTGAGGGCCTCACGTCGGAGCTAAGTGGCTTTGAAAATGGAGAAATCGTTGGTGTTTTTTTTGACATCATCAGTCTTTAGACTGGTTTGATGGTCTGTTACGGCACGCCACCAGTTCCTCTCCTTTGCTAACCTCTTCATCTCAGAGTAGCTCTTGCAACCTATGTCCTCAATTATTTGCTGGATGTATTCCAACCTCTGTCCTCCTCTATAGCTTTTGCCCTCTACAGCTCCCTCTAGTACCGAATGTCTTAACAGATGTCCTATCATCCAGTCTCTTCTCCTTATCAGTGTTTTCCACATATCCCTTTCCTCTCCGATGCCGCGCAGAACCTCTTTATTCATTACCTTATCAGTCAACCTAATTTTCAACATTCGTCTCTAGCACCACATCTCAAATGCTTCGATTCTCTTCTGTTCCGGTTTTCCCACAGTCCATGTTTCACTACCATACAATGTTGTACTCCAGACGTACATTCTCAGAAGTTTCTTCCTCAAATTAAGGCTGATACTTAATGTAGTAGACTTCTGTTGGCCAGCAATGCCCTTTTTGCCATTGCTAGTCTGCTTTTGATGTCTTCCTTGCTCCGTCCGTCACTCGTTATTTTACTGCCTAGGTAGCAGAATTTCTTAACTTCATCTACTTCGTGACATCAATCCTGATATTACTCGCTGTTCACATTTCTACTACTACACATTACCTTCGTCTTTTTTCGATTTACTCTAAATCCATACTCTGTATTCATTAGTCTGTTCATTCCGTTCGGCAGATCATGCAAATCTTCCTTACTTCCACTCAGGGTGGCAATGCCATCAGCGAATCGTATACTGATATCCTTTCACCTCGAATTTTAATGCCACTCCTAAATCTTTCTTTTATTTCCACCATGCCTTCTTCGATGTACAGAGTGAACAGTAGGAGCGATAGGCTACAGCCTTGTCTTACACCCTTTTTGATACGGACACTTCGTTCATTGCCGTCCATTATAATTCCCTCTCTGCTGTTGTACATATTGTATATGACCCGTCTCTTCCTATAGCTACGTTTCTCAGAATTTCGAACATCTTGGATCATTTTATCGAACGCTTTTTCCATGTCGAAAAATCCTATGAACATGTCTCGATTTTTCTTTAGCCTAACTTCCATTATTAACCGCCACATCAGAATTGCCTCTCTCGTGCCTCTACCTTTCCTAAAGCCAATCTGATCGACATCTAACGCATCTTCAATTTTCTTTTCCATTCTTCTGTGTATTATTTTTCTAAGCAACTTGGAAGCATGAGCTTGTCAGCTCTTGCCGTCTTCGGAACTGTGTCGATGATGCTTTTCCGAAAGTCAGATGGTATGTCGCCAGACTCATACACTCTACACACCAACCTGAATAGTCGTTTTGTTGCCAATTTCACAATGATTTCAGAAATTCTGATGGAATGTTATCTATCCCTTCTGCCTTATCTGATCCTAAGTCCTCCAAAGATCTTTTAAATCCTGCTTCTAGTACTGGATCCCCTGTCTCTTCTAAATTGACTTCTGTTTCCTCTTCTACCACATCGCACGAATCTTCCTCTTCATACAGGCTTTCAATATATTCTCTCCACTTATCCGCTCTCTCCTCTGCATTTAGCAGTAGAATTCCCGTTGCACTCTTAATGTTACCACACTTGCTTTTAATGTCAGCGAAGGTTGTTTTGACTTTTCTGTATGCTGAGTCTGTCCTTCCGACAATCATATCTTTTCCGATGTCTTCACATTTTTCATGCCACCATTTCATCTTAGCTTCCCTGTATTTCCTATTTATTTCATTCCTCAGCGACTTGTATTTCTCTATTCCTGTGTTTCCCCTAACGTTTTTGTACTTCATTTTTTCATTGACAAACTGAAGTATTTATTTTGTTATCCATGGTTTCTTCGCAGTTACAGGATTTACACCTATGTTTTCCTTCCCAACTTCTGTGATGGCCGTTTTTAGAGATGTCCATTCCTCTTCAACTGTACTACCTACTGAGATATTCCTTACATCGTATCTCGTCATTCCTTAGTACTTTCGTATCCCACTTCTTTGCGTATTGATTCTTCTTCTCTAATGTCTTAAACCTCAACCTACTCTTCATCACTACAGTATTGTCATCTGAGTCCGTATTTGCTCCTGGGTACTCCTTACAATCCAGTATCTGATTTCGGAAGCTCTGTTTGATTATGATGTAATCTAACTGAAATCTTCCTGTATCACCCTTCCTTTTCCAAGTATACCTCCTCAAATGGCTCTGAGCACTATGGGACTTAACATCTGAGGTCATCAGTCTCCTAGAACTTAAAACTACTTAAACCTAAGTAACCTAAGGACATCGCACGGATCCATGCCCGAGGCAGGATTCGACCGTAGCTGTCGCGCGGTTCCAGACTGAAGCGCCTAGAACCGCTTGGCCACAACGACCAGCTTATACCTCCTCCTCTTGTGATTCTTGAACAGAGTATTCGTTATTACTAGCAGACACTTGTTACAGAACTCAATTAGTCTTTCTCCGCTCTCATTCTTTGTCCCAAGCCCATATTCTACGGTAACCTTTTCTTCTACTTCTTCCCCTACAACTGCATTCCAGTCTCCCTCTCTCCCTCGACTATTAGATTTTCATCCCACTTTACATATTGTATTACCCTTTCAATATCGTCATAGACTTTCTCTATGTCTTCACCTTCAGCTTGCGACGTCGGCATGTATACCTGAACCATCGTTGTCGGTGTTGGTTTGCTGTCGATTCTGATAGAACGACCCTGCTACCTAAGTGTTCAAAGAAACACACTCTCTGCCATACCTTCCTATTCATGACGAATTTTACTCCTGTTATACCATTTCTGCCGCTGTTGATATTACTCTATACTCATGTGACCAGAAATCCTTGTCCTATTTCCACGTCAGTTCACTGACCCCTAATATATCTAGATTGAGCCTTTGCATTTCCCTTTTCAGATTTTCTAGTTTCCCTACCACGATCAAGCTTCTGAAACTCCACACTGCATAGGTGCGTACTTGGCCAAAATAACCGAAGCCGTTCGTGTTCCCAGACACATCCTATTGGAGATTTAAATGTACACAAGCAAGGCGAAAAAACAACATCTCTGAAATGACAACTCGGACGAAAGCGTGTGTTGAGTGATCGGGATGGACGGTATTGGAGATGATTATGATGAGAAACAAGGGGACGACAGCCGCAGACTTCAGAACTGAATGTCACCCTCAGGAGAACAAACAACAACTGAAAAACAACTCATCAGTGATACGAAGGCCATAATAGGAAAATGCGACGAGGAAGCCATAAAACCTGAACTACGGAGCAGTTGAGTCTTGTTTCACACGTCTGGCCGAGTTTACGTCCTAAGATTGAAATATGCCTGGGTTCGTTGCTGATTAGGGCAGCCATCATGCTGTTTTCCTTGGGTCACATATTTATTCTCCAAGGTCGCATAACTGCCAAGGATTATGTGACCATTTTGGCTGATCAGGTCCATCTTATGTTGCAATCATTGTTCCCCAGTGGCAATGAGGTGTTCCAAGACGGCCGGACACCTGTTCAGACGGCTTACATCGTCAAGGACTGGATCTGTGAGCGCGGGAATGCGTTGTAGCTTCTCCCCTTGCCATAACAGTTACCAGATCTCTATATTATTGAGTCTTTTTCGCAAGCGATCGCTATCCATTTCCACCATCGTTATCTGAAAAATGGTTCAAATGGCTCTGGGCACTATGGGACTTTAACATCTGTGGTCATCAGTCCCCTAGAATTTAGAACTACTTAAACCTAACTAACCTAAGGACATCACACACATCCATGCCCGAGGCAGGATTCGAACCTGCGACCGTAGCAGTCGCGCGGTTCCGGACTGCGCGCCTAGAACCGCTTGACCACCGCGGCCGGCCCATCGTTATCTGAGCTTGAGACTATTTTGCAGGTCGAATGGTGTAAGAGTCTGTCGAAAACCATACAAGACCTGTATTTATCAATTCCGAGACGAAATACAAATGTTTGGAGCATCAACGGATATTCTGCATCGTAGTCGGCTAGTTAACGTGTTGCAAGTTTGGTGTTGCCTTATTTTTGTCCATCCGCTGCATGTTCTAAACAATTCACTTTCAAAAGTCTCACAGTCAGTGCAGTGGATATGTGGATATCGTCCCCTGCGAGAAATCCACCATCACAGCAGTAGATATGTAGCAATATCATTTATAAAGGAGAAGACGGAGTCATACTTACCTCTGAAACATCCTCCTGAATATCTCTGTACCTCGAGGCGTTAATAGTTTTCTCGAAAGCACCAGCTCCCTTCCCCAGTTACATCATGACATCGCCCACACCATGAGGCAGCCAACAAGACACTGATCCCTTTCTGAGCTGTTCCTACCGTTCTGCAGATTTTGTTTCAGACCAATGCATGTCGAAAGTCATTTCCATCTGCCAACAAGATTTATTTCCTGCTGCAGTACCAAAGATTGTAGGCAACTGTATTGAAGGTATCGGTGGATTTTTTTCACAGTAATGACGAGAATTACGCCCTGTTGTGAAGGTTGTTGTTCTTGGACAATAACATTTCATGCCTCACGGATACGTAGCTAAAGGTCATAAAATTACTCGTTGTGGCACATTCAGAGTTATCGCATTTGCCATATATACTGGTCAGTGCCAAAGTAACTGACGATTTTACCTAAAACCAGTAATGTCGTGTTTACGGTATTAATTTTACAACTTTGTCAAAGGAGTACTGTAATATTTAGCTTCTTGTACAGTTCATCCTCATCTTCACTCTTCTCTTTTTCATAGTTGCTTTCCGGGCGAAGTATTCAATGAAGTTTGTACAGAGGTCGTCACAGGAAATCTTAACGTAGCGTACAGGATGACTAAAGCTCTGTCGAAGGGCTAAAGAGTGACATTGCTAACCTATGAGTTACATGGGGAGCCTCTGTTAAAAGTAGACTGATTATCATGTGTAATGGTTTTAAAAGAAACGCCATATCTATCACAGAGGTACGTCAAAGATCTTCACGACAGAGAACATGGTTACAAAGCATTATAAATGACGTAGAGTTTGTTATGGAAGCTATTGATAAATTGGTACTGGAGTTATAGTTTCACAATGCACTGAATTGTTTTAGCTCAACGAAGATGATGCGATTCTTTAGGAATTTCGAGAAAGCAGTAGCTGATACAGGGGACAGGTTATTAAATTAGGTAGCTATAAGGCGTGAAGCAGTCTTAATGTAGCGTACCTAAAAAGTATTACTGCGACACGCTCGGAAAAACTTTGTTAAATGTGAAAACTATCGGACGATCAATCTGACACGTCATGTACAACTGGAGTAATATACAAATGAATAATAAAATTGAATAATTAAGAGACGTAGCGCAGTATTATTTCTTAAGCTCTAACTTATAAGATGACCCTTGCTCCCCTTTCGCTTAGCAACAAGAAGAAAGTGAAACATCTCCATACACTTTGTGCTACAAGACGCAGCCTTTGACAATTTGAGATATACGAAGATAATTTTTCATATGAGCAGGAATGAAGAATTTTCTTTCGAAGGTAGTATCTATGCCTTAGCGTAAAAAATTTATGCCTATAAGAAAATAAAGGAGAAATCGAAAGAGAAAGTAAAACGCAAATGATGTTAACACAAGCTGCACAGACCTGCGGTTACGTTTGAGACGAGAACGTAACTGGTGTAGTTAACACCAACTGGCGTAAGTACTCCAGTGTTCCACACTTATTCAACTTTGGTTTGTTTACAGAAGTTTCAGATTTCGCTGTTTGATTCACTCAGCTGAGTTCATGTTCAGAGTCCACAAGCTGCCCCTAACGAAGGCAATTATGAAATCTACGTGGAGGAGTACTAGTGGACCAGAGTTGTTCTCTTCTCCATTATTTTTGCTACGCAAACTAAACTATTTTGGCAGAAGTGCTGAAACTGTGCACTTCCATGGATTAACAGGAGAAACTATGTTACCTGTTCTCATTCTACAGAAAATATCAGACGTAAAAGAAAAGTTACGATTTATTACTAGTTCCCATTATCTGGTATTTATCAGCAACTTATGTGTGTTGCGCACGGGGATGGGGGGTGGATGTAACTCGTTACATTTTAAAAAAACTGGAAGGAAGGAAATAATTAGTCCTTAAACTGTAAATGCAATGCAAACGAAAAATGCTGAGGAATTTCATTTTTCTAGCTAAATCAGATGTTGCTACTAAAATGGTTCAAATGGCTCTGAGCACTATGGGACTCAACTGCTGAGGTCATTAGTCCCCTAGAACTTAGAACTAGTTAAACCTAACTAACCTAAGGACATCAGAAACATCCATGCCCGAGGCAGGATTCGAACCTGCGACCGTAGCGGTCTTGCGGTTCCAGACTGCAGCGCCTTTAACCGCACGGCCACTTCGGCCGGCTAGATGTTGCTACTGTTTCCTGACAGCGTGTCATTCAATATGTCGCAAATGAAGATAAATATTTTATTTCATCATTCAATGAAAATTTTTTCATTAATGTAAATATCACGTTGTTATGTTTCTTGAAGGTGGATAGGTGAGAAAGGGCAAGAACTATTGATGTCAGCTGCATCCACACTTTATGCGAAATCAACGGCAACCAGTGAAAATGTGTGCTACACTGGGAATCGAACCCAGAATCTCATGCTTACTAGGCAGTTGCATTAACCACTCCAACTTCCGGACAAAGTATCTATCGCCACTGGGCGGACTATTTCGGCTCACCTCCCACCCGATCCACTTTCCATTTAGCACCAACTATTTGCAGTCCCTGTCAACGTCCGCCATGCACCCTACTTTGAGATTCCCACATAAGAACGCGTGCATCCGCACTCAAGGTGTTGGATTCATAGCCAACCAAGGTGAATCAATTTTATGGACGCATGGTATGTGTTCTTTCAGATATGTTCGAAAAAAAAAAAATGGCAGCACACATTCACGTCGCCTCGATGGAAAATGAATCCTCCATTTTCAGTTCGGATGCACAGTTACGTTAGACCTACTGCGGGAATCTCGAAATAGTAAGCGTGGATGGCATAGATGGGGACTGTAGATACAGTAGGAGGTGAGCCGAAATAGTCAGCGCAATTTCGATGAACACTGTATGTGGATGGTGCAGTTGTTAACGCCACTGCCTCGTAGGCAGGGGATCCTGGGGTCAAGTTCTGGTCTTGCACACATTTTCAGTCGTCACCAGTAACTCCACATAAATTCCTGATGTATAGTTCCTTCCCTTTCCCTTCTCTCCCCTCCACATTCACTTTGCACGATATTTATCAGAGCTGGGGATTTCGCGTGGTGTCTATTCTTTCGATCATGTCCGCACCACACATTCACATAAAATTACGTTGTGTAACAATACTGCTAGAAGTTTATGTGAATTTTTACCTCGTACCTTCATGGAATGAATATCAATTTCTCAGTAACGTCGCACCGTCCCAAATTACAGTATTGCAGTGTCTGTGTTGTTAAGAAGAACGATGCAACGTTCCTCCGGATATGCATGCATATCCCAAGGAACAGGCACTGCGTGACTTCAACCGCTATGAAATACATAAAGGGTATTCGCAGTTGCGAATACAAACAAATATCTGCTTTATAAGGGGGTTCGAGTGCCAGCTCTACACGAATTTCACTGTCGTCAATCCCTCATGCAGCTGATGGGTTTTCATGTTCGCAACTGCGAATACATTTCATGTGTCCCATATTATAGTTGTAATCACAAAACGACATCCAAACATTTCCAGTTTTACCTCTATTTCAATTAAAAATGGATGCTAACATATCTCATTATTGAACCTGTAGCACTTCTCTGTTTATGCTGTATATAATTAGGCGTTGCTGATACTGACTTTCAAACTGAACTTACAGAACATACAATCGCTCACTTTTCAGATAGTCTTTTTCACACTGCACATATGAGACACAGCCAGTTGATAGAACAAAATCACAAATCATGGCCCAACTGTACTGTATATACACTACGCTATCAAAAGTATCCGGACGCCCCCAAAAATATACATTTTTCATATTAGGTGCATTGTGCTGCCACCTACTGCCAGGAACTCCATAACAGCGACCTAAGTAGTGATTAGACATCGAGAGAGTGCAGAATGGGGCTCTCCGCGCAACTCATGGACTTCGAACGTGGTCAGCTGATTGGGTGTTACTTGTGACACACCTCGGTTCGCGATATTTCCACACTCCTACACATTCCTAGGTCCACTGTTTCCTATGTGATGGTGAAGTGGAAACGTGAAGGGACACGTACAGCACAAAAGTGTACAGGCTGACTTCGTCTGTTGACTGACAGAGACCACCGCACAGGAGTTCCAAACTGCATCAGGATCCACTGCAAGTGATATGCCAGTTATGCGGAAGGTGAGAAAACTTGGATTTCATGGTCGAGCGGCTGCTCATAAGTCGCAAAGCACGCCGATAAATGCTAAACGACGACTCGCTTGGTGTAAGGAGCATAAACATTGGACGATTGAACATTGGAAAAACGTGTGCAGTGACGAATCACGGTACACAATGTGGCGATCCGATGGCAGGGTGTGGGTATGGCGAATGCCCGGTGAACGTCATCTGCCAGAGTGTGTAGTGCCAACATTAAAATTCGGAGGCGTTGGTGTTACGGTGTGGTCGTGTTTTTCATGGAGTGGTCTTGCACCCCTTGTTGTTTTGCATGGCACTATCACAGCACATGCTTACATTGATCTTTTAAGCACCTTCTTGCTTTCCACTGTTGAAGAGAAATTCTGGGATGCCGATTCACCTTTCAACACGATCGAGCACCTGTTCCTAATGCACGACCTGTGGCGGAGTGGTTACCCGACAATAACATTCCTGATATGGACTGGCCTGCACAGAGTCCTGACCTGAATCCTGTAGAACACCATTGGGACGATTCGGAACGCCGATTTCGTGCCAGGCCCCACCGACCGACATTGATACATCTCCTCAGTGCAGAACTCCGTCAAGAATGATCTGCCATTCCCCAAGAAACCTTCCAGCACCTGACTGAACGTATGCCTGCGAGAGTGGAAGCTGTCATCAAGGCTAAGGATGGGCTAACACCATATCGAATTCCATAATTACCGATGGGGGCGCCACGAAACTTGTAAGTCATTTTCAGCCAGGTGTCCGGATACTTTTGTTCACATAGTGTAATAAGTCAAAGAGTATAGACATAAACTGAGAAACACATTTTAGTCCTACTGATCGTAAACGAATGTCATGGACAGGAGTGTGATAGGCTTCGTGCAACCAGAAGAAATGAGTGAAGTCGCTTTTATAGAGTACTCAATGCTGTGAATGTTCACAGGTGTGGTAATAGCACCGCAGCAAATGATAAGAATATTATAGAAAAGTAGACTTATTGGAAAGCAGATTTAGTTGCCTGTATGTAACGTAATAAATGTACATCACTCTTATATTGACCACGGTATTAGGACGTCAGCCTTCAACGGACTAAATATTTGTTGAGCCAAAGATAAATATAATGGCCTGGTGCTTCCTGTCGGAAGATTCAAGTGGCATCCTGGAGACATTTCCGCTGGTGGCTCAGCCGTCCGATGCGAGAGTCGACTTGGCGCCCACAAGCGAGACAAATATGAGTCGCTCCAGCAGGAGTATTAGTCGTAAGCTCATGTCTGCGTGATCGTTTTGCAGCTAAGTTGTTTAGTCATCTTGATTCCATTTGCAGTCAGTTTCCTTCATTTGTAGCAATCGTCAGCGAGTTGATCCCACTTGTCACTGTCAATATTAAATGCACACATATCACGCTTGACGCAGTCCCTAAAGCAAGTGAAGGTCTTCAACGAGGTCTCACTGAGTAATGTGCTTCGGGGCAGACGGGAGTGGTCCATACGATGCAGATGTCCTAATCACCGAAGGCGACGTTGCTTGAGCATAGCACTGATACCCTGTTGTTTTGTAGTTATCAGAACCTTATCATTTGTCACATGATCCTTCCATGATAATCCCAAGATGTTCCGTAAGCACCGCCGATGAAAGGCGTTGAGCTTACATTCCTGTTTGGCATTCTACGTCCAAGCCTTAGCTCCATACAGGAGATGATGATGATGATGATGCTGTTTGGCAGGTGAAAATCCCGACCCCGCCGAGAATCGAACCCGGGACCCCGTGCTCGGGAAGGGAGAACGCGACCTCGAGACCACGAGCTGCGGACATATACAGGAGAGTACTCAGCACACATGATTGATACATAAGTATTTTTGTCGACAATGTAAGATGTTTGCTCTCCCATATTCATGTGTGGAGCATTCCGAAAGTGCTGGCAGTCTTACCTATTCTGGCATTTATCTCGTCATCCGGGGAGAGATATTCTGTAATTATTGAACCAAGACAACAGAATTTATCGACTACCCGCAACAAGAGCCATCCAGTTTGATGACAGGTGAATCTGTGTACCCTTGTGCCATAACAACCGTCTTCTTTACGTTTATAGACATGGAGAAGAGCCTGCATGCAGTAGAGAATTTATCCACAAGCTCATGCAGATCGTCTTGAGTCGCTACATATGCAGCATCCAAAGATACCGCAACCAAAGATACCGTGACATTATCGACTCCAATTAAGCAGAAAAGTCATCGGGAACCGCACACTTGCATTACAATTCTTTCGACGAATAATAAAATGATGATAAATTAATCGGCACTCTGGGATCAATACGTTGCTACATAACAACACTAGAGTGAGGACAGGACGTTAAATTTGTAGATGGCTCTTCTGCACGTGAGGAGTTCGATCGTGCACGGTTGATTTAAGACCTTAAAGAAGCAATGACATTTCATGAGGTACATTAAGTTAGCAGAGACAATCGGTGACAATTTTATACAACACCATAAGTTAATGAATGTATTAATAAGATAAAAGAGATGTTAAACGAATAATTCCTCAAGATCATGATGTAGCCTAGCTACTGGATTGGGCCTAAAGTTCACTATCAATTTATTCAGATCAATCAAAAAGTCACTTCCAGTGGTAGCCATACAAAGGTTGATATTTAAACATATTAAAGGAATAAGAAATTAAATGATTCACTTAGCGGTTTAAGCAGAGCGTTCGTAGGCAGTGACGAATGTAAACCAAAGGGATTGTGCAGTGCAGCAAACCATTCTAAATTAATTAAATCCCTAAAGTTCAGTAAGTCTACTCAAGTTCATGTCTTTCTTCATCTTGCCAGTGCTGTACTACATACTGTGATAATCATCTTACAAATATTAACTTCCTACATTGTCATTCAATGAAGATAAACAAATTCACCATTGCAGGAGTTTACTGACTGAGTTCCATAATAGCACTCACTGCTCAAAATATTTCGCGAACAGGTGCTCAAAGAAATAATTCTACGTCCAAGCGAACACTTAAACTCGTGCAGTTCATTATCCACACATGAGTTACAGAAAAAAAACATTATCCGTCAGAGATAAGAACATCTAAAGACGCAGAAAAATGCTCTGTCCAGCCATTTAAAAGCTTGGATTTGTGACCAACTGCTAGTGTCAAATGAGCAAGGTAACCAACTACTACGGTCAAGTGAGCAGCTTACAACTATACTACCTACCTTACAGTAATATGTTTTACAATCTATATATCTTTCAAACATAAATTACACATACTTTCCAATTATTTTCTGTTTCATACTACTTCATTAAACGCTGAACATCACAGAATCAACAACTTCTATTTCCACTTTATACATCTGAAACGGAACGCCGTACTAATTATTCAAGTTCATGTCTTTCTTCATCTTGCCAGTGCTGTACTACATACTGTAATAATCATCTTACAAACATTAACTTCCTACTTTGTCATTAAATAAAAATAAACAAATCAATATAATAGTACAATTTATTCATACTGATGCTCTTCTATGGAGTGTATGTCGAGAAACTTTTATAGTTTATCTGTACATGTAGCAGTTGCCGTCAAGACATCTTCAAATGCGTATCGTAAGAATATGTACTTTGTAACATAAGTTACGGATTTTAGGAACAATTTTACATATACATATTAATAATTTTGTCAGTACTTGCTTCATAAGTGTGGCAGTAACTTTAGTGAGTTTATCTTTTTATTACGATTTTAATGCTGTCATTAGATTCCCTGTAGTATGTCTAGAAGAGATTTTTGTGCTTTTAGTAAACATTCGACGCTTTAGTCTTAGCACAGTCAGATCCTGGCCATATTGCACAGCTCCCACAACATTTGGTCGCTCAGTTTACTTAACCACCACAATATTTCCAAGACGCCAGCGCACAGCAGCCGGCCGGACAACTACCCCTACCTTTCACCGCTTGTTGCAGTGGCTCAAAATGCTGCTCAGCCCCAACTGATATCAGCCCAAGCCACTTCATGGCATCCTGCTACCTGCATGACACTCAACCAAACCCGCCGTTTTAGAATTACTTGCATAACCTACATACCACTCGTAATGGTATATCCGGAAACCAAGGAAGAAATATTGTGTAATTATATTCACGTGGGGACCATGGTACTTAGAAGACCTACTTTGGACAGGCTGCACTGCAAGCTGTAGCTGGTAAAAACGGTAATTTTCTACATTTATCCAAAGTCCTTAGCCTACCTGTTATTTAATACGAGTGAGAGGCGACAAAAAATTTATTTACATAGTATGCCTGCCATAACCAACTTTATGGCAAGCACGTGACCTATGTTTCGGAACTAACGCGTGTTTCGCGGGTCCAGTATCCTCTTCTATCATCCATTTTATTTGTGTCAATTACGTAAACAATAAAGCCACATTCTGGGTGACCACTATATTTTGGTGTTCGCTTGTCCCGCACTTAAATCTTAAAGTCTATAGCGGTCTGCTGGTAACTCGAGACGTGTTCCGGTCCGCTTGGAGTTTCTTACTTCCCGTATTCTTTCTTTGGAGCCTCCTACACTTTTACTCGTAGTGTTTTTCAATGCCTTTGACGAACGCAATTGATGTATGAATTTGCGATACTTACATTTTCAGTAACGTAGAATCGCATATTTTGTATGATTGATAGGTCGCTGTGTGTTTGCTTGTATTATCCGTTATGGAAACCACCAATGTTCTTACTATTTACGTATCAATTTAGATTTACTCGACATTTTTGTTTTTCCGTTTACACACTCTCCCGTAATCCTCGGTCTATATTTCCTACAGTAACAATCTAACCTATTTGTAACGGATTAAGCTATCTACTCTGCACACACAGGTACACTTTTTTGCAGCGTTTTGCGTTAAGTTGTTCTGCGAGTCCACGAGATACGGGGCAGGTGCACAGAGAGATTCCATTGAGAAAATTTTTGCTGACTAATCGTGTTGATTCATTTCAGGACTACAATCAGTAAAATGGGTTTCTATTGCACATCAGCTATGGGCTTGTGTCACTGGTAGAGGTATATTGCTAATTCTAAGTAAGGAAGTAAGTATATACTCAAAACTTAGTAATACGAGAGTCATTTCAATAGTCCTGCACACTCCGCTTGTGCGACCGTTACGGTGGCGAGATCAAGATGAATTTCATGTCAGTTCTGCGCGAGACTGTAGGCGTGGCAGCCGTATATATGTTTACTTGTTCGCTTGGCTGTGTCATTATTCATTTTTAAAATGCAAGCTGAAACCGAGTCAAGTTGGATTACATGTAGAGACCGGCTTTCATATATCAAAATCTAATCCCTACGTGGAACGACCACAACGGAAATTTATAACGCTGTGAGAGAGGTGTTTGGGATTAGTCTAGTAGATCACAACACAGTCTCATGGTGGTCTGCCATTTTCATTACGGTGGGGTAAACACTGAGAACAACCCAAGAAGAGGAAGGCCTTCAACTGCAACAGACTTCATCTCTCAGGTTATTGTTAATGTCACTTTGAGAGAAGATCGACGAAAAAAATGACTTGAGGCCAGAATGTCTGCCACGTCAGTTTAAAGAACAATAACCGAATAAATAAAGATGAGAAAATTTGCTGTCAGATGGATTTCGCATGATCTGACGGAAGAGCAGAATGCTGATCGCAAAAGAACTGCTTCAGCATCATCGAAAAAAGGAGAACCGTGTCTGAAAAGCACTGCAGCACTTGATGAAAACTGGATATCAGAATTTGAGCGAGAAGTGAATTCTCGAATCGTCACAATGGATAAGTTCCTACTCTCCACTCTCGAAAAACTTCCGTCGTCAACAATCAAAGGTGCAACTGACGATGATCAGCTTTGCTTATGACAGTAATGGAGTCATAAGTACAAACAAAGTCCCACAGGGGATGCCTGTAACAGGCGCGTACTACAAGCTCTTTCTCCAAAACGTTTTGCGCCAGAAAATTCGTCAAATTAGGCCTGAGCTGCTTGCAGCTGGTGTTCTCATTTTGAACGATAATGCAAAACCACTTGTTGCCCTAATAGTGAGAGAAAATCTCGACGACAAACATGGATGGAAAATATTATCCCACCCATGATACGGTCCTGATATGAGCCCACCAGACTTCGATTTGTTCCCCAGACTGAAAAAAAAAGGGAATACAGGTGTTGCCAAAACGTTGGGAAGCTGTCATTAGCAAGAATGTAGATTATACTGAAGGTCTGTAAAGGTATTTTTTAAAATATATATTTTTCTTCAATTCTGTCTTACACTGTGCCGAACTTTTCAAATGACCCTCGTACTTTCACACTTCGACGGAAGCTCTCGTACCATTTTGAGACCACCTCGACGCTGGAAATAGAATATAATCCCCTCAGAATGGTTTTCGCTTTCTGGATAGATCAGCTGGAACTAGATTTGTAGATCACCTGTATTAAACGCCGCCACATTTGACATCGCAGGATATTCCTGTCATTTAGAGACGACGGATGAAATGGCGAGCTACGGAAGTGCGCTTGGAATATTGAGATATTTGTATAAAATCCTAACCTATCTAGCCGGTGTATTGTCCTGCCAGAAAATGTCTCTTCCA
Source organism: Schistocerca nitens (assembly GCF_023898315.1). Classification (NCBI taxonomy): domain Eukaryota; kingdom Metazoa; phylum Arthropoda; class Insecta; order Orthoptera; family Acrididae; genus Schistocerca; species Schistocerca nitens. Next base: position 710,548,125 of record NC_064614.1, on the reverse strand, counting down.
AATCATGCCTCAAGAGACATTACATGTAGTTCTAAGTGCCCCGTACACATCACGGCTATGTTAACATCCCCAACAACCAGGGTTAACTATGTGTTCCTCACGATGACCGCTTGGTTCAGCACACTAGTTGTGAGAGACTGCATGTCACGCCACGGACTGCAGACTGACGCGTTATGGGGCACGCACACGCCCGTTGTCAGTTCTCAAAATGATCATAAATTTGTCGCTGAAGATCTCGTGGCTCCGTCGGAAATAAGGAGTCATTTTACGATGTAAGTTCAAACGGAGGTGACATTTTGTATGTGGAGCAACTCGTTATGAGCGACAATTGGGAATACAACGTTATTGAAAGATAGAGCAAACGAATATGGAGATAAAACGATCGTTGGAGTTCCATATTGGCATCCAAACGGAAAATGACAGAAGGAGGCGGAAATAGTAAATTCAGTCTTCTCAAACTCTTTCTCGGCGGAAGATCGAAACATGGTCCCAAATTTCAGTCATCGTACGAACGTCGAACTGATCGCGGAATACGAAAACATCTACATGAGGGCCAGATGACCTATCTCTAAGATCCTTCGGAGTTCATGCGAAAGAACTTGCTCCCCTTCTAGTAGTAGTTCATTGTAGGTCGCTGGAGCAACGAAGGGCGCCTAGCGAGCGGAAAAATTCGCTGTCGGTTTTCAAGAATGGTCATTTGACAGATGCACGTAATTGTAGGGCAACCTAGTTGACGTCAGTCTGTTGTAGAATTGTGGAAGGAGTTTTATCTTTATGTATTCTGACGTTTTTGGGGAATGAAAATCTCCTTCTCAAAAATCAATATGGAGTGCGCAAACAGAGATCTTGGAAAATTCAGTTCACTCTGTTCCTCAATGAGATCTATGGTTCTGTAGAAATCGGCCCTCAGGTTGATGTTCCTCGAATTCAGGAAGGCTACACTGTTTCATATTGCCGTTTAGCTAAAAAAAAAAAAAATACGCTCTTACGGAGTATCGAACCACATTTGCGATGACACTCAAGACTACCTTGCCGACAGAACTCAACACTGCTTTCTTAAAGGAACAAAATCAGCAGATATCCCCAAGAAGTGCGATAGGACCGTTATTGCTTACAGGATAATTTTCCGGTTGCAGCGATGTCGGACATTTGATGTTTTACCGGATTCCTTTTCACGAGACACTTGTGAAATGTTCATACGGGGAAATCCCCATTTCATCGCTTTCGCGGAGATGCTGTGTCCTACCGCTCGTGCGCCGACTATAACACCACCTTCAGACTTACTTAAATCTTGATGACCTGCCGCTGTAGAACAGTGACCGATCTAACAACTGCGCCAGACACTTGTTGTCTTATGTAGACTTTTCCGACCTCAGCAGCATATTCTGCCTGTTTACATATCTCTGTATTTGCATACTCATGCCTATACTAGTTCCGTTGGCGCTTCAGTGTTCATTATATGATAAAGAGGTATATTATAAGTGCTCCTCGTTGCTAAAGTATATCAGTAACACAAATGAACGGAAAATTATTATTGCAGTGTTTAAGACATGTTATTAGACCTACTACTGTAAAACTTGATTCATCAGACTCTTTGTTATTATATCACCTCTTCAGCACCTCACGAGTATTTCTGTTCTCGTTGTGTATTTTATTAAAATGTATACATGGAAGACGGTTGTATGGTGAAAAGCCCGAAAACTAATAAATAATTTCCTGCTATTTGTTTTATGTGGTCATTCCACTTAAGGTCGCTCTGGGTAATTACTCCCAGACATTCTGCGGTACATACTGTTTCCAGAAATTTCTCTTCAATAGTGTGCTTGTACAGTAGTGGACATCTTTCCCTACGTATGCGCAATACTTTACATTTATACGCGATCAGGGTCAACTGTCAGTCCAAGCAGCATTCATAAAAGCTCAGCAGGCCAGATTGCAAATCTACATTATCTTCTGGCATTTGTTTCTTCTTATAAACAACAGAATCATCTGCAAACATCCTTAAAGAGCTTCCTCCACATTCTGCTGGATCATTACATACATTGTAAACAATAACTGTCCTATCACACTTCTTGGAAATATCGCGAAATTACCTTTCCATCTGTTGATTTTCTTCCTTTAAGAAAGAAGTGTTGAGTTCTGTCGGCAAGGAAGTCTTGAATCCCGTCGCAAATGTGACGTATTTTTTTCTTTATTTAGCTAAACGGCAGTATAGAACAGTGTCGGCCACCTCAAGTCGAGGAACATCAACCTGATGGCCAATGTCTATAGAACCGCAGATCTCATGGAGGAACAGAGTGAACCGAGTTTGCCAAGATCTCTGTTTACGATATCCATGTTGATTCTTGAGGAGGAGATTTTCATTCTCCAAAAACGTCAGAATACATAAGGATAAAACAGCTTCTATAATTCTACAACAGACTGACATCAACTAGATTCCCCTATAATTACGCGTACCACAGGAAATAAAGAACACCCATAGAAGAGAAGCGCAATTCGTTACAGATTGATCTAGTAAGTACGAAACCGTCACGGTGATGATCGATGAACTGCAGTGGCGGAACGTCTAAGGGAGGTGCACTGCATCATGGTGTGGTTTACTGTTAAAGTTCCGACAGCGTACGTCCTCTGAAGAGTCGTCAGTGTAATGCTCCCTCCTATGTTTATCTCGTGAAAAGACAATGATAACAGATTGATTCGAGTCCACACGGAGGCTCACAGGGAATCGATTTTCCCATTAACCATTTTTACCGGCTTGAACAGAAAAGGGGGGAAAGTGGTTGGTTAGTTGGTTGGTTTGGGGAAGGAGACCAGACAGCGAGGTCATCGGTCTCATCGGATTAGGGAAGGATGGGGAAGGAAGTCGGCCGTGCCCTTTGAAAGGAACCATCCCGGCATTTGCCTGGAGCGATTTAGGGAAATCACGGAAAACCTAAATCAGGATGGCCGGACGCGGGATTGAACCGTCGTCCTCCCGAATGCGAGTCCAGTGTCTAACCACTGCGCCACCTCGCTCGGTGGGGGGAAGTGACAGGGGTATATAAAGTACTCTCCGCCGTACACCGTAACGTTGTTTGTGGAGTACAGATGTAGATACGAGTACATAAACGTTCTGCTAAGTAATATCCAAAATTTTCGGGAGTGTTCAACAATGTGAGCTGACAATTGTGCTCCGGCCGGCCGGTGTGGCCGAGCCGTTCTAGGCGCTTCAGTCTGGAACCGGGCGACCGCTACGGTCGCAGGTTCGAATCCTGCCTCGGTCATGGATGTGTGTGATGTCCTTAGGTTAGTTATGTTTGAGTAGTTCTAAGTTCTAGGGGACCGATGACCTCAGATGTTAAGTCCCATAGTGCTCAGAGCCATTTGAACCATTTGAAAATATTAGAAGTCTGCTTGCGCATTTCAAAAATGTTTTCTATGTTTCCTCTGATTTGTTGCAACTGTAATTTGGAAATGTCTTCCTTCTTTCTTCTAGTGGGTTCTCGCATTCTTGATTCCACTAAGGGTGTTATGGTTTTTTGTGAAGAGGGCTCAGATCTTTTGCTGTTTTGATGGTTTTACTTTGAAATTTCTCCCAATCTTCTGCGTATTGTTCTTCCTATTTTTCAGTGATTTTGGAGTTTTTTATTTTGTGTAGATCAAATTTTGGGATCAGCGATGTTTTTCTTTTGAATTTTCTCTTCGGTGTGAACTTAATTTTTCTTTTGGTTAAATAATGATCCGACTCGATAGTGGTACCCTTGCGTACTTGTGCAATTTTGATAATCATGTGGTACTGCAAATGACGGATGGGTGATCGCCACGTTTTTGTTTTTTGAGATGTTTCCGAAGTGAATTGGACATAATTGTAGGTTGTTTTGTTGACATATTTCAATGAGTCGTGTTCAGTATCTATTGGTAAATTCGTGTGCTGGATAGTTTACCATTGCCTCTTGTATGTGTGTTCTCTGCCACTTCGTGCACTGAAATCACCGAGTAGAATTTTCACATCATCATTTGGAATCTTGGCCGTCTCTGTTTCAATTTCTTCTCAGAGTCTTTCTTTCTTTTCAGGCTGCTTTTTTATTATTACCATTTGTTGGTGCTTGCACATTAATAAAGGCGTAGTTTTTGTTTGTGCGTTTCATTCCTAGGGTCATTAGTCGATTATTAATGGGTTTCACATCTGTTACTGAGTCCAGGACTTTTTTCTTTCTACAATAAAGGCCGTTCCAAATAGTACTGCTCCTTTGCCAATTGCCTTGTTTTTCCACTTTTGAAGATTCTGTAATTATTGTAGTCTATCGTTTCTGAATTTGTATAGCATGTTTGTACAAGGCAAGAATTTTAATTTTCTGCTGCGAGAGTTCTGTTGTGAGACTGTGTAATTTTCCTGCTTGAATGCGTGTCTGAATATTGAAAGTACCCATATACCTGCGTATTATTCGTGGAAGTTTACCAGAGCACTCCGACTTGTTGTCTCGTGTAAGTCCAAGCTCCCCAGAATCCGAATGCTTGGTTGCCACTTTTGAATGGGTGAATTGTCCACCTGGAGTAATTTTGTCGTTACTTGTACGAGTCATGTTTGCTTGTCATCAACTGTCAAGCTTTGCTAGTTGTGTTGAACCAGGGATTATGAGTTCCTGTAGCAAATGTTCAAATGTATGTGAAACCTTATGGTACTTAACTGCTAAGGTCATCAGTCACTAAGCTTACAAACTACTTAACCCAAATTATCCTAAGGACAAACACACACACCCATGCCCGAGGGAGGACTCGAACCTCCGCCAGAACCAGCCGCACAGTCCATGACTGCAGCGCCTTAGACTGCGCGGCTCATCCCGCGCGCGGATTCCTGTAGCATATTATTATAATATTATTACATAATAATAATAATAATAAAAATAATATTTTTGTTATTACTATTATATATTGCTCATGTACAACTGAAAATGAGACTTCGACTCACGAAGACTGCTTTTCTATATGTAAGAGTCTAAATTTCGTAATCGTTCTAGGTGAAATGAATGTACAAACAAATTAATTTACCCAGTAGGGCAACGCGGGAACAGTGCCTTTCTTTCAAAGATTTTTATTTTGATATCCTGTATCCATAACAATTTTAGTGGCTCAGTCCGGTAAGACTCCAGAAGTGCCTATCTGAATCCATTTGCTGTCTGTTGACACATCTACTCCATACACTGAATCAGTACTTAGAACTGGTTGAAAGAGTATGTTGTATACAATTTCATTTTGCGACGCACTGCTCTTTTTGAAAACCCTTCCAATGAAGCTAAGTCCTGCATTCACGTTACCGAATACAGATTGTACGCATTTCTCTTGTTTAACATTAACCTTACCATTAACTCTGAAAATGTCAACGATGTGACATGCTGCATTTCTCATTACTGAACTTGAAATCGGCAACAACCAAAATGTATGTCATGGTTATGGACATCAAAGTGCATTTACCCACATGTAAACAGATCATCCATTCATTACATAATTCGTCCCTTCCCGCATTTCCCTATGTTGATCCAACGATGATCCTTCTTGTAGACTACAACATAGTCAACGAACAATCTAATTCCACAGCTCGTGGTCGTGCGGTAGCGTTCTCGCTTCCCACGCCCGGATTCGCGGGTTCGATTCCCGGCGTAGTCAGCGATTTTCTCTGCCTTGTGATGATTGGGTGTTGTGTGATGTCCTTAGGTTAATTATGTTTAAGTAGTTCTAAGTTCTAGGGGACTGATGACCGTAGATGTTAAGTCCCATAGTGCTCAGAGCCATTTGAACCTTTTTTTTTTTTTTTTTTTTAACAATCTCGTGGTCCTATCTGATAAATCGTTTATGTTCTCATGTTGATTATTGTGTCGCTACTTGGTGGAACACATTCATAAATACAAATGAAAAGCACAAATATTGGGTAATCTCTTGTAGAACGTTTACTTGCTTGTATCTACATCTATACTTCGCAAGCCACGATATGGTTTATGAGGGAGGGAATTGTACGTACCACTGTCACTTTCTTCCTCTTGTATTCCAGCCGCGAATGGTTCACAGTAAGAACGATTCCTGGTAAGCCTCCGTGTAGGCTAGAATCTGTCTGTCGTCGTGGTCTTTGCGCGAGATATACTTAGTAGGAAGCAACATATTTGTTGAATCTTCTAACAACCTACGCTCCCAGAGCTTTGACAGTAATCCACACTGTGACGCAGTACGCTTGTCTTCCAACGTCGGCCACTGGAGGTGGTTGATGATCTCCGTGACGCTTCCGTGGTTACTAGATCAACCTGTAAAGAAACGCGGTTCTCTTCTTCGGATCTCCTCTATTTCATCTATCAATCCTATCTGTTATGGTTCCCACATTTGCGAGCAGTATTCAAGTATTGGATGAACGAGGATATTGTAAAGTACCTCCTTGGTGAACGGACAATATTTCCTGAGGTTTATTCAAGAGAATCTCAGTCTGGTATCTGAGTTTGCTGCGCTTAGTTTTACGTGGTCGTTTCCTTTTAAAGCGCTCGGTACGCAAACACCTAGATAGTTTATGGAAGTAACTGCTCTCACTGTCAGTTCTGCAGTGGTATAATCATACAATAACGGGCCTTTCTATGCACACGCAATAGTTCCTTGTTATTGGTGAGGGTCAATTGTCGCTCCCTGTACCAAGCACCGACCATATGCAGGTATTATATTTAAAAAATTAGTCGTCCTGTTACGCTGCATTTCGAAACATCTGATAATATTTTTATTTCTGATGGATATTATCCTCCCACTATTGCGTGGAAGTTCTATTAGTCAAAGATCCATTGATTCAATTGCATAAACCTGAAGATTGTAAAATGATATGTGATTATTACTGATACTGAGCTGTATACCATTTGGAAATCTAAGAAGAGGTTCAGCCACCATTTACACGATATCGTTTGTGGACAAAGCAAGCTGAGTCTTGCGCAAAATGTCTTTCCTCTTTCCATTCTGATGCTTTGAGGAAAATTTTCTTCTTGGAACTTCATAGCATCAGAGCTCAGAAAAGACAGTCACCGACTCACCTTGATTGTGGGCGGAAGCTATCGACTCAAATATCGAGAGAAGAATAATGATGTTCCGGCTGGTCACCGGGAACGCTGCCAAATCAGCAGTGCAGAAAAGCATGATCAGAACCTATGGTGCCTCGTGGAGTGATAAATCTATGCAGACAAGTTTATTTGGAACGTGAACCCAGTAAATAGTTTCCGCGAAAGGGCAGGTCGCGTGCGTGCCGCCACGTCGTAAACACTCCGCGGCGAGCGACGACGTTGCTCATATATTCGGCAGCGCTGTGAAAGCAGAGAGCGAGTCTCGCGGCGCCGAATTCCCGTTTTATCTTTGTAAAGTCATCAAAATAATACGAACAAAACATGTAAAATAAGTGGTAAAGCAGGGACATTTCTCCGACAGATAGCCATGAATCAGTCCTTTCCACTCTCCTGTCTAACTCACAGTTCCTAATTCTAATTACATTAAATTTGCATTTGCGATAAGAGATTAGGAGTGCTCGTGAAATTACGAACCTAAGGCTACGAGTCACAAGTTGGTAGAATTTATTCGAAATTCGATAAAATTAACTTACGAATGAAATATTTTAAATGAATTTTCCCCCACGGTCTGACACCACCAGTGGCGGCCTGAATAGAGAATTATCAACTCCGTGTGTGTGGTGAAATTTCTGGACCGTGAATTAAAGATTACTAATAGTTTGCAAGATGGCGATATTCTGTAAAGGATTCGAGCCATTACTTTGAATTTCAAGCGGTGGCTACCTCGACGCACAAGAATAGCAGGCTTTCCCGCCTTTGCAGAATTGGTGGCTCTTCTGTCTCCCAGGTTCTAGATCTGGGAGCCCGAGGTGTCAGAGGACTGAACAGACTGTGATGATGATCATGATGATGTTTGCTTTGTGGAGCACTGAACTGCGGCGTCATCAGCGCCCGTACAGAGTCCCAATTCCTTCACGTCCAATTTAAGACGCCGTCCAATCTAGCCACTGTCACGAATGATGATGATGATAATGAAGTGATGAGGACAGCACAAATACCTAGTCCCCCGGCAGAAAAAATCCCCTACCCGGTGGTGAATCCAACCCGGGACCTCGTGATCCAGAGGTAGCAACGCTAGTCACCAGACAGGAACAGACTGTAACCGCCACCCCTTTTCGGTTGGCTATGGGTACCTCTCCCTACTGCCGGGTGCTTGCAGTGGTGAGACATCCGAGTTAAGAGAAATGCGAGAAATGCTCTCAGCTTTCTATGTGGCCCACGGTTCTTATTGGGAGCCATATCGTGACAGTAGCAGTGCGGGTGTCTCCGCCATTTTTAGTGTTGGTGTGCTTGCTTCCATTACTTGGTACCAGCAACCAACCGAGCAGTTCGTGTTAGTACTACTGTTTCTCAATGAAATGCTTGAGGTAATTCGGTCGCCGTTTCCAAATAAAGAAAACCTTTGCATTGCGATCGACGATTTTATCCAAGCTGACGCGATAAGCTAGCTCCTTCTGCCAGTGTCTATGTAATTATTTCCGTTGCGATGACAAATTCTACACTTTCTTTGCAATTATCTCTCAAGAGGACTCGGCAAGTTCTTCACACTTTATTTTTGATGTCCAGTGCAGTGCTATTGATTTGTCTTGACCTACAGCAAGACGTTGTCGTGCCAGGTATTTCTGTTCATCGTGAATGGTTCAGTCTCTTATGGAATGTGACAAGTTAACAAGAATTTCATGTTTTTGTAGTGAATACTTCTGAATTATATACCAGACCTGTCTGTTCACTCGTCGGGAACATACCCCTGTTGCACTGTATCAAGAAGTTTTCATTTAACTATTGAAACGCCTGACAGACGTGAAGAAGTCTGGTGCCACCAGGATCGTGGGCACAGAGGGCTGACAGGTAAGGTTAATATCCCACCTAATTTGAAATCAGCGGCGAGCAGTTCATTAATTACGTTTCGTATCACATTTTATCATATTCCAACCAATCAACAACTGCAAGTTCAAGTAGATTCCTTGTATCGTGAGTTCTTGTTTAAATGCTGTGCTTGTTTCACGATTCCTCTACAACAGTCCTATATGACGTTACTGCCATGAATGTGAGTTTTACTAGTTGTACCAAATATTCAGCTAACATGCGGTGTCCCAGCTGGACGTATACACAACAGGCGTACACCGCCAACTTCTGATTCAAATTCACGTCGAATCCTGAGACGATGTCGCTTGCCACCGTAGGCACGGAAGCTATGTAAATCACAGGGAAGAAATGGCCTGCACAGTAATTGACAATGACTCTTTGATTAACAATGTATAAAGTGGAGTCAATATTTTTTTATTTATTTACACCTCAAGTTCCGTAGGACCAAATTGATGAGGTCATAGGACCTGTCAGTACACGAAATTACAACACAACTGTAATAACAGACAAAAATAAAATGTTTATAAACCCGAAAAAAGTGAAGCCATAAGTTTAAGTAAACGCAATCAACAATACAACAAGAAACAGCTTAATTTTTCAAGGAACTCATCAACAGAATAGAAGGAATAACGCATCAGGAAACTCTTCAGTTTTTATTTGAAAGTGCGTGGATTATTGCTCGATTTTTGAATTCTAGCGGTAGCTTATTGAAAATGGATGCAGCAGTATGCAGCACATCTTTCTGCACATGAATTAAGGAAGTCCTATCCAAATGCAAGTTTAATTTCTGCCGAGTATTAACTGAATGAAAGCTGCATATTCTTGGGAATAAGCTAATATTGTTAACAAGAAATGACAGTAAGGAATGTATATACTGTATTAAGAGGTGAATGTCATAATACCCAAACTCGTGAACAGTGTTCGACAAGAGATTCGTGAAATCACACCACTTATTGCCCGAACCGCCCGTTTCTGAGCCAAAAATATCCTTTTAGAATGGGAAGTATTACCCCAAAATATAATACCATACGACATAAGGGAATGAAAATAAGCAAAGTAGATTAATTTTCGTGTCGAACGATCACTCACTTCAGATACCGATCGAATAGTAAAAATGGCAGCATTAAGTCTTTGAACAAGATCCTGAACGTGGGCTTCCCACGACAGTTTGAAACGTCCCCTTAGAACAATTTTACTCGACTGTGCTTAAACTGACACACAGTATTTTTTTTTTTTTTTAGCGCAACGCAATCTGACTTTCAAAAAAATCCCTACGAAAGAAAGGCCCTGACTAACATTAAACTATATCTTTCACAAATCACTTACCTCACAAAAATCTTGGTTACTCCCACTACTGCAATACAGCAAGTGCCACTACTGCCAGCTAAATAAAAGATTCAAACTATGGAAGGCACTAACTACTGATAGGGATAGTTAGCAAATGAAAGATATTAATAGAGAACAAACAATGTATTTACCATGATATCATATATATATATATATATATATATATATATATATATATATATATATATATATATAGAGAGAGAGAGAGAGAGAGAGAGCAGTTCATGACAAATTTCAAAACTCCGCCATCTCTCTCCCCACATCCACCTCTGCTGGCGGCTCACCTCCAACTGCGCAACGCTACGCGCTGTTCACAGCCAGCTGCCTAGCACTACAATGGTTGAGTATTACAACAATGTAAAGCAGCCACAGACTGCACACAGCACAGCCAGTGATTTTTTTTATACAGAGGTGGCGTTACCAATAAAAAAACCTAAACAGCCTACTTACAAGTTTACTGACTGAACACCTAGAAATTTGAACTGTTCAGTTTCACTTATCATATGCGCATTCTGCGAAATTAAAACGTCAGGTTTTGTTGAATTGTGTGTTAAAAACTGTAAAAACTGATTCTTACTGTGATTTAGTGTTAGTTTATTTTCTACAAGCCATGAACTTAGGTCATGAATGGCAGTATGTCAAACCGGGCCAATGTGTACGCAACATCCTTTACTATCAAGCTAGTGCCATCAGCAAACAAAATTATTTTAGAGTTACCCGTAATACTAGTCATATATATAAATAAGGAACAGGCGTGGTCCCTCCACTAATCGCTGGGGCACCACCCACATCACTGTACCACACTCAGATCCCACATCACAGCCACTCTCAACACTGTGAACAATGACCTTTTGCTTTATGTAGTTAAAGAAAAAAAAGCCTAGTGTTCGAAACCTTTTGTTTAACGCATCCACTACCTCACAGAGAAAAGAGAATATAGCATTTTCAGTTGTTAAACGACTTCTAAAGCCGAACTTTACATTTTCTAACAAGTCGTGTGATATAAAATGATCAATTATCCTTACATACACAGGCTTTTCACTAATTTTAACGAACACTGATGGCATAGAAATAGGTGCAAAATAGTCTACATTATCCTTTTATAGCTTTTTATGAAGCGGCTTTACTATGTTGTTGTTGTTGTGGTCTTCAGTCCTGAGACTGGTTTGATGCAGCTCTCCATGCTACTCTATCCTGTGCAATCTTCTTCATCTCCCAGTACCTACTGCAGCTTACATCCTTCTGAATCTGCTTAGTGTATTCATCTCTTGGTCTACCTCTACGATTTTTACCCTCCACACTGCCCTACAATGCTAAATTTGTGATCCCTTCATACCTCAAAACATGTCCTACCAACCGATCCCTTCTTCTAGTCAAGTTGTGCCACAAACTTCTCTTCTCCCCAATCCTATTCAATACCTCCTCATTAGTTACGTGATCTACCCACCTTATCTTCAGCATTCTTCTGTAGCACCACATTTCGAAAGCTTCTATTCTCTTCTTGTCTAAACTATTTATCGTCCACGTTTCACTTCCATACATGGCTACACTCCATACAAATACTTTCAGAAACGACTTCCTGACACTTAAATCTATACCCGATGTTAACAAATTTCTCTTCTTCAGAAACGAATTCGTTGCCATTGCCAGTCTACATTTTATATCCTCTCTACTTCGACCATCATCAGTTATTTTACTCCCTAAATAGCAAAACTCCTTTACTACTTTAAGTGTCTCATTTCCTAATCTAATTCCCTCAGCATCACCCGATTTAATTTGACTACATTCCATGATCCTCGTTTTGCTTTTGTTGATGTTCATCTTATATCCTCCTTTCAAGACACTGTCCATTCTGTTCAAAAGCTCTTCCAAGTCCTTTGCTGTCTCTGACAGAATTACAATGTCATCGGCAAACCTCAAAGTTTTTACTTCTTCTCCATGAATTTTAATACCTACTCCGAATTTTTCTTTTGTTTCCTTTACTGCTTGCTCAATATACAGATTGAATAACATCGGGGAGAGGCTACAACCCTGTCTCACTCCTTTCCCAACCACTGCTTCCCTTTCATGCCCCTCGACTCTTATAACTGCCATCTGGTTTCTGTACAAACTGTAAATAGCCTTTCGCTCCCTGTATTTTACCCCTGCCACCTTCAGAATTTGAAAGAGAGTATTCTAGTTAACATTGTCAAAAGCTTTCTCTAAGTCTACAAATGCTAGAAACGTAGGTATGCCTTTTCTTAATCTTTCTTCTAAGATAGGTCGGCTTTACTGCTGAGTACTTTAATCGTACTGGAAACTGGCCATTTCTAAAGGAAAAATTACAAATATGCCTAAATACAGTGCTAACATGTGCAGCACAGTACATTGATATTCTGCTAGGCAATCCTTCATATCCATGAGAGACCTTAGTCTTCAGTGATTTAACTGTTGACTCAGTCTCCCCCTTGTCTGCACCACAAAGGAGTATTTCAGACATCAATCTCGGAAAGATATTTCCCAAGAAAGTTATATGACTCCCTGTAGAAACTAAATTTTTATTTAATCCACCAGCAATGCTCAGAAAATGATTGTTAAATGCTGCACATATATCTCATGTATCAGTAACAGAAATATTTTTACTGCGAACAGACTTTATATCGTCGACCTTGTGCTACTGACCACACACTTCCTTCACAACTGACCATATGGTTTTAATTTTATCCTGTGAATTAGCTATTCTATTAGCGTATCACATACTCTTTGCCTTCAGAACATTTTTAAGCACTTACATTAGTGTTTGTAATTCGCTAGTATAGCTTGATTGTGACTACTTCCAATATCTCTATATAATTCCAGCTTTGTTCTACAAGATATCCTTATCCCCCTAGTCAGCCACCGAGCTGCGTATTACAGCTAGTACCCCGTTTAGAACGCTCTAATGGAAAGCAACTCTCAAAGAGCATGTTAAATGTGTTAAGGATATTGGCACTCTAAACATCCTGCCACTCTTGTTCCTTGACAAGGTTTAAAAAACTCTCTACTGTTGTTGGATTAACTTTCCTACATAGTTTGTAACTATATCTGACATTTGTTTGAGTACAAAAGCCTTTTGGTGTTAAAATTTGTGCATTATGGTCTGAAAGGCTATTAACCCTTTTACTGAGTGTCACAATGGCTTACAGATCTATTAAAATGAATAAAACCATTGACAGTGAGAGCGAAAACGTATTTCATCTGAGTAACTGACAAGTTCACAGAAAATTATGAACATGAATGTGTACACGTACACTAATCTGTCTTTTTGATAAATGTGCGCCGGCCGAAGTGGCCGTGCGGTTAAAGGCGCTGCAGTCTGGAACCGCAAGACCGCTACGGTCGCAGGTTCGAATCCTGCCTCGGGCATGGATGTTTGTGATGTTCTTAGGTTAGTTAGGTTTAACTAGTTCTAAGTTCTAGGGGACTAATGACCTCAGCAGTTGAGTCCCATAGTGCTCAGAGCCATTTGAACCATTTTGATAAATGTGCGACTGTGCATTACACATCCACACCCTTGAGTGTGAAACTTGGGACTTGCGCTTCATACGTTTTTAGCTTGGTAACAGCCTGTGTGTTCTCAGTCTCAGCCACACGAATTTCAGTAAGAAGCTACACGTTGTATAAGGAGATGCAGTATCTATTGCACTGGCCTCAGATCCACCACTGGGGGACGAAGGAACTTGTTTTCTTGAAGGCCTACATCATCTTGAAAATTTAAAGCTGGCTCTTCATGAGGTATTGTGAACATTGCTTGCCCTGAAATTTATCCCAAAATTATTGAACAAAGCTCACTGGAAACGCAGTCTGAAATTAGTATAGCTATGCAGTCATTAATGCCAACGGCATTGCCGCAGTGGTAACACCGTTTCCCGTCAAATCCCGTCAGAAGCGCTGTGGGGCTGGGCTAGCACTTGAACGGTTACCATCAGGTCTGTCGAGCGCTGTTGGTAAGCGGGGTGCACTCAGCCCTTGTGAGGCAAACTGAGGAGCTCCTTGATTGAGAAGTAGCGGCTCCGATCTCGGAAACTGACATACAGCCGGGAGAGCGGTGTGCTGACCACATGCCCCTCCGTATCCGCACCCGGTGACGCCTGTGCGCTGAGGATGACACGGCGGCCGGGTGGTACCGCTGGGTCCACCAGGGCCTGTGGACGGAGTTTACGTTCTATGGCGTCATTAATCGATTTGACCTTTGCCCGTCAGGTTGCCTACGTGCAGGGGCATGCCTAGATATAAAGTGCAATGATGTCATCAGTGCCGTTGAACGCATAGCATCAAGAAAAACACTTGGAACATCCGCATTGACAAAGTACAAAGCTGTATCAACCCTAGATTTACCTCTGGGAATGTCCAGTATACTACAACGAACACAAAATATTCCATCACTTTATTATTATTTGAACAACATAAAATTCACAAATTGCAAACAATTCATGTTCACATGAATTACAATATGTATTTATTACTTTCGCTCAACACTAACTTATCACTTGGTTCAATATAGACTCATAGTCACATTCATTTGAACTTGACTGTAAGCATCGTTATCCTCTTATGACTGGTAGTTCCCTTAGTCTGTAACTAGATCTGATGAAATACGGCAATGCTGTCGTCGTAGGCAATAATTACCAAGAGGCACTCGGTGGCGCTGCGCTCTGACGTGAGCAATCTTGCGGCAGCTGCGACAAATGGAGTTTGTTGAGGACATATCTATGAGAAAGTTTCCCATTCGATTCAGTGTCAGGAAGTCAGGTAGTAACTACCCGAACTTGCGATTCTGTCATAAGGTACAGCCGGCCGCTGTGGCCGAGCGGTTCTGAGCGCTTCAGTCCGGAACCGGGCGCCTGCTACTGTCGCAAGTTGGAATCCTGCCTCGGGCATGGGTGTGTGTTAGGTTAGTTAGGTTTGAGTATTTCTAATTCTAGGGGACTGATGACCTCAGATGTTAAGTCACATAGTGCTTAGAGCCATTTGAACTATTTTTTCATGAGGTACGTAGTTTGATATAGGACCTCGTTCCTCTGAAGACGCCACTTTCTTCCCGCACCGAACCTCCACACCATCGACGTGTAGTGACGACAGCGGGGGTGGGACGAGTCCTGTATGCGGACAGGTGAGAAGAGAGGGAGTATAATGATGGCCGATAGCACTTCTGTGTTCTCACCCCATGTCCACCTTGGGAGTGGTCGGGAACACCGCCTGTGAAACTGGCCACAGAGTGTACGCCCGCATGTAGTGAAGCAGATGATGTGGTCGGATAGACTGCAAGTGTAGCTCCATGGCTGTCATGACGGCTGATTGGGGGTGGACCTTGACTCAGGCTCAGCTCAGCTTAGGCTGCTGAACTATTTGCGAGGCTGGTGATATCGGCGAAGGCGGAGGTAGTGGCATTGGCATCGCACCCTCGATCTCCATCGGCACCACTGTGAATGGCACTGATCGTGACGGGCGTAGAGGCAGAGGTGACTAGAATTGTGGACCCAGTGGCGTGCTGGATCTATGGACAAGAATTCTGCAAAGGATCAACAACATAAGAGCGCCACAGCTGGTTTTAGTGGTGTCCAAGTAGCCCAGAGGAACCTGCAGTGAAAAAGAAAACTTCGTCCTTCAGATGAAAGTTTTTCGGACCCAGCGGAACGAATTGTCTCCACCGGAGCCGCAGAAGATGAAAGACTTTATGGCGACGCCAACTTCCCACCAAGTGGCAGGGAATGGTAGGAGGAAAAAAAATCTAAGACTTACTCCCATGGGCGGTGGGAGTGGGGGGGGGGGGGGGGGTAGAGGAGTCCCTTTACTGGATTTTTGAACTTTCAAAGAAACCGTCCATGGCGGTGAAAAGGGAAAGTAGCTAAATTTTTTTATGGCGTTGTCAGCACTTCTGCGAGACAAGGACATTAGGAAGACGTTTGAGATAAAAAATTGAAGATAAAGTCAAAAAAGTACTAGCAGCAGTGGTGGACGTCATCGGGACTACAAAAGGTAATTTACGGTATGCCCCGCGAAGGCGATATGGTTGCACTGCCACAGTCTGAATGGATGTGTCACAGAAGAAAGCATTCAGGTGTAGTGCACTGACGCCCCACACAAACATCGCAACAATTTGATTATCCATGGCCTGCTGTGTATGACTACGTTGGGCGAGTTGCTTTCTGCGAACTACACCTCAATGACTGAGCTCCATCAAAGACAAAGCAAAACTGGAGGGACTAGGAAATACGATCAGTTCATCATCATTCTCTGTATGTAGCAGCAGAACACAAGATAACACCGAAAATGTACGATGATGTGAAAAGTTGCGATGGCCCCCTGGGTAGGAAATTACTTTTAAACTATACTCATCAGCCGGCCGGGGTGGCCGAGCGGTTCTAGGCGCTACAGTTTGGAACCGTGCGACCGCTACGGTCGCAGGTTCGAATCCTGCCTCGGGCATGGATGTATGTCATGCCCTTAGGTTAGTTAGGTTTAAGTAGTTCTAAGTTCTAGGGCACTGATGACCCAGTGCTCAGAGCCATTTGAACCATTTTTTATACACATCAAAAATGGTTTTCCATCACCACAATTCCCAGAACTCCTGAAGACAGACGTTGACTGTGGATTTTGAATCACAGACACAGTCCCTTTAATTGTTCAGAGGTGTCATTAAACCCGCTAGAAGATGTAAACAGTCATGCATGAGCAGCGCCTATTAGACGGAGGGGGTCCGGCAGCCGATCAGTTCCAGTCATTCCACCAGCAAGGAGGTACACGGCTCGTGTTATCAGTAGTTCAACCATGTCTTGACGGTCAATACCGCGGTTCGATTGCGTTCGCATTTTTACTTTGTGCCAGGAAGGGCTCTCAACAAGATAAGTGTCCAGGCGTTTTGGAGTGAATCAAACCGATATTGTTCGGACATGGAGGAGGTACAGGGAGACAAGAACTGTCGATGACATGCCTCGCTCAGGTCGACCAAGGGCTACTACTGCAGTGCTAGATATGAATTATGGCTCGGAGGCACCCTGACAGCAACGCCACCATGTTGAATAATTCTTTTCGTGTAGCCACAGGACGTCATGTTACGACTCAAACTGTGCGCAATAGGCTGCATGATGCGCAACTTCACTCCCGACGTCCGTGGCGAGCTCCATCGTTCCAACCGCGACACCATGCAGCGCGGTACAGATGGGTCCAACAGCATGCCGATTGGACCGTTCAGGATTGTCTCACCTTCTCTTCACCGATGAGTATCGCATATGCCTTCAAGCAGACAATCTTCGGAAACGTGTTTGGAGGAAACCCGGCCGGGCTGTATTCCTTAGACACACTGTCCAGCGAGTGCAGCAAGGTGTAGATTCCGTGCTGTGGCATTATGTGGTGCCGACGTACGCCGCTGCTGGTCATGGAAGCCACCGTAACGACTGTACGATACGTGAATGCCATCCTCCAACCGATAGTGCAACCATATCGGCAGCATATTGGCGAGGTATTCGTCTTCATGGACGACAATTCGCGCCCCCATTGTGCACATCTTGTGAATGACTTCCTTCAGGGTAACGACATCGCTCGACTAGAGTGGCCGGCATGTTCTCCAGACATGAACCTTATCACACATGCCTGGGATAGATTGAAAAGGGCTGTTTATGGACGACGTGACCCACCAACTACTCTGAGGGATCTACACCGAATCACTGTTGAGGGTTAGGTCAGTCTGGACCAACAGTGCGTTGATGAAGTTGTGGATAGTATGCCACGACGAATATAGGCATGCATCAATGCTACCGGTGTGTACAGAAATCTGGGCCACCACCTCTGAAGGTCTCGTTGTATGGTGGTACAACCTGCAATGTGTGGTTTTCATGAGCAGTAAAAAGGGTGGAAATGATGTTTATGTTGATCTGTACAGGTTCCGGAACTCTCGGAGCCGAGGTGATGCAAAACTTTTCTTGATGCGTGTATAAGGCCAAACAAGGCACGGGTATTACAAAGCTACCCGCAGAGCTGGGTCAGAAGCTGTTGCTCCAGCAAAACGCTGAAAGTCGAGAGAAAAATTTTGAAGAATGTCAGAATATCGAGTATCAACGAACTATTGTTTGAACTAAACATCCACATAATTTTGTAATCAGTTAATAAAAATGGTCACTTTACAGAATAAATAAAACGGAAACCCACTGATGATGGCACAGTGGTGCTGAAACATGTTTGGGCACTGGGAAAAAACGGTGTTTTGCATAACTGGCGAACCTCACATCGTACAATTGAGTATCAATTTGATAACATGATTTTCCTGTCGAATCTAAGGTTATATTGGTACCACCGGTAACTGAGACAATAAATCAGCGGTCGAACGTTGTGCAGTGGGCCTGTACAATCGCTCGGATTGATAATGAGACAAGAAAACCATTGATAATTCCGAGCGCTTCGTTTTCAAGTTGGCTGTAATTGTACTGTGCTTTGTTGTGTGTTTTTGCTGCAAAAGCAATGGGCCTATCTGAATAATCAATTCTGTGGGAGAGCAAAGCTCGAACCCAGTAAGACGATGCATCTACAGCTAACACAGCAGGCTGTGCTGGACCAAAATGAAAGAGACAGCATTGGCTTAAGAACTCAGCATTTAACTACTGAAATGCGCCCTGACATGCTTGGGAACACACAAACAGAACACCTTTGTGCGGAGCTGCAATCTGTGGAGCGCTTTCAGTAAAATTAATGTAATATGTGAGCTTCCCCATGATGGGCTATGGTTCCTTGATGTTACAAGGCACTAACAAAACTTTAATCTCAGACAAGTGCGAATAAGCGGGATGAATATTCTGTGGATTTCTGATATTTTTTTAAAATATTCAATTTCTTGCTGGAAGAAGGAGCAGTTTGCCATGTAACATATGGAGTCAGCTGAAAAAAGCAGTTTAAACAAACATTCTAAATTTGCAAAATGTTTAGGAGGCATACGACACGTGGTAACAGTATCGTCCGGATAGTTTGTACATAAAGGGCCATTGGTTGTTAGTGATACAGGAAAGGTTTTAAGTAGCAGGAGATGAAGGATTTCCGAAATGTAGACGCTGGAAATGAAAAAATTTAGGTCATCGTTGATCGCAAAATATTACTTTGACAGCTTGTCCAGTGATAACTTTACGTACGCACGCATAATCAATCTTGAAAAAGAATTTGCCCTGTCCCAATCTGCCCATTAATTCCTCTGGTCGAGGGAGGGAAATAAATTCCCTACAATTTGTTTGTTTAGTATAGCTCTGAAATCAGCACACAGACGTAAAACTTGTGATGAATTTTTGAGAATAATAAATGGGGATGCCTACTGATTTATAGAAACAGTTTGTATCATCCCATTGTCTTTCCGTCGTTGCAGTTCCTATGCTCAAGTATAGCAATGGGACAGACCGAACGTGTTAAAAATATAGTCGCTCATTGTCTTTAACAGTAATATGCACTTGAAAATCCTTAGCCCTTCCTAAATCTGGTTCAAAAATTCGCTCAAGTCACATATATTAGTCTCAAGTCACATATGCCTTCTTTGTAAGCAGGCTGTCTGCATAGGACTTTGTCATGCGCACTTGAAATATTTTGCATCACGACAAGGACAATCTTTTCTATCATGATTTAAAGAACACTGGACGAAACTACTTCTCCTTGTTGTGATGTACGCCTCTACGTGCCATGCGAATGAAAGGTTTTATCTCCACTTTTACTTTTAACTCGAGCCCTGCTTCAATGCAGTGTAACATTAACCATAGATTGAACCTAAGAGTCTTGTGCACTATGAGCAAGAGAAATAACCAGAGCCCGGAAATCAACTTCAGTTTTGTCCACAATACTTTGAGAATCCACAACTGACAAACCTGTTCTCAGGTCCGTATTTTTAAAGTTTAGAACAACAGTGCGAAGGCGTGCATCTGACATTTTGTGTGATCAAATGGCTCTGAGCACTATGGGACTTATCATCTGAGGTCATCAGTCGCCTAGAACTTAGAACTACTTAAACCTAACTAACCTAAGGACATCACACACATCCATGCCCGAGGCAGGATTCGAACCTGCGACCGTAGTGGCCGCTCGGCTCAAGACTGTAGCGCCTAGAAGCGCACGACCACTCCGGCAGGCTTGTGTGATCACCTCAAGGAACTTAGACCATAAGAACACTTGAATCTTCAATATCTTCTTAGATCACTAAGTCCAGCACTCCACGGTTTCAATGATTCTTGAGGGCGTTTCATAAGACGAGAAAATTTTTGCCTCGCTGCAGGTACATAAATTTGCTCTTCATCCGTCGAGTTCACTAACTAGTTCCTCATAAGCAATTCCTTCCGGACGAGAGTGGGGGAACACGTTGAAACACAGTCTGTAAACGTCGGCTCCGACTGTAGATAAAAAGAAACCAACCTTTATGTTGTACACTTTGTTTCCATTTGGGCGCTGTATTCCGACCAGTCATCTCCTTTACAGTTAAACTGGCGGAATCTGGGTGCAGCAGACGGTTGTGAAGCTGATTGATCCGACAGTAAAGTTGTCATCTGCTGTACACTGAGCATCAATTGTTCAATCTGCTGTTCCTGACAGCTTCGTTTAGAGACATTTCTCGTGGAGGCTCAAACATGATTAAACACCTTACAGTAGACACAATAGACAAATATTATTTACGCCGCTGAGGCTAGAAGAACATTAAACAGACTAGGACGGAAGCAACTATAGCGACAAACAAAAATATTACTTGAGACATTCTCATCGATTTTACTTCTGGAGAAGGTGGAGTCGATACTACAACACTCGCAAAATACTGTATTACATCACTTTATTATTATTTGAACAATGGAAAACACTTAAGTTAGAAACAGTCCATCTCCACTTGAAAGTAATCTGTATTTGTTAATGGCGTTGAACAATATAATTTTCTTTTTAATTTTATCCATATTGCACAGTTTTAAACCGGGCTGTATTCAAGACGCAGGAGGTATGAATTAAGATTTCGCAAGCCACAATTATTTCAGTAACTTTAAAGACCTATCTATTCTAATGTTATTTCCTACATATGTCAATTGTTTAATAATTATACCTTTAGCACTACGTGTAAATTCATCTTCGAACACACCATGTACAAAAACATCTGTGAAGTGTTTACAAAAACGTGTGTGCAAATGTGCCTCTTGAATAAAGTGACATGGCCGCGCGGGTTTAGCCGAGGGGTCTAAGGCGTTGCAGTCATGGACTGTGCGGCTAGTCCCGGCGGAGGTTCGAGTCCTCCCTCGGGCATGGCTGTGTGTGTCTGTCCTTAGGACAATTTAGTTTAACTAGTGTGTAAGCTTAGGGACTGAACCTTAGCAGTTGCGTCCCATAAGATTTCACACATATTTGCATAAAGTCACATGTACAAAAACAATGGAGAAAAGAATATTTGCTGGTGCAAAACGATAAAAAGGCTTTTATTGGATTGTGTGGTAAGCTTACACTGTTCATCCTTTCCCCTACTTCGCACATATTTTTCGCGTTCGACTTACGAAAGTCATAACCTAACATCTTTTCGTGACAGGAATGTGCATTTCACCTCATTCAAGAGAAAAAAATAAAGCATGTATTAAGACAAATTACGTCTGATGATGGACCCACAGGGTCCGAAATGCATCGTGTATTTAATAAAACGCGAAAAGTTGGGACTGAAGGTGTTTTTCAATTCATACCTCCTGTGTACCATAATTTTCACTTGGTTCAATACGATGATACATCTCAATGTGCAACTGAGTATAAATTTCGTTTCACTGTCCTGACTAATGTTTATGTTAGGCTGCAGCCGGACTAACTAACTAAGAAGTTGCTGTCGTTACAGGCGATGATTAACAAGTGGGGCTTATCGTCGCTGTTCTCTCACGTAAGTAATCTTCCGGCAGCGGCGGCGTATGGAACTTCTTTCTACGTCGACGTCTGTCACTCGTTGCTGTGTCGGGCAGTGGCTGTCCTTACTTACAGTTCTGTCATGACGTACCAACTTTGACATGGGACCTCGTTCTTCGTTCGACATTACAGTGGCGGTTGGCGGAAAATTAAAGAAAAAGAAGGCAGAAGGTACTCGTAGGATTTCTTTTTATCATCCGTTAAGAATGAAACAGCCAAACACAGCTCTTAGAACGGCAAGATGAAGCGGTACGAAATGTTTTTAGCTTTCATTAGAATGAAACAACCAATGACAGCACAGTCCTTTTTTTCATCTAAAGCGAGACACTAATCATTATAGAGAGGTCACCATATTCGAAATTAATGAAATCTTCTGCGCCATATTCAAAAGTATTCGCAATACTAAAATATTTAAAAATCATACATTAGCTTCTTTACCGTATTGCCTACATTTGTAGCGTTATAATGTTCCACCTGTAATCTCCCATTGTTCTCATACATCACTAAAAAAGTATTTATGTGAAATACTCTAGTGTCTCGCCAGTAAGTTTCATCTCAGATCTACAACAGTCAGTTGCATCTCTCTCTCTCTCTCTCTCTCTCTCCCTCTCTCTCTCTCTCTCTCTCTCTCTCTCTCTCTCTCTCTCTCTCTCTGTGTGTGTGTGTGTGTGTGTGTGTGTGTGTGTGTGTGTGTGTGCAGAATATACTCCACTGACGTTCATCTCAAATAATTTGCTGCTTTATCATCGATAAATTTCATGTCTTTCTGTTTAGGTAAATTTCATACTGCCTGAACAATAAGTTTCATCTCTGTCTTTCTGACTTATTATAGAGAGAATAGAAAGAAAGAAGATTGAATGAAAAATACTGTAGGTATAAAATTATTTATAAAAGATTACAATCTAAAGCAATTTAGATGCACACTTGTTTGACTGCACACATTTACATGCACTCTACCAGTGAAAGGGCATTTCAGAGTTTAAATTGTACGGTTCACACCCGCGTCCTGTCAACCTGTTGTAGGTCTTCCGTGATTTCTGTATATCGCTTCAGGTAAATGCCGGGATGGTTCCTTTGAAAGGCCATAGCCGACTCCCTTCGCAACGCTTCCTTAATCCGATGGGATCGATGACCTCGCTTTTTGGTCCCCTCCCCTGAATCAACGAACTAACCAAAAAGCAAGCAGCTACCCCAGCAAATCATTTCAAACAGTATGTGGAATGCACCTATTCCGAAGCACTGAAGATAGGTGTCTACCTTAAAACCATTCGACGAAAAACTACCAACCAGCGTCCAGACCAGACCAGAAATTGGTTTCACAAAAACCAGTTCTCCAACTGAATTTTGGCGTTCAGTCTCCTGACTGGCTGTTACAAGTCAAAGCATCACAAGCGACAAACAGATGTCACGCGATGCCATGGAAAGATATCGATGACACACGAATTCAACTGTGACCGAGATCTTCTGAGGAATCGGGGGACTCGTATTGGGCACGTAAGTGGGCGTAATATGAAACAAGGCTATTCGGGGAGCAGATGTGTGATGGCTCAACACAAAAGTTTTGTCTCAAGTACAAATAGTGTTGAGGATCAGTGGGCAAAGTTCAAAACCAACGTACAATATGCGTTAGATGAGTATGTGCCAAGCAAGATCGTAAGAGATAGAAAAGAGCCACCGTGGTACAACAACCGAGTTAGAAAGATGCTGGGGAAGCAAAGGGAACTTCTCAGCAAATGTAAACATAGCCAAAGCCTTGCAGACAAACAAAAATTACGCGAAGCGAAATGTAGTGTGAGGAGGGCTATGCGAAAGGCGTTCAGTGAATTCGAAAGTAAAGTTCTATGTACGGATTTGGCAGAAAATCCTAAGAAATTTTGGTCTTATGTTAAAGCGGTAGGTGGATCAAAACAAAATGTCCAGACACTCTGTGACCAAAATGGTACTGAAACAGAGGATGACAGACTAAAGGCCGAAATACTAAATATCTTTTTCCAAAGCTGTTTCACAGAGGAAGACTGCACTGTAGTTCCTTCTCTAGATTGTCGCACAGACGACAAAATGGTAGACATCGAAATAGACGACATAGGGATAGAGAAACAAAATCGCTCAAAAGAGGAAAGGCTGCTGGACCTGATGGGATACCAGTTCGATTTTACACAGAGTACGCCAAGGAACTTGCCCCCCTTCTTGCAGCGGTGTACCGTAGATCTGTAGAAGAGCGTAGCGTTCCAAAGGATTGGAAAAGGGGCACACGTCATCCCCGTTTTCAAGAAAGGACGTCGAACACATGTGCAGAACTATAGACCTATATCTCTAACGTCTATCTGTTGTAGAATTTTGGAACACGTATTATGTTCGAGTATAATGACTTTTCTGGAGACTAGAAATCTACTCTGTAGTAATCAGCATGGGTTTCGGAATAGACGATCTTGTGAATCCCAGTTCACACTATTCGTCCACGAGACTCAGAGGGCCATAGACACGGGTTTCCAGGTAGATGCCGTGTTTCTTGACTTCCGCAAGGCGTTCGATACAGTTCCCCACAGCCGTTTAATGAATAAAGTAAGAGCATATGGACTATCAGACCAATTGTGTGATTAGATTGAAGAGTTCCTAGATAACAGAACGCAGCATGTCATTCTCAATGGAGAGAAGTCTTCCGAAGTAAGAGTGATTTCAGGTGTGCCGCAGGGGAGTGTCATAGGACCGTTGCTATTCACAATATACATAAATGACCTTGTGGATGAGATCGGAAGTTCACTGAGGCTTTTTGCAGATGATGCTGTGGTGTATCGAGATGTTGTAACAATGGAAAATTGTACTGAAATGCAGGAGGATCTGCAACGAATAGACGCATGGTGCAGGGAATGGCAATTGAATCTCAATGTAGACAAGTGGAATGTGCTGCGAATACATAGAAAGATAGTTCCCTTATCATTTAGCTACAAAATAGCAGGTCAGCAACTGGAAGCAGTTAATTCCATAAATTATCTGGGAGTACGCATTAGGAGTGATTTCAAATGGAATGATCATATAAAGTTGATCGTCGGTAAAGCAGATGCGAGACTGAGATTCATTGGAAGAATCCTAAGGAAATGCAATCCGAAAACAAAGGAAGTCGGTTACAGTACGCTTGTTCGCCCACTGATTGAATACTGCTAAGCAGTGTGGGATCCGTACCAGATAGGGTTGATAGAAGAGATAGAGAAGATCCAATAGAGAGCAGCGCGCTTCGTTACAGGATCATTTAGTAATCGCGAAAGCGTTACGGAGATGATAGATAAACTCCAGTGGAAGACTCTGCAGGAGAGACGCTCAGTAGCTCGGTAGGGGCTTTTGTTGAAGTTTCGAGAACTTACCTTCACCGAGGAGTCAAGCAGTATATTGCTCCCTCCTACGTATATCTCGCGAAGAGACCATGAGGGTAAAATCAGAGAGATTAGAGCCCACACAGAGGCATACCGACAATCCTTCTTTCCACGAACAATACGAGAATGGAATAGAAGGGAGAACCGCTAGAGCTACTCAAGGTACCCTCCGCCACACACAGTCAGATGGCTTGCGGAGTATGGATGTAGATGTGGATGTAGATTTTTATTAAGAAATATCCTTTGTCTCACGACAATGCAAATGCATGACACTACAAGCCACTGCTCACAAAATCGTTTCGTGAAGAAGCCTACCCCTAAAATAGCTTGATGGCTTTAAATAATGCATATGGGTAGTTGGTCACGAAGACTACAGCTTTTCATCTTCATTCCTCTTGCAATTGTTACTACTTTATTTTATCTAATCTTAATGGAAGACGCCAATTTCTTGACTAGTTTAATTTTTCACTTTAGTATTATTATGGTTCAAGCCCTTTTTATGTTTTTCACAAAACTTAATATGGTTTCTATACTATATTTACTAAACAGTGTTTGCTGTGGAAGAACAACAACTCGACCTAGTTTCACTGACGATTGCTGAACGAATTCCGGTGAAACCCGCTACAAGAAATGGAGAAGTTTGCTGTTGACATTCCAGGGAGTGTGTTGTAAGGTGTGAACTGCGATTCACCGCTGAACACAATGCAACGCCATTCCATGTGCCACAACCCCGAGCGCAGCCGTTTGTACTGCCGTGTTAACGGCAACCTATGCATAGAACGGTAATTCCCTAGTCCAGCAGCTGCGATTCTCCGACCAATGTCACAGAATGTTGTTGGGGGTCCATTACTTGTCTTCGGATTGCAGGCGCACCTGTGAAGGGGTACGAGGAGCTTAGCACGTCATACGGAGATCTTTTGATTGCTGTGGCCAGAAGTAGTGGACAGCAACCGTGACGATGAGTGTACCTGACCTAACGTTCGCTTGCAATCCAACATCGGGCCGCTGTCATATCCGAATGCCTCACAAATCTGGACATTGCACAATTCGGTCAGCCAGTCAAATGGAGATCCACAATGGGGCGTCTTTCAAACTCAGCTTTGATAACGACTCTTATAAAACTTTAATACCTATTCCACTTAGTGAACGGTGGTTTCCAATAAGTGATAATAAGGAGGAGTGCACGTAAATTTTGCATCGTCAAAGCCCCGTTTGGCCGTCTTTATAGCGCAGCATCCGCTTGCGGCCGATTTGCCTTCCGGTTTTAGAGTATTTGCTGGATACTTTTGTGAAAATTTCAACACTAACATTAACAACCGTTATATCAACGTACTCATCTTTTTAGCTTCGGAATGTCGTTAAAATATAATATAGTTTCCTTAAAATAAAACTTACTTCAGTACCTCGGCTGATACGAAAGAGTGAAATGGATTAACCATAAAACAAAATTAGGTGCCCTTTTGCGTAATATCACTTGCTGAAAGGGGTGCTGCATCTTGTGCGAACCTCCCTATTTGCGGCAATAGAGGAAATATGAGAAAATTTGAAGAAAGCTAAACACTGAACAAGTGAGTGAGCGAATGATTGCTCATCCCAAGAGAACGTCCTGTGGCTAGGAAATAAATGCGTCGTCTCTCCACACCACATGGACTGATGCGAAGAGGAAACCTGTTTCACCAGGCAAATTCTAATTAACCGAAAAATACGTAATTAGCCTGAAAAATTATAATTACGTTTTATAATAACGGCTTTGAGCAGGTGATATGTGGAAACTTATGTCAGACGTCTGTGTGACTGGAGCTCTGAATTACAGTCGCGGAGTTAATTAGACTCTCTCATATGCACAGCACCCCGCCGCACCGGAGGAAACATCGATGAATTTCCATTTACTACTGCCGTATGCACCATGTAATTAGAAACTGAAAGCGAGACGGGTAGGTCCGAGAAAGTCAGCAACCTCGACCTTTATAAATGTAATGTGCCAGTCGTCTCACACCCACTGTATATATCAGTTCATGGTAAAAGCGTATCAGGGTGGTCGTTCGTTGGATAGGCAAGATCACTTGAAAATACGGGCTCCAATCCATTTGGCAATTGCAAATCTCCGTTTTCGGTCCATGTTCGATATGCAACTGTAAATAGAGCAACAGATGTCGTAATCTGTGCACTGAATGTAAACCAAAAGTGAAACCAAGACAGTCGAGTAATTAACCAGGGTCATTCCAGTCACAGCGGTATGATAGAATATGTATGAGGAGCGTTCAATAAACACTGCAACACTTTTTTTCCCTCGGCCAATCACGATTGAAAAAATGCAGAATGTATTGCGAGACATCCTGGAATTATTCCGCTTCCGTCACTATAGGTTCATGAAGTTCTGACATGTGGCGAGGCATTACCTACCCTTCAAAATGGCGTTCAAAGCCGAGAGATGACATTCAGTTTCTTTTGGCGGAAAATGAGACCATTATTCACATTAACTAGCGCTTACTGAATGGCAGAATGTCTCTGGATACCTGGCAGTGAACAAAAGCACGGTGAATGGTTGCGCGAGAGGTCCGTCATCGCAACAAGCTCGCGCAAGCCTGTCCCATATCCCGTGCGCTGACAGGCCACACTCAGCTATGTCTCCTATAATGTTGTATCGACGGATCGCAATCACTACACAGTTGAACGTCTCTGTTCGTAGTGCTGAGGCAGTCGTCCACCAGTTGGACTGCTCTAAAGTGTGTGACCACTAGGTTCCCTGCCGCCTAACAGAAGAACACAAAGAGCAATGAAGGATCATCTGTCCGAAATCGCTTTCGCGCCACGAGGCTGATCGTGACAACTTTTTGTCGAACATCGTCACAGACGATGAAACATGGGTCCATCACTTCGAAATGGAAACAAAACGGCAGTCCATGGAGCGGAGCCACATCCCCTCTGAACAAAAAATTCACAGCTGCACCCTGAGCCGGTAAAGCGGTGACGAAGGTCTACTGCGACTAGAAGGGTTTATTCTGTTTCATATCCTCCATCATGCTCCGACGATCAACAAGGAAGTGTATCGTTCTATCCTCAGGAAACTGAATAAACAAGTTCAGCGTATTCCTCACCACAAAATTCCAAACTAGCTTCTCCTTCCCAGTGATAACTCGAAAAGAAAAAAAAGGAATGGTTGCATTACTTATTCAACGCCCCTTGTAGTTCGTAAAGCACGACACAATGAAAGACTTTCTTGCCGCGTGCTGTAGCTCCGTGCGAGAAGCGCGACCCAGTGACAAGACGGTGACACCCCTAGCAGTGACAGGCGGCTGTCGACGCAGTGAGATTCAGCGTTTCTATTGCTATCGACATCCGCTATAAGAGGATATACTGAATGGCGAGTCAAGCGTTTGAAATCAAATCAGGGCTAACAGTGGTGGACAATAAATGCCAAAGCAGACCATTGGAAGTTGGAAGTGTTACTTCATGAACACCACTGTCAGACACGCCCAAATTCATACTCCACGCTTGTGAGACACGTTGATTAAAACTTCATACTTCTGAGAGCTTATTTTCAATACCAAAAACTGCTTTCCCCCAAATGAAGAGTGGTTATTTGTGTGTCTGTCGTTACCGTGACTTTTCAAGCGGATGTCGCAAGACGGAGTGCCGGAATACGTCAACGAGCAGCTTCTCGCCGTCGGACTTTTCAGAATGGATGAATCGTTGACGTGAGAGACACGTAAGCATCATATCGACTGATCCCACAGACAGTTGGCTTCCGTGCATTGAATGCAGAACGAATGCTGACGAGATGGACTGAGGACAACAATATGGCAAAAAGAGGAGGCACGGGTTCTTCGGAACGACTAAATGGTGAAATTGCTCGACTGGCTCCGACAAATAGACGCACATCAGCTGAAATCCTGGCGGACATTCAGGCAGTGTCACAACAGACTGGCAGGAACACATTTCTGGATGCAGGTGTGAGATCAATTGGCTTTTGCTGCTGGCACCAAATCACAGACAACGGAGACATTGTGTGGAGCCACAGTGAACTGGAATACTGACTGGAATTCCGTCGTATTCAGCGATGAATGTCGTATTTATTTGTGACTGTCAGATTGGTACCAACATTTGCGTTGACTACTTGGTGAAAAATTATAGGAAGCAGCGACAATTTAAACAAATTAGGTTCAAATGGTTCAAATGGCTCTGAGCACTATGGGACTTAACTTCTAAGGTCATCAGTCCCCTAGAACGTAGAACTACATAAACCTAACTAACCTAAGGACATCACACACATCCATGCCCGAGGTAGGATTCGAAACTGCGACCGTAGCGGTCGCGCGGCTCCAGACTGTAGTGCCTAGAACCGCTCGGCCACTCCGGCTGGCAAAACGAATAAGGTTTCAGTTCTCTAATTCGTAATGTGTGGAGTTATTTGCTACGACCCGCGGGATAGATTTGGTAGATTTTGATGGGTAGCTGCATCCTTAAGTGAAAAGGAAGTTAAAGCCTGTTATAACATCGTGCCCAGAGTACTAAATGGATTATTCTTGTATTAATTGTCGCTACATTCCAGTTAGCTTTACAAACTCCTTTATTGTTGAACAAAACATAAATTCACCTGCCCGTCTCCAGATTTCTCATTCATAAAGGTCGTCCAGCGGGTTGTAGGAATATTTTCGTATCAGCCTCAGCCTGCATTCTTCAGGAACACAGAAAGGGTTTCAGTCACGGCAAGAAAAGGCTGTTTACTCGCATTAAGTAGCCAATACAAGACAGTATTCGTTCTCGTGGTAGTGACAGCTCATGGCAGTACTGATTACAGAAATGATTTTCGAGTAAAATGAAATTGTGACTATATAATGCTCGTTATGTGATAAACATTTCCACAAAGTATGATAAGTACTGAAGTAGTGTTTCAAAGGGTAAAGATTTCCACTTCCATCAGTGTTCTACATCCACGAGGAAGTAGAATTTTTTTGTCCTATTATAATACTCTTTATCATTCTCTTTCGTTGAGAGACTTTACTAACACCTGATGGTTCTACTGCTATGTTCTCGACAACCTGGACAAAGGGGGAAAACTAGAACAAAATTTGCTGAATGAGCATTTTCCCACACCGATTTATAACACTGTTTCTGCCACATGGTACTTTTATTAAGCTGGAACAGAATGTCGTGCACGCTATTTGTTTCCCAGTTAACTTTACGTTACGAGACATGCATACGCGAGGAACCAGCTTAACTTCGTCGTAGAAGGTTGTAGAAAACCTTCTAAGAACGTCATTAAGGTCTGCAGTTGTCCATATGACATGTGGACTTAATCCCGGCCTGGAACACCTTCCAAGACGAAAGGCAAAGAATTAACAGTGATTAGAGAAATTGTTAAGCTGTAGAACTCGTTTATGAACTAAAGTTTATGACCAATAGATAGGCTTTTCAGTGAATTGCCTTGTAAGTGCACGTACGTCTGGCTGTGCAAACGAGAAATTATCTTGCATGAGAAATGATCTTGTTCTACTCTGCTCTCATATGATCACAGCGATGGTGCTGCGTTGCGAAAATTATGTGGTGATTATTAACAACATATGTTACATGTGGGGGAAAATGGTGTTGTTTTGAGGGGGAAATAGCGGTTACAACCGTCTTACCTGAATCATGATTGTAAAACTCTGACTTTAAATTTTATTTCATTCCATAACTTTGAACATTTCAGCACTAATACCATAATACATAGCCTATTCGATAATCAATCAAGTTCATAGTCACAATAAGAGGTTTAACGCTCCTGCTAACTAATAACGACTATAACCTACTGGGAAAAAATTTAAATAACATGTTCTGTGCAGAAACAAGAACCCTTCAGTCAGTATGCGACAATCCAGGTTTTTATCACTCAATGAAACGTAACCCCATCTCCATAACCACGCCAGAATGCAGAGACGACACATAAAATCTTAAAAGACAGAGGAGCACGATTATTTCTATCAAAATATGAGCGGTTTCATATTTTGATAGAAATAATCGTGCTCCTCAAGTAAGACGTATAGCTCTAAATAATCCAGGAAACTACGTAACGACCAATAAATACGAATTAATACCAAAGAAATCAAGAAAAGAGTTGTGAAAATGTACGCCGAACAGGAAAAAAGAAAGCAAATAAACCATGTGATCAAAAGTATCCGAACACCTGGCTGAAAATGACTTACAAGTTTGTGGCACCCTTCATCGGTAACGCTGTAATTCAATGTGCTGTTGGCCCACCCTTAGCCTTGATGACAGCTTCCACTCTGCAGGCTTACATTCAATCAGGTTCTGGAAGGTTTGTTGGGGAATGACAGCCCATTCTTCACGGAGTGCTGCACTGAGGAGAGGTATCGATGTCGGTCGGTGACGCCTGGCACGAAGTCGGCGTTCTAAAACATCCCACAGGTGTCCTATAGGATACAGGTCAGGACTCTGTGGAGGCCAGTCCATAACAGGGATGTTATTGTCGTGTAACCACTCCGCCACAGGCCGTGCATTAGGAACAGGTGCCCGACCGTGTTGAAAGATACAATCGCCAACTCGAATTGCTCTTCAACAGTGGGCAGCAAGAAAGTGCTTAAAACATCAATGTAGGCCTGTGCTGTGATAGTGCCACGCAAAACAACAAGGGGTGCAAGCCCCATCCATGAAAAACACGAGCACACCACAGCCTCGAAATTTTACTGTTGACACTACACACGCTGGCAGATGACGTTCGCTATACCCACACCCTGCCATCGGATCTCCACATTGTGTACCGTGATTCTTCACTCCACACAACATTTTTCCACAGTTCAATCGTCCAATGTTTACACTCCTTACATCAAGCGAGGCGTCGTTGGACATTTACTGGCGCGATGTGTGGCTTACGAGCAGCCGCTCGAACATGAAATCCAAGTTTTCTCACCTCCCACCTAACTGTCATTGTACTTGCAGTGGATCCTGATGCAGTTTGGAATTCCTGTGTGATGGTCTGCATAGATGTCTGCCTATTACACATTACGACGCTCTTCAACTGCGTCTGTGTCGATGAGGTCGACATGTACGCTTTTCTGCTATACGTGTCCCTTCACTTTTACACTTCACTATCACATCGGAAACAGTGGACCTAGGGATGTTTCGGAGTGTGGAAATCTTGCGTACAGACGTATGACACAAGTGACACCCAATCACCTGACCACGTTCGAAGTCGTGAGTTCCACGGAGAGCCCCATTCTGCTCTCTCACGATGTCTAATGACTACTGAGGTCGCTGATATGGAGTACCTGGCAGTAGGTGGCAGCACAATGCACCTAATATGAAAAAGTATGGCTCTGAGCACTATGGGACTTAACATCTCTGGTCATCAGTCCCCTAGAACTTAGAACTACTTAAACCTAACTAACCTAAGGACATCACACACATCCATGCCCGAGGCAGGATTCGAACCTGCGACCGTAGCATTCGCGCGGTTCCGGACTGAGCGCCTAGAACCTATGAAAAAGTATGTTTTTGGGGATATCCGGATACTTTTGACCACATAGTGTACATCTATACTATGCAAGAAATCAGTGACGATTTGAAAATGCATCGTGAATGAGTTAACTGGTCATCTTATGTACAGGTTGTGGACAAAAATATGGAATCGCCTTAATCACATTACTACGTTTAACGCAAGTGCGAAAGCATTTGACATTCAAAACCGTTTCCAGTCGTCTCGGAATGGATACGGACGGGTGCTGTGTGGTTTTCAAGGGAGCCTTATGCACTCCTGCTGCAAAATAGTGGCAGGTTCAGTTAACGATGACAGAAGTGATAGCGATCATGTACTCGCCTTTCCAAACTAGACTATAAAGACCCAATAATATTGACATCTGGCTACGGGAATCCAGGTGAGATGCGAAAATTCAACCCCCCCCCCCCTTGCTCACAAATCTAGTCATGGATCACTCGTATAAACAGGGGCCCTGTCTTCTTGGAAAACATCATCATATTGGGGAACAAACATTGTACCATGGGATGGGCCTGACCAGCCGACATGGCCACATCACTCTTGGCAGTAATGTCGTAATCATCTCTCTATTGGCAAAACATTCCGTAGTAGTCCCTCATTAGGATCTCTGAGAGGGGACCGGCAAGTGAGAGATTACCATGATGAAAAGACTGAATAATCAGCGAAAGGATAACGTTGTACTAGCCGGGGCGTGGTATGTCAGAAGCCTGAATGTGGTAGTGAAGCTAGAAAATCTGAAAAGAGAAATTCAAAGGCTCAATCTAGATATAGAAGGTGTCATTGAAATGAAATGGGAAGAAGGCAAAAATTTCTCGTCAGATGAGTATAGAGTAATATCAACAGCAGCAGAAAACGGTATATCGGAAGTAGGACTCGTTATGGATAGAAAGGTAGGGCAAAGCGTGTGTTACAATGAGCAGTTTAGTGATAGGGTTGTTCTTGTCAGAATCGACGGCAAACTAACACCGAGAACGATAGTTCCGGTATACATGCCGACGTCGCAAGATGGAGATGAAGAGGCAGAGAAAGTATATGATGATACTGTAAGAATAATACAGTACAGTATATAAAGAGGGATGAAAATCTAATAATTATGGGGGACTGGAATGCAGTTGTAGGGGAAGGAGCAGAAGTAATGGTTACAGGAAAATACGGCTTGGAACAAGGAATGAGAAGAGAAAGACTAGTTGAGTTCGGTAATAAATTTTAGGCAGTAATAGCGAATACTCTGTTCATGAGTCATTAGAGGAGGAGATGGAAAAGGCCGACTGATACAGGAAGATGTCAGTTACATTACATCATCGTCAAGCAGAGATTCCGAAAACAGGTACTGGATTATAAGGTGTACCCAGGAACAGATATAGACTCACAACACAATGTAACAGTGATGAAGAGTAGGCTGAAGTTAAAGAGATTAGACAGGAATAATCAATAGGCAAAGAAGTGGGATACAGAAGCGCTAACGGATGACGAGACCCACGCTTGAAGTTCTCTAAAGCTATTGATACTGCAATAAGGAATAGCTCAGCAAGCACTACAGTTGAAGAGAAACGGACATCTCTAGAAAGGGTAATGGCAGAAGGTGGAAAGAAAAATATAGGCAGAAACTGTGAAGAAACCATGGGTAGTAGAAGAAATACTTCAATTTGATAGATGAAGGAGGGAAGTACAAAAATTTTCAGGGAATTTTAGGAATACAGCAGTACAAGTAGCTAAGAAATGAAATAAATAGAAGGTTCAGAGAAGCTAAGACGAAATGGTTACATGAAAAATGAGAAGAAATCGAAAAATAAATTATTGCCGGAAGGACTGACTCGGCATACGGGAAAGTCAAAGCAATATTCGGTAACATTAAAAGCAAAGGTTATAACATTTAGATTGCAACGGCAATTTCACTGCCAAATGCAGAGGAGAGAGCGGATAGGCGGAAAGAATACATTGAAAGCCTCTATGAGGGGAAGATTTGTCTGATGTGATAGACGAAGAAACAGGAGTTGATTTAGAAGAGATAGGGAACCCAGTATTAGGATAAAGATTGAAGAGAGCTTTGGAGGACGTAAGATTGAATAAGGGATAGATAACATTCCACCAGAATTTCTAAAATCATTGCGAGATGTGCCAACAAAACGGCTATTCGCATTGGTGTGTAGAATGTATGAGTCTGCCGACATACCATCTGACTTTCAGAAAAAACATCATCCCCACAATTCCGAAGAGTGAAAGAGTTGACATGTGCGAGATTATCACACAGTCAGCTTAACAGCACAGGCATCCAAGTCGCTGACAAGAATAGGATAGAGAAGAATGGAAAGGAAAATTGAGGATGTGCCACATGACGATCAGTTTGGCTTTAGAATAGGTAAAGGCACAAGAGAAGCAATTCTGGCGTTGTGGTTGATAACGGGAGAATGACACGCTTATAGGATTTGTCGACGTCGAAAAAGCGTTCGACAAAGTAAAATGGTGCTAGATGTCCAAAATTCTGAGAAAAATAGGAGTACGCTTTTGGGAGAGAAGAGTATGTACAATAAACAAGAGGGAATAATAAGTGTGGACGACAAAGAACGAAATTGTGCACTACATCCTGGGATGGGACTTTGTCTGCTGAATAATTTTCTGCCATTCCTCTCTGGACTTCGCCGTGGACCACAATTTACGGAAACCGACTCTGGCAGCATCCTCTCCAACCTCGTCGCTCCATCTCAACCTCAGTCGTCCTCTTCCTCTTCTTCCTCCAGATTCACTGCAGCAGGCTTTCCTTTCGGGATCTGTCTCATCGAGTCGCATTACATGTCTATTCAGCTTTATGAACTTTACCACATCATCCTACTTATAGCAATCTTAAGGTTCGTAATTTTTGCGCCTTCTCCAGGTCCCATTTTCATACACAGCTCCAAAAATCCTCCTCAATATACTTCTTTCATGTGATCTCAGTTAGTTTCCATCCTGATTCGTAATTGTCCACGTTTCTGAGCCATAAATAAGTACTGGACGTATCAGCGTTTTGTAAAGTGGGCACTTAGCCCCTCGTGATATAAGCTTGGAATTAAAATGTCGCAACATTCCAAAGTAGCATCGATTAGAAGCACTTATGCAGCCATAATTTCAGTAAAGGTTGAGCCTAGATAGGTGAAACATTCCACTCGCTCAAATGTCATTCCATCAAGGGTTATTGTGGGCTGTAATGGTTGGTTAGTGCCATTATACATATACTTCGTCTTTCCTTCATTAATTCTCAGGCCCATCTTCTCTGCACTCAGTTTTGGAGCTGAGAATGTACTTTGTAGATCTCTAAGTGTTCTCCTCATTAAATCCAAGTCATTTGCATATCCCAGAAACTGTACAGTCTTATAGTAGATAGTACCTCTTGTACGAATACCCGATTCGCGTACCACTTTTTGAAGCGCCAGGTTGAATTGTAGGCAGGAAAGCCCATCTCCTTGCCTTAGCCCAGTTCGAGTGGGAAACTGAGGTGATAGGCTGGACTGCACTCGCACTCTACACTGGGGGTACTTTAGGGTGAGCTCTATTAAACGCACAAATTTTCCAGGCACTCGAAATTCCCACATTGCCTCATAAAGCTTGGCTCGGTTTATAGTGTCATATGCAGATTTAAAGGCAGTGGTGCACACGAACATTGAATTAATTGGTTTGATTAAGAAGGGCATAAGACAGGGATGGACACCCCCCCCTCCACCCAGTAGAACCTGTACATCGAAGAAGCAATGATGAAAATAAATGAAAAGTTAGGGAGTGAGGAAGCACTGCATGATCTGCTGAATGGAATTGACAGTCTTATGAGTACAGAATATGGATTGAGATTAAATCGGAGATAGACGAAAATAATGAGAAGTTCAGAATTGAGAACAGCGAGAAATTTAACTACCTAGGTTTGCAAAATAACCAATGACGGACGGAGAATTACGACATCAGAAGCAGACTAGCACTAGCAAAAAGGGCATTCCTGGACAAGAGAAGTCCACTCGTATCAAACATAGGCCTTACTGTGAGGAAGAAATTTCTGAGAAAGTACGTTGGAGCACATCATTGTATGATAGTGAAATATAGGTTGTGGGAAAACCGGAACAGAAGAGAATCGAATCATTTGAGGTACTACAGACGTATGTTGAAAATTAGGTGGACTGACAAGGTAAGGAATAAGGAGGCTTTGCGCAGAATCGGAGAAGAAAGGAAGATGTGGAAAACACTGATAAGGGGAAGGGAAAGGGTGATAGGACATCTGTTAAGACATCAGGAAACCACTTCCATGGTACTAGAGAGAGGTGAAGAGAGCAAAAACTGTAGAGGTTATATAACGAAATATGTTCGTCATTCATTTCGTCCCCATTCCATTCCGCAGCCGATATCCGGCAGCAGGACACGACACTTAGTTTGACGCCTGATTTTGTTGTTGAGGATGCTGATTGGTAACCTCAACTATTCGTATTTGTTGGTTATTACATCTGGCTTTATGCTGTTGGTCTTGCCTGCCGGAAGGTGGCCGTGAAAAATTTAACGGCGGTGATCCCTGAAAATTAGTCTGCCATTGACTTCCATTTTGGTTCAAATGGTTCAAATACTTCTGAGCACTATGGGACTTGACGTCTGAGGTCATCAGTCCCCTACACTTAGACTACTTAAACCTAACTTAACCTAAGGACGTCACACACATCCATGCCCGAGGCAGGATTCGAACCGGCGCCGTTAGCAGCAGCGGGGTTCCGGATCGAAGCGTCTAGAACCGCTCGTCCACAGCGGCCGGCTCCCATCTTGGTTTTGGTTTTGCCCTCAGTATCCCTGATAGGGCGATTGTCTTTTATTCTGATACACGGGGTGATATCTTTGGTTATTATTTTTATTTGTACATACAAAATTGGAAATGTTCTAGTTTTGTGTTTGCGCAATGTCGTTTTTGCCATCGCCAGACGTGGCACCGTTGCTACTCCGAGAGTGATTCCTACCATTATTGTTGAGGTCCGCGTTATATTGCGGGCCGTCACTGCATTTGCCGCTCATGCTTTTCACCTCTTCTTTAATTAAATCAAGCGAATCCACCACAGACAAGAAGTTTTCCAAGGTGTCTTCGATCGCCTGCATTAGCTTTTCCGAATATCTGGCAATTTACCATTTAAAATTCTTATCACATCTTTGACTGATATCGGATTGTCCCAATACCCTGTCTTTCCAGTGTACTTTTCAAAATACTTCCTATGACTTCTCTGCTGGGCATTAAGAGTCTCTGGATTGAATACTTTACGTTTTATACGTGCTTCAATATGTGGTGACCAATATATGTTTAAGAATGCCTGTTCGAACAGTTCACACGTCGAACATGGTTTGCCGCGTCCCATAACGCAGATACGTCCTGCATGTACGAGTCAGCAAACTTAATTTTCTGTCGTTCGTTCCACGCCTTTGGCAATATGCCTTTAAGACTGCGTATAAATATCACAGAAGTGGAAACCTTTTTTCTGGAATACATACCTGAAACTGACTATGCCTAAGACGGCTCTATTTTAAAGCACGGCTGCTAATGTCGGTGCGGCGCGCGCAGAATAGGAACTGCATCCTGCACATGTACCATAATATCCTGTTTCATTTTGCACTTGCAGGTTGTACATTGGGGTACTTTCCTATACGTTTGCTGCCTGTGCATGAGCGCCTGTATTGTGTCACGCGGCGTGTTAACAACTCTTTCGACATGTTATCTGAGGTCGGTTACTTAAGCGCGCCATTGCAGTAAATGTTCTGCTAAAATTTTCCGGATTTCGCCAAGTTCAGTACGAATATTTTCTCCTGTAGTTTATGACTCGGGCACGACTTCTGAGGTTACGGCTTGCAACGCAGTGCGTATTGGTTGTTCGACCTTTTTCGTTGTTTCGGTGTCTTTTTTAGAAACCTATTCCTGAAATGCTTTATAATATTTTTCTCCCTGAGTAGTTAGCTCTTGTGTAACCTTCTGACCCAGCTCAAGAGACAACTTGTTTTCCCCCTCAGTGACGTACGGGACTTAAGTGTCAATTTCGGATGGCTTGTGTTTCATTTTTGTGACATCTTCTGATACTTTACTCACGATCCCAGGTATCTCGCGGTATTTTTTAGTCGAATTTGAAATTTCTGTTTTGACTTCTGCCAGTGCAGTGATCAGTGTATTTATATTTTCCACTGCAGCATCGAACTTTGTATCGAATCTTATGCACTGACGATTCGCGAAAGCGACATTTTACTGTTTTAAATCATCATATTGTTGTTTGAATTTATCTTAGATGCTTTCGGATTGATATCTGAATTTATTTTCAATGCTTTCGGATTGTTGTTTAAGTTTATTTTCGATTTTGTTCGATTGTTCTGTGACAACTTGCGTAAAATTCGCAGTAATTCGTGCAATCAAATCGTCTAATAGCGAAGCTGACTATGTTGGCGTTATGACCGGTTCGCAGATTTGCGACTGTACATCCACTCCCTCGAGCAAGGCATTTACATTTTCTGCTCCACTTTCTGACACTTCCGTATTAGAACTTAAAATTAATTGCATGAATCGATATAATTACGCACGTATAAAACCAACAAAGAAATACATAAACTCTGCAGAAAAGTGATTTACAATTACGAAAGACAAGGTGGATGCCTAATTACAGAGACAGCAGAATGGCCAACTGTCCATCTTGCCAGCACGCTGTGTAAGAGCAGCCATTTTTGCCTTCTGGCGCAATAATGCTTTATAAGAGAATCTTTTACAGAAACAGTAATGAAAATAATTATTTACAAATGATGTATTTATTGAGCCACACATTAAATACGCAAGTTGCCGAAATGCAATGGCGGGGTAGCAGTGCTAGTGTCCCGTAGCTTTCCTACAGCACGGCGTGTGAGGACCTGAATAATTTTCCGGTTTCTCTGTTAACATTTAATTTCCATCCGTACGCAGCATCTCCAGATATGTCGATTAGTACGTCCTCCCACAGATTGGATACGTGGAAAAGAAAATAAACATATGTAATTCAAGTAAAATGATATTGCCGCACCCCATGTTGGTCACCAAAGTGACGCGTCTCCCTACAAAATATTACTAATATCTGGATTTAAGTAGAAACTGAACTTAATCACTGGAAATAAAACTGTTAAAATTAACTGGAGCAGACGGCCACTGTTGACGGGGGATGCATTTTTGTTAGTGGCCAAAATGACTTCTAGAAAAAGGCTGCCAAATGTAGTGAAGATTACGTCTTTTAATGCCGTCATAAATTTTGCGGGACCGGCATCTGCTATTTACGGGCGATATGGAATCGTAGCTTGAAGACTGCAGCGAGATCATTTAAGGTTCCGCGCTTGCACTCAAGTTTGCAAAACGCTTCGTGATGATCGGCAGTTAATCTCAGAGACGCTGAAGCAAGTTGCTAATGAATCAATGGGAGAATACTATTTGTATTCGGCCATTGCATTTCCACGGCCACGATCTGTTAAGCTCGTATTGGTCGTTGGCTGTAATAAAAAACATTTTATGTATCTTATCTCTGTTAGGAGAACTGTTAAAATGAAAACTCATGAGACTTAACTAGTTAATATAATTTTAATTACAAGTGGTTCTAAAGCTAATACGTGACACATCAGATTTGTCTACACAAAAGAAATATTAATTGCTCATACGCAAGGAACGCAGCTATAGTACGTCCAAAGACTAACAGGTAAGAGAGCAGGAGTGCTCTTGACTTACTCAAAAAAAAAAGTTTCTTCGACGTTACATTTACATATAATTACCTGGGTCTGTCCATGTAACGCTTCAGGATGATTGACTCCACGCGGCGGTCGCGTATAATCCCTGTTCACAAATTGAGCCTGAATCGGTGGTGATGATTTGCTGCCACGATGCGATAGGGATTCTCCGTAGCTCATAGATGTGGGCTGTAAAGATTGACTATACCGCCTCTGGTAAAGGCACTCGCATTTGTGAACAGAATCAATGGTAGAAGTCTCAGCAGCATGGGGGCCTGTGCGACAAACTACGACGTGACCGCCACTACAGAGGCAAGTCCCTACGTAATAAGGCCTGCGCTCGTTCTGCGGGTAGTGACAGCTGTCGTGGAGAAAGTTCCACACTGTCACCTGGCTTATCCCAAGCTGGGGGGCCATTTGCCTGGAGCTGATAAAGTGTCAACTGCAAAGATGCTTTGTCTACACCTTCAGGCGGGTGTACTTCCCTTGGAACGCATTTCCGATCATAAGTGCATATGACCTATTTTGTTCCTAACCCTCTCAGCGATCGTTTCTTGCAGTTTGCCTTACAGAGAGTCTTCACAAGAGGAACCAACTTGTAGACAATATAACAGAAAGGGAAGTTGAAGTGGATGAAGAAGAAATGGGATGTCACAAACAATGTGACAATTGCCCAGGAGGTAGGTGTGAATGTTATGGACGCAACAGTTTAATAAGCCATGGTTGCAAAATTTTGACGTTGGTTATTTACAGAAGAGTGGAAATACTGACTGAAACCGACATCTGTGATGAACAGTGCGGGTTCTGGTGACGTGTGGGGAAACGTGGGGAATACTGAACTTACGACATGTCTTAGAAACTAGAATGATCAACAGCAAAACTTACTTCTATAGCTCATCCACATTTAGAGAAATCTTTGGAAATTTTTTTAAAATGATGCTGCCGCCATTTAGTGTAATAATTTTTATTTTATTGTTATACGATTCTGATTTAATACCTGTTTATTACGACTAGTTGGTAGTTTCATTTAAAAACTGTGCTCTAGGATCCAGAAATGAAACTCAGCAATATACACTCCTGGAAATTGAAATAAGAACACCGTGAATTCATTGTCCCAGGAAGGGGAAACTTTATTGACACATTCCTGGGGTCAGATACATCACATGATCACACTGACAGAACCACAGGCACATCGACACAGGCAACAGAGCATGCACAATGTCGGCACTAGTACAGTGTATATCCACCTTTCGCAGCAATGCAGGCTGCTATTCTCCCATGGAGACGATCGTAGAGATGCTGGATGTAGTCCTGTGGAACGGCGTGCCATGCCATTTCCACCTGGCGCCTCAGTTGGACCAGCGTTCGTGCTGGACGTGCAGACCGCGTGAGACGACGCTTCATCCAGTCCCAAACATGCTCAATGGGGGACAGATCCGGAGATCTTGCTGGCCAGGGTAGTTGACTTACACCTTCTAGAGCACGTTGGGTGGCACGGGATACATGCGGACGTGCATTGTCCTGTTGGAACAGCAAGTTCCCTTGCCGGTCTAGGAGTGGTAGAACGATCGGTTCGATGACGGTTTGGATGTACCGTGCACTATTCAGTGTCCCCTCGACGATCACCAGTGGTGTACGGCCAGTGTAGGAGATCGCTCCCCACACCATGATGCCGGGTGTTGGCCCTGTGTGCCTCGGTCGTATGCAGTCCTGATTGTGGCGCTCACCTGCACGGCGCCAAACACGCATACGACCATCATTGGCACCAAGGCAGAAGCGACTCTCATCGCTGAAGACGACACGTCTCCATTCGTCCCTCCATTCACGCCTGTCGCGACACCACTGGAGGCGG
Source organism: Schistocerca nitens (assembly GCF_023898315.1). NCBI lineage: Eukaryota > Metazoa > Arthropoda > Insecta > Orthoptera > Acrididae > Schistocerca > Schistocerca nitens. The sequence continues at coordinate 710,505,525 of NC_064614.1, read as the reverse complement.
GCTGCACGATGTTGGGGCGTGAGCGGAAGACGGCCTAACGGTGTGCGGGACCGTAGCCCAGCTTCATGGAGACGGTTGCGAATGGTCCTCGCCGATACCCCAGGAGCAACAGTGTCCCTAATTTGCTGGGAAGTGGCGGTGCGGTCCCCTACGGCACTGCGTAGGATCCTACGGTCTTGGCGTGCATCCGTGCGTCGCTGCGGTCCGGTCCCAGGTCGACGGGCACGTGCACCTTCCGCCGACCACTGGCGACAACATCGATGTACTGTGGAGACCTCACGCCCCACGTGTTGAGCAATTCGGCAGTACGTCCACCCGGCCTCCCGCATGCCCACTATACGCCCTCGCTCAAAGTCCGTCAACTGCACATACGGTTTACGTCCACGCTGTCGCGGCATGCTACCAGTGTTAAAGACTGCGATGGAGCTCCGTATGCCACGGCAAACTGGCTGACACTGACGGCGGCGGTGCACAAATGCTGCGCAGCTAGCGCCATTCGACGGCCAACACCGTGGTTCCTGGTGTGTCCGCTGTGCCGTGCGTGTGATCATTGCTTGTACAGCCCTCTCGCAGTGTCCGGAGCAAGTATGGTGGGTCTGACACACCGGTGTCAATGTGTTCTTTTTTCCATTTCCAGGAGTGTATTTATGCGTTTGAGAGATGTTGTCACTTTTACGACCAGATATGCTTTTTCGGCAAGGACTTTTATTTCACACTTGTCTGATGTTTTTTGACATGTAAATAAGTTTTTGTACTTGAAAATAGCCTAAGGCCGGAATCTGGACCGTACAACAATAAAATAAAAATTATTACAGTCAAATGACGGCAGCATCATTTAAGATATATACCATGGATCTGGTTCCGGCCGGCCGCTGTGGCCGAGCGGTTCTTCGGCACTTCAGTCTGGAACCGCGTGACCTCTACGGTCGCAGGTTCGAATCCTGCCTCGGGCATGGACGTGTGTGTTGTCCTTAGGTTAGTTAGGTTTAAGTAGTTCTAATTTCCAGGGGACTGATGACCTCAGATGTTAAGTCCCATAGTGCTCAGAGCCATTTGAACCATTTGGATCTAGTTCCAGCCAAAATAAAAATTATCTTTCGACACTGTTGACTGAAATAAAGTCTTTGAAATACTGAAGGTAGCATGGTGATATATACAGAGCAGAAACTACAGAAACCACACTGCATTTACAAGAATGTAAGTATATGAATGGGGCGCGGCATTTCAAGAGGTGTGGAGACAAGGCTGTAGTATACCCCGATATTATTCCGCATGTACCCTGAGCAAGCTGTGAAGGAAACCGAGGAGAAATTTCGAAAGGAAATTAAAATTCATGGAGGCGAAATAAAAACTTTGAAGTTTACCGAGGACTTTGTAATGCCGTCAGGGACGGCAAAGATCGTGAAAGAGCTGTTAAACGGAATGAGCAGTGTTTTTGAAAAGAAGGTATAAGGTGAACATCAACAGAAGTAGAAGAAGGGTAACGTAACGCAGTCGAAATAAAACTGGGTAAGGGAATTAGATTAAAAAATGACACATTGAAAGTAATCTATGAGTTTTGCAATTTGAGCAGGAAAATAATTGATGATTTTCAAAGCACATAGCATCTAAAATACAGCGTGGTAACAGCAAGAAAAACGTTTCTGGAGGAAAGAACTTTGTTAACAACGAATATAAATTTAAATGCAATGATATATTTTCTGAGGGTCTCATTTGATCGGACCTGTCCTGAGCCATCAAGAATCGTCTGTTTGAGAGTAGAAGGAAGTGTGGGCGGCAAAACTGTAGAATCAGACCAAGGAGTAACTAGAGTAAGAAGGCTCAAATGGCTGTAGGTTGCAGTAGTAATGCAGAGATGATGTAGAGTGTTCAGGCTAGACTCTCGTGGAGAGCTACAACGAAGCAATCTTCAGTCTGAATACCACAACAAGAACATGAAAGAAGCAGTCAAAGCCCCGCATGTGATGGCAGTATACATACCGAGTGTGTAAGTGAAAGGAACATTGGCAACTGCGCTGCACTTGTACATGACGACTGTTGTACCGGAAACAATATGCTAACAACTGCTTAGCGCAAGGAAGCGAACCCTATTCTCTGTAAGTGGCCTTCCGGGATGGAGACTGAGTTATGAAGCTCGGAGACAGAGCGGAAGGTCAGCACTCCTCGTACGTGTTGCGCTGCGGTGAGGGCAGCGCCGCTGGTGAAAGCATGCAGCGTACCGAAAATTGTTTCTAGATAATTAACCGAGCAGGAACGAGAGGGAGAGCGAGAGAGTGGCGGGCCAGAGCCCCGCGCTGTCGATAGCCGGGGGTCACGGCCCCGCACCGCCAGCTCTCGCAGCCCAGACGGGGTCCAGCAAGCTGCGGTTATCCGCGGGCTCGGGGCTTCCGCTGCTGTTCCGTGTGAGGTGCGGCAGTAGGGCTGCGATCAACTCCCCCGCACCTCGCTATGGCTTACGCAGGGTGCTCCATGCACGACAGAAACGCTGTTGTGAGGAAATCAGTACCACGAAGGCAGGCTTCACCAGAAAACAAGTGCATTTCATGTTCATCCTGTCCATCTGGCATAGCCTGCAGTTTCCAGATGGAGCACTCATAGTGAGTCTACATCCACTTCGATGTCTATATTTCGCAAGGCACCTTAGGGTGTGTGGTGGAGTATAGCTCTGGCACCAATATAATTTTACTCCTTATTTGTTATCAAATGGTAAATAGGAACAACAACTGTCCCTAAACATGTGTATGAGTTCCAATTCCTCTGATTTTTTCATCGTGGTCATTCCGCGAGACATGTTTATGGGATGTAGTACGTCCTCCAACTCTCCTTCGGAAATTCAACAGTAACGTTTTCCTGATGCCCGAAGTCTCCCTTGTAGCGACTACCAGTGGAGTTTGTTGAGCACCTCCGTAATTTTCTGAAGCTTACTCTACGATCCCGCTCTTTGCTGGATATTCTAAGTCTCTTCAGTTAATCATACTTGGCAATGGTTCCAGACTGATGAATAGTATTCACGAATCTCGCGAACATGTCTTTTGTAAAAGATAGGAGACGAGGTACTACCGGAAGTCAAATTAGAGCATCAGTCCGCGAAAGGCAAACGACCCGATTTCCAGTCTCGGACCGGCACATACTCTTAATATGTCAAGATGTTTCATATCAGCGCACACTGTGTTGCAGAGTGAAAATTTTACCCTCGAAACACCCCCCAGGCATTGTCTAAGCCATGTCTCCGCAAATCCTTTCTGCTAGGAGTGCTAGACCCACAAGTTTCGCAAGAGGACTTTCGCAGAACGAGGGATACTGGCGGAAGTAAAAGTGTGAGGAGCAGTCGTGAGTCGTGCCTTTGTAGAACATGCCGGCACGATAGCTCAGCGTGCTCGGTCAGAGGTTTAGCTGTCCTCTGTAATTAAAAAAAAAGGAAGTGAACGCATGAACAATTAATCCGAACGGGTGTCATGGTAAGTCCGCTCCTAACGAATGCGACGAACAATAACGAACAAAATTAGATAAAAAAAAGTTTCTGGAGCGCTTGTCTCTGAACGGCAAAGGCCCCGAGATTGAGTCTCGGACTGGCACGAAGTTCTAATTTGCCAGGAAGTTTCATATCCATTAAAATCTCATTATGTCTTTTGTAAGCCACTTCTTTCGTGGATGTATTACACTTCCTTAAAGTTAGCCAGTGAATCTCAGCTTATCTTCTCCTTTTCTTAGAATTTATGTGATCACTTTAAGGCGCTCCGGATCGTATTAACGAAGAAGTTGTGGTTGCTGACGATTTTAGGATACATTTGCTTACAAACTCCTCCAGTAATGATTTTTTGGAGTCAATAACATTGTCATTCAATATAGCTGCTACAGTAAACTTTGCGAGTACGATAGCTAAATTCCCTAACACAGCTTTAGATGATTTCCTTGTAGACAAAACAAAGGAAAAAAATTAAACCATAAGACCAGTAATCAACAGTCTATAACACGATGACATGCAGCGTCTTGTTCTAAGTGTAAACATTCAGCAAGTTCTAAACTCCACTACGTCTCAATACAGCAGAGAAGTTAAGCTAAAAGAATTTGAGGTTTGTAGAAAACTGCTCACAGATGTGAGCTGGATAGATGCTTACAATACTAGTGACATAAATAAAAAATACAGTAGATTCATGAATAAATTCAGTGTTTTCGTCCAAAAATAAATTCTGATTAAACAGAAATCTACGACAAAACCATCGATTATTCAAAGAAAAAAGGTATCTCGTAAGATTAAAAGGAAACTCTCTGTGCCAGAAACAGCGGATTACAAGGAATACTAAAGAAAAGTATGGTAAATAATTGAATCATCTAAGCAAATTGGCTAAGTGGTATAGTGAAAGATGTTGATGATGAGGTCCCATACTCCGAGTAGCGTAAGGGACGATGCAGGAAAACCGCACCGCCGTACTAGGCAAGGTCCTAGAGGAGGTGGTTTGCCATTGCCTTCCTCCGAATAGTGAAAGAGAAGAATGATAGAAATAGAGAGGAATAGAAGCAGAAAGCTATGAGAGTGAATGATATATTGGTGACAGATGGGTACAGGGTCACGGAAAGTGTTTAATAAGTACTTTATTTCTGTTATTGATAGTAAGGATCTATTAGGGCCAGTACATAGTGCCCTATTATACCACATAAATATAACTTCAGCTACATGAATATGATAGTGAGTTCACAGAAAGGAGTAATTGTCAACATTATTCTGCCTTATTCTCATTTCAGACTACCCAGCTGCTTTCACAGCCAAACCCAGATCGTGTACTTCCTCATCAGCAACCACTGCACACACACACACACACACACACACACACACACACACACACACACACACACAGGTCGTCCATTCTAGGGACAGGGCACAGCTGCCAAGAGCTCCTCACACTCTTGAAAATTCTATGTCTCCCAGGGCAAGCACCACTTTCCTGTGGGCAATCTTCGACATCACATTGTCGGCACTACTGCTCTCTCCCTCAAGGAAGGGTTACCGGAATCCTAGAACAATGTCAAGATGGCTTCATCGTGATATTTCTTAATAGGTGAGAGATGCTACATAGCTGGCCATATGCTGGCCACTTCTGCCTCCGCCACAACACCCACGACCAGTGAATAGTTTTGTCTGTGGTCTGCAACTAAAGAAAAGCAGTGGTTCCCCATTTATTGTTGGAAGTGCGTCACCCCATAAATGATAGCCAACTCCTCCTTTTCATGTTAACTGTAGTTGCATTGGGCCTTGGTTGTCTTTAATGCAAACAATTGGCCTGTCATTGAAGCCCACTCGGTGTGACAACACTGCACCAATGTCATACGATGAGGCACCCACTGCAAGAATGACAGGACTGCTGGAGTCGAATTGGATCAAACACTGATCACTTAGTAGTGTGTCTTTCAGCTACTGGAAAGTGGTCTGAGATTTAGCCAACTATACAAAAGGAATACCCATGTAGCGCAACCCATATAGAGGCGCCGCGATCCGAGAAAAATTCGGGATAAAATGGATGTATTAAGTTAGCTTCCCCCTACAGCTTGCATTTTTGATACTGTACATTGGTTGGTGTAGGCAAGCCACGAATGGAGCTGTGCACATTAATCAGGTTGCAAAGATAATTTCACTGAGAAAGAATAAACTCTTAGAAGTGTTCTACATCAGTCCCGCTTTGCAAAACACTTGAAATAATGCCTCCTGGCGTATGACAAGAGACAAATATATCATATAAATAGAACAGGAAAATACTTGTGGCATCAGTTGCTCGAGGTACCTTTGGAAAATAGCAGGGATGAAAGCGCTGCCGAATGGTAACCATTGAAATTAGAATAATCCCACGTGCATGTTGATTACAAAAATCTGATTTAACTCTTCATGTAAAGACAGTTGCAGGTAGGCCTTCTGGAGATCAGTTTTTGAAAAGAAATGGTCCTGATCTGATTTGCCAATAAAATTCTGAGAGTGGGGCAACAAAAAAGAATCAATAGCAGTTTGTGGGTTGACAGTTGATTTAAGGTCTGCACAGTGTCTCAACCCGCCAGATGATTCCGTAAGGACAACCAGGGGTGACGTCCATTTGCTAGCTGACAGTGGAGTGATGACGTTCTTGTCCTGCAAGCGCTGCAGCTCTGTGGCAACCCGGTCTCATAACACATAAGGAGCAAGATGATCACAAAAAAAATTGGTCTGTGCATTGTCTTTCAACGCCATGTAGATCTTGAACCATTAGTCGTTGCCCAAACTACCATGGGAAAGAGGACTGTGCTTGTCCCATAATGCATTAATATTGGCCGGAATCTCAGATGTCTTAACTTGTAACACATTCCCGTGAAATGGCAATCTGAAAAGGTCAAAGATATCCATGTCAAAAATGTTCGTAGACTCACGGGAGTACAACACATGAAATAACACTGTTTTAGTAGTACCACGAAACATGGCTGGTAAACTGCACATCCTAGAGCTATACTAGTTTTTCCATTGCGTGCTGACAACGACTTACGTGGTTGCTGAAGCTGTGTGCTACATAGCATGGTTGACTAGCATAACAGTAGCACCAGCATCTAACTGGGAATTAACATACTTGATAAACACATGCAACTGAACACCCAACTTGAATTGCTGACTGGTAAGTTCACAGTCTGTGTCCTGGAATTACGTCGACAACAGAACCGGTGGATAAATGTGCAGCAGACACAGCACACACCTCATCAAAATCACTGTGGCATCGAATGTGAAAGCTGCCTAACACCAGCTATACTTAAACATACCGGATGTATGTTGCCTTGTTTGCCATATCCGATACACTTGCCTTTGCGGCTCGGGCACTATGCCCTATCATGTGTTTTAAAGCAACGTGAGCACGATTTCCGCGATTATATGGGCTGTGCTGTCACCTGACGGTGCGACTGGATCACGTAACTTAGACATCGGGTGACGTCTGATCCGAGCCGAAAGGGGGTGGAGACTGTCTTTCTCTTGACAACGGATATTGAAGGTGCTGGAAAATCATGCTCAGTTACATCGACAATGTCCTTTGACTCAATAATTGACAGTACTGTACTAATGTCAGGGTTTACCTGCTTTACTATGGCAGCATGAATACGGGAATCAGACACGTTCCGAATAATCGCATCTCTCACCGTAATGTCGCTGTAACTTAACTTACATGAACACTGGAAGTGATATTGTCTAATAAGGCCACTTAGTTGTGTTAGCCATTGTTTCTTGGACTGTTCAAATGGCTCTGAGCACTATGGGACTCAACTGCTGAGGTCATTAGTCCCCTAGAACTTAGAACTAGTTAAACCTAACTAACCTAAGGACATCACAAACATCCATGCCCGAGGCAGGATTCGAACCTGCGACCGTAGCGGTCTCGCGGTTCCAGACTGCAGCGCCTTTAACCGCACGGCCACTTCGGCCGGCGCCCTTGGACTGTCCTGCCTGCTGTTTTCACCTGAAAAACTTATAACGAGCAGCTACTACATGCACTTGCAATTTAAAATGATTTGACAGTTTATAAACTAACTTTTTGTATGGGACCTCGTGAGGATGGTGATCTCGAAGCAATTTTACTACCCCAAGAATGCATCTCAGCATAGGAGGGAGAGAAAATGGTAAATATGCTGATTACCTGTTATACCATAAAGTTTGAAGTGCGCGTCAATTGCGCAACATACTCAGCCAAGCCTCCACTTTGCCCCAAAAATTATCTGAATTTCGGCACTTGAACAGTTTGTTGAGCTGTTTCCAATTGGGCAGGCTGGGGTGGCGTTCGTGGCGCTGCCACAATTTCTTGCAGGGCTTCAAATTCTATAGCTTGCATTAAAGACACATCCGGAAGAGACATCGTCAACAGTCAACATAACAACACACGCAACTGGAAAAGTAGGACTGTTCAAAGAGAGGGTTACTTACACAATATGCCAAAGTGAGCTAATCGCGAGATGCATCCTTGTCACCCCTTTACTTGTTGCGTCAAACGTCTTCGACACTGAGGTGGCTATAATAATACAAGTAATTATTAATTACAACAATATTTCTGCTCGCCAGGCTCGGCTGTGGCTACAAAACTGCACACGTGTACTTGCGGTCCAGAACACAGTAAATGAGCCAAGATTACTGAGTGACGAATTGATACAAGTGCAGAATACCTGTACGGTGGCTTCGCTACAGTCACTAGAAAACACAAGTGGGCAGACACTTGTTGACACAGTTCTGATAGCTTTGGCGCGTAAGTACAGTCCACGGGAGACGAAAGTCACTTCACTCCCCCGCCACTGACGTGGGCTGTGTCACGGTGAGTAGGCAGCACAGCGGCGTTATTCCGACAGGAAGTTGTGGAAGTGGACAGGATCCACATACGAGCAGAACTCCCATCCTGGCCTCTGGAGACGCTATTTCATTGCAGAGGCGCGGCGGTGGCTCCTCGGAACTACCGAAGGAACAGCTTCTTCCTAGTATCTCATTGGTGCCTCGTGATACCGATCTGCTGCGCAGTATCTCTGCGGCGGTCGATACTTCTTTCGCGGCTCTAGATAATCGACGACACCGCACCTTTGAAGAGCTTAAGATCACTAATCTGTTTTGTTTTTTTTTAAAGATGTACATAAGTTTACATGGAGTGCTAAGGGCTATAGATATTTAATAGACCACGCAAGCGCAGTCGATGTAATCGGATAGAACATATGTAAAATTTTACGAAAGTCGATTACAGAAATATTTGCTAGACACTCAAATTGTTCATTGTGTAGGGATCGAATGGCAAAATAAAAAGTGCGGTATATAAAGCATGGAGAAAAAGAAGAAAATAAGGAAAAAGAAAGGAATAAGGTTTTACAATGATGAATTGAAAAGACTGTAGAAGAAAAAGATAGAGCCAACAAAAATCTCCTGCAGAATAAAACACCAAAACTGAAGAGGAGTGTAAGTAAAGACGGAAACTCGACAAAAGAAAATAGCTAGGGTAGCTCATCAAGAGTCATGGAATCGTTTAACTGAGAGGTAGAACAAGATACACGTGAGAAGAAAACTTTTGCCTATAAACTAATGAAATTTTTTAATAGAAAGGGAGAAGGCGCTGTAGAATTAAATTTAATTAGCGTAGATCGGTGGAAAGAATTTTATAAAATATTGTGACAAATAGAAGATCCGTAATTGAAGTAGGAGGAGGGGATCACACCACATAACGGCTCGATGAATTCAGTGACAATAGAAGATCTGCACTTGATTGTAAAAAGTATGAAAGACGGGAAAGCATATGGACCACATCTTATTAATAAGGAACTTTTATAATATGCTGGTCACTTTTGCGATTTTAAAGTAGTTCCAGGTGACTGTATCCTCCTTAGATCATTCTTAGTTTTTGTCCAGATCTCACATCCGTATGAGAGCATAGGTCCTGTCATTACTTTGCAGAGTTTTGTCTTTCCGTCTTTCCTGGTTTTTATTGGTTTCCGTTCTGTTACTGCCACATATCGTTTTAAACTACTTTATCTTATTGGAGACGCTAAGACGAGGGCTATTCGGAAAGTAAGTTCTGATCGGTCGCGAAATGGAAACCACTGCGAAAATCAAAAATGCAATAGTTTCTACATAGCCGCCGCTCCGACTTAGGCATATGCCGTAGCGTTGTACCAACTTTCTAAAACTCTTGTCATAGAAGGCAGCCGCCTGTGCTTTCCGCCAATCCTCTTCGCTCGTCTACAGCTCGTTGTCTGTGCCAAAATGTGATCCTCATAGCCAGCGGTTCATTTGAGCAGAGCTGAAACTCAGAAAAGCCAAATTACGGGCTGTATTGTGGATGATCAAACGCTTCCCATCGAAAACGCTGCAGGAGGATCTATATTGCCCCTGCAGAGTGTGGGCGAGAATTGTTATGAAGAACGAAATGCATGACAGTTTTGTAATGTGGGCTGGCGAAATCTCTCAACAGGTCCTCATACTTGGCGGGAAACATTATTTTCTAGGCATCTTTACGTGTTCACTATGCTCTCAGAATTGAAAAGAGAGACATGCTGCGATCGACGGGTATACTAGAGACACTATCAAACACGTCTGAGTAAAACTTCATCGGATTGTCACAGTGGTTTCCATTTCGCCACCGATCGGAACTTACTTTCCGAACAGACCTTGTATTATATTCATAATATATCATATAAAAGTAACTAATTTCCAATTAGTATTAGTTTAGAATGCATTTGTCTGCATTATTATGTCGTCTCTCCCACAAGCGGTGTTGTACCAGAGATCCGCGGCGAAGGGCAGGGCGCACAAACCGATTTGGCATTCGTTTCCTCCTGCCGCTGGTTGCCTGCCTGTTAGGCGGACCGGGCGCCTGCCTGTCTCGTTATTAATTAGAAGCGCTGTCGCAACGATGGAAATTACGTCAATTAGCGTTCCTGTCTCCGGGCCGGGAATATCTCCAGTGTCTATCCGTGGCGCCATTAATACTACAATCAGCGTCCAACAATTTCGTTAGCTGCTCTGAAGCGACCCTTTTAGTTGTAAATCTTAGAAATTTCTCCTCGTCCCTGGCACTGAAAAGTTTCATTTCGAAATAAATCCGCTTGATTAATTTTTTGAACTTAGTAAGTTCCATAGGTAGCCCACCAGTGGAAAAAAGCATCTTATTTTGATTTCATCTTGATTCCCTTTGGTATCATTTGCATTCTGTGATCAAGAGAGCACCAATACTATCAGCTAAGCTCTTGACAACTATTTCATGTTATCACAAAATGAGCATAGCACGAGTTTTAGAATTCCATGTAATGTCATAGTTAGTCATTTAGTTGTTAGGGCACAACCAATGATGTATGACGCAGTTACTTCCTCTTTTCAGTTTTATACATCAGTGGTCACCCAGACACACGTATCTGAAAATTAAGCTTAATTATTCCAGTGTTGCTCTACTTTATTACGAGTAATTTTATGTTGTGACAGATGGTCCCTGAATTACCTTTTAAATATTTTCATTTTATTATGACTATTACTGTAGCTTTAACGTGTCGACAAGGAAGCCCTTATTTCCTTCATATCACTCGTTCACCAAGAAATTTGTTTGGCCGCGCAAAAATCACACCATACCGACCAACCAGATATAGATTGTCATTATCAGTTTCAGTGGTTCAAGCTTAAAACGTACAACAAAGTTTTGACACGTCTCGAAGGTTTGCGTTAGTTAATAATTCCCTATTCTCTTACTGCAAGTATAAACTAATTACAACTATTAAAGTAGGTGACATAACTGTCGTGAAGTTTAATATACACGTGCTGGTGACTGATCATACGAAAGTCAAGTGGACGACTTTAGCAATTTGATGACCTTGCTGAATGACTCGTTCGTTCTTGTTCGGTATTGACGCTTCTCATCTGTTGTTCGACGGAAGTCAACACATTAATAATACATAGAGTGGGAATAAACACACATCTTCTTCTTTTGAAAAGTAAAGGAGGAAAATTTCGGTTGTGATATTCCAATGCGTAGGCTTAGCACTTTAACCGGTACAATGTATTCCTAAGTGCATAGTGAACCTTAGGTTTGCTACCTCCCACACTGAAATCAGAGACGCAGATTGTATACCACACCGACACTCTTATGCAGAACCTCCCCTCTGCGGTCTCTGCTCCTATCCACAGAACTACCAAGGCGCGACTCACGACCAATCTCAGCTTCTCCATTTGCGGATACGTCTCTCTTACTGGTGAGTCGGGCTGGTTACGTCACCAACTAAGAACATAATCCGTTCTAAACAGCTGTCCGCTGTGACCGAGCGGCTCTAGGAGCTTGAGTCCTGAACCGCGCTGCTGCTATGCTCGCAGGCTCGAATCCAGCCACGGGCATGGATGTGTATGATGTCCTTAAGTTAATTAGGTTTAAGTAGTTCAAAGTCTAGGGGACTGATGACCTCAGGTGTTAAGTCTCATAGTGCTTAGAGCCATTTGAACCATTCTAAGAATGATCTGGGGAGTTCTGGTATGATATACAGTTTAAATCTGTCACGCACCTCCATACTGTCTTACACTCTAAGATGGGAGCAATATCATACTTTGAGAATGCAAGGTACACGTTTCCTCCTTCTGCCTTACACCCTATGACATTATACTTAATCTTCAACGCCAAGAGGCCCAGAAATCTTCCGCACGTAGGAAACTGTCCGTCGGTATAAATGGGGTTTATTCGGTACAGCGCAGTAGCCGATAGCCAATAGCCAAAAGTGAGAAAGGACGTTCGAGCTGAACAGCACAGTTAAGAGAGTAGGATATTCTAAAGACTGACGATAATGTGACCCACTTCCGTGTCAAACGGGGCTGTCAAGAGCTACAAAATTATTTCCTTGTGCAAAAAGTATGAAGTATTGTACACAAACAAAATAACTAAGTCATCCCAACGTATCAATATGAAGAGTGCAGCGAAGCTAATGAATCTTCTCTACCCCAAAAACTCTGTACGCTACAAGGCATTTCATTGTGTGTCATTATTAACATTCATATTTTTACTATACGATTAAACAAGTTTGGGCCATTAGAGGTAAGGCAACTAATAATCAGGGATGTTATCCTAGATCCGTACTTAACACAACTTGGTACCAACCACGCCGCTGTTGCAGCACCACGTTTAATTGCAGTTTAATGCATGAACGAACTTTGCTTTGTCGATTGTTAGTGAATACAAGCACCAACAACCACGGCAGAGTAGTCAGTGAACAGCATTTATGAGCAAAGACTATGGATGTAAAAAGATATTGCGTATTCGAGTCATTTTAGTATATATGATTTTCACAGCCATATACAACAATAGGCGGCACACACATGCTGCAATAATACGAGAAGAGCAGCAGTGCAATATTAGGACAAGATACCCAAGCACTGAATATTTGTAAAATTACGAGTAGTTAGATTCAGCCATAATTAGCATAAGTAGAATAGTTCTCATAATTAATTCTGGCCGCTATGGCAGAGTAGCAAGACCAGTAACGAATGTTACCTCTGAACATCAAGTACAATTTATAACACAGAGTGTTCCGAAATGATCTATACAAATTTCATTGCACGTATTTCAGAAATCTGGATTGGCAGAAAGGTGCAGTTTGGGGCATAATTTTCACGCACGCCACTTTTTTCTTCTTTGCAGGTTAGTTATAGTCGAAAACGTCTACCCTCCCAGCAGATGGCACTGTGTGCAGAATGGCTGATACAAAACAAATCTGACATCCAGGTCCAGCGAAACTTCCGGACGCGTTACAGAAATACGCCCTCATCACGTATGTCCACCGTCAAGGGGTACACGAGGTTCAAGGAATCCAGAAGTGTCATGAGAAAGTTTTTTGGGTGGCTGAGAACGAGAACTGCAGATATGGAACGGGTGCACCACGTATTTATCCGTTTGGACAGCTGCACGTACCACCACTCACGCTGCTCACTGTGTTACACAAGAAACTGAAGCTTCGACCGTACAAGGTGCTACTGCTGCATGCTCTTCAGTGACAGACCAAAGTGCAAAGCGTTTGCAACAGAGATTCTGAGTAGCATCGATGATGATCCAGAGTATCTGAAAAATGTTATGTTATGTTTTCTGGTGTCTGGGAAGGTGAACCAGCACAATCTGAGGACTTTGGGCTCTAACATCCTCCACTTTAGCACGAAGATAGTTCGCGACAGTCCAAAGGTAAACTTCTGGTGTAGTATGTTCTATGGCTGTGTGGTCGGACTGCCTTTCTTTGCATAGTCGTCAAGAACATTGACTGTTCATCTTGACGTGCTGGATGGCCCCACTCCCACAGGTCGTAGTACTGCAACCCGACGTCATATGCCAGTAGGATGGCGCTCTTCGTCACTGGGCCTTGATCGTTAGGAAGGCTTTGGACTACACAGCTCCAGGTTGTTGGAGCGGCAGAAGAGGACACATTTTCTGGTCTTCAATATCTCCAGACGTAGCCCTGTTTTTTTTTTTTTTTTTTTGAAGTAATTTGAAGGATGCTATCTACGAGACTCCGGTACAGGACCTGCATGAACTTCTAGCTCGCATCAAAGCAGCAGTTGCACACGGTAATAAAGACATGCTAGGCCGAATATTGGAGGAACTGTAATTTTGCTTAGATAATACGTGTGCTACAGCATGGTGCACATGCTGAACTCTGTTAAACGGCTCCTAATATTTTAGGTGCGTGAATATTATGCCACATAAGGTACCTTTCTACCGATCCCCATTTCTGAAATATACGTAACCAAAGTGTATGAGATCATTTTATAATACCCTATACGTACACTGCCTAACACCAAAAGTAAGAAACGTAGCATACAGGTAACTTCGCGTAGTACGCACCATCGACGAGTATGTAAATTATTAGAGCTGATATTCTCTGTAACAGGTAAACAGCCCACCAGGGTCAATTAGTGATTTTCGGACTTAGATTAACTGATAGAATACATAAGAAGCGCGAATAGCGTCAGATGTTGAGTGATGACTATGAAGGACACAGGAGATGCTGCGCACTAACGACAGGCAGTGTTGTCAGCACCTGATATAGTGTGAAGGGGTCTAACTTTGGATCTCCACTTGACTGTCTGGTCGAGTCATGTAAACCTGCCTACGGACGCCGCCAGAGGACGCTGTCTTCGCTGCTACTCACTGCACGGAATACGACCATCTGTGAATCTTTTAAAAACGCGTCACACCGACTTCCACCAAATCTCGGAAAACTTGCATTGAAAATAGGAGGACGCAGCAATTAATATTACAACAGCTAGCAATCGACTGTATATTGTAACAGCTATCAAAGAGAGTGTGAAACAGGGAATGAAGTGATCCGAAAACAAACATTTAATTATTCGTCATAAATAGTGTAATTAAATACGAAGATTCATCAATTTATTAATGTTTATAGTGTTCTGTATCACCTCGTGCAAGTACGAACAGAACAGACATTTCTGGAGAAGATTTCGTACGGGGTAGCGTTGGCAAACTAATTCCAATTTCTTTTATTGTTCTGAAGTGTGTTTACTTTTTTCTGTGAAGTGGCAACCAGAGGAGAGCCATAACTCATTACACTTAATCTGTTTCACAGCTCAAGAATATAAACATAACTGCAGACCATTACAACTTTGGTAGATGTAGAGCAAGCGCATCCGACATCTGCGACTGAAGCACAGAATTCTGGTGGCCAGGTGTCAGCTCCTTCCTTCCGTAGCTTCGATGAATGCAAATTGAACATGTTGCATCCAACAAAATGTCAGGTGAGTAACGACGTTCTTACCTTTTACATGGATCGGAGTTGAAATAGTGTGTTTATGTCGAATAGAGTTACCGTAGTAAAGTCCCAAACTCTACTCTATGAGAAAATGATTAGGAAACTCGAAGACTTTCTCGATTGTCAGATTCATGTAGCTGTTATTCATTCAAATTTTTAACACATGTCATCGTAATAATGTCTTACAAGTAATGGATCGCTGATTTCAAGGACATGATGAATTTCAAATTTAACTGAGATTGTCGAGCTTCAAGACGAAATGCTCCACAGTAGAATCATTCAGAACCTAGCTGACTGTATGATATGGACTGAGATTTTAAAGCATTACAACCCTGCTCTCAGTGATGTGCTTAAAGTTACTGAATCCTGGGAAGTGCAATACTCACGGAAATACACTTTAACGTGCCTGTTGTTGCAACGCTGAAGGAAGATACTTCTAAGCAGGCTCAGCCTAGAAAGGCAAATGTTGGCATCAGCCGCAAGCAACGGTAAACATGTATATGAGTGGTCCATATAGTTTCTCAGCAAATTCACGTACGCCAAACACTTGTGTTAAGTGCTTTTAACACTTGACTGCAAAAAGTGCTTTATCCACCAAGCGAAATGACATCAATGCCATAAATCAATATATGCACAACAACTGTGCCTACAAAGAATCGCATGGTAAAACAATGTTCAAGGTAAATCTAAATTTGTGAAACTAGGAAGCTATATGATATAAGATCCTGATTCCACGTGCACTGCTCCTGGCAATACTCACAGGAATCATAAACACAGGTGCAGGAATTGCAAGGTAGATGTACAGTGTGAAATTTTGCTCATTCATATTAGCGCTCTCCAAATAGACGAACGCAAAAACGCTTCGTCACTAACAAATCAGAGAAAGGCAGTCTTGTGAGAGTCAGAACTGAAAATCAGAATCAAAAGAATAACCAAAAGCTGTTTTTCTATTTATGGAATCAAACGGCACCATTTCTGGTTAACATTGGTGCTTCGCTCACATTAAGTAATCACAATACAAATGAGCAGCTTGGACACTTTAAATTACAGGAATTACGTCAGCACCTCCAGGCCCACAGCGATGAAAATATCTGTTCTTGAACGTGGGATTTGCAAGCAAAATATAAAAAATACTACATTACTGCAATTCACAATAGTTCAGTCACGCTGTATTACCAATGTTTTTGGCTTGGATGCACTTCATTTGTTTCGATTTGATATTCGAGACAACGTGCATGCTATCGATATTCAGGTTTCCTATGCCAGCATCAAAAAATTGCGTGAAAAATATGGGCATTTGTTTGATGGCAGATAGGAACAGACACATTACTCTCAAGTACAGCGCTCAACCAAAGTTTTACCTCGCAAGTCCGGTACCACAATCCATTCAAGACGAAGTTGTTCCTAAGCTCAACAAACTGGAACAAATATGTGTTTAGCAACCCAGTTCTTCAAGTCAGTGGGCATCTCCTCTTGCTATTACCAGTAAATCTAACATGAAAATCTGACTTTATGCCGACTGCAAGGTAACAGTTAATGCTCAGACAGTTATTGATTCCTTCCCTTCTCACATATCAAGGAGCTTATGGGTCGCTTATCAGGTGGATAACTCTTTTACAAAATTGATTTAGCTTATTCTTACCTCCAGCTTCCACTGTACGAGGAACGAAAAAGTTTATGATGTTCAATACGCATGTCGGCTTGTATCATTACCAGCCACATCCCTCCCGAAGCGCATCTGCTCCTGCATTGGCGCAACACTTTCATGAACAAGTATCGCCGAAAATTCCGTAACATTCAACTTATTTGCCTGACATCACTGTGCCATGGTAAACACCGCAATAGCATCTGAAAAATTACGAATCTCTAAATTTTGATCACGTAAGTAATGTGGAAGTATTGAACAGAATTGGAGAGAAAAGAAATTTGTGGCACAAATTGACTAGAAGAACGGATCGGTTGGTAGGGCATATTCTGAGGCATCAAGGGATCACCGATTTAGTATTGGAGGGCAGCGTAGAGGGTAAAAATCGTAGAGGGAGATAAAGAGATGGATACACTAAACAGATTCAGAAGGATGCAGGTTGCAGTAGGTACTGGGAGATGAAGAAGTTTGCACAGGATAGAGTAGCATGGAGAGCTGCATCAAACCAGTCTCTGGACTGAAGACCACAACAACAACAACAAATTTTGACTGAGACTGAAGTTCAGTCTACAGAAATGGTCATTTTTGGATACCGAATATTTGTGAGATCTCATTGGTGCCCACAGGGCTCATCCCTCGACGAAGCATTTAAGGGGTCACCTGTAACCGGTAACTCTAACACCCAGTAGCATGTCCTCTTGCATTGATGCATACCTGTATTTGTCGTGGCATACTATCCACTAGTTCATGAAGGCACTCTTGGCTCAGATTCTCCCATTCCTCAACGGCGATTCGACGTAGATCCCTCAGAGTGGTTGGTGGGTCACGTCCTCCATAAACAGCCCTTTTAAATCCATCCCAGGCATGTTCGATAGGATTCTTATCTGGAGAACATGCTGGCCCCTCTAGTCGGCTATGTCGTTATCCTGAAGGAAGTCATTCACAAGATGTGCATGATGGGGTGCAAATTGTCGTCCTTGAAGACGAATTCTTCGTCATTATGCTGTCGGTATGGTTGCACTATTGATCGGAGAATAGCATTCACGTATCGTACAGCCGTTACGGCACCTTCCATGATCACCAACGGCGTAGGTCGGTCTCACATAATGCCACCCCAAAACAGCAGGGAACCTCCACCTTGCTGCACTCGCTGGACAGTGTGTCTAAGGCGTTCAGGCTGACTAGGTTGCCTCCAAACACGTTTCCGACGATTGTCTGGCTGAAGTCATATGCGACACTCATCTGTGGAGAGAACGTGATGCCAATCCCGAACGGTCCATTCGGCATGTTGTTGGCCCATCTATGCCGCGCTGCATGGTGTCGTGGCTGAAAGATGTATCTCACCGTGGATGTTGGGAGTGAAGCTGCGCACAATGCAGTCTATTGCGCACAGTCTGAGTCGTAACACGACGTCCTGTGGCTGCAGGAAAAGCATTATTCAACATGGTGGAGTTACTGTCGGGATCCTCCGAACCATAATCTGTAGGCTACGGCCATTGACTCCAGTAGGAGCCCTTGGGCGGCCTGAGATAGGCATGTCATCGACAGTTCCTGTCTCTCTGTATCCATGCCTGAACAACATCTCTTTGGTTCACTCCAAGACGCCTGGACAATTCCCTTGTCGAAAGCCCTTCTTGGCATAAAGTAATAATGCGGACGCGATCGAACCGCGGTATTGACAGGCTAGGCGTGGTTGAACTACAAACAACATGAGCCATGTAGCTCCTTCCTGGTGGAACGACAGCAGCTGATCAGCTGTCGGACCCCCTTCGTCTAATAGGTGCTGCTCATGCATGGTTGTTTACAGCTTTGGGCGAGTTTAGTGACATCTCTGAACAGTCTGAACAGTCAACGTCTATCTTCAGGAGTTCTGGGAACTAGTGTGATGCAAAACATTTTTTGATGGGAGTATTTATAAGCAGGAGGTCATCATGTGTGTTTATTTTCAATTTTTTTATTCTTCTGTCAAAGCAATAACTTTAATGGCTTCATTAAATAAGTCCATTTGGTAGTGTTCATAAGGTAGGCGGAATTCGACAATGTTTTACGTTTAACATTTGATTTGAAGTTTATAAACTTACACACATTTCTGTTTTAGAATATGTAATGTATCTGGCACTATGGTTTGTCATACAAACTCACGGAGTTAAACAGATTAAAATCTGTTAAACGAGACCTGTGGCGGAACTTCGTCGGTATCGTAATAGAAAAAAGTTTGCACACATATGTTGGACCAAACACTGAAATAACTTCATTGGCTTGTGTGGGCAGTCAAAGATATTGCTCTTGGGATAACATTTTATAAAAGTCTTGTGAACTCCTAGACTGGAAAAATAGGTCGTTGAGCTGGGTGTTACACTACACCTCTATCATCTCCAATTGGTAGGACGTTAGAAGCCAGAATTGGGAATGATCCTCCAAAAAAATGGGAATAGGTTTTCAGTCGTAAAACGTTCTGAAATCTCTTTGAGAATAAGTGATGAAAGGATTCACATATGTTCCACAAATGATAACCTTGAGTTTTGGGAAATGTTCATTGTCATGAACCTGAAGTTGATTGTTGCACAGTATTACTTTTTATTTGATAGAATCTAACTTGTCCAACATATCTATTACCAAACGAATCACCCCTTGCACTAAGACACTTAATGAATTCAAATGATTTATAACGTTTTCCTTAAAAGATTCACCATTCGAGTGAAACTCAGTTTTGTCTGTATTTCAGTCTGTCATTCATCAGAAAATAAATGCAGCGTATCGTCTTCACGGCTAGGGTTGAAAGGATATTCCAATAAGTGTTTTGCTAGCTCATACTAGTGGGACAGCATATTAAGCACTTTCCATGATACATATAAACGATATGAAAAGTATGGCAACTTCCAATCGCCACTGAAAGACGTGGCCTATTATTTCTTTTTTGTTTTTTGACAGGTACACAGACACCAGAGGATTCATAATGCACAACATAAATCTAACTTAAGCACAGAACACTAAAGGGGGAAAAGGTTACGTTATCACTAAAACATCATAAATTTTACTATACAATATATTATTCAAACTCATAGTTTATGAACTAGTTAATTAGTTACAAGTTCTCCTACGGTACGTCACATACTAAATGAGTACAAGAAGTCCTGTTTTATAGGCTATACTGACAGTAGCAGATTGCTAGGCAGTGCAAATTGATACCAACTGTAATCGCAAATTTTACGAGAATTTAGTAATGTAGGATTAACAAAACTGTTACTGTGGGATAACTTTCTCGTGACTGTTTAACTCTATCCCTTCATTGTCATTTTCCTCCTCGTCCCTGCCCCCATTCGCCGCTGCACTCGGAGCGCTAAACAAGAGTGCAACTGGAAAGTTCGCGCTCATGGACCGCTGTTTCTCGGGGCCTCTTCCATGGTTCAATTCAATTCAGTTTATCGCTCGTAAAACATAATTTGACATGATTGTGCCTTTTCAACTAAATATAAAATTTTACAATTATAATTTTTTTTCTTTACATTATTTCTTCTTACGTTATAATTCATGATAAATTCAAGCTATAAGGGAATTTCTGGATAAGCCACTCCTTGACTCACTTTTTAGAAGTATCCCCTGTCAATATCTCAACTTCGTTTGGTAACAAGTTATTAAAAACATCTCTTTTGACATAGGGGATTTTCGATGTTAAAGTTAATCTTCTGTCAACCACATGAAAATCTTTTCTACGCCTTGTTTCATATGTTCCTTTTTGGGATTTTGGTGTCTTCTTTCACTAGCGTTCTAGTTACTAGTATAAAGACGGCATAAACCGTAAGAATATTGTGTCTAATGAAGAGCGGTTTGCAAGAAGTTCCTGGTTTTACTTTTGCTATGATCCTGAAGGGTCGCTTCTGGAGTATGAATACTATTTTCTTATTAGTTTGGCATGTCCCGCCCCACACTACTATTCCATAAGACAAGAAAGGATACACTAATGTATAATATACAGTCATTAGGATTTCACAATTAAGATATGGTGATAATCTTCTTAATACAGATGGACTGGGTATTATTATTTTACAGACATAATCAGCTTCTGCTTCCATAAAAATCTATTATCTATGCATAAACCCAAGAATTTACAATCTGTACAGGTTTTTGGTAGAATTTCATAAATCACAGCATTTTTTCTGTTTAGACCATTTGGTTTAAAATGAATAATATTAGTTTCTTCTGTGTTTACTTTACGGTTCTCTCTTTCAAAGTGAGCTCTTGCCTTTTCCATAAAGTTATGTATCTCTTCAACTAGGCTGGCCTCATTGTCTGCATAGCAGACGCTAGATGTATCGTCTGCATACATAGTCATCAATTGCTAGTTGTCAAGATAACTTGGGAAATCATTTACATAGTATACAAACAGGACTGGACCTAAAATGGAGCCCAGAAAAAAATATGTATATTTCGTATACTTGACCTTCTCCTCCCCAGTATATCTCCATTAGAGTACATAATCTCCGTGCACACTTCCCTACATTTTAAATACGTTTCTAGTAATTGCATGAGTTTTCCATTGACACTACTCTCCACAATTTCTGATAAGAGCATGTCATGATGTACTCTACCAAACACCCGTGACAGGTTCAGGAATACTCCTGCTGCCTGGGATTTTTCATTTATTTTTCAAATACATGGACAAATTGTGCTGCTACTGACGTGGCACTTCGACCTCTTCTGAAACCATACTGGAAATCACTTAATATGTCAGCGTTGATGTAATGTTCCAAGACTTTTTTTAATATTTTTTTCTCTGTCAGTTTGCTGAAAGTTGAGATTAGGGCAATGGGTCTGTAGTTCTGTACATGCTTTATTTCCCCTTTTTGTGTACTGGTTTCACTACAGACAGTTTCAGCTTGTCAGGGAGCACACTGTCTTCGAGAACACAGTTAATTAGATTAACTACTGGTTTCATTAGTCGTGTTTGCATTTATTCAATAGATATGGAAAAATTTCGTCTAATCCTGCTCATTTTTTTCTGAGGTTATCAACAAGCTACAGAATGTCATATGTGCTTGCTGCAGGTGGTGTACTGCAGTTTTGTTCGTTACAGGACTCAAATGAGTGCTGTATATCCTGTTTCATAGAGACATCATTTTCGACAGTATCTGTGAAGTAATGATTAAAAATATTACTGACTAGAAGAGGACCAGAGATATCATCATTATTCACAGTTAATTGTATATTATTAATTTTAGTTTCTGTTTCTGATTTCATTTACAGTTGACCAACAGGTCTTTGAAACTTTACCTGAAACTAATATCTGTTGGCTGATTCTTTCTGATTTTAACCTCCTGACTTCTTTGCGTTCTTATACTTGTACTGGTTGTAGAGTTCTTTATGTAGCTCTGAGTTAATCAGTCTGTGTAACCCATACAGTTTTCCATTTTTTCTTTCAGGTTTGGATTTTAAAGGCTGAAGTTTCTGGATATACACGTTGTTAATGTCATGGCTCTATTTAAGTGCTCAGTCTTAATTTCTAAGAACATGTTACATTTATTGTTGACCCCAATGGTAGTCATAATTGATTCCCATGATTCCTGACTTAAACTATGCCTTCGTTATCAATGTTGTTTGTAGATAATATTCGCTTGTGCTCATACATTTGTCTAGGTTTGAGTTTGGCATTACGTTTTAGCACTAGTGTTTGGCTTAAATGATCTGAGAGGTGACCAATTATTACATCATTTTTAGCCGCATAAGACAGGATAAAATCTATAAAACGTTTGCTTTCCTGATCATCATGCAAAGTGTTGGTTTCCTTTAAACACCATCAAGCGATTTCAGAAAAGCATCAAAGTTTCCACAGGGGGAACTATATACACCTATGACATAGAAAGGAACATTGAAAAATGTGATTTTAAGAATTGCAGTTTCTAAATCTTTGTCAACACAGATATTCTTCCCCCACAGCACTTTCTCCGTGGTGGTTATGAAATTACATTTTCTTGAGTAGATGGCAACACCACTACCTTTATTGTGTGTTCTGCAGTAGAACGTCGATAGGTTGTAGCCTTCTAATTTGCAATTTTGAATGTATTTCATTGTTTTCTGGTGTCCTGTAAATATTACTACATGTGGAGATGATCCTGTGATAAATGATTCAAAAGCATCTATTTTGTTTCCTAAAACCTGTACTTTATAATGCAAAAGTGATAAATTGTTCTCGTGTGGACTAACGTCTCTTTGAGGCACATATGAAATACATATTCTCGTGTGGACTAACGTCTGTTTGAGGCACTTATGAAACACATACACTTCCATCTGGTGTTGCATTGGCTGAAGGTTTTATTGTCTTAAAAAACATTGCTCTTCTCCTGCTGATGTGTTGTTTTACTGACCTGGCATTTCGTGGTTGATTCTCCCAAGTATTAGTTACTTTTGTCCTTGAGAGGGATGGCCTCTGTAGCACAACACTGCATATTCAGAATGAGATTTTCACTCTGCAGCGGAGTGTGCGCTGATATGAAACTTCCCGGCAGATTAAAACTGTGTGCCGGACCGAGACTCGAACTCGGGACCTTTGCCTTTCGCGGGCAAGTGCTCTACCAACTGAGCTACCCAAGCACGACTCACGCCCCTCCTCACAGCTTTACTATTGTCAGTACCTCGTCTCCTAATTTCCAAACTTTACAAAAGCTTGTAACCTCCCCCTCACTTATCGACCTTAACGACAGTGAAAAATTAAACCGTGTGTACCTAATGGAAATTTGGGAAAAGCAATCGTCACCGAAGTTAATCTGTCGGTAAAGAGGGAGGAAAGGGTTACATCTAAATGAAAGGAGAAATACAAATGAAACTGGTGGAAATTAATTTTGAAAAGGGGTAAAGTTAATAAAGAAAGTAAATGTGCGGCCGTTACGTTAACAATTAACTAGCGGTAATTAGATATTTGAGATTTGGGGGAAATTACGGTCGCCAGTCCTAAGGACAATTACTATAGTAACTGAAAACGAAAGGTTATTACACATATAATTAGCACTAGAAGCGTGGCAACTGAAGGTTGACACGTGTAGTGTGAAAACTGAAAGTTTGTCAGAAGTAATAAATTTCGCTACACTCTGACTTAATTTAGCAAAAGAATTAATAAAACTGGAAAACTGAAAGTTAGTTTAGTGACTGAAATTAATAGTAAACTTTGTTTCTGAAGCATATTGAAATTCAGTAAAATACATTTAGTCTTGGGCTACCTCAACAATCATTTCAAAAGCTACTTGAATCTACATAATTTAGAAATAAGAGATATAACTTCGAACTTGAATTAAATGATTCTGAACAATTAACAATAGTAAAATTTAGTACGTACCAAGCTGAGCTGCAGTCACAGGTAAGCTAAAATATGCTAACAAAACTCGCACTCTTAATTTGTGCTCGTGTAATCTAAATATTGTAGCCAGCTATGAATACTTTAACTGAACTTTGAAATTAAGGCAGTGAAATTGAATTATATTATTTTAATGCTGGCGTTTGAATTTCAACGACACTCGGGTTCATTTCGGAAAAGGAAGGGACCCTGCTTGGCAATGCAATTGGGACAATGAGCAACAAAGGTTCATGCTACGTTGCTGTAATTTTGTGATTTGAACAGTTTGAAAAGCTGAGGTCTGCCATACAGTTCTGAAACTTTACGTGCTTTTAGTCTTCCTTGTTGGTTGATTGAAGGTTGGAAGTCGCCGATCGAGGAGGTGGCGACAGTCACTGATTGTCGGCCGTCGCTGTTGCAGAAGCTGGATGCTGGCGCGCCTTCTTCTCGACACGGTCACCAGGCGAAACGGGCTCTTGATGTGTGCCAGCTAATGCTTCCCGTCCGCGACACCGTGCTAGAAACTACCATAGCCAGTCGATCGCAATTACATGCTGCCAAACCCCGAAAGCCCGGCAACTTGCGGGAGCGTCACACAACACACCTGCTCAATCGCACTACACCAACCAGACTCTTTCTGCTCGGCCCGCGCTCCACGCGGCAGAGTTAACACTACCAATGATCCTACACACTTTCGTTCTTCACACGACCTATCGATGTATTCGTTCGATAGCATAGTTTTCCCTAGGCAAGACCCAGCGTAAAATACAAATAATATTTACGAAACAAACCAATTATACATCGACATAAATGCATAAATATATATATATCCAAATATTAAAACAATTACAATATATAAAGACACAGAAATGTTATATCTTCAGGTAACAAAATAAGGAAAAAATTATGGTACAATAGATGGAAATAGGAGGATATGCATTTCCGGCGTTACAAGCTCTCCTGCGAACCTTGCACAACTAGCACTCCTGAAAGAATGGATATTGCGGAGAAATGGTTTAGCCACAGCCTGGGTGATGTTTCCAGAATGAGATTTTCACTCTGCAGCGGAGTGTGCGCTGATATGAAACTTCCTGGCAGATTAAAACTGTGTGCCGGACCGAGACTCGAACTCGGGACCGAGTAGCTCAGTTGGTAGAGCACTTGCCCGCGTAAGGCAAAGGTCCCGAGATTGAGTCACGGTGCGGCACACAATTTTAATCTACCAGAAAGTTTCACTACATATTCAGCTTGCTGTTCACTACTTCTTGGTTCTGTTTTATAACTAACAAGTCCTTCCCTAGTCTGTTGAGATGTAAGCCGTGGGATGTGTGGAATCTTCCTCCTACGCCGCTGATGTCCGCAAATATGACGTTTTTTAATCTCGTGCATCTACTCAGGATCTGTTTATTTGCGCTTCGCACTTCTTTATTTACACACGACCAGATTGTCAAGTTATGTCGATGTGGAACAGAGAAGACGATCACGTTTGAGCTTCTCAGCTCATGTAGCCCTCCTTTAAGTGAGATCACTAGATTTTTCGTTTAATTTTTTGCTACATTTGTTCCCTCTAAGAACACGAAAAAGTCGTTATTTGTTGTCGCTGTTTTCATGTCATGGTTATGGAAGTCACTACTTGAAATTTTGCGCCCGGTTTCACTACGCTAGTTATTTTGTGACTGCTTCTAGACTGAAATTCGTCTGCTATGTTCTGTCCTTGATTATCTGCAAATAGGTTTATTTTGTACGTTTTTGCTGGTTTATAATAACTGTTTTTAGGCCTGCCGGTACTTGAATGTTGCGTGGTGGCACTGTTTGTTTTGTCTCTTTTGCCCATATTAATCGATAATCCATCTTGAGGAATACTTGATTTTGATCCACTGTCGGCGACTACACTCAAGGTTAAATTGTTTTTCTTTTTCTTTTTTTTTCCAGTGGTTGGAAGTGACTCTGTCGTTCGCCGTTTCTGATGTCCTTTTTCCTTTTCATGTCGTCCGACGCAGCTCGTTGAGATATCACTGTCTACAGTTGAAAGCAGTTCAAAAGGGTTTTCGTGCACAAAGACTGTGAAACCGGTATTTTTACCGTTTACACGAGTTTGCAGTTCTTGCGTGCTTTTTTTTGTAAGTGACTATAGTCCACTTTTCGCTAGCATGCGCGATGCTTTGCGGAACTTGTCGAGTATTCGGTTCACTTTTTCCAAGTTGAAAATTCGAGATATTCACTTTCAGAGCATTAGTTACAAATTGTAAGCTAGAGACACGTTCATTTAACTTAGTGATTTCGTCTTTATAGGTTGCACACGCCTTCTTTTTAAGCGCAAAACTAACTCCTTTCCGCGGAGAAACACGTCGATCTTCCACGTTGGACGCCATGTTTACTAAATTTCATAAATAACTGCATGGCAGAAAATTCTTGCTCGTGATGGACCATAACCCGTATACTGCTGCCTTTCATCCTACAGAAGACGTTCCTGCTCGTACTGTAGTATCGGTATAGCGTTTTTCGAGTTAACAATGTGAAATTCTTGAAATATTGTATTTATGGGGATCTACAGCATCTAGATGCTTCATAAATGTAAACATGGTCCCTAGTAGACTGTAATCCGATGTTTATTTAATCGTGCGATTAGCTAATTTCGGCTAACCGTCGTTTGAAGCACATTTGTAACATCGGTATTTCATGTCATTTTCAAATCACTTATTATTAGAAGTAAATACAAATATTACAAATGTGTTTGACAATGATTCTTGGTCGGAATTGGCTATTCACATAATTAAATAAACGTCGTATTGCAGCCTTCTACGGACAATGTTTACGTTCATTGTAGTGAAATTCCTCGCTGCCCTATGGCACAGCATGCAAACACTAACAACCTTTCTTGCTTACCTATGGTGAGTGACCTAGAATTTGATGCATCAGAAGCTTCTTGCCTTCAAATTCATCAATCTGATTAGCAATGAATGAAAGTTTTTCCCACTGTCAGGGGGTTGTACAAGCTAGTGAACAACGTCAGCGCTGTGATTTCTCAAGTACTACGTTCAGATGGGTTGGCATCGCAGTATGAAATCAATTTCAGATGGACTAATACGCTAATATTATGCTCAATGAAACAGATTTTCTATTCGGAATAGTGTTATTTTACTGCATACCTATTATGTACAAATGTGACATTTTTGCCACATGTTTGCAGCAACATGTCACGAAACTTTCGCACAGAGGCCGTTTCGTAATCGTTAAAACTAAGCAGCTGACTGCTAGCATTGATGTGGTTCGAGATAGGTCGACGCTACCTATGTTAGGAAATCCTGTGTGCTGCCTGCGAACAGCATGATGGGTGTACCAAGAGCAGTCATAAGAACAGCAAAGATTAGTGTAACATTGTGGTGAGCTTGGGGAAACGTGAATGTTGCACAGTGTGACAGTTTCAAAATATTTCAATTTTATTTGTGTGAAGCACAGTTCAGAGTTACGTTAGTAACAGACAAAATTCCCTATAGATGCTATGTCGGCGGATGTAAAGGAAATTATGTGACACGATCGAAAGTGCAGGTGTGTTCATTACCGATGGTAGAACAATAAGTAGAAAAAATAGAAACGGACTATCCTAAGGCGAAGTTTAACTATCAGCTAAACAACAAAGATAAGTCATTTAAATTTCTGTACGATTATACTGTAGTATGAAGTTAACAACGTGAAGTATAACCTTAAATTTACTTAACTTAGCGCTCATTGCGTTACTGTTTTTACAGTGCTGTGTTATTATTATTATTATTATTATCGATATTAACATATATTAAATTTTGTAATGGGAGATTAAAACTGAACGCTATGCATGAAGCGGTTCCACTGCTCTACACAAACATTATATAAGGATTTAGTCCCTTTGGGTTCGCTTTACTGACAAGGGAACCTCCCCATCGCACCCCTTCAGATTTAGATATAAGTTGGCACAGTGGATAGGCCTTGAAACTCTGAACACAGATCAATCGAGAAAACAGGAAGAAGTTGTGTGGAATTATGAAGAAAATAAGTAAAATATACAAACTGAGTAGTCCATGAGCAAGATAGGCAACATCAAAGATAATGTGTGCTCAGGAGCGCCATAGTCCCGTGGTTGCCGTGAGCAGCTGCGGAACGAGAGATCCTTGGTTCAAATCTTCCCTTGAGTGAAAAGTTAAATTTTTTATTTTCAGACAATTATCAAAGTTCAGGCACTCACACATAATCAACTTTGCTCTCCAAAATTCCAGGACATGTTCAGATTTACTTGGACATATGCAGGATTTGACGCTCTCTACACGGAAAAATTTGAAAACGTTAAAAACATGTTTTGACAGACCACGGGGAAAACTGTGCGACTGTGAAACTGTTGCATTCATTTGTTGCAGTTTATGTGACAAACTCTTATGTTTTCATCACTTTTTTGGGAGTGATTATCACATCCACAAGAAAACCTAAATCGGGCAAGGTAGAAGAATCTTTTTACCCATTCGCCAAGTGTACAAGTTAGGTGGGTCGAAAACATATTCCTGTCATGTGACGGACATGCCGTCACATGTGCCGTATAGAATATATCAGACGTGTTTTCCTGTGGAGGAATCGGTTGACCTATGACCTTGCGATCAAATGTTTTCGGTTCCCATTGGAGGGGCACGTCCTTTCGTTTACTAATCGCACGGTTTTGCGGTGCGGTCGCAAAACACAGACACTAAACTTACTACAGTGAACAGAGACGTCAATGAACGAACGATCAGATCATAACTTTTCGAAAATAAAAAAAGTAAACTTTTCACTCGAGGGAAGACTTGAACCAAGGACCTCTCGTTCCGCAGCTGCTCACGCTAACCAAAGGACCACGGCGCTTCTGAGCTCACAGTATCCTTGATGTTGCCTATCTTCCGCATGGACTACTCAGTTTGTTTTTCATAGTTCCACATAACTTCTTCCTGTTTTCTCGATTGATCTGTGTTCAGTTTTAAAGGCCTATCCACTGTGCCAACTTATAACTAAATCTGAGGGGGGTGCGATGGGGAGGTTCCCTTGTGAGTTTCCACGAATGTTTTGATACTTGTTGGATTCACTTAAGTTACAGGACCACTAATTTCTTATTGAATTATGCATGTAACACTTGCCTGCGAATTTTTTCATAGAATGTGTTATTATTTCCTTTTTTTTTTTTTTTTTTTTTTTTTTTTTTTTTTTTTTTTTTTTTTTTTGGCTGTGAAAGTGTAGCCTGATACGGAACAAAAGCGTATCACCGTATGCTTTCGCGTGTTTCATGTAACGTGTTTAGAAAAGTTTTTTTTTCCTTTTCTTTTTGTTGATTTAGAGAACTCCATTTGTTGTTTTATTACTATGCCAGCCGAGGCACTCGTAGAAATTTAACAAGGTGGAGTATTTTACAGGTACTGGACTCATGGTTTAGTAGACTAACGACAAGGTTCTGGAATCTCACTGAAAGGAACACAAAACGAGTAAGGGTTTTCACTTGTCATCAGGTGATCAGTAAAGGGGCTTTATTTGGCCATTTCAGAGTAACAATCATGCTTTTTGAATAACTTGACTTGGTTAAGACCAGGCGGCGCAGTGTAAATGGCCGGACACCTAGGTCGTTAAGATAACTAACACTTGACAAATATCTACTAGAACTAGGTTATTAGCGAGAACAAATGTAGCAAAAAACGAAACCAAAGCCCTAGTGATTTCACTTAAAATGAGGCTACATAAGCTGAGAAGCTCAAACGTGATCGTCTTCTCTGTTCCACATCAACATGACTTGCCAATCTAGTCAAGTGTAAATAAAGAAGTGCGAAGCGCAAATAAACAGAGCCTAAATATATGCACTACATTCAAAATGTTAGTTAATACTCAGCATATAAAATATGGAAGTTTCTAAAGAAGCTATTTTAGACTACTCCCTCACTAGTATTATTTCCTCATTATTGAGATGATGATAATTGCTCCAGCGTTATTGTGATGTGGATTATTGGTTGTAGGTATGTGAACACACTCATGAAATTATAAGAACATCTAAGGATAGCAGGCAATGACATATGCAACTAGAAGTATAATATTTCACCAAAAAAAGTGCTCCTAGAAGTGCCTGCCAGCGGAATCTGCGCTAGGGGACATCAGGTTTGTATGACTGCTCTTGCTAGGTGGACTGCTCAGCGCACAAGCCCACTTAATCTAGGTCGTGTATGCTATGTAAACAGATTGAAAAAACAACCGTCCATTTCCACGCATGTACGGACAACTAGGGAGTGTCGCCCCAAAAATTTTTCTATTGGACTCGACTTCACGGTCGTAGCAAACATATACATGTTGATTTTGCTTGTCCCTTCTGGAACACTTGCTAGCTGACTGTTCTCAGTGCAGACATATTCCAGTGTACTCGACAACAAATGCACTCACTTCTTTCGTTTGATGAGAAGAGGTGACAGAAATAGTCGTTTTGGAAAATTTCTCGCTGTGTTCCTCGGTGGAATTTCAACAATGTTTCCAGAAAAGTCCGATTCAACACGTCTTAACATTGTCACCTTAATCGAATGGTGACGTCAATCTTTTCATTTACACTTTCTGGGCTCAGATGTCCAAATTTTATGCTTCTTATTCGAAGCCAAATACTTTCTTGTTTCTTCTCAGCACATGACGCACTCTGCCTTTTCACACCGCTCCAGCAGAATTATGAATTGGTTGCTATAACCGCAAGTTGCTGCACGTCTTCACCCTCAACAGCCTGCTTCACATGCCAACTTTCTAACGAAGCTCAGCACGAAGGATAAAGTTTACTATTGTGAGAACAAGGAGCATCACAACTGGGAAAACGGTATTATCACTCAGATATCTGGCTGAGCTTATTATAGAGTTCGCGGCATATCAAGCGACCATCGACGGTACCAAAACGAAACGTTTCCATGATTACTGTGATCCTGCCGTCGACTTTCATGTTTCAGAAATGCTGCCTGCAACGAAGACTGCTGTCCCCGAGTAGCCTTGGCCTGTGCCTGATGTTCAGGCTCGTGGGCAAGCGGACAGCTGTCCCGTAGAGGTCGACTCGTGCTCGCCTACTCAACCGCTGCCGCAGCTGCCGCATCCATCGCTCTAACAGTGAAGTCAGTCATTGACATTGAGCCCGCATAATCTACACGGACTTCGGTGTCCTCAAATGCGCCATGCTGCATCCACCTGTGCCGCTGGATGGACGTTCCACCTCAATTTTCTTGGCAAATGTTCCGAGTGATTGACAAGCCATCACGCCGCATCCGACTCCACCAACTCAACCCAAACCAGACCTAATCCACGTCATCTCCCGCACCCTCACTATGTGACGACGACCATCAGTGTTAGGGGGAGGAATAGGGTATCAACGGTGTTTTTTCCATCTGCACACAGCGCGCCGCTCATCGCCCACTTCTCCGCGCAGTAAGACAGCTCCCTTCAAGGCTCGCCAGCTTCCTTTGGGTGGTGAAACGGATGAACCAAAGTACGCTGTCTGCGCTTATACTCACTGCATGCAGTGAATCCGTCCACCCTTTTTTCTAAGATACCCCTCACCAGGTTCTTCCCATCTCTCAACAGACTCTCACAATAGCAGGACAATAGCACGACATCATTAATATTGTAACAGCAAGCAATTGATTGTATTTTTCAACAGGTAGTAAGTACTTGAATCAAAGTTAGTGTGGAACAGAGAATCAAGTGATAGAAATATATGTTGTCAACTGTTTACCATCTAAATGGTATGAATAAAATAACAGCAATATTCAGTTGTAGTTAACATTGCATATTTTCGTGTTCAAGTGATAGGATATTTCAAAAATAGTAACTAATCGTCAGTGGTTTGCGAGTCCCACTTTGCTAAACTATACTCAAAATAATCATCATCTCACACATAATTAAGTTTTAATACAGCGATTAACATATCTAAATTCAGGTAATCATGGGTAAATTCGAACATCATAACCAGTAATAATTCCAAAACGCAGCCAAAATAATTGAAAGCTCAGTGCTGTCCATCACCCAAGGCATGCAAGATGTTATTCTCAACTGGCTCTCAAATTCTGCACCTCTGAGCCCGGAATTATTCCAAGTAGAAATGAAAGTAAAAGTCACTTTCCGCCCTAAATCTAGGACTTTACCAGCTCTAAACCACGGTAACGGCTCTCCAACACGCAACGTATACCTACAGTCACCTGGAATAGAATGACGGCTCGACGCGGAAACACAGGGAGCAGCTGTTTGCATCACTTTATAAAATCTTTGTAATCTCGTCAAGTACTACAGTAATAAAAGTATAGGTAAAATGGACCACTTATTAAAATATTAACAATTCCAGAATATATGTAAAAATCAGTATCTTTCGCCGCTTCTCACCCTCATTTCATATGCAATGAATGATCTATGTCTCGTATTTTATCCATAGTTAAACAAAATATGAAATATGTTCAGATGTGTTCGTTACTGATGACAAGAAAATAGTTGTTAATTCATTTAAACAGTAAAGATGAGCTGCTCAGCAGAAGTGTCTCTTTGTGCTCTATTCAGATATTATGCACACATTACCACTTTAAAATGAGTGTCTTTACTATGGGTGGAATCGACATTTAAGTAATCATTTAAAATCATGTAATAAACTATACATATTACATATGCTTACACAGGCGGATATGTGATACTCACTGGTATTGTTCTCAGCTATTATACAACACCTTGATCATGAGGCAGTCATGGGCTATTAATTTATAATGGTCTGGGTAATATTAAAGTTTTACAGTGCCCTAATAGTTTTCACAGTCTGTTATACATGTAAAGCAGAATGTGTGTATGTGTGTACATCGAGGAACTCCCTAAACCGCTGGATAGATTTCAGTCAAATTTCGCAGAAAAAGCAGGCTTCATGGACATCAACACATTTTGGTTCATAACTTCCTAGCTGCAGCCCATGTCATGTAGGCACCCCTGCACATTAGGTATTTCTTGAGTAGTACTGCCTTGCTTCAATGAACTGCACTGTGGTCTTTACATCAGGGAGCAAAAAATGATTTTCAAGTCCCTGATGTGTAGCCTGCTCTGCATGCCTGGCAGGAACTGTATTGCAGTGGCTACACGTGTCTGTTTCTGCTAGTATAGCTGGAGACAGGTCGAGATAGATAAAGGAGGGGATGGACAAGGCAATGGGAAGGAGGAAAAGAGCAAAAGTAGGGAGGAGGGGGAGATGTATGAGGTAGCTGGAACGTATAGAGTGCTGGTGAACAGGTTGATGGGAAGGCGGAATTGTAAAGAGAGATGTGGAGGAGGGGAGAGGAAGATATTGTCAGAGGGAGGAGGAAAAAGTTATAGTCAACAGAGGGAGCGAGGGAAATGTACAGAAAGAGGAGGTAAGTAGAAGTGACAGGGAAAATGGGGAGAAGGAAAGGGGCAGATAGAGATGAGAAGATGAAGTGAACAGGCAGACGGATAAAAAGGTTGCTCAGTGATGTGTCAAACATATATGCAGGGGAAGAGATAGTAAGGTCTCAGTAAACGTAACTTAATGTCACAATTATTCGCTGTTTAAGCTAACCGACTCCTGCTGCCCAAAGGCTTGGGGAAACCGCGCTTGACTATCGCAGATCGCTTCCGCTCGTCTCCCGTCAGCACGTGGGGCACACACCGAACTTACACTTTCTGTAACTGTGCTGTGCTGACAGCTCTAAGACACATGTGTTAGATTAGAATTCCTTCACATCTTCGCCCACCATTCATCATCCCGCAGTACTGGTCAGACAATAGCAGCAGCCAGACTAAGGATCACAGTTCATATGAAGGCTGCATCTGGAGAGTTGCTGGGACTAGAAAGCACAGAATTCTCACCAGTGGCGTGTTATTTCGTTCAGTGATGAATTGCGGTTCCACCCTAACATGATTGACCATCGTCAGCGGGTAACGTGTCGTCACATTTTCCATCATTTCAATTTTGGAGACCCACATCGGTGCTTCTCCTGTCGTCATCGTGTGGGCAGCCAACCCGTGTGACTTCAGGTCTCACTGGTGGTGGCTGACTGAAATCTGACGGCACATCAGTGCGTTACGGATATCCTATGTCCTCATGTGTTAGATCCCAAGCGACAGAACAATTCTCGAACCTCAAGCGTGTTCCAGTGGCAACATCTATGATATCAAGATGAGATACAGTGGCTTCGTGACGTACTGTAAGTAGGCTGTTTATGTTTTCTTATTGGCAACGTTACGTAGCGCTCTGTATGAAAATCACTGGCTGTGCTGTGTGCAGTCTGTGGCTAGTTTGCGTTGTTGTCTGCCATTGTAGTGTTGGGCAGCGGCAGCTGGATGTGAACAGCGCGTAGCGTTGCGCAGTTGGAGGTGAGCCGCCAGCAGTGGTGGATGTGGGGAGAGAGATGGCGGAGCTTTGAAATTTTTAAAACTGGATGTCATGAACTGCTATGTATATTATGAGTTTTCAACATTATTAAGGTAAATACATTGTTTGTTCTCTATTAAAATCTTTCATTTGCTAACTATGCCTATCAGTAGTTAGTGCCTTCAGTAGTTTGAATCTTTTATTTAGCTGGCAGTAGTGGCGCTCGCTGTATTGCAGTAGTTCGAGTAACGAAGATTTTTGTGAGGTAAGTGATTTGTGAAAGGTATAGATTAATGGTAGTCAGGGCCATTCTTTTGTAGGGATTTATGAAAGTCAGATTGCGTTGCGCTAAAAAATATTGTGTGTCAGGTTAAGCACAGTCTTATGTATAATTGTTCAAAGGGGACGTTTCATATAATTTCAAAACTCCGCCATCTCTCTCCCCACATCCACCACTGCTGGCGGCTCACCTGCAACTGCGCAACGCTACGCGCTGTTCACATCCAGCTGCCGCTGCCCAACACTACAATGGCAGACAACAATGCAAACTAGCCACAGACTGCACACAGCACAGCCAGTGATTTTCATACAGAGCGTTACGTAACGTTGCCAATAAGAAAACATAAACAGCCTACTTACAGTACTTACCAACCATATTTGTGCTTGCATCCAGGCGAGAAGGGATGCAACGTCATACTGATAAGTGAACTCATGCTGGCGATTGCTTTATAAATTTGACTTTAGTTTGTAATCACATAATCACATCATTCGCCTTTCTTTTTTTTTTGTTTCTTTTTTTTTTTTTTTTGAGTCATCGGTCTTCTAACTGGTTTGATGTGGCATGCCATGAATCTCTCTCTTGTGCAAGCCTCTTCTCTTCATCTCAGTGTACCACTTGTGACCTATGTCCTTAGTTGTTTGCTGGATGTATTCCAACGTCTATTTTACTCTGTAGTTTTTATCCTCTACAGTTCCCTCTAATACCATGGAAGTTATTGCCCGTTGTCTTAACACTTGCTCTACCATCGTCATTCTTCTTGTCAGTGATTTCCGTATTTCATCCACTCGCCGGTTCTCCGGAGAATCTCCTCATTCCTTACCTTGTGAGTCCACCTAATTTTCATCGTTTTTCTGTAACAGCTTATCTCAAATTCTTCGATTCTCTCCTTTTCTGGTCTTCCTACAGTCCTTGTTTCACTACCATACAATGCTGTTCCCCAAAAGTACATTTTCATAATTTTCTTCCTCAGATTAGGGCCAAGGTTCGATATTAGTAGACTTCTCTTGGCCAGTGCTAGCTTCCTTTTGATATCCTCCTTGCTCTGACCATCTTGGGTTATTTTGCTGCGTACGTAGCAGAATTCCCTAATTTCATTTACTTTGTTACCATCAATCCTGATGATAAGTTTCCCATTGTTCTCATTTCTACCACTTTTTATTACTTTCGTCTTTCTTCGATTTACTCTCAGCTATGTTCCGTAATCAGTATACTGTTGATTTCATTGAGTAGATCCTGTAATTTTTCTTCACTCTCATTAAGGATAGCAACACCATTAGCAAATCAAGCAAATCATTGATATCCTTTTGCCATGAATTTTAATTCCATCTTTGAACCTTTCTTTAATTTCGTCATTACTTCTTCGATGTGTAGATTGAGTAGTTGGGGCGGCAGACTACATCCCCGTCTTACACCCTTTTTAATCCGAGCACTTCTTGATTCTTGTATACGATGCATATTACTCATCTTTCCCTATAGCTTATCTCTATTTTTCTCAGAATAGCTAATATCTTGAACCATCTGACACGGTCGAACCCTTTTTCTCGGTCGACAAACCCTATGAACGTGTACCGATTTTTCTTCAGTCATACCTTTATTATCAACTACAACGTGTGAGCTGCGTCTCTGATTCATTTACCTGTCCAAGAGCCTACCTAATGGCCATCTAACAAATCCTCAATTTTCTTTTCTGTTCATCTGTGTATTATTCTTTTCAGCAAACTCTGATACATGTACTGTTAAGATGATTGTACGATAATTCTCGCACCTGTCGGCTCTTACAATCTTCAGAACCGTGTACATGATATTTTCTTCAAATGTCAGATGGTGTATCGCCAGATTCGTACATTCTACACACTGACGTGAGTAATCGTTTTGTTGCCACTTCCACACATGATTTTAGAAACCCTGATGGAAAATTATCAATCCCTTCTGCCTTATTACATAGTAAGTTTTCTAAAGCTCTTTCAAGTTCTGATTCTAATAATGCATCCCTTATCACTTCCACATCTACACCTTTTACTTCTTCTCTCAGATCAGACATGTCTTTCAGTGTCCTTCACTGTACTCTTTACAGCTGCTCTCTCCTCTGCATTTAACAATGGAATTCTCATTGCGCTCTTAACGTTACTACACCTGATTTTAATGTTAGTAAAGGCTATTTTGATTTCTGTGAGTCGCGGATAACCATGGAAAGACAACAGCGATGGACAGACATAATGACAGAATCATAAGTCTCGAGAATAAAACAAATCGAGAGCCGGGAGGTAACAGTATTATGAATCAAACAAGGATGAGTAGCCGAACAATACGTGAGCTTAATCTGAACATGACTTAGGTCCTGGCACCTACGCTGGTAGCTTTATAGCACGGTCTCGAGGGCAGGTAGGCTGCAATGTGGGTCGTGACGCACGCTTAGCCCTTAGGCGGCGACAGGACCTCTCGAAAATATTTCAGAAACGTCTGGCCGGGATGCCAGTTAAAGTAATAATAGTAAGTAGCAAAAATATAGATGTCAAGTGAACTGTCCATCACTTAGAGTAAATTTATGTTTAAATTCTGTTTATTCCTCACAGAAAAAAGTAGAGTTTCTGTATCACCAGAATGATCAGCACTCTGAGGCGCTTACTTTGAATACCCAGCCGGTAATATAACATACAGTAATTAAGGTGCACTTCTAAATATGTAATTTTGGAACTCAATTTAAGCAGTTGCCCATTTTCGGCGGTAGATCGGTTGGTCAGCAGGGACTTTCCGTGGCAGACTATCTGCAGCGGTCCCTTGTTGCTTGAGAAATTTAAGGGTGTTGTTTGTTGGTGAGACACACTGGTGTCCAAAATTAAAGCAACAGACCGCTGTTTCCCCTTCCTGTATTTAATTCACTATATAATCACACAAACTGTAAACAGATGTTCGTTCGATGGTGTTCTGCACGGAAGAGCGCATTTCGGTCAACGGAAAAACACACCAAAGATGACGTCAGGGCACCTACCGAACGAAGAAGTGTTTGTCGGGTAGTCCCACATCCACAGTCGCTGTGTACACAGGCACAGACAGTGCACTATGACACAGAGAAGACTCCTACAAGACTCTTTGCGGTGGAGGACCAAAGGAAGAGTGGAAGCAGGATAGTCACAAACTCGTATGGCCCGATGGCGTAACCTGAATCGTTCTGTTGTTTCTCGGATGTGGTGACACTTCATAGAGGCCGAAACTGTATTCCGAAGACCAGGGAGGGCCGACCGTTATTTGGCTGCAAGTGCACGGCGGTACCGCCTTAGTACTGCGTAGCAACTGGCAACTGACTTCGCAGCATCCACTGGACGTGTTGTATCGATGCAAATGGTGTAGAGAATACTTCTATAGAGTGGCCTTTATTGTCGGAGACCTTCTGTATGTGTGTCTCTGATGCGTCTTCACAGAAGGGAACGTCTAGAGTGGAGTCGTCAAATACCACCTGGACTGTCGAGGAGTGGGCCTGTGTTCGTTTCACAGATGAGTCCCAATTTGGTCCGTAGAGTGATTCTCGACGGATTCGGATTTTAAGGCAATTTGAAACACCATTTTCAGACCCGAACATTGTGAAAAGGGACCGATATCGGAGAGGATCGCTAATGGTGTTGGCAGAGATTATGTTGACCTCTCGAACACCTCTTCATGAAATTCTACTGGTAAACTGGAAGAATTAACTGCTTTAAGGTACCGTGATAAGGTCTTGCGACCTCATGTTGCGAGGTCCTGTGCGCCCAGTCTTTGAAATAATGGACGATAATACTCGACTTCATAGAGCACGAGTGGTTGATGTTTCCTTGAAAACGGAAGGTACTGCACCCATGGCGCGGCCTGCTCGTTCTTCCTATTGGAATACCATAGAGCTTGTCAGGGATGCACTAGGGAGACGGGTTGCATCCCGTCAACATCCACCAACCGAGAGTTGCGAGCAGCTCCACAGGAAGAATGTGCTATTTGCTTCAACATGGCATTGATGACGTTATTCACAGCATTCTCCGTCGTTGTCAGGCGTCTACTGCAGCCAGTCCGCATCTCGTGGTCGTGCGGTAGCGTTCTCGCTTCCCACGCCCGGGTTCCCGGATTCGATTCCCGGCGGGGTCAGGAATTTTCTCTACCTCGTGATGACTAGGTGTTGTGCGTTGTCCTTAGGTTAGTTAGGTTTGAGTAGTTCTAAGTTCTAGGGGACTGATGACCTCAGATATTAAGTCCCATAGTGCTCAGAACCATTTGAACCATTTTTTTCTACTGTTGCCAGAGGTGGGCACACCCCATAGTAAGCACTTTAACCAGGTGTCGTAATGTGTGTGTAAATCAGTTGTTTTGAAAATAACGAAGAACATTTTCGTCCAGTGTTCTGCATGTTGTATGCCGCCTAGTTGTCTAAGATGTGGCGTCTAGGTAACCTGCTTCTCGGATCGTTAGATAACAATTCGAGCAAAGCGTATTATAGAATTTTATTAAAAATGAATCAATGAAAACACTTAATTTTGAGAAATACATAAATGTGTCGCAAGCAAAGGGTGACATGCAATGTAATCAATGTACTTCAGTATAACGATTTCAATACAATACAGTCTTGACGCATCTGTAGAACTGGACCGTGACCAGTCGGCGAGGCACTTATGTCATTTCCACGCAGAGGTCGCTTCCATCACGTTGTCGTCCTGGAGAGGGGTCGGTGAGGGTGCAACTGGCTGACGTCTTGTCACCGCCCCCTCTACTCTATCGTTTCCGACTGGCGTTCTGGCGCTTTACTTTACGCCGTAACACTGCATATTGCATTTGTTTACGTTCTGTATTCTTTACGTTGTTCCTCCTTTTTTCTATCACCTTTTTATACCGCTTTGTGGCAAAATAAACACAACAGTGCTTAATTTCCGTTTGCTGCTTTAATTTTGGATACCAGTTACTTCGTTTGCAAGCTGCTGTATTTACAACTTTTCATAAGATCACCAATCACAATTGTCAGTAATGAATCTATGTAGTGTATTCAGGAGTTTTTCGCAGGTTCGAATCCTGCCTCGGGCATGGAAGTGTGTGATGTCCTTAGGTTAGTTAGGTTTAAGTAGTTCAAGTTCTAGGGGACTGATGACCACAGCAGTTAAGTCCCATAGTGCTCAGAACCATTTGAACCATTTTATTCTGGAGTTTTACTTCAGGCTTGCACTATTGCTGTCAGAAATACGTAAACTGTATTTAAGTATACTCGCCAATGAACATTGACATGAACACGAATATGTTGGTATGGGTCTCGCAGGATGCTAGTGTAGTAAGGTGTTACGGATGGCACACACAAAGTATTGTACGGGCAGAGCCAGTGACCTAGGAGTATCCTCGCCGGCGGCGATAGGTCGTGTCAGCCAGTTCTTACGCAGGATACATCAGCCAACTTCAACCTCGCCTCCGCATGGCGCCGAGCTCTTGGTTCTGCATCTTTATAGTTCAGTCATTCATACTGGTTATGTTTCGTGTCTTTCTCCGTGCTCTACGTGGTGTGTAGACTGTCTACTCCCCCGTAACGTGTCCCCACATATGCAGTTTGTTTTGCTTTACTGGCATCTGGCTCTTCCTACTTCCGTAGTCGAGTCACCACCAAGTAGGCTAGCTGCATTATGCTGACAAGACGATATCGTGATTTCATCACACTCGTGCAAACACAGATGTGGCGACAGAGGACATTGTTACAC
Organism: Schistocerca nitens; assembly: GCF_023898315.1. Lineage (NCBI taxonomy): Eukaryota > Metazoa > Arthropoda > Insecta > Orthoptera > Acrididae > Schistocerca > Schistocerca nitens. The sequence continues at coordinate 710,464,968 of NC_064614.1, read as the reverse complement.
GTGAGACACTTCTATACTTTTCATAGTTTCAGTTTGTGGCAACAATGGACGTGGCTCTTTTGCAGTGCTGGCACAAGCAACTGCGCCTCTAGGAGCAGCAGCATCAGCTGCAGTGGAAGCAGCTGCAGGAACTGCTCAAACAGAATGTAGAATTGCTCCGGTCCCACGGACTTTGGTGGTGGGCCACGCACAAGCAGAGAAGCCTTACTCGCCATAGCCATTCGCCTGTTTCGACGAGTCTACGAAAGGTGGGAAAATTACTTGTGCCAGTTCTTGATGCGCTGCCAGGTAAAGCGTATCGTCGATCAGCCTGATAACGCCACCTCGTTATTTTCCGGTATTGCTGAGTTGTATGAAATCGTGCAAAATGTTACGTCCTTCACTGACCCTGAGTAATATAACCCCGAGCACCTCTATCAGTGGCTCCTGCAATATTCTGGACAGCAAATCCAAAAGTGACCCAGGCAGTCATACTCTGCAAGGTCTCTCGTGCATGTACCAAATGTATGCAGACCTCAATCTCCACACTAGGGCAATTGTCTTCTCCTACCTTCTGTATCTGAAGTTGCCCAGATTTCCTAACCACAAGAACTTATGTCAACAGCAAGGGACGTACCTTTTGACGATGGACTGTTAGTGAAATTAGATGCAATTGGTAAACAGAACCTGATGCCTCGTGGGGTTAGCCTACCGATCTTTCTGTCCGCTGAGCCACCTTGCTGTTTCGCTGTTAACGATCCGAGTGAGGTGACGTCATGGCGCTGTCCACCTCCGCTCCGAGTGTGCAGGGTACATAGGGCTAAGTCGAAGAGCCATGGTTCATATTCCTGAGGGTTCTCGGGTGGCGTTCTCCTTCTGCACAAGTTCCTCCTCAGTGTGCAAGTCGTTGGTCCTGCTACGATTGACATGTGGATTGCCCATATAGGGACGCTATGCCGAGAGTTCGTCACAGATGGCAAGCCACAGGACAGATTCAGGAGGTCCTAGTCTTTTCCCTGGACTCCAAGGCTTTTCGACACCCAGGAAGCATCACCCTAGCGTATTATGCTGACGCTGGTTTTGCATGGGCGACCATTCGGTCGCTGTTCAAGATTTGGACTCTTTACTACGATCATATGGCTAGGTACAAAGTCGAAGCCTATGTCTCTCTTAAGGAGTCAGCAATTCCTATATTTTGTCACCATCTCCTCGTTCTTTCCGTCATACTGCCCGACAAGTTGAAGGCGAGCTGCAGCGTTGGCTGGAACTCGTATCGTTATAACAGATTTGTATCCCATTTTGCAACGAGATGAGATGTTTACGAAGTTTTCAGGGGTCCTTTATTTTTCCCATCTTGACTTGCACGACATATCTGCAGTAACTGTTTGACGCTATTTTTAGGGGTCCTTAGTGCTCATCACCACATTTGGGCGCTACCACTTTAATTTCACCTGCTCCGGAATTTATCGAAGAAATGCGGAGAATTTGATTTAAGACGTTCCCCTTCTTGTATTAGCTGCCTCAATAACATACAGATCACAACCTCCAGGTGAGAGAAGCTTTTGCGAAATTGACAGGTAGTTGTCCATTAGTTCCTGCGGAATGGTTTTATTGAAAATTGATAACAGTAGCCCAAATGGAGTGTTTCTTGGGATATGTTCTTAGCAAAGATGGCCTCATCTCTATAGACAAGCACATTATAGTCATCCTCAACCAGCTGGCATCATTACAGATGCAGTGCACATCTGCCATCCTCTTGAACGGCATCGTCAAAAGGTATCGAATTCGTATGGACTGCAGACTGTCAACGGTATTTTGTCCCTCAAGCAGTGTTTTTTGCTTTGCGCCCGGACTAGTTTCTTTACGCTAGATAATCTGTTAACCCTGGTCGCCAACGTGTCTCTGAATGGTATTGGTGCGATCTGGTTGTTGGTGACATCTGAATGCAGTTTGATCGTTAGTTTCATGCAACCATGCAGAGGGATGTACGGAGGCTGTTCGGAAAGTAAGGCACATCGGTCGCGAAATGAAAACCACTGTGAAAATCAAAAATTTTTTATTCGCAACAGTTACAACAGTTAGCCACACCTTCCAGCTACCTCTCTAAATAGTCACCGCTCCGACTTAGACATTTGTCGTGGCGTTGTACAAACTTTCCAGTACTCTTGTCACAGAAAGCAGCCGCCTTTGCTTTCCGCCAGTTCTCTACACTGGTCTGCCTTTCGTTGTTTGTGCGAAAACGTTGTCTTCCTAGTCAGCGGTTCATGTGAGCAGAAATGAACCACGGAGGGACTGTGGGTGATCAAACATTTCCCATCGAAAACGCAGAAGCAGCGTCTTCATTGCTCCTGCAGAGTGCGGCTGAAAATTGTCTTGAAGAAAGAAACGCGTGGCATTTCTGTTTTGTGGGCTGCGTAGCTTCAGGGGAAATCTCTCAACAGATCCACTTACTTGACGGAGGACACTGTTGGTTTAGGCATTTCTACGTAATCACATTGGGCTCTGAGCTGGAAGGATCTACGCGAAGGAACGACAGGCAAACTAAAGACGCTGCCCAACACATCTGCGCAAAGTTCCACCAGATTTTCAGAGTGGTTTCCATTTCCCTCCTAATCGGACCTTACCTTCAGAATACGCCTCTTATATATACGAACGTACGCGCTAGCTCACCAGTCGGTAGCCGACCGACTCTGGAACAAACGATGCGACCGTAACGCCAGCGGCCGCCTGGGACAGCATATTGCGTCTGCACACCTGTCTCCATGACAGTTGCCATCCATTTGGCCTGTCACTACCAGAAACAAATGATAGGCGGCTGACAGCCGTTCCAGTGAAGGGGCGACGCTCGCCCATGCCGCCTCATCACTCGACTCTCACTCCACTCCCCCCACCACTCCGCCACACATTGTACATCATATCTCACGTCACTTTACTTTCGTGAAAGGAAAGGGGACTCCATCACAGTCGCCCCAAGTTTTCTTTCACCTTTTGCTTCTCGGTCACCTTCCAGCTGAAGACAATTGCCTTCCGGTGTTAGTTTATGCAACTTCATTCGGTGCTAATCTGCCTACACTTCCATCAGCACAACGTAATCTTTGCAGAATACATTTCTGCAACCCGCACAATCTCTCACTACAGGGTTTGTGATATACGTCTATTACTTAATCGCACAACCCAAGTATAAGCGTTACTGATTGCTACAAATGATAAACTGAAAGTACGCGCAGTTAGCCATTGACGCCACTCTCACGTAAAAATGAGGGTAATTAGACATTAAAAAGCTTTTGGGATCATCAATGATGGTCCTAAACGAAATAATTAATTTTGACTTTGCTTTGTCATTTTATATGTATAGCGATGGTGGACGAGAGATACCAAATAGATAACAATTGCCGATAATTTTTGCTGTTGGCAACTGCGATTAATTCAGATGTAAGTAAACATTGCCAAGATTCTGTTTTACGTTGCAAAGGAGCCCTTTGCGCGGAGAATGGTGCTTCTCGTATGGATACAACAGAGAGGTGCCAGAGAAGCGGTTCTGGCTGTTAGACGAAGTCAGTGTCTGGAACCAACCACAACTAAGCAGTCTGTCTGAGACTGTGCAAACGAGCTCAGATACGTTGACTTGGGTTCCATCATTACCTAGTACTAGGAACCTATCGATTCCCTGGTTCTAAGCAGTCACTGGTCAATCTCTGAAATATCATCAGTAATGGCGACCAAAGACTCCCACTATAAAGAGCCACTCATTTCTGCCAACGGCGTTGTCGAAGGGGGACGAGGAGTGGACAACCCAGGATGGCACGGCCAACGGGGAGATATCTGTGTGAAAAATAGTGAAGACCCAACGATAGGGTAACATACTAAGAGTCGAAGCGTGGCATTTCAGAAGTTTGAAGATGGAACGGAAGCTATAAAATCGAAAAAGATATCAATGAAGTGTAATTCAAAGAAGACGAATAAAGGGTAATATCAAAAGTAGCAGAAAATTCCAAACCGGGACTAGCTTTTGTTATGAATAGGTACGGAGGGCAGACAGATACTGTGAGCAGTTCAATGATAGGGTAGTTCTCGTTAGAAGAGGCAGTAAACGAACAAAAATTCAGGTATAAATGCCGACGTCACTTGCAGATGAAGTAGAGAATGTATGTTGATACTGAAGGGCTAATTCATGTATGTAACGGCAGATGGTAATCTACTAGTCGTGTAGGATTGTAATGTGGTAGTACAGGAAGGAATAGAAGAAAGAGCTAACAGATATGAGCTTCTCTGTGAGAATGAGAGACAAGAAGGTAATTGAGCTTTGAAATAAATTTCTTCTAGTAATAGCGAAAACACTGTTTAAAATCACAAGAAGAGGAGGTACATATAGAAGAGGCCGAGATACGTGAGAACGTTCCAGCTGGATTACATCACTGTCAGGCAGATTCCGAAACCAGATGTTGGCTGTAAGGTGTTTTCAAGAGAAGATATCAACTAGGAGCACAACTTGGTAATAATAAAAAGTCGGCATTAGGTTAAGGGACTCTCCTGGAAGAACCAGCGTGCAAAGAAGAGAGATACCACAGCAATGAGGAACGATGAGATGCGTTTGAAGTTACCTGAGGCTACAGAGACTGCGATAATGACTACCGCAGTAGGTAGTTCATTTAACGAGCAAAAACCTCTCTAAAAATGGCAGTCACAGACGTTTGATAGACAAACATTGGTAGAAGGAAGGTAACTGTGAAGAAGCCTTGGGTAACAAATGATGTATTTCTGTTGATCGACAAAAGAACGATGAACAAAAACGTTCCAGGAAGTTCCGGAATGTAGAAATATATGTCACTTAGTAGAGAAATAAATACGAAGTGCAAAACGAAAGAAAGAAATAAAATCCGTCGCGGGAACGGCCGATGCAGCAAAGTCAAAACATCTTTAGCTGAAATGAAAAGCAAGAGCTTCAACATTAAGTGTGCAGAGCAGATTTCTCCGTTAAGCGCAGAGGAATGAACGAATAAGTGGAAGGAGCACAATGAACGCATCTACGATTGGGAGGACTTCTCTGCTGACGTGATTGAGGGACAAATGAGAGCCGATATGAAAGACACAGGGGCTTCAGTGTTACAAAGTCGGAGTTTAATAAAGCTATGGAAACTTTGTGATCAAATATAGCAGAAGAGATGAATAATGTTTCTTAAGAATTTCTGAAAGCATTTGGGAACGTGGTAAACAAACGACTATTCACGTAGGACTGCAGAAAATGGGTTTGGAGATATGTCATAACTCTTTCGGAAAAAGATCAGCCACTCAGTTCCGAAGATAGAAAAGACAGATAAGAAAGAGAATTGTCGCACAGTCATCTTAATGGCTCATGCTTCCTTGTTGGCGGCAAGAATAATATACAGAAGAATGAGGAAGAAAGCTGAGGATGTGTGGTGAAAACAACAGGTCTAGCTGCAGAATTGATTTATAGCTTTATTTATACATGACGCGCCTTACACCTGATACAAGGCATCTTCCGATTGCCCAGTACGGTTTTGAGTGCCACGATTAGGGCATCGGCAACAACAGAATACCGTCACTATACAGGGTGAGTCACCTAACATTACCGCTGGATATATTTCGTAAACCACATAAAATACTGACGAATCGATTCCACAGACCGAACGTGAGGAGAGGGGCTAGTGTAATTGCTTAACACAAACCATAAAAAAAATGCACGGAAGTATGTTTTTTAACACAAACCTACGTTTTTTTTAATGGAAACACGTTAGTTTTGGCAGCACATCTGAACATATAAACAAATACGTAATCACAGCCGTTTGTTGCATTGTAAAATGTTAATTACATCCGGAGATATTATAACCTAAAGTTGACGCGTGAGTTCCACTCCTCCGCTGTTCGATCGTGTGTATCGGAGAGCACCGAATTACGTAGGGATCCAAAGGGAACGGTGATGGATCTTAGGTACAGAAGAGACTGGAACAGCACATTACGTCCACATGCTAATACCTTTTCATTGGTCTTTTTCACTGACGCTCATGTACATTACGTGGTTCATGGTGTGGGTTCCTGTAGTCATGTCCTAGTTCATGAACCACGGGCAACGTATGGGTGGCCAAGTAAGTGGTCCCGACAGTCGGGATACCAGTTACTTTGGAATAAGGCTGGGCATCTCGGACATATTCTGAGTCGTGGTCAGCCCGCATCTCGTGGTCGTGCGGTAGCGTTCTCGCTTCCCACGCCCGGGGTCCCGGGTTCGATTCCCGGCGGGGTCAGGGATTTTCTCTGCCTCGTGATGGCTGGGTGTTGTGTGCTGTCCTTAGGTTAGTTAGGTTTAAGTAGTTCTAAGTTCTAGGGGACTTATAACCACAGCAGTTGAGTCCCATAGTGCTCAGAGCCATTTGAACCATTTTTTTTTTTTTTTTGAGTCGTGGTCACCTTTGTGCTCATACGGCAAAGACTACCAAATCCACCGGTTAGTCCCTCAACCGTTAGGGGTAAAACTCAATGGGACTCGGGGCAAGTAAGGCTAGCAACCTGCTTCCGTGGTACTTTAAATATGATGCTGGCAACAATCAGCGCAAAATGCCTCGGACCTTTGGAGGTGACGGAGTCCCACCTCTAACTGACAAATCAGGAACCCCTAAGATACGACTTGACAAACAAATGGTAATGAGATGGGGAGCTATAAATATCAATGGGAGCTACTCTGGGAAGAAGGTAGAGCTGGCAGAGGATGCAAGTAAGATGGGGCTGGACGTTTTAGCTGTTAGTGACATTCGGGTAAGGGGTGAGAAAGAAGAGGAAGTGGGAGAATACAAGGTCTACCTGTCAGGAGTCAAAGCAGGAATAGCACAATGGGGTGTAGGGCTTTACATCAGGAAAGAAATGGAACCCAGCATAGTTGCATTAAGGTATGTAAACGAACGACTGATGTGGATAGATTTGACAGTGTCTAGCAAGAAAATTAGGATTGTGTCAGTATATTCGCATTGTGAAGGGACAGATCAAGATAAGATGGATAGTTTTTATGAGGCACTCAGTGATGTAGTTGTTAGGGTGAAGAACAAGGACAGTGTTCTGCTAATTGGTGATTTTAATGCCAGGATTGGAAATCGAACAGAAGGGTATGAAAAGGTTATGGGTAAATTTGGAGAGAATATGGGGGCCAACAGGAACGGGAAACAACTCTTGGATTTTTGTGCCAGTATGGGCTTAGTAAACACAAACTCCTTCTTTAAACATAAGAACATTCACCGGTATACTTGGGAAGGCAGAGGAACCAGATCTGTCATTGACTATATAATAACAGATCAGGAATTCAGGAAGCCTGTGAGGGACACACGTGTATTCAGGGGATTCTTTGATGACACAAAATGGTTCAAATGGCTCTGAGCACTATGGGACTCAACTGCTGTGGTCATAAGTCCCCTAGAACTTAGAACTACTTAAACCTAACTAACCTAAGGACAGCACACAACACCCAGCCATCACGAGGCAGAGAAAATCCCTGACCCCGCCGGGAATCGAACCCGGGAACCCGGGCGTTTGATGACACTGATCATTATTTAATCTGCAGTGAAATTGGGATTGTGAGGCCGAAAGTGCAGGAGGTCAGGTCCATATGTAGGATGATAAGAGTGGAGAAACTTCAGGATAAGGAAATCAGGCACAAGTACATAACAGTGATCTCAGAAAGGTACCAGTTAGTTGAATGTAGTCAATTACAATCATTGGAAAAGGAATGGACAAAGTACAGGGACACAGTACTAGAAGTGGCTAAAGAATGTCTTGGAACAATAGCGTGTAAAGGTAGGATGAAGCAAACAGCATGTTGGAATGACACAGTCAAGGCAGCCTGTAAAAGGAAAATGAAGGTGTATCAAAAATGGCTGCATACTAGAACTCAGATAGACAGAGAAAGTTATGTTGAAGAAAGAAACAAAGCCAAACAGATAATTGCAGCATCCAAGAAGAAATCTTGGGAAGACTTTGGAAACAGGTTGGAGACTTTGAGTCAAGCTGCTCGAAAACCATTCTGGAGTGTAATTAGCAGTCTTCGAAAGGGAGGTAAGAAGGAAATGACAAGTATTTTGGGCAGGTCAGGAAAACTGCTGGTGAATCCTATGGATTCCTTGGGCATATGGAGGGAATATTTCGAAGAGTTTCTCAATGTAGGTGAAAATACGATCAGTAATGTTTCAGATTTCGAGGTACAATGGGATAGGAATAATGATGGAAATAGGATCACATTTGAGGAAGTGGAGAAAATGGTCAATAGATTGCAGTGCAATAAAGCAGCTGGGGTGGATGAAATTAAGTCGGAACTCATCAAATACAGTGGAATGTCAGGTCTTAAATGGCTACACAGGATAATTGAAATGGCCTGGGAGTCGGGACAGGTTCCATCAGACTGGACAAAAGCAGTAATCACACCAATCTTTAAACATGGAAACAGAGAAGATTGTAACAACTACAGAGGTATCTCTTTAATCAGCGTTGTGGGTAAAATCTTCTCAGGTATTGTTGAAAGGAAAGTGCGAGTATTAGTTGAGAACCAATTGGATGAAAATCAGTGTAGGTTTAGGCCTCTTAGAGGTTGTCAGGACCAGATCTTTAGCTTACGGCAAATAATGGAGAAGTGTTATGAATGGAACAGGGAATTGTACCTATGCTTTATAGATCTAGAAAAGGCATGTGACCGGGTTCCTAGGAGGACGTTATTGTCTGTTCTACGAGATTATGGAATAGGAGGCAAACTTTTGCAAGCAATTAACGATCTTTACATGGATAGTCAGGCAGCAGTTAGAGTTGACTGTAAATTGAGTTCATGGTTCAGAGTAGTTTCAGGGGTAAGACAAGGCTGCAACCAGTCTCCACTGTTGTTCATATTATTTATGGATCATATGCTGAAAACAATAGACTGGCTGGGTGAGATTAAGGTATGTGAACACAAAATAAGCAGTCTTGCATATGCGGATGACTTAGTTGTGATGGCAGATTCGATTGAAAGTTTGCAAAGTAATATTTCAGAGCTAGATCAGAAATGTATGGACTATGGTATGAAGATTAGCATCTCGGAAACGAAAGTAATGTCAGTGGGAAAGAGATATAAACAGATTGAGTGCCAAATAAGAGGAACAAAGTTAGAACAGGTGGACGGTTTGAAGTACTTAGGATGCATATTCTCACAGGATGGCAACATAGTGAAAGAACTGGAAGCGAGGTGTAGAAAAGCTAATGCAGTGAGCGCTCAGCTACGATCTACTCTCTTCTGCAAGAAGGAAGTCAGTACCAAGACTAAGTTACCTGTGCACCGTTCAATCTTTCGACCAACTTTGTTGTATGGGAGCGAAAGATGGGTGGATTCAGGTTACTTTATGAACAAGGTTGAGGTTACGGATAGAAAGTAGCTAGGATGATTCCAGGTACTAGTAGATGGGAACAATGGCAGGACGGTGTCCACAATGAGGAAATCAAAGAAAAACTGGGAATGAACTCTATAGATGTAGCAGTCATGGCGAACAGGCTTAGATGGTGGGGTCATGTTACACGCATGGGAGAAGCAAGGTTACCCAAGAGACTCATGGGTTCAGCAGTAGAGGCTAGGAGGAGTCGGGGCAGACCAAGGAGAAGGTACCTGGATTCGGTTAAGAATGATTTTGAAGTAATAGGCTTAACATCAGAAGAGGCACCAATGTTAGCACTGAATAGGGGATCATGGAGGAATTTTATAATGGGGACTATGCTCCGGACTGAACCCTGAAAGGCATAATCAGTCTTAAATGATAATGATAATGATGATGATGATGATGATGACATGTACATTACCATGAGGGTTAAGGTACACGTACAGACGTGGTTTCCGTTTTCAATTACGGAGTGGAATAGAGTGTGTGCCGACATGTCAGGCCAATAGATGTTCAATCTGGTGGCCATCATTTGCTGCACACAATTGCAATCTCTGACGTAATGAATGTCGTACACGCCGCAGTACATCTGGTGTAATGTCGCCGCACATCACGGTACACATTCTCCTTTAACGTACCCCACAGAAAGAAGTCCAGAGGTGTAAGAGGAGGAGAACGGGCTGGCCAATTTATGCGTCCTCCACTTCCTATGAAACGCCCGTCGAACATCCTGTCAAGGATCAGCCTAGTGTTAATTGCGGAATGTGCAGGTGCACCATCATGCTGATACCCCATACGTCGACGCGTTTCCAATGGGACATTTTCGGGCAACGTTGGCAGATCATTCTGTAGAAACGCGATGTATGTTGCAGCTGTTTGGGCCCCTGCAATGATGTGAGGACCAATGAGGTGGTCGCCAATGATTCCGCACCATACATTTACAGTCCACGGTCGCTGTCGCTCTACCTCTCTGAGCCAGCGAGGATTGCCCACGGACCAGTAAAGCATGTTCCGTAGATTCACTGACCCGTGGTTTATGAAACCCACTTCATCGGTAGACAGGTAGAACTGCAACGCATTCTCTGTTAATGCCCATTGACAGAATTGCACTCGATGATTAAAGTCATCACCATGTAATTACTGATGTAGCGACACATGAAACGGGTGAAAGCGGTGACGATGCAGTATGCGCATGACACTACTTTGACGCAGTCCGCCGGCTCTCGCAATGTCCCGTGTACTCATGTGTGGGTTCATGGCAACAGCAGCTAACACACCATCTGCACCCGCTTCTCCTGTGACGGGCCTGTTACGGACCCGTTTCCGTGCTACGACCATACCTGTTGCATACTGTTGGCGGTAGATGTTTTGCAATGTGCGGAACGTTGGATGCTCTCTGTCCGGGTACCGTTCTGCATACACCCTGCAGGCTTCAGCTGCATTTCATCGACACTCGCCATAGATGAGTATCATCTCCGCCTTTTCAGCGTTCGAATACACCATGGTCACAGTTCCTACAACACTACACTATCACAGACGTCTGGTAACACGGTGTACTACAGTTGGTCTGGGTGCGGAGACGAATGCAGAATAACAATAGCAGCAAGCGCTACATGCGGACACTGCGCAGCTAGACCAAACGACAACAGTGCACTACAGCCACACTCGTAAACACGGTCGTCATCGTAAACATGTCCCTGCACATGGCCCGTGTTTGTTACAACACGCAACTGAACATCGAAGGTTTCTAGCGTCAACTTTAGGTTACAATATCTCCGGATGTAATTAACATTTTACAATGCAACAAACGGCACTGATTACGTATTTGTTTATATGTTCAGATGTGCTAGCAAAACTAACGTGGTTCCATTTAAAAAAACGTAGGTTTGTGTTGAAAAATATACTTCCTTGCATTTTTTTATGGTTTGTATAAAACAATTACACTAGCCCCTCTCCTCATGCTCGGTCTGTGGAATCGGTTCGTCAGTATTTGATGTGGTTTACGAAATATATCCAGCGGTAACGTTAGGTGAGTCACCTAAATAAATTGTAGCAAATACACTCCTGGAAATTGAAATAAGAACACCGTGAATTCATTGTCCCAGGAAGGGGAAACTTTATTGACACATTCCTGGGGTCAGATACATCACATGATCACACTGACAGAACCACAGGCACATAGACACAGGCAACAGAGCATGCACAATGTCAGCACTAGTACAGTGTATATCCACCTTTCGCAGCAATGCAGGCTGCTATTCTCCCATGGAGACGATCGTAGAGATGCTGGATGTAGTCCTGTGGAACGGCTTGCCATGCCATTTCCACCTGGCGCCTCAGTTGGACCAGCGTTCGTGCTGGACGTGCAGACCGCGTGAGACGACGCTTCATCCAGTCCCAAACATGCTCAATGGGGGACAGATCCGGAGATCTTGCTGGCCAGGGTAGTTGACTTACACCTTATAGAGCACGTTGGGTGGCACGGGATACATGCGGACGTGCATTGTCCTGTTGGAACAGCAAGTTCCCTTGCCGGTCTAGGAATGGTAGAACGATGGGTTCGATGACGGTTTGGATGTACCGTGCACTATTCAGTGTCCCCTCGACGATCACCAGTGGTGTACGGCCAGTGTAGGAGATCGCTCCCCACACCATGATGCCGGGTGTTGGCCCTGTGTGCCTCGGTCGTATGCAGTCCTGATTGTGGCGCTCACCTGCACGGCGCCAAACACGCATACGACCATCATTGGCACCAAGGCAGAAGCGACTCTCATCGCTGAAGACGACACGTCTCCATTCGTCCCTCCATTCACGCCTGTCGCGACACCACTGGAGGCGGGCTGCACGATGTTGGGGCGTGAGCGGAAGACGGCCTAACGGTGTGCGGGACCGTAGCCCAGCTTCATGGAGACGGTTGCGAATGGTCCTCGCCGATACCCCAGGAGCAACAGTGTCCCTAATTTGCTGGGAAGTGGCGGTGCGGTCCCCTACGGCACTGCGTAGGATCCTACGGTCTTGGCGTGCATCCGTGCGTCGCTGCGGTCCGGTCCCAGGTCGACGGGCACGTGCACCTTCCGCCGACCACTGGCGACAACATCGATGTACTGTGGAGACCTCACGCCCCACGTGTTGAGCAATTCGGCGGTACGTCCACCCGGCCTCCCGCATGCCCACTATACGCCCTCGCTCAAAGTCCGTCAACTGCACATACGGTTCACGTCCACGCTGCCGCGGCATGCTACCAGTGTTAAAGACTGCGATGGAGCTCCGTATGCCACGGCAAACTGGCTGACACTGACGGCGGCGGTGCACAAATGCTGCGCAGCTAGCGCCATTCGACGGCCAACACCGCGATTCCTGGTGTGTCCGCTGTGCCGTGCGTGTGATCATTGCTTGTACAGCCCTCTCGCAGTGTCCGGAGCAAGTATGGTGGGTCTGACACACCGGTGTCAATGTGTTCTTTTTTCCATTTCCAGGAGTGTATGTGCTCACGTCATTTGTAAAATGTCATACGTTAGATGATGAACAATTTGGGTATCGGAAACGGAAGGGCTACGGAGGGGCAATACGGACGATGTGATTGATAATTTAAGCAAGAATTAAGAAAAATCTGTACATGTGAATTGGATCTGATGAGTTGAAGAAACTTTCTGGCAATATACAGGGTGTTTCAAAAATGACCGGTATATTTGAAACGGTAATAAAAACTAAACGAGCAGCGATAGAAATACACCGTTTGTTGCAATATGCTTGGGACAACAGTACATTTTCAGGCAGACAAACTTTCGAAATTACAGTAGTTACAATTGTCATCAACAGATGGCTCTGCGGTCTGGGAAACTCTATAGTACGATATTTTCCACATATCCACCATGCGTAGCAATAATATGGCGTAGTCTCTGAATGAAATTACCCGAAACCTTTGACAACGTGTCTGGCGGAATGGCTTCACATGCAGATGAGATGTACTGCTTCAGCTGTTCAATTGTTTCTGGATTCTGGCGGTACACCTGGTCTTTCAAGTGTCCCCACAGAGCCCGCATCTCGTGGTCGAGCGGTAGCGTTCTCGCTTCCCACGCCCGGGTTCCCGGGTTCGATTCCCGACGGGGTCAGGGATTTTCTCTGCCTCGTGATGGGTGGGTGTTGTGTGCTGTCCTTAGGTTAGTTAGGTTTAAGTAGTTCTAAGTTCTAGGGGACATATGACCACAGCAGTTGAGTCCCATAGTGCTCAGAGCCATTTGAACCATTTTTGTCCCCGCAGAAAGAAGTCACAGGGGTTCATGTCTGGCGAATAGGGAGGCCAATCCACGCAGCCTCCTGTATGTTTCGGATAGCCCAAAGCAATCACACGATCATCGAAATATTCATTCACGAAATTAAAGACGTCAGCCGTGCGATGTGGCCGGGCAGCATCTTGCATAAACCACGAGGTGTTCGCAGTGTCGTCGAAGGCAGTTTGTACCGCCACAAATTCACGAAGAATGTCCAGATAGCGTGATGCAGTAATCGTTTCGGATCTGAAAAATGGGCCAGTGATTCCTTTGGAAGAAATGGCGGCCCAGACCAGTACATTTTGAGGATGCAGGGACGATGGGACTGCAACATGGGGCTTTTCGGTTCCCCATATGCGCCAGTTCTGTTTATTGACGAAGCCGTCCAGGTAAAAATAAGCTTCGTCAGTAAACCAAATGCTGCCCACATGCATATCGCCGTCATCAAACCTGTGCACTATATCGTTAGCGAATGTCTCTTGTGCAGCAATGGTAGCGGCGCTAAGGGGTTGCCGCGTTTGAATTTTGTATGGATAGAGGTGTAAACTCTGGCGCATGAGACGATACGTGGACGTTGGCGTCATTTGGACCGCAGCTGCAACACGGCGAACGGAAACCCGAGGCCGCTGTTGGATCACCTGCTGCACTAGCTGCGCGTTGCCCTCTGTGGTTGCCGTACGCGGTCGCCCTACCTTTCCAGCACGTTCATCCGTCACGTTCCCAGTCCGTTGAAATTTTTCAAACAGATCCTTTATTGTATCGCTTTTCGGTCCTTTGGTTACATTAAACCTCCGTTGAAAACTTCGTCTTGTTGCAACAACACTGTTTTCTAGGCGGTGGAATTCCAACACCAGAAAAATCCTCTGTTCTAAGGAATAAACCATGTTGTCCACAGCACACTTGCACGATGTGAACAGCACACGCTTACAGCAGAAAGACGACGTACAGAATGGCGCACCCACAGACTGCGTTGTCTTCTGTATCTTTCACATCACTTGCAGCGCCATCTGTTGTTGAAAATTGTAACTACTGTAATTTCGAAAGTTTGTCCGCCTGAAAATGTACTGTTGTCCCAAGCATATTGCAACAAACGGTGTATTTCTATCGCTGCTCGTTTAGTTTTTATTGCCGTTTCAAATATACCGGTCATTTTTGAAACACCCTGTAAAATTGTGCAAGATACAAATTCGATAGAAAATAGTAGAAAGCAACAGGGAAAGACGGATGGTATACACTATGTACGAAAACCAAAGAGAACAGTAAGAACAGAGAGCCAAGAATCAAATTCTCTGATTAAACAGGGTGTAAGGTAGAGGCAGAGTCTTCCGACCCTACAGTTTAATCTGCACATCGAAGAAGAAATGACGGAAATAAGAGAAAGTTTCAAGAACGGGATTACAAATTCAGGGTGATAGAATAACAATGACAAACTTCGCTGACGGCAAAGCTATGCACAGTGAAGAAGAAAAACTGCAGGAAATGTTGAATGGAATGAACATTCTAATCAGCAAAGGATATGGACAGAGTAAACTAAAGAAAGACAAAAGTAACGAGGATTATCGGAAATGAAATTAGTGATAAATTTGAGCCGCCGGGATGGCCGAGCGGTTCTAGGCGCTCGCCTGTAACCGCGCGACCGCTACGGTCGTAGGTTCGAATCCTGCCTCGAGCATGGATGTGTGTGATGTCCTTAGGTTAGTTAGGTTTAAGTAGTTCTAAGTTCTAGGGGACTGATGACCTCAGATGTTAAGTCCCATAGTGCTCAGAGCCATTTGAACCATTTTGATAAATTTGACACCAAATTGGGACCACAAAGTAAGTGCAGTTCCAGAATTCTTCTACCTTGGAAGCGGAATAAGCCATGATGGACGAAGGAAAGAGGACAGAAAATCCAGATTTTCACTGGAAAATAGTGGATTCTTGGTCAAGAGAGATCTGCCAGTATCAAACATTCGCCTAACCTGAGGAAGAAATTTCTGGGACTGTAAGTTTTGAGCACAGAAATGTATGGCAGTGAAACATGGACTGTGGGAATATCGGAGCAGAATGAAATTCAAGCGTTTGTGATATAATGCTACAGACGAACGTTGAAATTAGATGGACTGATGAGAAATAAGGATGTGTTCCGTAGGATCTGTGAAGAAAGGAACACGAAAAATAATGGAAAAAAAGGAATGGACAGGACATATTAAGACACCTGAGAATAGCTTCCGTGGTGCTAGAGGTAGCTGTAGAGGAAGGGCAATACAGAGATTAGAATACATACAATAAATAATTAAGGTCTTTGGATACACGTGCTTTCTTGAGGTAAAAAGGTGACACGGGAGAGGGATTCGTGGTTGGTTGCATCGAATCAATCAACAGCGTCATTGGCACAGCCAATAAAATTCTACTGGCTCTGTGTCCTCGTTTTCAGTGTGTAAAACTTAACAGGCTTAGACTGCTATTGCAAATTACCTTCCTTAAAGTGGTTTTTATTGTAATTGTTTTATTTCGCTAAGTTAGCAAAAAAAGAACGCCCTGAGAAAGGCCATCTGCAATAGTAGCCCAAGCATCGGAAGTTTTACACATTGGCAATGCGGACACACACCCAGAAGAAGTTTAATGGCCAAGATTTTGCTAATTAATATATATTTATAGATGTCACATATTCTTATTCCGTTTGCTTTGGTTAGTACTCAGGTATATTACACTATTGTTCGCCAGTTGTAAGCTGCCATTTGTTGATTGACTTAGACATGCACTCCGAGATTTTTATGTTTCTCCTTTACTATGAGACAAGACCGTTGGAATTGTCTTGTTTTTGTCACTGTTATTATGAACACAGTTGTCGTAGGGTTTATCGCTGCAACCAGTGCTCTTTCAAATATATTTAAAATATTCCTTAACCTGTAAAAGTCGTGGACATATATACTAAATATCTCTATACGATCTGTGAAAGCCTTGCAAATTGTGACTTCCCCACATACGTACCCGCACAAGATGAGATTTTGCTTAGAAAAAGGCCGAGCGATATGACGAATATTGCCATAGGTAATAGGCATTCTTGTTTTCCTAAACCCTTGATAAGAAATGTATCTCTTGCTTCTCCGTTGAGACTGACTCGAGAACCTTGCTTGTAGATTACAGAAGCTAAATTTTTATGGACAAGATATTGTTATACGAGTAGTCCAGACCGCAATAATTGATTACTAGTTTTGGCTTAATTTTCAACGATCGTCTGACCTATTATCATTTCGAGTGAAATGTCTGATCCTTAGATGAGATAAAGACAGATTGTCATCAACACAACAGCAGCTCACATAAAAGATTAACCACAATCATGGAATGACATATGCCATTACAATGAAACATTACGTAGGCACAAACTTTCTTACAAAAACACAGTCTTACAAAAAAAATGGTTCAAATGGCTCGGAGCACTATGGGACTCAACATCTTAGGTCATAAGTCCCCTAGAACTTAGAACTACTTAAACCTAACTAACCTAAGGACATCACACACATCCATGCCCGAGGCAGGATTCGAACCTGCGACCTCACAGTCTTACACAATATTACAAAATACTATTGAGCATTATCTACTAATGCGTTTTCGTAAGAAAGTTTGAGCTTACGTAATGTTTCATCGTAATGGTACATGGGCTTATTTCATTGTGTCCAGTCTTATGTATGAGCTATTGGTGCCTTTATCCAATCTTACGATGAGGTATTGCACATTAAGATGGCTGAATATTCAGCTGAAATTAGTAACCACTGAATGTTATAATACTGCAATCTGAGCTATTTAAACATTTCGTCTAAAAGTTTCCATTACGTATGTTAAAGATTTAGATCGCCTGTCTCCTCATCCACTATGTCAAGAAATAACCGTAGATTAATAACTGCAGTTCAGTATTTTTGGTTTTAAATCCTAGAGCGTCCATGGCCTCCATGAGCTATTCATAGGTGGCCCTGTCGAATGCAGTGTACTGGACTTCAAACACTAGCGTCTCAACTACACACAGTACAAGGACGCTGTCTATCGAAGCGACGCCGCGACCGTCAGGCGCTCTGGCTCCATGTAACCGTCCGCCTTGTTGCGGCCACTCTCACCTTCAGAGGACTTCTTATCCCCTCGCCTGCCGATCGAACCCGCAGCGGTTGACAAGGACAGCAGCTGCGTCGTCCTGACAGACCAAAGCGCTCCCCCCAGCTCTGAGCGACAGACCCTGGAATCGGCCCACTACAGCTGATGTCGGAAGTGGGTTGGAACAAGCGGAGACAGGCTTGTTACCTCCTTTCATACAGGAGAAGCTAAACATACTGTCTAATGGCTACGTAGCACCCGTCTGGTCACAAAATTATTTTATTTCCTTTGTTGAGATTCAGATTACAATTTTTTGCACCTCGGCTGGAAGAATACAATAACAGTAGAATGAGATTTTCACTCTGCAGCGGAGTGTGTGCTGATATGAAACTTCCTGGCAGATTAAAACTGTGTGCCCGACAGAGACTCGAACTCGGAGAGCTTCTGTAAAGTTTGGAAGGTAGGAGACGAGGTACTGGCAGAAGTAAAGCTGTGAGTACCGGGCGTGAGTCGTGCTTCGGTAGCTCAGTTGGTAGAGCACTTGCCCGCGAAAGGCAAAGGTCCCGAGTTCGAGTCTCGGTCGGGCACACAGTTTTAATCTGCCAGGAAGTTACAATAACAGTAATTTTATAAAATTCCTTTTATTTTCTGGCGTTAAAGAGAGGAAAAATGGTATGGCAAATAAATATTACTATTATTACTGTGCAGCTGATTTTATTATTATGACTTCATATTTACACAGGTGATGAATAACATCAGACAAGTACTTTTGTGGAGATCTGCAAAGGAATATTGAGGTGTCCTCAGGATGATTAGACTTACCTGCATTTCCATTCATGTCAGTGGGTCATAGTATATCACAGTCCGAAGAGGATTACAGTGATACAGCTTGTCTAAAACTTGAGCAAATAGTGAAAGGCAACAGCGTTTCAAATACCTTCAGCGGTCACAGTGTACCTACTGTTCTGTAACTCAGATAGGTTCCTTGTGTTCCTTGTTACTGTCATATCAAGTGAGCAAACTGTTGCCCTTGAGCGATCACACGTGTTATAAAGCTGTTCAGAACAGCCAGTAATGCGCGTTGAATCTCATATGCTGCTACTAGTTTTTCTACACACATGAAAAAAAGTTTTGCATCACCACGGTCCCGAGAGTTTCGGAGCATGTACAGAAAATTGGAATATAGATCAACATAAACATCATTTCCGCCCTTTCTATTGCTCATGAAAACCACACATTGCATGCTGTACCCCCATATAGCGATACCTTCAAAGGTGGTGGTCCAGACTGCTGTACACACCGGTACCCCTAATACCCGGTAGCACGTTCTCTTGCATTTCTGCATGCCTGTATTCGTCGTGGAATACTATCCACAAGTTCATCAAGGCTGTGTTGATCCAGATTGTCCCACTCTTCAACGGCGATTCGGTGTAGATCCCTCAGAGTGGTTGGGGGGTCACGTCGTCCATAAACAGCCCTTTTCAATCTATCCTAGGCATGTTCGATAGCGTTCATGTTTGGAGAATATGCTGGCCACTTTAGTCGAGCGATGTCGTTATCCCGAAGGAAGTCATTCACAAGATGTGCACGATCGGGGCACGAATTGTTGTCCATGAAGACGAATGCCTCGCCAGTATGCTGCCGATATGGTTGCGCTATCGGTCGGAGGATGGCATTCTCGTATCGTACAGTCATTACGGCGCCTTCCATGACCACCAGCGGCATACGTCGGCCCCACATTATGCCACCCCAAAACAGCAGGAAACCACCAGCTTGCTGCACTCGCTGGACAGTGTGTCTAAGGCGTTCAGCCTGACCAGGTTGCCTCCAAACACGTCTCCGACTATTGTCTGGTTGGAGGCAAATGTGATACTCGTTGGTGAAGAGAGCGTGATGACAATCCTGAGAGGTCCATTCGGCACGTTGTTGGCCCCTTCTGTACCGCGCTACATGGTGTCGTGGTTGCAAAGATAGACCTCGCCAATGGACGTCGGGAGTGAAGTTGTGCATCATGCAGCCTATTGCGCACAGTCGTAACATGACGTCCTTTGGCTGCGCGAAAAGCAATATTCAACGTGGTGGTGTTGCTGTCAGGGTTTCTCCGAACCGTAATCTGTAGGTAGCGGCCATCCACTACAGTAATAGCACTTGGGCGGCCTGAGCGAGGCTTGTCATCGACAGTTCCTGTCTCTCTGTATCTCCTTCATGTCCGAACAACATCGCTTTGGTTCACTCCTAGGCGCCTGGACACTGCCCTTGTTGAGAGCCCTTCCTGGCACAAAGTAACAAAGCGGACGCGATAGAACAGCGGCTTCGGACCCCCTCAGTCTAACAGGCGCTGCTCATGCATGGTTGTTTACATCTTTGGGGGGGGGGGGGGAGAATTAGTGATATCTCTGAAGAGTCAAAGGGACTCTGTCTGTGATACAATATCCATAGTCAACGTATATCTTGAGGTGTTCTGGGAACCGAGGTGGTGCAAAAGTTTTTTTGATGTGTGTATATTTTTGTAAAAAATTTATATCAGTATTTTGCAGCCATGATTTATTACACCGATTGTTCGACAATTACATCATCTGCTACTGCGATCATACGAACAGGAATTATTACTTTCTTGCAGAAGAAGTCTCAAGGTATTTCGCTTGTATTGTATATGTTGCAGACCAGATGGAACTGTTTTGTCATTGTATTTTCTCCCACGGCTCTCAATAATTTTGAGGTAATGCCACGTTCCCCAAAATCCCTTGTTTCGCTTATGCAGTCCAGTACCATGTCAATTTCTTCTCACAGTTTCATATGTTCCACGTCAGTTCGTTTTCCATTTTTAAAATATTGTCTTCAAGTTCATTTCACTTGCATAGCTCTACTATATACTTCTCCCACTGTTCAACTTTCCCTTCGTTATTTAGTAAAGGTTTTCCACCTGAGCTCTCTATGTTCATACAACAGCTTCCGTTCTGTGCAAAAATCTCCTTAATTGTCCATAGTAATGCATGCTTGTCCAGCCTTATAATTCCTTGTTAAGTTTTATTGTTAAGCCATTTTGCCTTTTCTGTCAATCTCCGTTTTTAGGCAAATATTTTTTTTTGCCTGCTTCATTTTCTGCATATTTATATTTGTTTCTTTAGTCAGTTACTAGCGAACCATCTGCTGTTAATATACGCTTCCTTCTCCCTAACAATGATAGCAGTCAAAGAAAATAAAGCACAGCAGAGATGACCTGTAACATAAAAATGTTCTTTCTCTTTGGCACCAGCTACACGTTAGAAACCGGACACATTGGCACATGAAGGCAGTACGTTACCAGTGCCAGAACAGTTGTTCACATACCCAGTCGCTCCGCTGTCCAGTGCTTCGCTCTCAGGCAGGCATTTGGCAGCTGCAGCGGGGCGGACAGTGTGACAAACAATCAGAACGCGCTGACGTTTAAAATCTGTAATTTCAGATACTATGTACAGCGTACTCCCAGAGTTATGGCTCAAATTTTTGCATGGGATCAATTGCTCGATCTGATATATTGCAAGTGTGCTCTTCTCAGCTAAAAATACAAAGTCAAGTTCGTGATATTTCGGTTTGAGTACAGAGAGAGTTGTTAGCTTGCAGACGTAAACCATTTTGAAAATCACTGCAATGAAGTTGTTCGTGGAACAAAATGTGACAAAATGTGGGAAGGATGAAACGGGTTGGGGTCACACCAACCTGCATAGGAAGGAACGATCACTACGATAAAGTAAGGGAAATCAGAGCTCGTACGGAAAGATACAGGTGTTCATTCTTTCCGCACGCTATACGAGATAGTAATAATAGAGAATTGTGAATATGGGTCGATGAACCCTCTGCCAGGCCCTTAAATGTGATTTGCAGAGTATCCATATAGATTTAGATGTAGAATATCATATTAACAGGAAACTTCCATTGCACATTAAAACTGTCTAGTAGTGCAATGCGGATTGTACGCTACCGCTGCAAAAATAAAAAGATAGTTCCGTTACTCTTGTCCGTGACTGTTCTTTTGTGGACGTATTTTTTCGCAATTCTAGTTTCGTGAATTTGCTGTTTATACTGTTTGCAAAGACAGGTCGTGAGGATTTGGTACTGTCAGGAAATCATTCAGCCCACAAGTGCACTGCTGCTCTAATAGATTGGTCATACTCATTATTAACGAAAGTCTTGTCCACTTTTTCGACTGCCGTATTTATTGTGAAAGTCTCAGCACAATGAGATTATTATCTGTTCGCTACAAGCAATTACTAGTGGACTTCAAGCACACAGCTAAAAACACACGAACCGTAACTTAATTGCGTGTTTGTTTACATTTGTTAAAGTAGAGCAGATATTTGATTATTTCTCCTGACAGCGGGATAGTTATCTGCAACCTGTTGTTTTGTTACCACGGGGTGTTCGCAAAGTTGTTGTGCAGTTACAACATATGTTAGAAATGACTTCCATGGGAGGCTATACTAGTCAGAACTTGCTTAATTTTATTGCAGTATTTCTGCAGGTCTGATTGTGGTATGCTGCTCACTCACGTAGTTATTTTTGGTTTTAAGACACGTAGCGTGTGTGGGCGATTGTGTTACACTGCAGACTTTACTACCTCCCGAAGAGAAGAGTGTGGTGGAGTAAGGTATGGCAGTGACTGGGGCCACAGGTTTTTTCAGATGACACGATCCGCGAAAAACTTATCCAGAAGGCACGTAGTGTTGTTGGCTGTGCGAGCAGTAGCGACTTCATGTTGAAACCATGAGGACCTGATTTCGTATTCCATTAGCTGGTCAATGAAATATTCGATCATTAAACAATAATGTTCATTGTACACAGTTTCCTCAAAAAATAAAGGTCCATTAATGCATCGTCTGGATATTGCCACCCACATTGTAGTTTTATAACTAAGCAATAGCGTTTCTAGCAAAGGACAGGGATCATCCGATGACTATAATCGTGTGTTAACAAGACCAGAGATGTGGAACTAGGGCTCCTCTGTATAGAAGATGACTTCAAGAATATCAGTGCTATTCCCCTCAGTAGAATACGTAAACCATTTGCAGTAATGGACTCTCTTTTCCTAATCCACAATCTTTCATTTCATGCGTTGCTGTCACTTTATACGTTAACAATTTCAGTGTTTGCTCTTCCAAGCCCGATATCTTTTTCTTGTATCAACTTGCGCAATGATCTTTTTGAGCTCTGCTGTACAGATTCGGAAATATAGTTAAGGCAGTCTTGTTGTTCGTTCGGTATCCAACTTCTGTTCGTTCGTCATCTCTCGAAATTTCCCAATAAGACGATGACCCGTTTTACGATGAGGCACAGCTGTCTCCAAGAATTTTTCCTAAAATATCCTACACAAAGCCCATTTATTTGTCGCCTTGTTGAAACACGTATTCAACAAGAAAAATATGTTCCTCAATTGAAACCTCCGTAATTTAAAAACAAATCGAACGTCCAAACACTACACATCGCATTAAATAGTTTGCATCAATTTAACCAAACAATGAAATAGTACAAAACAGCAGAATCAATTAAAAAAAACGCTCACGTGACTATAAGAAAAAGTTCTGTCAACTTTTTTTCTGTTTACTTTGTTTTAAACTTCCAATATAATTTATATTCGTAGTCCATAATCCAGTGAACAGAGACTTTACGAAAACTCTGTATTTGTACAAGTTGGACACGTGTTATGGCCTCGTATCCTCTTCAAAGGCTGATCCAAATGCTATTGAGAGAAGTCTATAGATCTAAATAAAATACGAAGTCGGTGTCACAATTCGGGAGAAACATAAAGAATTATTTCTTACGTCACAAGATCCACAGAAAAATTCGCATTTGTGTGTGTCCTTATGTCTTTGGTGCCTGTGTGTGTGTGTGTATTGGGAACGTCACTAGCGAACGCCCCCGTGACAGATGGTAGTTTACGTCATCATCACTAGTTATCTCTTCATGCCGACGGGCAAGAACAGATATTTAACATTACGCTGTAGATGATGTGTCCTTAATGCCAGACACATCGTAGCATACCGCTGTCAACTTGTGTCTTCTACCGTCTAATTAATGGCTTGTGGCGGCTTCTACACGCAAACACCTGCAGAGTCAAGTTATCGACAATTTATCCCATTCGGACCACTCATTAGTCCTTACCCATGTTCGTGGTGTCCACATGGCACTCTTCGATGCCAAAGTACATTCTGATTGTTATCGTACTGCTGAAACTCTCTACGGGTACTGGGTGACACAGAAAAACGAGAACATTTCCACAATCCAATAAAACTAGAAGTGATGAAGGAAAGTTATTGCATTCGTAGTAATTGAAACCTTACAACTTTGCCATTTACGAAACATTGATGGAATTTATCATTTTTTAAAAATCACGTCCTTTAGATGGCGTCCTCCTCTATGAATACATTCGTGAAATCTGCTGTTGAGATTCCTCACTGACCGTTGCAACATCTCAACTGGGATACTGTGAATTGCATCCCGAATTCTCTGTTTTAACTCATCCAGAGTGGTTGGTCGAGTCGCGTAGACTTTTTTTTAGGTAGCCTCACAAGAAAAAAATCACAGACGGATAGATCTGGCGATCTAGGGGGGCAGGCAATGTTACCGAATCATGGGATCAAAGGTTGCCAAACAGTTCTCACACACATGCCATTGATTGCTGTGCAGAGTGTGATGTCGCTCCGTCCTGTTGAAACCAGGCTTCTTCAACTTGTAGTTCTGTTTATTCACATAACCTGTGCTTCATCTGACATCCACAACTTGTTTAGAAATTCATCGTCATTGTTTATTTTCGTTATCATTTGTTGACAGAATCCTATGCGTAATCGTTAATCGTTGTCCTTCAATTGTTGCACCATCTATAGTTTGTAATGATGAAATTTTAAATCAAGATGAAGAATTCTGCGAGCACTCTCCCGGGACATTCCAACCACTGCTGCTTGCTTACGAATTGAACACTGTGGGCTCCGCAAGACAGACTCACGAACAACATCAATGTTCGCTGGAGAACGCACACTTCTTGGTCGTCCTGTAGGTTTCTTGTTGAGGGCAGATCCAGTCTATTCAAAGTTATTAATCCAACATTTTATCGCGTGTTTCGATGGAACGGCATCATGACCTCCTAAATTATAAAAACGTCGAAACTCCCTCTGCACTGCTACCAAACTATCATTGTTTGTCCGTTCCACTGATCCATGATGATCTGAAACGGCGTACTATTTATTTGCTAATAGTCAATAACACTCAGTGCTGCCAGCAGCCCATGGCTGCCACTACTCATTTCATACCTGTACATTCCCGTTATTCTGTGTCACCGTGTACAACTGATTAAGAGTCACGTTATTACATACCAACAGACACTCATTCGTTTGTCTCTGCAGAGACATGGCATGAGCCGTGACTTATTCAATATTTGCATGTGCTATTCTTTTTAAAGACCAGATTTTTATGATTTTACGTTTTGTTGCGTGAAAACTAAAGTAAAACAGCAGCTTCGATACAGACATCCATACATTGCGGTCAGATACCAAGTGTCGCTTCGATGTTAACACTAGAACTACGTTAGAAGTCAATTGAGCAAATCAGCTCACCCAATTTAAGACACTATGAGAGTTCGATTATAGTATTTATGTTATACCACTAAAACTCGCCATTCGTTACAAGAACCACTATAATCGGTTTTCTGCTTGAAATAATGCCTACTCTGATTATAACGATGTCGACAATGCTTCAAAGGCTCGCTGGTAACCCGAACTGGCGGTCTTCCCCCTAGTGAACAGGACCGTGCAGGGACAGGATCTGTGTCTTTTGCTCTGTTATTGCATTTGTGCACTTCTAATAAAGAGTGTACTGTATCTTCTGCATGTTGTGTATTTCACGATTATGGAAACAGCGACTCAATCGAAAACATGTTAACATCTGCACAGCGGGTTTCTCCATCTACATGTATGTTTACACTCCACAATCAGCGCACACTCCACTGCAGAGTGAAAATTTCACTCTGGAATATAACCGTTGGCTCTTCTAGGACCTTACGCTGTTGGGATTGAGACAATGAAGTACACAATGATGCACAATGCCTCTCTTGTATCGCCTGCCACGAGTTCGCGAGTTGGATGAGAATCTCTGTGAGGTTTCCGCTCTTACTGAAATAATAAAAAGTAGAGGGAGAGGGAGAGAGAAGGAGAGAGAGAGAGAGAGACAGAGAGAGAGAGAGAGAGAGAGAACCTATGACGAAATGCTACGGCTTTTTTTGAATCTTCTCTATTTCGTCTATAGATCTTCCTGATAAGGGTTCCAGATCAAGGGGCACCACTTAAGTGTTGGTCGTTTGGTCGTTAGAGAGTTTGGAAGCCATCTCCGTCGTTTGTGGAATGCGCTTAATGACGATACATTCAATGGGTCTCAGTCGGGAATTTGACTTTCCTACAATTAGTTTTACATAGCTTACCTGTATGAATCATCCCAGGTATGTAATGGTTTGACTGCTTCCAGTGATTGTCTATCAATCGCGTAATCTTTCAGTAACGTGACTTAGGCCTGTTTACGTAACACTGGTTGACAACGAAGGTTGACAGCCAATCCCCGCACTAAGCGTCGATACTTTCCAGATATTTCGCTACGATTCTCTAGCGTTGCAACTTCTCCCTGTACAACAGCACAGTCCCCGAAAATCTTCATGGAGCTTCCGCCCTTATCCGCTGCGCCATTTGTATGTATTGTGAATAGGAATGGACCTATAACATTCTTTTTGGGGAACTCCCGAAGTTTTACGTCCAAAGATTTGTCACAGTTACGAACTGCAGTCCGTTTGCTAGAAACTACTGACTCCAATCACTGAGATGGTATGATAGAGCGTACCCTCGTGTTTTGTCCGTTAGGGGCGATAGTGCTGATCTCTGTTGAACGAATTCCAGTAATGAAGGAGATACTACCAGACTACGCAACGTTACCTACTGCTTACTAAGTATTGCGAATGACAAGAGTGAGCTGTGTTCCACACGATCATTACTTGTGGAATTCAACAGTAGAGATTCTTCGATGTTCAGAAAGGTCAGTCACACCAGATTGACTTTTCATAAAGTTTACTTATCTACACAGGAAAGGAAAGGAACAGGATTACTTTCACTGCTTTATATCGTCGCCGTAGTGGTGCAAAGCAAGAAATCGGATAGGAAGCAAATCGTTGGAGCTGCTTCGCAGTTAATGCTCTCGTGATTTATGGCCAGACGGCTCTGCTGCGGGCGCTCCCACACAGAGATAGCTGCCTGGGAGAGGAAGTCGCAGGCCCAGCTGGTGTTGGTGATTAATGAGACATGGCCGTGCAGAGGCTGCGGGCTCATAATGAACGGGGCCTTTCGCGAATTGCGAACGTCACGCCTCTGGAGACATCTGAACGCAGATCGCTCTGCGATGCACCAATAGGAAAGCACGCTGGCGCAGTTGTGTCCCCAATAAATATATGTCACACATGCATCTTTCCCGTTACTATTTGGTAGTTCAAACTATAATGCTATAATGACCACCTTCCTTGTAGCGTGTTGCTCCACACTTGGTACATAATATGGCGGCGATTGTGCTTGGCACGGGGGCGACAAGTTCATGGTATGGAACTTCCTGGCAGATTAAAACTGTGTGCCCGACCGAGACTCGAACTCGGGACCTGTGCCTTTCGCGAGCAAGTGCTCTACCAACTGAGCTACCCAAGCATGACTCATGCCCCCTCCTCCCAGCTTTACTTCTGCCAGTACCTCGTCTCCTACCTTCCAAACTTCTCGGTCCGGCACACAGTTTTAATCTGCAGGAAGTTTCATATCAGCGCACACTCCGCTGCAGAGTGAAAATTCTAATTCTGGAAAGTTCATGGTAGGTTTCCGGAGGTATGTGTTACAAGATGTCTACGCACTGGTCACACATTGCCCGTCAGTTACAGGTCGGCGATTTGTGAGATGGAGCTGGAATCTCATACTTTGCCAGATGGGTTCCATCGTGTTCTGATCAGCAAATTTGGTGGCTTACAAATCAACTTGAGTTCACTATTGTGCTCCACAAACTACGTAGCACGATTCTGGCCTTGCCACACGATCATTCACCAAATTGGAGGATGCCATCGCCGTCAGCGAAGATATTAAACTCGAGGGGATGCTGGTGGTCTGGAATAATGTTTACGGACTCTACAGTTGTCGTTATACCTCCGGTTACTACCACGTGAATGTTCTGCGTTGCCCGCAGCAGCCTCCGTCCGTGGAGCGTGGTGCTTGCTTTGAGAAGCCGTTCGCCTGAATGATGGCATAACCGGACACGACCATCCACCTAGTGTAACAAGAAATGGAATTCATCCTAGCAGGTGACACGTTTACACTGACCCACGATTCACTCCCGATGACACCGTGACCTCTTTCTAATTGACGATGTTGTTACGTCACCACGGGAACATCCAGCGGTCGTCCGCTGCGGAGCCGTATGTATAACAATGTGCTCTCAACAGTGCGTTTAGAAACGTTTGTGTGTGTACCAGAGTTTTAATTTGTCGTCAGATTCGTTGCAGATCGCCTCCTATGCAGCTTTATACAGCAGGGAAGCCCTCGTCCTCTACGTTCTCTCATAAGTTGTGTATTTCTCCATTTGCAGCCCGTATTGTCGCTAGAGTGATTCCCCATTCGTTTCTGCTCCATGCAAATAGTTTCCTCACCTCATCAGGTGCTCCCACCGTCACCAGGCCGCATTCATTGTTGCAGTGGACAGCTGTCATAATGTTTAAGATCATCATTGTATAAGACATAACACTGAGGTGTGCTACATAGACTGGTATGAATTTATTGCATCCATCATCAATAGAATTTGTAGAAAGACAGAATTGAAAGCCTATTACACAGTCTGTTGCAAACCCGTAATTAACGCAGTCAATAATAATCTCGTTGTTGTAGTGATCTTCAGTCTGAAGACTGGTTTTCATTTAACTTTCCACGATATGCTGTCGGCTGTGGGACTCTCTTCATCTTTGCATAACTGCTGCAACATATTTCCATTTGAGCCTCTTTAGAATAGCCACACTACCTCCCCCGACACCGTCTCGTCTCATACATCCTTCCACATCGAAACAAACTATTCTGTGGTGCCGAATAAAGTGTCCCATCAGTCAACTTATACAACTTAACATTTTTCTCTCAAATTCAATTCACTATATCTTCAGTAATTACTTTAGCCACCCACGTAATCCTCAACATTTATCTGCAGTACCACACTTCACAAGCTTGTATTGAGTTCCTGCCTGTACTCTTTGCTATCCATGTTTCTCTCCTGTTCAAGTTTACACTTCGGACACGTACTTCCAGAAAAGACTTCTAAATACTTTAATTTACACTCCTGGAAATGGAAAAAAGAACACATTGACACCGGTGTGTCAGACCCACCACACTTGCTCCGGACACTGCGAGAGGGCTGTACAAGCAATGATCACACGCACGGCACAGCGGACACACCAGGAACCGCGGTGTTGGCCGTCGAATGGCGCTAGCTGCGCAGCATTTGTGCACCGCCGCCGTCAGTGTCAGCCAGTTTGCCGTGGCATACGGAGCTCCATCGCAGTCTTTAACACTGGTAGCATGCCGCGACAGCGTGGACGTGAACCGTATGTGCAGTTGACGGACTTTGAGCGAGGGCGTATAGTGGGCATGCGGGAGGCCGGGTGGACGTACCGCCGAATTGCTCAACACGTGGGGCGTGAGGTCTCCACAGTACATCGATGTTGTCGCCAGTGGTCGGCGGAAGGTGCACGTGCCCGTCGACCTGGGACCGGACCGCAGCGACGCACGGATGCACGCCAAGACCGTAGGATCCTACGCAGTGCCGTTGGGGACCGCACCGCCACTTCCCAGCAAATTAGGGACACTGTTGCTCCTGGGGTATCGGCGAGGACCATTCGCAACCGTCCCCATGAAGCTGGGCTACGGTCCCGCACACCGTTAGGCCGTCTTCCGCTCACGCCCCAACATCGTGCAGCCCGCCTCCAGTGGTGTCGCGACAGGCGTGAATGGAGGGACGAATGGAGACGTGTCGTCTTCAGCGATGAGAGTCGCTTCTGCCTTGGTGCCAATGATGGTCGTATGCGTGTTTGGCGCCGTGCAGGTGAGCGCCACAATCAGGACTGCATACGACCGAGGCACACAGGGCCAACACCCGGCATCATGGTGTGGGGAGCGATCTCCTACACTGGCCGTACACCACTGGTGATCGTCGAGGGGACACTGAATAGTGCACGGTACATCCAAACCGTCATCGAACCCATCGTTCTACCATTCCTAGACCGGCAAGGGAACTTGCTGTTCCAACAGGACAATGCACGTCCGCATGTATCCCGTGCCACCCAACGTGCTCTATAAGGTGTAAGTCAACTACCCTGGCCAGCAAGATCTCCGGATCTGTCCCCCATTGAGCATGTTTGGGACTGGATGAAGCGTCGTCTCACGCGGTCTGCACGTCCAGCACGAACGCTGGTCCAACTGAGGCGCCAGGTGGAAATGGCATGGCAAGCCGTTCCACAGGACTACATCCAGCATCTCTACGATCGTCTCCATGGGAGAATAGCAGCCTGCATTGCTGCGAAAGGTGGATATACACTGTACTAGTGCCGACATTGTGCATGCTCTGTTGCCTGTGTCTATGTGCCTGTGGTTCTGTCAGTGTGATCATGTGATGTATCTGACCCCAGGAATGTGTCAATAAAGTTTCCCCTTCCTGGGACAATGAATTCACGGTGTTCTTATTTCAATTTCCAGGAGTGTATATTGGCTGCCAAGTTAGCCCCCGCTAGCTGAGTGGTCAGCGCGAAGGAATGTCAATCCTAAGGGTCCGGGTTCGATTCCTGGATGGGTCGGTGATTTTCATCGCTCAGGGACTAGGTATTGTGTTGTCCAACTCATCATCATTTCATCCTCATCGACGCGCAAGTCGCCGAAGTGGCGTCAAATCGAAAGACTGGCACCCGGCGAACGGTCTACCCGACGGGAGGCCATGCTCACACGACATTGGTTGCCAAATCACCTCTCTTTTTCTTCAGAAAAGATTTTACCAGCACTACAGGTCTATATGCTATCTCCTCATTACTTATGCTGTAAAACGTTCATGTACTCCATCGATAGCAAAACCATCTACTACATTCATTGTAGAATTTCATAATCTAATACGCACAGCATCGCTTGTTTAAACTACACTCCACTGCTTCTGTATTATTCATGTTTACGTTAATATTATAGCATCATCTGAAGAGTATCCAAGCCGTCCAGCTGATCTGATGACCTCAGAAGTTAAGTCGCATAGTGCTCAGAGCCAAATCAGTAACAGGACAGTGCTCAAGCACGTACAGTGCAAGCTGTTACTGATTTGTTTGACTGGTGCTTCTGCTAAGTGCTATACCTCCTACTGCACTACCCTGACTTAAGTCCTGGACAGTTCAGCTCGATTTCCAAACTGAAGGAAACACTTCACGGAATTCGCTTCAGAACTTCCACAAATTCGTCGGGCAATAGACCGCGTCACTCGAACTGTCAATACAACTGGCACTGCTAACAGTATCCTACAACTTCCACAACACTGGCCACGGGTTATGCACAATGCTAGTGACTACTTTGAAGGTCATAAAACTTTGAAACACGTATCTGTTTTGTACGAGCTGAAAATAAATAGTTGCCGCTATTAAAGTTCCAACACTCGTACAAAGTTTCCACGCGAAGCTGGACAGTCTAGATTCGGTATGACAATCAAGCAAAATCGGTGTGAGCATTGAGGCAGTCATTCAACCGACGTACCAGGTTTGGTAAAACACCGTGGCCTCCTGCGTGAAGAAGTCCGCAACTTCCTGCTGCTCATCCTCGTAGGTCACAAAGCGTCGACCCATCAAGGCCTTTTTTGGAAAATAGAAGGCGCGATGAACACGTGGGGAGTGACCAAGACTATAGATAGAGTGGATGCTCCCAGTGCCTCCCCCTTGTGTTGTTGTAACTTCTGCTTTACAGCATTCCCTTATGGGAACCCGGGTCATCACGAAGCAGCAGCATGCCTTGTCGCAGTTTTCCCAGACTTGGTTTTGGACAAACATACTGTCCCATATACATTCTCCTCAGATGGGTGTCTACCGGTGTTTGTCCTTCGGCAACCATCAAGATAATAACAGCACGAAAGTTTGGATGCATCTGGTAATTATGTAGCCACAATTTACATTTCCTCATTTATCGCACGCACGTCGGAAACGCACGAATGCCTCACTATTCCCTTACCTACACGTCGGTGTTTGTGAACGCGCATCGGAGTCGCACTACGTTGCATATGCACAGCAGCAATGCCCTCTAACGGAAACATTTTGACCGTCCCATATCGATTCGTTCCAGCTTGTTTGTAGCCAACACAGAACGTCTGGTCTTATTATCTGGCTGCAAAGCTTGCAGGAGTTGAACTTTCTATGCATGGAAAGGCAGCATTCATCTTCACCACTCTGCTCTGAGCCGTGCCCATTTCTCTGGAAACAGGACGTGTCGACCTCCCCGAACTGCACTGAATGCTGTAAGCACGATAGCAATTGTGCCGTCACTCACTTCAAGTGCCTTTCATTGACACCAAAGGCTGCCAGTCTCTCAACGTATCATACCATCTGCTGACGCTCTTCACATCTTGAGAATCTCGACCACAGGCACTTCAGCAATGTCGCTGAAATGAAGCAGGCGACCGTGTTTCAAAAACTGTTTTTCATAAATCTGCAAAATACATTACGGTTTCT
Organism: Schistocerca nitens; assembly: GCF_023898315.1. NCBI lineage: Eukaryota > Metazoa > Arthropoda > Insecta > Orthoptera > Acrididae > Schistocerca > Schistocerca nitens. The sequence goes on along the minus strand of NC_064614.1, from coordinate 710,432,488 downwards.
ACAACACAGGCAGCACTTTAATAGCAGAACGTCTAAATAACGCTACCTGTAACAAGAGAGAGACAGAAAGAAAAGAAATCATGTGCTATCGGAGCACATATAGCAGTATACCGGTAAAAACTTCGTGAGCGAAGGTACCACTTGCAGCAAACCACATTGTTGTACCTAGCACGGTTCTTTGGAAATAACTTTTTGTATTCAGGGAACGATGTTATGCTCACCCTGTAGTACAAACACGTAACGGTGAAGTGAAACTTTATGGCGCTACAGAAGAATCTGTGTGCTAGTAATAGAGCAGAAAGAAAATTTTTCATTTTTCATCATTTCATTCAACGATGGAAACGATGGTATAAAGTTTGACGTACGTTCATTACGCAGCAGGTTGGTTATTTACTACCAAGATGTGGCGCCGTTCTCTGGCATACTTAAGGGAGCACTGTGTACTTTCTATGCTGATCATTGAAGGCTTACATTGTTTGACATTAAGAGTGCTAATGAGAAGAGTGGTCATAAACGAAGCTCCACCGCTTAACAGACCTTTCACAAACTGGTGAATGGCCAGTTGCGTATCCCCGCTCAGTATATATTTCTCCTACAAACAATCCCACACACATTCCCCGCAATAAAAAATTAAAGAAGCATTTGAAAGTCGCCTTATGGAAAAGTACCAATCACTAGAAGATAACACAACTAATTACTTGTGTTTATGGATCCGAGCAAAACGTGAATCACGGTGGACAGTGGTGGATCTGGGACCTGATCCCAATGATAGCAACAGGCATAGTAGTTGCAAAAGCATACCGCATTCGTTGTATTCGCTCTGACCGTCAGCTGAATGTCACGCTCTCGTGCACCTTGTTATTCTCATTGTTTGATTATTTTGACAGTTTTTCGGTTGCGTCAGATTAAGTTGGAGTATTTTGTAGTCAACGTTATTTTCTTTAGGTAAGTACGGGACTATTTCTCAAGAAACAAGTTGCTGTCTACTTCTGTTGTAATTAGTCTCGAAGCACGTTTCGTAAACTCGCTTCTTCATCTATAGTAGCGGATATCTAATATGTTACAACTGCTTGAATATGATCAGCGTGCTTTCACTACGTCTTTCAGGAATTTAGTCGTGAACTAGAGCACATGAAGCTCGAAAACTGCCACATTCACAATTGTCTCACGATTCTGACCTGCATTTTTTAATTATTTGTGTGTTTCAATTTCGTAAGTAACGAAAATAAAACAAAGTGCATACAGAACAGACGGCCGCGGTGGCAGAGCGGTTCTAAGCGCTTCAGTCCGGAACCGCGCGACTGCTACGGTCGCAGGTTCGAATCCTGACTTCGGCATGGTTGTGAGTGATGTCCTTAGGTTGGTTTGGTTTAAGTAGTTCTAAGTTCTAGGGGACTGATGACCTCAGATGTTAAGTCCCATAGTGCTCAGGGCCATTTGAACCATTTTTACATAAAGAACTCATCGTTTACACTATCGACACAGTACAAACTTTCAAAACAATGTGTTAAGGATCAGCTACGGACTGTTATGAAACTACAGTCATGGGAAACTATACAACATGTTAACAAAAGAAATTCTTGCACAGAAGCACTATGCTGTGGCAGATGTAAAATGACAGGTAACTGGAGATGAAGACAAAGAAATAACTCTTCTAAGCGTGCCTAGAATTAAATTATTATATAAATGATTGGAAATGTTTTTACTATGGAATACTACTTAATTTATAAGCAGTTACAAGCTTCCAAAGTTCTAATCCAAAAATTTCACTATCAAATGTCTTCACATTTCGTGGTAGGCAGATAAACTCCCTAAACAGCTCTTTGAGTAAGGGATCCCACATTGTGTATCTAATTATTGGACTTATCTTTACATTGTAGACTGTGGCGTGAAGGTCATATCTTGACCACAGTTGATCCGATGAACTCTCAGAGAGGCTTGTTCTAGAGTCAGCTACGTGTTGGGGTTGGGTTGTTTGGGGGAAGAGACCAAACCGCGAGGTCATCGGTCTCATCAATTAGTGTAGGACGAGGAAGGAAGCCGGCCGTGCCGTTTCAAAGGAACCATGCCGGAGTTTGCCTGGAGCGATTTAGGGAAATCACGGAAAACCTAAATCAGGATGGCCGGACGCGGGATTGAACCGTCGTCTTCCCGAATGCGAGTCCAGTACACTAACCACTGCGCCGCCGCGCTTGGTGTGGATGATGTTGTACCTCTGTTTCATGCACTGTGTTTTTAGTCACTGTGTTTATAGAAATCTATTGTGTTACTGAAAAGAAATTGGTTCATCAGCTGCTATGGCTTCTGTTTTACTTTTATTTATTTATTTTAAGTACTTTATAGTCAAATATATAGATACTAAGAAAAATCCTACATCATTCCATTAATTATCCTATACAATCAATCATTCAGTCGCAATTCGTATATACAATGTAAATTGAAGCGCCAAAGGCATGTGAATTCAAATACAGAGCTATGTAAACAAGCAGAATACGGCACTGCTGTCGGCAACGCCTATATAAGACAACAAGTGTGTGGCGCAGTTGTTAGGTCGGTTACTGCTGCTACAATGGTAGGTTATCAAGATTTAAGCGAGTTTGACCTTTGTGTTATAATCGTCGTACAAGCGATGGGACACAGTATCTCCGAGGTAGCGATGAAGTGGGGATTTTCCCGTACGACCATTTCACGAGTGTACTCACGGTACGAGGAATCCAATAAAACATATCAAATCTCCGATATCGCCATGGCCAGAAAAAAATCCTGCAAGAACAGGGCAAACGACAACTGAAGAGAATCGTTCAACGTGACAGAAGTTCAATCCCTCCGCAAATTTCTGCAGATTTCAATGTTGGGCAATTAAAAAGTATGAGGGTGCAAACCATTCAACGAAACATCATCGATATGGGCTTTCGGAGCCGAAGTCCCACTCTTGTAGCCTTGATCACTGCACGAGACAAAGCTCTAGGCCTCGTCTGAGCCCATAAATACCGACATTGGACTGCTTGATGGCTGGAAACAGTTTCCTGGTCGAACGAGTTTCGTTTCAGATTGTATCCAGCGGATGGAAGTTCACGGATGTGGAGACAGCCTCATGAATCCATGGACCCTGCATGTCAGCAGGGGACTGTTCAAGCTGATGGATGCTCTGTAATGGTGTGGGACGTATGCAGTTGGATTGTTATGGGAGCCCTGATACGTCTTGATACGACTCTGACAGGTGACACATTCTATCTGATGACCTGCATCCAATCATGGCCATTGTGCATTCCGACGGACTTGTGCAACTCCAGCAGGACAATGTGACACCCCACACGTCCACAATTGCTACAGAGTGACTCCAAGGACACTCTTCTGAGTTTAAACACTTTCGCTGGCCACCAAACTTCGCAGACATGAGCATTATTGAGCGTATGTGGGATGCCTTGGAACGTGCTGTTCAGAAGAAATCTTCAGCCCCTTGTACTCTTACGGATTTATGGACAGCCCTGCAGGATTCGTGATGTCAGTTCCCCCGACCACTGCTTCAGATTTTAGTCGAGTCCATGCCATGCCGTGCTGCGGAACTTCTGTGTGCTTGCGGGGCTCCAGTTTCTTTGGCTCTTAAGTGTAGATTGAAAATAGATATCGGTAAAGATAGTTCTACTAGTGGTTTGGGCTGCCTGATACTAGTTAATCTGAGAGGCATGAACCAAGGGAAAAATAAAACAAATCTAACGAAAAGGTTGTAAGAGAAATGAAAAGACAGAAAACAGGGAAAGATATTGGAAAGTTCCCACTGCAACTACCGGCTGCCGTGTAATACACATACAGTTTGCACCCCATGGCTAGATGGCTACGGTACTGGGCCTCTCATACTCTTCTTTACATCCGATATAAATGGAATATGTTGTGTAGAACTTTCAAATGATGCGAAGTGGGAGACAATGTGATGTGGAGTTCCTTCGCTGCCGACCTTGCAGACGTATGTCTGCCTGAGCTTAAGTCGTTCGATATGAATGGAATAACGATCGTGCTCTGCTAAAAGCTGCTCATTCCCCGACTTGGTTCGAGAAGGTGCGTTTTTATCGTTTCCCTGTTGTTTGAGAAGAGAGATTAAACTCAGCTGTCCTTATCAGGGGCGTGTCATTGACTGCTAGCTGTTCACCTTCCCGTCATTAAATTTCGGTTTATTGGCGAGCCTAATACCAGTTGTCTCCTGGGCGTGCTCTGCACTTCATTTCCTTACCCGCTATGAACTGGCGTAGTACCTAATAGTCAGATCTACTGGCTATATACCGAGAATCACATGTAATAAGGAACGGCACAGATAGCCTCAGTAGCACAATCCTTTTTTCGATGCACAGGTGTTCTACGTCGCTCGAAGCAGTCGGTGCTCTCATACTCTGGCCCAAAAACTTGCTATCGCTTTAAATACAGAACTGTGGTATGCTTTCATAGCGGACAGAAGTACTTTTATACACTCCTGCTGATATGTCATCTAGACAATTTCGTCGTTAATCTGTACCCCTAGATATCCGTATATTGGCATTCTAGCGATGGAGCTGTTCCCTAATTTAAATGTTAGATTTCTAGTTACTGATAATCTACCTTCAATCACAATAACGATCGTTTTATGCACTTCAGTCGTTAATTTGTTCCCTATACACCCTTACCTCATCCAGTGTTAGTATTTAGCTACGTATACTGCATCTAATAGCACTGCTGTTAACAGGGTCCTTTAAAGAAAACAGATAACTTCCCTAATTGCTAATCGCTTAACAAATTGAGTTTTTGAGTTAATGCGGTGTGAATACCGTTTCACAGCAACACGTTTATAAAAACATATTAACGTTACAGTGACTGTTATTGCGACGGAAATCGTGCATTCATCTCCCGCACGTTGTTTTTGTAACATGTTTCTTCGTCAATATTAGGCTTTTTGTAAGCCCACTTTCAATTAATGAACCGCTGTAACTCTAATTGAAAAATAAATGCAGAAACTACTGCTTCTCGGTGGCTCAGTGGTAAATTTCAGTGCTGAAGCTCAAATGCCACGTGTTCGATTCCCACTCAGTCCTAGGATTCTCATCTGTAACTTACTACTTCTTGCGCCTCTGTCTACGTTTGTCAATGTGGAACACTTCAACTTGGTTTAGAGTCCGCGTTAAACTGTAATCTTCCCAGTAACTAGCTTGGTAAGTCAGTCAAGACGCCAGAGGAAGGCACGGACATACCACTACTAGTAGGAGTTGATGACAACTTTACCTTCACTGCTGCTTAATACACAGCACAAACTCAATAAATACTTATCTTTCCTCCTCATGTGACAATCATTTCTTAACTTCAAATTGTCATTTCATTGAGTAATAATGCTTAGATGAAAGTAAAAGCACTTCAGAGTTTTTACCACCCATCGATTTCCAGGGAACTTACTTCGGATGCAAGATTAAATTGCTTTTTTTCAGTTTCAGAATTTTTTGACACAGTATTAGCAGCCTTTTCTTAATATTTCATGATTTGGCGACTCGTTTCCAACCAATTGGTTCATTCTCAACCCTGGTCTATTGAGGCTGCACTGAAAGTGCCTCAGCTAATACCGAACATCACAATGGCAATGCATGCTATACTAAATAATCGTAGATGACTATCGTAATCAACATGTGCTTACTTGGCGTTTGAGTCTGACTTGCAAGATAGTACCATTTTGACTGTGACCTTCATCTACGATTAGTTTGCAAGGCATGCATTATCGTATGATGTTCGTTATTAAGTTGAGACATTTTCATTGCAGCCTCAGTAATCCAGGCTTGAGAATGGAGCTGATGGTTCGAAACTAGTCGCCAAACATATATTCTGTTACTGTGACAGGTTTGTTAAACGCTTCATGAAAGATTAAACTGGTTCACATCACACCCATTTACTCTTCCTGCAGTACAAGGGAGAGAGGAAAACAATCTGCTGTTTACCTCCGTAGAATACTGCCTTCTAACCACAAGTCTTACCGTTTTGCCATCACATACATCTCTCTTCTGTATCAGTTACTACTTCAGGAACAAATTTTACTTTCCTGTTTCAAACTGAATTAACAATTTACGATGGAGTGTGGAATATGGTACTCTGTAAACTGAGTAAACAATAAAAGCAATAATACGTACATAAGAATGAGGAATATATTTTTTTAATGTTAAGTCTTAAAGAAACCACAGGATGTTGTTGAGTGCTACATAGAAGGATGTTGACTGAGTACTTGCGCTAGCAGGTACTGAAAATTACAAACGTTATATGTCTAACCATGACATCGTATTAGGCTTCATCTCACCTTCAGATCGTAGCATTTCACGGACACTAACGGCAACTATAGTCTGATTTAAAGTAGTTGTCACCTGACGTTTGCGCTGCGAAGTCGCGGCGTTGTCACGTCAAGCACTGGCTGGAGGCAGCCGCCTCAGCGCATCGCTAACCCCGGCGGTAGAAAATCGTTTTAAAGCCTGTATCTTCTACAAAAAGTAAGTAAAAAATTTCAAACCCACATATGATGTATATCTGTACAATGTCTCTCAATCTGTCAATTATCTATTCTTAATGTTAATTAGAGCAATAGTTACGTTAATTTGTTTGAAACCATTTAAATTCTCGATTTCGCAAACAGCTTCTAACTTATCACGTCATTACTGAAAAACTATTGCTGTCACAGCAAAATATTTTTTTCCATTCATTACCAAACTAATGCACTCGGCAAAGAATCCTTAAAAGTTTTCGTAGTGCATTAAGTTTCCTGTATATAAATTTCTGAAAACAACGTTTTTAAGCAACCCTATCAGTACTGAACTCGAAACAAGTATGACGTTTAAAATCTCTATCTCCCATAAATATTATGTAAATATTTAGAAATTTACGTAGAGTATCGGTCTCAGTGGTATCTATAAGCATATCAAATATCTTTTCTTAATTTTAATTAGGGCCGTTGTTACATTAACTATTGAAGTGTGAGAAATTTTCGCGTCCGGAAAAGTTTTCTTCTTTAGATTTCAAATCTCGAAAACTATTACACACATTGAATAACATCTTGGTGTGTATACCAAATTAAATAGAGTTAAAATTCAGTCTAACTTAACCGTAAGGAGATGACGAGAGTTGGCCAAACAGTATTTCTTAGGCTCACAACAAAAATAAGAATTAATCGAAATAAATTCACAAACACAATATTTAATGCCAGTAAGTACACTACACTCTAATCAGACAATGCGGAAACACCGCTTACTTCAGAGTCAGTCAGTGGAACTATCCGTCTCGCTGCTCGTATTGACAGATATAATCAAGTCTTCGACGCTCTGTTGTAAAATACCTTCATTGTTCCATGCGTCCTGTATCACGTGATGCACTACCTTCTGCCAGTCTTCCGATGTCAGAATTTCAACTGTCTGTTTCAAAAGGCGTTCCACTTCGGTTAATGTGAATTTCTTATTTTCTGCAGCAATATGCCGTTTAACCTGAGTGCAAATCAGTTCTATTGCGTTGAAATGGCAATGGTAAGGAGGTAATCTGAGCACTTTATGCCCGTATTTTTTTGCTGCTTCATCCACAATGTAAATCGGGTTCTTTGGCTTGTGTTGCGATACAAGTTCTAATAATTCTGCCCTTGTAAAATTACTGTCGAACTGCACCCTATGTTTCTGTAACCAGCTAACAATGTCGTTTTTCCTCGTTGCCTTTGTGGGTGCTTTATCTTGTATTACTGAGCGATAAGGAGCGTTATCCATAACAATGATAAGAGTTTTTTGTTAAGTTCTGGAGCACCCAGTCTTCAAACCATTTCACAAAAGTATTGTGGTTCATCTCTTCGTGATAGTTGGAGGTCTTATTTGAACTGAATAGCAGCAGACAATTTGGAACGAAACCTTTTGAATTTCCGACATGTGCTACAATTATCCTTTTTCCTCTGCCGATCGGATCTGCCATACTACCGCTGATGATACCGTCTGTCCAGTCTTTTTTAAAACTGTGTCCTGCATTCACCCACGTTTCATCAAGCCATCAAAATTTGTCCCCACTAATTCTCTAAGAAAGCAGCAACGCCAGGCTGCAATATTTTGGCCATTAGTAACTTTCTGCCAGAGATGGATTTACAGCGGAATTCTAACATTTTCACAACTCGTAACAAAGACGATTTACTACCCTGAAACAGGTCAGCCGCTGTGAGGGTAGCATGTAGTTTTTTGAGTGTTGGATACTCCTTCCTCGAACAAGAAGTGTGTATTTGACGACGAATGGCATCTTCATGAAAAGACTCAAGTTTTGTGACCCTCTTCTCTACTCGCCTCTTTTTCCCAGGTGTCTCCAATTTAGATGACTCACTTGAGCCTTCTTTAGTGAATTTCTCCGTGCAGATTCTTATTACTGATCGTTCGCTAACTTGCAGAGCAGCTCCAGTTCGCTCCACCACCTTATCCAAAGGAACGGGAGGCCCTCCTGCATCCCTCTCTCTCTCAAAATACTCCCTTAAGAACACACGTATTCACGCGCCTGACTGCGTATAACGACGCCATGTCCGCCACTTTTTGGAGGTTTCCGAGGAGTCGAGGAGTGTGCAGCCTCGGCCTCCCTCTCTTAAGACTGCTTTCATGAGACATCGTAAACATACGAAGCTACAAGTCACTCAAATCTCTCAGCCGCACGTCAACAACGGCTCGCTGCGGACTGGCTGGCACAATGCCTTAGTCAGCTCAGCAGAGCGAAGTGGCAACGCAGAGGCAGCCGACAGCGCCGGCTGCCATTGGTTTACTGGTGGCGGGAGCCCTGCAGCCCGTTACCTGTCAAGTGACAACTATTTTAAATCAGACTGTAATATCCTGGTATCTGTGCAGTATTTGTCGGAAATATAAGATGGCGCTAAATGAATGGCTTTTAGAGCACTATCGTTTCCACGCATTGAGAAACACTGTTAAACTGAACAGCTGATCGCATTTTAGGAATGATAAGGCGGATGTAAAACTATATACCAGAAAGTAGCAGATGTATAAAAATCACGGGTGAAAGCAATACAAGTGTAAGCTGACCACATTTCACGCGTATGCAGTCCTAGCGATAGTCTTTGACAACATAGGATACTCTTTTAAATTAAGGCATGTCTGTCACCCACTGTCAGCTGTAACATGAGCTATCAAGTGATGAAGCTGAAGGCTATTCTTCTCAACAGTATGGTATGATGAGGTCCACCTCTCCTCAGCGAAAGAACATCGCCGGCAGACAAAGGAAATCCTTTATCAGTGATGCAGTAATGCGCAGAGGTACTTGAAGCTTTATAGCTGTGAGACATTAGAGCTTGGGTTTGCCCTGCCAGCATTATCTGCGACTCAGCTATTTGTCATTAGTCCACTGTAACAAGATGCACTGGTAAGAAAGCATTTGTCACGCAGTGACTGGAGTCACATCCGTTCTAATTAGATAATGAAGTAACCTATACGTGAACGATCCTTCTTCCGTTTTATTACGTTAGTTTTAGTGGTATTTCGGATCACGTAGACACTTCAATTAGATATCTAGGCGTCACGCTGCATACTGATTTCAAATGGAAAGAGGACGGAAGGAAGGTCGGCTGTAGGAATTCAGTTTATGTTGAAAGTTCCAGGAGAGCTCCATCATGGAGGAGACCGTTTTGGCGAAACATTTGTGCGACCCGCTCTAGATCACTGTTGAAGTGGTTCGGATCCTCACGAGCTAAGGTTAAAGTCAGACACTCAAGCAATTCGCAGACGTGATGCTAAGTCCGTTATTGTTAAGTCCAATCAACGTGCGAATATTACGGAAATGTTCCTCAAAGTCATATATCGAGAAAATTCAAAGAACCGGAATCTCCGAAACACTGAAGTACCCGTGTCACGTTATCATCAAGAACATTAGATACGAGAAATAAGCACAAAATCACGTAGACAGTAACCTTTCCCTCGCTCTCTTTGCGAGAGCAACAGGATCTAGCAGTGGCACAATGTATCGTCCTTCATGCACCATGCGGTGACTAGAAAAGTATGTAGATGTAGATGTAGTGCACTGCGATTACCAACTAAGTTGCCTTCTTCTCTGACGTTTAGTTTGCTACGTAACAATTATAAGCATTCACACAATTTTCAAAAATAACGGTACTCGGTGAATGCGATTTCATGGAACGATTCTCTGTAATTCTCAGTATAACCTGCACCTGGCGCCCGCCACCACGTCTTTCTTGCATAATCATAGTACGTGAGTTAATCAGTATGCCCTCATTCAGTGTACCATAGTCGCGTTTTCAATATTAGCAGCACCGGCGTCGAGTCGTTAATTCATACTAAATGACGATGACACAGAAATAAAATTAAAATGTTTGTAAATATTCAAGTAATCATTTTAATGAAGATTATTTTAATGAACGTTTGATTTCGAAGCTCTAACAAAACTGTTTGCAGAATAAACTATGGGAATACATGTCCACCTATTATACGAAAAGAAATGAAATAAAACAGACGTTTGACCAATAGGAAAAAATGAACTCCCACACTTCCTCTCTTTAGAGGTTTATTTTATATACTGAACAGTAACTATTGTCCTGTCCTAGTTCGTGTTTCCCATCGTTCAGTGTTACTACGTCTGGTGACTAAGTGCATGTTAAATAGAAATGGAGTGTAGTGTCTGGTTGTGGTCCTAGGTACATGACGATGAAGCAGGCTAACATCTTTCATGAGAAACCTTAACATCGCATGGCTCTTCTTCGTTTCCTGTTGTCAAAAGTTTCAAATATCACGTGAATGCTTTAAGGATAGCGCGAATAAATAAAACAAGAATCATTTATCATTTGAAGCTTTTGACAGAAGTATCGAACACTAAGTGAAAGCGGATCACTGAAAACGACTCATGTGACAGGACCTGTCACAAGCTGCATCACTCTAAGCCACTATTGTATCAGCTGCTGATTATATCTTTGAAGTATCTCCGAAGAAACATCAGCGTGCTATGCAAACGAATTATCGGCTTCACATAGTGCTCTTTGTCTCCTTTTAGATAATGTAAATACAAATCAGAACAAATTAACCGCTTAAAAACACAGAAACGAAAAATAAAATAGTAGAACACATGTGAAGACCTATTATTGTGCCCAGGCGCCGCAGAGCGACGTGGTATAAGGATGTTCAGACTGATTTCAGGAAAAAAAGCTCTACCTTATCCACGAGTGAATCCACTGAGCAAGGGGTAGGCATGCTGGGTAAGCAATTCCGTAAACGTAATGACGCAATAGCATATTTATATTTCTTTTTAGTTCTCGCCTTCAGACCAAAGACTGGTTTTATGCAGCTTTTGATCCTAATAAGCCTCTTCATCTCTGCATAAGCACAGCAATCTGCTTTCTGTATTCAACCTTCGTTTCCTATAGTTTTTATCTCACACGCTTCCATCCACAGTCATCTTAACCCACATCCATTTTATCCTGAATATTGTGTTCAAGCCTTTCATTACCAAACTGAAAATTCCTTAAACTTCCTGGCAGATCTCCGCTGCAGAGTGAAAATCTCATTCTGAAAATTCCTTGATGGCTCAAGGTGTGTTCCATCAACTTCTGTTCTCTTTTTGTCTCAAAAGCTTGCCGGCCATATATCACTACCGTACAAGGCTACATTCCAAACAAATACCTTTAGAAAAGGCTTCCTAATGCCTAAATTTATATCAGATGTTAAAAAATACCTCGTTTTCAGAAATACTTTTCTTTCTATTCTCAGTGTTTAGTTTGTATGCCCTCTGCTGCGGCCATCGTTAGTTTTGCTGTACAAATAGCAAAACTCACTCACCACATTTAACGTCTCATTTCTTAATCTAAATCTCAGATCATCGTCCTATTTTATTCGGTTGCATTCCACAACACTGCTTTTAATTTTTTGTGTGCTCATCTTATAACCTCTGCTCAAGACGCTATCCGTTTCTTCGACTACTCTTCCAAGTCCTTTGCTATCTCTAACAGAATTACAAAGTTGGCAAACAGTGTTTTCGTTTCTTCTCCCTGAAGTTCATTCGCTACCCAAATTTCTCCTGGGTTTTCTTCACAGCTTATCCATTGTACAGACTGACGGGCTACAACCCTCACTCCCTTCGCAAGTATGGATTTCCATTCATCTCCTACTGGTTTTTAATAGTGTAACAAAACGTTCTTTGAATAAAACTTGCCCGCATCTCGTGGTCGTGCGGTAGCGTTCTCGCTTCCCACGCCCGGGTTCCCGGGTTCGATTCCCGGCGGGGTCAGGGATTTTCTCTGCCTCGTGATGGCTGGGTGTTGTGTGCTGTCCTTAGGTTAGTTAGGTTTAAGTAGTTCTAAGTTCTAGGGGACTTATGACCACAGCCCGCATCTCGTGGTCGTGCGGTAGCGTTCTCGCTTCCCACGCCCGGGTTCCCGGGTTCGATTCCCGGCGGGGTCAGGGATTTTCTCTGCCTCGTGATGGCTGGGTGTTGTGTGCTGTCCTTAGGTTAGTTAGGTTTAAGTAGTTCTAAGTTCTAGGGGACTTATGACCACAGCAGTTGAGTCCCATAGTGCTCAGAGCCATTTGAACCATTTTGAACTTATGACCACAGCAGTTGAGTCCCATAGTGCTCAGAGCCATTTGAACCATTTTGAATAAAACTGAGGGCACGTGTTTAAAGTTTTATTACTGATGTATCAAGAAAAAATTCCTTGCTAACGAAACTAATTATGTTTATTGCATAATCCTTTTTGCTGCTATAAATTTCCCCATAATTTGCGTAACTACCACAGCAACTATACAGTAAGTATCTGTTGGGGTGACTAACGCCAAACCGACATAAAATGAATCTTATACAAGCCATATTCTGATTTAGTGTATCAAAATGGCTCTGAGGACTATGGGACTTAACTTCTGAGGTCATCATTCCCCTAGAACTTAGAACTACTTAAACTTAACTAACCTAAGGAGATCACACACAACCATGCCCGAGGCAGGATTCGAATCTGCGACCGTAGCGGTCGCGCGGTCCCAGACTGTAGCCCCTAGAACCGCTCGGCCACGACGGCCGGCTTTAGTGTATCGTCACGCAGGTTTGCCTCAGGTGCATGAAGCACCATTAATGTGCAGGGACCTGTTAACTCTCAAGCGTCAAACTATTCCCAGTTGTTAGACTTCTTGATGCTCATTAGCCGCGGGAACAGAGGTATCTCCAGACGAGCTTGCACACTGGAATTTGCATGAGATCGTAATAACTACCCATAGACAGCAATCGTATTTGCACTTAATCACACGAGCTCGTCTTCACCACAAGAGAAAGCGAGAAAACAGTAAAACACCCACTCTTGCTTGCTTTTCAGAGCAGCCGCAGAGAATCGTGACTCAGATACAGGGACTCCTCGAGAAACAGCCTTGTGCTTCTAAACTGCTTTAGATGTAGTGCTGAAGGGAGTCAGTCTGTGAATGCCGTAGTTCGTGATTCGTAATATTTTGTGATATTTACGTTAACTACTGTTCTGTCATGGAAAGATTGAAATGGGGGAAGGCAGCTCTGATAGTGTTCCCCTGAGTAATTTTCGAGGTATAGCCCGCTTCACACAATAGCTATTCACAAATCGCTACTTAGCGTCGAAAACAGTATGACGTTGGTGGCTGAGGAAGGGATACGATTCTTTGCACTTTCTTTAACATCAAAAAATTTACTTCTGCCACACGTAATCTTTATTTGTGGAATTTATGTTGCGCAGAACATGTTTCGGAGGATAATTCTCCTTTGAAGTGTGTTTTCTTAAGACTTTAAAATCTATATCTATTTATAAAGCTAACACGAGCTAAACTTTTTGCCCGTGTAATTTCAAAACTTCAATAACTGCCCTACAAATAGTTCCATCAATGCTGTTTGTGTTTTAACGAATAATAAAGAAAGTTTATTCCAGTAGTGTTCCAATATCCCTAGCGGTCAGAGGTGAAACCAAGAATTTCGACATTACGGAGTCGAAACATATCCGTAAATTGAGCAATACTTGAGAGACTAATTTGGTGACAAAGATTACGATGAGAATATCGATCCACACCAACTTGATAAAGTTGGCATGGCCAATACGGCAACAAGGCAGGGAGATCTGACTTGTATTGGGACCGACAGCTTGTTCCAAATAACGTACTGCATGTAATTGACGTTTTCACGGAAAGGCCTCCGGCGGTGTGCACCACTGCCTACAAGGAAAAATATTACATGCTCAAAAGAAATTATTTTTAACAGATTATATCAATGTAAATGTGGTTCCGGGACCTAAGAAATCTGATCGTTAGTGACTTGTTGTATGTGACTACATATATCTGTGTCTGGTGTTAGTGCACTCGGTTCACCAATATGCACCTTACATGTTTCCATGGCGAGTTTATGATTATGCTTTTGGTGTGTACAAGAGAACTGTCCATGGGTTGGTCAACTATTGTGAGTTTTAACATAAAGAGCAAAACACCTTAAGTAAAGTTGCGGTCAGAACGAATATGACGTAAAACCTCAGTGGCAGTGGCGATAAATTCTCGCATGTTTGTTCTATATTGGATTTTTCTGGACGATTCGGCAAATCCACATAGCACTGTTAATAAATAAAGAAAAAGCTTAACAGTTGGAATTATTTGCCACAATGCGGCACGCGAAAAATAGATTACACGAATAAACATTGGAAACCAAGTCATTTGTAGTCTCTGTCTTTGATCACCATTTTATAATGGGTGAAGTAAAATAAAATATTTCATTGCTTTAATTAACCGGTGCACTTCTCCCCTATATTTTACCACTGCTCCATCGTTCTAGGACTATCTGCACCTTGTGCCAGACTCATAGCTCATTCCGATCTTCCATAAGTTGCTGTTATAAGGCATGTATATTGCTTCATATTCAGTTGAGCTTTGTGAGTACTCATCTTTATAACCCAATTGGTACAGACAGCTTGTTCTTAATTATGCAAAACTGTTGTTTCAATTAATACTGTCTTCATACAGTACACGACAACTGTTACAAATGTCGAATTAACGCTGTGTCGATACTGGGCAGTCCGCCTTGCTTTTACCAAATAATTCTGCAGTGGTTTTCCTACGCCTTCTAACTCCTTAGATAATTTGGTTCTTCTCTCTGAACGTTCCCTTCAGATGGTTTCTTGTGCAGCGAGGGCAAGGCTCTTTGGGTTCAAGCGCGTTCCTGTGGGGTTCCCTTCGATGTAGCGCCGTAGGCTGTCTGGTGGCACGCCGCGAGATGTTGGGAGTGACGCGCACGGCGACGACAGACTGGTCGCCGGGGCAGTCGGTTGTAGTGTGTCTAAGGTGTCTGTTGCTTGTGTAGCAGCGTGGTCCGACTTGCCATTGCTAGGAGTCACGTGCGTCTCGCAGGGCTCATTTCGCATCCTCAAGATGAGACTGGAAGACTGTTTGCTATTTGCAATTCTGTGGAGCGGGCTCTTGTGTAGTTAATTGGTCACGTGGTGACAGACTATTGTGAGAGTCTTATCAATTGTTCTAAACCTGGTATTCTGTCGCCACCGTGTTAATTGTAGCTGGTCCAGAGATCTAAGCTATGTCCTGGTTGTTTCCTTCTACCGAGTCCTCCCTTTTCCTACTCTCGAATTCGTCACCCATGACTATTAAATTTTCGTCTCCCTTCACTACCGGAATAATTTCTTTTATCTCATCATACATTTCATCAATTTCGTCATCACCTGCAGAGCTAGTTGGCATATAAACTTGTACTACTGTAGTAGGTGTGGGCTTCGTGTCTATCTTGGCCACACTAATGCGTTCACTATGCTGTTTGTAGTAGCTTACCCGCACTCCTATTTTTTTATTCATTATTAAACCTACTCCTGCATTACCCCTATTTGATTTTGTATTTATAACCCTGTATTCACCAGACTGTCCGCCCCTCGTTGTCTCGCGGTAGCGTTCTCGCTTCCCGAGCACGGGGTCCCGGGTTTGATTCCCGGCGGGGTCTGGGATTTTTCCTGCCTCGAGATGACTGGGTGTTGTTGTGTCGTCTTTATAATCATCATTCATCCCCATTACGGTCGGAGGAAGGCAACGGCAAACCACCTCCATTAGGACCTTGCCTAGTAAGGCGGTGCGGGTCTCCCGCATCGTTCCCCTATGGTCTGTAAAGAAGCATGGGACTTCATTTCATTTCCATTTCCATTCACCTGACTAAAAGTCTTATTCCTCCTGCCACCGAACTTCACTAATTCCCACTATATCTAACTTTAACCTATCCATTTCCCTTTTGAAATTTGCTAACCTACCTGCCCGATTAAGGGACCTGACATTTCGCGATCCCATCCGTAGAACGCCAGTTTTCTTTCTCCTGATAACGACGTCCTCTTATGTAGTCCCCGCCCGGAGATCCGAATGGGGGACTATTTTACCTGTGGAATATTTTACCCAAGAGAACGCCATCAATTTTAACCATACAGTAAAGCTGCATGCCCTCGGGAAAAATTACGGCTGTAGTTTCCCCTTGCTTTCAGCCGTTCGCAGTACCAGCACAGCAAGGCCGTTTTGGTTAGTGTTACATGGCCAGATCAGTCAATCATCCAGCCTGTTGCCCCTGTAACTACTGAAAAGGCTGCTACCCCATATTACTTCCCACAAATTTCCAAATTTCTCTCATGTCCCTCGACTCTAATCTGCTATCTGGCTTCTGTACAAATTGCAAATAGCCTTTCGCTCCCTGTATTTGATTCCTGCCACCTACAGAATTTTAAAAACAGTATTCCAATCAACATTGTCAAAAGTCTTCTCTAAGTCTACAAAAGCTGTATACGTAGGTCTGCCTTTCCTTAATGTATCTTTTAAGTTAAGTCGTAGGGTCAGTATCGCCTCACGTGTTTCAACATGTCTACAGAATCCAAACTGATCCTTCCCGCTGTCTGCTTCTACCAGTTTTTCCATTCGCCTGTAAAGAATTCGTGTTACTATTTTGCAGCCGTTACTTATTAAACTGATTGTTCGTTGATTTTCACACCTGTCAACACCTGCTTTCTTTGGGATTAGAGTTATTCTTCTTGAAGTCAGAGGGTATTTCGCCTGTCTCTTACATCCTGCTCACCAGATGGCAAACTCTTGTCAGGGCCGGCTCTCCCAAGGCTATCAGTAGCTCTAATGGCATGTTGTCTACACCTGGGGCCTTGTTTCGACTTGGATATTTCAGTGCTCTGTCAAATTCTTCACGCAGTATCATTTCATCTTGATCTACGTCCTCATGTACATTGCCCTTGTATGGTCTCTCTATATACTCCTTCCACCTTTCTGCGTTCCCTTCTTTGGTTAGAACAGGTTCTCTACCTGAACTCTTGATATTCATACTGGTAGTTCTCTTTTCTCCAAAGGCCTTTTAATTTTCCTGTACGCAGTATCTATCTTACCCCTAGTGATATATGCATCTACATCCTTACATTTGTCCTGTAGCCATCCCTGCTTAGCCATTTTGCTCTTCCTGTCAATCTAATTTTTGAGACGTTTGTTTCCCTTTTTGCCTACTTCATTTACTGCACTTTTATATTTTCTCCCTTCATTAGTTAAATTAAATATGTCTTCAGTTACCGAACTATTGCTACTAGCCCTCGTCTTCTTACCTACTTGATCCTCTGCTGGCTTTACAATTTCATCTTTCAAAGCTACCCGTTCTTCTTCTACTGTATTTCTTTCCCTCGTTCTTGTCAATCGTTCCCTAAAGCTCTCTCTGATAACCTTTGGCTTTTCAGTTTATCCAGATTCAATCTCTTTAAATTGCCTCCTTTTCGCAGTTTCTTTAGTTTTAATCTGCAGCTCATAGCCAAGAGACTGTGATCAGAGTCCACATCTGCCCCTGGAAATGTATTACAATGTAAAACCTGGTTCCTCAATCTCTGTCTTACCATTATATAATCTATCTGAAACCTTCCAGTGTCTCCGCCTCTTTCACGTAGACAACCTTCTTCCATAATTTTTAAAGCAAGTGTTAGCTACGATTATGTTCTTTCATTCCTTATCGCCATCATAACTATAAGTAATAAAATTGCTAAAAACGAGTAATAATTTTATCCATGGAAGGAATTTAAAGTGTCGCATTCAGTTTTCCAAAATAAGAAGCCTCACAACGCAGAGGTGCATGGGTTATTAAACTACTTAACATAGCGCCTGAAGAGTTTATTTACAGGGTAAATAATAATTTCTTGTGTCTCAGCGCTTGGTGCATGTCAGATGGGCGGCATTTAGGTGACTTCCGCGTTATAATCTACCCCAGTAATGCTACCAGGGAAAGGAAACCAGCACCATAATGTGGAATCCGAAACTTGCGTAGTTCCTGTCGTATCTTCACACCATTGCGGGGTGAAAGTTGAGTTGTAAGCAGTCTGAAGTATTCCGGCCGGGACTCGATCCAGCGTCCTTTCCGCTTCCAGGCATGCGCCTTACCACTAGATCACCAGACCCGACACGTACAGATCAGTAAGAAAAAGTGACATGTTGTCTCATGATAACAGAGGTTCCATGTATCTTTAGTAGTGCGTTACGAGTTTGATTGCTGCTCGTTACTGTCACTAATTACGTGTCACATTTAGCTGACAGTAACGACCCATTGTGTTCTGAAACAACGTAAGTTGTTGCACCCTACTTCTGCTGCATTCACGTAACTCTGAGTCGGAGACGTGAAAGGAAGAGAGGTGATTAGCACGTAATGGTTACTGTGCGTGACCTCTGACTAACAGCGCTTACGCAATGCCCTTGCTTGAGTGTACTTGACGTCGCGAAAGTTTTCATGGCTTAAGTCGTTAGTATTAGATATATTTCTAAGTGTAGAGAGTCTTGCAATATAACTGTGTTCTTTACTTAACTGTCTCTTATAACCTTTATTCACTCGAATAATTAAAGTGAGTGACCCCTGTTTTACTTTGCTAACTGTAGATTGTGTTTCTGGCAGTGAAGCATGTTCATTTCATCAACTTGGACGTATTTTTTGATGTCAAATTACAACACAAATCACTATAAGCGATAAATTCGGCACGAGAGAACAACAATTGTATAGTTGTTTAAAACAATACTCATTCATTTTACAATCTCAATGGGTCAGTTTTTACATATTACATGTTTAGATTGCTCTGGATCATCTTCAGATCTATGTAGTTATGTCAGTAACTCGTCATGTCTGTTTCAGATCTCACATCAGGTTGTATTGTATTGTATAGTATGTTAACAGGGGACGTTGAAACGACGGAGAGGCTCCGTCCGCGCCGCAGCCGCAGTGGTCCGCAACCCCACGACGACTACCGCAGTCCACTTCACCCCTCCGCCGCCCCACACCGAACCCAGGGTTATTGTGCGGTTCGGCCCCCGGTGGAATCCCCAGGAAACGTCTCACACCAGACGAGTGTAACCCCTATGTTTGTGTGGTAGAGTAAAGGTGGTGTACGCGTATGTGGAGAACTTGTTTGCGCAGCAATCGCCGACATAGTGTAACTGAGGCGGAATAAGGGGAACCAGCCCGCATTCGCCGAGGCAAATAGAATACCGCCTAAAAGCCATCCACAGAGTGGCCGGTTCACCGGACCTCGACACAAATCCGACGGGCGGATTCGTGCCGGGGACCAGGCGCTCCTTCCCGCCCGGAAAGCCGTGCGTAAGACCGCACGGCCAACCGGGCGGGCTCATATCAGGTTACTGAGGTTCTGACACAGAGACGACGGGCTGCTGACGCGACTACACAGATCCGGAGATAGTCCAGAGACATCAAAACATGTCATGTATTTAAAAGAAAATTGTAACTGAAAATAAAGAATAATTATAATTCCAGAATGAAATTTTCAATGTAGCGGAATGACGGTGATACGGAACTTCCTGGGAGATTATAACTATCTGTACCGAGACTCGAGGTTGAGACCTATGCCTCTCGTGGCTCTACCAACTTCTTTTCGTTTCTTTTTAATGCAAAATGAAGAATGAAGTAGGCTGAGCTGGACCTAATACAGTGATTCACCAATTACGGAGCCCTCTGTTTAAAAAAAAAATGTACAATAATCATTTCCCAGCAAAGCGAAACACAGTAAAAATTTATATACTTGAACATAATAATCAAACTTCTTAAGTGAAACAGCACTTTCTCTATGATTATCTATTATCCATTGACTAGAAACAGAGGTACCTAAGGAAGCAGTTTTGTGTGGGTCTGTTTTATTGATTGATTTATTTTATAGTTATATAGTGTTAAAGAATTACAGAAAATTCATTTATGTAGCGTACGAAACTGCAAAAAAAAAAAAAAAAAAAAAAAAAAAACTCCGAGGTGCACCTGATGAGCACAAACAAATCGGCGACCGCTCGCTTTCAGTACGGCATTTTGGACATGCCTTTGGAAAGCAGCGCCGAGCCTTTAATGGTCATCAGAAAAGAGCTGCATCTTTCAGTCCCGCTTACCGGAGAGGTTACAAGTACGGGGTGGATAGGAAAAAATGTACTCTAAGCATTTAGCAAACGTTGACTGGTATTTGCCGTGTCGTCTCATTACGTAGGGTGTCACCAAAAATGTCCAAAAATCGATTAGATTGTTGGGGCCATTAGCGAAAAGATAGAAGACCGCCTTATCCTTTATCTAGGTAACCGTATGCATGTATGACGGTGGGAAATACGAATCGTCTGAATAGAGGAGCATATTGGTGACGATCATGTGCATTGGCACCCGTAGATAAAGGGCTCTATTATCAGCTGGAGAAGGAACCTAATACCCGCCGCCGCGTCGCAGATGAAATGGTGGGTGCTTGCCAGGGCGGTGGAACGGAAATTGTTTCGTGTCGGGTTTTACCGGTAATGACGAAGTACCAGATGGTGCTAGTTTCCGTGGTGAGGCGTGGTTGATGAACTGAGTGACACCAACTGAGCTATCCAAGCACGACTCATATTGTACCAGGCTACGACTTAAGTAATGCACACAGGATGATTTCATGAATTGTCAAAACTAATTATAATACGCCATTTCCTATGATTATCTAGTTGTTTGGACAAAATTCTTAGTCAATAATAATAATAATAATAATAATAATAATAATAATAATAACTTAACGTCTGAGAAAGTAAAGAAATAATAATAATAATCCCCGTGGAGGCCCGGGAAAAGAATAGGCCTCCGGTATGTTCTGCCAGTCGTAAAAGGCGACGAAAAGAACAAACCACTAATAGGGCTAACCCCCCTTTTAGTGTGATTAGTTGGTTCAGGACAGAACTAAAGAAGCCTCGGACAAGCGCCGTCATGGTCGGGGACGACGCTTGAACCCTATGCCCGCCCACAATGGTAACGACACTGCTAGCCAACTGGAAAATGATTTAAATCCAAATAGAGGTGTTTTGCAGGATATGCTTCCTGCAACAACCCTAGAAGGAAAACAAAGACAGAGGATGAGATGGTCAGATGAAGTTAATCGACACCTCATGTTCTGTTATTACCAAGCAACAAACCTAGGAACCAACACAACTGGATACAGATCACAAGTATACACAACATTTATTACCAGATACCCAGAATTAAAATTTTTAACAGAACAACGACTAGCTGATCAGATCCGTGTAATAATCAAAAATAACAGGATACCCCAGTCAGAATTAGAAAACATCAAACAACAAGTACAACAAATATTGGAACAAAATAATGCGCAATCAGAAGAAGAAGAAAATACAGTAATGGACTCAAACATCCCAGAGCAAACAAACAAAGAACAACACGCACCAATTAAACAATCAGAGGAAAACGAAATCTTAAGACAGCCACCAGAACAAGCACAAATAGAACACGAAGTGACACAGATGTTAGATATAGAAGAAAAATTTCAGCTAACATATATAGAATACAAAGACACAAATACAGACATTAGACCATTCTTGCATAGACCACCAAATAGCCCACAAGTCGAAACAACAATAAAAACTATCAACACAATCATACACAACAAAATAAATGAAAACACAACTATGGAAGAGTTACAACTAATGGTTTATATAGGAGCACTCACTACACTAAATATACACACTAGGCAGAGATCAGAACCAACCAACACACAGAAGAAACCCACAAAACCAGCATGGAAACACAGGCTACAGATCAAAATAGAAAAACTGCGAAAAGACATCGGACAGCTAACACAATTTATAAGAAAAGAAATCTCGGAAAAAAAACGAAAAAGGTTACGTAAAATCTCACAACAAGAAGCGACAGAGCAATTAGACGAAAAGAAGCAGAAATTACAAGCATTAGCCAAACGACTCGGAAGATACAAAAAAAAGTGAAAATAGAAGGAAACAAAACCAAACATTCAACACAAACCAAAAGAAATTTTACCAGACAATAGATAACACACACATTAAAATAGACAATCCACCAAACATAACAGACATGGAACACTTCTGGAGCAACATATGGTCAAACCCGGTACAACATAACAGGCATGCACGGTGGATACAAGCAGAAACAGACATACAAGATGATACCACAAATGCCTGAATTGATAATTTTGCAACATGAAGTCACCCGAGCAATTAATTCTACTCACAATTGGAACGCCCCTGGAAAAGATAAAATAGCAAATTTCTGGCTAAAGAAGTTCACCTCAACACATTCACATCTAACTAAATTATTTAACAGTTACATTGCAGACCCATACACAGTCCCTGATACACTTACACAAGGAATAACTTATCTGAAACCTAAAGATCAAGCAGACACAGCAAACCCAGCAAAATATCGCCCCATAACATGCCTACCAACAATATACAAAATATTAACTTCAGTCATTACACAGAAATTAATGACACATACAACACAGAACAAAATTATAAATGAAGAATAAAAAGGCTGTTTCAAAGGAGTACGAGGATGTAAAGAGCAACTGATAATAGATGCAGAGGTGACATATCAAGCTAAAACTAAACAAAGGTCGCTACACTAAGCATACATTGATTACCAAAAAGCTTCTGATAGTGTACCCCACTCATGGTTACTACAAATATTGGAAATATACAAAATAGATCCTAAATTGATACAGTTCCTAAACATAGTAATGAAAAATTGGAAAACCACACTTAATATCCAAACAAATTCAAATAATATCAAATCACAGCCAATACAGATTAAGCGTGGAATATACCAAGGAGACTCATTAAGTCCTTTCTGGTTCTGCCTTGCTCTGAACCCACTATCCAACATGCTAAATAATACAAATTATGGATACAATATTACTGGAACATACCCACACAAAATCACACATTTGCTATACATGGATGATCTAAAACTACTGGCAGCAACAAATCAACAACTCAACCAATTACTAAAGATAACAGAAGTATTCAGCAATGATATAAGTATGGCTTTCGGAACAGACAAATGTAAGAAAAATAGCATAGTCAAGGGAAAACACACTAAACAAGAAGATTACATATTGGATAACCACAGCGACTGCATAGAAGCGATGGAAAAAACGGATGCCTATAAATATCTAGGATACAGACAAAAAATAGGAATAGATAATACAAATATTAAAGAAGAACTAAAAGAAAAATATAGACAAAGACTAACAAAAATACTGAAAACAGAATTGACAGCAAGAAACAAGACAAAAGCTATAAATACTTATGCCATACCAATATTGACCTACTCATTTGGAGTAGTGAAATGGAGTAACACAGACCTAGAAGCACTCAATACACTTACACGATCACAATGCCACAAATATAGAATACATCACATACATTCAGCAACAGAAAGATTCACATTAAGCAGAAAGGAAGGAGGAAGGGTATTTATCGACATAAAAAATCTACATTATGGACAGGTAGACAATTTAAGAAAATTCTTTATAGAACGAGCAGAAACTAGCAAAATACACAAGGCAATCACTCATATAAATACATCAGCTACACCACTGCAATTTCATAACCACTTCTACAACCCTTTAGAGCACATAACATCAACAGATACGAAGAAAGTAAATTGGAAAAAGAAAACACTTCATGGCAAGCACCCGTATCATCTAACACAGCCACACATCGATCAAGACGCATCCAACACATGGCTAAGAAAAGGCAATATATACAGTGAGACTGAAGGATTCATGATTGCAATACAGGATCAAACAATAAACACCAGGTATTACAGCAAGCATATTATTAAAGATCCCAATACCACAACAGATAAATGCAGACTTTGTAAACAACAAATAGAAACAGTAGATCACATCACAAGCGGATGTACAATACTAGCAAATACGGAATACCCCAGAAGACATGACAATGTCGCAAAAATAATACATCAACAGCTTGCCTTACAACATAAACTTTTAAAACAACAAGTTCCTACATACAAGTATGCACCACAAAATGTACTGGAGAATGATGAATACAAATTATACTGGAACAGAACCATTATAACAGATAAAACAACGCCACATAACAAACCTGACATCATACTCACCAATAAAAAGAAGAAATTAACACAACTAATCGAAATATCCATACCCAATACAACAAATATACAAAAGAAAACAGGAGAAAAAATTGAAAAATACATCCAACTGGCTGAGGAAGTCAAACACATGTGGCATCAGGACAAAGTTGACATCATACCAATTATACTATCAACTACAGGAGTCATACCACACAATATCCACCAGTACATCAATGCAATACAGCTACATCCAAACATATATATACAACTACAGAAATCCGTAATTATTGATACATGTTCAATTACCCGAAAGTTCCTAAATGCAATATAACACATACCGTACAGTTAATAGGAAGTGACGCTTGATCAAGGTCCGCGTCACTTTCCATTCTTAACCAGACTTAACGTCTGAGAAAGTAAAGAAATAATAATAATAATAATAATAATAATGAATATCGACTCACGACCCGTCCTCACAGTCTTACTTCCGTCAATATTTCGTCCCCTACCTTCCAGTACTTTCCAAATTTCACAGGTTCTGCTGCGAAACTTACGGGACTGGCACTCCTGGAAGACAGAGTACTGCGGAGTCATTCCTTAGCCACAGCCAGGGGGATGTTCCCAGAATGAAATTTTCACTCTGCAGCTGAGTTGCGGTGATATGAAACCTCTTTCCAGGAGTGCTAGAACCGCGAAGCGTTACACAGGCGTTACAGCACACAATCAATAGCTCATTAAGCTAACGATCAGTATTATAGACTAATAAATAACAATGTTTTGCAATGTCGTTGTGAGAAGAACAGGTCTCGATCAGGCAAAGTGCTAAAAACGATAAAATGAAGCAGGTGCAAAGTAACAATGATCTATGACGAACCTATGAATACAGGAATAAATGAATGGAGAAGGAACCAGTAAGTAGCTAGAATTGCAACAAAAAGTATTCATTAGAGAAGCTAAGTTGTTGACCATACTTATTACAGCATGTGATCGACTAACTTTCCTGTGAATATGATCGACGTCGAGAGAATAACGAATATCATGGCGAGTGACAACTACGCAAGAATGCCCACCGACAAACGATGAACCACAGCTAGGCAGAAACAAAGAGAACACAGAGCATGTGCAACATATCACTTAAATACCTCGCGTCACATGGATTTAGTAGACGGTAGAGTGAAATGCTAAGAAAAGCTTAGGGTTAGTAAGAATGAACTATAACAACAGATACCTCAAGCGCTCTTTTTGGCGTTGCGGCTTTCTAGGTGGGAAACCGGCGCATTTTTTTTTTTTTAAGTTTCCGTGTCGAGGGAATGTCTTACGGACTTCTCCTGTATAGGTCATCTATGATTTATCTCTGTTATCTTGCCTAAGTCAACAAGCGTTCCGCCTATTATTAACTCGATGTACATTAGACACTAACCTCTAACCTTTTTAAATTCCTTTCTTTTATCACGAACAGTTAGGCAATAACAGCAGTGAAAGCTCTTCGTAATCAAAGACAAACGAATAAGTGCTGGATTCCATAATCAATGCGGGGAAAGGAAATTGATGTCTGGTACAGGATAGGCTTTTGCAAATAACGAGTATTTTCAAAAAAGAAAGGACAGAATAAACGCTGGTGGAGCGTTCGAGTAGCAATACCGGCAATACCTCTGGCCCTCCAGAGATGTGTAGGGAACTGTGCTGTATGAGAGGAGCGCGTGACAGCAGCTCATTAGAGGATAGGCTTGCTTGATGGGAGCGAGCATCAGGAGCGTCCATTCGAGTGCGTAGGAAGAAGGGGGGGCGGGGGGACGCCGAGCTGTGCGCATCTCTTCTTTTAGGCTGGCCCTCCCGCTGATGTCGTAAGCCGCACGCGACGCCTGTAGACAGACCTCACTGGCCGCGTGCTTTCACCGTTGCCTCACGAGAGCTGCACTTGTCCTCTTGCCACACGCTTCCGCCGGCGAAGAGCTCAAAGCGCATTGCGTCTGCGCCTCACGTCACCTCTTACGGAGCGGAAGTGCGTATCGCAGTCTGAACACTACGGCTGTTCAAATATTATTGCGTACTACTCGTAACACACCAGAGAGCACGTTTTTCTCCTTTGGAGCTCTGTTTGGATTATCTTTTCACCTCATTTGGTTTTCCCTTTCCCGTAGCGTTGACGGATTATTTTAGTATCGCAGCAAGTCGGCCTTGACAACGGATCAGAGACAAACCTGCTGTCGAACACACACAATACTCTTCCGCCCCTGAAACAACGCACGTGATGCGGTTGCGATAAATCTTACAGTGCCCTCATAAATGCAACAGCTGCGCATCAATATGCATCTGTTTTTTAAAATCTGTTGTCTTCGGACGTAACACACCCAACAAGCCTCCTATCCATGAAAAGTCACAAATTGTGAGTAATATCTATTTTAGTAAATAAAATACGCATTGCAACACACACACACACACACACACACACACACACACACACCGTCCGCGCGTGGTAGCCGCGCGGTCTAGGGCGCCTTGCCATGGTTCGAACGGCTGCCCCCCACGTAGTTTCGAATTCTCCCTCGGACATTGATGTATGTGTTGTCCTTCGCGTTAAGTTAGTTAGATTAAGTAACTTGTAGGGCCAGGGACCGATGACCTCAGCAGTTTGTTCCGATAGGAACTTACACAAGTTTCCAATTTCTGCCACACACACACACACACACACACACACATACATACATACATACATACACACACCATACTCACAGAATGTTTGTTAATTCTTTCCATTCCTTTGATTTTTGCTGCCATGACTGCATTACTTTCGTGAAAAAAGTCAGACAGCCTCCAGTCACAAATCACAATTGTTATTTCAATACACGATGAATTTCGAGCCCTGGGGACCACTCTTCATAAGGTCACATGTGATATCTTTTGAAATAGTAATTTTAAAATGACTAAGTATAAAGCACAATGTAACGTATTTATAACACATCAAAACAAGCAACACCCGTGGATATATGAAATCTCAAATATTCTTTGACTCTTTTTGATTTTTCTTAAAAAGTGCTGTGCGAAGGAAAGTATGTGTATAGTGTAAAACATGCACTAATACTGCGATTAAGAACTATGTAACCACAGCTGGAAACGATTTTTCGTTTTTATCTTAGGTTTGTAAAAATTGTTGTCACAATGGCCGCCTTATAAGATACCCATGTACACTTAGCAAGACCAGTAGTAACCTAAATTCAAAAAATGATGTAGATTGATAAAGGCACTTAAAGATCAGCTCAAGTCCATATGGCTCGAAATGCGTAGTGTATCCAAATAAAAATCACGGTTTTTACGAGGTGCATTCAAGTTCTAAGGCCTCCGATTTTTTCTCTAATTAACTACTCACCCGAAATCGATGAAACTGGCGTTACTTCTCGACGTAATCGCCCTGCAGACGTACACATTTTTCACAACGCTGACGCCATGATTCCATGGCAGCGGCGAAGGCTTCTTTAGGAGTCTGTTTTGACCACTGGAAAATCGCTGAGGCAATAGCAGCACGTCTGGTGAATGTGCGACCACAGAGATGTCTTTCATTGTTGGAAAAAGCCAAAATTCACTAGGAGCCAGGTCAGGTGAGTAGGGAGCATGAGGAATCACTTAAAAGTTGTTATCACGAAGAAACTGTTGCGTAACGTTAGCTCGATTTGCGGGTGCGTTGTCTTGGTGAAACAGCACACGCGCAGCCCTTCCCGGACGTTTTTGTTGCAGTGCAGGAAGGAATTTGTTCTTCAAAACATTTTCGTAGGATGCAACTGTTACCGTAGTGCCCTTTGGAACGCAATGGGTAAGGATTACGCCCTCGCTGTCCCAGAACATGGACACCATCATTTTTTCAGCACTGGCGGTTACCCGAAATTTTTTTGGTGGCGGTGAATCTGTGTGCTTCCGTTGAGCTGACTGGCGCTTTGTTTCTGGATTGAAAAATGGCATCCAAGTCTCATCCATTGTCACAACTGACGAAAAGAAAGTCCCATTCATGCTGTCATTGCGCGTCAACATTGCTTGGCAACGTGCCACACGGGCAGCCGTGTGGTCGTCTGTCAGAATTCGTGGCACCCACCTGGATGACACTTTTCGCATTTTCAGGTCGTCATGCATGACTGTGTGCACAGAACCCACAGAAATGCTAACTCTGGAGGCGATCTGTTCAACAGTCATTCAGCGATCCCCCAAAACAATTCTCTCCACTTTCTCGATCATGTCGTCAGACCGGATTGTGCGAGCCCGAGGTTGTTTCGGTTTATTGTCACACGATGTTCTGCCTTCATTAAACTGTCGCACCCACGAACGCACTTTCGACACATCCATAACTCCATCACCACATGTCTCCTTCAACTGTCGATGAATTTCAATTGGTTTCACACCACGCAAATTCAGAAAACGAATATTTGCACGCTGTTCAAGTAAGGAAAACGTCGCCATTTTTAAGTATTTAAAACAGTTCTCGTTCTCGCCGCTGGCGGTAAAATACCATCTGCTGTACGGTGCTGCCATCTCTGGGACGTATTGACAATGAACGCGGCCTCATTTTAAAACAATGTGGATGTTTCTATCTCTTTCCAGTTCGGAGAAAAAAAATCGGAGGCCTTAGAACTAGAATGCACCTCGTATTTCGAAGGCGGTATGGTTTCTTTTTACAGTATTTGTTTTATGTTGTACAAATGCTAATGAAATAAGTATTCGTTTTGCTGCTAGAAAGTTGTATATACGCTTATAAGGTAACACATCACTCATTGTAATTAGTGTCTTCATTGTGGTGGGAAGTCGTTGCCCACGAAGCAGTAAGCGCTATCCTAAACTGATTGTCCCACGGCACGACAGACAAGAAAGTTGTTTCAGTACATACATTATGGTTAAAGAACTACGTTTGTGGTTTAAACTGATGACTTATTTGGGAATTAATAATCAACCTGCAATTGGTTGCACATTTATTCTCAAATTGCCAAGCAAATTGTTTCTAACAAAAGCTAACTATCGCGTGCCATAAGGTTAACAGTAGACGGACTCTGGGGGAGTGATCCGGACGTGTAAGTTTACGGCTGTCTACGACTTTTGCATACAGATGCTATTCGCTTCATTGTCCAGGTAGTTCATCACATCGCTCGCGATCCAAGGGCTGCTAAATCACTACATGTGGGTTGCACTGATCACATTAAAAGTCATTAGAATTTCGGTGTCAAAGCTCGATATCAAATTTGTTTCACAAACAAGGCTTTTAAAAATGAAATCTATGGTTCAGAGACCCGTATGTCGTATAAAGAAGTAAAGGAAGTTGCACTTATTACAGGGTGAATGAAATGATGAAATGATCGTATGGCATTGATATCTGGGAGTCCCCTATTGGCGAAGTACGACCACCGAGGTTTTCAATTGACGCCACACTGAACAATTTTTGTGTCGATGGTGATGAAGACAACACCGAGGCAGACATCTCCGGGTGCAAAATATAACAACGAGGCAAAAGGAATGGGAATCGTTTAGTCAGTATACCAGATCATCAGCACTTCACCAATCACATGCTGGATAAATACTTCCTCTATATTGTAGAGTGCATTACCATCTTCAGTTATACTCTTTCATGGTCCACTTGCATGTGTTCTAAATAGGCTACAGATGTTATTAGTTAGTGGTCTCATATATTAACTACTGACTGTGTCGGTATGTAGTAAGGGCGTGCAACTAACTTATTAAAGGACTGCTCCCCTACTGAAGTAATCACCTACGAGGACACTTGACAATATACAAGCCGTTTTACATACTGAAAAAGCCATCGGCTAACAAGTTGTACAGCGTCAATAGTGTATTTAGTATATTTAACCATCTGTTTAATTTATTAATTTTATTGACAAATGCATTATTCTACTTGCGTTTTGTGTCATATGTGCCATTGATAATTACTTAAGTGTCGAAAATGATTAATCCAGTAAACAAAAAAATGTGAACATTGATTGATAACACCATATGTTTAGTATCCTCTCTGAAAACCACATGGGTAGCACACTGTTAGATCAAAAGTATCCAGACATCTATTACTGGATATTAATTTGGCGTGTGTCCACCCTTCCACTCTATGACGGCCGGGGTCTCTTGCAATAAGATGTCTGAATGTCCGTGGAGTAACGGCACCCTATTCTTCCTCAAGAGCCGAAATCAGAGGAGGTAGTGATGTTGGACGCTGGGTTCTGGTCTGTCAACCCATAGGCGTTCCACTGCTTTCAGGTCGCTGCTCTGGGCAGGCCAATTCATTTCAGGATCGTCATTGTCCACAAACCATTCTATCTCAGACGCTGTTTTATGACGTGGTGTATTGTCACACTGACAGTGATCTCCGAACTGCTCCTCTTTGTACGCATTAAAATATGCTGCATAATGTGCTCATATGCTACCGCACTTAGAATGACGGTAAGAGCAAGGAAATATAGAAAAGATAGATATGATGTAATGGAAGCTGTAGATGATATTAGATGTACATTAACTGACCAGAAGTATCTAGACTCCTCTATAAAATCGGGAATCGAACACTGGACGTGATGAGAGGCAAACCTGCTACCTGATAATATGAAAGGAGGGGGAGGGGTGTAGTGCTACAACGATGAAAATTAAATTTACGACGAGGTCAAACCTTATTTTCATGATTTAAAGAAATAATCATGATATTAAAAATGTAATTACAATTTTATTATTTTCATTTTTGTGCTCAGTGTATCAAAGACTTTCTAGTGCACGGAATAAATTAGCATTGTTTGTATTACGAAACTATATATGATTGTTAAGGGTTAAGCATGTAATAATTCGATGTAAGACATTTTGTTGAGTCTGAATTTTGTTCTCGTACTGGTCGGTAGAGAAGGAAAAGTTCCTTAATCGATGTGAAGGTATAAAGGCTGTAAAAAGGAGAGAGAGAGAGAAGGTAAATACAAGTTATTAAAACAAATATCTCCTGAGTGTAACGTCTTGTCATTTCCTATAACTAAAAATTGCAAAGTCTAATCTGAGCGTGTCCTGAATAACAGCGAAGAACATTTATGTTATCATATATTTTCTTCGTTTGATCACGGTTGTGATTCGCATGTTTCTTTTTGTTACGCGACGTGTTATGAATATTTTCATTATACGCGCAAAAGTGCACACAGCTTTAATCGAACCTGCGTCTTTCGGAATACCGTCTAAATCGCAACCGTGATCGGAAAAGTGTTTCCTGGACCAAATAATTCTTATAAAATGTGTATTCTCCAAAGCGAGCAGCATTGCACTATCGCTGACTCGCAACAGTCGAAAGAGTAAAAAACGGTGCTTAAATAAAATTGCCACCTTTTAATAATTATTATTATCCCATTAAATAAATAAATATCAATTCAGTGGCTATCCTATCAATAAACAGAGGGGGCAATTCAGGGGGTTGTTGTATTATCAGCTGAGAAGTAATAACAGCAGAGTGGCTCGGTCAGGAGGGCTCAGTGATTTCCATGTGCACTATTTGTTGGATGTCGCCTCCCCAAGAAATCCATAAGAGACATTTAGACCTTTCTAAAGCTGCCCAAATCAACTGTTTGTGAAGTCTGCAACCGTCCGACTCACTTCTCACACTGCTTCTTGCTTACGTCGTAAGAGCACGCCGTCCGCTAGAGGCCAAGCTGGCATGCGAAAGACATACAGCGATTTTTTGAGACGCTATGGCTCAATCTCCTCCGCCCCCTGAAACTGAAAACCCGGCGAGGGTGAAGAAACTTTGAACTATTGTTGACCTCAATTTACTTGACTCAGATGGACCCTGAGTTCGTCTACTCCTCTTTTATCATGAGTGTGACCGGAGTGGAATCTTCCAATACTCTATATAGTCCCAGAAAAAGGGGAAACAAGTTACTAAGAACTTTACACAGCGAATACCTGCCCAAACATTTTTGACAAAGACTATAGCCCCAACTTTAATGTTTTCCGGGCGACTCTTGTTGTACCGCGCCACTCTCTGCTATGGTTGTGCCGAATATGTGCCTTAGGCCTTCGCCAGGCATTCTTGATAGACTCGGCACTGGGGATGTCGAGCAACAGATAAGCAAAGTGTGAGAAGTCTGTTGGTTTAACGCCTAAAAGTATTAAAAACGAAAGTTAACCAGATCAATGTAGAGTCCCAATTAGTTTGAGCCTTAGAGTGGAAGAAAATAAGCGAGGATTTCAGATTACGATTGACCCTTCTGCGAATCATGGGTGGGGATAATAGGGTGTACAGGTGACATGTGTAGCCCAGGAGCCGAAACAAAAGATACGAAACTCCCTAGAAGTAAAAGCAGGAGCATTATCACTAACCAGAACTCTGTAGGGACCAAACCAAGCAAAACTTCTTCTGAAATGGCTAATAATCCGTGCAGCTGTAACATCCTTACTAGGCAACAACCAGCTAAACCAGGTAAATCCATCGACAACAAAAACACGTCGATACCCATCCTGGGTACGAGGCAGAGGACCAATGCAATCGATAAAGAACAGATGTAAAGTCGTCTCGGCTAGAGTAGATTGAGATAGCCACTTTCGCCCAACAGGATTCGGTTTGCCTATTTGGAAGTCCTAAGATCTCGATACAATGTAGGTCAGGTAAGGGATTCCCAAATGTTACGGATAGTTTTATAAAAAACGTAGGTGGCCTCTTGCCACAGAGCTATGATAGCACTTAACTACCGCCGGCATCAACATGGCTGGAAGGCAGATATCTTCGCTTCGTGCCAATGACCTGCACTATGGCACAAGACGTCTCTCCTCAACTCCTACCCCGGGGCCGACTGGCCAGACGTTAACTACCCTCGCTCGCGGTCGTCTTCTTGATGCCTGATCAATTCTAACACCACCCAGCCGGCCGGTGTGGCCGAGCGGTTCTAGGCGCTTCAGTCTGGAACCGCGAGACCGCTACGGTCGCAGGTTCGAATCCTGCCTCGGGTATGGATGTGTGTGATGTCCTTCCGTTAGTTAGGTTTAAGTAGCTCTAAGTTCTAAGGGACTGATGACCTCAGTCCCATATTGCTCAGAGCCATTTGAACCTAACACCGCCCGCTGAAACCAAATGTCCAAGAAAGGAAATCTCTCTTCGACCTAGAGTGACTTTAATCGGCTTCACAGTGATGCCATCTTCCTTCAAACGTTTCAAAACCAAGCAGAAGAGCAGAACATCATCATCAAAGTTAGGACCATAAATAACAAGATCATCCAGATAATTCTAGATACATTTGAACTTTAGATCGTCTAACACCGTATCAAGTAACCTTGATAAGTTCACTGCTCCAGTGGACAACCCGAATGGAACCCGACTGATCTCACACAAGTTACAATCAGTGCAAAAGTTGTTGCTGGCTTGGATTCCTCAGCTAGCAAGGGAAATTCCCCATCGCATCCCCCTTAGATTTAGGGGTAAGATGGACCAGTGGATAGACAGTTAAAAACTGAACTCAGATCAAGCATGAAAACAGGAAGAAGGTGTACTGAACTGTGAAAGAAAAGCTAAATAGCAACAGTGAGCGGTCCTAGAAAAACAAGTGCAATATAGAGCAGGCTGCCAGAGCAACGACGTCGTGGTTAAGTGGTCACGGTGTTGCTCTGTAATCTGGACGAGACGAGCTTAAATATCTCTCGTGCTATTATGTTCACGTTATGAACTGTCTGGCTCTAAATGGCTCTGAGCACTATGGGAACATCTATGGTCATCAGTCCCCTAGAACTTAGAACTACTTAAACCTAACTAATCTAAGGACAGCACACAACACCCAGCCATCACGAGGCAGAGAAAATCCCTGACCCCGCCGGGAATCGAACCCGGGAACCCGGGCGTGGGAAGCGAGAACGCTACTGCACGACCACGAGATGCGGGCATGATCTGTCTGTCCGGCAATTGAAATGTTTGTTCTATTTCTTAGTCTTGGCAATTGTCATACCATACTTTCCTTCGCCAGAAGATGATGGGTACAAAACTCATTGAAACGTTGAGACAAGACGACGCCACCACTCGGCTGATAACCCGAGGAGAATTCATGAGTGGAATACGCCGAGAAAGACTGAAATCGCATATATCATACATTTATTATAGTATATGAGTCATGTTGTAAGATCACGTTACCGTCGCAAGTAAAGATGATGAATAGTGAGAGCAGGCGAGATGTCACACCAGACGTCTCACAGAAATGAAAGCGTGAACTACGTTACAACAAAGGAATTCAAGAGTCAAAATTTCCAAAACGGAATGCAACTTCAAAAACGTATGTTTTGACAGAGCACTTGTGAATGTGAAACTGTTGCGTTCATTTGTTGCAGATTATGTGCAACACTATTATGTTTTGCAAAAACAGACATAATGTCTTATGGGATAACAGCAATCAGTGATTTTATAATGTTACTTTAAAATCCGTCTTGATTGCAAATTTTTTTTTATTATTCATATGACCGGTTTCGGTTCATTCAGAACCATCTTCAGATCTGATATTTTAGTTACAGGAGTAACCCGTCCAAATCTAGCAACTTTCACATGCTACGTCACATAAAATTGGTTGGCAGAGTGCACGTCATTTATATTAATAATAACACTATTATCGACAGGTGGCGTCTGGTACATTTGTTACATTGCATTTGCACATACTGTATTCAGTAGATCTTTTTTATATTAAAAATATTTAATTAAAATATGTAGATGTCAAAGCTAAAATCTGTACTTGTCAGGATTAAAAACAGTAAAATTATCATATTTTTATACGATCTAAAAGGCATAGGGCGATTTATATATCTATGGTGCTGGTGTGAACTTGTTTTCTTCTACGGTCTGCTTCCGTGGTTCCCGCCATTTTGGTGTTGTGCTGCGGTCGGCTCAGTCGTCTGCTGTCCATCGCCGCGGGCAAGAGGGCCGCACAGGAGGGCCCCGTCAACGACGCCAGGCGTTGCACGCGTCTTCCGGCTTCTCCACCGCGCACCATCTCTCATCCCTCGGTCTGGATCTCCATACGCAACAGTTGTCATCTTAGTAGGTCGTCATAAATGCTAAAATAGGCGTTATGATTGAATTCGCTTTGTTCGTTGAGGATTAAATCGGGATCCTTATTTTTATGGGTGTATATTTCGATCTCTTCTAGAATGTTAAGATACCGTCCCTTATGAGCTCTATGCAGGATGTCTAAGTTGTTTTCAATATTCGTGACTGAGTGCTTTGTCGCAGCCATATGCGCCCCAAAAGCTGTTTTGTTTTGAGAGTAGGTGTGCTCCCTGAATCTGGTTTCAAAGTTCCTACCAGTCTGCCCTATATATTGTTTACAGCAGTCATTACATTTGATTTTATATACACCTGAATCCTGAAATTTATTCCTACTATTACATATTCTATGCCGGAGCTTCAATTTTAACGTGTTATTTGTTCGGAAACCTATTTTAACGTCGCATTTACGAAAGCATCTTTCAATTTTGTCTGCAATTCTTCCATTGTAAGTGAGAGCTACATATTTTTTCTTGTTGTTCCTCTTAACTGCTATTTGACTTCCTTTTGTTTGTTCCATTTGCCTCTTCCTTATCTTCCCATAAATATTCATCACCTGCTTACACGTATATCCGTTCGCTACGGCCACTTGTTTTAAAATACTTAACTCCTTTTCTACTTCGTGTTGGCTTAGTGGCAATCTTAGTAGCCTGTATACCATCGAAGTAAAATATGCCCATTTGTATCGCGGTGGGTGACAAGAGCGCTCATTGATAACTAGATCTGTACACGTAGGTTTTCTAAATATGCTAAATTCATGCTTCCCATTTTTCTTTATTAGTGTTAAATCTAAGTAATCTATACGGTTGTTTTCTTCAAATTCCATGGTGAATCTAATTTTCGGGTGTTGAGAGCTCATTTTTTGTGCTAAGTTTTCGATATCATTTTTATCTCCTTTGTATAATAAAATGGAGTCGTCCACATATCTCCTGTAATATACAATTTTCTCAGCGATATTAGGATTTTCATCAAAGAATTTGTTTTCTAAGTGATTTACAAAAATGTCAGCCAGCGTCCCAGCTAAACTGTTCCCCATTGCCAGCCCGTCTTTCTGTTGATAAATTTTACCATTAAAAGTAAAGTAATTGAACGACAAGACTTGTTCCAACATTTCCACTAGTTCAATCACTTCCCCCAGCGCCAATTTACCATGAGTGAGGAGATTGTTCTTAATGATCTCAATCGTTTCTTTTACGGGAATGTTTGTGTACAGATTGGTGACATCCAATGAAGCTAGTGACGCATTCTGAGGTATAAGTACGTCTTTAATTTGCTCGGCAAATTCGTAACTGTTGCTAATGTTGAAAGTCCGACGATATGTATATGCTGCCTTCAATCTGTTATTTAGCTCTTTATTTAATTTATAACTTGGGCTGCTGGTGTTATTAACGATTGGGCGAATCGATTTTTCAACTTTATGGAGCTTTATTTGTGACCGTAATTCGGGGATTCGCGGATTCATTACTTTCAGTTTAAACTTTTCCTCCTCTGTGAATAGAAACACACTGTTATCTATTTGTTTCCTTATTTCTGTTTGAAATTTCTTGGTTGGATCTTTCTTGACTTCTACTATTCCGTTTTCCATAAAGAACTTTTCAGTTTTCTCTATATAGTCTGTATCGTGTATTAAAACCATAGTGCCGCCCTTATCTGCCTTTGTGATGATAGCCTTACGTAATTCTAACTTCTTATTCAAGCCCTTAAGAGTTAGTAGTTCGTTTCTGTTCTTGTGAGCAGAGTGCATTTCATCTATAATCGACTTCTTTACTTTAATTGCCGTGTTTGTCTGTTCGTATCTATTCATATTTGCGATATCACATGCAATTTTCACTTCTGCGACAGTCTTTTTTATTGTATTTGAGTTAATTGCGGGATTTAGGTTATATTGTAGCCCTTTATTTAAAAGGTTCTGCTCATCTTTTGTTAATTCTATCTCAGTTAAGTTCACGACCCTCTCACAAAAAGTATGCAACTTTTTATTCGACGTTTCGTTGTCAGTATTAAAATCTACACCTAGGTTAAAAAGCTTTTTCTGATGTCTGTTTAGAGTTAATTCTCGCTCCCTGCCAATTCTATTTTCAATCTCTCTGCTTACGTATGTGAACTGTAATGGAGATAAAATGTCACCTAAAATCAAGTGAAGATTAAAAGCTTCTCTATTTAACTTGTCTTTCATTTTATATGCTTCTCGAATTTGAGTTTTAATCCATAATACTTCACTTTTACGTTTTACTATTTGTGCTATGTTTGACATATTCCTGATTTTTACTTTTGCGTAGTTAGGAGTAATCCCTGCGTTTAAGCATGTTTTGTTAAATTTTATTTTCAAGTTTTCTTTCATTATCTTTGTCCTAATACGTAAGAACTTCGTAATGTATCCCGAAGCCTGACATGGCACAAACTTTGCAAAAACAGACATAATGTCTTATGGGATAACAGCAATCAGTGATTTTATAATGTTACTTTAAAATCCGTCTTGATTGCAAATTTTTTTTTATTATTCATATGACCGGTTTCGGTTCATTCAGAACCATCTTCAGATCTGATATTTTAGTTACAGGAGTAACCCGTCCAAATCTAGCAACTTTCACATGCTACGTCACATAAAATTGGTTGGCAGAGTGCACGTCATTTATATTAATAATAACACTATTATCGACAGGTGGCGTCTGGTACATTTGTTACATTGCATTTGCACATACTGTATTCAGTAGATCTTTTTTATATTAAAAATATTTAATTAAAATATGTAGATGTCAAAGCTAAAATCTGTACTTGTCAGGATTAAAAACAGTAAAATTATCATATTTTTATACGATCTAAAAGGCATAGGGCGATTTATATATCTATGGTGCTGGTGTGAACTTGTTTTCTTCTACGGTCTGCTTCCGTGGTTCCCGCCATTTTGGTGTTGTGCTGCGGTCGGCTCAGTCGTCTGCTGTCCATCGCCGCGGGCAAGAGGGCCGCACAGGAGGGCCCCGTCAACGACGCCAGGCGTTGCACGCGTCTTCCGGCTTCTCCACCGCGCACCATCTCTCATCCCTCGGTCTGGATCTCCATACGCAACAGTTGTCATCTTAGTAGGTCGTCATAAATGCTAAAATAGGCGTTATGATTGAATTCGCTTTGTTCGTTGAGGATTAAATCGGGATCCTTATTTTTATGGGTGTATATTTCGATCTCTTCTAGAATGTTAAGATACCGTCCCTTATGAGCTCTATGCAGGATGTCTAAGTTGTTTTCAATATTCGTGACTGAGTGCTTTGTCGCAGCCATATGCGCCCCAAAAGCTGTTTTGTTTTGAGAGTAGGTGTGCTCCCTGAATCTGGTTTCAAAGTTCCTACCAGTCTGCCCTATATATTGTTTACAGCAGTCATTACATTTGATTTTATATACACCTGAATCCTGAAATTTATTCCTACTATTACATATTCTATGCCGGAGCTTCAATTTTAACGTGTTATTTGTTCGGAAACCTATTTTAACGTCGCATTTACGAAAGCATCTTTCAATTTTGTCTGCAATTCTTCCATTGTAAGTGAGAGCTACATATTTTTTCTTGTTGTTCCTCTTAACTGCTATTTGACTTCCTTTTGTTTGTTCCATTTGCCTCTTCCTTATCTTCCCATAAATATTCATCACCTGCTTACACGTATATCCGTTCGCTACGGCCACTTGTTTTAAAATACTTAACTCCTTTTCTACTTCGTGTTGGCTTAGTGGCAATCTTAGTAGCCTGTATACCATCGAAGTAAAATATGCCCATTTGTATCGCGGTGGGTGACAAGAGCGCTCATTGATAACTAGATCTGTACACGTAGGTTTTCTAAATA
The DNA here is from genome assembly GCF_023898315.1 of Schistocerca nitens. Lineage (NCBI taxonomy): Eukaryota > Metazoa > Arthropoda > Insecta > Orthoptera > Acrididae > Schistocerca > Schistocerca nitens. The sequence goes on along the minus strand of NC_064614.1, from coordinate 710,393,221 downwards.
TGCTAAATTCATGCTTCCCATTTTTCTTTATTAGTGTTAAATCTAAGTAATCTATACGGTTGTTTTCTTCAAATTCCATGGTGAATCTAATTTTCGGGTGTTGAGAGCTCATTTTTTGTGCTAAGTTTTCGATATCATTTTTATCTCCTTTGTATAATAAAATGGAGTCGTCCACATATCTCCTGTAATATACAATTTTCTCAGCGATATTAGGATTTTCATCAAAGAATTTGTTTTCTAAGTGATTTACAAAAATGTCAGCCAGCGTCCCAGCTAAACTGTTCCCCATTGCCAGCCCGTCTTTCTGTTGATAAATTTTACCATTAAAAGTAAAGTAATTGAACGACAAGACTTGTTCCAACATTTCCACTAGTTCAATCACTTCCCCCAGCGCCAATTTACCATGAGTGAGGAGATTGTTCTTAATGATCTCAATCGTTTCTTTTACGGGAATGTTTGTGTACAGATTGGTGACATCCAATGAAGCTAGTGACGCATTCTGAGGTATAAGTACGTCTTTAATTTGCTCGGCAAATTCGTAACTGTTGCTAATGTTGAAAGTCCGACGATATGTATATGCTGCCTTCAATCTGTTATTTAGCTCTTTATTTAATTTATAACTTGGGCTGCTGGTGTTATTAACGATTGGGCGAATCGATTTTTCAACTTTATGGAGCTTTATTTGTGACCGTAATTCGGGGATTCGCGGATTCATTACTTTCAGTTTAAACTTTTCCTCCTCTGTGAATAGAAACACACTGTTATCTATTTGTTTCCTTATTTCTGTTTGAAATTTCTTGGTTGGATCTTTCTTGACTTCTACTATTCCGTTTTCCATAAAGAACTTTTCAGTTTTCTCTATATAGTCTGTATCGTGTATTAAAACCATAGTGCCGCCCTTATCTGCCTTTGTGATGATAGCCTTACGTAATTCTAACTTCTTATTCAAGCCCTTAAGAGTTAGTAGTTCGTTTCTGTTCTTGTGAGCAGAGTGCATTTCATCTATAATCGACTTCTTTACTTTAATTGCCGTGTTTGTCTGTTCGTATCTATTCATATTTGCGATATCACATGCAATTTTCACTTCTGCGACAGTCTTTTTTATTGTATTTGAGTTAATTGCGGGATTTAGGTTATATTGTAGCCCTTTATTTAAAAGGTTCTGCTCATCTTTTGTTAATTCTATCTCAGTTAAGTTCACGACCCTCTCACAAAAAGTATGCAACTTTTTATTCGACGTTTCGTTGTCAGTATTAAAATCTACACCTAGGTTAAAAAGCTTTTTCTGATGTCTGTTTAGAGTTAATTCTCGCTCCCTGCCAATTCTATTTTCAATCTCTCTGCTTACGTATGTGAACTGTAATGGAGATAAAATGTCACCTAAAATCAAGTGAAGATTAAAAGCTTCTCTATTTAACTTGTCTTTCATTTTATATGCTTCTCGAATTTGAGTTTTAATCCATAATACTTCACTTTTACGTTTTACTATTTGTGCTATGTTTGACATATTCCTGATTTTTACTTTTGCGTAGTTAGGAGTAATCCCTGCGTTTAAGCATGTTTTGTTAAATTTTATTTTCAAGTTTTCTTTCATTATCTTTGTCCTAATACGTAAGAACTTCGTAATGTATCCCGAAGCCTGACATGGCACAAACTTTGCAAAAACAGACATAATGTCTTATGGGATAACAGCAATCAGTGATTTTATAATGTTACTTTAAAATCCGTCTTGATTGCAAATTTTTTTTTATTATTCATATGACCGGTTTCGGTTCATTCAGAACCATCTTCAGATCTGATATTTTAGTTACAGGAGTAACCCGTCCAAATCTAGCAACTTTCACATGCTACGTCACATAAAATTGGTTGGCAGAGTGCACGTCATTTATATTAATAATAACACTATTATCGACAGGTGGCGTCTGGTACATTTGTTACATTGCATTTGCACATACTGTATTCAGTAGATCTTTTTTATATTAAAAATATTTAATTAAAATATGTAGATGTCAAAGCTAAAATCTGTACTTGTCAGGATTAAAAACAGTAAAATTATCATATTTTTATACGATCTAAAAGGCATAGGGCGATTTATATATCTATGGTGCTGGTGTGAACTTGTTTTCTTCTACGGTCTGCTTCCGTGGTTCCCGCCATTTTGGTGTTGTGCTGCGGTCGGCTCAGTCGTCTGCTGTCCATCGCCGCGGGCAAGAGGGCCGCACAGGAGGGCCCCGTCAACGACGCCAGGCGTTGCACGCGTCTTCCGGCTTCTCCACCGCGCACCATCTCTCATCCCTCGGTCTGGATCTCCATACGCAACAGTTGTCATCTTAGTAGGTCGTCATAAATGCTAAAATAGGCGTTATGATTGAATTCGCTTTGTTCGTTGAGGATTAAATCGGGATCCTTATTTTTATGGGTGTATATTTCGATCTCTTCTAGAATGTTAAGATACCGTCCCTTATGAGCTCTATGCAGGATGTCTAAGTTGTTTTCAATATTCGTGACTGAGTGCTTTGTCGCAGCCATATGCGCCCCAAAAGCTGTTTTGTTTTGAGAGTAGGTGTGCTCCCTGAATCTGGTTTCAAAGTTCCTACCAGTCTGCCCTATATATTGTTTACAGCAGTCATTACATTTGATTTTATATACACCTGAATCCTGAAATTTATTCCTACTATTACATATTCTATGCCGGAGCTTCAATTTTAACGTGTTATTTGTTCGGAAACCTATTTTAACGTCGCATTTACGAAAGCATCTTTCAATTTTGTCTGCAATTCTTCCATTGTAAGTGAGAGCTACATATTTTTTCTTGTTGTTCCTCTTAACTGCTATTTGACTTCCTTTTGTTTGTTCCATTTGCCTCTTCCTTATCTTCCCATAAATATTCATCACCTGCTTACACGTATATCCGTTCGCTACGGCCACTTGTTTTAAAATACTTAACTCCTTTTCTACTTCGTGTTGGCTTAGTGGCAATCTTAGTAGCCTGTATACCATCGAAGTAAAATATGCCCATTTGTATCGCGGTGGGTGACAAGAGCGCTCATTGATAACTAGATCTGTACACGTAGGTTTTCTAAATATGCTAAATTCATGCTTCCCATTTTTCTTTATTAGTGTTAAATCTAAGTAATCTATACGGTTGTTTTCTTCAAATTCCATGGTGAATCTAATTTTCGGGTGTTGAGAGCTCATTTTTTGTGCTAAGTTTTCGATATCATTTTTATCTCCTTTGTATAATAAAATGGAGTCGTCCACATATCTCCTGTAATATACAATTTTCTCAGCGATATTAGGATTTTCATCAAAGAATTTGTTTTCTAAGTGATTTACAAAAATGTCAGCCAGCGTCCCAGCTAAACTGTTCCCCATTGCCATTTTAGGTGACATTTTATCTCCATTACAGTTCACATACGTAAGCAGAGAGATTGAAAATAGAATTGGCAGGGAGCGAGAATTAACTCTAAACAGACATCAGAAAAAGCTTTTTAACCTAGGTGTAGATTTTAATACTGACAACGAAACGTCGAATAAAAAGTTGCATACTTTTTGTGAGAGGGTCGTGAACTTAACTGAGATAGAATTAACAAAAGATGAGCAGAACCTTTTAAATAAAGGGCTACAATATAACCTAAATCCCGCAATTAACTCAAATACAATAAAAAAGACTGTCGCAGAAGTGAAAATTGCATGTGATATCGCAAATATGAATAGATACGAACAGACAAACACGGCAATTAAAGTAAAGAAGTCGATTATAGATGAAATGCACTCTGCTCACAAGAACAGAAACGAACTACTAACTCTTAAGGGCTTGAATAAGAAGTTAGAATTACGTAAGGCTATCATCACAAAGGCAGATAAGGGCGGCACTATGGTTTTAATACACGATACAGACTATATAGAGAAAACTGAAAAGTTCTTTATGGAAAACGGAATAGTAGAAGTCAAGAAAGATCCAACCAAGAAATTTCAAACAGAAATAAGGAAACAAATAGATAACAGTGTGTTTCTATTCACAGAGGAGGAAAAGTTTAAACTGAAAGTAATGAATCCGCGAATCCCCGAATTACGGTCACAAATAAAGCTCCATAAAGTTGAAAAATCGATTCGCCCAATCGTTAATAACACCAGCAGCCCAAGTTATAAATTAAATAAAGAGCTAAATAACAGATTGAAGGCAGCATATACATATCGTCGGACTTTCAACATTAGCAACAGTTACGAATTTGCCGAGCAAATTAAAGACGTACTTATACCTCAGAATGCGTCACTAGCTTCATTGGATGTCACCAATCTGTACACAAACATTCCCGTAAAAGAAACGATTGAGATCATTAAGAACAATCTCCTCACTCATGGTAAATTGGCGCTGGGGGAAGTGATTGAACTAGTGGAAATGTTGGAACAAGTCTTGTCGTTCAATTACTTTACTTTTAATGGTAAAATTTATCAACAGAAAGACGGGCTGGCAATGGGGAACAGTTTAGCTGGGACGCTGGCTGACATTTTTGTAAATCACTTAGAAAACAAATTCTTTGATGAAAATCCTAATATCGCTGAGAAAATTGTATATTACAGGAGATATGTGGACGACTCCATTTTATTATACAAAGGAGATAAAAATGATATCGAAAACTTAGCACAAAAAATGAGCTCTCAACACCCGAAAATTAGATTCACCATGGAATTTGAAGAAAACAACCGTATAGATTACTTAGATTTAACACTAATAAAGAAAAATGGGAAGCATGAATTTAGCATATTTAGAAAACCTACGTGTACAGATCTAGTTATCAATGAGCGCTCTTGTCACCCACCGCGATACAAATGGGCATATTTTACTTCGATGGTATACAGGCTACTAAGATTGCCACTAAGCCAACACGAAGTAGAAAAGGAGTTAAGTATTTTAAAACAAGTGGCCGTAGCGAACGGATATACGTGTAAGCAGGTGATGAATATTTATGGGAAGATAAGGAAGAGGCAAATGGAACAAACAAAAGGAAGTCAAATAGCAGTTAAGAGGAACAACAAGAAAAAATATGTAGCTCTCACTTACAATGGAAGAATTGCAGACAAAATTGAAAGATGCTTTCGTAAATGCGACGTTAAAATAGGTTTCCGAACAAATAACACGTTAAAATTGAAGCTCCGGCATAGAATATGTAATAGTAGGAATAAATTTCAGGATTCAGGTGTATATAAAATCAAATGTAATGACTGCTGTAAACAATATATAGGGCAGACTGGTAGGAACTTTGAAACCAGATTCAGGGAGCACACCTACTCTCAAAACAAAACAGCTTTTGGGGCGCATATGGCTGCGACAAAGCACTCAGTCACGAATATTGAAAACAACTTAGACATCCTGCATAGAGCTCATAAGGGACGGTATCTTAACATTCTAGAAGAGATCGAAATATACACCCATAAAAATAAGGATCCCGATTTAATCCTCAACGAACAAAGCGAATTCAATCATAACGCCTATTTTAGCATTTATGACGACCTACTAAGATGACAACTGTTGCGTATGGAGATCCAGACCGAGGGATGAGAGATGGTGCGCGGTGGAGAAGCCGGAAGACGCGTGCAACGCCTGGCGTCGTTGACGGGGCCCTCCTGTGCGGCCCTCTTGCCCGCGGCGATGGACAGCAGACGACTGAGCCGACCGCAGCACAACACCAAAATGGCGGGAACCACGGAAGCAGACCGTAGAAGAAAACAAGTTCACACCAGCACCATAGATATATAAATCGCCCTATGCCTTTTAGATCGTATAAAAATATGATAATTTTACTGTTTTTAATCCTGACAAGTACAGATTTTAGCTTTGACATCTACATATTTTAATTAAATATTTTTAATATAAAAAAGATCTACTGAATACAGTATGTGCAAATGCAATGTAACAAATGTACCAGACGCCACCTGTCGATAATAGTGTTATTATTAATATAAATGACGTGCACTCTGCCAACCAATTTTATGTGACGTAGCATGTGAAAGTTGCTAGATTTGGACGGGTTACTCCTGTAACTAAAATATCAGATCTGAAGATGGTTCTGAATGAACCGAAACCGGTCATATGAATAATAAAAAAAAAATTTGCAATCAAGACGGATTTTAAAGTAACATTATAAAATCACTGATTGCTGTTATCCCATAAGACATTATGTCTGTTTTTGCAAAGTTTGTGCCATGTCAGGCTTCGGGATACATTACGAAGTTCTTACGTATTAGGACAAAGATAATGAAAGAAAACTTGAAAATAAAATTTAACAAAACATGCTTAAACGCAGGGATTACTCCTAACTACGCAAAAGTAAAAATCAGGAATATGTCAAACATAGCACAAATAGTAAAACGTAAAAGTGAAGTATTATGGATTAAAACTCAAATTCGAGAAGCATATAAAATGAAAGACAAGTTAAATAGAGAAGCTTTTAATCTTCACTTGATTTTAGGTGACATTTTATCTCCATTACAGTTCACATACGTAAGCAGAGAGATTGAAAATAGAATTGGCAGGGAGCGAGAATTAACTCTAAACAGACATCAGAAAAAGCTTTTTAACCTAGGTGTAGATTTTAATACTGACAACGAAACGTCGAATAAAAAGTTGCATACTTTTTGTGAGAGGGTCGTGAACTTAACTGAGATAGAATTAACAAAAGATGAGCAGAACCTTTTAAATAAAGGGCTACAATATAACCTAAATCCCGCAATTAACTCAAATACAATAAAAAAGACTGTCGCAGAAGTGAAAATTGCATGTGATATCGCAAATATGAATAGATACGAACAGACAAACACGGCAATTAAAGTAAAGAAGTCGATTATAGATGAAATGCACTCTGCTCACAAGAACAGAAACGAACTACTAACTCTTAAGGGCTTGAATAAGAAGTTAGAATTACGTAAGGCTATCATCACAAAGGCAGATAAGGGCGGCACTATGGTTTTAATACACGATACAGACTATATAGAGAAAACTGAAAAGTTCTTTATGGAAAACGGAATAGTAGAAGTCAAGAAAGATCCAACCAAGAAATTTCAAACAGAAATAAGGAAACAAATAGATAACAGTGTGTTTCTATTCACAGAGGAGGAAAAGTTTAAACTGAAAGTAATGAATCCGCGAATCCCCGAATTACGGTCACAAATAAAGCTCCATAAAGTTGAAAAATCGATTCGCCCAATCGTTAATAACACCAGCAGCCCAAGTTATAAATTAAATAAAGAGCTAAATAACAGATTGAAGGCAGCATATACATATCGTCGGACTTTCAACATTAGCAACAGTTACGAATTTGCCGAGCAAATTAAAGACGTACTTATACCTCAGAATGCGTCACTAGCTTCATTGGATGTCACCAATCTGTACACAAACATTCCCGTAAAAGAAACGATTGAGATCATTAAGAACAATCTCCTCACTCATGGTAAATTGGCGCTGGGGGAAGTGATTGAACTAGTGGAAATGTTGGAACAAGTCTTGTCGTTCAATTACTTTACTTTTAATGGTAAAATTTATCAACAGAAAGACGGGCTGGCAATGGGGAACAGTTTAGCTGGGACGCTGGCTGACATTTTTGTAAATCACTTAGAAAACAAATTCTTTGATGAAAATCCTAATATCGCTGAGAAAATTGTATATTACAGGAGATATGTGGACGACTCCATTTTATTATACAAAGGAGATAAAAATGATATCGAAAACTTAGCACAAAAAATGAGCTCTCAACACCCGAAAATTAGATTCACCATGGAATTTGAAGAAAACAACCGTATAGATTACTTAGATTTAACACTAATAAAGAAAAATGGGAAGCATGAATTTAGCATATTTAGAAAACCTACGTGTACAGATCTAGTTATCAATGAGCGCTCTTGTCACCCACCGCGATACAAATGGGCATATTTTACTTCGATGGTATACAGGCTACTAAGATTGCCACTAAGCCAACACGAAGTAGAAAAGGAGTTAAGTATTTTAAAACAAGTGGCCGTAGCGAACGGATATACGTGTAAGCAGGTGATGAATATTTATGGGAAGATAAGGAAGAGGCAAATGGAACAAACAAAAGGAAGTCAAATAGCAGTTAAGAGGAACAACAAGAAAAAATATGTAGCTCTCACTTACAATGGAAGAATTGCAGACAAAATTGAAAGATGCTTTCGTAAATGCGACGTTAAAATAGGTTTCCGAACAAATAACACGTTAAAATTGAAGCTCCGGCATAGAATATGTAATAGTAGGAATAAATTTCAGGATTCAGGTGTATATAAAATCAAATGTAATGACTGCTGTAAACAATATATAGGGCAGACTGGTAGGAACTTTGAAACCAGATTCAGGGAGCACACCTACTCTCAAAACAAAACAGCTTTTGGGGCGCATATGGCTGCGACAAAGCACTCAGTCACGAATATTGAAAACAACTTAGACATCCTGCATAGAGCTCATAAGGGACGGTATCTTAACATTCTAGAAGAGATCGAAATATACACCCATAAAAATAAGGATCCCGATTTAATCCTCAACGAACAAAGCGAATTCAATCATAACGCCTATTTTAGCATTTATGACGACCTACTAAGATGACAACTGTTGCGTATGGAGATCCAGACCGAGGGATGAGAGATGGTGCGCGGTGGAGAAGCCGGAAGACGCGTGCAACGCCTGGCGTCGTTGACGGGGCCCTCCTGTGCGGCCCTCTTGCCCGCGGCGATGGACAGCAGACGACTGAGCCGACCGCAGCACAACACCAAAATGGCGGGAACCACGGAAGCAGACCGTAGAAGAAAACAAGTTCACACCAGCACCATAGATATATAAATCGCCCTATGCCTTTTAGATCGTATAAAAATATGATAATTTTACTGTTTTTAATCCTGACAAGTACAGATTTTAGCTTTGACATCTACATATTTTAATTAAATATTTTTAATATAAAAAAGATCTACTGAATACAGTATGTGCAAATGCAATGTAACAAATGTACCAGACGCCACCTGTCGATAATAGTGTTATTATTAATATAAATGACGTGCACTCTGCCAACCAATTTTATGTGACGTAGCATGTGAAAGTTGCTAGATTTGGACGGGTTACTCCTGTAACTAAAATATCAGATCTGAAGATGGTTCTGAATGAACCGAAACCGGTCATATGAATAATAAAAAAAAATTTGCAATCAAGACGGATTTTAAAGTAACATTATAAAATCACTGATTGCTGTTATCCCATAAGACATTATGTCTGTTTTTGCAAAGTTTGTGCCATGTCAGGCTTCGGGATACATTACGAAGTTCTTACGTATTAGGACAAAGATAATGAAAGAAAACTTGAAAATAAAATTTAACAAAACATGCTTAAACGCAGGGATTACTCCTAACTACGCAAAAGTAAAAATCAGGAATATGTCAAACATAGCACAAATAGTAAAACGTAAAAGTGAAGTATTATGGATTAAAACTCAAATTCGAGAAGCATATAAAATGAAAGACAAGTTAAATAGAGAAGCTTTTAATCTTCACTTGATTTTAGGTGACATTTTATCTCCATTACAGTTCACATACGTAAGCAGAGAGATTGAAAATAGAATTGGCAGGGAGCGAGAATTAACTCTAAACAGACATCAGAAAAAGCTTTTTAACCTAGGTGTAGATTTTAATACTGACAACGAAACGTCGAATAAAAAGTTGCATACTTTTTGTGAGAGGGTCGTGAACTTAACTGAGATAGAATTAACAAAAGATGAGCAGAACCTTTTAAATAAAGGGCTACAATATAACCTAAATCCCGCAATTAACTCAAATACAATAAAAAAGACTGTCGCAGAAGTGAAAATTGCATGTGATATCGCAAATATGAATAGATACGAACAGACAAACACGGCAATTAAAGTAAAGAAGTCGATTATAGATGAAATGCACTCTGCTCACAAGAACAGAAACGAACTACTAACTCTTAAGGGCTTGAATAAGAAGTTAGAATTACGTAAGGCTATCATCACAAAGGCAGATAAGGGCGGCACTATGGTTTTAATACACGATACAGACTATATAGAGAAAACTGAAAAGTTCTTTATGGAAAACGGAATAGTAGAAGTCAAGAAAGATCCAACCAAGAAATTTCAAACAGAAATAAGGAAACAAATAGATAACAGTGTGTTTCTATTCACAGAGGAGGAAAAGTTTAAACTGAAAGTAATGAATCCGCGAATCCCCGAATTACGGTCACAAATAAAGCTCCATAAAGTTGAAAAATCGATTCGCCCAATCGTTAATAACACCAGCAGCCCAAGTTATAAATTAAATAAAGAGCTAAATAACAGATTGAAGGCAGCATATACATATCGTCGGACTTTCAACATTAGCAACAGTTACGAATTTGCCGAGCAAATTAAAGACGTACTTATACCTCAGAATGCGTCACTAGCTTCATTGGATGTCACCAATCTGTACACAAACATTCCCGTAAAAGAAACGATTGAGATCATTAAGAACAATCTCCTCACTCATGGTAAATTGGCGCTGGGGGAAGTGATTGAACTAGTGGAAATGTTGGAACAAGTCTTGTCGTTCAATTACTTTACTTTTAATGGTAAAATTTATCAACAGAAAGACGGGCTGGCAATGGGGAACAGTTTAGCTGGGACGCTGGCTGACATTTTTGTAAATCACTTAGAAAACAAATTCTTTGATGAAAATCCTAATATCGCTGAGAAAATTGTATATTACAGGAGATATGTGGACGACTCCATTTTATTATACAAAGGAGATAAAAATGATATCGAAAACTTAGCACAAAAAATGAGCTCTCAACACCCGAAAATTAGATTCACCATGGAATTTGAAGAAAACAACCGTATAGATTACTTAGATTTAACACTAATAAAGAAAAATGGGAAGCATGAATTTAGCATATTTAGAAAACCTACGTGTACAGATCTAGTTATCAATGAGCGCTCTTGTCACCCACCGCGATACAAATGGGCATATTTTACTTCGATGGTATACAGGCTACTAAGATTGCCACTAAGCCAACACGAAGTAGAAAAGGAGTTAAGTATTTTAAAACAAGTGGCCGTAGCGAACGGATATACGTGTAAGCAGGTGATGAATATTTATGGGAAGATAAGGAAGAGGCAAATGGAACAAACAAAAGGAAGTCAAATAGCAGTTAAGAGGAACAACAAGAAAAAATATGTAGCTCTCACTTACAATGGAAGAATTGCAGACAAAATTGAAAGATGCTTTCGTAAATGCGACGTTAAAATAGGTTTCCGAACAAATAACACGTTAAAATTGAAGCTCCGGCATAGAATATGTAATAGTAGGAATAAATTTCAGGATTCAGGTGTATATAAAATCAAATGTAATGACTGCTGTAAACAATATATAGGGCAGACTGGTAGGAACTTTGAAACCAGATTCAGGGAGCACACCTACTCTCAAAACAAAACAGCTTTTGGGGCGCATATGGCTGCGACAAAGCACTCAGTCACGAATATTGAAAACAACTTAGACATCCTGCATAGAGCTCATAAGGGACGGTATCTTAACATTCTAGAAGAGATCGAAATATACACCCATAAAAATAAGGATCCCGATTTAATCCTCAACGAACAAAGCGAATTCAATCATAACGCCTATTTTAGCATTTATGACGACCTACTAAGATGACAACTGTTGCGTATGGAGATCCAGACCGAGGGATGAGAGATGGTGCGCGGTGGAGAAGCCGGAAGACGCGTGCAACGCCTGGCGTCGTTGACGGGGCCCTCCTGTGCGGCCCTCTTGCCCGCGGCGATGGACAGCAGACGACTGAGCCGACCGCAGCACAACACCAAAATGGCGGGAACCACGGAAGCAGACCGTAGAAGAAAACAAGTTCACACCAGCACCATAGATATATAAATCGCCCTATGCCTTTTAGATCGTATAAAAATATGATAATTTTACTGTTTTTAATCCTGACAAGTACAGATTTTAGCTTTGACATCTACATATTTTAATTAAATATTTTTAATATAAAAAAGATCTACTGAATACAGTATGTGCAAATGCAATGTAACAAATGTACCAGACGCCACCTGTCGATAATAGTGTTATTATTAATATAAATGACGTGCACTCTGCCAACCAATTTTATGTGACGTAGCATGTGAAAGTTGCTAGATTTGGACGGGTTACTCCTGTAACTAAAATATCAGATCTGAAGATGGTTCTGAATGAACCGAAACCGGTCATATGAATAATAAAAAAAAATTTGCAATCAAGACGGATTTTAAAGTAACATTACTATTATGTTTCCATCATTTTCTTGGGAGTGATCACATTCACACTCATACGAACAACTAACTCGGGCAAGGAGGCATATCTCATTTACTTATCGGTTTACAGATTAGGTGGGTCTATAAGAGATTCCTATCATATGAACACGTACTATCACTAATGCTGTGTATGACGCACCAGACACGTCTTCCGGCGGAGAATTGGGTTGACTTGTCACCTTTTCATCAAACGTTTCCGGTTCCCATTCGAAAGCACTTTCCTTCGGCTACTGATAGATTAGTTGTGCAGAATGAAGTGTCATTATAGTATACTCCTCGCTTTTGGAAACGAGCGGTACACCAAGACGTAGACACAAATTTGAAAACAGCGAACAGCGAAAAGAGATAGGTTTGAACACAACTCGCCCGCTTGGTAGGCAAATACCGTGACAACTCAACCACGACGGCGTTGTTCTTGCAGGTTGCTCTATATTGCCCTTATTGTTCATGTACCGTTCACTATATATATATATATATATATATATATATATATATATATATATATATATATATATATATATATATATAGTTTTTGAGGGGCTATCCACTGGGTCTTCTTACCACCAAATCTGAGGCGGGTGCAGTGGGGAATGGGGAGTTTCTCTTATAAGGGAATTTGGTAATATGCATGGTTAAGGTCAATGGCCGAAAATTACGGGCCCCCAAAAACAACGAAAAACAGCCGTGCAAATCGGGAAGGGGTACAGACACCAAAACCACCTTGTGGTTAAGAGCTCGATTACCAACAACTGCCCAAGAGCCCCCTCTATTATTCTTCGCCACCAGAAATATTCGTGAGGCATATGGCGAGGTGCACCACCGTACAACGCCTTCTGTGAAAGTCTTATCCACCAACTCCCGTAATATTTTGATTAACAGGAGACAACGGATAAGGCGACTGCCTAACCAGAACCTAATCAGACAACAAAACCTTATACTCTATGTGTTTGCTAACACCCAGTTTGTCACTTAAAATGTCAGGGAAGTCATGCAACGCCTCAAGGAGAGCCAGAGCCTTTTGAGGCTCCATATGCTCCACATCAAAATCCCCTTCCTTGATCACACTACTGTGTGATGTACTACTACTGGCTTGTCAAGGAAACGCTAGGCCCACTTTTAACGTAACAGAAATGGGATTAGTAGTTACAGCTTTCAGTTCCTTACACTGAGCAGAAAAGACAGGGGAAAGTCCCATCGTTTGCCCCTCTAGTGTCACACGATTATCATAAGCCATTTCAATGTCGGGCGAGATGGCCAGGCTACCCGCAACGGTAGCAATTTCCTCTAATAGTTCGCTTTTTAGTAATAGAGGCAATCTCCGCAGGGGAGTCCGCATGTGTTAAAACCACTGTCCTGGATCCTTCTATTATGCACTTGCTTAACTCCTTCCACAAGCATGACAAACGGTAAGTCCTTGGGTGCTCTGCAAGCGAAACACTAGGCTGCTCTTGCGGGATAGTGGCAACAATTTCCTGTCGGTGTGTTGCATATCGAAGGTACAGCAGCGGTACGCACCTCCCAGACAAACTTAGCTAAACTCTCGTTAGTATCCCGAACGTGACACAAATGTTCATTAACAACGTCACTTTTGACTTTGCCCGAAAGAAGCTCTCTGAATACGCGTGGACACAACTTCTTTACGAAACCCTCTTAACAAGATCTCCAAAGTTATCCACAGCAGGGACCCTTGACAAAGGGTACAGCAACCAGAAAACAGTTTCCCATGCCAGGTGGAAAACATTAACTTGCTCCTCTAATTTCACAACAAACAACAAAAACTGAACTATTTCCTCCCGCGATTCGACGCTGAGCCCGTGTATCGCACGCAACACCTGCAAAAAAGAATTAGGTAACTTATCGAAGGGCTCTTGCGCATCCTCCACCTCCCAACTTCCGCGAGTGCTGCAAGGTGACCCTCACCTGCCCAACCAGCTCCGCTATTACCTGCGCCGGTAGACCCACTGCCGCCTGCAGTCGCGCTAAGAACTCAAAAACGTCCCCATCACCTGAAAGGTTTCAGATCTCACATTCACACTTCCTCAAACACCCCCCTCCAATCACAGGTAAATCCTGCATTTGGAAGGCAATGGATATGCGACACCAAAACCCGAAAGAAGCAACATCTTTGCCTAAGTTACAGTAATCAATTACGCAAAAAAAGACTTTTGTGAATGATGTCCAGTGCCGTACGAATCTCCTACTCCTAAAGACAACCACGCACGCTACCAATATGGTACACAGGTACTGTCTGGGGTTGTGAATGAGGGAGAGGACTAGACCCAAGTAAGAGTTGAACATCATTCGTGATCAAAGTATTTACTGAACAATGTATTCTTAAAGGATCATCCAAGCCAATTAAGAAAAATTTACTTGTAAGCCTTTAACAATTAATTAAAACACGTTAACAACAATAACAATAACTCTCGAAGGTGATCGAATTTCACAAATGTGCACATCCCCGTACAGGTGCAGCAGTGTTTACTTCACATTCAAGTAAGACTTTTATACACTGTCACATTGACACACAATGTGCTTTTAAAAATGTAGGAAACCCAAAACGTTGTATACGGCTATGAAAATATCTATGTTTCGAGACAACAAATGAGTTTTGCACCTAACTACCACAGTTATGGAAGCAAATAATTTCAACAACCCACATCATAGAGTTAAAGAAATTTGTAGCACTTCCTTGAGAATAAATAACTTATCACTAAGTTTCCGTTCCTGTAATAAGGTACCATCTAAATATTAGAACACAGAAACCTTTTTTAGCAAAAGCTTATGTGACAGAAGAACGATGCAAAAATTTAATACAGTATCTACGCATCAAAACGACAAATACAACAAGAAGAATTTGTATCACTAACAATTTGACAGTTCACTTTGTATTTTCGGACAGCCTCTTTACTGATTTACCTGTATAACTGGTTGATATCATACAATATTTCACAACACTACTGACCGAAAACTTACTGAAACAATGACCTTAAAATTTACATTCAAAGACAGATACAATGTTGCGTCAAGCATTTTTTTGTTGGTCATATGGGAATGAGACACTTAAAGTAGTAAAGGAGTTTTGCTATTTAGGGAGTAAAATAACTGATGATGGTCGAAGTAGAGAGGATATAAAATGTAGACTGGCAATGGCAAGGAAAGCGTTTCTGAAGAAGAGAAATTTGTTAACATTGAGTATAGATTTAAGTGTCAGGAAGTCGTTTCTGAAAGTATTTGTATGGAGTGTAGCCATGTATGGAAGTGAAACATGGACGATAACCAGTTTGGACAAGAAGAGAATAGAAGCTTTCGAAATGTGGTGCTACAGAAGAATGCTGAAGATAAGGTGGGTAGATCACGTAACTAATGAGGAGGTATTGAATAGGATTGGGGAGAAGAGAAGTTTGTGGCACAACTTGACTAGAAGAAGGGATCGGTTGGTAGGACATGTTTTGAGGCATCAAGGGATCACAAATTTAGCATTGGAGGGCAGTGTGGAGGGTAAAAATCGTAGAGGGAGACCAAGAGATCAATACACTAAGCAGATTCAGAAGGATGTAGGTTGCAGTAGGTACTGGGAGATGAAGAAGCTTGCACAGGATAGAGTAGCATGGAGAGCTGCATCAAACCAGTCTCAGGACTGAAGACCACAACAACAACAAATGGGAGTGTTGATCATGAGGCAGAGCAATCGCTACCCCAGAATCGAACCGGCTGCACGCAGGTAGTTACTCAGCGTAAATAAGATACAGACACCTCCCGGATAATGGAGACATTGCTGCGCATAGCGCGAGTAACGGCCAGTGTTACCTGGCAAGAATGAGCTTTAACCCTTCAGTCATTGAACTAAACACAATATGGCTAAGAGCGTTATTACACACACACACTTATCAATAAAGGGACAAAAACCAAGCCCTCCAGTACTAATATCAAAAATTACTGAACACACACCAAAATCTCAAGAAGGAGCTAATCTCAACAAGGAGCTAAGAAGATTCGCATGCCAACTGCAATTCAGTTTCATAATAACGCTCAATGGTATAATAGTAGCAAACGGCCACTACACGGGACGGGAAATGAACACGATTGGAATGGACGCACGCGGTTGGCAAACGTACTTCAATTACGTCAACATGCAGTATCTTAAACACCAAGAAATTGGCACGAATCCATTTCTCCTAGAATTAAGAAGTTAACTAGCAAGAATCAAAGCCACTCATTACAATAAATGAGATAACTAAAACCGAAGTCTACAAAGCTATCATATTCAAGAAGGTAAAAGCACAGAATGTCATAATAAAGCTGTTACTCGTATAATAAACAGGCCTCTTGAAATGGCACGCAACGTACTACGACCGGGGCTTAAGCAAGCACGAAGATTGAGCCGATGTTTTTAGAGTTGTAATAGACGTGAAGGCGGGTAAGAAGCATAACCAGATGGCGATGCACTGGGAAAGACAATAGATAGGAACATTTTGCGAACCTCACGCTGTTTCCAATTTCGTTCAACACAAGTAAGGCACCTCACGGAAGCCCTAAGACGGCACTCTTCTTCACTCTTAACCAACGCGTCGCAACCACTGACTTCCGCAGTAGGAACAGCTTCGGCCACCTCGTGTCCTCTGGAGCCGCCAGGACGAAAACTTATTATTGGAAGCGCGACCCAAAGCGGAATACCGAAATCCAGTCTTCCAATAGAGAAACCGCACGGCCCAAATCACAGCACACCATGCCTGAAGAGCCCTTCTCGTGCTCCGGTGCCCGCCGCCGTCCGACTCACTCCTCACTCTGCCTCTTCCTCACGACAAAACGGCGCGCCCTGCGCTAGAGGCAAAGATGGCATGCGGAAGACGTACCGCGACCTTTCGACGCGGTACGGCTCAAAGTCAAATGGTGAAAGAAGCACCGTCAAGCATTGCGGAGGATGACAGTAAAAACCACATGAAAGCAGCGGAAGGAAGGAGTCAATCGTGAGATGCAAAGTGCTACCTGCAGTTCATGTACCTCAATGACTCCGTGTAGGGAGTTATAAACAATGTGATACAATGATTGAATAGTTCCTCATTAACCACACATTTTTGTAGTCAATGCTCAGCGATGCTTGAAATGGTGAACAGTGGGTGACAGGAAACGAGTCATTCGGAGTGACGGTTCACTCTATACCTTGTTGCATTCCAGTGGAAGGTTTGGAGTTTGTCGAGTGCCTGGGAAACATAGCATGCCATCATGTGTAGTGCGGAGGATGTGGTGTTAAGGTATGGAGGAGTTTTCCGTGCCGTGATGACTGGGTAATGTGTGCTGTGCTTAGGTTAGTTAGGTTTAAGTAGTTCTAAGTTCTAGGGGACTGATGACCATAGATGTTAAGTCCCATAGTGCTCAGAGCCATTTGAACCATTTTTTTTTTTTCCGTGTTTTGCTTGTGGTCACCTCATTGCGCTTAAGAAATCGCTAAAGGCGGAAGGATATTAACACATTTTACAGCATTCTGTACTGCGTACAGTAGGGGAGCAGTTCGGGGCTGATGATTGTACCAGCATGAGAAAGCAATAGCGTGCGGACAACATCGTTCCTGAAATGGACTTGCCTGCCTAGAGCCCCGATCTGAACGCTGTGGAAGATCCTTGGGATGAGTTACGTTAGACTGCACTCCATACAGCAGCGTCAAACATTAATACCCTCTCTGGTTTCGGTTCTTGAGATATAATGGGCTGCAGTTGGCCGAGAGACATTCAGATATCATGTTGAAAGCGTCTCCAGCCGATCTGAAGCCACCATGAACGCGAAGTGTGGAGATGTCTCATTTTATGGCCCACTAATAGGTGTCTGGATGCTTTTGATCAGGTTAAGTTGGGTGAAATGGAATATTTTTGTCTCTTTTGTATTTAAACGTTGATAAGCCGTGGCGGCTTTAATTTTGGCGGGCAAGACATTCCACTGACAACCCTAAGTTCTTATACAGCCGATTTCGATCCTGGTCCGCTAGGGTCTCTGGTCGAGGAGTGAGTTGCTAGGTTTGGCGGGCCAGCGTAGCGCAGTTAGCCACGTGGCTCGCAATTTGGTTTTTGGCAGCGCTCCTGCTGCCTGGTCGTAGAGCTCGTATTATGTTAGTCGCAGCCGAAGTTTTCCGTCTGGATAAAGTATTGATAGCGGCAGAGTTTGGGGAAGGGCAGCTGACACCGCGTGTAATCTGGTCAGTAAGCACTGCGCCAACTCTGGAGGCTTAAACATTACAGCACCTGTAGATCACTTGCACGGATTGGAGACAATAACACCCCTTCTTGGAATCCTGGAACTCGTGGCTCCTTCGCACCTCAGCGGAGTTAAGCGTTGATCTTTTTCGGAACTTGTTATCGTATGCCCACATCTGAATTAATATTTAATTACACTCTTCACGTTCATTACGCCTCTGAGTAATTGTGTGGATGGTCACCGGTCAGGGTAACTGATTTTAATCGGTTTGTTCCAGATGATAGTCATTTCAAGTGTATGAATACACTCTGTTGTAAATTGAGTTGATGTAATTTGAGCTGTTGCGACTGCAATATAGTCCATGTCGAAGGCAATGCACTATTAAAAGAGGGTGTGGCCTGGTATTTTGATCTGCAGGTGGTTGCAGTTCACGTCGTCAACTTCCATGTGATATTAAGGAGCGTCCAGCTCGTGACTTTTATGCGTAGCCAAGTCTGCAATAAGTTAACATTTCCTACATCTTAGGTATTGTCGTTTGTAGCGTTGTTTGGGCAGATTACTGTTTCCTTTCTGACACATGCGGCCAGCGTAGCTCTGACAGCCGAAGTCGTCTTCCTGTTTCCCGGGCCCGGAGCGGAGACGTGTTTTCTTCCTGTTGCGGGGCACTTTCGTCGTCGCACGTCCAGATTTGCCTGCAGGCAGGCGTCTCTGTCAGCTGCCTCGCGTTTAGCACAGGTTAAGTAAATTTTTTACGTGCCACTGTGGAGTGCCGTCCAATTAATTGCGGAACCCTTGGTCTATTATAATTTTCAGGGTTGAGCAAGCACAAAAACCTTAAGGCATGTTCTGCAAGTCCAAAGTTCCTTGTGACTATATTTGCCCTTTAAAAACTTGTTTAATCTTGAAGGCCCTATTTTGCTAGTTCTGCAGTGTGTTAAGTTTCAAAGGCTTTTAGTTCTCAATATGTACTGTTGAGGTCTTTTATCCGCAGTCATTAGCTAACTCTATTCGTTGTCCAACTTGTGTCGTTGCTGCCAGTTCGTTGAGATAGACGGTTGCTGTAATTTGCAACCTTTCAGGGATTGTATGTTTATTTAAGGGACGTTATTAATATTTCTGCTAGTGTGTACCAGCTGGGAGTCGCATTTAAATTACATACCTTCCCTGCTTTTCTTGTATTTTGGGGGAGTGTGTATTTTATTGGTTAAGGTTCAAATGGCTCTGAGCACTATGGGACTCAACTGCTGAGGTCATTAGTCCCCTAGAACTTAGAACTAGTTAAACCTAACTAACCTAAGGACATCACAAACATCCATGCCCGAGGCAGGATTCGAACCTGCGACCGTAGCGGTCTTGCGGTTCCAGACTGCAGCGCCTTTAACCGCACGGCCACTTCGGCCGGCTTTATTGGTTAAGGGATTTTATTAAGATTTATAAATTATGAACGGTTTGTTATCCTTTCTGTATTTTGGATGGGAGGTGACTTTTTTTTAAGTTTTATCCGTGCTTGGGAACTGTTAGCACTTTTATTGTCACTCATTTGTTATCTATTTTACTGGCAAAACTCAGTTTGTAAGAACAACCTGTAGTAACTTCTAGCTGGTGTGAACTCCTACTTGTATTTGGAGACTTACGTATATTCCTTATTTTAAGCCATGTTGTTAACGGCATACGGTAAAGTTTTTTTAATAATGTGTTGATCCTTTTCAAGTTCTTTAAATTATTGTGGGCGTTGTTATTCATTTTTGACAAGGTTTTTAATTTGTAATCATAATAACTGTTGTCAAGCAATAAAACGTATTCCATGAAATGAAAAATGACGAAATATGTGGGTCCACCTTGCATGTATTTTTCCTTAAAATTATCCCAACACTTGTTTTGAGGTATTAGTTGATTTTCTAAGTACTTTGTTGCGGCCTAATTGAAATTGTATCACTGAAGTATAGACAGCTATTCTTAAACTATTTGTTTGAAATATCACGTAATTATGTTTTGTTTGCTTGTAGGTAAAGCTATGCTCTACCAAAACTAAATTACTTTAATTTCGGTACAATACATAAATGACGCAGTAAATGGTAGGAATAATGGTATTATTGGTAGCGTTTGTATGGAAATAAACATGAATGAATATGTGTCCTCGGAGTCTTTCGCGACGGCATCCATGAATAAAACGTTCTCGGTTTAGACATCGAAAGAAAGCAAAGACAGATGCGCGACATGGGAGCGGCAGTTTCAAACGTGGCGCCTGCACCTGGCGTCACCTGACGTCATCGGTGCTGCCACGGGCAATAGCTCCGCTATCCGCTAGCTGCCCGGGTCGACTTACGCACACGCGCCACATTCGGTCTATCTGATTGGCTGCTGTTGATGTCATCATGCCTAAACGAAGTGCATTCAAGGTCTAAGGCCTCCGATTTTTTTTCTCCGGACTGGAAAGAGATAGAAACATCCACATTGTTTTAAAATGAGGCCGCGTTCATTGTCAATACGTCCCAGAGATGGCAGCGCCGTATGGCAGATGGAATTTTACCGCCAGCGGCGAGAATAAGAACTGTTTTAAATACTT
The DNA here is from genome assembly GCF_023898315.1 of Schistocerca nitens. Taxonomy (NCBI): domain Eukaryota; kingdom Metazoa; phylum Arthropoda; class Insecta; order Orthoptera; family Acrididae; genus Schistocerca; species Schistocerca nitens. The sequence continues at coordinate 710,372,119 of NC_064614.1, read as the reverse complement.
AAAAGTGGCGACGTTTTCCTTACTTGAACAGCGTGCAATCATTCGTTTTCTGAATTTGCGTGGTGTGAAACCAATTGAAATTCATCGACAGTTGAAGGAGACATGTGGAGATGGAGTTATGGATGTGTCGAAAGTGCGTTCGTGGGTGCGACGGTTTAATGAAGGCAGAACATCGTGTGACAATAAACCGAAACAACCTCGGGCTCGCACAATCCGGTCTGACGACATGATCGAGAAAGTGGAGAGAATTGTTTTGGGGGATCGCTGAATGACTGTTGAACAGATCGCCTCCAGAGTTGGCATTTCTGTGGGTTCTGTGCACACAGTCGTGCATGACGACCTGAAAATGCGAAAAGTGTCATCCAGGTGGGTGCCACGAATGCTGACAGACGACCACACAGCTGCCCGTGTGGCACGTTGCCAAGCAATGTTGACGCGCAACGACAGCATGAATGGGACTTTCTTTTCGTCGGTTGTGACAATGAATGAGACGTGGATGCCATTTTTCAATCCAGAAACAAAGCGCCAGTCAGCTCAATGGAAGCACACAGATTCACCGCCACCAAAAAAAATTTCGGGTAACCGCCAGTGCTGAAAAAATGATGGTGTCCATGTTCTGGGACAGCGAGGGCGTAATCCTTACCCATTGCGTTCCAAAGGGCACTACGGTAACAGTTGCATCCTACGAAAATGTTCTGAAGAACAAATTCCTTCCTGCACTGCGACAAAAACGTCCGGGAAGGGCTGTGCGTGTGCTGTTTCACCAAGACAAGGCACCCGCAAATCGAGCTAACGTTACGCAACAGTTTCTTCGTGATAACAACTTTTAAGTGATTCCTCATGCTCCCTACTCACCTGACGTGGCACCTAGTGATTTTTGGCTTTTTCCAACAATGAAAGACACTCTCCGTGGCCGCACATTCACCTGCCGTGCTGCTATTGCCTCAGCGATTTTCCAGTGGTCAAAACAGACTCCTAAAGAAGCCTTCGCCGCTGCCATGGAATCATGGCGTCAGCGTTGTGAAAAATGTGTACGTCTGCAGGGCGATTACGTCGAGAAGTAACGCCAGTTTCATCGATTTCGGGTGAGTAGTTAGTTAGAAAAAAAATCGGAGGCCTTAGAACTTGAATGCACCTCGTATAAGCGAGAAACCGTAGAAACCCCAGCAGTCAGTGAACTCCTGACGACGATGGCGGTCATCGAAAGCTAGAGGATTTTATTCGAATTGACGCGGCTTGAAAACCGAGAACGTTTCATTCATGAATGATTATGTAAGAGAGAAACTGGGGCCGACAACTTATCCTTGTTTGTTTGTTTTGCACGTAACCAGAAATGCATATCATTCAGTATCATAGATTTTGTATCTTTACAGAATACAAATTTCATTTTATACGTAATAAAAATTAGTCGATTGTATAACTTCTGCTATTTTATGCAACCGAACGAATTACTTTTGATGCGAGTATAGTTTACAAGCCCAAACACAAAAAATCTGCGTGATTATTATTTTCTGCCCAGTAGAATGTTCTTCATTAAGATCAAAGGCAAGCAAACGTTTCCTGTTATTATTGATAAATGCTAAAACTTTTTATAAATAAAACCTTAATCAAACAGACAGGAGGATTCGCGGCCCCTTTATATACTCTGACTAACTTTCTAGACGATGCAGCGCTTCCGGTTTCTAAAGCAATCTAGTAAAATACTGATCACATACGAAAATAATGCGATGGAAATGAGATAATGCCCGATAAAAATGCAACACTAACACATGTAACGCCCAGGTAGCGCCGATACAACCTTAACTGATCAGTGCTACTAAGAACACTGCCGTAGCTTACGCTTACTTATGGTTGTCTACAGTAGCGTATGAAAGTACGTTGTTAGAGAAGCCTGAACAAGACGGCGCATGGCGCAACTTGCTAAAAAAAAAAAAAAAAAAAAAAAAAAAAAGAAAAGGTCAGGTGTTGTGCAGTGAATTGCCTTTTGCATTTGCAAGAAAATACTCTGCAATAGTCGATATCAAACTGGTGAAAGTGTACAAGTGTACAACAGGGACGCACCATCATATGACACAATCATAATTTGGCGCAGACACTTCCAAAACGGTCAAACAAGTCTGAATGACAAATGTCGTATTGGGAAACCATCTCTCTGTGAAGAAGTGTGGTTCGCAAGGGATGTTGGTGCTGTAGGGCACTAAGACCAGCATCATAACTAAGGAAGCAGTGGAATAAGTGAAAATCAGCTATGGGTCAGTTTTCAGCATCTTGCAAGACATTTTGAATATGATAATGGTCGCACCCCGCTGGGTTCCGAGAATCCTCACATCCATTCAAGAAGCTTACGGCGCCCAGGGAGCAGAGAAAATGTTGCAGCTGTGTCATTTCTGTGTAACTGACTTCTCTAGGCACTTAATCATAATGGCATAGAGACGAAAGGAGAAGCAAGCCGTGTAATCCTATGGATTTACCATCCCCAAGACAGGCGAGGATCCAACTTCCATAGAGCGAGGTTGATAGTGCACGCTTTTTGGATTGCCATGATATTCAGGAAGAGTAATTGAGTTCTCAATTACAAGAAGAGGAGGTGTATGTGGAAAAGGCCCAGAGATACGGGAAGATTCAAGATGGATTGTATCATGGTCAGACAGAGATTCCAAAATCGTACATTGCATTATAAGAAATACGTTGGAGCGGATATAGGTTCAGATAACAATTTAGTAATGATGAAGAGTAAACTGAAATTTCAGAGAATCGTGCCTTTAGTGCACTAACGATGTGGATAGTGCTATACCAAGTAACATAGTAGGCGGATCCATTGGAGAGGAGTGGGCATTTCTAAAAAGAGCAATAACAGACTTTGGGAAGACAATTGTAGGTATTAGGAACGCAACTGCGAAGAAAGATTTAATAACAGATGAAATACTTCAACTGCTCGACGACAGAAGGAAGTACACAAATATTCAGTGGAAAACAGGAATACAGGAGCACAAATGACTCAGAAATGAAATGAACGGGTAGCGCATGAAGGGAAGGCGAAATACACTCCTGGAAATTGAAATAAGAACACCGTGAATTCATTGTCCCAGGAAGGGGAAACTTTATTGACACATTCCTGGGGTCAGATACATCACATGATCACACTGACAGAACCACAGGCACATAGACACAGGCAACAGAGCATGCACAATGTCGGCACTAGTACAGTGTATATCCACCTTTCGCAGCAATGCAGGCTGCTATTCTCCCATGGAGACGATCGTAGAGATGCTGGATGTAGTCCTGTGGAACGGCTTGCCATGCCATTTCCACCTGGCGCCTCAGTTGGACCAGCGTTCGTGCTGGACGTGCAGACCGCGTGAGATGACGCTTCATCCAGTCCCAAACATGCTCAATGGGGGACAGATCCGGAGATCTTGCTGGCCAGGGTAGTTGACTTACATCTTATAGAGCACGTTGGGTGGCACGGGATACATGCGGACGTGCATTGTCCTGTTGGAACAGCAAGTTCCCTTGCCGGTCTAGGAATGGTAGAACGATGGGTTCGATGACGGTTTGGATGTACCGTGCACTATTCAGTGTCCCCTCGACGATCACCAGTGGTGTACGGCCAGTGTAGGAGATCGCTCCCCACACCATGATGCCGGGTGTTGGCCCTGTGTGCCTCGGTCGTATGCAGTCCTGATTGTGGCGCTCACCTGCACGGCGCCAAACACGCATACGACCATCATTGGCACCAAGGCAGAAGCGACTCTCATCGCTGAAGACGACACGTCTTCATTCGTCCCTCCATTCACGCCTGTCGCGACACCACTGGAGGCGGGCTGCACGATGTTGGGGCGTGAGCGGAAGACGGCCTAACGGTGTGCGGGACCGTAGCCCAGCTTCATGGAGACGGTTGCGAATGGTCCTCGCCGATACCCCAGGAGCAACAGTGTCCCTAATTTGCTGGGAAGTGGCGGTGCGGTCCCCTACGGCACTGCGTAGGATCCTACGGTCTTGGCGTGCATCCGTGCGTCGCTGCGGTCCGGTCCCAGGTCGACGGGCACGTGCACCTTCCGCCGACCACTGGCGACAACATCGATGTACTGTGGAGACCTCACGCCCCACGTGTTGAGCAATTCGGCGGTACGTCCACCCGGCCTCCCGCATGCCCACTATACGCCCTCGCTCAAAGTCCGTCAACTGCACATACGGTTCACGTCCACGCTGTCGCGGCATGCTACCAGTGTTAAAGACTGCGATGGAGCTCCGTATGCCACGGCAAACTGGCTGACACTGACGGCGGCGGTGCACAAATGCTGCGCAGCTAGCGCCATTTGACGGCCAACACCTCTGGTCCTGGTGTGTCCGCTGTGCCGTGCGTGTGATCATTGCTTGTACAGCCCTCTCGCAGTGTCCGGAGCAAGTATGGTGGGTCTGACACACCGGTGTCAATGTGTTCTTTTTTCCATTTCCAGGAGTGTAGATGCAGTAAAAATGCGAAGAATCAAAATGAAATGATCGTCGTAAATCAGCGTGTGAATTCATAAGTGATATGTTCGTGTCAAGTTAAAATGGCCGATTCCATACTGAAAACATTCTTCATATTAGAATTTTACAGTTGTCGTTGAGTTATCACAGTGCTCAGAAGATTTTGTTAGCGATACTCTCAGGCACCTCCAATTGCCAATAACATTCGCCATGGGCATCAGCAATTTGGTAAAACACGAAGATTATGTGAGACACATATTTCGGCATGATGGGGAACCCAGCCTTTGTGGAACAGAGGTTTTAGATCAGTTTCAAATCACTTACCAAAGTGTTAGATCGGACGTACAGGGCACAAAGATATTGTGTTCTGTTGTTCCATGGCAGTATCTCCTAATCTCATACTGGTTGATTTCTTTTCATGTGATTATGTGAGAGATCTTGTATTCCAAAACTGAAAAGTTGCATTTTTAATGTGCGTACGTAGGTGACTCCCTTTATGTTTCAAAATGAATGGCGTGAACTGCATTATCGCATACGCGTTGTGACCAATGGGAGTCATATACAACATGCATAAATTACGTAAAATTGTAGTTTCGTTTACATTCTCTTTAATTTTAATCGATACATCGCTGTGTATTCCAACACTTACACAGACATTTCCAGTTACTATATGTATTCGGAATTTCCCTACATAGCCCAAAATCTGCTAACTAAAGAATCAGTCACATGGACAATATTTGAATACATATTAGCTTCCAATAATGTAGCCAGAAGAATAGTTTTGGTGCTATGAACTAATATTGTGGTGAACGGTATATACCGACTGCGAGTATAAGACGTCCCGTGCTACGAACGCATCTCTATGTCTTACCGAACCAAAGATTTTCTTTTGAGGACTTTTTGAGAAGGAAGTGGAGATATCGGACATTTGAGGGGAGGAGAGAGATTCTATTGTTGTGAGACGCCATTACGGTATATAGTAAACGTTGAAATAGCTTTTTGCACAAAATAAAATCCAATAACTAACACAAGTATTCGCGTGATATCTCCATACCGAAATTACTTAATTATCACGGTACACATATTGCGAGACATAGATAGCTCGGAGGTGAAGTTTGGAACAATAGTGCGAATGTGCATTTTCCACGGTCAGAATTCGTCGAGAGATTTCCTCCGAATTAATGAACTTTAAATTGTTGGACCTATCATCCAAGTTCATCAAACAACATAGCACACAGTTATGCCGAACGATCCGCGTAGCGAGTAAAGGTTACAGTGATTTCAGATGGAGCAGATAACGAGGAGGAATTTCTGCGCCGCTGTGGAACACATCTCTTGCTTTCCTGTGGTATTTAAAACGAATTAGTTGTATTTTCCAGGTTTTCAGGAGAGTAAAGATAAAAGAAAATAAGGAACTAAGCTAAACCAACTAAAACCAATAACTAAACCCAAATTAAATTAAACGCAAACATAAATATTGTTTATAATAATAAAGAAAAATAAAGAATCTTTTTAATTAACTAACCAATAATAATGACAATATATTAAATTATCGTTCGAGTATAGGACGTTCAAAAATTAGCAATTGTTGTATATATTGTATTTCACTATTATATGCATGTACTAATCGATATATCGTGTGTGTGTTTCATGTACAATAATTAATATTGGTGGAGTCCGGTCGTGCGAGCTGAGCAGTCCCGATCCACACCGCAGAACTTCACATCGCTGCAAACTATAAGGCAAGCACACACGACGATCAAATTTCTTCTCTCAATCTGGGTCTATGATCTGAATAGTCTCAACCTGTACATTGTAAAATAGTGCTATATTTTCAGTTCATTTCTGTATTTTTTCAGAAATAGTCATAGGAAATTATTTTGTGCATCCTTTGAGGAGAATTTTTTATATGAAGCAGTATAATTAGATGTGTAAAAGCATATAGGTATTTTGTGTTTCTAAATGGGTTACGGTCAAGACTCGATCGCAAATTAAAATGGATAAAGGGAAAGTTTCAGAAGTTCAGGAAACCTGTGAAAATTCTAGTCTAGAGGAGATTGCAGCTTCGTCTCAACGGGAGACAAATCCTTTAATTTTGGAAGAACTGAGGCTTTTATCTGTGTCGGTAACGACAATATCACAAAGCAAACATATGTCATTAGTGGTGCAGGATATGTCAGAGAAGCCGGCCGCGGTGGTCTCGCGGTTCTAGGCGAGCAGTCCGGAACCGTGCGACTGCTACGGTCGCAGGTTCGAATCCTGCCTCGGGCATGGATGTGTGTGATGTCCTTAGGTTAGTTAGGTTTAAGTAGTTCTAAGTTCTAGGGGACTGATGACCACAGCAGTTGAGTCCCATAGTGCTCAGAGCCATTTGAACCAGCCATATGTCGGAGAAACAAGCTGATATGTCACAGAAACCAGCTGATATGTCACAGAAACAAGAAGATATGTCAGCGGTGGTACAAACTGCATCATAGAAGCAAGTACACATATGTCAAAAACAAACTGAGATGTTAGCTGCAATTCAGGCAATTGTTATCCAGCAAAAACCAATATCAAATGAGATAACGGAGTTGCGAAATACGGAAAAGCAGTTTCTTCTGGAAATTCAAAAGATTACCCAAGAAATGCAAACCATGAGATCGAAGCAGAAGGAAGCAGAAATTTCCGTAGGGGAGTTAACAGAAACTGTGACCAGCATAGCTGCTGGTTAAGATCAGTTGATACAAGCGAAATTCAATAAGCACCAACAATATTTCTCAACTAAACTACACGAATGGGCATCCGCTAAGGAACAGCAAGTGATGCAATGTGTAGACGAAATCATGAAAGAAGCGGTAAGCAAATTGTCTATTGACAGCTTACCAATTTAAGAGAACAGTAAGGAAGATATGAAAGAGGTAAAAGAACAATTAGGAGCGAATTTCAAACAATGGAAGGACGAAATAGACCATTCTGTCGAAAATATTTCTAAAGAAGTGGAACAGATTCGAGGAGCAGTGAAAGATTGAAGAAATTAGCTGTGTGAAGCAGAGCGAACGCAGGCCTCGAGCCACGAATCATGTAATGGTAACGGACATGCTTCGCCTTTGGGAAATGTAAACTACAACGGAATGTATCCAGTGACACAAGCCAATAATGTGTACGCAGCAATGCTAATGGAAGAAAAATTATTGAAGCACAGGCAATTTCAGCCGTTCTCACCTGACAAAAAATCAATAAACCCGGTGGTATTCATTCGAGGATCTCGTGGGGTATTACCAAGGGCATGGACTTAACCCTTTCAGACCCCTTGTCCATTTCAATGGACACTACTTTTCGAGAGTATATCTCATATCTGAGAGCACAGATGTTTTTAGGATTGCTTGTACGTCGCAATGGAAGTCTTGTGGTTCAATCTGATGGGCGATCCTGCCATCTAGTGGTGAAGTCACGAGGTATTTGGACGACGTTTGAGACAAGATGGCCGCACAGAGGAAGCATGTAAAAGGTGGGTACATATTTCGACCAATTTTACGTGTTTAAAGGTTAGAGTTCCCCTTGTTTTTAAGTTTTATTTGTTTTAGTAAGGTTTTGGATACTTTCTGTAGCAAAATTAGATACATGCTTCGGAAAATCACTGTAATATCGACGTTACAAAACTGATGTCCATTGAAATGGACATTAGTCCCAATGGTTGTTTTTACTTGTGTGCTTGTAATGTATCTCTGCTATATGAAAATAACTTCTGGGATGCATCTGCGCCTTTTTTTGTAACGTAGGGGACGAAACTAATTTATTTTATGTTACCAAAGGTTCAGTAGATAAAATTCCAAGCATTTATGTACAATATTGCAGTAGTTGTACTTGATGTTATTGCTTCAGACTTGGTATTTTACGTCTTGTTTCAACACTGTTCATGAAATTGCTTACATCTGACGTATTGATTTTCAGAATTTTATCATATTGAGAGGGATGCTTCCCAAATACTGGATTTGCTGATGTCAGGTGAGGTTTCTGACTTAGAGCTCTCAGAAAACGATGAAAGTGGCCATGATTATGAAGAATCTATTCCACAATGCACTAGACCTGGTATGTAATAATAAAACTATCAATCTCACCTGACTATTATATATATATTGACCTGGTTGTTGCTATACTGCATTGTCATTTTTAGGTGCTGATGTAGTCACAAACTACGAAGAGGAACAACTGGAGGACGATAGTTGCAGCACAGAAGAAGATGACCAAAATCATACTTATCACAGGACTCAAATGTTGAAGACTCTATTATTCCATCTGAGTGGGTGTTTACTGAAAAAAGTGATATTAGATGGAGAAGAAAATCGCCTACACTCCAAAGCACACCTATAGGTGAAGACCAGTATTCAGTGCAGCCATCAGAGTGTGATATGACACCCATTGAATATTTTTCAGAGTACATTTCTCATGCTTGCTTAGAAAATATGGTTGAAAAAACCAACATGTATGCATTGCAACATGGAAAAACATTTACACCGACAAATGTAACGGAAATAAAGGCTTTCCTAGGACTTCATATAATTATGGGATGCTTGAAATACCCCAGAGTTAGAATGTATTGGGATTCAGCATTGCATTTAGATCTCTTTGTGAAAAGTACGTCAAGAGAGAGATTTTTCCAACTGAGATCAAATTTCCATGTAGTTGACAATTTGGCAACACCAGAAAATTCCAAAGACAAATTTTACAAAGTGAGACCCATTTATGATTGTATTAGACATAGATGTTTGGAACTACAGATTGAGGAAGAATTATGTGTTGACGAGCAAATGATTCCTTTCAAAGGTCATTTAGGAGTAAAGCAGTATTGTAAGGGAAAGCCTAAACCTTGGGGTATAAAACTGTTTTTATTATGTGGTAGAAGTGGTCTGTGCTATGACTTTCTGTAGTACCAAGGAGATACTCCAGAAATCTCAAGCACTTTTGTAAAAAAGTTTGGTTTAGGGGCATCTATTGTTCTAAAACTTGTTGAGAGAATTAACAGGGAACATGCTTATTTATATTTTGATAATTTCTTCACAACATTCAACTTACTTGAAATATTAAAAATAAAAAATATATATACAGCAGGAACAGCAAGACTATGTCACATGCCAAATGTACCTTTCACCAATGATAAGGATTTTAAAAAGAAAGGGCGTGGTTTTTCTGAAGAAGTGGTGAGCATGAATGAAGCAGTGATAATGTGTAAATGGTTTGACAAAAGACCAGTAGTTATGGCATCAAATTTTGTAGGATGTGGTAGTCAAGATGAAGTACAGCGCTGGGAAAAATCAAGAAAGACATATGTTTCTGTCTCATGGCCTGAAGTTGTACGTCGTTACAACCATGCTATGGGTGGTGTTGACAAAATAGATATGTTAATTAACATTTATTGGATTTTTATTAAATCTAGAAAATGGACATTGAGAATGTTGTTCCACGCTGTAGATTTAGCGTGTATGAACAGTTGGTTGGAATACAAAAGAAATACTAAATCACTGGGAGAGAAAGAGACAATGGATTTGCTTCATTTTAAGATGAGAATAGGAGAGGCTCTTGTAAAAATGGGCACTAGTACCAAAGTGAAACGTGGCAGACCCAGTAATGATTTACAGGACATAAAAGCAAAAAGAGCAAGAACTGAGATTCGTCCGGCACCAGAGATTTGGAATGATCTTACTGGACATTTTCCTGAGTACCATGATAATACAGAAGCTTCAAGGTGTAAAATGCCTAGTTGTAAGAATAAAACTAATGTATTTTGTGAGATATACAATGTTCATCTATGTTTTATCAAAGGAAGGAATTGTTTCAAAATGTTCCACAATGCAGGATGTAACAACCGTTGATACTCTTGTCCGTTACAATGGACATTCTGTAAAATGTAAATAAAAATGTTTTCAGTGATTTTGTTGGATTTATTGTTTCTAATACCCATTTTTACCTATTACAATGAATAGATATTTTTTTTTCATGGCTGAGAATAATTTGGGTCTGAAAGGGTTAAGCGCAAAAGATTAGCAACGTTTCAGGTTATATCCAAAGTGATGGTGCGTTATGGGCCACGGATATGACAGATACACGCGAAACTTACGAGGAATTTGAGGAGGCGTTTCTCGCTAAGTTTTGGTGCCGCGGCGTGCAAGAACGATTAAGGAAAGAAGTATTTAACTCGGAACCTTTCTGTGCAAAATCCGGGAGTCTACGGCGAAACTTTGGGAAGTATTTAAACAAAGCAAGATACTGGGATGAGCCTATAACGCGTAAGGAAATTTTGCGGATTTTGGAGGCGAAACTTCCGGCTGAGGCCGAGGCGAATTAATACACGCGTCAGAGGACAATTTAGAAGAATTTATGTCAGTTTTGGACCACTGAATTGCCCCAAGAAGACATTAAGGCAAGAGCAGATAGACACAGCTCGTACTCGCAGGCGAATAATGGCTGCGACAGTCGTGCGAGTTATCAGCTGATTCAAGGTTCAAATGCAAGTAGCGTCCCGCAGCATTCTAATAATTACGACAATGAGAATAATTTCCGTTATGGCAAAAACAGACAGAATAGACATGATAGACGACACAATCCAGGATGTTATGTAAATCCGGATACTACGAATTCGCAAAACGATAAGAGACACGCAGTCTTCTGTGCCAGTGCATAATGACTGGAGACAACAGACACCAGTTACTACAGAAGCGAGAGAGGGTGCGATTCATGCAAATAAATCGCGTTCGGAACACTAATTCCGGCCGAACCGTGTCCCGGAGAAGTGATCGAGGAAAGGCATAGGGGCAATGAGCAGAAAGTTGATATGATGAAATATAACGAGGGAAAATTAACAGAAGAGGAGCTTTGTGATGACACAGCGAAATGTTCAAAAGAATACTTATCAGAACCCATATCTGCAATTATAGTTATAATAGAAGGTATTCCAATGACAGTAGTTATTGATACGGGCACCTATTTGATAAATTAATGAAGAAGACCCAGTTACCGACTTTTCTTGTACAACAATGCAAGATAATAGAGGCGTTTTGCAAGCGATCCCAACCCTTGAAGATGCAAACGATGATAAAATTCAATCCAGGAAATGCTGCGATAACATACTCGTTTCTAGTAGCAGATAAACTAATAGTCGACTGTGTTCTTGGATTAGAGACTATCCGGGAGAAGGGCGCAAAATTAGACTTCTCTTCCGGGGAGGTAAATTTTTGGATCGACGGAACTCTAGGGGCAAAGTTACAATTAATAATAAAAGAGCGCCACCAATTCAAGACAAGTTCGATTACAGTAATGCAGGTACTAGAACTATCCGAGCAGATACAACAGAAGTTAAGTGGGCCAGAACACCTTAAGGAAGAGCAAAGGACACAATTGTCTGCTCTATTATGCAAGTACACAAGAGTATTCGAATAGCAACAAGCTATCATCAAGGGTTATACATGTCATCTGAAAGTTAAGCCACACGGAACATACTGCCATAGTTTCTATCCCGTTCCTTGGAAACAACGCAGTGCAGTGGAACAAGAAATAAAGAAGATGTTAGACTGGAATCTGATTGAACCTTCAAGCAATCCCTACTGCAGTCCGCTTCTCGGTGTCTCAAAACCTGATGGAAAAGTACGTCTAGTACTGGACGCTCGTGTAATTAACACAATTATTATACCAGTATGTACTCACCTACAAAATATAGATGAGCTGATTCAAAATGGAGTGAAGTTTTTTACAAAAACTGATTTGCGTCCTTCACACTGGCAGGTCAAGTTAGATGAATATTGAAGAAAGTATACTGCATTTGTATACGCTGGTTGGGAAGCCGAACGCGGTTTTATCCGGCAATGCTGGAAATTTTGCCGGATATACGACGGGCGTTTGAAAAGTCCGTGCAAAAATAAAAACTACTTACGTGTTTGGGGTAAACCTTTTCTATTTTTCGACATAGTCCCCTTTTAGACTTATAGACTTCGGCCAGTGTAGTTCTAATTTGTTGATCCCTTCTGAATAATAGGAATTGTCCAAGTCTGCAAAATAGCTATTAGTTGCTGCAATCACCTCCTCGTTTGAATAAAATCTTTGTAGCGCCAGCCATTTCATCAAATTGGGGAACAAATAGTAGGCCGAGGGGGCCAAGTCTGGAGAATTGGGGAGATGTCAAACGAGTTGGAATCCTATTTCTATTAATTTTGCGACCACAACTGCTGAGGTGTGTGCTGGTGCATTGTCGTGATGGGAAAAGGACTTCTTTGCGGTCCAGTCGCCGGCGTTTTTCCTACAGCTCGGTTTTCAATCGGTCCAATAACGATGAATAATATGCACCTGTAATAGTTTTACCCTTTTCTAGATAGTCGATGAGGATTATCCTTGAGAATCCCAAAAGACAGTCGCCATAACCTTTCCGTCCGAAGGAATGGTCTTCGCCTTTTTTGGTGCAGATTCTCCCTTGGTAACCCATTGTTTAGATTGTTGTTTGGTCTCAGGAGTATAGCAATGTATCCACGTTTAATCCACAGTGACCAAACCACACTTAAAGTCCTGCGGATTCTTCCTGAACAGCTGCAAACCATCCTTGCAACACTTCACACGATTCCGTTTTTGGTGAAGCGTCAGCAATCGCGGAACCCACCTTGCGGATAGCTTTCTCATGTCAAATGTTTATGCAAAATATTATGCATCCATTTATTCGAGATGCCCTCAGCAATAGCAATCTCATACTCTTTAACTCCTCTGTCATCCATCACCATCTCATGTATTTTATCAATTATTTCTGGAGTCGTAACCTCTACAGGGCGTCCAGAACATTCAGCATCACTTGTGCCCATGTCGCCACTCCGAAAATTTTGAAACCACTTATAAACGGTTCTAACCGAAGGTGCAGTCACCGTAATGTTTATCAAGCTTCTCTTTAGTCTCCTGAGGCGTTTTGCCTTTCATAAAGTAATGTTTAATCACCACACGAAATTCTTTTTCGTCCATTTTTTGACAATCACTCGACTTCCTTGATTCACGTGATGCCAAACATAAAGCAATAGACGAGTATGGCTGAACTTGATGTGCGTTCTTTCCAAAGATGCAAATAACTAAACATGATCTCAATACGCGCCGGTGGTGCCATCTCTCTGGACTTTGCACAGACTTTTCAAACGTCCCTCGTAGGTGGAGGCATGCATTAGCTGAAGCAAATATAACACAAATCTTGACTTCCAAATATAATCCAGGCGTGAACCCGATTGGGAGGATTTTTTTCTGAATTAAACAGATTGATGCGAACCTATTGCCATTCGAAACAAACAAGATGGGTAGAATATCTCGGTACTTTTGAGGAACTCATGAACAGTTTGCCTTATATGAACACAAACTGTACACCGGCTGAACTAATGTTTGAGAGAATAGAAAGGAATGAATGGACAGATAAGATTCCGAAGACACCACAAGAAGAAACCCACTGGCTAGATAAGATTACAACAGCATTAATAAATCTCGCTGAAAAGGCAAGAAAAAAGGAAGATAGATTTTGACAAGAGGATATTACGAAGACATTCCTTTTGCATTGGGGAAAGAGTATTATTATGTACACATCCTCGTGCGTCATTAATAAACAAAACAAAAAAGAAATGGCAGTTAATGTATGAAAGGACCATTTGAGGCAATTAGGATACCAAATCCAAGAGCATATCTATTAGGACAGCCTGAACCAAGAAATAGAAATGTATTATATCCCCATCATGATTTAAAAAAGGTTCATTCCTGAAGGAACGAAGGAATGGCAGGGAAAGAAAATAATTTTAACTAAGAATAATATAAGTAATTTTTTTATAATTTCAGATAAGCAAATGATGATTCAATATAAATGCATAAGAGATGATTCATAGTGATTATGTAAATATATATGTTTTGTTTGAGCAACATGATTTTTGGCTTTCTTACGGGAAAGTTAATTATGAGGTTTCTTAATTTCAGTTAAGACTTTGTTTTTAGTGGATATCTGTTTCAGTTTTTTATGAAAATGTTAGTATTAGGTACATGAGAAAATTCACATCAAGAGCATATGACTACATATATTCAAGGCAACAACATGTGACTACAGATGATTAAATATTTTGAATACAAAAGTCAGTTCACTTGGTGGAGTTTTATCGAAATTTTGTTGTGATGGATTACAAATTAGGATATTAGGACGGACAATGCTGGAACAGGTTGAGCGAGATATGCGTGATTGCTGTGGGCTGTTTGAAATTAAATTGTCATTATTTAAAGTAAGAGTTATGATGACAGATTAAGAGAGCCGATTGGGCTGAATTTATGTACATTCGGGGGTAGTAAATAAATTTGTAATTGAATTGTGCAGAAGTTAGAATCAGTTTTGAAGATTGACAGAAGTGCGGATTAGTGACGTATACTGTGAACAACAACGAACTTCCAGTGATGTGTTGTGTGTTACCAGGTGCAAAATAAGTTATGAGCACGTGCTGGTGCAGTGTCATAAAAAGGAACTAGCAAAGAGACCCAAGAGTGTTGTATGTGTGCTAAAGAGCAATGATATACTCAAGTGCGGCTTATATGATAACGATTATTGTGCTTCATTAAAACAGTATGTGAAGGCACTAAAGGGAATTATCACCAGAGTTTACTAAGGTCAACGTGAGTCTGTTGATATGGTACTCTGATATTCATAAGTGACTATATAAAGAAAAAAATTGGTAATGTGATGAAAGATTATCCGAATTCTGAGTAATAAAGTTGTGTGCTAGTTCTTTCGAATCTCTGAATTCAGACCATTAGCGTGAGAATGAGAAGTATATGTACTAAACCATTCTCTCTCAGCTCTCTTCCATTAATAATGATTATCATTGATACTTGTTCTGGGGTATGTTACATGTTCACACTTCACTGCCCTGTGAATGGCGATATCAGGGTCTGATCCAGCATTTCTTCTGCCTGAGGATCAACCCTGTCCATGACCACCCCTACCATTACACACCCAGTAACAAGAGGGTCATCTTCCGTCTCTACCCACACTGCCCTGTACCTTCCACAAGATATCGTGCTGACATCTCTGCCAAGATATCTTCACATTTGTTTGTACCTGACTCCACCAATGTAAGAACACAAAGACATTTTGAGACCTGTCGGTTAAAATTTTATATATATATATATTGGTTATCACTGTTAGCATTCAACCGCGATTCTTATAGATATATTTTAACAACGCGTTTCAAGAGACAATGCTCTCATCATCAGGTTGTAAAGTCTATGTCATGAAATTAAACGGACTAAACAGACAAAATACCATCATAAATAGTTGGGAAGTCCATAGAGTAAAACAGAATTAAAGGTATATTGGACTGTGGGTCCTCGTCTTACATTGAAGTTGTTGACACAAGTCGATGGCCGTCCCATAGCTACCAAGTATGCTGTCGCACTGTGCCGGCTCGGGAGCTGTTGTGGACTGACGTGCCTAGGTGTTGTGGCGTGGTTACAGCCGTGTGCTTGACGGTAACGCTATGCTATTGGGCGCCTTATTTCCTTATTGCATTGGTCTGCCATCGTTAGCCTCTCGCAACTCAGTCAGTGACATGCTACAAGTTTAAGTCGCATACCTACCTTAAAATAATTCTAAAAACCCGCTAAAAATCTCATTTCTTTAAAATTATCTTGTGCATTTAGAATATTGCTTTGTTTCTTTTTATGGATAGCTATCTCGAATTCCTCTAGTAAATCAAGTTTCCTCCCTTTTTTTTTTCTACATGCAATATTTCTACGTTATCTTCTATGCTATTAAGGGGATGGCCTGTTTCATATATATGGTTCGCAACAGCTGATTTGTCATAATTTCCTAACCTGAACGCATCTTTATGTTCTTTATACCGGATCGCGAATGATCTTCCTGTCTGCCCTACGTATTTTGCATCACAAGTTCTGCACTGAATCTTATAAACTCCCGATCTTTCAAACTTATTTCTCTTCTCGCCAATATCGTCCTTAAGGCTATACCTCACTAGGTTATTAGTCTGAAAAGCTATTTTAACATCGTATGGCTTAAACATATTTGCTATCTTTTGTGAGACTGTTCCGTAGTATGGCATCGTGATAATTTTCACTTTCTCTCCATCAGGTTTTACCTTTTTGCGCTTATTACTTTTCCGTAACAGTTTTTTTACCATATCTATTCCGTAACCGTTATTCATCGCTATTCTCTTAACGGTATTAATTTCAGTCTCCCTATCATTTTCGCTCATAGGTATATTGACTGCCCTATGCACGAGACTACGGAAAGCAGCTTCTTTATAAGCCTGCGGATGGCATGAATCATTCGGGATCACGGCATCAGTCGTAGTTTGTTTTCTATAAACGGAGAACGCATGTTTGTTGCCCTGCTTTTTTATATTCAGGTCCAGGAACTGTAAACAATTGTCAGTTTCATACTCCACGATAAATTCTATTTTATTATGTGCGTCGTTGAACTTTTTTACTATTTCCTCAATGTCCTCACGGGAACCATCGACAAGTAACAGAGTGTCGTCAACATAACGTTTGTAATAAACAATTTTACCCATAATGTTATCGTCAGAATTTAGAACTTTATCTTCAAGGTCGTTGATAAAAATGTCCGCCATAGTTCCTGAATGGGGTCCAGTATTTCAGGAGCTATGGCGGACATTTTTATCAACGACCTTGAAGATAAAGTTCTAAATTATGACGCTAACATTATGGATAATAAATAAATATATATATATATATATATATATATATATATATATATATATATATATATAAATTACTGGGTGGAACGTAAGGTTAAATTAGCCTTGCTCTGGGTTTTCCATTGTTTCTCTTATGAACCCTCACCCGAATGGGAAGGCTATTCTGATCGGAAGTCCATGGCCACATTAGCCGTTTACAGAGTTACTTAAAGGGTTAATATGAAATTATTTAACCTTATGATCAGTCGAGTGATTACGAAAGCTACTCAGATAACATAAGCGGCAAAACCACCGCAAGCATATTCCACTCAGTAATATTGTAGTAAAACAGCAAAATTATTTTTTATTGTAATTTTGGCCCCGAATTGTCTAAGAAAAGATGTAACAGCCCATGTAAAACTGAAATTTGGGTGCGACTACTTGGTACTGTGGTGAACGGCATATACTGACTGAGAATAGGACGTTCCGTGCTACGAATGTATCTCTGTGTCTTGTGTATTGTGTGTATCGCACTGGGCACCTAGAAACGACGGAGAAGCTTCGTCCCGCCATAGCCCTCAGTGGTTCACAACCCAATAACAGGCTGCAGCAGTCACTCACCCCACCGCCGCCCAACACTGAACCCAGGATATTGTACGGTTCAGCCCCGAGTGGACGCTCCCCGGAAACGTCTCGTACCAGCTGAGTGTAACCCCATATGTTTGCGTGGTAGTGTAATTATGGTGTACGCGTACATCGAGACAGTGTTGGTGCAGCAATCGCCGACATATTTTAACTGAGGCGCAACCAGCCCGCGTTCGACGAGGCAGATGGAAAACCGCCTTAAAAACCATGCACAGTCTGGCCAGCACACTGAACCTCGACATTAATCCGACGAGCGGATTCGTGCCGGAGACCGGCACGCCTTCATGCTCGGGAAGCAGCGCGCTAGAGCGGTCGGGCATCTCTGTGTCATACCGAACCAAAGATTTTCTTATACGTACTGTTTGTGAAAGAAATGGAGATATTGGACGTATGGGAGGAGGAGAGAGATTGTATTGTTGTGAGACGCCATTGCATCATCATCATCATCATCATCATCATCATCATCATCATCATTTACCGAGCGAGATGGCGCAGTGGTTAGCACACTGGACTCGCATTCGGGAGGACGACGGTTCAATCCCGTCTCCGGCCATCCTGATTTAGGTTTTCCGTGATTTCCCTAAATTAAATCCTTTCAGGCAAATGCCGGGATGGTTCCTTTCAAAGGGCACGGCCGATTTCCTTCCCCATCCTTCTCTAACCCGAGCTTGCGCTCCGTCTCTAATGACCTCGTTGTCGACGGGACGTTAAACACTAATCTCCTCCTCCTCCATCATCATCATTTAAGACTGATTATGCCTTTCAGCGTTCAGTCTGGAGCATAGCCCCTTATAAAATTCCTCCATGGTCCCCTATTCAGTGCTAACATTGGTGCCTCTTTTGATGTTAAGCCTATTACTTCAAAATCATTCTTAACCGAATCCAGGTACTTTCTCCTTGGTCTGCCCCGACTCCTCCTACCCTCTACGGCTGAACCCATGAGTCTCTTGGGTAACCTTGCTTCTCCCATGCGTGTAACATGACCCCACCATCTAAGCCTGTTCGCCCTTACTGCTACATCTATAGAGTTCATTCCCAGTTTTTGTTTGATTTCCTCATTGTGGACACCGTCCTGCCATTGTTCCCATCTACTAGTACCTGCAATCATCCTAGCTACTTTCATATCCGTAACCTCAACCTTGTTGATAAGGTAACCTGAATCCACCCAGCTTTCGCTCCCATACAACAAAGTTGGTCGAAAGATTGAACGATGCACAGATAACTTAGGCTTGGTACTGACTTCCTTCTTGCAGAAGAGAGTAGATCTTAGCTGAGCACTCACTAATTTAACTTTGCTACACCTCGCTTCCAGTTCTTTCACTATGTTGCCATCCTGTGAGAATATGCATCCTAAGCCCTTGAAACCGTCCACCTGTTCTAACTTCGTTCCTCCTATTTGGCACTCAATCCGTTTATATTTCTTTCCCACTGACATTACTTTCGTTTTGGAGATGCTAATCTTTATACCATAGTCTTTACATTTCTGATCTAGCTCTGAAATATTACTTTGCAAACTTTCAACCGAATCTGCCATCACAACTAAGTCATCCGCATATGCAAGACTGCTTATTTTGTGTTCATATATCTTAATCTCACCCAGCCAGTCTACTGTTTTCAACATATGATCCATAAATAATATGAACAACAGTGGGGACTGGTTGCAGCCTTGTCTTACCCCTGAAACTACTCTGAACCGTGAACTCAATTTACAGTCAACTCTAACTGCTGCCTGACTATCCATGTAAAGACCTTTAATTGCTTGCAAAAGTTTGCCTACTATTCCATAATCTCGTAGAACAGACAATAACTTCCTCCTAGGAACCCGGTCATATGCCTTTTCTAGATCTATAAAGCATAGATAAAATTCCATGTTCCACTAATAACACTTCTCCATTATTTGCCGTAAGCTAAAGATCTGGTCCTGACAACCTCTAAGAGGCCTAAACCCACACTGATTTTCATCCAATTGGTCATCAACTAATACTCGCACTTTCCTTTCAACAATACCTGAGAAGATTTTACCCACAGCGCTGATTAAAGAGATACCTCTGTAGTTGTTACAATCTTTTCTGTTTCCATGTTTAAAGATTGGTGTGATTACTGCTTTTGTCCAGTCTGATGGAACCTGTCCCGACTCCCAGGCCATTTCAATTATCCTGTGTAGCCATTTAAGACCTGACATTCCACTGTATTTGATGAGTTCCGACTTCATTTCATCCACCCCAGAGGCTTTATTGCACTGCAATCTATTGACCATTTTCTCCACTTCCTCAAATATCATCCTATTTCCATCATCATTTCTATCCCATTGTACCTCGAAATCTGAAACATTACTCATAGTATTTTCACCTACATTGAGCAACTCTTCAAAATATTCCCTCCATCTGCCCAAGGCATCCACAGGATTCACCAGCGGTTTTCCTGACCTGTCCAAAATACTTGTCATTTCCTTCTTACCTCCCTTTCGAAGACTGCTAATTACACTCCAGAATGGTTTTCCAGCAGCTTGACCCATAGTCTCCAACCTGTTTCCAAAGTCTTCCCAAGATTTCTTCTTGGATGCTGCAATTATCTGTTTGGCTTTGTTTCTTTCTTCAACATAACTTTCTCTGTCTACCTGAGTTCTAGTATGTAGCCATTTTTGATACGCCTTCTTTTTCCTTTTACAGGCTGCCTTGACTGTGTCATTCCACCAAGCTGTTTGCTTCATCCTACCTTTACACACTACTGTTCCAAGACATTCTTTAGCCACTTCTAGTACTGTGTCCCTGTACCCTGTCCATTCCTTTTCCAATGACTTTAATTGACTACATTCAACTAACTGGTACCTTTCTGAGATCGCTGTTATGTAATTGTGCCTGATTTCCTTATCCTGAAGTTTCTCCACTCTTATCCTCCTACATATGGACCTGACCTCCTGCACTTTCGGCCTCACAATCCCAATTTCACTGCAGATTAAATAATGATCAGTGTCATCAAAGAATCCCCTGAATACACGTGTGTCCCTCACAGCCTTCCTGAATTCCTGATCTGTTATTATATAGTCAATGGCAGATCTGGTTCCCCTGCCTCCCCAAGTATACTGGTGAATGTTCTTATGTTTAAAAAAGGAGTTTGTGATTACTAAGCCCATACTGGCACAGAAATCCAAGAGTTGTTCCAGTTCCTGTTGGCCTCCATATCCTCTCCAAATTTACCCATAACCTTTTCATACCCTTCTGTTCGATTTCCAATCCTGGTGTTAAAATCACCCATGAGCAGAACACTGTCCTTGTCCTTTACTCTAACAACTACATCACTGAGTGCCTCATAAAAACTATTCATCTTATCTTGATCTGTCCCTTCACAGTGCGAATATACTGACACAATCCTAATTTTCTTGCTAGACACTGTCAAATCTATCCACATCAGTCTTTCGTTTACATACCTTATTGCAACTACGCTGGGTTCCATTTCTTTCCTGATGTAAAGCCCTACACCCCGTTGTGCTATTCCTGCTTTGACTCCTGACAGGTAGACCTTGTATTCTCCCTCTTCCTCTTCTTTCTCACCCCCTACCCGAATGTCACTAACAGCTAAAACGTGCAGCCCCATCTTACTTGCAGCCTCTGCCAGCTCTACCTCCTTCCCAGAGTAGCCCCCATTGATATTAATAGCTCCCCATGTCATTCCCATTTGTTTGCCAAGTCTTATCTTAGGAGTCCCTGGTTTGTCAGTTAGAGGTGGGACTGCGTCACCTTCAAAGGTCCGAGGCATTTTGCTCTGATTGTTGCCAGCATCATATTTAAAGTACCACGGAAGCAGGTTGCTAGCCTTACTTGCCCCGATTCCCATTGGGTTTTACCCCTAACGGCTGAGGGACTAACCGGTGTATTTGGTAGTCTTTGCCGTATGAGCACAAAGGTGACCACGACTCAGAATATGTCCAAGATGCCCAGCCTTATTCCAAAGTAACTGGTATCCCGACTTTCGGGACCACTTACTTGGCCACTCATACGTTGCCCGTGGTTCATGAACTAGGACATGTCTACAGGAACCCACACCATGAACCACTACGCCATTGCAGTATATAATAAACGTTGAAATGGTTTTTTGCGCAATGTCCAACACCAAATATTCAAGGTGTGTATATCTCCATAACGAAATTAGTTAATTAACACGATAGAGATATTGTGAGACGTATATCGCTCGGAGGTGAAGTTTGGAATGATAGTCCGAACCTGCAATTTCCACAGTCTGAATTCGTCGAGAGATTATCTCCGAATAAATAAATTTTGACGTACTAAATGTTGGACCTATCATCCAGACTCATCAAACAACATAGCACACAGTTGTACTGAACGATCTGCGTAGCGTGTAAAGGTTTTTAGATATTTCAGCTGGAGCAGATAACGAGGAGCAATTTCCGCGAGATCGCCGCTGCGGAATACATGTCTTGCTCTCCTGTAGTATTTAAAACGAATTAGTTATGTTTTCAAGGTTTTCAGGAGAGTAAAGATAAAAGGAAATAAGGAACTAAGTTAAACCGACTATTCTTTATTTATTTATTATTATAAATAAATATTCCTTATGTGTGCTTTTATTTTAATTATTGGTTTTGTTATTGGTTTAGCTGGTTTCTTAGGAACAAATAGCGCCGTTACCGGTTGCTAACCGGCGTGTTTTTCTTCAGACGACTGTACAAATTGCACTATTGTGGCAAAGATTCCTTGGGATGGCGATGACGTCGAAAATCATGCACATTTGTATCGCACTTCAAGCTGTTTTCATAGAAAGCCATATTTCCCTGAATACCAGACAATTTTAACAGTTTTCTGAATGTTTAACACACAGAGAGTGCAGAGGACACACAATTGTTTGCGCTTAGAGAAAGTATCTCAGTGTCGTCACGTCATATGACCCATCGAGCAGAGCATTTCGGCTCCACTCTATTTACTGTTACCAACCTTCGCGGATGCCCTGAGCTTGACATAGATGTACATTCACCCATATCCGATTTTATCAAGGTGATACACGGATAGCTGATGTATCTGCAGCAGGTGATTAAAAGGTAAAGGCCCACATAAGAAGTGAACATAACTTTATTTCAATTAAGTGAACGTAGTTTACTTTTATATGGAAACCCTTCTGGTTTGAACATAGAACTACTTCAAGCAGAACACCTGGTATTGAAGAAAAAAAATGTTCTGAATTAAAATTCTTGATACACGGAGCACAGAAACAAAGTTCGGAAGGGACTAGTTTGAGTTAAAATCCACAATGACGAAAATTTCTAAGTTCGGCCCAGCAGAATCTAAATAAACACGGAAACAATACACATGTAAGCTGGTCAGTCACTATGTCAGGGTTACATCTTCTTCTGGATGACCATGTTGCAGGATCTCGGACGAGAGGGTTCGATCGACGAAAGTGGCCACTTAGCAACGGTTCCAGAGTGAGCTCCTGACTGGATAAATTCATAATCCCGGTATTTATTATTATATACTGAAAAATCCGCCTCAGTTACGAAAATTTTCTGGTCGTTACCCAGATTTAGGCTCGAATAATCTAGCCTCCTTCAGGAGCATAAAATTACTATAACATGTCAGAGTAAGGCAAAGTCAACATTAAAAATTAAAACCTATAGTACCTTCGTAATGTCGAATTAAAACTACTTAACTGAAGTCCAGCCCCGGCATCACTTCAACAGGAGGTCGGTTGGCAGCGGCAACCGCCAATCTAGAGCGGTCCCTTCCGCAAGTTGTTGGGCCCATCTGTACCGCGCTGCATGGTGTCGTGGTTGTAAAGATGGACTTCGCCATGGACGTCGGGAGTGAAGTTGCGCAACATGTAGCCTAGTGCGCACAGATTGACTCATGACACGACGTCCTGTGGCTGCGCGAAAACCATTATTCAACATGGTGGCGTTGCTTCCAGAGTACCTCCGAGCCATCATTCGTAGGCAGCGATCATCCACTGCAGTAGTAGCCCTTGGGAGGTCTGAGCGAGGCATATCATCGACAGTTCCTGTCTCTCTGTATCTCCTACATGTCCGAACAACATCGCTTTCGTTCACCCTGAGACGCCTGGACACTTCCCTTGTTGAGAGACGTTCCTGGCACAAAGTAACAGTGCGGACGCGATTGAACCGCGATATTGACCGTCTAGGCATGATTGAACCACAGACAACACGAGGCGTGTACTTCCTTCCTAGTGGAATGACTGGAACTGATCGGCTGTCGAATCCCCTCAGCCTAATAGGCGCAGCTCATGCATGGTTGTTAATATCTTTGGGCGGGTTTAGTGACATCTCTGAACAGTCAAAGAGACTGTGTCTGTGATAAATTATCCACAGTCACGTCTATCTTCAGGAGTTCTGGGAACCGGGGTGATGCAAAACTTTGTTCGATCTGTGTATATCTGAGAGTTAAAGTGGACCAACAGGCTGGACTCAATTACACCACATAGGAACATGTCAGGTTCTTATTCGGATGGATTTGCTGGAGGAGGTGGTAAAACGTCAGGACCCTGTTGACAGATCCCACATTACAGGAAGCGTTGCTTCAGGTACGCCATGCAATTTGGCCAGGCTCGGTCATGTTATTATACTGTGGAAACTGCAGAGGTGCCGTCCAAAACCTATTGACCATAACGATTGGAGAGCTATGACGACAACATGCTGATAGCCTTGAACCAGTCCGCGAGAAGTTCGTGGGTGCGATGCATTTGCTGGAACAAGACCAATGTGTGGACAGGAGACGTCATACTGCAGCAACGAATCCAAACGGCACTGAAATAAAGTGAAACATATGTGCAAGTGCTGTCTGCTTTGCCCGAAGCATATGCATAAGAACTGATTCAGAGAAACAACAAACACCTCCTAGCCAGTTAAACTGTCCACAGCAGATATTAAATGGTAAAGGCCCACATACACATTTTTTTTGTATTCTCTAATCAGAAACATACAAATTTACAAAATGGCTCTGAGCACTATGGAACTTAACATCTATGGTCATCAGTCTACAAATTTACAGTAGCCATACACATCAATAAATGTGTACTATATTCATCGATATGATGGTCAACTGTGGTCTTGAAAAGGACCAAGGTGATGTTTCTGGTGTGAAAGGATCATCCGCCAGAGAAACCTGACGCCCATGGTAAGCCCGATTGCAAGTCACATACACATTGAACACCAAGTTTATATGCATTAAGAGAACACAACTTAACTTCCTGGAAACAAGTCCCAAAATAGTCTTGAACAAAATTAACTCTTCTTGTTTGAACACAAAACAGTACTTCATGCAGAGGGCCTGGTACTGAAAAAAACTAAAACTCTGAAGTAAAGTTCTTGGGAAATCTTAGGACAGCAACAAAGTCCGATAGGGAGCATTTTAAGTCAAAAACATCAGTAAGGAAAATTTCTAAGTCCATGAATTACAACAAACATGCAAATATTGCAAGTCCAGTGGTCCGTAGTATGTGAAGATCGAATCTTCTTCTAAATAGTCATGTTGCAATATCTAGGACCAGATGGCTACGTCTGATAGTGGTGACAACTAGCGATGGATCGGGAATGAGTTACTACTCAAAAAATAAATGCATAAAAAGTCAGTTCCTTGCCCAGGAAGGCTACTCAGAGTGAACTGGCTGCTCATGGCACGTGTCCCACCCTAAATACTGCATTCGACGCCATAATACGGTGAGTCTTGCTTGTCATTACGTGGCCAGCGCATAAAAGAGGTTTGTGGGGCCAGCGATCTCTTCTGGTGTCTCAGTTGACATCTGGTGGGTATGTATACAAGTGCAACCCTCCAGTGTGGGCTGCAATAAAGCTGGCTGCCCACGTATCTTGGCTGTGGTTTGGGTTGCAGGCAGAGTAGGTATAAGCCCACGTTACTGCAATAACGATGTGCGGTAGCTTCATATGCAGTAGACCAGAAATCTACGTTGCAAGCAAAACGTAATGCTCAAAGGCTGATTATAATTAAACTTCTGCTACTAGCTCCAATGCAGACGGATAACTATTTGCTGTATAGGTACACAACTTCATAGGAATTATGTTCAGACAGTGTGTTGCAATGTGTTGGTGTTAGTGTCATGACTTGCCATTAGGCGATGGTACCATGACTTAGGGTTATTTCGCAAGCATCAGTATGCGTGACGGTTGCTGCCAGTTGATACAGATTGGACGAGGCTGTAAAGCTGTTTTGTCAAAATAACAGCAGAAATGCTACTGCTCTTCGTGAGTATCGGCATATTAAAGGAAGTTACTTTCTCTGCTCTGTGATTGAAGAACATGATTTGGTAGTTTGGATTAACTGGCGATTTTGGAATTGCTCTGGAGTAGCGGCTGAGGTTCAATTGAGTCATAAATTGTTGAAGAATTTATTGCTGTCACGTCCAAGAATGCTAGATGCAGTCAGTGATCTTCAAGCAATGCATGAGCTGTGTCACGACAACAGAACATTACAATACATAGTCCACCATTCGAAAATTGCTGCAAAGAGTTGTGGAACAGCATCTCTAGTGATTATGGTATCTCCAGGCCGTCGGGCAGGCAAGCGGTCGTCACACTGAGCAACGTTTGTAACCTGAAATTGAACACGTTACACAATTAACCAACGTTACCCTGTTATAGGGAAATTAAAATACGTTTCCTTCAATATTTTATTTGTTACTTCTCTTCCATATGTTTAACAAATGTGTCCACAAAGTTTCAGTGTACTACATTCATTTGTTTTCGATGAGGGTCCTCACAAGTAACGACAGCTCTGTTATAAACACGCAGTATATCCATAATTCAAAATGTAGCCACTCTCATCTTATTTCCATTTGCTTCTTAGTAAGTCAGTTATCTTTTCCAGAAGGGAATTCAAAAGATTTGTCAAGTTGAAAGAAATCAAATCTGATAGTTTGTTAGCAATAGCCTCATAAGCTGCTGCAATACTTGCATCGTAGCTTATCAATACTTAGCCGGCCGGTGTGGCCCTCGGTTCTAGGCGCTTCAGTCTGGAACCGCGTGACCGCTACGGTCGCAGGTTCGAATCCTGCCTCGGGCATGGATGTGTGTGATGTACTTAGGTTAGTTAGGTTTAAGTAGTTCTAAGTTCTAGGGGACTGATGACCACAGATGTTAAGTCCCATAGTGCTCAGAGCCATTTTATCGATACTTCCAGTAATGGCGCCCCAATGAAGATTCCTGTGGGCGCTGTGAATGTCCCTTTGATCATCTCTACTAATATTAGTTGGAAGAGGAGAGTTTTGGACCATTTTTTTCCGCCGGTTGCATACATTTAGGGGCAAGTATACATTGAGGGGCAAATAAGACCTCTCACTCATCCCAAAATCTATTTTTCTGCTAATTGATTTATGGCCCCTTGGTATTGATTTATGACCCCCCTCAGAACAATCTGTCCTTCTGAGAAAATTCTTATCCCTCCTCCACCTGTGTGGGAAAAGGAACACTTTTTATCACTCCTATCTAGTTCAGTCCTGAACCTCTTATGCCCCCTCCTGGGAAATCTCCGGCCCTCTTCTCCCCTTCTCCATATCCCTCCTCCCCAGACCGCCTGAAGAATGGTGGTCAAAAGACTGAGTCTGCACTGAGCTGCTAGAAAGGAAGGATGTAAGGTAGAGTTGTTATTTACTTATTTTACTTATTCTTTAGGGTGTTGGATTGTCCACGACATTCTGCCATCCACCACCCTAACTTTCTGCTCCCATATTCTGTTGACCCCCACGGACACTCACTTTTTCTGATCGCAGGTTTATATATTTGCCTCGAAGTTTGAAGACTGCTCTAGTCCACAATACTGCCACCAAGGGGTGCTTGTACTACAGCCACCCAAGCCTGCCCCACATTCTGCCATCCCCCCCCCCCCCAACCCCACTTGTAAATCGGCTGAAGTGGAAGGAATTGTATTTTTGCAGGAGTCTTAGTGATCCATGAGAATGGAGCATACCTCCTCATTACAAATCTAACAGTATCACGAAGCCTCAAGTACATTATCTATTGAACCATTTACAGTGGGTATGATGATACAGTTAAATTCAAATGGCAATGTCTAAAATTTTTTGTTTATTTATACAATAGTGAGCAAAAATCGACAGGGTAAAATGGATGAACTTGTACAAAAAATTAGTGTTAAGGAAAACTCTATGTCAATAAGCACAACATCTATGATAAATGTTCATTTGAAGGAGTGAGTATTTTGTGAAAAATTAATAATTTTATGAAAAAATAATTACAGAAATGAATGTAAGCTATAAATTTGCTGACTGTAACATTCTAAGGGTATTAAACATGCAATTCTGTTAAATCAAATGAAATCATAAAGGTAGGGAATCCAATAGGTTTTTTTTTATAGCCGTGCAGTATTAGCCGAGCGGTCTATGGCGCTACAGTCATGGGCTGTGCGGCTGGTCCCGGCGGAGGTGCGAGTCCTCCCTCGATCATGGGTGTGTGTGTTTGTCCTTAGGGTAATTTAGGTTAAAGTAGTGTGTAAGCTTAGGGACTGATGACCTTAGCAGTTAAGTTCCATAAGATTTCACACACATTTGAACATTTTGTTTGTTAATAAATAACTCATCTGCAACCATAAGAAAACTTAAAGTCAACAAAATGAGGCAGAATCTCACACATCGACAACATCACATAGGAATGACATAACAAACAAAAAACGCACTTGAAAATGGGAATCATTTCCCGAAAAGCGTAGTGCGAAAAATAAAATAAAGAAAATCGTGACTGGTATCAGACGAGTTATTTATCAACAAACCTATTCTTTTCACAATCGCAGGCTTTCACAACCATTTATAATGGACCAAATCAGAAGGTAGGTAATCCACTAAGGGTTTGTGATCGTCACTCTAATGGATGACCATGCTGCAAGCACCACAACTGAGGAAAGAACAGAAAACCAGAAAAGCTGCAGTGTAGCCTTAACAGTGTACATATTGTGGTGTACCATGTCTGGCAATGAGAACCTTAAACAATAACAATTCAGGATGAAAGTGCTTAATATTTGGTGTGGCAGTGGTTTGTAGTACCTGACCTTGTCTCCAGTTATTTTGTATAGGAAAGCCAGAACATATGAGGTGATATGGAGCCGATGATACAGCAAGTTAACATTGGTACTGCATGTGGGTGGTAGTTATTAATTCCATTGCTGAAGACTTGAAGAGCCTGCCCAAATTTTCATACAGCAAGCGCGAACTTCCGCACCAATACGACTGCAAAGAACCAGGCAAGATGTTTTCATATTAACATTCTGTAGCAGTGTATCAGAATTTTACAGTCAACCCCATGGTTTGCCAAAGTTCGAATATAATTTTGTTAACAGTATTTGTTAGATCCATTGTCCCAAAGTCATATACTGATCTCAAGTTCGCTGTCCATTTTGTTACATATAAATTTTGTGTCACTTTGTATGGGTAAAATAACATAGTGATTGGTGTCATGACATTCTTACAGTGTCAAATAAAAGTAAATTCCAATAATAACTGTTTACTTTGAAACTGAAGAGACAAGATGTGAGGTCACTTTGACATGTCATTTTAAGGTTCAATTTAATGAGATTCCTTAGCTTTAAATTTGCTTTATCAGAATATTAACTCTACATAATTATTCAAAGTAAAGATTGCAGCCATTAAGCCATGTAAGAATATCTTAGTTCGCTTACATCTTGTTTCCAAGTAAAATTGTTGCCATAAATGTCCTTAAAGTGAGTCTACTTCTGGCACTTTTAAAATTAAACTGAAATAAAGTGCTGAAAATGCTCCTTCAGAGCTGGCGACCAAAACAATCTTTGTAACTATAGTTTTCTTTCAGAGGATAAAATCAAATCCAGGATATTAAGTTTTTTGTGGCGTACCAATCCTGAAAATCGAACCATATTATGCACTTTGGAGAGACGTCTAAAGCATAAATAGGTGCCCTGCTAATAATAGTATTCTTTTAGGTAACATGTGTCAAGATATGTGTTGGAGACTGTTTTTAATGTTAGTAAAAACACTGTAATAACGAGCAAGGTGGCGCAGTGGCTAGCACACTGCGTTCGCAGTCGGGAGGACGATGGTTCAGTTCCACGTCTGGCCACCCTGATCTAGGTTTTCCGTGGTTTACCTAAATCGCTCCAGGCAAATGCCAGGATGGTTCCTTTGAAAGGGCACGGCCGATTTCCTTGCCCATCCTTGCCTAACCCGATGAGAGCGATGACCATGATGTTTGATCTCCTCCCCCCCCCCCTCCCCAAAACAATCCAACCCAACGCTGTAATGTTGTGGAATTTAATGAAAATTCTCTACTGCGTGAACTAAAAGCTGTATTTTCTGAGGAGCGACACGTAGTCAGCATGGGAGGGGCGAATGTTCTTCTTTTTTGTATATCAGTCTGGCAGTAGCAGTGGTACACGCACGGCGTGGCCCTAAATCCTACTGCGAAACGGATTAACTTTCTGAAATGCGGCTAACGCTACAGAACTATATGTAAATTATTCTGTACAATATTACTTTCGTATTCAGCAATATTAGCGAGTCAACCAGCTAAATATTGTCATGTTTGTAGTTAAAAGGTACTGGTTTCCCTCCTATGTAACTTTAAAAAAGGTTCGATTATACTCAAGTTGGACATTTGAAATACATAGACGAATTGGTAACACGTGGAATCGCCGGGTTCTGTTATATGGTGCAAAAGCCTCACTCCTCCACACGTAATTCAGGGCTGCTGCAAGAGTAAGGGGAAATTTGGGCCTTAACCACAGCATTGATGAGTTTTTACCCCCACATGCCTACCCTCCTGAGGGATTTCCCTTTGTTATCATATAGTGCTAGTTATTTATTTAGAACAAACTCATACTTACATGCTTATACAACTATTGTATAATGACAGCCAATTAACCAACAAGTACAAGCCAGACCAAGTCAATGTCAATATATCCTCCAGAAACAGCAGTCATTTTAGTGCCTCCCACACCTCAGTCCAAACTGTAGTGCCGCAGTCTCTAGGTGACATACAGACGTGATTTGCAGTCATTTGCCTCCTAAACCATCACATCGTAGCGGGAAAATAACATTCTGCTTTAAAAATTCATGGAGAGGAATTTGATACTGACATATTCTTACACTTTCTGTTCACAACGTGTCAGTTCTTTGTGCTTGGGTTGCTCTCCTTAATATTCCAGCAATTAAACCCAAGCCTGACATATGCACAGTACTTCAGCTTGCTCCAGATGCTTACTGCTAGGCATTTTATGGCAGTTAATATTCCCAATGAAAATATACAGTATTACTATTCCCATTAATGTGCAGTAGATTTAGTTACGTTCAGGCCAACTACCAATTCAATGAAAAGTCTACCTGTCTGCTTGCAGATAACTCCATCACATACCAACATCCCACATCTAGAACAAATACACTACACACTGCTATTAAGTTATGGTGTAGGGTACATCACACCACTACTATCGATTATCTATCCATCCCAGTCTCACACTGTGATTAAGTTAAACAATTGTTTATATACTTCCATACATACTCTAATCCACCCCTATGATTCCAGGAGAAATACGTAGCCTTTCCCAGAGATTTTTCTTTTCTGTAACAGATTTGAATGTAGTCTAACCTACACAATCTTAGCAACATCCACATGACGCTTCTGTTTCAAAGATCAATCATGTAACATGAACATATGCGAGCTCACAGCATTGGTAGACAGCAGCTATGTAGTGCTGAGCTGTTGAATTGATTTTGTTGATCCCCAGTACATATCATTTAAATGCAAGTGTGTCTATGTATGTTAATGTTGGGATAGCAGCTGAAAATGATCTCAATCCTGTAATGGAAATTGGGAATGTATAGTGAGATATAAAGGTGGGGCTCATTCCAGTAGAGTGGAGGAAGCTGTGCAGCAGACTGACAAATATGAAGGGGCAATAGATGGTGAAGCATGAAACATTTTGTCTTGGCATTCCCATCTTCGACATCAACAGTGTTAGTGCATCAATGCTCAATGAGCTTCGTGTTGTTCAGTCAAACTTAACAGCTCAAGAGCCATCACCGGACATTACTCCAAAGCAACGAAGTGCCATGGACTCTCATGGTCTGAAGGAAGTGGTATGCACTGCAGTGGAGCGAAAGTAGATCTGTGGTATTATTTGCTTAAGATAGTGGGAGTATTGAGATGGAGATGTGCTGGTCATGATTTTGGCTACTCACTCATTCTAAGATCAGTGAAAGTTCAATGAAAGGTAGTATACGTACTCCAACAGGATTTGCTTGCGATAAATGTGGAATTCAAAATACACAAAAATTAATTATTTATAAAATTCTGTCGCATAGTTTCCAAACGTTTGTTGGGGGTATTTAAGTAAAATGATGCTGTGTGGGGGGCTCCATCCCACTATTAACAAATGTGCTATTAAAAACTACAGCCTTATTCGCCATATACGTGAATAACAGATCCCTGATGAATATTACAGTATACACCACTGTGAATTTCATACTATACATTAATAAACTCTTTCCCTCACTGTGATAGCTCTCTACCTAGTCAGTGACGTATGGAGGACTAGACAGCCTTCTAAATAATGGAAGTGGTATTGGAACCTGATGTTCAAGGGAATAACAGGAGTCTGTGATTTGGAGGGGTGGGGGGAGGGAGCGTCTCTTACTCATCGAAATCAGGTGGATTCAAATGCTATGCTGTATATCAAAGACTGCAAGATTCATGATAATATCGTAGAGAAGCGTTGCTCTGACGAAAGGGGAGTTGAGAGGTGAGTTCTATAATGTTTCTTTTAAATGTTGTGAGTAAACATATTACAACCTTTCATGTATGTTTCGTGAAGTGACTGCAATGAGAAAATTAGAGTCTAACACAAATCTTTTCTCTGAGAGACAATCAGCAGCAGAAGTTCTGTCTTTTATTTTCTTGACAAATAAGAGACAACATTCTTCTGTGAGTTTTGTGTGCCTACAAATGGATGGATTCTCATCTTAATAGGTTGACTTAACATCTAGACCTCAAGCATACTTTGCAAGGCATTCTAAGGTGGGTAGCTGAGGGTATGCTGTACCACTACCAGACATTTCCTTCTCTATTCCTCTCGCAAACAGAGTGAGGGGAAAAATGGCTGCTGTATGCCTCCATATGAGCTTAATTTCTCATATATTATTTTCGTGGTCCTTATCCGAATTGTATGTTGGCAGCAGTATAACCCTTCTGCAGTAGACTTAAGTGTAGTTAAGTGTAGTTTGTCAATAGCATACACAGCAAAAAAAATTATCGCCTGAAGAGTCTATATGGGAGTCGAGCTGCAGTCACAACTATACGTCCAAGCAACACTTGCTTATCTCGCATTATGCTGCAAAATATAGGCTCTGGCTAGTCAGCTCTTGCCCACAGCCGTGGGGACAGGTCCTCAAGGTGGTGCTCGTGGTGCATTCTGGATGGCTGGATAGTGAACTAGTCAGTATGCTGGTTTAGCAGCGACAGAAACCGATAGCATGTATTCGCCGAAGTTGATGTGGAAATTTCACAAGATTCAAATGGCGAGTGTTTGTCTGAACGATTATTCCCCCCAACATGTAAACTGATTGGTTGGCAGCTGGACAGTCATGGTAAGTCCCTTCCTGCCTTTGAGCATCTGGTATGGCTGGCATGCTGATACCTGGAGATGGATGAGTGACTGCTGGCATGGCCAGCACAACTGTGGCTCACAGCACTCTTGCATTTGGCGAGATGGCATGCATTTAATGATGGTGAGTGTGCGTGGGTGGAAGTTTCTTGTTTGGTCAGATACATTTTGCAGAAATGTGGAAAGGGAGTGTGCTTGTGTTGTCAAAAATTGATCTATAAAAGAAGTCAGATAGTTTTAGCACTATGATCTGTTTGTGTTGGAAATTTAATTACTTGATCTGCAAATGTATGCATGTAATTCTCAAATGTCAAGACATCATAAATGTATTATTACAAAGAAGGTGATGATGAGTGTTTTAAACAATCTGTTTGCCTCCTGTATATTTTTAAACAATTAATTTGATAGGGTACTGCAAATGGACTATTTATAGCCATTTTTGATTTTACAATTCCTGTGATATCATAGGTGGTGTGGTGCAGTGGTACAGAGGATGGACAGTGAGTGGAGGAAGTTGTTTGTGTGATCACATGTTACATTTTAGAAAGAGTTTCATCAGGATCTCTTTCTGTGCCATCAGCGACATGATAGAATAGACCTGAAAAATCGGTATCCCTATCTACAAGATGAGGAGAGGGAGGCAGCGAGGTAAAATTGGCTCTAAACTTGTTAGTCTATATTCGCACATCAAGATGATTACATGGTCAACTGCTAACACTCTCTCCTTATGATATATTTTAGGGTCAGTTTTAGTGGTAGATGTGTTATTACAATGATTTTACTCAATTTACAGTGCATGTGTTGCATTATGCTCCATTCTTTATGAATGGTGTTTTTTTATTCATGACAACTGTGAGGGACACTTAGAGCAGTGAGGCATTTTTCAACAGTTGCGGAAGCATGTACTGAACTTCCTTCACTTCAGTGATAGTTTGCTGTCCTATCCCATCTTACTACATATCAGTGTACAATTCTCTGGGCAGCTATTTCATTTGTAGATCTGTAAGAGGCAATTCGTCCTACACTTAAGTGACAGTTCTGTGTTTCCATATATATGTGTACAAGTTCCTCAGCAGCTATGGACTTGTAGATTGGTAGGAGCTGTAGAACAATTCTCCACCATATTCGACTGGTATTGTGAATTGCAGCACATAGCAAGATGATAGTATACATCCACACAATTTGAAAGGAGAGCAAAACCCAACTAACGTATCCTCATTGAGTCCCACCCACCAAGGTGTGCACCTCTGGTTCATTCAGTCTAAGGTAGTGGAATAGGATGACGTTGTTTCCTGTACTGTGGACTAACTGGCCATTTCAAAAAAAAAAAAAAAAAAAACATGAACAGCTTCAGCACAGGCTGTAGTCTGTATGATTTGCAAAATGCATCCTCTGTCCATCCTGTTACATCATTATTTGGTGAAACATATTCCCCCTACACTCCTCCATCATCACCTCCTTCCACTGTAGGGTGCTATGGACACAGTCCTCTGCTGTATGCCGACAGATAACAGACTTACCAGACTCATCCCTGTCTAACACCCCACTAAAAACAGACTACCTCCCACTCCAGCCTTTTTCCCAACAATTGACAAGTGGATTCAGGGTACTGGAAAAGGTTGATGGGATGGTGTAGATGTAGGATGGTTACAAGCATCTTCTGGTGT
Organism: Schistocerca nitens; assembly: GCF_023898315.1. Classification (NCBI taxonomy): domain Eukaryota; kingdom Metazoa; phylum Arthropoda; class Insecta; order Orthoptera; family Acrididae; genus Schistocerca; species Schistocerca nitens. The sequence continues at coordinate 710,337,037 of NC_064614.1, read as the reverse complement.
TGGCATTGCAGACTAGTGCAGTTGGTCCTTACACTTTGAAGTGAACATATACACCCGACTGGAAAAAGGGGATATGAGGTTGGCAGAAAGTGTGGATAGAAAGTGGGGTAGCGGAGGTGTGGCGGAGTGTGGAATACAATCCAAGTCCCTCTAAGGGGAGGGGCAAGTGGTGGAGGGTCAGGGAGGGCTGGACAATTTCGCAGGAGGGGCCAAAGAAGGCTTAAAACTGAAATGGGGACTGGTAGTAAAACGTGTCTTTTTTACAAGATTGGTGGGGGAGGAGGGGGAGAGGGAGGAGTAGTGGTTTCTTAGAAGGGTGGATAATCCTGAGGGGTTATAAATTGACCTCAGGGCTTCATAACTCAACTAGAAAAACCGTAGATTAAGGGGAGGCTGAACAGGATAATTTGTCTCTGAATGCATACAACCCGCACAAAAGAATGGCTCACAACTGTCTTTGCCCCACTACTTAGGATCACCTGAGCATTTAAGAACCTCCAGGTCACCGAAAAATGAGAACTGCCACGATGGTGATAGAAGTGGTCGACATCTGAACGTCTGTCTTCTAGTCTCAAAATGGCTCTGAGCACTATGGGACTTAACTGCTGAGGTCATCAGTCCCCTAGAACTTAGAACTACTTTAACCTAAGGACATCACACACATCCATGCTGGAGGCAGGATTCGAACTTGCGACCGTAGCGGTCGCGCGGTTCCAGGCTGTAGCGCCTAGAACCGCTCGGCTACTCCAGCCGGCCTTCTAGTCTCAGATGAGTTCCACGCTGTTAGTTGATGCCAAACGTTACACCAAGCTGTTGACAGATACACTATATGATCAAAACTATCCGAACACCTGGCTGAAAGTGACTTACAAGTTCGTGGCGCCCTCCATCGGTAATACTGAAATTGAATAAGCTGTTGGCCCACGCTTAGCCTTGATGACAACTTCCACTCTCGCAGATTAAGTCAGGTGCTGGGGGGTTTCTTGGCGAATGGCAGAGCATTTTTCACGGAGTGCTGCACTGAGGAGGGGCATTGATGTCGGTCGATGAGGCCTGGCACGTAGTCGCCATTACAAAACATCCCAAAGATATTCAGTAGGACTCAGGACAGTACTCAGGGCAGGCCAGTCCATTAGAGGGATGTTATTGTTGTATAACCACTCCGCCACAGGCCATACATTTTGAACAGGTGCTAGATCATGTTGAAAGATGCAATCGCTATCCCCGAATTGCTCTTCAACAGTGGGAAGCAAGAAGGTGCTTAAAACATCAATGTAGGCCTGTGCTGTGATAGTGCCACACAAAACTCCAAGGTGTGCAAGCCCACTCCATGAAAAACACGACCACACCATAACACTACCGCCTATTTTTACTGTTGGCACTACACACGCTGGCAGATGATGTTCACTGGGCATTCGCCATACCCACACCCTGCCATCAGATCGCCACATTGTGTACCGTGATTCGTCACTCCACACAACGTTTCGTCACTGTTCAATCGTCCAATGTTTACGCTCCTTACACCAAGCCAGACTTTTGTAGCATTTTCCGGCGTGATTAATGGCTTTTGAGCAGCTGCTCAACCATGAAATCCAAATTTTCTCATCGCCCACATAACTGTCATAGTACTTGCAGTGGATCCTGATGCAGTTTGGAATTCCTGCGTGATGGTCCGGATAGATGTCTGCCTACTACACATTAGGACCCTCTTCAACTGTCGGCGCTCTGTCAGTCAACAGACGAGGTCGGCCTGTACGCTTTTGTGCTGTACATGTCCCTTCACGTTTACAATTCACAATCATATCGGAAACAGTGGACCTGTGGATGTTTAGGAGAGTGGAAATCTCGTTTACAGACGTATGACACAAGTGACACCCAATCACCTGACCACGTTCGAACTCCATAAGTTCCATCGAGCACTCCATTCTGCTCTCTCATGATGTCTAGTGACTGAGGTCGCTGATATGTAGTACCTGGCAGTAGGTGGCAGCACAATGCACCTAATATGAAAAACGTATACTTTTGGGCGTGTCCGGATACGTTTGATTATATAGTGTAGCTCTATCAGTAAATGTTCACTGTACATAAAAGCATGCTTGTGTTGGGCCTCTGCTTATAGCTAACGACATTTGCCACAAGTGTCAATAGTGTAGCAGTTCAGCAGTTCTTCAGCAACAAACTCAGTGAGAGGAGGAGGTATAATTGGAAAAGACTGAGTGATACGGGAAGATTTCAGTTAGATTACATCATGGTCAAACAGTGGTTCTGAAATAAGATACTGGATTGTAATTAATATCCGATAGCAGTTATAGACTTACATCACAATATAGTAGTGGTTAAGAGTAGGCTCAAGCTTAAGAGACTAGTTAGGAAGAATCAATACACAAAGAAGTGGGATACAGAAGTAGTAAGGGATGACTAGATATAGTGTAAGTTCTCGATGTCTATAGCTCAGTAGGCAATGCAGTTCAAGAGGGATGGAAATCTCTAAAAAGGGTAATTAGAGAAGTTGGAAAGAGAAACATAGGTACAAAGGAGCTAACTGCGAAGAAACCATAGGTAACAGAAGAAAACCTTCAGCTGATCGACGAAAGAAGTAAGTACAAAATTGTTGAGGGAAATTCACAAATACAGAAATACAAGTCACTGAGGAATGAAATAAATAGGAAGTACACAGAAGCTAAGACGAAACAGCTGCGTGAAAAAATGTGAAGAAATCGAAAATGAAGTGGTTGTCGGGAGGAATGACTCAGCATGCAGGAAAGCCAAAACAACCTTCAGTGAAATTGAAAACAAGGGTGGTAACATTAAGAGTGTAACGGGACTACCACTGGTATATGGAGAGGAGAGATCGGATAGGTGGAAGGGGTACATTGAAGGCCTCTCTGAGGTGGAAAATTTGTCTGATGTGGTAGATAAGAAACAGGAGTCGATTTGGAAGAGATGGGGGATCCAATATGAGATTCAGAATTCAAAAGAGCTATAGAGGACTTATGATCAAATGTGGCTAAAGCGACCGATAAAACTCCAACACAATTTCGAAAATCATTGGAGGAAGTGACAACAAAACGACTATTCACGTTGGTTGTAGGATGTATGAATCTGGGGACGTATCATTTGACTTTCACAGAAACACAGTTTAGAAGGCTGCAAGAGCTGCGAAGTGTGAGAAATATCTCACAATCAGCTTAACAGCTCATTCATCCCAGATGCTGACAAGAATAACATACATAAGATGGAAAAGAATATTGAAGATGTGTTAGATGTCAGTCAATTTGGCTTTATGAAAGGTAAAGGCAGCAGAAAAGTAATTCAGACATTGACATTGATAATGGATTTGACGACCTGCAAAAAGCGTTCTACATTGTAAAATGGTGTAGGACATTCGAAATTCTGAGAAAATTAGGGGTGAGATGTATAGAGAGAGAGATAATATGCAATATGCACAAATACCAAGAGGAAATAATAAGAGTGGACGACCAAGAACGGAGTGCTCGGATTAAAACCGGCGTAACACAAGGATGTAGTAGCCTTTCGCCCCTACCGTTCAATCTGTACATGGAAGAAGCAATGTTGGAAATAAAAGTAAGGTTCAGGAGTGGGATAAAAATTCGAGATCAAAGGATATCAACGACACATTTCGCTGATGGCTTTGTCACCCTCAGTAAAAGTGAAGAAGAATTACAGAATCTGCTGAAGTGAATGAAGAGTCTAATGAGTACAGAAATGGATGGAGCGTGTATCGAAGAAAGACAAAAGTAATGAGGTGTAGCAGGAATGAAAACCCCGAGAAACTTAACATCAGGATTGATGGTTATAAAGTAGATGAAATTAAGGAATTCTAATACCTACACAGCAAAATAGCCCATGACGGACGGATTAAGGAGGACATCAAAAGCAGACTGACACTGAAAAACATGGAATTGACCAAGAGAAGTTTACTACTATCAAACACATGGTCTTCATTTGTGGAAGAAATTTCTGAGAATTTTTGTTTGTAGTATGGTATTGTGTGATACTGAGTAATGGAATGTGGGAAAACCAGGAGAGAAGAGAATCGAAGCATTTGAGACGTGATGAAGAAGAAGAATCTTGAAAACTAAGTGGAGTGAAAAGATAAGGATCGATGAGATTATGCACAGAATCGGCTTGGAAAGGAATTTGTGGAAAACTTTGACAAAAAGAATTTGCATGATGATAGGACATATGTTAAGACATCAAGGAAAGTCTTCCATGCTACTAGAGGGAGCTGTAGAGGGGAAAAACTGCAGAGGGTGATTGGAACACTTCGAGCAAACAACTGAGGATGCAGGTTGCAAGTGCTACTCTGAGATGAACAGGTTGGCACAGGTGTGGAATAGTGGTGTGTGGCACCAAACCAGTCAGAAGTCTGAAGACTCAAACAAAAATTTAAATTTTATTTGAAGTGCTCTTGTGTTCACTATCCTTTCACTTAATGTCCACATTCATATGACTACCTTCCGTCCACTTATCATTAGCAATGAAGGCTTAGCGTTTGAATTCTCGTATCATAACAGTTTCCGACTCGTACCATAGCTGCACTTAGTCTTAACATACAGATCGTTCCCCATTTTTCGTTAAATATCTTCTACTGTTCCTTTCGAATAAACACCTTTCTTTATTCTGGGATTTAAGCCCTCCTGCAGCACAGATCAGTGGCACAGTCTATCAGGTTGCCTACTAGGTAGATATCAACAGCTTAATAAAAACATTTTTGGGGGCTGGCTTGAGGAAGGCGCATCTCGGACAGGTGATGTTAAGGTTATCGCACTACTTACTTACGCAAGACACATGTACAAAATGAGAGGGGGACAAATAATCTTCGACTGGACCTTTATTTTAGGTCATTTGTAGTTACAGAGCGATACAGGGCTTCTGTCACCAACAAAATTGAGGTATCCCTGCTTGTTGGAGATCTACATGACCCTGAATGCTTACTTTTCAGCCAAAAAATTTCATTATGTCTCAATTTATTTCCTCAAAATATCATATGTGAACTAGGGGTACAGCGATGAAGGCGATATGTGCTGCATGTCTGTAGCACCCAGAACCAGCTGCGGTGGTTAGGAAAATGTGAGGCGTGAGCAGCCATTGTTGGCCAAGTAAGGTGTGATGCCATTCTGAAGTCGGTCACTCACCAACACTTGATCAGCCATATGATGAAGAATCATTCTAGCACTGCAGCATACAGTAACTATTGTTTCACAAATTAATGTCTCCAGTAGGTCTGTGTATTAATTTTAGAATGTATTTAGTACTTAATAAATACAATGTGCATTTGTAACCCAGATGAGTAATGCACATTAGTGTGGTGACAGTTAATTGTAAAATAGTTTGATCCATGATTGCAGGATAAGACTGACCTGAATGAGAATGATTGGTATAGGTGAAGAGTTCATGATCGCCAGACTATTCTCAAATAAATATTACGAGTCTCTGCATAGTGTCATAGAGTGATGTAGTCTGACATTGGTAATTATGATCTCAAGCTCGCACTACGACCTTAAGCTGAGAGCCTACTGGATGATATACAATAGGAGTGAACTACATGACGACAATCTCACATTTTTTAATTCCACACTCATCATTAGTAGGGGGATGAGGCCGACACAAGTGGATTTTGTTAGCACGGGTTACCTACATCATGTACATATATGCACTCAGATATAAACCTATTGTCCTCCTTTGATTGACAGGTACTTAACATACTGTTGTCCTTAACAGCCTGTTCTGCTAAGAGGATCCTTTCTTTTGATTGACAGGCACCTTACCTATTGTTCCCCGTCCCACGCCCTCCCCTTCAGGAAACCTAGCCCCTCACTGCTACAGATACACTTTCAGGTCTGAGTTATTGGAATAGCCCCTCTCACTTTTATCAATTTCATTGACTACTTAATTAAATTGGTCAATTATTTAACCTCTCCCCCTCTAGTTAACCCCCTCCCCTCCCTCCCTTCCTCCTGGAAATTGGCAGGAAAAAGATTCAGTTGCTCAGTCATTTGGAGGGAATTCAGTTGCAGTGTGTGGAACATTGTTTAAAGACTTAAGACAATGTATAGAATATTATTTAATTATTTATGGCAGTGCATGGAATATAGTTTATTTATTTAGTTAAAGAATTTGTGTGTGTGGAATATTGTTTAAACAATTTAGAAAATGTGTGGAATATTGTTTATTTAAACAATTAAGGTGATTCAAAACAGTGTATGGAATATATGGAAACTGGTGGGTCTTTGATGGAGAGGAAGGACCTCATAACAGGAAATTCAAGGGTATATTGCTTATTTATAAAAAATCCAGTTTGTGGGGGTTGGATTTATCTTGCTCATCATTCTATGCTGTTTGGAAACATGTAGGTCTTTTAAGAAGTAATTACATGGGGCAAATATGTTGCATAACGTAATGATTAGCACTGCACTCTGGGTGTCTTAACCTTATGTTCAGCCCTTTGTCGGCACTTAACCTATTGTTCTGTTAAGTGGTATTCCATGACACCCACATTTCCTTAAACAATTGTACCGGCTTCAATACCAAATTAAGTAATTATTTATGTCCTCCCACCACTTTTCGAATTTCACATGCTTTTGTACGCTATATGTGGTGCATTCTTCTTTGCCACCCACCTATTGTACTGCGTATCACATAAACATTATGCAAATTAGCCTAGTGTTCTGCTCTTAACTTGCTGTTGTGCTCCATGTCACCCATTCATGCACACCCTCCACTTAACTACTCTGCTGCTAACACCACGTTGGTATAAAACATTTATGCAAATTAATTAAATCGATATTCTTCACATGAATGGGGTTGTTATTGTTTTAATTCACACCATCCTATTGGTCAGTGAAATCGATGGAATATAGTTTTACCAAAAGATCGTTAATAAAAAACATATCCCGCTACCCGATGCCTATGCCGCTGACTGCACACGCCCCCAAGAGCCAGGGTATTGCCGGTCACTGTGACCGAGCGGTTCTAGGGCGCTTCAGTCCAGAATCATGCTGCTGCAATGGTCACAGGTTAGAAACCTGCCTCGGGCATGTATGTGTGTGATGTCTTTAAGTTAGTTACGTTTAAGTAGTTCTAAGTCTAGGGGACTGATGACCTCAGATGTTTAGTCCCATAGTGCTCAGAGCCATTTTCTTCTTTAGTAGGGGTACAATGGCAGCCTCCGCAAAGTGACGATGCGTCCGTCAGCTGCTGAGCCATATACTGGCATCCCTTTTATGCTTGACACCTCAGAAATTCCTGTCGAAATACGTGTTCACCTAGGCACCGTTGCTGGCGTAATGACGCATAGCTGTGGTGCAGGTCCAGTGCTGAGAGAGATGTTTGCATAGCAGCTACAAGATTCTCTCCCCTGTTGCATTGCTTCCCAGAATAACAAAGGTTGAATCCTAACGGGACAGCGCATTCGTCACTGAATTTTCCCTCAAACTGCTGCCTCTGTTGGTGTGGTAGCACTGTCTACCATTTATTTCTGCAGATGAGACTTACAGTGGCAAAACTATATTGTAAAAATCGCCACATTACACTGACAGTTAAACCCCACAAAAGTTGTCTACAGATCATCAAACACATACAAGTCTCACAAGAATATTGGGAACCTGTGTAACTACAATTAAATATTGCGATTGCTGCTGCAGTCTGACACTGTTCGATGTACAGGTAATGTCTCCTCTTGACAGCTGTGGCCCTGGAACGAGTCTCAGTATCTATAGTGCACTCACAGCTATTGATATGCTGAATCTATACGTCCCTCACGATAGGACACACACTTATTTTCTCTGGTCATGAAACAACATAAGCCATAGTAACATTACACTGCAATATATACACATTTTACACAAACAGTGCCATTACCTTTTATATCTGTACAGCGCCCGAAAAAATTATGGTATGCCTACACTCACACTGGCTATATGTCTCGATTCTCCTCAGTCCTACGTAATGATCTGTCAAAGTCTTCGAATCAGCGCCTGTGGAAGGGGCTGCATCCTGCCAAGACTCTCTCAAAGAAGTGTTATGAAGGACATGCATCTAGCACTGTGTGATAATGACTACTGTACCCGCAGATGTAATGCTTGGAAAGACATTACCGACATGGGTGGAGTACTGTGATCAATATCACTAGCGATAGAACAAGGAAAATGAGAGGGTAAGCTTAGGGCTGTCGAAGAGGGGACTTATTGTTACAGCCGTATTGCCCGCCCTCTTTGTAAACTATAGCAGGTCCAGTTGGACACTTGCATTGCTATATCGTGTAGCTGTATACGAAATAAATCTATCACCATTTAAGTTCGGATATACATCTCAGTGCACTGAAATCACAATTCACCATGTCCAATCTATCCTTCCATTATGACTAGACATACGTGATTTTTTTTTGTTTTTATGTGAACAGTAGTTTTATTACTTCCCTCAAATATATGTCTGAACATAAGCCATGGTACCTTAACACTCAAGCAGCAGCATAACATCTCAGACTATCAATTACAGGTGCATAAAAAAAGTGATACGTCCACACTTGCACCAGCTGGGTGTCATTTTCGCACTGCAAAAAAGCCTCCCACCATTACGTATTTGTCGATGAATAAACGATGTAATTACAATTTATAAAAGCTCTAGAGTCCTTTCGGTTTATCGATTTCATCACTTCCACGAAACGTTTTGGTATTTTCGATACTTGTAAATCCAGCCAACATACAGTGGCGTCTTTTATATACATATATTCAGACCACCAAGTAGGGGTTTGTGTCAGTGCATTCCATGCATTGCTTCCACCACCCAGATCACACAATTTTCCCCTGACAAGGAATTCATTGTGAGCCACTGAGTAACTCTTCTGTCACGTCACTGGTTGGTGTTGAAATTACTGTAAAATTGCTATAATTGTTCATACTAACAACTGTGAAGTTTATTATTACAGTATATTGACGGTGTCTTTTCCATCCCACCCGTCCACTGGTACACTGTTAGTTACCACATAATGATTGACTGACATCGCTTGTTTGAGTTGTTCAAGAAATGTGTCTGAATTCATAAAGGACCAAACTGCTGAGGTCATCTGCCCTAGACTTAGACACTAGTTGCACTAGCTTACGATAAGGACAACATACACACCCATGCCCGAGGGAGGATTCGAAACTCTGGCGGGAGGGGTGTTTGAATTGGAGAAAGAGTTTCGGTGGAGGGGCAACACCTTGTGGGGATGCCTAGCACTGGAGCAGTGATCTCGTACATGACTCAAATACGAGAAATCGGTCGAAATGGAATGCAGAGCCATCAGCTATTCCGTCACTGTGAGAAATGAGTTTAATTGTAGAGGTCGTCAGTCACCTTCAGAGAGCTGTTTGGAAACTCTCCACAACGCCACCAAACTCTTCCAGTTTCCTTATGTTGTAACTGTCTTTTATTTAAAATCATACAGTATGTCTGGTGTGTTATGGTAGCAGCAGTAACAACATAGACCTCGAAGTCGTGGCAGAAAAAACAAAATGTATGGCAGTATACAAAGCGTGTTACAGCAGAAATAAACAATGTTTCAATAACGACACAGGGTCACAGGGAGGGTCTCTTGGACTTACAGTATAGTTTGCGGGTTACGGTCATCCTTCTACAGTACAGGCGATGCAACTTTACACTGGTCAATGCAATGGATCAATAGCTGTATATTTAATAGGATCGTCACATGTGCTTGATGCCAGCATGCAGACTGTATTTATTTTCTATATGTGGGAGGGGAGAGGTGCGTAAAAAATATTATCGAGTTCTCTATCGGATGAAGTTAGTGGAGGTTCTATAGTTTGTAATTTTACTCTCTGGGATGGTATAGAATAACGAAAATAGCTTGTTGGGGTGATAGACGTGAATGGGTCGTGAAGGACGTGGATCTGCTTCGGACTGCAGTATATGTATGAAGTTTGGGGGCACACCACAATGCAGTAGCAAAATCCTCATCCTTCACCCAGTTCCCATACTGTCTTTTATGCTACCTCGTGTTGCAGGAGCAGGTTTCGTTTGGCGCTGACTCTACACATCGTACATTGTTGGTGGAGCTAAGAAAACTTGTTTTCATTTCCGTTGAATGGTCCAAACACGGTCCTGTAGCACTAATTTTGGTCACTGTTTCTACACAGGTTGCAGAAGCTGGTAGACAAAGTTCTCGCAGACTTCTGCTCAGTTCCGATTTAAATTGGAGGGATCACATGCGCAAAACTGCAGAAATGGCGGCAGCTGCAAGAGGCACTGGGACTACCTAAAATTGTACTGTAGCAGTTAGGTTCGAAAAAGGTGACTCGTTTCGACATGTGAGACTGCCAGAAATATGATTCACTAGTGGCTGTAATCATTAAAAGACTTCTCTATCGTATACAATGCAGATATGTGGTTGAATGGAAAGACTTGATTCCAAATCCGAAACAGAATTTCTACCGGAAAGCATAGCACTAGAGATATGGAAAGCTAGTGTACATTTCTTACAACCTCAATCAGCACACCATCTACTGTTTGTGATCCTTCTCAATCAACCATCGCCTATAACCCAGTTGATGTATCACCGAACCTCTGACGTGGCATCGAGACAGAGTGAGTTACAAATACTGGAGAAATATCTAGCGGCGGCGTGTGGGAGTTGCAAATACAGGTTTCATACCATATTCCTTAGCCAAATCACTTTCTACAGTAAATTCAGTAGTTTTATTACAAGACTGCACCGTTGGCGACGTGTAACTGCACTGTTGGGCTGATAATATAAACTCTTGCGATCACACTCTACATTCAGTGTCGCGGTATTTGTCTGTAAAAACCACTTCATTCGGAGGTAATGCTATACCTCGTTTTATAAAGCCAGTGCAGCATTTAACATGGATACTTCTATGCAAATGTAGAACCAAGACCGCTTGTGACTGTAACATACAGTACTTGTTGCAATCGTGTTTTTAACATCTGGTGGTTTGTAAGACGATTACTCCCTTCTTTCTGATACACAGTTGTACGACTCACAAGAAAAACGTATGAGACATGTCCACCCATCGCTGATTTTCCGTCAGTATTATGTCGTGTCGTCAGCAATCAGTTACTGGTGAAGTATTATACTCAGTAGTAGGGGATGCGTGATAGGTTCACCTTGAGCATCAAGCTTTATGTGTTTGTGTTCCAACATGTGTAAAGGAAATGACTATGTCCAGTCGTAAGGAAGGTATAGATTTGACGGAATACTGTGATAGCAAAGGGAAGAGTATATCAAGTCATAAGAATGGTAGAGATATTTCTATTTCCAGAGCCATAGCTGTCAGCAGGTTGTATTTACGATACTTCGCTCATTGTCGAATGTTGTGCAACTGAGACCTCAATCATAGCATTTAGTTGTAAGTATAGCGACCAAATATATATATGTGGCCGACTTCGTAGGACGATTCTGTCTATGCATGCTTGGCGCACCGCCAACAGTGGCCTGTGGCGGGAATGATTCACGTTTCCCTCTAACAGCAGGAGCCGTCCGAATGGAGAGGCCTGTTGGGATGCAGGAATGTAGTTGACTCAACCATGTCGTCCTCTAGACTGCCGAATAGCGGACTAATATGTAGTATGTGTTGCACAGCTTCACATTTCACATCCTTATGTGGTTGAGAGAAGATCGATTGTGGTGTGTGTTGAGTGCATCTAGCAGTTGAAAGAATGGTGGAGGACACGTTTGCTGGTTCTCTAGACATCAGAAACACTTTAGTGGACTTTGTAAATTATAAGGATGGTTTGGAATCTGTTATAGAACCAACATGGGTATTCGCGAGTAGAAATATCAGTTTCCTCTATTTTTGGCGAGTTTTCAAGTAAAGGTCTTCGCAGATGGGATAAGTTTCTAGTTACTAAGACTCACAATGATTTCTTAATCAGGGGAAAATTGTGCGATCTGGGTGTGGAAGCTATGCATGGAATGCACTGACACAAATCCCGAATTGGCGGTGTGAACATATGTAAACAGGGTGGTCCGTTGATAGTGACCAGGCCAAATATCTCACGAAATAAGCATCAAACGAAAAGACTACAAAGAACGAAACTCGTCTAGCTTGAAGGGGGCAACCAGATGGCGCTATGGTTGGCCTGATAGATAGAGCTGCCATAGGTCAAACGGATATCAACTGCGTTTTTTTTTTTTAAATAGGAACCCCCATGTTTAATTACATGTTCGTGTAGTAACTAAAGAAATATGAATGTTTTAGTTGGACCACTTTTTCCGCTTTGTAATAGATGGCGCTGTATAATAGTCACAAACGTATAAGTACGTGGTATCACGTAACATTCCGCCAGTGCGGACGGTATTTGCTTCGTGATACATTACCCGTGTTAAAATGGACCGTTTACTAACTGCGGAAAAGATCGACATCATGTTGATGTATGGCTATGCTATGCTATGCTATGCTATGTATGCTCCTCGGTATCCTGGACGACATCACCCAAGTTTCCAGACCGTTCGCCGGATAATTACATTATTTAAGGAAACAGGAAGTGTTCAGCCACATGTGAAACGTCAACCATGACCTGCCACATATGATAATGCCCAAGTAGGTGTTTTAGCTACTGTCGCGGCTAATCCGCACAACAGTAGCAGAGAAACTGCGTGAGAGTCGGGAATCTCAAAAACGTCGGTGTTGAGAATGCTACATCAACATCGATTGCACCCGTACCATATTTCTATGCACCAGGAATTGCTTGGCGACAACTTTGAGCGTTGTGTACAGTTCTGCCACTGGGCACAAGAGAAATACGGGACGATGACAGATTTTTTGCACGCGTTCCATTTAGCGATGAAGCGTGTAAAGAAACTGGTTCTCTACTTCTAAAAATAAAAAAATAAAAAAAGGAAAACATTTTAGATAATAAAACATGACCTATACAAGGAATCTGATTACCCCTGTTATACATGGACGAAAAAACAAAACATTGGCATAGTCTTTGTCAGAACGTGCAGAATCTTGTTTGAGGCCAATAAGACGTCAATTTTAATCTAAATATGGTTCGCCAATGTTTACGTAAAAAAAAATTAAGTAATTCAGTACAATTATTATATAGATGCGATAAATCACTTTAACGTGGGCCAAATGAACAATTAAAGTCAATATAATTGCAGTAGGCCTGCAAAAGTAAAAACAAATTATTGTAGGGGCCTACATAGACATCGCGCATCTGCTAAATGCCCACGAAATACGTAATATTGTTTTGAAATTGGCAGTCAATGAGAAAATAGGTGCCGTTTTCAAGCAGTAATGGCGGACAGGATCAGCTGGTAATATACGTAATTTTATTGTAGTTAGTTTTACTACGCAAAAAATGAAATATGCACTCCCTTCAAAAGAAGTTACAAACAGACATTAAAACAAACTTGTAATGAGCAGCAAAGTGTCTGAGAAGAATTTTGAAAGAAAAATATTAATTGAACTTTAATTTGGCGGGTTTTCAACACTGTCAACAAGACGAAATAATGGAAAGAATATTTATTGGAACTAAACAAAATTGAGATATTGTGACAGTATTTTTAAAATAGTTAATTTAAATACAATTGTCTTTAATTTTGAAATGAGAGAGAGCGTAATAATTTCTTTTAATGTCTTAACTATTGCTGCAGGCAGTGCGATGACGCCAGCGGTGAAGTTAATGTGAAGTTAATCCTGGTTCGTGGCGTGAAGATAATGATGGATCCTCCTGTTTCAATAATATTCCAGTTACGGCGGTGGTCCAAGTATCGGTTGTAGTCGAATCAGCTGGCAGTACTGGCGCGATAATATTAGTTCCAGTGTGTGCGTTGTCGCTACGCGCGCGACCTTTCATTACTAAAAGTTTATTAATCATGCGGTGCGGGTAGGTCGGAATTATACAATGTCTTTAGTATTTACGATATATATTCGGTTAATGCCAAAACTTCGCTCGGTTCTTTCACCGTGTTGCCACAGGAAAACAGTCACATGTCTTTATCACTATAACAGTCTGTTAAACATAAAAAAAAATGGTTCAAATGGCTCTGAGCACTATGGGACTCAACTGCTGTGGTCATTAGTCCCCTAGAACTTAGAACTACTTAAACCTAACTAACCTAAGGACATCACACACATCCATGCCCGAGGCAGGATTCGAACCTGCGACCGCAGCAGTCGCACGGTTCCGGACTGCGCGCCTAGAACCGCGAGACCACCGCGGCCGGCTGTTAAACATCAGTTCAATTTACGTCTTTAAGACAGTTTGGACGATATAATAAATGTTTCTTGATCAAATCACAGCACTGTTCTTTTACTTAACATTTTGGTTTGTTCCACTTTCACGCAATTCTAACAGTTAGTGTCTCCACACGACAATGGTGTCTGATTCATGGCTAATTGTCACAAGTTCACACAGTTTGTAAAATCGTCAACGCAAACACTCGATATACTTTTCAGGTTTTACTGTTCACTTAATAATGCACGATCTCCTATTAACACAGCAGACGCACTGTAATTAATTGTCCCTCCGCGTATCACCGTCTTTCACGCCGAACTTTGCCACATTTTTCCACCCGCGAACCGACCACGTACCGCAACAACTCGCACGCTCTCTATCGATAGTCGTTCGCTCTCTCTCTGACACAGTACTTCTCCTAGCCTAACCAAAGGTTTACGAAGCATATAGAAACAGAACATTCATATTCGTATAATATAAAATATAAAACAGTAGCAAAATGAATGAAGAAACGATGTGACGTATTAACAAATAAAGAATAGTTGAAATAAAAGCTACATACGCACTTTGGCAAGGTAATACACAAAAGAAAAAAAATATTATCGACTTTCGGGGAAAGAAATGTCTTTGCAAGCGTCATTCATCAAAAGCGGTCTCGTAAACTGGCATAATATGCACTACTGGGCAACAGAAAATCCACGATGGCTGCGACAAGTGGAACATCAGCGACCTTGGCTGGTTAATGTGTGGTGCGGCAGTATGGTGGGAAGGATAATTCGACCCCATTTTATCTATGGCAATCTAAATGGTGCAATGTATGCTGAATTCCTACGTAATGTTCTACCGATGTTACTACAAGATGTTTCACCTCATGACAGAATGGCGATGTAGTTCCAACATGATGGATGTCCGGCACATAGCTCGCGTGCGGTTGAAGTGGTATTGAAAAGCATATTTCATGACAGGTGGATTGGTCGTCGAAGCACCATACCATGGCCCGCACGTTCACCGGATCTGACGTCCCCGGACTGCTTTCTGTGGGGAAAGTTGAAAGATATTTGCTGTCGTGATCCATCGACAACGCTTGACAACATGCGTCAGCACATTGTCAATGCATGTGCGAACATTACGGAAGGCGAACTACTCGCTGTTGAGAGAAATGTCGTTACACGTATTGCCAAATGCATTGAGGTTGACGGAAATCATTTTGAGCATTTATTGGATTAATGTGGTATTTACAAGTAATCACGCTGTAACAGCATGCGTTCATAGAAATGATAAGTTCACAAAGGTACACGTATCAAATGGAACAACCGAAGTAAAATCTCCAAACGTACCTCGTTCTGTGTTTTAATTTAAAAATCTACCTGTTACCAACTGTTCGTCTCAAATTGTGAGCCATATGTTTGTGGTTATTACAGCGCCATCTACCACAAAGCGAAAAAAGTGGTCCAACTAAAGCATTCATATTTCTTTACGTACTACACGAATATGTAATAAAAAATAGGGGTTCCTATTTAAAGAAACGCAGTTGATATTCGTTTGACCTGTGGCAGCGTCATCTGGCTTCCCTCTTCAAGCTAGACAAGTTTTGTTCTTTGTAGTTTTTCTCGTTTCGCGCTTATTTCGTGAGATATTTGGCCCAGACACAATCAATGGACCACCCTGTATAAAAGACGCGAGTGTGTTTTGGCTAGATTTACAAATATGGAAAATACCAAAAGGATTCTTGGAAGTGGTGAAATTGATAAACCGAAAACATTCTAGGGCTTTTTTAAATTGAAATTACATCCTTTATTCATCGACAAATACGAAACAGCGGGAGGAGTTTTTGAGGTGCGAATGTTTTGGTTGGCAGGAGAGCCAACACTGTGTTACTAGAGGAGGCCGAAAGGCACGCGTTTTAGCTCACGCTGGCTGGCGTGAGGTCTGGAACAGGACAAGGAAATTAGAATTTAGAAAAAAGGACGTAGCTGGTGGAATACTTAACTTTAATCCATTAATGGTGAACGTCGGTCTGGACGGCACAGGATTCACAATTTCAATAGTAACTGATAATGGCGCCTTGCTAGGTCGTAGCAAATGACGTAGCTGAAGGCTATGCTAAACTATCGTCTCGGCAAATGAGAGCGTATTTTGTCAGTGAACCATCGCTAGCAAAGTCGATTGTACAACTGGGGCGAGTGCTAGGAAGTCTCTCTAGACCTGCCGTGTGGCGGCGCTCGGTCTGCATTCACTTATAGTGGCGACTCGCGAGTCCGACGCATACTAACGGACCGCGGCCGATTTAAAAGCTACCACCTTGCAAGTGTGGTGTCTGGCGGTGACACCACATTCCTACCCCGCAAATCGGCGTACGGTGCTGGCATAAGGCTTCCGCCTGCCGTGGGGAGGACCCCATGTACGTATGCGACGAGGTGGGGAGCCTAACAACAGGCGAGGCTATGCCACCCGCACTCTGCCATTCGGACCGCGGGGAGCTAGGAAACGCCTGAAAACCTGCTCCAGGGTGCACGCCAACATGCGGTGTATGCGCCCGCAGAGAGACAGGAGGGGTCGAAGGGTCGACCTCCATCGGGTCGGGGCACCCTACGGGCGAAGACGATATATGGTCCGTAGTGGGTAAGAGTTCCATGTCGGAGGACATCCGGTCACGGGAAGCGATCGGCAGCGCGTGACCCAGGGAGGCGCCCGGTGGCTGTAGCGAAGCGTCCACTGCGGGCATCGCCGGCGGGAGAACAGGGGGCGGCGGCGGCGGCGGCGGCGCGTCGCCATGGGGCAAAATGGAAGGCAGCGTCGGTAACACCTGGGGCTAAGGCGAGCCATTAGATAGGTCCCCAGGGCGCTGACCGGATGTCACCGTCGCTGAAAGCAGACGGCGAGCGGCAGATCCCATGCGACGACAGAGGCGCAGCTGGTTGAGATGCCGTCGCACCTCACTAGAGGCCCCCAAAACCAGATACATAGCGCGTCCGAGGCAGCGAAGAATGCGCCCTTCGAGCCGTGAACCTCGGTAGTGACGATAGTAGAAACGTCGCCTGGAGCAAAAGCAGGTGTCTGCCACTGCACAGGAACCTGATGCGGCGGATGTAGCAAAGACATCAAGGTTCGATGAGGGCGACTGTGGAGCAACTCAGACGGCAAGCGACCATCTCGGGCTGAGAGCGATATGAGGACAAAAAGAGCAATAACGCGTCCTCTCGAGAATGCAACTCTTTTAACTTCAACATCTGTGACTTGAAAATCCTGACCAATCGTTCAGCGGCACCGTTTGACTGTGGCTAAAACGGCGCGGACGTCAGATGTTTAATACCATTGGCCTTGCAGAATGGCTGAAATTCTGCGGACATGAATTGGGGGCCATTGTCGGAAACAATAGTCTGTGGAAGACCTTCAATGCAAAAGATAGCAGATAACGCTTGGATGCTGGCAGATGACGTCGTGGAAGACATCCGGACAACAAAAGGAAAATTACTGAATGAATCTACCACAATCAACCATCGAGCATTCCAGAATGGAACAGCAAAACGATGTGTAAGCGTTGCCAAGGGGTAGTGGCTTTTGGCCATGCAAAGAATTTCCGCGGTGGGGCTGATTGTTGTTCGGCACACACCATGCAAGAAGAGCACATGTTCGTAATCGCGGTATCGATTCCGAACCAAGTACAGTGCTGATGAGCAAATTGGTTCGTTCTCACTATACCCCAATGTCCTTTGTGGAGAAGCTGTAAGACAGAGGAATGTAACGAATGTGGGACCACGACCCTGGACTGATCATTATCAGAACGCAACAGCAAAACACCACGTCGAACAGAAAGTCTCTCCTTGTGAGCAAAAAATCGGCGAACCAACGGATCCCCGATCCGTGACTTTGACAAGGGCCATTGCGTAGCAACAAAACGCAGAACGGTAGCAAGGACAGGGTCGGCAGCTGTGGCTGTAGCTACACGACGAAAATCAATCGGAAACGATTCGACCACGTCATCGGTTTCCACATCAATGAACATGCAAGCAAGTTCGGAGGAATCGAATGCTCTATCCTCAGCAACAGGCAAACGGGACAATGCATCAGTGTTTCCGTGCTTTGCAGTGGACCGATACAAGATATCGTAGCGGTACTGCGACAGGAAAATAGACCAGCGAATGAATTTCTGCGCTGTACGTGGAGGTACAGGCTTGGTCGGATGAAAAAGCTATGTCAAAGGTTTGTGGTCTGTGAGGATGGTAAAGTGACGACCATACAAGAAATCATGAAACTTTGTAACACTAAATACGAGAGCAAATGCTTCTTTCTCGATCTGTGAATAATTTCTTTGCGCACATGAGAGCTATTTGGACGCAAAGGCAATAGGGTGATCGTGCGATCCATCTTTGTGCGCAAGCACAGCACCGATCCCGAAATCCGATGCACCCACCACCAACAAAAGGGGCTTCTGGGGATCGAATGGCGTAAGGCAAGTATTGGAAAGCAACGCCGATTTCAGCTGGCGAAAGGCGCGTTCGCATTCCGTCGTCCAGACGAACGGAACACCTTTACGGTGTAAGCGATGAAGCAGAGCTGAAATGGAAGAGGCATGCGGCACATATTTATGATAATAGTTGATTTTTCCCAGCACATTCTGTAGCTGCTTCAAATTCTGCGGTGAAGGCAAGTCTTGTATGGCACGGAGGTGCTCGGGACTGGGATGTATGCTTTGGGTATTGAGTACATGTCCCAGGTAGGGCAAGTCACGAGCAAAAAACACACATTTGTCCTTCCGCAAGCAAAGACCATTTTGGCACACGTTCAATTACACCTTGTGATTCCAAATCGTGTAATGTTTTTGCGACCTCATCACGCAATGCATGGGGAACATTGCGCACTCTGAAAAATTTCGGTTGCGCGTTTACTTTCAGTTCCAAATGTGCTTTATAGTTCTTAGTGCAACCAGGGCCCAGTGCAAAAATGTCTGCAAATTCTTCACATAGACGAGAAACACTGTCGAAGGCACAGTCTGGTTCACTGATAGGACCTGATTTACTATAGACAAGTTAAACAACTGAAATAAATCGAAACCAAACAAGTTCACTGCAGAAGAAGAACGAAGGACGTAAAATGACACAAGTTTTGTTTGTCCTTTGTATGTTACAAGAAGGCTGCACTGTCCTAACACAGGGATGTCTTGACCTGAATAACTAGTTAACTTAACATTTGCGGCACACAACGGAGGTGTGCCCAGCTGTTTGTACGTGTCTTGATTGATCAGTGAAACTGCAGCTCCGGTATCGAGCTGGAATGGTATCACTTTCCCGTTAATGTCCAAGTCTACAAAAAGTTTATTGTCCTGCTGACGACAAGAGCGACTGTCTCGTGCAACGTGAACTGACACTGGTACATAATCACTTGCGACTTGACGGGATTTCCGGCGATGTCGACGCACACTATTTGTGGGATGAACACAGTCACTGTTAGAGAGAGTGGCACTGGATGGAGTGCAATGAACTACATGAATTTCCATGGGCGAAGTTTCACGAGCCTGAGTATCCTTGGTTCGAATTCGGCGCGAAGCAAAGGGCCTGGAATGGTTGTGAGTGTCCGATCTGATCTTTTTCCGGCAAACACTCTGAACATGTCCTTTTTTATTACAGAAAAAGCAAATAGCCTGGCGTGACGGGCAATTCTAGTAGCACACTGCGGGCATGATTTTAGCACTGCATTTGCGTGCCTGCGCGGCACACGTGGCTGAGAGCCTGGCGGCAGCGGCGCGGCCTGGCGCGAGGGCTGTTTACTGCTCCATGCAGCTCGTCCGGCGCGCTGGTTAACCTGACACACGGCTGGTGAAGTTTCAAATTATTCCTGAGCGAAGTCAAGTGTGTCCTGCCGATCCAATATGTCCATCACTTGTTGAAGGAAGAGATTGACTAGTTTCAAAATCTGTTCCCTTATACGAACATCAGAAATGTTCTGTGCAATTGCATCACGTACCATAGTATCTGAATAAGGGAGTCCACATTGACATTCAAAAGCACAATCCCTAGTAAGGCCTTGCAAAGTTGCATCCCACTCCCGATTAGTCTGACCTGCCATACGTTTTGTACGAAAGAAGGTATACCTTTTCGCAACTACATTGACTGATTCTTTGAAATATGCATCTAATGCAGACAAAATTTCGTCATAGGACAGAGTTGCTACGTCGCATCGGGGAAATAATTTGACTATCACACGGTACGTTTGTACGCTGACTGAAGACAAACAAAATGGCTGCCGCTCGTTACCTTGAATTCTGTAGGCGGCGAGATGGAATCCAAATTGGCATGACCACTCCGTCCAGCTTTCCAGTGCAGCATCAAAAGGTCGAAAAGTTGGTGCCACAGCGTGTTGTGGCGCGTTAGCGGTGGAGCGGCAGCTGCCGCATCGTTTTGCATTGCCCGTTGACCCTGGACGAGCTGTCCAAGGGCATCCAGTAAAGCCTGCGTCTGCTGATTCTGTAAGCAATAAAATTCGGACAGTACATCTGGAGAATGTGGCGAAGCCATTACACAAGTAAATCTGGGCAGTTTAAAGAAGAACGCGGTTTTGCCTCGTCGCCAATGTTTTGGTTGGCAGGAGAGCCAACACCGTGTTACTAGAGGAGGCCGAAAGGCATGCGTTTTAGCTCACGCAGGCTGGTGTGAGGTCTGGAACAGGACAAGGAAATTAGAATTTAGAAAAAAGGACGTAGCTGGTGGAATACTTAACTTTAATCCATTAATGGTGACCGTCGGTCTGGACGGCACAGGATTCACAATTTCAATAGTAACTGATAATGGCGCCTTGCTAGGTCGTAGCAAATGACGTAGCTGAAGGCTATGCTAAACTATCGTCTCGGCAAATGGGAGCGTATTTTGTCAGTGAACCATCGCTAGCAAAGTCGGTTGTACAACTGGGGCGAGTGCTAGGAAGTCTCTCTAGACCTGCCGTGTGGCGGCGCTCGGTCTGCATTCACTTATAGTGGCGACACGCGGATCCGACGTATACTAACGGACCGCGGCCGATTTAAAGGCTACCACCTAGCAAGTGTGGTGTCTGGCGGTGACACCACAGCGAATATGACACCCAGCTGGTGCAAATGTGGTCGTATCATATTTTGTTTTTATGGAACTATATCTGATAGTAAGAAATGTTATGCTGCTGCTTGAACGTAAAGGTACCGTGGCTTATGTTCCGACATACATTTCTGTGAAATCATCAAACTTCTATTCACATAAAAAAAACAAAAAAATACGTATGTCTAGTCGTAACGGAAGGATAGATTGGATATGGTGAATTGTGAATTCAATTCACTGAGGAGTATATCCAAATGTAAGTGGTGATAGATTCATTTCGTAAACAGTTGCACAATATAGCAATGCAAGTGTCCAACAGGACCTACCTTACTGAACAAATAGGGTGGGAAATACGGCTGTAACAATACATCCCCTCATCGGTACCCCTCGTTTTCCTTGTTGTTCTGTCGATAGTGATGTTGGATACAGTACACCAACCTGCATCAGTGATGTCTTTCCAAGCACTATGTATGCGGGTGCAGCATTCATTATCACATGATGCCAGACGCATGTCATTCATAACGCTTGTTTGAGAGAATGTAGGCAGGATGCGGCACCTTCTAGAAGCGCTGATTTAAAGACTGTCAGATCATCTCCTAGGACTGAGGAGGATCGAGAGATATAGATGGTGTGAGTGTAGGCATACCATAGTTTTTTCGGGTGCTGTACTGATGTAAAAGATAACTGCACTGGTTGTGTAAAATGTGTCTCTATTGCAGTGTAACGTTACTGTGGCTTCTGTTGTGGCATGACCAGAGAAAATGTATGTGTGTCCTATGGTGAGGGATGTATAGATTCAGTACATCAGTAACCATGAGGGTATGAGAGAGAGATTTTTATGTGGAAAATTATGTGAGCTATAGATACTGAGACTCGTTCAAGAACCACGGCCATCAAGAGAAGGCATTACCTGTACATCGATTGGTGTCAGGCTGCGGCAGCAATCGTAATATGTAATTGTAGTTACACGGGTAAATATGTTCCTGCTTCCCAATATTCTAGTGAGCCTTGCATATATTTGATGATCCATAGACAACTTTTGCGAGGTTTAGCTGTCAGTGCAATATGGCGATCTGTACTGTATAGTTTTGCCACTGAAAGCATCGTCTGCAGAAAACATTGGCGGGTAGTGCCCCCACATCAGCAGAGGCAGCTGTTTGATGGTTAAATTCAGTGACAAACTGGCTGTCCTGTTAGGATTGCTAGGAACAATGCAAGCTGTGTTAATCTGGGAAGCATTGCAACAGATTTCTATAGCGCCTCCAGAGGGGGGACTTGGCTGTTATTTACACAGACATGTGATGTCAGTATAATATTGAGAACCTATTAGCTGCTATGCAAACATCTCCCTCAGTGGCGGTCCCATACTACAGCTTCGTGTCATCGCGCCAGCACTGATCCTAGGTGAACACGCATTTCGATAGGAATTTCTCAGGTGTCAAGTATGAAAGGGATGCCACCGCCTCATGCTTTCAGGACCCAAATGGACACCTGTGTGTGGCTCAACAGCTGACAGCCATGTCGTCACTTCGCGGAGGCCGCCAGTGCATCTCAGCTACTGGGGGCATGTGCAGAGTTTGTGGTGTAGGCGTTGGGCATTGGGTGGCGGGATGCGTTTTTTACTAACAATCTTTTGGTAAAAGTATATTCCATCGATTTCACCGACCAGCAGGATGCTGTAAATTAAAAAAAAATTACCCCATATATGTGAAGAATATCGATTTAATTAATCTGTATAAATGTTATATACCGATGTGGTCTTGGCCGCACAATAGTTAAAGGAGTGGGTGTGCATGAGTGTGTGACCTGGGGCAGAACAGCAAGTTAAGTGAAGAACACTAGGTTAATTTGCGTAATGTTTATGTAAAATGCAGTACAATAGGTGGGTGACAAAGAAGAACGCACCAGTTATGGCATTTAGCAGCATGTGAAATTGGACAAGTGTACCAGAAAATGGTGGGAGGACATAAATAATTACTTAGTTTGTTATCGAAGGCGGTATAATTGTTGAAGGAAATGGGGGTGACATGGAATACCACTTAACAGAACAATAGGTTAAGTGCCAACAAAGGGCTGAACATTAGTTAAGACACCCAGAGTACTGTGCTGAACATTAGGTTATGCAACATGTTTGCCACATGTAATTACTTCTTACAAGACCTACATGTTTCTGAACAGTGGAGAATGATGAGCAAGAGAAATCCAACCCCTACAAACTGATTGTTATTTATAAATAAACAATTTACCTTTAAATTTCCTGTTATGAGATCCTTTCTCTCCACCAAAGAGTCACCAATCTCCATATATTCCATACATTGCCTTGAAGCCCCGTAATTGTTTAAATAAACAATATTCCACACATTGTATAAATTGTTAAAACAATATTTCATACACAGCAATCGATTTCTGGACAAATTCTTGACTAAATAAATGAACTATATTCCATGCACTGCCATAAATAATTAAATAACATTCTATACATTGTCTAAAGTGTTTAAACAATATTCCACACCCAGCAACTGATTTCCTTCCAAATGACCAGTCAACTGAGTCTCTTTCCTACAAATTTCCAGGAGGGAGGATGGAAGTGGAGGGGGTTTACCAGAGTGGTAGCGGTTAATTAATTGATCAATTTAATTAAATAGGTTAAGTGCCTGTCTATCGAAAGGAAGTATCCTTTTACCTGAACAATAGGTTAAGGACCTGTCAATCAAAGGAGAACAATAGGTTAAGTACCTGTCAATCAAAGGAGGAAAACAGGTTTGCCCCTGAGTGCATACCTGCCCCTGATGTATTCAATATGCGCTAACAAAATGCGCTCGCGCTGGCCTTATCCCTTTGCTATTACTATCCCCAAATGCGACACTGTAAGTACATGACACTAGTATACACGGGATACAGATAGACACATGACACTAGTACATACACGGTGTTTCAAAATGAATATACAGGTTTTAGGCTTTATAACATTTAATACATTCATCTTACAATTATAAATAATACATCAAATGGAAGAGCAACTCAAACAGTTTTGTCTATATACCTGTGCCCAATGGGAAGAGTATGGAAGGACAAAGAGTGACTGAAGAACATGTTCACCGAGTGAGAGTCTTTCATGCTTACCCCAAGATATCACTCCGGAAGGTTAATCGTGAATTGATAGTTCCAGTGACGTCTGTGTGGAGACTTTTAAGGAAACGCTTACAATTACGTCCTTATGGTTTGCAGTTGTTAAGAGCTCTACAGCCTACAGACTACGATTTACGTGGCAACTTTACACACGAAATGTCGCTACATGACGATGAAGATTTTCTGCATCGTGTCGTCTTCAGCGACGAATCGACATTTCACCTAAGTGGAAATGTGAACACACACAATGTGTACATCTGCGGGGGGTCAGGAAATCCCCACGAGATGGTGTAATTGCAGCGAGACTCCCCTAAATTGAATGTTTTTGTGCCATAGCCAGGTACAAATTTTATGGCGTTTATTTTTCGGTGAAGCAACTGTAACTGGTGTTTCTTATACACTAGAACGATGGCTCTTTCCTCAGTTGAAAGAAGCTTCAACAGAACTTTGCTCGGCAGCAAGATGGTGCGCCGCTTCACTGACAAAATTGAGTACGGGATTGGTTGAACGACGCTGTAACCCGCTTGATTGGCCGCAAGTGGCTAGAGGACAGTTTTGCATGACCTCCATTTTCACGCACGATCTTACGCCATCCGATGTTTCTCTTTGGGAGTTAATGGAGGTTCATGTGTGTGTCTCTCCACTACCAGCTGATCCACGCGACCTTAGAAACAGAACTGTTGTAACAATTTCTCCAGATACACTAATCAAAGTTTTCGAAGAACTCGCCCATCGACTCGATGAGCGACAAATGGTGCTCACATTGAACACTTGCGAGAAAAACTGTCTGACATGCTCTTTCATTTGATGTAATGTTTATAGTTTTAAGTTGAATGTAGTAAATGCTACAAAGCTTTAAAACACATATATTCAATTTGAAATACCCTGTACTTCGCTCGGTCACAGCTGCGAGACACCTTTACTTGGGAAGTGCCCTGGGTAACAAACAATGCGAGATTCTGCGTTACCGGGCTCCTGGCGTGTATGAGACTGACTTTTGAAGATTTATAAAATTGAAATTTTCCTATTTTCAATGTTATACCATTGGATTTACGGAGAAAATCATTCTCTCATACAAAAAATCGACAGGTACCAGGTGGCAAGTAACAAGTGGCAATTATCAATTCTTTTCAGGAGACGAAGCAGGGTGTAGGAAGATCTTCTTTTGTGTATCAGAGGATACTTCTGGTAGAAGTGTTATATCCGCTATTTCTTGTTCCATTCGCCAATGGAGTATAGGAAGACCGACATTCGCTAAGTCTCCGTATGACATGTAATTTTCTCATCGTGATGATCTCTCTAGACATACTTGAGAGGAACTGATATATTGTCTGAGTCCTTTTACAACGTACACCCTCAGAATTTCCACAATGATACACAACGCCACTGTCGTAGCCCTTGCCAGAGGAGTTTTTTGAGCATTTATGTAACGTTCTCGTACTTACGAAACGATCCTGAGACGTAAAACGCCGTTCTTGGTTGTATATTCTCTTTCTCTTCTATTAATCCGCCCCGAAAAGGACCAGAGACTGACGAGTAACTGGCCTAACGCGTGCTTGGGAAGTCACGCATTTCATGGATCACATTTAATTAAGATTGTTCCACAGAATCTCAGCGTGGAATGCTTTTCGTACTACTAGTTTTCTGTGATCGTTCCACTTCATGTCACCACCGACGGTTATTCTTTGCATTTTACGATTGATATTGTTTCAAGTGAGTTATTAGTAATAGTGTAATCGGAGAGTAAAATTTTATAGTTATCTACGCTGATGGACACTTACCCTTCACTGCATCAATCGTCAATCCTCCGCAGATCATCCTGCATTTCCCTGTGTTCATCCGAAGTTGCAACGTTCCTATGGACAAAAATTACAGCGTCATGGATCGTCCATCGTTAGCCAAAACTGCGCTGGTTTACTCCAGAAATTAACTTTAATCTATTTATTTCGTTCCGTTAAATAATAGGTTGAGTTCTGATCTAATAAAGAGTTATGATTCCTGTCACAAATACTGTGCAATGTGCGTTAAGCTAGTATTTTGCTCATGTGTCCTGAAAGTCAAGCAACAGAGCATCTTTCTCTACAGCTAGCTCAACGACATGGACACATATATCGAGATGAGTTTCGTAAGATCTTGTTTGCGGAATCCATGTTCATTTATAAAGAGGGTACATTGGTTCCCCATGGAAGTTATCATGACTGCGCAGAAATCTCTGCAATAGACCGACATCTAGTGACCCACTAATCCTCTCCTGCGACAAACTTTTCACCGTAGAGTAGCACTTCTAACTTATGCTCTAATTTACTTGCTGTATGTATCTCAATCTCTGTGTTTCTCTACAGCATTTACCTCTATAGCTCCCTCTAGAAACACAGGGTTTATTCCCTAATATCTTAATAGATGTCCTATCAAACTGTCTCTTCTTATTCTCAGTGTTTTCCTTATATTCGTTTCCTCGCCGACTCTGCGGAGAACCCGTCATTCCTTACCTTGTAAGTCCACCTAATTTTCGACATTTGTCTGTAGTAACACATCTTAAATGCTTCAGTTCTCTTCTATTGCGGATTCCCCACACTCCACGGTTCACTGCCATACAATCCTGTGCAGCAAACGGACATTCTCATAAATGTTTTCCTCACATTACGGCCTATGTTTGATACTCGTAGATTTCTCTTGGCCAGGAATGCGCTTTTTGTCATTTCTTGTCTGATTTTTATGTCCTCCTTGCTCCGTCCATCGCCGGCCGGAGTGGCCGAGCGGTTAAAGGCGCTACAGTCTGGAACCGCACGACCGCTACGGTCGCAGGTTCGAATCCTGCCTCGGGCATGGATGTGTGTGATGTTCTTAGGTTAGTTAGGTTTAAGTAGTTCTAAGTTCTAGGGGACTTATGACCACAGCAGTTGAGTCCCATAGTGCTCAGAGCCATTTGAACCATTTTTTTGCTCCGTCCATCATGAGATAGTTTGCTTCCTAGGTAGCAGTACTTCTTAACTTCTGCCTCAGTTCTGATGTTAAGTTCCTCGCTGTTCTCATTTCTGCTGCTTCTCGTTACTTTCGTCTTTCTTCGATTTACTTTCAGTCCATTTCTGTCTTCATTAGACAGTTAATTCCAGTTAACGGATCATGTAAATCTTCTTTTCTTTCACTGAGGATAACAATGTCTATAGAAAATCTATAGCAAATCTTTCCACTCTTGAAGCTTTCTTTTATTTCCGTTATTGCATCTTCGATGTATAAATTGAACAGTAGCGTGTATAGACTACTACCCTATCTTACATCCTTTTTAATCCGAGCATTTCGTTCTTGGTCATCCAGTTTCATTTTTGGTACACATTGTATATTACCCGTCTTTCTCTATAACTCACCCCTATTTTTCTTATCTGAGACGACGAATAGTACGAACATTCAGCACAGCGGACGTGTTGTAAGGTAAGGGGTGATCTTCGTGATCTGGATATGATGCATTCATTCACGTAACAAAACACTAAATGCAAAGTAATATGAACATATTTCTGAACATAATTTACTGAATTATGTACTGCGTAAACTAGAGAAATAATTCTGAAATGAAGACTGTATCAGAAGGGAATGCACCGAGTCCCAAGCAGCGTCTGTGAGACAATGGGTCGCGCAGGATTAGCCGAGCGGTCTACGGCGCTGCAGTCTGGACTGTGCGGCTGGTCGCGGCGGAGGTTCTAGTCCTCCCTCGGGCATGGGTGTGTGTGTTTGTCCTTAGGATAATTTAGATTAAGTGGTGTGTAAGTTTAGGGACTGATGACCTTAGCAGTTAAGTCCCATAAGATTTCACACACATTTGAACATTTTTTTGAGACAATGGTTT
The DNA here is from genome assembly GCF_023898315.1 of Schistocerca nitens. Lineage (NCBI taxonomy): Eukaryota > Metazoa > Arthropoda > Insecta > Orthoptera > Acrididae > Schistocerca > Schistocerca nitens. The sequence continues at coordinate 710,308,774 of NC_064614.1, read as the reverse complement.
CTGGACACCGTCTTTGATGAAACGGTCTGGTCTGCCCATGTTCTCGATCTGAATCCAGTGGAACACTTTTGGGATGAGTTGGAAAGTCTACGTCATCCAAATCCCACCTACTAACATCACAACATTCTTCGGTTGTGGCTCTCGACGAAGTTCAGTCATTGCTACAGAAACTTAAGGACAGCTATTTGAAAGTGCCCCCATTAGATTTCAAGCTGTCTTAATCGCGAAGAGTGGGCATAATCCATATTAATGTCCACTGATAGCTGTCTGACTATTTTTTATCAGATAGTCGATTTTCGGAAAGAGCCGTTTCGTTGCAAGCAACCATAGGGAGTGAACTGCAGAGCTAAGATGTACTCCCGTAACACATTCGGCAGTGGAAAGAGTAGCCTACCATACACACTACGGCAACTCAAACAAAATGTGACTTACGTATATTACGAGACAAGCGACTCCAAAAATGTTTGTAACAGAGATGATAAACTCCAATATAAGCGTCGAATGTTAGCCTCTTTAAAAACCAGAAGCCAAACAACGCTCGTTAGCGGTAGTTAGCGGTTGAAAACATTAGCGTGCGTCAAGCCTGATACCCACTGATAGCGTCACAGAGAAGCAGGCGGCGGCAGAACGTGGCTTTTGATCCGCACTTCGGCCGCGCCATTGTCGGGTAACGTGCTTCCCACCTGGTGGCGCAACCTTCATTTCCTCCTGTGCCGACTCTTCCTCGCAATACGGGGAAAGCGTTTCACTAGAAAGCGAAACCGAATCCCCCCAACAGCGGCAGCGCTAGTGGCGCGCGTTAACTGCGTTTACGCTCGCCCCGTCCCGCCCCGGCCGCCTAGCGCTCGGTACTTTAACAGCGGAGCTGCCGCTTATAAACCTTTCATCCTCTCTCCCTGACCACTTAGCCTCTCAGACTCCGTTAAGGGGACAGCCATGACACCTTAGAAATCTGTTACACATCTGCTGTACATGGATGTAAAAGGCTTGTGAATACCATCTTGGGGCTTTCTCGCCATGCCGAAGAATATATTACGTTAATTTATATAAAGAGTGTTAACTGGAGGCTGGTGTGGAAGTATACGTCTTCTCATCGCTTCTCCGACACGCTCTATAGGTTACGAACTGGGGAATGGAGTGCCCGCCCATGCCTCAAGGGGTTTCTGATATGAACTGCAGTGTGAGTCTTGCATTATCTTGTTGAAATGTATCTCTTGGTACAATGATCATGAAGGGTACGACAACAGCGTTTTCCATTCCAAGCATTCAAACCACCTTCAAAAATTATCAAATCAGTGCATTTATCACATCGAACAGCTCCTCACATCATGATTCCAGGAGCTGGAGAATCGCTGCTTCGTCCTTTCACCAGGCTGGTTGTACTGAGTTACATTCTGTGCTATTCAGCGATTAGTTTCTTTCTATTTCAGTCACTTTCTGCTAATATTTATTATAACGATAAATTTGATACCATTCTGCCATGAAGAAGTGTTTTCCAGTTACGTGTACTGAGTGGATATAATTGAAGTGCAGCTACTCACAGAGGTCCTCTATGGGTTGCAAAGATCGTATAGCAGTGAAACTTAGTAGATATTCCATTTCATTAATGCGAAACTGGTATGTGCTGGAAAAAAATAGTGTAAATTTGGCCGTCAGGTGCAGATTTCGTGCTGTACAGTATCTCGTCTACGTCTCCGCAATTCATATGGAAAGAAATGTGTAAGCGACAGTTAATAACATCAACATTATGCATTTCTCACTTGTTTGACCTTTTCTGCCCATGACATAAGGAAACATTTCTGCACGCCTATCTTGCACTCACAGCTCCAGATTTGCACCCGGTCGCCAAAATTGGAACTAATCTTTTTCCAGCGTAAATCGGTTCACATTAACGGATTAGAATATCTATAACTGACTCACGATAACTAAAGCCCACACTGGAGATCCGTGAGTAGTTGCACCCAGTACATCAATCTGAAGCGCGATGAGGCTCATTTGCCGAGACTTGCAGGCTGTGTACACTGTACGGAAAGATAAATTTATTTCGTTTATGCTTTTGCTTGTTGTACGTTAAGTCATCTCATTGATTTCCTTACTTATGTTTTGGCTGGGTATCTGATTGTTTAGCGCCCAGAGGATAACACTGTCACTTAACACTCTCACGTTCAGTTGTTATATTCCAAGGACTCTTAACTACTTCGGCTACCTCGTAATAAGGTACTTAATTTTTGTAATATATATCCATTGTAACCACATACTGGTAAGAAATTGCTGCTTACACACACACACACACACACACACACACACACACACACACACACACACACACAGTCGCTTTAGGAATGATCAGAAATGCTTAATATTCAGAGATTCTACAGGGATGCTCATTAAAAGTAAAAATCTTCATATGGATGTACACCCTATTCTGAACGGTTTCAGAGATAGAACACATATAATGTTTGTTTCTGGCTAGTGCCGCCCACATATGTGTTTTATCTATGCAACCTCTTTGATGTTCTATTCTATTCCAGTCCAATCTACCGTTTTGCTTTCCACCATTTTTCTCGGAATGGCTTTCTGCCATTAAACTAACAGGCTGAATGCGCAGTTTCCATGATTTTTTTGTGATTCAAGTAGTGCAAGGGGAGTAGTGTATCAAAGAGAAGCATTATTTAACAACGTTTGTACACGTCCTGGCTACGACGCTGCAAAGCTAAACTAATGAAGAATATGCAGATGCGATGCATTTTTTGCGGCTTCGTCGATGGTAGTGCTCCTGCTCTTGCGCTTTCCGACAAAATGGTTCAAATGGCTCTGAGCACTATGGGACTTAACATCTATAGTCACCAGTCCCCTAGAACTTAGAACTACTTAAACCTAACTAACCTAAGGACATCACACAACACCCAGCCATCACGAGGCAGAGAAAATCCCTGACCCCGCCGGGAATCGAACCCGGGAACCCGGCTTTCCGACACGTCGAATTCCTGACGGTATAGTGTTTACCAGAGTTATCAGCACATCGCATGAAACAAGTATTCTTTCAATCTCCCATTTTTTAAATGTGTAGTTCAACAATCTGTACAGGAAGAGCAACACTTTGTTGAAATGTTGCAACGTAGTCCTACTACTGGCACACGGCGACTTTATACACGTACCAGTGTCGCACGAACACATGTATGGCGAACATTGCGTACGCGAAAATTTATACCCATTGAAAATTGAGGACACGCTGTATCTGAACAGCGTGTCCACAGTTTTCAATGTGGCGACAGTAACGTAGGACTCCAATTATGTCTCGCGATAAATAACAATCATCATTTGCTTCCCTTAATACTATTCACTGATGAAGCCACGTTTACTCGGAATGGCATCAAGAATACACGTAATAACCATCGGTAGTCGCAGCAACGTCTACAGGCTACAGTGGAAACCGATTTTTAAGAGAAAGTGACACGACAGAATTTTTTCCTCCTTTTTTTGCAATTTTTTTTAACGCGTTGATATCGCTCCTTTGGCCATGCAGATTGCTATGTACGTCCAGTGTGGCGATGGATTCCCTCCAAATTTTACCACACGTGTGAGGGAACATCCAATCCTCACTTACCCTAATCGCTGGCCTGGATGCTGCAGTACATTTAAATGGCCACAAAGATCGCCAAACCATAGGCCATTAGATTTTTGTTTAACTAAAGTGGATACGCTAGATGAACTGCTTGGTCGTATCATGAACGCTGCTATCTCCATTAGCGAACGTGCAGAAGCACTCAGACAAACAACACAACACGTTCTCCTAAGTGGGCACAAATGCACTGAAGTTGACGGTGGGATGTTTGAACATGTATTGTGAACTGCACAAGAGCTGTAATGTGACGTCTACGAAAATGCTTACAGACGAATGTGTTAAAGTACGTATATTTCAACAGATACTATGCAAAAACCTTGTTGTAATGTTTAGTAAATGTTGCACATGGGTAAACCTGACAGTGTATTGATACAGAAAATAAATAATAGTGTATACACTCCAGGAAATGGAAAAAAGAACACATTGACACCGGTGTGTCAGACCCACCATACTTGCTCCGGACACTGCGAGAGGGCTGTACAAGCAATGATCACACGCACGGCACAGCGGACACACCAGGAACCGCGGTGTTGGCCGTCGAAAGGCGCTAGCTGCGCAGCATTTGTGCACCGCCGCCGTCAGTGTCAGCCAGTTTGCCGTGGCACACGGAGCTCCATCGCAGTCTTTAACACTGGTAGCATGCCGCGACAGCGTGGACGTGAACCGTATGTGCAGTTAACGGACTTTGAGCGAGGGCGTATAGTGGGCATGCGGGAGGCCGGGTGGACGTACCGCCGAATTGCTCAACACGTGGGGCGTGAGGTCTCCACAGTACATCGATGTTGTCGCCAGTGGTCGGCTGAAGGTGCACGTTCCCGTCGACCTGGGACCGGACCGCAGCGACGCACGGATGCATGCCAAGACCGTAGGATCCTACGCAGTGCCGTAGGGGACCGCACCGCCACTTCCCAGCAAATTAGGGACACTGTTGCTCCTGGGGTATCGGCGAGGACCATTCGCAACCGTCTCCATGAAGCTGGGCTACGGTCCCGCACACCGTTAGGCCGTCTTCCGCTCACGCCCCAACATCGTGCAGCCCGCCTCCAGTGGTGTCGCGACAGGCGTGAATGGAGGGACGAATGGAGACGTGTCGTCTTCAGCGATGAGAGTCGCTTCTGCCTTGGTGCCAATGATGGTCGTATGCGTGTTTGGCGCCGTGCAGGTGAGCGCCACAATCAGGACTGCATACGACCGAGGCACACAGGGCCAACACCCGGCATCATGGTGTGGGGAGCGATCTCCTACACTGGCCGTACACCACTGGTGATCGTCGAGGGGACACTGAATAGTGCACGGTACATCCAAACCGTCATCGAACCCATCGTTCTACCATTCCTAGACCGGCAAGGGAACTTGCTGTTCCAACAGGACAATGCACGTCCGCATGTATCCCGTGCCACCCAACGTGCTCTAGAAGGTGTAAGTCAACTACCCTGGCCAGCAAGATCTCCGGATCTGTCCCCCATTGAGCATGTTTGGGACTGGATGAAGCGTCATCTCACGCGGTCTGCACGTCCAGCACGAACGCTGGTCCAACTGAGGCGCCAGGTGGAAATGGCATGGCAAGCCGTTTCACAGGACTACATCCAGCATCTCTACGATCGTCTCCATGGGAGAATAGCAGCCTGCATTGCTGCGAAAGGTGGATACACACTGTACTAGTGCCGACATTGTGCATGCTCTGTTGCCTGTGTCTATGTGCCTGTGGTTCTGTCAGTGTGATCATGTGATGTATCTGACCCCAGGAATGTGTCAATAAAGTTTCCCCTTCCTGGGACAATGAATTCACGGTGTTCTTATTTCAATTTCCAGGAGTGTATTTAATGTGTTCTATCTGGGCATCATTCGGCATAGGACATATGCCCATCTGAAGATTTTTGCTTCAAATTATTCTTTCCTATCACTGCCACGTCCTCAAGTATTGACCATTCCTCCTGTGATATACACCCATCAAAAAATGTTTTACACACCTCGGTTCCGAGAGTTCAGGAACCTGTACATAATATTGGAACAGAGACCAACATATACATCATTTTAGCCCTTTTTATTGCTCATGTAAACCACACATTGCATTTTGTACCAATATACAGAGAGACCTTCAGAGATGGTCGTCCAGATTGCTGTACACATGGGTACATTTAATACCCAGTTGCACGTCCTCTTGCGTTGATGCATGCCTATATTCGTCGTGGCATACTATCCACAAGTTCATCAAGGCACTGTTGGTACTTTAACAAACCAGTCGGCCATTGGAGTGAACAAATGATGAGAACTGCTGAGGGGGGGAGGAGCGGAGTGGGGAACAAGCTCCATCATCCTCTCGCTGGACTGGCAGCCTACGTTCGTGTTATGTGCTACTGTACGGCAAAGCTGACATAAAGGTGAAAGCTATCACCACTCCCTTCTGGTGTTGTGAGGGACGCACTCGAACGCCACCATGCACCATGATTAGTTATCTCACGCCCCTCAAAACAAGAAAAGAAAACAATGAGACACACACGATGCAGTACAAAATGCGGAAAATGGGTTTGATTACGAGTACAGCAGAGCTCTGTGCTGAGGTTAATAGTGATGTAAACGTTGTAGTTCAGTCCCAATCTCCAACCTCCAACAGTATATTAAGCAACTAACACTACATTAAGCAATCATTGACCAAGAAACCTCTTCTACCCCTCCATGCATCTAAAACTGCCATGTAAATGTATCCACATAATATTGAACAGATCATTGGAGGTAAATTTGCTCCACATGTATGTGACCTAACCAAATTAAGCTAATAGTCAGGTTATATATCTATGTCAGCATCTCCTTCCAGACCTCTACATCGATTACAACCAAATTTTGGCACACAAACGGAAAAGTTCACGAATATCATCAATGTGTGCCATAAAACCCGTTAGCTCCAATAGGAGTTTGGATATGGACAAGAATTTCCTCTATCATCCCCTGCCATTTAGGTTGTCCCATACAAGAGTTTGTTGTGTGAGAATCGCACCCACCTGATTTATCGGATCGATCTAAATTTCAGCCTTCACGTGAGTAATAAACAGCTCCCAAAATGCAGGCTCCCTACACGACATACATGTTTGGTGGGAGTAGTAATGGCCTGCTTTATCGACCTATTTTCCACATTCGACACATGCAGGTAATCATAAGTGTGGCAAGGTTCAGGTACACATCGGAGAGGATGGACCAATAGAGCAAGAGGACATATATATGGAGAGAGGGGGCCAGAAATGGACAGAAAATGTGTCAAGAGAGGATGAACAGAGAGTGGGGAAGCGGGGGAGAGAAAGAGGGACAGAGACGGTGAGTAGGAGATGGCTATGGAGACGGGGCAGGAGGAGATGCATAGGGAAAGGTGTGGTGGAGTAGATGGCTAGGGAGAGCGCCGCAGAAGGAGATGGAGAGGTAGTGTGGAGGTAGGAGGAGATGTACAGAGAAAAAAGGATAGGGAGGTACACTGGAAGAGGAGTTGAACAGAGAGATTGGGGGGGGGGGGGACGGGGGAGAGGTTAACACAGAGAGGGAAGAAGAGGAGATGTATTTAATATATGTGACGAATCTGTATGTGAGCAAAACTGTGGAGAAAGGCTTGTTTTAAATATATAGCGCAAATTTGTGAACAATGTGACATTGTTGCTATGTTCTCACCGTTGTTGCTAACCCTTTTCTACTGCATTTCGAACAAAAGGCATTAGGTTACGCGGAGCTAAAACAACCGTGCTACCTCCGTTGAGAGAGTGACACATTTGTTGTCTGGCCACGTAAAACGTAAAATCTACATGAATTCCATGCTTTCTGAGCAACATTCATTCGAAAATCAGTTTTCCCTAAGAGATGGAGTGCCGGGCTCTCGGTCTTAGACGTGTTGATCAACATTTTCTCTTAATCCCTTCTATCATTCTAACGAAAATCTCTCAGTGTAGCAAACTTTGTTATGTGTAGGAAATAAGGCCAATGTCAATGAAATTAAAGTACGTTACTGTGCCTTGGTTTCCATATTATTTGCGTAATAATAAAAAATAAAATGGCTCACGTTTTAGTTAGCTGTGTTGGCTCACAGAGCCACTTATACACTAAGAAACATTTCAATGGGTCATCCACCTAAGTGTAGCACTAACTTTGAGATACACGACGGCAGTGCCACGTATTATCATGGACTTCGGTGGGGTTCCATCCAGCTTCATGATCAGCCGACTGCTGCCCCCTTGAAGATATATCGCTCGCTAGATATGCGCAGTAGAATTGACATCCGTTAATTTAGGAGCTACATAAGCACACTCATATCCGTGGAATGTGTCTCAAATGATTTGGGCACAGTTTTAGGAAGTTTAGGATTGGAGCAAAATCTTGCTACAGGCACAATTTACCTCTTCCTTCAGCGTTGTGTCGGCCAACAAACGGAGGCGCTGTACTCCGCCTAGAGACGATGACAGACGTAACAGCGGCCCCATTTCATCCTATGTAAAGATCCACCGCACGAGACTACTGCGACGTTTACCTGAAAGATGCACGATCTTCTGCTTACTCTTGCTCTGTCTTCAATGTATACCATTCCATGCAGTGACTCCTCACTCCAAGATACCTCTATTCCTGCTTTATAGCTGTAGGATGGTGTTCTTGTGCCAATGGGAATTATCTGTGGTTAGCCGAGGTAGCTCTTTTATCCCATAGTTAAGTACGTCTGCTTATGGATTGTGGGCGGCCGTTTTTGGAAAGCGATGTGCTACGCTGTTAGCCGTATGCAGCCCGTCACAATACGCGGCCTAGAAAGTTGAGGATATCTTGAGCAGTACAAGAATAACATTGCAAATCTTTGCAGTAGTGTAGCCTGTAATTCCAAGATATTTTATCGCGACAGCGGAGGGATCGATTTTAGTTTTCCTTGCCCATTAAAAAATTAAGTCAGTTTTAAAGACAGGTCCAATTTCGATTGAACTTCTCTTTCTTGTTGTCACTGAACAAATGGCACGTATGTAGATCCCTGCACGTTCGTCACATTTCATCTCCATTGAACATCCGCGACAGTTCGTGGGAGACACTTATTCAGATGGTACCGAAACCCTGGGAACCTGCAAACAGCATTCAGTAAGGAATGAGGCTACCTACGGGCTCACAGACTCGTGGTGACTTAGATTGATCCAGTCCGTTTAGTTCTGTCTACAGGTAGGCATATTACTTCCGTGTGATTGGTTTATACGTGATAATTTTGGTTGTCTATATCGTTCATTTATTTTCTTTCGAACGATAGACTATCTTGGTGCCAATAGTAACAAAGACACAGTGTATGAATCTTTGCTGGAAATTATTTATTTAATGAACACTGACCTCGGACTCAGACTGTACAGTTTCGACAACGTTCCTGTTTCTCAGACCTGACAGAAGTACAGAGCGGGTTGGCTTCGATGTCCCATCCTCCTCGTTTCCTGTGGCGCTATTAAAGCCGAGCTCTGTACTTTCTATCGGAAGCAAAGAGGTCATAGAAGGGACGTCCTCTCCCCGCCACACAGTCATCCCCTGCAACTCGCCTTCAAAGAAAGCATCACGCTGTACAAGGGGCTTTCCGGCGGTTGTTTGCCGGTGAATGGTGCAGCGCTGTACTCGCCTTTTGTTTTCACTGGCCTGCTGTTCACCGCACCTCTCGACAACCATCCCCAAGCAGCTTCTTTCACGCTGAGCTACTCTTGAACTCCTCTGTGTAGCTCCTGACTTTATCGTTACTTTTGATTTCTTTTTCTGTGAGTACAACGACAAGAAACAACTAAGGATAAAAGGTAATACTTGCAGAGTACTGCACCTCGAATTAGCTACAAACATACCCGTAATTAATGTGATTTTCCGTTAAGAAATATCTTACCACATTATACTGGCTAACACTACGAAAATCAAAACTTACTGCACACATTGAATTTCCTTTTGGTCACTCGGCCATGTAAGCAGTACAGCAATGTTGAAATTTCTGTCGTCTTTTTAGTTATTCATAATATTTTGTGATTACTAATTAGAACTGGTGTCCTCACTTTTTGTAATTTCCAGTTATGTCTCACCTGAAAGCAAGACGTCGTAACACGTCCATCTGATTGAACCACTTCCATCCTTATGATTTCGAATTCCGGTTGTGAAGGTGATGTTAAGAGTAAAGCTGTCCACTTTACCTCTTTCCAAAGTGCATATCTGAATAGTAAAAGGTAGTAACATCTTCCAAAACACGTAGAGTGAAATACTTCCTGTTACCAATAAGTACCAAACGCTTTTCTGGAACAACTTTTGCTATCGCCAAATTGTATTACGAAAATTTCTCCTATGACAGAATCAGCGTGCTAAACTAGTACTACATCTTAACCATTAAAACTGGTTCACGTTGAAATGTGCAAGCCAAAATGATATTATACACTATCTGCCCAAAAGTGTCCGGACAGCAGTTAGTGGACATTTATATGTGATGTAGCCTCCGTGCGCTTTTTTTCTGTTTTTTTCCGACTGCTCTGATGCCGTCCGCCACGAATTTATCTCTTGTGCCATCCTTTTCATTTCAAATAGTACTTGCAACATAAGTCCACAATTATTTGCTGGATGTATGGCAATCTCTGTTTTCCTCTACAGTTTTTACCCTGTACAGTTCCCTCTAGAACCACTCTAGTTATTCCCTGATGTCCTTACACAGGTCTTATCACCCTCTCCCTTCTTCTTGTCAATATTTTCCATATATTCCTTTCCTCAATTATTCTTCGCAAACCTCCTCGTTCCTTGTCTTTTCAATCCACCCAATTTTTGATATTATTTTGTATTATCACATCTAAAATGCTTCGATTCTCTTCTGTCCCGGTTTTCCCACATTCCATGTTTCACTACCATATAAGGCCGTGCTCCAACCATACATTCTCAGAAATTTCTTCCACAAATTAAGGCCTATGTTTGATACTAGTAGAGTTCCCTTATACTGTTTTTTCCAGTGCTAGTCAGCTTGTTATTCCTCCTTGCTCTGTCCGTCATGAGTTATTTTGCTGCCTAACAAAATTCCTTAACTTCATCTACTTCGAGATAAGTAATTCTGATGTTAAGTTTATCGTTGTTCTCAATTCTGCTATTTCACATTGCATTTGTCCTTTTTTGATTTACTCTCAATCCATATTCTGTACTCACTAAGTTCTTTATCTCATTCAACAGAACCTGTAATTCTTCTTCTTCACTTTCACTGACGATAGCAATGTCATTAGCGAATCTTATCATTGGTATCTTTTCAACTTTAAATCTAATATCGTTCTTGAAACTTTCTTTTATTTCCGCCATTACTTCTTCGATGTATAGTTTGATGAGGAGGTACGAAAGACTACATCCCCTTCTTACACACTTTTTATCAGAGTGCCTACTTGGCTTTCCAGTCATCTTATTCCCTCTTAGTTCTTATACATACTGTATATTTACGCCTTTCCCTACTGCGTACCCCTACTTCTCTCAGAATTTAGATCTAGGACCATTCCGCACTGTCGAATGCTTTTTCAAGGTCGACATATCCTCTGTAGGTCCTTGCATTTTCTTCGATATTGCTGCCACTATTAACTGCGAAGTCAGAACTGTCTCTCTGTAGCCCTTACCTTTCTTAAAGCCAAATTGATTGTCATCTAACAGATAGACAGTTTTCTTCTCCATTCTTCTATATATTATATTTTCAGCAACTTGGATGCATGAGATCTTAAGGTTATAGTATGATAATTCTAGCACTTTCTGGCTCTTGTTATCTTCAGAGTTGTGTTGATGATATTTTTCCGGAACTCTAATAGTATATCACCAGTCTCATTCAATGTGAGTAGCTGTTTTCTTGCATTTCAACACAATGATTTTAGAAATTCCCGTGGAACGTTGTATATCCCTTCTCGCTTAATTCATTTTAAGTCGTCCAAAGCTGTTTTCAACTCTGATTCTAATACTGGATCCCCAGTTTCTTCCCTGTCGACTGTTTTTCTTCCATCGCATCATCGACAAGCAGTCTTCTTGATAGAGGCCTTAACTGTGCTCTCTTCACCTGTCCGCTGTCTCCCCTGCCATTAGCAATGGAATTTCCGTTGCTCTTCTAATGTTAATATCCTTACTTTTAAGTTCACCGAATGTTGTTTGACTTTTCGGTATGCTGAGTCTGTCCTTCCGATAATTATTTCTTTTCCGATTGCTTCATATTTTTCATGTAGCCATTACGTCCTAGTTTCTTATTTATTTCATTCCTAAGCGGCTTCTGTTTTTGTATTCATGAATTTCCATGAAAAGTTCTGTATTTCCTTCCTTCGTCGATTAACTGAAGTATTTCTTCTCTTATTCACCGTTTCTTCACAATTACCTTCCTTGTACCTTTGTTTGAGGTAACGTTCTGCAGTGATTGGCCATTTGAGCGATGTCCATTCCTCTCCAACTAAACCGCCTACTGAGTTATTCATCATCACACTATTTATAGCCTCAGAAGACTTCAAGTGTATCTTTTCATTCCTTAGTACATCCTTACCCCACTTCTTTGCCCATTGCCTCTTCCTGATTGGGCTCTTGAACTGCAATCTACTCTTCATCATTAGTAAATTGTGAACTGAGTCTACATCTGCTTCTGAGTAGGCCGTAAAATTCAGTACCTGCTTTCAGAAACTCTGCCTGACCATTATGTAATCTAAATGAAATATTACCCTATATCCTGGCCCTTTCCAAGTATACCTCCTCCTCTTGTGATTCTTCAATCGAGAATTTGCAATTACTAACTGAAGTTGTAAGTAGGCTGTTTAAGTTTTTATGTTGGTAACGCCACGTAGCGCTCTATATGAAAATCACTGACTGTGCTGTGTGAAGTCTGTGGCTGGTTTGCATTGTTGGAAAATTTGCCATTGTACTGTTGGGCAGTTGGATGTGAACAGCGCGTAACGTTGCGCAGTTGGAGGTGAGCCGCCAGCAGTGGTAGATGTGGGGAGAGAGATGGCAGAATTTTGAGAGCGGACGATCTGGACGTGTGTCCATCAGAAAGAGCAAATTTGTTCAAATGGCTCTGAGCGCTATGCGACTTAACTACTGAGGCCATCAGTCGCCTAGAACTTAGAACTAATTAAATCTAACTAACCTAAGGACATCACACACATCCATGCCCGAGGCAGGATTCGAACCCGCGACCGTAGCGGTCGCTCGAGGTAAATACATTGTTTGTTCTCTATCAAATTCTTTCTTTTGCTAACTATGCCTATCAGTAGTTAGTACTTTCAGTAGTTAGAATCCTTTATTTAGCTGGCGGTATTGGCGCTCGCTGTATTGCAGTAGTTCGAGTAACGAAGATTTTTGTGAGGCAAGTGATTCATGAAAGGTATAGGTTATTATTAGTCAGGGCCATTTTTTTGTAGGGATTATTGAAAGTCAGATTGCGTTGCGCTAAAACTATTGTGTGTCAGTTTAGTGTTGATCAGAATAAGTAAAGAGAGAAAGGTCTGAGTACGTTCAGTTTTGCTCAGCTGCTTGAAAAACAAATAATGTAAGGTGTTTACCAGCACAGTAATTCATAAATTTTTCTAAGGGGAGGTTCAAAATTTATTGCAAAACTCAATTATTCTTTTTCCTCTTTCACTTCTACTACCAAGCAGAAGTCTCCCATAACTTTTTCTTCAGCTTGTAAGTAGGCTGTTTAGGTTTTTTTATTGGTAACGCCACCTCAGTATGAAAATCACTGGCTGTGCTGTGTGCAGTCTGTGGCTGCTTTTCATTGTTGTAATACTTGCCATTGTAGTGTTAGGCAGCTGGCTGTGAACAGCGCGTAGCGTTGGGCAGTTGGAGGTGAGCCGCCAGCAGTGGTGGATGTGGGGAGAGAGATGGCGGAGCTTTGAAATTTGTCATGAACTGCTATATTTATAAATGATGATATCAAGGTAAATACATTGTTTGTTCTCTATTAATATCTTTCATTTGCTAACTATCCCTATCAGTAGTTAGTGCCTTCCATAGTTTGAATCTTTTATTTAGCTGGCAGTAGTGGCGCTCGCTGTACGGATTTCTAAGATGAAATATTGAAGACGTGTCGACGAATATGTATATATGTAATAAAGTAAGGAATAATGAGTAGTGGTTAGGGAAAAAGGATGTTGGAAACCAAGAATCGTACTTTAAGAGTTATGAAATGTGTGTAAATGCGTGAATGTACCACAATGCCTACGAAAATTTTTCGGACACTGTTATATTCATACGATTTTGTTTCTACAGATTTGAAACGCAAATTCTTGACCTATGAAATTTTTATATGAGACTGTCGCTGTAGCGAAAACTGCTGTTGTAAATATTTCGTTAAGAAAGGTAAGTGACCGTGAAGTAATTCGTTGTGAGCGGCCAGGTGTGCCAGCCGCCTTGAGAAAAAGCCATTAGTGTGTGGCGCAGGTGGAGAAGAAGGAAAAAAAAAAGGGGAGGCCATTATCCTCGCTATTGACGTTCCTTTGTAGAAAGCATCGCAAATGCGACACGCTCATTACTTGGAAACATATCGTACTTTCTGATATTTACTGAAATGCCTAATGAAATGACATGAAATAGTTTGTCTACACACCTGATTATGACTACTGTCTTTCTAGATGAGATATTTTTTTACTACTTATGAAATGCCACATGGCTATTGAACGATGTTCTTATGCTTTGCTTTGTACATAGTTGCTTATTTCATTTGATATCTAGTTTCCAGCTGTGTTGCAGCATGGGTTTTATAAAAAAAAAATTCATTTGCTAATGTGAACACTTTCTGTCAACAGATCTATTAAATAATTATTTTATGACCCACATTCTTCGAAAAAGGAGCTCTTGGAATGGAAAGAACAATAAGAAGGGACTAATAACAGGAACTGCATACATAATTTTCTTTTCAACTACTTGGTAATTTTTTTTCGTAGAGTAAGTTTTTGTGATGCATCACTCTAGTGTTAAGATGTGACGTAAGTTTTAAACATGGCCATTTTTACTGTAATATTTTTTCTGCTTGAGCTATGTCATGTTTAGGTATAAGTTGCTGCTGTTTGCCAGGCATAATGTTACTGAATTTGATTTTGTATTAAGCTGTTAAGCCAGTTTTACTAATGATCTATTTTTATTGTTTGTTGCACATTGCCTTAGATTAGTAGTAATATTACAATTGCTTTGCTAATTTCTTAATGCTGCTTGCTTCGCAAATCTGCGTTTTTTTATTGCTGTTTATATTAATTGTTTTATGTAATGCTGCATTGCCTCGTCACTTAGTTTAGCATCTGAGCTCAGTAGATTTAAGTTAGCTTAAGAGGGGTAGACTATATAAGAAACAGATTTGGCAAAAATGAGTATTGTGCATTAAGAAATAATTATTTTGAAAGAAATATGAATAGAATACAGATAAGAGGTACAGATAGGACTTTTTGGGAATAATGATGAACGAAGGGAGATCTCCAAGAACAAAAAAGGTTTTGTTCACAAAATACTGCAGTATCAAAAGTTACACTGAAAACGAACCCTGTCCTTTCCATTGTGTTATCCCCCTATGTGTTTGTGTACCCTTGTGTATTTGTTTTCTTCCTCTCTCTGTGTAGTTTCATAGAATTTTTTTCTCTTCTAATACTAAGCTACATTCACTATGATGAGGAATACTGTTATCCTGAAATATAATTGGTATTAATAATATGTTATTTAACTTGTAAATATGCTTAGATATAATTTATTCTATTTTGTTTTAATGCTCACATGTGAAGGTGATGTTTCAAAAGTTCTTCTGATCTTTATGTGTTTACTTATGTCATTATTTTTGTAACACTGATGTATATGTTTATCTCTATTCTATTGTAAAGCCTGTACTACAAATGTTATGTGTATTGTTATGTTCTTTAATGATGTATTTTGTACCTTTGTAATTGTATTCTTATGTTATAAAATTGTAATTAACACCAGTTCATCAAATTAAGTAACTTGTAAGTTACATTTCACTGCACACGTTTCTGTTGGTCATCGTATAGGGACAATATGTGAGAAGTAGGGACTGTTAGTGTTTGTATGTGTGTTAATAATTCAGCAAGGGACTGGATAACAGCATTGCTTGTTCCAAAGGCAATTCCAAAAACTTTGTGAGTGCACAAGTGGTGGTTAAGGACTTGCTATATTATCCGCAAGACTCTTCAATGGTGATTGTGCACCTGCACAGTCACAACAGATGGCTGCTGGCCATCTCTACAAGGACTACAGTGGGTCTGCGTCTTTGCTGACTCACCAGTACCATTATGTCTACAAGGACTACAGTGGGTCTGCGTCTTTGCTGACTCACCAGGACCATTATTTCTACAAGGACTGCAGTGGGTTTGCACCTCTGGTGGCCCACCAATACCGTAATCTCTACCAGGACTACAGTGGGTCTGCTCTGTGATGACCTACCAAACGATATTCTTCAAAACTTCGATTGACTCCACTGTGGGTTTGCTCTGTTGTGGCCCATTACCTGTCTGCATGTCGAGTCAGCACTGTCTTTCCATTGGAAGGACAACACTACTTCTTCAAGACTGCATGGAAATCCACTACGTCTGTGTGCATTGTCTTTTACTGCTCAGACTTTGAGAAAAGAAACGGCAGTTTTACGATGAACGATTAGGACTGTCTTTAGGGACTGTGAGAAAATTTGAGCTTTTGACCAACATTGTAGCAATAAGTGTGTGCATTTGATTTCTTTGTTATTGTAATTGTGAAAAAAAAAATTTAACAAATATGTATTGGTCAGTGCCCAACAAAATTTGTAAAATTTTTTGTGGGGAGCATGGGGGCTATGTAAGTAGGCTGTTTAGGTTTTTTTATTGGTAACGCCACGTCAGTATGAAAATCACTGGCTGTGCTGTGTGCAGTCTGTGGCTGCTTTTCATTGTTGTAATACTTGCCATTGTAGTGTTAGGCAGCTGGCTGTGAACAGCGCGTAGCGTTGGGCAGTTGGAGGTGAGCCGCCAGCAGTGGTGGATGTGGGGAGAGAGATGGCGGAGCTTTGAAATTTGTCATGAACTGCTATATTTATAAATGATGATATCAAGGTAAATACATTGTTTGTTCTCTATTAATATCTTTCATTTGCTAACTATCCCTATCAGTAGTTAGTGCCTTCCATAGTTTGAATCTTTTATTTAGCTGGCAGTAGTGGCGCTCGCTGTATTGCAGTAGCTTGAGCAGCGAAGATTTTTGTGAGGTAAGTGATTTGTGAAAGGTATAGTTTAATGTTAGTCAGGGCCATTCTTTTGTAGGGAATTTTGAAAGTCAGATTGCGTTGCGCTATAAATATTGTGCGTCAGTTTAAGCACAGTCATGTAAAATTGTTCTAAAGGGGACGTTTCAAGCTCTTTCCCCTACAACATACGGGGTGCACTCAGCCTCGTGATGCCAATTGACAAGCTACTCGACCGAATAGTAGGGGCTCCGGTCAAAGAAAACCATTATAACGACCGGGAAAGCGGTGTGCTCACTACACGCCCCTCCTATCGGCTGAGGATGACATGGCATTCGGATGGTCCCGATGAGTGATTTTATCCCCTACAATAGCATTCCCATCCCCCATGATTATTAGATTTTCGTCTCCCTTACGTACTGAATTACCCTTTCAGTATTCTTACCTACTCTTTCGTTCTCCTCATGAACTGCTTGCCATGTAGCGATGTATACCTAAACTACTGTTGCTCGTATTTGTTTACTGTCCAATCTGATGAAAACAAACTTATTACTGAACTGTTCACAGTAGCTCACTCTCTACTTTCCTATTCACAACGAATTTTTCTCCCGTTCTTCCATTTTCTGCTGATGTTGATAATACCCTATACTCATAGGGCCAGAAATCCTCGTCTTCTTTCAATTTCACTTCAGTGACACCCTCCTATATCTAGAGTGAGCCTTAACATTTTATGCTCCGACTCGCAGAACATTATCCTTTCTTCCATCACGTCATCAGACAAGTCTTCCCTTTCATAGAGGCCCTTGTTATTCAGTCTTTTTCTCATGGTTATCTTCACTTGGCAGTCCACTCCTGGAGATCACAATAGTGGGGGCTTGGAATCTTTAGCCAATTGAGAGATTATCAAGACTCTTCTTCAATTACAGGCCACACGTCCTGTGAGGCACATTACGTGTCTTTAGTGCAATGGTTTCCATGGAGTTCTGCATCTTCATTGCTGTTGATCATTCTTCCGCTATTTAGGGGTAGTTTCCCATCACAAGGGCAAGAGAGTGCCCTGAACCTGTCTCCGCTCCTCCACCCTCTTTGGTAAGTCCGTTGGCAGAATGAGGGTGACTTCTTATTCCGGAAGTCTTCGGCCGCCGTTACCGATGATTTCTATTCAAAATTTAAACATTGGTGGATGATTTCTATTCAGAATTTAAACACTGGTGGGTTTCTAACCCGGCACCGAGGACGTTATGGTTACTATTCAAAGATGCTACCCCTAATGGTTTGTACTCTCCAGGGGACACATTCAGTGAGGTATCTCAATGTCTCCAGAGGAAGAGTTGGTTCCAGAGAAGGTAGTATTTAGGACTCTGGGATCTGGAGCTAACTGGACGTTTCAAAGTTGTTCCATTGGGTTCAGGAAGAGCCTCTGGTCAGGCACACCGTTTCTGGAATTTTGCTGTTTACAAAACATTGCCTAACATAAGCTGTTTTGTTACTGTGCACATTTTCATGCTGATATAACCGTCATATCGCGCCTCCTCTCGTGTGCAGAGTAAACAAGACTGTAAAATGGGTCTGTATCCTTTCGAATTTAGTGCTTTCTTGGGCACAGTAGGGGGGCTACACCATAGCCATGGAGAACATCCCCCAAGGGCACCACTGCCTTCTTTGTAGCCCACTTCACTGTGAGCACTACTCATGATGGCATGCGACGTCCAAAAATTCTTCAAAACCAAATACTCCCATTGGGTCTCCACAGGGTATAGCGTAATTGACCATGTCAAATCACTTATCCCCTGTCATCCATTGTCCAGTGACGTCACTCTATATAGCACCTCAAGCATCGATTAGTGCTGATTGAGTAAATGGGTGGCTTATGAGGACCTGCTCGACCACTGTACCTCATTCTTCATAATTCCTTAGGTATAGTCATGATGCTAGCTGGACTGCTGGTAGAATTTCGTAACTCATAAATCATTCCTTCCACTGATTTGATATGACTTTTTGAAACTATCCTCCGCAGTGTTGGGTGGTCCCTGGCCGTCAGTTCATGAGGACTGCCTTCTGTTGTTTTACTTGTCGTTGTACCTTCGCAATTCAAATTCACACATCACCAAAAATTGACTTGTGCAGCTGTAGAAGGACTTAAACGTTCTTGATGGATTTATAACTACTAGTGACTGGTCCAGTTCACTTGACCACTCCATTCTGCTGTTATTGTTCCACAGGTACCTCGCCTTCTTTTGTACTGATGCGTCCGCCTCGCATGGGATCTAGTGCTCAATTCCGCATTGCATAGGCTCAGATAGTGTATGCTCTAGGAAAATGATCTTGAGAAATTTTGAAATATTCATGAAGTTTATAGTCTACTCCTTCCAAGACAAGTAATAAAATACCTGTGCAAGACTGGAACTCGAACCAGAACTTGCCCTTCGCAGGTAATGTTCCCACGAACTGAGCTACTCAGGTAATAATGTGAAGAGTGTAAAATGTGGGAGAAGTACTCAGAGAAGTGATGCTGTGAGGGCAGGCCTTGAATTGTGCCAGCGTAGTTCACTCGATAAGAGCATTATCTGCAACAAGGCTGCTTCTGGTTTCGATTTTCGCCCCTCAAACAGTTTGGCTCTACCAGGAAGCTTCTAAACAGGACACATTCCGCTAAAAAGTGAAAAGATTCATTCTGTTGAACAAACAACTAGTCATATGTTAGTTAATTTAAATACTTCATCGTCTTTTCCTATTTGATATTGTCTTGCGATGACATATCTATCCTCTCACTTTCTTTAAGACTATTTGTATTAGTATTCCCTGCATAATTTAAAAAGACCGTTGAGATTTCCATTTCAATTCCATAAAATTGATTGAAAATGGCACGCTTCTTAGCAAGAAAAATTCGAGTGTACCGGCATCGATTACAAGACCATTTGAGACAAAGCGTCTGTTATCAAGCTGACTGCTGAGAGCAGTTAGAGTGGTCGTGTACCTAGAAACTTCTCCCCAAGTTCATTTCTGCAAGACACGATGTCCAGGCGAAACTACAGGAATGTGAAAGCAAGAAAAGTACTGGCAAAAATTAGTAAGGAAGCACTGGAAACTGTTTTGAGGAAATATAAAAATCCTGTGCCTTCACCATACAAAGTAAAATCTGCTGACATCAAAATGGATGTACTAATGAACGAACTGCCTGGGATGCTGAATATAACACAATGTCAAACTACGACTCCTGGGTGAAACAAGACTACGAAGGGAACACTAATGTGGTTGTTAACACTGGAAAGAGAGTTGGCGTAGAGAGTCTGACATGGATTACATAAGATGTTGACTAACGGTGCCTAACAAATTTGTATGGCAAATCACAAGACCAAGAGTAAACCAAGATATCTGCAATCATCTTAGTGATTATATAAAGTGTGCATAATATGCATCTACTAGCTAATTCAACATCTTTGTTGCCTAAAATACGTACAACCTATTACCACACTGGATGCACCGATTAATAACTACGGAAAGTATGGCGTGTTTGACGTATCAAAGACTATGTGTAGTAAAGGCCAACGAATAGTATTTACGACATCTTCCACTGTACTTCGCGGCAATCCATTTTAGGTAATGTAAACTACCTGATAGCTTACAGAACATTTTCTGTACAGTGTTTAGTCTCCTGGGCAGTAAGAATACTCAGAAGCTGACATGTATTCAGTAAGCATTCCAGAAGACCGAGAAAAGATTACAAAACACAAGGTGTATATAAAGTCCAGGACAACTTTCAATTATTTACTGCACAAGAATTAAACACTGTACAGATGCCACACATATTGAATTTTGAAGAGAAACTATAAAAGTTTTTTTTTACAAAAATTCGATATTCGAACCTTGAGTGACCCAGCAGACGCCATTACGGCAATCGAATTCTTGCCATACCCATCCAGCATGGCATCGTCCACTGTGGCAGTCGCTTCCCGTATTCTCTCCCAGAGCTCTGCTACATCACGTGGTAGAGGCGGTACATACACCAGATCTTTAATGTGTCCACACAGAAAAAAGTCATTTCATGAAACAACTGTCCCCTTCTGCAGCACGGCCGATCCATCGATGCTGCAGTTCCGTGATCAGGTACTTACAAACTTCATGATGAAAATGGGGTGGAGCCCCTTCCTGCTGAAATATGAACGGAGAATCCGACTGCATGTGAGGCAACAGCCATTGCTGCAAGATGTGCAAGTAGGAATATCAAGTCACAGTGCTCTCGGCGAAGAAGAATTGCCAGTACAGCTTTCGATGTGACAAGGCACAAAAAACATTTACCTTTGGGGAATCACGCTCAAATTCAATGCATTCGTGTGGATGCTTTGTACCCCAGATGCGACAATTATGTCTGTTCACTTTCCCATTACTGTGAAAAGTGACTTAGTCGCTAAAAATTAAGTGATCAACCATACCATCCCCATTCTAATTCAATTGTTGCAGCTATGAACAAAACTCAAAACGCTTGTTTTTGTCATCGTCATGGAGCTTCTGCACTAGCTCCGATCTGAATAGTTTCGTACACAGCTTCTGTCGCAGGACGTTCCACACTGTCACTGCAGCCATTTCGAGTTACGGGATGAACGACGCACCGATTTCTTTGTAATCCTTATGAATGTCTCTCGTACGCGCTCCACATTTACTTCCCTCACACTGGGACGTCCGCTTCTCTTTGCCGGGCACAAGCAACCCGTTGTAACGAATTTGTTGTGTCAGTGGTAAATGACCTTCCTTTTTGGTGGCTTCTTACCGTACTTGGTTTTAAACATCCGTTGAACAGCTGTAGCACACTCGTTTCTGTCGAACTCCAACACACAGAAAGCTCGCTCCGCACCTGAACTCGCCATGTTTGCGACTATCGGAAAATTACCAAACTACACTGTGGCGGTATACATGAAAAAAAAACTTTGCAAAATTCATGACTGAGTTTAGGAAAAAGCTGTCGAGGTAAAATGCTAATGCTCTCAGCTGGGAATAATGTTGTTTTGCAAGTAACGAACAACATAGCCCTGTGTGTAGTAACGAAGCAAATTTTGATAGTGATACGTAATCGGGTCATTACGATGAGTACTTGATGTGACTGTGATCAGAAACGTAGAGCGATTCACTTTCCTCATTCACTTCGCTCTGCCCAGCACACACAATTTGCAAACAACTTCGTATGAGATGATGGACAAATACAGAGATCTATAAAATCGAGCAAATTCCATGTTGTATGAGAAATGTGTAAAAACCGTTCTAGTGATAACATCAAATGCCTCTGTTATTCCTTCATGAACTACAGTGGCATCATTAACTTCTTTAACAAGTACAAATGATAGCTGCACTAAACACCTGCACATTATTTCGTCGAGTTTTCAGAGAACATTATGGAAGTACTGCTTGATTGTTTTCTAAAGTGTAATTGGTAACAGTACCATGCACTAAAAAATTAATAACACAGATAAAATTTCAAATTGCTAATTATACCTGGAATGGGGACGGAATGTGTGTGAATTCCTAAGGAACCAAACTGTTGAGGCCGTCGGTCCCTAGACTTACACGCTATTTAAACTAACTTAAACTAACTTATTCTAAAAACAACACACACAAGCCCATGCCAGAAGGAGGACTTGAACCTCCGGCTGGAGGAGGCCGTGCAATCCGTGACATGGCGCCTCTAACAACGCGGCCAATCCACGCGGCAATGGAGAAGACGATGGCCATGTTCAACTCTTAGGGATCACTCTGATATTTGCTGGAATCATTTGTTAAACCACAGAAAGTTCAAATCAAGGTAGGCTGTGTAACACCTATTTTTGACCTATTTTGTATCTGTAACGATATTTCTGTGTCAATTTGTAGTATTGATTTTGTATACTGTTGTATCTGTCATGGACATTCTTTGACTTTGTGTACATACTTCCGCTACATGAAACTTTTGAACGATATTTTTTAAATTATGCTCGTGGATTTAAATAACTAATGGAATGATTGTTATGTAATGTACTGTAAATGACATAGGGTTGAATGTAAAAGATGTGAGGAATCCCCGCAGCAACGGAAGTAGCCTGGCAGAGTGGATAAGGTGTGATTGGCGCGCAAGTGGCAACTTGTCCTTTATGACGCTTAAGGAATCTGGGCTGAGCAGTGCTTTGATTAACAACTCGCTAGCAGTAACAGATCATTGTGGCTCATATTCCTGCAGTTTTGAGGCCAGAAGAGCTTTAGGGCAGTATTTATGGGCCTCGGATGCTGCATCTAGTGATATCATTATCATGGCATGGTTTTTGGCTCTATAAAAGTATAATTCCGAGGCCAAGAAGATATGTCACAGGGCGACGCCAACAGTATTGCTATGACTGCATCGCCGCCAGGTTAATAACCACTGCAAATCACGCCACCACTGCCCGCAGTATTCCACTAAATTGTTTATATTTGGCATTCTGTAAATGGACCAGGTATTTGTGAAATTTTGCTTGATTTTAATAATATTAGTGGTGTTGCTAAAACTCTATCTCACAGCAGTGATTATCCCAAGTCACAAACCTGGACAGGAATCCAATCATATTCAATTTAATTCCGAGTGTCCTGATTTGTTATGTGAAAGTCGTTGAAATTGAATTAAATGTTGTGTTGTCACCTGCTCAGGCAATTATATATTTGAGTAGGTCAAAAAACTGGATATGAAAGCACATTTGTTATTTAAAGAGTTATAGTTTGTTGTGCTTTACGTAAATAATAATTAATGAAAAGAATTCTTATCGTTTCTGATACAAACTGGTGTAGCTTTGTTAATGAGCATGGTTCTTCAAACCATGAGAGTTTATGGGTCCTCATGTATTGTCCCAGTTAATGAAGCAATGCAAAGGCTCCTTCAGAGCCAGTGTAGTTAGATTTGTATTCTGTTTAGTTGCTTCAAACCGAGTTTAAGAAAGAACTGTTTACTGTGTTATCTATTTTAATACAACTTGATTAAGGCATAGACATAGATACCCCATACTAACCGAAGTTATAGATTATGATCATTAGCAGACCCCCTGCTTTAAATTCAGAATCATTTCAAGCTTTTCCCTGTTCAGTATTGCTACTAGTTTCATGTGTGTCGGTAACTGGTTTTATAAACTGTTGCACGTAGTTCATTTAAGGTGCATGCTGTTGAGAGGCATATGTTACTGTTTACTATCTCATTGGCCATTTGTTTATCTGACTTACTAGTTAGTAGCACCTTTATCTGCGAGGTCAGGTTATTGTATTGTAGTGTGAACAGATGTAAGAAAAGAGTGTGTGTGTGTCATGGAATGTTAGGCCAGCCTTAGTACTGATTTCTGGTTTATCATTTTGCGTGACACAAGAATGCCTAATTAGGCTGGCGACCGGTTTTAATATGTGATATTACAACTTACTTTTGTGTTGAGAGAACGTCTGTTCCTGCCCCACCGTTTACTGTTGATTATACTTTGCTGGGGTGTTTCGGGAACGAATCCCAGTTTGATTGTTCTATTTCTATTAGGTTAACTCACGGTCACAAATTTTCAAAAATTCATCGCAGATGGCAACGGCCTTGCCGCAGTGGATACACAGGTTCCCGTGAGATCACCGAAGTTAAGCGCTGTTAGGCGTGGCCGGCACTTGGATGGGCGACCATCCAGCCGCCATGCGCTGTTGCCATTTTTCGGGGTGCACTCAGCCTCGTGATGCCAATTGAGGAGCTACTCGACCGAATAGTAGCGGCTTCGGTCAAGAATACCATCATAAGACCGGGAGAGCGGTGTGCTGACCCCATGCCCCTCCTATCCGCATCCTCCTCGGAGGTGACACGGCGGTCGGGTGGTCCCGGTAGGCCACTCGTGGCCTGAAGACGGAGTGCATCGCAGATGGATAAGATAGCATAAATTGCCGTTTAAGGTGGTCGGTGGTACCGTTACAGCAGTATCGATTAATAATGATACCTAGATGAAATTATATAACAATAATTAGAAATAGGTACGAACAGAAACTGTAACCAACGTAAAATACCTAGGAGTAACTATTCAGAGCGATATTAAGTGGAATGATACCATAAAATAAATTTTAGGAACAGCAGATTAGGAAAAGCAAATGCCACTCGAAATTCATAGGAAGGAAGTGGCTTGCAAGGCGCTTGAGCGTTGTTCATCGTTCAGGAATCCTAACCAGGTAGGAATCACAGAAGAGATAGAGAAGGTATAACGAAGAGCGGTGCGTTTCGTCACGGGATCGTTTAATCGGCTCGAGAGCATTGCTGAGGTGCTCAACAAACTCAAGTGGCAGACGTTACAAGAGATGCGCTCCGCATCACGGTGAGATGTACTACTGATCTTTCGAGAGAGCATTTACCGCAAAGAATCCGACAACGTATTACGCCTTCCCACATGTTATCGCGAAATGATCAGCATCAGATAATTTGATAAATAAGAGCCAGTACAAAGGCTTATCGACAATCATTCTTGCCACGTTGCAGTCGCGAGTGGAGCAGGAAATGGAGGGTCAGGACCCTCCGCGACACACCGACAGACGGCTTGCGGAGTATGTTGTCGATGTAGTTATTCAGAGATGAAGAGGTTTCTCTAGGATGGAGCAGCGTGGAGAGTTGAGTGGAACCGGTCTTTGAACTGTTGACCACAACAACACAAACAAAAAGATTGCATATCGGAAACTTTCACGAATAAGTTTTGATTACGCTTTTACCTGCAACTCTACATAACAGGATCTCACAGTCAGAGATCACCACACTGGTTACAGCTTGCGTCATTTTAATAAAACAATGCTACTCTGAAATGGCTGGAGCTTTTCTACCAGGAGGGGACGACAGAGTTTTGCGGGCAGATAATTCCGCGCGGAAGCGATATTGCCCGTAAAAGCTAACGGCTCCGAGGTGAAGGGGTGCCGCCGCTCTGCGCAAAGCGCCAGACAGACCCCGCGAAATGTAATGAAGGCGGCAAAAAAGCCCCGCTTCTGAGGAAACCGGAGAGGGGCCACGCAGTGGGGACACAGTTTGCAGTTTGCGGAGCTTCAGATGAATTACGGCGGCTAAACCTGACTACAGTCTCGCATAGTGCCTCTCTACTAAATTGTTATTACCGGTGTTAACCATCTCGGTACAATCAGGTGAATTACTGCGACAGATATTAACCAGTGCTGGGTTTCTAACAAAGAACGAAGGTGCAGAATCTTACAGAGAACATAACTTAGCAGCAGTGTAATAACATACACAGTTGCCAATAATCTAAACTGCTGTATAAAGACAGGTCGGTGTTTACTGTTGTTACCAAAAACCTCGCAAAGTTACTTCAGATTCGTAAGCGACATTCTAATAAGCGTTCGGAAGGATATAGGCTGCTTATTTTCTTTTAATATATATGGTATATAGCTATACACATATACTTTATAAAGGGGAAAAACTATTAGGAAAAGTCTTTAAAATTCTTGACTAACTTCAAACTTTTGTACGATACTCGAATGAACCTTCAAAGGGTATATATTTATACACAACTATGTGCTGTTTTGCTTTCTCCCTCGTAGGCGGGTTTAACAGAGAACAAAAAGTTATGTTTAAGGTTTGCCGACATACGAGAACAATATTGCTACGGATTCTGAATCGTCCGAATCATTGTAATCCTATCTGTTCACAGATTAAAACTATATGAAATATTGCCATTGAAGCTAGTACCATCAAACGTCTAGCAGAACGAGAGGCTTCCAATACCCTTTATAGCAGTGATACTAATCGATTTATCCATATATTTTAAGTGACTTCAATTCCCAATGGTGGTGTCGGTGGCAATAACAATAAATAAAGCATAAGGTTAGAGAAGGTGTGGGAGGGAGAGGAGATGGACAGATAAAGTGAGGAAGGAAATGAGCATACAGAAGGGGAAGGAGGAGATAGACACAGACGGGGTGCTGGTGAGAGATTTGAGGGATGGGGGGGGAGGTGCAAGATGGAGAGAGAGAGAGGGAAGGAGGTAACGGACAAAGTGAAAATGGAGAAGGGGATGGACATAAAGAGGGGGGGGGGGAGATGGGCAGAGAGAGGGAGAGAAGCAGATTAGGACCTATATCCAACTGCCATGCGTGTTTAGCAAATGTGGGCCATTGCTGGGTTCACTTGTATCAATATTCAGCAACATGTTCATTGCCTATCCATTCGCTTGGTAACTGAATTGCGAGTTGCGCCGTCACACATTGTGTTCGGCACGACAGCGTTTCGAATCCCCATCCGGCCATGAAGATTAGGTTTTGCGAGATTTTCCTAAATCGCTTAGGGCAAACGAGCCCATCGGTTTCGTTCCCCGTTCTTCCCCAATGCAAGTTTGTGCTCCATCTCTAATAACCTCGTCGCAGACGGAAGTTCAACCCGAATCTTCCTTCCTAGAAATTTTTCTATGAAAAGTGTCAAAAACTGAGTCAAGACCCTAATGGTATATACAGTCAAATCATTTTCATTTCTAAGGGACTGTACATCCTAGTGTTTGACATAAACTTCAAATTGCTACCTCTACCCGCTCCTGAGAAAAAAGGGGTCTTAATAGACGCAGAGACAGACACACGGTCCACAAAGGACAAAAAAAGCAATACCATTAGAAATTAACAATTGTCGGCTTTTTTCCTTTACTGCTACTGTGAAACCTTGCTTCTTACCAAATTTTATGATTCTCAGTCAACGGGAAGTACCCTATAGATTTTGAGGAGTAAGTTTGCAATTTTCAGAATATGTGACAAAAATGGCCGTAACTTTTGACTGCATTGACTAAGAAGCTCACATTTTTTACACCTCCAAGAGACCTTAGAGCATAATACCTGACATAAATTTCAGCGTGATACATCTTCCCGTTGTTTAGAAAATGGGCCTTAACAGACAGACAGACAGAAAACAAAAGGCAAAAAATTAAAATATAATACCATTACAAATTAAAAATTTTCGGATTTTTTCCATTTACTTCTGCTGGAAAAGCTTGCTTCGTGTCAAATTTTATGATTCTAGATCATCGGGAAGAACCCTATGGGCCTTCGTGGGGAGTTGCTAGTACCGAAATATGTGACATAAGTGGCTGTATCTTTTGATTGCATTGACGTAGATGTTTACATCTGTCGTACCATGGATCTTATTTTGTGGCATAAATTCCAAATTAATAGCTCAGCCGATTACTGTGAAATAACGGTCTCACCAGTCGGAAAGACAGACCAACAACGAAGTCATCCTATAATGCTTCCGTTTTTACCCGTGGAGGTACGGAACGCTAAAAAGGAGAAGTGATTTCTCCTACATGAGGCATCATTCTAGAAGATGTCCGCGGCTCGTAGTCTTGCAGTAGCGTTCTCGCTTCCCGCGCACGGGGTCCCGGGTTCGATCAATACTCAATACGTTGCTCTCGTTAGTGAAAGAAAAATTACTGAAATTTTGCCGATAGAGTTTTGAGCAACTGAAGGCAGTGTGGCCTTGGGAGGCAAGGATAAGAGAAGGAGCTTTCATCGACGACATCAAGCTTTAAATACGTAACAGAGGTAGCACAGGCCAGTTTTCAATTTATTCCACAATTGTAAATCAATACTTAAAAAACACGACAGTTTTAGTTACAAGTTATGTTCTTGAGGCCACGTCTGTCTACATCTCACAAAATTTGGCGTAACTTTCTGAAGTAACTGATTCGGATACAGTTCGTTTTCACAACGCGACACCTAAATTTATTTTTTTTATTTTTTATTTATTTTTTACTCGCCCCTCGCTCATAACGTGAGCTATTTCATGCAGCTGCTTCAAATTCCACTATAACAATGTGTATTTTCTAGCAGTTTTCGTCTATGTTCCATTCTTGTGGCATCCTTCCATATTCCTCATCTTCGGGAGAAGAACTGTCAAATTTGAATGCAGGCAAAAACTACTTAGACGCTCAAAAGCAAGAAATGGGTGCCTTATAAACCCTTACCAAATTTGTATGGATTTTCGTTGTCGGTGAACAACCAAAAATAAATAATTTTACTATGGGACGATGTTCCATGTTTTCCATTGGAATTTAAAAAACAGCTCAATCACTTCACAGAGCCGTACAAATTGTACAAAGCAAAGTTCTCCGTTAGATCTAGTTGACACCTGGCATAGATTATTGGCCAACTCGTTCCAGTTTGTGAAATAAAAGTTTTATAGACATCAATGACATCTCTTTCAAACAACATATTGGCAGAAGTATCAGCAATTTGGTAATATGTTTTTCACAGAACTGCTTAGACGTACAATTTTTTGTTAATAGTAAATGAAAATACCATAATAGATAATTTACTAAACGATGGTGCCTAAGTTAAGTCAGCAGTTTGTACTGTATTTTGTACGGTACTTGGTACGATGTTTTGAAGGCAACTCTTCCCGTGCGGCTACCTTTTTTAACAATGTTTCAAATGTGTTAACAATTAGTTACGAGACGAGACACGGTACTATGTAGAAGAGAGTTTCCGCCCATACGGTAGCAAATAGCTTCATACAAAGTGAACTGGGATTTCGGTTGACGTATGTACACGGGTGATTCCAAGTAGCCATATAACTAGAAGTCATAAGGAGTTAGGTGAGGACCACCTGGTGCTCATTTTAGCTACAGATAGTTACTGACAACATGATTATCACGAATTTCACTCGTAGCAGATGCAGGGAAAGGTGCACGATGTAGGGAAGTCCTTTATCCTGTTACGATTCTACCACACTCTGCAGCGCTTAAAAAAGGCACGAAGGGGTCTCGCAACAGTGCTGAAAGGGGACAACAAGATCGGTTGACAGTGAACCATTAAGGAATGCTACAAATGAAGATCGACGTATAACTAAACCTACCGTGAATTCACGGCACACTGCTAATGCAAAAGTTGGCTTGAGAATTGCGTGGGATGACTATACACTTACATAAAAGTGTATTCCTTTGTTAAGAGGTTATACGCTCCACCCGCAAGCCAAAGTAATTTGATCAGTTTTGGCAAAGAAAGGAGTCCGACACAGAATACATTTGTTGAAAAACCGTTGAACACAGTCTATGGGACAACTACAGAGCAACTTTCTCTAAAAATGTATATATCCTAGAATAATTTTTGCATTATTAAAGATGAATTTTAAACTCTTAATTCTCCTATGCAATATCGCAACAGTGTCAAAAAATGTTCAAATGCGTGTGAAAGCTTATGGGACTTAACTGCTAAGGTCATCAGTCCCTAAGCTTACACACTATTTAACCTAAATTATCCTAAGGACAAACACACACACACACCCATGCCCGAGGGAGGACTCGAACATCCGTCAGGACCAGCCACACAGTCCATGGCTGCAGCGCCTCAGACCGCTCGGCTAATCCCGCGCGGCGCGCATCTGTGTCTTTTTCCCTGTGTATGTATGTATGAATGATAGACCGCCATTGTTCTTAACTGCAATATCGTGATTCAACTATGAATTTTCCTGCACACAGTAACCTATAAATAAAGAGATATAATTAGAAAATACAAAATTGCTTAGTACTTTATGGACGGAATGGCTTATGCTTCAACTCAAGCAAATGCTCTTACTACTGATGCTGTAAGTAGAAATTTTCCTTCGTAAAGTTAATAATGTTTGACTCGTCGTAATTTTTTAAAATCTATTGAACAATCTACACTATGTGATCAAAGGTGTCCGGTAAATCCCAAATATATATGTTTTTCATATTAGGTGCATTGTGCTGCCACCTACTGCCAGGTACTTCGTATCATCGACCTCTGTAGTCATTAGACATCGTGCGACAGCAGAATGGGACCCTCCGCGGAACTCACGGACTTCGAACGTGGTCAGGTGATTGGGTGTCACTTGTGTCATACGTCTGTACGCGAGATTTACATACTCCTAAATATCCCTAGGTCCACTGTTTTCGATGTGATACTGAAGTGGAAACGTGAAGGGACACGTACACCACAAAAGCACAAGGCCAACCTCGTCTGTTGACTGACAGAGACCGACGACAGTTGAAGAGGTTCGTAATGTTTAATAGGCTGACACCTATCACACAGAAATTTCATACTGCATCAGGATCCACTGCAAGTTCTATAAAAGTTTGGCGGGAGGTGAGAAAACTTGGATTTCATGTTCGAGCGGCTGCTCATAAGCCACACATCACGCTGGTAATTGCCAAACGACGCCTCGCTTGATCTAAAGAGCGTAAACATTGGACGATTGAACAGCGGAGAAACGTTGTTTGGATAAACGAGTCACGGTACACAAAGTAGCGATCCGATGGCAGGGTGTGGATATGGCGAATGCTTGGTGAATTCCATCTGCCAGCGCGTGTGGTGCCAACAGTAAAATTTAGTGACTCATTATAACAATGATGCCACACCTATCTCTGGCAGTTTCTTCATTCTGCTCGTCACTGAACTTCCAACTCTCTCAATATTTCGATTTTCTTATCCAGAGATTAGCATCAAGCATCTACCAAAAAAGAAACTCTCCCCTTCCCCCCCCCCCCCCTCCCCACAAAGTATGTACATTTCTCCTCTAACAAGGTGCCGTGTCCTCTCTGTGCATCGTATCACTACCAACTCCTCTCTTCAACTGTCTCTTGTCTCAATAAAATAACAATGATAAAATTTATGTGTACCAGACTATAGCACATTTTAGTTACAGTCGATTTTACACAAAATATTACATATGATCATACATATAACACAACAAATACTCCTCGTTATAATTAACGCTGGGTTCGTTTACATTTACATTTATGGTGCAGTGTAGAAGTATTTACTAACTTACAGCATTCTGGAGTAACCTGAGTCAGCAACTTCTGTTAATCAGTACAGCGAAAAACGAGTCCAAGTTGCCAATATTTTGTTTTTCATTCGATGACTAGTTTCGGGGCGAGACCCATTTTCCAGTCAACATAACAAAGTCAAAATTCGCATTTCTGATGATGTCAAAAATGTACATAACTGATTATCTGCATGCACTGTAAATGTACACAACTGATTATCTGTATGCACTGTAAATGTAGTTTCCACATTTTTTTATATCTTCGGAAAGCGCTTTTCGACATTGTTATGTTGACTGGAAAATGGGTCTCGGCCCTAAACTAGTCACGAATGAAATCTAAAATATTTGCAACTTAGACTGGTTTTTCATTCTTTTGACAGTTTAGTATTTGTATCTTAAAAAATAAAACATATATTACATTTGAGTCTGTTTGAAAACTACAACTCACTGATAAAAAATATTACAGAAACCTATCACAGAAAAAAAGAAAAGAAAAACTGCGTCACAAACTACATGCCCGTCAGTGAGTTTCCAAGGAAACCTCACAGCGTTCCCTTTTCTTCGTTTTCTGAATAACGCAGTGAAATGAAGATATGAGATCCTCTGTTTCTTAACTTCCTGTTCCTACTGACATTGCTACATATGAGACATGAAAGTTATAACAAAAACGAACGGAAGTAATACTACTGTAAATCAGAAAAGCTCGTCGTATTAGCTACATATCATACACCTCTCATCCGACGAGTTCTTTTCCAATACATCCTGTTACATGCGCACAAAATTTTCAGTCACAAAGCAATAAACAAAGTGCTTTGTTTCATTCTGAAATGTACATGGAATGGAAGATCAAAGAGTTTGGTAATTTCATGAAAGTAAAAAAAAACTGGTAGGATTAAACCGTTTAAACTACTAACGCGGCACTTTGAGCGGAAAAGGTCAGAGTGTTCTGAGCGCTCGAGAGCTGATGATTTGCATGTATAATGGACCAACCTTTGTGAAGAAAAGCAAGTGCTGGAATTGTGCTACTAAACTGCGTTCGGTCCCAGCAAACGTTCAGCTCCTGTTTGAAATTACGTCATGGCTAATTTGTTTCACGACCTACATTCCCAGTACAACGAACTTAACACTTGAATGCAAGAATATGTCTTCCGACGTTCCTTGTCGTCGCTCATATTCAATGGCTGAGCGCAGTGATAACGAGACTATACATTTTCCTTACTTCGAGGTTTGCTTGGATAAGAGTTCCTGCCAAACACACGGCTTTAGTCTCTCTGGAACTTCCATTACAGCGAACATCTCGCTGCAGAGGAGAGGATGAATTCACGAAACAACACCCCGCGCATGTTAATACTTCAAGTTACATTATGTGTTTTTTCATACTCCTACATCATAGGCTGCCACGTAAATAGTTTTCATAAGAAAGATCCGAAGGATATTAAAAAGATTGATGATTAGCGTACCGACGTTGCTCAACCGAGATAGCAGCCGAAACACATCGTCAGAAAAGTTTTGTTACCTTGCCGTACATCGGCCGCTTTACATCTAAGACTGACGGAGTTCTTAAAAGAACAAAGTTTTAAACGTGCTTCTCGCTTTCTGACAAGCTTACATCTCCTTCTAAATACTACTAAAAGCAGTCTTTGTTACATTAAGGTGGAAAACGGGATGGAGAGAAAAAAAAGAAAAGCAAACCGTTTTGCTTCCCCTTTCTGGTACTGGGTCCGTCACAGTTGTCACGACAAGGGCCTTTTTGATTAACATAGGCACAAGATAAAAATTCAGCAAAGTATGAGATCCGTCGGTCACTGTGATATAATCGCGAAGACTGTGGAAGGTGGCGCAGCAACATTTTGTACTTTTTGTACTTATAATTCAGCTTCTTTTCGATAGAATTCGTTATTATCTGCGTGCCAACTCTGACAATGAGAGATCAGTGTGTGCATTTCCTATATCTAGATGAAAACCTTGACTTTCACACGATTAGATCTGTGGCTATCGAGCCGGCCGCGGTGGTCTAGCGGTTCAGGCGCGCAGTCCGGAACCGCGCGACTGCTACGGTCGCAGGTTCGAATCCTGCCTCGGGCATGGATGTGTGTGATGTTCTTAGGTTAGTTAGGTTTAAGTAGTTCTGAGTTCTAGGGGACTGATGACCACAGATGTTAAGTCCCATAGTGCTCAGAGCCATTTGAACCATTTTGTGGCTATCGAAGTTATTCTCCAATTGACAAAGTCGGGGTAAAAGACGCAATGTATAAGCTTAAATTATAGCTTGATGTAATTATTACTGCTCTGTAGGCCGTAGCTAGTCTCACAGACAATTCAAAATGTTCAAATATGTGTGAAATCTTATGGGACTTAACTGCTAAGGTCATCAGTCCCTGAGCTTACACACTACTTAACCTAAATTATCCTAAGGATAAAGACACACCCATGCCCGAGGGAGGACTCGAATCTCCGCCTGGACCAGCCGCACAGTCATGACAGCGGCGCTCCAGACCGCTCGGCTAATCCCGCGCGGCACACGCAGATTGTGATACAGTCGCTGCGACTCAGCCCTGAGGCGTACACGGAGAAATGTGCTCCTGAGGCATCGGAACTCCTGCCGTGCTCATACTTGGTTACAACCATTAAATATTAGCGGAAGTACACAGGTTCTCTTTACTGTTCTCATAAGCGGGATCTGCACAATGTGGCAGAGATTAATGGCCATAAAATAAAGAAGAAGAAAGAGCTAAAACATGGAAAATACAAGAGTAATAAACATGTTGGGACGGTACTGTTATAGATCGTAGATTATACGACTTTAACAAAAAAAAAAAAAAAAAGTGAAGCACCAGATGGGGAGGAAGGAACGAAACGAAACTTCGGAGGCTGAGAGGGTACGTGATGTTTATTCAGTTATTACAAAATCGAGACAAATTTACGAATAACGTTGCTATATGAGCCCACTTATCAGTATGAAACTGCGCATCTCTGGCCAGGATGCGTGCCCTTATTCAGTTGGGAACGGTGTCATAAAGCCGTTGTATCTTCTTCTCCTGACACAGCTGCCCTACAACTGTTGTAATTCGTCCTTGATATCTTAGGCACCGGCACTTGGACGGAACTGACGTCCGAGCTGCTTCTACACGTGTTCAATCGGGGACAGATTTTGGGTTCTTGTTGGCCACAGGAGTACTTGAATACCACGAATACAGTGCATACAGACATTCTATGTGTCAACGATCATTTTCCTGTAGAAAAATAGCATCAAGATATTGTTACACGACAGTTAACACATGCGGACGTTGATGTCCATGACATACCATAACACCATCTGAGTTCAGCACTTCCGGGGATTTTACCTTTTTTTTTTTAAAGGTAGTGTACATAGATTAAACAGAATGATCCATCCAGTCTATTCTGATTAACTAGATTTTCGAACCTATACTTCAGAAACAAATACACTAAAGTATACTCGGAATAACTCAAAAAGACTGGAAGAATGGCCCCCTCTCTCCAGGCCGCCGTCACATTCGCCTACGACTGTCTTCCGGCGTCGTGCAGAGAGGCAGTTCCTCCCTGACCTCAGTGCGACGCCATTCGTCAATAGTCCATGTTTCTCAATGGCGGCATCAGTCCAGACGCGGTCGTTTGTGTTGCTGTGTTACCGATAGTGTGCTGCGCCACGCTTTAGATACCACTATTTCGTACGAGATACATTGTATGAACAGGCTGTAACAGAACTGCAATGCGTAGGTGAAAACCAGCGTTGGACAATGTAGCTTACTCTCGCCATACAACAATAAGTATTACTGACAAGACCTTACCTACACTCAACGACGTAATCTGTGTGACTTGAAATAATCGTCTTTACCATCATAATGACGTCAAGTAAGATTTGACATTCTCCTCCAGACGCTACAAATCACACTACAGCTCGCTACGACATTAGTATGTACAAAAGGATGGGCACAATAACACTTCTCGTGGTATGATGAGGTCTGTGGTAGCTATCTGGATATTAATTACAACAACGCATCTGACTGTGAGGGCTCACTAGGTGCTAAAGATAAACTACCATCAAAAATAGTATGAGCCACCAGAAAAACACAAAATGCGAGGGTCTACGGGAAGTAGAAATGATATATTTACTGCAACAGTAACAGCAGCCTATACCGAGGCTTACTTTGTGTTCTGACAACACAACTAAACACATTCTCAATAGGGTAGGTAGCAGAAAAGACAACTTTCGTATACAACTGATGAATAGGTCATATAGATCCGTTGCCTCTTGCAGTTGCTGATCTTTTAAAGCTTCAACGAATAATCATATATACATGCAATCAATGTGAACGTTATAAATTGGAGAATGTGTTCACAAGGCAACGATATAATTTAATATTGTTTATCTCTCGTTGTCAATCAACGATAACCTCTATCTATAAGTAGCGCCTTGCTACAACAAGGTGCTTGATCGTACTCAATTTTTTTCGTGATAAACTATTTCGTCAATCACAACTTTCCAGAATGAAGTGTAATAACCTTTTATTTTTTGTTAACCACTTTTCAATAAAACGTAAACTTTCCCCGTCAAAAAAAAAAGATGAACTACCATACTTTCCGTTACAAGTTATTAACTGAAAAATACTATTTATTCTCTTTAGGTTTTTAATTTCTTTTAAGTCCGCCGCGCAGCGGTAGCGTTACCGCCTACCATCCAAGCCGGCCCGGGTATGACTCCCGGCACGGGGGTGGGTGTTTTGTGTCTTTCCCCATCATTGGGAGACAAGTCGCCGAAATGACGTAACTAAAAAGACTTTCAATACGGCAGCCGAGCCCGGAAGGGGATATCCTGGCCAATAAATGCCATACGATCATTTCATTTATTTGAACTTCGCTTTTACCAATATGCCAGTCTTTTACTTTATTGACTTTTGGATTTATTTTGATACTGAAAGACATATTAGTCTTCTTTCAAATGTTCAAATGTGTGTGAAATCTTATGGGACTTAACTGCTAAGGTCATCAGTCCCTAAGCTTGCACACTACTTAACCTAAATTATCCTAAGGACAAACACACACACCCATGCCCGAGGGAGGACTCGAACCTCCGCCTGGACCAGCCGCACAGTCCATGACTGCAGCGCCTTAGATCGCTCGGCAGTCTGCTTTGAAATAAACTTTTAATATTTTCCTTGTAATAGTTTGGGGATAAAAGGAGAGTCTGGTACCAACTTTTTCAGTTTCAAACAGTTAATTCTTTTTTTCCTGCCATTAGTTCGTTTACAGGTACATGTCAGCGTTTTACTATACGAGTGCTGGTTCCCTATTCGAAACCCACAAAGTGGAAATTTAATAAAAGAATAAAAAGAACCTTAATATCACCGCCACTTCACTTTTCAAATATATGAACTTTAAATAATCAAACGAAGCTCAACCACGTCAGGCGTTGACTTACGTGACCCACTAATAATTTGAAACTCAAAACACTCGATGATCACTTTTAGAGAGAATTAGCATGTTCTCTAATAAATGATTCTTGATTTGTCGTTTAGGGACAACTGGAAGAGCCATCAAATTCTCAATAAACTTCCGATTGTTTCTCAATAAACAACTATTACGTAAGACGACCGTTCTATTTAATATCGACTACACATTCAGTGTATACATCGAGATTTCAGGAATTTACTGTATTACGAGCCTCACGCCGAAGTCTCAAAATAAAGCCTAACCAAATATCGCTAAGTCGCTGTTCCTCAGTGCTTGCGTACTATACAACCACAATAAGCAATGCAACGCTACTATCCCTTACTGCGTGCTTTGATCCTCAACGTCCGCAGCTCGTGGTCGTGCGGTAGCGTTCTCGCTTCCCACGCCCGGGTTCTCGGGTTCGATTCCCGGCGGGGTCAGGGATTTTCTCTGCCTCGTGATGACTGGGTGTTGTGTGATGTCCTTAGGTTAGTTAGGTTTAAGTAGTTATAAGTTCTAGGGGACTGATGACCATAGATGTTAAGTCCCATTGTGCTCAGAGCCAGTTGAACCATTTGATCCTCACCCACGAAATAACTAAACGACTTCGCATGAACACTTCTCTTCAAATACATCATCCAACGGAAAATCTATAAACTTTGAAACACGGTTCGCCTACAAACGCGTGACTATTAAGCAGCACCACGCGTCATTAGTCACAAGTAGGAGACACTAATATCACACGTCAATAAATCGGAGCTTTTCCTATATCTGGCGAGTCTACACTCTACCAAAATCTGTGAAATAATCTACACAAGCCGATAATCTTCTCAAAATACCTTTCCACACGACTTATAACTGCTTAAGACCACACTTGAATGATACAGACTAATTTACGTATGTTCGTGTGAGGAAGTCTCATCACACTCTCTAGATAATCTCTCTCTCTCGAGGCTCACCACTCGAAAAACACTCGGGTACTAAACTGAAATTCTAAAAGGAGAAGCGAAAAACCATTCTCTGCGAAGAAACATATCACGCCAATTCTCTCTTTAACAATGTTTCTTCTTAACAGTCGGCGGCAAAGGTTTCTAGTGGCTAGCTGCTTCGTAACTGTTATCTTTGCCGCACGCCGCGATTCGGCAGTCGGCTGGGCATTGCAGACTCGCTGACATGATAGCGCATGGCTTTCCTCGAACATTAGGTGTCACGTATCTACAACATTTAAACACAAAAAACTAAGAAAACTTTACAGACCTCGTAACAAGCTCTTCATTCACTCAAAACATTAAAGTCGATAGTAATTTGAGGCGACGTTAATAAGTTAAGTGCTTTTTGGAGCTGAAGGCATTTGGCGCATTACAACAGCCTACGCACGGTACGGCAGTTGCGTAGTCTGGCTGCTGCTAGTCCCCAACCAGTGTTGCGGGATGACAAGTAGTGTTTCAGGAAGCGCGTTACTTGTTTTTTGATGGCAGGCGCAGATATGAAGGGGTTAGGATATGCCTGGCGCCACTGTCACATCCGAAATACACAACACTGGATTTTCCACGATTCGACCAGGAGGCTAAATGTAGACCCAAAATAAGGGCACTTTCAAACTTTAATTTTAATTTTAAAAATCAACAGCCTCAGTTGCACAGATTACCTAGGTTTCAGTACAGCACTCGTGGCTGCCGCATCGCGGTGGCGAAGTGGGGCCGAGGCAGTTTCAGGTAAGTTTTTGCAGTCTGGCGATAATTTATGGATTTGTAGTTTTAGCTGGACGATGTCCACTATGGACAAACGGTAGTTGCTTTTACCCTGAGGAAGGTTGGGTTATCCTGACTGAAACCTAGGTAAGTCTAGGTAATCTGTGAGACTGAGGCTGCTGATTTTTAAAATTAATATTTATACAGTTGCTGACAGGTTGGCGAAAGGTTGAAAATATTTACTTTCAAACTCTGTTATGTGCTGACAACGCTGACTGACACGAGTACGCAGCATCTCTGTGTCGTTCACAGCGAGCACTCACCATGTGACGCTCTTCACACCTCTCATACACCCTAACGGGCGTGGTAACGACACGAAACACGAGCAACAGGAACACACTCCAATGAGAGTTCTATGTCTCAAAGAGAAATGCAACTTTAATCGTTTGCATCCCTGCTGATAGTTTGTACGTGTACGACGTTGCAGTGACATCTGAGCGTGTCTTCTGGGTGCTTCAATATTTTTGTCAAGTAGTGTATACTTGTAGAAAAAAAGAGTGGCCTAACCAGACTGTTCTAATTAAGAATATTTTCGAAGCTTTACCTCAAAAACAAATACGTTAATGTACACTTTTAGAGATATACACAGAATACAGCAGGTGAAATAGATAGCTAGTAGGATAGATAATAGAGAGCTTCAGATACATATAAAAATAGAGGTACAGCAAAACTTTACGACTATGCGTCGTGAATCCGTATAAAAATTGGATGGTTGCTATATGTCTTCATGTAATTTATCCACAGCCACTGAGCTGAATCATAATTATTATTGTGAAATCTACTGTGCACACAAAAGACCATTCAGATTTCGTACTGTTAGCCAGGAGACTGATACAGTTAAGGACACTGAGTAATAATAGGAACATCTAACTACCACGGGTGTTTGAAACTGCCTGTCAGAGAGTACTCATCCAAATCGTATCCCATATCAGAGTCTCAGGTTTCGCTTGCCAGAAGGACTCATTTCAGTGCAGAAATCACTGCAGAGTGAAATCCTCAGCAGAGCTCGGCCACGACGAGAGAAGAAGTCATGCGACAGACGAGTCCTCGCACGCCCGCACTCCTAGTCGGCGGCCCTTTGATCAGCGATGCGCGGCCCGCAGTGTGAGCTCTGGCCGCTGACCTGATTACGTGTGCAGCCGTGCGCTCCACGCGGCGATCCGCGCACTGCGCTCACACCTCCCTGCACACCACCATCTGCTGAGCGAGCTGTCCGCAGCAGCTTGCTTGAAAATCACTTCCATTCATCCATACTTACTGCACCGCTGCTGTGGTTGCTGCACCGAACAAGATCACGCAACACAGACATACATAGGAAGGTAACGGGTCCAGTCATAGCGCTGGCAGGCTGATTTCATTTGGTTTAATCTAAATTTAAATGACGATAAATTAGCTTTAGAAGTCGCATAGGCACCAGATAATGAAAGAGAGACTGAATAAAAATCAAATCACTTCCATAAGATTTGTCACCCCAGGAAAAGCGTTCGATAGTGTAAGATGTTTCAAACTCTCGGAGCAATACGTTTAAGTCGGGTAAGGGCATACCGGGTGGACCAAATAAGAGGAGCCCAGAGAACGGAGTTCCAGGTTACAATGAAACACAGCAGAGGAAAGGAAATACAGTACTAACACGAGGAAAGGAACTACAGTGCTAACATGACTATATCACATGCTTTAAGTGACCAACATTCATTTCTTGTCAGTGTTAGTGCCCGGACAGAGAATTGCTGAAGGTGTATCGAAGTTGGACTGCTGGAATTGCTGCAGTCTCATCCAAAATGTTCTGCTGCAGTCCTTCAAGACTAAGAGCATTGTTGCGGTAGACCTTAGATTTGAGGGCTCCCCACACAAAGTAATCGCACACTGACATATCAGGTGACACGGGTGGCCAGCTGGAGCCGCAACCAAACTGACACCTGCCCAAGATGCTATCCAGGCGGGTGTAAAATGAATGTGCGCAACAGAAAATAATAAACGCTCAAATGAAGACTGGGCCCTGTCTGACTACCCCCTGAAGCAGATCTAAGGATCTTTTAATGGACTTTAACACATATAAATTACAATATAAACATAAATGGATGATTAAGGCAACTAATCGTACTAAATGATAAACATTGTTCCTGCTTATATATTTACTGTAGATTAAAAAATACATTTATATTACGAAGTTTACATTTCCTAAGTACTGATCAATTGCCAAACTCTGCCCCTTAATATGACTGCGCGATCTAATATCAATAACGCGGAATGACTGACATCATCTACGTACCAAGCACTAGAAGGTACTACTTTCAAAGATAATCTACGTTGGTTTGGAACCTCAGTGGAAATAAACTAACGTGGCCACAGCTGTTTACCTTTTATAGCTCTAATAAGCCTAAGCAATTTGCGATATCACCGTATGTACTGCGTCCGGTGCGTCGAAGTGATGGTTCTCGTACTCGTCTGCGGCGATGGAAGAACTCCAGCCACAAATAAACCCTTTCAAATACTATGACGGCAGATGGCGATCCTCTTACTGATATACTCTAATACTGTCTTCTCCTCTCTGTGTTCTACAGACGAGAAACGCGAACTCCCAACCACAAAGACGGAGTTCAGATAACGTCTCAACGTAAGTATAGGCAGAGGAAGTGCTCTCAATTAATGAACGCTGTGTACTGAGCGACTACTTCCAACCAAGAGGTGTGGTCCAGAATCGTATAGTTTCGCTACAGTACAGTTCCTAACTGTTATAACTATAAACTCTACTGAGAGCAAAGACAGCAAGTCCGTCTGTATCCAGCGACCGTCACACACGGGCGCTCACAACGGAAGACCTCGTCTCTACAGCGCTGGCTTCCCAGCAAAGCTTGACTCCCCACCATTGTAATTCCAAAAACGAATCATATTCCCGAAACCAAGGAATTTTCTCCCTCTCTACAGATTCTTCCGAACGCCGACCAACCATATTTTAGTCTTTTGTCATCCAGCGCGGAAAGTTTGCGTGGAAAAACCTATACTCGTACAATGGTACGCTTCTGAGTAAAAATCCTAGGAAATAACCCAGCCTGCTTCTTCGTTCCTCTCACATGCGTCCAAGATTTTCAGCGTTCGGACGTATTATCCAGTTATCCTTCTGGCCCCTAAGACAACAGCGGCCGGCCGTTACCCTATTGTCCTCCAGAGCTCAGGTGCCACGATGTCTGTCTAGCTGCTTCCTGTGTTTAAGCAGGACCAACACCTGTGCTGGCCTTCCACCCAGAGCTCGAGTTCTGCCTGCCGTTTCATCTCCAAAGGTGTTCCAACCTCTACTGTTATAGGCAATTATTCCTTACGCCGCTTTTTATAATAAAGACACTCCGTAACCTTTCTTGCAATAAGCGTTAACAATTATTTACAAGACGTACGTGACAATGTCAGCCTCCTTTATATATTCATATATACGATGTACAACTTATCACATGACACCTAGTTGTGTTTTTAGATCACGGCAAAGTACGTGGATGAGCTCTAGTAAGGTAAGAAATTACAGCTAACAACTCTGTCAGGCGTCAATATTGTGTAAATGTGTCCAAGGTTCGGCTGGCTGCTCAGGCAGTTGCTCCATCCTGTTGGAAGTAACTGTAGGTCGTTTCCTCCTCCGTTAATGCTGTCACACTTGTTCTGGACCACTTTTAATTGCCCCACACTGTATAAAGGTCGACT
This sequence comes from Schistocerca nitens, assembly GCF_023898315.1. Taxonomy (NCBI): domain Eukaryota; kingdom Metazoa; phylum Arthropoda; class Insecta; order Orthoptera; family Acrididae; genus Schistocerca; species Schistocerca nitens. The sequence goes on along the minus strand of NC_064614.1, from coordinate 710,266,334 downwards.
AAAATAAAGCTGGCCCACAAAATGTTTCCTACACCTTAAGATAGGTGACCCAAGTTACATAATTTGCACCCTGGGGCGGATGAGAAGGGTGAGAAAGATTGTCTAATTTATGGGGCATGAAACATTTATTTGGACAGTTTTATTTTGCTCACATTGTACAAAATGCACTAGAACCAAATGAAAAAAATGAGAACTAAAGACTAAATATGAAGTGCTCTGATTAGTAAGGGTGTAAGACAAGGCTGCAGTCTATTGCTCACACAGTTTAATCCTTACATTGAGGAAGAAATATCGAAAACAAAAGAAAACTTTAGGACTGGGATCGAAATTCGGGTTGAAAGGCTGCGAGTCATGATATTCGATAATAACTTTTCTGTCCTCAATGGAAGTGGAGGAGAATTAAAGGACCTGCTGAATAGCATGAACACACACTAAATAGAATGAACACACACTAAAGACTGAGAGAGTAACGAAGAGAGACGAAAGTAGCGAGAAGTAGAAGAGCACAGAATAGCGATAAATTTAACTTCAAAATGTGAGACCACAAAGCTGACGCAGTAAAGAAATTCTTCTACCTGACGCACGAAGCAAACAGGAAACGATAAGGAATCTCGCATAGGTGAAGATGGTATTCCTTGCCAGAAAAAGGTCTCCTAGCATCAAATATCGATGTTAATTTGAGGAAGAAATTTTGGAGAATGCACATCTAGGGCGCAGCCTTGTACAGAGCTGAATCATTGACTGTGAGTAAACCATACAAGAGAATCGGAGTATTGGAGGTGTGGTAATTTGGCAATATGCTGAGTGTTTGGTGGATTAACAGGATAAAAAAGGGAGGCTTCTCCGTAAAATCACCGAGGAGAAAAGCGTGTGGAAAACAGTCACAAGAAGAAGGAGCAGGATGAAAGGACATCAGTTAAGACATCAGAATATAACTTGCATCGCGTTCGAGGAAGCTGTAGAGTGAAAACTGTAGAGGAAGACGGAGACTGGAATGTATCCAATAATAGCTGACTATCTTGGATACAAGTGCTACTTGTGAACAGTTTGAAGCAGCGCGACATGAATTCCAATCCATTGGCAATGAATTAGAATTCGTGTCGGGCTGCTTCGAACTATTCACGACTATGCCGACCCCCTCTTTCCAAACACCCGCTCCAGACCACCAAAATACTATTAAAATCTGTGATGGCTTGCTTCTGCGGGCACAATTCTCGTTCCATTTAAATATTGCAGAATAGTATAACAAGCACCTTAACAGGTACTAACAGCAAACAACATTACTGAATACACGCTGTTTCACGTACAACGCAATCGCTGTGCCGGGTGCCGGGTACCGTGCAGGAGCAAATAGCGGCGGGGCAAATCTCGAATAGCCTAATAGGCTGTCAAATGATTACCCAGACGCAGAAGGAGGCGCATTGGTTTCCACGCAACTAGACGAGTTAGGTATCCCCCACAAAAGAAGTCCTAGAAGCTCTTTCTTTGTATCAGTCGTTCTTGGTGATAGTAACTAGTGTTACAATAGTTTCATAGACGTATTTTGCTCTTGAACTGTTCTGTATGAAATAATGTTGGGTCTTTTCAAAAGCTGCAAAAAGTTTGGATGAGTCTCTCATTTAAACTTACAACATTAGTCAATATGGATGCCGCTAACGGCTGAAAGGAAAGCGAAACTGCAGATGTTATTTTTCCATCGACATGCAGGTCTACTGTATGTCTTAATGAAACGAATTATTTATAGAAGAATAGAAAATCTGGGCGCACCTGAGCTATCCCGGAAATAACACGTCAGCAGCCCTCTGTCCAATTATAGAGCAGAATGCGACCTTAACTGTGCCGTATGCCACTAAATCAAGCCACGTACTAAATAAATCTGAGCAAAATGGTTATCTACTCATTGGAGCTCAACATACTGTGGAGGGGAGGTGCACACTTCCCCTCACTGCACATCCAGTAAAAACAACATTATCAAATCACAATGTGACCACAGCCAATGTTCATTATCATCGTGCAGCAACGACTCACAGACACCAGCTGGACGAAATACGGGTTGACGGGGGGACTCGGGAAATAGTAGTTGTTGCAGTAATGCGGAAATGGGGCGATTTATCTGACGTCCAAAAGGGCGTGATAATTGGCTTTCTGGCCAAGTGTTGGACCATTTCCGAATGGCTAAGTTTGTAAATTATTCGCTTGCCGTCGTGGTAAAAGTGCACTGGAATGGCGCTATCCAAAACCAGCGCTGAGGCAAGTGTGGAGCACCACAAGCTGTAGATGACAGAGGCGAACAACAGCTGCACAGACGTCTACAGGTGCAACTGACTACCCAAATGAACCAAGGGTGTGGCAACAGAGTGTCCACTCAACAACTGTTCAGCGAACACTGAGCGTATTGGCCTCTACAGCAAGCACTAGGTTCACGCACCCATTTGACCGCTGCCTACTAGTGACGTAGGTTGGAACTGACACGCCGATACCGCAACTAGACGCGCACTAACTAGCAACGGGTAGTCTTTTCAGATGAATCTTGTTGTAGGCACCATCGGACAGATAGTGGTAGGCGAGTATGGAGTGAAACGCCTGAAAGTACACACCTTGCAAGAATCGTCGGGAGTGCCAGGCAAGAGAAGGAGCGTTATGATATGCAGTAATGTTTTCGTGGCACTTCCTACCTGATCTCAACGTCCTGGAGGGGGCAGTGGATGAACACAGGCATGCAGCTATCCTTGGGGAGCATGACCAGCCGTACATGCACTATATGTCTCCTCTTTACGGTGTTATCTGCCAGCAGGACGTGCAACGTGTCACACAGCTTTCAGTGTACATTCGTTGCTTGAGGAGCACCAGGATTAGTTTTGACGTGGTCCTCTGGCCACCAAACTTCCTGTATTTGAACCCAACGGAGAATCTGTGGAACCACCTCGATCGGACTGTTCCCCTCACGGATCCTCAACCAAGATACCTAGCGCTAGTGGCCATGGCATTGGAGTCAGCATGGCTCCACATCCCTGTTGGTACCTTTAAGAACCTCATTGTCCCTCATTTTGCACGCCTCGCAGCGGTCCGCTCTGAAACAGTTATTGAGGTTTTTACACGTCGCTACATTAATATGACTGGACAGTGTAGTTGCAGTTCTTGGTGGATGAAAGAGATGGTACCTTTCAATACACCAAGAATACTAATGTTTACTAACATGTATAGCCAGTTGTTAGTGGCTCTGAAAAGCCATCTCCCTTGCTCGAAGGTCCTCCTTGTTCTGCATCGAAAATGTTGTAACCAGATTTTCCACTCTGATACTTGCCACCTGAGATATGGGTCTACTATTTCATTTCTTTGCCATGCTCATTTTCTGCTGTGCCCTGCAATTGAAATTTTGCAACACGTTTTTCCTCCTGCCCGCCCAGCTGGCCACGTCAGCGTTATTAACGAGCTCACGTCTCACCAGTCTTGTTGTTGGCATAAAGGCGGAGGCAGTTGTATACCGAGCCTTCTTGTGGTGGCACCGCTCAGCAGCTGACACTCTGGAGGTAAGGTGTTAAAACAGCAATATTCTGAAGCCAGCTGCGCGTTCAATCGGCTGCAGCGATATGCACTACAGGGTCATGCAAGGCGCGCCGCTGGGTCTTCGTTGCCTCCCAGAGTCGGTTTCCAGAGTTAGCCGCTGAGCTGTGACGTCTGGGGAGGTGGCTGGAAAGAAGAATTGTGGCGTCAGTGTGTGCCTCATATATCAATAATGGTGGGGCCATGCTGCGCCTATATTGTTAGGACACAGTGGTACCTGAATGGAAAACGTAAGTCAAGGCCATGATGTGCTTTGATTGTATTGCATTTGTAAATGACGTGAAAAAGTATGTCTGTATCTCAGAGATAACCTTTGTCATTACGTCACCAGGTTATTCTTGATTTTAGATTCGCTTGATGTGTCAGTGAAAATGGCCTTGTTCATATATGTTCTTTGACCGGTACCTCTACATACACACACACACTCAAAAGGCCAACGTAAGGCCTGTACCACTGCCAGTTATTTCGTTTCTGTTCCACTCGCAGATAGACCGAGAGAAAAATGACTGTTTATATGTCTCCACACGAGCTCTAATTTCTCTTTTATTATCTTCGTAGTCCTAACACGAAATGTACGCTGGCGCCAGTAGAATCGTTCTAGAGTCAGCTTCAAACGCATAGTATTATCGAAAGAACGTCAGCTTCTCTCGATGGATTCCCAATTGAGTTCTCGAAGCATCTCCGTAATACCTGTTTGTTGATCACAGCTACTGGTAACAAATCTAGCATAACACCTTCGAATTTCTTCAAAGTCTTTCTTTAATCCGACTTGGTGCGGACCCCAAATACTCAAGTAGTTCTCAAGAATGAGCCACCCTAGTGTCCTATATTAAGCAGCCTTTACAGATGAACCGCAATTTCTAAAATTCTCTCTACGACCCGAAGTTGACCATTCGTCTGTTACCGTCCTTAGGTACTCGTTCTATTCTAAATCGCTTGCAACGTTAGGCTCATATATTTAACCGACGTGACTGTGTCGAGCAGCAAACTAACAGTGCTGTACTCGAATACCATGGGACTGTTTCTCCTACCGATCTGCATTAACTTACACTCATGTTCAGAAAAAACAGAACACCTTGAACGACGAGAGATAGAACATTCATCATCACAGGACATGTACATTAGTATGTTCTGCAGAAATGATAAGAATTTGAGTCACCTCGATTCTACATGTGTCCTGTTGCCTAATAGGCACAGGGTCTGCCATGGACCATGATAATTTGTTCCATGCGTGACGGCATTGACGTTTACAAGACGCGAAGGGCATCCTATGGTATAGCCATCCATGCTGGATTCACCTGGTTCCAAATAAAGTGCGCAGTGCTGTAGTCTTACTTTAAACTTCTTCTCTTTAAAAATAATGTTATATTCCTTTCACCTTCCAATGTACAAGGTGATTATAATTAAAGTTAAACTTTCAAAACGGTGTAGAAATAACACCGGTAGTCAGAATGACGTCAAATTGCAACGGAAGATTATCGGAGAATGGGGAAAACTTGTGACAGAAGAAAAAAATTGTGAGGAAATTGATCAATAGATAGCGCTGTATGTGTCAGAATACGTAAATTAAAACACCTGTCACGCGCACGACCAATTGAAGTTGGTATAAACATTCCGGGTACACGGCTTTTCCTCCTTCCGCGTCTGCGACGTACGCCGTGAGTGTCTCAGTGCAGGATCGCGCTCTGCTTGTAAGGCTGTATTTGTATTGTAAGAATGATGAATGTGCACACATCGCTCTGCAGAAGTTGCGGACACTGAAGGGTTTGAAAAAATGCCTTGGTCCGATGACTGCCGTGGGTCTGGAGAAAATGATTTGGAAATTCGAAAAGAAGGATTCTTTTGTTGTGCAAACTGGCACAGGGAGGATACGAATTGATTCGATGTCAGTGGGAGCAGTGGCCACAGCAATACAGGAGGAGACGAGTGATGGTGTGCAAACGCTTAGTGCACGGAAAATTGACGAACATTGGACATACACGTGAGCACAGTGCGTAAAATCCTACGAAACATCCTTCTTTGCTATGCATTCAAAATAGCTCATGTGCACGAGTTGCTTCATGTTGACTTGCCAGCAAGAGAGACTTTTGCTTTAGAATTTCTTGCTCGCATGGGAGTGGCCAATTACTGGCCGTGGAAGATTTTGTGGGCCGACGAAGCCCACTTCCATCTGACGGGATATGTCAATACACAGAATTGTCGAATATGGGCAACGGAAAATCCACACGCAAATCAACCAATACCACATCATCCTGAAAAGGTCGCTGTGTGGTGTGGGTTTACGGCATCATTTATCATAGGGCCATATTTCTTCGAGACGCAAGTGCTTTCGGTCCTTTTATCTGTACCGTCTCTGGTGTGCGCTATGATGGTCTTTTGCGCAACCACGTCATTACAGCTCTCCAACAGCGTGGATGTGTGGATGGGATCATTTGTATGCAAGATGACGCAACCTCCGCATATTGAAAATCCAGTTAAGCAACTACTGAAGCACCGGGCCGGCCGGAGTGGCCGAGTGGTTGTAGGCGCTTCAGTCTGGAACCGCACGACTTCTACGGTCACAGGTTCGAATCCTGCCTCGGGCATGGATGTGTGTGATGTCCTTAGGTTAGTTAGGTTTAAGTTGTATTAAGTTCTAGGGGAGTGATGACCAAAGATGTTAAGTCCCATAGTGCTCAGAGCCATTTGAACCAACCATTTCGGAAAAGCTAGAATTATCAGCCATCATTTCCCCACAATCTGGCCGTTCCGATCACCTGATCTTAATCCGCGTGGCTTTTGGCTGTGGGGCTATCTGAAAGATGTGTTCAGCGTTTCGATTGCAAACTTAGCTGCATTGAAGACACATATTGCGCAACACATTCTGAACGTGACCTCGGGAACACTTGGATCAGTTGTGCAACATGCTCTTTCTGGATTTCAACTTTTTGCAGAAAACGGTGGACAGCATATTGAACATGTTTTACGCCAGTCACACGGAAATTAATAATGCGATTTGATTTTGACTGATGCTCTTTATGCGGTTTTTGGCCTCGGAGCAATTAAAAACCGATGTTAGTGATACTTTTTATGCGATTTTTGGCCTCAGGACAACAAAAATCCGTTTTCTCCCATCTGATGTGATATGACCTTGCCGTGGAGGATGGTCTTAGTAACTAACAGCAACACACCTGTACACCTATGTACACTGAGTAGGACAGTTGGTTTAACGTCAAACATACAGCTTAGGCACTGTTGTATCATTCATTTGTCATTTGTCATTTGTCATTATGATGCTTGAAGCGCCATCTGTTGCTACATTTTGTAACTATTTATTTTTCTTCTGCCATACGTTTTCCCCCTTCTCCGATAATGTTCCGCTGCAATTTCACGTCATTCTGAACAGTGGTGTTTTTTCTACAGCGGTTTGAAAGTTTAACATTAATTATAATCATCCTGTACACATCATATTCACCCTTGCTGTCCGTTACAATAAATTCTCTTCATCTATCAGATAGCATCACAAATCAATACATCACTTGCCACACTTCAACTAAGAATGTATCTGACTGCGTAGAGGCAAAGACTGTGCCACGACAAGACCAAAGATTGTTTTTACGTAACTTACACTCTTTCTGACGTGCACATCGATAACATACAAAAATCAAAGTGATATGACCGCCTTAAACTACTAGGATCCAACGGTATCTGTTCAGAAGATACATCTGGTGCTCGAGCAATGGGATTTAATAAAGTAACAGTTTAGCTCTTTTCTTAACAACATTATTTGATGTGCAATCCGGCTGCTTACCAAAGATTCAGTTGTAATAAAATCGGCTTGTCATTTAATCCTAAAAGTCACTCAGACAAAACAGTACTTAAAGAAAAGAGGCACTAGTCGCAATAACTTCTCCAGCACGCGAGAAACAATTACAGCAGTCGTATGAATGCCTCCACCAGAAAAAAATGAGATCTGAAGTTCACTCCTAGGAATTAATCACTACTGGATTACTTCTAATACGGTTCAGAAGGGATTTGGAATTTTCTGAGGCCACGATGTAATCATCTGTGCTTCGTATTGTTGATGGACATTCTATTCGCACTAAAAATATGGATCCACTTAGTATGGCTAGAGGCGATGGTGTAGTTTCCTTTGTTTATCGTACACGTTTCACGTAATTAACACTTGGACATAACGTTTTTGAAGGCCGTAAGTTGTTATTACAGTGAAGATGTTAAAACATGGCCAAGGAGGGTTTCGGGAAAATTTGTTACTCTATTCCAAATGTCACTCACCTTTCAGTCTGTATTTTTAAGTACTTCCACATTGGCGCTTAAAGCAGCTTTAAAATACCCACAATACGGCCATCTGATCTAAATGTATTTTCGGACACAGGCTTGTCCCATCAGTGACAGTTGGAAAAGTGTGAAAGTACTACTGAAAAGTCTACTGACGGACAATCTCACAAACTGGCAACTCACTGATCCTCTTACGAGAAAGATTAACTTCAACCAAAGCCCTATCATCGACTCCCAGACTAAATATTCATGGATGCCAAATTCTCTGAATTTATTATGTTTGCAAGAAAGAATCAAGTTTCTACATATCGTCCGAGGCAGTAATACCTGTTCCACTAATAAGTCGAAATACAAAACGGACTCCAAGGAGAAATAGATAAACTATCGTGTTAACAGATTCTCCTCATAAGAATGAACTACAGGATGTTAGTAAAGAAACGAAAGAATAGAGGTCAAGTAAATCAAAAATGCCAGGACACGGAAGTCGGCTGCATGAAGGCTAAAAATCTAACTGTACACAAAAATAATTAAAAAAAGGGGATATCAAGCGTCTTAAGAATAATAAAAGGAAGAAGACAGTGAATCACAAAGGATACCACTATCTCTACTGTGGGGACTTTTGCTCCACTGCTGATGTGGGGCGGATCACATGCCTGAACTGTCACAAGTGGGCACGCCATTCACGTGCTAACATTGACGGTTAGGATGAAGAAGAAAGTCTGATTTCTGAATAGTGTCGGACAGAGTAGTAATTGTTAGATCCACGGTTATTAATCTTAAAAATAACTTAACATTCTTCAAAATGACATTAAGATTTTTTCTTATTCTTAATAACGATTTGTTTAAAGATTCCATATTCCTCAGTCTAAATTCTTGATTAAATACCGTTATGATGATATTCCTAATCATTTCAACCTTATGCAATAATTTCACAAAATAGAAAGCGTATCTTATCCCATTCTGTCTCTCGGATGGGGCAGAACGGGATATTTGCAAGTAGTGGTTTGAAAATTGCAAAAAATACAAAACTGACAGTTTAAGTGATTTCCAAGTGAGACAGGTTACGTTATAGTACAAGGAGATTTTTTTACGTTATTAAGAAGTTTTGTCATGTGTTCCCTTATTTAATAAAAATCGTTAAATGTTAAATATCCCACTCCACCCCTAGTTTCCTTACAGGGGCAAAAAGTCTCGAATCACAGTGTCCCTCAATATTCAGTTTCATTCGGGTCTACGGACCCATCTTCCATTTGCCTGAAGGAATTCTACGTTCTCCTCGTTGACTGGGATCGGGCGGATATCCGTTGCGTAGAAGTAGCAGACTTGAGCACTAACGTTACAGCGTAATATCCTGTTTACGTATTACCTTAGCTGTCTTCACAAAATACGTGTTTTCAGTAACTCCCTTTGTGTACTTTGTGTCTCTGAATGACGTGCGTATCACAAGAAGGGATGTTTGTGACTCAACAAATTTTGATGCCCCTGCGGTGATAATTTGTGGGTTCTATTGTATCTCAATAAAACATTCTGAATTCCACATGTGATATAGCAAAATCACTTCAAGCAAAATGTGGGGACGATTACATCACCAAAGGAGGTAGAGTCCGTTAATTGGTTGTCAGTGACAAAGTATGCTGTGTCTTGTCCTCGGCGTTGATAGGATGTAGAACTGTAACTCCCCTTGCACTTTTATATGGGCTTCTAGATCACTCCAGGAGAAGAGGGGATGGTTTCTTTCACAAAGACACACGCATATGCACCAATTTTTGCATAAATCATAAATTCTTTAGATCTGTTGCTCTTTCAGGTGACAGGGAGCTAAAAAAAGTTAGAAATTGAATAAATATAAATCCAGCCTCAAATGCGCTCATTTTTGTCAGAGATGAATAATTTTCCTTTATCTGTTACCCTGCCTGTTCACAAGACGCTAAATGTGAATAAGAAGAGAAAATGAGGTTAGGAATACGACAGAAAAGTGTCTGAAAGAACATCTGCTACATTTGAATACATTTGTGTTTATGAAATGAAATGTACAAAATGACGTGGAACTTATTCACCTGCCTTTCTGGGAGTTACAAATGTAACAAAATGGAAATACATTGGTTTAAATTTTGATTTCACTCTGCACCAGCATGTTCAATTTTAGCCATGAAATAGGAAGAATAGAATAGGAAGGAAAGTCGTTGCTTCCAAGACTTGTTACGACAATGGTCTTCTCGAATGAGAGACATATGTCGATTTAAATGTGGCTTTAGCTAAAACAATTACAGTAACTCGATACAGCTACTACAAGCTATTTATACCACACCAGTGGCGGGACATGGGGGTGGGGGGCGCTCCCCCCCCCCCCCCCCGCCCCCCTTTGCGGGGCCATCGCATTGCCACCCGCGCCGCCCCCGCCAGCCAGCCCGCACGTTGTTCGTTTCTTTCGTCGAATTATCAGGTAGTTGTACTTTCCTACGTAAGACGTGCGTCTGCGTCGTCGTATTTTATACGTTTCTGTCTGACACACTCTGTTTACACTGAGTCACATTATGAACATAGCATATCCAGTGAGCAAAATACTGGACGTCGCGATGGCAAAAGCAAAAATTAGATTCGACGCTCAAGGTCTACGACGGCATGAGAGATAATGGTGATAGCCACTTTGCTCGTATTGTTGAAGAGGCGAAGTAGTTACGGAACAGACATGGAGATGAGTGTTCCTTGTCTTACAGACAAAGACACAGGGAAAACTGCGATCGTAATGATGATGCTGACATATGGTAAAAGAACCGTTTTTGTTCCAACGGGATCATGTTACGACTAACAGAGAACGTTTTGCTAAAGAAAATATTTATCATTTAAAATTCAACATACTTTTGCCCTCACAACTACTGAAACATGACGGTAATGATCTGGAACATAAATTGAACCAGTGGTTAACTGAAGTACCGTTCTTTGAAGCAGAATCACTCTTTGTGATTAAACAGAGATTAATGGAAGAGATTCTTCGATACAAGCAAACGAACATAAACGCACTTAATTATCGTGAATCTGTTACGCAAGCGCTGTCTGTTTGTCCTAGATCTGACTATCCTACTTTGCACACGCTGTAGAAAATATTTGCTTGTCTACCTGCATCTATTGCTGCAGTGGAAAGACGTTTTCCAATACTACGGCGTAAAAACACAAGGCTGAGGTCGACAATGATGGAGGATCGACTTAGTGGCTTAGGTCTGTTGAGCACTCACCCTGACATTGATTGTCCTACTGACGATGTAATTAATCTATTTGCCAGAAAGAATAGGTGCATAGAATTCATCATTTAAGGAAGAGAACCACAACTGTACCTTTTTTATATCATAAGATGGCACTGTCTTGTATATGTATAAAATAAGTTTAAATAAAAGTTTCTTAAAGTTTGCATGTGACTTGATTTTTTTTTTATTACGGTAAAAGTAAAGGTAGCTCAAAATATCTTTAGCGCCCCCTCCTTGAGGTTTTTCTGTATCCGTCACTGTAGCACAGCGTACTCAAACACAAACCAGATGAAAAGAGAATGCCAGTTTAAAGTGCATACCCTACTTACACAATAACATCTCCATTTTCTTCTTATAATAACTATGAACTTAATGAACTCGTATCTCACTTTAAAACAGACAAGGAAATCATATTATTTTTAATTTATTTCCTTAGGCAACCTTCTAAGAAGCACGATAAGCTTCCAGCTAAAGCGACAGTTTTTCTCATTTCTTTTTTCGTTTGTGCAACATGTGTTTCATCAGTTCCCTGTGTCGCCGTTCATCTGACAATCTGGCATCAGTTTTCCTTTTCTTATTACGGAAAGTCACGAACTCTTCGATAGTTTTTCTTTCGACTTAGTGCATCTTCTGGTGGTACGTTAAATTCCATCAGATATTTGTTAGCATTCATTTAATCGCGTACTGTTGCTTTTGGTTTCGAATCAAAGACGTGGAAGACGTGTTTCTTCCATCTGAATGGTTTACCCTTCGTATGTGACTATGAAACTGAAATCAGATATTTCATATTGTGTCTGTAGCTTTCTATGTTTTAAAGCAAATTTATTGTTTGGACTTTAAAATGCAGATCCCATTTTCATCGTGTGAACCAAGTATATTCTGTAATGTTATTCAGTTTTTTAAAATATTTGTCACGACTCATGGTTTCGTCTTCAATTCTTTTCTATTGGTTACGAAGCTTTCCTTCTCTACATTTTTACAAAACTGAAAATCTCTTCATGGTAGTCTCTTTTATGTATTGTAATATTTATGTCCCATGTTTCCTAAAGTATCTTCCAATTCTAGTTAACCAGACATATAGGCCTCAGCAACTGTCGCATTACTTGTTTCAACGGTTCTCTATAGACTTCTCTTGTCATCCTAGTACGACTCTTCCTAGTGCGTTGCCTGTGCATTTAATTTTTCATGCCGCATCAGTTTCTTTTTCTGATTTCTCACGAACCTCAATTCACTTCAATGTCACGAAAACTCAAAATGTAAAATCAAGAAGTTTCATTGGTAACTTTTTGCCCTCTTAACGTCCATTAAAAATAGATATTTTGCTATGAAAACACGAAAATTTTTCTGTGACCATATCACCTATCAACAAAATTGGTTTCTGACTTATAATACTTTATGAAAATATAGTGGTCACTAAAATTAATTACTCAAAAAGAAAGTGCCTGTAGACTACTGAAATAATGAGACACACATAAAGGAGTTGCCTCGCTGTATCATCCATTATAGAAGAAGATTAAAAGCTACTATCTCCTAATTTTATGTCGTAGATGGACTGCATATAATTTTAATAACGAGTCCACGTCAAATCGGTCGTCTCCTATAACTGGCTGCGTAAGTCAGTGTAAAGATAGAAGGGAGACAAGGCCGCATCACTTCGTACAGGACATTTGTAGTAAAATACTAAGGTACTCGAAGCAATCTTCTGTATGAGGACTGCTTAACGTGTTATGATGCAGAAGAATACTTCGGTTAGTCCTAAACGAACAACACAGATGGTTTGGACGTCAAGTAAGCTTCGTCCCGTTAATGTCGAGGACAGATATCACATTATCAGGTGTACTCGTAAGTTTGTGGCCCGGTACTCAGGAAGCCTCGTGGCGCGTGCCACACGCGGGCAGATACGGACAGAGGGCGCGCCGTGACTCAGCAGGTGTGCAGGAGTGCCGTAGCTTGTTCTGCACCACAGCGGCCTCCCTTTTAGAATGCATTTTCACCATTGCAGGCAGGAATGCAAGAGAAAGCAAGAAATGTTCGGCCTCCCACTAGGCAGGCCAGTTTCCTATTTAGGCCTTCACTTCTTCTTCGTACAGTAATGAGACAAAACTTTACGCCCACCTGTTCAAAAACATGTAGCTTCATCTTCGGAATGGAATACAGCATCTATTCTGGTTGGGATCGATTCGAAAAGCTCATACTACGTTTTAGGAGGTATGTCGCACCAGATATCTATGCGCGGGTCACATAGTACTTGCAAATTAGTGGCCTATGGTTACTAGGCACAGTGATGGCGCCCATAGCATCCTAGTGTTACATTGGGTTCATATCAGGCGAACTTGGTGACCAAGACATTTGCGTGTTTTCACTATCATGTTCGGTAAACCACTGTAGAATGACTCTGGCCTTTTGACGCAGACAGCTATTCCACTGGAAGATGTTATCGTCCTCGGAGAAGACATCAAACATAGCTCACGAAGACCACAGCTGGAAAGGTCTCCTCAATTAGGACCAAGGTGTACTACGGAGGCCCAGGTGAATGTGCATCACTGTCCTTCCTCCGTGTGGCGTTCTGACCAGCTGTGTTTCGGGCAGGGGATCATCTGGATGACTGTGTGACCGGACACAGCCGACGACCTGGAGTAACAAGAAACGTCATTCACGTGACAAGGTGACACGTTCCCATTTGTCCTAGGTCCACTCTCGTTGATCCTGTAGTAATTGCAATCTTAAGTGAGGATGTCGTTCGCTCAACATGGGGAAACGAATGGGTGATCTGCTGCGGAGTCCCATGTTTAACAACGCCCGCTGAGCGGTGTGCTCCGAAAAGCTAGCGCCGTCCTCCTCGTTATTTGAAGAAATGCTGAAGTATACGACCAGAAAACAAACTGTTAAGCAATAAAATTATCCATAGCCAACACATCACACTCTTTTCACCCTTCAAACGACTGTTTTAATATTGTCTGCGCAGTCCACAATTCGTCTGCTTGATATGCTGTAATAATATGATACTGCGTACTCTACAGGATATGTAGCACGTATTTAGAAAACGAACGCTCCATACCAACTATTTTAAGGTGGATGTATATGGAAGTAACTATATTTAGTATGAATATGTAACGAATATCAGTGTGTAATTATTTTTAACAACTGCAACTACAGATTTCTAAGAGGAAAATTCTTCTGTGGAACAGAGAGAGTTGTGCTTGAAAAGTGTGCGGCAACAACCAAACATTTGTTACCAACAAGTACTGTTTAACACATAAATTGGAGGCGGCGTGTTTGTTGCTATTAGACATAGCTTATCTTGCAGCGAAACTGAAGGAGATAGTTCTCGTGAGTTAGTATGGTTATATGTTATACTCGACACCGGAAATAAAATAGCAATTGATTCCTTTTACCGGCCCTCCGACGCAGATGATACAGCCGCTGAACATTTGAAACAAAACGTCAGTATCAACCCAGATACGTACACCACTGATATAATTGTAATTGGTGATGTGCTACTCTACCCTCAATATATTGGCAGAAGAAGCCAGTTCAGAGCTGGTGGTAGCTATAAAACACTGTCAGAAATTATACTACTTGCTTTCTCCGAAAATTATTTTCAGCAATTAGCGAGGGAGAAACAGTTGTGAGAACATGTTTGACCTCTTAGCGACAAATAATCCTGAACAAGTATGGAGTATCATGACAGATACAGGGATTACTTATCACAAGATCGTTGTAGCGAGACTGACCACCGAAACATGCAAAACCATGAAATATAACTGCAAAAAATGTATTTACAAAAGCAGAAAAAAGTTCGATTGACACTTTTCTAAGAGACAGTCTCAACTTCTTCTCAAATAAATATGTAATTGGAGACCACAGGTGACTTAAATTCAATAGTAAGGCTGCAATTTATAGATTTATACCCAATAAATTAATAAAAGATGGTAGTGATCTTCCTTGTTATCCAAAACAGGTCAGAACACTGTCGCAGAACCAACGGAAAGAACATAACAAATTTAAAACAAAAACAATATCTCCAAGATTGGCGATGTTTTACGGAAGCTCCAAACTTAGCGCAGACTTGAACGGGAGAACTGTTTTAATAGAACTGCCTCTAAATGTGGCAAAAATGCAGAGAGATTCTGCTCATATGCAAAGTAATTCAGCGTCATACGATAGCAACGGTATTAGCCTCATACTTGGCAATCTTATATAACCATTCGTTAGACGAAAGACCCTACCAAAAGAAAAGACTGAAGACCACATCTCGTGGTCTAGTGGCTAGCGTTGCTGTCTCTGGATCATGGAGTCCCGGGTTCGATTCCCGGCCGGGTTAGGGATTTTTCTCTATCCGGGGACTGGGTGTTCGTGTTGTCTTCATCATTTCATAATCATCATTCGTGACAGTGGCTAGAGGGGATTGTGTAAAAATTGGTACTTTGTACGGGCGCTGATGACAGCGCATTTGAGCGCCCCACAAACCAAACATCGTCATCAAAAGACTGTAAAGTTGCACAGGTCACATCAATACTCAATAAAGGAAATGGGAGTAAACGGATAAATTACAAGCCCACACTCTTGACCGCGATTTGTTGTAGTATTTTGGAACATATACTCTGTTTGAACATTATGTATTATGATCTGTTGACAAATAGTCAACATGGATTCAGAAAATACTGTTCTTGTGAAACACAACAACCTCTTTATACATAGAAAGTAATGAGTGTTATCGACAGGAGACTTCATGTTGATACCATACTTCTAGATTTACAGAAGGCATCTGACACCGTTCCCCGCAAGAGACTTCTAGTCAAATTGTATGCCTATGGGATGTCGCAAAAGTTATGCGAATAGATTCGTGATTTCCGTGAGAAAGATCAGCACATAGTAATCGACCGAAAGCAATTGAGTAATACAGAAGTGACAACTGGTGTCCGTGAAGAAGTGTTACAGACCCTCTGCTTTCTCTAATTTACATAATCGATTTAGGAGACAATCTGGGCAACGCTCTTAGTTTGTGTGTAGATGACGGTGTCATTTATTGTCTGGTAAACTCGTCAGAAGATCAAAATCAATCGTGAAAGGACTTAGACAAGATTTATGCATGGTTGAAAAACTGTCAGCTGTCTCTGACGTAGGAAACATATGAAGCAATCCAAATGATTTAAAAAATAAATCTGCTAAATTTCGATTACACGATAAATGACACTACTTTAAAAGCTGCCAATTCTACTAAACACCTAGAAACTACAATTGTGAATAACTTAAATGGAACCTGTCATACAGATACTGCTCTGGGGAAGGCGTAGCAAAGGCTGCCTTTTACTGACAGAACGCTCAGAAAATGCAACAGGTTTACCAAAGATCGTGCCTACACCACGACTGCCCGACTTCTACTGGAGTATTGCTGGGCGGTATGAGATTCTTACCAGAGAGGATTGACGGGAGACATCCAAAAACCCAAAGAACAGCATCTCCTTTTATATTATAGTGAAATAGGGAAGACAATGTAGTGGATATGATAAGCGACTTGGGGTGGCAATTATTAAAACGAAGACAGATCTTTACACGAAATTTCAGTCACCAAAGCAATCCGGTTAACTTTTTACCACTTTATACAATTTTTTGAAAATTCCGGACACAAAATAAATTACGCATCACAAGAGAAATTGTAACTTTTTACATTTACAGTTACTGAGCACTTGGAAAACTGAAAATGTGTACTATGTCCTGTAGCATATAATTTAAATTTTAATGTCATTCAGAATAACTTAAAGTCTTAAAAGTCTTAAAGCAGTCTTAAAAGATAAAGAAAATTTCCTGTATCTAATACTCTCGGTAAACTGAGATAGTGCCAGAAGAGAAGCAGGTGTTAATAAGAAGTAAAAACAGTATCAGTTCAGTACTACGGGTTTCCTTTGGAAGATCAAGCTATTTGTATCGAGTTATTACTGTTCAACGTAAATCAATGTCGTCAGAAGCTCTCATCACAGCTACGCAATTAAAGGATCAACAGACAATTTACCTTGTCTTGCCACTGCAACTCCGTGATCAGCAACATACTAAAATATTTCAAAAGCAGTAGTGCGATCCATGCAGAGTACAAAGCATGGTCATAATAATTACAACAACTACTGCCATTTACATAGAAATTGAATTATCAGGAGGGGTTTGGTCAACTAGCCTCAAACGGTGTAAAAAAATTAAACAAATCAATAAAGACGATAATGTACTATCTTTCCAATATATATCATTTTAACACTGACAAACTTTACACAGAATTTTGATTATTCCACACTATCTATACTCAATAAACGCGTTTGTGGCCACAACAAAGATACAAATATTACTCTCAATGTATGCGTACACAAATCTGACAAAATCCTTCCAGTGAGCTAGGAACCAACAACTACGTGCAACAAAAAGGTGAATTACAAAAAAAAAAAAAAGAATCCTCAATTAGTACCAAAGTCTCCCACGGCGCTACTAGCAGGCTGCGACCTCACCTGTCGCGCGCCTTCTCTCCTCCCCAGGCTGCGTCCGATCGTTTCCGACTCCTCACAACAACTTTTTGCCTGCTACTTCTCGTGACAATAATATCTCAGACTCAGAGTTTGTGTATGCACACCACAGCAGAAACGTTGGTCAACTTTGCAAAGAAGTATTAACGTCCAAACCGCCCGGCTAGCCGAGCGGTCTAACGCACTGCTTCCCGAGCGGGAAGGCGTGCCGGTCTCCGGCACGCATCCGCCCGGCGGATTAGTGTCGAGCTCCGATGTACCGGCCAGCCTGTGGACGGTTTTTAAGACGGTTTTCCATCTGCTTCGCTGAATGCGGGTTGGTTACCCTTATTCCACCTTAGTATCACTATGTCGGCGATTGCTGCGCAAACACTGTCTCCACATCTCCACGTAGGCGTACACCATAATTACTCTACCACGCAAACATTGGGGTTACAGTCGTCTGGAATGAGACGTAATAATCCTTGGTTCTGTGTGGGGCTGCGGTGGGGTGAGTGGACTGCCGTAGCCTGTTATGGGGTTGTGCACCACTGAGGGCTACGTTGCAGACGAAGCCTCTCCGTCGTTCAATACATTTATTATCGGTTCAATACATACGTCCAACTTTCGAGGTAATAAAACTGTTACTTAAAGCACAAAATAATGCAATTAGGCGGATCAGCTGCCATTTGAAACAAAAGTGGTACATGGTACAAAGATTCCCTGACTGGTAAAAAGTTACCCTGTTTAACAGCAACTCACCCTCCCCCCTCCCCCTCCACGCGCTAATGAGATAATATTTTATTGTTGCCAACTTAGATGACTAGAAATGAGTATCATAAAAAAGTAAGAGATTTCAAAGTGCGTACAGGAAGATTTAAGTGTCAGTTTTTCCCAGACACTGTTAGACAGTCCTATGGTGGAGAAATAGCCTGAACTTACTACCAAGAATCCTCTCCTAGGCACTCAAGCGCGAATTTGAGTCATGCAGATGTAGATGCAGATAATTTTCATCAGCAGTGGCAACGTGGAAGTCGTGTGCATTTTTTAAAAATATTATAGAACAATAATTTACAATTGCAGTCCATATGTTTTTTGTGTGCAAAATCTTATATATTTATAGACGTGTTACAATTTTATTTTTTTGCGAAGTTTGAACTTTCGTTATCGGTCAGAGAACTGTGATTACACTGATACGATAAGCAACTTGTATGTGTGTTTTTGTACTTGGAATAGTTATTTATTATGGCAAATAACTTTATGCTGGCAAGGAAAAGAGTGTATTATCTTTGGACATGTCTCATCTCTGGGTAATTTCCAAGAATGATTGCCTATCGAAGTCGCTGGGTCCAATCGAAACATATCGAACGTGCGATGGCAAATCGATCATGCGACTCTGGTGGGCGTTGTGAGTATGTTTACTACAGCAACAACAAAAGAAGAGCGTTACAAAAATAAAAAATACCTTTCATTGCAAAGGAGACGACTTAACTTACTCGACGTCGTTGTTGTCGTCATGTGGAAGTCCATTACGGTGATCTCGATGGATAATTTGTAAGAGTCGAACCATATATTCTTTCTGATACTCGTTCGTCTTCCGCACTGTCCGCATTGGAATTGTAACGGTATTTCAGCATCAAAACTGTTCTTACGGAGTTTTACACACTTCGCACCACCACAATCTACACAGTCCCTTCTTTCCTTGTCTGGTAGTACTCCATATTTGCCACAAAAAGTCGAACAATTTTCTACGCTGCATAAACATGGAATTAGATTCTTCCATGTGAGAGAATCCGCCGAAGAAACATCAAGAACAGCAGACATTCCACTCAGTAACGACTTAAATCGTCTGGGTTTCCCTAGCAACTGACAAATAATTCGCGGAGGCATGCAATTTAGAGCAAGTAAAGGAACGACGGAAAACAGATAAAAATGACGATCACAAATAATTGATCACAACGCCCGCCATCGGGGTCGCAAGGTCGATTTACCATCGCACGTTCGATATGTTTCGTTTGGACCCAGCGACTTCGATAGGCAATCATTCTTGAAAATTACCCATCTCTGTCTTGTTCTAGCACCATCTTTGGTCGTTTCGTGTAGAATGTAAACGTTGCAGAAGTTCTCTTGTGTTTTATGGAATTATCCGGTTTAAGTACTACACCACAATAAAAATCTTACCAAAACACCTTCTTTCTTCCTCCCCAAAACTGTGTACGGTCAGTTAGTTTGTGTTTTATCTTTCTCGTGTTTTGTGTTTTTACATCATGTATGTTTATTAACGTTTCGTATTATTTAGTAGATGATTGGTGTAGAACATCGTGCAGTATCTTTGTGCCCCTTAAGACGCTGCTTGCTAAGGCGAAACATTACTGAAAAATTGGGAGTGTCTCTAAGTGATGTTCTTTTCATCTACGAGCAGCCAATAAGATATCTTAAGATTAAAATGCCAGCACATTTTACGTATTTTTGGCGTCGAGATACCACTGAACAGTTTACAAGAGTCATAGAACAATTTAGATGTGGAAATATTTGATGGGGACTTTATGTTACACCAAGAATGAGCCTAAAAACAGTAATTTTGTTGTTTCGTTCGGTGAAAAAAGGAATTAGTTAAAATGTATGAAGAAATATTATCGTTTAACGTCCCCTCGTCAGTGAGTTGATTAGAAACGAAGGAAAAGCTCAGGTTATGGAAGAATGTGGAAAGATATCAGCTACGCCTTTTCAAAGGAGCCATTCCAGTTTTGTCTTCAGCAATATAGGGAGACAATGTAAAACCTAATACTGTGTAGCCAGATGGGGATTTGAGCCGTAGCTCCCTGAATGTGAGTCCAGTGCGCTACCTACCACACCACTTCCTTCATTTGGTAAGGTATTAATTACATTCTTCCTGCAGTTGGCAGTAAATCACACTGCCAATTTGTTTTTCAAATGATTTTGTGATGACTTAGGTTAACATTTTCTTTATTTTATGTACGACTGCACAATTTCAGCCTTAGAGGATTTTCAGGTATCCAAAACGGAAACAGTGTACATTGCATGCGCTAGTATCACTTAGGAAAAGTGGACGCGTCCAAAGATGTACTAGGAGAATTATAACGTATTTTACCGGAGAATCGTCAATGATGGATTATGCCATATACGTCTTTGCTCCCACGTTGAAATTCTGACTGCATATAATCGTCATAAACCAGTTCGAAATATTTTTGCGTTATTATGGGGGCATGTTATTTTCAAGTAGCTGTTGCAAAGCTCTTGCATACAGTGTAAAGTCGATGTTATTAACATAGATTAGCGAAATTCTGAAAAAGTCTGTTATAATGTTCCTAGTATATGTATGTTAAAAATATCGACTTTATATGCAAAAAGCTTTGCAACAACTGCTGAAAAGTAACGTGCTTCCACAATAACGAAAAAGTACTTCCTATTTATTTTATGACAGTTATACGCACTCATAACGACAACATTGGAGTAAAGACATGTATGGCATAATACACCATAAATGAATATTCTGTAAAGTAAGTTATAATCCTTTTGGTATATCTCAGAATATGACTTGTTCTTATGAAAATTTAAATAACGATTCAATGCTGTCCGTGTATAAAGATTCCATTTGAGATACTTGAAAATGGCCTACGGTCGAAATTGTACTATCATACATCAAAATCATACATCAAATAAAGAAATGTAAGCTCACGGTATCACTAAATCATTTTAAAAATTCAACTGCAGACGCTGTTGCTATCAAAATTATATAATGCCAGTTTGTTGCCTGCTTAGCACAGTATTTTGTTCAACATGTGTTTTCCGGGTTGATCAGCTTGAAAAAGAACACATTTCATACGCCGCGATCGCAGCGCAGACACCTTCATTACTCCAAGATGACCTGTTTCAGTAGTCTTATGCTGCTATCATCTGATCTCGAGGACCTTACTACAAAAATGCCATGTTTCATTACACGAAGTCAAAGCATAAAAGGCACTGACCATGTACACATGTCTTAATAAAAATTCAGTTGATAAAATACTCAATTGGTAAAATTAGCAAATATGATAACAATCATAAAAAGACACAGTTAAAATCCTCGTATCCTTCATGCAAGCAATTCAGATAAGGAAAACTTAATTTGAGGCTCTGTTGTGACTGACTACTTATATCACTCAGTCACCGAAATTTGGACGTTCGCTTGTACTGTTTAACCTGCAAATTCTTTGAATAAACATAGTATATGTGTGTGTGTGTATGTGTTTGTAATATTTTTGGGTAATTACTTTTGAACATGGCGTAAAAATTCAGATCATACGCATTTGAGTACAGTGCATATTGTTGCGATGAAGCGGGTTTCACAAACCACGGGGCAGTGAATCTACGGAACATGCATTACTGGTCCGTGGACAATCCTCGCTGGCTCAGACAGGTAGAGCGACAGCGACCGTGGACTGTAAATGTATGGTGCGGAATCATTGGCGACCACCTCATTGGTCCTCACTTCATTGCAGGGGCCCAAACAGCTGCAACATACATCGCGTTTCTACAGAATAATCGCCAACGTTGCTCGAAAATGTCCCACTGGAAACGCGTCGACGTATGTGGTATCAGCATGATGGTGCACCTGCACATTCAACAATTAACACTAGGCTGATCCTTGACAGGATGTTCGACGGGCGTTTCATAGGACGTGGAGGACGCATAATTTGGCCAGCCCGTTCTCCAACGTGCCGCCTCTGGACTTTTTTCTGTGGGGTACGTTAAAGGAGAATGTGTACCGTGATGTGCCTACAACCCCAGAGGATATGAAACAACGTATTGTGGCAGCCTGCGGCGACATTACACCAGATGTACTGCGGCGTGTACGACATTCATTACGCCAGAGATATTGCAGCCGACTGTTTCATTTGAATGCCTTCTAAAATACTATGTTGTGATTATTTCGTTTTGACACTGCACTGTTATTTGCTGGAGAGGAGATCGTGAGTGGTGAGGAGGGGAGGATGAGAGAAGGATTGTGGAATGTGAGGTGTTGATGAGTGTAATGACCATGATGATAATGATGTACATAATTAACATACGGATTGTAGCGTGTTATACAGGGTGAGTCACCTAACGTTACCGCTGGATATATTTCGTAAGCCACATCAAATACTGACGAACCGATTCCACAGACCGAACGTGAGGAGAGGGGCTAGTGTAATTGTTTTATACAAACCATATAAAAATGCACGGAAGTATGTTTTTGAACACAAACCTACGTTTATTAAATGGAACCACGTTAGTTTTGATAGCACATCTGAACATATAAACAAATACGTAATCAGTGCCGTTTGTTCCATTGTAAAATGTTAATTGCATCTGGAGATATTGTAATCTAAAGTTGACGCTTGAAACCTCCGACGTTCAGTTGCGTGTTGTAACAAACACGGGCCACAGTCGGCGAGCAGCATCTGCAGGGACATGTTTACGATGACGGCCGTATTTACGAGTGTGGCTGTAGTGCACTGTTGTGGTTTGGTCTAGCTGTCGCAGTGTCCGTATGTAGCGCTTGCTGCTATTGTTATTCTGCATTCGTCTCCGCACGCAGACCAACTATAGTACACCGTGTTACCAGACGTCTGTGGTAGTGTAGTGTTGTAGCAACTGTGACCAAGGTGTATTCGAACTCTGAAAAGGCGGAGATGACACTCATCTATGGCGAGTGGCGACGAAATGCAGCTGAAGCCTGTAGGGTGTATGCAGAACGGTACCCGGACAGAGAGCATCCAACGTGCCGCACATTGCAAAACATCTACCGCCAACTGTATGCAACTGGTATGGTCGTAGCACACAAACGGGTCCGTAACAGGCCCGTCACAGGAGAAGCGGGTGCAGTTGGTGTGTTAGCTGCTGTTGCCATGAACCCACACATGAGTACACGGGACATTGCGAGAGCCGGTGGACTGAGTAAAGTAGTGTCATGCGCATACTGCATCGTCAGCGCTTTCACCCGTTTCATGTGACGCTACATCAGCAATTACATGGTGATGACTTTAATCACCGAGTGCAATTCTGTCAATGGGCATTAACAGAGAGCGCGTTGCAGTTCTACCTGTTTACGGATGAAGCGGGTTTCACAAACCACGGGGCAGTGAATCTACGGAACATGCATTACTGGTCCGTGGACAATCCTCGCTGGCTCAGACAGGTAGAGCGACAGCGACCGTGGACTGTAAATGTATGGTGCGGAATCATTGGCGACCACCTCATTGGTCCTCACTTCATTGCAGGGGCCCAAACAGCTGCAACATACATCGCGTTTCTACAGAATAATCGCCAACGTTGCTCGAAAATGTCCCACTGGAAACGCGTCGACGTATGTGGTATCAGCATGATGGTGCACCTGCACATTCCGCAATTAACACTAGGCTGATCCTTGACAGGATGTTCGACGGGCGTTTCATAGGACGTGGAGGACGCATAAATTGGCCAGCCCGTTCTCCTGATCTTACACCTCTGGACTTTTTTCTGTGGGGTACGTTAAAGGAGAATGTGTACCGTGATGTGCCTACAACCCCAGAGGATATGAAACAACGTATTGTGGCAGCCTGCGGCGACATTACACCAGATGTACTGCGGCGCGTACGACATTCATTACGCCAGAGATTGCAATTGTGTGCAGTAAATGATGGCCACCACATTGAACATCTATTGGCCTGACATGTCGGGACACACACTATTCCACTCCGTAATTGAAAACGGAAACCACGTGTGTACGTGTACCTCACCCCTCATGGTAATGTGCATGTCCGTCAGTGAAAAAGACCAATGAAAAGGTGTTAGCATGTGGACGTAATGTGCAGTTCCAGTCTCTTCTGTACCTAAGGTCCACCACCGTTCCCTTTGGATCCCTACGTAATTCGGTGCTCTCCGATACACACGATCGAAAAGCGGAGGAGTGGTACTCAAGCGTCAACTTTAGGTTACAATAACTCCGGATGTAATTAACATTTTACAATGCAACAAACGGCACTGATTACGTATTTATTTATATGTTCAGATGTGCTAACAAAACTAACGGGGTTCCATTTAAAAAAACGTAGGTTTGTGTTAAAAAACATAGTTCCGTGCGTTTTTTTAAGGTTTGTATTAAGCAATTACACTAGCCCCTCTCCTCACGTTCGGTCTGTGGAATCGATTCGTCAGTATTTGATGTGGTTTACGAAATATATCCAGCGGTAATGTTAGGTGACTCACCCTGTATAACAGGATCATGATAGTCGCTATCTTGGCTATTTGAACTTCCAGACAGTGCAAGCAACAGAAGAACCGTGGCAGCAAGACCAACTAACGGCGAAAACTTGAAAACTTGAATTGATGATGAAAGTTGCTATAGATAAACTAATGTGCGCACAAGGCACCTGTCTCTACGAAGGGTCTCCAAGACGTTGCCCCAGCAAGATCCTCAGATATTTACGTGATAGAACATTTACGGGACCCGCTAGGACGTCATCTCCGTCCCGGTGCCAATATTCAGGATATCGAAGACCAGTTACAATACTGCTGGGTCAGCTTACCCCAGGAGGGGATACAATGGCTTCATGACACCCCTCCCAACAGAATCAATGATTGCGTCCGTCCAGATGTTGTGCAAAGTCATAATGATAAATGACTCATCCTGCCAAGTTCCTCGTACATTTGACTCTGTTTTCTAATCAAGGAAATGACATTAAAACCTTCTCAGCCCGTAAAGTTTCATTCCGTTTCGCCTCATAATATGGACACTTCTCGTTCTTTTGCCAGGCAGTATACTAAAAAAAATTTTATTTATATATAGTCGTTAATGACGGCGTTATATCTTAAGATCTTTAATATATCAAAACTTACTGGCATATAAAACACGTGTCAGAAACTTGAGGGATTCATTCTTGATTCCTAAACGTTATACAAAATCCGTTTGTGTCCGAAAATACTTTGTTAGGAACGTACTAAAGGAATTCCCTATAGTGCCTCCTGGTTGTGTAATTTACATCATAAGTGCGTTTTTACTCACTTTCTTGTTTACGGTTGGTCATGACATTTGTTTTGATTTGTCTGATTGTCGTCTGTTGTTTCTGCTGTGTAATAGTACCTTCCATCCCATCACAACGATGTATTCAGTTACTGGAATGATGGATATGCACTGAATGTACGTCCTAGCAGACTGG
Source organism: Schistocerca nitens (assembly GCF_023898315.1). Taxonomy (NCBI): domain Eukaryota; kingdom Metazoa; phylum Arthropoda; class Insecta; order Orthoptera; family Acrididae; genus Schistocerca; species Schistocerca nitens. Next base: position 710,240,582 of record NC_064614.1, on the reverse strand, counting down.
AATGCGTGCGCAGCACGTCAGCTTCATGCTGAACTTCACCGTGGGAGGCAGTTAGCTCGTTCAAGAACGTTTTTACGACTCCATCAATACTTGCGAGCGACACCCTCATTCGAGAACAGTTTCACGTGATGGGAGACCACGCGACGTGCTAGCGCCTGGTCTTAAAAAACAGGTCTTCCACCCACTAGTGCAGGGACGACTCCGAGAACAGAAGCCGTTAATCATGACGGGGTGAAATATACTGCATGAAATTCTTCTGTACCCGATCATCTTAAACGACCGCAAATTTAAAAGAGGCAGATTTTTGACCAAGTCTAGCTCTCTATCAACGCTTGGTTCTTAGCATGTAGCTCGTTCACTAATGCAACTGGCTTTCACGTGATGGAGTCTTTAATAATAATAACAATCACAGACAACAGCAGAGGTTTACCCTCAATGTGTGTGACTGGATGATTGATATCACTGGCCCCTCCTTCTTTCCACAGTGTCCTACTTGACATAAGTATTTGCAGTGTTACAGACATGAGTTTGTTGTTTGTTGTTGTGGTCTTCAGTCCTGAGACTGGTTTGATGCAGCTCTCCATGCTACTCTATCCTGTGCAAGCTTCTTCATCTCCCAGTACCTACTGCAACCTACATCCTTCTGAATCTGCTTAGTGTATTGATCTCTTGGTCTCCCTCTACGATTTTTACCCTCCACGCCGCCCTCCAATGCTAAATTTGTGATCCCTTGATGCCTCAGAACATGTCCTACAAACCGATCCCTTCTTCTAGTCAAGTTGTGCCACAAACTTCTCTTCTTCCCAATCCTATTCAATACCTCCTCATTAGTTACGTGATCTACCCACCTTATCTTCAGCATTCTTCTGTAGCACCACATTTCGAAAGCTTCTATTCTCTTCTTGTCCAAACTGGTTATCGTCCATGTTTCACTTCCACACATGGCTACACTCCATACTAATACTTTCAGAAACGACTTCCTGACACTTAAATCTATACTCGATGTTAACAAATTTCTCTTCTTCAAAAACGATTTCCTTGCCATTGCCAGTCTACATTTTGTATCCTCTCTACTTCGACCATCATCAGTTATTTTACTCCCTAAATAGGAAAACTCCTTTACTACTTTAAGTGCCTCATTTCCTAATCTAATACCCTCAGCATCACCCGATTTAATTTGACTACATTCCATTATCCTCGTTTTGCTTTTGTTGATGTTCATCTTATATCCTCCTTTCAAGACACTGTCCATTCCGTTCAACTGCTCTTCCAAGTCCTTTGCTGTCTCTGACAGAATTACAATGTCATCGGCGAACCTCAAAGTTTTTACTTCTTCTCCATGAATTTTAATACCTACTCCGAATTTTTCTTTTGTTTCCTTTACTGCTTGCTCAATATACAGATTGAATAACATCGGGGAGAAGCTACAACCCTGTCTCACTCCTTTCCCAACCACTGCTTCCCTTTCATGCCCCTCGACTCTTATAACTGCCATCTGGTTTCTGTACAAATTGTAAATAGCCTTTCGCTCCCTGTATTTTACCCCTGCCACCTTCAGAATTTGAAAGAGAGTATTCCAGTTAACGTTGTCAAAAGCTTTCTCTAAGTCTACAAATGCTAGAAACGTAGGTTTGCCTTTGCTTAATCTTTCTTCTAAGATAAGTCGTAAGGTTAGTATTGCCTCACGTGTTCCAACATTTCTACGGAATCCAAACTGATCTTCCCCGAGGTCCACTTCTACTAGTTTTTCCATTCGTCTGTAAAGAATTCGCGTTAGTATTTTGCAGCTGTGACTTATTAAACTGATAGTTCGGTAATTTTCACATCTGTCAACACCTGCTTTCTTTGGTATTGGAATTATTATATTCTCCTTGAATTCTGTGGGTATTTCGCCTGTCTCATACATCTTGCTCACCAGATGGTAGAGTTTTGTCATGACTGGCTCTCCCAAGGCCATCAGTAGTTCTAATGGAATGTTGTCTACTCCCGGGGCCTTGTTTCGACTCAGGTCTTTCAGTGTTCTGTCAAACTCTTCACGCAGTATCGTATCTCCCATTTCATCTTCACCTACATCCTCTTCCATTTCCGTAATACTGTCCTCAAGTACATCGCCCTTGTATAAACCATCTATATACTCCTTCCACCTTTCTGCCTTCCCTTCTTTGCTTAGAACTGGGTTGCCATCTGAGCTCTTGATATTCATACAAGTGGTTCTCTTCTCTCCAAAGGTCTCTTTAATTTTCCTGTAGGCAGTATCTATCTTACCCCTAGTGAGACAAGCCTCTACATCCTTTCATTTGTCCTCTAGCCATCCCTGCTTAGCCATTTTGCACTTTCTGTCGATCTCATTTTTGAGACGTTTGTATTCCCTTTGGCCTGCTTCATTTACTGCATTTTTATATTTTCTCCTTTCATCAATTAAATTCAACATTTCTTCTGTTACCCAAGGATTTCTATTAGCCCTCGTCTTTTTACCTACTTGATCCTCTGCTGCCTTCACTACTTCATCCCTCAAAGCTACCCATTCTTCTTCTACTGTATTTCTTTCCCCCATTCCTGTCAATTGTTCCCTTATGCTCTCCCTGAAACTCTGTACAACCTCTGGTTCTTTCAGTTTATCCAGGTCCCATCTCCTTAAATTCCCACCTTTTTGCAGTTTCTTCAGTTTTAATCTACAGTTCATAACCAATCAGAATCCACATCTGCCCCTGGAAATGTCTTACAATTGAAAACCTGGTTTCTAAATCTCTGTCTTACCATTATATAATCTATCTGATACCTATTAGTATTTCCAGGATTCTTCCAGGTATACAACCTTCTTGTATGATTCTTGAACCAAGTGTTGGCTATGATTAAGTTATGCTCTGTGCAAAATTCTACAAGGCGGCTTCCTCTTTCATTTCTTCCCCCCAATCCATATTCACCTACTATGTTTCCTTCTCTCCCTTTTCCTACTGACGAATTCCAGTCACCCATGACCATTAAATTTTCGTCTCCCTTCACTACCTGAATAATTTCTTTTATCTCGTCATACATTTCATCAATTTCTTCATCATCTGCAGAGCTAGTTGGCATATAAACTTGTACTACTGTAGTTGGCATGGGCTTTGTGTCTATCTTGGCCACAATAATGCGTTCACTATGCTGTTTGTAGTAGCTAACCCACACTCCTATTTTTTTATTCATTATTAAACCTACTCCTGCATTACCCCTATTTGATTTTGTATTTATAACCCTGTAATCACCTGACCAAAAGTCTTGTTCCTGCTGCCACCGAACTTCACTAATTCCCACTATATCTAAATTTAACCTATCCATTTCCCTTTTTAAATTTTCTAACCTACCTGCCCGATTAAGGGATCTGACATTCCACGCTCCGATCCGTAGAATGCCAGTTTTCTTTCTCCTGATAACATGAGTTATTTTATTTAATTGATGCTGTACCTTTAGACGTCATCCAACGAATGTTGTTTATCACGATGGTTCTCCACTATACCTTATACGGACACTTCGCCAGTATCTCGATAACCACTTGCCGAACAAGTAATTGGTCGAGAGGGGTAAATTGCATGGCCCGCCCGATTTGGCCATATTTCGATGCAATGGACACTTTCCTTTGGGTACATTTAAATTCCTCATGTCGATGTTCTGAGTGTGTGTAGCCAATACTGTGCAGGTGCTGACTATAGGGAGACGTGGTAGATGGATGGTGTATCAGGAGGTACTCTCCCAGTTCGCCATTTGCCAGTTCCTCGGGGAAGAGGAGGTGGCTGTAACCTGTGTACGCCGGTGGGCGCAGTAAAAGAAGAGCGACTTTTAACCATTTATTTCTGCAAATACATCTCTCCTTTAGCTATGCTACGGAGGTCCCCTGCCGCTGCTTTTTCGGGTGCACCGCGAGCGCCTGGCAGCTACGCAGGAAGTGGATGCTGCGTCTCCACCCTCCGCACTGGAAGAAGGTGGTGCGTGAGTATGTGGTTTGCACACGCCGGCTTACGAGGTCCTCGATCCCCTCCTGTAACTGTGGCTCATCTCTGCTCTCTGAACCGCGACGACGGTTGCCGTGTGTTCGAGTGAATTGCGCCAACCCTGACCTGCAGGGCACGCAGGTCCCGTGGCTCCCCCGAAGTGTCAGGAACGCTGGTGTCCTGGCCCAAGTCGACATGGAAGACCCACCTCCCCAGACCTTCCCACCTGCGTTGGAAGCTGTCAGCAGCGCCGAACTCGTGACAGGTGCTTACAGATAGGAAGACCTCTCTCCGGCGGCTGTTGGCGGTGTTGAGTACGAGCAGGAAATCTACAACAGCCTTATACCCAGCGGTAACACCGTGTCAGAGAATCTAGAAGGCGCGTCTTGTCCACTCCTTTCGGAACTCAAATGCTGGAATATCTATAGTGAGAAATATCTACATCTACATCTACATTTATACTCCGCAAGCCACCCAACTGTGTGTGGCGGAGGGCACTTTATGTGCCACTGTCATTACCTTCGTTTCCTGTTCCAGTCGCGTATGGTTCGCGGGAAGAACGACTGCCGTAAATCATCCGTGCGCGCTCTAATCTCTCTAATTTTACATTCGTGATCTCCTCGGGAGGTATAAGTACGGGGAAGCAATATATTCGATATCTCATCCAGAAACGCACCCTCTCGAAACCTGGACAGCAAGCTACACCGCGATGCTGAACGCCTCTCAGGCAGAGTCTGCCACTTGAATTTGCTAAATATCTCCGTAACGCTATCACGCTTACCAAATAACCCTGTGACGAAAGGCGCCGCTCTTCTTTGGATCTTCTCTATCTCCTCTGTCAACCCGACCTGGTACGGATCCCACACTGATGAGCAATACTCAAGTATAGGTCGAACGAGTGTTTTGTAAGCCACCTCCTTTGTTGATGAACTACATTTTCTTAGGACTCTCCCAATGAATCTCAACCCGCCTTACCAACAATTGCCCGCATCTCGTGGTCGTGCGGTAGCGTTCTCGCTTCCCACGCCCGGGTTTCCGGGTTCGATTCCCGGCGGGGTCAGGGATTTTCACTGCCTCGTGATGGCTGGGTGTTGTGTGCTGTCCTTAGGTTAGTTAGGTTTAAGTAGTTCTAAGTTCTAGGGGACTGATGACCATAGATGTTAAGTCCCATAGTGCTCAGAGCCATTTGAACCATTTTACCAACAATTAATTTTATATGATCATTCCACTTCAAATCCGTACGCATACTTCCAGATATTTTACAGAAGTAACTGCTACCAGTGTTTGTTCCGCTATCATATAATCATACAATTAAGGGGTCCTACTTTCTATGTATTCGCAATACATTACATTTGTCTATGTTAAGTGTCAGTTGCCACTCCCTGCACCAAGTGCCTATCCGCTGCAGATCTTCCTGCATTTCGCTGCAATTTTTGCAATTTTCGAACGCTGCAACTTCTCTGTATACTACAGCATCATCCGCGAAAAGGGGCATGGAACTTCCGACACTATCTACTAGGTCATTTATATACACTCCTGGAAATGGAAAAAAGAACACATTGACACCGGTGTGTCAGACCCACCATACTTGCTCCGGACACTGCGAGAGGGTTGTACAAGCAATGATCACACGCACGGCACAGCGGACACACCAGGAACCGCGGTGTTGGCTGTCGAATGGCGCTAGCTGCGCAGCATTTGTGCACCGCCGCCGTCAGTGTCAGCCAGTTTGCCGTGGCATACGGAGCTCCATCGCAGTCTTTAACACTGGTAGCATGCCGCGACAGCGTGGACGTGAACCGTATGTGCAGTTGACGGACTTTGAGCGAGGGCGTATAGTGGGCATGCGGGAGGCCGGGTGGACGTACCGCCGAATTGCTCAACACGTGGGGCGTGAGGTCTCCACAGTACGTCGATGTTGTCGCCAGTGGTCGGCGGAAGGTGCACGTGCCCGTCGACCTGGGACCGGACCGCAGCGACGCACGGATGCACGCCAAGACCGTAGGATCCTACGCAGTGCCGTAGGGGACCGCACCGCCACTTCCCAGCAAATTAGGGACACTGTTGCTCCTGGGGTATCGGCGAGGACCATTCGCAACCGTCTCCATGAAGCTGGGCTACGGTCCCGCACACCGTTAGGCCGTCTTCCGCTCACGCCCCAACATCGTGCAGCCCGCCTCCAGTGGTGTCGCGACAGGCGTGAATGGAGGGACGAATGGAGACGTGTCGTCTTCAGCGATGACAGTCGCTTCTGCCTTGGTGCCAATGATGGTCGTATGCGTGTTTGGCGCCGTGCAGGTGAGCGCCACAATCAGGACTGCATACGACCGAGGCACACAGGGCCAACACCCGGCATCATGGTGTGGGGAGCGATCTCCTACACTGGCCGTACACCACTGGTGATCGTCGAGGGGACACTGAATAGTGCACGGTACATCCAAACCGTCATCGAACCCATCGTTCTACCATTCCTAGACCGGCAAGGGAACTTGCTGTTCCAACAGGACAATATACGTCCGCATGTATCCCGTGCCACCCAACGTGCTCTAGAAGGTGTAAGTCAACTACCCTGGCCAGCAAGATCTCCGGATCTGTCCCCCATTGAGCATGTTTGGGACTGGATGAAGCGTCGTCTCACGCGGTCTGCACGTCCAGCACGAACGCTGGTCCAACTGAGGCGCCAGGTGGAAATGGCATGGCAAGCCGTTCCACAGGACTACATCCAGCATCTCTACGATCGTCTCCATGGGAGAATAGCAGCCTGCATTGCTGCGAAAGGTGGATATACACAGTACTAGTGCCGACATTGTGCATGCTCTGTTGCCTGTGTCTATGTGCCTGTGGTTCTGTCAGTGTGATCATGTGATGTATCTGACCCCAGGAATGTGTCAATAAAGTTTCCCCTTCCTGGGACAATGAATTCACGGTGTTCTTATTTCAATTTCCAGGAGTGTATATTGTGAAAAACAATAGTCCCATAACACTCCCCCGTGGCACGCCAGAGGTCAATTTAACGTCTGTAGACGTCTCTCCATTGAGAACAACATGCTGTGTTCTGTTTGCTAAAAACTCTTCAATCCAGCCACACAGTTGGTCTGATATTCCGTAGGGTCTCACTTTGTTTATCAGGCGGAACTGTATCGAACGACTTCCGGAAGTCAAGGAAAATGGCATCTACCTGGGAGTCTGTATCTAATATTTTCTGGGTCTCATGAACAAATAAAGCGAGTTGGGTCTCACACGATCACTGTTTCCAGAATCCATGTTGATTCCTACAGAGTAAATTCTGGGTTTCCAGAAATGACATGATACGCGAGCAAAATACATGTTCTAAAATTCTACAACACATCGATGTCAGAGATATAGTTTCAATGCCATTATCATCCCAGAGTGTCTGGATATGCTGTTTCGATCCACTTACTGATTTAACGTAAGACCAGAACTTCCTAGGATTTTCTGTCAAGTCGATACATAGAATTTTACTTTCGAATTCACTGAACGCTTCACGCACAACCCTCCTTACGCTAACTTTGACATCGCTTAGCTTCTTGCTGGTGTTCACCCAGCGTTACTTGTAATGACTGTGTAGGCTTTCCTAATACGAATGTATCAGTGATTCATATCACACCCTATTTGCTTAACACATTTGTTACGCCAACAGACTGATTCATAACAATATTAAAGTAAGCCTTCTTGCGTTAGCGATGCGGCTTCTTACTTCACGTAATACGGTCACGGGATACTTCTCAGTCGTATTGCTTTCCTAAGCTTCTGCTGATGCTAACTATTCAGTTCGTGCAAAGCCCTGCTAACGCGGTGAAACGCTGCCGTTTAGTTTCGTACTTATTGACACTCCCTCAAGGAATACAAAGTGAACGAAGTCTCACAATTATGAAATTCTGCGGCCAGCTGCCTGATTCAGGGTTGGTACGTAACAATGGATTTCAACAAATACGGAATACCAGGAGTTTTCCCCAAGTTACGGCAAAATGTGGAACGCCAGGTCAGGAGATGCATGGAAGCTGCAGGTGGTCATTTTTAGAAAGTTCTGTTAATGTATATATGTTTGGTAAATGTACCATTTTTGTGCCATGAATAATTAATCGTTCCATACGTCACTAACGGAGGATTTTCAGATCCACATTCATCAGAAAAATGGTTCAAGTGGCTCTGAGCACTATGGGACGTAACATCTGTGGTCATCAGTCCCCTAGAACTTAGAACTACTTAAACCTAACTAACCTAAGGACATCACAAACATCCATGCCCGAGGCAGGATTCGAACCTGCGACCGTAGCAGTCGCGCGGTTCCGGACTGCGCGCCTAGAACCGCTAGACCACCGCGGCCGGCCACATTCATCAGAACTTTTTGTAATGTTCTTAAGTCATGAATAAACCCCTAAGTTTTTGACACATTGTTCTACTCGCCCTTTATTTCATTTGATAACATAAGCGCTTCTAAGCTCCATTTAGAGTGTGTAACTCCTAAAACAGGCGACTGCAATGGTGGGTGAGTACCATTTTCATTCAATGAATACTTTCTTAGGTTATGTTATATATCTGTCAAGATTTCTCTTCAGACAACCTATTACTTCTAAACAGCCATCTTCAGAGATTTATTATCAATTAGTTTCGCACTAAAAGTCACTCAAATGTATTATTAGAAATACTGTATGCTATTAACAATAAAATAATTACGAAAATGTAAGACCTGTTAATAAGTACATTAATTAAAAAATAAAGTTCCTGTTAAAAGTGAATAATGATGTCACAAGAAAAAGATACGGCACTATTATACTGGAATACTTATATCTAGGGTATAACTGATCTACGGAATAGCGATGAATTGTGGGAATAAAGAAAGATAAGCAATGGAAATATAATAAAATTTGGCCAAGTGCGCATGGGGCTCGCGCACTGATGGTTCGCTATAAACTTAATTATGTGTATAGACGGTTCATCCATCCTGGGAATCGAGAAAGATTTTTGCTTGTTTTCGCTATCGATATTGGTAAGATATTGGTCCCTGGGATTGGGTACCAAAATGCTTACACTATTTCCTCGAACTAGCCAGGACATACAGTAAGAAGAGACCTGGGTATATCAGTGTGTATACGCAGAGAGAGACGATTTAATAAAACATTTTATTTACTTACTAATACATGATTACAACTTATATTTTATATCTGGTTGCAGTAATGTTTGGACTCCCTAAAGAGAAACTCTATTTATTGGAATCCTTAGTCACAGAAATTACGTAAACCCAGAAAGGCACTGAGTGAGGTGGAGGAGTGTGTGTTAGTGTTCGTGGGAAACAGGATGGATAGATTTAAGATGATTCGTTGGATCACAATTTTGAAAAGCAATCGTTACAACGATATGCGGTGGAAATCAGTTACAAGAAAGTGACAGTGCAGGATCTGTGACAGCCTATGCGGGAACGTGCCTACGTCAGTCATAATACCGTACTCATCATACAGTTCTTCGTAGTAAAGAAGGGTGGTAATGAAGACAGCACTAGAGAATAATGTGTAATGACTACCAGTCCCTTTTTGGGGACCTTTTGTAACCAAATGTTAGCTACATTGTCCTTGTTAGCTGTGTAGTTCGGAAGAATTTGTGTGTCCTTAGGTGCTCTCCAGATAAGTTCTTGTCTTCATGTTGTATATTAATGATGTATCACGCAACAGTAATAAAAATCTCAGACTTTTTGCAGATAAAGCAGTTACCCGTAATGAAGCACTGCATCAAACAAACTGCATAAAATTTTATATGTTGATAAGATTTCAGAGTAGTGCAAATATTGAGAACTTGTTTTAACTGTTCATAAATATAAAATTTTGACTTCAAAGAAAGAAAAAATTGAATGTTGTGTAACTACAATATCGGTGAAACACAGTCAGATGTACTCAACACCTATAAATATGTGGGTGTAACAATTTGTAGGGACGAATGATGGAATGATTAAATGGGCAATTAAGACAGGTTGCAGACTTCGATTCGTTGGTGGGGTACTTAGAAAATCCAATAAGATTGGTCACACAGTGTGGGCCACCCGAGAACCCTGCTCATGTATGTGGAACCCGTACCAAATTTTGTTAACAGTTCATGATAAACACACGGAAAGAAGGAAGGACATGTAGTCGCAGAATCATTTGACTCTCAGCAGAGCGTCTCAAGTACTGAACGAACTAAACTGGCTGACGTTTGAATATAAACGCCAAATTTCCCATAAAACCTAGTTATAATTTTTTTTAAATCAAGGAATATACTACAACCGCCAACTTATCTCTCCCGAAGGCCGTATTACATTAACTACAGGACTCATACAGGGATCTAAGCAATCATTCGTCCTGCGTGTAACATTTTCTTGTGTAACAGCCAGTTAGTAATCAACATTATTGTGTAAGGACGACATTTCGATGAGAACAGGAGATATCGGTGGCTCTTAAGTGAGCCCACCCTTCGTCAGGTGCTCACTAAGAATTCCACTGGATATGCTGCTTTAGGGGAAGGAACAGAAGGAAGGGATACGGCAGAATATGGCCTTGGCAGTAGGAATGAGAGGGAAGAAAGACTAAGTTCAGAAATAAACTTTAGGTGGTAACAACGAATACTCTGTTGAAAAATCACAACAGGCGGAAGTATACTTGGAAAAGACTCGAAGATACGTGAAATTGAGGCTGGATTACATCATGGTCAAACAGTGATTTGGAAATCACATACTGGATTGTAAGGCGTACCCGGGCGCATACAGAGGCTCGGATCACAGTTTAGTAATGATGAAAAGTAAATTGAAGCCTAGGAGAATCATCAGGAAGAATCATTGCGGAAGGAAGACGGACACTAAAGTTATAAGAGATGATGAGATGCGTTTGAAGTTCGCTAAGGATGTGAATACTGCGATATAGGGATAACGTAGTAGGTATTGTAGTTGAAGAGGAGTGGACATGTCTAAAAACGACAATCACAAACATTGGACAGACAAACTTAGATACAATAAAGATAAGTGTGAAGAAAGCTCTGATATCTGATGAGATGCCTCAGCTGATCGACGAAAGAAGGAAAAATGTTCAGGAAAAGACAGTAATGAAAAATATGAATCACTTAGAAATAAAATAAACAGGAATTGCAGGGCAACCAAAGGGAAATGACTGGAGAAAGAATGTAAAGAAATGCAAAAATAAATGTTCGTTGGGGCTGACTGAGCATACGGAAAGGTCAAAACAACAACTACTGTTAAACGCAGAGGAGAGAGCGGATGAGTGGAAAGAGTACACTGAGGGCCTCGTAGTGGGGAAGACTTGCCTTATGGCGTAATAGAAGAAGAAATATGGGTCGATGAGTAAAACGTAGGGGACCCATTATTAGAGTTGGAATTTAAGAGAGCTGTAAAAAACTTTAGATCAAATAAGGCGAGGCGGAAAGATATCATATCATTAGAATTTCCGAAGTAATTGAGGGAAGTGGCCGCCAAACGACTATTCGAATTCGTATCTAAAATATATTAGACTGGCGACGTACGATTAGACTTTCGGAAAAAATATCATCTGCACAATGCAGAAGAGAGCCAAGGCAGATAAGTGCGAAAGCTATCACACCAACTTCTTAACAGCTCATGCATTCAGGGTGCGGACAAGAATAATGTACAGAAGAATGGGAAAGAAAATTGGGAATCTGTTAGACGACGATCTGTTGGACTTTCGGACCTCGTCCTGACGTTGCGCTTGACGATGGAAGCAAGACTGAAGAGAAATCAAGACACGTTCAAAAGATTTGTCTACCAGGTAATGCGTTCCAGAATGTAACATGGGCAAGATGTTCGAAATTCTAAGAAAACATGAATAATACTTAGGGTATGACGGATAATATACAATATGTACAAGAATAGAGAAAGTCGCGCAGGGTAGCCGCGGGGTTTAAGGCGTTTTGTCACGGTCCGCGCGGATTCCCCCGCCGGAGGTTCGAGTCCTCCCTGGACATGGGTGTGTGCTGTCTTTAGCGTAAGTCAGTTTAAGTTAGATGAAGTAGTGTTTAAGCTTAGGGACCGATGACCTCAGTCGTTTGGTCCCATAAGACATAAAAAAAAGGCAAACAGAGAGCAAACAATATGCTTGGATGGCGGAGAACGAAGAGCTCAGATGAGAAAGCGTGTAAGACGGGGATGCAGTCATCCGCACCTACTGTTCAATCCATAAATAAAGCAATGACAGAGACAAGAGAATGCGATTGAAATTCAAGTTGAAAGGATAACAGTGAGAAGATACGCTGGTGATATTGCTATCCTCAATGAAAGTGAAGAACAACTACAGGATGTGTTGTATGAATGGACAGTGTAATGAGTATGGAATCTGGATTGGGCGTGAATCGAAGCAAGACAATGATAATGAGATGTAACAGAAATAAGAATAACAAGAAACTTAACATCAAAGTTGATGATCTAGAAGCAGACGACGTTAAGGAAATTTGCTACCTAGACAGGAAATAACCCATGACGGACGAAGCAAAGAGGACATGAAAAGCAGAATAGCACAGTCAAGGAGATGCCTATTGGTATCAAACGTAGGCTTTACTATGAGGAAGAAACTTCTGATTATGTGCTTTTGGAGCACATCATTGAATGGTATTAAATGTTAGACAGTTGGAAAAAAGGAAATAGAAGAGAATCGAATCGCTTGAGATGTGGTGCTGCAGAAAAATGATGAAAATTCGGGTTACTGTTAAGATAAGAAATGAGCAGGTTCTCCGCAGAATTGTCGAAGAAAGGAACATATGGAAACAGTGAGAAGAAGATAGGTTGGGAGGACCTGTGTAAGAAATCAAGGGTTAACCTTCATGTTAGTAGAGGGAAGTGTAGAGGTAAAAATTGTGGGGGAAGACAGCGACTGGAAAACGTCCAGCAAATAACTGAGGACTTAGGGTGCAAGTGCTATTCTGCGATGGAGAGGGTAGGATTGGAATGCGCGGCGGGTCGCATCAAATCTGCCCAATAATCTAATCTGTCAAATGACTGACGACCTACAAGAAGTGGTAGTAGAGTCACAACAAAAATAACATATGTATGCCTCATTGAGAACGCACGGGTATTAGCCTATATCCTAAAAATGATAGTAAAGCCGGCCTTTGTGACCGAACGGTTCTAGGCGCTTCAGTCTGGAACCGCGCGACCGCTGCGGTCGCAGGTTCGAATCCTGCCTCGAGCATTGATGTGTGTGATGTCCTCAGGTTAGTTAGGTTTAAGTATTTCTAAGTTCTAGGGGACTGATGACCTCAGATGTTAAGTCCCATAGTGCTCAGAGCCATTTGAACCAATTGATAGTAAAACGGATTGACTGGCTATACGAGTGCTCACGGAGAAATACTTTAACCGTTCAACGGTGGACGTACACGTTCACGTTACGTATTTACGTCACTGTGATGGAAGATACCTAGTTGTTAGGCCCTTTGCTTCGGCGGTGGCCAAGAAATTATTTCATAATTCGGGCATGCTTATGAGAAGGATGAAAATTCATTACCTGAATTAAACCCTCATTCCTTTCCCGCCCATGACGCCATCTCCTTCTTGCATCTTTAAGCCTCGTGTTCTTTACTGCAGCAGTTCTGGACACGGGCTGAAAGACGGCAGCATGGAACAAGTTTGCCTCCGTAGGAAATGAATAAAACACGGCGTCAAGTTGGAGAGTTCACGTCGGTGGCAGCTGCAGGGGTAGCGGAATGCAGGAACCGCAGCCCGTACATTTCCTTCCTGTCAGTCGGCGAACCTTGTGAATAATGCAGTCTGTCTCTCTCTCTCTTTCCCCATTTCTGTCTCCGTCTATCGGTCTGTTCGTGAGTTTCTCCATCCCTGATACCTGGCCTGCAGAGAACAACAGGTAATAAACAGTGTCTTGTGTGTAGATGTGACTGACATTCCTTGTAATCCTGCATAGCAATGCGACTCTCTCCCTGCTGAAACTTGACTTAGCAACCCCCATGGAATCAGAACCCATATGCCGATCATTGTAAAGGCGGTCATCTGCAAATTCCATCGGCACACTGACGAAATGTCAGTGATCGTGAGATGGGCAGTAACTGTAACATGCGCGAATGATACAAGTGTACTAGTAACGAGTAATCAAGTGTAGGTGTGATCGATGGGCATAAATTTTCGTTTACAGTTTTGTATGCAAAAAAAGGGCTCTACAGTCATATAATGCATCTCGACGAGCGACTCGATGCACGCAACATCGCTGTATTCTCGTAACTGCATGAAAAGGCAGCGCTCGTGTAGATAATATGCCGGATACTAGCCATCTTGTTCAAACGGCACCATTAGACGCAATCTTGCCCGATGTAATGTCTAGTTTATGAGACAGGTTGAAACTTCGCGTTTTCGTAAGCGCTAAAAATGAAGTATGGCATTTAAGTCTGTAGAAACGGAATAGTATGAAGGACACATTTCACCTATCCGAAGAGAGTGGCGGATAGACTGTGTTAAATTTGCCAGAAAATATGTGGGTGAACGGAAACGGTAGAAAAACTTCTGATTACTAATTTATATTCAACATCAACACTAGAAAACTGCCAAAAGATAATTGACTCATCTGAATAATAATCACGTAGTTTTAAACATAACGATTCCAAATAATCGGGAAACATATTCTTCACCTAAACTACATGAAATAAAAGTTTCAGTATCCCAAAAATTTACGATGTTCCAGTGCTAACTTATACTATTGGCCTCGGTAGTTGGACAAAAACAGACTGGACGAAACTCCGAAGTGCCACTGCTATCTAAGTACCTCATCCTAAATCGCATGTTGTAAGACAGGCTATAACGTACGAGATAGGTGGCATGAAGGTATTGTAAGTGGGCTGTGTAGCGCTTTCCATTGGATCTCTGACTGCGCTTTCTTTGTAAGAGACTCTGTGGCTTGTTGGACTCGTTGTAGGAAGTTAATCGCCAGTAGTGTTGGGCAGTTGGAAGTTAGTCGCCAGCAGTGATGGAAGTACTGTTGGGCAGCTGGAGGTGAACAACCAGCAGTGATGGATGTTAGATGTGAGACGTTAGCATTGATGGAGGGTAGAGGTCTGAAGTGTTAGCGTAGGCAAACGATCTGCAAGTATCCGACTTGGAGATTTAAAATTATTCATGATTATATATCTTTGTACTGGATGTCAATGACGTTTTATAGTCTTGTTTGAACTGGACGTCGCATTATTTGGTTTGCAACAAAATCTTTCCTTTGCTGACCACATACCTGTAAGTAGTCAGTGGCTTTAGTAGTTAGGATCTTTTATTTAGCTGGCAGTATTGACGCTCGCTGTATTGCAGTAGTTCGCATAATGAAGTTTTTTGTGAGGTAAGTGCTTAATGAAACGTATAGGTCATCGTCAGGATTGGTTCTTTTTCAGGGCCATTCTTTTGTATTAATTATTTGAAGTTAGGTTGTAATTTTTTTGTGCAGTTAGATTGCGTTGCGCTAGAATATTATGGGTCAGTGTTGACATGATAAGAAAAAGTAAAGAGAAAGTAGGCTCAGTACGTTCAGTTTTACTCAGCTGTTTCAGAATCAAATAAAGTATAAGTTTCATCTTCTCAGTCATTCCGCAATTTGAATACAGACACACTCATTTAAATAAAGAAGTTTCAATACTAGATGCTGAAGAGATGTAATTTTAGCAACTTTAGAGTATGAGTATTTTCCATCAACACAGATGAAGGACAGGCTTTTACCCGGTAGAACAACAGCCTGAGTCAGTCCTAGCTTCTAAGAACAAATTAATTGATGCGAAATTAATGACTTAGATTAGGTTGGTTCAAATGGCTCTGAGCACTATGGGACTCAACTGCTGAGGTCATTAGTCCCCTAGAACTTAGAACTAGTTAAACCTAACTAACCTAAGGACATCACAAACATCCATGCCCGAGGCAGGATTCGAACCTGCGACCGTAGCGGTCTTGCGGTTCCAGACTGCAGCGCCTTTAACCGCACGGCCACTTCGGCCGGCACTTAGATTAGGAAAAAACGGTGTGTGTAACGCGCCAGTAATTCAGCTAGAATCGTGTTGATTTGCAAGTATGAAACAACGTAGGTTTCTGTGTAGTAATAAAGCAAATTTTGATAGTGAAACACAATTGAGTCATTCCGATGAGTACTTGACGTACCAGTGATCTACAGATTTCAGCAAGTCACTTTTATCTTTCACTTCTTTCTGCCTAACACACGCAATTTGCAAACCACGTCCTACGAGAAGGTAGACAAATATAGTTGTCTGCCAAATGTAAAAACAGCCGTATGGTATAAGAAGTGTGCACAAAGCATTTTGGCGCTAACATAAAACACATGCGTATTTCCAAAGCAACCTATGATGCACCTTTAGGAACTAATGTAGCACCATTAACTTCTTTAATAACTGCAAATGACAGCCACCCTGAAAACCTGGAGATTATTTTATCGAGTTTTCAGTTATCATTGGGGACATGCTCATAACTAGTTGTTTAAATCATTGTGAGCGTGTACTAATACGGTAATAACAAAGAAGAAAAGTTCAAATTACTCATAATACTTGTGGAACAGATAAAGTACTGGCTGTGTTCAGCTGTTAGGGACAATTGTAATATTTGGAATGAATGATTTATTAAACCATGGAAAGTCCAAATCAGAATGGCTATTGCTTATTAATATTCAGAAATGGACAATAATTGCAATTACTATTAAGAGAAACAAAGATACAATTATTGTCGGCAATTAGTGTATTACTTGATGGGATACATTAATGAACACACTATATAAATATTTTAATTTTCTTTGCCTTTTTTCCTCATTCACTAATACTATGTGGTTCATCCAGTAGTGTGTGTGTGTGTGTGTGTGTGTGTGTGTGTGTGTCTGTGTACTCATACTGCTTGTGAAATATACGAAATAAAATGCAATAGCTGTCAGTCTAAATATACTGAAATGTCTGCTGTAAATTTTAATACCAAGTGTAAACAGCACATCAGAGAATTCGAATTTGAGAGTATCTAACATTCTGCGTGGTGTCTGTTTGTTCTAAGTCGTGTCTCCCTAGCACTTTCGCGCAACGACGCTCTGAGCATGTTTTTTAGGGAATTGACTAGTTTGAACCTGGGACCAGTTGCTGGTAAGGAGACACCAGACCACACATGAAAGAGGTCAGTGAGACTGGCGATGATATAATCAAATACTTAATGATTTCAGCGTCCGCTCCACTGCACTCACTGTAAAATAATCATAATACTAACTAAATTTAGTGGAAGGGGTTCAAGGCTTTCCTATTTTTAGTTAGCTGGTAAAATAATGTCGAAAAAGCAGTTAAGTTTACCACTGTAATTTATATTGTACTCACAAAACATTGTTTATAAATTGTACTATTGATAAAAGGAAATATTTTAATACAGGATAATCAAAACCAACTGCATTCAACAAAAATATTAACGAATATTCCCTGAATGGGTTTCCAAGTTCTATAATGGATCGAAGGATGACCTATGCAATATCACATCTATAATCTAGGTTTAAATTAAGTTTCATGAAAGAGAAATCTATCAAAAATGGTCTACAATGACCCTCAATTATCTTTAATTACTTATTTAACTTGTCATAAATTACAGTGGCTGATGTGGCTTCTCAATAATTATATAACAGAAAAATCATCGCGTTTCAGATTTAACTTCAAGTAGCAAATGTGAATACCACGAAGTTTAATTGACGATCGACACTAGTATTACGTAAAAAGGGGATGTAACATATGAGACTTCAGCAGTTCTGAGTGAAGCCTTATGCGCCCTTATGCAGCATTGTGTGTGTTCATTACCTTGTCGGTGGTTAGGCAGCGTCAGGGGTGGCTGGTGACGCAGCTCCACACACCTCACCGTCTCGGTAGCAACTCTCTCGAACTTATCCTTACTACTGTTTACCAAAGTTGGTTAAGAAAAAGGTATCTGGCTGTGTTTTCAACTGATCAATCAGAGTCTCCTCTTATCTTAGGGCCTTCTAGCCTACACGGCTCTGCTCTCGGGTTCTGTTGTCGTTTCTCCCCTCGGAACTGCGTCTGTCTCACGGTGGGAAGGTATGACATGCATTTAGACGTTCTTGTGTTAGTTTGTGGTATTCCATTTGCTCACTCGTTGATCGTATTACTTTGGTTAATTTAATGTCAGGATTTATTCGGGGTTATGTGACATATTGCCGGATTTGCTATCATGTCAGGGTTTTCATTGAAGGTGTTGGATTTGCCTGACACCTTACAAGTACTTTTTATAAATGTTCAGAACACCTAATACAAGAGAACCACCATTACACTGAAATAAAAACATATATGGCAAATGCCTGCTAAAATAATAGACAAAAAGGGCTGTGTCATTCTCCAGAATGATAATTTCCTACAGAATGTCATAAATAATAAAAGTACTGTCTTTATTTTTCACCGATTTCATGTACATCACTACCGAAAATATCTATATTGTTACTGAAAATCGTAGCACGGTTTTACTGTGAACCTCCTAATTAATTTGGTCGTTTCTTCTGTACTCTGTTTTCTATCTCTTTACAAATAGAGAAAGAAAATCGACCATCTTATAGGAATTATTACACAAAAAGCAGTTACACATGACAGTGAATAAAAATAGATATGTCTACACAGTAAACTGTCTGAATGGTGTAAAGGAAGGCATGACGATTCTATTCCACCTAGGGAGAAATGAGCGAATAAAATAAGGAGAGAGGAAAATATGCTCATGTTTGAAATAAAACACACGCGCGCGAAGGCGCACGAAAGATCGGAAACGGATTTTCACAACATCAGATACAGAAAGAGGGCAGAAGATGGTTGTCTGTCAAATTATAGGCCATTCTTCTTTAGGTAGGGAATATTTCTGTAACTACAGTTCGAATCGTCAAATGAGAGTTACCTGCCGAGTACTGACATCGACGTTATCTCTCACAGACTTTTTAAAGTGTGATCTACTATTTCGAGGGGCAAGAATATTTAAAATTTTGTGTGGATGTGGTAAATGCTATACAGGACGAACCATACACAGTACAACAATGATGCGTTGTACATCAGCGCAACACCCGTCTACATCGGGCTAAAAGGTCTGTGCTGGCTGAACGTGGCATTCCCATAGCCCACAGAAGCAACTGTGACAAATTTCTTATCCCGTTGGCCTAGAAATATGTCCTGTACAAAACGTAGTCAATTGCGAGCAAGGTTTCCATTCAGACGATTAATGGAGTCCTTTTATGTCTCGTCTTCACTGTCTTCACTGTCACTAGAAGAAGGGATCGGTTGGTGGGACATGTCCTGAGGCATCAAGGGAACACAAGTTTAGCATTGGAGGGCAGCGTGGAGGGGGAAAATCGTAGAGGGAGACCAAGAGATGAACACACTAAGCAGATTCAGAAGGGTAGGTTGCAGTAGGTACTGGGAGATGAAGGAGCTTGCACGGGATGGATTGGCGCGGAGAGCTGTTTCAAACCAGTCTCAGGACTGAAGACCACAACAGCAACAACATTCACTGTCATATGAATTTGGGTTCTCAGTTCTCGCTGCCTGCCAGTCCGAGGATTAGCAGCAATTTTAACAACGGTTTATCTGGATACAAATCATTTTCTATTTCCAGCTTCCACGAACCAGCTATTTAACTGATGTAATTATAAGTACATGGAACTAGAAAAATTTCAAGTATCACATATCTCTTAAAAAACTAACGTCTGTTCTTTGAAATTATGTGCAAATTACTCAGTCCGTGGTATTGGCATCGCAGTTAAAAGGAATGAATTTTCGTTTAGACTCCGGTCACCGACTAATAGCTGGAACATTTTCATCTGAAATATCTTAAGAGGAAATAATGATGACCGATTGTACAATTGTAAACTTGTGGAGCGAACCCTAATAAGACTTCCGCAACCCATCTCCCCAACCCCCTCCCCATTACGCTTTCACTACTTCTCATTGTACAAGAGGCAGTCAAATGAAATTGAGTAACATGGAAGGAAAGTAAGAAAGCCGATTATTATTTTTGGAGCCCTGAAGGAAGGCATTCGTGGTCGTAGATTTGCTCTGGACTAAGAGGTGCACGCCTGAGTACAATCACGTTTCTGCAGTCAAACGTAAATGTTTTTGCATTGAGGCAGTGATCGTCTTGTGTAACAGCGGGATAAATGTGTTAACAGTTACAGTGATTATTTTTGAAATAATAAACAGCTTACTTACTTTTTGCATCTGCTTCGTTATCATTTGATTGCCCCCTATGAACCACACCCTGAATGCGCCCCATGTCGCCCTGCAACAAAAGTAATCGCAATGTAGAGCAAACAAATAAAGAGCCCAGAAAGTAAAACACAACAGTGAATAGACACTTGCAGCGAAGAGTGATAAACCTAAGTAACCATCAATTGCCGTTTCTTCTGACTAGCGCTCAAATGAAGGAAGTCTAGAAGTACTGCTAAGGGACACTACTACGTATCTCAATAAAACAAATCAACTGAATGTAATAACGGTAGGAAAATAATTATAGTAGTCACCTCTGAAGTGAATAAGTATGATCTCAAAGTGCAACGATTATAAGTGCATCTGACCCCATTGTTGATGGATTGTCTAACCAACAAGTATAATATTTTAATGATCCATCTTGATTCCGTCTTCAGATAAAACTCAGATATAGCGTCTTATCTGCATATGCCGTCTTGCTGGCATTTCACACTTTTGGTGTTCCATAAGTAGCAAATTTCTAACTTCTAGTCTCGTCAAATCAAAAAACCTTAAGCTATGATCCCGGCCTCGTGCTGTCATGGAAAACACCCGATGTTCTAAGTCCGTCAAAACGTAGTTCCGTCTTCTGTGGCGCAGGAAAATAGTGTGATTGGAAAGCGGATGAGGGCTGCATGGGTGTCAGTCCTTAATAGTATATTATACGTATTTATTAATCTGTTTCCACCAATCTTAGAACATACACAAGTAGAGTATTCAGTACTCAGTTTAACATAAACAGAAATTTAATACCTAACACAACAGAACACGCGATAAAATAACTGATTCTTTGAATTCCATCGAATTTTCAAAAAACATGACTAGAAATATTTGATCAGCAATAAAAGTGTAAAAGAAAACACACAATAACCAGTCTTAATCCAGAATACGAAGGTTAAACTGTATCCAACCAAAAGCAGATGCATTAACTAACACCAAAGAAGTAATTAACAGCAGACCACATTCCTAAGTAGAGTTCACCAGCCCAGTCTACCCTCCGCTGTATAGAAACATTCATGACAACAACGAAATAATCTGATTTGATCCATTACAAAATGGTTGTTTAAATTATTTCGCAATGCGAACCAAACTGCGATCTCTGTTTACGTTGCTAAGCACAGATACATAAATATACACTCCTGGAAATGGAAAAAAGAACACATTGACACCGGTGTGTCAGACCCACCATACTTGCTCCGGACACTGCGAGAGGGCTGTACAAGCAATGATCACACGCACGGCACAGCGGACACACCAGGAACCGCGGTGTTGGCCGTCGAATGGCGCTAGCTGCGCAGCATTTGTGCACCGCCGCCGTCAGTGTCAGCCAGTTTGCCGTGGCATACGGAGCTCCATCGCAGTCTTTAACACTGGTAGCATGCCGCGACAGCGTGGACGTGAACCGTATGTGCAGTTAACGGACTTTGAGCGAGGGCGTATAGTGGGCATGCGGGAGGCCGGGTGGACGTACCGCCGAATTGCTCAACACGTGGGGCGTGAGGTCTCCACAGTACATCGATATTGTCGCCAGTGGTCGGCGGAAGGTGCACGTGCCCGTCGACCTGGGACCGGACCGCAGCGACGCACGGATGCACGCCAAGACCGTAGGATCCTACGCAGTGCCGTAGGGGACCGCACCGCCACTTCCCAGCAAATTAGGGACACTGTTGCTCCTGGGGTATCGGCGAGGACCATTCGCAACCGTCTCCATGAAGCTGGGCTACGGTCCCGCACACCGTTAGGCCGTCTTCCGCTCACGCCCCAACATCGTGCAGCCCGCCTCCAGTGGTGTCGCGACAGGCGTGAATGGAGGGACGAATGGAGACGTGTCGTCTTCAGCGATGACAGTCGCTTCTGCCTTGGTGCCAATGATGGTCGTATGCGTGTTTGGCGCCGTGCAGGTGAGCGCCACAATCAGGACTGCATACGACCGAGGCACACAGGGCCAACACCCGGCATCATGGTGTGGGGAGCGATCTCCTACACTGGCCGTACACCACTGGTGATCGTCGAGGGGACACTGAATAGTGCACGGTACATCCAAACCGTCATCGAACCCATCGTTCTACCATTCCTAGACCGGCAAGGGAACTTGCTGTTCCAACAGGACAATGCACGTCCGCATGTATCCCGTGCCACCCAACGTGCTCTAGAAGGTGTAAGTCAACTACCCTGGCCAGCAAGATCTCCCGATCTGTCCCCCATTGAGCATGTTTGGGACTGGATGAAGCGTCGTCTCACGCGGTCTGCACGTCCAGCACGAACGCTGGTCCAACTGAGGCGCCAGGTGGAAATGGCATGGCAAGGCGTTCCACAGGACTACATCCAGCATCTCTACGATCGTCTCCATGGGAGAATAGCAGCCTGCATTGCTGCGAAAGGTGGATATACACAGTACTAGTGCCGACATTGTGCATGCTCTGTTGCCTGTGTCTATGTGCCTGTGGTTCTGTCAGTGTGATCATGTGATGTATCTGACCCCAGGAATGTGTCAATAAAGTTTCCCCTTCCTGGGACAATGAATTCACGGTGTTCTTATTTCAATTTCCAGGAGTGTACTTAGTATCTCCTCCGGTCACCAGTAATACTTACGGTATAAGCAGCAGTAGCGGTATTGGTGTTGACGCTGTTAAATCTGTCAGTACTGTTATTCACATCATTAGATACACCAAGATCTTGTTTCAAATCATTTTAAGTTCGTTGCTTTCCTTTTGAAGTAATTATGATATAGAAAGTAATGTATAATAAAAGCCTGGCATATGGCAGGTCCTGACGGCCTCAATATGCTTAGGTTAAGTAAATAAACTGATTAATGAAAGTAAATAATTTCGCAGTTCGTTATGAATATGTAAATGGCCTGAATACTGTCATAAGCATAAACA
Source organism: Schistocerca nitens (assembly GCF_023898315.1). Taxonomy (NCBI): domain Eukaryota; kingdom Metazoa; phylum Arthropoda; class Insecta; order Orthoptera; family Acrididae; genus Schistocerca; species Schistocerca nitens. The sequence continues at coordinate 710,217,478 of NC_064614.1, read as the reverse complement.
AAAGTTGGGTAAGTAGTTGGAAACTGACTCGTTCCACATCATTTCGACGAAAAAAATTGTGGAAACCTTCTAAGCCCATTTAGACACGTATTGTGTTCACATGCATTTCGCTTAGTAGAACGTAGATAAGCAGTCGTCAGCGCCCTGTATCGCCTGAGTGCATATGGGCCTATTTACACGTCAAAGTTCTAGAACTTACGATAGCTCAGGTGCAGTTGCTTGTGTGTACTTGTGGGATGGCTTATGCTGTGTGCTGTACTAAGCTTATCCAAGCGGCAGTAGTATGTTGATGAAATATGCTAGCAGCTAGCATAGCGTGCTAGCTCTCTACCGCTACACCACTGTATTTAGGAGCAAAGATGGCCTCTAAAGCGAACGAGAACAGTTACAAATTGGGCGTGGAGTACAAAAGGGAAAAAAAAGGCTTGAGTCAGTTTCTTGTTCCATTTCGGTGCTTATTTGTACGGTATTTTCGCAAACGTTCAATTCAAACCACGACACCGAAGTAATAACTGTGTTTGTCGTTACCTTCCAAACAAACGCAAGCTACCCACACCATTACAGGAGGCGCCCTTTAAGGTCAGAGGTCAGGCCATCGAATCGATACCTCAGAGGCAATACATCTTTCAAAGGAGGGACCGTGTATTCGGAAGTTCTGCAGTTTCCCAACGCGTTACGACATTTTCGTGTGAATAAACCAGAAAAGACTTACATAAAAGAATTTGAAGACTCCGGCTTCTCTTTACTGAATACCAAAATCAGAAATATAAAGCAACGACTTTCTATAGCATAAATCTCCGCCTGACAGAATTATTCAAAAAGTATTCAGTAGAGTTCATTCTTAAATGAAATGACACAGGGGTATTGTAATATGAGAGGTGTGGAAACGTGTGTATCATAACAGTGACAATTGTGCAAACAGCAGTTTCTTGTCGTATGAAAGACGCCTAAACGGCAGTTGATGGTTGTCGTAATTAACTGAAACAAAATATTTACCGTCGGTCTGGAAGTCATCGACCGTAACATTAAGATGGCTGACAAAGCGTCGATACGTGAGAATATATCCTTGAGAACAACGACTCGTGGCAGAATTTGTGTTCACTTAGGTACTGAATTTCAAGCCTGAAATTATAATGTACGGTCTTGATTTCTGGTGCTACCACAAGCACGTACACTTACTATTACTTTGAGGACGTTATCGTTCCTTGGAAAAGCGAAATTAATGGAGTTGTAGTATTAGCTATAAGTTACGCTCTGTACAAAATTCTACCAGGCGGCCTCCTCTTTCATTTCTTACCCCCATTCCATATTCACCTACTACTTTTCCTTCTCTTATTCTTCCTACTATCGAATTCCAGTCACCCATGACCATTAATTTTTCGTCTCCATTCACTATTTGAATAATTTCTTTAATCTCATCATACATTTCATCAATATCTTCGTCATCTGCAGAGCTAGTTGGCGTATAAACTTGTACCACTATGGTAGGCGTTGGCTTCGTGTCTGTCTTGGCCACAATAATGCGTTCACTATGCTGTTTGTATAGCTTACCCGCATTAATATATTTTTATTCATTATTAAACCTATTCCTGCGTTACCCCTGTTTGATTTTATATTTATAAACCTGTATTCACCTGATCAGAAATCTTGTTCCTCCTGCCACCGAACTTCACAAATTCCCGCTTTGTCTAACTTTAACCGATCCATTTTCCTTTTCAAATTTTCTAACCTACCTGCCCGATTAAGGGATCTGACATTCCACGCTCCGATCCGTAGAACACCATTTTTCTTTCTCCTGATAACGACGTCCTCCTGAGTAGTCCGCTCCCGAATATCCGAGTGGGGGACTATTTTACCTCCGGAATATTTTACCCGAGTGGACGCAATCATTATTTAACCATACAGTAAAGCTGCATACCCTCGGGAAAAATTACGGCTGTAGTTTGCCCTTGCTTTGAACCGTTCGCAGTACCAGCACAGCAAGGTCATTTTGTTTAGTGTCACAAGGCCAGTTCACTCAATCATCCAGACCGTTGCCGCTGCAACTACTGAAGAATTGCTATCTATCTTCAGGAATCACACATTTGTCTGGCCTCTCACCAGATGCCCTCCTTTGTGGTTGCACCTACGGTGCGGCTATCTGTGTCGCTGAGGCACGCAAGCCTACCCACCAATGGCAAGGTTGGTTGGTTGGTTGGTTGTTTTGGGGAAGGAGACCAGACAGCGAGGTCATCGGTCTTATCGGATTAGGGAAGGACGGGGAAGGAAGTCGGCCGTGCCCTTTGAAAGGAACCATCCCGGCAGTTGCCTGGAGCTATTTAGGGAAATCACGGAAAACCTAAATCAGGATGGCCGGACGCGAGATTGAACCGTTGTCCTCCCGAATGCGACAACGGCAAGGTACACGGTTCATGGGGACGTATTGGAATAAATGTAGCAGGAGTTACAATTGTCAATTTATATGCGCCTTCTGGCAGCAGTAATGGAGTTGCAAGAGCCACATTCTTTAAAGAAAACGTAATTTATTTAATGAGGAAAAACCCCCTCCAACTTATAATCAGGGGAGGTTTGTGTATTGAGTCGAAAGGATCAAATCTCCAACTTCAATTACTCAACTGACATGAGAGGTCTTGTTGTTGATTTAAAATTAAAAGATTTGCGGGAAATAAAATTCCCAACATTGGTTAACTTTTACTGACATTGTTACGAATTCCTGTAGTAGAGCTGACAGAATTTACGTATCGGAAAATTTAGCAGACAAAGTACTGAAAATAGAAACTGTTCCCGTTGGTTTTCCGATCACAGTGCGTTGTTGACCTGCGTAAATTTAACACCACAACCTACCCGAAGAGTAAGAAGCCAATGGAATCTAAATATATAGTTATTATCAGAAGAAGACTTAAAAGATGCCCTGACCAGAGGTTCATGGTGTGGGTTCCTGTAGTCATGTCCTAGTTCATGAACCACGGGCAACGTATGAGTGGCCAAGTAAGTGGTCCCGACAGTCGGGATACCAGTTACTTTGGAATAAGGCTGGGCATCTCGGACATATTCTGAGTCGTGGTCACCTTTGTGTTCATACGGCAAAGACTACCAAATCCATCGGTTAGTCCCTCAACCGTTAGGGGTAAAACTCAATGGGACTCAGGGCAAGTAAGGCTAGCAACCTGCTTCCATGGTACTTTAAATATGATGCTGGCAACAATCAGAGCAAAATGCCTCGGACCTTTGGAGGTGACGGAGTCCCACCTCTAACTGACAAACCAGGGACTCCTAAGATACGACTTGGCAAACAAATGGTAATGAGATGGGGAGCTATTAATATCAATGGGGGCTACTCTGGGAAGAAGGTAGAGCTGGCAGAGGCTGCAAGTAAGATGGGGCTGGACGTTTAAGCTGTTAGTGACATTCGGGTAAGGGGTGGGAAAGAAGAGGAAGTGGGAGAATACAAGGTCTACCTGTCAGGAGTCAAAGCAGGAATAGCACAATGGGGTGTAGGGCTTTACATCAGGAAAGAAATGGAACCCAGCGTAGTTGCAATAAGGTATGTTAACGAACGACTGATGTGGATAGACTTGACAGTGTCTAGCAAGAAAGTTAGGATTGTGTCAGTATATTCGCATTGTGAAGGGACAGATCAAGATAAGATGAATAGTTTTTATGAGGCACTCAGTGATGTAGTTGTTAGAGTAAAGGACAAGGACAGTGTTCTGCTCATGGGTGATTTTAATGCCAGGATTGGAAATCGAACAGAAGGGTATGAAAAGGTCATGGGTAAATTTGGAGAGGATATGGAGGCCAACAGGAACGGGAAACAACTCTTGGATTTCTGTGCCAGTATGGGCTTAGTAATCACAAACTCCTTTTTTAAACATAAGAACATTCACCGGTATACTTGGGAAGGCAGGGGAACCAGATCTGTCATTGACTATATAATAATAGATCAGGAATTCAGGAAGGCTGTGAGGGACACACGTGTATTCAGGGGATTCTTTGGTGACACTGATCTTTATTTAATCTGCAGTGAAATTGGGACTGTGAGGCCGAAAGTGCAGGAGGTCAGGTCCATATGTAGGATGATAAGAGTGGAGAAACTTCAGGATAAGGAAATCAGGCACAAGTACATAACAGCAATCTCAGAAAGGTACCAGTTAGTTGAATGTAGTCAATTACAGTCATTAGAAAAGGAATGGAGAAGTTACAGGGACACAGTACTAGAAGTGGCTAAAGAATGTCTTGGAATAGTAGGGTGTAAAGGTAGGATGAAGCAAACAGCTTGGTGGAATGACACAGTCAAGGCAGCCTGTAAAAGGAAAAAGAAGGCATATCAAAAATGGCTACATACTAGAAGTCAGGTAGACAGAGAAAGTTATGTTGAAGAAAGAAACAAAGCCAAACAGATAATTGCAGCATCCAAGAAGAAATCATGGGAAGACTTTAGAAACAGGTTGGAGACTTTGGGTCAAGCTGCTGGGAAACCATTCTGGAATGTAATTAGCAGTCTTCGAAAGGGAGGTAAGAAGGAAATGACAAGTATTTAGGACAGGCCAGGAAAACTTCTGGTGAATCCTGCGGATTCCTTGGGCAGATGGAGGGAATATTTTGAAGAGTTGCTCAATGCAGGTGAAAATACGATCAGTAATGTTTCAGATTTCGAGGTACAATGGGATAGGAATGATGATGGAAATAGGATCACATTTGAGGAAGTGGAGAAAATGGTCAATAGATTGCAGTGCAATAAAGCAGCTGGGGTGGATGAAATTAAGTCGGAACTCATCAAATACAGTGGAATGTCAGGTCTTAAATGGCTACACAGGATAATTGAAATGGCCTGGGTGTCGGGACAGGTTCCATCAGACTGGACAAAAGCAGTAATCACACCAATCTTTAAACATGGAGACAGAAAGGATTGTAACAACTGCAGAGGTATCTCTTTAATCAGCGCTGTGGGTAAAATCTTCTCAGGTATTGTTGAAAGGAAAGTGCGAGTACTAGTTGAGAACCAATTGGATGAAAATCAGTGCGGGTTTAGGCCTCTTAGAGGTTGTCAGGACCAGATCTTTAGCTTACGGCAAATAATAGAGAAGTGTTATGAGTGGAACAGGGAATTGTTTCTATGCTTTATAGATCTAGAAAAGGCATATGACCGGGTTCCTAGGAGGACGTTATTGTCTGTTCTACGAGATTATGGAATAGGAGGCAAACTTTTGCAAGCAATTAAAGGTGTTTGCATGGATAGTCAGGCAGCAGTTAGAGTTGACGGTAAATTGAGTTCATGGTTCAAAGTAGTTTCAGGGGTAAGACAAGGCTGCAACCTGTCTCCACTGTTGTTCATATTATTTATGGATCATATGTTGAAAACAATAGACTGGCTGGGTGAGATTAAGGTATGTGAACACAAAATAACCAGTCTTGCATATGCGGATGACTTAGTTGTGATGGCAGATTCGATTGAAAGTTTGCAAAGGAATATTTCAGGGTTAGATCAGAAATTTAAAGACTATGGTATGAAGATTAGCATCTCGAAAACGAAAGTAATGTCAGTGGGAAAGAGATATAAACGGATTGAGTGCCAAATAGGAGGAACAAAGTTAGAACAGGTGGACGGTTTCAAGTACTTAGGATGCATATTCTCACAGGCTGGCAACATAGTGAAAGAACTGGAAGCGAGGTGTAGCAAAGCTAATGGAGTGAGCGCTCAGCTACGATCTACTCTCTTCTGCAAGAAGGAAGTCAGTACCAAGACTAAGTTATCTGTGCACCGTTCAATCTTTCGACCAACTTTGTTGTATGGGAGCGAAAGCTGGGTGGATTCAGGTTACCCTATCAACAAGGTTGAGGTTACGGATATGAAAGTAGCTAGGATGATTGCAGGTACTAGTAGATGGGAACAATGGCAGGAGGGTGTCCACAATGAGGAAATCAAAGAAAAACTGGGAATGAACTCTATAGATGTAGCAGTCAGGGCGAACAGGCTTAGATGGTAGGGTCATGTTACACGCATGGGAGAAGCAAGGTTACCCAAGAGACTCATGGGTTCAGCAGTAGAGGGTAGGAGGAGTCGGGGCAGACCAAGGAGAAGGTACCTGGATTCGGTTAATAATGATTTTGAAGTAATAGGCTTAACATCAGAAGAGGCACCAATGTTAGCACTGAATAGGGGATCATGGAGGAATTTTATAAGGGGGACTATGCTCTAGACTGAACGCTGAAAGGCATAATCAGTCTTATATGATGATGATGATGATGATGATGATGACCAGAGGTTGGTAAATGTGTCTCCGTTCACTGAACAACTTTCCAAGTGTGATAGAATGGTGGACCCAACGAGCGAAACCGAAGCTAAGGAAAGTTTTAATATCTTTTAGTAGAGATATGGCAAGAGGAAGGAAACAGACTGTAGAATTCTACCACAGCCTACTAAAGGACCTCTACGATCAGACAGATGCAATTCCTTTAAGATTAAAAGATTTCAAGCAAATAAAAGCAAAATTAAAAAGTCTGAAACGTAAGGAACTAAGGGACTTAAGATAAAATCCAAAGCAAGGTCAGTCACTGAAGATGAGACTGCTGCATTGTACCACCTTGGCAGACACGCCAAGAATAGAAGAAGAAGTTTCATGGATGCACTTGAAACCGATGATGGTACCACAATCACCACCCAGGAGGAAATAATTAAAGAAATCTCAGTGTATTATAAACGTATGCATGCGTTAGGGGGAAAAAAACGAAGAAGAATACAATGAGCTTGTTACATTTCTTCCACGAATATCGCGTGATGATGATGAGAACATTTTTTCGGACATCACCAAGGAAGATGTATTAGAAGTCGTGTGCAGCTCCCCCGCTAGGAAATCTCCAGGACCTGATGGACTGCCCACTGTATTGTATAATCGATTTTGGACCCTAATAGGAGAAAAGTTCACCGAAATTATCAGTGAATTCTTACAGGGAAAGCCTGTGCCTGCACAGTTCAACAATGCAAAATCCTGTTGATCCCGAAGAACAGAGGCTGCAAAAAACTAAACAACCTACTGCCGATTTCGCTTTTAAATACGGATTACAAAGTTGTAGCTCGAGTAATTAACAAGCGCTTTAAACCATGCACCGCTGACATCATTGGCCAACAGCACACGTGTGCTTTTAGAGGGACGATTTTACAAACTGCGGCTTTGTATCACGATGTCGTTTCGTTAACCCAGGCAAGTAACGTAGACTTCCGTAAGGCATTTGATCAAATTAATCACAAATACCTAATAGAGACAATGCGCCGAATGGACTTCCTGTCATAAACCATCGACATCATCAAGAACATGGCAATGAGTGTTACTGCACAAATCCCCGTTAACTGTCAACTGACAAAACAATTTGAAATAAAAGGAGGTGTTACCCAAGGAAGCCCCTTATCCATGCTCCTGTTCGTTATATCGTTGGAACCTTTCCTGAGACAGCTACAACACAGGCTGACAGGCATTGCCATTCAAGGAACAAAGACGTGGACGATGTAGGCGTAATCATCAGAGACCAAGCACATGTGACACAATTAGAGATGGTACTTGCAAAATATTGTTCCGCATCAGATGCGAGGGTAAATGAAAACAAAAGTAAATTTCTAAATATAAAGCGGCTTTCTAACTTGCGTATTGAGTGGGCGAACCATGTTAATGAACACCAAGCTTTTGGAATAGCATTGACAACTTCCGTTTTAAAAAAATATAGCAATAAATTGGCGGGAGGTGGCAAGAAAAATCAAGGGAGCTTTGACTGAAAACTGTCAACGTAGCGTAGACCAGTTCCAGAAAGTACTGTTTGCCAACACGGATATTTTACTACTACATAGCACAAGTTCTCCCAATTCCATCAATGGTGGCGAAGACGATCACGTCCACCTTAGCAAGACATGAAGTCTAAAGCGATGGCATTGTATGTCAAACGAACATGGATCATAATATGTAACGATCCAGGGTGCATTACAGCAAAACTTTACTACATTGTCAAGCAGAAAGTGTAGAGACGCCGATAAATATACAAAACATAAGTTTTAAACTAAAATATATTAGGGAGTATTATCTTGGACTAAGCTATCTCAGCAAAAAGCTTTTAAACTCCAAAAACGTTACAGAAAAGGCGATTTTAGCTGAAAGACGGAAACATGAAAGGAAAAATAACATAGAAACTAAATATGCTGGAATAGCAAGAAATTTGGTCTGGAGAAACATCAGTAGTGATGTTCTTCCATCTGACGCGAGAACAGCGTGGTACAAGGTAGTCAATAGCAGCATCAGCAGTAAAGAGCGTCTCTTTGCCATCGGTTTAAGTGACAGTAACCTCTGCAGCAAATGCAACCTCGTTGACAGTTTGCCTCATCGTTACAAACGTGAAGATCGGATTACCAACTGAAGGTGGACCAGGGAGAAAATTGCTCAAATAACAAGAACTTCAGCAAACAATGTACCGACTAACATTTTCTTCAGACCGGAAGAAAGTTACTACCCTAAGACAGGCAGTGATTTGGTTAATGGGCAAATATACAAGTCACATTTTTAACAATATTGGGAGCGATGAACATATTGAATACGAGATGTATATGGAAAATGAATTCGAGAAAACACTTAAGTATCAGAATCACAATAAGAAATATGGTAACATGCTCCGAATTTTCTTCAACAGAAGTGGTATAGGTTAGGAAATGGATTCCTCGTGGAGAGGGGACGGGTTGGGTCACGTTCCCGACCCTAACCTCACCTGCAAGTCACACATGAAAAATATATCAGTAGTACAGCAGATACAAGAATATGACGGCAAACAACTGGTGTCCGTTATAAAGGAAGATCTTGAATTCCCTAAGGATGCGCTTACAAGGCTGGAACTGACAAAAATAACGAGGCAGTGAAGGACTTTGCGATGTCAGTGTTCGGGATTGCTCTTCTGTCCACGTAATTTACCCTGAAAGGATCACACGTCAAGGATTTACTGAATGATTAATTTGGGTCTGGGGAATGATGATGAGGAACCTCAGGCTGCAGAAGAAGACAATGTGCATGCTGAAGTGCCACCAGCTGAAGGTGACATTGAAGGTGCTAAATGTATGCTACTGCTAAGGACTCTAACGACTGAATATCAATCCTCATTCTATGAATGCTGTAATTTATGACTGAAATAATCTGTCACCTTATTTATGCCATTTCAGTGTAAGCTAGCAATTTTTGTTACTGTTTTGTGGAATTAAAAAAAGTATATTTATGCGTGAAACTTCCTGGCAGACTAAAACTGTGTGCAGGACCGAGACTCGAACTCGGGACGTTTGCTTTTCGTGGGCAAGTGCTCTACCAACTGAGCTAGCCAAGCACGACTCACGCCGCATCCTCACAGCTTTACTTCTGCCAGTACCTCGTCTCCAACCTTTCAAACTTTACAGAAGCTCTCCTGCGAACAGTTTTAATCTGCCAGGAAGTTTCATATCAGCGCACACTCCGCTGCAGAGTGAAAATCTCATTTATGCATGTTCAAAGGTGATACTTTCTGAGATAATGAATTCTGAGGAACTACACTAGCTATGGGCTTCGTATATCTGAAGACTCTTGACAAAACGAAACACATGCTAGCGAACGTAAATTTTATCTTCCATTCCTGAGTGAAAAGTGAACCAGAGACTGCAAATTGTAGCGAAGAAGGGAAGTTAACTGAAGGATAGCTAATTCTGACGCCTGTAAAGGATACATACATGTACGGATGGAGCTTTAATTACAACACGATTTAGTTATGCTTTAACTTGAGTATCAAAACCAATGTATTAATTTTGGCAATTCTGCAAAAATTTAATTATTGTAATGCTACATACGTAACATTGATGCAAGTAGTTTCAGAATTGTTAAATCAATAATTAATTTCTGTGACGTCTTGCTCAGCTTCTCACAGCAGGATGTCACGTGACTTTGGCGTTGGTTTCAGATAAAGCACGGTTTAAACAGGGTTTGAATGACTTTTTGATACGCGACTCCTTATCTATAGATGAATATCTTAACAAAGACTGTTAAGCCAGCTTCAGTAAAAACGTCTGTTAGATTTCGGTTTTGGCAGCACTGGGTCAGGTATTCTATGTATGATAAATTTATTAATAGTGCATAACAGTGTTTCATTCTGACAGCGTATTAATTCTGTAAATATTATATGTCCCAGTTTACCGCATTGGATTCACCTATTTTGGCAGTCTCCTGACAAATGATTAGGGCAGTAAGTATTACATTCAAATGTTTTATGTTTTTATGTTATCGTTTCTGACATGTTCCACACCCACGAGAATCATCTCATTTTTTGGGTCTATTGAACGAAAACTGAATCTATCCTAATCGAAGTCTATCATAGCAGAGATAGAAGATGTAAACGCTCTGCATGTATCTTCGGCCTTTACGCACAAAAGCAAATCCCTTTCACGCTTCTTTCGTCGTAATACCGAGAGCTCTCATTTAATACAGCTGATTTAACACAATAATTTCAAATTTCTTATCTCACTTGTTCAATTGCCATTACGAAAATTGTTCACATGAATACACACACAAATGAATTCATCATGAATAGGAAATAGTTTCGCAACTTTTACATACAATAGTATATTTATGTGTCACAGTAAAATATGAAATGTGCTTATTCGCCACGGTAAAACAGTGGATTTAGAGAAGCGGGCACTGTTAATCCTAGTAAAGATCTGTTGGTACACACTGGGATGAGAATTTATCATCATTTTAAATAGGGAGATATTACAGTGAAAGCATCATGCAGAGAATTTGAGTGTTTCTGTGGTGTCTAATGTCTCGGAAAACGGTACAGAGAAAACCATAGTGTCATATGTCTTCAGTACACAATTTCTTTCGTATATCTTACTGAAGCTACTTACTGATTAGCTAACTCGAAGAAACAGGCTTATAACTTTGATGATATAATGACGGAGACTGGTAATTTTCGCTCAGTGGCACTTAACAAGGCGCACAGGGTGACAATTCTGCTCTAATAATCCTCGCGTCTGAGAGTGTACCAACCGTAACGTCACCACCGCTGAAAGACGCTCTTAAACACTTCAGTCACGAAAGAGCAATTTATTCGTGAGTAGACGAAATCTCATACCGAGCCGAATTAGAGAAGGAATCACCGTCTCTCCTCTGCTCCACCGAACGGAGCAATCTGTTCTTTGCTGTGTAAGCAATTTTCCAACGTCATCAGATATTACTCTCTAATACACAACAGCAGCAAAGGAGTCGGTAGAGACGTACTTGATATTATACAATAACTGAATGGCTTCACAAGTTGCGACTTACCTACTGGACGGAATACTTTCAGACTAATACGGAGAATTTCCATGGCTGGAGACTCTCGGCATTAACAATTCCTGCCACGTTCCATGCGTCATGTATGTCATGACATTCAGCCAGACGTCGTAATCCACCAGTGTAGATTTCGTCGATGCTCGTACGACAGAGTATTACCCACCAATGATGCTTCATTCTTTCAAGGTAACAAAACTCGACAAACAAGTAATGAAGCATATTTCGTTTATTTGCGTGAGCATCTATCTGTAAATCGAATCATGCTTTCTTCAAAATCTTGCTTCCCACGAGTTAAGACAAATAATATAAAAAACGAATTATTAGTTAATACAGTAAAAACACAAATAACTGTAATAATAATTTCGTTCAGAGTGCAGCCGATTCTTTGAATGGATACATAAAATTACATTTAGGCTGGCCCCGCAATAAAACAGCAACAATAATGTAGCGATTGAGGTCGATACAGGACTCCAATTCGAAAAAACAGCATTCATTATAAACATCGAGTCACCACCTAGAATACAAGAATCACAAGAAGGGGAAAACTGACGAGAAGTTTTAGTATCTAGGACATTACGTAGAGGCAAATATTTCGGAGAAAGAAGGTGTTGAATGACAGATCATAAAACGGAAACAGTATATTAGTTAACTGAAAGTGTTTACAAGAAGAAATCAGTATCAATTAATGCCACGTGTGGCAATACTGCACACTAATGCGACCGCGCACCCTGTATAAAGCATACTGAATCTGCTAATAGAAAGATATTATGGAAAAATTAGAAATAATGGAAAGACAGATCTTGAGGGAAATTCTAAGCCTAATCAAAGAAATGGTAAATTCCTGAGACAACGTAAAGCCTATAAAAATGTAGAAAACACCACAGGCGCCATTAGTAGGTTGAGAATTGTTTGCTAGTTGTATGGGGGCATTGTAGCTGATTTATCGGAAAGAAAACTCGGGAGGCGTGGCCTCCCGAACTAGGAAATGACATCCAAGAAGTGGGTATAACATTGGAGGACATGCATAAGCGCATTTGTTCAAGAATACACTGCAGGAACAGTGGTTTCCAAGAACAGCCAAAACTAAAAACTCTAAATCTAAAAACTCGTAAAACATAGGCAGAAGCGAGGAACAGTACAAGAAACGAATGGGGCAATGCTGAGATAAAATCAAGCACCAGGCAGAAGAGAAAGGCATGTATGCGTAACTGGAATAGTGTGGCGCAGAGATGGTCGATATGAAACTAAGTCTAATGATGAAGTAATTATTGATATGGAGTTTGTACTGTAGCTGTGTGCACACAGTACCCTATAACAGAAGTATTCATATTGTGCTTAACAAACGGTTCTTGATATTAGATCAAAAATATCAACATATGAACGTATGAGAAGTACAATGATGTAAATAACGTTGGTATTTAGTATGAAACAATAATCGGTGGGCGTGTTGAGGGTGAAGGCCAAAGATCTCCACTGCTGTTTAAGTACCACACACTTATCGGGATTCGCCCTGTACCATAAACTTTGAGCTTCCATACCCACTATTTTTTGCATTTTTCACTGCCGATATTAACGCCTAATGACCTATGTATGACTTTTCTTCCTGCTTATACATCTACTCCATACTATACAACCCATCGGAATGTGCATTGAGGATGGTACTTTCAGTTGTAACAGTTTTTAGTTATTTTCCCATTCCAGTCACAAATGGCATGTGGGAAGATTGATTGCTTGAACCTTCCATGAGCTGTAACTAGCCTAACCTTGTCTTCGTGGGAGCTCGACTATCACCGGATAGGTAACTACAACAACAACAACAACAACAACAACAACAAGACCAATGCACAAACGGGGAATGCCATGACGTTATTAGTTTGTCTATAAAACACACATGTAGTCGCACAGGATAGTAGTATAACGTTAGCTGGTATGCTTTTCCTAATGGAATAATCGTATGGTAAGATGGTCGGGAGTCCCCTCATGGAAAAGTTCAGCCACTGAGATGTAAGTCTTCTCAGTTGACGGCGCATTGCATGGCTTGAGTAGTGATGATGAGCAAATAATGATGAGGGTGACACAATACTTACGCCGAGATCTCCTACCCGGCCGGGAATAGAACCTAAGCCATCTGCAAGGCAGTCAGAAGTGCTCATCACTCAGCTCAGGGAGTGACATTTTTCTAACAATAACCATAATGTTAGAACAAAATCGAATACTTACCAGCAGTCTTCTTCGAGCCAGCTGATGGCTGCTGCTGGTGGCGCTTCATAGTAGAAGAAGAACAGATAGCAGATTATAAAAACTGTTAAAGGGCTGGGGACGCCTGAGCTTGGACGACATTGGCGGTGACGACGATGCTGGTGGCGTTGGGGGTGGTTAGGCACTGGGGGTGGAAGGGCGATGATGTAATAATGTCAGGATTCCAGAAGAGATGAAGTCAAGGCTTTAAGGACATGATGATGTCCTAATTCCAGGAATGCTCGTGGTAATATCAGGACCTCTTGCCCCATTTTACTCCCTACTTATAGTTATTCATTATAATACAAAACGAGCACCTTCTTTGGATTTATAAAATTCATATTACACAGCTTGCCAACCAAACACCCTCATACATTCCTTACAGTAACAGTGAGTGATTCACTTATTACTACAGTCACTGCAGAGTGCGGAACACTACTATTCACTTCAATCAGAGGTACAAAATTTTATCTTTACATCACGCTGAAGCTTAAAATCTAATTCAGGAACACGCTGAGAGAATCGGCCCTTCGACCCGCCTGCCGACACTCTTCCAGTGGAGCATCGATTTCCTGCTTCCACACTTCAGCCGTTCCCTTTATCAGACACGCAAGGAATACCAAAATAACTTAGGGGGTACAACTCCGGCAGGCAGGACGTGATTTAGATTGTGTTATAACGATCAAGTTGCAGACCACGGCGGTAGTCTGATTTCAATAAACGATCAGGCAGTGTAGTGTTCTCTGAGCACATCTGCGATAGTTTGAAGGTCAACCTACGTCACGAAGTAATTAAGAATACCTATTTAATGCATTCTTTATACGAATAATGTTATCCACAAAATTCAAGTGTAAAACCAAGTTGGATTTACTACGAAACAACGCTGTATTGTGGTAATCACTGTTTTTTATGGCCGGCTAAAGGATGCAGAAGGCATTGGAACCACAGTGTTAAAGAGACGTAGTATGCATCTATAGGAGATGTGACCCGTGACAGCAAAAGTGTCATGACGGCCTCTCCATTGGCAAAAGATGCTGATCTTCAGAAGCAGACTGCCAAACGGAAGGTCAATATGAGAAAGACACTGAGTAATTAACGAATCGGTAGTATTCTTCTATTTGGATCGTGAAATGCCAGATTTGTGAATGTGGTAAGAATTGCAAAGGCTCACCATAGACATATTTTACACAGAGTACGCGAAGGAACTTGCCCCCCTTCTTGCAGCGGTGTACCGTAGGTCTCTAGAAGAGCGTAGCGTTCCAAAGGATTGGAAAAGGGCACAGGTCATCCCCGTTTTCAAGAAGGGACGTCGAACAGATGTGCAGAACTATAGACCTATATCTCTAACGTCGATCAGTTGTAGCATTTTGGAACACGTATTATGTTCGAGTATAATGACTTTTCTGGAGACGGGTTCCCAGGTAGATGCCGTGTTTCTTGACTTCCGCAAGGCGTTCGATACGGTTCCCCACAGTCGTTTAACGAACAAAGTAAGAGCATTGGACTATCAGACCAATTGTGTGATTGGATTGAAGAGTTCCTAGATAACAGAACGCAGCATGTCATTCTCAATGGAGAGAAGTCTTCCGAAGTAAGAGTGATTCCAGGTGTGCCGCAGGGGAGTGTCATAGGACCGTTGCTATTCACAATATACATAAATGACCTGGTGGATGACATCGGAAGTTCACTGAAGCTTTTTGCAGATGATGCTGTGGTGTATCGAAAGGTTGTAACAGTGGAAAATTGTACTGAAATGCAGCGAATTGACGCATTGTGCAGGGAGTGGCAATTGAATCTCAATGTAGACAAGTGTAATGTGCTGCGAATACATAGAAAGATAGATCCCTTATCATTAGCTACAAAATAGCAGGTCAGCAACTGGAAGCAGTTAATTCCATAAATTATCTGGGAGTACGCATTAGGAGTAATTTAAAATGGAATGATCATATAAAGTTGATCGTCGGTAAGGCAGATGCCCGACTGAGATTCATTGGAAGAATCCTAAGGAAATGCAATCCGAAAACAAAGGAAGTCGGTTACAGTACGCTTATTCGCCCACTGCTTGAATACTGCTCAGCAGTGTGGGATCCGTACCAGATTGAGTTGATAGAAGAGATAGAGAAGATCCAACGGAGAGCAGCGCGCTTCGTTACAGGATCATTCAGTAATCGCGAAAGCGATACGGAGATGATAGATAAACTCCAGTGGAAGTCTCTGCAGGAGAGACGCTCAGTAGCTCGGTAGGGGCTTTTGTTAAAGTTTCGAGAACATACCTTCACCGAAGAGCCAAGCAGTATATTGCTCTCTCCTACGTGTATCTCGCGAAGAGACCATGAGGATAAAATCAGAGAGATTAGAGCCCACACAGAAGCATACCGACAATCCTTCTTTCCACGAACAATACGAGACTGGAATAGAAGGGAGAACCGATAGAGGTACTCAGGGTACCCTCCGCCACACACCGTCAGGTGGCTTGCGGAGTATGGATGTAGATGTAGACGTGAAGTGGAATGAAAGTAAGTATTCTGGTCAGAATAACACAGTATAATATAAGCAGCAGCAAAAAGTGGCATGATAGGAGTAAGATTCCTTATGGATAGGAAGGTAAATCAGAGAGTGAATTACTGTAAACGGTTCAGTGATAGGATTATTGTCGTCATGACTGACAGCTGGACAGCGCCAACAATAATAGCTCATACATGTCGACGTTAGAACCAGAAATTCTTAGTGGACATGAAATTTTGGAAATAATCGATAATTTAAACATTGTACTAGGGAAATGCGTAGAAAACAGATTTTCAGAAGTGTGGGCTTCGCAGTAACGATTAGAGGAGAGAGACTAATTGAGACCTGCAATAAATGTCACTGGACACACTATTCAAAAATCAAAAGAGGGGGTATAGTGCAGACACAGATAATTCCAGCTGGTTAATACTCGGACAGATATACCGAAATTAGTTATTTGATTGTAAGGTGTTCTCAGGAGCAGATATAGACTCAGGCCACAATTTAGTAATGATAAATTGTTTACTACCATTTAAGGAGTACTAAGAGAGAACTAACATGAGACGCAGCTGCATACGGAAGTAAGGTGGAATGGTGATGTGTGAAGGTCGCTAAGGCTGTAAATACTGCAATAATGGAAATCATAGTTATCAGTGCAGTTGAAGTGAAGATTAATCTGTGTACTGTGAGATGGTGGAAACGTGGGCTAGGTGCCTTCCATAGACGCCTCACGACAGCCGTCCTCTATCCCTACCAGACAAGACATCGCATCAAATGGAGACCCGAGAGCCAAAAGAGAAGACCCAACTACATAAACGCTGAAGAAGAAGAAGAAGAATTGCTAGTAAAATAGATCTTTTTAGAATAATCCCTCTACAACAAATGCCTCTGCTTAAGAAAATGGCCTCATTGGTGCACAAACGAAACCAGTCATCTCACAAAGACAGGTTCCGCACAGAGATTTTCATTCTGCAGCAGAGTGCTTATTAGGCATCAGACTCGGAAAGAAACAACAAGGGCAAGTCATATTGGGATTCATACAGATTTACCTACCCTTCATCTGAACATTCAGATGATAAAAAACAAAATAAAGCAATTTTCAATTTTTACTTTAGTTTTTAAAATTTACCATAGTTAGCATCATAGCGTCAAGATTCACAAATCCAACATACTGTATAACACTATCATCAAATGAGAGGACAGGCTCATGTTGTAGGACGTCCGTAAGATGGGAATGATTTCGCATATGTATGTCGAAAAGATTACCCAGTTTAAAGAGAGACAAGACCTATCCACACTTAGGGATGAGAGTTATTTTAAAATACAAAATAATGAACTAACAGATATTGCCATTTATGGAAAAAGTGTAATCACTATTTGTGTGTACCAATCACTTAGTGTAAATGCAGAAACACTTTTAGTAAATTAAGTGATCTGAGTCGAAACAAGGCCCCGGGAGTAGACAAAATTCCATTAGAACTACTGACGGCCTTGGGAGAGCCAGTCCTGACAAAACTCTACCATCTGGTGAGCAAGATGTATGACACAGGCGAAATACCCTCAGACTTCAAGAAGAATATAATAATTCCGATCCCAAATAAAGCAGGTGTTGACAGATGTGAAAATTACCGAGCAATCAGTTTAATAAGTCACGGATGCAAAATACTAACGCGTATTCTCTACAGACGAATGTAAAAACTGGTAGAAGCTGACCTCGGGGAAGATCAGTTTGGATTCCGTAGAAATATTGGAACACGTGAGGCAATACTGACCCTACAACTTATCTTAGAAGCTAGATTAAGGAAAGGCAAACCTACGTTTCTAGCATTTGTAGACGTAGAGAAAGCTTTTGACAATGTTGACTGGAATACTCTCTTTCAAATTCTGAAGGTGGCAGGGGTAAAATACAGGGAGCAAAAGGCTATTTACAATTTGCACAGAAACTAGGTGGCAATTATAAGATTTGAGGGGCATGAAAGGGAAGCAGTGGTTGGGAAGGGAGTGAGACAGGGTTGTAGCTTCTCCCCGATGTTATTCAATCTGTATATTGAGCAAGCAGTAAAGGAAACAAAAGAAAAATTCGGAGTAGGTATTAAAATCCATGGTGAAGAAATAAAAACTTTGAGGTTTGCCGATGACATTGTAATTCTGTCAGAGACAGCAAAGGACTTGGAAGAGCAGTTGAACGGAATGGACAGTGTCATGATAGGAGGGTATAAGATGAACATCAACAAAAGCAAAACGAGAATAATGGAATGTAGTCGAATTAAGACGAATGATGCTGAGAGATTTGATTAGGAAATGAGACACTTAAAGTAGTAAAGGAGTTTTGCTATTTGGGGAGCAAAATAACTGATGATGGTCGAAGTAGAGAGGATATAAAATGTAGACTGGCAATGGCAAGGAAAGCGTTTCTGAAGAAGAGAAATTTGTTAACATCGAGTATTGATTTAAGTGTCAGGAAGTCGTTTCTGAAAGTATTTGTATGGAGCGTAGCCATGTATGGAAGTGAAACATGGACGATAACTAGTGTGGACAAGAAGAGAATAGAAGCTTTCGAAATGTGGTGCTACAGAAGAATGCTGAAGATTAGATGGGTAGAACATATAACTAACGAGGAGGTATTGAATAGGATTAGGGAGAAGAGAAGTTTGTTGCACAACTTGACAAGAAGAAGGTATCGGTTGGTAGGACATGTTCTGAGGCATCAAGGGATCACCAATTTAGTATTGGAGGGCAGCGTGGAGGGTAAAATCGTAGAGGGAGACCAAGAGATGAATACACTAAACAGATACAGAAAGATGTAGGTTGCAGTAGGTACTGGGAGATGAAGAAGCTTGCACAGGATAGAGTAGCATGGAGAGCTGCATCAAACCAATCTCAGGACTGAAGACCACAACAACAATAAGTGATCTTCTGAACAAGACAATCTTACCTAAAGAGATGAACACAAATATCGTGAATGAAACCATGAGCAACCTCATAAGCATTATTCACAGTTTTCACATGTTACAACTAGTCAATAGGGCAATGAGAGTGAGAAAAACCTTTGCAATATTAATCGATCCTGTTATTAAAACGTAGAGAGGTGATATGTAGAACATGTTGTACCTACTCATCATTTTTGCCCATTGACATAATTGAAAGACTGCAGACTGCATATCAGTGATAGATCTCTTTCCAAACACAAAATTAAAAAATTTTCAAGGGTATTATCAGATCAACATTGGTATGACGCACATGTAGGAAACAATATTCAGAATAATATTTAAACTAAGTTTCGAAAAACAATTTCCGAAACTCTCTACATCAACAGCACTGCCAGACTAAAACAAATCGATTGAAGCAAATAAAAGAAAGTGCTCCCAGGCCCTGAAATGTGTCAGTTACATAAGAAAAACTCACAATTAACAAGTTTCCAAATTGTTATGAAAAATGCAACGAAAGTTACAGAAAACGGTTGCATGGCGACAAAAATCAACGAAACACAATACCTGACCTAATGATAAAAATTACAGCAGTGCAGGCTGAACTGTTGTAAAACAGGCAATATAAAGTACCCGAATAATAAATGAGCGTTTCCTCTCAGACAACTTCTCATAGTATCTGAAGTAGGCAAGAGTTTTCCTGCTACAAAGGAAATGTGATACACAAGTAATAAAAAACTACAGGTCCATCTCCGTGTAGGCACCATTCTCAAAAATAATGTAATTCATTACGAAAGACAGGCCAAAAACTACGTAAATAAACACAATCTATTCAGTGAAGCATAGTTCTGTTTTCGGAGTAGTATGAGTACAGAATCAGCCACAGTAGCGTGGTACTCGAGGCACTAGACAAAGATGATTGTGACACTAATATATTTTTGCATCTACCAAAAGCCTTTGTATTCTAGTGACCACAAAATTCCACCAAAACTTAAAATCGTTAGGAATAATAATAGATGTCAATGTATAATTCCGATCACATCTGAAAAACAAAATAGAGAGCTAGAGATAGTACAACTGATATATGAAGTAAAATTTGTAGTAAAACCCTTTATTTACGTTACATAATGTTTTGTTGTCAGATACCTTACACTGAATTATTAAATCGTTTTCGTCATCTTCTACTCTTGACTCAACATTCTGCCCTATTTTTGATATGATTTCAAATCTAATGCTATATATAATAACACGTGTCTTGTCTCTTCATTCAACAAAAAATGATGCTGTCTGTTTACCCTCTATCTCTGCTATAATTTCCTTTCACATCTCATCAGCATCACCTCCATTTTCCTTTTCTTCTTCTCCTTCACCCCCAGTATCTTCATATTCTGCTTTTGTAACTAATTTGTTTTCTTTGGTGTTATCTTCTTACTCTTGATCTGACTTCTCCTTTTGGAACAGCTTCTGTAATCTCTGCAGTGGTTCAGAAAGGGGTTTAAATACATTTTATATTTCAGAGACGGCATCAGTTCGTCTTTTTCGCAACCATGCTAGTTTCTTGCGGTTATTTCATCGACATTTCAACACCTGACTAGTATGGTTATTTTTCAACCGATGCAATTGAGATCAATGTTGATAACCACCAACTGAACTGACTGTAAGCAAACATCTCAATTCATACCAATGCTCACATGGGTAAAAAGTTAAATGTTTTAACTTTTCTACAATTCCGCAGTATCCATTTCCCACTTCCTGTTACCCATTTGCCATCATCCATTTACCATTATGTGTTTAAAATTATCCTTTTATTCTCGATGCATTTACTGTTATCCATTTATAATTTACCATTTATTGCTGCCTGTTACTAGTTACCTATTTACCCACTGATCTATTGATGACAAGTAACATAAGCATAAAGCAGCAGTTCATCTGATTTTGCAGTTGGATGTTTTATACAATAGTAGTTGAAAAAACTCAACTTCATTTATTTCAAATGGTTGATTACAACGTTAAAAGAATAGCAGATTTCAACTATTTTTGGAGAATATGATCTATACTCCTTCACACATAAGACAAATGCTAATATCACAAATTGTATTTTGTGCTTCTGGTGTAAAAGTACAGAACACAAATGTTTTTTAGCAATAAATAGCATTAGTCACTCTAATGTTACTGCAACTGTAGTTCTGGCTAAAGCACTTCTCATTACAAGACATTCATCATAGTATGAGAGTGATGTAGCTTTTGAAGTGGAATACTTAGATTTGAATTCACAAATCTACTCCACCATTAAATTCCATTAAGAGATGTATATTGCAGATTTTCCCTAGGTTTGAGACATGATGAAAACTTGGATGTTAATATATTTTCCAACACAGTGATGACACCTTTTAACAGAAGATGTATTTTGCACGAGCATTTACAAAGATGTTCACACAGAAACAATTTTCTACCAACATGACTGACAAAATAGCAAATGATGCTGACTTTGTATCATTACATTGACCCAAACTACAACTGAGTTGTCAAGTGCTTTGCTCTGCTCTGTATGTACCCTCTGTTAACAATGTATGTTCTTTAGCCTATTCTCAAAAACAATTACATTTATGTTTACTATTGAAAAATTAATGATTTACAACAAACTATTAATACAGTTTTAAAGACAATAAATGATTATTCGTTCTGAATACATTTCTAAATTTTTTTCTTTTCACTTTGTGTGGAAGTTAGGTTATGAAGTTACAATAACAACACCTATCGTAATTTCATTAATTACTTCTCAATTTCACACAGTATTTTATTCCTAACATTAATTGAGGTATGGTATAAAATGCTGAAATGTAATTTAAGGTTAAATGCATGTACGAGAATTCTATAGGCCTGAAGTGCCTGAAAATCAATATTGTTAACATCAAAATTTTCGAGAATCGTTAGTGAACCAGTTAATTGCAACTGACCTAATTGGTTTTTTCGTTATTGACATGATACATAAAGTGCACAAGTCAGATTAAATATATCAGACAAGTGATAAATTTTCCAGAAGTCTGTTTGTAGGTAAGTAATTACAGATTTGAGTAATTAATCATTGCTTTAATTACAGCATAGATATATCTCCCAACAGTTCTGTGGGAATGTAATAAGCAGTCATGAGGATGAAATAATAACTTTTGCTGAAATTTACGACAGTATGTTAGTTCATGACATCAGGTCTTTAACTAATTGTAACTTTCTGCTAATAGCAGTTAAATGAACTGAAATTATGTTAATGTTGTTGATTCAGAATGTGAGTGAACCATACTGTTTAATTGGCTGATGCAAATTAAGAAAAACCATATTTCCTCATTTTTGTGCATTACATACTGTGAATTGGGTAATATACAATCTTTTAAACCTTTGGTGGGATCAAAGCATTCATTAACTAACATATAACTAGTCCTATTACATAACTCCTCCAGTAGAACTCACATGTGTTATATGTAAGTGAGGCTATTATGATCCTACTCTGAAAATGTGAAAAATGGTGACTGAATTTATAATCAGGCTATCTACATTTCTAATAATATAGAATTTCAACCATGACCTTCACATTTCAGTGTTGTTAGTACATCATTGAGTACAAACTGTACAATCTTACAACTGAAAATTATCTAAATTTTTGTTAATTCTCTGAATTTTATTTAGTAAGGTAATGTCTTTCTTAACTTTGATATCATCTTTCTCTGTGCACTGTTTTTATCATATGGTATCACATTATATTTGCAGTCCATGACTGTCATTTTTAGGTTGTCAGCATTTCTTACATGAGTGGCACCATTGCTGCAATAGCACAGTCCTCTATGAATACACAACCTAACTTATCTGACCTGGGTTGGGATAGGTGCATGAGGTACAATTGGAGATACAAGGTACTCATGTGAAAATTGTAGATCATGAGCATATTGGCGTGAGGTAGGATCAGCTTACACAATTATTAAAGAAAATAACCTAATAATTTAAAACATAAAATGTTTCATAACACATTGTGTTTACTTTACTTAGATTCATGTATGACAGCAAAATATTAAAAATAAATTATGAAACCTTGTGATTTTAAACTGTGACTCTAAGATTAACTATAGACAATCTTCAAATGTTATTACATTTAAGACTACTTTGTTAGCATCATAGCAAGGTTATTGAATTCATCTTCTTCGTAAATGGATCAAAGAGCAAAACTAATTAATTTATAACTTTTACATTTCTTTACCAGCGTAAGTATGAGGATCACTCCAAAAGAAATGCATACTATTTTTTTATATCCATATTTTATTCTACATGTTTGAAAGTTTTACACTGTGTAGATACATCCTTTAGGAACAATATTTTCATTTCTCCACATAATTTCCATCCCTCTCAACTGCCTTCGCCATCTTGGAACCAGCGCTTGCATACCCGCATGGTAAAATTCTGGACCAACCTGTTGGAGCAACTGTTTGGCAGCATACACTAGGGAGCCATCATCTTCAAACCTTGTTCCTCGAAGAGACTCTTTCAGTTTACCAAAGAGATTATAGTCACATGGAGTCAGGTCAGGACTGTAAGGCGGGTGTTTCAGCGTTGTCCATCTGAGTTTTGTTATCGCTTCCATAGTTTTTTGACTGACATGTGGCCGTGCATTATCGTGCAACAGCAAAACATCCCACTTTTGCCGATGTGGTCGAATACGGTGCAGTCGATCTTGAAGTTTCTTCAGTGTCGTCACATATGCATCAGAATTTATGATGGTTCCACTTGGCATGATATCCACAAGCTAGAGTCCTTCGGGATCGAAAAACAACATAGTCATAAATTTTCCAGCAGGTGGTGTGTTTTTTAATTTTTTTTTCCTTGGGTGAATTTGCATGATGCCACTCCATTGATTGCCTCATCGTCTCTGGAGAAAATTGATGGAGCCATGTTTCATCACCTGTCACAATTCTGAAAAGAAATTCATCTCCTCCATTCTCATACTGTTTGAAAAGTTCGCTGCATACCGTTTGTCTTGTTTCTTTCTGAGCCACTGTCAACATCCTGAGAACCCACTTGGCGCAAACCTTTTTTAACGCCAACACTTTCAGTATTCTGCAAACAATTCCTTCCCCTATCCCAATGTAGCGTGATAATTCGTTCAATGTAATTCGTCTGTCAGCAACCTGCATGTCCACCGATTAACTGTACTGCGATCGACAGCAGCATCTCCATACACCTTTTTCAACCTCTTGTGGATGTTTCCCTCTGTCTCGTTTTCATAGCACAGGAATTCTATGACAGCACATTGCTTCTGACGAACGTCAAGTGTAGCAGCCATCTTGAAGACATGCTGTGATGGCGCCACTCACAGGAACAGGTTGATGTATCTACACACTGTAAATCTTTCACACATGCAGGATGGAAACTGTATTTTTACAAAAATAGTGTGCATTTCTTTTGGAGGGACCCTCATAACATGACATGTAAATATACGCAAAAGCACAAGAAAATATAAATAAAACGATATGCACATGAATGAACAACAGTTTCTTACTTAGCTAGTCACAGCATTAATTTTAACTATTCAATTCATGACAAGTAGGACATTTTGATTAAGGTCTGGCACTACAAAGCAGCCTTGCATAAACTGTACATTATTTATTGTGAATGACAGAGACACCCATTTGTTGATAATGTTACTTGTTCTACCAGTGTCATGTCTTATCTTAATTCTATTTACAGGCAGCTCTACAAAATCAACACTCTGTCTAATTTTGTCTCTAAATTTACTAGAAATAGCAAATATAGGGCTGCCTGTGGCCAATAAACTATACCCTTCCCAGATTCCAGTTTTGATTTGAATGTAAGGATTACCATATGTTTCAGTTTTCTTACTGTCTTCATCCTCATGCAAACGATCTCTCTCTATTTCATCAAAATCCTTATTCTTTGTTACATTTTCCCTTTTTTGGTGGATCTTTCTCATTGACATAACAGGTTTCTGATTGACTGATGTAGTTTCATGCAGGTCTAAATTTTCTTGTTTATTGTGAAGTGACAGATCACAAATTTCCTTCAATTTAATTTTTACCACATTATTGTCGCTAATATCTTTGTATTTTTCCCAACCTGCATTTAATACTGCATCAGTTAATTTCTTTTCACAAATAAATCCTCTGTCATCTGGTGTATCACTATGCTTCTGTGGCACAACTTGATTCTCATGTTGAATAGTTTCTGATTTCCACCAGGCTACATATATCATCATCATTAACACCTACATCCTCTTCTACTTCCGAAAATCATCCCATCCAATACACTATCAAATTATCTTATATCATTATAATCATCAACAAAATCACCATCTCTAACATCGTTAGAAATAAAATCATCATCATCAATGACAAAATCCTCCTCATCACAACTATTTTTAAGCTTTGAATCATCATCGTCATCGTCATCTCTGCTACGTTGGGAAGCCACACTATCATCTACCTTTGCCACTAAATTATCATCAATCAGTTCAGCATGAGTATCAGTCTTGTCACTAAAAACACCAGAATAACATCACTTTGTGAAAGATTTTCAGAATCCTTCAATAACCTGTTCAACGTAAGTGTATCATAATCTTTAGCTACAATATTCTAACCATTTGATACAAAAATGTTACATGAGTCCAATAAATTTACAATAGTTTAACTATCTAATATTATTTGCTTCTCGGATTCCATTTTGTTATTCTGTACACGTACAGCATTATTTCCTACTGTCTGCCAGATTTGTCAGTCGAAATTAACCTTATTTACCTGTAAGATTTGCCGTAATTCCTCTCCTCTGAAGGTAGGAATTGTCACTATTCTCACTACTAAACAGAGGTCTCTGCATGTTATTAGGTTTATTCCAGCAATTATTAGCCTGATTTTTGTATAAGGGTCTCTCCAAAACTGTCAGGCCTCCGATGGGATGTCTATGAGTTTATATTCCTGTTATTATGCCTACTGTCATTGCCTGATAACTAGTAGAATTATTCCCAAAATTTCGTCTTCCTTCATTCCCCCTGTTAAAATTCGTGTCCTACCACCCTAGGTGGTGAATCATCGAAATTTCGTAGATTGGATTCTTGCCTTTGAAAAGTCCTGTCCAACTTATCTGCATATTGTTCCATGGACTCGTCCGGCCTGTAGACCGGATTCAACTGAACCATTTTCGGAAACCTACGTTTTAAAGCGTCAATAATTGTCAGATAATCAAGATGTTTGTCTAAATAAATTAGTTTCTTTATCTGTTCGTTTGCAAAATGATTTCATATTTCCACCTGTTTCTTTATAGCTCAGGACATTTGGGAATTCACTTTTGGTTCTAGCTTGCTCATTTTCTGCCTAAAATTTCTTTCAAAAGTTCCAAAGCTTATGTCAGACCTGGCATTCTAGTTGACCCAAGAAAATGCTTCGCATTCTCGAATTTTTCAACGTATTTAATTTTGAATGTTGATGTCACATAAAAAGTGAAATTTTCCTTACAGTGTTGGATAAAATGACTGGGGTGCAATTTGATGTCGCCTGGGGAAATTTTCACAGGTAAATTACCTAAGGCACCACCACAACAAATATTAAAACTTCTCTGTAAAATATCTTCCTGAAAGTTATCTAACATTTTCCTACATTTTTGTACATCACTTTGCAAATATCTATGCTGCCATGTGCATTCTTTTCTACATCACAAACACAACTGGTAATATTTGAAATTTGTTCTTCAGCTTTTCTAAGACTCTATCTTGGAAAAATCGTTCTCTTTGTGTTACCTCTACTCCATGTCTGGATTTCTCTGCCCTCTACAAATAATTTAATATTTTGGAATTGCTTTTCATTTTCGAAAAGTGCAAGTGCCACATTTATTCAGACTCCCCCAATTCAGTCCTCTAAATTTTCCACACCATTACCAACTTCATTTTAAGCAATTTCAAATGTATACTTGTTAGTGGTGACTGCACACTGTAATTCTTCGATTCATGAGCTATTTTTGACATTTCTTCTTTGAGATTTGATACGATTTGTTTCATGTCGGACTTGAGTTCACCTTTTACAGTATTTAACTCTGTTCTCAGCTGTTGACAAAGCCGCTGTGTTAACTGCTGTCGTAGTTATTGTGTTAACTGCTGTCCTAGTTGAGCCTATGAGCTTCCGATTTTCGAATTAACCTCCTAAACATTTGTCGTAAGATAGCGAGAATGCTTCCTCCTCAATCGGCTTGAGGAGAAGTCATTTTCCTTCAAGTGTCCTAATGGCTTCTTATTTAATTGGCACCTGATCAACATTTGCACCAGACAAGTCTCTCTGAAACCTTGTCCTACAGTCTATACTCCATCTTCTGTCACTGGTAAATTGCTAGTATCTACGTTAGATAGGACCCCACTAAAGCTCTGACCTGTTAAGTTCCCTCGTCCACTCACTTTGATTGACACACTGTTCATATTCAAAATAAAAATTAAAATGACAGTACTTGTCTTTTGTTGTCAGAGTTGATGTCCGCAGTTTATTCCAGTTCACATTTCTCCTTTCAGATATTCGTCACTTTCATTCAGTCAAGCTTATTCAGTTTCAGTTATACACACAGCTCGTTTTCAGTTCCATCTTCCACCAAGTTCTGGTGTGGCATGAGATTTTAATCAGCTTGGCTATTATAATTATCACCTGATACAAAAGTCCATGAACATATAGTCTAAACATATGCTGTAATCCTAGCTAGCGTCCACCAGATGTAACGTTACTCGAACTGTACTTCTGGCTAGGATACTTCTCATTATCATTCATCGTAGTCTGAGAGTGATGTTGCTTTTGCAGTGGTATACTTAGCTTTGAACCAGTATTAAAGTCCATTATGCGATTATATTGCAGATTTTTCCTAAATTTTGGACGTGATGAACATTTATGTGTTAAAATAATGTTTTCCAACACTATGATGAATCCTTTTAACAACAGATGTATTATCTATTTAAGCATTTACAAAGATGTTCACACATAAACTGTTTTCTACCAACGTGACTGACAAAACAGTAACTATTACAGACTTTACGTCATTACATTGGCTCATACTGCAAATTCCCGCAAGCGCTTTGTACCGCTCAGTACATACAATATCATAACCTAACAATGTATGTTATTTAGCCTGCTGTCAAAAAAAACTACATATACTGATTTATGATACGAGGTTGATGATTTAGCACAAAGTATTAGTACGATATTTAAGACAATAAATGATGATGGTTTTATGAATACATTTCTAAATATTGCTCTTTTGACTGATGTGAGGAAATTTGGTTATTAAGTTACAGTAACAATACCTATTGTAAATTCATTAATTATATTATGGTTTCACACTGTAATTTATTCCTAACGTTAACAGAGGTACAGTACAAAATGCCAAAACAGAATTTCAGGTTAAAGTTCTGTATGATGATTCTGTAGTATCAAAATGACCGAAAATAAGTAGGGTTTACACGAGAACGTTCGAGAATCGTTAATTAATAAGTTAATTACAACTAACCTAGATGGTTTTATTGTTATTGGCATGACACATAAAGTACATAAGTCACATTAAATAGATCTGGTTTCTGATAAATGTTCCAAAAGTCTGTTTTAGGTAAGCTGAAATCTACGAATTTTGCTAATCGTCATCAAAGATATGCGAACCTATAGAACAGCAGACTTTGACTCTGATCGCTTCCTGATGGTAAGTGAAATGGACATTAAGCATAAGAAAGTGTGCACTATCTAAGAATACTGTACCTTATAACACAAATACGTTAAAAGAAACAGAAGTAAGAAGAAAGTATGAACCGACAGTAGCAGAAAGCCTAATGAATTGTGATGAGTTGGAAACTGCCAGTGATGTGAACAATGATTGGTCTCAAATTAAGGAGACAGTAAACAGCGCAGCCTCTAAGATACTGGGTAAACGGAAAAAGTCTGATAAAGTGTGGTGCAACCAACTGCGCCAGCAAAAAACTGAATAGAGAAGGTTCGCTAGGAAGATGTGGTCAGAAAATCTGAGCGACCGTGATCTCAGAGACAAGTAAACCAGAATAATAAAGGAAACAGCTACTATACTAAGGAAGGAGAAACGGAAGTATTACAAGGAACTAATAAAAGAAGTAGAAGAGGACTGTATTTATCACAGGACAAGACAAATGTAGCAAAAAGTAATAAAAGTATCATAAAAATATAGAAAGAAAGAAACATTTATTAAAGACACCCAAGGAAAAATCCTCGCAAGTGATGCTGAAATAGAACACTGTTGGGCAGACTACTCTGCTAATTTACTAAACTGCGAAGACCCCACTGAACCTCTTTTATGTGACGTGCCAGACGCAGTAAACCCAAAGTAGTGCCATCCAGTGAAGAAAAAATACTGGGAATAATTAAAATTTTTAAAAATAATAAATCTTCAGGTGCAGATAAAATTGTGGGTGAACTAATAAAGAATGGAGGGCCAGAATTGGTAAAAAAAAAAAAAAGTTGAGAAGTTGATGAGGAAAGTGTGGGAATATGAGAAAATTCCTGACGACTGGAAAATGGCCGTAATCTGCCCTATTTTAAAAAAGAACGACACTCTGGACTGATAATTATAGAGGAATTTCACTTCCTAATGTAACCTATAAAATCCTATTGCAGTGTCTACTCAAGGGAGTGATACCACCAGCTGAAGAAATTATAGGTGACTATCAGTGTGGTTTTAGGAGAGACAGGTCAACTAGTGATCACCTCTTTACAGTCTGACAGATAACTGAGGAAGCATGGGAACATAACGTTGACATCCACATGATATTTGTTGACTTCAAAAAAACTTACGTCAGCATACACAGAAGCACAATAACCAAGGTTCTGAAAGAGTTTCAATTTCCTAGAAAGTTAATACGCCTAGCATAGATGTGCTTGGAGGAAATCTATTACAAAGTAACGACCAATATAGGAGTGTCAAAGGCGTTTGAAGTCAGAACAGGCCTTAGAGAATGAGATGCTTTATCTCCAATACATTTCAATCTGGTTTTAGAAAAGATAGCGAACACCAAAAAGTAAACTCAGTTGGAGCAAAGATGGGTAGGGATAAAATACATCGTCTTGCTTATGCGGACGATATTTTTCTAATAAGTGGCAACAAAGAAGAACTACAAGTCATGACAAGTTGCTACAGAAACATTTCAAGAAAAGCAGGATTAGAAATTAATGAGATGAAAACAGAGTACATGGTCGTGAGCAAGGCACCCAATGATGGTAGTCCATTGACAGTTGATGATCTCACTTTTAAAATGGTAGACACCTTTAAATATTTGGGAAGCATCATCAATGAACAGAATAAAATGGAAATTGAAATTAAAGCGGGAATAGCAACAGCGAATAAAGCTTATTTTGGCCAACGAGATGTGTTATCCAGTAGAGCTGTTCCCAGAAGCTTCAAACTTAGGCTATATCAGAGTGTAAGTCTGCCAGTAGTTCTATATGCATCAGAAACCTTCACATTTAGAAAAGCAAATGAACAAAAATTATTAGTTTTTGAAAGTAATATATTAAGGAAAATTTTTGGACCCAAGGGAGTCCAGATACACAGGAGTGGAGAATACTTAAAAACCAGAAACTGAAGGAGCTATGTCAACAGACTGTTATTACTCAAAGGATGAAGAGGAGAACACTGATGTGGGCCGGACATGTAACTTGGATGCAGGACGAACGCCTACATAAAGTAGCATTCTCTGGATCAATAGGGGGCAAAAGGAAGCGTGGAAGGCCACGAACCAGATGTAAGGATGACATCGACGATATACCCCACGCTGAAACATGGACCACTATATCTTACAAGACCTTGGGATTATGTGTCAGAAGTGTTACCCAGTTTCATTCACTAGGAGACACTAGGATTTGAACAGTGACATGCCACGCCAAGTAGCATTTATTGTGCCGTTACCGTACATGAAGTCACCAAATCCCGCTCATACCTCCGCCTTTTTTGAGACTTTTGAGGGAACTGTTAGTATCCAAATGCGACCCTTCAGAATTATGAAAGATATTATTCTTGCAGTAATGTAGTCCCCTCGATTAAGGTGAAACGTCGAGGCCATGTTTCCAGGCTTCACAAAAACGTTGGAAATTACGGAGCGTAACTGTGGACACCGGTTTCTCCTCTTGCATTGCTAATGTCTTTAAAGTCTGTTGCTGCTTAATGGAGTAATAGCAGCGAGAAAAACACTTTTAATCAAACACTTCATTAACATCCACTATTCCATTTAATTTGCGCTTCGAAATGAATATAAACTGTCGACCTTCCATCACTAATAAGGTATGTTCTTCGACGTAATTTCTTGTTGCAAACTTCTTAACTTCTCAAGTCTCTGCACAAGTGTGGTAAGCTACTAGCAGCCATAACACGGATTCGTTTCACTGTAAATTACTCCTGTATTCTTGCGTGCGACTTCCCTTGTAAAGCAGCAATGATGAGCCAGGACCATCTCGTCTTCTTTGTATTGTGCGAGGTGAGTATGCATCTGTCGCGAAATTAGTTACGATTGTCATTTCATCTCGTGCATTGCTGATCGAATACCTATCAGAAGTTCATATCAAGAGAAATACAATTGAGTTGGAGCACAAAATGAATCTATCATAATGTAAGGGAATAAATTGGAATCCACAACCTAGAGAGAAGAAGGGAAAAAAGAAAATTAGAATGAGAAAATATCATTGTTCGCTGTGAATAACTGGCACGTTCGAGCTTATATCTCTGTCGCGAGCAAAGTGTAGTCCCCTGTGAAGTTGATAATGCAGTACTACAAAGATATAGCTCGGATCCTATATAGGGCACAGTTTTCTGAAGTCAGGAAGTAAGTCAGACACAGACTGCAGTAATGAAACAAAGGGTCATTTCAGGGTCTTAGTTGCGATACCTCTAAATAGAAAATGTTGATTGCAACCCAGTCTAAGTCGAAGCAACAAGACGGATACCTGGTCTTAACTACTTGATGAAATCTAGCGATGTCTAGAATGCAGCAGGTTTCCTTAACTTGCTGGTGGCTTAGGAGTTCGACAAACTGTGAATCGGAGACAAAGAGCAATATATCTGTAGATCAGGAAATCTGTGCCCCTCTCATGGCGGCACAAAGATGGACCAATTTGTTCTATAGTAAGGAATAACAAGGTGAGACATTAAATAAATGGAGAAGTGTACTCTTCGGAGATGAACCTCACTTCAGTTCGCAGGACAGTTGTCATTGAACATTCTTCCCGTACCACAGAGGCAGCCAGAAGAATCACATGATTTCGTGGGAAGATGGCAGACTAGTTATGACGGAGTTTTCGTGTAAGGGAGAAATGTAAGGTACAGACCACGGAGGATCTGATGAATACTGTTGAATCCCAACATTTGAAATATGAGTTATTGCAATCAGATGTCCACCTTTCAAAGGAGTGTTTAGCCCAAACTACCTCTTTCAAACATGGCAGTACTCGTCCTCAAAGAGTTTCTCTCGTGGATGAGTTTCTCAACAGTGAGGATACAGCGAGGATATCCACAGCATGGATTAGCATCACGGTCTGCAACGAACTGCAGCCCATCAGCTACGGTCATGCGGTCATCCACCCCTCATTATTCTTTCACCTTTCCTGGATGGGAAACAGGGCTTCTACTAGCTTAAAAGTTATTAAGCGTTGCCTCCAACCGCGATCATGAAGTACAGCAAAAATTTTTCTTACAGTTTATCTCGGGTGAAGCACACCTGTAACTAGCCCCAAATAAAAATTCACCGCAAAATTTAAATTACCAGTACAAAAAATGCAACTAGGGGCCAGGATTTAGCATCTGAATGTGTTAAATTGTGTTCCACTTCTACGGACGCTAACAAAAGCAAAGAGCACCGAATGTTACAACGAGAAGTAAATATTTGTCTCAGTTCCGCGCAGCGATATAACAACTGCACACCGCACGAAACTACCGAAAATAAGTAAACACGCACTCATACACAATCGCTGGATAATAGGGGTACTCTTCGAGAAATGCATGCTTGATCATAAATGTAAATGTTAGACAACTTTGTAGGTTGCATTGTTGTGCTTGACTGCGAACGAAACCTGGGCTGTGTCCCTCAGTACGTTGCAAGTGCCACACGCCCCGTCCTCAGAGCCTTAATTCCGCTAGTACCTTGCCTCCTACCTTCCAAACTTCACAGAAGCTCTCCCTCGAACGTTGCAGAACTAGCACTCCTGGAAGAATGGATATTGCGGAGACATGGCTTAGCCACAACCTGGGGGTTGTTTCTAGAATGAAATTTGCACACTACAGCGGAGTGTGCGCTGATATCAAACTTCCTGGCAGATTAAAATTGTGTGCCGGACCAAGACTCGAACTCGGGACCTTTGCCTTTCGCCTTTGCCTTTGCCTACCAGTTGGTAGAGTACTTGCCCGCGAAAAGCAAAGGTCCCGAGTTCGAGTCTCGGTCTGGCACACAGTCCAGTTGGTAGAGCACTTGCCCGCGAAAGGTAAAGGTCCCGAGTTCGAGTCTCAGACAGGCACACAGTTTTAATCTGCCATGAAGTTTCAATCTTATTACTTTTTAAAAAGTTTATTTTCTTGTATTTTAAAACTTTATCAAGATTTCTTTAGTAATATACAGATGGAGCGATGCAGAAGAATACTTTTGGTTGTTCAGTTGTCTTCCTTGAAACTGACATCATAGTTCGTTTACCCGGAAAGACAAACAAATTATATTGTTGAACTACACGGAATTTTGAAGACAGAAGAGCCGGTGAGATTCCATCGCAGTAGATTTCACCTTTGCTCTCACTCTCTCAACGCCCTGCAATCTGCAGGAAAACAAATAAGAAAACAAGATTCAACCTGTGTAAGATGATACAGCAAATCCAAAGATAAGGCAAAGAGTTGTATCGTGCTGGGTACCGGGACCCATTAGGATATGGAGAAATGACGCAACCGAGAAAGGAGTCAAAGAAGTATGTTTGATTCAGTTTGCAGTCACCCTGCACGCTACAACGGTTTTACAGTTGGATACACTTTTGACTTTATAACAATGTTCCCCTGCAAATTTTGCTACTGAGTCCGTGGCACTGGCCTGAGATGTATTGAGACTCCAGTCCGTGTAAGGGGCGTAGCTGGAACCTAAAGGAACGGAAAAGGTCGGAAGATTCTGCAAATAGTACTTACCTGGCATCTTCAGTCCAACTAGTTATCCGACTGTAGTGAATAGCGAGACGTCGGATCTTGATTTGGTACTGTTGGATGACATGAACTGCTACTATACGAGACTCGGTAAATTTCACAAGGGTTGTCACTTGTTCACGACCTTTATATTGGCCAAAACAACAAAACCGCAGCTGCAGCAAAGTCGTGTGCTTACATCGACTTAGACCTACAATCTACGTATGTTAAAAAATATTCTTTTCACGCACAAATGAATGAGTAATTAGTGTGAACTGGCCACAGACACGTGCCATGACGTAACGTATCTGTCTGCCGGCAAGGCTCATACTCTACAGCCGCTGCCAACGTGGATAATTTCTTCGGTGAGCTCTTAATATCAACCCAACAGCACACAAAGTGAGTCGGGCTGTTCATAAATTTTCTTATTCTACAAATGTTATTATAAGATTATTTTCGTAAGTGCATTCTAATCATTACTTTGATAAGAGACTTTTTACCCTTATGCAGTTTTGTACGGGACGTCATGTTTAACTAATAAATAGAACTTAAGTTATGTTTTGGCATGCTTGAGGTAATTCTGTAGCCCATTAACGCGTAGCATTGCTCCGACGGTTCCACGTCAAAATGTAGTGCTTCGTGCAGTCGACACGTGGCAGCATCCTCAAATCGCATATACCATCATTATTTGTTTGTGACGTCAGCTGATTGCTTCAGCACGTAAGATGCTGTCAAGAACAAAGTAATTACGCCTGTAAGAGCCAGAAATGTTACAAAGCTATCGCGTCATCTCCAAGCAGAAGGCTCATGCGTCAGTGGAAAGATTAGTGCTTGGAGGTGATAAAAAACAAACTTCAGTCGACCAAGTTAATCATTTTAAGAATCGGAATATATTATGTTTATCCAACTGTGTTTAAATAATGGCTGACGATGACATTTGAGAAGCTATTGGTAGTGCTTGAGAAGTAACAGGCCTAAGAAACAAAAGGCGTACCTGCGCCCTGCTTAGCGCATGCCTGCCAGTCTCAGAAATGGACATTCCGTGTTTCTATGCAAGTGTGCGAGAATTATTGCAGTGTAATTTTCGTGAAAGTGCGGGCACGCACAGTAGCCAGCAGTCCGCGACACGGCGCTCTCATAGCAGCCAAATTGCAGCCGGCAGATTGGCCTGTGGAGCAACAGCTCGCCTCCTGCGTCAGCCGCCTCGCCTCATTTGCGACACTGCCCCGGACGACGGTCCACTTTCCCGCACTTTTTGGCCATCTTCTCGTGGTACGACTTAACGGGAGAGGAGTTGCCCAACCACGGACTGACACCTCTATTAGCGACGAACGGCTTCCGCGGCCATCACTAAATTCCGGCCTATTTCGTAACTCTTTCTTGAGGCCTAGAAGGTACGGTGCAAGTCCTTTCACAACTGAAGAACTCATTACTGCCCGTCTGTTGGCGATAGAAGTGTAGCGACGGCTCTCAGCTTCTGTGAAACTTTCCTTTCAATTACTCCAAGGGCGTTGTTTACCGGTTGCACCGTGAATGCTCTCACTTGCAAGACACGAGTGTCAGTGGTCCTTGCTTCAATAGTTTCGTCCCTCATTCAAGATCGTGACGTTCTTAGAAATCTTCGTAATTCCGAAATTCATTGAAACACCGGTACCGAGCCGTGGGACAAAAGTTCAGTCACCCAGGAAATTCCATTTAATAGCAGTATTTCAGCACAAACTAATTTCTTCATTATATGTTTCATATTCCGAAAGTATTATTATGAGACTAACGACTGCAGGCATAGGTAGATCAGAAAGGCGCAAATGTTATGAAATGGCCACGTATACGTAATTTTGTCTACAGATTTCAGCCTGAGGTTACTTCGAATTGTGACACTATCTGATGATCTGTTTAGAAAAGAAGTTGAAGAGGAAGGTAGCAAATACTACGAAATAAGTTACTACATAATTCGATAAAGTACAACTCAACAAACGAGGAGAGGCACTTTTGACGAACATCACAATGATGACTTGCTAATCAATCGGAACCGGCAATTATATCATTTATGTGACGTTATGCGGAAATATGAAGATGTTCCAAAACTTTTCGATTACAAAACGGTCAGAGTGTTCCCCTAATGCAATAATCCTAGTCCGTGAATGTTTTGTAGTTCTGTTAACAGACTCAAGGCTAACTTTAAGGAGCAGTTACTTGTGAGACTTCAACATACAGCATTTTGCGTTGCTGATTGTGTTATCGAGCAGTCTCACAAAAAAAATGTTTAGTGTACTATCTTTATACTTATTAGCTAAGGAAGTCGTATCAATAACTGAACTTCGGTTTTTCAAGGGTGTTTGGGGAGGAAAGGTTAATATTTTACACAGTGCTAGTATAAGTAATTCTGAACAAAAATGTTATATGAACATAGGTCCGCAAATGCTTCGTTAGGGAGGTATGGATATTGAAAAGAACTTTAATTCTGCAAAAGTAATGAGTACAACGTGAGCGTATACGCAACACAACTGGACAGTAATGTGATTTTCTTGAAAACAATGTTACAGAGAAGTACAGTTATGAAACTTAATGGCAGATTAAAACTGTGTGCCGGACCGAGACTCGACCTCGGGATCTCTGCCTTTCGCTGGCAAGTGCTCTATCGATTTTTTTTTTCGATAATGTTCGTTGCATTTGGTCTGAGCACGTCATAGGACATCCGTTCAAGTTGATCGTTGATTCCTTTACTCAGTTTCTTTTGTTACAGATGGCCAGCGCCTCTCTGACCAAACACGCTGAGCTACCGTGCCGGCGACCAACTGAGCTACCCACGCACGGCTCACGACCCGTCCTCACAATCTCACTTCCACCAGTACCTCGTCTCCTACCTTCCAAAGGCAAAGGTCTCGAGTTCGAGTCTCTGTCCGACACACAGTTTTATTCTGCCAGGAAGTTCAAATCAGCGCACACTCCGCTGCAGAGTGAAAATTTCATTCAAGTGCAGTCATGTTCACTTTGTATTTAGTACATAATGCATCACAACATGCATGTTACACCTATTTCGTGCCACGTCCTTTAAAAACGATGTTGTACAGTTCACAGAACAGGTTCGAACATACCACCATCAACGTCAATGCACTTTTGCGCACTAGCGATAACATGTTGTGTTGCTTGTTCAATTGCCTGCGGCTGGTTCCTAATCAATTCAGCAGCAGTTCATCTCGTGTATTTACCTTCACTTTGCGCAAAAAATGGTTCAAATGGCTCTGAGCACTATGGGACTCAACTGCTGAGGTCATTAGTCCCCTAGAACTTAGAACTAGTTAAACCTAACTAACCTAAGGACATCACAAACATCCATGCCCGAGGCAGGATTCGAACCTGCGACCGTAGCGGTCTTGCGGTTCCAGACTGCAGCGCCTTTAACCGCACGGCCACTTCGGCCGGCTCACTTTGCGCACAATCAATATATTTTGTAGAGAAATCTGATGTGCAAGTATTTAATTAAGGATCTATTGTGGTTTACAACAAGTATGGCACAAATCGGACTACAGACATTTGCAAGTGTTGCTTAACATGTAACTTACATTCCTAGTGCCAAGTTACACCGGTATTGTAAATATCTTTTTGTGACAAAACCTCAAACACTTTTGAACATGACGCCAGTTTACGCAAAATTCAGGTAAAGTTTACGTTTCATTATTATGTAATGATCTCTGCGTGTATTTGAACGTAACGCAAATCTTATATTGTTCGGATACTTTTGAACATGATATCACTACATGTGTAACACACAATACCTAGTTCTGCCATTTCGTATTTTTTTTTTAATTTTCCGACAGTACAATGTAGACGTTTTAAATTTCCTACCACAGCCATCTTGCGTTTTTAATTTTCTCACATTACTGACTTTCCTGTTGGTGCCATCTTGGATTCAGTGTCAGCAGTGCCATGACTGCAGCTCTGACTAATGGCGTCTGCTTCAACTGTAGACTGGATAGTACATTGCTGTACTGTTGTGGTAGTAGAATGTGCTATACACACTTCCACTGTAAAGGGCTTTCACTTCAAATGTAAACTAGTTGCCAGCATTATGTGACGACACGTAAAATGCGTAAGTCAGAAAATATTATTGTATTAACGTTTTTTCCCTTGACTGTATGTAAACGTAATTTTAGGAATACTTTGACTTGAGCATGAGAATATTAATCTTCTCTTACGACCGGTTGAGGCCTACTAACTTGTAACTCATAATCTAGAAGTAATGCCGTTTGTGTACGCACTGTTTGTATGTTTATTTGGAAAAAAATGAATCTGAACAGTACACCTGAAGATGGGGCTTTAGTCTCGAATTCGACAGTCCAATAAAGAAGTAGAAGGCCATCGTAGCAGTCGGAGGTTAACTGATCTACAATTTCATCTTATCATACGACCGCGTTGTAGCATTCCATCACGAAGGAAGGTTTTTATTACATAGTTAATTGGTTTTATTTGCAGGTACGTGTCCGCAGCCCTGCTACATATCGATATCCCCGCCCTACGGTGTCGTAGCATGTCATGAGCATTAATCAATGGGCTGCAACAACACGGTGCAACATCGTGCTGCAATTCGCTTCCCGAATTTTAAGGAGAATAGCGCTGCAGAAATCAATGCCGAGGTGATGGACGTATATGGCTAAAATGCACCATCATACGACACATTCATTAGGTGGTTCACTTCACGTTTTTAAACAATTCTGAATGACGAAGAACGAAATGTTAGACCATCAAACATTAAAAAAGCCCGCCAACAAAGGCAACAGTGGAAATGTTACAGCTGCATCAGGTCAATCCCGATGACGTCTTCAGCCATCTAATCGCCTGGACCAATTATGACATTGTCAGTATGACTCTGAGACAAAGGAGAATAGCAAGCAATGTCAACTTGTAGGTTCATAATCTCTAAAAATGTCCAAGACCCATCCATCGTACAGCAAGGTGATGTTTATGACATTAAGAGCGCCTGGGCCGAATTATTCAAGAGCAGACGGATTAACATACAAGGTTTGTCTAGGGAGTTGTTGTGTGTCGTGGCAAAGGGGTGTGGGACCTGAGGTGGCAAACGACCAGCCATTGAGTGGCAACAGGGACTTCTAGGTGACTGCTTGGCCTGCAAGGCCAGCGAGGAATGGAAGCCATCATGGACCGACGACTGAAATGTATGACTGAGACTACTAGACATTCATATAAACTCTTGAAATGTGCTGCAGGGAATTTGCTGACACCATAAAATCGGCAGAAGGTCTACATTGCAACAAAAGTATGCTCAAAATCGTACGAATTATTATTTAAGAACTTTTACATATTAAACATTTATTATTCATAGCAATGTTACAACCATTACCAGACCCTTTAAGGGAACGTATGGCACACCAATGAAATATTATTAGTACACCGTGAGACAGACTGGAGACGCAATTAATACATATATAATTTATCGTACAAAAATTACTTATTGTTACTGAAACATTTCGCAAAATAAGAGTTTTCCACAAGCACACATACTATTGGTAGCAGGTAGCTCCGTTGGCAAGGGAGGGGGAGCCGGCTTGGATACAATATGGAAAATAGCCAAGAGAGAATTATAAGAGTGGACCACCAAGAACGAAATGCTTGGATTAGAAAGAGTCTAAGACAGGGATGATAGAAATAAAAGAAGATTCAGGAAAGGACTTAAAATTCAAGATGAAATGATATCAGTGATACGAATCGCTGATGACATTGCTGTCCTGACTGAAAGTGAAGAAGAATTACATGATCTGCTGAATGGAATGAACAATCTAACGAGTACAGCGTATAGATCGAGAGTAAATGGAAGAAAGACGAAAATAATGAGAAGTAGTAGAAATGAGTACAGGGACAAAGTTAATATCAGGATCGATGGTCACGAAATCGATGAAATTAAGGAATTCTGCTACCGAGGCAGTAAAATAACAAATGACGGACGGAGAAAGGAGGACATCGAAAGCAGACTAGCAATGGCATAAAGGGCATTCGAGGTGAAGAGAAATCTACTAATATCAAATATCGGTCGGTCTTAATTTGAGGAAGAAATTTCTGACAATATACGTCTGGAGTACAGCATTGTTATGGTAGTGAAACGTGGACAGTGGGAAAACCGAAACAGAAGAGAATCGAAACATTTGAGACGTGGTGCTGTAGACGAATGTTGAAAAAATGGAAGGACTGATAAGGTAAGGAACGAGAAAGTTCTGCGCAGAATCGGAGAGGAAAGGAATATGTGGAAAACACTGACAAGGAGAAGAAACAGAATGATAAAACATCTGCTAAGACATCAAGGAATAACTTCCATGGTACTAGAGGGAGCTATAGAGGGCAAAAATTGAAGAGGAAGACACATATTTGAATACATCCAGCAAATAATTGAGGACATAGGTTGCAAGTGCTACTCTGGGATGAAGAGGTTGGCGCAAGAGAGGAATTCGTGGCGGACCGCATCAAACCAGCCAGAAGACTGATGACCCCTCCCAAAATGCAGTAATTATTAGCGTAAATAGAATTTGTTACAATTATTAATTTAAAGAGTGCTAGGTTTGAGCAGTATGGCACGGCCACATTACACAGAAGTCATACATTTCACATGAGAAGGGGCATTCTCTCAATACAAGTGCAGTTCGTACAATTTTTGTTTAACACACAACTATTTCAGTAATAGTGAATGTGATGTAGATACGTAAGAAATAATTAATGTGTGTGTGTGTGTTTGTAAATTAAGTAAGGTACGAAAAACTGCAAATATTGTAACACTGTGACAGAGGGAAGCTTGTGTATTGTATACAGCAGTAGTTCACTACACCGAGGCTTTAAATAAGCAGGCAGAACGATCCTGAAGGATTTTTTTTCTGATGTCAATAATTGCGTTGATGTGTTTCACTCGTGGATTTTTGGTAAGATTGGCAGGATTTTTGGTGGTCAGAATGTCGCACGTGCTTAACAATGCACAGTATACGCACATTTCAGACATCGCTTAAATTTCAGTTCTCTCAGTGAACTTCCAAAGACTCCATGTGGAACGGTGCAACTTTTATTAGTGACAGACTTTGATAATATTATGTTTGTAAGACCGGACAGAACCTTTCATACGAAGCTGGTGAGTACTTTAGCGACTTATTCGTGGAACGAACTTCAGTAACAAATAAAATCGTTTTATTTGTTTTCATCAATGATTTAGAAACTTTTAATCGTAATAGAATTGTATAGTCACATTTCGTACACAATTTGCTAAAAAATCCTTTTTGTTGTGAAACGTGTTCATTTTATGTTGTACCTCGACCCCAAGTTGTCATTTGGATAAAAGTCAGCATATTGTAATCGGTTTGTCATAACTAAAATAACCACGTGACAACTTGGTGTGATGTCCAACGTAAAATGAACACGTTCCATAAAAAAAAAAAAAAAGAATTGTAAGATCTGAAGATGACAGTAAAGTCTGTCTAAAATGGTTGTCTTGAAAATTGAAAAACGAAATACTTATGCGATCTAGACTGTTGAACATTTCTTGCAAGTAAAAGAGATCGGTCCTTCTATCTTCTCAAAATGAGAACATTCAATCGCAATTGATTCCCTTGGATTTTCTCGTTTTACACGAGGACATGCTGACAGGCAATACCAGAGAATGTTTTATTAGAAAGGTCTTAAAGTTCTTTTAAATAAAACAAACTTTATTAACATTTTACATCTTTATTCATTATGTATACATTCGTATTTCTCAACATAGTCACCTTGGCGATGAACACATTTCTCCCAACGAGAGACCAGTTTGTTGATGCCGTCACTGTAGAATGTTTGACGTTGTTGACGGACCCACAACCCCACCTCTGCTTGCAGCGCTTCATCACTATCAGAGTGAAATCCTCGAAGGTGTTTAGGGTTGGAAACAGATGAAGCTTCGATGGGGCTAAGTCGGCTCTGTAAGGAGGATGATCGATGACAGTGGACAAGGCAGCTGATTGCTTCAGATGTCGCAGCACTTGTGTCTTGTCTGGCTTTGTCATGCTGAACGAGAGAGTCTCCATGTGTGGACAAACTTTTAGAATTTGAAACTCAATTACAGTACGCTTTGTCTCATTTACAGTAGACTACGTTTTGTCTCACTCAGCACGATAGTTACATTACACACCGGCACGTTACAACATGAATAAAAATATAGAATCTAACAAAGTTTGTTTTGTTTGAAAATGTTGAAGAGTTTTCACAGAAAAAAAGGGAGAAGTTTGGAGTCAATACTTTTCAGTACGCTCTAGTGTTTAACTCAGTGGGATCCTTTTTTCTTTTATAATTATTCATTAATTGCTTATCTATGCACTTTGATTTTCTGATCGTCAGGCTTACATTTCGACTGACTGTTCTGCACGCTACGAGAATTCAGTGTTAATTGGGCCTAAAGGCGATGCGGTGTAACCGAATACCTGCAGAGCAACGAATCAAGTAATTGTCTAGGCTGCATGCTTACCCAGCTGGAAGACGAATATTATGTTGGCATGGCACACCAAATTTAAGTCACACACCTTCCTGAGCCTGCCTATGCTGTTTCAGCCATGGTGTGGTGATATCACATTATGCTCGTAAGGAGCAAACCGTCACAGGGACATAATATCTTAATCATCTGAGTTGCTTGCGGAGACAGTCAAGATAAGGCACTATGGGAAGCTGCCTGAAAGTGTTTTCCCTATGAGTTTTCACTGCACGACAGCAAAACAGCTCATCCTGCAGAGGATTGCAATGTTATACTTTGCTCGCCCCTCTTAGTCTCCTGATATTTTCCACTCTCCTGTTGGGAAAATGTGTGGGATTTTGAGGTGAATATGTGGAGAAGGACTAATCCCGAATTTCTAGATACCACTTTGGTTCTTCGGGTGATTCTTAAAACTTTGATAATCTTTCAAAACATATTGGTAACAGCATCGATCGCAACGAAATAGTAACAAAATATTATTTAGTACGTTCTTAATCGCATAAAAATGGTCGCAGGTTCGAATCCTGCCTCGGGCATGGATGTGTGTGATGTCCTTAGGTTAGTTAGGTTTAAGTAGTTCTAAGTTCTAGGGGACTGATGACCTCAGATGTTAAGTCCCATAGTGCTCAGAGCCATTTGAACCATTTTTGAACCGACGGAAGATGACCCACATCGGGTCGCAACAGGTCACTACTCACGAATACAAGTGTTTTTATGCAATCAAGACTGTTCTACATATTATTTTATTTTAAAACTTCGTCTATGCCTCGTGTGTTACAAACAGTACGTATTTTCAACATTTTGTTATCTAGCTTATATTGTTAACTGATTTTGCGTTGTTTAGCTTTGCTCGCAGTATCCGTAACCACTGACAGAGGCCTTCAAATTGCCATTTGTTTTTCTTCTGCATTAAGTCAGTATTGTAGCCTATGTTATCCATGAACTGCACATAGCTCAGCCAGTTTTTGTTTGGTGGAACTGTAACCTGAAGGTAATTTTTATAATTACAGAAAATTAGGCTCGTTTTTCCTACACATTTTAATGACTTACGATATTCTTTGCCTTTTTATTTCCCTTATCATGTATTTCAAAATCTTAACGTCTTCTTCAAGAATAATTCGTCTTGCTGCGTAGTAGTCATTGCTGTCAGAAA
This sequence comes from Schistocerca nitens, assembly GCF_023898315.1. Classification (NCBI taxonomy): domain Eukaryota; kingdom Metazoa; phylum Arthropoda; class Insecta; order Orthoptera; family Acrididae; genus Schistocerca; species Schistocerca nitens. The sequence goes on along the minus strand of NC_064614.1, from coordinate 710,173,660 downwards.
ACTCGTTGGACACCCTGAACAATCCCCAAGCTATGGTCCCTTTGTTCTAGCTAGATTGACGCCATCTGTTGCCATCATGAGTCGTCACGCCCGGAAAACAGTTTAGTTTGCAATGTGAGGTATTGTGCTCGTCAGTATGCTAAGCACACTACGAGGTGTGGCTAGAAAAAAACCGGACTAGTACTGGTGAAACAATAAAACGAATGCAATAAGGCTGAAAGTCGCGTGGCCTGTCACGTGACTCTCGCTCCGCCTACTGCTCGAGTTTCATCTGCCTCCTGCACTCAGTCTGCCCGTGGCGTCTGTTTTAAGTAGTTGACGTTTTGTCTGTGCGTCGGAAAATGTTGAGTGTACAGAAAGAACAGCGTGTTAACATTAAATTTTGTTTCAAACTAGGAAAATCTGCAAGTGAAACGTTTGTAATGTTACAACAAGTGTACGGCGATGATTGTTTATCGCGAACACAAGTGTTTGAGTGGTTTAAACGATTTAAAGATGGCCGCGAAGACACCAGTGATGACACTCGCACTGGCAGACCATTGTCAGCAAAAACTGATGCAAACATTGAAAAAATCGGTAAACTTGTTCTACACTTTCCTTGTCAACTCCTGTTAACTCAGACACTGCTCTGATTGTTAAACGGCGATCTTGTCGAACAAGTTTACCGATTTTTTCAATGTTTGCATCAGTTTTTGCTGACAGTGGTCTGCCAGTGCGAGTGTCATCACTGGTGTCTTCGCGGCCATCTTTAAATCGTTTAAACCACTCAAACACTTGTGTTCGCGATAAACAATCATCGCCGTACACTTGTTGTAACATTACAAACGTTTCACTTGCAGATTTTCCTAGTTTGAAACAAAATTTGATGTTAACACGCTGTTCTTTCTGTACACTCAACATTTTCCGACGCACAGACAAAACGTCAACTACTTAAAACAGACGCCACGGACAGACTGAGTGCAGGAGGCAGATGAAACTCGAGCAGTAGGCGGAGCGAGAGTCACGTGACAGGCCACGCGACTTTCAGCCTTATTGCATTCGTTTTATTGTTTCACCAGTACTAGTCCGGTTTTTTTCTAGCCACACCTCGTACATGTTATGGTGTAGGATTCGTACAATATTTGCTGGAGCCCTGTAATTACTGATCAGTTTCGAAAAAATGCATTTCAAAGTCTTTGGGAGGTTGAAGAATTACGTACTACGTGATAAATGTACAGTTTCACTTGTAACGGATTACTTTACTTGATAGATCCTTTTGAATCCGTAGTCGGAACAACAATAAAACAAACTCCCATAGCTTTAAAACAATATACTCTAGACGGTTATTCAAGAGACCGGCAACCGTCGTTTTCATGTCAGCAGCGTCGAGAAAGCAACAGGCTCTTCCCTTGTTGTACCTGTGTAACGAGCGGGTGCACAGTTTAGAGCGAACCTGTTGGTAATCTTGGTTGTAGAATCTTGAAAAGATTATAGACTTTTACACCAAGGGAGAGGCTTGCAGACAGCAATCAATTATCCAGTACTTGGGCACCAGAATAGGCCCCGAGCCGCCTGCTCTCCTCACAAAGGAGCCCCAAATCCAATTTAGAGGGCGGTAATTGTTTTCGGGACGGAGCGAGCGGGCCGTTGCGGACACTGAAGGCAACCCTAACCCCCCCCCCCCCCTCCCCCGTCCTTCCCCATCATCACATTGGAGAAACAGCAGTTTGCAGTTCTCTGACGTGTTAAGTCAGTCTTTTTGTGAGAAATATTCTCAGTCCTTCGGCCTAAGAAGGTCCTTTATCAAGAGTGCAATATTTCGAAATAAAATGCTAGGCTTGCTACCCATTATTTGTTGATTTTTCTTAATGAGATGAAGCCAGTCATTTGTCTTACATCTCAATGTATTTGTGTCAACATTCTCAGTCTCTTAGCTATTTCAGTACGGTACAGAAATGCTATTAATTATCACTTGATCGGTTTTCAAATTGTAGTTCAGGCAACTTTCAGCGATTGACAATTCACTTTTAATCCAGCCTTTAATTTTAAATCGTACCTCAGTGACCTTGAGGTAAGAACCCACAGATATTCGTCCTTTGGCTTGTAAAGAAGGAGTTGTTGAAAGTAAGACTAGAGATTACACATTAAGCAGCCTGCATTAGTTATTTAGACGTTGTTCATCTATCTGTTCAGTGTGTCCTTGAAAGAAAGCCTGAAAGAAATGGAGATGTAACCGGATTATTGTACATGAAATTACGCGTTCCTTCGTTAGTCATTCTCTGGTATTCCTGGTAAATAACATGTTTAGCCCAGAGAACTAATCGACTGTGCTCGCATAAGAAACATTAACATTAACGAGGAAACTTTCTAGTTCCTCTAAGGTCGCTTGCTCGTGACACAAAAAGCTATATGTAGATCAAACGCTAGGGAATTTAATAAAATCGAAAGTAAGCTTTTAGTACCGATCTGACGAATAATACTATGACGTTTCGAATTTAATAAACGGATAAAAGTACAGTCGTTCTGTTGTCATTGTAACACGGAAACGAAGAACAACAGGAAGAGGACGGTAACAATGAATAGCCTCCTTAGCACACTGTTTTATCCAACATGCATTTTGTGTGGTTGTAGGCTCGGTCAGGTCCGTGAGGGACATCGCCTTCTTTGGTCATAAAATAGAGTCTCAACTACCGGCTTAGGATTCAATTTTTTAACCACATGTGTTTTGTAATACTTTAAGCATGTATACAACATTGAGCACTTAATTTGAGAGTGCACAGTTGTGTTTTAGGTGTCCATTTTGCTGATATGCATGTGTTTTGCGTAACTAGATGTGGAAATGTTTGATTTGAGAGTCCATTGTGCCTTAAACCAAGCACAGCACAGATATCGAACCACAGACAATCACGATTACTGTTTAATCTGGAATTTCATGAAGTAAACATTGTATGTATTGTGTGTTTGTGTCTGTCATGAATATCGCCAATTTATCTACTGTAGGTGAGGATTACGTATTTAACGATATGAAAAACTTTAGTACAGGAAATATGTCTATTTTTAATATGACACCTTGTTTTGTAATTCATCTGAACCTTACGTATTTTTCGACAAGGCACTACCTTTTGGACATGGTGCCAATTTAAGCAGAATTCTGTTGAAACTTACATATTTTTGGAATGAATGTATTGCCGTACTCAAATGTTCAAACGTGTGTTAATTCCTAAGGGTCATCGGTCCCGAGACTTACACACTACTTAAACTAACTTATGATAAGAACAACACACACACCCACTCCCGAGAAAGGACTCGAACCTCCAGTGGGAGGGGCCGCGCAATCCGTCACATGGCGCCTCAAATCGCTTGATCACTCCGTGCGTTTTGCCATATTGACAGTGTTAAATGTTTTCCAAAATAAAGCATGTTTCAGATTTTTCGGATATTTTTTAACATGGTTGCTAGCACAAATGAGCTATTTCCTCTGTGTGGATTTCTTTCGATTTCCTGGTACCACCACCTCGCAGTTTTGAATTTCCCAGAACTTTGTTCTTTTCAGCCAAATATAGGTCTTTCTACATACAATCTGCCGGTATAAAATTATTACAAGAATGGCGTGGCTGCTGCCGAAGAATCAGTGTGCGTTTACGCTGTTTACATTATTGGCCACATGGGTGCTGTAATCAATAGCTATCTCCTGATATAATTCTTTTTATGCTCTGGATATGCACAGTCCACTATTTACCTCGAGTGGTCGCTTAACTCGAGACAAACATCTTACGTGACGTCTACGGAACTTACTTTTGCTTTATCTCTTGCATGTACCGCGCCATGAAATTCTCGGCAGCGTATTCTTCCATTACCGGTCGATTTCTGGGAGGGGATATCTTTCAGGTAGCGCTATTTCCTCTATTGAGCGATTGGATTTTCCTCTGAGCGCCCAGGTGACCGCAATTTAGCTTTTGTGTATGTTAGACAAAGAGAGGTGGGCGGCGGGAGTAGAAACATTCATTCCATCAATAAACATGGTTTTGAAGGACTTCTAGCAACACATTAACGTTTTCAGTGGCAATAATTACGTTTATCCCTAGAGGATAAAGCAAAGTAGCATTGTTGACAAGTATGTGTGAGATATGCAACTTCGTTTCGAGCTCCACACTGAACGACATTCCGAATTTATAATGAGGCTGCCTGCTCTGTGGTCAAATTTTCCGATTAACCCGCAGATAAACCATTCAACGCCGACCGCTGTGGCCGAGCGGTTCTAGGGGCTTCAGAGCGAAAACGCGCTGCTGCTACGGTCGCAGGTTAGAATCCTGCCTCGGGCATGGATGTGTGTGATGTCCTTAGGTTAGTTAGGTTTAAGTAGTTCTAAGTTCTAGGGGACTGATGACCACAGATGTAAAGTCCCATAGTGCTCAGAGTCATTTGCACCTTTTTTTTCACTAACTCAACACAGTTTATTTTGTTTCATTTTTTTTATGTGACAGATTGAACGACGCCATGCAGGCTGATACAAGTAGCTGTTTGATGATGGCGGTTTGTTCGGAATTGCTAGTGCTATGGGCTTATATCTTCAGCAGCTCTTGGTGATTATTGGCGAACAGCTTCTTCGGTTGATAGTTTGACTTGACTCAGACTCGTTAGTAAATGAGTGTTTTGAGTATTTGCAGTTAGGTAGTCGATGTTCAAACTTAATCTAATTGTCTTTGCCTTAATACGTGGAGGAGCCCGCAGGAAAACTATTGACTTGTAGTGGGTTCTGCTTTGTCGTTTACAGAAATGCCGCTGCGGATCAGTGTATGAGTTTCGTAATTATCTGCAGAGGACGGGATAGAAACTAGATGAGCCTTTTTCATTCTTCTTACAAACATTGTTATCTCATCTAACTCATGCATCAAACACAAACACAGGAACAAACACACACTTACATTCACACACACACACACAGAGAGAGAGAGAGAGAGAGAGAATGAAAGAGAGATGCATGCATTCATAAAGGTCAAATACCGTTTTCAAATAATTAAGTTACGTAATTAATATTGCTTGCCTCACCGATACAGATACCCGTACCGCAGGTGCAACCACAACGGAGGGGTATCTGTTGAGAGGCCAGACAAACGTGTGGTTCCTGAAGAGGGGCAGCAGCCTTTTCAGTATTTGCAGAGGCATCAGTCTGGATGATTGACTGATCTGGCCTTGTAACACTAACCAAAATAGCCTTGCTGTTCTGATACTGCGAACGGCTCAAAGCAAGGGGACACTACAGCCATAATTTTTCCCGAGGGCATGCAGCTTTACTGTATGATTAAATGCTGATGGCGTCCTCTTGGGTAAAATATTATGGAGGTAAAATAGTCCCCCATTCGGATCTCCGGGCGGGGACTACTCAGGAAGACATTGTTATCAGGAGAAAGAAAACTGGCGTTCTACGGATCGGAGCGTGGAATGTCAGATCCCTTAATCGGGCAGGTAGGTTAGAAAATTTAAAAAGGGAAATGGATAGGTTAAAGTTAGATATAGTGGGAATTAGTGAAGTTCGGTGGCAGGAGGAACAAGACTTCTGGTCAGGTGAATACAGGGTTATAAATACAAAATCAAATAGGGGTAATGCAGGAGTAGGTTTAATAATGAATAAAAAAATAGGAGTACAGGTAAGCTACTACAAACAGCATAGTGAACGCATTATTGTGGCCAAGATAGACACAAAGCCCACGCCTACTACAGTAGTACAAGTTTATATGCCAACCAGCTCTGCAGATGACGAAGAAATTGATGAAATGTATGAAGAGATAAAAGAAATTATTCAAATAGTGAAGCGAGACGAAAATTTAATAGTCATGGGTGACTGGAATTCAGGCGTAGGAAAAGGGAGAGAAGGAAACATAGTAGGCGAATATGAATTGGGGCTAAGAAATGAAAGAGGAAGCCGTCTGGTAGAATTTTGCGCAGAGCATAACTTAATCATAGCTAACACTTGGTTTAAGAATCATGAAAGAAGGTTGTATACATGGAAGAACCCTGGAGATACTAAAAGGTATCAGATAGATTATATAATGATAAGACAGGTGTTTAGGAACCAGGTTTTAAATTGTAAGACATTTCCAGGGGCAGATGTGGACTCTGACCACAATCTATTGGTTATGAACTGTAGATTAAAACTGAAGAAACTGCAAAAATGTGAGAATTTAAGGAGATGGGACCTGGATAAACTGAAAGAACCAGAGGCTGTACAGAGTTTCAGGGAGTGCATAAGGGAACAATTGACAGGAATGGGGGAAAGAAATACAATAGAACAATAATGGGTAACTTTGAGGAATAAAATAGTGAAGGCAGCAGAGGATCAAATAGGTAAAAAAACGAGGGCTAGTAGAAACCCTTGGATAACAGAAGAAATGTTGAATTTAATTGATGAAACGAGAAAATATAAAAATGCAGTAAATGAAGCAGGCAAAAAGGAATACAAATGTCTCCAAAATGACATCGACAGGAAGTGCAAAATGTCTAAGCAGGGATGGCTAGAGGACAAATGTAAGGATGTAAAGGCTTATCTCACTAGGGGTAAGATAGATACTGCCTACAGGAAAATTAAAGAGACCTTTGGAGAAAAGAGAACGACTTGAATGAATATCAAGAACTCAGATGGAAACCCAGTTCCAAGCAAAGAAGGGAAAGCAGAAAGGTGGAAGGAGTATATAGAGGGTCTATACAAGAGCGATGTACTTGAGGACAATATTATGGAAATGGAAGAGGATATAGATGAAGATGAAATGGGAGATATGATACTGCGTGAAGAGTTTGACAGAGCACTGAAAGACCTGAGTCGAAACAAGGCCCCCGGAGTAGACAACATTCCATTAGAACTAATGACAGCCTTGGGAGAGCCAGTCCTGACAAAACTCTACCATCTGGTGAGCAAGATATATGAGACAGCCGAAATACCCTCAGACTTCAAGAAGAATATAATAATTCGAATCCCAAAGAAAGCAGGTATTGACAGATGTGAAAATTACCGAACTATCAGTTTAATAAGTCACAGCTGCAAAATACTAACACGAATTATTTACAGACGAATGGAAAAACTGATAGAAGCCGACCTCGGGGAAGATCAGTTTGTATTCCGTAGAAATGTTGGAACACGTGAGGCAATACTGACCCTACGACTTATCTTAGAAGAAAGATTAAGGAAAGGCAAAACTACGTTTCTAGCATTTGTAGACTTAGAGAAAGCTTTTGAAAATGTTGATTGGAATACTCTCTTTCAAATTCTAAAGGTGGCAGGGGTAAAATACAGGGAGCGCAAGGCTATTTACAACTTGTACAGAAAGCAGATGGCAGTTATAAGAGTCGAGGGGCATGAAAGGGAAGCAGTGGTTGGGAAGGGAGTGAGACAGGGTTGTAGCCTATCCCCGATGTTATTCAATCTGTATATTGAGCAAGCAATAAAGGAAACAAAAGAAAAGTTCGGAGGAGGAATTAAAATCCATGGAGAAGAAATAAAAACTTTGAGGTTCGCCGATGACATTGTAATTCTATGAGAGGCAGCAAAGGACTTGGAAGAGTAGCTGAACGGAATGGACAGTGTCTTGAAAGGAGGATATAAGATGAACATCAACAAAAGCAAAACGAGGATAATGGAATGTAGTCGAATTAAGTCGGCTGATGCTAAGGGAATTATATTAGGAAATGAAACACTTAAAGTAAGTAAAGGAATTTTGCTACTTGGGGAGCAAAATAACTGATGATGGTCGAAGTAGAGAGGATATAAAATGTAGACTGGCAATGGCAAGGAAAGCGTTTCTGAAGAAGAAAAATTTGTTAACATCGAGTGTAGATTTAAGTGTCAGGAAGTCGTTTTTGAAAGTATTTGCATGGAGTGTAGCCATGTATGGAAGTGAAACGTGGACGATAAATAGTTTAGACAAGAAGAGAATAGAAGCTTTCGAATTATGGTGCTACAGAAGAATGCTGAAGATTAGATGGGTAGATCACATAACTAATGAGGAGGTATTGAACAGAATTTGGGAGAAGAGGAGCTTGTGGCACAACTTGACTAGAAGAAGGGATCAGTTGGTAGGACATGTTCTGAGACATCGACGGATCACCAATTTAGTATTGGAGGGCAGCGTGGAGGGTAAAAATCGTAGAGGGAGACCAAGAGATGAATACACTAAGCAGATTCAGAAGGATGTAGGCTGCAGTAGGTACTGGGAGATGAAGAGGCTTGCGCGGGATAGAGTGGCGTGGAGAGCTGCATCAAACCAGTCTCAGGACTGAAGACCAGAACAACAACAACAACAATTAATATTTGGTTGTTTTCATGTCCACATCAGCAGTGCTGATAGATACTGAACCCACCACAGCACAGAAGCATAGCACACCGCAACAGAGGGCATAACAAAATGGCGCTGCCTACATCTACTTTGTGAATGAACTATGGCATATTGTTTGTCTCCAGCTGTATGCTACGGTAATGTGCTGCAGTGGGTTCAGTATGCACCAGCATTACAGACATGGACCTGAAAACAATCGAAAAATGAATTACATATTGCTATTTTATCCAGGTGTTTGTCTAGTGTATAGTATATTGAATCGGGGACCTACAAACGATGGAGAGGCTTCGACCCGCTGTAGCCCTCAGTGGTTCACAACCCCACAACAGGCCACAGCAGTCCACCCACCCCACCGCCACCCCACACAAAACCGAGGTTTATTGTGCGGTTCGGCCCCCAGTGGACCTCCTGCCCTCTCGGAAATGTCTCATACCAGACGAGTGTAACACCGAATGTTTGCGTGGTAAAGTAATTGTGTTGTACGTGTACGTGGAGACAGTGTTTGTGCAGCAATCGCCGACATAGTGTAACTGAGACAGAATAAGGGGAACCAGCAGGCATTCCCCGAGGCAGATGAAAAACCGCCATAAAACCATCCACAGGGTAGCCAGTACACTGGAACTGGACACTAATCCGCCATGCGGATTCGTGTCGGGGACCGGTACGCCTTCCTGCTCGGGAAGCCGGCGTTAGACCGCGCGGCTAGCTGGGCCTGCTTTTCCAGGTGATTATTAAAGCATTTTGGGTGCCTTCGTATCTATTTTTCGGCAGACATTTCTGCTGCTGTGGCAGTCACTCAACCATACATTGTTGGTCGATCATTTAGGAGTCTTGAATTTGGATTCTTATAAACTGACCACACCGTACCCTTTTAGGGTGAGTGATGCTATTCTAGTTCGAAAATCACTATACTAAACTACTCAACTAAATAATTTTGCCGGAATGAGCTTTTATTAATTATTACTAGCTGCTCGACGAATGCAGTGTTAACCAGGGTAATAATAAGACTAAGTGGAGGGTTTACTACTCACAAGGGAACCTCCCCATCGCACCCCCCTCAGATTTAGTTATAAGTTGGCACAGTGGATAGACCTTGAAAAACTGAACACAGAAAAATTAAGAAAACAGGAAGAAGTTGTTGGAACTATGAAAAAAACGAGCAAAATATAGAAACTGAGTGGTCCAAGCGCAAGATAAGTAACATCAAGGATAGGATGAGCTCAGGAGCGCCGTGGTCCTGTAGGTACCGTGAGCAACTGTGGAACGAGAGGTCCTTTGTTCAAGTTTTCCCTCGAGTGAAAAAGTTTATTTTTTTTATTTTCAGACAATTATCAAAGTTCAGACACTCACACATAATCAACTTCGCTCTCCAAAATTCCAGGGCATGTTCATATATGCTTGAACATATGCAGGATTTGACGGTCTACACACGGAAAAATTTGAAAACGTTAAAAACATATGTTTTGACAGAGCACAGGGAAAACTGTGCGACTGTGAAACTGTTGCATTCATTGGTTGCAGTTTATGTGACAAATTCTTATGTTTTCATCACTTTTTTGGGAGTGATTATCACATCCACAAGAAAACCTAAACCAGGCAAGGTAAAAGAATCTTTTTACCCATTCGCCAAGTGTACAAGTTAGGTGGGTCGACAACATATTCCTGTAATTTGGCGCACATGCCGTCACCAGTGTCGTATAGAATGTATCAGAAAAGTTTTCATGTGGAGGAATCGGTTGACCTATGAGCTTGCGATAAAATGTTTTCGATTCCCATTGGAGAGGCACGTCCTTTCGTCTACTAATCGCACGGTTTTGCGGTGCGGTCGCAAAACACAGACACTAAACTTATTACAGTGAACAGAGACGTCAATGAACGAACGTACGGATCATAATTTTGCGAAAATAAAGAAAGAAAACTTTTCACTGGAGGGAAAACTTGAACCAAGGACCTCTCGTTCAGCAGCTGCTCACGCTGACCACGGGACCACAACGCTCCTTAGCTTGCACTGTCCTTGATGTTCCCTATCTTGCACATGGACTACTCAGTTTGTACATTTTGCTTATTTTTTTCATAGTTCCACAGAACTTCTTCCTGTTTTCTCGATTGATCTGTGTTCGGTTTTTCAAGGCCTATCCACTGTGCCAACTTATAACCAAATGTGAGGGGGGTGCGGTGGGGAGGTTCCCTTGTCAGTAAGGCCAATTCCATCCAGATATGAGATACAGAGAATTTAACAGCTGTAAGGGCAGGTATTTCTTTATCTAGTGACCGGGCCAAATATCTCAAGAAATAAGTGTCAAACGAACGAAACTTGTCTAGCTCCAAGGGGGAAACCAGATGGTGCTATGGTTGGCCCGCTAGATGGCGCTGCCATAGGTCAAACGGATATCAACTACGGTATTTTTAAAATAGGAACCCCCATTTTTATTACATATTCGTCTAGTGCGTAAAGAAATATGAATGTTTTAGTTGGACCACTTTTTTTGCTTTGTGATAGATGGTGCTGTAATAGTCACAAACGTTTACGTATGTCGTAGCACGTAACATTCCGCCAGTGCGGAGGGTATTTGCTTCATGATACATTACCCGTGTTAAAATGGACCGTTTACCAATTGCGGAAAAGGTCGATATCGTGTTGATGCATGGCTATTGTGATCAAAATGCCCAACGGGCGTGTGCTATGAATGCTGCTCGGTATCCGGGACGACATCATCCAAGTGTCCGGACCGTTCGCCGGATAGTTACGTTATTTAAGGAAACAGGAAGTGTTCAGCCACATGTGAAACGTCAACCACGACCTGCAATAAATGATGATGCCCAAGTAGATGTTATAGCTGCTGTCGCGGCTAATCCACACATCAGTATCAGACAAATTGCGCGAGAATCGGGAATCTCAAAAACGTCGGTGTTGAGAATGCTACATCAACATCGATTGCACCCGTACCATATTACTATGCACCAGGAATTGCATGGCGACGACTTTGAACGTCATGTACAGTTCTGCCACTGGGCACAAGAGAAATTACGGGACGATGACAGATTCTTTGCACGCGTTCTACTTAGCGACGAATCGTCATTCAGCAACAGCGGTAGCGTTAGCCGCCATAATGTGCTCTATTGGGCAGTGGAAAATCCACGATGGCTGCTAGAAGTGGAACATCAGCGTCCTTGGCGGGTTAACGTATGGTGCGGCATTATGGGATGAAGAATAATTGGCCCCCATTTTATCGATGGCAATCTAAATGGCGCAATGTATGCTGATTTCCTACGTAATGTTCTACCGATGTTACTACAAGATGTTTCACTGCATGACAGAATGGCGATGTACTTCCCACTTGATGAATGTCCGGCACATAGCTCGCGTGCGGTTGAGGCGGTATTGAATAGCATATTTCATGACAGGTGGATTGGTCGTCGAAGCACCATACCATGGCCCGCACGTTCACCGGATCTGACATCCCGGATTTCTTTCTGTGGGGAAAGTTGAAGGATAATTGCTATCGTGATCCACTGACAACGCCTGACAACATGCGTCAGCGCATTGTCAATGCATGTGTGAACATTACGGAAGGCGAACTAGTGGGTGTTGAGAGGAATGTCGTTACACGTATTGCCAAATGCCTTGAGGTTGACGGACATCAGTTTGAGCATTTAATGCATTAATGTGGTATTTACAGGTAATCACGCTGTAACAGCATGAGTTGTCAGAAATGATACATTCACAAAGGTACATGTATCACAATGGAACAACCGAAATAAAATGTTCAAACGTACCTACGTTCGGTATTTTAATTTAAAAAACCTACCTGTTACCAACTGTTCGTCTAAAATTGTGAGTCATATGTTTGTGACTATTACAGCGCCATCTATCACAAAGCGAAAAATGTGTCCAACTAAAACATTCATATTTCTTTACATACTACACGAATACGTAATAAAAAAATGGGAGTTCCTATTTAAAAAAACGGAGTTGATATCCGTTTGACCTGTGGCAGCGCCATCTAGCGGTCCAACCATAGCGCCATCTGGTTTCCCCCTTCAAGCTAGACAAGATTCGTTCTTTGTAGTTTTTTCGTTTGATGCTTATTTCGTGAGATATTTGGCCCGGTCACGATCAGTGGACCACCTTGTATATATTCATCATGATGTTGGTTGTTTTTTCTACGAGTCAAAGTCATCTTATAAATACGTTACAAAATTTACGACTTGATGTCTTCTGCACAGTCGTACTGCATCACTAAATGGGCTACCCCAGTCAGAATACACCAACAATATTGCGTCCACTGATCCACACTTCAACACCTGACCTGCTGCCCAGTAGAAAATAACCATTTATGGCTTTCTCTTGTCACATGTGCTTGGAGGTACTACCCAGCCTACAAACATGGAACTTGTAGTCTAGAAATTACGTAAATACAGTATTGCCGTAATGTCGTCAGTTAGCAACAGCAATATCTGCACTTATACCCGTTATACCACGTATAACACAGATGAGTGAAAGGGAGGAGAGAGTTCGGCCGAGCTGCTTTTGGCGGCTAGTTGAACCTGACACGCCACAGTGTGGGCCCTCGTGGGCGACCTTGAGGCGGAAACCGCAAGTGCGAGCGACAGGAAGGCCCTCGGCCTAGGATTAGCGCCGCTTCTGCCGCTGCCTCTGCCGCTGCTAGTGCCTGACGAGAGCTTTCCCCGCCGCCGCGGCGCCCGCGAAAGTTTTCGAAAGCTGCGGGCCAGGCCGGGCGGACGCCCTTGGCGACCACGTGAGAACCGCACCGCTCTAAACGGCGTCGTGCCCTCTGCACTCCAGGCGCCCACCTCCGAAATGTAGCCCCCGGCAACAGCAGTTCCTTTAACATCACCTTCGGATACCGCAGTCTATCTGAATCTAAAGGAAAACTCTTTTGCGTCTAATTCCACATCCACCAGTAAAACTACTGTGAATTGCTTGGCAGAGGGTGCTTCACATTACACCACGTATTACGGTTTCCTTCCAAATGCAGTCGCGTATAGAGCACAGAAATATGGTGACTTAAACTCGTCTGTTCGCGCACAACTTCACGCAACGTCGCATGCACTGTCGCTGCGACAGAGGTACGTAGGAAACTGAAGAGTATTTCCAGGTGCTTCTCTTTAATTTGGATTATGAAATTCGGAAAAGAAAGGTGTCTGGAATAATTGACGTCTGCTTTCAAATCATGAAAGCGTCACAGAGCAACCAACTACGGTGGCACATGCTGTAATGGGGGCGTTCTGCTTCACGGATGGTTTCCTGTTAAATTTCAGTGAGAGTACATTCCTAGATGAGCAAACAAATATAATACTTCCTCTTACGCATATCTTGACAAAGTACCATTATGAAAAAATTAAAGAGATTCGTGCCCAAATGGAGGCTTACCGCCAGTCTCCCCGCGAAGTGCCCGCGACTGGAGCACGAGAGGGGGAAAGTGACAGTGAGACACAAAGTAGCCTCCACCACACACCGCAAGGCGGCTTCCAGAGTACAGGAGGAGGAGGAAATTAGTGTTTAACGTCCCGTCGACAACGAGGTCATTAGAGACGGAGCGCAAGCTCGGAAGGATGGGGAAGGAAATCGGCCGTGCCCTTTCAAAGGAACCATCCCGGCATTTACCTGAAGCGATTTAGGGAAATCACGGAAAACCTAAATCAGGATGGCCGGAGACGGGATTGAACCGTCGTCCTCCCGAATGCAAGTGTGCTAACCACTGCGCGGTCCCAGAGTACAGATGTAGATGTAGATGTAGATGCTGAAGAGCACGCCGGTTCAGGTTTCTCAGCATTTCTGTGGTACTCTTCGACAGACAAACGTGTGACCAATTGTGCTGCCCCTCTTTGTATACGCTCCATATCCGCTGTTAGGCCCATTTGGAATTAGTCCCACACACATGAGCCGTATTCTAGGGTTGGATTTAAAAGCAGGCACCATCGAATGACCAAAATTTGTTAAAAGAATATCTATTGAAAGACAACGAGTTTCGATCAAGAGACCATTTCAGCTAGCGGCTAAATACTGCGTAAAGCGAATAGAGGTTTCTTGGCGTCCATCACATTTCTGTTTTTCATTGCAACGTCTGCTACAGACAAATGCAGTTTTCAACGATCAAGAATTCTAAAAATTGACAGTAGACCGCAATGTTCAGCACACGCCTGGACATAATTTTCAGAAAGTATTCTCGGAAACATGGCACGACTCTTTTGGAAACAATCTCCTTTGTAGAATGACTGCATTTTCCCATTATCCGAGCAACGAATGACTTGCTTTACCCACGACCGAGCCTGTGGGATCATTACATTTCATATCCACTCAAATTACAACCCCCAGGTGTTTCTATGAATTGACGAATCGCAGTTGTGATTGATACTTCATTTAAATAACGGTGTTTTGAGTTTCGTGAACATTTAAATCAAGTTTCAAACTTTGAACTACTTTCAAATCTTATCAGGATCCGCCTAAATGTGAAGCCTTTTGAAGAGTTACAGTAAATCATTTCGGTGTCACATGGAATACTATGATCTCTGTAGAAAGTGTAGATAGGTGTTTTGTCAGATTCTGGTATCCTCACATTTTAGAGTTGAGCTGGGCGGATGAGAGTACGAGTATGTCCGTTCATTATTTAATAACAACCATTCATGTGAAGAAATCGGTGTATACAATTATTATTGTCCTGCGACACTTTATATTGTACACAACACGAAGGAGTTTAGGTTTTCTGTGGGACTGTTGAAGGAGGTAAGTGAAAACTGATTAATTCCTGTCTGACTTGGACTGTGTCAAAATGGCTTGCGTGATACATAAGAATTTAGTGAGTCAAATTCTCACCATTTTCAAGAGTTTGCAGTCCTTAACTTTCCGATTTCACGGCCAGAACATACAAGGAATAATAGTGTTCTCCAGGTCGGCTCATCAGAGGAGCCCTCTACCGCCTGTATACCGATCTAAAGCGAGACAGAAATTTTTTTCTGGATCGTAGAACTAGCCACTATCATAAAATATCGCACTAGGAAATTACTCGTTCGTACCTTTCTCGCTAGTGTAAATCCATTTTGTGTGTTGCAGCTAACGATTTCTCCGAGAACCATTGCGTTGTATTGTATGGAACTGGGAACCTAGAAACGACGGAGAGGCTTCGTCCCCGCCGTAGCCCTCAGTGGTGTTCACAAAACCCCACAGAAGGCTACAGCAGACCAACCACTCAGCCCCCCCCCCCCCACCGCCTCTGCCCCCACCACACACCGAACCCAGGATTATTGTGCGGTTCGGCCCCCAGTCGACCTCCCGGGAACGGTTCACACCAGACGAGTTTAACCATAATGTTGTCGTGGTAGAGTAATTTTGATGTACTCGTACGTGGGGAAAGTGTTTGCGCAGAAATCGCCGACATAGTGTAACTGAGGCGGAATAACGGGAACCAGCCCGCATTCAGCCCACAGACTGGCCAGAACACCGGGCGGAATTGTGCCGGGGATCGGCACGCCTTCCCGCCTGGGAAGCAGCGCGTTAGACCGCAAGGCTAACGGTACGGGCACCGAGAACCATACTCACTATTTCTCATCCACTAAGCACTCAACAGTTTTTCTATCCTCGTAATTATACACAAGTCACATACGGGGATATTTCGCATTAATTACAGATAAGTCTATCATCTTAGAAAATGAGGCAGCTTTTAATATTCCATGCCAAGTCATCAATATTTCGAAAGCCATGCTGGTTGGCATCCAGAACGTTTTTCTGTTCGAGATACCTCACCATAGATTTAGCGGTCACTTTTACCACCTTCGCCCTCTAAGAATAACCCGAACTGAAGTAGTGCATGTCTGTTGTATTCCAAAGTTTCTGCTCTGCCATAAGAAAGAAGTTTCCACACTTTTTGACAATAAACGTGAAGTACCCACACGGGCAAACTAAATGAAACTTCGCTGTTTGACAAGGTTTGCGATGTTATTTTTGCCATTACGAAATGTACAAAGAAGCCGGCAGTATGAACCCACTCATCAATATGAAGTTGCACCCCCTTGGGCTGGATGCAAGTACTAATTAGGTTGGGAACGGCGTAATAGACCCTCTGTATCCTCTCCCCCTCACCATCACTCAGACGAGTCATATAGGCGCTGCAGTGAGTATTCGAGTAATCTCCTGTTGACAAGCGGCACCACGGTACAGTGACATGAGAGGTAACAAGCAAGGGAGTAGGCCACCTGTGACGTGTGATCTGCAGTCAAACCGGATGGCTCCCCACATCATGACGCCACCAGTAACAAGCGCTGTGCCTTCCCAAAACGTTAGATGAATAGCACCTCTCCCCATGTCGTCGGAGTACTCGCCGATGACGGGTAGTACAGAACCGCGATTCATCGCTAAACGCGACAAGACGCCTTGCATCAGCAAACCATATTTCCCGGTAACGATACCATTTCAAGTGCAGTCCTTTTGCGTTGCGACGACAATTCCTTAGTGTGACTGCTGAAAATCTCAGGCCCATGGTGAGGGATAATGTTCAGGGAGTCCACTGCCTGTTCTCGGACGGCAGGCGTAGATGTGAAGGGGCTACGACTTGCTTGGTTCACAGTGCGGTGGTCCTCCCTTGTCGTGGACAAACATGGCTGACCGAAGACTTGATGACAAGTATGTCTATCCACACGCTCTCACGTAGTCCGACATGGGGCCGTTGTCAAGTCCGAATGCCCTGAAAATCGAGATATTGCACGATTTGGACAGCAGGCTAAATGGAAACCCACTATGAGGGACCTCTAAAATTCTGTCAGGTGCTTATAACGATGTCTCGCACGTGTACGCAGTGCCTCTGTGTCACTCAACATCTGACGGTTTAATTTTTTTCACCCATCAAGTCTGGTAAAAACATTAATTGCAACAGTGGCAATGCACTCTGGTAGCCTTTCAATCTTTCACAGTGAACTGCAATTCCAGTAATTTACAAAATTGTTAAGGTTTTTGTGGCCACTTGTTGACAAACTGTCTATTGGCTTCTGTGTCGGGTTCTTCGGCCAACGTTCATCTAATGATTTTAGAAAAATCATTAGATGAACGTCGACCGAACAACCCGAGACAGAAGCCAATAAGCAGTTTATCTAATCATTTACATACCAGCCGATGATGTATATGTACAATGAAACGACAAAGAAACTGGTATAGGCATACGTATTCAGTTACAGAGACATGTAAACAGGCAGAATACGGCGCTGCTTTCGGCAACGCCTATATAAGACAACAGGTTTCTGGCGCAGTTGTTAGATCGGGTTACTGCTGCTACAATGGCAGATTATGAATATTTGAGAGAGTTTCACCGTGGTGTCATGAGTGGCGCACGAGCGATGGAACACAACATCTCACAGGTAGCGATGAAGTGGGGATTTTCGGTTCGGACATTTCACGAGTGTACCGTGAATATCAGGAATCCGGTAAAATATCAAATCTCCGACATCGCTGCAGCCAGAAAAAGTGTTGCAAGAACGGGTACAACGAAGACTGAAGAGAATCTTTAAACGTGACAAAAATGCAACCCTTCCGCAAATTCCTGCAGATTTCGATGCTGGGTCATCATCAAGTTTCAGCGTTCCAACCATAGAACGAAACATTGTTCTAAATGGGATTTCGGAGCCGAAGGCCCACTCGTGTACCCTTGATGACTGCACGACACAAAGCTTTACGCCTCGATTCGGCCCGTCAACACCGACATTGGACTGCTGATGACTGGAAATATGTTGCCTGGTCGGACCAGTCTCTTGTATCGAGTGTACGGGTATGGAGACAACCTCGTAAATCCATGGACCCTGCATGTCAGCAGCGACTTGTTAAACCTGGTGGAGGCTCTGTGATGGTGTGGAGCGTATGTGACAGGGGACACGCACGTAAGCATCCTGTCAGATCACCTGCATCCATTCATGTCCATTGTGCGTCCCGACGGACTTGGGCAAATCCAGCAGGACAATGCGATACCTCGCACGTCCAGAATGGCTACAGAGTGGTTCCAGGAACACTCCTCTGAGTTTAAAAACTTCCGCTGAACACAAAACTCCCGAAATATGAACAGAGTTGAGCATATCTGGGATGCCTTGCAAAGTGCTGTTCAGAAGAGATCTTCACCCTCTCGTACTCTTCCGTATTTATGGACAACCCTGCAGGATTAATGCTGCCAGTTCCCTTCAGCACTGCTTCAGACATTAGTCGAGTCGAGTCCGTGCCACGTCGTGTTGCGGTACTTCTGCGTGCAGTAGTGCTCACGAGGACCCTACACGATATTAGGCGGGTGTACCAGTTTCTTTGGTTCTTCATTTTATATATACAAAGCTACATTGACATCCGACCATGTATTCTAGGTGCTTCACTTTTCTTGTCAGGTAGCGCGTATTAAAATTTTCATTCCTATGGTACACGTATTTCTCAAGCAGAATGACTGAACCGTTTTGCTTGCGACTGAGTGTGAGGGTGATCTGGTTGTGAAAGTCATAAATGGAGGTGACGTGTCACTGCTGTCCACTCTCCCTTATTTTATTTATTTTGCTATCGATCTTCTGACTGGTTTGAAGTGGTCCACTACGAATTCCCTCCTGTGTCAACCTCTTCATCTGAGAGTGGTACTCCCAACCTACGTCATTAGTTATTTGCTGGATGTATTCCAATATCTGGCTACCTTTATAGTTCTACAGGTTCTCTAGCACCATGAGAGTTATACCCTAATGTCCTTACACGTGCTCTAACATCCTGTCCTATCTTCTTGTCAGTGGTTAACATACCCTTCTTTCCTCGCCTCGCTGATTCTGTGGAAAAAATCCACGTTACCGAAGTTGTCAGTCCACCTAACTTTTAATATTCTTCCGTAGCACAACATCTCAAATGTTTCGATTCTCCTCCATTTCGGTTTCCCCCACAGTCTATGTCTCACTATCATACAATGCTGTGCTCCGAACGTACGTTCTCTAACATATGTAGCTCAAATTGAAGCCAATATTTCATATTAGTAGACTTCTCTTGGACAGGAATGCCCTCTTTGCCAGTGCTAGTCTGCTTTTTATATCCTCGTTGCACCGTCTATCGTGGGTCATTTTTCTGCCTAGGAAGCAGAATTCCTTAACTTCATCTACTTCGTGATCGTCAATCCGGATGTTAAGTTTCTCGCTATTCTCATTTCTGCTATTTCTCATTACTTTCGTCTTTCTTCGATTTATCCTCAGTCCATATTCTGTAGCATTCCATTCAAGGTATCCTGCAATTTTTCTTCACATTCACTGAGGACAGCAATGCCGTTAGCGACTCTTATCATTGATAACCATTCAGCTTGTATTTCAATCACATTCCTGAAATTTTCTTTTATTTCCTTCACTTCTTCTTCGATGTAAAGAATGAACAGCAGAGGCGGAAAATGGCTCTGAGCACTATGGGACTTAACTTCTGAGGTCATCAGTCCCCTAGAACTTAGAACTACTTGAACCTAACTAACCTAAGGACATCACACACATCCATGCCCGAGGCAGGATTCGAACCTGCGACCGCAACGGTCGCGCGGTTCCATACTTAGCGCCTAGAAGCGTTCGGCCACTCCGGCCGGCTTGGTGTGGCAGACCGCCGCGCTGACCACTCAGCTATCGGGCGGACTGTTTACGTATAGAACCTCTATATACATTCCTTCGACCTTTCAGCTTTCCCTTCTTTGCTTTGTAACAATGATGTTGACACGTACGTACTTTCAAGGCGTTATTGAGTCTGTAACAACTGTACCAGATAACATGAAGCGAGGATAAACTACAATTTGTAAATGGTGATTAATTATGAAAATATATTAAAGTAATGAATGACAAGCTACACAACTCGTCGTTAGCTCATAAACGTATGCTGCCATAATCAAATAAATACAGAAATAGCTCTCTTCTTTTGTCGCAGATATTTGACAGTGATGATGCTATGTGCCTAGTTTTCCTCTGCCGCAGCACGCACTTTTTCTCACGGTGGAAGTGGAATAAACAAGAATACAACCACTTTGTTTACATTTTACGAAATTTGTATGTTTTCCGCCTTAAGTGTGGACTATAGCGTGGAACACATTCCAGTTATCTTTCCCCCTGTAATGGAACACATTTGCAGTTGTGTACACACTTAGTTAATTTTCGTCTTACAAGTTCCACAGTCTGATAAAATATAGCTTTATTAAAGGCCATCTGATCCCAAAAGTCGAAAAGTCGACCATTTAGTCTTGTCAGTGTTACTTTACGTCTGCAATATTGTAAACACAACGCGGAAGTCGAGTAGAAACGAAGTAAACCCATTAGCAGTGGCGTAACAGCGACGCCTTGATTTGTGAGGTATGCAACCCGAGCACTAGAAACGCTCTCGCTCCTTTTCTGATCTACTCTCGCATAGAAGCAGCGAAGTACTTGAAGAGCTAATCGCCTGAGTCCGCCGGACGGTTTTCTACAGGTCGAGATATATAGTACGACAACCCACAACTAAAACCATTTCTTCTCGTTTTAGAGCCAAAAACGTACACAATCGTAATGGCAGATGATCACGAAGTCGACTAGACGAAGTAACGATCAAAAATGTCACAGTTCCATAAGGGTTCATTTGTGCTGTGCGAAAGAAACGGCGAGTTGTATTATCAAATGTGTACTGTGTTATAAATGCACATAAATTCTCTCATTATATTAGGAAAATGTTTGTTTGCAGACATTTTCCATGTCACCTATACTTCTAAAAATGAAAAGAACGTTTCAGCATATGGTACCCTCCTGTGTTGAGGACTGCTATGTATTTGTCACGCTCTTGTCCCTCCATTCACATCTCACGAACTCGACTAGTTAGACCTTCGGATGTTGCTAATGAATTGAAAGACATAGAATTTAATTAATACTTGGTCTCAATAGGAAATGGCGTAGATCATCTGCTATGAATATTGGATTGAATATGGTACTGTTATTCAAACATTTAATGAAGATCTAATTTGTCAAGAATACCAGGAGGCACATACGAAGAGTGTTTATCATGTTTGTCAAATTCGTTAACGAGGTCGAGCACCTGTTCAGTATTCAACACTGACATTTTAACCATAATGATTGGGAATCTGGAATTTGTATAAAATTCTGTAAAGATTAGGATGGGTGTTGGCGTTGTTAATTCCCGTCACTACGCTGATGTTTCAGTTTGTCTGTATGAAACAATGACATAAAAAAACACCAACCGAATAGGTCTTGAAGGCTCAACAGTACTGACAGGCCGCCGTGTCATCCTCAGACATCAGGCATCACAGGATGCGGATATTGAGGGGCACGTGGTCAGCGCGCCGCTCTCCCGGCCTTCGTCAGTTTTCGTGACCGGTGTCGCTACTTCTCACTCGAGTAGCGCCTCAGTTTGCACCACGGAAGCTGAGTGTGCCATGTTTGCCAACAGCACTGGGCAGACGCAGACGATGACCCATCCATGTGCTAGCCAAGCCCGACAGCGCTTAACTTTGCTGATCGTACGGGAAGCGGTGTTACAGCTTAGATAAGCTCGATGGCTAGCCCAATGAGATGACCACTAGCAAACTCTTTACCAACTTTTAATGATATGATTAGCTGCGATTACAATCGCGCATTCTTACCCAATGGAAAAGTACGGCTACTGGCACTGCTGAATAATCCTACACGCTACCACAAGGCTTTCGCAGATTTATGAAGATGTACTTCTGACACTTGGATTATATTGAACGTCTTAAAAGAATTCACTTGTAGATTATACAACAAAAAAAGTCAGTGCTATCGATTTTGTTAGATTTACTATTTTTACACAAACATATAAAATGAAAAGTGAACATTCGTTTACAGCTGTAAATCTGGGTTTATCTAATTCTGACGTCTGCATTCTATCGCTGTATAAAACAGAATTGAAAAAGCATCAAAATATATTTCGGAAGTATAGAGTAATGCTCAAACGAAAAATCTAACACATCTAAGCCCCACAGATTTCTGATGATATGACAACGAGGGACTTTGTGATTTTTCGTGAGTCTGCGGTAGCCAATTATCAGAAACAATGACATAAGGTATAGCTGACATGAATTCCACTGTAAGATCTGTAAAAATAAATGAGTGATTTTGAATAATCATGTTTGCTTTCCAAAAGAAGACACTGGCGAAATTGGTAGCGACCTTTAAGAGTGATTTTGATGATGACGATAATGTTGTTGAGTCCGAGAGTGATTAAAAACGTTCATACTTCTCTCTTTAAATGAACTATATTTTTCAAGAGTTATATCACTTTCTTTTTGTGGAGTTTATTTAAGAAAATTCTTCAGTGCAATAGTTTCGTGTAATGTCTTTGTTAATCATATCAGAGTTTGAGTTGCATCTTATTCATTGGCTTTAATGTTGCGCAGTATGATCTTGAAATGATTTTTGACTAACGAAAAGTTGTCTGATTAGCAAGGTGTTGCACTAAATTTTTCTAATATGAATTTCGTCTCCACCTGGTCTGCTTCTGGCCTGCTTATTTTGTCATATCCTACAGTTTTCTGACGTAGTGCTTTGTTACCGATCGGTGAAATTTTTGAACGTCGTCATAACGTTCTCCAAAGGAAAGCTGTTCATATTTTTTCTGAAAAATTTATGCATCTTAACTAACGCAAATCTACTATTAAAACAAATTTTCAGATGGTTGGCTATGATTTCGATTTCTGGTATATTTTGTATTTTGCCAATGGTTCCCCAGGTTTGCGTTACGCTACAGGCGTCTTAAAAACGTGTTTTCGGTGTCTTACAGCTGTTATTCAACTTCATTCCAACAGTGAGTCGCACTCTATGATACTGTGCGCTAAAATTTGTTGACGTTTTTGAAAATGTGGTTAGATTAGACGTGAGGGAAAAAATTCTGAAACTGGTATTTTTTGATTTAGGGTACTCGATTATATTGATTTTGTGTAGTTTCGGTTGTATTACTGTAAGTTACAGATTTTGGTTGGGGGTTCTCGTACTGTTACAGCACCAGATGGCTAGGACTGCTCGTCGCAAACGATTGATAGTGAATGTAGGGGTGACCCAAAGAAAATAAACTCATTCCTCCACAGGTTTGTTCAGTAAGCGTCAGAGTGTAACAGAAATGTCCGTCCAACTCCCTAGGCAAATACTACAAAATAATTGGGATAACACACCCAGTCTCCTGGAAGAAGATAATCTCTGACCGGGCCAGGAATTTAACCCAGGACCCCACCACCTATTGGCACGAACTGCTGTCAATAGGGGAATGATAGAAGTATACAAAATACAGGTCGTCGTACATAAACAAATTTGATTTTAGAAAAATGTAAGTCCACAATGGCCGAAGGGAGAAAGAATACTCCCTTATGATATAACTGATAAGCACGTTATTGCAACGGAGGCCTTTAATCGAACTGCAGTAATTAAAAAAAACGTAGTACATGGTCCTCTAAATACAAAAATAATATTTAATGAACGGCCGCTTCAGTTGTTGGTATGTACTTGATTTAATTCCGAGTGGAATATATAATTGCGGAATAACAACATCCTAAAACGGTGGAGAAAATATTAAAACACTGTACGGCGAAATTTCCCCTGTACATTTATCAAACTGCAGAGTCATTCAGACGTGCGTTCCGGAGCTTGAAGTACTGAAGAGTTTGTTTTGTTCAGCGTCAAGGTGCTCAATTTGTCTAATCTCAGTCCTTGTTCTTCTCTGTTCAGTCTTTATTTTTTCAATTTCTACTTCTTTTCCCGCACTGTCGTAGTAGTGACTGCATCTTAACATAGCCATAGCATCGAAAGAACGACTTTCTTCGGTTCCCTGCTGCCAGTGCACGATCTGCTACTGTAAATTTATCCGAATTTCTCATAAAGTAAGTTGGTGTGACACCGAGATCTTGGAAAGCGGTCTGATGAAGTCAAGACCCCTCACTGGGTATGTACACTCCTGGAAATGGAAAAAAGAACACATTGACACCGGTGTGTCAGACCCACCATACTTGCTCCGGACACTGCGAGAGGGCTGTACAAGCAATGATCACACGCACGGCACAGCGAACACACCAGGAACCGCGGTGTTGGCCGTCGAATGGCGCTAGCTGCGCAGCATTTGTGCACCGCCGCCGTCAGTGTCAGCCAGTTTGCCGTGGCATACGGAGCTCCATCGCAGTCTTTAACACTGGTAGCATGCCGCGACAGCGTGGACGTGAACCGTATGTGCAGTTGACGGACTTTGAGCGAGGGCGTATAGTGGGCATGCGGGAGGCCGGGTGGACATACCGCCGAATTGCTCAACACGTGGGGCGTGAGGTCTCCACAGTACATCGATGTTGTCGCCAGTGGTCGGCGGAAGGTGCACGTGCCCGTCGACCTGGGACCGGACCGCAGCGACGCACGGATGCACGCCAAGACCGTAGGATCCTACGCAGTGCCGTAGGGGACCGCACCGCCACTTCCCAGCAAATTAGGGACACTGTTGCTCCTGGGGTATCGGCGAGGACCATTCGCAACCGTCTCCATGAAGCTGGGCTACGGTCCCGCACACCGTTAGGCCGTCTTCCGCTCACGCCCCAACATCGTGCAGCCCGCCTCCAGTGGTGTCGCGACAGGCGTGAATGGAGGGACGAATGGAGACGTGTCGTCTTCAGCGATGAGAGTCGCTTCTGCCTTGGTGCCAATGATGGTCGTATGCGTGTTTGGCGCCGTGCAGGTGAGCGCCACAATCAGGACTGCATACGACCGAGGCACACAGGGCCAACACCCGGCATCATGGTGTGGGGAGCGATCTCCTACACTGGCCGTACACCACTGGTGATCGTCGAGGGGACACTGAATAGTGCACGGTACATCCAAACCGTCATCGAACCCATCGTTCTACCATTCCTAGACCGACAAGGGAACTTGCTGTTCCAACAGGACAATGCACGTCCGCATGTATCCCGTGCCACCCAACGTGCTCTAGAAGGTGTAAGTCAACTACCCTGGCCAGCAAGATCTCCGGATCTGTCCCCCATTGAGCATGTTTGGGACTGGATGAAGCGTCGTCTCACGCGGTCTGCACGTCCAGCACGAACGCTGGTCCAACTGAGGCGCCAGGTGGAAATGGCATGGCAAGCCGTTCCACAGGACTACATCCAGCATCTCTACGATCGTCTCCATGGGAGAATAGCAGCCTGCATTGCTGCGAAAGGTGGATATACACTGTACTAGTGCCGACATTGTGCATGCTCTGTTGCCTGTGTCTATGTGCCTGTGGTTCTGTCAGTGTGATCATGTGATGTATCTGACCCCAGGAATGTGTCAATAAAGTTTCCCCTTCCTGGGACAATGAATTCACGGTGTTCTTATTTCAATTTCCAGGAGTGTACATCGGTTCGGCTTGCTGAGGTTGTTTAAGTCTGCAGCTTCTGATGATGTCTCCACCATTAGGAGACGAAACGTTAGGCGCAGAAGTATGCTGTCAAGTACGCCCGTTACGCCATAAAACAGAGTTCACCATCCACACAAATCATGGCCATGATTGTATCATTTGAATAATTTCGTATAAAGGAATTCAAGTAACGTACTTACAAAACGTGACCACAAAATTTAAGTCCAGCAAACCCAATTATACATTATACATTGCAAAATAACTTGTGAACAAACTCAGATTTAGCGTACCTGATCCTGCTGGCAGTTTGGCAGTTAGCAGTCGTAGCAAACTGTCGAAGTCGCCAAGCGCTCTGGCATATACATTAGCTGTTGCGAAACGCTATGCGTTATTTCGGATACATTACAGTGCTTTTAATAATTTACGGATAATGTCTGTTTGATAATGCAGTTAAAAATATAGTGCTATACTAGTTTTATTCGTTCTTTGTCTTCTGTGATTTGAAGCTTAAGTTCGGCGAATATCTGTGTTTTGTTTACATTCTCGTGTTTTTTACGCCCACCTACCACCTATACGTTAGCTGCACAACTAACCGGAAGATAAGTTTTTACCAATTACTACATTAAAACTTGTGCTTGAAGGGTGTGCTAGTGATTTTTAGCTTCCTGTAGAAGAAGCGTCATACGTGACGAAGGTGCATGTTGCCGTAAATTAGTTAGTATGGGAAACATTCAGGATGTGGGTTAATGTTTCACTGTGATGATTGTAGCGGGGAAGTCATTAACGTGTCAACCGAGGCTCTCCCATGGACTTGTAGATCATGTAGTAGACATAAGGAAATCGTGGTACATAAAGGACACGCGAATAGGTGACAAGTAACAGGCCAAAGGAGAAAACTGCAGAAATCACTTTTCAGATGCAGGTTAGCAATCAGTTTGACTTGTTACCTGAATTAGGAGAAAAGTGTCAACCAGTTTTTGCGTAAAGTTGAGAGTAGCAGACTCACAGGAACAACTTTAAGGCTAAGTCGTTAGAAAAGTCAAGTAGAAAGAAAATAATCCTGCTGCAATCTCAGTGACAGAGAACATTGGGGCGTTGGCCAGACATTTTGGTGGAGAGTAGCAGGCTCTAATAGTAGGTGGAGCGGGGAACAGCGTGGCTAGCAGCTTAGGCTATAGCAGTTAATGTGACCTGGAGTACATAGCAGCAATAACAAATGGTTCAAATGGCTCTGAGCACTATGCGACTTAACTTCTGAGGTCATCAGTCGCCTAGAACTTAGAACTAATTAAACCTAACTAACCTAAGGACATCACCCACATCCATGCCCGAGGCAGGATTCGAACCTGCGACCGGAGCGGTCACGCGGCAGCAATAACAGTACAACTCCTGTGGGGTTTGTGGAGGTTTTAGAATGCCATGACAAGTTCTAGATTAAAAAGGTTATTACCCATTAAACAAAGAGCTTAACTGAGTTGATTGCATTTGACTGGAAAATAGTCTCAAACCAATTCTGTGCCTCTGGCTGCAATTGGGAGATGGGGATTCATAACTCATGGTCTGCACGTGAATAGGAGAAAGAATCGTGTAGAAAGAGTACGGGGACACAGACAAAATCTCTGTGATTACTAGAGTTGGTGTGGCATAGTTTTTAAAGTAGAGTAAGGTTACAGATACACAATTTGAAAAGAAAAAGTTAAAGCAGAACAAGACCTTAGCACGCTATCAGTTTTCAGAAAAATAAAATTAATTTGTTTCAGGAGGACATTAGGGAGTTGAGGCACAAGATAGACGAGCTTCTTATATTTCTAGAAGCTGTGGATAATTCGGAAGTGACAGATCTTCTGTGCCTCGTTCAACACGATATAACCAAGGAGATGAAGAAATTAGGCATCAGGAATTATAGACTGGCAGCATTTTTGTATACTGTTAACAAGGAAAGAAGAGGAGTTGCAACATATGTAAAAGTTAGAAATAAAGTCGAGTCTGAGTTGTTACTGCAGAATACCTCTCTGGTAACTGTAACAGTCTACATTCTATCCCGGAAACTTCCAGCTATTTACAGCATGTCTAGAGGCATTAATGACATATCTGTCAGACAAAAGAAACATTTATCCGTTTGTGGTGGTTTTAATGTACGCTGCTTAACAGATACAGGCAGGAAAAATGAACTTGAGTTTTAATTTTAGTGTTTCAATCACATTTCAGTAATCACTTTTCCAATCGCGTTCTGTAAGATGGTAAAACACTAATTGACAACATTTTACATACATTCCTCAGGTTGAAACAATATGTACTCAATTGTTAATGACTATCTGATCGTTATGCACAATTTCTGAAAATAAACAACGTAGCACCTTTCCGCCCTGTGGTAGGTTCCTTTAGAACTAAATTAAATGACCTGCTAGGGAATGAGGTATATACAGAAAGAGCAAGAAACATCAAACTCAATTTATCTCATACCAAATTTACAGCAGTATTTAAAAGTTGTTTTCCTAAAAGCTATAAACTATAAAGAAAACTTATTAATGCAACAAGTGAGACATTGATAACTAAGGGAATTAAAATCTCGTGAAAGAGGAAGAGTGACTTTTATATCAAAGGCAGAAGAGATCGAGATATATCATTTGCATACAACTAAAAATACTGTGACATTTTAAGGAATGTCATTATAATGTAAAAAAGTAGGCATGTCCAGGGAGAAATTAACAATGCATATAGTGTGGGATATTGTCACATGGGAGACAACTAGCTACTCAGTGTGCAGTTTCTAAATGTGGCAGCAAAAATAGGATAAAGTGGCTGAGCTGAAGAAACGAAAAATATATCAAAATATCATTTCACACATTAAGAAATTAGGATTAAAGCCAATATCCTCAGTGAAATTAATGGAATTATAAAATTTTGAAAAAAGAATAGTTCATATGGTGTTGACAGAACTTTTAACAGAATTCTGAAAAGTTGTTTTAACTCAATAAAGTGATAAATGTAATGCATTAGTGGCGCAAGGTATTTTTACAGACAGATTAATTGTTAAATGTCTTCATAAGAGAGGCGACAAGGAAGATTGAAACAGTTATCGTCCAATTTCCTAAGGGACACATTTTTCATTTTTAAACCTATTCGAAAGTTTAATGTAGTCGTAAGTAGCCTAACAGCTTCCAGTTAACATTCAACAAGCAGAGCTGGTAGATCTGGAGATGATGCTAGTGCTATAATAACTGCCATTAGAAAGAAAACCACAGAAGAGATTGTTAATGATATTTTTCAAGGAATTATTAAGGGTTCTCATCACGATTTGATAAGGACAGCAACGTCCATACTTACAACGCTAGAGGAAAAATGACCTTTATTAACTCAAAAATGGTTCAAATGGCTCTGAGCACTATGGGACTCAACTGCTGAGGTCATTAGTCCCCTAGAACTTAGAACTAGTTAAACCTAACTAACCTAAGGACATCACAAACATCCATGCCCGAGGCAGGATTCGAACCTGCGACCGCAGCGGTCTTGCGGTTCCAGATTGCAGCGCCTTTAACCGCACGGCCACTTCGGCCGGCCTTTATTAACTGTTATTGAAGCTGTCAGTAGTTCACAAAGAAGTTCATTATGCAGCAACAAGTATTGTTGATCATTTGCCCAATAATATAAAAGTCTGGTGGGCAGCAAAACAAGTTTCTGTCCAATCTAAAATCATTTATCCTGGACATCTTTCTATTCCATGTACAAACTTCTATTTACGGACTGATAACCGCAAAGAAATGTTTTTATGTGTAACTGTATGGGTAGGATTAAAAATAAAGCGTTCATTGATGTTAACAGGGCGTATAAACTGACTCGTTCCACATCATTTCTATAAAGGAGTCATTCAAGTGATCTATGGAACATGCAACTAACTACTCAATTAATCTGGAATCAGAAACAAATGAAAGATGGGAAGTCATGCATTTACATCCCAACCATTCGACACTTCGAATTTAGGACTTTCCATCTATGTAATTATAGGTGTCTTTACTCGTATTTTGTAATCGGAATGTAAGCAATAAGATTAGACACTCGCGTGATTATGTCGTGAGGATTAGTGGTAGACCACTTGTTTTAGTCATATACAGGGTGTCCCAGCTATCTTGTCCACCCAAAATATCTCTCGAACAATAACAGCTATTGGAAAACGGCTTTCACCGGTATCAATGTAGGGCTGGGGCCCATGAATGTACATATTTGGAAACATTCTAAAACGAAAGCATATGTTTTTTTTAACACAAACTTACGTTTTTTTTTTTTAAATGGACCTCCTATATTTTTTCTTCAGCAATCCATAGCATGACAAAGCACATACACAATGGCGTTGATTGCATCGCAATATTCCCATTACATCCCGAGATATTAAGACGCGAAGTTAACGCTTGAAACACCCGACATGCGCTGCTAGCGCACGTCCTGATGGTGGTGGTGGTGGTTAGTGTTTAACGTCCCGTCGACAACGAGGTCATTAGAGACGGAGCGCAAGCTCGGGTTGGGGAAGGATTGGGAAGGAAATCGGCCGTGCCCTTTCAAAGGAACCATCCCGGCATTTGCCTGAAACGATTTAGGGAAATCACGGAAAACCTAAATCAGGATGGCCGGAGACGGGATTGAACCGTCGTCCTCCCGAATGCGAGTCCAGTGTGCTAACCACTGCGCCACGTCGCTCGGTCTGCACGTCCTGAGGCTCAGGCGTGAACCCCATGCTGCCCGTAATCGCGATGTGATTGACATGTGTAATCACACTTCCATACTTATCAAGAGGTCCGTAACGAATAATACGGTCTGCTGCCATCCTGCATTAACGTCGTACATTCCAGCAGGTATTTATCCCATAGGCCATGGGTGATGCGGTTCTGTAACATATCTGTGTACCGCAACGTTAGTCACAAAGTTAACTTCGCTTATCGTTAATCCGTTACTAAAAACGTAATGCCGTTCAACGTTAAAACTTTACTTTACTGTAGATCTAGCGCAAGTGACAGTTAATCATTCACTCGTAATAGTAAAATTCATGTTGATGGTGTTAGTGAAACGAACAAGTGGACTAAAAGTTTTACCGTTGTTTAGGTAAAAATGTTTTGATTTGGGAAGTTCAGGTAGGACATAGAAGATGAATGTAAACATGTTTAACCAATTATTTTTATTATCACATAATTATCAATGTTATGTTTATCTAATGCGTTAAATGACAAATTGTTGCAAACAAATGTTTCGTAACATCACTGGGTAAAATGGCCCTTTGTAGAAAGTTCCACTGTGAATCCAGCACTACATACTAAACATAGCGTTCACATCTCATGCTCAAAGTGATGCCCATTGGCTTGCATACATAGGGTCACTCTGCGGATGAAGGATGCCCTACTTCGTGCTACTGTTTCTTCTTTGATGGCTGTACAAGCATTAATAATGCGTTGCTTCATGTCCTCTGGTGTTGTTGGTTCATGTTGGTAAACAGCACCCTTCACTGCTCCCCAAAGAAAATAATCCGGTGGTGTAAGGTCCGGAGATCGGGCAGGCCACCTAAATGGGCCACCTCGTCCAGTCCACCTACCAGGGAACTTACGGTTCATAAGTCGTCGTGCTCGTAAGGCGTTATGTGCAGGGCATCCGTCATGCTGATACCACATGACCATTCTCCGGTTCATAGGTACGGTGTCCAAGAGAACAGGAAGATTGTGTCGTATAAATTTGGAGTATTATCTACCATTTTGGATGCCATTTATAAAGAAAGGTCCGATAATGGTATCTCCAATAATCCAACACCAAACATTAACTTTCCACGGACGTTGATGCTCTACCTGACGGAGCCATTTTGGATTGTCTGCGGACCAATAATGCATATTCCTCATATTGAAAATTCCTTTGTTGGAGAATGATGCCTCGTCGGTAAAGAGAACATCTGCAAAAAAAATTGAATTAATCAGAAATTTTTGCTGAGCCCACCGACAAAATGTTACCCTATTGCGGAAGTCATTTCCATGAAGATCCTGGTGTAAATGAACATGGTAAGGATGAATTTTATGACGTTTAAGAATGCGCTGTGCACTTGATTTCGACACACCAACTTCACGTTCAATTTGACGTGTGCTGATTTGAGGATTCACAGCTATGGTAGCGAGCACAGCAACTTCAGCACGTTCATCTGTGCGTGTTCTAGGACGATGTCGAGGTCTTGGATTTAAGCTTCCCGTTTCACGTAGACGAGATGTGAGACGACCAAACATCCGGCGCGAAGGCGATGGCTTGCCAGGGAATCGTCTTCTGTACAGTCGTTCTGCCTGAACAGCATTTCGTCCACCTACAACAGGGTACATTACAGGTATGTAGAGTAGGGTAGAAAACAGACATATTAACTTAATAATCATAATGTTCGCTAACAGTACTATCAACAAACAAGCAATCTCATAACGTATTTCCCGTCAACGTACATTCTCCATAGATCAGCAGCATTTCTACCATATCTTCATGTGTGTACATTATACTGTACAGTGTAAGTTCCACAACACAACGTTTATTCACAATGTGTACTACCTCCGTGCCCTCACTAGTTTACTCTGATGCACGACTACACTGGCAAGCGGTGTACTGCACGTCAAAGCAACAACAAATGGGATACTCGGAGGGTGGTGGAGTACAGGAGTTTGCATGGGTCGCAAATCATAAACAAGGCGAAGTGGTAACTGTGGCAGTAGTGGGAACTACGTTGGACACTTGACTAGGTAGAGCCAGGCCCTGCGCGACAGGCACAATGGGTCATATAACGCATTAGATAAACCTTATTTTGGGTATGCAGGGTAAATAAGACAACCTGACGGATGTACACCGATCGGTACTGGTTCATATTGTGTACGTAGATACGTAAAACGTGCAAGAGGGAAACCATTATGTGCTTATGAGAGTTGATGGCAGCAGACCGTATTATTCGTTTCGGACCTCTTGATAAGTATGGAGGTGTGATTACACATGTCAATCACATCGCAATTGCGGGCAGCATGGGGTTCACGCCTGAGCCTCAGGACGTGCGCTAGCAGCGCATGTCGGGTGTTTCAAGCGTCAACTTCGCGTCTTAATATCTCGGGATGTAATGGGAATATTGCGATGAAATCAACGCCATTGTGTATGTGCTTCGTCATGCTATGGATTGCTGAAGAAAAAATACAGGAGGTCCATTTAAAAAGACATAAGTTTGTGTTAAAAAAAACATATGCTTTCGTTTTAGAATGTTTCCAAATATGTACTTTCATGGGCCCCAGCCCTACATTGATACCGGTGAAAGTCGTTTTCCAATAGCTGTTATTGTTCGAGAGATATTTTGGGTGGACAAGATAGCTGGGACACCCTGTATTTCAACAATGAAACGCTTCCGAGATGCTACTATCAAGTTTGTTTTTTAAATTAATACCTACAGTAGTCATCCTTCAACTTTATATCGCCAAATATGGGGATTTCAGTGAAAGAAACATAGACGGCGTCGTAGTGTATATAGAATGGAAATGCTAAAAGAATGTGACTAGCACTAGCTATTTCTGGACAGTCATGTTTCTCTGCCGACGTACAAAGTCGTTGGTGTCTACGTACTTCGTGTGGTCCCACTTACACTTTTTTTCCATCATTGACTCTATTAAGTAGCTACTAGGAACTTCGTCAGAATATGTGTAACTCAGGGTAGTAATACAACCAACAAGAATGAAAAATCGTGAAAATTCTCTATAATGAATATGGCATCAAATTGCAATATTCGGCTTTTAATCCTTCCTTTGATTTACAGATAAGATACAAAGAAACTGTTGAATTACACTTATCCATCGTCATGATCGAATATCTGAATATCAGACATGAGAATATCACAAGAAGTATCTTACATTCACTTATTGGTGCCGAATGAATACTAAGTATTAAGTCTTGACGATTAATTATTGCCATTAGCTTAGAAAATTCCAAGCCAAGTACAAGTACCGTATATGTATGTTGATAACATGAAACCAAAAATCTAAAGTTTTGCACTATAAATAATCTTTTTCAGTGCTTGTTTCTATTGCCACATTACATATTTGATTCCTTCAAAAACGTGTTTCTTTTAATTCGTTTCAAGCAAACATTTTACTTCATTTTCTATAAGGTAACTTCGCGACTTACATTTTATGCAGGAAGCCACACAAACACGTTTGTCAGCATGTCATAACCCACATGGATGTGTGGAACATATCGACATCTAATGACTTCCTCTATTCCAGTGCAATGACGTAACTTCATACAGTCACACACGTGAGATTCTATAACTAGCACTAAAACCTACATATGAGTTGGACGAATTCATTCTTGATCTAAAACACCTGTAAAAGAACAGTGTTATGCCATTACGCCGTTACGCCATGTTGTGAACTTGTGTCATCTACACAGTGCATTATGAATTCTGATAGACGGGCTTAGTCAGAGACAGTGTTACATCAAAGCAGAATTAAATTATTTTTTGAGCTATGTGCCTACTTAGTGTGTATGACGACGAGTTAAATCAGTATACAAATTTATGTATTCATGTAGTGGCGAAGTCTGCTACTGTTTCAGTCTCGTAGGTATTAAATCCATACTAGCAGAATTTGCTGGCAGAATACCTAAGTATACCGTTGCTCCCATTACTTAAAATACAATGCAGGTTGAACTGAAGACACATAAAATAATTATTTGTAATATACTGGTGTGGATGATGGCTACATAAAAATAATAATAACTGTAACTTAAGTATCCCACTGATCCCATCAATTTCTGACTTTTAACATCATTTAAAAGTTTATAAATGGACACTGCCATTGTAGCTCAGTCACTAAGGTAATTGCAGGGCATTATACAAAATAAAGTAGTGCCATTACTATTCTATCCAAAAAGGCTAAGCTATAAGGATTGCACAATTTTGTAAGGTTTATAAGAAAGAAAAACACGCATGCCAGACATGCTGCAGTTCACACAAGACATGATTCATGCAGAGTTCAGTGTAAGGTTTGAAAAAAAAATCCAAGGGAGATCGATGGAAATATTGTTTAACGTTTTTAATTAAACATTTTAGTATAATGTAACACATGGAATCTTTTAAGGGTATGTGTGTAGCCACATTTTTAAATAAAGTACACACTTACTGTAAAACAGTTACACTGTGGGGGTGTCGTTTATTTCTATAAAAACGAAGTACACTCTTGCCACATGACAAGTATTATGTAGAGATATTGGGATACACTTTTTTAACAAGCTGTACTCTTACTGTGGAATGTGTGTTCTTATAGGACAACTATCCGAGGCTTCCCACCCAATTATTTCCTAACAGCAGACTCTGTACACAATTGATTAAACTGCCAATACTAAACTCTTTTAAATAACAACAAATTCATGTAACTCACTGAACTTAACAAATGGCTAAAAGAATGAGCTTTAACAACAATAACGGCAGCTTGCCACCAAAAAATCAATGAACCTTTTACAACAGTGCTTTTGGAGTTTACCCAAGAGACAAAATCCAATAATAAGTTAACTTGGCAATACAACTTAAGATCATTTACAAAAACCTTTAAGAATGTTAATGACACTGGGCACCATAAAATCGGAAAACATTAAGAGCAGTAATAAACCAATAATAATAATAATAATGGCAACTTGGCACCATAAAATCAAACAAGCGCAACACACGACCAATAAACATAATAAAATAATTTGATACAACCAAAGGGCAAGAGCAACTCCCAACGCAATCACAGACGAGCGAGCTCTCAGCACTTCGGAGCCTTCCCATTAGAAACGGTCCCGAAATAAACCGCTGAGAGCTCCCCGACATGCCTCCCATAACTTCCATCACTTACGCACCTTGGTTATGTTCTGTAACACACAACAGATAATATCAACAAAAGGTAAATCTCAAAAACCAAATTACAATATAACATCCCGACAGCACATGATAACCACGGCGTCGTTAACTCGGGCGCTCTTAACAAGTGCCGGAAGCAAACACACCCAAATATTAATAAACAATTCTCGCTTCTTAAACCAAAACAGTAAAAGCCAAGCGCACATGAATAGTCAGACCAAAGCCTTAGAAGTGCCTTAACGACACCAGACGCGACTATTCCAGCAAGTTAATAATAACACAGTGAGATAAAAATACAAAACATACCACTAAATGCTGTTACGCAAACCAAATTGACGAGATCGTATTGTTCAGGTCCCAGAACACCACATATACCAAGCAGCAGTACATCACTATGCATATACTGTCCAAAACCGCCTTTCTTAGGCAGACTTTACCTACGACATCAAATGCCAAATATACCATACATGAATGCAATTCCGGGCAGGTAACAGGAACTACCTATGTGAATTCCTTCAAAAAGGAACAAACAGGCACCACCAAAGGTAACGCTGAGCAGACCGGGTGGGCAACGACCTACTTAGCGGGATAACAAAAAGATACTCCAGTTGAGCAAATAAATTAGTACCAATAAATATCGTAACGTGCCACACACACACACACACACAGCAAAAACTCCCAACAACACCGTCCCACATCAGAATGAAGTGCCTGCCACTAGCGATCATCGCCCTCGTTCGCCTCCATACTCTGGTTATCACACGTCTGTAGTGTAGGCAAGGAATCCAGAGCATGTCTGACCCACCACTGTGGCAGGCCGATGCCCCTCTCCAGCATTACACCCTGCACCAGGAGTATAATTTTTGCCTACATCATCTCCCAGGTGCCAACGGCATTGCCGCAGTCGTAACACCGGTTCCCGTCAGATCACCGTAGTTAAGCGCTGTTGTGCTAGGCTAGCACTTGGATGGGTGACCATCCAGTCTGCCGAGCCCTGTTGGCAAGCGTTGTGCACTCAGCCCTTGTGGGGGAAACTGAGATGCTACTTAATTGAGAAGCAGCGGCTTCGGTATCGGAAACTGACATAAGGTCGGGAGAGCGATGTGCTGACCACATGCCCATCCATATCCGCATCCAGTGACGCCTGTGGGCTGAGGATGACAGCGCGGCCGGTCGGTACCGTTGGGCCTTCATGGCCTGTGCGGGAGGAGTTAAGTTTTCAGTTTACCTCTCAGGTGCTGGACCACGAGTTCCTCCTGTGAGATGATCCCATAATGGAGTTCTACTTCAAGGGAACACAGAGTCTGAGGTCTTTAAAATACACGTTGTTCATGTTTCCCACACGTTATTAGAGAGTGTAATGATCGATATTGCTGACTCATATAACCTAAAACTCGCTGATATTCTGGTTACAGATAAACTTATGCTTATTAATTAGAATGAAAAACTCTCAAATCTGTGGGAGTGTAAAATCCAATGATTTTGCTTTTTTTTCAGATTTTCTAATAGGTATGCACCAGAATGCGGTATATTAACGATAACCTAAGAGTCTTCGTATAGCAGACGCCACTTTACATTGCGCCGCTTTATTGCGGAAGATTTATGATGTGTACGCAATAACATCTGCATGCCAACTTGCATTTCCTTTACCGATATCGGTTTCTATCATTAGCATTCTGTGTCAGAGTCATAAGAACTTCCGTAATCGTTTTATTATACGAACACTGGTTCATTTGGAAATTTCAACAATCGATTGCACCATTCATTAGATTTCTTGTGGTCATAAATTAGTTCATTAGGAATGTATTTAGTGTCTTATATGTTGAGATTATTGTGTCCATCTTCAAAAAGAGTTAAATATCTTACCCAGTTAGAATATTGTGTAGGTACATGCAGTATGTCCTCATAAACCTGTTCCGTTCCCTGAAAATCCATCTGTGGGATTTGACTGAGGGCTATTTTTCGTTTTAAAAATGCTCTTCATATCATTATCTTTTAAGAAATTGCGCCATTTATACCCTTTGCTGTGCGTGGAGCGTACGTGGCGTTGTCAGATAAAATTGGCTTTCCCACGTGAGGAATACAATCAAGTGAACGTAGTCTTATGGTAGTGTTTTCAGTCGCAGAATTTATGGCGTAAAGCTTAACGTGCTTAGAAAATATGTGATAAAAAGCTAATGCTTATTTTACACCACCGCTACTTGTCTGATGGGGTCCACTAATGTCTGTACTAACGATTTCCGTAGGTTTACTGGGTGGTATGGATTGTAAATCTGTATTTGACGATAAATTATGTGGATTAGTTTTCTGCCAAAATATACAGGTTTTGAGTATATTGTGAACCCTTCTCCTCATTTGCTAGACACGTCTTCGTCCCATAATGTTCCCAAACAAAGCACGTG
Source organism: Schistocerca nitens (assembly GCF_023898315.1). Taxonomy (NCBI): domain Eukaryota; kingdom Metazoa; phylum Arthropoda; class Insecta; order Orthoptera; family Acrididae; genus Schistocerca; species Schistocerca nitens. The sequence goes on along the minus strand of NC_064614.1, from coordinate 710,135,722 downwards.
TAATTAAGTTGTGTCCTGGGTCTTTAGGTATATGTACGCACCAGTTAGAGCCATATGGATGTTGACGAGGGAATAACACACCTTGATATGTTCCATAACAGCTTGGCAGTGTATGATTAGGTTGATTTGTGACAAGGTCCTTATCTTGTTCTAGTGCACATCTGGCTTTTGTAAATCTGGCATGCATTATTGACAATATTGTTGACCCTACATTAAGAGCGTCCTACAGTTCTTCTTATTTTATAGATCAATGATACTGTCATTCAAATCTTGTGAAAGACGAGACGAAACAATCTCGAATGAGCAATTCTGCATTGACAAAGTCTAGCGTGATAATCTTCGATGAACTAACTTACAGGTTAATAAAAATGTCAGGGCGTGGTGATCAGTATAGATTTTCGTGTGTTTGCCGTATACATAATAATTAATTTTTTTAAAAGCCCAAACGATTGAAATAGTTTCCAATTCAGTTGTTGAATATGTTCTTTCACATTCGCTTTAGGTTCAGCTAGCAAATTCAATATCCTTACCTGTTCCTGCTCTCCGTCCGTAACCACGTGAAATAGGCAAGCTCCTAAGCCGCAGCATGACGCGTCATATGTCTTACGAAAGTCTAAACTAATGTCTGAATGGCTTAAAGTATTTGAATTTACTAATGCATGTTTTATGTTTTGAAAATCTTTCTAGCACTGCTCTGTCCAGATCCATTCATGATTTTTCTTCAGTAAGCTACATGGGATTTACTGTTTAATACTTATTATGTACCCTAGATACCTTATCCTACCATATGCACATTAAGATTTCTTAAGATTTACTGTTAGCCCAACCTGTCCAAAGAATGTCTACAGAATTTTTTCAAGTATTTTGAGATGTTCTTTCCAAGTCTTTGTGGCAATCAGAATGTCATCTACGTAATTTATCACACTTTCTACTAATTTCTCTCCAATTGCTGTATCCAAAGCAGTTATGAATACACCACTGTCGTTCAGTCCGAAAGGTAGGATGCAGAACTGATATGTTCGCTTCCAGAATATAAAAGCAGTATATTTTCTGGAATCAGGAGTGATTGCCACTTGCCAAAACGAGTTTGTCATGTCAGAGGTGGGAAAGTGGTTACCGTCTAAAAATTTTTGCAGTTGTTCCTCAAAGTTCTTAGGCTTTGTGCGCGCTGGTAATATAATCTAAATTATAGCTCGGGCATCTAACACCATTCTAATGTTTCCGTGAGGCTTCCTTACATCAAGTAACAGACTACTGTAAGCAGATATAGAAGATTCTATAATCTTCCAATGCAAACATGTGTTTCATTTCACACCATATTGCATTTTGCTGACCTAAAGATACATTGTGAGAAATAAGAAAGAAAATCTGAGATTTGACTTCAATTTTTTAAATGTATTGCTTAATGAAACCAGGTTTTGTAAAAACCTGTGCATGCTTAAAAAGTAGCTCAAATAGTTCATTACATTATCATCAGTAAGAGCAGTTGTTTCCTCTAACTTATGGCTAATCAATGTTCTCAAATTTTTACACTCTTCATCTGATACAAGTATCTGTGTGTTTTCGTCGCCTTCTTGTATTAACTGGATTTTGTATCCAGTGCAATACTTGTCATGTTTTAGCGTCCTAGTATCTAAAACAATAGTGATTTCACTGTCCCCATGTCTAATGAGGCATTGTCCTTCTCACATAAGGTGCACTATGTGATCAAAAGTGTCGGGACTTCCCCAAAACATATGATTTTCATATTAGGTGCTTTTTGCTGCCAACTGCTGTCAGGTACTCCATAACAGCGACCTCAGTAGTCATTAGACATCGTGAGAAAGCAGAATGAGCCGCTCCACGCAACTCATGGACTTTGAACGTGGTCAGGTGATTGGGTGTCTCTTGTGTCATACGTCTGTACGAGAGATTTCCATACTCCTAAACATCCCTAGGTCCACTGTTTCCGATGTGATAATGAGGTGGAAACTTGAAGGCACAAATACAGCTCAAAAGCGTACAGGTCCTGATGGTACACGTACAGCAAAAAAAGTACAGGCCGACCTCGTCTGTTGACTGACAGAAACCGCCAACAGCTGAAGAGTGTCGTAACGTGTAATAGGAAGACATCTATCCAGACCATAGCAGAGGAATTCCAAACTACCTCATGATTCACTGCGGGAGGTGAGAAAACTTGGATTTCATGGTCGAGCGCGTGCTCATAAGCCACACACCACGCCGGTAAATGCCAAACGACGCCTCGCTTGGTGTATGGAGCGTAATCATTGGACGATTGAACAGTGGAAAAACGTTGTGTCTAGTGACGAATCACGGTACATAATGTGGCTATCTGATGGCACGGTGTGTGTATGGCGCATTCCCCGTGAACGTCATCTGCCAGAGTGTGTAGTGCCTACAATAAAATTCGGAGGCGGTGGTGTTATGGTGTGGTCGTGTTTTCCATGAAGGGGGCCTGCGCCCCTGTTGTTTTGCGGCCTGGCACTATCACAGCACAGGCCTACATTGATGCTTTAAGCACCTTCTTGCAATTCGGGGATGGCGATTACATCTTTCAACAAGATCGAGCACCTGTTCATAATGCACGGCCTGTGGAGGAATGGTTACACGACAATAACATACCCGTAATGGAATGGCCTACACAGAGTCCTCACCTCAATGGTACATGACATCTTTGGGATGTTTTGGAACGCCGTCTTCGTGCCAGGCCTCACCGACCGACATCGATACTTCTTCTCAGTGCAGCACACCGTGAACAATGTGCTGCCATCCCCCAAGAAATATTCCAGCACCTGATCGAACTGATGCCTGCGAGAGTGTAAGTTGTCATCAAGGCTAAGGGTGGGCCAACACCATACTGAATTCCAGCATTACCGATGGAGGGCGCCACAAACTTGTAAGCCATTTTCAGTCAGGTCTCTGGTTACATTTGATCACAAAGCATATATATTGAACTTTTCTTTCTTTAATTAACAGAATTCTATATAGTCACCGTGAGTTTCAAGACCCATATGGAGACAGTACAAGATTTATTACCGTGTTCAACGTGGCAAAACCACATCAGTGGGAGCAATGTCATCAGTAAACCTATGCTACCCATCTGAAGTGATATATATAACATAACCATAGAAAGAAGCCAATGAGAATGACGTATGGTGATGGCAGTCTTCAGGGAACTGGACAACTGGACCAGTTCTGCTAATCCACCGGTCCTGAAATGTTTCATTTAGGCACCACGTTGATGGCAAACGATGCGTGGCTGCGTTTCGTGTTATTTTGCCAGGTAAATATTTGTACTTGTTAATGAACTGCCGACGAATAATTAGCCAAATCGTGATTAGATGTAATGGTTCAAATGGCTCTGAGCACTATGGGACTTCACTGCTGAGGCCATCAGTCCCCTAGATCTTAGGACTACTTAAACGTAACTAACCTAAGGACATCGCACACATCCATGCCCGAGGCAGGATTCGAACCTGCGACCGTAGCGGTCGCGCGGTTCCTGACTATAGCGCCTAGAACCGCTCGGCCACTCCGGCCGGCGATTAGATGTAATCCCACATCAGACATTCAAGATTGGATTTTCCCACTTCTCACATGGGGGACTTAAGCGACCGTCAGATTCTCACAATGTGTGTTTTCAGTTTCCCTCAGAGATTACGTATTGCCTCATCACTGAAACAAACTCAGGTGAGGAATGTTTGATCTGCAGACATTCGTGGCAATATGTTAACTGCAAACTTGTTTTGGTTTACCATTTGCATTCATTGTTGACCGTGGCAACTGTAACTGAACGATAGCAGTACTAATATACTTCACGGGATAAGATCGAAAGCCTATCTTACACACTGCGATGTACTCCGTCGTCCACTTCCAGCTAAATCGAAGACTGTCCCTGTTTTCATGAATTTCTTGTTCTTTGTTCAAGCTGATATTCGTGGCAGTGGGCCTCTTCCCTTTTTAATTATGAAGTTTCATTGAGTCTGCAGGTCCAATTTTATTTCAATGAACTATGCTGCATGTCATACCTGCTTCTGAGTAGCTATTTTGTATGGAGTTCGTTTAAAAATATCTCATTGAGCTACCGGATGCCTGAAACACAAATAATGTAATATTATTGGTAATCACTGAGTCCACAGGACCAATCTGATGTTTCTGTATATATATATATATATATATATATATATATATATATATATATATATATATATATATATTTTTTTTTTTTTTTCCAGGGATTGCCAAGAAACTTTTGGAAGCACTGAACTTCTGATCAGGTAACAGTAGTTCTGGAATGTTCTTTTCTCAAGCTCGTATTCCATTGCAGATTCTGTCTAGTTCTAATGATAATACTGTATAATACACTGTCAAGTGACGTCAAAGTGACCACCTGCCAAAAGCCTGAAAAACCAACATTGCAACACGGACCGTTGAGAGACGTGCGCCGGCCGAAGTGGCCGTGCGGTTAAAGGCACTGCAGTCTGGAACCGCAAGACCGCTACGGTCGCAGGTTCGAATCCTGCCTCGGGCATGGATGTTTGTGATGTCCTTAGGTTAGTTAGGTTTAAGTAGTTCTAAGTTCTAGGGGACTAATGACCTCAGCAGTTGAGTCCCATAGTGCTCACAGCCATTTGAACCATTTGAGAGACGTGCACGAAGAGTGTGACCGAGGTTCTGGAAGGTACCGACAGGTGTGTGTAGCCATGCCGTCTCCAGTGCCACGGCCAATTGCCTTAGGTTTCTCAATTGAGGATCCATGGCACGTACAGCCGGATCGAGGTGCTCCCACAGATTTTCGACTGGGTTAAAATTCGGGGAGTCCGGTGGCCGGGGGAGAATGGTAAACGCATCCTGGTGCTCTTCTAACCACACACGTAGACTGCGAGCTGTGTGACACGTTGCATTGTCCTGCCGGTAGATGCTGTAATGCCGAGGAAAAACAAAATTCATCTAGGGTTCGACACGGTTCCAAACGATAGATGCAAACTTCCTTTTATCCATTGTGGCTTTCAAAATGACGAGATCTCCCAGAGAATGCCACAAAAACATTCTCCAGACCATACCGCTCCCTCCTCCGGCCCGGGCCCTTCCGACGATCGTTGCAAGGTCGTACACGCCCACGGCCATCTGTCCGTTGATTCATGTGAAAAGGCCACCTCCACCAATCATTGGACGTCCAGCTGTGGTACTGGCGTGCAAATTCCAGTCTTCGCCGCCGATGAACAGCAGTCAGCGTGGGTCATGAAACAGACACCTGCTGCGGAGGTCCATACGCAGCAACGGTCGTTGAGAAGAGACTCCTAGTAGACCCTTTGCTCATCTGGGTGGTCAGTTGCTCAACTGTTGCAGGTTTATTCACCAGTACACAACATCGTTCACCCCTGTCGTTTATGGTCCGTGGTGCACCGAAGGTGCCACGGCACCGGTTTTGGTAATGGCCGTTTGCTAAGCACGAGTAACTTTAACCATGGTCACACACAAACAGTTTACGGACTTAGCAAGTTCGGACATGTATCCACCCTTTGCCCGAAAGCCAATGATCATGGACTTATTGACGTCAAATAAATCGTTCCGTATTCGCATTACGACTACAACTGCTCTGTTTTCAACCTCCCTCAAAGACGCTTTACATACCCTCCACTCGGGACCTTCGAGTCTCGACCTGGCACACAGTTTTAATCTGCCAGGAAGTGTCATATCAGCGCACACTCCGCTGCAGAGTGAAAATCTCGGTCTGGAAACATCCCCCAGGCTGTGGCTAAGCCATGTCTCCGCAATATCCTCCCATCCAGGAGTGCTACTTGTGCAAGTTTCGTAGAAGAGCTTTTGTGGAGTTTGGAAGGTAGGAGACGGGGTATTAGCGGAATTGAAGCTGTGAAGAGAATTCGTGAGTCGTGCTTGGATAGCTCGCGAAAGGCAAAGGTCCCGAGTTCGAGTCTCGGTCCGGCACACGATTTTAATCTGCCAGGAAGTTTCAAAGTCAAATACTGTTTGATATTCAGTTTGTGGCAATAATTTCATTCTACAGTATTCCAAGCACAATAGGACATGACCATTAGAACGCTGAAGCGGGCGCGAAAGCTTTACAGCCGAAACATTAACATATACGAGGCTGGGCTCGGCACCAGTGACGTCACGGGTGGTAGCACTGCAATATAAGGACGACAGGAACGACCATATCACAGTCACTACTTGACAATGGCCTAGCTGCCCTATGTCGAAAGACTGGAAGGTATATACAATTTTGTCGATGGTCTTAAAATGAAACTAGCTCTTTGCGTCCCACGATAAGAGCGCGGCCTCCAGCCCACGTCGGTTGGCATTTCAAGGCATGGTGGGCCACTAGCGGAGGAGCCATGTTTTATGGACCGCGACTCGAAAGTGGACGGGCCGCGATAGTGCTCACGCAAACAGCCCGGAGCTTTCCCGGTCTCGGGGGGTGGTGCGCCGCTTTTCACTAATTGTCTTCACGGGCCACAGAGTTTCATGCTCCCTTTGTGTCTTTTCGCACAAGACTCGAGAATTCAAGAGTAAATCTTGGAATAGATAAATAAAAAGTACAGATTTCTTCATAACCACCTACAGGGGTTCAGAAGACAGCTACGTGAACAGTACAAGACATGCAGTAAATAGACACATATCAGTGGACAGATTACCTCTCTAAGTTTTTATTCACATTTCATGATTCGAAAACGGGTACCATTTGTGAGGCGACAAACATCCATACGACGGCCAGTACCTCGTGTCCTACCTTACAAACTTTACAGAAGCTCTCCTGCAAACCTTGCAGAACTAGCACTCCTGAAAGAAAGGATATTGCGGAGACATGGCTTAGCCACAGCCTGGGGGATGTTTCTAGAATGAAATTTTCACTCTACAGCGGAGTGTGCGCTGATATGAAACTTCCTGGCAGATTAAAACTGGGTAGCTCAGTTGGTAGAGCACTTGCCCACGAAAGGCAAAGGTCCCGGGTTCGAGTCTGGATCCGGCACACAGTTCTAATCTGCCAGGAAGTTTCATATCAGCGCACACTCCGCTGTAGAGTGAAAATTTCATTCTAGAATCATTCCCCAAGGCTGTATCTAAGCCATGTCTTTGCAGTATCCTTTCTTTCAGGAGTGCTAGTTCTGCAAAGTTTGCAGGAGAGCTTCTGTAAAGTTTGGAAGGTAGGAGATGAGGTACTGGCAGAAGCAAAGCTGTGAGGACGGGGCGTGAGTCGTGCTTGGGTAGCTCAGTTGGACGCCGGCATGGTAGCTCAGCGTGTTCGGTCAGAGGGTTAGCTGCCCTCTGTAATAAAAAAACTGAGTTAATCGATCAACAACGAACTTAAACGGATGTCTTACGACGTCCGCCCCAAGCAGATGCAACGAACAAAAGCGAACAAAATGAGATTAAAAAAAAAAAAGTTGGTAGTGCACTTGCCCGCGAAAGGCAAAGGTCCCGAGTTCGAGTCTCGGTCCGGCACACAGTTTTAGTCTGCCATGAAGTTTCATATCACCGCACACTCCGCTGTAGAGTGAAAATTTCATTATATCCATACGACGGTCTAACTTTTGCTAGACACGTCCCAACACGTCATGATCTATATCAGCGGTCGCACTGATTATCCTTCCCTGCAACTCATGCAGATGAAGTGACAGTGGAGACAGCAACACGCGATCTTTGACATACGAAGAAGCCACATCGAGTGAAGACACGTAGTCGTTGGGGCCACTGAGTTACGATGGAAGGCACGTAGAATCTAACGCTGAGACATTTCAGCATTCACGTAATGTGAGAGAAAGTATGGTGGAGCACGATCTGCAGCATGTATAAGTACACGAAACGAATCGTAGTTTTTTCCGGAAAGAAAAATGATCCCTAAACTTTTGCAGAGGACGTGGCAGAAAAGACGGCAAGTTTAGGTGAATATGAATGTGTTCAACAACCTTGTGCAGCTGTTCTAAGCCCCAGACACGCACATTGTGACAATCCACCATTCCTGACACATAAACGTGGCTTCGTCGCTGAAATTTAAATTGCGTGAAAAACCGTCGCTCTCCAGCAGCCGTTGCAAGTGATTCGAAACGTCCAATCCTAGCTTAATGTCCTTAGTGAACAGCGAACGTAACGGCTACAGCTGGTGTCGCTTTACAGGCAGACCTCTGCGTAGAATAAGCCTGATATTTGCGGTATCTGCAGATCTCAGCTCGCGTATGTCGCCGATTTCCAGAGAGGCATGGTTTCTTCGATCTCCTGAAGAACGATTTCCACACACTCTCCACCTTCTCTGTTGGCTGTACCACCCAGACTTCTTTCTTTGCTTCACGTAAGCAGATAGTCTTACGGAATGTGTTGTACCGTCCAGGGATTGTCTTTCCGTGTTGTCGCTATTATCTGATATTTAATACTAAATCGTCGCTGAAGCGTCACAGTTGATTCACATTTAGCGAATTCAATGACGCGTAACACACTGGCCGCTGCATTTATACCGTGTGGTTATAATTAAGTCCAGCTACTCACATAGGTTCAATGTGGGCTGTTGTTATCGTATTGCAGCGAAACTTGCTAGAGATGCTAATGCGTTAATGTGGAACCAATTTACGCTGGGAAAAATTAGTTCAAATTTTGGTCACCAGGTGCAAATCTGACGCTGCACAGCATCTCGTCGACGTCTCCGGTGCTTATATTGAACAAGTTGTGCAAGCGGCGGTTATTAATATAAAAAAAAGTTATGCCTTTCTCATTTGCTTAACTTTCTCTGCCCACAACCGTCTCCTAATTCATTACATATGGAAACATTTCTATACATCTTTCTTGAATTCTCAGTGCCAGATTTTCACCTCGTGGACGTAATTGGAACTATTTTTTTTCACAGCGTGAATCGGTTCCGCATCAACGCATTAGAATATCGCCAACTTTAGCTACCGTACGATAACTGCAGCCGACACAAGACCTCTGTGAGAAGCTGCACTTTAATTATAACCATCGGGTGAATCGTGTTCTGACACGGCTACCCCTAGTGGTGCTCTCTGCAATTATGGCACTACGCGTATTACTAATCGAGACTTGGAGAGACGCTGTATCCTGACATACGTGTCATTTTTCTGTGTGTCTATTAGTTTTGCGTGACCATCTTCTGAAGTCCCAGGGGTACTTATGAATAATCTTGTATGGGGAGTAACTGAATAGCCAGCTATAACCGACATCTTCTCCATTTAACAAGTCACCAAAGTTATCCTTTCGTCTTATCTTTTATAAAACCCATCTATCTCTTCCACCTTGCTTTCTAAATGTTGAGCTATCAATCCAGGTCCAACTATCTTTCGCCATTTCAGAAATATTTTCCGTTTCATGTGTTCAATTACAGCGTTAGCACACGACCCTACCTTTGATATCAACTCTCCAAGTACACATGGAGCTCATAATGCAGTGTAAAACGTATAAAACATTTTCCATTGATTGGGAGGTACCTTCTGTAAGAAAAAAACTAGAAGAAAATTTCACGAACTACCGTTATTACTAGCAACGAGGTGTGGATGAATCACGGTGAAGTCGGTAGTGTGATATCGATATATTAAAAGCTCATCCTTCATCCAAGGGGGTACATACAGATCACTTGGTTGTTCCTTGAAGAGTGTAAGCTTATATGTGTACAGTACGCCTCATATTGTCAAGAAATGATCTCCGTAGAAGCCGATAGTCTATGTGTCTATTCTGGTACAGAAGCGTCATCGATCTGTTACGGCACCCATAGCATAAATCGTGATCGTAACGCGGATTTATGATTTTAACTACGACACTGCGTTCTCCATGTAAGATCCTTCGCTTCTTGTTGCAGAGACAAACTATTTACCTGTTATTTCCCTGAAAAAGAGGGAATAACCTTGATGCAGTTTATTTCCTTATAGGAAATTCGTGAACTTCTCTGTAGGTACTTAACGACAAAATTATTTACAAGGGGCCTTTACAAAAGATGAGAGAAATTGATTATATGGATCGTATTTCGTAGATTAAAAATGTAGCAGTCATATTTACTGCAAAGCAAATGTGTGAACATTGGGTGAAACGTTAACAATATCGTTCTAATTATTTTCTCATGAATAACACTTTGTCTTAATGGTTTTGGCCGAATCTTCTAACTACAATAAGAATGGATAAATGGTAAATGTCTGAACAGCTTTTAATGTAGGCAGTTTGAAAGTAGTGAAAAAAGGGTTCCATTTTTAATAGACTTGGAATTACCGATCTTCTGAATGTTAGGCATAAAATAAATTACAAAAGAATATTAACCATTGTAACTAAATACTGGCTGATAGCTTAGATTAGATTTTTAGATATTCTTCTAAGAGCTCTTCTTCATATTAATGGGTTACAGTTGGTGGACATTAATCCACAACTAGCGGAATTTTATTTTTAGGTGAGATAACATCCACGGGGATCACATATGACAGAAAAAGTTTCCACTTTCCAGTATAGCACAGCACTCCAATAACAGTGGCACCTCTGTGTGTACAGAATAAACGTGTATGGTTCTTTAAAACGGTTTGATGAGAAAGAACACTTTGTTCATGAAGCTTTAAAAACGCATTTACGGTTTAGTGATGGGGAAAACTGTGTTTCGCCACTGAGATGTCCATTTTGTGGAGATCTTCCGTTTCTGGTTTATGAGTGTGTAAGAACTGTAGGACCGACTTCAGACAAAAAAATACTGTTCCTAATGAAAGAGTCAGTAAATATCTCACAAAAAAGTAAAGTATATGTTCATTCATTTTCTGTTTCCACCTGTTACCCTTCGTATCACATGCATATATCCTACTGTATAGTACACTCTATCTTGCTACATAGTACGTTCTGTTATCTTCGTAGATAAAATGATTATTACAATCAGAAACACGAGTTCGATAATGTTTTTCCTATGGGTCCATTATATATAGTGTTATGGCATATAGAGTCAAGCGCCGGCACGCCAGTCAGTTACAATAGAGAAGAGGTGGCTGTGAACAAGACGTCAGCCAATCGCACGCTGACCGACCCCCCTCCAGGACGACAACGCGACAGCATCGGCACCTATGTCACGAGGACATAAGCGCCGCGACCGACCGGAGACGGCCAGTTGAGTAGCAGCTTCAAGATTAGAGACTTCAATAGTTGCGTCAGCTCTATTTACTTCGCTTGTACACTCTATGTAGCGAGATTTGGAACTGTCTATACTGAAGAAGATGCCGTATTTTGTATGTTTCCCTTTGCTTGCGACACATCTGTGTAGTTACGAAAGCTAACTATTTTATCTTTTCTTTTTGTAATAACACTCATTAATACGATAGATGGAACGCACATAACACAGGTGTTTTTGTTTCTGACGTAGCAGATAGCCAGGCTGCTAAACATCGTACACCAGCTACTAACCACTCAAGCGACCAACGCAGCGCAAACTACAACTACTGTAGCTCCGAGTGCTATACCGCCTTTTCGCTAATTTAACAAAAAGAAGAGGAATGACTCGAGTGGCTGCAACAGTATGAAGCCCACACCATTGCTCATAACGTATCAGGTACTGAGTAACAACATTATTCTTTGTCAGAAGTAGGAAGTGTAGTTTTTTGCCTCATTCAGAAGTTGTTCCCTACTGCCACTCCGAGTGATCATTCCCATGACCAGGTTATAGATTATCCAACTGAGTGTTAGTACCAACAAGTGAATGTGGTGGCAGCTAGGTACCAGTTTTTTCATTGCAAGGAAAGGTCAGAACAAGCTTATTGCAGGTGGGTAACAGATTTGCAGAGTATGACGAGGAAATCCAAATTCAAATGTTCTTGTGGTGCTTTATATTCAGACTTTATGTTGCATGATGCGATCGTGTACAATGTGACTGATGTCAGACTTTGAGAACAGATTTTGAAACATTCCGACCCCATCATTTGAGCAACCACAAATTTGTTGGGTCAAGCCACCTCTTGCTCGTAACCCGCCATTAGGCAGCGACAGTATGCGCACCACGCCACGTAAACCGTTCTCTAAATAGGCGAACAGAATTAAGGCAAATGGCTCTAAGCACTATGGGACTTAAAATCTGAGGTCATCAGTCCCCTAGACTTAGAACTACTTAAACGTAAATAACCTAAGGTCGTCACACACATGCATGCCCGAGGCATGATTCGAACCTGCGACCGTAGCAGCAGCGCGGTTCCGGACTGAAGCGCCTAGAACCGCTCGACCAAATCGGCCGGCTGAGAATTAAGGCATGCCCTCGGTGATATTCACGGCACAAACGCCAAGACTGCTAGTCCAGACAAGCACAGTGTTGCGCTTGTGGCAAGAAAGGCCACGTACAATCCGTATATTTTCAAAGGAACAAACATAATAATTCCGCCCAATCACAAAAATCTAGTTACAAGGCTCATGTAATTAATGCAGTGTATTAAAAAGACTGCTGCAGGCATTAGCAAAACTAGCAAGCGAACAGTTTCTTCAGTGTTACGCCAGTCCAACAAACTTTTTATTGATTTGCATATCAGTGGCAAATGTGTGAAATTTCGGTTGGACATTGTTCAATCGTAACATATATCAACGGTTAGGCTTCCCACGCCTATCTAAAACTAGCACGCACTTGACAGCTTATAACGGACAAGACATTTCCGTTTCCAGAACATGTACTTTGCCTGCCCAGTATCGCTCATATATGTGGACTGTGACTTTCACTTTGCTACAGTCACGCGATTGTGAGAATATATTTGGCCTTTAATTGTTTTGTTTTAAAATTCAGGACAATGTGTTGTCAGTGGCTGCATTCAATGTCAAAGGCAATGCAGCTAGCTTGCTGGAAGAATCCCCTGAACACTTTTCTGAATGTTTAGGCAAGGCTAACAATTTTGTAGCCGGCCGGAGTGGCCGAGCGGTTAAAGGCACTACAGTCTGGAACCGCACGACCGCTACGGTCGCAGGTTCGAATCCTGCCTCGGGCATGGATGTGTGTGATGTCCTTAGGTTAGTTAGCTTTAAGTAGTTCTAAGTTCTAGGGGACTTATGACCACAGCAGTTGAGTCCCATAGTGCTCAGAGCCATTTGAACCATTTTTTGAACAATTTTGTTGCACATATTATTATGAAAGGCGATGCGCAGTCAGAACTGTTCCCATTGCATTACGGGACAAAGTGGCTGCTGAACTTAAAGAACTGCGAGATAGCTGAGGTATTTTGCCTATCCACACTAGTCAATGGGCAAGTGTACTGGTTATGCGCCCCAAACCTTCCCGTTCGTATTCGGCTATGTGTTGAATTTAAGTCCAGAGTCAATCCACAAACTGTGATAGATACTTACCCATTGTCATGCCCAGAGGATCTCATGGACAGATTAGGCGCTCGACGCTACACTTCAAAGATTGACTTGCGTGACGCATATCTTCAGTTACCACTAGATGAAGAATCTTAAAAAGTGTGTGTTCTGAACACTCATTTAGGTTTGTTTAAATATTTTCGTTTGCATTTTGGCTATGCTTCCGCACCCGCCATTTTCCAACGGTAATTGGAACGGCAGACTGCTCAAGCACAAAAATACTCAAACTATTTAGACTATGTAGTCCTAGCAAGCCTTACATCTGAAGACCACATTGCAAATTTGCGTGATTTGTTTCGTGTGTTATCTGATGCAGGCTAAAGTGTAGACTGGACACGTGTGACTTTTTTTAACCCTGAGCTGCAGTATCTTGGCCGTAACAGCCAAGGTGTACATCCTGTTCACTCAAATTTGTTAGCCATACGAGACCTGCCAGTTAATCGAATGTCACAGAATTACAGTCAGTCTTCATACCGAATGCTGCACAAAGCGCAGCTCCATTGCATCGCTTGCGTCGCAAGGGCGTCCTCTCTGTTTGGACAGATGAGTGCTAACAAGCTTCTCAAAAACTTAAAGATGCATTGCTTAGTGATGGATGCTTGTTTCACTTTGATCCTGATAACCCAGTTGTGTTGCAAGTTGACGTTTCCTCTTATGGAATCGGTGGCTTGCTCACCGAATTGGTGATAAAGGCAGACCTATTGGTTTCGAATCGAAAGTGTTGTAGAGTTGTCCAAAGCTCATTGAAACTATTCACAAGTGGAGAAAGACACTTTTGCTATTGTCTGTAGTGTCACCAAATTCCACCACTATTTGTATGGCAGACAATTCTGCCTAGTAACGGATCACAAGCCATTGCATTCCTTGTTTCATCCGATGAAGCCGGTTCCTGTACGAACTGCCAAAAAATTGCAAATATGAGCTTTGTTGTCGTCTCACTACCAGTACAATATTTTGTGTCGTCCGACAGTTCAACATGGTAATGCGGACACACTTTCACGTTTTCCGACTGGTCCTGGTATAGACTTTGACGCTTCTGCTGCATATTGTCACATCGATGCTCACGATTCTGAATTGCTTCAATCCTTTCCTCTGAATAATAGGAAACTTGCACAGGCCACATAAGGCGATTCCGATCTGAACATTTTTCTAAAATACATTCGCACATCTTAGCCTCGCTCATTGCACAGCATAAAAGAACTCTGTGGTGAGCTGATATTTTTCACGTCCGCATAGCCTCGCTATAGAGCAAGGTGTGATTCTTGTTGAAAATGGCAGTGGACAGTAGCGTGTGTTGATCCCCAAAACTCTGCAAAAAGAAGTGTGGGAGATTGCTCGTACGAAGCAGTTAGCGCGTCGGCACTGTTCTTATCAGGGTATGGACATCCCAATAGAACAGTTGACGTCACAGTGTCACGTATGTGTGGAAAATCAGTCCGCTCAGCCACAGAAAGCCTCTGCTTGGCCTAAGTCGCAATCACCATGGCAACGTGTGCACATATACTTTGCGGGACCTTTTTGGAAACTCTTGGATGATTGTGGTAGGCTGCTACAGCTAACTTCCTTTTGCTGTGTCAACGAGCTCGACAACGTCACGTAGCACAGTAAAGGCGATGTTCTCTATTTTTTGCTTCGAAGCTTTGTCGGACAACGGCCCTCAGTTCACATCAAATGAATTTGAAACATTATGTGAACGCAATGGCATACAGCATCTAACTATTGCACCGTTCCATCCGCAGTCAAACGGCGAAGCGGAACGTTTTGTCACAATCTTCAAGCAGCAGATGGCCAAACTTCGCACAGCACACAATAGGGATCAAGCATTGCATCTGTTTCTCGCCTTCTATTGTTCGCATCCACGACATGGACCATCGCCGGAGGAATTGCTTCACGGTCGCCGCCATCGGACACTGTTCGACCTGGTCTACCCTCCTCGCCATCCGGCACCGAAGGAAGGCCGCTTCACACCGCATGATGTGTTTCTCTGTTTTTTTAGCGGTGGCAGACGGTGAGCGTGAGGCGAGATCCTTCGTCGACTTGGCGCATGGATGTATCTTATTTCAGGCCCAGACGGACTGCAGCGCCAACAGCACAAACAAATTCGCCACTTTCACATGCACGGTGATCTATCTGTATCTCTTCCCCCAGATCTACGGATCCCGAGGACAGCGCGGCCACAGCAGTCGCCAGAGGATGTCATCACGACACCGCGGGACGACCCCAAGGAGACGGAGCCTTCAACTCCTCCGCTCCTCTCGTCCTACCGATGGAGCTGAGCCCGCCCACGCCGCAGCAGCCGACACCTTCTACATCTTGCTATGGGACTCAGGAGGTTAACGCGTACCCTTCTGGGCGTTTCCGGGGTACGTTTCCACCAGATAAAAGACCGGATGGCGGGGTACGACTGGAAGTCTGACGTCGATTGCAGTCACAGCTTCCAGTCGATGAGAGCATCCACGCTCCTATCTCCCCTGCCGTTGTCGTGTTCCACATACGACGACGGTCCGTCGCTTTGGGGAGGGGGAGGAATGTTACGGCTTAAAGTCAAGCGCTGGCACGCCAGACGGGAACGAGACAGAAGAGCTAGCTGTGAGAAGACTGATCGACACAAAAAAGGACGACAGCGCGACAGCAGCGGCCCCTGTGTGAAGAGGACGCAAGCGCCGCTACCGACTAGAGACTGTCAGTTGAATAGCACCTTCAAGATAAGAGACTTCAACAGCAGAGTCGACTCTAGTTACTTCGCTTGTACATTCTATGTAGCGCAGACTTGGAATTGTCTATACTGAAGAAGGCTTATTTTGTATGTCACCATTTGCTTGCGACACATCTGTGTAGTTGCAGAAGCTAAGTATTGCATCTTTTCTTTTTGTAATAAGATTCATTAATACAATTTGTTTGAAAGCTTGTCTAACGAACCGAGTACGCAGGATTCCTAGACACCATATAAAGAAAAATGTTCAAATGTGTGTGAAATCTTATGGGACTTAACTGCTAAGGTCATCAGTCCCTATGCTTACACACTACTTAACCTAAATTATCCTAAGGACAAACACACATACCCATGCCCGAGGGAGGACTCGAACCTCGGCCGGGACCAGCCGCACAGTCGATGACTGCAGCGCCTTAGACCGCACGGCTAATCCCGCGCGGCACACCACATAAAGACTGATGGTATATAATATGAGAAAGATGGTCCTCAAAGAACTCGAGGTCCATTAGGTGCACAGTGCGTATACATAAAGAGATGTAAAACTGAATATCTCCAGAGGCATCCAAGAGCATTCATTGTCGGTTGCAACTCTATGCGTTCTCTCACTGATTAGCTGCCCCTTCACTGGGCAGAAGAAAAGTAAATACCGCGCCTCACCTTGCGCACGTACAAGATCCTCCTTTCTCCAAGCTAGATTCTTTCTGCACAACGTGTATTTCTTTTACTGCGGTTTACTAGAGCATCAAACATAAAATTACAACAAAAACAAGAACACGAACTCAAAACATGTTTAACACAAATAAAAAGAAACTTAATGTTACACCAACAATATCTACAAATTCATGTAAAATTACAGAGGTAACTGAATTGCGAGTTGAAGAAATCTGACATTAAGGGGTAAAATGCGACTCCAGTACGCACATGGAAGCAAATGTTACTTAACTGGTACACAGACGAATTCGTATTAAAGCATGTTTCACGAATCATTCCCATATTTCTGCTTGGAAATCGCGGAAAATTATCATTTTCGACCTGCGTAGTTCGAATACTGATTTGGCGCTGACTTCGTCCTTTTTCTGTTATTCTTGAGCTAGATTAATGGAATATTTCGTTTCATCTTCAAGTTATACAGGAGAAAATGAATTAAGTACATATTTCAGTTTTTTTAAGTTAATTTTATTGCCATAATTATTAAACTCTTTACATAACTGGATAGGAGGTCAAAAACTTTTAGGAATGACTACGTAATTCTTTTTGTTGTGATGCTAAGGTTGAATGATGAGTAGTTTTAAACGTTTTTCCTTCTACCTTTATGCGTTGATGGTCAAAACGAAAGGAAGAAACGAATATTTTGCAAGGCTGCGTTTGTTTTGCCACGAAACAATATAAACAGATGACAGTAATGTAGAAAGAGGGTGGTTTTTGAAAATCAGCCTTATGCAAACACAATTAGTTTATTTTAATACTTACCCACACAAGTATCGACACCAATGTGTCATCTTCTGTGGGTCAAATTTTTATTTCCTGTAAAGTACAATATCACATTTGTAATAATTTAACTGCTGTAGGTCTAAAAATATACCATATTTGCAATTTGATTCGTTTTCTTTGGACACTCACCTTAAAATTACATCGCTAGCTGAGCTGTATTATTATACATCGATTTTAGTGCTCATTTTCGTCGATTTTTTGACAGCATGTCATCTGCAACCTAGCCATGAAGAAAATTATTGCGTATTTGTGGAGAGCTGTTTCAGGGTAGAGGTTATGTACGTTTCTGTACTTACATTTTCCGTTCTGTTTCGTGTCCCTGGTTGGTGTTTCAATCAGCTGCTCTTTAGTGCATTGCTTTCACTACTTCACCTCACATGCACTTACATAAAATGTGGCGCAATGTGAACTGAACAGACACTTCTGACAACACACTGAATGGGAGGTGTCATGTTATTGTCGTTGCTCACTTGTTCATCGTTGGTCTTGTGTTTGTTACGGGGCTGATTTGTAGAAAAAATGTAAAGAATACGGAGCATAAATAACTGCCATATACATAACGGTAGACAAATATATTCTTCCTCTTTTCCAACTTAACGGATTTGCACACACATTCTTGTTGTTGTTGTGGTCTTCAGTCCTGAGACTGCTTTGATGCAGTTCTCAATGCTGCTCTATCCTGTGCAAGCATCTTCAACTCCAAGTACCTACTGCAGCCTACATGCTTCTGAATCTGCTTAGTGTACTCATCTCTTGGTTTCCCTCTACGATTTTTACCCTCCACGCTGCCCTACAGTACTAAATTGGTGACCCCTTGATGCCTCAGAACATGTCCTACCAACCGATCCCTTCTTCTGGTCAAGTTGTGCCACAAACTTCTCTTCTCCCCAATTCTATTCAATACCTCCTCATTAGTTATGTGATCTACCCATCTAATCTTCAGCATTCTTCTGTAGCACCACATTTCAAAAGCTTCTACTCTCTTCATGTCTAAACTATTTATCGTCCACGTTTCACTTGCATACATGGCTATATCCATACAAATACTTTCACAAACGACTTGCTAACACGTAAATCACTACAAGATGTGAACAAATTTCTATTCTTCAGAAACGCTTTCCTTGCCATTGCCAGTCTACATTTTATATCCTCTCTATTTCGACCATCATCAGTTATTTTGCTCACAAAATAGCAAAACTCCTGTACTACTTTAAGTGTCTCATTTCCTAATCTAATTCCCTCAGCATCACCCGACTAAATTCGACTACATTCCATTATCCTTTTTTTGCTTTTGTAGATGTTCATCTTATACCCTCCTTTCAAGACACTGTCCATTCCGTTCAACTGCTCTCCCAAGTCATTTGCTGTTTCTGACAGAATTACAATGTCATCGGCGAACCTCAAAGGTTTTATTTCTTCTCCATGGATTTTAATACCTACTCCGAATTTTTTTTTTGTTTCCTTTACTGCTTGCTCAATATACAGATTGAATAGCATCGGGGAGAGGCTACCACCCTGTCTCACTCCCTTCCCAACCACTGCTTCCCTTTCATGTCCCTCGACTCTTATAACTGCCATCTGCTTTCTGTACAAATTGTAAATAGCCTTTCGCTCCCTGTATTTTATCCCTGCCACCTTCAGAATTTGAAAGAGAGTATTCCAGTCAACATTGTGAAAAGCTTTCTCTAAGTCTAGAAATGCTAGAAATGTAGGTTTGCCTTTCCTTAATCTTTCTTCTAAAATAAGTCGTAGGGTCAGTATTGCCTCACGTGTTCCAACATTTCTACGGAATCCAAACTGATCTTCGCCGAGGTCGGCTTCTACCAGTTTTTCCATTCGTCTGTAAAGAATTCGCGTTAGTATTTTGCAGCTGTGACTTATTAAACTGATAGTTCGGTAATTTTCGCATCTGTCAAGACCTGCTTTCTTTGGGATTGGAATTATTATATTCTACTTGAAGTCTGAGGGTATTTCGCCTGTCTCATACATTTTGCTCACCAGACGGTAGAGTTTTGTCAGGACTGGCTCTCCCAAGGCCGTCAGTAGTTCTAATGGAATGTTGTCTACACCCGGGGCCTTGTTTCGACTTAGGTCTTTCAGTGCTCTGACGAACTCTTCACGCAGTACCATATTTCGCATTTCATCTTCATCTACATCCTATTCCATTTCCATGATATTGTCCTCAAGAACATCGCCCCTGTATAGACCCTCTATATACTCCTTCCACCTTTCTGCTTTCCCTACTTTGCTTATAACTGGGTTTCCATCTGAGCTCTTGATATTCATGCAAGTGGTTCTCTTGTCTCCTAAGGTCTCTTTAATTTTCCTGTAGGCAGTATCTATCTTACTCCGGGTGAGATAAGCCTCTATATCGTTACATTTGTCCTCTAGCCGTCCCTGCTTAGTCATTTTGCACTTCCTGTCGATCTCATTTTTGAGACGTTTGTATCCCTTTTTGCCTGCTTCACTTCCTTTCATCAATTAAATTCAGTATCTCTTCTGTTACCCTTGGATTTCTACTAGCCCTCGTCTTTTTACCTACTTGATCCTCAGATGCCTTCACTATTTCATTCCTCAAAGCTACCCATTCTTCTTCTACTGTATTTCTTTCCCCCATTCCTGTCAATTGTTCCCTTATGCTCTCCCTGAAACTCTCTACAACCTCTGGTTCTTTCAGTTTATCCAGGTCCCATCTCCTTAAATTCCCACCTTTTTGCAGTTTCTTCAGTTTTAATCTACAGTTCATAACCAATCAGAGTCCACATCTGCCCCTGAAAATGTCTTACAATTTAAAACCTGGTTCCTAAATCTCTGTCTTACCATTATATAATCTATATGAAACCTTGTAGTATCTCCAGGGGTCTTCCATGTATTCAACCTTCTTTCATGATTCTTGAACCAAGTGTTAGCTATGATTAAGTTATGCTCTGTGCAAATTTCTACCAGGCGGCTTCCTCTTTCATTTCTTAGCCCCAATCCATATTCACCTACTACGTTTCCTTCTCTCCCTTTTCCTGCTGCCGAATTCCAGTCACCCATGACTATTAAATCTTCGTCTCCCTTCACTACCTTAATAATTTCTTTTATCTCATCATACATTTCATCAATTTCTCCATCATCTGCAGAGCTAGTTGGCATATAAACTTGTACTACCGTAGTAGGCATGATCTTCGTGTCTATATTGGCCACAATAATGCGTTCACTACGCTGTTTGTAGTAGCTTACCCGCACTCCTATTTCTTTATTCATTATTAAACCTACTCCTGCATTAACCCTATTAGATATTGTATTTATAACCCTGTATTCACCTGACCAGAAGTCTTGTTCCTCCTGCCACCGAACTTCACTAATTCCCACTATATCTAACTTTAACCTATCCATTTACTTTTTAAATTTCCTTACCTACCTGCCCGATTAAGGGATCTGACATTCCATGCTCCGATTCGTAGAACGCCAGTTTTCTTTCTCCTGATAACGACGTCCTCCTGAGTAGTCCCCGCCCGGAGGTCCGAATGGGGGACTATTTTACCTCCGGAATATTTTACCTAAGAGGACGCCATCATCATTTAATCATACAGTAAAGCTGCATGCCCTCAGGGAAAAATTACGGCTGTAGTTTCCCCTTGCTTTCAGCCGTTCGCAGTACCAGCACAGCAAGGCCGTTTTGGTTATTGTTAGAAGGCCAGATCAGTCAGTCATCCAGACTGTTGCCCCTGCAACCACTGAAAAGGCTGCTGCCCATCTTCAGGAACCACACGTTTGTCTGGCCTCTCAACAGATACCCTCCGTTGTGGTGGCACCTGCGGTACAGCTATCTGTGTCGTTGAGGCACGCAATTCTCCCCACCAACGGCAAGGTCCATGGTTCATGGGGGGACACACATTCTGACAATTTCTTAATGTGCTCAGTATTGGGTGTGAACGCCTCTGGCAGGAATATAGGCCCGACGACGACGGAGCGTGCTGTGAATGATGTCATCAATCTCATGCTGAGGCAATAACGCCCATTATTCCTTTTATTTGCGTATTTAATTTAATGATATGATTCTGTGTATCTTAAAAAGAGGGAGTGAATATTTTTCAATCTTTGTTCAATTTTCTACATTTATTACAGGAAATAGGAACAAAAAACAAAAAATCGGTTATTTCGGAGCCGGTTATTTTGAGCGGTTTTAATAACTATGTTAAAATAGTGTGAATAAACGATATAACAGAAAAACGATCGATTCAGCGATAACCGCCATCCCTACCAGATACTGTGGGTTCGATCGGTGGCTGCACAAATCAAGATGCGTGGAGTCAGTGCGGGTCAGCGCTGCAGGACCTTGAGTTTCCGTGGCGTGGCAGTGGCCGTGGCCGCGGGCTGTTGCCGCAGTAGGTTAGCGCCTCTGCCAGTCAGAGCGGCAGCCAGCCACAGCCACTTTCGCCTTCTGTGACGCGCTGGTAGTCCAGCTGGGCCGCTGAAAGCGAAACAGCGCCGGTGGCACATGAGGGACGCACCACAGCCCGCTGCAATACTCGGCGGCGATGGCGACGTGCACTCCCCTTAAGCCGTCGGCACACGGACCGTGCTGTCGAACGTTAACGTTGAGCGTGCCAAGTTCAACGTGGTGCTGAACACTCAGGAACGATGCGACTTGTGCATACGGTACGTTGGCCCCAACTTGGTATACGCGATCGCAACGCACTCCAGCGGCAGTTGAAGGATGTTTCTAGTTCGTAAATCACATTGTTTACTCAACGGGCCGCGCGGGATTAGCCGAGCGGTCAGGGCGCTGCAGTCATGGACTGTGCGGCTGGTCCCGTCGGAAGTTCGAGTCCTCCCTCGGGCATGAGTGTGTGTGTTTGTCGTTAGAATAATTTAGGTTCAGTACTGTGTAAGTTTAGGGACTGATGACTTTAGCAGTTAAGTCCCATAAGATTTCACACACATTTGAACAACATACTCAACGGGCGCACGTAAAATTCCCACACTAGCTCTATTAAAACGCACATTTCCTCCATCGTCCACAAAAAGGAAAGTACCATGTCCAACCAATAAGGACACAGGGTTATAAAAGTTCCATTACAAACAGTGCGGTACAAATTTGGAATAATTATCCGTATAAGATAAACATTATTTCATCATTCCCACATTTTTGTTAAACCCT
This sequence comes from Schistocerca nitens, assembly GCF_023898315.1. Taxonomy (NCBI): domain Eukaryota; kingdom Metazoa; phylum Arthropoda; class Insecta; order Orthoptera; family Acrididae; genus Schistocerca; species Schistocerca nitens. Next base: position 710,113,055 of record NC_064614.1, on the reverse strand, counting down.
AAGGTCAGTCTTACTTGATCAGTGTTCCTACCCAGTAGCAGAATCTTTGCAACATGTGAATTACAAAGCATAAAAGAAAAAGGAGCAAATATCTTTATACAAGTAGCGCAAGCTGCCCAGTAGATTAAGCCAATCGAACAAAGTCACCCCTCAAAAAAAGGTGAACTTATATTTACATAACATCAAATATTATAGTATATACTTATATTAAACTAATAATAAAGTATCAGAACCCAGTAAAAACGCGAATGTTAGGAAAAAAATGTGGAAGTGGCAATACCCGAAACACCGTCCCATTAAACATATCTACAGCCGGCAGTGACACTACTCATTACGCTACATCAATAACAAACTCCGAACGCCTAATCATAGTATGTTAGTCCCACAGAAAACCTTAATCGTGGATATGTTACTAATTGAAATTTAATTATAACAAATTGTACCAAGAACAATGCGTTTTAGGTGGATCTTCAGTGTGTCGCTGACTTCAAATAGCCTACTCTCATAATACGCAAGTTACAATAATTCTTTTGCCACGAATATGATGTTTCTCATTATTTTATTGGAAAGAATCACACAGTTAACAACGGGTTTTCCAGTGATTCCCAATTTGCTAGTGCTCAGAAACGGCTTATATACATATAGGACATCGAAAGGTTGCAAAAAACGGCAGCTCGTTTTTTATTATCACGTAATAGGGGAGAGAGTGTGGCAGACATGATACGCGAATTGAGATGGAAGTCATTACAGCAAAGACGTTTTTCGTCGCGGCGAGATCTATTTACGAAATTTCAGTCACCAACTTTCTCTTCCGAATGCGAAAATATTTTGTTGAGCCCAAGCTACATAGGTAGGAAAGATCATCAAAATAAAATAAGAGAAATCAGAACTCGAACAGAAAGGTTTAGGTGTTCGTTTTTCCCGCGCGCTGTTCGGGAGTGGAATGGTAGAGAGATAGTATGATTGTGATTCGATGAACCTTCTGCCAAGCACTTAAATGTGAATTGCAGAATAGTCATGTAGATGTAGATGTAGATGTAGGCTTGAAATGAATGCCAATATGGCGCCTCACAACTCTGTACTAAAGGGAGACGGCGTGCGTGTGACGTAGGTGGCGTTGTGCCATCTCATTGGTCAACGATCAGACGCACGCTCAGAATATCTGACATGCCAGATATTGCTCTGCACGTTCGGAAAGACTCCCGAACGTGCTATTCCACACTATGACGTCAGAAACTCGGCACGCTCAACGTTCGGATGCACGGTCCGTGTGCCGACGGCTTTAGCTACGGCGATTATTGCTGGAACAACTGGTTTTCGGTTACACTGGTTCTTTTCGTCTCCAGCTTTAACTATCAAAATCTTTAAAAATAAGCTGTTTCTGAATAACCGATTCTCGGTTTGTTGCTGTTGGTACTGTAATAAACTTAGCTTTTGAACAAACATTGAAATATGCTAATGAAAGTGAAGGAATCGATATGCGGTTGAGGTTGCGGCAGAAATCCATCTCGTAAAAAACATGCGAACATTGTCCGCACAGGCCTCGAAGGCCCAACGGCACCGATCGGCCGTCGTGTCATCCTCACCCATTAAGCGTTACCGGATACAGATACGGAGGACCATGTGGTCAGCTCACCGCTCCCACCGGCCATTATCAGTTTTCGTGACTGGTGCCGCTACTTCTCAGTGAAGTAGCTCCTCAACTGGTATCACAAAGGCTGCCACTTCACCCCATCTGCCACCAGCACTCGGCAGACCCTGACGGTTCCCATCCAAGAGCTAGCCGAGCCCGACAGTGCGTAATTTCGGTGACCTGACGGGACCGGTGTTACCACTGCGGCAAGCCCGTTGACAAATATGTGTCAGTCTTCAGAAAAGATCGCGAATGTGAAAGAGACGGCAGTAGCGATAGCAACAGTGAAATGTCACAACATGACTTTCCCGCATCGTCATTTTTGGATGGTATCGGTTATCCACCGTGAAGCAACCACAAAATTGAGAGTTCAGTAATTATTCAAAATCCATAGTACGACAATAAAATTATAGATACATCGATCAAATTTTCCTTTACTTGTAAGGAACATTCAGGATGTTTTCCCTTTACATGATATCCCAGGTATTGTTGTTGCGCCTCCTCCTCCCTTTCTTTTTTTTTTTTTTTTTTTTTTTTATATAAGCGAATGGAGCACTCTACTTCATTGCTAACACACTTCCAAACTAGGAATGGTACACTTCTGCAATAAAACTGATGTCAGAGGCGATTACGACACCGAGGAACTACGGCACACACCAGGTGGGGCCAAATATTAAACACTGATCGTATACTCGTACCGTTTAATAGGCCACTCCACACAGTAAAAGGTACATTATTCGTTCTGCAATGCGGTATTGATTCTTGTGTTACGTGTGTACTGCTGGTTTTCAAATAGAGTCTTTTTCTAAATTAAAATAGTGCTCTTAGATTTTCCCAATTTTTATGGTAATCCACTATTCTATGATAGTCAAATACCGGGTGACCAAAAAGTCAGTATAAATTTGAAAACTGAATATATCACGGAATAATGTAGATAGAGCGGTACAAATTGACACACATGCTTGGAATGACATGGGGTTTTATAAGAACCAAAAAAATACAAAATTTCAAATAATGACCCACAGATGGCGCTTCATCTGATCAGAACAGCAACAATTAGCATAACAAAGTAAGACAAAGCAAATGATGTTCTTTACAGGAAATGCTTAATATGTCCACCATCATTCCTCAACAATAGCTGTAGCCGAGGAATAATGTTGTGAACAGCACTGTAAAGCATGTACGGAGTTATGGTGAGGCATTGGCGTCGGATGTTGTCTTTCAGCATGCCTAGAGATGTCGGTCGATCACGATCCACTTGCGACTTCAGGTAACCCCAAAGCCAATAATCGCACGGACTGAGGTCTGGGAACCTGGGAGGCCAAGCATGACAAAAGTGGCAGCTGAGCACACTATCATCACCAAACGACGCGCGCAAGAGATCTTTTACGCGTCTAGCAATATGGGGGAAGCGCCATCCTGCATAAACATCCTACGTTCCAGCAGGTGTTTATCAGCCAGGCTGGGGATGATGCGATTCTGTAACATATGGGCGTACCTCTCATCCGTAGTGGTAGCAGTTACAAAACCAGAATCACACATTTCCTCGAAGAAAAAAGGCCCGATAACGGTAGATGTGGTAAATCCAACCCATACCGTGACTTTCTCGTCGTGCAATGGAGTTTCCACGACAGTTCTAGGATTTTCGGTAGCCCAAATTCTGCAGCTGTGGGCGTTGACAGACCCTCGGAGCGTGAAATGAGCTTCGTCGGTCCACAACACGTTACTCAACCAATCGTCATCTTCCGCCATCTTTTGAAACGCCCACACCGTAAATGCCCTCCGCTTCACTAAATCGCCAGGTAACAGTTCATGATGCCGATGGATTTTGTACGGATAACAACGGAGGGTACGCCTAAGTGCAAACGAAACAGTAGTGTATGGAATGCCGGTGCGACGTGCGACTGCACGAGCGCTGACTTCCCCGTGCACAGACGAACCCGCTACAGTCTCCATTTCTTCCTGAACTGTCACAGCAGCATTACGCCTTGTGCTCGGTCGGCCACTACGGGGTCTATCGTCTAAACAACCCGTGGCTTCGAACTTCGAAATCATTCTCGCCACAGCTGCATTTGGCAACGGACCTTTACCCGTTCGATTCCCCTTCCTATGACGATAGTATCGTAACGCTGAACTAGCACATTCCCCATTCTGATAATACAACTTCATTAAAAGCGCCTTTTCAGGTAACGGCAACAAGCTGCGACTGCTGGCGCATCTGATTCTCTCTCTTTTTCTTTTCCTTTATTGCATTTCAATTCCCCATCGGGGTGGGCTGGCAGCAGCATATGCACTGCTCTTCAGCCGAAAGACATAGAACAAACAATAGAAGACATTTGAAAATAACAAAGGAGAGAATATGGTGAACATAGATATAAAAAAGGGGGAACATCATGGAAGGCAATTGATAAAAAACGGGGTGACTGTAAAATGGAGATAAAAAACTGTTTAAAAGTAGCACACACAAAAATCCACACACTGCGACAATTAAAGGAACACAAGGCACAGTATGACTGGAGCATAAAAGGTATCGACGGATGGCGTAGCACAGAACAAACACTGACGGCGAACCTCAAGGCAGTACACAATTAAAATCACACCTCTTAACGCACAGGAGAAACAGCAATAAACACAACAATGATGTGGCACACTGACGATGATCAAAACAGAGGATCTGCCAGGCGCGAGGAGATGAGGGAGACCGGAAGAAGGGAGGGAGGGAGGGATGGCGGGAGAGAGGGAGGGAGGGAGGAGAAGAGAGGGGGGAGATGAGCGGGAGGCGCGCTGAAGAGGGCCAGGTAGGGAGGGATGTGGGAAGGAAAGAGGCAAGTATGGGGTGCAGGGTCTCAGGGGGGGGGTGGAGGAGGAAAATCCGCTGTGGGAGAAGGAGGGGAGAGGAAAAAGGGGGCCCTGGGGAGGGGGGGAACAAGGCCAGGTTATAGTTGGAAGGAAGGGTAGATGTCACGGCGAAGTTCGTCATCTGGGAGGGGGAGGCGTTGAAAATTGCCCTGATGAAGGAGACAGAGGGTGTGGAGGTGGAGAGATGGAGGGATACAGCGATAGAGGTACGGCAACGGGCGGGGGGTGGAGAGGAAGGAGGAAACCAGAGCGTGGGGGGGATCAAGCCTGCGGACAATGTAAAGGATGCGCAGATGTTGGAGGAACAGGAGTAGGTGGGGGAAGGGGGTCAGTTCATACAGGAGCCGTGTGGGGGAAGGAAGGCGGATACAGAAGGCAAGGTGGAGCGCATGGCGTTCAACGATTTGGAGGGCCTTGTAAAAGCGGGTGGGGGTGGAGATTCAGGCAATGCTGGCATAACAGAGGATGGGATGGATGAGGGATTTGTAGGTGTGGAGGATGGTCGAAGGATGCAATCCCCATGTCCGGCCAGACAGGAGTTTCAGAAGGTGGAGGTGGGAATGGGCTTTCTGCTGGGTGGTCTGGAGATGAGGGGTCCAGGTCAGGTGTCTGTCAAGGGTGAGGCCAAGGTATTTCAGGGTGGGGGTGAGCTGGATGGGATGACAATAAAGGGTCAGGTAGAAATCATGGAGGCGAAAGGAGAGAGTGGTGCGGCCTATGATGATTGTCTGGGTTTTGGAGGGGTTGAGACGGAGGAAGAACTGGTTACACCAAGTGGTGAACTGGTTAAAGTGGGTTTGGAGGGTACGTTGGGACCGTTGAAGGGTAGGATAGAGAGCCAGGAAGGCGGTGTCATCAGCATACTGGAGAAGGTGGACTGGTGTGGGTGGCTTGGGCATATCAGCAGTATACAAGAGATAAAGGGGAGAGGACAGAACCCTGGGGGACGCCAGCCATGGGATAAAAGATACGGGAGTTGGTGTTGTGGAGGGTGACATAGGAAGGACGGTGGGAGAGGAAGGAAGCGACCAGACAAAACTGATAGGCAGGACATAGGTTTGGAGTTTAAAGAGGAGACCGGGATGCCATACACAGTCAAAGGCATTTTGGAGGTCAAGGGAAACAAAAATGGCAGAGCGACGGGAGTTGAGTTGGAGGGACAGAAGGTGAACGAGGTTGAGGAGTTGGTCTTCAGCAGAGAAGGAGGGTTGGAAGCCACACTGGGTAAGGGGGAGGAGGTGGTGTTGAGCAAGGTGCTGATGGATACGGTGGGAAAGGATGGATTCAAAGACCTTACTGAAGACGGAGGTGAGGCAGATGGGACGATAGGAAGAGGCAGCAGAAGGAGGTTTGTTGGGTTTGAGGAATAAGAGGACGCAGGAGGTCTTACACAGGTCAGGGTAGAAGCCAGTAGAGAGGATGACATTATAAAGATGGGCGAGGACAGTCAGGAAGGAATAGGGGCTTTCACGAAGGTGACGGTAGGTGACACAGTTGTGACCAGGGGCCGTATTGTGTTTGGACCGGAGGATAAGTTTAATGTCTTGTGCTGTGATGGGAGTGTTTATGTCAGAGGGGGGCAACTGCCCCAAGTACTGGGGACTAGGAGCAAGTGGAGCGACCAAGGTATTGGCACGTTCCATGACGGTGGGGAAAAGAGAGTAATCAAAGTGTGGATCATCGGGGATGGAGAAGACCTCAGAAAGGTGGGAAGCAAAGTGGTTGGCCTTACTGAGGTTGTCAGGAAGGGGGCGATCGTTATGGAGAAGGGGGTAGTGGGGAGCAGAAAGGGGACCAGTAAGGCGATGGAAGGCGGACCAGTACTTGGAGGAGTTGATAGGGAGGAAGGCGTTGAGTCGTGTGCAGGTCTGGCGCCAGTCTCGGCGTTTCGTTGCTGTAATAAGGTTCTGTACGTGTCGCTGTATTTGCCGGTGGTGTTGGAGTGTATCCCTGTCACGAGTGCATAGGAAGGAGCGATAGAGGCGGCGGGATTCATGGAGGAGGAGAACAGCCTGCGGAGGGAGAGTGGTACGGTGTGGGTGGATGGTTTTAGTAGGAACATGGGCTTCCACGGCGTCAGTAATTACCTTCTGAAGGAAGGATGAGGCGTGGATGATGTCGTCAGGATGGCGATAGGTAAGAGGGTGGCTTTCGACCTGGGTGGAGATGGAGTCCAGGTGGCACGGTGATAGTCATGGACGACCTTGGGAGGGGTGCAGGATGCGGCACTGGAGGTGGGTGGTGAGCAGACGTTATGGTGAGAAGGACAGGGAGGTGATCGCTACCTGTGGGGTCAAGGACGGCGACAGCAATACACCCAAGGAGGTTGGCGGAGGCAATGACAACATTGGGGGTCATGTCACTTTCGGGTCGGGTGTGCTGGGGAAGGGGAACAAGGTCACCTTGGATCGTGGAAAGGAACATGCCACTGCTGAAGGGCAGCAGGAGTGCGGCTATGGATGTTGTGGTCGGCGGCAATCACATAGGTGGAGAAGGTGCGTTCAATGTGCGAGATGAAGTCATAAGGAAGAGGAGCAGTGGAGCGGACATAGATGGTGGCACAGGTAATGGTGAGGGAGGGGAAGAAGACGCTAAGGATAAGGTGTTCAGTGGGGTCATTGAGGAGAGGTTGTGGCCAGACGGGGCTATGCTTAAAGTGGCCAATAGCAACTCCACACTGCGCACGAGGACCAGGAGCATCAGTGCGGTGGAGGATATAGGCAGAGGTGCGGATAGAATGGTGGGGCTGGAGAAAGGTTTCGTTCAAGAGGAAGGTGTCGACCTGGTGGTGGGAGAGGGTGTGCATGAGGAGGTATTTGTTGGAGTGGAAGGAGCGAATGTTCTGGAAGAGGATGCGATACTCATGCCGCCCCATGGTAGGAAGGAGGGGGGGAAGAGAGGGAACGGAAGAGACTTAAACTAGGGTGTCGAGGCGGGTGAAGGTGAAGTGGGCTTGGTTGTGGGAGTAAGTGGCGAAGGTGTTCAGGTGGAAAACGGAGCGAGCAGCAAGGGAGATTTGTTGGAAGGTGTGGGGGCACTGAAAAGGGTGAATGTTTTGGAGAACAACGGTAAGGAAGCGGATGATGTCCTCGGCCGTGGGGGGTGGACGGAGGGAATTGTTGGGATGGAAAGTGGGATCGACAAGACGAACTGGGACTGTGAGCTCAGGGGTGGCTGGAGGGGGTTTAGCTTTACACTTGTGGGAGTAGGTGGGATGGGGGCCATTGCAGGTATTACAGGAAGGAGGTGCAGCGAGGTTGGAGCAGTTCTAAAGAAAGTGGGAGGCCTTGCAATGGGGACAGGTTTAGGGGTTTTTGCACTTGGGAGTCAGGTGGTCATTGTACATCAGGCACCACTGGCAACGGTAGGATTGGGGAGGGGATTTGGAGGATTCAACATGGTGGCGACGGTGGTATATCTGGGCACCCTGGGTGAGGAGATGGTCAATGGCTGGGGCGGACTCAGAGAATACCCGCACGAGGTAGGTGGGACCAGAGGCATTGTGGATACGGTGGGCAGAGCGGATTTCCAAGTCCGGGTGGGAGTTCAGTTCTGCCAACACTTCATCGTCTGTGATCACCGGGCTGAGCTTGGTGATCACAGCGGTGTAGGTGGGGGGGGGGGGGGCGACGGGGAGGCTGGGGCTGATGAGGAGTGGAAGTGGAAAGGAAGGGTGTCAGAGAGGCGTGGGGGCGAAACATAACTCGTGGGAGTTTTCGCAGGAGGTCTGTGTGAAAGGATGGGGACGGGGACTCGATAAGGACTGAGTCCCTGCGGGGAATGAGTTGGGAGATGGAAGCACCAGGTAAGTACTTTCGTATCTCCACGGTGAGGGTACGAGCGTCGATAAACTTAGGATCGGGAGTTGACAGGACAAAGGTGTGGAGGGTGGGGGCCGGGGTATGGGTGGCAGGAGGAGGGGTGGTGTCCATGGAGACGGCAGGAGAAGGGGGAGATGGTGTTGATTTTTTGTGGGAAGTGGTGGGAGCAGAGTCGGTAATGACGCGCTTTTGGGGTTTTTTGGAGACTGGAGGCTGGGAGGAGGGGAGAGGGACGGGGAGGAGAGGGAGGTGGCGGGTGGCAGATCCCTGTGGCATAGTGGAGGCGCTGGGAGAAGCAGCCGGTTCAGTGGTGGCGATTGTGGCTCGGCGCGACGCGATGCGTGCGGGAGATGCAGATGACGAAGCGATGGTGTGGGTGAGAGAAGGGAAGCCGACCACCTGAGGGGCGGCAGCGGAGGCAGCAACAGAGGCGTACGTGAGGGTGTGGGTATACAGCAGAGGAGGAGACAGGGGGATGGGTAAGTTTGGGAAGGGGAGGGGAGGTGTAAGGAGGGAGGCCAGGGGCGGCACTCCAGGAAGTGATTGTGGGAGAGGGGGAGGGGGAGGTGTAGATGACAGTGGAGGTGGGAGTACTCATAGCAGACGAACGGCGACACAGACGGACAGGCAGCAGGCGGCGGTGGCGGCGGCGATGGTCGGCGACGAACGGACGGACGGACAGCAGGCAGCGGCGGCAGCGGCGGCGGCGGCGGCAACGGCAGCGGCAGCGGCTACGGCGATGGACAGCGAGCAGGCAGGCGGCCGGACGAACAGCTACAGCAGCAAGCGGCGGGCAGGCAGCCAGACAGACAGACCGACTGACAGACAGACACAATCTTCGAAGACGGAGATTCCACCCTGAGAGTAGCCCAGGCTTTGCAATCTGACGCTTTCGAAGGAGGGGATCCAACCCTCTAGAATGGGGGGATTCTCTCCCTCATTACAGCTCCTTTTATACACGATTGTCAGGCGCAGTCACTGACGTTTTGCTGTCCAGCGCCATCTGTCGGACATTTTGTGACCTTTGTTTTTTTTTGGTTCTAATAAAACACTATGTCATTCCAAGAATGTGTGTCAATTTTTACCTCTCTATCTACATTATTCAGTGGTTTATTAAGTTTTCAAACTTATACTGACTCTTTGATCACCCGGTAATTCAAAGCAATGAAAACTGAATGATCAAACATTACTCACTCTTTAAACAGTTGTATTTAAAAACCAAAAATTTTCGCACTATTTCGATTTACTCGATTAAGCGATGCCAAATGTTCCTTATTCCATATGATTTGTCATTGATTTGTAGTACTTGTACATACTAAAACACTGTTGTGTTTCTGTTTTAGAGCTCAAAAACATAAGTGTTTTTATGTAAAAATTTGAGAGATCTCCTGTTGGACCCGATGTCGAAAGGAAAACACAGCTTTCATGATAAATTCTCAGGGTGAAGCCTTGGAGTTCGTCAGTTACTGTCTAAGGATGTTGTATAAAACAAGCATTGGTAGTTGGTTGATTTGAGGGAGGGGACCAAACACCGAGGTCATCGGTCCGGTGGGATTAGGGAAGGATGAGGAAGAAAGTCGGCCGTGACCTTTCAAAGGAATCGTCCCGGCATTTGCCTGAAGCGATTTGGGAAATCACGGAAATCCTAAATCAGGATAGCCGGCCGCAGGTTTGAACGGTCGTCCTCACGAATGCGCGTTCAATGTCCTAACCACTGCTCCACCTCGCTAGATAAAGCAGGCACGTTAATTTAACCAGTGTCAGTGGAAGTCTCTTGGAGTCAGATTGGTCCTTGGGGCTTTTAGAAGAGTTCTTTAGTTACTTTGAATTATTAATGGTACCTTGAAAATAAATTTTTCATGATAACTCTCAATGGCGCCTTTGAACTGTTGATATTTAATCTGAATTATGGCGCCATTAAGGTTTTGAAGTTAATTGCCCTTTAATTGGAATCACCATGCCTTAATGTTTGGCAGGTCATAGTCTTTGACATATTTTGGGTGGCGCAGCATTAAGCACGAGTCCACGAACCTGGTGCCTGCTGCTGACACCCACACGCCTTTGGAGGTGACACTGTTCGAGTTCTTAGCGCCTTTACATTATTTTGGAACTGAGTACTCATTCACTTATTTGGGTGACACTTGTAATTAATACTTTATGATATAATATTAGTGTTCACTTAAAAATTAAATGTGCTCACGTTAGCAGCTTGTGCCACGTATAAATTATTTTGTGAAGCAAAAAGATGCCAATTTTCCTGCTGATTCTGGTCTCAATTGCGTACTACCTATACCGTTTTACTACATTTTGCAGTTTAGTGTTATAAAAACAAAACATATACGTGTAGAGACTGCTTCTAAGATGACATATCTCACTGTTGGTAGGCGAAATATGCCAACATCCTCATCGCAGATTGTTAGTGCAGAGAAGGATCAGCACTGACAGTCAGGCAATGTCCATATTAACGAAAACCGTAATCTGGCATCTCGTAGCTATAGGGGCGCCGTCCTTCGTCAGACAGTTCAATCACATGCTGATGTCATTAGCAACTCTTACTGTAATACGTCCGAGTTCGCTCCCACCGAACGCCCTTGTTATATTGTAGAATGGGCTACAAGTGAGAGTCTAATGGGAATATTCTCAGGCTAACGGTGTTATCGAATATGAAAATGTGTCACGAAGGCAGACGAAATGCAACAACTGTTTCACAACTGGAGATTTCCTTTTTAGAATGTGAGTGCACAGCGTCCTTTGGGTGTTCAAAAACGACATCGTTGAGTATATATAACGCACATGGGAGCAGTGTTAGTAGTGTGTAATGTTCACCATCGACGTGGGACACAGAAGTCTAGAATCACGAAGAACTTTGACTTTATGACATTTTCCCGATCACAGTCAGTGCCTTTTAGTATTCGTATCGTTTCTGCTCACTTTTTTTCCTTTTGACATGTCAGCGCCGAGACAAGAAAGGAAATAAAAATTGAAAGCTAGATCTTCGATGTAGAAATTCCATTAATTATACCAATTGTGATCATATGAATACATCAGGTATTATAATTTGAAGAAATGATAATTAAGGAATAAATACCAAATAAGTTAATTATTTCAGGAAAAACACATGTTTTGAAAACAGTGATTACATCTCACGTGACACTAGCAGCTACAATTGGCAGTCGGTCTAAGTGGCGTTCATACAAAATATTTGCATTGTATTCAACTTGCTATGAGGTTACCGGTAACTGCATTTTTTGTAAGTCATTTCTGAGTTCTTTATTTCACAAGCCAAGGTTTCAATTTAATTTTTATCTATTCCTTTGAGAACATATCCACTTCAAATAAACGAGATAAAATTGTACAAAGGAAAACCAAACGAAAGTTAGATACAAGAGGTACTATGGGTGATCTCATTCCGCATTGTGATTCAGTGAAAATGGTGGTCTCAAATTATCTTGTCATACGCAGGGTCGGGGCGACTATAACTATGGTACACCTCTATCAGTTACTGCAGTGATACTGCAGTAATCACATTGCCTCCTACAGAGACTGGGATGGGTGTCCTGTAAGGTGGATGGTGGAACCGGACGTGTAGAGGCCAGAGGGCCAGGTGAGTCGTCGCCCACCGTGGGGGTGGCGGCGTTAGAGCAGTGAGCGGATGCCCGGTAGTCGACCATTGGATCGACATGAAGACATCACTGTTAAAACATTCACTTATAGCTCAGCAGATTGCAACAGTCGAGTCGATGCTCGTAGAAGCCAATGGCCCCAAAATGTAAGCTGGGAGCTGCTTGCGAAGTGGTGCGACGGTCAACAGGCGCTCCAGCAGTTTGCAGCGGCGCACGGTCGGCCGAATGATGACGGCAGCGATTCGGCAATGTAGCTGACCACTGTAGCGGGCGGCAGCCAAGAAAGCAGAAGGGGAAGCCTGGCTGCACAGGACAGGATGCGGAGAGCAGCGGATATCCACGCCGTGGATTTGGTGTGGTTGTTGAACTGCTGACAGCAGCAGCAGCAGCGTCAGCCCACGCGAGAAAGGGGGGGGGGGGAGGCAACAAGGAGTCTGCCCACATGAACTAAGTCGGCTGAGCCGGTGCAAAGTCCCGGGCTCGAAGAGCGGACCACCAGGGCAGCAGGCCGACAGTGGTTGAGGTAGACCCGCAGGTGGCCCATATATTGGAGGATACAAAGTTAGCAGTATTCGACGAAGAGCGAACAAATGGCCCATAGCTAGCAGCGGCAGAGTCCAGAGATGGCAACTTGCTGATCCATGCAGACTCGTAAGCTCATCGACCATTGCAGGTCCCCTAACAGCTGGTGACTGGCAATCTGCCGAAACTCTGTCTCGAAATTAAGTATATTTACACTGACTTGGCCCATTCATTGTTCAGTTAAAGCGTCGGTTCCTGTCGCATAAGTTCAGATGGGAAGCAATCAAGTGATCCATATACCAGCAGCTCCACCTTTCCGACGAGTCAATGCTATTGTGTTTCTGGTCCGTCTGCTTGACCATCGCATGTGGTAATCTGCTCCACGCCTCAGAGAGAGTCGTTGTCATATCAGCGGGGAATCCCTGATGTAACTTCGCTTGACCAGCCTGAACTGACCTGCGTTCCTGGAGTCTTGCATTAGCTGTGGGCAGTGTTCGTATTACACAGGTTACTGTAACACAACTTTCTTATCATTCTTATACACTCCTGGAAATGGAAAAAAGAACACATTGACACCGGTGTGTCAGACCCACCATACTTGCTCCGGACACTGCGAGAGGGCTGTACAAGCAATGATCACACGCACGGCACAGCGGACACACCAGGAAACGCGGTGTTGGCCGTCGAATGGCGCTAGCTGCGCAACATTTGTGCACCGCCGCCGTCAGTGTCAGCCAGTTTGCCGTGGCATGCGGAGCTCCATCGCAGTCTTTAACACTGGTAGCATGCCGCGACAGCGTGGACGTGAACCGTATATGCAGTTGACGGACTTTGAGCGAGGGCGTATAGTGGGCATGCGGGAGGCCGGGTGGACGTACCGCCGAATTGCTCAACACGTGGGGCGTGAGGTCTCCACAGTACATCGATGTTGTCGCCAGTGGTCGGCGGAAGGTGCACGTGCCCGTCGACCTGGGACCGGACCGCAGCGACGCACGGATGCACGCCAAGACCGTAGGATCCTACGCAGTGCCGTAGGGGACCGCACCGCCACTTCCCAGCAAATTAGGGACACTGTTGCTCCTGGGGTATCGGCGAGGACCATTCGCAACCGTCTCCATGAAGCTGGGCTACGGTCCCGCACACCGTTAGGCCGTCTTCCGCTCACGCCCCAACATCGTGCAGCCCGCCTCCAGTGGTGTCGCGACAGGCGTGAATGGAGGGACGAATGGAGACGTGTCGTCTTCAGCGATGACAGTCGCTTCTGCCTTGGTGCCAATGATGGTCGTATGCGTGTTTGGCGCCGTGCAGGTGAGCGCCACAATCAGGACTGCATACGACCGAGGCACACAGGGCCAACACCCGGCATCATGGTGTGGGGAGCGATCTCCTACACTGGCCGTACACCACTGGTGATCGTCGAGGGGACACTGAATAGTGCACGGTACATCCAAACCGTCATCGAACCCATCGTTCTATCATTCCTAGACCGGCAAGGGAACTTGCTGTTCCAACAGGACAATGCACGTCCGCATGTATCCCGTGCCACCCAACGTGCTCTAGAAGGTGTAAGTCAACTACCCTGGCCAGCAAGATCTCCGGATCTGTCCCCCCATTGAGCATGTTTGGGACTGGATGAAGCGTCGTCTCACGCGGTCTGCACGTCCAGCACGAACGCTGGTCCAACTGAGGCGTCAGGTGGAAATGGCATGGCAAGCCGTTCCTCAGGACTACATCCAGCATCTCTACGATTGTCTCCATGGGAGAATAGCAGCCTGCATTGCTGCGAAAGGTGGATATACACTGTACTAGTGCCGACATTGTGCATGCTCTGTTGCCTGTGTCTATGTGCCTGTGGTTCTGTCAGTGTGATCATGTGATGTATCTGACCCCAGGAATGTGTCAATAAAGTTTCCCCTTCCTGGGACAATGAATTCACGGTGTTCTTATTTCAATTTCCAGGAGTGTATGTGGTAGATTGACATAGATACTTCTCAGTAGGTAATACGCCATAACTGATTCGCTGTCTGTATTGATATATATGTGTACAAAAAGCATAAGAGACATAGAAGCTACTTAAAATGTCAAATACAACTTGATGAAACCTGTTCAATGAAAATGATAACAAAAATTCAGATGCAAAAGTCGAGTAAAAGTTATTGCTGTCTACTAGATAAAAACTGTTGTGTTGTCCAATGTACACTGCGCGACAGAATTAAAGGATCACTTTTACTGCCGGCTTTTGTGGCCGAGTGGTTCTAGGCGCTTGAGCCCGGAACCGCGTGACTGTTACGGTCGCAGGTTTGAATCCTGCGTCGGGCATGGATCTGTGTGATGTCCTTAGGTTAGTTAGGTTTAATTAGTTCTAAGTTCTAGGGGACTGATGACCTTCGAAGTTAAGTCCCATAGTGCTCAGAGCCATTTAAACCATTTAAACCATTTCAATTGTCTATTACGGAGTCTCACATAATACTCTGTTTATCAAAGAACGTAGTACATAGCTTGTACCTAAACATAAGGAACTTTGCATCGGTTAATCGAAACAGTTGTTTTAAACGATCGTTCTGTCAAACGAATAGCTAACTGCAGTAGTTACCAGAGGAACACAAAGAAGTATGAAAGCTAAGCTCAACATAGATCTTGAAGGGCCTATTTCCATAGCAGCAGTCTAAGGAGCACGTCATAAACTACGTTTGGAGGAAGGGGACGCTTCGAAACGGAAGAAATGGTCCTTTTAACGAATTTTCTTACGAGTCTGGAAATTGGAATATATATCACAACGAATTTTCCTGTACTTAACTATGTCGAGAAATGAAAACGTCTAGTTAGTGTGGTTGTATTTAGGATGTGAACACTCCACACATTTCTCTTTGAGTGTAGAATGTTTATTGGTTGATCTGAGTGCGGTAAGACGATCGAAGAACTCGTTGTAAGTACTAAACTCTACAAACGAAGCTCTGACAACCTGAAGCCGCCAACACTAGCTCACAAATTTGGGTAAAATGTTTCCCAGACGTCAGGGGTTGAAAAAGGTAATCGAAGCTTACGTATATCTAATTGTCTCTGAAAACTCCATACCTTTTGGAGGAAATAGATGCAACATTTTTGTGTACGCTATGACCTAATGACTACAACAACGACGGAGGGCCGGCCGGAGTGGTCGAGCGGTTCTAGGCACTACAGTCTGGAACCGCGCGACCGCTACAGTCGCAGGTTCGAATCCTGCCTCGGGCATGGATGTGTGTGATGTCCTTAGGTTAGTTAGGTTTAAGTAGTTCTAAGTTCTAGGGGACTGATGACCTGAGAAGTTAAGTCCCATAGTGCTCAGAGCCATTTGAACCATTTGAACGACGGAGGGTAGTAACCGCCATTCTCTAAAGTTGATGACTGGAGTTAATGTCTGCCGCTATTTATGTTGTACGTATGTTAGACCTAAAAATTCAGTACTGATATATTATGGTTTCAGTCGTTTCATGCGGACTAAATTGTGAATATCACTAACTTTTGCTTTAGCAGTTGATATCTGTTCCATCACTATACGTTAGAGTAAACATGAATTTGTGTATGATAGTAAACTAAAACTACATCATTCTATACTATTAACATAATTTTGGCTTACACTTCTTGCGTATCGAAAGGTTTTGGATGGTACATGTGGTAAAAACAATAATAAAAGTAAGGCCTTGCGGCTTCGAGTACTGAAAATTAGTAACATGCACATACCTCACAAATACACACACACACACACACACACACACACACACACAGGCAGAGAGAGAGAGGTAGAAAGGACATGAGATGTATGTCGGGCCTGTTGATCGACGGTAAATCTCGTGCCTGGGAACCGCGAGTTTGAATCTCGACAGGACCACGGAAATTTTCAGTCTATCTTTAACCTACTCTGCATCTCTCGTGATGTGGAGATTTGTCAGGAAGGACTTCTGATTTGTGTTCCACGATAAACTGCAGAACACGTTTCCCTGATTGGCCAACTGGTGTAGATTAGGGACACTCAAGTCACCGAAACGCAGTTCGCTATTTATTAATGAACTTATTTCGAGTTCTGAAATTCTGATCGTTTTGTGATAAAAGTGTATTCCACTTACTGTTAACTTTTTCTCAGCACCAGTGGCAGATTTGAACCCGAGACCGCAAATCTGCGCCATGACGCGTTCACAAGTAGCTCACGGGGCCGACTTGCGAAATGGTTGTAGTTATTAGCCAGAAAATTGGCACGATCTTGGTTTCTACGGAAGACGAAAAGTGCGTCAATCTTTTTTCCATTGACGAACTTTTGTCGAGTATTACCAGCCTCTCCTTGTGAGATACCTGCAGCTTTCCCATCGCGTTTACTAACGCTGCATTTGCGCTTGCTACGTCAGTGTGTATACAACACTTTCGATAAGTGGTATTTAACTGAGGAGCTACTTGAATGAAGGAGATGCACCTTTATTTACCGTCAAATATTTAACGCCTGAAGCACGTTGAGTTTCCAAGCAAACGGTCATGAAACGACTCTTACGTCGGGCACGTAACTGAATTAACGAAAAGGACGTTTTCAAATGAAACATAAATTGCATCTAACTCTCCTCATTTCTATATTTACGAAGAGATTCTAAATCCCCTTATATGGTCTCACCTTTGCATGTCATATCTTTTGTACGAAATCTTGCAGTTAGATTGCAAAATTTTATGGACTGCAATTCAGTCCAGAGAGCTCGTGAATTCACAGAAAGAAAATCAGTGTAGATTTCAGACTGCTCACTGTAGAACAGACAAAAGACGTAGTTCATTAAGAGCTCCTTTACAGCCCACATAATCTTTGAAGGCAGTTTACTTACTACCCCAACTATGTACCTCCCTTCCGTGCACATACTAATGTGCAAACAAAGGTTCGGTCACGTGTATTCCACAGATATTTTTATGCATCCTCTGCTATCCCCTCCACACATTTTCATTGTCTCGGTACTAACTGTTCGATATAATAACGACTGTAACTCAAGCAGAGTCTGTACTAAATGTCGTAAAACGACGAATTAAATGCGGTTCAAGTACGGAACTTTGTCATTGATTTTGGTGTTATTGGTGTGTAAAAGACATTAGTTACCATAAATTGGGACGTTAATGGAAAGCTGAAATTATATGAGACGAAACTCTTCTCAAAAGTGACGACTATGTTTCACAATAAGATGATTCTGACGGTTCATTGCTAAGTAGACATCAAGTAGAACGTGTTTGTGAGAAAAAGGAAGGAGGCCTAAAGTCGAGTAAAGCGCCCGAAATCTCTTCGATACAGATTTATGAGTGTTCTTTAGTGTTTCTTTTCCTTGCTCGTTATTTCCCTTACTGTTTTCTAGCTGGGTGAATTCTTGTGCAAGCAACTCATTACAGTAACACAGTCAAAGTCATTACCTACTTATCTAATAACAAGAAGAAGATACAAGATTACTAATTAATATCTGGTTCTTTAAACTTGATATAATAGACACATGAAATAAATTTTCCACAGTAGATGTTCAGTTGAGGGTATGAGATGGTTATCAGCGCGGTAGTTTCAACTGTATGCATTTCATTTAGAGATTTCGCAGTTTACAATGCATGCTATCATTTCACATAATTAACGCATTTCGCTTCGATAGTGTTCCACATCTTGTTTTTCTAATATATGACAGAAGGTGCGGTTTTTGCCTGATCCTCTCAAGGAGTCTAAGTTAAAACCATGGTTACGGTAATTTCACGATGCGAGCGTGGGGTTTTACCCATATGTAGTAACTTTACGTGTAAGACTAAGTAATTTGCGAGTCATTGTGTATTTACGGTCGTTGAAGTACAGTATGACATACAATACACACACAACTGACTACACACAATGCAATTCGCCGCCCTGATGTTATGCGTTATTTCGGAAGAATGAACTTCAAATCTTCATTCTGTCAACCACATTTTAATTTTCGGAGAATTCGACTTAAACAAAAGAGACGGCCAATTTCATTCGCAATATACCTCCTCAAAAACTGAACGTTAAGACCTAATCATCCTTTCTTTAAGTAATTGAAGTTGACACCTTTAGATGTATCTTACCGCGGCCCCTCCCGCCGGAGGTTCGAACCCTCCCTCGGGCATGGGTGTAAGTGTTGTCCTTAGCGTTAAGTTAGTTTAAGAAGTGTGTAAGTATAGGGACCGATGACCCCAACATTTTTGTCCCTTAGGAATTCAAACAAATTTGAATATTTGTGTCTTACCAAACTTCTTTATGTTTTCTAGTATAGCTGTGGAACGGCTAACGACATAAATATGAGGTTGCTTTAAGTCGGATTTATTTTCATGGTGGCTAGGATGAGAAATGCTTTAGTACGTCTGCTTGTGTTTCGTTAGGTCGTATTGATATGCTCACCTGTTTGTAAGTAGGGAGGGAGTCACTGAGGTTCTGGAAGACACCAACAGAGATGTGGAGCCAATCCGACGCCGGCACTGTGGCCAGCTGTGCAGGCTTTCTCGGTTGAGGATCCATGGCGCGAACAGCCCCAGTGAGAGGGTCCCACACATTCTCGATTGGGTTTAAACCTGAGGTTTTTGTTGGTTAGGGGAGTATGGTAAGCTTATCCTGTCGCTCTTGAAACACGCCCTTGCACTGTGAGCTGTGTGACAAGCTATGTTCTACTGTTGGTATATGCCATCGTGCCGAGAAAAACTAAACTGCATACAGGGATGGACATGGTCCCCAGGGACAGATGCATGTTTGTGTTGATCTATTGTGCTTTTCCGAATGACGAGATCAGCCAGAGAATGCCACGAAAACATTCCGCAGACCACAACGCTCCATCCTGGTTGCAGGGTGCCTGCTTTCAGACGTTTCACGCCGCACACGCCACGGCCATCTATTCGATGGAGTAAAAAAGGTGATTCACCTGAAAAGGCCACCTGTCACCACTAAGCGGACGTGCAGTTCCGGTACTGACATGTGAATACCAACTTTCGTCGCCGATGAACGGTAGTCGGTGTGGGTGCGTTAACCAGGCGCCTGCTTGCGGAGGCCCATACACAGCAACGTTCGCTGAACAGTTGTTAAGGAGACACTGTTAGTAACCTGTTCGTTTATCTCGGCGGTCAGTTGCCCGACAGTTGCACCTGTACTCGCCGTACCCCTGGTATCTAGGGCCCGTAGCGCACCACAGTTTCCTCGGCACCAGTTTTGAATAGCGCCATTTTGCCGCGCATAGCATACTTCAACTACGGCGGCATGTGAACAGCTATCAAGCTTACCTGTTTCAGAAATGCTTCCACCTTTGACTCTAGTGCCAATGATCAGGTCCTTTTGTATGTAAGATAAATTGCTTCGTTTCCGCATTACGACAACGACTGCAATTTCTTCCGCATCCGGCCGACACGCTTTATATGCCTTCCACTGTCAGTGCTGCCACCTATCCTCTACGACTGATTATTGCAGGTTGAGGTGGTCACATTAATGTGACTGGACCGTACATCAAGGGGTCCCTGTACGAAAAGGCCGACATGCAGTCATAGGAAGTTGTCTGAATATGTGAAAATTACATTAAAGTTCATATTATGAGCGGTTCGCCAGAAGCGTGAACGCTAAAAACATGAGTGATTACGTACATTAAAATTTATTTATTACATCTACGTTACTAACGCCCCTATGAAAGCGTAAGAAAAGCTTCGCAAACACCGGCACGTCTAATACACAGCAGTTTTCAATGAATGACTCATAGAGAGGAGGAGCAAGAGGACGTCCCGTCGACATAGAAGTCATTAGAGACTGAACACAAGCTCGGATTAGGGAAGGATGACGAAGGAAATCGGCCGTGACCTTTCAAAGGAAACATCCCAGCATTTGTGTGAAGCGATTTAGGGAAACCACGACAAACCTAAATTAGGATGGCCGGGCCGGCCCGAGTGGCCGTGCGGTTCTAGGCGTTACAGTCTGGAGCCGAGCGACCGCTCCAGTCGCAGGTTCGAATCCTGCCTCGGGCATGGATGTGTGTGATGTCCTTAGGTTGGTTAGGTTTAAGTAGTTCTACATTCTAGGGGACTGATGACCTCAGAAGTTAAGTCACATAGTGCTCAGAGCCATTTTTAGGATGGCCGGACGTGGGTTTGAACCGTCGTCCTCTCGAATGCGAGTCAGTGTGCTAACCATAGCGCCACCTCGCTCCCTAAATGACTCTTAGTAACTGTCCTTAGTAACTATCCACAAAACACTGAAAAGTGTAACAGGCAGCCGGCCGCGGTGGCCGAGCGGTTCTAGGCGCTGCAGTCCGGAACCACTCGACTGCTACGGTCGCAGGTTCGAATCCTGGCTCGGGCATGGATGTGTGTGAAGTCCTTAGGTTGGTTAGGTTTAAGTAGTTCTACGTTCTAGGGGACTGATGACCTCAGATGTTAAGTCCCATAGTGCTCAGAGCCATTTGAACCATTCTGTAAGAGGAACATAAATGTGTGAGTTTTATGGACAGGAACTAGTTTCAACACCGCTACCAGAACCAGGCACGTCATTCCGCTGTGGCTTCTTCAGTCCACCAAGTTTGCATGACATGACCGAGCCTCCAAGTGTCGCTAGCTACAAACTTCACCACGTCTCTGAAGCGAGCGACAGTCCTTGCCAGACGGCTCATTCTGCTAGGTCAGCATTTCTTAAGAATCACCAGCCAATCACAGGACGGTATGTATGTTAAAATCTGGTTGTCCTCCTCCAGTCAGACGCCTGTCGATATTTAGGTAAGTTTCGCCCCTAAATATCTCTGTTTTTTACTTTTCTGAGCCAGTATTTGACGTTCAGCCTTTGTTAGCCAATCCACCGGTAGGACCGTTAGGTGTCCTTTCTGCTTACGAGAACGCGTCCGCCCTTATTATGGCCGTCGGGGTGGCCATTTCCGAGGATATGTAGTGTCTTTGGTCTGCAAGTAGTACAGCTCGTTATTCGCGGCACCCTCCATGGTCTGCAGAGAAAACACTACGCAAGAATCCAAGAGCCTAGCTTCTTTGATTGAATAGCTTCTTGGGAGCGTTGTATGTTGCGTTGTTCTAAGCAACACAACAGCGACTTCAGATTAGGCGGTGACCTAACTCGAGTCACACATTTGACGAATAGCGAACAAAATAGCAGCCGGCCGCTGTGGCCGAGCGGTTCTAGGTGCTCAGTCTGATGTCCTTAGGTTAGTTAGGTTTAAGTAGTTCTAAGTTCTAGGGACTGATGACCACAGATGTTAAGTCCCATAGTGCTCAGAGCCATTTTAAACAAAACAGCGTACCGAATTTGTACGTACATAGTAGAGGTAGCGAAGCAGCTGGTTTTATTCCGGTTTCCAGGGGGATTCACGTCTGTCCAATGAGAACAAATCACGGTTTTTAGATCTGTTGTACCTGCCTTACATACTACACGTAAGTCTGCGTTGGTTTTACGAAACGCACTTCTGCGCTTGGAGCGTTTAAAGACGTTTTCGTGTGTGGACCGGTGCTCGTGTTGCGTAAACGCTCACGCCTCCGTATGGGCTCTAAAGTGTTTGGTGAGATGGTGAGGTGAGGAAGTGTTACCTAACACTTGACGGAACAGCCTGCTGTTTATTTTAACACAGTCATGGCGCGAGTTGCGTCCTCCACTGACTGCAACCTTTCTAATTGTCAGATGGCGTTGTAACGGCTCTGCCGTGTTAATTACTTTCACTTTGTCCAAATTTCCCACCAAACCTGAAAATATGTCTGGGAAACATAACTGTGTAACAATCTTCAGCATTCACAGATTCACTTCCTATTTAGCTTCCTTACAACATTTTTACGAAAATTTGTGATTTGCTACATAAACTTCCATCTGCTGTCCTCCAGGTAGTGATTGCTTGGAGTCTTGTCAATAAGTATCGTTACAAAGTGGCAAGGAGGAAGGAGCAGAAGAGAAGGAAGACGCAACAAGATGTGTTGGATTGTAATTACCGAGTTCTCCTAAAAACGTCTCAACGAGAGGAGAAAAGCAAGTAGAACGAGAAATAACAAAACATAAATCTAATGTGCTGTGTTAGATAACTCCAAAAACTACATGAGGCACGTAAGACAGTCCCTCTCCACGAGCTAATATATATATAGAGGTGCATTTAATGTAAAATACCTCGCCTAGTAAGTACTTGCTGATTGTCAGTGGTGTAATGCGGTACGCGATGGGCGGACCTCACTGTACGTATTCTCGAGAAATGGTGCCTCGTTCAGAAATTGACGCCTGCTCGGTAACGCACCTTCTTCCGTCCATCACCATCAGCCACCATCATGGGTATAGCATTTAATTCTGTAATTGTTTTTGCTTTTATGCTTACCGTTTTTTCCCATTTACCACCTCTTTTTATGTAAATCGCTCTAAATATGAATTAATATTTACCAGAATAAACATCTATTGCAATCAAGACTACTTTATTACTTTTTTAAAAACCGAGACAGAACCGAGCTGTACTGAATGTAAAATGGACGGCGAGTAGTGAAGTGTGCGTTACTGTTGTCAACAGCAAAAATGTTGGGTGAATAGGAGGCGTTTGATTGCAAAACAAGACTCACAGCGCGTACTTCGACATTTTCACTCCTGTGAAGATATAGCCAATGTGTCAGTTACACTAAAGAACTCAAGAAACATCACAGAACAAAGCTCGAAATTCTGTAGCTGCCGTTCACTTTCATCTCGTATATTTTTTTCTGTGGCACTGGAAAGAAACTTTTCAACAACCTACCGCGTGAGGAATTCGATCAAATAATAACGAGGCAACACAGCCGCTACCCCCCCTCCCGTAGTCAGGCGATGAGCTCCCACAAACATCTATCTGACTGTGCCAAACATGCGCTAATTAGTAACTCAGGCACAGTTCGTGTGTTTACCTGTGCACTTGGAGCCCTCCATTCTGTGCTCCCCGTCGTAGCGATTAGAGAACGCGCTGTACTTTGGTGAATAATGCACCTCTATATATATATTAGCTCGTGGAGAGGGACTGTCTTACGTGCCTCACCCTATGTATTCAAGAAAGACAACAGCCTACGAACATTGTGGCTTGTTCTAGGAGCTCCTGTGGTCTCTTATTTCCCTCATTTCTGCCTCAGCGGGAGTATTCCCTTTCCCCCTTTCACTTTCCCGAGGTGCGAAATGCCCGCGTTTTCGCTGATCGCGTCATCAGGTTACATCCCGGACCCGTGGCCGAAAGTTGTCCGAATACGCCTGAGGTTGGAAAGCGGTGACAACCTGCCGGGGCGGACAAGGTCAATGTCGCCACTCTCGCTGGCGGCGGCGGGGAGCCACAACAGGGGGCGGCGAAGCAGCGACACGACGAGGGCGCCGGGCCATCCGTCTCGGGTTGCTCTGCGGGAACCCAGCAGCCACTCTCTCCTGACCGCAGGCGTCGTTTGGCAGCTGGGCTCCCTTTGGGCCACAGGATCACCCGCCGCAGAGAGGTCACGCTCGCTGACAAGTCGTTGGTAGAGCGCTGACGAAACGTATTGACCATAAAAAGATCTTTCACTGGGATCTGAATGCGTCTTCACCTAGGCGGACCACCGCTTACTGTAGAGGGTGGTACCAGCGATGGGAATGGACACACATGGAACAAGTACGACTGTGCAATGTATCATTCGAATGCACGTCGCCAGCTGTAGGTTGATGTTTAAAATTATGAAATTCGCCCTAACAAACGTTAAAATATCCCAAATGAAACGCAAAACCTAATGAGAATGTTTTAATATTTACTTTTATGGAATATAAAATTTGCTGTGTCTCAAACATAAACGTTCCACGTCGACAATAACTACTCTAAGACAATTTACTACATTGTAGACGCTTACACAGTAAAGGCGTGTTATTAGATGAAGTCTTTTGAATTATGTATTACAGCATTTGAGCTATTTCCGTGAACAATGGTGAAAATGCTACTCAAAAAGTCATTTCTGAAGGATAAAAGTTATTTCATCACGGAAATAATAAATATGTGTACTGTAATGCATCGCAGCTGTAGTTATACACTGAAGAACCAAACAAACTGGTACACCTGCTTAATATCATGAAGGGCCCCCGCGAGCACGCAGAAGTGCCGCAACACGACGTGGCAAGGACTCGAGTAATGTCTGTAGCAGTGCCGGAAGGAACTTACACCATGAATCCTGCAGGGCTGTTCATAAATCCGTAAGAGTACGAAGGGGTGGAGATGTCTTGTGAACAACAGGTTGTAAAGCATCCCAGATATGCTCAATAATCTTCATGTCTGAGGAATTTGGTGGCCACGGGAAGTGTTTAAGAGCAGAAGAGTGTTCCTGGAGCCACTCTGTAGTAATTCTGGACGTATGGGGTGTCACATTGTCCTTCTCGAATTGCCAAAGTACGTTGGAATGCATAATGGACATGAATCGATGCAGATGATCAGACAGGATGCTTACTTATGTGCCACCTGTCAGAGTTGAGACGTATCAGGGGCCCCATATCACTCCAACAGCACACGCCCCACACCATTACAGAGCCTCCACAAGGTTGAACAGTCCTCTACTGACGTGGAGGGTCATGGATTTATGAGGTTGTGTCCATACCCGTACACGTCCACCCGATCGATACAATATGAAACGAGACTCGCCCGACCAGGCAACATGTTTCTAGTCATCAACTGTCCAATGTCGGTGTTGATGAGCCCAGGCGATGGGTAAAGCTTTGAGTCGTGCAGTCATCAAGGGTATAAGAGTGTGCCTCCGGCTACGAAAGCCCACATGAAAGATGTTTCGTTGAGTGGTTCGCACGCTGATACATACTGATGGCCCAGCACTGAAATCTGCAGCAATTTGCAGAAGGGTTGCTTTTTTGTCACTCTGAACGATTCTCTCCAGTCGTCGTTGATCCCTTTCTTGCAGGATCATTTTCCGGCAGCAGTGATGTCAGAGATTTGATGATTTACCACATTCCTGATACTCACGGTACACTCATGAGGTGCTCGTCAGAGAAAATCCCCACTTCATCACTACTTCGGAGATGCTGTGTCCCGTCGCTCGTGCGCCGACTATAACACCACGTTCAAACTCACTTAAATCTTGATAACCTGTCATTGTAGCACCAGTAACCTGATCTAACAACTGCACCAGACACCTGTTGTCTTATATAGGCGTTGCCGACCGCAGCGCCTATTCTGCCTGTTTACATGTCTCTCTATTAGTCTACAACAGTTTCTCTGGCGCTTCAGTGTACGTATACATCTTCGGCACGTATGTAAATGATTAGCGTTGCAGTTCTGAATAATTAAACTATAGTTAGGAGAAGAGGTATACGACGAAGGGTAGTCTCAACATTATCGACCGTACTGCAAGGAAAAAGGATGAAGAGGTGTATAAGTTCCTGCCTAGATATGTCAGGTATTTGAGATGCTGAGAAAACACTGATGGTGGAGCCACTCCTGTCCGCTAGTTTGGCAGCTGGGTTCAGGCTGGGGGCTCCGGATCAATTACCAGCAAGAGAGGCCGCAGTCACTGACGATCTGTTAGCAGAGGTTTGCCGAGGAGTGTTGTTGGCTAAATGATAAGAAGTGGACGCATGTCGTCCGGTGTATGACGTACCTCTGCCATTTTCAGGGGTAGGTTTTACCTGCGTTGGATAAGATATGGGAAGTGGGACCGCTTGGGAGAAGTACAGATTTGGAGATTAAGTGAGGTATGGAGCAGAAACCCCAACTATCTTCACCGTGTAGCATGAAAATGACGCAGGAAGGAGCATAGTTCGTATCAGGATGTTTCGGACATTTGGGAGAGTGCTCTGGTTACTTTTGGGTGGAGCGTGGATGCTGCCGGCCTCATTTCACATTGTGATGTCATAAAATCATTCTTTTGCTGAAAAATTGTGGTGCATTTCAGACTGGAGGACGAGCATCGAATATTTGATCACAATTTTAATGTTGCTCTAAAACTGTTAGCATTTTTTTCTTTTTGTTTCAATGTCTATATAATCTTCGTTGGTCGGGATTTGAAGTAAAAGTTGTTCAACTCGATAGGGTCACATTATCCATTTCTCTAACCATTAGATAGCACAATCCATCATGCAGAACAAGAAGTTACCTGAGAGGATGGAATTTTCTGGGTGGGGGGGGGGGGGGGGAGTTAGTTACTGATTATTTAGATAATACCAATTCATTTCGGAGAGAAAACAGAGCTGTTACTGAACTATGCGAATTGGTGGTATTCTTAGTACTGCTCTGTCAATCACTTCTGTTTGTATGTCACAGTGCGATGAGCACCGTGTCTGACCACTACATCCACTCAAACCCTTGGAAGACTAGCCGTGCGCACGTGGTTAGAAAACCGGAAAATATGTATTCGGTAAACAGTGGCGCATGAATATCATTAAATTCATTTGACGAAACCTGGTATTTTGCCACACTGTCTGCAGCAAACAAGTGTTGCTCGGTAAAGGCTGTTGTCGTGTTCTTGAGCTATTTACTGATCTGCTTTCATTTCTTTGACGTCCACAGAAGATAATGAGAGACCAAGCTAATCTTGAAATTGTGGGAAATTTTGTTCTTGTTTACTAGTCGCTGTGATGGACGAATGGAATACACTTTTCGTACTAAGTACGAGTTTCGTAGCGTTTACGACCTGTAACTTACTTTTTATTTAGGAATAGTCCGAAAAGGAAATTGCTCAGAGCTTTCAACGAAATAACTCAGTGAAATGTTTGTAGCTCTCACTCTGTGAATAACACTTAAGATGAGCTTTCTTTTTGATAACGAGCCACGATCTGACCATTTAACTTGAATACGTCGAAAGAATTAATTGCTAACCAGCCATGAAGTCAAATGTGGTCATCTTATCATATGATTTAAGCTTTAGTAACAAATAACCAGCAGATGATACTACAGTAGCGGATAAGATTCTTTCGCTTCCCCTTTCTGATCTTCATTTGTTTTTCTCTTTTGCCGTATACAAGACAATAGTTGGCCAACGGTCCTGTCAGCACAGGAAAAACTAATATCAGTCTCGGCAACTATGTGAGTGGAAGAGACAGGAATCCCTAACAGAAAATAGTGGTCCTACAAGTCGAGAGTTGATGTGAGTGCCAGTAAGAAGCTCTCATGCAGACACCGGTAGTTTCATTTCTCAGGTGCCCCTGGGAAAACAAGACAGACCGACCACGGTAAAGGACAAACAAAAATGAGTGCCAGGCAACATCGAAAAGAAATATTGCTAACAAGGAAGAATAAATTTAAAATGATTCGTTGTAACAGGAAAGAGATTTTGCGTCAGTAGATTTTGTATTAATCTCATAAACGAAGTGAAAGCAAGTAGGTAATGAATACTTGGGAAACCATCCAATAGTATGCAATGGAGTAGATGTAAAGTTGAGAGGAAACCTTTAACTGTGGAGATGAGCAATCATAACATAAAGAGAGACGTGGGGTGTTCACAGCACCGTACATAAATACGATACTGACGTTTCGATTTTTTTCTTAAATTGTTTACTATACAATAAACATTGTATTTAGTCTTTTATCAATTCATTTAAGTACAATTTAAATCACTAAGGTACTCGAATAATTATCTGTAAGTGATAAATCAGTAACACGTATGAAATGGTATCCAGGCGTCTCGGAGTGAACCAAAGCGATGTTATTCGGACATGGAGGAGATACAGAGAGACAGGAACTGTCGATGACATGCTGCGCTCAGGTCGCCCAAAGGCTATTACCGCATTGGATGACCGCTACCTACGGATTATTGCCCTCGGGAACCCTGACAGCAACGCCACCATGTTGAATAATGCTTTTCGTGCAGACACAGGACGTCGTGTTACGATCAAACTGTGCGCAATAGGCTGCCTGCTCCGTGCACTTCACTCTCGAAGTTATGGCGATGTCCGTCTTTTTAACCACGTCACCAAGCAGCGCGGTGCAGATGGGCCCAACAACATGCCGAATGGACCGCTCAGAATCGGCATCACGTTCTCTTCACCGATGAGTGACGCGTATGCCTTCAACCAGACAATCGTCTGAGATGTGTTTGGAGGCAACGCGGTCAGGCTGAACGCCTTAGAAACACTGTCCTGCGAGTGCATCAACGTGGAGGTTCCCTGCTGTTTTGGGGTGGCATTATGTGGGGCCGACGTACGCTCTGGTGGCCATGGAAGGCGTCGTAACGGCTGTACGATACGTGAATGCCATCCTTCGACCGACAGTGCTACCATATCGGCAGCATATTGGCGAGGCATTCGTCTTCATGGACTATTCGCGCCCCCATCATGTACATCTTCTGAATGACTTCCTTCAGGATAACGACATAGCTCGAAAAGAGTTGCCATCATTTTCTCCAGACATGAACCTATCGAACACGCCTGGGATAGATTGAGAAGGGCTGTTTACGGACGACGTGACCCACCAACCACTCTACGCCAATACGCCGTTGAGGAGTGGAACAATCTGGACCAACAGTGCCTTGATGAACTTGTGGATAATATGCCACAACGAAAACAGGAATGCATCAATCCAAGAGGATGTGCTACCGGGTATTAGAGGTACCGATGTGTGCAGCAATCTGGACCACTACCACTGAAGGTCTCGCTGTACGGTGGTACAACATGGTTTTCATGAGCAATGAAAAGGGCGGAAGTGAAGTTCCTACTTTCTGTACAGGTTCCGTAACTCTCGAAACCGAAGTGATGCAATACTTTATTTGATGTGTGTAGTTAGTTAGACACTGTCATACTACACGCTCTAGAGGCAGGTGGTCGCAGGTGTGTAAAATATATAAGAGTAAATATGTAGAATGTTAATAGCGTTTGTTTTATTTAAAAATCTATAACACTGTTGACATAAAAATTCGGAGGCTTTATTTTCACTCATCCAGAACCTCACACAGAAAAAGAGAAAATAGCATTTTCAGTTGTTAGACTTCTAAAGCCGAATTGTACATTTGATAGAAAATTATGTTATATAAAATGGTCAATTATCCTTACATACAGAGCCTTTTCAATAGCTGTAGCAAACACTGGTGACATAAAAATAGGTCTAAATTGTCTACATTATCCCTTTATACCTTTTTATAAAGCGGCTTTACTACTGAGTACTTTAATCGTTCAGGAAACTGACCATTCCTAAAGGAAAAATTACAAATTTTGCTAAGTACACGACTAACATACGCAGCACAGTAATTTAATATTGCGCTAGAGACTCCATCATATACATGAGAGACTTAAGTCTTCATTATTTAATTATTGTAGCGGCCACAGCCTAGGTGTAGCGTCATCGACTGTTAATCAGAATGTCTTGCACCCTGGATTAGAACCATGCCACCCCGCAAATTCTGAATAAATGTTATCAGTAATGGACGCTGAAGGCTTCCGACGTAAAAAAAAGACACCCTCGTTCTGCCAACGGCCTTGTCAAAGAGGACGGAGGAGCGGACAGAAGTTCAGGGCACCCTCTTACTATTGTGGTGAGGGACTGCCCTTAAAACGTGGAAGAATATGCAATAATCAACGGCATGATGATGCGGAAGTGAAATGGAGTGTAATCATGGATTTCTGGTAAGATGTATCAGAAAATGGTACAGCGGAAATAGGATTCGTTGAGAGTAGGAAAGTAGAAAACAGAGTGATTTACGAGACCACTTCAATGATAGGCTAGTTATAATTAAAACTAACACCAAGCCATCGCTGACAACAATAATTCAGGTATACATGCTGACGTCGCAATCAGATCAAGAGACAGAGAAAGTATATGAGGATATTGAACAGGTAATTCAGTAAGTGAACGGAGATGAAAATCTCATGGTCATTGAGAATTTCAATGTGGTTGAAGGAGAAGTAGTTAAAGAAAGAGTCAAGACAGATTATGGGCAAGGTGATGGGACTGAGAGAGGAGAATGACTAAGTGAGTTCTGGAATAAATATCTGTTAGTAATTGCAAATACGCTGTTCAAAAAACAGAGGTAAATGAGGTACAATGGAAAAGGCCCAGACACAAACGAAGAATCCAGCTGGATTACATCACTGGCAGACAGTTTCAGAAATCTGATGCTGTATTGTAAGGACTGTCCAGGAGCACATAGAGACTCAGATACTAATGTAGTAATAATAAAGAGTAACCTGATGTTTAAGAGAATCGGTAGGAAGGATCATTGCGCAAAGAAGTGGGATACTGAAACAGTGAGGAATCGTTTTAGGCATTTGAGAATGAATAGAACCCGTGGTCTAGGGGCTCTCCACCGGATCCACCTGGCTTCATCTCCATTATGTAATACGTGTGTCATGCAAGACGACGATGGCCATCGACTTGCGTGCAGCGAGGCGAGTAATGTTTGGCATTTGGTCCGCCAGATGCTGGCGTTCATTACACGCATGCCTCCAGACAGCATCATCCCACAAATGATTCTCTTCCCGGACGTGGACTATTTTCCGAGTGCAAAGGCAGTGACGTGGAACAGCGGACACGCACTCCACAACCTTTTTGGTGGTGGTGAAAAAATTGGTCCTCGACTTCTGGCAATACCTTAACGACCGACATTGTGCAATGTATCAACAACATTTCTCAAACTTTCTTCGCAGCGATATCCACAACTCCCTCGCAGCTGTATCATCCATGCAAAGAGCAGCTGACATATGACCCTTCTTCCATTGTACAGATATGATCCTCTCTACTGTTATTCACACACACTTTTGGAAAGAATCTAATGATGTGTCGCCACCACGCAGGATTTTCTTTCCCGCTGATCTCGAAGTTTACCGCTGGTCTTTGCAGGGATGTGCTTGCGCGACGGAGATGGATTCATTTATGATAAAATTAAAAGAATAAAAAAGAAAATTTAATAGGTACCTTCCTGTATCCTTATTTCCTGTTTTTCTTCCTTTTTTGACAGAAGATATTCGGGTCTTTCGTGATAGAACCCAATCCAGCTGCCGCTTAAATTTTTAATAAAAATCATCGGCAGTAGAGACCGAAGTATTCTGACATAAGAAGTGTTCTGGCATAAGAAGTCACCCATATTCAGTCAACGGCTTTCTCAAAAAGAGTAGGAGCGCATAGAGGTTCGGAGGACTTTCTAGCCCTTGGGGCGGGAAACTGCCTTACGTGCGGAAGAATCAACATTGATAAACGGCATGAGCATGCACAGGGCAATGACAACCACTGCATTACCGACACGTAACGTGTATCCACAGGATATGTGGTCTGTAATTGAAAAAAATATCTTGATATCGCTCCATCGGCAAAAAAATCCGGAATAGTCCCCCATTCGGATTTCCAGGAGGGGACTGCAAAGGGGAAGGTGGCCATTAGAAAAAAATTAAATAACCAACGAAAGGATAACGAGTCGGGGAATGGAATGTCAGAATTTTGAACGTGGTAAGGAAGCTAGAAAATCGGAAAAGTGAAATTCTATGGCTCAATAAAGATATGATGGGTGTTGGTGAAGTGAAATGGAAAGAAGACAAGGATTTGTGGTCTGGTTAGTAGTGTAATAACCACAGCAGCAGAAAATTATGTAAAGTGAATAGGATTCTTTATGAATAGGAAGGAAGGGCAGAAAGTGAGTTACTGTAAACAGTTCAGTGATAGGGTTGTTCTCATCTGAATCGACAGCAAACCAATACCGACAATGATAGTGCAGGTATATATGCTGTCGTCGCGAGCCGAAGATGAAGAGAACGTATATGAGGATATTGTGCGGGTAATGCAGTACGTAAAGAGAGATGAAAGTCAAAAGATCTGGGGCGATTGCAATGTGGTTGCATGGAAAGGAGTAGAAGAAAGGCTTACGGGACAATATGCGCTTGGTCATAGGAATAAGAGTGAAGATAGATTAACTGTGCTCTGCAGTAAATTTCAGCTAGTAATAGCGAATAATCTGTGAGATACGGAAGCATTAAGAAATGAAGAGCCAGCCTGAAATTCTCTGAGGCTATAGATACTGCGATAAGGAATAGATCAGTAGGCAGTACAGTTGAGTAGGACATCTCTAAAAAGAACGAAGTCGAAAAGAAAACCATAGGTAGAAACATGTTAACTGCGAAGAAATCATGGGTAAGAGAAGAAATACGTCAATCGACCGATGAAATAAGGATGTTAGAAAATGTATAGGGAAATTCAAGAACACAGAAATACAAGACACTTGGGAATGAAATAAATGGGAAGTGCAGGGCATCTAAGGCAAAATGGCCGGGTGAAAAATGTGGAGAAATCTAAAAATAAATTTCTTCAAAGACATCATGTTTATGCCAATGACTGTTAAACTTTTTATTTCCACTATTGTAATTTCGGCCTTAGGCCATTATCAAGTGCAGATGTTTTGGGTTTAGCTTTAAGCCATGTCTACTCTATACAAGCTGGCACATTTATATGTCGTTGTCATTTGCTGTTATATACATTCGTAATGTTGCTAAGTAGTGCGATCACACATGTCCATGTATAACGTAAAGACATTAGCAGGGATGGCGAATGGCCGACAACGTTTATTGAGAGAATTTTAGAAGAGTGTAGTTCGTCTGTAAAGGAGACGGTGTATCGAATACTATCGAAACCCATTCTTGAGTACCGTTTCGGTATTTGGGACCCCTGCCAGATTGGATTAAAGAAAGACATAAAAGCCGGCCGCTGTGGTCTCGCTGTTCTAGGCGCGCAGTCCGGAACCGTGCGACTGCTACGGTCGCAGGTTCGAATCCTGCCTCGGGCATGGATGTGTGTGATGTCCTTAGGTTAGTTAGGTTTAAGTAGTTCTAAGTTCTAGGGGACTGATAACCACAGCAGTTGAGTCCCATAGTGCTCAGAGCCATTTAAACCACTTTAAAGCCATCAAAGCAGTTCACAGGTCCTGTTACATTGGTTACCGATAGGTTCGGCCAAGACTGGAGTATTACAGACATGCTTCGCGCAGTGAAATGGGAATTGCTGGAGGGAAGAAAACTTTTTTCAACAAAACGCTATTGAGGAAATTTACAGAACTGGATCTGAAGATGACAGGAAACGAAATGACTAGTTCTGATGCCAAATACGTTCTACCATTCCCCATATGGTTGCTTGCAGAGAATGTATGTAGCTGTAGATATAAGTGTAGTGAGATATACAACAACTTTTTACCACACGTTGTCGATGACGTCAGAAGCAACATCAAAAACGGCGCATCTTTCTTTATGATGGCAATGTCATCTGCCACTCGGCACGTGAAGCAATTCATTATTTGATGGAGTGGAAAGTTGAACTGACGTCAGACTGCCGTTATCGCCTATCTCCTTTTTCCATTTCCGTATGTGAAACAAAAAGTGGGTTGGCAATGATTTTCATTGTCGCAGGAAACTGCTGAATCGTTCGAAAACCTTTTTAACGAGGTACCAAAAACTGGATGGAAAAATACACCCAGTATGTTCGGACACAGGCAAAACTGTATACATTTTAGTGCAGAATATTTTGAGAAGCAATAAAGTGATTCGTAGAAACAAAATTTTCGTTTTAAAATTTTTGTTTAAAACTGTGAAGGTAGTTCACACGTCAGAAATGAATTAATCAAGTGCAGCGATTAAGTAAAGTAGAAGAAACACGATAGCGGAGAATGAACGTTTTCAAAGAATCGATCCTGAAAGAGCGTGAAACAGACTATAAATAAAATCAGTACAGGTAATAATAGCCCTAAAAAGATAACGAATCGAAGGAAAATAAGAAGAAAAGCCATCGATCTTAGTTGCTACATCACTGAAAAAAATGTGTCACTGCATTTATGTATGGGCAGAACCACTGCAAACCTCCTTGGAATGAGCAGAGCAACTGCGATTTCCTAACTCATGTTTTCAGCGAGGGGACGTCCAGAGGCCAGAACCGTTTTATTCTCAACGTCGCATCGTCCACCGTGACCACACACATACCTGCTTCCGTTTCTCCACTTGCTAATATTCTTGTTGCACGTGCTTTCCATGGGAATCAACGCAGGCATTTCACACTGTCTAGTTGCTGACATTTTTAGGTAGCATCGTATCTTGGCGTCAAACGTCGAGTCACGTGCGGTGGTATCCAGATCAGTGACATATCGGTCTCTTATAGCCAAAGTAAGGCACATAACTGCTTCATTGCAATTAGTACGTTGAATCCTGCACAGCTATTTCGAAGAACTTCAGTAGGGATGTAATTAATAACGAAGAGTGCTACTTTTTGCACTAGTAATAACTTATACAGGGTCATCATTGATCAAGCCGACAAATTGCAGGGCCGAATGGAAATGTAGGAATAAAGGTCTCATGAACATGGGTCTGGAAATGCATCGTTGACGAATGTCAGTCCCGCTGACTACATGCCGCGTGTTCTTTGGATGTTGCAAGCTGCATGATTGAGGCAGCGTACAGTAAACAGCAGAATGTTCCGGTATTCATGTCGGGAACAAGCATCAATGGTGTTTGTGTACGGCCAAGCAGATGGAAACGGTAGACGGGTAGCACAGCTACACCAAAACCAGTATTTTCAAAGACACCAACAACGTTACACAACATTTCAAGCACTTTTTGGGCGTTTGTGTTATCATGGGTACTTTCAGACAGACGAACGTGCATAGAGGTGGTGGACTGTGCGTACACCAGATTTCTGGAAGCGGACTCTACAAAATTTTGGGCAGAACCTTAGAACAGGCTACAGGAAAATGGCCTGCCAGCATGGTGTACGCCAAACTACGATTACGTGTATCCTTTATGACAACCGCCACTACCCCTTTCACCCGAAGTCTCATAGAGACACTTTGAACATTTGTTGAGACGTGGATAGGATGCAGCTCTGTACTGTGTTACGGGACGATTTGTTGTCGTTACCCGCACACCGTCCATTTCTGGACACATGTTTATAGGACTTCTTTTTCGCTGTATCCAATCAGGAATCCGTCCACACAGTTTGTCTCTTTTATTAATGTTCGTCCTGTGTAATAAGATGCGAAATAAAATGAAAACTAAGTAAGGTAAAGTCTTTGTGACTGTCGACTGTGCTAAGCGTAGCTCTAAACATATGACGTTTGCATGCCGGACGGTAAATATTGGAACATGTTGTTCATCGAGTGAAAGTAGAATACAGCAAGTATGCACTACCTGATCTAAATCTTCTGGACATCCTTATGTAATGCGGAACTAACCACTGGACGTCACGAGAGGAGAACCTGCCAGTACACAAGAGTCTGCAGAGCAGCACTAGCATCAGAATGGGTCAGTCAGGAGAGCTTAGTCACAGCAGACGTATGGTCATCGGATGTCATCTGAGAAAAAGAAATCGATCAGGGACATTTGAAACCTTCTAAAGCAGCCCAGGTGGACTGTTCGTGACGTGATTGTAACGTGTACACCATCGCTGAATCAAGACCCGATGGACCTCAAGTACTGACTGGCATGGACCGCCGAGCACTGCTGCTCGGAATGTTCAACGTGCTACGAACGGTTGTTGGTAGAGCAGTAATATGCTGTACAGGACATTCATCTGACTTCCCATGGGCTCTACAGCAGTAATCAAAGACACCATGACTGACGTGGACTAGGCGAACGTTATTGCAAAACATTTGCATCTCTGCATGCTTTCTACCTTCCCCTATGATGATGTATATCTTTCTGTAGGATAATAGTCCGTGTGTTTGAGGAGCATAGTACTGAGCATACGTTGATGAATACGCTTGATCTGAATCTGACCTGAATCTGGAATATATTGGGGCGCTAACATCAGGGGGATGTCGTTTATAATGTTCATAGACACCTGGAGCCACATGCGTCCGGACACCCATTAACAAGGGAAACTGCCCATTGCTCCACCTTTATTTAGTGGTAAGATGGCCCAGTGGATAGGGAGTCAAAAACTGAACACAGATCAAGCACGAAAACAGGAAGAAAGTGTATTAAACTTGGAAAAAAAATCAAAATAGAAACAGTGAACGAGCCAAGCTTAACAAGTGCAATATTGAGAGAAGAGAGACAGGCGTGGCGTCGTGGCTAAGTGGTCACGGTGATGGACTGTAAACCAAACGAGTCATGTTCAAAATTCTGTCGTGCCTTTTTTTTCCCACAACATTATCGACTGTCCGACCGGTCATTCAAATGTTTGTTATCTTCCTGTAGTCTTGGCACTTGTCATACTGTACATTGGTTATAGAATACAAGTCGTGTGGTAAGAATACGCTGCCGTCACAAGTAAATGTGATGAATAGTCAGAGAAGGCGAGATACCATATAGACGTCTCAAAGAAATTAAAACAACAAATTAACGGGTGTGAACTATGTTACAACAAAGGAATTGAAGAGTCAAAGCTTCCAGAGCGGAACGCAACTTCAAACACGTTTGACAGAGCACAGGGACACTATGTGATTCTGAAACTATTGCGTTCATTTTTTCAAGGAGGCAAATTTCACTTACTACCAGGCGTACAAATTACGTCAGTCGGTAAGAGATTCCTATAATGTGACACACGTATTGTCACTAATGACGTGTATAACACACTAGACGTGTTTTTCGATGAAGGATTTGGTTGAGTTGTCGCATTGTTGTCAAACGTTAGCGGTTCCCGTTCGAAAGTATTTCTTTTCGGCTGGAAATCGGAAATTTCTGGTAAGGTCTTACGGAAGCATACTGTTGAGGTCATCGGTCCCTAATCTTACGCACTACTTAATCTAACTTAAACTAACTTAAGCTAACTGTTTGACATGTGTTTCACAGTTTCGGTCCTTAGATGCATACGTTTCAGATTTTTCATCTCTAGAAGTCAGAAATGTTGTGGTTATTGCAAAGGTATTATTCGGTTAAAATTTTTTACTTATGTATTATCTGTGATTTCAAATATTCACCCTTTACCGTATAATCTATGCAGAAACACTCCCGAACACTAAAAATACGTAAATATGCAGAATCTATGGATCTCAAATCTCAAAAAATTATCGCAAAAAGCTTCATACTGTAATCGCTGTTATTTGATAACAGATTACAGTTGTCCTCTTGATGCCATATGATCGTAAACTCTACGTAGACGTAAGTAAAACTGTAATTCGTAAAAATGACGTTATTGATCATAAGTAAGACGAAAATAAGGTTCACTATCCGCAACACCCACAGGTGCACTTGAAAATGGCACTGTAAGAAGAACAGGCAAGCTTGTCATAGTAGTGAGCAATAAATGTATTAAAACTTCAAGCATGCTGCGACTTTTTTCTCATGCATCGCAGTGTTTATTACGTCATGTCTCTTGCACTTTGTGTCATACAGTGATATAATTATGTAGGAAGAATCAGCGGCATGTTTGGATACTGTCTGCAAAATCTGTGGTGAGTATAGTAACAAAGAAGCAATAAAGATAAACAAGGTGCACTAACTCAGTATTACATCATATCTCCTAAACTGTGTGTGGTACAATGATATAATTTTGTAGGTGTATTTAGCGGTTCATTTGGATACTGTCTAAGAAATATATTGAGAATAGAATTATTAGCACAGAAGCAATAAATTTAACGTCATGCATGATGCGACAGTTTTTCGCACATCTCATTGTTTATGACGTCATAGCTTCTGAATTATGGTTACCCCTATGCGATTATTGGCTGATAGTACTGGATATGTGTACCAAGTTTGGTTGAAGTAGATGAAGTTGCTTAGGAGGGGATGTGGAATATACAGACATAGACACAATAGGAACATTTTTAATACTCGTACTTATGGACAACATTAACAGTGACTGAAAATGAAAAATATAAATTCCAGTTTTTTGTTTTTTTACTTTCATACTTCAAGGGACCCAGTGCATTCCCATGGTGATATTTGTCATAAACAATATTCAAAGCATAAAAATTCGAAGCACCACGAGCAACATAAGAACGCATATATGTTACAGTTAAGTTCTTTAGCATTCATTAGGAAAAGCAATACATCGTGATATCGTAATATTTTCGCGGCAAACTAAGCATATCGAAGTAATTTCTTGAAAACTGGAGCCTGCATATTGATGATGGATCGAGGTGTGTATTTTAACTGCATGGCCTCTACTTGAGATTTCCATTTGCTGTTCGATGAGAATAAGTTATTTCTGTAATCGATGAATGTAATTCTTCACCTGTTGGCAAAAGTATGCGCCATAGGATTAACGGAACGGCGTACACATTGGGGGAAATACGTTTAATGAACCTGTCGGTATAGACTAAGAACCCAAGCCCATCCCACAACTCACAAAATGTTCCATTTTTACGTAAGGTCTTAAAACTTTGTGCACATCCTGTTGATAGGTGTCTTTTATGAGCTTTCCAGATTTTGTTGCTGTTACGTACAAATTTTGATGGTATTACATTAATCTTTCAACATCTTGTTGGACTCGAGGACCAAATTTGCTACTGGCAAGAAATGTTAGTACCTGTTTTCAGGAAAGTGTTAAGCCATACCGGTGAGTGTACTAGGGCGTCAAGTGATCCAGGCCGCTGAGAATTATTTCCGTAACCTTCTCATCTTAGACACAATAATGTTCTTTTTCCACAGATGTGATACATACGTTGAATTTCAGGATCATAGTACGGGCTTGTAGTTGAAGCAATCTTGTAGTTTCCAGGATTTCATTACACGTACGCTTCTCTTTGGTGCTGACACAGACGGTGACATGACGCTGCAGAATTCTGTATTTATCCTGAAAAGAACAGCATCAGGTTTGAGGCTATAACTACAAAAGTTTCCGAATGCAATACGGTTGCTGCAGCCATTGTCCACTGCCGCAATTCTCGCAGTAGTAACCAGACACCCGCTGTGTCTGGCCTCTGTAGAACGTCTGAACACATCTCAAACCTTTATCACTTACCTTCTCCACAGCAATGACTGCTTTGTACTTGTGAAAATGCAGATATCACCTTTTCCAACGATTCGAGAGACCACTTTGGACACCGTACTTGAAGTCTTACTGAATTTTACTGGAATCAAAATAAAATTCCCATATATATCACATGAGGCATGAGCGACATTGGTAGGTAAAAAGAAATTTGTCATTTTGATGTTTTTGTTAAGTATTTTATGATATTAATTTTTTTTTTAATTTATAAAAGAAGGTTTAAGACTGGGGTAAAATCCAGGCTGAAAGGATATCAATGGCAAATTCGCTGATGACATTGCTATTCTCCACACAAGTGAAGAAGAATTGCAGGATGTGTTAAATGAATGAACACTATAATGACAACAGAATATGGATGGAGAATAGATGGAAGAAAGACGAAAGTAATGAGACGCAGCAATGATAAGAACAGCGAGAAAGTTAACATCATATTTGGGTATCATGAAGTAGAGGAAGTTAAGAAATTTTAGTAGGTAGGCAGAAAAATGACCCCTGATGGACGAGCAAGGTGGACATCAAAAGCAGACTAGCAGTGGCAAAACGGCCATTCCTGGCCATGAGAAGACTGGTAGTGTGAAGCATAGATCTTACTTTGAGGAACAAATTTCTGAGAATGTAGATTTGGAGCACACCATTGTACTGGAACAGAAGAAAACGAAGCCTTTGAGATGTGGTGCAACGAAGAATTTTGAAAGTCAGATGGACTCATAAGGTAAGGAATGAGGAGGTTCTCCGCGGAATCGGCGAAGAAAGAAACGTATGGAAAACACTGAAGGGAAAAGGACAGGATGATAGGACATCTGCTAAGAACATCAGGCAACAACTTACACGGTACTAGAGGGAGCTGTAGAGGGTAAAAATTGTAGAGGAAGACAGAGATTAGAAAACTTCCAGCAAATAATTGATGAAGTAGGTTTCAAATGCTACTCTGAGATGAAGAGATTGGCGCAGGAAAGCAGGTCATGGCGGACCCCATCAAACAGTCAGAAGATTGGTGACTCAGTTTTTTCAAATTTATGATCACCTAGTCATTCGGGCTCATCTTCGTTTGTTTCTTGTGAGTCGGAACACTATGCTTCTGTTTCGGTGCGTTCATCGTTTGCCGCTGCGCAGGTAGCATCGGTGTTTCATGTTTCAGTTGCAGTCGGTGATTCCGTATCCCCAGCAAATTTTTTATCGTTTACGATTATGATTATTTCTTTGTCCGTTTCTTGAGACGTAATGTTGGACTGGTTAGATGTCACCGTAGTTCGCGGTTTGTTTATTATGTTCATTTGCCTAAAATGTTCAGTCCTATAGTACACTAGACCAATTATCTGTTCTTTCATTTTGGCGTTCACACTATCATACACTTCCAGATCATCGTTAACAATTTCCCTTTCAGCAGTTTCGTTATCGGAGTGTGGTTACAAGGTTTCTGCTAAAGTCACGCTTCCAGAATTTTTCCTACTTTTTACTTTTCACGGGGGTCCCATTGAGCGTATATTTACTTTAACAACTTCTACCGGACTGAATATATTCCCCTACTTATAACGTCAAGGGGACAAAAACAACCTAAGCCGAGTAGGGCACGTCCTCGCCAGCTGTAGTCTCACTTGGCTACAGGCTACGCCACCTGATTGATCAAGTGGCTTAAAGAAACTTTGGCCATCATTTTCTTTTAAACTACTCAATATCGACACCCAACCCAAACTAGAGGTCCTCGACTGAGTCAGAGAGTGACGTATGGCGGCTTCCCCTTATAACTGTATTACCTGGAAAGTAGGCAGAGCCTACATCCGATAAACTGATTTCGTGTGATGCT
The DNA here is from genome assembly GCF_023898315.1 of Schistocerca nitens. Lineage (NCBI taxonomy): Eukaryota > Metazoa > Arthropoda > Insecta > Orthoptera > Acrididae > Schistocerca > Schistocerca nitens. The sequence goes on along the minus strand of NC_064614.1, from coordinate 710,072,001 downwards.
TTTTTAACCATGATCATCCGTCTCTGCTCATATTCATGCTATTTACAATCAGCAATTATTTCTTGTGCTGAATGTGGAAAATACTTTTAAAAATTTTGCCGGTAGGTTCCATACACAACATAAGAAAAAAGCCATCATAAACATATGTCCGAAAATCATTCGTTTTGAGTTATTAATGAAAGCTGACGTTTAACGTGTTTCCAGATACAACCAAACAACTTTACTTATCTATGCCCCAGTTTGATTCATTGTATCCAAGGTGGAGTTGTGTTGCCAGCGAGACTTGTTTTCATTCATCATTCGTCTGTCTTCAACGTGTCCATTGTGTACGTGTACTACACGTGGTGCGTTAACTGAAAGTGCTCCGTTCAAATATGACACAATATTCATTTCGTGAGAAGGCAAACATGAGTATTATGTACGACCGTGGAATGGTAATGTACGCGGGGCTGCACGGCTGTATGCGACGGCGCTTCCAGATCGAAGACAGCCGAGTCATCCAACCTTGGTGCTGTACATCGTCGCGTTGTCGAATCAGGATCCGTAGCACTGATCGAGGATGGTCGCTTTTTGCTAGTACGCCTTACCAGAAAGAGTGCGTTCCACGGGCTGTCTAAGAAGAGCCATATATCAGCGCAAGACAGGTGGACCCGTCAAGTGATATACCTTCCAGTTCAACAAGTTGGATACTTCACGAGCAACTCCTGCATCCGTATCATCTTCAACGTGTGCAATACCTTACGCCTGCCAATCACGACCCACGGGAGAACCTTTGCCGTGGTTTGTTGCACAAATTCGCAATCTGTCGTTTGTCTAGCAGACATTTGGAATAAATGTAATAACAAATTTCCACAACCAAACTGATATGGGCTGATCGCAATTCTCATGCCACAGTAAGAGCTAGACATCCGCATCAGTTTAAGATTAATGTGGGCGATGGAATCGTACGTGGGTGTCTAGTTCTCCCACCGCGTCTTACATGTACTGTCTGCAGGGTGTTTATTCAAAACAGCCTCCAAGACCTACTTCTGGTTATACCCCGGCAAATAAGAAGATATATATGGTTTATGCTTGATGGAGTTCCATAAAATTTAAGTATCAGTACTCAACAGGCATTGGCTGGTATCTACCATGACAGCTGGATTGGTAGAGGAGTATCTCTTCCATTACCTGCATTTTCCGCGGACCTCAGTAGTTTGGATTAGTAGCTCTAGAGGCGCGTTAAGCAACTGGTCTATGCAGTAGACCACACCGATGCAGAAATTCGTCACCCATATGTCTGGAAGCCTGCGGAATCGTTCGAAACCGTCAGCGAGGATTTGAAAGGGTGAAACAGTACATGATTCTGAAAGTGCATGCGTGTTCAGAAGCAAGAGGAGGACATTTTGAGCATTTATTATGAGTTTATGTGTTGACGAGCTACTGTCAACTAAATGGTAAAGTTTCATTAGTAACTCGAAAACGACAGAGTCAAGGACATACGTTTATATGAATCTTTTCTTTTTGGAAATTTGTGGTAAGTTTCTATGGGACCAAAATGGTGAGGTCATCGGTGCCTAGGCTGAAACACTACTTAATCTAACTTAAAATAACTTACGCTAAGAATTACAGACTATGCCCGAGAGAGGACTCGAACCTCCGACGGAGGGATCCGCGCGAACAGTGGCAAGGGGCCGCAGACTGTGCGGATACCCCGCGTGCCGAACTTTTTCTTCTTTTAGTATAAAGAACCTGTCACCAAAGTTTGAAAATTATTTTTGAAATGCCCTGTAAAGTCTTGCAACTTTACGTGTTGAACGTTGATCGTATTCAATTGAATTAGAAAGGTTTTACTTAAACCATATACAATGAAATCTCTTAGACGGCTACCTTTCTATGATTCCAGATCTGTATTGAGAAATAAACTCCGTCCCTCGAGTGTTTGCGTTGAACTATCTGGGCATTGTGATATGCTGAAGTAAGTCATCCTTAATCAGTAGTCGAATGAAGTCTACTAGTACACTGTAGTATGAGTATGTAAATGTTATTATTTTTTTAAAGTAAATATCATGTGGTTTCTAGTAACAGGTATCACGTAATTTATTCATTAATTCATCAATAAATCTGACCTAAAATTCAGATTCTGCAATGTCACGATACGCATAATTAAGTTATGCTCCCATAAACGCTTCCAGAATATGCAAAGAGTTCCTCGAGATTCAGAGACTTTCGAAATTGCTGTAATTTGGGGAGAGAAATGAAACGAGAACAAAAAGAAAAAAATAAATTTATAGAGTGAGGAGGCGACAGATACAAAGGTAATGTTTGAGTAACCTAAAGTACGAAGAATTGTAATAGTTAAGGCACGCTTTGTCCAGATTTTTTTCGCACTAATTGTAGGAGCTTCGTGGATGCAAAATGGGATAAAGGAACTGTAGCCATAAGACAAGTTGACAGAGCACTGAACCAAACCATTACTCTCCTCCACGGTACGTCACGTCGTTTTGCCCTGTGCAGATGGTCCTCAAGCTCTCTTCGAATTGTCCATGACAAAACTAAACTCACCAAACACTCCGAAATGTATCCCGACCGTGGTGTGCGTACCGGTGCAGCGTGTGATGACATCACAGTCACGTGTTGCGACAGATTCCGCTCGCCAAGTGGACGGAAGCACCACCTACCTAACACTACAGTCTTTATTAATTCAGTTGCTCATAGTTGGAATTTCATTAGTGGTTCACTTTCCATAGATTGACTTATCACCGAGGCAGTTCACAATACACTTCCCATAGTTGTACGTATCTGGAGACAGGCTTTCTCCTCGAACGGCTGGAGGTGACGGATCTCCCGATAGTGCTGCACAGTATTCGCAACTCATCAGCACATGTGTGGTCGTGAAAGTGACGCGATCTGCATGTGAAAGTGACGGACGTCGTTAAATGCAGTGTAAAGTTTCCTCCGGCAGGACACGTGACTTTTACACTCAGTCTTCGCTCAGGGACGTTGCTCCGTTCCTCCCCTTTCACCTTCGAAACTCTCGACAGCATAATATTCTTTGGGATTGTTTCCCAGTCTCGTTGGAGGATGTGGATCATGCAAGCCTTTCCTGTCCAGGATAAAAATTATTTACACTGACAAACTCTGGGAAGCTGCACGGGACACCGAAACAAATAATTTTCCCTTATGTCATATTTTCTTCTGAGGATTTTTCAAATCGGTAGGAGTAATTTTATGTGGATGAAAATTAATTAAACCAACAAACTCTGGTAGGTGCATGAGACAATGGAAACATTTCTTTCTAATGTGTTTTCCTATCAGGACCAAAAGTAACACAAACAAGTCTTAATTCTTTATCACCAAGAGACAACAACATTAACAGAGCACAATCATTTCAGTTACACTAGAGGTTCAAAAATATCTCCTCTGACTTATAAATAGGGGTTACAACCGTGGGTCATGTTTTATTTAACACGACCAAAGATCGCAGGAGTGTCCTTCATTCCTCTTGCTCCCGCTATTATGTGGGCAACTAGAACCTCTTGTAATTCAACAGTAAGTTTTATAAATAGGGCTGCATGTTTTTCCTCACACAAAGAAGTCCAGAGGAGTCAAATCAGGGGATCGAGTAGGCCGTCGTACAGGGCCACTACTGTCAATCCACTTTTCAGGAAACTGTCGGTTCAAGAATCGAGGGAGGGCTTAGATGTGCTGCCGCCCCGTTATGCTGGAACCACAGCAAGTGGTACGTCCTCCAGCAACTCTGTCAATGCTCTGACGACGAAATTGTAACAATGCCTGTCATTTAATGGCCTAGGTAGAAGATGTGGTGCAGTTCAACACTTACCAACAACATCTGACCTCACATTCAAGTAATACCGCAACTGATTAGAGCGAATAAATTTGGAATGTGGATTAACTTCAACCAAAACATGCGCACTGTGTATGTTAAAGACCGCATCACGCCTGAACGTTGCTCCGTCTGCAACCATCACAGGGTTCAAATGGCTCTGAGCACTATGGGACTTAACATCTGTGGTCATCAGTCCCCTAGAACTTAGAACTACTTAAACCTAACTAACCTAAGGACATTACACACATCCGTGCCCGAGGCAGGATTCGAACCTGCGACCGTAGCGGTCACGCGGTTCCAGACTGAAGCGCCTAGAACCGCACGGCCACACCGGCCGGCGCTGGGAGGGTGCACAGGTCTTCAAAACAAACATTTTTCTCTAGTATCACTCGCTAACTTTCTGACAATGTACACTGATGACCCAACTTTGGAACACAACACAGCAGCGATTCTGCGTGATGGCAGTGATTTTCGGCACGAGATGTCTACGCGCGGGTCACTCAATACCGGTAAATTACGGGCTAGAGATCTGTGAGTGCGGTACTGGCGCCCGATTGCGTCTCAGATCTGTTGCATTTGGTATAGATCAGGCGAATTTGGTAGTCAAGACATGAAAGTAACTTCACTAGCACGTCCCTGAAACCACTGTAGCACGCCCTGTGCATCACCAGTAATCCCCCTCGAATATGCTATCGCCATCAGGAAAGACGTCAAGCATGAAGTAGTGTTCGCGTAGATTACAAATCCTATGGAAGAGAGAGTGAATGATTCCAATGTTATAATTCTGCTCCCGTCGACCCGCGTCTGTGGCGCGTTGGACGTTCCAAGCAGTCAGAAAAGCCTTCCGATCTGGATGCGGTGGACGCATCTTGGACGCTACCAGACGACAGCTTCGTTCCCCCAAACCACCGGTCCGTAATTTACAGGAATTTGCGTAACCTGTGGGTAGACACTGGGTGCAACATCCTCCACGTAGCTAGCAGGTAGCTGTAGAGTACACGACACACAAAATAAGCTCTATATTGAGTTTCAAAGGAGAACTAACACGCTTTCCAGCACGAAGTCGTAAGTTTTGCTTCGTTAGTGTATGTAGCACAAGACCCATATAAATTAATAAAAACATTAAATTAATCGTAGTAAATGATAATAATAGTATCCAAATATTCCGCTAAATGCACTTACAAAATTATATCGTGGTACCTCACATAGTTCATGAAATATGACATTACAAACACTGAGACATGTGAAAACAGCCACGTCATGTATGTCTTTTCAATTTATTATTTCTTTCATAGTAACCCTATTCGCAACCTATTTCGCTTTCACTATCCACATCTATCTCTGAATGTACGTACACAAGTATAACATTGTACGACCCGTAGTGAAAGGGATATGATGTAATAAACACTGAGATACGTGAAAAGCTGCCGCATCGTGCATGAAGTTTTAATACACTTATTCTTTATTACCAAGACACACCAACAGTCGAGTCAACTTAAGGAAATCCCTGATACCCAGCAGGGCTTTTGACAGCTTTCAACTCCAAAGCGCAAATGGCTGTAGGCGAAAATGATAGTCATGTGTAGAGCTACGAAGAGACTTTTACAAAATATCACTGTAGACAACCAATGAAGCTGCGCCCAGTACCAATGCCAGGTTTGTCACCTAGTAATAACACATGGTAACGAATAATTCGTAATTTAGAAATATCAGTCCAACTACGTTAAGTAAGTTGCTAATGATATTAACAGAAACTTACGTCAAAGTTCAGAAGGAATGAATCTGGAGAAGAAGTTGAGTGGACGGGTGAAGGCTTGGAATAATAAAGTAAGATTTCGCAGGTGAGTTGGAGGAAATGAAATAGAGATGGGGATGAGTCATGCGTGGGTGGTGTTAGCAACGTGGCACAACTTCTAGATCGCTATTGGAGGGAAGGAAGACAGTTAAAGATATGCCATGACTGAGGTACAACGATGAAAACAAACAAAGATTTATTTTCCTCTTGAATCTAGAGCAGTTTCGAGTACGCCATAGGTTAATGGATAGTGGGTTCCGTAGTCGTACGGTTAAAATGGAGAAGGAGAAGGATTTACTGATATGCATAGACAGAGCCAAGATTGTCGACGTATCAAATTTTGTATTTCACTTTTAGAATGGGAAGGCATTTAATATGTGAGTAAAGGCATGGTGAACACCACTGTCTAAGAAACCGAAGAAGAAAGGACACATGTGACTATCATGTCATCTGACCGGTTGCATCGACCTTAACTGAACAGAGGAGGGACCGACGCGATCAAACAACGGAAAGCTATACACGTATCTTTCGTCAGATTTTACGGCTAGGTGAAGTCTGGAGTTTTCAGTGTTCGGCCAGTGCTGAGCTACACTAATGTAGCCGGCCCGGCTAGCAGCGCGATCCCCGGAACGCCTCAGTTACACTATGTTGGCTATTGCTGCCAAACACTATCTCCACGTACGCGTACACCATCATTACTGTACCACGCAAACATATGGGGTTACACTTGTCTGGTATCAGACTTCCCCGGAGGGGGCCACTGGGGGCCGAACCGCACAATAACCCTGGGTTCGGTGTGGAGTGGCGGTAGGGTGGGTGGACTGCTGTGGTCTGTCGTGGGGTTGTGGACCACTGAGGATTACGGCGGGACAAAGCCCCTCCGTAGTTTGTAGGTCCCTGGTTTAATATTGTTGTTGTGGTCTTCAGTCCTGAGACTGGTTTGATGCAGCTCTCCATGCTACTCTATCCTGTGCAAACTACTTCATCTCCCAGTACCTACTGCAGCCTACATCCTTCTGAATCTGCTTCGTGTATTCATCTCTTGGTCTCCCTCTACGATTTTTACCCTCCACGCTGCCCTCCAGTACTAAATTCGTGATCCCTTGATGCCGGAGAACATGTCCTGAAAACCGATCCCTTCTTCTGGTCAACTTGTGCCACAAAATCCTCTTCTCCCCAATTCTATTCAATACCTCCTCATTAGTTACGTGATCTACCCATCTAATCTTCAGCATTTTTCTGTAGCACCACATTTCGAAAGCTTCTATTCTCTTCTTGTCTAAACTATTTATCGTCCACGTTTCACTTCCATACATGGCTACACTCCATACAAATACTTTCAGAAACGACTTCCTGACACTTAAATCAATACTCGATGTTAACAAATTTCGCTTCTTCAGAAAAGCTTTCCTTGCCATTGCCAGTATACATTTTGTATCCTCTCTACTCCGACCATCATCAGTTATTTTTCTCCCCAAATAGTAAAACTCCTTTACTACTTTAAGTCTCTCATTTCCCAATCTAATTCCCTCAGCATCATCCGACTTAATTTGACCACATTCCATTACCCTTGTTTTGCTTTTGTTGGTGTTCATCTTATACCCTCCTTTGAAGACACTGTCCATTCCGTTCAACTGGTCTTCCAAGTCCTTTGCTGTCTCTGACAGAATTACAATGTCATCGGCAAATCTCAAAGTTTGGACTCTAATACCTACTCCGAACTTTTCTTTTGTTTCCTTTACTGCTTGCTCAATATACAGACTGAATGACATCGGGGATAGACTACAACCCTGTCTCACTCCCTTCCCAACCACTGCTTCCCTTTCATGCCCCTCGACTGTTATAACTGCCGTTTGGTTTCTGTACAAATTGTAAATAGCCTTTCGCTCCCTGTATTTAACCCCCGCCACCTTCAGAATTTGAAAGAGAGTATTCCAGTCAACATTGTCAAAAACTTTCTCTAAGTCCACAAATTCTAGAAACGTAGGTTTACCTTCCCTTAATCTTTCTTCTAAGATAAGTCGTAGGGTCAGTTTGCCTCACGTGTCCCACATTTCTATGGAATCTAAACTTATCTTCCCCGGGGTCGGCTTCTACCAGTTTTTCCATTCGTCTGTAAAGAATTCGCATTAGTTTAATATACAATACGCAATAAATTAATGTAGCAAATAAAAGGGCAATATTAGAGTAATTTTTGCTTTATTTTACGTGAAATTACTTTTCTAAGCTTTTGGATTACCTGTAGAGGAGAGAGAGAGGTTTTCTGCATATATGACAGACTATTCTTCCCTGTTTAAACGCTAACAGTCAAAGCATAGCGAAGGAATGCACCAAATGGCCACAGGACTGTTTCCGTATTGTGCCATGTTGGTAGCTCTGCAGATGCCACAGTCAGTGGATAGACTGTGTGCGGGTTTGTAGTTCCAGCGACCCGCAGCGCAGGCCGACAGTAGGCGATGGCCGTCCTACGTTCGACGCCCGCGCCCTCTGCATAATGGCCCGCGGTCGGCTGCACACTGACCGACCCGTGTAACATTGAACAGGCCGTTAATAAAACAGAGCGTGCCACCGCCCACTGGTGAACCGGCTAAGTGACTGTGTATGTCCTGCGAAGCCGGTGTGCAAAGCTCCTGAATCATCCAAAGCAAAGGTATTAAATTCATTGCACAAAACACTAGCCATCTCGCTAAAAAGGGCACACTGATTACGTTAAAACAATGTAGATGAGGAACATGTGCCATTTGGTGTTGTGATTTACCACGACTAACGTAAGTCACAGCAGTGAAGTGGAGTGTGCACTCTTTGAGCGAACGTACCCGGACGCCTATACTAGAGCATAGTTGACCAGTAGATGTCATGAGAGGCGGACCTGCCAGTATAAAAGGTGGCGGGGATTATTGGTTGTTAGTAGAGAAGCAGTAGTAGCAAGAGCTGATTGACTTCATACATTGATTAATCACTGGATGTCACCCGAGTAACAGATCAATCAGGGACATTTCAACCCTTCCAGAGCTGCCCAGATCGATTGTTGGTGGCGCGACTCTGAAGTGGAAACGTGAAGGAAGAACTACAGCTAAACCAAGACGAGGTAGACCTCATATACTGACAGACGGGAGTAGTTGAACGTTACGAAAGGTGGCTGTAAAAAATCGCATGTAACAAGCGGAAGGAGCCACTCTTGAGTTCCATAGTGCCACCATCAGTCCCGCTAGCGCAATGGCCGCGCCTAGTGAGTTAAAAGGAATGGTGTACAATAGTCGAGCAACTCCTCATAGGCCACGCATTTCAGTAGTCAGCATTAAGCTACACTTGGGGTACTGTAGAGAGCGACGCTTGTGGACATTGCGTAGCTGAAGAAGACTTATTTCTGTGACAAATAGATCGAAGGGTTTGGTTTTTACGATTGCTTGCAGAACGTGAAAGATATCTTTACAATTAAGGGGTATCCTTACCATTAATCTGAATATGGGGGTAAAGTATGGCCTGAATACAACTGTATGCAGCAGGAAGTGCCGTACATCGCAGCTGGATGAAGCATGGAGTAGAATTTTAGCAGTGAGAGCATAACAAAATTTCTGGTAAAAGAACATTTATTAAATCGGTAAATTTATTTGCACACTTTAATAGTACAGTGAATAATATGATGGTTTCTGTTGCCTGCAATATATTACGTCGGATATTAATTAAACGGAGAACTTTACTTCGGAATCTCCTGCAAGGTCTATGATCTGTGGAAGAGGAATGATCAAAGGATGGCGTAATCACGAACATTTACATTTACACGCACTTGAAAGACTCCGGCCGGTGTGGCCGTGCGGTCTAGGTGCTTCAATCTGGAACCGCGTGACCGCTCCGGTCGCAGGTTCGAATCCTGCCTCGGGCATGGATGTGTGTGATGTCCTTAGGTTAGTTAGGTTTAAGTAGTTCTAAGTTCTAGGGGAATAATGACCACAGATGTTAAGTCCCATAGTGCTCGGAGCCATTTGAACCATTTGAACTTGAAAGACTAACAGGAAGGAAAAGAACTAAAAACCTTCACCTCAGCACACGTGGGTAGCAAGAGGGGCTGTTTCCTTAATTTTAACATGAGGGATAAATGAATAAAATTTCTGTTTGAAGTGAATTACTGCGAAAATGATTAAGAATCATAATTAATTCAGATATTCTACAGCAGAAGATCGCTGTGGCATTGGTACTGTAGACTTTCTCATTAGATAACGGCCACGTGGTCCTCACGCACAAAAGCGTGCACAAAGAAAGTTATCGAGTGAGACGAATTGCACAAAATTCAGTCATAAAATCACGGAAATCATGGGCAATGTACATGATCTCGCGAAAGCGATACTAAACAAAATAAACTGAATCACAGTAAACACGGCTCCATGTGTTTGATTAACAATTAACTGAACAATATCATACACCGTCCCTTGATTTTAACGCATTTAAAATTCGCGAATTAGCAAGTAAAACTCGTCACGCACCGTAATAAACTATGAACGATGAAAGGAATCATTTACAGCTTTGAAAAACTTACATAAAACACAACATTAACTTATCATCGAAAAGGTACGCTTACTGGCAGCAGGTCTCACCCGTCTCGCGTCCCACGGAACACTCCACGAGCATTCGCTCTCCAACAAAAACCGCTCGCCGAACCTACGGAAGTGGCCAGAGGAACCTCTATTGTGGGGCCAACCTATACAAAAGGTTCGTCCCAGGCAAACAGAAACCTCTTTTCAACCTGGCACGTGTTTCCTGCGGCTGGCTGTTCTGACACAGTGGCAGACTACTACACTCCCACGGATCTACACACTGAAATCCTTGCACACTCTCATTCATACATTCAACTTATAGAACAAGAGGAGGAAAGAATGGGTACATTGAAAAATGGTACTTAAATGTATCACACATGCGTGTGGGGCTCCGACCAGTACCAATAACCTAATGAAATGTTAAAATGTAATATGGATAGTATACTGTGGCCACCACAAACACACACAGCTGCTCAGTCTGTCCCCTTTTCTTCTTTACATCTAGGGTAACAGACCATTTGCACAAACAGTCGAGGTGCCAGAGGCAAACAAATGAAGCTATGTGGTGCGGCAAAATCATGAAGAGGCTCATGCAGGCCCCCTTCAAGCGTTACCTGCCATCATGTGTACTGTCAACAATGAAGTAATAAGGATTGTGTGTTAAGTTATGGACGTGATTTTGAAAGTTATGGTATGGTCCATGTATTGCACTTAAGAAGACTCTAAATGCCGAAGGATGTGAACACATTTTACAGATTTGCGTGCTGAGTGCAGAGGAGGAACAGTTTCAAGATGATGATTGTGCCTGGATGACAATGCACCCTGTTGTAAGGCAGCATGTTTGAGGTAATATTTTGTGGACGGTATTCCAGAAACAGACTGGCCTGCTCAGCGTTCCGACATGAACACCTTTGAGATGGGGTGAAACGACGAGTTAGCTCCAGACCCCCGGCATCCAACAACACTAAATTCTCTGGTTTCGTTTCTTGAGGAACAATGGGCTTCCAATCTTCCACAGACATTCAGATACGTCATTAAAATTACCCCGCACAGTTGAAACCGTCATAAAGACGGACAGATAAGTATTTCATATGAATGTGTACTGATAGTTTTCCCCATACTCTCGATTACATAGTGTAGGTGCCAATCGATTGCATGGAATAAGTGCAGTATGACACGTCGTCGTTGAGTAGTTACTTTGTAGCTGAATGTAGTAGTCATGTTTCTGTGTGTTACTGGCTGTGCCATGAATGAATTTGCCCGATTTGTGTTTCAACACGGGCTGTCCAACGTGTCTACAAGGTATGACATGTCACTTGCAGCAATTTAAGGTGATTTCACAACAGTTGTGGAAAAAAATATCTAACCGACATGCACCGGAGAGGAGTGTCACACCTTGTCAGTGACGGTCGGCTTCTGACGCTACAGGAATTGCTACTGTCAGTGAATGCAGATCCATCTCAACCGAATTCCGTGCGAGCACATAGAAGGGAGCTATATGAAATGGACATCTGGAGTCGCATAGCTCGCAGTAGGCCATGCTGCACGCCTTATTGTGCTAAGAAACAGATAAACTGGACAGCAGCTTACTGGAGACGTCCAGTGTAGAACAACCACTCAGTGTTTTGCTAAATTCTAAATGGTACAAGGCGTCGAGAGCAAATACGGTGCAGTTTCACGTTTAACTCCAGCGTGTGCAACGTATTTCGTACGACATGCGGGCACTCGTTCCTGTTACGTTAGACATGAACCAGAACGTTTATTTCAGTATCGTAGATGAGACAGTGTTGCCGTTTCTTATGTAGCTTCATTACGAGTATGTTGTAAAAATTCGCGTCATCCAAGGTTACAGAAGCCGTGTTCTTAGAGCTGAGCGCATACATTCGTAGTTTTACAGGCACTAAGAGGTCTTATCGCGTCTCGATTGGATTATTCACCCAATAGTAAACCCACTGAACTATCTAGGACTATTTGACGCAGCAAGTGAGAAGGATCAAATAACATCCCCAAAACTTGAGAGGGTCTGTGGGATCTAATCATCAATGAGATGCTTCAACTGTGTATGGCATACACGAAGACACTCGTGGAATGCCTTCTGCGCCGATATGGGAGCGTAATGAAGGCTGGAGGTGGCAGTCTTTCTCTTGCAAATGATTAACTTTTTGCCATATGTGCATATATCCAGTTCAGTCGGTCTTTAAGTAGGCTGTTTAGGTTTTTTTATTGGTAACGCCACCTCTGTATGAAAATCACTGGCTGTGCTGTGTGCAGTCTGTGGCTGCTTTGCATTGTTGTAATACTCGCCATTGTAGTGTTAGGCAGCTGGCTGTGAACAGCGCGTACCGTTGCGCAGTTGGAGGTGAGCCGCCAGCAGTGGTGGATGTGGGGAGAGAGATGGCGGAGTTTTGTAATTTGTCATGAACTGCTATATATATATATATATATATATTATGACTATTAAGGTAAATACAGTGTTTGTTCTCTATTAATAACTTTCATTTGCTAACTATGCCTATCAGTAGTTAGTTCCTTCAGTAGTTTGAATCTTTTATTTAGCTGGCAGAAGTGGCGCTCGCTGTATTGCAGTAGCTTGAGTAGCGAAGATTTTTGTGAGGTAAGTGATCTGTGAAACGTATAGGTTAATGTTAGTCAGGGCCATTCTTTTGTATGGATTTTTGAAAGTCAGATTGCGTTGTGCTAAAAATACTGTGTGTCAGTTTAAGCACAGTCTTGTATAATTATTCAAAGGGGACGTTTCATATGTCGACCCTTAGCCGAGGATACCTCACTGGAATCTTCTGATTTTTTCTTGTAGTTTGTGTAATTAGTGTAGATTTTGTTTATTGCTAGCGCGTAATTGTAGAGAGAATCTCCTTTGTAGTTGCAGTCTTTCATTGTTGTACAGTAAAACAGGTGTGGCACGCATGTAGATTTGCACCAAGTATTTCGCTGCTGCAATTAACTAGATATTATTTTCAGTGCTATGTTAATGTGTTCTCTTATTTTTTTCTCTTCAAATTGTGCTTTTCTGTGTTGTCGTGTGAAATATTGTGACATTAATGGCGTGTGAAAAACGTAATACTAGGCTCCAAAGTAAACTGAGAAATGACAGTGAAGACGAAAGCAGTGTGTTAGCGCCACCATGTAATGAATTAACTAATATTCAAAGTAGTAATTTGGTAACTGTGCATAGGGAAATGGAGCGAGCGTCAAATAATGGTGTAGACAGTGAAACAGGTAGTGAACAGGGAAGCATTATCGATCGATCGGTCGGCAACAGCTCGCCTCAGGAATCGGGAATGACAGAGCACAATATTGCAAATACTGTAGACTCAGGGTTTTGGTTCTCACCGTTTTCTCAAATGAGTCAAGACACATTTTCTGCTTGTCAAAATGTGAATGTTGCCGGTGCAACTTCACCGCCTAAAAGCACTGAGGAACATGTTTCAGACACCAGTGCATTGTTATTACAATTAATGCAACAAATGGGAGAAAGGCTACAAAAGTTAGACACAATGGAACAAAATCTTCAAAAGTTAGACGCAACGCTTGAACAAAATCAGAAACAAATGGAACAAAATCTTCAAAAGTTAGACACAATGGAACAAAATCTTCAAAAGTTAGACACAATGGAACAAAATCAGAGACAAACACAGCTAAAGCTTCAAAAGTTAGACACCACACTTGAAAAAACACGTGAAGATTTAACTACTGAGTTACATAACATTGAATCTAAATGTCAAAAAGTCTGTAATGACAGAAAAACACAAATTTGTGAGCATTTTCAACCTATTTTTTCGCGGCATGAAAATGCATTACAGAATCACGAAGCAGCCATAAAAGAACTGCAAACCATTGTTCATGAAAATCATGAGACCTTGTCGGCTAAAATTGACTCAGTTGCATCTACCGATTCGGTTATGCAACTTGCAAAAACTCAGGAAAACTTAAAGGACACAGTAGATTCGATTTCAACACAAATGGACACTCTGAAACTTGGTTCAGAAAAACACACTGAGGAAATGTGTTCACTATCGGAGAAAGTAGCCGAACTTTCGGATCAGTTCACTAACTTATCTACGAAGGTAGATGATAATCTGAACGACACAAAACCGGTAGTCTTTAATGACACAGAAGAGTGCGAACAAATTAGGAAATTCAAACAAAATCAGAATCAAATTAATACGCAACACCAAAGAGAAATCCGGGAAGTACAAGATCAGCTGACTCAGGTAATACAAGAATTACGTATTTCAGAGGACACACGCGCCCCAATACGGGAAGAGGGACATAGAAATACGGAACAGCTACAAAATAATAACACAGCGCATTTCGGAAATTATGAAAGAAATTGGCAAGGCACACCGAATTTTGAGATGGAACAGCCGAAACAACGTAATAATGACCGACATGGGACTCGCCGACATGATGATTTTGACTATAAGCTGTTCATTACTACACGTAAATTCAAAACATTTAAGAATTCCGGCAACGACATTCATCCACAAGCGTGGCTTCATCAATTCTCTCATTGTTTTCCTCCCAACTGGTCATTAGAGCACAGATTAGAATTCATGTGTGGCTACTTAGAGAATGAACCAGCTGTAAGAATGCGGTCGGTCATTCACGATTGCCACAGTGAAGGAGAGTTTTACCATGCCTTCCTCTCAGCATATTGGTCTCAAGCCACACAAGACCGAGTAAAACATAGCATCATAATGATGAAACGTTTCGAACAATCTGAATTTTCCAGTCTTATGAAATATTTTGAAGACATGTTCCACAAGAATCAGCACCTGTCAAACCCATACAGCCCCTCAGAACTTATCCGCATTTGCTTAATCAAATTGCCTGAACATTTACGACACATTATTTTGGCAGGACGTTGCAAAGACAACATTGAAGCTTTTCAGGAATTGTTACAAGAATTGGAAATTGACACTGACAATCGTGGAATGCGGAAACAGGAACACAACAAATACAGGTCACATCCGTCACAATTGCGCGATAATAACTGGACGCGACAAGGCTATTCTCACAACACAAATCGTGACCAAAACAGACACCACCCGTATGACAACCGTTGGCAGAGTAGTAATAATTACCTCTCCGCGGTAATGACTATCACAGAGACAATCAGAGAAACAGGCAATATGGGAACCAAAATAAATATTATCAGGGGAGACAGAATAACTTTAGACGCAACGGTCCAGCGCGCAGTTACGATTCAGGGAGAAATTCTCCACCACGTGACCGACAAGAAAGAAACTATGGAATCTACCGACATGACGACAGACGATATATTCGTAACGACAGACCTGAATTGCATCAGAACTGGCGGGATTCAAACAGGGCAGGGCCTTCTCGTCAGAGTGAATTTGTAGAAGTTAGGTCTCCTAATCCCAATAACGGCGCGCGCCAACAAAGAGACAGACAATGACTCGCACTGCAGGCAGCCGCGTGCGCCCGCTGGCTCCGAGAAAAATAACATAAGACGCTAGCCTTGAGAAAAATTTTAGCATTCCTTACCGACGTATACAACACGATAATTGCATTCAAATCAAACTGTGAGTACTATGAAGAGTAAAGGATAGCACCACATTTCACACGTAAAACCGTTTATTGAAAGATAATCTGTTTTTTAACTTTGTCTTTGCCATAAAACTTTTCACTTCACATTTCTAGTATGCTTTGTCAGACTTAGAAACTGTTACCATGCAACAATGTTTGAAGTTAAATATCCAATCAACAACCAAGAGAACTTATTTAAACAGAAATTACGAATGCTTTGTTATTGTGAACAGACGACACAGTGTTATTGTAAGTGTACATTCTTGCTTGTTAGTTGCACGATTACGTAGCGACTATAAGGCTCACATACTTACAACATTTACCAGTACTGCTAATGAGATTTTAATGCAACATTTTGGTTTATTTGAAAATACATTCTGAATTTAAAGTGCTTTCTGAGAGATACCAGATGACACAGAGAATAGTTTATGTGACAGCTACACGATTTTTATCACGACGCTACTAATGAGTGACAGTTTACAATGTTGCTTTTGCGGTGTATCTGTCTTATATCTGCACAGTTTTCTGAATTCTTCTGGAAAGAAAAACAAGTTTTAGTAGTAACTTTTGTGGTATAGCAACAATGAGACAGCCTTTTTCGTGGCACAACAATACGTTACTGTACAGTACTTTCTTCATCACGCCAATAAGCATAATAAATACAATATCTATACGCAAAGCATTTCACTTTTGTTTATCATGAGGTAAGTACATTGACTTCTGCAGAACTTAGCTTTCGGAGGACAATAACTACGACACTTCCACAGAGATTATGTTACAAGACGCACAGTTTAGCGCTACAGTACACGTATTTGAGTGATTAATTTTATACTTAAAACATTTATTTTTAAAGATTTTTGAATTACAAAGAAAGTTTTCCGTGATACATTTCATTCTATTGGTGTAATCTGTAACACCTGAGGGTATAATTACATTAATCCTCAGGGGGGTACACGCTTACTTTGTGTACCATGTGTTTGGCAAGCACAAGGAGCCCTAGCTAATATGGTATTTGCTTATACAACTTTACGCATCAGTACCATATTTCTCTAACACATAAATTACACAGCTACCTGATCATTTAACAGAGAAAGAAACATTTTTTTTTCTATGTCAGTGACAGATGTTTACGTAATTACACAGTTGGATAACTTCACACTTACGAAATTGTATGTTGTTTGTACTTTGTGAACTGTTCATATTTTTTTGGAACCATTGTGATACTATGAGAGCTTTGAATGATATATTTGGTATAGGATCACGATTTTTAAAGTACATTTGAGGCAGATGACACTTTTGACATGAGCAGAGAATTTTTTTAGGTTTTGAAATTATTGGAGGAAGCTACGACGATTTTGAGAGTTGACTGAGGTGTTATGATGTTATTACGATGACTATGTGTATTATGCTGTTGCGGTATGTTTATGATCAATAAGCTGATGCTATATGAGTTATTTGAGTATGCTACGTATCTGTTATCATAAAATATTGAAGAAGTGTCGACGAATAAGGTAAGGAATAATGAGTAGTGGTTAGGGACTCACTCTGGTTTGTGAAACAGGTTGTTGGAAACCAAGAATCGTACTTTAAGAGTTATGAAATGTATGTAAATGCGTGAATGTATTACAATGCCGACGAAAACTTTTTGGACACTGGTATATCAATAGGATTTTGTTTCTACAGATTTGTAACGCAAATTCTTGACCTGTGAAATATTTTTATATGAGATTGTCACTGTAGCGGAAACTGGTGTCGTAAATATTTCGGTAAGAAAGTTAAGTGACCACCTGCACGTAATGCGTCGTGGGCACCCAGCTGGGCGACAGTCGCCTGGAAAAAAAAGCCGTTAGCGTGTGCCTTTCAGCGGCACAGGTAGAAAAAAAAGGGAGGCCATTATCCTCACTATTGACGTTCCTTTGTAGAAAGCATCGCAAAAACGACACGGTCGAACTTGAAAACATATGATTACACTGTGGAGCTCTTAATTTATGATATTTACTAAATTGCCTAATGAAATGATGAGAAACATTTTACATCCATTGTCTTTCTAGTTGAGAGATTGCTCAATTTGTTTAATATGTAGTTTCTAGCTGCACTGCAGCACTGGTTACAATAAAATTTAATATATGTACTAATATAGTTATTTTATGCCTACAGATCCAGTCAATAAGAAATTTATGATCTACTTCCAAGAAAACGAGGGCACATAAATAGACATTTCCCTTCACAGGAATTGCATAAATAATTTCTTTACGATTTGGTAACTTATCTGCTAGTGTAAGTTCTCGTGATGCATCACTCTAGTGTTAAGATGTGACATAGGTATTAGACATTGCCATTTTTAGTGTAATATTTTTTCTGCTTGAGCTATGTCATGTTTAGATATGTTTTTGCATTGCTGCTCCTGTTTGCCAGGCATAGTGTTACTGAATTTGACTTTCTATTACGCTGTTAAGCCAGTTTTACTACTGATTTATTTTTCTTGTTTGCTGCTCATTGCCTTATATTAGTTGTAATTTATGCTGCTTGCTTTGCCTTTTGTATATTTTTGTCATTGCTATTTGTATTAATTGTTTTATGCTGCTGCATTGCCTCGTCCCTTAGTTTAGCATCTGAGCTCAGTAGATTTAAGTTAGCTTAAGAGGGGGTAGACTATATAAGAGAATGAGTTGCGATGAATTGGAAGAAATGCATTGAGAAGTTATACGAATAAAGTACAGAAAGCAGGTATAGAGAGGACTTTTTGGGAATAATGATGAATGAAGGGAGATCTCCAAGAAGTAAAGAAAGTTTTGTTTGCAAAATCCTGCAGTAAAACAAACCCTGTCCTTTCCTTGTATTATTCCGCTATATGTTTGTGTACCCTTGTCTATTTATGTTTTTCCTGAGGAATACTGTTATCCTCAAATATAATTGGCATTAATAATATGTTATTTACCTTGTAAATATGCTTAGACATTATTTATTCTGTTTTGTTTTAATGCTCATGTGTGAAGTCGATGTTTCAAAATTTATTCTGATCTTTTATGTATCTGCTTATCTCATAATTCCTGTAACGTTGATGTATATGTTTACTTCTATTCTGTTGTAAAGCCTCTACTAAAAATGTTATCTGTATTGTTATGTTCTTTAATGATGTACTTTGTACCTTTGTAATTGTATTCTTATGTTATAAAATTGTAATTGACACCAGTTCATCATATTATTAACTTGAAAGTTACATTTCACTGCACACATTTCTGTTGGTCATAGTATATGGTCAATATGTGAGAAGTAGGGACTGTTAGTGTTTGCACGTGTGTTAATAATTCAGCAAGGGACTGGATAACAGCATTGCTGGTTCTAAGGACAATTCCAAAAACTTTGTGAGTGCACAAGTGGTGGTTATGGACTTGCTCTGTTATCCGCAAGACTCTTCAATGGTGATTGTGCACCTGCACAGTCACAACAAATGGCTGCTGGCCATCTCTACAAGGACTACAGTGGGTCTGCATCTTTGATGACCCAACAGTACCATTATTTCTACAAGGATTGCAGTGGGTCTGCACCTCTGGTGGCCCACCAATACCATACTACCAATATTCTTCAAAACTTCGACTGACTCTGCGGTGGGTTTGCTCTGTTGTGGACCAATACCTGTCTGCATGTCAAGAGCCAGCACTGTCTTTCCGTTGGAAGGACAACACTACTTCTTCAAGACTGCATGGAAATCCACTACTTCCGTGTGCATTTTCTTTTACTGCTCAGACTTTGAGAAAAGAAACGGCAGTTTTACTGTGATGAATGATAAGGACTGTCTTTATGGACTGTGAGAAAATTTTAGCTTTTGACCAACATTGTATTAATAAGTGTGTGCATTTGATATCTTTCTTACTGTAATTATGAAAAATTTTTTTCAAATATGTATTGGCCAGTGCCCAAAACAATTTGTAAAATTTTTTGTCGGGAGCATGGGGGCTATGTAAGTAGGCTGTTTAGGTTTTTTTATTGGTAACGCCACCTCTGTATGAAAATCACTGACTGTGCTGTGTGCAGTCTGTGGCTGCTTTGCATTGTTGTAATACTCGCCATTGTAGTGTTAGGCTGCTGGCTGTGAATAGCGCGTAGCGTTGCGCAGTTGGAGGTGAGCCGCCAGCAGTGGTGGATGTGGGGAGAGAGATGGCGGAGTTTTGTAATTTTTCATGAACTGCTATATATATATTATGACTATTAAGGTAAATACAGTGTTTGTTCTCTATTAATAACTTTCATTTGCTAACTATGCCTATCAGTAGTTAGTTCCTTCAGTAGTTTGAATCTTTTATTTAGCTGGCAGTAGTGGCGCTCGCTGTATTGCAGTAGCTTGAGTAGCGAAGATTTTTGTGAGGTAAGTGATCTGTGAAACGTATAGGTTAATGTTAGTCAGGGCCATTCTTTTGTATGGATGTTTGAAAGTCAGATTGCGTTGCGCTAAAAATGGTGTGTGTCAGTTTAAGGACAGTCGTGTATAATTGTTCAATTTTTGACGTTTCAGGTCATTGTTACTTGTTTCCGCTCATACATACACAGTCAGTCACTGTTACGATATTTTGTTGCATACTATCTCCGTGGAAGTTTTGCTGTATAGTTCACTGCACACGAGTCATAATACAGTGTTCTGACAGTTCTTCCATCCGCAATGTTTGCCGTTTTGCAGATGAGAAAATCCGGTGTGCGTATATCTTTACACCATTTATGTTCTCCCTTCACGTCAAAAGTTTATCTTTAATAACTGACAAACAGTTTTTGTCGCTTACGACTTTAATTTCTTCTCTACTTGTTGTAATAAATTATACATATCGTTCCGTTTGGTTTGAAACACTATATACTTTTTTCAGACATAAAAAACGGTTGTTTTATGGTTGGTACTTACTTGACTGTTTCCTTATTAACCTTCCCCTTTATCCAACCTGTACAAATATTTATAATGTTGCAAAACATCGATCGGTTTAATCATAAATATATGTCTGAGTGAAGCTAAATGTTATTACCTTCACATAAAGAAAAGTATTATCTTATCACTATCTTGAAATTATGTGATAGTCACATGAGTGTCTACATAAATAAGTAAATATACTCATGACACTTTTGTTGCTCTATGACTTTCAGAAGTCAAATTAATTATCAAATTAACTCATTTAAAAATATTGAATTTCAACTTGCTGGTGTACTCATGTACCACCACAATAAAATAAAATTAAAACAGTGAGTAGTAGAGAGAGTATGAATGAGAACAGTGGCGTATTGAAGTTAACAAAATAACGGCAAGTTTTATTAAACCTTTAGTAACTACAACTTTCTAGAGAACTAGCTGATAGATTGTGCACAAAAAGAACAACAAACACAAATCAGTTAAGGAATGGTGTTCGATAGGAAAAGCATACATTGGGGTGGAAGCTATATAAATTCTTTCCTGAATTAATCCCTTTTACAACGAAATCAGATTTTATTTACGTGAATCCACTGTGAGGGCCAATTCCATTCAGATGGAATCACCACGATCATCTATATCACAAACTATACTTTACCTGAGAAAAGGGAGCTGTGAATATCATTTAACAAGCATAACCCGGTGCCGCAGTATTTTACCATTTCGCCTTGAATCAGGCGGTAGCAGAAAACTGCGCGTTGTGGGTGAGGAGCGGTCGCTACCACAGCTGCAATGTTCTGACACGTCAGCGAAAATGTGCAAACTACACGGTCTGGCGTTCTGAATATCAGAATGCAGGAAACTTCCCCATCAGAACCCTGAAATCACGGCAGATTTCAGTGTGAGGCGCACCCGTTGGCTGGTCTGGCCAAACCAAATTGACACACAGGCACGACAGTACATGCTGGAACTGTCAAACATCATACAGCCCACTCGGTACGAATGAGTTCACCCTCGAGACACACGATATGTCATAGAACACATGCAGTTCCACTGTCGGTAGAGTTCGCAATTGCCACACGCTCTTAGTCAGTCACAAGATATAGAACAAAAGTCTCACCCACTAGGTAAAAACCTAAAGTTCTCGGCCAGGGGAGGATCATAAGACGAAGACCCCAAAGAATCACAAGCACTTTCCACCATGCCTCGATATGGAGCCAAATTTGCAAAACGAAACCGACCCCACATTGCAGAAACCAATCCAACTATCCTCTACTCATTACATCTCCACTCTTGAGTGTTCTGCTGGCTTGGTCCGTCCCACCTTCTAACATCAGAATACCCAGAGTTTTATGACCATTTGCACAAAAGCTCATTTTACAGAACTCACTCTAAAATATCTTCATCCACACTCTTTCAACCATCAGGCTGTTTTCCATGGTGGACTGTCGCCTGACCCAGGTAAAATGTTTGCGAACCGGCGCCCTTCCCTCTAACGCTAAGTGGAAGGAGGAGACAACTTTGGCCAGAAATCCCTCTGAAAGTAAGACCATTGAACACTGTTTCCCAGAATTACTCGGAAACGGCCAGGTTGCTGCGCTCAGAATTTATTGTCCCAAATTCGTCTCACTCCCTGTTCTTGGTCGCCTCCATTATGCCCCCCCCCCCCCCCCACCCTACCAGGTACAAGCTGTCTACAGGTTACAAATGCAGTTACAAGAACATTCTGCCCACAGTCTCCTCCTGTCGGAAAAGTCATCAACCACACACAGCAAATGTAGTACTTGGGAACACCGAGATCAAGCCCTAAAATATGAAAGTTAATCTAACTGATAGTGTTGTTGAAGTGAGAGAGTAATATGCCACCTCCCAGTGTCATCAGCATACATTGATTTATACTGCCTGAGGAATTATTCATTTAAATAGTAAATAGTACTGGAGCGAGTGTGAAGCCTTGTAGCATGGCATGTTTTACAGTTTATGTCTCGTATCTGTAATCAGTTTCGTTACCCACACCAATATATCTGTGCACTGTTCACTATTCAAGATCTACACTCCTGGAAATGGAAAAAAGAACACATTGACACCGGTGTTTCAGACCCACCATACTTGCTCCGGACACTGCGAGAGGGCTGTACAAGCAATGATCACACGCACGGCACAGCGGACACACCAGGAACCGCGGTGTTGGCCGTCGAATGGCGCTAGCTGCGCAGCATTTGTGCACCGCCACCGTCAGTGTCAGCCAGTTTGCCGTGGCATACGGAGCTCCATCGCAGTCTTTAACACTGGTAGCATGCCGCGACAGCGTGGACGTGAACCGTATGTGCAGTTGACGGACTTTGAGCGAGGGCGTATAGTGGGCATGCGGGAGGCCGGGTGGACGTACCGCCGAATTGCTCAACACGCGGGGCGTGAGGTCTCCACAGTACATCGATGTTGTCGCCAGTGGTCGGCGGAAGGTGCACGTGCCCGTCGACCTGGGACCGGACCGCAGCGACGCACGGATGCACGCCAAGACCGTAGGATCCTACGCAGTGCCGTAGGGGACCGCACCGCCACTTCCCAGCAAATTAGGGACACTGTTGCTCCTGGGGTATCGGCGAGGACCATTCGCAACCGTCTCCATGAAGCTGGGCTACGGTCCCGCACACCGTTAGGCCGTCTTCCGCTCACGCCCCAACATCGTGCAGCCCGCCTCCAGTGGTGTCGCGACAGGCGTGAATGGAGGGACGAATGGAGACGTGTCGTCTTCAGCGATGAGAGTCGCTTCTGCCTTGGTGCCAATAAAGGTCGTATGCGTGTTTGGCGCCGTGCAGGTGAGCGCCACAATCAGGACTGCATACGACCGAGGCACACAGGGCCAACACCCGGCATCATGGTGTGGGGAGCGATCTCCTACACTGGCCGTACACCACTGGTGATCGTCGAGGGGACACTGAATAGTGCACGGTACATCCAAACCGTCATCGAACCCATCGATCTACCTTTCCTAGACCGGCAAGGGAACTTGCTGTTCCAACAGGACAATGCACGTCCGCATGTATCCCGTGCCACCCAACGTGCTCTAGAAGGTGTAAGTCAACTACCCTGGCCAGCAAGATCTCCGGATCTGTCCCCCATTGAGCATGTTTGGGACTGGATGAAGCGTCGTCTC
Source organism: Schistocerca nitens (assembly GCF_023898315.1). NCBI lineage: Eukaryota > Metazoa > Arthropoda > Insecta > Orthoptera > Acrididae > Schistocerca > Schistocerca nitens. The sequence continues at coordinate 710,048,229 of NC_064614.1, read as the reverse complement.
ACGCGGTCTGCACGTCCAGCACGAACGCTGGTCCAACTGAGGCGCCAGGTGGAAATGGCATGGCAAGCCGTTCCACAGGACTACATCCAGCATCTCTACGATCGTCTCCATGGGAGAATAGCAGCCTGCATTGCTGCGAAAGGTGGATATACACTGTACTAGTGCCGACATTGTGCATGCTCTGTTGCCTGTGTCTATGTGCCTGTGGTTCTGTCAGTGTGATCATGTGATGTATCTGACCCCAGGAATGTGTCAATAAAGTTTCCCTTTCCTGGGACAATGAATTCACGGTGTTCTTATTTCAATTTCCAGGAGTGTATTAGTAATTGCATTTCCATCGAATTCTGTACTGATACAGTTCCTTAATTGCCTTGGAAGGATTCATCCAGTCAATAGCCTCAGATAGATCCAGAAATATTCCAAAAGTCTTATGTTGCCTTGTAAATGCTCAACTATATATATTGATGCCATTATCATTGACGTCCCTTGTGTGAAACATATTGTGACGTGTATTATCTCAAAATTTGTTGTAAAACAATTAAATTCTTCATTAACATTTCATAGATTTTCTTAAAACTATAAATCGATGGTATTGAACTAATGTTTCCCTTTTCACCTCTTTTCTCTTTCTTAAACACAAACTGTGATTGCTTTGCATTTAGTGGATCTGGAAAATACCTTCTTCTGTTCCAGCGTTGAAGCGATGTTTTAAAGGTTTTGGTAGACTTTACCTACATTCCTTTATGTAATGCGGGGTAACGTAGTGTAAGAAAGATGAATGTTTGACTTTTGGTGGCTTTATTGTGTTTGAATCCTCTGTCACAGTTGCTATGATGACTGCAATGGCATGATTTTTATTTGCAATTTTTGACATTGTAATCACTTAATCTGCTTTATCTGTTTCAATTACAAAATATCTGTTAAAGGTGTTTCCTATGAGTACAAGCTTTACGTAGTTTTACCGAAAAAGGTCTTTCTTCTCTAATAATATATTTTCAGATTATTTTTTGCAAGTGTTACCTCTCCAGTCACACAGAATTTCTTTTCTTCTTATTTCACTTGTACCTTTGCTTGACAAAACATGTAACATGAATCTAATAATTAAATAAAGAAAAACTGGCTCCTTTTGACATTACTTCACTATCTATGTTTACTGGCTTACATTTATCTCTCATACACATATTTTTAATAGAGCTGTGATTTAATCGGCCATTTCTCCTCCTATATCTTCTGCTCAATTTCATCAGTATTTCTGTTGATGTCTTTAGTGACTGCAAACGGTCTTCTAGTGCATAGCATATTATCTGGGTATCACGGTGATGTGAAGGTATTGTAACGGAGAATTTCTCCACTTGTAGTTAAAACTGAGTAATACATTTTGTATGTAGTGCTGATTCAGTGTAAATTGTGTGTTACTGAGATTTTTGTACGTATTTATGCTCGTTTCAAAATTAATACAAATAAAATCTGACATACATTTATGTATCCCATGTATTATATCATACAAATAAGCTGAATACTTTGGTCCAGTAGGAAAAATGTAATATCTGTAGATTTTTACTAAGAGGGAAGTGACAAATGAAGATGAATAGCGTGCAAACTGGGATATTGAAGTGTAAAGACAGACAGAAAGGACGTGTTGTCCGATTAATAGGAAAGAGCGATACTTCGCGAAAAGGAAGCGGTTTTCTTGTTGTAGTAGTCTAAATATGCAACGTAAAGAAGGGAATTATAGTTGGAGGCAATGCAGGTAGTATAGGAGTACCGAAATGAGCAAACAAAGGGGTTGTGAGCAGATTATCATAGTGGCATTGTTACAATGATTTTCTAAATTTTTAAGAAGAGACACTAATTTTAAACTGTCAGCGAGGAAGAAGAGACCAAAAGAAAAGATCGTATGAGCAAAGATTCAGCACTGAAAATTTAATAAAAGAATTGGTCCAAAAGACAACAGTATGTCAAGATTTCCAAAACGTCAGGCAAAAGAGGGTCGCAGATAGTTTTCATCAGAAGAACATGATAATTTGATATACCAGGAAAAAATCTGAACAATGGAGAGAATAGCATTATGTCATACAAGAGACAGGAGGATTATGAACTAAACAGATGGTGCAGGCATACATATAATAAGTGACTGTTGGTTTTCATGTTGGTTTTCATGTCAAAAGAATAATTATTGTTAAGTTACTTAGTATGAGAGTCAACCATGTATTGAAATTGATAGTGAAATGTTAATTAACAGATACCACGTTGTTCAAATATTTCTTCAGTGGTAATCCATCGCTGTGTGTAAGAAAAAATAGTGTAATCTACAAGTACCTTCAGTAGATCCTATCTCCACATTACCATTTTCTGTTTCTAACAATTCAGCTAAATAATAGGTTGGTGCATTATCCAATTAAGGTACGGCTTTTCCTTGTTTAAAAATTTCGTTCTGGCATTTTTTTTTTACTTCAAGGACAAAAGTTTTGTCATACATGTCAATGAATATTTCGATTTTCATCCATTCGCATTTTTTGTTTTTACAAATTGAGGGGACCCTGATATTTTTGTAGCACCTGGGGCTTCTAGATTTTCTGTTGAGTTACAAAGTCAATTTTTGGGTCCCATCAGTGCCCCCACACACTAATATTGTTAAAATTATTATTTGTAATTCTCGCTCCTTACTAGTTGTATTTCCAGAAGATGAACTATTTTGCTAAGTAACTAAAGATTTTGACGGTAAAGATTTCCAACTTAATCCAGTTTCATCAGCAGTTTAAGCAACGGCCAAATCACAATCTTTTAAGTGGGCTTCTTTTTTAAAACCATCCTTTAAGGTTGCGTTATCTGACTTTTTCACCTTGTGTTTCCACTTGTGAATTCCATGATGAGATAGAAATCTGTACAACCATCTGTTACTTGTCACAAACCGTTCATCACCACGTATTTTTTATTTAAGTAGAGTGTTTTTCCACGAAGCAAAGGACCACATGCTGGTTGTTCAATCGATCGCTTTTGTAAAGACAAGCAATACATTCCTCCAAATTTAATTCCTTAGTTTATTCATTTGACGTTTACTTCTGCCTTCACTACGAAGTTTGCAGGTGTACTTCAAAGCTCAATTGATATCCTTCTTAATAAGTACCTACCTCAGCACCAAATAATAACATAGAAATTGTATCTATTGACACAACCACATAAATTCAACGGATTTGCTCCATCGAATTTAATTCACAGAGCTTCATTGCTTTGCTTTTTGATGAGTTCCAGTTGCGCTCCTTCGGCATTTTCAGCCCGAATGGCAATAAGCTGGCGAGGAGGGGGGGGGGGGGGTTGGGTTGGGTCATCGGTCTCATCGGATTAGGGAAGGGCGGGGAAGAAAGTCGGCCGCGCCCTTTCAAAGGAACCATTCCAGGATTTGTCTGGAGCGACTTTTAGGGAAATCTCGGAATACCTAACTCAGGATTGTCGGACGCGGAATTGAACTGTCGTCCTCCCGAATGCGAGTCCAGTGTGCTAACCACTGCGCCACCTCGCTCAGTGCCAATAAATCCAGCAATCAGTGAAACGAAAATGAAAATTACAAGAATGAAAATTGTGAGTCACACGCTGCCAGTGGGCTTTGGTCTGTACATCCCTAATCCAAATCCTCATGCACAGAATATTCTAGGAAGTTTGTAACAAAGTATCGCATATGTGACATTTTACGTCAAAACTGTAATAAATGTCACCATACATCACCACTGTTAAACAAATCTGTAACAAATTAGCCACAAAGACTGTAGTGTTCGACAAAGTAACACCACTGCGTTACAACAAAATTGCAATAAATTAGCGTAGTATAACTGTAGCAAACTGCTCAGTACACCGCCAAGTGTAAGGGTATAAGCAAAATTAATGTAGATTTTGGACAGGAACATATGTTTTCTTTATTAGTTTCCTGTCGTTTGTTGGCTGGTTTATTTAGTACCCGACTGGGATTCTGATTTCTTGTTCAATCCAAGTATCTACAATGTATTTGCAAAAGGATTTCTCCTCCAAATGCCTACTGAGAAAAACCGCTGTCAAACACAGTGTCAGCTACCAAAGCAAGCTCTTATATGTGCTCAAATGTATGGATTCTGGTGGAGGTGATGTGCATTACAAAGTAAGTTACAGTATTGTAGGTTTGTGTGCTGACTTTAACTATCTTGCATAGTGCTTAATGTTTACTGATTCTTGCAAAATCTCACTTCTTTACCATCACAATTTTTCTGACATAATTTCTCTCTGACAAGGGTTTTACCAGTTATAAATTCTTGTACTTAGATAACACGGAATACTGCCCAGTTGTAACTATCGAGACTTCTTATATACTCTAAAGATCCAAGATGACAGTACTTTTTATCAAGTGATCATGACTTCACTTCTGGTTATATCTAAGTTTACAAGTCTCGTTTCACACAGGTAAAAATCGTTATGCAGTGTTTAAAGGAACATATTCGGTAAGAGCGGATTATGTGAACAAAATATTTGAAACGTAATATATAAATAAAGTATCAATTAAAAATTAAGTATTATGAATGGTTGTAGCGACTGTAGGATAAAACCGAAGAAACAAATGGAAAGTTACGTCCCTCAATTATTTTTGGCGAAAGGGACGACACCCATATGTTTTAGAATGGAGCCAAGACGGACGCTTTTTTTGTGATTGTGGCAGATTTATATGGCACGCCACTATTATCATTTATATTTTGCTTAATGTAAGTCTCATTGTAAATTTTTTGTTCATGTGTAATAATTGAATATACTGATATTACTTAATATTTGTTCCATTTTATGTTAAAATTCGTCCTCATCTATACTGCGCATTAAAATGACGAAAGATCTGTGTTCTTTAAATGCACATAAATAGTCCAGTACGAACGATTTCTTCAGTGAGTACATGTTTTCGATGCTCGATAAAAGAAGTTTTCATTTGAACATTTGAAAAGATGTGCACAGTCGAGTAAAAGAATCAGAACGAACCTTACGCAGGAAGTCATAGTCAGGGGCACCAAATAAGAGAAATGAATTGACAAAAATTGTTTATTGCAGAAATTATTTAATTATTTTAATAAGTGTGGCTCACTCCCTAGCATTTATCTGTGCATGATCCCGCCAGAATTAATAATAGAAGTAAATTTAAACTGTCTGCTGTAAAGGAACAATTATAGTATACACTATATTGTGTTACTTTGTTGCATGGACGATATGAACATACATGAGGAGCCATTACGATTGAAAAAATTGTAGCAATCAAACTGGAGAGAAATTTAATAGAAATTGTGATGAAACCTGGGATCTGCATTGAAAAATAGGATCCAAGTTAAGATACCACATTTACACATTAGCACGCTAGTTCAAGCGCATTCCATATCCGTAGTTTGCTTTGTAGCTTCCTAAAAAAAAAAAAAATCCGAAATTGTGGCAGTCATTTCTGCTCAAAATCACGAATTGCAATTTATTTTACAGAACAATCCACTACAACAATAGAATAGCCGAATTATGTTTCGTACGATGCAAAATGGAGAGAAGCCATTACAGCTAATTGTTTTCCAGTCAACTGCTATCCTTGCGCAGTAAAATCGTCGTTACTGCTATACCGAATTGTAGAGATTAATTTACACGAACTTAAATTACTCAAATGACATGGACATTGAACAGAATATTGACAGACATTAATGAGCAATCAGTATCTGAAGTGACTGGTGACGGCAGTTTTGTTAACGTCCCGACCACTAGTCAATTATTAAAATCCAGCTCTAGACCAATTATTGACAGTGACGTCAGGTCAAAAGGCATGACGGGAGCAGAGTTGTTTCAGTCAGCAGATATTGCTAATATGCTTAATATTATAATCCAACAAATGAACGTAAATGAAAAATACAGTGACACACGTATAACATCGGAGCAAAATCATTTAACGACAAATAGTCCAGATCATATGACAAAAGAAAAAAAAGACACTGACGTGCGCATCGATGCAATAAGAGCAGACATACAAAAAAATATGACACTACTAAAAGACACTTTATGCCAAAGGATAGACAAAATAAACGCGAGACTCAGCGGACAAGTGAGTGAACTTGATTAAAAAAATCCGAACTAATTTTACAACAGGGAAAAACCAACAAGGATGTAATAAACATTCAGAGTGAAGTCAACGTCAGGGTCGAAGCTGTAGCTACCCAAGTGAATTCTTGGCTTCAGTACATGAATCAATGACTACACGGGTTACGCAAATTGAAGGCAAGGTAAACACGTTGACCATACGATTAACAAACAAGCTTCAATTAGACACAGACAACCATTCCGCAAACATAAACGAAGAATTTCACAATTGGATTGGCAATAAGAACAAATATGTCGATCAATGTGTAGACGAAAAATTACCAATAGCTGTGCATGACACTGAGACTGAACTTGTTAAAAATAATTAACCAATCATAGCTGATGCTGTACGAAGTAGCGCAGCAGAGCAAAAACAATTTACTATGTGCAACCGGATTGTACTAACGGTTACAGTCAAAATGTTTAGTATGAAAGTGAAAATCGATACAGCTATGATACGGATCCCACGTACACACCATACGCACCATTTTGTCAACAAGACACACCGGCATACACAGCATCAAATCGCAATCGTGATATAAATGGACAACATGTTACCGTGAAGCAAACTGGTATTACAGTGCTAAATAGGAAGAAAGCCTAATCAAATATCATAAATCTCAACCGTTTATCCCAGAAAAACTTAGTTTGCACTCAGTGATTTTTCTCACAGCGTTCAGAAATGCGTTCCCCAGATCATGAAGCGACCGGAATAAAATTTCATATGTAGTAGGTTACATCCAGGAAGACGCAGCTGTCTGGGCATACAACGAAGCTGACAGATGCCTAACTTACGAACAATTCGAAAAAGCTTTCTTAGCCAAATTTTGGTCTGAAACTGTTCAAGAGCATCTCAAAAAACAGATCATAGAATCAGAGCCTTTCAATGTCAAAAAATGATAATTTACGATCATATTTTGAGAAATTCCTAAATATGACACATTTTCTAGACGGACCCGGTGCTATGCTTTACATACTCCGTGCTCTAAGAGCTAAACTGCCATTCTGTCTCAAAGAGAAGTTACTGCACATTTCCAACAACGACGCGGAGTAGTTTTTGACAGTGCTGGACTGAGTTGATTTGCTGTATGAAGATCAACGGTGCAGGGAACAAAACAGTAACCACAATGTTTACATGAGTGGTATGCAGGGGACGCATGTTAGCCTACATAATCTTGGCGCACCAGCTGCGTTCGGTTACGGAGCGCAGCAGAATCCACAGCCTGCTTCAGTAAACCAGTACATATCAAGACCTGCAGACACATTCTAATACGAATGGTAATCATAACATCACATACACGACAGGCGGTAAGCCAAACAAGAAAAGCCAAAACAATAATGGTGACAATAGGAACGGAAACAAATGGAACTGGAATGTGAACAAAAACAACTATCAGCCAAGACACAACGAACAGCAAAACTGAAACACTAGTTATGGAAATGCGTACCAATCCCCTGGTCCACCACTACAATGCAATAACGGCAACTGTCCGTGGCAAGTGCCGTCACAACCAATGAATAAGCAAAACAGAATTTTGCCTACTAAACAGCAAGTAATTGACGATGCTCAACCACAAAAACCGCAATGATAGGAGAGTAGAATCGACAGTGCCCAAACTTGAATGTAATTGAAGTAAAAGGTGAAACTCAGACTCCACCTCCACTCACACCTGCACTGAATGACTATGTCGACAAACTAATGACAGTCACCATTGAGCCCCAGCTCGTGGCTGATGAAAGATTTGGGAGCGACTTCGCTAATGAATCAATGTTTAATACAGCCACACAAGAACAACAAAATGACGATGCTGTAATAATTTTAAGCAGCAACCTCTATTCTTCAAACGCTATAATCAGAATTAGAATTTCAATCCATTAAATTTCGGGCATGCAGCCGCGCAAGTCAAATTTCATCCACTGATATTTAGGCCGCGTATCGTCCGCCCATCCTCAGAGTGAATCACAAGACTGACGACAAGATGTTAAGCGTGGCCTTAATTACTCCACCGCGGCGGTACTGCGCATGCGGGTCAAAGATGCTGGTCGGCGGCAAAGAAATACGCCTACACATGCTCCGCCTGTGATGAAGGCGTACAGGCATTTGATTCACTAATCGATGTATGATCGGTGGCGGTGCACCATGAGGACTTCTCTGCAGTTTAATTACTCCAAGAGCCGGATTCCATGCTTTGTCTAAATTAAAACCATTATCTCTATTTATTAAATTATTAGCCAATCTAATCTCTATCGCTTCCTTGAAGACAGATTCCCAAGAGGAAGAGGTGGATGTTAAAATCTTCACGTCACTGTAATTCATGGAATGCCCTATATCAATACAATGTTCTGCCACAGCCGACTTGTCTGGCTGTAATAAGCGTGTGTATCTTCGATGCTCCACACATCTCTCATGAACGGGGCGTGTCGTTTGACCTGTGTTCGACTTCTCACCATTTCCGCAAGGAATTCCTCGTGGTCCGAAGTCAAGTTGCTAATTGTGTAATAGGTTTAGATATTTGCAATAAACTTCATTTGGATGTGGAATATTTTTTTTAAATTTGTAATGAGATTTTATGAACATCCTTTATGTTCGATGTCGGTCATATTACCTACCAAAAATTGCGAACGAGTTTGCGGTGGTTGCACCGGAGAAGTTTTCAAATTAACTTCTCATATATACTGTATCATTTTTAATAGGATACAAAACAGACGCGGAATTATTGCCGCCTTCTTCGATATAATCGCCAAAGCCCAGCAAATCCTAAATACACTGTTTCGTATCCCACGCCTAATTTGAATAATGAAATCGCCACAACACGAATAATATTCATGGCTACGAGAAGAAAAACAAAGAATAGCCTGCATAGACCGCATTATTCTTACTTAGCAGTGTGAAAGTTGTTGTGCGTATACCAGATTTTCGTTCTAAAGGGAAATTTTATCAGTGTAACTTAGTTTTGTCTCACCTGTATTCCTATTATTTTTCTAAAAGTTACTTCCATCTTTCATTTCCTCCTCAGCCTCTCAAGTTAACACAATTTGTAACATTCTGTTTTGTCCATTCAGCATGATCTTTTCCCTTGTTTCCATTTGCTATTTGAATTTGTCACGTCTGTCTTTCTTCTTTCATTCTTTTGGTCCTGAAAATACTGTCCTTCATTCTGACTCGTAAGATTTCTCCTACACTAATAGACAAAAATTTCGAAAGCATTTAGACATTCCAAATTTTTTCCTTATATTACTAAGTGCGAAATCAAGTTAATTTCTTTGGTTAAATCTACCTCTCTCGATTTTTTTGGAATTATTATTAGACATTTCTTCAGTTCATTTGCCTACATCCCGTAGGCTACATAATTGTGGTCAACGGTTTATTTGTGTGGACTGTCTACATGCCGAAGCGATGTGTGCCACATATTATCTGACAGAGTCGTTTCTCATAGTGTGAAAGGCACCTTATTGACACTATCCACATTATTTGATCTACAAACCACACAGAACGGCTGTTCTGTGGGCTAATCCACATGTTGGCAAAGATGTTTTGACTGCGCGGCAGAAGTTTAGCCGGGAAGACCTAACACGTTCTGCATACTATCCCGTTCTCTACCCATCGATTTCCGCATTTCTGGAGCGACGAACAAAGACATTCGTGGCCGTCGATTTTCTTCAGACGAAAAGCTGCACACCAGGGTATGGTCATGATTCCGTAGACAACCGCAAACATTTTTCCGTAAAGGTACTGACCATCTTGTCTCACAGTGGGATAACTTTGCTATTAATTATTCAGGTTACTTATGAAATAATAATTAGTTTACATACTTTTATCCATCCGTCCCGTTTTCATTTGATGCCCCATACACATATCATGGCATAACGTTCGTAATTACCGGTGGCCCTGCCGGCCATGGTGACCGAGCGGTTCAAGGCGCTTCAGTCCGGAACCGCGCGACTGCTACGCTCGCAGGTTCGAATCCTGCCACTGGCATGGATGTGTGTGATGTCCTTAGGTTAGTTAGGTTTAAGTAGTTCAAAGTTCTAGAGGACTGATGACCTCAGATGTTAAGTCCCGCCGGCCGCGGTGGTCTAGCGGTTCTAGGCGCGCAGTCCGGAACCGCGCGACTGCTACGGTCGCAGTTTCGAATCCTGCCTCGGGCATGGCTGTGTGTGATGTCCTTAGGTTAGTTCGGTTTAAGTGGTTCTAAGTTCTAGGGGACTCATGACCACAGTAGTTAAGTCCCATAGTGCTCAGAGCCATTTTTTTGTTAAGTCCCTTAGTGCTCAGAGCCATTTGAACCTTTTTTTTTTTTTTTTTTTTTTGAACCGGTGGCCCTTAACATTCCTAAAACGTTTTGTTTATTAACGAAAGTCAACTTCCTGTCACTATGAAAGATTGTGCTATCTTACACAACATTAAGGATAGGCGGCCGTCGTAGGAAAGCTGGACAGGAGCAGAAATGATTAGTGAACAAGTTATCACAGTAAACAGAAGAGTTACTTAACTTACGTTTCTCTGAGAGTATGAAGACTCATTACAGGTAATGCAGCAAGCAATAGAGTCTAGTTCTCTATGACCATAAGGATGAGGCTTTCTGAACTAAACACAAACGATGGCGTCGGAGCCGCGAATGGGGGGCCTGTGCATTGCTTCACGTACACAGGTGGCGCCACGTGCGAGTGGGGCGACTGGATGCCGCCGATCGTCCTATATCGTGGCGACAGAGGGCGCTTGTGGTACATAGCCACTGGAGGGGTGACAGTTGACGAGCACCATTGGGTCCACCAGATCCGACGCTACTGCTATTCGTGTTTGGACGGAAACTTGCAATGTTTGTTGCCCACTGTGACACCCATGAGGTGGTATCAATATTTGATGCTACACGTGCCACCAATAGTAGGCAGACAAGGATACCACCCCACTTTGCATTGTTGCCAAATTTATTCAAGATGGCGGATCCAAGAAGGTTGTGATATATGTGGCAACGTTGCATTGACGCCATGGCGGGAAGTTTAAATTTTGGTGGAAAAATAGGTCAACAGGACTACCTCCACTAACCTAACCCCCTACTCTCCCCAAGAAAATGGCGGGAAGTTCACATTTTGGCGGGAAAGTAGGTCAACTGGGCTACCTCCACTAACCTAAGTCATCCGACCACCACTTCTTCCTTGGAATTGGCGAGGAAAGTACTCAGTCTTTGCTGGATATGATGGATGTAAGTATTTATTTTGTATGATTTGTTTATTTAAACGATTTGAGTTGTCATAGGCAGTAGCTCCATTCAGTGAGTTCATCATGAGGTCTGGAGTCCAACTGACCTAGTACACAGTACTGTCACGAAAGTGTGCTGTCCTCCATCTTGTGACATAATTCAAGATGTCGGTCTGGGTAAAAATGGCTGGAACAAATAGGAACCCTTAATCCAGTCATGTGTTAGACTTCAGCCAGTAGGATGGCGGTATCTGGTAAAGTTACTGGAGGGGGTAAAGGGCCGGTTCAGTGGTTTTGGGACCTCAGTCTTACTCATTCAGCCTGTGGCGGCAGCAGCAACAGCGGCAGCAGCAGAAGAAGAAGAAGAAGAAGAAGCAAAACGAGAAGAAGAGTAGTCACAATCCAACACAGCCCTGCAGAACAGGAAGAAATGGAAAAGTAAGTACCTCCTATCATATCCTTGCTTGTGGTTAGCATTATTATTACAATTATTCGTTGTTTTCGCATCTTGACCCATATGTAATACTTCATCTTTGTTCGGCAGTAGCCCTCTATGCATCCAAGCCCGCAAGGTCGAGCGCCAACATGTCGACCTATGCCATGTTTGGACCTCTAGCAACGTTAGCTGGTATCTTTTCGAGACCTACACCAACCTGTGTACCTGTGGCAACAACAACCTCCAGCATGTCTGAACCTACAGCGATCATGTGGGATCCTATAGCGCACATAGCCCACTTGCTGGAGCAGGAGAAGTAGCTTTTGTTGTCTGACCCACTCATCGATTTGTGTGATGAGGACATACAGTCTGCTCCCAACACATCGAACTCTGCTGGTGGTCTTAAACAACAGCAAAATGAAGGACAATACTGGTCACCACCATACGTCACATCCCAGTAGAACATCCCTGTGCTAGTGCAGGCACAGACTGCAGATGCTGTGGATAAGAAGGAATCAATTGTGTCCAGGCTTTTCAGTTCTAAATACAATTTAACTCCCAGTGCAACGAAACGTGTAAACATTGGTATGAAAGCACATCATGACTGGGGCTTGTATGCGAGAATAGAAATTGAAAATGCATTGAAGGGTGTTGAAGTGCCAATTTCTGAGTTCTACTGGGACGAAATATGTCGTGCAGATAGCTACATCAATCAGCAGATGATCACAGACTCATTTTCAAACTTTATGTCTACAATTGCTAAAACAGCAGATGACTACAGAGTATTATCCAACTCGTCCCCCCCCCCCCCCCCCCAGACATTTGCCTATTGCTGTGACACTATCTATTACAACAGTGCATGATGACTCTGCACTATGTGTGAAATCGGGTGACAAGTGTGTTTATCTACGGCATGTCTCAGTTACGAACTTACTGTCTGGATACTGCACTACACCTTGCATTGGACAAACTAAATCGTTGACTGCTGAGCATAGAATGAGCATACAATGATGTTGTAAACTTCCTACGTGTGCATAGCGTACATGTTGATTTGTAGCTGTACCTTTGTTTGCACATGAACGCTGAATCAAAAGAGAAACAGATTAAATGTTGGTGTGAAACACACGAGTACTGTGAGGCATCCGTTGGCTTGAGGTTGAGATGCGTGGAATTTATTGCATATCAACGAGCTTTGTTCGGGAAATACAGTGCAGGTGCGAAGAAGAAGATAAAGAGTCTGATCATCTTTCTGAAATACTGCATCTAAGGCATGATATTTAAATAAATAATGTATGTATGCATAATCTGAAACTGAGTTTCTATCTTATTTCACCCCTCTCTCACTACAGTCCGAGTATTATGCCTATTAATATCATTACTTTTGAATGCTACACCTGTAATGACGCAGCACTACTAGACAGTTACCCCAAACATCGCCTCACTATTCATTGACAAAATGAACGATCAAGTTACTCTTCATGGGTAAAATATATATAGCTGATTTCTCTGTGTAGCCAATAGAGCTCAGTTGGTTAAGTGACGGAGTTGTAGGGGCTACACATACTATTAGCGTAACTTCACGTGTTTCTTTCTGTATATGCCAACTGCTTGTCAATACCTGCCGTAGTTAGTATCATGGCAGGGTGGTTGAGACCTCCTCATCACCAGGACTCTGTTGTTGGTGACTGGTCCTGTGAAGATGCAGAACAAGATCTGAAGAAGAACGGAATACTCCTTCCTGATAATATACGAGCAGTTAGTGTAGGTCCATCCAGTTGTGGAAAGACTAATTTCCTCATGACGCTGCTAACAAATGTAGATGGACTCCGATTTGAAAATGTTTGTGTATTCTCACGAACACTAATTCATCCCAAGTATAAGCTATTACAGGAGACATTGCGCGGTGTAGATGGTGTCACATACACGACATTCAGTGATTTGGTACATATCTCAAAACACGAGGCAGCATTTTAAAAATCATACCAACTGAACTGGTCAACAGAGATATTTACAGTTTCGAAGGTGCAAGGAACGAATCCTAGAACTTATATATTGAACAATAGTAAAGGCGAAGAAATTGCAGGCCGCTTCTTCACCGAGGAGCTGCAGAAAAGCTCCCTTGGAGAGTGTCATAAGACGTCGGGGAAATAGAACACCAGTCAAATGACTTGGTTTTCCTGCAGCACAAAACCGTTGGATTGAGGCTAACGATATACTATACTGGGTGAGTCATCTAACGTTACCGCTGGATATATTTCGTAAACCACATCAAATACTGACGAATCGATTCCACAGACCGAACGTGAGGAGAGGGACTAGTGTAATTGCTTAATACAAACCATAAAAAAATGCACGGAACTATGTTTTTTAACACAAACCTACGTTTTTTTAAATAGAACCCCGTTAGTTTTGTTAGCACATCTGAACATATAAACAAATACGTAATCAGTTCCGTATGTTGCATTGTAAAATCTTAATTACATCCGGAGATATTGTAACCTGAAGTTGGCGCTTGAGTACCATTCCTCCGCGGTTCGATCGTGTGTATCGGAGAGTACCGAATTACGTAGGGATCCAAAGGGAACGGTGATGGACCTTAGGTACAGAAGAGACTGGAACAGTACATTACGTCCACATGCTAACACCTTTTTATTGGTCTTTTTCACTGACGCACATGTACATTACCATGAGGGGTGAGGTACACGTACACACGTGGTTTCCGTTTTCAATTACGGAGTGGAATAGAGTGTGTCCCGACATGTCAGGCCAATAGATGTTCCATGTGGTGGCCATCATTTGCTGCACACAATTGCAATCTCTGGCGTAAAGAATGTCGTACACGCCGCAGTACATCTGGTGTAATGTCGCCGCAGGCTGCCACAATACATTGTTTCATATCCTCTGGGGTTGTAGGCACATCACGGTACACATTCTCCTTTAACGTACCCCACAGAAAGAAGTCCAGAGGTGTAAGATCAGGAGAACGGACTGGCCAATTTATGCGTCCTCCACGTCCTATGAAACGCCCGTCGAACGTGTACCTCACCCCTCATGGTAATGTACATGTGCGTTAGTGAAAAAGACCAATAAAAAGGTGTTAGCATGTGGACGTAATGTGCTGTTCCAGTCTCTTCTGTACCTAAGGTCCATCACCGTTCCCTTTGGATCCCTACGTAATTCGGTGCTCTCCGATACACACGATCGAACAGCGGAAGAGTGGTACTCAAGCGCCAACTTCAGGTTACAATATCTCCGGATGTAATTAACATTTTACAATGCAACACACGGAACTGATTACGTATTTGTTTATATGTTCAGATGTGCTAGCAAAACTAACGGGGCTCCATTTAAAAAAACGTAGGTTTGTGTTAAAAAACATACTTCCGTGCATTTTTTTATGGTTTGTATTAACCAATTACACTAGCCCCTCTCCTCACGTTCGGTCTGTGGAATCTATTCGTCAGTATTTGATGTTATTTACGAAATATATCCAGCGGTAATGTTAGGTGACTCACCCTGTATAATGGGGGCGCACTGTCCACAACCACCGCACATGCGTGGTGGGAGACGCATTAGAGGAGGTGGTGGTGGTGTTCTAGACAAACTGCCAGTTGAATTGCACATTCCTGGTCATAACTACTGTGGACCTGGAAATAAGCTTGAAAAGCTTGGCACAAGGTGATAAGGAGGCTAATCGGCTCGACGAAACGTGTATGGAACACGACATTGCATACGCTGCAGATAAAGATATCTCAAATCGTCACATTGCAGTTAGGATTTTAGCTGACAAGGCTAAGGCGATATGGAGAAGAAATGATATTGGTATACGTCAACGCATCGTAGAATTTGCAGTTGATAAAACCATCTGTGGAAAAATTAAGTTGGGTTTAGGAGTGATGAAGTGCAAGCGAGTTATGAATACTGTACGTTATGCACTAAACAAGATGAATGAGGAGAATGATGAGAGGCAGAGCTGTTTGAAGAACTGTGTCCTGACAGTGTTGTATGCAGTTAGGAACGCACTGCAGCAGAATGGTGCGGGAAGAAGAAGGGGATCAGTTAAAGCACCTCGAGTTCTACCAATACCCAAGACGTCTGGTGGTTTTCTCCCAATTCTCATCCCAGCTCTCTCCGCGTTCTCGGCCGTAGTGTCTCTCGCTGGTGGTGCTGCAGCTATTGCTCGAACGGTCAAGAACGCGCAAAACTCCCAAGCGCAGTTAGAAGAGGCAGGAAGACATAACCGCATGATAGAAGCCGTAGCCATCAGGAAAGAACTACAGTTGAAACCGTACAGGAAAGGACTTTGTCCGTTCATAAATAAAAAAAGCTCATCAGCAGTCCTACCAAATCGACCACTCACCAATACTCATATTCTTAAGTTCGTTAGAAAAAAATTCAACATTCCAAGATTACGTAGTGTGATTATGCGGGATACATCACCGAAGACTATGTGGAAAACTGGTGAATGTGGTATTGTGTATTTAGATGTTGCTGGAGGCCCTGGAACCTACTGGGTGTCATATGTAATGAAAAACGAGGATACCGTCTACTATTTCGACTCATTTGGTGACCTGCAACCACCAGAACAACTTCACTCAAAGAAGACTGTGTTCTAGAATTATCGGAGCTATCAGGACTTTAATCACACCTATGCGGTCATCTATGTCTCATGTTTCTCTTGACGTTTACAAAGAAGAAGAACAGAATATATAATGAGGAACTTTAAACATTCCTTCGTCAGTGAGGATCACATGAAATATCGTACACTTTGACTTTAAAAGAACGATCATCTTTATTACGTGAAAATTACTTCCCGCCAATTTATTTGAGCATTGATGAATGGAGTAGCGCATTGATTGGACTGGAGACGTACAACAGCATCCCAAATATCACCGAGACTAACCTCAAACTGCATCTAGATGTTAATGGTGAAAAAGACATTGTGGAAATACAACCGGGCGCATACGATATCGACGATCTAAACGAAGTCTAAGTCTGGAAAAGTTATTGAGCTACTTGCAAACATCAGTACACTTAAATATGAAAAAGAGACTGTAAATGTAACGATTGACTTTAACCAGTAGCGCACCTACTGGATTTCTCAAAAGGACAGGTTTTGAAGATGGATTCTAGGTCATTTTGCAAGTCAGATCAGACTGTGGACATCCTGCCCGTCAGCACAATGCGAGTCGAGTGTAACATTGCAACGAACTACTACTACTACCACTTCAACAACAGTCTGATTCACACTATTTACGGATTTTTCCCCTCAGTTGCAACAGAGTGTAAGATTGTTGAGACTCCTGCTAATGCGATATACGTTTCAGTGACAGCATAGACATCGGACTATTTGGAGCTGCGTACTGTGGACCAAAATAATCAACTTGCTGACTATCAAGATGAGGAAATCATTGTACGATTACATCTAAGGCAGAAGGGCGTACGGTATAAAAACAGTGTACGCAATACACAGCCCGTCACTTCGCAGTCGAACCGCAAAGTGATAAAACGTGCGACCTACGTGTTTCTTAAATCAGTTGGCTTGAAACTTCGCAATGACGTCCTCACTCAGTATAACCAGTGCAGTAGAGTATGATGAGAGAACGATGAAACTAGGATGGTCATCCAGCATCAAGACGCACTGACGCTTCCATAAAAGAGTTTCGTGTATCTAGAGGGGTCTTTTAAGAAAGCCGATGGCAGAGATACAGTGGGATACAAGATTACACGTAACGCTTTAGCATTCCTATTCCAGGGGATACGCTATGAACTCAATGGATCTGAGACCGACCGTACACGCAGTGTCGGCGTGACATTAACCCTTAACGCTCCTACTAGCAGAATATTTTCGTTACAGTGAGTACCGCTGGGCTCAATATGACGCCAAGTAATTAACACTGGATATATTGGCAGCGTTTTATTTATTTTAATGAACTGACATAAAAGCATACATTACTGATTGAAACCAGGTAAACTATGTATATAATCACTTACAGATCTTGTCTTAATCCTTGATCTTACAGATCCTTACATTTAAAACAAAGCAACTCCTTACATTTAAAACAAAAAATCTCTGAATGCTGTTTACAGACAAAAGAAAAGCATCTTCTGCACGTTTCTGAATGTTTTCTATCCACTGAACGTTCACATAGGGAGCACCGTCCAAGTCTTGCCCCCGTATGTATTTTTGCTGAAGGAGGATTTAAGTCCAGGCAAATTAAAAAAGCATTTAGGGCACTATTATCCAAAATATTATAAAAAATAAACATGGACCATCTTCTTGTCATACTTGTTGTGGTGTAGGTCCTGAGAAACTTGTCCATTGTGTCTACACCTGAATTAGTTGCATTATAGTATATAATTATAATATGTTTTTCTGCTTCGCCATCACCTATTTCCTCTCTGAAATGCATAGTAGTCAGCAGTATCACTATTTTACCCGTTTTTGGGCAGTAGGAGACTATTTAGCTGATTTCTGGATTTCTGGAATCCGAAGAAACATGAAGCTGCAGTCCTTCCCCTTGCTTCGATGAATTCTGCATGTAGTTCACGATGAATTTTTCTTAGTGTTCCAAGCAGAGTTTTTTTTTTTTTTTAAATTCCAAACCTACTCTTTTTCCCTGATTTATTCCTCTAGGCTGGCCTTCGCGGTTTCTTGAGTACACCTGCATGTGTGTGACATAGTAATTAGTGCTGTCATATGCAGCCCATACCTTTATGCCATACTTTCTACGTTTTGAGGAGATGTACTGGCTAAGTGGACGCCTACCCCTAAAGGTTACCAGTTGTTCATCAACTGTAATGTCCTCGTGTGGTTCGTATGCATCATGTAATGTGCTTGCCAACTTTTCAAATAAATCCCTTATAGGAGCCAATTTATTAGGGCTACGATTCTGTCGCTGGTGCTGAGCATAATCAAACCGAATACAGCATTATATTTCTGTAAAGTGGCTCGTAGCCATAGAACTATTGAAAATAGATCGGTCATGCTCTTCGTTCCATAAATTCACTATTCCCTCATTGTGACCTTTGTACAATCCCACATGAATAAGCAGGCCAAGAAAGCATTCAAATTCATCTCTATAAAGATCTGTCCATTTTTTACCGAAAGTAATGTTATCTTCTTTGTTGGTCCACTTCAAAATGATCTGGAAAATGCTGCGTTTCATAAATACTTCAAATGCCGATTGCACAGTATCTACCTTCCTTACAGTATGTCTCATGAGACCTGAAGCCATCTACAATATATTTCGTGCTGGCTGTCTCCCATGTAATCTAACAGGATTTTTCCCCTGTGTTTCATTTCCATTTCTTGACCTGAACTAATGGGATTACTATTTTACATATGTACTTACATATTATTATCATTAGTAGAAGTAGTAGTAGTAGTAGTAGTAGTACCATTATTAAAGTTTTTGCAAACATATGGTAAATTATATATACTTACTTGAAAACATTCTGATCTGAGATGTCAGCAACTTGAGGAAGTAGAGTTTCCAAATCTCCAACATCTTCATCAGAATTTTCAGTTGATTCAATGTCTCCAGAAGGAATAGCATCAATCCCTTCATCGTCATCAGACAACTGCAAGTTAAGTAAAGTCAAAGTCTACGTGAATTCAGAATTCTACCCATATGACAATTTACTCCTGCAATGGGATGAAAATGTATACAGTCTAGCATATGACATGTATGAGAGGTTTCGTGATTCTTACTATGAAAGTGCTGAAGAAGGAGGGTGTCTACTTAGTCCACGGACGTTCAAGGAGCTATCACCGATCGTCGTAATGGACTGCTCAAAACATAATGAGATAATTAAGTCTGGACCTATAGGTGTGAATTGAATTTAATCTTCGACAAATTTCCCAGAACACACTGCCGTGGATGCTGAAGTTCTACTGCAGGTGTTGCGCAACGAGCTGTATAAATGAACAGGTGCTGCACCATATCTAGAGCATTTCACAATGGCATCTCTAGGTGTGAACATCATTGCAGACGCTCTAGGTTTCTATGATAGTGAGCATAGACAGTTCTTATTTAAAGATGTTGCATTCATAGTGTACACAGAAGCAGAAGATGCAGGAATTATAGAGACATTATCAGCAAACATTGCATCACCGAGGTCATTCTAGTATGTGAAGTGTGTTAAGACACTGAGGAGTGCAAAACAGTTAACACATTTGTAGCATGGAATTCACTGTCATGATCTTGGTATACCCTATAAAGATATGGTAACGTCGCTTCAATTATTCGACCACATGGATACCATCATTTACGTGAATGGGAAGGAGAAGATCTCATGGATGCATGGAAACTTTAAGTTTGCTACTGTTTGAGACCTGGAATTCTACGGGTGTACTTCTCTCCATTGACTCAAGAAAAAGAAGTAGAAGAAGAAGAACATGTCTGAAAATAGCGTTGCTGTGTCTGCTTATGAAAATGTAAAATTTCTTTTAAGTTGGATGACAAATACATGAATTTTTATCTCACAGTCTCTGTTCTTTTTTTTCCATGTTCCCACTTTGACACTGTACAGTTTTGGTCACATGCTATGTCCATGGATAACTTCATGCACATGAGATATAATTTTAGATATGCCTGCTATATATATATATATATATATATATATATATATATATATATATATATATATATATATATATATATATATATATATATATATATATATTAGGAAGCACACACGGTCACATGCCTCCTGCTCCCGTAACCCAATTTGTGCTGCATGACAGGCAAATTCCACGCAACCATTCTGTATATTTCCATATTAAACTTCACCTCCTTAACAGCACTCATTTTTAGCAAAAGTAATGACATTTCTGACATGCATAGCCTTTATATACATATACACACATAATGCAACAGGCGATAAGGTTTTTGGAAATAACAACAACATCAACAACAACAACAACAAAGACATATGGTGACGAATTTTTTCATTCTTTTATTCAGTTCGTACAAATACAATGTAGTTCATGAGGTACAATATAATTCTAGAGCTACAATGTACTTTTTGAGGAACAATATAGTATTCTTGAGGTATTAATTGATTCTGCTATTCCAATGCAGTAACATTACTCGGAATTTTTTTTTATAAATCTACTTTAAAAACTAATGTGGAGATACTTTCTTTACTACAACTGAATTCCACAGCCCCAGTAGCACAGCATAATAAGAATCTAATTTCAACAACTACAACAGCTACAACAGCAAAGGTTTTTACAATAACAATTCTGATGGTCTGTGAGCTATATAGACCTATATACACTTAAACACTATTCTGACTTGGATGGCTAACGGCGGATGAAAAACTTAAAAACTATTCTATCTACAAGACACACATGGTGCATAGATATATATTTACAGACTACGCATACGATATGTATGAACAAATAAATAAATATGCAATTTTTTCTGTTTATGGTTTTTAATATTTTTTATGCTTTTTCAGTGTTTTTCTTTTCTTTCATACTTGGTGTGCATATATATATTTTTTTCTTTTTCTTTTTTAAATTCCTTTTTCCACACATGCTCTATATGTATGTCTATACAAGTGTAAATAGTACACACAAATATTTACACGACACACACACGCACACACACACACACACACTCACACACACACACACACACACACTACTCTATAGACACACACTCTCACTCTCTCTCTCTCTCTCTTTCTCTCTCTCTCTCTCTCTCTCTCTCTCTCTTACTCAGAGTCCCCCACCCCTTCTTTCGCTAATGCTGATCTGCCGTACCATATGCGGCAGCTGCAGTGCAGTACCGCGAACACCACTGCACAGGCACTGCAAATAGTCTTCGATAGAGAGATCTCTCGATGCCATATGATGCACACCCTTAGCCCGCCGCAGGGTGGCACCTTCCAATGTGCCAGACATTCATGGCATTCTCATACTCTGAATTCGTTATGTCATCGCCTGTAAAGTTGCTTCAGAATGCAGTTATGTCGGGTAGCCTGGTTTCATTGAGATTCGCCATACTATCCACATATTCCTATGGGAAAACCCTCTCCCTAGTCACAAGTTGAAACGTTTCCTCGTCGGGAAATGCAGCTTGAGTGATATACAAATTCTCCTGATGTAGAGTTTCGACGAGTTTCTGGAGTGGCACGTGCATAAAACGTAGCGTATCAAGGAAGCGAAGCGTAATTCTTGGCCTCATTCATCCGGAGAATGGAATGTATTTCTCGACGCTGTCAGGTAGGACACTGACGTGATTTTTCTCCCAACCGAAACCAGCCAAGTGCTCAACTAGGAAGTGAACATCACACCCGCTTAAATTATGGAAGAAAACGGGTATGTGCCTTGGTGGCAGGTACTTCAAATTGCACGCAATGTGAGCGCACTTCGGAACTTACACGTGAGATGACAGAGGGGCTTTCGCTTTTCTGTCTAACGCCACCCTCAAATATGACAATCAACTGCGTTATTATACAAATCTTCATTCGCCTTCGATTTGGTCACGGGAACGTTATCGCTGTAAAGCTTATCAACCTCCCACGAAAGTTCTTCGAGCTCAGTGAGCAGCCAAACCGCAGGACTATCCCCGATATAAAATTTGTAGCGGTTAAAACTGAATCATAGGACTATACACTTTGGTACACTGCCGCATCTGGTACACGTTTTACTGTAAAGGTGGTATGTGAGGTCGCGGGTTCATCTTCACAGTGGGTCTCAGGAGCGAGGAGGCATTCAAAGTCAACATACATTACAAACGGGCATCCCTCCTGATGGTGTACATTCTTAAACTTTATGAATTTGTTTTCCTCAATAGCCATAATAACATGTACCGGATCCTTGAAAGTGCAGTCTACTAGATACGCCACTAATAGCTTGTCTGCCGAGAACTATTTCAGGCAGTTTAAGCAAATTTGCTATTCATACCTGTCGTTATTCAACTGAAAGAATAGGAGTCGGGACATGTCTTTGATCCAAACAAAGAGATAATTATCACCTTCAGAGAAGAGAAGTATGTTTTCATACAGCTCAAGCTTACCAGAAAATTTTGAGAAATGGAAGGGGCTGACGACACTTTGCTTGTCTTGCTCATCTGACTTTCTTTTTTTTCCCCAGGGCATAAACATGAACCGATATTTCGGTATTCTGTGCCTAGTGGATCTTGACAGGGAACTCGATACCATCAAAGTTATAACACCTACGAATATTATCACCTACATAGTATGTAGTGGGACGCTCAGGATGATCTCTGTAATTGTAATTTCTCTCGCAATAGAGGACTGACCATACAAAACAAGCCTGATCCTTTGTATTTTTGACATTAATGCATGCCTGCTCGTTAGCTATATATTTACGTAGCTTGATATATCTTGACACTCCATTTACCAGATCATAGACATGTGTATGGATGTCCAGGTGTAGTATTTGGCTGAGTGCTTTAGCTGACCCTCTGACGTCAGCCTCGGAAAACGGGGCCAGTATAGCGCTCAAGGTGAATTTACAAAACCACTTGACTATTGACGTGCTCCATGGTTCAAATGGTTCGAATGGTTCTGAGCACTATGGGACTTAACTTCTGAGGTCATCAGTCCCCTAGAACTTAGAACTACTTACACCTAACTAACCTAAGGACATCACACACATCCCTGCCCGAGGCAGGATTCGAACCTGCGACCGTAGCAGTCCCACGGTTCCGGTTCCGGAATGCAGCGCCTAGAACCGCACGACCACCGCGGCCGGCGACGTGCTCCATGTTATCACGCCGTTTTCCGCCCAGAGATAATGAAATGTTGACTCTTCAACTCCATAATCAACTTTGGGGGGTGGGGGTGCGATAGTTCGATGCAGAGCACCGCACTGCATTTAATGGCGGGATACCACGGATCAGTGGCCACCTTGAGGAGCCCCTTTTCCACGACAGGAAGGCAATTTTCTTAGAAAACCAAAAGGGTCAGAGTACCCTCCTGCCGTGTTCTCGATCCTCGTGAACGAGATTCGCTCCTCAAAGGCGTCTGCAATCACCGAGTATTGTAACTGCTGTATGGTATCACTGCCCCTGATGTCCTCCACTAGAAGGACAGTAGAGAGGACTACCACTAGCCACAGATGTTCTCTATTACTATTAATGCTATTGTGCGTCCACCCCGTTGATGATGGTGCTGGGGAGGAGCAAATACGTATGCGCGAAGGCACACATTCCTTGCGTTGCTCGGCCCATGGCCAGCGGCGGTGCCGTGGCGGCGGCGGTTTCCCGTGCGGTGTCCTTATTGGCGATGTGTGCCTTACCGGCGCTGCTTTGGCGAGGAAGAAGGTTTAGCCATGGCCGGTATGCGCGTCGTACTGTGTTGCGGCTGCGGAGGCGCGACCGCTGTAGAAGAAGAGATAAAGAAATAATAGTTAAGCACTACTGGCGCAGTGAAAGAAAGAATACTGACGATCACAAGGTTATAAGCAGAGTGAGTGATTTCTTTATTCGCTCTGGCCCCAAGGCATTAACACTTCATAGGGAGATTCCACCACACCCTCATAGAAGTCATCATCATCTTCATCATCATCTAACAGGGCTAGACCACAGCGCCTTTCCTGCTCTACTTCAGTGGTCCTTTGTCTGACACACGGAGGCATGTCATTGTCGTCGTCAGAATCGACATCTAGCAACTGGTCTGTCTCGCCTACAACAACAACAATAAACGAGATATGTAAACAAAAAAAAAAAAAATAAGTATGAAATAAGAAAATTCCGAATAGATCCTATACAATTACAAATCACATTGAAAATTACACTCACATAACAATCCTTGTTGGGAACCCACCACAGGAGGCTGGACTTCGAGGGTCTGCCACGGTCCAGCCCCCTCCCGTCCATCGCCACACTCCAAGATAGAATCATGGAGTTGTACTATAAGAAAGAGACGGAATTAATAAGACGAATTTAACTACACAAGAAAATTTACATTCAAAATACAAATTGTTTACGCACTAGGTAATCCTGTCTCCAGAACTCTACGCCTCTTGCCGCTACATTCTGAATCGTTGCTGCTGCTGCCTGTCTTCATTTTGGTGAGAAAAACACACACACACACATAGATGAAGGTACACGCAACAAGGTGGACAGAAGCGGACTGAGGACAATGGAGGTTGGTTGTGGGTTTATATATAAAGGCCTAGGCGACCAATGAGAAAGCTTCATTTGAATGGACAGCCAATGAGAAGCTTTTATGGAACGTCACTATTTCTGGAAGGGCTTCATGCGACCATCGCTCTCTTTCCAAATAACAAGAATGCTTTTATGATTAACGGTGTCTTCGAAAACATGCACAGACTTGATGAAGGCTTTTAGCGATGAGAAGAGTACCGTTTCTGTGACGTATGTTGAAAGCAGTATATTACGTTTTCTGGGTACGGTAACACGTGATGGATGAGGTGCATCGTTAGGACCATCAGGGAGAATGAAATCGGCATTATTCTGGCCTATTTTCGTAAACAGGTCTTGTTAGGACAATAATTTCCATACAGACAAGCTGAGACATCACGAAAGCTCCGACAACATAAACGATCCTTAACTATTTCAGCGACACTTTGCGAATTCCGAAAAGGGACTGATTTGTAATGGATGAGCTGTCCCGTTAGGAACAATGCATCCTGTGTTACTCCGGGAAGCATTGCAAAAGATTTCTATAGCGCATCCGGAGCGAGACTTAGCTGTTATTTATATAGACATGTGATGACAGTATAACACTGACAACCTTTTAGCTGTGCCTACCAGACATATCGACGAATGGGCGACACCGGCGTAGCATCTCCCTGAAACGCTTCGCTACGCCGCCACAACGGATCTTCTACTTCAAGCCGAGCAGAGTACGGTTCAGTCCTATCTGCGACCATCGAATACAACGATGGCATCGTTTAGTAGGTCTAGTAAGTCAGCTGTGTGATCAGTGTAGTAGGCAGAACGCAAAGTGAAACTTACTGTTAAATATACTCTGAGTGAGCAACTTAAATTTCGTTTGCGTCAAGTGACACAATGTTCAGAGAGAGTTGTAAATATTAATGAGAATTTTTTGGAAAAAATTGTGCAAATGTATTAATTATTATGTACACTGTATTAAAATGAACTATTATTTTATATGTTATAGTATCCACGCCGTCTCCTCCTGAAGCAAATCAAAGAACCACCATCGGGCCAATGGGCGAATTTTCCTCTTGTACGACAATAGCAAAATCTAAAACCATCTTACACCTACATTACTATGTTTGTCTCTATGGTGTTTTGAGAGAACGTAATAATTACTAATATACACACATCAAAGAAAGTTTTGCATCACCTCGGATCCTAGAGTTCCAGAACCTCTACAGAAAACTGGACTAGAGATCAACATAGACATCATTTCCGGCCTTCTTATTGCTCATGAAAACCACATATTGCTTGTTGTACCACCATACAGCGAGACCTTCAGAGGTAGTGGTCCAGATTGCTGTACACACCGGTACCTATAATACCCAGTAACACGTCCTCTTGCATTGATGCATGCCTGTATTCGTCGTGGCCTACTGTCCACAAGTTCATCAAGGCACTGATGGTCCAGATTGTCCCACTCCTCAACGGAGATTCGGCGTAGATCCCTCAGGGTGGTTGGTGGGTCACGTCGTCCATAAACAGCCCTTTTCGAACTATCCCAGGCGTGTTCGATATGGTTCATGTCTGGAGAACATGCTGGCCACTGTAGTCGAGTGATGTCGTTATCCTGAAGGAAGTCATTCACAAGATCTGCACGATGGGGGCGCGAATTGTCATCCATGAATACGAATGCCTCGCCGATGTGCTGCCGATATGGTTGCACTATAGGTCGGAGGATGTCATTCACGTATCGTACAGCCGCTACGGCAGCTTCCATGACCACCAGTGGCGTACGTCGGCCACACATAATGCCACCCCAAAAGAGCTGGAACCCCCACCTTGATGCACTCGCTGGACAATGTGTCTAGGGCGTTCGGTCGGACCGAGTTGCCTCCAAACTCGTCTCCGAAGATTATCTGGTTGAAGGTCTATGGGCCACTCATCGGTGAAGAGACCGATCCTGAGCGGTCCATTCGGCAAGTTGTTGGGCCGATCTGTACAGTGGTGCTTGGTGACGTATTTACAAAGTTGGACATTGCCATGACTTCGGGAGTGAAGCTGCGCAACATGCAGCCTATTGCGCAGAGTTTGAGTCATAACACGATGTCCTGTAGCTGCACAAAAATCATTACTCAACATGGTGGCGTTGCTGTGAGGGTTCCTCCGAGCCACAATCCGTAGGTAGCGGTCATCCACTGCAGTAGTAGTCTTTGGGCGGCCTGAGCGAATCATGTCATCGACAGTTCTTTGTATCCCCTCCATGTCCGAACAACATCGCTTTGGTTCACTCCGAGACGCCTGGACACTTCCCTTGTTGAAAGGCCTTTCTGGCACAAAGTAACAATGCAGATGCGATCGAACCGCGGTATTGACCGCCTAGGCATGGTTGAACTACAGACAACAGGAGCCGTGTAACTTCCTTCCTGTTGGTCTGAATGGAACTGATTGGCTGTCGGACCCCGTCCGTCTAATAGGCGCTGCTCATGCAAGGTTGTTTACATCTTTGGGCGGGTTTAGTGACATCTCTGAACAGTCAATGGGACTGTGTCTGTGATACACCATCCTCAGTCAACGTCTATCTTAAGAAGTTCTAGGAACCGAGTTGGTGCAAAACTTTTTTTGATGTTTGTATAATCCTACACACCCAACCCTTGCCAGTGAATCGAATCTTGATGACTAATTTGATATTGGGCACATATATTCCTGAAACATATTGAGTTAAAGAAATCGCACATTTGGACAAATGGTGAGCTGTGACCTCTGTACTAATAGACGTTAGAATCGTTATGGAGAAGAGCCATCTGGAGGGAGAGGAGTTTGTCAAGTCCGGAGATCATAAGTGCATCTACGTGTAATACATGCAACTGGGTTTTGGTTGGAATCTACTAGGATGACTTATGGTGGGTGTTTCCCACTCCTTACTGAAGTAATTTCGGAAAAGTCCGGCCAGCAGAGCACTGTTGTAAGTGTGAGCAGGAAATAGGAATAGAAAGTTCGGCCCTTCTGTTCTTGAGGCCAACTGACTGAGAAGCCTGCATATAAAATCGTTTCGTGGAGTTCTAGGTGGCAGCCGTGTTAGACTCAGGTGGAGATTGTAATTACAGTTTTAAGACGTTTCTGAGACCCAGAATTAGTAGTTCTTCGTGATCAGCAAATTGGCATCTGCAACAGCGAAAGCCTGCAAAAATTCGAAAGTGTATTCCTATGTAGAATTATGATCGTAAAATCTCAGGTTTTCTCAGCTATAGTTTTAGTTTAGAGAGCTTGTTTGTTTCCGACAAGAAGAGATACCGTATCAAAGTGCGGAACCATTAGCGAGCTAAAATTTATCTTTAACAAAGGCAGCTGGTTGAGCGAGGTCTAATTGAAGACAACACAGCAAATTTGTTTGCGTATAAACTTGAAGTGTAATGTTTTACCTAATAATTAAGAACCAGCGTCTGGTTTCGTCTTTGTAGAGAGTGTCGGCGCAAATTATTACAAACCAACTGAAGTTGGCATATAAACTGTTAACGATGTACGTTTTCCAGTTCAAGGTCGGATATCGGAGTCTAAATTTCATTCAACAGAATCATTGGTTCGGGAAAGTCTGCAGCAGTGTCATTCATGATTCAGTAATGAAACACTGCACCAGTTCCGTATTTTTCATGTTGGTTACGACGTGTTTCGAGAATTTATTCCAACTGGCAAGTGTAAATTTTACGCAGGTATTTCATGTGATTTTGACCCGTCTCAGCTGCTCTGCAGCCATTTTGTTGTTACATAGCTGTCCTGAAATCGAACAAAATAAACACATCAACTGTTGCAGAAATAACCAGTGCACAAAATCAACCCTAGCAACACACATGCACAAGACTGGACACTCATTCACGGACACGGATACAGAAGATCTTAAGAAACTCCACTTGCAGAAACCACATGCAGTGGGTTTTATGAGTGCTGTAAATTTTTGTGTAACACAAAAAACAGGGAGAAAAAGTCAGTGGCTAGCTAGATAAGGAATCGATTAAATCCTTTAACTTTATTTTTTTCGTAGAGAATTACTGTAGCAAATCCGTAAATATGTTCATTCTTCCACATATTCCACTCAATATTTGCAACAAAATAGCATAAAGGCGAGTAAAAAGCATTAATATATTCAGTAACGATAAGATAGAAGTTAAGTGACAAATTGATGTAAATAACGTAATCCACAAAAAATATATCTAAAACTGCATTCAAAATCTTCGGGACACCACAATGTCGTAACATCATTGCTCCTTATTTCTAATTCACATAAATACTCTAAGTGACGGCTTCCGTGTGGGTTACTCATTGATGATGAAGGCACGGAAACTTTAAGTAGGCAGACAGAAATACTATTCTTTAATATTAGGACTAAGAACAATCAGAAGATTTATTTTCTCCGATTTCCCGATTGCATGTAACCACAAAATAATGACTGCAGGACAAGAGGGACAGAATAACACACATGCATGCATCACATAAAACACCTCTGTAAATATGTATGCTTCCAACGCGTTGTTCCAAGCTTGAAAAACACGTAACTAGTGCAGTGTTTCGTTACTTAAATTGTAACGCAGTCTTGCTGAATTCAGTTACACAATCACAGAACATTAATTTTTGTTTTTCGGGTGATCCCAACACATCTACAGACTCGGTTTGAAGGAGTAGCAGAGCAGAAAATCGATCCGGTATCGCCAATAAACGTTTAAACGTTTACTAGCATCTCTTTGCAGCAGTCTTGCCAGGTCCTGCTGTGGTTAGCACACTGACTCGCTTTCGGGAAAACTACGTTTCAAATCGGCGTCCGGCCATCAAGAGTTAGGTTTTCCATGATGTCCTTAAATAGTTCCAGGCAAATACCGCGATGGTTCATTTGAAATGGCACGGCCGATTAATTTCTCCATCCTTGGAACAATCCGAGCTTGTGCCCCGTCTCCGAGGACTTCGATGCCGACTCGACATTAAAACCTAACCCTCCCTTCCGTCCTTCCTTTTCTTCGCCGCAAAACGACGCATAATTAGCCTGGTGCGCTGGGTGTCACTAGGTGCGTGGAGTCTTGACTATTTGTGACAGACTCCGTGCTCAGTCACAACCTCTCCAAAGACGAGACGAAGGCACGTTTCACAACAACGCAGTAACAGAGCTATCCTCAGAAATTAAGCTTTTGTAACACCATCCATGCACGAAGGAGCTCTAATCCAGACATATCCAACTGATAATGATATAATGGAAGTTATCTAATGATTATGTAGAAGGTTTCCACTTATCATAGCAAAGAAATGCTTCAGCAGACCAGGAAACGCTTTACACATCATAAGTTACGTTACAGTCAAGGAATGTGGAAGCAAATTCGTAGTTAAAGGACTCACGTGCACGTGAGGACAGATTCATGTATTTATGCCAGCATACAACTAAGATAGCACTCAAAAAGCACCCCGTCTTCAGGCCACGAGTGGCCTGCCGGGACCATCCGACCGCCGTGTCATCCTCAGGAGAGGATGCGGATAGGAGGGGCATGGGGTCAGCACACCGCTCTCCCCGTCGTTATGATGGTTTTCTTTGACCGGAGACGCTACTATTCGGTCGAGTAGCTCCTCAATTGGCATCACGAGGCCGAGTGCACCCCGAAAAATGGCAACAGCGCTTGGTGGCCTGGATGGTCACCCATCCAAGTGCCGACCACGCCCGACAGCGCTTAACATCGGTGATCTCACGGGAACCGGTGTAGCCACTGCGGCAAGGCCGTTGCCATACAACTAAGACAGAACTGCTTCAAATTTTATAAATGTGGTGCAGTTGTAGATATAGCAGACAACGGCTCAGGACAACTAACGCTTAAGATACAGCCTCTAGTGACAGCAAATTTCACTTTATAGTTACTGCTTTTCAAACAAGACCTACTTGAGAAACAAAATCTCTCTGACAACATACATGAAACTACAGTGGTATTTGTTTGGCAAAGGTCTTGCACAGAGGCATGAGCTTCAGCGAAGCGACGAACAGTGTGTCCTCCTTACGGATGGTTAACAAGCGAAAGTTAACGGCTCTAGGATGAACTACCGTTCTCCTTAATGAAGTACAAAGCAATAACTAACAGCGACCGAATGGATAGTAAAGGGGGAAGGCATAGTTAAAATTGACCCCTGCTCTCCACGTATACAATCGTCGTGCTTTCTCATTACTTACGTGAATCGACGCTGAGATGCCGACATGCAAATACAATTGATAAACTGTAAAATGTGAGGACACATATAAAAGGTACTTGTAGAGCAGGTTTATAAACTAACGGTTTGTTTATTTCGTCATTAGGACGTCAGCCCAGATGGAAAAAGGAAAATCAGCCTTAATGATGTGAAATAAAAGATTCCATTGCATTCGTGTGTGAAGAAGTATCAGAAATGTAATGTTCAGAAGGTTCTTCGCGTGAAGTGACAATAAATAAACCAATAATAGCAAGCACCAGTTATCACTTAAGGTGCGCGGAACATGTCAGGCACCCGTCTGCCAAAGTGCATAATTTATCATATCTCTACGCAAATCGATGTCGTAGGGAAGTTGGGTGGCGTGGGAATAAGAGTAGCTGAATAACTTGAATTATACGATGAAAAAAAATGCCAGGCAGACGTAAAGGCCGGCCGTGTAGCCGAGCGGTTCTAGGCGCTTCAGTCTGGAACCGCGCGACCGCTACGGTTGCAGGTTCAAATCCTGCCTCGGGCATGGATATGTGTGATGTCCTTAGGTTAGTTAGGTTTAAGTAGTTCTAAGTTCTAGGGGACTGATGACCTCAGTTGTTAAGTCCCATAATTCTCAGAGCCATTTGAAACATTTCTAGACGTAAAGACTCGAGAATCTAGGCAGATTGACAAACCAACATCGCATAACCTTGTCTTTGAAGCAGATTTATAAAAAGCACCAAACAAGCGCGTGAGACCCAGCTTACCCGAAGCGGATGATGTCTGCTATTACTAAGAAAATAGTCGTTCACGCGGAATTGAACTGTTCAATATTTATGGTCCCATCTGTGACCATCAATAGTGAAAAATCACAGTCATTACTGATTGGTAAATTATGGTACTATACCTCAAGTAATTTTCAGCACACGACTCAGCGATTTATATATTTCATATTTTTTAAACTGACACTTCATAAATACAAATCTGTAAGATTTATATACGGACATTGTACAAATAAAAGGAGGCTCCGTGAAGAGGCCAATAAATTAAGATGAAATCAGTATATGGACAGGAAGTACGCTCGGTAAACTGATTGTGAGTACAACAGTACGATAAACCTAATTTTTCGTAACCCTCCAGCATGAACTGAAGTTCTCACAAATACCTTATGAAGGCATAACTACAAAGAAACTTTGATGCAGTTCCAAAAAAATCATTCGGGTTAAAGTAAATTTTAAATTAACATATTTTCAACTTGAAAAGTGGCTGGAAATGCTACTTATTTAATATCAAATTTCCCATTTTTAACTATGCAAAACACCGTGCACTTAAGAAGAATAAAGTAATATCTAATTCAGAAAAAACCTGTGTCTCCTGAGGATTCTTGAATGAGAAGGTCCTGTCAAAATGCACATGCTCTGACAGGAACTACCGGAGATTGTACTTGGCAAGTGTGAAATAGCTATACTTAAGGTAACGGAATTTTTTCCTTTGTGTGTACTTACTTTTAGCAGGATGGTACAACGACGTATAAATACTATAGTATTGCTGGAGATATTCAGTATACTGTTTAATAATTAGTGAAACTTGTAACCCCTCGTTACATATCGGGTCTTTTTTGAAACTAAGATTTATTCCAACTGGCTATGGACAGTTCCCATATTTCATACAAAATCGCGAATTCCCGTTCTAAAGCAGAGGAAATTAAATAAGAGAATGATAAGAGCCAACAGAATAGTGTGTTGTTTGTAAAGTGGCGAGGGACTTTGTTCAAAGAGCTTCTAACAAACGTCCCTTTTGTTTCACAGTTACTATATACACCCAACAAACATATTGTTACCGTCTTTAGCTTCTGGGAGTCTTTGGCATCTGCGAGTCTTTAGAGTTTGGTATTTTCAAGCACCTGGGAGTCTTTCCGTTCGAGATTTTAGTTTCAGAGCTTTCGGCGTTTGAGTCTTGGGTATTAGAGTCTCTTAAGTCCATGCGCTACTGTGTTAATTAGGTACCTTCATTGGAAGCCGAGCTAATTGAGAGTGTATTTCTTTTCATTGAATTTATTGTTAAAAATACTAAAACTGACAGAACTGAAATAACGCTAAATCCAGCAAATATCTCAATCGATAAAAAAATGGTATCAATTCCAATTTTTTAACTTAATATACTGCCGAAGCTATTATTCAAACATCGCGTGGCAACTTGCCTTTCGATTATGGACCCTGTTTGGTCGTTTACTATCGGGATTAAGTGTAATAGTGAACCTTATCAAAGAAACAAAAACTGAGTTAAGGAAAACCTGTGGTATCCTACGATTTCGAACAGAGTATCGCGAGAAGTGAGCCGTATATTGGATTCTCTCTGGATAATAATATTAAAATAATAATAATAATAATAATAATAGCTTATTCCATATTAATATTGAAGAGAATTTTCAACGGACAAAATGTGCTGTGTTAAATTAATCCTGTGACTTCTGAAGAAGGAATTAATTCGGTGTACAAGTGTTACGCAGATCAAAGATATCAATTAACTTTGAAATGCAAATCGGCTGCCTAGTTACTATTAATGGGCATCTTTGGCGGCAACGGCTAAACAACGCGGCTAGCCGATGGTAATGTGGTGTCACCGCCAGACACCACACTTGCTAGGTGGTAGCTCTAAATCGGCCGCGGTCCATTAGTACATGTCGGACCCGCGTGTCGCTACTTTCAGTGATAGCAGACCGAGCGCCACCACACGGCAGGTCTAGAGAGACGTACTAGCACTCGCCCCAGTTGTACGGACGACCTAGCTAGCGACTACACGGACGAAGCCTCGCTCCTTTGCCGAGCAGATAGTTAGAATAGCCTTCAGCTAAGTCCATGGTTACGACCTAGCAAGGCGCCATTAGCCTTACTTAGCAATTGATACTTATCGTATAAAGCATGACTCATCAAGAACGATGTACCACAAGGATGTATTTAAGTTAAGTATTCCAGGGGCTACGTACTTTTCTTTATAGCATTCATTACGTATCCTGTTTCAGACCTCACTCCATCCTTCGTGAGTTAGCGCGTGCATCTTGGCCGCCTCTTTCAATTAGTGTGCGTAGTGTTGGCAAGTCTGCCGACACTACAGGTAATAATTAGAATCTAAACTTATTGAACAGATATTGACTGCAATTACAGCTAGTGTTGTGTCGCCTCGCTTTCACGTATCTCGACGAGGTGAAGAACACTGGGCAAAGATAAAGGACATCGTACTTTTGCAGATCGTGGAAGTGCCAATAGGCAGGATTAGGAGGAGTGACAAATTTCTCGGCAACATGGAGCTCGAAGGTAACAAATCAACAATATA
Source organism: Schistocerca nitens (assembly GCF_023898315.1). Classification (NCBI taxonomy): domain Eukaryota; kingdom Metazoa; phylum Arthropoda; class Insecta; order Orthoptera; family Acrididae; genus Schistocerca; species Schistocerca nitens. The sequence goes on along the minus strand of NC_064614.1, from coordinate 710,013,854 downwards.
TGGTTTTTTACATGTGATTTTGTAAAATAGTTACTGTATTCGGACGAAATAACCATTCGTGTAGACTTGCTCTTGTTACATGTTCACTGTCTTCGAGAAACTACGCCCGGAATGACGGGAAGGAAGTACTAAGACGTACTGGAAACGATAGACGTCGTGCCTGAGGGAGGTGCACAGACAGGTGTTATAAAAGACGCAAAACCCAAGTACGTATCGATATAATTGACACTGCAAGCTTGCCGTAATAATCGATATTTAAAGTTTGAGTCATAGTTCATTGCGCTACAATACAGTGTCCGGCCCCGGTAGCTGAGTGGTCAGCGTGACGGAATGTCAATCCTAAGGTCCCGGGTTCGATTCCCGGCTGGGTCGGAGATTTTCTCCGCTCAGGGACTGGGTGTTGTGTTGTCCTAATCATCATCATTTCATCCCCATCGACACGCAGGTCGCCGAAGTGGCGTCAAATCGAAAGACCTGCACCAGGTGAACGGTCTACCCGACGGGGGGGCCTTAGCCACACGACATTTCATTTCAATTAAATACAGTGAAGTGCCAAAGAAATTGGTATAGGCACGCATATTCAAATACAGAGAAATGTACACAGGCAGAATACGCGTTGCCGTCGGCAACGCCTATATAAGACAACAAGTGTCTAGCGCAGTTGTTAGATCGGTTACTGCCGCTACAATGACAGTTTATCAAGATTTAAGTGAGTTTCAACGTGGTGTTATAGTCTGCTTACGTTCGATGGGACACAGCATCTCCGGGGTAGCGATGAAGTGGGGATTTTCCCGTTCGACCATTTCACGAGTGTACCATGAATACGACGAATCCGGTGTAACATCAAATGTCTGACATCGCTGCGCCCAGAAAAAGATCCTGCATGAACGGGACGAACGCGACTGAAGAGAATCATTCACCGTGACAGAAGTGCAACCTTTCTTCAAATTACTGCAGATTTCAGTGCTGGGCCATCAACATGTGTCAGCGTGAGAAGCAGTCAACTAAAAGTCGTCGATAAGGGCTTTCGGAACCGAAGGCCCACTCGTGTACCCTTGATGACTGCACGACACAAAGTTTTATACCTCGTCTGAGCCCATCAACACCAACATTGGACTGTTGATGACTGGAAACATGTTGCCTGATAGGACAAGTCTCGTTCCAAATTGTATCGAGCGGATAGACGTCTACGGGTATGGAGGCAACTCACGAACCCATAGACACTGCATGTCAGCAGAGGTATGTTCACGCTGTTGGTTAAATTGCTCTGAGCACTATGGGACTCAACTGCTGTGGTCATAAGTCCCCTAGAACTTAGAACTACTTAAACCTAACTAACCTAAGGACAGCACACAACACCCAGCCATCACGAGGCAGAGAAAATCCCTGACCCCGCCGGGAATCGAACCCGGGAACCCGGGCGTGGGAAGCTACCGCACGACCACGAGATGCGGGCTTCACGCTGTTGGAAGCTCTGTAATGGTGTGGACATGTGCAGCTGGAGTGATATGGGGCCCCTGACACGTCTAGGTGCGACTCTAAAGCTGAGTTTCAGAATATAAAAGAAAACGTAATCTGCCGCTTCGCAGAATCAAGTCAACAATCCATTATTGTGTACGAAAGGCGAATCAACCGAGCAAAAATCGCTGGATAGATTGTCCGTAAGCATTCAATGATCAATCCAAAGATCAGGAAAAAGAGGCGGAATGGCTGCCGGGAGAAATGTGTTAGCAGCAGTGAAGATTCAGACTACGGGAATCGACATGTTGACAGTCGATGTACAACTTGGCAGCAAAGGCTGAAAATAGCATATTTAAAGCCAGGCAATTCCATATGTTTCAACAGAGAAAAATTCTCTCTTCCCTATGGACTGGGCAAGACAAAATTCCATCCAGTGGTTAAGTTTCGTACGTGCATTTGCAGTAGCTAAGACTTGTACGTCATGCTATCAGTTTGGAAAATTCTTTATTGCGGAACGAAGAGTGAACAGAGTAGTCTTAGAAACGAGATTTACCAGCCAGACTTCTACAGCCCGTAAAAGAGCACACTTCGAAAGTATTTCGAAAGATATACACTCCTGGAAATTGAAATAAGAAAACCGTGAATTCATTGTCCCAGGAAGGGGAAACTTTATTGACACATTCCTGGGGTCAGATACATCACATGATCACACTGACAGAACCACAGGCACATAGACACAGGCAACAGAGCATGCACAATGTCGGCACTAGTACAGTGTATATCCACCTTTCGCAGCAATGCAGGCTGCTATTCTCCCATGGAGACGATCGTAGAGATGCTGGATGTAGTCCTGTGGAACGGCTTGCCATGCCATTTCCACCTGGCGCCTCAGTTGGACCAGCGTTCGTGCTGGACGTGCAGACCGCGTGAGGCGACGCTTCATCCAGTCCCAAACATGCTCAATGGGGGACAGATCCGGAGATCTTGCTGGCCAGGGTAGTTGACTTACACCTTCTAGAGTACGTTGGGTGGCACGGGATACATGCGGACGTGCAGTGTCCTGTTGCAACAGCAAGTTCCCTTGCCGGTCTAGGAATGGTAGAACGATGGGTTCGATGACGGTTTGGATGTACCGTGCACTATTCAGTGTCCCCTCGAAGATCACCAGTGGTGTACGGCCAGTGTAGGAGATCGCTCCCCACACCATGATGCCGGGTGTTGGCCCTGTGTGCCTCGGTCGTATGCAGTCCTGATTGTGGCGCTCACCTGCACGGCGCCAAACACGCATACGACCATCATTGGCACCAAGGCAGAAGCGACTCTCATCGCTGAAGACGACACGTCTCCATTCGTCCCTCCATTCACGCCTGTCGCGACACCACTGGAGGCGGGCTGCACGATGTTGGGGCGTGAGCGGAAGACGGCCTAACGGTGTGCGGGACCGTAGCCCAGCTTCATGGAGACGGTTGCGAATGGTCCTCGCCGATACCCCAGGAGCAACAGTGTCCCTAATTTGCTGGGAAGTGGCGGTGCGGTCCCCTACGGCACTGCGTAGGATCCTACGGTCTTGGCGTGCATCCGTGCGTCGCTGCGGTCCGGTCCCAGGTCGACGGGCACGTGCACCTTCCGCCGACCCCTGGCGACAACATCGATGTACTGTGGAGACCTCACGCCCCACGTGTTGAGCAATTCGGCGGTACGTCCACCCGGCCTCCCGCATGCCCACTATACGCCCTCGCTCAAAGTCCGTCAACTGCACATACGGTTCACGTCCACGCTGTCGCGGCATGCTACCAGTGTTAAAGACTGCGACGGAGCTCCGTATGCCACGGCAAACTGGCTGACACTGACGGCGGCGGTGCACAAATGCTGCGCAGCTAGCGCCATTCGACGGCCAACACCGCGGTTCCTGGTGTGTCCGCTGTGCCGTGCGTGTGATCATTGCTTGTACAGCCCTCTCGCAGTGTCCGGAGCAAGTATGGTGGGTCTGACACACCAGTGTCAATGTGTTCTTTTTTCCATTTCCAGGAGTGTGTAAATAAAGCCCGTTATTGGGATGAACCCATCAACCCTAGGGAGGTTTTAAGAATTCTGAAAGGGAAATTACCAATTTACCTGCGAGAAAAACTAATTAATGTACCTGATGATGACTTAGATCACTTCCTGTCAGTAGCAGAATCGCTAGAAGTCATCCAAGAGGACGCTAGGTACTTCGGAAATCAGACATACCGTGTAATGCGAATCCGTACAATATACACCACGATCATCGTTGCAATGGAAGACACAGCAACGAAAAATTGCAATATGATAACGAATAATCGGAATTACCACAGCAGTCAGTGTAATGGTGATCAAGTGGGAAATAGGCCGATTCACAACATCATCAGCTGGGTAACGGCTATAATAATAACGGTGGTATGCACAATAATAGTAGTCGTTATGGACGGACACATAACCTTATCAAAAGCGATTTATTCAACTACACACAGATGCCAAAATATAACGATCATAATGTGCTACCAGAGAATAATAACATGAGACGTGTCCAATGGAGTAACCAATCGTCCGTTTGATGGACAGCGTCTGCAAACGAAATAGAGACGTCGAGGCAATTCATGCCATCTCACATGATAAACAAAACTGAAACTAGGACGTGTCATCAAGACGGTGAATGGGCGGCTCAGAACCATGAAATACGAGTGGTCGTTGTAGAGGAAGGAAATAATGACAGGACAACTGAATCAATAAACTAGAGCCAATCTCTTTGCGCCTTCCGCAAGTGGCTGGTCGTAAAGAAGAAGGCAAAACATCATTAGAAGTAAGAGCGCTAAGATGCAATGATGGCAGAAGAATTACTAGAAAAACCGAGTGGACGTAGAATGAAACTTACTAAAATGGTGCAGGCAATGGTCGAAGTTTTAATAAATAACGAAACTGTATATATCCTGGTCGATACTGGGGCCACTTTCAGTGTGACAAGCGTTTGTCTATTTAAACTATTTGTTGTTGTTGTTGTTGTGGTGGTGGTCTTCAGTCCAGAGAATGGTTTAATGCTACTCTACCCTATGCAAGCTTCTTCATTTCCCAGTACTTACTCCAACCTACATCCTTCAGAATGTGCTTAGTGTATTCATCTCTTGGTCTCCCTCTACGATTTTTACCCTCCACGCTGCTCTCCAGTACTAAATGGTGACCCCTTGATGCCTCAGAACGAGTCCTACCACCCGATCCCTTCTTCTAGTCAAGTTGTGCCACAAATTTCTCTTCTCCCCAATTCTATTCATACCTCCTCATTAGTTATGTGATCTACCCATCTAAGCCAGCCGCAGTGGACGAGCGGTTCTAGGCGCTACAGTTCGGAACCGCGCGACCGCTACGGTCGCAGGTTCGAATCCTGCCTCGGGCATGGATGTGTTTGATGTCCTTAGGTTAGCTAGGTTTAAGTAGTTCTAAGTTCTAGGGGACTGATGACCTCAGAAGTTAAGTCCCATAGTGCTCAGAGCCATCTACCCATCTAATCTTCAGCATTCTTCTGTAGCACTACAATTCCAAAGCTTCTAATCTCTTCTCGTCCAAACTATTTATCGTCCATGTTTCACTTCCATACATGGCTACACTCCATACAAATACTTTCAGAAACGACTTCCTGACACTTACATCTATACTCGATGTTAACAAATTTCTCTTCTTCAGAAACGCTTTCCTTGCCATTGCCAGTCTACATTTTATATCCTCTCTACTTCGACTATCATTTGTTATTTTGCTCCCCATATAGCAAAACTCATTTTCTACTTTAAATGTCTCATTTCCTAATCTAATTGCCTCAGCATCACCCGATTCAATTCGACTACATTCCATTATCCTTGATTTGCTTTTGTTGATGTCCATCTTATATCCTCCTTTCAAAACACTGTCCATTCCGTTCAACTGCTCTTCCCGGTCCTTCGCTGTCTCTGACGGAATTACAATGTCATCGGCGAACCTCAGAGTTTTTATTTCTTGTCCATGGATTTTAATTCCTACTCCGAATTTTTCTTTTCTTTCCCTTACTGCTTGCTCAATATACAGACTGAATAACATCGCGGATAGACTGTAACCCTGTCTCACTCCCTTCTCAACCACTGCTCCCCTTTCATGTCCCTCGGCTCTTATAACTGCCACCTAGTTTCTGTACAAACTGTAAATAGCCTTTCGCTCCCTGTATTTTATCCCTGCCACCTTCAGAATTTGAAAGAGATTATTCCAGTCAATATTGTCAAAAGCTTTGTCTAAGTCTACAAATTCTAGTAACGTTGGTTTGCGTTTTCTTAATCTATCTTCTAAGATAAGTCGTATGGTCAGTAATGCCTCACGTGTTCCAACATTTGTACGAAATCCAAACAGATCTTCCCTGAGGTCAGCTTTTACCAGTTTTTCCATTCGTCTGTAAATAATTCGTGTTAGTATTTTGCAGCCGTGGCTTATTAAACTGATAGTTCGGTAATTTTCACATCTGCCAACACCTGCTTTCTTTGGGATTGGAATTATTATATTCTTCTTGAAGTCTGAGGGTATTTCGCCTGTCTCATATACACTCCTGGAAATGGAAAAAAGAACACATTGACACCGGTGTGTCAGACCCACCATACTTGCTCCGGACACTGCGAGAGGGCTGTACAAGCAATGATCACACGCACGGCACAGCGGACACACCAGGAACCGCGGTGTTGGCCGTCGAATGGCGCTAGCTGCGCAGCATTTGTGCACCGCCGCCGTCAGTGTCAGCCAGTTTGCCGTGGCATACGGAGCTCCATCGCAATCTTTAACACTGGTAGCATGCCGCGACAGCGTGGACGTGAACCGTATGTGCAGTTGACGGACTTTGAGCGAGGGCGTATAGTGGGCATGCGGGAGGCCGGGTGGACGTACCGCCGAATTGCTCAACACGTGGGGCGTGAGGTCTCCACAGTACATCGATGTTGTCGCCAGGGGTCGGCGGAAGGTGCACGTGCCCGTCGACCTGGGACCGGACCGCAGCGACGCACGGATGCACGCCAAGACCATAGGATCCTACGCAGTGCCGTAGGGGACCGCACCGCCACTTCCCAGCAAATTAGGGACACTGTTGCTCCTGGGGTATCGGCGAGGACCATTCGCAACCGTCTCCATGAAGCTGGGCTACGGTCCCGCACACCGTTAGGCCGTCTTCCGCTCACGCCCCAACATCGTGCAGCCCGCCTCCAGTGGTGTCGCGACAGGCGTGAATGGAGGGACGAATGGAGACGTGTCGTCTTCAGCGATGAGAATCGCTTCTGCCTTGGTGCCAATGATGGTCGTAAGCGTGTTTGGCGCCGTGCAGGTGAGCGCCACAATCAGGACTGCATACGACCGAGGCACACAGGGCCAACACCCGGCATCATGGTGTGGGGAGCGATCTCCTACACTGGCCGTACACCACTGGTGATCGTCGAGGGGACACTGAATAGTGCACGGTACATCCAAACCGTCATCGAACCCATCGTTCTACCATTCCCAGACCGGCAAGGGAACTTGCTGTTCCAACAGGACAATGCACGTCCGCATGTATCCCGTGCCACCCAACGTGCTCTAGAAGGTGTAAGTCAACTACCCTGGCCAGCAAGATCTCCGGATCTGTCCCCCATTGAGCATGTTTGGGACTGGATGAAGCGTCGCCTCACGCGGTCTGCACGTCCAGCACGAACGCTGGTCCAACTGAGGCGCCAGGTGGAAATGGCATGGCAAGCCGTTCCACAGGACTACATCCAGCATCTCTACGATCGTCTCCATGGGAGAATAGCAGCCTGCATTGCTGCGAAAGGTGGATATACACTGTACTAGTGCCGACATTGTGCATGCTCTGTTGCCTGTGTCTATGAGCCTGTGGTTCTGTCAGTGTGATCATGTGATGTATCTGACCCCAGGAATGTGTCAATAAAGTTTCCCCTTCCTGGGACAATGAATTCACGGTGTTCTTATTTCAATTTCCAGGAGTGTATCTTGCTCACCAGTGGTTGAGTTTTGTCAGGGCTGGCTCTCCCAAGGCTGTCAATAGTTCTAATGGAATCTTGTCTACTCCTGGGGCCATGTTTTGACTTAGATCTTTTAGTGCTCGGTCAAACTCTTCACATAGTGTCATATCTCCCATTTCATCTTCATCTACATCGTCTTCCAATGCCATAATATTGTTCTCAAGTGCATCACCCTTGTATAGATCCTCTATATACTCCTTCCACCACCGGCCGCTGTGGACGAGTGGTTCTAGGCGCTTCAGTCCGGAACCGCGCTGCTTCTACGGTCGCAGGTTCGAATCCTGCCTCGGGCATGAGTGTTTGTGATGTCCTTAGGTTAGTTAGGTTCTAAGTCTATGGGACTGATGACCTCTGATGTTAAGTCCCATAGTGCTTAGAGCCACTCCTTTCATCTATTATTAGTAAGCAAAGACTGCCTGTGTTCCCAGTTTCAAACCGTACGCTATCAGGTGCATTGAGTGCTCATTCCGTTCCTGTGAAGTCCCACGTGATGGTAGCAGGTGTTACATAAAGGGAAAGACTATTAAGCAGCTTCTTGTTAACTTATATACTATCTTATCGGTGAATCTGGGGTTGTGATTTTTTAGCTACAAAAGTGCAGTAATTGACATCTTAAAAAGGGATATGCAGCCTAGCCAATGAAGAGTGAATGATTGTATTGAACCTTGTGGGGAAATTGGGATTGCACCTCAGATTCTGCCAGAGAATAGAGATAAAATTTAGGTATTGATATATTATATTTAAATGGTAATTGTGCACTATGTGGTTTACCAACAGACAACTCATCGGACGTTGGAAACATTATCCAGAATAAAGTAATTGAATCTGAATTCTTAATTGAAGTACATCGGAATGAATTAGCTATACTGTTAAAGGAATATTACGTAGTCTTCGTTCATAAACCTGGTGTGATGAAGGATTATGCTTATGAGATGGATGTCTACCCACCTCAGACTTACACCATTCCGTGGACCAGCAAGCCTTGAAGGAGTGTATGTTAAAATTAGACATGAAACACATCTCGATATCACGATACCATGCAGAACCGTCAACAGTTGAACTTATATTTAGAAAGTTTAATTATGCTACAACACGACAATGTAAGTGGAATAGAGTACGTGTCGGTCTTTGAAGAGATTCACAGTAACATGTCCTTAGATTAAGAACAAGCACAATGAGTTATTGAATTTATTTGCATATCAAATTTTCGCGGTGATAGTTGCCCAGTGAAGTGTCAACTATTTCAGTAGGATTACGCTCGGGACTGGAGGACAGAATCTCGGCATAAACTACTGGCAGTAACGGTGTCGTTAATTCAATAGGATACTCCCCAGAACTGAATAGGACAGAATCTCAGTATAACCTGCGGAAATGAAGGTAATTTGAGCATTAAGAATAATTGTGAACCAAAGAAATATCGCATATGCCAACAGTGTGACACTAGTGAGAAAATGAATGCTGTGAACTATTAGAAAGGCTAAAAGACTGCGTATATTAGGGAACAAGAACATTCATTGCTGGGCATGAAATTTAATGAGTGATTAATGCTCATTATGGCTATATGTCATCTCTAAATGTCATGTCTATATGTGTTCTTTATGTTCTGTATTCGCCATTCTGGAGCCCAAACAATATGAAGTATTGCTGCTGTTATCGGACGGGGTGAATCATGTTTTGGCGGCACGGTTCTAGAAACATTAACTACCAGCTATGAGACGTCCCATGACGTAGGCAGAGGGCGTCGACGTCGGGAGTTCGCAGAGCGAGAACGAGCAAACAAGACCCATTCGCCAGAAGTTCATCACTCGAAGACTTTATGCAAGAAGCGAACTGTCCGTTGGTGTCAACCGGAAATTTGATCGCCAATTTAGCCAAGAACGTCACGGAGGTCTGCAAGTAGCAACGGCGTACATCAGATGAAGAATTTGAAGAAAAAGAAGACCCTACCGGAGAACGTCGGCAGACGTAGGCAATCCGAAGAATTCTATATGAAACTTAACAATAGACATGAAGAATCGGTGAATAGAAATCGAAGAGAAAGAAAAATCTAAACTCACATGTCGTATGGCGTTATAATCCGAGAAGCTGTACGATGTAGGGTGCAAGAAGATACGTTGTTACGATGGGCATGTTGCGAACTGTAACAAGAGGCAGTATAAGTCAAATAATGAAAAAGTGTTGTACCTTAGCCACTGAAGAGGCGGCACAACAAAATATTACTCATAGCCCGTATGTGCCACTGCTGCAACGGCGCAGACGGCCTGCAGAACCCAAACGATCCTTCTGTGCAGCCGCACAGGGCTGCCGAGGGGAGTGGACATCGCAGACCTCGCCAGTATAGATACTGAATGAATTAAATATTTAAATGTTAGGAAAAGTGGAAGTATTTAACATTCAGATAATGCTCCATAAAGTTTAAGTCAATAAATAAAATACATTACATGAGGAACATGTAAAAACCACTTGACCAATTTTTGCAATCATGTCATGTTTCCACTCACACAAATATGTAACATACTGTCGCTTGGTCATAAAAAGGAAATAAGGAAACAGAAAAAGATAAGATCTCAAGCTAAGTTCCAAAACCCTGGTCCATTAAAAGGAAACTAGGATTATAATTAATGAAGAACCCCAATCCTCTAAGAGAAAATTTGAATACGCGTGTTGTTATCATATCTCGCGATAACCTTAAACGGTGACAACTTGATTAAAATAATCACTTGGGGGCTGTTCATCCCCTTGTTATATGTCTGGCCTTTCTTGAAACCAAAATTCATTCGAACTGTGAATGGGCAATTACATTCCGTATAAAATCAGGAATTCAAGTTTTAAAGCAGGGACAATTAAAAGAACAATAAGAGCCAATGGAATAGAATGGTATATGCAAAGTAGCAAGGGGCTTTCTTGAAAGAGTTTCTAACAAAAGTCCCTTTTGTTTCACAATTACTATACAAACACAACGCATGTATTGTTACAGTCTTTAGCATCTGGGAGTCTTTGGCGTCTGCTAGTCTTTAGCGTTGGGTATTTTCTTGCATCTGGGAGTAGTTGCGTTCGAGATTTTAGTGTCAGAGCTTTCAGCGTTTGAGTTTTGTGTATTACAGTCTCTTAAGTCCATGCGCTACTGCATGAAATAGTAAACTTCATTGGAAGATAACGCTAACATATAACGAATATCTCAATCAATAACAAATTGATATTAATTCCAATTTCAGAACTTAAGTTATTGCAAATATAGCGTGGCAACTTGGCTCTCGATTATGGACCATGTTTGGACGTTTATTATCTGGCTTAAGTGTAGCAGTGAACCTTATCAAAGAAACTGTGTTAATAAAAACAGATTCCATTTCGAACAGAGTGTCATGAGAAGTGAACCGTATATTGGATTGTCCCTGGACAATTATAATAATAATTATAATAGTTTATTCCATATTAATATTGCAAGGAATAATTTTCAGTGGACAAAACGTGCTGTGTTAAATGAACCCATTGACTTTCGAAGGAATTTATTCGGTGCAACTGTGTTATGAAAATCAAAGATATCGATTCATTTGAAACGCAAATAGGCAGCCTAGTAACTATTAATGAGCATCTTTGGCGGCAACTGCTAAACAATGAAGATTAATCTTACAATAAAATATAACAATTTAAGGCAATAATCAAACACAACCCTCAGACACAGTAACTTCAGTGGCTTAGAAGGTAACAGGCAAATCTTGAGGTTTAACACTTAAATAACTACAATCGTAAAAAAAGATTTGAAACAATAAATATTAGTTTTCTCGAAAGGGCAAAATCTCATCAGAGTCATGCAAGTCAGTTCGAAAAAGAGCTAAGATTCACTAGGCAGCTGACGTTTGCTTACCATAGCTGTAGGAAATTTTATAGTCACTCCATCACTTAGGGAAGCAGCAACATCCAACACAAATCAGACGCAATTTTGGCGTAAGTGTTCACTAACACACTTGGCGGCGTAGAACATATGACAGTTCCAGGCGCAGCTGACAAATTTCCAGACATTGAAGAAGTCATAATTAAAAGAAATTTTAAAACACACAAATGTGGCACTCAATATGAAACAGAGGCACTAAAGGGTAAATTCAATTCTTTAAACAGAGTGATGGAGAACGACAGGCAATCCAGCGTAGCGGGAGCAACTTTAGCACGGGAGCACATGCGGCAATCATAGAACGAGTACCTTACCCGCAAGGGTAGAACAGACGGCATTAGAAAACGAACAGCACTCCACCACCCACATCAGTACACATGCCTCCTTAATGCAGGGTAAATCGGCTGCGTCGACATTAGTCCCAAGTATTGTCGATCAACACGACTTTAGCGACGACCGGCCTCTTAGAGAATCGTGCTACCGTAAACTCCGTGCACAGCCCACCGACTGTCATATGCGTCTCTTATCTCTATTTCTCAATCTATCCATCTCTCTCTCTGCCTATATATATTTCTCACCCTGACTGCGATCTACTGACGACCAATGTAGATGCCAAGGAACAACAGCTGCCCAAGGAACAACAACCAAAGACTCTTCTAACAGGCGACCAAAGCGCCACCTGGGAACTACATTGAGGGGGATCGCGCTAATAGACTCACAAAGACTAGGAGATGCAAACTGGTGCTGCAAGAAAGCAAATAAATGTACCGGGGAGCAGACTGAACTGTAAAAGTAATTATGACTGTGTCGAAAACTGAACGGAGTTAATTGGGATATGTTGGCAGAGAAAAGAACAGTAGATAAGTCAAGAAATTTCATTACTTGGTTGGACACGTTGGCCTTATGGAAGGAGGGGAGACAACAGAAAACATACAAGACAACGTGGCTGAGTGTAGTGAGTAAAACCTTTGGGGAAGGCGGGTATCCATCAGTGAATACCAATAAGCGGATTGATGATTACTATGATCATGTACGGGATCAGTGCCATAAAGAATAAGTTACTACTTACGTTTTGCATCAGTCAGCGATCAAGTTTCCCTCGTAAAATAATTCTTCGGCTCCTCAATCACTTACTATCTTTTTATACGGGAGTTTTTAGCGAATATGCAATAAACTATAGGGTCAAAGGTACGTGTTTTAAAAGCTTCTATGCCTGCTCCGCCACAAACATCTTTTCGGTGTGTGTTGTAGAGTAAGTCTCCCCAAATCACTACTCATTTCGGACACGACCGAATACGGTCGGTGAAAGTGAACTTCCGTATAAAAACCATAAATTCGGAATGAAACGGAGAGAGAGAGAGAAAATTTATGGGTGATTATAAGATACCTTGTTGTACCATCATCTGGTAACTCCAAGTAAACTGTCAGAGGAGAAACTAGTTTTTCAACCAGCTTTCTCGGTAAATGTTGCTGTAAAATCCTCTAACACACAGGAAACTGAGTGCCATTGCTGTTGTCCTCAACTCGCCCTCCTATAAAAAGGTAGTTACAAACTGAGTGGGTAGTTCGAGGACAGTGGCTTTCCTTCCTCTGTCACTGACCGTGCAGATCAGAGACACCAGCAGCCAAGGCCTAGAAAGCGCCTCAAGATATTATGAGTTCGCCGCTGTTCACACATTGGATTGACATCAACGGAAAGCTGTCGGAAAATGGTGACTGATAGAATGTTAATTACGTGGCGGTCCCGTAAAGAGTTCTGCATCTGATTTACACTTATATCTACATCCATAATCTGCAAACAACTTAACGTCCATGGCAGAAGGAATTACTGAACGAGTAAGATAAAAGTCCTTCTTTTCGTCCCATAAGAGTAAGAGCCGCAGGAAGAATGATATACGAGTATGTCATTGTCCGTGCTCTCTTGTCTTCGCGGTCCTTACAGGAGCAATTGGCAGGGGCTGTGGTATATCCTCAACTTCCTCACTGGTTCTTCAAACTCTGTAAGTATGCTTTCGCAGGATAGTTCGCATCTATCTTCAAGTGCATGCCAATTCAATTTTCTAAGCACCTCAGGAATGCTCTTCCATGCTTCAAACAAACCTATGTATGTGTACAATATCCTCTGATAGTGCTATTTAGTGTGGATCGCACACAATTGTGTACTATTCTAGAATGTCTTCTTGATGCAATAATTTACCAACAGCCGTATTATTTGTAGAAGTTTATTTTATTTTATGAACTTCTATGTGCTGCTACCAGTTTCGGCATTACGTTGATGCCATCTTCAGGTCCCACTCGTCATAGTCGTAAAATCGCTATATCAATATAATTCCGAAACTGGTAGCAGTACATAGAAGTTCATAAAATAAAATAAACTTCTACTAATCATACGGCTGTTGGTAAATTATTGCATCAAGAAGTTCATGCCAGCTGTCGTCCCACGATCCATAATGGATCAACGAAGAAGATAAGATATTCTCGAATGGGTCACACAAGTAGACAAGTGTGCAAAACTTAAGGACGAAAGTAACTTTCGGATGATGTTTCTCTACCAAGAAATATTTTAAACTTGCACCATACAGAGAAAGAACTGCTGCAGTAAAATACAGAAGATAACTGAAAGATTTACGCAGTGAGACGAACAGAAATTACACTTTCATTCAAAGGCAGTAGTTACACTGAAACGTCCCCTTTGAACAATTATACATGACTGTGCTTATCCTGACACACAATATTTTTAGGGCAACGCAAACTGACTTTCAATAATCCCTACAAAAGAATGGCCCTGACTAATATTAACCTATACCTTTCACAAGTCACTTACCTCACAAAAATCATCGTTACTCGAACTACTGCAATACAGCGAGCGCCACTACTGCCAGCTAAATAAAAGATTCAAACTACGGAAGGCACTAACTACTGATAGGCATAGTTAGCAAATGAAAGATTTTGACAGAGAACAAATGATGTATTTACCTTAATAGCCATAATATATATAGCAGTTCCTGACATCCAGTCTTACAAACTTGAAAACTCCGCCATCTCTCTCCCCACATCCACCACTGCTGGCGGCTCACCTCCAACTGCGCAACGCTACGCGCTGTTCACAGCCAACTGCCCAACTCCACAATGGCAGACAACAATGCAAACTGGCCACAGACTGCACACAGCACAGCCAGTGATTTTCATACAGAGCGCTACGTAACGTTGGCAATAAGAAAACATAAACAGCCTACTTACATAGCCCCCATGCTCCCCACAAAAAATTTTACAAATTGTTTTGGGCAGTGGCCAATAATGATTTGATAAAATTTTTCATAATTACAATAACAAAGATACCAAATGCACACACTCATTGATACAATGTTGGTCAAAAGCTAAAATTTTCTCACAGTCCATAAAGACAGTCCTGATCGTTCATCACAGTAAAATAGCAGTGTTTTTCTCAAAGTCTGAGCAGTAAAAGAAAATGCACACGGAAGTAGTGGATTTCCATGCAGTCTTGAAGAAGGAGTGTTGTCCTTCCAACGGAAAGACAGTGCTGACTCTCGACATGCAGACAGGTAACGGGCCACAACAGAGCAAACCCACAACAGAGTCATTCGAAGTTTTGAAGACTATTGGTAGGTAGGTCATCACAGAGCAGACCCACTGTAGTCCTGGTAGAGATTATGGTATTGGTGGGCCACCAGAGGTGCAGACCCACTGTAGTCCTGGTAGAGATTGTGGTACTGGTGGCCCACCAGTACCACAATCTCTACCAGGACTACAGTGGGTCTGCACCTCTGGTGGCCCACCAATACCATAATCTCTACCAGGACTACAGTGGGTCTGCTCTGTGATGACCTACCTACCAATAGTCTTCAAAACTTCGAATGACTCTGTTGTGGGTTTGCTCTGTTGTGCAGACCCACTGCAGTCCTTGTAGAAATAATGGTATTAGTGGGTCATAAACGATGCAGACCCACTGTAGTCCTTGTAGAGATGGCCAGCAGCCATCTGTTGTGACTGTGCAGGTGCACAATCACCATTGAAGAGTCTTGTGGATAATATAGCAAGTCCATAACCACCACTTGTGCACTCACAAAGTTTTTGGAATTGTCCTTAGAACCTGCAATGCTGTTATCCAGTCCCTTGCTGAATTAGTAACACATGTGCAAACACTAATAGTCCCTACTTCTCACATATTGTGCATTACTATGACCGACAGAAACGTGTGCAGTGAAATGTAACTTAATTTGAAGAACTGGTGTCTATACAATTACAACATAAGAATACAATTATAAAGGCGCAAAATACATCATTAAAGAACATAACAGTGCAGATAACATTTGCAGTAACGCAGACTTTACAAAAGAATAGGAATAAACATATACATCAGTGTTACAGGAATTATGAAATAAGTAAATAAATAAAATAATGAGAATAGTTTTCGAAACATTAATTTCACACATGATAATTGAAACAGAACAGAATTAATAATGTCTAAACATCTTTACAAAGAAAATAACATATTATAAATGCAAATTATATTTGAGGATAACAGTATTCCTCATCAGAGTGAATGTAGCTGAGTATTAGAGAAATTCTACGACATAAATCTTATTAGCTAAACACATAAAGACAGGAAGAACACAAATACACAAGGGTACACAAAAACATAGCGAAATAATGCAAAAGGAAAGACAGAGTTTGTTTTACTGCAGTATTTTGCATGGAGATCTCCCTTCGTTCATCATTATTCTCAAAAAGTCCTATCTAAGCCTGCTTTCTGTATTCTGTTGACATCCTCTTTCAAAATTCTTTTTTTGGCCAAACCATTTTCTTATAGCTTCTCAATGCATTTATTTCAATTCATCACAACTTGTTCTCACATATAGCCTACCCCATCTTAAGCTAACTTAAATCTACTGAGCTCAGATGCTAAACTAAGGGATGAGGCAATGCAGCAGCACATCACAAATTAACACAAATAGCAAGGACAAAAAAAATACAAATTGGCAAAGTAAGCAACAATATTACAACTAATATAAGGCAATGAGCAGCAAACAAGAAAAATAAATCAGTAGTAAACTGGCTTAGCAGAGTAACACAAAGTCAAATTCAGTAACACTATGCCTGGCAAACAGCAGCAGCAAATGAAATAACATATCTAAACATGACATAGTTCAAGCAGAAAAAATATTACATTAAAGACAACAATGCAGACAAGGGAAATGTAAATTCACATCTTAATGTCTATGTAATTAAAGCAGTGCACCACAAGAAGTTATTCTACCAAAAAAATTACCAAGTAGTTGAAAAGAAAATTCCGTACACAATTCCTGTGAAGGGAAATGTCTTTTTATGCTCCTTCGTTTTTTTAATAGATCATAAAATTATTTACTGGATCTGTAGGCATAAAATATTTATATTAGTACATCTATTAAATTTTATTTTAACCAATGCTGCAGTGCAGCTAGAAACTAGATATTACACAAAATGAGTAAATAAATACATAAAGCAAGCCATATGGCATTTCTCTCAACTAGCAAGACAATAGCTGTGAAATGTTTCTCATCGTTTCATTAGGCATTTTAGTAAATATCATAAATTAAGAACTCCACAGTATAATCATATGTTTTCAAGTTTGAGCGTGTCGTATTTGTGATGCTTTCTACAAAGGAATGTCAATAGCGAGGATAATGGCCTCCCTTTTTTTTCTCCACCTGTGCCTCCGAAAGGCACACACTAATGGCTTTTTTTCCAGGCATCTTTCGCGCAGCTGGGTGCCCACGACGCATTACGTGAAGGCGGTCACTTAACTTTCTTACCGAAATATTTACGACAGCAGTTTCCGCTACAGTGACAGTCTCATATAAAAAAATTCCACAGGTTGAGAATTTGCGTTACAGATGTGTAGAAACAAAATCCTGTAAATATAACAGTGTTCAAAAAGTTTTCGTCGGCATTGTGATACATTCACGCATTTACACACATTTCATAACTCTTAAAGTACGATTCTTGGTTTCCAACATCCTTTTCCACAAATCAGAGTCCCTAAACACTACTCATTATTCCTTACCTTATTCGTCGACACTTCTTCAATATTTCATCATAACAGATACGTAGCATACTCAAATAACTCATAATCAGCTTATTGATCATAAACATACCTCAACAGCACAATACACATCATCATCATAATAATAACATCATAAAACCTCAGCCAAATCTCAAAATCGTCGTAGCTTCCTCCAATAGCTTCAAAACCTAAAAAAATTCTCTGCTCATGTCAGTAGTGTCATTTACCTCAAACTTACTTTAAAAATAATGATCCCACACCAAATACATCATTCAAAGCTCTCATAGTATCACAATGGTTCCGAAAAAATATGAACAGTTCACAAAGTACAGACAAAATACAATTTCATAAGTGTGAAATTATCCAACTGTGTAATTACGTAAACATCTGTCACTGATGTAGTAAAATAAATATTTGTCTCTTTCAGTTAAATGATCAGATAGCTGTGTAATTCTGTGTTAGAGAAATATGGTACCGATGTGTAAAGTTGTATAAGCAAATACCATATTAGCTAGGGCTCCTTGTGCTTGCCAAACACATGATACACAAAGTAAGCGTGTACCCCCCTGAGGATTAATGTAATTATACCCTCAGGTGTTACAGATTACAGCAATGGAATGAAATGTATCATGGAAAACCCTTGTATCGTTGTACTTCAAATATCTTAAAAAAATAAATGTTTTAAGTGCGAAATTAATCACTCAAATACGTGTACTGTAGCGCCAAACTGTGTGTCATGTTGTAAGATAATCTCTGTGGAAGTCTCGTAGTTATCGTCCTCCAAAAGCTAAGTTCTGCAGAAGTCAATGTACCTACCTCATGATAAAAAAAAGTGAAATGCTTTGTGTATAGATATCGTAGTTATCACGTACATTACCGTGATCAAGAAAGTACTATACTGTAACGTATTGTTGTGCTACGAAAAAGGCTGTCTCATTGTAGCTATACCACAAAAGGTACTACTAAAACATGTTTTACTTTCCAGAAGAATTCAGAAAAACTGTGCAGATATAAAACAGATACACTGCAAAAACAACATTGTAAATTGTCACTCATTAGTAGCGTCGTGACAAAATCGTGTAGCTGTCACATAAACTAACCACTGCGTCATCTGGTATCTCACAGAAAGAACTTTAAATCCAGAATGTACTTTCAAGTAAACCAAAATGTTGCAAAACACCTTAGTCAAATCTCATTAGCAGTACTGGTAAATGTTCTAAGTATGTGAGCCTTATAGTCGTTACGTAATCATGCAACTAACAAGCAAGAATGTACACACACAATAACACCGTGTCGTCTGTTCACAATAACAATGCATTCGTAATTTCTGTTTAAATAAGTTCTCTTGCTTCTTGACTGGATATTTAACTTCAAACATTGTTGCATGTTAACAGATTCTAAGTCTGACAAAGCATACTAGAAATGTGAAGTGAAAAATTTTATGGCAAAGACTAAGTTATAAAGCAGATTATCTTTCAATAAACGGTTTTACATGTGAAATGTGGTGCAATCCTTTACTCTTCCTAGTACGCAGAGGTTCAACTTGAACGGAATTATCATGCGGTATATGTCGGTGAGGAATGCTAAAATTTTTCTCAAGGTTAGCGTCTATGTTATTTTTGTCTGAGCCAGCCGGCGCACGCGGCTGCCTGCGGTGCGAGTCATTGTCTGTTCCTTTGTTGGCGCGCGTCGTTATTGGGATTAGGAGACCTAGCTTCTACAAATTCACATTGTCGAAAGTGCCCTGCTCTGTTTGAATCCCGCCAGTTCTGATGAAATTCAGGTCTGTCGTTATGATTATCTCGTCTGTCGTCATGTCGGTATATTTCATAATTTCTTTCTTGTCGGTCATGTGGTGGAGAATTTCTTCCTGAATAGTAACTGCGCACTGAACTGTTGCGTCTGAAGTTATTCTGTCTCCCTTGATAATAATTGTTTTGGTTCCCATATTGTCTGTTTCTAAGGTAATCTCTATCATATTCATTACTACGGAAATGTGATCTTTCTCTGTAACTATTATTACTCTGCCAGTGGTTGTCATATGTGTGGTGTCTGTTTTGGTCACGATTTGCGTTGTAAGAATAGACTTGTCGTGTCCAGTTATTGTTTCTGTCGTCACGGAATTGTGACGGATGTGACCTGTAGTGATTGTTTTCCTGTTTTCACATCCCGCAACTGTCTGAGTCAATTTCTAATTCTTGTAAGAGTCCCTGAAAAGCTTCAGTGTCGTCTTTGCAACGTCCTGCCAAAATAATATTTCTTAAATGTTCAGGCAATTTCATTAAACAAATGCGGATGAGTTCTGAAGGTCTGTATGGGTTTGACAGGTATTGATTCTTGTGCAACATGTCTTCAAAATATTTGACAAGACTGGAAAATTCAGATTGTTCGAAATGTTTCATCATTATGATGCTATGTTTTACTCGGTCTTGTGTAGCTTGAGACCAATATGCTGAGAGGAAGGCATGATAAAATTCTCCTTCACTGTGACAATCGTGAATGACCGATCGCATTCTTACAGCTGGTTCATTCTCTAAGTAGCCACACATAAATTCTAATCTGTGCTCTAATGACCAGTTGGGAGGAAAACAACGAGAGAATTGATGGAGCCATGCTTGTGGATGAATGTCGTTGCCAGAATTCTTAAATGTTTTGAATTTACGTGTAGTAATGAACAGCTTATAGTCAAAATCATCATGTCGGCGAGTCGCATGTCGGTCATTGTTACGTCGTTTCGGCGGTTCCATCTCAAAATTTGGTGTACCTTGCAAATTTCTTTCATAATTTCCGAAGTGCCCTGAGTTATTATTTTGTGGCTGTTCCGTATTTCTAAGTCCCTCTTCCCGTGTTGGAACGCGAGTGTCCTCTGAAATATGTAATTTTTGTATTACTTGTGTCAGCTGATCTTGTACTTCCCGGATTTCTCTTTGGTGTTGCGTATTAATTTGATTCTGATTTTGTTTGAATTTCCTAATTTGTTCGCACTCTTCTGTGTCACTAAAGACTACCGGTTTTGTGTCATTCAGATTATCATCTACCTTCGTAGATAAATTATTTAGCTGATCCGAAAGTTCAACTACTTTCTCTGATAATGAACTAATTTCTTCCATGTGTCTTTCTATTGTGTCCTTTAAGTTTTCCTGAGTTTTTGCAAGTTGCGTAACCGAATCGGTAGATGCAACTGAGTCAATTTTAGCTTGCAAGGTCTCATGATTTTCATGAACAATAATTTGCAGTTCTTTTATGGCTGCTTCGTGATTCTGTAATGCATTTTCATGCCGCGAAAAAATAGGTTGAAATTGCTCACAAATTTGTGTTTTTACGTCATTACAGACTTTTTGACATTTCGATTCGATTTTATGTAACTCAGTAGTTAAATCTTCACGTGTTTGTTCAAGCGTGGTGTGAAGATTTTGTTCCATTGCGTCTAACTGTTGCTGTGTTTTTGTCTCTGGTGTTGTTCCATTGTGTCTAACTTTTGAAGCTTTTGCTGTGTTTGTCTCTGATTTTGTTCCATTTGTTGCATTAGCTGTAATAACAATGCATTAGTGTCTGGAATCTGTTCCTCTACGCTTTTCAGCAGTGCATTTGCACCGGCAACATTCACATTTTGACAAGCAGAAAATGTGTCTTGACTTATTTGAGAAAACGGTGAGGACCCAAAACCTGAATCTACAGTATTTGCAAAATTGTGTCCTGTCATTTCGGATTCCTGAGGCGAGTTATTGCCGACCGATCGATCGATAATGCTTGCCTGTTCACTAATTGTTTCACTGCCTACGCCATTGTTTGCCGCCCGCTCCAATTCGCTATGCACAATTACCAAATTACTATGTTGAACATTAGTTAATTCATCACGCGGTGGCGCTAACACACTGCTTTCGTCTTCACTGTCATTTCTCAGTTTACTTTGGAGCCTAGTAATACGTTTTTCACACGCCATTATTGTCACAATATTTCACACGATAACACAGAAAAACACAATTTGAAGAGCAAAAATAAGAGAACACATTAACATAGCACTGAAAATAATATCTAGTTAATTGCAAGCGCAGCTGCGAAATACTTGCTACAAATCTACATGCATGCCACAACTGTTTTACTGTACAACAATGAAAAACTACAACTACAAAGGAAATTCTCTCTATAATTACGCGCTAGCAATAAACAAAAGCTACACTAATTACACAAACTACAAGAAAAAATCAGTAGATTCCAGTGAGGTATCCTCGGCTAAGGATCGACATATGAAACGTCCCCTTTGAACAATTATACATGACTGTGCTTATCCTGACACACAATATTTTTAGCGCAACGCAATCTGACTTTCAATAATCCCTACAAAAGAATGGCCCTGACTAACATTAACCTATACCTTTCACAAATCACTTACCTCACAAAAATCTTCGTTACTCGAACTACTGCAATACAGCGAGCGCCACTACTGCCAGCTAAATAAAAGATTCAAACTACGGAAGGCACTAACTACTGATAGGCATAGTTAGCAAATGAAAGATTTTGATAGAGAACAAATGATGTATTTACCTTAATAGTCATAATATATATAGCAGTTCCTGACATCCAGTCTTACAAATTTGAAAACTCCGCCATCTCTCTCCCCACATCCACCACTGCTGGCGGCTCACCTCCAACTGCGCAACGCTACGCGCTGTTCACGGCCAACTGCCCAACACTACAATGGCAGACAACAATGCAAACTGGCCACAGACTGCACACAGCACAGCCAGTGATTTTCATACAGAGCGCTACGTAACGTTGGCAATAAGAAAACATAAACAGCCTACTTACAACACTGAAGTCATCGCGATTCGTGATTGTCCCCTGTAATTTACAAAAGACAGGGCATGGTTCTTAATAGGTTGTGTGACCACCGCGGACGGCAATGCACGCTCTGCAGCGTGCTGCCATGTTGGCCAAAAGGTCGGTAAGGATTTGCTGTCGCAGGCCGTTTCATTCCTCCTCCAGCGTCGTTGGAGCTGCTTAATGGTCTTTGGTGCATGTGGACTTGCTGCAGTAAATCTCCTCGACACATGCCACACGCGCTCGGTCGGATTTAAGTCGGGGGAACGGGCAGCCCAGTGTATTCGCCGAATATCCTCTCCTCCCGCTAACTACGCGATTCGATGCGGTCACGCATTGTCATTCATAAAAATGAAATCCAAATCTTAAACGTGACTGGGATTCAGCAACTGCATAAATTTGAAGAGGCTGAAAAACACAGCAAACTAGTTGCAATGCAAAGGTTTTTTACCACTTGACTCAGGTTCATTCCGCAAAAGATATTTTTATAAATACCGAAACCTAGGTCAAGAGCTAAATAAATGTTTCATTTACAGCTGGTTGGTTGATTTTTTCAACCACTTCAAAATGTAGTTCTGTAGGATGTATTATGGATGTGTCCACACCCAGCAACGGCCATCCAGCAGAGCGTCCATCGCACTCCGTGGTGATCACGCACCCTATTAGCAACCATATGCTGCCTTTTGTGAAGTCCAGAGAACAATCGCATATCGCGATGACCTCAGTATAATTATTTTCTTTGAATAATAGTGTCGTTTCTCTTCGTCTCATTGCGAATTTCTTTCTGTACCTTCTTTACTATACAGTACGATGTTTCTATGCACGTTCCAAGTTTCAGCGAATTATGTTACATGGGAATGGCACATCATGCTACTTTCATCCTTAATTTTTCCACACAGGTGCATTTTATAAGCTGTCTTCCGTGCAAATTGATTGCAATATCCCAGAATCCCATCAATAAATCGTGGTATGCCTTACCTACAACTGATGCTAGGTGATCGTTTCATTTGATATCTGTACAAACTGTCTCACCCAGGAATTGGTATGACTTGACTGATTTCAGTTTTGACTCATAGACCTATGTGTTTTTTTTGTATATTTTTTTACCTGTATAATTTCACAATTCTGAAAATTTAAAATAAGTTGCAGATGTTTGCATCACTTTGAAATCTTATGAAGACCTGATTATTGTTGCAGCATTCTTTAAGCATAAGTTCATTATGGGTAGTTGTGTCACGAACCTTCATCGTAAAACAGTCTACCAGTCAGTGTAAACCCTATTTAAAACAAAATCGTGACGTTACGACGAAACGTCTCAATATGAGTCGTTCCATCTGGTCTACTGAGCTGCCTTCAGCCTTTCTGCACTTATTTGCACCTCTGTCGGTCGGTACACCTGTGCTTTCGATTCTGGGGAGAAGGATGAGCAGCAGAGTGTTTCCTGAGACAGCCACAGTGGTGCCTTTAATTGGCAAATATTACCATTTCTCAATTTATGCTTTTTATTTCTTACATCTATAAGTATACTAAATGTGTAAATTCTCCTGTGCTTTCTTTTCCCATTTGTTTACTACGTTTTCATATTGTATTTCTGTGGTTCCATCTTCCATTCCTTGTCTTGTCTGGTAGTGTGTTTGTGTGTATGTGTATGTGTGTGCGTGTGTGTGTGTGTGTGTGTGTGTGTGTGTGTGTGTGTGTGTGTGTGTCAATGACTGTGTGTGATGCCTCAGTTTACTTTGGTTCTTGGGCAGGGGTACTTTGAGCGGTACTAGCAATTTAGCTAAGTTTTTTTTACAGACTGAGAGCTACTGCTAGGCCAACGAGATGTTAGAGGAGGCAGGTGAGCAGCTATTGTATAACTTGGTACGGGTAGCCGAAACGTATTATTTCTGCGAATTTCCGCCACTGTCTGGGGACCTCTGTAGAGTAGAGTATCGTGGAACAATAATGCTATGAAATAGTCATTGAAATAGTTACTTTACTATTATTATTATTATTATTCACGTGTGGGCCCAACAGGACCAGGCCAGGTACAATTCATCAGTGTCAGTTTTGTTTCAGCCTTTCAGAACGAAGTCTCTTTCTTCCATCACACTACGGTGTTCCAGTCCGGTTTCTAATTTCCCTCTGACCAATTTTCCAAGCTAATATCTTTTGCCTGAATGTTTTTCTGTCTGTAACGTCTGCCTGAGTTATACCGGCTACTTTAAGATCCTCCTTAATCGCAGCGATCTATTTAATTGGCCCAGTTTTGGCCTTACTTCTGCTTTCGTAGAATTCTACTGTTTGTTATGTCAACGTAGCGGGTGTCATGCTTTTAATGTGCCCATAAGATTTAAATCTTTGTTTTATCATGTCAACATGTATTTCTGTGTATTCTTCTATTTCCTTATTACTTCGTAGCCTATAAATTTCTCCATCAGTAATTTTGTGGCCTAATATTTTCCTAATAATCTTTCTTTCTTACTTTTGAATTTCTTCAATACCCCTCTTTCTATTTAAATTAAAGTTTCTACTCCATAAAGACATTCAGGTTTGATTAAATTGAATTATTGAATTTAGAAAAAGATTTTTTATTATAAACATTTTGTGTTAGTCTGAATGCCGTTGCCATTTCCTGACAGCGATTTTCGTTTGCAGCTTTTTCCAGACCATTTTCTTATCTGATTTCCCCAAGTATTTAAACTGAGAAAAAATTTTTATTTTTCCATATTTTATGTTCAAAAATTTAGTGCTTGTTTGTTACATGTCATATATTCCGTTTAATCGAATAATATTTATCGGCTCATTTTTTCTGCAGCTTCTTTAAAAATTTAAATTTGTTTTTGAGCTTTATTAATATCTCTAGTTAAAATTGCACGATCATCTGCAAAGGCGAGGCAACCTACTCTAGTATTACTTCTGTCTAACATGATTGACTAATCGATATTTTGACTCGACTTTTGCTCTCGCCATTCTGTAACCACCTTCTCCAAAACACAGTTAAACAGTTATCGGGCGAGTCCAATTCCCTCTCTAACGCCAGTCTTTATATCAAATGGTTGATAAATATCTCCCATGAATTTAACTTTAGAGTTAGTGTCAGTTCACGTTTCCTTAATCAGTGTTTGAGCTTTATTAGCTAACCCTTGCTCCTTTAAAATTTGGAAAAGAGATTCACGAAGAACTGAGTCGTAGGCCTTTTTAAAATCCGCAAATGTACATGGTGCCTAAGGATTAGTTTTAAATTAACAATTTGTTCCCGACGGGATCTGTATGGTTTAAAACCAAGCTTATTATTCAGAAATTTTAGGTTCTAACTGTTATTAGGCTCGATTAAGTAAACAATGGTTGCGCGGGGTAGCCATGGGGTCTAGGGCGCCTTGCAACGGTTCACGCGGCTTCCCCCGTCGGATGCTCGAGTCCTCCCTCGGGCATGAGTGTGTGTGTTGTCCATAGCGTAAGTTACCTTGGATTAGATTAAGTAGTGTATAAACCTAGGGACCGATGACCTCAGCAGTTTGGTCCCATAGCAACTTTCCGCCAATTAAACAATACGAGAGCATTTTGTATGTGATTGGGCGAAGAGAGCTTCCTTGGTTATTACTAACATTGGTTGTATCCCCTTTTTTAGGCAGTGGATGCATTAGGGCGCTTATCCAGTCCTCAGGTATTTTCTCAGTTTGCAGATATGTCCTATTAGTGGAGTGTCTCTTGTATAGTGTTAGGGCCAGCTGATTTTAGTAGTTCTGTTGTAATATCGTCTTCTCCGGACGCTTTATTGTTTTTAAGTTACTTAATTTGTTTAATTATCTCCATTTGTCAGGTTCTTTAGAGTTAAGGTTAGTGTTATTATTCTGCTGTGGTTACAATTTATTCGTTGGATCTGGACAGTTTAATAGTTTTTCAAATTAATTAGCAAGTACTTTAAAATTTTTCTCGCTGTTAAGAGCTAAACAGCCACTATCATTTTTGGAACAAAGACTTTGATGTTGTTAACCAGTTAGTTTTGTTTTGAATATTTCATAAATGTTTCTCTATTGTTCTTTTGGAAGATTTTATCGATTTCTCAAAGTTGGGAATCTTTGTAGTTTCTTTTAGCCTGTCGGATTAATTTAGATATTTCATTTCTTACAGTTAGAAAGGTGTACGTTTTCTAAAATTCACAAATTCAGTTTCTGAATGAATGATGCCTAAATTTAATTGCTGTTTCATCCGCTTTCCACCAAGGGTGGTTTTTTTTTTTTTTTCGAAGCGGAATTAAATTTTGTGCAGTTGTGTTGAACTTTTCTTTTAGGTTTAGCCAATTGTTGGAGTGTTTTTGTCAAGTTCGCTTGTTAGAGTTGGAGTTATTTTAGCAGTGTCATATTCTGAGATAACATTTTTTGTTTTGAAGAGTTTTTGAGGTTGAAGTTTTACATTTATTTGCATTAAATACATGGAAGAATCTATATAAGCCCCTTTCCTAAATTGGACATTTAAAATTTGTTTGTAATTAGGGTATGAAATTCCCACATGAGGCGATTTGAAATTCCCCAATAAACATATTGGATGCCCGCCAAGATTTTTGTTTGTAAGGATTATTTTTAAAATGTGTTGACGTACTTCTGTGATTAAAATTTGTGCACGTTTCATCAAGTCTTTGGCCATTTTGGTTTGTCACTTATGCACACGAAATCCACCCTGGGTTTTCTTATATTTTTTCTCTTTACCTAATTGAGTGTTACAATCACCCATTAAAATTTTAATATGGTTTGAGGGAATTTTATGGATTTTGTTTTCTAACGCCTCCGGAGCTTTATTAACTTATTCGGGTTTTTTAATGTTATCCTCACTGACTGGTATACGGGCGTTAATTAAAGCGTATGCCTTATTTGCACATTTAAGAGAAATTGTCATTAGTCTATTATTAATGGGTTTTACCTCCGTTATTGATTTTAAAATATTTTCGGAGACTGCAAAAGCAACTCCCAGATGTGCTGCATTATTAAGTATGCTTTTATCAGTTTTATTTTTAAAAATATGATAATTACGGACATCCATGATGTCATTGTCAGTCAGTGGTGTTTCTTGAAGTGCCAAAATTTGAATCTTGTGTTCTTTTAATGTACCATAAAGCAGTCCGCCTCCGTAGCTCAGCGGTAGCGTTACCGTGTACTGTGTGTCCTTCATCATCATTTTCATCATAATTGACACGTAAGTCGCCGAAGTGGCGTCAACTCAAAAGACTTGCAATACGAAGGCCGAACCCCGAAGGGGATATCCCGGACAATAAATGCCATACGATCATTTTTTTTTTTTTTACCGTAGAGCGGAGTGACTTTGAACATTTTAGATTCGTTTTTATGAATTAAATAGAAACTTTTGAAAATATTGACATGAAACTTTTTAGGAAGTTGCAAGAGGCGTTACTGAATACGATAAAGCAGGTTATACATTTTTACCCATGCCTAGTTTATTTTTTAAAATTTTTCACTGGTCAGTTTCACCCCATGGCTCAGGGTCACTTTGAACATGGAAACATTTGCCTATTCTGTGGGAGTCATGTCAATTATTGTTAAATGACACCACTATCATATGAAACAGCATGATATTTTGTATATAAATATAGTTTTGAAAGTAACTTATTTGGAAAAATTTGAGTGTTTTTATGAGTTTTCTTTAATCACCTGAAAGTGTTCGTGTGATTTCGGTTAACTTTGCTAATAATGGAAATGGGTGCTGAGCTAGTTATGAAATAAGAAAATTATTTAAAAACAGATCTTTTCAAAACAGTCTGTATGACTTTAATAAAGGAAATGAAAAAAAGATATCACATTTTAAAGATTTACACCTGTAAACACTCCATACGAAAGGAAGTTGCCACGAAAGTGTTTCTATTCTAGCAGATGTCATAGACATCAAATTTAAACTCAGAATGAAGCCTTCCCCTTCTATCTACCTTAGAATCAGGTAGAATCCTACAAATGTCATCTTTCTCAAAATCTGACAAAATGGGAACATTAGGCCACACAAAAGAACTTCATGTGATTCCACCTTGGAATGCCATTTCCTCATAAGTGTAATTTCATCATCAGTGATAACATGTCCAACACTATTTTACACTTTTCTTTGAAGGAAACTTTACTAAAACATGTTTTCCGTGGAACTGATGTGTCAAAGAATAGGGAAGGTGCTGTTCGAAGTCACCCCTTGAAAGACAAGCCGCAATATATATATATATATATATATATATATATATATATATATATATATATATATATATATATATTTTTTTTTTTTTTTTGCGTCACCAAAGGATAAATTTAACTTTTTGTGCTTTCTGCAAATGTTCATTCAAGTGATAACCTTGCCATTAAAACGCGTTTCAAATTCTAAACTCAAAAATGCTTCTAATGATAGGCAAATGTTCTTGCAGTTGTGAAGGATTTTTCATTTCCAGAAAATTATTTTATTTTCTGGCGTTGATATACAATGTTATTTCATATCGACTGTCATGTCATCTGAAAGTATCGATTACTGGTAATATTTAACGAGTCTGGCCCTAGTTCCATATTTATACAACAGAGTGCAGCATTTACTTTAAAAATACCCTAAATTGCTGTTCAAAGTCGCCTCGCCGTTCAAAGTCACCACGCTTTACGGCACCTCCCAATTTATGAAGTGTACCTAGTTGGAAGGGTGTTTGTATGTTAATTGTTGTAAAAAATGTATTTGTTTTGATTTTATGTTGGCCAGAGGACTCCGATTTCATTTGATGAGTCACACTACATCTTAACCTGGCCACCCCAGAATCCGAAAGACCAGTTGCGCCAGTAATACTGGCGGTGGATTGACCACCTGGGACAATAGTATGATTCTCAAAATACTCCATGATGATTGTATCTGGTATCAGGTGGGGTTGAGGAGGCTCATTGAGTGAATTCAGAGTTTTAAGACTGGAAGGGTTAGTCCCAGAATATAAATTTCAGCCGCACCACTGGTGAACAGACATTGACCACTTCACCGCCTGCTACAAGAAGCGAAGTAGATTTGGTTTTATTTTTCCTTGGTACGGGACTGGTTATTTTGTATTCACAGCTATCCGCCATACCTGGTGGAACGTTCACTATCCGCCACCTGTGATCCATCCAATACTCTGGGCAAGGTCGGGCCCTTAGACTTTTAGTTACAAAGTCATGAAGCTTGGAATAGTTACTTTGTTATACAAACAGTATCAAACATTCCTTTAATGATCATTAATGTTAATAATTGAAGTTACTTGTGATTTTATTCGTGAATAAATGTAAAATGATTTTTAAGTTATGCTCTTAACGTTACTTATGAAACCTGTACTACGTTTAGCCTGGCTCCATAAGAGCCATCTGAATTGACTACTTGCTTACGAAAGTATTATTCTGAACTTGATCAGCCGTCCGCTGTGGACGAGCAGTTCTAGGCCCTTCAGTCCGGAACCACGCGGCTGCTACGGTCGCAGGTTCGAATACTGCCTCGGGTTATGGATGTGTTTGATGTCCTTAGGTTAGTTAGGTTTACTTAGTCTTCTGTTAGGCAGCGAAAGCAGCGGGCACACACCCCTGAGTACCCAACCGGTAGACAAGAGTGTCATCACTACCAACAGAAGCGTCCAGTTGTCCGGCGGGTTAAAAGTGGGATCCGTAGATGTGAGGAAATATTTAAATAGTTCCGCAATATCGGAAGGAAAAATCTGATTCAGTATTTGCAACACCTCATTTAGCGGAACTATAATAAATAGCACTACAACATCAAAACTAAATAATTTGTCCTCTGGCTAAACCATTATGTCGCTTATTTTATCGATGAAATACGCCAAATTCTAGCAAGCACAGCTCCTCATGGTTAGATAACAAATGTCAAGAGAAATTGATAACCGTGCGGTAATCATCTAAACAGCGGACCGTCTGATTAGGTTGCAAATTACCAAATTAATTATTCCGTATATTACGCATTATCAATACACGTTTCCTAACAGTATCGTGCAATGCTATCCCAATTCTATGCCAGTCAGTACAACACAATTTATTGCTGATGGTAATATGGAGAGATATCTTACAGCCTGTGCGTGCCAGGTCCCGGTGGCCTGTTGAGAATCCGCTCCCGTAGTACGGTCTCTTCCGCAGCGCCTTTTCCGAGCTGCATAGTCACTTAATCCTCAGAAACTTCGGAATAACGCTGACAGCTCTGCAATGAGACAGAAATGTGAGGGAACACAAAAGCTGCCTCACATGTCTTGACATCTCCTCCATGTAATGGCATCCATTTGTAGAATGTTAGCTTATGGTAAAGATGAAGAGTAGGCTGAAATTTAAGACATTAGTCAGGAAGAATCAGTACACAAAGACGTGGGATACTAAAGTATTAAGGAGGGACGAGATGCGGTCCACGTCCTCCAAGGCTATAGATACAGCGATAAAGAATAACTCAGTAGGCAGCACAGTGTGGAGACATGGTAGGGAGGAACTAAGCCGGTTCCACGAACATCTGAACAGTATAAACTCAAGAATTCAGTTTACAATGGAGGAGGAGGTAGACGGCAAACTACATTTCCTCGATGTGCTTGTGTTTAGAAACGAAAATGGCAGTTTGGGCCACTCAGTGTACCGCAAACCCACGCACACGGACCGTTGTTTGCACCGGGATTCGAACCACCACCCACAACAGAAGCGGGGTGTTATCAAGACGTTAGCGGACAGAGCTAGAAATATTTGTGAACCTGAGTTGCTCGACGCTGAGATGGAACATCTCCACAATGCACTAACGAAGAACGGATATTCGTCCGCCGAAATAAAACGTGCGTTGAGGCAGCCACGCAGAAATCATACTGACGTACAGGCTACTGCAAAATCTAAGGTTTTCCTGCCGTTTGTTAAAAATGTAACGGAAAGAATAGGGAGGATCTTGACGAAGCGGAATATTACCGTAATTTACAAGCCCACCAGGAAGATACAGGAATACCTTAGGCCTGCCAAGGACGCTCGCAAACCATTGGAAAAATCTGGAGTGTATAGGATCCCATGCAGCTGTGGTGATGTTTATGTGGGTACCACCAAAAGAACTGTTTCTAAACGTTTGGAAGAGCACAAGGGAAATTGTAGAAGAGGAGAAACGGAACGATCAGCTGTTGCGGAGCATGCTTTCCAGCCAGGGAACCTCAATATTCGTTTCGAGGAGACGCAAGTACTAGCGGCCACGAGCGGATACTACGAAAGGCTCTACAGGGAGGCAATCGAAATCGCTAAACACCCAAATAATTTCAACCGAAAGGAGGAGGGCGTCAAATTAAACGGTATATGGATGCCGGTGTTAAAGAAGATGTGTACCACTCGTCCACTACTGGGTGATGGCAACGGCGATCGACGGCGACGGACAGCGGCCAATTGCACTGACAATTTCAAAACACGTGACGTCACGCCGCGGCGCGGGGGCGCGCGGACACGGAATTTAGCGGCAGTCAGTAGCGAGCCAGTGTGTGTGTTGGACCTTCCATCAAGCTACGGACCCCCTTGAAGATGTCTCCCGCAGTCGGAGACGAAACGTTGGGAAACAATACGGAATTCATCAACCGACCACGGCATAACAGCCCGGATAATTATAATGGACATGATATTTCCGGCCGTGAAAGTTTACATTTTAGTAACATTAAAAGTGCAACGGGAATACCACTGTAAAATGCAGAGGAGAGAGAGGATAGGTGGAAAGAATACATTGAGAGCCTCTATGAGGGAGAAGATTTGTCTGATGGGATAGAAGAAGGCACAGAAGTCAGTTTAGAAGTGATAGGGAATCCAGTATTAGAATCAGAATTGAAAAAGAGGAAAGTAAAATAACCGATCACGGACGTAGTAAGGAGGACATCAAAAGCAGACTAGCAATGGCATGAAGGGCATTACTGCCCAAGAGAAGTCTAGGAATATCAAATATCAACCTTAATTTGAGAAATAAATTTCTGAGAATGTACATACGGAGTACAGCACTGTATGGTAGTGAAACATGGACTGTGGGAAAAGCGGAAAAGAAAAGAATCGAAGCATTTGAGATGTGGTGCTACAGAAGAATGTTGGAAATTAGGTGGACGGATAAGGTAAGGAATGAGGAGGTTCTGCGCAGAATCGGAGAGGAAAGGAATTGTGGAAACCACTGATAAGGAGAAGGGACAGGATGATAGAACATCTGTTAAGTCTTGAGGGAATGACTTCCATTGTACTAGAGGGAGCTGTTGAGGGCAGAAAGCTGTAGAGGAAGACAGAGATTAGAATACATCCAGTACATCCAGCAAATAATTAAGGATGTAGGGTGCAAGTGCTACTCTGACATGAAGAGGTTAGCACAGGAAAGGAATTCGTGGCGGGCCGCATCAAACCAGTCAGAAGACTTATGACACAAAAAAAAAACGGGGAACAACGTTACAATTACACAGGCTCATTTTGAAAAATGCACTGCTGCGATGCCCCGCTACGCACTGTCCAGCCACGTAAATAATAAAAAACAGGTACTGGCCCTAACCAGATCAGGTTAAATAAATATATAAGGTGAACACCTGTAAAAATCCTGGAAAAGCTCTCTCTGCAGCGGGAGACGGGCAGGAAGACAGTCAATGGGATTCTGGAAGGCACCAACGTGGTTGTGGAGCCACGACGACGCCAGTGCTGTGACCGTCTGTGCCAGGTTTCTCGGTTTATGATCCATGGTGCGAACAGCACGATGGACGGAGGTCCGACACATTGTTGATTAGGTTTAAAAACTGGGGTACATGATGGCCAATGGAGTGTGGTAAACGTATCCTGGTGCTCTTCGAACCAAGCACGTACACTGTGAGCTATGTGACACATTGTTGCTTTGTCCTGCTGGTAAAGGCCATCATACCGAGGAAAAAATAAACTGCATGCACGGGTGAATGCAGGTACCTAAGTATAGAAGCTTACTCTTGTTGATCCATTGTGCCTTCCACAATGACGAGCTCACCAGGGAATGCCACGAAAACATTCATCAAACCTTAACGCTCCCTACTGGTTGCAGCTGTCTGCTTTCAGACGTTTCACGCCATACAAGCCAACAGCTATCTGTCGGATGGAGCATAAAACGTGATTCATCTGAAAAGGTCATCTGCCGCCATTGAGCGAAAGTTCAGTTACGGTACCAGTGTGCAAAGTAAAGCCTTCATCGAGGATGAATAGCAGTCAGCATGGTGTATGAACCAGGAACCTGCTGCTAAGACCTTTGTGCAACAATGTTTGCCTAACTTCTGTTGACGAGACACTGTTGGTAGACTTTTCTGGACGGTCAGCTGCTCAAAAGTTGTACGTCTATTCGCCCATATACATCTTCGCAGCCATCGTTCACCCGTGTCATCTATGGCCCTTGGTGCACCACATTTACCTCGGCGCCTACTTTGGATAGCGTTGCTTTTGTCATGTTCGGGATTCCGAGAGCCAGTGACCGTGTCGTTTTGGACGTCAGATAAATCACTCCGTTTCCTCTTTGCGACAGTGACTGCACTGTTTTCCGCGTCCCTCCCGACAGGCCATCCACTGCTGCCAGCTGCCAACTGTGAGTGGTTATTTCGCTTTCACGTTGAACATACGCAGTGGTCACATTAATGTGACAGGACCATGTATTACACTGTGGTTAGGAGCTGCAGACGCAGTGTGGTCAGACGGGTTTGAGTGAAAGAGGATAAAGCTGCAATCAGTTTTGCTGAGAGAAAACAGGAATCGAAATGCACGTTCTGGTGCTCAAAGATCGGCTTATTACAATCGAGACATAGTGGAAAAAGTTAAAATCCGCCATGTAGCTGAACATGTCAAAGGGCGCCACCCGCCTGATACCTGATGAATCACGATAACTTCTTTAGCCGCTAAATCATTATCAACGAGTACTAGATGCCTACTATCACAGTGGGAACAAGGAAAAAAACAAGCAGTGGAAACATGTGGATTCACTCCTGAAAAAGGGGAAAACTCAGCTATGATCGACAAGTTGATGCTCAGTGTTGTTTGATACTGCCGTAGTGTACTGCAATAAGATTATGTTGTTAACAGGCAGACTCTTACAGTATAATGCTGCCGATATCGCATGACGAGATTACAGGAGACTGTGAAGCTGTGTAACAAGGAAATGGTAAGATTTGTCGTGCCTATATCTGCGTTCATTATTTTTTTATTTATTTTCTTGAGGTGATAATCAAAACCTCGTAGACATTTGCAGGCTGTTCCTAACCTCATTACTGAAAGTCCTTTCGTGCAGTGTTATCCAATTTCTCGACATATTTTTTCATACATTTTCCAGGTCCCCAACACGGTCATGTAACATCAGTATGCAGACAACATCCACCGTTTTCACTGTTTTCATTTTTGGTAGCCCTCTGAGTTGAACATAATAATTCTGTGCACACTTTGGCCCATATTGAGGTCGCACTGTCCGACACTTTTCTAAAGAACCTGGGTGTGATCTCCAGCTCGACGGCCTACACTGGACCGTGGCCCGGAATTGGCGGTGCGTCTTTACGGCCAGGTGTGAGCCCGGACCCGGCGAACACGAGGGCAGGCAGCGAGGTCGCGCCGAGTGCTGTCTGCCGGCGGAGAGGGCCCCTCGACTGCCGGTAGGGCCCTCCAGGGGAACAAAAGGATGCCGGCGCGGACGGGGCCACCTCTGCGCTGCGCTCGGCGCCCGGCCGTTCTCCGGGACTTCTGCAGCCCCCCACGGGCGCCGTATCATCAGCAAATCGTTCCCTGGATGCTGTAACTCCCTAGTATGCGTCTGGCACTGCTTCCTACTCTGGAAGCCTCAATTTATTACCTCTACAAGCCTTTTCAGTAGTTGCAGGGGCAGCAGTCTGGATGATTGACTGATCTGGCCTTGTAACAATAACCAAAACGGCCTTGCTGTGCTGGTACTGCGAACGGCTGAAAGCAAGGGGAAACTACAGCCGTAATTTTTCCCAAAGGCATGTAGTTTTACTGTATGGTTAAATGATGATGGCGTCCTTTTGGGTAAAATACTCCGGAGGTAAAATAGTCCCCCATTCGGATCTCCGGCCGGGGACTACTCAAGAGGACGTTGTTATCAGGAGAAAGAAAACGCGTTCTACGGATCGGAGAGTGGAATGTCAGATCCCATAATCGGGCAGGTAGGTTAGAAAATTTAATGAAGGAAATGGATAGGTTAAAGTTGGGATATAGTGGGAATTAATGAAGTTCTTTGGCAGGAGGAACAAGACTTTTGCTCAGGTGAATACACGGTTATAAATACAAAATCAAATAGGGATAATGCAGGAGTAGGTTTAATAATGAATAAAAAAATAGGAGTGCGGGTAAGCTACTACAAACAGCATAGTGAACGCATTATTGTGGCCAAGATAGACACGAAGCCCACGCCTACTACAGTAGTACAAGTTTATATGCCAACTAGATCTGCTGATGATGAAGAAATTGATGAAATGTATGATGAGATAAAAGAAATTATTCAGATAGTGAAGGGAGACGAAAATTTAATAGTCATGGGTGACTGGAATTCGAGTGTAGGAAAAGGGAAAGAAGGAAACATAGTAGGTGAATATGGATTGGGGCTAAGAAATGAAAGATGAAGCAGTCTGGTAGAACTCTTAATCATAGCTAACACTTGGTTCAAGAATCATAAAAGAAGGTTATATACATGGAAGAACGCTGGAGATACTAAAAGGTATCAGATAGATTATATAATGGTAAGAAAGAAATTTAGGAACCAGCTTTTAAATTGTAAGACATTTCCAGAGGCAGATGTGGACTCTGACCACAATCTATTGGTTATGAACTGCAGATTAAAATTGAAGAAACTGCAAAAAGGTGGGAATTTGAGGAGATGGGACCTGGATAAACTGACTAAACCAGAGGTTGTACAGAGTTTCAGGGAGAGCATAAGGCAACAACTGACAGGAATGGGGGAAAGAAATACACTAGAAGAAGAATGGGCAGCTTTGAGGTATGAAAAAGTAAAAGCAACAGAGGATCAAGTAGGTAAAAAGACGAGGGCTAGTAGAAATCCTTGGGTAACAGAAGTGATACTGAATTTAATTGATGAAAGGAGAAAACACAAAAATGCAGTAAGTGAAGCAGGCAAAAAGGAATACGAACGTCTCAAAAGTCAAATCGACAGGAAGAGCAAAATGGCTAAGCAGGGATAGCTAGAGGACAAATGTAAGGATGTAGAGGCTTATCTCACTAGGGGTAAGATAGATACTGCCAACAGGACAATTAAAGAGACCTTTGGGGAAAAGAGAACCACTTGTATGAATATCAAGAGCTCAGATGGAAACCCAGTCCTAACCAAAGAAGGGAAAGCAGAAAGATGGAAGGAGTATATAGAGGGTCTATACAAGGGCGATGTACTTGAGGACAATATTATAGAAATGGAAGAGAATGTAGATGAAGAAGAAATGGGAGATACGATACTGTGTGAAGAGTTTGACACAGCACTGAAAGACCTGAGCCGAAACAAGGCCCCGGGAGTTGACAACATTCCATTAGAGCTACTGACGGCCTTGGGAGAGCCAGTACTGACAAAACTCTACCATCTGGTGAGCAAGATGTAGGAGACAGGCGAAATACCCTCAGACTTCAAGAAGAATATAATCATTCCAATCCCAAAGAAAGCAGGTGTTGACAGATGTGAAAATTGCCGAACTATCAGTTTAATAAGTCACGGCTGCAAAATACTAATGCGAATTCTTTACAGACGAATGGAAAAACTGGTAGAAACCAACCTCGGGGAAGATCAGTTTGGATTCCGTAGAAATATTGGAACACGTGAGGCAATACTGACCTTACGACGTGTATTAGAAGAAAGATTAAGGAAAGGCAAACCTACGTTTCGAGCACTTGTAGACTTAGAGAAAGCCTTTGACAATGTTGACTGGAATTCTCTCTTTCAAATTCTAAAGGTGGCAGGGGTATAATACAGGGAGCGAAAGGCTATTTACAATTTGTACAGAAACCAGATGGCAGTTATAAGAGTCGAGGGGCATGAAAGGGAAGCAGTGGTTGGGAAAGGAGTGAGACAGGGTTGTAGGCTCTCCCCAATGTTATTGGTTGGTTGGTTGGTTGGTTTGGGGGAGGAGACCAGACAGCGCGGTCATCGGTCTCATCGGATTAGGGAAGGACGGGGAAGGAAGTCTGCCATGCCCTTTCAGAGGAACCATCCCGACATTTGCCTGGAGTTATTTAGGGAAATCACGGAAAACCTAAATCAGGATGGCCGGACGCGGGATTGAACCGTCGTTCTCCCGAATGCGAGTCCAGTGTCTAACCACTGCGCCACCTCGCTCGGTCCCAATTTTATTCAATCTGTATATTGTGCAAGCAGTAAAGGAAACAAAAGAAAAATATGGAGTAGGTATTAAAATCCATGGACAAGAAATAAAAACGTTGAGGTTCGCCGATGACATTGTAATTCTGTCAGAGACAGCAAAGGACTTGGAAGAGCAGTTGATCGGAATGGACAGTGTCTTGAAAGGAGGACATAAGATGAACATCAACAAAATAAAACGCGAATACTGGAATGCAGTCGAATTAGGTCGGGTGATGCTGAGGGAATTAGATTAGGAAATGAGACACTTAAAGTAGTAAAGGAGTTCTGCTATTTTGGGGGCAAAATAACTGATGATGGTCGAAGTAGAGAAGATATGAAATGTAGACTGGCAATGGCAAGGAAAGCGTTTCTGAAGAAGAGAAATTTGTTAACATCGAGTATAGATTTAAGTATCAGGAAGTCGTTTCTGAAGGTATTTGTATGGAGTGTAGCCATGTATGGAAGTGAAATATGGACGATAAATAGTTTGGACAGGAAGAGAATAGAAGCTTTAGAAATCTGGTGCTACAGAAGAATGCTGAAGATTAGATGGGTAGATCACATAACTAATGGGGAGGTATTGAATAGAATTGGGGAGAAGAGGAGTTTGTGGCACAACTTGACTAGAAGAAGGGACCGGTTGGTAGGACATGTTCTGAGGCATCAAGGGATCACAAATTTAGCAATGGAGGGCAGCGTGGACGGTAAAAATGTAGAGGGAGACCAAGAGATGAATACACTAAGCAGATTCAGAAGGATGTAGGTTGCAGCAGGTACTGGGAGATGAAGAAACTTGCAGAGAATAGGGTAGCATGGAGAGCTGCATCAAACCAGTCTCAGAACTGAAGACCACAACAACAACCATCTTCTTGTCCCTGTTCCCTCCAATTCTGTGATATACCAATATACTGAAAGTTACAAAGATTCAAGCGCACTTTCTTAAGTCTTAAAATTTTTCTTTTGATTTTTTGGACTGCAAATTGCTCTGATTCTCATGGATTATACAAGTGGCACTGATAATTGCATGAATGTCACTATTACCGGCCTCCGTGGCCGAGGTCGCAGTGCTTTCGTGTTTGTTTACTCAGAACTCGGTTGTGTCGTGGGCGTTGGCTTCAACAAATACACTATGTTATAAAAAGTATCCGGACACGTCGCTGAAAATGACTTAAATGTTTGCGGCACCCTCCATCGGTTATGCTGGAATTCAGTGTGGTGTTGGCCGACCCTTAGCTTTGATGACAGTTTTCATTCTCGGAGGCATACCTTCAATCGGGAGCTGGAAGGTTTCTTGGGGAATGGCAGCAAATTCTTCACGGAGTGCTGCACTGAGGAGAAATATCGATGCCGGTCGGTGACGTGTGGCACAAAGTTGGCTTTCCAAAGTATCACAAAGGTGTTCTATAGGATTGAAGTCAGGTCTCTGTACAGGCCAGTCAGTTATAGGGATGTTATTGTCCTGTAACCACTCCGCCACAGGCCGCGCATTATGAACAGGTGCTCGATCGTGTTGGAAGATGCAATCGCCATCCCCGAATTTCTCTTCAACAGTGAGAATCAAGAAGGTGCTTCAAACATCAGTGTAGGCCTGTGCTGTGATAGTGCCACGCAAAACAACAAGCGGTACCAGCCCCCTCCATGAAAAACACGACCACACTATAACACCATCGCCTCCGAATTTTACTGTTGGCACTACACACGCTGGCAGATGAAGTTCACCGGGCATTCGCCATACCCACACCCTGCCATCGGATCGCCACAATTTGTACCGTGATTCGTCACTCCACACAACGTTTTTCCACTGTTCTGTCATCCAAAGTTTACGCCCCTTACACTAAGCGAGGCGTCGTTTGGCATTTACTAACGCTGTTTGTGGCTTATGAGCAGCCGCTCGGCCATGAAATCCAATTTTTCTCACCTCTCGCCCAACTGTCATAGTACTTGCAATGGATCCTGATGCAGTTTGGAATTCCTGTGTGATGGTCTGGATAGAGTCTGCCTATTATACATTACGACCCTCTTCAACTGCCGGCGGTCTCTGCCAGTCAACAGGTGAGGTCGACCTGTACACTTTTGAGCTGTATCCTTTCAAGTTTCCGCTTCACTATTACATCGGGAACAGTGGACCTAGGGTGGAAATCTCTCACAGAGACGTGTGACACAAGTAACACTCAATCACCTGGCCACTTTCGAAGTCCGTGAGTTCCGCAGAGTGCCCCAATTTGCTCTCTCACGGTATCTAATAGTTACTGAGGTAGCTGATATTGAGTACCTGGCAGTAGGTGGTAGCACAGTGCACCTAATATAAAAAACGTATGTTTTTGGGGTGTCCGGATACTTTTCATCACGTAGTGTAGATCAGCATGGTGAACCAATAAACATAATCGACGTTCAAGTTTACGTTCTAAAACGAATTTGCACGACCAAAAGCACTCGAAATCGAACGATTCTTACGAGACGAGATGAACATCCCAACGGCCTACATCATGGCACACATTTATCCACTGCGAGCAATATAGTCTATGTAAAGATCATCAACAATGCAACATGTGAACGGATCGTTCAGGAAGCGAGACAAGGCCTCTGCTT
Source organism: Schistocerca nitens (assembly GCF_023898315.1). Lineage (NCBI taxonomy): Eukaryota > Metazoa > Arthropoda > Insecta > Orthoptera > Acrididae > Schistocerca > Schistocerca nitens. The sequence continues at coordinate 709,973,680 of NC_064614.1, read as the reverse complement.
CTGCCACGCTGATGGCAATGTGGGTACTGTGGATGTCGATGATGTTGATTTGGCACTCCAAAGGATCAGGATACCTCAACTTCCATTTTAACTCCTATCAGAAGAAGGCTTTTCGCCTCTGCGACGCTGCATACAGCCATGTCGCAGAAGGATGGACGCAATTCCGAACATATACTGTCCTGAACGGCGTTCAATAGGTCAGAACTGAACTTAAAAGCAATTTCCCCTCACACCTCTATATCGGCAACTGTCGTGCCATCGTCATTTGCGACGGACAACGAAGGAACTTTCAGGATGGGGGGAGGAGGGGCACCTCCGACCCGAAAGCATCCAACGCCGGATCAAGCAAATACAGCCTGCAGACGTGGCGCCGCCGTCGTAACCGACACTGATTTCCGTCGTAAGCAGAGGTGCAGAGTAACTTCAGAACCGGTCGAGGACCAGCCACCGGAGGATGAGGACTCTACCCACAGAGACGATGGTCTCACGGAGGCAGCCGCCGTCGGCTGCAGCCTGAGAACACAGAATGGGACAGGAAGTTTCGTCAGTAGCCAATGCTGAACGATCAGACATCAATACACTAGGCGGACACTGCTCTCTACATGCCTAAGTGTGGACACTCATCCCATGCCCTGAAGAGATGGTGGAAGATAGTTTTCCTCTGCATTCGACAGCGTGGGGGAGAGGACGATGACGCCACACAAGCTACTTCGACAGAGCCCTTGCCTGCATTGGAGTGTTGGGAGTGGCCGGAGGTGACGATACTTCTGACACACAACAGATATTTCCAACCTAATGAATGATTTTTCGCCTTCAGCTCGACGACGGGTTTATTGTCTCGCCACAATGAACCTCAGTACGATTGGAACGATTGTGCAGACCCATCTGCTTAGAGAGATGCTTCATGCATCGAATATTGACTTTGCTTTATTGCAAAAAGTGTGTCTCGCATCCTTCCCCGACTTCTATGGTTATGTGACATATATGACATAGGGCGATCAGATTGGCAGTGGTACGGTGATGCTAGAGCGTGACGGTTGCCGTCGAAGATGTGACTTACCTCCCGTCCGTCAGGGGGCTGGCTATCAAGATCTGGGTACACTAGTATTAACGTGTACGCTCCATCAGGCACCGACAAACGCCTCTCTACTCAGAGGAAATCGTCCCCCTTTTTCTTGGTCGCTACGATATCTTCGGCGGCTGTTTCACCTGTGCGCTCCATCTCAAAGACCAAGTCCCACACTTTTCGACTTGTCAAGAACTTCGAATATAGGTGCGAAACCAGAACCTCATCGATGCTTGGGAGAAAGTGCGAACGCTCAAATCTTACTAGTCACTCAGCCAGCTTTCTTGATGCATCTGTGTCTCACATATTCTTACATCAGGAGTGTTGAACGTCAAACGGTGGCCACTTGCTTTCTCAGACCATAATGCCTTCATATGCACGGTCACCCTCCAGGAATAACGTGTACGGCGCCACCGTGGTGTCTGGAAAATGAATTTGGTACACCTCCAGGACCCAGAATGCCGTCCGACGTTTACCACGATACCTTCGACGTTGGCATGGTGGATGGGCTGTGCAGAACCAGCCTCCTGGCAGATGCTAATACAATACGGAAAGGACATCGCTGCACCGTATCGTAACACTTTCGAATTTTGTTACCCGATGGTTCGCGCACTCGTATCCGAACCGCTGTGCCTAGACCGACAGATTACAGTCTGCCAAATGAAAGCAAAACATTGTTTCTTGTACGGCGAAAATTAGAAGAGGTCGTTGTGTGGTCGCAGCATCAAGATCGAGCTAGTGGCGGAATCTCATGTGTGCACCACATCGTGCTTGATAACCGTCAAAGCCGACGACAGCTGGTCATGGTTGGTCGATCCTTAACAACCCAGGAAGTCATTGTGGAAGCCTTTGCAGACCATTATCGACGTTTCTACCAGCAGGAGAATATATAGAAGAGGGGGACGGTAACGATGATTAGCAGCAAGTGCCGCGCATTCTCGACGACACAGCAGCCTCGCCACCTTTAGCGGAGATTACGAACACGATAGATAAGGATGCACTTAACAAGTCGCCTGGGCCAAACGGACTGCCGCTTGAGTTCTATCGCACTTTCTGCACCCTAAGTATGCCACGATGGATCACCATATATCGAGAGTTGATGTCCCCCGGTTTTTGCGTACCGTCGACGAAGGACTACTCATTCTGATACACAAGCCTTCAAGAGGTCGGTCGATAGAAGACTACGGCCCGATGAAAATGTTAATTTCGGTCTATAAGACCTTTGTCCAGCTCGTGGCAGCGCGCATAGGGAAGGTCCTGCCATTAATTTTTACACAGGAACAAACGACTCAAGGAGGGGAGATTAACATGCAAACATCGGAATCAGATAGCTCTTGACGTATTTGTCGCCTTCGACATGATTTGATCTCAACTGACTCCGATCATGCTTTCGACAGAGTGCAACGTAGGTCTCTTATATCAGTTCTAGCCTATATATGATTTTCATCTGCCTTTCTGACGTAATTTTGCTCCTCTTACGCGGAGCATCATTCCATGTAAGAGTAAATGGACGCAAATTGGGTCCCTTGCCAATCCGGCGTTCGGTTCGACAAGAATGTCCACCCTCCACGAGTTTCTACGCGATTGCACTGGAACCGCTTACCGGAGGTCCGAAACGCAGACTTTCGATAGTTAAATTTAGTGGACACACCTTCCAAAGCTGAGCATATGGTGATGATTTCTACTGCTGGTCTGATCAAGTGATGAGACGCAGTCTGTGCTTCAATGGATCAAGCGATATGGATTGACGGCGAGAAGCCATACGAATGTAGCTAAGTCAGCCACGAGGCATTTTGAAAGGCGCCTCCAGGAGGGCCAGATGGCACCCCTTCCACAGTTGGATGTTATCAGATATTTGAGCATTACATTTACACGAGATGTGCATTGCATGGCTACCATGAACAATAGACGTCTACTGCTTGCAATAAGCGCATAAGTCCGCCATGGACCTCCTACTGCGTAACCTTCATGTAGTGACCAAGTTGATACACATGGCTCAGGTTCTCCCATTACCGATAGCGATGGTATGCAGACTGCAGCCGGTATTTGGATATTACCTTACTATTGGATACCTATTTAATGTCCGCTACGACACTCTCACCCTTCCTACATGTGAAGGTGGACTGGAAACATACAGGCATGGACTGCAGCTTTACATATGTGTACAATGGTGAAACTGGAGACTCATCAACATACTTCACTTACGGGTGGTCTGTTGGACGAACTGCTGCCAGCGTCCATCCTTCCACGTGTTACGACTGCTCACATCGCTCTCTCTCTTTTCCACATCTCGGCGTTCATACTCAGATATAGTTATGTGCACCCCGATCTGCCAACAACTCGAGCTCTGAAGGAGAGAAACTATCGTTTGCTCCTGAGACCTATCCCTCGTACTGTGACAGAGAGTAAAAGCCCGGCCACCTGTGATTACGAGAGCAGTCTGCCAGCCCTTCCTCATACATGGGTATGAGCAACATGATACCATGTGGTCAGCCAGAAGTACAAGACGTGACACAAGTAGCATGCTACTGGATGACAGATTCTCCCCTCTGCCCATAGAGCCAACTCCTGGACACTAACGAACACTGTCCTACACGTGGAACAGAGTTTGATGTATGGACGCTGGTACAGAAGACCCTCACCTGTTACATTCGTACCCCGCCTCACGGAATTAACCCCAGGCTCCTCCTACACCTGGAAGATACTTACATCCCAGCTACAAGGTCTGAGGCTCTCACATGGTTTAAAGGCAGAGGAGACCGGAGTAGTTCGTATAACGGTCGTTGATGCAGATAGATAGTGGTATCCCTTGGCTATTAATTAATGATGGAAATATCACTTAGAATGGCTTGCTGAATTCGTAAAAAAAGTGTTTACTAAAACGTTACATCTATGCCAATTTACCTCACATGTGAAGTAAGTTGGCATTCATGCTGGAGTAAGTTGGCTTGCTTAACAGGTTCTGAGGAATGGGCACAAGTTACTAAGTAACTAATACACTTTCATTTCAGTACAATATAAAAGACAAATGGTGTTGACAGTTTCTTACTTTTAAATCATTCAGTTGCTAGTATATTTTGTATTAGTGTCTGTCAAAATGGCAACAGTGTTAAAATATTATTAAGTCGGTAAATAAACATAGAAAAGTTACATGATAATAAAATAAAAATAGCAAGGAAATTGTAGAATCACAATTTCATGTCTACTAAGAAAGCAGCTCGATTGCTCACTTGAACTGGTGGTGTTAGTTTTCGCACAGTTTTGCTTCTGTCATACTAAATCGAGTCAGAAAAGGCAGGCCATCTCCAAAATTTATTTTCTTTCGCCATTTTGGAAACAACTTTTTCATCACCATCAATTTCCGGTATCTTTGCAGGATAAAACGTGGACTATATTTCACCACCAGGAAGTCTTCCACGTGATACCACTCCGAATTGTCTTGGTTAACTACATTTATGCTGTTCTCCTTAGTAGCCGGCGTTGGTGGGCATTCTCGAGATGGAGACTTAAGCTCATATTCTTCTTGAGTGTCAGTACTTAGTGGGAAATCGAGGCTATCTTCAGTATCAGCATAACTTATTATATCTGGCGTTTCGTCTTCGGATTCCGTCATTTCTGAATCATTTCCCAGAGAAAGTTCTCCCTTTCTCTTTTTTTGAGCCGCAGCCCTTTTGCCTGTCTTCTCTAAAATAGGCCTACTAATTGACACTTGCTTACTTTTTGCCAGTACATTTTTGGTTGGAGTGTCTGTCAAGATAGCACTGTGCCTCCTTTTCCCGAGACGGTTAGATAGTTTCCGTGGGCCTGCTTTTCGAAAAGGGAGAATGTCTCCTGCTGTTTCAGTTCGGGAGATTATGGTGTGCCTTCAGTAGGTGCATCAGTGGAAGACGAGATGGAAGGACTAGGAGGCGGATCAGTTACAACGTCGGCATTCATAGTCTGGATACCACAAGGAAGCCGGTGATCAGTGACAGATGATCACAGGGAGTCGAATTCGTGAAAGATGTCAGGACTGAAAGGGCAAATCCCGCTTACTCTAAACCCTGCTGCGGTATTGAAGGGGGTTGTTGCAAGCGGAAAAGCTTTGTTCACGATGCTGCTAGGTATGTCATAAATTGAAATCGTTTGGCCATGATGATTACTCATCCAAACATCACAAACAGTACTTCAGTACTTATGTATGTTTTTAAGTGGTCCAAACACACTACATACCACAGGCTGCAATTTATGAATGCAGTGTGGCGGAATGATACGACAACCAACACACTTTCTTTCAATAAATCAACTGCTTAAATAGACAAATGAGAGTCGTGGTTGTCAAGGAGTAGAAGTGAGGGGCGATCCGTCGGTCTTGTAGAATAGCGAATGAAGCGCTTGGAGAACTTAATAAAATTTGTTTCTACCGTCCAGCCTGACTCGTTATCATCACCGTCAGAGACTGCTGGAGCGTCTCGAACAAAATGTTGTTTGTATTTTGCTCTAGGAAATATGATAAATGGAGGGATAGCATTACCTCCAGCTCATACACATGTTGCTAGCCTCTTTCAGCAGAGATTATCCTTCCATTTTTTTTTCAAACATTTCTGTGCTACTACTCTGTCTGATTTCTGTACAATTGTGATCCCCCTTTCGTCCAAATTCCATATATCTTGAGCTCGCAACTTCAATCCATCCAACAAATTTTTAAGCAAACTGAAAAAAAACTGTTCACATTTACTTCATTAAAACTGGTGACCCTGGCTAGGCTTGTGGCTTCAGGTGTTCCGATGGATAAACTCTGATGCCTCTTCATAAAAGACGTGTACTAGTCAGGCCCCACCACTTTATTTTCCTCCCAAGAAAGTGGTACGTTAACTTCATTTTTGGTGGCGTATTGGAAAGAAAATTTTCTAACCTCCTTCGGGCTTAAACCGAAACAAATATCTGAGGCTCTCTTAAGGAATTCACTTAACAGATACTCCCGTTCAAGAGAGAAAACCTGTAATACAAAATACGAAGTACGTCATCAGTTGCGAACCTTATATTATGGCAGGCATGTGTAGTAGCTAGATATATGGCCTTGAGTTCAATAGGCCTACAGGGAAAAGTTTACATAACTATTTTTTTTAAAGTTATGTCACTTGTCTGATACATACCTTCCTAGGAGTTCCCCTTCGAACATCAAGGACTTCATCAGTAAAAACATCACATTCTCTCGCTTTTTAGCAATACCAGCTAAGCTCTGTACAGGATGTTGAATTCTTATGCTGTGGGGCTAGGGTTCTTTTGTCAATCGTGTGAGCGTGATGACATTCTTTACATTCTGAGCAGTATGTAAAGTTTTACGAAACAGTTCAGTACTTGAATACAATTATTATTGTCTTCTCTACCCATCACAGCTGCGTAAAATTCCCAGACATATTCTGGACCTCTTCACAGAGAAGAGCTATCACACCCGCTTGTGCAGAGGAGCTATAGAAATGCACAAACACGAGAATAACTTCAAAAAGAAAGAAGATAGCCTCAGGGTAAATGGATGTTGGCAGCCCGTACTGCTGCAAACTGCCATTGCAGGCAGCAAGAGCAGCGCCGCACCGGAAATGGCCGCGGAGAAACCCATGGACGTTGGCGCACCAGGTACGTACAGTCTGCGGACGCGAGCTCGGCTCCAGTCCACCATCAGAATGACGAGTAAAACTTTGACAATGCCAGCCGCTCGTTCTGGCGAAACGTCAGAAAAATCATCAGACGAAAGTCGACCAAAGAACCCGAGAAAGAAGCCAAAAGGCAGTTGTACAACAAGTGGTCACGAAAGCCTTAACAATTTTATATTCCACTAATTTTTATCAGATGCCATCTGTAAATCTGATGGGGTGACGATGTGCTTGGTCCACTATACAGTGATCCTTCCGTGTCATAGTCACATGTGTTCCACCGGAACCTTCATGAGAATGCCTACCGTCAAATTCCATTGTAGTCCAACATCGAGCCAATATCACGTCCGTGAACACAACAAATCTGTTATTTTACTGTTCGACCAGCTGGCCAACTGAAGAGCCACAATTAACCCCTTCCAAATTCTGTAAGCTGTTGATAACTCTGTCTCGCATGAGCATGTGGCATCTCTGTGTTTTAATGTTGGCTTTTTATTATTATTTATTATTATTGGATTTTGAAATTAGTATTTAATTTTATATTATTCTGGCTTTTAAAACGTTTGGAGTCAACTACAAGTCTGAATCAAATTAAAATTGTCTTCGGTTAAATGAGTCTTCAATTAAAGCAATAAAATTACGTACTTGAAAAATTATGTAAAAATATTTTTAAATGTTGAAATTTGAATGCAATATGCCAGATATTACCACCATAATAATTAAAGACTGTGTTTTTTACCTAGGTTCCTCTACCGGGATTGTCTGTTGGCAAGTATAATTTTGGTATGAGGTTTAGCCTAAAAGTGGTCAGACTTCATTTTGTGAAAAGTGAAATTTTATATGAAGGTTCTATTCGGAAAACAAACTAAACGTTTTACACTGATTGTTGCCGTTAATACGACATAATTCACTAACAGACATTCCCACACAAAATAAGCCACATTTCATTATCAAATTCATGAAAAAGAAGCTGAGGGAAAAGGTATGATTAGTCGTAATAACAAACACAATGAAATTAAATAGTTATTATTAGGCAAAACGAGTACAAATAACAAAATCTCTACCTAACATAGACTAAGCAATATATTTTATGACAATTCCAGAGAATGGCTTAAAAGGAAGAGAGAGAACAAAAAAGTTGCAAGTCCTTGTTCACTTAAATTACATAGATAATCTAATTACAGAGATATTAATTTCATTGTAATCGCAGTGTCTATTGTCAGCGATAAAATCGTGTCAGCGCTAATGCGCGAAACCAAAGTCACGAAATCCACAAACACCTGGGGAAACATTTCACAGCCCCCTAAATCTTTAAAAGTTTGTCAAGTCTTTGTAAAAAGTTTTCATAATTTAGGTCGCTTCATTAGCTTTTAGTCTTTAGGTTGTTCGTTTTGGCATCAATTCACGGGTTTCGTAGCACTTCATCAGTTTATGGTACATCAAATACACAATAATATTACCTAATTCTCTGTTCATTAATGGGACAAATAGTGATGTCATTTTCTTTGTTTGAGCTGGAGCCTGTTTTAGCTTTGCCAGGAATGTAATTTGCTTCCCATTTGATTCTGATCCTGGTGGAACCTCGCGAAACGACGGGAAAGGTATAGGCATATAGTTCCTTTTTACACATGCAAAGTTTTCTCATAAAATTTACAAACATTACACTAACAAAATCAGATCATTTAGTACATTAATCAGAATGAACAAATTACATCGTTAGGAAAGAAAACATCAAGGTACGAAATTTGCGTTTTTGACAGTTATTTGTCCTTGTTATTTGAGTTTGAGATTTGAAATGTTCATAGCAAACACTTATGTGTTTTTGTTACATAAATACGTGTGATTTTTGAAACAGTTTTCAATAATCACTCAGTTCAACATTACTGATTCTTGCTCGATGGTTGTACAGGTGGCGCCTTGAAGGCGAGGTCAGACGTGATGTAGAATTCACCGTTACTGTTGTGTAGGGCGGTCACTGCATCGTGCTCGCGATGTTGATGAAATCTGCATACGTATGAGCCACGACGATCTGAGTTGTTTGCGATGGAGCAAGAAGACTGCGGAGTTCTGGACCGGTTGTGCTTGACGGGATCCAGTCAGCTAAGGATACAGGGTTTACATGACACATTCGTATATTGGTGTCAGTAACACAATACTGACTTTTTAACACACATTCCCTAAAACGAATCTCGGTTACTACGTAGTTGTAATCACTTGCAACACTATTTTACATACGTTTGTTCAGAGATATCTGTGTGTTACATGGTACATATTTTTGCTTTACAATACAAAAGGTCTAACGTACACTTATTGTCCATGCACTTCACTTTCAGTTGACAGCAACACCGTTACTGCACAAACACATTCATGTTAGTTTCGTTTTCTGCACATTCATTAATGTCCTCAGAATATCATACATTACACATGTTTGCAAAGTGTTTATGAAAGTTTTAGTTTCTCAAGCGTTTAGCTTCGCGTCGACATGTAATTATTACACGTGACGTCACATTTACAAAGTTCCAGTGCTACAATCTGTTTCACAGTTTATCTGCGATATACATTTCATTTTAAAGTAACAACACTTTACTGTATTTCACTTCAGCGGATCATCACGTCATTTCAGTGCTGTTGCCTGGGTGAGAACACCAATTAAGTTCACTTGCTACGAAGAGTGCCGTCCATATTCGACATTAGTGCCAAGTGTTTGTATTTACTTCACCAGGCGAAATTGTATTATCATGCGTATAACGTCCATTGATAATATGTATTTCTCTTTGCTCTTGCATAAAGAGTCTTCACTAGAAATGCAAATTTACGTGCACTACTTCACCATTGACAGTTCTGTTTGCCATTGAAAACTTATTACTCAGCCTCTGTTGGTACATGTCATGTTACTTACAGAAATTCACAAAGAAAGATCCCACAGCTTATGTATTCTGTTGTAGGTACTACCTGTGTGATATACTTAGTGTTTATGCTCTATTACTTTTTAACTTTTATCTCTTACCAATCTTCGCGACATTAATTTCGTTGTTTGGCTGTTTACGGTAGTGAAGCCTAGCTTTATAGTATTTTTTCAGTATGTAATACGAGTTTAGTCATTACTACTGGAACTAAGGACATCACTGACTGTTTTACCTCACACAATTGCCACCGAAATTAGATGCGAGAACTAGTGGCACAATATTGCCATTTCCTTACTGTTGTTGTTGTTGTTGTTGTTGTTGCTGTTGTTGTTGTTGTGGTCTTCAGTCCTGAGACTAATTTGATGCAGCTCTCCATGCTACTCTATCCTGTGCAAGCCTCTTCATCTCCCATTACCTACTGCAACCCACATCCTTCTGAATCTGCTTAATGTATTCATCTCTTGGTCTCCCTCTACAACTTTTACCCTCCACGCTGCCCTCCAATACTAAATTGGTGATCCCTTGATGCCTCAACACATGTCCTACCAACTGATGCCTTCTTCTAGTCAAGTTGTGCCACAAACTTCTCTTCTCCCCAATCCTATTCAATACTTCCTCATTAGTTATGTGATCTACCCATCTCATCTTCAGCATTCTTCTGTAGCACCACATTACAAAAGCTTCTATTCTCTTCTTGTTTAAACTATTTATCGTCCGCGTTTCACTTCCATTCATGGCTACGTTCCATACAAATACTTTCAGAAATGACTTCCTGACACTTAAATCTATACTCGATGTAAACAAATTTCTCTTCTTCAGAAACGCTTTCCTTGCCATTGCCAGTCTACATTTTATATCCACTCTACTTCGACCATCATCATTTATTTTGCTCCCAAAATAGCAAAATTCCTTTACTACTTTAAGTGTCTCATTTCCTAATCTAATTCCCTGAGCATCACCCGACTTAATTCGACTACATTCCATTATCCGCGTTTCTTTCAAGACACTATCCATTCCATTCAACTGCTCTTCCAAGTCCTTTGCTGTCTCTGACAGAATTACAATGTCATCGGCGAACCTCAAAGTTTTTATTTCTTCTCCGTGGATTTTAATACCTACTCCATATTTTTCTTTTGATTCCTTTACTGCTTGCTCAATATACAGATTGAATAACATCGGGGAGAGACTACAACCTTGTCTCACTCCCTTCCCAATCACTGCTTCCCTTTCATGCCCCTCGACTCTTATAACTGCCATTTGGTTTCTGTACAAATTGTAAATAGCCTTTCCCTCCCTGTATTTTACCCCTGCCACCTTCAGAATTTGAAAGAGCATATTCCAGTCAACATTGTCAAAAGCTTTCTCTAACTCTACAAATGCTGGAAACGTAGGTTTGCCTTTCCTTAATCTAGCTTCTAAGATAAGTGGTAGGGTCAGTATTGCCACACGTGTTCCAACATTTCTACGGAATCCAAACTGATCTTCCCCGAGGTCGGCTTCTAATAGTTTTTCCATTCGTCTGTAAAGAATCCGCATTAGTATTTTGCAGCCGTGACTTATTAAACTAATAGTTCGGTAATTTTCACATTTGTCAACACCTGCTTTCTTTGGGATTGGAATGATTATATTCTTCTTGAAGGCTAAGAGTATTCCGCCTGTTTCATACATCTTGCTCACCAGATGGTAGAGTTTCGTCAGGACAGGCTCTCCCAAGGCTGTCAGTAGTTCTAATGGAATGTTGTCTACTCCCGGGGCCTTGTTTCGACTCAGGTCTTTCAGTTCTCTGTCAAACTCTTCACGCAGTATTATATCTTCCATTTCATCTGCATCTACTTTCTCTTCCATTTCCATAATATTGTCCTCAAGTACATCGCCCTTGTATAGACCCTCTATATACTCCTACCACCTTTCTGCTTTCCCTTCTTTGCTTAGAACTGGGTTTCCATCTGAGCTTTTGATATTCATACAAGTGGTTCTCTTTTCTCCAAAGGTCTCTTTAAATTTCCTGTATGCTGTATCTATCTTACCCCTAGTGAGATAAGCCTCTACATCCTTACATTTGTCCTCTAGCCACGCCTGCTTAGCCATTTTGCACTTCCTGTCGATCTCGTTTTTGAGATGTTTGTACTTCTTTTTGCCTGCTTCTTTTACTGCATTTTTATATTTTCTCCTCTCATCAATTAAATTCAGTATTTCTTCTGTCACCCATGAATTTCTACTAGCCCTCGTCTTTTTACCTACTTGATCCTCTGCTGCCTCCACTACCTCATCCCTCAAAGCTATACCCATTCTTCTTCTACTGTATTTCTTTCCCCCATTCCTGTCAATTGTTCCCTTATGCTCTCCCTGAAACTCTGTACAACCTCTGGTTCTTTCAGTTTATCCAGGTCCCATCTCCTTAAATTCCCACCTTTTTGCAGTTTCTTCAGTTTTAATCTGCAGGTCATAACCAATAGATTGTGGGCAGAATCCACATCTGCCCCTGGAAATGTCTTACAATTTAAAACCTGGTTCCTAAATCGCTGTCTTGCCATTATATAATCTGTCTGAAACCTGTCAGTATCTCCAGGCTTCTTCCATGTATACAACCTTCTTTGACAATTCTTGAACCAAGTGTTAGCTATGATTAAGTTGTGCTCTGTGCAAAATTCTACCAGGCGGCTTCATCTTTCATTTCTTAGCCCCAATCCATATTCACCTACTACGTTTCCTTCCCTCCCTTTTCCTACCTCCGAATTCCAGTCACCCATGACTATTAAATTTTCGTCTCCCTTCACAATCCGAATAATTTCTTTGATTTCATCATACATTTCTTCAATTTCTTCGTCATCTGCAGTAGCTTGCTTTTTATGTTCACAAACTATATGTTAGGCGTAAACAGTAAAATTAATTTACACTACAAATCATTGCAACCGTACAAAACTTAATATCTACTGATAGAAGAACTTTTCATTTGTATGGCTTCTGCCTTACTTTCTTTACTTAGAATTGTATAGAAAAAGAAATGGAATAATTGCATCCATGAGAAATGTTAGTACGATTACATAAAAACAGGTTTCTTGTTTACTTTGTCTTCGTGATATTAATGAAATGACTTTACTTAAAAGATTATTCCTGAACTTCTATATTAATGTGAAAGTTTGTTGTTCAGCGAAAGGTGTACTTAAGTTCTACTTATGCACATGAAGAAAATAAAAGTGCCTGAAGACTGTGAAATTTCTTACATACTGACATATTTACAAATTCTCATAATATTTACATAGGTACATCCACTGTAGGAAATATTTAGTCAGAAAAATATTTCTTTGTATCCTGGTGTGGATATAAACCATTGATCTTGTTTGATTCTGGATATACTAGCAGATAGCTGCAACCATGTGGTTTTGCTATTACTTTAACTGGTCCAAAAATAACATCTGCCAATTCTTGTTTCTATCCTTTAGTAGAGAGGGTTTCACATGAGTCATAAGTATCACCTTTTTCCCTACGTTAAAAGTCTGTACTTTGGATAGCTTTTTGTCATATCTACATTCCCTCAGTTTTGCCTGGTGTGTTGGATAAATGATAGTTTGTCTTATTTTTTCATTGCAACTTAATTCTTGTCTTGGTATACAGGGCAAGGGTGATAGACATTTGTCATCTTCTTTAACATTAAGTTCATTAGGAGTATATATTGTTGGCATATGGGGTAGGTTGTTTACTACTTTCTCAAAAATACACTCCTGGAAATGGAAAAAGAACACATTGACACCGGTGTGTCAGACCCACCATACTTGCTCCGGACACTGCGAGAGGGCTGTACAAGCAATGATCACACGCACGGCACAGCGGACACACCAGGAACCGCGGTGTTGGCCGTCGAATGGCGCTAGCTGCGCAGCATTTGTGCACCGCCGCCGTCAGTGTCAGCCAGTTTGCCGTGGCATACGGAGCTCCATCGCAGTCTTTAACACTGGTAGCATGCCGCGACAGCGTGGACGTGAACCGTATGTGCAGTTGACGGACTTTGAGCGAGGGCGTATAGTGGGCATGCGGGAGGCCGGGTGGACGTACCGCCGAATTGCTCAACACGTGGGGCGTGAGGTCTCCACAGTACATCGATGTTGTCGCCAGTGGTCGGCGGAAGGTGCACGTGCCCGTCGACCTGGGACCGGACCGCAGCGACGCACGGATGCACGCCAAGACCGTAGGATCCTACGCAGTGCCGTAGGGGACCGCACCGCCACTTCCCAGCAAATTAGGGACACTGTTGCTCCTGGGGTATCGGCGAGGACCATTCGCAACCGTCTCCATGAAGCTGGGCTACGGTCCCGCACACCGTTAGGCCGTCTTCCGCTCACGCCCCAACATCGTGCAGCCCGCCTCCAGTGGTGTCGCGACAGGCGTGAATGGAGGGACGAATGGAGACGTGTCGTCTTCAGCGATGAGAGTCGCTTCTGCCTTGGAGCCAATGATGGTCGTATGCGTGTTTGGCGCCGTGCAGGTGAGCGCCACAATCAGGACTGCATACGACCGAGGCACACAGGGCCAACACCCGGCATCATGGTGTGGGGAGCGATCTCCTACACTGGCCGTACACCACTGGTGATCGTCGAGGGGACACTGAATAGTGCACGGTACATCCAAACCGTCATCGAACCCATCGTTCTACCATTCCTAGACCGGCAAGGGAACTTGCTGTTCCAACAGGACAATGCACGTCCGCATGTATCCCGTGCCACCCAACGTGCTCTAGAAGGTGTAAGTCAACTACCCTGGCCAGCAAGATCTCCGGATCTGTCCCCCATTGAGCATGTTTGGGACTGGATGAAGCGTCGTCTCACGCGGTCTGCACGTCCAGCACGAACGCTGGTCCAACTGAGGCGCCAGGTGGAAATAGCATGGCAAGCCGTTCCACAGGACTACATCCAGCATCTCTACGATCGTCTCCATGGGAGAATAGCAGCCTGCATTGCTGCGAAAGGTGGATATACACTGTACTAGTGCCGACATTGTGCATGCTCTGTTGCCTGTGTCTATGTGCCTGTGGTTCTGTCAGTGTGATCATGTGATGTATCTGACCCCAGGAATGTGTCAATAAAGTTTCCCCTTCCTGGGACAATGAATTCACGGTGTTCTTATTTCAATTTCCAGGAGTGTATTTTGTAAATCTACCCATTTAGTTTGTTGTTTTCAGGTATATGTTCCAACAAAACGATTAAACTCGTGAAAATTCTCTCTATTGGGCTTGATTTGGGATGAAAAGAGGACACGAAAACTCGTTTTATACCATTTTCACCCAAAAAGGGTTTCTACTTTCTGCTTGTAAAACTCGAAGCATTATCTGTTACCATGGCTTTAGGCTTTCCGACTTGTGGGATGTATTCTTTTGTGATTCTGTTAACGACTGGTCCCGATGTTATTGACTTCGAATCATGCACTTTTACATGCTTAGAGTAAACATCTAGAACTGCTAATATATGCATTACTCCTCCATGTGCTATGGGGAGAGGTCCTGCTACAGCGATGGATGCTAGGTCGTTTGGTTGCCTAGGAATATTCGAATGTAATGGATGGTGACATTCCACATTCATGGGTTTAGCTTTCTGACATAGTAAAAATGTTCTTAATGCTTTGTGTACATGTCTCTTTAAATTAAGGAAACAGCAGTATTTGTTTTCTTTTCATAACGTTTTGTTACACCAAAGTGTCTAAAAACTAGGTGTGTGTGCCAGATAAGTGTTTTTAGGTTTTAGGTCTGGTACATAAACACGCCAAATGTCAGATTTCGTGTGTCTCTTGGGAAACATTACTCCCTTGTCCACTTTATAGTACGTTTCTATTTTACCAGAGGTGTTCTGCTGCAATAACTGTTTTACTTTATTCCACCTAGGGTCTATATTTTGCAGTGTCTCCATATTTTTGCACATATCACGTTAATACTTTCTATAAGTCGAATCTTTTACTAGTAATATTTTGAGTTCTGATGTTTCCTATCAACCCTTGTGGTAGACAAGAAAGTGCATGTGTAATTATGTCATCTATTCCAATTACATGCATAATCTCTAAAGAATATTCCTGTAGAGCTAATGACTAGCGCGCTAGAAGTTTATGCATTAACTTGCACCCAAGGAAAAGGCTTAGAGCTTGGTGTTCAGAATGTACTTTTACATGCCGCCGATAAATATGATAGTTGAACTTTTTAAATGCCCATACCACTGTTAACGCGTACAGTCCAGTTACATAGAAAACTTATTCACATTGTGACAACGTATGGCTGGCGAAACCCCAGTGATCGTTACTCCTGTTTTTCCACCTACTTCAAATAATTGGAATAGGCAAGATCCTAAACCGTAAGTGGAGGCATCTGATCCAATACAGAATTCTTTGGTCATGTCTGGATGGTGTAATAACTGTGCATTTAACAATATTTGTTTTATGGTCTAAAAAGGTTCCTGACATTCTGTTTTCCACATCCATAAAGCATTTTTCTTTAGTTGTTGTTGTTGTGGTCTTCAGTCCTGAGACTGGTTTGATGCAGCTCTCCATGCTACTCTATCCTGTGCAAGCTTCTTCATCTCCCAGTACCTACTACAACCTACATCCTTCTGAATCTGCTTAGTGTATGCATCTCTTGGTCTCCCCCTACGATTTTTACCCTCCACGCTGCCCTCCAATACTAAATTGGTGATCCCTTGATGCCTCATAACATGTCCTACCAACCGATCCCTTCTTCTGGTCAAGTTGTGCCACAAACTCCTCTTCTCCCCAATCCTGTTCAGTACCTCCTCATTAGTTATGTGATCTACCCATCTAATCTTCAGCATTCTTCTGTAGCACCACATTTCGAAAGCTTCTATTCTCTTCTTGTCCAAACTATTTACCGTCCATGTTTCACTTCCATACATGGCTACACTCCATACAAATACTTTCAGAAAAGACTTCCTGACACTTAAATCTATACTCGATGTTAACAAATTTCTCTTCTTCAGAAACGCTTTCCTTGCCATTGCCAGTCTACATTTTATATCCTCTCTACTTCGACCATCATCAGTTATTTTGCTCCCCAAATAGCAAAACTCCTTTACTACTTTAAGTGTCTCATTTCCTAATCTAATACCCTCAACATCACCCGACTTAATTCGACTACATTCCATTATCCTCGTTTTGCTTTTGTTGATGTTCATCTTATATCCTCCCTTCAAGACACCATCCATTCCATTCAACTGCTCTTCCAAGTCCTTTGCTGTCTCTGACAGAATTACAATGTCATCGGCGAACCTCAAAGTTTTTATTTCTTCTCCATGGATTTTAATACCTACTCCGAAATTTTCTTTTGTTTCCTTTACTGCTTGCTCAATATACAGATTGAATAACATCGGGGAGAGGCTACAACCCTGTCTTACTCCCTTCCCAACCACTGCTTCCCTTTCATGTCCCTCGACTCTTATAACTGCCATCTGGTTTCTGTACAAATTGTAAATAGCCTTTCGCTCCCTGTATTTTACCCCTGCCACCTTTAGAATTTGAAAGAGAGTATTCCAGTCAACATTGTCGAAAGCTTTCTCTAAGTCTACAAATGCTAGAAACGTAGGTTTGCCTTTCCTTAATCTTTCTTCTAAGATAAGTCGTAAGGTCAGTATTGCCTCACGTGTCCCAGTATTTCTACGGAATCCAAACTGATCTTCCCCGAGGTCTGCTTCTACTAGTTTTTCCATTCGTCTGTAAAGAATTCGTGTTAGTATTTTGCAGCTGTGGCTTATTAAACTGATTGTTCGGTAATTCTCACATCTGTCAACACCTGCTTTCTTTGGGACTGGAATTATTATATTCTTCTTGAAGTCTGAGGGTATTTCGCCTGTTTCATACATCTTGCTCACCAGATGGTAGAGTTTTGTCAGGACTGGTTCTCCCAAGGCCGTCAGTAGTTCCAATGGAATGTTGTCTACTCCGGGGGCCTTGTTTCGACTCAGGTCTTTCAGTGCTCTGTCAAACTCTTCACGCAGTATCGTATCTCCCATTTCATCTTCATCTACATCCTCTTCCAGTTCCATAATATTGTCCTCAAGTACATCGCCCTTGTATAGACCCTCTATATACTCCTTCCACCTTTCTGCTTTCCCTTCTTTGCTTAGAACTGGGTTTCCATCTGAGCTCTTGATGTTCATACAAGTGGTTCTCTTATCTCCAAAGGTCTCTTTAATTTTCCTGTAGGCCGTATCTATCTTACCCCTAGTAAGATAAGCCTCTACATCCTTACATTTGTCCTCTAGCTATCCCTGCTTAGCCATTTTGCACTTCCTGTCGATCTCATTTTTGAGACGTTTGTATTCCTTTTTGCCTGCTTCATTTACTGCATTTTTATATTTTCTCCTTTCATCAATTAAATTCAATATTTCTTCTGTTACCCAAGGATTTCTATTAGCCCTCGTCTTTTTACCTACTTCATCCTCTGCTGCCTTCACTACTTCCTCCCTCAGAGCTACCCATTCTTCTTCTACTGTATTTCTTTCCCCCATTCCTGTCAATTGTTCCCTTATGCTCTCCCTGAAACTCTGTACAACCTCTGGTTGTTTCAGTTTATCCAGGTCCCATCTCCTTAAATTCCCACCTTTTTGCAGTTTCTTCAGTTTTAATCTACAGGTCATAACCAATAGATTGTGGTCAGAGTCCACATCTGCCCCTGGAAATGTCTTACAATTTAAAACCTGGTTCCTAAATCTCTGTCTTACCATTATATAATCAATCTGATACCTTTTTGTATCTCCAGGGTTCTTCCAAGTATACAACCTTCTATCATGATTCTTAAACCAAGTGTTAGCTATGATTAAATTGTGCTCTGTGCAAAATTCTACCAGGCGGCTTCCTCTTTCATTTCTTAGCCCCAATCCATATTCACCTACTACGTTTCCTTCTCTCCCTTTTCCTACACTCGAATTCCAGTCACCCATAACTATTAAATTTTCGTCTCCCTTCACAATCTGAACAATTTCTTTTATTTCATCATACATTTCTTCAATTTCTTCGTCATCTGCAGAGCTAGTTGGCATATAAACTTGTACTACTGTAGTAGGTGTGGGCTTCGTATCTATCTTGGCTACAATAATGCGTTCACTAAGCTGTTTGTAGTAGCTTACCCGCATTCCTATTTTCCTATTCATTATTAAACCTACTCCTGCATTACCCCTATTTGACTTTGTGTTGATAACCCTGTAGTCACCTGACCAGAAGTCTTGTTCCTCCTGCCACCGAACTTCACTAATTCCCACTATATCTAACTTTAACCTATCCATTTCCCTTTTCAAATTTTCTAACCTACCTGCCCGATTAAGGGACCTGACATTCCACGCTCCGATCCGTAGAACGCCAGTTTTCTTTCTGCTGATAACAACATCCTCTTGAGTAGTCCCCGCCCGGAGATCCGAATGGGAGACTATTTTACCTCCGGAATATTTTACCCAAGAGGACGCCATCATCATTTAATCATACAGTAAAGCTGCATGCCCTCGGGAAAAATTACGGCCGTAGTTTCCCCTTGCTTTCAGCCGTTCGCAGTACCAGCACAGCAAGGCCGTTTTGGTTATTGTTACAAGGCCATATCAGTCAATCATCCAGACTGTTGCCCTTGCAACTACTGAAAAGGCTGCTGCCCCTCTTCAGGAACCACACGTTTGTCTGGCCTCTCAACAGATACCCCTCCGTTGTGGTTGTACCTACGGTACGGCTATCTGTATCGATGAGGCACGCAAGCCTCCCCACCAACGGCAAGGTCCATGGTTCATGGGGGGGGTTTTTCTTTAGTAAGCTTAACAATACTTGGTTGTTAAGCAAATGTCCGGGTATGAAACGCCTAAAACATGACACGAGACCAAAAAAGGCTTTCAATTTTTTTTTTTGACCTGGGAGTAGGCATGTTCTTTTACCGTGTCTATTTTCTTAGCGTCAGGCACTATGCCTTCAGGCGTCATTACGTGACCCAAAAAATTTTATTTTCTCTCAACCGTAGTTTGACTTTTTCCAGTTTATGGCTACCCCCACATTACTGAATTTTTCTAATACCTTTTGTAATATTTCTGTGTGTTCTGCCCAAACTGCAGTAGCAATAAATAGCTCATCTACATATATAGTGATTCTGTTAATCAGTTCAGGTCTGAGCACAGTATCTAAGGCAGTAATAAAGACACCCGTGCTTATGTTGAGACCAAACGATAGTACTTTAAACTGATAGCCCTTACCTGCAAAACTGAAAGCTGTATTTTTCGTAGATCTTTCTGAAAACTGTACCCGCCAGTATGAGTATTTCATGTCAATTGATGTGAGAGACTTCGCACTGTAAAATCTCTGAATTTGGTGCTCTAAAGTCACTGGCCTCATCTGTACAGGTGCGATAGTTTTGTTTATATTTCTTGCATCTAGCACAAGACGTACACTTCGTCCTGGTTTAGCCACTTCAAGTAGTGGACTACTATATGGTGACATGGATGGTTCTATAATATCCCATTCTAATATGTGATGGATTTCTGACATTTGATACAACTTTTCTATTGGCCCATGGGACAGAAAATTTAGCGTGTCAAAATGTTTCTGAGCAATTACTTGCATTGTGTACACACATCCTTTAACTATACCGGACTTTTCATCCAAAACAGATATACATTTACTTAAAAGATTAATCAGATCGTTTTGTTGTTCAGTGTTTAAATAAACTGATTCATAAACTTTGCTCTGTATTTCTTGTCTGCAAGCTTGCACATCAAATTGCTGTTGACTGGGCTGTGTTTGATCTGACAACATGGTACATTGAATGTCACATAAAATTACATTTGGTTTTATGTATTTGATTTGGACTCTTTTACATGACTTACTGTGAATCGGCTTGCTTTTAATGAGTGATAATTCTATCCCACTCACTTTTAATACATATGTGCCACAAGAAATGTTAATTATTGCATCCCTTTCTTGTAAGAAATCTGCTCCCCATATGCAGCTCACTGATAAACCTTCGCAAACGAGGAATGTGCTCCCTATAGCTCCATTAGTTGTCTCAACTAATACATGAGTCTGCATACATACTCCCTTTGACTTATTTCCAATGATCCAACAGTTGTGTACTGGCAATGTATGTGGTGTCTGAAGTGCACACATCTTAGTATAGAATTCTAAAGCCATACAAATTGTAACTACGTCTTTGTCAACAGTAACTATGGCTGGTATTTCACTTACTACTGTGGGAAATGCAGCTTGGATTTTTTCCTTTTCTGTTAGTTTACACAAATGGTTTTCTTAACAGCGTTCGTCAGTCAGATTTTTGCCCTGATTATATCTTATTAAAAACACGCTCTCACGACATGTTCCCCCTGTTTCTTCCACAACCGACATATGAGGGCTGTATGAGGTCGCATTTAGTTAAATGCCTCTGAAGTGCTGAGCGTAGTGTTGCCCACCACTTCTATAATTCTTACTGGTGGTTGTTACCTCCAGTTATGTCCAGAGCTATTGTGTTCAGCAGCACTGTTCTGTGATGCAGAAGTGCACACTAATTGTGTATTGGTTCGTGTATTAGAATGCCCAATACTGTTTGACTGCTGTGGTGGCAGTTGCCAGTGCTTAGGCTGATTATTGTTATTACTGTTGTAATTACTGTGCCCTGGATGATAGATGTTGTCTTGCCTATGCTTCTTATTAAAATGAGGAGAATTTCTTCCATTCCTTTGTGCAAGGTTATTATTACCATTGTAAGATTGAGACAAACTATTCCCATTCTTGTAACCATTACCATTGTCATTGTGATACTGGTAATAGTCGTTAGTGTTGTTGTTTGATACTTGACCATTACTACCTCTTTTCAATTTCACTTCTTCATGCAACAGGTCAATGGAATCAAGCATTGACATGAAAAGTTCTACGTCTGAATCAGGAAAATGAAGTAGTTTTTCTTTTATTGAGACTAGTAATTTTGATTTTAAAAGCCATATAACTTCTTGTTTTGGAATTGGTTCATCTCAGTATTTCGTCTTATTTATATACTTCTCAAAATATTTACGCAGTATACCTGCTTTACTGTTGTACATCTCGGGGTAGTACATCTCACGCCTTAAACGTTCTTGTGTGTTTGTTGACCAATACTTATTTAGAAAAGCTTTATTGAATTCCTCATTAGTATGGCAATAGTCTATTACTTCACTTGCCCATAAGGCTCCATCACTTTGAGTATGGGTAGTGACAAACTCTATTTTCTGTTTATTATTCCATGATTTTGGTAGTATACCACGGAAGCTTTTGATAAAAATGAAAGGGTTTGGTATTTTGCGATCCAGTATAAAACTTTGGAATTGTCTGTATTTCACTAAACTCTCTTCCACAAGCACGTTAGAAAGAGAACTCGCCGCCCCTGTTCGCAAGCTATGTGAACGGGTTGTGGATGGGGCGTTGTTGTCAGACAGCTGATTGATGTTACTCCTCGATTTGTCACAGTCTGCGTCTCTTGCAATTTATTGACATGTAAATCATACACGCCTGTTGCGTTTTTATCGCTGCTATCTCCTTTTTTTAACGTCTCTACTTCTTGTATAAGTGTCTGTTCCTATTCAGAAAACTGTTAAGTGTTTTCACCTAATATGTTTGCTGCAGACAAAGCTTCGATTGTCGCTTTATTCACGGTTACAAGCAGTTCGTTCCGTAAACATTCTTTAAAATGGTTGTCTTTTACGTTCAACCAGTTTACAAAGCCAAGAGTAAACTGACTGCCTGTCTCTACAAACTTAGCTTCTACAGATTTCTCCTGTTCGATAGCGAATGTCTGTACCTGTGTAGCTATTTCCTGCACAGAATTTTCTAATGTCCTTTATGCTGCATTAACTTGTGCAACCTGCTTGGTTACATGATTGATACCTTCGGGCAAGTGTGTGTATGTTTTTCGCATTTCGTCAAATTCATCACTAGTATTTTTGAAGTTAGTTTCAGTTGTACTGAATTTTCAATCAAGGTCGTCACAGATTTGTGTGGCAATATTTTCTTGTATCTGATGGGCTATGGCTTTAAAATTTTCGTTTACTAATATCGTTTCATTATTTTGAATTTCAGTCACCACAGTTTGAAGTTTTCCATTCAAACTGTCAGCCACATTTTGTAGTTTTGCATCTAAAGTGTGGGTTACATTTTTCTGAACTTCTTTAAAGTTTAAATTATGTTCATGAACAGCGCGATTTAAACCTTACCTCTGTTCTTTGAAAAATGTGAACAGTTCAGCGACTTTAGTAGGTACTGATTCACTCTGGGTGGATTTTCAGTATGTTTGGCCATAGGTGCATTTTCACCAGCCAATAATTCATCACTTTGAGTTTCGTGAACCGCCCTATCTTGCTTGTCACAGTCTGTCTGAGACTCTACCCGGGCAGCGTGGCTAATTTAATATTTCTACCAACTTTGCACATGAATTTAAAAACATACACTTCACTGAATTTAATAAAATTGATGGTTATTTCTACTGAAGATACACATGGCAAATTTTATATAATAGGAGTTACAGTTAACAGATAGCAATTGGTAATAAAACAATCTAGTGACGATTCTCAGTCATTCTAACAAGCGACCATCAAGCCGGCATTTTGCTTTGCAAAAAATTGGCTGCTATTGCGAGCAACGTTTCTGGAATTCAACACTCCCAAACTGACTTTTTCACACAATGTCAAAGGAAAACAGTACTGTCCTTACCTCCTTTCTTACTGCAACATCTCGAGTCATGGTTTTTTCCTTTACGGACTGCACTCCATGTCTCGCATTACACAGCTTGTTCAAATTGTCTTGTATCTTGTTAAAATGATTTTTCATGTTAGAGAAATATACAAATTTTTTAGATACCAAAATTACAACGATACTTTTACATACATACATACATATGTACATACATACATATGTACATACGTAAATAGTTCTATACTAAGCTAGAAATTTTAATGGTGGCTTTTTATTATTATTTATTGTTATTGGATTTTGAAATAAGTATTTAATTTTATATTATTCTGGCTTTTAAAATGTTTGAATTCAAATGCGATTCTTAATCAAATTAAAATTAACTTTGGCTAAATGAGTCTTCAATTAAAGCAAGAAAATTATGTACTTGAAAAATTATGCAAAAATATTTTTATATATCGATATCTGAATGCAATTTGCCAGATATTACCACCATGATAATGAATGATTGATATTTGTTTCTAGCTAGGCTCCTTTACCAGGATTTCTGTTAGCAAGTAAAAATGTAAATTTCGTGTGGCTCGGGCCTCCCGTTGAGTAGACCGGTCGCCGGGTGCAGGTCTTTCGATTTGACGCCACTTCGGTGGCTTGAGCGTCGATGGTGACGAAATGATGATGATAAGGACAACACAACACCCAGTCCCTGAGCGGAGAAAATCTCCGACCCAGCCGGGAATCTAACCCGGACCCTTAGGATTGACATTCTGTCGAACTAACCACTCAGCTACCGGAGGCGAACTGTTAGCAAGTATAATTTTGGGATGTGATTTAGCCTA
This sequence comes from Schistocerca nitens, assembly GCF_023898315.1. Lineage (NCBI taxonomy): Eukaryota > Metazoa > Arthropoda > Insecta > Orthoptera > Acrididae > Schistocerca > Schistocerca nitens. The sequence continues at coordinate 709,949,568 of NC_064614.1, read as the reverse complement.
AAAGTTGTTGCACTTCGTTTTGTGAAAAAGTGGAATTTTAGATACAGGTTCTACTCTGAAAGCAAAGCGAACATGTTACACTCTTCGTGTCATTAATACACGATCATTCACTATCAATCACCCCCGCACAAAGTAAGCCACATTCAATAATCAAATTCATGAAAAAGAAGCTGAGGAAAAAGTGTGATTAGTCGCAATAACAAACACAACGAAATTAAATAGTTATTATTAGGCAAAATGAGCACAAATAACAAAATCTCTGCATAATATAGACCAAGCAATATATTTTTTGACCGTACCAGACAATGACTGAAAAGGAAGAGAGAGAACAAAAAAGTTGCGAGTCATTGTTCGCTTAAATGACAGAGATAATCCAATTACAGAGATTTTAATTTCATTATAATCGCAGTGTCTATTGTCAGCGGTAAAATCGTCTCAGCGCTACTGCGCGAAAACACACAGTCACGAAATTGATTAACACTTGGGGAAACATTTCAGTGTCCTTCTTAGTGATCGCTCTACAGCTGACATGATTCACGTTCGATATACATCCTACGAGCCTGGTAATAATACTGCACGTGATCAACACCAATCCGCTTCGGTGGATGTTCTCCCTGCCACAGAAAATGAAATTATAATCATTTACATACCCACCGATGGTATGTACATCTACGAAAGTACATTGACAACTGACCATGTTTTCTGGTGCTTCACTTTTTCTGTCAGGCAGTGTAGTTCGCCCCAAGATGAAACACTTCAGATCAAAAGAAATCTCTGTAACAAAACTCACAATGTCTACTATTCTCTTTAATATACCTACAAGATTTGAATTGATAACAGAAGTTACATGATATGCTGTATGCAGATAATACACTCCTGGAAATTGAAATAAGAACACCGTGAATTCATTGTCCCAGGAAGGGGAAACTTTATTGACACATTCCTGGGGTCAGATACATCACATGATCACACTGACAGAACCACAGGCACATAGACACAGGCAACAGAGCATGCACAATGTCGGCACTAGTACAGTGTATATCCACCTTTCGCAGCAATGCAGGCTGCTATTCTCCCATGGAGACGATCGTAGAGATGCTGGATGTAGTCCTGTGGAACGGCTTGCCATGCCATTACCACCTGGCGCCTCAGTTGGACCAGCGTTCGTGCTGGACGTGCAGACCGCGTGAGACGACGCTTCATCCAGTCCCAAACATGCTCAATGGGGGACAGATCCGGAGATCTTGCTGGCCAGGGTAGTTGACTTACACCTTCTAGAGCACGTTGGGTGGCACGGGATACATGCGGACGTGCATTGTCCTGTTGGAACAGCAAGTTCCCTTGCCGGTCTAGGAATGGTAGAACGATGGGTTCGATGACGGTTTGGATGTACCGTGCACTATTCAGTGTCCCCTCGACGATCACCAGTGGTGTACGGCCAGTGTAGGAGATCGCTCCCCACACCATGATGCCGGGTGTTGGCCCTGTGTGCCTCGGTCGTATGCAGTCCTGATTGTGGCGCTCACCTGCACGGCGCCAAACACGCATACGACCATCATTGACACCAAGGCAGAAGCGACTCTCATCGCTGAAGACGACACGTCTCCATTCGTCCCTCCATTCACGCCTGTCGCGACACCACTGGAGGCGGGCTGCACGATGTTGGGGCGTGAGCGGAAGACGGCCTAACGGTGTGCGGGACCGTAGCCCAGCTTCATGGAGACGGTTGCGAATGGTCCTCGCCGATACCCCAGGAGCAACAGTGTCCCTAATTTGCTGGGAAGTGGCGGTGCGGTCCCCTACGGCACTGCGTAGGATCCTACGGTCTTGGCGTGCATCCGTGCGTCGCTGCGGTCCGGTCCCAGGTCGACGGGCACGTGCACCTTCCGCCGACCACTGGCGACAACATCGATGTACTGTGGAGACCTCACGCCCCACGTGTTGAGCAATTCGGCGGTACGTCCACCCGGCCTCCCGCATGCCCACTATACGCCCTCGCTCAAAGTCCGTCAACTGCACATACGGTTCACGTCCACGCTGTCGCGGCATGCTACCAGTGTTAAAGACTGCGATGGAGCTCCGTATGCCACGGCAAACTGGCTGACACTGACGGCGGCGGTGCACAAATGCTGCACAGCTAGCGCCATTCGACGGCCAACACCGCGGTTCCTGGTGTGTCCGCTGTGCCGTGCGTGTGATCATTGCTTGTACAGCCCTCTCGCAGTGTCCGGAGCAAGTATGGTGGGTCTGACACACCGGTGTCAATGTGTTCTTTTTTCCATTTCCAGGAGTGTATTATGAAGCGACCCAAAGACTCTCTTGTGCACTCCACAAATATGCCATCTGTCCCTCAAACTAGCTCTGATAAGTATAAATTCCTATGTAACGTGAGAGAGCGTCCCTGTTTTGTAAGAACTGCCCGGTTTCTGACGTCATTAATTACTACCTAATAATGCACAGTACTTGGTGGTCAATAGACATTACGTAATACGAAAAATCTCGAATTTATAAGGAATTTATTTTCCAGGGTATTACGATCATAAAACACATTTGCGACCGTACCAAATGGTTACTGCAGAGTGTAGTTCTTCGTCCAAACAGCAGCCCATACGAGTAAACCACTTGCTTTCTTATCTGTGACTACTAGAACTTCAGGTACTTGCACTATGTACGGCTCTGTTTACAAAGAATAGCTCAATATAGTCATAAGATCGAGCTGCACACGTCTGCTTTCATGCCCCACTGTTAATAATAACTGTTAATAATAACTGTAGTTGTGATCCTGCAGTCAAATAGTCTATGCATTGGCTACAATTACGAGTTAATAAAATACACAGTAATATAAAATAAAAGTTAGGTGAATAATTTAATAACAAGGGTGCTATTCTGACTTCTTCAACTAATGTAGACGATAGAGAATTATGTTGAATACTTTTTGTTCATAAAGGACATCTCAAATAGATAGGAAGTGGCCCTACAATGTTCAGTTAAATTACAAACAAGAAATATCCTTATCAAATGCGGTAAAATTACGTTAAGAGCGATATGAGAATGGTAGCAAAACCCATAAACTAAATGTTTGTTAAAGATATGCAAAAGAGAAATCAGTTTCGTAATCACAATACACTAACTATTCACCAGCTCAAAGCAGTTCGGAGTTCAACATTATGGTTCACAAGTTAACCCGTGCGATATGAAGATTAGTAGCTCATACTTTGACTATCTCAGTCCCGTAAATCAAGCGATAAAATTCGTGTCTTACTCTGGAGCACATTCAGACCTCACGCCATGTGAATGTGGACTCAGACGGTAAAGTATGGTAGCAGCTGTCCACTGCCCAGAATCAAACACCTCCATAACCGAATCACACATGTTACTGCAAGCAGGTCTGCTTTCTTCAAGAACTCGACATAAAATGTTCCAAATCGCTCTCTTTAGCTCGTCCGAAAAGTCTTAGTCTTCACTTGGCTCGAATAGTGTTCTGCTACTATCCGTTTTTTCATTGACTGAAGGCCGTTCACAAAAAATATATAGTCTTTGAGATCTATAGAGATGATTGACTCAAGCTGACCACTTCCCGGACTAAACTAATGTATTGCAAACCATATTAATACAAAGAAATGTCATAATTATTCGGTTACACTCAGATCATTTAGAATAACTAAAAGTAACGTTTAGTACAGAAATAAATAAACAAGCATTCTTGCGTAAATGTGTTCATGATAGATGCCAACGAATTGTCCATAAATATTACTTAAAAATTACTTATGCCTTCGTGACAGAAGCGTCTTTTGGTTCTCTTCTCAATTGTGGTATCCGCTACATATCCTATTGACCACATTTAAATTAGCTCAGTTTCTTAATAACACTTGCGGTCATCATTTCAATAAAGTTACTGACAAAGTAGTAAACTCTTCATTCAATAAACACGAAAGTATGTTAAAGAGGTATTCATGTTATATTCATTTTCTGTGTATTTGTGGTGGATACAGAGTTCTGAGAAACATTTGCATAATGAAACGTATATAAAAGATTTTATGCGTGTAGACTGAAGCATCGAGTGAAAATTTGTATCAAGACCGGGAATCGAACATGGGTCTGTTGTTTACTAGGCAGGTGAGCTAGCCACTAAGCCACCTTGCCACAGCAGTTCACATAGCTGCACGGATTACTTTGGCATACCTCCCTCTTTGATCCAAATTCTCACTGCCCCCCAGTCTACTTTAAATTTCCCTCCTCCCCCCCCCCCCCCCACCGTACACACACGATTTGTATCGAGGAGGGAGGCGTGGCAGGGCAATCCGTGGAGCTGTCTGAACAGCTGTGCCAAGGTGGATTCGTGGCTAACACGCCTGCCGAGTAAGCAGGAGATGCGGGTTCGATTCCTGGCCTTGGTACAAATTTCCACTTGCCACTTCAGTCTATATGCATAAAATCTTACCTGTATGAAATTAGCCAAATCTCTGAAATTGTCATTTCATTTCTATGGATAAAAGACGTCATAAAATAATGAATAAAATAGATACAGATATGTAGCTTTAGGCAATGCTATCACTTGAGGTAAAGTTTGGTGAAATCACATGAAGCGATTAAAATTTGTTAATACAGAAGGCAATTGTGGAAATGTTAAATCACTGTGAGATATTAACTTCTACAGTTTTAAAGATATTGAGACACTTTTGTGTCACTGGATGCTTCGTTTATCCGAGGTCGCATTTGTGTCCAGATTGGCATTAATATTTGACGTGACTTATTGTTGAATCTCAGATAGCTGTAACTTGGCAATGTTTAAGAGCATCTAACACTCCGTCATTTCCTGGAGTATATTTTGCTCAAAGACAGTGTGAGTATAAGCCATCCAAATTCCCTGCTCTGTGATTTACCCGTTTCCGGCGATGTTACTCGCTGTCTCTGCACCTGAGCTCGCTTGGGGCGACCGCGTGACGTCCTCTTCCTGCCCACTCACGAACAGTCAAGCAAGAAAATTCAGCTCTCCTCAATATCAGTCCTAGGTGCACGAATAAGTCGCTCACACGCTCGTAACGTTACACATTTCAACATATTACATTCCCAAACAGTAACACATACACGGCCAAGAAGCGACCATAGTAGTAATATCACGCGAATACACACAAAAGAAAAAAGACAAGAAATTCGATGATTCGTGAAACTTTACACGTGTAGAAACAAATTATAATAAAACATTGCAATGCATAGCATTTCAGCAATGAATTTGGAAGGTAATGCGATAACGGACTCGTTGGCTGAAGGCCACTTGAGCTTGAGAGAAACCCCCACCAAAGAAAAGATTTTAATCATCAGTTTCATGAATCGTGTTAGGGAATGTGACTCTGAGCGGAGACCTGTAATGACCAAAGTAGTGCAATGTTATATCTCTTTCATACATGTCTGAAAAAAACACACACTACGCGTTCACATACTATGTTTAATTGACGAAAGGCGACAACACAAAAATGCAGTACCGAGTGAGGCAAAATAACATACAGGCTTCTATAAAATGAGATTCATAGAGAATGAAAAATGCCTGAGCAGGAATAGCTAGAGATCAAATACAAGGGTGTAGGCACATGAATTACTAGGGGAGAGGTAGCTGCTGATTAAGGGACGTTAAGAGACCTTTGCAGAAGAAAGAAGTAGCTATAAGATGTATGTCAAGAGCTGAGATGGCATATCAGTACGCAGCGAAATGTAAAGCTGAAATGTAATAGGAATATATAGTGTGTCTACAAAACGGAAATAAAATTGAGGACAGTGTTACGGAAAGAGAAAAGGAAGTAGGCGGAGATGAGATGCGAGATATGGTACTGCAACCAGAGGATAAGCGTTGTATGTGCTCTTCGATAACGGCGCATAAGGAGAGCACTTAAGGGCCTTAGTGAGAAAAAAAACCTGCAGCGTGTGACACTCCCACTAAATTATTGTAATCCTTGACAGAGACAACCTTTTCCACGTGGTGGGCAGATATGTGAGATAGGGAGACGTGAAGAAGAGTGTAGTAATTCCAATTTCAAAGAAGGTAGGAGCGCCAGCCGGTGTGGCCGTGCGGTTCTGCGCGCTTCAGTCTGACCGCAACGGTCGCAGGTTCGAATCTTGCCTCGGGCATGGATGTGTGTGATGTCCTTAGGTTAGTTAGGTTTAAGTAGTTCTAAGTTCTAGGGGATTGCTGACCTCCGGTGTTAAGTCCCATAGTGCTCAGAGCCATTTGAACCATTTGAAGGTAGGAACTGAAGGTCTTACAGAAGAATAGAAGAAAGTTTGGCAGAAGCCGTTCATGGAGGACGTCTGTTTTGGTTACAAAGAAATTTAGGAACGCAAGAGGCAATATTGACCCTTAGACCTTTCTTGCAAGATAGGTTGGAAGAAAGGAGCAAATCTACGTTTAAAGTATTTGGAAATTCAGAGAAAGGTTTCGACAACGTTAACTGTACTTTACCCTTGAAATTTAGAAAGTGTCAGGAATATAATACAACAAGAATTTGACAGAGCACTGAAAGAACTAAGTTGAAACAAGGCCCTCGGGGTACACACGTTCCGTCAGAACTACTGATAGCCTTGGAAGAGTCAGGCATGACAAAACTCTTACACTTGGTGTGTAAGATGTATGAGAAAGGCGAAATACCTGCAGACTTCAAGAAGAATGTAATAATTCCAATTCAAAATAAAGCAATTGCTGACAGGCGTGAAACTGCGGAACTATCAGTTTAAAAACGCATGGTTGCGAAATACCAACACGAATTCTTTACAGAAGAATGGAAAAACTGGTAGAAGCCGACACAGAGAAAAATGGACTGGAATACTCATCTTGACATTCTGAAGATCTCGTGCAAAAAGACTGGATGAGAAAGACTATTCACAGCTTTTACAGACACCAGACGGTAGTTATGAGTCAAGGGGCATGAAAGGGAAGTATTGGTTGAGATGGAAGTGAGAGAGGGTTGTAGCCTATCCCCATTGTTACTCAGTCTGTACATAGTGAAAGCAGTAAACGAAAGCAAAGAAATTTTTGGAGAAGGAAATAAAGTTCAGGGAGAAGAAATAAATACTTGAAGTTCTGTCAAAGACGGAAAAGGAGTTGGGGGAAATGTTGAATGGAACAGATAGTGTCTTGGAAGGAAATTCTAATATGAACATCAACAAAAGTAAATAGGTGATAATGGACTGTAATCGAATTAAATTAGATGAGGATGGCGGAATCAAACTAGGAAATGAGATATTAGAAGAAGTGGATGAGTTTTGCTACTTGGACATCAAAATAACTGATTATGGCTAAGCAGACAGGACACAAAATACAGACTGGCAAGAAATGCGTTTCTCCAAAAGACGAATTTCTTAGCCTCTAAATAAATTTAAGTGTTAGGAAGTCTTTTCTGAAGCTATTTGTCTGGAGTAGTTCAGGCAAGTAGAAAATACAAGTATCTGAATGTAATTCCTATAGATTTCTGAATATTGAATGGGTAAATCTAATAACTAATGTGGGGACACTAAATCGAGTGGGGGAGAAGAATTTATTGAACAGTTTGGGATCGGTCAATAGGACACATACTTACACATAAAGGAATAGTCATATTGGTAATGGAGAAAGTGCACAGCAGAATGAAGAGCTGCATGAAATCAGTCATCAGCTTCAAGACATACAGATGCGCACGACATGTACAAAGGCGAATATATGGAAGATAAGCCAAAGAAGATCTTTGCTAGATAACATTATAGAAAAATAGGCCCATACGGCCACTAGCCCGATTAAAATTATTTGATAGCTGCAGCTCGTATCCTCCAATCACAGCGCTCAACGTCACGAGCTAACCGTTCGCCGTTGGCAAACTGCCACAACAACTAGTTCACTTCCAATTCGTTGCCCAGCTTTCTTTCTTGGTGCGTTTGGACCCCAATTTTTGGGGTGGTGCTTTTATTCTGTATTTCACACACACACACACACACACACACACACACACACTAAACGATGCTAACGAAATACACAAATTTTACACACAGCAGTAACCAAACGCTACTTGACACTTCTGCACAAGACGTGATTCAGTGTTATTTATACGGTTATTATAATCGTAGAGACCGGCTTACATTCCATAAGCTTCGGACCACATTGCGTGGAAAAGAATTTTTGAAGGTTGCCATTTAATCGTTGCGACTGGCATACGACAGTCATATATAGACCAGACGTGCCGTGTAATGGCGTAGAGTAGTGGTTAGACTATAAATCAGACAAGTAGAAGGGCGAAGGTTCGAATCTTGTCAAAATCAGAGAAACTGTGTTGTTTTTCTAAACCTAATCAAAAGACCTTTATAATTTTTATTCAGTTAACTGTTCTTTTTTCTATTCTAATACTTAGATGCATAGTTTCCGTCATCATATTTTTCTTCTTGTCATTCTTTTTTTTTTTTTTTTTTTATGGAATCTGCTTGTGTCGCCCATAATCTGAAACCAAGTGGCCGCCAGGGCTGCTCATCGATTGGCAACGCAGCATGTCGTGTAGCCAGCGTGGGGAGAGTTTCAGGTAACCAATGATAGCGTGAAATGTGTCGTGTGACTACAGCCTCTCGTCGGATAGACCGTTCCCCAAGTGCAAGTCTTTCGATGTGACGCCACTTCGGCGAGTTGCGCGTCGATGGGGATGAAGTGATTATGATTAGGACAACACAACACCCAGTCCTTGAGCAGCCGGGAATCGAACCCGGGCTCTTAGGATTGACATTCGGTCGCGCTGAGCACTCAGCTACCGGGGGTGGAAGTGTGAAATTATAGTTTACTTTTACCGCTAAAACTAAAGCTTTGCTTCAGGAGATTATTGTGATATGGGGAAAAAAATATATTATGAAACTTTCCCGTCTTAAGTTTCTTCGTAAAAGTAACCCTTGAACAAAGCGACCGTGATCTTCGTTTTCCACAGATTGTTGATGGCCATTTTCTATGAAGCAATGCACATTACGAGGCTGTGGCTAGGTAAGGACATGAGTTTAAATTCAGGGCTACAAAACCCGTCATGTTCCGCAGTTCAGTCATTGGTCATGTAAAATCAGCTGTCGATAGAGCATCTCCCGTTTCTGTCCCGCCTCGCGGTGGCCGCTTCCACCATTACTTCGCGTTACACGTTACCAGCATTTCTGAAGCGACCCGCCGTGTTTGTGTCTCCCCTGTAACTGAGCGGTAACCGGCAGCGGATGGGACAACACTTTAGCGGCAAGTGACAGTCGTCAACTATCAAGTAATTTTAATCGGACTACAATGTAGGTGACGTTAGAAAAGATGAAGACAGAGCATGAACGCATTTGGCTGAAGATTAAAATGCATGAATTAGTCTAGAGGAAACTTACCTGTCGGTGGACATCAAATGATGGTATTAAAAGAACATTAAGGAGTCTAGGAGGTACCGACAGCATTACGTGGCTAATTCTGTTGCTGTTCCTACAACACCACGAATATGTTTCCCTTTTTGAAGCAAAGATATCGTGTACACCCTTCTTGAGTTATCCTAAACGTGCAGAGTGGTTGTAATTAAACTTTTGCTAGTTGATCCAGTGTGGATGGAAAACTATTTATCGTATTGTTATCTAACTTTACACGAGTGATGTTCAGACTTTGCGCAGCAGGATTTGCTTGGTTAGTAATGTCAGTGTCATGACTTGCCTTTGGGTGCCGGTACTGGTACGTCGAATTAGGGTTGAAACACAGACAACAGATTGCAGTAGAGTTGCAGCTAGTCAAGTTGAGCAGGGCTGTTGTTTGATCAAAACAACAGCAACAGTCCTGTTGTTCTTCACGGAATCGACACATTAAACGAATACGAACTGGTCCTCTTTCCACACTACGGTTGAAGAACATGGTTCAGAAGTTCTAATTAACTGGTGGTTTGGAAAGACGGACGGCCAACTGTGCCACAAACTGTTGAAAAGTTACTGTTGACATAGCTGAGAAGGCTGTAAGCAATGTGCGTTCTTCAAGAGTGCAGAAGCTGTGTCGCGAGGTGAACGTTCCATCATCCACCCTCGAAAACATATACAAACAATTTTGAAATGGTATCTATAGTGTGACTCCAGGTTGATATGGATGGAGATGATCATCGCACTTAGCAGCGTTTGTAACCTGGAACATAAACATGGTATGCAATTAACAGATGTTACCCTCTGATGTAGAAAGTAAAACGTATCTCTTTTTCCATGGGGGCCCTCTCAAATAGGGAAAATTTAATTATAAGCATCCTAATTCAAAATGTCTTTCATCACTGTCAGTACATGAAATGATATAAAAGGTCCAAGACTTTATATGGCGAAGTAACACAAATGTCACTTTATAACGTTCCCACAACTAACAATTCATTCCAATTGGTCACTTTCGGCCTCTTTTCTGATAAAAGTAACTGCTCAGCAATGTTTACAGTGGTGAAAGTGGAATTTTTCTGTTCAACATTATACCGCATTATGATCTGGCAGCTAAGGAGAAAAAGGAGTCAGTTACATTCAGTTAATTTCTCGGTGGAAAAGCATCCCTGTAAAACTTAATGATGCTAAACAGATAGTATTTAAAACTGCGTCGTGTAGTGCTGCTATAGGTGCAACGAACAGCAGACCGCGTTTAACATCAGATAATGCAACGGCAGGGGTTCTGTTCGGTGCACCATCGCACACCTTCGTACTGGACGTCAGAGATTAACATAAAACTAACGCAGCCGTGCACACCGGAACGACCGTTTCGCTTGCATAACGGGGAGTACTGATGCAAATTCATTTTCGATGTCAGTTACAGACAGTAGGAACATCATAAGTCATTTATATCAAGCCATATTCTGTGTCACTTCTGACGCCATATATCGAGAAATGCATTATTTGCAGTTCATATTCCCGACATATTGCCGGTGAAACAGCGACCAATACAGTACTGAAAAAATTTTAGTTTGTGCCTACAGTCGCAGTTTATTTAGTTTGCCTGATGGCTACTGGTTTCGGTATACAGTATGATTCTCAGGCCATCCCGTGGCACACAGTCCTCACGCGTCCTTCACAGTCACAGTGTGAAGCAAGTGTTCGACTGCGTGCCACCCGATGGCCTGAGAATCGTACTGTATACCGAAACCAGTAGCCATGAGGCGACTGTAGGCACAAATTAAAATTTTTTCAAATACAATTAAGTCATTATCTATTTCTGATTTCTTTCGTTTTTGTCATGTAAAACATAAATACGAATGTAATTTCTTTTGTTATTTACTGTCTTACTATCCTCCAGAATTGTTTTTGTTTTACATCTACACCTATCCTCAGCAAAACACGTTACAATCTGTGGTGGAGAGTTCTTTGTGTAACACTCTCACGTCCCCTATCCATATTCGAGTGGTTCGCGCAATGAACTGCTGCTATTAAGGCTCCGTGTGAACTCGAATACGTTCATAGACTTTTCGCGAGATACGCGCATGAGAAATTCTTCTAGGAACGCACGCTCTCAGAATCTTTGCAGTAATGCAGAACTCCTCTCTTGCAGCGTCTCCACTGGAGTTAGCCGACCATGTCGGGTCCGAGACGCTTTCGTTCTTACTAAATGAACGTATAATGAAATGCGCTGCTCTTGTTTGGACGGTCTGTTTCTCTTATATCAACCTTCCTAGTACAGATCTCAAACCGACGAATAGTTTACAAGTACAGGGTGTACATAAAGTCTAGGAATACTTTCAATTATTTATTGCACAAGAACAAAACATTGTAGAGATATCATACATACGTCATTTTGAAGTGAAACCCTGAAAGTTTTTCTTTTTTTCCATGTACACCGCCACAGCGTAGTTTGGTGATCTGCCGATAGTCAGCGCTAGTTCGACAAAAACAAGTGCGCTACAGCTGTTCAGAGTAAGTTTAGAACCAAGTACCGTAAGAAGCCATCAACAAAGAAGGTCATTTACCAATGGCACAACAAATACGTTAAGACGGGTTGCTTGTGCCCAGCAAAGAGAAGCGGACGTCGCAGTGTGAATGAAGTGAATGTGGAGCACTTACGGGAGATGTTCATAAGGAATCCAAAGACATCGGTGCATCGTGCATCCCGTGAACTCGAAACGACTCCAATGGCAGTGTGAAAATTCCTGTGGCAGAAGCTGTCTATGAAACCATTCAAAGTGGAACTAGTGCAGAAGCTCAATGACGACAACAAAGACAAGCGTTTTGAGTTTTGTTCGCAGTTGCAACAACTGAATGAGAATGGGGATGGCATCGTTGATCGCTTAATTTTTAGCGACGAAGCCACTTTTCACACTAATGGGAAGGTGAACACGCATAGTTGTCGAATCTGGGGTACAAAGCATCCACACGAATGCATTGAATTTGAGCGTGATTCCTTAAAGGTAAATGTTTTTTGTGCCTTGTTAAGTCGAAAGCTATACGGCTCATTCTTCTTCGCCAAGAGCGCTGCCACTGGATATGCCTACTTGGGCGTGTTGCAGCAATGGCTGCAATGACCTCATACAGTATCAACTACTTCTCTCGCTCTTTGTTTCTGTGTGTGAGTGTGTGTGTTTTCGTGTTTTCATGTACCGGTACTGTACCACAAGTGAAGAAAAAGAAGCCACAATATAAACTAATATCGATCGTTGTATATGGATTTAGTTTCATTTACGTAAAGTCGCAACTCAACATTTTCCATTAAAAGGAATGTATTTTTACCATTCGAACCTAACTGGCTAATCCATTTTGAAATGAATGGCGTGTGCTCAGTTTCGCTGACTGAGGTGATATGGCTGTGAAACGTAAAATAGGACTACACTTTCCCTTCCTATCACGCATATCCAACGAAATAATGCTAGACAACGTTTACAAGCAGGTAACGGCCGAACCACCCACAGTGAAGGAATGTGGCGTTTGAATCAAACTAAGCATCTAGGACTTCATCTTGTTTAAATATTGTTGTGCTATTTTACTATTGTAATACCACCTATTAAGCCGCTGGCATTTCTCGGTATACGGATTATTACTGAGAATTAACTCTAACGTTTTACTAAGGCTAAAGTAATTTTCGAGTTGTATTTATAATCATGGTAAATACAGAAAATTGTATCAGTTTAATTTCGTGATAAACGCAGCACCGAAAAATATACGATTTCAAAAGGGACGTGATTACAGCACGAATCTCATTTTTCGTAAAGAGTGTATAAATTTCGAGCACTCTTTTCCACGCCGTCGCCGTCTGAACGGTGAGAGAAGTCAGGAGACCGCCTGTTGCCTGTTGAGGCAGCCGGGAAGCCTGGATGGCGTGCTCGAGTGGGAAATAATTCTCGTTCCGCCTCTCCCATTTAGATTTGACGCCGTGTTCACGCTGCTCCAGATTCCTATCAGCTCACGCATTCTCCACGGTTTCCACGTGAATGACCCTGTTCTTACTGTTCCAGGTCAGTGTTTTGCGTGCAGGCTACAGAGGTTTACATGCCGCTCTCGCGATAGGGAAAATAAAAATATCATAGAGCTAATAAAAACTCGTTCAGTGCGGTCTGTTGCGGTACTTACTTATCGCACAGCATAAACACGGATCATTATGTGAAGAAAATGCTTACATCTGACTCAGTATACACCGAAGTGGTTGGAAAGGAAAAAGAAATTCATGCATGCAGAATTAAATGCACTACATCTGCATCTGCGTATATAAGCAGTAAATTGAGGGCGGCGGATAGTTCCCACCGATATTACATCTTCATCGTGCTCCGCAAGCCACCTAATGGCGTGTGGCGGAGGGTTCTTTCGGTACCACTATCTGATCCCTCCAATCCTGTTCCATTCGAGAATAGTGCGTGGGAAGAATGATTGTCGGTAAGCCGCTGTACTGGCTCTAATCTCTCGAATTTTTTCTTGAAGGTCAATACGCACGATGTATGTGGGGGGAAGTAATATGTTGTCCGAATCGTCCTGAAAAGTGCTGTCCCGAAATTTCAACAGTAAATCTCTCCATGATGCACAACGCCTCTCTTGTAACGTCTGGCTGTGGAGTTTGTTTAGCAGCTCCGTAACACTCTCTCGCCAGCTAAACAATCCCGTGACGAAACGCGCCGCTCTTCGTTGGATCTTCTCTATCTCTTCTATCAGTTCTGCCTGATTGGGATCACAGACAGATGAACAATACTCAAGAATCGGGCGAACAAGTGCCTTATAAGCCACTATTTTCGTGGGTGAGTTACATTTCCTTAAGATTCTTCCGATGAATCTGAGTCTGGTGTTAAAGGCGCTTCAGTCTGGAACCGCGTGACCGCTACGGTCGCAGGTTCGAATCCTGCCTTGGGCATGGATGTGTGTGATGTCCTTAAGTTAGTTAGGTTTAATTAGTTCTAAGTTCTGGGCGACTGATGACCTCAGAAGTTAAGTCGCATAGTGCTCAGAGCCATTAGAACCATTTGAGTCTGGTGTCCGCTTATCCTACTCTCTGTTTTATATGGTCATTCCATTTAAGGTCGCTCTCGATCCTTACGCCTAGATATTTGACGGCAGACGCTGTCTCCAGATGTTCGTCATCAATGGTGTAGCTGTACAGTAATGGACTTCTTTTCCTATGTATGCGCAATGTATTACATTTATTGGCGTTCAGGGTCAACTGCCAGAGTCTGCACCATTCATCAGTGCTGTGCAGGTCGTTCTGCAAATTCTTACTATCTTCTGGCGTTGGTACTTTGGTATAGATAACTGCAGCATCTGAGAATAGCCTTAAGGAGCATCCGACGCTCTCTACTAGATCATATATATATATATATATATATATATATATATATATATATATATATATATATATATAAAGTAAACAGCAACGGTCCTATCACACTTCCCTGTTGTACTGCGGATGTTACCTTTACATCTGTCGATTTAGTTCCGTTAAGAGCGACGTCTTGAGTCATATCTGCAAGAATGTCTTGAATCCAATCGCAGGTCTGCTCCGAAACTCCGTAAGGTCGTTTTCTTTTCATTAAGCGGCAATGTGGGACGGTGTCAAATGCCTTACTGAAATCAAGGAACACGGTATCAACCTGAGCACCGCTGTCCACTGCGCTGTGAGTGTCATGGACGAACAGAGAGAGCTGAGTTTCGCAGGATCTCTGTTTGCGGAATCAATGTTGATTTCTATACAAGAATGTTCATTTTCCAAGAACGTCATAATTCTTGAGCATAAAACATGGTCCATAATTCTACAACAAATTCACGTCGACGGGATAGGTCTATAATTGTGTGGATCTGTATTACGACCTTTCTGAGAAATGGGAATGAACTGCGCTTTCTTCCAGTAGTAGGTACCTTTCGTTCTTCAAGCGATCTACGATAAATTACTGCTAGAAAGGGAGCAAGTTCTTTCGCATGATCTTCATAGAATCTTACAGGTATCTCATCTGGTCCTGAAGCCTTTCTGCTACTAAGCGTTTGTAGCTGCTTCTCAATTCTGCGATCGGTTATCTCAGTATCTGCCATTTCGATGTTCGTACGACGATTGAAAGGAGAGACGGTGTTACGATCTTCTGCGGTGAAACAACTTTGGAAGACAGAATTCAGTATTTCGGCCTTCTCTTTGTTATCTTCCTTTTCGGTGCAACTGTGGTCGCTGAGAGAATGAATACATGATTTTGACCCACTTATTGATTTTACATGCGACCGAAATCTCTTAGGGTTTTTGCTCAGGTGGGTTGACAATGTCTTATTTTCGAAATCCGATCTCCTTATTCTATACGCGTAGTGGGTGAGAGAAAAATGTAAATATGCCTGTGTACACACAGAGATCTCTACTTCTTGTTCTCATGATCCCTACGAGAGATAAATGATGACCACAGCACAATCGTTGCACAGTAGTGTGTCCTTACTTCGCACATTTTAGTGTTTTTAAATTTTACTTGGGATAACCCCATGATTGATCCCATTACATGTAAAAATAATCTGCGAGAAATTTGGTCTGACTAGGACAACGAGAAGAGGTGCCCCTGGGCCTTCAGAAACGACAAATTCATAAAAACAAAACCATCGACTTCGCAAAATAGACCTATCACTCCTCCACGACAGATTCATTCATATGCCAAGGCAGTTTCTTTTACCTCACTCTCCTTAAATGAATGCATACTCATGGCACAGGTAGCATTGGTTGTATAACGTAACGTTTTATACCTGAAGAAAACTTCACAAAACAAGATCGTTAAAATAGCAATTTATTGGAAGACCGGTGTCGACAGAGTTAGCCTGTCATCATTGGATATTATGATGACAGCATAGGTCTATTGAAACCGGTCATCCAATGAAGTGCCTTTTTGACGATCTTGACTTGCGAAGTTTTCTTCAGTTACCATACAGTGCAGATAGCCCCTTATTGACAGTGTCAGGAATGTATATCGTGGCGTGTCAGTACTCTCAAGTGCGGGGCAGAGAGGGCAGATCGTGCAGAGGCATTTCTTCTTACGATTCAACACCGACCACCACAGAAATATTTTACTTTAAAGGGAGGGTAGCAGCCGTGGCAAGGGCAGTATCTTCCTCTTCATTTCGTTTCCGGGAGTTATTTTGCTTACTCGGCTATTACAGCCATGAAATAAATGGAAGCAAACTAAATGGAACCAAACTTACCATTTGTTAAGAAAATACTAAAGGTTATATTTTACAATTTGCGGCAGTGTATAAACTGTGGATCATAGTGACACAGAAACTGAACGGCAAATAGTGATTTACTGGAGAAAAGTACGCATTCCAGTACAGAAGTTGTAAAACTGTATTCCAAAATTAGGGGCTTTTGCCAGCAGTGAAGGCAATTACAAAAACACGATGGACGATGGTTGAAAGTTGGTAAGCGAAATATTTTTGTCCAGTAACTTCTACTACATCAGATTCCATTAATATTGAAAATAATAAACAGTTTTCGATCAACCATCTATTGAAAGCGTGGCCAGTGCTAATGCATGGAATCGATTACCGGCTACGTAAGGAAGAGCGAAGAGCATCTGAGCAAGCAGAGGGAATTGAAAGCAGGCTAGAGTGAAGCGGAAATGAAATGCACCAGTTCGCCAAGTCATTTGTACATAAATTTGTGACACAAATTTTAAGTATGGATATACATGAAAATAAAGTAAAAGTAAAATTTACTGGTCATTTTTACACATATTCCAATCGTTTAACGTTCAATCGTTTAGATTTTTCCTATCATTTTTTTCTCCGATAACCTTCCCAGCTGAAGGGGTCGACTTCAAGTATTTTTAAATGACAGTTACTTGATTCTGACAACACTCTAGCAACATCGATTAGCAATATTACACCAAAATTTCATGGTTACAAGTAAAGAATCGGAGAGCACATCAAGCGGTAATGACCGCTGCCGTTCATAAATGGAGAATCAGCACTCCATGATCTCGTAGTTACTATTGAAGTGGTTATATCAAAATGTCTACCATTTTGCAGCCAATGAGAGGCCAACTCATAAGTCTCGAGAGAAAGTCTTCGAGGAAAACTCAACAGAAATAAAGACCCAATTTAAGGATGAGGAATTACAAGCAAAGAAATGATGAAATAAAATATTAGCTTATAATAAAAGTACAGCCTAAGCAGAAAAATGACTTCGTTAATAAATTTACAGCGCCTGTGGATCCGTACTTACAAAAGACAGTTACTGATACCGTCCCTTGACGGTGTATCAGGATTAACTAGTAACGATGAGGTAGAGATACGACAGCATGTGATTCTTTCAAATTGTGGCATCGGCCAACTTCTTGGAATGCTTGTATTGAGATATGCGACTGGAAAGAGCAGGCTAAAACTGCGTATGGAACTCTCGCTGAATAGGGGCTTCAGTCCTATGTTGAGATACTAGTTTTTCACACAGCAGTATCAATCACAGGAACTTTTAGTGGTGCTTGAGTTTTGATTCAAAATTATTTAGAAAATGGCCCCTGTCTAAGCAAGAGCTTCGAAAATATTTTAAAAATTGAGAAAACCTGGTCTGGAATTTATGCTAATAACGCACAACAGAAAAGTCAAGGAAAAGTGACATGAGGTCTTTCACGTGAGTACTGAAAGGAATCCGTCAAATTTCAACTACATTATAAGCCACATTAGGTTGTCAGTTCAACTAAATACTTCTTTTCTTAATAATTTCTTGTTTATTGAACCACCCAAAAAGGCGATTCATGACGGTGTCTAAGAATTATATCAACATAGCCATTATCCTCCCCTCCCACGCCCCCCCCCCTCCACCTACCAGGGACCTTCCAGTGTGGGTGGCTTGCACGCCTCAACATACGTACGGATTACAATTACGAGCATCCATCATATAGAAAATGATGTGGAAAAGGCGAACCAAAGACTGCGTTTAATTGCCAGAGCACTAAGAAAGTACAACAAATCTACTATAGACATTTGCCTAAACCACGCTTGGCCGTCCTCTCCCGGAGTACTGCTGCGCTATATAGGATCCTTACCACACAGAATTGACGGAGGTCATCGAAAAATGTTAATGAAGGGAAGCTTATTGTCACGAACATGATGAGTATGTTTGGGTAACATTCATTAAAACAAAAATTTTTTTCGTTACGGCGATAGCTTCTCAAAAAATCAATGACTAACTTTCTCCGCCCGGGTTCCCGGGTTCGATTCCCGGCGGGGTCAGGGATTTTCTCTGCCTCGTGATGACTGGGCGTTGTGTGATGTTAGTTCTAAGTTCTAGGGGACTGATGACCACAGATGTTAAGTCCCATAGTGCTTAGAGCCATTTGAACCATTTTTTAACTTTCTCCTCCAAATGCGACGATATTTTGTTGACTCTCACCTACATAGAAGAAATGACCACGGTAATCAATTAAGGGAAATCTGACCTCGCAAGGAAGATTTGAGTATTTGCTTTCCCACTTCCTCTTTAAGAGTGGAACTCTAGAGAAATAGCATGAAAGAGGTTAGGCAAGCCTTCAACCAAAACCTTAAGTGTGAACTATGGAGCAGTCATACAAATGTAGATGCAGACATAGGAGCACTTAGATCGAGTTAATTTGGTTCAAGATACTGGAAATGGCATAGTAGAGAGGATTATGGAGAATTTTTAAACTACAATCTTTTTTTTGCGACGATCTGGTGGAAAATTTTTCTATTTTCCAGGAGCTGTCCATCTTGACAGGTGGTTGGCGAAAGCCATGTTTTGAATGAAAATACTTGTGCTCTTATTTTATTTACCCGCCAAACTCCGTGGGACCATGAAAGTCACAGCTCCTTGGTCATGGAGCGAATCACTACATAGCTTACAGAATGCTGATTAAAAGATTTATAAACGAAAGAATCAATAAAATACGAAAAAAATTAAGAGAGTATGCGAATAAATACATTATAGAGAAAAGTCCTCGAGTATTTCAAGGAATACCTGCACAGAATAGAGGAAATTTACCATAAGGGAACCGTAAAAGGATGTCTAGGATGACCAGGTGTGGACAATGATTCCTTACTGAAGTCGGGAGTAGGTACAGCTGAGAAGTCAGGAAGTGTCAGGAGGTGTGACGTTACCGCCGGCCCGTGGCGTGATCGTCCCGGTGGAGACGAATTTTGCTGTGAATAAATTAGGCTGCACCTCGTTGCCAGTGGCACAGGGCAAGAGGTTCCTTCGTTGATACCTTGGCAGAGGCGAGGATGGTTGGATCCCCTGAGTCACAGGGTTGAGAAGTAGACAGGGTGCTCAGATGTATGAGCACCCTGATACTCGGCAGCAGACATTCAAGGCCAAGTGATGGAGTGGCCGAGAGGTTCTAGGCGCTACAGTCTGGAACCGCGCGACCGCTACGGTCGCAGGTTCGAATCCTGCCTCGGGCATGGATGTGTGTGATGTCCTTAGGTTAGTTAGGTTTAAGTAGTTCTAAGCTCTAGGGGACTGATGACCTCAGAACTTAAGTCCCATAGTGCTCAGAGCCATTTGAACCATTTGAACGGCAGCGTTATAGGCACGACAATCACCAGCACAGACTGGATGTCATATTACTGTCCAGCTGTTCAGTCGCAATGTCCTCCTCTGGAAGAAAGGGTTTCAACGCAACTACTCTGCACTTACTGCATAAGCGGCAGTATTTTGTGTGTCACACGGAAATGTCTCGCAAAGAGGCAGATGAACGAGGTCCGATGCTGACATGAAGTTGTGGGTCGACTTACAGAGTCTTCCTGAAGGGTAATCAATATCCCAGACTATTTAGATATGGATGTCTCAGACACAGGAATGGCTCACAGTTGCAAATGCTATTGAACAGAATGGGCGTTGTCCAATAGTGGTCAGTTGTCAGGTTCTGGCGCCCTGTGCTCTGTCTTCACCTCTGAGTACTGCTAAGGTCTATTCCATTACAAAACATTGAATCTAAGTACTTGTGATTGACCATTCATTTTTTCGGTGGTGCTGGAAGCCCGTTGAAAATGTAACCTGCTGAGTAGTGTACACAACTTCCAGTATAATGCTTAAGCTAGCGCTGTCCATGTCCATATCGTTTTTCCGCCTATTGTGTCTTGGCGTACGCTGGTGCCAGCGCAGCCTGAGCCATAGAGATTACGAGAGAATCGATAGAGGCCAACGACAAGACTCGCTGGAAACACGCCACCAACGCCCTCTCAGCCGCTATTATTTAGGATCGCCGCCGCGGACCGGATGGCCAGTTTAGCCTGTTAGTTCGAGCCTGTTACCTCAGTTCGAATCTGTAGCCGTGCAGTTCCAGCGTGTCACCGAGATGTAGCTGGAGACTTAGCCTCTAGCACAGAGACAGGCAGCACATAGCAACCTTATAGTGAACATAGTGGACTTCTACTTCGACAGCATTGAGGTTATGTGGACTATACAGATGAGAGCTTGTACCACTGTACATGGAAACTCAAGTTAAGTAGCTCTTTCTTTATGAATAAAGTACCCAGTTATTATCTGCGTGCAGTCTGCCTCGATAGCTGAGTGGTTAACGCGGCGGAATGCTATCCAAAGTGGCCCGGGTTCGATTCCCGGCTGTGTTGGAGATTTTCTCCGCTGACGAACTGGGTATTCTGTTGTCTTCACCATCATATCATCCCCATCGACACGCAAGTCGCCGATGTGGCGTCACCTACTAAGACTTGCACCAGGCGACAGGTCTACCAGATGGGAAGCCCTGGCCACACGACATTTCATTTAAATTGCGTGCAGTTTGTGTTCTAGAACGAGGATATCGGCCACCAACAAGCATCTTCTCCTTACTTCCCATGGTACAGCTCTACAGAGACAGTAAGATGATATAAAAGAGGCTGCAGAGAATACAACAAATTGTTCACTCAATGAATGTAGCAGTACCTTCTGAATGAGTCAACTAAAAACCTTCTGAATGAGTGAACTAAAAAACAAGCATCTTCTCCTTACTTCCCATGGTACAGCTCTACAGAGACAGTAAGATGATATAAAAGAGGCTGCAGAGAATACAACAAGTTGTTCACTCAATGAATGTAGCAGTACCTTCTGAATGAGTCAAGAATGTCAACAATAAATTCCACGATAGACTGTATGTACAGAGAAGACAGAATTAGAATTTAGAGATATCTGAACAACCGGCTACACGAAGTTCGTCAACTGACACCACAGGTGCCACCGCACCTTTCCTGAACTAAGAATATTCTTGCTGAATGCTCAAAAAGTTGGTCCAAAATATTTCATCACAGTTGCAAGATGATAGAGTGTGACTAAACAAAGTAAACAAGCCTTCCCATTTCAGTATGAGAGACAGTTTGTATCATTCTTATAGTTAAGAAAGCATAACTCAGATTCTGTACAAGGTCTTTGATGTGATACTCCCAAGTAAGTATTCTATCTATATTTAGTCTTGAGAACTGAAAATAGTACACTTCACAGACTTTTTGGACAGCTTGCGACATTAACGTCCTCTTTCTCCAACGGACTGTGTAGAACAACTCAGCATTCTCTCTATATTGACTCTTGAGAACTGAAAATAGTACACTTCACAGACTTCTTGGCCAGCTTGCGACAGTAACGTCCTCTTTCTCCAAAGGACTGTGTAGAACAATTTTAATATCAACGTATTTTTTTAAATCTTCTGGTTGCCATTGTAGACCGAAGATTAGCGTTACATCTCGAAATATCTTGCTTCCATTACACAATTCAAGCTGTCAATAGATTTTGTGACTGGTAGCGGTCTCTGGAAAGCCTTTTCATATTATGAAACGGTCGCGGTCGACAAACTACGAATATGGATTTAGATTGAGATTTTTCCCCCTCTTTTTGTATTTCAAGGACCTAAGGGTACGGTTTCCCCTATGGGATCCAAATTACATACTAATTATTTCTTCGTGCAATTGAACCAAAATATGGAGTAGCACAAGGGTAAAAACCAAACTTGAGAAACAAGAGCCAAACTATTGCTCAGTATTCTTCGAAAACGAATCATTGACTTTTAAAATCACTTCAACATCACTGCAAGAGAGTGGGTAAAAAATTCGAAACTTCTGAAAAGTGGCCTTACGAGTGAGAGAAAACACTTGTATTTACGGATGGCTAACTCAGAATTGGGTACCGATCACCATGTGTTCCGATGAATTTAAAAGTGAGACCGAAAGTATAACACTTTCCCAGACAAGTCCGGATGCAAAAGGCGACGCAAAAGAATACGATTTTACACAGCTCCACAACTCTCGTAATTTCCAAGCTCACGTATACAAAGAATTATATCAACTTGGTGCATTCTCATCATTATGCTGAAAGCTTCTGGACGAAACCACCCATATCAACTGCGCAAAATATAGTGTCTGAATCACTTCTGCTCGATGTGCTATCCAGTAAGACAATGCTTGGTATTTACAACTGCACGAGGCGCCGAACTAAAAAATAAACGCCCACAGCTGTGATTGGCTGGCACCGTTCAAAGCGCTGGCGTGTCCTAAAGAGATAGCTGTAAATTCCTGTCTGCAAAGATACACCACTCTACAGGAGAGAGTCAGCCGGTGACGAATAGTCTGCAAATTGATAAATCCATAATTTGTTAAAAACGACTGTGGCATAGCGGCAACCTTTCAAATAGAATACTGACTTTCATCAGTAACCTCTTCCACACAGGCCTAGATTCACAGAACTAGATGTGCGGGCGACACATCGATTCCACAAAGTGAAACGTGTTATACTTCCTAGCCGTTTGTACACATAAGCAAGCAGCGTCATAGATGAGCGTAGACCATACGATAACTCTGTGCAAAGTGGTCCCCCCAACGTTTCTTGTGGAAGGGTATAGAGTGATCTACGGCCACAAAGAAATACGTGTCCCTATAGAGAATGTGTTTCCCAAAGGCGTATCTTTGGTGGATATTATGTGAGTGATGTGGATTCTAGCTTTCCGCCATACCTAAATACGTCTCCTAACTCTTAACGAATAACACTGAGACTCGCCGTAGAGAACATACTGACTACTGAAAATTCTCTCCCGTACGACAAGTGGTGAAAGGACGGTCGCGACTTTGGCGCACAATAATCGATAGCATCAAGTTTGATGCGAATGCAGTCGCCAGCGCCGTCCTGTTCCGTCTGGCGCACAGCATAATATATCGGTCAGCAGTGCGCGTCACGTCTGCATCTCTGCAGACCACTATACAGGGCATGGCGGAGTGCGCCTTTTACCACCGGTAGTCATTCCCTTCCTGTTTCACTAAAATGGAGCGTGGGGAAAAAGGACTGCCTGCTTGCCTCTTTACGAGAATTGCGTTATCTAGCGTTCGCGGCCCTTACGTGATATGCACATTGGTGACAGTAGAGTCGTTCTGCAGTCAATTGCAAATGCAGGTTTTTTTAAGTTTTTTCAGTCGAGTTTCGAGTCTTCCCTCCAGAGATTCCTATCTGAGTTCAGGGAGCATTTCCGTCATACTCGTGTACTGGTCTAACCCATCGGTATCGAATCTAGCAGCACGGCTCTGAAACGCTTCGATATCTTCCTTTAATTCGACCTGGTGGGGATCCCAAGCACTCGAACACCCCTCAAAACTGCATCTCACGAGAGTGCTGTACGTGATCTTCTTTATAGATCAGCTACGCTTACCCAGAATTCTCCTAGTAAACCGAAGTCCACAATTCGTCCACCCTACAAGCGATTCTACGTCCTCGTTCCGTTTCCCCGCTTTGCAACGTTACGCCTACTTATTAAATCAACCTGATTGTGCCAAGCAGCACCCCACTAACGCTCTAGTCAAATATCACAACATTTTCTTTTCTACTAATCAGCGTTAACTCAGACTTTTACACATTTAGGGGAAACTGCAACTCATCATACCAAACAAATATTGTGTCCCAATGATCCGTCATCCCATATAGGCACTCCACGACGACACATCCACGTATAGTACAGCGTTATCAACAAACATTTGCATACTGGTGCACACCCAACCCGTCAGATTGTTTACGTATACAGAGAACAAGAGCAGTCCTCCCAAATATCAGCTTTTATTCGTCGAAACTTCTGGATGCCAAACATGGGATAAGAAATTGATACCAACATTATGAATAATGTATGGATGGACACTTAACTATCTGTTCACCTCTTTCTGAATCTGACCTGCTTCCTACTTTCCTACGGTTTGTCATCGCAGTGTACGCAGTGAAGTAGTCCCGTTGGAAACCCTAACTGACTCTCAACAACAATTGCCGTGCAACTCATAATTGATGCCGGCCGTTGTGGCCGAGCGGTTCTATAATTGATGCCGGCCGTTGTGGCCGAGCGGTTCTAGGAGCGACCGCTACGGTTGCAGGTTTGAATCCTACCTCGTGCAGTGATGTGTGTGATGTCCTTAGGTTAGTTAGGTTTAAGTAGTTCTAAGTTATAGGGGACTGTTGACCTCAGATGTTAAGTCCCGTAGTGCTCAGAGCCACTTGAACCATTTGAACTGTTAATTGATATCCATAACGGTCACGGTCAAATATAAGCAAAAATGTTAGCTCTTAAAGGTAAACTTTCCGATGAAGAAGAAAAAACGTGGTGTAAGGACCAAATATATGGTATTTCCCATAAAATCTAAAAATCTACTTGTTAATAAAGTAGTCCGTGCTCTGCCTAGTTCTATATGGAAAGAAACAATAGCTGCTTGCGCAACTCTAAAGGAGTATTGACGCTAAAGATGAAGACAAGAAATAGCATCTTGCGGAAACTTTATGGTACGAAATGGGGTTCATCACATCCAACATTAAGAACTTCCGCCATTGGACTGGTGTACCCTGTGGCAGAATACCGTGCTGCCGTCTAGATCAACAGCACGTTCATCAGACTCGTCGAAAAGCCACTCAATCAGACGATGCACACTTTCGCAGGCACAGTCAGAAACATCCAGACTTTCAGGTTGCGTATTCTCAACCATATAATTCCTCCATTCTTGCGGCGAGAATCTGCTTTCAGAAGGGAGTCCACAAAAATAGCTGGCAATCCCTACTTCCCTCTACATGCAGACATTCCTGCGCTGAATAAAATCAGACTTTCCGTCCTGCAAGGTACGACATTTTTTATGGCCAACAGTACCAGGCCGATGGGCACACATACGGCAGAGCACTGCTACCCCAGAAGAGCTTAAGAAACCCTGCATCTCGATCTCTATTGATCCTTTGTGAATACGGGACAGCGGCTGGTCAAATATTTAACAATACAATTCGGCAAACAGTCGTGCATTTGAGATGTTATTTTACTTCATTTTCGCTACCAGTTTCGGCAATTCATTATACCATCTTCAGGCCCCTGAATAAGAAAAAGAGTGTATATGTGGTGTGGCACAGCAAGCTTTACATAAAGTGACGGGTAATAAAAAAAGCACTTAAAACTACAAAATGAATGCGTACATACAGCACAACAGAGTAGGATAAATGTACATACTTGTTAGTCTTGAAACTATTTTAACATCATGGATTTATAAGAGATCATGCAAAACATTGAAAAGACCAGAACTAGACAATAAACTCGTATAAAATAAAAAGTTCCGCCAGATACGGCTTGTCATTTTTTGTTTTTTACTGTTATTTTTAAACATGAAAAGCCTACATAATTCTTATAGATATAAAAAATCATAGTACATATGGCATCTTATTCTCATTCAAAATAAAATGCCACGCCACAATCTATGAAGCAGAAAATATTGTGCATATCTACGGCCTAAGTACATCGATACTAGTGATATATTTTTTAGTGCCAGCATCAAACACGCAACCTGACGCAAAACCCAAAGGCAGAAAACATACACTCCTGGAAATTGAAATAAGAACACCGTGAATTCATTGTCCCAGGAAGGGGAAACTTTATTGACACATTCCTGGGGTCAGATACATCACATGATCACACTGACAGAACCACAGGCACATAGACACAGGCAACAGAGCATGCACAATGTCGGCACTAGTACAGTGTATATCCACCTTTCGCAGCAATGCAGGCTGCTATTCTCCCATGGAGACGATCGTAGAGATGCTGGATGTAGTCCTGTGGAACGGCTTGCCATGCCATTTCCACCTGGCGCCTCAGTTGGACCAGCGTTCGTGCTGGACGTGCAGACCGCGTGAGACGACGCTTCATCCAGTCCCAAACATGCTCAATGGGGGACAGATCCGGAGATCTTGCTGGCCAGGGTAGTTGACTTACACCTTCTAGAGCACGTTGGGTGGCACGGGATACATGCGGACGTGCATTGTCCTGTTGGAACAGCAAGTTCCCTTGCCGGTCTAGGAATGGTAGAACGATGGGTTCGATGACGGTTTGGATGTACCGTGCACTATTCGGTGTCCCCTCGACGATCACCAGTGGTTTACGGCCAGTGTAGGAGATCGCTCCCCACACCATGATGCCGGGTGTTGGCCCTGTGTGCCTCGGTCGTATGCAGTCCTGATTGTGGCGCTCACCTGCACGGCGCCAAACACGCATACGACCATCATTGGCACCAAGCCAGAAGCGACTCTCATCGCTGAAGACGACACGTCTCCATTCGTCCCTCCATTCACGCCTGTCGCGACACCACTGGAGGCGGGCTGCACGATGTTGGGGCGTGAGCGGAAGACGGCCTAACGGTGTGCGGGACCGTAGCCCAGCTTCATGGAGACGGTTGCGAATGGTCCTCGCCGATACCCCAGGAGCAACAGTGTCCTAATTTGCTGGGAAGTGGCGGTGCGGTCCCCTACGGCACTGCGTAGGATCCTACGGTCTTGGCGTGCATCCGTGCGTCGCTGCGGTCCCGTCCCAGGTCGACGGGCACGTGCACCTTCCGCCGACCACTGGCGACAACATCGATGTACTGTGGAGACCTCACGCCCCACGTGTTGAGCAATTCGGCGGTACGTCCACCCGGCCTCCCGCATGCCCACTATACGCCCTCGCTCAAAGTCCGTCAATTGCACATACGGTTCACGTCCACGCTGTCGCGGCATGCTACCAGTGTTAAAGACTGCGATGGAGCTCCGTATGCCACGGCAAACTGGCTGACACTGACGGCGGCGGTGCACAAATGCTGCGCAGCTAGCGCCATTCGACGGCCAACACTGCGGTTCCTCGTGTGTCCGCTGTGCCGTGCGTGTGATCATTGCTTGTACAGCCCTCTCGCAGTGTCCGGAGCAAGTATGGTGGGTCTGACACACCGGTGTCAATGTGTTCTTTTTTCCATTTCCAGGAGTGTATTAAGTGAAAAACAGAATGCAAAGCCCTTCATCTCGTCCATACCACTAGGTGTTGAAGAGAACCGCAAGATCTTGTATATGATCAGTAGAATAAGAATAAATAATGGAAGAAGTGCTGACTAAATGGACAGATGGGAAACTATAACATGCTCCAGTTGTGAGTGTGATGCAGGACGACAAGCCGGCCGCTGTGACCGAGCGGTTCTAGGCGCTTCAGTTCGGAACTGCGCGACTGCTACGGTCGCAGGTTCGAATCCTGCCTCGGGCATGGATGTGTGTGATGTCCTTAGGTTAGTTAGGTTTCAGTAGTTCTAGGTTCTAGGGGACTGATGACCTCAGATGTTAAGTCCCATAGTGCTCAGAGCCATTTGAACCAGGACGACAAACCTTTCAGCGAATCATATGGAGTGCCAGAACGATTACTTCTTCGTGATCCGAAGCAACTCCTGATGGCGACAAAGATGTCAGTCGAAAATATTCAGCAGCTACATATTCTGTGTTTTGTACATACTTTAAGTTCAATCAACTTAAAATTATGATTTTGTCTGTGTCTTAATTATGTACTTGTGTATTGCTACGAGAGCAAAATTTGCTTGTGTGACAGGAGTTCGGCTTCCGGATCTGAGTGATCAGTGCAGCTGACTCCCATGCGGAGGACCCAGGTTCGATACCCGGTACTGCCAGGTGTTTTTCCTAAGTGCGAAGAATGGAACGGGGTACACTAAGCCTCGTGAGGCAACTGAGGAGCCACTCGACCTCTCAGTAGTGGCTCCAGGTCACGAAAACTGATGACACCGGGAGAGCAGTATGCTGACCTCACTTCACTCCATATCGCATGCAGTGACGCCTTTGGCAGATGATGGCACGGCGGACTGTCGCTACTGATTGG
The DNA here is from genome assembly GCF_023898315.1 of Schistocerca nitens. Classification (NCBI taxonomy): domain Eukaryota; kingdom Metazoa; phylum Arthropoda; class Insecta; order Orthoptera; family Acrididae; genus Schistocerca; species Schistocerca nitens. The sequence goes on along the minus strand of NC_064614.1, from coordinate 709,921,051 downwards.
TCGGTCACGGCATTCTGATGGAGTTCACTTTTATGTGATGTGATACTATGCAAGCGTTAAATAATAATAAATATATTTTGGAACATTGTTCCTGGTAGCGAACAGTGGTCAAAAAATTAGAAACAATCTAGGATCACTTGTACGAGTACATTGTTAACATTCAAAATGCATTAAACAGAAGACCGGTTTGGATCGAGATACGATCGTAGTCAGACATTAGAACTCTGTGAAAAAAGAGTAAAAAGAGTAATAAGGACAAAGCTTAGATATAAATGCACAAAATGTAGCTAATTTAAAGAAAGATTACATAACCGCCCTCTATAACTGCCGGTGAGAATGACGAGGTGCAGTCCGCTGTGTAGCGACGATAAACACTGCTCACCATCGCATGGGCGCTGATGATTAAGTAGCGGAGGCTCCACCCACTGTCTCCCACATAACGTCATTTACAGTCAGTGGTTACAGAGTATAACATAATTTCGCAATAACGTTGCAGTGAGGTTTAATTATTATAGATGTAATAGCAAAAATATATAAATATGGAACAACATATAAATTATGAACGAAAGGAAATTTTATTTACTATAGAGAATCAAAAGCCTCCGATGGACTACCACCATAACGCTGTTGGGGAGGTTAGTGCGAGCCGATGATCCATTGAGCTATGTTGGCGGGTGCTATGCTTCTGGTAAGGCCACCCAAATCAGGCTGGTCAGCTGGTTAAACTCCAGACGAAGTGTAGTCCCCATAAGGACTCCTTTCTTGGGAGTATGTAGGTGACAAGTCTGACACTACTTCCACTTACTTCAGCCAGGCTTCTTCCATTTTCTTTCCTGTCAACCTCCTTTGGCCAACTCTTGTTTTTTCGACCCCAATGATATTAGGATTCAGGACCCGAGGGTGGCTTTCGTTTTTCTCCTCACTATCTACTTTCAGGGGAGACGAAGGTCACCCCGAAGAACAAAACACAGTTTCTACAGGTTCGGGGATCCTGGATTAGGATTCTCAGAGAAATAATAATGAGCCTCGAAAGAGGACGGATAAAATTATAAAGTCTATGCCTCAGAAAAGAACAAAGAATCTAAAAATAATCTACTTAAGGGGGGCCAAATGGAATATGGCTTCAAGGAATAATAAAGAGAAGGAAATTATTATTTAAATTGAACAGTATTTTACATATGTGGGGTGACTGAGATAAAAAGAAAAGATAAAGGTTCAGACGAAAGAGGGATTTACACATTATTTTACTGTATCTACGAGCACATGCAGGAGTGGGAGAACCTAAGAAATTTAGTAAAAACATTAGTGACGTTATCTACGTCGATGAAACGATAATCAAGACGACATCAGAGGAAGATGAATCTATACTTTACGTATTTCCTGTGTACGCACCTTATATGGGAAGACCTAAAAAAGAAATAGAAATGTTTCAAGCTGCAATTGACACTATTCCCAAAACAGGAATAAACGTTTTTCATGGGATATCTCAGTGGACGTGTTGCCAATTCGATTATTCCCGGCATTAAACAAAGATTTAATGAAATAGAAATAAACGGAAGTGGAGAATACCTAATTCATTTTTGTGGATTGAACGAATTCCGTATTAATAACACATACTTCGACCATAAACCGCAGCATAAATAAACCTGAAGTAATACAAGAGGTCAGTGCTCGGTTATTGGTTACATAAAAACCAATAGAGCCGTTCATTCAAGTCAAATATTAAATGTGAGAACTCTGACATCAGCCAATGTAGGATCGGATCATGGGCTGGTGATGCGTAAATTGAACCTAAAACTTAGACCGAAAAAAAAAATTGAGAGGCTGATCGAAGGAAGAATTAAAATTGAAGTCATAGAGGGTAAGAGTACTAAGGTCCTGATCAAACTAGAATAAAGGGAAAATTCTTAATAGCCCGTGTCGAGACGAATGAGATATAAAAGAAGCTGGATGAGCAGTTCTCATATCAAATATACAAGAGGCAGCACGAGAAGCTTTAGGTATAAAAAGGGTAAATGTGATACGAGGTAGTATTATATACAGAACGCCTTGGATTAGCCAAGATGTTAAATATTTAGCTACTCAGCAGAAGAAACCATTCCTAAAATATAAAACCAATCAGAGTCGAGACTATTATACGGAGTATAAGATCATTCGTAAGAGTGTGAAATCTGATATTCAGAAAATATAAGAGGATTATTGGGAGCGATATGAAAAACGTATGGAACGAGACCCTTATGAATCACAAAAAAGGTATAGTGTATTCCAAAGGTAGATGTTAATGAACACATTTAGATGCACAATGTAAGCAAAATTCGGTGGGAGAATTATTTCAATTGCAGTATATAGACATAGCAAAGGTGGAAATTGGAACTAGTCACCAAAGCACTAAAATGACGACCAAGTAGACTTCTCATTGAAGGAAATATGCACTACAGTGAAAATATTTAAAAATAAAAAATCTCCAGGGCCAGATGGCATATAGTATAATGAATCGATGAAATGCGGGAGCAGGCATTATAACAACAACTTCATATTTTGTTTAATAGTATCATGACAGAAAACAGGATAAGAGGGGAATGGAAAGATTGTATTACAATTCCAGTGCATAAAAAAGTAGATAAGCAAGTAATAGATAATTATTGGGGAATTACTCTGCTTGATACTACCTTAAAACTGTTAATATCAGTAATTAAAGGCAGAATGCAGAATTATGTAGAAATAGCTAAAGAACAGCAAAGACGCAGGAAGAACAGGAGCACAATAGCTCCTATTTTTGCTTTAAGACGGACCGAGAAGAAATTCGTAGGATTTTGTAACGCAGCCAATCTGTGCTTCGTTGACTTGTCCAAAGCCTTTGACAGGATCAGAAAAAAGGGTGTAATCCGAGAGAGTACATATGAGTTTTGTCAGAATCATAGAAGATATACGGCATGTATAGGTAAAACAACGGGATTAAAAACACATGAAGGATTCACAGATGAAATCACTCTTGATAAAGGAATTAGAGAGAAGGAGATTCATTTTGCGCACTTCTGTTCAGTTTAATAATGGACCACATTATTGATGATGTAGAAATGAAACTGGGCTGTAAAATGGAAAAAAAGCGGTAAATAATTTATGTTATGCTGATGATACAGTACTACTAGCAAATACTGAGGATAATTTAGAAAGGTAACTTCACCAACTTCATAAAACAGCTAAACGATCTAACACGGAAATCTCATCTAAAAAAAACTAAGAGCGTGGTAATACCGAAAGTACCTGTACGAAGAAAATGAGAATTATATGGTGTGTCAATTGAACGAGTAATGAGTTTTAATTATCTAGGGACTGTTCCCACCAGCTAAAAAAGACTTAACCATGGAAGTGCAAAATCAAGTGTTAAACGCAGTGAGGGTAGCCAGATGCTGCAAAAATATTGCGTATAGAAAGAAATTTGTGACCACTGAGAGGAAAATAAAACTTTATAAAACAATGGTGAGTCCTGTTTTGAAATACGGAGAGAAACTAGAGCATAAGACCAAAAGTTAACGGCAGTGGAAATGAGGGTTATAAGACAGACCAAAGGAGTGACCATTTGGGAGAAAAGAATAAATGTGTCGAAGAGAGAACAATGCAGAATGCAAAATATAAATAAATGCATGGAGACAAGAAAATGAAATTGAAAGACGAGCTGAAATTTGTAAACATGGACGACCGGAAGGGAAACGACTACCCAGACGACCACACAAGAGATGGGACAACAGCTGGTCCAGTACATCCATGGAATGAGGCAGGCAAATAAAGGCAGCTCTGGTTAGCAGCAGCAGAAGAAGAAGAGGAAGGCGAATGAAAAGAAAGTAATCTCCCGTAATATATGGTATTTCAACGTGGTCTGCCCTCTATAGGAGGCTGTCGTTGTGAGCACATTTGTAATCGTGCTTTACATTAGTTGCATTATTTACATTTGTACCTAAATCTTGTACTCTGGAACTTTGTACGAATATTTTCTCAGACTGTTAATGGTCTGACGATTGTAGTACCACGATCGAAACCGGTCATCTGATTAATAAAATCTTAATTTTAATAACTTACATGAGATTCTAGACTGTTTTCGTTTACAAACTTTCATTCTGATAATTAATAACTGAAACTACGAGGGTCACTCCAAGAGAAATGCACACTACCTTTGTAAAAATACAGTTTTCATTCTGCATGTGTGAATGTTTTACAGTGTGTAGATACATCTTTCCCGCTTGTTTTCAAACTTAGTTCAACCTGTTCCCGTGAGTGGTGCCGTCACAGCATGTCTTCAGGATGGCTGCTACACTTGACGTTTTTCAGAAGCAACTTGCTGTCATAGAATTCCTGTGCTTTGAAAACGAGACAGTGAGGAACATCCACAAGAGGTTGAAAAAGGTGTATGGAGATGCTGCTGTCGATCATAGTACAGTTAGTCAGTGGGCAAGCAGGTTACGTGATGAAATCTGGCACGGCAATATTGAGGATTGTCCTCACAGCGGCAGGCCTCGTACTGCACACACTCCAGACAATGTGCAGAGAGTTAACGAATTGGTGACTGCTCACAGACGCATGACAGTGAACGAATTGTCACGCTACGTTGGGATAGGGGAAGGAAGTGTTTGCAGAATACTGAAAGTGTTGGCGTTAAAAAATGTTTGTGCCAGGTGGGTTCCCAGGATGTTGTCAGTGGCTCACAAAGAAACAAGAAAAACGGTATGCAGCGAACTTTTGGAACAGTACGAGAATGGTGGAGAAGAATTTCTTGGAAGAATTGTGACAGTTGATGAAACATGGCTCCATAATTTTTCACCAGAGACGAAGAGGCAATCAATGGAGTTGCATCATGCAAATTCACCCAAGAAAAAAAATTCAAAACCACACCTTTTGCTGGAAAAGTTATGGCTACGGTTTTTTCTATTCCGAAGGACCCTTCTTGTGGACATCATGCCAAGTGGAACCACCATAAATTCTGATGCATATGTGACGACAATGAAGAAACTTCAAGCTCGACTGAGTCGTGTTCGACCACATCGGCAAAAGCAGGATGTTTTGCTGTTGCACGACAATGCACGGCCACATGTCAGTCAAAAAACCATGGAAGTGATCACAGAACTTGGATGGACAACACTGAAACACACGTCTTACAGTCCTGACCTGGCTCCATGTGACTATCATCTCTTTGGGAAACTGAAAGACTCTGTTCGTGTAACAAGGTTTGAAGATGATGATTCCCTTGTGCACGCTGCCAACCAGTGGCTCCAACAGGTTGGTCCAGAATTTTACCGTGTGGGTATACAGACGCTGGTTCCAAGATGGCGTAAGGCAGTTGAGAGGAATGGAAATTATGTGGAGAAATGAAAATATTGGTCCTAAAGGATGTATCTACACACTGTACAACTTTCAAATATGTATAATAAAGGATGGATTTTAAAAAGAGTAGTGTGCATTTCTTTTGGAGTGGCCCTCGTATATAGAACTGCAACTATGGTTGTTTAGCGGTATGGTGGTGGAAAATTAGCAAGTGCAGCATAAAAAATACAATTGTTCTTTATTGGTTCACAGATAGCAGGAACGACCCCCCCACCCCCCCTGAACCCTTTCGATAACTGTCGTTTGTCACGTGTTATCCCTCTCATCCACTGTTTTTACTTTTAGTGTTGCAGCTTTGTGCTAATATGTCATATGAGTTTAGGGGACTAAGAATTTTCTTTTAAAGGCAAGAAGAGGGAAAATAAAAAGAATTCCGTTGTATGCAAGTGCGTACATTTGCCGTTTCTGCCTGTCTTCTGGATTTATCCCTCCTGGAAGCGAGTGTTACCCGAGGCGTTCGAGAGGAGGTGTGGCAGTGGGGCCTTTCCGCAGATGGGCAATTCTGTGAGAAGTATCCACGGCGACAGCCGCCGGCATTCGGCAGGAGGGGAGTTTCCTGTGTCTCGGCCTCGCCGGCTAATGGTGGCAGTCCAGCCCGCGGGGACTACTCTGGAAATGACTTTCTCAGCTGCGCAGCGGAGGGGGCGCGGCGCGGCGAGAGCTGCGCCGCAGCCACCCGACACCCCACGTCGCCCTGGCCGCGGATTGCGTGTGGGAAGAGTGGCCAGTCGTGACTCTGTCGAAGCACGACGCAGGAGCCTGCGCAAGCGGCCACTGTTTACGTACAGAACCAGGCGCAACACAGATTACTTCAAGACGAGCTCAGGTAGATTTTACGAGATATAAGGCAATAGAGAATAGAAGCTTTCAAAATGTGGTGCTACAGAAGAATGCTGAAGATAAGATGGGTAGGTCACATAACTAATGAGAAGGTATTGTATAGAATTGGGGAGAAGAGGAGTTTGTTGCAAAATTTGACTAGAAGAAGGGATCGGTTAGTAGGACATGTTCTCAGGCATCAAGGTATCACCAATTTAGTATTGGAGGGCAGCGTGGAAGGTAAAATTGTAGATGGTGACCAAGAGCTGAATACACTAAGCAGATTCAGAAGGATGTAGGTTGCAGTAGGTACTGGGAGATGAAGAAGCTTGCACAGAATAGAGTAGCATGGACAGCTGCATCAAACCAGTCTCAGGACTGAAGACCACAACAATAACAACCGTATACTGTGCCCTAACACCACTTTTTTTTCTTCTTCATCCGAAAGTTTAACTGCAAATGCAAACGTAACCGTTATCACTATAAGTTATCCATGACACTTATTGATTATTACGATCCAATTTATCTCTTAGAGATATTACGCAGTAAAATCCAAGTTGCTACTGTAGTAGTTAGCGCTTTTTGTAGTGATGGATCCCTTTAGATTAGGTTGCCATCCTCAGACCAAGTCCATGATTATACAATGAGTGGTCGCTGCTACTCTGTATCCTGTTACAGCGTGATGTAGCTTTAGGAATCTCATGCAACTCTAACCATATCATTTGTTTGGTCAACGGTCAGTCTTCCAAAACTGACGAAAAAACGTCAGATTATAAATATTACGAGAAAGGACGATTAACAACAGCGGCAAATCACAAAACAGCCTTTAGCAGAAGAGTTCTAAATCTACAGCACGTTGTAACAGAGTGTCAGCGACCACTGATGTTATATGGGCAAAGTCTGAAGACGGCATTCTAGACGATATGGATCCAACATAATAAAAAAACACTGAACTACTACAATAGCAATTCGGATTTTGCTACATTTATTGTTGCTCTCACTGTTTCGACATATTATACCTCCATCATCAGACGGATTTACTACAATTAAGAACACATGAAAGCTTTGTATATGCATCTTTTTGTGGATGACATGTAGCACTGTCTGGCAGCGGGAGACACACGCATGAAGGTGTGTGTGTGTGTGTGTGTGTGTGTGTGTGTGTGTGTGTGTGTGTGTTTGTGTGTGAAGGGTGCTGGGGACAGGCAGTGAGAATGGAAAAATGGAAGGGCGGCAGATTAGGATTTGACATCCCGTCGATATCGAAGTCTCTAGCGACGGACAGAAGTTCTAATTACGAAATGGCAGGGAAGGAAATCGGTTGTGCCCTTTCTAAATAACCCTCCCGCCATTTACCAGGAGCGATTTAGGCCACTCTCGGAAAACCTACATTTGGATGTTTGTGTATGTCCATCCTTGCGATTGATGGTCCGCGGGATTTCGGCGTTCATTTACGTGACAAAGTGAAACACCTGCAGCCGTCATCTTGATGTTATTTTATTACAGATGAACCCGTGTCGGTGACAGAACACAATCTTCAGGAATTAAATGACGCTACGGAGTTGAACTACAGTCGTATACATGATCCCATCAGTCGCAAACATTTATCAACTGGCTTCTGTAAATACTACAAAACCGTTGTCGGGTTAGCAACGATTAACAAATGAAAATTTACATGCAACGCGATAATCCGGTTTCCTCAGCCTTGTTTAATCATTCTCAAAGTTCATGTCTCTTTCCATATAATTCAATACTTCAAAGGAGAGATGGATTCAAATTTAAGGTTTCCTTTGGAAGGACGCTAACTTACCTTGCTTTATGCAGTTGGGAACACTTTCTCCGTCATCCGTCGGCATTTATTCAGGCACTTGAGAACAGGGTAGATAGAGCAATATGACAGGAAAACATCCATAAGATTAACACGAAAAATGTTACCCTGTCTAATTATTAGAACTGCCCTAAACAGAATATGCTAGAGATTACCTATGTAACGGTGTCAGCAGCCTTGTACAGTACCGACTCCACCGCAGGGCGGGGGAGTACCTGCAGGCTCGTCAGCGTGAAAGTTTTCACCTACTTACCCTGAGCCAGGGTGTTCACTAATGGTGAGAAGGAGCGAATTCAGCAATGCTCAAGTTGCATTCATTTATTAATCTCGTACCGAGTACAATGACTCTCGAGGCCAGTGTCAAACGGGCAAGGTGGGAGTCGAAACCACGGTCCTTGGCGTTGTTATGTCGTCAGGCTGTGGCAGTAAAGCTCACAGCGTGGTTTGAACACTGTATTCTTTCTGAGCAGGCAGTTCGGTGCCAGATGATGCTGAGTCAGTGCTGGAAACGCTGGACTTCACGGTCACGTTCCGAGTCGATGGTGCTGGCAGAATGCCCGGCAGCGGCTTGAGACGAAGCCAACTCATCCAGGGACTGAATTGTGGCCCTCATTTCCTCGCTTGCGGTGTCAGCCGGTGGCAACTGCTAGGCGGGTCGAAGGCTGGTAGGCACAGTTCGAGACTCGAGCTCGTTAGTGCTAGACGCAGGACCGTATTGAAAGCAGACCCGCTGAACTATGCTCACTGACAATGATGGCTAAACCAACAGCAGAGAAGCTCCTCTAGACCACCGGATAGTAGCCTGCTTTACAGCAGTCGCCGACTCGGTGTCCTTTGCAGGTTGGGCGGGCTTACACTATCTACATTATCCTACACACATTAAAAAAATGTTTTGTATCACTTCGGTTCCGAAAGTTCCGGAACCTGTACAGAAAATTGGAGTAGAGATCAACATAAACATCAATTCAGCCCATTTTGTTGCACATTAAAACCATACATTGCATGTTGTACCACCATACAGTGAGACCTTCAGAGGTGGTGGTCCAGATTGCTGTACACACCCGTAGATCTAACACCCGGTAACACGTCCTCTTGCATTGATGCATGCTTGTATTCGTCGTGGCATACTATCCACAAGTTCATCAAGGCACTGTTGGTCCAGATTAATCCCACTCCTCAATGGCGTTTCGGCGTAGATCCCACAGAGTGGTTTGTGGGTCACGTCGTCCGTAAATAGCCCTTTCCTAACTATCCCAGGCATGTTCGATAGGGTTCATTTCTGGAGAACACGATGGCCACTCTAGTCGAGCGACGTTCGTTATCCTGAAGGAAGTCATTCACAAGCTGTAAACGATAAGAGCGCGAATTGTGCATGAAGACGAATGCATCGCCAATATGCTGCCGTTATGGTTACACTATCGGTCGGAGGATGGCATTCATGTATCGTACAGCCGTTACCAGGCCTTCCATGACCACCAAAGCGTACATCGACTCCACATAATGCCAACCCAAAACATCAGGAAACCTCCACTTTTCTGCATTTGCTTTACAGAGTGTCTAAGGCGTTCAGCCTGACCGGGTAGCCTCCAAACTCTCTCCGACGATTGTCTGGTTGAAGGCATATGCGACACTCATCGGTGAAGAGAACGTGATGCCAATCTTGAGCGGTCCATTCGGCATGTTGTTGGGCCCATCTGTACCGCGCTGCATGCTGTCGTGGTTGCAAAGACGGACTTCGCCGTGGACGTCGGGAGTGAATTTGTGCATCATGCAGCCTATTGCGCACAGTTTGAGTCGTAACATGACGTTCTGCGGCTCCACCAAAAACATTATTCAACATGGTGGCGTTGCTGCCGGGGTTCCTCCTAGCCATAATCCGTAGGCAGCGGTCATCCACTGCCCTTGGGCGGTCTGAGCGATGCGTGTCGCCGACAGTTCCTGTCTCTCTGTATCTCTTCCACGTCGGAACAACATCGCTTGGTTCACTCCGAGACGCTGGACACTTCCCATGTTGGGAGCCCTTCCTGGCCCAAAGTAATAACGCGGTCGCAATCGAACCGCGATATTGACCGTCTAGGCATGGTTGAACTACAGACAACACGAGCCGTGTACCTCCTTCCTGGTGGAATGACTGGAACTGATCGGCTGTCGAACCCCCTCCATCTAATAGGCGCTGATAATGGGAGATTGTTTTCATCTTTGGGCGGGTTTAGTGACATCTCTGAAGAGTCAAAGAGACTGTGTCTGTGATACAATATCCACTGTCAATGTCTATCATCAGGAGTTCTGGGAACAGGGATGATGGAAAAAAAAAAATTATGTGTGTATTTGCGGGCACTAACATAGTGTGTGTCCACTCTTCGCTTATGTCGGCTTGGGCTCTAGTGCAGACACTTTCAGAGAAGTGTCTGAATATCTGCGGAGGAATGCCAGTAAACTCTTACACAATAGCCGAAGACAGAGAAGGTAGAGATGTGGATGCTGTGGTCTAGAGCGAAATCGACGTTCTAACTCTTCTCAAAGGTGTTTCAATGGGTCCAGGACGAGACTCAGTGCAGCACAGTCCATTTCTGGAATGACGTTGTCCACAAACGATTGCCGCACAGATACTTACTTATAATAGAGTCCATTGTTAATCATCTGCTTCGAATTGTTCCTCTACTGTATGCAGTACATAATGCTGTGAAATGCGTTCAAATCCTCCCTTATTTAGCGTTTTCTTAGGTGCAGTAAGGAGAGCACACCTTAATCACGAGAAATGCCCCCATGCCCTACGCCTACGTCCTCCGTACTCAGCTGCCACTGTACGGGATGGCTGGTAACCTTCTCAAGGCATTCGCCAAACCCAAACACTTCTTTCAGATTGACACGGTGTATAATGCGATTCATCATTCCCATCACCCGTTTTCAGTCATTCGCTGTCCGGCGGCATCGCTCTTTACACCTCCTCAAAAGTCACTTAGCACTGACTATAGACAGTGTTACTTTGCATGGGCTGCTCGACCATTCTTCACTCGCTTCGCACAGTCATTGTGTTAGCTGGATTGCTGGGTTACCAGGGGTTGTTTCTTCCATTTCAGAATCACGTCACCAACAGTCGACTTGGGCGGCCTTACCAGCGTTGAAATGTCGCTGATGGATCTGTTACTCAGGTGACATCCAGTGACTAGATCAGTTTATAAGCCACTGAGCCCTCCTGTCTGACCCACTCTGTTGTTAGTGCTTCTGTACTGAAAACACACTACTCTCCTCCTCCTCTTATACTGATGGGTCCTCCTCTCGTGACATCTGGTCGTCAGTTTCGGATTATATAGGGTGTTTAGATACTTTTGATCAGATAACATCTGTATAGCCTCTCTGAACCGGCGTATTGTCATTTAGAACCCCAGGTGACATACAGTCATCTCGCCGTAATGCTGAAGTGGCCTCCCAGATTGCGTTTACCCCACTGGCTACTGAACTGAGGAACGTACAGATGCCCCCATGCAAGATTGTGTGGCGTAGTGATGAAAAAACGGCTTGCTAATATATGTGAAGGTTATGTGGTTATCATATGATGACTTTCAAGAGTCGACTAGCAGTGACACATTTCCTTTGACATGTAACAGCGGTGTTCGCGATACATCGTCTGCCAATTCGCGCATAGTGGCTACTTCTGAAGAATGGCAGCAGAAGCGTTCTGCCACATCTCTCCCTGTGTGTGAAGATTATTGAAGGACATATGGCCCTACAGGGAAAAAGAGTACGGAGCGAGATCATGCTATCTTAGAGGCAGGACATTGTATTAGCATTGTTTCCTGTCTTTCCCTCAGCAAACACCACGCCACCTCGTGCCAATAAGGTGTGTGCTGCTGCTCTTTTTAAAAAAGTTTTAAAAAGTCCGTCCTTATTTACACCGACCTCTTTCGTGTTTAGACTAAGTTCTCACTAAATGCCGAGAAAATGTCTAAGTGTGTAAGCGTGTTAATAAATCCTTACACTCTTGCAAACCAGCATTACTTCAGAAAATCTGGTACAGATCTTCTGTTCATCCAGACAATCCTATTACCCAAATTATATAGGCAGTCACCTGTTTATTATCAAAATCTGTGGCACTAAGTCGACCCAAAAGTTTTGAATCATCTGTTAGGTTGGTGCATAAGCTTGTAGCGTTTTCCCATAAGTTTAATAAACACAACAGACACTCATAACAGAGAGTTTGATCATCAATAATTTCTTCTTCTTCACTATTTACAACAGTCTGCCAATGATGGGGTAACTTTTCGATTCCGTGACTGTAGAAATCACGTGGTTTTGAGGTGAAGGACTCGGAGAAGCATATACGAGTCCAGTGTGCTAACCACTGCGCCACCTCCCTCGGTCTTGGCGTAGTCTTCCTGGTTGTTGTCGTTGGACCGCGTCTGCACGACGTCTCAGCTGTTGATAATAAATGTCAGCAGTGACGTTTACACCTGGCGGAAGCAGCTCGTATAGCAGCACGCAATCACTGTTCCACCAGACGCATTACGTTATCTTTTGTGGCTGCGCGCAGGTCTTTCTACGGGAAGTTGCTGTTTTGTTTGGGCTCAACTATTACTTTATTTTCCTCATGTTAGCATAAATACACACTTTCTCTTCACCCGTAACGATACGGGCTAGGAATGGCATGTGTCCTTTACGAGCCAATTGACGACGAACGAACAGAGATGCGCCAGGTTGCGCTTCCCGACGTATGTCTCCATGTCAGTGATCACTATACATCCTGGATGTTGATCTCTGGTCTAAGAGCACGGAACTTTGGTGTGGCTGCATATTCTTGTCATTCGCATAGTCTGACATGTTGTAGTTCGGCAAAAAAATAATTTATTATTTCTGAATTTGAACTTTGTATCAATATGCAATGTAATAGGCTGATGTCGGAGAAGAATCGAAAAGTATTTTCATTTTGCGTTCTTGACATTTCGTGGCAGCCATTTTGTATTTACGCGAGAAACGAAATATGAATATCTTTGGCCGGCACGTTCAGACAGCTGAAATTCGAGTGCAGTTAGTACAGAGGTCGCTGCTCCATGCGGACGCAGCTCCGCAGAGTGTCCTAGCCGCAGCCTGCAGGAGCGCCAGACAGATGACGTAACCGGCCTTGACCGTGCAGTCCAGCAGCGCTAGCCGTGGAGGACTGGACAGACCGGTACCGCTCGGCGGCGCACACGTGCTGTGCGGAACTCGTAACGATCGGGCAACGGCACCTGCTTCTAGCACTCACTTCCCGTCCAGCACAAGGTCACTCCAGAGGTCGATTACCTTCTCTCCTAACCGTGCTTTACCGCATTTCCTAGAAAAGCGAATTGCACCCAGTATGGATGTTCTGTGTCTTAGTCCACTAAAACCAAGGAAGGCTATTGCCGTGAATCTCGTAATCACGATTGACTCCAGGTGCATAGCCGAAAAACGAACGTTGCGATTTCAAATAACATGAGGTTTAATCGACACTGCTACAGATGTTTAATCGTAATTCACGGCCGGTATTTCCGTTATCGGTGATTGTTGTTTCATGGACATAAGGCTGAGATCCAAGGCATATTTCTTCGCCTAGCGTTTCGTCTTCCATTGCTGTTGACATCATCAGAGGCTATAACGACTCAGAAAACAGAATAATGCTGAAGATTAGCTGGACATAATGGATAACTAATGGGGAGGTACTGATCTAGGAGAGACAACTACTTTGTGACAAAAACTGACTAAAAGTTTGATGGGTTGAAAAGGTATGTTCCTAGACTGAAGAAACAGAAAAAAACGGTAGTGTAAGGAAGTAGGGGGAGCAGAGTAAAAATTTTAGAGGGAGGCCAAGGTTTGACCACAGTAATTGAACTACAAGAGAAGTTCGACAATGGAAAGTGGTGCAAGAGGTTCGAAATTCTGAGGAAAATGGGAATAAGCTGTAGGGAAAGACGGGAAAACCAATAAGGAAAACAAGAATGGAAGATCACGAACGAAGTGCTCGGATTACAAGCGGTATATGTATCGAACAAGCAATGACTTGAAGACAAGAAAGGATCAGAAGTTGGCCTAAAAGGAAATTACTGATTACATTCGCTGATGGCACTGCTGTCTTCAGATAGAGTGAGGAAGAATAGCAGAACCTGTTGAACGGAAGGTTGTAATGAGCACATATTATGGACTGAGATTGAACCGAGATGAGCGATGAAATTAACATTCAAAATTCGGGGCTACGAAATAGGCGAAGTGTCATATCCAGCCCTGGAAGCAAAAAGCAACATGAGGGGCGAAGTAGACGAGTACATGGAAAGAGTGCATTCCCGGCCAAAAGAAATCTACTGGTATCAAATATCATTCTTGATTTGAAGAAGAAATTTCTGTGGATGTACTTTTCGATCACAGCTTTGTATGGAATAGAATCATGTTCTATGGAAATACCGGTTAAGAAGAGAACAGAAGTGTTTGGCATGTAGTGCTATAGAAGTATGTTGAAAATAAGGTAGAACGATAAGATAAGAAATGACGAGGTGCTCTGTAAAATCGCCGAAGAGAAGAACATGTGGAAAATATTGACAAGAAGAAATAGCAGGTGGTAAATTTGTGGTAAGTTCCTATGGGACCTAACTGCTAACGTTATCGGTATCTACGCGTACACACTACTTAATCCAACTTAAACTAACTTACGCTAACGACAACACACACACCCATGCCCGAAGGAGGAATCGAACCTCTGACGGGGGGAGCCGCGCGAACCGTGGCAAGGCGCCCTAGACCGCAAGGTTAACCGGCGCGGCTGAAAGAACAGGATGATAGTACATGTGTTAAGACATCAAGGAATAACATCCGTAGTAGTAGAGGGAGCTATAGAGAAAAAATTGTAGACGAATTGCTTTGTCGTATGTATATCTCGAGATAAGACTATGAGGATAAAATTAGAGACTTTCGAGTCCACACGAAGGCTTACCGGCAATCGTATTTCTCGCGAACTAATCGCAACTGGAGCGGGTGAAGTAACAGTGGTGTACAAAGTGCCCTCCGGCACACACCACAAGGTGACTTAAGGAGTATAGATGTATATGTAGTTGGACCAATTCCGCATTAACTGCAATTACTAAGGAAGACGAACCTCTTGTGGCGCACTAGTACACCGTGACATGTTTTGCAGCCTACTGTATTTCGCATCACAGTCTTAAGGCGGATGCAATAGTTACATAGTGCACAATCTTAACACAATACTGAAGATAGAAAAATATACCAGCACCGGTAACTGAAGTTTAAACCAGTACAAGCTGTGCAGCCACATGACACCATAAGAAAGGGAAGATTGAAAATACGAAATTATTACGAAACGATGACCATGCTTTCGAAAGAAGTAATAAAAATATTGTACTTTAACTGTCTGATTGGCAAGGGAAAACAACGAAGACACTTTCGTAACAATTGTCATACTCGAGTTCAATAGACGCAGAAACAAAAATTGGTTCAAATGGCTCTAACCACTATGGGACTTAACATCTGAGGTCATCAGTCGCCTAGACTTAGAACTACTGAAACCTAACTAACCTAATAACATCACACACATCCATGCCCGAGGCAGGATTCGAACCTGCGACCGTAGCGGCAGCTAGGTTCCGAACTGAAGCGCGTAGAACCGCTCGGTCACAGCAGCCGGCACGCAGAAACAGAAATCCTATATTACGAATGGTGTCACCTTAATTTTGGCTTCTTGTTGCAAGGTATGATCTTTTTTTCTTTATGGGTACTGGTTTGTGGTCATCGCAGTATAAAATACACATTCGCACCCGTCTTCATCAAGTACTAAGGCATTTCCTACTTTATTATAATCTTGGTCTTTCTTCGATTATTTTTTTTCACTGCCACTTAGTATCCTGTTTCTTATACACTCAAGCAAGGCAACTTATCCAATTCAGGAGTTGGTGTAAATATCCCAAATAACTGGTTACAAAAGTGCTGCATATAGCAGCCTTTTCTTTTAATGGATTCGTGCTTCCTAAAATTCCATGTAACTACTTGGTGTTGTTGATGTTGTACGAGTATTCAGTCCGATTCTTCTCACCCCCACCGCCCTCCTAGCTTCTCTCAGGTATTTTTCTCCTCAATTCGATTCTGTATGTAGGTCTTCATTAGTTATGCGATCTACCCATCTAACCTTCAGCATTCTTCTATAGCGCCACATTTCAAAACATTATATTCTCTTCCTGTATGAACTGCTTAAAAGCCTCTTTTCACTTCCGTACAAGACTACAGTCTAGACAAATACCTTAGAAACGAGATGCTAACATTAAATTTCTGTTCGATGTTAACGATGGTTTCCTTGCTATAGCCAGTCTGAATTCTATATCCTCTCTACATTGACCATCATTTATTTTGTCTCCAACCAGCAAAACTCATCTGTTACTTTTAGTTTCTCACTTCCTAGACTAATACTCTCTCAGCACCACCTGATTTGATTTGACTACATTACTTCTGTTGATGCTCATCTAATAACCTCTTTTCAGGATACTATCCATTCCGTTCAACTGCTCTTCCAAATCCCTTACTCTCTCTGACAGAACTAAAATGTCCTCAGCAAATCTCAAATTTTTGTTTCTTTTCCGTGAACTTTAATTCCTTCTCCTAATTTTTCTTAGGTGTCCATTACCGCTTCCTCAAATACAGATTGGGTAACTACTGCTTAGTTTTCATGACCTTCAATTCTTATAATTGCTGTCTGATTTTTATACAATCTTACATTTAGAGAAAGGTTTTGATCTATGAAATTATGAAGGCAACACGTATAAAAGTAAGGGAGCGAAAGGTTATCGACCACATACAAATCGAGTATCGACAAGTAAAACAGTTCTATATGGGAATTATTATCACACACACGTCCTAATACATTTCGATCTATCCCGAAAGCGCTGTTAGTACTTTCCATTTCACCGTACAAATACTACTCAGTCTATTTCAACACTAAAAATAGCACACACGATATGAATGGACAGAAACAGACACTGTTCTCACTAGATACAGTGCTGCCTATGGATTAATGATGAATTCCGGATAGCGCAAGTCCAGATAATGATCGCTACAATTACCAATCATACAACATTTTATCTCACTAGCGACTAATCACCACTATTTCTTCCTCATCATAATACCCCATTAGGCACATTGAATCCTAATTGGAATTCAGCTACTGTGAATAACAATATGTATCCAGTTCATCCCAAATATTGTTCTCTGTTAGCAGCTAGGTTACCATACCCCGCCGACCAATACATCCAGTCGACTACAAACTCAAAATTCAACCGATTTCAGAAAACCACTCTGATAATCAGTGAGGACTATAAAAAGCAAAGGAACTATTCAACAATGCTCGATTTATGGCTGTCCTTAAGTTCTGCAGCTACCTGCATCAGTGGGCGTTCTTCAGCATCCACTGTGCGTAATCCAGCGTTTCTGAGTTCAGACCAGTTGTAAGCTCGTTCCTCTCAAGAAAACTTCTGTAACATTAAAACAAAATTTTCATATTAATTACAATATATTTGTACAATCACACTCTACACTATGTAGACACAGTATTTTCATTATTATTTTACCTGAAGTTTATCTCTACGTAAGGTTGCGCGACACCTTACTTACGTGAGGCATTATTCTCATTTTCGCGAGTCACACAGAGAGTCCAGTTCTATGTTTAAAATCCGATTCCCCATTGAGAGACGAGTTCCATTTCTAGCATCATTTTGCTGACTTCTTCCTCTCAGTGTAATGACTACGTCACTTCATATCAGTCTCCTATATAGAAACGTTTTCACTGTAAACTGCACTCAGCTCGACAATAATATACTTTGAATTCTTTTTCAGTAACAGGAAAGTAATTATCGTTTAAGCTTCCATTTTCTTGACGTCTCCGGCATTTTATTCCCGGTGCGGGTTGTGGTTTTTATACTGCGGATGGCTGCGACATTCATCGATTGGAACTATGATGCCAGGCTCCCTAATAAATTTACAGACCGTACCTGCTTTCTTTCTCATAATCAACTGCTAAATAACACTTAAAGCTAACTTCAAGATAAGTCCTGTAGATAGCATGTTTAACCGCCGGAGTCAATTTCTCGGCACTTTAGATCGACAAACTGCACAAAAAATGACAGGTTTTCGAGAGATCTGTAACGTTATATAAAAATTAAACTGTATATTTTCGTAATACACCATTATAGGCATATTAATATCGATGGATGCTTAATATTTTTCCTGTTTCGAATTCTGAACTATAAACGTTTATTGCGTCTCCAGTTCACAGCATTTATCGTGCCACGAGACGGTGATGTTACCGTGACGTCACTGTTGCACGCTGTTATTGGCCGACAGAAACAAACCAAGCAGCCGTCAAGTTGATTTAAATGTTAGTGAAGCTAATATGTATGATTTGGTAGATTTCATATTTATATTTGAGTATTACAAAAATATGCAGTTTAAGTAACACACCGCATTAAAAATATCCCCAAAATGCATCACCTCTAGTTCGGTTTGTTGTGATAAAGTGTTGAGAAATGTGCCGTATTTGATTAAATATGCTACCAATTCATATTGAGCTGTTTTTATATTCACAGTATGGTGCAGTTAGTAAAACAAAACAAAAAAGGATCATTACAACAGAGGCACAAATCGCTGACGTAAATAAACTTACTAATAATATACTTTATCCCGCTGTCCGCAAGCAAGCAAATTCTTAGCAGCCTAAATTAAAGACACGTTTCACGCTCGTATTTTCTACAATCATTAGTGAAACTGTCTCTCGGTTGTGACACATATATTACTGTAATGTAGTGCGCTCTAGCGAGACATTCACGCCACCCGAAGTGGCCGTGTGGTTCTGGGCGCTACAGTCTGGAACCGAGCGACCGCTACGGTCGCAGGTTCGAATCCTGCCCCGGGTATGGATGTGTGTGATATCCTTAGGTTAGTTAGGTTTAATTAGTTCTAAGTTCTAAGCGACTGATGACCTCAGAAGTTAAGTCGCATAGTGCTCCGAGCCATTTGAACCACCGAGACATTCACAAATTTAGCGTACCTTTCCTACAATGGACAGAACTGCCAATGTCAGCAATGCAAAAATATGTTTAACACTCTCAGAACATTAATCCAGAATGTCGATTAAAGACGCATGACAGCGTAATATAGATACTCAGTCCGCCTCCTTAGCTGAGTGGTACCGTGCTCGCCTCCTATTCAAGCGGGCCCGGGTTCGATTCCCGGCCGGCTTGGAGATTTTCTCCGCTCTGGGACTGGGTGTTGTGTTGTCCTCATCATCATTTCATCCTCATCACCGGCGCGCAAGTCGCTCAGTGTGGCGTCGACTGAAGTAAGACTTGCACTCGGCGGCCGAACTTCCCCGGATGGGGTCTCGCAGCCAACGATGCCATACGTTCATTTCATTTCATAGATACTCAAAGAGTCGAGAGTGATGGTTAACCCACTCTGTTGATTCACTTTCGAGTAGTCGAACGTGACGATTACGTGGAAATTGATACGGCATCCATAGACTACACTACGATGTCGACTGCATCTTTGTCGACCGCACCCATCCCGCCGCGCGCCATCCACGGCTACGCCAGACACGGCAGTCCTGAACCGCCCGCCAAAGCGCCGCCGGCCGAAATCGCATTTCTTCGCTCGTCGTTCTCCCAGGAGTAGCGCGATGCATACACTCTACCAGAAGACGTGAAAGTGACATAATTTCACTGCACGCTACTCTGATTGGTCGGTGCATCCTTTTAAGCTGGCACAATTGAGAGCACCCTCAGATACTGAGCATCTACAGACTTATCAACATTAGCGTAGAAGACTGCAGTGATAATAATGCGTCGAAGTAGCACGATGCTATTACACATTACTATGTGCCAATGACTTATATAAGTCTATCAGCATTCAAGATTATTTCTTACTATCAAGAACATTGCCATCATTGCATATGACTCAGCGCCACAGAACAACCTACGGCATTCTAAGTTGTGTATAGCTCAATTATTAAGGTGCAGAGTGTAAATAACGTGTTACCTATTTACAGATGTCTCATTATATTTAGTGGCCAACTGAGCTACCGCTTCAACACATACAAACTGAGCCTTTACTCCGTTCAAGCCACGTCGGAATACCTTTGTTAATGGAGCTAACGGGAATTTCACGGCACAGTCTTAGAACTATGTACCACTTGCTCCAAAAACATCACTCATTGACTGTCATGATCTAAATAAATCAGGGAAACATTCGAAATACGTTCTGATATTTTAAACTCTGTAATACTTTATTGATATTCCTTATATTTTCCCCTGATGACACGAAATTCACACCAGCTCCTCGAGTGGCAGAGGTGACAAACACTGGAGGCATTTGGCTTTCAGGAGCTTTTATCAGCCTAATATTGTACCTTAAGAGTGTTGGTGAAGTTTGATGATTTTCGGACCTTCGTAAAGTAAGAACCATGTACTACGCAAGAAAAGACAATGAAGATATATCGCTTCTGCCGCCTGACATGCATGGAAATAATGATAAATGTAGAGTAAGTGGTATAGACCCTGATCAATATACTTTCATAAAAATGCTCTTGCAATTAACATCCAGTTGCTTTGGTTCCGATTTACATCCTTTCTAGTAAGTACAATCTCTCCATACGTCCTAGAACCATTGTGTGGAATAAGAAAGTATTGGTTTGTTGATTAATTTGGTGAGTGGACCAAACAGTGGGGTCAACGGTCCCACCGGATTAGGGAAGGACGGGGAAGGAAGTCGGCCCCGCCCTTTCAAAGGAACCAGCCCGATATTTGCCTGTAGCGATTTAGGGAAATCACGGAAACCCTAAATGAGGATGGCCGGAAGCAAGTTTGAACCGTAGTCCTCCCGAATGCGAGTCCACTATGCTTAACACTGCGCCACCTCGCTCGGTTGATATAGGCATGCAGGCGTTTATCCAAAAGTCAAATGATACGACCATTTGGAATACAACTGCTATGTTGCAGAAATTGCGCTACTGTCCGCACGTCGTATGGGATCGGCGTTTCGCATCACATACACTACTGGCCATTAAAATTGCTACACCAAGAAGAAATGCAGGTGATAAACGGGTATTCATTGGACAAATATATTATATTACAACTGACACGTGATTACATTTTCACGCAATTTGGGTGCATAGATCCTGAGAAATCACTACCCAGAACAACCACCTCTGGCCGTAATAACGGCCTTGATACGCCTGAGCATTGAGTCAAACAGACCTTGGATGGCGTGTACAGGTACAGCTGCCCATGCACCTTCAACACGATACCACAGTTATTGTGACGAGCCAGTTGCTCGGCCACCACTGACAAGACGTTTTCAATTGGTGAGAGATCTGGAGAATGTGCTGGCCGGGGCAGCAGTCGAACATTTTCTGTATCCATAAAGGCCCGTACAGGACCTGCAACATGCGGTCGTGCATTATCCTGCTGAAATGTAGGGTTTCGCAAGGATCGAATGAAGGGTAGAGCCACGGGTCGTAACACATCTGAAATGTAACGTCCACTGTTCAAAGTGCCGTCAATGCGAACAAGAGGTGACCGAGACGTGTAACCAATGGCACCCCATACCATCACGCCAGGTAATACGCCAGTATGGCGATGACGAATACACGCTTCCAATGTGCATTCACAGAGATGTCGCCAAGCACGGATGCGACCATCATGATGCTGTAAACAGAACCTGGACTCATCCGAGACAATGACGTTTTGCCATCATGCACCCAGGTTCGTCGTTGAGTACACCATCGCAGGCGTTCCTATCTGTGATGCAGCGTCAAGGGTAACCGCAGCCATGGTCTCCCAGCTGATAGTCCATGCTGCTGTAAATGTCGTCGAACTGTTCGTGCAGATGGTTGTTTTCTTGCAAACGTCCCCATCCGTTGACTCCGGGATCGAGACATGGCTGCACGATCCGTTACAGCCATGTGGATAAGATGCCTGTCATTTCGACTGCTAGTGATACGAGGCCGTTGAGATCCAGCACGGCGCTCCGTATTACCCTCCTGAACCCACCGATTCCATAGTCTGCTAACAGTAATTGGATCTCGACCAACGCTAGCAGCAATGTCACGATACGATAAACCGCAATCGCGATAGGCTACAATCCGACCTTTATCAAAGTCGGAAACGTGATGGTACGCATTTCTCTTCCTTACACAGCAATGTTTCGCCAGGCAACGCCGGCCAACTGCTGTTTGTGTATGAGAAATCGGTTGGAAACTTTCCTCATGCCAGCACGTTGTAGGTGTCGACACCGGCGCCAACCTTGTGTGAATGCTCTGAAAAGCTAATCATTTGCATATCACAGCATCTTCTTCCTGTCGGTTAAATTTCGTGTTTGTAGCACGTCATCTTCGTGGTGTAGCAATTTTAACGGCCAGTAGTGTAGTTTGGCCTTGGATGTTCGCATGGCTGTTGCTTTCAGCGTAGGCCAGCGGTGCGCTGTCACTGCATTCGATAGCGGCTGGATTGTAGTGCTCGCCGCATGGGGCACTCCATTTCCGAGCTCGTATGTGTACTGGACTTCTCACGCTACACCATGTGTAGGGTGTACCGTGAGTACCCGTATTCGTAGAAATCCGCTGCCACCACCTGAGCCAATTTTAATCGTATTGATGATACGGTCGCTGTTGATTTTCAGATCGCTTGTCGACTTGTGGTAAAAATGCTACCACCCCACACCTTTGCAGGCTGCGCACCAGAACACAGGAATTATCGTGGGAGCAATAATACCTCTACTGGACGCTCGACGCACGAAAAATTTCATAACACATTTTTCACATTTTATACCACAAAATTTCTTTATATTCATGACCAGTTTCGTCAGATCTTGTGGCACATGTACCATGTGGTGTTACAGTGAGTTTAAATAAATGTGAAGTTCGTCTTGACTGATGACTCATGATGCATGTTGGTAGAAGTCAATGGTAAGGTATTCAGAAGAGATGATGAATTCTGCTGAGCAACATGGTGCTGGTGAGCCAGGATGAACTTTACATGGAATGAAAGAGGTCATGGATACGTCTGCTGTCATCTGTCAGTGACAGAGGATACACAACTGTACTGTTAGATCATTAATATCCGTTAGTTCACCTAAAATCCAAGAGGATAACAGTACCTTCAGCAAAATCCATCACGCCATCGTTCAAGTTTTTCATTAGAATGTTCTGCGGAACTCTGTTGAGATTAGGCTGCTTATTCACCTCTTCATATTCTCTAACCCTCCACCTCAGTCCAACTCGGCATATCGGGTTCACGCTTCAGAAAGACGTGTGCGTCTTGAACTCAGCTCCAGCGAATATCCAGAAAGAATAGGCGGCGGGTGAGTGAGCATGAATCGAAATCGTGCCCGAAACCCCTTCCCAGAACTTCCAGTGCGTTGTCTACTCTGTATCACAATCCGTTGATCCATTCAGCGTGGTGATGGATGTTGCCATACGCTACGATGTAATTGTTGTTAATTCGGTTACTCATCAGTATAGATTCCACAGATGCTACTACAATTCTTACTCTCTGATGTTTTCTCCAATCTTTTCCTCTCCTGTGCCAACCTCAGAGTAGCACATGCAAACTATGCCATCAATTATTTGCTCGATGTATTCCTATCTCTGTCTTCCTGTATAGTTTTTACCCTCTTCAGCTCCCTGTAGTACCATATAAGTTATTTCTTATGCCTTAATAAATGTCCTGTCGTCCCGTCCCTTCTTCTCGGCAGTGTTATTAGCCGCATGTAGCAACCAAACTTGTTGTTCTATAGGCATTACTTGTTAGTAACGCTGGTAAATGCACGATAAAAACTGGCAGATTCAAAGCGTTTCTCGTATTCTGAATTAGGATGAAGGTTAAACTTCCTGGCAGATTAAAACTGTGTGCCGGACCGAGACTCGAACTCGGGACCTTTGCCTTTCGCGGGCAAGTGCTCTACCATCTGAGCTACCCAAGCACGACTCACGCTCCGTCCTCACAGCCTTGCTTCTGCCAGTACCTCGTGTCCTACCTTCCAAACTTCGCAGAAGCTCTCCTGCGAACCTTTCAG
The DNA here is from genome assembly GCF_023898315.1 of Schistocerca nitens. Lineage (NCBI taxonomy): Eukaryota > Metazoa > Arthropoda > Insecta > Orthoptera > Acrididae > Schistocerca > Schistocerca nitens. The sequence goes on along the minus strand of NC_064614.1, from coordinate 709,896,954 downwards.
AACTAGCACTCTTCTGTGAAGTTTGGAAGGTAGGAGACGAGAAACTGGCAGAAGTAAGGCTGTGAGGACGGGGCGTGAGTCGTGCTTGGGTCGCTCAGGTGGTAGAGCACTTGTCCGCGAAAGGCAAAGGTCCTGAGTTCGAGTCTCGGTCTGGGGCACAGTTTTAATCCGCCAGGAAGTTTCACATTAGCGCACACTCCGCTGCAGAGTGAAAATCTCATTCTGGAGGATGAAGGTTCACTGAGACGGAAAAGTTATGAAGCTTGTGAATCAATACATCTTAGCGCTCATATTAGCAGTGTACAAACCTGTATGCGAATTAGTACTCGAGAAAAGAGAATAAATACATATGTTGCATATTGATGTTTCTTCGCTGTGAACAAAGTTACAGAGGCATCACGTGCAGTAGTTTTCATAAACTAAGCCTGACGTAGGCGAGCGGACAATGACGTCATCCCACTGTAGTATGCCGCGGCGCTTCCTGAACACGGCGGTTGACGTGTACGCCGTAGAACATCCGGAGATGGTGGTCGCGAGATAGGGAAGAGTGGAGAGAGCCATCAGCATACAATTGCCTGGGCCGTGGATACACTCTCTCCGAGACAGCAGCGCCGCTGGTGGCCTATGCTCCTTGCAGAGAAAAGACAAAAGGCAGTCTTTGCCGGGCTGCCACGGTTCACAATGTGTGCACAGTTTTCCATTGTTCACTTTAAGTTTCTTTTTATGAGCACTCGAAACCAACAGATTCTGTTACTATGAAAGAGGACTAAGAATTCGTTGATACCGTACGTTAGTATGTTGCTGGCTGGAGATCCGGTACAAGACTCTACTCATCTCAATAACACTATCGGTACCGGTATACTGATAGAGCTATGTCGCACAACGTATCTTGAGGCCTATGACATGAATTTAACCTCAAAATAAGTTGTGTATTACATCTTTAGACGTGGATATGCTAAGGCGTGACAAAAAAGGGAATACCCACGAAACATTTTTGAATGTGAATTATTAGATTGCAATTCTCTGTGACAAGTAGAACGGCCACCAGAGTGCATTAGCACTGTGCGTCTTCTATGTTGTTACCAGAGCTGGTAGTGTACACAAGATGCCCGAGCAGCGCCACGTGTTGAGTCACCACTATGAGGGATACGGACATGCCGTGTACTCGTGTGTGACAGCGTTATCAGAACGTGGTGGTGTTGAAAGTGGCCTCGATGTAGGTCTCCATTTGCCGGGCGTGTCGAATCGTGCAATATCCAGATTTGTGGGATATTCGGATGTGACAGAGGGCCGATGTTATACCGTACGGAGAGGCGAGGGTAGGCAGACTCATCGTCAAGGTCCCGGTCGATCGCGTCAGACGACCACAGGAGAGGATCGCCGTATTGTGTGCCAAGGCCGTGGCAGTCGCTTCACATCTGAGCGCACTATCCGAGAAGAGATAATGGACTCCTTGCAGCATTCTGTGTCATACCGCACCATCGGTCGAAGGCTAGTGGCTGTCAGACTATGGAATTACCAACCCGTGCGTAGGTTACGACTAATACCATAACACAAGGGACTCCGTTTGCCTGGTGCTGTGACCGGGAAGCATGAACGGCTTGTGAATACCGTAGCATCGTGCTTAACGATAAATCGTGATTCGGCATTTTCCAGAATGACCATCATAGGCGAGTATGGCGGTGATCTTGGGAAAGGTTCCATTGTTCCACTGTTCTGGAGATGCACAGCGGTATTACTTCTGGCGTCATGGCGTAGGCAGCCGTTAAGTATTACTTCTGGTTACAGCTTTTAGTGATTGAGGGCACAACGTCACACCACGTCTTGCGTCATTATGTGCTGTCTCTCATGCGACAGTATTGTAGTGTCATTTTACAACATGACAATGGACGTCCAGCCGGCCGCTGTGGCCGAGAGGTTCTAGGCGCTTCATTCTGGAACCGTGCGACCGCTACGGTCGCAGGTCCGAATCCTACCTCGGGCATGGATGTGTGTGACCTCCTTTGGTTAATTTGTTTTAAGTATCAGTAAACATTTCCGGGCTAAGTTGCCGTGGTCGATCTGTAGCACTTCTTCTCCCTGACGTTTCGTTCTCAACTACGGAGAACATCTTCCGAGATGAGCAGTCGTCGACTCACCTCGGAAGATGTTCTCCGTAGTTGAGAACGAAACGTCAGGGAGAAGAAGTTCTACAGATCGACCACGGCAACTTAGCCCGGAAGTGTTTACTGATGAAGACGCCGGCCGTGAAAGCCTACATGGGATGATTTGTTTTAAGTAAAAAATGGCTCTGAGCACTATGGGACTCAACTGCTGAGGTCATTAGTCCCCTAGAACTTAGAACTAGTTAAACCTAACTAACCTAAGGACATCACACACATCCATGCCCGAGGCAGGATTCGAACCTGCGACCGTAGCGGTCACGCGGTTCCAGACTGCAGCGCCAGAACCGCGCGGCCACTTCGGCCGGGTGTTTTAAGTAGTTCTAAGTTCTTAGGGACTGATGACCTCGGATGTTAGGTTCCAAAGTGCTCATAGCCATTTGAACCATTTGACGTTCACACCTGGCACCTGCCTTTGTGAACTGTCTGCATCATGCTGAGGTACTCCCGTGGCCATCAATGTCCCCAGATGTGTTCCTGATAGGACATGTGTGTGACGAGTTCGAACCTCAAATCCGTCCCGGTGCTATTATCCAGGATTTGAAGAACTAGTTACAGCAGTTGTGGCTCAACTTGCTTCAGGAGAGGACACAACAGATTTACGACTTCTGTTGGTGAAAAAAAATAAAAGTTCCATTGCCAGTATTTGGCCGGAAACAGAAGAAGAGCATGTGGCGTGAAGTACCATATCGCCATACAATGCGCAAAAGTCCTGGTTTAACCTCTCCGCAGTGTCTCATGAAGTTAGGGGATGTGACTCTTTTGATGGTGATCCGTCCATTGCGTAGGGCCGTTAAGTTTGGCGGTCCCGATTCTATTCGCGACGAGTAGGCTACGTGCTGGCATCAGTTTTCACCCACTCCCTTCTCATCATCATTGCACTACACAAAATACACACAAAGTACACGCACAGCCGGCCGGAGTGGCCGTTCGGTTCTAGGCGCTACAGTCTGGAACCGCGTGACCGCTACGGTCGCAGGTTCGAATCCTGCCTCGGGCATGAATGTGTGTGATGTCCTTAGGTTAGTTAGGTTTAAGTAGTTCTAAGTTCTAGGGGACTGATGACCACAGCAGTTAAGTCCCATAGTGCTTAGAGCCATTTGAACCATTTTGTACACGCACGCAGTACTACGAATAGTGTGTAAAGGAGCATGTTGTAAATAAACAAACGAAAAAGGCTTTACGTCACCTGAACCGAATCAGCGCTTGCTCCCAGGCCAGAGGGAGTACGGCGTCATACTGACATGCTGACTCGTACTCCAGGTTCTTTGTAAATTTTTCTCGATTTTGCAATCAGTGAAATGACATCACACACCCACTCAGCCTGCGAAGTGTCATTTCATTTCCTCTTTACCTCCTGTGTGCTTCACTTTCTTTGTCTGGCAGTGTATGCCATTTCCCTGCCCATGCAAATTACAGTATATAAATTTACGTAATAACTTGAGATTGTTAGAAACTGAATTATTGTTTATTGCGTTTAATGGTATGAAATTGAAAATTTTAGGTTGAGCCGACCAATCTATGTCGAAATCAGGCCAATAGATTGGAACTGTTCAACTTCAAAAGTGGCGAAGCAGAAAAATTTAGAGACGAATACGGAGGCCAGTTTTCCATTCTTCCGAAGGTTCGACAGGGAGAACGTCGTGACGGTCACAAGCTATGGTGGACATGATGGCGTAAGTGAATGACGTATACACAAGAGGTTACAAGTGAAGGCAAACCCATTAGTTCGGGAAACGTGAGCCCATCGATATCCCTGAACTAAGAAGGATACAAAATGGTGCGTCAAAAATTGAAATACTCAAGCAATAAAATATCCGTAACATTTGATTGGAAAAGAAATAATCGTTCGTCACATTGTGTACTAGTAAAATTATTCAGACTGAGTTACATAACAAAACTGACAAATAAGACGTCACTGAATGTAGAAAGATTACTTACTGGCGTATCAGGCCGCGTTCAGAGCAAAGCTTAACAGGGTAGCCCGACAGTATGTCGCTGGTGTCGGTCGAATCTGAGTGGCGAAGTAACCTGTGATAGAAAATTTTGGTCTCTGCGGATCACTGTAGGGTGCCTGGTAAAGGATACATTTTACTGAATCATACATGAAAATCTGCTCTTCTCCGTATCACGGATGGTGCGTAGGAAGAATCAATGCTTCCTCTTGGGCTCCTGTACGTGAGCTATTATTTCCATAATTTATCCACACAGACACGCACGGGGCTGAATAAACATAATGATTTCTACACTGGAAGATAGTCTTCCAGTTTTCCAAGCACATTCTTCAGAGATGTATGGCATACTGATTCGAGTTATGCAGGTTAAGATTTTTCCACGTTTCTGTTCCACTTTCTCTCCAGTCAGTAAAATCTGCGACCATTCGCGCCACCTTTCTCCTATTGACATATTTCAATACTGAATAATAATTTCTGACTCATCTTAAACCACTCTTTAAAATATTATTAGCTTAGAAAAAGAACGCTCAACTCTGGTAATAGCTGTGCAGTCCCAAATCATTGACTGTTGCACACCGACCAGCGCAGCGCCGCGAAACGGCATCAATGAGGCGCTGACCAGAGCGCCAATGAAGAGAGTGAACTGCGCCACACATCAAGGAAGACAAGGGCTCAGCGCCGCCTGACAACGCTGATTTAACCATCCGCCCACTGCTGGTCCGCCCAGTTTTTATATTAAGCATATGCAACCTGTTGGGTGCATACCTTATATACTGAAAATTGCTGCTGTCGGCGATGTTTATAACTCTGTCTCTCAATTGGTTCAAATGGTTCTAATGGCTCTGAGCACTATGCGACTTAAATTCTGAGGTCAACAGTCGCCTAGAACGTAGGACTAATTAAACCTAACTAACCTAAGGACATCACACATATCCATGCCAGAGGCAGGATTCGAACCTGCGACCGTAGCAGTCGCTCAGTTCCAGACTGTAGCGCCTAGAACCGCGCGGCCACTCCGGCCGGCTGTCTCTCAATTCATTTTGTTTACATGTTTACAGTATTTTTCTCCAAAGCACCTTATCCTAGGGGTCATTGAACCGGTCGTCTCAGTCTAGTTACGCCCTGCTATTTTCGCTGTGTTGTTTCCTTAATTGTGTGGTGATTATTTTCCGCACATCCTTTTGGAGTAAACAACATATCGCGACATGGCGCAGTTCTATACAATGAGGGTGTCTCTGCAACAGTCCACGCCGTTGCTTAGTAACAGTCCGAGACGAGGGGTTTGGCGAGCAACATGAACGTGTCTGTCCGCGGTCAGCAAATCTTAACAAAACCACGAAATACAGAAAGAACGCGGAGCAACGACAACAGCCAGAAGGTAAGTCGTCAGTAAACATCTGAGATGCGTCAGTAAGTGGCACTCAGAAAGAGGGCGTCAAATCGACTTCCCCTTTCTGCGGAAGCATAAAGTAAAATGTCGTAGACTTGTACATGTAATGAATCTGGAGGACTGCGACTCTACAGTTATATTCAGCGCAATTTGATTCAGGAAACAAACCATGCAGACTGTTCATTACGGCTTGTCTGAGGCAGTTGATGTTGGAGAAGCATTAATCTTACAATCGTGTAATTACAATAAAATTGTAATACTCTATTACAAATTATACGAGTTAAGTATTAAGTTTTCCCTTGATTAGAAAAAAAATATTTCTAAGGAACTACTCTAGATACAGTTACGCGGCTTATTGCAAAACTCATAATGTTTTTTCTATGCATTTCCTCATGCCCTTTGTTACTTGTCCATTGAACATGTCCAGGCGATATTTAATTTCTCTCCGTCTCTTTGGCATCATCTCTTCCATCACAACCTATTCCATCACCTATTCGTGACGTAAGCGCTTTCACATTAGGAAACGGTGAACTGAAGACTTTATCTCATGGAAACCGCACAAAAAAGTCAAGAGGTGTCCATGTCTAGTGAATTTGGTGGCCACGGTTTTGGACCGTCGCTATTGTTCTCTCTGTCCGATAAGGTCCCATCCAGTAACTTGAGAACAAATAATAATACCCAGTGTGTCCCGGTACAATCTGGTTGGAACACTAACCTCAGTTAAAATTACTGTAAAGCAATACCGAAGTGCAACCATAAAAACTTCAGGAGTAAAGCTAGCAGTTTTAAAAAAGAGCGCACAAATAATGGAAGTGAATGCGTAAAATCTTCAGGAGTTAAGCTACCATCTGCAACAAACCTCGTAGCTATCTAACCCTGTACATTCCCCTACGAATTTTCCGTGACTAATAATCTGGTTCAAAATGGTTCAAATGGCTCTGAGCGCTATGGGAGTTAACATCTGTGGTCATCAGTCCCCTAGAACTTAGAACTACTTAAACCTAACTAACCTAAGGACATCACACACATCCATGCCCGAGGCAGGATTCGAACCTGCGACCGTAGCGGTCACGCGGTTCCAGACTGAAGCGCCTAGAGCCGCACGGCCACACCGGCCGGCGACTAATAATCTCTGTATTCGCTCTACTGTGATTGTATAAAAAAATGAGTGGCACCGTTATATCTTGAAACATATGTTTTCCATGCACATGTGAAGAATTTCTAATTATTATGAACGAATTTCAAACATCAAGCTGTATTTTTATGAGAAAAGTAATTTACCTTTTAAGCCGCAGCTGTCTTAAAAACTAAATTAGATGTATTTTGGAAGTATTGCTTCTGCTTACGTACTATGAAATAAGGCAGGTCAGCTATCATCTTTCGCGCCACTGTGCTTCGTACCATCAGTCCCAGTGCAGTGTGCCAAAATTGTCTTTGCTTCTCGTCTCCCTAGCACTGAATCGATGGAGGTCGCAGGAATTCGAGCTGCTAATATGTTGACTCTTATCACTGCCAAAATTTTACGATAAGTGAAACGTTGTGCAAGAAGCCTGACACTGAAGTCGTCATTTGTTTAAACACGTGTTTCATTTCGGTGATAAGTAATTGCCGCGCGGGATTAGCCGAGCGGTCTTGGGCGCTGCAGTCATGGACTGTGCGGCTGGTCCCGGCAGAGGTTCGAGTCCTCCCTCGGGCATGGGTGTGTGTGTTTGTCCTTAGGATAATTTAGGTTAAGTAGTGTGTAAGCCTAGGGACTGATAACCTTAACAGTTAAGTCCCATAAGATTTCACACACACTTCAACATTTTTTTTTGATAAATAATTTGTAGCAGAAGTATCATTTGCGCATATCTTCTTGCGCTATTGTGTATCCCCCACCCATCTAACACAGTAAACATTAGTGCTCTTAGAATACTCTTGCAGCACTGACTGACGTGTGTAGCTGTCAAGTTAGAAGTTAAAATACTATATGACTTCAGTCTAATAATCGCTTGTCTTTGGTTGCAACCAACCTAATTTTTCGATATTGTGTGCAAAGATAATCTTCATTCAACGCACCAATAAATTTATATCATTTCAAATTCTGTTACAAGAAACATTTCTGTGATTTTTAACTCCGCATATTACGTCTGCTTTCACTGAGTACGTAGATGCGCTGAACGCACCCCCGTTTGCTGGCTAAGGCTCACTAAACGACTCGAATACCCTTACGTTAGAACAGTTTTCTAAATTAAATTTGACTTTTTAGTGCAGAGAAATACTTCATTTAATTGGCTAATTTACGGTTTTTGCCAATTTAATTTTTCCTTATTTATTCCCATTTACTTCTTTCGGGTTACCTCATCCTCGCGTGCTCCACGGCAGTGCTTCGGTTGCCTCAGCATAGATACGCTGACGTTGGTACGTAATGTGTGTCCCAGAAAGAATGCTCAATAATCAGGAATATGGTAGGAAAGACCATTCGAAGCAAAACAGTTAAGTAAACATGAGATCTAAAATGAATGCCTTAAGAACTAGAGCACTTCTCCGTCTTCGATGATGGAGAAAAAGTCTCTTCTGCTTGAAGCTCTTTGCATCCATATTTTGGGAGGAGGCAGTACGGAGAAAAACAAGAAAAAATATTTAATAAACACGGGTTCTAAAACGTAAACATTAAGAACTATGAACACTTGTTCAGCAGAAGAGATGTGTTTAACAGTGCCGCAGGTGAAGAAGTCCTCATAGTTAGCAATGTATGTATCTTTACCCCTGGTTAACTAGATGATTTTGCTTCGAAGGGACTGATAACCTTAACAGTTAAGTCCCATAAGATTTCACACACACTTCAACATTTTTTTGGATAAATAATTTGTAGCAGAAGTATCATGTGCTTCACACATCTAGAAAGGTCATTGACCGAATGATGTAGGACAACATGTTGGACAATCTAAAATTGAAGAAGATGAACTAGGAGGCCAAAGACTAATTAAGAAGTTGTGTCGTATTCCTGTATACTGACCATTACTCCTGGGACACCCTGTAGGATGGAGGAGTACGTAGGAAAAGAGACCTTTGGTTTTACAAAAGGGAGAGACAGAACAGTTGCTACTGGACTAATTAGAGTTCTTGGTGAAAGAACTGCAGAAAGAGGAAATTGAATGAGTTTGTGCTTCACACATCTAGAAAGGTCATTGACCGAATGATGTAGGACAACATGTTGGACAATCTAAAATTGAAGAAGATGAACTAGGAGGCCAAAGACTAATTAAGAAGTTGTGTACAAGACAGCAAGTTACCATAAAGGTAAGACGTGGTGTGACTGACTGGTTTGAAAAAGTTGGAGTAAGACAGGTTGTTGACTTTCACCAGCTCTGTTCACTAAATGTACTTACAATGAAGATACTAGAAGTAGAAAAGGAAGGAATACCCACCGGGCACCAGATAATCAACTGCGTTAGATTCGCTGATTACATGGTACTCTTGAGAATATTATCCAGATTTGAAAAAAGGATTTCAAGGGTAACAATGAAAATCAACTAAAAGAGACTACTTGAAAGAACTTGACAAAGAGGTTATGAAAGTAAAAACAACATAGTCGAGTGAGACACGGGAATTTAGTTGGCGTAGGCGAATGAGAAATGAAGAGAGGGAAAAATATTAGTAGCACATGCATTTGGGAAAAGATATCAAAAGGGACATTGCCCTGTAGACTTCAACACTGAACATAACTTATTGTTTATAAACAATTTTTTTGATAACCGTGAAACAAGATTATATATTGGGAAAGATCTGGAGACACCTGGATGTTTCAGATAGAATACATAATGGCAAGACCGAGGTTACGAAACCAAATTTTTTACCGCAGAATATTTCAGGGGTCAAATATAGAACCTGGCCGTAATGTATTCCGTATATTTGGTATAAAATTTTGATTAAAACTGACGAAATTGCTGAAACGGAGGAAATTAAGGGAATGGTGCCTACCTAAAGTGAAGAAACGAGTGCTAGTTGAAAGTTGCAATGCGAATATTAGGCAATGATTGAATGACACAAAGGAAAGGAATATAGTAGAAGGTGAATGGGCAACGTTGAGGGATGAAGCAAGGCAGCAGGGGATCAAATAGTTAAAAAAAAGCAAGGCCCACTAGAAATCTTTGAATAACACAAGAGATATTGAAGTTAAGTGCAGAAAGAAGAAAATTTAAAAAAATGGCAAATGACGCAGGTGAAAGGGAATAAAGACGTCTAAAAATAAGATTTCCAGAACGTGCAACGTGGCAAATCAGCATGTGCGACTATGGTAAGAATAGGCAGTGTCCATAGGAAAAGTAAACAGACATTAGCAGATATGAGAAGCAATAGTATGAATACTATCTCTGATGGCAAGTCGGTACCAAGCCAATAAGAACCTGTCTCACTGAGCGGCTTCTTCAGCGATATCTCGATCGTCTTCACTAATGGAGCATAGACAATGGCTTTCGTTTTTCCACTGACAAAACCGTTTGTATGAATTTCTGGCGCCGCAGTTGGTTTCTTCCACCGATTTTGCTACTCTTCCGTTCGTTAAAACTACGAAATTAATGGGACTCATGCTCGATTAGAAACTTTCTTGGTCCTTTCACGTGTCTTACCTGGTAGCCCGCCGTACGTGGTCCCTCAGTATCCTACGTGTCCCAGTGGTACTTCGTGGGGGCACATCTGTCCACCCTCCTCCGTCTGTACCGATCCCTTGTGCGTTCGGAAGTAGACTATGAGTTTGGTTTAAGGATCTGCACGTCTGTCCCTCCTACGACGTCCAAATACCGTCCACCATCGTGGCATCCATTTGGCCACTGATGCCTTTTACACTAGCCCTATTGAGAGTCTGTATGCAGAAGCTGCCGAACTACCGCAGGCCTACCGCTGTGACTTTCTTCTCAGCGGATATGGATACCGTTTGTCTGCCACGCGTGGCCACCCCTCCTATGCCTCCTTGTTCGATGACTTCTTTGATCGCCAGTATGTGGCGCGTCTCTCTTCTCTGTTACCACCTGTGGTTCGCTTTCCGCTCTTGCTCCGGCAGCTTAACTTCACGCTGCCTGCAACTTTCCCGGTAGGTTTAAACTCTTCACTACCTTGGCTTCGTGCGATGGCCCGTGTTCACCTTGGCATTCACTCGCTTCCTAAGGACATCAATACGGCCTCGCTCTATCACCTTCAGTTTCACGAACTTCGCACGGAACTTCGCGATAGTGCCTTTGTGTACGCTGATGGCTTTCAGACTGACCGTGATGTCGGGTGTGCCTTCGTCATTGGCATCGACGTTCTTCGGTTTCGTCTTCCGAAACACTGCTCATTATTTACAGCAGAGCTCTTCGCCCCTGTATCAGGCCACGCAGTACATCCGGCGACACAGGCTTTTCAGTTGCATCATCTGCTCCGACTCTCTCAGTGTCCTTCGAAGCCTCAGTGTGCTGTACACCGTCAAACTCTTAGTGCAACGGGCCCAGGAAAGCTATCACTTGCTCCCTCTTGATGGAACCACAGTGATATTTACGTGGGTGCTGGTCACGTCAGTCTGACAGGAAACGAGGCCGCTGACGCCGCTTCCAAGGCTGCAGTCCTCGTACTTTAGCCCGTTAGTTCTTACATTCCTTCCGATGAACTCTGTGTTGTCGCCTGTGAGCAAGTGGTATCCCTTTGGCATCACCATCGGTCCTTCCTTCATGGGGACAAGCTCCGGATTATTAAGCCTCTCCCAGAGGCTTGCACGACCACCTCTCGGTCCTCTCACCGTGAGGAAATCATTTTAGTTATGTTGCGTATTGGTCACTGTCTTTTAGCCATCACAATTTGTTAAGTGGTACCCCCCCCCCCCCTCCACTTTGTACTGATAGCGCTCAATCTTTCAGTCTTTGACGGTCCACCATTTCCTAATAGAATGGCCTTTTTTTACCCACTTACGATCTCGTTTGTGTTATCTGCGCCGGCCGAAGTGGCCGTGCGGTTAAAGGCGCTGCAGTCTGGAACAGCAAGACCGCTACGGTCGCAGGTTCGAATCCTGCCTTGGGCATGGATGTTTGTGATGTCCTTAGGATAGTTAGGTTTAACTAGTTCTAAGTTCTAGGGGACTAATGACCTCAGCAGTTGAGTCCCATAGTGCTCAGAGCCATTTGAACCATTTGAACCATTTGTGTTATCTGCCGTACTAGCCAGCGACGCGCGGGCTGTCGACTTTTTATCGGTCGTAGCAATATGGCGAAGGCCATTTAATTTTTAGTTCTGGACCTCCGTTTCTCTATTGTGTATTTTATAGATCTGTCTCTACGTCCCTGTTATTGGGATTAACGTGTAGTCGTTTTTAGCGCTTCTTTGTCTTCGTGTTCTACAGTTCTGACGTGGGCGCATATGACCCTAGTTGTTTTTGTACCCTAAAAGAAAACAAACAAAGCAGAAGAAAATGTGAAAAGGTGGCAGGAATATGTAGAGAAGAGCCTTAAAAGCATTCTGCAAAGATGTAAAACTACTAGAGGTAACACTGAACCTTGGATATATGTATGCTATGTGTAACGAATTTAAATTTATGAGGGTCTTTTCTGGAACGTAATCTTGTACAGGAGTGAAAAGTGCGAAACAGATAATTAAGCTAAAAAGAGAATAGAAGCTTTCGAAATGTTGTGCTACAAAGGACTGCTGAAGATTAGATGGTTTGGTCCAGTTGTTAATAAATAGGTACTGTATCAAATTCTGTGGGAAAAGGAACTGATGGCCGAACTTGAACAAAAGAAAGTATGGATTTACAGGAAACATCCTGACATCTTGATGTATCAGTAATTGGTCAAATTGCTTCTGGACTGAAGTATGGAGGAACAATTGTAGCAGGAGACTACGTCTTGAGTACAGTTCAGATGGAAGTAGGTTGCAAGAAGTCATGCAGACACGAATAGGTTTAGACGGGTCAGACTAATGTGGAGCGCTTCATCAAATCAGTCCTCCGACTGAAGACTACAACAAAGAAATAGAGGTGTCCTATCAATGTGCTGGAATGTTCGATGCTAAGTGTATTCGTCTACACATACGTACTCAAACGAAGCTTCTTTCCACATTTGTTGAAACAGGTACGTGAACAGCGAACTCTGTCGGTGGAGCAATTCACGTGACGTACGGTGACAGTGGGCACAGCTGGTGACAGCTGGGTCACTTTCTCTGACATTCTCTGGAGACCCCGCTTACGAGCGCATCTCCCACGCCGCTGTTCCGCCTTAATAGCTACCGCCAATACGCCGCGCGGCCGTGAAAGCTGGGAAGGAAGCAGCAGCCACCATTGTCGTCTTGCTACATACGTCGTAGCTCCTGTCTCACCAATTTCCGCTACTGTGTGTGGCAGTCTATGTGAATTTCCAGTTGGATTTACCACTGTATTTTAAACAAAGCTCTCGAGGTCATTAGAGACGGAGCACAAGCTCGAACTAGGGAAGGATGGCGAAGGAAAGTTGCCGTGCCCTTCCGAAGGAACCGTCGAGAAATTTGCTTTAGGTGATTTAGGGAAATCACGGAAAACCGAAATCAAGGTGGCCAGATACGGGTTTGAACCATCGTCCTCCTGAACGTGAATCCAGTGTGCTAGTCACTGCGCTCCTCGCTCGGTGTGTGAGTTGAGAGATGTTGTTTCAGTAAGAATGACATGCTAGTATTTTCCTCTTTTTTTATTTTTAGTAAAGTTATTTTGCTTTTGTAAGTGCAAATATAATAGTCTGCCTATGAGGTGTGTTATTTATGACGAAGAAAAGACTAATGAATACGAAACACAAAGTAAAAATGCTTAAAGTGTGGAGTAATCAGTTTAGTAACTAAGTTTTCTTTGTATAGCAATAGCCATATTTTGTCTGACATACTTTACCTGTCTTTCCCTTCTTCATCTTTGCTCCTCCTAGCCGCGAGCTGTTAAGATCCAAGTATTAATGTAAATTTCTTTAAGTGAGGATAACGCTCATTTCTGCTCAAACATTTCGTCATGTTCTTTTATATTGTATCAATAAAAAATGTAAATGACGTGTGACTAGGGCCTCTCGTCGGGTAGACCGTTCACTGGGTGCAAGCCTTTCGATTTGACGCCACGTTGGCGACTTGCGCGTCGATGGGGGTGAAACGATGATGATTAAGGCAACACAACACCCAGTCCCTGAGCGGAGAAAATCTCCGACCCCGCCGGGAATGGAACCTGGATCCTTGGGATTGACTTTCTGTCGCGCTGACCACTCTGCTACCGATGGCGGACATTGTGTCAATAATACCATTCGTATGTTATTGTCAGGTTTTACAGTGGAAGTGCGGGTGAGTCTTCTTTTTCGAATAGAAATAACCGATTGCACGATATCTGCTTAGCCGCCACTGCGACTTTCTCACCGAGATAACTACGAATTGTAGTAGTTACGTAGCAACTGGTTGTTATTAAATTCTCGAAATCAGATTGCTCAGCGCATACGAAATTGGCACACTTAAGATATTCCAAACATCAGCTGTACCGAAAACAGACTGTCAAGCCGGTTATTCCTAAAGAATAATATCTCGTGACTAATACGAATTCCATCTGTAGATCTCAACTCACCCTTTCGAAAGGGAGAGTTAAACAGTGACGTGATTCATTGCGCACATGACATAACTTCCATGCAAAATTCCCTACCACGAGCTCAAATATTAAATACTGAACATACCATTCGAAACAAGCTCCAGAATGGGCTGTAGATTGGCACTCAATATACACAGAAATATCTTTATCTCAAGAGTTTTTATACCACATGCGTGTCATGTTTCACAAAATTCATCTTCAGATCTGTGATACGAACACAAATGAATTAGCTATGTACGAAATGCAAACCAAGAATCGAGAAAGAATTAAAACGTACCACAACTATAAATATAACTATTAAATACATAACCGTCCAACAGCTCAGTCAATTGACGATGTACTCAAAGTACTGCCGTGTCAACGGGCTAGAAGTACAGTGAAGTGGAAAATTTGTAGCCATTAGGTGGTGGGAGTTTTACACTCAAGGTGTTAAAATATAGCTAATATATGCGAATGATATGATTATTTATATAAAGAAGATCAATTAAAAAAAACGATATTATGAAACCACCAAGAGCCACTGTAAAGAGTGGTCTCCTGAGATCTTTATTGAAGTATACGGAAGCAGCCGAACACTAATTTAAAAAAATAGTAAAGACAAAGTTGTTGTTGTTGTCTTCAGTCCTGAGACTGGTTTGATGCACCTCTCCATGCTACTCTATCCTGTGCAAGCTTCTTCATCTTCCAGTACTTACTGCAACCTACATCCTTCTGAATCTGCTTAGTGTATTCTTCTCTTGGTCTCCCTCTACGATTTTTACCCTCAACGCTGCCCTCCAATGCTAAATTTGTGATCCCTTGAAGCCTCAGAACATGTCCTACCAACCGGTCCCTTCTTCTCGTCAAGTTGTGCCACAAACTCCTCTTCTCCCCAATTCTATTCAATACCTCCTCATTAGTTATGTGATCTACCCATCTAATCTTCAGCATTCTTCTGTAGCACCACATTTCGAAAGCTTCTATTAGCTTCTTGTCCAAACTATTTATCGTCCACGTTTCACTTCCATACTAGGCTACACTCCAAACAAATACTTTCAGAAACGACTTCCTGACACTTAAATCTATACTCGATGTTAACAAATATCTCTTCTTCAGAAACGCTTTCCTTACCATTGCCAGTCTACATTTTATATCCTCTCTACTTCGACCATCATCAGTTATTTTGTTCCCCAAATAGCAGAACTCCTTTACTACTTTAAGTGTCTCATTTCCTAATCTAATTCCCGCAGCATCACCCGACTTAATTCGACTACATTCAATTGTCCTCGTTTTGCTTTTGTTGATGTTCATCTTATATCCTCCTTTCAAGACACTCTCCATTCCGTTTAACTGCTCCTCCAAGTCCTTTGACTGTCTCTGACAGAATTACAATGTCATCGGCGATCCTCAACGTTTTTATTTCTTCTCCATGGACTTTAATACCTACTACGAATTTTTCTTTTGTTTCCTTTACTGCTTGCTCAATATATAGATTCAATAACATCGGGGAGAGGCTACAACCCTGTCTCACTCCCTTCCCAATCACTGCTTCCCTTTCATGTCCCTAGACTCTTATAACTGCCATCTGGTTTGTGTACAAATTGTAAATAGCCTTTCGCTCCCTGTATTTTACCCCTGCCACCTTTAGAATTTGAAATAGAGTATTCCAGTCACCATTGTCAAAATCTTTCTCCAAGTCTACAAATGCTAGAAACGTAGGTTTGCCTTTCATTAATCTATTTTCTAAGATAAGTCGTAGGGTCAGTATTGCCTCACGTGTTCCAACATTTCTGCGGAATCCAAACTGATCTTCGCCGAGGTCGACTTCTACCAGTTTTTCCATTCGTCTGTAAAGAATTCGCGTTAGTATTTTGCAGCTGTGACTTAGTAAACTGATAGTTCGGTAATTTTCACACCTGTCAACACCTGCTTTCTTTGGGATTGGAATTATTATATTCTTCTTGAAGTCTGAGGGTATTTCACCTATCTCATACATCTTGCTCACCAGATGGTAGAATTTTGTCAGGATTGGCTCTCCCAAGGCCGTCTGTAGTTCCATTGGAATGTTGTCTACTCCCGGGGCCTTGTTTCGACTCTGGTCTTTCAGTGCTGTGTCAAACTCTTCACGCAGTATCGTATCTCCCATTTCATCTTCATCTACATCCTCTTCCATTTCCATAATATTGTCTTCAAGTACATCGGCCTTGTATAGACCCTCTATATACTCCTTCCACCTTTCTGCTTTCCCTTCTTTGCTTAGAACTGGGTTTCCATCTGAGCTCTTGATATTCATACAAGTGGTTCTCTTATCTCCAAAGGTCTCTTTAATTTTCCTGTAGGCAGTATCTATCTTACCCCTAGTGAGATAAGCCTCTACATCCTTACATTTGTCCTCTAGCCATCCCTGCTTAGCCATTTTGCACTTCCTGTCGATCTCTTTTTTGAGACGTTTGTATTCCCTTTTGCCTGCTTCATTTACTGCGTTTTTATATTTTATCCTTTCATAATCTAAATTCAATATTTCTTCTGTTACCCAAGGATTTCTACTAGCCCTCGTCTTTTTACCTACTTGATCCTCTGCTGGCTACATTACTTCATCCCTCAGAGCTACCCATTCTTCTTCTGCTGTATTTCTTTTTCCCATTCCTGAAAGTTGTTCCCTTATGCTCTTCCTGAAACTCTGTACAACCACCGGTTTAGGCAGTTTATCCAGGTCCCATGTCCTTAAATTCCCAACTTTTTGCAGTTTCTTCAGTTTTAATCTACAGTTCATAGCCAATAGATTGTGGCCAGAGTCATCATCTGCCTCTGGAAATGTCTTACAATTTAAAACCTGGTTCCTAAATCTCTGTCTTACTATCATATAATCTATCTGATACCTTCTAGAATCTCCACATTTCTTCCATGTATATAACCTTCTTGTATGATTCTTGAACCAAGTGTTAGCTATGATTAAGTTATGCTCTGTGCAAAATTCTACCAGACGGCTTCCTCTTTCATTTCTTAGCCCGAATCCATATTCACCTACTATGTTTCCTTCTCTCCCTTTTCCTACTGAAGGATTCCAGTCACCCATGACTATTAAATTTTCGTCTCCCTTCACTATCTGAATAATTTCTTTTATCTCATCATACATTTCATCAATTTCTTCGTCATCTGCAGAGCTAGTTGACATATAAGCTTGTACTACTGTAATAGGCATGGCCTTCGTGTCTATCTTGGCTACAATAATGCGTTCATTATGCTGTTCGTAGTAGCTTAACCGCACTCCTATTTTTTTTATTCATTATTAAACCTACTCCTGCATTACCCCTATTTGATTTTGTATTTATAACCCTGTATTCACCTGACCAAAAGTCTTGTTCCTCCTGCCACCGAACTTCACAAATTCCCACTATATCTAACTTCAACTTATCTATTTCCCTTTTTAAATTTTCTAACCTACCTGTCCGATTAAGGGATCTGACATTCCACGGTCCGATCCGTAGAACGCCAGTTTTATTTCTCCTGATAACAACGTCCTCTTGAGTAGTCCCCGCCCGGAGATCCGAATGGGGGGCTATTTTACCTCCGGAATATTTTACCCAAGAGGACGCCATCATCATTTAACCATACAGTAAAGCTGCATGCTCTCGGGAAAAATTACGGCTGTAGTTTCCCCTTGCTTTCAGCCGTTCGCAGTACCAGCACAGCAAGGCCGTTTTGGTTAGTGTTGCAAGGCCAGATCAGTCAATCAGCCAGACTGTTTCCCCTGCAACTACTGAAAAGGCTGCTGCCCCTCTTCAGGAACCACACGTTTGTCTGGCCTCTCAACAGATACCCCTCCGTTGTGGTTGCACCTACGGTACGGCCATCTGTATCTCTGAGGCACGCAAGCCTCCCCACCAACGGCAAGGTCCATGGTTCATGGGGGTAGGACAAAGTTAATGCCAACATTTAACCTTGCAGTTATAAGTATGACCTCTCCTTACCTTCATTTATCTTTGTATTTCTATTGCACCGAAAACATCTGCACAATAATGCAAATGTCGCTTGTATGATCTGTTCTCCTGGTGTGGTATCAAAATTGCTCTATTTGTAAGTTACTGGTGTGTGAGGGACACGTTGGTGGTTGTTTCGGTAGAATATTTAACTGAATATTTCAATATGGCTCTCCATGTCCGACACAATCAAACGGTGAGCCATCAAAACAACGATAAAAAATTCATCTGACTACGAAATTAGACAGGGATCTCAATTAGTTTATTACGTGTAAAATCAAAAGAAATGTTTCAACAGCAATTCAGACAAACAACCTAATATTTTGTCAAATCTGGACAAGGGATCGGGAATGTGATTCAGATGAACACATATTTGGATAAAAAATTTACATTTTCGGAAGACGTATCTTGTTTGTCGAAGATTAATATATAGAGATAAGAAAATACTACAGAAGTATGTGCGCATGCATACATTGCCGGAGCTACAAGCACGTTGAACATCCGACTGCAAAGAAGTCTTCAGAATAAACAGTGAAACTCCTGAATATAATTAAAAATGATTCAACTTTCCCTACAGTTCGCCTCGCTGTTGCAGCTGGATTTCACTATAGTCATAACTGCAAGTGGCTGCTGAAGTGGATGCAGAATCATTCATTAGCTCTGTACCAACTACACTCCATGTGCAGCTAAGTTGAACTCAACCGGATGAGAGCCTCTCGTCCAAAATGAGCCTGCAGTAGTCGCGTAAATGAAAAGTCTGCCCAACAAGACACCGAAGTACAAATTACCTTTTTGCAGTGCACTTCTGATAAGGAGGACTACACTCTGCGGTTTTCTGATGTCGCGGGATTTTAATTGGTTGAATAATAAATATTGTGAATGCCAGCCAGTAAGATGTTGCCTTACAAGACCCTTGTCTCCCTCCTTTACTTGCGTTTCCGATTGTTAACCAGTTACAAAATTCGTTAGACTTGGCGCTCCAAAAAAGTGCCCTACTCATCCCCTCTCTATGCCTACGTTCATATGCTGGCCAGTAAGGTTGGATCTCTGAAACCACTGCTGTAATATCCCCTCCTACCTCTAAATTATTTATGTTAAAATGGCTACCATTTTTAAATTTCTTTAATCACTAGATCGTGGTAGGATACGAGAGCAGATTCACTGTCACACGAAGTTCAAAGGAGCCCTAAACTTTCTCTTCCCAATCCGCTTTGTAAGGTATTATCTTAACAGCCCGTGTTTTTCGATGAAATTCGTCTGCCTGCGGTTCTTTCCACAACAGCCGTAGTTCTGGGACTCTGCCAAAATCTGCACGCATCCCCCGACCACAAACAGATCGCTAAAAACAATCTCTGTTGTCCACGCACATCCAGGAGATACAATCTGTATTGTGACTGTAGACGGCCGGCGCCAAGGCGGCTTTCCTTCTCTGTCCCACCCAACTGTCTGGCATGGTCATTGGCTCATGCGTGGGCGCACTTCCATCAGTGACAATGGTGGCTTGTTCCCTGAGGGTCTTATTGCCCCTACAGCTCATCCCCTCGTCCACGGCCAAGTGCAACGTGCTTTCATAGTGAATTCTCATTTAGGTGTATTTGCAATTGAACATGGGGAAGTTGTGATCTAAGAAGTACTGGCCGTCACTGGTGCTTACACAAATTTCTTTTGGCAGTGAATATTAATTTAATCCGATTTGATTTGACTCTTTCTTTCACGCTTAGCATCAGCTACCGAAGACTCTGTAAAAACGGTCGCGTAACACATCACTTGCTGTTGACAACAGTGTTGCCCACTTCACTCCTCAGCCTCCAGTAGTGCCAGATAATGCGTTGGGCCTCTTTTTCCAGCAGTATTACTCGTACATGAACTTTGATACACAGCAGTAGGGATTGGTTTACTGATGAAGCATCCCGTGATAATGCTCCTCGTCTATGGCTTCACTGAAGGCAATGCCAGAATGATACAACGAAGCTACTGGGAGCTGTTCCCATAGCAATGGCAACCACATCACAGTATTTCTGCATCTCTGCATACGCACCAATGAGAAATTAAATTCTTCCATGATATTAAAAAAATACTGTGTGAGGTACGCCAGAATACCAAATATGGGAAGGAATATGTTACATGCGCCTAGTGTCAACCATGGCACCAGTCATCGGCACGTCTGCACTCTGGATAATCAAGTTTTCCGAATTAATACAACCGCTCTCTTATGATTCAGAGAAGATGTAGTCATTGGGGCCAGTGGAACTCCTATGTTCAGTGAAGTTTGCAAATTGTTTCCTATAGCCATGTGCAGAAATCGAGTACTTTTCTTGCTTTTCTGTTGTTTGCAAATGGAGCCTAGTGTACAATACAGGGCTTGTTCATTAGTATGGTAGCCAAGTACGTCATGACAAAAAGCCACAGATACTGGTGTGTCGCTCCTATCAACAAATCTGCCCTAAGGATTTGTGGGATGCTATTATTAACAATTAGGTTATTGGCCTCCATAAATTGTCTTCTGACTTCCTACAAGATGTGCTGCCCAGAATTCGTCAGTTTATGTAGTTCACTATAACGAGATGCCAACGAATATTGCATTCGATGATAGAAACCGAAGATGTAGAGTTTGGGCAACTATGAGTCGGTCTCGGTAGTCCTGTTTCCTGACCAGCTTGGTGTCCAGACGTAACACCAGTGGAATTTATCTTCTGAAAGACTGGGGGAGCCTAGTTTACAAGCCTTTCGTCAGTACCCTGCTGTCACCATACACCGCGCCAATGGCACTACCAGCAGAAGTTAGTGTTTACGTACGCTTTTTCATAAACATGGAACAAAACTTTGCTCACGTACACAGGTGTAGACGAATATACTCAGCAGTGCGAACGCACACGCTATGCCCGAACTCGTACGGGACTTGGTAGATTAATCTGCCACGAGTAATGAGTATGATGGGCAAACATCTATTAGGCGCACTACGAATGTAGTGGTGTGGACATGTTGGGAATGTGGATCTCACGGGGAGCGTGCAAGGGATAAGTCCCTGCAGACGCACTATCCTCTGTGCCCGCGGTGGCTCAGATGGATAGAGCGTCTGCCATGTAAGCAGGAGATCCCGGGTTCGAGTCCCGGTCGGAGCACACGTTTTCAACATGTCCCCAATGAAGTACATCAACGCCTGTTTGCAGCTAGGGTGTCCATTTAATTATCATTTGATTTAATGTGGTAACTGTTTAATTTTACTTCATGCTTTTATGGTTTCTTATTTACTTTGTCAGTTACTGAAACAACTTAGTCTTATTTCTATTTTCATTTTAGCAATTAACATATTATTGCTGTTACTCATCAGTAGCACCATTTATAGTACACTCTGTTGCTTTTCCGTTTATCTTGCTTTCAATACCGTTGCGTACTAGTCATTCTCCGTTTAGCGAGTTTTTCTTCCTGTCACCAGTCGTCTGTTTAATAACCGCTGTAAAGCCCCCTGTCCTTGACCACAAAACCACCCTGCTCCCTGGAGATATTTGCACTTTCACTTCCGAGTAACCACACCCTTGCACACATCCTGCAATGTACTCTGTTATCTCACCAATGCTGTCACAGAGTGGCTAATTTCCTGCCGCGGCATTCTCTTGAGCTTTGCACCTAATCGTACCGAGCTCTGCAATGCACATAAAAATGTGTCACACTGTGTTACATACAAACAATAATAATGAAGATAATCGGATGGAATATACGTTCATAGAGATCTAATATCAACAGAAAGAACTTGACATGCGCCCTCTACAAACCTCCTATCCTAACGTAGGTAGGTTCATCTGCTCTGAAACTTCCCTTTCGAACCTCGAATCGACATATGAGCCTATACTTAACAGATCGTGACACTAATATAAATTTTTTGAACAATAATCCTTTCAGGTTGAAATTTAAGCAGACGCTTTCTACTTCAAACATGTCACAGTTTCATCTATCTGTTGCACATCATAGGAACAGTTGTCACACTGTCATAGTTCTATTAACAACGAAATCTTCAAACAGAGTAATTAGTACCTCTTCAGTATCTGAGCCTGGCATGTCTGCCCATGGCATAATTTTCATGACTTACTCGCTAGAATGTCCCAAAAAGAAGCCACAACAACTAACTACATAACACAAGTTCAGACGCATTAATTTGAACTTGTAACTAGGGGACGTCTATTCTGTTTTCGGACATAAACGAAAAACTTCTTGGATCTGCCAAAATACTTATTGCACTACATGACAACTATGCTGCCTTAGTCCGGAAAAGTAAGAAGGAATCTTGCACCTTGGCTAACTGAAGAACTAAAGTGGCTTTCGAATCTCAGACACGCTGCACATCGGGAATACAAACTGCACCGCACTCCTGAAACTCATATTGTTTACCCGCATATGCGGAACAGAGTCAGTCAAGTTGTGAGAAATGCAAAACTTTCACATGTCCATACATTAACCGACCACAGAAATCGATCAGCTGTCCTATGGAAGCCGGCCGTGGTGGCCGAGCGGTTCTAGGCGCTTCAGTCTGGAACCGCGCGACCGCTACGGTCGCAGGTTCGAATCCTGCCTCTGGCAAGGATGTGTGTGATGTCCTTAGGTTAGTTAGGTTTAAGTAGTTCTAAGTTCTAGGGGACTGATGACCTCAGATGTTAAGTCCCATAGTGCTCAGAGCCAATTGAAACATTTGACCTACGGAAAAACCTGTGTGGGCTTGGTATAGGCAAAGTGAATTGTGCAGCTGATCCAGCAGTCACAGCTGAAGAATTGAACCAATACTTCAGATTTTCCCACAATCGCATTTCAACCACAAATGAAACACGGACTCATTGATAAGTACATGGGTATAAACGGCTGTAGCCACGAAAACTTCTATCTAAAGCACGTTAGTTGCAATACTGCCAAAAAAGCCATCATGCAGGTCAGATGAGCGTCTATTGGACACGATGGTATCACGGTCCAAATGATCAAGTTTATTATTGACCCACTTCTGCTTCCCACTATAACAGATATCTTCAACCACTCCTTAACCCCAAATATTTCACCTGAGGCCAGGAAACACGGAGTAATTAGGCCACTACCTAAAGAGGACGTTGCCAAAAAACCCTATGATTACGAACCTATTTTCATTCTTCCTGCACTACCTAAAGAGGACGTTGCCACAAAACCCTATGATTACCAACCTATTTTCATTCTTCCTGCACTGTTGAAGGCCTTGCATATATAGGCCACGAGCAACTAACAAATTACTTAACTGCATTATTGAGTTACTGTGAGAGACTTTATAAATGAAAACACTGATGAATGGATGAGAGACGGGATACTAATGAATGTCCTCCACTATCCTCAGATGTCACACCAATGGATTTTTCAGTCGGAGATACTTTTTAAATAAGGTTTATTTAGCCAAGAATCGTGATGTTGAGCATTTGAAGCAACGGACCCAATCAGAATTTGAAAACTTTCAGTCCCAGAAGTTTTGCGACAAAATTTATAAATCAGTGTTGAAAAGATGCCATGTTTGACGAGAAAAGCATGGAAACCACTTCAAGCATATTTTCCAGGTTCATTGAATTTTCCATGTATTTCCTTTTCACAATCAGTTTGTATTTTCATTTGTTTAGTATAATTGTACCAAACGAATTTTTGATAACTGTCTTTTGGCCCAAGCAGAGTTTTAGTACCACTTTTCGGAAACTTCCTTTCTTGTCTAATTTGCTAACCTCCACACAAGCCTACATTCCAGATACCGTCACAAAAAACTTCCTAACAAATTTATTTTCCATTTTAATAAATTCGTTTTCTTCAGACATTCTTTTCTTCGTATATTCTGTCTATTTCGTGCATCGTTTTTTATACCTAAATACGAATATTAATCTACTACTTTTATAATCTCATTTTCTACCCTACTTCCCTCAACATAGCCTGGTTCAGTTAGACTGCATTCCATAGCTTTACTTTCGTTTATGCTTAAATTACAATCTGTTTTTAAGACACTAACCATTTCACTCAGTTGGTCTTGTAAGTCTTCCGCCGTTTCTGTAATCGGCAGACAGTGAAGTTCCAGATCTACAAACATACCTCACTACCTTCTCAACCAGTACTTCTCTTCCATGTCTTTCGGCTGCTACAACAACAGTCTCATTTCTATACAAGACGTAAATAATATTTCGCGACCTTCAAAAAACTCAACGTGTGTAATCTAGTCCACATAGTCAAAAGCTTTCTCTACGTCTACAAATACGATAAATTCAGTCCTGCCATTTCTTCAGACTATATTCTAAGATAAATCAGACTGGCTTTTCCTTCGATCTCAATATTTCTGATGGAATGTCATATACCCCAGGGATCTTGTTTCCAATTATGTCATTCAGTGATCTATCAAATTCTCCTTGCAGTATCATCTAGTACATTTCATCTTTCTTTGTGTAATATTGTCTTATATACAGGGTGTTACAAAAAGGTACGGCCAAACTTTCAGGAAACATTCCTCACACACAAATAAAGAAAAGATGTTATGTGGACATGTGTCCGGAAACGCTTAATTTCCATGTTAGAGCTCATTTTAGTTTCGTCACCTACGCTCCCACCTATGCTCAATGGAGCACGTTATCATGATTTCATACGGGATACTCTACCTGTGTTGCTGGGAACATGTGCCTTTACAAGTACGACACAACATGTGGTTCATGCACGATGGAGCTCCTGCACATTTCAGTCGAAGTGTTCGTACGCTTCTCAACAACAGATTCGGTGACCGAGTGATTGGTAGAGGCGGACCAATTCCATGGCCTCCACGCTCTCCTGACCTCAACCCTCTTGACTTTCATTTATGGGGACATTTGAAAGCTCTTGTCCACGCAACCCCGGTACCAAATGTAGAGACTCTTCGTGCTCGTATTGTGGACGGCTGTGATACAATACGCCATTCTTCAGGGCTGCATCAGCGCATCAGGGATTCCATGCGACGGAGGGTGGATGCATGTATCCTCGCTAACGGAGGACATTTTGAACATTTCCTGTAACAAAGTGTTTGAAGTCACGCTGGTACGTTCTGTTGTTGTGTGTTTCCATTCCATGATTAATGTGATTTGAAGAGAAGTAATAAAATGAGCTCTAACATGGAAAGTAAGCGTTTCCGGACACATGTCCACATACCATATTTTCTTTCTTCGTGCGTGAGGAATGTTTCCTGAAAGTTTGGCCGTACCTTTTTGTAACACCCTGTATATAGAGCCTTTGTTTATTCCATCTACCTTTCAGGCCTCTGTTATTTGCTTAGTACTCGCTTGCCATCTGAGCTCTTGAAATTCATACAGCAGATTCTTTTTTTCCCAAAGATCTCTTTCCATGCTTTAACTGCCTTGCATTTGTCCTCTAACCATTCATGTTTAGCCCTTTTGAATTAATTTACTATATTTTCGCCGGCTTAAAACATAACTAATGTTGTCATTCCTTGAGAGTGCGTGATTACGTAGACGCTGTGTCTGTGTATACAGCTGAACAATGATGTAAAGCTCAGTAATAGTGCTGTGAATACGTGTACAACACTCTCTGTGGATATTTTTATTGATGTACTACTAGAATGTCGCATTAATCAAATGTTGTGTACATTTAATTACGGTGAGTGCTTCACTATCCCAAATGAGATAAACACTATATTATTTGTCCGTTTATTACACGCCTCTATTACGTAAACAGTTACCGTTAAATTAAGTCCACTCCACAGTATTTGTGTATATCTGCGAACGCGTGAAAAATACCGACTGACAATCGTTTTCGGTCTGATCCCTTACCAGTTGCCAGAAAGCACTTCCTTGCGAGGTATAAATATAAAAAAATCCTTAATGACTATTCCTTTCACACCTCTGCGAGTGCATTTCATACAGTTCCTATGTTAATAGTCAATATGACTTTTAATGTTATTCGCATTCCAAAATGAAATTAATTTAACTAATGGAAGATGTTCTCTTACTTTTTCCTGTATTCCGTTGCACATGCAGAAATATAATTCTGTTCTCAGATTGTTTTTAGCCATCTAGAACACTGATCAACGCTGAGCTCAGTTCGAGTACAACGGGATAGAAAATCGGTTGTGGCGTGTTCTTAACGTTTATAGACTTTTAAACAACAAAAAATGCGACAGTTAAGAGGCAATCACTTTTTCTTCTTACATGCTTCAGTGAATAATTATGGCCCCCTTTCTTTAAACAGAGTACTAGATCTATCAACAGGACAGATGAATTGCAACTACAACAAACATGTGGTAAGATAATTCCATATAGAATTTGAGAGAGGGAATTATAAGTATAGCATTACTACTCAATATTAGATGAGACAAACAGATAAAATCAAGAAGACCGAATTAAATACTTCGATCGATATAAAGTTCTACACATTCAGTTAGACCAGCTCTTGAAACTCAAACGCATGCTTCTCTGCTGAAGAGTACGTACATTAACATTACAGCGTCAGTTATAATTAAACAGAACGGAATGAGACGTGAGGCTACGAAATTTCGTATCACAACACTGAGACCCGTTTACAGGACCCTAACTCTAGGAAAAGAAGCATAAACTGGTGATAATGGAACATTCTTTATTCTTTTTGCTTAGGATATTCGCTCAAGCGCAAATAAACTTTGATTAGTAGTAGACCTGGGCGAATAATTCGCACTCGATTCTGATCAGTCATCAATAAGTATGCAGGAATGGAGAAATAAGTAAATTCAATTATTTATTAATAAAATATATTAGATTTTGAATAATGGTAATAAATGTTAGTCCCACTGTAAAAAAATCTATATCATTACATACAATAAGGCTAATTAAAACATGAAAAGCAAATATTGTCTTGGATTAATTTTATTTTTTGAAACTTCTCTATTTTACGAAATTTGTTTGAAAACAGTGTTAGCGGTCACAATGTGATCATTGTTTCCTTTTTGGCTGTAAGTGTCCTTAGCACAAACATAAATATCACAGAATGAGCGAACTTGTGAGAAAGCCACGTATAATCGTCCACTGCGAAGAAACTTCGAGTGAATGTAATCATGCCCTATGAAGCGTCTGACCTTGTGTTTTATTAATAGTGATAGAGAACGCTATTTTTGTTGTGAATTGTTTTATCATTTGGAACGATATGATTGAATCAGAAAGTGTAACGTTATTGTGATGTACGAACACAGTTTTTGCGGATTCAATGAACTAAGCAGTAGTGATGTACTCACCTAAGTGACTTACCACTAAGCCTGCAACATTAATTAAGCCCTGATCTGCGTTAAGCTATCTAATTAATGTAATAATAGCATTTTGCTTTAAAATCAACTGATAAGTAAGTAAACCGGACGGATTTTATAAATTCTACTGGATACAATTAAACGTAATTTATTTCTTAAAATTGGATAAAACCAGAACTGAGATAAGCCTTTGCCTCCCCAGATAAAAAAAGAAATGAAATGGTGTGGAACGCCCTGTGGTTGAAGGACTCCCTCTCAGTCTGCAAATTGTGCTTGGCAGTATCGTGAAAACCCGAAATACACAAGAGCAGACAGACAGTTCTTGGTACTTTTGTAATTATTCATTTATTTCCAGTTAGGTCATTCAGTGCTCTATCAAATTCTCCTTGCAGTATCATCTCGTACATTTCATCTTTCTTTCTGTAATATCGTCGTATATAATAAGAAGTAAATGTTTTTTACCTGTACTTACCTGTACTGGTGATACAGGTTAATGGTATTGAGTTAGGAGAAGTGTAAAACAACGTTTCAAATGCTGTCAAGTAAAAGTTAAGCAAAGCAACAGTTAAATTGAGATATAAGAGTAAACAGTATTATCTGTGAAGAGGAACACTGATGTAATACAGTTTATTAGCGTATTAAATAACGTTTGCTTAAAGATAGTTAACAACTCCAACCGCTGTTGTGCACAATAGTAAAATCAGACTGGCAGTAGATTGTACCTTCTAAATGTTTTATATCTAAGTAAATGACCGAAATCGCGTGATAGACTACGCTTGGTTAAGAAATCCAAGCAACTACAACAGCTGTCGTGCATGTTAGTTAAACAGATTGTCAACAGATGGCACATTCTACGTTGTTTTTATAAAAATATTTTCGAAGTAACATTTTTCAATTAAAACAATACTTTTAAGCTATTTGTCTATTTTCCGTCATAATTGGTGAACGAAGTCTTGAAAATGATATAGCAGTCGTTAATTTCAATTAAGTCATAAGGGAGATACGGTGTAATGGCAAGAAAAACACCATTCATAAATAATATACATAATGGTTACGGACGAAGAAACTTAATAGAGAAAGTTTGAAAACAGGTTGAAATTTTTCATAGCAAAAATATGAAACACGCCTGTTTTCAGCGTGAAATTGTATCGTATTTGAACATCCTTGACTCAAAGTATTTCACTTGTAGCCCAAAAGATCAAAAACGACCTTCAGTACATTTGGCTAACCATATTAAGTTTTCAAAATCTAAGTTCTATTGCGCTCGAAGCGCAAAATTTTACAAACGCTAAGTATTACCAATGTTTATTTTCGGCAGTAGGACAGAGGCTTTTATTGCGAAAACCGAAAATTAAGAGAACATAGTGGCAACGACTGTTGTTAATTGCTATAAGAATGAGGTACACAAACCACTGAACCAGCGAAGAAACAGGAGTGGTGCACGTAATTAGATTGCAACGAAATTTTAACTCAGTTGGGTGGAACGTGTAGCCATGCAAAATGGGTAGTTGACGGCCCAAGAACGCACACTGTTGGTGGTGATGATGACGATGACATTGATGCTAATGATGAGAGTACTGCAACAGAATTCATTTCACCTGATAAGAAAAACACGTACGAAAATCGCATAACCTGTTCTCAAGCATTGTATCAGTATTTACATATGAGAAGTCACTGCAATTTTCATATGATCTTCTAAGTATGTAACCAGTGGTTTGCACAGTAATCGCCTGGACTGTTAACATATTTTCTTTACAAATAATTTTGTTGATGAATGGTTTTGTGCTTAGATATACGATTCGTTTCTTTCTTAGGATTCTGTACGTCTGTCGCTAAGAACTGAACCCTTGGAGCATCACTTTGTTGTCTGTCTGTCCGAAAGTTAAAACCCTTTTTCTCAGAACGGATAAACGTATCAAGTTTAAATTGACCTACTAAGGTCTAACGCCGCTTGCCGGTGAAATAAATATAAGTTCCTATGTCAATACAACCAAAAGACATGAAATTTATTTCACATAAGTTGATACTCCTCCCCCCATAAACCATGGACCTTCCCGTTGGTGGGGAGGCTTGCGTGCCTCAGCGATACAGGTAGCCGTACCGTAGGTGCATCCACAACGATGGGGTATCTGTTGAGAGGCCAGACAAAGGTGTGGTTCCTGAAGAGGGGCAGCAGCCTTTTCAGTAGTTGCAGGGGCAACAGTCTGGATGGTTGACTGATCTGGCCTTGTAACACTAACCAAAACGGCTTTGCTGTTCTGGTACTGTGAAAGGCTGAAAGCAAGGGGAAACTACAGCCGTAATTTTTCCCGAGGGCATGCAGCTTTACTGTATGGTTAAATGATGATGGTGTCCTCTCGGGTAAAATATTCCGGAGGTAAAATAGTCCCCATTCGGATCTCCGGGCGGGGACTACTTAAGAGGAAGTCGTTATCAGGAGAAAGAAAACTGGCATTCTACGGATCGGAGCGTGGAATGTCAGATCCCTTAATCGAGCAGGTAGGTTAGAAAATTTAAAAAGGGAAATGGATAGGTTAAAGTTAGATATAGTAGGAATTTGTGAAGTTCGGTGGCAGGAAGAACAAGACCTCTGGTTAGGTAAATACAGGCTTATAAAGACAAAATCAAATAGGGGTAATGCAGGAGTAGGTTTAATAATGAATAGGAAAATAGGAATGCGGGTAAGCACAGTGAATACATTACTCTGGCCAAGATAGATACGAAACCCACACCTACCACAATAGTACAAGTTTATATGCCAACTAGCTCCGCAGATGACGAAGAGATTCATGAAATGTATGATGAGATAAAACAAATCATTCAGATAGTGAAGGGAGACGAAAATTTAATAGTCATGGGTGACTGGAACTCGACAGTAGGAAAAGGAAGAGAAGGAAACGTAGTAGGTGAATATGGAATGGGAGTAAGAAATGAAAGAGGAAGCCGCCTGGTAGAATTTCGCACAGAGCATAACTTAATCATAGCTAACACTTGGTTCAAGAATCATAAAAGAAGGTTGTATACATGGAAGAGACCAGGAGAGACTGGAAGGTATCAGACACATTATACAATGATAAGACAGAGATTCAGGAACTAGGTTTTAAATTATACATTTCCAGAGGCAGATGTGGACTCTGATCAAAATCTATTGGTTATTAACTGTAGATTAAAACTGAAGAAACTGCAAAAACGTATGAAATTAAGGAGATGGGACCTGGATAAACTGAAAGAATCAGAGGTTATAGAGAGCTTCAGGGAGAGAATTAGGGAACGATTGACATTAATGGGGGAAAGAAATGCAGTAGAAGAAGAATGGGTAGCTTTGAGAGATGAAATAGTGAAGGTAGCAGAGAATCAAATAGGTAAAAAGACGAGGGCCAATAGAAATCCATGGGTAACAGGAGAGATATTGAAATTAATTGATGAAAGGAGAAAATACAAAAATGCAGTAAATGAAGCAGGCAAAAAGGAATACAAACGTCTCAAAAATGAGATCGACAGGAAGTGCAAAATGGCTAAGCAGGGATGGCTAGAGGACAAATGTGAGGATGTAGAGGCTTATCTCACTATGGGTAAGATAGATACTGACTACAGGAAAATTAAAGAGACCTTTGGAGAAAAGAGGACAACTTGCATGAATATCAAGAGCACGGATGGAATCGCAGTACTAAGCAAAGAAGTGAAAGCAGAAAGGTGGAAGGAGTATATAGAGGGTCTATACAAGGCGATGTTCTTGAGGACAATATTATAGAAATGGAAGAGAATGTAGATGAAGATGAAATGGGAGATATGATACTGCGTGAATAGTTTGACAGAGCACTAAAAGATCTAAGTCGAAACAAGGCCCCGGGAGTAGACAACATCCCATTAGAACTAATGACAGCCTTGGGAGAGCCAGGCCTAACAGAACTCTACCACTTAGTGAGCAAGATGTATGAGACAGGCCAAATACCCTCATACTTCAACAAGAATATAATAATTCCAATCCCAAAGAAAGCAGGTGTTGACAAATGTGAAAATTACCGAACTATCAGTTTAATAAGCCACGGCTGCGAATACTAACACAAATTCTTTACAGACGAATGGAAAAACTGATAGAAGGGACCTCGAGGAAGAACAATTTGGATTCCGCAGAAATGTTGGAACACGTGAGGCAATACTGACTCTACGACATATCTTAGAAAATAGATTAATGAAAGGCAAACCTACGTCTCTAGCATTTGTAGACTTGGAGAAAGATTTTGACAATGGTGACTGGAATACTCTCTTTCAAATTCTAAAGGTGGCAGGGGTAAAATACAGGGAGCGAAAGGCTATTTACAATTTGTACACAAACCAGATGGCAGTTATAAGAGTCTAGGGACATGAAAGGGAAGCAGTGATTGGGAAGGGAGTGAGACAGGGTTGTAGCCTCTCCCCGATGTTATTGAATCTATATATTGAGCAAGCAGTAAAGGAAACAAAAGAAAAATTCGGAGTAGGTATTAAAGTCCATGGAGAAGAAATAAAAACGTTGAGGTTGGCCGATGACATTGTAATTCTGTCAGAGACAGCAAAGGACCTGTGAGAGCAGCTGAACGGTATGGACAGTGTCTTGAAAGGAGGATATAAGATGAACATCAACAAAAGCAGAACGAGGATAATGGAATGTAGTTGAATTAAATCGAGTGCCGCTGCCGGAATTAGATTAGGAAATGAGAGACTTAAAGTAGTAAATGAGGTTTGCTATTTGGGGAGCAAAATAACTGATGATGGTCGAAGTAGAGAGGATATAAAATGTAGACTGGCGTTTCTGAAGAAGAGAAATTTGTTAACATCGAGTATAGATTGAAGTGTCAGTAAGTCGTTTCTGAAAGTATTTGTATGGAGTGTAGCCATGTATGGAAGTGAAACGTGGACGATAAATAGATTAGACAAGAAGAGAATAGAAGCTTTCGAAATGTGGTGCTACAGAAGAATGCTGAAGATTAGATGGGTAGATCACATAACTAATGAGGAGGTATTGAACAGAATTGGAGAGAAGAGAAATTTGACTAGAAGAAGGGATCGGTTGGTAGTACATATTCTGAGGCATCAAGGGATCACCAATTTACTATTGGAGGGCAGTGTGGAGTGTAAAAATCGTAGAGTTAGAGCAAGGGATGAGTACACTAAGCAGATTCAGAAGGTTGTAGGTTGCAGTAGGTACTGGGAGATGATGAAGCTTGCACAGGATAGAGTAGCATGGAGAGGTGCATCAAACCAGTCTCTGGACTGAAGGCCACAACAACAACAACAATGTTGATACTCGCGAATTCTTATACGGTGCTTCCCGTTGACTTAGAATCATGACATTTGAAAAGAAGCGATGTTTAGAAGTAAAGGTAAAGGAAAAATCCGAAAAATGCTAATCTGTAGTAATATAGCACGGAAAAAATATTTATTTTGTTATTTGTTACCGGACTGTTTGTCTGTCCGTCCCTCTGTTAAGAAGCGTTCTTCTCAGGAACGGATAGACGTAGCAAGTTGAAATTCATGTCACATACTGAGGCCGTATAGTCCCTTGGTGGTGTAAACAACTCATTAAAAATTGTAGGGTACTTCCCGTTAACCTAGAATCTAGAAAATTGGAATGAAGCAGGATTTTACAGTATAAGTAACTGAAAAAAGATATTGTTAATTTGTAGTATTATCTCACAAAAAATCTCTTCTGTCATTTGCTGTCCGACTTCAAACTTAAAATTAAAGCACTCTCGAAGTTTTGGAGCTCCCGCGACCGATATCTTGCTACTGTCAGTATCGATAACAGGCAAAAGTCGTTAATATTCTCGATTCCTGATATGGGTATATGAAGAAATAAGTTTGTATGGAAACCTCAGAGCGCGGGTCCCACTCGCATTATTTTCATCAGTCGTCTGGCTTGTTTATGTCGCCCACTGCAGCTGCCTCTCTGTGCCACCTTCTTCATCTCAAAGTGTTGGTCCAAATTCCATGAAGATTTTAACCTTTTTTTCATAGCGATTTCCAATAGGGATCATATAATTTAGGAAAATGGATGACACATATTTCTTTGTTATTACTACCGGTTTCAGTGACAATATTTCCTCGATATGAAAAAAGACTAATACAATACTACTCATAATGTTCATAACTGTGAAGCTTTAGCTAGATAGTAAATGTTTTAACACGGAATAAGCAATGATGCATTAAAAATCAATTTCTAACTGGTCGTAATGCTTTAAGAAACCGAACAGAGGTTATAAAGAGTACACAGCGCAATTACAGAGCTAAACTGAAGAATGTAAGTTTCAGTGCAAAAATTACACCCGTAAGAAGCATTTGGCAGGTTTTGCAATTCAATATGTGCTAATCAAACACTCGCCGAACTGTACATAAAATAAATGGCTGCTTAGCTTAACAAACCAGCCTTCCCAAGTCCGTCATTAATTTGGGCACGTGAACAGACGCAGGCATCGGCTGACGCGGTACAGTGCGATGATGCCGACATGTTCACCACTCGTCAACAGTCACCACGGCGTGGCAACTAGTGTGGCCGTATGCAGAAGTCAAGGTCGTTCAAAGATTTCGAAACAGTTTTCCTGGAGACAGCCACCAGCGAGAAAATTATTTCTTTCTAGGCTCACACTGCAGTTATTTTAACAAGACAGGGCACAAGACAGAAATCTTCAGTACGAAGATGATCAGTCAGTGTAATAAGACATTCAGCCATGAAAAAGCTATTCAGAATAAAACTTCAAGAGATATTCTCAAGGAAGGTGAACAAACCAAATAAGCAATTGACACAGGCTCATCAGTTTCTATAATTAATTTACATTCGTATAAAAAATGGTGATCGTCAAGATTAACAGAATTTCAGATTTTGTTATTTAGGTACAGTGACGAACAGTTTTCGGATAAAGGTCAATTTACAAGTTACTTACCAGACAAACAAGATTCGTAGTTGTCATTTCACAAAAAGTCACAAACTTTCTGGGCCTTGATCTGTTCAATACACTAGACTTCATAATTCATGAAGGGATGATTCAGAATCTTACGTTCCAACGGAAAATTTACAAAAACTCTTGCAAAAAATGTGATACTTTTCAGGAGCAACGAGTAGCTTTAAACAACGCCAGACATGCAACGCTCTGAAGGCGAACAGTGTGCCAAATTTTTCTGGAGCATAAATCATTCCCTTTGGTTTAAAGTATAAAGTCAAACAGGAACTTGATATCCTCCAGGCTACCAAGCGTCATAGAATCCATTATCAGTAGTCAATAGGTGACAACAAAAAAACCTGAAGGCACATTTCGGATCTTACGTGTCTTCAAAGCGACAATCAATGCACAATCTTTCATTGAGTCGTATCCAATTCCGAAAGGGGAAGAACTAACACCTTAATTATCTGGAAATGCGTACTTTGCAAAATTTGATCTCAAGGCGACTTACTTACGGTCCCCTGCGGACTGAGAAATGAACAGATCGGTGGCTGTAATTACTGTAATTGGTCTATACCGATACAAAAGATTATCATTTGAAATAACTGGTGTGCCGAGTTGGTTCCATCGATATTTAGAACAATTAATTCGCAAAGTTCTGCAAGCTATGAATTGTCTGGATGACATCATTGTCTCAGGAAAAACTTCGGAGGAACTGTTACGTAATTTGGAATCTGTTCCCAAAATTTTTCCAGCGGAAAATTTGAATTGTAACAAAGACAAGGGCATATTCTTCCAGTCCAAAATACAATACTTCGGACATTTACTGCCTGCACACTGCATCAGGCTGTACTGGGACACACCAATTGTTACAGGAAGTTCGTCCCACCGTTGCTTCGATATGTGAATCACTTCACAAATTATTACGCAAATTCGTAAAATGGACATGAAACAGTAAATGCCAATGTGCATTCGATAAACAGAAGCAAAGTTTTTAGATGCTAAATGTCTCACGACGTACGATCCACATGAAATGTTGGGAACTACAATGGGTGCAGGCGATAACGCATTCGGGAGGGTTTTGTTTAATCGACAACATGGTTTTTAAGGTCCAGTAGGTTCGTGGCAAAAACACTGACGTTCGCTCAGAGGAACACCAGAGAGAATGCGACGAAGGCTCTTGCAATTATTTTCGTAGTTGCATGTACATATTTACGGTTGTTGTTGTTGTGGTCTTCAGTCCTGAGACTGGTTTGATGCAGCTCTCCATGGTACTCTAACCTGTGCAAGCTTCTTCATCTCCCAATACCTACTGCAACCTACATCCTTCTAAATATGTTTAATGTATTCATCTCTTGGTCTCCCTCTACGATTTTTACCCTCCACGCTGCCCTCCAATACTAAATTGGTGATCCCTCAATGTCTCAGAACATGTCCTACCAACCGATCCCTTCTTCTAGTCAAGTTGTGCCACAAGCTCCTCTTCTCCCCCATTCTATTCAATACCTCCTCATTAGTTATGTGATCAACCCATCGAATCTTCAGCATTCTTCTGTAGCACCACATTTCGAAAGCTTCTATTCTCTTCTTGTCCAAACTATTTATCGTCCACGTTTCACTTCCATACATGGCTACACTCCATACAAATACTTTCAGAAACAGCTTCCTGCCACTTAAATCAATACTCGATGTTAACAAATTTCTCTTCTTAAGAAACGCTTTCCTTGCCACTGCCAGTCTACATTTTATATCCTCTCTACTTCGACCATCATCAGTTATTTTGCTCCCCAAATAGCAAAACTCCTTTACTAATTTAAGTGTGTCATTTCCTAATCTAATTCCCTCAGCATCACCCAACTTAATTCGACTGCATTCCATTATCCTCGTTTTGCTTTCGTTGATGTTCATCTTATACCCTCCTTTCAAGACACTGTCCATCCGTTCAACTGCTCTTCCAAGTCCTTTGCTGTCTCTGACAGAATTACAATGTCTTCTCCATGGATTTTAATACACACTCCGAACTTTTCTTTTGTTTCCTGTATTGCTTGCTCAATATACAGATTGAATAACATCGGGGATACGCTACAACCCAGTCTCACTCCCTTCGCAACCTGTAACGTCTCTTAGCAAAAGACATATTATGTAATAAAGAGAAAACATTGTGTATCATGTTTTGTTCTTGTATAAAATTATGTACTGTTTTTTTTATTTATTTTAGATAATTTCTGTGTCGGCGAGTACTGAAACCACCACAGACGATAAATATCAAACAAAGATGAGAATATGTGACTAGTATAAATAATACAGAACGAACATTAATGTCTCTGTCGTCTTCTTGGAGTTACGTGAGTAGGATAGCCTGTGACGTTACATTGTACGCTAGCGTAGCATTCTTTTGTCAAGTTTGTAAGAGGGACGCCATTAAGTAAAGTTTTGGAAAGGTGTGTAATTAATTGAATTGTTTAAATGTTTTGAATAGAGTTACTTAGTGAAACCTTGCATTATGATTTGTAATAAGCTTGCCTGGTATTTTATCCCATCCCTTTAAGACATTTTCAGTTATTTAAATATTATTCGTGGTGCAGAGCTGCACTACGAACGAACGAGCCGTTGCCGCGGCGTATTCAAATTGCATTAAATGAAATCTATCATACCGCAAAGAAGCGGGCAGGTAATAGTGAAGTAAAATTATTTCTTTCAGCTTTCGGAGTTGCAGAGCAGAGCAGCAGATTTTGTTATGTGTTTTACAGGCTGATGCGGGCTGCTGATAATATATTTCTAACAGTGCAAAAAAATAATTTACTTTCATAACATAAAAGAAATCTTGCTGTGCGTAGTTCTGGTCTGGCAACCTTATAGTAAAAACATCTTTTTTCTCCGATAATAGTCTCATGCTCTCGTGTTGGTCGTGGTACTTATTGTTGTTTTACTGTTAACAAAAATCCACTGCAAAATTGTGATGTTGAACAATCATTGCGTACTGTAACCTCAGTATTGATAACGAAGTAATTTTCATTAACCTTTTCAATAACTATAAAGTAAGTAAGATATGTTGAACTTTATGGCGAGTTACAATAACGAAAAAATGTTCCTTTATTAGAAAGCCAGATCCAGAACAATAAGAACATAATATATTTTGTTTTGTTGAAAATTAATGATCCAAAGAAAGGCATAGCACAGCATCACTAAAAGGTATTTTGGGTCTCTTTTCGTAGTAACATATTTTATCTCATATATTAGTTGTTACGCGAGTAATAGTGAAACAAAACAAATAGAAAAGAGACAGAAGCGAAACTGTCGCCCAAAAACGCGGGGCCCGAATTTGCAGTGGCCACGAAAATAATAACTGTTTTATGTGGTTTCTTTCATTGTCTATTGTTATATACATGTATGTATTTAGTGATAAATGTATGTATGTGTCTCATGATTAATGCCATGTATTAATGAATGTACAAACATTCTTTCATAAAAAAACGCACCACTGCAAGCGAGTCAGAGGAAACGATCCTGATAGTACTGAGAAACTGTAACGACTACATAATCCGGGGGCAGCCGAACCCCGAAATCAGATAAACTAAAGGTAAGACTACAGTGTAGTTGTCCTGTTTGTAGACGCTTAACCCCAGTGAAGTGATCTCATATCGCTAGTGGTGTGCGTAGTTTAACGTTAGTGTTTATGAAAGGGCAAAGTTGAGTGTAGATAGTAATTTTTAGTGTGCAGTGTATTGTAGATAAATTAACATATTTTGTGTGCAAGTGGCAAAACTGTCAGATCTTGTGGTCGAGTAGGTAATTTATGAACATGGTTAAATTGCGTAGTCAACGTCCGAGCAATATGGATACTGAGGAACAGCCATTAGTTAGTGCAGGAAATGTAGAAATGGGTGCATTAAGCAGTACAAATACTCTCTTTGAGGATATACCATGCGAAAATGTGGGGGCAGGGGCACAGGAAGTGGTGCCACCGCCCACCAGTGCTCAAGGAGATGTAGATAAAGAAATTGCACCACCCCCAGAAAAGCAGGAACCAGAGAGTGGTAATCTGCCTGGTGGGTATTCACTTCAGGCGATATTAGAGCGCGTGCTGGATTACCAGTCAAAATTTGCGCAACAACAAGCTGAAAAGGACGAAAAAATTGAGATCTTTCTCGCACAGCAAGCTGAGCGAGATCGCCAGTAAACAGAAAATTTCCTTGCCCAGCAAGCTGAGCGGGATCGCCAGCAAGATGAGCGGGATCGCCAGCTAGAGGAAAAGTTTCTTGCCCAGCAGGCTGAGCGGGATCGCCAGCAAGCTGAGCGGGACCAGCAACTTGTGCAATCGTTAGAAATTATGAAAAAGGAGATTGCCTGTATGAAACAGAATTATAAGTCGATACCTAAGGCCGTGCAGGAGTTGACTGTAAAGGTCAACAACCTGCAAGTAGCAAACACTAACATTGTAGACGAGATAGGTGTCTTAGCCAACCGATTAGAAAAGCTAGAAATAGATTCCACACAGCTTGTAGAGCAGAAGTGGAACGAACAAGCGACTAAACTTGAAACCGAATTCAACACTTGGCTAGAAGCAAAGGAGAGCGAGATCGACAAAAATATTAATTCTAAGGTACAGGCAGCCATGGCAGATAGAGATTCCGAATCGTTCAGTACTGCAGTAAATAGTCAAGGACAGAACGACGTGCAAACCACCAAACAAATACTCAGTGAGGATATTCCGCAGTGGCAAGTGAATATTAGCAAACGGATATCCGACTTGGAAAAGGGTTTAGCACAGAGCAGTAAACATCTTGAACATGAAACTATGTCGCCAACAGCCAATGTTTTTGGCAACGCACAAACTTATACGCGACGCATCAATGGTGAATGTTTAGGCGAATATGCGAAGAGCTGTAGCTTCGGTTCGGAGCACACAGCCTATGTCCCAGGAGCAAGCCAGTATAGTCCAAAAATATTGGTTGAAGAAAGTTTGATCAAAAATAGGCAGTTCCAAACGTTTACTACTGAACGGAAGTCAGTACACCCAGTAGTATTCATAAAAAGCTTTAAAAATATCTTGCCTAGTGTGGAACGAATCACAGAAAATTCAATACGTAATGTCATACATTCAGGGTGATGCAGCGTTGTGGGCTACGGAAGTAGCAGACAGCTGCATGACGTATGAACAGTTCGAAAGGGCGTTTTTGTCGAAATACTGGTCGCCTTGTATACAAGAGCGGCTAAGAAAAGAAGTATACAATCCTGAACCGTACTCACCTCGTCTTGGGAATCTGAGACGGTATTTCGAGAAGTATATAAACAAAACGCGCTACTGGGATGAGCCTATCTCACCAAGAGACATAATAAGACTCCTATAATCACATTTACCCATTCATATCAACGAGAAATTAATACACGTACCAGAGAGCGACATGGAACATTTCCTGTCTGTTCTAGATTCAATAGACTTAATCCAGGAAGACGCAAAAGCAGCGTGTGATCACTCGCGGAATAATGGATTAGGGTGTAAACATGACAGAAATAATAATGCACAAAACCACAACCATGGAAATGGTGGGGGTGTTAACAAGCGGCAAGAGCACTCGCAAAATTGTAATAATGGTAGAAGTCAGAACGGATATGGGCAACCGTCCCATAATAAAAATCGTCGATTTGACGACCGGTACGATTCCGGACTGCCAGGGACCAACCGCTGGAAAAATGAGCGAGGTCAGTGGCATAGCAATTACAGCGACAGTAATCGAAATTGGAATCAGAATCAGCGACCAAGCCCAGAACGGCAAGGTAATGACCGGTACGATAACAACAGACCACCACTGCAAAACGCGCCTATTGCGCAGTCGTGGCGGCCTACAAATCAAAACGTACACATAGTAGAGGTCGCGGACAATAGCCGTCCAAGTACCTCGCAAGCAAGCCATCCAACAAACTAGAATCGGCCACGACATGCTCTCCATCGCTGGCCGAGGGGTGGAGTGAGAGCAACACGAAAGACAATTATATGCCTGGAATACATATGCTGCGATACAACGACGGTATCAGTATGGATAAAGATCTACTGACCGAACCGCATGAATGTAAGAAAGATAGCAACGAAAATGTGCAAGCCATAATAGAAGCGAAAATCAATGATGTTGCCGTGAATATAATCATCGACACAGGTGCCTCGGTGAGTGTAATGAGTACAGAATTGTTTAAAGCGCTTGGGAAGGGACGTAGCATACCGACTTTCCCGGTTAATAATTGCAAGGTGTCTGGAGCTATAAGTGCACAGAGCCAATTAGTTAAGTACCAGGTGCAGGTGGAGATTTGTAAGGAGGGCGAAGCCATAGTGAGCTCGTTCCTCATTGTTAAAGGGTTAAAGGTGGCCTGCATTCTGGGAGTAGATTTTCTCCGTGAGAGGGACGCAGTGATCGACCTCTCCTCGGGAAAACTAAGCATAGTTAATAAAGGTAGGAGGATTGAGTTGTCTATGATGAAATCGAAGCAGGTACTTGTGCCATGTTGCAACCGAATAGATATCAAATGTAGGAACCCCTGGGTACTACACCTCGATGATTATTCACATGTGGCAGATCTCTATTTTCCTAGTATTGAAGATAGAAATTCTGAAACAAATGTTGATGTATTTCTGAAAGTTTAAGCAACATACAAAAGCAACAGTTGACGCAGCTGCTATCGGAATACATCATGGTATTTACCGACTGACCAGGAATAATCAAGGGGTACCACTATCACATAGAGGTCATGCCCCACAAAACATACTGTCGCGCTTCTTACTCCATCCCTTGGTCGAGGAGGGAAGTAGTGGCTAAAGAGATTTGAAAGATGTTAGAGTGGGATAGTAAAATTATTTATTCAATGACCTATCAGATGTAAATAGTAGTAGTTATGAGAAGATTTCAATTGTGTTTTAGAGTATAAGTATGTTAGCTATAAGAAAGAATTTGTGTGTATTTAAAATTTTGAGGAAGCAAAACATAAATAACTAAGCATAGCATGAAAGTAGAATCAGTAAACTGAGCAATAGCATGCAAATTGAAGACTTTATTTACAGACAATTAGTGTCATTAAAATACTATATGCTCATCAAGCAATGAACAATCTTTTTATTGATAAAATAATGATTATGTTCTTGAATCATTTTTCACTTGTAGTAAGTAAGTACAATTAATGATGAGATCTCATATGGTAATGTAACAGGTGTAATTGTGTTAGAATTAAGGAACCCTGAGAGAGAGTCTCTAATGGACAAAAATTGACTTTGTAGTACGAAACGATTATGTGATGTAACGTTTACTGCCAATAGTGATCTGACAACGACACTGGAGCAGAATTCAATCAAAGACAAACCCGTTCCGTGTAACCTACGCTTTGTATGTATCGATGCTTCAATTGAAGCACGTGTACTTGGTACACGTCCTTGAATATTAATTACGCGGTACGCGAATCAAGTCAATCAACGCAGAAACTACACTGTAGTCCTGTAGGACAGATCATTTAAAAAAAAATACTAATACTAAATGAAGTATTTATTGAGCAATATGCCCAAGTCCAGCTGTCATGCACATGGTAAAATCTGTTTGCTAGATGGGTGATAACCTGGCAAGCTACACCGAAAAAGGAAAAGAAAGATATGTACCAAAAATCACACACCTTTAAATAATTACAAAAAAGCCATATATTCCTAGTAATAGTACTAAAAGTGTGTAATGACCTGGTAAACACAATGGACTCCATGTAGATGAGAGTGATTATGCTAAGAACAGTTGATATGCATTAAAAATAAACTGTGTGCATAAACAATCTAGGAAAGGATGGAATATTGTGTGTAGTAGGGACAGAAAATGACTGTTGTATCTGCACCAATATATACGTCGGTATAAGTCAAGTGTTGAGTGACTACCTGTTGTAGTGCAGTGCTCAACGCACAATAAATTTACTGTGTAAAAACGGTAATTAATGATCCGTTAGGAGTCGATTCAAACAAACATCGCTCGACGGAAACATTTAGTGTGTGTGAACCGAAACATTTTCGCGTGTTGAGAGACGCTATGGCAGCGCATCGACCGTAATAACAAGTGAAAGTGTGTAGTACAACGTGCGTGTGACGAACCCTGAATACCAGTGTCACAATGCGATTCACTTGTGAAGCCTCAAGAAACCCGTTATCACGCCAAAACATCCTGTGCATACAAGCGAAACGACGGCTTACTGAACAATAAACGCTTTTCACCAAGTTGCATTTTCTTCCACAGCTAATAATCTGTATCCTTAAAGACAGTACACCGTTGTGGAATATTTGTTTCATGCGTTGTGACGGGGAGCCATGCGGAGAAGCAGAGACGGGTGCCGTGCCGCCAGCCAGCCGGTCGCGGGAAACAACTGCAACACGCCGACATTGGTGAATGGTTCGGCGCGGTTCGCGACTGCACGGACGCCACCCCAGCACGCCGTCGCTGTTACGGCGAGCAGGTCGTCGACCCCAGCGGTCGTTGGCACGCGGCGTTCCAGACGACGCTACGCAACAATTGCTTCGCACCGCCCGCTCCGTACGACATTGTCGACATTCAACCGAAAATTACCAACTACGCTGTTAATGTACTAACATGAGAATGATTGATAGGACACGAAATTTCGTGAAAAACAGTTTTTCTTTAGTTACTGTGTATAAACTCAAAAACATTCACTTGTTCGATGATATACCTGTATGTTATATGTTTTCGTCATATTAGTGAAGCAAACTGACACGAATGCCATACCATGGTAGAACATTTGTCGTGAGTAAGTGTGGAGACAATCCATTACACTACTGTAAAACCATTTAATGATTGACTTTTAGTGTGACACAGAACACAAATATTACCATGGATGTGAAAGAGTAAAAGGTACATTTTCAACAAGGGGACTAAAAGTTTAACATTTTATCATAAATAACCTTCGTTATCTGTGAACATTTGATAAATGCCAACCGTTTTTTATGAACAATCAGACTGAGTATTACGACAAACCAGGCGAGATGACCATGGCTCCGGCGCAGTTTTCCCAGGTTTTCTGACTGCACATAGCCCGAATGGGGGAGCCAGAAAACTGTAATGACCCTGGGACTAGGTTTACGGTCACCTCGCAAAGTGTGAGTAAACCATAAAGAGTGTGATTAAACCTATAGTGTAAAATAGCAAACAAGTGAATAGTGAATATTCCAAATATGGTGATAAACAATGACAAAACGGACGTTAGTGGCAGCACATTCTTAACGTTAGTCAATTGCTGCCACGGGGCATTGTAACGTCTCTTAGCAAATGACATATTATGTAATAAAGAGAAAACATTGTGTATCATGTTTTGTTCTTGTTTAAAATTATGTACTGTTTTTTTATTTATTTTAGATAATTTCTGTGTCGGCAAGTACTGAAACCGCCACAGACGATAAATATCAAACAAAGATGAGAATATGTGACTAGTATAAATAATACAGAACGAACATTAATGTCTCTGTCGTCTTCTTGGAGTTACGTGAGTAGGATAGCCTGTGACGTTACATTGTACGCTAGCGTAGCATTCTTTTGTCAAGTTTGTAAGAGGGACGCCATTAAGTAAAGTTTTGGAAAGGTGTGTAATTAATTGAATTGTTTAAATGTTTTGAATAGAGTTACTTAGTGAAACCTTGCATTATGATTTGTAATAAGCTTGCCTGGTATTTTATCCCATCCCTTTAAGACATTTTCAGTTATTTAAATATTATTCGTGGTGCAGAGCTGCACTACGAACGAACAAGCCGTTGCCGCGGCGTATTCAAATTGCATTAAATGAAATCTATCATACCGCAAAGAAGCGGGCAGGTAATAGTGAAGTAAAATTATTTCTTTCAGCTTTCGGAGTTGCAGAGCAGAGCAGCAGATTTTGTTATGTGTTTTACAGGCTGATGCGGGCTGCTGATAATATATTTCTAACAGTGCAAAAAAATAATTTACTTTCATAACATAAAAGAAATCTTGCTGTGCGTAGTTCTGGTCTGGCAACCTTATAGTAAAAACATCTTTTTTCTCCGATAATAGTCTCATGCTCTCGTGTTGGTCGTGGTACTTATTGTTGTTTTACTGTTAACAAAAATCCACTGCAAAATTGTGATGTTGAACAATCATTGCGTACTGTAACCTCAGTATTGATAACGAAGTAATTTTCATTAACCTTTTCAATAACTATAAAGTAAGTAAGATATGTTGAACTTTATGGCGAGTTACAATAACGAAAAAATGTTCCTTTATTAGAAAGCCAGATCCAGAACAATAAGAACATAATATATTTTGTTTTGTTGAAAATTAATGATCCAAAGAAAGGCATAGCACAGCATCACTAAAAGGTATTTTGGGTCTCTTTTCGTAGTAACATATTTTATCTCATATATTAGTTGTTACGCGAGTAATAGTGAAACAAAACAAATAGAAAAGAGACAAAAGCGAAAAACCACCGCTTCCCTTTCATACCCCTCGACTCTCATAACTGCCAGCTGGTTTGTGTACAAATTGTAAATAGCCTTTCGCTCCCTGTATTTTACCCCTGCCACCTTTAGAATTTGAAAGAGAGTATTCCAGTCAACATTGTCAAAAGCTTTCTCTAAGTCTACAAAT
The DNA here is from genome assembly GCF_023898315.1 of Schistocerca nitens. NCBI lineage: Eukaryota > Metazoa > Arthropoda > Insecta > Orthoptera > Acrididae > Schistocerca > Schistocerca nitens. The sequence goes on along the minus strand of NC_064614.1, from coordinate 709,852,124 downwards.
GATAGAAACGTAGGTTTGCCTTTCTTTAATCTTTTTTCTAAGATAAGTCGTAGGGTCAGTATTGCCTCACGTGTTCCCATATTTCTACGGAATCCAAACTGATCTTCCCCGAGGTCGGCTTCTAGCAGTTTTTACATTCGCGTTAGTATTTTGCAGCTGTGACTTATTAAACTGATAGTTCGGTAATTTTCACATCTGTCAACACCTGCTTTCTTTGGGATTGGGATTATTATATTCTTCTTGAGGTCTGAGGGTATTTCGCCTGTCTCATACATCTTGCTCACCAGATGGTAGAGTTTTGTCAGGACTGGCTGTCCCAAGGCTGTCAGTAGTTCTAATGGAATGTTGTCTACTCTGCGGGCCTTGTTTCGACTTAGATCTTTCAGTGCTCTGTCAAACGCAATATCATATCACCCATTTCATCTTCATCTACATCCTCTTCCATTTCCATAATATTGTCCTCAAGTACATCGCCCTTGTATAGACTCTCTATATACTTCTTCCACCTTTCTGCTTTCCCTTCTTTACTTAGAACTAGGTTTCCATCAAAGCTCTTGATATTCATGCAAGTGGTTCCCCTTTCTCCAAATGTCTCTTTAATTTTCCTGTAGGCATTATCTATCTTACCCCTAGTGAGATAAGCCTCTACATCGTTACATTTGTCCTCTACCCATCCCTGCTTAGCCATTTTGCACTTCCTGTCAATCTCTTTTTTTAGACATTTGTATTCCCTTTTGCCTGCTTCATTTACTGCATTTTTGTATTTTCTCCTTTCATGAGTTAAATTCAATATTTCTTCTGTTACCCAAGGGTTTCTACTAGCCCTCGTCTTTTTACCTATTTGATCCTCTGCTGCCTTCACTATTTCATCCCTCAAAGCTACTGTAATGACACGTTCCTATGCAGAGACATACAATATCTTAAAAGCTGCGCCAAAGATAAATTGAGAGGCATGTATATTGTAATCTTTGTAAAGTTCACATTGGACTCTCTTTTGTTTGATACTCCAAGGAGCTAAGGGACATTTTTTTTTTTTTTTCGATGGTTGCCTTGTGGATGATGGACGTGATTTTTGGAGTGTGCGGAAGGCAGCAATAGGGTTAGTAATTATGGTTTGTGCGACGAGCAGAGCAAGTCTTATTGGGAATAAAAAATAGTGAGAAGTATCGAAGTGTTACGAAAATCATTTAAAGCAACGTAGCATAGTATTGCTTGGTTTCCACCGTCTTCGTGAAGTGAACCGATGCTGACTCATGATGGTACACACGGTCAACAAAGAGAAGGATATCGATGGCGACTAATGCATTAATATTGTGGCAGAAGGACTAATTCTACGTCTAAGGTGAGAACTCTGATTAAATTAAGAAGGACGTGGAACATAAAAATAAACTGTTTTTTATTAATTTCGCCACACTGGCGACTGTGACAGGACAGTGCTGGTGGAACAAAGAGTAAGTACTTCATTGTGGTACTACAAATGTACTTATACTAATTACTGTTTCTCTGTTACATGACGCACATGGAAAATGACGAATATGGTGAAACAATATTAACTGTATAAACGGATGGCACAATAACCAGAAGGAACAAGGACAAGGATTTACAAATCTAACGTAATCGTGAGTGACGCAGCTCAGCCGTAATTAAGGTAGGAAAGCGCAAACGCATGCAGTGGCTGCACCTGGCTTAGCTCCACTTAAAGCAGAACCTTTTCCTTTAGACATTAAAGTTCTGGTAGTGTTTGTGGCAACACACAATTACACTTTGATAATTACTTTTTTATGTTCAACAATCGCAGAATTAGAAGACGTAGTGCGCCATCTTGTAAATTTCCGACGCGCTACAAATAACAATCGCGAGATATTTTTATTAATTCAACTGCGAGAGAGTTTAAAGATTTAGATTCAGTAAAGTACAGATAAAAACAATATCTTCATAATGGAATCGGAGAATTTTAATTTGACAAATGTTCATGGACACGTCACCGATTCTGACAACAGTGACGTAAATGATGACGCAATTAGTTTTTCAGCACAACATAATGTAGAAGTAAATACAATTCAATTGCACTCCACAGGGATTAACAATAACGAACCACTTGCAAATGAAACCTTGTGCACAGTCGATGAAGCATCGATTACCAGATCAGATGAAAATATTTCGCGTGAAATCAGTGAACCTAGCCCGGTTTCGATTCAATCAGACCGTGGCAGAGAAACAATGGCAACAAATAATGACATAAATACAAACATACAAGCTTCGTCAGTTACGCTTGAGGCATTATATAGTCTGATGTCAAACGTGAGCGAGCAATTATCTGATTTAAAGATCAGTCACAACACAACGAACACAAAACTGGCGAATCTGGAAATCAGCCACAACACAACGAACACAAAACTGGCGAACATGCACAGACATTTCGATCAACGCTTAAATAAACTCACCAATGAAATCGATCAAAAGATCGAAGACAAAGTCATCAAAACCGTCAATAGTGTATACAATGTATTGGCGAATGACCTAGAAAAGAAATTCTCAGATCTTACAAACAAACAGGAACAGGAACTGTCAGAAATAGTAGAAACACACAATCAAACACAAACCGTACAAAAAGAAATACTTGAAAACGTACAGGCTATTCAATTAAATTTAACAAGAGTACAGTCCGCATGTGAAGAAATACCTGACCAGGTTAATAAAGTTAACGAAGAAGTCGGTTTTCTGAAACAGGAGACTCGACGTATCAACGCGGACATTATCAAAATAAATGAAACTTTAGAAAACGGTAATGTAAATGAATCAATAACTGACCGGGAAACCAAACTTTTTGAAAAATTAGGTAATGAAATCAAAGTAGCCGAGGACAGAATACGCAAGGAAATTGCTGGTAGACTGAATGTTTCAAATGACTTGCCTACGTCAAGCAGCAGGCAGCGCGACACTTATTCGCCCGTGCCGGATTACGATGTCAATAACGCAGAACATCAGGCGCACAGTCCGGCGTATGTGCACGCACCGGCACAGGCAAACAATGGCTATTCGCCAAACGCGGTGCTGCAACAGGCAGTAGGCGTGTCGCCTTGCATCTCGACGATTCTAGTCGATGAGAGCCTGTTGAAACATAGACAGTTTCCAATTTTCTCCACAGAATCCAGAAAAACTCATCCAGTCGTATTCGCAAGAGCATTTAAAAATGTCTTACCAAGAAACTGGACTGAGGCACAGAAGATTAGATATGTAGTAGGCTTCACACAAGGCGACGCACTTTTGTGGGCCACAGACATGGCTGAACAGTGCGTCACCTACGAACAATTTGAACGGGCTTTCTTGGAGAAATATTGGTCTGCTGGGGTCCAAGAAAGACTGCGACGTGAGGTATTCAACCCACAACCGTTCAACCTAAAAAACGGCGGGTTGAGAAAGTATTTCGAAAAGTACTTGAATAAGACGCGCTATTGGAACAATCCAATACCGCACGTAGATGTTCTCAAAATTCTGAAAAACAGACTACCCGCGAACTTACGCGAAAAATTGGTAACCATACCGGAGAACGACCTTGAATACTTTCTTTCCGTGCTTGACTCAATTGATCTAATATACGAAGAAGAGACGAGCACAAGTAATCGGAATGAACAATCCGGAACCAATCAAAACAACGGTAACGGATATCATTTTAATGGCAGTGGACAAAACCCACACAGTTGGCATCCGTATGCGACAAGGCCAAATAATGGAACCTGGAATTACGGAAATCGGAGGAATTCGGCGCCACAGAGACGGGAAGACCGAAGGTATAGTACAGATTACGGTCCACGCCGGTATGGAAATGATAGAAATCACGTGAATGATTGGTCAGGCCCGCGTGATGAAAGGCAGCACATACATGAAAATTACAATAGTTACAGTAATAGGAATGACAGACCAAGGAGGAATAGCGACGGCCGGTCGCAAGAAAATGTTGCACGCAGCGGTCCGGAAACTAATTGGCGACAGAATAACCACTCAGTACACTTCGTAGAGGTAACGGACAGTAATGAAGCAACGCCGTTGTCTCCCCCGGTAAACAACAATCGGTCGTAATGAGCTCCCACCGGCCGACCGATTTGACAACAGGGGGCACAAACAAGCACACATTACATCTTGAACAATTATTTTTAAGATATGATCAGGATGCTACCGTAGAAGATGATCTATGTGAAGAAGAGGTGAAAGCACCGGACAAGGTAAGTGACCTCGTGCAGGCTGTAATACCAGCAAGGATAGGAACTATAATTACCAACGTAATTTTAGATACAGGCGCATCTACGAATATTATTTCTAACAGTTTATTTAAAGAAGTTTCGAAAGCATTAAAAGTACCAGTGTTGCCAACGGAAAATTGTAAAATCTTGACAGCTGTAGGTAACAAGTCAAAAAGTATTAAGTGGCAGACGCAAATACCTGTTACCATTAGCGATGTCACGATAAACTGTACCTTCTTAATCGTTGACAAATTAATCGTCAATTGTATTTTAGGTATGGAAGTTTTCCGGCAGCATAAAGTAAACATCGACATAGGCAGTGGACTTTGCTATTTCCGAGTGGGCAGTCGTAGTGTGAAGGTCAATCTTGTAAAGTCAACAATAGATCGTAATGGCCAAGTACAGGAACAAGCTGAAGTAAAATTAGTTCACCCACAAGTGTTATTGATAGATATTCCTTTCCCCGAACAATTAGACACGGAAATAATTAACGAACAAGCCGCCCACGAGAAGATAGGAAAATCCACTTGTCTTTCAGAGACTCAACAAAATGAACTAGCAGATCTTATTTATGAATACCGAGACATTTTTAGAAAACAGCCGACAATAATCAAAAATTACGAATACAAAATGGAAGTCTACCCACATAAAACGTACTGCCATAAATCATATGCGATACCATGGGCAAAGAAGGAAGCTGTTCGCAAAGAAATAGATAGAATGGTTCTGTGGAAGGTGATAGAATCTTCACATTCACCGTACTGCAGTCCCATCCTAGCTGTTAGCAAACCTGACGGATCAGTCAGATTAGTACTTGATGCGAGGGAAATTAATAAGATCATCGTACCAATACGCACTAGGGCGGAGAACTTAGATGAGCAATTGCTTAAATTTCATGGAGTGAAGTATTTAACATCCGTTGACATGAAGGCTTCGTATTGGCAAATAGCCCTACACACTGATAGCAGAAAATATACTGCGTTCATTCATGCGGGCAGAAGCTATCAATTCCAAGTACTGCCATTTGGACTCAACGTGAGTGCTGGGGTGTTTATAGAGGCTTTAGACAGAGTATTGGGTCCAGAACTGATTAGCAAAGTGACGTTGTATGTAGACGATCTCTTGATAGCCACGGAGACCTGGCAAGAGCATGTAGAACTGGTACACAAAGTGTTCCAAAAGTTCCGAGAATATGACGTCACAGCAAATTTTAAGAAGTCCGAATTCGGAAGGGATCAAATAAAATTTTTAGGCCACATTATTTCACCAGGTGGAATTTTACCAGATCAGAAAAAGCTTGATGCCATAGAATATTTCCCCTCACCACAAACACGTAAACAATTGAAAGCTTTTCTGGGGCTCACGTCATTTTTTCGAAAATTCGTGCCCAAACAGTTACTGAATAGTGATTCCCTACTCAACCTTTTAAGGAAAAACCACACATGGTTGTGGACAGAAAAATGTGAGGAAGATTTCGTAAAAATCAAGCAAGCACTCATAAACGCACCCATTCTGAAGCATCCTAACATGAACTACCACTTTTGTTTGAGCACGGACGCCTCATGTCAGGGATTAGACTCTTGTCTGTTCCAATTAGTAAATGACAATGGAGAACAGAAAGTAAACATAATTAGTTTTGCCAGTAGAACGTTAACGGAATGTGAAAGAGCCTATTCGGCAACTGAACTTGAAGCGTTAGCTGTAGTGTGGGCTTTCCGCAAGTTCCAGTACTATCTCTGGGGAAGGCATACACGAGTGTTTTGTGACCATCAAGCATTATCGTTTTTACTCACATGCAAATTGTTGCACAAACGGATTGCACGTTGGTGTTTATTCCTCCAGGAATTTGATTTCGAGATAGTTTATATCAAGGGTGAACAGAATGTAATTGCCGACGCATTATCGCGCTTGCCACAAGGTTTGAGCGAGTTCAATGAATTGATCGAACAGACTTCCGATTTTAGAGTTTTTCTGATGCATGACGGCACATTTCAACCATATTACAGAAAGATGTGTAAAGACATGAGCAAACTACAAAAGGAAGACAATAGATGGAGACAAGTTATGCAAAAACTGCAGGCAGATGACAATAGTACATTGAAACAATATTACACAATGTCAAACGATGTTCTTTTCTACAGGCGCAATACACAATCCAACACCTGGTGTGTCTGCATCCCGGAAGAATACATAGACAATTTGATAAGACACACACATAGAGTATGGGGGCACTATGGGGTATCAAAATGTACAGCGAAAATATCAACGTATTGTTACTTCCCGAACCTCAGACGCAGAATTGAACAAATAATAAAAAAGTGTACGATATGTCAGAAGGTTAAACATCTTAATAGATCTTGTTTGGACGTATTACACCCTATCATTCCAAATAGACCAAGAGAACTAGTTTCCGTGGACGCAGCAGGACCATATCCACGAGCTAGGGGAGGAGTCAGATATGTGATCGCATTTTATGATGTCTTCACAAAGTACTTAAAATTGTATGCTATAAAAGCAGTACTGTCGGGATCAATAATCAAACGCATGATAGAAGACTACATACCAATAGTGGGAAAACCGAAAATTGTATTAACTGATAATGCAACAAACTTCACTAGTAATAAATGGAAAACATTTCTCGAATCTCAAAACATAAAACATATATTGGTATCCAAATTTCACCCAGAATCGAGCCCAGTTGAGAGAAATTTTAAAGAATTTAATCGCTTTATAAGAACTTATACACCAAATAAACAGACAAAGTGGGTGGAATACATAGCCCCCTTTCAGCATATTGTAAATAATTTAATTCATACTTCAACAGGCTTTACACCTACAGAGTTAATGTTTCAAGGCACAGAACTTGACGAATGGGCTAAACCTTTACCTAAATTAGCCACAAAGCAAATAAACCTAGATGAAAAGGTACGTCAAGCATTACTACAGATGGAAGAACAAGCAGAAATAAGGAGAAAGCAGTTCAACAAAAAGATAAGAAAGGTTACAGAATTTAACATTGGACAGGAAGTACTATTACGTACCCACCCAAAATCCTCTAAAATTAAGGCATTAAACAAAAAGTGGCAGTTGTTGTATGATGGCCCTTTCATTATAATAGACAAACCTCACCCAGGATGTTATCTGTTAGGTAACACACGAACGGGCAAGGTGAAAGGGTTATACCCCCATAAGGACATCAAGGAATTTTTCCATTAAAGGTTATATGTTATTTTAGCAAAATTGAAATTGTACAACCTTGGATCACATAGTAAAATTGCTGGAAACGTGTGAACAACTGGGGGCATATGCCAGCTTAAAAACGCATATTTAACCAAACCCAATGAAACATATGTTACTGTGAGTCTTAACACTATAAAATAAACCATACGGTACTTTTGTAGTCTAACTCAGTTATTTAAGAGAGGGGAACAAAGACAAATTAGCGCGAAGGTCAGAGTTTGTTCGCGTGAGACGAGCAACAAACCACACGTCGAAGTTGCAATCCAACGCTCAGCGAATGAGCACGTGATAGCTGCATGTCAAGACGAGGTCATTGGCCGCGCTGTAGGCAGCGAGCCGGGGAGAAATCTTCCCCCTTCCCTGTCCGATCAGCTGAGTGTATACAAAGCGCGAAGGCGCATGCGCGGTCGAGTCCAGGCGTCACGTGACTCTATTACACGATGGTGGCTATCACGAATAATGTTCATCAACAATGCAGAGTTTTCCCCGCACCTACAGTCCAGTCGTACGTAAGCGCGCATGTGCGGAACGTTTAAAAGTTTTGAGACCACTCTTACTATGAGACACGGTGATGAAAGCCATTCAAAAAACAAGAAAGGAAAGGGTACACAAGTCTTGTAAATAGTAACTTAGAAATTTTAATTATAAGCTGGTACTACTTAATAAAAGTGAACATACAAGTACATACTGGTCATGGACGGTATTGTAATATTATATTATACTGAGTAAACAGTCTTAGCTTGTACAAATAAATAAAACAGATAGATAACCGGAAGAAAGGCTATGTACACGCGAGAACAACACACAACCACATATAGGGAAAAAGCAGCAAAGAGGAGAGAAAAGAGATAACGCATGCATTTACATTACACAGTAGCGAGCGATTTTCAGAATGAATAACAAGGCAAACGCGTTAATTTTTGTGACTAAGGAAAAGAATGACAAGCTTTAAAATAGGAAAAGAATAAACAGATCTATGCAGCGTGAGTAATGAACGGAATCGCTCTCGAAACAAATACCTAGGGTTTATAGAGAGAGAGACACACATTAACGTTAGGAAACACCTGAAGCACTCAGCAAACAACTTTGTAGAATATATAAGCTATACACGAGGTTACATGTACGAAAGCTAAAGTGTAAAGGAGGAAAATATGGAATGATTGCGCATTAATGGACCGTAAGGCTGTTATGTATGTAAGAAGAAATATTTAGTTGTAAGTATTATTAGTATGAAGGGACGATGCTCAGCACACCCTGAATTATTTTGGAATATTGAAGGAATGGTGCAGGGTACCGAAAAAGGGCCCCACCAGCAAAGTGTATATTGTAATGGTAGATATTTTTTTGTGTATAAACGTATGTATGAATGTGTGGAAGACGAAAGAAGCTCTGTACATGTACGGAACCTAAACAACATAGAAGTTTTTAAGGAAAATTAAACTCTAAGACAACCTCGTATAAGCATGTATACCTAACGTCAAGAAACAACTTAATTAAAACCGTAAGACTCTACGAGTTACCGAGAAAATACGAAATACCTGATACCCAGTGTAACAGTAGCGATTCTTTACTCATGTATGCAGAAGGAAGACATGAATTACTTTACACACTTGAAACATGAAATGATAAATCATGTCAAAATTATATCTTTCATACATATCACGATTTACAGTCACAAAGAATGAAAATGATATCGCCGCTGTACGAGAAACAGGTAAGGAGTGTGATCGACGACCTATAAGCAAAACAGAATTTCATGCTGCACTGAAGCTATGAAAGTCGGGTTATTCGTGTACATAGATTTTCATGACAACCGATCCATTAAAATACCTGTACTTTTTCTCCCATGATAACACAAGACGCCTATAAGCGCACTTTAACTGAAAATGATACACGCACACAAGGGCGTGCCGCTATTATGAAACACTGTACATATTAATAATAGCTACACCCTGAACTTCAAGATTGTATGTTTATATGTCCATGTTAATGTAGGAAGTTTTATTAGGGTTAATGATTTACAAGCACACCAGAATGTGCTTACACCAAAAACACTGTACATATTAGGGTGATGCTGCATATAAAAGATTATTTCGTGCATTTTCAGATTTTATACGCAAAAAACCGTAGCATACACGTAGTCGTTGCCACTACCCTAAGTAGAAGGTAGAAAATTCCCTTCCCAAGCTTCAGTGGAGCGGCTACAGGTGTATTCTCTGCATGCTGATGCATGTCGTTGCGTATGAAGAAGACGTAACGGAGGTAAACCTTAACTTACACTCGAGTTCAAGAAGGAAAACAAAGGACTTGTTCCTTCTAACAGATTAATGGAAAAGGGTGTGTGTCAGTAAAATCCAAGACGAAGAAGCCACTTCGAGTGGTCAAAAATTTTTCAATGTTCGTCGATAGTTTTTTCCTGTAATTAATGTAACCAATGCATTATATGTGTTATTTGTTATTCAATTGTATGTGATGTATTTTGTATTTCATGCCAAGTCCCGTGACTTACAATTTTGTGAATACTTATGTACATTGACCTGAAGTATTGAGGGAATGAATCTCGGTACAATAGGTAAAAGGGGTTAATGCGAAGAAAAAAAAAAAGTGAAGTGAAAGGAAAGTTTCGATCGCAATACTCGCGGTTAAAGTGGTGTGTATAGAAATTAAAACTGTGCAAAGTAGTGCTACGTTGAAAGTGTCAGCGAGCCTAAACAAGTGACATCGAAAATTGAAGCTTGTATTGTCAAACGACCCATGGCGTCACAATAAGAAAAGACAATGCCAAACAAGTTTGACATGGTACGCTTCTTACCAGGAGCTGCATCGACGGGGTCGTCCTCCGCCTCGCACATAGTGTGGTGTGTTCTTCGGGGCACATATTCCAATGTACCTCGTCGTATCCAGTCTAAGTACTGGAAGGAACTACAAAAAGCACACGCATGCTGAGGTTCGGAAGTCTCGACGGTACATACATGTCGGTGTATATTCAGTGCACAGGTGCGCGCATTCAACCAACGTCGCCCGATAACGGACGACCAAACAATCAGGCGCGCGTATTGCCCGCCCATATTCAACACGGGCTAGCGAACAAAGCTCGTCGCCCCAGAATAAATACAGAAAGCAATACCAGGACTTAATTTTCACCTCTCATGAGGGAGGAAACATTTGTATGTAACGTTGTATTCATTGTATATTTTATTGTACGAACTTTACTACATGATGTCATTTTCTCAGTATTAACCAGAACTTTGTATATTAGGATTAAGGTTTGAAAACATTAGCATAAGTATACAAAAAAAAAAAAAAAAAAAAACTGACACACACCAAAGAATTCACAGTGCCATGAAAATGAGACAATAAAAGTGAAGTTTGTAAATAAAAGAACCCCAAACCTATCAGTTGCAAGGTCGACTACTGTATCCTGTCAATAAAATAAAATTTTCTAGTGACAGTATACAGTAGGGGGGCAGTTGTAATGACACGTTCCTATGCAGAGACATACAATATCTTAAAAGCTGCGCCAAAGATAAATTGAGAGGCATGTATATTGTAATCTTTGTAAAGTTCACATTGGACTCTCTTTTGTTTGATACTCCAAGGAGCTAAGGGACATTTTTTTTTTTTTCGATGGTTGCCTTGTGGATGATGGACGTGATTTTTGGAGTGTGCGGAAGGCAGCAATAGGGTTAGTAATTATGGTTTGTGCGACGAGCAGAGCAAGTCTTATTGGGAATAAAAAATAGTGAGAAGTATCGAAGTGTTACGAAAATCATTTAAAGCAACGTAGCATAGTATTGCTTGGTTTCCACCGTCTTCGTGAAGTGAACCGATGCTGACTCATGATGGTACACACGGTCAACAAAGAGAAGGATATCGATGGCGACTAATGCATTAATATTGTGGCAGAAGGACTAATTCTACGTCTAAGGTGAGAACTCTGATTAAATTAAGAAGGACGTGGAACATAAAAATAAATTGTTTTTTATTAATTTCGCCACACTACCCATTCTTCTTCTACTGTATTTCTTTCCCACATTCCTGTCAATTGGTCCCTTATACTCTCCCTGAAACTCTGTACAATCTCTGGCTCTTTCAGTTTATCCAGGTCCCATGTCCTTAAATTATCACCTTTTTGCAGTTTCTTCAGTTTTAATCTACAGTTTATAACCAATAGGTTGTGGTCAGAGTACACATCTGGCCGTGGAAATGTCTTACAATTTAAAACCTGGTTCCTAAATCTCTGTCTTACCATTATATAACACTGGTCAACACTCATTTTCTTGCCAAGGATATTTGAGTGGCTTTAGGATGGGTTAGTGGTGCTGAGGACGAATATAGCAACCATTTATGCAGTTTGGCTCTAGTTTTTGAGATAATGCATGATTCATTCAAAAAATTAGAAAAAATTGCTAATACTGAACTCGGGCGCTACAAACTACAATGAAAAAAGAAAATAATCTTTATAAATAGCTTCTATGAAAACCTGATAGGCATTTGTCCACGTATAAAACATAATTGAAAAGTTTCTCTATAAGTATATCATTTTCCGTCCATGACGAACCGCTTCCTGCACGCTTTCCTTTTATAGGTCTCTTCAGAACAGTCACGTTGCAGATTCCAGCAATAATCTGCCATCATATGCCTGTCCCATCTTCCTTTATATCTTTCCTCTATTCCTTTCATATCTTGATGGAACCGCTCTCCTTGTTCCTCACTGAAATCACCTAGATTACGAGGAAATCGATCCAAGTGGCTGTGAAGGAAGTGCAGTTTTATGCTCATGTTAGCTCCTAAGTTTTGAAAGTTAGTGAGCATGTTTTTGACCAGTTCCTCGTAATTGGGAGCTTTATGATTGCCCAAAAAACATTTTACAACAACGACAAAACTGTTCCAGGCCGATGCTTCAGTGACAGTCATGACACTTGTAAAATTGGTATCGTTGATGAGCCTGCGAATTTGAGGATCATCAAATATTCCTGCCTTAAGTTTTTCACTACTGAGTCCAGGGAACGTATTGCAGATGTATGTGAAGCAATTACCATTTCTGTCTAAAGCTTTGGTGAATTGCTTCATTAGTCCTAACTCAATATGTAATGGTGGAACAACAATCTTGTCCCTACTAACCAGAGGTTCATTAATGATGTTTGCTTCAGCAACAGCCATATGTTCCCTTGGAGGCCATGTTTTCTGCTTCCAATGTTCGTGCATTGCCCTACTATCCCACATGCAGATAAAACATGGGTGCTTTTTGTATCCACTTTGTTGTCCAAGCAAGAAGTTCACCATTTTCAAATCAACACAAATCAACCACTGGTGCTGCATATACTGAATTTTCTGCAGAACCATCTTGATGTTAGCAAATGCTTCACAAAGTTTTGTTGAGTGGGCAATTGGAATAGATGCGTAACGATTGCCATTGTATAGGAGAACACATTCTAAACTTCTAGTGGAACTGTCTATGAAGAGACGCCAGTCCTCTGGTCTATATTCCGGCAGCCCCAATTCAAGTAAAAGTCCAGGTATATTGCTGCAATACACTATAACCTCTTCTTGGTTGAAGTATGGAAGAAGGTTTTCTTCTCTCGTCCGGTAAGCTGTTATTTTAACACTTGGATGAAGACAGTTCTTTTCCTTAAGCCTGGATGCTAAGAGTTCTGATGCTTGCTTTGAAAGATTGAGTTCTCGTATCAAGTCACTGAGCTCCTTCTGGTCGAACTGCTGGGGTTGTGTCTCACGTCCTTCGTATTCCGAACCACTACTTCCTCGCCGTGCACATCGTCATCTGATGATGTTAGCGTGGGTAATGTTGTGAAGGTTGGTACAGGAACATCGTTGCTGTGCACCACCGGTCTTCTTGCTGACTCCAAATCGGGATATTCCCACTTTCGTTTTTTGAACCTATTAAAACCTTTCACATTAACAATACAAAAATAGCAATCATCTGTATGGTTCTTCTGCTCTCGCCATACCATAGGCACTCCGAAGTTTAAGCTTTTCCTTTTTCGTTTTGTCCACTGCCGTAAGCACTCCACACAGCATTTACAAACTTTATGGGGTGCCCACGCCTTGTCTTGATCTCCAAGTTTAATTCCGAAATATGCCAGATACGCTTCCTTCACAAAAGGAGTGATATTCTTCCTGTTCTTTTGAAGAACGTATTCACCACAAATGTAGCAGAACTCATCTGGATGGTTCACGCAAAGACGGCGTGAAGAACTCATGTTTTCCTAAAATAAAATTGCACAAATACTACATATTATGCAGAACTTTCTTGTATTTGCATGTCAATCACATCCAACAAACATCATTAATTGTTTTGTGTGAAATGAATACTCACCTCTTATTTGCTATGTCACGATGAAAAGGTTCTATCTCCTTGAAGCTGCACTGCAGATGTGTGTGACTTTCGACCATCGCCATTTTTCTTGTTTACACTGAACGCTACCTATCGGCTGTTGCGGGGATTACCTCGGCCAACAAATGAATGTCGAGTACCGCCGAATTCAAATCTGCACAACCCTCAATATCTTCAACACACGCACCGCACAACAGGACTGAACACATGCTGACAGTGTGATGTTAGCATGATGTAATCCTCAACCACACAGATGCACTCCCTGAGCACAATTGTTTAATAAAGATAGTACAATATCACTAATTAAAAAAACAGGTAGCAAATACATTACACCATATATGGACCCTGCAGTCGACATTATCCACATGAAACTCTCATTTCCACAAATAACCTATATCTCAAAAACCAGAGCCAGTTTGGAAAAAGTACAAATATACTCGGAATGAGTATCATAACAATATCCCATTTTCGTTCAAACTTCCCTGGCAACGAAAAAAAAATTTTATTTTGTAGAGCTGTGTAATCTATCTGATTCCTTTTAGTATCTCCAGGGTTCTTCCATGTACACAACCTTCTTTTATGATTCTTAAACCAAGTATTAGCTATGATTAAGTTATGCTCTGCGCAAAATTCTACCAGGCGGCTTCCTCTTTCATTTCTTGGCCCCAATCTATATTCACCTACTATGTTTCCTTCTCTCCCTTTTCCTACTGATGAATTCCAGTCACTACCTGAATAATTTCTTTTATCTCATCATACATTTCATCAATTTCTTCGTCATCTGCAGAGCTAGTTGGCATATAAACTTGTACTACTGTAGTAGGTGTGGGCTTCGTGTCTATCTCGGCCACAATAATACGTTCACTATGCTGTTTGTAGTAGCTTACCCGTACAGCTATTTTTTTATTCATTATTAAACCCACTCCTGCATTACCCCTATTTGATTTTGTATTTATAACCCTGTATTCACCTGACCAGAAGTCTTGTTCCTCCTGCCACCGAACTTCACTAATTCCCACTATATCTGACTTTAACCCTCCATTTCCCTTTTTAAATTTTCTAACCTACCTGCCCGATTAAGGGATCTGACGTTCCACGCTCCGATCAGTAGAACGCCAGTTTCCTTTCTCCTGATAACAATGTCCTCTTGAGTAGTCCCCGCCCGGAGATCCGAATGGGGGACTATTTTACCTCCGGAATATTTTACCCAAGAGGACGCCATCATCATTTAATCATACAGTAAAGCTGCATGCCCTCGGGAAAAATTATGGCTGTAGTTTCGCCTTGCTTTCAGCCGTTCGCAGTACCAGAACAGCAAGGCAATTTTGGTTAATGTTACAAGGCCAGATCAGTCAATCATCCAGATTGTTGCCCCTGCAACTACTGAAAAGGCTGCTGCGCCTCTTCAGGAACCACACGTTTGTCTGGCCTCTCAATAGATACCCCTCCGTTGTGGTTGCACCTACGGTACGGCTATCTGTTTCGTTGAGGCACGCACGCCTCCCCACCAACGGCAAGGTCCATGGTTCATGGGGGGCATACGCTGTCATAAATTGATTTTCCGATTGGGTCACAAACACTATTTCAGAAATGGGTGCCACATTTGCCAAATTATAAGTAAGGAATAATTTTCAAGTCCACTGCTCAAGAAGCTGACGCAAATGTACTTTCATAACTGCCACCAGGGTAGCACAAAAATGTTGGTTTTCAGCACATGTATGTTTTTGGTTAGATGAATTCTGCCAAGACACTATGGAAAATTTTCCGTTGAATTGAAAAGTATGTGCCAAAGGATCCAGTTTTAACTAAGGATAAACAGTAAATTCAGGCTGAGTGACCTTTAAATTGAATGTTTATAAGTCAACTTAAATCTAAATTCTGCTGGCATATGAGCAACGTTCTCACTGACCAGAGGTGTCGTACAGATACACTCAAAATCAGGGAAGATACGAGTGGTTAGTCCCAAGTTTCTTAAATCCAAAGTACTTCAAATGCTAAAACGACGCCGCTGGGGCGTAGTTGGCACCAAACACATTGTCAGTTACCCTTGCTACTGGAAAAATATAAAAATATAGATAAACACAAAGAATCTATCCTGGCTAAATGCCACTTAAAAAATACAAGTCAGCATCGCCTCCGCAATATTTTCCGTGGCTACAGAGGCATCAGAAGTCCGTTCACACTTTTACGTCGATATAGCAGAACTTCTTTCTGGAAGCGTTTGACTCAAAGTCCACTATCAATTTTCAAAATTTTCATTTTTGTGGTTCAGATATGATTGATTACGTCAATGGAACCAGTTCAAGCTTCTTCAACGATCTTTTCCATTGGAGAGTTCCCGAAAGCAATTGTCAGCATATAGGCTACGTTACAAGCTAGTAAGACAGCTACCTTCTGCAGCAACGATTATTCTGTGCTAGAGGGTTCGCTTCCTGCTACCTTGAACGTTGAGTGCAAGACTTGGTTTAGTGAATACAACGCTAAATGAATCTGTAACGAAACGTGTTGCTCTTCTTTGGATCTTCTCTATTTGCTCTTCCAACACCGTCCCCAGACTAACGAACAATATTCAAGTATTCATCGGAGTTTTAAAATCTGCATCCCTTGTGGATGGATAACATTTCCAAAAGTTTCTTCCAATGACTCTCAGCCCTGTGTCTGCCTTACCTGCGATTAGTATAATGTGTTACTTCCACCTCAAATCACTATGTGTGCACACTACCAGGTATTTTATGGATGTGGCTGCATCCAGTGATGGTTCTGCAATTGTGTAAGCCTTCAGTAATGGTTCTTTTGCCTATTTATGCGCAAAACGTTACATTTCTTTATGTTGAGGGTCAACTGTCAATTCCTGGACTAAGTGTCGATCCCCCACAAATCTTGCTCCCATTTTGATACAATTTTCTAGCTTTGCGACTTCTCTGTACACAACAGCATCATCCGCGGAAAGCCTTAGTGACTTCCGACCTTACCCACTGCGATATTTGCACATTTAGAGCAAGTCCGGAATGTAAGACAGTACCTGATCTGATTTTTGCGCTACCTTAACGATTTTGATACTGTATTCGTACACCAGGTGGGCTGAGTGCTGATTTTAAGCGGCTTTCTACGCTCGTCTAGGTCTCGAAAACACAAGACGGTAATAGTTGCAATACTTGCACTCACAGGATATGTTTTCAGACTACTATCTCTTTCTTACGTGACAGGTATATTGATCTCTAATTGAAATAATCATAATTGGCAGATAGTGATGCACAGCGATCCATCATTAGCAGACCTGCACCCGAGAAACAATCGTGCAAATGGAAATGCACTATTTATGAATGTTTAAATTGTACCGTCGGAGACTCCCTCAAATGGCGGATAGAGGAAAATCCACCAGATATGGTTGGAAGCTGATATCGTGTTGTTTGGGTATGGACAACCAAAGACTAAAGGAAGAAAATATGAACAAATACCGACTGTTGCAATAAAATTGAGCACTGATACAAAGGGCTAGCTCCTAATTCATCGCGGAACTTCGCGCATTAGAAAGCCTGTGCTGCTGAAGCGTGTGAATACTACTCAAATGGTTCAAATGGCTCTGAGCACTATGGGACTCAACTGCTGAGGTCATAAGTCCCCTAGAACTTAGAACTACTTAAACCTAACTAACCTAAGGACAACACACACATCCATGCCCGAGGCAGGATTCGAACCTGCGACCGTAGCGGTCGCGCGGTTCCAGACTGTAGCGCCAGAACCGCTCGACCACCAGCGGCCGGCGAAGACTACTCAGCCACTGGTAATAATAAAATGGAAACAAGTGAAATTACTTTGTGTTAATATGTTAATGGAAACCGAATCAATGTCACGGAACAACGTATGAGGAGTAATGGACGACAACCTGCGTTTATCGGGTCATGCTACTCTGCTCCTGTGTATTGGATCCTTTAATGTGTCGGTACTCGCAAAGATCAGGACAATTGATGTTGTTTCGATAAAACAGCTTTTTGCGAGTAAAGCCCTGTTCACCTTGTTCAGAAACATGTTGACTGTCTGCAACTGTAATGCACACCGATGCTTGTGTTTCGATTACACAGTCGCCGCACCTGAACAGATGCCTGACATCAAGTCATGACACTAAAAGTTTACCCTGTGGGGACTATATAAATGATAGAGAATGTAACACTGGACTCGCATTCGGGAGGACGACGGTTCAATCCCGTCTCCAGCCATCCTGATTTAGGTTTTCCGTGATTTCCCTAAATCGTTTCAGGCAAATGCCGGGATGGTTCCTTTGAAAGGGCACGGCCGATTTCCTTCCCCATCCTTCCCTAACCCGAGCTTGCGCTCCGTCTCTAATGACCTCGTTGTCGACGGGACGTTAAACAACACTAACCTAACCTAACCATAGAGAATGTATGAAAAATTTAGTTAAGTAACAATATTTATTTTCCCAAGACAAAGACTGACATATATTATGCTAAGCAAGATTTTGATAGAATACCGTAAACAACTAACAGTTGGTGTAAGAGTGCAATGGACAAGGATCCTGGGTGGCAGAAGTGAGTCAAGTACTCTGGCCCTAAAAAAATGGATAACACAATCTGAATTGATCTGACGCTGAGCAGACTTTGATTCTTCAAATCTACTGAAGTTTCTCTACATAGGTGCAGCTGAGAACAAGTGGCGATTGAGATCTGTACGCCCTGACAAGGATGGAACAGCAGTATGTTACGAAGTTTGCTTTGTGCGGCGATGTGACTTCCAGCTGGCGAGATGTATGCGGCTGAGGCGATACGTGAGGCGGCACCTGCGAATCGATCGCGGCCACGAAAGAAATGAAAAAATCACACGGTCTAGCGATCAGGCAGACGGATCGCAATTTACTCTCTACCAGAGCCCCGAAATCACGGTAGGTTTCAGTGTGTGACACAACCGTTCACCGGTCGTAACAAGGACGAATTTGGCTCACTTATTCGACAGAGCGCACAAGGACACCAAGCATCAAGACAGGTAAACCAAAAACGAATAAGTGTGTTCTCAGCAAATGAGTAGTCCGAGACGTTTGAAGTCACACTGTCGTTACAGTAAGAACTTCACCACAGGCTCCCCAGTCTAAACTACTCGCAAGTGAATCCAGTCTCAGGATAGGTCCCAAGCACCAACCACACATGGCAGAGCATCGACCAGAAGTGCCCTACCAGACCAAAGTCCAGCACCCTAGTGCCTCACACCTGTTCAGAAAAAATTCCGTTTTTCTGCAAAGTGCACGAACGACACCGCCTTCACACTGTCTTGAGCCAATCACAGGGCTCTAGAGGCGCTAAATCTCCCTCCCACACGACAGCACAAACTCATTTTGGATCAGGGCAAAAGTTACGAAACCTGCATCTCTGGAAAATAACGAAACTACCAATTACTAGCTTTTTTGTGTTTTCACAGAGGGGGAAGATGATTTTCTCCGAAGTGGCGTCGCTTGCCACACCAACAAGCGAACAGACACAGTCTTATAGATCTTTATCTAAATCGCCTGTACGTTGGAAAAAAAAAGTGTGTGAACTCTTGTGGGACTTAACTGCTAAGATCATCAGTCCCTAAGCTTACACACTATTTAACTCAAATTATCCTAAGGACAAACACACACACACACACACACACACTCATGCCCGAGGGAGGACTCGAACCTCTGCCGGGACCAGCCGCATAGTCTATGACTGCAGCGCCTTAGACTGCTCGGCTAATCCCATGCGGCTGTAGGTTGGAGCTTTTTAGTCCTAGTGATAAGGTGCAATAAAGATTCTATCTCCAAATGTTTCTCAGATGCCGAAGTTCCTTATACAACCGAGGTGGCTAATGGAAGAGGTTCACAGGCCTGTATGCAGTATCGGCAAACATGAAAACTTCTGAATTTTTATTACATGAGGATCTGCACACAGTGACCAGTTTATGACTCCACTGTGTAGACACATTCCTTCAGTCCATCTCCCAGGCTTCAGCTGGCGCCAATGCAGGTATCGTGGCATTGTTCTGCTGGAAACCTGTCTCAGCAAGAGGCTGCTCTGTCTGCCCTGTGTGGCTGTGGGCCTGTCCAGCAAGATTTACTGAGGGATGGGCTCACCGCCAATTACTTCCAGCTTCCAACATGCCGTTTCTATGTGAGAAGAACCATAAAAATACCTCATGCTTTTACCACCCTACCAGGCTCTATCAATGTCTGCTCAGGCCATTAACTGTATAGAGTCTCACTCAAGGTGCGTCAGGTTGTAACAAAATCTGTAACAATTTTCCGTATTAAAATGTAGACTTTCACGGCCGGAAATATCATGTCCATTCATCAACTGACCACGGCATAACAGCCCGGATAATTATAATGGACAATTTTCCGTATATGAAAAATACACTCCTGGAAATGGAAAAAAGAACACATTGACACCGGTGTGTCAGACCCACCATACTTGCTCCGGACACTGCGAGAGGGCTGTACAAGCAATGATCACACGCACGGCACAGCGGACACACTAGGAACCGCGGTGTTGGCCGTCGAATGGCGCTAGCTGCGCAGCATTTGTGCACCGCCGCCGTCAGTGTCAGCCAGTTTGCCGTGGCATACGGAGCTCCATCGCAGTCTTTAACACTGGTAGCATGCCGCGACAGCGTGGACGTGAACCGTATGTGCAGTTGACGGACTTTGAGCGAGGGCGTATAGTGGGCATGCGGGAGGCCGGGTGGACGTACCGCCGAATTGCTCAACACGTGGGGCGTGAGGTCTCCACAGTACATCGATGTTGTCGCCAGTGGTCGGCGGAAGGTGCACGTGCCCGTCGACCTGGGACCGGACCGCAGCGACGCACGGATGCACGCCAAGACCGTAGGATCCTACGCAGTGCCGTAGGGGACCGCACCGCCACTTCCCAGCAAATTAGGGACACTGTTGATCCTGGGGTATCGGCGAGGACCATTCGCAACCGTCTCCATGAAGCTGGGCTACGGTCCCGCACACCGTTAGGCCGTCTTCCGCTCACGCGCCTCCAGTGGTGTCGCGACAGGCGTGAATGGAGGGACGAATGGAGACGTGTCGTCTTCAGCGATGAGAGTCGCTTCTGCCTTGGTGCCAATGATGGTCGTATGCGTGTTTGGCGCCGTGCAGGTGAGCGCCACAATCAGGACTGCATACGACCGAGGCACACAGGGCCAACACCCGGCATCATGGTGTGGGGAGCGATCTCCTACACTGGCCGTACACCACTGGTGATCGTCGAGGGGACACTGAATAGTGCACGGTACATCCGAACCGTAATCGAACCCATCGTTCTACCATTCCTAGACCGGCAAGGGAACTTGCTGTTCCAACAGGACAATGCACGTCCGCATGTATCCCGTGCCACCCAACGTGCTCTAGAAGGTGTAAGTCAACTACCCTGGCCAGCAAGATCTCCGGATCTGTCCCCCATTGAGCATGTTTGGGACTGGATGAAGCGTCGTCTCACGCGGTCTGCACGTCCAGCACGAACGCTGGTCCAACTGAGGCGCCAGGTGGAAATGGCATGGCAAGCCGTTCCACAGGACTACATCCAGCATCTCTACGATCGTCTCCATGGGAGAATAGCAGCCTGCATTGCTGCGAAAGGTGGATATACACTGTACTAGTGCCGACATTGTGCATGCTCTGTTGCCTGTGTCTATGTGCCTGTGGTTCTGTCAGTGTGATCATGTGATGTATCTGACCCCAGGAATGTGTCAATAAAGTTTCCCCTTCCTGGGACAATGAATTCACGGTGTTCTTTTTTCAATTTCCAGGAGTGTAGGTTACAGAGTAACTTATCCTCTCTCAACACTAACACTTCTAACAAACGAAATCCAGAAGCACCCTGCCTGAGCATCATTCCTGTATAAAGAGTGGTGTCCATACAATGAATAGTTTTCCGTCTGCACTAGTTCAAGCAGTAAATGTCTAATTAGTACTACATTGTACTTAAAAGCAATATTTAGTGTGCCTTTCACACCAGTCAACATTACTGTGAATTTTTTTAACTCAGTAAAGAGCTACTTATTGTAGGTTTCGCTCACTATCGGCCTGAAAACCCCTATTTTTCTGTCAGAATTAAGAGCAAGGAACCTACATGGCGTCTCTACAAGCAATAAAGCATAATACAGGTACTAGATATAACTCTACTCATCTTTCTGCACAAAACTCGTTTTCGTATATTTGGTGGCAGCTGGAGATTTAGTAAGCTGGCGAAGAACCTGCTGAAGACAGTGGATGGATTAGTCTGCTGTAGTTCCCTGCATCAGCCCAGTGCCCGGACCGGCAGCTTCTAGTAAGTGGGTTGTCACCCAAGGTGTGGAGGACGAGCCGTGTCACAAGCGCTGCAAGGAGATGGTAGAGGTTATGGAGCATATGTGTTATGTCTCCCGCACACACGGGAGTACTCTGTCTCTCAGAGGTCACTGCCCATGTTGTCCCATCAGATGCACCACGATGTTGGATGCCTTGAGGCCTTGTTGGAAGGTGATCCTGGCTCCCAGTTTGGTAGTCCCGCTACCCCAAACGAAACTTCAGTTTCCAGCAGCTTGCACTCCAGGTTGGAACGGTGTTGGAAGGGCTCTGGAATACACATCAGTGATTGCTAGTACTGAGGGCTGTCTTCTATCATCCGTGGCTATGGATGAGTGGTCACCACGTATTATAATTTAGAGTCCCTTGCTACGTTTTCTGTCTGTTCACAAGGGTCAGTCTCACGAAATAATGTGGGGATTTTGAGTTAGTGATTCACGAAGAAGTGAATCCTGTCTCGGGCATGGATGTGTGTGATGTCCTTAGGTTGGTTAGGTTTAAGTAGCTATAAGTTCTAGGGGACTGATGACCTTAGAAGTTAAGTCCCGTACTGCTCAGAGCCATTTTTGAACACCTTACGCTAAGGTGCAACACACACAACAGCCACAATTAGTGATCGTTACCACCAATGAACGTTCTTGAAGTTACCCTGCATAGCGACGTGTCACTGGTTGGTGTGGCTTCAGGACACCGTTCATGATTGGCCCATTTCTCTTTGAGCACGTCAGACCCCAAGGACCACGGACATGCAACGTGAACGGCATACGTTACTGCGATCTGCTTCGCCAACATGATATACCTATTCTACCAGAGAGGGATGCTTTGGACTTAACTGTTTTGTATCACGATGGAGCTCCGACTCACATTGCTCGTGAGGTCACTCGTTTGCTCCGTAGCTTGTTTGGAGGAATACGAATCACCGGCCGCTTGTCCCAAATTGCAAGGCCGCCAAGGTCACCAGATTTGAACCGATGCGACTTCTGACTGTAGGATAGTTCAGGTATACATGCCGACGTAGCAAGCTGAAGATGAAGACATAGAGAAAGTGTATGAGGATATTGAAGGGGTAATACAGTATGTAAAGGGTGATGGAAATCTAATGGTTGTGGGGGACTGGAATGCAGTTGCAGGGGAAGGAGCAGAAGAAAAGGCTACAGGAGAATATAGGTTTGGGACAAGGAATGAGAGAGGAGAAAGACTAATTGAGTTCTGTAACAAGTTTCAGCTAGTAATAACGACTACTCTGATCCAGAATCACAAGAGGAGGTATACTTGGAAAAGGCTGGGTGGTACGGGAAGATTTCAGTTAAATTACATCATGGTCAGACAGTGATTACGAAATCAAATACTGAATTGTAAGGTGTGCCCAGGACCAGATATAGACTCAGATCACAATATAGTAGTGATGAAGAGTAGGCTGAAGTTTAAGACATTAGTCAGGAAGAATCAATACGCAAAGAAGGGGGCTACAGTAGTACTAAGGAATGAGAAGATAAGGTTGAAGTTCTCTAATGCTATAGATTCAGCAATAAGGAAAAACTCAGTAGGCAGAACAGTTGAAGATGAATGGACATAGTCGGCAGCTCGTGGTCGTGCGGTAGCGTTCTTGCTTCCCACGCTCGGGTTCCCGGGTTCGATTCCCAGCGGGGTCAGGGATTTTTTCTGCCTCGTGATGACTGGGTGTTGTGTGCTGTTCTTAGGTTAGTTAGGTTTAAGTAGTTCTAAGTTCTAGGGGACTGATGACCATGGAAGTTAAGTCCCATAGTGCTTACAGCCATTTTTTTTTTTTTTTTTTTTTTTTTGAATGGACATCTCTAAAAAGGGCCATCACAGAAGTTGGGAAGGAAGACATGGGTACAAAGAATGTAACTGCCAAGAAACCATGGGTAAAAGAAGAAATACTTCAATTGATCGATGAAAGGAGGAAGTACAAAATTGTTCCGGGAAACTCAGGAATAGAGAAATACAAGTCACTGAGGAATGATATAAATAGGAAGTGCAGGGAAGCTAAGACGAAATGGCTGCTGGTAAAATATGAAGACATCGGGAAAGAAATGATTGTCGGAAGGACAGACTCAGCATACAGGAAACTCAAAACAACCTTCGTTGACATTAAAAGGAAGGGTGATAATAATAACAGTGCAACGGGAATTCCACTGTTAAATGCAGAGGAGAGAGCGGATAGGTGGAAGGAATACATTGAAAGTATCTATGAGATTTGTCTGATATGATAGAAGAAGAAACAGGAGTCGATTTAGAAGAGATAGGGGATCCAGTATTAAAATCAGAATTAAAAAGAGCTTTGGAAGACTGAAGATCAAATAAGGCAGAAGGTATGGATAACATTCCATCAGAATTTCTAAAATAATTGGGGGAAGTGGCAACAAAACAACTATTCATGTTGGTTTGTAGAATGTAAGAGTCTGGCGACATTCCATCTGACTTTCGGAAAAGCATCATCCACATAATTCCGAAGATGGCAAGGACTGACAACTGCGAGAATTACCGCACAGTCAGCTTAACAGCTCATTCATTCAAGTTGCTTACGGGAATAATATACGAAAGAATTGAAAAGAGATTTGAGGATGCGCTAGATGACTATTAGTTTGGCTTTAAGAAAGGTAAAGGCACGACAGAGGCAATTCACACGTTGCGGTTAATAGTGGAAGCAAGACTAACGAAAAATCAAGACACGTTTATAGTATTTGTCGACCTGGAGAAAGCGTTCGACAATGTAAAATGGTGAAAGATGTTCGAAATTCTGAGAAAAGTAGGGGTAAGCGATATGGAGAGACGAGTCATATACAATATGTACAACAGCCAAGAGGAAATAATAAAGAGTGGACGACGAAGAACGAAGTGCTCGTATTAAAAGGATGTAAGACAAGGATGTAGCCTTTCGCCCCTACTGTTCAATCTGTTCGTCGAGGAAGCAATGATGGAAATAAAAGAAAGGTTCAAGAGTGAAATTAAAATTCAAGGTCACAGGATATCAATGATACGATTCGCTGATGACATTGCTATCTTGAGTGAAAGTGAAGAAGAATTACATGATGTGCTGAACGGAATGAAGAGTCTAACGAGTGCAGAATATGGACAGAGTAAATCAAAGAAAGGCCAAAGTAATGAAATGCAGCAGAAATGACAACAGTGAGAAACTTAACATCGCCGGCCACTGTGGCCGAGCTCTTCTATGCGCTTCGGTCCGGAACCGCGTTGCTGCTGCGGTCGCAGGTTCGAATACTGCCTCTGGCATGAATGTGTGTGATGTCCTTAGGTTAAGTTAGGTTTAAGTAGTTCTAATTCTAGGGAACTGATGACCTCAGATGTTGTCCCATAGTGCTCGGAGCCATTTGAACCATTTGAAACTTAACATCAGGACTGATTTTCACGAAGTAGATGAAGTTCAGGAATTCTACTACCTAGGCAGTAAAATAACTAATGATGGACGGAGCAAGGAGGACATCAAACGCAGACTACCAATGGTAAAAAGGGCATTCCTGGTCAAGAGAAGTCAACTAATATCAAATATCGGTCTTAATTTGAGGAATAAATTTCTGAGAATGTACGTCTAGAGTACAGCACTGTATGGTAGTGAAACATGGACTGTGGGAAAACCGGAACAGAAGAGAATCGAATAATTTGAGATATGGTGCTACAGACGAAAGTTTGCAAATGAGCTGGACTGGTAAGGTAAGGAATGAGGAGGTTCTGTGCAGAATCGGAGAGGAAAGGAATATGTGGAAAACTCTGATAAGGAGAAGGGACAGGATGGTAGGACATCTGTTAAGACATGAGGGAATGGCTTCCATGGTACTAGAGGGAGCTGTAGAGGCCAGCGGCAGCGACCTTGTGGACATCGTTATATCTGGACTGTTTGTAATGAATCGTCTTACACCTGCAGAAATATAAGTTAAGTACACTTTGTGTCTTTTGTGTTAACTCGTTCGCTAATCATCTCTGCTCCTGGCCAGCTGTCCTACGATGACAGTTGACCCTCCATTCTGTAACCCATCTCTACTTACCGTTTTATACGAAGCTGTACACAACAATACGCAGTTGACAAATTTAAACCCTCATGTTGCAATCAAAATGTGTTTATTTCAGCCGGCCGGTGTGACAGAGTGGTTGAAGGCGCTTCAGTCTGGAACCGCGCGACCACTACGGTCGCAGGTTCGAATCCTGCCTCCGGCATGGATGTGTGTGATGTCCTTAGGTTGGTTAGGTTTAAGTAGTTCTAAGTTCTAGGGGACTGATGACCTAAGATGTTAAGTCCCATAGTGCTCACAGCCATTCTGAACAATTTGTTTCTTTCAGAGGTTTAGTCAGTATTTATCTTCCTCGTGACCTTATAAATGTTTCTACAAAGTTTGATTGTCCTACAGTCACTCGTTTTTCATGGGGGACCTCTCATGAAGTGAGAGTTTCAATTATAGCCACTCTGTACTTGAAACTTTCGTTACGGAATGTTTTGTCACTCTTCACATTCAACGAGGAGTAGAAAGCGTCCTTGCATAGATATTCGGAACACATTACTGAATATCGACAGCAAAATCTCAGAGTTACGGATTAGTAAAACGGCTTCGTGGTGACGTTGCTACGTGTTAAATACATACATCTTGCGTGATATTATTGCTGAAACAAAAACCTATCATGATTTAATGTATAGAAAAATAATTTTCTTCATGAGAATTAAGTGTACCGACTATACTGTGACGCAAGCGTCGTCTGCGGTAACCATTTCCTTCTTTGCAAAATCAGATCCCGATCGACGTGTTTCTGATGAATCAATTCGCAGGATGTTTCGTTTCGATTCGATTCGAATCGAAGCCACATTTGATAGATACTGTTCCTCTAGAATCTGATGGGTACTCTGCCTACTAACCTCGTTCGTCTTTTATATAATGTGCAATCAAAAATTGTCCTTTCGAAGCTGCACAGTCCACAACCGGTATGGCAGTCAGGCAAAATGGCCGTGAGCGTTAACGCAATCGTTCCAGCAATGCACCACGTTGAAGATACCCCTTTGGTAAAACGCCGTGTCCTGCTGCATGAAGAAGCACGTGACTGCCTGCGGCACACCCTTGTTCGACAGGAATGGTCGGTTCTCCCAGGCCTTTTCAAGAGAATGGATCAGTGATATTCGCAGAGGAAGAGATTAGTACTGTAGAATGGCTGCTCAAGTGTCTCCCACCTGAATTGGTGTAACTTGTGCTGTACGACGTTTATGATATAGGGACGAGCGTTATCGTGAAGTAACAGCACTCCTTGGCGCACCATTCCACAACGGTGGTTTCCGAGAGGCATGCTGCCTTGTACGCAGTCTTCATTCTCCGGTTGATCTCTACCGGTGCTTGTTCTTCGACAGCGAAGGAAAGAATAACCGCACGCTGGTCCTGCTTTGTACGCATTTCATAATAACGTCGCCATAAAAAATGGCTCTGAGCACTATGGGAGTTAACTTCTGAGGTCATCAGTCCCCTAGAACTTTGAACTACTTAAACCTAACTAACCTAAGGACATCACACACATTCATGCCCGAGGCAGGATTCAAACCTGCAACCGTAGCGGTCGGCGGTTCCAGACTGTAGCGCCTAGAACCTCTCGGCCACCCCAGCTGGCTAACGTCGCCATAGTTCGCGTTTTTGCATTTACCGCCTGCATGCCGAAAAGGCGCGAATGTCACGCTAATCCCTTGTCTACAGGTCGGTGATTATATGACCCCATCGAAGTTACTGAACTACTGTGTACGCTGCAGCAACATCCTAAAACGAAAACTTTTTCATCGCCCTTTATAAGGCGAGTACAGTGCTGTGAAGAGAGGAGCCACATGTGAGCCGGTCATATTTTTCCCATGAGCGAGCTATAAGTATGAGCTGTAGCAGATGTTCTCAAATCATGTTTATTCATTTTCATATGCGTAGCAAGAAAAATGTGTTTCGGACGTTGTCTTGACGTAACCTCTACAAGCGCCGATCGTCTCACCTCCGCTCGCCTTTACTTTCCAAAAAGCACATACTGTGCATTAATCGTCTGAATACTTATAAGTGTTGTTTTCCAATCATGCAATTTCCTCCTCTCTTTCAGTCTGACTAGCATACGGTAAATCAACTGCTATCATATATAAGTACTCTCTTTCTTCAAAGTTAAAATAAAGACGGAAGATACAATGAATGTATTCTGTATAAATTTTTCGTGAAAACAAACTTATTACGTATTCTACTTTTATGCACATTCTTTTCTGGCACACTGTACTTGTCGTTACATGAAGACATTACCGATCAGGAATTTCTCACCTTTTATCACGTTAGTGTCCTGAAAGACATTGATAATTCCTACTGTAGTTCCTGAAATTTCGTACTGCAAATGTTTCACATTTGACTGGCGAACAGACGTCCTTTCAAGTAGGCAAAATACGCACACAATTTGTCTTGCTTCTTTCGTTGTGTCAACTAGATACACTAATAGCCATTAAAATTGCTACACCACGAAGATGACGTGCTACAGACGCGAAATTTAACCGACAGGAAGAAGATGCTGTGATATGCAAATGATTAGCTTTTCAGAGCATTCACACAAGGTTGGCGCCGGCAGCGACACCTACAACGCGCTGACATGAGGAAAGTTTCCAACCGATTTCTCATACACAAACAGCAGTTGACCGGTGTCGCCTGTTGAAACGTTGTTGTGATACTTCTTGTAAGGAGGAGAAATGCGTAACATCACGTTTCCGACTTTGATAAAGGTCGGATTGTAGCCTATCGCGATTGCGGTTTATCGTATCGCGACATTGCTGCTCGCGTTGGTCGAGATCCAATTACTGTTAGCAGAATATGAAATCGGTGGGTTCAGGAGGGTAATACGGAACGCCGTGCTGGATCCCAACGGCCTCGTATCACTAGCTGTCGAAATGACAGGCATCTTATCCGCATGGCTGTAACGGATCGTGCAGCCACGTCTCGATCCCTGAGTCAACAGATGGGGACGTTTGCAAGACAACAACCATCTGCACGAACAGTTCGACGACGTTTCCAGCAGCATGGACTATCAGCTCGGAGACCATGGCTGCGGTTAACATTGATGCTGCATCACAGACAGGAGCGCTTGCGATGGTGTACTCAACGACGAACCTGGGTATGTCAAAACGTCAATTTTTCGGATGATTCCAGGTTGTGTTTACAGCATCATGATGGTCGCATCCGTGTTTGGCGACAAGCGTGGTGAACGCACATTGGAAGAGTATATTCGTCAGCGCCATACTGGCGTATCACCCGGCGTGATGGTATGGGGTGCCAATGGTTAGAAGTCTCTGTCACCTCATGTTCGCATTGACGGCACTTTGAACAGTGGACGTTACATTTCAGATGTGTTACGACCCGTGGCTCTACCCTTCATTCGATCCCTGCGAAACCCTACATTTCAGCAGGATAATGCACGACCGCATGTTGCAGGTCCTGTACAGGCCTTTCTGGATACAGAAATGTTCAACTGCTGTCCTGGTCAGCACATTCTCCAGATCTCTCACCAACTGAAAACGTCTGATGAATGGTGGCCGAGCTACTGGCTCATCACAATAGGCCAGTCACTACTCTTGATGAACTGTGGTATCGTGTTGAATCTCTCTCCATGGGCAGCTGTACCTGTACATGCCATCCAATCTCTGTTTGACTCAATGCCCAGGCGTATCAAGGCCGTTATTACGGCCCGAGGTGGTTCTTCTGGGCACTGATTTCTCAGGATCTATGCACCCAAACTGCGTGAAAATGTAATTACGTGTCAGTTCTAGTATAATATATTTGACCAATGAATATCCGTTTATCGTGTGTATTTCTTCTTGTTGTAGTAATTTTAATGGCCAGTAGTGTATTAGGTACTATTTGATTTTTATTTAAGGAAACTGAAGCTCAAGAAGTTTTTGTGCCATTTTCACAAATGTTCACTGTGTGAACAATTGATCACACGGCGCACGTCCAGTCGATGGTAAAAATTCGGCCCATATTCTCCCTAAAAGTGTCCACATCGACTAACACGTCCTCGTTTTTCACTAATGTTTTGGTGAAGCTGAGGTGTGAGAACGACGCATTTGACATAACCCGACAGGTAAAACTCGCCCTGTGTCAAGTCCGGATAATGTGGAGGCCGTGCCAGCAACTGGAGATTGCCAGCTGATTCACAACTAACCCATCGTCGTAACAGTTCAGCTGCCAAGAACTCACGAACGTCACAGTGGAAGTGCAGTGGAGCGACATCTTGCTGACGAATGAGATTATCACTGTGCCATACTATTGCAGCATGAGCTGCACGGAGTATCTTGTCCCGTGTTCCAGCAGCCATGTTGATGGAGATCACTGTAACAAAACAAATTTTTTGAGTTGCTGTTTCCATACATATAATCATATAAAACTTCCCTCAATATTAACGTTTATTATAGTGCCTCGATAGCGTTCAGATGACATTGTATAACCCTGCAAATTTAAAGCAACAAAGAAACGGCGTTGTGAGGAGCAGTAAGGCGACAGCCACACACGGCCTCGGCTGGCACATGGTGGACGGCCTCTTGGTGTCAGCAGGTGCTCAGTTTCCAGTCCGGCAGCTGCGTGACGCGGGCAAATGCCCGATGGCCCGTGCCGACCGCTGCTAATGACTCCGCCCCTGGCGCTGATAGCCAATTAGTGGTGGCCTCGTTACACACACGACACGCGGCCCACATACAGCCTCCGACCAAAATTTTCATTCAACGATTTTATTCCTGCTCTATACGCGACGTCAGCGCAGTAATTTCAGTGGTATCTTGAAGTGACAACTGTAAACATCAGATGTATGTTCCACAAGTCAGTTGTGAGCAGGCATCTTTAAACACTGGACGTGTGGCTGTATTGTGTCAGCATAGCTGTGTCACAAATTGCAATGGAGTGACATCTGTAAATCAAGTGTTCAAGAGCTTCTCCACGATGTTTTGAAGAAGAGCAAACGGTACCAAAATTTGTGGTGCACATCTTGACTCCCAGCAAAAACAAAAAGTGGTCACCTGTCCCGACTTGATTGAAGTGCAAAACAGGGAAAATTCTTTTCTGGAAAAAATCATCACGGGTGACGAGACTTGGTGTTAGCAGTAGGAAACTATCAAAAAACGAGAAAGTGCAAAAATTCACAAAAGGCTCAACGACGTAACTGACATTGAAGCCACTGTGAGGCGTGAGTTACACACGATCCCAAATATGTGTTTTTTGGCAGTTTCACGTGGTTGTATGGACATCCTGTGCATATTACACAAGTCGGACAGACTGGGGTGAACACCCGGCGCATTAAAACGACATCTTAATATTACTATTTTTTATCTTTGATTAATCAAACTTGGAAACTTTTGGGATGATGGCACAGAAATTGCCGCAGAGACCCTTGGCGTGGAGAGGTACCAGCTTACAAACAGAGTCTTTAACATAATATTCATCTTCTTCCTACAATGTTTTTCTGGAGGCATTGTCTGTAACTGGAATTTTTCTGTCTAGACACAGTAATACACTTCCGAATAATGTATCATCTGATGTTTTGCCCTTAGAGTAGTGTCATCAGGGTACAACAGCCAGTATCCTTTAGGTACACATTATTTACTATTCATACGAGATCTCAATTCCTAGTTACAGAATTCTTGTCTTGAGAACAAATGCACAAAATGTAAACACAGTTTTATAATTACAGAAAAGCCTGTAAATTAATAATAAAAATATAATCTAATCCATATAAAGAGCTGTTCAGAGAACTGGGTATTTTAACTAAAAGCCTGTGAGAACATTTAGTTGTCAAGAATAATACTGATGGTTATTGTAAAATCAGCTCTGTCTATGATCATCGAACAAGATCTAAATGGAACTTACATTTACCAAAAAAGAACAAACATAAAACTCGTATTAGAATATTTTACCTAGGAATTGCCGAAAGAGATTAGGAGTACGTACTCCTTAAAAAGTCAATTAAAATGAACTATCTGTAAAGGAATACATGTATACAGTGAAGGATTATTTAGATAACGCAAAGTAGAGATTCGGTAAAATTGTAACACAGGAAATAACGAACTTAAAATGCAGAAAGGGACATAGAGTTCCCGTTGGCTAATCCTTTAAGAGGTCCCCAAGGAATAATGTTGAAATCTGCCATCTAAAGATTGATGTCGCTTTAAGTACACAAGCAATTAAAAATACAGAGCAGAGTAAAAGAAGTGCAATGACCTACTCCTTATTCAGAAGCTCGCTCAATAATGGAAGAAACTGAGAGTTACCAGGCATTACAAATTAAATTATGAGGAGCTACGAGAATAAACATGTATTTCATAGGTGAGAAACGACAGACGATACTAAAATAAAATATGTATCTGAATTGACTAGAGAGAAGCATAAATGTAACAGAAAAGTTTATACCTATATTTAAGTAATTTTTATTGATCCCACAATATCAGAATTGTTTCGATTTATCGGTTTGGCGAGATCGTATTTGGGGAGTCACACCAACCAACTTCAGATTACGTTTCTCCCACGACATATTACTGTCAAATTATTGTATATTCAGTTACAACGCTGAAACATAAATTTATGAACAATTCTTCCAAATTATTATAGAGAAATTATGTACACATAAGGGGGGTGTCTGTGTCTCCCAGAATATGATTCTGTGAATAAACAGGTACTCTGCAATCCACTGCGAAAGACAAAGTGAGGGGAATGGAAGCAGAGATTTATTCGTATCATTCATGTACAAGGTGTTCCACAAATGTTACGACAAACCTCGAAACGTTGTAGAGGGTATCATGAGGAACAAATCGAGGACAGGAAATCGCGCGCCGACCGGAGTGGCTGAGCGGTTCTAGGTGCTACAGTCTGTAGCACCTAGAACCGCGCGACCGTTACGGTCGCAGGATCGAATCCTGCCTCGGGCATGGATGTGTGTGATGTCCTTAGGTTAGTTAGGTTTAAGTAGTTCTAAGTTATAGGGGACTGATGACCTCGGCAGTTAAGTCGCATAGTGCTCAGAGCCATTTGAAACATTTTTTTGAAATCGTGCGTGGTAACGTCATACACCTACGCAACACTGCGTCGAAGTTATAAGCGCCAGCACTTGCCACCAGGCCACCTCTTCGGCAGCAAACGTGACTTTCTACGTTGACAGACCGTAGACGGAACGCCTCGCAATGTCGTCTGTTATTCAGTGATCGCGACTGATTGCTACGACCGCCACTGGAGAAGGTAGAGCTAGCTGTTGCGTAGAAAGCCCGTTGTCACCTATGAACGCAATGCTCTGTTGCCTTGATGGATTAAGATTTCGGACACAGGTTTCTATCTGCAGTTTATTTCTGTCCTATTTATCGAAAAACATTGAGATTTTAGAGGGCTCCATCAGAAAAATGCAGGTGGTAACATATGTCTAAAACCTTCTGTATTCATTCAACATTCATTTAACACTGTATTCAAAGGAAACAGGTTCTGTCTGCGCAGCCGGCCGCAGTGACCGTGCGGTTAAAGGCGCTGCAGTCTGGAACCGCAAGACCGCTACGGTCGCAGGTTCGAATCCTGCCTCGGGCATGGATGTTTGTGATGTCCTTAGGTTAGTTAGGTTTAACTAGTTCTAAGTTCTAGGGGACTAATGACCTCAGCAGTTGAGTCCCATAGTGCTCAGAGCCATATGACTGAGTTAAACATTGAACTATAAATTTTGAGTCGGCACCTCATTTGCTGCACATGTTTTAGAGCATCGTTCAACGGCACACCAAATATACACTCCTGGAAATGGAAAAAAGAACACATTGACACCGGTGTGTCAGACCCACCATACTTGCTCCGGACACTGCGAGAGGGCTGTACAAGCAATGATCACACGCACGGCACAGCGGACACACCAGGAACCGCGGTGTTGGCCGTCGAATGGCGCTAGCTGCGCAGCATTTGTGCACCGCCGCCGTCAGTGTCAGCCAGTTTGCCGTGGCATACGGAGCTCCATAGGCCGTCTTCAGCTCACGCCCCAACATCGTGCAGCCCGCCTCCAGTGGTGTCGCGACAGGCGTGAATGGAGGGACGAATGGAGACGTGTCGTCTTCAGCGATGAGAGTCGCTTCTGTCTTGGTGCCAATGATGGTCGTATGCGTGTTTGGCGCCGTGCAGGTGAGCGCCACAATCAGGACTGCATACGACCGAGGCACACAGGGCCAACACCCGGCATCATGGTGTGGGGAGCGATCTCCTACACTGGCTGTACACCACTGGTGTTCGTCGAGGGGACACTGAATAGTGCACGGTACATCCAAACCGTCATCGAACCCATCGTTCTACCATTCCTAGACCGGCAAGGGAACTTGCTGTTCCAACAGGACAATGCACGTCCGCATGTATCCCGTGCCACCCAACGTGCTCTAGAAGGTGTAAGTCAACTACCCTGGCCAGCAAGATCTCCGGATCTGTCCCCCATTGAGCATGTTTGGGACTGGATGAAGCGTCGTCTCATGCGGTCTGCACGTCCAGCACGAACGCTGGTCCAACTGAGGCGCCAGGTGGAAATGGCATGGCAAGCCGTTCCACAGGACTACATCCAGCTTCTCTACGATCGTCTCCATGGGAGAATAGCAGCCTGCATTGCTGCGAAAGGTGGATATACACTGTACTAGTGCCGACATTGTGCATGCTCTGTTGCCTGTGTCTATGTGCCTGTGGTTCTGTCAGTGTGATCATGTGATGTATCTGACCCCAGGAATGTGTCAATAAAGTTTCCCCTTCCTGGGACAATGAATTCACGGTGTTCTTTTTTCAATTTCTAGGAGTATATATATATATATACGAGGGCGGTTCAGAAAGTAACCTCCGATTGGTCACAGTGCGGGTTGGGGGGGAGTAGCGACGCCATCTGTGCGTTCACGCACCCAACAGGTCAGTCGGCATCAAGCCGTGGTCGAGTGAACGTCGTACCTGCGCTAGTTTAGTTTTTGTGGCAGTTTGAAATGTGTGCTGCAATAGAAAACCCCGCCAAATGTGAAGTGCGTGCTGTCATAAGGTTTTTTACAGCCAAAGGATATTCTGCAGCAGCTATTCATCGTGAGCTTTGTGCCGTGTACGGACCAAGAGTTATGAGTGAAGGAGTTGTCCGTGAATGGGTACGTTTATTTAAAAGTGGACGAGAAAACGTTCATGATGAAGAGAGGAGTGGTAGACCATCATTGGTGACTGACGAACTCGTTCAGACAGTTGATGCAAAAGTTCGTGAAAATCGACGTAGCTCAATGTCGGAGTTGTCTACTGGTTTTCCACAGATTTCTAAGACTCTCTTGTACGAGATAGTGACAGCAAGATTGGGTTACCGTAAGTTCTGTGCACGATGGGTGCCCAAAATTCTTACTGACCACCACAAAACTCAAAGAATGGCCTCTGCATTAGACTTTCTGTCACGTTATGAGGACGAAGAAGAACCATTGTTAAACAGAATCGTGACCGGTGACGAAACCTGGATTAAGTACGTGAACCCTGAGACAAAAGAACAATCAAAGATGTGGGCACATTCAAATTCGCCTACCAAACCAAGAAAAGCCTCGCAAGATTTTTCTGCCAGAAAACTGATGGCAACGGTGTTTTGGGATGCCAAAGGGGTGTTGTTGGTTGAATTCATGGAACGTGGTACGACCATTAATCAAGACGTGTACTGTGAAACAATAAAAAAGTTACGACCGGCTATACAGAACAAACGCCGTGGTATGCTGACTTCCGGTATCGTTTTTTTGCACGATAACGCCCGTCCTCACTCTGCTCGCAGAACAACGGCCCTTCTTGAGTTCTTCAAGTGGGACGTTATCAACCATCCACCTTACAGCCCAGACTTGGCGCCAAGTGATTATCACCTCTTCATGCATTTGAAGAAATGGCTCGGGTCACAGCGGTTTGATGACGACGAAGAGCTCAAAGATGCGGTCACAGGCTGGCTCCAGGCACAAGCGGGTGATTTTTATGCAGAAGGAATTTCAAAGCTTGTGAAGAGATACGATAAGTGCCTCAATCGCTATGGAGACTATGTAGAAAAATAGTGCAAAGATGTAGTTGTAAGATGTATATATTAAAATATTTTTTATTTAACTTGGTGTATTTTTTTAAATCAACCGGAGGTTACTTTCTGAACGGCCCTCGTATATATATATATATATATATATATATATATATATATATATATATATATGTAATTACTAAGAGTATGCAGATCTCAAGAGAAAGTAGAGCAGTTTCAATTTATGCTGTGATTTGATGTCTTTGCCCGTTCTCTTACACAGCTAGCAGCAACTGTTCGCGAAATATTTCAATTTTCCTTCAAATCACTAATTAAGTTTTACTTAATTACCCAGATTACTTTCGAACAATGAAACCTGGTCAATTTGATACCACATTTGACACTTTTTCGCTCTTCATTTAACTATGAAAATTCGGACAAAATTCCATTCTGTAATTTCTAGGGGCTCTTGTTTTCGCTCAGCTCATACATTTGACCAAAAATATGGGGGAAGACAGAGAATGGAATACAACCGACAATTAAGGACGCCGGACCAAGCACCGCTCTGGAACAGGAGAGGAATACGCTACGGGCAACATTAAACGAGTCAGAATACTAATGACCCCAAAAAAGATTGAAGGAAGAACAAATGCAATCTAAGGTATCAGATATTAGCCACATACCGGCAAGAAATATCGGCAAAGGAAGCAACTCCGGATTAACTGCAAACGCTAGAAAAACACAACAACCACGCATTCATTACCTTTTCACATAGCCAACACATCTGTCTTTCTTTTCTGTCGAGTTACTGTCGTCTCAGACGCATACATAACCGATTTCACTTCCGTCTGCTTTTCATTTGCTTTTCGAATGTGCGCACAGTGGCGGTACAAATGAAAACCACATCCATGTCCGAGAGGGGATTAGAAACCGAGTCCTCTGTGCTGAGAGGCAGTAACGCTACTCCGAGACGCTAGAAGCCAGCTTTAAAACCTAACCTGATTCGGTGCTGGGGAGGGAAATGAGAAAAAGAAGAGAAAGAGATAGAGAGTGAGTGAGAGGATGGTTGAGGGAGAAGATACTTGATCTCTTCTACTCACGCCGCAAGCCTGGTACTTCGTACCGGCCAAACAATTGCCTGTCTGTGTCTGTTGTTTACAAGCCCCGAAGCGGTGGAGGTGGAGGTGGAGTGCGTTGTGCAACTTGCCCTAACCTCGTTCCGTAGTCTCAGGGAGTCTTCCTCGCAGATTACTTTCCTTCGGAACTTTCTCCTCTGTCTTTCTGTACAGATCCTGACTATATTACACTCAGATAGCATGTTTCGCTGTAAAAGGTTGTTGGATGAGGCCATCTGCTGGAAGACGGCAGCCCCATTAAATAAAATAATTGCGTTATGCCTCATATTCATGCATCACCAAATTCATCGTAAAAGCTACTAATAAATTGTTCAGTTCATATGCATAAAGTGAAATGTGACAGCGTAGGGACTACTTTGCGTGGGCTTCTCACACCTTGCTCCAATTATTGACCAGTTTATAATAAAAGAACGTAAGGACAAAGCGAATTGTAGTATTGCTGTTTCCAGCCTGATACATGTGTATGTCTTGTGATATATTTTGTTTTATTTAATTCTATATAGCAGATATTTATGGAAGAATTGCAACCAGCCCGTAATTTAGTGAAACTTAAAGACTGCAGGGTTGTAGAGTAAACCAGACAGCACTTTTCCTACTTCCACACCAGTGGGAGCATTGCTCTATTCATCAGTCAGAAGCGGTAGATCATAAATAAAGATGACCGTTCTTTCAATGCTACTTCACTTTGAAGTATAGAAGGTAAGAGGGTGACAACTGTCTTCCGATACATTATGCAAAGTAGAACAAAGGTTGTTTCGAAAGTTCTGAAGCTGTTTTCGCTCGTATCAGGTTGTAGATAATTCTCTGTAGGAATCGGAAGACGAAAACTGTAAATTAACACTTACGAATGTAGTTTTCATTAACTGTGAATGCCAGGGTGGATCACCGTATGCTCCGTAATAACTGTAGGAGTATACAGACGTCGGTTATAGACATAGAATTATAAGGAATTAGAAATACGAAAAATGGACGTACACAACACATGGCTTCGTCTCGAATATTTTCTAAAAATACTTTCTGTTGATAAAAGGACAATGTGATCGAGAACTATAACAGAACGCTGCGTTAAAGTTGCAAAGAATTGGCTCATTGCCTCTATGAACTGAACCTAACATATCATATTTTCTTGTTTGCATCAGACGACCACGTGAACTGGTTCTCGCAGACACCATGATATTCAGTGCTCTTAGGAATTTAAAAGATAGCTTCTCAAGACACAATTAACTAAATAATCCCAGCGGAAACAGCATAAATTGAATGTGGCAAAATACTTCGAAATGAGTGTCTGCTGGTCTGAAAAACGCAAGGACGAAATAAATTTCGCCCCTCGTGTCAATGGCAAGTAACATAGCCTGCTGAAAAATGTACCATATACAGTGAGTCACTAAATAATGCCACTTGGAATAACTGCGAAAGTATAATAGTAGCTGAAAATTTGTGGGA
This sequence comes from Schistocerca nitens, assembly GCF_023898315.1. Taxonomy (NCBI): domain Eukaryota; kingdom Metazoa; phylum Arthropoda; class Insecta; order Orthoptera; family Acrididae; genus Schistocerca; species Schistocerca nitens. The sequence goes on along the minus strand of NC_064614.1, from coordinate 709,813,379 downwards.
GAAATGTTGCATGGGTCAATGGGGGCCATGATATGACGTTGGTTTTTTGTTGCTGGCTGGGGTCGCGTCAGAGATATGAAGGTCAACTTTATTTTTCTAAATGGGATGCTACAGTTTGGTACTTACTTCCTGATAGTGACTATCGATACGAATCCAACTATGTATAACAGTAAGGTCTTTGAAGGTCAACGAAGGTCACAAAGGTGGCATGAAAGTCCATTACAGAAAGTGTTCAAAGTGATGACCATTGCTATCAATGCAGTGCTACAATCTTCTTATCATGGATTTAGTGGTATTCCTTATCACTTCGGCACTTATCGAAGCACATGCTATGACAATTCTCTCTCGTATATCGTGCAAATAGTAAATATTCACCGAATACGGCATATCCATCTAATGTGCCATTGACATGTAAGCACTATTCGACGGTTTCGCATTGCAACACTAATTGGAACGGTAAGACTAATATCATCGAATCGAGCGATTGTGAATGATGTATTCCTTCGAAGAACAAGTAGATATGCTTCTCATTTACGGAGAATGCCAACGAAATTCAGCGAGAGCTAGAGATGTGGTGTCACCGCCAGACACCACACTTGCTAGGTGGTAGCCTTTAAATCGGCCGCGGTCCATTAGTATACGTCGGACTCGCGTGTCGCCACCATCAGTGATTGCAGACCGAGCGCCGCCACACGGCAGGTCTAGAGAGACTTCCTAGCACTCGCCCTAGTTGTACAGCCGACTTTGCTAGCGATGGTTCACTGACAAATTACGCTCTCATTTGCCGAGACGATAGTTAGCATAGCCTTCAGCTACGTCATTTGCTACGACCTAGCAAGGCGCCATTACCAGTTACTATTGATGCTGTAAAACATGTACCGTCACGAGCGATGTTCACCAATTGTGGATTAAAGTTAAGTATTCCAGCAGCTACGTACGTTATTGGCTATATTAATTACCTTGTCCTGTTCCAGACCTCACGCCAGCCTGCGTGAGCTTAAACGCGTGCCTTTCGGCTTCCTCATAGTGGCTTGGCTGTCTTGCCAAGCCACAACAAGAGACTTATACGCTGAAAGATATCCTCAACGTACTCACCCTATACGTCGTACATTTAAATATGTGTTTGATAAACTGAGAGCAACTCGATCTTTAACGCATCGGAAACATATACGGCAAAGTAAAGTTACTAAGGAGGAAATGGAAATTAGTACTCTTGCCACTGTGGTTCGAGATCCTTGTGCTAGTGCTTGTCAGGTCACAAGGGAATGTGGCATGGGCCAGAGTAGTGTTGTTCGTGTTCTGCATCGCCATAAATATTATCCTTACCTTATCAGTCTCCACCAAGAATTGACTAGTAGGGATTGTATGCGTCACACTGAATTCTGCCAATGGGTTCAATTTCAGTTTCAGAGGGATGACAGTTTTATTAATTCGATTTTATTTACTGACGAGGCTACGTTCACGAATCATGGAAATGTTAATTTTCATAACATACATTATTGGGCAAATGAAAATCCATGTTGGCTGCGGCAAGTTAAACACCAAAAACCGTGGTCGGTGAATGTATGGTGCGGGATTCTGGAGGACAGTATTACAGGCCTCTATTTCATCGAGGAAATCTTAATGGTTGGAAGTACATCACATTCCCGCAAGAAACATTAGGTCTGTTAACGGAAGAAGTATCTTTAGCAACAAGGAACAGAATGTTGAATCAACACGACGGGCTAGAAATGAGTTGCAGAGACAATTCCCAACTCGTTGGATTGGACGCGGAGGAGATGTGTCGTGGTCGGTTCGTTCGCCAGACTTGACGCCTCTGGATGTCTTCGTGTAGGGGTTCTTAAAAGACATTGTTTATAAAGACGTTCCAACTACACCTGAAGATATGCGAGAGAGATTTGTCAGAGCATGCGCTTCGATAAGTCCCTATGTGATAAGGAATACCACTCAATCCATGATAAGAAGATTACAGCACTGCATTGATACCAATGGTCATCACTCCGAACACCTTCTCTAAATGGATGTTCATGCCACCTTTGTGACCTTCGTTGACCTTGAAAGACCTTACTGATACACATAACTGGATTCGTCTCGATAGCCTCTATGAGAAAATAAGTACCAAACTAAAGCATCTCTTTCGAAAAAACAAAGTTGACCTTCATATATCTGAAGCGACCCCACCTAGCAACAAAAAACCAACGTCATATTATGGCCCCCGTTGTTCCATGCAACATTTCTCTCACAGACGTTTCATCTTCTGTCACATTTTGGGAGTTATTCTTGGTGGCAATAGTTAGTGGATCACTCTGTATAGAAAGAATGGCTACAGTGGAGTACAAAAGGTAACAGAAAGAAATCCGCAATGAGACGAACAGGAATGACACTTTTATTCAGAGCCACTAATTACACTAAGGTCACAGCGAGGATCGGCTGACGAAAATCATTTTCAAAGATACTGAGGTCAGTACACCCATACATGTTTATACTTCCCTACACCAACACACCTGCTGGATTCTGGAAGACAGTATTACACCTGCACCACTGAACAGTGCTGGAGGTTCCCTCGTACAGCGAGAGGTGGGAATACGCAGTGTACCACAGGACACAGTAAGACACTTTTATTCAAAGACTTATAATGACACTGAGGTCACCGCAGTTCATGATGTTCGCCTAGAGGAAACCGTTTTCAAAGATGCTGAGATCAGTACACCCATGTAATTTATACCTCCTTACACCAACACACAACACACGTGCTTCACCGAAATGATCATGTTCGACATTTGTGGAGGTACATTCGTATGGCGAGAAGTGGGAGCACGCAATGTACCATAGAATACGATCGAACATTGTCGTTTAGGTGGTCTAGGCGTTATGGTGTAGGCAGGCATAAGGTTGTATGGTCGCACTAGCGTCCAAGGCTTTGAACATCAACATCTACATCTACATCTACATCCACACTCCACAAGCCACCTGACGATGTGTGACGGAGGGTACCTTGAGTACCTCTATCGGTTCTCACTTCTATTCCAGTCTCGTATTGTTTGTGAAAAGAAAGATTGTCGGTATGCCTCTGTGTGGGCTCTAATCTCTCTGATTTTATCCTCATGCTCTCTTAGCGAGATATACGTAGGAGGGAGCAATATACTGCTTGACTCCTAGGTGAAGGTATGTTCTCGAAACTTCAACAAAAGCCCGTACCGATCTACCGAGCGTCTCTCTTGCTGAGTCTTCCACTGGAGTTTATCTATCATCTCCGCAACGCTTTCGCGATTACTAAATGATCCTGTAGCGAAGCGCGCTGCTCTCCGTTGGATCTTCGCTCCCTCTCCTCTATCGACCCTACCTGTTACGGATCCCACACCGGTGAGCAGTATTCAAGCAGTGGGCGAACAAGTGTATTGTAACCTACTTCCTTTGTTTTCGGTCTGCATTTCCTTAGGATTCTTCCAACGAATCTCAGTCTGGAATCTGCTATACGGACGATTAATTTTATGTGGTCATTCCATTTTAAATCACTCCTAATGTCTACTCCCAGATAATTTATGGAATTAACTGCTTCCAGTTGCTGACCTGCTACATTGTAGCTAAATGATAAAGGATCTTATTTTCTATGCATTCGCAGCACATTATACTTGTCTACATTGAGATTCAATTGCCATTCCCTGCACCACGCGTAAATTCGTTGAAGATCCTCCTGCATTTCAGTACAATTTTTTATTGATACAACCTCTGGATATAATACAGCATCATCCGCAAAAAGCCTCAGTGAACTTCCGATGTTACGACACTCCCCGGCGGCACGCCTGAAAGCACTCTTACTTCGGAAGACGTCTCTCCATTGAGAATGACATGCTGCGTTCTGTTATCTAGGAACTCTTCAATCCAATCGCACAATTGGCCTGATAGTCCATATGCTCTTGCTTTGTTCCTTAAACGACTGTGAGGAACTGTATCAAACGCCTTGCGGAAGTCAAGAAACACGGCATCTACCTGGGAACCCGTGTCTGTGGCCCTCTGAGTCTCGCGGACGAATCGAGCGAGCTGGGTTTCACACGATCGTCTTTTTCGAAACCCATGCTGATTCCTACAGAGTAGATTTCTGGTCTCCAGAAAAGTCATTATACTCGAACATTATAAGTGTTCCAAAATTCTACAACTGATCGAGTTAGAGATATAGGTCTATAGTTCTGCACATCTGTTCGACGTCCCTTCTTGAAAACTGGGATGACCTGTGCCCTATTCCAATCTTTTGGAACGCTACGCTCTTCTAGAGATCAATGGTACACCGCTGCAAGAAGGGGGCCAAGTTCCATCGCGTACTCTGTGTAAAATCAAACTGGTATCCCATCAGGTCCAGCGGCCTTTCCTCTTTTGAGTGATTTTAATTGTTTTTCTATCCCTCTGTCATCTAATTCGATATCTACTATTTTGTCATCTGTGCGACAATCTAGAGAAGGAACTAAATGATACACTCACCGATTAATGTTATCATGACACTATATACACTCGCCATGTGCGTCTTTTCAGGGCTGCATTCGGCCCTGACTTCATTTTTATGGATGACCATTCGCGACGTTATTGAACATCGGAATTTGAGGAGCTTTTGGAACGAGACGCTTTCGGCAAACCTATTGGTCTGCCCTTTCCGCCGACCTAAATCCCATCGAGCACATGTGGGATGCGTTGGGGAGACGTGCTGTAGCATTTCCAAATTCACCAACCATCATCCAGCAGTTATAAACTATGCTGGTGGAGGAACACAGCGCCCTGCCACAGGGACTCCTTAACAACCTTGTGCCCAGCGTGGGAACACGTTGCAGAGCGTGCAGTCTCGTTCTGGTGATCACGCAACCTGTTAACAATCACGTCTAGCCTTGTGATGTCCAGGACACCATCATCAATGGCAGTGAATTTAGTGTAATTATTACCTTTAAACCACGCCAAATATGAAACTAACGCTCACGACCGTTACAGCGGTTATTTAAAGCAGAGCTCATTTGTATCCTCATAGTTGTGCTATTTGCACCACTCTCACACGACTGGCGCGAAATTTGAGTAGACATCATATTTCAGCTGTAGAAACACGGCTACCAACTTCCGTTTACGTCGCACGAGTCCTTCTCACTGTTGCGATTTTTTTTCCTTCAGCATATTTCGCCATTAGCCGTTCCACGCGACAAGATTGTGTCAGAGATGTGTTCCCATGGTTACATTCCTTTCCTCCAAATTGAGCTCCTTCAAAAGCTGCCTACTAACACCTGGATGAGACCCAACTGAAAATACACAGATCCATATCTTGTGAATCAGCGATAGCAAATAACAATTTACCAGAGATGATAACTGAGCGCTTTGCGATGGTTGCCGTGCAAATGCGGGCGTGGAATGACTCCACTTGCTGAAATAAAACTGTTCCTCTCCTCTTACCAAACAAGTTCATCGGAATTTGAGGAGCTTTTGGAAATAAAACTTTGCATCCCTGCGTGACACATTGTTATACTACTTGTACCAAACAATAATCAGTGGAAATTATAGTTTTCCTCCCTCAATAATATCAGTTACTTTCCTTTTTAAACATGAAGTACGGAAAGTGAATCAGTGTCATTGAGGTCCTATATTTAGCCGTTAATCATAAGAAAGCATGGTGCTCTATTCACAGACACGCCCTGGCCAAACTTAACGAGATGCGTTCCCTTCCCACCAGCCCCTGGAAACTTCATTTGCATAATTTCGTGTACGCAAACGAGAGGCGTCCGGTTACACGCCAATTACTGCGGAGTTCTTTTCTGTTTGGAGCTGCCAGCAATCACGAATGCCGTGATGCCTTGCTGAGTCGCTAACTGTGAAGCACTGCAGCCACAGGGCTTGTTAGCGAGGCTTCTCGATCCGGAAAAAAACTATACAATCACTGTCCAACATCTCTCTGAATGCATCCTGTTTTTCTGCAGCATAGATTGATCAATGGACGATTGACATTGGTCCTGAAAGTAGGAGCATAATTTTGCACCCTCAACGATTATACAAGGTAATGTGAATATTCTATGAGACTGGAGACATGCTATCAGGCTTTCGACGGAATGTCATCCATACAGTCTTGAAGATAGCACGGACAGGTAAATGTCAGAGGTATTTCACAATCGGTTTAACAGCCAGTAGAGCCAATTGAAGACATAAACTCTGTAAATGAGTCCTTGACCATGTTATGGCACTTTATTTGTAAAGATCCGCTTTGATCACATAAACTGTACAATTCGCAGTTCACGTTTCGGCATTTGCTATCTTCAGATTTGTTACACATAGGTATTTGCATAAAAATAGGACGCAAAGAGGTCATTACCAGCTTAGGTTCTTACACCACTGATTTTCTATTTGCAACAGATGGCAATGAACGAAATCGGTAACTGTGAATTGTAAAATTTATGTGATCTTTATAAATAATATAGCCCAGTTACCCACAAAAATAATATTCAGAATAATGATAAAGAAAATTGAGGAACTGTTAAATGACGATTACTTGGGCTTTCGGAATAGTAATGGCACCAGTGCGGCAGTTCTCACATTGCGCTTGATAATGGAGGCGAGACTTAAGAAAAATCAATACACTATCGTCGTAATTATCTACTTAGAAAAAGCTTCATCAGCTTAAAATGTTGGCAGATGTTTGAAATTCGTAGAAATACTGGTTTTAGCTGTAGGGAAAGAAGGGTAACACTCAATACGTAGAAGAATCAAGGTAGAGCAATGAAAATAGAAGAGCAAGACAGAGGTGCTTGGATTACTATTCATCATGCATATCAGGGAAGCAACAATGGAAACATAAGAAAGTTTCAGGGGTGGAATTAAAATTCAGGCAAAAGAAAATTGAAAGTAAGGTTTTCTGTAGGCGGTGTTATCATCAGAGAAACTGAGGAACAATTATAGCTCCTTTTCAATTCAATAAACTTTACCAACAGCTGTACACTTAAAGATATTTTATTTTATTTCGAACGCAACCTGTTTCGGCAATTCATTTTGCCATCTTCAGGCCGCATACGCTTTTTTCGAATCAACGAGCTTATCGTATAGCTCCATGAAACTGGATATCGAGAATCCCAATAGTTGCGCATCTGATTCGTAATAAAGCGTGACAGCAACTGAGCCCACCTACAGTGGACTGTTGCTGTCACGCTTTCGTATGAACCAGCTACACACTAATCACAGCATTCCTCTAACACACGACAAGTCGTGCAGTTTCCAAAATGCTCTTGCCGAGCCTCCAGGCCATGACAATATGCCCGGTCAAACTCAGATACGTCGCTCGCCTTCCCCATTCTACAAACGGACAGCACGCCCACTGATACTACATGCACCATGCCTGTGCCTGACTAGCTCTGATTCCTCGCCTGGACGGGCTTATATCGATAGTAGGTGCTGGTCATAATGTTCTGGCTGATCAGTGTACGTTCCCAGGAAATACTGCAGCAAAACGTGGATGATTAACTGGGCTCAGACATATGGTATCGATGTTCGGTTGCATCTGCATTATTTATATTATTATTTAGCCAGTATAGATTTGTCTCTGGTGTGAAGAACTTAAGGACGAAAGTAAAATTCGTACGACGTGTCGTCACTGCCTAGTGCATCTCATACATGCTACAAGGAATTTAAATCGAGGGAGCGGGCAGACCAGTCCAGCCACCAAATATCCTCTCTTTCCAGGAGCAGGACTGTTCGATGCGGTCGCGCGCTGCCACCCATAAAAATGAAGTCATAATCCAGCAGACAATTGAGGACGTAGGTGGCAAGTCACATTCTGAGATGTAAAGGTTGCCACAGGATAGGTCTTCGTGGCAGGACGCATCAAATTAGTCGGCAAGTTGATGACTCGAAAAAGACAAAAGGTCATGAATTACTTTCACGGTACTAGAGGGATCACAAAGTGCAAGGTCTGTAGGGGAAGACAGAAACTGGAAAACATACAAAAAATGATTGCAGAATTTGGGTGCATGTGCCATTCTGAGAAGAAGGAGAGGAATTCGTGGAAAGTTGCATCGGACCAGTCGGAAGGCTCACGACAAAAAAATACTAGCTTCAGTTACACCACATAGCACGATAATGAAGTAAATTCAGCATCAGTAGTCACATAGAAGCTGAAGACGAAAGAACAAACACTCAGCAGTAACAATATAACTGTTCTGTAATCAAAAGGTAGTAAAACAGTAATTAATTGTTCCTGCGCTCTCTGCTCCGCAATCAGAAGTGTTTTGATACATATTAACATCTGTGCATTTGGCTGTTCTTTGTCTGATGGGAAATAATGGTAGAATGTCTAATTCTGTAGGAAAGAAAGTGAAACGCTCAAAGTACACGTTCTTTCTTCTATTTAAAATGTTGTACTTCAATGAACGCTTACTGAAAGGTTAAAACAAATTGACAAAGGAAAACAGCGGTACATGAAGAGTAATGTGGAAGTTGTTATGGGCACCACTAACGACAGTTCTGCACTACCAGGAAGAGTAGGGGGGGGGGGGGTTAGTGTTTAACGTCTCGTCGACAACGAGGTCATTAGAGACGGAGCGCAAGCTCGGGTTAGGGAAGGATTGGGAAGGAAATCGGCCGTGCCCTTTCAAAGGAACTATCCCGGCATTTGCCTTAAACGATTTAGGAAAATCACGGAAAACCTAAATCAGGATGGCCGGAGACGGGATTGAACCGTCGTCCTCCCGAATGCGAGTCCAGAGTGCTAACCACTGCGCCACCTCGCTCTTAAGGAAGAGTAGTGTCCCACTTACGGCGTCAGTCAGTTTTTGCGCCTCGTATAACTATTTCACTGGAACTATGGGCACAATTAATCGTATTTAATTCACTTTCAGCTGTTCCCAATAATGACAGAATGTGGAATGAGACTACTTCCCTAGTTGAGATTTATTGCTGGCTGTAATTCTTGCGTAGTAAGACGTTAATCAAATGGCTAGCAAGATGTAGTTTCTTATTCAGAAACACTTCTCCTCCTATTGTAAATACATTTATATCCTCTCTACTTAAGCCGTTGTCACCTACAGCTTTTAGCATGTGAGTTTCTTAACCATTTCGCTCAGCATCGCCTGATTTAATTCGACTACCCTCCATTTGGATCGTCTTACTTTTGTTGATATTCATCTTACACATCTTCTCAAGACACTATCTATTCAGTTCAACATAATCCTCGGACGAGATGGCCATTTTTAATGTGGTCAGCTAATGATTGGTTTTGGGCTTGTTACTTGTTCGCACTTTTCATAACAAGTTGGAGTATTTCACAACACGGTATCTGCTTTGCAGGGTTTCCTCTTCTTCGCTCAAGATACGTAATTCCCACGTGTCAACATTTTGTGTATTCTTTAGTTTCACCCTCGTGTTTTATTTATTTTAATGGAAACATGACATGCAGCTGAAAGGCGCCAATTTTTCAAGAATACGATTCGGTTTGGGCATTTCTTCTCGATGTTCTACTCCTATGATTTTTATAAGCATCATGAAAAAAATGGCTCTGAGCACTATGGGACTCAACATCTTAGGTCATAAGTCCCCTAGAACTTAGAACTACTTAAACCTAAGTAACCTAAGGACATCACACACACCCATGCCCGAGGCAGGATTCGAACCTGCGACCGCAGCAGTCCCGCGGTTCCGGACTGCAGCGCCAGAACCGCTAGACCACCGCGGCCGGCCAAGCATCATGAGTTAGTGGCGTAGTACTAAGTGCACATAATCTGCTACGTATTATTTTTCTGTTATGGCTTAAACAACACTGCTCGACATATTTTATTGTGGACATTGGACCATAGTGACCAAATAAATAATTCAGTACTGGAAACAGACTTTGTTATTTCAGGACTATCGTGACCGTGTAAAACAAATATACACACATCAAAAAAAGTTTTCCATCACCTCGGTTCCGAGAGTTCCAGAAACTGTACAGAAAATTAAATACAGATCAACAACCACATCATTTCAGCCCTTTTTATTGCTCATGAAAACCACATATTGCTTGTTGTACCACCATACAGCGAGATCTTCAGAGGTCGCGGTCCAGACTGCTGTACTCACCGGTACCTCTAATACCCAGTAGCACGTCCTCTGGCATTGATGCATGCCTATATTCGTCGTGGCATACTATCCACAAGTTCATCAAGGCACTGTTGATCCAGATTGTCCCAACCCTCAACGGCGATTCGGCATAGATCCCTCAAAGTGATTGGTGGGTCATGTCGTCCATAAACAGCCGCTTTCAATCTATCCCAGGCATGTTCGAGAGGGTTCATGTCTGGAGAACATGCTGGCCACTCTAGTCGAGCGACGTCGTTATCCTCAAGGAAGTCATTCACAAGATGTACACGATGAGGGCGCGAATTGTACATGAAGACGAATGCCTTGCCAGTATGCTGGCGATATGGCTTCACTATCGGTCAGAGGATGACATTCACTTATGGTACAGCCGTTACGGCGCCTTCCATGACCACCAGCGGCGGACGTCGGCCCCAAATAATGCCACCCCAAAAGAGCAGGGAACCTCCACCTTGCTGCACTCGTGGACAGTGTGTCTAAGGCGTTCAGCCTGACCGGGTTGCCTCCAAACACATCTCCGACGATTGTCTGATTGAAGGCATATGCGATACTCATCGGTGAAGAGAACGGGATGCCAAACCTGAGCGGTCAATTCGACATGTTGTAGGGCCCATCAGTACCGCGCTGCATGGTGTCTTGGTTGCAAAGATGGACCTCGCCATGGACGTCGGGAGTGAAGTTGGGCATCATGCAGCCTATTGCGCACAGTTTTAGTTGTAACTCGACGTCCTGTGGCTGCACGAAAAGCATTATTCAACTTGGTGGCGTTGCTGTCAGGGTTCCTCCGAGCCATAATCAGTAGGTAGCGGTCATCCACTGCAGTAGTAGCCTTTGGGTGGCCTGAGCCAGGCATGTCATCGACAGTTCATGTCTCCCTGTATCTCCTCCATGTCCGAACAACATCGCTTTGGTTCACTCCGAAACGCCTGGACACTTCCCTTGTTTACAGCCCTTCCTGGCACAAAGTAACAATGCGGACGCGATGGAATCGCGGTATTGACCGTCTAGGCATGCTTTAACTACATAAAACATGAGCCGTGTACCTCCTTCCTGGTGAAATGACTGGAACTGTTGGATCCCATCCGTCTAACAGGCGCTGCTCGTGCGTGGTTGTTTACATCTTTGGGCTGGTTGAGTAACATCTATGAACAGTCAGAGGGACTGTGTCCGTGATACAGTACCCACAGTCAACATCTATCTTCAATAGTGCTGGGAACTGGGGCAAAACTTTTTTTGATGTGTGTATAATAAATATGAGGGAGTGATCCTCGAAAAGTAAGTTACACTTTATTATAGCAGAGCTAGTAACTTCTATTAAATGATGCAGTACACTTGAAAACGACAGATACATGACCCTATTTTTCACCGAACGAGGGGGTGCAGAGGTTAGCGCACTGGACTCGGGTTCCAGAGGGCAATTGTTGAAACCTGCGTCAGCCACCCTGATTTAGGTTTTCCTTGATGTCCTTAAATCGCTCCAGGCAAATTCTGGGAAAATTCCTTCGAAAGGGCACGGCCGACTTCCTTCCCCATTCTCCCCTATTCCGATGGGGCCAATGCCTTCACTGTTTGGTCTCCTACACCAAATCAAATGGTTCAAATGGCTCTAAGCACTATGGGACTTAGCATCTGAGGTCACCAGCCCCCTAGACTTAGAACTACTTAAACCTAACTAACCTAAGTACATCACACACATCCATGCCCGAGGCTGGATTCGAACCTGCGACCGTAGCAGCAGAACGGTTCCGGACTGAAGCGCCTAGAACCGCTTGGCCACATAGGCCGGCTTCCCCAAATCAACCAATCAACCAACACTATACTTCATCATAGTCTCCAAGTCTCTGTAAACAACTGTCGATATGTACTATCAATCGTTCAAATAATCGAAGACAGAAATCCGGATCTTGGTCACGAAACCATTCGAGAGTCATTGTGTGAACGTCCTCATCGTTGGGAAACCTGTTTCCCGCCAGATATTATTCCTCGATGGCGTGGACATTGTCCTCTTTGATCAACGTCGATGGCCTTCCTTCTCGATCAACGTCATCAATATCGTGTGGCCTGGGTCAGGTTGTTGGCACGATTTCACCCTGGCTGAACAAGAATTTACATACGGTCTATCTGTGTACAATTTAAACGTTTTGCCTGTAAGAATCGCAGACCCGCGTGCATCAGCTCTGGCGTATGTTTCCACTTGTTGGGTCACTTCACTCCCACACTGTGCTGAACCTATTATCCGTACTGCATCAGAAGTGTGACAGAAGGGAAACTGGAACATGTAATCCATTCTGGCAGTGTGGCTTACTTCTTGTGCAATGGACTTAGCGTGTAACTACATGTGTAACTCACTTTTTGAAGTGGCTACGTATATGAATAGTCTGACACACTCTGTTTTACTGCGACTGTATGGCATGTTTTATTTCTCATCTCCAGGCGATCTCTGCTTACATCTGCTCTCGTGTCCGTCTGGGTGATGTAAAGGCAGTGTTTCAGTTTTAATGTTTTACTTACGTTCAGTACGAGGTAACTGTCAAGCTTCCTGCCGGCTGTTGAGATTTGTTTGGCTTTCTCTTTGTTGATTAATTCGTTGTTCTTGTGTCAGGCAAGTATCCTCTTAGTATGATGCTTGAAGACTGCTCCAGCATCTCAGTGATACACAACGGAAAAGAGGAATAGTTTTACCAGCACCAAAGTAAGCACACATACAGCGTAACAAGAGCAAACATTACAAACAACACAACTTATACTGAGTCGGAAAGTGCCACAACTGTTTATCATATAAACATGAAAAGTAATAATATCAAAATTTCTTGACGTAAGTATAAATTTGTGTTTATTTCCGGACGCTGAGCATACACTTGATTAAACTGAAAGAAAATGCGTACCACAAAATACAAAATTCTTTCTTCAGTTATATATAAATATAACGGCAAAATCATTATAACAGTATTAAGATATTCCCTGGAGGTGGCCTGCGAGCTATCAGTATTATTAAGCTGCGTGTGTCTCGAGATCCATCCTGTGACACAGTATGCAAAGACCTTCTTAGCACTTTGCGATAAAGTATCCTTCAATAATATTTGGTAACATGAGACGCCTGGGATCTAACACTGACTGTTATTCTCACAGTAAACTGTCATGGTTTAAAGAATCCCACTCTGAATTCCTGCATCCATGACCTGTGATTCTGTTGAGCTCAACATCACCCTCATTTTCTTGAGTTTCTAACTTGGCATTTTCAGAGGGGCAGTATGGTGTAGCGTAGAGCATTTTTCTGCGTAGTGTGGATAGTGACGAGTGATATGACTTAAAAGACCAGCAGAAAAGTATTTTCTCACATTAATTGGAAACAGTTTTGTAAATATGTCCAAAAAGAAGCTCTATGCATCACAATGAAATTAACAGCACAACACGTTAATCTAGACCTACATTATGTGATCAAAAATATCCGGACACCCCACAAAACATACATTTTTCATATTAGGTGCACTGTGCTGCCACCTACTGCCAGGTACTCCGTAACAGCGGCCTCAGTAGTCATTAGACATCGTGAGAGAGCAGAATGGGGCGCTCCGCGGAACTCACGGATTTCGTACGTGGTCAGGTGATTGGGTGTCACTTGTGTCATACGTCTGTACGCGAGATTTCCACACTCCTAAACATTCCTAAGTCCACTGTTTCCGATGTGATAGTGAAGTGGAAACGTGAAGGGACGCGTATACCAAAAAAGCGTACAGGCCGACCTCGTCTCTTGACAGCGACGACCTACAGTTGAAGAGGGTCGTGATGTGTAATAGACAGACATCTATACAGATCATCACACAGGAATTCCAAACTGCATCAGGAGCCACTGCAAGTACTATGACAGACAGGAGGCGAGAACACTTGGATTTCGTCATCGAGCGGCTGCTCATAAGCCACACACCACACCGGTAAATGTCAAGCGACGCCTCGCTTGGTGTAAGGAGCGTAAACATTGGACGATTGAACAGTGAAAAAATGTTTTGTGGATTGACGATTCACGGTACATAATGTGGCGATCCGATGGCAGGGTGTGGGTATGGCAAATTCCCGGTGAATGTCATCTACCAGAGTGTGTAGTGCCAACAGTAAAATTAGGCGGTAGTGTTATGGTGTGGTTGCGTTTATCATGGGGGGGGGGGGGGGGGCTTACACCGGTTGTTGTTTTGCATGGCACTATCACAGCACAGGCCTACACTGATGTTTTAAGCACCTTCTTGCTCCCCACTGTTGAATAGCAATTCGGGGATGGCGATTGCATCTTTCAACACGATCGAGCACCTGTTCATAATGCACGGCCGATGGCGGAGTGGTTACATGACAATAACATCCCTGCAATGGACTGGCATGCCCAGAATCCTGACCTGAATCCTACAGAACACCTTTGGGATGTTTTGGAACACCAACTTCGTGCCAGGCCTCACCGACCGACATCGATACCTCTCCTCAGTGCAGCACTCCGTGAAGAATGGACTGCCTTCTCCAAGAAACCTTCCATCACCTGACTGAACGTGTGCCTGTGAGAGTGGAAGCTGTCATCAAGACTAAGGGTGGTCCAACACCATGTTTAATTCCAGTATCACCGATGGAGGGCTCCACGAACTTTTAAGTGTCTGGATACTTTTGATCACATAGTGTACGTGTGCTAATGTTGCTGTGTGCAAGAACTACTAAATTTTTGAAAATAGTCCGTTCAACTACACTGATTTCCAGGCGATGTTCGGATCAGGAGAAAACATTTCATATTCCAGTTTCAATTTAATTTGTTTCTAGTGATATTTGAAATTCATTCTTCTTCTTTCTTGTTCATATAGAGTCCTATGATTTGAGGTAGGATAGCACAAGAGTGTTCTTTCAATCTACGAGTGTGTCCAAATTGCTATAATTTGTTTTCCTAATAGCTGTTTGCTCTGGGGCATTACCTCAAAATTAGTGAAAATATTGAAAATCACTGGAAAAGAATTTGGTCAGGTTTAATACTGCGCGCAATCAGCCTTCTACGTAGCTCCTAGCAGGAGTATGCAGATGCAACCCGAGTGAGTGGTAGCGTATCAGTGACAAAAAAGTGTGCACACTCATCTCTCCCGAAGCCCCGCTTTAAGAGACATCAAAATCTTGTCGTACTACTAAAAGACCTAAATTATCTTTACATTTATACGAAGAACATTCTCGTTAGCACCCCTAATTCCATTCTCAGGTGCATAAAATTGAGGTTGAGATGCAAACTGATGTTTACATCCCCACCTACAACAGCATGGTCAACTTTACTGAGATCTCTCTACAAAGAGCCTAAATCATAGGCCGCATATACTGAACGCTCCACTCAGGTTTATGTGGTACTCATCACCCGAAGGATTAAGCACCAATTGTGGCATCTCCCTCATTATTATTAATCTACCTTGTAATAGGATCTAATAAGTCTTCTTTGTCCTTCCTTTCCTGTTCTTGCTTACGTCTTAAGCTACGTACTTTCAGACTTGCTCTCAATTGCTCGTTTTACTGAAGCTTTTTGTACACAGTTTCCAGAGCGATGAATCTGTTGTATTTGCTTACTGTGAAACTACCAGATTTGAAGCTTGGATCTTATCACTGCTTTGACAATCTTGAGAGGTATTCAATTTCTTGATATCGCTCTGAAGCTACTGCTGGCAGTTACAATGTGCAATGCAGTTGTGTTAGCTCTTTGACTGTAACTGTCAGATCAGCTTGAAATTACGAGACTTGCAATTTTTTTATTCTTGCGTAGTGGGAAAGGCAATCTTCGAATTACAACGGATCAGTAGCAACATTCGTTTTCATCTCCGTGAAAACAACAGTAAAATTCTTCCCATTTATTTCTGCTCCTGACGATTCTGCAGCACTACCCATATTTGTTCATTTGGACAGTAAATATTTCTATTAAGTTAATTGTTGAATGAAGGGTAACAATTCTGGGACTTAAATATGTCATTGTAATGCCGAAATAGTTCGTTAAAGAGCATTATTTATCGACAAGTGTGACTTTATGGTTAGGTAATTTGAGCAAGGAAATTTATTCGTGAAAGTTAATAGTAATAATACTCATGAAAAAAATCGTCAAAGAAATTTGTAGGTGTAGTCGGTTTTCTCAGATGGTTTAAATTTTACTGTTATTGAATACATGATAACATTGACAGCTCCAGAAACGTAGAATATATTAGTTCACAGTTGCAATACAAGTTCAAAACGAGAGTTCTGAATCATCTCAACAGGGCAGGCAAGCTTTCCAAGAGAAATGAGAACTGCCTATGTTTGGCCATTGCTTTTGGCGAGTTCTTTCTACAAGGTGGTACAAAATTAATTGAAAAACTAAATATAGCTCACTGTTTTTCCACATCATGTTATATTATGTCCTTACGCAAAAGAATTATAGTTTTACCTCCTTAATCCAGTACTGATTTGTGTGCTACCTGAATCTTTATTAATTTGACCGGGATACACGTTGTCGTGCCGTTTAGTTGTGTATTATTCGACCCCAGTGATGGAAGAGAATCGCCGGTAGCTGGTCAGCAATTGGAGGAGATATGGTGAGGGCAAGCGCGATATACATCAACTTTCCTTTACAGCCCGAAACGTGTCTCAGTGCTTGATAAAACTGGATCATATGATACTTTTTCTAGTGCTCCGTGGAAGCAGACATAAAAACTGGCGCCCCCTTCATGTATTACATTTTCATCTGTTCGCTAGAACAATTATACTGTCTCCTCGTGATGAAGACCATCTGGAAGTACCCGTACCTACTCTTCTTGTCATACTTTTGTTCTGAGTCCATCTCATCGACACTCGTTTTCTGTCATTCTGTCATTGCAATTCAAGTAACACAACATTTAACTATATCCACGAGGCTTTCCTATCTCAGAGATACAGTAAATTGTAAAGATGTCTGTGATCTGACTGATTTCATTCTTTGTTTATTTTGAAAGGACAAATTCGGCTGCCTCAGCATTGTCTTCGCTCTTGCTTCGTAGCATTACTCCTGAAGGGATGTGTGTGTGAAATCTTATGGGACTTAACTGCAGCCGGCCGCGGTGGCCGTGCGGTTCTAGGCGCTGCAGTCCGGAACCTACGGTCGCAGGTTCGAATCCTGCCTCGGGCAGGGATGTGTGTGATGTCCTTAGGTTAGTTAGGTTTAAGTAGTTCTAAGTTCTAGGGTACTGATGACCTGAGATGTTAAGTCCCATAGTGCTCAGAGCCATTTTTGACTTAACTGCTAAGGTCATCAGTCCCTAAGCTTAGACACTACTTAACCTAAATTATGCTAAGGACAAACACACACACCCATGCCCGAGGGAGGACTCGAACCTGCGCCGGGACCAGACGCAGAGTCCCTGACTGCAGCGCCCTAGACCGCTCGGATAATCCCGCGTGCCTCGTGAACGGATGGATTAAAGGGTTGCGTCATGTACTAATGTAAAACATGAATTTAATTACAATGTTAGGAATATTTACCTTAATCGTTTCTCATTATTTAATTTATTCCTTGTCCTAAACTGATTTTTAAATGCCCTTCAATAAATTACTCCACACTAATATTCTACGTTGCCCGTCTTAGTCTGATGATGCAGTCTTCACTTAGAACCTCTAATACAAAGTCCGATGCCCTTCTTTGCAGCGTCATTTCATTACTGGGTCACTTATGAAACAAACCTTGTAGTTATTTTTTCACGGTGACGCATCGTCGTGTTAAAGATCGGCCGCCAATACAGGCTCCGTTGAATTTGTACAACATTCCGTCTAAAATTATAATAAGTTTTTATCATTTGTGCTTGTTCTTCTCCTTTTCACCAGTATTCCATAAAAAAAGAAGTTAAATGCAGAAGAACAGTGATTACATGCAGCCAACTGTCTCTGCAATCTGTCACTATAATGCTCCCGTACCCCTCACGCTGATTCGGCCGGTCTCAAAATCTGAATGATGGCTTTATGCTTCACGTACGCTTTCTCTGCGAGACTCTGTACAAAAAATTTGTTATAATTAGACGCACCAGTGCACTCACATCATTGATCATTTATATGAACGGTTTTGTTCTGTACTGCAAATAAGCTCGCATAATAATGAAATTTTAATCGACATTACCCACAGTATGGAAACACTGGGTATCAGTTCGGTAGCATTCGATCAAAGAGTCTCTGGTGTAAAACTTTCCATTTCCTTCAGTGAAATGACTCACCATATTCAGCATCTTAAATAACGAAGGCTACGCAGACATAGGCAAAAGGAGCAACTATTTAACGAAGTTACAACACAAATAGCAAACGTCACCTAAGCGAAGAAAACCTCAAATGGGACGAGGTAGCTATTAAAAACAAGGCATTAGTTTCAAGCAGTCGACAACAGGTACATGATGAAATATCCTAAATTAAATTTTAAAAGCAAGGAAATATTTTCGAGAGGACGAGCACAAACACAACGCAAAGTTGATGGGAGAAACAGTTCAGAACAATAATATTATAAAGAGGAAACATTTTGGTTAGTCATCACAATTTCATAATGTTCAGTGGCAACAACAGATAGAAAATACCAAAATTATTTCAGGTATTTATGTAGGTCCGTATAACAAACACAGTTAATAGGTTACAAAAAGTACATAAAACCATTCGATGTATGAATCGAAAGGCGAAGAAGTAAAAAGCAAACGGCGCCGGGAGACGATAGCATTTCAAAAGAACTGTTTATAGCTGAAGGAATGGATATATGAAAGAAACTTGTAAAATTATTTTTAGAACGCTTACGAAGAAAGACAGCCCATCAGAAATGGAATAACGCTCTTAATTATTTCCCGCCGCAAGGAAGGGAACAGACAAGACAGAGAGAAGTACAATTCTGTTTGTTCAAGATATTCAGTAAAATTATCACCAACTGCTTTCAGATGCATAAATTATGGAAATGAAGGTGGAGTACCTGTTTATGGAACATATTTAAACCACACTTCACATGCTTACAACATTCTGCAGTTTTCGTCTAGTTTAAATGAATTTCAACATTTAATGGAAGACCTTAATACAGTAAGTTAACAGTAAGACTAAAAATCAATTAGAGTAAGGCTGACTTACGGTAATGAGTAACAAACGTATGGGAAAGAAAATGGAACCAATTAATAATGATGTCATAAACAGGATGACTATTCATTTACTTTCTACTTATTTATTTACCAGGTTCCGTGAGACAATGCATACCAAAGCTACTCGGCTAGACAAGGAGTCAGTACTTAGTTTACAGAAATCTGATTCGAAACATTATAAAGAATTACTAAAACACAAAAAATAGTTGTGAGGCTGTAAACAGATAACACACCACACAGAAATATTAACTACTGCGATGAACTCCTTTCCTGTGTAGAATAAATGACGCAGTGTGTTACAAGCAAACTTTTCAATTTGGATGTGAGTTCCTTCATGATTATCACAGATCTTTTTGTAGTTCTGCTGCATGCGTATTGAAAACGAAATGTGCTGAACACTGCACACCTCAATGTAGAATGCTGCGAATAGTTTATCGGTTCATTGTTCAATGGTGGAGCCATCTGTCATCTTATGAGTCAATATTGTCAACAAAAAACCATCTGATGAGATGTACGTCACTGGGGTGGTCCTCTTTTGGAAATTCTTTTTATAGTTTTTCTTGAGCTACCAACAAAGTTTGGCTCCATTATATGTACAACTGGCCGCGTGAAATTTTCACTTATTAGGATCCCCGGGACGGGTGTCCCCAGGTCTTCACTGTCGGAAAATCCAGAAAAACGTCAAAATCACAATACATTACTTCTGCATTATAAATTCATAACCTAAAAATTGCAGGCTCTTTACTTCAGTTTCCTTAAATGAATGGGCTGTCTGTCCATATCTCACACTATTCGAGAAACATAAGGAGTCAGTGACTACAAGACAGGTAAAGGCAGGGTAGAGCGAGGTGAACCAAAGTTGTTAACGACCCAACCAGACCAGCAGTCTTTCACTTTCGAGGGAAGGTAGCAGTTGTACCAAGTGAAATGTCTCTCTCTTCAGTTGTTTTACAAAAGGTGTAATCATAAAATCTAGGGTGAAGAGATAACTGGAACTGAAATGACATCTGTCAAAAAAACGTTAATACATTTTTAATAATTTTCGAATGTTTAAATGACCTTTACATCAAAGTACCACATTAACAGTGCGGGAAGTTATAATTTATTCGTGTGTCACAAATTTCGACAAGAGATCTAAGAAAATGTGCATCAAAATTTGGAGTTTTATATCAGTATTGGAGACAACCAAAAAAGTATACTGGAAGATAGTTGAAAGTCATAATCGAAAAGGAACTGCCTTTTTTCCTTTAAAAAATTAGTATCTAGCACACAACTGATTTTAAGAACACTAATAATACAAATGATAGCAAGTGGTCAACAGTTGAAAGAAAAGTTCATGCATGGAATCGAAAACCAGTTATTTGATAAAGAGTTCGTGTGGGTGAACAGAGCCAGCTGTGAGGAGACGGGACTAAGCGAGGATGAATTTCAACAATTTATTAAATCTTGTATTCGTAATACAAATTTTACATATGTATGAGTTTGAAAGTAAAATGTAAATAAAAATCAATTTCTCGTTGAATACTGGTTAATTTTAAGAACATTTATGAGAATTAACTTACTACAGAAAGGAGTAGGTAAAAGTTGTCTATGAAACTTTCGCTGAATCGGTTGGTCATTACTATGTTCAAGCATTAGTTTTTGGCATAGAAGCGCATTTTCAGAGGTGCGAGTGTTCTGATTTTGGATCCTTCTGAGGCTCATTCATCCCACAAATTCGAATCTGTACAGTCTTCCCATTCTTACTAGCTTCAGACTTTCTGCTGTGCATAATGCTTCGGGTAGCATCCTCTTCTTTTCCTCCTCCTTCTCCTCCTTCTTGTTCTTATTTGTTTAATTGTATTTTTAAATTAATGATGCAGACTTTTCTGTACCAAGTGCAGTGTTAATTGTAGACGAAAATTCTAAAGGGTATTATTGAAGATGTAAAAATTGAACTTATTAGTAAAATAATGCCAGGGTGCTAAAAATTTGTTATTAGCTTTATGACATAAAAGTTGTGGAGAGGGATTGGCAGATATTAACTGTTGTAGGTTACAGTACTGACACTGTCTAGTTAAAGCCTCTTGACTGTTTGGTAAGGAACGGAACGTGAACTTTCCACGCTGGGTAAATAAACTACTGGGTGCAGCCACTTGTCTTAACTCGCCGAGACGATGCTACACGACACGACTGCTGTGTTGCTTAAGGCTCTTTGCACAAGCTCGCGCGCTCCATTGTTGTTTTTATGTCACGGGAACGTAAACGTTTAAGCGCAAACGAAGGAAAAGTGGGTGTCGTTAGCGTGTGCACAAGTTGCGAGGGAAAAAAAGCACCGCACGTGCCTCTCTGTTGACATGAGGCATGGGAAAAGGGCGGAAGGTCTCGTCTGGCGGAACAAAGCGACGTGCAATTAGTGTGGAGGCGTACCGTCCTGACGTCACTGCACCGCTATTCCGTAAACCGCCAACCAAAGGACATACTAAACGTCTCATTTTTTCTGAGTGATCAGTCTTCTGACTAGTTTGATGCTGCCTGCCACGAAATTTCTCTCGTGTTCCAACCTCTTCATCTCTAGAGTAGTACTTGCAACCTACGCCCTCAAATATTTACTGATTATATTCCAATCTCTGTCTTTCTCTTTAGATTTGGCCCTCTACAGCTCCCTTTATGTACCATGGAAGTCATTCTCTGATGTCTCAACAGATGTTCTATCGTCCTGTCGCTTCCTCTTGTCAGTGTTTTCCACATGTTACTTTCCTCTCCAATTCTGCACCGAACCTCCTGATTCCTTACCTTATCATTCCACTTAATTTTTCAGTATTCGTCTGCATCACCACATCTCAAAATGCTTCGATTCTCCTCTGTTTTCCCACAGTCCATGTTTCACTGTACAATGTTGTGCTCCATCAAACGTACATTCACAGAAATTTATTCCTCAAATTAAGTCCTATGTTTGGTACTAGTGGACCTCTCTACGTCAGGAATCCCCTTTCTGCCAGTGCTAGTCTGCTTCTGATGTTCTCCTTGCTCCTTCCGTCATTGGTTATTTTTTGCCTAGGTAGTAGACTTTCTTAACTTCATCTACTTAGTGACCATCAACTCTGATGTTAAGTTTTTCACTGTTCTCATTTCTGCTACTTCTCATTACTTTCATCTTGCTTCGATTTACTCTCAGTCCATATTCTGTACTCATTAGTCTCTTCATTTCGTTTAGCATATCCTCTAATTCTTTTTCAGTTTCACTCAGGATAGCAATGTCATCAGCAAATCGGATCATTGATATCCTTTCACCTTGAATTTTAATTCCACTCCTAAACCTTTCTTTTATTTCTATCACTACTTTTTCGATGTTCAGATTGATTAGTAGGGGCGAAAGATTACATCCCTGTTTTACACCTGTTTTATACTTCATTCGTGGTCATCCACTCTGATTATTCGCTATTGGCTCTTGTACATAATGTATACTACCCGTCTCTCCTCTATTTTTTTCACAATTTCGAATCGAAGTATGTTAATGAGGTACCATGAATAACAGATTCGAAATCCGCAATCGACAACATGTATTGCTAGTTCCCAACAAGTGGTGCTAGATGCAGTGAAGGATCGTGTCATCTGTAGACAAAATGATTACAATAGCCTACAGGACATAATATTGTAAGCAGATTACTAATCCACTATCCCAGTACCAATTGCAAATTGCCTATCTAATGACATCCAGGGGCATCAAACATTGATTTTCAATATTTTGGTTAATTATTCACCGAATTTAAGCGTTTAAAATCATGTCAATTTGCTCACAAAGAAGTGTAACCTTGTGTGAAAAGTTTAACGCAATAGGATTTGTATTACAGTTAGAGTCTGTAACCGACACCTCTCGGAGGCGTCGATGTAAGTGACGGCCGGCAAGTATCCGGATTTTATTCATCCAGTTTTTGAGAATAAGAACACTTACCAACTTCCAACAAATTTGACACATAATTTCACACCTTTAAGAAAAGATACCCTCCCCATTCACTCAGACTCATACACACACACACACACACACACACACACACACACACACACATACACACAAAATTCGCAACACAGTTTGCAGACAGTATCCATATACAGTACAGGACAGACTGTACATGCAAAATTATATCACTGTGCGCCTTATAGCTCAAGAGTTATAAGCATTTAGATGCATAATGATCTAGCTTTTGCTTAAGGGAGAACATTCATGAAAATGACCTAAAATGTCAGTTGTTTATGTATTTAGTTTTATTTTTTGTTAGCACTTTAGCACAATAAGTTCCCAAAGTTTGAATGATGAAATCATTTAGGAAGTGCCTGAAAAATAATTAAATGAGTAGCGTGACCTCTACTGTGCCTACTTTTTGAAGCAATGCTTCAATACCAGCTCCACAAACAAAGATTATGTGAATTACCTTAAAGTAAACTTGCCTCGGATACATCTAGAAAGGTGTGAAATGTACTCTTTTGTTGTATAGATTATCTGCGACTCTGCTCCGTATCTTAGAAACAAAACCCACACTCCATGTGAGTCTGAAAATTCAGTCATATGGAAACGATGCCCAAAAACTACTGTTTCCTCCGATACAATTGTCAGAATTGGAACTTATGATGAAGGTCTGTATTTAATTATGAAAACGTAGAGAGGATGAAGGTACTGGAGAGAATGGGCTTTAAGATACGAAATTTCACTTTAGACATCTTAAGAAAATTGGATTTACAGTGGCTCTCTGCAGCTGAAGTCTGTAAACCAGGAAAATGAAAGAATGCAGAAGTAAGAAACCAGAAGAGAAGGCTTGAAGGGAAGGACGACCCTGATTACAAATCTTGGGCCTTCTGTAGAGATGAGATGGGACACATGAGACTGAACTTTAAATTGTATCTTCTGAAAATTGTGTTTCTTAAAGTTTATGTACTTTCTTCAGACTCTATGAAGGCTAGAATTATGAAATTTTGTACACTTATTTCTATAAACCAAATAAATGTTGTTCCAAGATAAAAATTTTAAATTTTGAGTGTTAGTTGAGGTACAGGGCTAAGTGCTTGGAATTTTGCATAAATTTTCTGTTATACTTACAAAACTATAACTGAAAAATATAAAATTCTCCTATTCGATATATTCAGAAAAACGGCATGAGAGAAGCTTACTATATACAAACAGATTAAACCGAGCATATAAATATATTTTGAAATTAAATTTTTTAAATTGCATAAAAAGTTAAATATATGTAAGCCAACGAACTCAACAGGAAATTTGTTAATTTCAGTAACACATGGTACAAAATTCCTTCCCTGTATCTTCAAAATTGTGGGTTTGGTGCATCTTTTAAAAAATGTGTATCATCCACGAATGCTCCCCCTTAAAATAATACGAAGTAAAATGTCAATGTCAGATATTACCTTTTATTGTATTACTGTATTACTTTTTAGGTACCAACTTTATTCGCAGCAGACTCTGCAACACTATCTGCGTATATCATTCAATGTCTGTGTATAATTATATCACATAGTTCAGTAAATATGACGTCATATGAATTGACAGTGCGTGAAAAACTAGCTCTTGCTTAAAACAGAGTGCAAATTACCCAGACTATATTCATCCAGTGTTTCATAAACGCAGCATTTAGTGACTTACAACAAACATTGAGCATAATTTTAGATCTTTCCTAAACTTTTTCTCGCTTACATGCTTCATGTCAGATACTTAACGCATTAACTCTTATGTAAAGTAACCACATGAATAAGGCTGTCTTATACATCGTAGTTCGAATCTTCAAAGAACTGGGGTTTACTGGTTTTATCCTAGCTACGTTTGTGTACAAAAACATTAAGGTTGTCTTTAGAACAGAAAGGGTGCACAATGCTACAATAAAAATATTTTATCACTTACCCAGTGACATAAAATGTCTGACAGAAACCAAGTAAATTTCGATAACATACTGAGAAAGTTTCTCATTCACAACACCTTCTACTCCGTAGAAGCATGTCTATTACTGTAACGTATAGAAGGTGGGTGTGGGAATTAGTAGCTCACATCTGTATATGTTCTCTCTTCCTGAAAAAAGTCCTTAGAAATGTTCAGAATGTAACCGTATGTCTAAATTAATTTGTTATGTGAGTGTAAATGACTAGTTCCATATCATTACCATCTACTGCGCGGAATGATCCATGGAACATGTAACTAACTAACTATGAAATTACTGCTCATCAGACGCGCTTTTCTTGCCATTGGTAGTCTAAATTTTATGACCTCTTTACTTCGACTATTATCAGTTATTTTACTGCGCAAATAGCAGAAATAGACTACTACTTATTTTACTGCGCAAATAGCAAAACTCGACTACTACTTCCAGTGACTCGTTTCCTATTCTAATTCCCTCAGCATAGCGTGATTTAATTCGATTACATCCCATTATCCTTGTTTTGTTTTTGTTGGTATTCATCTTATATTTTCCTCTGAAGACAGTCTACCATTTATCTAAGTCCTTTGCGGCCTCCAATGGATTACCAAGTCGTCAGCAAGCCATGAAAGACTTTGTTTTTTCTCCATGAACTTTAATTCTCCCTCCAAATTTTTCTTTGGTTTCCCCTACTGCTTTCTTAGTGCACAGATTGAAGAACAACTGGGATGAGCTACAAACGTATTTACTCCCTACCCAACCACTGAGTCCCTTCAGGCACCTCGAATCTTATAACTGATGTTTAATTCCTGTACAAATTTTAAAGGTTTCTTTCGCTCCCTGTATTTATAAACGTAGCTTTCCTTTACTTTCACCTACCTTCTAAGTTAATTTGTTGAGGTTAATTCATAGGGTATTGCCTCGTGTGTTCCTATATTTCTCCAGAACCCAAACCGGTTTCCTATGAAGTCAGCTTCTACCAGGTTCTCCATTCTCATAAAAATAATTCGTGTCAATGTTTAGCAAGCGTCTTTATAAGCAGGTAATTCGGTAATACACTTGTCAGAATCATCATTCTTTTGATTTGGAATTATTACATTCCTCCTGAAGTCCGGGCGTGTCTCGTATACCTTGCACACCAAGCGGAATAGTTTTGCCTATTTTGATCTGCCTAGGATACAAATAGCTCTGAGGGAATTTTGTCTCCTCCAGGCGCCTTGTTTCGATTTAGGTCCTTCAGTTCCCTGTCAGATTCTTCTCGCATTATCTTATCTCTCCCTGTATCTTCACTTGTTTCTTCTTCCCTTTCTGTTTTAGTGTCCACAAGTTTGTCCTCATATAGAGAAACTCTATATATTCCTTCCAATTTTCGTTTTCTTTGCTTGGTTTTCTGTCTGAGCTCTTGATATTCAAACAGCTGCAACTCTTTTCTTACAAAAATCTCTCTGATTTTCCTGTAGACAGCATTCATCTTTCCCCTAGTTTTACATGCTTCTGTAGACTTGAACTGGTCTTCTAGCCTTTCTTACTTACCTATTTCACATTTTCTGTCAGTCTCATTTTGTAGACGTCTGTATTCTCTTTCACCTGCTTTATTTTCTGTATTTTTATGTGTTCTCTTATCATCAGTTAAGTGGTGGGAGAACCGAGCCAAATGGAGAGGACTCGTCAGCGTTCAGACCCGGCAACAGCTGGAGCGAGATCCGGATACAACAACATCATCAATTAAATTCTATGTATCATATGATACCTAACGGTTTTTACTAGGTCATACCTTTGTACCTATTTGATCCTCTGCTGCCTTCACTGTATCTTCTCTCAAAGCTATCCATTCGTCTTTCACTGTACTCCTTTGCATTGTTCCAGTCAGTCATTACCTAATCCTCCCTTAAAAAGCCTAGTGGCGGAGAGGTTAGCACCCTGGATTCTCATTCGGGGCTTGTCAATAACAATAGCCAAAATCGAGGAGTCGATGTGCAATTCGTAATATTACCAGATATTTTATTTGATTGGCTTTATTTCTGGATATTAACTATTGTTATTTGACAAGACTGGTCATAGGTGTCATCATATTTAATAACGTATACAATGATTTGCATTGGATATATGTCACAACGCATCATTTTTGGTGTTTTCCAATGTGATATTTCAGTTACATGTGTTTCTGAAGAAGACTGGTTACACCTGACGAAATCATCCTCAAAGGACGAGTAAAACCACCTTTCTGTTACAACTGGTTGGCTGCTTCTGATTAATTTACTGACCTGTAACTGATTCTGAAATGCAGCCATGTTCAGTATGACAAGAGGGTACAATCACGGTACAGCGGTTGTGGTGGAGTAATATTATTCTGCAGTATATTCTGATTTCACGTAAGTGCGCTTTCCAATATACTGCTTTTATTTTAGTTACTGTTTTGTTTTTATTTCACAGTGACATTTTTAGTTATATAAAGCTTACTCTTTAATTCCCTGCTACCCTTTGAGGCATCACCATCTACAAAAATTGAACCATAACTTGCATCTAATTGTAATTAATTGATACATATAGAAAATAATCTAAATGATGATGAGAGTCAGAAATGTATATTACTGCATTTTATCTCTCAGTGCCACAGAAATAGATATAATTCAGTTAAGATTTTTTTTTCTCAACGGTTCCCTCTTTTTACTCCTTTGTATCAGCCCAGTGAGGAATTTTTTAACGCCGTTGTTAGACGGCGGGTGACAAATGAGCCTACTACAATTCTTACGACAAATATAAAGTGTGCGTTAACGAGCATTTCACTCTCGTCTAAGTATATGGCTGAAAGAGACAGTCTTCCAGGAATTGTGAAACGATTCCTGTCATCCCAGACCGTTTGCCACAAAGAGCGCAGATTCGTCACGAGATGGGGAAATTCACAGGCGTCTATTGTGCTGAAGAGGCCAGGCTGATCACGCCTAAGCGCTGTAGTGTGCGAGTGAGGCAGACGAGAACCTACGGCATAGGGAAACCCCGTAGGAGCTGTTTGCGCCCAGGGAGTCGTAGCAGTGTTAAATATGGGGGACCTAAGATCGGCCATAAATGGAAACATTTATGAAAACTATTTAATTCTGTTGTAATTCAGGGAATGAAGACACAGCAATTTTAATCTACCATCTTTATTAAATTTTCATGGTGATCCCAACAAAACTTGAATATTGATCGTATATAGACTATAATACGAGGTTTTGTAACAAAGACCTGAATGCTAAAATCTGAATGCTTTGTTGATTTCACATCAAAGCGGATCATTAAAAGGACAAATGTTGTAAATATCAACTCTGTAACTTTATTTGTTTAAAAGATACAGTTAATTTAAACTATCGGTATTTTCAGTTAAGCATCAGGTCATTATCTCCTCGACACAAAACACATTGAATGATAACAGTATGACTCCTTATTGAATCATTAGGTAATAGAACAATTGTTGTGAAGTTTAGTGCATAGTAGTTACTTTTGTTCTTATTTATTTATAAGAAAGCACATTGGTGCAAGGCTAATGGCGGTGACATTCAAAGTTAAGAAGGAGATAGTATTGGTTTTATGGAAAGAATTTAACGTTTATTATGTGATGGATATTATTGTTACTTTCCTTAGAACGTGAAAGTAGTCAAGCTTTGATTATTTAAATATGTTAAAATGTAAAATAATGTAGAATAGGCTGTAGTCAATCAGATAGACAGCTTCAGGGAAGGGAACTTCACTAGTCAGTTGAGCGGCGATGTTCAGCACGCAGGACACGCGGCTAGAGACGAGCAGAGGACAGTGCTGGTGCATACGCGAAAGCGGACAGTTCGGCTGGAAACACCAAAGTGACAGTTCTGGTCTAGACATCAAAGGGTACAGTTCGGATTGAGACGCGAAAGACGACGCTCGGTCTTTAAGTATCTAGGAAGTGAAACGACTTAGAAAATTTCGCGTTGTGTGGTATCGCGGGACTTAGTGTCTCAACGGTGAGTAGCCGCACGCCTGGTGTGAACTTCTCGCGTAGCTAACGAGATGCAGTATTGGACTTTTATTTCGAGATGGGATTGTGATGATCGAAATGTGTCAAATGGGTAGGCGCTCGAGTGTAACAGTAACTCTAAATACGATCAGATTCGCTATTAGTTTGATTTCTGAATAAACATTATTCTAACCAAATCGCAACTGTGTGGCCTACACCACTTATGAGCCGTTAACTTAGCTACAGATATTATTATATGTTATACTAACTTTGTATGTTTCATACAATTTCACAAACTTGCCATCAGCCAGACAATTTAACCAAAGGGTCACAAATGTCTAAGAGCGTGTAATACGACACATGCGTTTCAACCCCTACACGAGTTTGAGCCAAGACATTTCGACGAAGAAGAACCGCATGTGAGCACGAACATCTTTGGGATGTTAGCTCGCACAAGTAAGCTGTGAAACCTACAGTTATGGATAAAGGGATGTAAGGAAAAAGGTTAGGGCCCGTGTAACATCATGTGTCATTTCATGTTACTACTTTATTGACATAAATACCTCTGAAACAGGTAGGCATTCCGCAATCACAATCTCAGTTAATTACAACACATATTGTGTAAAACTTTATGTCTGAATAATAGGGCAATAAAAATTGGTGCATCTTGATTAATAAGAGTTTCAGCTAACCCAAAATGATGAAATAGTTCTTAATTTCATTAAAAAGGAACAGGCAGGCCTTAAATAATAACAGATCCAGTTAAGTACAACTGCCAAATACAAAACAGTTAGGCCTTCAATAATAACAGCTTCAATTAAATAGAACTTCCAAATACAAAATAGGTAGGCCTTCAATAATAACAACTTCAGTTAAGTAAAACTACCCAATAGAAAATAGTCAGGCCTTTTTCAATTACAGCTTCAGTCAAATGAAATCACCAAACAGAAAACAAACACGTCTTCTGTATTAACAGCTTCAGTTAAGTAAAAATTACCTAATAGGAAACAGGCAGGCCTTCAGTAATAACAGCTAAGGCCCCAAAATCCAAAACGTAACGCGAGTTCACGAATCGAAGCTGAATCTTGCCAGTTCCAAAGGGAGCCCAGAATTCAGCACAGCTAAACTGGCTTCAACTCCGTCATCTGTGTGCCACGTCGCAGAGCTGGCTGGCCACGCTATGCACGAAGACGGCACTCAAAGTCGGCCTCGGATTCATATCGGCCCACAAATATGCCCAGCAACCACTTGCCTACTCCGAGCCGAAAACGCTTGTGCAAGTGCTCGCCTTAGTCGTCGGTCGGACCTCCCACACCGTCCTCCTCGTTCCCTTACCGCTCCCTAACTCGCCACGTCGCACGCCCCGTCCAACATCAACAATATCGTACAAAGATCTTATTGGCCTCAAACCAGAGGGACGTTTATGACAGATCGAGCTAGTGCGCCGGGAATTCGAAAGGCGAGCCACCAACCCCGCCACGGCTCAAGCTGTTGAAGAATGATCGGTACAGAAAATTTCAGGGACGCGTTAGCTTCGTTTAAGGAAGCAACGACAGAACGCGATAATTCCTCTTATTTGAAGCCTGAAATAAAATTCTAAAAACACAGTGAAAATTATTTGCATAAGAAGACATCGAGTAGGTAATGAGACTAAAATGTCCGACACAGCTATGTATCATATAATACAACAATTATTCAATTACGTAACATACAGATGAAACTTACATGTTTCCCACAAAACATCACACACGACTAAGTGAGCTCGCAGGCTGCAGACGTGGCTCTCCTTCATTTTCCACGCGATGTTATAAATCGTTCCTTTTACAAATTTCACAGACATTAATTACTAATGTGATGTGGTTGAACAACAGTCTCCTTACCGCCCATTTCGGGACTATGTGAAACATTCTGAAAGAGTTCACATCACAAAATGAACGAGTAGCGTCAATGTTTCAAAATGATTTCAAGTGCTGAGCTGTCGTACGATAGAGTCTGATCAGTACATTCATCTTATAGCATACACTGAATCTACATACGTTAATGTTCGTACGATCCCTATTGACTGGGAATATGGGTTTCTCTCTAATCTTAGGTTGCCAACTTTGCCGCCTGTGTTCCAAGCTAGCGCACTAGCTGAAACTAAACTGTCCTCATGTTTCACAACTAGTGTTCACAGTAGCAACACTTGGCAGCTACACAAACGTTCACCACAAGCAGTGAAGAAATGTCACTGTAGTGCCGTTGAATTCTAAATTTACAAGGGAAATCCTTTTTTACGCAATTCTAAATTTACAAGGGAAATCTTTTTTACGCAAACAAAGATTTTAGTACGCGACAAT
Organism: Schistocerca nitens; assembly: GCF_023898315.1. Classification (NCBI taxonomy): domain Eukaryota; kingdom Metazoa; phylum Arthropoda; class Insecta; order Orthoptera; family Acrididae; genus Schistocerca; species Schistocerca nitens. The sequence continues at coordinate 709,781,989 of NC_064614.1, read as the reverse complement.
TGTCTATACAGCACATTCTCGGCAGTGGTTCATTTTTTCTACCTTGCATTCGTGCTGCGCGTAAGGGGCCAGTTTAACCACGACTCTCATAACAATGAAGATTGAAGGTCTTAAGGCCTTTAATTAAAAAATAATTTCTAATAGCTGCGTTTGAACCATGAATCATTGAACACACGGCCTGGGAAACCGTGATATGTGATATACAAACAGCTATATGGTAGCTATACCGATCATCTGCTATGATTTTCACAGCTTCCGAAAACATTCAACAGTCTCCTTTGCATTTTATTACTATACTCGTTTATAGACACAAATTCATTTCCTAGGACTAATAATTAATGTTCATCAAAGTTGTATGTTTGACCATGAAACAGAAAATACATGCATTACATACAAATAATGATGAAATTTTGTTTCGTGGCCCCACGTTGGGCGGAATATGTGGCGTTTGCTCTAAAAAAATGAAGCGAAACTTGCATTTAATTGTAGTTAATTGACATATATGGAAGAAAACTCCACTGAATGGTTCAAATGGCACTGAGCACTATGGGACTTAACTTCTGAGGTCATCAGTCCCCTAGAACTACTTAAACCTAACTAACCTAAGGACATCACACACATCCATGCCCGAGGCAGGATTCGAACCTGCGACCGTAGCGGTCGCGCGGTTCCAGACTGAAGCGCCCAGAACCGCTCGGCCACACCGGCCGGCAACTCCACTGAAGATGGAGGCCAGAAATATACGTTGCTACATTTTATCTCTCACTGCGGTAAAGGGAGTTAATATTCCATTAAGATTTATTTCCTCAAAGGCTGCCTCTTCTTACTCATTTGCATCAGACCAGTGCGAAAAGCGGTTAACGCGCTTGTTAGACGTGGGGGTGACATATCAACCTACTATAGATCTTGAGAAAAATATCACGTAAACTTTTGTGTTAGCAGAAGAGCCAACACCGTGTTACGAGTGGAGGCCGAAATGCACGCGTTTTAGCTCACGCAGACTGGCGTGAGGAGGGAAGAACTATACTGACGTGAGGTCTGGAACATGACAAGGAATGAGAATTCAGAAAGCGGACGTAATTAGTTTGATACTTACCTTTAATCCACTAATGATGAACGTCGCTCTTGACGGTACATGAGTCATAATATTATCTGTTCAGAATACATTCTTCAAGATAGTACTTATAGTAACTGAATATGGCGCCTTGCTAGGTCGTAGCAAATGACGTAGCTGAAGGCTATGCTAAACTGTCGTCCCTGCAAATGAGAGCGTATGTAGACAGTGAACCATCGCTAGCAAAGTCGGCTGTACAACTGGGGCGAGTGCTAGGAAGTCTCTCTAGACTAGACCTGCCGTGTGGCGGCGCTCGGTCTGCAATCACTGATAGTGGCGACACACGGGTCCGACGAATACTAACGGACCGCGGCCGATTTAAAGGCTACCACCTAGCAAGTCTCAGGGACGTTTTAATTTCATTTAAAGAACGAAGGAACGTAATTAGTTCTCGGTAGTTGGCTATTTAATAATTTGTTACCAATCTCTCTTATCTGAAGCCTGAAATAAAATTCTAAGAATGTAGTGAAAATTATTTGCACGAGAATACATCGGACAAGTAATAGAATCAAAATATGCGACACAGCTGCGAGCGTAGACCATTTAATTAATTTAACATACAGAACAAAATTTAGATGTATCTAACAAAACACAGGCAAGAGAGTGAGTGAGCTCGCAGGCTCCAGACATAAGAAGCTCGGTTCTTATTCATTTTCTTCCTCACTATTTTATATATACTTGTTTTTATAAATTTCACAGACACTAATTACTTATGTGATTCGGTAAAAATGTTTACACAAAAATGTTTCTACATTGAGATGTAAGTTTGAAGGATGCGCCACTACGGTGCACATGTCTTCTAAAACGTGGCCAGTTTACAACTATTTTAAAAGTAATACTTTACCTTGACTCCAAGCTCACACACGTCCGCAGACACGCAGGTAATGCAAGCACGGTTTTGTTGGGTTGAGTTAAAATAGCGACGTGTTACATAATCGATCGATCAACAATTAAGATATGAGAGTTTGTGAAGGTGAACTAATAATTTAAATGAACAGCCACGTAGCAAGGAAGTGTCGTTCCATCCGTCAGATGGAAAGAGTAGTAAAGCAGTATCGGTATGTGGTAGACGGTGATGCCAGCTGTAAGGCCACGGTGTATTAGGCATAGGAAGTAGTTGATAAACAAGAATGGGGTAGACCTTTTCTCCGAGAAGAATTTTTCCCAGTCTCTACCATTCTCAGTTCAAACTGTACTAATACTTCCAGCAAGTGGAAACTATCTTCTTTCATCCGCCGCTACGAGCTACAGTGCAAAGTGCACAGTACTTTTGTCATATTTAGCTGTTACAGCCTTGTCTTTTGTCAGAGTTTCTGTGCCCTCTGCATTCCGATCGCACACGCTGTGACCTTTTTTCCATTCATGAGTTCCGCGCTGCTGCTTTCACTGCGCAGGAGAACGCGCCTCGTCATTAATGAGGCAGCACGCCGCGCCGTGTAGACTTCACGGCAGAGCCGTGTGGCGCTCCGGGCCGCTCTGACATAACGCGCACTGCACGCTTCGCCGCGGTCACCGGCTGTGACAGCGGGGCGCGCCGGCGCTTCGGAACCTCCACGGCGCACGTGAGGCTCCAGTCCTAAAAGTGCTCCGCATCTGAAGGAAGTGAATCGTAATGCGGTGCTTCACTTTTAGAGTCCTGGCAGTGCAGGTTCCTAGATGAGTCAAACAATATACTGCTTCCCACTATGTACATCTCACGAGAAGACCTTGGAGGTAAAATCAAAGAGCTCATAACAATCATTCTTCCCGCGGACCTCTCGTGACTGGACCGTAAAATGGAGAAATGACAGTATTACACAAAGCATCTTCCGCCACCTACCGTAAAGTGGCTTGCGGAGAGTAGATGTAGATGTCCCCTTGGACTAATGATGACATCGATGCTCATAATGTTGTTTTACACCCACAGTGAGGTGAAAAAAGTCATGGGACACATAACGGTGCTAGTGTCGCATACACAAGTTACAAAAGGGCTGTGTGATGGAGAAGCTGTCACTTGTACTCAGGTGATTCAGGTGAAAAGGTTCCTGATGTGCTTACAGCCGCAAGACGTGTATTAACAGACCTTGAGGGCGGAAGGGTTGATGGCGCATTCCATTTCGGAAACCGTCGGGGAATTCAGTATTCCGACATCCACAGAGTCACGAGAGTGTCGAGAATACCAAATTAAAGGCATTAGCTCGCACCACGGAGAACACAGTGACCGATAGCCTTCACTTAAAGACTGAGAATAGCGGTACTTGCGTAGAGTTGTCAGTGCTAACAGACAAGCAATGATTTTTGTGAAATAACTACAGAAATCCATGTAGGATGTCCGACGAACGTATCCAATAATACAGTGCGGCGAAATTTGGAGCTAATAGGCTGTGGTAACAGATGACTGACACGAGTGCCTTTGCTAACAGCACATCGCCTAGAGTGACTCTCATAGGCTCGTGACAATATCGATTGGACCCTAGACGACTGGAAAAACGTGGCCTGATCTGATGAGTCCCGAGTACGGCTGGCAAGAGCTGTTGATAGGGTTCGAGTGTGGCGCAGACCCCAAGAAGTCATGCACCCAAGTTGTCGACAAGACACTGCGCATGCCATAATGCTGTGGCCTGTGTTTACATGGAATGGACTGGATCCTCTGGTTCCAACGAACCGATCACTGACTACAAATGGTTATGTTCTGCTACTTGCAGCAGGACTCCATGTTCCCAAACAACGATGTCATGTCACTGAGCCATAGTTGTTCGCGGCTGGTTTGCAGAAGATTGTGGACAATTCGCGCAAAAGATTTGGCCACCCAGATCGCCCTTCACGAATGGGACACAACCGAGGGTTCAGTACGTGCACAAAAACCTGCACCGGCAACACTTTCGCCATTATGGAAGGCAGCATGACTCAGTATTTCTGCAGGGGACATCCAGCGACTTGTTGAATCAAATGGTGCAAATGGCTCTGAGCACTATGCGACTTAACTTCTGTGGTCATCAGTCGCCTAGAACTTAGAACTAATTAAACCTAACTAACCTAAGGACATCACACACATCCATGCCCGAGGCAGGATTCGAACCTGCGACCGGAGCGGTCGCTCGGCTCCAGACTGTAGCGCCTATAACCGCACGGCCACTCCGGCCGGCCCGTTGAATCAATGACACTTCGAGTTGCTTCACCATACCGGGGAAAAGGAGGTCCGATACGATATTAGAAGTTCTCTCGTGACTTTGTTACCTTAGTGTACGTCACTACTATGCAACTTACACTTACGAATTTGGCAGCTGGATCACACAAACATTTTATTCGTAACTGTAACCCCTGGGTATTTAGTTGAAGGGACAACCTCTAAATTTTTGTAGTTTATCGTGTAATGCAAGTGTAGTTGAAGTTCTTCGGCACCTATGTGAAGGATGTCACACTTTTTTTCTATTTTTCAGGATCATTTGTTACTTTTCGAATCGTGTAGGTATCGTATCTAAATCATTCTGAAATTCTTTTTTGTCCTTTCATGACTTTACTAGGAGGTAAACAATGGTATAGTCTGTAAATAATGTAAGAAGGCTCTTCAGATTGTCTACAAAATTTCTATATATAATAGGCAATTTTCGGACTGACTGATTCACTCACTGCGTCATCATACCCCAGGCCAAACTATTAAGGACAAAAACTTGACATTAGTAGAGACTGTTGATGTTATACAGTAGGAGTTTTCTTGAACTTACGACGCTATTAATGTAATTTTAGAGGTAAACCAACGAAAATTGGTTTTTGGTTCCTCAGTCAGAAATAAAGAAATATTTGTTTCAGAATTTCTGGAAATTTAACTCGTATGGGGATGCAATAGCGGGTGAAATTTTTCTTGAAAATAAATGATTATTAAAGAACTACTAACGTATTTTTAATAAAGCTACATGTATGAAAATTGGATTTTAACTTCTCGGTTACAAATTAAAAAATACATGTTTCAGGGAGTTTTTCTTTTAATTCATCCCAAATTTGTATTTGGCTTCTCTGCTAGAAAAAAAAAATACACATTTCACTTCTTTAGGAAATTCAGTTACTAAGAGGTTAAACTAGAAGATGAAACGTTTTATGAAAATATTTCACTGTTGAAGAATTTTTAAAGCTAAAGCTTTGATAATTGGTATTTGCTTCTTATAAATGAAATAAATGCATGATTTACTGTTCTTGGAAATTCAACCACTAAGGGCGTGAAATAGGGGAAGAAAAAATTTAAGAAAATATTTCATTATGTTAAAAAAGTTTTAAAGCTAAATCAGCGAAGTTTGGTATTTCATTTTTCGGCTATATATAAAGAAATATTTGTTACGGGAGGAAAGTTTCTATCTAAGTATCGCCACAAGAACGCAAAAAGCGTGATTGATGAAAATATTTGAGTTGAGCTACCTGAATCGCTCTTTGATCAGAAATACATTCGTAGACGGCCATGCTTCTATGGCGTGAAAAGTTTAAAAGGTTTTGTTATTTGTGCACAACACAAAAATTCGATTAAAAATACTGTACATATCACACAGTCTATGCGAGAGAAGGAGCGGGCACTAAACTAATCCTTTTTATACGGCGGACATTAATAAAACCGACAAACTGCAGAGACGGATTCCTGACTGGAAACGGAGGAAAAAAGGTCATATGAACATGTGTAGTCGCGCGGCGTGGCAGCGTGGTTTGAAGCACCATGTCACGGATTGCGCGGCCCCTCCCACAGACGGTTCGCATCGGTGCGTGTGTTGTTCTTAGAATAAGTTAGTTAAGTTACTTTAAGTAGTGTGTAAGTCTAGGGACCGATGACCTCAGCAGTTTGGTCCCTTAGGAATTCACACACATTTGTACATTTGAACATGTGTCCGGAAATGGGTGGTGTGCGTGCAACGACAGAAAATCTCCCCTGAACACGGTACAGAGCTGCATCGCATCCACGTCACAACAGATGTTCAAAGTAGCCTCCATGAGATTGCAGGTGACAGGGGTAAAAGCGGATGTCATAAAGATACACGTAATCGTACTCTGGGTTCCACTATGTTGGCGGGTTACTTGCAAGCAGCTTGTAGTAGAATTCGTCTCAATATTCTGTATAATACTGTCCCCCAAATTTGGTGTACGCACAGTTCGCCGCTTCTCTGCATATTCGTCTGTCTGAAAGGACTCATGACAACACAAACATCCAAAACGGGCTTGAAATGTTGTTGGCCGAACACAACCACCTTATCGCCTTGTTCCTGACATGAATACCGGATCATTCTGCTGCTTAAAATATGCTGTGGCAGTCACACGGCTTGCAACACACAGGGAACACACGGAGCGTGGTCAGAGGAACTTTCATTCCTCAGTACCATCTCCCATGGTAACGAAGCATTTCCGGACACGTGTTAATAGGACCTTTTTCCTCCATTTCCAGTCAGAAATGCGTTCCTGCAGTTTGTCGGTTTTATTAATGTCCCCCTGCATAGTGAATGTTTACCGTCTGGTTGTGCATCGTTACCTTTGTATCTCTATTCCTCTCTTTCCTTTTATCTATGCTAGAGTGTGCCGGACGTGTTTGTGGCCAAGGCGCCCCATTTACATGTGCTTACCCGCTTGGTTCAACGCTCGGAAGAATTGAATTTAAGGGGGCCGGCCCGACGTCTAGTTATTATGATAAAATTGCGCAATGGATAACGCGGGGGAGGGCTCAAGCAACCAAGTGGGCAAGTAAGTAAATGCCACGCTCTAACATGATCTATAAGGACTTCACTTTGTTGATAACATTGCTCTCTACACAGGACTGGGTTTTGTAATGACCACTAAATCCATGACATCGAGTTTATAAGACATTTATTATTTATATTCCCAGAAACTTTACAAACTTAATCAGATATCTCGTTGCTGCTTAACCACTGGGAAAGAGGATGGAACTACGTTGCTGCCCTTGTGGTTAGTCTGCTGGGACAGTGATCGAAATTCGCACGCAGGATTACTACTTGGACCGAATAACAAAAATTCTTTTGGCTGGAAAACGGGGGACAAAGCAGACACTAACTTTTCCCATATACACAAAAGAAAGCAAATTCTTAAAAAGTAAAACATCCTTTGAAATATGGCACACGCAAATTAACAATTAACAGCACACGCAAGCATCCTCACCGTAACTAATTTCCAAGAACGAACTGGTAGCTCGCTGGCAGTGCAATTCGACACCACGTGGGTGATCGATACCAACAGCTAATTTCTTTGTACTCACTCCTCTGTTCGTTCTTGTTTTCCATACTATACAATTATTCACATGCTCAACCTATTCTTTATGATAGTAGTTAGGACGTGCTGCTTGCAAATGGGGGTTAAAAGGCTCCGTGAACAAAATTTATGAGATGGCTTAAAAAATTACGTCACATGCTTAGAATCTTAAGGAATTCACACGAAACATACGCATCTCCTACGAGGTTTCACACTGAATCGTCATCTAAATTATTCATCAGCCGTTACGACCACGTGTTAAGTTAACTAGGCGGGGTGAAGCCCCAGGTTACTTTAACATTGCAAAACGCTGCTTCTAAAAGTGAAACTATACGATGTTTTTAGATCTATTGCTGCTCTCGTGTGCTGAAGGCACCAAGTGATTGCAGCACTATAAATGGATAACGCGAGCCCCCATGCTCACCTCTGGAAAAGAAACCCTAACTGAAAACTTTAATTGTACAGGCAAATTTTCTCAAAAAATTAATGAATGGCCGTATCGGCATGCTAACTAATTCAATCGTGAAAAAGAGCAGATTACTAACAGTGTAGCACATAATACCTCATCCCACAGTGAAATTGGTGGCAAAGACGGAGATTGCCCTCTATTCCGTCCGCTCAGTTCAGCCGCTACCCCAAGAGTGACTCTATCATGGCGGCTCTCAACGGCCGTTCCCCTGATGTGGAGGGGATGGGGACCTGTTACCAATCCCCAACTACCCTCTGGCAAACAGGTGAATATCGCTGTCTTTACTCCAGGCTTAGGTTGGCACTGAACCGACCTACAGGGTGACCACATCTCTGCCTTGGCACTACCAGCAGACGAACTCTTAATACAAACCCCAAAGTTAATTAACCCAAGCCAACGTTGAGGGATTAAGGAAAGGAATTGCATTTATGTAATTATGAATTAAATAAACAGGTAGTCCACTTCTTCACTCGAGTTAAACTAAAAGAAATGTTGAAAGTATATTCAGTATAATGCAATAAAAAAACTAATTGTAAAGAGATGGAACAAACTGTTCCCCCTCAATAGATCGAGAACAACAGAGGCCCTGTAACGCTTCCTTGAGGAACTCAAGATGTCGCTTCGCTTTCATTAGAAAACTTTTGGTCAATTACTACTAACTGTGACCTTTTTGGCAGGAAATCAGGAAGCCAGTAGCACAGCTGAGACGATACGCCATAGGCACACCATTTGATCACAAGGTGCTTTTGAAGAATCTTGTCTAAATGGTGGAATTCTCGAGATATAGAATCATCTCCAAATCGCCTGTCAATAGCAAGCATTACTTAATGTGTTTAAAGAACCAACTGCATTTGACAACAACGATATTTCCTGAATACGTGCTGTATGTAAAGGCAATCATTCAAATGGTCAGCAACTTTCTTCATTTTTCGCTTCAAAAGTGCATTTTAAATCGGAATCATGTGTGACTGCAGTCTTGTAGAATCGAAAACACAAATAAATAAAATTAAACCACGCTAACATACATGAGAAAGTGGTGAACGAAAACCTTGTAGGTTCCACCAGTTACTAGTTTTAAGATAATTGCGGACGATCTTCTGAATAGTTACTAAATGCAGCTGGCGGATCAGCTTTTTTCAAGTGTTAGTTGAAGGTATTCTAGTGTTCAGTGGTCTGTATGGTTGTGAACTGTTATATAAAGGTGTCGGGAATGCAATAACAGAGTATTCTTTCTTATAATTACAGCTACGGTTATTGCAGGATTGATGGAAGCGTACCACGGTTTACAACAGGTCGTTATTTGGCAGACAGATAGAAAAGAAATTGCTAAGGATAAAATGTTTAGCCGGCCGAAGTGGCCGTGCGGTTAAAGGCGCTGCAGTCTGGAACCGCAAGACCGCTACGGTCGCAGGTTCGAATCCTGCCTCGGGCATGGATGTTTGTGATGTCCTTAGGTTAGTTAGGTTTAACTAGTTCTAAGTTCTAGGGGACTAATGACCTCAGCAGTTGAGTCCCATAGTGCTCAGAGCCATTTGAACCATTTGATAAAATGTTTACCAAACCTATAATTATTGTTTTCTTTGCTTATACGTAGGTACATAACTCTTCGAGCAAAAAAAGTTGATGTTTTGAAATGTTTTTACTGATAGTTCCTTTCAGTATCTCACTAGTTTGTATGATTTGTCTTACGTACTTTCTGAGGAATATATGTTACGATTTTTTCTTTCGTCATTGATAAATACTACTACGATTCCTGTTGTTTGTTGCCGATACTCTGTCCTACTTTTTGCTAGATGGACTATCTTGTTGTGGTCTGGTCTTCCGTCCAAGGACTGGTTTGATGCTGCTCTCGGGGACAAGCCGCTCCATCTCTGTGTAACTGCTGCAATCTACATTCAGTTTAACTACCTTACTACGTTCATGTCTTGGTTTTCCTCCGCAATTTTTACGCGTCCCCACCATTCACATACCCACATAGGCAACAAACACAATACACACACACTTCCCTCCATTATCAAACTGACTATTCCTCGATGTGTGACAACGCGTCCTGTCACCTGAGCGCTTCATTTGGTAAAGTTGTGCCAGTAATTTCATTTTTCCCCAATTCGATTGAGTTTTTCCTCATTCGTTATTCGATCTATTCATCGATTCCATTCTCTTGCAGCACCACCTTTCAAAAGTTGTATTCTTTTTTTGTCTGAAGTGGTTATCGCTCACGTTTCACTTCTACACAAGGCTATGCTCCATGCAAATACCTTGAGAAAATATTTCTGAACAGTTAAATCTATATTCAGTGCTAACAAATTTTTATTTTTCAGAATCGCTTTTCTTGCTATTTCCAGTCTACGCTTGATATCGATCATCACACAAGTACTCAGTTTCAAAGTTCAGTACTTGGCTGAGCGACGTGACGGTTTGTTGACGTTCCGTCTAGCGTGGACACAGCACCAATAGACGGTGTCATTCCGTTCCGCTGACGTCCAGACTGAATCGACCTTAACACGTTTACGACATCAGCCGGGGCGTACGCCACAACGGTACGTTACGTCTCGTTAAAGCAGACAATGAGACCTACCGCACCTCCAACACCACAGTTCTCCCCAACCAGCCTGACCAAGCAATCACACATTTCTTTCACTTTTCGCACAAAAGTTAGCAGAATATCTGTATTGTGTGTTAGCATCCTGAAGATATGGTCCGATGCCAAGTGTAACTTGGTACACCTAAGCACCATCGACGGTTATGCAAATGATCAGAAAAACAATTCACTGTGACACGCAGAACAGCCATCAGAGTACATTGGTGTTGTTCGTCTTTAGTGTTGTTACCAGATGGCAGTTATGAGTCGAGGGGCATGAAAGGGAAGCAGTGGTTGGGAAAGGAGTGAGACAGGGTTGTAGCCTCTCCGCGATGTTATTCAATCTGTATATTGAGCAAGCAGTAAAGGAAACAAAAGAAAAATTCGGAGTAGGTATTAAAATTCATGGAGAAGAAGTAAAAACTTTGAGGTTCGCCGATGACATTGTAATTCTGTCAGAGACAGCAAAGGACTTGGAAGAGCAGCTGGAACGGAATGGACAGTGTCTTGAAAGGAGGATGTAAGATGAACATCAACAAAAGCAAAACGAGGATAATGGAATGTAGTCAAATTAAATCGGGTGATGCTGAGGGGATTAGATTAGGAAATGAGACACTTAAAGTAGAAAAGGAGTTTTGCTATTTAGGGAGTAAAATAACTGATGATGGTCGAAGTAGAGAGGATATAAAATGTAGACTGGCAATGGCAAGGAAATCGTTTCTGAAGAAGAGAAATTTGTTAACATCGAGTATAGATTTAAGTGTCAGGAAGTCGTTTCTGAAAGTATTTTTATGGAGTGTAGCCATGTATGGAAGTGAAACATGGACGATAACCAGTTTGGACAAGAAGAGAATAGAAGCTTTCGAAATGTGGTGCTACAGAAGAATGCTGAAGATAAGGTGGGTAGATCACGTAACTAATGAGGAGGTATTGAATAGGACTGGGGAGAAGAGAAGTTTGTGGCACAACTTGACTAGAAGAAGGGATCGGTTGGTAGGACATATTTTGAGGCATCAAGGGATCACAAATTTAGCATTGGAGGGCAGCGTGGAGGGTAAAAATCGTAGAGGGAGACCAAGAGATCAATACACTAAGCAGATTCAGAAGGATGTAGGTTGCAGTAGGTACTGGGAGGTGAAGAAGCTTGCACAGGATAGAGTAGCATGGAGAGCTGCATCAAACCAGTCTCAGGACTGAAGACCACAACAACAACCAGAAGACTGACTGATTGTCGGAAGGACTGGCCCACTCATAGAAACGTCAAAACAAGATTAAATGAGAAGTAAGGGCGGCAACTTTAAGAGTACAATGCGATTTTCACTGTTAAATGCTGAGGAGAAAGCAGGTAGATGGAAAGAGTACATTGAAGACCTCTATGTAGGGGACGACTTGTCGGATGAGGTGATAGAAAAACAAACATGAGCCGATAGGGAAGAGATGGGGGATCCACACTTTAGAAAAAAAATTTAAAATAGCTTTAGATGACTTAACATCAAATAAGGCAGAAGGAATCCATCGGTATTTCTAAAATCACTTGGGGAAAGTGGCAATAAAATGACTACTCACGTTGCTGTGTAGAACATATGAGAGTCGTGATATACCATCTGACGTTCAGAAAAATATCATCCACACAATTTCCAACTTTGCAATAGCCGACAAGTGCGATAATTATCGCATAATCAGCATTGCTCACAAGAATAATACGCAGAAGAATGGAAAATAAAATTGAGGATCTGTTACATGACGATCAGTTTGGCTTCAGATAAGGTAAAGGCACCAAAGAGGCAGTTCTTTCGTTGCGGTTGATAACGGAAGCAAGAATGAAGAAAAATCAATATAGGATCTGTCGACCTGTAAAAATCGTTTGAAAATGTACAATGGAGAAAGATGTTCGAAATTGTGAGAAAAATACGGTTTAGCTGTAGCGAAAGAAGGGCAATATACAATATAAACGACTACCAAGAGAAGACAATATGACTGGAGCACCAAGAATGAAGTGCTCGGATTAAAAATGGTGTAAGACAGGGATGTAGTCTTTTACTCCCACTGTTCAATCTATACATTCGCTGATGACACTGCTATACACAGAGAAGGTGCAAAAGAATTACAGGGTGTGCTGAATGGAATGAACACTCTAATGAGTATGGAATATGGCTTGAGTGTAAATGGAAGGAAGACGGAAATAATGAGAAGTAGCAGAAATCAGAACAGCGAGAAACTTATCATCTGGATTGATTATCACGAAGGAGATGAAGTTAAGAAATTCAGCTAACTAGAAAGCAAAATAAACCATGACGGACGGATCAATCAGGACATAAAAAGAAGAGTAGAAATGAAAGAATGGGAATTCCTGGCCAATAGAAATCTACTTGTAAGAAACATAAGCCTTAACTAGAGGAGTAAATTTCTGAGAATGTACGTTTGAAGCGCAGCACTGTATGATAGTGAAACAAGGACTGTGGGAAAACCGGAACAGAAAAGAATCATAGCATTTGAGACAGGTGCTACAAACGAATGTTGAAAATTAGGTAGACAGACAAGGTCCTCCGCAGTATTGACGGGTAAAGGAATATATGGAAAACACTGACAAGAGAGGATGATAGGATGATAGGACAATTGTTAAGACATCAGGGATTAACTTCCATGGTACTAGAGGATCCTGCAGAGAGTAAAAACTGTAGAGGAAGACAGACTGGAATACATCCAGCGTATTGTTGTGACGTCATAAGATATATAAAGCGTTCTCCATAGACATCTGCAAATTCTGTCGTACTTAACAACGTCCGATTAACGACTTCGTAGCATAGTTATTTTATAAAAACTATCTTAATTAAGCTGTTACTTTGACCGTTGCTTTTCATGAAGATGTTCCACTTGATTTTATGAGTAACTTCGTCACACAAAGACAGGTACGATATAAAAACTGTAATGTTATCTGTATTGAATATAATTCTAAATAACCTACGTTTCCGCGATAGGATACTGCAAAGAGCCTCTATCATTTTACGTGTCTAAAGTGGTAGTTTTACGGAACTAACACTACAAATACCTCCATCTGCGCAACTGTATCAATAGAATCCATCGATAACGTGTGCCAATTAAGATTCAGGCCTTATAAATGAGTCATTGGTATAATCTTCCCCGTAGTAGATGTTCTTTTGCAAGATCAAGGGAATAAATTGGCATGATGAAGACAACTGTTCGTTATTACTCACGATCAGGGTACGAATATTTGTCCAACGTTCCTGAATTAAGTGTATTGTCGCTAGTATGAATCACTTTGTGAAGGTAGTTCCAGGTTTGACAGTGAGAGGGGATGCATATTCTGTCATGTACGTGGCACAATTAAAGGTTGGAGTGAGCAGACGATCAGGAGGTGTGGTGAGGATGAGTCGGGAGACGCGCCAGCTGTGTCTTAGAGGCAAGGGGCTCATCGGCGTCCAAATCGCTTATCAATTCCACTGCGCGGCTTAGACTCTTCATTGCTCTGTGAAAAGTAGACGATTTCAAACTCCACAGAGTGGCCGTAAAGGTTTGCGCCGAGTTTGGCCCCCAAAGCAGCCTCCTCCAACGGATTCCTGCTTTAACGGGACTTCAGCCTTGCTCTGCGATCGAACGACCAAGCCTGCGAATTCCCTGCGAATCAGCGTCCACTAACATCGAAGTTTGAACGACCGCCACAGGCCTAGCCTGGATATTTGGTTATTCAACTGTATCTTGTACAATGGCGAGAGAACTTTCATAGCGCAACTATCTCGATCGCTTCATGAAGGACCGGCCAGAGAATCAGATGTTTGGCATGCCGTTGGTAACATATGTATTAGGACCGTTGTAGAATAAACCGGTTGCTTGCTCAATGCGAAATGCTAAGGTACCAATGATGATTATACCAATTCACTACCGATTTAGGCTAAATAAGTTTAGCATTCTTGAGTGATGCAATTCGACTCATCAGGATTGCGAATAAATCGACCACCAAAGCTTATGTTTTCCTTCTGTTCCACTGATGAACTCCATCACCTAGTTAAAGTAAGTTAACGTCACTTACGACAAAGTCGAGTGAAGACCACTTACTGTCGGCAAGTTTGAGTTCCAGGAAAATGTCACCGTCTTGACCCTTTGCCCTACAGCGGCCATAAACAAACTGACAGATCGATGAAGTAGTACGTGAGGCGCAACGCCCGGTCCACAAACAACAGGCCACACATGAAGTTTCTCATGTGCGCAATACAACACACTACTCGGAAAGATTTCAGAATTTTTTATACCGTAAACTAAGTTGTTCTTCCCTTAAGAAAGAAGTCGCTGAGGCCATAAGCAACCCGGATAATATGGGATAGCAGCTGAGATGATACACTAAGGAGGTTCAGAAAGCGGTACACAACATGGACAAGTATCTGACAAATTTTTGCGACAAAGATCATAGTGCTAGTTCATAAGAAGGGGGACAAGAAAGATGCAAATTGCTACAGAGGAATACCGTTGGCTAAAAGTAGCTCCCGAAACTTCCTGAAGAGAACAGTACAACAGATCAAAAGTAAAGTTGGAGGTTGCATGCACTGAACAAATATTTACCCTGAGGTAACTCATGTAACACTGGACCCTAAAAGACATGGCGCGAATAACCTCGTGGGCTTCACGAAGGCATATGGCTCGATCGACAGACAGACTTTTCAAAAGATCCAGAAGAACAAAGGAGCAGCCGGCACATCACGAGAACTAGTAGTGGAAAGTCTGACATACATAAAGGCAAAGGTAAGATTCAGAGGAGCACTGCGGAAGAGATTGAGGTGGAGACGTGTCAAACGGAGATGGGTTGCCACCAGTTCTGTTCAAGAAAGCACTAGGTGAAGTGATCAGACAGGAGAAATAAAAGAGAAAGTGGGAACATCAAAGAAACGTGAGGGGAACAAAAACAGGGCGCAACTGGACTGCATAGTCTCTGCGGACGACATAGAGACAGTACGTGAAACAGATGAAGATGCAAAGGAACAAATCGACAACCTAAGCAAGACAGCCAAATGGATGGGACTCTGTATCGTCTACAACAAGACAAAGACACTGAATACCACTGGGAATAGCAAAACTCCTAAAGTCAATCTCCAAAAGGTGGACACATTTACATACCTGGGAGAATAAGTAACAGAAACAATGAGGAAACATCGGAGAGTATGAAAAAGATATCACCTTCTCTACAACCAGAGATATTTTCGGTATATCTATTGTGGATGACGAACTGCCATTGTGATTTGAATTGGCGTTTATCTGGTAATAAATATGCAACCAGTCGCTTTTTTACCTATTTATTCAGACGATGAGCCTTCAGTGACTCTAAAACATGTTCATGGTTGAATAAATCGTAAAAAATGCAACTGGTTGCATATTTATTACCAGATAAACACCAACCAGAGATGTATCCATCCCCTTAGCCGAGTGGTCATTGCATCTGACGGCCACGCAGTAGGCCCCGGTTCGATTCCATACCGAGTCGGAGAACGTCTTTGCTTTGCGACTGGGCGTTGAGTTGGCCTCATCATGATTTCATCAGCATCAACAAGCAAGTCGCCCAATGTGGCTTCAAATGAAAATACTGGCAACTCGGCAGACGATATTCCCCAGGTGCGGATTCCAGGCCAGCAATGCCACACGCGATCATTTAATTTCAACATGTCTGCAGACGCAAAAATCCTGCGTAACAGGGCAACGGTGAAGAATGCGGTACTACAAGCGGCTGACACGATAAAACTAGGAAGATATGTGTTCCTTTAATCCGACCCAATGAAGATCTTACACACTCGATGTTTACTGAAGAATGTGTTGCACTAGTGTTTTATACACGTTTTTCTTTATAGATGAGTTACACATCCCTAAAATTCTCCCAATAAACCAAAATCGACCATTCGCTTTCCCTACTACCGTCCTTAAGTGCTTGTTCTACTTCATACCACTTTTCACCATTGCACCTAGCTGTTTAATCGATTTGACAGTGTTAAACACCACCTACCAATGCTGTACTCGAACATTACCTTTTGTTGTTCTTATTCATCTGCATTAACTTACATTTTTTTACAAATAGAGCAAGGTGCCATTCGTCATACCAAATAGAAATTTTGTCCAAGTCATGTTGTATCCTACAGTTACATAACGAAGACACCTTTCCGTACTCAACAGCGGCATCAGAAAACAGCCGCAAATTGAGGCTTACCCTGTCCGTCAGACCATTGACGTACATAGAGACGAAGAACGGTATTATATTTCCCTGAGGCACTCCTGACGACACCCTTATCTCTGATCAACGCTCGCCGACGAAGACAACGCACTAGGTTCTATTACTTAAGAAGTATTCAAACCACTCACATATCTGGGAGCCTGTTCCATATGCTCGTACCTTTGTTAACCGTCCGCAGTGGGGCGCCATGTCAAAAAATTATGGAGAATGTGAAAGTGGTTACTTACATCCTAATAACATTCCTATTGTCTAGGTTTTAATTCACAACCAATAGCACCGGTTTTTACTCTGTCACAAATAATGGACGACTGCAAATTTCATTTCACAAGACCTTGCCAATAGAAACTGGAGAGTATTACTATTCTGTCTTGTGACTGAGAGCAGAGATGGTGTAAGTCTGCACGCGAAATGAAATTAGCAAATCCTTCAGAATAGTGGCTCTCTCCAAGTCGAGGCGAGAGCACACAGGAATGGCGGAGACGTCGCGCCGGCGCCACTTTTAGGATGCGGACACTCGTCAGCGAGTTAGACGCGACAAGCGTGACGGCTCTCGACACAGCGCTTTTGTTAGGGGAGGTCTCGCTCTTTGTGGCCGCGTGTGTGCTCAGCTGCATGCGGATTAGCTCCGTTTCCAGGTCAGCGTCCGCGGCTGGCTGCGCGGCCCGGCAGACATCTGTCTGCGGGACACGGCGGTCGTGTGCGAGGAAAGGGGCTGTACGGTTCAGGCTCCCGGCTCAAGCTGGCCTAGTAACGACAAATATATTACACACCAAATCCCAGAATGTAAAAATACTGGCTGACAATAAGTGAAGCATCCAGGAGACGTGGTCGGATGTTAATACAGCTTCGTACACATACGCAACATCGTCAGATATGTGAATGATCAGAGTGACAAGTAGAACGGCCACCAGGAGGCATTAGTGCTATTTGTGTTTAGTGCTTTTACCACATCTGACCGGGTATGTAATAATTGTGAATAACACCAGATGTTCAGTGATCACTGAAGGACACAGAAATGCCTCGCACCCGTATGAGAAAACGTTATCAGCACCTGGAAGAGTTTGATTGGGATCTCATTGTGAATCTTCCTTTGCTGAATTGTGCAATATCCAGATTTGTGGGCATTCGGATGCGAGAGTGGCTCGATGTTGGAGTCCGTGGGAACAGTGGGAATAGCTGGCCTACTCGTCGTCAAGATTCCAGTCGAACATATTTGATCACGACAAGGGAATATCGCTGTATTTTGTACCAACAGCATCGTAATCCCTTCACATCTGCGCCTACCGTCCCAGACCAAGTAATGTGCTGCGTGCAACATTCTGTGTCATTCAGGCCGACTTTGTTGATGGAGCCACAATCTCACCTCTGCTTCCACCGCTTCGTCACTGTGGAGGTGAAGTCCTCAAGTTTTGCAAACAGATGAAAATCGGATGGGGCCAAGTCGGGACTGTATGGAGAGTGATCGATAACCGTGACCCCGAGGAGTCGGATTTTTGCGGATGTCGCAGCGCTCTTGCGTGGTCTGGCAGTGCCAACCCGAATGAAGAGGTGCTCCATGTATGGACGAACTCTTCGAATTCGAAACTCGTTTACAGTACGCTGTTTCTCATGCACCGACGTAGTCTGTTACACACTACAGTCGGGAGTCCCCCAGCGGAAATGGATTACAAATAAGTAGACAAGAAGAATGAAGTAGAATGTTAACAAGGTTTGTTTTATTTAAACGTCTTGAAAGTTTCACACGCCCTCGTATATTCTTCAAGGGTCGGCAAGGAAGCATTACACTAGAATGCTTACCAACTGCGGAACTTAAGACTGCCTAGAATATTTCATTGCAAGATTTATGGTTGAATAAACATTGGTGCTAGCGGCTTGCGATATACTGACATTTCAGCCAATGTATACCTGCAGTCAGTCTAATAAGAAAGTACCCGCCACCATTGTATTATGAACCATGCCGTTGCGCTCACTGTAAAGAGTTAAAATCCCGCTTAATGAGTCATAAGTCTTATAGGTCTCATAATACAGAATGTTTCGAACTGTCTCATTTTCTTACAGGAGGTCTTACTAATGAAAACTATGAAAATCATCCATATAAATACAAGACAACAAACAAATACCTGTTGGGATATGGGTCGTTTGTTCTATGACAGCGATTTGTTTGTTAACACTACTCGAAGCCCACAGTACGTTAAAGTTGTAAAACACATGAAAATAATCATTTTACATGGTGGTGAGAAACAGTCTGAAAAGCCTGCAGGCGTGTTGCATGGTAGGTTGTACTGAAAAATAATTGTGAAGAAAAAAATTCTATACGTTGCAGTTTTCGAGTTAATTATCACTGAAAATAGTCAATCATGCCGCTGTGCGTGAAAATTCAAGCGACCCACCAGAGACTGTGTCGCCGGTCTTGTCTTTCGTTTGGCTTCCTAAAACCGAACAAGAGAGGGTGACCTGTTCACGGTACGGTAGTACGAATCGAACCTTACGCAGTGTCTGAGCGGTCTCGTACGCTGTCATCTCCTACGCTGCGGGAACTGCTGACGCTAAATGTATTTTTTAAATTGAACTCATTTTGTTCGTTACTGGTCGTTGAACTTGTTCGGATCGGACGTCCCACGACGGTCGTTCAAATTCGTCGTTGATCCATTGACCCAATTTTTTTATTGCAGACGGCAGCTAATCCTTTGACCCAACGCACTGAGCTACCGCGCCGGCGTATCTGGTGGACCCAACGGCCTAATTTCAATGCTAATTAGCTCAGAAACGGTGGAACTTATCGAAGTTTTTTCTTACAAGTTATTGCTCAGCACAGTCTACCCAGCAAAACTCTTCCAAGCTTTGCAGACTGTTTCTTAGCACCCTAAATGTAACGGGAGACCGATATACATAGCACCCATTGCTTCTAACATGGCTTTGTAGTAAGCACTGTATAAGACAGTATCCCAGCCGCAAGTTAATGGTAAACAAACATAAAGTTTTCCGTAACCTCAGGGTGTAGAATTTTCATTTAAGATCAGACCATAGGCCAAGGCAGAACATGCTAACGATTTCCTGTTATAATTATTTTATAGAAAGTAAAAAGCGTGTAGTTAGTTTCTCTGTAAATGGCTCCTGTTATCATCGAGTAACGTATAAAAAACTATACGTCGTCCGAACAGACCTTGGAAGGCCAAACGGTACCGACTGGCCGCCGCGTCATCCTCAGACCACAGGCGTCACTGGATGTGGATATGGAGGGGCATGTGGTCAGCACACCGCTTTCTCGGCCGTATGTCAGTTTACGAGACCGGAGGCGCTACTTCTCAGTCTAGTAGCTCCTCAGTTTCCCTCATAAGGACTGAGTGCAACCCGCTTGCGAACAGCAGTCGGCAGACCGGATGGTCACCCATCCAAGTACTAGCCAAGTCCGACAGCGCTTAACTTCCTTGATCAGACGGGAACCGGTGTTAACACTGCGGCAAGGCCGTTGGCTTATGTAAGGTATACCTTCTGCAAATTACATTGCAAGAAGGCACTATAGGGACATACAATATTAAGTACAAATCATTTTACTGTGCAAGAAAGTAGGATAACTCGGTACTAGCAGTGGCTAGGAATGGCGCTGTTTTCCACATTTTTTACGCCTAGTAAAACATTACATTACGTGTTCAATGAAAGACATACACTTATCAAAATCTGATCATCTATTGTTTCCGAAACTTCCCGACACTGCCACCAGAGCATAGCTGTAGTCCTTTTCACGTGTGCAAGCCCAGTGCAATAACCAGAGACTGAAGTATCATGTCTGGCAAACAGAGGAAACAGTTCCTTGTGGTCTTGTATGAAGTATGATTGAAGAATTATTCGCGGAACCCATAAAATTCTAGTTAGGATAGAGTATGCTGTGAGGTACAGAATCATAGTAAGAAGTTTTCCAAAGTTAATCGTTCTGGAAACTCATCTTTCTATTTTTTTCGTCCGCAGTGCTCCTGTACAACTTGTTTTGATGTCACTATAATTTTTTTTACATCCACGATGTCCAGATGAGCATCTTATCTTAGTCAAAGGCACTTAGAAGATAAGAAAAAATTATTTATCTATGCAGCTTCTGCAGTTAACGTGTAAGGAATCAGTAACGCGTTCGTGAACCACACGCTGCAAATTCATCCACTGTTACGCAATGCAGATTTTAGCAGTAGCTACTTTCTTTACGAGACGGAGCGTCTCATTGTACTTTCAGAATGTTTGTTTGACAGTTAACACTGATGGACCTGTCGCAAGCAAGTCTATTCCGTCAACAAAATACGTAGCGTCAGAAAGCTATTTAATATTTCATTAATTGACTTGTGCCTTTTCGAACTGTTTACACAAGTCTCAACTTTTGGACCTCGAGTTACTACGCCCTGTTTTAGTCTCGACGTGTGCTGAATGCTCCCTGAGGGGACGCTCAATGAAATCAAACGGCCGTTCTCTCATCAGCGTGCAAAATCCTGGTTTGGTCACCTCCAGCTCAAGGCCTCTCCATGGAGCGACACATTAACCTGACCGCCGCAGGGGGCATAGCGCAGTGCGTCTCCTCGGCTGTGCGTGTGACGAAACAGGGCAACGCAACAGCCGGCGCTGCGGCAGGGCAAGTCAGGGACGAGTACCGAGTTACGTTACAAAACCTGCGCCTTTTCCACCTCCCACTGTGCAGCTTTCCCGTCGTCGACGATCTTGAATAGGCACACCTAACAAGAGCCGGATGTCTCAAGTACCAGCCGGCGTGTTTTACTTTCCGTGTGCCTCATTCCAAAGCATTTCAATTTTCACCGTAATGAGCACGGTTCTGCTGGAGTCTGAAAGACAGTAGGTGGAAAACTAAAATACATGAGAGTACTGGGTTGTAGGCGCCGCTCTTAAAGGCTGCTGACGGTCGTTCCATTTCACTCTCGTCTTCAGTGGTCACTGTAAGGATATTCTTGCAGTGCATCTAATTTTTGTGTACTTATCTTAGAAATGACTACACTGACCTGTGAAGTGATATTGGTGTTTTACGTTCAGGGTGTCCAGGAAGGAGACCCTGATTTCAAAATTAAATAGCACTAAACTTAAGATCTATGGACGAGTTGCAACAAACGGTGTGTTTATTCCGAAACCAGTAAGAGTTTTATACAGCAGTCTCGAAACAGTATGAAAAGCTGGTAACAGATGACGCTGTAATCGCAGTATTTAGGACCTATACAAAATGTGCAGAAGCTCAGAATCATCAGTTCCACCGCTTAAACATGAAAGCTTAGCGTAACGAAGGAAGAGGTTCAGATCATATATTCCAGTTGAACAACGTGTTTTTCTTGTGTTGGAATACCAAAAGTTACAACACGGTCCTAAGGTAACAAAGCGCAGTTTTGAAATATGATTTAATGTTCCGAAAGGAACGAAAGAGACTAGCCATTGGAGTACGAGCTGTGGGGCAGAGTCATCACTTTGCGAACTAGATTCACACAAAGACTGAAAATGAAGAATTTGATGTTCACTTTCTCAGGCTGACAGATGAAGCACATTATTCCTGAATGGAGTGGTGAACATACAAAACTGGCAATTTTGGGGTTCTGAAAACACTCTTTTTAAGTGAAGAGAAAATACTGCATTTTCCCAAATTTTCTGTTTAGGCTGCGGTATGCATAAGACGCATTATTTACATTTTTTTCAAGCGAGGAACCGTCACCAGTAAACATTACGTAGCGACTTTCCAACAAATCATCGTCACACCGAGTGCTTGACGCAGTATGAGGAGTCAGATCACATCGCAACGAATAAGGGCTCCGCTTTCTACATTAATACTTCGGGAATGGAGCTATTGCGTTGGAATACTGCAAATTTACGGGCGCAGGGATCTACATCCGCCTTATCTGACTCCTTGTGATATCTGTGTGTGGGTTACATTGAAAGACAGTGTCTACCGGAACCATCCCACCACCCTGGATGAGTCTGAATCAGCGATTTGCGTGACACCTGAATCCATTTCCGTTGAGACACTGCAGCATCTGACGGCAAATTTCATTAACCTTTCCGCCACCTCCGTATTGTGAGTGGTCGACATTCTGTAAAAATTGTGAAATTTGGAAATTTGTGGAAAGTTCCTATGGGATCAAACTGCTGAGGTCATCAGTACCTAGGCTTACACACTACTTAATGTAACTTAAGCTAACTTACGCAAAGCACAACACACTCACATGCTCGAGTGAGGACACGAACCTCCGATGGGTGGAGCCGCACGAAACATGGCAAGGCGCCAAAAACCGAGCGAGTTGGCGCAGTGGTTAGACACTGGACTCGCATTCAGGAGGACGACGGTTTAATCCCGCGTCCGGCCATCCTGATTTAGGTTTTCCGTGATTTCCCTAAATCGCTCCAGGCAAATGCCCGGATGGTTCCTTTGAAAGGGCACGGTCGACTTCCTTCCCCATCCTTCCCTAATCCGATGAGACCGATGACCTTGCTGTCTGGTCTCCTTCCCCAAACAACCCAAGGCGCCAAAGACCGAGCGGCTTCCCCGCGCGGCGAAACATTGTGAAGACATGTGGCAGAAGACGAGTTTAGTTATGACGCTGACAGTATACAACTTGCACCGCGTACAGCACCGTCTGTTAGCAGCTTCTCGAACTATGTCGAAACTTCTGTATAAAATTCTTAAAGCTTCTAAAATAAAAATACCTTCCCGTGCACTCGCCTGTCGATCTTAGTTTTCGAGAATTTTAATTTGGAAATCAAGGCCTGCTTCAGTGGACACCGTGTATTTATTACTCAGACTGTTACTGGTTCACCAATTTTATTAGAAACTCGTACAAATCTGTTTCCTCAAGTAATACAGTAACTAAATGAAAGTTCAAGATAACATTACCCTAATTAAAACAGCGCGCTGGTGGCTTTGAAGTACTGTAGATGGTACAGGTAGAAGGCAGTCATACGAACCTCATCTTCCGATATCACTCATGGCAATATAGAGGCTAGTCGATTGTATAGTTTCAGTTCTGCAAGATGGTTCGAGGTCGAGGTGTGACAGATTCGCAAAATGGAGGTATCGGGTTTGGACTTGTCCATGACAGCATCGAGTCAAGTTGACAAATGGCAGTGTTCCCTAAGGCAGTCTTCTCACATACAAGTACAAGGAATACTATATTATATTTCGTCTTTCTGCGGATTCCCATTTACGTTCGTATTCATCCTTCTAGGAAGCATGATTCCTCCATTTATTTCTGCCGTAACTTCGTCTCTGCTTGCTTTGAGTCGCTTCCTGTTAGATGTGATGGGCTATGCTTATAGACGTGAAGTTCAAGTCTGTGACAGTATCCTGGGTGTGGCTGTCATTCCCGCGTGCCCAACATAGCGCTGCGTTTATGCTGTTGCAGATAAAAGAAAGGGAGAGGATGAAACTAGCGAACGAATATACACACATCAAAAACAGTTTTGCATCACCTCGGTTCCGTGAGTTCCGGAACCTGCACAGAAAATTGGAATAGAGATCAATATAAACATCTCTACCGCCCTTTTTATTGCTCATGAAAACCATACATTGCATGTTGTTCCACCGTACAGCGAGACCTTCGTAGGTGGTGGTCCAGATTGCTATACACACCGATACCTCTAATACCCAGTAGCACGTCCTCTTGAATTGATGCATGTCTGTATTCATCGTGACATACTATACACAAGTTCATCAAGACACTGTTGGTCCTGATTGTCCCACTCCTCAACGACGATTCGGAGTAGATCCCTCAGAGAGGTTGGTGGGTCACGTCGTCCGTAAACAGCCCTTTTCAATCTATCCCAGGCATGTTCGATAGGGTCCATGTCTGGAAAACATGCTGGACACTCTAGTCGAGTGATGTTATCCTGAAGGAAGTCATTCACAAGATGTGCACGATGGTGGCGCGAATTATCGTCCATGAAAACGAATGCCTCGCCTATATGCTGCCGATATGATTGCTCTATCGGTCGGAGGATGGCACTCACGTATCGTACAGCCGTTACGGGGCCTTCCATGACCACCAGCGGCGTACGTCAGCCCCACATGATGCCACCCCACAACAGCAGGGAACCTCCACCCGCTGCACTCGTTGGACGGTGTGTCTAAGGCGTTCAGCCTCACCGGGTTGCCTCCAAACGCGTTTCCGACGATTGTCTGGTTGAAGGCATATGCGACACACATCGGTGAACAGAACGTGATTCCAGTCCTGAGCGATCCATTCGGTATGTTGTTGGGCCCATCTGTACCGCGCTGCATGGTGTCGTAGTTGCAAAGATGGACCTCGCCGTGGACATCGGGAGAGAAGTTGCGCATAATGCAGCCTATTGCGCATACTTTGAGTCGTAAAACGGCGTCCTGTGCCAGCACGAAAAGCATTATTCAAAATGATGGCGTTGCTGTCAGGGTTCTTCCGAGCCATAATCCTTAGGTAGCGGTCATCAACTGTAGTAGTAGCCATTTGGTGGCCTGGGTGAGGCATGTCATCGACAGTTCCTGTCTCTCTGTTTCTCCTCCATGCTCGAACAACATCGCTTTGGTTCACTCCAAAACGCCTGGACACTTTCCTTGTTGAGAGCTCTTCCTGGCACAATGTGACAATGCGGACGCGATCGAACCTCGCTATTGACCGTCTAGGCATGGCTGAACTGCAGACAATGCAAGCCGTGTATCTCCTTCCTGGTGGAATGACTGGAACTGATCGACTGTCGGACCCCCTCCGTCTAATAGGCGCTGTTCATGCATGGTTGTTTACATCTTTGGGCGGGTTTTGTGACACATCTGAACAGTAAAAGGGACTGTATCTGTGATACAAAATCCACAGTCAACGTCTGTCTTCAGGAGAACATGGATGATGCAAGACGTTTTTTGACGTGTGTAGATCAATACTCTCGAAGGAAATCAGTCATTCCCCTCCGATGGACGGGTTTTTCATTGAACATCTTTCACTCCATGAGGTACTACGGATTGCTTTGGCATTTAATTCCGGATTTCCTGCAAAGACTGGTGATCAGGAACTTCAAGATCCCATTGCTCCTCACTTTGTCGACCAAATGCTCTTGACGAACTTCTTTTCGAAAAGCAATATTCGAACCGGTTACCTTCAATTCGAGCGCAGCACATCAGCGTATGTTAGTGTCTTCGTCTACAAAGCCTGTGCATGGGATGTCACATGATCTTAATAGGTATTTCATAAATGTCGAACGAAGATTCAGAGCTTTGGCCAACAATATGGTCGGACAGTTAAAAAAAAATTCTTTCTTACTTCTGAATCAGACAGCCGAAACCTAAAGTACCGTAATAAAAAATTTGACGTCATATTGGCTAAGTATCTACGACAGAAAATTTACAGTTCATCAGGTAGTAGACATCCGCAGTGTTGTATTGCTTGCTTGCTCATCAAATATGGCGTGCCTAGGAAACCTGCTTTCTCGGATGGCTAGACAACAATTCGAGCAAATCGTATTAGTAAAATTTATTACAAAAGGAAATGATTAAAATACTTAACTTTGTGTTAAACAGATTTTTCACAAGCAAAGGGGGACAGACAAAATAATAAATCTCCTCACTATGGACAATGCCACATAGTAGAAAAGAAATGACTAGTCTTGATGCTATTCTTGAAGTCGCTGCTGCAGAACTCGCAGAACTGGCTGGACTTCAACTGGGAAGCGAACAGGCGGCGCGGCGCTTATGTCTCCTTCGTGTCGATGGCAGCGAGGGTCGGTCCGCGTGCAACTGCCTGACGTGTTCTTCACATCCCTCTCTGCCCTAACGTTCCCGACCAGCGTGCCGGCGCTTTGACGCTACGCCGGAACGCGCAACTTATAAACTACGCTGCTGACCGTCGAAATTTGCAGAATTGCGTTGTATGGAGATTGGACTTGACCGTTCCGCGATACTGCTGCTAAAGATGTTCTGGATCCCATGAAGCTCTCGCAGGTGTGCAATCGATGTGCACAGGAAGGCCATACTCAGCCCCATGCAGGATCTAAGAAGCCTCGTATGACTAGCGCCTGAAAGGACAGACACTGTTCGCTCAAGGTGCAGGGTCGTATAGTCCCATCAAGTACCTCGTCCCAGGAAATGCGCTAGTTTGAGGTAAGCGGAATCGCAAATTTTGGCAGGACAAACGACCAACTGAACGTATCACTTTAATCATGAAGAATTATAATGTGGGCTCTTTCTGACCTGCAAGTATCATATGTTGCTGTTGTTACAATATTCAGCCAGAAGAGTGGCTTGATGTAGGTCTCCTCAAATGTAAGAACAAAGCTATTTCATTTCTGAAAAGAATCTGTTTAAAATGTCTTTAATAGATGTTACATTTACATTCAAATTATGTCATATTCATTCTGATCAGTTAACTGGATGTATTTCTTTCAGTTGATGTAACTTACTATGTCCAGTAGGCTAACTTTTTCTGTTTGATTTAGGATTTTCATTAACTACTTCTAGCAAATTTTTTATTTCAAAATTCTGATTAGATTCTGACGATAGGGCATAAGATGAAGACAAGTAAATGATTACACGATAAAACTTTATCATCATAACTGAAGTGCCAAAACGAATTATAAAAAAACACTGATATTTTGGTTTACCCGTGTGTACTGAAATGATAGTTAACATGAGACGTTCGAAAAATCAAAGAGTGGAATGAAGTCATTTGGAGATGAATTCATCGGGGAATAGCAACATTTTTCGTTCATGTACAAAGCTTACGAAAATGTAAAGGTTTGGGCAAGTACTGTTAAGGTTACAGAAGAAAAGTGACTGTGTGGCCCGTATTGGGTAGTGATATAAATACACGAAGTGACAGGTCGTGTTATGGACTCTAAATTGAGTAGGGATAAGTCGCAGCAAGAGGGAGAGTAAAACAAAACGCCACCTCACGGTCGCTGTTCCTAGCACACAGACCAGTATACGTAGAACTGAAAAAGTACTGACACTCATATGCAAGAATGTTAACTTGGTTGTACATACGCTTCAGTTTGCTACAAGTCTTAAATTAATATTAGTTTCTCAGCAACAATCAAGCATATTGAGGTTGTTTGTTTTCGTAAACACTGAAGTCACAATTCGTATGGAAATTCGATAATCCTGCAAATTCAAGGGACGTGAATTAGCACGAGAACTTTGTATTCGATAGAAAGCAGCTACTGAACAGTTACTGCCGCCATCAGGCTTCATGAATACATGGAAATGCAATTAACGTTCTCCAAAGACCCCAGTTGTCAAACAATTTGCATTAGCTACAAGCTAGCTGTATAGCTTTGATGAAATCGCGTATGTTACTTTCATCTGTGAGATTAATTGTATTGACGTGAAAGTCATCACACACCTAATGTTCGCACTTACGAGAGATACAGGAAAACAAGTGGTGAAACATTTTATTAAAATGTGAGCCATAAAAAGAATCAAATGTTCGTTCAACTGTACAGAGATCAACCCATTCACAGATGCTCACGTGTAAAAATGGCTATGATAATTTAGGACGGGTGATGATTCAGAAAGAGAAGAAAAAGAAACGTGTCTGGCGGAATTAATTTCTTAGATGAAACTTCTGAAAATACATTCACAATTGTAATTTAAGTGGTAGCCTCCTCTTAGTATAGAACCCGACGAAAAAAGGAAGGAAGATTAAAATTTAACGTCTCGTCATTATCGAGAACATTAGAGAGAGAGAGAGAAAGACCACGAGCTCAAAAGTTTCACTGATGGAGGAAATTGGCCGTGCCCTTTGAAAGGAACCATCCCAGGATTTACCTGGAACGATTTACGGAAATCAGGGAACATTTAAATCTGGATGGCCGGACTTGAACCGATCTCTCACAAAGTCAAATATTGTCACGATTTGCTATTTGCAGGAAGTGACCATTGACTTCCCAAAAAGTATCACGGATTAAGTTCTGCATCTGCTCTCCACACATGTTTAACAATGAACTGTTATCTTTATTGTACTTCTGTCATTTCCTATTTGCACCGACATGCTCACAAGTAAACGTACTCGTTTGGTCCTGATCCAGAGAGAAGTTGTCCTATCAGAGCTTAAGATCGTCACATTTTGCTCTACGAGGCACTACTATCGACGTCTCGCTGAAATCACCAAATAAAAGTGCATGAGTGGATTGAGTGGTGTCAAGTCTGTGTAGAATCTTGTTTATACCTACTAACACACAAAACGCTCAGTTAGTTACCGCCCATGAAAACGCCGCAGAAGTGAGCATTGAACACGTTGGTTTACAACGAGACAACCACAGCACACTGTGTCCAGCTGCCAAAACGACGCTATCGTGAGTAACTCTATGAACCACGTTTTCCGGCACCGTCGGCAACAACCAAAAAAGTATGTCGCCAATATCATGCACTTACGACATACTTGATAAAAATACTTTGTTCCGCTGTCATTTTGTTGAGAATTTCAGATGGATAAAAAAAATAGCTCTTTATCCTGATATTAAATTTTCTGTGAATGTGCTTTATGCCCGTAGCTGGAGTGGAAAAAGATACCAGCAATGAAGATGTCTTCATACAGGTATCTCTGCAATGGGTTCAGATACTAATGTCTCAAACATTGGGAGGAATGTCTTAGGATGGAAAGGAGAAGCAAACTCTTGGTAAAAGCAGTAAGTGGTCCACAAAAAATGACGGATCGCAGCGGTTCATGATCAGGTCTCACGATCCGTTCGTAGATCGTTAGCTAATAACATTTCTATAGACTCAACGAGATTTCAAAGCCTTGCAGTTAAACTACAAGACTAATAAATGAAAAAGGAACTTAGAAGTTTAAGACGTATTTGCGAAATACGGACTGGAAAGCAGTACTCAGCACTCTTGGGATCAATGAAAAATGTATACTATAACATAGCCTATATTTCCAAAGAAAAGTGCCCCATAACATATCTCATAAAACTCATTCCATATTTTCAAAGTAATTCCTTTCTTTTTCTATTTCTCCTATCGTTAGCCGGTATACGGAGATCAAATCTGTAAGTGGACTGCTTCTGTGTTGGCAGCGCTGTGTAGCGCTTTGCATTGGATCTCAGACTGCGCTTTCTGTCTAAGAGACTCTGTGACTGGTCGGACTCGTTGTTGGAAGTTAATCGTCAGTACTGTTGGGCAGTTCGAAGTTGGTCGCCAGCAGTGATGGAAGTACTGTTGGGCAGTTGGAGGTGAACAACCAGCAGCGATGGTTGTTAAATGTGAGAAGTAAGCGTTGATGGAGGGTAGAGGTCTGAAGTGTTAGCGTAAGCCGGCCGGAGTGGCTGAGCGGTTCTAGGCGCTACAGTCTGGAACCGTGCTGCTGCTACGGTCGCAGGTTCGAATCCTGCCTCGGGCATGGATGTGTGTGATGTCATTAGGTTAGTTAGGTTTAAGTAGTTCTAAGTTCTAGGGGACTGATGACCACAGAAGTTGAGTCCCATAGTGCTCTGAGCCATTTTGTTAGCGTAAGGTAACGATCTGGAAGTATCCGACTTGGAGACTGAAAATTAATCATGTTTATATATCTTTCTACTGAATGTCAATGACGATTTATATTCGTGTTTGAACTGGATGTCACATTATTAAGGTAAATAATACATTTTTTTTATTTGCAATAAAATCTTTCCTTTGGTAACTACATGCCTATTAATATTTAGTGGCTTCAGTAGTTTGAATCTTTTATTTAGTTGGCAGTACTGACGCTCGCTGTATTGCAGTAGTTCGCGTAATGAAGATTTTTGTGAGGTAAGTGCTTAATGAAATGTATAGGTTATTGTCAGGATTGCTTATTATTCAGGGCCTTTCTTTTGTATTAATTATTTGAAGTCAGGTTGTAATTTTTTTAGGAGTCAGATTCCGTAGGGCTAGAATATTGTGGGTCAGTGTTGACATGATAAGAAAAAGTAAAGAGAAAGTAGGCTCAGTACGTTCAGTTTTACTCAGCTGTTTCAGAATCAAATAACGTATAAGTTTCATCTTCTCAGTCATTCTGCAATTTAAGTACAGACACACACATTTATATAAAGAAGTTTCACTACCATTGCTACTAAACGTAGTTCATTCTTCATAGCAGACCTTCACGGCATAGTGGTGTTCGAAATACTGGCTGAAATCACTCGACAAACAGCCCGCGTGTGGAGGCTGTAACCGCAATGTTAAATTGTTAAAAATTTAGTCAGCCAGTGTCGTAATTTTGAAATGAGAATTTGTACGAACGTCGCCTAGTAAATATTTCGCGTAAAACGCAGTTCCGACATAGGCAAAGGATAATTGTGGAAACTGGCCACTTAAGCCTGCCGGGCTAGCCGCGCGGTCTAACGCGCTGCTTCTCGAGCCAGAAGGCGTGCCGGTCCCCGGCACGAATCCACCTAGCGGATTAGTGTCGAGGTCTGTTTTTAAGGCGGTTTTTTCCAGCTGCCTAGGCGAATGCAGGCTGGTTCCCCTTATTCCGCATCAGTTATACTATGTCGGCGATTGCTGCGCAAACACTGTCTCCACATACACATACACCGTAATTACTCTACCACGCAAACATTTGGGGCTACACTCGTATGGTATGAGACGTTCCCTAGTGGGGGGGGGGGGGGGGCACTGGGGGCCGAACCGCACAATAACTCTGGGGTGGTGGTGGGGTGGGTGGACTGCTGTGGCTGTTGTAGGGTTGTGAACCGCTGACGGCTCGGGGGAGACGAAGCCTCTCCACCGTTTCTAGGTCGCCGGTTTAATGCAATACAATATAAGCCACTGAATATTAAAAGTAACGTTATTAAGTTATACACTCAACTGACTACACAAAATGAGAGGGCATCTGCATTGGTGAGCGAGTGGTTCAAAATAAGAATTAATACAGTAAGGGAAATGGGTCGTAAGTACAGTTACATTAGTACACACTCGGTTGTACGCGAACGTACGATTGGGATAGAGGCACATATGAAATGACAATTAAATCGACACCATAGCTGCAAACAGGCGTTGATATACATCATTGGGGACATGTTGAAAATGTGTGCTCCAACCGGGACTCGAACCCGGGATCTCCTGCTTACATGGCAGACGCTTTATCCATCTGAGCCACCGAGGACAAAGAGGATAGTGCGCCTACAGGGACTTATCCCTTGCAAGCTCCCCTTGAGACCCACATTCCTAACATGTCCACACCACTACATTTGTAGTGTGCCTAATAGACGTTTGCCCATCACACTCATTACTTGTGGCAGATTAATCTACCAAGTCCCGTACGAGTTGGGGCATAGCGTGTCCCCAATGATGTATATCAACGCCTGTTTGCAGCTAGAGTGTCAATTCAATTATCATTTCATTCTAGAGAAGCTGTACGGTCATCAATGGTATCTGTTCTTTCGGAAACAGATACTGTCTTCATATATAGACACACATACATTCTAAGTACTATAATTCCCCGTGGCCTGGGTAAAAAAGAATTGCGGTTAAAATACATTTATTCACCCGAGAAAGAAAATAATCGGACTTTGTAATTAAATGAAAAGAAAGACTGCAGGTTCTGAATGTCGCGGCAAATATGACCTAAATATTGAAATTGACATTGGCGGCCACGAAGGGAAAGAGATGAACACATTCTCGTACCTCTTTATTGAGCAGCGCTGTCGTGAAGATCGTCGCCTCCATCTAAAATCTCCATTCAAAATTAATATACTAATCTTCCAGAGTTAGAGGAGCTGGGATCCATGGTATCGTAAATGAGAAAATAGTATTGTTTCAGAAGTTGCTTTCATTATTTATCACAGGACTTGAGAACAACGAATGCTAAAGCTAATAAACGAAGAGCGTAAAGCTTCTTTTTTCAGTGAGTGTTAAATACTTTTTAGATGAATCTTTGGTTTGAGAGTGTAATAATTATTTATACATTTGTCAATAAGAAAAAATTATTAAGTTTATTTTCAGAGGGCCCGAGCAAGCAGCCAGTGCAGGCGATACTTCTGGTGCTACGGCCAGTGATCTGCCGCTCGTATGTGATGCGCTTTCCACTATCCATCTAAATGTATTAATGGACATATGGCGTGGGGAACATTTTTCTCCTCTATGACGCCTTGAACTCCACTGTGAGCACTGAATGTCTGTGGAGGAATAGCAGCCCAATCTTCCTCAATAATTCAAACCAAAGACGGTAGTGTTGTAGGACCCTTCGGTCTGGAGAAAAGTAGATTTCAGGAATGTTGTTGTCCACAAATTATTGACACACAGATGCTGCTTTATCACGGGTAGTATTATGATGCTAATACAAAACGAACATAGCCCCTTAACTGTTTCTCTACTGTATGCTGTACACAACGCAGTAAAATGTTTTCAAATTCTCCCATAATTTGCGTTTTCTTAAGCGCTATAAGGAGACTACACTATAACCATGAGAAACACCGTCATACCGTAAAACCACCTCCTCGGTACGTCACATATGGCACCGCACGTGATGGCAAGCAGCGTTCTCCAACCAGTCACCAGACCCAAATTCTTCCCCTTGTACTGGACGAAATAATACTCGTGGATACAGTAGTGGGGTCTTAGCTTTAAGGGTTCTTAGCATAACTGCTGGAGGGTACCGAGACAAAACTACAACTCACAAATTGCTGGATCAGTTTATTATAAAGTGAACAAGACGAAATACGTAATGTCCACAGGAACAGCACGAGTATTTATTACTTCCACTGAACATTAACGTACGATTTGATACAGAACTAGTCTCTTCCCATAAAGTACAACTGACTATAAACATTCATGCAGAATTCTGTTTAATATAATTGTCGTAATGTTTTCGCCTTCGGCGATGATTGCTGACTGAGCTGAGCGGCTCTGCGCCCAGGCGTAAGTAAGCGAGCTGATGCGGAGACTGTTCTTGGCGTGGTACGCTACCATCTCTTATTCGTCGTTGCTTCTGGCAACGACTGTGTTTACTTGTGGTTTCCTCGGGAGGCGCCAACCTTGCCTAAGCACCTCTCTTTTCAGACAGCACTACACTTCTACAGGATTACCGCAGCGTATAGCGTGATTCATCATTACAAATCATTCGTTTCTAATCATCCACAGTCCAGCTGCATTGCGCTCTTTACACCACCTGAAGCTTCGCTTAGAACTGTGGTTCGTAACCATTGTACCCGAATCTTTCGAACCCACTACGCACAGTAATTTTGTTAAGTGGACTTCTGGTAGCACTTTCGAACACAAGAGTGATCCCTACCGCTGATTTCGTGAAATTCTTTAAACCACACTACGCAGTGTTCGACGTCCTTGCCCACAAGCATTTTATGGCTACTTGGTCTTGGCTTAGCTGTGGTTTCCCCTTTCCGTTCCCACTTCACAATAACGTCACTAACAGTCAACTTGTCTGTCTTCACGATAGAGTGGTAACGCGACAGACCCCTCATGTGAGAGACCTGGGTTTTATTTCCGGTACTGCCAGCGCCAGGGATTTTTCCTTGGTGGGAGGACTGGACAGTGGTTCGCTCAGCCTCCTCGTGATGTCAACTGTGACACCTCCTATTGCTGCCAACTGACACCTCCGCTATAAGCGAAAGTGTGATGTCCTGTTTCTATTCCCAGACAGTACTCCTCATCTCATGGAGGTACGTGAAAGCGAGGAGACACAACACTATCTGTTATTGCAGTCAATATTTGTTGATTAATAAGTTTAGATTCAGATTATTACTATCAACTAGATGTTTTGTTTAGTAGTTGCCGCCAAAGATGCTCATTAACAGTTACTAGGCGGTCGATTCGCTTTTAAAAATGATCTGATGCTTTTGATTTGTGTAGCACATGCACATCGAATTAATTCTTTCAAAGGTCACTGGTTCATTTAACTCACCATGATGTTTTGTCCATTGAAAATTACCCCCTTTGATATTAATATGGAATAAACTATAATAATAATAATAATTATTATTATTTTCCAGAGATAATTCAACACAGTTCACTTCTCGTAATACACTGTTCGAAATCATAGGACACTATAATTTTTCCATAGCTCCATTTTTATTAACACAGTTTCTTTGATATGATTCAGTACTCTGAATGGCCACATTTAAATGATATATGTCAAAATATGGTCAATAATCGAAAGTCAAGTTACAAGGCGGTGTTTGAGTAGTAACTTCACCAACAACTAAAATTCTGAAGTTGGAATTAATTATATCAATATTTCATCGATTGATATGGGCGCTGAATTTTAGCATTAACTCAGTTCCGTCCCTTTTAACAATATATTACACTAACCGAAATGAACTTTTAACTAGCCCAGCTTCCATTGAAGTTAACAATTTCATGCAGTGGCACATGAACTTCAGGGAGAGAATTCAAAGGCTAAAAGCTCAGGCACTAAAATCTCGAACACAAAGACACCCACATGCTAGAAAATACCAAATGTCAAAGATTCCCACATGCCAGAGACTCTCAGACACTAAAGACGTTAACACTGCTTGCATTGTGTTTATATAGTAGTCGTGAAACAAAAGGGACATCCGTTGTAAACGCTTTGAATAAAGCTCTTGCGACTTTGCATGTTCTACTCGATTCCACCGGCTCTTATTATTCTTTCAAGTAGATAAAAATGGTAGGTTGTATCTCTATTTCCGTTTCCTACCTCACTCACTCATTTCATTCACTCCTTCAGTAGAAAACGAAAACTTACCTAGAACCTACACTTTTTATCTACTGTAATCCAATTCTGGTCTAACTCACATAATTTCATTTAAAATACTTGGAAAAATCACTAAAAATGAATATTTTTTGTATCATATTCACCAGTTATCAAAATAATTACATTTACATACAAAAGATGGGTGTAACTAAATAAAATTTAATATTCTTTTATAAAAGTGAATGTCAGAAAATAAAATTTTGTTTTGTATTATAAAAGTAGAACATCAGAAAATAAATAAAATGAATTATGATGAATGTTAGAAAAATAAATAAGTTAATTCAGTATCAAAAAGTCCAAAATTTTCACATTGTAAATTCTATATCATGAAATTCATTATCTCTATTTTTAAGTTTTTTCACTCCTATATGTTTGATTTTCATTTGTTCATTTCCAGTTAATTGAAATTACCAGTTAGTAATTAATTCAGAATATGTGTTTAGTAAAATAATCGTAAACTCAGTATTAAGCTGAATACAAATATTTTCTCCATATCTAGTACATAAATATTCACATCCAGTAACATTATATAAAACATTTAGTCTAACTCTGTTAGTTGTTTAATCTCTATTGAGTCACTTACATTGTTGAGCTTCATAATTAGAGTCTCCATTTGTTATGAAAAATATTTTTCTATAATTTGTAAGTCCCATATGGTAAAGTATCAATTTTATTTCTAAAACATATCTTTTGTCATCATGGTGGGTCAATGTTTCCTTGTTTCCTGTTTGTGTTTGGTGTTTTTCACTTCAAACCATATTAATTATTCTGTACTGTTCTCTACTGTTAAACAAACAATCTTTATAATCTTCTAAGATTATTCTATTTTTGACTAAACATTTCTTAACTCCTTTACTTTTTCTTTATTCTATCACCAACTTAATAAGCAGACATTTTTGCTCTCAAACGACAGAATTCTTCCATTATTTTTCCATTACAGTCATCTTTCAGTTTTACAACAGCTTTCTTGTTAACATCTGGAATACCATACCCCAAAGGATGATTTTCATTACATAAGTATATAAGACATTCATATTTTTTAAATTGTTCCATCAGTATTTCATAAGGTTAAATTACTCTTTTTATAAATGATTCAGATACTTCTTCATATTTTAAAATTAATTCCCAATTAATTTAACCTTAAATTGCATTGTAAAATCTTCAGATAGTTTTTGTCCACTTGATACCTACCCAAACTCTTTTATCTTGCAATTCTCTAATAAAATTTCCAGATAATTTTTATCTATATGATATACCTTCCCAATCTAATTTATCTTGGAAGTCTCTCATAAAATTTTCAGTCGATTTTTGATCATTTGATATGAATTCCAAATTTAATTTATCCGGGAATTCTCCTGTAGACTCTCCAGACAATTCTTATTCACCTGATATACCTTCCCAACGTAATGTATCTTGAATTTCTCTCATAGTAATAATAATAATAATAATGAAGTCCCATACTTCTTGACGGATCATAGGGGAATCATGCGGGAGACCCGAACCACTGTACTGTTCAAGGTTCTAATGGAGGTTGCCTTCCCCAACTGTAATGGGGATGAATGATGATGAAGATGGGACGATAACATCCAGTCATCTTGGGTCAGGTGAAAATCCCTGATCCCACTGGGAACCGAACCTGGGACCGCATGCTTGGGAAGTGATGTAGCTACCACGAGACAATGAGCTGCCGACTTTCTTAAAATTTTCAGATAATATTCGATTACATGAAATTTCATTCCAGTTTAATTTTCCTGAAATTTTCTAATAAAATCTTCAGGTAATTTTTGACACCTTGATGTATGAATACAATTCAGTTTATCTTGAAATTCTTTACTTAATCTTTCTGGTATATTTTAATACCTCACATTTAATCCATTCCATTCAAATTTATGAGTTGGATTTCCTTTTTAATACAACCAAAAATTATGTACCAGTGTGTTTCACTTAGAAGTAAAATTTGTGTAATTGTTGAAAATTTATATTTTTGCAAATAAGATGAATCGTCTGAATAAGGTGTTCTCTAGTTTTTAGTTCATGCAGCTCATTGCACCAGTAAGAGCTCATGCTTGGCTTGTCAATATTATTATTAAGAACACGAATATCTTGTGGTTTTCTCAGTTTTGAATAACCTTTAAGGTCTCATTGTTTTTCTTGATCTTTCAATTCATTTATTTTCAGACTATTTAGTCTTGCCATTTCTTAGAAATTATTGTTTTTAAATTTTATAAAAAAATATAAATTTTCAGTCATCTACACTGAAACAGATTTATATTTTGGGTGTGAACTAATCCCATGTTTGTAGCTTTAATATAAAGATTAACAAAGTTTTTTTTGTTTAAATTCCAGAGGTTAAGTTATTGACCTATGGAATGTTATACAAAATATGTTGGTTACTAATTTCCAAATTCGTTCAGCATTAGGTGAAGCAAACAACAGACTGTGTCCAATGCTTTTATAATTTCCTTAAAGAGCAAATTTCTTCCACATCTTTTTTTTTTAAAGTGTTCTGTTATAGAGTTCAAAAACAGACGCTTTTAATTATTTAAAAGTTGAATAATGATTAATATTAAACTTTTTATCTGTTATTGAAATCTTTATTATAAAACTCTTTACCATTACCTGGTTTTCTAGTAACAGCACATATTTTTTTCAAAGGCATCAACTATGTTCTTACCTGTTTTATCTGTAACTGGTACTCAAGGAAATTAAAAAAACATATATAAAAATTAATAAATATTTATATAATTAATTTATTTTTGAAATTCCTTGAATTTTCCAGAATCCATTTCAACTAACAGTTTGTCATAAATAATCTAAATAACCTAGTGAAATTATGGTTGTCCTTTTAAATTTTATCTAATTATTTTATGCAATTCATTAATAATTTTTTGTGTGTATTTACTCTTTAACCTACAAAATTTATTAACGAATTTATTCTTTTTAGTTTTACGTACTGTACAAAGACCTTCGATTCTTTGTCCTCGAATTTCAGTTGTTACTTTGTGAGGATTATGTCCTTCAGTAAATGTTTAACTCTTCAAACAGTAGATGCAGTTTTCCATTTAAATAGGACAAAAATTTAAGAAGATTTCAATTATTGTTCCATTCTTTTGCCATTATTTGATTCTAAAGTGATTTCATCGAACATGATTAATTCACCTGAAACTGGTACAGCTTTAACTGATTGATTAGAGCTATTAATATTTTATGTTTCTTTTTCATTTGAAGTAATGGATTATTGAAATGAGTTGAAATTCGTAATTCTTCGTTATTATATATTCTGTAACAGTTGTGATATTAAATGTAACTGGGTTTTCTTTTTTGATGCTAGTCAATTGTCAGGATGAGCATTCTAAAGCATTATGTCAGGGTGAAAATACTAAATTAATTAATTTTTCTCTCTTAACAACTTGTGGGCAGGGTGGGTTCTCCCTTGGCTCGGGTATGACGTCGAATGAAACATCATTTTTACGTAAGATAACTTTTATTGAAGATTTGTACAACTGTTTCTTACTCGATGTTCTGGCTCGGAGAGTGGCAGCTGTGTCGTTTGCGAAGTCTTCTGCTGCGGCGGCGGCGTCTGATTACGCGTGGCAGTGTGTATCTCATGTCGCCGTCTCGCCCAGCTGACTGGAGACGCGCAGCGCGAGGTGGCCTGTTTAATTATTGCGAGCGAAGTTGTGCATCGGATGGTGATAAATTGGATGTGGCGTCCCAGTGTTTCTCTTCTCTAAGCGGCCGCGTGTGTTGCGCGTCGACCAGCGGAGTGGCGCGGCGGGGAAAGGCCAGTGTCCTGGACTCGAACAACGGACTCCTGCTTGCCAGTCTTCGGCTGTCAGATCTTCATCCCAGCTCACAGGTAACTGCTCTTGTGAGGCCGTCTCCTTCCCGTCCTCACGAGTCACCCGGGTATGTAAAAACCAGACTTCAAATACCTTTTAACTTCTGTCTTCTGGCGCCGAGGCTGCTGCTTGCTATTCCATTACAGCGGCGGACGTGCGTCTGTGCATGATGTAGTCTCTTCTTGCATGACAGTCTTCAGCACCGAAACTGACTGAAAACTACTGCTACGCTTCTTCACTTCATCGTCTTCTTCGTCTCTCGTCTCGTCTCCGTCTCCGTCTCCGTCTGTCTGGCCCACTGCGTCTCGCGTATTTATTCACTTCAGTTTACTGGAGGTGAACGACTTCACGGTCATTGCCTCTTCTGTCACGTTGAGAAGCTCCTTGAAGAATTTTCTTAAACTCGGTCATTGGCTCTTGGAATGTAGGCGAGGGCCTTTGATCACGCATGACGACTGAGACACGTGAGCTGGTCATTGCCTCTTTTGTCACATTGAAAAGCTTCTCGAACAATCTTCTTAATGTCGGTCATTGGCTCTTGGAATGTAGGCAAGGGCCTTTGCTCACATGCGACAACTGAGAAACACGTGAGCTGGTCGGGCGATGCCCTGACGGCTGAATCGACAGCGCCCGCTTATGTGGAACTTGCTGACTTCACGGTCATTGTCTCTTCTGTTCTGCTGTTTTGCCCGCTGTTTGCCAGTATGTAACTCTCTAAAGTAAACCAAGTTTTTCATTTATATTCTAATTTCTAGTTCACTTTGATTTCACTAATTTATTTACTTAAGTACCACTCAACATTCCTCCACCCTTCGGAGAAATTCGCCCTCGAATTTACCACTCAACACTCCTCCACTCTTCACACGGCAAAAGCACAAGCAATGAAAACTCTCGACTTAGA
This sequence comes from Schistocerca nitens, assembly GCF_023898315.1. Taxonomy (NCBI): domain Eukaryota; kingdom Metazoa; phylum Arthropoda; class Insecta; order Orthoptera; family Acrididae; genus Schistocerca; species Schistocerca nitens. Next base: position 709,742,002 of record NC_064614.1, on the reverse strand, counting down.
AGGTTACACAGGCTTCACATTAAGTATGTTGAAAATACTTTATCACTTTACAAAAGCACTGTACAGTCATGAATCACATAGTTCACACATAAATGGTTGTGATAAGTGTAACAAATCTTGATGACAATGAATAAACAAAAATGGATTATTCACTTAGAAAGTTACCTAGCAACACCTGTTTAATCTACCCTATATTAATGCAAGAATATCTATTCTACAGTACTGTTTACTTTAACATAAGACTGTTTAGTAAAGAGTGAAGTACAAGAAACAAAATTAATACACGAATGCTCAAAAGTAACCACTGAAGTACACCAGTTGAGTGTGGTATCCAGTTAACAGGAATTTGATGAAGTGGTATATTATTATTTGGCTTATTTTTTCGTCTTAAATAAAAGAAAACTGTACAAAGCAGAAACACCAACACAAAGGTTCCAGATATACCCATTCCTAGCATTAAATTTTAGTTTTGTGTTTACCTTTTAATTTTAAGACATGTGGCATCATAAAATTGGTATCAATTTTGCCTTGCTGCGAGTTTATGAACATATCTAATGACTTCAGAAGGGAACTGTCAAGGGAGTCATTGAGGTAGGATAGGTTTTATGTAGGAAATGCTTCCATGGCGTTTTCTGAAAAAAGCAAACAACATGTTTATGGAACTACCAACCTAGTAAAAACAAAAACAAAGAAAAGAAGGAATACATTGTTAACTACAAGATCTACATGTTTCTACGTTCAACTTTTCTTTCTTAAAAAATAAACCATTATCATGTATTAATTATTCACATTTGTATATTATCCACAGTCTACTAAGTTTCCACTAGGACATTCGCACCCTTGATCGAAGATTGTATGGTGCCATGTCTGTATGTTGTGCTGGTGTGGCCACTCTTTTTCCTCTTCGGGAACTTCCTCCACCCTTCGGAAAAGCAGACACTATTGTTGAAGGAATTACATCTGGAGCGCCCTTAAAAGATTTTAAACGACTTGCATGGACAATAGTAGTTCGGGTGGGTAGTTGCAGTTTAACGTTGACTGGTGACGTGATCTCAATAATTTGATAAGGACCTCTGTAGTTCGTTACGAATTTCTTCGTTTTTCCTTTCGCAATTTATGGGGTTGACAGCATCACCCACTGACCGATTTTGTAATTTGGATATTTAGCTCGGGTATTACCTAATCTTTCCTGTCGTTCCAAAGCCTTTGTATTAGATTTTTGAATCTTTTTCCATACATCCTTCATCATTCGACTGAAATCTCTTACTGTTTCTCCGACTTTTCCGTTTTTCTGCCTGATTACATCAAAAGGGGACGGCATTTTTCTCCCATAGACCACTTCATAAGGTGACATGCCAGTTGCTTCATGCGTTTTGGCGTTGTATACCGACACGATTATTGGTAAATACGTATCCCAAATAGAATGTTGTTCATTAATATAATAACTAAGCATCTTGCCAATTGTCCAATGAACTCTTTCTGTGCGCCTGTTGCACTGAGGGTGTAACGGAGTTGTGCGTAATTTACGTATTTTTAGTAAGTGGCGTAGCTGTTTCATTAATTCAGACATAAAATTAGATCCATGATCTGTGGTAATAGCTTCAAAAGCTCCGTCTTTAGGCCACAAGTGGCCCTTCCGGGACCGTCCGGCCGCCGTGTCATCTTCCGAGGAGGATGCGGATAAGGAGGGGCGTGTGGTCAGCACACCGCACTCCCGACCGTTAGGACGGTATTCTTTGACCGAAGCCGCTACTAATCGGTCGAGTAGCTCCTCAATTGGCATCACGAGGCTGAGTGCACCCCGAAAAATGGCAACAGCACATGGCGGCAGGATGGTGACCCATCCAAGCGCCGGCCACGCCCGACAGCGCTTAACTTCGGTGATCTCACGGGAACCGGTGTAGCCACTGCGGCAAGGCCGTTGCCGGTAATAGCTTCAGGTACGCCAAATTTAAGTATCCAGTTGTTAACTAAAGCTTGGGCAACTGTATTTGCTTGCTGATCTGGGAGACTCACCATAGCATGATAGCGTGAAAAGTGATCTATAATTGTAAGAACATACTTATTACCAGCAGGTGTTTTATGATATGGCCCGTAGAGATCCAGTCCACAGATTTGAAATGGACATGAAGCCTCGGGGAGCCTCTGTAAGGGTATTTTTGAACGAGAAAGTTCAGCTCGTTGTGCGCACGCAATGCAATTACGAACGTACTGCGCAACATCCTGCTTTCTGGTTTGCCACCAAAATCGCTCTGCTACACGTCTTTCGGTTGTCCGCTGTCCACCGTGTCCTGCAAGGATATGATCGTGGGCCTCTGCCATTATTTCTTGTCTAAGGTGTTGGGGAACAACAATTCGCGGTCCAAGTTTTGTTTTACGGCATAATACACCATCTTCAAAGCAAAATTGTTTTTGAGTTGCGTATTTTTTGCATTCTGTATCCTCATCTTGTGCCTTTCTCCAGTCCTCAGTATCTCGGCCTGTTGCTTCCAAAAGTGCTATTTTCCGACTTAGGCAATCTGCATTCATGTGATTTTTGCCTGGTTTATGGATAACTTCGAAATCCATTTCGGAAAGACATAGGGCCCAACGGGTAAGACGACTAGATGGATCCTTTAATCCAAGCAACCATTTTAAAGCTGCGTGGTCTGTAATAACCTTGAATTTCCTACCATACAAGTAGCATTTAAAGTATCTGATGCCATAAATAACACTTAACAATTCTTTCTCCGTTGTGGAATAATTTCTTTCTGCCATTGTTAGTTGTCTCGAAGCGTAGGCTATGGGGTGTTCCGTGCCATTAATATTCTGACTCAAAACAACTCCTACTGAATGACCACTTGCATCACAGGATAAAATAAATTCTTTATTATAATCTGGGTAGGCTAATACTGGACTGTGCGTTAACCTATCTTTAAGGGTTTGAAATGCTGATTCACAATCTTCAGACCAATGAAATTTAGCACCCTTTTTCAATAATTGGGTTAAGGGGCGGGCAATTTCAGCAACATTTTGAACATATTTTCGGTAATACGATGCGAGACTAATGAAACTTTGTACTTCCTTAACGCGTTGTGGTGTTGGGAAGTCCTTAACTGCCGAAATTGGCTCTGAGCACTATGGGACTCAACTGCTGAGGTCATTAGTCCCCTAGAACTTAGAACTAGTTAAACCTAACTAACCTAAGGACATCACAAATATCCATGCCCGAGGCAGGATTCGAACCTGCGACCGTAGCGGTCTTGCGGTTCCAGACTGCAGCGTCTTTAACCGCACGGCCACTTCGGCCGGCCTGCCGAAATTAATCGAGGATCTGTTCTAATTCCTTTTTCACTAATGACATGCCCTAGGTATGTAACCTCTGTCAATGCAAAACTACATTTTTCCATATTTAATGTTAATTTAGCTTTTCTAAGTCTCTGAAAAACATTACGCAGACGCACAGCATGTTCATTAATGGCTTTGGAGAATACAATAATATCGTCTAGATATACACAACATTGCTGAGTTTTGAGTCCTCGCAATACTCCATCGAGTAGTCTTTGAAAAGTTGCTGGTGCATTTTTCAAACCGAAAGGCATTCTTTTAAATTGCCAGTGGCCTCCAGGGGCAGAAAATTCTGTTTTATACCTATCTTCAGGTGCAACTTACAACTGATGATATCCGCTACGTAGATCGATTGTTGAAAAGTATTTACAGTTACCCAAACTGTCAATGATATCTGTAATGTTTGGAAGAGGATAAACATCTGAGATAGTTTGTTTGTTAAGGTGTCTGTAGTCACAACAAAATCTATATCTTCTTTGGAATAATTACGATATTTGAATTGTAAGGCGAATCAGAATATTCTATAATTCCATCTTTTAGATGATGCTCTAAAAATTTATACAGTACTGGCTGTAAGTGATGAGGAACTCTATAAGGCTTCCTACAAACTGGGGGGGGGGGGGGGGGGGGGGCTATTTCCTGTTGGGATCCTATGCTGTGTGATATCTGTTGATGGCAATGGACCTTCTGCATTAAATAAATCTTGGAACTCAATTAAAACGGCTTCTCTCGTGTCTCTAGCATTTCCTTTCAAATGCTCAATCTTCTGGCGTAATGCGGTTTTATAGGCGTCTGGTTTCTGACCATCAGTAATATCTGACCAAATGAAATCTTCTTCTTCAAAAGTACTGACTGTAGCTACTAATATTCCCTTATGCAACTCTCTGTCCTCCACTCCGAAATTGTCAGTATGTACCGGTACTTTTCCTTCTCCCTCAACTTCTTGAACCCGTACAACACTCCTACGTGCAAAACATTGTGATACATCTAATTCCTCATTTTCCTCTAAAGGCTCTATTAGACACACTGTATCTGTAGGTACTTCGGGGTCAACGGTCATCCAGAAAAGTTACCTGAGCCAGATGGTATCTGATCCCGCGAATCAACCTTCAAGGACGTTGCACGCAGTGTAGTTGATTTCGCCTTCCGGTTGGGGAAATTTTGCGGCAGTGGGCCCTTTGCAGCGGTGTCACCTAGCTGAAACACTATTCCGCTAAGTTCTACAGTCTGCTGTCTGAGGTCGATTTTAGCGTGATGTTTATTCAGGAAATCCAGTCCTAGGATCGCGTCGTACCCGTCAGTTACCTTTGTTACCACTTCTACATCTTCCTGAAATTGTACACCGTGAATATAGAAAATCAGTGATGTACATCCTAATGACTTCACTGTACCTCCTCCTACTCCACTCAATCTATACCTTGGAGGGTCATATTTCGTTTCTTCAATACATTCATTACTTACTATTGATACGTTTGCGCCTGTATCCACTAGTATCCTTGCCTCTTCATTCTGTATGGTAGCAGATAACCAGCATTCCGCCTTCACATTCGCCTTAATGGCATGAAATTTTATTGGGAACGCCTGGCGGCGGCTCCGACATTCCCGTTTGAATTTAACTGATTTCTATTTCCAAAAACTTTCTTAGACCTGCATTCCTTGAATGTGTGACCTATTCTTTGACAATTAGTGCATTTAGGCTGTCTGTAGTTTTCTGCTATATGGCCCTGTCGATCGCACCTAAAACATCGTACTCCTGCTGAAAATACATTTCGTTTCTCCTTGTATCTGGTGGCAATGTCTATTTCTTCGAAAGCCGTCGCCACAGATACAGCTTCCGCTAAATTTTTAGGAAACTCTGCCCTGACACGACGGTTAGTTTCAGGAGGTAACCCACGTAAAAATGTATCCAGAGCTCTATCTTCTGCCTCTTGTAAAATAACTTTATTTGCTTCATCACTAGTTGTCAACTGATAGATGTTAATATTAACTTTTCTAATCCTATCTACATATCGACATGATCGCCGTTTAACAATCAGAGCAGTGTCTGAGTTAACAGGAGTTGACAAGGAAAGTGTCGAAGAAGTTTACCGATTTTTTCAATGTTTGCATCAGTTTTTGCTGACAATGGTCTGCCAGTGCGAGTGTCATCACTGGTGTCTTCGCGGCCATCTTTAAATTGTTTAAACCACTCAAACACTTGTGTTCACGATAAACAATCATCGCCGTACACTTGTTGTAACATTACAAACGTTTCACTTGCATATTTTCCTAGTTTGAAACAAAATTTGATGTTAACACGCTGTTCTTTGTGAACACTCAACATTTTCCGACGCACAGACAAAACGTCAACTACTTAAAACAGTCGCCACGGGCAGTCTGAGTGCAGGAGGCAGATGAAACTCGAGCAGTAGGCGGAGCGAGAGTCACGTGACAGGCCACGCGACTTTCAGCCTTATTGCATTCGTTTTATTGTTTCACCAGTACTAGTCCGGTTTTTTTCTAGCCACACCTCGTATATTAGAAAAACGGTAGAAACGAATTTTCTCACAGGAAGTATGGAATAGTATCCTCCAAATATTTTTCTCAAAGCACACTATGTATTTCTATTTGTTAAATGATTTACACTACTCAGATCAGACACTGGCATAACTCCAAATAATTTCATAACAAACTATCCTAGCTATGTGATTAACATTACTTGTAGAAAGAATATTGTAAGTTCTGAGCAAATGATTCTGAAACTTTTTGCAACTTTTAAAGAAAAAAATTCCTACATATACTTTACTGTATGTAACAATGTATTGTAAGAAAAATTAATATTAATCCTTTAAACTTCAGATTACTATTGGATCGATTAGTTCACCTGTAAGTGACATAGGCTGGCGTTTTGGATGAAACAACTACTTTTCCACAGAATCAAAGCATCAGATGCTCTTTGGAATATGACCACAAACGTCAACAGATATCCCCAACTGTCGAAACTGGGCGTGAGCACATCTGAGTGACAACACAGGAAAGTATCACTATGGTGAACTGTGGCAGTGTAGATGTGGTGAACCCATTGTTTTTGGGTTACATTAGATTGTGGACGTTGGTTTGTGATCTAATGACAAGCACCTTCTTCTTTCAACCTCTATGGGTAGCAAGCTGCAGAATGCATATCTCAGCAAATGCACTGCTAATTGTCAAGCAATAGTTCATTGCTGCTGGGTATCAATACAAACAAACTCCTATAGACAAATATTATTAAATTGTGTAACATAGGTTCAAGTCAGTTTTCGATTTACTTTTCAACAACTGACCTCCAATAACGCATGAAATTAAAACATTTATTCTGTTAAGGGCTATTTCAGATCAGAACTTTATGAAGCTGTCACATAGTAAAGTGTGTTGACAGAATGGTTATGCTAAGGACACTAGTTCTATATTATATTGTTAATTTTGGTAATATAAACCCATAATTTACCTAACGATATTTTGTAAATACTGAGGATGAAGATTGTACAATTTTCTTTTACTGATGCTGTGAGCTCACTTTATTAAAGATGGCGCTCGTGAAGCAATAGAAGCATTTATAATTCTGCTAACTAAGACTTGAAGTCTAGTTATTTACAGCTGCGTCATTTCAAGCCAGGTCGTAACTCATTCCTTAGAGCCGAAATTAATTTTATTTCAGTCCAGGATCGTGTAATTGTTTGTTGATTGCACTTCTTAATAATTAAAGCTTCGCACTATGGAAATTCTGAAGGCACCACCTACTAGAAACATCAGAGACATATTAGTCCATGATAAAACTAGTCTGCTTAGGGTTAGATGAAGTGGACAAGTATATGGCGCTTTAAAGGTAACGCTTTGTCAGGTGTTTTGGTGAAACCTTTGCTACAGAACCTGTACAGTTTATGTGCAGTAAGGAGCTTTCAGATATTACAAGCTAACTGACAAAGGGGGGGGGGGGGGGGTACGTATTAGCTGCGTACTTGTAGTACATTGTGGAAATACGTGGCCGAAAATGGGTCTCTTCAACTTTTCATAAAACAATCTTAATCGAACAGCAGTGGTAAATCGGAATCAGTCAAAGGAAAGAAGAAGAATTTAGGCCTGTATTACATAATATTTTCCAATTTTGCATTATTACTTACGTAACATTTCGAATATTGTACGACGACCAAGGAGTGATTGAAATTACTTTCACGAACGACCACAGCAAGAAACAGCCGTCGTGCGAACTCGCTAAACACTGAGAGGAGTCCCAGAGAGTCGATAAATTATCCTGGAGAGCGAGACCTAGTCTGGCTGTCACGATCAACGATTAATCACGTTTCACGGTTCTCATTACTCTCAAGCGGCCATGGTCGGCAGAAAGAAGTGAGGCCGGCATCACAGACGTCTTCCGATTCTTTTACAGACCTTCACGAGTAACAGAGGAAGTTTGATGTCATCTAGAAAGCTCAAATAAAACCTAACTTTAATCAGTACTTGTGACACCAGTTTTTAGGCTAGTAATTCAAAATTTTGAAATTCGGCGCTTCAACGGCCATGTTAATTGATGACAACTAATAGTTTTTGTCAACAATACAGCACCGTGTTGTACTTCGAAGTGATAATGGACGACTTTTGGGATACTCAGCAAAAATGGAAAGTGGGCAGCAACAACAACTTTTGTATTAGGTATCAATCTCCTTTACAGTGAAGATAAGCCAATATGTAAGAATCAAAAATGTCATAGGAAACCTCAATAATAAACTGTTTCAGAATGGTTTCTCATCACCTTCTGATTGTTTAGCACAACTGATCTACTCGCGCGGTAGTTCATATTTGAAAGAATTTTAAGCCGTCACTTCACGCTTCATTTGTTACAATAGTAGGAGGTATTTGTATGAGCATCAGCCGCTAAGGTGTTAGCATGCATACAACATCGTCTTTAGTTTTCAAAGATGTACTCCAACCTAACTCTTCCCATGTGCCCATCGCACTGAAATAAAGACTTTATATTACCCGATCCTCCAGTTGGTGAATTATCCTGTAACCTTTACATAAAGTAATTGCATATATACATTTCCAAAGCTGAATTTCTTCCTCGTCTAGTCTCTCTCACTATGAGACATTCCCCTTTTACATTTTAGTAATATACCTCTTGTAATACACAGGGAACGATCAAAAAGTTTCAGTTTGAGGACTTTGCTGCAGCCCTACGCATCATAGTGCGACTTCATGTAGGTATGTAAGGACTGACATGTAGGCAAAGGACTAGTGTGGCATTCGTGTCTTCCCGAGCTTGGATGTGGTCAATGCGGAAATGTGAAGCTTGGCAACGCTAAACCAAATGCGTCCAAACAGGACTATTGCGCTGTTATTATTTTCCTGGCTGCTGAAGGACAAACACCGGTAGACATCCATTGGAGGATGAAAATTCTATGTCGATGACCTCGATGTGTGATCCGCTCCCCAAAATCAACCAACCAAAATTGTGTATGGGGCAGCATGTCTGTCGGAAATCACCGTTCTTGAACGATGCGTCAAGTTCCATGATGGTCACAATTCGACACATGGTACAGCACTTCTCAATTCAATAAACTTTACCAACAGCCTTATGCTTTAGGTTATTTTGTTTTGTTTAGAACGCAACCAGTTTCGGCATTTCATTTTTCTATCTTCATGCCATATACGCTTGGGGCCTGAAGATGCCAAAACGAACTGCCGAAACTGGTTGCTTTCGAAATAAAATAACCTAAAGTATACGGCTGTTGGTAAAGTTTATTGAATTGAGAAGTACGTACCAGTCGATGTCCCCTGGCCATAAAGTACCGACAGAGTCGTGATAAAGCACGTCCCCATATCACAAACGTCGTAAGGCAGAAATGGCGCCAACTCAAGTTGTAGACACCCGAGTACCGCACTGTAGTCCTTATCCCTAATGATGCGATTGTCGCGCCTTTGGTCCCTTAGAGAAGGCCCTGCATGGTCGACAATTCCTGCTGGATGAGGGTGTTCAGCGGGTATTTAAGGGGGTCTTCACGCAGCACATCACGATCTTTTATCAAACAGTCTTCAACCTGGAGCGATGTTGTTATGATTGTCTCAATTCTCACGGCGATTCTGGATCTCATGGCCTTGGAACGGAAACTTTTTGATCGCCCCTTATATATTCTAAAAACTAAGAAATAAATTTATTATTTATATAAAAATTTATTGACAAATAAAATACTTACATAGAAGGATAAGAATTAAATACATTTGCATGAATTGCGATGCGTCTGCAGCGTTATAAATGTCCTTGAACCATGTCGATTTAAATCTTAGGACCTACTACGCCACAAATAACACCGAACGTTGACATTTATGGAATGTCTTGTTAAAGTTATGAGTGACGCACCATACACAGACACTGGAATTTGAACGCATGTATTCTGACATCAGTTTTGTTTTCTTTTTCCATTGTTTCAATGGACGCAAACATTTGTAAAACCATACTCAAAGATTTTCATAGGAATCTGAACCATTTTTAACATGAAGCCGAAAATACACAAAAGAATTCTACTGATACCCTACAAATGTTCTGCACTGTAACCACATCAGGTTACTAGAGGAGACTGAAAAACAAAATTCCTTGGAAACCATTATATTTCCATGGGGCAGTGACAGAGGACAATAAAACCTGTGCTTCCAAGAATAGGATTCTCGTAATAATCATGAAAGTGCTAAACCCGTAACAACAGTACCCGAATATCTGAAAGGGTGGTTAATTCTCTTGATTATTGTATCAGTTTTGCAGATCAGCTTTATACACTACATTGCTTCCTTTTCGACTACAAACATTGCGATCAGACTTATGTGACGTTGGTTTGTCGTTTGTAGCTACTAGGCGTGAACCTGTATATGACGCCCTTAGAGGCTAGGGGACTAGAACGATTAAGAACCGAAATGTTTCTACCGTTACACTGAAGAGACATTTGTATTCTTCTCACATGACGTGGAAAAACTTACTTCAATTAGATCCATCACCGTATAAAATCCGCGATGTAAATGAAGCGAGTAATCGGATACGTTTTCCTGACACATAGGTTAAGAGAACAGCAGTTGCTTTGCTTGGCTATATTGTCATGCCGACATTATGTTCGATGTATGATTTTTATGATAAATAACGTCGATGTGGAACGAGTCATTTCATATTCTCATCACACATCATTTTGTAAATATGTCAACATGCTGTCCAATTAGAAGGACATAAAATGTGAGTTAGTAATTCCTACATACCACCATTTACATATTACAGTAATATTCTTCGACTGAATAGAAAATGTTGTCAACGAGAAACTTTTTTCAGTTTGTTTTCAAATTTTATTTTGGAGTCAAACGATTTATATTACTGGGTAAGAGTTCACAAATTTTGCTTACAAAACTGTGCAGCCTTTTCCGCGCTAAAGGTAACCTTAATGTGCCATAACGAATGTCATTTTCTCCTCTGATATTGTAATTTTGCATTGTTGCTTTTGGGCTGCAGTGGATTATTTACAACAAACTCATGAGGTAGTGAACATACAGTGAAGCAGTAGTCAAAATACGTAATTCCTAAAACAGATGTCTACAAGATGATCATTGGTGAGCACCACATATTATTCTTACTTGACGTTTTGAGCAATGAAGAGTTTCTTTCTTCAAGATGATTTATTCTAGATGACATTATTGAATAAAAGTATGCAGACTATATCAACCTACTGATTTGTGTGTTCACATGATTTCCAGTGATTCGAAATGCAAGTGCGGCTGAACTGACTAGGAGTTCCCAAATGTGCTTTTCCCAGTTTAACTTGTCATCAGTATGGGCATCTAAGTACTTCGAAGTTTCTGCACTACTTATTATTTCATCACAGTGTGTTGCTCTTATCGCTGATGTAGTACCTCTACATACGCAGAACTAAATATGTTGTGTCTTTCTGAAATTGAGAATGAGACTATTGGCAGAAAACCAGTGAACATTGTTTACCATTTCTTTTGTTGCTGTCTGTATGCTTATTATATATTAGGCAGAAGATCATTTGCATACATATGGAACAAATGCTGACCTAAGACTGAGCCTTGGGGCACCTCACTTAAAATAACGTCTCCTAACTACACTATCTGTACTACTAAAAACAACTGTCTGCATTCATTAGGTTAGATATATTATCCATTGGTTGGCTACACTATCAGTTCCATAGACTTGAGTATATCTAGGAGAACATGTAATTCACACAGTCAAATGACCTACATAGGTCGCATAAAATACCAACCGGCGCTATTTCATTATTAAATGCCTGTGAAATTGGGCAAGTGAACGTATGGGTGGCTTTATCAGGAAAGCAATACTTCTGAAATACAGTCTGGGCATTTTTGAAGACATTGTTATTGCTCAGATGAGATAATATTCTAGAACACATCTCATTTTCAAAAATTATTGAAAATGATGTTAGCAGAGAAACAGGTTGGTAGTTATCGAAATCTCCCCCATCGCTTTTCTTATAGAAATATCTGATAAAATGCTTTAAGTTAGTGAGTCGTTACCCACCCAGCTAGCCTTGCGGTCTAACGCACTGCTTCCCAAGCGTGAGGGCATACCGGTCCCCGGCACGAATCCGCCCGGTGGATTAGTGTCGAGGATTGGTATGCCGGCCAGCCTGTGGATGGTTTTTAAGACGATTTTCCATCTGCCTCGGCGAATGCTGGCTGGTTCCCCATATTCCACCTCAGTTACACTACGTCGGCGATTGCTGCGCAAAGACTGTCTCCATATATGCGTACACCACAATTACTCCACCACGCAGACATTTGGGGCTACACTCGTCTGGTATGAGATGTTCCTGGGGGGGGGGGGGGGGGGGAGGGGCGGTCCAATGGGTGCCGAACTGCACAATAACCCTAGGTTCGGTGTGGGGCGGCGGTGGGGTGAGTGGACTGCTGTAGCCTATTGTAGGGTTGTGTACCACTGAGGGCTACGGCGGGGACAAAGCCTCTCCGTCGTTTTCAGGTCACCAGTTCAGTATAAACATACATACATACATAGTGATGCGTTACACACTTGAGATAAGATAGTGCTTATTATATGGAATCAAATCTTCAGTACTCTATTCGAAACATCATTAAAACCAGATGAACTTTTATTTTTGAGAGAATATATAATTTTCTTAATTTCAGAAGGAGAAGTTAGTGATACGATCATATGGTGGAATTTTAAGAGTTGTTTTTCAACATACTGCTGTGACTTCTCTTTGAACTATTTGTCCCTATATTGTTTACGATGTGTGAGAAATGATTATTAAACGTATTAGCTACCTGTGACTCATCATTTATAGCCCTTTCTTTAGATTCCACACTCACTTTGTACTGTTCTGTAGGTAGTTTTCATGTCTCTCATTTCACTGCATTCGATATAGCGTTAAATCTGTTGTCTTAATTACTGATTTCTGACATGATTGGCAATTTCCTCGTCTTCCAGTTCACCTATGAAGAGAACTTCGTCATGTTATCCCTTGTTCCTTCGTTCCCGTAATATCATTAAGGAGAAGTACAACTCCATGGCACCGGAAACGTCGCTGTGCGTTGCCCGCGGCACGGTAGCGCCTCCCAGAGGGCGCGGGTGCTGACGTCAGGCTGAGGGTTCGTAAACTCAAAGGTCAGCCCCGTTTTGTTTGCTCATTAGTGGCGCGCGCTGCCTTTTTACTGCAGAGAGGCGGGCACGACGCGGCTGCGATTAATGACGACTAAAAGCTGTGGTTTTATGAAAGGAAGATTAGACGCCTAGGCATATCTTTAACAGTCTCTACGCAGGATGCCGCATTCAAGAATTTTTCATGCAAAGGAGTTGTAAAAAGTTTGATGAACTGCCTTACCGCATACAAAAGAAATAACGTTTATAGTTAAACATTCCGTGGAGGAGAGGTCATTAAAGACGGGACACAAACTCGAGTTAAGGGAGACGTTGGAAGGAGATCTAACGTGCGCTTTTAAGGGAACCACCCCACCATTTGCCTTCAGTAGTACTGGAATACCGCGGAAAGCCTAAGTTTCGATGCCCGGAACAGGTTATGAACCTGCGTCCTCTAACGTTCAACGAAAAAGAGGATATTACATTTCGTCCACACACACAAAGATCAATCTAACACTGTTATGTGGATGTGTTAATACCTTTAGCATATTTCATGATGCCTACGAAAAATCAAATTTTTCTACTTCCCTGAATCATACACTGACGAAAAAATATTGCAACACCAAGGAGAAGTTGTGTGACATAAATGAAAGCTGGTAGAAGTGTTTCTACACCTGACAAGGGAACCTCCCCATCGCACCCCCCTCAGATTTAGTTATAAGCTGGCACAGGGATAGGCCTTGAAAAACTGAACACAGATCAATCGAGAAAACAGGAAGAAGTTGTATGGAACTATGAAAAAAATAAGCAAAATATACAAACTGAGTAGTCCATGCGCAAGGTAGGCAACATCTAGAAGAGCGTCAGCTGACGAGCGCCGTGTCCCGTGGTTAGCGTGAGCAGCTGCGGAACGAGAGGTCTTTGGTTCAAATCTTCTCTCGAGTGAAAAGTTTAATTTTTTATTTTCAGACAATTATTAAAGTTCAGGCACTCACACATAATCAACTTCGCTCTCCAAAATTCCAGGACATGTTTAGATTTGCTTGGACATATGCAGGATTTGACGGTCTACACACGGAAACATTTGAAAACGTAAAAAATGTATGTTTTGACAGAGCACAGGGAAAACTGTGCGACTGTGAAACTGTTGCATTCATTTGTTGCAGTTTATGTGACAAACTCTTATGTTTTCATCACTTTTTTGGGAGTGATTATCACATCCACAAGAAAACCTAAATCGGGCAAGGTAGAAGAATCTTTTTACCCATTCGCCAAGTGTGCAAGTTAGGTGGGTCGACAACATATTCCTGTCATGTGACGCACATGCCGTCACGAGTGTCGTATAGAATATATCAGACGTGTTTTCCTGTGGAGGAATCGGTTGACCTATGACCTTGCGATCAAATGTTTTCGGTTCCCATTGGAGAGGCACGTCCTTTCGTCTACTAATCGCACGGTTTTTGCGGTGCGGTCGCAAAACACAGACACTAAACTTATTACTGTGAACAGAGACGTCAATGAATGAACGGACAGATCGTAACTTTGCGAAAATAAAGAAAGTAAAATTTTCACTCGAGGGAGGACTCGAACCAAGGACCTCTTGTTCTGTATTTGCTCACTCTAACCACGGGACCACGGTGCTCCTGAACCCACATTGTCCTTGATGTTGCATACGTTGCACATGGACTATTCAGTTTGTATATTTTGTTCATTTTTTCATAGTTTCACACAACTTCTTCCTGTTTTCTCGATTGATCTGTGTTCAGTTTTTCAAGGCCTATCCACTGCGTCAATTTATAACTAAATCTGAGGGGGTGCGATGGGGAGGTTCCCTTGTGAGAGGATATGTCTATTCAGATTTCGCTCCTGTTGGATATTAGTGGCGGTAGTAGCTCCACTATGAGGATGCAAATAACGTTTGTTTTAAATGTGATCTGTAACGGTTGCGAGAGTTAGGTACCTTGAGATTGGGCGTACTGAGCTGATTTCAGTCAAGTATGCGTTTAAGACGACAAAGGCACCTTTATCAACATCTAACTGAGTTTGAACGAAGTCCTGTAACAGGGCTACGAGAAGCTGGATGTTTCTTCTGCTATATTGCAGAAAGACACCACAGGTATACAGCCACTGTACATGATTGCTGGCAGCGGTCGTCACGAGAATGTACTGTCGCTAGAAGACCGCGGTCCGGACAGCCACGTGGCACTACTGAGAGGGAGACCATTGTGTTCGACGTATGGCTCGTACTACTTCTGCAGCCACAGTCTGAGCAGTAGTTAATACGACACTGACACAACTAACTGTCATAAATCGGTTATTTCGCTGACTCCAAACCACCGCCGTGTGAAACTTCAGTGTTGTCAAACGGGAGCTCATTGGAGGGTAGGGTGGAGGTCTATTGTGTTTTCTGATGGAAGCTGGTTCTGTCTCAGTGCCAGTGGTCGCTGTGTGATGGTTAGAAGGAGGACATCTGAAGGCATGCAACCAATCTGTCTGCGCGCTAGTCACACTGGACCTAAATTTGGAGTTATGGTCTCCTTGCGATTTCGTATGGCAGCAGGAACACTCCCGAGGTCATTCCACGCATCCTGACTGCAAATTTGCCCGTCAATCTGGTAATTCGACCTGTTTTGCTGCCACTCATGAACAGCATTCCAGGGGTGTTTCCAAACAGGATAACACTCGTCCACACAGCGCTGTTGCATCCCAGCATGCTCTATAGAGTGTCGACATATTGTCTTGGCTTGCTCGATCACCAAATATGTCTCCAATCGAGCACACACGGGACGTCACCGGACGACATCTGCAACTACGTATACAAACAGCATTAACCGTGCTCGTATTCACCGACCAAGTCCAACAGGCATGAAACTCCATCCTTCAAACTGACATCCGACTCCTGTACCACACAACGCATGCTTGAATTCAACATCAACGTAGTTACACCACTCATCAACGTGCCATCATCTCACATTTGCAATGCCATATTTCGTGCTTGCATTAACTTGTGATCTTGCAATGTTCATCACTTAAATATGTTACCTAGAGGAATGTATTCATGAAATTTCATTACTTTACATTAACTGTTTTTTGGTGTTGCGACTTTTTCCCATCATTGTATATATACCATTGATAAATTAATTAACTAACATTTCATTCTTCGCTAAGTTAAAAAGTTTCTTTATCCGCTTGTCACGCTTCTATCTTTGGATATTGTAAGTAGGACACCAGGTACATGTTTCAGTTTTTTCAGCTATTTTCTCATAGTAATCTAAATCAGACCTGCTCTTGGATAAACAGTAAATATTATTTTGTGCTGTAATGCTGTTCTCCTTCTGTAGCTTATACACATACTGTCTTCGAGTACCACAGAATCCCCCACCTTAAACTGTTATAGGCCTTTTGTAAAAATAAAAAATAAATCTAGTTGCCATCACTACTTTTGTCCTATGTCTAAACGCTGAGACAAAAAAAAAACACTGATTCACTTCAGGCGTTGGCGTGTCAGTAATCCGAAACAACAGGTTACAAACATTGATATACCTGCATACTCGAAGCAGGCTATTCTTTTAGTAGTAAACACCGGTGTTATTTGTTTCCTATTGTTCCAAAATATCTACTTTCAAAACGAATATCAATAAGAACACATTTTCTGTGTAAGGTTCAGCGTCACACAGAATATACCGAATTATACGGGGAAACATTAACAGAAGCATCCATTTAACCAACCAAATACTACTGAACCTACTTGCGCGCTCAATATAAGCTACTGCCACAATAATAAATGAGAAAGGCAGCCACCGTTCTCATTAGACATGGTGCTGCCTATCGGTTAGCTACAAATTTCGAATGACGGTCGACACAACTACCTATCAGGAAACTATACTTTAATCATATTTCCAAACCTGTTCGAGATGTAATTTACTTTGCGACCAGCTAATGATAATTATTGTTCCCCAACATAGTAATTCGTTGCTCTGGTTAATTTTTTGTACTGTAAATCATAGTTTCGTTTCATATCCCCCAAACTTGGAGAAACTAGGAAACTGAAAACGATATTAATTGGAACTCAACCACAGAAGGCAGGAGAAGATAGCAGATTTATCCCAAAGATAATTATTCCTGTTACCAAGTAGAATACAACCAGTAAATCATCGATTTTAATTCTGTAAGAAACGTAACCCACATACATAAAACGGCTTGAAACTTCTAATTACAATATGTCAACATGAAGCATGCAAGCGAGAAAAACTTTAGAAAAAGTTTGAAATTATGCTTTACGTTTGCTGGAATTTGCTAAGTGCTCTCATTATGAAACACCGGATATATTCTAGGTAATTTGGGTTCCATCTAAGCAAAAGCAAATATTTCACGCGTCTCAATGTTTATGACGTCATGTCTCCTCAAGTCTGCCTCATGGTAACACAATTTTGTTGGTACGTTCAGTGATACAAGTAGATACTGCGTGCAAGATATGTTGCAAATAGTATTAGTAATGAAGAATTAATATATTAAAAATCCCGCCTGGTTGGCCGTGCGGTCTAACGCACGGCTTTCCGGGCGGGAAGGAGCGCCTGGTGCCCTGCACGAATCCGCCCGGCGGATTTGTGTCGAGGTCCGGCGAACCGGCCAGTCTGTGGATGATTTTTAGGCGGTTTTCCATCTGCCTCGGCGAATGCGGGCTGGTTCCCCTTATTCCGCCTCAGTTACACTATGTCGGCGATTGCTGCGCAAACAAGTTCTCCACGTACGCGTACACCACCATTACTCTATCACGCCAACATTGGGGTTACACTCGTCTGGTGTGAGACGTTCCCTGGGGTGTCCACCGGGGGCCGAACCGCACAGTAGCCCTGGGCTCGGTGTGGGGCGGCGGAGGTGTGAAGTGGACTGCAGTAGTCGTCGTGGGGTTGTGGACCACTGTGGCTGCGGCGGGGACGGAGTCTCTCCGTCGTTACTAGGTCCCCGATTAACATACAATATAATACAATACAATATATTAAAACGTCGTATTTGATGCCGAAGTTTTAATCCTGAAAAGGGAAAATGTAGTAAGCAATAATTTTTTTCCTTTCGTCATTTTGTAGAGTTTGGCTGCGAGAAAATGTTTCGTGGAGGTTTGTTGGAAGTTGGTCATTGCTCACATTCTCAAATACTGGATTAATAAATTCCGGGCATTTGCGCGCCGTCAAATACATTGCCTCAAGATAAAGCCGCAGGTATTAATTGTAATACTTGTCATATGACAGTATTTTAAAGTTTTGAATTCGACCAATAATTAGGTGAAATATTGAAAAAAAAATTTGTTGCAAGTGGAAACCGTTAGACAGGTAATCTGAAACTCGTACCGGGTACTAGGGTAGTTGCTTAATGGCATAGGTACTCCATCGACCAAAACAGTCCTATTGAAACGTCCCCTTTTTGGAACATTTCTACACGACTGTTCAAAAAAATGGTTCAAATGGCTCTGAGCACTATGGGACTCAACTGCTGTGGTTATCAGTCCGCTAGAACTTAGAACTACTTAAACCTAACTAACCTAAGGACATCACACACATCCATGCCCGTGGCAGGATTCGAACCTGCGACCGTAGCAGTCCCACGGTTCCGGACTGCGCGCCTAGAACCGCGAGACCACCGCGGCCGGCCGACTGTCCTTAACCTGACACACAATATTTTTTTTTTTTAGCGCAACGCAATCTGACTTTCAATAATCCCTACAAAAGAATGGGCCCTGACTAACATTAAACTATACCTTTCACAAATCACTTACCTCACAAAAATCTTGGTTACTCCCACTACTGCAATATAGCAAGCGCCACTACTGCCAGCTAAATAAAAGATTCAAACTATGGAAGGCACTAACTACTGATAGAGATCGTTAGCAAATGAAAGATATTAATAGAGAACAAACATTTTATTTACCTTGATATCATCATTTATAAATATAGCAGTTCATGACAAATTTCAAAACTCCGCCATCTCTCTCCCCACATCCACCACTGCTGGCGGCTCACCTCCCACTGCGCAATGCTACGCGCTGTTCACAGCCAGCTGCCTAGCACTACAATGGCGAGTATTACAACAATGCAAAGCAGCCACAGACTGCACACAGCACAGCCAGTGATTTTCATACAGAGGTGGCGTTACCAATAAAAAAACCTAAACAGCCTACTTACATAGCCCCCATGCTCCCCACAAAAAAATTTTACAAATTGGTTTGGGCAGTGGCCAATACAGATTTGAAAAAATTTTTCATAATTACAATAACAAAGAAATCAAATGCACACACTTATTGATACAATGTTGGTCAAAAGCTAAAATTTTCTCACAGTCCATAAAGACAGTCCTGATCATTCATCACATTGCAGTGTTTTTCTCAAAGTCTGAGCAGTAAAAGAAAATGCACACGGAAGTAGTGGATTTCCATGCAATCTTGAAGAAGTAGCGTTGTCCTTCCAACGGAAAGACAGTACTGACTCTCGACATGCAGACAGGTCATGGGCCACAACAGAGCAAACCCACAGCGGAGTCAATCGAAGTTTTGAAAAATATCGTTTGGTAGGTCATCACAGAGCAGACCCACTGTAGTCCTGGTAGAGATTACGGTATTGGTGGGCCACCAGAGGCGCAGACCCACAGCAGTCCTTGCAGAAATAATGGTACTGGTGAGTCATCAAAGATGCAGACCCACTGTACTCCTTGTAGAGATAATGGTACTGGTGGGCCACCAGAGGTGCAGACTCACTGCAGTCCTTGTAGAGATGGCCAGCAGTCATCTGTTGTGACTGTGCAGGTGCACAATCACCATTGAAGAGTCTTGCGGATAATATAGCAAGTCCATAACCACAACTTGTGCACTCACAGAGTTTTTGGAATTGTCCTAAGAACCAGCAATGCTGTTATCCAGTCCCTTGCTGAATTATTAACACACGTGCAAACACTAACAGTCCCTACCTCTCACATATTGTCCATATACTATGACCAACAGAAACGTGTGCAGTGAAATGGAACTTACAAGTTAATAATATGATGAACTGGTGTCAATTACAATTTTATAACATAAGAATACAATTACAAAGGTACAAAATACATCATTAAAGAACATAACAATACAGATAACATTTGTAGTACAGGTTTTACAAAAGAATCGAACTAACATATACATCAGTGTTACAGGAATTATGACATAAGTAAATACATAAAAGATCAGAATAACTTTTGAAACATCAACTTTACACATGAGCATTAAAACAAAACAGAATAAATAATGTCTAAACATCTTTACAAAGAAAATAACATATTATCAGAAAAATTCTACAACATAACTCTTATTAGCTAAACACATTAAGACAGGAAAAACACAAATACACATAGTGTAATAACACAAAAATACAGGACAGGGTTTGTTTTCAGTGTGATATTTGGTGCTGCAGTCCAACCCAAAACTTCATTCCATAGATCTTTCGTCTTATTTCCACATTTGTTTCCACCAAAAAAATCCTATTCAAGCATGCTTTCTGTATATATATGTTCACATATTTCTTACCTCATTATTTATTTTCCATTATCTTACTTCATCATTTATTTCCAAGAAAATCCTACCTAAACCTGTTGTACCTAAACCCTACTTTTTTTTGTTCATATCCTCTTTCAAAATACTGTTTTGGCCAAACCATTTTCTTATAGATTTTCAATATATTTCTTCCAATTCATCACAACTTGTTCTCTTATATAGTCTACCCCCTCTTAAGCTAACTTAAATCTACTGAGCTCAGATGCTGAACTAAGGAACGAGGCAATGCAGCAGCAGAAAACAATTAACACAAACAGCAATGATAAAAAATACAAAAGGCAAAGCAAGCAGCATAAATTACAACTAATATAAGGCAATGAGCAGCAAACAAGAAAAATAAATCAGTAGTAAAACTAGCTTAACAGAATAATACAAAGTGAAATTTAGTAGCACTATGCATGGCAAACAGCAGCAGCAAATGCTATAATTAATACCTAAGCATGGCAAAGATCAAGCAGAAAAAAATAGTACACTAAAGACAACAATGCATATAAGGGAAATGTCTATTCACATCTTAATGACTATGTAATTAAAGTGGTGCACCACAACAACTTATTGTAAAAAAATATTACCATATACTTGAAAAGAAAATTATGTGTGCAGTTACTGTTACTAGTCCCTTCTTATTGTTCTTTCCTTTCCAAGTGCTCCTTTTTTTTAAGAATGTGGATTACAAAATTATTATTTAATAGATCTGTTGACAGAAAGTGTTCACATTAGCAAATGCATATTATTTTATAAAAGCAATGCTGCAACACAGCTCGAAACTAGATATCAAATGAAATAAGCAACTATGAAAAGCGAAGCATAAAAATATCATTCAATAGTCATGTGACATTTCATAAGTTAGTAGAAATTCTCTCAATTCTCGTAGAAAGATGCTTGTCATAATCAGGTGTGCAGATGTAAAATATTTCTCGTCATTTCATTAGGCATTTCAGTAAATATCGTAAATTAAGAGCTCCACAGTGTAATCATATGTTTTCAAGTTCGACCGTGTCGTTTTTGCGATGCTTTCTACAAAGGAATGTCAGAAGCGAGGTTAATGGCCTCCTTTTTTTTCTACCTGTGCCGCTGAAAAGGGCTCGCAGTAATGGCTTTTTCTCCAGGCGTCTGGCACACCTGGCCACTCAGCTGGGTGCCCACGATGCATTACGTGCAGGTGGTCACTGAACTTTCTTACCAAAATATTTACGACACCAGTTTCCGCTACAGTGACAGTCTCATATAAAAATATTTCACAGGTCAAGAATTTGGGTTGCAAATATGTAGAAATCCTATAAATATAACAGCGTCCAAAAAATTTTCGCCAGCATTGTGATACATTCACGCATATACACACATTTCATAACTCTTAAAGTACGATTCTTGATTTCCAACAACCTTCTTCACAAACCTTAGTCCCTAACTTCTATTCATTATTCATATACATATAAACACGTAATCACATTCCTTATATAGCATCAGCTTATTGATCATAAACATACCTCAATAGCATAATACACATCGTCGTCGTAATAATAACATCATAACACCTCAGTCAAATCTTGAAAACATCGTAGCTTTCTGCAATAATTAAGAAACCAAAAAAAATTCTCTGCTGATTTCAATAGTGTCATCTACCTCAAACGTACTTTAAAAATCATGATCCCATACCAAATACATCATTCAAAGCTCTCATAGTATCACAATGGTTCCGAAAAAATATGAACAGTTCACAAAGTACAGACAAAATACAATTTCATAAGTGTGAAATTACCCAACTGTGAAATTGCGTAAACATGTGTCACTGATGTAGTAAAAAAAATGTTTATCTCTCAGTTAAATGATCAGATAGCTGTGTAATTATGTGTTAGAGAAATATGGTACCGATGTGTAAAGTTGTGTAAGCAAATACCACTACTGCCAGCTAAATAAAAGATTCAAACTATGGAAGGCACTAACTACTGATAGAGATAGTTAGCAAATGAAAGATATTAATAGAGAACAAACATTTTATTTACCTTGATATCATCATTTATAAATATAGCAGTTCATGACAAATTTCAAAACTCCGCCATCTCTCTCCCCACATCCACCACTGCTGGCGGCTCACCTCCCACTGCGCAACGCTACGCGCTGTTCACAGCCAGCTGCCTAGCACTACAATGGCGAGTATTACAACAATGCAAAGCAGCCACAGACTGCACACAGCACAGCCAGTGATTTTCATACAGAGGTGGCGTTACCAATAAAAAAACCTAAAGAGCCTACTTACACTATCAACTCCGAAACTTAATTGTCCTAACCAAAAACAACAATAATAATAACAATTCTGATCCTCAGTTCGAACTACAGAAAAACTATGAAACAACGTTTTTGCACTTTTGAATAATGGTGTGATTAATCTATAGTATCTATGGGAAGTCCCACAGCATTTCTCAGATCACACAAGTTGGGTGCTCCTACCTCCTCCATAAATTTCTATACCGAGTAGTCGACATAGCTCCTTATTCCAAGTTTGCAGTAGTCCATCTCCTCAATCTCTCTGACCATCTCCTTCTCCCCCTCACTCTGTCAACCTCCTACACCATCCCCCAAATCGGTGTCCAACGCCTGCTGCCCTTTTGCTATCCATCTGCTCCTCGCCCTTCTCTCATTACATTTCCTCCTCTCCCTCCCTCGTTGGATCTGCTGCTCCCTCCATCTCTATCTGCTCCTTCTCATCTGTGTGTCTCGTGCTTCTCCCCTATACCTCCTCCTCCATCCTCCTCCCCCCTCTCTGTACATCTCTTCGAGCCTCATCTCGCTGTCGATCTCCTCCTCTCCCTCCCTCCATCCATCTCCTCCCCTCTTGGCCTTCCACCTCCTACAACCCACACTCTCCGCCTACCTCCTCCTACCACTGTCCCTTTCCATATCCTCCTCCCTATGTACGTCTGCTCCCCCCCCCCCCCCTCTCCAACACCAATGGGCTCCCTCTCTGTTCCTCTGCTCTCCCTACCTGTCTACTGAATTGCCCTCTCTGTTTATTGATTGGATAGCTACTGAATTGCTATTTATTTATTTAATGGGATAATAATAATTATTAAAAGATGGCAATTTTATTTAAGCACTGTTTTTACTCTTTCGATTGTTGTGAGTCAGCGATAGTGCAATGCTGCTCGCTTTGGAGAATACACATTTTATAAGAATTTGCGATCACGGTTGCGATTTAGACGGTATTCGCGTAATTGTACTGATTAAAAGTTATCGTTTCCGAAAGACACAGGTTCGATTAAAGCTGTGTGCACTTTTGCGCGTATAATGAAAATATTCATAACACGTCGCGTAACAAAAAGAAACATGCGAATCACAACCGTGATCAAACGAAGAAAATATATGATAACATAAATGTTCTTCGCTGTTATTCAGGACAGGCTCAGATTAGACATTGCAATTTTTAGTTATAGGAAATCACAAGACGTTACACTTTAGAGATATTTGTTTTGAATAACTTGTATTTACCTTCTCTCTCTCTCCTTTTTACAGCCTTTATACCTTCACATCGATTAAGGAACTTTTCCTTCTCTACCGACCAGTACGAGAACAAAATTCAGACTCAACAAAATGTCTTACATCGAATTATTACATGCTTAACCCTTAACAATCATATATAGTTTCGTAGTACAAACAATGCTAATTTATTCTGTGCACTAGAAAGTCTTTGATACACTGAGCAGAAAAATGAAAATAATAAAATTATGATTACATTTTTAATATCATGAATACTTCTTTAAATCATGAAAATAAGGTTTGACATCGTCGTAATATTAATTTTTATCGTTGTAGTACTACACTATCTGCTCCTCCTTGCCGCCGCTGTGGTTGAGCGGTTCTAGGCGCTTCAGTTCGGAACCGCGCTGCTGCTACGGTCGCAGGTTCGAATCCTGCCTCGGTCATGGTTGTGGGTGATGTCCTTAGGTTAGTAAGGTTTAAGTAGTTCTAAGTCTAGGGCACTGATGACGTCAGATGTTAAGTCTCATAGTGCTTAGAGCCATTTGAACCATTTTTTCCTTCTCCTTCTCATCCCCTCTACAACCTCCTTCCTTCTCATCGCCTTCTCACCCCTCAAAGTCTCTTTTCCTCCTGTCCCCTCTCTCTATCTCCTCCACTCGCTCCATGTTTCCTTTCTCTGTCTGTCTTTTCGTCCCCCTCTCTCTGTCTATTTACTCTGCTCACCTTTCTCTGTCCATTTCTCCCTCCCCCTCTCTGTGTACTTCTCCTCCTTCCCCCTCTCTGTCCATCTCCTGCTTCTGCTTCTGTCTCCACATTATCACACCCATCCAAGTTGAAGGTTTCTCGTTTTAACGCCCACAGTATTTCCATATAGTAATATGTGTACGCCGGCCGCGGTGGTCTAGCGGTTCTAGGCGCTCAGTCCGGAGCCGCGCGACTGCTACGGTCGCAGGTTCGAATCCTGCCTCGGGCATGGATGTGTGTGATGTCCTTAGGTTAGTTAGGTTTAAGTAGTTCTAAGTTCTAGGGGACTGATGACCATAGATGTTAAGTCCCATAGTGCTCAGAGCCATTTGAACCATTTTTTTTAATATGTGTACCAAGTTTGGTTGAAATCGATCCGGGGGTTTAAGGAGGAGCTTTTTGCCGTCGACTTTGAACATGTAAGCAGTTTTCACATATTTTGCACATACACTGAACATATTTCTATCACATTTGTACACATTCATGTACGTTGATGTTGCGATGGGTTCCGTAGTGGCGCCGTGGCCAATACAGTGTAGCTGCTTACCGATTAGTATTCTTCTGTGTAACTGAAGTGCTTAAATAAATGATGAATTCGATTTCCGTAATTTTCGTTGCAGCATTCGCGTAGTAAATTCGGTCATGTACAACGAAATCGGTACACTGTTAAATCCTATGCAGCATGCGCCTGGAAGTGGAAGTATTTATGAATTGTTTGACTGTGGTTACTCTTCCGTCGAATGTTGGAAGTATTGTATAGAATCCGTACGTTTTGCTATCTACAGCAAGATTTGTTTCTTGCAGGTACCAGCAAGCCGACATCACCGTGGTTTGCGGTGAATGTAGCGTTTGTTTGTTTCCCTACTCTGTCACGAATTACGTGTTCCGAAATGCATTGGCTCCACTGGGAGTTTCCTAGCAAACGTGGTTAGTGGTTAGCAGCGCGTGTTGTTCTTGCTTGTCATGCGAACCACGTCGTGGGTTTTGTGTCGGTCTTTTTTTCCGCACCAGTGAGCGTGCATGTGTGTTTTGCCGGCAAGTTTTGGCACCACGTCTTGTGAAATCGTTTTGATCGCTTGGCGAATTATTGAGCTTGACAGGCCTTCGTAATGTGATGTTTACATTTACCATGTGTGTGGAATCTTTGGAGGTGTAGTCCTTGGAAGTTAATTCCCTATGCTTGGTACTGCCAGCGTAAATAGAGATCTAAGTGGCGCAATCCGCTTGAAATCCTGATGTCGATTTCCATAACAGTGGTGTCTGCGTTCGGGCAATGAGTTCGGCAAAGAAATTGGCCCAGTGCTAAATTTTATGCAGTATGCGCCTGGAAGTGAAGTATTTTCGAACTGTTTTTCTCTCGGTAGCGTATTTTGAAATGTTAAAGTACTGGCCAGTCTGCGCTATGCATCTTGAGCACTAGGCTAGGATCAGATTCCTGCGTGAGATACCGACAAACGGTAGTCAGAGGGGGTTCGTAGTGAGTCCAGCTGGCGTATGTGTACGTCATCTATCACGCTTCACATATTGGTGAATCGGTTGTAGCGCCATTGTGAGTGGTTCCACTGTGTCGTGTGGTGGGTGACGAGGCAAACATGTGCAGTGTGTGGTTTGGTAGTCCAGCTACGTGAAAGGTTAATGTCTTAATGTTTGTTTGCCTGGTGTTTTACATTAGCTGATGTGTCTTGAGATCCTTGTGGCATCCGTTTGAAATGTAATTCCGTATCTCAGGGGTGTGATAAGAGAAAAAAGTTTATTGACAAGGAAATAAGTTGCATGTCATGCGAAAGGAACGACCAGAAAGTCTCACGAGTGTAATATGAGGCAACCTGAACAACAACATTAAGACTGGGGCAGTACTGTGCATTAGATGATCACTTTGTGGTGTTGTCTGATGACACGCGGTTCGCGACAGCCGTGTTCCACAGAGTATTAAATGTAAGTATTTGAAGTTTGTAATTTGTTATGGTCTTGTTGACTGTTTGGTTGTTGGACGAACATGGGCATGCTTGGTTGCGCCCTTGTCTTTTGTTGCTCTGTGTTACCTTTGAGTATTCTCGTAGCGATTTTTTATATTTCTTGTGTGATGAACACACGTCCGTGCATTTACGATATCTTTCTTATGCGACACACTATTCTCAGTTTAACCCATCACATGGTAATGAAGTAGGAATTATCATATCGAAAAAATAAAGTTACATAATTTTTGTTTCTTTGTAGATATATGACTGCAGTCCTGGTAAAATCTTGACATTTTTGCGCCATAGTAACGTAACAAATCACTAGAGGTGTCAAAGGAAAATGGTGTAGTTTGATGAGAAATTGGACATGGGTGGGGTATACCGTAGGAGAGTAGAGCGAAATTGTGGCGAGGAGAAATCCCCATGCAAATTGAAAGTTAAAAAAGACGGTATGTTGCAGAACTCGTGAAATCAGCACGCCCAAAACCCTTAAAAAATTACTCTTATCATGCAAAACATATAGAAAACCTTAAAAAATTCTGACTGGAAACTGAAATGTTACATCCACAACATAAAAACAGAGAAAGAAAGGATGTTCATAATTATAGAGGGATTGATTTTCTTCTTATCCCATACAAAACTGAATGCGGAACTGGTGAGTGTCAACTTGTTTCTCACCACATAAATCTCGCCCAGAACAAATGTTATATCGAAACCGATCCTTAAACATCGAAAAATTTACAGTACGAGAGTAGGTGGTGTCTTCATAGATTTTAAAAAGGCCTTTGGCTCAGAGGGCTGTAGGTCTCTCACCTAAATTCTGTAAGAAAATGGTAGGCACTCCAAAACCACTGCAGTTATTAGTGAAATCTAAATGGTGCAGAATCCAAACATATTAAAAAAATTAATGTTCTTATATATGTGTCTATGCATGTATCTTTCTTCCTCATCTGCTCCTGAACCACTGGAACAATTTCTACCAAACTTGGTACACATATCGCATGCTGCCTGGAAAGAATCGTTGTGGCGGTAAGAGGAGTGGGAATGGGGTGAAAAAGCAGTGTAGCCCATGGCACGCGGATAGCCATACTGTAATCATCCTATATAGGAGAATGAAGCACTATACGTTTTAGTTTAAGTAATAGGTTAAAAAGCCGGCCGGGGTGGCCAAGCGGTTCTAGGCGCTACAGTCTGGAACAGCACGACCGCTACGGTCGCAGGTTCGAATCCTGCCTCGGGCATTTATGTGTGTGATGTCCTTATGTTAGTTAGGTTTAAGTAGTTCTAAGTTCTAGGGAGCTGATGACCTCAGAAGTAAAGTCCCATAGTGCTCAGAGCCATTTGAACCATTTGAATAGGTTAAAAGAATTTTCTTGTGAAATTTTTATTTGGAAAGTTGGTGGAACCTTAGCTTATCTAATAACATGTGAAGGAAACATCGATGTTACGTGATGCGGTACGTTTGTTATTTTGGTAAGTATATAGTTTGTGTTGAAGTGGTCGTGCAGCCTTGCGACAAGAAGTACGTTACAGTAAAGGAAAGTGAGTATGCGTATGTTTGACACACTTTTGTTTAAGATTAAAGACTCTTTACAACAGATGCTTACTTGGTCTGTTCAGCCATTTAACATAATAGGGGGTTGAGTGAGTACTGCTTACCACTGCAGAATAGCTGCAGTGCCGAATAAGGAAAGTCACCGTTTGTCCCAAAAAGCGAATACACATAGTCCTTGAGTCATGCGAGTACACTCTGTTTCGCTCCAAGAAGTCTGTAATAAGTGCCCCACGGAGGTCGTTACAGAGATGCCGAATTCTTTTAAAAGATATGACCACATATCTACTTTCAGTACCAAAACGGATAGTCATCATTAATACCAGCTACGAGCAACGTCATTTTGATGGTGCACACTAAAGCAGCGACAATGGCTGTTGTTAAACGGTGCATGATGTGATATTTCAGGACCTTCTTTCTTGTAACATACCACCATCACCAGGACCACAGTCCTAATCACAAGTTACTCGTTAATCTGCCCGCCAGACTTAGTCTTCGAGATCCTGCCCAGGGAATCGTAACATACCTAAATGACACATTAGACCCAGCCCTTCTTACTTTCCTGGATCAGATGATAATCGCACAAAATAGTTGCATGCCGATGGAATCCCTGTTCTATGGCTCAGTCGAACCGAACATCGCCAGTGACTCATTACCATAGGAATTCCCCACCAGCTACCTGCACAATTCTTAAAATAAAGAGTATTGTGTAGTGTCAACTCGGACACGGAGTTACCCTAATCTCACCCTTGTTTTATTTTAACCTGATGGTCTATAGCAGTTTTGTTGACACCACTCAAGAATCGACTTATCCTCAGTAAATGAAGTAAATTTGTGAGAAAGAAAAAAAGGGCGCCCTAGTAATTAGGTGTGCGAGCAACACAAGGGTGACATATTGTAAATCCCAACCACAGTTCAGATATGTTACAAGGTCGCCGTCACCATCAGCAGCCATGGACGAAGATCTGTCAATGTAGCAACCCTTTGTTGGTGAGCTACTTTCTCAGCAGCTTCCTTAGGAGTGACGAAACCCACACAAAAACACTTGCCCGCTCAAGACATTTTTACGTGACACAGATACCCAGCTTCTTCCGCACTTGTTTGCGCCAGATAATGGTTTAAGCCCCGCAGATCCATCCTGTTATCACTTGGAATGGGTGGGTCACGTAATAATGCTCAGCCAGCGCCAGTCGATGTTGTACTTGTGATGTAGCCGCCTTTGCCAACTGCGGGATGCGAACCACCAACCGCTGATGCCTGGGCTCCTCACAGCCAGCCCTCCACTGCTGATCCATAATCTGAAGAAGTGATATGCAGCGAGCCTGGCGCTCCTGCCCCTGCCTGTGAGGTCCATATTCGACATGTGGGACACACCTGCTTGTGACCCTGCCTGTTCCTAGCCATCAGTCGCCACTGCGCAGTCACGCTGTTCTGACGTAGTTATTAAACATCCGTAAGATTGGAGAGGTAACAGAAGCAGTGTAAGGCATCCATACCAGCGCACTCGGGTATAAAAGTCACTATACGCTGCCTGATGTGTGGCTGCTGCAGACACACTGCTGTACATTTTTATAATGATTAATAAAGAGTTTTGGAGACTAGTTGGCTACCTGCACCTCCACCCACCTTTGGCAAGCAGCCACTCGCCCACATCTTCCTGTCGACGACCCATTACACAGAGTAAGCACACACATACAATGAAGTGCAAAAGAAACTGGTATAGGCAGGCGTATTCAAATAAAGACATATTTAAAGAGGCGGAATACAGAGCTGCGGTCGGCAACGCCTATATAAGACAACAAGTGTCTCGCGCAGTTGTTAGACTCGTTACTGCTGCTACAATGGCAGGTTATCAAGTTTTAAATAAGTTTGAACGTGGTGTTAGAGTCGACCCACGAGCCATTGGATACGGCATCTCGTATATGCCAATGAAATGGGATTCCAGTACGACAATTTCGCGAGTGTACCGTGAATATCAGAAATCCGGTAAAACATCGAATCTCCGACATCGCTACGGCCGAAAAAAAGAACCTGCAACAACGAGACCAACGACGGCTGAAGAGAATCTTTCAACGTGACAGAAGTGAAACCCTTCCACAAATTGTTGCAAATTGCAATGCTGGGCTGTCAACAAGTGTCAGTGTGCGAAACATTCAAAGAAACATAACCGATGACTGCACGACACAAAGCTTTTCGCCTCGCCTGGGCCCGTCGACACTGACATTGGACTGTTGATGACTCGAGACATGTTGCCTGGTCGGACGAGTCACGTTTCAAATTGTGTGGATGGACTTGTGTGGGTATGAAGACAAGCTCACGAATCTATGAATCCTGCATGTCAGCAGGGGACTGCTCAGCCTGGTGCAGGCTCTGTAATGGTGTAGGGCGTGTGCAGTTGGACTGATATGGGACTCCCGTCTGGATACGACTCTGACAGGTGACATGTACTTTAGCATCCTATCCATTTATGTCCATTGTACATTCCGACGGATTTGGGCAATTTCAGCAAGACAATGCGACACCTCACAGGTCCTTAATTGCTACAGGCTGGCTCCAGGAACACTCTTCTGAGTTTAACCACTTCAGCTGTGCACCAAACTTCCCAGACATGAACATTATTGAGCGTATCCAGAATGCCTTGAAATGTGCTAGATCTCCACCCCCTCCTACTCTTACTGATTTATGGACAGCCCTGCAGGATTCATGGTATCAGTTCCCTCCATCACTACTTCAGGCATTAGTCGACTCCATGTCACGTCCTGTTGCGGCACTTCTGAGCGTTCGCGGGGCCCTACACGACATTAGAAAGGTGTACCAGTTTCTTTGGCTCTTCAGTGTAAATAGACAGTCTGAATTCCTGTCAGCTAGCGGAATGTAATTAATTCCTTTTTAGGCCTACACATGGTGTAATGCGCAATGGAAACACTAACTAAATACGTCTGCATCCAAACTGTTCCATGATGCTATTAAGGGTTACAATAGTATCTCCAAATTTAAAATACAGCACGTAAAGGCTGTTGATATTTCAATCTGAGGCTGTCTTGCTGGCGTTTCGTAGAATGAAAGGTCATCAACTGACGTTTTTAGTGTTTCTCAGTAATATTTCACATAAGCAAGCACCATTTTAGGGGTGAAGAAGATATTGTAACAAGTTCTACACTACAAAAATGAAATTGATGCTATTAAGAGGCTAATATTGCTTTTTATTGTAATCTGAACTAAGCTCACTAGACAGTTTATAACAAACAGAACTTTCAACTAATGATGCAGTATTTACCGACCGGAACTGTAGTACCAAGGCTCTACATCTACATCTACATATACATCCATACTCCGCAAACCATCTGACGGTGTGTGGCGGAGGGTACCTTGAGTACCTCTATCGGTTTTCCCTTCTATTCTAGTCTTCCAGTCTCGTATTGATCGTGGAAAGAAGAATGTCGGTATGCCTCTGTGTGGGCTCTAATCTCTCTGATTTTATCCTCATGGTCTCTTCGCGAGATATACGTAGGAGGGAGCAATATACTGCTTGACTCCTCGGTGAAGGTATGTTCTCGAAACTTCAACAAAAGCCCGTACCGATCAACTGAGCGTCTCTCCTGCAGAGTCTGCCACTGGAGTTTATCATCTCCGTAACGCTTTCGCGATTATTAAATGATCCTGTAACGAAGCGCGCTGCTCTCCGTTGGATCTTCTCTATCTCTTCTATCGACCCTATCTGGTACGGATCCCACACTGCTGAGCAGTATTCAAGCAGTGGGCGAACAAGCGTACTGTAACCTACTTCCTTTGTTTTCGGATTGCATTTCCTTGGGATTCTTCCAATGAATCTCAGTCTGGCATCTGCTTTACCGATGATCAACTTTATATGATCATTCCATTTTAAATCACTCCTAATGCGTACTCCCAGATAATTTTTGGAATTAACTGCTTCCAGTTGCTGACCTGCTATATTGTAGCTAAATGATAAGGGATCTTTCTTTCTATGTATTCGCAGCACATTACACTAGTCTACATTGAGATCAATTGCCATTCACTGCACCATGCGTCAATTCGCCGTACAGTACAATTTTCCATTGTTACAACCTCTCGATATACCACAGCATCATCCGCAAAAAACCTCAGTGATCTTCCGATGTCACCCACAAGGTCATTTATGTATATTGTGAATAGCAACGGTCCTACGACACTCCCCTGCGGCACACTTGAAATCACTCTTACTTCGGAAGACTTCTCTCCATTGGGAATGACATGCTGCGTTCTGTTATCTAGGAACTCTTCAATCCAATCACACAATTGGTCTGATAGTCCATATGCTCTTACTTTGTTCATTAAACGACTGTGGGGAACTGTATCGAACGCCTTGCGGAAGTCAAGAAACACGGCATCTACCTGGGAACCCGTGTCTAAGGCCGTCTGAGTCTCGTGGACGAATAGCGCGAGCTGGGTTTCACACGATCATATTTTTCGAAACCCATGCTGCTTCCTACAGAGTAGATTTCTAGTCTCCAGAAAAGTCATTATACTCGAACATAATACGTGTTCCAAAATTCTACAACTGATAGACGTTAGAGATATAGGTCTATAGTTCTGCACATTTGTTCGACGTCCCTTCTTGAAAACGGGGATGACCTGTGCCCTTTTCCAATCCTTTGGAACGCTACGCTCTTCTAGAGACCTACGGTACACCGCTGCAAGAAGGAGGGCAAGTTCCTTCGCGTACTCTGTGTAAAATCGAACTGGTATCCCATCAGGTCCAGCGGCCTTTCCTTTTTTGAGCCATTTTAATTGTTTCCCTATCCCTCTGTCGTCTATTTCGATATCTACCATTTTGTCATCTGTGTGACAATCTAGAGATGGAACTACAGTGCAGTCTTCCTCTGTGAAACAGCTTTGGTAAAAGACATTTAGTATTTCGGCCTTTAGTCTGTCATCCTCTGTTTCAGTACCATTTTGGTCATAGAGTGTCTGGACATTTTGTTTTGATCCACCTACCGCTTTGACATAAGACCAAAATTTCTTAGGATTTTCTGCCAAGTCAGTACACAGAACTTTACTTTCGAATTCCCTGAACGCCTCTCGCATAGCCCTCCTCACACTACATTTCGCTTCGCGTAATTTTTGTTTGTCTGCAAGGCTTTGGCTATGTTTATGTTTGCTGTGAAGTTCCCTTTGCTTCCGCAGCAGTTTTCTAAATCGTTTTTTGTACCACGGTGGCTCTTTTCCATCTCTTACGATCTTGCTTGGCACATACTCATCTAATGCATATTGTACGATGGTTTTGAACTTTGTCCACTGATCCTCAACACTGTCTGTACTTGAGACAAAACTTTTGTGATGAGCCGTCAAGTACTCTGAAATCCGCTTTTTGTCACTTTTGCTAAACAGAAAAATCTTACTACCTTTTTTAATATTTCTATTTACGGCTGAAATCATCGATGCAGTAACCGCTTTATGATCGCTGATTCCCTGTTCTGCGTTAACTGTTTAAAATAGTTCGGGTCTGTTTCTCACCAGAAGGTCTAATATGTTATCGCCACGAGTCGTTTCTCTGTTTAACTGCTCAAGGTAGTTTTCAGGAAAAGCACTTAAAAAAATTTCACTGGATTCTTTGTCCTTGCCACCCGTTATGAACGTTTGAGTCTCCCAGTCTACATCCGGCAAATTAAAATCTCCACCCAGAACTATAGCATGGTGGGGAAATCTACTCGAAATATTTTCCAAATTATCAAAAAAATGGCTCTGAGCATTATGGGACTTAACATCTGAGGTCATCAGTCCCCTAGAATTAGAACTACTTAAACCTAACCAACCCAAGGACATCACACACATCCATGCCCGAGGCAGGATTCGAACCTGCGACCGTAGCGGTCGCGCGGTTCCAGACTGAAGCGCCACACCGGCCGGCTCCAAATTATCCTTCAGGTGCTCAGCCCCAACAGCTGCTGAGCCACGGGGCGTATAGAGACATCCAATTACCATGTCTGAGCCTGCTTTAACCGTGACCTTCACCCAAATTGTTTCACATTTCGGGTCTCCGTCAATTTCCTTCGATACTATTGCACTTCTTATCGCTATAAACACGCCTCCTCCTTCACTGTCCAGCCTGTCTGAAGCGTTTTAAACTGTATTTCTATTAATCATCTCCTAAGTACTCAATATATGAATTTTAGAGCCTAGGTTTACCAGACAATATTTTCTTGTTTTGGTCTGTGCTACCTCCTTCCAAAATATGAAAATCAGAAGACTTGCAGTAGAAGACTTGTGATTCACAGTATAGAAGATGAGGAAGTGCTCATAGTCGTGAGGTATGCATTCCAAAGTGCGTGATTACTAGACATTTTGCTTCGAATAACCGCTCCTGTCATATCCCCGAGTACTGAACAAGCCTCGTAGGACACCCTGTATGTACAACGGTACGAATTTATCGTCAGTTACGTCACAAACAGTGTATGTTTATTTGATCTGAGACCCACTGAGCCACCATGGACAAGGAGCGGTGGGGTTACGACAGCGAACATTGTTGACATTTCCGCCTGGCGGTCCGTTCTGGCGGTGACAAAACCTAAGGACAAACACAGCTGCGCCCGGCAGAGGGCCCTACAGGGTCCTCTAGCCTCACTCTGCTCTTCCTCCCACGGCGGCTGGATTGGCCGCCAGTCAGCAAAGTGAGTGTGATTGCCACAGAACAAAGCTTCACGTTCTCCCACACTTTTTTTGTCACTAGTTACACACTTTGAAACAGTTTTCCGTCCACGGCTATAAGAACACTTGAGAATTACTACAGTCACCAAGTTGCAACGGAAGTAGATGACAAAAAGCGCTGATGACCCTAAAGGTTTTTCACATTTGTTGCCACAGAGAAAAAGGATACTTCAAAAACGACTGGCAGAAAAGTATCGTAGATATTCTTATTTCGACGTCTTCTTCAGTTCTGCAGCGCAAGAGACCGCGCCAATAGACAATCGTCGAACATATGGAGAGATGAAGTGCTTTTAGAGTTAGACCCACTGTGTCAGCTATTTATTTTGAAAACATTTCTTCTTGACGTTTCGAGTGGAATGGGTTTTTGGTAGACCTTAGAGGACAAAATTGATGGAAAAATTCATTTGGACTGTTGTCTACTGAAAACTGACGAAAATAAAGTCCAATATATAATTTCAAGTAGAAAAATGATACAAAATTAGTATATATTTCAGTACAGCTCTAAAAGGCAGATATATGTTACGTCTGAAGTTTTTCTTTTTGTTTCAACTTTAATAAAAGAAACACTCCTTCTACAGGCCATAAGTGGCCCATCGGGTCCATCCGACCGCCGTGTCATCCTCACAGGGGGGAGGTGGATAGCAGGGACATGGGCTCAGCACACCGCTCTCCCGGTCGTCATGATGGTATTCTTGACCGAAGCCGCTACTATTCGGTCGAGTAGCTCCTCAATTGTCATCACGAGGCTGAGTGCACCCCCAAAAATGGCAACAGCGCATGTCGGCCAGGATGGTCACCCATCTAGGTGCCGACCACGCCCGACAGCGCTTAACTTCCGTGATCGCACGGGAACCGGTGTACCCACTTTTTTTTTTAACGACCGTAGCGGTCTTGCGGTTCCAGACTGCAGTGCCTTTTTTTTTTTTAGACGCTACCCCTTTTTTTTTTATTTGCTTACAGGCGTTGACATACGTCAACGGGGACAGATGAAAATGTGTGCCCCGACCGGGACTCGAACCCGGGATCTCCTGCTTACATGGCAGACGCTCTATCCATCTTTTTTTTTTTTTTTTTTTTTTTTTTTTTTTTTTTTTTTTTTTTAAATCGAATGTCAGGCTTACCACCTTTGCTGACATACATTTTGTGGTACTATCGCATAAATAGTGTCTACAAAGTCCCTATGTTGACAAATAGTGGCTAATGAGAAAATTAATTAATCAACGAAATGAATAAAACTGAAAATGTCCAAATGAAAGACATGAAGACATTGCGGATAGTACAAATACAAAAGAAACATGCTCCTGTAGCAATGAAATGAAATTCGTGTCGGGGGCGACATCTGCTCACGACCCGACGTTCGATAAAGCAAGAGAGCCATCTATCGACTCGTTCTCCAGACGTTGATGTAAGACTGGGTCGTCTTCTCGAAGTTAACTAAGGGTCCGTAAGTGTGATCGATGTCTATCTCGGCTTCTTCGTCTATCTCATCTCTCACCCGTCACACCCCATCTGGCCGGCGGGTCGGTAAATGTAAGTCGCAAGTAATTAGCGAAGTCCTGCCTATATTTCGTATGCTGTTGCAGCTTCGTGCGTCCATCCAGGAGAAAATGCCAAAAATCAATTTTGTCCTTCTCCGATTCGTTATATACGTAGCCCACCACCATTCCCCGCACCCATGTCACCGCATTGGTTTTTTGGACCGGGAAATAAGATTCTTGGGGGAAAAAAAGTGTGTCTGATGAAATTGTGTGAGGGGCGGAGCGTGACAGGAACGCCAATATCTGTTGTGCCAAGTGCCACACTGGAGCCGTCCCACTACATACTAAACGATGTTCATCAGTGTCCACTGTTGCGCAGCCTAAACATAGTGGAGTGTCTGCCAAATGAATCGCGTGCCGCCGTTGATTCGTTGCGTACTTCCTATTTATCACCACATACCATGTTGAGCGTACCGACGTTGGGAGGTAAACGTTCCGTATAACGCGCCATATTTGTCGCCAGTTCTTGTCTGGGTACTTCTTTTCCAGGGTATTCCTGGGGCACCGGCGCAGTAAGAGTTGGTATACGTCTCGCGTCGTCGGTAGTCGTGTTGTTGGGAAGGAATCTCTGACATAGCTAAGCTCCAAAAAAAAAAGACTTGAAATGTGACAGCTTCGGTGAAATATGGCCCACATTGACTGGGGGCAGCATTGAAGTGGGCGCTAGTACATCGGCCAACGCACCCGAGATATTGCGAAATTGACCGCGCCACTGTCGGAAAATCGTACTTACGAATAACGCCCGTGCCTTTTCATACACGTTCACTAGACCAAGTCCACCCTCTCCAGGTGGTAGCGTAAGCGTTGTGTATCGGATCTTAAACAGGTGTCCCACACTCACGTAGGTTCCGAAAGTTGCTTGTATCCGTGATGCCATTGTGCGCGTTAAAGGCAGGACATGCGCTACGTGAGTGAGTCTCGGTGCTAGGTATACGTTAACATAGGTCACCCTCTGAATCATATCCAACGCTCTTAATTTCTGTAACAGCACCATTGTCCGCATCAGCTTCAATATGCGTCGGTAGTTATCCGCTGCTGTCCGCTGCACATCCGTGTGGAACGTAATACCTAGGCATTTGATGGTCGGAACTAAGATGAGCGGGCCTTCCTCCCCCGGTTGTAATCCTCGACCGACGTTCATGCAGCGTGATTTTTGTAGATTAAGCACGCTTCCTGCCGCCATCCCATATCGCTGTATCCATGCCAACGCCGTACGTACTTCTTCGCCTGTCCGTGCCACCAGCATCACATCGTCAGCATAAGCGCGGCAATGAAAGGTCAGTTGTGGCAACGGCACTCCCTCCAACCGTCTTCGGAGACCATATAGACAGGGTTCCAATGCCATTGCATACAAAAATATCGAAAGGGGGCAACCTTGACGAACTGACCTTGAAATAACAATGTAGTCAGTGCCCCGCCCATTCACCGAGACCTTTGATCGTACGCCGTGTAACAGTCGCATGATCACTAGGATGAAGGCCTGCGGGATTCCCAATCTGCCCATCACCGCATGCAAAAAGGTATGATCCACTCTGTCGAACGCATGATCGAAGTCAATAGCGACGAGTGCCCCACGCACTCGGCATGCCGCTGCTAATGCGATGATATCTCGGTAGTCACCGAGCGCCGTATGTACGTTACTCTTGCCGCCGAGGCAAGTTTGATCTCTGAGGAGTCTATCAGAAAGTGTAGACCGCAGGCGAGCCCCAAGGATGCGCGCGAAAATCTTATAGTCGCAGTTCAAGAGAGTGAGTGGTCTATAATCTCCTGGATTTCTGCCACCGCGTGGTTTGGGTATTGGGATGATGATACCCTCCGTGAATTCGACAGGTATCTCAGTCTGCGGTAACAGGAGTTCGTTGTACATCTGAATCCAGGTCCGTCCCATGAGGTATGCAAAGGCGCGGTAAAATTCAATTGGGAAGCCGTCCTGTCCTGGGGACTTGTTCGGTGCCCCCCTGGCAATTGCGTCTGTCAGCTCGTCCTCTGTTATCGCTGTGATGAAAGTCTCTGCATCCAGTGGTGGTCCTCTATCTGGCATTTCCGAGATGATATCATGTAGTGTCTCGTGGTTCACATGTACAGGTCCATATAGCTGGCGGAAATAGTCGGTAAACACATGCGCAATATCACGCTGGTGCACAACTTGCTGGCCAGTTTCAGAGATTAGTTCCCTGATCAATGTCCTGCGTCGTCGTTGACGTTCACGTACCACGTGGTGCATGGAGGGGGTTTCGGCAGCAACTGTGTCCGCCAATCTCGCCCGGACCATTATACCTTCCATTCTTAGTCTCGTCAGCTGTAATAACTTGGCTTTTATCCTGCGCATGGCCGTGTGCCTTTCCGGCGATGGTTGTTGGGTCATCAGCTCCCTCAGGGCTGTAAAATAAAAATCAGCCGTCGTGCGGTTCCACTGCGATTTGTCCTGCCCGTATCGTATCAACGTTCTCCGTAACGTTGGTTTTGCGCATTTAATCCACCACTGGAGAACCGAGGTGTAGGCTCGTTGTCGGCGAACGCAGGTCTCCCAGGCCGCCTCTATCGACCGGTGACATTCAGTGTCACGTAGAAGTGCACAATTCATTTTCCAGTGACCTTTACTCCGCCGTATCTTCTGACGCGTTAGTGAAATCGTACAAACGTACGCCATATGATCCGTAAAAGCCGCTGGCCAGATTTCGGCATCCAGTATCGCCGTCCGTAGTGCTCGTGTCACATACACCCTATCAAGTCTACTCGCCGAGTGTCCCGTGACAAACGTATAACCCGGTCTGTCACCATGCTGCAGTTCCCAGGTATCCAGGAGCGCCATTTCGGTAATCAACGCACGCAGTTCCATACATGGCACATAATGAGGTACTTGGTCCTTTTTGTCGACGACACAATTAAAGTCGCCGCCCACTATATAGTTATCAAAGCGTCCAGCGAACAACGGTGCTATCTCTTCGGTGTAAAAAGTCGCCCTTTCTCTTCGTTTTGTGGAGCCAGATGGTGCGTATAAATTGATGAAACGAACGCCGTCGACAGTGATCGCTATGCCGCGTGCCGAAGGGAGAGACCTGACGTCCTCCACTCCTATTCCTTCCCTGGTGAGAATCGCCACACCGCATCCACTTTCATCGTGCACTGAATAATGTGCCTCGTAACCGTAGAACTCTGGCGGCGATGTGAAACGCACTTCTTGTAGGAGTACAATGTCCACGTCCGCAGCGCGTAACATATCTTTCAACATTTGAATTTTAAGCGGTGTCCGTATGCCATTAATGTTTATCGTGGCAATGCGGTACGCCTGGCTTTTGTTCATCAGTTGTAGGACGGTGTCATTAAGCGGCCATCTGCACCCCCGGCGCTCCTCAACACACTAAGTTGGTCAACATTTCCCGACCCCTCCCGGCCTTTGGCCAGGACTATCCTCAATCGTCGCGTTCGTATTTTCATCCTGTTCCTGTTGGTCCATTTCTTGCGCCCAGTCCCCCAGCATATTTCCGGAACAGGTCGAAGGATGGGAGGTAACGTTGCCATCGCTCTGATTTTGGACAGTTGTCATCTCCACTTCCGTCTTCCGGTCACCAGAAGGAGAGTTCAAGTTATCATCGCTGTGTAGTTCCTGCATCGTCATCTCGGTATCTGTTGAATCCACTGGTCTCAGGTCGATACTGTCGTTGTCGTCCACTGTCCCCTCGGGACTATGGCTATCGTCAGCAGAAGTCAGTCGACGCTTCTTTCTTCTCTTCGGCGAACGCTGTTTCCGTTGCCTTGCTTCCGCATCTGCTGTCTGGGTTGCGTATCCTCCGTCTTGGGCCTGGCCTATCACGCTCTCTGTGGAAGCACTGGCAGCCACCACGGATGAGCCTGGAGCGGCCGTCAGCTGCATCTCTTGTGTGGTGTCCTGTGTCTGTTGTGGTGGAACCGATGGTCGGAGTTCCAGTCCGTTGGTGTCCATGTTCTCTATAGGGGGCAGCTGCTGGTGCCCATCGGAAATCTCCCTCACGTCGCCTCTCAGGGCTTCCACAAAGGTCAACGGTAAGACAGTCGTCTGTTGTGGCGCCTGAACGTCATCCCGTGGAGTTTGCACTAAACGTCGCTGGAGGCATTCCGAGCGGACGTGACCTTCTTTCCCGCACCCCGAGCAAGTGCGAGGTTGCCCATCATAGATTATAATCGCTCGACAACCTCCTATGTACAAATAAGAGGGGACGTGCTTTCGCAGTTCTATCCGTATTTGTCTCACCCCATTTAAAACGGGATACGTGGTAAAACTCGTCCATTTTTCGGCCACATGGGATAGAACTGTACCGTACGGTCGAAAGGCGTCGGTAACAAGTTCAGACGGGACCTCAAACGGAAGTTCGAAGACTCGTATAGTGCGGATCCCCATTCCCGCGTGATCGACTGTAACCGCACCAACATTCCCGTCGGCATGACAGAAACGGTACCCGTTCGGTGATCGTTGTAGAAGTCTGTCGCAAGCAGCCTCGTCAACAAGCTTGACATAGACGACGCTTGAAACGAGCGATAAATTGATTCCCACGATTTCCTGTGGATCGATTTTTACCTCTTCTCTGAAGAAACGTTCAATCTCGTGTGCCTTTGGTCGTGTATAGTCGTTCGCAAAACTGAACTTCAAAGTCGTTTTTCTGTACGAGTGTGCCATCTCGTTCTAGACTCACAACACCGCACACGCGAAGCTGCTCCGGCGTAAACAAACAGGCGCGCGCACCACAGCGCGGCCGGCTGGCAACACGGTCCGC
Source organism: Schistocerca nitens (assembly GCF_023898315.1). Taxonomy (NCBI): domain Eukaryota; kingdom Metazoa; phylum Arthropoda; class Insecta; order Orthoptera; family Acrididae; genus Schistocerca; species Schistocerca nitens. Next base: position 709,700,752 of record NC_064614.1, on the reverse strand, counting down.
ACTGTGTCACTGCCGAAGGCAGACGCTGGGCAAGGCCGTTGCCTTAAACTTCAATAACTCGAACAAAATTATAAAAATTAAGAATTTTGAAGAAAATTACTGATGTTCTAAATGTCGTCCAACGGCAGCAATATAGAACCTGCAACGCTGCGGAACATATCCACACACAGGAGTTAAGGTCGCAATCCGAATGGATTCACAGGCAGTCACAGTCGTCCCTCTTGTATCGATTAGCGTTCATGTCTCTGTGGCGTAGACGGCTTCCTTCAAAGTTACAAAGAAAAAAAAGTTTAACGGCGGTAGATCGGGAGATCCGAGTGACTTTAAACATTTAATCGTTGGCGTGTTGACCTCTCAACAAATGTTTCACCCAGGAATTGTCACACGTGACGATGGTAACGTGACAGTGCGCTGCCTTGTTGGAAAGAAAGGCTCGACATCAGTTAACTGTTCAGCATCGCAAATCTATTCACAAAATTCGAGGCGCCTATCCGGCATTCTGCATTCATCGGGTGAAGCAAGCTGGGAGTGTAGAGTTTCCACTTCGCTTATTAAAATGCGGTGAACAATTCATTCGCTTATATCTAATTCACGCGCTGCTTGCGTGTGGTCTTCTGAAGGGGTTTTGTGAAAGCCTGTACCACTGCTCCCACCCCTCTTCTGTCCCTGGCTAATTTCATCCCGTCACACCGTCTCTTCTTCGTATCATCCATTGTATTGTGTATTGAGCTGGAGACCTAGAAACAACAGAGAGGCTTCGTTCTCGCTGTAGTCCTCAGTGGGTCACAACCCCACAACAGGCTACAGGAGTCCACTCACCCCACCGCCATCCCGCACCGAACCCAGCGTTATTCTGTGGTTCGGCCCCCAGTGAACCCCCCCACCTTTCCGTCTCATACTAGACGAGTGTAACCCCAAATGTTTGCGTTGTAGAGTAATTATGGTGCACCGTACATGGAGACAGTGTTTTCGCAGCAATCGCCGTCATAGTGTAACTGAGGAGAAATAAGAGGAACCAGCCAGCATTCGCCGAGGCAGATGGAAAACTGCCTTAAAAACCATCCACAGGCTGGCTGGCCGACACACCGGACCTCGACACTAATCCAGCACTCCTTCCCGCTCGGGAAGTAGCGATAGACCGCGCGGCTAGCCAGGTGGGCTATGTCAGCCATACTTCATTCCCTCTCAAATTTGTCACGTATTTTTGTTACTGTCACGCGCGACGGTGGACCAGTATCAAACTCTACCGGCCATCGTCCCTGCACAACTTTCATGGTTTCATATTTCCCGTAACGATTTAAAATCAACTTTCTTTGTTCCAAGGATAAGTTTACGTGTAATTACTGGCAATTGAAAATAAACAAAATAAAACCAAATGACTGGCTACAGACACTAGTCGTGAGAGCACCATGCAATCACGAAGCTGTGGCGGCTTTCTCTTCATGTATCGATATCACTGTTCTTATGATCTTTGATTAACATGGTGCCGTTGGTGTGGCGTCTCGGGGAATGGTGGTCGGTTTGGCGTGCAGTATGAGCTCAGGGACGAAGCTGTAATAAGCTTTCCTTGAGGCCTCTTCCTTGTGATGTTAGCTGCTGGCAGGCGACCAATATTGGGGTCACGTTCCCCGTGCGAGTTACTGAGTACCGACGTGACTTGTGATTTATTAAAAGGGCGCTGAGCTGTCAGGGCAATATTCACTGTCACTTTGATCCGACTTTCTTCTGTTTGTCGGGTTCTGACACTAGTGTCTCCATAGTATTCGAAGGGAAATGTGATTGCAAGTTCTGGTAGACATTTTAGACTGATTCACTGGCGATATCTCATTATAATTTGTTTTATGTGTTAACCTTATGTGTCCATGGTGCTTGTGAATCTTTAGCCAGTGTAAAGCGCTGCGTTTCAGAAGAGATTAGTACATGCTTGCCTGTTCTTGTCAACCTCCACTTAATTCTTCTGATTTTTTAAGTAAATGACTGGTCATGTAGTTTTCAATTGGAGGTACAGTGAAATGTTCAGTATTAGCAGTTACCACTGCTGATTAATATTTCATGTCAGAATGTGTGTCTGTTTTGATAATTTACTGGCCTATTTATAATTTTCTTTTCTTTTTCTGGTTTCTTTGAAGCTTATGCTAAATATCTATGCTGTCTAAGTGTTTATATAGTGCATCTGTTCTATTTGCTTTGCTAACTGCACGTTATCGCCTGCAGGGCCCCTCCTGGGTTCATGACCACATCGCTTGGACCCTACACGACTGGAAAACCGTAGCGTGGTCATATGAGTCTAGATTTCAGTTGGTAGGAGCTGTTGGTGGGGTTAGAGTGTGGTGGCGGCCCCACGAAGCCATGGATCCACGTTATCAACAAGGAAGGCACTGTGAAAGCTGGTGTTGGCTTCAAAATGGCGTGGGTTGTGTTTACATTGGACTGGGTCCTCTGATCCAACGGAACCGATCATTGATTGGAAATGTTTATGTTCTGTTACTTGGAGTCCATATAAAGCCATTTATGGACTTAATGTTCCCAAAAGATGGTGAAATTTTTGTGGATGATAATGCGCCATGTCTCTTGGCCACAAATATTCGCAATTGGTTTGAAGAACATTCTGGACATTCTGATCGCTTGTGCATTGAGGTACCTCTGGTCTTTCCAAAATCCGTTACTGTTGCCATCTGGCGACTTTTTTTGCGACCAAAATTACTGGTGGCCACCGGCGACTATCATTATACTCAATGATATTGTCAGCTTGCTGCTGGTTGATAAATTCTTTATCGGTTGCATACACTTAGGAACACGATGTTGGTTCTTGTACTCTGGAGCATTATACCCTTCTGGTATTCTCTGTTTCGTGATTGGTGCTGCTGGTAACAGACCATTAATTGCAGTAACAAAGCTTCAATTGGTACTCTGTCATTTCCCTGTGAATGTTGCGCTTTCACACATAGTGCAGATGGGTTGATGGTCTGCTTGCAGCAGAGATCATCACTAGACCTACCCATGTCATCATGCTCCAAAACATTCAAATTAGCAACCCTTGGCAAACTCACCTCATCCTGCCAAAATTATCAATCCTGACGAAAACCATAAAATCTCTGTACATGTCACTCACACATACTATACTTCTGCACGAAAAAGTGTGACTTCTCCAATCCTTCGTTGCTTACCAATGGCTCTACAACACACATTAAATCCTTGGGTTGGTCCATATCTATGCTGCGCTACATCAACTTCCCTGTACCTTGTGCTATCGTATCACATGAACTAATCTTTAGTGCCTCTGTTTGCAGTTCACTGGATACGACCTTTATGATACCCGAAGCTGTTGCCACTTGCGGAAACAATGTCCCACTATGTTCAAATTCATACTGCAAAGGGTCAAGTGTTGCGTGGTGTTTAGCAAGAAAGTCGAGTGCTAGTGGTCCACAATACCGCTCATCAACACCTGGCATTACTTCTACATATTCTTGAAAACACTTATTTCCCACATCAAAACTGAACAGCGTTGTTCTTAATGACTTCACGTGATAATTACGTACTCCGCGTAAGGTATATCGTAATGACTGCAGTCTTTTACGGCCCAAGAGATCCAGACTGACTGCTGAGATGCGAGCCCCTATGACCACCACAAATTTACGTTCCATACCATTAACGTTGCCTAGCAAAGAACACTCCTTCCCTGCATACGTTTCTGCAGTCTCGTGTTCTGCTGGGGTTGCCTTCTGAAGGATGAGGCACCGCCGTTCCTTTTGAAACACCGATTATTAGTACATTGCTTGTCTCATGCTTTCTTCCGACAGCCACGCACTTTATGGCCCACCTCCCCACATTATAATAATCAGGCGGACGACTTCGGTAACTGGTGTGGTCCGTGCGCCCATATCTAAGACACGCCACTTCAGAAGAAGAAACACTGCCATCGGTGTGCGTGTAGCGATGTCGATCTCCTCCAACTGCGTAAATCCTAATGGCAGTAGATAAGTCAATTGGGTTGTCCATTCTGACTCTCCTTGACGTATCACAGAAATATCCCTTAGAAACACATCTAGACTCCCATTCTCTCCCTCACACGTAATCGTTCCATCAGCTTCCACATTCTGCATTAGTTCATACATTTAGGTGTTCGGTTTCCTAATCCTGTGACAGAAAGATTCAACTCTTTTCCCTTGTTTCTGTGATAGTCCATTGAGTTTTTCCTAAAGAATCTTGCGCTGCTCTGTTTTCGAAAGCGCTGAATTAGACCGTTAGCAAGTTCATCAAATGTTTGGACCTTTGTGAGGGTCTCGTGACACGTAACTTACGATTTCCCATCATCCGCTAACCTTAGTCGACCCATGTTAAGGACGCTCCTTCCGACCATTTTCCCAATTTTGGCGGTAGGGTTTACATCACTAATAAAAACAGATACATCCTCGGTTGATTTCGCCGGAAATGGCACGGGATCGATGCAATGGATGAGTACACCTAACACAACTCTATTTGCTCCTGAATCAAGGAGTCCTTGGCCTCCAACGGCATCCCATTGCTCTATTCTCTTAAGCAATGCTTCATTGTCTTACCCCTGCTGCGTTTTAGTTTGTAACAACGCAGCTATTTTCCCCTTCAAAGCTTCCACCGTTTCATTTAGAGTCACTGTTCATGTCTTTGGCATTTGCATAAACCCCATCTGCCATTATACTAGAAAAGGAGAAAACTGCACTCACGATAAGCAAAAAAAAAAGGACTTCAGTCTTTACGCCATACTCCGTGCACTGATGTGATATGTGGCCAACCCTACGTGTACTGTCGGTAGCTCACACGTCTTGAATACATGTCAAGCAATGTCCAGAAAAATTACCCTACAGACACCTCACTGGCTGCAAGTGAACTTCTCTAGTATTCCTACTAACTGAAACAAGTCTGTAAGTTCATGCAGTCCAACAAACGACACTTTTAACCTACTGTGAAGGTCCCTACAGCTCAAAATGGCCATAAGAGAGTACAGAAGAACAAATCGAATAAATATCAGTCACCACACAATATTCTTACGAACTTCGACTCAGGGCTGGTTGACCTCATGTTAGAGCTGTGTAGACGGTCGGCTGCTGTTTTCCTACATGTGTGGATGTGTCACCAGACGTAGACGTCCCTTCCTTTAGCAACCACTTGCTGACACCAGATGCAGGAGAATGGTCCCAGACTCCTACAATCATCAGGCGAGATCCGGACAAGATGAGTTGGTGAGGACCTATTTAGGCTTGAGAGAGTCAAGAAAACATCATTTAAAATAATAAATTTACTAGGTAGCAATAAATGATAGTCTTCAAAAGAGCCACTTCACAGTTGGGCTGGCGGAGCTGAGTCTCGTCATCAGCGCAGGACCAGCATATGCTCGTCTTGCAAGACCACCAGGCCAGCAAAGAATTGGGTGGCTGCTGCTATGTCTTGGGGTGGCCATCAGCCCATGGACTCTGGCAGTCTGCAGTTCTATGTATCGATCTGCAAAGTGCACTCACTGACATCTAAGATTTGCACTCAGGAGTGGGGCTCCAGGTCCACCTGAAGCATTCGTTGGCCACATGGGTTGGTACTCAGTCCCAGTTTAGCATACAGGAGCCGGCATCATCAGTGTCTGGCGTAGAAACGGGATGAGCAGGAGCAGTGACCCAAGTGACCAGTCTTGAGGGTGGATGACAAATAGCGCCCATGTCACGCACCTCAAGCCTCCAGCAGATCTGCAGGTGATTGGAAGGGGGGGGGGGGGTTGTGTCTCCACATCCCATCAGTGTTGCCTCGGAAGTTGGCAATGCAGCTTTCAGCAGCAGCGTCCTTGCTGGTGGACTCGTGGTTCCATATTTCCATAGAACTATCGATGACAGCTAGGAGTGCCGAGGGTCGATCTCCATCGAGTCCCCTTTCAGTGGATAGCTACACATGGGCTGAGACTACGCAGAGGGTAGTTGACAATCAGCACTCACCAATCAGACATTTGTTAAGAATGGAGGCATATTCGTGTTGGAGTTTTCAGTGCGCTCTGCGGTGATGGGATGGCTATGACATCGTGTGTCCTGGTTTTCCCTCGCTGTCAGCTCTCCTAGTGGTTTCAGACTTTCACGACTTTACTTTTCAGAGACTTCCTTACTAAACTCTTCTTTGTCAATAGTATGACGGTATCTCTCAGTTTTCATGATGTCATTAACGCTTCGCTTGCAGACTTTGTCGCTCGATAATTCCCCCATGCTGCGATAGCTACCGTGATTGTTGCAACTCGCTCAGAATTTCCCTCTACCTGGCAGTCTACTGGTCATTGACGAAGATGGTTTATCTTACGGGAGTTGCCAAGATAGAACTTGGACGAATTTTTAGTGTCCCCCGGGGATATTATCCTGTGGTGTAACAGTAGGAATTTCTAAGAATATTTGACAGTTATGTATATTACAGTCGACATCACTCCTGAATCGGTGTTAGACGTGGTAAAACTGCTATTTATATGTTCAACTGAACCAAGTGCCTGTAAAATCAAACTATTAACCACAAATTATTGTCGCCGAAAGACTGCGCCGAGCTGCAAGGGAAAGTAGAACTTGTAACGGGATCATATTTCTTGCTACTGGCTGGCTTTGGATGGTTGGGTACCAAAGCCTGGCGTGCACTCGCTACAGCAGCGCCCAGCGGAGCACTTGCGCTATAAATCTGACACCATTTCAATTTAATTCCTACTATCGCTTCTAGCTACAGACATTATTTTGAAAACTGCCTATTGGCTTCTGTCTCGGGTTCTTCGGCCGACGTTCATATAATGATTTTTCTGACGTTTCGCCAGCACGAGTGGCTGCGCCCGCTGCGCCCGCGAGCTCGGCTCCAGTTCACCACCGGCAGTGGAGGGTGAAGCTTTGACAATGCCAGCCACTCGTGCTGGCGAAACGTCAGAAAAATCATTATATGAACGTCGGCCGAAGAACCCGAGACAGAAGCCAATAGGCAGTTTGTCAACAAGTGGCCACGAAAGCCTTCACAATTTTGTATTATTTTGGAACATCAACAGTTCTCAATATTGTGCTATTTCCTCATTTAAGGAAAGCTACTCTTGTCTGCCTCAATCTCCAGTGATGAAATAACGTCCGCATAAAGTATGTGATCGGTGTCTAGAGGGACTAATGATATAAAGCTCTAAATCGTGAAAATCACATCATTACTCGATATATTACTTCAGTCTGGGAGGAGTGACTTAATAAATCATCTCCCACATCGCGCCCCATTCCAGAAGAACTGCTGTGTCACGACTTAGCACAGATAGCACCCTTGTTTTCTCTTGTAAGATTCTCTGATCTGTTTAAAACTGTTAAAGCATTTGAAACCAGTTATCCAAGATCACAGCTTATGTCCCAGAACACTGAATGTGGAATGACAACTGTACGTAAACCAGGACGAAAGTTCTCCATTTTCTCAGGATCTTGGTGATATGGAGAGTCGAAATGTAATCCTTTCAACCAACCGCGACATTCCCTTATAACGTGATGTGAATTCTTAACTAAAAATAATCAGAACTTTATTGCATGTGATCTATTTCGCATTTGTTACATACCAGCAGTATCCTGAGTCCTCTGATACGGCGGTCACGAATTCCTCTCCAGTACCAAATTCTTCAACCCAGGGTACCACTTGAAACCTACGTCTTCAATTATTTGCTGTAGGTATTCCAGTATCTGTCTTCCTCTACAGTTTTTTTATCGTCCCTGTAGTACGATGGAAGTGATTCCCTCGTGTCTTAACAGATTTCCTATCATCCTATTACTTTTCCTTGTCAGTGTTTCCATACATTCCTTTCCGAGACGATACTGCGGAGAACCTCCTCATTCATTACCTTATCAGTCCAAACAATTTTCATCATTCCTCTGCAGCACCACATATCAAATGCTTTGACTCTCTTCTGTTCCAGTTTTCCTATTCTACGTGTTTCACTACCACACAATGCTGTGCTCCAAACGTACATTCTCAGAACGTTCGTCCTCAATTTAAGGCCTATGTTTGACAGTAAAATAACTTCTGGCCAGATTAGCATAGGGTAATATCAACAGCCGGCCGAAGTGGCCGTGCGGTTAAAGGCGCTGCAGTCTGGAACCGCAAGACCGCTACGGTCGCAGGTTCGAATCCTGCCTCGGGCATGGATGTTTGTGATGTCCTTCGGTTAGTTAGGTTTAACTAGTTCTAAGTTCTAGGGGACTAATGACCTCAGCAGTTGAGTCCCATAGTGCTCAGAGCCATTTTTTTAATATCAACAGCTGCAGAATCGTGTGACTGGAATAGGATTCATTATGAACGGGAAGGTAGGGCAGAGGGTCAATTACTGCAAACAGTTACGGGATAGGCGTGTTCTCATCAAAATCGACAGCACACCAACTCCGACGACAATAGTTCAGTTATACATGCCGATGTCGCAAGCAGAAGATGAAGAGAGAGAGTAAGTTTATGAGGATACTGAAAGGGTATTACAGTACGTAAAGGAAGATGAACATCTAATAGTCACGGTAGATTGGAACGCGGCTCTGTGGGAAGGAATAGAAGAAACAGTTGTAGAAGGCTAAGAGCTTGGTAATAGAAATGAGAGAAGAGAAAGATTAATAGAGTTGTGCAATAAATTCCAGTTAGTAATAACGAATACTGTGTTCAAGAATCAGAAGAGGAGGGCGTATACTTGGAAGAGGATAGGAGGAACAGGCAGATTCCAGTTAGATTGCGTCATGATCAGGTAGAGATTCCGAACTTCGGTATTGGATTGTAAGGCGTATCCATGAGCAGACATAGACTCAGACCAAAATTTAGAAATGGTGAAAAGTCGGTTAACGTTTAAGAGATTGATCAGGAAGAATCAGTGCGCAAAGAAGTGATACGGAAGTTCTACGGAATGAAGTGATACGTTTGGAGTTCTCTGATGCTACAGATACTGCGATAATTAGTAGCTCAATAGGCATTTCAGTTGAAGAGAAACAGATATCCCTAAAAAGGGCAATCACAGAAGTTGGAGAGAAAAATGTAGGCATAAGGAAGGTAACTGCGTGGAAACCATAGGTAAGAGAAGAAATACTTCAGCTGATCGACGAAGGAAGGAAGTACCACAGCTCAGGGATGCAGAAATACGAGTTACTTTCGAACGAAATACACGAGAAGTGCAGGGAAGCTTGGGCGCAATGGCTGCATGAAAAATCTGAAGAAATCGAAAAAGAAATGATTGCTGGAAGTACAGATTCAGCATATAGAAAGGCAAAACAACCTTCACTGAAGTTAACAGCAAGGGAAGGTAACATTAGTAGTGCAATGGGAATTCCATTTAAAATGCGGAGGGGAGAGCAGATAGGTGGAAAGAATTCGTTGAAGGTCTCTGCGAAGGGTAGGTATTCTCTCAAGACGTGATAGGAGAAGTCACAGGAGTCGACAGGGAAAAGATAGTGAATCCAGTATTAGAGTCAGAATTTAGAAGATCTTTGGATGAGTTAAGATCAAATAAAGCAGGACAGATTGATAACAGTCCACCAGAATTGCTAAAATTATTGGGGGAAATGACAGAAAACGACTGTTCAGGTTGGTGTGTAGAATGTGTGAGACTGGTGACATACCTTAATCTATACCAGCTGACAAGTGCGAGAATTATCACAAGATCAGCTTAACAGCTCTTGCATCCAAGTTGCTGACAAGAATTGTGTACAGAAGAATGGAAAAGGAAACTGAGTAACTGTCGGATGACGATCAGTGTGGTTTTCGGAAAGGTAACGTCGCCAGAAACGCAGTTCTGACGTTGCGGTAGATAATGGAAACAATACTGAAGAAAACTCAATGAAAGTTCATTGTATTGGTCGACCTGGAAAAAGCATTCGACAATGTAAAATGGTGAAAGGTATTCGAAATTCTGAGATAGATAATGGTAATCTATAGGGAAAGACGGATAATATACTATACTCACAAGAACCAAAAAGGAACAATAACACGCCAAGACCAAAAACGTAGTACCCAGATTAAAAATGGTGTAGGTAGGTATGTAGTACTTCGACCCTACTGCTCAATCCATTCACCTAAGAAGTAATGATGGAAATAAAAAAAAAGTTTCAAGATTGGGATTAACATTAAAGGGGAAAGGATATCAGATATGCTGATGACATTGCTGTCGTCAGTGAAAGTGAAGAAGTATTATAGGCTCCGTAGGATGACAAGAACAAAGTAATACGTAAATAATACGGACTGAGAGAAACTCAAAGAAAGACGAACGGAATGAGAAGTAGCAGAAATGTGAGCGGTGAAAAACTTAACATCTGTAGCATTCTACCTTATCGATACTCCCGGAATCGGTGCCCCAAAGATACCAGCAGGGGCCACGAGTAGTGCTTTTTGAGCATCGCCAGGATGATGTCACAAGCTGCGTGCATCTGGGCACCAAGCTTCTAGTAAAAGATGATTTCCTTGTCGCTAGTTTGTGCCGATAGGTAAGTGGAGTGGAGGGTAGTGTACTGTTTTCCTAAATAAAGAGACCTGACAATTTGTACTGTCACGGTCACCACTTTATAATATAATAAAAAATAATGTTAAATGATTAGATACATGGAAATAATGAGATTAATTTTTCAGCATATCGGACAAGCGCAATAAGCTGAGGTATGCCTGTCAATGTGTAAAGAATCTTTTCGTGTTAATTCCACATAAACGAAATAGTCATTCTCTTGTTGTAGATTTATGCTTACCAATTAATAATACTACGTCCAATCGCTGTATCCACCTACAAAATCTTGACCATGTCAATCATTCCATTTGTAATCGGATCTTCGTAATAACTCTGAAGTACACAGGTGGGCTTCTTGGATTTTTATACATTACAGTACTATTAGGAATAATAACTCAATTTTTCACTGATGAAATACTACTACATTATTTCTTCTACACACATAAAAAATACAGACGTTATACTTATTCCCACAACCGAAATGGCTACCGGCGATTTCGCTCTAAAATAACGTGGGTCAACCTTCTTTCATTAAGAGAGAGCGAGTCCTTCCTCTTACCGAAGAACAGGGAATACATCTTATGATTTTTAACAGTTGAAAATCAAAAACATATGACGGTAGGCGCAGACTCTACTCTGGGCTACTGCTTCCCCTTTTCTCTTTGCCTTTGAAGAAAACGAAAAGATAAAAGCAAGAAATGGAAAAGGTACATCATAGTAGCCAACATAATGGGCAAAAACTTAGTGCAATTAGATGCACGCCTTTGACTGGGATCTGCTTACAGCTATCCACAGCTGCCACAGTTTGTCAACAGTGTAGCATTTACGGTAGTGATGTTGGATGAAGCAATGAATTAAAATTTCTACCAATGCGAGGTTTGGAAAGGAGCTCTGCTGCTTATTAGACATACCCGCTATCCACTGCGCCACCCTGGTACTGCGACGACCAGCGCTGCACGGACGACGCCGACACGGCTGAGGCGTGAACTGAAATTTGTATCGAGGAGGGAGACAGACTAGGGTAGTCCGCGCAGGTGACCTGGTTGGAGTGCCAGTGTGGCACAACGCAACAGCTTATTGCGGGTTCTCTTCCGCGTAGTCAGCTGACGCAGACAGCTTCGGACGCTGCGATGCCTGCTTCTTCTTTATCTGATGATGATGTTCATCACTCCCGGTTGTGTTTCTCGCATTCCACTGAGTGGAATGGGGACGCCTCCCACCCTGCAGCGGACCTTGATGAACCCCACACCATTCCACATCAAGAAGTTACACTACTGGCCATTAAAATTGATACACCACGAAGATGACGTGCTACAGACGCAAAATTTAACCGACAGGAAGAAGGTGCTGTGGTATGCAAATGATTAGCTTTTCAGACCATTCACACGAGGTTGACGCCGGTGGCGATACCTACAACGTGCTGACATGAGGAAAGTTTCCAACCGATTTCTCTTACACAAACAGCAACCATCCCAACGGCCTCGTATCACTAGCAGTCGAGATGACAGGCATCTTATCCGCATGGCTGTAACGGATCGTGCAGCCACGTCTCGATCCCTGAGTCAACAGATGGGGACGTTTGCAAGACAACAACCATCTGCACGAACAGTTCGACGACGTTTGCAGCAGCATGGACTATCAGCTCGGAGACCATGGCTGCGGTTACCCTTGACGCTGCATCACAGACAGGAGCGCCTGCGATGATGTACTCAACGACGAACCTGGGTGCACGAATGGCAAAACGTCATTTTTTCGGATGAATCCCGGTTCTGTCTACAGCATCATGATGGTCGCATCCGTGTTTGGCGACATCGCGGTGAACGCACATTGGAAGCGTGTATTCGTTATCGCCATACTGGCGTTCACCCGGCACGACGGTATGGGGTGCCATTGGTTACACGTCTCGGTCACCTCTTGTTCGCATTGACGGCACTTTGAACAATGGACGTTACATTTCAGATGTTTTACGACCCGTGGCTCTAACCTTCATTCGATCCCTGCGAAACCCAACATTTCAGCAGGATAATGCACGACCGCATGTTGCAGGTCCTGTACGGGCCTTTCTGGATACAGAAAATGTTCCAGATCTCTCACCAATTGAAAACGTCTGCTCAGTGGTGGCCGAGCAACTGGCTCGTCACAATACGCCAGTCACTACTCTTGATGAACTGTGGTATCGTGTTGAAGCTGCATGGGCAGCTGTACCTGTACACGCCATCCAAGCTCTGTTTGACTCAATGCCCATGCGTATCTAGGCCGTTATTACGGCCAGAGGTGTTTGTTCTGGGTACTGATTTCTCAGGGTCTATGCACCCAAACTGCGTGAAAATGTAATCACATGTCAGTGCTAGTATAATATATTTGTCCAATGAATACTCGTTTATAATCTGCATTTCTTCTTGGTGTAGCAATTTTAATGGCCAGTAGTGTATTTTGATCTGCTCGTGCAGCGTCATGAGCAAAAAAAAAAGAAGCACCGTAATTCGGAATAACATAGGCAATGATATATCGTATTTATTTATGATTCCCAAGCTGATGTCGTCGTTTGCCACAAGTGTTATTTGATATGTTTTGTGTGCCTGCGTATTCTTCGCTTTTTAATGTTGCACAAGAAATTTCTACTGTCATGGCAGCGATTTACATGGACGACATCCACTGACAGACTCTGAAACGGTGCACACTGGTCGTTTTTACGACCTAGCCTTAATTTTTCTTTATGGTCCATCTGTATCTCGTCGTACATATGGCCACTCAACTTTTTATAATGAAGATGCCTTTTACTTACTTCGTCAAAATCCGCGAAAAATTTTGATTTTGGGGGGTGGGAGGAGTGGGAGGAGATTTCAACTGTGTCTTACGTCTTGTTGACCAGATTCCCAATTATAGCTGTTGCCACGGACCTGATGGTATCGGCGTCGTTCCAGCTACAGGATGCTTAGATCTGCAGATATTCCACATTAGTGTGATTTACGTATTTTACAGTTACTTGTGGTAATTGACTGGACAGCTTTTACTGGTCTACTTCCCTACATAACCAGATTTCGTCAGTTGATATTATGCCTGTCAGCTTCACTGCACTCTTTCATTGACTCTTAATCACGTCCCGCAGCGGGTACACCTTTCTCGCCCTGTTTCGAAGCTAAATATTTTACGACTGGTGGACCCCTCTCTGGTTGATTCGTTGCTGAGATTTGGGAGCTGGTAAGTTGTTCCCAAGACCGTTATCCCACTGTTGTGTAATGGTGGCTTACCATTGCCAAACCTCGGATTCGCACTGCACTGCACTCATCTAATTCCGACTAAATCACAAAGGACGTTCAAAAATGGCTCTGAGCAGTATGGGACTTAACATCTTAGGTCATCAGTCCCCTAGAATTTAGAACTACTTAAACCTAACTAACATAAGGACATCACACACATCCATGCCCGAGGCAGGATTCGAACCTGCGACCGTAGCGGTCGCGCGGTTCCTGACTGTAGCGCCTAGAACCGCTTGGCCACTCCGGCCGTCTCAAAGGACGTTCGTCACTAGCGTAGATGGGCATGAGTGGTCACCTCAATGTGATACAACACGTGAACTTTCCCGGTATTTTTCCGATCTTTACACTGGAGTGGATTTAGGCAATGTACCGTCGATTGAATTTACTTCCTTCCTTGGTAGTGTTGTTAAACCAACTCTCCGTGAGGAGCTTTTGGCAGCTATTTACCGTGATGAGATATTTAACACTGTGGTTCGCTCTCCTCCCCGAAGATAACTCGGTTTAGATGGTCTTCCCAAAGAATTTTGTGTTAGGTTTTGGACTCTGAGAGGAGATATGAAAACATTTATTGTGATTGAAGTGATGCAAAGGTACACATCCCGTTTTCCTTTAAGGTCGAAGAAATTGTTTTAATTCACTAAAAGATGGGACGTCTGCCCATGGATCAAGTCAAACCTATGACGGCACTCAATTTTCATTGCAAAATCGTAGTGCAGGCGATAAACAGCAGTTTCTCGATTTTAAGTGCTGACTATCGCTCGTTATCGAAGTTGTTTCCCGGGTCCTATCCTCCTGGATCCCAATGCCGAATAATGTGATCCCACATCGATTGTTCCACAGTTACTGTGTCGAGAAGTTTACTTTTTACTGGTTTTCGTCATTCGTTTGACCGAGTTAGTAACGATTATCTCTTGCGAGTTTTGACGGCTGTTTGTATTAATTACGCAGCACGACAGATGTTTACCTCTCTAATCACTGGTACTGAGGCGTCCACTGACTTGAATAGTCGTCTTGACCCTCCCCAATAGAAGCGTGACCAGTGTCCTGCATGGCAGCGCTCTACCTATGTCGTTGTTTGTGCCACTTCTGGCACCGTTATTGCTTCCCATGGCTGCTCGATTGGTTGGTTAATAGGTCTAGTTATTGCGAGAAAGATTTGTTATCCGCGTACAAGGCTTTGACGTTCTGGACCTTCTTCGTTCTCGGCTCGGGACAGTCGGTGTTGGACTCGTTACGAGGCGCAAGGACGTGCTTGCGTGGACGAAAGAGGAAAACACGAGGATTCGGCCAGCAGCGGCACGGCGGGTCGACCTCGTAAGACGTCAACCCCGGACGCTGTTCGTCGCATTGCTTCGGTGCCTGTTTTCTCGGAGAGACCCATCCCTGGAGACCATCTCAAACAACGCTCTCCATCGAAGGTGTAAGTGATTTTGGTGCCTTCGTTTGCTTTGCAGCGAGTGTACTTGTTGCTTGGTTGCTTTAATGTACATGTTGTTGAAGTAAGAGCAGCCGGCAGAGTGTGTAACCGCATGGAGACCAGCAGTTACTATTTCTATTTAAAAATCCGCTGGTTGGATTACTATTAGGAAGCTCATTAGCTCGAAGGTGTGTGTGTTGTTTTTTGGGATGGCAGTATCCAGAAGTTTATATATTGTCTGTAGGAGATTTTCAGTGTATTTTGTTTGCCATCAGATCGAAGTCCCTTGTATATTGCTGTAAAATTTGGGTCACTTCTACTGAAAGCACTTATTCAGTTACTAGCAAAGACTCGTATCCTGTAAAGCGAGTCATTTGTACGTAGTTCCTTTAGATAGGTGGCTCTGTTGTATCGTATTTACCTTGTCCCATGACAGAACGTGCTATGAATCAAGGACAGATCCATTTATTACTCACTGCTATTAAGACACGTACGGTACAATAGGATGGAGTGGGACCGGTACAGCATTTCCTGGTCGCTGAATTGGAAGCGGAGGCCCTACTCCGTGGCCTGCGAGGTCACCTGACCTGAATCTCCTTGATAATTCCCTGTGGGGCTATCTAAAGTCACTTGTGTGTGAGACCACAGTGGATACTGAGATGGAGTTAGTTGTCAGAATTCTAGCTGCCTGTGGTGTGATTCGAAACACTCCAGGGATACTTGCCTGGATGCATCAGATTCTTGTTCGCCGATGTCATGTTTGGATTGAGGTTGATGGCCGTCAGTTTCAGCACATTTCGTAAAATACAGTACAAGTGGTATGTTCATTGTGTCAATGATGGTATTTGCAGTTAACTAAAGTAAATAAAAAAGTACACAATAATGTGATTTTATTCTTATTATCTCCCTAAATTGGCTTCTCCGACCTCAAGCTCCCAACCTCATATTGTTCAGTGACGCATTCTCTACGTCCCGTTAAATTTTTTTACGTTCTTAAGGAAACACCCTGTATGTAGGAAAGCGTCTTGTGGCACAGTTCAGGCGAAGTTACACTGCATGCGACCTAAGCTGGTTGCATTCAGCTGCGGCTCTGCTTCGCCTTGCCGCCTGTACGCTGGAGTTGCACGACGCCCGGAATTTCATCTCGCTGCAACACAATGACCTCGCTCTGGGCTTCCGCAGGAACCTCGCCCCGGCCTTAGCGAAATAGAGGGAGCCGCGAGCGACTTCCCACGCCAGTTGCCATTCGCCACTCACCCGGCGCCGGGCTGAGGAACCTCTTTGTGAGGACACGGGAGCTACCCGCGGCACGTCCTGCCCTGCTTGCGGCAACTGTTCGTATCTCGCTTCCGATCAAACTTTCTCGGGAGGAGGAAGCTAAGCTAACTACCTGTGTCTTTTCATTACGTGATTCTCAGCATTTAGTATTGGAGCTGGATAGGGGAGGGGGGGGGGAGGGGGGGACAATGCAGTTTAGTTGGCTATTCTGTTAGTATCGACGTCGTGATGTTCATAAAAATGGATGAGGAGTTACTTTTCCACAGTTGGCGACTCTGTCGGTTCCTCTTTCTGCCTTTGAAGAATTCCCAAGCTGCATCAGTGTTGGAGAGAGGTGGACTAAAAGGTTATTTTGGAGTAACAGTTATCGTAGTTACGGTTATTTTTTGTGCTAGTTACTTCTTACAATCATTTATAGTTGTCAGCTATTTTTACTGCCCAGTTTCCTAGACACCGATGCCGTTAACTCTGAGCGTCCAGTCTTTTAAGGCAGTCATCCGGTTGTGCATCGTCGCATGCCAGTAGTGTGACGTCACAGTCAGTTTTGAAATTTTTTGGAAATTAATATTTGTCAGTTTTTTGTATTTTGGCCAGTGTCATTGTGAACGCAGCCTTACGCTTACTTATTCTTGTTTGCGGCCACAGTTAACGAGACATGAAATGGAGGTGACTGTAGAAAGACGTATGCACTTCTGCCGTCGTCTTCGTTTCATTGAGTTGATTTTATTCTTCGTACTTACACGAGACGACTTGCTGACTATTTGCAACAGACTCCAGGGACAGTAGTCATATACTCCTACCACACTGCAAGCCACCTTGAGGCGTGTGGTGGAGGATACTTCTAGCAGTCCTCTATTTTTTGTTCCATTCACCAGTGACGTACGGGCAGAATGTCTGTCGTTAAAGCTCCATATAAGCTCTTCTTTCTCTATCGCCCTCGTCTTGGTCATTTCGGGAGACGTTTGTGGGAGAAAGTAATGCTACCGGACTCTTCCCGGGACGTATTCTCGGAATAAATATAGTAATCCTCTTACTGATGCACAACGCTTCTCCTGTAACGTCTGCTGCTGGAGTTTGTTGAAAATCTCCGTAATGCTCTCACGCAGATTAGACGATTCCGTGACGAAAAACGTCGCTCTTTCTCAGATGTTGTCCATCTCTTCTATAATCCTGCTCTGTAAAGGTCCCAGATCGAGAAGGACTAAAGAAGTGATCGAACAAGCGGCTTGTTAGCCCATTCTTTCGTGTATGACATGTTCGCACGATTCTTCCTTCTGATTTTCCTATTATTTGTTTTATTTGGTGATTCCACTTAAGGTCGCTCTGGATAGTTACTCCTAGATATTTTACGTCAGATATTGTTATAAAACTCATCGATAGTTGTACTTGTACAGTAACGGACTTCTTTTTCTATGTATGTGCGGTATGTTAACATATTTAGGTTAAGGGCCAACTTTCAGTCCCTGCACTATTCATCGATCTTCTGTGGGTCATTTTGCAAATCGATACTGTCTTGTGGTGTTGTTAGTCTGCGTCATCTACGAACAGTCTTAATGAGCTTTCCACGCTTTCTGCTAGATCGTTTATACTTGTTGTAAACAGTAACGGTTGTGTCACACTTCCTACGGGTACTTCGGAAATTACCTTTACATCTGTGTATTTAGTTCCGTCAAGAGCGGCATGTTGAGTTCTGTCTGGAAGGAAGTCCTGAACCCAGTCACAAATCTGGTCCAATACTTGGTAAGCTCGTATTTTTTTCACTAAACGGTAGCGCGGGAAATGCCTTCCCGAAGTCAAGGAACGCGGCTTCAACCTGAACGCCGTTGTCTACAGCGCTTTGTATCTCACGGAGAAACAAAGCAAGCTGAGTTTCTCAAGACCTTTGTTTGCGAATGGAGATTGTCGTTCTCCAAAACGTCATAATTATTGAGCTTATAGTCCGTGAGACGAGTGATTGGTACTGACAGTTCCGGCGGGCAGACGGCGCTGTTGCCGAGCGTGGCTCACAGCACGCGGCGCCCTGTCTGCTACACGCATTCTCTAGCAGCAGAAATAAAATTGAGACAAAATACAAGTCGTATTGGTACGCATGAATTTATTTAAAGTTGATGCTTGAAATATATTAACTCGAAAACTGATAAGAGCTATTTAGTACAAGTAACTAAGATGCTGAAACATAATAAAGTTATTTGTTAAACTTCACAACTGAAATGAAAACTGTTTTCGCAAGTTGTTGAACATTAGCAGTTTTGGTTTCCATTGTTAAGTATTAGCATTATTAATTTGTTCTACTACAAGCTACAGAATAATTGGTCAGTGTATTAAGAGTTATAATCTGAAGAAAGTACTCACAATATGATGATCTGGTTGTAGATCGATAGCAAACTCCCTCCTTACATTCCTGAATACGTTGTAGTTACTGTAATGGAAAAACACCACTCACATCACTGTCAGAATCTAATTTGACATTGTCTTCCTCAGCACTACTCGAACTATCACTGCTCTCTCCCAGATGTATAATTAAATTTTCGATGCATTCTTCCACAATCCCTTTGGTTTTGGCCGCCTCTCTGATGGCACTTGCAGTGCTGTTTACAATTTTAGCCCACGTCTCGCTTGTCACTTTATTGATAGCTGCTGGAAGGAGAGTTTTCACTTCACAGATCGTGAATTTTTTATTGTTTGCAGCAATGTAATTTTTTATCTGCGCCCACACTCCTTCAATTGCATTGAAGTGACAGTGGTATGGAGGAAGCCGAACGATTTCATGCCCGTGCCTTTTAGCAATCTCGTCAATTACATATGTTGGAAATTGGGGTTTCTTTTGTGCCACAATTTCGAGCAGTTCCGCCTTCCTTAAATCTTCTGTGAAATCTACTTTTCGCCGTTTCAACCACTGAATGATATCGTCGTTTTTTGTTGCCAAGGTTGGTGCCTTATCGTGAACAACGGAATGATACGGCGCGTTGTCCATAACAATCACTGATGGACTTGTCAGATTCGTCATAAGCGATGTCTCGAACCATTCTTGAAATACTACACTGTTCATTTCTTCATGGTAATCTCCCGTCTTTTTTGACCGAAACATTTTCAAGCAGTTTGGCACAAAACCTTTCGATGTTCCTGAATGTAAGATAATAATACGCCCTCCTTTGCCAACAGGCACTGCCATTGTCCCCTCGGGCGTTCCATCATTGCAGCCTCTACGTAAAGAATGGCTGGCATTGACCCAAGTTTCATCTAACCAAACTATACTTTCGAATTCTACACCCATGATCCTGCGCAGAAATCTGCACCGCCATGCAACTACATCTGTCCTTTCCATTAATATTTTGCGTCCGTTAAACAGTGAATAGCTGAAGCCTATGTCTTTCAACACCGTACGCAATGAAAATTTGCTCCCTTTCAAAAGATCGTCTTTCTGAAGCTACACCTGTAATTTAGACAGAGTGGGATGTTCTCTTCTCTTATAAAAGCTGTATATATAACGACGAATAGCGTCTTTCTGAAAATCATCCAATGCTGTCACCTGCTTATTTCTCGGTCGCTTCTTTCCTGGTGTGTGCAGCTTTGTTGTGCCACTCTCGTCACAATCTACACTATACTGTTCTTTCCCTATCTTTACAACAGTGTTCTTACTTATTTTCAATGCTGCTGCAGTTCTCTTCACAACCTGAACAACAGGAATTAAGGGCCCACCTTTGTCCTTTTCTTTCTCAAAGTAATCCCTCACAGAGCACACGAATTCACGGGCCTGGGTGTGTAGCACACTTTTCTTCCTCCGTTTCACTTCTTGTGTTGGGCTGGTACTACCCGCCGCACTGGACATTGTTTACAACGAAACATAAACAAAGAAACACTAAAAACAACAAAAACGAAATAAACTGCGAATTCAACTTACGACGAACGACCGCACCGCCTGCACGCGAGACACTGGTAAGTTTCATAAGCGCGCGCGACCGGGTTTCAGAGCGGCAACGTGGCCCTTGCTACCCGCTTAAAGTCAGGCCGTCATTGACTGCCTGCCTGCGGTCGCTAGGCAACGGAAAGACGCTACCGAGCTGTCAATACCAAAGACTCGTCTCCCAGACTATAAAATATGTTCCATAATTCTAAAACAGATTATCGTCAACGATATCGGTCTATTATTGTGTACTTCTGTCATATGACCTTCTTGAAACAGGAAGTGAACTAAGCTTTTTGTAGTCACTTGGTACCCTTCGTTTCTCCAGAGATCTACGATAAACTACCGCTAGAAGGTGAGAAAGTCCTCTCACATAACCTTTGTAGACCTGCTATTTCATCTGTTTCAGCTGCTTTTCCACTTTGGAGTAGTCTTAGCTTATTTTCTGTTCCGCGATCGCTTATTTCAATATTTACTATTTCGGTATTCGTGTGAGTGTTGAAAAGAGGAACCATGATGTGATCGTCCATGATGAAATAATTTTGGGAGGTTAAATTCAGTATTTTGCCCTTTTCTCTGATGTCTTCTGTTTCGTTGCAGTTATGGTCACTGAACGAATAATAGATGACTTTTGATCCCCCTACTTACTTTACGTAGGACCAAAATTTTCCTACATTTTCGGCAAGAGTTTATTTTCAAATTCGTTAAACAGTTCTATTGCTCCTCTCACGGTCATTTTCTCTTCGTTCGGCTTGCGTTTGTCTACTAGGTTTTCTCTCCGCTTAAATCTATCTCTACTTTCGCTGCAGCTTTCTGACACCTCTACTGAACCACGGTGGATCCTTTCTATCTCTCAGAACCTTGTTCGGCACATACTTGTCTAGGGTATATTGGTCAATACTTTCGAATATTACACATCTATGCTCTACATCTTCACGCACAGTGGTGAGTATTTGATATTGAATATTTAGTAATTTTTATCCTGTCACGCTTGCTAAGCAAAAAAGTTTGCTATCTTTTATAACATTCCTTGGAGTACTCGTAGTCATTGATACTATCACAGCCTAATGTTCATAGATACCCTTTTCAACGTTAACTAATTGGAAAAGTTCGTGTCTGTCTGTGCAAGGATAGTTTTTCATCCATCTGCTCGAATTAATTTTCAGAGAAGACGTATTGAACCATTTCACACAAATCTCTTTCTCCAGCACTAGTTTTAATTTCACAACTTTCCTATTCCATACGAGGGTGCCGTCTTCATCACTTCTTATTTATTTCTTGGGTGCGCATCAAGTGGTGTTATATATATATATATATATATATATATATATATATATATATATATATATATATATATATATATATAAAAGTGTGACTGTATTCGCGCTGCAGTCACCATCTCATATGCCTTTCTTTCTTAAGTTCAGTCCCAATAACCACAATGTCAGGAATAAAATAAGAGGCACAATTCAGCTTCAATAGCTTACTCATCTTTTTCTTTCCATTCAGAAGAGAGATGAGTTATTGTAAGGAGAGCAGTGTTGCACTTATTTTCAGTTTAACGGCTTTTGGGAAGTTCCCATACAGCCATCTCGACACTGGAAATGGTACATTACAATCTATTGTGAAAATTCAGAGAAGACGTAAGTCTAAGTTACATCGGCTTAACAAAGGCACGAGTCCGACGTAAAACAAGTCTTATAACGACAGTATACCGAAATGCGAAAACAAAGACGAAAATGTGACACAGGTTACACAGAGGCAGTATGCTACTAATAACTAAATGAGAAATGATAAATCTCCGTTGGCAGACATTAGGGCTATTCCTAAAACAATCCACGTTAATGACTATGTATCTAAATTAATAATAAAATGTTCTTTTTTATGTCCGTTAAGAACTGTTTCAAAAGCTGCGGATGGAGAATTGAATGTCTGTACTGGTCTATAAGTACCCTGTTACCGTGTAGAGAGAATATAAAACAGTGTACAAGAAACAGATTTGGTTAACTGAGATGTGGTCTTCCCCTGGCATTCCAGTCACCAAGAAGATTCGATTAGCGACGCATGGAGATATATCTTGATGCTGGCACTGTTGACGATCTCGTACAGAAGTTTACATGTTGCTATGTCGTTGGGTACCAACAAGGTTTGGAGGCTGCTTGAGAACTAATGATCAAGTGAACGCAGGTTACTTGCAAGGACCTTTACGTGATACTGTAGGAATATATGGCTTGGAAATTCCTCTCCGCAAGAAAATGGAGCGCTGGCGCTGAGGTTGAGCCAATAGTGGTGTTTGTTGAACTTCCAACGATGAGATTTCATCCGTGGGACAACTCTCGTGAAGCTCCTCGATATTGTGTCCTTACCATGACGCTCTTGGAATCGTGGGTATGAATTAGTGTGTAGTGATTGCCTTTAATTTTAGATGTCGTCGACTATTCCTCTTGCCAGTTCGACGACAACCGCTCCCTGATAATATCATATATGTGAGGGAATTTATCATATTTAAAAACTCCATAGTATTCCACTTTGCGATCTCTTTGCTGGTTTTAAGGACTTTTCTATTCTTACTTCTGAATGTAGAAAGGTAAACTTGCTCTAAAGTATTATCTTGTCTTTCAATTGCACCAACAGCTTGTACCCCTTATCAGCTTGAAACTATATGTACATCAACTAATGGCACAAATTGTACATCCATCTGCATATTTTAAAGCATTAACCAATGTATTACCCCAATGTAATACCCCAATCTTTAGGCAGCTAATATATGCAACAGATGTAATCTTAAGACCCCTTGCCATGTAAAGTTTGCTCTCATACAGTCACTCTTTCCACCCTCTCTCTCCCTCTCACTTTCTCTTTCTCTTCCTCTCCTTCTGCCTCCAACCTTTCATATCTATCTATTAATCCCAATCAAAATTGTTATTTACGGATAATTTTACCGCTGTAGCCAATATAATTATTGTACTTAAAGTCTGGAACATTTCACCTGATTGTTATAAACAAGTATGAAGTTTAAGCCATTATAACATTTCACCTGACTGTATAAACGAGTATGAAGTTTAAGCTGTTTTACGAGTAACTTGTCAAAATCGGATTTATATGCCACATGAAGTATTTATTGCAACACGTGTATTCGACACCTCAAAACAAACACCTCCAAATCCTTTAAAAAACTATTCTGTAATAATGTTGTTACGATGTATATTCTTTGTACTTTACGATAATGTCTTCCCTTGCACCCAGCAGTTTCCAGACGCCATATTTGTTTACAAATGGTTCAAATGGCTCTGAGCACTATGGGACTTAACTGCTGTGGTCATGAGTCACCTAGAACTTAGAACTACTTAAACATAACTAACCCAAGGACATCACACACATACATGCCCGAGGCAGGATTCGAACCTGCGACCGTAGCGGTCGCGCGGTTCCAGACTGTAGTGCCTAGAACCGCTCGGCCACTCCGGCCGGCTATTTGTTAACAAATATGATAGTACACATGTGATGTGTTAGACAGAGAAAGGAACCTGTGACCACTGAAGGTACTCTGTTTTACTTATTTTATGTTTACCGTTAGAATAAGTTTAATTTTTTGTCAGAAGAAACCCAAAACTATGTTCTGAAACAGTGTCTTGTTTCTCCACTAGACAGTGCCATAAGTTCCTCCAAAATATCGTTACACAACACACAAGCAGAGGTCACACTAACTAATGTAAATCCTCCTGATGATGGAGGCTTAAACCTTTGAAAAGCGTCGTGGAGATAAATAAAACAGTGACTGGTAATAGTAAACTTGTTGTTTCATTTAAAGGAATGGTTACATTCAATTGTGTCTGCCCTTATGACGTCTTCATCTTACAGCTCAGGCCTCAAGTCCAGTCACTTCTTTATGATTGTGAAATGGAATGATGTAATTCTCCTTGCAAGCGACATGGTTCTAAAGCAGTAATTAGATGACAAAGGCACCTTATTGTAAATGGTAATATATTGAAATACTTTCAACTCTCCGCATCAAACCATGCTTCCGAAGGTTACGTTGGGTTATCAGGCGGATGCCATAACTGGAAAGCCTCTCCAAAATATTTCCAATTGGCAAACACTCTGACCTACTTACAATCTAATGGGATATTCGGCTGAGGACAATGCTGTACAACAGCCTACCCATCCTTCATGAGAGGGATGTGAAAGTTGCAATAGAAATAAATGAAAAATGTTCCCTCCCATTTATTCCCAATTGGAAACCCCTCTGTGCTACTACCAGCAAGTCTATTTAGAAGAAGGAAAAAAAAGAAGATAAGACTTTCAGAACATTTTAATGCAAAAATCTGCAGCCATATAACAAGACTCAATTCTACTAATGATGATTTGTGGAAAATATAAATTAATTTGATACAGAATTACAGCCTTTCAGAAATATTGTTTTATTCTTGTGTCTCTTCATTCTAGACATCACTGGTCCATTCCTGCCAAATGAGCAACCACACAACCGAAACCCGACCCTCAACCTGACATCAGTATTGGAAAGTCACCCGCAGAGAAAGAATAAGAACTCCTCTTCGATTGACACGTAAATCTAGTGAGTAAGAAAATGTGTAAATAAAAAGAAGAGACCGCCAGTGAGGGTGAAGGTCTACAGTGTGTCGCCATGCTTCTTACAAGTATTCACTAGGAAATATGAACAAGTTATTCCACCGTTATGAGAACTTCTCTTTCTTTTTGCCCTGCATGAATACTCCATCGAGCCCATCAGTGTGCCTGAGGGATTTCCCAGGTTCATAAAATTCTCATTCCTCGACTGTTCTTCCGGTCACACAAAGGATGGGGCCCCTCCACGCCCACACCAAAGTGGTGACCAAACCAAAAGTTCTACTGTCACCTCACATGTTAGTTTTTGAATCAGGAGTCACAGGATGCGGGCTGTGATGTTATCCATGCGTCTGGGTAAGATTACTCACTAACATGGTCCATCAGGAGATAGAGAGTGGACGAAAGCGATCGAAGGGTAGCGGTTGTAAGGGCAGAGGAAAAAAGGTGCCAAGGCAAGAGCCAAGGGAAAAAAACCTCTGCGACAGTAGGACGGGTAGTAAGGGCAGTAGCGGCTTGCTATCTGCGACAGTGCATGCAAGGTGTGGTTGTGTTAGTTCGAGGTATCGTGCATCGTTACCTTTGTCGTTGTTGGAGCTCGTTGCGGCGCTTGCTGCAGTTGCTGCGTCCCTGCAACAGTTCAAGATCGTTGTAGATTAGTGGGCGATCGGTCATATATCGGCTCACAGGTGGTGTAGGGGGTGTGCGTGGCTGGTTTGCGTGCTGTGTACAGTACGGTTTCCCTGCGGTTGCCTGTTTTTCGGCTGGTCGAACATCTGGGGTTTCCAGTAATAACTGTGTTGCAGGGGCTCGCCAGTACTGTCGTGTTAGCGTTCCATGGACCATAGATGTTTAGTTCCTAGCCAGTAATGTCTTTGGTCTGTTATGCTTCCATCTATGGTTGTGGTCGTAGTTACCCAGAGAAAGGATAAACGGGTTGCGCGAGTGTCTCGTGTTATTGTACAGTCGTGTGGAGAGTTTTTGGAATACCTGCAAGATAGTATCTAGCCGGTATTCCCGGTGAAGGTCCGCGATGCGTGTGTAGCGCGGAGCGTTGCTTATGATTTTGAGTACTTTGTTCTGTATGAGCTGCAGACGGCGCAGGCGAGTTGGCGCAGGCGAGTTGGCGCAGCGTATCCCCAGATAGGGGCAGCGTACGTCATCAGGGGTCGAATAAGTGTCATGTACATGGACCTAGACACCCTCCTGTTCAGTGTGCTACGCCTGTTAAGCATAGGGTAGAGTTGTTTGAGCCTCGCGTTAGTTTTGTTGGTCACGTGTTGAATGTGGTCCCCCCAGAGTAGTTTGCTGTCCAGCCAGACACCGAGGTATTTGACCTCCTCGCGGAAACGTATTGGGCGTGTGTGTAGTGTTATTGGGTCGCCGTGCTGATGCTTGCGCAGTTGCTTCGGTCTTCTAGTGAACAGAACGGCCTAGCACTTGTCGACGTTTACTCTAACACGTCATTTCACCAGCCAAGGCTCCGCCGTTCTGAGTGCAGTCTGTAGTCGTGAGTTAATGTTAGACGGCTTCCAATCTTGCGCAAGGATGGCGGTGTCATCCGCGTAGATTGCTACCGTCGTGTTGTGTGTAGCTGGAGGGTCGTTAATGTAGAGGTTAAACAGTAAGGGCCCTAGGATACTTCCTTGGGGTACTCCTGCCTGTATACCATGTCGTGTCGATTGTTTGCCCTGCACGTCGGTGTTGAAACTCCTGTCCGAGAGATATGAGTGTATGAGACGTACGAGCCCGTCGGGGAACCCTGCGTCAATAAGTTTGCGTATTAGGCTGTTGTGCCATAGACGATTGAAAGCCTTTTCGATGTCCAGCAACACCGCCCCAGTTGCTTTGTTTGTGTTGTATCCGTGTGTTATGTATTCAACGACGCGGAGGAGTTGTTGTGTTGTTGAGTGGTGATTCCTGAAACCGAATCGCTCCGTGCTCAGGGTGTCGTTTGTGATACAGTGCCTGGTGAGTCGTTTCAATATTACCTTCTCAACGATCTTGCTGAGCGCGCTCAGCAGACTGATGGGTCGGTAATTTTGTGGGAGGGAGTGGTCTTTTCCCGGCTTCCTGAACATCAGGACCTTGGCCGTCTTCCAAAAGGCGAGGAAGTGTTGGTGCTTGAGCATGGCATTCGTGATGTGTGTTAGGTAGTCTACAACTTTGTCCGTGAACTCCTGGAGGACACGGGTTTGAATGCCATCGTGACCAGAGGCCTTCCTAGCGGTGGTATGCATGATGGCCCATTTGACTTCAGCTGTACTAGCTTGTCGGATGGTGTTGCGCGCTGGTTGGGCCAAGATGCGTGTGACCTCCTGGTCCGTAGCAAGTGTGAACGCTGGGTCTGAGGGACCCAGGTTCGGTGTGAATGACGCTGCGAGTGTGAGGGCCATCAGTTCCGCGTTTTCTTCCGCAGAATATGCTGGTCCGTCGGGCCCTTGTAACGTGGGGGTGTACAGTTTCTTCCTGGCGAAGTGTCGGGCTA
Organism: Schistocerca nitens; assembly: GCF_023898315.1. Taxonomy (NCBI): domain Eukaryota; kingdom Metazoa; phylum Arthropoda; class Insecta; order Orthoptera; family Acrididae; genus Schistocerca; species Schistocerca nitens. The sequence continues at coordinate 709,673,353 of NC_064614.1, read as the reverse complement.
GCTGCCACACGCCAGGTCGCGTGGTGTCCAGCCCTTCGAGTTTCTGGTCCCACTGTTGTGTCTTAAATGTTTGTATTTTTTCCCGGATTATACCCTGGAGCCTGTTAATGTGCTGTTTGAAGTGCTGGCGCCTGGTACGCTGCCAATGTCTCCTGAGGCGGTTCCTCATTGACATTAGGCACAGATCTCCTAGGGCAGAGCAGCACTGTGTTGTTGTGGCGTGCGGATTGGAATGGTGTCGGCTATTGCGTCCTGGACGGCGCCGGTGAGGGTTTCAACTGCCTCGTCAATTTGGGCTGTCTCGTTAATCGCGTGGGTGGGTGAGATGCGACTGTCAAGCGTTTCCTTGAACTGGTCCAATTCGCGCGGCTGTAGTCTAACATCCTGCGTTGTTCCATGTGCTGCAGTGTTTCTTCAATTACAGTATAACGGGTTGGTGATTTGAGGGCAGGTCGTTTTCAATGGCAACGTTGAGTGTCGTTGTTATGCCCTTGATGAGGGCCATGTCTAACACGTCTGGCCTGTGTCCCCTCCGGTAGGGAATGTGCGTCGGTTTGGTCGGCGCTAGTGTGATGTAGTTTAGTCCTAGTGCGTGTTCGTATAGTTTCTTGCCGTTGGAGTTTCGTAATCGTGAGTTCCAGTCCGGGTGTTTTGCGTTAAGATCTCCAGCGGCTATTACGCGCGGTGATATGTTGAGTAATGTGCTGATGTCGCGTGTTTTAATGTTTTTAGGGCTGTTGTATACTGACACCAGTGTAGTGTAGGCTCCGTTGAACATGACCCTGACGGCGGTTGCCTCTACTTTTTCAAGTTCAGGGAGCACTATGTTTGTGTGTTCTACGTCTTTGTGTATGATGATGGCTGTTCCGCCGTGACCGGAGCCGTCCGGTCGGTCGGTACGATAGACGCAGTAGCCGGTGAAGTTTAGTTGGTTGCGTGGTTTGAGCTTAGTTTCGCTCAGTAGTGCGATAAGGATACCCTTACGCTCCATGAGCGCTTTTGTTGTTGATCCCGTCTGCATTCCAGAACAGGATTTGTGTCAGTGTCTGGTTGTTTGCGATGGGGGCGGGGTGTGGCATGTTATCCATGTATGGGTGTAAACAGTGTGGTGAGCGCTGTTTGTATGGCGGCCCAGTACTGTCCAGGTTGAGCAGTCAAGAGCCGTGCGACGAGTGTGGTGACGGCCGCCGCGAACTTGTTAAAGATCTGAGTGGTCGTGTGATGGGGGAATATTGTTTCCAATAAACCCTCAAGCGTTCTGTTGGTGTTGTGTGTGTCGGCCTGTGGCTCGGTTGTGGTGTTGGCGGCCGCTGGTGCGGGTGTTGGCGTTATGTGTGGGCTGGCGCTTGTGTTGTTGTTATGTGGAACATTTTGAGGTGCCTGTGTGTCAGACGTGGTGAGGGATGGAGTAGTGTGTGTGCTGGTATCACTGGCTTGCTGACTGTGTGTCTGTGTGTCAGTGTTTCGTTGTTGTTGGGTACTTTGTTGTGGTGCACGTGTGTTCCCGCTCCTGTTTCCGCGTGGTCGCCTACGCCTTCTCTGGGTTTTTGGTTCTGGGGTTCCTTGTGTAAGTGTGTCTTCCTGTGTGTCGTGTGTAGGTTCGCAGGCAGTGGCTTCAGGGGGTGGGGTTGTGTTGTTTTTGGGGGCTGGCGTTGGTACTGGTGTGGTTGTAGCGTTGTGTGTTGGCTGAGACGACTGTGTTGTTGTCGCAGCGGTTGTGTTAGGTGCGTGTGCTGGGCGCAGAGGTTCCGCGGCCTGCTCCGCTCCTCCAGGGCGTGTAGCCATGGCGAAGGACACTCCGTTCCTGACAGGGTTTGGTGCGGGCCTTGGACGTGTTATGACGTTGGGTGGCTTCGACTTTTGATTTTTGCGCCTCTGCGCCTCTTTGTACACGTCGCAGCCCCTGTAGTTGGCCGCATTGCCTTGGCCACAGTTGGCGCAACGGCGTATGTTTTCGTGGATTAGTGTACATACGTTGGATGCGTGTTTGCCAGCGCATCCGCGGGGTGCCAGGCAGCAGCGGAGGGCCGAATGACCGAACCGCTGGCAGTTGTTACATTGTTGGGGGACCTGTGGCGGTTCGTATATCTCTACCCTTACGTCCATCCGCAGAAGGCTTTTTATGTGCAGAAGGCCGCGGGAGGCGACCGTGTCGGCCATCTCGACCAGGTAGTGTGGTAGACGGTGGTGGGAGCGGAAGCCCGTCATCCTGGAAGCACTAGGAAGTTGAGCGCTCTTGTACTGTAGTGTTTGGGGTACTGGGGTCCACTCCCTTTACCACGTGCTGCTGTGTCCGTTCTTCAGCAGTCCTGTACGTATAAGTTCGATCCCCTTTTCTTTGAGGAAGATAAGGAGACCTTTATATTCATTGTTAGTTGATACGTACAGTGAGGCCCTATCCCCAGAGTACGTAGTGTGTAGCGTGCAAGGTGTGTGCCTTTCCGCGAAGGTTGTGTTGAGGACACTAGGGTCCCCGTAGTTTTGTATTACGACTGGGGGAACACCAGTCTTCTGTTGTGCGGGCGTAGCTGCGGTTGGTGCTTGTGTGGTGTTGCTGACCGCAGGTCGCGTCGTGTTTGTTGTTGTGTTGGTGTTCCTAACCGGAAGTGCGGGTTTTGGTGTAGGCAGCAGCGCCTTTCGGCTACCTTGCGAGTGTGGTTGCTCGCTTGTTTGCGTGGTGTTTCTCTGTTTGCGTCGTGGGCCCTCCACCTGCCAGGGCCCAGTGTAGTGTTGTTCTGTGTCCGCATCTGCAGCTGCTGGTTCCGCCGTTGGAGTCAGCTGCCGCAGTGGGACGGTAGTGCATGAGTCACCAGTTGCAGGTGAATGTAGCGTGATGTGGAGGGTACTTGTCCGCGTGGGGGACTCACTTGGGCCGCAGAGGTCGGTTATCAATCGACGACGCTGGCTCAGCAGTTCCTGCGCTTGCGCAGCGATCTGCCGATCCTTGTCGGCCAACACCTCCTCAACGGCGGCAAGCGGGACGTTGACGTCGACGGGAACAGCCGACTCATGCGCCTCTTTAGCTGCAGCCTTGCTGCGGGTTAGGGCGGGGGAAACACCGGCGGAATCTGCCATCTTGGTGCTTTCAGGAGCTTTATTAGGTGTGGGTGGGCACGACAATTATGCTTTCTCTGAAAATCAACCAAATAGGTCCTACAGAAGAGGTGGAATGCCCTACGGCCTAGCGTGCGCCGTTGGTGCAGTGGCGCGGCACCTAAAGGCGGTGCGGAGGAAGAAAAGTGGCCTACAGGACGAGGGGTGGCCCGAAGTGAACGGGCCCCTGTCACTGGTCAACCCTAACACAGAACGAGATAGATTCGCTAAGGGAGTTTGTAACCGAAGTTACGGGTTACTGCGAGTCAGTAACTCTTCCGACAATTGAGCTTCTCCGCGAGCTACGCGGCTTTTCGACGAAAGGGAGCAAGCTCAACGTTCCGCCGATCCACCGAGCGCTACTGGCGCCTCGAAAGGGAACTCTCTGTAAAGCAGAGCGGTCAGCGAGGCCTAAACCCCAATAGCTACCGTTGCACCGGCCGTCACCAGCTGAGAGCTCCTTCCGCTGCGACGGCAGGAGCGCGTCTGTTCTCTCATAGTTCTACTGGCTACATCATGGATGCTTCACTTCTTCCCAACAACAGGGGATGACAGGATATGAACGAGCAAGAATACGAGTACAGAGAATATTTTATGGAGTGTCGTTACGAAAGATATCCTTCGCATATGACTCTCCCTCCCCCTCTCCCTCAGACCGATAGGGTAATTTGTCTTGAATCTCCGTGATTTAGTATAAACAAAAAGGTACTTAATTAAGAATATTTTTTATAACGGAGCGCTTGTCGAAAAGCTGTTCCATTCAGATGCCATGGGCGACCCATGTAGAGTAATTGTCAGTAGCCGCAGATAGTAATTAATAACAGGTCGAAAAATCAGGTATGTGTAGCAACAGAATTGCCTCCGAACTGAATAACAAAACATGTTGTTGTTGTGGTCTTCACGCCTGAGACTGGTTTGATGCAGCTCTCCATGCTACCCTATCCTGTGCAAGCCTCTTCATCTCCCAGTACTTACTGCAACCTACATCTTTCTGAATCCGCTTAGTGTATTCATCGCTTGGTCTCCTACAATTTTTACCCTCCACGCTGCCCTCCCATGCTAAATTTGTGATCCCTTGATGCCTCAGAACATGTCATTCCAACCGGTCCCTTCTTCTTGTCAAGTTGTCCCCAATTCTATTCAATACCTCCTCATTAGTTATGTGATCTACCAATCTAATCTTCAGCATTCTTCTGTGGCGCCACATTTCGAAAGCTTCTATTCTCTCCTTGTCCAAACTATTTATCGTCCATGTTTCACTTCCATACATGGCCACACTCCATATAAATACTTTCAGAAACGATTTCCTGACACTTAAATCTATACTCGATGTTAACAAATTTCTCTTCTCCAGAAACGCTTTCCTTTCCATTGCCAGTCTACATTTTATATCCTCTCTACTTCGAACATCATCAGTTATTTTGCTCCCCAACAAGCAAAACTCCTTTACTACTTTAAGTATCTCATTTCCTACACTAATCCCCTCAGTATCAGCCGTCTTAATTGGACTACATTCCATTACCCTCGTTTTGCTTTTGTTGATGTTCATCTTATATCCTCCTTCCAAAACACTGTCAATTCCGTTCAACTGCTCTTCCAAGTCCTTTGCTGTCTCTGACAGAATTACAATGTCATCGGTGAACCTCAAAGTTTTTATTTCTTCTCCATAGATTTTAATACCTACTCCGAATTTTTGTTTCCTTTACCGCTTGCTCAATATACAGATTGAATAACATCGGGGAGAGGCTACAACCCTGTCTCACTCCCTTCACAACCACTGCTTCCCTTTCATGCCCCTCGACTCTTATAACTGCCGTCTGGTTTATGTACAAATTGTAAATAGCCTTTCGCTCCCTGTATTTTACCCCTGCCACCTTTAGAATTTGAAAGGGAGTATTCCAGTCAACATTGTCAAAAGCTTTCTCTAAGTCTACAAATTCTAGAAACGTAGGTTTGCAAAAAAATGGTTCAAATGTCTCTGAGGACTATGGGACTTAACATCTCAGGTCATCAGTCCCCCAGAAATTAGAACTACCTAAACCTAACTATCCTAAGGACATCACACACATCCATGCACGAGGCAGAATTCGAACCTGCGACCGTATCGGTCGCGCGGTTCCAGTCTGAAGCGCCTAGAACCGCTCGGCCACCACGGCCGGCTAGGTTTGCCTTTCCTTGATCTTTCTTCTAAGATAAGTCGTAAGGTCAGTATTGCCTCACGCGTTCTAACATTTCTACCGAATCCAAACTGATCATCTGTTTAATAAAATTTAATAGAAACTAACACATTTCAGTTGACCAGGCGACACGTATAAAACAAAACACCCAAGAAATCATTCACTGAGTAACTTTCCAAGACACAGTCTCAAACACCTCGCCTACGGTACCAAATGGCTTCCGCTGGAGCCCTGATTGCCCAGGTGCGCCTCCAGCACCGCCGAAACGACTTGTAATAACCACTCTCCCACTCGGCCTGCTGTTAGGCTCGGTCGAGGAGCAAAGGAAATAAATCTGTTTTTCTGAAGTTTGTGAATATACTCGAAGGTTTCCAGCAGAAATGAAAGTCGCGACTACACAACATCCAGAACATACTTTCACGAAAGAAACTTACCTGCTAATTACTTAAACACAACTCATTACCTAAAACACAGGTACCAACATAGAGTGCCGCTGCATCAGAATAGACGTCGGTGAATATGAATGTTTGTATATACGGGGTGATACAGCGCTGATGTTTCTAGAATGGTGAAGATGGATAAATGTATCAATTTAAGGTGAGACTCCCTGTACCGGAAACGAACGATTTGAAAGTTACAAGTGAAAATCTTTCTGATACATTTGACAGTGGAATACAAGTACTGGTACTGTCATTGCTTAGGCTGTAGTGTAGGAAAATTTCAGAGATGATAGTATGGACAAAACAAGAAAAGATGTCTAGTAAACATGGGCTCTAAAACGCATACTTTAAGAGCTATGAGCACTTGTTCATTAGAGGTGATAGATTTCACACTAGGGAAGATGAACAACTGCTCCCAGCTCCTCGAGTACGCATTTTAAATCCCATGTTTACCAGACATTTTTTCTTGTCTTGATCCATAATACTACATCTGAAAGTTGCATATCCTATATTCTTAGCAACAACTGTACTGGTAAATGTATTCCTCTGTCAGAAGCGTCAGAATGATTTTTGCTTTTAACTTTCGACTCGTTCGTTCCCTCAACCAGGGACTCAGACCTCAGATTCAAACATTTATCCGTCTCCATCATCCTTGGAAGTCTGTAACATCATCACGGAATACATTTACAGGTGCTCGCGCCCATAATTTTAACGCTCTGTAACGTTGTTGGATCACGTTTCCGGACATGCTTTCCAATGTAAAACTTGATCTACTAAGTCCTCTCTACAACCTTCAGAGTGTGTAACATGAATTGTGACACTCCCTGTACATGTCAGGCAATACTCGATGGATTCTTACTTGCCTCAGCAGAGAGAGATCTTAAGATCTGACAGCCCTCCAATGGGGAATATTGCAAATACCATTTTTGTTTGAACGTCCAGTCGTCTGTACAGCTAATCAAAATGTATTCTCTGTGATTAAAACAGAAGACGGCACACAGGTGTAAGTGTACTTTCCTAAATCAGGGTAATTGTTAGCGGTAGTCAACTCAAAACGAGACACATGGAAGAAAATTAAATGAGCTCAGCTCCTTATTATTTCAAAAGTGATTGTCATATCTGTCATAGATCAATACCACTGTGAGACAAGTTGGTCAATGCCATCATGGGAAAATGTTGTGGTTGCCTACGGAAACATGATTGTGCGGAGGCAAACACGTCTTCATTTGAAGCAAATCGGCGGCTATGAATGTCTTCCCTCACTGCTCCAAAAATATTGTAATCGCATGGGGAGAGATCGGCACTGCACGCAGGATGTGTAAGGGCTTCCCAGCGACACTTCTGTAGCGTAGTCGAAACGACCTTGGCAACAAACCTTCCTCTATGAACTATGTGCGTGAGCTTGAACTACTCGGGCGGTAAGCAACATTCCAAGATTTATCACGAATAGAATATTTCTGGGATCTGCTCGAACGTGACCTTTGTCCCAGTGCCGGTAGCCAGGGTACCAAGTACCAGTTACAACAGTTTGTGGACCATCTTGCGTCACGAGAGGTTCCTAAGGCTTCATGACACCATTCCCAGTCGAATCAATGTATGCGTACAGGCCATAGAGGGTGCACGTCCTGCTGATACGAGGGCTCATACTGCTAAGTTCTTTGTAAATCTGACTCGATTTTGTAATTTTTTCGGGAAGCATGTTTTCTGTAACCAGTGGGTCACAACTTCAGTGTACTTGAAGAACAGCGTCACGAAACTACAAAAACCTGCTACAATGAGTATTCTTTTATCGACAACGTTTCGACAAAGCGATGATCTTCAGATCACGGATATCATTAAATCAGATGAAAGGACATTCCTTGACGTCAAGTACATAATTATTATCAATTGCAGCATGTGATTTGTACGTGCCCCCAGTTTCATATATACTTTAATACTTTTTTATTGACTAATACAAAAATATATCAGATAGTGGATGCATATATCAGTGATAGATTCTGCAGCTGATAATAATTACCTAATTGACGCCAAGGAATCTTCTTTTAATCTGCTGTGGTGGTCTTAGTGAGCTGATGATCGGTCGCATGAGCGAAACTGGTTCTCGAGAGAAAAAACTACCTATTATAGCAGATTCTGATTGTTTCATGATGCTGTTCTTCAACGAGTTAGTACCCTCTTGTTTTTGCCTGCTTCTTTATTACATAAGGACATAGGAGCATGTTGTCCGCTATGTAGAATGACTATAACTTCCTTTGCAGTTCTGTTTGCACAACTTTTGCAGTTCCAATTGGAGCTTCACTCTGACGATGAACTGAGATTCGCAGTAATTATGTAAAATTTGCTTTAATGTTTCATTTTTGTCTGTAAACTTCCTCTTTATGCATTTCTATCTTCTCTTGCGATTAGCTATGCGCTATCGTTCCACTTTTGCTATTTCATTTCATTTGGATATCGAGATGAAAGAGGTTGAAATAAAATAAAATGATTCAGACTGTGCCAGTCTTGAAATATATACGATGAACAACTACGACAATTACTCCCCCCGTCCTTCACGACATCTCGTGACACATTCACCGAGCCTCTCGGCGCCTTTGTGAACGAAAAGGTGTGTTACCCATCACTCGAAGCAACCTCTCGACGCCGACAATAGAGAGTATAACATGAGGTGATCACCTGGTGATGCTGCGCAGTCTTTAATCATGAAATGTGCTGTACCAGATGGATGTCTTAGAACACTTAGAACAAGATAACCATCTTACTTGGTTGTAGCAGTCGCACGACTTCGCCCGTAATGCCATTAACTGTTTCCTCCCTGCTTCAATGGTTACTAGGGTTGTGACGAAACAGGCGACATTCAACTTCCAAGCTAACTCGAACTGCCGCTATCGACAGTCACAAACCACATTTGATGTCTTACAAGCTGATCGCTACGCCATTTTGCATCAATTCTGTTTGAAAACTAAATACTGTTAACTAGATATGTTTGTCTTTTGTAGAAGCAGGGCAATACATTAGTTTTAGCGAGGCTGGCTGGATTTTCACAATTTAACCTTGTAAACGGAAATGACCCTGAAGCCTGAATGTGTGGCATAAAAATGAGTTATAAGACTGCCCAAAGAGCTGGAGAAATCTCGAAATATTTCTAGTACAAGTGCTTTGCAGTGGACCGCTGTAAACTATCCTACAGAAAAAAGTATCAAGCAAGTGACTGTGACTACAACACAAAACGGGCTGAATGGTATGTGTAAATAATAAGTTCTGCGTCTATTTCGAAACGTCAATGAGCAGCAGTGCAGATAATTCAGTTCATGTGCAGTAGTAACGATATTGTAAGCTGAGGCGATTTTGCAAGTAATAATCCGAATGATGGCCGCAGAAAGACGAGACATTTTGCCAAATGCCAGTTTTGTCGCATACTGACTCAGATACCTAATCAGCTTCCATACAGAAGCTGCCGCTGATCACAGAGGAACACTAAGCTAACAGATGCCAACAGAAAAGAATTAATACGTGCTAAGTATTCAAAAGTTATCTCTTTGAATTAATGATAATCGTCATTATACATATTCAATCAGTTCAACTGTTAATCTGTAATATTTCCGGAGCTACAGAAGACATCGACACAAAGTTTTTAGAGATTAATTAAACAAAAGGGGACAAGCACCTTATTGTACTGACAATGATCACAACATTTTCATCCAACGAGAAAAGCAACTATTACTTACTGGTACTTTAAGAATAGATCTGTGGACATTTTTAACGATATTAGAGAGAAACCACAGAGTGAGAAAAACTGTGCACACAAACGGTTCTGTATAGACTGAGTACCTGACTGTTTGTCCAACTGTTAAAACTTTAAAATACTAAAACTCCTTCACTACTCAATGAATTTTTACATTTATTGGTGATGATTCATTTCGGGATCATAATCAAAGATGCCCTACGTCTGCGAAACAGGTCATGACTATTAAACGTAATTTTTGAATGGGTGTTTTTGTTGTTAAGTTTTTGGAAAATTACTTCTGATTCTGTGCGTAACCAGAAGTATCTACAATAAATGTGAACATGGTTGTGTAACAGTACAATACCATCAGATAACATAATAACTACTGCTCTGCATAGTAACTGTTTCTTTTTTTCTACCACCTTAAGTACGGTAACTGACGATTCAAACACCTTGAAAAGTATAGAGGAATATTAAATTAGTTGCGACTAATTGTAAGAGGATGGTAGAAAGTTATTTGTTATAAATCTGACTCAACAAATATGTTGTGAGCATTTCCCCTGTAGTCAAAGTCTCGACATGAGCGTACTGTCAGTCTACAGACAACGAAAATATCTGACCACTTAGACAACGTACCACATATTTTCGCTAAACTGGAATCCATCGGACACCGGCGGCGCACGGCGACCTTTGAACATTGAAATTTGTAGAAGGAGAGCTGTCAGTCTGTGATTGATTGCATATCTGGATTTCGACTGTAACACAGTCTCATCGATGTATTACCAGGTTACTCATATAAGCCCAACCACGTCAGCACATAAAGACAGGACAACTGACGCTAGCATTGCCACACCATGTAGCGTCAATTCTCACATTTTCATGCTCTGAGACGGTGAAGTCTATACGACTCTTCTGGTAATTTACCGATGATGACCATGTAATTACTGATTCTGCGACTGACTGCTGTCCTTCTTTACATTTAAATGTGTTCTACCTAACTAACTGAATTACATGTAAAAAATGTGTAAGAAGATTAGTTAAGTGTGATTTATGTTGAGGATGTTAACATTGGCAATAGTTCATGTAATTTACATCATTTCACGATATACTGAGCTTCGCGCTAATTCAATGCTGCTGTATTTTTACAGCGACAGGCTCAGTTCTGATGAAGAAATGTATGCAGGGTGAATGTTAATAAACCCGACAAACTGCAGAGACCTATTCCTGACTGGAAATAGAGGAAAAAAGGTCCTATGAACATGTGTCCGGAAACGCTTCATTGTCACGGTAGATGGCGCTGACAAATTAAAGTACCCCTGACCACTCGCGGTGTGTTCCTTGTGTGTTGCAGGTTGTGTGTTCGACGCAGCGTACTGTAAGTAGCAGAATAGTCCAGTATTCATTCCGGGAAGAAGCCTAGATGTTGTTCGTGTACGGCCAAGCAGATGGAAACGGTCAAGAGACAGCACTGCTATACTAAAACAAGTACCCTCACAGACACCAACCACATCACACAACATTTCAAGACCTTTTCGGACGTCTGTTTGAAAGGAACCGTTATCACACAATTGCGCAAAAACGGCTTGAAATGTTGTACGAGGGTCAGTCAAAAAGTAATGCCTCCTATTTTTTTTCTACATTTAATTGTCAGGAAATTTAAATGCAATTACATAGGTTGAAAACCACAACATTGAGGATCATTTTGTCATTTTTCAATGTAATCTCCGCCCATCTCTACAGTTTTGGTCGATCTTTGAACAAGGGCATGTATCCCAGCACGGTAAAAATCACAGCTCTGCTTCCTAAGCCATTGACGCACGGATGTTTTGACGGCCTCCTCATCTTCAAAATGAATCCCACGATGAGCTTCTTTTAGTGGCCCGAACAGATGGAAGTCTGATGGTGCCAGGTCAGGGCTGTATGGGGGATCAGGCAAAACTTCCCATCCAATTTTGACAATCTCGTCAGAGGTGTGACGACTGGTGTGTGGTCTTGCATTGTCATGCAAAAGAAGAACATCTGCCATTGATTTTGTTGGGCGAACTCGCTGAAGACGTGCTTTAAGTTTTTTGAGGGTTGTGACGTATTGAACAGAATTTATTGTGCATCCCTGCTCCAAAAAATCAACCAGAATCACACCCTCTGTATCCCAGAAAACTGTTGCCATAACTTTCCCTGCCGATCGCACAGTTTTGAATTTTTTCTTCCTCGGCGAGCTTGTGTGACGCCACTCCATTGACTGCCTCTTTGATTCGGGTTCAAAAAAATGCACCCATGTTTCGTCCCCGGTCACAATTTTTTTCAGAAACTCATCTCCCTCCAAACGGAAGCGCTGCAAGTGTTGGGAGGCTATTGTTTTCCTTGCCTCTTTATTCTGATCGGTTAACATTCTTGGAACCCACCGTGCACAAACTTTTGAGTACCCCAATTGTTTAATAATCGTGATCACACTGCCTTTACTAAGAGAAATAATGCGACACACTTCATCTGCAGTCACCCGACGGTCACCACGAATGATGTCATCAACTTGCTGAATGTTGTGTGGAGTCACTGCACTCACCGGCCTGCCGCTCCGCTTTTCGTCAGTCAACGGTGTTTGCCCTTCAGCTTCCTTACAACGACGAACCCATCGTCTAACAGTGCTGACATCCACTGTCACAACACCATACACCTTCTTCAGTCTTTCATGAATGCGTATGGGCGTTTCACCTTCTGCATTCAAGAATTCAATCACACAACGCTGTCTCAAACGAACATCGATGTCGGCCATCTTACAAACTTCTGCTGTGCTGCCACCTGTTGACACAGAAAGTTACTACTGCAGTGGATTGCAGAAGAAGGTTTGAGGAATGGCGCCAAATTCAAATTTTTCACTTAACTTAATTTCTTTAAGTAGAAAAAAAATGGGAGGCATTACTTTTTGACCGACCCTCGTATGATGTAGTTGGTATCTGTAAGTTTACTTTTTCAGTATAACCATTTGCTTGTACATAAACACAATCTCGGTTTGCTCCCGATATGAATACCAGATGATTCTGTTGCTTTGCTGCGTCAGTTGCATATCCTACAACACACAAGAAGCACCTGGCACGTGGTCAGAGGAACTTTTAATCGTCAGCGCCATCTACCGTGACAACGGTGTATTTCCAGATACGTGTTCATAGGACTTTATTTCTTCATTTCTAGTCAGGAATCCGTCCCTGCAGTTTGCCCTGTACACGTAAGAGAAATTTAAGAATTTGACATGTGGAAGCAAAATCTTTTGCGGTAACACTTGATAATGACCTTAAGGCTGAAACAGCAATTACAACATAAACGATCTCTATAGTCAACGACGCATATAACGCACTTTAAAAATTCCACAAAGTATGAAGCATTACCATAATAAATTAAATGTTACTTCGTTTTACCTCTCCTTTTAATTTTTTGTAGAGTGATAAACTTAAATCTCTATAATAGCATATTGGGAGTTGACCAGACCCTTCGACCCTTTTAAATGAAAACGTCTTGGCAATTTCAGGTCATACGCTCTGTTTCCCTTGATACAACGGAGAATTGAAGCTTTGCGGTCGGCATCGACCTTCGCAGACAACTTGACATAGCACATGATGACAGATAAGAAGCACATACCAAATATTGAAGTATTGTATCGCACCACACATTCAGCAGGGTACTTACTACATAAATACAGTGGTCATACCATTTAAAGGTAGGAGATGTTACTTTTATTTGCTGAACTTCGTGCCCGGCGGTCAAATGACATAGTATTTGATTTCGGAGAGAAAGTCCTCGTTCAATTCCGACAGTGAGCTGGCGTTTCCGCTACATCCAGACACGACTTTCGCCTAACCTTGTATACGTGAGGCAGCAGCATCGCACTTTCTCTGTACTTCGAATCGCCCCCTAAACGGTCATAAACCCATAACATTTCAGCCTTCCGGAAGCAACTGCCAGATCAAACTACAGACTTTTATTGCAGCAGATACTATCCAGCGTTATTCTCATTCTGCACAGATATGCAGTGACTGACAATAGAAAGCTCTAAAACTAACAAGCAATTCGGAAATTGTAGGAGTAGGAGACAGTTAAGATTCATATTACTACGTAGACTTTTTACGGCAGTAACGGCTACATAGACTGAAGTGCCAAAGAAACTGGTATAGGCATGTGTATTCAAATATAGAGATATGAAAATAGGCAGAATACGGCGCTGCAGTCGGCAACGCCTATTTAAGAAAACTAGCGTGGGACGCAGTTATCAGACTGGTTACTGCTGCTGCAATGGCAGGTTATCAAGATTTAAATGAGTTTGAGTGTGGCGTTATAGTCGTCGCACGAGCAATGGGACACAGCATCTCCGAGGTAGCGAAGAAGCTGAGATTTTCCCGTACGACCATTTCACGAGTGTATCGTGAATATCAGGAATCCGGTAAAACTTGATATCTTCGACATCGCTGGGGCCGGAAAAAGCTGTAAGAATGGAACCAATGGCGACTGAAGAGAATCGTTAAACGGGGCAGAAGTGCAACCCTTCCGTATATTGCAGCAGATTTCAATGCTGGGCCATCAACAAGTGTGAGCGTGCGAACCATTCAACGAAACATCATCGATATGGGCTTTCGGAGCCGAGGGCTCACTTATGTAGCCTTGATAACTGCACGACACAAAGTCTTACGTCTCACCTGGACCCGTCAATACCGCATTTGACTGTTGATGACTGGAGACATGTTGCCTGGTCGGACTTGTCTCGTTTCAAATTGTATCGAGCAGATGGACGCGTACGGGTATGGAGACAACCTCATGAATCCATGGGTCCTGCATGTCAGCAGGCAGGAACTCTTCAGGCCGTGAGGGCTCTGTAGTGGTGGAGAGGGGGAGGGGGGGGGGGGGGGCGGCGTGCGCAGTTGGAATGGTATGGGACCCCTCATACCTCTAGTTACGACTTCAGCAGGTGACTCGTACGTAAGCACTCCGAAGGACTTGGGCAATTCCAGCAGGGCTATTCGACACCCCACACGTCCAGAATTGCAACAGCGAGGCTCCAGAAAATCTCTTCGAATTTAAACACTTCCGCTGACCACCAAACTCCCCAGACATGGACATTATTCAGCATAGCGGGGAGGCCTTTAACGTGCCGTTCAGAAGAGATCCCACCCTGTCGTATTCTTACGGATCTATGAACAGCCATGCAGGTTTCATGGTATCAGCTCCCTCCAACACTGCTTCAGACATTGGTCGAGACCATGCCACATCGTGTTGCGGTACTTCTGCGTGGTCGCGGGGGTCCTACACGATATTCGACAGGTGTACCAGTTTCTTTGGCTCTCCAGTGTAAATTGTTGTTGTTGTGGTCTTCAGTCCTGAGACTGGTTTGATGCAGCTCTCCATGCTACTCTATCCTGTGCAAGCTTCTTCATCTCCCAGTACTTACTGCAACCTACGTCCTTCTGAATCTGCTTAGTGTATTCATCTCTTGGTCTCCCTCTACGAGTTTTACCCTCCACACTGCCATCCAATGCTAAATTTGTGATCCCTTGATGCCCCAGAACATGTCCTGCCCATTCTTCTTCTACGGTATTTCTTTCCCCCATTCCTGTCAATTGCTCCCTTATGCTCTCCCTGAAACTCTGTACAACCTCTGTTTAAATCAGCTTGTCCAGATCCCACCTCCTTAAATTCCCACCTTTTTTTCAGTTTCTTCAGTTTTAATCTACAGCTCATAACCAATAGATTGTGGTCAGAGTCCACATCTGCCCCTGGAAATGTCTTACAATTTAATACCTGGTTCCTAAATCTCTGTCTTACCATTATATAATCTATCTGATACCTTCTAGTATTTCCAGGATTCTTCCATGTGTACAACCTTCTTTTATGATTCTTGAACCAAGTGTTAGCTATGATTAAGTTATGCTCTGTGCAAAATTCTACCAGACGGCTTCCTCTTTCATTTCTTTCCCCCAGTCCATATTCACCTACTATGTTTCCTTCTCTCCCTTTTCCTACTCTCGAATTCCAGTCTCCCATGACTATTAAATTTTCGTCTCCCTTTACTACCTGAATAATTTCTTTTATCTCATCATACATTTCATCAATTTCTTCATCATCTGCAGAGCTAGTTGGCATATAAACTTGTGCTATTGTAGTAGGTGTGGGCTTCGTGTCTATCTTGGCCACAATAATACGTTCACTATGCTGTTTGTAGTAGCTTACCCGCACTCCTATTTTTTTATTCATTATTAAACCTACTCCTGCATTACCCCTATTTGATTTTGTACTTATAACCCTGTATTCACCTGACCAAAAGTCTTGTTCCTCCTGTCACCGAACTTCACTAATTTCCACTATATCTAACTTTAACCTATCCATTTCCCTTTTTAAGTTTTCTAACCTACCTGCCCGATTAAGGGATCTGATATTCCACGCTCCGATCCGCAGAATGCCACTTTTCTTTCTCCTGATAACGACGTCCTCTAGAGTAGTCCCCGCCCGGAGATTCGAATGGGGGACTATTTTACCTCCGGAGTATTTTACCCAAGAGGACGCCATCATCGTTTAACCATACAGTAAAGCTGCATGCCCTCGGGGCAAATTACGGCTGTAGTTTCCCCTTGCTTTCAGCCGTTCGCAGTACCAGCACAGCAAGGCCGTTTTGGTTAGGGTTACAAGGCCAGATAAGTCAATCATCCAGACTGTTGCCCCTGCAACTACTGAAAAGGCTGCTGCCCCTCTTCAGGAACCACACGTTTGTCTGGCTTCTCAACAGATACCCGTCCGTTGTGGTTGCACTTACGGTACAGCCATCTGTATCGCTGAGGAACACAAGCCTCCCCACCAACGGCAAGGTCCAAGGTTCATGGGGGGGGGGGGGGGGGTCCAGTGTAAATAGTTAAGTAATAAAGTGAGTAATGGGGGTTGGGGTTTCTGTACTGTGTCATTCTTAATGCGATCATTGCGGAACGTCAGGAAGTAATCCATCACGAAATCGTGGAAAACAATATATTTTTATTTTTTTCATTTCTTATTCATTTACTTTTTTTCTACTTTGAGCCATCATTATTCTGGCGGGTTCATTCAGGACACCAAGATTTCCTGCTCTATGCCAGTCTCTTCGAGTAGCAGCTGAACCCAAAGTCCTCAATCATTTGTTCCGTGAATATTTCCTAAACTGTATTCTCCCACAACCTTTTCCCTCCAAGGTTCCCCCTAGTCAAAGGAAGTCTTTCCCTGATATCGCAACACATGTCCAATAATCATGTCCATTATTACAGTCCATGTTTTCAACACATTTCTTTCTTCAGTTATATTGTAAGAAGTTCCTCATTTCGTATCTTATCAGTCCTCATAATTTACAGCATCCTTCTGTATCTCTCTTCCGGCTTTCTCACAGTCCATACATTCTCAGAAATTTCTTTGTCAAATAAAGACCTATGTTTGATACTAATAGGCCGGTTTTTATTAATATGCTCTCTTTTACCCGTGTCAGTCTGCGTCTTATATCTGATTAGCAGCCACGCGTTATCTTGCTTCCAAGGTGGCAGTTGTGAGAGGACTCAGTACGCCTCTAAAAGGAACGATAAGGAATGCCTGGCCCAATGGGGACTGAACATCTTTCGTTAACGCACATTTTAACTACAGTTTATTAAAATTATAAAAACTCACATAATTCACCAAATCAGCAAACTTGAAAGACTGGCCCGCAAAACCAAAGGTTATAGTTAACAATTTCCAAATTGAGATAACTTGATGAGAAAGACTTAGATATGATGAAATTTACCAAATATTTTTTACATTACTGAGCATTTGAGTGTAGAATTACATGCACCCCTTTAAATAAAAGCAGACAACACTTAAAAGCTTTACATAGTCTCACACTAATACCCAACTGAACTTTAACTGGGCGCATCCACTAACATTTAAATCAATCTAAGAATTTTTTTTAAAAAGATATATACAACAACTGTGATAAGAAATTTGAAGGTGAAACTTTTACAAAATACTCTGAGCAACCTCCTGATTTTGCAAACGGTTGGCGGCGGCGACAGAACCTGTGACAGTCCGCAATAAAACGTCCAAGTTCGCCAAATAACTGGTTCTAGAACGTACACAAGACTATTATTACAAACACATTAAAATTAACACACGAATTATAGCCTGGCAACAAATAATACGTGAATCTCAAATTCCGGGGATTATATTTAGAGATTAACTGGGTCCCTTCCTTCAATACCACTCTGTTTTACAGTACAATAAAGGAAAAATAAAAATTCCTGGTACTAAATGACATAACAGAAATCTACAATAAGTTCAGGAAATTTATGGTCGCAAAACCCGCACTACCGGGCTTAATAACATAATCCCATTAATAGCTCAAAGAGGCCAGGCTGGGCCAATTCCATAAGGAGCGGCCGTAAAATAAGGCAGATGGAGCATTAAAACTCACACCAAATCTTTTCGCTGTTCACAAGAGCAAAATTTGCTAAATATAAGGTCATATGCCCTTATTCACTTCTGTCACCAAAGGATCTACGCAAAAAACAGCAAACATGTAATCAGAAGGAAGCTTTACCACAGGAGGAAGAGCTTTGTCAAGCAACTCAAGTTACTCAAATAGCGAGCAACACACTCGGCTGGTATAGTGTGTCGTAATCGCAGTTAGAAGAGCGCTGCTGCACTGCTAAATGTAAGCAACCACTTCAAAAGCTTCTCACGATATATTAGTGGAGAGACGTAAAGGTGCAACTTGCGGTCTCATGGTGGCACATAGAGTAGAACTCTAGGGAAAGACGGCGGTTTCCAGCACCAGCCCCTAGACGGCGCTGGAAAAGGCCACCCCTCCCACCAGCTACGGCACAGCACGGCCCGCACGCCCGTCGTCAAAAGCAGAGCCGCGAACCCGGGACTCCAGGTGCCCCGCACACACCACGAGCATTCCCACCAGGCCACGCCCGCCATCTCGGCGGACAGTCTGCGAGAGCTAGAGCTCGCCAGAGACCTCTTAGAAGCCGCTCGTGGATGTCCACGAAAGCCTGGTGCGCCGCGCGGGGTAGCCGTGCGGTCTCCGAGGTCACGGTTCACGCGGCTCCCGCAGTCGAAGGTTCGAGTCCTCTCTCGGACATGAATGTGTGTGTTGTCCTTAGCGTAAGTTAGTTTCAGTTAGATTAAGTAGTGCGTAAGCCTAGGGACCGATGACCACAGCAGTTTGGTCCCATAGTCTTTACCACAAATTTCCAATTTCCAAAGACTGCTGCGGTAGATCGATTCGCGGCATATTTCATGCTATTTATTAATCTCACTTTCACCGCTCATCATTACTTTGGTCTGTCGTAGGTTTAACCTATGCTGAAATGACAAAGATCGTGGGATAGCGATGTACATATATACAGATGGTGGTAGTATCGGATACACAAGTATAAAAGGGCAGTACATTTGCGCAGCTGTCATCTGCACTCTGATGTTTCATGTGGAAAGGTTTCCAATGGGACTTAACAGACTTTGAATGCAGAATGGTAGTTGCTTCTAGACGCATGGGACATTCTGTGTAGGAAATCAGTAGGGAATTCAGTACTCCCGGGTCCACAGTGTCAAGGGCATGCCGAGATTACCACTTTTCACGCAGTACCTCTCATCACGGACAACGCATTTGCTGACTGCCTTCACTTAACGACCAAGAGCAGCAGCGTTTGCTTAGAGCTGTCAGTGCTAACAGACAAGCATCCCCGCGCCAAATAATCGCAAAAATTAATATGGGACGTATGAAGAGCATATCTCAGGGATAGTGTAGTGAAATTTTGCTTTGGAGGCTGTGTAAGCAGACGACTGACTAACTAACAGCACGACATCGCCTGCAGCGCCGCTCCTGGGATCGTGGCCCTCGATGACTGGGAAATCGTGACCTGTTCAGATGAGCCTCGATTTCACTGGGTAATAATTGATGATAGGGTTCTACTGTGGTGCAGACGCCACGAAGCCGTGGACATTAGTTGTCAGTTGTCAACAAGGCACTGTGCGAGATGGTGATAGCTCCATAATCGTGTGGGCTGTGTATACATGGGTTAGGCTGGGTCCTCTGGTTCAATTGAACCGATCATTGACCGGAAATGGATGTTTTCGGCTACGTGGAAACCATTTCCCGTCAGCCATGGACTTCATGTTGCCAAACAACGATTGAATTCCTGCACGAAATCCTGTACTGGCAACACTTTCGCAATTATGGACGGCTATAGAAGCAGCATTGCTCAATATTTAATGGGGTCTTCCAACGACTTGGTGAGTCCATGCTGAACAAACCCGGGAAAAAGACGGTCCGACACAATATTATGAGTTATCTCATGACTTTTGTCACCTCAGTGTACGTGACTACTATGCAGTTCACACTTAAGAATTCGGCAGAGGGATCATACAAACAATTTATCCGTAACTATAATCGCTGGGTATCTAGTAGAAGCGACAACCTCTAAATTTTTGTGGTTAAACTATTAATTTTTTTCGAAGGAGTGGAACATTTTACATAAAAATGGTTCAAATGGCTCTGAGCACTATGGGACTTAACATCTGAGGTCATCAGTCCCTTAGAACTTAGAACTACTAACTAACCTAAGGACATCACACACATCCATGCCCGAGGCAGGATTCGAACCTGCGACAGTAGCAGTTGCACGGTTCCGGACTGAAGCGCCTGGAACCGCTCGACCACAGCGGCCGGCCGAACATTTTACATCGTTTTACATCATGGAATACTTTTTCTAGGTTGGAAAATCCTATGAAATTGCCTTCATATTTCGAAAAATCGCTTCCAACATCATGCGTGCCTCTGGTTCAATTGAACTGATCATTGACGGGCCAAACTGATTGTCACCTAGCACATTCTCAGTTCTTTCACATTCTTCCATATTTTGCTCTTGTTAACAATTTGAATTCATGAGCTGTCCAGCCAGTTGTGGGATTATCTGATTTATCTGCTCTTGCCCTCTACTGGATAGTGTGGATGGTATTTTCCCGAAAGCCCCATAAATTCCACACACTAAATTAAACAACCGTTTGTTTGTCTCCTCCAAATCTTTTATCATAATGTCAAAAAGTTCCTTCCCATAACAGAGAAGTTCAGTGCAGCTACTCTTGCCACCGATCCGCCCTCTCGTCTGCGTTTCACAGTGGAATTCCTTTTGCAAGTTTGATGTTGAAGACTTTTTTTTAAGTACTCGCTTAGATATTTTGACTTTTCTGAATTTTGATTCTGTCCTTCCTATGCTCACTTCTTTTTCGATTTCTTTTATCAGCCTTTTCTTGCATTTCTTATTGATTTTATTTTTAGGGCCTGTACAGCCGCAAATCCTTTTTTTTTTTTTTAATGAATGGTTTTGTACTTGCTTCTTCCATCCATAAACTGACATCTACTGTTACTCACAATCTCTTCGCAGTCTGTCAGTCTCACTTCTGTCATTGCACTTTTCAAAAATGTCCATTACTCCTCAGACTGACTAATTACTGCTCAATCCAGTGTTGCTGTATCTGCGTTCTCAGGTAAGTTTAAACAGAACTCGTTGTTTTGCAGTACACACTGCAGCCTTCTTTGCTCGTTGATCCTTTGTGGCGATTACCTTAATCTGCAGCATATTGTTCATGAGTGCTATTGATCTGAATCTATATTCTTTTCAGGGTTAGGCTCGAAGTCCATTATCTAATTTTATAATCTCTGCCTCACCATAAAGTAATGCGATTGGTATTTTCATGTGTCTCCACGTCTCTACAAATTATACCTTCTCCTCTTACTATTCTTGAAGAGTGCATTTCTGCTATAACTTTAAATTTACCCCAGAGCTCAAGGTGTTTTTCTCCTTTCATTGTTTCTATCGCCAAACAATATTTTCTCATATCTCTCGCTTCCAATCCTTCCCCTTCTATGATCTTCCATTCCCCATGATTTTTAGATTTTCAGCCGCAATTCACATTTTAAATTTCTGGTTCGAATCCTGCATATAATCTCCCTCTTTGGTACACTTCTGCTTGTGCTGAACCGTAGTTCTTGTCGGTTTGGACTCCAATGACATTGTCTCTGAATTATTTACGTACTATCTCTCCCCTATTTTCCTGCTCATTTTATTATTTTGTGATGTTGCCCTACGTTCGTCTGACCTGCTGTCTTTATCTTCTTCCAATTTCACGTCACTGACCCTCATTACAATTAGTTTAACCTTTTTTAATTCCCTTTTCCATACCGCATTTCAGGCTTCTGACATTCCAGGCTGCAACACTTTGAATGTTAGATTTTGGTTGGTTTTCCAATCTTTTGTCACGGTCATCACATCCATTGTAGTCCCCTCCCGGAAATCCCAGCGGTTGCCTAATCTGAGACCTTTCTCCAATGAGGTATAAT
This sequence comes from Schistocerca nitens, assembly GCF_023898315.1. Lineage (NCBI taxonomy): Eukaryota > Metazoa > Arthropoda > Insecta > Orthoptera > Acrididae > Schistocerca > Schistocerca nitens. The sequence continues at coordinate 709,651,546 of NC_064614.1, read as the reverse complement.
AACACTTTTCCAAATTACATACCACTTTTCTTGCAGATATTTTCATGTGTCTCTAACGCACTATTTTTCATTGCCTTCTGTATCTCCCTGCCAGTCATCATTGTCGACTGTTCTGGCTAATTGGGAGTTTCCATTGTAGAGGCTAAGAGGGTAGCATGAACATTTGTCATGTAGTGCATATTCTTTTGACAAGACCATTGACAGAATGACAGGTGGACTTCTCTGACCGACGTAGCTAAAGATTTTGATTCAAAATCGAAGCAGTGTCTGGTAAAGAATGCGGAACGCTAGAATTTTTGATTTTTTTATCGAAGACTGTGCCGCTACAAATCACAGGATTGCACAAAATTAACCTCGCAACCGGAAGGTGTGATGATGTACACTGCCATTACATCACTACATGTCAAAATATGAGGTACCGTTAACGGTTTAAGCGAAGGCGGGAAGAAATCTCCAAAACTTACTGAACATTTTTGATACATTTTACACGATATTGTTCGGAAATTGCAATTACGGCTACAGAGTCTTCAAAGATAGTAATCACCATTATAACGCCATACTTCAGACAAAAATTTTGTTTGAGCAACGCATAACAAACGAACTACTTGGAAGTGCTATTGTAGAATGTCTCATCAGTTCTGAGCACATGATAAATTTATACACGATTCACCAATACTGTATTTACCTATGATATACAAGACGTTACGTCTCCTCCCTTTTCAAGGGACCATATCAGCATTCATACTCAAAATGTTCCTGACAGAAAGCACAGAAAAAAACCAAAACTGGATAGTCGGTTCGAGTTCTGTACTTATTTCTCTAGAATACGAGTACAGCCATGTCACGTAAGACGTGTTGTATAAATACGTATATAATCACGATTTGATTGTACTTTAAAAAATGTATTTCCGCAGCACAGAAACAGAATGTCTTATAGGAAGACTTCAGAGAACACGCTCTGTTTTGTAGAGATGATAATTTCTTTATCATAGTTTACTAAGAGGGAGAAGTTTTTCCTTGCAATATGCTAATATATCGGTATCCGTGTACAGGATATTTGTATTGTAAATTCGGATTGAAGATCCCTACGAATTTCAGAGGCACTATAAATAACATGTGTGGACAGGAACCGGTTCCCTGCTTCAGAACCAAAAATACAATACCAAGTTTTCCGCTCTCATGAGTTAATTACGTCGAACATTCATAGTATTTTACTGTATCTCAGTTAATTATTACATCTGTAACGAACAAACAAAATAATGATAATCTCTGTTGTGGCAGTTAAACAGCACGCATATCATCAGGAGGATAAAAAACCGCGACATTGTAGCGTGACACGGATTTACTTTACGTTTCTTATTTATCTAAGTATTGGGGACTGTCACCACACCAGTTATTACATCACATAATTTTTAATTAACAGAGACACAGTCAGTTATTGGGTTGTTGCATAAGTTCGTAGCGTTTTTCCCATAAGAGTAACAAACATAACATATACACATAACAGAAACTCTTATCGTCAGTAATATATTCTCCTTCACTATTTACGACAGTCTGACAGTGCTGAGTTTTTGATTCTGCTACTGTAAAAATCACGTGTTTTTAGACGAAGAACTCGTCGAGCCTTGCTCGGAGAACATTTTCATCTGGAAAGAAATTACCTTGAAAGTTGTTCGTTAGACAGCGGAAATATCGAAAATCTTAAGGTGCAAGATCAGGCGAATAAGGTGGTTGCGAAATGACTTCCCAGTCCAACTCTCCTCTCCTCCAGAACAGGCCATGAAGGCCCAACAGTACTGACCGGCCGCAGTGTCATGCTCAGCTCACAGGCGTCACTGGATGCGGATACGGAGGGGCGTGTGGACAGCACACCGCTCTTCCGGCCGTATGTCAGTTTCCGAGACCGGAGCCGCTACTTTTCAATCAAGTAGCTCCTCAGTTTTGCCTCACAAGGGCTGAGTGCACCCCGCATGCCAACAGCGCTCGGCACACCGAATGGTCACCCATCCAAGTGCTAGCCCAGCCCAACAGCGCTTAACTTCGGTGATCTGAAGGGAATCGCTGTTAACCACTGCGGCAAGGCCGTTGGCCAGTCCAACTCTGGTATAGCGTTTCTTGTCAGTCCAGAAGAATGCGGGACAGCACTACCGTGGAGTTGCATCACTTCACACAGTCTTGCTGATCGTTGTTATTGAATTGCGCCTGCACGATGTCTCAGTTGTTCACAATAAATGTCAGCAGTGAGGGTTAAACCTTGGGTAGCCCTTCGTAGTACACCACACGGTCGCTGTTCCACCTTCTTTTGCGCATGCGTGCAAGTTTTTGTGCGGGGAGTTACTGCTTTGTTTGGGCTCAAGCATTCCTTTCTTTTCTTTGTGTTAGCATAAAGACACCATTCCTTGCGACCAGTGACGATACAAAACAGGAATGGTCAGTGTTGTTCACGTGTCAATTTATGACGAGCAAGCAGAGATGAACATATGGCCACCCTATTATTTTTGTGATTTTGGCTTAGAGCATGTGATGTCCGTTTTTTTTTTTTTTTTTTTTTTGTACCCTCCCCAATGAATGCAAATGTCGCTCGATGGTGGAATGATCACAGTTCATCAAATTTGCCAGTTATAGAGTAGACTGACGTGGACCATTTTGGATTAATGCGTTTAAACGATCTTCATGAAACTCCGAAGGTGCTCCTGAACGTGGAAAGTCACTAATGTTAAAACGATCCTCCTTAAAGCGAGAAAAGACGCGCTCTGTCCAGTGGCCTTACACTTTAGACGGCGGAAATGTTTCTGGCTGCCTTCACTGTTCTCATCCCTGTATAGAACTCATACAGAAAACTATGTCGGTAGTGTACCGATTTCTCTACTTGGCACTCCATTTTCTAGCGTCCACAGCTTCACTCATTATTTCCACATGACAATATGTAAACTCAAATAGCAAGGGTGAAATACAAATAAAAAATGACAGTCGGCAATTAAATCCATAGCAACCGGAATACCAACATGTAAAACAAAAACTATATGAACTTTCACACCAATCTAGTACTTTCGCTCACTTAACAAGCAGGCATGTGCGAACGGAAGAAATTCTTTTACAAGTTTTTTATTCATTCCAAATATTTTTGTCTCCGGACATCCTGTTAAAACTATTACTAGCTCTCCTGGCCATTAACAATGCGATATCATGAGGACGATATACAACAAACGACAAACTGGCATCATGTGTCGTACCTGCTTGGATATGCAAATGACTAGCACTTCAGTACGATTGCACAAGGAGTAACGCCGTAAGAATACTGCATATACGGACAGATTACGAAGCTGGCTTTTTCTCTTGAAATCCCTGTTGACTGTTGAACAAAGTTTATGAGAAGACTGTGTTACGTATCGTGTAAGAAGGACGACATGCCAATATTCGAGAGTGACAGATGCATAACCTATCCAGATTATGGTTTCTCATTCTGTGTTGTATTGCTGCTCGGGTCGTCGAAATCACAAGACTATTATGCGAATAGGGTATCGATGCTTCCAGAAAGAACAAACATAACGCCTTACAGCATTTAAGCGGCCTCATGCAACTAGCGCCAGAGAGGACAGACACATTGTTCGCTTGGCCTTGCAGGACCGTACAGTCGCGTCACGTGCCTTTACTCAGTGAATGGGCCTGTTTGCTGTAAGGTGAGCGACGACGTCTGAAGTACCCCAGGCTGTCCTCACAGTGGGCAGTAGCGGAGAGAGAGGCGCCGTGACCGTTGTACACCCAACGACAGCTCTCGACACGGAAGTGGCGCCATGTCTTTTATTCATACGTGTTCCGCTCTGCACAGAGCCTCCCAATGGATGTATCCGTGTTTCGGGACTCCCGGGAGGACGCACGTTGGTAAAATGCATTCGTCATCATGTCCCCGCAACTGATGTGACTGTATGGAGTGTCACTGGATATACGACACGGTCATCTCTAGCATAACCCTAATTTGCTGCGTAGGAGTGTTTAGACCAGTAGCTGTTCCGCAAAGCTTCCGTGGCGCTTTCTTTCAACAAGATAACTCAAGACCAACTGTTGTCCATATTATCCTGCACACTATCGATATAAAGAGTGTTCGACAGTTGCTCTGGACAGTACGTTCTCCTGGCCTCAGTCATTGAAAACATCTGGCCATGAACTGCACGCCACTGCTCACCAGCCACTACAGCTGATGAACTGTGCTATAGAGCTGATGCAATGTGAGAAGACCGTGTTATACCCCTTGTAAGAAGGAGAACATACCATTATTCGACAGTGGAAAAATCGTAACCTATCTCGGTTGTGGAATAACTATATCCGTATGCATCATGCAAGTTCAAATCGACTTGATGTCCAGTCGAGTTGCATGCTTTGCTGCTGTCAGAGTTGGCACCTCTATATAATCAACTTCGCTCCTTGTACAGACTTAAACCATAAACAAATTTAATACTGTACTTTTCCTACAATACTGTAAGTGCACAATGCATAAAAGCTGCCTATTCTTCTCTACTCCATGGATTAGGCAATGTTGCCTGTTCCGGGTTCAAAACATATCTGACCGTCCTATGCTTGGTCTTCTCGGATTTCTTGTTCCCTCAGGCCTATGGCACAACACCCTACTTCAGCTTTCTATCAGCATGCTTTCTCCAATCATTTCTAGAATCTACAATTTTTTCTTACAAAGAATTTGTCCCTAGTTCTTGTCTTACTTTTTATATAGTATTTTATCTGAAAGAGTACTTCCTTTTACCTGTTTTTCTTTGAGTCATCAGTCTTCCGACTGATTTGACGCGGCCCGCCACGAATTCCTCTCTTGTGCCAACTGTTTCATCTCAGAGAAGCAACTGCAACCTATGACCTCAATTACTCCATAATCTCTTAACAAGTGTCGTATCGTCCTGTCCCTTCTTCTTGTCAGTCTTTCCCACATATTCCTTTCCTTGTCGATTCTGCAGAGAACTTCCTCATTCCTTACCTTATCAGTTCAACTAATTTTCAACCGTTCTTAAGAATCTCATTTCGGCAACGAGTATCTTGTTTTTATTACCTTTTGTCAACGTCCATGTTTCAGATCCATAGAGAAAAGCAGGCAGGCATTATTTAGTAGGACTTAACTTGTGTTTCTTTTCTGGCTTTAGATTTTAGGTTTCTATTTATTACACCACATATTTACTGGAAAATGAATAATTTGTTTTTAAAATCCTTTTCATTTGTTCCTGAGTAATTAAAACACATTCATTACTTGTTCTGATATATATGATTACAGTTTTGATACTAACAATACGTTCATCTTTGAAGGCCATTGATTATTTATGAAAATTTTAAAATTATAATTCTCACACAAATTCTGTAACATATATACTGTAACTCTTCAGGCTTTCCCGGCGATCTAATGACATCTTGGGTTGTCGGGTGTTCTGCCGGATATCAGCGTCGTACTTGCACGATATTTCGGTCACGTAGCTCGTAACCTTCATCAGGTGCGACCTGAGACTGCTCCTCGAGTGGACCTGGTCCAGTATTTATGCCTATGGCCTTCCCCCTCCACCAACGGCTGCAGGCGCTTCCTCTGTGGTCCGCGCCCATTCCCTGCGACCTGCTGGAGCGTTGCTGCTCCGTTTTCCGTCCGCTGCGGTTCTAGGTGTTCCCTCTGCGGTCCGCGCCCACCAACCCCGCTCCTGGGGGTTTCATCTACGGTCTGGGGTACCAAGCGTTCCCCCTGCGGTCCGTGCCCGCTCACCACGACCTGTTGGAGCGTTGCCGCTCCGTTTTTCGTCCACTGCGGCTCTGGATGTTCCCTCTGCGGTCCGCGCCCACCAGTCCCACTTCTGGGTGTTCCATCTTCGGTCTGGTGCTCCTGGCAGTCCGTCAGGGGCTCGTTTTCCATCTCCATGTCTCTGGTTCTTCTGTTTGTGCAGTGTTGCAGCTGGCCCCGTTGCTCCTTTAACAATTCCAGAGCCGGATCCCAGGCTCTGCTTAGCTGGTACCCTGTGTCACGGTTCATAAGATCGTCAGCCATTTTAATTTCTATCGATTCTCTTATAACACTGTCCCAAAATCTGGGTGTTTGTGCTAGAATCCTGGTATCCTCATACTTCATGGCATGATCTAGTTCTAGACAGTGTTCAGCAATGGCTGACTTAGTCACCTGTCTCAATCTAGTGTGCCTCTGATGTTCTTTGCACCTGATCTCCACAGTTTTTGTCGTCTGGCCAATGTAGGACCTGCCACATTGACAAGGTATATTGTAAATCCGTGGTTTTCGTAACCCCAGGTCGTCTTTGACACTCCCCAGCGGTCCCCCAATCTTGTTGGATGGACAGAAAACACACTTGATATTGTGTTTACGGAGGATCCTACTGATTCTGGCAGAAATAGAGCCAGCATAGGGCAGATATGCCACCTTCTTTGTGGGCGCGGACCGCAGAGGGAACATCCAGAGCCGCAGTGGACGAAAAACGGAGCGGCAACGCTCCAACAGGTCGTGGTGAGCGGGCGCGGACCGCAGGGGGAACGCTTGGTACCCCAGACCGTAGATGAAACCCCCAGGAGCGGGGTTGGTGGGCGCGGACCGCAGAGGGAACACCTAGAACCGCAGCGGACGGAAAACGGAGCAGCAACGCTCCAGCAGGTCGCAGGGAATGGGCGCGGACCACAGAGGAAGCGCCTGCAGCCGTTGGTGGAGGGGGAAGGCCATAGGCATAAATACTGGACCAGGTCCACTCGAGGAGCAGTCTCAGGTCGCACCTGATGAAGGTTACGAGCTACGTGACCGAAATATCGTGCAAGTACGACGCTGATATCCGGCAGAACACCCGACAACCCAAGATGTCAACATATATACTGCTATTTTCAGCTTGTCTTCAGTTTTATGTATAATAATCTGATCGTCAGCAAATATTAACGTCTTAAGCGTAAAATTTTGTACAAGACATATGTCTCCGTTAATTTTATATATTCATTCTCTAATCAACTCGCCTACATAATTTCTAAACAAAATAAGAGACAAGCTACAACCCAGACTCACACTTGGGTTTATATGTACCTCTTTACTGTACCTTCCGTTTCCGACATGTACGCCCATTAATGTATCTTTACATACACATATTAGTACATTAATTAGTAGATTTCGATAACATTTTTGAGTCATGCTTCCCCATAATTTTCCCTGCCTACTTAGTCGAATGCTTTTTCGTAACCGGTACTAGCTATATGCGTTTCAACATTACGTTTCCATCTAGATTGTCATCTTTGTACAATTTTCGCTTTCTAAAGCCTTATTAGTTCTTCTACTAATAAATCACCTGTGACGGTTCTTATTCTCTTATTTAATATCCTTACCTATATTCTACACTGAAGATCCAAAGAAACTGCTACACCTGCCTAATATCGTGTAGGAACCCAGCGAGCACGCAGAAGTGCCGCAATACGACCTAGCATGGGCTCGACTAATGTCTGAAGTAGTGCTAGAGGCAATTGACACCATTAATCCTGCAGGGCTGCTGATAAATCCGTAAGAGTACGAAGGGGTGGAGATGTCTTCTGAACAGCAAATTGCAAGGCATCCCAGATACGCTAAATAATGGTCATGTCTGGGGAGTTTGGTGTCCAGCACAACTGTTTAAACTCAGAAGAGTGCTCCTGGAGCCATTCTGTAGCAATTCCTGACATATGGGGTGTCACATTGTCCTGCTGGAATTGCACAACTCATTCGGAATGCACAATGGACATGAATGGATGCAGGTGATCAGACAAGATGCCTACGTACGTGTCGCCTGTCAGAGTCGTAGCAACGTATCAGGTGTCCCATACCACTCCAACTGCACACGCCCACACCATTACAGAATCTCCACCAGCTTGAACAGTCCCTTGCTGATACGCAGGGTCCATGGATTCTTGAAGGATGTCTCAGACCCCTACACGTGCATCCGCTCCATACAATTTGAAACGAGACTCGTCCGACCAAGCAACATGTTTCCAGTCATCAACAGTCCAATGTCGATGTTGATGATCCCAGGCAAGGCGTAAATCTTTGTGTCGTGCAGTCATCAAGGGTACAAGAGAGGACCTTCGGCACCGAAAGCCCATACCGATGATGGTTCGTTGAATGGTTCGCTCGCTGACACTTGTTGCTGGCCTAGCACTGAAATCTGCTGCAATTTACGGAAGGGTTGCACTTTTGCCACGTTGAACGATTCTCTTCGGTCAACATTGGTCCAGTTCTTGCAGTATTTTTTTCCGGATGTATCGATGTCAGAAGTTTGATGTTTTACCGGATTCCTGATATTCACGGTACACTCGTGTAATTGTCGTACGGGAAAATCCCCACTTCTTCGCTACCTCGGACATGCTGAGTCCTATTGCTCGTGCGCCGACTGTACGCCACGTTCAGACTCGCTTGAATCTTGATAACATGCCATTGTAGCAGCTGTAAAAGAACTAACAACTGTGCCAGACCCTTGTTGTCTTATATAGGCGTTGCCGACCCATCGCCGTATTCTGCTTGTTTCATATCTCTGTATTTGAATACACATGCCTGTACCAGTTTCTTTGGCGCTTCAGGTGTATCCTGTGTTCAAAATACTTATTCCCCTATAATTTTCACAGTAGTTTCTGTGTCCTTTTTTAAATACAGGCACAACTTGGGAATGCGACCAGGATTTTGGTATCTGACATTCATTAAAACATCTGTTGACTGGATTAAGATATCTCAGACTTCGTACTGTGCGCTCAAATCGCTATAATTCAGCATTTATTACATCCTCTCCTGTAGTCTTCCTATTATACGTTTCTCTTAATGCTGTTTCCTATTCCTCTAAAGTGGTGAGAGCTACATTTCTATAAAAGTGCCCATCGTTCTTTTTCGATGGAGTCGCTAGACCACAAATCTCTGTAATGCTGTACGTATTGTTCTTGTTCCATTACATTTATATCCTCTACGTCTCTTTCACCACTATCTAGATGCTAAAGCACTTTATAAGCCATCAGTTTCTCCCACGTATATAATTTTCAATGGTGCTTATAAATTTGTCCCAGGACTTTTGGTGAGTTTTCTTCACAATATTTTTCCGTTTCATTTCATTTTCCCCATATATCTCTTTAACTTCGTCCGTTTGTTGTTCCAAATCTTGCACATGACATACTTATTGTCTTTGCAGTTTCTTCATTCCACCGGCCGCTGTGGCCAAGAAATTCTAGGCTCTTCAGTCCAGAACCGCGCTGCTGCTATGGCCGCAGGTTCGAATCCTGCCTCGGACGTGGATATGTGTGATGTCGTTAGGTTTAAGAAGTTCTAAATCTAGGGGACTGATGATGGCTCAATGTTACAATGGCTCTGAGCACTATGGGACTCAACTGCTGAGGTCATAAGTCCCCTAGAACTTAGAACTACTTAAACCTAACTAACCTAAGGACAACACACACATCCATGCCCGAGGCAGGATTCGAACCTGTGACCGTAGTGGTCGCGCGGTTCCAGACTGTAGCGCCAGAACCGCTCGGCCACCAGCGGCCGGCAGGGGACTGATGACCTCAGATGTTACGTCCCATAGTGCTTAGAGCCATTTGAACCATTTTTTCATTCCATATCCTTAATTGTTTTTTCTTCTACTACTTTCTTTTTTTACCTGACAGTTCGTTAGCTGTAGTTCTTAGAGTCTATACAATGCTATCCCACTCCACTATCTTGGCTTATTTCCTTTTCTTGTAGGTAGGGGGTAACCGTCTTTGACGAAATATTTTTGTACTCTCTACTAGTAATAAATATATTTTAAACAGTTCCCCATACGTTCTTTTCATTTTTTTTCACCTTGTTAAGAAATACATCTTTGATACCTGAAAATAGTGATCCGTTGATATGTCACTTTCCCGATAAACTCTAGTCAATTAGCGATCTACGTTCCATTGAGCACCAAGTAAACTCGTGGGTGTCTTTTTTCTTCTAGGAAAGTGTTTGTTACTGTTGTGGCGTAACAAGCTCGCTACGCCACGCTGAGAAGGAAGCCGAAAGGCACGCGCTAAGCTACAGCAGGATGGCTTGAAGTCTGGAACAGGATACGTATTGAATACTATAAAGAAAATACGTAGCTTTGGAATATACTTAACTTTTAATGCTTCCTTTGGTACATCTCTCTTGACTATACAAATGAGACTCGTAAGATACATGCACTGATACAATTGGCGCCTTGCTAAGTCGTAGCCATTAACTTAGCTGAAAGGCTATTCTAACGGTCTCTCGGCAAATGAGAGAAAGGCTTCGTCAGTATAGTCGCTAGCAACGTCGTCGTACAACTGGGGCGAGTTCTCGTACGTCTCTCGAGACCTGCCGTGTGGAGGCGCTCGGTCTGCGATCACACAGTGGCGACACGCGGGTCCGACATGTACTAATGGACCGCGGCCGATTTAAGCTACCACCTAGCAAGTGTGGTGTCTGGCAGTGACACCACAGTTACCCTTAATGTTTAAATGCTATAAACTGTATCAGCAGTTACCTGTTACATCTTTAATTGCTATTTTAACACTCGGGCATTCATATCTCCTGATATTATAAGTTAATAACATTTTACATATTTACAAACTTTTTACTTACTTCTTCATAGACTATTTCCATATTTTCGTTTTTGCCTTCTTTAGGGGTATGCAATCCATTTACGACCAAGTGACCTCTAGATATTTTAAATCTAACGGTTATTATTTTGTCATTAACAAAAATGTAAGTTTCTCACCGATTACCCCACTTCTTATCAATAATCAGTGCAACTCCAACAGCTGTTCTTCGTTGCTTACTAACTCGACTGTAAGTCAAGCTGTATTATCCTATACATTGAACACCTTTTAGTTGCTTTTTCGTTTTTTTAAGAACTATATTACGTCTGATTTCCTTTAATCCTTTAATAAGTTCTATTTCCTTATTAGCCAAACTACATACAGCCTATGTTCCCAAGAGTGCTTTGTCCAATATTCCAATGTCTTTATCCTTTTTCTTGTCTTGTCGCCTTATTTGTTATCAATTGGCTTATTTTTATGAAGCTTTTTAGTAAGGAAATCTTGCTTGATAGAATAACGAGTCCTATTCAAGCACGAGGCTGCCACCTTACTGCCTCCAGACTTGAAGAATTTTTAATCGAAATTTCATTCCCTAGATAAGTTCCCTCCACTGAGCTAGCGAATCTTCTCAATCCGTTTAGAGTAAAAATAAAACAATGAAAGACAACGTCAGGCCTCGAAACCTAATACCGGCTGACAGAAGTGGAAGCGGTGTGAGAATATTAGGTAGTTAACGGTGTACGTGCTTCCCACTACATACTCCCAAGATAGGAGTTTCCTAGAGGGGTGTTGGCATGTGATCAGGATCATTTAAATGGAGATACAGGACGTTGCTACTCTTTGTCTGGCTGCTCTGCAAGACGTCTGCACAGTGTGGGAGCTACGCTACCGCCGGTATGTGCCTTTGCTACATCGAAACACGCAAATCCTCTCGCCCACACGGAGAGTGCTGCTTTAAGGCGCTATCTCCTCGAGAGAGACAATACATAAAATGTTATTATTAAATATCGTTCACGGTGTTGCAATTCTTAAGGACAGTAGTGTTCTTTATCTACATGCCCAAACAGTTACTAAGGGTAATAGCGAAACAACCTACATATATCATATTCTATTGGTACTACATCTTGTACGGTGTCTACAGTGAATTTTTTGATTGTATTTTAAATTGCACCAGTGGTTGTGATTAAGTCCAAAATAAAGGTTCCCCTTTCTGCAAAACTGAATAGACCGCCCCCCCCCACTAATACGACACAATCTGACTACTCTCATATGTGGTTCTTCAGAAATCGACATTCAGTTTTTCTCTAATTTACAAGATATAGACCCATACTTCATCATTCATACATAAAGTGACTATACTTAGCCTTCGCGATCTTGTAATTGCATTGAAAACATGTGATCATAATGTGAAGCAGTAGCCCTCTCAAAGCTCTCGAGGCGAACTTACATTCTGTGGCCCTAAAGTAACTTAATAGTGCAGTGAGTGACTTACTTCTGACTGTTCGTTAAGAGCAAAAGTAATATTGAGTGAAACATTAATTGAATTAGCCACGAAAATGTGTAGTTTAGTTACTTCCACATCAGGCATTCGTGCAAGGCGTTACAGTTGGTCACATATATTATCTCAGATAAACCGCATTACATTTAACACAATATGTGAATGGTATGAATTTGAAATAAAAGTGTATGATCTGCGTTAATTTTGGATTATTGTTGTCCCTCAAGCAATTAAAAGCTTACACAGCTCACATTGATTAAGATTACATGAAAGATGTGTCGTCTTTATCAAACCAATACAAAGTTCAGTGTTTCAACGTACACTCGAAAATCATGTAAGACACACAACCCATTTGGTGAGTGAAATACCGACAGACTAAATCCGATCGCGAGATAACTGCTGTTCGTAAGCAGAATGGAAACTCCCCACTGAGTTGGGTTCGAGAGAGCCACTCTTCCACACTATTAATTCTTTTTTACAAATAAATCTCGAAAACCAACGTGGGTCACCATGTGTTTAGTAGTGCAAAAATGTTACCTGTTTTGTGAAGAGTCATCATATAAGAGGAGCTTTGTTTCTGTAAAATATCGCACACATACAGATCATTGCTGCTTACACACACACACACGCACACACACACACACACACACACACACAGAGCATGTATAAATGCAGTCACTTTCAATGGCACACCATTTCCCAGCAGGAGACAGTAGAACGTACCTCCATCGCAGCTACAGACGGATAAGGTAGAAGAAACAGTTATTGATCTTCTTAGAAATTTACATATCATGGGCGACTACTGAGCGCCTAACTACCTCATTGGTCAGGCCACTTATGCGCCAAGGAACCTTATTACATACACTGCCGTGGCAGAAGCCAAAGCGGAACTCGAACAGTGGGTTCAGATATTAGCACAAAGGTTGCTCGCGGATAATCGATACTGTACAAACTGTGTCTATGGAAGTTAGCAAATGTGTAAATAAAACAGGCATCTTTCAGTCTGATGAGCTTCTGCAGTTTCCACACGGACAATTGGAGCACAATGAGTAAGTGTTGATGCCACGGCCAGCAGTGATTGCTACGATTATATCGCTGAGTACGTTACAGACTTTACACAGCCAGGGGAACCCCTTAGTGAAACAGAATGAAAGTGGTTACGTAAGCGGACGAGGCAGCGGAAGTGTGGAAGCCCTCTCAACAACCCAGCAAGCGGAGAGGAGCATCGACGGAGGCAGAACCGCCTGCCCGCCTTACGAAACCTCTGTCACGGAAGAGTCGCGGTCGTACGCGCTGAGCTGGCGCTAATGTCCGTAATCTGCGGCCGGAAAATTGCCGATTTGTACCGAGACAGCAGCTCACCCATCGGTTCCCTGGCTGACGACCGCTCAGCGTTTGGTAAGTAATGGATCCTAATAATCTGGTTGGGTTGACGAAAGAGCGGATTGCACTCAGTGAAGTGGATCCATGTCCTATAATCGACAACAAATCTGAAATCGCAGCAAACTGACATCTCCTACGTCACTCTCATATCTGCTCTTTTTAATGAATGAATTACTGGCAATATGTAGGATGAGACAGTATGCAGGATACATTGGAAAAAATGCTTTTACGTGCGAATGGCCGTCTTTTAAATTCGTTCTGGCAGCGTCAGTCCTAGATTTTCAACAATAAATCATATATCCCAACCTTTAAAGCGTTTTCCAATAGGTCTTGCACGCACGTAGCTCGAGTGATTTTTTGCACTGAAGCCAGCAAATTATATTCATTTCTCCGGAAATTTGAGTTGTTCTTTTTTTGTGGAAGCTGTTAGGAACCGAAATTAGGTAGCGTGTGAACTGTTAGCGACACACATACTCCATTCCAAAGGTCGGAGCTCTTAATCTCCCTGAAAGGAGTTAGATAGCTGTAGGACTTTTAATAATTGACTTTGCAATAGTGAGAAGTTTACTCCTGTCGTGTGGTTCAAAGCGAGGCTGGAAATCTTTATTTACATTAATTTTACAGTTGTATCAGAATAGTGTGTCCGCTAGTAATTAATCTTCGCACCGGTGTGTCCCGTATTTCCTCTCTCGTGCCGCGTATCGCCAAGAGTGCGTAGATTTCGGCCGTAGCCACCAGTGGAAGCTTAATACACTCCTGGAAATGGAAAAAAGAACACATTGACACCGGTGTGTCAGACCCACCATACTTGCTCCGGACACTGCGAGAGGGCTGTACAAGCAATGATCACACGCACGGCACAGCGGACACACCAGGAACCGCGGTGTTGGCCGTCGAATGGCGCTAGCTGCGCAGCATTTGTGCACCGCCGCCGTCAGTGTCAGCCAGTTTGCCGTGGCATACGGAGCTCCATCGCAGTCTTTAACACAGGTAGCATGCCGCGACAGCGTGGACGTGAACCGTATGTGCAGTTGACGGACTTTGAGCGAGGGCGTATAGTGGGCATGCGGGAGGCCGGGTGGACGTACCGCCGAATTGCTCAACACGTGGGGCGTGAGGTCTCCACAGTACATCGATGTTGTCGCCAGTGGTCGGCGGAAGGTGCACGTGCCCGTCGACCTGTGACCGGACCGCAGCGACGCACGGATGCACGCCAAGACCGTAGGATCCTACGCAGTGCCGTAGGGGACCGCACCGCCACTTCCCAGCAAATTAGGGACACTGTTGCTCCTTGGGTATCGGCGAGGACCATTCGCAACCGTCTCCATGAAGCTGGGCTACGGTCCCGCACACCGTTAGGCCGTCTTCCGCTCACGCCCCAACATCGTGCAGCCCGCCTCCAGTGGTGTCGCGACAGGCGTGAATGGAGGGACGAATGGAGACGTGTCGTCTTCAGCGATGAGAGTCGCTTCTGCCTTGGTGCCAATGATGGTCGTATGCGTGTTTGGCGCCGTGCAGGTGAGCGCCACAATCAGGACTGCATACGACCGAGGCACACAGGGCCAACACCCGGCATCATGGTGTGGGGAGCGATCTCCTACACTGGCCGTACACCACTGGTGATCGTCGAGGGGACACTGAATAGTGCACGGTACATCCAAACCGTCATCGAACCCATCGTTCTACCATTCCTAGACCGGCAAGGGAACTTGCTGTTCCAACAGGACAATGCACGTCCGCATGTATCCCGTGCCACCCAACGTGCTGTAGAAGGTGTAAGTCAACTACCCTGGCCAGCAAGATCTCCGGATCTGTCCCCCATTGAGCATGTTTGGGACTGGATGAAGCGTCGTCTCACGCGGTCTGCACGTCCAGCACGAACGGTGGTCCAACTGAGGCGCCAGGTGGAAATGGCATGGCAAGCCGTTCCACAGGACTACATCCAGCATCTCTACGATCGTCTCCATGGGAGAATAGCAGCCTGCATTGCTGCGAAAGGTGGATATACACTGTACTAGTGCCGACATTGTGCATGCTCTGTTGCCTGTGTCTATGTGCCTGTGGTTCTGTCAGTGTGATCATGTGATGTATCTGACCCCAGGAATGTGTCAATAAAGTTTCCCCTTCCTGGGACAATGAATTCATGGTGTTCTTATTTCAATTTCCAGGAGTGTATATAAATGCTGGCAGATTCAAGGAACTGGGCACAAATATATATTCCCGTTCCATCTCACTTTCACTACAGGAAACAATTTAATACACTAAAATACTGAGTGTTAGGGGCATAAGTGCAAATACTTTTACTGGTGACTGCAGACAATCTACTGGACAATATTATATCAGTATTCACTGCATTTTCACACTAATAACTATAGCGATCAGGAGTAATATGTTTATAGGTTGGGTAGTAACAGCCAAGTACATGTGGCCAGAGCAAGCCATTAATGCTCGTTATTCCCTCGACAGTGTGGTCGTGTGGTTCTAGGCGCTTCAGTCTGGAACCCCGCGACCGCTACGGTCGCAGGTTCGAATCCTGCCTCGGGCATGGATGTGTGTGATGTCCTTAGGTTAGTTAGGTTTAGGTAGTTCTAAGTTCTAGGGGACTGATGACCACAGACGTTAAGTCCCATAGTGCTCAGAGCCATTCCCTCGACAGCAGTGAGGTATTGAAGTGTGGGGGCATGGACGCAAAATGTTATAACATATAGGCTTTCACGGCAGGTGTCATCATCAATTAAAACTTCCGGGCTAATTCTTACTCCTGACGTTTCGTTCCCAACTGCGAGCAACATCTTCCGAGGTGAGCCAATGACCGGCTGCTGGGCCGTGGAGGTCCCATTAATATAAAGCGCACAGGGTGCTACACCACTTGTCTAAATGAATATATGAAGTGGTATCTGTTCTTTCGGACCCATCGGTGACCATGCAGCTCTCTTACAATGAAGTGATAATTAAATCAAAACCCTAAGCTGTCGACAGGCGTTGATATACATCAACGGGGACAGTTGAAAATGCAGGAAATCCCGGGTTCGAGTCCCGATCTGGGCAAACATTTTCAACTGTCCCCGTTGATGTATACCAACGCCTGTCGACAGCTTAGGGTCTTGATTTAATTATCATTGCATCTCTGACTAACGTCATTACTCTCTGTCTACCTTATCTAACTTTAAGCCTTCTTCTTTCCTTTTAAAGTTGTTGTGGTGTTTATAAATCTCTATGGCTTCTCTGTATATACTTGTATAATAATGAGATGTTGGAAAAACCGACTTTTGTCTAGGGAGTGCGTGATGGATTATTTTGTAAATTTTTTTGTTTATTTATGGACGCAATCACATGTTTATGACACAGTTATAACCGATTTCGGTCATACAATGACCATCTTCAGATTCTAAAGGCGGCATACACTGAACACAGGTTAATGCGTTCTCAAACTACATAATGAGATGTCTTAGCAGGCCCGTTTCACTAAATTTTATTCCATGATCACCGCTACAGCCGATTTTTTGGAGTGACCCAGACGGCAGTACCTTTAGTGTTCGATTAGACCGGTGTTAACACTTCTTTTCGTTGTTCCAATTTGAACCTTCCCACAACTACAACTACTTGTATACACCCCAGGTGTTGCAAAAGGGTATTGTTCATCTTTCGTCGATCTTACACATTCGCTAATCTTGTTGGTGGATCTAAAGATTGTTTTAGCTCGAAACTTGGCCAGACCATTTCCAATACGAGCCGTAATATTGTGGATAAATGCAAGAAAAACTTTCCCAACCGACGGCTGCTGTTGTTGCATGTTTTCGGATACTTTTCTTCCGGGATGGAGTGCTCAAGCTATCTCATTACCAGCATATCCGATTTTCTTAAAAGCTGTTCGCTAATGATTTAGTTCCTCTTGCAAACAAACTGGCTCACAGATTTAGTAGCCCCGTCTACCCATATTTTAATGACACCTCTCTTCTGCCTGCAATGATGGTTCGAATTCTTGCGGAGGCAACGATCGGTATGTGTATCTTTCCTATACGCCTATACCTTATCACCTAAAGTCCCATTTGTCAGTTTAGTTACTGAAACATCGAAAGAACTAAGCTGTCAATTACTCTCTGTCTCCACAGTGAATTGTACCTTTGGACTAATACTATTTAAATGAACCAAAAAACCATTCAACATGATTCCATATCACAAAAGCGTCATCTACATACCAGTACAACTTCAAAGGCCTTTTATTGGCTGACTGCAGCACCTGCTGGCCAAGTTTCGAGTTGAAACAATCTTTAGACCCGCTAAGAAGATTAGCGAATGTTTAATGTTGGCAGCATGCACGACATCCTTTTGCAACCCCTGGGTGTATAAAATTCCGTGCAGTTGTGGGAAGGTTTGTATTGGAACAACAAAAAGAAGCGTTAACAGAAAAGGAACTGCCGTCTGGGTCACACCGGCAAATCGACTGTAGCGGAACATGTTTTTGAAGACGGTGATCATGAAATAAAATTTAGTAAGGCTAGCGTGCTAACTAATACATCACTTTATTATGCACGTATATACAGGGAAGCCATAGAGATTTATGAGCAACACAATAATTTTAACATGAAAGAAGAAGGCTTAAAGTTAAATAAGATATAGCGGTTGGCAACAAAACGAAAGGAGGAAGAATTTCTACTGTTCGACTACGGCCTCAGAGCCCGGAATATTTAATTAATGAGGATGCAAGACGGTTAATTTATACTGTCAGGTGAGTCCACTTAGTGGTGCAGTTACAACAGTGCAAAAACATCTGACAGCAAATTATGTGACGTGTTGTGGGAAGACTGTTCGATGTAGACAAAAATTAATTAACACCCTGAAGTGCGTAAGTATTAAGGTGCCAGTGGTCAACTTACCTGAACTTATACCCCTAACACCCTACGCTGTTCACTGTCTCATAGCTGTACCTTGCAGCCTACTCACGCAAAGTACCCACGGAGAAAATCTATCACAGGAAATGTTTCTTAGTTCCAGCCTCGTCTTGAGAGATTATCTCTCGTAATATAGTTTAACGTTCAATTCAGTGCAGCCGATACGACACCCACAGAAAAAATAGTTCGGCATGAATCTACACGAACAGATAGGGATCCTACCCGGCCGATTGATGAGCTGCAACAGATCACGAGAGACCCGTTGCTCGCACTTACAGCCCCTGACAAAAGAAGTAAATCGTCCAGAAAAGGGCGAAGAAACTAAATGGAAACCCCACAGGTTAGCGGTCTATGTCATGGTCTTTCAGCAGTTGCAAATTTGAGCCAAATTTACAAGGAATTTGGCACAGTGAGTCCGCTTTTCAGTATGACGTTGCATCTCTCTGACGTGGATACATTCCCTGACTCGGATGGGAAGGGGGTCGTAAAGCCGTTCGAGCTGTGCGGCTCGCTTCGTCCTCACGATTGCACGGTCGTGCTTGCGTCTTTGCCGGAGTGCGGCTCGGCGGCGGGACGATAGCAGTCGGAGGAGAGCGCTCCGAACAGCAAGGGCTGACGGGAGTAGCAGTATGAGGAGGGAACTTTCCTGCAGTGCTTTTAATACTTTTGAGTGTTACATGAGAACTTACTGCCGTTAATTTGTGCACAATTATTGTGTTTCTGGCCGCAACGCGTCCTACCAGAATTTGTCAGAAGTACATAGAATGAAGGCTGTCACGACCGAATGACATAGCTGCCGGTAAACCTTTCGGGATGTGAAGTCGTGGTCCAAGAAACTGTTCTGTTCCTGACGTTTCGTCCAGTCTTGCCGACTCAGCGGAGGAGTGCCTCTGAAGAAGCCCAGCGCAGTTCTGGACGAAACGTCAGGAACAGGACAGTTTCTTGGACCACGACCTCACATCCCGAAAGGTTTCCCAGCGCCTTTGCCAGAAGTTGTTTGAACTGTTACTCATATTAAAAAAAAAAGGCGAACGTTAGATAAAGCTTAAGGCTAAAACCAACTAGTAATGAAATCGCCGAATGAGATCGTGAGCTTAAATTTCTATTGTCTTCTATTTGGGTCGGTACACCGATAATGGCCATGGTTAACGTATTATAGTAAACTGTCCTTAATACACTACTGGCCATTAAAACTGCTACACCAAGAAGAAATACAGATGATAAACGTGTATTCATGGGACAAATGTATTATATTAGAACTGACATGTGATTATATTTTCACGCAATTTAGGTGCATAGATCCTGAGAAATCAGTACCCAGAACAACCACCTCTGGCCGTAATAACAGCCTTGATACGGCTAGGCATTGGGTCAAACAGAGCTTAAATGGCTTGTACAGGTACAGCTGCCCATGCAGCTTCAACACGATACCACAGAAGAGTAGTGACTGGCGTATTGTCATGAGCCAGTTGCTCGGTCACCATTGACCAGACATTTTCAATTGGTGATAGATCTGGAGAATGTGCTGGCCAGGGCAGCAGTCGAACATTTTCTGTATCCAGAAAGGCCTGTACAGGACCTGCAACATGCGGTCGTGCATTATCCTGCTGAAATGTAGGGTTTCGCAGGGATCGAATGAAGGGTAGCGCTACGGGTTGTAACACATCTGAAATGTAACGTCCACTGTTCAAAGTGCCGTCAGTGCAAACAAGAGGTTACCGAGACGTGTAACCAATGGCACCCCATACCATCACGCCCGGTGATACGCCAGTATGGCGAAGACGAATACACGCTTCCAATGTGCGTTCACCGCGACGTCGCCAAACACGGGTGCGACCATCATGATGCTGTAAACAGAACCTGGATTCATCCGAAAAAATGACGTTTTGCCATTCGTGCACCCAGGTTCGTCGTTGAGTACACCATCGCAGGCGCTCCTGGCTGTGATGCAGCGTCAAGGGTAACTGCAGCCATGGTCTCCGAGCTGATAGTCCATGCTGCTGCAAACGTCGTCGAACTGTTCGTGCAGATGGTTGTTGTCTTGCAAACGTCCCCATCTGTTGACTCAGGGATCGAGACGTGGCTGCACGATCCGTTACAGCCATGAGGATAAGATGCCTGTTATCTCGACTGCTAATGATTCGAGGCCGTTAGGATCCAGCACGGCGTTCCGTATTACCCTCCTGAAACCACCGATTCCATATTCTACTAACAGTCATTGGATCTCGACCAACGCGAGCAGCAACGTCGCGATACGATAAACCGCAATCGCAATAGGCTACAATCTGACCTTTATCAAAGTCGGAAACGTGATGGTACGCATTTCTCCTCCTTACACGAGGCATCACAACAGCGTTTCACCAGGCAACGCCGGTGAACTGCTGTTTGTGTATGAGAAATCGGTTGGAAACTTTCCTCATGTCAGCACGTTGTAGGTGTCGCCATCGGCGCCAACCTTGTGTGAATGGTGTAAAAAGCTAATCATTTGCATATCACAGCATCTTCTTCCCGTCGGTTAAATTTCGCGTCTGTATCACGTCTTCTTCGTGGTGCAGCAATTTTAATGGCCCGTAGTGTAATTTCGAGTATCTTGAAATTGTATTTAGAGCTTCTTATATGGCTAATTTTGCAAGTTGCCTTAAGTAGTCATAGTGATTAAGCTCTATGTACGTTTGTTACATCGTGAGCTTATGGGTGTCAGGGCATTGGCACCTTAATTGTAAGCATGATCGGGAGTTGAAGTTCTTGCTCTCTGCTATTTCTATTGCCGTAACGACCATTACTTAGCAGGCCGGATTATTCTAAACTATTTCCCTTAGTAGTAGCGCATTCCTGAAATTTCACCTAAGCCTTAATTATAGTCTTGGCGCTATCTGTAAAGCGTTTAAAATGTCTATTTAAGCTTACGATAGCCTGGCCTGTTATAAAGTACTGCATGAGTTTTGCATAATGAATTAAATGTGAACTGAAGATTTTTTTTATTTTCAGTAATACTTAAGGAACTTGTGCGCATTTGGTATTGAGAAGTGCCAAGCAAATTCACTGTTAGAATTGGCCCTTGCTCAATCGAGCCTGATTTCTTTTACTACTTAGCAACTCTTGCTTGGCGTTTATTTCTGGTTGTTTTTTTTTTCGTTTGTGCGTTATTCGGCCAGTAATTGTGTAATCTAATTTTAGTTTTACTTTGTTACAGATTTCTGTAATGCCCTGTGTGACAAGAGAGGATGTCAGCTTGCTTTGCCGGGCGGCCTCGGCCATTGCACCTCGAGCCATTGTGTCGGCGTCGGGCCTGGCGGCAAAGTTACTGCTGAACTTAGTACAATTTAGCCTGCTGATTAA
This sequence comes from Schistocerca nitens, assembly GCF_023898315.1. Classification (NCBI taxonomy): domain Eukaryota; kingdom Metazoa; phylum Arthropoda; class Insecta; order Orthoptera; family Acrididae; genus Schistocerca; species Schistocerca nitens. The sequence goes on along the minus strand of NC_064614.1, from coordinate 709,629,883 downwards.
AACGTTGCATGAGTCTATTCATCTCCGATTTTGGAGTTTTGTGTTTGAGTAATTCCTTCACCAATTCATTTAATTCCAGTGTTTGAAGATGTTAAATTTTTAATTTGTCGATGCTTCTACCAAGTTATTTAATTCCGAGGTTTTTATATTAGTTTTTTAATTTTGTGTTATCAATTAACTTAACGGTTCTGGAATAACATGCTGATCTCGAAATTAAGACAAGCCCGTCTGCCTCAATTAGCGTGAAATGGTTGAAATGGCTTTTAAGCACTATGGGACTTAACATCGATGTGATCAGTCCGCTAGACATAGAACTACTTAAACCTAACGACATCACAAACATCGATGCCCGACGCAGGATTCGAACCTGCGACCGTAGCAGGCTCGCAGTTCCAGACTGAAGTGCTTAGAACCGCTCGTCCACAGCGGCCGGCGAATTAGTACAAGTATTGAACGTTATGGTGTAAAAGTATTGAACGTTTTGGTAATGATTTCTTCTGTTGTTTTAACTGTCTCGATAAGTTAATTGCTGTATTTCTTAATTCAAAAAGGAGTTTGTGTATTGTTGTATTAAATGAATTGTTATGATTGTTCTTGTACTGTGAGTGATGCTGTTGTCGTTTTCATCTTGGGTCGGACACCCTACTCCATAGCCGAGTGTGCTGAATCTTAGTATCAGCTGTGAAAAGAATACACTAACATCTCACTATTATGTCCTCACCAGAAGGAAACTGATTCACGAGTGTTGTAACTGGTCCTTAAAAGCGTGGTTACTGTCTCTGGCAAGCAGTTTACGACCCAGCTCGTCCCATACATGTTCCACCTCGGACAGATCTCCGGAGCTTGCTGGCCATAGGAGTACCTCAACATCGCACATAGAGTTCGTAGAGACACATGTGCAGACGAGCATTGTCCTTTAGAAAAACGACACAACAATACTGTCTCCTGATAGGTAGCACATGACAAACCAGGATGTCAATGTCGTGCCTTTGTGACTCCAGAGGTCCTTCAGTCAATACCTGACGTGACCTGAACTCACACAAAACTTCTCCCCACATCACGACGTCGGGAATACGACCACTATGTCTCTCCAAAACACTGATATTGAGTGAATGGGAGCTCTCCCAAATTCTCCGTCATACTAGCCGACTATTAGCATCCGAGGTACTGCAGAATCGCCATTCATTGCTTAACACAGTGCGACGCAATCCATGGTTCCCAGTCACATCATCACTCCAAACAGAGTCGTTTGTGTTGTGTTAACGGCAGTCTACGGGTGGGACGATAATTCCCTAGTACCTTTGCTGCTAGTCTCCGACCAATCGACACAGAATGTCGGTGGGAGTCCGCTACTAGAGACTGGATAGCATGTGCAGATGTGCAAAGGTTGCGATGTCCCTTGTGATCGTCAGCCGTGGCAGACCGGACACTGGGGACGAGCATGTCTGTTCTCACGCCCCAGTGGAGTCCAACATCGGGCGACTGCCACAAATGAATTGCCCACGTACCTCTATATTGCACGAGTCGACCAACCACCCAAATGCAAACTAACAAAGAGACCTCTTTCAAACTCTGTCAGTTGTTGATAAGGTTGTGTTACGCCAATATTTGGTATCTCCATGTCGTGCATAGTGATCACTGACTACTTGACGCTGTTCATGTTCCTCATTTGCAAGGTACTTATAAACAGTCTGAAAGGCTTTTAAAGGGTGAGTTGTGCTGAGAAATAATTGTTAAGAAAAAAAGGCCGTTGTGCACGCAAATTCGAGAGGTCGTCCAGATACAGTTAGTGTCAGTTGTTCTCAAAGCGTAGATGATAGCACACGAGACAGTTCCAATTTTGGCTCGGGTTCGATCTTTACTGCTGTTTCATGTCCAATTTTTGTATCACTCTTTTGTTCGGTTTTAGGAAACCAAACGAAGAACACGTTTGACAACACATTCTTTATCGGGCCACTTGAATTTGCGCGAGCAGCAGCCCGACTGACTATCTTCAGTGTTAATTAACTGGGAAAGTGCGCAACATGTCGGAGTTTTTCTTAAGAATTATTTCTCACCACAACCTAACCTGCATGCCTCTACAAGCTTTTGAGACTGTTTCTGGCTATCCTGTATACCTAGCAGAACTGGTAACAATACTCAACACTAGTGCACAGTGGTAGTCGTTCTACCTGTCACAAAGAATTGCAACTTTAATCATTTAAACGTTTTCTGATTATGTGTACATGTACGAAGCTACACTGCCGTCTGATCGTGTCATATGGGTGCTTCACATTTTGTGTCAGGCAATGTGTGTACCCTCACATCATACCACGCTCCAATGAAACCAGCCCAACATTAAGAAAATGCAACGCTATTAAAACGTGGTGAACGGTGGAGCACCTTCCCTCAATCCTCTCGTTACGCATCGTTCCATGTCGACCAGCTCATTAAGAAATTGTTTTAATCCACGTTTGAATGTGTCCATCAGCGACATCGCCATACTCCGGTTTGCAAGAGGTGTCCACACAGGTCCCATAACAGACAGACCGGATCTAAATCTCATCCCTGAACGAAAGCATCAGGTGGCGACAACCCTTTGACCTTGATACCCAAAACTTTCCTGTCAAAATATGTGATCTCCCTCTCTCTCTCTTTATCCTCCTGCAGTGTCCCACTGCCGGTCATGCATGCACCGTCAGTCATAGTTGAATCAAACCGCAAACAAACCAGTGTTTATCCAGTAAACCCCTGTATAATACTGATACACGCGAATACTCCTTACAATGCAAATGCCTTACTGAGAATAGATTCCGCTATGGGCTCCAACTGCCATCTGTGCTGGAGAGGAAGCATCTCAAGACAGGAATTTCAATTATATTTAGCATAGGATATAAAGGACATACGGTTCATTTATAAAACTCAATTCATAGGAGCTGGACCTCACTGTCATTTGCTGGGAACGGCTCATATCCAGCAACTGTGTGTCATAAATATGTAATTACACTGCTGCAGATTGGAGGTGCCATCTTGTAGGGAAAATTTTCATGTGTGCGCTCACCTTGACAGGAAGGGACCGACTGAGCTAGTGCACAGTGCCATTGCCAACGAAGGACAGGGTTCCCCCACTTGGGTAGATCTCATGAGTGCACCCCCCCCCTCCCACCCTTGCTCTCCACGATATAATAACTCTAATCTCCAGGGAACGTTGGGGTCTCCCGCATGTGCGTGTATAGTCATTGCGCCGCCAGGAACCTCAAAACAGCCCAATAGCCTAGTTACAGATTACGTTACTAAATAACACTGACTATGCATCGCATATCAGCCTCCTTTGATCTATTGGCCCCAAAACAAAGCATCGAGTAGCAGCATTCTGCTGATCGACAAATTCCAGACTCACTTCCTGTCCCTGTATCTCTCAAGAGGTCACTCCCTGCTTGTGTGTGTGAACCAACGTCTCCAAACACGAAGATGGAGGTTTTCACCTCTCCTCAGGTTACTGCATTCCTATTGGCTAATGATGGAGACAAATGGAAAACTGACGCAATTTCGATATCAAAAATGGAGTAAAACAAATCCATTTGCACTACCCTGTCAAATTAATTTTTAACAGTTTACTTCCACCTTACAATGATCCTTCTTCATAATAAACCATTCAGTATATTATGCAGACATTATGAAAATCAAGTAATGAAATTTCCATCACAAATAGATCATAATGTTAAATATATCAAAGGTCTCGTACACATTGACATTTCGGAGCATAAACAGCCTCCTCCACTACAACGTATCCGCTAAACGTATCTAGTGAAGAAAAAATCTGGCGATCACACAAACTCGTGTTCACGAAGCACACCATCCACCGACTGCAACGTAGCCCCGTCTGCCCTGGCTAGGAGAGATACAGGGACCCACACACATGCCAGCCATGCCCCCCACACTGACTGCATGCGCGCACACAATACGACTATCGGAGACAATAAATTCATCACTCGTGAATTTGACATCACGATTGTTTCTCTATGCTACATTCGGAAGAAGGAGGAGGAGTAAGGTTCTACTGCGCGATAGGATAGAGGAAATGGCAAATACCATTGCAAGACAGAGTCCACTGCGATATATTAAGAAGCGCTAAACATGACACACTTAACCCACGACCCAGTCTGTAAGAGTAGCTGATGCGGGTAGATGTCGGAGACCGATGGAACAATCGTATATCCTGCACACTCACCTCCCAGATGCCCACAAATGGTGTGCCCATCCACAAATACACTGCCAGCGCTGATGTTTAGGGGCCAGAGGGAACTATAGCCCTGGCTGCAGCCGCCATCGTGGATGCACATGTATGCAAGGGAGCATCACGTCCAGCCATGGAGGGCATCCAGGGACGATTGGAGTGGTAGAAATTCGAATGTTAATACCTCCAGTGCAAACATCTATCTTTTTGAATCTTCTCTCGTGCAGCACACACACAAACAACCACCTATGTTTCTCTCACCCAGTCCATTGGTCAGTTCGTCAGCACATGATGCCGTAGGCAAGATGAAACAGGTCGGCGTATTCTTTGTACCCGGTCCAGACTGAGCTACTCCATTACTTCCTGTCCTCTACTCCTCCTGACTGCTGCTGCAGCCTGCCATGGTGCATTGCAAAACAAGCAGCTACAGCTTGGATGTATACAGTAGTTCTAAAAAATTCCACTTAGACACAAACCCACCAGTTCACAAAATCTACTTTACCCAAACCGAGGCAGCGATATTGTTCACACACCTTGAGTTTTTCAAGTGAGATGTAGGCTTCTCCGTTTTATACGAGTTATTTTCGAAGATAGAGCAAATCGGACCAAACACGCGTATTCATATCGCTAAACTATTGTTACCTGTTGTGAAAATCCTGTACAGGTGTATGGCATAGGCTATATTTCCTCTAAGTACTCTCTCATCAGGCAGAAAAATATTTTTTTCTTATCTGCCACGTCCTGTATCACACGGCTAGAATATTAAACTCATTTTTGGCTCATAACTGAGTGCTAAGATCTACTACTGTCATGGAATGCCTCCTCACTTTCAGAATCTCTCTGAAGTTAGCAGCACAGAGTTGTCAATATAAGATTTATACTATGTATCAGTTTATAAATTCGTAATACATCTGGTTTTATTACGATGGTCGTCTCACCCTGTGTAGGTGAGAGATTCAAATATTGTTAAAGGATGTCGCCGCAATAAAAAAATCCAATTCAAGAATCATATCCATGGTGCTCTAGCCATCACCTCCACCTGCCAGGTGGGATGTCTTTGATATCAAGCTGATAGGCTAATTAATTAAATTTATCAAGAAAGTCGCTTTGTACGGCGAATAATTTTTTTTTCAGTAGTCGGATTACACTCAGCTGGTAGTTGAAATGGGAATCCCTGGAGTGAAGACGATGTTCTTTTCGAGGAACACTATTCAGAACTGACATTTGAAACTGACATTTGAAACTGACTGCAGAATGATACTATCGGCGACAACATACATTTCGCATGACTTCACCATTAAAAACACGATCACAAGGACTATGTTACTGTCACCCTGTATAAAATGTTGTCTTGGTTCTACAGGCGTACACAAGAGCCACTGATAACATTAAGCTTACTGGTAGGAAGTTGTCTACAATTTTGAATCAAGCCGGCCGAAGTGGCCGCGCGGTTCTGGCGCTGCAGTCTGGAACCGCGAGACCGCTACGGTCGCAGGTTCGAATCCTGCCTCGGGCATGGATGTGTGTGATGTCCTTAGGTTAGTTAGATTTAACTAGTTCTAAGTTCTAGGGGACTAATGACCTCAGCAGTTGAGTCCCATAGTGCTCAGAGCCATTTTTTTTTAATCAAGTTTTCTCCATTCAACCACAAACTTGCATTGTATCCTAAGGAGATGTCTTTTAATGATTACACCCGCTAGTGAATCATATTCATTAACTCTCATATCTCGAAACGAGTCACCTTATTGCAACCTATCTGCTAATGTAAAATTCCAACGTGGTTTTTTAGGCAGCCCCTATGCATCTCGTGATTGTTCTTCAGTCTCCTCCCAGCGCTCCTTGCAGCTTTGTGCATGTGATCGTTCCAGTTTATGCAGAACTCAGCAGAAGTCAGTGAGCGCTATATCTGTCACCTTCTTCAACTCGTGTAGAAACGGGTTGATCTGAGTTAATGCAACAGGACCATGTTTTGACTGTCTGGAAGAAATGGGAACATGTTGTTGTAGCTCTGCCAACAGTGTATGAAGTATAAGGCCAACGCCAACGAAGCTTTCTCCTGCAATATGACGTAGTAATAGAAAAATATATCCTCACAACACATTTATATCTATTGCACACCGATAAGGGATGCTAACCTGCTCGATATGCGCATATGGAGAGATCTTGTGCACTTGGTTGGGTTCCACGAGTAGGTTAGTGCGGAACACCAGTTACAGACTCGGCTCGCTCTGCTTCACAAGATGCAAAATGTAGCAGTCTACTTCAGGTCAGCTGCAAATTAAATTGGCGATTATCCTAAGAATTCTAGAATGCTCTGTGACTCCCATACACATAGGGAAAGATATGCAATCGTAACTGTAGATTGTGCACTATGATCGAAGTGCTAGAAAATATGTAGATTGTTGTCTGGTATGCTCTGATGTATATGTTCAAGAATTAACAATGAATGGACATTTTGCACAGTCATCTACCTACAAGCGCAATCTAGCATATGGTACTAGCAAAGTAGTAAAGGGCAGTTTAGAGATGACACTGAAAGTGGGAAGCATGCTCCAGTGTTATTGGTCGGTGTTGAAATTACAGAAAAACCGGTAAAATTGGACGTGCTATCAACTCTGATACTTATTACAGAACCTCAACAGTGCCTTTTCTTTCCCACCCATCTACTGGTACACTGTTGATTACCACATAGTGACTGACTGACATTGCTTGTTTCAGATGGAGGAAGAGTCTTGACAGAGGGGCAACACCACTTCTGGGGAATGCTAGGACTGAAACAGTGTTCGAGTAGATGACTGCTATATGAGGATTCAATTGAAATGGAACACCAAGCCATCTGGCAGCCCATCACTGTGAAAGATGAGTTTAATTTGAGAGGTCATCAGTGACCTTTGGACAGCTATTTGGAAATCTCCATAATGCTACAAAACTCTTCTGGTTTCCATATGTTATGACTATCTTTTACTTAAAATCATCTCTGTGTGTTGTGGGAGCATCAGCATAATTTACACTGTGCTATGTCCAGCTTTTACTCAGAGTCAGTGGATCGAAATGTGTTAGTGGCAGTTTAGAACCTGACATACACTTTGAAGCCGTGGTGGAGAAAACAAATTCTACAGCGATGTGCAAAGCTGTGTATTACACTGCTTGGATGTGTTACAGCAGAAATAAACAATGTATCAAACAACAAAGTAGGGACCCTCTATTATGACTGATAATCTGTGGGATATGGTCCTCCGACAGTACAGGCGATGACACTTTACAGTGATCTGTGCAGGTGACTTCGATCACTCAATGACCAATACCTGTATATTTAATGGGGCTCAGCGCATATGCTCAGTGTCAGCACAGAGACGATATTTGTTTTTGATAGATATATCCGAAGCGAGGGACATGGTTAAATCTTATCGAGTTCTCTACTGGATGACATTAGCAGAGTTTTTTGTATTTTGTAGCTTTTATTCTCTTTTGGATGGAACAAAATAATGATGATAGAGAGAATGTTTGGGTGACAGACGTGAATGCATACGGAGGGACACAGATTTTTTTGGACTGTAGTACCTGTATGATGTTTGGAGATGCATTGCAATACAGTAGCTAACTCCTCATCCTTCTTGCACTTCCCATACTGTCTTTTTCTACTACTCCTCGTGTTGCAAGAGATAGCTTCTTTGGCAATGATCCACAAAGCTGCAGCGAGTGTGAGACAAAGAATGAGGAAGAGTTAGAATGTGATTAACTAGTGGCTGTAATCATTAGAAACTATCTACATAATGATTCGTAGCTCTGTACCATCGTGGGGGTAACTGAACAGACCTCAGAGTCACGAAGAAGCCACATAGCAACAATTTCCATTAACGGGTTGCATAGGACCAGTGGTGTTCAAGTGAAACTTGAAACTTTAACTGGTGAGGAGCGTTTCAGTAGGGACAAGTAATGACCAGGATAATGGAATGAGGCAAGTGATTCTGCAATCGTTGTGACCCAAATTGTGTAAACTGAGTTAGCAGGTGGGCGGCCGTCACGGCTAATGATGTGTACTTGCGTTAATGATTCAGGAGAGTGGAATTCGGTGCGTGACGCCACCGCCGCACCGCGTCTCTCATTACTCTCCATTTCGCGTTAATGACTTCTGCTCCGCTTAACAAAGTGAGCGTCCCCACATGTGATACGAATTATGAGTTTTTCCTCATCCGGATCGAATTACAGTAGCGTTTGACGCACAGACGGGGGAAGACGATGTAAAATAGAAAAAAAAAAATAGGTTCGTGCACGTGCCTTTATTGTGCGTTGCCCTCTTGGCATCATTTGTCCCTACATCGAATAAATGAAAAGAATCTTTATAGCTCTGAACCACATTTCCAGGTAACTGCATGAGATACAATTTGGTGTAACGCTGATACCGTCCTTTAAAGTTTCGTTGAAAATTAAGTTAATGGGCTGTTATTCCTAGACATCCAGAAAGCGTTTGATTTACTGCTAAAATGCACCCATTCAACGATTGTCCGAGCATGGAGATAGCTTGAACATTGAGGAAGATCATAGGCTTCTTTGGGAAGTAAGAACATCAACAAACAAACAAAAAATAAATAAATAAAAAGTCGAGCCTTAAGACGAACCATTTTTAGCATCAGAAAACATTAATTCAGTTTATAAATTTATTAATATTTTCATAATATTCTGGTTATATAATGCAGTCTATACGAGTAGCACACTCATATACACGCACTGCTTGGCAGTGATGCTGCACTGCACATTCAGCCATGTCATGTGTTGGGTTGTTGATGGAAGGAGAGGGTTGTCTGAGGGGGGGGGGGGAGGGGGAGGGAGCATATCACGATATCATGAGCTGTGCTTACATGAACAGGCAGCCATGTGAAGGCAGCTGACGTTATTCCTTGAATGCACAATAACTTCTTTATGTGTCACCCCCCTCATAACAAAACGACTGATATGGGAGTGCACACATGTAGTCAACCACATCACTCATAACAAGGAATCCAGAAACGGATTGCTGCTTTCATTAACAGTGCAGTTAGTGTTACATGGAAACTTACTGGCTATGTGAAATTGCATGTCAGAGCGCAACCTCAGGACGGACGTATTCACTGTGAATGGCAGAATTTCGGGTGCGAATCTCAGCCCAACACACAGCACCCAACTGTCCGGAAGTGTCAAACTGTTTTCAAAAGTTATTTTCTGTGCATTATTCAGACAAGGATTTAGAAGTGTAATCTTCAGTAAATTTTTATTGTGCACAACAGAGTGAACTATTAACAGCTCCGTACTGTGTTTTTATTAACAGATTCAATATATTCCAATATATTCCATTACATTTCGGCATTCCTGTTGATCCTGCCACAAGCAATATATTCCATCAATTAAGACAACTGATGATGTAACTATCAAGGAGAATTGCACAGTTAGAAATACTTTCTGAACACCTTGTAGTGTACCCAATCCAAATGAAAAACACCAGCAATTCTCAATAAAATGGGGGCGAGTAAAAACAAAAAATTGCGTAACGTGAGTAAAAAAGCAGGTAGAGATTATCGAGTTAATGGTAGTCTTTCCTGTTCACATCAAAGACAGATTAGCAATATTTTCTTTCTGTATATGTTCTATAACTGCCGTCAAAGGAATTACTATTCCGTGCTAGGCAGGACATCGCATTATTATGCACGCATTTGCAGAGAAGCTATAGAGATTCAAAAACACCAGTATAATTTTAACAGAAAAGGGGAAGTCTTAAAGTTAGATAAGATATGGCAGTCGACTTTGCACTAACGATGAGACAATCGATTACTTTCAATCGACAATAATCTCGTTAGTCAGAGATAGACTTACAGTCGACCCGGCGTGTCGTATGCACCCTATATAAACGGGACCTCCACGGCCTGGCAGCCGACCTACTGCGAGAGTAATCTTCTCTTGCAGCCCGATGTAGAAACGAAGGGCGTCCCAATAAACGACGCCCAGTGAGGACAGCTCAACCCGTAAGGTCCCACTGCACCCCACAGAGGTCACCGCAGGAACAGCAGCTCCGCTGCTTAAACTGCCCCCACACCTGGCATATGTAGCCAGAGTTTTAGAGCGAGCGAGCCTGGCAGCCGGTCGTTGACCCACATCGGAAGATGTTAGCCGCAGTTGGTAAGGAAGCGACAGGAAGAAGTAGTTTTATAGTTCGACCACGGCCTCTCAGCCCGGAAGTTTTAACTAATGAAGACGCCCGCCGTGAAAGCCTTCGCGTTATGAACATATCTTCAGTAAATAAAAAGAAATGTAACCTAATATGCTATGTTAAATTAGCGCCTGACGATTTTTGACCATTATTTGGACTTTGGAATAAGCTTCTGTTGAGTATGTTTTATCGTGCAACTGATTTGTTACATGATTGAGGATTATGAAGGTGTGCGCACCTAGTGACGTGGAAACTGGGAGGAGACTTTTTCGTTCTCCAGGAAGACATGTCCGAGATCGACCTCACACCATGGATACCTTTCTTAATGGGACCAGCTACACAAATAGTATTTTTGTCACTTTGTTGGTCCCCAGCTTCGCTGCACTTTTACTTCAGTATTAGTAGTTCCGGGAGTTCATTGACATGAAATCTTTCTTTACTAATGAGCTACGCGTTATTCACAAATACTAAAATCCCGGATATTCCTGCTGTAGAAATGTGAATTAATTTTGCACTTTTCGTCACATATCTAGGTACTGTCCTTAATCCTATCACTGTTGACTGCGCCGTAACACCTACTGAAATTCCTAAAGTTAGATAACATTAGAAAGAAGCACTTTGTGAAAGCTTTTTGTATGATACAAAAAAAAAGGAATTACCAGAATAGGACGGAAATCGGTAGACGTGACGGACATGTACAGACAAACAAATGATTACAATTTCAGAAAAGTGGCTGATTTGCTCAACAGAACGAGCTTCACAAATTGAGCAAGTCAGTGAGGTGTGTGTGCGCGCGCCTTTGGCACATATGAAAGCAGTTATTCGGCCTGGCACTGATCGATAGAGTTGATGAATGTCCTCCTGAGCAATACCGTGACAAATTATCTCAGTTGGCCCGTCAGACTGTCAAAAATCCCGAAATTGTTGGAGGGCCCTGCCCGTAAGGCTCGAAACGCTCTCAGTTGAGGAAAGATCCAGCTACCTTGGTGCACAAAGTAGGGTTTGACAAGCAGGAAGGCGCAGTTTTGGCAAGCAGCAAGACAAGCAATAGAATCCCTCGCCGTGTGCGGGAAGGCATTATCTTGATGAAATGTAAACGCTGGATGACTTTCCATGAAGGCCAACAAAACGAGGCGTAGAATATCGTCGACGTACCGCTGCGCTGTAAGGCTGCCGCAGATCACAACCAAGGGGACCTGCTTTCAAATGAAATGGCACCTCAGAATATCAGTCCTGGTTGTCGGGCCCTACGGTGCGTCGCAATCACGTTGGCATGCCGCCGCTATCTTGGGCGTCTCCAGACACATATTTGCTGGTATTCGGCGTTCAGTTCGAAGCGGGACCCATTACTGAAGACAATTCTAGTTCAGTCAATGGGATTCCAGGCCGAAAATGCATCTGAGGACGTTTCGGACAACGGTGGGACGCCAACCTTACTGCCACCAGCACACAGCCAGGTGTGATAGTATGGAGTGCCATTTCATTTCATTTCATTGCAAGTCCTCTTAGGTTGTCATCTGCGACACCCACCCTTACAGCAGATCGGTACGTCGGTATTTTGCAACCTGTTTTGCTGCGCATCATCGGAAGTCATCCTCGGCTTACCTTTCAGCAAATAGGTCAAATACTCGCCTAAATTAACGTGGGTTAGATAGGCAGAGTGTGGTCCACCTAAAGGAACGTTACGATATATCCCCCTTGCAAGCACAGTTGTTTCGTTGTCAGAAGTTCAGATTGAAGTAATTGTTTATTTTATGCTGTTAAAATTAACAAAATTGCTGGGTAAAATCACACAAACGTCAATTTTACGCTTTTAAGTGCTCGGCTAAGCCAGTGGCGTAATGAGGCCAGTCACTGAAGACCAAGAAACATCTAATGTGCGAAATAATTAGTGCAGCAGCAAATTTTTGTACAGTAGTAGGAGGGAATTGCATGAACAACATACTAGAAATCCTGACTGGTGAGGGATGCATCTGCTGTTGGAGTTGTATATGAAGATCAATTTTGTACGGTTTCCTTGAATAACTCGATAACTACGGCCTCTAGCAGAACCGCATCCCAGTACAAAATCTTACGCATTAAATTTCCTGAACAGAGCCTTTTTCATTTTTCCTCTAGGGTAATAGTTTGCACGTAGATGACTGAGAGAATAAGAAAATTTCGTGCGTGGTTTTAGAAGATCTGATATTTCATTGAGAGTTGCATAAAACGACATTGGTAGGAGCAGCTGAACCACTCAATATACGTCGCAGTTAAAGGGTTAATTTTTCAAGGATGATGTCATTTTTAATATTTTACTTCATTTTTGCCTTTTTGTGTTTAACGTCCATCTACAATACTTCAATTCGTTCTTTTAATGTTGGCAAGAACGAACAAGCATGTGCCTCTTGCAAAAAGCACAACAGTTTTGCTCAAGAACGTGTTAGTACAAGTTGGAAATAATTTGATTGTTCTTCTAATTACTGTTATTAATACGTTGCTTCCTGTTGTTAACTTGCATTTCTACCAGGAAGCAAAAATAGCCATTTTTTGTATTGTTAATGCACAAGACGTAATCCATTTGCGAAATATGGATATTGGTTTGTTGATTTTTTTTGGACTTGTATTTGAAGCTCAAGGAAGATATCAAAGTGGCCCTCCAGCTGTTTTAATAAATGGCAAAAGATTTTGTAATTACAAGCACGTGTGGTACCACAACAGACGTTCCATCACTTTCGGTAACTACTGCATGTTGACTCACTGAAATTTGGTATTCTCGGCACGCTCTTGATTCTGTGGCTATCGGAATATTGAATTATCCAACGATTTCCGAATTGGAATTTCCCATCAGTCTAGTCCCAACTACCACTCCGAATTCCAAGTCTGATAATTCCCGTCGTGCGGTCCTAATCACGTCGGAAACCGTTTCACATGAATAACCTGAGTTCAAGTAACAGATCCGCCAATGCAGTAATCTTTTGTATCTGGCGTACGTGATACTGCCGTCATTTGTGTATGTGCATATCGCAATCCCATGACTTTGCATTACCTCAGTGTAATGAAAGAGCGTTGATACAATAAGTGAAAGATTAGTGTGACACTTGCTAAGCTAGACAGGTGTAATTAACTTGGCACTCGAACAAGTGGTAGAGGGAAAAATACAGTAGTGAAGAACAAGTCTAGAACGTACAGAAAAACACACCAATGAGAAGCGGAGTGTGGGATGGAGCGCTGTCGTGATGAAGTAGATGTTGGCTCACTTTTCTGATCTCTATCTTCGTACATCATTTCACAAACATACAGTGTGCCATTGTAAAATTCGGCGTTTGTAGCTGTTCCCCTTGAAGTTAACATTGACAGCACAGTGCCGTGAATATTACAACAACAAAAAAAAAAAAAAAAAAAAAAAAAAACAGGAGCATGGCTATGATATTTGATTTGGACTGATGTACCTTTTTAGGGCGAGGGGATTCACTGGTTTTCGGTTGGGAACGTCGAATTTTCGTCTCGGGGTCATCCCATGGAACAAAGTTTAATTTCCAGTGACAATTTTGTACATGAAGACTGGATCTGAATGAAGACGATCCTTCAACTCCTTGCAAACCGACACATGATTTTCCTCCTCTTCATCACTTAAAAGTCTGTGGACAGATTTCGCACTCACTCATCTCATTTACCGATTATCAGTTAAAACACTTTGCACGGACTCGCATGAGATACTAAGTGCTTCGGTAAGCTCTCGAATAGTTACTCGTATGTTTGAACGAACAGTATGTACCACTTTTTATGCGTTTTCTTCTGTTTTTGAGGTTAATGAACGTCCCGAACATTACTCATCTTCTGCCGAGTCTTTAAAATCGCTCACCACGTGTAACCACTCTTCAGAGTTACGGAATTGTCGACATACAACAATTTCAAAGTTTCATGACTTTCTTTGGCACTTTTTTCTCAACTTAAAACGTAACTTGATGAGCAACAGACATGGTAAACACATCACTCTAACGTTTCTGAATACTGACTGACAAGACAGAACGAGTTCCAACATGCCACTGCCTGTCTCACTGGATCAGACTATCGGAAAAATTACAACAAATGGTTGTAGCATTAGCAGTTGCTGCTTTAAAAACTCCTTGACCTCATTTTGTATCACAACTCATATATGTGCTTGAGGTCGACATAATTTTGTAGCGGCACCACCGTTTAGGATAGGGAAAGCTGGTTTTGTGCAATATTCTGAGCACAAGTTACAGCCAGGTGCAGGCTGTATTGCAGTCAGTTACACATACCAACAGTTGCAAAGTAGAACAGAGGCCACAGGGCCGTCAAATTGCTGAAAAGGTATACATTGCAGTTTTGCATGTCGCAAATCACAGGCAGAAGGGGCCCACTGGCCAACCTATGAGTAGGTGACACGAAGCAGTGCGTATGGCAAAACAGAGGCACACAGCACGTATAAATAGATGCATGTTTATAACGAGATTCATTCAAGTGTAGCAGCTTTCCTGGATGACGGGGCGTATCACACCACCAGCTATACGCAGCAACAGATGGGCTGCCAACGTTCCAGTCCGTGGAGAGTCACTAGTTCGACCCTCTGAGGCCAATGCAGGGTCTGTAACTAGCCAGCGGCGGGCCACTCCAGGGATCGCTACCACGTGCATGTGTCCTGGCTTCCAACACACACTGGAGGCATCCCGAGGTGAGGGCCGCAGATTCGGTCGCCGGATCACGTGCGTTTGTTGTCGCCGCGATCTCAGCCACACCGGCGAGAAGCACGCAGCTGGCTGCCTGCAGCTCACACTGAACAGCACTGAGTCGGAAGGGACGCAGACCGCCGAATCAACTGCTGGTATCCAGACGACGCCACAACTCCGCTGGGATCCAAGGCCAAGACACAGTGCGTGCATGGGTCGCTGAGGCAGCCATTCCGCGCCAAGCCGTTTTGCAGACAGTGAAGTAGTGACCTCAGCATTACGGGACCCAGTGACAGAGACCGAGATGAACGGGGGCACTGTATTTCTAAACAAAAAATCACTTGGAAAGCTCGGACGAGTTTTAATATGGTGCATTCTACTTCTTTCCGCTCCATTTGGTCATCCTGATACATTCAGCGACAGAACTTGGCACTACAATTTGTACTGATATTAAAACTTCCTGGCAGATTATAACTGTGTGCCAGACCGAGACTCGAACTTGGGACCTTTGCTTTCGTGGGCAAGTGCTCTATCATCTGAGCTACCCAAGCATGACTCACGCCCCGTCCTCACAGCTTCACTTCTGCCAGTACCTCGTCACCTACCTTCCAAACTTTACAGAAGCTCTTCTGCGAACCTTGCAGAACTAGCACTCCTCAAAGAAAGGATATTGGGGAGACATGGCTTAGCTACAGCCTAGGGGATGTTTCCAGAATGAGATTTTCACTCTGCAGTGAAGTGTGCGCTGATATGAAACTTCCTGGCAAATTAAAACTGTGTGCCAGATCGAGACTCGAACTCAGACCTTTGCCTTTCGCGGGCAAGTGCTGTACCATTTAAGCTACCCAAGCACGACTCACACCCCGTCCTCACAGCTGAACTTCTGCCAGTACCTCGTCTCCTACCTTCAAAACTTTACAGAAGCTTTGTAGAACTAGCACTCCTGAAAGAAAGGATATGAGGGAGACATGGCTTAGCCACAGCCGGGGGATGTTTCCAGCATGAGTATTTCACTCTGCAGCTAAGTTAAGCTGTGCGGACAGGGCGTGATTCGTGCTTGTGTAGCTCAGATGGTAGAGCACTTGCCCGTGAAATGCAAAGTTCGAGTCTGGGTCCGGAACACAGTTTTAATCTGCCAGGAAGTTTCGTAACAGCGAACACTCCGCTGCAGAGTGAATATCTCTTTCTGTACTGATATTACTTACCTCTCTTTCTCACGAAATAGCTTGTGTTCTGGAGGAAGATTGTAGATGTGATCCCTCCACCATCCGCAAGCCATACCTTAAGATCTCGCCAATATAAGGATCCTGTCTGTCACACGTATGAGTAGTGCTTCATGCTCGGGCATTAAGTGGAGTGGACAGAGTGAGAAACAACTGGTGTGCGCAAATGTTTAAAAGCTGTCACCACAAAGTCCGGTTATCCATTACGTGACCAGAAAACCCTAAACTTAAATAAATAAAATGAACTACCGCTCTTTAGATTGGTTTTCTTGACATAGGAATCATCACTTGTCTAAAGGATTAGTCTGTACACCGTCATTCATATGGCAAGAGATCACACGCCGCCAGGTTGTGTGCGACATGTGATATTAGCTATCGAGATTCGTGGAGGGTATCGTTTCAGTAAACTGCTTGTGACCTGAAAGATACTCTACGACAAGCTTTCATTCGATTCACACCATCAGTGCCCTGGTAGATGTCGCACACAACATGGCGGCGTTTTATCCTTTGCCATCTGAATGACGGTGCACAGACGATTCCTTTGGACAAGAAATGGTTCATAAGTTAATAAAACTCATCTACAGAAGAGTTTTTCATATTATTTATATACTTTCAGGGTATTATGTTGGTTATTATAGGAGTTATCGGTACTATGTGGTCCCCATTTAATTTCAGAAAATCATAAATGCTT
Source organism: Schistocerca nitens (assembly GCF_023898315.1). Classification (NCBI taxonomy): domain Eukaryota; kingdom Metazoa; phylum Arthropoda; class Insecta; order Orthoptera; family Acrididae; genus Schistocerca; species Schistocerca nitens. The sequence continues at coordinate 709,612,899 of NC_064614.1, read as the reverse complement.
ACTATCAGAATTACGGACCAAATTTTTGCGCGGAAGCTATTGCTAGAATTGATATCGTGCAAGCGTTCTTTTTTCTCTTTAGTATATGAAGTGATGTTGGTGATGTTCCTTTGCCTGTCGGCCACCTCTACAGTCAACACAGTGACTATTTTATTTGCCAAAGCGAGAATAGCTGTACCCCTTCTACATTAAACCTGTCTATAATTGATATCTGAGCTCAATTCTGTTCTCTTCGTATCATGTTAAATATTAGGAACCAACTACCAAGAAATTATTTTTATATGCTACAGGATTACTAGCTGGATGCTATACCCAAAAACTGAACAGTAACTGTGGGATGTGTAATATACGTGGTAGAACATGGATTGGTTCCCAGTTCAGCTGTCCGTAGCACTTCCAACATCTCTGAACAATTCTCGGCTCTCGCCAAAGAGGAGGGCAAAGCATTGTTTTCAAAATTTCAAGAGGCTCTAAAATTCGATTGGAATAAAAGCAGGAGCAACCATTTCTCATGAATGTCACTTACACAAATCTTTTACTGAAAAACTGTGAAACGTCATTTATATTTCGCATGGAGACCCGACGTCTGGAACAATAATTTTTAAGACATCCGGTCTTACAACTCGTTAGATGATGCCCTCTGTCTGTTCCTAGCTGGTGCCAATCTTTTCATCTGCCCACATCCACTTTTCTCACCAGATATAGCACCATGCGACTTCTGGCTCTCCACAGAAATTTAAGTCGTGCTTATAGGAAAACGTTTTGACAACATTCTTACGCTGACAGGGCAACGACACTGGAAAAGCTGAACTTAAGTGTGTTCTTCATGTAACAGTTGGCCATGACGGTTTGTTCGACTTAGAAGCATAGTGACGTGGAAGTAAACAAAAACTTCACGCATGCAGCAGTGGGGACGGCTGAGTGCTGTCTCCACTGTCTACCTGTCAAGAGCTGACTAGCCTCTGCCATCCACAGAAGCTTTCCGTCAGATTCAAATTCCCAACTTCCCACTTGCTGCCCCACAATGATCCATGCTCATTAACCCTTATCTAACACACTCCTACTGAACACCGTGGTCTAGGGGTAGCGTCTTTGATTCATAATCAAAAACGTCTTCGGTCCCGGGTTCGATCTCCACCACTACCTAAATTTTGATAAATAATCAGCATTGGCGGCCGAAGACTTCCGGCATAAGAAGCCAGCCTCATTATGCTAACGGCCTTGTCAAAGAGGGCGGAGGAGCGGATAGAGGTTCAGGGCCCTCTCTTGTCCTAGGGGTGGGAAATTGCCCCTAAAGGAGGAAGAATCAGCAATGATCAACGACATGAGGACGCAGAAGGCAATGGAAACCACTGCATTAAAGACACGTAACGTGTATCCACAGGACATGTGGCCTGTAATTGAAGAAGTGTCATGATGATCTCTTCATTGGCAAAAGATTCCGGAATAGTCCCCCATTCTGATCTCCGGGAGGGGACTGCCAGCGGGGAGGTTACCATGAGAAAAAGATTGAATAATCAACGAAAGGATAACGTTCTACGAGTCGGGCGTGGAATGTCAGAAGCTTGAACGCGGTAGGGAAACTAGAAAATCTGAAAAGGGAAATGCAAAGGCTCAATCTAGATATAGTAGGGGTCAGTGAAGTGAAGTGGAAGGAAGACAAGGATTTCTGGTCAGATGAGTATCGGCTAATATCAACAGCAGCAGAAAATGGTATAACAGGTGTAAGATTCGTTATGAATAGGAAGGTAGGGCAGAGGGTGTGTTACTGTGAACAGTTCAGTGACCGGGTTGTTCTAATCAGAATCGACAGCAGACCAACACCGACAACGATAGTTCAGGTATACATGCCGACGTCGCAAGCTGAAGATGAACAGATAGAGAAAGTGTATTAGGATATTGAAAGGGTAATGCAGTATGTAAAGGGGGACGAAAATCTAATAGTCATGGGCGACTGGAATGCAGTTGTAGGGGAAGGAGTAGAAGAAAAGGTTACAGGAGAATATGGGCTTGGGACAGGAATGAAAAAGGAGAAAGACTAATTGAGTTCTGTAACAAGTTTCAGCTAGTAATAGCGAATACCCTGTTCAAGAATCACAAGAGGAGGAGGTATACTTGGAAAAGGCCGGGAGATACGGGAAGATTTCAATTAGATTACATCATGGTCAGACAGAGATTCCGAAATCAGATTGTAAGGCGTACCCAGGAGCAGATATAGACTCAGATCACAATATAGTAGTGATGAAGAGTAGGTTGAAGTTCGAGACATTAGTCAGGAAGAATCAATACGCAAAGAAGTGGGAAACGGAAGTACTAAGGAATGACGACATACGTTTGAAGTTCTCTAACGCTATTGATACAGCAATAAGGAATAGTGCAGTAGGCAGTACAGTTGAAGAGGAATGGACATCTCTAAAACGGGCCATCACAGAAGTTGGGAAGGAAAACATAGGTACAAAGAAGGTAGCTGCGAAGAAACCATGGGTAACGGAAGAAATACTTCAGTTGATTGATGAAAGGAGGAAGTACAAACATGTTCCGGGAAAATCAGGAATACAGAAATACAAATCGCTGAGGAATGAATTAATAGGCCGGCCGAAGTGGCCGTGCGGTTAAAGGCGCTGCAGTCTGGAATCGCAAGACCGCTACGGTCGCAGGTTCGAATCCTGCCTCGGGCATGGATGTTTGTGATGTCCTTAGGTTAGTTAGGTTTAACTAGTTCTAAGTTCTAGGGGACTAATGACCTCAGCAGTTGAGTCCCATAGTGCTCAGAGCCATTTGAACAATTTTTTGAAATAAATAGGAAGTGCAGGGAAGCTAAGACGAAATGGCTGCAGGAAAAATGTGAAGACATCGAAAAAGATATGATTATCGGAAGGACAGACTCAGCATCCAGGAAAGTCAAAACAACCTTTGGTGACATTAAAAGCAACGGTGGTAACATTAAGAGTGCCACGGGAATTCCACTGTTAAATGCAGAGGAGAGAGCAGATAGGTGGAAAGAATACATTGAAAGCCTCTATGAGGGTGAAGATTTGTCTGATGTGATAGAAGAAGAAACAGGAGTCGATTTAGAAGAGATAGGGGATCCAGTATTAGAATCGGAATTGGAATTTAAAAGAGCTTTGGAGGACTTACGGTCAAATAAGGCAGAAGGGATAGATAACATTCCATCAGAATTTCTAAAATCATTGGGGGAAGTGGCAACAAAACGACTATTCACGTTGGTGTGTAGAATATATGAGTCTGGCGATATAGCATCTGACTTTCGGAAAAGCATCATCCACACAATTCCGAAGACGGCAAGAGCTGACAAGTGCGAGAATTATCGCACAATCAGCTTAACAGCTCGTGCATCGAAGCTGCTTACAAGAATAATATACAGAATAATGGAAGAAAATTGAGAATGCGCTAGGTGACGATCAGTTTGGTTTTAGGAAAAGTAAAGGGACGAGAGAGGCAATTCTGACGTTACGGCTAATAATGGAAGCAAGGCTAAAGAAAAATCAAGACACTTTCATAGCATTTGTCGACCTGGAAAAAGCGTTCGACAATATAAAATGGTGCAAGCTGTTCGAGATTCTGATAAAAGTAGGGGTAAGCTATAGGGAGAGACGGGTCATATACAATATGTACAACAACCAAGAGGGAATAATAAGAGTGGACGATCAGGAACGAAGTGCTCGTATTAAGAAGGGTGTAAGTCAAGGCTGTAGCCTTTCGCCCCTACTCTTCAATCTGTACATCGAGGAAGCAATGATGGAAATAAAAGAAAGGTTCAGGAGTGGAATTAAAATACAAGGTGAAAGGATATCAATGATACTATTCGCTGATGACATTGCTATCCTGAGTGAATGTGAAGAAGAATTAAATGATCTGCTGAACGGAATGAACATTCTAATGAGTACACAGTATGGTTTGAGAGTAAATCGGAGAAAGAGGAAGGTAATGAGAAGTAGTAGAAATGAGAACAGCGAGAAACTTAACATCAGGTTTGATGGTCACGAAGTCAATGAAGTTAAGGAATTCTGCTACCTAGGCAGTAAAATAACCAATGACGGACGGAGCAAGGAGGACATCAAAAGCAGACTCGCTATGGCAAAAAAGGCATTTCTAGCCAAAAGAAGTCTACTAATAACAAATACCGGATCTTAATTTGAGGAAGAAATTTCTGAGGATGTACGTCTGGAGTACAGCATTGTACGGCATTGAAACATGGACCGTGGGAAAACCGGAACAGAAGAGAATCGAAGGATTTGAGATGTGGTGCTATAGACGAATGTTGATAATTAGGTGGACTGATAAGGTAAGGAATGAGGAGGTTCTACGCAGAATCGGAGAGGAAAGGAATCTGTGGAAAACGCTGATAAGGAGAAGGGACAGGATGATAGGACATCTGCTAAGACATGAGGGAATGACTTCCATGGTACTAGGGGGAGCTGTAGAGGACAAAAACTGTGGAGGAAGACAGAGATTGGAACACGTCAAGCAAATAATTGAGGACGTAGGTTGCAAGTGCTACTCTGAGATGAAGAGGTTAGCATAGGAGAAGAATTCGTATTTATTATTATATTTGCAACCGGTCTAGGTATGTAATATTATTTGCAGCCCTATGAACCATGGACTTTGCCATTGGTGGAGAGGATTGCATTCTTCAGTGGTAAAGATAGCAATACCGTAGGTGCAACCACAATGGAGGTGTATCTGTAGAGAGGCCAGACAATTGTCTGATTCCTGAAGAGGGGCAACAGGGGCAACAGCCTGGATGATGGACGACTGATCTGGCCTTGCAACATCAACCAAAATGGCCTTGATGTGTTGGTACTGTGAACAGCTGAAAGCATGGGGAAACTGCAGCCATAATTTTTGGCTGGTTCAAATGGCTCTGAGAACTATGGGACTTAACATCTATGGTCATCAGTCCCCTAGAACTTAGAACTACTTAAACCTAACTAACCTAAGGACAGCACACAACACCCAGCCATCACGAGGCAGAGAAAATCCCTGACCCCGCCGGGAATCGAACCCGGGAACCCGGGCGTGGGAAGCGAGAACGCTACCGCACGACCACGAGATGCGGGCATAATTTTTCCCAAGGACATGCAGCTCTATTATAGGGTTAAATGATGATGGCATCCCCTTGGGTAAAATATTCTGGAGGTAAAATAGTCCTCCATTCGGATAGTGTGGGAACTACTCAGGAAGATGTTGCCGTCAGGAGAAACAAAACTGGCTCTCTACGGATCGGAGCATGGAATTTCAGATCCCTTAATCGGGCAGGCAGGTTAGAAAATTTAAAAACGGTAATGGATAGATAAAAGTTAGATATAGTGGGAGTTAGAGGAGTTCAGTGGCACAAGGAACAGGCCTTCTGGTCAGGTGAATACAGGGTTATAAATACAAAATAAAATAGGGGTAAGGCAGGAGTAGGTTTAATAATGGGTAAAAAAAATAGGATCACGGATAAGATACTATGAACAGCATAGTGAACGCATTACTCTAGCCAAGATAGACACAACGCCCACACCCATCATGTACAAGTTTATATGCCAACTAGCTCTGCAGAAGAGGACGAGATTGAGGAAATTTGTGATGAGGTAAAAGAAATTACTCAGATAATTAACGGAGTCGATAATTTAATAGTCATGGAGGAACGGAATTCAATAGCACGAAAAGGAAGTGAACGAAAAGTAGTAGGTGTATATTCACTGGGAAAGGAATGAAATAGATGCCGCCTGGTAGAATTTTCAACAGAGCATAATTTAATCATAGCTAACACTTGGTTTATGAATCATGAGAGAAGGTTATATACATGGAAGAGGCCTGGGGACACTGGAAGTTTTCAGATTTATTACGTAATGACCAGACCGACATTTAGGAAACTGATTTTAAATTGAAACTTCCTGGCAGATTAAAACTGTGTGCCCGACCGAGACTCGAACTCGGGACCTTTGCCTTTCGCGGGCAAGTGCTCTACCAACTGAGCTACCGAAGCACGACTCACGCCCGGCCCTCACAGCTTTACTTCTGCCAGTATCTCGTCTCCTACCTTCCAAACTTTACAGAAGCTCTCCTGCGAACCATGCAGAAATAGCACTCCTGAAAGAAAGGATATTGCGGAGACATGGCTTAGCCACAGCCTGGGGGATGTTTCCAGAATGAGATTTTCACTCTGCAGCGGAGTGTGTGCTGATATGAAACTTCCTGGCAGATTAAAACAGTTTTAATCTGCCAGGAAGTTTCATATCAGCGCACACTCCGCTGCAGAGTGAAAATCTCATTCTGATTTTAAATTGTAAGACATTTCCAGGGCCAGATGTGGACTCTGACCACAATTTATTGGTTATGTACTGTAGATTAAAACTGAAGAAATTGCAAAAAGGCAGTAATTTCAGGAAATGGGACGTGGATAAACTGAAAGAACCAAAGGTTGTGGAGGGTTTCAAGCAGAGTATTAGGGAACGATTGGAAAGAGCAGGGAAAAGGAATACAGGAAGAATGGGTAGCTTTGAGAGATGAAATAGTGAAGGCAGCAGAGGATAAGTAGGTAAAAAGGCGAAGGCTAGTAGAAGTCCTTGGATAACACAAGGGATATTGAATTTAATCGGTGAAAGGAGAAAATATAAAATGCTATAAATGAAGCGAGCGAAAGGGAATTCAAACGTCTAAAAAATGAGATTGACAGTAATTGCAAATAGCTAAACAGGAGTGGGTAGAGGACATATGTAAGGATGTAGAAGCCTATATTACTAGGGATAGGATAGACACTGCCTACAGGAAAAATAAAGAGACCTTTTGAGCAAAGAGAATCACCTGTATTAATATCAAGAGCTCAGATAGAAAACAGTCCTAAGCAAAGAAGGGAAAGCAGAAAGGTGAAAGAAGTATATAGAGGGTCTATACAAGGGCGATACACTTGAGGGTAATATTATGAGAGCGGAAGAGAACGAAGAGGAAAAAGAGGAGGGAGACATGATGCTGCGTGAAGAATTTGATAACGCACTGAAACACCTAAGTCCAAACAAGGCCCTGGGAGTAGACAACATTCCGTTAGAGCTATTGATAGCCTTGGGAGAGCCAGCCATGACAAAATTCTTCCATCTAGTGATCAAGATGTATGAAATAGGCGAAATAACCTCAGACTTCAGAGGAATGTAATAATCCCAATTCCAAAGAAAGAAGGTGCTGACAGATGTGAAAATTACCGAACTATCAGTTTATAAAGTCACGGCAGCAAAATACTAATACGAATGCTTTACATAAGAATGGAAAGACTCATGGGTGCCGAAGTCGGGGAAGATCGGTTTAGATTCCGGATAAATGTAGGAACATGCGAGGCAATACTGACCCTATGACTTCTCATAGAAGACATGTTAAGGAAACGCAAAGCCTCGTTTACAGCATTTGTAGACTTAGAGAAAGCTGTTGACAATCTTGACTGTAATACTCTCTTTAAAATTCTAAAGGAGATAGGGGAAAAATACAGCGAGTGAAAGGGTATTTACAATTTGTACAGAAGCCAGATGGGAGCTATAAGAGTCGAGCGACATGAAAGGGAAGCAATAATTGAGAAGGGAATGAGGCAGGGCTGTAGCCTATCCCCGATGTTATTCAATCTGCAATATTGAGCAAGCAGTAAAGGAAACAAAAGAAAAATTTGGAATAGGAATTAAACTTGGGAGAGAAGGAATAAAACCTTTGTGGTTTGCTGATGACATTGCAATTTTGTCCGAGACAGCAAAGGACTTGGAAGAGCAGTTGAACGGAATGGCCAGTGTCGCAAAAGGAGGATGTAAGATGAACGTCAACAAAGGCAAAACGAGAATAAAGGAATGTAGTCGAATTAAATCAGGTGATACTGAGGGAATTAGATTAGGAAATGAGACACTTGAAGTAGTAAATGAGTTTTGTTATTTGGGAAGCAAAATAACTGATGATCGTCGAAATAGGGACGATATAAAATGTAGACACTGGCAAAAGCAAGAAAAGCGTTTCTCAAGAAGAGAAATTTGTTAACATCGAGTATAGATTTATGAGTCAGGGAGTACTTTCTGAAAGTATTTGTATGGAATCTATACATGTATGGAAGTGAAACATGGACGACAAATAGTTTAGACAAGAAGAGAATAGAAGCTGTTGAAATGTGGTGCTACAGAAGAATGCTGATGATTAGACGGGTAGATCACGTAAATAATGAGGAGGTACTGAACAGAATTGGGAAGAAGGCAAATTTGGTACAACGTGACTAGAAGGAGGGATCGGTTGGTAGAAAACTTTCTGAGGCATCAAGGAAGCACCAATTAAGTACTGGAAGGAAGCGTATGGGGTAAAAATCATAGAGGGAGACCAACAGATAAATACAGTAAGCAGATTCAGAGAAATGTAGGTTGCAGTAGTTACTCGGAGATGAAGACGCTTGCACATGATATAATGGCATGGACAGCTACATCAAACCAGTCTTTGGACTGAAGACCACAACAACAACAGTTTCCTTCATATATATACGTATGTCTGAAGAAATGGACTCTGCTACGTTCTGCAGCTGTGTGAAATAGAAAAAATATATTCGCAATTGCGAATTCGATTAGACTTCAGCTGCACAGTCTATCAGTGAGAAATCCTGTTTCAATTCCCGATTCAGAAAAATTTTCATTTGTAACTAATAGACTGTGCAGCTGAAGTCAAATCGTATTTTGCGAATACATTTTCCATCTTGCTAATGACTTTAACCATGTCAGCTTCTTTATTATCCGAAGAAAATAACGCACATCAGAGAAGTTAATAATTAAATAGCGCTGCGCTAATTCTTCAGTTACATATTAATTTCATGCGATTGCATTGCACTTGTGAATCGTAAGATAAAAATGTTCAAAGCAAACAGATCTGTAGTACTAACTGTAGGTTAAAAACGTACTCTTTGACATATGAACAACGTCAAAACAGTATCTCACTGGATGTTCAAAGTGATCTAGCGGGTCAGTGGTGCAGGAGTTTCGATACAAAGCATTCTGGAAGACCTTTCGTTTTACTGGTGCACGTAACTGCCTGTAAAGGAGAGACCGCACTTGAATGATGTTACACTGGCCTAAGATCACAGCGCGCACAGAAGACGTGCCGAGTTGGTAAAAACCCTTGAATACGCAGAAGCCAAACACACCCCGCGGCTGACAATAGTGTTCCACGTGATCGGATCCTGAATACAGAAACAGGAGCGTCTTTCCGAGTCCATGATTAAAAAGGTTCTGCTGTTTTCTTTTGTACCATTTCAGAAAATACCTGCTGTCGCCACAACCGTAGATGCTTCTTGCTGACTTTTCCCGATACTGAGTCGGCTGTTAATATATTGTCTGCATGAAACACACTTTGTTTGACTAGCGACCCAAACGTCACCGTCGGCCCTTTTAAATCTTCAGAGGTGACAGCAAGTGTAAAACGGTAGAAGCTATTGGCACTGTAGTGTGACTGTGAGTCGTGTTACTGATGGCCTGCCAGAAAGGGCCGACGTCTTTCGTTCCTTTTTGGCAGGAGATTGACAGGATGTGATTTCTAAATTAAAGCTGTCGTGATACATATTGCATACATTCTCTCTACGACCGTTTCCCTAATAGCTCTTGTGCCCATGAAAATCACTTAACATGCAATAAGTAATTCTGTGTGGGTAGTAACATGGTTTATCCTTAGGGACATAATACCATGTTTCTTCCTGAAAGCATACATCCACACATAAGACACTTTTTAAACTTTCTAGTGACGCCTCCATTGCAGCTTAAATGCCCCAATGTTGTACATTAACTTCGTGACTCGTCACCATTTCTCCTACACATTCGAAAAGTTTTGTTGCTGTGAAACCTGTTTTTGTTTTAATAATTTAAAGTTCCTCTTAACGGTGCTGAGAGACAAATTTCTCTTGTCTCCACATCTCCGAAAGGAGTCGGCGCGTTTCGTACGCTCCACGGTTACAAAATCAAAGTAGTATCCGATGATATTACGAGTACATTTTCAAAGTAGACATCACCATCACTTACTTCATCATTTTTACATCCCTGCCCTGATGTACCAATCAAACTGTTCGACGATTGTAACTGGTGAAACAGTGGATCATTATCGTCACTGTCACCCTCTCATAAAGAAGCATCGATCGTGAATTGACTATTTTGCGTTACACTGAGATGACAGAAGGTCGTGGGATAGCGATAACCACATGTATAGGTGACGGTAGCATCGTGCACACAACGTACAATAGGGCAGTGCATTGGCGGAGCTGACGTTTGTACTCAGGTGATTCATATGAAACGGTTTCCGGCGTGATTGAGGCGGCACGACAGGAATTAACTGACTTTGAATTCGGAGGGATAGTTGGAGCTATATGAATGGAACATTCCATTTCTTTAAGGATTTCAATACTCTGAGATCCATCGTGTCAAGAGTGTGCGGAGGAAAACAAATTTCAGGCATTACCTCTCATCAGAGGCAATACAGGGGCCAACGACCTTCACTCAACGACCGACAACAGCAGCGTTTTCGTCGAGTTGACAGTGATGGCAGGCAAACAACATTGCGTCAAATAAGCGCGGAAATAAATATGAGATATGAGACGAACGTATCCATGCAGTATGATGAAACACGGCGTTAATGGGTAATGGCAGCAGACGACCAACGCGAGCGCAAGACATCACCTGCAGCGCCTCTTCTGGGCTCGCAATCGCATAGATTGGACCCTAGACGACTGCAAACCCGTGACCTGGTCGGATGAGCCCCGATTTCACTTAGTAAGATTTGACGGTAGAGTTCGAGTGAGACGAACACGCCATGAAACCATGGGCCCAAGTTGTCGACAAAGCACTGTGCAAGCTGGTGGTGGCTCCACAATGGTGTGGACTGTGTTTACATGGAATTTTCTGGATTCTCTGGTTCAGCTGAATCGATCATTGACTGGAAGTGGTAATTTTCGGCTACCTCGAGACCATTTACAGCCGTTATGTTAATTAACATTACTTGAGGAGCGAGGGGATGGGCCTGCACGCCATTAGCTGATACTACAGTACCCAAGGATACTACAGCGATTGGTTGCAGACATCATGACGATGTCGTTGAATACACACGGCGCCATTGGCCACATGGGGTGAAGAAGGTGGAGAATGGGGGGGGGGGAGGGAATGTTATGGGGGGAGGGAATTCCAGGAAAAAATATCGCTGACGTTGCAATTCAAGGAAATCTGACGCCAATTACCTCTAAGAAGGGGTTAAGGTTGGCCAAAACTCTCCTTGATACCCTACTAAAGTTTCCTTGTGAGTGACAACTGCGCAAGGCTTGGGCATAACGAGAAATCGTAGTCAATTTTTTCGTGGGCAGATCACTGCAGCAACAGGGATGACACGCTCCAACTACGAATCCATGCAGCAACTGAGGATTCCAGCACCATTCAGATTCTATCTAGTGAATGTCGAGAGTCCGTCAATACTGTTGGATGGATTCCAGGTGGTGGAGGAAGAAAGGTGATTTTGGGAGTCATGAGCCATCTCTGCCCCCCCCCCCCCCCCTCTCTCTCTCTCCCCGAAAAAAAACCTTTTCCCTAAAAGCGCTTACATTTTCATGCACATTAATTCACAAATTGTTCAGCCAAGTTTTAGGAGAATACCGTATCTCGAAATGGTAAGACAATCTGCGAGGTGCCGGGGCTAGTAGTGTATTTATCACTAAATTCTACTAGAATCCACATGTGTAAATCATGCTCTAAGCCCCCCCTATTCTAACTCCGACTTTTGCTGTTGCACAAGGATAAAACAAACACGCGAACTGACTCTAATCAACCCTGCTAGTGGAGTAGAAGAGAGTTTGGCACCTGCAATAATTTAATTTGATAAATAAGTTAAATAAACAAAGGTTTCATTAGCATAGTGAGGAATGATAGGGTTGCTCTATTGATTAACAGAAAGAAAGTTCTGTCCAAAATAACAATATGATTTATTAAGATTAAACGCAGAATAGTAAAAGAGACACAGGAAATATAAAACATCAAATTGGCTAAAATTGGAGATTCATACAAACACAGTAAAGGTGAAGTTGTCCCTAACTTAGATCGTGAGGTTTAAGACGAAGTGGTATGTGGAGCCAATTCCTTTCCACTCAAATCTCAAGAGAGACACACAGCTAACCCAATAGTAATTGCTGCTACTCGAAACTGAACAAAGTTAGAAAAGGATGAACAGGCGCGCTCTGCTGAGCTCTGATTATCACCTAGGAAAATCCCTATCTGCCGGTGCTGCGGACGTACATTACCAACAGTCTTCTTATCTCCCAGAACACGATCTGGCGTACCGCAGGCGAGGGCTGGTTGCTCCGACGACCTCGACCGAAAGGCGACTGCCGACTACCCAGAGCACCCGTACAGGCCGAACACCGAACATTCCCGCCCCCACGACAGTGGCCGTGGTTACGTTCCAATCAGCAACTCGAAAACCGGCGGAAATTCCACTCCATTGCCGGAGCACTACCATTCCACCAATGGAGATTCTTGGCGCCAATTTCTGTGCTGATTTTGCAGAAAGTGCGGGAATTTTCCCGCCACAACTGCGTGGGTACACAAGTCATTCCCACGCCTCGCTGGTAGCCCGCCAGAAAGTGTTTTCGCAAAGTTTCTCTGAAGTAACGGAACCTCTAGCCCAGCCGCTACTTCACACCCCAGCGGGCGTGTCTCTTGACAATGTCGGCGTCTGAAAAGCATTCACTCGACTGCCTCACACACGTCGGCTTAACTCTCTCCAGTTCACAGAGCCCGCCTGTCACCGGCCCACCCGGGTGACGAGAGACGCTGCGTGGGAAGTACGCGTGTTAAGGAAAAGCAACCCTCCACCGCATGCAACTAGAGAGGAGAATCGTAAGATAGAAATATGAGAGGGGGCTCATGCCACCTCTCATTGCCCCTACGCCATTTTAGATTGTAATTGGTGAGCGGTTGGCTCACTTAGGAGCAAGGTAGTGAGTCAATCGCCCAAGAACAATCTTACAAAGTGACTCCACATACCGCACTCTATAAAAAGGATCATTGCAACTGAAAAATGCAACTCATAGAGGGAGGATTATTTATGATGTAGCCAACTTCACCTTCTTAATATGGAACACTAACACTCACATCACACATCCATACCCAGGGAGCCCCTTCCAAACACCGATTCACGCAGACATTCACGCTCTAAACATGGCCCGGGCATCTGAGCCAAATATGGAGCAGTTTATTCTTTACAATCAGAGTTGGAGTGCTCCGCAATTAAATGCCCAAGATGTTACAACAATTTTAATCATTAAACTAACCTGACCTCACTCACACATGATAATATTTAAGTTAACAATCTCTTTGTGAGTTTTCAGAATCTAGTTACAACCTCCGATTCATTCTGTCTCCCTGCAGCAAGAATAACCTTTACAAAATGTTCCCTGAACTGATGGTCCATTCACAATGACAGTGGTGGTATCTGCTTCAGTTTATGGGGACTTCAGGCACACTGTTAGCATACACACAACAATAAACACAAAATACAAAAAAAACATGATGTGGAGAACAATACAGTAATCTGTAATAAGAATTACAGTGTAAAACACAAACGCATACAAGGTATAACATACATTACAGAAACAACATAAGAGAAAGAAATTTAAGAAAAACAAAAAAAAGCCAGGTTCATGGGGCATCAAATTGTGCGTGCACATTGCACAAAGTTCACGACTGTGCTGAGAATGAGGCAATAAATCACATTGTTAGAAATATCCGTGGCACTTCACTGATTCCACTGTACTGACATCACATAAGGCTAAACGTCGGTTGTAGTTGCTACGTTGTGGCAACAGCAATAGGGAGTTCTGGAGTGTCTGCAGTACGCTGTTGAGATTGTAGTCAGACCCACGCATATGATCACGGCCGTATGGTAGGAAGACACAGTGATAGGCTCTCCTCACGTCGATTAATTGTCTCTGAGGTCTACTCGTTGGGATACATCACTAGTCTAGGTCTCTTCTCTCGCTGGACAGAACTTTATGTTTCCCAATATTGCAGTTCGACGAGGGATGATGGCACGTGGAGTGACTCCACAAGTGTGTGAGGTCATCCATACAGGATCGAACTAGGAGCGACTATTGTTAAAAACTGCTCTCTAATAGAGAGGAGAAGTAAGACATGAGACCATACATTTGTTAGTGTGGCACAATACTGCTTTGTGTATGCAGATCGGCCAATGCTAGTGAGTTGTAAAAACCCAAACAGGTGAGTATAGAGCGTCCCTTTCTGTCCTGGGGCACATGAGGCGCAGGTTCTGACACGATATGTGATGTTCTTCGTGTACTCACGACAACGTGGTCTGCCGCAGGGAATCCCTCCAAGCGGCTGCCGCGTCCGGAGAGCTAGCAGGCTGTCGCGTGTCAGGGTCAACGGCCAGCCCCACTTTCGCTTGTGGCGGGGCGAGGGTCCCGTGTAATCCCTCAGGTAGGCAGCCGGGTGACTGTCAGCGTGTAGGACGGGACGCTCGCCCTCTAGCAGGTAGCCGAAGACCTCTCGTTTTTGCGCTGGCTGGCCTCTGCATTGCCACGTTCCTCGTCATCTGTACAATTCTTACAAAAGTCTTATGCCTAACTTTTTCCCATGACCTTCTATGTTATAATAAATTTACATAATGAAACATTGATGGTCTGTCATTTCAGACACTCTTATTTTACTTTTATAGTTATTAATCTATGGCAATCATTATAACATCTAATCTAGACATGGAAATAATTTATTTTGATATATGTGTAGAGACCGATCTCAGTATGTACATGGTGTGTGATAACTGATGCTTTGTAATGGATGAACAACTAAATGTGCGGGCCCGCACTAATATTACTATTAATTATATAGATCGACAGTAGACATGCTCAAGAATTAACTACCATATGCCAACGATCTACATTCTAAATAAATTATATTATTATGCAGGCTGAAGTTTTACTGAGCTATAAAGAACATGCAACTTCGCTCGCCGGTCGTCCCTCCATCTCGGGTCTGTGGTTTGGTGACCTGAAAAATAGCATCTCAACAGGCGCGCGCCAAACACAACACTTGTGGTAGAGAACCCCCACAATATTAATCTAGTTATTGTTAAATCCTACAGTTTAAATTTATCCTAGTGTATCGTACCTTTTTTTTTTTTTTTTTTTACATAATTCCTGTTACGTTGAGATGTCTCGCCGCTCGCCGCTATTGCCGACAGTGATGTGCGCGCCGTACGACATGACCTCCGAGTTTTCATTACGCCTCACTGAAACTCCAGAGACTGGGTTAGCCATGGCTATACACGACAATAAATTTATAGTTGCAACTTCCTTCTCTATGTGATGCGGTTTTCACGATCAAAGCACACCTTTCCAGAAGCAATGTAATATGACCAAGCCAGGACTGGTTCCTGTTGAGGATTCAGACACCCAACACACGCCAGCTACACAGTATGTCACGAATATCCAAGTACAATTCCTTGGTGATTCATCTGTGACAAAAACGAGCAGCACGCTAAATCCCCAACCAGCACATTAGCATGGTAGGCTTTTATGCCCTCATTTCTCTCGTCTAGGGCACCATTAGAGTCAAATGCTCACAGGTTCACCCCGACTTGCAAGACAACGATACCGGCGCAGCTCTGCAAAAACTATACTGCCCATATTCACCCTCGAAATCACGCAATATACCACAATCGTGCAGTGCACTGACGCGTGCCTGCAAGCATTGGTATGAACGTCTCACGAACTGGTTGTGGCCGCTATGGAGCGTATCACGACCTCTCAGAACGCTTCTAAGAGCACGTTCTTGTATGCGCCCGTTTGTGCGACGTCTCGTCACTCATCCTTATCCCTTAACATGGACACCAGATAGGAAAGGACAAAAACATTGCTCATGAAAAGGTAGTGTCTCCTACTCCATCGACATTGGAGATCGCAAACATAAACAAAAAGAGGATAGCAGCAGTAAATTCTTATGCAAGACAACGCAGCGTGTTAATACTTTAGCAATCTTAATCTATTAATGTAACAATTATTGTTCCCCACAGAAAGGTTCATATATTTGCTTATTCTACTATGTACACCACTTAAACTACTATTATTCCACGAACTTCTTTGTGTGAGAGATGTGGTGGAATCCTATGGACTAGCGCCAATCCCTTGTTAGACTCCCCCTCCTCTGACGTGCATTAGGATTTGCAGGTCTAATTTCAATCTCCTGGTTCTCCTGTTGTCCTTGATTTCGCTCTCTCCAATTACGGTCGCTTTGCCGTACGTTATTTCTCCTGTCCCAGATTCCTTGTCTAGATTGACCCTGTTTCCTGACGTTCTGGTTTCCGTGTCTCTGGTTTCCATAACCTTGAGTAGCGTAACCTTGATTTCCGTAACCCTGGTTTCCTAACTGACGAGTGCGATTTTGCGATCTGTTGTCGTCTTCCCTTGCTGGCCCGTGGTATTTGTTATTTTGCGCCTTCTTCCTGTCCTTTGCGTCTTGTTTATCGAAGACTACTTCGAGTTCGCGCAATAGACTCTTGAATGCTTCTATGTCCGATCCACACTTCCCGACAAGTGTCTGTTGATACCTAATAGGCAATTTGGAAAAGCAAAATTTAATGATTTCTCCGTTGCTATATGGACTATCTAAAAACTGATTCTTCTTGAGTAAATCATCAAAAAATTTGGTTGCGTTCTTATGCCCGGACACTTCCAGTTCAGGACAAAATATTATTTCCTCTTTAATCCTGTCTTGCGTTTCCTTTGACCAGTAGGTCCGCAGGAATGCATCAACAAATTCCTGATAGGTCCGACACGTCGCTGCCACACCCCGCATCTTTTCCGCGGCTTGGCCCTCGATGTGTCCACACATGAATTCTAATTTTGCGTGGGTTGGCCATGATGACGGTAATGAATTAGTAAACTGCGTCACCCAGCTCTTCGGATGCATCGACCCTCCATTATCTCTGAACTTTTGGAATTTTAGTATCGACAGGAAGTGATTGTGATCAAAATCCTGTCCGATCCTCGCACTGGTGTTGTCACTCGTTTCCGATACTTGCACGTCTGCTGAGTGTCCTGATCTATCTTGCTGATAACTGTGATGTGCTACCTCTGTATCACAGTGGCGGTGACACTCAGAATTCACTCTCCTAAGTGGGCTACAATTATTGGAGCTATTACTAGGTGTTTCTGCGTGTGCATTGTTAGTTCCGCCCTCTGTCACTGGGCTAGAGCACGGCGGGCTTTTCCTCGGAGACACACTTCTGTGTACTCCATCATTGGTATCCGAACGCGCAGTGCTCGTGTGCCCGTTTCGCTCTAGTTTCGCTATCCGACTCTCTACTTCTTTCATTCGTTTCGTGATGTTGGTAACCGCAATACTACCTTGGGTTTTTAAGAACGCTAGGGATTTTGAGTGGGCTTGTGTCGCACGTCGCAAGCGACCTACAAGTTGAGAAGTTACTTTTGCGATTTTCATTGCCCCTGTTGCTGCCGTTTGGGCTAGGCCTGCTACTTTTTGTGCTACCATTGACAATTGTTTTGCTTCTCCACATTCTTTCTTTATTGTTAGTAATTCCCCACGAATTTCCCCTATATGCGAAATTATAGTCTGAGTGTCCTTCTTACGCTGTTTCTCATCTTCTTCTTTCATGGATCGTAGGAAGCTCAGTATTGGGTTTACGTCATCTTTTTGATCCTCTTCAAACGTGGGAGATGTAACTCTGGACACCTGGGCGCTAGAGCTCTGACGTGGCCGAGCTAGCCCCTGTCTGCTCTCGTTCGTTTGATTATAAATTTCTGCTACCGTCTCGACCTGTGTGCCTGTCTCTGTTTCATCCTCTACTTCACTATCATAATCACGGCCGCAACGCTGCTCTGAGATCGCGTCCAAATCACCTTTCTCATCAATGACCCTGGCGTCCTGCCCTGCTAAAAATGTGCCCATCTCATCTCCGAACCTATTCCCGTCAGTAAGCTGCCCCTTATCCATTATGCTATCCTCTTTTGTTTTAGCTGCGCTCGATAATAGTCGTGCCTTACTTCTCGTTATCATTCATGAAAAACAAATTTATCTAAAATGCACAATAAAATTAATCTACTCCATATATTTTTACACATAAACATAAAATTTCAACAACGCCGCTCCAACGCTGTAATTATACGCACGATTTGTTGTGGTACAGAAACCGCACACAAATTCGACAAAGTGTGAAGTGGTACGGACACCACATCAAAGAAACATATAAAACAATGAACAAACAAACAAATATATACGCTGAAAACAAAAACAGTAAACATGCGCCGCTACTTAAAACTAAACGCGGAACTACCAAAAAAAACTTGGGTATTAATCATTAAAAAAAATAGAGAGAAAAAAAATTGAATGTTCCTACTAAGAATCCTGTTTGTTTATCAGAGATTCACAGGAAAGATCCTGGCAGGGTCGCCATATTATGCGAGGTGCCGGGGCTAGTAGTGTATTTATCACTAAATTCTACTAGAATCCACATGTGTAAATCATGCTCTAAGCCCCCCCTATTCTAACTCCGACTTTTGCTGTTGCACAAGGATAAAACAAACACGCGAACTGACTCTAATCAACCCTGCTAGTGGAGTAGAAGAGAGTTTGGCACCTGCAATAATTTAATTTGATAAATAAGTTAAATAAACAAAGGTTTCATTAGCATAGTGAGGAATGATAGGGTTGCTCTATTGATTAACAGAAAGAAAGTTCTGTCCAAAATAACAATATGATTTATTAAGATTAAACGCAGAATAGTAAAAGAGACACAGGAAATATAAAACATCAAATTGGCTAAAATTGGAGATTCATACAAACACAGTAAAGGTGAAGTTGTCCCTAACTTAGATCGTGAGGTTTAAGACGAAGTGGTATGTGGAGCCAATTCCTTTCCACTCAAATCTCAAGAGAGACACACAGCTAACCCAATAGTAATTGCTGCTACTCGAAACTGAACAAAGTTAGAAAAGGATGAACAGGCGCGCTCTGCTGAGCTCTGATTATCACCTAGGAAAATCCCTATCTGCCGGTGCTGCGGACGTACATTACCAACAGTCTTCTTATCTCCCAGAACACGATCTGGCGTACCGCAGGCGAGGGCTGGTTGCTCCGACGACCTCGACCGAAAGGCGACTGCCGACTACCCAGAGCACCCGTACAGGCCGAACACCGAACATTCCCGCCCCCACGACAGTGGCCGTGGTTACGTTCCAATCAGCAACTCGAAAACCGGCGGAAATTCCACTCCATTGCCGGAGCACTACCATTCCACCAATGGAGATTCTTGGCGCCAATTTCTGTGCTGATTTTGCAGAAAGTGCGGGAATTTTCCCGCCACAACTGCGTGGGTACACAAGTCATTCCCACGCCTCGCTGGTAGCCCGCCAGAAAGTGTTTTCGCAAAGTTTCTCTGAAGTAACGGAACCTCTAGCCCAGCCGCTACTTCACACCCCAGCGGGCGTGTCTCTTGACAATGTCGGCGTCTGAAAAGCATTCACTCGACTGCCTCACACACGTCGGCTTAACTCTCTCCAGTTCACAGAGCCCGCCTGTCACCGGCCCACCCGGGTGACGAGAGACGCTGCGTGGGAAGTACGCGTGTTAAGGAAAAGCAACCCTCCACCGCATGCAACTAGAGAGGAGAATCGTAAGATAGAAATATGAGAGGGGGCTCATGCCACCTCTCAAATCTAAAAAGTTACGAGCCCTCTTTAACAAATGACACTTCTAGTTGTACTCTGAGGGTTAGAACACGTGTATTAGTTTGCGGCCTGGCTGTATAAAGCAATTCAGTAAGAAAAAGTGGCCATAAACAGTAACAAATGTGACACAGTTCATGAGTTCACAGATGGAACTAGCAAGCCACGGGAATTTGAGAGAAGGCAAGTCAGAAAGGGAAGATTCTCCACTAAGGAGACAAAATAAATACTGACGTTACGGAATGTAGGTGGAAACAACGGAAAGATACAGCACCTTGTCCCCATCCCTTCCTCCACCCAACAGTTTATTTCCTGTAAAGCCTTAGTCAACAGATCAGCATTAATTATCTTAGAGCTATGTGAAACAGTGAGCATGGCAATTTAACACTTCGATTTTGTCCGTACAAATTATGAAGCTGTCAAATTTATGAAAGTTTGTTGTCGTTATACGATAATTGCTTAGTTAATTGACCAATTTTTGGGCAAATGCTTTTCAGAAGGTATTTTGATCTAAATTACAATTTCTTGCGAACAGTATAGTCTACAGCATACTGATGTAAACTAATTACATAAAACGTTTAATTCAATGATGATAAAGTCTCGATCAGCATATCAGTTGCTGTACATGATTTAGTGCATCATCCAAAGATACGCCAAAAGTTTATCTAATCTAATTTTTTTCTTACATTTAAACAAATGTAGAGTTTAGGGCTATAGGAAAAACAATAGTCATCTATAGAGCTATGACAACACTGAGGCGTTACCATAGAGACGTTTACAAAATCGCTCTCCTACAATCTTCCGTTCTCGAAATTTTGTCATTCTAAGGAAGCTAGTTTGACAGTTAAGATCACAACAATGCAACTTTTTACTTGCCGAATGGGTAGGTTTCGAAGAAATGAACTTTTTTTTACACTTCGTTTACATAGGTATCAGTAACTGTAACCAAAGGAAATCCAAGTAAGACAGCAGCAGCTCAAACGGCGCGTGACAGCTGCAAACTAGTTATCGGCCGTCGATGCTGATAGTCTGTGATTTAATACGTTCTACACCGCTATTATCGATATCGTGTTCCAATGGAGTTACAATACATAAAATGTTAATTGCCCCTGATGCATTAAAGAGCCAGGTTGGTTGCTACTCCAGGCTCCATTACAGCGTATTGAATATTACTGAACTGCATAGCCACGGGAGACACTGGGGTGACATAAATTCGTTACAGGTTGGCAGGATAGAAACGTTTTGCTTCAAATTTAATTATTCACTGTATCTCTTAAGTCTAAGCAGATAACAAGTAGACACTACTAAGCGGATAAAACATTGTCAGAACCTGATCCTCTTGAGCTAAGAATAGGTATGACCAACAGTTGGAGTTTACTGACAAATTTATTAACACATTAGGCGATTGCTACCACGAAATTGAATATTAAACAGATATTGTGCATGATGGAGAAATTCTAGATGAAGAAATGACGGTAAGTGTCTGAATTCAAATGACATTGAAGGGTGAGTATGGAACTTCTAAACTCTACAAGCGTCTTGCATGCAGCTTCGCTCGCACGAACAGCCGCCACATGTCTTTCCTACACGTATTTTAAAGATCTTTCGCACACATTTCATCTGTGTCTACAGTAGATTTCGCCTTTCGCTTTCATCCAAATATAGCTCCGTCTTTAGGCCACAAGTGGCCCTTCCGGGACCGTCCGGCCGCCGTGTCATCTTCCGAGGAGGATGCGGATAAGGAGGGGCGTGTGGTCAGCACACCGCACTCCCGACCGTTAGGACGGTATTCTTTGACCGAAGCCGCTACTAATCGGTCGAGTAGCTCCTCAATTGGCATCACGAGGCTGAGTGCACCCCGAAAAATGGCAACAGCACATGGCGGCAGGATGGTGACCCATCCAAGCGCCGGCCACGCCCGACAGCGCTTCGGTGATCTCACGGGAACCGGTGTAGCCACTGCGGCAAGGCCGTTGCCTGCTTTCATCCAAACCCTGAGCAAATTTTTTTTTTCAATGCAAGTGTCTCGGTTTGATGGAAAGTTGAGGAGCTGAGAGAGAAACATTTATTTCAACTTACAAAACTGCAAAAATGAGCTCGTTCGGTTCATAACGTGCTTCATGTACTCCTAGAACATACCACATCTTTGTTCTACCTCCAATGGTTCATTTACCATTAAGTTCATTTCTAAATACTTTGCATTTCAGTTGTTAGGGGGAGAAGGGATTCCGCCCTGTGATACTTGTACAGTTGGCGCTAAACCCTGGACGTTGTTGTAAAGCCGCTTTGTTCTGCAACAGACAAAACTCCGAATGACGTCGTTGTAAAGCATGAATTATATCGCTTTTTGTTCCTGCCAAAATGCTTCGATTCTGAGATAGTCCCAGAATTAAGACAGTGGCGGTTCTGGAGGCGTTGAGGGTGTTTGTAGACCCAGTGAGGCAGTACATACCAAAAGCTTCAACTTTATATTTCTTATCAATAGAATACTTAAAGATCGTTTATATGAATACGTGGTGTATGTTCTTTCGGACATGTCCGAAAGAAGACACAACGCAGAATCCGCAGCTATGATGCATTATGTGTAAATTGAAGGTGGAGGGATGAGCAAGGAAGGGAAAGAGAAGGGATTACTGATGTCAGCTGCATCGGGACAATACGCGGAATCAGCGGCGACGACTGAAAAGTGTACGGGACCGGGATTCGAACGGGGGATCTCCTGTTAAGTAGGCAGTTGCGTTAACTATTGCATCATCCGGGACACAACCTTATCTCGGCACATCTCAGCCGATCCACATTCCTACCGAGTGCCACCTGTGTGCAGTCCCTATTCATTTCCTCCATGCTCGCTACTCTGCGATTCCCGCCTAGATGGGCAATGGATCCACCTTCTTCAGTGTGGATGCACACACAGGTCCGACCTCCTGTGGGAATCTCAGAGTAGCGAGCTAGGAGGAAATGAAAAGGGACTGCTCACAGGTGGCACTCGGTAGGAATGTGGATCGGCCGTGAAGCGTGCGAGATAGTCCGTGCAGATGCGGTAGCACCGTGTCCTGGATGCCGCAGCGGTTAACGCGCCTACTGAGGAAGCACGAGATCCCGCGTTTTAATACCAGTTCGGTACACATTTTAACTCGTCGCCGCTTATTCCGCGTAATGTCCTGACACAGCTGGGATCAATAATTCCTTTTCTTTCCTTTCCTTTCTCCCCCCTCCACCTTCAACTTACATACACTACTGGCCATTAAAATTGCTACACCAAGAAGAAATGCAGATGATAAACGGGTATTCATTGGACAAATATATTATACTAGAACTGACATGTGATTACATTTTCACGCAATTTGGGTGCGTAGATCCTGAGAAATCAGTACCCAGAACAACCACCTCTGGCCATAATAACGGCCTTGATACGCCTGGGCATTGAGTCAAACAGAGCTTGGAAGGCGTGTACAGGTACAGCTGCCCATGCAGCTTCAACACGATACCACAGTTCATCAAGAGTAGTGACTGGCGTATTGTGACGAGCCAGTTGCTCCGTCACCATTGACCAGACGTTTTCAGTTGGTGAGAGATCTGGAGAATGTGCTGGCCAGGGCAGCAGTCGAACATTTTCTGTATCCAGGAAGGCCCGTACAGGACCTGCAACATGCTGTCGTGCATTATCCTTTTGAAATGTAGGGTTTCGCAGGGATCGAATGAAGAGTAGAACCAAGGGTCGTAACACATCTGAATTGTAACGTCCACTGTTCAAAGTGCCGTCAATGAGAACAAGAGGTGACCGAGACGTGTAACCAATGGCACCCCATACCATCACGCCGGATGATACGCCAGTATGGCGATGACGAATACACGCTTCCAATGTGCGATCACCGCGATGTCGCCAAACACGGATGCGACCATCATGATCCTGTAAACAGAATCTGGATTCATCCGAATAAATGACGTTTTGCCATTCGTGCACCCAGGTTCGTCGTTGAGTACACCATCGCAGGCGCTCCTGTCTGTGATGCAGCGTCAATGGTAACCGCAACCAGTCCATGCTGCTGAAAAAGTCGTCGAACTGTTCGTGCAGATGGTTGTTCTCTTGCAAACGTCCCCATCTGTTGACTCAGGGATCGAGATGTGGCTGTACGATCCGTTACTGCCATGCGGAAAAGATGCCTTTCATCTCGACTGCTAGTGATACCAGGCCGTTGCGATCCAGCACGGCGTTTCGTATTACCCTCCTGAACCCACCGATTCCATATTCAGCTAACAGTCATTGGATCTCAACCAACACGAGCAGCAATGTCCCGATACGATAAACCGCAATCGCGATAGGCTACAGTCCGACCTTTATCAAAGTCGGAAACGTGATGGTACGCATTTCTCCTCCTTACACGAGGTATCACAACAACGTTTCACCAGGCAACGCCGGTCAACTGCAGTTTGTGCATGAGAAATCGGTTGGAAAGTTTCCTCATGTCAGCACGTTGTAGGTGTCGCCTCCGGCGCCAACCTTGTGTGAATGCTCTGAAAAGCTAATCATTTGCATATCACAGCATCCTCTTCCTGTCGGTTAAATGCCGCGTCTGTAGCACGTCATCTTCGTGGTATAGCAATTTTAATGGCCAGTAGTGTAAAACCTATACATCGTTTCCGAAAATTTTCACATGTCACCCTGTCTCAGCCCCACCTCCATCCCAAGGGGCAAGTGAGTATATCCTATTCACGCAGGATCTTTAAACAAATAATGAATCATGTTTACGCCAAATTCAGTTGAAATTGCTCCTGGCATTCCTGAATTATGGTTTTATGTTACCGCTATCCACCTCTATTTTCAGCTGTGGAACTCTTAAGGGTATATTAGTGCCACAGCAATTTTTTTTACAGATAGAAGTCTATAAGTGAGTCAAATTTCGTATACATTACTTCAGGCGATACAGAGATGTTCTAATATGCCACTATCTCTTCACCAACATTGCTATCCCTCCCACGTTTCCCTCATCGGGTCTGTCAGTAGTCACTAACGAGCCTATTGTCTGCAACTCGCGGTCTAGTGGATTCCGGCACGGTAGCTCAGCGTGTTCGGTCAGAGAGCTGGTTGGCCTCTGTAATAAAAAACTGAGTGGAAGGATCAACAAACGAAGTTGAACGGATGTCATGTGACGTCCGCAACGACCAAACACAACGATCAACAACGAACAAAATGCAAAAAAAGAAAAGTGGCTATCGTTGCTGCCTCTGGATCACGAGGTCCCGGGTTCTATTCCCAGCCGGGTTGGGGATTTTCTCTGCCCGGGAACTGGGTGCTTGTGCTGTCCTCACATACTTCAACACG
The DNA here is from genome assembly GCF_023898315.1 of Schistocerca nitens. Classification (NCBI taxonomy): domain Eukaryota; kingdom Metazoa; phylum Arthropoda; class Insecta; order Orthoptera; family Acrididae; genus Schistocerca; species Schistocerca nitens. The sequence goes on along the minus strand of NC_064614.1, from coordinate 709,587,835 downwards.
GTACGTGATATATGTACCGACCTTCGTTGAGTCTGATCAAGAGGTTTACGAGGAGATGTTCAACGTATATGGTTCAAATGGCTCTGAGCACTATGGGACTTAACATCTGAGGTCATCAGTCCCCTAGAACTTAGAACTACTTAAATCTAACTAACCTAAGGACATCACATACATCCATGCCCGAGGCAGGATTAGAACCTGCAACGTATATACATAAAACAATTGTTATAAATATATATCTGAAAATAAGTGGATGGAAGGGATACTTAGCGAGTTCGTGACTTTTTACAGAGAAATGCCTCTTGGTGGCTGAGAGCCTCAATTCTTGACTGACTCTTGAGGAAACTACAGCACAGTTCTTGTTTCGGCGCCTCTGCGATGCGTGCTCATTATACTGAAAGAGTTACTACCATTTTCGTTAATTTTACGCTTTCATCCGAATTAACGTTCGCAGTGGCATTCTGATGAGTGCTGTAATAATCATGCTAATTATTATCACACGGCATTAGATCAGGGTCGTTTTCTTTTATAAAGAACTACTCCTAAAGGTGATTACGATATACAGGGCGTTTGGGGAGGAAAGGTCAATACTTTAAACAGTGATAGTATAAGTAATTCTGAACAGAAAAATGTTATATGAACCTAGGTCCACAAATGCTTCGTTTAGGGAGGTATGGGTATTGAAAGGAACTTTAATTCTGCAAAATTGATGTGCACAACGTGAACGTATATGCAATGCAACTGGACTGTAACATGATTTTCTTGCAAACAATGCACAGGTACATGCCATGTTTACGCTACCAAGTATTACGGTCATGTGACGTATGTAGTAGGTAATACAATCACCTGTTGTTTGCGCAGTTGTGCCATGTAAGCCGCATTGTGCAGTGTACCAACGACGAATCGGTTAACTGTGTAGTGTTTGGTTTTAACTGCGTTCGTACAAGCGCTGGTAACAATGCCACACGTCTACAGTAATCAGGAATACGCAGATATGGTGTATGTTTATGACTTCTGCTACGGTAGCGCTACCGCTGCAGAAGAAGAATACCACAGGCGCTATCCGACTCGGCGATTACCTGATCGCAGTGTATTTACCAAAGTGTTTATCACTTAGCTTGCAACAGGCTCTCTTCCAAGTATACATTTTTCTTCTGAGCGTGCACGTCTACAGACTTTGCTAGAACAGGAAGAAATTATCGCAAGTGTTGATCGAAATCCCAGTACGAGCATACGAAGAATGTCCCTGTGTATGAATGTCCCACAGACACGTGTATGGGAAACATTATATGCGGAAAACCTGTATCCATTTCACATACAGCATGTCCAAAATCTGCACGTATGCGACAATGCCCAACGACTTCAATTCTGTCACTGGGTAATTGAGAATAGTCATTTGCTTCCATGTATACTATTCACTGACGATGCCCAGTTTTCACGTCATGAAATAAACAACACACCCAATAATCATCGATGGTCACGGGAAAACACACACGCTTCAGTAGACAGCAATTTCCAAGCTCGTCTTGCCATAAATGTTTGGTGCGGCATGATCGGTAACCTTTTGATAGGTCCATTTGTTATCAACCATCGATTGACGGGAGAGAGGTACCCGCAATTTTTGGAAAATTTCTTTGTGGAACTATTGGAATCGTTCCTTAAGCCAAGCGAACTGGAATGTACTTTCAACATGACGGTGCCCCTCCACATGTCACCTTGCGCGTGAGGGACCATCTCAACCGCAGTTACCCTAATGGCTGGATTGGCCGTGGCTGTGTTATTAACTGGCCTCCAAGGTCACCTGACCTTACACCTTTAGATTTCTGTTTATGGGGTTGGATGAAATCAGAGGTGGACAAAGTGAAGGTAAATACACGAGATGAACTCCTTCGTCGCATCATGGACGCTGCTGAATTGATTAGGAACCAGTCACAGGCAACTGAACAAGCAGCACAACATGTTACCGCTAGAGCGCAAAAGTGCATTGATATTCATGGTGGGGTATTCGAATCTGTACTGTGAACTGTACGATAATTGTTAAAGCCGTCTGTAAAAGACGTGGTACGTCTTTTTCAACTGAATACATGTATCATGCCTGTTGTAATGCATTATGTACTAAATGCAAACCAAATAAACATTATGTTATGTGTAACATAACTGTATGTCTCTGTAACATTTTTTTTTTCAAGATAATCACGTTACGGTCCAGTTGTACTACGTATACGTTCGCGTTGTGAACATCAATTTTGCAGACTTAAAGTTCCTTTCAACACCCATACCACCCTTACGAAGCGTTGAGGACCTATGTTCATATAACATTTTTCGTTCAGAATTACTTATACTATCACTGTAAAATATTGATTTCTCCTCCCCGAACACCCTGCATATGATGATCGATGACTCGGTTTTCAGTGAATATACTGTCACTATCCGCCTCTTCAAGTTAATCCGTAATAATCAGTGTTCGCTATCAAGCGGAGATATTCCTTCCATGTCAGTGAGCAGATTACAAACACATATCAATAAACAAGTACGTCTGATAATTATCAGTCCCTCGGCTGGTTTGACGCTGTGCTGATATTTTCATAACTACGTCACTGCCACATAGAACATTGTCTATAATCTATTACAAGTAGACTATTTCGGCCTGTTCTGCTGCTCCTTCCAGCGACAGCTTAACTATTGCAAGGCAACTTGCAAGGTGACTTTACGAATTTCCCACTAACCTGCGTCTTCTTCAACTAGAAGACTTCCATAGATTTTTACCCTCACCTATTTGTTTTAGTGAGAGTGCCTTCTACAGACTTCTCTCCTCTCTTATCTTTTATAGTACTTTTTGATTTAGTAGTTCATCCTGTATTTGATATTTAATATTCTTAAGTGGCACCATATTTCAAATGCTTGCATTTTCTTCTTGCTCTTCGGATTTCAGAAGGTCGACGTTTTCCTTTCATTCAATTTTGTATTCAGACGTACACTACCTACAATTTGTTCTTCAGTTCAGTACAACATGCCATCGACTGCTGTTGCCAATTTGGAGCTCTGTTGAATCATTCAACGCTCTGTCAAACTCTAACCGCATTATATTGTCATCTATTTCTTCCATATGAACTTACACCTCTTCTTCCGACATACTTCGGGATAATTCCTCTCCATTGTACGTGTCTTACACAATCCTGACTTCTGGCTACCTTTTCTTCTTTATTTCATAAAGATTTTCCGATTAAATCTCATAGGTTAACACCTTTACAGTTTACTTTTACAAAGCAACATTTGCTCTTCCTGTACTCTGTGTCGACTCTTCCTAGTATCATATACAGCGTAGTTATACTTAATTTTAGACCCCTGACTGAGTGAAAAAGTTGCATTGCTAATTATCATCATTATCATACGATAATAGTTGGTGGTGACTTTCGTAAAACGTTTACGTTTCAGGTTACAAACGCTGCTCAATGTGACCACCGTTTGGCTGTTGATATACTTTCCGGGATGTGAGGTCGTGGTCCAAGATCTTTTCTGCTCCTTACGTTTCGTCCAGGACTGCGCTGGACTTCCTCAGAGGCGCTGCTCCGTTGAGTCTTGCCGACTGACTGTCGGCAAGACTCAACGGAGCAGCGCCTCTGAGGAAGTCCAGCGCAGTCCTGGACGAAACGTAAGGAGCAGAAAAGTTCTTGGACCACGACCTCACATCCCGGAAAGTATATGAACAGCCATGTCACCCGGTCGTGAAAGCCTTCATTCTATGACCACCGTTTGTATTCACGACCGCCTGGAACCGCACTAGACATTGTTCTAATGCTTCCAGAAACAACTGTTCGCAGCATTTTTCGACCGGTGGACCGTGGAATGTTTCAGCTGTCGTGACACAACCCGTGTACTGCTTGAAGATCGCACATTGTGTCCAGCATTTTCAAGCATGGCAACAACTTCTTCAGCAATATGTGTCGTAACTGTTCGTCGGTCTCTCCGAGGAGCCACTTCCCACTTTCGAATCGTGTTGACAGTACTCGCGAAGGGAGGCAGCGCAGTTGCTGTTGTTTGATAAAACAGCTTTATGAGTAAAGCTGTTTGATAAAACAGCTTTATGAGTAAAGCCCTGATCACCTTGTACAGACTCATGTTGATTATGTGCAACTGTAATGCACACTGATGCGTGTGTTTCCACCATGCGTCATCGTACAAGTAGCGGCACCTAACGGCAAGTCACGACACTAAAACTACCAGCAATGCAAATCCTGCAGCACACAGTCTGAGGACCATTGCTATAAAGTTAAGTATCCATACAGCACATAGTTGTCCGTCTACTCTGGCTAGAGTAGCGAAAAATTATATCCATGCTGTACACTCAGTACCTCCGTGTTTCTTTCATCCATTCCAATTTAACCTTTCTACACTTTGTGTTAATGTCATAACTATGCATATTGTACTGCTGTGTCCCTAACTCTGTCTTAAGGTTCTTACATTTTCTTCTTTCATTCGTAAGGTGAACTATGTCCTTAGTCACGCGTGGCTTCCTCGCCTCTACTTTTGCTATTGTGTCTTGTCCTGCCTTGATTATTTTAGTTATTTTTATATTCTGCACCTCTTCTACTAGGCTGCTCGCGAAGCTTTTACTTAGGCAATTGGTCGTCCTTAATTTCCAGTACTGCGTTTCACCATGTACTCTTTTTTTCATGATTTGTTCATTTCGTCCGACTCTTCAGCGCTACTGTGTTATCATGATAGTATATGCATGCACATAGTGATAGTTTGCTCACAGTTTTATGCATATCTGATTTCTGAGGGTTTGTCAAAGCATGTGGTCCACCTGATACACCTCAGGGTTGAAGAACAAAACAAAAGGCGACAGTACACCGAAAAACCAGCCAAAATTGCAAATGTCACTTTTTTATTCTCTACATGACTAGTTTCGGGACTGAATCCATTTTCAAATCGTAACACATATACAAAATATTATTTCCGAAAATGCAAAATCCATGTCAAAAATGTGCAAACGAACAGTTACAACGCATACTGTTATCTGTGTGCGTGATTAAAAAAAGTGAGATTTGCAACTTCGGTTGGTTTTTCGTTGTACTGAAGCTGCTGACCTGTAATTATTCCAGCATGCTGGAAGTTCGTAAAAGGCAGTGGTTCTGGCAACACATACTAACATTGGAATTGCTCCAGCAACGCTTCCTACAGTCGGATCCGATCTCGTTGTATTGCTTTAAGGTAATTATAATGATGGAAGTAAGTACCTTCAAAATGTATAAAATTAGTGTTTTTGCATTGTGAGTACTTCATTCTATTGTCTCTCTTGCTACTGTATAACGTAGCACAGAGTCAATATTATAAGAGCCGAGAAAGGAATGTGATAACCATCATAAAGCGTATAGACTGCTTTGGACTGTTTTACTTTCGCAGCCTCACCAGTGGTCCAGCGAAAGATGCTCAATACTCATCAGTATGGTCACTGATCGGGAAAAAGAATCATGTTCAGATATAATGAAAATGGAACATTATTTGCAATTCATTAGTACTTAGGGTTTTATAGATGGTAAAATACTACACAAGAAAAATAACCAATTAGTCGCAGTACTGCTGTATACGGACTCGGTGAAACTTCTCTCGCAGCTATAGTGCTGATCCGCTTCTGGAGAAAAACTGAATGAAACTGTAGACGGAGCGACAGGATACACATTGCTTTAGACCGGTTCCTGGAAGTCATGTTGCCTGAAAAATCCTACCGTGACGGGCGCGAAGTGTTAATCACAGAGCATCAGAATTCACGACTAGCCACTGTAAAGTTTGACACGCTTTCTCCCACCAAAAGTGGAGAAATTAACCGCGCATGTGATCACCGCCTCGTTCTTCATTAAGAGAAGGAAAAGCATAGCAAATATCGTCATTTATTGACATTCAACAGTATACACGCTAATTTTGTGAATCACACTGCAACTTTCGTCTTTCATACTGCCTCATAAATTGTCTGAGCCAGTCGTGTTGAATACTCCTTTAGCATTCTCCAGAAAGCTTTGCAAGTTTCCCATAACCGGAGAGATTATTTTCATTCGACTATGGTTTCTCAACTTCAGTAAGATCCAATTAATAATCTCTTAGTCTAAAATGTTAAGTAGGACTTAGTACGGGAAGAGCGGCGATTATTCGTGACTCACGCACCAACTCAGACTCTTAATTGGTTCGAAGGAGAAACGTGAACAACCTCTTCTGAGACCGAACACAAGTTAACAGCGTAGACGAATGAGTAATAAAAATAAAAATAAAATAAAAAAGGCCTGGATTTCATAACAAACCGGAGAACAATATAACAACTAGAGGACAACAAATGTAATACTAAGTTGGAGTTTAGAAGACGTTGTACTCGTATCTATAAAAGTAAAGTTATCGCCAGTACTTCGAACGACGTAGAAGAGAGAGAAACTTAAAGTCCTACATTTAGATTTTTTAGTTAGCAGCACTTCCGTAATGGGGACATATGCTTCAGGAGCTTCCAAAAGCCATCTTAGGCGAATATACACTCCTGGAAATTGAAATAAGAACACCGTGAATTCATTGTCCCAGGATGGGGAAACTTTATTGACACATTCCTGGGGTCAGATACATCACATGATCACACTGACAGAACCACAGGCACATAGACACAGGCAACAGAGCATGCACAATGTCGGCACTAGTACAGTGTATATCCACCTTTCGCAGCAATGCAGGCTGCTATTCTCCCATGGAGACGATCGTAGAGATGCTGGATGTAGTCCTGTGGAACGGCTTGCCATGCCATTTCCACCTGGCGCCTCAGTTGGACCACCGTTCGTGCTGGACGTGCAGACCGCGTGAGACGACGCTTCATCCAGTCCCAAACATGCTCAATGGGGGACAGATCCGGAGATCTTGCTGGCCAGGGTAGTTGACTTACACCTTCTACAGCACGTTGGGTGGCACGGGATACATGCGGACGTGCATTGTCCTGTTGGAACAGCAAGTTCCCTTGCCGGTCTAGGAATGGTAGAACGATGGGTTCGATGACGGTTTGGATGTACCGTGCACTATTCAGTGTCCCCTCGACGATCACCAGTGGTGTACGGCCAGTGTAGGAGATCGCTCCCCACACCATGATGCCAGGTGTTGGCCCTGTGTGCCTCGGTCATATGCAGTGCTGATTGTGGCGCTCACCTGCACGGCGCCAAACACGCATACGACCATCATTGGCACCAAGGCAGAAGCGACTCTCATCGCTGAAGACGACACGTCTCCATTCGTCCCTCCATTCACGCCTGTCGCGACACCACTGGAGGCGGGCTGCACGATGTTGGGGCGTGAGCGGAAGACGGCCTAACGGTGTGCGGGACCGTAGCCCAGCTTCATGGAGACGGTTGCGAATGGTCCTCGCCGATACCCCAGGAGCAACAGTGTCCCTAATTTGCTGGGAAGTGGCGGTGCGGTCCCCTACGGCACTGCGTAGGATCCTACGGTCTTGGCGTGCATCCGTGCGTCGCTGCGGTCCGGTCCCAGGTCGACGGGCACGTGCACCTTCCGCCGACCACTGGCGACAACATCGATGTACTGTGGAGACCTCACGCCCCACGTGTTGAGCAATTCGGCGGTACGTCCACCCGGCCTCCCGCATGCCCACTATACGCCCTCGCTCAAAGTCCGTCAACTGCACATACGGTTCACATCCACGCTGTCGCGGCATGCTACCAGTGTTAAAGACTGCGATGGAGCTCCGTATGCCACGGCAAACTGGCTGACACTGACGGCGGCGGTGCACAAATGCTGCGCAGCTAGCGCCATTCGACGGCCAACACCGCGGTTCCTGGTGTGTCCGCTGTGCCGTGCGTGTGATCATTGCTTGTACAGCCCTCTCGCAGTGTCCGGAGCAAGTATGGTGGGTCTGACACACCGGTGTCAATGTGTTCTTTTTTCCATTTCCAGGAGTGTATATAAAAGTAATCTCCGTTTGATAACTTTTTCTTCGCTATATTCTTCTCCGATGAAACCTTATTAAGTGAGTCTATTCTTTTAGGTGAACGAGCATCACACTATTTTTTTACCTATGTTTCTAAAATGTGATTTCCGGATTTCGTTATGCGGCCAGATTTAAACAACCGATGATTGGTTCAAATGGCTCTGAGCACTATGGGACTTAACATCTGAGGTCATCAGTCCCCTAGAACTTAGAACTACTTAAACCTAACTAACCTAAGGACATCACACAACCGACGATTGAATCCAATCTATTCCAATAATTATATTCTAAAGTATTTGGAGGGCACAGCATGTTATTTTCTAATCTAATGTCCAATGTCGATGTACTTAGCTCTTTACTGAACAAAGAAGGGAAGGTTGAAGGGTAGAGGTAATATCTGGAAGGACTACATAAAAGCAAGAATCTTGAGAATATTGCAATGTACGGGGAAGAGAAAGTATATGAAGGTGAAACTGAAGATATGATGAAGAGAGAAGAGTTTGATGGAGCCCTGAAAGACCTTATTCGAGACGCCTTTAGTAGATGGCAATTCCTCACGTTTATTAAGACCTTTGGGAGTACGACATACCACGAAACTATCACTCCTTGTTTTTGGATGGAACCGGCTTTGAACAAAACACAACTTTTCTTCTTTCATTCATGCGTTTCGCTGAAGTTACAGCATCATCAGTGGGTTTTGATTTTCTTTCCTGTTACCACATATTGTGGTTTTTACTGGTTATACGCTTTGCATTACAATGGTTTCCTTTTACAGTTTGTAATTTTTTTCATGTGTCCCCATTGTCTTTCTCGTGCAAAGTTACAATTTTTAAACTTCCAGTGTCACTGTTTAAACACTGTCCTCTTTCAAATTCTGAACCAAACAAAATACAGAGTGCGAAAGGTAACCCAGAAATTTTGCAGAACCAGACGGTAGTTATAGGAGACGAAAAACAAGATTGGGAAGCAGATGTTTAAAAGAGAGTGAGTCAAGGTTGTGGCCTATCCCCGAAGTTACTCAGCCCTTACGTTGTCCAAAACAGTAAATAAAACTACGGAGGCTCTGGTAAGGGAATTAAAGTTGAGGGAAAAGACACATAAAGTTAAAAATATGCCAGTGATATCGTAATTCAATTAGAAACAGCAAAAAACACTAGGGCGAAGATTGCTTCAAAATTATAAACATCTTGAAAATAGGTTATCGGATGAACATCGCCAAGAAGAAAGCTAAAGGAATGGGACGTACTCGATTTAAATCAGGCGATTCTGAGGGAACAGTGCTAAGAGCGAGTCAACTATGAGAAAAGAAGTTGTCACAGTTCAAAGATTCTTTGTGTTGAAACTATGCCTCAATGGGCACGGGGCTGCCGAAGTTATTATTAGTTAGACGACTGTCGATGTTATGACAGCCTATTTATACAGTTGACTCACAATGCGCGCTTTTCTCGTTTCAGCTACAACTGTTTAACCGTTTTTATAAAAATTGTACACTAACTTCCTCTCCGCCGCCGACTTCTACCTCACTATTTACAACCGTCCTATCGAGCTAACTAATACACTAAAATATCTTGGACTAACCCTGGACAGCGACTTATATGGAAATATCAACTACTTATCATCCATCAAAAAGCCCACTATAGAGTAAAACTAGTAACTAGCCGAAAAAATGGAAATTTGTGATAAGGTCTTAACGGACCAAACTGCTGAGGTCATCGGTCCCTAAGCTTACACACTACTTAATCTAACTTCAACCAACTTACGAGAAGGACAACACACAAACACTCGTGCCCGAGAGATGACTCGACCCTCCGACGGAGGGAGCCGCGCGGACCGTGACAAGGTGCCTCAGACCGCTCGGCTACCCTTCGCGGCTTACTAGCCGAACTTGCGGATTAAGCCCTCCAATATCGTCCACACAATCAGTACCTTGATTCGACATAGCCTGTCTTATGTAAATGTTGTGTGGATTTCTGCTACACCTCCCTTCAATGCCTTATTTTCTGTATCCATTTACCTTGCCCGACATGGATTCCTTACCACCTGTTCTCACTCACATTGGACACCTTCGTAAGACTACACCAGCTGAAAACTCTCCTCCAATAATCATACAGTCTCCCCTCTAATTTTCTATACTGCTACTCTAAACCGACACATTCCATCAGGTCTACACTTGCACACCCTCCACATTCTCTCCCAACGAAATTTCAACCATCTCCCTCTCCAGGACAATGAAATCCGTCCTGTCATTTACCCATCCTACCAAATACTGATTCACCCCACGTGTCCCATCTCATCAGAGCTCCCTTTTTCTTCCGCTCTCCATCTTTCACTACCATTTTCCCTTTCCTTCCCATTTTTATTACTATTTTTTCCCTTTCATTTTATGGCCTTACTACAACCGCAACTACTTCTCTCTTCATGTCTCACCAACAACCACGCTTACCCCATCGACACCACCCATCAGTCCTCCATCCTAGTATCAGCACCCTCCTTCCCGATTAAACGTCTTTTACCTCTCCAACAACAGTTCATCTTACCCAGGGCTGGTAGAGCCTTGAACTTCAAGTGACAGAGCAGAGTTTCATTTTAGAGTTCAAAGTTTTACATAGTGTTACCAATGTATTCCTGTTGCTCTTCGTTTTACCTTTTCCTCTTCCTCTTTCAGATTCAAAACGAAAAACCTTTTAAATGTCAGCCCTGACTAGTTGGGGCTTGACAGGAACCACAGCTGGTGGCGGAGTTAGATAACCACGGTATGGACCTTATCTGTCGAAATATACTGGGTGGCGCACGGAAAGCCGGTCCCGAGTGCTAGACTACGCATTATCGCCTGCCAGTTATCATATATTCTACATCTAAATTTACATCCATACTCCGCAAGCCACCTGACGGTGTGTGGCGGAGGGTACCCTGAGTACCTCTATCGGTTCTCCCTTCTATTCCAGTCTCGTATTGTTCGTGGAAAGAAGGATTGTCGGTATGCTTCTGTGTGGGCTCTAATCTCTGATTTTATCCTCATGGTCTCTTCGCGAGATATACGTAGGAGGGAGCAATATACTGCTTGACTTCTCGGTGAAGGTATTTTCTCGAAACTTTAACAAAAGCCCGTACCGGGCTACTGACCGTCTCTCCTGCAGAGTCTTCCACTGCAGTTTATCTATCATCTCCGTAACGCTTTCGCGATTACTAAGTGATCCTGTAACGAAGCGCGCTGCTCTCCGTTGGATCTTCTCTATCTCTTCTATCAACCCTATCTGGTACGGATCCCACACTGTTGAGCAGTATTCAAGCAGTGAGCGAACAAGCGTACTGTAACCTACTTCCTTTGTTTTCGGATTGCATTTCCTTAGGATTCTTCCAATGAATCTCAGTCTGGCATCTGCTTTACCGGCGATCAACTTTATATGATCATTCCATTTTAAATCACTCCTAATGCGTACACCCAGATAATTTATGGAATTAACTGCTTCCAGTTGCTGACCTGCTATTTTGTAGCTAAATGATAAGGGAACTATCTTTCTATGTATTCGCAGCACATTCCACTTGTCTACATTGAGATTCAATTGCCATTCCCTGCACCATGCGTCTATTCGTTGCAGATCCTCCTGCATTTCAGTACAATTTTCCATTGTTACAACATCTCGATACACCACAGCATTATCTGCCAAAAGCCTCAGTGAACTTCCGATCTCATCCACAAGGTCATTTATGTATATTGTGAATAGCAACGGTCCTATGACACTTCCCTGCGGCACACCTGAAATCACTCTTACTTCGGAAGACTTCTTTCCATTGAGAATGACATGCTGCGTTCTGTTATCTAGGAACTCTTCAATCCAATCACACAATTGGTCTGATAGTCCATATGCTCTTACTTTGTTCATTAAACGACTGTGGGGAACTGTATCGAACGCCTTGCGGAAGTCAAGAAACACGGCGCCTACCTGTGAACCCGTGTCTATGGCTCTCTGAGTCTCGTGGACGAATAGCGCGAGCTGGGTTTCACACGATCGTCTTTTTCGAAACCCATGCTGATTCCTACAGAGTAGATTTCTAGTCTCCAGAAAAGTTCATTATACTCGAACATAATACGTGTTCCAAAATTCTACAACTGATCGACGTTAGAGATATAGGTCTATAGTTCTGCACATCTGTTCGACGTCCCTTCTTGAAAACGGGGATGACCTGTGCCCTTTTCCAATCCTTTGGAACGCTACGCTCTTCTAGAGACCTACGGTACACCGCTGCAAGAAGAGGGGCAAGTTCCTTCACGTACTCTGTGTAAAACCGAACTGGTATCCCATCAGGTCCAGCGGCCTTTCCTCTTTTGAGCCATTTTAATTGTTTCTCTATCCCTCTGTTGTCTATTTCGATATCTACCATTTTGTCATCTGTGCGACAATCTAGAGAAGGAACTACAGTGCAGTCTTCCTCTGTGAAACAGCTTTGGAAAAAGACATTTAGTATTTCGGCCTTTAGTCTGTCATTCTCTGTTTCAGTACCATTTTGGTCACAGAGTGTCTGGACATTTTGTTTTGATCCACCTACTGTTTTGACATAAGACCAAAATTTCTTAGGATTTTCTGCCAAGTCAGTACATAGAACTTTACTTTCGAATTCATTGAACGCCCCTCTCATAGCCCTCCTCACACTACATTTCGCTTCGCGTATATTTTGTTTGTCTGCAAGGCTTTGGCTATGTTTATATTTGCTGTGAAGTTCCCTTTGCTTCCGCAGCAGTTTCCTAAATCGTTTTTTGTACCACGGTGGCTCTTTTCCATCTCTTACGATCTTGCTTGGCACATACTCATCTAATGCATATTGTACGATGGTTTTGAACTTTGTCCACTGATCCTCAACACTATCTGTACTTGAGACAAAACTTTTGTGTTGAGCCGTCAGGTACTCTGTAATCCGCTTTTTGTCACTTTTGCTAAACAGAAAAATCTTCCTACCTTTTTTAATATTTCTATTTATGGCTGAAATCATCGATGCAGTAACAGCTTTATGATCGCTGATTCCCTGTTCTGCGTTAACTGTTTCAAATAGTTCGGGTCTAATATGTTGTCGCCACGAGTCGGTTCTCTGTTTAACTGCTGAAGGTAGTTTTCAGGAAAAGCACTTAAAAAAATTTCACTGGATTCTTTGTCCCTTCCACCCGTTATGAACGTTTGAGTCTCCCAGTCTATACCCGGCAAATTAAAATCTCCACCCAGAACTATAACATGGTGGGGAAATCTACTCGAAATATTATCCAAATTATCCTTCAGGTGCTCAACCACAACAGCTGCTGAGACATGGGGCCTATAGAGACATTCAATTACCATGTCTGAGCCTGCTTTAACCGTGACCTTCACCCAAATTATTTCACATTTCGGATCTTCGTCAATTTCCTTCGATACTATTGCACTTCTTATCGCTATAAACACGCCTCCCCCTTCACTGTCCAGCCTGTCTCTGCGGTATACATTCCAATCTGAGTTTAGGAAACTGTTGCGATTACGTTTTGTATTGTCAGTACTGAAGCCGTTATGACATGGTTAAGACATGTGAAGTAAATATCTCAGCGAGATGTATCCTGTTCAAGAAATGATCGCTACAGTGGAGAAGTAAGTGTCTACCGGTGCATTTAAGAAAACGCGAGACACTTTCGCGAAGATGTTTCGTGGCGTTTCTATGCCAGTAAAGATCAGTTTACAGGATTTCGTGACAAAGTGACATGCTACATGGCCAGCTGCAAACTAAAAAGGAATCGAGCTCCGTCCGTTAGTACACCTGCTGTGATTGCGGATATTCGAGCACGAACGACACAGAGTCCAAAGAAGTCGGCACATAAATTGTCACAAGAAGTGAACTTTTCGTGGAGGATTTGTTAACGCACAGGCACCCGTGGTCTGGGGGCAGCGTCACTGAATGCTAATCAAAACGCCTTCGGTCCCGGGTTCGAAACCCCACCCCCTCTCGGCTTGAATTTCGATTAATAGCATTGGTGGCCGAAAATTTCCGGCATAAGCAGTAACGCTCATTCTGCCAACGGTCTTGTCAAAGAGGGAAGAGGAACCAGCAGAGGTTCAGGCCACTCTTTTGTCCTTGGGTGGAAAACTACCTATAAAGGCAGAAGTATCAGCAATGATTAACGGCATGAAGATGCAGAAGGCAATGGAAACCTCTGCAGTAAAGACACACAATGTGTATCCACAAGACATGTGGCCTGTAACTGAAAAAGTGCCATGATGACCTCTTCATTGGCAAAAGATTCCGAGAGGGGGCGCAAACGGAGGGTTGACCACGAGAAAAAGATGAATAACCAACGAAACGATAATGTTCTACGAGTCGGGGGGTGGAATGTCAGAAACTTAAACGTGGTAGCGAAGCTAGAAAATTTCAAAAGGGAAATGCAGAGTTCAATATAAATACAGTAGGGTTCAATGAAGTGAAATGGAAAGAAGACCAGAATTTATTATCAGATGAGTATAGCAGTAAAAATGGTGGCAGTAAAAATGGCACAACGGTAGTGGAATTCGTTATGAATAAGAACGTAGGGCAGAAAGTGTGTTACTGCCAACAGTCCAGTGATTGGGTTGCTCTTATCAGAATCGACAACAAACCAACACTGACAACGATAGGACAGGCATACATGTTGGCATCGCAAGCTGAAGATGAATAGATAGAGAAAGTACGTGTAAGAGGATATTGAAAGTATAATATAGTACCTAATTGGAGATGAAAATCTAATAGTCATGGGGCACTGGAATGCTGTTGTGGGGAAGGAGCAGAAGAAAAGGTTCCAGGAGAATATGGGCTTCGGACAAGGAATGAGAGGAGAAAGACTTATTGAGTCCGTAAAAATTTCAACTAGTAACAGCGAGTACTCTGTTCAAGAATCACAAGAGGAGGAGGTATATTTGGAAAAGACCGGGTGATATTGCAAAATTTCAGTTACATTCCATCATGGTCAGAAAGAGATTCCGCAATCAGATACTGGATTGTAAGGCGTACTCAGGAGTAGGTACAGGCTCAGATCACAATGTAGCGGTGATAAAGAGTAGGCTGAAGTTTAAAAGATTAGCCAGGAGTAATCAATATGCAAGGAAGTGGGATGCTGAAGCACTAAGGAATGACAAGATCCACTTGAAGTTCTCTAAGACATAGATACAACAATAAGGATTAGCTCAGTAGGCAGTACAGTTGAAGGGTAATGGACACCTCTAAAAAGGGCAGTCACTGAAGTTGGAAAGAAACACATAGGTACAGAGAAGGTAACTGCGAGGAGACCATGGATAACAGAAGAAGTACTTCAGCTGATTGATGGAAGAAGGAAGTACAAAAATGTTTAGGGAAATTCAGGAATACAGAAATACAAGTTGCTGAGGAATGAAATAAATACGAAATACAGGGAAACTAAGACCAAATGGCTGCAGAAGAGAGAGCGAATAGATGGAAAGAGTACTTTGAAGGCCTCTATGAGGGGAAGATATGTCCGATGTCATAGAAGAAGAAACAGGAGTCGGTTTATAAGAGATAGGGGATCCAGTATTAGAATCAGAATTTAAGAGAGCTTTGGAGGACTTACGATTAAATAACGTAGAAGGGATAGATAAGATTCCAACAGAATTTTTAAAATCATTGGGGAAAGAGGCAACAAAAAGGCTATTCATATTAGGGTGTAGAATGTATGAGTGTGGCGTCATATCATCTATTTCGGAAAAGTATCATCCACAGCAGCCGGCTGCTGTGGCCGAGCGGTTCTAGGCGCTTCAGTCCGGAACCGCGCTGCTGCTACGGTCGCAGGTTCGAATCCTGCCTCGGGCATGGATGTATGTGATGTTCTTAGGTTAGTTAGGTTTAAGTAGTTCTAAATCTAGGGGACTGATGACCTCAGATATTAAGTCCCATAGTGCTTAGAGCCATCCACAGCTTTCAGAAGACTGCAAGAGCTATCAAATGCAAGAACTACCACACAGTCAGCTTAATAGCTCATGTATCCAAGTTTCTGACAAGAATAATATACAGAAGAATGTAAAAGACAACTGAGGATGTGTTAGATGACGATCAGTTTAGCTTTGGGAAAGGTAAAGGCACCAAGAGGCAATTCTGACGTTGCGGTTGAGAATGGAAGCAATACTAAAGAAAAATCAAGACACGTTCATAGGAAAAAGCGTGCGACAATGGAAAATGGTGGAAGGGTTTCGAAATTCCGAGAAAAGTGGCTGAAAGCTATAGTTAGAGACGGGTAATATACAATATATACAAAAGCCAAGAGAGAATAATAATAGTAGACGACCATAATGTAGTGGTCGGATTACAAATGGTTTAAGATAGGGATGTAATCTTTTCCCATACTGTTTACTCTGTGCATCGAAGAAGCAACGTTGGAAACAAAAGAAAGGTGAAAGGTGAAAGGATATCAATGATATGATTCGCTGATGACATTGATATCCTAAGTAAAAGTGAAGAAGAATTACATGATCTATCGAATGGAATGTACAGTCTAATGAGTTCAGAATATGGACTGAGAGTAAATCGAAGAAAGTCTGAAAGAACTGAGAAGTAGCACAAATGAGACCAGCGAGAAATTTAACATCAGCATTGATGGTCACGAAGCAGCTGAAGTTAAGGAATTTTCCTACCTAAGTAGCAAAAGTTAAGGAATTCTCCTACCCAAGTAGCAAAATAAGGAATGATGGACGGAGCAAGGAGGAAATAAAAGCAGACTAGCACTGGCAAAAAGGACAAAAAAATGGTTCAAATGGCTCTGAGCACTATGGGACTTAACATCTGTGGTCATCAGTCCCCTAGAACTTAGAACTACTTAAACCTAACTAACCTAAGGACATCACACACATCCATGCCCGAGGCAGGATTCGAACCTGCGACCGTAGCGGTCATGCGGTTCCAGACTGAAGCGCCTAGAACCCACGGCCACACGGGCCGGCGCAAAAAGGACATTCCTGGCCAAGATAAGCCGGCTAGTGTCAAACATAGGCCTTAATTTGAGGAAGAAATTTCTGAGAATGTACGTTTGGAGAACAGCGTTGTTGGTAGTGAAACATGGACTGTGGGAAAACTGGAACAAAATAGATTCAAAGCATTTGAGATGGTGTGCTACAGACGTGTGAAAGAGTACGTGCCGGGAAGGGGGGATACAATTGTTACATCCCACTTCTGAAATCAATTGTAAAAGAGTACGTGGTTTGGGGATGGGTAGAGAAACTTCTGACACCAATGTTGATTTATAAAATGGCACGGAAGGGGGAAGAACGTTGGTAAATATGCCTCGTGGCGGCAGGGTGCAGGAGGTCGAGCGGTCAGAATTTGATAGTGGGCATCCAGGGCTGCCGTTAAATGACGAAACAGAGAATTAAGTACAATAAAGATGATATATTTCAATACACGGAGTAAAAAAGGCGCGCCTAGGATCGGAAGTTAGCAGGTTTAGGCCAGCCGAGGAAGTCGAACAATTAATTAAAATGGGCAACGGAAGAGGAAGCGGTTCATGTTAACTTAGGTTGGTGGCCGGTCGTGAAAAGCAGAGCCAGAGGCTCTGCCTTCCAAAAAGACGTCTGCTCTGCTGGAGGTCTGGATTACAAGAGAGAGAAGCAACTGTGTTCTGGCCCGCAGAACGCTCCGGCGTCCGCACACGATCGGTATCCCGCGCACGCTATTGGCTAAAATCAATGGCGTGAATTCGCTAGCAGTTTCAGCAGAGATCTCGGGGCGTCATCTGTCAGCAGCTTTAACTGGACAGAACTGCCTCGGTTTTGAAAGACAAGCGACTTGTGTCTGGGAGAAAACTTGTAAAGACTCCACTGGGTCTCTGAAAAACATTTTTTTAAACCAATTCCCTAAAATATTCCTTGACCGGCTGCCATCCTGTACAGACGAGAAGGTAAGGAATGAAGAGGTGCTGCGCAGAATCGGAGAGGAAAGGAATATGTGAAAAACACAGAATGATAGGACATCTGTTAAGACAACAGGGAATGATTTTCATGGTACTAGAGGGTCCTGTGGAGGGTAAAAACTATAGAGGAAGACAGAAATTCGAATACATCCAGCAAATAATTCTGGAAGTAGATTGCAAGAGATACTCTGAGATAAAGAGGTCGGGAGAGGAGAGGAAATCGTGGCGATCCGCATCATACCAGTCACAAGACAGATGACAAAAAAAAATTGTTAACGTGTTTTACACCATATAGGGATGAAGCCCTACAAAATGACATATCTCCAAGAACTGAAGAAGGAAGATAAGGTAAAACGTGTGAATTACTGTACGCGGCTATGTCAAGCAATATAAAGTGGAAAGTTGGATCCGCTGCTGTATTTCATGGGTGTTGAAGCCTGGTTCCATCCGACAGGACATGTGAACTCCCAGAACATCAGATACTGGTCAACAAACAAATCTATATTATTCAAAGTGAAAAAAATCGGCATGTGGAGCGCTGTGTCAGCACTTCAGACTGTGGGACCCATATTTTTTTAAACAACAGTAAACACAGCTGTTAGTACGCGAATCTTCGCGGAATTTTACGTAGTGTTAACCCCCTCCCGCCTTATGAATGTACGTATGCTCTCTTTCAACAAGTTGGGGTGACCTATATCACGCCACGCTAGTCAGTCTCACGAATTCATGAAAGATTCACAGAAGAAAGGACTGTCAGAATAGGACTGAGACTGCCGCCTTTGCCGGACCTAACCATTTGTGACTTTTGTCTGTGGCGCAGTCTAAGGTGAAAAGTGTACAGAAAAAAGCCAAACGCGTTATAAGACTTGAAGAACAATATTCGTAATCAAACTTTTGAGAACCGATGCGGCAGAGTTGCGCAAATTGTGTATAAACATGTTAGGGCGCACGCAAACGTTCATTGGACTTTGCATTAGCTTATTTGTTATTTATTTACTGTCTAATTATTACATTTTTATCTATTTCTTGTTGTATCTGCTCGTGGCACGCAACAACTCTTGCGTAATTAGCTAGCAATCTGTACTCTGTGCCGATTTTTCGTGGACGACCCTTTACAATCAAAGTTGTAACTCAGCATTCACAAGTGATGTGAGCCGCAAAATGTGGTACAGCTCCTCGTGCAACGGGAAGAATTCACATGGCATCGCGTTCGCCGCCGCCCTCGTCTTTTGCTGTCGGCCCGCCCAAGCGCCCCGGACACCATCTCCTGTGACTTAAAAAGTCTATACTTTCCCATTGCCTGCTCTAACTGTCTCAACAAGGAACAATCCCATTCGCGAACCACCTTACCTCAGTCCTCCTCTACCTATGATTTTCTTTCTCACCATATCTACCTTCAGAATCTCTCTATCAGTTCCCATTCAGCCAAAAATCGCCAGCAACCATATCTGCTATTGCCGCATGAATTACTATTCGCTGACCAAAAATAGCCATACTTAATGCCCTGAGCATCCCATCAACAAGACACAACTCCTCAAATAACGCTGTTGAAGTATCTACACAACCCACAGCTACATCATATATCTCCACCCTCATATCTTCGCGCCCTCAGCGGTCACTAAGAATCCACCAAAACAACACGCAGTCCCACACCCAGAAACTTAAACAGGCAAGACCGTGTACAGGGACACAACTCATCCTGCTGCAACATACTCCCTTGCCCTCGTATCTTCGTACTCTCTTACTCAAATTCAAATTCCTCAAATCCAAATCGCTAACACTACACCTTTAAAAATAGCCCCTAACTATCCAAACGTAACAGATAATGCAGAAGAATGACTCATTCCTAAAAAAGTCCCAAATCCCAACTTCCAAACTGACCTCCTCTGCAAAATTTCTCGCCTTATCTTACGTTCAAAAGCCTCCTTAGCACCTCTCACCTCCAACCACTATGCCAAGCAAACCCAATCTCCCCACCGTCTTCTCATCCTCACAGCTGCCAACACAAACGTCGACCTTGACTTGACTCTGAAGTACATTTCGATACAGATGTCCTTAAAACTCTCCACATCAACAATTATCTTGGCCCCCAATTACCTCGTCTATGTTTTTTTTTAGACTCTGCCTTCACAGTACGTCTACATCTACATGGATGCTCTGCAAATCACATTTAAGTACCTGGCAGAGGGTTCGTCGAACCACCTTCACAATCTACATTATTCCAATTTTCGTATAGAACGAACACCTACATCTTACCGTGCGATCCCTAATTTCCCTTATTTTATCAAGTGGATAGTTTCTCCACATGTAGGTCGGCGTCAAAAAAAATATATTCGCATTAAGAGAAGAAAGTTGGTGATTGGAATTTCATGAGAAGATTCCTCCACAACGAAAAACCACCGTTGTTTTTAATGATGTCCATCCCAAATCCTGTATCATTTCAGGGACACTCTCTCCTATTTCGCGATAATATGAAACGTGCTCCCCTTATCTGAACTTTTTGTATGCACTCCGTCAATCTGGTAAGGATCCCACACCGCGCAGCAGTATTCTAGGAGAGGACGGACAAGCGTAGTGTAGGCAGTCTCTTTAGTAGATCTTTTACATTTTCTAAGCGTCCCGCCAATAAAACGCAGTCTTTGGTTAGCCTCCCCCACAACATTTTCTATGCGTTCCTTTCAATATAAGTAATTGTAATTCCTAGGTACTTAAATGAATTTACGGCCTTTAGATTTGACTGATTTATTGTGTAACCGCAGTTTATCCGATTCCTTTTAGCACTCATGTGGATGACCTCAAGCTTTTCGTTATTTAGGGTCAACTGCCAATTTTCGCACCATACAGATATTTTTTCTAAATCGTTTTGCAGTTTGTTTTAATCTTCTTGTTGTATCCTGCCTACTCGTCAAATATGGGGTGCCTAGGAACCCTGCTTTCTCGGATCGCTACACAACAATTCAAGCAAATCTTATTAATAAGTTTTATTACAAAAATTAAATGACAGAACTAGTAAGATGGTTGTGGGATCGGTAAATTAAATGTGTAGATGCATTATGTTGGTGGATGTGACGTCGTTGGTATAGGTGGACGTTTTGGAGTACTGTCGTCATGAATTTTATAGTAACTAGTGGTCGCAAGCAAAGGCCGACAGGCAAATAAGAAATCTCTTCAGTATATACAGTTCGTAATACAAGTGAAGTAGTACAGTGAATGCCTCTATCCAGATCTCTGGACTTGACGCTTCTCTAGAACTGGGCCGCGACCAGTCGGGAGCGGTGCTTATGTTCTCTTCGCCAGAGGCCGCTGCTATCGCGTTGTCGTTCTAGAGAGTGGTCGGTCCGCGTGCTATTGGCTGACGTCTTCTTGTCACAGCCCTCTCTGCTCTAACGTTCCCGACTGGCGTGCCGCCGCTTGACTTCACGCCGGAACGCTTCTGATAACTTTACTAGTCGATAAACGACAGCGTCATCTGCAAACGGCAAACAACCTAAGACGACTGCTCAGATGTTCTCCCAGATCGTTTATATATGTAGATAAGAAAAAGAGCCTATAACACTACATCGGGGGACGCCAGAAATCACTTCTCTTGTACTCAATGACTTTCCGTCAATTACTATTAACTGTGACCTCTCTGACAGGAAAGCACGAATCCATTCACGTAACTGAGACAATACTCCGTAAGCCGCTTGTGTGGTACAGTGTCAAAAGTCTTCCGGAAATCCAGAAATACGTAATCAATTTTAAATCTCTTGTCAGTAGCACTCAATACTTCGTGCGAGTAAAGAGCTAGTTGTGTTTCACAAAAACGATGTTTTCTAAATTCGTGTTGACTGTGTGTCAATAGTCCGTACGTTATCTCCTTAATAAGAGAGCAATGATACACCAACACAGCATCAAAGCTGAACCTTTCGAGTCCCATCCTCAGTCCTAGAAAAGCATCTGTTAACAATGATCACCTCGTAGACAGTGAAACAACACCCTAAATTCGCTTGCGCTTCTATCTTCAACTTCTTTAGCGATGCCTACACCATTCTTTCCACGAAAAACGAAACCAAGCCCCAACCTACCAAACCTGAAATAACTGTCGCAATCTAGCCCATCGATAATACTATTCATTCTAAAAATTTCTTCTACTCACCTCCCATGAACAAAGTTACTATAAAATACACAACGACAGTACTCCAAAACGTCCACCTATACCAACGACGTCGCTTCCACCGACATATTGCATCTAAACATTTAAGCTACCGATCCCACAACCACCTTACTAGATCTCACGTGTACACATCACTCCCAAGCCCTTACCATGATGTGACAACACTGCAATATCCCGTCCCACAACATCATTCTGTTCCCGCCCAACAAATAAACCCCTATTTTAGTATACCATGTCCCAACGTAAAATCCATGACTTAATTTTAAATTAGATCTTCCTCCAAACATGTCACACTATCTAAATCGCTCCCTTTATCCAACATTGTACAGATGATCTCATCCCCTGCAGCAGAGTTGTAGTTGGTCACCAAATTAACATCCCTATTCGGTCACAATCTTTATACAAATATCCCACCGAGAACCTCATCCAGACCCACTGCATAAAAACCTTGCCTTTGCCCCCGTATACATCTGGCCTCATCGCCCAGTGCCCCATGACTTTCTCGCCTACGTAGACTGTACATTCCCCACTTATATTATTTCCGCTGACCTCAACATTCACAATAGATCCACAGTAGAACTTCAGCGATGGTATCAGTTTACTCACTCTCTCCACACCCGTCCTTAAAGTAATACATCCCCATATGTCATCCTAGCATCTCCTAAGCTCCTTGGATGTATCCTTGATCTATCTGAAAGTGGCAATCTACTCATCCTACTCACTAATCATTTCCTCCCTGTGTACCCCAGCACAATATCTACTCCATAATTAGCCCAGACTACTCTTGTACCAACTGGAATGCTTATCATGAATCCATACACATGCCAGAAGTCAGCCACAATTCGTTGCAAACCCTGTTGATATACTTTTTTTCCAATTCATTCACTTATAAGACCTCGTTAGGCCCTACATCTACCCACATCTCTACTAAAACTGTTTATCCTAATCTTTCTGCCCTCCCTCCATAGGCTGTACCCCTCCTAAGTGAGTCTCATCGCTTGTACCACTCATTCCTGAAGACTCGGGATCGGGATACAATCACACACCACCGCTACTTACAAAGTCATAATAGTTACTGAATGTGAGGAAACGTCGGTATTGACGCCAAACATGCAGCAGACTCAACCCTACATTCCCCGCTAACTCCTCAAAATATTGGAAAGCTATCCATCTCTTGTTTATTATCCACTACTTCACAATAATCAACCCCTAATGGACGCTCTGAGCAAAGCTAGACAGTTGGCATCCTATCTCTCCGAATCTTCACAATTCCTAATGACCCTCATTTTGATTACTCACTATTCCTTACAGTCCATGATCATACAGATACCCCAACTTCACCGATTACTCCCAGCTTAAATTATTTGGATAACAGAGTTGGACACACCCACCACAGCACATTACGAAGTATTACACGAAGAACGCAACTATGCCCTTGGGCACGATTACATTACCTGTAGCCATCTACGTAAATGGCTCTATTCCTTCCTAAGAACCGTTGTACTCCTTTACAATACGATTTTCTCCACAGGCTACTCTCCTGAGCTGTGTAAATCTCCGAACTCCTACATTATCTCAAACCGACCAAACCTCCTGCTATCAAAGGTCTTCGAATCCACCTATTCACAAACACATAATTCAATACTTACCCGTTCTTGTGAACCTGTGTGACTTCCGTCCCATCTTAACAAAAAAAAAAAACTGCAATTTCCGTATTCCTCGACCTCGAAAAAGCCAATGAACGTGTATGGCCTTCCGGTCTCCTCTTCAGACTCCAGACATTTGCACTTCTGAATAACTGTGGTTCCTTTCTACCTATCCGCCCAACCTCTCTTACTATTACTAATACCAGTTCCAGTATCTTCTGTTCCACTGCAGTTGTGCTCTGTCTTGTCCGTTATCTCCCTGTACTGCTGATAAACCAAAACCACCCTACCTCCTTCAGTAAGCCGATGACACCGCATTCCTAGCCCTCTAAGCTCCATAAATCCAAGACGATACGTCCATCTTAGCCAGTTTTGCTCCTGGTATAACCACTGGCTCCTGAAGATCAACCCCCCCAAAACACAGGGAATTATTGTAGGCCGCGTGGGGTAGCCGCGTGGTAGGGGCGCCTTGTCACGGTCCGTCCGGCTCCCTCCCGTCGGAAGTTCGAGTCCTCTCTCGGGCATAGCTGTGTGTGTTGGCCATAGCGTAAGTTAGTTTCAGTTAAATTCAGTAGTGTATAGGCTTAGGGACCGATGACGTCAGTAGTTTGGTCCCGTAAGACCTTACCACAAATTTGCAAAAAAATACTGTAGGACGAACCACCGTAGCACCATTTACAACCGTCCTAATCAAGTAATCAACACACTGAAATATCTTGGACTAATTCTCGACTGGCAACTAACATAGAAGCCTTACCTAATAACAATCCCAGGAAGTCCACAACAAACCAAAACTACTAACTGGGGATTGCGACCCATTATTATTCCCCACGTTTACGTCTTGATTCGTCTCATCCTCTCCTATGCAAATGTTGCATGAATAATCACCTTATGAAACGTCCCCTTAGAAAAATTATAAATGACTGTGCTTAAACTGACACACAATATTCTTAGCGCAACGCAATCTGACTTTCAAAAATCCCTACAAAAGAATGGCCCTGATTAACAATAACCTATACCTTTCATGAATCACTTATCTCACAAAAATCTTCTTTAGCCAAACTACTGCAAAACAGCGTGCGACAATACTGCCAGCTGAATAAAAGATTCTAACTACTGAAGGCACTAACTACTGATAGGCATAGTTAGCAAATGAAAGATTTTGATAGAGAACAAACAATGTATTTACCTTAATAGTGCTGAAAAGTCATAATATATATATATATATATCAGTTTATGACATCCAGTCTTACAAATTTACTGTCTCTGATGGACACACGTCCAGATCATCCGCTCTCAAAACTCCGCCATCTCACTCCCCACATCCACCACTGCTGGCGGCTCACCTCCAACTGCGCAACGCTACGCGCTGTTAACAACCAACTGCCCAACACTACAATAGCAAATTCCAACAATGCAAACCAGCCACAGACTGCACACAGCACAGTCAGTGATTTTCATATAGAGCGCTACATGGCGTTACCAACATAAAAAACTAAACAGCCTACTTACAACCTTTCCATCGTTCCCTCTAAATCCTTGAATGTCACGCATTCCATCTTACTTTCTGTATCCGGTACCCTCCTCCACACAGATTCTCTGTCGGCTCGTCCAATTCCTACCCTTCTTCACCCACGGTGAACGCCTCCACACATACTACAATTTCCCCTCTTGCCACAAATCCTGATACGCTGTCGCGTTGTTACGACACACATCCCCGTCCGTACACCTACACGCTCTCCATAACCTATCTTAATGCAACTTCAATAGAGTCCCTTTTGATGAAATCCGATCCGATATTTATCCATCGTATCGACTACAGGGTTTTCCTAGAAGGAACGGTCAGTATTCGTGGATATGACGGGACCGATCATTCGAAGCAAAAAATACTAGTTAACATGGGCTCTAACATGCATATCGAAAGAGCTATGGACACTTCCTCGCCTTCCATACTGTCAAAAAAATCTCTTCTGCTGCAAGCTATTTGCTTTCCATATTTTGAGAGGTGGACTGAAACAAGAAAAAAGCGTCCAGTAAATATGGGGCGAAATGGATCTCTGCTTCTGAATAAGTGTTAGTAGCTCTTAAGCTATGTACTTTACTGCTCATGTTCAATGCACTTTTTTTGTGGTCCATACTACGCCCTCCAAAAATATGAACATTAGAAGAGATTCGTTTCACATTATCGAAGATGAGGAAGCGATCTCGGTTCATAATGTATGCATTTTAGAGCCTATATTTAGTAGAATTTTTTTCTGTTTACTTCGAATGATCGTTCCCGTCATATCGCTGAATAATGACGATTCCTCCTGGGACGTCATGTATAACTCCTCCCTACCTGTTCCATGGCACATCAGGTCTCCCTCTTCCTTGTTTCCTCTCAATGTTTCTCTGTCCCTCCTTCTCCTTGTACTTGGCCCTGCCCATAAATAAACTCCTCTATGGATACCATCCAACGGCTCCTATAATTGTGCCCAGATCCTTCAACTCAACAGAACACCAAACGATGTTCGGCTTCCCGGAATCATGACTGCACAGTGCAGGTCCTTCATCTCTTTCGTTAAAATGCAGGGTGTTTTATGATGAACGTCACCGTCGTTTTGACATATTCTAAATATCATTTTTCTATCTTTACCGTTTAGACTTTTTTACTTTAAGGGAGGAGGAAACAAAGAAATGCAACAGTGTAAATTTTAGCGTTGAACATCCACCTTCTTACACATTTTAAAAACGGTTGTGAATTTCCATCCTTTAATCGTATTTGTAACGTCTTAAAATATTTTTTAAAGCTCTTGGCTGAAGAGCGGGATGATGTTGTAGCGCTGGCAGCTCAACTCGAACCCATATAAGAAAAACTACCCGTCATAAGATTTACCTTTAAGCGCCATGTGCTGCTGGTTGGACAGTTTGGTGGCCGGTCCTCATCTACATAAGGACCGCCTGAAAATGGCATCACATCCGAAATTGGCCAATAGTGGAAAATCTGTGTTAATTACCTTTAAGTTACGACATAAGGTCGGTCAGGAAACCTACAACCATGCTATAGGAATCAGAGCACTTCTACTAACGCTCTCAAATATGAATTTTAAAATTTTCCCAGCGAACTAAATGTTCAAACAAATTTCGTGTTTTTAGCCGGTTGCCGTTCAGTACATTCTGCGATATTTCCACTGGGCATCTGCCAGTCACCCTCAGGTGAGCCATCGAAGACTGATGAAGACGTCACCCGTTCCGCAATATATTGCGCGCTTTCAGTATTCCACGTCTGCGCCAAAATCAAGATGATAGACAGACCACACTATCCGGCGGCAGCGCCCTCACTAGTGGCGATGTGGAACTCAGCTGTCCTGAGTCCTGTCCGTAGGCCGTCGGCGCACTCTGTCGTCTGCGATTAGAGCAAAACGTGTCCGCCTGCTTAGCTGAGTGGTAACGTGTTTGCCTCCCATGCAGCGGGCACGGGTTCGATTCCCAGCCGCGTTCGACATTTTCTCCGCTCGTGGACTGGGTGTTCTGCTGTCCTCTTCATCTTTTCATCCTCGTCACCAGCACACAAGTCGTCCAACGCGCCATCGACTGAAATAAGGCTCGCACTTGCCGGCCGAACTTCCCAGAACAGGGCCTCCCAGCCCATGATGCCACACGACCGTTTCATTTTACAGCAAAACGTGGATATGGTATGGTCCCACGCACTCTCCATCTGCTAGCCGCTACCATGGTTTGTCAGATTATGCTTTATTCTCGTGTCGCCTGGAAGCAGAAATTTTAATACGAGCTGTGTAAGGTAAGAACCTCTCTTGTTACACAACTCGTATTAAAATGCTGCGCCATGTCTAGAAAAGTAACGAAGATGTCCAGAAGGATGACGGGCCAGGAGGAGATCAGCACGAAACAACCACTAGAACTTAAACAGCTGCACAAAACGCGTGTTTACCGAAACACGAAAGAAAATGGTTCAAATGACTCTGAGCACTATGGCGCTTAACATCTGACGTCATCAGTCCCCTAGAACTTAGAGCTACTTAAACCTAACTAACCTAAGGACATCACACACATCCATGCCCGAGGCAGGATTCTAACCTGCGACCGTAGCAGTCACGCGGTTCCGGACTGAAGCGCCTAGAAGCACTCTGCTACCGAGGCCGGCTCACGAAAGAGAGAGAGAGAACAAATCTGTAATAATACAAACACGAAAAATCAGCAGCGTGTAAGTACATTGCCACTCTTTGGCTGTCATTAACTATACTCCTGGAAATTGAAATAAGAACACCGTGAATTCATTGTCCCAGGAAGGGGAAACTTTATTGACACATTCCTGGGGTCAGATACATCACATGATCACACTGACAGAACCACAGGCACATAGACACAGGCAACAGAGCATGCACAATGTCGGCACTAGTACAGTGTATATCCACCTTTCGCAGCAATGCAGGCTGCTATTCTCCCATGGAGACGATCGTAGAGATGCTGGATGTAGTCCTGTGGAACGGCTTGCCATGCCATTTCCACCTGGCGCCTCAGTTGGACCACCGTTCGTGCTGGACGTGCAGACCGCGTGAGACGACGCTTCATCCAGTCCCAAACATGCTCAATGGGGGACAGATCCGGAGATCTTGCTGGCCAGGGTAGTTGACTTACACCTTCTAGAGCACGTTGGGTGGCACGGGATACATGCGGACGTGCATTGTCCTGTTGGAACAGCAAGTTCCCTTGCCGGTCTAGGAATGGTAGAACGATGGGTTCGATGACGGTTTGGATGTACCGTGCACTATTCAGTGTCCCCTCGACGATCACCAGTGGTGTACGGCCAGTGTAGGAGATCGCTCCCCACACCATGATGCCGGGTGTTGGCCCTGTGTGCCTCGGTCGTATGCAGTCCTGATTGTGGCGCTCACCTGCACGGCGCCAAACACGCATACGACCATCATTGGCACCAAGGCAGAAGCGACTCTCATCGCTGAAGACGACACGTCTCCATTCGTCCCTCCATTCACGCCTGTCGCGACACCACTGGAGGCGGGCTGCACGATGTTGGGGCGTGAGCGGAAGACGGCCTAACGGTGTGCGGGACCGTAGCCCAGCTTCATGGAGACGGTTGCGAATGGTCCTCGCCGATACCCCAGGAGCAACAGTGTCCCTAATTTGCTGGGAAGTGGCGGTGCGGTCCCCTACGGCACTGCGTAGGATCCTACGGTCTTGGCGTGCATCCGTGCGTCGCTGCGGTCCGGTCCCAGGTCGACGGGCACGTGCACCTTCCGCCGACCACTGGCGACAACTTCGATGTACTGTGGAGACCTCACGCCCCACGTGTTGAGCAATTCGGAGGTACGTCCACCCGGCCTCCCGCATGCCCACTATACGCCCTCGCTCAAAGTCCGTCAACTGCACATACGGTTCACGTCCACGCTGTCGCGGCATGCTACCAGTGTTAAAGACTGCGATGGAGCTCCGTATGCCACGGCAAACTGGCTGACACTGACGGCGGCGGTGCACAAATGCTGCGCAGCTAGCGCCATTCGACGGCCAACACCGCGGTTCCTGGTGTGTCCGCTGTGCCGTGCGTGTGATCATTGCTTGTACAGCCCTCTCGCAGTGTCCGGAGCAAGTATGGTGGGTCTGACACACCGGTGTCAATGTGTTCTTTTTTACATTTCCAGGAGTGTATAAAACATACATCTTATAACTCCCTCGTTGAGGTAATCTGATTAGTGCCATCACTATTAGCAATGATAATATTGAAAGTGTGCGTCGTCCTAGGTATTATTTTGGTATTGTTTGTTTTCGTTTTGTCAATTTTTGTTTTGATTTGTCTCCTTTGAAAGATTTTGGTAATTTTAGTTCCTTTCTCCGATCTTTGAAGTGATTTACCCAGTCATTACAGAGACCTAGAGTTCACTGTGGACTCCGAATCACGGTTCAGCTTGACACTGGCTACACACATAAATCAAATCAAGGACTGAAAGCAGCAAAAACGTTAGGGATAAACACTGAACCTTTGTATTTGTAGTCCGTCAGTACCCTCTTAGTCACATTTTTATGCAGTAATGGCAGATAATACACCAAAACAGTAATACTAACTGCTGCAGCCTTACTTTAGTGCCACAAGCCTAATAGTACGGTTAAGCCCAGATTCCGCAGTACTTCACCGGCGTCAGCGTCGACTACAAACAGCAGGCCGACATCCCGTCGGTTGGTTGGCAACATTCGTGTCGGACGACCGCTCGTGGCCTGGCTGCCCTCTTCTGCCTGGCTTTCATCGGCACCACTCAGTAACCGCCGGAACGCAACGTGGATCCATGGAACTGCTTGCTCATGAAGGGGAGTAACATTCTGTAATCCTCGTGGTGATTTGTGTCACTGTCTACCTGACTCCTAATTATTTTATGGTTTGTACCCGACCCTCAGAGTTTTACTCGGTCGGCTCTGTGGTCGTAAATATAGGCCGTAGTACTGTACTAGACACTAATTATCGTTTGGAAATTTGTTCCGATACTATATGGCCTCTCCTTTCTGGGCTATACCCGATCATTAATGTTCTAATTAATCAGCTCCTGATCGTAAATATAGTCGTAACAATTGTATTTAGGCACAGGATGCCTTTATTCAAATAGGGGTCTTGTGATTAGATTTACATGTTAACCGGTTCAGCCGGCCATAGTGGCCGAGCGGTTCTAGGCGCTACAGTCTGGCACCGTGCGACCGCTGCGGTCGCAGGTTCGAATCCTGCCTCGGGCATGGATGTGTGTGATGTCCTTAGGTTAGTTAGGTTTAAGTAGTTCTAAATTCTAGGGGACTGATGACCTCAGAAGTTAAGTCCCATAGTGCTCAGAGCCATTTGAACCATTTTTTAAACGGTTCAATTTTTTGATTGTAATTGCATTAACTATAATCTGAACAACCTGTTGTACTAAGCTGTGCGTTGCTGTCTTTGAAAAACTGGGTCATTATTGGTGTATTTTTAACTAGAACTTGTGGTTCCACCAGTGAATTCTCTTGTACCAAGTGCTCACAAGTAATGTTTTAAACCGTTCCTTGAGAGCGGTCTTCATAACTTACAATCAGTTTAACTTTTAAATCTGTCACCAGACCTTTAGTCACAATAAAATTGTCAAAAGGGACGTGTCGGGATCCAGTCGCACCTTGGTTGCCGATTGAAATTAAGAGGTTTCTTGCTTTGAAGTAAGCCTTATCATTGTCATAATTGTTTCCTAATCTGCTTAACCTCTCAGCTCAGGTGCGCATATTAATCCCAAACCTTGCGACATACAGTTTTTAAATTAAATGTTACGTCATCTCTTTGAATAATTGAAATACTCTTGTCATCAATCGTGCTTATATAGTTTTCATGTGTTGCAGAAGGGCATTTAATAAGAGAAAGTGTGTCCAGCGCGGTAGTAAACACCACTGTTTCACCCGGTAACGGAGGGGCTGCAGGTCCAATCGTCTTGTAATTATTGTCATGTTGTTCTTGTTTTGATTTTCCTTACAAAATCTTATTCATTTCACAAATTTGTTAATTTGTAAAACAAAAATTATTATTATATCTTGTTAAATAAACAGGTTGTGGAAAAAGAAAGTTGTATTGGTGGGTCCTTCCTTCGACGTTCTCCTTAATTCCAGTACATATCTTGTCTCACCAAATTTCAGGCATTAACTTTCACCACAATGCAGTGGCTGACGGCTTTCACTTAACGACCGAAAGCAGCGGCGTTTACGTAGAGTTGTCAGTGCTAACAGACAAGCAACACATTTTGAATTAACCACAGAAATCAGTATGGGATCTAAGACTAACGTATTCTTTAGGACAGTGCGACGAAATTTTTCGTTAATGTGCTTTGGCAGCGAATGAACGACTCAAGTGCTTTTGCTAACGGCACGTCGTCGCCTGCAGCGCCACTCCTGGTCTCTTGACCATACATGTTGAATCCTAGATGATCGAAAAACAGTTGCCTGGTCAGATGAGTCACGATTTCAGTTGGTAAGAGCTATTGTGGGATTCTGCTGTGGCGTAGAAGCAATGGACCCAAGTTGTCAAGAAGGCACTCTGCAACCTGGCGGTGGCTGTATGATGGTGTGAAACGTTTTTACACGGAATTGACTGGTTCCTCTGGTCCAACTGAAGTAATGAGACCATTTTCAGCCACTCATGGACTCCTTGTTCCAAAAATAGAATAGATTTTTTTATGTATGACAGTGTACCATGCCAACTGTCATATTTTTTTGCGACTGATTTGAAGAATTTTCTGGACCATTCGAGCCAATAATTTGGCCATCCAGGTCGCCAGAGATGAATACCATAGAATATTTGTGAGGTGTGATCCAGAGGTTATTTAGTGCACATACTGCACTGGAAATACTTTCGCAGTTATGGACGGCTATAGAGGCAGCATGGCTCGATATCTCTGCAGGGGTATCCAAAGACCTATTGAGTCCATGCCACGTCCAGTTGCTGCACTATGCCTGGCTAAAGGAGGTCCGACACGATATTAGCGTGTATTGCATGACTTCTGTTGCCTCAGTGTATATGCAGTGTGTATGCAGGCCATGAGAAAGAACTCGATGTTGATCACTACATCATTTTTCAGGTTTATTTCACTCGACTGGGAGTTCAGTTGCATCATCCTAATTTATATGAGAAAGCGAATGTTGGTTTTGCGTATGATATTGGGCTGTGCTCCGATTTTGTAAGATTGTGTTGTATGTGAACCTTCCTGGAAGTTTAAAACTGTGTGCCGGACCCAGACTCGAACTCGGGACCTTTACCTTTTGCGTGCAAGTGCTCTACCAACTGAGCTACCCAATCACGACTCATGACCCCTCCTCACATCTTTAAGCCCGCCAGTACCTCATCCCATCCCTTCCAAATTTCACACAAGCTCTCCTCCATACCTTGCAGAACTAGCATTCCCGGAAGAAACGATATTGTTGAGACATGGCTTAGCCACAGCCTGGGAGATGTTCCAGAATGAAATTTTCACTCTGTAGCGGTGTATGCGCTGATATGAAACTTCCTGGCAGATTAAAACCGTGTGGCGGACAGAGACTCGAACTCGGGACCTTTGCCTTTCGCAGTCAAGTGCTCTACCAATTTTTTTCTTTTTTTTTTTTTTTTTTTTTTTACGCAGAACGTAGCATAAAGGTATTCAACTGAAACATAGCCATGACCAAGATTGTAACTGGGGTCAACAGCATCGTCGTCTACCACCTTGACATTTTTTTTTTATTTTTAGTTGCCTTTCGCGGGCAAGTGCTCTACCAATTGAGCTACCCAAGCACGCCTCAACGACCTGTCCTCAATGAGTAGAGCACTTGGACGCGAAAGGCAAAGGTCCGGAGTTCGCGTCTCGGTCCGGCACACACTTTTAATCTCCCAGGAAGTTTCATAGCAGCGCACACTCTGCTGGAGAATGAAAATTTCATTGTATTGTATGTCATCAAGATTCTCACTGTGAAATTGTAAATCTGTTTCGTTGAAGATCAATGTATTCACTTTAGCCATATGTGGTGAACAATTCCAGTCAAAATGGTTCAAATGGCTCTGAGCACTATGGGACTCAACTTCTGAGGTCATTAGTCCCCTAGAACCTAGAACTAGTTAAACCTAACTAACCTAAAGACATCACAAACATTCATGCCCGAGGCAGGATTCGAACCTGCGACCGTAGCGGTCTTGCGGTTCCAGACTGCAGCGCCTTTAACCGCACGGCCACTTCGGCCGGCAATTCCAGTCAGTCACTTCCTTTATGTCATAAAGCTAAGAGTTGTTTGAGTCATGGCTAGGACCTTATTCAGCATTACTGACCTCTTCTCTCTCTTGAAAACAAAACGTCGAGGCTACGCCGCATTCTTCTACTTTGTTGTAGCGACTGCTTGTGTCAGCCAGCGAGTCCTTTGTCCACATACACAATGGAGGTATAATAATGGAGTTAGGTCGTATATCTTATGTCAACGTCTGCAGTGTTAGTTACCCCATACATTTGTTTCTAGTGGAAATGTTTGAAGCAAAAATACCAGGCGGCGTCATTCACAGGTTTACTAATTATTCTGATTATAGTGTAAAGTGTAAAGGAATCATTTCATTGATAAGCAGACTCATTTAATCGATATTTTCCTTTACGGACCCGACTTTTGGTTATGCTGTTTTTTTTATTTCTTTTTCTTATTTTACTATGTCACTTTATATTCTCTATTACTTCAACTCTAAAAGCTCTCTGGGTGAAAACAGTGAGAAGGAAAGACTGGAAACCGACCAAACATGGCGAAATATGTTCTCAGCATTTTCGGGAAGAGGATATAGACCGAACACCTGTGTCGTCAATCCGTATCAAGGAAAATGTTGGATTACGAATGCAGCCGTTTTATGTTACAAACTTCTTTTCTTCCTTATTCGGAAAGTGTAACAAATAGGTTATATTAACGTGATGAAATACCTCATATTAATGGATCAAATATGCATTTAAGGCCAGGAAAATTCTGAAAATGTCTTTCTTAACGGAAGCAGTATAACATTCTCTGTTTAAAACAACTGTTACGTTCATACGACAGAGATTAAAAGCAAGACGCAAACGTGCACAGTAGTGAGCTGTTTTGGGTCATGTAATATGGTAGCGCCGGCTTCAAAGCAACGTGCAGCCTAAGTCTTTGGCGCCATCTCCTTTTATTAGACCACCGTGGTTGTACAGACACTGATATTCAAAGTAGCTGACACGAGTAATGATCTTCGGTTACAAACACAGAGAGGGAAAAATTATGGAGTGAGCTTAGCACACTGTCACCATCTAAATGAAATAGTCACGTGAAGGTGGTATGACGCTGTCGTTCACAAGCCACTACAGCTGCAAATCGAAAACCGTCAGAGGAGGAAAGCTACTTTTCGTTGCGCAAAGGTCTAATTATAGTTCTTCTATCAGTATGTGACACTTCACGTGTTCATTAGTATCTAGTTTCGTGGAGGAACTTCTGATTATACCTGGCAGATTAAAATTGTGTGCTGGACCGAGACTCGAACTGAGGATCTTTGCCTTCCGCAGGCAAGTGCTCTAGCAACGCAGAACTTCTGCGAAGTTTGGACGGTAGGGCATGAGGTACTGGCAAAATTACAGCTGTGTGGAGAAGTCATGAGTCGTTCTTGGGTAGTTCGGTTGGTACAGCACTTGCATACAAAAGGCAAAGGTCTCGAGTTGGAGTCTCGATCCAGCACGTATGTCCTTGTCCAATAGACAGAACATGTTGAAGTAGTTCCACATATGCAGCATTGATTTTGAATGAAATGGCAGCACCAGTAGCACGTTACTTAATATTTCAAGAAACTACAACCAGTTTCCGTCTACAATGGTATACGCCAGGTGTTCTTAGAGAACACAAAATGACTAATAATTCTGTGACCTCTGAGGATAGCTGAAGTATACGTAGCAATGGATGATGGCATTTTTACATTAGAAAGAAAAGTGCCACTGTTGTTAGTATTTTACTCAAAATTAAAATTATGGGACTAATTTATGTGACTGTATAGCCATACATTTACGAGACAAGTGCTGGATAAATTCTGAATTGCGGAAGTGTACTGTCGGTCAATCCATGGAGTCTGTATACGTTCAGTTTGGAGAAATTAAAGGTGCTCAGAGAATAATAGAACATCTTTTTGAAACTATAATTGGTAACGATAATAACGAACCAATTAATTATGGACCGTGTGAACACAGAAAATAAGATAGCATTTGAGATAGTGAAAGGGTCCTGCTAATTGCCAGCTGGGTAATTGCATTGAGAGCAACCTCTACTTATGCTGTGTGTTTAATTTCCGTCTCCTGTTACCTGAAGCGAATGGGCAACAAAATGAAAACTATCAGAAGCAATTGCAGAAGATCATTGTGTGAGATTTCCCCCATCTATTCCTCTGTTTAAATCCCTATCTAGGCAGAGAATGAGCAGTATTTGTTACTTGACATAAGAGAATATGCTTTTAATTTAAAGTTGGCTTTCGGCTTCAGCCATGAATTAGGTCACAGCTTGGGAGAGTCCTTGTGAATGGAACTTACTGTTCGTGGGGACACCGCTCTGGGGGTGGCTGTGCTATGAAACGTCACTCCCTCACAATAGAAGACAGTTACGTGTCCCTGTGGTGGTCTGAGGGGACTTCAGAGGCGTCTTGCAGGCGCCGAAGTATATGTTAAATCTTAGATTTTCCTTTTTCACTTATCTTATAACATATCCTTGAGGACAGGCCGACCTGGCGACACCTGAAGACGCGGGGCTGGAAGAATGAGTCTTCGCGATAGATTTTCGGACACGTCTCGAGTTAGATAGTGCAAAGAGAAATACTCTTTATAGTTCCGACACAAGGGAATTACCGAAAAAGATCCAAATTCCGCAACAATCTGGTGGAAGGGGATTGGGTTGCAGAAGCATCATCGTCTCTCTCTTCTTACTTGTCTTTTTTCTCTCTCCAGTAATCGTTCCTAGATCTCAATGAGATGGGATGATAGAAAATCGGCTTTTCTCTGACCCGTTGGCTAGTCTGCAAAATTTAACATAGACGGATAAGAACTGAAAACAGCCACTCGCCTGATGGATTGTTGTTTCTACATAGTTGGCTAGCAAGCAAGCTTTCACAGTTTCTTCCGCAGACCCTAAGCGGAGCTCTGAAAGGAAGCAACTGGAAGGTTACAGAACTGGAAGTTGCTGAACTATGAAGGCATGAGACGCAGAACTCTTATGTTATCAACATCAACACCACTGCTAATGAACTTGGAGAAAATCAGCTCCTTACGGATGAAAGCACTAACATCCTCAAGAAGTTGCGTGTTATGTTCGATCAATTCTTGTTCATTTTGAGATGCAAGATTTTATTCAGGTCAATTTCAGTACCCTCATTAAATTCTAGTTTCTTAACTAACGAATGATTTACGAACTAACTACTCGTATCCGACTGTTTAATTTTCAAGAACTGCTCATACAAATGCCTCATTGGTGGCTTTGGTTCCCTGTGGATACATGACTAGCCCTCGTGAATGCGTAATGTGACAATCCGTGCACTAGTTCCAGGTTCTGGAGGGCAATACGAGCATTATGCCGGTTATCAGAGAGGATGTGCTTCACAGTCCTCTTGACTCCACAGCTTTCCCTGTAGCCTACGCATACGAGTGTTTTGTATGTGGTATTAGAGATCCCATACTTTTGTGGTCTACGTCACTAAAGATGGAGCTGTATCATAGCCGCGTAACTATGGGGTAGGGCCTGTTTAACATCTATTTTGTGATCAAGGGACTGGTAAATGGGGGTGCATCGTGAAGGGCCGCATCAAATCAGTCAGAGGACGACTGGTCGTAAAAACAGAACTTGGAATTACCATTAATTTAAATTTGAGCCTATTTTTTTCTTTTTATGACATGTTTTCGTCTTTTACAGCGTATTTAAATGCCATAAAAAATGGTAAGCTTTCAACGTGGGCGTGGAAGTCTGCGGCTTGTTACTAACAGCTTGCAAATCTTGTGGAAGTATACTGAAAACGTACGTTCTGGTGAATATTTTGTAGCAGTGGTTAAGAACGTGTGGATTCTTACATAAAATGACGGCAGCAACCAGTCACTGTCAATTTTCCTATGTGTTCTACGTGTTGGAAGGGAGTGCCGCTATCGGTTTCATGCAACAGGTTCAACTCTAGACGGTTATTGACATTGATTTCATGACATTTACGTAGTACTGGCCACAAGACATTGCCACTTTCCTGCACTGTTGAAAGTTCTTGGGGTGACAATGACCTAAATGTTCTTCGCACAGCCAAAAATAGCAGATTTCTTTCTCGCAGCTGTTTATTTTTGGAACACAACCTACGACCAGCTTACAGATAGAAGTGATGACACTTTCTGCAGGACCTGACCATCGTTTTGCAGGACAATGCTCAAGCACGTACAGTGCAAGCTGTTACTGATTTGATTGACTGATAAAAGGGGCTGCTAAGTGCTATACCACCTACTGCACTCCCCTGACTTAAGCCCTCGTGAGTTCAACTCTAATTCTAAACTGAAGGAAACAGTTCACGGCATTCGCTTCAGAACTACTACAAATCCGTCGGGCAACAGACTGCGCCGCTCTAACTGTCAACACAACTGGCACTGCTAAGAGTATTCTACGAATTCCACATCGCTGGCGACGGGTTATACACAATGCTGATGACTACATTGAAGGTCAGTAAAACTTTGAAACATGTATCTATTTTGTACGAGCTGTAAATAAATAGTTGCAACTATTAAGGTTCCAACCCTCGTAACACCGCGTTTACGAATCTCCTTGCTGTCTTTTATATGGTACCGTTTCTTCACTGAAAAATGAATAGTCAACTTTTAGGCATCGATAGTACACAGGTGCAGAGTTTTACAGCTAAATGATCTTGATGTGTTGTAGAGGAAACATATCTCCGTATTTTAAAGTCATTTTTGTTCGGTTGCTGCCGGGCTACTTCACTTGTGAGCCGTTGCAAATTTTAGTTGTAATAAATACTCACTCAATGAATATGCATTAACAAAAATATTTATGCCTAGAGAAATTTTTGTTGCGACATTTATGCAAATATTGTATCGTCCCTGACAAACACATTCCTTGGATTTGTTTTCTGTTTGTACATCACCATATTTGTGCACAAAGACCCGTATGGTCGATATACTTGGATATGTGAGCCTATGGTGTTCTCAGTTGCCTGTACTTCCAGATTACAGAAACGTGTTGAATCTTGCTTATTATTCCACGAAATATTAACTTCTCAAAAGCGATCAACAGTGTCATAAGACAAAATTCTTACTTTCAGGAAGCCTATTGCGTTATTTCTAGTTTGTTGTTACATCTGATTAGGGTGTAAAGGTCCTATAATGTAATGGCGGTCTTTGGTTTTAAGAAATGTAGTGCTTGCTGGTTTGTTGTAATATTTTGTGGGATTTAACCTTATAATGAATTCTTTGTTGACAGTGTCGGTTCATTAACAATCTGTCATATGATAGGTTTCCTGAAAGAAAAAGATTACAGACTAAATACAGTGATGGCCATTAAAACTGCATCATGAAGGTAACATGTAACGTACTTCCATCCCACCAAGCGGTTGACTATACAATCGATTAGCGTTTTAGAGCAACCAGCCAAAGCAGATAGGAGTGACGCCATCTGCATTCTGTATACAAAGAAAGCTTCTCTTCCAGAAATCACATTTGAATGTTAATGCTTTTTAACAAGACTGTGTTGTGCCTCTTGTACGAAGCAAAAATGTATCGCAATTCGACAGCAGAAAGCACTTACGTGTGCAATTGCAGTATATCGTTCTGCGGTACTGTTGCTCTTGTTGATCCGTGTCCCACGGATGTCAAGTGAATATGGAGTAGGTAGGATCAGGAGGCCCATACTGAATGTAATGAGGGATTTAACCGCTCTACACGACTATCGCCTGACAGACCAGACATTTTCTCCGCTCGACTGTGCACTATGGTAAAACCACTGCACGCACGTTGGGTTGTCAAGTATCTATACGGGTAGTGTGAGCATACGGAAAATAGCGAACTGTAACATGACGACGAGTACTGTGATCTGTCTACACTGCAGCGTAGAGAGACACGCCGCCAGTGGTACCTCCAACAATACCTCTTGGCACAAGAGTGGGACCACGTTGTCTCATTGGACGAGCCTAGATTCTATGTAAGCATCCCGACGAAAGTACCCTTGTGTAGAGGCACCGAGTAGAGCGAACGGCATAGACTGCATTCGCTATCGTCATACGAGCGCCGCACATGGCGTTATGGCACCGACTCCATTGGGTACACAACACGATCAACTCCCGTTTGCATGATCAGTAATTTGGTCAGCAAGTGTTACTTTGCCAGGGGTTTAAACCGCTAACTGTGGCCTGTCTTCGAGCTCTCTGGGATGCCTTCCAACAAGACTGCATAATCCAAGTGCTGTTCTGACTTAACTCAATACACAAGGTACTCAACCCTTGACCTAGACAGGAATTTCTCTAGATCTCTCACCAAATGGAAACATCTCCGCAGTCATAGATGAATTCCTGCATGGATCTGAAACAGCACGGAATGACGTACCTGTATATGTCATCCAAAGTGACTTCGACCATGAAAATAAAATTAGAGAGATTCTAGCCTAAACTTAGGCTTACCAGCAATCGTTATTCCCGAAAACCGTTGGCGACTGTATAAGGAAAGGGGGGAAAAGACACTGCTACAGAAGTACTCTCAGCCACGCATCATAAGGTGGCTTACGGAGTAGATGTATATTTCCATGTAGGTGTACGCTCCTCATCTATATACACCGGGTGGTTATAATTAAAGTGTAGCTACTCTCGGTCGTCTAGTGTAGGCTGTAATTATCATACGGTAGTGAAACTTGATAGATACACTGATGAGCCAAAACCTGCTTACAACTCGTTTGTCCGTCTTTGGAATGAAATACGT
This sequence comes from Schistocerca nitens, assembly GCF_023898315.1. Classification (NCBI taxonomy): domain Eukaryota; kingdom Metazoa; phylum Arthropoda; class Insecta; order Orthoptera; family Acrididae; genus Schistocerca; species Schistocerca nitens. The sequence goes on along the minus strand of NC_064614.1, from coordinate 709,547,715 downwards.
CACTAATTCTGTATATCAGTGATCCGCCAGTTTGTTTGTAGGTTTGTGGATATACGATGTCTACGCACAGCTCATGTACTTCGATTAAATAACGGGTCGCTGATTTGCGTACGCGATGATGGCTCCCGATAGCGACCCAGATGGGTTCCATACGATTTACTATAGGCGAATCTGGTAGCCAAGGCATCACGGTGTGGTAACTACAATGCTCCTCAGTCCACTGTGGAAGAATCCTTGAACATATTCTCCATTTGAATATTACTTTCTTGAGACTCAGAAGCTTGTGTCCATGAATCGGCATGGTTTTATAAAGCACCGCTCATGCGAAACTCAGCTAACCATCTTCTTACACGATATGCTGCGATCTATAGACAAAGGACAAGAGGCAGTGCCAGATTTCTAGGCGTTTGACCTTGTGCCCCACTGCAGGCTGTTAACGAAGGTTCAAGGACTCTACAGAAAACCGAATTAAGGATATTGGTCTGTAATTTTGTGGGTCCGTTCTTCTTCCCTTCGCACGTACTGTGCTCACCTGCGCTTTCTTTCAATCGCTTGTGACTTTGTGCTGGGCGACCTAGCGGTGGACAATGCTCATAATGTTCTGACTTATCAGTGTATACCAACGCGTTAGTGCGAAACCGATTGACGGTGCAAAAAAATTAGTCTCAATTTTGACCACCTGCTGCACAACTTGCGCTGTACACTATCGGTATGGCATCCACGCTGTTATTCGACAAATCATAACTTGAGTGAACAGTGTGGCTACCGGGAAGGGGGACCGAGCGCTGTTAGTGAAATATTTTTTTACATTGCTGCAGTAAGATAGTATCGCAAACTGAAGGGTCTGAGGAGAGCCCTGATGTCATTAAATAGTTTAAATAATACAACAATGAAATTCGAAAATACGGGTGAGCCTGTTGTGGCACCTGGAAGAGGAGGTCGTCCTATCCCCTATCCCGCTGGAAGTTATTGGCGAGGTTGCTACTGCTGTAACTGAACATATAGCCCGTGCCCCGGGTGAAGCTAGTGCTCCTGCAGTGTCACGAGAAATGTCCATCCTATGGTCAACAGTATGGAATGTTTTTCGGTCAATTTTACACTGGCAACTGTACAAGATCATGACGATGCAGTGACTGAAACCTCATGATCCGTAACAACGTACTGAATTTGATCTTCAGTTTCTGGCACAGCTGGTGACATGTGGCCGGGCAATATTCTGTGGGGTAACGAGACACATTTACACTGCAGGTTGCAGTGAATAAACAGAAGTACCGAATTTGGGGTACTGTCAAACTGCGAGTTGAACACCAAGAGCCACTGCACTCTTCGCATGTGACTACGTATGGAAATGCTGCGAGCAACTGTTGATCAAGTTGTTTTATGGATCCATCATCTCGTCATCATTTCTGGTGCTCATATTCAAAAGATTGCGTAAGCAGTGGTTAATAATAAAATCAACATTATGCCTCTTTCGCTTGTTTGACCTTTTCTGCATATTTACGGTTCCCAATCCATTACATATACAAACGTTTCTAAGCGTCTCTTTTGCATTCACAGCGCAGGATTTGCATCTGCTGCCAAAAATTGAAACTACATTTCTTTCTGCATATATCGAGTCCGCATTAACGCTCTAGGATATTTGCCAAATTTCGTTGCCATACGTTTATTACATCCCGCACCAGATCTCTCTCAGTAGCTGCACTTTAATTATAACCACTTGATACATCTGGATGGATACTACAGAGGCCACTGTGCATAGCTGGGAGAGGGGGGGGGGGGGGATAATGTACTTTATACTAATGTCAGTCAGTATCTTTCCTGTAACATTCGCAAATGGGGCTAGGGAAGAACGACTGTCTATGTACTTCCGTACAAACCCTTATTTCTCTTATGCGTTTTCGTGGATAGCCATGTGGTCAGCGAGTCAGACTCTTATGCAGGGAACCCGGGTGCGATTCCTGGCACTGTCAGGGATTTTCCTTGGTGGGAGGACTGGACCTGGGATGCACTCAGCCTCGTGATGCCAATTGAGGAGCTACCTGACAGAGAGGCAACGGCTCCAAGGTTGGAACGTCGCCAACGCCTTGAAGTGCAGTGTGCTGGTCCCATGCCGCTCCATACCGGATCCGATGATGAATGACCGGATGACACGGCGGTCTGTCGACTATCGCTTGGTCTTCAGTGCCTAATCGCTACGTTTTTGTTTCCGTGGTCCTTGAGAGAGGTGAAAGGTGATCCCAGTAAGATAAATCTGCAGTCTATACCAAATGCCGAAACTTCATCAACAGATGGAGAAAGCAGTAATAATTGATATAACTGATTTATCTATATATGAAAAGAACGTCTTCTTCCCTCCACACTACGGCGTCATCAGCGAACAGTCGTAGATTGCTACTCACCCTATCGGTCAGATTATGTACTTGGTGTAGGGGACAAGAGTGGTCTTGTCATAGTTCCCTGGATATTGCTTGTTCAATGCCCAGCCGAGCCGCCCTCTGCAACATATAATCTGGTAAGTCGCCAGATGCCGTATCAGTCCTGGAGCAGTTGGAGGGCAGCAGCGATGAGGCGCGTGGGTGCGTTACGCGGAGGGATCCCAGGCTTTGACCAAAGAGGTCAGCGCGGCGGTGGCCCCCGTGAGAGGCGTGTATCGCATCGCGGGCTGCCTGCTGGCGGGAGATGTGCGCCGCCCGACACTTTCTCCGGCCGCTATATAAGCGCGCGGAGCGGGGCTCTCGGCAGTCGGTGAGCAACCGCGCCACACCAGCAGCAGCTGCACCGCACCAGCCAGAGCAGAAACGCGTTCTCCTGCTCACAGACATGGCCGCGCCGCGCACGGTGAGTCCGACCTCTAAGTTCTGACCCCTAAACTCCACTCTGCTGCAGGGCTGAGGTCCACCTTCTGACATGGACACACTAGAAACCAGGAATCTACATGGGGGGCCGTGCGTATCGGCCAGAGCGCCACTCACTACTTACACCCAGTGATCCAATTACTTTCTTACTTACTTTGCGCAATGATGCCCAGAGGACTGCGCGTAACTTCACTGCTCTTCTTCCACTGGATTCTTTCTCCTGCGTTCTGTCGCCAATCACCCTCCTTGTCTCTCAGCAGCAACTCCTCGTGGATTCCATCTCTCCACCATTTCGTTGGCGTGCCTCGAGGTCTCCTGGCAGAAAGTAAAATCCCTGCGATTCTAAGGCCGTCCATTTTTGTCCGCACTAGCGACCTGCCCATTTTACAAGCCGTCTGTATTTCATCAGGGCTGCAATGTTCTTATAATTACTTTAGCATGCAACCATTGATGATAGGAATATAATACTCTTTCTACCACATGGGATATGGTTTACAAGCGACACGTTTTGGGAATAGATTCTTCCTACACATCCAGTGACACCTAGTCGCGAGTTATTTTGTAGTTTCAGTCACACAACTATAAACATACACATCCTGAGGCGTCAAGGAATCGTCAGTTTAGTAATGGAGAGAAATTTGGAGTGTAAACATTGGTGAGGGAGAGCAGGGCTTGAATACAGTAATGCAGGTTCAAATGGATAGGATAGGATATGACAGAGCCGGCCGCGGTGGTCTAGCGGTTCTAGGCGCTCAGTCCGGAACCGCGCGACCGCTACGGTCGCAGGTTCGAATCCTGCCTCGGGCATGGATGTGTGTGATGTCCTTAGGTTAGTTAGGTTTAAGTAGTTCTAAGTTCTAGGGGACTTATGACCACGGATGTTGAGTCCCATAGTGCTCAGAGCCATTTGAACCATTTGATAGGATATGACAGAACAGCGTGGAGAACTGCGACAGACCATCCTTCCATTGAAGACCACAATAACAAACAACACACTACAACGCATAGGCGCCCTGTAAACTCTCGATAAAACCTGGACCTGTTGTCTCATGTGGACATCCTTCAGAGTAGGAATCGACATGTGCTCAACCACGGAGCTGCTGGAGTCAGAACTGTGCCAGGATGGTCGTCAACTTGTAGTACTTACTTAATGCACAGTACATATTTCCACTCTTTTTTCCAGAATATATCATGTGGACTACATTTTTTCGGAACATGAAATATGACCTACCGGCTACGCTTCTCGAAATCGATTCTTCACATACATCCCGCGAGACTCAGTTACCAGCTTGACTTTTGTAGACGACAATTCAAAAGTTACGGTGTATATCCAGTCACACAACTGAAGTATGTACACTACTAAGTAGACAGAGAAGATGCAATGGAGAATGGTACGTTCCATCTTGAGATCGTTTAGCTTTACGGATCTGCTCCGGTGGCAGACGCTAGAAGAGAGGCTTTACAGCTGAAATTTCGAGAGTCGGGAAATGTATTGTTTTCTCTAACTGTGTCTTCCTAAATGACCACGACGAGATAATAATTGGAATTACATCTCATAAGTGTACCTACGCAGACACGTTCTCACGGTTGCGAATGGAATCTGATAATGGCACCTCAAATACCGTTTGCCATACATTATTAGGTGGATTGCGGTGTATAGTTGTAGATTTGGACTATACTGGAGCTATAATTGTCCACTGGCGTCGCTAACGATACGGTCGTAGGCATAACGCAGCTCTGAACGCAGATGGTAATCATGACCCATCTTTCTGACGGAGGCTGTCCATTGTTTCCCCAAATCAGCCTACAGGCGGTAGAGATAGACCTTTCAACAAGACCATCACGAGCTCATTCTCCAAACCTTAAACAAGTCGAACATATTCGTAGTCTGTTGGTTCAAATGGCTCTGAGCACTATGGGACTCAACTGCTGAGGTCATTAGTCCCCTAGAACTTAGAACTAGTTAAACCTAACTAACCTAAGCACATCACAAACATCCATGCCCGAGGCAGGATTCGAACCTGCGACCGTAGCGGTCTTGCGGTTCCAGACTGCAGCGCCTTTAACCGCACGGCCACTTCGGCCGGCGTAGTCTGTTGAATAAGAGGACCTCTCAGACAGCGATTTTTCAACATTAAAATTCTGTAGTGTATGCTTTACGCAGGACAGGAAGTGGCAGAGTAGTGTCTGTCTAGTACTTCGCAGTCTGCGATGGAAGCGCAAATAGAGCTTTAAGTCCTGTCGACGATGGGGTGGTTGGAAACGGAGAGCAAGTTCGGTTGGGGAAGAAAATGGGTTGTGTCATTTTTTTTTTTTTTTTTTGAGGCATCATTCCAACGTTTGTCTTACTTTCGAAAACACGGAAAATCTATGTCTGTACGAACGGTTGTAGATTTGAACCGCTGTCCTCGCCAGTACGAGCCCAGAGTCTTAATAGAGCATTATCTCTCTCGTTTCCACAAGTACTTTAGCAGAACGCGGAACACTTTGGTGAACGTTTCAGTATATTCCTACCTCGTTTTCATGTGTTAGCTGTTTTGCAAGGCTACGTTAAATACTGGTTGCCGAGATACCCCAAGTTACCGTCTGAGAACCTGTGTGCACCTCAGTGCCTAGAATCAGGCATACGTATCAGTCGAAGGTCCCGCCTGTAATACATGTCACTGATAAGTACCATTACCGTTACCAACCTCAACAGCTACTAATTGAAATTTAGGTCTCGAAATCAAACGATACTACTGGTTTATTATATGGTTTAGTACCATGTGTCTAAAAATTATCGTTAAATCAGGGAAAAATCATAAATTATTCCTATAAATAGTTATAAACTGCTGCTAGCTAGCTACTGCACAAGCTGAGGAACATACGATTGTTAGGATAAGACTTAGCAGGTAATCTATTGACACTTCCAGTTCGCAGCATTTTCGTTCATGTGCATGTTGTAAAAAACTTTCATTCGGATTATGGGGTACGCCATTAACATCGCTCGATAGCAACCCAAGCAACTAACGAGTCAGAAATACAAAGACTTCACTTTCTAATGATGTCTCAACTTAAGCATCTCACTGTTCAGCAACAATCTTAATACAAACCTTGATGTAGCCTACAAGAGGTCTCTCATAGGTAACTACGTGTAACAAGCTCGTGAAATGCTTTCCCGAATCTCAGTGTTAACCCATCATAAGAGAAGCTGGTGCTCCTACAGCTTCACTGTGTCGGGGTTAGCGACCGCAAGCAGGCGACTCCGGTCGTAAACAGAGGCTCGCGGTTTGCTGCGTTGCGGGTCTGCCTAGCCGCAGGTGCGAGCACTGTCACTCTTGTCGGTCAGTGGGTCACTGAGAGCGCGAGTTGCAGTGGCAGGAACGAGCCGGAAAGATTTACGTACCTGCGGTTAGTGCGAAATCTCCAAAGTCACGTTGCTATACGTGTGACAAATTTACTAGACCCACAATGTCGTTGCACGCATGAGCAGCATGTACAGCAAAGTTAAACTGTCAAAACTGGCGTAAAACTCCTTAGAGAGCAGGTGCTGTCCATCTTACCACATTTATAGCTGAGGCACTTCTGCCGAAATCGAATTGCGATGACAAATCAAATTCGACTCACTTCGTTATATTTTTGAAATGTCGCTAAAAACTTCTCCCCTAAAGAGAGGTGTGTGGCACACACGACAGTTTAACATGTGCGAAAGCCGACGTTGTTCTTCAGTTATACTTATCCTATAAATTAATAACTATATCGTTCGACTAGGCATTTACTTGTTACAGAAGCGTTTTGTTTGTTCCGAGCTATACCTAGGGATCGAGGGAAGTGGCACAGTTGCTGAAACTCCTAAGTGTTTGAAATACACTTACGGTCATTCAGTGTTAATTTTCCGCTGATTTTCTTAGATTTCTACAGAAGTATGTCACGATGATTCTTTCGAATTGCTTTCCTCATCCTCCCCCAGTATGAGCTCGTATTTTGTCTCTAATGACGTTACGAGCTGGCCAGACAAAACATTCGTCACCCCACCTAAGAGAGAACACCAGAGACCTGTAGAAGGTGTGTTACTGATAACAAGCGGTCCTGGGACGGTCCAACATTGAAGTAAAAGTGGTAGACCCCAAACGGTGTTTCGAATGCGTGGAACCAGTGCAATAAGATGTGTCTGCGTGAAGACATGGAAGAATAGAAGAAAGATGGTAGCATGTTTGATCGTGCCCATGAACCAAGGGTAAATGAAGTTCTCCGATTTATTTGGGTAGCAATGGAATCTGTGCGACTCGTCTACAAGGAGTGGAGTACTAGTCGAAGGCATGTAACATGGCGCAGAACTGTCCTAACCGACAGAGAACGGAAACGAGTGTTACCCCTCGTCAATGACGTTTCACAGCCGACAAAAATTTTGCTCTAAGTGAATGCAAGTCCATCTCAACCAGTTTGCCAAAGAACATTGCGACAGGAACTGTATACAACGGACATTTGGAGTCGAGTACCTCGCAAAAGGATACTGCTCGCAGTGGCATATAAGGTTACAATTTTCAGTAGTTCAAAAAAACACAGAAATTGTACTGCAGCTGACTGGACGCGTGAATTGTGGTGAGGCATCATAGTTTTTCCTCTCGTCAAATTATGTAAGGAGCTGAGTGCACCGCCGGCCCAAGAAGGCGTTTAAACCGCCGCGTGTGGGTGGTGGCTGGAGGTGATTTGTTCTATTCATTCAGGTTACAGTGAATATAAACCACCATATTTTTTCAATGTTCTCGGTGAGCACTGATCCTTTTCTTCTACACCTTCACGAAGACTCTTCCAAGATGGCAACAACAGTAAGACGATCACTCAGACACCATATCGCATCTCCACTAATTCACTATTTCAGCCGATTCCAACCATAGAGAAACTGTCTGAGCAACGTGTGAAAGGCATCAAGCCGGCTGCTGTGGCCGAGTGGTTCTAGGCGCTTCAGTCCGGAACCAGGCGGCTGCCACGGTCGCAATTTCGTATGCTGCTTCGGGCATGGATGTGGGTGACGTCCTTAGGATAGTTAGGTTTAAGTAGTTCTAAGACTGATGACCTCAGATGTTAAGTCCCTTAATGCTTAGAGCCATTTCTGAAAGGCATCAATCAATACCTCCCCAATTTAGTAGCTCTACGGGATCTAATCATCAATCAGTGGCTTCATCTGGATATGGCAAACCTGAAGAAATTTGTAAACCCCCGTGGTGGCCGAAATGTGGCCATTTTCAAGACCTGAGCTATTGTTTTATCAGTCTCCGGTCCATCAGTCTCTCGGTGGACCTACACTGACCAAAAAAACTGTAACACCAAAACATAATTAAAGTAGAGTGATGAAATTTCGGGAATTCATTTGTCTAGGTAACATATTTAAGTGATTAACATTGCAAGATCACAGGTTAATGCAAGCGTGAGATAAGCCGTTGCAAATGTGAAATGCTGGTGCATTAATAACCGGCGTGACCGCCAGAATTGATAAAAACGTACAAGCATTGTGTTTTAGAGGTGGCGGTTGTCAGTTTGTGGGATGGAGTTCGAAGCCTGTTAGACTTGATCTGTCAATACAGGTATGGTTAATGCTGTTTGCGGATGACACTGGAGTTGTCGTACGATGATGTCCTATATGTGCTCGATTGGAGAGACATCTCGTGACCGAGAAGTGCATGTCAACATGTTGACACTCTGTAGAGCATGTTGGGTTATAACAGCAGTATGGGGGCGAACGTTATCCTGTTGGAAAACACCCCTGGAACGCTGGTCGTGATTGGCAACACAACAGGTTGAATCACCAGACTGATGTTCAAATTTTCAGTCAGGGTGCGTGGAACAAACACGAGAGAGCTCCTGCTGTCATACGAAATCGTACCGCAGACCCTTACTCCAGGTGTCGGTCCAGTGTGTAGCACGCAGACAGGTTGGTTGTACGCCTTCAAGTAGCCTCCTTTTAACCAACACAGGGCCATCACTGGCATGGAAGATGAACGGACATTCATCAGAAAACATAACAGGCCTCCATTCTTCTCTCCAATGAGCTCTCGCTCGACACCACTGAAGTCGCAAACGACGGTGGTTTAGGACCAATAGAACTCACGCTATAAGCCGTCTGACCAGGAACTGTCTTTGAAGTAATCTATTTCTACTACTTCCTTGTGTCACTTTGGTTCCAACTGCTGCTGAAATGGCTGCTGCAGATGTAGTACGATATGCCAGAGCCATACGGTGAACACGATGGTCTGCCCTTTTGGTAGTGCCAAGTGGCCCTCCTGAGGGGGTGTCACGTTGAAACATACGTCTAGTTGCTGGTGATCCACGGTCCGAACAAAACAGACGAACCGTCCTCGAGTCGACAATACTTCAGTTTGTCAGGAAATTCACACTAGAAGCTGTGTTTTACTGGTGCGTTTCCTGACTCCCTTCGAGTCGCCACCTAGGAACATTAAGAGTTAAATCTACAGAACGTCTGCCGGCCGAAGTGGCCGTGCGGTTAAAGGCGCTGCAGTCTGGAACCGCAAGACCGCTACGGTCGCAGGTTCGAATCCTGCCTCGGGCATGGATGTTTGTGATGTCCTTAGGTTAGTTAGGTTTAACTAGTTCTAAGTTCTAGGGGACTAATGACCTCAGCAGTTGAGTCCCATAGTGCTCAGAACCATTTTTGTACAGTACGTCTCTGTGAGTGTACCCCTGTTCGGAACATGAGCCTAAGAAGATCGTCCAGCGAAACCACGACGGAAAATGCTGAACGCAATGTCGTTAGTTTTAAGTGAAAGTCGAGGGCTATGGTGGAAAGTTGTGACACATGCAGCGCCACTGTGTTTTAATAAAATGAGTAATGAACTGACAAGTGTCCAAGACTTGTCACTAGTTCGGAGTACTTTAGGAAAGTCTTATATAACATAAATTCTGAAACGAACTCAACAGCATTAGGGTTTTTCTTTTTAAGCTGAAGGTTCAGTAAACATGCTGCTCGTTTCGCTCTTTCAGTGTAAAATTTAACGCCTTTCGTTAAGAGCAGGTACAAACTTTTTCAAATATAACTTTCGTCAAAATATTCCACAAGGAATATCACTTGTTATGCGAATATATATTCTATGTTTCAGACTGGGATAGGTCTAAATATCTTTGGAACATTTTCATATTTTGAAACTTCGTGGCAGATTAAAACTGTGTGCCCGACCGAGACTCGAACTCGGGACCTTTGCCTTTCGCAGTCGAGTTCGAGTCTCGGTCGGGCACACAGTTTTAATCTGCCAGGAAGTTTCATATCAGCGCACACTCCGCTGCAGAGTGAAAATCTCATTCGGGATTTTCATATTTTAATTTTAACTCTGTCTGTATCAATGATTCAGCACTCTTATACACGGCACAATGTTGTGTATATGCTTTTGACCCAAAGTAGATGGCCTTTGTTGATGACTGCTTAATCGACTCCCTTATCCGTATATAAAACACGGATCTGACAATCTCACGGGTGTCAACTCACGCTAAATTCTACAGACTTCTTTCTGGTAAAGATCTAATCTTTAGTTAACAGAAAATAGTAACTAGTTGTCAAATACGTGTATTCCTAAACATCTGTACCCAACTACTTCTATACGGCCTACACCAAACACTTTCTTCACACATTAATCATTGGCAGCGTCTGAAAAAAAAAAGCTTTTAGAAACACTAACAGCTTGTTTTTCTGTTTTAACAAACGAAATTATGAAATAAATATTTTTGATTCTCGACTTTCTTAAATTTACACTTCGTAGCATTTACTTTCTTTAAGAACATCTAAATTTACGTGAACCCCTATTCGAAGTCTTCGTCGACTCGGAGGCAGTGCATTAGAACCCTGTTAACGGAAAATATTTATATGTCTCAGGTGGAAACGGACCGTATTCCGCTGCATAATTTCTTATGGGGTGAAGATATATGACACGTTACGGTCAGCTGTCCCTGTGGTGCCACACTAAAGAAATGATTGAAATGAGTGGGCTATCTTCCAGCACCGGGACTCCACGTTCACAAGCCTTTCATCTCACGAATCATACACACCACAATGAATTTCACAATCTCATACCACTATCATCCACATGACACTGGCATCCACTGACTTGCTGGGTAAAGCACACGGAGTCTCCGATGCGTTGAGTGCTTTCGGAAAAAGGAATTCATACTAGGAAGAGTGCTTAGGTAGACCAATAGGAAAACAAAAATGAAGCAGCAAAATGAAACCACACAGAACACCTACTGACGAAGGCACGTGATGACTGTTTCAGACGCTGCTGGCCTTGTGCTGCCTCCTGGCGTCGTCCGCTGAAGTCTTCGGGTACGGCAGCAGACGCCTAGTACGCAGAGATGGTGAGTACATACAGAATATAAGTCTGCAGGTTCCCGTCGCCGTTGTCATTTACGGTAAAACTTTGTGCGTTGTTAGACAACGTCACATTCTTCTTCAAATAGTTCTGGCCATTGACTGAACAATACTTGTTGCATGCATGAACAAACATGACGACTAAGCCTGCGAATAGAAATACGAAAAGTAAAGGTTCAAGCTATATTCATTAGATTATCAGATGGATTGTTCTTATGGTCCACAGAAGCACAAAAAAATGTCGATAGGTGTGTATGTTCTACAGTGCTGTTTTACTGATTCTTCTGCATAGCTAGAGATCAATCCGCGAACTGTTACAGAAACTCTGCCTGCCTAACGTTATCTGTCTAAACCGTCAAACTATGATGAGAACTGTAAGAGTTTGTCGTGAACTGTAGATCTTATAGATCATATTAGTGAAGTTCGCGTTGAAAACTGTGGCGTCGTTAGAGAGGAAACGACAACTGTAAAGAGTATTCATATGGGAAAAACTCTGATATAGGTACACTAAAAGCCACCATTGGTACCTACAGTTAAACGAAACGTGGGTGTTTCTAAATTGGAAGTGTCCATGTTGCAGAAAGGCATCAGGATTCTCAGTATCACGGTTCTGTAGGTAAAAAATGTCAGAAATAATCTAAAACGCCTTACTCTCAGAAGTTGAAAGGTTTCAGACGAACACTGTCAAATGTAACAGCGTCTCGTTAAGATGTACCTGCTCTGTACTGGTTTTCTTTTCCCACTGGCTTTCTCGTTTAGTAAGGTATCGCTGGTATCGACATCGTCATTGTGTACCAGCTATAGTATTGAACTTCTGTTTGAATACATATGTGGAGACATTGTTCCGTTAGGGTCTCGTAGTTAAGTTAAAATTTGAATATGTCATTTTAGGAAATTTGTAGTAAACACTGCTGAAGGAGCGGTGACGGTGGACGACGAAGTATTTCAAGTTTGGGGGACATGGAATGGCGAGAAACTTCTTCATGACGGTCCAAACATTCTTTCCAGAGTGAAACTTTCACTCCACTTCGGAACGTATGCTTTGGATGACAGACTAGAAAGGTACTCTGATGAGCCAAAACATTGTGACCACTTGTTTAATAACTTGCTGGTCCACTTTTAAAACACAGTACAGCAGCGATTGTGCTTGGAAGGAATTCTACAAGTCCCTGGTGGGTTTCCTGTAGTGTATGCCACCAGATTTCTATTCACAGGTCACTAAACTACGTGGCGGTGGTTTGTGAGCACGCCGTTGGCGTACAGATCAGGGGCATTTTCTGGCTAAGACATCAGTATGAGTTCACTATCATGTTTCTCAAACCATTACAGCACGATTCTGGCCTTTTGTTGCGGAATTTTACCCTCCTGGAAGACACCATCGTCATCAGAAAAGATGTTCCCAATAATGTTCACGTAGTTGACTGCTGTCACGGTGTAGTCGAGTACAAGCATAGGTCACATAGAAGCTCAACTCAATGTTCCCCATAGAAAAATTCTGCTCATACAGGCCTGCATCTATGACATGGTGCACGTTTCAAGCATGCCATTCGCCTGGATGACGGCGTGTAAGGAGCCAACCAATGACCTGGTGTAACAAGAAATGGGATTCGCTCGACAAGCGACACGTTTCTACATGTATAGATTCACGGTGAAAACTCAGTGATGCCGTCCCCACTGCATTTGTAACTGACGATGTCGTTGGATTAACACAGGTACACGAAGAGGTCGTGTGATGTGCAGCTCCGTGTTCAACAATGAACTTCGAACTAAATGCTCCGAAACACTTGTGCCTGTACCAGCATTGTACGCTGTCCTCATATCTGTCTCAGATCACTGCCTATTCTGGACTACACAGCGGGGGATGCTCCGACCGCTACGATTTGTGATGGGACCTGTACGTCAAATACCACAAGACCTGCTCGTTATTTCGCCATCTATCGACCACTCTCCATGGGTGCTCACGACAGTAGTATGCGAAAAACCGACCAGCTAAGCAGTTTCAGAGATTCTCTTTTCCACCTGCAGCGTCACAATAATGCGCCCTTTGTCAAAAACGCTTGTATCAGAGGGTTTCAGCATTTATGGCCCGTCCCCTCGGTATAATGACTGCCCGTTTGTCTCTCTCCGCTTACATTCTTTCCTAGTCATATGTCCGCAACACTGCCAGGAGGCACTCATCCTCGAGGTGGGCATAATGTTTTGGCTCATCATTGTATCTCTGTGAAGTTTAGAACGCTGGGAAGACGTACTGGCTGACTGAATCTGTGATCTGTCTCGTATGTCCCGCCTGGGAAGCAGCACTGCCAACCAGAGATGTCGATTCGATGCCAAGTACGCAGTTTTATCCAGTGATGAATTTCCTAATCCACCTTAGCTTCCAGTGTGAAAAGGAGGCAGATCTCAATATTGTTATCTTAAATTTCAGCTTGAACACTGGATGCTGAAGTAATTTCGTCGAGGGACAAACTTTTTCCCGTAATTGTGACCAACTGAAGTCGTAGGTTCCCTTATTTCTCTTTCGGAAGTATAGCTCTACAGCCGAGAATTTCCAATAACGCACTTACTCGCATTTCATATTGCCCTTACTTTGTTCAAGATAAAACTCAGCACATTATCACAGTGAAATTCCTCTGTAGACAATTCCCGAAAGGAAGTGCCTGGCACTTACGCAGTGCCACGCAGCTGTCTGCGATCGCTATCAGCAAAGAAAGCAAGTGCGTAACTACGCCAGTCAGCGAGCTGTGCAGGCGCTGCCGATAACGCGAGAGAAAGCAACGAGAAAGTACCCGCATGTGTCGTCTCCATGGCGTCGCGCGCTGGTGCGCCTGCAAACTCCAGTAGCGGCGGCTGTAGTTGCAAACAGTACATCTATGTATTCACGTAGACGTTGGAAAACATCTACAAATGATATCAGGACGCAGACACCAAAAATACATTTTATTTTCAAACAAGTTCATAGCTTACTCGATAAAATTATATACAGGTAGTAATAACAATCTTAAACGTGTCTGCAGAAGATTTGAACTTCTAGAAATATGTATATTACTGTCTTGAAGATCTTAATACAGTATGTGAGTTTTGTGTAGCCAAGAAAGAAAATCTTTAGCCACAGTCACGTCACTCCATTTACTCTTTTCGAGCTACAAAGTGATACTAGTACCGGGGTTCCAACATAAACACAAGGAAGTTGGTGTTGTCGACTAAGCTGATTAACACAGTTTGTGAATTACCTCTGTTCGATTTACAACCCAAATTTAGGTGAGAGACATGTGAGGAAATAAGGCTTTTGCTGACATAACAAACAAAGACGGCAGTCACAGAATACCTGCTTACACGTATTTCCGTAGAATTATCGCGCCTTTGAAGCCAACTCGTGTATTGAATCTGCAAGCATATGCAGCCTCCTTTCCTTGCTGCTGTGGATAATATCTTCCATAAATATTTGAAGCTCTTATGAAGCCTTGTAGTCGTGCATTGAAGTATGAAGATTAGCTTGTAACCAATCACATTACAATTTCATAATTTGTTTTCGATGACTCTGCCTCAGTGCTAGAACACACCTTCAGTTTTTCGATTAGGTGTCTTCTTTATGTGCGTCTTTGTGTGCCCAACCGCACGGCTCCCGTCTCCACACGCACACACACACACACACACACTCACACACAAACACACACACACACACATTATTTCACTTTATTACCATTACAGAGCACGAAATCGGTCGAACAAGCTATTGGACGGCATTCTTTTGGTTTACGCTTTTCTACTTCTATTGCTCTTTTTCACAAAGGTTTGCATTTTATTTCACTGGTTCCATAAACAGCTGCAAAGTTTCACTTTGGATGATGATATTTGGATTTTGTCCTTATCATGTGATGATCAAGTTACCGTGCAGTATTCCTGCAACATTGGCTTTCTTCGTGTCATGTAGGAGAGGCAGTCAAATGAAAATGAGACAGATGTAAAAAGTAAGTAAACTGTTTGTTATTTCGAAAGTAATAGCAATAACCATTAATATCTTAATCCCACTTGGTTGTCTACGGAAACATAATTGTACACAGGCGTGCCCTCTTCGTACGAACCTAATCGACGGCCACGAAAGTCTTTCTTCAGGATTCCAAAGATATGGAAATCGCGTGGGAAGGGACTGGGACTGAATGGAGGTAACGGCTTCGCGGTGAAGCTTCTCTAGCGTACTCGAAACAACGTTGGCAATATGTGGGCGGGCCCACAATGCGCAGAATTTTCATTGGGAAGCCTTATACATCCTGCATATAGTCCTGATCCCTCCCTATGCGATTTACACATTCTTGGAGCCCTAAGGAAAGACGTTCGTGGCTGCTGATTTGCTTCGAACGATGACGTGCACGCCTTGTTGCAATTATGGTTCCGTAGACAAGCGCAAACATTTTTCCATGAAGGCACTGATTTCCTTGCCTCCAGTGGTATAAATGTATATATTAACATTTATGGTCATTACTTCTGAGATAGTAAACAATTTACTTACTTTTCTCCATTTTTCTTGTTTTCGTTTTACTGTCCATTGTGTTTTGAAATAATGTGAACAGGTTTCCAAGATAATGTTTCAGTTAATTTGTTGCGTAAGAGTCCGACTTGCGAAATACACACCCTAGATTAATACAAAAAGTGTCTTACTGTAATTGTAATTAATAGGTTACAACATTGGTTCATTTTTTTAACATTATTCTGTACGCGCAAATTGTATTGGACTTAAGTGTAGCCACGCGGGATAGCCACGCGGACTCAGGCGACTTGCCACGGTTCGCGCGGCTCCCCCTGTCGGGGGTTCGATGGGTGTATGTGTTGTCCTTAGCGTAGGTTAGTTTAAGTTAGGTTAAGTGGTGTGTAAGCCTAGGGACCGATGACCTCAGCATTTTTGTACCACAGGAACTTATCACCACTACCACTACTTAAGTGTAGTGTGTTACGTGAGCCTGGAGCAAGACACTTGAATATTTCGGATAAATCCTCCTCTAGCCATCATAATGAGATTTCCCTAGTTTTTCGCAAACAGCTTCAAGTGAATTCCTTTCGGTTTCTTTAGAGACGAGAGAGCTTGATTAGTTTCTCAGTATCTTCCATCTTCCATATTGTCTTCTCTTAATGTAAAGCTTGCAATTTTTGCATAATCTTAATGTGAAGCTTGCAATTTTTGCATAAAGCTAAACGTGCACAAAAAAGAAATCACCTTCTGGCGATATTTATGTTGTGGGACCAGTCGGAATGATTTATGCACGTTTGCCATTGCCAGTTTTCATCCATTGCTCTTCTGTCCACAGCGCCACTGACGAGCTACGGAGCACCTTCCCGGCCGTCTTCCATGTACGGAGCGCCTTCTTCAGGTGGTGGCGGCGGCGGCGGCTTCGGCGGAGGTGGCGGTGGTTTTGGAGGCGGAGGATTTGGGGGCGGTGGCTTCGGAGGTGGTGGATTTGGTGGAGGAGGCGGGAAACCGTCGAGCAGCTATGGAGCACCCGCCGGGCCTTCCCGGCCATCCAGCATGTACGGTGCACCATCATTTGGAGGAGGAGGAGGAGGAGGCTTTGGCAACGGTGGTGGACGCGGGAAAAGCCACGGGGGATTCGGCGGTGGAGGCGGAGGCGGAGGTGGAGGCGGAAAGTCTCGCCCGTCGAGCAGCTACGGTGCTCCGTCTTCTGGCGGCGGTTCCTTCGGCGGCGGATCCTTTGGAGGTGGATCTTTCGGAGGTGGTTCTTTTGGCGGTGGATCGATAGCTTCAGCTCCCTCATCTAGCTATGGTGCACCCTCGTCGGGTGGTGGCTCCTTCGGGGGCGCATCCTTTGGTGGTGGCGGTGGATCATTCGGCGGTGGTAGCGGCGGCGGATTTGCTTCTGCGCCATCGTCTAGCTATGGAGCACCATCATCGGGAGGTGGATCATTTGGCGGCGGTGGAGGAGGAGGCAGCCTATCATCCAGCTATGGAGCACCCTCAGCTGGTGGCGGATCTTTTGGAGGTGGATCTTTCGGAGGTGGATCTTTCGGAGGCGGTGGAGGAGGAGGCAGCCTATCATCCAGCTATGGAGCACCCTCAGCTGGTGGCGGATCATTCGGCGGCGGTGGGTCTTTTGGAGGCGGTGGTGCATCCTTTGGATCGTCGGTATCGTCTAGCTACAGTGCTCCTGCCAAGACCCCGTCATCAAGCTATGGAGCTCCTTCATCTGGAGGTGGATCATTTGGCGGCGGTGGTGGATCGTTTGGCGGAGGTGGTGGATCATTTGGCGGTGGTAGTTTTGGATCTGCTCCATCATCCAGTTATGGTGCACCATCTTCCAGTTTCTCGTCGTCATTCTCTAGTAGTGGTGGTGGCGGCGGAGGCGGCCTTTCTTCTAGTTATGGTGCACCTTCCTTTGGCAGTGGAGGTGGAGGCGCTGGTGGGTACAGTGGTGGTGGAGGAGGGTACAGCGGAGGTAATGGTGGTGGCGGCGGGTACAGTAGCGGTGGTGGCGGAGGACACGGAGGTGGAGGCGGAGGATACAGCAACGGAGGAGGTGGAGGATACAGCAGTGGTGGCGGCGGAGGATACAGCAATGGTGGTGGCGGAGGATACAGTGGAGGTGGCGGCGGAGGTTACAGCGGAGGCGGCGGTGGAGGCGGACACGGTGGAGGAAGTGGAGGTGGAGGCCAGGCGTATGCCAGCAATGGAGGATATGTCTACTAGAATCCAGTCTCAACTGGTAGCCGCCTCTTTGCCATTCCGATTGCGCTTCTTTGAAGAGTGTTCAACATCCATCTTTGCCATAACAGGAAGCTGCCTTATTATCATGAGCGTTCAGAAATGATTGTTGATCTAATCGCCATTTCTTAAGCAATGCGTTTCCTGACAATATTCATGGTACCTGTATGCTCCTCATTACATATAAGAATTCGGCTATGTTTCCTTTAAAAAAGCTTACACTTTACTCCTCGTAATTTCTGCGAAGGTATCATTTTCACATTCAGCTGGGCCAAAAACGAAACAGCTGGAATTTTGCTTATTTTTTTCTCTCAAATAATAAAATATCATTTTATTACAGTCTTCTACCATCCTGCACGGAAGTGAGACAAGTACAAAGGAGGGAGACTGGCAACTGTTTAAGTGTTATTTATATATCTCCAAAGATTTTTCAGAGTGTAGTGTTCTGAAGACAACAGAAGCTTAGCTTCGTGTCTGTAGCAATCCAAACCGATGTTTTCTCAGTTGAAATTGTCTTGCGTAGGCTCCAATACGAGACGTAGTTCTGAAAACAGAATAGCGTACTGTTCACCAACCAGCTCTCTGGACTGCTTCAGTCTCATGACTTTGAGCATTTGTAGTCCGAAGCACGAATAAGTTATTGGAAGTATGGCGCTAAATAATCGGTTGTTACCTTAGAGAAACGACAGCAAGTCATTACAGCCTGAGGTAGTGCTACGTGTTTTCTCTTTAAAAAATAGAAACAAAGTTTTTGTCAGCTGGAATTTTCAAAATCGTTTCAGCTAAAGGTAAAGAGCTGCTCGTTTCTCCAAGTAACAACTGAGCGATAAACAGAAAAAAGTTAGTGTAGCCATGACTGTTATTTTATGTATTTTGTACTTTTTATATAAACACATCCATTTTTATGAGAAAAATAAAAAGATAAATATTTTGTACAATGCTGTGTTTTTCAACATTAATATAATACGACAGTATCCGAGAATACGTGGGCAGTTTTTTAATTCTTTTTGAGAAGACTATCACAAAAGTAAAAACAGGAAGAAGAGGAGAATTCTTATTTCACATTATCTGCTAATGTCATTATACCAACAACAGAATTCGGTGCTTGCACATGTTATGGCCATATCTGTACCTCCTACTTGCTACTGGACGCCTGGCAGCACGTATCCCGCAACGTGAAGTAGGATGCCACGACCTACGAACGCCACCTCAGCCCTATCGGCCGTTTGCGGGTCACCTGCTGCCCTGTGCAATTGCTCGTGTGCGGCGGTTGTGCTAGCTACTGCACACCTATGTCGCTTGCTTTAGTCCCGGACTCAATTCTGCAGTTATGAGGCAGGCTTCTACCGCGACTGCTACTCGCAATATGGCTACTGCTGTCTCCTCACACAGTTCCCTTATGCTGGATTTCGTGTTACAGAGCTACGAATATAATGTATCCATTAGGTTTCATTCTGGTGTACTACAAAGTCCTACGACAGTGGACACTGCAAAACCACTGTTTACAAACATCAAGCTCTTATATCTATCACGCTTCCGTTCCTTTGCATCATAACGGTTTCTCAAATTTTGCCGTTTAATTTGTTCTGCGTTCATCCTATCTTCCATTGTGTTCTAAAAATAACAAAATAATAAGACGTTTCTCTCTCTACATTACTTTCGCTCTTTCAAATAACGGGAAATGACAAGCAGTGATGATGTTATGACGTTCTCCTTGCACGTACTGTTGTTTTGATTACTAAGGTGCCTATGAGGGCAGTAACATCACACAGAGTGTAAGGTGAAACATGTGCTTAGGGGCAGCCATTTAATTACAAGGAGATTATCGCGTGGCTGTAGCCTACACAGGCGTTCAATCTGCATTACATGCACGAAGTTGTCGCTATTGCTATCTCCAAGCTATTCCCGGGAAATTACGTTTCTTGTTACGACTGCCAGCACCTGTGTATCAGGCCAAATTCTTGTGCGTACCGTAAGACGTTGCTCTTCGGTAACAGACAAACACACTCGTGCACTCTAACTAAACCAACACTCTGTCTAAATAGTCATGTTCTCCTAAGCTCTAACAACTCATAAATCTTCAGCAACAAACCGCCTGCAGCAGAAATAACATGTAACAGTAAATAGAAAACTCTTTACAGAAACTCCATCTGGCGCAGCCAGATTCGTCTTTAGGCAAACTATATGCAACAAAACATATGGCATACGCATTATCTCTTATAAACCTCTCAACCTGAACACTGATATATTCCTGAACATTATTTTACTTTATAACAGAACCACAGTCAAGTGAAAATCTACACACTTTAATTGCTCGGAGAGTAACAACATTGACAAAACACATCGAGAGATCGTAAAACGTCAAGGCTTTTTTAAATAACCTGTGATATTTGATAATATTGCTGTATGAATCGATTGTCGCTGTCGTGGGCTGCACCATCATTTTTGGACCCGGAAATGCTGCACCCTAATGTCCCGTAATGGATAGTCTCTTTCTAAAACTGCATTTCACAGAGTAATGGTTCTAATAAGTGTCTGGGCCTTTAATCAAAGTTAATGAGCTGTCTTTTATTCTCTATCATTAATTGTCGATTCAGAACCTTTCGTAGTACTTGAAAAATGGCAATCTGATACAGTGAAATCCTTCAAGGCAGCCCACGAAGCACAGTTAATACGTGTACAAATATCTTTTTCCCTTAAAGAGCACTGTAACTAACAAGACAACATTATTATATCAGGCAATAGATACAGTTGACACACCATATTAAATTTCTTTTTTTTAACAACTACTCCACATACAATAATTCTAGAATACACAGAAGCTCGTAAAGACATCCATATTCACAACAGCAAATCAAATATAAACGTTCGTATTATTAATTATAGCCTTTAACAACACTCAGCCTAGTATTCAGAATAGACATCCAATGTTTACAACAAAAATAAAACATCCACATTAACAAGTCGAATGCCGGCCGCAGCAGACACGCGTGGACTCCGGGGCGCTACAGTCAGGCATAGCATTTCTCAGCTGTGGGCTGCACGCTGCACAGCCGACCGCTCTGCTCTCGGGAATGTCGTGTCAAGAACTCCATAACTGCTGTTTATCGGTCAAGGAAATGACAGAAAAGTTTTGTATAGGTTGGGAATTGTGGCAGGAAACAACAGACAAAGTTAATTAGGAAATGCGTTTTGGAGGTTATCAAGCCATTGAATAATTCTCGACGAAACCGTTTACGAAACCTTTACACTATAACACCGTCCTTACTGCACCTTTCAGTTCGGCGACAGTTGTGCATCATCAGCTAATAGTAAGGGCCCAGATTTTTTGTACGTATTTATTAGTTTCTTCATTTCCAAGTTCTTCTTCTTGCGTCTTAGCAATTACTGTTAACTTTCACTGCTTTAACATTTTCACTTTATGCGTACGAGAGTGACAAGGGCATGCAGCTGAATATCTCACCAGGTACAGAATACATTCTTATCGCTTTATTTCGTCCATCTTATACTTGAAAGCTACTTAAATTTCAATAGAGCTTTTCAGTTGAGAAGCAGCACATTTCTAAAATATGATAACGAAAATATTAAAAACTTTTTATTTGACTGGTTTGATGCTGTCCTCAAACTCCACATGTATAATACTAATCTTTTAATATTTAAGCACCGACTATAACATCCTCAATAATCTCTTTGACATATTCCATTCTTTGCTTGTCCCCATTACTCTGCTTGCAGTATTATGGTGTCTATTTATGGAGATCGTAGCAAACTTTCCATTAACCTATAACTCCTGACAAGACTTCTTATGCGTTTCTTTAGTCTGTTATCCATTCAAGCACGTCTTCATTTCAAGTATTACCTGAGCGTTGAACTATCGTGTTCAAAATAATAACTCTATGAATACTGTCAGACCCGTACGTGAAAGCATACTCAGCAACGAATAAACTTACAACATATGAATAACATCACTATGAATTATTATAATTTGAATATTCGACATAAGAGGTGCATATAGGTGTATTTCTGACAAAAAGTTGCTTGATCTTCATGACCGATCGATGTTTAGCCATTCGTTACAGGTAAAAGGATCCTTAACATACTCCATGTGGCAGTAGGAGTAGAAGAATTAATATTGCCAAAATGATGTGAACCACTCTCAGAAAGGAAAGAAATTCATTTTTAGCTATAAGCACAAACAGGTTTTACAGCTATTACCAGTTTCACGTTTATGTCAGCAAAAACGACAGGGGACAGCTTTTCAAGCAGTCTTCCACAGCTGAACGTACGTGAGTTGTATGACTCCAGACGGATCCAAAGCCACAGTAGGGCTGCCTTTCTGCCGATAATCGTGAAAATTGGTAAGAGCTCTAATTTTTTGATGAGACGGCAATTAAAAATAAAATTTATTCTTAATGAGTGGCAGTCACTGATTCACTTGCAGTTTAAGTAGTCAGAGAGATTGTAGTTTAATACTCTGAGACCCGGCACTCTCTCATGACAATCTCTGTATTTTCCTGAAAGGTAGCCTCCTTTAATTCTGACAACCGCACTTTAACGAACTTTTCCTGTACGTGTTAAATATGGTACGAACAAATTTCACGTCACACTGTTAGCAAGACTGGAACGAGAGAGAATCACTGGACCACACGGAGGAGACATTATTTGATTCGCGATATCGCCGGGAGACCGTAAAACAGCAGTCGATGCCTAAGTAGTTATTCTTTCTTTCAGCGAAGCAATTACGCCATGCACCGCTTTCAGTAGTTGGAGCCCGAGAGCAGGTGAGTCTGTACGAGTGACACAAGCAAGTGCCACGACGTGGTAGCTGGCTGCACTAAGTGGAGACTGAGTCAACGCCACTGCGCTGCCCCGTAGTTAGCTGTCTGCTGCGGCGCAAAGCACACAGAGTCCCTGCCACTATGTGCAGCTCACTACTACAATTATGTATATATATATATATAATTCCTTTGTAATATCACACACAAAATATACGTTGTACACGGCTACACCGCGTTGTTACTGTAACAACACTAATACTGATGCTCCAGTATGAGGGTGGGTCGTATTGGTCGTCGCAAAATCATACTGATGGCGCTTACACGACGAACTACGCATCACAGCGCTGTACACGCTACGCGCTTCTTTTGCCTAATGGTGATGGTGTTTGCAGATAAACGCTGAAAAACTACTCTCAGCACCAGTAGATTTCCTAGGAGTTGTGAATAGCCGCGGGGCACTATGCTTCTGGCGTTGTGGTGCCTCGAATAAATATGGGACACAGGATACAACGAGTGATGCTCGTGGCTGTCAGATATCGGGAATAATTGGTACGAGAGTAAATGTAACACGCTAGCAGCCAAGTAAAGCCTGTTGTCGGGTACTGTACACATTGCACGTCATTTGCGTGAGAGAGTCCTAACCTTTCACTAGAAACACGTCCAATTAGTCCTTGTGCTGTAAACAAGAAAGGGTAAAGCAGACTTAACGCCGTTCATTACATTCTTAACGGAAAAGGGTGGGGTGAAGCAGAGGATTACTGGAAGAGGGCACAGAAGAGCATTCGGCGGCGTTCATCAAAGTGCGGAGGCAGAGAACGGGCTGCGGCGTGTCTGGAGGAGACAGCTTTTGTGCTTCAGATCTGCAAAAACTTACCCGCTTCCTCACAGTTCCGACTGAAAATGCTGGCTCGATTTATGTAAACATTTAACGTTCTGTATTGCTCTTGTTAAGTGTGTAAAAGAAGTGTGGCAGCACAGGGCACAATGTTTCAGGACACTTAGCCGATTGGGTATAGTGAAAGTGGACACTTAACCCTGCAACTTAAATGTTATAAGTCTGCCGACTACTGAAATTATTCTGCGCTTAGTTCCATGATGTGAATAAATAGTTCATAGATTCATATCGTTTTCTCGTTTTCTAATGAAATTCAGTTCTTCTTATTTTTCGTAAAAGTAATGTATCCAACAAAACTGGTCAGTGACGCCTCAGTTCTTCAAGGCTACAAAAGGAACACAGTTACTTTAAGTTCCCTTGGAGAAGCGCCAAGTGTCCTTTTCCGTTATAGCTTTCTGATTAACGAAACACGCTTTCTCCTCTATCATTCATCCCTCACAACTCCCACGTAAATATTGAAGAGAAGCTTTTCAACCTAGATGGCCCTATTTCTGGAATTGAATCAAATACTGCTGACAATGTATAACTTCGGGAAAATTTAGAAAACAAAGTACTTCAGAAATAATATATGATCGATCTGCAGTGCTTCTCAAAGCAGAACATTTTCAGTGCTAAGTGACACTGTGTTTGCTGTTTAAACTACCACACATCTCTGGGTTTTGGTACTAAATAGAATTATAGTACTGAGAACCAAAAATATTCATACGGGCAAAGCTGAAAGGAAATTCCATTGATAATAGGTTCCTTTATATGGAAGAGGAAGATGACAGTCTCATGAATCAAGAGCAAGGACAGGAAAAGTTGTGCCTTTGGACGAGTAGATTAGATTTAATAATAGGTTGGTAGGTTCAGGTAATTCAGTAAAAGGGGCCTAGCGCAGTGCAGGAACACCCAAAAAGTTACCTGCAATGAGAAATCATTTGGAAGATACATCGTGTTCATACGCTACTTGTAAACAAAAGAAAAAAGTCCGGTAGTTATCTACTGGTACTTGCAAATGTAATTCCCACTTAATAGTTACAATGATGTGAGATTACTGTCGCAAGACAAAACTGACGAACTGGGGACATGGGCTGCTAGTGAAGAGAAAAGTGGAACATTTAAAAGCGGTGCTTGTTGCTGAGCATATGTGCCTATCAAGCGAATAATAATGTAATGAGACGTTTGTTTCGTTCGGCAAAAAAACTGCGCTGCCAAAAAGGCAGACGGCTACCACGGAAACTTCCAAGGCTACTGTGACTCTTCACTTTATGTCAGATGGTATTCTTGTATGGAGTGGATCCAGACATGAGTCACTGTCTTGTTTCAGCAGTAAGTAGAGACAGCTCAGCGATGGGGTACGTTTCTGCAGCAAATGGTATAGTTTCTAGTCGTTTATAGAACGCTGTTTTGCTCGGTGTAGCGATATGAGATCTTCTAAAGGATGACGCTAGCGTTGACGTGAGTAGTCCCGTATAGCAGGGAGTGACACGAAGAGCAGTGTTGTGCCTCCAGCCGAGCCGCCAGCGCGCCGCGCAGCGTCGGCCGCCTCCGCCGCCTCCAGAGCTCCGCCTCCAGAGCGCCACCCGCGGAGTTCCGTCCCCTTACAGCGTGGTCTGGCGCTGTTTGGTTGTGTCGGGCGCCCCAGCGCCCACGCCGCCTCCGCCCCCGCTGCCGACGGCTGCCCGCAGTCGCTCCACCTGTCAACATACCAATTCCGTCAGGCGTTCTCGGCCTGCTAAGCTCCAGTGAAATGAAAGGAAACGTGGTTTACAATGAAGTAGAATTAATCGTCAGGTATAAATATCAGGAAGCTAGCTCATTTGTTGCTTTCATGCAGTGGTATAGCCTGCTGGCCATTACAGTTGTAACACAGGAAAAGACACCACATAACGAAAATTTACATATTGTGTGT
This sequence comes from Schistocerca nitens, assembly GCF_023898315.1. NCBI lineage: Eukaryota > Metazoa > Arthropoda > Insecta > Orthoptera > Acrididae > Schistocerca > Schistocerca nitens. Next base: position 709,522,231 of record NC_064614.1, on the reverse strand, counting down.
ATCGAGTACAGTAGGAGCAATAGGTGATTAAACCTGTAGGTGGTTTAGGGGAGCACAGGATGCAAAATGTAGTAGACAGATCTGCGACGTTGGGCTGCGACAATTGTGCTATCCTGGATACGCACCAAACAGAATTACAGTATGATGCCAAATACGAGTACATCACTGCATGCTTCTTCAGCTCTTCTGCAAGAGGTCATCAATCTTTGTGGCTGGGGAGTGGTGGCATACCACTCCCCCGGCAACGGTTAATGTAGGTTAATCAGACGCTTAGGAAAAGGTCTTGTAACGTTAGAATATAGTATTAGTGATGAGCTGCTTAACATTGTCACATCGATTAAATATCTAGGCGAAAAGTTGAAAAGCTATATGAAAAGGAACGAGCACATGAGGTCGGTAGTGAGAGAAGGCAAATTGGTGTCTTCGATTAATTGGGAGAATTTTAGGAAAATAAAGGTCATCTTTAAAGGATACCACGTATACAACACTAGCGCGATCCATTCTAGAGTGCTGCTCGAGTGAATCCTCAGCAGCTAGCATTAGAGAGAGACATATAACGTGCTGCCAGATTTGTAACCCGTTGGTTCATCAACAGGCGACTATTACGGAGATGGTTCCTGAACTCAAGTGGGAATCCATTAATGGGAGACGTCGTTAATTTCGCGAAACACTATTGGGGAACGTAATTTACATGTGTTGTTCAGGCGATCTAATGTTGCAGTTTATAATGTTTAAGGCAAAATCCGATGTGAAATAGTTTATTTCATGACCAGTTTCGAAAGTAACTAGGTGTCATCCTCAGGTACTCAGATCTACAATATACGGATAGAATATCAGTAATATAGTGATCTGCATGATCACACAGTAATTATACACAAGGTACAAAATTATCTGAATAATAAAAATTTCATATCTTCCAGAAATACTATTACACATCAGTCTCGTCAACATACTGAGGAAGCCCTCCAATTATAATGAGACAGCTCCACACTGGTTTGTCAGATATGTAAAACTTGCTAAATGAAATATTCATAGCACCAATAAGGAAGCCGACCGGAGTGGCCTAGCGGTTCTAGGCGCTACAGTCTGGAGCCGCGCGACCGCTATGGTCACAGGTTCGAATCCCGCCTCGGGCATGGATGTGTGTGTTGTCCTTAGGTTAATTAGGTTTAAGTAGTTCTAAGTTCTAGGGGACTGATGACCTGAGCAGTTAAGTCCCATAGTGCTCAGAGCCATTTAAACCATTTTCAACCAATACGAGCAAAAACAGGCGCATCAGTAAAGATTATGCGCCGATTTCAACTGAGGATGACTGCTTTAGATCCCATATTAAGAGCCCATGGCGACCAAGCTTGAAACCACGTATCATGGGCTCTAAAACGCATCGATTCAGTCTTTCTAAGATGTCGTCGACGTATCATCGTTACTGATGTATCTTCTTTTGCTCCTTTTCTCCTTATTGATGCTACGGATACTTTATTTTGCAAATTTTAGATACTTAGCAAACGAGTGTGGAGCTGTATTATTATAATTGGAGCGCGGCCTCATTATGTCGATGAGACTGATGTGTAATTATATTTCTAGGACGTATGTACTTTTTATTATTCAGATAATATGGTCCTTACGTATAACTGTCCTTCTGTCACGCAGGTCACTAGATTAACGCCATTCTATCCATACCTTATAGATTTGAGAATCTGAGGATGACAGCAAGTTACTATCGTAACTGTTCACGAAATACACTGTTTCACATCAAGCAATCTTGGCGCCTAATATTGTAAATTACCATGCTTCATCTGCGGATGACTACAAAACTTGTCTGCCTCTGCCAACGTACATTTTGCGCAAGACATGGTGAGAGAAATTAGAGACCATGTGGACTCATAAAGACAAGTCTTTTTTCCTTCCTCCAATTTAGAGTAAAACATGTACCTTTTGCATTTCTTGCTTTTATGTTCCCGTTTTCTTTAAAGGCAAAAAGAAAAGGTGAAACGGTAGCCCTGCGTGGAGCCTGTGCCTACCGTCATGTATTTTTGATTTTCAAATGTTAAAAAATGTAAGATGTTTTTCCTGTTCCTTGGTAAGAGGAAGGCCTCGCTCTCTGCTAATGAACGAAGGTAGATGCACGTAATTTTAGAGCGTAATCAGTCGTAGCCAATTTCGGTTAAGAGAATAATTAAAAATATCTGTATTTTTTATGCGTGTAAAAGAAATAATACACTTGTATTTCATTAGTGAAAAATTGAGTTATTATTCCAAGTAGTACTGCAATATAGAAGAATTCAAGAAACCCACCTGTGCACTTCTGAGCTAATACGAAGGTCCGGATATAAAAGGAATTATGGACACGGTCAAGATTTTGTTGGTGGATACGACGATCGGACATAGTATTATTAATTGGTAAGCATAAATCTACAGCAAGAGAAAGACTATTTCGTCGATGCAGAACTAATATGAACTAATATGAGCCTATTTTCAGGCATAGCACAGCTTATTGTTCTTGTCCGAGCGCCGAAATATTGATCTCATTATTTCCATATATCTAAACATTTATTATATATATTTTTATTATATTATAAACAAGAGTAGTTGTGGTAAGAGGTACGCTCCGCCATGCATCGTATCATAGCTTGCGGAAAATGTTTGTCGACGTGGATGTAGATGAATCCCTAACTACCTACTTTCAGTGGTTAAGAGATTTGTAGAAGTTGGTAGCCTGAATGACAGTCGAATGCTCCTTGCATCGACATGGGTCATGACAGAACGGGCAACATGTGCTCTCGTCTTTCTGAAAGACAATCTTACGGGCCTCGAAGCTAGGCCGCTCCCAAAAACGTTAACCCACAGATGACTGTGCTTTGTACGCAATGCCACACGATACTATTACGCAAGCTGCTGGACTCGAATGAAGATGGTGAATGCAACCCGGCAACGTTCCTCTTCTTCGGAGCATCCACACATGTATATTTCCATCAGACTACTGGAATAGAACCGGGACTCATTTGAAATGACGATAAAGTACCATTCTTATATCCAGTATTGTTGGGCGCGCACTACTGTAGGGCCTTCAACTAGTTCAAAGAGATGTCGTCGCACGGCATGTGTGGTATCTTAGACCACACCGGGAGTTCAACTTCCCAACTGGAAAAACGCAAACGATTCCTCTCAGGCATACATTTCCAGTTCATTCAAAAAAAATAACCGTGAAATAGTGGCAGAAAATGAAGCAATGTCATATCACTATACGCGGCAGTCATGTCACACAACTACAATTAAAAGAAAACACATGAAGTAACCTCGGTCATTCAAGATGAAGGATTTTCACGCAGGGTGAAATGGTAGCGTATTTAAGACACAGAACTCTTATCCACGGGTAGAGTTACCTGACGTTCCTGTAAATCGCAAGAGGCTAATGTAGAGGCAGTTCCAATGAAAAGCATATAGCTATTTTCAAGTTCATGTTTGTCTTCAGGAGACAGTCAGTAAGTCACATTAAGAGGGGGAGCATGCTTGGGGAGTTGGACAGTTGTCACAGAAGTTGGGCTGTGGCATGTTTCGTGCTCGCTGAGGGCAAAAAATGCCGTGCCAAGAGAACAATTGAGCATGACACTTTTGCCATTTTTGTATGTACATCAAAGGATGGGAAACAGTGACGGTGCCCGACCAGTGTGGGAATGTTGCCTGCTTGCGCTCCAAAATTTTGGTCTACCCAATTGAATGAGTCGCCTCCGCCGTTGTACTTCGTGCGAAGAGGCTGACCAATCGATGAGATACTCCCCCAACCTCGTATTTGTTAATATGCGATTTGTATACAAAGAGTGGGAAGTTTCAGCTGTGTTTCCCTAGTTTTTTAGTTTTTTTTCATAAAATAAGCGATATTCTCTTTCGCCACATTCGCAATAACGTTGAGTGGTCCTCTCCATGGCAAGCTATTTTTACAGTGAAGGGTTGGAAGTTCTGAATTACGATTCTGGGCTATTCGTCACCCGGCGGCCGTAGTGCCGATCGGTGCACACTAGCTAATGTTTGGAGATATGTAAGTGTCGCCCTTGCGGTAGCTCGCTCCACGTAACTTATGTCGCTTGACTGGTTATAATTTGTGGCATCCTTTTGTCTCCTTAACTTTGAATTCACGGACTGGCCAGATGAGGAGATCTTGTTTTGTTTCCTCCACATATTCTTCCAAATAATCTTATTATCCCCCCGCAGTGATAGCGTTATTATAAAATTTCGTTTGAGCTTTTAGAGAACTTTTGAGTTGTGCGTTTGTTGAATTATGTCAGTCATTATGAGCTAATAAATATCTGTTACTCGTCGTCTTGACTTAGATATCAAGATCCCTTACTGTTCTACAAATTTACATGATTAGCTAACCCACAAATAATAAATGTAATGTATTTCTAAGCTGTTGATCTAACTGTGGCGGTGTTTTGTTGTGTACAGGTGCCAGATTTAACTACCATTAACCTAGAAATTCAGAGAAGGGAACGAGCGTTTCCCTCGGTCGCCTTTTATGTTTACAGTTTTATTTATTGACCAGAGAAAGTGATTTCGATTTCCCCTTTATCTGAAACTAGGTTTTCTGTTGTTCCGTAATGCTACGACTAACGAACTAAAAGACAGAGGTCACAACTTTCATTCGTTTCTTACGAACAGAAAGATCACTGTTATGGGTTCTGTATTGTTATTGACCCTGTTAAGCTTGCTACGTTTGTTAGTAACACGTAAATCATGAGACAGATCTTTTTAATAAAAGTACCCTGAAAATCTAAAAGTTTTCTAGGTGTTATTCCTCGTCCTGAAATGAATAAAACACGAGTCGAAATCATAAGAGCAACACAGGCAACAGAAAGGCGGTGTTTTGCCAAAGTAGAAGACCACTGGATTATGAGCAGAAATGCCTTTGAAATGAGTGACCGACGCCGATCACACTGTAAGAAATGCACGAATTAATATTATGCTGCATTTCTCAAGCAGATAAACAAGCTGACGATGTAACTAAAGACTGTTGTTAACTTATGTTTGGGTAGCGATCGCTCCACGTGTTGTAAACTAGGTTGCATACGAAGTCCAGGTTTCTCCAGCTTAATTTTCGGCAAATTAAACCCACTAATCACTCACAGACAACGTAACACCGCAAGTGGAACTCTCATCCTATGAAGCCAACGTATCGTTATACTACACCAGGATAAACTCTGCATAACACGTACTAAAACACTTTGAAATTTACCAATAGTAATATTCATGCAAGTCGAAAATTACACTGATTGGTCTCCGAAAATCAATCTTTTCTTAAAAGATAACTATTCCACGCAAGCAGCTACAACAATAAAATAATAAGAAAGAAGAAAGTTTGAAAAAACTTACGTTTTTTTATGAACGGAGGAGATGTTATTACAGCTAAACCACATCTTAAAATGGGATGGTATACAAGCAAAAAATGGTGCGCATTCTCACTCGCACAGAAAAAACACAGTCCGGTATAACCAGATATTATCTTTTCTGCTATTTATGGTTTTTTTGTCGTACAGATAATATTTGTCCCGATATTCAATTGGTAGTATTCTTTTACTGTCGTATCGACTGACCTTTCTATGCGAAAACAATTGCAATTAGTTTCTGGTTGACTGCATCGGTGAAAGCGAAGGAACCTTTTGGGATAGGATTTGGTTGTAAGTCCATGAAAGTACATGTAAACCACTAGATCCTTGTGGAGTTGGCGATTTCTTGGGAAACTAGCCAGAATTTTTTCCTCGGGTCTTCTGGGAATGTTGTTCAATTTTTCAAGGTTTTTGCGCTTCATATAAACAGAATATTAGGCTGTTTTTTTCTGATGACTTAGAAAAGTATTTGACAAGTTCCGTACTGCCGAAATTAGAAGTTATTATTCAAGTGAATCGTAAAGTACGGAACAGTTCCTTGGGAAGAGATTTGTGTGAAAGAAAGACTTTAATAAACCAGCTGAGAAACGACGTATACTATTGAAAATACGTACGAAAATGTGGCAAATTAGTGATGAAGACGATAACATTAAATATCCACCTCCACCTAGGAAAATTGTTCGGAAAGAACAGCACAAGAAAATCTATCCGTTGCATTTTTGGAAGGGAAGTAGAAACTTGACCATAACCATCTGTAATTGTAAAAATTTTTGTAGTATGCTGAGACTGTTGGGAAAATACCCTATAAGTCCGTAATTTGAAGTACGTGAATAAACCTGTCAAGAAGATGTTGAGCGTCCGACAGAGCTTGAGCGGTGAAAACCAGTTCTAATGTAATGTCAGTCTACTGTTTCCCGCAGCAGCTACGTTCGAGAGGTGGTTATTCAGCGCCGCATGGAAGGGAATGAAGAATGCGTTAGATGAGCTCATGGACAGCTGTAGACTTATTTCTGTTAATACAGAAGCGATAAACTTGTAAACACGCAAATTTTTAAACTTGTTCACCACTCTGAACACATCTACGGTAAATGACTAAGTGGTTTCGTCACGTGGAGACAGCTTACTGAATTTCACTCTACATCCAAAGCGTAGTTAAATGTCCTAGTTACCATCCTCAATCTCTGGATCAGTCGACACGAGAAAGACGGAAAAAGAAAATTTATGTGCCCTTGTTCAAATATCTGACAACATTGATTTAATTAAACTACATGAAATATAACTGAGAATGGAAGCAACTGAAATTTGAAGTAGGTTCTTCCTCATGTTTTTCCACAGCTCAGTGATATCTCTGGGTTATTAATCGCTATACTGTCAGTATCTCGTACAATAGGCAGTGTTGGTGTTGCTCTAGACTTCTACCTTAATCTTGTAACAACATATCTCATGCTCGGAAGACTTTTCTGCTGATCTGTGCCAGAATTACACACTGAGAACTGTAACATAGTGTTCTTCAATCAAGATATTTGCCCCCTTTCAGTGCAATGCACTTTGCAACACGCTGTTGATGTGTTTAATATTTTCCATGTACGGAGTGTCTCATCTAACTGGAATCTGCAAGCACTATGCTAATTTTGATGCAATAAGGTAATAATTCGGCCAAGATTGATTGATTACAAAAGCCCTATCTTCCCTTGCTACCAAAAATCACTTAAATGGGTTTTTTTAAAAAATACAAGGATCTCTATCATTTATAATGGTACTGCGTTTTTTGTGCCAGAATAGCTGATCCGTATGAGAGAGATTTAGTCATATAACTATTTGATATATCTGAAAAGAATTACGGAGTAAAAATATATTGAATACGGAAGTTCCATAAAAACACGGGAGAACTGCCGGATATCAGGAACAATCAGTAAGCCGGGAAAGCTTTAAACATCACAATACGGAAGTTGTTTTACTGTTGTTACGGCCGTTGAATGGCGCGTCACTTTTTCACTTTTTACGGTAATTCGGGTCGAAAAGGCGAGTCTTACGTGATGTTTACGCCGTTCTCGGCCGAGACTAAAAACTGGAATACACTTCCAGGTGACGTATTGTTCCAACAGCTGGAACAACAGTATAAAAATCTCTATATTCAGAGTGTTTTTACTCCATAATTTCATGTCACATATACCAAAGAATGATATCACTTAACTTGTCTCATATAGATCTATTACTCTGGCGCAATGTACAATAGTCCTTTTTTTAGTGACCACGCTAATTTTTTACAGTATAATATTCAGTTTATTATCGGTAGCACAAGCAGATACGACTTTTGGGATCGAACAATGTCTGACTGTACCACTTTCCTGTCACAGAAAAATTAATACAGTTCTTACAGACGCTAATGTTGGATGAAATGCTCTATGCATACGCAAATAAGCATGTAAATATATCTAATTAGTTATTTTTTCTCGTTGTTTCGTGTACATGTAAAGTAGATGATTTTCGTGTAGCTCTGGTCCGTAATAAAACATATTCCAAGTGCGAAATGCTTGATCAGGCTTGCACTATTTCCCTAGCAGCATTGATAAAACGCAGTTACCAACAATTTTTTACGTTGTTTATCCAATCTGTAGATGAAAATTGAGTTTTCACTGGTATCTGACTTTCCTCGTGAGATACTTTTCTAGTAATATTTTACTCTCATTATACTTCCACGTGTAATAATTTAATAACAATGTACTTAGCTTAAATTAATATTCTTTGAGAAAGCAAATGGTTGCTATAAAGACAAATATGTCCATTATAATTCTGAAGCAATATTACAGTAACAATCATTTTCTCCTGTGCCGACCATTCCTGAAATAATGCCCTGTTTCCGGAGAGTGAAAATTTTTCATTGTCAAGCTGAATATTTTACAGTTTCGTTGTTTCGACTTCCACTGAAATTTTCTTATGTAGCACCGTCTTATTCCTTGTTCCTACTTTGGAGGAAGCAAAATAATCCTTTGTTATTCTGATTTATATCTCTGCCTCTGCATCATCCTTGAAATCTGTTTCACGCACTTTAATCATAAGTTTGGTACTACACTTTCTCCATCTACTGTACGTTTCGAAGTTATAGATTTCCTTTCACACATTCCACACGTTTCGAAGTTATAGATTTCCTTACACACATTCCACATTCTCTTCATCTAGTGCCTATTTCCCTTTCTCTCATCTGTTCCTTGTACCTCTTCATTTCGTACTTTATCTGACTGTATTTTTCGATAGCAGAACATTTCCAATCACTGGCCTTGCTAACGTGCAAAATCGTATTTCAGATTGCATAAACAGTTCATAATTCTATTAAACATGTGGAAATGTGTTGGTATTTCATCTGTACCGGAGACTCTTAAATGATTTTCTTTAATTAATATTATGTTCTACTATACTAATTTACAAACATACATCTATTGGTAATTAACGTTTATACTCACATTTTTAAATTATTTACTTTAGTATGTCTTTTACTGGTGAAGATTTAGCTGGCTACATAATTTTCTCTTGTTCTGTAAAGACAAGAGCTTTTCAAGAACTGTCGTTTACCTGTTCAGTTTAACTAGTTACGGACATAACGTATTTCTCTTTGCAAGTGTCAACAATTACTTCCGCATTTAGAAAGTCTTTTTGTGGAGCTATCTTTACTGCGACTTCCTTCTGGTATCGCGTACTTTCAACTGTACGCGTTTACGCCGATAATTATCATACGGTGTGTACATGTCCAGTCTCAAGACTCTTCGCCCTGTGACCTTTCTCGTAAACAGCTCCCTTCATCGTTTCTATACATTAAATGGCAGTTTAACTTATCGCTTTCTGACACAGTCTCACAGTATTATGCTTCAGATATAATCTTTATTTTTTTAGCTATTTCTTTATTTTCACACTGCAAGAGAGAAGTTTACCAGAATAATGGGTCGGATTCGTGTTTGCCCTTACATAGTTATAGGAGAACATTGCAAAATCTTCCCTAGGAAAGACCTTCCGTTCGTATGTAGGATTTCTAACACTCTTTGATCAAGTTTGTGACTTTAGATCGCAAATATTAGATTTTCTGCGCTTCAATCAATTTAGTTAAAGCTAGCGAAACTGAAGTGGACGAATTGTGCTCACAAGTCGATATACTCATCTTTTCAGCACTTGCCGTCGGTTGCTTATTCTCTTTACGGTGAAGGAGATTGAAATTGTATAAATAATTCGTTGTTTGGGACAACAGGGAGGAAGCCAGTAATGAAACACATATTAGAAGAAAATATTCTTTACTTCCAGTAGTCAACGTATCGATAATAGGAAGAACAATATCACGTTATATTCTTCAGGTGGGTCAGGAATTCTCATTTGGCAGGATGTGAAGAGTGTGTTCAGGTCTCTCAGTTAGGCCACTGTGGGATGCTACAATAGGAAAATACTCTACCACAAAACATTTTACTCAGGGTAAGGCACTTATATCAAATCTAGTAAAATATTATTACCTTAGGCATTTCTATACATTTAGAATTTATCCCATTATTTCGTAATTCGCGATTGACAAACATCCTGATTGCTTTGTCTGTCACTTCGTGTGTCGAAGTGCGTTTCATCACGATTAGGGTATTATCCTAAATTGTACAGGGTGGTGCACGAAATATGTTACCATTTTGTTTCTGAATATAAACTTTATTGTCAATACAACTGAAAGGAACATATACTACAATGAAGAGCCGTCCATGGAGATTTGTTCTAACTCAGCACATGCTCAATATGTCCACCATTTCGTTTCCTAACTTCCTTCAAACGAACACTGAAGTTAGTGATTACCCTACGGTACATGTCTTCCGTAATTTCACTGCAAGCTTGAAGAATAAGTCTTCTGAGCTCCATTAATTCACTTGGACGTTTCGGGAAAGTTTTTTCCTATATGTACCCCCAAAGAAAAAAGTCACATGGATTGAGGTCTGGACTACTAGAGTTTTTACACGAGCATTTCGACAGGCGGATCATTTCACTCAGGTTTCCAGGTCACTTCAATAACAGACAAAATTGGCCCCCCAGTAGTCTAGACCTCAATCCATGTGACTTTTTTCTTTGGGGGTACATAAAGGAAAAATTTTTCCCGAAACGTCCACGTGATTTAATGGAGCTCAGAAGACTTATTCTTCAAGCTTGCAGTGAAATTACGGAAGACATGTGCCATAGGGTAATCACTAACGTCAGTGTTCGTTTGAAGGAAATTAGGAAACGAAATGGTGGACATACTGAGCATGTGCTGAGTTAGAACAAATCCCCATGGACGGCTCTTCATTGTAGTATATGTTCCTTTCAGATTGTATTGACAATAAAGTTTATATTCAAAAACAAAATGATAACACATTTCGTGCGCCACCCTGTATATGCATTAGCATGTATTTGCAATCTTTTTATGCTTCTTTGACCTTCATAAAGCATTTTCTCCGTTGCTTCTCGTTTTGAAGTTTGTCATTATCTCTTGAGATTTATAAGTTACGTGTTTGTATAGTATAAAAATAGTAGGAAAATTTCAAACTTTCATCTCATTTCAAGTCCTTCCCCTATCATAAATTATTTAGTTATCACATCATCAGCAAACACATTCCATTTTGTAATAAATAACAAACTTTCATCCCCTTTAGATGTTAATGTAAATTTTCAACTTTCTCATATATTTCTTGTGTAACCTCTGACGATAAATATTTTGTGTTGATGAATGAGGCCTATTTCTTTCCTGTTAGTAAGAATTCTGAAATTATATCCTCTTATATCATTATAAAGCAATATTTTATTATATATTTCTGCGTATAACGTGGGTGTTAAAAATTCAAAAATTATGAAACTACTTTTTTGAGAGTCTCTAAAATCTTGATAAATGTAAAAACCATAGTGCCACTCTAATTCGACGGTTTATTTGAATACGTAGTTATAAAATCATAAGTCATAGTCAAGAAATGAATATCATTCCCAGCAGTGACTGTTTAAGGTGTATTAAGTATTTCATTATTATACACAATGCATTCAATGTATGCCGCGTATTTTTATGAAATAAAAGTTTTCTTACGTACAACATATTTCTCAGCGTTTATCCAATCAGGAATATACGGGTTTCGTCGTCCGCGAGAGGCCTGTTTCTTATAGTTTCCCAAGTTTCCAACTCCAGAAAATGAAACTGATGATAATTACGACATTTCTTCGTCTTCTCCAGCTCTGCTTGTTATGAATGTCACCCGTGACTGTTAACTGCTTTTTAACTTCCTCATTATAACAAATGGCCATTTTTCGTACAATGTGGGTAATAGCATAAGCATATAATTACAGTAGGCAGCGTCACAGATAACCGACGTTTACTAGTCTTGTTCTCATTCGGAGATCTCTATGACATTTCACAGCTGTACGAAGTCTTTCTTTTTATTTAGTTTCTGTTGCAATTTTTCTCCTTTTTATCTCCGCCCAGGCACAATAGCCCCTTTCCATGTGGTGTATACGAGTTGAGTTAGGTGTATCCGTTGAGTGTAGGTGAATGTAGTGGGCGTGTTTATAATGTGTGGACATGTTTGAGCAGTATGATTATGAGAGAAAGCTAACGATGAAAACCGGTGGTGGCACGTAGGCTACACCTCTCATATGGCATCAAGGTGTCGTTGAGCTTCGGAATTGTCCATTACTCCAACATATTATGATTCCTCATGAAACGCCTTGTTCGGTCATGAATCATGATTCTACCAGTAAAAATTGAATTAAAACCCATCTGGGTGTACTGCTGTACCACAGTGTGAGATACATGGAGTGTACACGAAACGTTCCTGATTCCCAAATGGAATTAAAACAAAACTGTGAGATACAGATAGCAGTTCAAAATTTTTTGTTTCGATTAATGCCTAATCGATTCCTTCTCTTTTATTTCAGGAGTTAATTAATTACCAGAAATGGCTACGCCTCAACAGAGAACCCAATCCGTAGTGTGGTGTGCGAAAACTAAATCTTCCATTGCTGTGGAAAGAAATTTCCAACGTGTATTTCAAACGGAGCCAGCAGAAGTTAAGATGAACAGGGTTGATGAATTCTTAGCCAATGGGAGTATAGACGGTCAGTCTGGTTATGGCGGAAAACGCACAACTGAAGAAATGGTAGAGAGGTTCAGAGAGAGCTTCCGAAGACAGATCGCTGAGCATCACGAGAGCTAAACATCAGCCACTCAACAGTACAGTTCACAAACTACAGAATAAATGACTTTGCTTGAACGCATACGAAGTCTGAATTATGCAAGCACTGAAGCGAAACGGCTTGGGGCTTCGCCACGGACTTGCTACTGCGATTTTTGACCGGATCAGATAAAACCTGAACTACATAGGAAATGTCTACATGAAAGATTTTTGAATAGTTTTACTTTATACCTACGTCTCATAGGAACTTTTAATTTCATTTCGAAATGGTTCATATGAACATCCTGTACGTAAGATGCTAAAATACTAAAATAACTTATGTTTATGTCAAGTTGCAGGGGTCATCTTCAGGGTGTAGTCTCTATGCACTGACTCAACTGCAGAAACTCGGCCAATATATTGGTTATTTTAGTACTTTTAGTATCTCATGAGATGATGCGGCAGCACAGATAGAAGGATTTTAATGAGACTGATACCGGCAGCGAAACGGTGCGTATATTGACGAAAAAGAGTAACTGCAGCAAGAAGGAATTGTGCGACATAAATGAAAATTGGTAGACGTGTTTCGATATCCAAAAGATGACGTCTATTCAGATTTCTGTCCAGTCGCAAAAGAGCGACGCTAATACCGTCTATCAGGATGCAAATCACGTTTGCTCCAAATACGTTCTGTAGCAGTCGTGAGAATTAGTTACCTTTGAGATTGGACGTAGTGAGTTGATGTTAGTCAAGAATTTCTTTAATTCAACGAAGATGCCATTATCAACAACTCACTGAGTTTGAACTAAGTAGTGTAATAAGGCCACGAAAAACTCAATGTTCCTTCTGAGATATTGCCGAAAGACTTGGCAGGGCAGTAGCCAGAGTACATGAGTGCGGACAGCAGTGACACGGGAAGAACGATAGCGAGAATACCAGACTCCTGGTGGCAAATAGGCACTACCGAGAGGGTAGACCGTCGTGTTCTGCATATAGCTGTGGTCAATCGTACTGTATCTCCTGCAGCAATTCGGTCAGCAGTTGGTATCACAGAGAAACACCTACCTGTCACACATCAGTTGCCTCAAGGACAGCTCCGATCGAGAAACTCTGTAGCGGGCATTCTATTGATCCCCAAACCATCGGTGTTTGCCATTTCATTGGTGTTAAGCGAGGGCTCATTGGAGAGAAGAATAGAGGTCTGTTGTGTTTCCTGATGAAAGTGTTCTGCCTCGGCCCCAGTGATGGCCGTGTGTGACTAGTGGGAGACCAGGTGAGCACCTGCAACCAACGTGTCTGCGGCCTAGACACACTATACTTACACCTGGATTTATGATCTGGGTTGAGATTTCGTATGGCGGGAGGAGCACTCTCTTGGCTATCCCACACGCCCAGACAGCAAATTTGAATGTCAGTCAGGTGATTCGACCTGTTGTGCTGCCACTGTTAAACAGTAAAGCAGAGAGTGTTTTCCAACAGGATGACGCTCGCCCATGTACTGCTGTTTTAAGCAAACATTGTCTGTGTAGTGTCTACCTTTTGCCTTGATCTGCTCGATCACGACATCTATCTCCAATCGAGCATGTATGGGACATCATTGGACGACAAGTCCAGTGTTATTCACAACCACCATTAACCGTTCCAGTATTGACCGACCAAGTGAAAGAGGCATGGGAATGCAACCCCCTAACTAACAATTTTTCCCGGCAGTGTACTTTTACCCATAAAAATTTTATATGGAAGCCAGTTTTCAAACCTTTATCGGGGAGGGGGGGGGGGGGGGTCACGATAGGCAAAGAGTCTGGAGGAACTTAATCGTTGTGAAGCAGCTTTATATTGTCTTTATTATTACTTATGTGCGTCGTTGCTCCCTACTTATCAACAATGCTGGACACACTGACGTTGTTCGAGTGTGCGTAAGATCTTCCGATGAATAGCGATACTCTGTAAACCTGTGTAAGAGCTTGTCGATCCTACGAACACGTAGTAGCGAAACAAACGCGAGGAGTGGGGTGGGCTAGAAGAGCGCCGACAGGTATCTGAGTAGCGAGGAGACGCAGTCGACGACTGCGCGCAGCACCTGCTGCAGGGCCGACGAGCATACGCTGAGGTACCGGGACAGGGTGGGGCCGGATGTGGCTGTGGGCGCGCATGTCGGTGCGGTCGCGGGTGCGGGGGCGTGCTCGAGGACAGGTGCGGGGGCGGGGGCGGGGGCGGGCTCTGGGATGGGCAGGTCGTAGTGCAGGAAGAGCAGCTCCAGCGAGAAGGAGCACGCGGCGGAGGGTCGGCGGCGCACCTCGGCGGGCGAGACGTCGTCGTCGGGCTCGAGCGCCGGGTTGACGCGGCCGTTCATCTCGTCCTTGCCGACGAGCGTGGCGGCGCCGTAGACGCGGCCCAGCTGGCCCGCCGCCATCACCGCCAGCTGCTCGCCCTCGGCCGGCTCGCCCACACGCTCGACGTCCTCCGGGATGTTCACCACACAGCGGAACACGTCGTAGCCGGGCGCCAGGTGGCCCGACTCGAAGATCCACCTGCCGAATACAAACATACGCACTCTCTCACTTAACGAATAACCGACAAGAACGTTTCGGTCACCCTTAGTGCTGCAGTTTTAGGTGTGCAGCGAAATCGCAAATAAAGTGGCGCACGGTGCCGGTTTCGGCTCGCCCAGTACGGATGGAAACAACTGACCGATTGAAACCGATACCGGCATTTTAGTTCTGAATAACCGGTATTTTTTGGTATATGTTTGGTCTCGGTTATAACAGGTGTTTTTATGTTTTGCTAATAACCTAGTTAAAAAGCCGAGATTCCAACTAGCAATAATAGCAGCAGTGCTACAATTTTTCGTTTCTAAACAAATCTCTTTTAAAGAGCAAGTAATTTTAATTCGTAAAATTAACACTGCTCCGAAATATTGCTTTATCATAGAAAATGGGAAAACAAAACTGTTAAGGTTTCGTGGCCACTTGTTGACAAACTGCCTATTGGCTTCTGTCTCGGGTTCTTCGGCCGACGTTGGTCTAATTATTTTACTGACGTTTCGCCAGCACGAATGGCTGGCATTGTCAAAGTTTCACCCTCCATTGCCTGTGGTGAACTGGAGCCGAGCTCGCAGCCGCAGGCTATATGTACATGGCGCGCCGACGTCCGAGGGCTTCTCCTCGCTCATTTCCGGTGCGGTTCTCCTCTTGCTACCTGCGACGGTCGTTCGCTGCAGTACTGGAAGCCAGTACGGCGCTTAGTTTTCGGTACATTGTCGGATCTAATAGGTCTCGGATCTTTTCTCACAATCTTCGGCCTTCATTACGACGGTAGCATTCCTCTTATCTGTAGGCAGTACCAATATACTCTTGTCGGTGTTGAGATTCTTAATGGCTTGTACCTCTTCTTGCAAGCTGGTGGTTTTGCTCGGCGCAGTATCCTGACTGTGCGTATTTCCTCTGCCTTTCAGAAAAAGAAATGTCGAGTACGATCTTTCTGCCATATATTCCCAGAGTGACGGACAGAATCGGCCGTATATTGCGCAAACATGGCGTAAAGACGATTTTCAAACCGACAACGAAGATCAAAGAGTGTCTCAGATCGGCAAAGGAGAAAAGGAAGCCACTTGCAATGTCGGGAATATACCGTACACCATGCACATGCGGAAAAGTTAATGTCGGAATGACTGGTCGATCAATCGACACCAGGATCAAAGAACATAAGCGACAGTGCAGGTTCGGGCAAGTGGAGAAATCGGCTGTGGCAGAGCACGCACTGAGTGAGACCGACCACGTAATAAAATCCGCCGACACGGAAGTTCTGGCTGTGGAGAAGCATTAGCACATGCGCTTGTTCAGAGAAGCTGT
The DNA here is from genome assembly GCF_023898315.1 of Schistocerca nitens. Lineage (NCBI taxonomy): Eukaryota > Metazoa > Arthropoda > Insecta > Orthoptera > Acrididae > Schistocerca > Schistocerca nitens. The sequence continues at coordinate 709,505,848 of NC_064614.1, read as the reverse complement.
ATAAATGCAAAAACACACCAACAGTTTCAACAAGAAACAGGAAAGCCTTAAGGTAAACGGATCCTGGCTTCCAGTACTGCAGCGAACGACCGTCACAGGTAGCAAGAGGAGAACCACACCGTAAATGACCGAGGAGAAGCCCTCGGACGTTGGCGCGCCTGGTGCATATGGTCTGCGGCTGCTAGCTCGGCTCCAGTTCGCCACCGGCAATGGAAGGTGAAACTTTGACAATGCCAGCCACTCATGCTGGCGAAACGTCAGTAAAATCATTAGATCAACGTAGGCCGAAGAACCCGAGACAGAAGCCAATAGGCAGTTTGTCAAAGTGGGAAAAGCAGTTGGTACTCTTTTAATAACAAAGCTGCCAGAAACGAGCAACAAACACGTGGCATAAGAACTGGTACAGCTCTGCTGAGACAATAATGTACCTTGTGGCAATACTGGCGATTTAAGAAGGGAAAAATGGGTTGTAGTGAATTGAAGTTTGGGAGGCCATTGGACTAGGGTGGCCATTGCAGTTGTGTTAGCTGTACTGCTACGGTGGTGTAATTTCTAGCACATCTTGCTAGTAAACAGGGGACCTGGCTTCATGTCCCGGCCGTGGCACAAATTCATTTCTTCAGCTTCTACCGTTATCGAAAACAATTTACCGGTTACCATCTGGCGTGGCCTCTTAGATAGTACGCCTGTACACACAGTGCTGGAGACCTGCCCCTCTGGTCTATGTTGTAGTTTCTCACCGTCGTCGTCGTCCATCACTTGCATTACAGAACGGTACCATACCTAGTCTGTAATCATTTTATGAACTGTGGTACCTGTGGAGTGTGATATTGTATTTGCTTTAAAAGATTATAAACGGCCCGGCCGGTGTGGCCGAGCGGTTCTACGCGCTTCAGTCTGGAACCGCTCGATCGCTATGTGTGATGTCCTTAGGTTAGTTAGGTTCAAGTAGTTCTAAGTTCTAGGGGACTGATGACCTCAGCTGTGCTCAGAGCCATTTGAACCATTTTGATTATAAACGGCAGGAGCCACAACAGAAACGCGACGTCATATGAGGAGAAAACTTAAAACTTACCAGTTCATTCATAGTTTACAATAACAACAGAAAACAGCACATCTGCTACCTATACCTGCATAATATAGCTTTATCTGATGGAGCACTGGAAAACGGACAAACGAGAATAGAGTTCTGCGGCCTCAGTTTTCCTCTTTATCACTGAATATTCGTTATGTAAAAGCAGTGGCGTGATCGTCGACTACAACATAGTTTTCGAGCAGAGTTTCAGAAAATTAGAATCAATAGGAGAATACGGGTGGTTTTCGTTCTAGTCAGCCACTTACCACTTTTCGAGAAAATCAGCGGCGGACGAACTATGATTTCTTCTATTTGCGTATATAAATTAATATTTTGATCCTGCATATTTTGAAACTGAGGGAGACAAAATTTTTCAGTCTTCGATTCTTACGTTTATTATAAGAAATAACTGGAATAAAAAAACCGAAGAATCGGTTATTTCAGAAACCGGTTTTTTTCTCGGTTTTAACAGTCCGATTAACTTGCCACTGAAGAAACGAAAACATGTCGTTTCAGCGATAACCACCCACCCCTCACTGTTCAGTCGCCCGCACGCGCACTGGCCAACCCGGCTACGCAGCTGGTCGCGGTCCACCGTGCGTGCCCGCCCACGATGACGCGCCGCGCCCGCCGGGCAGCGCGCCATGGCTGGCTACTCAGCATGCCGGTCTGTCGCTCTGACAGGGGGACCGCATGTAGTCGTCCTCACCGATTTCGTCCGAATTTATGGTATATACAGCGCTTGAACATAAATGAAAGGGAGAGCTTCAGATGACAGAGCGTTTAGAAAAAGACAGCATTTTAGGAGCGAGTCGGACGGCGTATGAGCCATTTATGTTAGCGTAGCTTCCAGGCAGAGGCTGGCGCAGCGGAAGGAGTACAGATCGATAATCGGAGGCTCACCGGTATGTGGAAACAAATTTTTGCCTTTTTTTTTGTTGTTTTCAGATTCACCTTCCTTGCACTGCAAATAAACCGAGGTAATAATATGTATATTGTACGCATGAAAAGCAAAGGCAAAGGCAAAATGTAGGATTCTCGTTAATACTTCGTCAAATTCTGGAAAACATAGTCTTATATAAAATATTTTTATTTATGTAATAAAGCCATACCGACACGAGAACAAGTTTCTCCTGTGGACTGACTCGTGGAAAGGGCTATCATTCACAGTTATACGACGAGATGTATCAAGATGAAGAAGGATTGTCATCGAACAGTATTATAGTCAGTAGTAATGCAATCCGCTGGAGTAAGGTGCGATGGCTATTTTACGTCGTCAGGTGAAGAATTTCATCAGTAAGATTCGAACCTGCCCGTATCTCACCGAGAGAAAATGTTTAAATGTGTGTCACATCCTAAGGGACCAAACTGTTGAGGTCATGGGCCCCTAGTCTTACACACTACTTAAACTAACTTAAACTAAATTATGATAAGAACAACACACACACCCATGCTCGAGGGAGGACTCGAACCTCCGGCGCGAGGTCACCGAGAGAGAAAAATAAATCACATCTCGAGGAGATTACATCAAAATACATTCCACTGTATATCACGAGCTATCCTCGTTAATATTTTTCGACATGATGACTTAACCGTGATTCTCTGCCAGACTGTGGAATGAGACAGAACCTTTAATGAATATAACAAAATTTTGTCTTTCTATAGAAATTTTAAAAGAACCATTTAACTGCAAAGACACGGTGTTTATCACGTGTGCAGCATGCAGAGATAATTACTTCTTTCCGATACTTCTTTACGATAAATAACATCCCAGCAAGTGTAAATCGTCAGCTGTAAAACAATAAATATGTCTAATTTACGACGTTCTTGTGTACGGCTTACGATCATTTCCTAGAAATCTACACTCCTGGAAATTGAAATAAGAACACCGTGAATTCATTGTCCCAGGAAGGGGAAACTTTATTGACACATTTCTGGGGTCAGATACATCACATGATCACACTGACAGAACCACAGGCACATAGACACAGGCAACAGAGCATGCACAATGTCGGCACTAGTACAGTGTATATCCACCTTTCGCAGCAATGCAGGCTGCTATTCTCCCATGGAGACGATCGTAGAGATGCTGGATGTAGTCCTGTGGAACGGCTTGCCATGCCATTTCCACCTGGCGCCTCAGTTGGACCAGCGTTCGTGCTGGACGTGCAGACCGCGTGAGACGACGCTTCATCCAGTCCCAAACATGCTCAATGGGGGACAGATCCGGAGATCTTGCTGGCCAGGGTAGTTGACTTACACCTTCTAGAGCACGTTGGGTGGCACGGGATACATGCGGACGTGCATTGTCCTGTTGGAACAGCAAGTTCCCTTGCCGGTCTAGGAATGGTAGAACGATGGGTTCGATGACGGCTTGGATGTACCGTGCACTATTCAGTGTCCCCTCGACGATCACCAGTGGTGTACGGCCAGTGTAGGAGATCGCTCCCCACACCATGATGCCGGGTGTTGGCCCTGTGTGCCTCGGTCGTATGCAGTCCTGATTGTGGCGCTCACCTGCACGGCGCCAAACACGCATACGACCATCATTGGCACCAAGGCAGAAGCGACTCTCATCGCTGAAGACGACACGTCTCCATTCGTCCCTCCATTCACGCCTGTCGCGACACCACTGGAGGCGGGCTGCACGATGTTGGGGCGTGAGCGGAAGACGGCCTAACGGTGTGCGGGACCGTAGCCCACCTTCATGGAGACGGTTGCGAATGGTCCTCGCCGATACCCCAGGAGCAACAGTGTCCCTAATGTGCTGGGAAGTGGCGGTGCGGTCCCCTACGGCACTGCGTAGGATCCTACGGTCTTGGCGTGCATCCGTGCGTCGCTGCGGTCCGGTCCCAGGTCGACGGGCACGTGCACCTTCCGCCGACCACTGGCGACAACATCGATGTACTGTGGAGACCTCACGCCCCACGTGTTGAGCAATTCGGCGGTACGTCCACCCGGCGTCCCGCATGCCCACTATACGCCCTCGCTCAAAGTCCGTCAACTGCACATACGGTTCACGTCCACGCTGTCGCGGCATGCTACCAGTGTTAAAGACTGCGATGGAGCTCCGTATGCCACGGCAAACTGGCTGACACTGACGGCGGCGGTGCACAAATGCTGCGCAGCTAGCGCCATTCGACGGCCAACACCGCGGTTCCTGGTGTGTCCGCTGTGCCGTGCGTGTGATCATTGCTTGTACAGCCCTCTCGCAGTGTCCGGAGCAAGTATGGTGGGTCTGACACACCGGTGTCAATGTGTTCTTTTTTCCATTTCCAGGAGTGTATTTTCAATCCCAAATTTTCCTTACACTCAGACCCGACCGGGAATCGAACCTGGGTCCACTACAGGACAGTTGGAGGGGATTGCCACTCAGCTAAGAAGGCAGACACTTTTATGAAAATATAAGTAAATACAATACATTGAGCATTACTTAAACTGAAAAAGTTTGCGTATATGGACTAGACCCGGACACCCTTCGATTTCCGTCTTCTAACCATTCCGGTGTGCCAAAATCTCCTAGTAACTACGCAAACATAAAAAGTTCACGTTTCACCCGACCGTGCCATGAATGCTACTTTTCTCTAAACGCTTGACCATATGGAGTCCACACATCGCTCACTTTCATTTTTGGCCAAGCCTTGTATAAATCATAAATTCGGAAGAATCGTCGATGTCAAATGTCGGCTTGCCACTTGAGACTAAAAGTTTGACGACCACTTTTCTAAACTATTAGTCTTCGCGCTAATTAAGTTCTCCTGTAGCGTCTGAATGAAAGTGGAATGCTTTGCTCTCATCTGCAGTTTTTTTAGACTTCCGATTAAAGAAGAGCCTGCAGAGGACGGTGAAGCAAGCACCGCGCCCAGCGGGAGATCTATGTAGCTCACAGCCCGGCTCGCGCCCGGGCACTCGGCTAGAAAGGTCAGAGTGCAGCGGGCTGCGTCCTGGTGGACGGCAGGGGCTTCGGTCCCCGGGTTGGCTGGGGCAGCCGCACACCCTCCGGCGGTCTGTGCGCCTGCCGTCATCCCCAGCTCAATCTATGTTCCGTGTACAGCTACTCGACCAAGAAAAATCACTAGGTCACCTTTTTGTGTCATCACACTGGTTTCAATCGGTCGATTACGATCTCCTATCCTTTCCGAAATGGATAAGAGAGACTGCAGCTTGCCTCTTCTCTTTGAAAAGAAATAACGTAAATTAATTAGTAGGATACCCGCAAAGCCTCCACCCCCGATTACTCAGATCATCGAACTCCCTGTGTAAACAGCTTCAACTGTCTGATTACTTTTAAAGAAAGTTAGTGTTTATACACTGAAGAGCCAAAGAAACTGGTACATCTGACTAATCGTGTACTGCCCCCGCGAGCACGCAGAAGTGCTGCAATACGACGTGGCATGGACTCGACTAATGTCTGAAGTAGTACTGGAGGGCTGTTAATAAATCATACGAGTAGGAGGGGGTGGAGATCTTTTCTGAACAGCACGCTGAAAAGCATTCTACATATGCTCAATAACGTTCATGTCTGAGGAGTTTGGTGGCCAGTAGAAGTGTTTAAACTCAGAAAAGTGTTCCTGGAGTCACTCTGTAGCAGTTCTGGAGCCAATGTCGCACTGTCCTCCTGGAATTACCCAAGTCCGGTGGGGTTCTTAAATTTATCTGTTTCATTGTATTTAAATTGTGCAAGGTAATAAGCATTGTTTAATACAAGCTATAAATGTTTGGTGATTACGGCCCTGCTGCTGGGCGCAAATAGCACGTTCCAAATGGTAGCAGAGCCTTTGATTCCTTTAAACGGGAGGGGGGGGGGGGAGTACATACATAGCTTTTGTTGTTGATGGTTTGTGATATCGATAGTAACCTTGAATATCGTCATCTATACTAATTCTATTGTGTTTTGCAGTTACCATGGTCACGGTTAATGCACTCGCCGTTCTCTGCATTGCTCATTTACGCAAGGAACATTTGATATACGAACTCCAAATCACAGGACTATCTACCGAAGGAGGAGTGTCTGATCTTGCCGTCCGTCTGCGTGCTGCAATACTAACATCAATTACCTTCCCTCCGGAACTTTTCGCTGCTCTTGGTGAGTGCCTTTCCCGTGTCTCAGTAGCAGCTCAGGAACTAACACAAACAGTAGAACTTTTAGGATCGTCTGAACCTAACCAGCGAGAGGTGTTTCGACTTCAGGCACTTTTGGCGCATTACAGTAACTATTTGTCTGATATAATAATCGTTAATCCTATGGGATTGGATACCTGTCTTCATCAGAAACTATGTGATAAAGTATGCTCGTTGCAGATTCGCCTGCTGGCTGTTGGTTTAGAGGGGGGAGGTTATGGGTCTGGCTCAGAAGCCGAGGTACAACCTTTGACTGAACAGTCTGCACCAGTTAGTTTAACTGATCAATTTGCTCGTTTGCGTCACCCGATATTGTTGCTTATTAAGGCTATTAAGGAACTGTCCTTGGATTCTATAAGTTCGGCAGGTGTTGTGGTTGCTTGTACACCTTCAGGTTCATGCGGATTCCTTACAGATACGTCACGCCGTTTCGCTAGCCTTACTTTATCCTGTAACTAAAGGTGAGTTGAGTATACTTTGGGTGGAAGTCTTGCAGGAACGTAGGTCGTTAGGGCAGCTTAGGCAACGCGTGATCAAGCAAAAACTGTCAGCGCGTATGCGCGTTCATTTAGAGCAAGAATATAATTGGAAAGTTCAGGCGCAGCAGGAAAACTTGGGACACTATCTTGACCGAGTACGCATCACTGTCGACGCATTAGACATGCGTATCCCGGAACCACAGAGCATTGACAACCTCATTGAGGGGATGCGGCCGCAGGACCGATCACATTTCACCTTTGCACGTTCCAACATCGATGATGTTTCGTTGACTGGTTTTCAGGCCGACACTTGTTGATGGCGCGGCATTGAAATCTGCAGCAATTTGCGGAAGGTTTGCACTTCTGTCAGTTGCACGATTCTCTTCAGTCATCGTTGGTCCCGTTCTTGCAGGATCTTTCTTCCGGCCGCAGCGATGTCTGAGATTTGATGTTTTACCGAATTCCTGATGTTCACGGTACACTCGTGAAATGGTCGTAAGGGAAAATCCCAACTAATAGCTACATCGAGGATGCGGTCTACCATCGCTCGTGCTTTGACTATAAAACCACGTTCAAACTCACTTAAATCTTGATAACTTGCAATTGTAGCGGCTGTAACCGATCTAACAACTGCGCCAGACTCTTGTCTTATATAGGTGTTGCCGACCGCAGCTCCTTATTCTGTCTGTTTACATATCTCTGTATTTGAATAAACGTGCCTATACCAATTTCTTTGGCGCTTCATTGTATATTTGAGTTAAGGGCGTAAGCGAGAAGACGCTTATTGATTTCATTATCAAATACTAGGTAATTTGTTCTCCGTTTATACGCAAGCTGTTTTTTTTTTTTTTTTTTTTTTTTTTTTTGCGCTTCAAAATATTTATGATGTCATAGCTCCTGAACTATATGCTGCACAGCACAGTGATTTAATTTTGTAAGCACGTAGCCCAATATTTTTCTTTCCCTACAATTCTTGCCCTCGATCTAGTGCAGTGTCAATTATTCTTTGTTCTTGATACACATCCGATCGTGCTGTCTCTTCTAACTACAGCTTCCCACACATTTCTTTCCTCGCCGATTCTGCAAAGAAACATCCTAATTTCTTATCGTTCCACCAAATTGTCTGCATCCTTCTGTAGCACTACATCTCCAACGCAATGAGTATCTTCTTTTCCTGTTTTCATGGTTCATGATTTACTTCCATCCAATACTGTGCTCCAGACGTATATCCTCTTAAATTTTTTTATCAAGTTAATGCCTGGCTTCGACACTAGAAGCATTCTTTTGGTGCTGAATGCACTTTTTCTTTGCATAATCATTCTTCTTGTGTTCTCTTTTCTGCGCCCATCACGTGAAATTTGACTTCCGTCTAGCAAAATTCCTTAACTTTGCCTACTATTAAGTCCTAAATTTTTATTTTAAGTTTGTCGCTACTCTCTTTCCTCCTCTAACTCTAAAGTTTTGTCTTAGTTTAGTTTGTTCTGACTCCACATTTTGTGAACAGAAGTCTACTTATTCCATTCGACAAGTCCTGTAGTATTTCCTTAGTTTCACACAGGAGAAGCGTCATCAGTAATTCTATCAGTGGTTTCTTCTACGCTAAAATGTAACGCCATTTATGATCCTTTACTTTTATTTTCTTAATTCCATTTTCGATTAACTTTATGTGGAACGAACAGCATCAAAGTCCCGGTGTGACTTTGCATTTTTGGGTTTTGCATTCTTCCTCCAAGTCACTCTGTCGTATCTGATCAACATAGTGGCAACTTCATATGGACTTCATATTAACTTGGGGCCTAACAAGACAAGCAGATCATTGGGCTATTACTGTTTCCGTCGAAGCTTCGATCTCTCCAATACATTGGTTATGTTAGAAACAAAGATACACGGTAGATAGTCAGAGTGAAAGAATGAAGTATAGTATATTCATCAAACATTATTTAGAGTTGAACTATGATTCATGGCGTGCACTTAAAGGTGAGCTTTAATATTCTGGTATATGAGCAGTTGGTATACACAGAGACATTAAACGTTCACTTCAGTTGAAATGTGAAGTGCGCCTTGACTGTGCTTGTACGGCATGTGGTATTTGTAAGATTTCCCTGCAGAATAAACTGCGGTATTCTCACCGGGGTTGCCGGATCGTATGTAGTGTACGCTCAACGGAACAGTTTGTTTGTATGATTGGTTACAACTAGTCTAATAACGTTTTCGCTCTTAAAATGTTCTTTCTAATGGTGACTGCTAAAAACGCTGTATTTGCTTGAAATGTTCCTGTCGTCCGTACTTTGGAATTTCCGTGTTATCGCGTCAAGTCCCACTGGTGGTATTGCCCTGAATCCACGCACTCTCGGCGATGTGTGGCTTCCGAGACTAACTACACGACGTACTTCTTCTCGGATTTAATTGGACAGACCTAGATTAATTATCTGTAATCCTACACATGTGAAATAAGTTAAAACAAGGGTCATCCGTCTCGCTTTGACCCTGGAGACAGGGTTAAAATTGAGCGAGATGGCGCAGTGGTTAGCACACTTAACTCGCATTCTGGAGGACGACAGTTCAAACCCGCGTCCGCGTCAAGTCATCCTGATTTAGGTTTTCCGTGATTCGCTAAATCGCTTCAGGCAAATGTCGGGATGATTCCTTTGAAATGGCTTGGCCGACTTCCTTCCCCATCCTTCCCTAATCAGATGGGACCGATGACCTGCCTGTTTGGTCTCCTCTCCCGAATCAAACAAACAACTCACCAACAGGGTCAAATTTCTCACTATTCCAAAGTCAATAATTAATGCCATGTAGCAAACGAAATACTTTCCGATTACTGAATTGGAATACGTGCATCTTGTTCCTAGCCTCTCCTGCCAAGGTTCGCTACGACAACGCAGGGGAAATATTATTTAAAGTCAGTGGTAAGTCACACAAAAAACGCTGCACCCAAATTTCCATCGAAACGAATATAGTTTATTAGTTTCAGCAAAATGGTTGCCAAATCAGTCTCGTTCATTACACACCACGGTTCAGCTAGTTACTTGCCTCCACAACCTAATTTCAAGTCTTCGCCTACTGAACTTCAGAGAGAAAAAAAAATAGATAATTCGACCCGAAATCCACGTTCGCTTGCGGGAGCCCACTTTCAGATGCTCACAGATTACTCGGTTGATCAGCATCCCCTTCTCCTAACTTCTAAAGTTTCTCCGCCGGAGAGGGCGCACGACTTCTACACCTTACGGGGGTCGCCAGGAGAGTCCTCGATTTCGGCAGCGCCAAAACATCTCCACGAAATTATTTAACAATCAGGTCCTCCAGCCAGTCGGAATCAGCAGCAAAATATTACCATTTTTATCGGACATTTCCTGGCCGAGCAAATGAAGTTTTTGTGCGCTGCTGCTTCCTGGGGGGACTTTTAGTTTCTCTACTATGGATGTTGGGAACGGTCGTCGTGAGAAAGCTACTCTCCCTACAATCCTGAGGCTTTGGCTCCGCTCACAACCCATTTAGGAGGATTAGGTGAAGAGCGAACAAAATGTAAACACGGAACTCGGCCGAGACGACTACAATACCGACTGACACACATAGACTGCTAGGAAATCATACTCGTATGGTACTTCAGGCATAGACGTTTCATGCCTTGATTCTTAAAAACAATTTCCTCAATTAACGATTATAAAATTAACTCTCTCTCTTGGTTTTCCAGTCAGTAGGTAACGACCGTCGTCGAATTATGTCGTTTTTCCGCTGACCCACTGCTCCATTTCTCTTTTAACGCGCGGTGTAAAGACGAGTATTAGACGCGTGACGCGGAGAACGGAGGACATTTCCAATAAACGGAGGTGGCGGTGAGCTGTGAAGGAGCAGGCAGACATTTTGGTGGCGGGGGTGGCTATTGAAAGGGAGTGAAGGGCGGGAGGGGGAGAGGCCTAGTCGCGAGTCTGGCTGTGGAGGGGCCCTCACGCAGATGGCCAGATTGGGCGCCTTTGTACGCGGCCAGGCGGTGCTGAGTCCGCACCTCTCCCAGGCCTGGCTCACGACTAGCGAGAGCGGACCTCCACCACCGATGCGTCAGCTGCAGGCTTCTCACCCTGCAATAATTGTCACCAAACCTGCACACAACGTTATCTCGCTGTGACGAGACGTTTACAGTGGCTGAGGAAATGATTCAAACACACTGGTCGTTGTCACTTATTCTCCTTTATACTTTTTCTACCATCCCTGGGAATGCTCTGAACTGCCAATACGTCATCGTTGTGGCTTTATGTAGCAATCTTATTACGTCACATCTTAGTGATTTCCAGCGATCACGTACATCTCAGTCGGTAGAAGGAATAACTTGGTCTTCTGTTGTTGTCCTAATAATCTGTGCTACTTCCCCGTATTCCAACATCTCTACTGTTAACGTAAGGATTCCAGTTCCTCTTTACCTACATCGTTTTTGTTTTTATAACCTGCAAATCGATTTTATAGTTAAATTTCACTACACTCCAACAAAACACTCGCGACATTCTTTATCGTTACCCACTGTTATTGCAGCGCATCAAGCGGCCAGCAATCTACGCTTCTGAATACGACATCGGATGAGTGTGAATAGTATCGTTTATATTTATTTTTTACAACAGGGAGCGTAAGGAGCGCCGCAAAAATCGACAATAACTAAAACATGACACCGTGTTTGTCTCGCTTTACTTTCATATGCACGGTGGGGAGTATGGACCGGTACATTACACGACGGGATTCTCTTGTAACCTACGGGTACTTTCCGAAGAATGTCGTTTTCTTTGAAAATAAAGAATGGTGAATAAACTGCAGAAGACACGAGCTTTTACAGAAAGACGTCGCATATGCTACCTAGTGAACAGTGTGAAGTGTATTTTCAGTTCACTTCCAGTCAAATCAGTGAATGTGGAACAAGGGCAGACTTGCACGGAATGCAACAACTACATCATTTAACGCACCAGATAATCCACCACAACTCATGTTGAAGGGAAAACCACACAAACATAATAATGCAAAGCCAAAAGCAATAACAATGTCTGCCAGCACAGGAGAAACCAGTTCCACACTTGTTGCTACATACTTGTATGAGGCAGAAACGGTAAGACTCTTCAGCACATTTGCTTTTGAAGCAAAACCACAGATATACTGTATATGTTTCTCGTTCATGATATATATGTTTATATTCAGTTCCTGTCAGCGGAATAAGCTTCAGTTTTACACAAGTTGTAAAGAATTTCTTCATGAATAAGTTGTAGCTTACATCACTGAATCATTGAGATTCGGCTGTTTTAAAATTATCTATTGGTAATTTACTAATGAGAACGTAAAAATATTATAACTATTTCATTAATTAAATGGAAAAATAGTCAAAAACAAATATTATCCTTAAGAACCATGTCACTGTTTGCTATCTTATCGCTCGGAGCGCTAATGACGCTACAGCTGCCGACGGTAGCTTTTTCAGCAGAGCGTGTCGCGACTGTAGTGGGCCTACTTATTAGACTGTGGTGTCACTTTCTAATCTGCTAAATCTGCTTTGCTTTTATTTACATGTGTCCAATATTGAAAAACTGTTAATTTCTTCATATTTATACAATATTAGCTTCTTTAACGATGAAGTAATAATGTATTTGATACGAGATTCTCTGTCTCTTTTACCCCAAAGTGTGATGATGCGAAACATAACTGATTCAGAATTATCGAATCATTAAGTTGTGAACTGATAGGCTAATACGCAACAGTTCATATTAATCAGTTATTAGGAGAATACTGAGTGGGGACACTAAGACATTTTTAGCTTTTATGCTTCCGTTATGCATGATACTGGGGACAATACTTGTTACATATTTTATTATGCAGAATGAAGACCTGTCAGCTGTGTTTTTTTTCCTTTTTTCTATTGACCATCGAATTCAAAGTTCTGCTGCGATACCAGCACATCCGTAGTGTGTTTATTAACTGCCGGAGATCACTACGATGGTAATTCTCAGTGAATTGTCGATTGTCGTCACTGTGATGGGCGCTGTTTCAGCAGGCTGCTTCTGGAGCTGACGAACCTGCTTGCCATGAAGTGGCAATGCGCGCAAAGGGTAGGCTTGAATGATTGTGAGAGGCATTCACTGACATACCGAACAGTGTACATAAGCTGAATTCTACCCTACACGAATCTGGACGTACCGTCGTGTGTACCGAATATGTCATGAACTGATATGTATACACGTAAGTAGGTACTATCGAGATAGTGTTTACTAAACTGTTTTGGATATTACGTAATATGTTTGCCTATACTCTTGTATAGTCTAACGTTTTTATGCACTAATACTTTCACAGGCTTTACAGTTTGTAATCATTGATAATTTTTCTTAATTTAATTCTATTTTTAAAACAAATATCATTAAGCTTTATGCCCATATGCCTGTACCTATAGATTTTCGTATAGTACATGCTCATATCTAACTTTGAATGGGTTCCTATATTAAACTTTTCCAGTTTTTCGTTGGTCAGAGATGCATTTTGTATGACTGTTGATTTATCCATAGAACACATCATTGGGATTACTTCCACAACCTTTGAGGCAAATATTGTTGCAGCAGCTTACTCTCGCAATTAGAATTATGGACAGCATAATATGATTTACTTCTTTTATTAGGCATTTACTAGCCACATAACTTTCTTCCTTGCTTCATCTGAATACTATCCTGTTTTCAAGCTCCTTCAAATACAGTACCATTTTACTGTTATTTTTATATGCAAACAGGAAACGAAATGCTGTTTTGCAAGCCACTCCGTAAATCTTTGTTGATTCTAATAACCAAATAATTTTATGTAATACGTAAGATTTTTTAAACATCTTTGACTCTCAGCTTTCGTTAAAAACAACCATAAATGTTTACAGGCCTATATCGACACACATCGTATGAGAAATCTTATTGCAGATTTGTTGAAATGCAACAGGAGTTTCTACAGTGGTATTCTCCTTGTTTCAAAAAATTGTCACATTTTAAGCAGAGCTGCATCTTGTTTTTGTGGCCTTCCTCTCTCTCTCTCTTTTTCCCGAGTCATCAGTCTTCTGACTGGTTTGATGCGGCCCGCCACCAGTTCCTGTCCTACGCCAACCTACGTCCTCTATTATTTGCCGTATGTATTCCAATCTCTTTTTCCTCTACAGTTTTTGCCCTCTACAACTTCCTCTAGTACCACGGAAGTCATTCCCTGATTTCTGAACAGATGTCCGATAATCCTGCCCCTTCTTCTTATCATTGTTTTTTCTTTGCTCTCCGATTCTGCACAGAACCTCCTCATTCCTTACCTTATCAATCCACCTAATTTTCAACATTCATCTGAACCAACACATCTCAAATTCTTCGCTTTTCTTCTGATTTTCCAACAATCCATGTTTCACTATCATACAATGCTATGCTACAAACTTACATTTTCAGAAATTTCTTCCTCAAATTAAGGCCTATGTTTGATACTAGTAGACTTCTCTTGGCCAGGAATGCCCTCTGGTGCGAATGCTAGTCTGCTTTTGTTCCGGCTAGTTCAGTTGCTCGCACATCACGTTCTCTCACTTCTAGTGATTCAAATTTCAGTTGATTGTTTTGGCAGTGCAGTTGGTGTGATGAATGGCAGCTTTCTCTAAAAGCAGAAAAATGGAAGTTAATTGGAAGATCAGGAAAGACAAGCTAGTAACACAGCGTTAGTAGTGTGCTTGTTGACGCAGTCAAGTCTGTTAAACGTCAAGGTATAATCTTGCAGGGCCATATGAAGTGGAACGACCACATAAGGACGGTAGTGCGAAAGACGAGCGGTTCACTTCGGTTTATTGGGAGAGTTTTAGTGAAGCGTAGTTAATCGATAAACACGACCGCGAATAGAAAATAGGTGCAACCCATTCCTCAGTACTGTTTCTGTCTTTCGGATCTGCACCATGTCGGGGTCGACACGTTACTAGTACGGGACGCTTTCTGATCTCTGGTGGGAATTCCTGGATGAAAGTGAATGTCTTTCCGCGGAAAACCACTGAGAAAATGCAGAGAACCAGAATTCGAAGCTGAATGCAGGACGATTCTCCTGCCGCCAAAGTAAATTTCGGGTATGTATTGCGAAAAGGCCCATGCGGAGCCATATAATTAATTGTTTTCCGTCGCTCTGTTTGTGAGTGCAACAGGAAATGAATAATGGTGGTTTAAGCTAGACTCCACCACGCACGATTTGCAGAGTATATGTGTAGATGTAGACACAGACCTTTTACGTCAATAAAGGAAGCGGTTTTCGTGATAAAAAGACGCTCGTCCTTGTTGTTACACACACAGATTTAAAATACGTTCAATAATTTATGAAGCAACTACGGAAACTATGGCAACACAAATGAGGGAAGTAAAACAAAATATGCAAGTCGTGAGGTTGGTGGAAAACATTTTATGGGCTGTTATCTTGATCAGCGAGTGAAGCTGTTGAAGAATATAGGTGGGCACTCGCCTGGTGAGCCAGGAGACGAAGACGAGCGTGATGAGCGAGAGCAGCATGGAGAAGGTACGGAAGGGGAACAGCTGGCGCTGGTTCTCCTCGTCCCAGCCGGGGAAGTGGATGGCCGCGGGCAGCCCCATCAGCTGCTCACCGCCGCTGATGCGCACGAAGAACGCCACCAAGTAGGCGGTGAGGCTGCCGTATGTGTTGCAGTGGTGCTTGAAGTGCACCACCATCAGCAGCTGCGGGAACAGGATCACGTACACCAGGTCCGAGCACATGGACCTGCGCACGCCACACCACAGAGCTGCAGTCGCACGTCGCAAGTAGGTCTGCACAACTTGTTACTAAACACACTGTCATTTCATTGCCAAAGAAACGTTTATACGAATATGGATGTATTGCATGTACCTATTATGGAATATTCTTCCTTACCATCAGTAAGCAAACTGGCTCACATCACATACCGTGTTAAAATCTAATCACGAGGCGGTGTAAAACACAACATCATACGCCGGATTAGAAACCTCTGTGACATATAAATTCTTAATCCTAAATAATTTGTAAACTTTTCCTATGTATGCTACATAATTTAGGTGATACGATAACTACACTACTGTCCATTAAAATTGCTACACCACGAAGGTGTGCTACAGACGCGAAATTCAACCGACAGAAAGAAGATGCTGTGATATGCAAATGATTAGCTTTTCACGGCATTCACACAAGGTTGGCGCCGGTGGCGACACCTACAACGTGCTGACATGAGGAGAGTTTCTAACCGATTTCTCATACACAAACAGCAGTTGACCGGCGTTGCCTGGTAAAACATTGTTGTGATGCCTCGTGTAAGGAGAAGAAATGCGTACCATCACGTTTCCGACTTTGATAAAGGTCGGATTGTAGCCTATCGCGATTGCGGTTTATCGTATCGAGACATTGCTGCTCGCGTTGATCCAGATCCAATGACTGTTAGCAGAATATGGAATCGGTGGGTTCAGAAGGGTAATACGGAACGCCGTGTTGGATCCCAACGGCCTCCTATCACTAGCAGTCGAGATGACAGGCATCTTATCCGCATGGCTGCAACGGATCGTGCAGCCACGTCTCGATCCCTGAGTAAACAGATGGGGACGTTTGCAAGACAACAACCATCTGCACGAACAGTTCGACGACGTTTGCAGCAGCATGGACTATCAGCTCGGAGACCATGGCTGCGGTTACCCTTGACTCTGCATCACAGACAGGAGCGTCTGCGATGGTGTACTCGACGACGAACCTGGGTGCACGAATGACAAAACGTCATTTTTTCGGATGAATCCAGGTTCTGTTTTTCAGCATCATGATGGTCGCATCCGTGTTTGGCGACATCGCGGTGAACGCACATTGGAAACGTGTATTCGTCATCGCCATACTGGCATATCACACGGCGTGATGGTATGGGGTGCCATTGGTTACACGTCTCGGTCATCTCTGTTCGCACTGACGGGACTTTGAACAGTGGACTTTACATTTCAGATGCGTTACGACCCGTGGCTCTACCCTTCATTCGATCCCTGCGAAACGCTACATTTCAGCAGGATAGTGCACGACCACATGTTGCAGGTCCTGTACGTGCCTTTCTGAGTACAGAAAATGTTCGACTGCTACGCTGGCCAGCACATTCTCGAGATCTCTCACCAACTGAAAATGTCTGGTCAATGGTGGCCGAGTAACTGCCTCATCACAATACGCCAATCACTACTCTTGATGAACTGTGGTATCGTGTTGAAACTGCATGGGCGTACCTGTACACGCCATCCAAGCGCCCAGGCGTATCAAGGCCGTTATTACGGCCAGAGGTGGTTCTTCTGGGTAGCAATTTTAATGCAATTTTAATGGCCAGTAGTGCAATATATTTTGTGATATGTTCATAGATGTAAAGGGTGGTCAAAAACGTTTGATACTCTTGTAGGGATCTTGCGGCGCGGGTTGTACTGGAACACAAATGTCAAGAAAAAATTCGCTGCGTTGCGCCGTTTCCGAGTTATTTAGCACTAAAGTTAGGCAATCAGCGCGTCGCACACGCAGTTTCAAGTTTTAGTCAACCAAGCAAAGCACTCGCTGAGCAACACCGCCTCTGGCAGGCCGCTTGAATGCGAACGCGCGACGCCCTGATTGGCTGATTTCAATACTAAATAACTTGGAAACGGCGCAGTGTATCGTATTTCTTCTTAACATTTACGTCTTACTAGAAACTGCCCTCAGACATCCTTACAAGCCTTCCATACGTTTTCTGACTACCCTGTACTCGTATGAACCTATACAGTCGTGTAACTAATAACGGTAACAAAATTTATAGGTACAGTTCTTTATCGTGACACCAAACCTTACAGTGCAGAAATTTTAGTAAGGAGGAAAAAGGAACTTTCATTAACGTAAAATGTAATGTTAATATAGTATTTACACATTTTGATAAATTATGACACCCACATGCGTTCAATTAATTTTAGAGTTGCGTTGCAGTGGTTCACATTGCACATGTTACCTCACACGTTCTTTCTTATAAGTTGTTACAATAAATGAGCCTGTTCCCTTCATAAGTTGTAATAAATACAAATTCTCGTAATAATCGTTCTTCGTCCTTCCTTACTAAAATTGCTATTCTTGAAGTTTTGTTGTCACGATAAACAACTGTATGGTGATGGTATAAAGTGAAACGCATTATAAAAAGTGAAAAATAAAGAAATATTGGCAATCAACACAATAATAAATTTATTTGACTCGAACATGGTCGCAGACCGTTCAATGACTTAATGTCTAAAAAAAGGCGGTAAGTTATGCCACGCGACCACCGGCCATGTAAGTCGGCCACCTGGCGAGCCACAGAGTTGAGGGAAGGCCCCTCTCTTCGGCAAGTCTCTCAATCACGTCATCGCCGTCTACTCACCGCCACTGCCGCCGGACCCTGTTTAGGTTACCGGACCGCTCCGCTGGCCCTGCAGAATTCCTCGTCTCGTCCTGCTGTACTGACGTGCTCGACCACATCTCATAGAAACATTCCCTCTGGATATATGTTCTACCTTGACCTATGTCTTTTGGAACACACTTAACTGGCACACCTGCGCACACCTGCAAGTGCTCATGACTGAATTCTGAGTCTACACCGTTTATCAGTTCTGTAACATGTTTTTGAATTATACTTTGAATAGTTTCGAAACGTCATCTGCTTGTTATAATTTTCGCCATTTTAAATTCTTCATTAGAATTTTTCATGATGCTTGTCGCTTGCTGATATCCCAGTTTTGCTTTTATTCCTAAGACGGGTTTATTCTCTTGTAAAGAAAGTTTCGTGATTTGAACTACAGTCTGAGGGTTTGAATTGCACTGTCAATAGTGAGGGTTGTGGTGATGGTGAATTGAGGTGACACGTCGTTAGCACACCGCATTCCCGGCCATTACTGCCGGTTTTTGCCGCTGTATTCCATACTTTCTCCTGGAGTAATTCTTCGAGTGTCGTCAAGGAGAATACTTGGCAGAGGGGGCGGAACGTGGGTTGTCCATGTGACAGACGATTTATGATGTCAGACCTTCAGATTTTCCGAGAGGTGGCAAGAGGAGACAGAGAAAAGAAAGAGGCAGAGGTACTACATGAACTTACCAGAGGCCGTAAATGGAGGGAATGGTGAGCGCCATGATGGTGGACAGGACGCCCACCACCAGTATGGAGACCCGCATCACCCAGATGATCTCCATCTCGGAGGCCTGCAACACGAGCAAGCCTCGCTGACCGTCCGATTTTCACCCAGTTCGATCTTTTTCGGCGACTCATTTTCAATGGCCTCTCAAAGTACACCAAAAAGAATTTATGCATTTTGCTGCAGTATAACCCGAAAGTAAGCGTAGCTCACAAGAAGAAAATATATTTTTCAAACGCATACCAACGGAACGCAAATTGGATTTTGTGATAAATTATATTAGTGAGCCACCTTCTTCTAAGAATGTAGTGGCTCAAGGTTTTTGTCTAATTAGCAGACGCACTGCTTCACTTTCATTTCTCAGTGGTTGACCCTTGTCCGGAAGCCAAAATCGCCAAGTGAGGCAACTGTAAACAGACTCGAAAAATTCTTCGAAACTGTTTGAGCACAGGAACCTAGTTTGCACATATTTTTCGTTACACACAATGCAGTGAAAGATAAATCCTCTAATGTGGGCGGAACATCACAAGCTACAAATAACGGAGATTGTTAAAGGTTACATTATTCCGAAACATAAGATGGGAGAGGGATGGTTTTTACAATGAACGTAACAGAAGCTAGTCACGTATTTCATTTTTTTTAAGAAATAACGGTTGGTGTTGCTCACACTGACTGTCGCATTCGTCCAGTATATTAAAATAAACCACTATTTCATCGAGATACGTCGAATGTCGTACAAATGAGAGCCACAATTCCCTTAAATCTAGTTTCTAAATGTATGAAGCTCTACAGCGAACATAGTACCTAAAAACTGGACAGGGCACATTTGTCTAAAAAAATAAAACGAGTAATTAGTTTACACAGAGGTTATATGAGTTTTGTAAACATCAGTCATCGATAAAGATCACATCGCAAAGGAAATGTTACAGTATGCTTTAGCCAATTCAGTACCAATGCTGTGTTATCTTTTTAAATCTATTGCATTGAGTTTACGCGCTTGTTTCGCAAAGAATGCTGGACTAAGGTTAACATTCAGTTACTCAGAGCCCTCCTAAACTGAAGCTCCCTGAGGGTCCGCACAAAAGTAGATGGTCAATACAAGTAAAGATTTAAATCCACAACAGAATTATAAATATACGAAGTTTTAAGTTTTTTAGAAATTTAAACATAAAACTTATCTGCGTAACTGTAGCATTACATGCTTTCTGTAGCATGAACAGTAATTATGCAAGCGTTTCAGAATAAAGGGGAATGTATCATTTCAAGCTATTTGTACACGCCGTTGGGCTTGATTCCAGGCCTTGATCATTCCTGTAGTTTATCATTTTTTCTTCAGATGTCTTGTTTGCTTATGGTGAAAAACTACATCTAATCCTGAACTCACTTAAGCTGATGAGATGTTAGTAATTACAGGTAGGCCACCGCAAATTTATCACGTTGAGAAACAAATAGACCCTGGAGAAAAAAACAGTACTATTAGCATGACTACAAAGCAAATGGAATGAGGTGAAATTTCTGGGCATAGCTGGATCAAAGGTTGATTGACTGGTTGGTGTATTTGAGGCAGGAGACCAAACAGCGGGGTCATCGGTCCCAGGAATGAAAGGAAAAGTATGATGACATAACAATTCAAGATGTTTGTATTAAAAGGCGTATCTAAGGCGTTGTATTTTGTTACTACACTCAGTTATCTTTTGAAGAGACTAGTAATGTGTAAGTGAGAAAAGACGTGCATCCTTTTTCGAAGGAACATTGCATCGAACTTAACAGACACCTTCAAATACAGACACCACACTGATGTAACACACTGAAATGGGTACATATTAAGGTACCAATTATCAGAATATTTTTACCTGCACCCCTAACATGCTGACTGTCATATATAGATTAAGTTCAGATTTCGATCTCGTCAGCTTCATAGTAAAATCATTGTTTAAGCTGTTTTGCGTTGCGTCGATTAACAATGACTTTAGTTCCCTGCTTGAGCTGACAGTGACACGTCTCTCATCAAGTCTCATCCCACGCCTCCTCTTCACGTTATTATGAATCAGCAAATCTCCACCAAAGAAGTGAGAGCTAGATGAAAAAAAGCAAACCAAAAATTGTCCAAAGAGAAAGACCGCTAGTTTCATAAGTAACACTTTTTTAGATACAGTAGTCGCTAAGAACTCAGCAGAGGCAAGTGCTCTCATCCTGGCTCCAAGTTGCCTGGTTGGCTGCAGGACTTATTGCATGTAAAGTTGAAGCATAGTAACTTCCTATATCTTCAGCAAAAATATCTGCTTGCTTCTGGAGAAAGGACTGTCCCTTAATTTTTGGAACACATTATATGCAGTTCCGTTCTAGGAAGAGAGCCATGCCAACAACTGCCACGGCGCTTGAACAGCAGCCAGTAAGCCAGGAAGCTTGCTTCAAATTTTTGGGTGAACATACTGATGAATACTTGAGCTCGAAGAAATATATTACTGAGGCTGCTGATACATTTAAGTTCAGCTACTTTTATACTCCGTAAAATTCTTAGTTTTGGAATTAAACGAAAGAACCTCCTGACACATTTTGTATAACAGCACTCAGAATAGCTCATAGAAGAATTTCCTGCGGTAACACACCACTTAGAAGATACTGATTGCTCAAAAGCGAGCAGTAAGTTATATTTTTGTTTCTCGAGTGTAGCTGCATGAAGAGGACTGAAAAACATTACTTCATTAACAGTAGAAAAAAAATGTAAATAAATCTTTCAAACTGACTCATTCCATGTCACTTTCATACAAAAAATTATTCGGAAGATCTATGTAAATGCAACTAATTCAAAAGAAATACGTACACGTTGCCTGAAGATAAGCTTATAAACATTCCTGGCGAACATCGAGGACGCTGACAGTACGCTGGAGTCAGCCGAAGACATGACAGCCGCAGAGACAGCGCCCAGCCCGAAGAAGGACACGTAGTCGGGGGTGAGGTACTGCAGCACCATCGGCAGGATCATCGACGTCTCGTCCTCCGTCAGCGGCCAAGGCCCATGGTACGCCGTCTCATTCCACGCTGCAACGTATCAGTGAGTGCGCCATCTGCTGAAGTGGCTGCTTTGCACGAGGAGCTTAAAACTAGGGTCGAGCACGGGCGGGTTCAGACCGCCAAACCTGTATATCGTCCAGGCCAGCCCATCTGACGAAGTACAGCCCGCTGTGCACAGGTCCCAGTCATTACACACACACACATATCAAAAATAGTTTAGCACCACCTTTTTGTTTCGAAGTTCACGGCACAGGCCACAAAAATTGGCTCTGAGGCTTGCGAATATTTATTTCCACTGCGTCCAGATCACTAATTCAGAGTAACAAACATTTATGGAACAACAATACCGTCTGTTTCCCGACGGAAATACTTCCACCATTCCTAGGTAAAGTGAATATATGGTGGAACGTTCTCTTGCTCAAGCATCATCTGCAAACAACCGAAGACGGCTGCTCAGATTGTCTCTCAAATCGTTAATATAGATAAAGAACAGCAAAGGGCCTATAACACTACCTTGTGGAACGCCAGAAATCACTCCTGTTGTACTCGATGACTTTCCGTCAGCTACTACGAACTGTGACCTCTCTGACAGGAAATCACAAATCCAGTCACATAACTAAGACGATATTCCGTAAGTACGCAATTTCACTACGAGCCGCTTGTGTGGTACAGTGTTAAAAGCCTTCCGGAAATCCATAAATACGGAATCGATCTTAAATCCCTTGTCAATAGCACTCAACACTTTATGTGAGTAAAGAGCTTTTGCGTCTGTTTAAATTTGGCATGGTTGTTTCGTTGTTTCTGCAACAGTGTTCTAACCCGGTTTGTGTACCGAGGAGGATCAGCTCTGTCATTTGTTAATTTTTTGGTATAAATCTCTCAATTGCTGCCGGTACTATTTCTTTGAATTTAAGCCACATCTGGTCTACACTTCTATTACTAATTTGGAATGAGTGGAGATTGTCTCTCAGGAAGGCGTCAAGTGAATTTTTATCTGCTTTTTTGAATACGTATATTTTTCGCTTATTTTTCGAGGATTTGGGGATTACAGTATTCAATCTCGCTACGACATTAATTCTATTTGATGTGAAGACTGCTTTACAGTTCACAAGACCATGATTATAAAACGATTTAAATAATCAAAGGTGATGGGACGTTGATGAACTGACTTGAAAACATATTTTTCGGTTGAAAGGTGTACTGCACAAGCAAAACAATAAAAATCGGTATAACTAAGCACTAAAAGCAGAAGTAATGAAGTAATGTGCACGTGTTCACTGCTCCATTTCCTTTTACTCCAAGGTTCTTGATAGTCATTTAGTCCCTCCATTTTTTATATCCCGATATGCTCTAAATGTTTTATTCTGCATTAAAAACTATTTTTTTTTCTCTTTTTACTTCGCTGTGATATATCGGCTGGTTATAATCAACGTGCAGCTACTTACAGAGATCCAGGATAGGCTATAATTATCGTATGGCAGCGAAACTTGGTAGACGTTTTAACAAGTTGATACGGAACAGATTTACGCTGGAAGAAAATTACTGTCAATTTTGGGTACAAGGTGCAAAACTAGAGCTGTGGATCCAAGGAAGTGATATAGGAATGTTTCCATATGTAATGGATTAGGAACTGGACGCTGATAGAATAGGTCAAATAAGTGATAAAGGCAGTTGGAAGTAACTTTTTTCCAGTTTAAATCGGTTCCGCATCAACGCATTACCATATCTATCAAGTATCGCTGCCATCCTATAATTACAGCCCACACTGGACGTCCGTGAGTAGCCGCACTTTCACTATAACCACCCGATATTTTGGCGTCGCGTCTTGCTTTTAAACTCTTCGAATTAGTTCTGAGAGCTAAGAGTGACGCTTTAGTCATGATATGTTAGAAGCTGCACGAGGCGAGTTACTCACGTGTCGCCTTGGCAATGGCGCCGATGATGACGGGCGGGATGGCCATGAGGACGCAGCCGAAGGCGGCCACGTATGACAGCATCTGGGCGCGGCCCGCGGACTTGCTGGACAGCACGCGCTGGAAGTACACCTGCAACAGCGCGAGCCCGGACCTGTACCACTAGCGTCCCCATTCACAGCGCCACAGCTTTCAAATCTCAAGGCCTGTCAGACTGACTGTTCCTGTACGTTCTCCTACACAAACATCTTCAATAAAAGTGAGTTCACTAGGCAGAATATGAGCTACCTTCTTAACATATCACACTGGTCATTTCAGTGCGCTGTAAATATTCGTAGTTTAGAACTGATACCAAGCTGTTAAGTGACACTACACCGCTGACGTCATGCCAGTGAACTGGTGTATGTCACAGTCGGTTGTATGGAATCAATACAGTGGGATGGGTCGATGTGTATGCAATGAGAGAGAAAAACTATCGTGTTTCGAAGTCCCCGTGGCCACATTGTGAATGAAACGGCCAAATTTGTTGGTGTATCAACGCATACCGCGCAATATGTCTTCAAGGAAACGTGTACTACTCACAAGAAATAAGAACAGTAGTCGTTATCAGATCCTGGACAGTAGACAAATCTCACGCCTTATCGATGACTAGGGGGTTTCAGACCACCCCATAAGTGAACTCGGGACTATCTAAATCACTTTCCGAGCGAACCTTGCGCAAGCAGTTTCCAAGCGAATATTTGCGAAGGTAGTGTACTTTTCCATGTGCCAACTCGTAAACCAGTGTACCTAGCCGTTTTCGACTTATGGCCGCGTTACAGGCGCTGCGCAGTGTTAGCCCAGTAGTCGGACTGCCACTGTTCTGCCCTGAGCTGGCAGGATTTCTTTTCAGGGTTTACTCCCTTAGGAAAGCTGGATTCGCCACGCCTCTAGCGCCTTCCCTGCCCTCTTGGTTGGAGATAAAAAAGAAAAGTGAAAGACATCCTCGGGCCTCGAAACCTAAACCGTTGAGGTCGAAAAAATAAGAGTTGGCCAAGGGAGGCCGATAGCAACGAAAACAGAAGAAGCCTGACACAGGTAAGTGGAAGTAATGTCAGACTTAGCAAAGGGCCCATGTGGTTGCCACCCACATACTCCTAAGGCGGGAGCCCCCTTTGGGGACTACTCTTTGTCTGGAATCTCATCAACTGACATGTCTGGCATGAGTGACTCTACTAGGAGCATAGCTCCCGCCAGCATAGCTCAGTGGATCACTGAGACACGCAAACCTCGCCACCAACGTTAAGGTTGTAGCCCTTGAGGAGGCCATCTACAGAGGAGCATTGTGAGGTCGGCGCATGATCTACAGGGTCCTCGATCGCCGATTTGATGATTTGATAATGAAGATGATGATAGTTTGATTTTATCCGTAATGGACATTAGCTCAGGGTTATTACGAAGTTAAAATGTCAGCTGAAGCACCTATTTAAAGTTAAAAAGAGCAAAGACTAAAATTTACCCTTTTCGACAGTCAAACCATCATCATCAGATTGCTTACACAAGAACCGCTAAATGCAATCGAGCTAAAATGTAAATATGAGCAGTACAACAATGTGGTCACTTCCCTTGCAACCACGTCTTAGTTTATCAGTTGACGGTGATGTGGGTGGACATCTCAAGAAGACATGATTACGAGGGAAGTGACGACGCTATTTTACTGTCCTTATTTGTATTTTATTTTTATCTCTTTTAGAGATTTCTGTATAATCATTCCGATGGCGAAGGTTTGACGTTCGAAACGGCTAACTTTTAATGATTATCACACTGAAAATTGATGGTTGAAGCGACATTTTAAGTTTGATTGCGAAGGTTGCTTCAAGCAATGGACTCTTCAAGTCAAATACTTTCTTGGACCAAAGAATACAGAAAGTGGACAGTAACTGACTGAAAGTATGTACCGTGAAATGCGATTTCTGCTTATTTTCAAAAGATGCAAGCGGTCAGAGCTGTGAAGGCCCAATAAAACCTCTAAGCCGCAGTGTGTGGATGGTGCTTTTGAAGCCGGCAGTTGTTCAGTTAGGTTTTTGAGGTAATTTTATGTACTGACTTGGGCCAGTCATCAAGATTACAAGGAGAACTAAGCAGGAAGCTTACTTTAACATTTCCGGTCACCGAGTGTTGTGCTTTCCTCTTCATATACATTATGAGTCTGCTGTGGAAACTCCAGTCTTCACAGACCTACAGGCATAAGTTCTTGGTTTGACGAACATCAGCTACAATCTTGTATCTTGTCAGGCCCACTAAATCGCTCGATCTTAATGCCTTAGGTAAAGTCTGAGACCGCAGGAAAGAGCGGATGAAACGAAACTATCAACATCTCCACAATTTGGCTCCAGTCACCCATTAATTGCTTCAGCTGGATCTGAGGATGCATGTGACAGCATGCGCTATCTAATACGTTCCAGACGCCACGTATAAAACAGGATTTTTCCCGCACTTATACCTCGGGTTCTATTGGTGATAAATAAGTAGGGTCAAGTGTTTTGGTCAGCTTTTGAGCTAGGGACTACTTGTGCACCCAGCAGAATGATTCTCTCACTGTAACTATGTCTAAGTTTGGATATTACACACTTTCTCCTGTTTAGGCAAACGGAGCAAACAGGATGATTAATTTTGTACTAGATGTGGTCTATGGTACGGTTAAAGGGGCTTATGGAGGGACCATTAATTCGTGGGTGGTTCCTGAGAAAACTCGAAAACATTTTTTTGAGTGCCAAAACCGAGTCGCGGAATCCAAAACACCCACGCTCTGCAAATAGCTGAAATTTTGACTACCTTCCTAAAATCCTGATCTCGAATGACCCTGAAACTTTTCTTAATATCTTTATTCGTTTCCTAAATACAAATGTTCAAGGCTACCCTACTTCCACATGTAAATTACGCGCGTAAAATCCGTTGTGAGGCGGCAATGTACTTCATAACGTGACGTAGCACAGAGAAATTTGCCGTTACGTACACTATGTGATCAAAAGTATCCTGACACCTGGCTGAAAATTACTTACAAGTTCATGACGCCCTCCATCGGTAACGCTGGAATACAATACGGTGTTGGCCTACCCTGATGACAGCTTCCACGCTCGCAGGCATACTGTCAATCAGGTGCTGGAAGGTTTCTTGGGGAATGGCACCACATTCTTCACGGAGTGCTTCACTGAGCAGAGGTATCGATGTCGTTCGTTGAGGCCTGGAACGAATTCGGCGTTCCAAAACAACCCAAAGGTGTTCTATAGGATTCAGGTCAGGTCTCTCTGCAGGCGAGTCCATTACACAGATGTTATTGTCGTGTAACCACTCCGTCGTCCATTGTGAACAGGTACTCGAGAGTGTTGAAACATGAAATCGCCAACCCCGAATCGCTCTTCAACAGCGGGAAGCAAGAAGGTGCTTAAAACATCAATTTATGCCTGTGCTGTGAGAGTGCCACGCAAAACAACAAGGGGTGCAAGCCTCATCCATGAAAAACACGACGCAACCGTATCACCACCGCCTCCGAATTTTACTGATGGCACCATACACGCTGGCAGATGATGTTCACCGGGCATTCGCCATACCCACACGATGCCATCGGATCGCCACATTGTGTACCGTGATTCGTCACTCCACACAACGTTTCTCCACTGTTCAATCGTCCAATGTTTACGCTCCTTACACCAAGCGAGGCGTAGTTTGGCATTTACGAGCGTGATGTGTGGCTTATGAGCAGCTCCTCGACCATGAAAACCAAGTTTTCTCACCCACTGCCTAACTCTAATAGTACTTGCAGTGGATCCTGATGCAGTTTTGAATTTCTGTGTGATGGTCTGGATACATGTGTGCCCATTACACATTACGACCCTCTTCAACTGTCGGCGGTCTCCGTCAGTCAACAGACGAGGTCGACCTGTACGCTTTTGTGCTGTACGTGTCACTTCACGTTTCCACTTCACTATGCCATAGAAAACAGTGGACCTATGGATGTTTAAGGGTGTGGAAATCTCGCGTACAGACGTATGACCCAAGTGGCACCCAATCTCCTGACCACGTTCGAAGTCCGTGAGTTCCTCGAAGCGCCCCATTCTGCCCTCTCACAATGTCTGATGACTGCTGAGGTCGCTGATATTGAGTACCTGACGGTAGGTGGCAGCACAATGCACCTAATATGAGAAATGTATGTTTTTGGGCATGTCCGGATAGTTTTGATCACATAGTGTATCTCCATTATCAGTAGAAGGGTTCTTGGAGCCCTGTGTTGTAGTACTGAAGCACTATCAAAATTGTCTACACATAAAATCGGGTCTGAGTTGCATAATTAGTTTAACTTTATCTCAAATCCACAATTGTAAAGTATCAAAATGTTACAGACCCATAAAGTTCTTTTCACATAAGCGACATTCTCCGCAGTAGCAGGGAAAAGAAGGGAACGAGAACCCTTTCGGAACATGAAGAAAGAGAATATGGTCCTGTTTATTAAAAATCTTTGAGAGAAAAGTTAGGAGCAATTTCTTCATTCTACCTTCCTCAGCACATTTAAAAACTTTCCCAAAAATGTTGGCATGCGTACATATTCGCGCTTTTTTATGCTGAGAGACGAGACAGTGGCAGTGGGAAAGAGACGGAAAAGTAATACATACTGGAAGATAGTAGAGACTGGTTGTGACATAGAAAGAGCAAAGGAGATAGTGACAGTGTGAGAGAGCGTGGCATTGGAACGTGGTTGACAGTGACAGAATGGTATTAGGAAAATAGTGAAGGAGACAGCGCCATTCGGACAGGAATAATGACTTCACGCTCCGCCTCTACCCTTGCTAACTGTCTTAATTCTGCGAAGGTGAGTCCACAGCTTTCTTCAAATATTCCGCCAACGGAAAAAAAGGAAAAAGTGGAAATGAGAGCCAGTGATAAAGTGAGAATGATCTATGATAATGACAACTAAGAACAGAGAGATAATGACTCTGTGAAGAGACAACAGTAATTGGAATGTATGAATCAGATAGCGACAGTAAGAGGGAGCAAGAGGGAGACAGTGACAGTAAGAGGAGAGAGAACGAAAGAGTCTATGATCGTCAGGCTGCGGACATTAACAAAGAGATATAAAGAGATAATGACAATAAGTTGGACTGAATGATTGAGTGAGAATGGACAAGTGGGAATGGATGGGTGTGAGCGACTTACAGCGATGGACTTGTGGGTGTGAGTGAGTTATAGTCGGGGGTGCCAGTGCGAGTGAGCGATGAGCTGCGAGCTAAAAGAGCGCGAATATGTTGGCATGTTTTCAATCAGTGTTTTAATAGGAGCATATTCACCTTTTTCGTGCTCCGACAGGAGCATTTTTCCGTTGGTCGAATATCTGAAGAAAGTCGTGGACTCACCGTCACAGAATTAAGACAATTAGCAAGGGTAGAGGCTAACCATGATGTCATCTGGAAGTGAATTATGTTTGCCCAGCGTGCTGAGTCACAACCTGTGACCGTTAGGATGTAAACCAGCAATAAAATGTGATGGACGACTTCTGCTGTATGTGGCAACAAGAGTGAAAGGGACACCAGCTACAGACCTACACCGAGAGTGGCGTCCCAGACAGCAGCCATACCTCCAGCTCCACTCAGTGTCACTTGGCGCCACCCCTTGATATACGATGGGGCATCAGCAGCCCCACATGTCTAAGCATAATGATGTTTACAGAAAAGATGATATTATATGTCATAAGCAGTATGCTACGATGCGGACTCCTGGTAACTGAATACATATTATACAACTGGTGTCCTGTGAGTTTTGGTAGGATAAACAACAACTTCCAAATTACGTCTAACAAAAATAGTTGCGCTACATATTTGTGTTATAATGAAACACTTGAAGTGTTCATCTTCCGCATTTGTATTATCAGTTTTCTTGCAATGAAATACAGTCTCCATTATCTTTGTATTTACACAGTCAAAAACGTTGCATTGAATTGTAAACCACTTTTGTTCACTTACAAAACGAATTTTCTCTGTGCACCACATGTTATGATTTACAGACAGTGGAAACAAATACAGTTTGCAAAGTACATGAGTATCAAAACTGCAACAATGCAATCATACAAAGATGTGGTATATGGGTGAAGAAAACATAAATTACTGTTATATTGAAATAGTGTTTTACATTAAATCTAATGCATTAAATGCAGACAGATTTTGTGAATAACAGCACTACAAACTTATTTCATACAAAAATAGAGATAAAAGTCTCAGCAAAAAGTGATAACAATACATTACAATTTATTAGTGTTTAGTGACGTATATAATAGTGACTATTGTAGGTACATTCAAAATTATAAGGAAAAAATGAGAACCTGAACAATCCCATGTACAACTTGCATCTGTAGATAGGAAACAGCCTCTCGCCTTTACAGTTCTCACACTTCCTCCAATACACACATGATTAAATAAAGAAAAACAAATAATCTCATGTAACTAGAAGAAGGAATTAGAAGCCTTTAAATCGATTAATAATTCTAGTTGGGTTAAAAATAAGCGAGCAGGCCAACATAAATTCTTTGATGGGGTAGTTAACACCACTGACATCCATTTCAGTGACAGTGAATTTACTCTATTAAGTAAGGGTCTCAAATATAATCTTACAACAAAACACAACAGTCAGTGTCAAATATCTTACTGCCTGTACAAAACTTGCATGTAACACAGCTAAACTACATACTTGTGAGGAAAATGCAATATCTTTTAAGTCAAATAAATTGATAATGATACATCTAAAAGCAAATAGTACCCACAGAAACACTGAACTAAAATATTATCAACAATTTCAAAATCAAATTATATGCAAATTGTCTGAAAATGAAGTACTCATAGTAAAAAGTGATAAAGAAAGGTTTATTGTCATATAATATGAAAAGGAATATATAGAGAATACATTACAATTTTTCCATAGCAACAACATTACTGAAATAAAGTATGCTACCACCATAAAATTCCCAACTTAACTCCAAAATCTTCTAAATAACTGTCACTTTTTATTGAATGAGCAGCTGTATAACAATGTATCCCTTAGAACCAAAACTACATGAACAGTCGAAGAAATGTAAATTTAACATGAGAAACACGTCTGCATACTTTATAAGACGTAAGCTGAGAGAACTCATTGCCAAATAGTATACCTTTGAATATAAATATACCATAGACAACACACATGAACTCATAACCTATATTGAAAAGACCCACATCCCACCCACTGCTAAATTTGCATCACTCAACATAGTCAATCTCTGCACAAATATCCACGTTAAAGAAACTAGTAACATTATAAGAAAAATCTGCTTAGGTATTAGAAAATTAGTCCTGCAGACACATATGAATCCACAGAAGTACTCACACTCATCCTGGAGCACAATTACTTTAGCTTCAATAGTAAGTTTTACCAACAACATAGTTTGGCAATGAGCAGTGGCTTAGCTTGAATATTAGTAGACATTTACATCAGCCACATAAAATAAAAATACTTCTCAACTCTCAACAAGCCACAAACAAAATAACATAATACAAAACATACACTGGTGATGCAATCCTGCTTGTTGATGGTACAAACAGTGAAACTGAAATATTGGCAACATGCCACAGCAAAAGGCAAAAAAATATTAAATTAACAGTTGAGCATGAAACAAATAAGAGCATAAATTTTCTTGACCTTAAAATCTTTAATGATAGCCACAAACATCAATTTAGCATCTAAAGGAAATCCGTCAAAACAGATGTCAACATTGACAGCTCCTCATGTCATCCCAGCCAACACAAAATGTCATACTTCAGAGCCACCGTACACTGAATGCAAAAAGTACCTATGAATCACACATATCAATAACATGAAATCATTATAATTAAAAGAGTTGCCCAGAATAATGGCTATGGTCCTATAATAATAGACAAACACGACAACAAAATTAAAAAAAAGTCCCCAACTGCACAGCACCACAGTTTACACAGAATTAATCAAAAACAAATCAACTTCCTGCAGAAGCCAAACATAAATATATGGTTATCATGTATATAGGTTCAAAAAAGAAGGAAAATAACAGCAGCTTATCTGGTAACAATAAATTAGGAATACACAAGCTCTAATGTGATTCACGCCCAAAAGTTTTGAGATTAGGTAGAAAGAGCTCCTCAATGTCTTAAGGATTGGAAACTTGATTAAATCTACGTTTTTAGCCCACATTGCGGAAGAAAACCATTCAGTGACAAACACTGAAAGCAATATGAAAATATTACATTTAGCAGAAAAAGGAGTCAGTTTGAATGTATTAGAGGAAATAGATATACATACACACAAAAGCAGTTCCACTGACTACATCCTTAATGAGCAAACTGAATTGGCTAACACACCTTTCCTGGTAAACTTACAGAAAGTACTTACTGTGCTCCAATATAAATAATATTTGTGCACCTATCTGCAGAACAAGTAAGAAATTTTATAATATTGTATGTACCTAGAATAGTCGGTGCTATATATGGTAGTAAATACTAATAATAAAATTGTATGTACCTAAAACAGTCAGTTTTACATCTGGCACTAAACACTAATAAATGTTAATGTATTCTCATCACTGATGTTCAAATAGCACACAAGAATTCACACGCTTCTTGCCCAGACTTATATCTCTATTGTTATATAAAATATTTTTCTAATGCTGTAATTCACAAAATCCCATGTATTAATCCTTTCTGTCTGCATTTAATGCACTAGATTTTATGTAAAACGCTATTTCAATATAGAATTAAAGTAATTTACGTTTCCTTCCCCCTCAAAGATGCCATATCTTTGTGTGATTACATTGTAGCATATTTGATACTCACGTGCATTGCAAAATGTGTATCTGTTTTTGTATGCTGTAATTCAAAATATGTGGTGCACAGTGAAAATTCGTTTTGTAACACAACGAAAGTGGTTTACAATGCAATGCGATGTTTTTGACTGTGAAAATACAAACATAATTGAGAATGTATTTCACAGCAAGGAAACTGTTAATACAAATGTGCCAGGTCAATATTTCACATGTTTCATTATAACACACATATGTAGAGCAACTATTTTTGTTACTTGTTTGTAATTTGAAAAATATTGTTTATCTTAGGAAAACAGGAAACCAATGTATTATATGTATTGATAAAAGCATGAAAAAACCATCTGATAAAATGTAAAAAATTCGATTTCTGAGAGTGTACTCCAGCCGAAATATCGGCGATTGCTGTAAATATTACCTGCCTGAATTCCTGTAAATTTGTTTGAAAATTTTATACACCAAGAGAAATTCAGGTCTCACAGGAATTTAATATTCTGGAGGACTTGTAATATTTTCAGATGTTTCAAAAGAAGAAGCATCATTTATGCTGGGTACTTCTTCATATTTAATAATTATCATTTTATTACTAATTGCTTGGAATCTTTCTGATTGAAGATAAACTACGCCGCCCCTTTAATTCCCATCAGAAATTAATTTTTGTATTATGATATACAGTGTAGTAAGAAGAACTGACCAGGTAAGAACTGGATTTGCAGTTATGATCAAAAATACCGATAGAAATGGCTGCAATCATATACGTTCATAAATGAAAGACACTTCATTTAAGGTTGAAGATAGTGGTTAAGCTCGTAAATATAATTGGTGCGCTAGAGGAAGGAAAGAGAGAAGAAACACATGCATTCTACGAATGCATGCAGACAATGATTAAAGCAGAAGTAGAATATTTAATAGTTGCTGGATATTTTAGTGTAAGTATAGGTAAAACCATTAAAGGAATAGTAGGGCCACATGGAGAACATACTAACAACTATAATATAAATCGGTTAAGAAGTTTTTGTCTTCAGTCACTTAAGGATAACAAATAGTTTTTCCATCTACAAAGATAAGGATAAGTTTAAATAGAGTGCTATGGGTACAATGTTGTAATAGACTACGTTATCACAAATGAGAATACCACATAATATAAAGCATAATATAAAGCATAGTATAAAGAATACACGAAGAAGCCTACAGAATACAATTACTACAAGACTCAAACATTATATAGTTACACAGAAAACGTTTAGCTGAAGTACAAAAACATGAGAAACAAAAGCATATCGTTAATGAATAGTGGACAGAAATAGTAAGAAGGATACACACAGCTTCTGGTGAAGCTTTAGAAACAGCATAAAATATAAAAACAAAAGACGACTCCCAACCTGGAATCAAGAACCAGCAAACATCATAAAATGTATAACACGGGCCTACCTGAAATATCTGCAATCATAGAAGCAAGAAGACTATATCAAGTACAAGCGACACGCAGCAGTTGTCAAAAGAGAGACTAGAAAAATAAAACAACGAAGCTGGGGATGTTATTTGAGTGAAATGGTGCGTGATGTACATGGGAAACAATCTAAAGCCTATAGGATGCTGGAACAACGTAATAAAGATGAATGAGATGGAGTTCAAGTTAACCTCATTTCAGCAATTGAGTTGTTAGATTATTTCCCAAATCCGCAGATAGATGATGAGGAAAATGTGAAGACTGCAGTTAGCGACTAGCATATTGATCTTATATCAACTGAAGAACTAAAGGGTGTGTTAAAAACATCTTAAACCAGAATATATCCAGGGGAAGGTAACATTAATGTGGAAGTACTTAAATTTGCATCAGAATCGTTACTCCTAAATACTTGGTGAAAATACAATAGCATACAAGAGGGTTGGTAAACAGCAACGTTATCACATTTTTAACAAAAAGGGGATCGCAGAAATGTGACAATTATTGAGGTATTAGCCTTCTGAACTGTAGATACAAGATATATGCAAAACTAATAACAAATAGACTAAAGATACTTTCGAAAACGAAAGATCAGAGTGGGTTCCAGATTGGAATATATTGCTTAGACAGTGTTTCTCTAGTCTGTCAAATTATTCAGAAACAGAGAGAACACTACCACCCAACAAACAGAGCTTATATTGACTATTATAAAGCTTTTGATAAAGCTAGCAGAGCAAATTATGGGAAATTTTAGAAACGAATGGTATCCCACTGCGTCTAATAAATGTAATTCAAAGTCTGTATCTATACTACAAAAGCAAAGTAAAAGAAAGAAGTTTGTTTGCAAGAAACATTCCTCATGGAGTGATACAGGGGTGTCCTTTATCATCCACATTATTTAATACACCGAAGAGCCAAAGAAACTGGAACACCTACCTAATATAGTGTACGGCCCCCGAGATCACGCACAAGTGCCGCAACACGACGTGGAATGGAATGAACTTGTATCTGAAGTAGTGCTGGACGGAACTGACACCATTAATCCTGCAAGGCTGTACATAAATGCGTAAGAGTACGAGGGGTGGAGATCTCTTCTGAACCGTGTGTTACAAGATAGCCCACATAGCCTCAATAATGTTCATGTTTGGGGAGTTTGATGGCCATCGGAAGTGTTTAAACTTAGAATAGTGTTGTTGGAGCCACTCTGTAGCAATTCTGGAAGAATGGATAGTCGCTTGTCCTGGTGGAGTTGTCCAAGTCCGTCGGAATCAGCGATGGACTTAAATGGATGCAGGTGGTCAGATAGGATGCTTATGTACGCGTGATCTGTCAGAGTCGTATCTAGACGTATCAGGGGTCCCATATCACTCCAACTGCACACGCCCCACACAATTACAGAGCCTCCACCTGCTTGAACAGTCCCCTGCTGACATTAATGGTCCAGGAATTCCTGAGGTTGTCTCCATACCCGTACACGTCCATCAGCTCGATAAAATATGAAAGAAAACTTCTCCGACCAAGCAACAAATTTCCAGTCATCAACAGTCCAATGTCGGAGATGATGGGCCCAGGTGAGGAGTAAAGCTTTGTCGTGCAGTCATCAATGGTACACGTGTGGGCCTTCGGCTTCGAAAGCCCATATCGACGATATTTCGTTGAATGATTCGCATGCTGACACTTGCTGATGGCCCAGCACTGAAATCTGTAGCAGTTTGCGGAAGGGTAGCATTTCTGTGACGTTGAACGATTCTCTTCAGTCGTCGTTCGTCCCTTTCTTGCAGGATATTTTTCTGGCCGCAGTAATGTCAGAGATTTGATATTTTACCCGATTCCTGATATTCACGGTATACTCGCGAAATGGTTGTACGGGAAAATCCTGACTTCATCGCTACCTCGGAAATGCTGTGTCGCCGGCCGCTGTGACCGAACGGTTCTTGGCGCTTCAGGCCGGAACCGCGCTGCTGCTACGGTCGCAGGTTCGAATGCTGCCTCGGGCATGGATCTGTGTGATGTCCTTAGGTTAGTTAGGTTTAAGTAGTTCTAAATCTACGGGACTGATGACCTCAGATGTTAAGTCCCAAAGTGCTTAGAGCCATTTGAGCCATTTGAATGCTGCATCGTATCGTTCGTGCTCCGACTATAATACCACATTCAAACTCACTTAAATCTTGATAACTCACCATTGTAGCAACAGTAACCGATCTAACAACCGTGCCAGATATTTGTCTTATATAGGCGTTGCCGACTGCAGCGCCGTATTCTGCCTGGTTTATACGTCTCTGTATTTGAATACGCATGCCTATACTACTTTCTTTGGCGCTTGAGTGTATATACATAGATGGCGTCATAAGTATATGGTAGAGGATAGTACCACCATTATAAGCTTAATAATAATACTGCAAATACATTCCTGTTTGCAGATGATCAAATAATCTCAGCGGAATCAGAAGATAAAATACAAAGAGCAGTTTGGTCCCTGCACAAGGTAGCAAACGATTATGACATGACAATATCTAAATACAAAATTATGACCATGGTTTTTATGTTGAGAAACATTTAAGAGCAAAAACAATAATTGATGATAAACCGCTAGAACAAATAAATACTTTTTAAATATCTGGGACATGAGGTCTCATATCACACACAATGATCAAAAATACAAAGTGCAAAATTCCAACAGTTGATAGGTACTATAAATCGCACTCTCCTCAAAAAAATTGAAAAGAGACAGTACTAAAAAATTATAATGTGGTGTCGGTAGTAAGAGCTCTCATGTATGGGTGAGAGACTTGAACTGTAGCCGCCAGTCAGAGAAGGATAACTGAGGCAGCAGAGATGTCTCAGTTCATTATGGCCTACTCAAGTTCATTACGGCCTACTCTAGTTTTCTCAGATAAAAGGCTGTATGTATGAAGAATAAATAAGTAAGATCTCTATCTGGTTACAAACTCATTGATCGGAAAACAAATAGTGAAATAGGAAATGAACTGGATGTCAAAAGCATACTTAAGAAAATAGAGAAGTACAGGAAGAACTGACATCAACACATTCCAAGGACGTCATAAGAACGAATATCTAAATTAATATACAGATATACACATACACCTCAAGGGAAAAGAAATTTTTGATATCCTGAGAAGAGATAGAAGGATCAGCTGCACTGTATTTGAAATTGGAACGCGCAAGGATGTGTAAAAGAAAACTGGACATGATGACGATGAATTGTGATGTAGTCTACAACAATATTTATGGAGTAAAGAGAACGAATATCAAGCATCGAAATCGGGAGGCACTAGTGCTCAATCTGAAGTTCACATATTATCATGGATCAATTTAAAAAGAAAGTTATAAAATATAATCAAGAAAGATTCTATAACGCTTAGCGTGTGAGAGATGGAAGTGCTAGGAATGAAGAGCAACAATAAAGCATAATGGCGCGTTACCTAGCCTGCAGGCCGCAGCATTCCGCACTGTTGAATAGACGGCGGATGGCGTGTGTCCACGAGAACTTCTGTGATGCTCGCGGACAGCCGAATTTCAGGGTGTACACTACTTTCAGTTGCCGCTGTTCCTACAAAAACCTATGTCTGTCCTAGCACTAAGTTCTTTGGGAACAGTCCAGATCTGTCAGATTACCATTACTTAATGGTACTAACAGCCAACTACCTACCAGAAATGCATCCCGGTGCTCCCGGAGTTCTTCTTCAAAGCGAGAGGCTTCTATAACGATATCACCATCTTCGAGACCACGAATAGCAACGGTTAGCAAGGCTTTACCTTAACATTAACATGAATAAAAATTACTCCTACTCACAGGGAATACCGTTAAGCACTTTGTCCCACTCTCATCTCGGGAACGTCAGAAATTCGTCAGACAGTGTTTTTTATTTTAAATTACAGTTTAATTTCCTAGTAGAATAAATGTAGTATCACACCCTGATGATAAATTTCCAAGAAGGTTACGTCAGTTATTGTATCCAGCTGACAGGACGGTTGCTGTTGGGCATCTCCCATGTCGTGCATTTCGTGAGGGTTCTGTATCAGCTGCAGGACAGGGAATCGGGAACCAGGCACGAAAATACCTACCTCCATTTGTGTCCCAGCGAAAGTGTGGTGGTCTCGAGTCCTAAAGCTTACCACATGAATAAGAGTAGCTCTGCGTCATTGTATAGCACATGAAATGCGCATTTATATCTTTAATCTGCGCAGCACTTGTCTCAAGGTTTTATAGTAGTTCTTTATTACGAGAATGCAATGGATACACGTAACTGTATCGTCAACGGGTATTGCTGTTTATTTTTCCTTGTGGAAAAATCACCTGTTCAGCAGTCCGTCAGCAACATTGGCGAATTTTTCATTCGTTACGACTGTAAGGGCAATTTTCCAATTTGTATTACTTGTTTCTAATTAATATAAAGGGCGTTCAGTAAGTAACGCAACATATATTCCTCCTGAACAGATTCGATAAAAAAATGCAGAAGTTGTTGTGGGACGTCGAGGAGTATTTTCGTTTCTGCTGCTACAGCATCATGAAGTTTCGATAGCAGTCGGTGCTATATGTAGCCTTCAAATTGGAGTCTGTAACGTAGGTGCATTCCAGGCAGAGAGCTGTCATTGAGTTCCCTTTGGCGCAAAACCAGAGCACCGCGGATATTTACAAGTGCTTGCAGAATCTCTACGGAGACCTGACAGTGAACAAAAGCACAGAGAGTTGTTTGGTGAGGCATCTGGCATCACTGCATCAAGGTCCGAAAACCTGGCCGATCTCCCGCGTGCTGGCCAGCCGCACACAGCTGTGATTCCTGCAATGTTGGAACGTGCGGACACTCTCATTCGAGGAGACCGATGGTAGTGCCGACACGCTCGTCCAACAGTAGGAGTACACAAAAGTGTGTCCCGCTGGGTTCCTCGCCTCCAAATAGAAGACAATAAAGAGCGACGGAGGAACATCTGCACAGAGTTGCTTGTGCGTTACGAGGCTGTTAGTGTCACTTTTTTGTCGAGCATCGTCACAGACGATGAAACATGGGTTCATTACATCGAACCGGGAAGATATGGTCATCCAAAAGCTCGAAGCTGCACCCTCAACCGGTAAAGTCAAGGCGACGTTCTTCTGGAATTGTGTTTTATGTTCTCCCTCATCGTGCAACTATCAACTCTGAAGTGTATTGTGCTAATCTCAGGAAATTGAAGAAACGACTTCGGCTTGTTCGTCGTCACAAAAATGCAAACGAACTTCTCTTTCTCCATGACAACGCTAGGCTTCATACAAGTCTGCACACCCGAGGGCAGTTGACACAACTTCATTAGACCGTTCTTCCTCGTCCACCCTGCAGCCCGGATCTCGCATCTTCCGACTTCCATCTGTTTGGCCAGTGAACGACGGATGGCACGAGATGATGAGGAGGTTACTGTAGCAGTTAGACGTTGGCTCCGTCGTGGACCAGTAGAGTGGACCATGCGAGAGTAAGGTGGTGTAAGGCTGTCGCATTCAAAAGAGATTACGTTGAACAGTCGGATTTTGCAGCCAAAAGAGTGCGGAACAATATGACGTATCGGAATCCTGAATACAACAAACCTGCCTTCTTAAAAAAAATATGTTGCATTACTTATTGAACGCCCCTCGTAATTTAGTTATAGCGTTGATTAGTGTGTCTTATGATCTAATTTTTGTATTTCTTTTCTTAATTTTATTTCCAAACAAAAACTCAGTGCGAGTGATTGCCTGTTGCTGCA
Organism: Schistocerca nitens; assembly: GCF_023898315.1. NCBI lineage: Eukaryota > Metazoa > Arthropoda > Insecta > Orthoptera > Acrididae > Schistocerca > Schistocerca nitens. The sequence continues at coordinate 709,466,071 of NC_064614.1, read as the reverse complement.
GTACGTACCTGCCAAGGGATGCCCCCGAAGACGAGCAGCAGCCCGTAGTCGATGTAGGAGGCGATCTCCTCCTTGGCGACGCTGCCCACCCAGTCCACGTTCTCCGGCGACAACGAGCCCACCTGCTCGTTCAGCCACGCAAACGGGATGCACAGCCACTGTGACAACACAAGCACGTGTCAAGTCTCCTGTTTTCGCCGGGTAGCCTCCCTGTATGCCAACCTTGCATGCGAATACACCTCAGAAAGCGCAGTGAATTTTTGTGCGTCTTCTTGTACCATCGGAAACCACTACAGCAGCAATTGTTGGCACTGTCAGGGAACATGAAAACTACAAATCTGTGTACGTATTGAAACGGATCCGCCAGATGTTTGTGTTTCGTTGCCACTAGTTTCCTGTATGCGACGGTAGCAAATCTCTAGAAAGGAAGTCGTACATCTGTATTTTATTTACCTATATTTCTCCTCTGTCCTAATCCAGAGAACCACATCACAACGTATGATTATGAATGAATTGAACGTTTATTTCCCGCAAGTGACAGGAACCTGTAGTCTGCTACAACAGTTCTGCCAACTTGAGTTGGTGTAGGCAGGGTGGCAGAGGGGTCTAGCTGCATCGACAGGACAGGCTCGTCTGTCAGGGGATTCCCCTTAGATTGGCAAGGGGTGTCTCGTCCTCTCTCTGGTTAGTTTCCCCCACCACACTTTCAAACCAGGACCGCTGGTCAACATCCAGTGCCCGGCACTCTGATGGCGATACTAAGTCAAGGAAGTGCAGTCTTCCAGGCAACCTGTCATGTTTTGGCTTCAACTGTTAGTGTTTCATAAATGAGCTACGATTGTGTTCAATAATTTTCTACATCTACATCTACATTTATACTCCGCAAGCCGCCCAACGGTGTGTGGCGGAGGGCACTTTACGTGCCACTGTCATTACCTCCCTTTCCTGTTCCAGTCGCGTATGGTTCGCGGGAAGAACGACTGTCTGAAAGCCTCCGTGCGCGCTCTAATCTCTCTGATTTTACATTCGTGATCTCCTCTGGAGGTATAAGTAGGGGGAAGCAATATATTCGATACCTCATCCAGAAACGCACCCTCTCGAAACCTGGCGAGCAAGCTACACCGCGATGCAGAGCGCCTCTCTTGCAGAGTCTGCCACTTGAGTTTATTAAACATCTCCGTAACGCTATCACGGTTACCAAATAACCCTGTGACGAAATGCGCCGCTCTTCTTTGGGTCTTCTCTATCTCCTCCGTCAACCCGATCTGGTACGGATCCCACACTGATGAGCAATACTCAAGTATAGGTCGAACGAGTGTTTTGTAAGCCACCTGCTTTGTTGATGGACTACATTTTCTAAGCACTCTCCCAATGAATCTCAACCTGGTACCCGCCCTACCAACAATTAATTTTATACGATCATTCCACTTCAAATCGTTCCGCACGCATACTCCCAGATATTTTACAGAAGTAACTGCTACCAGTGTTTGTTCCGCTATCATATAATCATACAATAAAGGATCCTTCTTTCTATGTATTCGCAATACATTACATTTGTCTATGTTAAGGGACAGTTGCCACTCCCTGCACCAAGTGCCTATCCGCTGCAGATCTTCCTGCATTTCGCTACAATTTTCTAATGCTGCAACTTCTCTGTATACTACAGCATCATCCGCGAAAAGCCGCATGGAACTTGCGACACTATCTACTAGGTCATTTATATATATTGTGAAAAGCAGTGGTCCCATAACACTCCCCTGTGGCACGCCAGAGGTTACTTTAACGTCTGTAGACGTCTCTCCATTGATAACAACATGCTGTGTTCTGTTTGCTAAAAACTCTTCAATCCAGCCACACAGCTGGTCTGATATTCCGTAGGCTCTTACTTTGTTTATCAGGCGACAGTGCGGAACTGTATCGAACGCCTTCCGGAAGTCAAGAAAAATAGCATCTACCTGGGAGCCTGTATCTAATATTTTCTGGGTCTCATGAACAAATAAAGCGAGTTGGGTCTCACACGATCGCTGTTTCCGGAATCCATGTTGATTCCTACATAGAGATTCTGGGTTTCCAAAGACGACATGATACTCGAGCAAAAAACATGTTCTAAAATTCTACAACAGATCGACGTCAGAGATATAGGTCTATAGTTTTGCGCATCTGCTCGATGAACCTTCTTGAAGACTGGGACTACCTGTGCTCTTTTCCAATCATTTGGAACCCTCCGTTCCTCTAGAGACTTGCGGTACACGGCTGTTAGAAGGGGCGCAAGTTCTTTCGCGAATTCTGTGTAGAATCGAATTGGTATCCCGTCAGGTCCAGTGGACTTTCCTCTGTTGAGTGATTCCAGTTGCTTTTCTATTCCTTGGACACTTATTTCGATGTCAGCCATTTTTTCGTTTGTGCGAGGATTTAGAGAAGGAACTGCAGTGCGGTCTTCCTCTGTGAAATAGCTTTGGAAAAAGGTGTTTAGTATTTCAGCTTTACGCGTGTCATCCTCTGTTTCAATGCCATCATCATCCCGGAGTGTCTGGATATGCTGTTTCGAGCCACTTACTGATTTAACGTAAGACCAGAACTTCCTAGGATTTTCTGTCAAGTCGGTACATAGAATTTTATTTTCGAATTCACTGAACGCTTCACGCATAGCCTTCCTTACGCCAACTTTGACATAGTTTAGCTTCTGTTTGTCTGAGAGGTTTTGGCTGCGTTTAAACTTGGAGTGAAGCTCTCTTTGCTTTCGCAGTAGTTTCCTAACTTTGTTGTTGTACCACGGTGGGTTTTTCCCGTCCCTCACAATTTTACTCGGCACGTACCTGTCTAAAACGCATTTTACGATTGCCTTGAACTTTTTCCATAAACACTCAACATTGTCAGTGTCGGAACAGAAATTTTCGTTTTGATCTGTTAGGTAGTCTGAAATCTGCCTTCTATTACTCTTGCTAAACAGATAAACCTTCCTCCCTTTTTTTATATTCCCATTAACTTCCATATTCAAGGATGCTGCAACGGCCTTATGATCACTGATTCCCTGTTCTGCACATACAGAGTCGAAAAGTTCGGGTCTGTTTGTTATCAGCAGGTCCAAGATGTTATCTCCACGAGTCGGTTCTCTGTTTAATTGCTCGAGGTAATTTTCGGATAGTGCACTCAGTATAATGTCACTCGATGCTCTGTTCCTACCACCCGTCCTTAACATCTGAGTGTCCCAGTCTATATCTGGTAAATTGAAATCTCCACCTAAGACTATAACATGGTGAGAAAATTTATGTGAAATGTATTCCAAATTTTCTCTCAGTTGTTCTGCCACTAATGCTGCTGAGTCGGGAGGTCGGTAAAAGGAGCCAATTATTAACCTAGCTCGGTTGTTGAGTGTAACCTCCACCCATAATAATTCACAGGAACTATCCACTTCTACTTCACTACAGGATAAACTACTACTAACAGCGACAAACACTCCACCACCGGTTGCATGCAATCTATCCTTTCTAAACACCGTCTGTACCTTTGTAAAAATTTCGGCAGAATTTATCTCTAGCTTCAGCCAGCTTTCTGTACCTATAACGATTTCAGCTTCGGTGCTTTCTATCAGCGCTTGAAGTTCCGGTACTTTACCAACGCAGCTTCGACAGTTGACAATTACAATACCGATTGCTGCTTGGTCCCCGCATGTCCTGACTTTGCCCCGCACCCGTTGAGGCTGTTGCCCTTTCTGTACTTGCCCAAGGCCATCTAACCTAAAAAACCGCCCAGCCCACGCCACACAACCCCTGCTACCCGTGTAACCGCTTGTTGCGTGTAGTGTACTCCTGACCTATCCAGCGGAACCCGAAACCCCACCACCCTATGGCACAAGTCGAGGAATCTGCAGCCCACATTGTCGCAGAACCGTCTCAGCCTCTGATTCAGATCCTCCACTCGGCTCTGTACCAAAGGTCCGCAGTCAGTCTTGTCGACGATGCTGCAGATGGTGAGCTCTGCTTTCATCCCGCTAGCGAGACTGGCAGTCTTCACCAAATCAGATAGCCGCCGGAAGCCAGAGAGGATTTCCTCCGATCCATAGCGACACACATCATTGGTGCCGACATGAGCGACCACCTGCAGATGGGTGCACCCTATACCCTTCATGGCATCCGGAAGGACCCTTTCCACTTCTGGAATGACTCCCCCCGGTATGCACACGGAGTGCACATTGGTTTTCTTCCCCCCTCTTGCTGCCATTTCCCTAAGGGGCCCCATTACGCGCCTGACGTTGGAGCTCCCAACTACCAGTAAGCCCATCCTTCTTTCAGTTTTTGGAAGTTAGCTGAAAATTATGGTAGTTATTTCGGTTGTAATTTTACATGTGAGAGAACGATTGCGCTTTCTATTGGAAGTACTTTGTGTTCAAATGGAATTGCTACCCCGAGCGGCGCTAATACAAGGAATCTTTGTTCTTATAGAAGAATTAATAAAGTAAATTCATATCCAACTTAGTCTGTCAAGCAAATTCATGGGAAATAACTGTGCTTCACCTTCTGTTAGTGGTGCGTACCTCCCAACGCTCTAGCAGTCAGAAGTCAGCACTCCTGCGGTACAAATCATTTACTGATTCACTTTCAAATGTAATAAAGTTTATTTTTTGCATAAAATTTGTTGTTTCCTACTACTCATGCGTTTACCAAGAGCCCAGACCCCTATAATTCTTTTTTTTATTTTGCTGTTAAAAATTGATAAGGCATCCCACAGGTGCAGCGCGACTATGGATGTGGGACCAAGGGGCACAACTATCGGGGTGCTAAGACGCTGTTAAATTTCTTGTTTTTAATAGTTTGTGGCCTTTTTTCAGCCACATTTTCAGGGCTGGTAGTAGGAATTAACGCCTGTGTTCAACCAGTCTGTAAATAATGTGCGCACCCTGAGAGCCTATTGGTTATACGTGAGGATTTCCGAGTTAAAGTTTCTCTTTCTTGTGAAATACAAGATATTTTCTTTGTCCACGCAAATGCTATGTACATCCAAGTGCTTCCAAAGTTGTAGATGAGCTCATATTCTTACTAGTTTATTGACAGTAATTAATTTCCTACGTCGAAAGAATATCTATGCATGCGGACACATTTTATCCGCTTTCTACAAATTTAATTTAGTGCGTTTTTCGTGGTTTGTTATCCGCCCACAATTGGCATCTCACTTCTCTGCCGATTACGCAATAGTTCTTGTAGACGTTGCTTGTAGTGGAGAATAGCATTTGTTGTTACTATTTAATGAAAAAACGTTAATGTTATTGTTTTTCTTCGTAATTTACGGTCCTGGGAATACTCATGGGTGCCTAGAAGGTTGTAGCTTCCCTGTATTAATGTACAGTTCATTTACTTTACAACTGTGAACCACTTTTAGTTAGTGTGTATGCGTTTTGTGTTCACCAACATCTGCTTTTTCTTGATAATAAATCTGTTTAATACAAGATTTAAGAAACCCGAATCTCCTATCTGACGAGCCTCAACCAGATCCTTATTCATATTCATAAATTTATCTGTTGCTCAATTTAAATGTTGATTCAATTTTATCATGTCTGTTGCCTGACTTAAATACTGATTCCTTATTTCCGACCAGGATATCATTCACGAAAAGCAAAACAAGTATCGCAAAATAAACCCTCAGTGCGAACAAGTAATAGGCAGCTTTCAAGATCAAACAGTTAACTTCTTTACAGTTCCCGAGTTATTGATATTTCAAAATCAGGATTTATTTTTATAAAGTCTCATCCATAACGGTGGTCAAGAAACTGAGTGGGACTTCATCGGCGTGGCCACTTATGCCTCCACCCTCACAACCGCCGCCAGACAGGGACCGAAACAAGAGCGCCTTATTGGTCTGCTGCCAGCACCAATGCCCTCCTAGTGCGGACGGCCGAACGCAGGCATCGCGGTCCGCTCTCTCTTACATCGTTCGCGCTCCGCGAAGCTTCTGCTTGCTGGTTAGGACTGTTGCGTGAAGTGTTATGACAAACTAGCTTGTTACCGGACTTGTACAGGACTGTTTCCCTACTGTTTCCTGATCACGAGAATGCGTATACTCTTGTGCTCCGTCACTGCAGCCTTTGTTAGTACGTACTTTGCTGTTCGTCGTAAAATTGTAGATACTATAGGGACATACAAGGTTTCAGTTTTGCTTTGTGCACGGCTCTGCAAGTAGATGCCACTGACACATCAATCTGAAATGCTCGTCAATTTCGGTCAAAAGCAAAACACCGCTTGCCACAGTCCGAACAACGTGCCGGAGCACATACAGTGCTCTAATTGTGAGGGTATAGGTTCCCGTGTGAACCATATTGCAGCACTTGCTTCGCACGTAATACACCCTGTACTATACAATATTAATATCGCTCAAATATTTCCTATTTTATTAAAAAGTGCGTAGTTAATTAAGTGCGTAACTGTGAGTCTTGATCAGTTCCACAATAGATGTGCCAATGGTGTCCCGAGAAAGGTTGCACTGCTTTCCGTTCGTTCAAACTAATTGTAAGACACTCTGTCTGTCTATAAGAATTCAACACTAGGCACTAAATCTATGGTCAACATGGAGATTACAGCAGATCCTCGGATATATCGCAAGTAAATTTTGTTTGTTGTCTTCAATAGAAGTTAAATCTGAAATACGACATGCGATTTCGCATGCCTTTTTCGTTTAATTTTAGGATGATTCAGTAACTGGAGAGTGATAACGGAGTGGAATCCAATAGCAACGTTTTATTTAATGTAGGTTGGATCACTGAGCTTCATATCCTTTCATTTACACGATGCTGGACTGTCGTGCGTGGGAATGCACAAAGGGCTGGATGTATCGAAAAAAACGGCCTTTTCTGCTGTCATCTCTGGCTGACTGATGGGCTTACTAGACCATAGTGCGTCTTACAACCGGGGCCTATCCAGCGATCGAACTAAGGGCGGGAGGCGATTCTAGCAGCAAGAGAGTAGCACTTTCTCATATTTTGCTGACAGCGTTTTTAAAGCAAGCACCTTACGGTTTTCAAAAGAATCACCGTTTGCCGAAAACAACCTCCTAACCTCGTAAGACCTTCTAATTTCAGAGGACCTGTGATGCGAGTCTAGTTTCTGCCCGCGAAAAGGTGCCATTGGCAAATTTGTCGCTGACGTCACGAAGACGGAGCATTTTCCGAAACTGGCGGCCATGGACGGTCTAGCGGGAAGAAACAGCCGCATGTGCTATTCTATGAAAATAGCAACGTGGCGGTGGCTGGATACGAAAGCGATCGGATTGGAGTCCGCTGCCAGACATGCTAGTGAGTGCATCTTTAGAGGCCATTCGAAGACGTGGAGATGTGCGCGTCGTGAGCATATCAGCAGCGGACAGCAGCGCGCATCTTAGCAGACGACGGTGAGCACAATTAACTGCTATTGCGTGATTGGACATTTTCTTGCTTCGCACTTGCGGAAATCAGAACGATCAACTGTCTTAGCGCCAGCGTTGCTGTAGTGAATGAGTTTCTCAATAACTATCTGATCAACAGCACCTCTTTTTTGTTTGGGGATATCAAGTTTCGAGAGTAAATTTCAGACCGCCATTAGCGTCAGAGGGCGATTTTTTTTGTTGGTTCAAGTATCGCTGCAAATCAAGATATCCATTAGTAGAATTTGCATAAAGAATTTGTAAGGTATTTCACATTTAATTCATTATCTCTGAGAATAATTAAGTATTTATTGAATAAATTACTATGTGAACTGAGAGATTGTTTCTGTTAACCACCTACTATTCATGATAAAAAATTTATCTGTGGAAACATCCACTTTATGATCTGTAGCTAGGTCATTAATAATTTTCGTTATCCACTAAAGTTGTGCACACTAATTGGTAACTTACAACATAAAGGCGTGTGTGACTCTCAAGTAGTTTTCTGGGTCAGTGTAACATTACACACTCAGGAGGTTTACAAATCTGCAGAATGGTCGTGTTCTCAAATAGTGGTTTGCTAGAGAGTTCAGTTGTGCAGAACCTCTTTTCTGACTTTACGAACAAGTTTTTGATTAAATGAGCGCGTCGCACATGGCAGAAACTGCTAAAACTATTACAGTTCCCACGTGTTTTTTTCATTAGATAATGATAAAACGGTAACATGTGATAATTCTTGGTTTATACTGAAGATATCAGAGATAAGTGGCGATCAGAATGCTATAACGAAGTATTCCTGGTAATTATTTAAGAAATTATCCTGGATGAGGGAAGAAAGGATAGACCATGTAGAAGTTTGAAAGGGAAGAAGATAGTACTGAAGAGAGTAATATTGCGAAAACTTGAAAGAATAAAGTCAGGGTGTCAAGCGATGAAACTAATGCAGAGAACGATAACTCAGAACTGTTTAGCTGACTTGTCTCTTAGAAAGATTAATTTGGGCCACAAAAGAATACTTTTGCTCCATTACTCCATAATTTAATGAAATGACAAGACAATGTCATGGCAAAATGAAGTAAAATGTTTCGCTATCTTCTGGCACAAAAGAAGGCTTTTCTGTTACATTTTAGTAAATCGCATAACGAATAGAGAAGAAAGATAGCATTACGTCAAAACGTACGAAAAAACAAACAGCCTGTTGTCACAACAGAATGAATGAATATATCATGCTGAATCAAGACCTAGACATGATTTATTGCAGATCATATTTGAGGGCTATGAGGTTATGTAATGATAAAAAAGAATCTTTTAGCCATACTGTTACCAGGTAGACTGGAACACTAGCTAAATTTACGTAAATTCACAATAATCATACATTACAACAAAGTCAACCAGAAAATTTTTAAGAATCCTAGAGGCATGGAAAGATTAGACACCATAATCTATAAAAAAAGGATGCCGATTTCAGTAGGTACGTAGCATAAAGGATGAGGAGTGTCAGTACAAAATCAGTTAAAGTAATTAGAGAGACAACCAGAAAAAGAGAAGAACTTAAGTGGAGTTACATTTTTATCTATGTGAAATGCAGAACTAATTTTGGTCGCATGTTATTAGCAATATCAGATTTGCTGAGCACACCGTGCTTTTTAGCCGGCAGAAAAGATGAACTTGCTGAGTGAAGTACATAGGACTATCATATGGATCAGACATCAACCTCACGAATTCCAAACTCAAGATAGTTGATAGAGGAATTCAGGTTCAACTCACAAGTCGAATGAAGGAACTGGAAATTGTGCACTCATTCATCTGTCTTCGGTCAACCATCTGCGACACGGGAAACTGTGAAGGCGAGGTAAGAAGGAGAATCACCCTATGCCGGATGACTGTGAAGAACTCACCAGTCTGGCAGAACACAACGATAATCAACACCACTAAACGTCCTACTTGTTAAATCACTCGTGATTTCTGACTTCTTTTGTGGTTTCGAAACATGGACCCTTATTACCAGAGACAAGCGCCTATTAATGTCTTTGAGCTTTGGTATAATAATGGCGTGTGACGAGGGCCTCCCGTCGAGTAGACCGCTCACCTGGTGCAAGTCTTTCGATTTGACGCCACTTCGGCGACTTGCGCGTCGATGAGGATGAAATGATGATGATTAGGAGAACACAACACCCAGTCCCTGAGCGGAGAAAATCTCCGACCCAGCCGGGAATCTAACCCGGGCCCGGATGATTGACATTCTGTCGCGCTGACCACTCAGCTACCGGGGGCGGACTGAGCTTTGGTGATGGCGTAAGATGCTGCGCATAAAAGGGACCGAATGAAGAATAGATTTGTTCATTATAGAGCAATTCAGTATTTCCAAGCGTCGTTCTTCTCTTGTCAGCCAAAAATGTCTCCGGTTCTTTGCCCACATCTTCAGAAGAGATGGAAGAAATCTAGAGAAAATAAAGATGGAAGGGGAGAGACCAGGAGGAAGAGCAGCGAGCAGGTGACTAGAACAAATCAAGATTTGTGGTCAGCCTCTTCAGCAGACTCTAAGAGGATCTGGAGACGTTTGCTCCGTTGGGTCACGACGCTCAGCAACGAGCACGACCACTTGTGATGATAATGAACGGAGGGTAAAGATAATAATTTCGATATCTAAGGCAACGAGAGTAACAGAAGTCTGTTACAAGAGACTACGCAATTTTGATAACTGGAGTGCAAAAAAAGATAAATTAAGGTTCTAGGTCTCAGACTTGGACTGGACGTAGATGGGGCAAGTAATGGACCATGGACTGCTTGAAGGAACTATCCCGTCATTGGCTTGAAGTGATTTAGAGAAACAACGGAAAATCTGAATGATAGTGGCCGGATGGACTTTCAAAACCTACTCCTCGGAAATGTAAATTTTGTGCTAGAGAAAACCCAAAGCTGCCTAGAACTGAAGCGTAAGTTTAGTGATAAAAATCATGTCAGTATATGAGAGGCAGTCAAATGAAAACCGAACACTCACTGCAATAAGACACTGAAGCGGTTCCATGGAAAAGTAATCACTACAAGCGTTAAAACATTTATCTGACTGGTAGACGAGACGATCAATTCCTGTTTCGCAGAACGCGGTCAGCCACCGATGAATCCACAACGGCACCCACTCAAACCGACTTCCGTGTCTGTCTTTCTTCAGGTCACCTAAGATGTGAAACTAAGATGGTAAAAGATCCAACATTCGGGTTGTACGGAGGATGTTCCTGTGTATCCCAACCGAATACTTGGCAGTGTGGGGGCGGACGTTATCATGCAACAGGATGATTCCGTTCGACAGCATTCAGCATTCCTGGACGTTTTGACTTTACGGTGCGTCTCAGTTTCTGTAGAGTGCCTTCATGGCGCTGCGCATTGATTGGGGTTCCATGCTCGAGGAAATCAACGAGCAGAAAAATCATCCTGTTGCACGATACGTCCGCCCCCACACTGACAATAGGACACAGGCCCCGTTTCAGTGATTTGATTGGGAAACACTGCAACATCCTTCGTGTGGCACGGATCTTTCGTCTTTCACTGCTTGTTTTCTTATATCTTCGGTGACCTGAAGAAATCCATGCGTGAACGTCGGTTTCAGTCCGATGAGGAAGTAAAGAGTGGGTGCGGCTGTGGATACGTCAGCGGCCGACCACGCCCTACGAAACAGGAATTGATCGTCTCGTCTCCCAGAGGGATAAATGTTGTACAGCGTGTGGTCCCCTTGTGGCGGGTGTTCGGTTTTCATTTGGCTGGCCCTTACACAATAGTTATCATTTTAGTAGAATAAAAATGAGCACAGCTTTGAAATGGGTTCAAAGTGAGATTGAGGACAACGACATGCATCCATACTCAGTACATCAGCGAGATACTGTGATCAGAGATCATTCACAGAGATGTTGTACTACAATAAAAGAGTCCTTTGCGTATGATGCGTCGCTTAGCTTTGTATAATTGTGGGTAAGTGTCAGTGTTCGAGTTCAACGGTCCTAAGATCTTCACTTATCACTTCTCTCACCTTTGATACTACTTTGTACACTGATGAGCCAAAACATCACGACCAACGCCCACCCTGGGGCTCAATGCCGCCCATCTGACGCTGCGGTCACGTGACGCCGGAAGGAAAGTAAATAAGCGAAATAGGGACGAATGGAGAATCATTCTAACGACGATGCGGCCCGCAAATGCGGAAATCGAATGACGTAATGTACTTTGACAAAGAGCAGATTGTTACGGCGTGGTAACTGGGAAGAAGCATTTCGGAAACTGCGCAGCTGGTCTGCTGTTCGCGAGCAACTATCGTGAACATCTTGGGAAAGCAGTTGTAGGACGGTGGAACCCCATCTAGGCGACGAGTTGTTGGACGTCCACGGCTCACCACAGAACGTGGGGTTCAGATGCTTCCCCGCGCTGTAAAGCAGAACAGGCGGTTATCTGTGCCACATCTGACGCCAGAGCGCAGTGCAGGTGGAGGCACAAGTGCTTCGAAGCACAGCGTTCAGCCCAGTTTGGTGAACACAGAACTCCGCAGACCACACGTACGTAACTGCATGTTGACCTAACAACATCGTCTGTTACTACTGTAGTGGGCACGGGATAATCGATATGGGACCGAAGGTCAGCGGGACCATGATACCTGATGGGATGAATTACGTTACAGGTCAATCGTCGTCATCCAGATGAACGGCTGCTCGAAACATCTACATTTACATACACACTCGCAAGCCACCGTATTCACTACTAGTCATTTCCTTTCCTGTTCCGCTCGAAAACAGAGCGAAGAAAAGCCGGCTGACTATATGCAACCGCCTTTTTTTCCCCTTTGAGTCATCAGTCTTCTCATTGGTTTGATATGGCTTTCCACGCATTCGTCTCCTGCGCATCTCAGAGTAGCATTCGCAACCTACGTCCTCAACTATTTGCTGGATGTATTCCGATCTCTGTCTTCTTCCACAGTTTTTACCCTCGGTAAATCCCTCTAATATCACGGAAGTTATTCCCTGATGTCTTAGCAAATGTCCTAGCAACCTGTCTCTTCTTCTTGTCAAAGTTTTCCATATATTCCTTTCCTCGCCGATTCCCCGGACAACCTCTTCATTCCTTACCTTATCAGTCCATAGTTTCAACATTCTTCTGTAGCACCACACCTCAAATGCTTAGATTCTCTTCTGTTCCGGTTTTCCCTCAGTCCATGTTTCAGCACCAGACAGTGCCGCGCTACAAACGTGCGTTCTCAGAAATTTCTTCCTCAAATTAAGGCCTATGTTTGATATTGCTTGACTTCTCTTGTGCAGGAACGCCATTTTTGCCAGTGCTAGTCTGCTTTTTATGTCCTCCTTGCCCCGTCCGTCATGGGTTATTTTGCTGCCTACGTAGCAGATTTGCTTAGCTTCACATCTACTTCGTGACCATCAATCTTGAAGTTAAGTTTATCGTTGTTCTCATTTCTGCTGCTTCTCATTACTTTTGTCTTTCTTCGATTTACTCTCAATCCATATTCTGTACTCATTAGACATACTCATTCAACAAGTCCTGTAATTCCTCACTTTCAATGAGGATAGCCTTGTCACCAGCAAACTTATCATTGATATCCTTCCACCTTGGATTTTAATTCCGCTCTTAAACTTTTCTTTTATTTCCATCACTGTTCTTCAATGTATAGATTGAACAGTAGGGACGAAAGACTACATCCCTGTCTTACACCCTTTCTAATCCGACAGTTCGTTCTTGGTCCTCCATTTACAGCGTTCTCTCTTCGTTTTTGTACATATTTTATATTAATCGTGTGGTGTCACAGCCAGACACCACACGTCCTAGGTGGTAGCTTAAATCGGCCGCGGTCCTGTAGTACATGTCGGACCCGCGTGTCGCCACTGTGTGATCGCAAACCTAGCGCCACCACAAGGCAGGTCCCGAGAGACTGACTCGAACTCAGCCCCAGTTGTACGGACGACAGAGCTAGCGACTAGACGTACGAAGCCTTTCTCTCTCATTAGCCGAGAGACAGAATAGCCTTCAGCTAAGTTAATGGCTACGAACTAGCAAGGCGCCATTAGCCTTACAGTGATTGTAATTAGAGTCTCACTTGTGTTCACCATAGAGATGTACAAGAAGACATTAAAGATAAGTATATGAGAAGCTCCGTTCTTTTCTTCATAGCATTAATTACGTATCCTGTTCCAGTACTTCACGCCCGTCTGCGTTAGTCTAGCGTGCTTTCTAAGCCACCTCTATCTACAAGGTGTTGGCCCAGCTGCCGACACATCAAATCGTCGTTTCCTACAGCTTACTCCCATTTTTTCCAGAATTTTTGAACAGCTTGCACCATTTCACATTGTCAAACAGTTGTTCTAGGCCGCCAAAACCCAGTAACGTGCCTTGATTTATCTCCAGTCTTGCTTTCATTATCAACCACAACATCATAACTGTGTCTCTAGCGCCTTCATCTTTTCTAAATCCAAACTGATTTTCATCTAACAGACCCACAATTTTGTTTTCAGTTATTCTGTATATTATTTTTCTCAGCAACTTGGATGCGTAAGCTGTTAAACTCACTGTGCAATAATTCTCGCACTTGTCGGCTCTTCCAGTCTTCGGAATTGTGTGGATGACGTTTTTCCTTCCGAAAGCGAGATGGTACACCAGTAGCCTCATACATTCTACACACGAACGTGAATAGTTGTTTTGTTGCCACTTCCCCCAGTGACTTTAGAAATTCTAATGGAACGCTATCTATCCTTTTTGCCTTCTTTGATCTTAAGTCTTTCAAAGCTCTTTTGTAATCTGATTCTAATACTGGATCCCCTATCTCTTCTAAAACCACTTCTGTTTCTTCTTCTATCACATCAGACAAATCTTCCCCTCATAGAGGCCTTCAATGTTCTGTTTCCATCTATCCGCTCTCTCCTCTGCATTTAACAGTGAGATCCCCATAGCACTCTTAATATTACCATCCTAGGTTTTAATTTCACCGACGGTTATTTTGACTCTTGTAGATGCTGTGCCAGTTCCTCCGACAATCACTTCTTTTTCGATGTCTTCACATTTTTCATGCAGCCATTTCGCCTTAGCTTCCTTGAACTTCCTATATCCTCCGTACGAGCACTGATTACGCTCATCTTATCTTCGTGGCTCTCATGCGAAATGTACGTTGGCAGCAGTGAAGTCAGGGGAAGAGTATTGTATGTCATTTTGATGATGTAATGATATACACTCCTGGAAATGGAAAAAAGAACACATTGACACCGGTGTGTCAGACCAACCATACTTGCTCCGGACACTGCGAGAGGGCTGTACAAGCAATGATCACACGCACGGCACAGCGGACACACCAGGAACCGCGGTGTTGGCCGTCGAATGGCGCTAGCTGCGCAGCATTTGTGCACCGCCGCCGTCAGTGTCAGCCAGTTTGCCGTGGCATACGGAGCTCCATCGCAGTCTTTAACACCGGTAGCATGCCGCGACAGCGTGGACGTGAACCGTATGTGCAGTTGACGGACTTTGAGCGAGGGCGTATAGTGGGCATGCGGGACGCCGGGTGGACGTACCGCCGAATTGCTCAACACGTGGGGCGTGAGGTCTCCACAGTACATCGATGTTGTCGCCAGTGGTCGGCGGAAGGTGCACGTGCCCGTCGACCTGGGACCGGACCGCAGCGACGCACGGATGCACGCCAAGACCGTAGGATCCTACGCAGTGCCGTAGGGGACCGCACCGCCACTTCCCAGCAAATTAGGGACACTGTTGCTCCTGGGGTATCGGCGAGGACCATTCGCAACCGTCTCCATGAAGCTGGGCTACGGTCCCGCACACCGTTAGGCCGTCTTCCGCTCACGCCCCAACATCGTGCAGCCCGCCTCCAGTGGTGTCGCGACAGGCGTAAATGGAGGGACGAATGGAGACGTGTCGTCTTCAGCGATGAGAGTCGCTTCTGCCTTGGTGCCAATGATGGTCGTATGCGTGTTTGGCGCCGTGCAGGTGAGCGCCACAATCAGGACTGCATACGACCGAGGCACACAGGGCCAACACCCGGCATCATGGTGTGGGGAGCGATCTCCTACACTGGCCGTACACCACTGGTGATCGTCGAGGGGACACTGAATAGTGCACGGTACATCCAAACCGTCATCGAACCCATCGTTCTACCATTCCTAGACCGGCAAGGGAACTTGCTGTTCCAACAGGACAATGCACGTCCGCGTGTATCCCGTGCCACCCAACGTGCTCTAGAAGGTGTAAGTCAACTACCCTGGCCAGCAAGATCTCCGGATCTGTCCCCCATTGAGCATGTTTGGGACTGGATGAAGCGTCGTCTCACGCGGTCTGCACGTCCGGCACGAACGCTGGTCCAACTGAGGCGCCAGGTGGAAATGGCATGGCAAGCCGTTCCACAGGACTACATCCAGCATCTCTACGATCGTCTCCATGGGAGAATAGCAGCCGGCATTGCTGCGAAAGGTGGATATACACTGTACTAGTGCCGACATTGTGCATGCTCTGTTGCCTGTGTCTATGTGCCTGTGGTTCTGTCAGTGTGATCATGTGATGTATCTGACCCCAGGAATGTGTCAATAAAGTTTCCCCTTCCTGGGACAATGAATTCACGGTGTTCTTATTTCAATTTCCAGGAGTGTAGTTCGACAGTTTCAGTGTCGACAGTACGTAATAATTATTGTCCCGCCCGTCTGTTGGTGTAGAATAAATAAATTAGTTTGATCGGTAGAAAGTGTATAAGTAATGACAGAACCAACGTCTGCTCCACCTGGCCACCGAGAGCAGCATAGCACCAGTAGGGTTACATATGGGATCCATTGCGAGGAAAGGAAAGAGGGAGTTAATGTTCTTCACTTTAGTCAGAAATCTAATAAATTTATAAAAGTGAAAAATGCTACATGTAACAAAAAGAAGTTGTCAAAATAAGAACTTTACAAAATACGCCGAGTATTGGAGGTTTAGAATGTTGACAAGGAACTACTCAAACTATGAACACCGATATCAAGTTTGTTGCCATTCTTGAGTTAGGCGCACTATTTAAAAGCATTAAAAGTACTTTACACTGAAAGTTATTGCAATCGCATGTCAACACCTCTAGCGTGGAGGCGGAGAACATTTTATTATTATTTTTCTGTTGTCCGTGCTGGCCGCGCGGAGTGGCCGCGCGGTTTTAGGTGCAATGTCCTTGATTGTGTGGCACCTCTCGCCTGAGGTTCGAGTCCTCCCTCGGGCATGGGTGTGTGTGTTGTTCTTAGCATAAGTTAGTTTAAGTAGTCTAGGGACCGATGACCTCAGCAGTTTGGTCCCTTAGAAATTCACACACATCTGAACATTTTGTCCGTGCTCTTGATTATCGCATATTTTGTGTTCTACTTGCAACATTAGTCGTTTACTTTTCGTGTGGTAGCACTTAGTGGGTAGCTAAAGTGACTATTCGCAAATACTTCAACCGTAAGGGTGATATAGTGACAACGTTCCAATGCTATTAAAAAAATTGGGCCAACAGCTTACAGAGACTGTGTGGCGAACATTCCCATCACGTTAATGGCTTCCGCCTGACAGGCACAGAAGCTGAACCAGCTCTCTAAACGACTATGGAAGCTTCTCGAAATTGATTTGCGAACCGCAATCGCAATTTCCAATAACTGTGTCGGCCAAGAGCGTTGCTTGGTAATGACAAGCGATACGACTGCCGTAAATGGCATCTATAGCATCTGCTTTTCTACCCTATTACAGTGAAAGCCTGAACTTTTCTCGTGAAAAATTGATTATATCTTGGATAGAGGAGAAAACATGAAAGAATCCAGCACAGGCACAAATATATCTAAAAACATAGATAACGCCGTTACTTCCCGAGAAAGGAACGAAATACAAGCTCATGACTTTCGGAGACTGTAAGATGAAACTAAAGATTCGGCTTTGAAATTCGTTGTTAGATACATATATATTTCGGCAGATTACTATTATTCGGTTAATTTATATATAATGGTGACGGATATGTGATCAAAAATGCATGTGTTTAAAAAAACAATAATGTTGTTGAAATAATTATATGAGGTGAAAGACGTGATTTTGAATATTCCAATAAAAAGTAAACACTCGCATACTGATTATCGTCATGTCTAATGTTCATAACCGGGGTTTGGCGGATACATATCAGATATACACAAATTCATTCTGTTTTAAAGGGTGTGATCACTTGTGTTGAGATCTCTGTGCGTATATTTTCAAGCGCGTTGATGGATGGTCAGTTGCGATAAATGAAAATCGGATTTGAAAATTGTGTATGTGATCTAGTATATTAGTTTCGAATTAGTGTTTAATTCCTCTAGATTCAAATGCATGCAACATCTCTTGAAATTCGGTACTAAATGTAATCTTAGACTTCTACATTAAGCCTTGTTCTCCAAAATATCTCTTACTGGCATCTTTATGTACATTTAAACGTTGAGTTCGTAAATTAAACTTGTAAATTACAGTACATGCTCCACTGATTATAACATTTACTCTACTAATTACAACATTTGAATATTTATTCCCAATAATCCTAAATTCATCACTAATATCATAAAAATAGTAAAACTAGACAACTTTTCAGTTTATGAGTTAATAAGCTTATTCCCATAATTAAATTTCACTTCAGTTGTATTGGAGGATGAAGGTCTCCATCGAGCCGTAGCCAAAAAGCTCAGAATGGAAGTTACACGAGATGCCGTGCAATATACCGTCGGCAACTACGTGCCCACATGTGAAATAGCTGTCCGCATAGTTAATGAACTCACAAAAGCTGTTACGTTAGCCTCCTTTACCAACAAATCAGTAGCGGGTATGGAATCAACCGATTTATAGTCAGAAATATGTGGAAACGCAAAGTAAAGTAAAAATAAATACATAGTTAAAGTATGATTGACATTTCATTAAGCACATGAAACTTTTAGGTATGACGTACCTTGGTGCAGTAATATTCATGATGGAAAGAAAGTGTAGGTACAAAACGTACGTATATTTGGTTCGTGGTTTTTTTTTTTTTTTTTTTTATTTTGAGAACCGTGTAAGTTCTCATCATTGACAATGGGAAATAAAGGAAATCGGTATGGTTCAGCATGGCTTCGAACTGTAATCCCAGTAAATAAGTTCATCATTTTGCTGGCTCACAACGTAATCACCTGAACATAGTGAATTCTTTCACAGGATCTGTGAAATATAACTGAACAGTACCGATGTTTATCTCTTGCTTGTGAGGCAATACATTTCTTACCTACAGATATTCTGGAGGAGTAGAACATGTCGTAAATAAATAATGCATGACAGAATTCAAGAGGGTGAAACGATATACAGTCATTTATAAAGTCAAATAACATTGTCTACTTTTATCTATGTATATACTGTAATTACATGCATGGTCCTGGGTGGCGTATCGCATGGCACGCATATTCACTAAGCTAATATACTAACAGATATCGAGATACCTATTTGTTCCAGATTTGCTAACAACTGCCACGTTTATTTGCCCTGCTGCATTCACAAAACAATTCCTACTGCGAAAGAAACGCCAGTCCACATGTCCTACACCATTGTTAGATTGGCGTGCGACACCTAGTACTATTTTTTGTCTGTCACTTCACTTGCCGTTTAAACTAAGTAATTCATGACATTACGAATATCGGGTAAGGAACAATGACTGATTTGGGTGTATGGCCATCAGAAAACAGTAAAAGAAAAACAAGGACAAAAAGGATCGTCTTTGTAGTTACAGATGTATACAGATTTAATTTACAACGCAGGCGGACTGAAAAGTAATGCATCTGAAGTTTCTTAAATGAGAACTGTTAAGGCTTTTTAAATAAAACGGACGTTGTTAACATTCTTCATCTTCATTCTTCATGTCTCATATTTGCAGCGTTCTGCCGCTATGGGGTACCAAATTGTAGCGTGTAATGGAGTCTATATATACAGAGAGAGAATGTCCACAGATGAAATTGCACGTGATTAGCTGATGAGCTGCGACGCTATCTTTTTGCCTCAAGTGTCTCTCTGTTCGTATGCTCGCAGTGATTTCTGAAGATGGATTATTGTTTTGAAGGTTTTTGGAAAACTGTTTCAGTCTGTTGCGTATAACGTTCACAGATTTATTGCCTTTGCAAGAAAAACATCAACTTCGAAAACTTCTGAGCATTAGTATCCGCAAGTCATTCCGCATACCTCTCGTATCTCACTCAGTAGCATTTAAGAACGTAAACAATGGTGCCGGTTACTCGATTCACGCTGTCCGCGAGAGGCAAAGGTCCTGAGTTCGAATCTCGGTCCGGCACACAATTTTAATCTGCAAGGAAGTTTTCAGAGTGAAAACCTCATTGTGGCATTTTATGTTTAATTACTTACGCATGAAAATGCGAGTATCCGTAACAGAAATTCCTTCTTCGAAAATCAGTTGCAGTGACATTGCTTTACCAGGCTTTCATTCTTTTGCGTTTCTAAATATCATTACATTAGTATGTCTCCTGGAAATTTACGGGGTAAGTAACAGTTCCCAGATCCGCAAAGATCTCATCTAAGATTTATTAAACTTAGAGGCCGCTAACAACAACGAATATTCAAGCAGGAAACTCTGAAATCGCTTCAGAGCGTCTGAAATAATACAAGTGAAACTCTTTTCCTCCTGACAGATATCAGTTTTTTTCCGGGACGTTGCAATAAATCGCCAATACACTGCAGCATGTCTCATTTGAATTTACTCCACGTTAAATGTGAAGCAGCTGTATACTAAATAACAAGTTAGAATTTCTGCTATAAGTTGAGTGTCAGATCCGTCTTGCAATAGTCAATAGGCGACAGTATTATCTTCAAGAATTCGGCAAAAAAATGGCGGCCATCTGTTCATATTATCTATGGTCTAAAGAACATTGGTCACACTCTCTGTGTACATAGCATCTCTAACGTGTAAGATGGCCGTGAGTAACGTAACTATGCTGGTGCGTGATAAATAGTGTGCTGTAATAAAGTTTCTAATTCGAAGAGTTCGTCCAAACATGGAGCACCCTATCCTTCAGCATGACAACGCCGGATCACACGCGAGCGCAGCAACATCTGCAACAATCCGATACCTTGTATTCACTGTCATCGATCATCCTCCATACGGTCCCAGCTTGGTCCCATCCGCTCTTCATCTGTTTCCAACACTTAAAGGACAGGTTCGAGGACTTCACTCTGATAAGTGATGAAGTGATTGATGCAAGCAGAGGTGAGGTTGTGGCTCCATCAACAGAGTCAAACATTCTATAGTGACGGTGTCAACAAACTGCTCTCTCGATGACGGAAATATATTCGTTGCCAGGATGACCAGGGTGAGAAATAAATATGTAGACATGACGAATAAATATGTAGAACATTAATAAAGTTTGTTTTGTTTAAAAAGCTTTGAGATTTTCACAGTAAAAACACACAGGCGTTGCTTTTTAGAGCGCCCTCGTATTTAGTTTGCAGGCCACAGTTCAAGGCTTAGATGCCTTCTACCACTGTTATCCACTCCCTTTACGATAACACTCGGGATGTGTTTAGATCTCTCTTACCTTAATATTGTGATCCTCACACGAAATATCCAATGGAGGAGGCAGTAGAATCGTTTTACGATTTGTGTCAAATAGCGATTTTTACGCATTAGCGTACTGCAAATAGAGCTGCGTCTATAAAACAAATGTTTTCGGGGAACCATCGTTACATTAGCATACTGGGCGAACTAGCCGATTACAGCTTTAACAGCCGGTTTTTAAATGCTTTCTATACCCGTTCCCATGAGGATCCCAAATACTCTAGCAGTCAAGGAGTATTCATTAAGTTTTATTTACCTCCCCGAAAAAATGAAATTACTTTTTTCATGTAGGCATCTGCAGTTCTGCTACACATTATAATCCCTGCGCTGCAATGTGACAACTCTAGAGAACCCAAAACAAACCGGTGCAGCTATCTTAACGCTGTCTCAATATTGTTTTTGTCTCTATCTGATCTGTGATCCAGCTACGTTCAGCGCAGCGCTTGTATAGAGATTCAGAATTTTTCCCTGCCAAAAAAAATCCACAGTTGCACTCCACATACTTACGCCTTCCGAGCCAGAGCCTATGGTGAGTAGCTCATCAGGGAAATCCTACAATCGTCACAAAATTGGCGAAACGTCTGATCCAAGCCTTCGTCTCGACTCCACACCTGAGGAAACTGAATAACCTTGGGGACGGTATATCTCAGCCATGGGCAATTTTCGATGACCTACGGGCCTGGCTGACATACTTCCGGAAGCTCGCGGTCCGCCTCGTCACATACGCGACTGCAGCGCTCCTAGAGCACAAAATCATAACTATAGCTTCCACGACGTTAATGTTTATGGGGTAACGCAGTGATATGTATGCACACCTTTCTCGACATGCCGCACCATTAAATTATACTTCAAAACGCTCTTCTTTGAGGACTGCATTCAATTTATATTCAACCCATCTTCAGAAGTTTACATTTTTTATGCGTCGTGAACGTTGTCTTCATACTTATGACGTTTTACAATAACTGTCTTAAAATGTTCCGTTACGGAACTCTGCAACGCCGTTAGTAAAGAAACAATATTCACCGCACTTAAATAAATGCATACATCTAAAAATGGGAAGGCTGATATCTTGAAATTTCGACATGTATAAATAACGACTGTAAAAAGGAGTGGTTGTAGCTAATTCATTACAAATTACCTTCAGTTTTAAAAGTTGTAGTGTTCTAAAACGTTCGTAATAGACAAGACTTACTTATTAATATTGGTACGAGAAAGGACAGAAAAACAAAATACGGCAGTGAGGTAGGTATTTCCAGTCAAGAATCGATAAGGAGTAACACTATTAGGAAGCAATTTTAAAATATTCAATCAAAAAACTTTACAGAGAGACCGATTGTTCACGACTTCAGCCACTCTTCAATTATTTCAGAAACTTGGAGAGGTCATGGGTTCAACGTGGACATTCATCTACAGCAGAAAGCTCCTTGTGCTGTTGCTGCTCTTTGAACCTGTCAGAATGGTCACAGAGTACAGGAGCAGAGACAGGTTTTCTTTCACTCCTACTAATGTGTCTAAGATGTTCTACAACAGCTCAAACTACAATCGTTCTTAAGGGAATGTGGCAAATTGCAAATCCTTCAGCGCAGCTATAGAATGTTATTTAAGTGCCTCCTGGGTTTCAGAAGACGGCTGAGCAAAAACTAGAAGACGTACAGTAAAATGACACATATCTGTGAATAGAGC
This sequence comes from Schistocerca nitens, assembly GCF_023898315.1. Taxonomy (NCBI): domain Eukaryota; kingdom Metazoa; phylum Arthropoda; class Insecta; order Orthoptera; family Acrididae; genus Schistocerca; species Schistocerca nitens. Next base: position 709,443,411 of record NC_064614.1, on the reverse strand, counting down.
ATGTCTCCAGTTCCGATTCGTAATCGCACCATGTCGTAGTTGCACTAGAGGACAGGTGTATCATAAATGCAGGCAAATCACCCGCTCCACATTGCCTCGTCGAATTAGTTCGCATCTGCAGATAGGAAACCCAATGAAATGGCTGCAAGTAATTGCCGGCGCGTATTGCCGTCTGTCGCTTCACAAAAGTTGTCCATACTGATTTCCTGTAATGTGAGGTAATAACTTGCGGAGATGATCTATCCACCAATATATGTTCATTTTCTGTATGTATTTTAGATCCGAAAGACCAGAGACAGAAATGAATAACACTGTGTTATAGTGTTTCTACGTTTCCTCTGGCCAGGAATTACTGGCTCTTGTTTTAGGGTCATTTTAATTCGCGGCGAAACCTTAAAACAGTACTTACAAGGCCGATGAAGATGCAGAAGAGCTGTATGACGTCTGTGTAGGCGACGCTGTAGAGGCCCCCGAAGAGCGTGTAGAAGACGGCGATGCAGGAGCTCAGGATGACGCTGGTGCGGTGGTCCATGTCGATGATGACGCTAAGCGTAGCTCCTGTCAATGGAAAAGGTCTCTTGTTATTTAACATGTCGTTTTACTACATGGAAGTCGAAGTAAATTGTGCCTCTCGAATTCAAAAGGGAACGAATGAGAATAAGGGGAAATGAGATGCCATCGGGGTGTTTGTAGACTCCTGCTGTTTTGAAAACATTCCCAGGAACTCGTAGGGAATATTGACTAGATTATTGATGCTCCAACCGCCTTAATGTAGTGTATAATGATTCCTGGGAGTTCTAACTTAGTCACAGGTAACCTCAACAACAAGCCTCCACAAGAAGACGAATTTCCTCGATATCGAAAAAAGAGTCGAAAAAACTTAAACAAGGATACTGTGAAGTCTATAGCAAACTATCTTACAAAAGGAGAACATGAGCCAAGTTTTTTCATCACTCCATTAGTGTACTCACTGGTTTGGGGCAACCCGCCACGAATTCCCCTCTTGTGCCCGTGTGCGAACCTTGTCATCTCCGAGTAGCACTTACACCCAAAATCTCCATTATTTGCTTCCGCTACATTTTTTATCCTCTACAGCTCCCTTCAACACCGTGGAGGTTACTCGTTGATGTCTTAATGCATGTCCTTTCAACCCTCCCCACATTCCTGTCAGTTTCTTCCATGTATTCCACTTCCTCGCCTATTCTACAGAGAATCTCCTCACTCCTTAGCTTATCCTTCACCTAATTTTATACATTATTTTATAGCATCACATCTCGAACGCTTCGATTCTCTTTTGTGATCCGATACTTTGCTTCCACCAGAGCAGAACTCCTTCACTTCGTCTACTACTTGGTCACCAACTTTCATGTTATGTCATTTCGGTAACTCCTTACTACTTTCGTCCTTCTTTCGCTTACTCTCAGTCCATTACTCACTGGAATGTTCGCTCCAGTCAATAGGTCTCGTAATTTTTCTTTATCAAAGGCCTTGCCGCAATAGTAACACTAATCGTCAAATCACAGAAGTTAAACGCCGACGGGCTTGGCTAGCACTTGGATGGGTGACCGTCCAGGTCTGCCGAAAGGTGTTGGCAAGTGGGGTGCACTCAGCCCTTGTGACCCCAATTGTGGAGCTACCTGACCGAGAAGTACCGGCTCCGGACACGATAACTGACAATGGGCAGGAGAGCGGTGTTCTGACCACATTCCCCTCCATATCCCCATCCAGTGATGCCCATCGGCTAAGGATGACACGGTGGTCGGTCGGTACCGTTGGGCCTTTAGAGGCCTGTTAGGACAAAGTTTAGTTTAGTTTAGTTTAGTTTAGTTCAGTTTTAACAATTCCTCTTCACTTTCACTGAGGAAGGCAACTCATCTGAGATCTGATCATAGACATCCTTTCAACCCTGATTTTTAATCCCACACTGAATCTTTTCTTTATTCCGACAGTGCTTCTTCGACGTGCATATTGAATAGTAAGTGCACAAGAAAGCATTCCCTGTCTTACACTCTTTATAGCCCGAGTGCTTCGTTCCTGGTCTTCCATTCTTATTTTTTTCCTCTTACTTTTTCTAGATGTGGTATATTCATTCCCTATAGCTTACTCCCATTTTTCTAAAAATTTCAAACATCTCACACCATTCTACGCTGGGCGCACGACATTCCATATCGACAAATCCTATAAACATGTCTTGATTTTTCTTAAGTCTTGTTTTCGTTATCAATCCCAGCGTCGTAACTGCGTTTCTCATGGCTTTACCTTTTCGAACGCCAAACTCATCGTCATCTATCAGATCCTTAATTTTTTCCTGTTCGTATGTATATTGTGCTTCTCAGAAACTTGCAGTAGTTAAGTTGATTGCGGGATAGTTCTCGTACTTACTTGCCTTTTCTATCTTCAGGATTGTAAGGGCGATATTCTTCCTAATTCCGAAGATATGTCCCTAGTGTCATAGACTCTATGTACCAATTTAAGTAGCTGTTTGTTGCCTCTCCCACTAATGTTATCCATTATTTCTGCCTTATTTGATTCAAAGTCGTCCAAAGCACTTTTGAATTGACTCTAACACTCGATCCCCTCTCTCTTCCCACTGACTTCTGTTTTTTCTTCTATCAAGTCATCTGACAAGTCTTCCTCTTCGTAGAGGCCTCCAAAGTACTCTTTCCACCTACCTGCTGTCTCCTGTAATTTTATCAGTGGAATTTCCATTGCGTTGTTTACGCTAACGCCTTTGCCTTTAATTTCACCGAAGGTAGTTCCGTCTTTTCAGTACTCTGAATCAGTCCTGACGAGTCCCATTTCTCTGCAGCCATTTCGATTTGACAAATCTGCACTTCGTATTTATTTCAGTAGTAAATTGATTTCTATTACTGTACTAGCTGACAAACTCAGCAGTGCCTGCGTATTCATTTTTCCAGTCTGACTGTAACCAAGACGAATATCTTCTTTTCGTTTATTATTACCTCATATGTACTCCTGCAGTGGACTCGGTATAAGATGTACTTCCTATTCAGAATACTATGTATTCACTCCCTTCTACACGTCCTAGAAGTTTGTAACTGGAATTTCCGAACACCCTGTATATGCAACTAAGGAATCACGGAAAACATAAAAATGACGATGAACCTGAATATTTATCAGAAGATTCGAGGAACACTCAGCCGCCCTGTTGTATCACGAGTGTCTCGCTGAACCGCCCCATCTCATAGAAAACGTTCTTGATCACTTGGGAGAGTGGGTGAATCGTAGCAACCAAAATCTCCGAAACCTGTTTACTCTATGGAGTCTAATCGGCAATGATAGGCTTCTTTTGGATAATGTATATGTGACCATCTTTGTGGGCTCCGTTCCCAGTCAAATTCAGGCCAATACTAAAGTTTGAGGCTGTGGTAGTCGGTATTAGCGTGACCTTTCCTGGGTTGTCTCAGTTTTGTCCGGTGCGATTAGGTTTCACAGCGTCTGCTAGATCTACCTTCATCCTCTTCTGAAATAAACGGCTCAAACGATGTGGAGCAACAGTAAGGACTCTGGAATCGAAAATTATTGTTGAAATCAAAATAATATAAGGTTGCAGTGTTTTTGGAAAATCATTCAAAGCACAAGTCTGAATCTTTCCATCGAAAAGGCGGTGGTAGGTGATCTGACCAAGCTAAGGACGTCATAAATTTTATTTTCTTTGGAGAAATTCGAGAAATTTTCTCTGTTCTCCAGTTCACTGCTTTATGTAAATGAGTATAAAGAAATCAAACGTGATGCCATATTATAGAATATTCTTTTCTATGTGCTATGAAGTCCCATCAGCTTCATGTGACCTTCACTTCTGGTTTGCGTATAACGTGAAGGTTTGTTTGCACTTTAATTATTGCAATTTATGGGGACACGTGGTCTAGAGATGACCAGCTGGGGAGCTGTCGGCTTCGGTTCGATTGCCACTCCTGCCAACACTCTTTTTCATTTTATTTTATTCCTCATGTTATTAAACAGTTAACTACAAAATTAAAATATATATAAACAATAATCTTGATTAATAATCAAAACTTCCTCGATCCCGGGTTCGAATCCTACCACTGCTTGAATTTTGATTAATAATGAGCATTGGCGGCCGAAGACTTCCAGCATAAGAAGTCTCCCTCGTTCTACTAAAGGCCTTGTCAAAAAGGACGGCGGAGCGGACAGAGGTTCAGGGCACTCTCCTGTCCTAGGGGGGAGAAACTGCCCCTAAAGGCGGAAGAATCAGCAGTGATCAACGGCATGAGGATGCAGAAGGCAATGGAAACCACTGCATTAAAGACACGAAACGTGTATCCACTGGGTCATGATGATCTTTCCAATGGCAAAAGATTCCGGAATAGTCCCCCATTCGGATCTCCGGGAGGGGACTGCCAACGGGGAGGTAACCACGAGAAAAAGATTGAAAAATCAACGAAAGGATAACGTTCTACGAATCGGGGCGTGGAATATAATAAGGTTGAACGTAGTAGGGAAACTAGAAAATCTGAAAAGGGAAATGCAAAGACTTAATCTAGATATAGTAGGGGCCAGTGAAGTGAAATGGAAAGAAGATACGGATTTCTGATCAGATGAGTACAGGATAATATCAACAGCAGCAGAAAACGGTATAAAAGGAGCAGGATTCCTTAAGAATCGGAAGGTTGGGCAGAGAGCGTCTTACTGTGACAGTTCAGTGATAGGGGTTTTCTTATTAGAATCGACAGCAAACAATCACCAACAACGGTAGTTCAGGTGTTTATGCCGACGACGCAAGCTGAACATGAAGAGATTCAGAAAATATATCAGGATATTGAAACGGTAATACAGTACGTAAAGGGAGACGAAAATCTTATACTCATGGGAGACTGGAATGCAGTTGTAGAAGAACGAGTAGAAGAAGAGGTTACAGGAGAATACGGGTTTGGGACAAGGAATGAGAAAGACTAAGTGACTTTTGTAACAAGTATCTGCTAGTAATAACGAATGCTCTATTCAAGAAACACAAGAGGAGGAGGTATAATTGGAAAAGTCTGGGTGATACGGCAAGATTTCCGTCAGATTACATCATGGTCAGGCAGAGATTCCGAAATCAGATACTGGATTGTAAGGCGTACCCAGGAGCAGATATAGACTCAGATCACAATATACACTCCTGGAAATGGAAAAAAGAACACATTGACACCGGTGTGTCAGACCCACCATACTTGCTCCGGACACTGCGTTAGGGCTGTACAAGCAATGATCACACGCACGGCACAGCGGACACACCAGGAACCGCGGTGTTGGCCGTCGAATGGCGCTAGCTGCGCAGCATTTGTGCACCGCCGCCGTCAGTGTCAGCCAGTTTGCCGTGGCATACGGAGCTCCATCGCAGTCTTTAACACTGGTAGCATGCCGCGACAGCGTGGACGTGAACCGTATGTGCAGTTGACGGACTTTGAGCGAGGGCGTATAGTGGGCATGCGGGACGCCGGGTGGACGTACCGCCGAATTGCTCAACAACGGGGGGGCGTGAGGTCTCCACAGTACATCGATGTTGTCGCCAGTGGTCGGCGGAAGGTGCACGTGCCCGTCGACCTGGGACCGGACCGCAGCGACGCACGGATGCACGCCAAGACCGTAGGATCCTACGCAGTGCCATAGGGGACCGCACCGCCACTTCCCAGCAAATTAGGGACACTGTTGCTCCTGGGGTATCGGCGAGGACCATTCGCAACCGTCTCCATGAAGCTGGGCTACGGTCCCGCACACCGTTAGGCCGTCTTCCGCTCACGCCCCAACATCGTGCAGCCCGCCTCCAGTGGTGTCGCGACAGGCGTGAATGGAGGGACGAATGGAGACGTGTCGTCTTCAGCGATGAGAGTCGCTTCTGCCTTGGTGCCAATGATGGTCGTATGCGTGTTTGGCGCCGTGTAGGTGAGCGCCACAATCAGGACTGCATACGACCGAGGCACGCAGGGCCAACACCCGGCATCATGGTGTAGGGAGCGATCTCCTACACTGGCCGTACACCACTGGTGATCGTCGAGGGGACACTGAATAGTGCACGGTACATCCAAACCGTCATCGAACCCATCGTTCTACCATTCCTAGACCGGCAAGGGAACTTGCTGTTCCAACAGGACAATGCACGTCCGCATGTATCCCGTGCCACCCAACGTGCTCTAGAAGGTGTAAGTCAACTACCCTGGCCAGCAAGATCTCCGGATCTGTCCCCCATTGAGCATGTTTGGGACTGGATGAAGCGTCGTCTCACGCGGTCTGCACGTCCAGCACGAACGCTGGTCCAACTGAGGCGCCAGGTGGAAATGGCATGGCAAGCCGTTCCACAGGACTACATCCAGCATCTCTACGATCGTCTCCATGGGAGAACAGCAGCCTGCATTGCTGCGAAAGGTGGATATACACTGTACTAGTGCCGACATTGTGCATGCTCTGTTGCCTGTGTCTATGTGCCTGTGGTTCTGTCTTTGTGATCATGTGATGTATCTGACCCCAGGAATGTGTCAATAAAGTTTCCCCTTCCTGGGACAATGAATTCACGGTGTTCTTATTTCAATTTCCAGGAGTGTAGTAGTCATGAAAAGTAGGCTGAAGTTTAAGACATTAGTCAGGAAGAATCGATATGCAAAGAAGTGGGATACAGAAGTACTAAGGAACTACGAGACACGGTTGAAGTTCTCTAAGGCTATAGATACAGCAATAAAGAATAGTTCAGTGGGCAGTACAGTTGAAGAGGAATGGACATCTCTAAAAAAGGGCCATCACAGAAGCTGGAAAGAAAAACATAGGAACAAAGAAACCATGGTTAACAGAAGACATACTTCATTTGATCGATGAAAGGAGGAAGTATACAAATATTCAGGGAAACTCAGGAATACAGAAAGACAAGTCGATGACGAATGAAATAAATAGGAAATACAGGGAAGCTAAGATGAAATGGCTGCATGAAAAATGTAAAGAACTTGAAGGACAGACTCAGCATACAGGAAAGTCAAAACAACCTTCGGTGACATTAAAAACAAGTGTGGTAACATTAAGAGTGCAACGGGAATTCCACTGCTAAATGTAGAGGAGAGAGCGGATAGGTGGAAAGAATACATTGAACGCCTGTATGAGGAGGATGATTTGTACGATGTGTAGAAAAGGAAACAGAAGTCAATTTTGAAGAGATAGGGGTCCCACTATTAGATTCAGAATTTAAAAGAGCTTTGGAGAACTTGAGATAAAATAAGACAGAACGGATAGATAACATTCAATCAGAATTTGTAAAATCATTAGGGGAAGTGGCAACAAAACAACTATTCACGCTGGTGTGTAGAATGTATGAGTCTGGCGACATATCATCTGAATTTCGGAAAAATATCATCCACACGATTCCGAAGTCTGCAAGAAGTGACAAGTGCGAGAATTACCGGACAATTAGCTTAACAGCTCATGCATCCAAGTTCCTGACAAGAATAATATACAGAAGAATGGAAAAGAAAATTGAGAATGTGCTAGATTACGATCAGTTTGGATTTAGAAAAGGTTAAGGAACGATAGAGGCAATTCTGACGTTGCAGTTCATACTGGAAGCAAGACTAAAGAAAAATCAAGACTCGTTCATAGGATCTGTCGACCTGGAAAAAGGCTTCGACAATGTAAAATGGTGCAAGATGTTCGAAATTCTGAGAAAAATAGGGGTAAGCTATAGGGAGAGACGGGTAATATACAATATGTACAAGAGCCAAGAGGCAATAATAAGAGTGGATTACCAAGTGCTCGTATTAAGAATGGTGTAAGACAGGGATGTAGTCTTTCTCCCCTACTGTTCAATCTGTACATCGACGAAGCAATGACGGAAATAAAATAAAGGTTGAGGAGTGAAATTAAAATTCAAGGTGAAAGGATATTAATGATGCGATTCGCCGATGACATTGTGAAAATGAGGAAGAACACATGATCTGCTGAACAGAATGAACAATCTAATGAGTACAGAATATGGACTGAGAGTAAATCGAAGAAAGACGAAAGTAATTAAATGCAGCAAAAATGAGAACAGCGAGAAACTTAACATCAGGATTGATTTTCACGAAGTAGATGAAGTTAAGGAATTCTGCTACCTAGGCAGTAAAATAACCAATGACGGACGGAGCAAGGAGGACATCAAAAGCAGATTAGCAATGGCAAAAAGGGCATTCTTGGCAAAGAGAAATCTATTAGTATCTAACATAGGTCTTAATTTGAGGAAGAAATTTCTAAGAACGTACGTCTGGAGTACAGCATTGTACGATAGTGAAACCTGGACTGTGGAAAAACTGGAACAGAAGAGAATCGAAGCATTTGAGATGTGGTGCTACAGACGAATGTTGAAATTAGGTGGACTGATAACGTAAGGAATGAGGAGGTTCTGCGCAGAAGTGAAGAAGAGAGGAATATGTGGAAAACACTTGTAAGGAGGACAGGATGATAGGACATCTGTTAAGACACGAGGGAATGACTTCCAGAGGGAACTGTAGAGGGCAAAAACTGTAGAGGAAGACAGATACTGGAATACATAAATTAAATAACTGAGGATGGGGGTTGCAAGTCTTACTCTGAGATGAAGATGTTGGCACAGGAGAGGAATTCGTGGCGGGCCGCATCAAACCAGTCAGAAGACTGATGACTCAAAACAAAAGGAGTGGAAGAGTCACAGAGGGATTCTTAAGCGTACCTCCTACTGTCTTATAGTTATATTATTACTATAGAATGGGAGGTGGCAGTTATGATAGTGCCAGAGAATTTGACTAATCACTGAAAGACTTAAGATGAATCTAGGGATCTAGAATTGAAGACATTTCCGCAGAATTATTGAGGCCGTTTGGAGAACATATCAGGATCAAACTGCTTCACCTGGTATGTAAGATATATGAAACTGACGAAATACCCTCAAACTTCAGGAAGCATGTAATAATTCCATCTTCAAAATGGAAGGTGCTGACGAGTCTAAATATCACCTTTTCATAATTCATGATTACAAAATACTGACACGATCTATTTCCTGAAGAATGGAGCGCTTCGTAGAAGCAGACCTTGCAGCAGATCACTTTGGAATTCGAAAAACATTCGAATCAAAATTGACACACCACTTATCGGAGAATATAGACTAAATAAAGTCAGATCTACGTTTGTAGCATTTGTTTTGAGAAAGCTTTTGGCAATGTTCACTGGAACACATTATTTGAAATTCTAGACGTGTTGTTGTTGTTGTGGTCTTCAGTCCTGAGACTGGTTTGATGCAGCTCTCCATGCTACTCTATCCTGTGCAAGCTTCTTCATCTCCCAGTACCTACTGCAACCTACATCCTTCTGAATCTGCTTAGTGTATGCATCTCTTGGTCTCCCCCCACGATTTTTACCCTCCACGCTGCCCTCCAATACTAAATTGGTGATCCCTTGATGCCTCAGAACATGTCCTACCAACCGATCCCTTCTTCTGGTCAAGTTGTGCCACAAACTCCTCTTCTCCCCAATCCTATTCAGTACCTCCTCATTAGTTATGTGATCTACCCATCTAATCTTCAGCATTCTTCTGTAGCACCACATTTCGAAAGCTTCTATTCTCTTCTTGTCCAAACTATTTATCGTCCATGTTTCACTTCCATACATGGCTACACTCCATACAAATACTTTCAGAAAAGACTTCCTGACACTTAAATCTATACTCGATGTTAACAAATTTCTCTTCTTCAGAAACGCTTTCCTTGCCATTGCCAGTCTACATTTTATATCCTCTCTACTTCGACCATCATCAGTTATTTTGCTCCCCAAATAGCAAAACTCCTTTACTACTTTAAGTGTCTCATTTCCTAATCTAATACCTTCAACATCACCCGACTTAATTCGACTACATTCCATTATCCTCGTTTTGCTTTTGTTGATGTTCATCTTATACCCTCCTTTCAAGACACTGTCCATTCCGTTCAACTGCTCTTCCAAGTCCTTTGCTGTCTCTGACAGAATTACAATGTCATCGGCGAACCTCAAAGTTTTTATTTCTTCTCCATGGATTTTAATACCTACTCCGAATTTTTCTTTTGTTTCCTTTACTGCTTGCTCAATATACAGATTGAATAACATCGGGGAGAGGCTACAACCCTGTCTTACTCCCTTCCCAACCACTGCTTCCCTTTCATGCCCCTCGACTCTTATAACTGCCATCTGGTTTCTGTACAAATTGTAAATAGCCTTTCGCTCCCTGTATTTTACCCCTGCCACCTTTAGAATTTGAAAGAGAGTATTCCAGTCAACATTGTCAAAAGCTTTCTCTAAGTCTACAAATGCTAGAAACGTAGGTTTGCCTTTCCTTAATCTTTCTTCTAAGGTAAGTCGTAAGGTCAGTATTGCCTCACGTGTTCCAATATTTCTACGGAATCCAAACTGATCTTCCCCGAGGTCGGCTTCTACTAGTTTTTCCATTCGTCTGTAAAGAATTCGTGTTAGTATTTTGCAGCTGTGGCTTATTAAACTGATTGTCCGGTAATTCTCACATCTGTCAACACCTGCTTTCTTTGGAATTGGAATTATTATATTCTTCTTGAAGTCTGAGGGTATTTCGCCTGTTTCATACATCTTGCTTACCAGATGGTAGAGTTTCGTCAGGGCTGGCTCTCCCAAAGCCGTCAGTAGTTCCAATGGAATGTTGTCTACTCCGGGGGCCTTGTTTCGACTCAGGTCTTTCAGTGCTCTGTCAAATTCTTCACGCAGTATCGTATCTCCCATTTCATCTTCATCTACATCCTCTTCCATTTCCATAATATTGTCCTCAAGTACATCGCCCTTGTATAGACCCTCTATATACTCCTTCCACCTTTCTGCTTTCCCTTCTTTGCTTAGAACTGGGTTGCCATCTGAGCTCTTGATGTTCATACAAGTGGTTCTCTTATCTCCAAAGGTCTCTTTAATTTTCCTGTAGGCAGTATCTATCTTACCCCTAGTGAGATGAGCCTCTACATCCTTACATTTGTCCTCTAGCCATCCCTGCTTAGCCATTTTGCACTTTCTGTCGATCTCATTTTTGAGACGTTTGTATTCCTTTTTGCCTGCTTCATTTACTGCATTTTTATATTTTCTCCTTTCATCAATTAAATTCAATATTTCTTCTGTTACCCAAGGATTTCTACTAGCCCTCGTCTTTTTACCTACTTGATCCTCTGCTGCCTTCACTACTTCATCCCTCAAAGCTACCCATTCTTCTTCTACTGTATTTCTTTCCCCCATTCCCGTCAATTGTTCCCTTATGCTCTCCCTGAAACTCTGTACAACCTCTGGTTCTTTCAGTTTATCCAGGTCCCATCTCCTTAAATTCCCACCTTTTTGCAGTTTCTTCAGTTTTAATCTACAGGTCATAACCAGTAGATTGTGGTCAGAGTCCACATCTGCCCCTGGAAATGTCTTACAATTTACAACCTGGTTCCTAAATCTCTGTCTTACCATTATATAATCTATCTGATACCTTTTAGTATCTCCAGGGTTCTTCCATGTATACAACCTTCTATCATGATTCTTAAACCAAGTATTAGCTATGATTAAGTTGTACTCTGTGCAAAATTCTACCAGGCGGCTTCCTCTTTCATTTCTTAGCCCCAATCCATATTCACCTACTACGTTTCCTTCTCTCCCTTTCCCTACACTCGAATTCCAGTCACCCATGACTATTAAATTTTCGTCTCCCTTCACTATCTGAATAATTTCTTTTATTTCATCATACATTTCTTCAATTTCTTCGTCATCTGCAGAGCTAGTTGGCATATAAACTTGTACTACTGTAGTAGGTGTGGGCTTCGTATCTATCTTTGCCACAATAATGCGTTCACTAAGCTGTTTGTAGTAGCTTACCCGCGTTCCTATTTTCCTATTCATTATTAAACCTACTCCTGCATTACCCCTATTTGACTTTGTGTTTATAACCCTGTAGTCACCTGACCAGAAGTCTTGTTCCTCCTGCCACCGAACTTCACTAATTCCCACTATATCTAACTGTAACCTATCCATTTCCCTTTTCAAATTTTCTAACCTACCTGCCCGATTAAGGGACCTGACATTCCACGCTCCGATCCGTAGAACGCCAGTTTTCTTTCTCCTGATAATGACATCCTCTTGAGTAGTCCCCGCCCGGAGATCCGAATGGGGGACTATTTTACCTCCGGAATATTTTACCCAAGAGGACGCCATCATCATTTAATCATACAGTAAAGCTGCATGCCCTCGGGAAAAATTACGGCCGTAGTTTCCCCTTGCTTTCAGCCGTTCGCAGTACCAGCACAGCAAGGCCGTTTTGGTTATTGTTACAAGGCCAGATCAGTCAATCATCCAGACTGTTGCCCTTGCAACTACTGAAAAGGCTGCTGCCCCTCTTCAGGAACCACACGTTTGTCTGGCCTCTCAACAGATACCCCTCCGTTGTGGTTGTACCTACGGTGCGGCTATCTGTATCGCTGAGGCACGCAAGCCTCCCCACCAACGGCAAGGTCCATGGTTCATGGGGGGGGATTCTAGACGTAATAAGGATAAAATACAGGGAGAAAAAGGTTATCTACCACTTGTACAGAAACCAGACGTTAATTATAAGAATGGAAGATCATTATAATGGAGCAGTAGTTAGAACAGGAGTGAGAAAAGTTGGTAGCCTGTCCGTGACGTAATTCAAATCTATACCATTACAAATAGTAAACGAATGCAAAGAGAAATTTGGAAAGTGAACTGAAGTTAAGTGAGAAGAAAGTAAAACTTCCTGGTAGATTAAAAGTAAGTGCTGGCGCATAGGTCTACGCACAATATCACCTTTCTCGTACACTTCTCCTACGGTTCAGCTCTTCAGGCATGACCGATGATCTTCCTTAAAGTTTTGCACCCCCGTTATTAATTCATTTTGTTAGCAGTAAAAACTTTGAGGTTTCCTGATGAAATTATAATTCTTCCACACACGGAGAAGGTCTTGGAAGAGCTGTTGCACAGGATCAATAGAGTCTTAAAAGAAAAGAGGTTTTAATATAAAATAAAAGTAAAACAGTCGTAATGGAATGTAGTCAGATTGAACCAGCTGATGGAAATTAGACATTAAGGTTCGTTATTTGGGCAGTTAAGCAACTGACGATGGCAGAATTAGTGAGTATAAAAAATGCAAACTATCAATAGCAAGGAAGGCTTTCCTAAAAGAGAAATTTGTTAACATCAAATATAAATTTAAATGTTGGGAAGTATTTACTGAAGGTACTTGTCCGTAGCGTAGCCTCGTACAGAAGTGAAACCTAGAAGATAAAAAGTGCATAAAGTCATCTTTTTAAAGCAGAAGATTATTAAATCGATACATCTGATTCTAATCAGGAGTATTGTATTATCGAATTGAAGGGAAATTAAATTTCTTTCACAGCGTGAGTAAAATATGAGATTTATTGTGAGAGAGGACAAGTTACTCTCTCACCTATTTTCCGCATACGGAAAATTATTAAAGATTTTATTACAACCTGATGCACCTTGAGCGAGTCTCTAGAAAGTTAACGGCCTGAGCATACGTTGATGGAGTCTGGTAGGGCGCTAAAAGCATTAAGTATTTTTATGGTTCTTAGCTCGTAGAAACGGCATGTTGGGAGTTGAAAGCAATTGGCGGCGTGCCCATCCCTCAGTAAATCTTGCCAGACAGGGCAGACATGGCAGACAGGCAGCCCCTTGTTGAGACAGGTCTCCAGCAGGACAGTGCCGAGCTACGTGCCGCAGCGCCAGCGGAAGGCTGGGCTGGGGGCAAAGGACTGAAGGAATGCATCTACGCAGTGGAGTCGTAAACTGGACATTGTGTACGGAGCCACGCGTATTAAAAATTCACCTGTTTTCGTGTTCGCCAATAGTGCAAGTAGGCCAGTGAACCACTTCCCCAGCCACCTCGGTTGTATAAGAAAAGTTCGGCGTTTGAGAAACGTTTGGAGATAGAATCTTTATTACACCTCATACCTAGGACTAACAAGCTAAAAGGCACAGGCGATTTAGACAAAGATCTTTAAGATTGCATCCGTTCGCTTGCTGCCGTGGGAAGCGAAATGACTTCGGAGAGAATCATCTTCCCCCTCCGCAAAAACTTAAAAAAAGCCAGTAATTGGCGGTTTCCTTTTTTTTCCAGAGACGCAGGTTTTTTCACTCTTGCCCTGATTCGACATGAGTTTGTGCTGTAGTGTGGGAGGGGATATTTAGCGCCTGTAGAGCCCTGTGATTGGCTCGAGGCAGCGTGAAGGCGGCGTCATGCACTTTGCGGGAGAACGGGAAGCACTTGGGTGCTGGACTTTGATCTGGTTTAGGCCTTCTAGTCAAAGCTCTGGAATGCGTGGTTGGTGCTTGGGACCTGTCCTGACACTGACTTCACTTGCGAGTAGTTTAGACTGGGGAACCTATGGTGAAGTTCTTACTGTACCAATAGTGTGACTTCAAACGTCTCGGACTACTCGTTTTCTGAGCACACGCTTATTCGTTTTTGGTTTACCAGTCTTGACGTTTGGTATCCTTGTACGCTCTGTTGTATAAGTGAGCCAAATTGGTCCTTGGAGTGACCAGCGAACAGGTATGTCACACACTGAAATCTACCGTAAATGTAGGATTCTGGTACAGAGTAAATTGCAATCCGCCTGCCTGATCGCTAGACCGTGAGACTTTTGCATTTATTTCGTGGCCGCGATCGATTCACAGGTGCCGCATCACGTCTGACCTCCGCCGCACCCATCTCGCCTGCTCAGTGTCCGATCAATTCAGATTGCGTCATGCACATTTTTAGGGCCAGAGTAATTGAATCACTTCTGCCACCCAGGATCATTGTTCATTGTACTCTTAAACCAACTGTTAGTGTTTATGGTATTCAATCAATAACTTGTTTACCATAATTTATATCTGGTTTAGTAAAATATATGTTGATAGTAAATTTTGCTTCATTCTCAATTGAAAGAGGATACCTAAATCAAGGAGTCGTTAATTTGGTAATGCAGCGAAATGTGTCTTTGTGTTTGCGGGGGGGATTGTACATAATAGCTGGTTCAATAAAATGTAGGTTGCAATAATGATGTAGAGATGAGAGCCTTGCAGACAGCAGATTAGCGTGAAGAGCTGCAAAAACCCGTCCTCGTATGTGAATCGAAGACCAAAACAAAACGTGGATGACAAAGAGAGTCCAACCGTTACACTAAATACTCGTAGGGAGAAATGTTGTGATGCTTTAGAGTTATGTTCGAATGCATGTGCACTCTCCGATCGGTGCAGACGTTATCTGAGTAGTAAAATTCTATAGCGCTACCGCGCCACTTGAATCAGTATTCAACGATCCGTTTCCCGTTTTCTGTTTATATTTCGCGGCTCTATCGGAGTTACGACTAGCTAATGGTTGCTGACATAAAGGAGACGCGTCACAAATTCGTCGTCTAGTCTTCTAACTTGTCAAGCCGGAAAGTCGTTTGACTAAATTTCATGCGCCGTATCGCGTTGACATCCCCTTAAATTCATCACCCTACTAGATCCTTACATAAACAGTCCGCAAAAACATTTATATCTGATGTAATGTTATTATGTCATTGTGTAATCATTTACGACGAGTCGTTGAGTTGTATATCCTAGGACAATTGGTGTGAGAATTTCCTTTTACGACTAACATACATACGTGGCTTTGTCTGCTGTTAAGAAGCTCATCTGCGTGGCTCGATAAGAAAACTGCTTTGTCTGCCGACGACAGTATTTGCCATCGCGTCGGCGTCTGAGCACCGCTCTGGTAGCTCAGCTGAAAGTGGCGCCCCAGGCGTTATAGATCGAGTGTTGATCGAATTTTGGGACGAGTATAAATTAGAGATCAAGGCGCCGCTGTAGCGCCAGAGCCACACCGGGATCTTTCCCTTCCGATACCGCTCCGCGAGTATCTACATCTACATCATACTCCGCAAGCCACCTAATGGCGTGTAGTGAAGGGTACTTTCGGTACCACTATCTGATTCCTCCAACCCTGATCCACTCGCGAATAGTGCGTGGGAAGAATGATGTCGGTAAGCCTCTGTATTGGCTCTAATTTCTCGAATTTTCTTCTCTTGGTCAATACGTGAGATGTATGTAGGGGAAGTAATATGTTGTCTGACTCCTCCTGAAAATTGCTGTCCCGAAATTTCAGCAGTAAATCTCTCCGTGATGCACAACGTCTCTCTTATAACGCCTGCCAGTGAAGTTTGTTTAGCATCTCTGTAACGCTGTCTCGCCAGCTGAACGATCCCGTAACGACACGCTCCGCTCTTCATTGGATGTTCTCTATCTCCTCTATCAGTCCTGCCTGATAGGGTTGTGATAAAAATTGCGACTTTGTAAGGACGCTGATGACCGTGCAGTTGAGCGCGCCATAAACCAAACATCATCATCATCTCTGACTGTGAGGGCGGTGGCGCTATGGCCGCTTCCTACTCGCTGACTCGTTCCCCCTCACAAAAGTGTGCTCGAGTGTGAGGTTAGACGTGACTTAGTACAGAAGTCAAGTGCACGCTCTTGCAGTTGTGAAGTAGCACTAATAGTGCGAAAATATCCTACTCCTGGGATCAGGTGGTTCTGGAGAAGCTGGGTTTTGTTCAGGAAATAACGTTCAAATGTGTGTGAATTCCTAAGGGACCAAATTGCTGAGGTCGTCGGTTCCTAGACTTACACACTACTTAAACTAAGTGATGCTAGGAACAACACACACACCCATGCCCGTGGGAGAAGTCGAACCTCCGGCGGGAGGGGCCGCGCAAACCATGACATGGTGCCTCAAACTACGCGGCCACTCCACGCGGCTGTGTTTGTGACACGGTGTAGGGTTAAGACGAAAGTTGAGTGATGCAGTGTGTACAATTGCAAACGTGCTCCATTAGAAGATGAGTGATGTTTGAAGAAAATTCGATGCTATAGTTTTTTCATAGCAACTTGCATTTTGGTTTAATAGCGAGTTGTGTAGCTTATCATTCATTTCTGTACCTTCTTCAAAGAGTGCTGTGAATTTGTTTCAATAATTAATCACAATTTAGAAAATACACTATCTTCTGGTTTCCTGTTTTCTCGTACTGTCGTCACAGACTCGTTACCATGTCGAAAGTGCGTGTATTTATATACGGTGGTGAAAATCAGTATAAAGACAGGGATATTTGTAGAAAAATTAACATTATTGGTTGGAATAGTTGTGCAGTAGTATGGAATAGTTGTGCAGTAGTATGAGATCCAGTATATTGACAAACGCAGTCAAACGGTACCGCATTTGATGTCAGTAGTACAGTATACAACAAGATATCAATGATTCAGTTGGTAGAGGGTGGCACTCACTGTAAAGGCAGACGGTTCTGTGCGGTGTTAGTGTGAGTGTGCATGCCTTTCCTGCTGATAGGAAACAGATGCCATTATTGACAGTGCATATTGTGTACATAAAGTACAATTGTGACATAGCAATTTGGGAAACAGACATCATGGGATGAAAAACCAAAAGTCTGTGCGTAGAACGAAATGGGAGTCTGTAATAGTCAAATTGCCAACATATTGAACCGTTCGATAACAGCGATTTATAATTTCGTTAGATTCGGAGTACGATTTGGACAGACTGGAAAATATGGGCAAAGTGGACAGTTATCTAAGAGACCGAAACGGTCACTTCTGCGCAAAGCAAGGGCCACAAACCTTTATTCTCCTCAACTTATTTCTCGTTTACAGTTGTCACTAACTGCTAGACATGTTCGACAAATTTTGTCAAATTAAAACATCTTACATTCATAAAAAGACTGCAGAAATGTGCTCTAACATCCAAACATAAATAGGAGACATTGGAGTTCGTTGAAAAACATTGTTCATGACTTGAGGGTGTTATAAAGTGATCTTCAGTGATGAGAAGAGGTTTAATTTAGATGCTCTGAATGGACTAAGACGGCCGAGGTGGCGGAGCGGTTCTAGGCGCTACATTCTGGAACCGCGCGACCGCTACGGTCGCAGGTTAGAGTCCTGCCTCGGGCATGGATGTGTGTGATGTCTTTAGGTTAGTTAGGTTTAAGTAGTTCTAAGTTCTAGGGGACTAATGGCCTCTGAAGTTAAGTCCCATAGTGCTCAGAGCCATTTTTTTATGGACTTCAGTAAGGCACGATTTGAGAACAGAGCAGCAGGTTGGAATGAATAGAAATTTGGTGGTGGAAGTGTTATGATTTGGGCAACATTCTGCACTAATGTAAATCAAACATTGCTTGAGTGAACACTAGCATGAACTCTAGATGTACACTGAGATGATAGTGACAGAATGCATTAGAATGTATGAGGATCTAGGGGACGACGGTCTGTTCAAATGTGTGTGAAATCTTATGGGACTTAACTGCTAAGGTCATCAGTCCCTAAGCTTACACACTACTTAAGCTAAATTACCCTAAGGACAAACACACACACCCATGCCCGAGGGAGGACTCGAGTATCCGCCGGAACCAGCCGCACAGTCAATGACTGCAGCGCCTTAGACCACTCGGGACGACGGTCTAATGTTTCAACAAGATAATACGTAAGTGCATATTTATACACAACATAAAAATGGTTTGAACATAAAGATATCGATCCTGGCCTGCACGTAGCCTGGATTTGAACTCCGTGGAAAACCTTTGAGGAATACTTGGAAGGCGTGTGATCGTAATGGGAGACAAAGAGAATGATTGGAGGAGATGGACTCTTTCAGTTTATCCAGGTGCCATCTCCTTAAATTCCTGCCTTTTTGCCGTTGCTTCAATTTTAATTTACAGTTCATAACCAATAAATTGTGGTCAGAGTCCATATCTATCCAAGAAAATGTCTTACAATTTAAAATCTGGTTCCTAAATGTCGGTCTTATCTTTGATTCATAAGCCAAGTATTAGCTATGATTGAATTATTCTCTGTGCAAAATTCTACCAGGCGGCTTGCTCTTTCATTCCTTTCCACCAGTCCATGTTCACCTACTACTTTTCGTTCCCTTCCTTTTCGAACTATTGAAGTCCGGTCCCCCATGACTATTAAATTTTTGGCTCCCTTAGTCATCTGAATAAATTTTTTTGTCTCGTTGTACATTTCCTCATTCTCGTCCTCATCTGTAGAGCTAGTTGGTATATGAACTTGTACTACTGTGGTAGGCGTGGGCTTCGTGTTTATCTTGGTTACAATAATGCGTTCACTATGCTGTTCGTAGTAACTTAATCGCTCGCCTATTTTTTTATTCATTATTAAAACTAGCCTTGCATTACCCCTATTTGATTTTGTATCTATAACCCCGTATTCACTTGACCAGAAGTCTTGTTCCTCCTGCCACCGAGTTTTAGTAATTTCCTCTGTATCTGACTTTAACCTATCCATTCCCTGTTTTAAATTTTCTAACCTATCTGCCCGATTAGGGGATCTGACATTGCACGCCCCAATCAGTAGTACGCCAGTTTTGTTTCTCCTGCTAACGATGTCTTCCTGAGTAGTCCCCGCCGGAGATCCGAGTAGGAGACTATTTTAACTTTACCCAAGACGACGCCATCATCTTTTAACCATACAGTAAAGCTGCAAGCCCTCGGGAAAAATTACGGCTGTAGTTTCCCCTTGCTTTCAGCCGTTCGCAGTACCAGCACAGCAAGGCCGTTTTGCTTAATGTTACAAGGCCATATCAGTCAATCATCCAGACTGTTGCCTGTTGCCGGCCGGTGTGGCCGTGCGGTTCTGGGCGCTTCAGTCTGGAACCGCGTGACCGCTACGGTCGGAGGTTCGAATCCTACCTCAGGCATGGATGTGTGTGATGTCCTAGGTTAGTTAGGTTTAAGTAGTTCTAAGTTCTAGGGGACTGATGACCACAGATGTTAAGTCCCATAGTACTCAGAGCCACTTGAACCACTTGTGGCCTGTTGCCCCTGCAACTATTGAAAAGGATGCTGCCCCTCTTCAGGAACCACAAGTTTGTCTGGCCTCTCAACAGATACCCCTTCGTTGTGGTTGCACCTACGGTACGGCCATCTGTATCGTGGCAGCACGCAAGCCTCCCCATGAACGGCAAGGTCCATTGTTCATGGGGGGTCGGGGGTGATACTGGTGCAGCGTGAAATCGCCATGCGTCGTGCGGTGTCTTGCGGAGCGCAGGTCTGGCGCATGTGGAGGTTTGTGACTTTACCGAAGACCGCGGCACACACTGTTGTAATTAGGAATC
Source organism: Schistocerca nitens (assembly GCF_023898315.1). Lineage (NCBI taxonomy): Eukaryota > Metazoa > Arthropoda > Insecta > Orthoptera > Acrididae > Schistocerca > Schistocerca nitens. The sequence goes on along the minus strand of NC_064614.1, from coordinate 709,423,238 downwards.
CTTTTCCATTGTCACCCAAGCAGGAATAATGAACAAGTTTCTGACGGTAGGAGCAGACTCTTGTACGTTCGGATAGTGAGCCATGGGTTTGTAATGCCGACAACGGATGTATTATTTGGTATTGGGTTGGTGCATAAGATTGTAGCATTGTCCCATAAATGTAAAAAAACACAACAAATACACATAACAGAGACTTTAGTTATCAATGATAAATTCTTATTCATTATTTACAACAGTTTGCGAACGCTGTGACAACCTCTCGGTTGCGCGACTATAGAAATCACGTGGTTTTGACGTGAAGAACTCGTCGAACCGTGTTCGGAGCGCATTTTCATCCGGAAAAGAAGTTCCCTGAAGGCTGTTCGATAGAGAGTGGAAAAGGTGAAAATCTGAGGGTGCAAGAAAAGATGAATAAGATGGGCGCGTAATAACATCCAACGCAACTCCTGTACAGTTTTCTTTGTTAGTCTCACAGAATGCAGGCAGGCATTACCGTCGAGTATCATCACTTGACGCAGTCTTCCTGGTCTTTGTTCTCGAACTGCGTCTGCAAGACGTCTCATTTGTTGACAATAAAAATCAGTAGTAATGGTTACGCCTCGGAGAAGGAACAAACCACAACGTTGGTATTCCACCAGATGCATAACATTTTCTTTGGTGGATGCGGGCAGGTCTTTGTACGGGGTTTCGCTATTTTGTTTGGGAGCAACTATTTCTTTCTTTTACTTGTGAAAGCGTAACGACACCATCTCTCGTCACCAGTAACGATACAGGAGAGAAATGCTGGGTGTTGTTCACGAGATGCACATAGAAGCCGCATACTGATTTTTGTGATTTTGGCTTAGAGGATGCAGAACACACACACCCGATTTTTGAACTTTTCCCCGCTATTTGCAAATGTCGCACGATACTGGAATTGTCACAGTTCATCACATCTGGCAGCTCTCGAGTAAACTGACTTGGATCGTTGTGGATTAACGCTTTATCACACACCGAAATTCTTTCTGAACTTAGAGTCACTGATGTCCAAACCATCTTCCTTAAAACGATAAAACCATTTTCGTGTCATGTTCTGTCCAATAGCATTATCCGCATATAGACGCAAATGTTTGTTTCTACCTCCGCTGTTGCCATCAAAAGTGGTTGAAATGGCTCTGAGGACTATGGGACTTAACATCTGAGGTCATCAGTCCCCTAGAACTTAGAACTACTTAAACCTAACTAACCTAAGCACATCACACACATCCATGCCCGAGGCAGGATTCGAACCTGCGACCGTAGCAGTCGCACGGTTCCGGACTGGAGCGCCTAGAACCACTCGGCCACCTCGTCCGGCGCTGTTGCCATCCTTCTATTGAAATCAAAGATAAGATACGTAAATTGGAAGGGAATGACTGCCATCAGCTGCAGCGGGACATTAAGCGGAATCAGCGGTGACGAGCGAAAATGTGTACCGGGTAGGAATTCGAACCGGGGATCTCCTGCTTACTAGGCAGGTGCTGTGGCCACTGCACCATCCGGGACGCAGTGTTACCACAACTGCACGGTCTACCTCGGTACGCCTTAAGGCCGATCCAGAGTGTCACCTAGCACCACCTATCCGCAGCCCTTGTCCATTATACTCCTGTTCGCTGCTTAGAGATTCCTACAGGAGGTCGGACGTATCTGTGCATTCACACTGAAAGAAAAATGAATTATGTGAATGGATGGTGTCTGTTCTTTCGAAGGAAGAGACACCACGCTGATCGTGCAGCTGTGAAACACTACATGTAAATTGAAGGCGATAACTTGTATCATGTGCAGTGGGACATTAAGCGGAATCAGCGGTGACGAGCAAAAATATGTACCGGACAAGGATTCGAACCCGTGATCTCCTGGATACCAGGCAGGTGCGGTAACCACTGCGCAATCCGGGACACAGCTTTATGGCATCTGCACAGACTATCTCGGTGCGCCTCATGACCGATCCACACTCCCACCGCACAGCCGATAGCAGTCAGCCCTTTTACATTTACGTATAGTGTTTCACAGCTGCGGGATCAGCACGGTGTCTGTTCTTTCAAACTAACAGACACCACGCATTCACATCAAGCAGAAGAATATGTCGGAAATGTTCCGGCTTTTCCAGGTGGCACTCGATTTTCTTGCGTCTACAGCTCCACTCACTGTCTCCAAATGACAAAATGTCAGTATGTAAACTAAACTAGCAACAGTGAACTACAGCTAAAAGTGATAATCGATAAGTAAACCCGTAGCAACCTCAATACTAATTCAAAACGGAAACGCTACAAACTTACGCACCAATCGAATACTACACTAGTCACTATTAAAAATCAAATAGCAAGAGGTAGACAAAACGAAGAAATTTTCCTTATTATGCGTATACTTGATTACATTTGTAGGCGATTGGTGGGTGCGCAGCGGAGCCGACTCACCCAGCGCTGCGAGGATGCCGGCGGCCCAGAAGACCTCTCCACAGAGCGCCGGCAGGAAGAGCAGGCCGCCCATCCGCTCGCCGAACGAGTCCTGCAGCGGGTCCAGCATCGTGATGTAGCCCTGCTGCCGCATCTTGTTCGCGAAGAAGATGCCGCCTGCAGCACACACACACACATAACGCTCGTCTGTAATGTATTTTATAGTCGACGCAATAGTACAATACAGGTCAGCTACACTACGAATGACTTGCATTCAGGTTTCTTTCATTTTTAGAAAACATGGCTTTCATTAATCATTACAAATTTTACTTTTGAAGTGTCTTGTCTGTCTTTTAGATTGTCCTTCTTTCATTTAACTGGGTTATTTAACGGAATTTTACTGTTTGAAATTAAAATTATAGTAGACGTCCGGAACCGAATATAAAGACATTGGCTTGTACAAGGGAGTGCTGAAAAGTAATGCCTCCGAATCTTTTCTGTAAAAGCTCTTCAAGCTTTTTTTTAAATAAACCATATGTTTATTTCTCAACATAGTTACCCTTTCGACGACTACTTTTCTCCCAACGACAGACAAGTTTGCTGACATCGTCACTGCAGAATGTTTGATTCTGTTGATGGAGCCACAGCCTCGCCCTTGATTGCACCGTTTTATCGCTGTACAACTGAGGTCCTCTAAGGAGTTCTTTAAGTTTTGGAAACAGATGAAAATCGTAGCGAGCCAAATTGGGACTGTATGGAGGATGATCGATGACAGTGAACCCCAGGCGTCGGATTGTTGCAGATATCGCTGCGCTCGTGTGTGGTCTGGCAGTGTCATGCTGAAGAAGGGAGTGCTCCATGTGTGTACAAACTCTTCGCAATCGAAACTCAATTACAGCGGGCGTTTCTCATGCACCGACCGGAGCTCACGAGAAATACAGGTCTCGTAACATGTGACGTCACAGTAGTCGGCTTGTCTGGCACACTTTGCCAACCCTGGACTCCGTGTAGGACCTACGGGAAATCAACAAGCAGCTGAAAAGGCACCCACTAAAGGTCTGAAATTTTTTGGGTGCTATCGAGAGCTTGCGTGCATTTAAACGCGCAGTCAAGAATTATTAAACTCGTCTCAAACAGTTACTCGCTACTGCCACTCACGTTCTGTGACGTACGCCCCACGGCCTGTCTTTCTCGTGGGCCTCGCGCACCGATATAGCTACGTTACACACCGCCATGTCAAACGCTAGAATTCGGAGTCCTCTAGCGGCAGAGGGCTTTAACTAGGTAGCCATGAAGAATGAAGATAAAAAGCTTTAAGAGTTTTGACATAAGAAATTCGGAGCCATTACTTTTTAGCACGGCATATATAAAAAGTTTTCATTTATATATATATATATATATATATATATATATATATATATATATATATATATATATACTACCAAATATCACAAAACTTGCTATACCGTAGGCTGAAAATTATATTTTAGGAAAACGTGCGAAGTAAGAAATAACCGCTGACAACGAGAGATTCTGAGTGAATACGTAAGATGGCAGAGCCAACTAAGGAACTGCATTACATGAACATAATCTCAAGTTAGTTGCAGGAAGATACAAGTCGGCACAATGAAGTACAAATACACTGCCGGAAAAATCAGAACACCCTTTTAGAGGTTTCCAGTTCACTCAAGATTTATTGTTGCAACACTGCATATGGCGTACATGAAATTATAACATTTACAGATCAACAAACAAGCGGTTCTGAGAAACTAGATATAGACCCATGCTGAAACACCCGTATTAGTACGTAGTGTAGCCTCAACGGGTGACAATTCAGGCGCTGACTCTGGCATCCAATCGATAGAATGGATGGCGAACTCTGTCCTGGGATACGCTATGCCACGTCTGCACTAGCTGTTCACGTAGTTCAGTGAGAGTTGTTGGCCGACGAGTCGTACGAGTCACTTCCCGTCCAGTCATATCCCACACGTGCCGGGTTGAAGACGTGTCTGCGGATCGTGCTGGCCAGGGATGTCGCTGCGCGTATTGCAGAGCACGTTGAGATTCACGGGCATTGTGTGGGCGAACATTATCCTGTTGAAGAAACACATCACCTTCCTGTTCCATGGATGGCAAAAGAATGTGTCTAACAACTTCTTTCAAGTACCAAGCGCTGGCAAGCGTCACCTCCAGAAATATCAAAGGTGAACGAGAGTTGTGGCTTAGCGCTCTTCGGACCACAAGACCTGTGTTGGGACAGTGTGTCTAAGACAAAGCACTCTACGACAAATCGCTCTCCATGCCCACTTCACACCTGCGAACGACCATCATCTGCGTGCAGGCACAATCTGCTTTCATCGCTAAAGACCACAGCGTGCTATTCTACTTCCAAGTGATCCTCTAACAGCACAAGTCAAGCCATGCACGTCGATGATATGGCGTAAGCGGAAGACGGACTACACGTATCCGTGCCCCCAGTCCTCCTGCTAATAACCGGTTCGCAACATTTCGTGTTGACACGTCCGCTCTCACAGTCTCTCTTATCTGTGCTGTTGTAGCTGAACGATCTGCCACAACTGCCACAACGCTCCTGGCTTACGTATGTGGTGCGTGGACGTCCAAAACCTCGTCTACGCATGTGAGAGCGTTCACGTGATCACTGATACCAGCATCATGGCACAACTGAAACAGCACGTCCAACTTGTATGTCAGTTCTCTGAAAGTACCATCCCTTTCAGACTCGCTCAGTTGGCTGAAGGGAGCACGTGTTCATCTTCGTGGTATGGTTGCCTGCTTGTTCCACACGCTTTCCCCACACTTTTGGCTGAGAACATTTCCTATTAAAGGGAACACAGAAGACGCTCTGGTAGCTATGCCGGTACACTGTCTGTTGTCAGAAGACGTTAAAACCATGGTCAGTACGTCTACTGTCCCCCAGGTGGCCTATGCTGTCATCGGATCAAAATGGACGTCGTCTTTCCAGATGTACTAATTTTTTTCTTTTCCAGGTGCGTATGTACGACATGACAAAAATTTTATCTTGGAATTCTTCCATTTGGTCCGAGTTTGCATAGAAAAACAACAATATCAGAAATTGAGTCCGCCTTGACGCAAAACACCTTGTCAATCGTTTATTTCTTTATTTTCCCAAACTAGTTTCGGCGACAAATATCACCATCATCAGTGTTTTTTTTTTTAATCGAAAACAAGAGGGAAATAGCATGGTTATACAAAAACAGTGGCACATTATTACATTATTACTATTGGTTTTTTGAAATATAGTTTTCTGTGGCTACTTTCTTACTACCTTATTTATTGTGTATTACAGCATGTTTTCGTGAATTATTGTCGCTGTTTGCGACATATTTCCTGTGCGCAAACATCGACAATAATTCACAAAAACATGCTGTAATATACAATACAGTACATAAGGTAGTATGAAAGTATCCATAAAAAACTATATTTTAACAAACCAATAGTAATAATGTAATAATGTGCCACTGTGTCTGTATAACCATGCTACTTTCCGCATGTTTTAGATTTTAAAAAAAAATCGCTGATGATGGTGATATTTGTTGGCGAAACTTGTTTGGGAAGATAAAGAAATGAACGAATGTACGACATGATATGAAACGGAATGTCAAAATAAATTTAACTTATTCTCTCAGTTCCCAACCTAAGAAACATCTAGGAAACTACGACGTTGTCCCAAGAAAATGATAAACGAGTCGCTAATGATGATTGAAAAGTCATTGTTGCCACTGCTTAGGTCTTCGGCTACAACGTAACGACTACCCTGGGAATCGCAAGACATTTCGAAAGAAGCACGAAATATGTGTTACAGTGATAACTTTCAAACGAGCTGCTGCTCGTTTCACTCGCACGATTTTACGCTGCACTCTTAGGTACCACAATCAGCACCACCTCGTAAATCATTACACGAGAAAAAGCAGCCAGATTATAACAATCACTTATGCTGGTTTCACGCCCAGCAATTTAAGCTTTGGTATTAGATTCCAAACTAAGCACTGAAAGCCGTCTCGTGTAAACGACTTTAATGTCATGTATTCGTACACGAATACACGCACTCCTAAGACTCGAAGACGCCATATACAGTATTTCCGTCTGCGTGAGCAGCTTTAGCTTTGGTTGGAAACTGCAACGTGTCTGTATCAAATACTTTGAATGCTGAGTCCAGCCAGGCAGTCATACTCCTTGACGTAGTAACCCGAGTTCCGTAGGGCGGCATGGTCTGCCGGACACACTGACTATTGACTTCTGTCTGAAACTGCGGACGTCTTCCTCATCAGCCAGCTTGCATAACTGTTTGTCTTGTGATACTGAGATGGACATATTGAAACTACATATTAAGGAGTATTGGTGAAATGGTGGTTTGACCGCAGTGCAGGTTACGTGATTTTTCAAGATTATTTTTCGGACTACTTTGCACTGTTGTTTAAGGTCGCAGGGTCATCCGAGAATACCTCTTTCTTATATCAATTTCCTTCCACTCATTAAATAATATTACGGGGATTATTATGAATATGGGGTTGTTTTTCTGTCGTTTCTAAATGTGTAGTTCTCTAAGAATATGTGGTCAGAGGGACGTGTATATATTTCTCCCGAGCTTTTGTAGCTGTATTTGAAGTTTCATTTCTCTCACGAATTCCTTACCTCTTGCAGATGTCTTTCAAAACTTCTGATTTTGTATGCGCTTCCTACTGTGTACTCACTCAATATTTTTTCATGGAAGTATCACGTTCGAATACGATATTTTTAAAGGTGACCTACCTTCAGCAGAAGACATATTTCTTGGACCGCCTTCACCAGCATCATATTTTCCGATCTTATATACTTCTTCAGTTAAAAGTGCGAGTTACAGTGGATCTTTATGACAAATGCTGAGCGCCGAAGATTTAGAGACTTTCCATTTCCCATACGTTAAATATTGTAGAATACAGTGTGCAGGAACATCTACGTTGCACGTATCATTACTACAAAGGAAAAAATACACGAACACTGATAGGTTGCATTGGAACACTTAAAGATTTTCCTTGCAATGTACCTCGATTTGACTGTTAAGAGCCCCTTTATTACTCCTTTAAGCTTTGAAAGTTGGCTCTCTACAGCACATTTTCCTAAAAGTAATTAGATGGCGTTGTTAATTCACAGGTCAAATTTTATACAACCAGCAATATTTTCAGGACTTTGGAAACTGGAGACATAACATGCTATGTATTTACAAATTAAAGTTTTTATTGTAGTAGCCACTTTAACCACTTCTCAGAAATCTGAAGAATTATGTACACCGTACACCATGTAATAACGTTTGTTTATATATTTTCCATAAGAAGCCCTATATCTGCGACGATTCTGAACTAGTTCCGCGATTATCCAGAACTACCACTACCCCTCTTTATCGTTGCCAACATTCTTTCTTTCTGGACTACCACTGAAATGTAGGCTATATGGATGTATGATAAGTGTAATTTAAGATTGTGTGCCACGTTTCTTGCTTTGAACAACAGTTGAGAATGGTTCAAAAAAAATGGTTCAAATGGCTCTGAGCACTATGGGACTCAACTGCTGTGGTCATAAGTCCCCTAGAACTTAGAACTACTTAAACCTAACTAACCTAAGGACAGCACACAACACCCAGCCATCACGAGGCAGAGAAAATCCCTGACCCCGCCGGGAATCGAACCCGGGAACCCGGGCGTGGGATGCGAGAACGCTACCGCACGACCACGAGATGCGGGCAGTTGAGAATGGTGTCGGTGGAAGTGTGGGCTCTGTAAACACCATTGCTCTAATAGGTTACTTCAGTTCTTCGGTTCCAGAATTTTAACTATCCCTTTTAGGAATAATTTCATCTGTAGCTGAAAAATATGGGGCTGTGGAACTTATCATTTCCTGGCCGCACATGGCTGTTTGGCTAGTTCGATATAGTTTTGTGGTTGCCGTGGCCAGATTTTAGTAGCCAGAGGAAGGAGAGTTTATGAAATGGACAGCATTGTTCCTTCCATCAGAGCTGATAGGAAGAGAAGTTTTGTAGAGTTGTTGGTCATTAGAAAGGACAGCATTAATACTTCAGAGGGTAAGGGGCCAGTCTTTCCCTAATCATCCCAAACAGGTGGTGGTTTGGGCAAATTGGGCTGATCGAAAGCTCGAGTAATTGTGCGACGAAGTCCACCGCTTTCCAGCAGCTGGTGGAAATAAACCCGGAGAGTCTTGGAAGGAAGCAGCATTAGGCAAAGCAGTGCTAGTACGGGCGACCGGGAAGCAGACAGCCGAATTGACTGCATTCAGTACCTGGACCTGATTGGGAGAAAAGCCTCCATGTAAAATAATTTCATGGAGCAGTGTAGAGGTCGTGTAATCGAGAAGTCTGCCAACGACCCGACACGGCGTCCGATGAGAAGTCTCAAGAAGTCTAGAGTAGAGGTAAAAAGTCAGTTGCGATACTTACTGATCAACCAAATTATTTTCAAATAAGGAAAGCCTACCAGTAGTCGGAGGTGTGTTCCCACGTGGGCAAATGGAATCCAGCTTGGACACTACTGGTTTGCACTTCGAAAAGATCGAGATGGGTTGTGCCACTATGTTTTGTCTCCGCTAGCGTCGTGCTGTGGTACTGTCGTGCGGAGATTTCAGTGTGTATCAGGACTCCAGACATGTACAGTAGCTGTAAACGAACAAATTTGTAATTAATAACCTAACTTTACTTTTTGGAGGTGATAACTAAAACTTTATGATTGCCTCTCGTTCCTGTCGAAATTTTAAGACTAGTATTTCGAACGTTTTTGTGGCTCAATATCTGCGGCAGCAAGGCAGATTCACATTTAAAAGCCGCCGTTCGTGAAGCACCAGGAGAGTAGATCGTCTGCTTGTGCATTATATTACGAGATTCTATTAGAACCGAGTTACTTATTTACCTTTGTCTCTGTGCTTCTGCAGTTTAATGTTAAATTTCTCACGTGTTCGTGTAATGTAGATTCCCATCATCTTTATTGTGGATAGGGACTATGAATATAGTGTCGGATGGGAGCTGAGTTGGATACCCTCTGCTCACAGCTCCTGAAGGTGCTGCCTTCAGTATCATAGCTTGGGGCATCACTGAAGGATGAGGGGATCGAACGTGGTCGTTATGGATGTGGCTGCCTAGGAGGGGGAGAAATCCTGTGTGTGTGTGTGTGTGTGTGTGTGTGTGTGTGTGTGTGTACCGTGAGGAGTCACCCCATATGTGGAACAGGTCCTTTCGAACCCCACGAAAAGCATAAATGCAGATAACTGCAGGTGGTGGCGTAATACGGTAAAATGACGTGTGTCTCTTTGGAACGGTAGAGATTTTCTTCGGCTTCCGACGGCTGTCTGAAGTGGTAAAGACCGCCGGTCTTGCCTGAAGGTGAAGAGGGGTCTTACTCTGTAGAAAGGTCCAGAACACACTGACCGGGGGCCTTCAACACAGTCCCAAGAGGAGGGTCTGACCCAGAGGATCAGACCGTTCTGCTACCGTGTAGGCTACTGATTCCCTAAGTTGCGCCATAAGGTAGGAGTGTCAGGACCAGGTTAATATATCAAGTGTCAGTTACACACAGGAGTTGGCTACACGGGAAGCAGGGGCTTCGAGGATTGGGAAACTTTTGAGATCAGCGGGTCTTTGACACATACAAACCGGGGCTCAATTTCAAGAGATCAAACACACGACAGGAAAAGGCCTAGGAAACATGGTATTATAACTGCAAAACGTCAGAGCTGTGTCGGGAAAAAGCAGAGTTCGAAACCATCACAGAAAGCACCGAAGCAGAAATCGTTACATGTGCTATATAGCTGGCTAAACCTTGATGTAAATTCAACCAAAAATTTTACCAAGGACATAACGGTGCTTGAGAGGATATATTAAATTCAGTTGGTGGTGAGCGTGCTTCTAACTATTAGAAATAGTTTATCTTCTAGTGAAACTGAAGTAGCTCCTGTGATTTAGTGTGGGTAAAGGCTATACTCCACAACTCGCATAAATCAGTGCTTCCTTTTATCAGCCCAGTGACTATAACCTCTATCCCATTTTACCATGCGCACTCTGTCAGCAATGTCTCCAATAAAAAGCCAGTGCAAAATTAGAGCTGCTGTATTGCGAAGAAGAGCTGATGCTGTGCTATATTCTGATATGGAAGATAGCGGCAGAAGCGTTTTGAAAGAACCTCTGCAGCCCTTTGAGCGTAGCGCCTGTAGAGAGCGTATGCGCATCAAAGCAGATGGCGCTGCAGCTGGGTCCAGTACCCCCCCCCCCCCCCCCAGAACGGCTTTTCACAACGCGACGTACTAGAGTCAGTGCTTACGGCAGTAACGTCTGACTTGACGTGCACATGGCCCTCATTACACGCCACATTCAAACGTGACTCGTTTAAAAATGTTTCTTTTTGTCATCCGCACACCACTAGCCATATCTACGGACCCAGTGGTGGCAACAGCAAAATTATACCAGTGTCCTACTATGTTGTGGCCTATAGCTTTTAACTTACAAGGTTAGCAACATAAATACATCAGCTATAACCCAACATCAGTAGGCGAGTTGCCAGTCTGGGCCTTGGAGCAATTTCTTTTTACCGGGAACAGGAGAAGTGAAACAAAATATCTTTATTTGTACAATCACAAATACGACAGAAATGCCATAAATGCCATCCTTACGGCGGAATCAACATGAGACATTACACTCGAAGGAGTCGAGCAGAAATCTTTATTAACAAGGCGTCGAAAAAAATAATAAGAATAATACTGAATTAAGCTAAGAGGTGTGCGGCAAGAGACAAAAAAGGGAAGAAGGTGCGGGGGTACGATAAGACTTGCAGGCAACTGCCCGGCAGATGGAGCGTCGAGGCAGAGGCAACATGCGAGGCCTGACCACTGTGTCCCCGGCACCACTACCGGGAAGAAGAGACCGAAAGTAGGGGAGGGGACAGTAGGGTTGGGGGAATGACCAGCGTGCACCTGCTATGGTGCATAAAAGAAGGAGGCACATATCCATGCGTCCGCTCCACTGTGGTTTACGATATAGAAACTAGCGCGGAGAGTCTCAGATGTCAAGGGGGGAGGAGGGGGGGTGGTCGTGAGTGTCGTCCGCGTGTGGCACCATCCAGCTGAGCGGGCGTGACGTAAGGATCGCGTGTAGGTAATTGACGAAGCAGGCGCGGTAGCGCGGTCGGTGCTCGACTTCACTGTGGGCGGTTTTTAAGTACTGCCAGAAGTCGAGGCGTGATTTGTCGCCATCATTATACATGTAGGTGATCGTCCATCCCTTGACCCATACAATCTGGGTGGCGGGGAAATAAACATCCTCAGGATGGATAAAATCGGATGGGTCAATCGAATCCGGCGGAACGAGGAGTTAACAGGCAACGAACTGTCGCTCAAGTTTCAGACGTCACTGTTGGCAGCACAAGTCAGTTGGTCGACATCGTCGTCCATGAGGTGGCAAATTGAACAAAGCGGGGAGTCTGTTAGTCCTATGATGTGAAGACTTTGATTTGTGGCGAATTTTCCACATGCGACATGGTAATGTTGCCCGGACGTTGGAGGTAAGGAAAAGCTGGTGATAATGCGCCAAACCGTGGGCCACCGCGTCGATGGATGTCTGAGTTCGATGTTGTTGCTGCATATATAACGAAGCAGTGGGGTGTAAAAATCTTTAGCTCGAGGAGAACGCGTGTTCGGTAAGTGTGCGTGAGCATAATTGAAGTCGACGATGAAATCATATATGTGCGTTAGATGGTGTTTGATGTGTCCGACTGGTACTGATGGCGTTATGGTCGAGGACATAAGAATTTCAAACAATCTGTGCGTAAGGGAGGTGCCCCCGTGCCACTGCTTGTGCGTGGTGGACATGTACAAGGACGCCGCTTGGAGTCGCACATTGACAAGATCGAGACCTCCCGCTCGCGGGCGGAGGGTGATCGTTTCGTAACGGATCTTAAAGAGCGTACCGGCCGTAAGAATGTATCCGAAAGCAGCCTGGAGGCTGCGTCCAATAGCTGATGGCAGCGGGGGTACCTGTGCGATGTGGACCATTCTAGACGCCACATGTTGATTGAGGTATTGGACACGGTGTAAAGAATCGAGTCGGCGGAGGAGATTTTGTCGCAAAGCCGTGCGGATAATATAGAGTGCACGCCGAGAATTGATGATAGTAGTGCGGCGCACGGTGGAGGTGAAAATTATACCAATGTATCGTAGTTTCTGTACACACGGAAGAGGTGCTGTGTCGTCGTGTGAGAGGACGCGTCCAATGAACATTTCCATGGATTTAGTCACATTCATGTTACTGCCCGCTGCAGTTGCGTACGTTGATATCAAATCAAGCACCGTTTTTGTTTCATTCCGTGAGCTGACTAAGAGGAGGAGGTCGTCTGCATACGCACCACACCAAAAACTGTGCTGTCGCAGAGTGAGACCTAAAAGGTGGCCCGTCAGACTCCCGATGAGTGGCTCCAGGTTTATGGAATAGAGTCGAAAGTGGGCAACCTTGCCTTATCGAACGCCGGATGGCCACTGGTCCCGCCACACTGCCAGTGATCTCAATCAGCGATTATGCGCTGTCGTACAAGCGCCGGATGACATCGACAAAGGGGGTGGAAACCCATTCGGTTTATTACTGAAAACAGAAAACGATCCCGCACCTTGTCGGATGTGCTGCCAAAATCAATGGCAACCAACGCGGCGCGGTGTCTGCACCCACGACATTCTCCTGTGGCCGTTTGTATATTAACTGAGCAGCCCAGAGTTGTCTGTTCCGTGGATAGCATGCTTGGCAGGATCTTTCGGCATCGCGTCACCAGGAGTCGTGTAAATATTTTATAGTCTGCGTTAAGCAGAGTCAGGCGACCGTAATGTGCTGTCGTCACTATCAGTGTCGGTTTGTGGATGGGTATAATAATTCCTGTGACAAAGGACGTGGGTACGGCGTTCCCCATCGTCATCAGTTCATGAAACATCGTCGTCCACCGTGACGCCATTGGCGCGAGGAAAGAGCGATAAAAGTCTATCGGCAATACGCTGACACCAGGTGACTTATTCAGAGCACCTTTGTTGATTGCATCGTGGACTTCGTCGTGCGTAACTGGCTCCATCAGCTCGTCCGCTTCGTCGCTGGCGAGGGTGACAGTTTCGTATGGTAACGCAAATTCCTCAGCGTGGTTGTTGGTAGTCTCCTCCTGGTACATTGTGCGCTTGTGCTCTACAAAGGCATTGAGGATTTCGGCCTGGCAAGTGACTTGATGGGCACGGCAGGTGGAGATCTCGGTGATGAGTGGTTGTCGTCGGTGTTTCCTATCGGCGGTGATATGATGCATGGTGGGATGTTCTTGTTCCGCCGAATCTCGACGTCGGGTCCGCACCATCGCCCCCTGCAGTCTACGGTGTGTCAACGTTACAATTTGTGCCTTACCCGCTGCGTTCCCTTTGGGTTTCAGGGGTGGGCGGCTGGCCGTCCAGGCTGCGGAGAACGGCGTAGAGATAGTCGGTAGTGCGCCGGTGCCACGCAGCTACTTCCTTGTCATACTGAATCAAGGTATGTCGAATGGCAGGTTTTTCACATTCTAGCCACCAAGCCAAGGTTTTGCAGTACTTAGGTAATCGACGTTCACAGATGGCCCATGTCTCGGTAACACGTTGAAGACATTCGGGATCATGAAGATGGGAGGTGTTTAGCTTCCAAGGTGCACGACTGCGCCAGACCACCTTTTGTGGAAGAAGAATGGTGAATGCTGCAGATTTAGGCCCAGTGGTCCGAAAAGGCCAAGAGCCAAAGTTCTGCACCATGGACTGCAGGCGTGAGATCCCAAGAGACGTAAATCGTATCAAGGTGGCTCGCGGAGTGACTTGTCTGGTAAGTATGTCCAGGTGCGATGCCGTGCCGAACTTCCCAAGTGTCGCGGAGCAACAGATCACGGACAACGAGGTGCAGTTATTGACACGTGTTGCAGTGGGGCATTTGATCCTTAGGGTGCAGGACACAATTAAAATCACCCCAAAGCAAGTAATGGTCTCAGCGCCCAAGAAACAAAGGGGAGATTTCTTCCGAATAGAAGTATGCCCTGTTGCGTCTGCAGGTGGAGCTGGACGGAGCGCAAAAGTTGACAATACGGGCCGGCCGAAGTGGCCGTGCGGTTAAAGGCGCTGCAGTCTGGAACCGCAAGACCGCTACGGTCGCAGGTTCGAATCCTGCCTCGGGCATGGATGTTTGTGATGTCCTTAGGTTAGTTAGGTTTAACTAGTTCTAAGTTCTAGGGGACTAATGACCTCAGCAGTTGAGTCCCATAGTGCTCAGAGCCATTTGAACAATTTTTTGACAATACGGTCCCCATGACGGTGACGGCCATACCTCTAGCGGACGGAAAGTATTTGATATCAGCCACCGGAATGCGTTCTGGGGCATAGATGGCTACGCCACGTCCCAGGTGGTCACCAGGAGAAGGATAAGTTTTATATCCCGCGGCGTCTGGAAGTGTGGCCAAGTGTACTTCCTGCAGTAGTGCGATGTCGACGTTCGATGCCCATAGCATCTCTCGCAGCAGCTTTTTTCACGGGGGAGCTAATGGCATTAGTGTTAATCGTCGCTACTCGGTAGGTTTTGAGTCTTACCCCGCCGTGAAGGGGAACTCCATCAGCGGAGGGTGGAGAGGGGGGTGGCAACGACGAATCATGCAGTAAGCCGCCTAACGGCGTTATCGGCGGCGTAATCAGGCTTCCGTCTGGGGTAACTCCGTCCCCTGAGTGTGGTTCGGGCCTTCGTCGACGTCGTCACTCCACGCTACTGAAGGCGCTGTCGTTGTGATGTTCTTACGTTCCACTTCATTCGTAGCAGCGGAGGACGTCTCGGCGGCAGTCGCAACGCCAGAGTCCATTGGTTCAGAGTAGGCACCGGCACAGCCACAGCTTGCGTCATGTTGTCGTCATTCGTGTCGTCGTGCAGGTTCTCCGAGGCCTCGGAATACATACCACTACAGCACTGAAGGCGGCGTTGACTCGGTCGACGTTACCAGCGAATGCCCTTAATGTCACCAAATTTAAGTAACAGACCCTTAAGATATTCAGGTGGCAAGTTGAAAATCCGCACAGCAATCAACATTAGCATTGGCAAGGAGGACAGCAATAACTGAGCTATACCTATGGCGGACAGAAACCTAACTGCCGTGTTTACGTAGCAATCTGTCTACTTGGAGAGAGTTCATGAATTGTGCAATGAAGACACATAAAACTCACT
Source organism: Schistocerca nitens (assembly GCF_023898315.1). Lineage (NCBI taxonomy): Eukaryota > Metazoa > Arthropoda > Insecta > Orthoptera > Acrididae > Schistocerca > Schistocerca nitens. The sequence continues at coordinate 709,407,566 of NC_064614.1, read as the reverse complement.
GTCAAAATATGCGGTGTGATCCGCGTCTGATTTAATACCTTACGTTTCCACTAACCAATCACGAATTTCGAGGGAACCTGGCTGCACATTATGGGTGGACTAATCAAACGCAAAACTGACTGTACCTTTAAGAGGGATCATCCTGGACGCCACAGACAGGGAAAAGTGGACGAATATGCCACCAAACAAAACATTACAAAAGGAGAGACAAGGACTACTCTTTGACTTAAGCGGAATAAATAGATCCGACCGCTGTCTCTGCTTATCAAAACACGGTCTAGCTCAAGCCTGACAGATGCAATGAAATAAACGTATGGCATCGTTGGCCGGGAGGAAGCATTCGGAGAAGTTCGGCCGCCAAGTGCAAGTCTTATTTCAGTCGACGCCACACTGGGCCACTTGCGCGCCGATGATGAGGATGAAATGATGATGAGCGCAACACAGTACAACACCTGGTCCATCAGCGGAGAAAATCTCCAACCTAGCCGGGAATCGGACCCAGGCCCGCTTGCATGGGAGGCAAGCACGTTAACACCCACCTAAGCAGGCGGACAGCCCGACAGATATTCGTTACAGTTAAGGTTTGTGATAATCTAATTAACTTGGTGGTAGTTTCACAATCTTGTTTTATATGTCTTTTAGTAATTTTGAGTTTAAGCATAGCATTTCTTATAGAACAAGTTTGTCCACCGAGTTTCAACGCATTTCTATGCGGTTTTCATGTATGCTTTAATGTTTAACCCATTCAGATACGTGTGTTTATTATCTCCCAACGAATGTTGCACCATTATTATCTGGAAACTACAACTTGGCACACAGACTTCGTAGTTCTGATCGGTGGCGGTCGGTAGACTTCGTGCCACAGTGATTTTCAGATGTTCGTTGTCAACTATGCAGCTGCTGGTGACTGCACTGTAGCCTGCTTTGTCGATCAGCTGTGCTGTCACCGTCTGTGTTTTGTTCCACTATTTTCATTGTGATTTCTTCGAAAATGAGTGTTAATACGGTCGCTGGCCCGTCGCGGGAGTTGCTTTCTACTCCTAAGCGGAAAAGGAAGTCAGTTATCAGACGTTAGCGCCGCAAAATGAAGCTGAATGTAGCGAAGTGCTCCGATCCTGAGAAAACTCAAAAAGGACTGTTACATCTGATTAATCAGTCTTCACACAGAGGTGAGACGTACGGTGGCAAGAGTCTGCGTAGCATTGCTAGAATTAGGGAGTTTGCCACTGATTACCTATACGCATTCCCAGGGACACCTCGCAAGAAGGGGTTACTTTTGATTTTTAACTGCAGTTTCCATTCGCAAAAAAATATTTTTATTTTCCTCAATTTCAGAGAAGCGGAGATATCGATGACGTTTTTGATGGATTATGAGTGCAAAAACGTAACACAGATCTTCAACAGAAGATTGACTGGAGAAGGATACTATCCCCGTAAGAAAAGTGTAGAGATCAGTTGGTTTCGTATGGAGAAAAGTTGGAAAGAAGAGAACTTTATTATTGGAACCTCATGACATCGTGCACTGGCATTCCCAGCTCTTTGTGGAGATGGCACAGAAACGTTTCATTCACACAAATCCAGGCTGGTCAGACACTTAATTTTTGGTAAACTCTGACAAAACAGAGTTGTTGTAGCTGTTACTGCGTGGGGAAGCGTCACCAGAAGACTACTAGTTGAAAGTGTGGGTCAAAAGCGGGTCCGTTAGGACAGTGCAGCTAAAAATTTGGGGCAGATCAACCCAGGACGACTACCATGAGCAGATGAATTAAGCAAATTTTTGAAAAATGATTCGAAGAACATGCGCTCCCAATCATTGCTCCCTACTCTATAATAATCATAGACAATGCAAGTCAACAAACCGCCAATGGAGCACTAGAGGAAACTGTATGTGACAGAGGCTGCTGAACAGAAAAGTCCGATGCGGAAAGAGCTTTTCAGAGGAGGCTCTGTATTCCCTGATTAGGGAGAATGGGTCTGCTGCGAAGTCGTATGCAGTTGATTTACTCGCCAGAAGCAAGGGCACAACGTAATTCGTTTGGCACCATTCAACTGCGATTTAAATGCTATAGAACTAGAATGGGCAAAGAAAAGAAAATATTCTTTAGGGGTAGTTGCTTTCATACTTTTATTGACAAAGACAGGGAAGAATGTTGCAGCTCGCGAAGCAGTATTGGACGCACGACTGCGTAATGGAAATAGTAATTGACAATCGCTACTGCAGATATTAGTGAAAAGTTTGACAAAGAACCACATGAGTGCGTGACCACAAAAGGCCAAAGATGTTTACGGCATTCGACATCCGACATATTGTCTATCATGCAAGTACAGTATTGGCTGCTTATGGCAACAGGCAGCGGGGCTGTAGCTATCCCATGGTGAGCACGGCATCAGGCTACGGAGCGTAGGTGAACTGCTTACTCGACGAGTAACACACAACAGTGCTAGTGATTTTGATACGAACCAGAGCAAATTAACGATAAACAAAGCAAACATTGCATTACATCTACAACAACAGTTACCGAAGTTGTCATTTCGTCGGAAAGGAATGTAAAGAGTTTGCAAATGCAAATGGCTCTGAGCACTATGGGACTTAACTGCTGTGGTTATCAGTCCCCTAGAACTTAGAACTACTTAAACCTAACTAACCTAAGGACATCACACACATCCATGCCCGAGGCAGGATTCGAACCTGCGACCGTAGCGGTCACGCGGTTCCAGACTGTAGCGCCTAGAAACGCACGGCCACTCCGGTCGGCTGTAAAAAGTTTGACGGAGTGAGAAAGAAGTGGTATTTCTGCAAGATTAGTCATCGGAATATGAGGTGTAATATACGGTCGACTGTGTGGACAATGTGTATGAGGAGTGTAATGATGACAATATGTACTTAGCGACTGGAATACTCTCTTTCAAATTCTGAAGGTGACAGGGGTAAAATACAGGGAGCTAAAGGCTATTTACAATTTGTACAGAAACCAGATGGCAGTTATAAGAGTCCAGGGGCATGAAAGGAAAGCAGTGGTTGGGAAGGGAGTGAGACAGGGTTGTAGCCTATCCCCGATGTTATTCAATCTGTATATTGAGCAAGCAGTAAAGGAAACAAAAGAAAAATTTGGAGTAGGAATTAAAATCCATGGAGAAGAAATTAAAACTTTGAGGTTTTACATTGTAATTCTGTCAGATGCAGCAAAGGACCTGGAAGAGCATCTGAACGGAATGGACAGTGTCTCGAAAGGAGAATATAAGATGAACATCAACAAAAGCAAAACGAGGATAACAGAATGTAGTCGAATTAAATCGATTGATGTTGAGGGTATTATATTAGGAAATGAGACGCTTGAAGTAGTAAATGAGTTTCGCTATTTGGGAAGCAAAATAACTGATGATGGTCGAAGTAGAGAGGATATAAAATGTAGATTATCAATGGCAAGGAAAGCGTTTCTGAAGAAGATAAATTTGTTAACATCGAATATAGATTTAAGTGTCAGGAAGTCTTTTTCTGAAAGTATTTGTATGGAGTGTAGCCATGTAGGAAGTGAAACGTGGACGATAAATAGTTTAGACAAAAAGAAAATTGAAGCTTTGGTAATGTGGTGCTGCAGAAGAATGCTGAAGATTAGATGGGTAGATCACATAACTAATGAGGGGACATTGAATAGAATTAGGGAGAAGAGGAGTTTGTGGCACAACTTGACTAGAAGAAGGGATCGGTTTGTAGGACAGATTCTGAGGCATCAAGGGACCACCAGTTATTGGAGGGTAGTGCGGAGGGTAAAAATCGTAGAGGGACACCACGAGATGAATACACTAAACAGATTCAGAAGGATGTAGGTTGCAGTAGGTACTGGGAGATGAAGAAGCTTGCACAGGATAGAGTAGCATGGAGAGCTGCATCACACCAGTCTCATGACTGAAGACCACAACAACAACAACAACAACATGTGCTTAGCAAGTGAAAGTTCTAACAACCCTACCACAACAAAGGTCAAAATTTTAATAACGATTGTGGTGTTGCTCACGCTGCTAAATACTGCATTTTCTGGCAACATCAATCATATTATGTGGCACGTGTCATTAGAGCACAGTTAATAGTCATTTCATGTAATAATGAAAAAACTAGGCACTCATCTTTTTGTGTTTCCCACGCTGGTCTCGTATTATCATGGCTCAATCGTTGAAAATCTAGGTGATTATGATTCCAAGCTCGGATGCAAAGAGGCCTAGGTTTTATTCTGCTATATTCAAAAGCTTTGTAGATGCGCTTCTCAAACCATTCTTGGAGATTAACCCTTTCAAAGTTAGCACAATAGTGATGTAAAAACAATAATCAGCACTCCGAATTTAAGTTACACTTCCTTTTAATTGCCTTTATTGCAATATCACGTAACACACAAAACATCACTTCACAATACAAAACATACTTGAAAACATCTTCCTCACAGTCACTGTTAAAGTTCACATTTTATAAGCTGACGACAATATTCGTCTTTCCAACATGACGTCCACGACTTGACTTTCTCAAGGTCCGACTCTCTAACAAGTTAACAACTAACTAACTAATAATCGCTTACGCGCCTAAAAATCAGAGCTACAAGTACGTCAAAGATCATAGTGACAAAAGAAAGAATACACATAAGAATAATATCATTGCAATACAAACATATCGATGTATCACAAATGAAATCAAATCTGAATGTTGTCTCAGAAATATGTTAAGTAGTTAACAGAAACACAGTAGAGTATTACTGGTATCGAGAGGTTCAGATTAGGTGCCATAATGGTTACGTAATTCAAGTACCATTACAAAGTGATACTGAAACACGTGTCAAGCCATGTAGTTGATCATCTTGTTGGACACGGAGCCACAAATCCCGTCTCCAGTGAAACGGAGTGAAGGTCGGCCGTTATCTAAAGAGCAGTTACCGTACATAATTACGTACACGGAATATCATCTGCAGCATAGACTAGGGTTCGCGCGTTTCAAGGATGCTCGATAAAATTTATAGAATGTGCGTGATAGTGAGCTACTACGTTATCCACATCAAACTGCGCGTGACATAGGTTACAGTGGTTTCAAGGAAAGCAGTGGATGGTTGCATAGCTTCAAACAGTTCAGTAGAATTGGGAGCCATAAGATAACGAAATTTGAAGCAAAGCGGCAACTTGACGAAACACAGCAAACTGCAGAATCGGTCCGAAAATTTGTAGATAAGGTAAACAAACATATCCCATCGCTCAGTAAAGAATTTGTTTTCAACTCCGACCGGCCGGGATTTGAAGCGGAAATGCCAATGAAAAGAACCCTGGAAATTAGAGGTACTAGATGTGTGTATGATCTTGCAAGGGCGGTAGGGAATATTTACGTCACAGAAATCAAGAGAGGGAAAACGGTCATAAGAGAACCACGACTGTGGTGTGATGATGATGTTTGGTTTGTGGGACGCTCAACTGCGCGGTTATCAGTACCCGAACAAATTACCAAACTTTGCTCAGTCCAGACTCGCCACTTTCATGAATGATGATGAAATGATAAAGACAACACAAGCGCCCAGTCATCTGGAGGTAGGTGAAAATCCCTGACCCCGCCGGGAATCGAACCTGGGATACCGTGCTCGGGAAGCGAGAACGCGACCGCGAGACTACGAGCTGCGGATGACTGTGGTATGAGCACTGCTTTTGGCCAATAGCTGGTCAAAGTAACTTGCTTTTACTTGATTCCTACTCTGCTTACAAAAATCATACTCCTTTATAGCAAACTATCCCTCCTGAACAAGGTGTCACATTGCAGTTGATACCACCTGGAACCACTGGACAAATTCAGCCTCTGAATGTTATTTTTTTTCCGTACCTATAAAACATATTATCGAACTATCTGCAGCTACGCTTTAAAGATAGCCACTTTCACGATAAGCTCTACGACAGACCGTTTCACATTCAGTTTCATGCCATAACATTTCATCAGTTCTCATCAGCCGTTTACACCAATATGATTTTATATGCATTATTTAGAAGTGGATACCTATGTGAACGTCCTGCACTGTCTGTAACTCCCACGAAGTTCTCTTTCGAGCTTGATGATGCGAACCTTTGTGATCATTGTGGAGTAACGTTTTTCGTTCAGTGTTCAGGTGCAAGTTAATTATTTGTTTTGAGCATTTCTTCAATACTACCGTTGTCCATTTTTTGAAGTGTAATATGAGTACATACATCCCGTAGAAGGTTGCTGTCTGCACCTCTCGTACATTCATTTTCTGGCGCTCTCATGATGCACATGGTCAGTTACTAGCAGCTAATACGTTTCCTATCATAACTGTTAGCACAACACTTTCAGATGAGCCCTGATAGAGATCGAACCTGTGATTTCGCACTCAAGGGGTTCCTTGTGAGAACACACTTGCATGCGATAGTGATACTGTTAGCGCAACAGAGGCTTCAGAGAACTAGACTGTTTCCTTCTTCTTTTAGTTCTTCATTCTTGTTTTATGCTACTGTAGTTTTCTTAAAATGTGTGACACGCAGTAAATTACAAAAATCAGGAACTGTTCTTCCATTACCTGTGGACGGGTGGATGTTTAGAGGTGGCGCTTTCCATGTGTTGTAAGGTACTTTTACCTATTTCTAATTTCGTATTTATTTTTATAGCTGACTCGAAACTTTCGGCACTTAATGTCTTTATTTAACGTGTCATTAATAACAGTGACCTTAATTTCGATAAGACAAAGAATTTATCTGACGATTACCTCCACCGTGCACATTGCTGCTTTCGTAGAAGCTCATAATACAGGACTGCGTTGCCCCCACTGCCTAGATGTGGCACATGGAAGCGGAATTTGTTCTCCCCTTCCAACTTCCTCCCCCCTCCCCCGCACTCCATTTCAACCCTGTAATTGTACTTAGTTGACCTGCTTACACCGGGAAGTACTTTTCTGGGATATTTCGAACACATTTCAATTGAACATTTCACTTTCATTATGTGCCGATGTACGTGTTTACTATAAACAGTGTTGCTATCTTCCGGTGTGCCTCTCGTTCGTCTTTTGTTAGTGTTCTGATTTCTGTCTGTAGTGTGATATAAGCTAGCTAAGCATGAGCGTGTATCTTTATGTGTGGTGGTCTAGGGAAATGGGGAATTCTGAGTGGAGGAAATCGCAAATAGTGTTTTTCTTCTTTTACTCCTTTTAGTGTTGTGGTGAGAGATTAAGTTATTATTAGCCTGGTTTTGTTCATAATTTATGTTTGTTGTTGTCTTACTGGTTAACAGGATCATTGAGTTGTTATATTGATTTCGCCATTTATTACTTTCTTGTTCATTTGAAAGTGCTCATTGTAGGTGTAATGTTAGGGGTTTTGTTTTGTAATTGTTCAATCTACCGATGTTCATATCCCTTTCCACTTTAGACGGTTCATGGTCATTTTTGTTAGGCGTTCAGCAAAGGCAGAACGACTATTTCCATACTTCCAGCTTCCAATGTGTTCTTTGTACCTAGTTTTAAAATTTCTGCTCGTCATTCCAGATTCACTGATTTGCAATCTTGACATTCTAATTGGTATCTACTAACTCTTTTGCGTTTCTCTGGTTTTTCCACTCGTCGTGTGCGGACAAGGTTCGCTCTGTCCCTGATTTGCTCGTTCCTACCCGGAGGTACTCGATACAGCTGACGTCTCTTTTAGTACTGCGGCGTAGCGTTTTTCGGTCGGCACAACTCTCTTCAGCTCGGCAGAATGATGGTGTCAGCGCCGGTTACCCTTCGCTATTTGTTCGTGGTATGAAGGAAGTTCGCAGGCCCAGTGGCTGTTTCTACAAAAAGAGGAAGTCCAGCAGTGTATCGTCATAGTCCTTTAAAAATGAATAGAAATGACAGAAGAGAGGAATGAGAATTCTCAACATACATTATGCAGTCGCATAAGCGTTTGCTACTAAAATTTTGCTATGAAACGATATTAAGTACCATGCAGAGAATTTAAATATTTAGTTGGAAATGAAAGAACAAAGCATTACAACGATCGACAGACGTCTGAACATCAAGAACAACTTTGTGCTAAATTTGCAGGTATGCAGCACGTGAAGAAACTGGTGTAACGAATAATAAAATTTGTGAAGTCGCATACGTTATTCTACTGTCAGTAGGAACAATTTGCGATGGAATTGAACGAACAGTGTGGAGACTTTATATATTACTGCAAAGCACGTTGGTTAAGTCAAGGTGCATGTCTGGAACGATTTTTCGGTTTAAAACTCGCTATTGTTGAATTTATGTTCAAAAAATGTTCAAATGTGTGTGAAATCTTATAGGACTTAACTGCTAAGGTCATCAGTCCCTAAGCTTACACACTACTTAACCTAAATTATTCTAAGGAGAAACACACCCACCCATGCCCGAAGGAGGACTCGAACCTCCGCCGGGACCAGCCGCACAGTCCATGACTGCATTAAATTTATGAAGAAAAAAAGAGTACAGGAACTAAAATGAGGACATGCGCACTGGGTTGCATCTTTAGTGTACTTGACTGCATACTGCCCATATTAAGACACTGGAAAATCAAAAACAAATTCTTTCTGATCTGATTGGGATGCATTTAAAAAGAAAATAACGTTGTACAAGGGATACATTATGATAAACACCGTCCAGTTCCGGAAGATCACCGCAGTTAAACAAAACACGAGGTTTGATGAATCCATTGTTGCCTTGAAAGAAATACAAGAGTAGTTTCCTAAACGTTTTGAGGATATTACCAATCTTAAATCAGTTTTCGATCTGTTTTCGGGACCTTTTTATTGTTTCAGTTGAAAGCGCCCCTGCGCATGTACAGATGTAACTGATTGGCATACAAAGTACTTCCCGTTTTAATGACAAATTGTTTTACGTCAAAATTGTCCAGGCCGCTCACATTGCTTTCCTCCGGAAGAGTTCCTGTGCCTCCATAATAACGTTGCAGAAGTGCTACAATATGTCGAGCGGCATACTGGCGTGAAAAACCTTTTTTCTATTACCGGTACGAAACTAAACAAGTCACGATTACATGGCAAACACAGTGCGAAAATCTGTGAAATTGCCTGCGTCTGTCCGTAAGCAATTGTTTGTACCAGATAAAAATCCTTCATCGCACCAATAATAATTAAATAATACTGAAATTTTTTGTGATCTATGTTGTTGCGAAATGTGAAGTATAAAACAAAGTCGCATGCAGTGTGACTGGAATGTCATTTAAATGCGGCGCCTTCGCAGTTTCTCCCTCTTTCCTCTCCTCGTTCTCAGACAGCGTGCCGTGAAATAGAATTTTAAGCAATAAATGTCTTGGTGATTCATCGTGACATGATTTGGAAGGCTGCTGAGAGCTAACTGTCAGTGCGTTCGTAATTCCAGTGACAAAATTACCTCTGACACAGTGGTAAGACATTGGTCTCACATTCTGGAGCACGGCGACTCAAATCCCCGTCTAGCCACATATATTTAGGTTTTCCGTGGATTCCCTAAATAATTTACCTCAATTTCCGAGATATCTTCTTTGGAACGACGTGGCTGATTTCCTTTCCGAATCTGAAATTGTGCTCCGCCTCTAATGACCTCGTTTTGGACAGGGGGTTAAGCCCGAGTATTTCTTCCTCCTTTCCGACATAGTAGATTTCCTCTTTCTGCTCTCCACTTATGGCAAACTTAAAGGACTCTCACTGATATATTTTTAATTGTATAGTGTGTGTAGGGATGCAGAACAGACACAACAGCATTATATATCGGGTCGCCCCCTATTTCGAAGAAAAATGAGCACGAAATCAAAGGGGACAGCAGCGAACGCCAGTCACCGAAATACCTAAGCACATCAAAGTACTTTTTGATCGTTAAGGGTTCTCTTTTATCGTGGTTAAATATTTATAACTCCGCTCACTTCGTCTTCCGCACTTTGACACACAAATTTACGGCGTGTGCCGCAAGAAAAGTTGCCGAAAAGTCGCTGAAGCATATGAATTATTCAGCGTCAAAACTTGAAGAGCACCCGTAGCTATTTTCCGCTGACTCGATGCAGTTCGCACTGTAAAAGTTAGTTGCTCTTGAAAAGAGGCACCGTACACGGAGAATTTTACAGTGATGTTGACACATTTTGCTCATTGTCTACTTTCCTCTCCCTCGTGATTTTTTAATCATGTGCCTCTGTTAAACAAGGGAACAACTAACGAAATGGCCGGTACAATTTTTCCGTTTCTTGGTAACCACTTATTAGTGTCAATTTTTGAATTATCGCGATATTTTTCTGGATACAATGACAACAATATCACGGCATCAGTTCACTATAGTTTTATTAGGATATTTCCTAGGCACTCCTACTTCTCGTAGCCATTGTTGCGTCAATTATTCTTCTCGCTTACTGTTGTTGCCTTTCACAGTGTCTACGTTAGCATATTACTGATTTTCTTAGATTCTGCTTAATTCTGTCACTTTAAAAACTTAGATATAATTTTGCCAAATGAAGGACCGAGCGAGGTGGCGTACTGGTTATCATACTGGACTCTCATTCGGAAGGACAACGGTTCAAACGCGCGTCCGGCCATCCTCATTTGGGGTTTCCGTGGTCTCCTCAAATCTCTTGAGGTAAATGCCGGGATTGGTGCTTTGAAAGAGGACGGACGATTTCCTTCCCCAATACGATGGGACCGATGACCTCGCTGTTTGGTCCCCTCCCACAAATCAATCAATCAATCAATCTTTCAAATGAACCATAACAAAATGGTTACACAAAATATCAGAGCCGCAGAAATAATGTATGTCCGCTATATTAGTCTGTGTCTTATTCTGACTTTACTGTATTAAACTTCCTTGTAAGAGAATAATTGTTATCATCTAAAGTACAGCAAGGATTTACGAAACATTTATAACACGTGAAATCGAGATATGGTTGCCCATCTTCACAACCTATACCGTGTGTATTGGCAGTAGTACAGATATATGTACATGATGCATCTTTTCTCTTGGGCAGAAACAGAAAAAAGAGAACGAAGGTTTCAAGGTCATACAGTTAATGAACGAATTGAGTGGTTTGGTGTGCGCTTTGGTGTCCACAGTTTGCCTCACACTTCTTTAGAATCGACATCAACTGTCACTGCAAGGTTATAATATTCTGTTTTGAAAATTGAGAACGCATTTCTCTAGGAAAGATACGGTTATGCGCGTAACTTAATTTCAGCAGAGATAAGACTGACAATAACGCTTCGTTATCTGTACACCGATGATTCATATCCAGAGTTCAACCGCTAACCTTATGTCTCAAGATAGTACTTTAATGTGGTTTTCACTGATACTCAAAGCTACTGGGATAAATTGTAACTGACGCATAGGACCGCAAACTTTTTATTTTCAAGACGATCATCCGATTTAACAATGATACATCGTGCATGCACCGTGGAATGATTTTTACAATTACATCTAGGATCAAAGTTTTCATGTTTGTTTCATAGATGTACTGTGTACCCTACACATGACACACAGTAAACAGCTGCATGATAGTCAAGCTCATCTGAAACTACTGCGAGCTTGCTTGGAATTAGTATATTACCTGCCATTCTTCATGACGTTGCATTCGACATACATTGTTGGGAGAGGAGAGACATAGACGAAATTTTTCACAAATTTCCGCAAAAAAAGTTTCAGATCACAAGACTTTGGACGCCAATGGTGCAAAGAGAGACCTGTCAATCCCTCACAGTCGGTCCATGTTTGAGGCAGCTCACTGTTGCGAAGTTTTCTTACATGCAGCTGTCAGTGTTGGACGTGCACTGATCCGTTGATAAAATATTTTCAGCGTGTTCTCCACTTGACACATATTGTGTAATTGTAGCGGCACCACCATTTAAGATGGGAAAAGGTTCGCTTTTGTGCAAAATTTCTGAGCGCAGAAGTTACAGACAGGCGCAGGCCTGTAGACAGTAAGTTACGCTTACCAGCGGTTGCGAAGTAGAATTGAGTCCACAAGGACATAGACCTGCTGAAAAGAGTAAACGCAGCAGTTTGCATGGCGCAAGTTACAGGCAGAAGGGGCCCACTGGCCCAACCCAGGTGTTATGAGTACATGACTTGGAGTGACGCATTAGCAAAACATAGGCGCACAGCCGCTTATAAATAGGCGCCCGTTCACTAACAAGGGACTCAAGTGTGACAGCTCTCCTGGACGGCAGGGCATGTCACACCACCAGCTACATTCAGCAGCAGATGGGGCGCCAGCGTTCCAGTCCACAGTAGGTCGCTGGTTCGACCCTCTGAGGCCAACGCAAGGTCTGCAGCCAGTGGCGGCCCACACCATGGCTCGCTACTGTGGGCAGTCTTGTTGGCTCCCAACACATGCCGGAGGCATCCCGAGGCGAGGGCTGCAGATTCGGATGCTGGATCGTGGGCGCTCGTTGTCGCCACAATCTTAGCCACGCCGGCGGGGAAGCACGCCACGGACTGTCTTGCAGCTCCCAGTGGGTGGCACTGAGGCAGCAGGGACAGAGACCACTGAGTCGACTGCCGGTGCATCCTGACATTGTCATAACTCTGCGACCGTACAAGGCCGACACACAAGGGAGAATTGCACGGGTCGCTGAGGCAGCCATTCCATGCCAAGCTGTTTCGTAGACAGCGAAGTGGCGTCCTCGGCATTGCGGGATCCAGTGACACAGATCAAGAGGAATGGGTCCACTTTAGCTGGAAATAATAAATCATTAAACTTAGACGACTTTTAATACGGTGCATCCTGACAGTTTCCATCCTCATCTAACATCCCACTACATTTTAGCACTGTAGACGCGAATTTGAGAAAAGGAGTTTTAGTAGCGAATTTGGATGTACCAGATGATGAAGACTAGAGTTCGAGAGGTAGGCATAGCGATCAACCACTGACTGTCGATAGAACTGCATTGCGTAACAAAGTTAAGCATTTGAAACGAGGAGAAAAAGAGCATGTGGAAGAATTGTTGTGGGAATTTAAGGATTTGTTTTTTCCACAAGGGACATTACGAGCAACTCCATTAGTTCAACATAGAATACCAACAGGTATCGAAGCACCTGTTTACCGTAAACCATACAGAATACCGAGGTATTTGCAGGCGATTGTGGAGGATTTCATTGATCAACAGCTTGTGGGCGGTATTATAGAGCATAGTAATAGTTGCTGGGAAGTGGTGATTGTCATTGTGCCTAACAATTCTATGGATGGAACTAAGAAATACAGGTTCTGTTGTGACTACCGATACCTCAATAATAAGACAGTAACAGATGCACACCCCATTCCAAAAATATCAGAGACTTTGAATCACTTAGAACAGTGCCAGTACTTTTCGACGATGGATTTGACAAGTGGTTATCATCAGTTAGAGGTGGCTCCAGAGGATCGTCCAAGAACTTCTTTCGATACTCTTGGAGGCCATTACCAGTACACCAGAATGCCATTCGGTGTGAAAAACGCTCCAGCAACATTTCAGTGGTTGCTAGACAGTGTGTTATGGGGTTTGAAACTACGGCAGTGTCTTGTCTATTTGGGTGACATTGTAGTGTTTTCAAGTAGTATGGAGCAACATAGACAGTGGTTAAGAGAAGTCTTTATGAGGTTAAGAGCACCTTGTTTGACGTTAAGCCAGGAGAAGTGTCATTTTTCATTGGAAGAAGTGAAATATTTAGGTAATATTATCAATAAGGACAGAGTGCGAATAGATCCGAGGTTGGTACAGGCTGTAAGGAATTTTCAGGAGCCAAAAACAGTTAAGGAAGTGCAATCATTCGTCGGAATTTGCAATTTCTATCGAAAGTTCGTGAAGGGTTTTACAGATTCAGCACAGCGATTCACGCAATTGTTACGGAAGGGTGTGAAATTTGAGTGGACAGAAGAGTGTCCGAAAGCGTCTGACAAATTGAAGGGAGTGTTAACGTCACGTCTGGTTTTTTTGTTTCCAGATTTTGAAAAGGAATTTATACTAGCATACGATGCATCGTATCAAGCATTAGGGTGTGTTCTTAGGCAGGAAATTGATAGGAAATAACATCTTGTAGCTTATGGGTCTAGGCAGTTGAATGCAGCAGAGAGTAATTACTCAACAACAGAGAGGGAGATGCTTAGTATAATCTATGGAATCACATATTTTAAATGTAATTTATATGGGAGAAGATTTCGGGTAGTGACAGATCATGCTGCGTTGAAGTGGTTGCTGTGGTTTAAGGATCCATCCACTGGACTCGCTAGATGGGCTGTGAGGCTTAGTGAATTGGACTACGAGGTGGTGCACAAGCCTGGGAAGAATCACGGTAATGCAGATGCACTGAGTAGAAAGGTGGCAAAAGTAGAAGTCATAGGCTGTGACCTAGCAGTATGGCAAGAATTACAGGACGCTGACAACGATTGTAAATTGTATCGGACACAGCCATAATTTAATATATACGATGGTCTTCTGTGCAGGGAAACGAAATTAGGGACAGAGGTAGTAATGACAGCGAAACTGAGAGATGAGTTTTTAAAGGAAGCACATGATCACATGTTATCTGGTCATGGCGGGTGTAAAGCGCCGAATACGAGAGTGGCACAGAGGTACTGGTGGAGAGGTAGGAAAGTGGATGTGGATCAGTATGTCAAGAATGAGTGCAGAGAGCCAATTTGTGTCGGAAACAGATACAGCTACAACGATTGCCATAAGCGACATGTCCATTTTCTATGTTGGGAATTGATGTCCTAGGACCTTTCAATCGAACATCGTCAGGGACAGAACGGGTACACAGAACGATCGGGAAGATGCTGAGTTTTTATGTGGATTCTCATCACCGTCAGTGGGACGAGTATTTGAAGCACATTGTATGCGCGTACAATGCAAAAGTCCATACCAATACCAGATTGTCTACATTTGAGGTAGTGTATGGGTGAAAAATGCCGCCACTGTTCGATTTAGTGAAGCTTCAGAAAGGAAAGACTGGTATCTGCACGTCAATTTGTGAGGAGAATTCAGAATGTTTGGAAACAGGTACAAAAAGCGAATACAAAGGCAGGAAGACGCAGTGAAGTGGAAAGGAAGTTTACCACAGTATAGAGTAGGGCAATGGGTAATGCTATCCAGCCCCTGTACGCCAAAAGCGAAAACGAAGAAGTTCATCACCAGGTATCAAGGGCCATACCCCCATAATGTTAAGCGTCAGCTGCCAACTAGAACAACGATAGTGCACACTGGGCGGTTGTGGCCATTCAAGAGTTGTCTGGGTGCGATTCCAGGTATGTCACAGAAAGGGAAGAGGAAGAAAGAGAGAGTGAAGAGAGGTATTCAGCGCAGAGAGAACCAAGAAGATAGAGTATAGCATGATATACCGTACGCTCT
Organism: Schistocerca nitens; assembly: GCF_023898315.1. Taxonomy (NCBI): domain Eukaryota; kingdom Metazoa; phylum Arthropoda; class Insecta; order Orthoptera; family Acrididae; genus Schistocerca; species Schistocerca nitens. The sequence goes on along the minus strand of NC_064614.1, from coordinate 709,392,247 downwards.
GCGATCCAGAAAGTCATGTACTGCTGGGTAGTTTTGCTTTAAATATTTAATCTGATTAATTCTGTAAGGGTCACTTACGGCCACTGCTGGTTTAAGAATATTTGCTTAGTAGCTGATAGTTAATAGCGCCCGCTTACTTAATTCTGTGTTATTTGCTTTAAATATTAAACTGAAGTGTTTAATTGGTCAGCCAAGGCCGCTTACGTATTGCTATGAGGCTTGCTATCGAGATATAATTAACTGTTTCACTGGTGAATGACTACCGCTTCGCACACAAAATTCAAATAATACAATTTGTAATGATACTTGGAGATATAATTGAGATGGCTCAGTGGAATTAGTGGACTAGATTTTTTTTTAAATAAGTGTGATTGCCTAGAACTTACTGGATGCTACAGACTTAATACATGTCATTTAATTGAAACTGTTTTTCCTTACGCAAGAGACTCTGTAAAAGGTTCCTTTTACGAACACTATACTGACCCTCGTTACACGGCTGAGAGTGATACACTGTTCAATGTAGACACTTTGGACAAATCGGGCAACTTCGTTCACGGTGTGTTCATGGAAACGTGCGAACACTATAGTTCCTTTGTGACATTCATTCACATCTCGAAGTCGACCCATCTTAATACGTTGGATCCCTACAACCTAATGGCTCATGCCCACCGCATTACTGCTATGGCTTACGTCAGCGATGGTGGGCCACGTGCCCGCCAGGTATGTGTTCTACACCTCTGAAGCTGCTCAGAAGATGGGCACTAATATTTTGTCAGCTAAGCTTAGTTATAAGACCAAGATATATGCAAGCAGAGACTTACCGAAGACGAGGCTGAGGGCGTAGCCAAAGGGCGCCTGGCACCACACGAGCCCATACCGGTAGATGGCCTCGGCGGTGCCGTTGATGTAGCCGCCGCCCACCCACGTCGCTGAAACACAACAAGCGCCCTCCTATGAAACCTGCGTCTACCTCTCAACGTTATATACTGCTGATGTCGTCAACAAAAAAAAAATGTTTATTGAAGTGAGACCCTCCAGTGCTCAAGCAAGTACCAGTTTTCTTTAGGCAACGGATCTTACTCAACTGCATGTATTTTAATTGTTTATGCCGAGGACAGTACGATCAAGAAATAACATGCATAAAATTAGAAGACACGAGACGATGTCGGTATTGTTAGAAACTAGTACTGAGAATTAAACTACAATTATTATTATTATTTTCGATTATTCCCATTTAAGAGAGCGTTTGAACTTGAATTCCTTTATGATGATTGTTTATGTTTTTTCTGAGCCCAAATTTTCTTCATGTGTTCACTGTGTTGTTTCTTTCGCTCCGCTGTCCATTTGCATCCTGGTCTCTTCTGTGTTGTGGTGTCAAATTTATGTTTTTTGATGATGTTCCTGAATTCAGTTCTATTTTCTGCATCGTTTACTGTTATGTGTGCTTGTCTGAGGTCCTCTTCAACTTCTTTTATCCATTTTGTTTTTCCCCTGCCTGAGTTGATGACTTTAAGAATTCGCTTTGAAATTCTGTTTTCATTCATCCTGTGGATATGTCCATAGAACTGCATTCTTCTTTTCCTTATTGTATCCGTAATCTTGTCTGTGTATTTATATAATTCTGATGTTGGTCTCTTCTTCCAGATTCCTTGCTCTTGTATCGGGCCAAAAATTTTCCTGAGAATTTTCCTTTCTTGTTTCTCTATTTCTTTGATTTTAGTTTGCCCACCTATTTGTGTTGTTTCAGATGCATACAGTGCCTCCGGAAGTACGACAGTGTTGTAGTGCCTCAATTTTGCGTTAATGGATATGGACTTTTTGTTATAATAGTTCCACGTGAGTTTATATGCTTTCTGTAGTTTTTTTATTCTTTCTTCATTGGCCTTTAGGTTGATCCCTGATAGCTGGATGAACACAATCTTTCTCTTGTGAGCAAAACAATATACATATGAAATAGCCAATATATATTCAGTTCTTGTCGTACCAGCAGAACAAGAATATCTGCTTCCTATTTCGGATTGTATCTCTCTCACTCACTGAAGAAATGATGAAACTCTGACAAGGGAAACAACTGAAAATCGTATGACTGCGGAAAAAACATATACTTCGTTACACATCATATCACTTACTATGGAAGGTGGTAAATTACTTACCAGGGGAGAAATTATACAAGTATCCGAGGATTTCATGAAATCTTTGCATTTCGAGAGGTAGATCAGAATTAATAACGAAAATAATTAAGTTCTGGAACCAACGTCAAGTTTACATCTTCTTTTACACTTACATCTGTACTCTATAAGCCACCTTACGTTGTAATGCAGAAAGCCTCTGTTGCACAGTCTGCCACTGGAGGTGGTTGAACCTCTCCGTGGCGCTTTCGCGCTTCCTAAATGAACCTGTAACGAAACATGCTGCTCTTCTTTAGATGTTCAAAGCCTACATCTGCCAGAAAGTTTCATACCAGTGGACATTCCGCTGCAGAGTGAAAATTTCGTTATGTTGTGGATAGCTGCTGTATTATAGCTTTTTATTTCATCCTATTTCGTATGTATGATTTGTTTGTGAAGTAAGTCTCCAAACGATGCACCTGTGCTTTTACGTTATGTTTATTCACTTACATGCGTGCATCGACTCCTAAAATCTCATATCTAATCTCTGCACTATTTTTGTACTTCGGATGGTTTTTCATCTCTTGTGAATTTTGTCTTTCGTTGTCTCGCTCTCGTTAGGTACGGACGCCATTCTGCTGTTCTCATTGTAAACATTATTACGTAAATGATAACCAGGTTCCCTTAACATAGTGCCCGCATCTCGTGGTCGTGCGGTAGCGTTCTCGCTTCCCACGCCCGGGTTCCCGGGTTCGATTCCCGGCGGGGTCAGGGATTTTCTCTGCCTCGTGATGGCTGGGTGTTGTGTGCTGTCCTTAGGTTAGTTAGGTTTAAGTAGTTCCAAGTTCTAGGGGACTTATGACCACAGCAGTTGAGTCCCATAGTGCTCAGAGCCATTTTGAACCCTTAACATAGTATGAAGTTAAATTTATTCAGCCTCTTTTTATTTCTAACAAAAATCATGTTACTTTTATATGATTTTTAATTTGTATGATGTGTTTTCAGAGGATGGCGGCTGGAACGGAAGCGTAGACGGCACATTGTTAGCAGACGTTAATGACTGAACGCTTTTCGTGTTGAGTCATTACTTTTAACTGCGTCTTCCGCTACACGTCTCTGAGATACTTAGACCGGTTATTTTATTTGTATCTTGCAGTAATTTCACGCAAGTTAAGCAAAGAATGATTCGGTCATTTGTCTACTGACAACGACGTCGTTGTGTGGCCTATACCAGTGCTACAAATTTTTGATCTTGGTTAATTTTCGTTACATGTTGCGTTCTCAGCTTCACGCCGAAATCGATATGGAGCAATGTTTGTTTACCGCGCCGATCCGTCCGTATGGCAGACGACAATACGCGCAACCACCATCTGGTGACACCTACACTTTTCCTTTAATTTAAGTTAAGTCATTGCAATTACTTTATTTGAAACTATTTAAGGGCAGTAACGTGTCACTGCTATTGAACCAGATATGGAATGCAAGTATTACATTCTGACTGTTGTCCACGTATGTCTTTTTAATATTGTTGGGCGAATTTCTGGCGTGCCCCCACTTTTCGACTTCACCTAGGTTTGTTTCCATGCTGTTGGTGTTATCTGTACAAGGGTCTTAGAATGATGTTCGCACGCGGTGCGTTCCGGGACTGGCTATATTTACTGGGGTCATTGTGGCTGTTATGAGTCAATGACACACTGTCTATTTGTCAATTTGTAAACTGTTGTACACTGGGCAAGAGCGAACCCTGGCGGTTCCTGGGTTAAACGTACTTGAAATTTTGGATCACAACGTTGGGTGGGAAGTGTTGACAGACGTACTATAAACAGTTATTATAAGCAAGATTTTTGTTGTTCAAAGATGGCTCTGAGCACTATGGGACTAAACTTCTGAGGTCATCAGTCCCCTAGAACTTAGAACTACTTAAACCTAACTAACCTTAGGACATCACACAGATCCATGCCCGAGGCAGGATTCGAACCTGCGACCGTAGCGGTCGCGCGGTTCCAGATTGTAGTGCCTAGAACCGCTCGGTCACTCCGGCCGGCTTTTGTTGTTCTTAATTGCTTTAATGTTATCTGGGGTTATCTCGGAGTTTGAAAGGTTAAGTAATGCCACTCATGCTAGTTATTTAATGCACATTACTTTAAGCTTGTTCAATAACATGGCTCTTAGTTTTACCTCCGCGCTGGGAGTAACTTACTAAAATACTGTGTACATTAAACGCTTAGTTAGCGTGGCAGGGATGAGGAGAGACTCCTCTGTGTATAATAATTTAGTGTCAGCAAGCACCGCATGTATTTTAACACCTTAACCTAAAACAACCAAAAATGTACAAACGAGTGTCTTTTATAAATAAAAGCGAAACCCGTCTGGTGTAATTCTTTTTAGTTAAATCGCAGTCAGCTCAAGACGGATAACCTATAGTAACAGAAGGTTGTACTCGTTTACGTTGATGAGATCTAGAGTCTCTGGAAGGTTTGATATAGATTATATCATGATAAGATACACACTTAAAAAACGAGGTTATAAACTGGAAATCATTTCCAGGGGCTGATGTGGTGTCCGACCATAATTTATTGCTTATGAACTGCAGATTAAGACTTGAAAAACTGCGTAAGGGTAGGAAATCATGTACATGGGAGAAAGATAAGTTGAAAGAACCATAGTTTGTTGTGTGATGATGATGATGTTTGGTTTGTAGGACGCTCAACTACGCGGTCATCAGCACCCGTACATATTCCCAAATTTTACGCAGTCCAATTTTTTTACACAGACGAATCGAGCCAATGTCACGGATGATGATGATGAAACGATGAGACCCAGGGTTTGTTGCTCGTTTCAAAGGCATCGTTGACCAACGATTCAATTACGCAGACAGAATGTAATGTAGGCGTCTAAAATTGAGACTGGCAGAAAGTAAAAACTGCCTAAGCAGATACAGCTAGAGGAAAGAGGCAAAGCTGTAAAAGAATACATGCCATGCGAAATATAGATTCCGCCCATCAGAATATTAAAGAAACTTTTGGACAAAAGACAAGCACCTGTATGAATGTTAAGAACTCAGGTGACTATGAAAGGTCAGTACTAAACAAGAACGGAAGGATGAAAAGCAAAAGGAATATGTGCAAGTTCTGTACGATGTCAATTAGCTTGAAGACACATTAAACAAATGGAAGAGGAGTCAGATGAAGATGAAATGGGAGATGTGATAGTGTGAGAATAATTTTACACAGTACTGGAAACAAGGCCCCAGGAACAGAGGACACTCCGAATTATTCAGATATTTGGGAGACAGCATACAAGATATATGAGACTTGCGAAGCACCCTCAGACTTCGCGATGTTTCTGGTTTTGGAGTAATAAACTTCCTTTCATTCCATAGTTTGGCTGCGATTACGGTAAATGCGGCCTTGCATAAGAAATGTGGTAAGAGGTAGACAACATATGGTACGGTGAGTACCAGTTCACTGAGAAATTGGGCTAGTTTAAGAGGATAATCTGATTAGCTGCCGAAACAGGAGCCAACGCGATAAACTTTTAGTTTCATTCTTTTAATATTTGATAAAGTGTTATTCATATGTTATGGTGTGACAAGCTGAATACAAATAAAAGAGCAATCTTTAATCCACTTATTTCGGATCTTATTTTTTATGACAATTTTCATTAACATCCGAATAACGACATTCAGACGAATCACTTGGTGAGGCTTCGGCTACCGGCAAAAGGGCGCTACGAAGCGGAGTGATTCGGGCTGTCTGGTCAGTCTGAAGCGAGGGGAATGAAAGGAACGGTTAACATTACTGGCCGCACAAATAAGATCTCGAATGCGCGCCACATAATATTGTGTTCAGATAAAGCGAATCTGCGTATAAATCAGAGAGGAGTAGAGAAACATTGTATACAATTTTTGTGAACATGGTTTCTACAAGACTTAATGAAATAGGATTGTGATCGTTTCTAATGTGAACTGTGATACGTGTGACTTTGTATACCGAACATATTCCGTACGTCTTATTAGCAGTTTATAGCTTTATCTTCTTTGTGTTTTGTCAGTACAAAATCCGTTGGCATCTTCAGTTTCGAGCTTATATCTTTTAGTAGATTTGAGAGCGTTACCCACCTCACCAGTTATTTTACAACGCACTTCAAGGACAACAAACTTGCGGCTTGCGCAGGTTTGCGCAGTGTAAGAGAATCTCTGCGTATTACCTTCAAGCGGCAAAACACGGCCAACCCCTTATATGTCCAGCATTTCCAATACAAGTGGAGAGTGGTATATCTCTCATTCGTGGTTACACGGAGGAGAGTAAGTGAAAGAAAAAGTAATGCGAGGAAGGACTGTCGATTTGGACACAGACTAAAATCGTCAAATTCAATACTCAGTTCAGTTAACATTTTGCTGCATACAAACTCCGTAAACTCCTCATTTATATCTATACTCATTTCTCACCACCACTACTTCTCTTTTTTTCCTGTCGTGCTGCCATAACTTGAAGAAGAATGTAATAACTCATACTCCAAAGAAAGCAAGTGTGAATATTTTCGAACATGATCACAAAATACTGACATGAATATTTACAGAAGAATGGAGCAATCGGTATTGCCGACCTCGGCGAAGACCAGTTTGGAATCTGGAGAAGTGTAGAAATATGCGAGGCAATACTGATCCTATGACTTTCCTGCGACTTATGTTAGAAGATAGACTAAAGAAAGGCAAACGTACGCTTATCGCACGTCTAGATTTGGGAAAACGTTTTTGAATACGTTTACTGGAAAATACTCTTCAAAATGTTGAAAGCAGTAGGGTTAAAACACAGGGAGCGAAATGCTATTTACAACTTACAGAAAGTAGACGGCAGTTGTAATGTTCAAGGGGCATGAAAGAGTAGCAGTGATTGAGCAGGGAGTGAGACATGGTAGTTGCCTAACATCAATGTTATTCAATCTGTAGATTGAGCGAGCAGTAAAACAAACCAGGGAGATATCTGGGAAGGTGATTTAATTTCACGGAGAAGAAGTAAAAGCTTTGAGGCTTGCTGATGACTCTGTGGTTTTGTCAGAGACAGCCAGAAACTTCGAAGAATGTTGAATGGAACACACAGTATCTTGAAAAAAGATTATAAGATGAACATAAACAAGAGTAATATAATAAGTCGGATTACATCAGAAGACACTGAGGGAATTAGATTAGAGAATGAGACAGGGAAGGCAGTATATGACATCCTACATTTGGTCAGCAGAATGAGTGACGATAGTCGAAATGGAAAGTATATGAAGTGCAGACTTGGCAACAAAAGAAAGAGCTTCATCAATACAGTCTACGCACTGAAAGCCGCAACAACAACATCACATCTAATAGCATAATAGCACATTGGTGTCATTGTAAGGTTTTCAAAAGACCGAGACGGCGTTCTGATAGTAGGCGACTGGACTGGAGGACCAAGAAATAAGGGCCCGGATTAAAAAGTTTGTAGGAAGGGTTTAGTGTCTGTGGGCGAGTAGTACGACGGACGACAACTGAAATTCTCAATAATAACTTTTCATTATTCAACTAAGAAACAGAACTCAAAATACAGTTACTGGGGATGAATGTCCGTAACGCTCAGTCACAAATAGAAAAGTCAATGCTTGACATTTGACGAAATGCATAAAAGCCTAGTGGGCGGCGAAGCAGAAGGGTACCGATGGTGATCGATGATAAGACCCTGCATTGCCTCGCTTGTTCCAACATTTCTACAGAATCCAAATTGATCTGTCCCGAGGTCGGCTTCTACCAGTTTTTTCATTCGTCAGTAGAGAATTCGTGTCAGTGTTTTGCAACCGTGACTTATTATTATTATTATTATTATTATTATTATTATTAGTCGTAAAGCTCCCAACATGGAACACGCTAAGTAAAGATGGTTCACTTCTGGGGCTTCTTATTCTTCTTGTTTGCCCACCAGGTCTTCATTCTTTGCGAGAATTCAGCTTTTCTTTCTTCGCTCCATTTTGTTCCAGTTCTCGGCGCTTTTGTCTCTGGTTTGACCTCCCATTTGTCAACTTTAAGTTTGAAATTGTTTCTTTTGTTCATGTCTTCAGTAGTAATGTTGGCTAATTCCAGATCTTTCTTTACATTTTTGATCCATTCTCCTCCATTAACAAGGGATGCTACGTATCTTACTATTTTTTTTGTAAGTCTGTGATCGGGAAGTCTCATTATGTGGCCATAGAATTTTAGACGCCTCTTCCTCATGTCTATCTCTATGTTAGAATATTCTTCAATTTTAGAATTTTTCTGTAATCTATACCCCTCTTTGGTCCATCTTGGTCCCAGAATTTTCCTAATGATTTTCCTTTCCTCTTTCTTCAGGTTTTCCATATCTGTTTTCCTTTTAAGTGTCAAGGTTTCGCTGGCATTTAGCATTATTGGTTTAATTACCGACTTATAATGTTTAATTTTTGTATTTATAGATAGACATTTTTTATTGTAAATGTTTTGGACCAGCCCTAGACCCCTACGAGCTTTTAATATTCTTTCTTGTTGTGAGTATTTTTCAGAAATTATCTCTCCTGAATATTTAAAGTATGGTACCCTCTTAATTTCTCCATATTTGGTTTGTAACTTAGAAATTTCTAGATTTGTTGTTGTAAACACCGTTTTCTCAAAAGATATTTGTAGGCCAACTTTTCCTGCACACTCTTTTAAGGTTTCTATCTGTTTGACTGCCATTTCACTAGAATCTGCCATTATTGCAAGATCGTCTGCGTAGGCTAAGTAGGGGATTTGTAGGTCATCTTTTTTGGTTCCCAGTGATATTGGTTTCCAGTACTTTTCTTTTTTGAGTTCTTTTTCCCATTCTGCCATGACTCTATCCAGAACTAAGTTAAATAACAGAGGTGATAATCCATCACCTTGTCTAACCCCAGTTTTTATCTCAAATGATTTTGAAAGTTTTCCCATGAATTTCACTTTGCATTTTGTATTTGTTAATGTCTGCTCTATGATGTTCCGTGTCTTCTTATCCAGTCCTTGTTCTTCAAGAATTTTAAATAGTGTGGGTCTGTGAATTGAATCATATGCCTTTTTAAAGTAGACAAAGACATATACTGTAGGCTTCCTTCGCATTTGTCTCATCCTTGTAATCAATTTCAAGTTTAAAATTTGTTCTGGACATGATCTGTTTGGTCTGAAACCAGCTTGGAAATCTGAGATTTTGGGTTCTAGCAGTTTTTGTGTTCTTTCAAGAAGACAAGCTGATAATTTCTTGTATGTGACGGCAAGTAAGGAGATTCCTCTATAGTTGTTCACATCCGATTTATCCCCTTTTTTATGTAACGGATGTATTAGGGCACATTTCCAATCTTCTGGTATTTCTTCAGTAACCCATATGTGACTTATTAAACTGATAGTTCGGTAATTTTCACACCTGTGAACACCTGCTTTCTTTGGGATTGGAATTATTATATTCTTCTTGAAATCTGAGGGTATTTCGCCTGTCTCATATATCTTGCTCACCACATGGTAGAGTTTTGTCATGGCTGTCTCTCCCAAGGCGTCAGTAGTTCTAATGGAATGTTGTCTACTCCCGGGGCCTTGTTTCGACTTAAATCTTTCAGGGCTCTGTCAAATTCTTCACGCAGTATCATATCTCCCATTTCATCTTCATCTACGTCCTCTTCCATTTCCCCAATATTACCCTCAAGTACATCGGCTTTGTGTAGACCCTCTATATACTCCTTCCACCTTTCTGCTTTTCCTTCTTTGCTTAGAACCGGTTTTCCACATGAGCTCTTGATATTAATACAGGTAGTTGTCTTTTTCTCCAGAGGTCTCTTTACTTTTCCTGTAGGCTGTATCTATTTTATCCCTAATGATATATGCCTCTACGTCCTTACATTTGTCCTCTAGCCATACCTACTTAGCCCTTTTGCACTTCCTGTCGATCTCATTTTCGAGACGTTTGTATTCCTTTGCGCCTGCTTCACTTACTGCATTTTTATATTTTCTCCTTTCATGAATTAAATTCAGTATCTCTTCAGTTATGTTTATCAGTTGTAAAACGAAAAGAGCTGCTGACGATGCTGTCGCTTCTTCTCCAACAGCTCAGTGAGTTTTAAGGGAAACTTTGCTGCGTCTGATGAAAACAGTGGATTTGTGTAAGAATCAGATTTTTTTCTTGACTTTAATTTTCATATTCTCTTGTAAAAAAATTTAAATGATGTGCGGAATGGTTTGTGTTGGTTATAGTTCTAATAGCTGAAACATTACTACTATGTTCTGTGCTTGTATTAACACAGATATTGTCCCTCAGTATTAATGGAAGTAGAGAGGAAAACTTTCTCATGGCACTTAGAACCAGTAGCCTCCCCGGTATTGCACCTAGAATGTTCTTAGTAAAATATTTATTTCCTAATTTGTGTCACCATTGTGTTGAGGTGACGAACATAATTCTGTGAAACCAAAATACTTTCTCAACATTTTGGATATAAGTAACTCATGGAAAAATTGATATATTGTACATTGTTTTTTTTTATTTTTCTGACAAATGTGGGATGGGCGCTTTGACAGTCCATTCTTCACATACGGAACAACAAATAGGTCTGAAACTTCGAATAAATGGAAAAGTTCTCCAACTTCACAAATATGTTAGTATTTTTAAGCAGTAAAAGCGAACTGTTTCGGTTTATCAAAGCAAGGAGCGAAAAATAGTTTCATCTTCAAAGGCATAATTAAACGTGCCTAAGCGAAAGTTCGCATCAGATTTCTTATTTATCTTTAAAATGAGGTAAGCGGGCGATTAAGTGACAAGTCTAGGAGCTCTCACTAGTTTAGCGTACGGAAAGTGAATCGGTTACGAGGCAGGTCAGGAGAGAGGGGCGTGGGAGCCTTCGCATCTAGATCGGCATTTCCCCCTAGCCGGCGACCCGCCGGTCGCGGACATAAATATTCAGGTAGAAAGTTCCGCACACATCCGCACGAGCGGGGAAATATGTGATCGTGCAGCCCAGTGGCGCCCACACGAGCGGCGGGTCGGGCCGCCGAAGCGTGCGATGTGCGGGATAGCGGGATAGCGCAGCGAGAGCGACGCCGCGCGAAGGGGCAGCCGAGCTTCCCAGGCCGCGGCGTGACTGCAGACGCCGGCCGAGTGCAGGCAATCAAGACCCACTTATCTGACCGACCAACTACACTAATGACACTTCAGTTACACCCTTATATGATGTCTCGGCCATTCTACACCTCCCACTGATCTTCATGTTAAGATTACGAATTTTTAGACCAACTGTATTTAATGAGTTAAATATGTCCTAATGAAGTCTAGCAATTATATGGCCAGAGGTTAAAAATGGTATCAGCTGGGTTTAAAACGTTTAGCTGATGGACCGACAGCTAAATGGGAAAGTGTGCCAGAAAACCATAAATGCCCATGCACAAGTAGAGTCACGTCGAGCACAGCTGCAACATACTTACTGCGACTAGCCGTGAGTGAAAACGTGTCACTGTGTAATGGAGCATCGTAGAAAAGTTAAGGTTTGACACTTATTCCGACATTCGGAAGTGAGTAAGTGTGCAGAACTGAAATCAAGAGCAGAAGTTGTGTTTATGACTAGTACAATGCCATGCTGATGGGACGTCTGGTTGGGGCCGACCATAAGCAAGCGTAACAATCAACAACATCAAAGTGTGGTGTCACTGCCAGACACCACACTTGCTAGGTGGTAGCTTAAATCGGCCGCGGTCCATTAGTACATGTCGGACCCGCGTGTCGCCACTGTGTGATCGCAGACCGAGCGCCACCACACGGCAGGTCTCGAGAGACGTACGAGAACTCGCCCCAGTTGTACGACGACGTTGCTAGCGACTATACTGACGAAGCCTTTGCTCTCATTTGCCGAGAGACAGTTAGAATAGCCTTCAGCTAAGTTAATGGCTACGACTTAGCAAGGCGCCAATTGTCACAGTGCATGTATCTTACGAGTCTCATTTGTATAGTCAGGAGAGATGTATCACAAGGATTGATTAAAAGTTAAGTATATTCCAAAGATACGTAATTTCTTTATAGTATTCAATACGTATCCTGTTCCAGACTTGACGCCAGTCGGCGTGTGTGTACGCGTGCCTTTCGGCTTCCTTCTCAGTGTGGCGTGACTAGCTTGTTACGCCATAACAGATTGGCGACGAGGATGGGATCGGGTTCTTTCTACTTGCTTTGCTCTGAATTATTTGTGTCATGGCTTCGCCACATTCTCCAGATGTACTGTCCGAATTTTATCGCTTGCAGAATCAGCAGACGCAGGCGTTATTGGATGCCCTTGGACAGCTCGTCCAGGGTCAACATGCGCTGCAACCCGATGCGGCCGCCGCCGCTTCATCGCTACCACAGCCACAACACGCCGTTGCACCATCCTTCCGTAATTTTGATTCAACGCAAGAAACGTGGCCAGAATGGTCACGCCAGTTTGGATTCCATCTAGCCGCCTACAGAATTCAAGGTAATGAGCGGCAGCCGTTTTTGCTTTCTTGTGTCGGTGTGTCCACCTACCGTGTGATAGTGAAATTGTTTCCCCGACGCGACGTAGCAACTCTGTCCTACGAAGAAATTTTGTCTGCTTTAGATGCCTATTTCAAAGAAACAGTTAATGTAGTTGCAAAAAGGTATACGTTCTTTCGTACCAAACGTACGGCCGGTCAAACTAATAGGGAGTGGGTTGCAACATTGCAAGGACTTACTAGGGATTGTGATTTTGCATGTGAATGTGGACTCCCGTATTCAGATACTATGGTGCGTGATGCAATTGCACAGAACGTTTCTGATGTTCGCATACGGGAACAGATTTTGAAACTAGTTAATCCCTCCCTTCAACAAGTGATAGACATTTTAGATAGGCAGGACACACTTGACTTTGCTCAGGAATCATTTGAAACTTCGCCAGCAGTGTGTCACATTAGCCGGCCCGCCGGGCGCGCAGCACGGGACGTTAAACGGCCCTCGCGCACGTCCGAGCAGCTGCAGCCTAGCTCGCAAACATGTGTGCCGCGTAAGCAGGCCAATGCCATGCTCAAATCATGCCCGCGGTGTGCAACTAGACATTCGCGTGACAATTGCCCGTCACGCCAAGCTATTTGCTTTTACTGTCATAAGAAAGGACATGTTCAAAGTGTTTGCCAGAAAAAGCTAAGATCAGACAATCAAAACCATTCCAGGCCCTTTGCTTCGCGCCGGAATCGAACCAGGGACAATCAGGCTCGTGGACCTTCGCCCATGGACATTCATGTCGTTAATTCCACCCCGTCCAGTGCCACTTTATCTCACAGTGACTGTGTTCGTCCCGCGCAAAGTGTGCGTCGCCGTCGCCGGAACTCCCGTAAAGTCGCAAGTGCTTCTGTACCTGTATCAGTTCAAATTGCACGTGAAAGTCGCTCTTGTCGTCAGCAGGACCATAAACTTTTTGTAGACTTAGACTTTGGAGGCAAAGTGATACAATTCCAGCTCGATACCGGAGCTGCAGTTTCATTGCTCAATCAAGACACGTACAAACAACTGGGCAAACCTCCTTTGCGTGCCGCAAATGTTCAGCTCAATAGTTATTTAGGACCGCAGATACCTGTGTTAGGACAGTGCAGCCTTCTTGCCACATACAAGGGACAAACAAAACTTGTGTCATTTTACGTTCTTCGTTCTTCTACGGCAGTGAACTTGTTTGGTTTAGATTTATTTCAATCGTTTAACTTGTCTATCGTAAATCAGGTCCTATCAGTGAATCAGACTGTGCCTTCAGCCAGTGTTTCTAGTCTATGTGACGAATTTGCAGACATTTTTGCACCGGGCCTTGGTTGCGCTAAGAATTATGAAGCACATTTGGAACTGAAAGTGAACGCGCAACCGAAATTTTTCAGAGCGCGCAATGTTCCCCACGCATTGCGTGATGAGGTCGCAAGAACATTCAACGATTTAGAATCTCAAGGTGTAATTGAACGTGTGCAGGCTTCTCTCTGGGCCTCACCCTTAGTAATTTTGCCAAAACCTTCCGGAAAATTGAGACTTTGCGTGGACTTCAAGGCAACTGTGAATCCACAACTTGTGACTGCTACTTTTCCTTTGCCACGCCCGGAAGATCTTTTTGACAAACTGTGCCCGGGAACGTATTTTTCGAAATTGGACCTAGCAGATGCGTACTTGCAAATACCGGTGGACGCAGAATCCCAGCGCGTATTGGTGGTTAACACGCATCTTGGATTGTACCGATTCAAAAGACTGCCATTCGGGTGTGCATCCGCCCCTGCTTTGTTTCAGCAATATGTACAAACTGTTTGTGCGTCGGTCCCTACTGCTGCGAACTATCTGGACGATATTGTGATCTCCGGAAAGACAGAAGCCGAACATTTAGCAAACCTACGGACATTATTTCAGGTCTTGCGACACAATGGTCTTCGCTTGAGGAAGGACAAATGTGTGTTTTTTGCTCGTGACTTACCATATCTGGGCCATGTCATAAATGCACAGGGCATACATCCGAGTCCAGAGCACCTCCGTGCCATACAGGAGTTGCCTTCGCCACAGAACTTGAAACAGCTCCAGAGTGTGTTGGGAAAAATTAATTACTATGCCAGGTTTGTGCCGCGCGCTTCTTCCATTTCGGCTCCGCTTCATCGCTTACGCCGTAAAGGTGTTCCGTTCGTCTGGACGACGGAATGCGAACGCGCCTTTCGCCAGTTGAAATCGGCGTTGCTTTCAAATACTTGCCTTACGCCATTCGATCCCCAGAAACCCCTTTTGTTGATGGTCGATGCATCGGAATTCGGGATCGGTGCTGTGCTTGCGCACAAAGATGGATCGCATGATCGTCCTATTGCCTTTGCTTCAAAATTACTCTCGTCTGCGCAACGCAATTATTCCCAGATAGAGAAAGAAGCTTTAGCTCTCGTGTTTGGTGTTACTAAGTTCCATGATTTCTTGTATGGTCGTCACTTTACCATCATCACAGACCACAAACCTTTGACATCGCTTTTTCATCCGAACAAGCCTGTACCTCCACGTACAGCGCAGAAATTCATTCGCTGGTCTCTTTTCCTCTCGCAGTATCGCTACGATATCTTGTATCGGTCCACTGCTAAGCACGGAAACGCTGATGCGTTGTCCCGTTTGCCTGTTGCTGAGGATAAAGCATTCGATTCTTCCGAACTTGCTTGCATGTTCATTGATTCGGAAACCGATGACGTGGTCGACTCGTTTCCGATTGCTTTTCATCGTGTCGCTACAGCCACAGCTGCTGACCCTGTCCTTGCTACTGTTTTGCGTTTTGTTGCTACGCAATGGCCCTTGTCAAAGTCACAGATCGAGGATCCGTTGGTTCGCCGCTTTTTTGCTCACAAGGAGAGACTTTTTGTACGACGTGGTGTTTTGTTGTTGCGTTCTGATAATGACCAGTCCAGAGTCGTGGTCCCACGTTCGTTACAGTCCTCTGTCTTACGGCTTCTTCACCAGGGACATTGGGGTATAGTGCAAACGAAACAACTTGCTCGTCAGCACTGTACTTGGTTCGGAATCGATGCTGCGATTACGAATATGTGCTCTTCTTGCGTGGCATGTACCGAACAACAATCCGCCCCGCCGCGGAAATTCTTTGCATGGCCGACAGCCACTTCCCCTTGGCAACGCTTGCACATAGATTTTGCTGGTCCATTCTGGAATGCTCGATGGTTGGTTGTTGTCGATTCCTTCAGTAATTTTCCTTTTGTTGTCCGGATGTCTTCCACGACGTCATCTGCCACCATCCAAGCGTTGTCCGCTATTTTTTGCATTGAAGGTCTTCCCCAGACTATTGTTTCCGACAATGGCCCACAATTCATGTCCGCAGAATTTCAGTCATTCTGCAAGGCCAATGGTATTCAACATCTGACATCCGTGCCGTTTTCGCCTCAGTCAAACGGTGCCGCTGAACGGTTGGTCTGGACTTTCAAGTCACAGATGTTGAAGTTGAAAGAGTCGCATTCTAGGGAGGACGCATTGTTGCTCTTTTTGTCTTCGTATCGCTCTCAGCCCCGCGATGGTCGCTCGCCGGCTGAGTTGCTCCATGGTCGTCCTCATCGAACCTTGATGTCTTTGCTGCATCCGCCGCATCAGGTTCCAGTGCAGCGGCAGACTACTGCTGTTGCTCCTGGCGACGTTGTTTTCTATCGCAACTATCGCGGTTCACGGCGTTGGCTCGCAGGGCGCATTCTTCGCTGCCTCGGACGCGCGATGTATTTGGTTTTGGGGGCCTCTGGTGAGGTGCGTCGGCATCTCAATCAGCTGCGCCTCTGTCGTCGCCTGGGTTCTGCCGCTCCCCGTCTGCTTTCAGCGACGGTGCCGTCCGGTCAGCGCCCTGGGGACCCATCTACTGGCTCGCCTCATCCCCAGGTGTTACCGACGCTGCCTTCCGTTTTGCCTCATGGCGACGAGCCGCCGCCGCCTGTTCTCCCGCCGGCGCCGCCCGCAGTGGACGCGTCACTGCAACCGCATGGCGCCTCCCTGGGTCACGCGCCGCCGATCGCTTCCCGTGACCAGATGTCCTCCGCCATGGAACTCTTGCCCGCTCCGGACCAGATGTCGTCTTCGCCCGTCGGGTGCCCCGACCACATGGAGGTCGACCCTTCGGCCCCTCCTGTCTCTCTACGGGCGCATACACCGCATGTTGACGTGCACCCTGGACTAGGTTTTCAGGCGTTTCCTAGCTCCCCTCGGACCGAATGGCTGGGTGCGGGTGGCACAGCCTCCCCACCTCATCGCATACGTCAACATGGGGTCCTCCCCACGGCGGGCTGAAGCCTTGTAACACAACCGTTCGCCGATTTGCGGGGGAGGAATGTGGTGTCACTGCCAGACACCACACTTGCTAGGTGGTAGCTTAAATCGGCCGCGGTCCATTAGTACATGTCGGACCCGCGTGTCGCCACTGTGTGATCGCAGACCGAGCGCCACCACACGGCAGGTCTCGAGAGACGTACGAGAACTCGCCCCAGTTGTACGACGACGTTGCTAGCGACTATACTGACGAAGCCTTTGCTCTCATTTGCCGAGAGACAGTTAGAATAGCCTTCAGCTAAGTTAATGCCTTCGACTTAGCAAGGCGCCAATTGTCACAGTGCATGTATCTTACGAGTCTCATTTGTATAGTCAAGAGAGATGTATCACAAGGATTGATTAAAAGTTAAGTATATTCCAAAGATACGTATTTTCTTTATAGTATTCAATACGTATCCTGTTCCAGACTTGACGCCAGTCGGCGTGTGTGTACGCGTGCCTTTCGGCTTCCTCCTCAGTGTGGCGTGACTAGCTTGTTACGCCACGACACAAAGAAACTTCTTAATAAAATGAAATTGTCATCTGGAGCAGCACTCTAGCAAGAACAAGTTCATTGACTTCCGTGGGGATTTTTTATGAGACATCAAACTTCTGACTGATTTCATTCGACCCGCCATGAATTCCTCTATTGCGCCAATCCGAGTAGCACTCGCACCCCACGTTCTCAGTTATTTTCTGAATGTATTTGTAGAATATGAGAGCCTTAAAGAGAACACCAATCAGTTTTGGCTCTTATATAGAATTTCTCTAAATCTCAATGTGTTTATCAGCCTTATGACGTTATGAACACAACGCGAAGTAGACAAAATGAGTAAGTCCTAATCACTGCTTTAGTGAGAAATATTCCTACCGACTGAGTTATCTCGACCTGACACACAACTTTTTTATTTGTATCTCTCTCTTCTGTCTCACCTACCTGTCAAACGGCACAGAAGCCGTACTGCATACTATACTCCTGGGAGAATGAATGTAGAAAAATACAGTACCCGCTAAGAGCATGTTCACCATTTTTATGCCGGCCGGAATGGCCCAGTGTTTCTAGGCGCTGCAGTCTGGAACCGAGCGACCGCTACGGTCGCAGGTTCGAATCCTGCCTCGGGCATGAATGTGTGTGATGTCCTTAGGTTAGTTATGTTTAAGTAGTTCTAAGTTCTAGGGAACTGATGACCACAGCAGTTAAGTCCCATAGTGCTCAGAGCCATTTGAACCATTTTTATGCACTGGTCTCACCTACCTGACATATTAACAGAATGGCTTTGACCTTAGCTGGAACTAAACGAAAAAAGATCAAATTTGAACGTTACCTCAAATACGAAGTCATTTTAAAAGCATGCTCGAAATGGACCAGTACTGGAAACAAAATTGGCCATACCTTTTCTGATGAACCTTATTTGTTTCAACAAAATCACAGAAAACTTAAATATCTGGTAAGGTATTTAATCCACGCCCATCCAGTAAATTACTCCGTTGCTTTCCTGATCCCCATGGTACACAAAACAGGTCATAACACAATTGCAGAATCAACGAAAGAAACATGCAAAATTTAAAAGAACGCAAAATCCCCAAGATTGGCCAAGTTTTACAGAAGCTACAAATTTAGCTCGAATTTCAATGCGAGATGATTTTAAAAGGTAACGCAACGTAACTCTGTCTAGAAATCTGACAAAAAACCCAAAGACACTCTGGTTGTACGTAAAGTACACTGGTCGCAGGACTGTGCGACAACTGTGGTGATGTTGTTGACGACAGTGCCACTAAGCAGATTTCCGAAATTTCTTCACAAAAGAAGACAAAGTGAAGATTCCATTATTAGGATCTAGAACAATAACTAACATGAATAACTTAAAAACATATTTCTTAGATGTAGCGAAGCAGTTTAAAATACTTAAGAAAGGCTAGGCTTCCGGTCCAGATCGTATGCTAGTCAGGCTCCTTTCAAAGTGTGCTAATACAATAGCTTCACACTTAGCTACCATATATAGCCGCCCGCTCATAGAAAGATCCGTACCCAAAGACTGGAAAGTTGTGCAAGCCACACCAACACACAAGAAAGGAAACAGAAGTAATTTGCTGAATTACAGACCAATATCACCATCGTTTGTTTGCAGTAGAGTTTTAGAAAATATACTGTTCTCGAAAAAAACGATTTATTGACAAATAGCCATCACGGATTCGGAAAATATCATTCTTGTGAAACACAACTAGCTCTTTATTCTCATGAAATAATGAGTGCTATCGACAATCGACGCCGAGTTGGTTACATATTTTTAGATTTCCAGAAGGTTTTTGACATCATTCCTCACAAGCGACTTCTGGTTACATTGCGTACCTATGGAGTATCGTCTTAGTTGTGTAACTGGGTTCGCGATTTCCTTTCAGACAGGTCGTATTTCGAAATAATTGACGGAGAATCTCCGAGTAAAACGGAAGTAATGTCAGGCGTTCGCAAGGAACTGTTATATGCTCTGTGTTGTTCCTCATCTACATAAATGATATAGGAGACAATCTGAGCAGCCCTCTTACGTTGTTTGCAGATTAGGATGTGATTTAGCGTAATCTAAAGTCATCAAATGATCAAGATTAATTGCAAAATGATTTAGACATAATGTCTGTATGTTGCAAGAAGCGGCAATTAATTCTAAATCATGAAAAGTGTGAAGTTACCCACAATAGCGCTAAAATAATCCACTAAATTTCAGTTACACAGTAACTCACACAAATCTAAAGACTGTAAGCACAACTAAATTCTTAAGGATAACAATTAGGAATAATTTAAATTGGAACGATGACATAGATAACGTAGTGAAGAAAGCAAAGACTCCGATTTATTTACAGAACACTTAGGAAATGTAAAAGGCCTACTAAAGAGACAGCTTACGCTACGTTTGTCCGCCCTCTTCTGGATTACAGTTCTGCAGTGTTGGATGCGCATTAAACAGGGTGGACGGAGGACATCGGAGAAGTTCAAAGAGGGGCAGCTCGTTTTGTACTGTTGCGAAATAAGGGAGAGAGTGCCACGGATATGATACACGAATTCGGGTGGCGGTCATTAAAACAAAGGCGTTTTCTCTGCGGGAGAACCTTCTTCAAAATTCAAGCACCAACTTTCCCCTTATAGTGTGAAAACAAAGGGTATTTCGAAAAGAATATACGTATTTCGAGTGCTATATTCATTAAACTTTAAGACATACGAATATGAAACTTCACACACATATTTACGAACCTCTCACGTTCAGATTACAGATGTTCAAAATGTCCTCCATCAGCTACACGAACAATATCACATCGATACTCAAATTCCTCCCATACTCGGGCAAGCATGTCCTTCGGCAGTGCGGATCCGATCTTCAACTCATCCGTGGGAGTGGTGACACATAAACGTTGTCTTTAACGAAACCCCATAGGAAGAAGTCAGAGGGTGTCAAATCCGATGACCCTGGAGCCCAGCTGAGTCATGCTAAGTCGCCAGATTCTTGACGATCAATCCAGCGGTTCGGTAGAGTCTCGTTCAGATATTCACGCACATGGCGACTCCGGTGAGGGTATGCCTCGTCTTGTTGAAAAATGAAGTTATCTTCGTGCAGCGTCAGAGACAACTAGTTTTGTGACAAAGAAGAATGGGCTGTAAACAGATGATGGGGATATCTCACAAAACACCTTGACTTTGGGCGAATCTCGTACATGTTCAATGGCTGCACGTGGTTTCTGTAGGCCCCGAATTCGAACATTGTGTTTGTTTACCTGACCACTAACATGGAAAGTCGCTGCATCACTGAACACGATGCGCTGTGCGAAAGTGTTATCATTGTCAATAGCATCAAGAATCTCGTTGCAAGATGCCATACGCTTGCGTTTGTCATCAGGACGCAGAGCTTGTAACAGCTGTAACTTGTACGGCGTCATAACCAACTGACGTCTCAAAACACGCCAAATTGTTGTTGTAGGTAGTTGTAAATCACGGCTGGCACGACAAGTCGATTTTGAAGGACTATGTTGGAGAGCAGTCTGAATTCGTGCAACATTTTCTTCAGGAACACGAGAGCGGCCAGGACTCTTTCCTTTACATACATATGCTGTGTCGATACCATCTGCGAATGTCCCACCCATTCGGAGGATTAATTTGGTACTTCAACCTGAGATGTCTTTGCACTGTGATGACGGAATTGCACTTCGCAAACTTGAGAACACAAAGTGATTTATGCTGCGGAGTAGCCATTTTAAACATATGTCAGTTACCAAGCAAAACAGGAGACAACTGACATCTAGCGGCTATTAATATAAAGTAGACTATGTATTCGTTTCTCCAATAGCCTAACCGAGGCGCAGCGATCGATAGTTTGCACAAAATAATACTTTGTAATCAGTATATTCTTTTTGAAAGATCCTGAATGTTGGTGGCGGCTACTTTCATAGGAAAAAAATTATCATCATAATAAAAGAGATCTTCTACGGAAAGACTTAAGTGTTCGTTTTTCGCGCACGCTCATCGAGACTGGAACGGTAGTGAAGTAGCTTAAAGGTTGTGAATTTCACAGTAATCATGTAGATGTATATGTAGACGAATCATCGTTCGGTTATATTTTTCTGTTTTACACTCATTTTTTTCTGTTCCACTCATTTCCACATGAAAGTTTGTGACTAATGGAATGGCACTCCGTCGAATGTTAGATTGTGCTGCAAGTAGTAATACATGGGTTTCTCTGTAGCCTGAGTGACTTCTTGATTTACTTATTAGCTTTTTGTGCGGGTATGTCAAGTAACATCACACATATTTCACATTAACAAAACGTTTTGTGGAGTGATATTTCACTTGCATTAGAACAAATAACCGACGGTATTTTGGTGTAAAGTGGAACATTCGTTATTTGCCTTGTCGTCCCGAATCCTCGTATGCCTCACACGTATGTCACTAGATATATTGTGGATCTTGGATATCATTTACACAAAGGATAAATCAGCTTAGCGCCCAACCTGCTTTTAGTTAGTCTTTATGAAGCGGGAGTACGTATTTGTGGGGATATTTTCCTTTCTGTCTCGATAATTAGGGCTTGCGAAAGCCGTTGCGTGTGGTGGATCGCGTGCCGCGCCAACTGTATTTACTAGCCGTCTCTTCAAGTCGTCCTTGCCAAATCAGAACTCTGTCTTTACGCGTATATCGAACGACGCAAGCATTAATGAATGGTGTGTTTGTTTCATCTCTGCTTTCCAGGTCAGCTTCTCGGGGTCTGGCCGTAAGATGTCGTGGCTGCCGTCAAAGCAACACCACCGACAAATAATCATGTGTGCGGGGTGTAATTCTGAAGCGCTTACAAACAACGCAGGGTAATTTTTCTTTCGATAACGCCTGTTAGGAGAGTGGAAGATTCAGCTGTTATAAGAAAGTAATGGCTCGCGCCTCTCATATCAGAACCGTTCAATGCTTTGACATTGGTATGTCATTATTCGTTCCCATAAAAAAATTCACAAGCTTAATGAGTATCGTTACCTTGTCGAAAATGGAGGCGGTGAGAAAATGGCTGTGTGTGAAAAGACAGGAACAAATAGAATCGATAACGCTTTCGGCAGGTTAATCTTCAGAAAGCTGCTCACATTTAAAAATTTCAGTATTGATTCACGACAAGGAAGTAATATCTGTAGATATACTTTCTGTAAAAAACCACCGAGTGTAAGCAACAGCTGCTGCCGAAAATTTCTCGATTTACCTACAACAAGAAGCCGGTGGTATACAAATAGTACGTAACGATTCTAGATGTACATCTACATCCAAATTCCGCAAGCCACCTGTGACGGTGTGTTGCGGAGGGTACTTCTGGTACCACAAATTCTCCTTCCCTCCTGCACTCACGAATGGTGCGTAGGAAGAATGACTGCCGTAAGTCTCTGTATTAACTCTAAATTCTTAACTTTTCTCGTCGTGGTCATTTGCTATTGTGGAGGAAGTAATATGTTCCCAACTCTTCCCGGAAAGGACGGATCCGAAATTTCGATAGCAAACCTCCCCGCGATTCATAAGGCCTCTATTGTAACGAAGCAGTAACGAAAAGATTATGATGGAGACGAAGAGGATGATAAAGGTGAGAAAGATCATATTTACGATGGAAAGACAGTGTCAAAAAATCAGAATCAGATGTGGTCTATAGGCACTGAAATGACACGAATAACTTGTTAGCGCTATTAGTTTTCGTCCTAACTTTGAAAATGATAGGCAACAATTCACATGATGATGAAATACCATCTGAAGAGGAACTTCAAGAATCATCTATTATTGCTTGAAGTTTATGGTGTCTTTCGAAGATAAAACGCGTCTCATTATTAAAAGTGTAATATATAGAATGCAGATTCCCCACAACAGTGTTTACCCAGAGATAAAGGAGTTAGGCGTCAGCAAATTTGAACTTGCTGACTATGCATTTTGCAAGCACCAGCTTGTCTTGGCTTGACAAGAGAGTGAAATACGACATACCTGGAGATTACTAAACGTATTGACGTGCTGACAAAGTACTTTTGCTCGTTGTAACTTGTCGGAGCAAGTGGGCAACTGCTTCCTCAGCAGGAAAGTATGTATAAATACAACTACCGGTAGATATAAGTCATTAGTGTAGTTGTTGCTGTTGAGGCTCTTTATGCATGCATCATAGAATTAGAAAAATTGTAAGTGTAACCGGCACTACAACCACTAATAAAATTTGTATTTTACTTATCAGTTACTTCTTATCATTCAAGAAAGCAGGGTTTCTTCTGCTTCCATGTTACAGAACTCGAAAGACCAGTGCGCTGGTGGAAGTGCAGTAAGCATCGAAAAACGTTCGGCATTGGAGAATTGGAGTGGGGGGGGGGGGGGGCACCTGATCTTGAGCGCAAGGCACGACAACACCAAATCTGAATCGGCAGTGTCGGTTTATCTGAAGCGCTGCAACATATATCTTCAATTTACATTTGCAACTATCAGCGATGGTGCACTTGACTTTCTCAATAGAGACATTATTTGCATGTATAAAGTGAGCAACATGGAAACAGTTGATTTCGAGTATATTGATATGAACTAACGTATGTTTTCAAATGTGCCAATTAGAAAAACTGTCTCATTCAAAATATTATTTCCTATTCATAATGTGTTACGCAGTGGAACTATAAGAGACATTAATGTTTATTCTCTAAAAGAGGATTGTTGTGCCTCTGTGTCTAATTCATATGCGTGTCTAGTTCTCAAATAAAGAGTCTCTGGTATCCCGGTCCGACAACTTGGAGGGCCCGCCAAAAGGCATGGACGCAGACGACAGCCGCTAGGCAGCTCCCTGTAACCTGCGAGCGCTGCCGTCGCGCCACGGCGGTGTCCGCGGGCCACCTCCGCCGCGCCAGCCTGTCGGCACTCCCGGGGGTCCTACAAAGCCGTCAGGGCAGGGGCTTACAAGTCCCCATCTACAGTGACGTCAGGTGTAGTGGTCTCAACCGTATGCTTGACTTGTATGTAGTTTTGCTGTCCGTGATTGTTCTGTGCTACGCCGCCCATCCCGTGTCTGTTTTAATCATTCTGCAACATTTATGCTGCGGTCGTACTTCGCCTTGTGTTCATTTAATCCTTACAGTGTGTGGTTTCTCGTGTAATTACTTTTTTAGATTTTTATCTCCATTTTTACAGTCACCCCCTTTTGTACGCTATCTTCTATTATGCTCCCCCTTTTCAAATCTATGTTCCGCCATGTTTTCTCCTTTATCTTGTTTTAAATGTCCTCCTGTTATATACGTAATGTCTCTGGCTGCAGAGCAGCGCCTGTGCTGCCCGCCCCTAATGGGTAATTCAAATACAATTAAGAAAAAAAGGCCTAGAAGCCAGTCGTGTTCCGAATGCTCTGTGGTACTGTACGTAGTATCCATCGTTATTCGGTTCCCGATCTTGCTACGTCTAAGTTCTCGATTTGATTCTCTCTTCGGACTTGCCGTTCTGTCGTATCTGTCCATAGTTGTTGCTGTCGTCTTCGTTTGTCGTCTTGGTTTTGGCTACTCATCGTCGACGCCCTCGGCCTGTCGGCCTGCGTCTCTTGGTCGTGTCGGACTCCGGTTACTAGAGAGTCATTGGTTACTAGAGAGTCAATGGTTACTAGAGAGTCAATGGATTTAGTTCTGATCCAAACACATTTTTAGAAGTGAGTATTAAAATAATACAGTCGCCCATGAAGGAGTGCTTTACATATTCTGTGCACTTCGTTGCTTCTGTGATAAGTATGAACGTATTTAGTGAACTTAAGTGACTCTGTTTCATTATAAAAAAAATGGTTTAAATGGCTCTGAGCACTGTGCGACTTAACATCTGAGGTCATTAGTCCCCTAGAACTTAGAACTACTTAAACCTACCTAACCTAAGGACATCACACACATCCATGCCCGAAGCAGGATTCGAACCTGCGACCGTAGCGGTCGCGCGGTTCCAGACTGTAGCGCCTAGAACCGTATGGCCACCCCGGCCGGCGTTTCATTATAACTTTGAGTGCTAAATTAAGGATATATTATTCATATTGTGTAAAATTTGTCCACAAAATGCAATGAAGTATAATTTCGATTTTATTAAGGCAGATATAGCTGACAAAACGTGTTTAGCTGGTAGGGATATCTTAAGTATTTACCCAAATTTTAATAGCCTACTGTTTATGATAGATGATATTCTGAGAAGTCTTGAAGTGAAGTAGAATACATATAAAATTTGTATTTTTTCACTGCATAGGACAACATAAGAGCGAATTCTGTTTCAGTATAAGAAACTGGTCAATTGTTACAACGAGGATACTAGAGTATTTTTGTAGTGCAAAAAATGTAAAAATAATAATGTAAATGTAAAGTTGTTAAACTACTAATATCCCTTGTCATAGATAGAACGTAAGTGAATGTGCAGTCAACTAAGCGTGCATCCAACTTTCTTGGCAATGTAATCCTTTTCTTTTTTTAACTTTTATGTCTGGATTATTTTTCTGATTGTTTTTCTTTACCTTCCCTCTGCAATACACGAGTATTAATCAGACAGAAATCAAATTTATTGATAATTAAATAGTACAGTATTTGACATGAACAAAGACATGTGATAGGTACTGATGATGAGTAGTACAATATTTTGATAAACAATAGGAAAATATGGAATCCCAATAAGAGATGAAATTTACTGATCAGGCAGATGTGAGATTAATTTATTGAGAAGACAGCACAATATTTGACATAAAGTATTAAAATAAGTAAAGCATAAAATCAAGGCAATTTACTGATGAGACTACAATATTTGACATATACATTTGTGATCTATGTGTATGTGTGTGTGTGTGTGTGTGTGAGAGAGAGAGAGAGAGAGAGAGAAAGAAATTATCGAGAATTTTGGAATATTGCACCAATTCAAGTGAAGATGCTAGTTGAAATACTGTAATATAATTGGACACTTTTGAGAATGACCCAAAACCAAAAAAAAAAAAAAAAACACATGTCAAAAATTTTTTTTGATAATCGAAAATTGCCACCTTGCTCTGTGAATGGCTGAAAGATATTCCCTCCAGCACCATCTTATATTTCTTTTAAATTTACCACCTTTAACTTTTAAACGGCTCAGTTTTCACCATTTTGATGTCATCATGCATTCACACTCACTGAGACGTTTTTGCCCCTGGCATGTGTGCAAATCTCACTAACAGCTGCACTTTTCAAGGTCAAGTGGCCGCAGAACTTAGAACTACTTAAACCTAACTAACCTAAGGACATCACACACATCCATGCCCGAGGCAGGATTCGAACCTGCGACCGTAGCAGTCCCACGGTTCCGGACTGCAGCGCCTAGAACCGCAAGACCACCGCGGCCGGCCGAGACGACTGGAAGCTGCTTTGGATGCCAATGGTTTTCCTACACGAAAACGGTTATGAACTGCGTTTTTCGTGTTTGCATGTACTTTTCCACTACCTGTACGCGGTTTTCTACATCCGTTCCTTTTTTTTACTGTGTGTTCCAAAAAAGTCTCCATTCATATACAGTAGCACACAAAAAACCTTGTACTTGTCGTGAGATCGCTATTTTCTAAACTGTATCAACTGCGATTTTGGCTGAGATAAGCAGAACACGATCTGATGAAATTTATCGAGAATGAATTTACTTACGATGTCTGTCACTACATATTGCTGTGGATCGTGTATGCCGTTTCGGTAAGAACAGAACTCTGAAGGTTTTCTGTCACTGTAGACTGATTATATTATTTCGATGAGGAAGAAACCAATTACTAATTTCTCAATAATTTTTCGCAAAGAACTTCGCCATTCCTCCAGGGAATTTCAGTTCACAGTGAACACATAGTGCGTAGTGGGGCGATCACTCTGTTGTAGAAATAACTGAAAAGCCAAGACCACTTAAATACTCTTTACTGGATAACCGCTTTCAACACACTAAAGATGCAATCATAGGATCTGAATGTAGATTAATATTTATAAACCATTTGGATATAACGATACATGAGGCAGACCAGCTGATATAAAATCATTGTCACAAAAACAACAACTGCTCTCATGGTCATTCTTTTCCATAAGATACGTAAAACCGAAGTCAGAAGATAAAACTATTTGATACATGAGCGCTGCTCGACTCTTGTGACTTCGGGTTTACATATCTTATGGAAAAGAATGACCCTGAGAGCAGGAAAGGCAGCCCAATCTTCCTCTAGAGCCAAAACCACAGAATATAGAGTTGTTGGAGGCTCATGTCTAGAGCGAAGTTGACTTTCTAACTGATCCCAAACGTGATCAGTTGCCTTCATGTAGGGTCTCTGGGCTCAGTAATTCACTTCAGAAATGCTATTGCCCGCAAAAAGTTCCCTCATTGTTGCTGCTTTATGACAGCATGCAGTGTCATTTTGAGTCATCGTCTCCAAATTCCTTCTCCGCTGTACGCAGTAGACAAAGGTATAAAATGTTTTCATATCCTTCCACATTCAAATTATCCTTAAGTGGAATAGAATCTCATACCGTAACACCTTCTCTCCCCTATTGGTACTGTGCATAATGGCAGGTAACATTGTCCACCTATTCGCCTTCTATCGGATTGCCACAGGGTATAGTGTGATTTATCACTCCAAATCATTCGTCTCCAATCATCCAATGTCCAGTGGCATCGCCGTTTGTAGTACATCAAGGCTAGCTTAGCGCTGAGTATAGAAACGTGTGGGTTATTATGAGCTGCTCGTACACTGTACGTCTTTCCTTTTGACTCCCCACGGACAGCCGTCGCGCTACCTGGACTGCTGGTAGCGCTTTGGAACACACGAGTCACTCCTTTTGATGATTTCATGCGGTTTTTACAGCCATCCTCCGCTCAGCGGCCCTTGTCCGCCTAGCCTTTGTTTAGCTGTCGTTGTTTCTTCGCGTTTCCACTTCACAGTCACATCACCGATAGTCGACTCTGGCAGCATTTGAAGGTTTGAAATGGCCCTCTCGAATCTTTTACTCAGGTGAAATCTAATGACTGATCCACATTAGAAGTTGCTGAGCTCTTCTGACTGACCACTTCTGCAGTTGCTGCTTCTCTGCAGATAACGCAGCACTCCCAGCCCTCTTTTATACCGGCGGGTCCGCTGCTCTTGATGTCTATTCGTCAGTTCCGCATTAGATAACGGTGCCCGAATGCTTTTGATTAGGTAGTTAGTATAGATGTAGACTGTTTAGGAATAACCATCTGTTATGAAAGTGTTCCACAAGAAACAGTTTCCTTAACATGACTTAGTAAGAGTCTAATTATTGAACAACTAGCCACGGTAGGCGCGGCCCCTTCCCGCCGGACGTTCGACTCCTCTTTCGGGCAAGGGTGTGTGTGTTGTTCTTAGCGCAACATTGTTTTAGTAGTGCGTAAGTCTAGGGACCGATGACCTCAGCAGTTTGGTTCCTTAGGAATTCACACACATTTGATCTTTTTGAGCAACTGCTTGAATGGGATCACTGTAAGCGACGTATTTCCTGGCTGAACTTCTTTAGGATTGGAAGAAACATCAGCAGTGTAATAAGTGAGAGAATTCTGCAATCCAGGAAGAAAATCAGACAGGTTGTCTTAAGCAAGATATCAGAAGTAGATTGTAGCGGAAAAATGAAGTCTTCTTCATTAGAGAAGCTCTACAGGTAACAGATTTTGATACTGAAACTAGGAAGAGTACGTCTGATCACACGATTACATAGAAGTGAGACGTGAATTGTGGGAAATCCGAGAAAGAAGAAAACGAAAGTATTTGAAATTTAGTGCAATAGAAAAATGTTAAAAATTAACTTTTAAATTATATAATGATACTATCTTCGTATGGCTCAGAGCCGGAGTGCAATTCTTTCAGTTGGACGCCACTTCTACTTGCTTGTCCCTAATCTACAGCAGTTATCCAACGACTAAAAGCAATGAATTCGAATCATGTGTCGTTTCTTGCGACTCCTCACACCGTCGACAGGTGAAGGCTAAATTAAAGGTGGACTGAAAATTTCGGTAGTTCGATTAGGTTTAGATCCCGCAACCATTCTGTTGCCAGGCATGCGGTATACCATAGCGCCACGAGACCCCACTCTACGCAAATAGTCCTATGTATTTTGAATATTTCATTGACTACCGTGACTAATCGCCAATCGTGAAGTTAAATGATGTTGTCTCTCTTCACCCATGCAAGTGTTTTACATTACTTTTACTTATGTCTGGGTCAACTACCAGCCTTTGGAACAAGCGCTCTTCATCTGCAAGCATTCGCGCACTTTGCAACAATTTTCTAAAGACGTGCACAAAAATTTCGTATGCAGACAGCCTCCCAAACTTTATTTGTCGGGTCATTTATAGCTGAAATAAAATTACCTTACTGAGAGACAAATGTCATTGGCGGGGCCGCCGTTGCAGCTAAAATGAAGCATGTTACATTTTCGTATGATCCATATATAGCGTCACAACTATTTGTGGACGTTACTGTAGAAAGAAACAAGTAGGTCGGTCATAGCAGATGAAAGAGCTATAGGCAGCCAGCGGGCAACAAGTTTTGAACATGCCGATTGCAGCAAATGGGCTGTTTGGATATTGCGAGGCGGACTAGATCAAGCATCGCAGTCCTGACAACGCAGCGGTAGAACTGGGCTCTCCCACGTCGAGCCAAGCAGTTTCTACACTGCCAAGCCACATGTTGTTCCGAATGTTGCTGGAAGTAGCATATTGACACGAGTGGGCTAGCGGCTGTGAATTTTGGCAGAGTTAAGAGCAGACGGGCAGCGCCTGCCACGACTAGAGGGCTACGTGAGACGCTGGATCAATGTGGGACAGCAAACAGTCGCCACGAGTTCGAGCCTGCACTGCAGCACCATCTTCTGGCACTGGCTACTCCTTCCTGGACTTGGTGCCTCTTCACTGGTGGGCCGCCTCCAGGTTCCTTCCAGCAACAGCCAGAATCCTGCTGTGAATGGCAGCAGATTAAGTCTGGGGCAATACAGGCTCTCACCCTCCTTGTACTGACACGGGCACATCGGCACCACGTTCTCCACTTGCAGGTGCTAAGTGCAGCGAAGGAGGCTGAAGTCGCCTGCAAATGGTCTGGCAGTCTTCTGCGCCGCTGGCACCATTCGCAAGCCACTGGGCCACATCTGATAGCGAGCTTTGCTGTCTGCACTCGTAGGCGGATATGTGACAGCCCACAAGCAGTCAGGTAGCCTGTACCCTGTACCATTGTGTGCCTTCCTCACCACGTGCTGAGAGGGAGAATGTCTACTGCACTATGACCCTATGAATGTAGAGCTAACAGTTTTAATAAAGTATTTGACTTCCATGTTATTAATCTGAGCTGTCATCAGCCTGCATTCTTGCTGTGACCCACTGCTGCGAACCAACGCAGTACAGAAGTGGCTCTACATTTCTGATCCACTTCAGATATAAATCTGTGTTTCACTGAATGTTCCGTCCGCCCCTGGTAGCTGAGTGGTCAGCTCGACGGATTGTCCTACCTAACGGCCCGGGTTCGATTCCCGGCTGGGTCGGAGATTTCCTCCGCTCACGGACTGGATGTTGTGTTGTCCTTATCATAATCATTTCATCCCCATCGACACGCAAGTCGCCGAAGTGGCGTCATCTCGAAAGACTTGCACCCGGCGAACGGTTTACCCGACGGGAGGCCCTAGTCACACGGCATTTCCCTCTCCATTGACTTTTCTCATTTTGAGAGTACCGGAAGAGGGTACCCGTTTTACTTGCTAAAAGCATTCAGTACCCTAGATCGCATAAATCTGTGTTTGGCCCTACATCCCCCTCCCCACCACATCTCTCTACTCCAGTGATATGGAATCCCACTCAGAGTATGGCGCTAATATACTGAACCGCCAAAGGAACTGGTATAGGCATGGGTATTCAATTATAGAGATATACAAACAGGCGGAATACGGCGCTACGGTCGGCAACGCCTATGTAAGACAAGTGTCTGGCACAGTTGTCAGATCTGTTACTGCTGCTGCAATAGCAAGTTATCGAGATTTAAGTGAACTTGAACGTGGTGCTATATTTGACCCACGAGAGATGGGACACAGCATCTCTTAGGTAGCGATGAACTGGGAATTTCCCAGTACGATCATTTCAAGTGTGTACCATGAATATCAAATGTCCGACATCGCTGCGGCCGGAAGAAGATCCTGCGAGAATGGGACCAGTGACGACTGAAAAGAATCGTTCAACGTGACAGAAGTGCAACCCTTCCGCAAATTGCTGCAGATTTCAAAGCTGGGCCATCAACAAGTGTCAGCGTGCGAACCATTCAACAAACATCATCGATATGGGCTTTCGGAGCCGGAGGCCCGCTCTTGTACTCTTGATGACTGCACGACACAAAGCTTTACGGCTCGCCTGGGCCCGTCAACAATGACATTGGACTGTTGATAACTGGAAAAATGTTTCCTGGTCAGACGATTCTCGTTTCAAATTGTATCGAACGAATGAACATGTACGGGTAAGGAGACAACCTCTGAATCCGTGAACCCCGCATGTCAGCAGGGGACTGTTCAACCTGGTGGAGGGTCTGTAATGGGGTGAGGCGTTTGTATTTGGAGTGGAATGTGACCCCTGATACGTCTAGATACGATTCTGTGGGGATCGCTGTGGCCGAGCGGTTCTAGACGCTTCAGTCCGGAACCGCGGTGCTGCTACAGTCGCAGGCAGGTTCGAATCCTGCATCGGACATGGCTGTGTGTGATGTCCTTAGGTTAGTTAGGGTTAAGTAGTTCTAAGTTTAGGGCACTGATGACCTCAGCTGTTAAGTCCCACAGTGCTTAGAGCCATTTGAATCATTTCTGACTCGGACAGGTGGCATGTATGTAAGCATCCTGTCTGACCACCTGCATCCATTCACGTCCATTGAGCATTCCGACGGACTTTGGCAATTCCAGCAGGACAATGCGACACCCCCACACATCCAGATAGCTACAGAGTGTCTCCAGGAACACTCTTTGAGTTTAAACGTTTACGCTGGTCACAAAACTCCCCAGATATGAACATTATTGAGCATATCTCGGATGTCTAGTAACGCGCTGTTCAGAAGAGATATCCACCCCCTCGTGCTCTTACGGATTTATAGACTGCCCTGCAGGACTGATGGCGTCAGTTCCTTCCAGAACTGCTTCAGACGTTAGTCGAGTCCATGCCACTTCGTGCTGCAGCACTTCTGAGTGGTCACGGGAGCCCTGCATGATATTAGGCAGGTGTGCCAGTTCCTTTGACTCTTGATTATCAAAAGGGTACGGCCAAACTTTCAGGAAACATTCCTCACACACAAAGAAAGAAAATATGTTATGTGGACATGTGTCCGGAAACGCTTAATTTCCGTGTTAGAGCTCATTTTATTACTTCTCTTCAAATCACATTAATCATGGAATGGAAACACACAGGAACAGAACGTACCAACGTGACTTCAAACACTTTGTTACAGGAAATGTTGAAAATGTCCTCCGTTAGAGAGGATACATGCATCCACCCTCCGTCGCATGGAATCCCTGATGCGCTGATGCAGCCCTGGAGAATGGGGTATTGTATCACAGCTGTCCACAATACGAGCACGAAGAGTCTCTACATTTGGTACCGGGGTTACGTAGACAAGACCTTTCAAATGTCCCCATAAATGAACGTCAAGAGGGTTGAGGTCAGGAGAGCGTGGAGGCCATGGAATTGGTCCGCCTCTACCAATCCCTCGGTCAGCGAATCTGTTGTTGAGAAGCGTACGAACACTGCGACTGAAATGTGCCGGAGCTCCATCGTGCATGAACCACATGTTGTGTCGTACTTGTAAAGGCACATGTTCTAGCAGCACAGGTAGAGTATCCCGTATGAAATCATGATAACGTGCTCCATTGAGCGTAGGTGGAAGAACAAACTGAAATGAGCTCTAACATGGAAATTAAGCGTTTCCGGACACATGTCCACATAACATCTTTTCTTTATTTGTGTGTGAGGAATGTTTCCTGAAAGTTTGGCCGTACCTTTTTGTAACACCCTGTATATGGTAGAAGTTTGAAGATGACTGTTGGTTTTTCACAGGAAATAAATAACATGCCTAGGGGCTGGATTGGGAGTTCGTATCTCGTTGTAGCCTCTGAACACTGATCATCATATTCAACAGTTATCTCGCCTTCTAGACCAGGCCTTTGAACTAGAACTCTGAATGTCAGTGATGTGTTTAAGACAGCCTTGTATGTGTTCTTTGGTAGTGATCTGAGCTCACGTTACTTGCTGTTGTAATATTTGCTCACTATTACGCACATACCTTCATAATGGACAACACAGCTTGTCTGGGAATGGCCTGTACTTGGCTGACGCCTGGCCTCCGCCACTCGTCTCACTGAAACTTTAACCACGATGTTATTTTTACAGAAGTGTAGCAGAGTCCACGTTGTATTTGTCAAACACATAGACCCAAAGACGCGCACTCCAATTGTCATTCCTCTCCCTTGACAAACAGGCTGGACGCATCTGCCTGGGACGAGTGGTACTGTGACAGCACGTGCGCGTCGCCTCTGCCACGAGCGCCTTTGTTGGGCAAGAGCCTTCGGCGGTCGTGGGTCAAGCGGTGTCCCGTAGCGTCGTGGCGTGGCGTGGCGCGGCACGGCGTGCACGCTGACCCAGCACGACCTGGCGTGCGGCGTGCCGCTAAATATAGAGCGGTCGATGCAGCAGCCAGCGGCCAGCAGCCGGTGGCCAGGTCGCGGCCTCGCAGGACTCGGCGGGGCTGACCGTCCCTCGCCAAGGCGCCTGGCTCCTCCCGGAAGCTGTCGCGCCTCGCCGGCCTGTCCATGCAAACTGAGGCCTCCACAGTGGTGACTCTTTAGGGAGACCCCAGCAGACGCGCTGCTGGCATTCCTACACGAAAACGCAGTTGTAGGATCAGCCAGATTATTCTTCCGTTGTGCTATCTGCAGACTAGAGTCACCGAATTTTATCTTGATTATAATCACTTTAGAAGAGATTTTGACGCTTTATACAGGGTGTTCCAGAAATGCTGCGACACACTCCGAGGGGTTGGTGTCTTAAGAACCATATCGAGGACAGGAACCGGTGTCCGGGAATGTCATCCAACGATCCTACAGAGTGTCGAAGTAGGCACAACTTCAGCAGCAAACGTGACTTTCTGAGCTGACGAGCCTTAGGTGGAAGCTCTTGCAATGTTGTTTCTGATGGCCACGATCCCCAGTGGAAAAGAATGAACTAGCTGGTGCGTAGAAAGGGCTTGTCCCCTCTGAATGCAATTCTCTGTTGCTGTTGGTGGATGAAATTTCGGACACGGGTTCCCACTTGCTGTTGATTTTTCTGCTGTATACCGAAAATCATTGGTTTCTTTGCAGTGCTTGGGTTTGGATGTTTTCATGCAGCCTCGCGTAGTATAGCAGCTGGTACCTCGGAGCCGCTTTGCCTGCTCATCGTGTCTTTGTAATGGATGTTCACTTCGCGGGCGGAACCGTCGCCACCTGAGGAGCTGTAACTTTACTCCGTGCGGTCACGTGACGTATTCTGGGGCTGGACAAAGAGCGTATTCTTCCAGCCTTGGCTGGTGGACGTGGCCATATGCGCTGTCCGTGATGTGCTTCAGCCTGATACGGGAACGACAGTGAGCAACATTTTGTGGGTGGTATGTATTGCTCAGATTTCGAGAGAGAAGAACCTATCCCTATGCAGTCACTTCTGAGTGTGTTGGTTTTTTTGGCAGCAAACTGATTCGGATAGATCTACTGACCGTGTTTGCCGATGCCTTTGCGTGGATCACCGTCCTGGCAATAAGAATCTGTTTAAACCAAATACTAATTTCATTGTAAGAGAGTATCAGCTTCAGGAGGTGTATATCTTCTCTAAATTAAAATTTAAGTGTCCTATATTTAAGTCTCTATTTATATACATTTTCTTATCTGAATATTAGCGGGATAAATGAACTGTTGTGTGTCCTCAAGTTACTGTAATGATTGGATTCCCACATACTGCCTGTCAGCCGCTTTAACTTGAACCCTGTGTGAACGTTTTAGAATTTGTCGAGCAACTGGCTGGGAAGTCGGCCGAAATCGAACCATTACTCAATTTGACTCATTTTTATGCTTGAGACCTTCGCTTGTCTAGGATTTCGTTGCTCATAAAAATGCTTGGTAAAACCCTCAGTCTGCTTCACAGACGTGTACATTTAAAATTTTCTGCTTTTTATGATTATGAAATTTATTCATCCAAATGTCTGTGACTCAGATGTGAAAATTTTCTTAAACTTTTCTTTTTTGTGACTGATGTTTATTGATTCTCAAGTGTGCTTATCATACGCACACTTATCCTAAAGTTTCTGGTTTCTATGAATATGCACATTAGTGAAATAACAATTCGTTTTGGTTGCTTCACAGCCATGTACGTACAACTTTAAAATTTTAACATTAATTTTCTCATCTCGCGATTCAAATTTACTGGTGCATAAGTCCGCTGCAGGGACGAAGTCATTATTTCAAATATCTGCTTTCCCCAATTGTGCGCAGTAGTGAGATAACAATTTTTTTGATTACGTTTCAGTTATGTATGTATTTTTTTTTTAAATTTTTGGCATTTACTGTCGCACTCTCTATCCTGTATTCTATCTGCTTCACAGACGTTTATGCATTATTTCCTATGTCAGTTATTTGCCTATATGTATTACAGAATCTGTAATTTTGATAAATTTTTGGGTATTTCTTAGAACCTAACGATTTGTTTTGAAATAGTCTCTGTAGAGAAAAAATATTAGCAGATTTTCTACTTTAAAAGAAATTGCACTCTGATATAAAACAATAAATAATTGTACTTCAAACATTATTTTATTTTCGCTCAGCACCATGCTACACCCAGATCCTAGCTCATAATTAGTTCCTCCAAATAATCTACTTCGAAGAAAGGATGATTACCATTTAACACCACGTAGAACATGAGTTCATAATAGACGGATTATGAGCTCTTTCTGGAACAAAATGAACCATGAAATTTGTTCTTATCCATATTAAGGAACTACCTAGCATTCGCAGGAAAGGCTGTAGCGGAACCAATGTGAATTTTGAAGTACAAGCATTGTTGTATGTACAGTACAAGAAAAGAAGAAAACAGGACAGGAATAATATCCTCCAATTGCAATGTCGCTTTGTCTGCAGATCCACGTTTCAGACGTTCTCATAACGTCCAGTACTTAAATTTTCCTCATTATTTTGTGAAGAAAAGATAGCCTAAGAATCATGTTTATTTTTATTTTGTTTTTCAATGTCAATTTTTATAATAAAAAAATCCTAAAATGTTGATAGTATCATATCATGGTGCATCGGAAGCTACATTCCCACACAAATTCTCAAAAAAAATGGATGCCTAAACGTTTTTTTTGTTTTTCTACAGTATGGCATAGGTGGTTCATAGTAAGTCATTGAACCACCGGCTGTCACCTTTAATAAGCTCAGAAAAACGTGCCCGTGGAAGGGTTTGAACACGGCAAGCATATGTTAGAAAAAGCATCGTCTTGGAGTTCTCCGTTTCTTTTGGCTGCTCATGGGGTTTAGTGCCTTCTGGTCGAAATGCACTGCCAATCCGCTTATAAGAAGTACCCTTTCTGACCACGCACATTTGCCTTTTGCGGGCAAGTGTTCTATCAACTGAGCTATCCAAACACGACTTATGACCCCTCCTCAAAGCTTTATTTCCGCCAGCACCTCGCCTCCTACCTTCCAAACTTAACAAAACTTTTCCTGTGAAACTTGTAGGACTAGCACTCCTGGAAGAAAGGTTATTGCACAGACATGGCTCAGCTACATCCTGGGGATTTTCCCAGAGTGAAATTTTCACTCTGCAGCATTGCCCTCGCAAGGCAAAGGTGCCGAGTTCGAGTTCCACGTCGGCACAGTATTAATCTGCCGGGAAGTTTCATATCAGTGCGCTCTCCGCAACAGAGTGAAAAATTTATTCTGGAAACATCTCCCACGCTGTGGTTAAGCCACGTCTGCCCAGTATTCTTTGCCGCGCGAAGTAGCCGTACGGTTAGAGGCGCCATGCCACGGACTGCGCGGCCCCTCACGCCGGAGGTTCGAGTCCTCCCTCGGACATGGGTGTGTGTGTTGTTCTTAGCATAAGTTAGTTTAAGTAGTGCGTACGTCTTGGGACCGATGACGTCAGCAGTTTAGCCCCTTAGGAATTCACACACTTGTATTCTTTCCTCCAGGAGTGCCAGGCCCTCAAGTTTCGCAGGAGAACTTCTGTGAAGTCTGAAAGGTAGGAGACGTGATACTGACGGAAGTAAAGCTGTCTTGCTTGGGTAATTCAACTGGCATAACATTTGCTCGCGAAAGGCAAAAGTCCGATTTCGAGTCTCGGATAACACAGCTTTAATCTGACAGGAAGTTTTCTACGGAACAGTTTAGAAGTGCTGTCTTGCGCAGTTACAGTAGACTGTCGAGGTGCCTTATGGGAAGTATGTTTCATACTGGTGGCTCAGTGTCCCACGCGTAGAAAACAGACGCACGTAAGGTGTTGGCTGGACTGAAGGTATGTGCTGATGAAGAGCAGCTATCAGTTGTTATTTTTATTTCAGGGGAAAGAGTTAACCTATTGGTGTGCACTCCTCAAATGATAATACTTCTATTGTTCCTAATAACGATCAGAACAAGTAATCGAGAGGAACAAGCTGTGCGGCAATACTGGGTCACTTGGTTTCTCCTTCTTCCTGTGTTGCACCACCATCAGCAACCCGATTCTACACAATAGGCCATACCCCGACGTACTCACAACATTCACCTACACTTAAAAGTTACATGAAAGAAACATTCACGTTTCGCAAAATAGCAGTGCCCAGTGGGTGAGAATCAAGAAAACCTTTCCAAACTATTCGATACTACATTTACATTAACGAGGTCCCTCGAAAAAAAATAATCTTTTTTTTTTTTTCAAGATTCTCAACTTATGTTCTACATCTTGCCAATAAATTATGTCATCGAAACAATCTTTCTTCCTGTATTCAAATTTATTTCCACCTGTCTCCACGAGTCATGCTGTCGTAGCACTCTGTAATAATGACTGATGCACTTGATTTTCGTCTAAAGCAACGCCCTGTTACATAGTTGTAGTGTTGTGAGAACGAGACGGTGCCAAGCATTCACAAAAGACTGATGAAGCTGTATGGGGACGACGCTGCTAATCACAGAAGACTTAGTCGTCAGGCGAGCAGATTATCTGGTGCAAGTGGCCACGGTGCTACTCGGGACATCCTGCGCAGCGGTAGGCGGCTCACCATACAAACTCCTAATAATGTACGGCGCATTCATAATCTGATTTTGGCTGACATACCCATGGTTAGTCGGAGTGGGAGTACGATAATCCATTGTGTGCAGAGTATTCAGACAGTCAGACAGTTGAAGTTGATAATACGCGGCCACAGGTCACGGAGAAAACCACAGCCAAGATCGCAAAGCTTGAGTGGACAACAATGAAATATGCACCCTCTGTTACTAAACTGACAATTCCTTGATGCTTTAGGTTGTGTCCTATCAAGGATCCCTTCTTTTGGTCAATTTGTGACATAAATCTCTTTTTTTCCCAATTCGAGTCATTATTTCTTCCGTAGTTCAAATGGTTCAAATGGCTCTGAGTACTATGGGACTTAACATCTTAGGTCATCAGTCCCCTAGAACTTAGAACTACTTAAACCTAACTAACCTAAGGACATCACACACATCCATGCCTGAGGCAGGATTCGAACCTGCGACCGTAGCAGCCCCGCGGTTCCGGACTGCAGCGCTAGGACCGCACGGCCACCGCGGCCGGCGCTTCCGTAGTTACTCGATCTACCCATCAAATCTTCAAGGCTTATCTGTAGCGCCAAATATCAGAAGCTATTACTCTCTTCTTATCTGACCTTATTATCGCCTATGTTTCACTTCCGTGCAAGGCTAAAATGCATACTAGTACCTTCACAGAAGTCTTTCTAATACTTAAATTTATATTCTGTGTTGAGAAATATCTCCTTTTTTTATGCTTTCCTTACTTTTGTTGGTCTGCATGATATGTTACTTCTTTCGGCCAACATTAATTATTTTGCTGCCCATATACTGAAGATCATTTACTTCTTTAAGCGTCCGATTTCCTAATTTAATTCCCTCAGATTGTTGGGTTTAATTCAACTACATTGCCTTACCCTCTTTAATGTTGCTAATATTCATCTTATATTCTCTTTTCAGGACAATATCTATTCCCTGTAACTGCTCCGTAAGTCATTTTTCTTCTCAAGGAGAATTACAGTGTCATCAGTAAACTGCAAAATTTTTATCTCTTCTCCCAGAATCCTTGATTCACTTTCCAAATTTATCCGTGGATTCCATTGTTGCTTTCTAAGTGTGTATATTAAATAACATCGGGGGTAGGCTACAACCGTGTATTACTGCTTCCCTTATAGGTTATTCGACCCTCATAACAGCAGTCCGGTTTCGTACAAATTGTAATGAGCCTTTCGCTCCCTGTATTTTATGTCACTCAATATTGTCAAAAGCTTCTCAAAATATACAAATGCTATAAACGTAACTTTCTTCAGCCTGTCTTCTAACATACGTTGCAGGGTCAGTGTTGCCTCCAATGGTCTAAATTTCCCCGAATCTAAATTGATCTTCTCTGTCAGCTTTCGCCAAATGTTTCATTCTTCTGTAAATAATTTCTCTCAGTATTTTGCAACCATGACTTATTAAACTGATACTTTAGTAAGAATCACATCTGTCAACATCTTCTGCCTTTGGAATTGTGTTTGTTACGATCTTCTTGAAATGTGAGATTATTTCATCTGTCCAATACCTCGTGTACTCGTGGATTAGATTTGTCGTGGCATGTTCTCCAAAGGATCTCAATAACTGCGAGTTAATGTCGTCTACTGTGGGGGATTTCGTTTTACTTCGTTCAGTGCACTGTCAAATTCTTCTTGCAGTATCTCGTCTCCAGTCTCATCTTTATATATTTTCTCTCATTTCATGTATGATCAACATTCGAAAGCATGCAGTTGTAGTTGTCTCACCACGCACTTATACGGCTCTGGTGGACCAGCCGGCCGGGGTGGCAGTGAGGTACTAGGCACAACAGTCTGGAACCGGGCGACCGCTACGGCCGCAGGTTCGAATCCTGCCTCGCTCATGGATGTGTGTGATGTCCTTAGATTAGTTAGGTTTACTTAGTTCTAAGTTCTAGGCGACTGATGACCTCAGAAGTTAAGTCGCATAGTGCTCAGAGCGATTTGAACCAATCTGGTGGACCAGTTAGAACGCCGTCAATTCTTCATTTGATGCTCAGATGTATCGAAAGGCTAGCTGATTTTGTTAGGCTTTGCTGGTGAGCTTCCATACGAGGTGTAAGTGAAGTGAAATGTCATACGCTAATGTTTCCAAAAAATGTTACGCAAGTTATCGATCGCAGTGAGCCACCCATCGATCTGCAGTGTCTCACGGAAAACGAAACTACCCGGCACTTAGCTGTATGAGCTACGACGGTAGCGCTGCGACACCGGCACCAACGCAACGACGGGGAGCCATGACTGCTGAATGAAAATAACTGATGCCACCAAATATTGTGCATTCAGTCCTTTATACCACTATGTTCATGAAAAACGTAATCTTATATGCGCCAGGCCGCGGTTTGTGGGCTACTGATTTGAATTGAAGACTTAATATTCGTCCGGAAATATTACAGCGCATTGCTTGTAGCGTAGTTTTGGGAGAATATACTTGGACTTGCCTTACAGCAGATATTCTTGACTTTTGATATGTAGCTGGCGTTTCTTTGAAATTAAAGCCTTTCATTGTGATTGCCGAAGTATAATCTACAGCGATGCATTTTAATTCAATTGACAATACGACGGCATGCTGAAATGTAATTCCTGCCAATTTTTATGCGAAAACCCTTACAACTTTTTAGATAAAACAAAAGTTATTATCATTCTACAAGTTTATTTTTTATGTCTACATATTTTCAGTTGTAAAGGGTAGTGTGTGTAACGTAACTATGTCTGTGCGTGAGAAACAGCGTGCTGTAACCCGAGTTTCGAATTCGTAGAGTTCGTTCCCACATGGCACATCCTCTCCTTCAGCACGAGAATGCTGGACCGCACGCGAGCGCTGCGACATCTGCAGCAATCCGACGCCTTGAGTTCACTGTTCATCCTCCGCACGACTTCCGATTTAGCCCCAACCGATTTTCATTTGTTTCGGAACCTTAGTGATGAAGCGGTGCAAATAGAGGTGAGATTGAAGCTCCGTCAACGAAGTCAAACACTCTACAGTGACAGTATCAGCAAACTGATCTCCAATTTTCGCAGCCAGTGTGACTAGGTTGAGAAACAATTTTGTAGTCAAAAAGAATAAAGATATGTTTCATTTAAAAACCTCTAAGAGTTTGCCCATAAAGAGTTCGGGGGCATTACTTTTCAGCACGCTCTCGTAGTTATGCGAATTAGTGGTGAACGTTTATTTCTTTGAAACGATGCACGTTCTTGAGATCGTGTGCTCTGATGCAGGTTAATCTATAATTTGCAGTCAGATTATGGTTTTAATCGGTTACAACAGCTTAACTGAACTGAAGGTTTTGCTTTTGCTGGGGATATACACTACTGGCCATTAAAATTGCTATACCAAGAAGAAATGCAGATGATAAACGGGTATTTATTCGACAAATATATTATACTACAACTGACATGTGACTACATTTGCACTCAATTTGGGTGCATAGATCCTGAGAAATCAGTTCCCAGAACAACTACCTCTGGCCGTAATAACGGCCTTGATACGCCTGGGCATTGAGTCAAACACAGCTTGGATGGCGTGTACAGGTACAGCTGCACATCCAGCTTCAACACGATACCACAGTTCATCAAGAGTAGTGACTGGCGTATAGCGACGAGCCAGTTGCTCGGCCACCATTGACCAGACGTTTTCAATTGGTGAGAGATCTGGAGAATGTGCTGTCCAGGGCAGCAGTCGAACATTTTCTGTATCCAGAAAGGCCTGTACAGGACCTGCAAACATGCGGTCGTGCATTATCCTTTTGAAATGTAGGGTTTCGCAGGGATCGAATGAAGAGTAGAGCCACGGGTCGTAACACATCTGAAATGTAACGTCCACTGTTCAAAGTGCCGTCAATGCGAACAAGAGGTGACCGAGACGTGTAACCAATGGCACCCCATACCATCACGCCGGGTGATACACCAATATGGCGATGACGACTAAACGCTTCCAATGTGCGTTCACCGCGATGTCGCCAAACACGGATGCTGCAAACAGAACCTGGATTCATCTGAAAAAATTACGTTTTGCCATTCGTGCACCCAGGTTAGTCGTTGAACTGTTCGTGCAGATGGTTGTTCTCTTGCAAACGTCCCCATCTGTTGACTCAGGGATTGAGACGTGGCTGCACGATCCGTTACTGCCATGCGGATAAGATGCCTGTCATCTTGACTGCTAGTGATACGAGGCAGTTGGGATCCAGCACGGCGTTTCGTATTACCCTCCTGAACCCACCGATTTCATATTCTGCTAACAGTCACTGGACCTCGACCAACGCGAGCAGCGATGTCGCGATACGATAAACCGCAATCGCGATAGGCTACAATCCGACCTTTATCAAAGTCGGAAACTTGATAGTACGCATTTCTCCTCCTTACACGAGGCATCACAACAACGTTTCACCAGGCAACGCCGGTCAACTGCTGTTTGTGTATAAGAAATCGGTTGGAAATTTTCCTCATGTCAGCACGTTGTAGGTGTCGCCACCGGCGCCAACCTTGTGTGAATGCTCTGAAAAGCTAATCATTTGCATATCACAGCATCTTCTTCCCGTCGGTTAAATTTCGCGTCTGTAGCACGTCATCTTAGTGGTGTAGCAATTTTAATGGCCAGTAGTGTATTTTATCTCCTTATGCTCGTGATCGCACCTAGCTCGAACGTAAACGTTCTTGTTCGACCAGGGTTGGCAAGATGTTAAGTTTGGTCTTCAATCTAAGAACCTTTTAACATTCACCTCCAGGCAGTCAAACTGCCGCACAGTTCTCTTACTTGCGGTAGACAGTAGTATCGCACAACGAGTCGAATCTTTTTGTTTACTGAGAGAAATGGGACACGTGTCGTAGAGTCGTTGCCAGCAGCGGTCCTGCTCGGTGTTTTTGGCAGGTGTAGACTCAGCGGCCGCGGCCTGCCCTCCGTATCGACGCGCGCCGCTCCTGTGGCTTCCCATCCAGCGGCAGACACGTGTCTGCTACCCGTGCGCTTATCCGCGGATGTCTATCGACTGCGCGCGAAAAGGTTTACTGTTTGCGCGACTGTGCGAGTGGAGGTTCAGAGTTACCTCAGCAGACAGATCGATTGCGCATGATGAGGTATGTTATAAAAAGGTCGACTGCGCGCGAGTGTTTTATTTGCAACTCAGTAACGTTTGCACACAAATGTTGGTAACACTGTTGTCGTTAATCACCTTCTCCTAGAGCTATGCTGTGTGGGCCAGTTCCTACTGGCCGGCCGAAGTGGCCGTGCGGTTAAAGGCGCTTCAGTCTGGAACCGCAAGACCGCTACGGTCGCAGGTTCGAATCCTGCCTCGGGCATGGATGTTTGTGATGTACTTAGGTTAGTTAGGTTTAACTAGTTCTAAGTTCTAGGGGACTAATGACCTCAGCAGTTGAGTCCCATAGTGCTCAGAGCCATTTGAACCATTAGCCAGTTCCTACTCCTCGTACGCGACTAGTATATTACAAATGGAGCATATGACAAGTGAAAGAGGCCTTAACTTGTTAGGTGAATTAAATTTCGGAAACACAGAGAAACACAACGTGGAGTAGCGTGGAGGTGCACAGTACAAAATGTATTTACTAAAATGATTCTTCAACCCACATTGTGTTTACTGTGAAGTCGGTCATACCCATGAAGCCACTGATAACTTAAACAGACAAACAACTTCCAATAGTGTAAATCTGAATGCTATTACCGAATTATGTGAATCACTCTTAAAATTAAGTCGTTTCACTAACATTAAAAAATGTACGCTGAGATGACAAAAGATATAGCGTGTCGGACCTCCTTTTGCACGGCGCAGTGCATGAACTCTACGTGGCATGGACTCAAAGTCCCCTGCAGAAATATTGAGCCATGCTCCCTCTATTGATGTCCACAATTGCGAAAATGTGCAGGATTTTGTGCTCCAACTGACCTCTCGATTATGTCCCATAAATGTTCGATGGGATTCAGCTCGGGCGATCTGGTTGGCTAAGTCATTCGTTCGAGCTGTTCAGAATGTTCTTGAAACCAACCGCGAACACTTGTGGCTCGGTGACCTGGCGCATTGTCATCCGTAAAAACACTATGGTTCTTTGGGAACTTGAAGTCCACGAATGGCTGAAATGGTATCCAGGTAGCCGAACAGAACCATTTCCAGTCAACAGTCGCTTCCCCTGAACCAGAGGACCCAGTCTATTCCTTATAAACACAGTCTACGCCATTACGGTA
Source organism: Schistocerca nitens (assembly GCF_023898315.1). Classification (NCBI taxonomy): domain Eukaryota; kingdom Metazoa; phylum Arthropoda; class Insecta; order Orthoptera; family Acrididae; genus Schistocerca; species Schistocerca nitens. Next base: position 709,347,324 of record NC_064614.1, on the reverse strand, counting down.
CCGCCACCATCTTGCACAGTGCCTTGTTGACAACGGGTCCATGGCTTCGTGGGCTCTGCGCCATTCTCGAAACCTACCATCAGCTGTTACCAACTGAAATCGGGACTCATCTGACCAGACCACGGTTTTCCAGTAGTCTAGGGTCCAACCGGTAGGTCACGGGCCCAGGAGAGGCGCTGCAGGCGATGTCGCCCTGTTAGCATAGGCACTCGCGTCGGTCGTCTGCTTCCAAATTTCGATGCACTGTCCTAGCGGATCGTTCGTCCTACATTGATTTCTGTGGCTATTTCACGCAGTGTTTCTTTTCTGTTAGCAGTGACAACAATACACAAACGCCGCTGCTCTCGGTTGTTAAGTGAACACCATCGTCCACTGCGTTGTCCGTGGTGAGACATAATGCCGGAAATTTGGTATTCTCGCCAAACTCTTGACACTGAGGGCCTCAGAATATTGAATTCCCTGACGATTTCCAAAATGGAATGCCCCACGCGTCTAGCACCAAGTACCTTCCGCGTTCAAAGTCTGTTCATTCCCGTCGTGCGATCGTAAACAAAAAAATGGTTCAAATGGCTCTGAGCACTATGCGACTTAACATCTGAGGTCATCAGTCCCCTATAACTTAGAACTACTTAAACCTAACTAACCTAAGGACAGCACACAACACCCAGTCATCACGAGGCAGAGAAAATCCCTGACCCCGCCGGGAATCGAACCCGGGAACCCAGGCGTGGGAAGCGAGAACGCTACCGCACGACCACGAGCTGCGGACGATCGTAAACGAGTCGGAAACTTTTTCAAATGAATTACCTGAGTACAAATGACTTCTCCGCCAATGCACTGCCCTGTGTAGGCGATACTACCAGCATCTGTATGTGCGCACATCCCTATCCCATGATTTTTGTCACCTTTGTGTGATTATCATGTCACAGTGTCTGTTTTGATAACATTGCCGAAAATGTTAAATGAAGTTCATAGTGTTAGTATTTTGTTTGTTGCCTAACAAAACAGACGCTACGTACAAAAATGTATTGACTGGAATCGTAAGGCCTTCTGACTATTATTAAGTTTCAACCGTCAATCATTGTGCCTGATTTCTAAGTGGCTATACGCAAAGTAGTTAGTCAGGTACGGCTATTTTCAACGATAGTAGGGTGTAGATTTCATTTTACACAGGCCTGGCTTAAATTTAGGGGTAAGGGCTATCTTCTGATTATAAACAAAGCAATGCTGATAAAGGTAATTCGTTGCACTGGTTGTTTGGTTTGGCTTTTCTCCCTCTCGACGAAGTTGGTGGTGCCTGTGTTGAAGATTTAATGATCATTAAACCCGAAAGAGAAAATGTTACATGTTTTGCTGATTATTTGACTACGAACTTTATAGACTCACAATGTGAGTTTTCTCACGAAATTTGGGCTTCCAACTTCTGCAAGGACAACTAACTCTTGTGACGCATTTCACAGCGCTTTTGGCCTTAATTTTCAGAGCGCACATCCGCAAATACATATTTTTGTTGATGCTATCGTTCAGAGTCAGAGCCACGCAGGGTAGCCGCGCGGTCTAGGGCTGCTTGTCATGGCTCACGCGGCTCCCCCCGTCGGAGGTTCGAGTCCTCCCTCGGGCATTGGTGTGTGTGTTGACCTTAGCGTAAGTTAGTTTAAGTTAGTTTAATTAGTGTGTAAGCGTTGGGGCCGATGACCTCAGCAGTTTCGTTCCATAGAACCTTGCCACAAATTTCAAAATTTTCAGAGTCAAACAACCACCTGCAATCAGATGAATGATACAGACAAACCTCACCAATTCGCAGCAAACGTGAAAACCCAGTGCAGTATATACAGGAATGATTTTAAATTGCAGAAATGGAGCTGTAGCAAGACTGAATTTTTTTAAACGCTGTTTTTATTATTCCACGACTTTTTAAATAGGCCTACATTGACGAGAGTCCCATTAAGGGAATGAGTATTTTATCAAGAATTTTTTAACATCCTCCTGATCTAGCTTACAGCCATAGAAATTCCCTGAAAATGTGAAGGAAAATGTTGTATCACTAACTTAACTTGTGTTTTCCCCCGCAGGCTGTTGACTTGACTCAAAAATTGACCTCCACGTGCAGTTAACCTGTTTGGAACATAGACCATGCTTGCAGTTGACCACTTCGACAACAGGTCAAATTTTGGGTCTGCGTCTAGTTTGGATGACTCGTCACACACGCCACTCACTCCTATGGCCTGTCGCTAGCTGTATCTGGTCTCTCTGTTTCTGAATCTAACAAATTCGAACTTTGTAGACGAAGTCCACCTACCGTCACATTACACCATCTGGCTTATCTCGTAGTGAAAAAACCACAAGCTGCGTCTACATCGAAATCAAAACTCATCAAACCAACGTAAGCTGTGTGGCTGCGGGCGCTTTTCGTGCCGCTGTCGCTCCCGTCCCCTCGCCACCCCTTACATGTTCAAGGCAAGTGCACGGCAAGGACGATTGATGGTGAGCCTCCATGCGAGCTCGAAAATCTCTCATTTTGGATTCATGGTCTTTTCGCGAAATACATTAAATAGGAAGCAGTGTATTGTTTGATTCACGTAGGGACGTATGCTCTCGGAATTTTGACAGTAACCACAGCGTCTCTCTTCTGGCGTCTCCCATTCCAGTTGGACGAGCGTCTTCATGATGCTTTCGCGCTTACTGCATGAAACAGTGACAAAACACGCTGCACTCCCTGTGTCCTGTGATCTCTGTTTTTTCTTCTCTCTATCAATCCTATTTAATATGTCACCGCTACTGACAATCAATACTCAAATATAGACCGAACGTTGGTTGTATAAGGTACCCCCTTCGCGGGTGGACTACAACTGAGCATTCTTCCAAAGAATCAGTCTGCAAAAGGTCCCTCCCTTTCTTTAGCTTAGTTTTATGTGGTCGGTCATCTAAATCGTCCTGAACGCATTGTCCCAGATTTTTGAAGTGTAAGGGCGATCAGGAAGTTCCCATTTGAGGGAGTTTCTGCAAGTTATACGCAACATAGCGCCACTCCGATGTGGGTATATAAGCATCGACATCCAAGGGAGGGTTTAGTGTGGTATTCGTGTCGTTCCGAAGTGCGTGCGGTAAATGCATAACCGTGAACTATTGTGACTTTATTACCAAATGCGTCCAAACAGGACCACGTGCTCTTATTGTTTTATTGGCTGCCGAAGGGCAACACAGGTATATATCCTTTGGAGAGTGAATATTGTGTGTGGGGAAGCATGTCTTTCGAATGCCACGTCCCGGGAATCAGCGATATGGCGCGCTGCTGCTTCATAATAATACACGTTCCCATGTCGCAAATACTGTAACGCAGAAGTTACACCAACTCGAATGGAAGAGACTCGATCATTCGCGCTGTAGTTCCGATATCACCCCAAGCTAGTACCACGCCTTCTCTCTCTTAAAAAAGGCCTTGATGGGTCGAAGATTCCTGTCGGAAGAGGCAGTTACGGATTTCTTGCGCAGAATGACACGATATTTTACAAAAAAAATGTTCAAATGTGTGTGAAATCTTATGGGACTTAACTGCTAAGGTCATCAGTCCCTAAGCTTACACACTACTTAACCTAAATTATCCTAAGGACAAACACACACACCCTTGCCCGAGGGAGGACTCGAACCTCCACCGGGACCAGCCGCACAGTCCATGACTGCAGCGCCCAAGACCGCTCAGCTAATCCCGCGCGGCGATATTTTACAAAACGGGTATTTTCTATGTAGCGTGTCCGAGCGATGATTGTCTCAGTGTTCAAGACGATTTTGTCTGATTGGCATACAGATTCTGGCCTTCGAATGGAAACTTTGTTATCGCCCTTGTATTTCACTAGTTGCACAGCAATCATGTAATCGTACAATGACGGTTGTTTTCGTTTCTTTGCACTCATTACGTTTATGTATGTTGGGTATCAAATACCAATCGCTTTTAACGGCGTAGATTCTCTGTAGATCATGTCCGCAGCTCGTGGTCTAGTGGCTAGCGCTGCTGCCTCTGGATCACAGGGCTCCGGGTTCGATTCCCGGCCGGATTGGAGATTTTCTCTGCCTGGGATTGGGTGTTTGTGTTGTCCTCATCATTTCATCATCATAATCATTCCTGACTGTGGCTAGCTTGGACTGCGTAAAAAAATGGACTGTATGACAATTGGAACTTTGTACGGACGCTGATGAACGCGCAGTTGAGCGCCCCACAAACCAAACATCTGTAGGTCTTCTTGCAATTCGTTACAATTCTCGAACGTTGCAACTTCTTTATGCCGTATAATCAGAATCATCGGCGAAAAGCCTCAAGAAGTTTCCGACGTCGACAGCTGACCCTCAACAAATGTGACGTAAGAGATTTCACAGGCTGGCGATAGAAGGTATAAAACACAGGGCGCGAAAGATAATGTACAGTTTCTGCACAAATTAGATTCCAGTTGTAGGAGACGAAGGATATTAAAGGCAATCAATAGCTGATAAGGTAGTGAGGTAGATATTATAGCCTATCCCCGTTGTTATTGATTCTGTACACTGAGCAATCAGTTACGGAAACCAAGATGACGTTTGGATAGGGAATTAAATTGCAGGGACAAGCAATAAAACTTTATGGTTTGCAGATGACGTTGTAATCCTGTCAAAGGCATCAAAGTAATTGGAATAGCATCTGAAAGGTATGGACGTCTTGAAAAGAGCAACAAATTAAAACAAGGGTAATGGAATGTAATCGAATTAAATCGGACGATTCAGAGAGAATTAAATTAGTAAATGAGATAGTAAAAGTAAGAAATGAGTTTTGATATTTTGGCAGCATAATAACGTATTATGTCCGAAGTAGATAGGATACAAAATGCAGGTTGCCCAGAAAAGCGTTTGTGGAAAAAAAGTTTACTTCGAATACTGATATAAATTTTAGGAAGTCTTTTCTGAAAAGCTTTTCTGGAATGTGTCGTTGTACGGAAGTGAAGCATGTGCGATAGGCAGTTCAGTCAACAAAGGAATCCGCGTTTTGCCGGCCGGTGTGGCCAAGCGGTTCTAAGCGCTTCAGTCTGGAACCGCGCGACCGCTACTGTCGCAGGTTCGAATCCTGCCTCGGGCATGGATGTGTGTGATATCCTTAGGTTAGTTAGGTCTAAGTAGTTCTAAGTTCTAGGGGACTGATGACCTCGGATGTTAAGTCCCATAGTGCTCACAGCCATTTGAACCATTTTTGAATCCGCGTTTTCGATATGTGGTGAAACGGAACAAAGCTGTATATTAGATACGTGGATCCGATAAATAGTGGGAATATACTAGATCTAATTAAAACAGGATAATCACCATCGAGAGATACACCAAATCACTCTTTGGTCCACAACACCAAAGACAACAAAATAAAATGAAACGTAAACCAAATGTGTAAGACTAAATTAAAAATGTAGGCTTTGTTTTTCGAATTAATATTAAAAAACAAAGAACAATGTAACAGATATGTTTCAGGCGCCTTCCTTCAGCGTGACACCAATTAATGACACATACTTGTCGTAGTATGAACAGTTTTAAGTGTTACTTGTATCCAACATTTCCTGACTTCGTTTGAAAGATTTTTGATAGCAACTATTACACTCCAAGCCGGTAAACAGCATGCGACGTTGGATTAGGATTCCGAAAAAGAGCGTCCTTGAGATATTTACTTCAATGCATCGAATTTCTTGAAACCAAGTCTCGTTGGATTCTACAGTAGCCTAACATTGTCAGCCCCTTGATATTATCGCACTAGAAGATATCGTTTCCCCGCATCGACGCACCGCACAGTTGTGGGCAGCCTGCTGAGCCACACGTGTTGGAGCGGCAGCTGTGTTCAGTGCGCACCTGTCATGGTGAAGATGCCGACGAAGAGGCCGATGTTGCGGCCCGCCAGCATCACCTCCTCCTCGGAGTCGTTGCCCGCCTCCTTCTTGCGGCCGGCCCATATGCCCACCGCTAGGATCAGCACGTAGAACAGAACGATGGACACCACGCCCGCGATGTTGATCATTTTGAGACCTGCCAACATAAATGTCGTGATATTAGATGCTGTTCTGGTATTGCTAGAGAGAATGAGAATGTAATGTAATGTCTTCACGTCAGGTGATTAACGACATCTTTAGGCTACAGGTGTACCAAAATATCAGTCTCCCATACGAAGGTTTAGAAAAACTTGCTGCATCCTGTGATTCCTCCTGAAGTCTTGCTCAAATCTGTTAAGAATGTTCTTGTTATTGAGTTAGCTGATTCCGTTGTCTTCAAACAAATTCATTGTTTTATAAATGTAATCATAAAATTGCTATTATCCATATCTGTTTTCGTTACAATTGCATTATTTTCCTGAAATTTTTCATTCTTCTTCTTAATTGTTTTCATTTCGTTTGGATTTTTATTTTTATTTTCATTAATTACCTTTTTAAACTTTAACATTCGTGACCATTTGTTGGTATTTATTCATTAGAGCTACTATTGCATTTTTATGTTCTGCTAAATTCTGTTTAATTTTGAAAATTAAAATTCTACATGCTTTTGTACCACTTCACTGTATAAAATATTTTAATTTAGCATTATATATCAGACCCTTGTTAAGATTAAGATATAAGTTATGTTCACTGTTCTGTCATTGATCTGAAACTGTTCGTCATCGACGGAAAACTAATCACATTTCAATAGAAACTAAAACTGCTTCATAACTGCCTCAGATGTGTAAATACCAACAAGTCGACACCAATGCTTAAGTTATAAAAGCGTTAGCTAATGAAACGAAAAATGAAAATCGGAATCTAAACGAAATTAAAACAGTTAAAAAGCTGAACCGAAAGCAGTAAAGGCTGATACGGCAGTTATTGTTAAAGATGACGATTACATTTATAAAACAGTGACGTATTTTGAATACAATGGAACCGTCGAAGTCATGCAGTTGTTATCAATATCAGATACCAAGCTAAAAATATGATACTCAATGACAGGCTCAAGAAGACGTATAGCTTTCAGCAGTCTTAACAGCATAATAACGCCCTGAATTCGTAAACGTTATTAGAGGTGTTACAATACCCCACGAATCACATTCGCTTCGATTGATGTAACACAAATGTCCCAATCAAAGAACCTACTGAAAATATTAAGAAGGACCCAAACAGGTACGGAAAATTAAGCTTTGCTGAATAGATTTTTTATAATTGTGCAGGATTTCATTCATTTCAAATTTCAAGGCAAAATGTAACAGCAAAGTGACGGCTTTGCAATGGGAGACAGCTTATCTGGAACACTCGCAGATATATTTATAAAAGACTTGGAATGCAGAGTCTTCAGTAGTTTCCCACAAATAACAGAAAAAAATCGTGTACCACAAACAGTATCTTGACGACCTTATCATATTAGTCGAAGCTAATGAAGCTGAACTAAACGCAGATATAACATTCACAGCTAAGATGGAAGCATATGACAAACTCAGTTCCTTAGGTTTGACAGCAACCAAACTTGGAGGTAAACATGAAATGTCCTTTTTAACAAAGTCTTCGGCCACCGATGTCATTATTAACGTGCAGTTCTGCCTTCCACAGCAACATAAAAATGTATACTTCCATGCTATGGTCACTGGAATCCTCAAAGTGTCACAGACTGTAAATGAAATGATAAAGGAAATTAAAACTTTAAAACATATAGCAACAAACAATGGTTGTAGAAGCAATCATGTGACGTCACTGAACAAGAAGATAAAAGAAAAAGTGAAACTACAGCATAGGGCAAACCACTAGTGAGAAGCAGGACAAACTCTGCACTAAGAACGAAAACTGACATATGTGCCTATGACTTATGTCGTAAAAAATGGTTCAAATGGCTCTGAGCACTATGGGACTCAACTGCTGAGGTCATTAGTCCCCTAGAACTTAGAACTAGTTAAACCTAACTAACCTAAGGACATCACAAACATCCATGCCCGAGGCAGGATTCGAACCTACGACCGTAGCGGTCTTGCGGTTCCAGACTGCAGCGCCTTTAACCGCACGGCCACTTCGGCCGGCTATTTATGTCGTAACATTAAGAATAAAAAGAAGGCCAAATCTTTTAACATGTGCCGATATGTACATTCACTGAGACGTTAAAAGACTATAATGTTAAAAGCGCCTAGCTATTTGTTCGTCTGTACGAAGATTTTTTTGGATTAGTCCTCGAATGGGCACATACATTCTACTTACGTTAGCGGGCGCGTGGCGTACTTTATACACCATACGGATTGACACAATTCCATCACTTCATTAGAACCTTATTTTAGGAATATTATTCTATTATTATTATTTCAAGTTGTTTAAGTGACATTCTTTGCTAAAGATGTCATGCATCTAGTAGAATTATGCGTATGGGCCAGTAATACATAACAGGCAGCTATCTTCATGAGATAAATCATTTTTGTTTTATGATTTAAGTTAAATGGTGTCTTTTGTTAAGATTCACAATTTCTAACATTAATGATAAACAAAAATGTTTTCGGGATTTTCTTTTTGTTTCGTCTTGCTTTTACTTTCACCGCAGATTTTCTTCCATTTACTCTGTCTCTTCCTATGAAATATATCTCACTTACAACCCCGCTATTACCTTCCAAACAATCATCTTCAGGATCATATTCCTGCTCACTTTGTGAATAATGCTTGGAGTAGACAAGGGCTTGATCTTCATCAGAACTGTCGTCATCCACTTCTTCAATTTCAGAATCGTAGTTAGGCAATTCATAAAGTTTGTCAGCTGTGACGTTTTTTTACGCGATCTGAACAAGAAGAACTCTTTTTTTACGTAATCAAGCGTGCGGTGTATTTTGAACGCCAAATGTGGCGGATTCACTGTTAACCTTCTTACAGACGCGCTGCAGGTGTTCGGCAATGGAAAAAACCTATCAGGACGGTAGCCGAAGGAACAATGAAGAAATACCTGTTTTCCTTGACCGCACAAAGGATCTAAATTCGCGAAACTGTACTTAATTTGCGTTTGACGTACTTTATACTTTAGAGCGCCCGAAGGAGGGTAAGCACATCTGAAGATGGCAGTTATTTGACGTAACGGATAATGTGAATATTTTTTATACATCTAAGCGATCCTGGATGTAATAAATTATTACACGAACATTACCAAGGTCGCATGCTTTCAGTTGTCAATATGTCAGTTGTTAAATTGCTTGTATTATCATATACTTTCACGTGTGTTATATTTTTGGTGAAAGTTGCTTTAATTTATTTTCTGGACGGCAGTACTTTTTTGTGCTCGATTTCTGTTAAAATTTTTCGTAGAACCACTTATTCAAAGCCTGTGCTACAGGCATTCACCTACGGCTTTCAGTGCTCAATGAGTACACACTCGTAATTAGTCAATTTTGGGCAGCATTCTGCAAGCTTCTTCATTGAATGTCAGTAAGAATGGCGTGGAATTTAATGGCAAATGTTATTACAGTGTAACAAAAATCTTGCACTAGAGAAAAACACTCTCGTCGAGCAGAAGAATTAAAGGAATTTCGACTGAGAATGTAAGGAAAAATGATTTACACGATAAGAGTGGGACAGATGCTCAAACGGAGTACGACAATACGCATGTTGCCCGCGCCTTCTTATTGCCAGACGTTGAGCGCAGATTCGCAGCGCCTCTGCCTGCTCCGGCTGGTGTTCAGGCGGCAGACAGGTGTCGACCTTGACCTCGGGCTGCCGCCTGCGAGCTACGAGGCGTGTGCGCTGACGCGCCACACCACGGCACAGTAGCTCAAAGGACGCCTACTCAAGCCGCCCACGCTGTGTGCGATTCTGGGCCGGTCAGCGACACCTCACATCCCAGCCCCTCAACATACAGACACTGTGCATCTACAAAGTGTTTCGTCCACAGCCTGAGTACCTGAAACTGCATCTTCTGCGATGTATACCTTCTACATTTATTTTACTCCACATTACACTGTAAAATCAACAAGGATTCGGACTTAAATAGTGGAAACAATGCCGTACAACAGAAATAGCGTCGATTACAAATCACGTCAGTTACAGACCTCACTGCAAGTAGATTCTCCCTTTTCATCATGGGCGTGAACACTTACCAGAAAAAGAGAGTCGCATGTATCGGACGGTCTGTTGAAGTCTGTCACGAAGTTTTCGAGACATGGATAACAGAGCTGGAATTGAATGTGCCAGAGGACGTAGAGCAGGATGGAGTAATCACGGTATTCAAGAGACTTTCAGGGAATCCGCATTGCCTTGTAGAACAGTGGCAACGTGGGTAAAAGCCTTCAGCGAGGCCAGGTGGATCCCTATCAAAGAAAAGCCATCTGCTCTAGCCTCGTTTTTCGACACCGATCAATGCCAAACGTTTCGTGAGTGGGCCTCGAGAGACAGGAGTAGAGCGTAAGACTGAGTTCCACTTTCTGAACAATGCTTGGACATAAGAAAGTGCGTCCTGATGATTTCGCATGATTCGACGGAAATGCGGAAACAGCTATGATACGACAGTACTCGTACCCACATGGAACGCTGTGAGCGCGAAGGAAAGGCTTTCTTGCACCCTATCATTACACTGGATGAGACATAGGCCAAACCTTACGAGCTCCATCTGAAATTCCAGTCAACTCGATAATCCGAAGCGCGTCAAAATACCACTAATATGAATGAACAACATCACTTGGAGCGGTAAAAATAACTCTACCATTGGCCTGTGATGCAGTGAATCCAGATCTGATTGCAATAGGAATCAGTGTACACTAGGTGGCACTCAGACGCCGACAATGCGTCAAGGATGTTATGTGGCGCAGAGAAATTCGGTTGGGAAGGTGAGATACTTTGAGCCTGTTTTCTTGTGTTTTGGGCAGTTTCGGCGTTATCGTGATTTCCACACTGCATAAACAATTTTGTTTCGAATATTTTTCTCCATCAGTAATCTGGTGATAACGTACTGAACAGAAAAGGTTGCTAAATTGAAGAAGTATCAGGTAGATATTTTTGACTTAGTTGCTTAAAGTTTTGACAGTTACCCAAAAGTACATCTTTGGAGTGACCCGGTGTGTCGCAGAAGGGCCTGAAGATTTTGAAAAAAAAAGCCAACAATAATTGTTCCCCACGCTATGGGAAGAACAAAATAAATTCCATTTCCAGTTTACCGGTAGGGCCTAAGTGGTGAAATGGATTCCTGAAAGTTCAATGCTGTAATTGTTGCGAAACGAGGTTTATGATGTTTTTAGTTACATCGTTGCAAGGTAAATGTTCAGGATTCTTATCAACGTTCTTTTCTCATTACCTATCATTTTCCTTGCACCATGCGACAGGGTCATCAACCATGTGTTTATCATACCGCGTGCGCATTTACTTTTCCTTCCTATGAGACATCTACGTTTAGAGCTCATCCTCTACGCTTTCCTTCTCTGTCTGTCACCTGCAATTACAGTTCTTAGAATGATTCAGTGCCTTGCTTGCTGCAAGCACTCCTAGGCGGTCATGGACACGGACGTAGTTTTGTAGGCGGGATGGACTCATTGTCTGAATATCGAGGAACTCTGTTACCATATGACAAATGGCTTTGTGTCTTTAAATAGTGACGGAGCAGCAACTACTCCTAAGAAGATTCGGATCTCACACATGAAATGAATCTGGGCGGATGGCGCAGAAAACACGGCCACTCCGGTGTTTGGTATAGATATACGAGAATAATGTCATTTTAAAGTAACCAAATGCATGGTTGCCAGTAGGAAAAAAAATGAATACGCGAACAAAAAAAAGGGCATTTAATAATACAGCTGGCTATCAGAGCGACAAGATGCGTAATAACCACAGTAATTAGTGCTAAAAATGCATGGCAAGCGATAGAAGTTTCATTTAGGTTCTTCCAATAATTTGTTTAATGTCTCTTGAGATCTGATTCCATGAACACACTGAACTACCTCTGTAGATCTAGATGAAAAATGAGGTGTAGCTAATTAAGGAAACCTGTTAGTTAATGCCATTCTAGAAGTTACCCACTTCGGCAGCTTTCAAGATAAAGACTCCTCACACTGAAGCAATGCGTCACAATTGACTTACACTACTGGCAATTAAAACTACTACAGCAAGAAGAAATGCAGATGATAAACGAGTATTCATTGGACAAATATATTATACTAGAACTGACATGTGATTACATTTTCAGACAATTTGGGTGCATAGATCCTGAGAAATCAGTACCCAGAACTACCACCTCTGGACGTAATAACGGCCTTGATACGCCTGGGCATTGAGTCAAACAGTGCTTGGATGGCGTGTACAGGTACAGCTGCCCATGCAGCTTCAACACGATACCACAGTTCATCAAGAGTAGTGACCTGCGTATTGTGACGACCCAGTTGCTCGGCCACCATTAACCAAACGTTTTCAGTTGGTGAGATATCTTGAGAATGTGATGGCCAGGGAAGCAGTCGAACATTTTCTGTATCCAGAATGCCCGTACAGTACCTGCAACATGCGGTCGAGCATTATCCTGCTGAAATGTAGGGTTCACAAGGATCAAATGAAGGGTAGAGCCACGGGTTGTTTTACATCTGAAATGAAACGTCCACTGTTCAAAGAGCCGTCAATGCGAACAAGAGGTAATCGAGACGTATAACCAATGGCACCCCATACCATCACGCCGGCTGATACTCCAGTATGGCGATGAAGAATACACGCTTCCAATGTGCGTTCACCGCGTTGTCGCCAAACACGAATGTGACCATCATGATGCAGTAAACTGAACCTGGATTCCGAAAAAATGACGTTAGGCCATTCGTGCACCCAGATTCGTCGTTGTGTACACCATCACAGGCGATCCTGTCTGTGATGCAGCGTCAAGGGTAACCGCAGCCATGGTCTCCGAGCTGATAGTCCATGTTGCTGTATAAGGTGTCAGGCAAATCCAACACCTTCCATGAAAACCCTGACATGATAAGCAAATCCAGTAGTATGTCACATAGCTCCGAATAAATCGTGACAATAAATTAACCAAAGTAATACGAGTAACGAGTGAGCAAATGGAATACCACAGACTAACACAAGAATGCCTAAATGCATGTCATACCTTCCCACCATGGGACAGACGCAGTTCCGAGGGGAGAAACGAGAACAGAAGCCGAGAGCAGAACTGTGTTAAGCTGGAAGGCCCTACGATAAGGGACGGACGGACACTCACGTCGCCAGCTAACTGCTAGGACCACACCACCCCCAAGTTTTAGCGTGAGACTTTTTCGCGTCTCTGTTACGTTAGGACCACCCCCCAGCCCATGTTAAAAGATAGAGCCCTCCAGAAGAACAGTATAGATCTTACGATAACGCTAAAAGGACCACACCAGCTGCAAGTTTTAGCGTGAGACTTTTTCGCGTCTCTGTTACGTTGCAAACTTTAAAAACATTGCCCCACCACGAAAAGTATAACGTTTCTCATTGCATAGACAGAATTTTTGTAGGCGGAGCTTAAGGTTAACATTGAGACCCTGATTGGCCAGATGAAAACACAGCCAGATAGTTTTTTTTAAACCAACTTCGGTAAATTGTAGTAAGGAGAAGTTAGTAACAGAGTTGCTTCCGAGAGGGCGAGCTGGACGGAGCTGTGCTGCCCGCCGCCCCCTGACGAACACCGACAAGGTAACGAATGCACGCGATGCCGCATAACAGCGCATAAAGCTTCACTCGGAACTGCAGAAGTCTCATCTGTTACACCCCCTTTTTGCATAATACTAGTGTCGATCGTCAATTGAAGCTCATGGTGTTCACATTTGCCACTTGAAGTAAAAACTGAAACGCGATGATTTTTCTGTTATATAGTTATTGAGAAGCCACATCAGCCACTGTAATTTACGACAAGTTAGATAAGTAATTAAAGATAATTGAGGGTCACTGTAGACCATTCTGATAGTTTTCTCTTTTGTGAAACTTAATTTAAACCTAGATTATAGATGTGATATGGCATAGGTCATCCTTCGATCCATTGTAGAACTTGGGAAACCCATTCAGGGAATATTCGTTCACATTTTTGTTGAACGCAGTTGGTTTTTACCATCCTGTATTAAAACATTTCCTTTTATCAATAGTGCAATTTATAAACGATGTTTTGTGAGTAGAATAAAATTTCCAATGGTAAACTTAACTGCTTTTTCGAAGTTATTTTACCAGCTAACTAAAAATAGGAAAGCCTTGAACCCCTTCCACTAAATTTAGTTAGTATTAAGATTCTTTTACAGGGAGTGCAGTGGAGCTGACGCTGAAATCATTAAGTATTTGGTTATATCATCGCTAGTCTCACTGAACTCTTCTGAATTCTACATTTCATGTGTGGTCTGGCGTCTCCTTACCAGCAACAGGTCCCAGGTTCAAACTAGTCAATTCCCTAAAAAACACGCTCAGAGCGTCGTTGCGCGAAAGTGGTAGGGAGACACGATATAGAACAAACAGACACATCGTTGAGATGTAAGTGAATGGATTGTCAGTCTTGGTAGTGTCAAGTCGTGTGAACAAAAAGTTTATGAAACGCGCGAGATCGAATGAGCGTATGTTGACGCGAAGTAGGGCGCGTGAATTGCTTTTACAACAGAAAATAAGGGATTCGGAAAGATTAGCAATGGCAGATCGAGACCTTGACCGAACTGAGGTAGAGACCCAGCATGAAAATGGACAGAGAATAGAGGACAGTACAACAGACGATGCAGTATCGCGAGAAATAGGATATATAACGCACCATAACGAGGATAATGTACGTCAAGGCACAGAAAACCTAGGTCAGCATACGACAGAGGAGCAGGAAAGTAGAGAGACAGTCGATGAGGATTCTAACTTGCGTCTTGAATACGTAGAACCCATAGTACAAGTAATCAGATCTCCCTCACCACAGAGTACAAGGAATGCGAGCAGAAACGCGTCACCGCACAGTTCAATGCAATCGGTTGCGAACCAACACTTGGGCGAAAACACAGAGCGTAGGACGTCGGATGAAAACGAAATAGGACCCACCAATCTGGCAGAATTATTACAATTAATGACGGAAACCATGACAAGACAAAATAAAGAAATTGAGAACCAAATTAAAATTCAGAATGCAGAAATGACGAAACAAAATGCAGAAACCACGAGACAAATGTTTGCGATTAAAGAACAAAACAAAAAAATTCAGTTACACCTAAGTCATATTGAAAACGAGGCAAAAGAATCTCGAGAAGTGATAGGAAACTTAATAACAGGTCACAATCAATTGAGAACAGACATTGACAAGGTACAAGCGGACGTACAAACATTGCGTAATGACACTCAGGACGAGATCAAAACATTACGTAACAACAGCCAGGGAGAAATCAAGAAACTAGAGAAACAGATAAACGTAATTACTAGACAAGCAGCAGGTACAGTGCGTGAAGTTGTTGAAAACAGTTTGTTACAGAAAAGTATCACAAAAGCAGCGCTGAAAAGATATGATAACCGCATGGTCAAAATAGAAGCGCAAACGAAGCGACAATTTCAGAAATTGCAAACAGAGTTGTTGCAAACCATTGAAGAGCGTAGTGAACAGGATCGAACAAGCACAGAGTCTGCAACCACATCCGTATCTGTAACAGCACCGGAAAAACAAGCAATTAACGAAGATATTACGCATTTGCGATTCCAATCACAAGCGGAAAGTAACATAAGTGACAATGGAAAGCCAGGTCGCGAAGAGTACAGTGCAATGCATTCAGCTACACGTTTACAACCGATGGAAGAAAATTATTGCGTACCACTCCAACGATACTACGCAAGGGTAGGCGAAAGTAACAGTGAACAATATCCAATGGATCTACCACAACCGCAAAGAACGACGGGAGAAATGATCAGAAACAAAAGTGGCGTGGAATCGCGAATTTCATATGGAACTATGACGAAGTACGACAATGATCATTTTCTCACAGTCAGAAAATTTCAACACTTTCGAGAAGGAAACTCATTACATACGAGGTGCGGCTAGAAATAAACCGGACTGATGCTGGAAAAAACATTTATTTACAATTATTTACAATTTCATGTTATCTCCTTCAATGTACTCTCCTCCTCGGTCTCTACACCGCTCCATACGAATTTTCCACTGTTCATAGCAATGCTGCAGATCATTTTCGGTAAGTCCATACAGTACTTCCGTCGCTTTTTCTTTTACTGCTTCAACAAATCTAGTTCCTTTCAAAGCTGACTTGACTTTAGGGAAAAGAAAAAAGTCACAGGGGGCCAAATCAGGTAAGTAGGGTGGATGATCTAAGATGGGAATGTTGTGTTTTGCCAAAAACGTCTTCACTGACAACGCACTGTGAGCTGGGGCATTGTCTTGGCGAAGGATCCATGACTTTTTTCTCCACAAATCGTTCCGTTTTCTCCGTACTCGCTCACGTAGGGTAGCCAGAACGCTAATGTAGTAATGCTGATTCACTGTTTGTCCCCCTGGTACCCAATCAATGTGCACAATCCCTTTTATGTCAAAAAAAAAAAAAACAATCATCATTGCCTTGAATTTCGATTTTGACATTCGTGCTTTTTTTTTTGTCGTGGAGAACCAGGAGTTTTCCAATGCATCGATTGGCGTTTAGTTTCGGGATCGTAAGTAAAAAACCACGATTCATCGCAAGTAATAACATTTTGTAAGAAGGTGGGATCACTTTCAATGTTTTCCAGGATGTCAGAACAAATCATTCTTCGGCGTTCTTTCTGTTCAATTGTGAGACACTTTGGAACCATTTTTGAACACACTTTGTTCATGTTGAAACTTTCATGAAGAATCTGCCTAACACTTTCCTTGTCAACTCCTGTTAACTCAGACACTGCTCTGATTGTTAAACGGCGACCTTGTCGAACAAGTTTACCGATTTTTTCAATGTTTGCATCAGTTTTTGCTGACAATGGTCTGCCAGTGCGAGTGTCATCACTGGTGTCTTCGCGGCCATCTTTAAATCGTTTAAACCACTCAAACACTTGTGTTCGCGATAAACAATCATCGCCGTACACTTGTTGTAACATTACAAACGTTTCACTTGCAGATTTTCCTAGTTTGAAACAAAATTTGATGTTAACACGCTGTTCTTTCTGTACACTCAACATTTTCCGACGCACAGACAAAACGTCAACTACTTAAAACAGACGCCACGGGCAGACTGAGTGCAGGAGGCAGATGAAACTCGAGCAGTAGGCGGAGCGAGAGTCACGTGACAGGCCACGCGACTTTCAGCCTTATTGCATTCGTTTTATTGTTTCACCAGTACTAGTCCGGTTTTTTTCTAGCCACACCTCGTACACGAACTTTTATTGATCAACTCCGAGTAAGATTACCAGAACACTGGACGCTAGCACACAAATTAGACTTTATATGTGCACACATGTCAGGAACAGTCGCAGAAACCATGCAGAATGTTGCAGTGACCTGCCGATCGTACGAAGATTTCAGAGAGAAGTTTCTCTCACGATATTGGTCCAGCGAAGCACAGAACAGAGTGAAGTACGAATTATTACAGAACCCATATTTTGAAAATTCAGGAGAGAAGAGTCCCGTGATATTTTTCGAATTAATGGCAAAGAAAAATCAATGCTTAGATGTACCATACAGTGACGGAGAGTTGATTAAATTATGCGCGATGAAGCTACCATTGAATTACCAGCAGTCATCAGTAGGTCACGGAGGCAATGACGTCGAAACATTTAAAGGTATTCTAAGGGAACTAGAGTTCATATTTTCGGAAGATGACGCAAGAAAAAGGCGAAGCGCACGTGAAAACGAAAGCAAAAAGCAGTGGAATCCACAAGACACAGTACGAAGAAACAATAATTACGAACCATGTGATAACTTCGCACCAAGAAACGACAATAGATTTCAACAAAGAACCGGTTATGGATTTAGAACAGAATATGGCAATAACTATAATTCACCCAGGAACGGCAACAACTATTACAGAGGGAATAACGACAACTGGAACGGGTACTGGAGAACCAATAGACCGACAAATTATCAACAAAGAAACCAATATCAACAAGCTGAACAAGAAAAGAGAATACAGATAGAAGATGTGGAGGTAAGACCACCTAACCCCGATAAACGTTCGAATTGACAACTAAGCGCCCATGCCAAAGAGAATGACGCACCGACCCAGGACAATTGCAACACCTTGAACAGAGAAGTAAAAATCTTATCACGAGAAGAGAAGGAGGAAGAAACAAATCCGCAGGGACCAGATGAAAACGAAGACAAGAAAATAACAATATCGTGTTGGGACGAAATTAATTGGGAGAATACTGACGAGGAAGATGAATTACCAGATGCATGCACAACGAATGTAGGAGGAAAGGACGAAGTAATGAGTATTGCAGAGCTATTTGAGATGGAAACCAGGGAAAGCGAATTCAATGAGGATAATGCGCAATCGACAGAAGTTGAAAATAAGTTACGAGTGGGCACACAACCCAACGTATATAATGAAGGAAGTTATGAAGCGATAATTAGAGCATTTAGATGCGATTATGTGGAAGTAGCGATGAAGAAGGAGAAGATAGACGAGGATGAGGAAAAAGTAGACGATGTTGAAGAAAGCGTAAATGAAGGAAGAAATAGAGAAGAGGAAATAAAAGAGAGAGAAGTAGCAGTCGAAGCTTATCCTACAGAAAGTTCGAATTCACAAGGGAAATTCCTAAAAAGACTCATGTATGATTCAGTGGAGGATTCGTTGATGCAAGAAGAAGAAGAACAGAACCAACCCTTTCAAATTCAACCAATTGTGAAGGCCATGGTAAAGCATATCCCAGTCAATATTGTAATTGATAGCGGAAGTGAATTGACTGCGATCTCAGAAAATTTATTTATGCAGTGTAATGCCAATGAGGAATTGCCAGTTCTGAAAACATGTAAGATTAAAGTAAGAGGTCCTATAAGAAACAATGCTGCGGAAGTTACGAGACAAACAAGGTTAACTCTTTCGTGCCAAGGTCAAAAGATTGAAGCCAACTTCGTGATTATACCTAAACTAACTGTAGATTTGATTATAGGTGCAGATTTTTTAAATGAGAGACGAGCGATATTAGATATGGGGAAAGGTAGCGTAACATTCGGGAATGTCACACTTCTCTTTGAGCAAAAGCTAAAATTAGAAGAAATACTAGTTATAAACAAACAATTAAAAAAAATGGTTCAAATGGCTCTGAGCACTATGGGACTCAACATCTGAGGTCATCAGTCCCCTAGAACTTAGAACTACTTAAACCTAACTAACCTAAGGACATCACACACATCCATGCCCGAGGCAGGATTCGAACCTGCGACCGTAGTAGTCACGCGGTTCCGGACTGAAGTGCCTAGAACCGCACGGCCACCGCGGCCGGCCAAACCATTAAGAATGATGCGAGATAAAGAGGATGAAGGATTAGAATGGTATGCACAAAAGGGGGAATCGCCTCAACTCATGTTAGAAGTCCATAAAGAAATCGACGAAAAATTGCAAGAAGTTCAAGGTATTTCAGAACACAGTGAAAGAGAATTGGAGGGTATTTTACGAGATAAAGCAGAGGTATTTTTACCTAAGACTGGCAGTATTAAACACTTTCAGTACAAGTTTGAAGATTAATTTTATTAGTGCTAAATAATCAGCACAATATTTCAAGATTATGTTGCAGATAAGATCGTCAGGAGAAAGAAGAATGAAGAGTGAGGAAGGTGGGGAAAAGAAAGTAGTTTCAATAAAAACAAAAACAAAAATAACACCAATAGTACCATAGATTAAGGTGAAGGGATAAAGTGTAGATAGTCTAACAGCATGAAATACTAAAATGCTATACACCACGACACTACACAAAAAATAAAAATAAAACGAATTTGAGGATTTTTGTAGAAGTTAAGATTCAAAATATCTTAGAATTGTAACATGGAAAGGGCGCCGAAATTTGTAAAGCTTTTTAAGAAGGCGCAAAATAATGTAGGTACTAGACATATGTTAGATGAACATAAGTAAAACTTTTTGTAAGAACCATTGTAAAAACTCCAGCAAAGACCAGATGCAACGACCCACAAGTTGCAACGCAAGAAGAATCAAGAAAGAAAAGGATGTAATTAGCAACACACGATTCCTACAAGGCAGAAGCGTCAAGAGAAGGGAAAGGACAGCGAGACCAACAGAAGGCCCTTGTAACTGAAGTGGGCAATAAATTTAACCGCTAGGCGGAACCCTGCTGGAACGGAACACCCTGCAGTGACGCAATGCAACGCCGAACGCCGGAAGGGTCTCCGAGCGCCCCCACTCAGCGGAGCGAGCAAAAACGGCCCAACTAGAAGACCACTTGGGCAAGCCACCACTGGCAAAAAATATGTGTAAAAGTCACACTACCGCTATTAAACAACACGCTGATGCACGAAACTGAAGAAAACGTCCACAAAGTAGAAATGACATGTCCAAACCATTTATCAACCTGTTACTGGGAGGAGAACTTCAAAACGACTAGTTATCAATAAATATTTCCATATCCTGCCCAGAGAAGAACCAAGAATCAAGTAAGAAGCAGAGAAAAAGCAGGAAGAACAGAAGTTGAAGATTCGCAAGATTGAGACCAAGAAAGAGGATGGGTGAAGAATAGACGACATACCTTCCCAAATCCCTATCCTATTGTAAACTAGTCGTCTGTGAAGTATTACAACGAAAAACGACAGCTTTCAGCGACACATAACGATGACTTTCACGCATACAAAGCCAGTAAACCACGAGATTCTGCACTCACAGCTCCATTCCATTATGGGACCTCCACAACAGCAACACACACTTGCAAAGCCAACAAGGAACGACGAACGAAGCTGTACATCAAATACTTGCCCGCATCCATCTCGCTCAAGTCCATCACCTTCGTGCAAAAACATTCGTCAACCTCATGCTTAAACATTCATAGGATTGTGTGAATGTGTAAAATCAAATTATGTGGTGTAGGAATTGTGCAAAAGAAACGTGTAAAAAACTAAATAAGTTAAGCACACCAGACAGCTAATAAACTACAAAATAACAGTCACTGACTATGGACTTAAATAAAAATAGACTATCGATAAAAATAAGTCATTAGATCTGAAATGGACAGTATATAAAGAACAAAAGTAAGGCATAATAAACACTAAAACCATATGCCACTTATTTTCTCCTCATAAAAATAAAAGAATAACTATATCTTACTTATATTCTCCTTATAAAAACAAAGAATAAAAAATTATCTTATTGGATGTTTTCCCTTTTTTTAACATTTGTACCATTTATTAGGATAATATCTCAATACTTGTGTATGTATATTTCTTGGTCAAGGCAATTCTTGGAAATAATTCTTATTTGTTAGTGTAACAATGTTTAAATGAGTGTCTAGAAACAAAAACATTTTACTTGTACATGGTATTTAGAAAATGTGTTAGGCATAGATTTTACTTAATTACTACATTTATAAAAAAATATATATTTCTAAGAAAATCGATGTGAAAGACTCCTCACTTTCGATAACAAAATTCTTAAAAAACAAACTTCACACTTAAATAAAGAAAGAAAATAATTAAAAATTAATAATAGCATAAAAATATTCTTCTCATGTCATTTTTAAGAATAATGTGGAAGAATATAAAAATATAAATTAGTAATACAAACTAGCATAGAACCAGAATAACGTGGCTGAACAGTAGGCAACAAAATTTAGATAAAGCAATAATTTTGGACTGACTTAGACAACGATTCAATCATTGCCTAACTTCAGTGCAAAAATTAAGTTCGAAGGGTGGTGATATGTAAGGTGTCAGGCAAATCCAGCAACTTCCATGAAAACCCTGACATGATAAGCAAATCCAGAAGGATGTCACATAGCTCCGAATAAATCGTGACAATAAATTAACCAAAGTAATACGAGTAACGAGTGAGCAAATGAAATACCACAGACTAACACAAGAATGCCTAAATGCATGTCATACCTTCCCACCATGGGACAGACGCAGTTCCGAGGGGAGAAACGAGAACAGAAGCTGAGAGCAGAACTGTGTTAAGCTGGAAGGCCCTACGATAAGGAACGGACGGACACTCACGTCGCCAGCTAACTGCTAGGACCACACCACCCGCAAGTTTTAGCGTGAGACTTTTTCGCGTCTCTGTTACGTCAAGACCACCCCCCAGCCCATGTTAAAAGATAGAGCCCTCCAGAAGAACAGTATAGATCTTACAATAACACAAAAAGGGCTACACCACCCGCAAGTTTTAGCGTGAGACTTTTTCGCGTCTCTGTTACGTCAAGACCACCCCCCAGCCCATGTTAAAAGATAGAGCCCTCCAGAAGAACAGTATAGATCTTACGATAACGCTAAAAGGACCACACCAGCTGCAAGTTTTAGCGTGAGACTTTTTCGCGTCTCTGTTACATTGCAAACTTTAAAAACATTGCCCCACCACGAAAAGTATAACGTTTCTCATTGCATAGACAGAATTTTTGTAGGCGGAGCTTAAGGTTAACATTGAGACCCTGATTGGTCAGATGAAAACACAGCCGGATAGTTTTTTTTTAAACCAACTTCGGTAAATTGTAGTAAGGAGAAGTTAGTAACAGAGTTGCTTCCGAGAGGGCGAGCTGGACGGAGCTGTGCTGCCCGCCGCCCCCTTACGAACACCAACAAGGTAACGAATGCACTCAATGCCGCATAACAGCGCATAAAGCTTCACTCAGAACTGCAGAAGTCTCATCTGTTACACCCCCTTTTTGCATAATACTAGTGTCGATCGTCAATTAAAGCTCATGGTGTTCACATTTGCCACTTGAAGTAAAAATCTGAAACGCGATGATTTTTCTGTTATATAGTTATTGAGAAGCCACATCAGCCACTGTAATTTACGACAAGTTAGATAAGTAATTAAAGATAATTGAGGGTCAATGTAGACCATTCTGATAGTTTTCTCTTTTGTGAAAATTTAAACCTAGATTATAGATGTGATATGGCATAGGTCATCCTTCGATCCATTGTAGAACTTGGGAAACCCATTCAGGGAATATTCGTTCACATTTTTGTTGAACGCAGTTGGTTTTTACCATCCTGTATTAAAACATTTCCTTTTATCAATAGTGCAATTTATAAACGATGTTTTGTGAGTAGAATAAAATTTCCAATGGTAAACTTAACTGCTTTTTCGACGTTATTTTACCAGCTAACTAAAAATAGGAAAGCCTTGAACCCCTTCCACTAAATTTAGTTAGTATTAAGATTCTTTTACAGGGAGTGCAGTGGAGCTGACGCTGAAATCATTAAGTATTTGGTTATATCATCGCTAGTCTCACTGAACTCTTCTGAATTCTACATTTCATGTGTGGTCTGGCGTCTCCTTACCAGCAACAGGTCCCAGGTTCAAACTAGTCAATTCCCTAAAAAACACGCTCAGAGCGTCGTTGCGCGAAAGTGGTAGGGAGACACGATATAGAACAAACAGACACCACCCATAATGTTTAGAGCTGCAAACGTCGTCGAACTATTCGTGCAAATGGTTGTTGTCTTGCAAACGCCCCAATCTGTTGAATAAGGGATCGAGACGTGGCTGCACGATCCGTTACAGCCATGCGGATAAGATGCCTGTCATCTCGACTGCTAGTGATACGAGGCCGTTGGGATCCAGCACGGCGTTCCGTATTACCCTCCTGAACCCACCGATTCCACATTCTGCTAACAGTCATTGGATCTCGACCAATGCGAGCAGCAATGTCGCGATACGATAAACTGCAATCGCGATAGGTTACAAACCGACCACTTATCAAAGTCGGAAGCGTGATGGTACGTATTTCTCCTCCTTACACGAGGCATCACAACAACGTTTCACCAGGCAACGCCGGTCAACTGCTGGTTGTGTATGAGAAATCGGTAGGAAACTTTCCTCATGTCAGCACGTTGTAGATGTCGCCACCAGCGCCAACCTTGTGTGAATGCTCTGAAAAGCTAATCATTTGCATATCACAGCATCTTCTTCCTGTCTGTTAAATTTCCCGTCTGTAGCACGTCCTCTTCGTGGTGTAGCAATTTTAATGGCCAGAAGTGTATATGCGGTTCCCTTGCAAGACACACAGCGCTTTCCCAGATCCCACTTGTCAAATCTTCCATTCGCCTTCCTACTACTGACTCCAGAACGCTTTGCAATGTTATTTCTTGGAGTGGGAACGAACTGATCGACTCCATAAATTTACCAGCTATATTACAATCGCGTTCTTGTAACTTTCTTAAATACTCTAATTTTTAATAACTGGTTGTTTTTGAATATTTTCAAATTTTTGACTTCTTATACAACTAAATAGCGCAAACAGGCTATTATTTGACCTTTCTATATCTTAGTTTTTCTGTAACATATCGTATCCATATGGACACGTTGGGCACTTAGATGCGTGTTTTAAATTTTTCCCGCGACATTGATATTCTATTACTGATAGTATTTTAACAGAAATAAAGCAATATTTGAACAAAATAATTCTTTTAAACCGATTCATAACAACAAACACAAATTAATAAACAATTTTCGGTTTAGTGATATTTGTGGTATGTTTCGAAACATTGTAGACACAATCTTGCGTCACATTTCATACATTCTGTGCGAAGTGCTGATGACCTCTGATTGCAGTAAAACTTACACACCTCCTCCTTTTCACAGTTTATTTGGTGTCGTGTTTTATACCATTGTACCTTACATCACTTGGAACACGTGCTTATACAGGACTGATAGAAGCCCTGCATGTTCCTTTTACAGGATATATATACACATATAATGTTTCGTGAACCCACACTGAACATTTGAAAATATAATTTTTTCATCAAGGAATGTCATTTCATCGATCTTAGGATACACCCTAGAACCTTCGAAAAGCCTGACGTTAAGGTGTTTATAGTCTGTAATTGTGTGTCCAAGTTGCTGATATGAGTAATACACACAAAAAAAATAGAAAATTATGCAATTCTTAGATAACGATAAATTTAGGTTTGGGAAAAATATAGGTACCAGAAAAGCAATTATGACGAGACTGATAATGGAATCTAGACTTACGAAAAATTAGTATATGTTCACAGGATTTATCGACCTGGACCAAGTGTTCGACAACATGCAGTTATATAAGACGTTCGAAATGCTTAGGAGAATAGGTGTAAGATATAGAAGAAAACGGGTGCTATACACTGAACAGCCAGAACATTATGACCACCGACCTACTATCGATATAAACGTGGACAGACGATAGTATTGTCACCTGGCGAGGAATGAGTGCTAGTGTGTCCCACAGGGTTCAGTCTTGGGTCCATTATTGTTCTTAATATATATTAATGACTTCTCACTCTATATTCATGAAGATGCAAAGATAATTCTTTTTGCTGATGCTACGAGTACAGTAGTCACACCCAAAAAACTGGAATCAGCTGAGGAAATCGTAAAAAATGACTTTCAGAAAATTATAAAGTGATTCTCTGCAAATGGACTCTCACTTAATTTTGAGAAAACACAGTATATACAATTCTGTACAATAAATGACGTAACACCGTTGATAGACTACGAACAGAAGTCTGTTGCTAAGGCAGCACATTCAAAATTTCTGGGTGTACACACTGACGAGAAATTGAATTGGAAGAAACACATCAATGATCTTCTGAAACGGTTAGGTTCAGCTACTTATAATATTAGGGTTATTGCAAATTTTGGTGATAAACGTATCAGTAAATTATGCCTATTTTTATTCACTGTTTGCATATGGCGTCATATTTTGGGGTAATTCATCATTAAGAGAAAAAGTATTCAATGCACGAAAGCGTGCAATCAGAATTATAGCTGGAGCCCACCCAAGATCACCTCGCAGACATTTATTTAAGGAACTCGGGATAATCGCAGTACCTTCGCAATACATTTATTCACTTATGAAATTTGTTATTAATAATCTATCCCAGTTCAAAACTAACACCAAAGTGCATAGCTACAACACGAGAAGAAAAGATGATCTCCACTATTGCGGGTTAAATCTGACTTTGGCACAGAAAGGGGTGAATTATGCTGCCACAGAAATCTTTGTTCATTTGCCAAATAGCATTAAACGTCTGACGACAGCCAACCAACATTTAAAAACAAATTAAAAGAATATCTGAATGGTAACTCCTTCTACTCAATAGATGAATGGTTAGATATGAAGTGATAACAGTAAAAAAAATAATTATTTTGTGTAAAGAAAACTTATGTTAAAGTGATACGTTCCACATAATTACGAAATGTCGTATTCATGAGCTATGTAACAAGTATTAATGTGTGTATGTGTCAGACACACGCACGGTGCATGCAGCATCAGTGAGCGTGCTATCCGTGCACAGGCTGAAGAAAGCGCGCGATCTGTGTGAGTCTGACGGCGGGCATATTGTCATCGCCCGAAGGCTCGGCTCGGGTATTTCGGAAACTGCACTATTTGTCGGGGAAACTTCATGTGCGCATTCGTTGCTCTAGTGGAGCTCGTGCTGGGCACCACGATGGCCAAGGAGTATCGTACACTGGTTGCAGACCACGTACACCTCTTCATGACGATCATATTTCCCAACGGCAATGGCATTTTTCAGCAAGATATCACAAGGCCATGAGTGGGTTGGAGTGGTTCGAGGAACACAGTGGCGGGTTCCAGTTGAGGTGTTGGCCTCCTAACTTGCCATATCTGAACCCGGTCGATCTGCAATGTGGCGTCAGAGATCATGGCTCCCCGGAATTTACGGGAACTGGGTGACTACCTGTATGTGCATATGTGGCTCCAGTTCCCTCCAGCGACTACCATGGCCTCATAGCTTCCATGTCGCGACTCGTGCCCGCATCTCGTGGTCGTGCGGTAGCGTTCTCGCTTCCCACGCCCGGGTTCCCGGGTTCGATTCCCGGCGGGGTCAGGGATTTTCTCTGCCTCGTGATGGCTGGGTGTTGTGTGCTGTCCTTAGGTTAGTTAGGTTTAAGTAGTTCTAAGTTCTAGGGGACTGATGACCACAGCAGTTGAGTCCCATAGTGCTCAGAGCCATTTTTTTCACGACTCGTCACCACTCTTATCCGTTCCAAAGGTGGACACAGGGTATTAAATAGTTTCTCAAAATGTTCTCGCTGATCAGTATATGAAATGTACAAGAACCAAGAGGGAAAATTAAGTATTGAACACCAAGGAAGAAGTGACCGGGTTGAGGAGGCAAGGATGCAGTCTTTCGCAACTACTGCTCAATCTGTGCCGCGAACCAACAACGACTCAATTAACAGAAATGTTCAGGAGTGGGAAAAATACTTCATGGTAAAAGGATACCAGTGATAACATTCGATGATGACATTGCTATCCTCAGTGAAAGGGAAGAAAATTACAGGATTTGTTGAATGGAATGAACAGCCTAATGGACACACGATATAGACTGCTAGTAAATTGAAGAGAGGTGAAATAATGAGGGGTGACATAAATTAGATTAACGATAAACTTAACATCAAATTTGGCTCCATGAAATACACTCCTGGAAATTGAAATAAGAACACCGTGAATTCATTGTCCCAGGAAGGGGAAACTTTATTGACACATTCCTGGGGTCAGATACATCACATGATCACACTGACAGAACCACAGGCACATAGACACAGGCAACAGAGCATGCACAATGTCGGCACTAGTACAGTGTATATCCACCTTTCGCAGCAATGCAGGCTGCTATTCTCCCATGGAGACGATCGTAGAGATGCTGGATGTAGTCCTGTGGAATGGCTTGCCATGCCATTTCCGCCTGGCGCCTCAGTTGGACCAGCGTTCGTGCTGGACGTGCAGACCGCGTGAGACGACGCTTCATCCAGTCCCAAACATGCTCAATGGGGGACAGATCCGGAGATCTTGCTGGCCAGGGTAGTTGACTTACACCTTCTAGAGCACGTTGGGTGACACGGGATACACGCGGACGTACATTGTCCTGTTGGAACAGCAAGTTCCCTTGCTGGTCTAGGAATGGTAGAACGATGGGTTCGATGACGGTTTGGATGTACCGTGCACTATTCAGTGTCCCCTCGACGATCACCAGTGGTGTACGGCCAGTGTAGGAGATCGCTCCCCACACCATGATACCGGGTGTTGGCCCTGTGTGCCTCGGTCGTATGCAGTCCTGATTGTGGCGCTCACCTGCACGGCGCCAAACATGCATACGACCATCATTGGCACCAAGGCAGAAGCGACTCTCATCGCTGAAGACGACACGTCTCCATTCGTCCCTCCAGTCACGCCTGTCGCGACACCACTGGAGGCGGGCTGCACGATGTTGGGGCGTGAGCGGAAGACGGCCTAACGGTGTGCGGGACCGTAGCCCAGCTTCATGGAGACGGTTGCGAATGGTCCTCGCCGATACCCCAGGAGCAACAGTGTCCCTAATTTGCTGGGAAGTGGCGGTGCGGTCCCCTACGGCACTGCGTAGGATCCTACGGTCTTGGCGTGCATCCGTGCGTCGCTGCGGTCCGGTCCCAGGTCGACGGGCACGTGCACCTTCCGCTGACCACTGGCGACAACATCGATGTACTGTGGAGACCTCACGCCCCACGTGTTGAGCAATTCGGCGGTACGTCCACCTGGCCTCCCGCATGCCCACTATACGCCCTCGCTCAAAGTCCGTCAACTGCACATACGGTTCACGTCCACGCTGTCGCGGCATGCTACCAGTGTTAAAGACTGCGATGGAGCTCCGTATGCCACGGCAAACTGGCTGACACTGACGGCGGCGGTGCACAAATGCTGCGCAGCTAGCGCCATTCGACGGCCAACACCGCGGTTCCTGGTGTGTCCGCTGTGCCGTGCGTGTGATCATTGCTTGTACAGCCCTCTCGCAGTGTCCGGAGCAAGTATGGTGGGTCTGACACACCGGTGTCAATGTGTTCTTTTTTCCATTTCCAGGAGTGTAGATGAGGTGTAGAAGTTGTGCTACCTTGGAAGTAAGGTGACACAAGGCAGACGAAACAAGGATGATATAAAATGCATTCTAGTACTTGCAAAGAGAATATTCGTAACCAAAAGAAGTCTGCTGGTATCAAACATAGGCCTTAATTTCAGGACGAAATTTTGAGAACTTACGTCTGTATTGAAGCTTGGTATAGTAGTGAATGACGAAATGGAGGAAAAGAAGATAGTCGAAACGTTTGAGATGTACTGATAAGTTGAAAATTAGGTGGACTGATAAGGTAAGGAATGAGGAAGTTCTCCACAGAATGGGCGAAGAAAGGGTGGGAAACACTGACAAGAAAAAGGGACCAGCTCACGAGTCGCATGTTACATCAAGGAATAACTTCCATGGTACAAGACGGAACTGTGAAGGATAAAAGCTGCATTCGGAGGCACAGATTTTAGTATATCCAACAAACAATAGAGTACGTTAGGTGCAAGACCTTCTCTGAGATGAAGACGTTGGTACAGCAGGGAAAAAGAAAAGAAAAAAAAGGACTCAGTGTATGGATCTCCTTACATGCAGAGGATTCAAAGTAACACCTAATAAGAATTTCGTTGGGTTCCAGCGACTTGTCTTCTGAAAATAAAGTTCTGAAATAAGCAAAGTGCTTGTGTCAACACCATCAGTTTGAAGAGAGGAAGACCGGATGAGTTCATAAGAGGCGGAGCACCAGCGCGGATCGGACAAGTGTGTAGAAGGAAATAGCCTGTGAATTTCCAAATTAATTTTGCCGTATGAGATTTACGGTAAATACGGAAAACCTAAATTAGATGCCAGATGGTGGTTTGACCTGCTTCCTTCTATAATACGAGGAAGTATGTTGACCACTACGCCACCTCGCTCGTTCTTACTGGCTTGTGAGTTTTACTTAAAGATGATTTTTTTTATTATTATCTAATAACAAATAAGTAGGAATACAGTGGACGTTCTGGACGAAATATAAACTTGACCTATGATCTTCAATTTTGATTTTCGTCTTCCACATTGGAACGGACTCGGCATTGTGCACCACATTTTACATTTGTCATTTGTGCTTAACTTTAGGCCCCTCCCCTTCCTCCCCTCTACTCTGTTGATACTTTCTTAGCTGCCTGCTCTGCTTTATCTGTCATGTGTCATATTACTGTAGGTGTGTTCTGGCAAGTTGCTATCTGAAGGTGCACATTGTATAATTTTTTGTTTAGTTGAAGTTTCTTTCACACTATTGTCTAACTTCAAATTCAGCCAAGAACTGTGTGCTCCTATTTTAGTTTTGTTTGCTGCTTGAAGATAACTGCTTAACTTAACATAAATTTAATTTGGAATACCATGATATTGATTATATTTTCATTGACTTACAAGTTGTTTCTTCTCCCGTGGAGTTGGCTAAGTGTCTTCTTGTAGTGTCGTAGGTCTACAATGGAAATGGTTGACAGGCAGTAAGAGTATTGTTAATATTTGCAGCCATACTTCCGCATGCCTACTTTACTTAAGTTCGTCGTGCCGATAAGAACAAATGCTGTCTGTCCCAATGGTTCAAACCCTCAACTAAGCATAAAACCGAAACTTATAAAAAGCAGTATTTGTCAGTCAACAATGCCAATTATATTATTCCAGTGTAGAACGTTATGCATTTCACTTCTCCCCTGAAATGGTGCTCGATGAAGTGAAACATTCCTGAAAAATTTCTAAAAACATCAGATCCTCAAAGTTTCCTTTTCTACCCTGCAATTCTTGAACAATATTTGCAATAACAGACGTCGCCACGTACACCACAGACCACACTATGATCAAAATTCAGAGAGTTTTACATGGACTAGAGTGACTTAATAGCGTAGAACTATAGTATAGAGGGTAAATCACCTAAGCCTTGCCCCTCAAATATCGCGGAAAAGAAAAGTGCTATTGTTGTGCGGTTTTCACAAAATGGATTGGTAATCAAGAGCTCCTATTGTTAGCCAATAAACAGATTGTAATAGTACTTAATGGGATTTAGCAATGGAGAAAAAGCTGACATGCTTCAAGTATATGAGGAGTGTTGGAAGAATGCAGCTCATTCTTGTATATGATGAAAGATACCAATATAAACATGAACCATCTAGGCAGTTATTAATCAACTTCTTCAACCAATTACGCGATGAAACATCTAGAAACGTAATAGAAGGAAACAATTGACAGCAGTAGAGGGGGAAACTAATATTCTTGCTGCTGTTGCAATTTATCCCGCCGTTAGCCCCGGCGCAATCGCGCGAACAAGTGGCGTGACTCAGACAAGTGTGCTATGCATTCTCCATCGACATAGGTTCCATCCCTATCACATTTTTCTTCATTAAGAGCTGCATGGAAAAGCTTATGAGAATCGTGCTAACTTCTGTACATAGGCATTAAGACAAGATACTCCAGATGTGTCATGTATTGATGAATCCACATTTACCAATCACGGCCAAGTAAACTTTGTATGAAACATGTAGTATTGGTCTCTTGACAAATCCTGTTGGCTTCGTCAGTTGGAACGTCATTGTTCACGGAGTGTAAAAGTGTGGTGTGGAATAGCGAACCGTCAGCTCATAGGCCCGTTTTTCATAAACGGAAGGCTGAAGCCGCATAAGTGTCGCAGCCTCCTAACAGACCACCTTCCACGGATGCTAGAAGACATTCCTCTGCATGCTAGGGGGAACCTGTGGTGCCAGCATGATGTCTGTCCAGCCCGTGGTGCACGAAGTACTACACCATGTCTTTGCGATTTTTTTTTTTCGAAGTCGTTGGACTGGACGCAGAGGACCTGCACTTTGGTCGGCTTGTTCCCCGGAATTGACGATTGCAGACATTTTTTCTTCGGGGAAAGCTGAAAGGCGTTGTGTACAAGGATATACCAACTACACCCGATGATATTCTACGACGTGTTACTACAGGTTGCTCGGACATCTCCACTGAAATGCTAGCACGTGTGTAGCAGTCGATCCATACCAGACTAGAAGCGTATATTGTTGCTGCTTGTGCTCATTCTGAAAACAACCTCTGATGATCAATTATCTCGATACTGGTCATAATCCATATAACTAGTGTATGAACTTGTGTTGTTCTTCAGTGTTTCTTACAACAGGTATTGCGCCATTGTCGGTGTGGTAATTTTTCAAAATACGAAATCATGTAGACGACTCGCACTAGAATACTGCAACAAACACCACTGAAATTCTAATTTACCCCACTTTTAGTTTGTTAATCTCAATAAGCAATGTTCCATTTAAAAATGTCTGTTTGCACAAAAAAATACACTTTCTAAGTACTATTACAGTCTATTTATTGGCTAACAATACGAGTTCCTGACTACCAATCCATTCTGTGAAAACCGCACACCAATAGCACTTTCCATTTCCACAATATTTGAGGGGCAAGGCTTAGGTGGTTCACCTTGCCTAGAATGAAAACAAACCGTTTTAGATTTTTGCCCACAAATACCTAAGAATCACTTTGGAATATCGAAGTACAAAATGTATTTGTTGATTTAACGGAGGAAATGAATGTAACGTCAAATTTTTTCCCAAAATCCGCCAAAATACGAAATGAAGCCAACTAGAGCATTACGCTAGCACCCATTTGCGACGTCCACAAGGTCGATACTCATATATTTAGGCACGCACTACTCACAATAGCTATTTCTAAAACATAAAATCCCAGAATAACAAGCCATAATATCCTTTCAAACTGCTCATAGTATAATGTGTCGCTGTTTTAGGTCCAGAGATATGAAAGATGAACTAATATTGGCAGTGGTATGAACATGTCGGATGCCAGACAAACATTGCCAACACCACTGGATAAGAATGATGTTATGCTCCACGCATCCTTGCCCTATGAAGATCTTTAATTGGGATGTACCCAGGAACGGGAAGTGGCTTAACAAGGAGTTGAAAAAAATGATTGGAAGAGCTGATTTGGCAGCAAAATAGTGAACTGTAGTTGAAGAGCTAATCAAGAGTGTTGAATTAGAAGCTCTGATTGGCCTATTTCATAAAAAGAAACATGGCTTGGTAAAGGGAGGAGCGGAAGTGGCCTAGCTCAGAAATGGTAAGAGAGGTTGAAGGAAGGAGGAGGGGGAGGGGGAGGGGAGGGAAGGGAAGGGGAGGGCAGGAGAGGGAGCAGGGGGAGGGGGAACGATGGGAGGTCATGGGAGGGGAGTTAATGGTAAAAAGTCAATTTAGCCCAGAACACCCAGTTCATTTCTACTGAAGGCTTCAATATTTCGTATTTATGTCTATTGTCTTCTGTTTCAATAACCAAAATGAATATTTAGAACCTTTTACTACTTTACTTGATAATTATTGATTTACATAAAGATATACAGTGTGGTGGATTTCTCAGATTTGATTAATTTTTCTCAGTTCGCGATTTAAGAGTAATACTAGTGATTGTAAATCGTTATAAATGCACATGTTCTCCAAACAAAATCTGTCTTCTGACCGAAAAGATAGTTAGAATTTGTTCGAGCGTTGCAAGTGATAACACTGTGGATGATGGGAAACACATAAAGACATGGAGTATCCGTTCTAAATTAGATCTGAACCAGACTATTGGGTCGCTCAGTTGCCAGTATCACGCACGTTTTCATCTGTCATTGTAAATGACTGCACAAGCAGTGCATCAAATTTATGTTTAGGGTAAACTAGTGTGTAATTGTAGCTGGTAGTTAGCTTTTATTTTCATATACCTTGTGACGGACCATTCTGCTGCACGAGATAGTTCAATTGTATACATTAACATACAGATGTATCATGAGAAATTGTCTCCTGTGATGGGTCTAAGTTCAAACCTGTCATATCTAACGTATCTTAGGCCTCGCCGTTAAAAGCTAGAAACATAGGCTAAAGGAGCCTTCATACCCAGTATGCGGCCGCAGAGTGTTCCAAATATCTCCCCCAGCAAGAATTTAACAGTTTAAACTAGCGGCGACATTCCCGTTGGAGCTTTGATGATATGAGGTGCGATGAGACTGTTGCTACTGTGACAGAGTTCGTGATGACCATACGGTAAATAAATGTTTTCAGTTCATCAACACGTGCCTCAGTTTGTACCCCTGCAATACCACAATGGTTTCTTTTTAAATAACTCACTGATTCCGCTTTGTCTACTGTCCCTGTCCTATATGAAACTGTTACTTCTACACTGATATCATCAACTACTGGGCATTAAGCCCTAATTCCTAGCTTTTTACATTTATACCAGGAAGACACAACAGGAGCAGTTGTGTAGAATGTTTCGCTGAACGATCCGCACAAACACATTCTGTTCAACCGATCTTTGAAATTTTTGGAAGGGAATGGGCTTTCGATACGCCTGCCATGATTTTTGAGCGTCTCGTGTGTACTTGGGAATCATTATTTCTAAATTCTCCTGTTTTATTAGCCACTATGGGGATAAAAAAAATTCTTCCAGATTAAAATTAATGTTAGTGTAATAGTAGTTATATCAAATATCTTAGTAAATGAAAAGTACTCTACTACTAAGCCTGCTGCCGGCCGGAGTGGCCGAGCGGTTCTAGGCGCTACAGTTTGGAACCGCGCGACCGCTCCGGTCACAGGTTCGAATCCTGCCTCGGGCATGGATGTGTGTGATGTCCTTAGGTTAGTTAGGTTTAAGTAGTTCTAAGATCTAGGGGACTGATGACCAAAGTAGTTAAGTCCCATAGTGCTCAGAGCCATTTGAACTAAGCCCGGCCGGCTAGCCGTGCGGTCAAACGCACTGCTTCCCTAGCGGGAAGGCGTGCCGGTCCCCGGCACGAACCCGCCCGGCGGATTAGTGTCGAGGTCCGGAGTGCCGGCCAGTCTGTGGATGTGTTTTGAGGTGGTTTTGCAACTGCCTCGGCGAATGCGGGCTGGTTCCCCTTATTCCGCCTCAGTTACACTATGTCGGCGATTGCTGCGCAAACACTGTCTCCACGTCCGCGTACACCATAATTACTCTACCACGCAAACATTGGGGTTACACTCGTCTGGAATGAGACACTCCCAGGGGGCTCCACTGGGGTCCGAACCACACAATAACCCTATGTTCGGCGTGGGGTGGCGGTGGGGTGGGTGAACAGCAGTATCCTGATGTATACCACTGAGGCTCCGGCGGGGACGGAGCCTCTCCATCGTTTCTAGGCCCCCAGTTCAATACACACATACATACATACTATACTGATTATGTTCTAATGCAATAATTTATTCCGGTTAACCAGTTTTCGTCTTACATGTGATCACCATTGCCTTTTAAGCAAAAACCGGTTAAGCTGAATAAATTATTTCTTTTAGAACGTAATCAAAATAGCCCTTTTCATTTATTATTATGTTGTTCTACCAAAAAGCTACGGGAGAATCAATTAACATCAGATAAATTAATTTTAACTCATTTCTTTTCCTAAGTTATCATTTAGGGTGGCACATTTGGATGCTATGTTTTTGGCAACGCTCGATTATTTTTAGCGTATTCACTGCATCGTGAAGTGGCCGTCACCTTGATTAGTGTGAAGACCACAGAGCATTTATTAAGCACGGGACTTTTGCCTTGGCTTTCTATATCTGGCGAACTGACTCACAGCAACGTACTGCTGAACACAAGCTACACCATAGCTACGTATTTCCAGTAATGAAACTAACGATTAATCACAGGAAACTTAGCTAGACCGCACCGGGGATAGAACCCTGCACATTTGGAGTTCTAGTCCGTCATTTAATCGCTCGACCACAAACTTTCAAGAGGTGTACCGAGGATTCATCGAGATAAACGAGTAACCTTTGGAATAAGTCGTAGACCTCCCTTATCCGTATAGGAAGTAGTAGTTAAACCCCAGATAATAAATGATACATAATTGCACTATACGAGATCAACACATTAACAAAAGTTCTACTTAGCATATACAGCACCGAAACACCCATCATCTTGATGTAAGCGATGTGCGACATTCAGACCCTAAGTCATACTTGGTCATCTGTTTCTTCCAGAAACAAGTGCCGAAGGAAAATGTAAACTTCTACAGCGGCGTAGGGTGTATTCGCTTCAAGTCTTGCACGGGGCGATGGCGTGAGAATGAGTTGAATCTGGCCTAGAGGCGTGGACCCGCCCCTGGAGGCTGTCCACTCCATCCGCCTCAGCCACGCCCCCAGAGCGCCCCGCCCCCTGCTGCTGGCACAATGCCCGAGGTTTCAGAGCGCTGCCCTCGCACTGATTTTCCTTCATTACCCACTCACTACCACTTCACTCTGACAACGGCTTTTTCTGGCTGCGGTGACACACTTCCCTATGAACTCACTCCATTGCAAGATCGTTGTGATCCTCTGCGCTAACCCTTTGGAGTTATCACTTTTAACACCTGCTAACATTACTTTACATCACATTAAATTCAGTAAAACCAGAATATTGATAAATGATAAACTTCCGTTTGCGCGTGTTCCAGTGTTTTATGTAAGAGCCAATGCAAGATCCGCCACTCTTCCTTTTACACTGATAGGAAAAAAATCGCTCACCAAGAAGGAGTTTTCCGACACAATCGAAAGTTGGTCAGCGTGTTTATACATCTGAACGATAATGTATATTCAAATTTCACGCCAGTCACATAAGAGCGGCGCTTGTAGCGTCACTGTGAGGATGCAAATAGGGTTTGCTTGAAATACTTCCTGTAACGGTCGTAAGCAATGGTTAACTTTGAGATTGGACGTAGTGAGCTCGGGGTAGTCAAGAATGCTTTTAAGGCGACAAAGACGCCATTATCAACATCTCACGAGGTCGTGTAATAGGGCTACGAGAAGTGGTATTGCAGAATGGCTTGGCAGGAATGAGTCACTGTACAGACTGCTGGAAGAGGTACGGTCTCAAGAAGATCGTGCGCTGGACAGCCACGCGGTGCTACCAAGAGGGAAGACCATCGTGTTCGGCATGTGGCTCTGGCACAGAGTACTGCATCTGCAGCAGCAACTTGAGCAGCAGTTGGCGCCACAGTGACACAACGAACTGTTACAAATCGGCTGCTTCAAGGAGAATTGTGACCCAGACGTCCTGTAGTGCGCATTCAACTGACCCAAAACCACCGCCATTTGCGACTTCAGTGGTGCCAAGCGGGAGCGCATTGGAGAGCAGGGTGAAAGTCTGTTGCGTTTTCTGATAAAAGCTGGTGCCTGTTACGTAGAGTGAGGCCAGTTGAGGGCCCGCAAGCAATCTGTCTGCGTGCTACACGCACTAGACCTACATCTGGAGTTACGGTCTGGGATGTGATTTCGTATGACAGCAGAAGCGCTCCCGTGGTTCTCCCACGCGCCCTGACTGCAAATTTGTACGTCAGTCTTGTGATTCGATCTGTTGTGCTGCCATTCATGAACAGCAATCCAGGGGGTTTTTCCAACTGGATAACGCTCGCCAACAAACCGCTCTTGTAGCCCAACATGCCCTACAGACATTTTGCTTGGCCTGCTCGGTCACCAGACCTGTCTCCAGTCGAGCACGTATGGGACAT
The DNA here is from genome assembly GCF_023898315.1 of Schistocerca nitens. Classification (NCBI taxonomy): domain Eukaryota; kingdom Metazoa; phylum Arthropoda; class Insecta; order Orthoptera; family Acrididae; genus Schistocerca; species Schistocerca nitens. The sequence goes on along the minus strand of NC_064614.1, from coordinate 709,309,904 downwards.
CATCGAACGACAGCTCTAGTATCATCCACAAATACCCTTACCAGTCTCTATACCAACCGACCACGTGCAACGCGCAAGTAACTGTGGCCCACAAATTTACATCCTGCATCTGTACAGCGCAATGCATCCATTCAACATTTTGGCGGTCACACCGGTTATTGATGAGCTGTGGTGCCATTGAATTAGTGGGCAGTTCTGTCTGGCATCACTGAATCAGGTGTAGTATCTACTATTCCTCTCGCGGCCCCAATTACAATACCTGTGAGCAAAACTTGGTATCTGTGGGTTGAGTCCTTAGAAGGTTTTCGCTTGCCGATATATATACGGGATTCGCTGGCCCGAGAGAAAGGCACGAAGTTTGGGGATTGGCGGGAGCGTCGCGACAAGAGGTGGTCACGAGGTCCGAGCGGAGCGAACATACCAGATTACTTCACCGGGGTCAGCATCGACTACAAGCATATTATTTTCTGGTTTGTACCCGACCCTCAAGTTTTACTCGGTCGGCTCTTTGGTCGTAGATACAGGCTGTAGTATTGTTCTAAGGCACAAGTTGTCCTTTGAAAATTTGTCCCGCCATTATATGGCCTTTTCCTTTCTGGTTTGTACCCGATCATTAATAGCCGCGCGATCCCGTAGGAACTTACCACAAATTTCCAAATTTCCGATCATTAATGTTCTAATTACTCAGCTCTTGGTCATAAATACAGCCGGAACAATTGTACTAAGGCACAGGTTCCCATTAAAAAAAAGAGGGACCTTGTGGATAGATTTAGATGTTAACCGGTTCAATTGTTTGATTGTAATTGCATTTCTCAGTCATTAGTTAAAAACTGAATAACCTGTTGTACTAAGCTGCTTGTCCCTGTGTTGGAAAGATCCGGTCATTGTTTGTGTATTTTAGCTGTATCTTGTGGTTCCGTCGAGTGAGTTATCTTGTAATATGTGTTCACAACTTACGTTTTAAGAGATTCGTTCAGAGCGATCTTAATAACTGACAATCAGTTTAACATTGAAAATATTAACAGCCAACTGTCACCAGGGCTTTAGTCAATTGTCACAAGGGACGGTTTGGGATCTAGTCGCACCTTGGTTCCCGATTGAAATTAAGAGGTTGGTTGCTTTGAAGTAAGCCTTATCATTATATTGTTTGCTAATCTGTTTAACCTTTAAGCACAGGTGCGCATCTTAACCCCGAACTTTTCAACATTCAGCTTTCAAATTAAAAGTTAAGTCAATTATTTTTTTAGTAATTGAATCACTCTTGACATCAATGGTGCTTATATAATTTTCATGTGTTGCAGCAGGGCATTTAATAAGACAGACTGTGTCCAGCGCGGCAGTAAACATCGCTGTTTCACCCACAACGGGCAGGTTGCAGGTTCAAATGGTTCAAATGGTTCGGAGCACAATGGGACTTAACTGCTGAGGCCATCAGTCCCCTAGAACTTAGAACTACTGAAACCTAACTAACCTAAGGACATCCCACACATCCATGCCCGAGGTAGGATTCGAACCTGCGACCGTAGCGGTCGCGCGGTTCAAGAGCAGGCTGCAGGTCCGGCCGTGTTGTAATCATTGCCATATTTTGCAATACAGCACTTCAGATTTCTTTAGCAAAGATTGAAAGCTTATTCAACTTAACGTTTAAGGTCAAAAGAATTTTGCAAATTTGTTCACTTTGTAAAAGAAAATTTTGTGGTTAAATACTTCGATTATCTGTAAAACACAGTTTACATATTGTTAAATAAACAGGTTGCGTGAAAAGAAAGTTATATTTGTGGGTCCTCCCTTCCACGTTTTCCATAATTCCAGTAAGTGCCACGTGTAAGTTGATGCACTAGTATTGGTGCCATTTCCAATGGTTTATCTCGCATTTACTTCAGCCTGTGATCTTGCAATGTTAATCACTTACATATGTTACGTAGACAAATGTATTCCCGAAATTTCATTACTCTAAATTAACTACCTATTGGTGCGGCGATTTTTTTCTGTCAGTTTATATGTAACATATGTGTGCCATGTATTGTGACCCATAGTAACAGGCATACGGAATAAGAATAAATCATAAAAGAAACAGCTTTACCGCCCAGCTAGTGTAATGGGTAGAGGTCTGCGTTAGAATACTCGAGTTCGCGTGTTTCACTCCGAGTCTAGGTGTAATTTATTTTTTTAATTTCGTACAGTTTCACAATGTAATCTGGTGTCTGGCATCTTAATCGGTACATAACAATTACAGGCACTGTACAAAGTATACGCAATTATTTAGCATTAACACAGAAATAAGAGTACAGCGTTTTCCTCATGTCACTTTTAAATATGTATTTTGACTTTCATCGTTTTCTCTGTTCTCTTCCATGCTCTACGCTCGTACGTGCCTTTCGTCCCATTGTCAGCATTGTTCCCCTTTTTTTTCATTATACTCCATGCCCCGAAAGGAAAAAAGGAAAAACAAGGACTACACTTCTCCTTGGTCTGTGTTTGCTTGTTTAATACTAGGTGGTTCCCATGCAATTTTGCAAATCACTAGCCACATCGCCTACGTTGCACTATTTCGCTCTACTTCAACAAACTACGTTCGCAGTCAGTTTCCGATACAGCAAGTGCCATTGATTCTATCGCTTAGTATCATTATCGTGCTTGCAGCTTTCATGTCCATTATATTTCTTTAGGACTTTATGTCACCAGCATGGATAAAAACCCGCTTCACACGTATGAGGAGACTACAAAAAATAAATTACACAATATTTTTGCAGACCAATCAAGTTTTATTAGATCCTGCACACTCCTTCACAGTGACACAGATGCATGACACCGTTTGTCAGCATATTTACCAAGTCTCTGCAAACAAATGTTCAATTCCTCGACGATAGAAACATACGCCTTGGGCACGGAGACAGTCGAGAATAGCTCTGTAAACGTCCTTATCGTTGGAAAATCCCTTCTCTCCATATGGTCTTTCTCATGGTACAAGACCTGCAGTGCATGGTGGATCACTATCATCCACGTCCATGCGTTACGATTTCTCTACAGTTGTATGCGACACTACATTTGATTCATACACCGCTAGAATTTTACTGTGAATCTGCTTACGATTTAGACGTTTTGTCCAAAAGAGTCATACTGTCCCGTCTGCGAAGGACATTCTGAAACTAAGTGGCCGGCCGAAGTGGCCGTGCGGTTAAAGGCGCTGCAGTCTGGAACCGCAAGACCGCTACGGTCGCAGGTTCGAATCCTGCCTCGGGCATGGATGTTTGTGATGTCCTTAGGTTAGTTAGGTTTAACTAGTTCTAAGTTCTAGGGGACTAATGACCTCAGCAGTTGAGTCCCATAGTGCTCAGAGCCATTTGAACCATTTTTTTGAAAATAAGTGTGGTCATTGTTTTTCAGGCGGAAGCTTTGTTTCCAAAACCAAATACACCATGGCATCATGAATTATACACCTAGCACTACTTCCGACACCGTCGCCAGCGAAATTGAACCTTTTGTCGTAGAGTTCCATCAGTTTGAAGAAACCAGTTTGGTAAAACTCGGTGTGCTGCGATGCAAGGGATTGTCGCAAAGCCTGCTCTACCTCAGCATTGATTTGGAAGTGACGTCGTGAGAGTGTGGCTTTCCATGCAGGTAACAGGTGAAATTTCGATGGAGCGATATCGGTGTGCTAGGTTGTGTGACCCAGCCTCTCTCGCCCGAAGCGACGAATCTGATACTGTGTGAGCCTTGCTGTGTGTGGTTTTGCGTTGTCGTCCAATAGCACAACACCTTCGCTCAACAGTTCTGGCCTCTTTCTTCGAATGGCAAACCAAATTTTGATGAGGATGTTGCAGTACCGTGTCGCACTGATGGTCTCTTACTGAAGGATATCAAGGAGAATCACACCTTTCGCCGCCCAGAACACTGTGATCAGAACCATTCTTGCAGAGGGTGACCCTTTGATTTTTTTTTCTCTCTGGTAAACTGGTATGCTTCCAAGTCACTGAGGTAGCCTTGGGTTCTGAACGGGAACTGATTTTTCTCTCGCACGTAGCGCATCAAGCGATCAAGGTTTATTCCCATTCTTGCACTTTTGTGATCCCGGATCAGGTTTCTCGGCACCCATCTTGCAGGCACTGTGGACATCATTTCCAGCTTCGTATTTCTAGGACTAAAAGAAATTAAGGGTAAACGCAACACATTAGGAGGAAACGAGAACCGCAGTGGCCCGGGATGCCACGCGAGACCAATGGCAGTGCGGCCTGCGAGTAGAAAGCGCAGCGCTATCTGCCGTGGCTGGGCGCCAGACACTGGTAGTGCGGCGCTAATGGCGTGGCCCTGTCTCCAATGTGGCTGATACCGCGACACCGACCGTTGTCGAGGCGAGCCGCTCTTATCTCGCCTGTGTACGCTCTCCTCGCTGTCTCAAGGGAAACGCTAGGAAACCACTACATTAGTCATTTGAATACTGTCGGATGTGGCTAACAAACTGTTCACTAATCAAGCTTTTACCAAAGAACGTGACCATTTCTGATCATCTATAGCGGTCGCATAAATTTCAGAACCGTCTTCCGAAGAAAGGTGAAAAGATAAACATTTATACAAAAATTTTCCTTCAAGCCCTGTACAATGGTTCCACTCATACCTTACATCTCACCAACAGTGTGTAATGGTACGAACAAAAAGATCACAATGGAAGGATGTAATATCAGGGGTTCCACAAGGATCAGTATTGTGCCCATTACTCTTTTCATTCTATGTTAGTGATGCATCAACTATTACCTCTCACTGAAAATGTCACCGATACGCTGACGACATCGTGTTATATGTAAGTCTAGATCCAACAAGCCCGTGCGCAGCCATCCAGCACGTACATGTCAATTTACGTGCCCAGTCAAAGTGAGCACAGAGCATAGGTTTGGAACTTGACCCATCTAAAATGCAAGCGATCTTAGTCACTCACAAAAGACTTTTTACCACTTAGTTCTTAGAGTCTCTTGCACCATTAATCCTAAATGGTACACAAACAACCTTTTCTCATTCTTCCGCAAAGAACTTGGGATAATTCTGGGTCATCACTTTGACTGGACTGAACACACAACTGTAGTCTGTAAGAATATGTTAGCTACACTTCAGTCACCACAGAAATATAAAAAAGTATTTCTTCTCGAGCTTAAAAAGAAACTTGCAGAGACGCTTATACTCTCCATACTTGACGATTCTGACGCCATTCTCCAATAAATTTTGTACTACAGCTCACTCACACTGGAACTGACGATGAATGCTTGTTTACGCTACATTTATGACGCACGCGTTTTCAACCATATCGCACCAGCCTACGAACAATTGTCATGGCCACCTGCCGATAAGCGTAGAGACTGTCGTACGTTATGTTTGCTCTATCGTATTCTCAATCAATGCACTCCCTCTTATTTGTCTTCAACTCTTACTCTACTACCACAATAGCACAGCAGAAATACTCGTCCTCAATAAAATAAAATTCTCTCTGTACCATCACATAACACGGCCGTATTCTCTAGATCATTTTCTGTACCAGAAATCCGATTTGGGACAATTTTTTCTCAGAATCCTCAAAATATCGGAGAAATTAAATCCCTTCCAAACTTCGAAAGACAGCTAATGGTCCACCTTCTATCACAATAGCCATCACATCCACTTTCTGTGCAGGTCATTCTCGTCAGCCCCTCCCGCCATAACAGTTCCCTACCCCTTGTCGGCAGAGTTCTGTACTTATATCAGTTTCTTCCTAACAGTCACTGTCACTGCCATTTCAGTCTTCTCCTCTTTCTTTGTCCATTCCGCTTCTGATAAGACTAAAAGTGGTTTCAAATGTGATGAGCTAATGTATATCATCGTAAATGTCCCTTACCATTATCATTATTAGCGTCAGTTAATATTTTTAGTATTATTGTTGTTATTATTGGGAGTGCTTTGTAATATCTTTGGTATGTTTTATACCTGGTCAGACGTAAGAGGGAGTGATTTCTGGTCAGGTTAAGTAAGCAATAAACAAACAAATAAAAGCCCTATTTTGAGATGACAGTCCTTCGCACGCCTATGAGATGATAATGAGATGCATGACGAACATCTTAGGAAGAAGGGCCACTTCCGATCATGAAGTTAGGCTTATGTGGAAACCTGAAAAGTCGATGTACACGATTTCACCATTACTGCTGTACCACCCTGAGACATAATGAACCGCACAAGGAATTATCATCGACAAGACAGCTATTGTAATCAGCAAATGTCATTCGCGTCATCTGCTCACAAAATCGCACAGTACAGACACTTTGATGGGGTGTATATGGTATACGTTTACCGTTTGGCTGGTGATAACAGACGAGCAGGCTGCTAACCCAACAGGAAAGATTTCTGTTACGTACTCTACACCACTATATGTTTGCAAAACTCTGTCACCATCAGATGAATTAAAAAGTTTTGCTACGAAGTAATCCGCCCAGACCGTACAGTATGAGTACTCACGAGCTCTAAATACTTTTCTTCCGAAACAGTTACAGTAGCGTAGCCATCAGACAACTACTCTATACATGTGTTCCGTGAGTGGTTGCCCACAGATTCTACACTCAACTATGGATTTCCAACGAATACCCCATCTACCGGCGAAGCACAATACAATAGTGAAGACGCTAACAGCCATTTTGGTAGGATGCAAACAAGCGCTGTATCACTCAAGAATTCCATCAGTCTCGGGTTTGTGTTAACGTGTGAAGAACGATTCCTGGTATCAACTGATAGTTTCACGCTCCATTTTAAACCACAGGTCAAGTATTCCTAAACATCTTATGCAACGTACCACATTTGGTTGAAACAGACTGAAAGCCATCAAGTAAAACACTTCCCTAAGGAAGTGTTGTAGTACCTCTGCCGTTTCTAATCAATATAAACGATTTAGGAGACAATTTGAGCAGGCCTCTTCCGTTTCTTGGAGATGATGCTGTCATTTACCGTCTAGTAAATTCTTCAGAAGATCAAAAACAACTTCAAAATGATTTAGACAAGTTAACTGTATAGTGCAAAAAGTGGCAATTGATCCTAAATCCCTTAAATTTCGGTTACATGATAAATCACACGAATCTAAAGGCTGTCAGTTCAACTAAATATCTATGAATTACAATTACAGACAACTTAAATTGTAAAACTGTCGCAGATAACGTTGTGGGGAAAGCAAACCAGAGACTGCGGTTTATTTATTTATTTATTTATTTATTGTTGATAGAACAGTTACAGGATACAACTGATGTACTGAAGAGACTGCCTACACTACGCTTTCTCATCCTCTGCTAAGAAAGGGCAGCTCGTTTTGTATATTGACAAATAAGGAAAAAAGTGTCATGGATCTGATAAGTGAATTGGGGGTGGCACATATTAAAACAAAGGCGTTTTTTGTTGCAGCGAGATCTTTTCCCGAAATTTCAATTTCCAACTTTCGCTTCTGCAAGCAAAAAAGTTTTGTTGACACAGTGAAATGATCATTGCAATAAAATAAGAGAAATCAGAGCTCGCACGGTAAGATTGGTGTTCGTTTTTACTACGCGTTGTTAAAAATTGGAACGGTCGAGAAATAGTCTGGAAGTGATTCGATGAACCCACTGCCAGGCTCTTTAAGCGCCTACCAGCGATACGGGCCGCAGATTGTGAAATCAGCTGGCGTAAGCCACTCTGAAAATGAGCAGACTGCTATGGTGCGGCCCTTCGGAACGAGCATCGAGAACGTCGTTACTCTGCTGTTCTCATGCTTCCGTCAAAAGTGGCTGAAGGACGCTGGGATCACAGTGACCGGAAGTGAGTTGGACTTCCACGCCTCGTTACAGAACACGGAGATCAGAGGCTCAGCCGCTCTGTAAACTAGGACAAGCGGTCAGTGGCAGATCTGACGACGCAGTACAACGCTGAAACGAGAACACAATGTCAAACCCTGTATTCACCAACTGAATTAACGTCTTGTAAACACATTACTTACCATAATTATTGTTAACAAAATCATGCCATTGTGCATGTAATAGCCTTGCGCCCATCAGGTGTGACAACTAATCCATAGCTGTCATGGGGCCTTCGATTACCACCACAGATATCCCAGCTGAAAGTAAACCAGAGTATAATACTGCTCCCACCTGCCTGTGTTCCTGGCACGGTGCATGTTTCGAACAATCGTTCACCTAGATGATGACATATCCGGACGAGCATCGACTCCGTGTAACAAGAAATGTGATACATTAAACCGAGCGGTATGTTCCATTGATCAATGGTACAATCTCGATGATCCCGCTGTCATTGCAGTCGTAATTGACGATGTTGTTGGGTCAACATGGGAACACGCGGGGGGTCATCTGCTGTGGAGCCCCGTGTTCAACACAGTGCATTCAAAGGTGTGCTTCAAAACATTTGTACTTACACCAGCATTGTACTGTGTGTCTCATCTGTCACAGATCGCCATCAGTCCTCCACTTTAACATGTTCATGCCGGCGTCTACTAACGGTGGCTCACGTTAAATCCTCGCATCGAGCAGCGCGTACCGTAAGTGGTTCACGCTCGAATCTACAAATTAGGCCACCAGCAGAACACTAACGTATAATGTAGTACCTTCCAGCCAGAAGTGGCAACAGCTGTGAATACAACGATAGAGATTTCCATGCAAATGAGATTTCACTAGTTTGTGATTAATCTAGTGTAACATTATTTTACCTGAATGAGATTTTCACTCTGCAGCGGAGTGTGCGCTGATATGAAACTTCCTGGCAGATTAAAACTGTATGCACCGACCGAGACTCGAACTCGGGACCTTTGCCTTTCGCGGGCAAGTGCTCTACCATCTGAGCTACCGAAGCACGATTCACGCCCGGTCCTCACAGCTTTACTTCTGCCAGTATCTCGCCTCCTACCTTCCAAACTTTACAGAAGCTCTCCTGCGAACCTTGCAGAACTAGCACTCCTGAAAGAAAGGATATTGCGGAGACACGGCTTAGCCACAGCCTGGGGGATGTTTCCAGGTTCGCAGGAGAGCTTCTGTAAAGTTTGGAAGGTAGGAGACGAGATACTGGGAGAAGTAAAGCTGTGAGGACCGGGCGTGAGTCGTGCTTCGGTAGCTTAGTTGGTAGAGCACTTGCCCGCGAAAGGCAAAGGTCCCGAGTTCGAGTCTCGGTCGAGAACACAGTTTTAATCTGCCAGGAAGTTTCATTATTTTACCTGACCTCCCGCTTCTCTAAAAGACTTTTCTTAATCCGCTTTCAAAATAAAAGGTCAGTATATCAAAATAGCAACATACAGCCTTTCAATACAACCACCACCGGTGCACGGCGAGAAATGGGAAAAGCAGCGCCTCCAGACAAAGGGAAGCACGAATATGCGTGCCGCCCCACAGCAATAACACAATTCTCAGCACCAGCGTGAATGTACCAAAGAGCTGGAAAGGCTCCTCTGACCCACCACTTTGAAAGTAGCACAGATGTCTACAATTTTAATAAGAACAGCTAAATTTGTATTTTTGGCAGATAAACCTGAAGATGCGTCTATACTGACGTGAAACCGCTAGTTGCGAGTAAAGCACCTTCATACAGCTATACGGCTTTTGGAAACACCTCATCATTCTTGACTTTATGATTGTTGTAATTTTTATGATAATTTGAACGGTTATTAGGTGTTAAGTGTTGTTATTGTTATTCATATTCAAAGTGTTTTAGCATAATAATTATCATAAAATACATCATATATTCTGTTGTAATAATAGTAATAGTTTGTTTATAACAGTGAGCTTCACATTGCTTTAGCATTACGTCCAAAAATTGCAATTCAAAAAAATCCTTTAAAAAGTATAAAGAAGCACTTGTGTCATGAAATTAATTTAAGAACCACAACAGCAACAAACTCCCACAATTTTGATAACGTCATAATTTAACAATATAAAACTGATGTCTGCTTCCTCAATTATCAGTATTTAACTAAGGATTCAGACCGTGAACACCGGACTGCAAACTATGTTCGAATGTGTAAATGAGAGGAATGTCGTTTCTTTCTGTAGGTTCTGGCTACTTTAGGTAAGTCAGCCTTTCGGTGACTTATCTTAGGTAATAGCATTTCCCATTCTGTCTTGCTTTACTCAATTATCTGTGGTATGCCGATTCTACCAATGGACTCATGAATCGTGTCGGATCTGTTGTTAAGAGCAGATACAGTCCATCTGTGAACGCTTGCCTTTATCTGGCTGGAATGTTACCAGTCAAGCACATCCACAAGAGCAAGAATCATTGAAGCAACTGCACAGTATCTCGTGTTTAACGTAGCTTGTAAGTTCTAAGTTCTAGAAATTTCTAAACGTTCTGTGAAGTTTTGAGATTAATATGTGTCAAAATATAAACACTTTTGTGGCACTCATTTGCGGCACGTATTCTCGATAGAATGACCCTCCCAATGACCCGTCGCTTATTTACTTCCCTTACTGCGAAACATGTGCGCCTACTCAGGCAGCAACCAACAACAAAGGCGGGTTATGTGGGCAACGACCTCGCAGGGGACAGCTCTTCAGACAACAGACAACCGATGGCAGCACTTTGCCCGGCCATCCAGGTAGCAACACAAGTGTCACCGGTGATCCTGGAGCCATGGTGTTTTTCTCCGTTTAAATCTTGTGACCGAAAGTAGTACCTAATATCCTGGCACCCAGCCTAGATTTAGGCCAGCAGCTGGGCTATGCTCGAACAGTTCACTCAGAGTGAGTTTCCTGGGGCAGGCACCGATTACGAAAGCATTCTCGCTGTGACGACGATGCTGTGCACGTCGGCCTTCACCTCCAGGAACTGTCAGCGGTGGACTTACTTCATTCATACTCTATACCGGGAAGACGTGGTCACTGACACTGTGACCAGCAATTGGACTTTGCCGTAAATGACCTTGTTTTTCATCAGCACTTAACCTTTTGTACATCTCTTCAGGAATTTTGTTTTTCGACAGCGGCCCCAACGTTCCAGCAGTTCGACAAGGAGGTCGAGCCTTGTGCAAACTATATCGCGCACATAGAACAACGCTTCTTAGCCCACAGTATCACAAGTGATACCTGGCAGCATACCTTCTTTCTGGCATACACAGGTCCAGACATTTAGCACCCACTGCAACAACTTAACCTTGGAGTGTAACTCCACACTCTGCCTTATGATACATTGAAGCCCAGTCTGTTACAATAGTTTGATTCCTAGGCGCTAATGGACAGGTTTACCTTGAATGGATCGCCTGAATCCAAGGGATTTTTCGATATGCTGTTCCTAGTGTAGTAATCCTCAGTTAAGCAATCATATGCGGCGTCCTTGGTCTGGGATATATTTCTAGTACGCACCCCCTATGAAGGACTGTGCATGAATCTCCTCAAATTGAAAGACCCTTCCTTAGAAACAGGTCTCCCCATTATCAGACCATTTGTACAGTCCGTCCTACGCCCTACCCTCAGCCCCAATCACGCCACCATCCAGGTCGGATTCACACAATGCAGCTAAAGACTTAGCACCCGGAAACCACTCTCAACAGCTCCCTTTCTGCAGGCAACGTTTTATTAGTCAACAGAGACACCAGTGCCACTACCAGCCCAATAAGTTCACTTGTGTGTGTCCTACATCCAATCTTCATAGTAGCACTCAAGAACGTGGCTATCGAGCTGCAGACAGGCATGATTTCCTCTGTGATTGTCATAGACTGGAAATCTTATTATCGTATCTTTCGATACTCCACTGCAGAGTTACAGCAATATCATCATTAATGTAAACGGCCAATTTACAGTTCACTTTCAGTACCATTGCATGGCCTCACAGCCAGGATTTTGGTCGTCGAAGCTCCTGAAGCCATCAGTCTCCTTAGCCTTGATATGTTCAAGGATCTTGGCTTAGTAATCCACGACTCTGCCACCACCGTCAAATCGTTGGGCGCCAACCCCTACCTAAAAGATCTCTTTTCCAAGTCCTCAGTGTTCATACAATCCCACTGAGCTGTCAAAGATTTAGAGCCGCCAGTGACACCAATGTTCTTCGAAGACAGATATTCCCTTCGTGCTCACAGAAAAACTTTGGCTAAAGATACAGTCGTCACAAGGTGAGAGTATTCTCACTCCCATTCCCAGCTGGCAACTGGCCACCCCAGTCGTCATCGCAGGAAAACCAAATGGCACATTCTGAGTCTGCAGGGACTTCAAGACGACCGTTAATGTCTACTCTGTCATAGATGCTGATCCTATTCCTAAGGTAGGGCATTATGACCCACCTCACAGGTGGCAAAGTTTTAGCCAAGACTGATTCCTGTGATGTGTATCTGCTGCTTCCATTGGCCAAGGATTCCTGGTGCTCCTTAGTGATTAATACTGTTTTTGCACTGTTTCAGTGTAATAGACTTCTGTTTGGCCTTGCTAGTGTCCTGAGCATTTTTCAGCACTACCATGGGCAGTTCATTCACAATGTGCCAGGCATGGCAGGCTATCTGTATGACATGCTCGTCACAGGCAAAAACACACAGGACTTGGCTAACAATCTGCAGTGTTCTATGTTCCCAAACAGACCAACCTCAAATGCTATAAAGACAAGTGCTGTTTGTTTCTCAGCAGGTGAAATACTTCGCTCAAATTTTTAGTGTGTCAGGCATCTGCTCTACCCCACAGTGTCACATCTGCTGTGCAGCGAGCTACTTTAATTTTAAGAATTAACTGTATTTTTCTTACTTGTCACTTCTTCATCCGTGTGTTTTTGCTTTTAGGAAGCTTTAATTGTCGAGTGCTAGTAACAGTGTTCCATAGATTTCGTGTTTGTTTTGAATGCAGTCAGAGAGAGTCCCTTTAGTCAACCACAGTGCCAGTAGTGCTAGTGTTTGTTTTAAATACAGTCCAGAGACAGGTAGTGCTATTTTCATTGTTTTCTACAAGAAGTGTCCAGTAACCGCAGTTTAGTCAACTATCAGCCGTCTTTAGTGAATTAGCAGTCTAGTTAAAAGTTGATTAACTCTCTACAGTAAATTGATTTCTTAGGATGGATAGAATGTGTGACTGCTGTGTACGGACGCAGGAGGAGCTGGCCACTGTTCGCGAACAGTTGATCGTGTTGATGGCCGCGGTCAGCCGTCTTCAGGCTACTGCCTCGGAGTGTAGCGGCAGTGGGGAGTCTGGTGCGTCGCAAAGTACACCCCAGGTGTTACATGCTTCACCCACTGTCCCTGCTGTCGAAATATCTCCGCGGGTACCGGGCGCGGTTGGGCCACCCTCTCCCCAAGGGGAGTGGCGGGTTCAGCGGCGTTCGCGGCGCACGAGGCGGAGGGTCAATGTCGAGGCTGGCCGTGTGGCATCGCCCGCTCTGCCTGTGAGTGGACATGTGGCCGCCCCTTCAGCAAGGTCCGAGCAGGCACACGGGGGGAGGGGTTTACTAGTGATTGGGAGCTCCAACGTTAGGCGGGTGATGGAGCCCCTTAGGGAAATAGCAGAAAGGTCGGGGAAGAAGGCCAGTGTTCACTCTGTCTGCTTGCCGAAGGGTCTCATCCGAGATGTGGAGGAGGCCCTGCCGGCGGCGATAGAGAGCACTGGGTGCACCCACTGCAAATTGTTGCTCATGTCGGCACCAATGACTCCTGCCGTTTGGGTTCAGAGGTCATCCTCAGTTCATACAGGCGGTTGACGGAGTTGATATAGGCGGAAAGCCTCGCTCGCGGGGTGGAATCTGAGCTAACTATTTGTAGTATCGTTCCCAGAACCGATCGCGGTCCTCTGGTTTGGAGCCGAGTGGAAGGCTTAAACCAGAGGCTCAGACGATTCTGCGGAGATCTGGGGTGCAAATTTCTCGACCTCCGCTACCGGGTGGAGAAATGTAGGGTCCCCCTGAATAGGTCAGGCGTGCACTACACGCAGGAAGCGGCTACAAGGGTAGCGGAGTACGTGTGGAGTGCACATGTGGGCATTTTAGGTTAGAGAATTCCCTCCCTAGGCCCGACAAAACGCCTCCTGAGACGCGGCAAGGTAGGAGAAGGCAAAATGCAACAGGGAATAACTATATTAATCTACTAATAGTAAACTGCAGGAGCGTCTATAGAAAGGTGCCAGTACTGCTGTCATTAATAAACGGTCACAATGCCCACATAGTACTAGGGACAGAAAGTTGGCTGAAACCAGATGCAAACAGTAATGAAATTCTAAACTCAGATTGGAATGTATACCGCAGAGACAGGCTGGACAGTGAAGGGGGAGGCGTGTTTATAGCGATAAGAAGCGCAATAGTATCGAAGGAAATTGACGGAGATCCGTAATGTGAAATAATTTGGGTGAAGGTCACGGTTAAAGCAGGCTCAGACATAGTAATTGGATGTCTCTATAGGCCCCCTGGCTCGGCAGCTGTTGTGGCTGAGCACCTGAAGGATAACTTGGAAAATATTTCGAGTAGATTTCCCCACCATGTTATAGTTCTGGGTGGAGATTTTAATTTGCCGGATATAGGCTGGGAGACTCAAACGTTCATAACGGGTGGCAGGGACAAAGAATCCAGTGAATTTTTTAAAGTGATTTATCTGAAAACTACCTTGAGCAGTTTAACAGAGAACCGACTCGTGGCGATAATGTATTTGACCTTCTGGTGACAAACAGACCCGAACTATTTGAAACAGTTAACGCAGAACAGGGAATCAGCGATCATAAAGCGGTTACTACATCGATGATTTCAGCCGTAAACAGAAATATTAAAAAAGGTAGGAAGATTTTTCTGTTTAGAACAAGTGACAAAAAGCAGATTTCAGAGTACCTAATGGCTCAACACAAAAGTTTTGTCTCAAGTACAGATAGTGTTGAGCATCAGTGGACAAAGTTCAAAACCATCGTACAATATGTGTTAGATGAGTATGTGCCAAGCAAGATCGTAAGAGATGGAAAAGAGCCACCGTGGTACAACAACCGAGTTAGAAAACTGCTGCGGAAGCAAAGGGAACTTCACAGCAAACATAAACATAGCCTAAGCCTTGCAGACAAACAAAAATTACGCGAAGCGAAATGTAGTGTGACGAGGGCTATGTGAGAGGCGTTCAATGAATTCGAAAGTAAAGTTCTGTGTACTGACTTGGCAGAAAATCCTAAGAAATTTTGGTCTTATGTCAAAGCGGTAGGTGGATCAAAACAAAATGTCCAGACACTCTGTGACCAAAATGGTACTGAAACAGAGGATAACAGACTGAAGGCCGAAATACTAAATGTCTTTCTCCAAAGCTGTTTCACAGAGGAAGACTGCACTGTAGTTCCTTCTCTAGATTGTCGCACAGATGACAAAATGGTAGATATCGAAATAGACGACAGAGGATAGAGAAACAATTAAAATCGCTCAAAAGAGGAAAGGCCTCTGGACCTGATGGGATAGCAGTTCGATTTTACACAGAGTACGCGAAGGAACTTGCACCCTTCTTGCAGCGGTGTACCGTAGGTCTCTAGAAGAGCGTAGCGTTCCAAAGGATTGGAAAAGGGCACAGGTCATCCCCGTTTTCAAGAAGGGACGTCGAACAGATGTGCAGAACTATAGACCTATATCTCTAACGTCGATCAGTTGTAGAATTTTGGAACACGTATTATGTTCGAGTATAATGACTTTTCTGGAGACTAGAAATCTACTCTGTAGGAATCAGCATGGGTTTCGAAAAAGACGATCGTGTGAAACCCAGCTCGCGCTATTCGTCCACGAGACTCAGAGGGCCATAGACACGGGTTCCCAGGTAGATGCCGTGTTTCTTGACTTACGCAAGGCGTTCGTTACAGTTCCCCACAGTCGTTTAATGAACAAAGTAAGAGCATATGGACTATCAGACCAATTGTGTGATTGGATTGAAGAGTTCCTAGATAACAGAACGCAGCATGTCATTCTCAATGGAGAGAAGTCTTCCGAAGTAAGAGTGATTTCAGGTGTGCCGCAGGAGAGTGTCGTAGGACCGTTGCTATTCACATTATACATAAATGACCTTGTGGATGACATCGGAAGTTAAGTGAGTCTTTTTGCGGATGATGCTGTGGTATATCGAGAGGTTGTAACAATGGAAAATTTTACTGAAATGCTGGAGGATCTGCAGCGAATTGACGCATGGCGCAGGGAATTGCAATTCAATCTCAATGTAGACAAGTGTAATGTGCTGCGAATACATACGTAGAAAGAAAGATCCCTTATTTTTTTAGCTACAATATAGCAGGTCAGCAACTGGAAGCAGTTAATTCCATAAATTATCTGGGAGTACGCATTAGGAGTGATTTAAAATGGAATGATCATATAAAGTTGATCGTCGGTAAAGCAGATGCCAGACTGAGATTCATTGGAAGAATCCTAAGGAAATGCAATCCGAAAACAAAGGAAGTAGGTTACAGTACGCTTGTTCGCCCACTGCTTGAATACTGCTCAGCAGTGTGGGATCCGTACCAGATAGGGTTGATAGAAGAGATAGAGAAGATCCAACGGAGAGCAGCGGGCTTCGTTACAGGATCATTTAGTAATCGCGAAAGCGTTACGGAGATGATAGATCAACTCCAGTGGAAGACGCTGCAGGAGAGACGTTCAATAGCTCGGTACGGGCTTTCGTTGAAGTTTCGAGAACATACCTTCACCGAGAAGTCAAGCAGTATATTGCTTCCTCCTACGTATATCTCGCGAAGAGACCATGAGGGTAAAATCAGAGAGATTAGAGCCCACACAGCGGCATACCGACAATCCTTCTTTCCACGAACAATACGAGACTGGAATAGAAGGGAGAACCGATAGAGGTACTCAATGTACCCTCCGCCACACACCGTCAGGTGGCTTGCAGAGTATGGATGTAGATGTAAATGTAGAGACAGTGCAAAAAATTTCCGCCCTCACCAACACCAGCCAGCTGAAATCAACGTATTGGCAGTTTAGTTGTCACCATAAATTTATTCCACATGAGGCAGCCGTAACAGGACCATTGTACGACGTGAAAACGTTCGCTGTCAGTGAACCCCAGCATTAGATAAAGCCTTCCAGGACTTAAAACAATCATTCTGTTCCCCACATGCCTCACAATATACAACACCATCAGGCTCCTAATATTAGCAACTGATGCATCGGACTATGGTTTGTGAGCAATCCTTTCACATGTGATTGATGGTATGGAGCGAATGATTGTATTTGTGTCTAAGACTCTCTCTGCTCCACGGTGAAGTCGCAATCAGAGAGGAAAAGAATCCTATAGCAATCATATTTGGCATAAAAATGTTTTATGACTATGTCTACGAGCGTCATTGCCCACTGTTCATGGACGACAAGCCCTTAGTCCCTCTCTTGAATGTGCCAGCAAGTATTCCAATCCAAGTAGCACGCTGCCTTCAGTGCTGTGCTCTGTTTATTTCAAGATACAATTATAACATTCAGTACTGCTGAGCAAGCCAACATACTAATGCTGACCTCCTCTCGCATCTGCCCCTAGACTAGGACCCTACCTGGAGTCTGTTGCCATCTGGACGTAGCCACCAAGGTAGTCATTGTCAGTCCTCCATTGAACACCAAGGTCATCGTGTTGCACACCCCCTTGGACCCATGCTCCTCAAGCTGCTCTGTCAAGTGCACTGTGGTTGTCCACCAGACTGCAAGCAGTTGGGATACCAAGAGGGCCAGGAATACTGGTACCACTGGAAGATCTCTTCAGCCTCAACAATGTACTCCTGCTCCAGAGGGAAAATGGCCCGCCAAGGTCGTGATCCTGGTGGCCCTCCACTAGTGGATCTTGCCTCTCTTGCACATCAGGCACTGGGGCATTCTGCTCAATAAGTGTCTGTTACCCTTCCTCCAACAGGTCTACTGGTAGGGCACAGACATGGTGATCACCCAGATGGTTACCTCCTGCTCTACCTGCCATACAAGCAGGCCACCCCTCCATATGTTTTCCTTGGCCAGACTGTTCTGATCACTGGTCCCCATTGCACCTGGATTTTGTGAGTATCTCCCTGGGATACTCCTGGTTAACTGCTTCCAGAAATAATGCCCTCAGATAATGGCCCTCAATTCATTTCTGCAAATGTTTCCATGATTTGAGAATTAAATGGCATAGCACTGATACATACTGCACCCTTCTACCCTTTTTCTAATGGTCTATCCAAACGTTTCGTCTATACCTTTTAATTCAGCTGTCCAAACTCCAGCGTCATCACCCTTTGGACGAGGCCCTTACGCTCTTTCTGGCTTCTTATCGTTTCACTCTCCAGGACAAGTCAATCTCAGCAGAAAAACTCCACAGCCGACCACATCAGTTGTAATTATCTACCATACGCTGACCCATCCCCTCAAAGTCCATATTTTACCGTTTCTCTCTCCAAGATCTGATGTGGACCCTTTTCTTCTCCAAAGGCCACCAGCATTGGTTTCCTGTGGTTGTTTCGAATCTTATGGTCTGGGCCATGGCCAGTATGGCACTTCAGTATGGTACAGTGTGCTGGAAGCACATTAATCAATTGCTGTCTTGCCATGGTCTGCTTCCTGGGTCAATTAGTCTACCATCATCCGTTGTTCCAATGGCAACGTCCTCCACAATACCCATCTCGGACACCAACAGCCCATTTTAGCTCCACTCTGCAGCCAGCTCTGTGGAGGCGCCCTCAGTTGCTCCACACTACAACAGCACAAATGCTGATGAAGGTAGAGACCTCAGTCCCTCTCCAGCCAGCTTCCCTGGCCACCAGCTGGGACCCAGCCCCTTCTACAGATGGCAAGACATGCTACATCTGTTCACAGGAGGAGGGGAGGAGGAAGGAATGCTATGTTGAAACTTTCCACCCAACGGGACAGCCCGGGACAACCGTTCAGCTGACAGACCTTCGTCTGGTCACCTAGTGGCAACACAAGTATCGCCAGAGGTCACTGGTCCCATGGACCATTTCTCCTCTGTCGCAGCATGACTGAAAGTAGAACCTGCAGTATCGTGGTGGATTTTGGAACTGTCAAGTTACTCTGATGTTTTCAGGCCTTCAGCCTTCAGATATAAAGTTTCGATATTCAGGAAGTATCTTGTTTTCAGTTGTTGTATTCAAAACTAATTCCCATCAGAGAAGACCGTTTATCGGCGTTACAATAACTTCACACGAGTTTCATATCTGCGTGTTTTTCCTGTGCCATCTTTAGTGGGTACTTCATCGAGCCTGAAGCGCCACCATGTAGAGAACGAGAGAAAATGAAAAATGGGGAGAGAGTTTTCTGTTCATTCTGCACAAACTTTCTTGATAAATGATTTTTCTTAATACCAGCTACACGAAACGTAATATAGACCTTTTTGAAGAAAAGTGTCACACATTTCTCCAGGATGTAGTATTGGTCAGTACTAGAAGGGAGAGTTCCTATAATAATACGTACAGAAACCAGTATCTATTGTTATACTGGTCGTTTTATTTGTGGCAAGTAACGTGTAGTATGCGCTGGTACAAAAAGGGATCTCTGTAAACAGCATAGTAAATTATCACAATGAACACTTGTGGACAAATGCAAATTCGCGAGAATTCGTGGGGACGACAGATTAGGATCACTTCAGCATCAGTGTATGGGCAAGAATTGTCGGTGGCAGACTCATGAGAGCTTACACTTTACGGAACAGATTAACATGTGCTGTATATCATCGATTTACCAGCTCTATCGGAGAACGTTAATCTTTCAGAAAGCCAACGACTGTGGTTTATGCTCAACGGCCAATTGGCCTATTTCCTTCTCATCAGGCGCTTGTATTTCACCGCAAAGTTTCATGAGCGTTTAAATGGTCGAGATATTCCGGTATCATGAGCTCCCTGTTCACCGGATCTCAATCCGTTGGGTTCCTGGCTATGAAGACATTTAAAGGCACTAGGGTATGCGTAACCTATAGACATTGTGAATACGTCACGAGAGTATGTGACCAACACATGTGTCGCCATCTGAATGGAGCTACGAGTGCTTAAAAGAATGCGTCATTCAGTGTGAGGAAGAGTTGAAAGATGTGTAAGGATGTGCGGAAGAAACAAGCAGCACTATCCGTAGTGACTACTTCTACGTAACACTCAGATGGGAACGTGAGGACAGATTGACCCGTATCTCGGTGTTGGTTTCCAGTCATACCGTAACAGCAACATTCATGCAGCACAGGATTGAACAATACTGCGCATTCAGTTACTGTAATGCCTTGCCTGCAGTTATGACAAATCATTTCAATCTTCTTCCGTCTAGCCTTTTTTGCTGACACATAAGTTTATACGAAAGACAGTTATTTGCGTGTTCTATGCGCAAAGTTCTCATACTTTTTTCTGACCTTACCACAGGGGTTTCAGCACGCTATTTCCAACTGTTAGTATTTAGACAAAATATCGTACAAAGGAACTGACGCTAACTTCGAGGATCAGTTCTTTCAAGACAACGCTCTAATAAGACGTGAAGGAGTAACATTGGATTTAACTATAAACGGGCGAATCCTATTTGAGAAACGAAATGTATTTAGTTATGTAATAACCGAATGTTGACATGTGAAAATAACCGAACAACCTCAAGAAAAGATTGTTTGCTGGATCTATAAAGGAAAATAAAGAATTCAGATGGCTCACAACTTTAGGCAGAAGATCGTTTCACACATACGTATGGCGGTTTGCCTACGAAGCGGACGGCATGGGCGTTCGTATCAGATGCCTCTAAAACATTTCAGAGACGGGACTAAAGGTTAGAGCTTAACTTTGGACCCTTTAGCGATGGGAGCTCGGTTGAACAAGGAAAGGGGCAGCAAACCATGTGGAACGAATAATATCGACATTTGGTTAACTGATTTACGTGGAGTGAAGAACACCCAGCTTCGGAGGATAAGGTGTACGGTCGAAACCGATGCTTCCCACACACTGTTCTAATGACTCAATTACTCCGCAGCTTTTCTCGGTAACACCATTACCGTTAATTTGCCTTTGCCCTTCCCAGTTCTGAGTAAAAGCATGTGCATCGAGAAATGGTCGATACACCACACTCCAAACCTAAAGAAAAAAAAGTAGGAAAAGAATCTAGACAGAATGAGACTGCGGTAACGTTCTACCTGATTGCAACAGTTTGGATCACAAACGATGACGGTGGAGCTCAGGTTTCTTCTACCCGAATACGTCATGCTCTATTCGATAGCCAATGAGAGGTTAGTAGTGTTCTGAGCGATGTACTATGAATGTGGTAGACAATGCGAGAATTAAATGCGATCGTAGAAAGTAATTTGGTGAAATTTTATTCCGTATGTTGTAAGTTCTCATGGCTAATGGTGGTAGCAAGCGACAAATTCTAAACAAGCGAGTGAGAGAGACAATTTGCGGGGTACAGGCTTTCTTCAAGCGCAAAGCACGAGTATGCTGGAACCGGCAACAATGCAATCTCCGTCCTTTCTCGAATTGCCCGAACCTCCATCGCTTCTGGATCGGACCATAGCAGCAGTTTAATGCTTAGTGCCAGAACAACAAAAGGTACCAATCGACTGGAAAACACGCGAGTAATATCATTTTCAAGACTGGTATGGGCCGATGGAGCCACATCGCGTACGTCAACCAGTCGCTGATATAACGAAGAGCGGCGTGTTTCGTCATTTAAAAGGACGGAATATTATGGTTTAACAATGTTTTTCCACATAAGGTGCCACGCCCACAAATTTATTAGAAGATATTTCCATTTTCTGCCTTGGATGTTTTACAAACACATTAATTTATTTTACACAGTTAGATGATTTCGGCCGTGTGCCATTTCCAAGCGCTTGCTAGTAACACCTAAGTATGTGTGACTTTCAATATTTAACAGTTGCCATTGTATGCTCGAACGAGAACAACGTTATTCTCATTCATCTCTACTACGCCAACAGCTCTCTTTTAGAAACCCCTTCGTAATTTAACAGATGTTAGTTCTTATAATTCGATCATCTTCGATAGGGTGTTTGCAGTTTCCTCCAGAAAAGAGGACATTACCGGCCGACTACAACAAAAGGAACATTGCCGTACCCAGCGATTGAAGAATAGAGGTAGACTAGTTTAAAAGCCGAAACAGACCTGTAGCATCTACAAATATTTAATGTTAATAAATAGTTAACAGCCCGCTGAAGGCATAGTTTTGAGGATCAACAGTGATTTAAAAATATAGTAACAATTCTGACGTATACGTCGGAGCGGCTACCACTGCTGCTCACAACGCAGTCATCACTACGGCCCTTCTCACTACTAAACGAAGACGACGACGATACAGTGTGCAAGTGAGTGTTTCGTTTCATTCCTGGTTATCGATCGCATCAACACCCGGTGGAAACACAGACTCCTACCACTGCCTTCTGTCAACACATAGTTATTTTATTAGTGGTACATATTGCATTGGAAGCTCTGGTTAATATTGGCACACCATACACACATTCACCGCGGTCACTTAAGCTCAGCAGACACAATCAGCCACAACTCCCTCACACCACGTGGAAAAGGACAGCTGTGCCTATTGGGCAATTCAACTTGGGATCTCCGGGTAAGGGCACCATACTATATTTCCATTTTTTAGTCCACTATCAGTCCACTATCAAATGCATGCAGAGAGATACTGCATAACTTCGTTCCGTCAGCGATGATGGAACCGGGAATATTGCAAGATATTCCCTATTCTGAGGCCAAATTACCGATAGCGTTCACTTCCCATTTTGTTCGTCAGGTGCATATCGATGGCAACGGCCTTGCCGCAGTGGATACACCGGTTCCCGTGAGATCACTGAAGTTAAGCGCTTCGGGCGTGGTCGGCACTTGGATGGGTGATCATCCAGGCCGCCATGCGCTGTTGCCATTTTTCAGGGTGCACTCAGCCTCGAGATGCCAATTGAGGAGCTACTCGACCGCATAGTAGCGGCTTCGGTCAAGAATACCATCATAACGACCGGGAGAGCGGTGTGCTGACCTCATGCCCCTCCTACCCACATCCTCCTCTGAGGATGACACGGCGGTCGGATGGTCCCGATGGGCCACTTGTGGCCTGTAGACGGAGTGGTTTTAGGTGCATATCGATATTTGGCACCAGCAGCGCTAATTTATGGTTGAAAGTTCTCTTCGCTTTCACAAAGAGACTTCTGATCTGTTCACTGGTTCGGGCATCTCATGATGCCAACTAGACAGAGTTCTTTCACTTCTTCTGCAACTCTATCATTCGAAATTTTTATGTTAACCACATTATTGTATTCTTTTCAGTTAATGAACATCGCCTTCACCTCTTTTTTATTTGTCCGTAAAGGATATTTTCTGCAGATAATAACTATGAAAAAGGCACTATCGGATCAAAAGTATCCATACATCTATTACGGGACACTACTAATGCGTATTCGCCTTTTTTGTGAGTCATCAGCCTTCTGACTGGTTTGCTGCGGTCCGCCATTAATTCCGTTCTGTACCAATCTCTTCATCACAGAGTACTACTTTCAACATACGTTCTTGATTATTTGCTGGATGTATTCCAATCTCTGTTTTCTTACAGGTTTTACTCTCTATAGCTCCCTCTAGTTCCGTGGAAGTCACCCCTCGATGTCTTAACAGATGACATACCATTCTCTCCCTTCTTCGTATCAGTGATTTCCATGTATTCGTTTCCTCGCCGATTCTGCAGAGAATCTCCTCATTCCTTACCTTATCAATCCACCTACTTTTCAACTTTCTTATTAGCACCACATTCCAAATTCTTCGGTTCTCTTCTGCATTTATTTCCACAATTGCTTCTTTGATGTAGAGATTAAACATTAGGGGCAAAAGACTACACGCCTATCTTACAAGAGCTCTTCGTTCATGATCTTCCACTGTTATTGTTCGCTGTTGGCTCTTGTACATGTTGTGTATTACCCGTCTTTCCCTACAGCGGACCCCTATTTTCTCAGAGTTTCGAACATACTGAACCACTTAACATTATCGAACGCTTTTTCCAGGTCCACAATTCCTATAAACATGTCTTGATCCTTCTTCAGTCTTCTTTTCATTAGCAGTCGCAACGTCAGAACTGTCTGTCTGGTGCCTTTACCCCTTCTAAAGCCAAACTGTTTATCTAATACATCCTCAACATTCTTTTCCATTCTTCTGTGTATATTCTGGCTAGAAACTTGGGTGCATCAGCGGTTAAGTTGATTGTGCGGCAATTGTCGCACTTGTAGGCTGTTGTAATCTTCGAAATTGTGTGGACGATGTTTTTCCGAAAGTCAGATGGAATATCTCCAGTTTCATACATCATACACACCAACGTGAATATTTGTTTGATGGCACTTCCTCCAATTTTTTTTTTTTTTTTTTTTTTTTTTTTTTTTTTGAAATCTGGTTGAATGTTAGCTGTTCCTTCGACCTTATTCGATATCAAATCTCTGAAAGCTCTTTTAAATTCTGATTCTAATACTGAAACTCCTATCTCCTCTATAAAGAATCCTGTTTCCTCTTCGATCATATCAGACAAATCTCCCGCTTCATAGAGGCCTTCAGTGTACTCTTTCACCTCTCCGATTTGTTCTCCTGCATTTAACATTGAAATTCCCATTTCACTCTTAACGTTCTCACTCTTGCGTTTGATTTTACCAAAGGTTGTTTTGAGTTTTCCGTATGCTGAGCCAGTCCACCCGACAAACATTTCTTTTTCGGTTTCTTCAGATTTTTCGCCTTAACTTTCGTGCAATTCCTATTCATTTCATTCCTAAGCATCTGTCTTTCTGTATTCCTGAATTTCATACTTTTATACCTCCCTCTTTTATCGATAAACTGAAGTATTGCTTCTGTTACCCATGGTTTCTTCGTCTTACGTTCTTAGTACCTTTGTTTTTCTTTCCGCCTTCTGTGATTACCCTTCTTAGAGATGTCCATCCCTCTTCAACTGAACTACCTAGTGAGCTATTTCTTACGGTAGTATCTATAGCCACACAGAACTTCAAGCTTACTTCTTCATTCCTTAGTACTTCCGCATTCGACTTCTTTGAGCACAGATTTTTTTCTGAACAGTCTGTTAAATTTCAGCTTATTTTTCAGCACTACTCAGTTTTGATGCTATTATACATCTTCTCCTGGGTACGCCTTACAACCCAGTATCTGATCTCGAAATCACTGCCTGGTCTTGATGTAATCTAACTGAAAACTGCCCTTATCTTCCGGCCTTTTCGAGTATACCTTTTCCTCTTCCGATCCTTGAATATAGTATTCGCTATTGCTATTTGAAATTTATTGCAGTACCTAACTAGTTTTTTCCTTCCCCTACAACAGCCTTCCAACCTCCTACGACTATTAGATTTTCATCTCCCTTTAAATACTGAATTACACTTTCAATATCCTCATACACTATCTCTATCTCTTCATCTTCTGCTTGTAGCGTCGGCATGTACACCTGGTCTGTATTTGCCAGTGTTGTTTTGCTGCCGATTCTGATAACAACATCACTATCACTAAACTGTTCACAGTAACTTTTTCTCTGTCCCGGTTCCTACTCATAACGAATCCTACTCCCATTATACCATTTTCTGCTCCTTTGATATTACCAGATATTTAACTTACCCGAATCCTTGTCTTTCTTGTACATTTCACTTCACTGACGCCCATTATATGTGGACTGAGCCTTAGAATTTCACTTTTCACATTTTATACCTTCCCTACCACGTTCAAACTTGTGATATTCCATGCCACGACTAGTAGAGCGTTAGCCTTTCGTTGGTTATTCAGTCATTTTCAAATGGGCACCTCCCTCTGACAGTCCCCTCCCAGAGATACAAACGGGGCGCTAGTCCGGAATGTTTTGCCAACAGAAAAGTTACAGGCCACATATCCTGTGGATGCAAATTATATGACTTCTGCATCCTCATGCTGTTGATCATTGCTGATTCTTCCGCCTTCAGGGACAGTTTCCCATCCCGAAGGAAAGAGAGTGCCTTGAACTCCGCTCCTCCTCCCTCTTTGAAAAGGCCGTTTTCTGGTTGAGGGTGACTTTTTCCGCAGCAAGTCTTCGGCCGCCATTGCTGATGACTTTTATTCAATATTTAGAGCGTGGTGGGCTTTGAACCCCGGACCGAGGACTTTTCAATTACTAATCAAAGACGCTACCCCTAGACCACCGGTGCTCTCTTCATCTTTATGACGGGATGAATTCCGCTGGAGACACTTTGAATAAGGTGACTGCCCGCGGAGGAATGGCAGCCCATTCTTCCTCCAGAGCCAAAAATCCAGGAAAAGTAACGATGTTGGAAGCTGAGGTTTCCAGAGAAGTCTATGTTCTAACTCATCCAAAGGTATTTCCTTTGTGTTCATGTCGGGACTCTGAGCGGGCCAGTCCGTTTCAGCAAGGTTATTGTACACAAAACATCGCCTCACAGGTGCTACTTTACGACAGGGTGCTTTGTCATGCTGGTACAATTTAGGTCTACATGATTACATCTACATGACTACTCTACAGCTCACACTTAGGTGCATGGCAGAGGATTCATCGAGCCACTTCCACACTCTTTTTCTACCGTTCCACTCTCTAACAGCGCACGTGAAAAACGAAGAGTAAATCTTTCCGTGTGAGCGTGTGAGCTATGACTTCTCTCGTTTTATTACAGCGCTCGTTTCTCCCTATGTAGGTGGGTGTCAACAAAATACTTTCGCATTCGGAGGGGAACGTTGGAGATTTCGTGAAAATATCCTGCCGCAACGACAGACGCTTTTGCTTTAATGATCGCCACCCCATTATGCGTATCATATTCGTGGCACTCTCTCCCCTTATTTCACAATAATAAAAAAGAAGCTGTTCTTCTTTGAACTTTTTCGATGTCGCCCGTCAATCCGATCTGGTAAGGAGGCCACACTGCACAGTAGTACTCTAGCAGAGGACGGACAAGCGTGGTATAGCCAGTCTCTCTAGGAGACCAGGAGCATCTTCTAAATGTTTTGCCAGTAAAACGTAGTCTCTGATTTCCCATCCCCATAACATTATCTATGAAATCGTTTCACTTTAAGTTGTTCGTAATCGTAATTCCTAAATTTTTAGTTGCGCTGATAGCCTTTAGATTTGCGTGATTTATTGTGCAACCGAAATTTACTGAATTCATTTTATTACTCATGTGGATGACCTCACACTTTTCATTATTTACGGTCAACTGCCACTTTTTACAACACACAGATATCCTGTCTAAATCATTTTTCAATTGATTTTGGTCTTCTGATGACTGTACTACACGGTAAATCGGTAAATGACAGTATCATCCGCAAACAATCTAAGACGGCTGCTCAGATCGTGTCCTAAATCGTTTACATGGACTAGGAACAGCAGAGGGCTTATCAAAATTCCTCGGTGAAAGCCAGCTATCACTTCAATTTAACTCAATGTTTTCCCGGCAGTTATAAATTTTGTAAACCCTCTTTGCCACTTTTGTAAAGTCTCGTCGCGCCAGTTTTGTAAAGGCCTCGTCGCTATTGCTGTGGAGGTCGCGTTGCCACTGTTACGGTAGGGCGAGTTAGTGAGTTCGTGAAACGGATTACGCTGCAGTATACCGCTAAGACAATTTCTCCCTGCCACCATTACACAGCTATGCCCCAGGGTCAGGTAAAAGGACAGGAGAACGAAGGATCTGCATTACTGCAACAAAGTCTCACAAATGAGTTACAATGTTTACTTACCTTTATGATTTGTTGAATTGTTAAGTCTACAACACTGCTTGCAATATAAAACAAAAAAGCCTTCAATGGCTAACTGCAAATAATAGTAGGTAAATTTCACACTACATAGCAAATGCAATTTTACAACTGTCTCTTCACTTCTGAGAGTTCACTAAACGACGTTCCCTGTCTAAGTCAGCCTTGGACAATGATCTATAACCAAGTGGGCGAGAGTTGTTCGCCTATATTCCGAGTCGACTTCTGTTTGTTGTCGTCCGGTCCGATTGGGTATTGGCCGAGGCGAAGTCGACATCTTCATCCTCAGCGGCGCCCGTGGCGCTGGTGGAACTCGCGCAAATGGCGAGTCTCTATTGCACTGGCACCAACTCGCATCTTTGATATTGTGGTGCTTTTTCCCTGGCTATGTATTGTTCGGACGACACAGCAATAACTAACTGTGACCTTTCCGGCAGTTAATCACGAATTCAGTCGCACAACTGAGACGATGCTCCACAGCACGCAATTTGACTGTTAGCCGCTTGTAAAGCGTACATTGACTCAACAATACTTTTTACGCTTGTTTGTTTTTGAAATTGCGCCAGTGCAGTAGTCGTTATAGAGGACTACGTAAATGTGATCAGCCCTGAGTAATTGGTCGGAGGAACTGTTGACATAGCAGGAAGGTCAATAAACAATAATTTGTTAGTAGGGGATGTCCTCAGGATTCGAATACTCATAGAAGTTAATGAAGTGAATCCAACCGATCATCAAATAATACTAATTGGAAAGGAATAATTACAACTCAGTGAGGAAGAGGACAGCTCACAAACGCGATAATGAAATACTAATGAAGACTTTGAATAATTGAGTAGCATGAGACAATAGCCTACATTGCCGTCTCCATAGCTCCATGTTTCACAGTAAAATGTTGTCATTGGAACGTAAAAGGACTTTCTGCATTTGATACACATAATTCGAAAAATGGCTCTGAGCACCATGGGACTTAACATCTATGGTCATCAGTCCCCTAGAACTTAGAACTACTTAAACCTAACTAACCTAAGGACATCACACAACACCCAGTCATCACGAGGCAGAGAAAACCCCTGACCCCGCCGGGAATCGAACCCGGGAACCCGGGCGTGGGAAGCGAGAACGCTACCGCACGACCACGAGCTGCGGACACATATAATTCGTATCTCGTGGTTGATACAAGGCTGAAGATCCGCTTAAGTATTACATTTTTACCTTCCAATCATCGTTGGTCCACGATCCATGGTAGTGTTTGTGTTTTTGGTGATTCTCATATTTTTGTTGATGTTCAGTTCTTTTCTTATAGCTTTCGAATGAGATCGGAAAGATTGGCTGATTGAAACAGTAGCTGAATTTTACGTCATTGCTTAACGGATCATGACAACACAATTAAACAGGAAACAGTTCTGTGATGTTATACAATATCTCAATATCTTACACGCTACGTCGGGAAAGTATACCCTAATTCATATAACAGATTGATTGAATTCAACCGTTTCTTGCGTCACGTTAACTCTCAGGCCGACCACTGCATGTTGTCTTTCTTTTCTCGTGTATGTTATCCTGGCGAATCTTGTATAACGTCAACACTTTATACACAGGTAACCTTCGTAAGCCAGTATACGGCAATTACTTGATTTATTTCCAACAATAAATCATGTTCCTATAACCAGCTCTTATTGAAGTGAGAGATATGCCCCATTTTGCATCACACATTCGTGAACGATTGGACAGTCTCAAATACGTTTCATACTCCTTAGCTACCATCACCGTTCCTTCCCAAAATACGACGGTCATAAAGTATAATGTGTATTTACAATCAGTGTCATCACCAAACGAGCGTCCTGTGTTCTGAAACATAAAAAGTAAAAAGGGAACTCAAAACTTGGTATGAACACAGCAGTGCTCTTTCAACTACTTTCAGTTCAGCGATCAGCCAGCCACGTGGATACGAGATTTAATTTTTATTCTTGAGTTATTTTTAATGAGTTTAGTAATTTTAATCTTATTTGACTGAGAAAACTTCAGTTTTGGTGCTAAAGACCTAGGTGGCACATGCCGAAACAATTCTGTCATTACGGTAAAAGCTCTTTGGCGCCGATGGTGTTAGTGGGATGCATTAAACCTATTTCCTCGCCTCCCTCCGACCTGAGAATCGACTAATAAGGCCAGTTATTGGCCGGCCAGGGTGGCCGAGCGGTTCTAGGCGCTACAGTCTGGAACCCCGCGACCGCTACGGTCGCAGGTTCGAATCCTGCCTCGGCCATGGATGTGTGTGATGTCCTTAGGTTAGTTAGGTTTAAGTAGTTCCAAGTTCTAGGGGACTGATGACCTCAGAAGTTAAATCCCATAGTGCTCAGAGCCATTTGAACCATTTGAACCCAGTTATTGCCGGATCTACGTCTTAAATCAGAAACATGAAAACTAGGCAAGCTGACAAGTTTTCATTACATGATGCCTTTCCATGATGAAAGGCATCATGTTCCATGATGAAAGGAACTTTTCGTGACAGGAAGAAACAAATATCGGGACTGCATGACGACCGGAGCTTGTATCGCTGTATCTGACAACCAGCCACTGACAACCAAGCCATTTCCAAGACGTTGGTGTTTCCGTTCTTTTCGTATTCGCCCTCCTCCGCCTCGTCACGTCACGTCATGCGACCCCCGTGGTCTCCGACGCGGGATGAAGCTGCCTGCACGGCGACAAGGCAGTGTCGTACTCAGTCTACGGAAAACAGCATTATTAGTTTGTCGTTGAACGATAGGTGTGAAGTGCCCCAACGCGGAAGAAAAATTTTATGGAATTTACTGCGAACAACATTTGCTAGAAATTTAAAGAAAACTGATACTATTTCAATATAATTTTCTCAAGTATTCCTTTTTTCAGTTGTGTCACTGTTCCCGCCGGGGTGCGATTCGCCCTCGCTGCCCAGTTGTTGACAGTTTGTACTGTGTGCTTGGACTATGTCTGATACTTGACTCTCACTGGATTTCTCGTATCAGTACGGCGGACTTGTACTCTTTTCGGCAAACCTTACAACATGTATTCTTCCACGTTTGCTTGAATCTCATTGGATATAGTTTCATGTGTAGCGGAAGCCAAGCCGTGTCCAGTACAGTCCAGTACGATCATAAGGATACGTTTTGTGCTTCGTTACATGCACATAGACTGAGCGATAATGGATGACAACAACTTTAGCGGCGCATGCAATGATGTGAGCAGTTGCAGTTAAGACGTAAAAAGCTCCGAGAAAAGAAAATGTAGCTTCGAATGTCATCTAATTTTTCAAGCGAATGAAATAATATTCGGCAAAACCCCAGCACTACCGGAGTATTCGCAGGTGACCAGACGGAAAGCATAAAATGCTCTCGTTCTCGTTCTCACCTACCACAAGAGTGATGAAAATTCGTAACTTAAACACAGGGTAAGTTTTCAGAGCGATCTATATGTGATGCAAAAGCATGCTGCAGGGATTCCACCGAATTTTTTAATACTGAAGCCACTGAAAGTTTCATTTACAGTCAGTCGTCTGGTAATCTCTTAGTTCCTTCCTTATCCGAATCCGAGAAATACATTTCACTTCCGGAACTGCCATCTGCTGCGCTGGTCACAAATCAATCAACAACAGAATCCACGAAGCACCCAGGCACCGCATTTTCTCCTTTTCTTCTATGACGTGCCGTTCTATACCCCACCAGCGTTCGGCAGTGACATGTGAAAAAGCTGTGTGCATTAGTTACAGTACCCCGGCAGCTTTACAATCGTGTTATTTCTCGC
The DNA here is from genome assembly GCF_023898315.1 of Schistocerca nitens. Lineage (NCBI taxonomy): Eukaryota > Metazoa > Arthropoda > Insecta > Orthoptera > Acrididae > Schistocerca > Schistocerca nitens. The sequence continues at coordinate 709,278,513 of NC_064614.1, read as the reverse complement.
AAAAAATCCCTTTACTTAGCTCCAGATCAGTTCTGTTGGGTTTATATTGTAGTGGCACAGTGGCAAACGTAAAAATGCAGCATTTTTATGGTGTGCTCGATGCTATGAAAAGATTCTCTCTCATGTTTCTACGACATTTATCACTCTGGTTCGTGTGAAACTATATCGGTAGTGTAAAATGATGGACATAGTCTAAATAAAGAGTATTTGGTTTATCACTTTTTTTCTTAAAATTAAGTTTTTATGTTTTCTTAATTTAAGCAACCTTTATTAACAATTTTTCATAAAATATCGATGATTGAGAATTTATATTTGAAATGAAAACAGGAATTTCACGTGAACATGTAATTAGAAACAAGAAGACGTGCATTAGTCACAAAAATGACGATGAATTATACAATTAACGACATGTAGGTATTACAAATCGAACGAAAATAAATGATGACTAAGGCGAGACTTGAACCAGCGATCCATAAACTGTACCATTTTATGTATTTACTATGTTACCAATTGCCCTATACATCCAGTGTGCATTTGTATCTCACCTGTATCACATACAGTCCCCCGAAAAACTTCAAAGCCGACTTTTTCTGTAAATTTATGAAAAACATTAAGAACAATCTATTTCTCGGCACTTTTTAACTGTGTTCCACACGAGTGTTTCACTACGGAGGAGGAAGCAGCTCCGGCCGAGCGGTTCTAGGCGCTACAGTCTGGAACCACGCGACCGCTACGGTCGTAGGTTCGAATCCTGCCTCGGGCATGGATGTGTGTGATGTCCTTAGGTTAGTTAGGTTTAAGTAGTTCTAAGTTCTAGGGGACTGATGAACTTAGAAGTTAAGTCCCATAGTGCTCAGAGCCATTTGAACCATTTTTTTGAGGATGCAGCATCAGCCATTTTCACGCTGCGTAGTATCAGCGTGACAATCGGAGTACAACAATACAGACTGTGATTGTGATTTTTTTTATAGGACTGACAGGGAGGTGCTGAAAAGTAACTCATCCGAATTTTTTTGTCTGATCCACTGTCAAAGATCTTTGGGCGCGCTCGAGGCCGTGCTACCTTGCCGTCTTGCTAGGCCACCACGGAGTTGCGACTCTGCAAAACAGGGGAGCAAGCACGTCATGCCAAAGACGCTTAGGTCCCGCCTGCGGGCAGTGCTGTATGTGGCGCTGGACGAGTAGCTGGTGTTTGGTGGAAGTCCTGTGGACGTTGTGCAGTGGCGCCCTTGCAGTTGGGTGCGTAGTGTCCTTTCTTTCTGACGTCGTGGAACTAGCAATGGAGAAACCATGACAGCCTTAGTGAATGGTTACCGGATAAGGTCTTTCAATAGTGGTGCTGCACATCGGCGACCAGAAACACCAGACAGAGTTGTCAGCCACTTCCCATATTAGTCGTCTACTGTGGATTCTGATGGAGAACAAAGGAACACTTACGTGAATGGCCAGCGTCACATATGGATGCAAATAGTTTTTTCACTGGAATTAAGATAAGAGGCTCATTTGTGCTCTGAACGATTGGGTGTGTCTGGGCTTTGAAGTTGCTGAATTTAACTGGGGCGTAAGGCTTTTGTTGGTTTAAGAATTGTTGATTAATGAACATAAGTTAAACAATATACATTTTATTACGTTTTTGTTGACACAATACCTTTTAAATGGTCTTATTGTGGGGTCCACTTACTTTAGGGCTGTAAACCTTCCGACTTTTTTTTAATTTATAGGGTAATGATGCTTGAACCGGGTTACGAAAGATTACAGCTAGTTCTCTGTGAGGTGGTCATCCTGAGCCGAAATTGAGTTTACACAAGTTGCAAGAGTTAAATTCTACCTTATCACAAAGTGTATTTTCTGTTAAAATTTTTATTTGGCGTTTCTGGCCGTAACCCTTATGGTGAATATTAAGTTTTGCTACTGGTTTTAAACGCATTGAATCCAAGATTGACAACATACGTTTCAAGCACGTTTCCTTTATGTTAAAGAATTATTTGCTAGTGTACGTTCTGTAATGTTTTAATATTGTATTTGTGTTTTTTAGATTTTGCCTGTATCCGACAAGTATTAATGTATTCTGTGAAGGCAATTATCAGCAAGATACAGGCTGTTTCTTTGGAGGCTACACCATTCATTGTGTGCCACCACCACTATCACTTGAATTCTTTTTTAGTTATTCACCTTTTTATTTGTTGGTAATTTACTGTTGAAGAAATGTATATAATTTATGTGGTTCAAATGGTTCAAATGGCTCTGAACACTATGGGACTCAACTGCTGTGGTCATCAGTCCCCTAGAATTTAGAACTACTTAAACCTAACTAACCTAAGGACATCACACAACACCCAGCCATCACGAGGCAGAGAAAATCCCTGACCCCGCCGGGAATCGAACCCGGGAACCCGGGCGTGGGAAGCGAGAACGCTACCGCACGACCACGAGATGCGGGCTAATTTATGTGGGATTGTGCCAACAGTCCCTCCATGACAGAATTGATCGTGCTTAAATTCTTGTCCAGGATTACTCGAAAATTACGAAGGCTTTTCAAATAAAACAAGCGTTATTATCATTATACATCCTTATTCTTTTATGTCTATATACATGCAGCCCTCAGCCACTAGAGAGCTCCGAATTGTAGCGTGTGTAACGTAACTATGTCGGTGCTTCAGAAACAACGTGACGTAACAGAGATTCGAATTCGAAGAGTCTGTCAACATGTGGAGCACCGTCTCTTTCAGGTTGACAACGTCAGATCATACAACGAGCCCTGAGACATCTGCAACAACCCAATGCCATGGGTTAACTGTCAGCAGTCATCCTCCATACAGTCCCATCTTAGCACCATACGATTTTCACCTGTTTCCAAACTTTAAAGAACGTCTTCAAGGACTTCACTTCGATTATGATGAAACGATGCAATGAGAAGTGAGGTTCTTGCTCCATCAACAGAGTCAAACATTCTGCAGTGGCGGTACCACTGAACTGCTCTCCCGTTGGGAGAAATATATTCATCACCAGGGTATCTATGTTGAGAAATAAACATGAAGACATGAAGAATAAAGTTTTACAATGTTAATAATGTTCCTTTTATTTAAAAATCTTTGTGCACTTTAACATAAGAAATTCCGAGGCATTACTTTTCAGCATGCAATCACATTTGCAGTGTTTCACAGTATTCATTGTTTGCATAACAACTGTCAGCACAACGTTTGTGTTGTTCCCCGCACTCTTAACTTGTAATACACTTGTAACTGCTCTTTTGTGATACCCCTTTTTTTCTAAATTAATTGGACAATAGACCGCTCCACAGATGGGATGCAGCAAATTCTGTAAAAATAATCTGTCAAACAAATGACTGTAGCTTCTTTAGCGAGGGATCTTGTCTCTCTCTCTCTCTCTCTCTCTCTCTTTCTTTCTCTTTTTTCTCTGTTCTTTTTTTTTAAAAAAAAAAAGCCTCCTGCACAGACACACGCTGCGAAAGGAGCGTGTTTGTATCTTTTTCTTTTATCATGACATATGCGTTAAACTTCGAAATGTTCTTATTTGAAAATGGTTATTATATCTACCTTGTTCTAACTCATATTTTTCTGTTCCAGAATGTCAGACGAGAGAACCAGGTAGTCTTCGTAAGGTGATAGTAGTATGTCTAAGAGAGTTCTAGCTCAAAGAGCATTGCCAAGTTAAATTTCCAGGATACCGACCAAGAATCCAATTTCTCAGTCCCACCGCCCCCCCCCCCCACCAAAAAAATCTCATTTTGGAAAATATTTCAAAAGGAACTGAAAACAACAAGTTAAAAGATATTTAAACAATTCTAACTTTTCGTTCATTGAATTAATATTAAATTTTCAGTAAGCATTCTATTTTGGGAATCATTAGCTACATTTTTTAGCATACTTAATAACATATGGAATAGTATCATTTGTTATATTCTCGTTATAGAATACTTATAACCTTATTGTTGTTTTTTGAATAGTTAAAACACTCATTCTTCTAATCAACTTAATTGCAGCAACTGGATAATTTTGAATAAAATTGTAAAGACTTACATTTACATCATTATTTAATTGAGTTATTCTCATAAAATCTCTGAAAGAATCTTAAGCTTTTAAGAAGTTCTTGAGAAAAAAAACTTCATTTCTTCCGTTTTTTACATAGATATTTTGTAATACAACACGATCAAATAAAAAATAATCAAGTAAGTGATTATTATTTCGATTACTTTCGAAAATAAGAAAAATAAAGTAAGGTATAAGGGACATTCAAAAAGAAATGAGCTGGAGACGTAATTACAGAAACCAGTATCTGTATGTTAGAAGTATTGACCCTGGCTGTTGAGACACTTGTCCCACTGTGACACAGGGTGATGAATGGCTGTCTCATAAAATTCCCAGGGCTGCGATGTTAGCCAATCCCCCGCTTCAGCTGGACAGTCTTCAGTTGTTCTGTTTTAGCAATCGATCAAAATTCTTTTAAAGTGTTACATTTTAGTTCTGTCTTCTATATTTCCTTAATATATCTTTCCTATTAAAATAATTAATAAATTCAAACAGATCTTCTCTAGCCACATTTGAGTTCCATTTTCCTTTGATTAATTTTCTAAATCTTTTAAACTCAATCCATACTTTCCTTTTCAATAATTTTCTAAGTGTTTAAAGAGTTCAGCTTTTCTCAACATTTTTCCCATTGTATTTATAGATGAGGAAGTTATATTTTTTATTAAAACTTTTACTATTATAATGTAGCTTTGAGAGTTTAGATTTTGAGGGCCTGATTTATAAAGAATAAAATTTATTAGATGTGAAATTTTTAAATTAGAAAATGAACATTTGGATTTATCAATATGGGCAAATGAGATTTTTTGGTTCATATTTATAAAGAATAAAATTTATTAGATTTGAAATTTTTTTAATGAAAAATGAGAATTTGATTATTTAATATAGGCAAATGAGGTTCGATGGTTTTTATTTATAAAGCATAAAATTTATTACATTTGAATTTTTTTTAAATGAGAAGATGGAAATGTGGCTTTTCGATATAAGCAAATGAGACTTCAAATATGTTGATTTTTTCTTTTGAATTGAGATTTCCTTTGCTATAATTATCTACATTTATTAAATAGCTCAACTTTGTTCATCGATTTTGTTTCCATTGTATTTATTTGGAATTTAATTTTTCGAAATAGGGAAATGAGATTTTTTGGTGGGGAAAACTGAAAAAATTGGATTCTTGGTCGGCATCGTGGAAATTTGACTCGGGAATGCTCTTTGAACTAAAACTCTCTGACATACTTCTGGTGATGCAACTGATCTGCCGCCTTTGCAGCAACCTATACGCCGATTGGCATAATCAATCACAGAACCTGCCTTCAGTATCTTTTCGTGTCACGAATTCCGATTGCAATTTGTTGTACGAATTTTACGCATGCCATCATTGGCGACACAAATCTTTATTACCGATGCATGATCTAGCATCATCCTATTAATGACTGACCACGAAAACCAATTATGCCGATCACCTCTTTTTCTTTATCAGAATGTCTTGTCTTTCTTGTAATAATAATAATAATATTTCTATGTTCATTAAACCTATTGCAAAACCATTATTATTATTAAATTTTTTGATCAAATAAAGGGAAGAGAAATGCAGTTACACCAATTTACGTTCCTGTTACGAAAGCGTTTCAGCAAGACACGCTGGTGTAGTTACCTTGTTACGTGGTGGGTGCAGAGAAGAAATGAGGCGCCGTGTGGCTGGCAGTGGCGCGACTGCTAGTGGTCGTTGGCTGGTGAGTGTCGCCTCAGAGGCGTGCGGCGCCCGCGGCGCTGCAGGAGTCGCCCCAGCGGAGGGAGGTCTTCTGCGAGGGGCTGTTGCGCGTCCTAAAGGCCGGCCCGCAGGAGCTCATATCGCCGGCACCCGCGCCGCCGCATCCAAGACCGCCGCCGCGCCGATCTGTGGACGACAGTTTCACTGTAGCGCGTAGTCTCACCTTCCTGCATTGAATTACGACTGTAACGCATAGAGGAAGACGTACTTCCACCTCTTGACGCAAGTAATCAAAGTGCCATCATCTGCCGACATTTTCCTTGTCTGTTATGCTGTGCAACAGTGGGGCTTTGCAAATACTGCATGATGAAAAGTTGAAGGGTCCCTCTGATTCTGTCCCTGTATGTAACTACACTCCTGGAAATTGAAATAAGAACACCGTGAATTCATTGTCCCAGGAAGGGGAAACTTTATTGACACATTCCTGGGGTCAGATACATCACATGATCACACTGACAGAACCACAGGCACATAGACACAGGCAACAGAGCATGCACAATGTCGGCACTAGTACAGTGTATATCCACCTTTCGCAGCAATGCAGGCTGCTATTCTCCCATGGAGACGATCTTAGAGATGCTGGATGTAGTCCTGTGGAACGGCTTGCCATGCCATTTCCACCTGGCGCCTCAGTTGGACCAGCGTTCGTGCTGGACGTGCAGACCGCGTGAGACGACGCTTCATCCAGTCCCAAACATGCTCAATGGGGGACAGATCCGGAGATCTTACTGGCCAGGGTAGTTGACTTACACCTTCTAGAGCACGTTGGGTGGCACGGGATACATGCGGACGTGCATTGTCCTGTTGGAACAGCAAGTTCCCTTGCCGGTCTAGGAATGGTAGAACGATGGGTTCGATGACGGTTTGGATGTACCGTGCACTATTCAGTGTCCCCTCGACGATCACCAGTGGTGTACGGCCAGTGTAGGAGATCGCTTCGCACACCATGATGCCGGGTGTTGGCCCTGTGTGCCTCGGTCGTATGCAGTCCTGATTGTGGCGCTCACCTGCACGGCGCCAAACACGCATACGACCATCATTGGCACCAAGGCAGAAGCGACTCTCATCGCTGAAGACGACACGTCTCCATTCGTCCCTCCATTCACGCCTGTCGCGACACCACTGGAGGCGGGCTGCACGATGTTGGGGCGTGAGCGGAAGACGGCCTAACGGTGTGCGGGACCGTAGCCCAGCTTCATGGAGACGGTTGCGAATGGTCCTCGCCGATACCCCAGGAGCAACAGTGTCCCTAATTTGCTGGGAAGTGGCGGTGCGGTCCCCTACGGCACTGCGTAGGATCCTACGGTCTTGGCGTGCATCCGTGCGTCGCTGCGGTCCGGTCCCAGGTCGACGGGCACGTGCACCTTCCGCCGACCACTGGCGACAACATCGATGTACTGTGGAGACCTCACGCCCCACATGTTGAGCAATTCGGCGGTACGTCCACCCGGCCTCCCGCATGCCCACTATACGCCCTCGCTCAAAGTCCGTCAACTGCACATACGGTTCACGTCCACGCTGTCGCGGCATGCTACCAGTGTTAAAGACTGCGATGGAGCTCCGTATGCCACGGCAAACTGGCTGACACCGACGGGGGAGGTGCACAAATGCTGCGCAGCTAGCGCCATTCGACGGCCAACACCGCGGTTCCTGGTGTGTCCGCTGTGCCGTGCGTGTGATCATTGCTTGTACAGCCCTCTCGCAGTGTCCGGAGCAAGTATGGTGGGTCTGACACACCGGTGTCAATGTGTTCTTTTTTCCATTTCCAGGAGTGTATAAAGCAAACAAGTAAAACTTGCTCAAAACGGAGTCGCCTGGAACTACAGGAGAATATGGGCTTGGGACAAGGAATGAGAGAGGAGAAAGACTAATTGAGTTCTGTAACAAGTTGTGGGGCGGCGGATAATTGTAAATAATCGTTGTTGCTGTATAAAAGTTTGAATGTCAAATCAGTTCCTATTCTTTAGAATGTTATTAATGCTGTCTTTCGCCGTTCTCAACACTGGCTCTCTAATTACTTTTAGCATCCAGAAAGTGATTTAACAAAACGTGAAGCCTGTAATTAGAATTCCTAGTGCCCACTTCATCTGAGAATACAATTATAGCTGCAGCTTATAGCTCTGAGGAATTAGGAGATTGTCCGGGATTTATATCAAAAACGATATTCCAAAATAGTTGAGTATATCCTGAAAGTCACTGATAAAAAAAACACAAGTATCCCTACAACCTAACTAACAGAGCAGTTCAGAGTCTAATGCGCTGATGCAACTATAAATGTCCGAATTAAATGTTAAAATGAATGCTCGCCATAATTTGATGAGAATATTTCATCAAACGCCACGCTAAATAATTGGTAGAATGTCTGTCCCGCGATGGCACGTGAAATTACGACAATACGCAAACTGAAGCTAGATAATGAAAGTCAACCCATAATTAACGCTTCACTTGAAATGATTTCATGGCTACGCGTATCTCTAGTAACTTAATACGGCACCCGAGGCTGTTTGTCGCAGTGATACCGATGCGACGCGACTCCCGACACAGATGGCGTGTTATTCAGCGTCTGGAGAGAACTGGGGCCTTGCTTCCTCGCGCAGCGTTCTTATATATAAAGCCGCGGTGCGGACGGCTAAGGGAACGCCTGATCAAATCGGCTCTCCCGACTAGCCGCTAGGCTAGTAACGCACCACTTCAAGTTACATAATAAATTATAGCTTTTTTTGCTGATGGCCGATGAAGCTCTTAATTTAAATGTGCATTCAGCACGCAGGTAAGTATTGATAATAAATTTTTGACGTGGCTAAGTTAAATATTTTGGGCGAGAGAATTAATTAAATTACACTGCACGCAGTAGATGAGCTCTGAACTGGCCCTTTTGAGATCCGCTATCGCTATAATTTTATAGGTATTCAAAAGAAACTTTTCACATCTTCATAGTCATAGCGGACCTCCAACCTATTTAAATCTAAACATCCTAGCCTTATTTATTAGCCTATTTAATCTATCTTGCTTCCTTCAGTTTTGAGACAAAAACCAGAAAATCATGAATTTCCACTAAAATCTTAATTTGTGAAATCCAAAGTACTCTTTTTATTAAATCATTATGAAAGATGAATCTAAATATAAATTTTGAAGTCTCTAGCTCTTTTCTGTTGCGCCAACGATTTTTACAGAAAAACGTCCAAATCTCGAAAATGGCTAAAGTTATCGAACTGATATTTAACACACATTAATTTAGTATTACTTCTGACATGCCAGAAAAGGTTTAGGTTATTTGCTTGATTTTTAAAGTATTGCGCAACATTTATGACGTCAGAGCTAGTTACAACGGACTGGCTGGCACACAGAATGGAAAGACTGATGTGAGTTTATTACGGCGTGAGTAGACTGCTTCCCTACAAAGTTTCAGCTAGTAATAGCGAATACCCTGTTCAAGAATCCAAGAGGAGGAGGTATACTTGGAAAAGGCCGGGAGATACGGGAAGATTTCAATTAGATTACATCATGGTCAGACAGAGATTCCGAAATCAGATACTGGATTGTAACGCGTACCCAGGAGCAGATATAGACTCAGATCACAATGTAGTAGTGATGAAGAGTAGGCTGAAGTTCAAGACATTAGTCAGGAAGAAACAATACGCAAAGAAGTGGGATACGGAAATACTAAGGAATGACGAGATACGTTTGAAGTTCTCTAACGCTATAGATACAGCAATAAGGAATAGCGCAGTAGGCAGTACAGTTGAAGAGGAATGGACATCTCTAAAAAAGGGCCATCTCAGAAGTTGGGAAGGAAAACATAGGTACAAAGAAGGTAGCTGCGAAGAAACCATGGGTAACAGAAGAAATACTTCAGTTGATTGATGAAAGGAGGAAGTACAAACATGTTCCGGGAAAATCAGGAATACAGAAATACAAGTCGCTGAGGAATGAAATAAATAGGAGGTGCAGGGAAGCTAAGACGAAATGGATGCAGGAAAAATGTGAAGACATTGAAAAAGATATGATTGTCGGAAGGACAGACTCAGCATACAGGAAAGTCAAAACAACCTTTGGTGACATTAAAAGCAACGGTGGTAGCATTAAGAGTGCAACGGGAATTCCACTGTTAAATGCAGAGGAGAGAACAGATAGGTGGAAAGAATACATTGAAAGCCTCTATGAGGGGAAGATTTGGCGGATGTGATAGAAGAAGAAATAGGAGTCGATTTAGAAGAGATAGGGGATCCTGTATTAGAATCGTAATTTAAAAGAGCTTTGGAGGACTTACGGTCAAATAAGGCAGAAGGAATAGATAACATTCCATCAGAATTCCTAAAATCATTGGGGAAGTGGCAACAAAACGACTATTCGCGTTGGTGTGTAGAATATATGAGTCTGGCGACATACCATCTGACTTTCGGAAAAGCATCATCCACACAATTCCGAAGACGGCAAGAGCTGACAAGTGCGAGAATTATCGCACAATCAGCTTAACAGCTCATGCATCGAAGCTGCTTACAAGAATAATATACAGAAGAATGGAAAAGAAAATTGAAAATGCGCTAGGTGACGATCAGTTTGGCTTTAGGAAAAGTAAAGGGACTAGAGAGGCAATTCTGACGTTACGGCTAATAATGGAAGCAAGGCTAAAGAAAAATCAAGACACTTTCATAGGATTTGTCGACCTGGAAAAAGCGTTAGACAATATAAAATGGTGCAAGCTGTTCGAGATTCTGAAAAAAGTAGGGGTAGATTCTGAAAAAAGTAGGGGTAAGCTATAGGGAGAAACGGGTCATATACAATATGTACAACAACCAAGAGGGAATAATAAGAGTGGACGATCAAGAACGAAGTGCTCGTATTAAGAAGGGTGTAAGACAAGGCTGTAGCCTTTCGCCCCTACTCTTCAATCTGTACATCGAGGAAGCAATGATAGAAATAAAAGAAAGGTTCAGGAGTGGAATTAAAATACAACGTGAAAGGATATCAGTGATACGATTCGCTGATGACATTGCTATCCTGAGTGAAAGTGAAGAAGAATTGAATGATCTGCTGAACGGAATGAACAGTCTAATGAGTACACAGTATGGTTTGAGAGTAAATCGGAGAAAGACGAAGGTAATGAGAAGTAGTAGAAATGAGAACAGCGAGAAACTTAACAACAGGATTGATGGTCACGAAGTCAATAAAGTTAAGGAATTCTGCTACCTAGGCAGTAAAATAACCAATGACGGACGGAGCAAGGAGGACATCAAAAGCAGACTCGCTATGGCAAAAAAGGCATTTCTGGCCAAGAGAAGTCTACTAATGTCAAATATCGGCCTTAATTTGAGGAAGAAATTTCTGAGGATGTACGTCTGGAGTACAGCATTGCATGCTAGTGAAACATGGACTGTGGGAAAACCGGAACAGAAGAGAATCGAAGCTAAAAAATGGTTCAAATGGCTCTGAGCACTATGGGACTTAACATCTATGATCATCAGTCCCCTAGAACTTAGAACTACTTAAACCTAACTAACCTAAGGACATCACACAACACCCAGTCATCACGAGGCAGAGAAAATCCCTGACCCCGCCAGGAATCGAACCCGGGAATCCGGGCGTGGGAAGCGAGAACGCTACCGCACGACCACGAGCTGCGGACAGAATCGAAGCATTTGAGATGTGGTGCTATAGACGAATTTTGAAAATTAGGTGGACTGATAAGGTAAGGAATGAGGAGGCTCTACGCAGAATCGGAGAGGAAAGGAATATGTGGAAAACACTGATAAGGAGAAGGGACAGGATGATAGGACATCTGCTAAGACATGAGGGAATGACTTCCATGGTACTAGAGGGAGCTGTAGAGGGCAAAAACTGTAGAGGAAGACAGAGATTGGAATACGTCAAGCAAATAATTGAGGACGTAGGTTGCAAGTGCTACTCTGAGATGAAGAGGTTAGCACAGGAAAGGAATTCGTGGCGGGCCGCATCAAACCAGTCAGTAGACTGATGACCAAAAAAAAAACCGGTTTCGGTTATTGCAACCATACCCACAGGAGAAAAACAGTGTACGAGTACATCAATGGATGAAAAATACGTGTTCGTCAAATATGATCCAGTCAAATGTAGAGCATAAGACAATAGTCAGTCTTAACACAGTCCACACTAACGTGATGTGCCTTGCCACAATTAATGTAAGAAACAACTTTTTGGAGCGCAAGTTTAGTAAAGTTAAATTAGTGTTTGGTTCTACTTATGGTTTTTGGATCAAATTTTCCAGTGCAATGAAAACATGATTGCGTATAAATTAAACTAAGGATTCTTCTCAGTATTTTCAAAGCCAAATGAAGGACAAATGTGGTATCAAATATACTAGCGTGAGGTTCAGTTTTCCAAAAACTTATTCAGTTATTTCAAAGAAATCAGGAAATTTGAGAAAAAGTTAATTCGTGATTTATGGAGAAAACTGAAATATTTCACGAGCAGCTGCTGCCGCCTATCTAAACGAAGCAGCATACAGTTCATCTCTTCAAGGTTTGGCCATTTTGCAGATAAAAGTTGGATTGTTGTGATATTTAATTGCGAAAAACGCTGTCTCCAAATCAAGCACTAAATTTAGGACATTCCGTGAAGAGAAGGCGCTAGGAGGGCAAATAAGGTGTCGGAAAGTTTTTCTATTCGTGAATTTTGCATTCGTGACATACTTCACTGTCAAAACGATTTCCTTCGATGCAAACGCTAAATTTAGGATATTTTAAGAACAAAAGACGCTTGACAGCGATTTTATAAACGTATCTATGGTAATGCCTCAGTACTGTCGCAGATGTACAGATCACTATTGCTTCTACTGTAGCCCTCAGCGCTTTACCACTGTTCGCTATCAAGGATATTATTACACTGACTCGACTACAGAATGTCTCAAACATCACCTGAGTTGCGCAAGGATGGCCGACCACCAAAGACGCCTGGTAACCATGGAAGAACTTCCAGCAACATTGAAGGCAGAGAAGTGTGTGAGAAGCACCAAGAAGGAGAAACATCGTCCTGGTAGTGAGAAAATTATTTCCAGGCATTGACACTTTCCCCACCAAGTCTTGACATGTTGGTGATCGTCAAATGTTTCCACATATTTTCGTATGGTGTTCAGCTAACAAAAAAATTAGTAAGCTGGTACTAGATAACAATATTGAAATAACAGGATACCAACTGGTATGTAAGTGTATTGTATTTCATACACTCTAAACAAAACTTGAAATTTAAAAAGAAACTGAGAAAAACGATCCACTGTTTTGTGAAATCATTTGTCTAATAGTAAGAAATGAAATAGATTAGAAAAACATTTGATGTGCCTGTGAATGATGCTAGAAATCATGAATAGAAAATGAGGCACCGACTGAGAATGTAAATTTACCGTTGTAATTTACAATGTTAGAACCTTACACAGTAGTAGATAACATTGGTCTTGTGGATTAGGTGGTTCGTACAGTCTGCTATTGTCTGACGTTGACGTATTTGTATCCATGATGTCCGAAGGTATAAAACACATCCAACAATTTTTCAATCTTAAAAATGATTCAGTAGAGAACCCCCAACTATCAGGAGAGAGAATGTGTACGGCGCAAGAAGCAGTGCCTCCCTCACGAGTTGCTGCCGACGTCACTGTTCTCGCTGATCTCATTTGTCCGATCAGAAACTACATGATTTCAAGCACCATTTGCTTTTAGACAAATGACTTCACAAAACGTTTTACTGTTTTCTTTTCCATTTTTTTATTTTCAAGTTGTAGTTGAGATCTTGTCACTACATAGGTGTCCACCTGGAATTCTACCTTGTAGTCCTGTGAACACCAGGATGACCGATTTTCGGCGTTTGGCAGCGCTTAACTTTCACTGAGTACTTTTATTTAAAATGTGTGTCAGTAATGATTAGTTACTGCTTTTTGTTCTGCCAACTGTCGCTGAGTACTTTTATTTAAAATGTGTGTTAGTAATGATTAGTTACTGCTTTTTGTTCTGCCAACTGTCGCTGTGTATTTTTCTAAAATGTGTGTTAGTAATGATTAGTTACTGCTTTTTGTTCTGCCAACTGTCGCGGAGTACTTTTATTTAAAATGTGTGTTAGTAATGATTAGTTACTGCTTTTTGTTCTGCCAACTGTCGCTGTGTATTTTTCAAAAATGTGTGTTAGTAATGATTAGTTACTGCTTTTTGTTCTGCCAACTGTCGCTGTGTATTTTTCGGTCGTCTTTTACTAGCGCTATAGTGTCTATATGCAGTTTTATATTCGTTCCTTTGCTCTGTAGCTGCGAGTGTCACTGTATGTCAAAGAGCCCTGGCAATAAACAAGAAAGTAAGAAGCAAACAAATTAATAGAACCAATTACTCATCATGATAGTCACTAAAAATAACAAATCGAGATGCAGAATATAACCGGACTAAATAGTAACTTACTCAGTCTCCCAACCACTGACACTCTCATCCGTAGTGGGGAAAAAAAACGAAATACATCAAATAAACAGCAAATAACAAATTTATACAAAAATGCACAGTGAATGTGAAGTTAAAATTAAAATTAGATTTCCCGTGGTGTGCAGGACAACGAGGTACAGCGCCAGAACGATACACTATCATAATAAGATCTCAGGAACAATTAACAGAACCAAACAGTAACCTAATTTTATGAAATCTGCCCACCAAACTAACAAAAAGACAATAATGACAAAACTGTAATACAATTGTGGACATTGAATTACCCGTTACATTTTATACTTGCAGTATAAGCTCTCCAATTTTTTGTGTTGCCTCTAAATTACAAACGAATGATAGATGCAGATTTTCCTTGCACTCTTACGATTAAGCTTTGTAATACATCGCTTATGTTAAATTGAACAAGTAAGTTGTATTTACGCACGACATTTAGTGACTACGAATTTCCTAATCACGAGCTGGATCGATCGCATCGCACGCTAGACGAACTGAATTTCGCGTCTGGACGTAAAACGCATCTTACGTAAGGTTTCATGTCAACGCCTACCACGAGAAGAATACAGACTCCTGAAATCATGGATCTGCCAGCGGCAAAAGTGATCCTTAGTACGACTGCAATGAAACTCTCAGCTTTTTGGTCGGATAATCCAGAATTGTGGTTCGCCAAACTTGAAAGCCAATTATTCTAGGCCCAGATCACCTCAGATGAAACCAAATATACTCGTAGTAATGTGGTAGTTGCATATGGCTACAAAAATACAAGCCATGCTATTTTCACCACCAAGCACTGAAAAATACACCTCTATCCAGTATGGGCTTGTAACGCGCTTCTCGAGAACAGAAACTATTCGACTTGAAAAATTGCTATACAATGCAGAACTCGGTAATCGCACACCATGTCACCTACTTCATCTTCGCACACTCGCAGGCAATGCAGTTAACGATATTCTACGCAATGTATAGCTGTCGCGTTCGCCTGCAGATGCACACAAAATACGGTTTGCACTGGTGACTTCGGTCTCTCTCAAACTGTTGACCGTATAGTAGAGATGTATCCACCGACGGGCGTCGCAGCAGTCTCCGGTCTCCGGCAGAACAGAGATTTCTCTGAAAGTACTGGAAGCACAAATAACTCAGCTATTTAAGCAATTCGCGTCCCTGCGAATTCTGCGCACCACACGTATGTCGTGACGGCGACGCTCTACCAGCGGAAACAGGCGTTCGCCCACCGCGGAGAATATCTGCTGGTGACAGAAAATATTTGGAGTTGCAGCTCAACAGTGTCAACCACCCAGTGACAAGGGAACTGCCGCCGGGAATCAGTAGTGGCGGTGACTGATTTCAAGCCGGACCGCCGTCGACTGCTTTTAACGGAGAACTGTACGAAGCTACAATTTCTCATTGATACAGGTGCTGATCTCTCAGTTTACCCTTCTCATCGTCTTTCATGGCGAACACCAATGGCAACTACCTGTATACTGCGAACTTCAATAAAGACTTCCAAGTAAACCCGCTTACGTCTAATTTCAATCTTCAAAGTAAATTCGTATGGAATCTCCTCCTAGAGTTTCGCAATCGACGCTTGCTTTACGGTACAACACAGCTGACTAGTCATGGACACCTATCCCAAGCCAGCCATGCTGTGATCCAAGCGACTGCAGGTGATTCACCATACGACGACCTGCTTCGTCATTTCCCTGAAGTTCCTGTCCATTTCCTACTCCGGTACCGGTAAGACACTCAGCAGTACATCACACTGTCAGCTCGGAAGGGCCGCCAGTTCGTGCACAGCCTCGTCATCTGCATCCAGAAAAACTAAAGGCTAAAATGCAGGAGTTCTCTTTCATGTTAGCACAAAATATCTGTCGTTCTTCAAGCAGTATCTGGGTCCTCCACTCCATATTGTCCCTAAAAAGAGTAACAGGTGGGGCCCTTATGGCAACTATCGTCATCTTAACTCCAGAATGATACATAAACGTTATCCCGTGCCACATACTGAAGACTTTGCTATGCACATTCATGGTAAGACGATTTTTCTTCATGATAGATTTCGTTCGTGCTTTTTATCATATCGGAAGATATACGTGAAACCTGTACATGCACTCGATCTAAAGCACACGAATTTTTGCACATGCTATTCGAACTGTACAATCCAACCCAGACTTCCCAGCACATCATGGACGAATTAACTAGAGCTTAGAGTTCCGTCGCTTGTACATTGATGATCTACTTGTAATATCGTCCAGCGAGGCAGCATAGGACACTTACAGCAACTTCTCACTTGAAGACGAGAACATGGTTTAATGATTAACCTGCAAAAATGTGTTTTCGAAGCGACGGATGTTAAATTCCTTGGGTACCTTATGGACGCACAACGAACCCTGCCGTCTCAAGACAGAGTGGAAGCTATTTTCAGTTTCCTGACCTGTTACAATACAAAAATAACACAACTTCTTGGGCTTAAGAAACTTTTGTCGAAGTTTTTTCTGCAACCTCCCAACAAATATTCGCCTAAACCTGGAGACAAGCTGCAGTGGACTGAGAAAAGAAAGCATCCTTGGCCAATGTGAAAGCTGCTACTTTTGGGGTTGCGTTATTAACTCATTCTCTTCCTGGTGTATATCTAGCAGTTCTGGTGGACACTTCATCAACTGCAAGTGCAGCTGTGCTGCAACGTGTGCAATATGACTGACACCCTCTACCTTTCTTCAGGAAGAAATTATCACCTCTCAAGAAAACTGGTCAATGTACGACCGCCAGTTCTATGGGGAATATGCCTCAATCAACGGATCTAGGCACATGCTTAAAGAAAAACGTTTTACTTTCCTCACAGACCATAAACCACTTGTATTCTCTCTCCGTCAGAAGCCAGACAAGGTATCATAGCATCAACTGCAGTATTTGGACTTCAATGGATATTTACGACAGACGTTCAGTATGGTGTGGGTGAGCAGAGTGGATCAGCAGGTGCATTATCTTGCACTGACGCCATCGTGAAGTAACTTGGCTTCATAGTACTAGCAAACGCCCAGGAAGGAGACAACGAACTAAAACCATGACTTGAAACATTGTCAGGCCTACACTTCGAGTTCGAATACCGAGCTCGAACGGAGCGCTACACTGCGGCCTATCAAACCTCGCAAGGGCGACTATTCGTATGGCACATTTTCGAGAACAGGAAAATTCATCTCGTTACAGCCTCTTTCATCCAGGACTAAGGACTAGTTTACAAGTTGTGAATAAGACATTTGTTTGGCCAAACGTCGAATAAGGCTCCTGTTCAGCTCAGATCCAGTCTTGGCTGTCGCTGCTTGCTTCATGTCTACATGACAACTTTATTCCGTTGGTATGACTATATAACACATTTAATTTCACCTTTCCCCAGACCTTCTTCTAACTCGATGGCATTTTATCCAGACTTGACCATCGTTGCCTATCGTTAAATTACGCAGGCTCTGTTTTTGACATTTGTTTTACCGTACCAAATTAACGCAGGTTTTCATCTTCCACACATATAAACTGTTTTATACTTTCACATCAATCTGGTTTACCGCTTTTTCCTTATTCTAGGTTTCCTTTATCGGAAAGATGTTTCTTGCATTCTGCAGTCTTTCAGCTCGATTACCTGCCTCTTGATGGTTGAACATCTTTATTACAATTGGACAGAGAATTTTGGGTCGTCCACTGGTTATCACTTGAACTACATTATGAAATAAATGTGAGTACACAATTTTCCTATATAGTTTCATGTAAAGTTCAAATACGTTTTAACTAAAGCATTGCCTTTACACGTTTTGTTCTGGTTTATATACAGATGTATCCCTAAAGATGTGACTCTAACTCCATGAAGCTAAATGTATCATAAATAAATATTTATCGTACTACTCAAGCGGTCTTTTTCAGCATGACGACAATTAAGGCCTCCCTCAGATGCTACGCCACAGAGCATTAGACCGACAGACTTCTGTTGTCTTATTAGGCCTCCAGGCAGCTTTCAAATGCGATCTCAACGCAACAACGACAAGATTAGTGTGTGGACTAACACTTCGACTACCAGTAGAGTTCTTTACTGACTCTTCGGCTGGGTAACGAGTTTCTTGTATGGCAATTAATGCAGTTTTGTTTTTCGTGTAGGGTTCTAGTGAAAATTTTGATTTTGCCACTTTGTGTAAGGGAGCTTACAATATTCGTAGAAAAAAATCTGACGCTTCCTGGCAACGCTAGGCGTCGTTGAAGATCGGCAACGCAGCCGAGAGGCAACAGGGATTAGGCTGTCTGTGGCGTTCCTATGCAATGTGTGTTGCCTATCGTCCAGTACTTGCTCCGTGTGAAAGGCGGTTCGCCGAGCAAAACTGGAGTTCCTGACTCGCCTTTAAAATATAAGAGGCGACACTGCGACCAGCAGGGGATTTGGCGCACTATTCCACTTCCGTGGTTTTCGACAGATATACACATTCTTCATTCCCCAAAGAGAGGCTACGGGTTTGTCCTTCGGCAGCCAAGAAAGAAATAACAGCACGTTGGTTTTTCTTTGGACGCATTTGGTAACAACAACGTCACAGCTCACGTTTCCGCATTTACTGGACGCACATCGGAAAGACACGAACGCCATACTAATCCCTTCCCAACATGTCGGTGAATCGTGATCGTACTACGTTGCATATAAGATACAGCTACGTCTTCAAACGCAAATTTTTTGTTCGTCCCTCGTATTTTCCTCCACTTAGAGACACTCATTCTTATGCTTTTCTTGTAGAAAATCACTCTATCAGTTTACTAGGGTAGGTAGTACGCAGCACAGTTCGTTTGCAGGCCATGCTGGAGAGATGAAATTTCTATGTCAAAGGGCCGGCAGAAATTCAAGAACACCAAGCGACAACGAACATTTCGTCCGTAACAAAGGAGCTTTTCCATGACCTGTTGTATTACCCGCAGACATTTGTCGCAAAGATAGTTAGTTAGCAACATGTTCCATAGGTCATCTGAATGATCTTTTATCGAAATGATATGGAAATAGTCGGCTTACAATATATGTATGCATGATTAGTGTTAACATTATTGAACACGTTATTGTTTTTAGTCTTCATCATGTAACTACATCTTTCTTTTTTGGCTACTAGGGTTTAAGTAGATTGAGTCAATGAAATAGAAGCAGTTGTCCAGGAGAAATGATTTTAAATTAGATTTAAAACTTGCTTCGTTCTCTGTCAGACATTTTATGTTATTGGGAAAATTATCAAGTATTTTTGTTGTCGCATATTTAACTTCTTCCTGAGACACTGACAGCTTTAACAATGGATAATAAAGGTCATTTTCCCTCTAATGTTGTAAATATGTACATTGCTGTTCTTCTCAAATTATGATGGACTATTTATGATGAATTTCACTTCCTAGCTCTTTGGACAGGTACTTACATGACGCCCATGTGTAAACATTTCTTTTTCTTTTTTTTGCGATAAATACCTTCCTTCTAAGTAATGAGTGACCCCAGAAAACTATTTCACACGACATTATTTAATGGAAATATGGAAAATATCAGGAGGTTCATACTTTTGTTTCCAAGATTAGCTATTACAGAAATGAAAATAGTAGCTGAACTAAATTGTTTGAGAAGATCAGTAATATATTCCCTCCAGTTCAAATTTCATGAATATGTACAACCAAAAATTTGGAGCACTATACACTACTGACTGCTGCTCATGTCCTACATCAATTTTTGGTATGACTCTATCTGTTTTACAGAACTGAATATAGGTTGTTTTTTTTTTTCAAAATTTAGGAAGAGTCCAGTTTCAGAGAAGAACTTAATAATTCTTTGGAAAACATCCTTTACGAACTTTTCTGTAGTTTTCTCTGTAATGGGTTGTATTATAGCGTTAATATTCTCTGCAAATAGGACCAATTTTGCTTGTTCAGCGTTAAGTAGAACGTCACTCATATACAGGGTGCCAATTATTGAACTATATGAAATAAAGCCGTCATAACATCTGAACGGTTTGCGTTAGGACGTTGAAACTGCTCTGTTGACCGCAGGGCATGATGGGAATTAGTATTATGTGAATATGGCTTGAATTAGCGACGAAACCCACTTTCATTTGGATTGGTTCGTCAGTAAGGAATATTGGTGCATTTGGGGGACTGAGAATCCGCATTTCGCGATCGAGAAGTCTCTTCACCGTCAACTGTGTGGTACGCAGTGTCGAGTCACGCATTAATCGGTGCGATATTCCTTGATGGCCCGGTGACTACCGAACAGAATGTGAAAATTTTGGAAGATGATTTCATCCTCAATACCCAAAGAGACCCTGATTTCGACAAGATGGGGTTCATGCAGGGAGGAGCTCGACCCTATCGAAGTAGGAGAGCGTCGTGGAGAAGCACTATGGGGACCGCATTCTGGCTCTGGAATACCCAGAGGCCACTGCATTGGTCTCGATTGGCCGCCATATTCTGCGGATCTGAACACATGCGACTTCTTTTTTGAGGGGTTGTATTAAGGATAAGCTGTACAACAATAATCTCAAAATCATTGCTGAGCTGAAAACAGCCATTCAGCAGGTCATCGACAGCATCGATATTCCGACACTTCAGTGGGTCATGCAGAATTTCGCTATTCGTCGGCGCCACATCATCGCCAATGATGGCAGGCATATCGGTCATGTTATAACCTAAATCCAAATATCTGTAGTGACGTTTATATGTTGAATAAAGTGTGTGCACTCTTTAATTTGTAACAAATTTACGTTTTTTTTATATAGTTCAATAACTGTCACCCTGCATAGCAGTGGCCCCAGTTTGAACCCTGTGGGACTTCCCTTCGCGATTTTTCTACACTCACTATAATTTTTTACCTTTCCTACCCTGTATGAAGATCTCATAACTAATGAGGAGGTCTTGAATAGAATCGGGGAGAAGAGAAGTTTGTGGCACAACTTGACTAGAAGAAGGGATCGGTTGGTAGGACATGTTCTGAGGCATCAAGGGATCACCAATTTAGTACTGGAGGGCAGCGTGGAGGGTAAAAATCATAGAGGGAGACCTAGAGATGAATATACTAAGCAGATTCAGAGGGATGTAGGCTGTAGTACATACTGGGAGATGAAGCAGCTTGCACAGAATAGAGTAGCATGGAGAGCTGCATCAAACCAATCTCAGGACTGAAGACCACAACAACAACCCTGTATGAATTATTCAGCACACCTTTGAAGCACCATGCATACATACAACAAAATTATATTACGGGCCACTGAGGGTATTTCACAAATAAAAGTGAATGAAAGGCATATAGCATAAAAAAATTATTTAGCTGTTAAGACGGTTCACAACTCCGAGAAGATAATAATAACAATAATAATAATAATAATATGGAAGCAAGTAAGGAACGACAGAAGACATAAAAATAACGAAAAATTAATTCATTCTTCGAGCATTCGCCTGGGGAGTCAGCCATCGACTCATCTTGAGAGTGGCTGTAAGGTCCACAGCCGAAACATCGCAGGAGGAAGCGTTACTATGTGGCATGCACGCCGGAAGAACGATGTCATATTCAGTCTCCCCGGAAAACCTCAAGAATGTCCGCGGCTCGTGGTCTTGCGGTAGCGTTCACGCTTCCCGCGCACGGGATCCCGGGTTCGATTCCCGGCGGGGTCAGGGATTTTCGCTGCCTCGAGCTGACTCGGTGTTGTGTGTCTTTCATCATCATTTCATCCTCATTCACTCGCAAGTCGCCGTAGTGGCGTTAAAGAACTTGTGGAGCGGTGGCTAGGGGTCTCCCGGCCACCAATGCCATACGCTCACTATTATTATTATTACCTCAAGAATGATAATCCAAAAACTGATAATGGTTACTTTTGCAGATGTAACAATTTAGAACGTGCGTGTGTAGTGTGTGTAACACGTGAATGACAAAGAGGAACCATCGGTCCGAACTGTTTCTCCTTCTGCGGTCCGCCCGTCAGCATTCCCAGCGGGTGGGCGCGGGGTCGCGTTTTCTGGTCAGCCGGCGCCGCGGCCACAAAGAAAGGTCAGCCGTCACGAGGCGTCGCGACGCTTTGTGGGCAGCGGCGCAGAACTGCAGGGGCCACGGACGCTGCAAAGGCCGCGCAGTCGCTGCACTTCACTCCTCACATCCCCCACTGACAGGTCACGCAGAAACGTGGCTCAAAGCCCGCGATCCTGCTGCCATGACATCTCCTCAGGCTTAGTGGTACCCGCAGCTTCGACAGGCAGATTTCAGCTTGAGCTGTTACCTCCGACATGGTCAATACGCAAAGTATTTGTATCATATGCCACATGTGACGTCCGTTACATGCGGCTCACGACGTAAACACTGACAAGACAAAAGCAAATGGATAGCGCCATGCACATGGCGGTATTATAGTGCTCACAAGGTATAAAGGGGCAGAGCATTGGCGGAGCTGTCATCTGCACGCAGGTGATTCAGGTGAAAAGGTTTCCATAGTGTTCATGGCTGTAGTACGGGAATTAACAGACTTTTCAACGCGGAATAGTAATTGGAACTAGACATTTAATTTCGGAAATCGTTAAGGAATTTAGTTTTCCGAGATCCACAGTGACAAAAAAAGAGCCGAGAATACCACATTACCTCTCACCACGGACAACGCAGCGGCCTACGGCCTTCACTTAACGATGGAGAGCAATGGCATTTGTGTAGACTTTTCTGCACAAAAAGACAACCAATGCTGCGTGAAATAATCGCGGAAATCAATGTGCGATGTGCGACAAACGTATCCATTACAACAGTGTGACGGTATTTGCCGTTAACGGGTATGGTAGTAGACGAACGACACGAGCGCCTGTGCTAACAGCACGACATCCCCTGCAGCGCTTCCCTTTGGCTCGTAACTCTATCGGTTGGACCCGAGACCACTGGAAAACTGTGGCCGTGTCAGATGAGTCCCAATTTCAATTGATGAGAGTTGATGGTAGGGTTCGAGTGTGGTGAAGACGCCACGGAGCCATGGACCCAAGTAATCATCAGGGTGATGGCTCCACAATGGTGTGGGCTATGTTTACGTGGAATAGACTGGCTTCTCTGGAAGTTCAGCTACTTGGAGACCATTTGCAGCCATTCATGGACGTCGTGTTCCCATACAACGACGCAATTTTTACGGATGACAATGCGCCATGTCAGTGGTTCAAATGGCTCTGAGCACTATGAGACTTAACTTCTGAGGTCATCAGTCCCCTAGAACTTAGAACTACTTAAACCTAACTAGCCTAAGGACATCACACACATCCATGCCCGAGGCAGGATTCGAACCTGCGACCGTAGCGGTCGCTCGGTTCCAGACTGTAGCGCCTAGAACCACTCGGCTACCACGGCCGGTCATGTCAGTGGATCACAGTTGTTCGTCATTTGTTTCAAGAACATTCCTGACAATTCGAGAGAGTGGTTTTTACCACCCAGATGCCCAGACATGAATCCTATCGAATATTTATGGGACATAATAGAGAAGTCAGCTCGTGCACTAAATCCTGCGCCGACAACACTTTCGGCTATAGAGGCAGCATGGTTCAATATTTCTGTAGGGGACCTACAACGATTTGTTGAGTCTACGCCACGTCGAGTTGCTGCACTTGCACTACGCCGAGTAAAACAGATCCGACACGATATTAGGAGGTGTCTCTAGACTTCTGTTACCTCAGTGTAGTCACGCTTGTAGAAATCTGAGGAAGTAGATGACTCTCCAAAAATTACCAAGGCGAACGTTCTCGAAACGAGATATGTAACTGTCAATGCTGTTTCCACAGAAATGAACACACTGCAGATGAATATATTAAACTATGTACATTTCGTAACTACAACAATTATTTTTACTGCGAGACTAAGAGCAAGAGATTGACAGTTAAGTGTGTAGTAATGTTCTAATGCATCTACATCTACGTGATTACTCTGCTATTCACAATAAAGTGCCTGGCAGTGGGTTCAATGAACCACCTTCAAGCTGTCTCTCTACCGTTCCACTCTCGAATGCCACGAGGGGAAAACGAGCACTTAAATTTTTCCGCGCGAGCCCTGATTTCTCTTATTTTCTCGTAATGATCATTTCTCCCTATATAGGTGGGTGCCAACAAAATGTTTTCGCAATCGGAGGAGAAAACTGGTGATTGAAATTCCATGAGAAGGCCCAGTCGCAACGACAAACACCTTTGTTTTAATGACTGCCACTCCAATTCACGTATCATGTCTGTGGCACAATCTCCACTATTTCGCGATAGTACAAAACGAGCCCTTCTTTGACCTTTTTCGATGTCATGAGCCAGTCCCACCTGATGCGGATCTCACACCGCACAGCCATACTCCACAATAGGGTGGACAAGCCTGGTGTAAGCAGACTCTTTAGTACACCTGTCGCATCTTCTAAGTGCTCTGAGAATGAATCGCAGTCTTTGGTTTGCTCTACCCACAGCATTATCTATGTGATCGTCCCAATTTAGGTTATTTGTAATTGTAGTCCCCTAGTATTTTGTTGAATATTTGTAATTTTAATCCCTAACTATTTAGTTGAATTTACAGCTTTAAGATTTGTGTGACTTATCGCGTAATCGAAATTTAGCTGATTTCTTTTAATATTCATGTGAATAACTTCACACTTTTCTTCATTCAGGGTCAATTGCCACCTTCGCACCATACAGATGTCTTATCTAAATCATTTTGCAATTTTTTTTGGTCATCGGATGACTTTGCAAGACGATAAATGACGGAATCATCTGCAAACAATCTAATAGGGCTACTCAGATTGTCTCCTATGTTGTACACATAGACCAGGAGCAATAGAGGGCCTATAACACTTCCTTGGGCAGCGCCGGATATTATTTCTGTTTTACTCGAAGACTTTCCATCTGTTACTACGAACTGTGACCTTTCTGACAGGAAATCACGAATCCAGTCGCACAACTGACGCCGTATTCCATAGGGACGCAGTTTGGTTAGAAGACGCTTGTGAGGAGCGGTGTCGAAAGCCTTCTGTATATCTTAAAATATGGAATCAATTTGACATCCCCTGTCGATAGCACTCATTACTTCATGAGTATAAAGAGCTAGTTGTATTTCACAAGAACGATATTTTCTGAATCCGTGCTATGTGTCAATAAATCGTTTTCTTCGAGGTAATCCATAATGTTCGAACACAGCATATGTTCCAAAACCCTACTACAAATCGACGTTAGCGATATGGGCCTGTAATTCAGCAGATTACTCCTATTTCCCTGTTTGGCTATTGGTGTGACTTGAGCAATTTTCCAGTCTTTAGGTGCGGAACTTCCTATGAGCGAGCGGTTGTATATAACTGCTAAATATGGAGCTACTGTATCAGCATACTCTGAGAGGAACCTGACTAGTATACGATCTGGACCGGAGGCCTTGCCTTTATTAAGTGATTTAAGCTGCTTTGGTACACCGAGGATATCTTCTTCTATGTTTCTCATCTTGGTCGTTGTTCTTGATTGAAATTCAGACATATTTACTTCTTCTTCTTTGTAGAAGCAGTTTCGGAAAACCTTGTTTAATAACTCTGCTTTAGTGGCACTGTCATCAGTGACATCGCCCGTTGTTATGGCGCAGTGAATGTATTGATTGCGTCTTGCCACTGTTGTGCTTTATGTATGACCAGAATCTCTTTGGGTTTTCTGCCAGATTCCCAGACAGAGTTTCGCTGTGTAAATTATTAAAAGCATCTCGCTTTGAAGTTCGCGCTATATTTCGAACTTCCGCAAAACTTTGCCAATCTTGCTAATTTTCCGTTCTTTCAAAATTTGGCATTCTTTTTTTGTTGCTTCTGCAACAGCGATTTCACCCGTTTTGTGTACCATGGGGAATCAGTACCATCACTTGGCATATACCTCTAAATTGCCGTCCATACTATCTCTTTGAAATCATTCGACATCTTTTCTACGCTTACGTGATCAGATCGGAAGGAGTGGAGACTGTCTCTTAAAAAGGTGTTAAGAGCATTTTTACCAGCTTTTTTAAACAGATGTACTTTGCGTTTCTTTTTAATGGTTGTAGGTGTTACGGTATTCAGCCTAGCAGCAACTGCCTTGTGGTCGCTAATCCCTGTATTCGTCATGATACTTCCTATTTGTCCAGGATTATTTGTTGCTAAGAGTTCAAGTACGCTTTTGCTACCATTTCAACTTCAACGCCTCGCTTGGTATAAGGAGCGCAAACACTGGAAACAGTGGAAAAATGTTGTGTGGAGCGCCGAATCACGGTACACAATGTGGCGATCAGATGGCGGGGTGTGGGTGTGGCGAATCCCCGGTGAACGTCATCTGCCAGAGTGTGTAGTGCCAACAGTAAAATTCGGAGACGGTGGTGTTATGGTGTGGTCGTGTTTTTCATGAAGGGGGCTGCACCCCTTGTTGTTTAGCGTGGCACTATCACAGCACCAGCCCACATTGGTGTTTTAAGCACATTCTTTCTTCCCGCTGTTGAAGAACAATTCGAGGATGGTGACTGCTTCTTCCAACACGACCGAGCACCTATTCATAATGCACGGCCTGTGGCGGAGTGGTTTCACAATAGCATCCCTGTAATGGACTGGCCTGCACGAAGTCCTGACCTGAATTCTACAGAACACCTTTGGGATGTTTTGCAACGCCGACTTCGTGCCAGCCTCACCGCCGACATCGATACCTCTCTTCAGTGCAGCACTCCGTGAAGAATGGGCTGCCATTCCCCAAGAAACCTTCCAGCACCTGTTTGAGCCTATGCCTGCGAGAGTGGAAGCTGTCATCAAGGCTAAGGATGGGCCAACACCATACTGAACTCCAGCATTACCGATGGAGGGCGCCACGAACTTGTAAATCATTTTCAGCCAAGTGTTCGGATACTTTTGATCACATAGTGTATATTATGCTTTTAGTATCCTCCGAATATCCGTTGTCTAAATATTTAGATCATGCAGCCTCCCACGTTGTCCGCGTGGGTCAAGTCTGGAACAACACAGATGAGTAAATAATTCAGGGCACTAAATTCCATGATCCCGTAACTGCACCGTATGAAACGCATACAATAGCTGCAGGAATTGAGTAAGTGCTATTTTCAGCTGTCTCAAGCAAACGTCTGAGTCATTTCCAGGTCACTTAGCTACAATCCTTACCACTACGAATATGTTCACGAAATACTAACAGGTGGGCTTAGTAATGTGAGACATTATAGCATTGCTTTTTTTTAGATGAGATATTCACATCTTTGAACAGTATGGAGGTGCGAAACAGCAACGGCTCTATAGTGCCTCTAGTCGTGCGACAGGTACTTGTAAACGAAACAACATATTACCTTCCAACAGAAATAAGGCAAGAAAACATCACGACCTGTTTAAGAAATATCTATATCTTACTTTAGCTGACATAACGCGTCTTTAATCCGGAGGAACCATTCAATCACTCGAATATTAATCCAGGTTCAAATGGCTCTGAGCACTATGGGACTTAACAGCTGTGGTCATCAGTCCCCTAGAACTTAGAACTACTTAAACCTAACTAACCTAAGGACATCACACACATCCATGCCCGAGGCAGGATTCGAACCTGCGACCGTAGCAGTCGCGCGGTTCCGGACTGCGCGCCTAGAACCGCGAGACCACCGCGGCCGGCTATAAATCCAGGAAGCCAGCAGAATGAAGTAACTTCTTATGAGTCTTGCAGTGTATTACTTGTTTTTACATACGCAAAAGCAAGAACAAATTCCAATTGTAGGCTTCTTAGTATATGATAAGTTTTTTCGGACATCCAAAGAGCATCCTTTTGGTTCACGTTGCATGTAGACAATGTTTTATTATTTTAAGAAATATTCATCCTTGCTGACAAGGTCAGCCAAACTTGAAAACTTATTTTTCTTCTCAAGTTTTACATTTAGTAATTTATTTATGTTTACATTACTTTGCGCTCCGTTACAATTCATTTTCAAGGACGCCCTTAGTTTCTGTTAGACATGCCTTAAGCATTGTTGAGACAGATTTAAGATTGCTCCCACGAGGACACTTCAAGACAAGCTAAATTAGCTTGAATCGATGAAGGTTTAAAGAATCTAAGTGTTTAGGTTGTCTGAATGTCATCTGAAGGCCTGGGATCAAATCTGTATATTAACATGGATTTTTTCGCTGTGGAAGGGTGAGGAGAGTGGGGAGGGGGGCTGATGGGCGGGAGGGGAGGGGTGTATCCGAGTGCACTTAGTTTCGTGAGTAGCTACTGAATAGCAAGTAGCAGATCCATCGCGCGAGACTCAGTTCTTTATCGAGAAGTTTAGCTTTTTATTAATATCTGAAGGCTATCCGAAACGATACTTGTTGACTGAACAGTGGACGTCACAAGTCAAAAAAAAGTTAAAGGCTTATGGTATGAATGTTTGGAAGACCATTGGAACTCTTTCCCTATCCTACGCGCCGGCAGGCACCTTTCCGTCGTAAAGTATGAGCTGCGTATGTCAGTGTAGCTGTTCTGTGTGTCTGTGTGTGTGTGTGTGTGTGTGTGTGTGTGTGTGTGTGTGTGTGTGTGTGTGTGTGTGTTTGTGTGTGTTTGTGTGTAGCAATGTGTTTTGTTTGTGTTGAAGAAAATAAGAGAAAGGAGAAGGTGAGACTTGGTGCCAACACATAGCCTACTTCTCTCCATCTGACGGATGGATTGCCATCAACCCTGTCATATGCCCACACTTCATGAGACACTGCGGAGTGGTTTGGAATTTAATCCATGGCACTGGCGCAAAGACTGGTGATCAGGAACTTTATGCCATGTCCTCTCCTCCCCAAATAGTTCAAATGGCTCTGAGTACTATGGGACTTAGCATCTGAGGTCATCAGTCCCCTAGAACTTAGAACTACGTGAACCTAACTAACCTAATGACATCACACACATTCATGCCCGAGGCAGGATTCGAACCTGCGACCGTAGCGGTCGCGCGGTTCCAGACTGAAGCGCCTAGAACGGCTCGGCCACACCTGCCGGCTCTCTTCCGCCTTCTGGTCAAATACTAGCAGTGAAAATAACATCCTTCAACAGGATTCGAACGGCCTTACTTCAGAATGGAGCGCCACCGCACAGGTGTTCGTTAGCGACCTATTTTTATGGATAGGAATGGTCCGGAGTGGCCTTGGGGGCAGAGTTTTCAGGGGCAAATCCCGAGACCTGACCACACTACCCCTTCACCGGCATCGAGCCATTGCGGCTTAGGAAGTTGGAGACATGGAAATCAACTGAAGTGTATGGCTTTTATTATTATTATTATGAAATTATGGTTATCATACGTAACCTACATAAAAAACAAAACTGAATCCTCATTGGAAATGAAAAGGACAAGGAACCGAAAAGGACAAGGAACCGAAAAGTATAAGTGTCGCTGTGCCCGAGGTGCCCAGGGAGATAACACGGATGGGCTTCCATGTGCCAAAGCCCGAATCACGGAAGAAGGAGAAAAGATGAAAGAGAGGGCAGGGGGGGGGGGGAGGGGAAGAACACTTTACCATGTGGCAGGCCTACGTCTGTCATGCATAGGAGCCGGGATGGGGTTAGTACTGGGCGATAGAAGAGGGATGAAGCTAAACGAAAAGCAAAACAAACAACCGCGCATTTACTGCACGCTCTTCCATCTGTGGCGGTCAGGTGTGGAATAGATCATATACGGATAACCCTCAGCCACCACCGAGGGGTAGGTGCCATCAGCTACCAATACCTCCCAAACGAAGTGGGGATTTAAGAAAGATACATTGAAGATAGTTGGTAATTTGGCTTGTGTTCGAGCACTCTATTGGCTGCTTGTAAATAGTTCCTAAAGTCGAGGCGAGATTTTGCTCACTCACGGAAAAGGTAACTGACTGCCCACCACTTGACCCACGTAAGGGAGTGATATTTGGCGGTGGGAAAGTACGTGTGCTCTGAGTATAGAAACATTCGCGGTTCGATCGCATCCCGTGGCACCCGGATGTAGCACGCAGTCACTTGTTTGCATTAATCGCCAGACGTCGTCTGAAGAGGTGCAGGTCAGACAGCGGTGGTCATTGTCGAGATACCAGAAAAGCACACAAAGAAGAGAATCCAAGAAGCTGATACTGTGCAGTTGCTGTTTCGTGGCAAATTTCCTGTTGGCTATGTGGAAACACATTGCCCAGACGTCTACAGATGAACGGATATTTGATCTCCAGTATGTTATGGGGAATGCCGTGCAATAGCAATTTATAAAAATCTTTAAACCTGTATGGACTGGTGTCTGGAAGACCGGTATGTGCATAACTGTGGTCAATGAAGGAAGCCATAATGTGTGACAGGTGTGGTGCGACGTGGCTGACAGACCTACATCGTGAAGAGACGCAGACACAAGAACGTGCATGAGTTTTCTCGTAGGACGCATATACAATGCTGCGGCTTGCATTTAGACGTTGACGAGACCGAGGCCGCCATCTTGAGGAAGGAGCGTAAGAGTCTCATAAAGGATTCAAACATGGAACCAACCATAAGACAGTGTCTAAGGGCCGTTAAAGTTGCGCCCAATCGGTAGAGGGAGCACTTGCGTAACGTGGACCAATTTAGACGCCACTCAACGCATTGATGGGTTTCCCGGTGGCGCAGGAGGCTCTGGCGGACGTCGTTGCGAATGACGTGTAACAGACGGCGGAAATTCGTCGCGTCTTTGCGTGTGACAATGAGGGTACCGGAAAGTCCACACTTGGGGCAGGGCTGCTACTTCACCTTCCTGGATGCCCTGTCTGAAGTACATCGCAGAAGATTTAGCCATGTTCATGGTACTGCCTGCAGCAACCGTGTAGCATGTAATCAGTTTGAGGACTGCTCGAAACTCAGATCCAGAGCGGAGGAGGAGTAAGAGGTCGTCAGCGTATGCCTGGCAACGAAAAGTGTGATAGCAAAGGGTGAGTCTGGAGAGCTCAGTAGACAGTCCCTAATCAGAGGCTTTAGGCCAACAGCGTATTGGAGGGTAGAGAGTGGGCACCCTTGTCGTTGATTTGGATTCAGGTACTGGCAACACTGTAAAAGGGCTGAGGACGTCAATGAAGGGAGCCGTGACGCCCACGCGGTCGATAGCATGTGAACATCGAACTACAGGATGGTTTGTGGACTGGAATGATGATGCCAGCAACAAATGCAGGTGGCACTGCTTGGTCAGCTGTCACCAGCTCCTGGAAGGTAGTCCTCCACCGCAGCACGCTGAGCCCCTGAAAGGCACGGTAAAACTCAAAAAGTAAACCGTCGATGCCAGGCAATCCGTTGACAGTAGGTTTGTCGATTGCGTCATCAACTTCATTTCATGTGACCACCACCGTTTAAATATCCACCTCCGTGTGGGTGAGGGCACGTATGACGTATTGCAAGAGGCGTCTTCGCACCGGCATTGGCATCCTCTTTCCTGTAAGTACATCGGTAGTTTTCCATGAATGCATTAACGATGTCATTCTGATAGTTCACCTGAAAATCATGTGGCGTGACCAGAGTGTAGATGAGCAGTCGACGACGCCGTCGTTTTTCAGACACTTTAAGATGTGTGAATGGAATTTTCAATTCCGCCTGGTCGTGGCGTAGCATCCGTATCATTTTCCCCTGCAATTTGTGGCGTGCCAGTGCAATTACCCCTGCTTTCGTTTTGTGCTATTCCATCTAGTCGCCTTGTGATCATGGCTGGGAGTTCAGATCTCAGAGGATTGCATAGTAGACGTTGACGGTGTTGTGATGCCATTTGGTCAAGACCTTCCGATATTGCATCAGTGCCCTCCAGATCGCTGGTTTGCAGCAGTCCCTCTACCATGTCATCGTCAAGCGGTAGCTGGAAAGGCATCGCTATCAGGCCACCCGTGACGCAGCAATATGCTACCGACAAGCTGGAGCGTTCAGATGAGATCTATTCAGTTTCCTTTCGATTGCGCCATACAGATTGGGACGGAAGGAGGACAGTACTAATACAAGAGTAATTGTTGGAAAAGGCCAGCTGCCAGCATTTGGCGTTCCATATCAGATACACGATTCCACGAGATATATATCCCGTCAAGATAACATGCCGAATGGTTTCTAAGATATGTATGGGCAGAACGGTCGCCATGTTGGATTTCCTTGGCATCGTGGAGCAGGAGGCCACCACTGAATGTAGCTCGTGGCACACAGTAGAGGTAGAGCCTGATACTGGGTGCAGAACACAGTTAAAATCGCCTCCTAACAGGCGTGATCATATAGTCCTTAAAAGAGCAGTGTCATGTCTTCAGAATGAAACTGGACGCTTTTGTGCCATCGAGTGGTGTTCAACGGGACATAGATATTAATTAAGAACGCCCAAATAATTTCCGAACTCCTATCTCGTGAGAAGAAAGTGACGTTAGTGGCAGGAAGCCCTTTGCGAATGTAGATGGCTATTCCGCAGCCAATGGGGACCCCTGTGGATATGTAGGCAGTATAGCCGTTTGTATTCGGAAGACTGGCTGCAGGAGGGCGAAATCAATATCAGAAGCCCAGAACATCTGCCTCATAAGGTATATTTTCATCCATGAACTGACGCTGTTGGTGTTGATCTTAGTTAACAATGTGATTAGTGGAACGGCGCCAACGATGCAAGCTCCTTTGGTGCGTCCTGCTCTCGACCTCCTCTTTGCCCATACCGTGGAGGTGGACACTGATGTATCATCCGTTTGGTCAACCGAAGATGGTGTGAGGGTATTGGCAGAACTAAATCCATGTTAGTTCGCCATTTTCACGGTGTTGTGGGGGGCAGGCGCAGGCACGCCGGTAGATGTCACCACAGTGTTGTCCCCTTCATCGATGGCGATTCCATGGGTGTCGTTCAGGTCGACAGTGACCTCAACCTTGGCCTGCAACATATCGTCCTGCTTGGAGACGGTTCAGCACCTTCTCTTTCGACATTTTGGACAACGTTGTTTCCTCACGCAACCTCCTGTGTTCGATGATGCCAGGGTGTCGCGTCGCTCTGGTAGGAAGACTGCTGTAGGAACAATGAGCGACTTGAGGTTCATCTTGTTGCCAAGGAGTGGGTCAGTGGTCAGCAGCATTGGCTTCGTCGGAGCGGGGTCAAATGATGGCCGAGGCGGAGGGCCGCCTGAGGCACCCTCTATAAAAGTATGATCTTGCTCAGTGATGGCGTCCGGGAGTTGTTGTGAGGCGGCTGGAAAAAAAAAGAGTTCCAGCGTAGGTCTTAAGCAGCACCGAGCTTTGCAATGGGGGTGGCCTGTCGCCGGCAAGAAACTGCGTAATGCGTCATTGTAGGCATTCCGATCTAAGGTGGTCTTCATTCCGCCACCTAGAACTCATTCTAGGTTGACCGTCATGCGCGATTATGGCATGGCATCCCCCAATCTGTAGATAGGATGCGACATGGTATTAGGGATCAATTATATTTGTCAGACGCCGTTAAGGACATAATACGCCCGAAATTGAGTCCGTTTCTGTGCATTACGGCCATGGACTGTGACATATGGTCGGAGCGCCAGAACAAATTCCTCTGCTAGAAGTTTGAAAAGCAATTCGAAATCGAATTTTATACGAAAGCCTAAGTTGGAATGATCGCTGATCACTACTACGACATTGCCATTGGCATGACAGAAGCAGAGTACCTGTTTGATCTCATTTAGGATGCGTTCACACGCCACGTCGTTGACGGCTTTAACATAGACCGTGCTGTTCACAATCAACAAGCGTGTGCCTGTCATGTCGGCTGCCATAATCTTGACTTCATCTCTCAGAAAACACTCCAGGGGAATAGTCACCGCAAAAAGTAAATCGGAGAGTAGATTTATGGTAGCGATTCGCCATGTATCGTAGACGCTAAGCCGGCCATTAAGTAACGGTCATTAGGATGTAAACAAGGCGAGCTCTCGCTCCGCATACTAAAACACAATAGCATGACTGCCCCATTGCACTGCCAAAGACAGTCTGACCTCGGCTACGAAGACGGGTATTGTCCCAAGTATAATGGCTATATAGAGTGCCTTGACTCATCAGACTAAATGATCAGCACATAATCTAAAAATGATGAGTCTCTTACGTTTCTCAAAGTTTAATCGTGTTGATACATGTTGTCTGCAGTCAACATATGTCTCGTCTTTTGGTCTCAACACGAATACAATAATAGATATTTACGTTATCACATCACTATCACGAGTGGTAGCCTATGGTGCCACCCTTAAGTAGATCTTTGACTTCCAATATCGGTGATGATAATCGCGTAATAAATTTATGAGGGTTTCTTCAGTTCTGTCAGACATACCCCTTCAGTTCTTACTGATTTCATACGTGATGTGCAATAGTGTCTTAATATCCATAGACCAAAAACAGTCCATGAGAGCCGGCCAGAGTGGCCGAGCGCTTCTAGGCGCTAGTCTGGAACCGCGCGACCGCTTTGGTCGCAGGTTCGAATCTTGCCTCGGGCATGGGTGTGTGTGTGATGTCCTTAGGTTAGTTAGGTTTAAGTAGTTCTAAGCTCTAGGGGACTGATGATCTCAGAAGTTAAGTCCGACAGTGCTCAGAGCCACATCAACCAGTCCATGAGAACGACATTTCGAACCACAGGTACCATCAAGCATTGGAAAAATTTTACTGACAAACTTCAAAATTCTATTTCCACTGTCAAAACTGACAGTTAGCACCTGGCTTGTATTTCCCTTCCCGATATGTACGTAAACTCGATTTCCCTAAGCACAACGAATAAACACTGCGGAATAGTCAAGCAGCATACTGAGACGTGATGAGCGGCACATATCATACAGCTCTGTCTTCCTTCTCCGGAAGCCTGCGGCTATGGACAACATCTCTTCAATAGCATACCGCAGTTCACATTATTAACACTACTGTTATTGTTATTTGCGACCACTGGAGAGAGAGCACAATTTTCGACCGCATGAATGTGTTTTAGGACGATTAGCAGCAAATTCGGTGATATAGTCGTTCTATCACACTCAACGCAAGTAAATTTGAAGGATCCAGTCGATAATCTGTCTCTTCCTCTCAGGATTTCTCGTAGTATTCATTCAGTTGGATGCTCGACTGTAATCCGTGTCTCTCTAATTCGGAAAACGTAAGATTGGCTTTTCTGTGAAATCTGGGCATTCGAGGGGTCATATTTCCCGATGATATTTCATTTCCTTAAGTTAGCTTTGAGACTTTCTTTGAATCTCCTCTTCGGACTTCCAACTATGTGACTAACAGCGGTTAGCTCAGCATCTACATGGACGAACCGATTACTGCGGGGCACGTTCATCCCTTCATGTCTGACATCTTCCTCGATGGAGACAGTATCTTACAGCTAGATAACTATTCATATCACTAGGCCATAAATGAGCCACAGTACTTTGAGGAGCATTAGAATTAACCTACGTAATGTTTTGGCCACCGATTTGCCTCCGTCTGAACACTGTGGAAAACATATGGGAAGCTATCCGGCGCCAGCTCCGTAGCCAAAAGTCACCAACCTGTTCACGGAATAATTAACACAACAACACAGTGCCTCACGATGTTACAGTTAATTAATTCTGTAATTTTAAATTAGTTTCTTGTATATGTATGGACTTTATTTGTCATTATTCACTGCCTAAAGAATTGTAATATAGTCATGTTAATACTGTTGGAGAATAATGCTCTGAAAAAGTGATTCGCCTTGAGTATTTGTTTCATCGAATCTGACAACAAAAGGCCTTACAATGAGTAACGTACTTCAGTAAATTTCGACTGACATCTTGATAGTTAGAAACCATTACTAGTTTGTATAAATTGCAAATATTTGGAATATACCACCAACACTTGACGTTCAACGCAGCTTTACAATACAAACTCGCGCGTGTGCAATTTTGGCCAGCTATTTTCTTCCTTTACAGTTATAATTATTACATAATTTCACTGTAAATTCAGTCAATCAATTTTATCTTTCATTCGTTTTTGGTCAGGCGACCGTAGTTAATTATCTTCAATTATGTGCATTTAGATTTTCATCCGGTTCCGCTTGAGTATTCAGAATTATTGCTAGCTGAAATAATTCATTTAACTTATTACAAAATTTTCTTTTGGGATCGTTATTGCGCGTGACGAGTATCTGTGCATTAGAGATCAGGTTAGAACTGTCTGCATTCTTCCGTTTAGCATTGTTCTTCGGAATCTATGCCTCTTGCCAGTAAATAAGGAACATTAGGTCATTAAAACCATTAATAAACTGCAGAGTGTAGGTACTTATACGTTGAGTAACCTGTGCGTACATATCTGGAGCCACAGGCCCCCGGAAATTTATCAGGCACTTGTCAAATCGATGTCATGCAGAATCGGTGCTGTATAGCGTTCTAGAAGTGTGCCAACAAGCTATTAAGCAGATTTCGTCGTGTTTTTGCTATCAGTATCTATTCACTAAACCACTGTGAAGTACGGCCAGGTGATACTGTTCCCCTCATTCAGGTTTCTCTCCCTTCCATTCACTTACGGCGAGCGATATGCCTCTGCTCGTTGTAACTAGTCTAGTCTGCGTGGTCCCCAAGATTCTAGTATGTGCTTAGATTCCTCAATGGTAGTTCTTGAAAAATTTTAATTTCACGGTATAGTCGATGTCTATGTTGAAGCGTCTGTCAATATAGAATTTTGAGCATCTACATGGCACTCTCTCTGCTATCAAACAAACCTGAGCCAATTTTTTAAATGCGGTCAGTATTCCCTGATTATTCTATTTAGTATGAGTCGCACTAGAATTTTCTGTCTCCTAGAGTGCATTTTTACAGTGTTCTAGGCAGTACAGAGTACATGCTTTGGAGTGCAATGATCGCATCTGCTGCTACCATGCACAACGGACAAGACTTGCTGACTATGCATGCGTTGGCTCTGTGCAAGTACCTCCAACACATTTGTCAGTAATTCGTTCATTCATTTAAATGCGGAACCCGTTAGTTGTCCACATCTACAACTACATCTACATCGACGTACATACTCCATAAGCCACTGTATGGTGCGTGGCGGAGGACTTCCTGTACCACTATTAGTCATTTCTTTTCCTTAGAGCGAGGTAAAAGAGACTGTCTACATGCCTCCGTTTGAGCCCTAATTTCTCGTATCTTGTCTTCGTTGTGCATACACGAAATGTATGTTCGCGAAGGGAAATCGTTCTGCAGGCGGCTTCAAATGTCGCTTCTCTGGGGTGCCATATTAAATGCTTTTCGGAAATACGGAAATGTAGGAATATAGAACTGTCTGTTGTCATTCATCCACAGTTCGCAGTACATTATGTGAGAAAAGGACAAGCTGCGTTTCACGCGAGTGATACTTTATAAAATCGTGCTGATTCGTGTGCATAAGCTTTTCCGTCGCTAGGAAATTGGTTATGTTAGAACTGAGAATATGTTCAAGACTTCTGCAGCAATGCCATGTTAAAGACAGTGGTCTGTAATTTTGCGGGTCCGTTTTTTTGCCCTTCTTATGCACAGGAGTTTTCTGCGCATTTTTCCAGTCTCTTCTGACTTTGCCCTCGATGACAGATTCGCAATAAGTGCACGCTAGATAAGGGGGCCAGTTCCGTAGAGTACTCTTGTAAAACCGAACTGGGATTCCATGACGATCTGGCGACTTACTTGTTTTACTTGTTTCTGTTGTTTATCTCCCCGAGATATGCCTATTACTGTGTGGTCCGTTCAATAGCCACACTACGATATGTTTGTATGATTCTTCTGCGTGAACTATTTCTTAAAAGCGAAATTTAAAACTTCTGAGTTCGTTTTCCTAGCTTGAGCAGCAGTCTAGTCAACGAATAACTGGATGGAAGCCTTAGACCCGCTGAGTGATTTCATTAATGTACTTGTAACAAGGAAATACTAATCAGTGTCTATTATTTTGATATGAAGGTGGGTTGTATATAAGCCGAAACTAGTTATCAAATAACTAGACAATCAAGAGTTTTCCTGAATCCACAGCTTCAATAAAAATTACTTTGAAGGAGAATTAAGATGTAATATTTTTGTATTTTTTATCTTATTATAGCATTTACCTTTTTTATTTTTTATCTATAATAAGATTTACCAAAAATTTCAAAGAACTCTTATAAAATCTAGTCCTTGGCGCCAGAAATATTAGAGAGAACTATTGCGTGTCTAGCTTACCGTCCAGCCGAAGGCGGTATTGGGCGGTCGACCACATTTAATTAAGCAAATGCTTGTCTGCTTTACGGTTTGAGCCTCAGGTAACAGACACGCAACCACATAAACCTACTAGGACAGGTACTTAACAGTTAGTAGCTTTACGCTACTTCGGTAGCGCCTCGCGTTCTGCATGAGGTTACTGTGATGTCAAAGTGAAACATGAAGCAACAAGGATATAAGAAGCAGACTAGTACAAGAAAAGAGGGCTTTCTTTATCCAGAGAACTACATAGTATCGAATATAGACAAGAGAAAGAAATGTTTGAATATGTACGTCTTGATTTCAGCTCTGTATGAAACTGAATCACAGGCATCAGAAAAAGTGGAAAAATTGAAAATCGGAGTCACTGACATTTGGTGTTTCAGAAGGAAGTTAAAAATTACATGGACTGATAACGTATGATATGACGAGGATGTCTACACAATCAGCGAAGAAAAAAACTTTCGGAAAACACCAATTAGACGAGGGTACAGGAAGATATGAGCGAATAACATCTATGGTACCAGAGAGCAAAAATTGTAATGACAGACAGAGATTAGAATATTTGTTGTCTGTATCTGCTTACACTGGGCATAAGTGCTACTCTGAGATGAGAAGTCCGA
Organism: Schistocerca nitens; assembly: GCF_023898315.1. Lineage (NCBI taxonomy): Eukaryota > Metazoa > Arthropoda > Insecta > Orthoptera > Acrididae > Schistocerca > Schistocerca nitens. Next base: position 709,239,510 of record NC_064614.1, on the reverse strand, counting down.
GCGAGGTGGCGGAGTGGTTACGACACTGGACTCGGATTCGGGAGGACGACGGTTCAATTCACGTCCAGCCTATCGATATGCATCTATACAGATGACGTTAATATCGTTTACACAAGGTATAAAATGGGAGTGCATTGGCGGAGCTGTCATTTGTATCCATGTGAGTCACGTGAAAAGACTTCCGACGAGATTATGGCCACCCGATGGGAATTAACCGTTCCAGACATGAATTTGTCCCAAGGAAGGAAAATTTTTCTTTATGTGACAGTGCTCTTACGTGATTTTTTAAAGATTTTAGATGCAAGATTTGTACAAAAATATGTACTAATTTTCAAAAAAAATGTACACTTGGCCTCATGCTATGGACTAAAATAACTAATTATGAAATTTTCTCTATTGAAGTAAATAAAATGATCAATCAATAATTTCCATTCCAAATAAAAATTATAATATTCAACTGTACAGTGCATCCAAGCATATCTTAATATTCTGGTGGTCAAGAGCTGCTTCACGCTGCTACACTGACTCGCTAATATTTTCATAGTGATGTCCAACAGTTGGCAGCGCTTGAGCGCGATGAAATGGTTGAACTTCACAAACATGTGCCTCAGTTTGCCATTGGGAAAAAAATACTTATATTGCAGGTAAGACACAGTAAAAATTACTGTACGCAATTGTAGCCAGAAGGACTGAAAGGATCAACAGACAAAGAGCGCCGATTGGTAGCTGGAGTTAGACGCACGAGGCATTCCATTTCTGAAGTCGTCAGGGAATTCAATATTCCGAAATTCACAGTCTCATGAGTGCGTCGAGAATACCAAATTTCAGGCACTACTTCTCACCACGAATAACGCACTGGCCGATGGCCTTCACTTAACGACCCAAACGAGCGGCGTTTGCGTAGAGTTTTCACTGTTAACAGATAAGCAACACTGCGTGAAAAAACCGCAGAAAACAATGTGGGCCATAGGGCTAACGTATTCGTCAGGGGAGTGTGGCGAAACTTTGTGATAATGGGCTATGGCAGCAGACGATCGACGTTAGGGTCTTTGCTAAGAGCACCACGTCAAGAAGGCACTGTGGGAGCCGGTGGTGACTCAATAATGGTGTGGACTGTGTTTACATGCAATGGACTGTATCCTTATGTCTATCTGAAACGATTATTGACAAGAAATGGTAACTTTCGGCTACTTGGTTACCATTTGCAGCTAGGGTCAGTGTCGTCCTAACCGCCGTCTGCTTCACATCTGCTGTGCAGCGAGCTACCTTAATTTGAGTATTAACTGTATTTTTCTTACTTGTCACTTCTTCTTCCGTGTGTTTTTGCTTTTAGGAAGCTTTAATTGTCGAGTGCTATTAATAGTGTTCCATAGATTTCGTGTTTGTTTTGAATACAGTCAGAGAGAGTCCCTTTAGTCAACCATAGTGCCAGTAGTGCTAGTGTTTGTTTTCAATACAGTCCAGAGACAGGTAGTGCTATTTTCATTGCTTTCTACAAGAAGTTGCTAGCAATCACAGTTTAGTCAATAATCAGCCGCCTTTAGTGAATTAGCAGTCTAGTTAAAAGTTGATTAACTCTCTTCAGTAAATAGATTCCTTAGGATGGATAGGATGTGTGACTGCTGTGTACGGACGCAGGAGGAGCTGGCCACTGTTCGCGAACAGCTGAACGTGTTGATGGCCGCGGTCAGCCGTCTTCAGGCTGCTACCTCGGAGTGTAGCGGCAGTGGGGAGTCTGGTGCGTCGCAAAGTACACCCCAGGTGTTACATGCTTCACCCACTGTCCCTGCTGTCGAGACATCTTCGCGGGTACCGGGCGCGGTTTGGCCACCCTCTCCCCAAGGGGAGTGGCGGGTTCAGCGGCGTTCGCGGCGCACGAGGCGGAGGGTAACTGTGGAGGCTGGCCGTGTGGCGTCGCCTGCTCTGCCTGTGAGTGGACATGTGGCTGCTCCTTCAGCAAGGTCCGAGCAGGCACACGGGGGGAGGGGTTTATTAGTTATTGGGAGCTCCAACGTTAGGCGGGTGATGGAGCCCCTTAGGGAAATAGCGGAAAGGTCGGGGAAGAAGGCCAGTGTTCACTCTGTCTGCTTGCCGGATGGTCTCATCCGAGATGTGGAGGAGGCCCTACCGGCGGCGATAGAGAGCACTGGGTGCACCCGACTGCAAATTGTTGCTCATGTCGGCACCAATGACTCCTGCCGTCTGGGTTCAGAGGTCATCCTCAGTTCGTACAGGCGGTTGGCGGAATTGGTGAAGGCGGAAAGCCTCGCTCGCGGGGTGGAATCAGAGCTAACTATTTGTAGTATCGTTCCCAGAACCGATCGCGGTCCTCTGGTTTGGAGCCGAGTGGAAAGCTTAAACCAGAGGCTCAGACGATTCTGCGGAGATCTGGGGTGCAAATTTCTCGACCTCCGCTATCGGGTGGAGAAATGTAGGGTCCCCCTGAATAGGTCAGGCGTGCACTACACGCCGGAAGCGGCTACAAGGGTAGCGGAGTACGTGTGGAGTGCACATGGGGTTTTTTTAGGTTAGAGAATTCCCTCCCTAGGCCCGACAAGACGCCTCCTGAGACGCGGCAAGGTAGGAGTAGGCAAAATGCAACAATGAATAACAATATTAATGTGCTAATAGTAAACTGCAGGAGCGTCTATAGAAAGGTCCCAGAACTGCTCTCATTAATAAACGGTCACAACGCCCATATAGTACTAGGGACAGAAAGTTGGCTGAAACCAGATGTAAACAGTAATGAAATCCTAAACTCAGATTGTAATGTATACCGCAGAGACAGGCTGGACAGTGAAGGGGGAGGCGTGTTTATAGCGATAAGAAGTGCAATAGTATCGAAGGAAATTGACGGAGATCCGAAATGTGAAATGATTTGGGTGAAGGTCACGGTTAAAGCAGGCTCAGACATGGTAATTGGATGTCTCTATAGGCCCCCTGGCTCAGCAGCTGTTGTGGCTGAGCACCTGAAGGATAATTTGGAAAATATTTCGAGTAGATTTCCCCACCATGTTATAGTTCTGGGTGGAGATTTTAATTTTCCGTATATAGACTGGGAGGCTCAAACGTTCATAACGGTTGGCAGGGACAAAGAATCCAGTAAAATTTTTTTAAGTGCTTTATGTGAAAACTACCTTGAGCAGTTAAACAGAGAAGCGACTCGTGGCGATAACATATTAGACCTTCTGGTGACAAACAGACCCGAACTATTTGAAACAGTTAACGCAGAACAGGGAATCAGCGATCATAAAGCGGTTACGGCATCGATGATTTCAGCCGTAAATAGAAATATTAAAAAAGGTAGGAAGATTTTTCTGTTTAGCAAAAGTGACAAAAAGCAGATTACAAACTACCTGACGGCTCAACACAAAAGTTTTGTCTCAAGTATAGATACTGTTGAGGATCAGTGGACAAAGTTCAAAACCATCGTACAATATGCGTTTGATGAGTATGTGCCAAGCAAGATCGTAAGAGATGGAAAAGAGCCACCGTGGTACAACAACCGAGTTAGAAAACTGCTGCGGAAGCAAAGGGAACTTCACAGCAAACATAAACATAGCCTAAGCCTTGCAGACAAACAAAAATTACGCGAAGCGAAATGTAGTGTGAGGAGGGCTATGCGAGAGGCGTTCAATGACTTCGAAAGTAAAGTTCTATGTACTGACTTGGCAGAAAATCCTAAGAAATTTTGGTCTTATGTCAAAGCGGTAGGTGGATCAAAACAAAATGTCCAGACACTCTGTGACCAAAATGGTACTGAAACAAAGGATGACAGACTAAAGGCCGAAATACTAAATGTCTTTTTCCAAAGCTGTTTCACAGAGGAAGAGTGCACTGTAGTTCCTTCTCTAGATTGTCGCACAGATGACAAAATGGTAGATATCGGAATAGACGACAGAGGGATAGAGAAACAATTAAAATCGCTCAAAAGAGGAAAGGCCTCTGGACCTGATGGGATACCAGTTCGATTTTACACAGAGTAGGCGAAGGAACTTGCCCCCCTTCTTGCAGCGGTGTACCGTAGGTCTCTAGAAGAGCGTAGCGTTCCAAAGGATTGGAAAAGGGCACAGGTCATCCCAGTTTTCAAGAAGGGACGTCGAACAGATGTGCAGAACTATAGACCTATATCTCTAACGTCGATCAGTTGTAGAATTTTGGAACACGTATTATGTTCGAGTATAATGACTTTTCTGGAGACTAGAAATCTACTCTGTAGGAATCAGCATGGGTTTCGAAAAAGACGGTCGTGCGAAACCCAGCTCGCGCTATTCGTCCACGAGACTCAGAGGGCCATTGACACGGGTTCACAGGAAGATGCTGTGTTTCTTGACTTCCGCAAGGCGTTCGATACAGTTCCCCACAGTCGTTTAATGAACAAAGTAAGAGCATATGGACTATCAGACCAATTGTGTGATTGGATTGAAGAGTTCCTAGATAACAGAACGCAGCATCTCATTCTCAATGGAGAGAAGTGATTTCAGGTGTGCCGCAGGGTAGTGTCATAGGACCGTTGCTATTCACAATATACATAAATGACCTTGTGGATGACATCGGAAGTTCACTGAGGCTTTTTGCAGATGATGCTGTGGTGTATCGAGAGGTTGTAACAATGGAAAATTGTACTGAAATGCAGGAGGATCTGCAGCGAATTGACGCATGGTGCAGGGAATGGTTCAAAATGGCTCTGAGCACTATGGGACTCAACTGCTGAGGTCATTAGTCCCCTAGAACTTAGAACTAGTTAAACCTAACTAACCTAAGGACATCACAAACATCCATGCCCGAGGCAGGATTCGAACCTGCGACCGTAGCGGTCTGGCGGTTCCAGACTGCAGCGCCTTTAACCGCACGGCCACTTCGGCCGGCTGCAGGGAATGGCAATTGAATCTCAATGTAGACAAGTGTAATGTGCTGCGGATACATAGAAAGATAGATCCCTTATCATTTAGCTACAAAATAGCAGGTCAGCAACTGGAAGCAGTTAATTCCATAAATTATCTGGGAGTACGCATTAGGAGTGATTTAAAATGGAATGATCATATAAAGTTGATCGTCGGTAAAGCAGATGCCAGACTGAGATTCATTGGAAGAATCCTAAGGAAATGCAATCCGAAAACAAAGGAAGTAGGTTACAGTACGCTTGTTCGCCCACTGCTTGAATACTGCTCAGCAGTGTGGGATCCATACCAGATAGGGTTGATAGAAGAGATAGAGAAGATCCAACGGAGAGCAGCGCGCTTCGTTACAGGATCATTTAGTAATCGCGAAAGCGTTACGGAGATGATAGATAAACTCCAGTGGAAGACTCTGCGGGAGAGACGCTCAGTAGCTCGGTACGGGCTTTTGTTAAAATTTCGAGAACATACCTTCACCGAAGAGTCAAGCAGTATATTTCTCCCTCCTACGTATATCTTGCGAAGAGACCATGAGGATAAAATGAGAGAGATTAGAGCCCACACAGAAGCATACCGACAATCCTTCTTTCCACGAACGATACGAGACTGGAATAGAAGGGAGAACCGATAGAGGTACTCAGGGTACCCTCCGCCACACACCGTCAGGTGGCTTGCGGAGTATGGATGTAGATGTAGATGTAGATGTATTCATGGATATCATGTTATGGATGGGAATGCGCCATGTCACCTACAAACAATTGTTCGCGATCGGTTTGAATAACATTTTGGACAGTCTGAGCGAATGATTTCGACACCCAGTTCGCCCAACATGAATCCCATCGAACATTTATGGGACATAATCGAGAGATCATTTTGTGCACAGTATCCTGCTTCAGAAACACTGTTCCAATTATGGATGGCTATAGAGGCATCATGGCTCGATGTTTCTGCAGGGGACTACCAACGACTTGTTGAGTCCATGGCACGTCGAATTGTTGCACTACACGTGTCAAAGGAAGTCCGACATAATATTAGGAGGAATCCCAACCCTTTTGTCAAGTCTATATAAAACTCTAAAGCACTTCGTCTTCAGGCCACAAGTAGCCCATCGGGACCAGCCGACCACCGTGTCATCCTCAGATGAGGATCCTGATAGGAGAGGCGTGTGGTCAGCACACTGCTCTCCCTGTCGCTGTGATCTGTGACCGACGCAACTACTATTCGGTCAAGCAGTCCTTCAATTGGCATCACGAGGCTGAGTGCATCCCGAAAAACGGCCACAGCGCATGGCGGCTCGGATGGTCACCCATCCAAGTGCAGGCCACACCCGACAGCGCTTAACTTCGGTGATCTGACGGGAACCGGTGTATCCACTGCGGCAAGGCCGTTTCTATGTCTACGTAAATGAGTACTTTATTGAGCATCACTAGCTATTTTCGAGTATGTTCTGAATATGAAGTGTACAAGAATGATGTGTCTAAGTTCAGTGTGCACTTGGGAGTGGTTTTTGATTAATAAAGTACTCATCTAAACAACCAGTCTGCTGCGAACGGTATCAGTCTTAGTAGCTTTAGTGTAACATGAAACATCTCACTATTGTGATTGTATGCAGTAAACCCGCATTCCCCTCGCGTGTTTGGTGCTGCACTCTGGCTTAAAATCCGTGTTGGTATTTCTCATTTGTTGCTGTGGTACATCGATGATACCGTGGTCTAGGGGCAGCGTCTATAAATAGTAATCAAAACGTCCTCGGTACCGGTTTGGAACCCCACCACTTTTTAAATAAAAGTCATTAGCATTGGTGGCCGAAGAATATCGGCATAAGAATCCATTCTCATTCTGCCAATGGACTCGTCAAAGCGGACAGAGTTTCAGTGCACTCTCTTGCCCTTGGAGTGGGAAACTGCCTTAAGGGTGGCAGAATCAGCAATGATCAACGCCATGATGATACAGAAGGCAATAGAAACAACTGAATTAAAGACAAGTAATGTGTATCGACACGGCATGTGGACAGTAACTGAAAATGTGTAATGATGATCTCTTCATTGGAACCCGCCAGGATAGCCGAGAGCGCTAATGCGCTGCTTCGTGGACTCGGGTAGGCGCGCTGGCCCCGGATCGAATCCGCCCGGCGGATTAACGACGAGGGCCGATGTTCCGGCTAGCCTGGATGTGGTCTTTAGGCGGTTTTCCACATCACGCTAGGTGAACACCGGTCTGGTCCCCACGTTCCGCCTCAGTTACACGACTCCAGGCAGCTGAAAACTTTTGCAATACTTCACGGTTTCCACCTGACACATACATCTGGGGTACACTACTTTCGTCCTGTGGGGTTTGGGGTGGCGTCAGGAAGGGCATCCGGCTACCCTCTGCAACTAACACTGCCAAATCCGTATTAACAAGGCCGATCCCGCGTTGGTGCGGGACAAAAGCCCAAAGAGGGAAGGAAAGAATGATCTCTTCATTGGCGTAAGATTCATGAATAGTTCCCCATTTGGATCTCTGTGAGGTGATTGCCAAGGGGGGGTGGGGGGGGGGGGGGAGACCACGAGAAAAAGACTGAATAATCAACGATAGGATAACGTTCTAAGACTCAGGACGTGGAATGTCAGAAGTTTAAACGTGGTAGGGTAGCTAGAAAATCTGAAAAAGGAAATGCAATGGCCCTCTCTAGATATAGTGGACGTCACTCAAGTGAAGTGGAAAGAAGACAAGGATTTCTGGTCAGTCGAGTATAGACTGATAGCAGCAAAAAATGGTATGACGGGAGAGGAATTCGCTCGAACAGGAAGTAGGGCACAGATTAAGTTACTGTGAAGAGTTCAGTGACAGGATGCCCTCATCAGACGAGAGAGAGAGAGAGAGAGAGACTAGCGTGGGGAGCTGCATCAAACCAGTCTTTGGACAGAAGACCACAACAACTAAGGCAGCTGAGTATTTGTAAAACCTTATCTTCTAACAGTTGTTTAAAACTTGCTTTGGTATCTGTGTCTGAACGCAAGCAGTATAAGAGTACAAAGACACTTTTCAGTTCCGTGATCTACTCGGCGAATTTCACCTGCATGAGTTTGGGCGTTAGGTGGCATAATTCAGTAAGTTCATCGTTCCGAAAAGTCGCTTGAAATGTCCATCATTATTTTTTAATTCCTTCTAGTTTTTCAGTGTCGCAGCTTTACAAGCAATAGGATTTAGCTTAGACTGGTACTTTTTCTCTACCCACCAAAGTGGTGCAGTGGTTAGAACAGTGGACTCGCAATCGGGAGTGCGACGGTTCAAACCCGCGTCCGGCCATCCTGATTTAGGGAATCCTTACTTTGGTCCAGAGTGTATAGCAATTAGGTTCCTTTCAGAGTATGCTGAAGCATTAGCTCGATACTTAACAATCATATACAACCGTTCGCTCGACGAAAGATCCGTACCCAAAGACTGGAAAGTTGCACAGGTCACACCAATATTCAAGAAAGGTACTAGGAGTAATCTACTTAATTACAGGCCCATATCATTAACGTCGATATGCAGCAGGATTTGGAACATACATTGTGTTCGAACATTACAAATTACCTCGAAGAAAACGGTCTATTGACGCACAGTCGACATGGGTTTAGAAAAAATCGTTCTTGTGAAACACAACTAGCTTTTTATTCACATGAAGTATTGAGTGCTACTGACAAGGGATTTCAGATCGATTCCGTATTTCTGGTTTTCCGGAAGGTTTTTGACACTGCACAACACAAGAGGCTTGTAGTGAAATTGCGTTATGTGACTGGATTTGTGACTTTCTGTAACAGAGTTCACAGTTCGCAGTAATTGACGGAAAGTCATCGAGTAAAACAGAAGTGATTTCTGGCGTTCCCCAAGGTGGTGTTATAGGCTCTTTACCTTACCTTATCTACATAAACGAATTGGGAGACAATCTGAGCAGCCGTATTAGGTCGTTTGCAGATGACGCTGTCGTTTATCGACTAGTAAAGTCATCAGAAGATCAAAACAAATTGCAAACCGATTTAGAAAACATATCTGAATGGTGCGAAAATTGGCAGTTGACCCTAAATAACGAAATGTGTGAGGTCATCGACATGAGTGCTAAAAGGCATTCGTTAAACATCGGTTACACGATTAATCAATCAAATATTAAGCCCATAAATTCAACTAAATACCTAGGAATTACAATTACGACCAACTTAAATTGGAAGGAACGCATAGCAAATGTTGTGGGGAAGGCTAACCAAAGACTGTGTTTCACTGGCAGGACACTTGGAAAATGTAACAGAACTAGTAAGGAGACTGCCTACACTACGCTTGTCCGTCCTCTTTTAGAATACTGCTGCGTGGTATGGGATCGTTAGCAGATAGGACTGACGGGGTACATTGAAAAAGTTCAAAGAAGGGCAGCACGTTTTGTATTATCGCGAAATATGGGAGAGAGTGTCACAGAAATGGTACAGGATTTGGACTGGAAATCATTAAAAGAAAGGCGTTTTTCGTTGCGACGGAATCTTCTCACGAAATTCCAATCACTAACTTTCTCCTCCGAATGCGAAAATATTTTGTTGACACCAACCTACATAGGGTGAAACGGTCACCACGATAGAATAAGGGAAATCAGAGCTCGTACGGAAAGATATGTGTTCATTCTTTCCGCGCGCTATACGAGATTGGAATAATAAAGAATTGTGAAGGTGGCTCGTTGAACCCTCTGCCAGGCACTTAAATGTGATTTGCAGAGTATCCACGTAGATGTAGATATAGTTGTAGAGTCTGTGAGGTTCTGGAAGGTACCGATAGCGCTGTGAAGCGATGCCAGCTTCAGCCCTGTGGCCGGCTGCGCTACGCTTCTTGCTTGACGATCCACGGCGCGAACAGCACCATCGAGATGGTCCCACCAGTTCTCAATTGGATTGAGATCCGGCGAGTTTGGTTACCAGAATGACGAGATCACCTCAGTAATGGCACGAAAACTTTCCCCAGACCATATCGCTCCCTCTTCCGGCATAGATCATTCCACAGATTGTTGTAGGGTGTTTACTTTCAGACGTTTCCGCTGATGGAACATAGGACTTGATTCATCTGAAAATACATTCTGCCGCCATTCAGTGGACGTCCAGTTGCGGTATTGGCGTGCAAATTCCAGCCTACGTTGTCGATGACCGCAGTCAGAACGGGTGGATGAACGAGGCGCCTACTGCAGAGGCCCATACGCAGAAACGTTCGATCATTGAGTAGACGCTGTTGGTAGCCTTTGTTTCACCCGGACTTCAGTTGCTCAACAGCTGAGCGTCTATTCGTCCGTGCATATCTCCGGAGCCGTCGTCCATCCCTGTCATCTTATTTTTTTTTTTTTTCTTTATTGTGATTTCATTCCCCTGCCCCATATGGGCAGGGGAGGGCTGTCAGCGGCACAATATGCCCCTCTTCAGCCGAGTGACATGACAACTAAAATAAGAATAAAATGTTACATACATAAGGCGATAAAAAAGGGGAACATAAAACAGAGTAATTGGAGAAAATGGAGGTAAAAATAGACTGACATGGAGACGTTCATGGGGGACAGTTAAAAAAGTCACCAGAAAGTTAAAAAACACAGTTGACGATTCTTAAAACACAGAGAAGACACTGAATGGACATGTAAAGGTAAAAAGTCGGCCACAGTATTAAAAACACTCCAGAACAACACACTTAAAACCCACTTGTAGCACACAAGACGAAGAATAAAATTGCCAGGTGGGACCTGCCGAGGGAAAGGTCAGAGAGGGTGGAGAAAGAGGGCAGAGCAAGGGGCAGCAGGGGAAGCGGCGTGATGAAGAGAGTAAGCTGGTACACGAAGAGGCAGGAGACACATGGGGCGGGAGATGAAGAGGGAAGACAGGGCATGAGGGAGTGCAGAGACACTGAAAGGGGGCACAAGAGAGGGAGGGGGAATAGGAGGGGGAAGCCACTCAGGAGGAGGGAGGGGGGGAGAGGGAGCCCTGAGGAGGAGGCAGGAAGATGGGGTTAGAGTTGGTAGGAAGGGTAGATGTCAGGGCGAAGCTCATCATCCGTGAGATCCCTGTCATCTATGGCCCGTGATGCCCACAGTTGCCTCGACGCCGGTTTTGGATAGCGCGATTTTGCTATGCACAGTATACTTCAACCACGGTGACATGAGAACAATTTAAAAACTTAGCTGTTTCGGAAATGCTTCTACTTTTGGCCCGAAAGCCAATGGTCTGGCCATTTTGGACGTCAGATAAATCTCTCCGTTTCCGTATTGCGACAACGTCTGCACTGTTTTCCGCACCCCTCGGACACGCTTTATATGTTCTCCACTGCTAGTGCTGCCATCTGTTGTCTGTGGATGGTTATTGCATAATGACGTTCAACACAGGCGGTAGTCACAGTAATGTGACCGGGCCGTGTATATTCCTTCCACCTTTCAGCTTTCTCGTTTTTGGTTGTACTCGCTTACAATCCGAACTCTTGACATTCGCACAGCTGCTTCTCTTATCTGAAGAGCTCTCTTTAATTTTCCTACAGACGGCATCTCTCTTTCCCCTAATCATGCATGTTTCTACAGCTTTGCATTTTCCTCTAGAAATTCTTGCTTAGCCATTTCATTCTTTTGTAATTGTTATTATGTAGATTCCTATATTCCCTTTCGAATCATTCATTTGTTGCTTTTGATATTTTATCCTTTCGTCAGTTAAACTCAGTGTCTCCTACCTTATCGAAGATTTCTACTACGTCATGACATTTTACCCATTTGATCCTCTTTTACTTACCCTATTTCTCAAAGCTACCCATTCGTCATCTGTTATATTTCTCTCTCCTGTTTCAGTCCAATGTTCCCTAATTCGCCGCGCGACAGTCTCAACTACCTTAGGTTCCTTCATTTCATTAAGGTTCTGTCTTCTCAAATTCCCACCTTTTCGCAATTTCTTCAGTTTTAATCTGCAGTTCATACACCACAAATTATGTGCAGAGTCCATAGCTGATCCTGGAAATGTCGATTTTGAAATCTTTGTCTTCCCATTATACAATCTGTCTGAAACTTTCCAGTGTCCCAGTCATCTACCCTATAAGTAACATTCTTTCATGATTCTTAAGCCAACTGTCACATATGATCAAATTACGCTCTGTGCGAAATGCTTTATCCTATGGACTCTATCAAAATTATCACCTGACGTAGTCTAGTCCTCTTGAATAGATGAGAGGCTACATCCCTCATTGAAGCATGACTTACCCACCCATACCACAGCGGAGCATTTATTCAAGCATCGCTTTGCGGCGCGCAAAATGCAAAGGATGAATTGTTTCACACAGATCTTACCTTCTTACCACAATACATTGGTTTAGTACTTTCTAATCTTCCCAGCGTTCTTAGCTGCTTGAAATAATCGGTTTCATTAGGATAGGCAGAATTAAAACAATTCCTAATAGACAAATCGCAATCCGATGACTCTTATCACAGCAACATCTCTCTTCACAATGATCTCAGCAATTACGCTCTTTTATTCATCTGCCAATATTCTGGCGCGGTCTTCTTGGCTGTCCTTTACAATCATACTCCTCATCCTCCCCCCCCCCCCCCACCACACACACACAAACTCTCACAAATTCGCTCCATTATCAAGCAGACTAATCCTTGATGTTTCAGATTGTGTCCTATCAACCGATACCTTCTTTTTTAGTCAAGCTGTGCCATGAACGTCTTTTGTCCCAGTTTAGATTCAGTATCTGTTCATTATTTATCCGATCTACTCAGCTAATCATCGGCATTCTTCTGTACGTAATCCATTCTCTTCTTGCCTTAATAGTCAATCGTCCACATTTCGTTTCTGTACAAGTCTACACTCCAGACACGCACCATCAGATAAGAATTCCTAACAGTTAAAAGTATATTCGTTATTAACAAAATTCCCTTTTTCGAAAAAGGTTTTCTTAAGGCTGCCGTTCTGCATTTTATATTCTCTCTAGTCGTCATTAATTGATTTTCTGTTCAGAAAGGAAGACACCTGTACTACTTTTTGTGAGAAGTTCGGCATGTGCATAGAGTATTTAGAGTTGATTTTCACATTTGTTTAGATATTGTGAAGGCTCTTAGCCATTGTAATTATACAGCAAACAGGACAAGCACTATGTTAGGAGTCGACAGCGGTGGTTTTCGTAGCATACAAATGTTGCTAGCGAGTGTCAGAAGCGGAAACAGTGTTCAAATGTGGTGCTTGCCCCAACGTTGCCGTTACCGGTGACGTATCGTAACAACAGATTCCCTTGTGAAAGATGGTCTCCAAATTCACTTCTTTAGTAGTACCTGAAAAAATGACCTAATTTATAAACTAGTTTTTGTGTACAACCGGAAAAACGTCAGTGCTCCTTAAACGACTTCTTGGCTAGTAAGACAAGATATTTGATGAGGGTGAGGCTTAATTTCTGACCAGTAGGTAGTCAGCTAGAAAGTGTGGTGAAGTTGTGCAGCAGCTAGCACCGTTTCTTTCCACCTGCCAATAGTGTACTTTAGTTAAGCTATTTCCATGTTTCATACTTCATTTTTGCGACTTCTCACTGTGATGCGGAACGAAACAGTGTTACAATTATGATACACTTTCTCAGCGAAGAATATAGCTATTTTCTGATCAATTCCATTTCAAATTTTAACATTTTCAATGCAAAAATTACATATTATCTTTAACTCAGACAATAGTTCCATCGTAAGCAGTAAGAACTATTTTTGCTAGTCAGATGTACGGAAGCAGATAATTTATTTATATAAGAAGAACAATATCGATGGTTATGGTATACCTGTAGCCTTTCTAAAGTTGTTGTTTCGTCGTCTATACCACTTGGGTTTCATAATTAATCATTCTGCTTCCTTTTAGTTAGATATGTAGCAGTTTAGTGAACAATAAAAGAAGTTATTTGAAGACAATACGATACACGACTTTGTCGTGCAGTCATACACTAAGTAGCCTACGTGTCTTCCGTGTCATTTAGGTGCGCGAACGTAACAATGCCTCAGTGCAGTGTGAAAGTGACCAGACAGCTGAGAAAAGGCACGCCATTCACAGAAGCAGAAAGGAGGAGGCGCAAGGTGACCTGCTCGGCAAAGGCGATGGTGGCGAGGGCGCAGGTGGGGGTGGAGGCAGAGCTGGAGGTGGAGGTGCCTGCGGCAGCTGGAGGGGCGGCGGTGGGCGGCGATTTCCACCCCCGTTCAGTCGATGGCCAGCGCTCCCGTGGCCGCAGCTCACCTATCGACCGGCGTCGCCCAAAAGTCGGCCGCGCAGACCTCGATTTCGCACGGTAGGCTACGAGCTGGTTGGCGGCACACTTCTCCTACTTGTGTAAAAGCGGTCCGCAAGCCGTAAGATCTGACACGCAAGGATCACATCGGCAATCGGCACATAATGTGTAATCAACAAGCTCTGGTCACTCGCTGATATTCGTAGAAAAGTAACAGCGCACATGACATTTTTTGCTGCCACTGCAGCAAATACACACATCAAAAAAAGTTTTGCATCACCTCGGTTCCGGAACCTGTACAGGAAATTGGAATAGAGATCAACATAAACATCATTTCTACCCTTTTTACTGCTCATGAAAACCACACATTGCATGTTGTACCACCATAAAGCGAGACCAGATTTCTGTACACACCGGTACCTCTAATACCCAATAGCACGTCCCCTTGCATTGATGCATGCCTGTATTCGTCGTGGCATACTATCCGCAAGTTCATCAAGGCACTGTTAGTCCAGATTGTTCCACCCCTCAACGGCGATTCGGCGTAGATCCCTCAGAGTAGTTGGTGGGTCACTTCGTCCTTAAACATCCCTTTTCAATCTATGCCAGACATGTTCGATCGGATTCATGTCTGGGGAACATGTTCGATCGGATTCATGTCTGGGGAACATGCTGGCCACTGTATTCGAGCGATGTCGTTATCCTGAAGGAAGTCATTCACGAGACGTGCACGATGGGGGCGCGAACTGTCGTCCAAGAAGACGAACGCCTCGCCAATATACTGCCGATATTGTTGCACTATCGGTCGGAGGATGGCGTTCACGTATCGTACAGCCGTTACAGCGCCTTCCACGACCACCAGCGGCGTCCGTCGGCCCCCACATAATGCCACCCCAAAACAACAGGAAACCTCCATCTTGCTGCACTCGCTGGACAGTATGTCTAAGGCGTTCAGCGTAACCGGGTGGCCTCCAAACACGTCTCTGACTATTGTGCAGTTGAAGGTATATGCTACACTCAGCCGGCCGGAGTGGCTGAGCGGTTCTAGGCGCTACGGTCTAGAACCGCGCGACCGCTACGGTCGCAGGTTCGAATCCTGCCTCGGGCATGGATGAGTGTGATGTCCTTAGGTTAGTTAGTTTTAAGTAGTTCTAAGTTGTAGGGGACTGATGACCTCAGAAGTTAAGTCCCATAGTGCTCAGAGCCATTTGAACCATTTTTTCGACACTCATCGGTGAAGAAAACGTGATGCCAATCCTGAGCGGTCCATTCGGCATGTTGTTGGGATCATCTGTACCGTCCTGCATGATGTCGTGGTTGCAAAGATGAACCTCACCTTGGACGTCGGTAGTGAAGTTACGCGAAGATGCATCCTATTGCGCACAGTTTGAGTCGTAACACGACGTCCTGTGGCTGCACGAAAAGCATTATTCAACATGGTGGCGTTGCTGTCAGGGTTCCTCTGAGCCATAATCCGTAGGTAGCGGTCATCCACCGCAGCCTGAGCGAGGCATGTCATCGACAGTCCCTGTTTCTCTGTATCTCATCCACATCCGAACAACATCGCTTTGGTTCACTCCGAGACGCAACAATGCGGACGCGATAGAACAGCGGTATTGACCGTCTAGGCATGGTAGAACTACAGACAACACTAGCCGTGTACCTCCTTCCTGGAGGAATGACTGGAACTGATTGGCTGTAGGACCCTCTCCGTCTAATAGGTGCTGCTCATGCATGGTTGTTTACATCTTTGAGCGGGTTTAGTGACAACTCTGAACGGTCAAAGGGACTGTGTCTGTGATACAATATCCACAGCCAACGTCTATTTTTAGGAGTTCTGGGAACTGGGGTGATGCAAAACTTTTTTTGACATATGTAATATCTACAGAAGTTGGTAGACGATGTTTTGATACACTAAAGGCGGTATTTGTTGCCTTTATTCCTGAAGCATGGTCAGTAATTGTCTTGTATGTATTCAGTTGGCATGAGATTTATGCCACAGGTTCATCCCAAATATGTTCACTAGGACTTGGGTTAGAGTTTCGATCAGACCACTGCAGGTGGCCATGGTCTGTGCTTTATTTGAAGGTTTTGTAGAAAAGAAGTGGAAATTACATTAAAGTACTTGACTTAATTCCTTTGGCCCCTATGGGGGCATAGGGCATCCAGGAGAACTCGCCATTCGTCTCTGTCTTTGGACATTTGCCTCAGTTCTGCCCAGGTCTTGCCAACTCTTTTTGCTTCCCCTTCCACTGTCCTCTTCCATGTGCCCCTTGGTCTTCCTCTCTTCCTTGTTCCCTGGGGATTCCATTCCAATTAAAGTACAGGGTGTCCATAATCAAAGTTCCAGTTTCAAAACGTTGTAGATAGAGAACCACTGCTCCGAATGACGTCAAATTTGAAAATGGTTCAAATGGCTCTGAGCAGTATGGGACTTAACATCTGAGATCATCAGTCCCCTAGAACTTAGAACTACTTAAATCTAACTAACCTAAGGACATCACACACATCCATGCCCGAGGCAGGACTCGAACCTGCGACCGTAGCAGTCACGCGGTTCCAGACTGTAGCGCCTAGAACCGTTCGGCCACTCCGGCCGCCCTGTGTGCTGAACCGGGACTCGAATCCAGAACCTCGAATTGTTCGGATCTCGGCTCAGCACATAGTTTCGAACTACCAGGAAGTCTCAAAGCAGCGTTCAAGCTGCTGCAGAATAGAAAATTCATTCGGACACCATAGTTTTTGCTGTCGATGATCCTTGTCTAATTGAGAAAGAATTGGCTTGCATAAAATGTAGCTCAGTGCACTGATGTGCAAACTATGCCTAGACTTACAGTATCTTCACTGAAAAGTATGGTACGAATATGGTAAAGATCTCTCAAACAAGACAGTCGTGAAGCGGCTGAACGACAAGTTCCAGAAGACAGTAATGTTGCAGATGTAGCCAAAAATTAGCCGACCAAAGGTGTCAACAGCAAAGAAATTTCACGCACACGCTGCATAATCTTCGAGTACTAGCAAGTCCGAACGAAGCCTGTCTCTCCGGTCTGGCCGTACCCTCATGGTACTGCGTAAGCGTTTAAAGATGTACACAATTCGTGGTCGTTGTGAACTTCGTCGAACATAATCATTTTTCGTGGTCCTTCTGTCATCGTGTGGGCAGGTATAATGTTGTTTGGGTGTAATTACACCCAAATCTTCGAACACGATACACTCACCGATCAACGTTATTATGACGCTGTACTCTCTTCCCACGTGCGTCTTTCCAGGTATGCATTCGGCCCTGACTTCATTTTCGGGGATGACAATGCGCGACCTCTGACTTAAGTCGCATCGAACACTTGTGGGATGCCTTGAGATGATGTAATGCAGCACGTTCACATGCACCAACGACCATCCAGCAGCTGTAAACTTGTGACCACCGTCGGAGTACGTTGTAGAGGACGTATTGCTGTCTGTGGTGATAAAACACCCTAATAATGATAATGTACCACTTTTTGTAATGTCCAAGGGACCATGTAAATAGTGGTGGCTTCGCCGTAATTAATGCCTTTGGATAAAAGTGTCATTTCTGTTCGTTTCATTGCATATTTCTTTCACTTACTTTCTGTACTGTACTGTACTGTATTCTACTATTCTCTAGCAGCTTTTTCTACGTATAGTCCAAGTTTCACCGAAGTATGTTAGGTACATTACTTGGCAGTGTATAGCGCGGAAGTTACTTTTGTCCTTACGTTCTATACACCAGTGCACAAGTTACTATAACCAGTCCCGATTAATTTATATCTGCACTAAGCGTTTTGGAAGATTAAACTTCCGTCATCAGGTCGATTTACGTCAGTTAATAACAGTGTGAATGCTTTGTATGCACACTGGTGGGTAAGTTATGGCCTCGTCTTTCAGTGATCACAGACTGCTTTTCATGTGCTGAAAAACCGTCCACAGGTTATCAAAACATCATACATACAACATATACATGTCTTGTTAATTGATTTAAATCCACCTGATGATGGAAGTTCAGCCCTCTGAAACAGTGCAAATAAAAATAAATTGTGACTAGTTAAGGCACTGGCATCTGGCGTCTACTGACAAAAGGTTGAGCGTAATGACCTGATGGTTGCCAATCCCGACAACACTGGAAGACTTCATCATTGTTCACCTTCACCTACCGTCAGCATGGGTCGTAAGAGTACGAACATCAGTGAGAACAAGACATTGGGCAATTAGCGTTTGAAACTTGGTCCTCCTCACGGCGGTACAGGTGACATTCTGTGTCCTTGCTGACATCACAGGTCAAGCTTGTGAAAAGTACAAGTATTTAGGTACACACCGTTCAAATTCATTACTCTAAATGTATCAGCACATGAAAAAATGTGTTCATATGTGTGTGAAATCTTATGGGACTTAACTGCTAATGTCATAAGTCCCTAAGCTTACACACTACTTAACCTAAATTGTCCTAAGGACAAACACACACATCCATGCCCGAGGGAGGACTGGAACCTCCACCGGGACCAGCCGCACAGTCCATGGCTGCTGCGCCTGAGACCGCTCGGCTAATCCCGCGCGGCGATCGGCACATGAACGCCCCGTGCCTATTACCTTGCAGACTTAATTCCCTCTGCTGTTACTATCGAAGTGGGGACAGAGCATCATGCGCCGATCTCCAAACAATGGAAGTTAGTTGTCTGGTCGGATTTTTACGTGGAGGTCGTTTGAGGACTCACCACCGTGCAGACTAACTCCTGCCCTATACGGGCTCCCTGACTAGTGGTGGCATTGTAGGTGCTGTTCAGTTATGTGGATCGTTTAATGGACGCTACTTTCAGTCTGGGAAACGAGCAAGGTGGGTTACAACCGTCTGCAAGAAGGACAGTAGAAGTGATCCACAGAATTACCATAAAATCTCATTGACGTTGCTCTGTAAGAGAAATATACCTCAAATTCTAGGATGAAATATAATGACGTATCTGAGAATGACCTCCTCCATGCAAACCAGGATGGATTCCGAAAGCGTCGGCCATGCGAAGCGCATCTTGAGCCTCTCGCACATGACATCCTGAGAGCCACGTAAAAAGAAAATCAGATGGATGCAGTATTTTTTGTCTTCCGAGAAACCATTACCCGGTGCCACAGTAAGGTTTATTAACAAAAATACGCAAGTGTGGGGTATCAAATGAAACTTGGAACTGAACTGGGGATTTCTCCCTAGAGAGGACGTAGAATGTTATCTAGGATGGAGATTTATCGACAGAAGCTGAGGTAACTTCAAGCGTACACCAGGATAGTGTGTTGGGAGCCTCGCCGTTCGTAATGTATGAGAATGGCTGACAGGCAACATCAATAGTAACTTCAGAACTTTTGTAGATGGTGCACGTTTCTATAATGAAGTACTTCCAGAAAAAAGCTGCGCAAATATCATTCAGATTATGATAAAATTTCCAAGTTAAGTAAGGATTGGCAACTACATACACCGATCTGCAAAACTTAGGGAAGAGACAGATAAGGTAATATACAACATGGTGAAAAATTATAGGATAACGACAAGCACATGTATAGACGGCGCTAGTGTCACCGGACTGCGTTGGCGGATCTGTTATTTGTACTCAGGTGATTCATGTGAAAAGGTTTCCGACGTGATTATGGTCGGGCAACGGGAATTGACAGACTTTGATAGAGGAAAATTGTCGGAGCTAGACACAGAGAACATTCCATTTCGGAAATGGTTAGGAAATTCAATATTCCGAGATCCACAGCGTCAAGAGTGTGCCGAGAATATCAAATTTCAAATATTGCCTCTCACCATGGACAAAGCAGTGGGCGACGACCTTCATTTAACGACCGAGAGCAGCTGCGTTTGTGTAGTGTTGTCAGTGTTAACAGAACAGCAGCACTGCGTGAAATAACCGCAGAAATCAATGTGGAACATACGACGAAGATATTCGTTAAGATTATCCGGCTGAATTTGGTGTTAATGGGCTACGGCAGCAGACGACCGACCTGTGTGCCTTTGCTAACAGCTCGACATAGCATGCAGCGCCTCTCCTGGGCTCTTGACCACATCACTTGCACCCTAGACTACTAGGAGACAGTGGCCTGAGTTCAGCTGGTAAGAGTTGACGGTAGTTTCGAGTACGGCGGGGTCTCCACGAAGCCTTGGACCCAAGTTGTGAACAAGGAACTGTGTAAGCTAGTGGCTGCTCCGTAATGGTATGGGCTTTGTTTACATGGAACACTGAGCGGAAATGGTTATGTTCGGATACGTAGAGACTATTTGCTGCCATTTATGGACTTCAAGTTCGGAAACAACGGTACAATTTTTGTGGACGACTTGCGCCATATCACCGGATCACAATCGTTCGCTATTGGTTCGAAGAACATTCTGGACAATTCGAGCGAATAATTTAGCCCCCCTGACAGCGCGACATGAATCGCATCGAACATTTATCAGACATAATCTAAAGGTTATTTTGGGCACAAAACCTTACATGGGCAACACTTCCGCAATTATGGACGGTTATAGAGGAAGCATGGCTCACTGTCCCTCCAGGGGACTTCCAACGCCTTGTTGAGTTCATACCACGTAAACTTGCTGCAGTACGCAGGGCAAAAGGAGATCCGACGCGACATAAGGAGGCATCCCATAACTTTTGTCACTGAAGTGTAACACATCAGCTACTCTGTGAAAATGAATTAAAGGGAAGAGAATATTGCCAGAGGCGTCCCAGTCCTGAGTAGACAGATGGATGTCACACAGCATGAGCTCAACGTTACTACATCGCGAAATAGTGGTGACCCCGCAATACTAAGCATTTGAAGCAAGCGGAAAAGACCGTGTTTGATGTGAGTGTGTATGTGTGTGTAGGTTCTTTTTTTAAAAAAGAAAAAAGAAGTCAGTTATCAGTTACGGTGCACTATGGTGGCGCTCTTCATTACAGCCTTGTAAGAACCTTGTCCCTAAATCGCGGTGTCTTCAGTGTAATTATTGTCTTTGAATAAAAATGACATTTATGTTCGTCTCACTGCATATTTCTTTCAGTTACCTTCTGTAGTGCACTGTAGAAGTTCTTTCTATTTATGGTCCAAGTTCCATCGAGCTACTTGGCTATGAAACATTATGGAAAAGTTACTGTCGTCTTTAAGTTTTGCAACCCAGCGGTGGCGCCACCAGCGCAGATATTGATACCGTCTGCGACAGCAGTACGTAACCGCCGACCAATCACAAGCTGACCAATCACAAGCCGTCCGTAAGCTATGTAAAGCCACCACAGCAGCAGTGAAGATAGTTACTCTGATGGAGGCTATCGTCGAAAGCTCGGGATTTTATCCCGAATTGACGTGGCAAGAAAACCAAGAGTGTTTTACATAAAATAAGCTTATTGGACAAAACACCAGTCACTCCGTTATATGAGCACAGTGGTCGTTCTGGAGCGCTGTGAGTGATGGGGATGTGGTCCAAGCAACTGATGTGAACCTTTTCCAGTGACGTAAGTGATGGCAGTGAGGTGGTGTGTATCAGCCCGTTTTGTGGCGTCAGCGCTTTAAGATGAGTCGACCTGGAGACCTGACAGAATGGCAGAAACGAGATATCGAAACACACTGTGAATGAAGCTACGCGATTTGTTTGTTATCAATGCGGACTGTGCAGCTCGTTGCGAGGTGGAGTGGTTGTGGTTGTCTGAATGCAAAATTAAAGTCCCCATGATCGGAAGATGGAGTGAAGCTCCCTACGCAATCATGCGGATTTACTTTTAAACGGCAATGAAACAAGTCGCGCAATAGATAACGTCTTGTTCGGAAATGTAACTCATCCGCGAAAGAAGTGCATAAAAAGCGCTTGTTCGCCCGATTCTTGAGGACTGTTCATCTATCTGGGATCCCTATCAGTTAGGACTGATAGAAGAGATAGAGAAGATCCAACGAAGAGCGGCGCGTTTCGTCGCGGGATGCTTTAGCTGGCGAGAGAGCGCTAAGGAGATGATAAGCAAACTCCATTGGCAGACGTTACAAGAGAGGCGTTGTGCAACAGGGAGAGATTCACTATTGAAATTTCGGGACAACACTTTTCAGGAGGAGTCAGACAACATATTACTTCACCCCGCATACATCTCGCGTACTGACTCTGATGAAATTGAGTCTGGTATCTCCCTTCCCCACTATCAATTTTATGTGATCATTCTACTTAAGGTCGCTCTGGATAGTTACGCCTGGATATTTTACGGCAGACACTGTCTCCATCTGTTTGTCGTCAATAGTGTAGCTGTACAGAAGTGAATTTCTTTTTTTCTATGTAAGCGCAGTATGTTACGTTTATTTACGTTCAGGGTCAACTGCCAGAGCCTGCACCATTCATCAGTTCTCTACAGATCGTTCAACAAATCCTTACTATCTTCTGGCATTGCTACTTTGGTATAGATAACTGTGCATAGCCCTAAAGAGCATCCGGCGCTTTCTACTAGATCATTTATATACGAGTGCGTATATTGTAAACAGCAACGGTCCTATCACACTTCCCTGTGGTACACTGGATATTACCTTTACATCTGTCGATTTAGTTCCGTTAAGAGCGACAAGTTGAGTTCTATCTGCAAGAAATTCTTGAACCCGATCCCAGGTCTGCTCCGATACTCCGTAAGCTAGTATTTTTTTCATTAAATGGCAAAGCGGAACGGTGTCAAGTGCCTTACTGAAATCAAGGAACACGGTACCAACCTGAGCGCCGTTGTCCACTGCGCTGTGGGTCTCAGACGAACAGAGCGAGCTGAGTTTCCCATGTTGATTTTTATAGAGGAGATGTTCATTTTCGAAAAACGTCATAATACTTGACCATAAAACATGTTTCATAATTCTGAAACAGATTGACGTCAACGATATAGGTCTATAATTGTGTGGATCTGTCTTACGGCCTTTCTTAAAAACGGGAATGACCTGCGTTTTTCCCAGTCGTTATATGCCTTTCGTTGCTCAAGCTATCTACGATAAATTACTGCTAGAAGGAGAGCAAGTTCTTTCGCATAATCTTTATAGAATTTTACAGGTACTGCCGCCTTTCCACTACTAAGCAATTGTAGCTGCTTTCCAGTTCCGCAATATGTTATATCAATATCTGCCATTTCGACGTTCGTACGACGATTGAAATAAGGGACAGTGATACGATCTTCTACGCTGAAAGAACTTCGGAAGACCGAATTCAGTATTTCAGTCTTCTCTCTGTTATTTCCCTTTTTGGTGCCGGTGTCCTCGCTGAGAGAATGAATAGATGATTTTGACCCACTTACTGATTTTACATACAACCAAAGTCTCTTAGCGTTTTTACTCAGGTCGGCTGACAACGTTTTACTTTCAAAATCATTGAACGGTTTTCTCATTGCTCTCCTTATGCTCATTTTTACTTCATTCAGCTTTTGTTTGTCAGCTAGGTTTTTAGTGCTCTTGAATCTGAGACGAAGTGCTCTTTGTTTACGTAACGTTTTTCTAACACTGCAATTAAACCATGGTGGATCTTTCCCATCCCTTAAAACATTACTCGGAACATACTTGTCTAGGTCATATTGAACGATGCCTTTTAATTTTTTCCATTTGTTCTCCACATCTTCCTCCTCATCACCGAATATTTGATGCTGACTGCTGAGATATTGTGAAATTTGTATCCTGTCACCCTTGCTGAGCAAATACACTCCTGGAAATTGAAATAAGAACAGCGTGAATTCATTGTCCCAGGAAGGGGAAACTTTATTGACACATTCCTGGGGTCAGATACATCACATGATCACACTGACAGAACCACAGGCACATAGACACAGGCAACAGAGCATGCACAATGTCGGCACTAGTACAGTGTATATCCACCTTTCGCAGCAATGCAGGCTGCTATTCTCCCATGGAGACGATCGTAGAGATGCTGGATGTAGTCCTGTGGAACGGCTTGCCATGCCATTTCCACCTGGCGCCTCAGTTGGACCAGCGTTCGTGCTGGACGTGCAGACCGCGTGAGACGACGCTTCATCCAGTCCCAAACATGCTCAATGGGGGACAGATCCGGAGATCTTGCTGGCCAGGGTAGTTGACTTACACCTTCTAGAGCACGTTGGGTGGCACGGGATACATGCGGACGTGCATTGTCCTGTTGGAACAGCAAGTTCCCTTGCCGGTCTAGGAATGGTAGAACGATGGGTTCGATGACGGTTTGGATGTACCGTGCACTATTCAGTGTCCCCTCGACGATCACCAGTGGTGTACGGCCAGTGTAGGAGATCGCTCCCCACACCATGATGCCGGGTGTTGGCCCTGTGTGCCTCGGTCGTATGCAGTCCTGATTGTGGCGCTCACCTGCACGGCGCCAAACACGCATACGACCATCATTGGCACCAAGGCAGAAGCGACTCTCATCGCTGAAGACGACACGTCTCCATTCGTCCCTCCATTCACGCCTGTCGCGACACCACTGGAGGCGGGCTGCACGATGTTGGGGCGTGAGCGGAAGACGGCCTAACGGTGTGCGGGACCGTAGCCCAGCTTCATGGAGACGGTTGCGAATGGTCCTCGCCGATACCCAGGAGCAACAGTGTCCCTAATTTGCTGGGAAGTGGCGGTGCGGTCCCCTACGGCACTGCGTAGGATCCTACGGTCTTGGCGTGCATCCGTGCGTCGCTGCGGTCCAGTCCCAGGTCGACGGGCACGTGCACCTTCCGCCGACCACTGGCGACAACATCGATGTACTGTGGAGACCTCACGCCCCACGTGTTGAGCAATTCGGTGGTACGTCCACCCGGCCTCCCGCATGCCCACTATACGCCCTCGCTCAAAGTCCGTCAACTGCACATACGGTTCACGTCCACGCTGTCGCGGCATGCTACCAGTGTTAAAGACTGCGATGGAGCTCCGTATGCCACGGCAAACTGGCTGACACTGACGGCGGCGGTGCACAAATGCTGCGCAGCTAGCGCCATTCGACGGCCAACACCGCGGTTCCTGGTGTGTCCACTGTGCCGTGCGTGTGATCATTGCTTGTACAGCCCTCTCGCAGTGTCCGGAGCAAGTATGGTGGGTCTGACACACCGGTGTCAATGTGTTCTTTTTTCCATTTCCAGGAGTGTATATATTCCTACCTTTCTTAACATTCCTTGTAGGACTCGTCGTCATAGATGCTGTCACAGCCTTATGATCACTGATACCTTTTTCTACGTTAACTGATCCGATAAGTTCAGGTCTGTTTGTGTCCGCCCCCGGTAGCTGAGTGGTGCCGGCACGGTAGCTCAGCGTGTTCGGTCAGAGGGTTTAGCTACCCTCTGTAACAAAAAACTGAGTGAACGGATCAACGAACAATCTGAACGAGTGTCATCGAACGTCCGCCATGAACAAATTCAACGTACAATAAAGAAAAAAATGAGATAAAAAAAATGGGTAGCGTTCAAGACCCGTAATCGGTGGATCGAGTCCCGCCGGCACGGTAGCTCAGCGTGTTCGGTCAGAGGGGTGACTGCCCTCTGTAATAAAAAAAACTGAGTTAATGGATCAACGAGGAACTGAAACGGATGTCTTGTGACATCCGCCCCGAGCAGATGCAACGAACGAAAACGAACAAAACGAGATTACAAAAAAAAAAAGAGTGGTCATCGCGACAGAATGTCAATCCTAAGGGATCGGGTTCGATTCCCGGCTGGGTCGGAAATTTTCTCCGCTCAGGGACTGGGTGTTGTGTTGTCCTAAGCACCATCATTTCATCCCCATCGACGTGCAAGTTGCCGAAGTGGCGTCAAATCGAAAGACTCGCACCTGGCGAACGGTCTACCCGACGGGAGGCCCTAGTCACACGACATTATTAGGTCTGTTTGTTGCCAGGAGGTCTAAGACGTTACCCTCACGAGTTGGTTCTCTGACTATCTGCTCAAGGTAATTTTCGGACAAGACATCCAGAACAATGTCACACGATTCCCTTTCTCTGGCACCATTTTTGATGGCATAACACTCCCAATCTATACCTAGCAATTTGAAGTCACTCCCTATTAGGAAAATTACTAATTATATTCTGCAAGCTCTGTTTGAAGCGCTCTACAACTCCAGATCCTGACCCAGGTGGTCTATAAAGGCATAGTCTTTGATACTCAATTTCACCGATATTAATTCACATTCGGAATCCGTGACAACTTCGCTAGATTTTATCGATTTTTTTTTTTTTTACTGCAATAAACGCGCCGCCACCCTTGGCGACTAACCTATTCTTACGGTAAACATTCCAGTTTCAGCTTAGGATTTCGTTGTCATTGACGTCTGTTTTCAACGCTCTTAACGACATACACTGTTCTAGTAGGTCAAATTCATTACGTATCGACAAAAGACGGCTCTCCATTCACGACCTTAGTAACTGTAGAGAGTCATTGATTACTGAAGGTATGACGCGCTGGAAGGCAGAGGAAGCACGCAGGATGCACAAGGTCAGGGGGGCGCCGCCCAGAATAGCGGAGCTGGCATGAGGAATTCATGGGGCGGCAGCGGGCGGGAGGACGAGCGCCATTCTACCGCACTTCGCTCAGTGCGCTGCTCGATATTTAACGTGGACAGCGGCCACGGCCACGGAAGCGATGTTTGAAGCTCTATCCCTTTCGCAAATAAGTAAATAAGGAAATAAACGTTCTACCTGCTGCATCGACTGCTTTCGCAGAGATTTAAGTACAATCAAACCAGAAATTTAACATCAGTCGATATACAGGGTGTTACAAGAAGGTACGGCCAAACTTTCAGGAAACATTCCTCACACACAAATAAAGAAAAGATGTTATGTGGACATGTGTCCGGAAACGCTTAATTTCCATGTTAGAGCTCATTTTAGTTTCGTCAGTATGTACTGTACTTTCTCGATTCACCGCCAGTTGGCCCAATTGAAGAAAGGTAATGTTGACTTCGGTGCTTGCGTTGACATGCGACTCATTGCTCTACAGTGCTAGCATCAAGCACATCAGTACGTAGCATCAATAGGTTAGTGTTCATCACGAACGTGGTTTTGCAGTCAGTGCAATGTTTACAAATGCGGAGTTGGCAGATGCCCATTTGATGTATGGTTTAGCACGGGGCAATAGCCGTGGCGCGGTACGTTTGTATCGAGACAGATTTCCAGAACGAAGGTGTCCCGACAAGAAGACGTTCGAAGCAATTGATCGGCGTCTTAGGGAGCACGGAACATTCCAGCCTATGACTCGCGACTGGGGAAGACCTTGAACGACGAGGACACTTGCAATGGACGAGGCAATTCTTCGTGCAGTTGAGGATAACCCTAATGTCAGCGTGAGAGAAGTTGCTGCTGTAAAAGGTAACGTTGACCACGTCACTGTATGGAAAGTGCTACGGGAGAACCAGTTGTTTCCGTACCATGTACAGCGTGTGCAGGCACTATCAGCAGCTGATTGGCCTCCACGGGTACACTTCTGCGAATGGTTCATCCAACAATGTGTCAATCCTCATTTCAGTGCAAATGTTCTCTGTACGGATGAGGCTTCATTCCAACGTGATCAAATTGTAAATTTTCACAATCAACATGTGTGGGCTGACGAGAATCCGCACGCAATTGTGCAATCACGTCATCAACACAGATTTTCTGTGAACGTTTGGGCAGGCATTGTTGGTGATGTCTTGATTGGGCCCCATGTTCTTCCACCTACGCTCAATGGAGCACGTTGTCATGATTTCATATGGGATACTCTACCTGTGCTGCTAGAACATGTGCCTTTACAAGTACGACACAACATGTGGTTCATGCACGATGGAGCTCCTGCACATTTCAGTCGAAGTGTTCGTACGCTTCTCAACAACAGATTCGGTGACCGATGTATTGGTAGAGGCGGACCAATTCCATGGCCTCCACGCTCTCCTGACCTCAACCCTCTTGACTTTCATTTATGGGGGCATTTGAAACCTCTTGTCTACGCAACCCCGGTACCAAATGTAGAGACTCTTCGTGCTCGTATTGTGGACGGCTGTGATACAATACGCCATTCTCCAGGGCTGCATCAGCGCATCAGGGATTCCATACGACGGAGGGTGGATGCATGTATCCTCGCTAACGGAGGCCATTTTGAACATTTCCTGTAACAAAATGTTTGAAGTCACGCTGGTACGTTCAGTTGCTGTGTGTTTCCATTCCATGACTAATGTGATTTGAAGAGAAGTAATAAAATGAGCTCTAACATGGAAAGTAAGCGTTTCCGGGCACATGTCCACATAACATATTTTCTTTCTTTGTGTGTGAGGAATGTTTCCTGAAAGTTTGGCCGTACCTTTTTATAACACCCTGTATAAGAATAAACACTTGCAGCTAACTGTACTAAAACTAAGGACCAAAAAAATGTACAAATTAAATTGGCAAGAACAACCAGGTGAGTGCAAACAGATATCCTAGACACTCGCACACATTTCCTAGTGCACTCAACAGCTGAGTATTGTGCACCAGTATGGTGCAGGAGCAGCTCCGACGATGCATCAGGTTGTCTAATTTATTATCTGGCATGAATTAATTACACAGTCTCCAAAACAATGAATTAGGAATTCCATTGAAGTCTCTCATATTGATAAATGAGAATCAGTGATCGGAATATACTTTAACGATATTTTTTATAGACAAGAGCTGTTGGAGTATGTATTTTGAGTGAGAAGGTGCCAAGATGTGTTTTACTTGTCATGTAAACGTAAACATTGACATAAATCTGCACTTTTACTATTTATTGTAGATTTTAACAACTGACATGTATCAAACGAGTGTTACATAGATGTACATGCCAAGTTCCACAAGGTGCATTTTAGTTGTGTATATTTTTTCTTGTGACAGACATAATTTTATTTTTGAGAAACCTGCGTGGAATGTGAAGTATACTCTCCATTAAAATCTTAATGTGGCATGAGTAATGAACGCATAATGGAACATGACGCACAACCAACAAAGATTTTGAAGTTGTGAATAAGACACTCGTACCTGTCGAAACCGGCGAATAAAAAACAGTTTTGATCACGACCATGGCTTTAGAAATTATTTAAATTTCGAATTCAATAACTACTAAATGAAACGAGAATAACAATTAATTCGCTTTATTACCTTAAATTTACTTACAAGCAATAATAATTTCAAAATAAAACCTCGGCACATCTGACTGAAGGGTCAGGGGTAAGCCGCGCTGGATTAGCCTAGCGGTCTGAGGCGCTGCAGTCATGGACTGTGCGGCTGGTCCCGGCGGAGGTTCGAGTCTTCCCTCGGGCATGGGTGAGTGTGTTTGTCCTTAGGGTAATTTAGGTTAAGTAGTGTGTAAGCTTAGGAACTGATGACCTTAGCAGTTAAGTCCCATAAGATATCACACACATTTGAACATTTGAACATTTTTGGTTATGGGTAAATTCGAATAATCTTGTATTAAAATGAAGCAGCTGTGGTTGCGAATTTGTACCGTGATTGGCGTGATGTTAGTATAAAAGACAGATAGTACTGTAGAACGGAATGTGTTGCATTTGTGGACTCAGGTAGAAGTAAATGGGCCATTCGAATATGAAAGTAATTCTTCAGAGAGAAGCTTGAAGTTACTGAAATTTTACAAAAACGACTTTGCTGTTGCTGCAGGCCACCTCGTTGTCGCAGTTGCATCTCACCATTTCTATCTGTAAGTAGAGCTTGGAGCGACTGCAGAATCAGTCACTGGCGGCGCACCGCCGAGCCTCGCCTGGAGCTAAGTTCGAGTCAGCCCGAAATCTTTCCTAGTCTCTCAGCTCATCTTCTTGGAGACGGTGGCATCGCAGGGTGCGCATGAGAAGTCTGAATGTGGAAGTTCCCACTTCTTAACAAGTCTAAGGGACGAATGCCGAGCCGGCCACTGTGGCCGAGCGGTTCTAGGCGCTTCAGTCCGGAACTGCGCTGCTGCTATGGTCGCAGGTTCGAATCCTGCCTCGGACATAGATGTGTGTGATGTCCTTAGGTTAGTTAGGTTTAAGTAGTTCAAAGTCTAGGGGACTGATGACCTCAGATGTTAAGTCCCATAGTGCTTAGAGCCATTTGAACCATTTTTGAACGAATGCCGAAAATACAATGAATTTGTAAGGACCAGTTCTTAAAAGAATAACTAGTGTTTCTGCGTTTTGCAGTCTTTGCTCCGTTACAATTTTCTGGGCTACGGATATTTCGAGAGCCGACCAGTTAAAAGATTCCTTAAAAGATTCTGGTCCCCTTCCCTAAGTTTGTCTCCAGATTGTTAACCAGTAACGCACTTCCTACGTTTAGTGCTGAAAAAGGCATCTCACTCTCTTTGTATCTCTTTCTTTGGTCAGTGAAATGGGACATTTCAATGGGACGGCAGCAAAGTCAAGTATCCCTCTCTAACATCCAGTTTATTTATATTAGCCAGTCTTGGCAGTTCTTACCTTACATAAACATTTCGTTGTGCAGCGGCCTACGCTTACGAAGAGGCCCCAAACCGTGGGCTCTCACTCCATTTTATAGATGTTATCTGTGTCATCCGATGCATCCCAAAGAAACACTGCTCTCTACGTTTTGTTCAA
The DNA here is from genome assembly GCF_023898315.1 of Schistocerca nitens. Classification (NCBI taxonomy): domain Eukaryota; kingdom Metazoa; phylum Arthropoda; class Insecta; order Orthoptera; family Acrididae; genus Schistocerca; species Schistocerca nitens. The sequence continues at coordinate 709,208,866 of NC_064614.1, read as the reverse complement.
AATGTCGTTTCCAGAAACTTGCTAAAAACAACATTTCAACTGTTTCCACCTTCAAAACATAAAACAGTCGCAACAGGAGATCTAACGCGACGGGAGATCGTAACTAAGTAGCCTATGGGGTACCGGCATCCAGTCGTGGCGACTCAAAAGGAAAGTCTGGTCGAGCGAGTGGCACTGACGTGCAGTTCGTCTCCGACGACGAGCTGAAAGAAGAGGTTCATAACTTTCTGAACAGCATGGCGGCGAGCTGGTATGACATGGGCATACAAAAACTGCCACAGCGTCTACAAAAATGCATCGACAGAAATGGTGATTACGTCGAAAAATAGCTAAATGTTCAAGCTGTAAACCGATGCAAACCATTGTAGAAGAAATAAACAAGTCTATGTACTTATGAAAAAATAGGAGACCTTACTTTTGGGATTACCGTCGTAAAAATGCAGATTAAGACAGTTAACTTCCAACAGTCAATAGTATTAATATGCATTTCCTTGTGTCTGAAGATTAATTATTCTGATATAATCGGTCTTTATATTCTGATAATATATTAGTTACCGGACAGTTTTGAAAAAAAAACGGTTGTTAACTCAGTCACTGCAGCAAAATACACTGCCTGACAAAAATACTGAAGCATTCGGGAGGGGACAAGAAATGTAATGAAACTACGAGAGTTGAGGGGGCATGTTACATTATTACAATGACTTCAAAACTGTGTCAAATTTACAAGGTAATTGACAGTATCGGCCACTTTATCAGTATGACGTTGCAGCCCTTGGAGCCTGGATGCGTGCAGTGATGCAGCTGCGAAGAGTGTCATAAAGTTCATGTGCCAGCCGTCACGTCCCCAAGCAGCCCAACACAGGGATACTGGCATACATGAATGCCACACAAATGTCTATGTTGCAGCTTAAATGGACACCCATAAAGAGGCACCTTTCAAAATCTGTCAGGTGCTCATAATTCTGTCTCACACGAGTACGTGTCATCTCCGTATCTTTCACAGTGATCACTCCACATCTGACACTATTCATGCCGTCTGTGTAGCCTACAGGCTCGCTGACAACACTAGACGAACAACACAAAGCAGTCTGATTCTCGCTCCACCTGCCACAGGGAGTAGTCACTCTTATCACGCAGTCTATAAATTTACTCGTATGCTTTGCAGTTTCTTTCTTAGTAATTTAAGTGATTGTAATGTTTTTTTATATGCTACGTTCAGAAGTGTTTACGTTTTCCTGTATCATGTACGGTTCTTTCACGGAATAATGATGAACATCCAGAAAATTTATTCAATACACATGCATTCAAAAACATGATAAAATAAGGAATCCTGACATTACAATCAAGTACTACGTTCTTCAGGCCTGGTATGGAGGCATAAATATTAATATCTCTTTCTTTCCCTTAATCTCCGTTGTGTTTCCGTTTGTGCACTGATTTAGGACACTCCATGTGCAGGATCCACCAGTAGTCAGCTATCACGCTGACGCTCCATTCGTCCTGATACACCAATTCTATTTCTGTAGTGGTTTGGTAGAACCTTTTCCCTGGCTCGACACTCACAGCACTTAGATTTTCTAGAAAATATCTGTTATTGGAGTCTAGAAAGTGCAGCTTCAAGCTCATTGAGGTGTCCAATACTCTAAATATAATAAGAATGTATACAACTAATTCTCATAATCAATGTCTTTACAGTTCTCAAGAAACTTATTGACAACTTGTTTAAGGGATATCCAAGATGATCCTAAAATTTCATTAATTTTGTGTTCAAATGTTTCGCCTTTCATTAGCTGCCGAATGTCAGGGATGACGAAAATCCCCTTCTTTTATTTTAGCTTCTGATAGTCTCGGTAACATACTTGCCACATACTTGAAAGTGGCACCACTGATACCCAACCTGAACGCCAAAGTACGCAAAATATACTTATCTCAGAAAGTCTGACATTGTCCCCTGCTGATTTTTCACTTCGCGTTTGCCACAGATGTATCTGAAGTGTTTAGGAGAATTCATAGAATCTCTTGAAACCACTAAACTCCCAAAAGCTGGCATCAGTCGATTTATCACTCATTGCTGAAGTTTTTGGGACAAACGACATCTAAAACAAACATGTGGGACTCAAAACTACAGTATTACTGTATATATATCGCTCTATTATAAACCGCACATAGCATGTTAGTTGAAATAAGACAGTCTCGTTCGCAAAATCTTTTTTATTTACAGGAAATGATGCGTTTCGCCTTTTTGGGGCTCATCGGACTGTCCTATGATTGAAATATAGCAATAGTGAGGCATGTGCAGATTAAATGGGGAAATAGATTGTTCCATTGTTATCCTTCAGAAAACAATATCAGTGTTATTATAACGGTTAAATAGGTACATTTTACATACCTCAAAAATTCTAAATTTGTGTAAAAACTGCAAGTTTTTTATCATTCTAAGTACTTTGACGGAAATCAGCACCCAAAGATACACCAGAAGAACCCACTACCTTCAAGAAAAAAAATTCACTTTCAACCAAGGTGGTCTATACATCGCCGATGGTGTGTACATGAACTAATTTAATTTGACATCCGACCATGTCTTCTGTGTGTTTCTCTTTACTTGCCAGGCAGTGTATGTCTGGCATCTAAATTAGTCACCGCCCACTGTAACAGGAACGCTGCAGCCCACACCAACATCTTCTCTCCACGCCCTTGTAGACATCACTCCAGCAGACCTGACACAACACGCCACAATTAGACAATGGAGCAAGCTTCATGCTCCCATATCTACAAAACCACTTTCATCCACACTGTACTCAGTAACACTCGATGCCCCCGCCAGAAACCCCGCGGATCAGTGTGATAAGATGATGTCTAGTTGCAGTGTCAGCACTTTCTGTTGGAGGAAGAGTAGATTGAGAGGTGGACTCTAACGAAGGTTCCTCTCATAAAGGCAATTAAAACCCAGCTGTATCAACCGTTACGCCATTGAACGTAAAGTATACTGTACAAACTATTTATTATTATCATCACAATTTTCTTTGGGCCTTTGTCCGACTACAGCACGGGGTCGGCCTTGTCAGGGGGCGGCTATATGTCCTTCCAGTCATTGCCTGTGTCTAGTGTAAGCCATGAAATAGCTCGAACGTTTTCAAATAGCTGCGAGTCGTGTAAATGAGGCGTGACGTGGGGACCAGCTCGGTATTCACCTAGTGGAATGTGGAAAACCGCCTAAAAACCACATCCAGTCTAGCCGGCACACCGGCCGGCGTCAATCCGCGGGGCGGATTAGATCCGGGGCCAGTATGCTAGCGAGTCTAGGAAGCAGTGCATTAGCGCCCTCGGCTAACTTGGCGGGACTATACCAGCTACATATAATACCAATACAAAATACACGAGACCAGTACCATGGTCCGATCTGCCCAGGAAGATTTTCTGCCACCTAAACAGTATCAAAATAGGCCGTAATGACAGTAGGGCTAATCTGCACAGATGGGGCGTTGTCGACAGCCCTGCATGTGACTGCGCAGCAGCAGAGAAGGCTGTGGATCACATCGTCCGACAGTGCTCCAATACAGGATGTTCTGAGAAATGGGTTAATGTCCTGGAAACTACAGTTTAAGATGCTAATAGGATATTAAATGCTCACATAGATATGTGAATGTTGAATGTTGTGTCAGAGCTATTTTTTCATAGAATTTGTGAATTACATTAGTGTCTTTGTTGCTATAGTGGTTCATTGTTCTTCTTTGTAAACTCTGAGGTCTACCATTTTTTCATTTGCATTTTTAATGAACTTGTAGGTCTTAGTTTCCCAAACATCAAATAAATAAACTTCTCCCAACAGCCTTCATTTCAATTAAACCTGGTCGAGCGGTTCTAGGACTTCAATCCGGAACCGCGCTGCTGCTACGGTTGCAGGTTCGAATCCTGCCTCGGGCATGGATGTGTGTGATGTCTTTAGGTTAGTTAGGTTTAAGAAGTTCTAAGTCTAGGGGACTGATGACCTCAGATGTTAAGTCCCATAGTGCTTAGAGCCATTTGAATTTGAATCAACTAAACCCTTGCTATTTAAAGATATATTAGTTCTAGTTACATGCACGCTAAAGGCACGATTTTATACATAAAGCAGAGTGCAAATGTGTATGTCTGAGATCTCCCCCCTCCTCTCTCGCAACCCCCAAAACCCATAGATCGATTTCAACCAAATTTGCCGCAGAAGCAGCAGCCCTCGTGAGTAGGAGCAATGTGGGGTTTTAAACCTCCTAGCTACAACAGGAGCGGAGATACAGGCAAAAACGTGTATTTTTTCAGCCCCTGGCATACAGGATGCTTTGCAAGTCAGATGGTATGCGTGGGAATAGTATCAGCCTGCCACACCGCACCACTTTGCGGTGTGCCCTGCCATAAGGGATTCTCAACGGTTTCCCAGCCCCTTCCATATAGAGAGAGGAGAAGGCACTGAGAGAGGAAGAGGGGGAGGAGGAGATGGACTGGGAGAAGGGGGACAAGGAGATGGACAGTGATGGGAGTAGAAGATATCGTTAGAGAGAGGGGTACTAAGGAGATGGTCAGAGAGGGGGGAGGGGGGGGAGGTGGTGCTAGACATTGACAGTGTGGGGGTAGGAGATAGACAGACAGAGGAGGAGGAGAGGGAGGGGGGATTAAGATATGGTCAGAGAGAGGGTATAGAGGAGATGCGGAAAGAGAAGCGTGAGGACGGGATAGAGAGAGAAAGAGAGAGGGGAGGAGGAGCTGGACAGATAGAGGTGAGAGGATAAGGTGAACGGACAGAGAGGAGAGGAACGAGTGGACATAAAGAGTGAGGAGTAGAATATATATACTGAATGTGTACTTGTGTGAAGCCTCAGGGAGATGGTTAGTATAATAATAATAATAATAATAATAATAATAATGATAAGCGTTTTAACTTATTTATAAGGGAGTGAAAAATACATGCGAGCCGTAAACATAGCATATTCCAGTTGAAAAATAACTTTTAAATACTTACGTTACGCTGACGATTTGGCAGTTATCATCAGCACTGAAGAAGTACATAAATACAAGTAGAAAAACTACGCAAGATAGTGGCAAAGGCAGACCTCCAGCCCGTTACATGTAAAATCTCTATCAAGACAGCGTAAAAATTCCAGTAAAGATGGAAAATGAGAAGATTTTGCAGGTATACCCCTTCAAGTACCCTGCCTGACAAAATATGAAGCACTGAGAAGGTGATCAGGACACGTAATGAACGTGGTAATGGTTGCGATGGTATGTGATGTTATTTCATGATTACAGTATCGAGTCAAATTGAAAAGAACTTTACATTATGAGCCCTCTTATTGGTATAACGTAGCACTGCCTCTGACCCCGACGCATAGTCTGATTTAGTGGGAACTGCGTCATAAGGCCAGCGTATTCTCTCCGGAGGCAAACTAGCCCAGAACTATTATATCTGGCATCTGGTCCTTGACATCCTGAAAATTGACACTGGTACTCAGTTGATCTTCGAGCTGGTCCCACACATGCTCTGTGGGGAACGGCCTGGATGTCTTGGTGGCTATAACAGTATTCAGCACATGAGGGTGCGAGATGTCCGTGACGCACTGTTGTGTCGTCAGAGTTCCCTCAATCACTACCAGCCGTGACGTGGAATCTTAGCAGATGCCTCCTCATATCATGATGCTAGGAGTAACACCGCTGTGCCTCTACAAAACATTGTAAGAGTTGTGTGTCTCTTCAGGTCACCGCCAAACTCGCCAAGGATGCTCACCATGGGTAGCGAAGAATTTCAGTTCATCGTTGAACAAAATGCGACTCCATACATCAGAATTACATGCTTACCGGTCATGGCGCCATTCCAAATGCAGAAGTTTTTATTGCGGTTTTAATGGCAGCCTAAACTTGGGACGGTAATTCTGTAGTACAGCTGCTGCTAGTCTTCGGTCAATGGTGCAGGTTGACATAGGATGTTGCACGGAGTCTATAGCTTGTTCTCTGGTGGAAGGCGCAGGTGCACAGGGGTACGACGAGTTTTGTAAACCATCCTCCCTTATGATGATCAGATGTGGTTGACCGGAACCTTGAAGACGAGTATTCCTGCCATCACTCCCCCTTCTCACGTAGTGCAACATAGGGCCACAGTCACATACATGTGCTCTACAAATTTGGATATTTCACGATTCGACCAGCCATCCAAATGGAGACCTGTTGTGCGGCCCCTTACAGATTTTGTCAGATACTGGCAACGCCGTCTCGCACGTATACGAGGCATCGCCACACACTGCGCAGTGATATAACACTGTTCGTGCCCCTTATATACTAACAACACTAATCACACGAATGCACTCTTGTAGCCGTTCTAGCACTCACAGGGAAGTGCAAGGCTGTTCATTTACATAGCCGGCGATAGTGTATTCGGGTACGAAACTGTATGTCAATGAGACTGCACAATTATTAAACACAGAGTGGTTATAATTAAACGTTCGTGACTTGAGCCAATGTAGACTTAAAACTATTTACCGTATGGATATCCAACTTTGTAGGAATGATGTTCAGGCTGTGTGGTGTAGGTTGTTAGTAGTGTTAGTGTCATGAGTTGCCGTTAGTCGCCGTTACTGGTAGCGTGATGTAGGGTTGAAATACAAGCATCAGTGAGCAATACAGTTGCAGTCAATAAGGGTCTGGACCAAGTGAGCAGGGCTTTACTCGTAAACTCGTTTTATCAAAAAACAAAGACAGTGCTGTTGCTCTTCGCAAGTATCGACGCATTACAGAGAGCTTCTCTTTCCGCACAGGGTTGAAGAATGTGATTCGGAAGTTCGAATAAATTGCCGATTTCAGAATTACTCCTGGGAGAGGCCGACGGCCAGGTGCGCCCCAAATTGTTGAAAAACTTACTGTTGCCACTGTTGAAAATTATGGACGCAATATGCGATCTTCAAGCAGTGCACGACCTGTGTCACGTTAGCTGAACATTCCATGGTCCACCTTTCGAAAAGTGCTGCGAACAGCTGTGAAATGCGATTCCAGGCTCTTGCGGATTTAAATGCTCGTCTCATTGAGCAATTTTTATAAACTGGAACGTAAACATGGTACGCTATTAACAAATGTTATCCTCTCATGTGGAAATTAAAATGTGTTTCATTCAATGGTTTATTGTTCATTTCTCTTCCGAACGTCTTCAAAAATGTTTCCACAAAGTTCAATTGTTCTATGATCACACGTTTTTCATGGGGGCCCTCTCAAGTAACGAAAGTTTAATTATAACCCCCAGTATAGTTCTTGTAACCTTTATATATTTACCCCGTTTTATAGCTAAAATTTTTTATATTCAGCGAGGTGGCTAATATGATTTACTCTTGACGCAACTTCATAATCTAGGTTTTATAGATGTGAGAATATACTATCGTATATAATGCAAATCGTTTATTAAGAGGTGATCTTTACGATGTAAAGAATCTATGTATCCCACCCATCCAAAACTGTGATGGACTCGTAGGCTATCAACAGATGTCAATATTTGTGCTGTCTTATACAGTAAATTAAACGTCAGATGGTATCAAGTTCTTCACATGAAGTTTTCTATAGCTAGGTCTTATCAGCAAACGTCAATTGAAATGTTTCTATGACCAATGGCCTACGTCATTCTCGACTTCAGGCGGCTGTATTCTTACATTTTGTCTCTATGTAAGGTAATTAGACTATTCTGCGTTTTAAAACTTTTGGAACGAAGTTTTATGACTGTAAGGTAATATTTAAAGTAAACTCATTACCTTTGGGTTATTCAAACATTTTCGGGAATACTTCTCTAAGAAACTAAAAAACTTCATTTACCAGCACAAATATAGCCCCTCAAAATTATAGCACTGCAACAATGAACGATAAAGCTTCCCGCCTGATTGCCAGATAGATGTTGCAGGGGTGACCAAGTACTGTATCTTGCTAAAATAAAATTTCCCTTGCTTGCAATAAAATCATACTCTGTGGAACTAAGTTTTAAATGGAAAATGAGTTTACTTGATTTGTGAAAACACTGTACGTGATAGAAACATCCTGATAACAGATCTGAAATCACAGCAGAATAGTAATTCAGGAACAGAGAAAATTGCGCAAACATCAAAAATTATTAAAAAACTAGAAACCCACCTCGATTTACGCAATCGAAGCGGGTTTCTAGTTTTTTAATATATTAACTAACGATTGCTGACGCGCTGCGATGTTGAAGGTTCTTAAATCAAAAATTATGTTGCGTAGTGTTCCATATACTAGGTGATCTTTATTAAATACCTTTCATCGTAAGTTTTCTTACGGTTATGTCTTCAGACTGTTGACAACACAGATGTAATGGAAATATTATGCTCTTTCAGAGAAGATCTTTATAGCCTTCGTGTTATTGATACTTGATAACATATATATTGGTATATAAAACAAACCGATTACTAAAAGATGATCTTTGCATTGTAAGGTTTCTAGATTTCTCATATTTGTGTAAGTTCTTTTATGTACACATATCATCAGAGATCATTCCTGGTGTTACCACCTCAACGAAGTTTAATCATACTGAAGTTAATATTGAGTGGGAATCGAAATCATTGCCTGTTATACGTGTCTCTTAAATATTTTATGACTTTATCCAATGCAAAGCTGAACTGCCTCTGCATCTAACGTACAGCTTTTTTGTAAGTACTTCCGTATGTTTACCTTGATCAACTTGACAACTTGTTTGTTTTATCCTAAGTGTAACGATAGAAACCAATAAAAAATAATTAAATAATTTCTACAGCTGAAGGCAAACATACATTCAAATCCCAACTGAGGTTTTTCTGCAGGGTGTTTTTTCCTCAGGCGTAAGACGAATTTCGAGATTAAGTATTACGAGTACACGAACATCTTCCTCCTATCCATCAGCATTACATCCTATGTCCCAATCAAATTCAAGATTAAAAATAAACAGTATCACAACAGATTTAGGCACAACTGGCTGAAAACGGTTCGGTCCTAACCCAGCCCGCAATTTCTTCTAGAGATGAAAAGTGTAAAAAAGTCTAATTGGAGTGAAGGCAGCGAGTATGCGACTGGGTCGGTCGTCGAAACACAGAGTGAATCAGGAAGAAAAAATACATGCTTAGAGGGGTGATGCTATTAATTATTCTGAACAAAAACTTCAAATGAAAATATGCCCTTTTCTTAACTATATGTGATACACAGTTGTTTTAAAATGACGCTTGTCAGTCATATGACCTTCACCAGCATTCACATGCGAATACAACCAAAGCGACATTAGGCTACGTACTGTTTCCTTTAGCGACCATTTAAGTGTGGTATTATTGATAACCAACTCCTGTTGGTTTAAATAATCATCTTAATTGAGTAATGTATGTTGATTTCCTTCAAAATGTGTTGCCAGAATACTTGGATATGCCTTTGAAACACGTCTTCGTATATACATTCAACAACGTAGTTCCTGCACATTCCGTAAGGCCAGTGACACGTTACCTCACTTAAACGTATCCTGGGAGTTGGATTTCTCGGCGTGTACTTAGTCACCGAGGTCACCCGATCTTACTCCACTGGAAGACTGTTTGTGGGAGTGGCTTAAGAGCGACGTCTACAAGCGACTAGTTGACGCAAGTAAGGAACTAGTCGCTTGTATTTTACATGCATGTGCTCAAGCGAAGGACCGTACGAATGAACTTACATCAGCAACTTAGCTGCGCTCTACAAGAGCTGCAAAATGTATTGCAGTGGACGGTGGACTTTTTCAATATCTTTTGCGAGAAAATGTACACAATTAAACAAAACATTTGATCATAATGTTTTATTTACTATCAACTGCATTTGTCCTGTTCCCCACTGTTTTTATTAGTTTCCTCGGAAACTGTTAAGAAGAGCACATACGTTCATATGACTCTTTTTGTTCGGAATCAACACTATTAGATTGGTGTCTAAATTCGTAGCGTTTTCGTTTTGCATGTTGGTATTCTGATTGCGATGGGTTTATTTATCGAGTCTCATTTTTTACTTGTCGTTCACTGTTGCTATTTGATGTTGCATACTGTCATTTTGTCATCTGAGTGGTGCTGTGGAGACCAGAAATGGAGTCCCAAGTGGAGAAGTCGGAATATTTAAGACATATTCTTCTGTTTGAGATCAGTAGAGGGGTGACAGTAGCAGGAGCAGCCAGGAACACTTCCGCTGTGTATAACATGAGGAACAAAGTGGAAGGGCTGAGTCCAAACAAAACAGCAATTCTCCGTTCACAAACCTTCTCGTATCCACAGTAGATAATGTTATGCATCTGGCGGAACAGTGACGGTGTGGTATCCTACGAATTGTCTCCCCGAGGTGTAACCGTCACTACTGTTATTTATTGTCACCAACTGAGACGTCTTTCATACGCAGTCCAAAAACAACGACCAGGAAGAGTGCGTGAAGTGAAGCTACTCCACGATAACGCCTGCCCTAATTCTTCTAGGCTGACAAAAAACACTATACAGGAGTTTGGTTGGGAAGTCATTTCGCATCCACCTTACTCACCCGACCTTGCGCTCTCAGATTTGCACCTTTTTCGGTCTCTATCGAACAACCTTCAAGGAACTTCCTTTCCGGATAAAAGTGCGCTCCGAACTTGGCTCGACGAGTTCTTCGCCTAAAAACCACGTGATCTCCACAGTCTCGAAATCAAAACGTTACCTCAGCGTTGGCAGACTGTTGTAGATAGTGAAGGAGAATTTATTATTAATGAATAAAGTCTCTGTTATGTGTATCTATTGTGTTTATTAAGCGTACGGAGAAACGCTGCGAACTTATGCACCAACGCAATACTATCACCCCTCAAAGCGTGTATATTTCCTCCTGACTTATTATCTGTTGTGCGTAGAATGAAATCAACAACTAGTATGTACTCCCGAGAGCTTACCATTAACTACAGTCGACTAATGCTCTTTGCAACAGAGAGGTGTGTTTACGCACCCTCCGCCAGGAGCTCTCCAGCAGCAGTTAAGAAGCCTCGCAGGCGGAGTGGCCCGTGCAGCCGCCCCACAGGTCGCTTAACTCTGTGTAGAGGCAGGCAGTGAGCGACCTCGCCCTGCCCTACTTGTGAGGCCACACTGGCTGGACTACTTGCTGTATACCGCCGCCCACGCAGCGGCGACGCGTTCGCGCATAGGGCTTCCCGCGCTGACAGGGCCAGCTCAGGGCCCGCAGGGTCACCGCCCCCACCACGCACTCTCATTCCCCGACCGCGGCTCTAATAGGGAGCCTCCACGTCGCGCTTTTACCCGTGGCCCGTGGCTATAACATGAGTATCATATTTCTTCTTCTTATGTGCCTCGTTTGCCATATCTCTTGGGTTGGCCCTCCTAGTTGTGTTACTTCTGCATTAAGGGAGGACTCCAGAGACAAAATAAGTTATACCAACATGCCGCGACAGCTGGAGACCGACAGGTCAGACATGTGCAGTTTAAATCACAAATGAGGAAACTACTCCGAGATAAAAGTAACACATGGGGGGGGGGGGGGGGGGATTACGTGGACAGACGATTGAAAAACTATCACTAGGATGGACCATATGAACACTTTGCCGAGAGAATAAAAACGCCATTACTACTGTCAACATTGAGACAGTATAACGGTGAAATGACCCAAGGATGGAGGCACACGACTGAATTTTTGCTGCCTAAGCTCCTCCGTGACGGCGATCCACAGAGTGACAAACTGAACACACGCGAAACTGAACACACGCGATTACGACCATAGCCGAAAACAATAGAAAACAGTACACGACGGACACCGGAGGCTAAAGATGAGAAGGCATCCGGCAGTGATGGGATTCATTCATAAGTGCAACAACAGATCGCTCCACAAATCACGCCAGAGGAAACTTCTTCACGGCGCTCTCCAGCTCGGAGAAGTGCCTGTAGCCTTGAAGGCGGCAAACTCAGTTATCATTAAAAATTCCGTAGACAACATTCCGTCAAAACCCAAATCTTATCGACCGATCTGTCTTCTAAATTCACTGATTCTTTCCGATCGTCTTCAGGCAGACAGGTCGCTCTGAGGTATTAACCCACATCATTTAATATTTCCACCCGGAACGATAGACGACGCGTTTAATCAGGCTATACGAATGGTAAGCAGAACGGTAAACAAATACGCAATAGCAGTGCTAATAGGTATAGAAGGGGTTTCGACAATTTATGGTGGCTGCCATGTTTGCACGCCTCCTAAACCTGCGACATCCGGCGAGTCCGTTCTTGACTACTGCAAAAATAGAGTCGCTTACTGACGAGCAACTCTAAAGATCACTAAGTGATACCTGTTTTCTAGGAAATTACTGTTGAACCCCTTCTAATATTAATGGCGGCAGACGATCCACAGAAAAAGTAGGCGCAAATGCTGACGAACTAGAGTATCACCACCGTGTCTCACCGAAACATTGCTACATTGGAACTCTCCCGAGGTCGCCACCATACTCACCGATGAGGATCATTCGGGGTAGTGCAGAGCTGCGATTCATCGCTCGAGACAACGCGGCTCTATTCATCAGCGGTACATACTTCCTGGTCACAGCATTGCACCAAACGCAGCCGTTTGTGTTGTGATGTTAACGGCAGCCTACCCATAGGACAGTAATTCCCTAGCCCGGTTGTTGCTAGTCTTCGACCAATGATGCGGAATGACACAGGATGTTGCAGGGAGACCGCAACTTATTCTTGGATGGCTGGCGCAGATGAGAAGGGGTTACGATGTACTTTCCGCACAATGCGGAGATTGTCCGTTGTGGCGGTGAGACGCGGTCGACCGGATCCTTGACCAGTATGCCTGCTCTCAAGTTCCCATGCAGCCCAACATCGTGCCACTGTCACATACGGATGCCCAACAAATACGCGATATTGCATGATTCCACCAGTTGGCCAAATGGAGACCCTCAATGTTGGTCAAATGGAGACCCTCAATGCTGCCCCTTTCGTACTCCTTCAGGTACTGTCTCATGAGCACGACGATGAATCGAATTAGTTTCAGCTGTCCATTTGAAAGAAACATGCACCACTATACAGGTGTATAAACAAAACAACCCCGTAAGTCACGTTGAAACTAGTCTTAGATTACTGCAAACGTGTATAGGTGTAACAGGAACAATTTTTATTGTGTTCAACACAGTCTTTGTGTTACGCAGACGGCCTTTCATCTTATGTTTGTAAGATGTACAGACAGACTGTCATTGGTAATTGTTTTATGTAGTACGACGTATTTGTCGTTTGCAGACGGCACTGTTGGGTGTATTTTTTAAACTCAAGTTTATCACCAGACATAACCACATTTATTTTTTTAGATATATTTAAAGACAAAAATGTGATTATGACTGGTAGTACAATTATTTTAAAAAAATAGGAGCAAGTTTGTTTTGACGGTAGAGCGTTTTCATCTCTTGTGCACATTTACGAGAATATTATGATCAGCCTCAACTGAATCTTGTGTGCAAGGGTGGGACAGTGACGCTCTTAGTGTATTCGCCATGAGGTACGCGGCTGTCAGATTCACGAGCTTTATGCAGTGTCACGCCAGACTAACACATTCCTGTCGATTGCTTCGACAGCATTCTGCTGGCAACTTCCTTCTTCCTGAGTACTGGTCGTGCAATCCTTACGCAAAGATCTAGCATAACTCCAAATTTCTCATTTCGTTATCAAGGCAGCAATCATGTCAGTAGTTCATGAGTGAAGATCTTACCTGAAGAGAATTAATTGAGTCTGAAATTAGAACATAAACACGTATATACTAATAAAAAATAAGGTGTGTCAATGGAATTATACTGCTATTTTTATTACGTGAAGGGCGTTCAGTATGTAATGCTACACATTTTTTTCTCTGCCACTTTGGGCTGAAAAAATTAGGTATTTGTTGTGGAACATCGTGGAATATTCTCGTTTCACCCTCTATTGTTTCATTATGTACCGATATGTCGCGGCGCTAAACGATGCCTTCAAAAATGGCTTCTGTAAAGGAGATGTGTTCCAAGCAGAAGGCTGTCATTGAGTTTCTTTTGCTGGAAAACCAGAGCTTCGCAGATTTTCATAGACGCCTACGGAATATCTATGGAGATCTTTCAGTGAACAAAAGTACGATGAGTCGTTGGGCGAAGTGTCCATCATCATCGCGAAAATGTCGTGCAAACCTGTCCGATCTCCCGCGTGCTGGCCATCCGCACACAGCTCTGACTCTGCAATGTGGGGACGTGTGGACACTCTCATTCGAGGTGATCAACGGATCACAATCAGACATTTCGTCGCTCAACTGGACGCTTCTGTTGGTAGTGCTGACACGCTCGTCCACCAATTGGGATACTCAAAGGTGTGTGTCCGCTGGATTCGTCGCCGCCTAACAGACGACCATAAAGAGCAACGAAAGACCATCTGTGCGGAATTTCTTGCACGTTACGAGGCTGATCGTGACAATTTTTTTGTCGAATACCGTACAGGCAATGAAATATGGGTTCATCATTTCGAATCGGAAACAAAGCCCCAATCCATAGAGTGGCACCCCACCACCTCTCCTCAAAAAGAAAAAGTTCAAAGCCACACCCTCATCCGGTCTTCTAGGACTCTGAAGGGGTTATTCTGTTTGATGTCCTCCTCTTGGTGCAACCATAAGCTCTGAGATGCATTGTGATATTCTCAGAGAATTGAAGAAAAGACTTCAGCGTTTTCGTCGCCACTAAGACGCAAACGAAGTCATCCTTCTCCATGACAACGCAAGGCCAACAAGTCTGCGGATCCGAGAGGTCACAGAACTCCTTGGACGGTTCTTCCTCGTTCAAGCTACAGCCTGGATCTCGCAACTTCCGACTTCCATCTCTTTGGGCCAGTGAAGGATGCACTCCGCAGGAAGCTGTACGTGGGTGATGGGGAGATTATTGATGCAGCAAGACGTTGGCTCCAACGTCGATCGGTAGAGGGTTACCACGAGGGCATACAGGCCTCCCCAGTAAAGGGCACAAGTCCGTTGCATTGAACGGAGATTATATTGAAAAATACGGGTTTCTAGGTCAGAAGAGTGACGACAAATATGGTGTATTGGAATCCTGAATAAAACCAACCTAGTTTCAGAAAAAAAACCTGTTGCATTTCTTGAACGTCTACGTCAATTTGAAATACGAGGGTAATACCAAAAGTAAGGTCGCCTATTTTTTTTAAGTACAGAACTCTGTTTTTGTGGCAGTTGGTCACACTGTTATGAAAAATGCTTCATGCGCTGTTGTAAACATGCGCACGCCGCGCTGAGTTGCTCAGCCTTGACTTGGCAGCTATTGAGAGTGGAGCTCCCGTTGGATGTTACCGGCAAGTGCGAACTGCGAGCAGTTATTCGGTTTCTGAACGCAAAGGGCATTGCGCCGATTGAAATCCATCGCCAATTGACGGAAGTGTATGGTGAGTCGTGCCTGGATGTCAAAAATGTGGTGTAGAGAGTTTGCATGTGGTCGGGCCGAAATTCACGACGAACAAAGGAGCGGGAGACCGTCAATTTCTGAGGAGACAGTGTTGAAGGTTGAGCAAAGCATGGGTCAAGATCTGCGGATCACCCTGGATGATCTCTGCACGTTGGTTCCTGAAGCTTCCCGAAGCACCGCTCACAGAATTTTAACGGAAACATTGAACTACCGGAAGACGTGCGCAAGATGGGTGCCACGCATGCTGACTGAGGACCAAATGCGGCAACCAGTTGATGCTTCCCGCGCATTTCTTCACCGCCTTGCAGCCGAACAGGACAGCTTTCTGGACTCAATTGTCACGGGTGACGAAACGTGGGCATAATACTTTACACCTGAGACGAAGCAAGAATCACGCCAGTTCATAACTTTCTGAACAGCATGGGGGCGAGCTGGTATGACATGGGCATGCAAAAACTTCCACAGCGTCTACAAAAATGCATCGACAGAAATGGTGATTACGTCGAAAAATAGCTAAATGTTCGAGCTGAAAACTGATGTAAACCATTGTAGAAATAAATTAGGTATGTGTAGTTATAAAAAGTAGGAGACCTTACTTTTGGGATTACCCTCAAATGGCTCTGAGCACTATGGGACTCAACTGCTGTGGTCATAAGTCCTCTAGAACTTAGAACTACTTAAACCTAACTAACCTAAGGACAGCACACAACACCCAGCCATCACGAGGCAGAGAAAATCCCTGACCCCGCCGGGAATCGAACCCGGGAACCCGGGCGTGGGAAGCGAGAACGCTACCGCACGACCACGAGATGCGGGGGCGGATTACCCTCGTATGTTGAAGAGGGCTAACGTGATGAAATACGTATTCTACCAGCCATTTGCTGATGTATGTACTGATGGAAACCTTTATATAGATACATGATGCAGAAATAAATATTGAACTTACTAGATAAAGAATTGGACTAAAAATCGACTTCATAGATGCAAAATTCACAGTTTTATTGTCATAGTGAGTAAATATGGGGAGCCTTATTCCCATAAATATAGATTTCTACTGCAGGTTGGTTGCGCAAGACAGGAGATGTTTACTGTCAGCTCGACGCATCCAAGCTCGCGCCGCCTGGCAGCAACGCGTGGCTGACCTCGAATAACCACCTGACGATCCATAAACAACACTTGATTCAGAACGTACGTGGCCACTGAACAGCAGTAGGCAGAGCGCATTCGGCCATCGCCAACAGCGAACGCAGGAAGGGGCCAACTAGGGGAAGGCTTGAGTCACTGTCGCTGCTTACGCAAGCCTCCGACGTCACCGGTACTAACCACGTGCCATCCACTGGCAACTTAATATTCGCAAATTCACTACAGTGGTAAAGCCTCCCTCGCTGGCGAGTTACACCGACATTTCAACGTAGTTTTCAGCACCTCGTAATCAGGACAGATATCCACAACTGCTTTCTCACGTTTTTACGTTTATGCAACATCGATTGATGGAAGTTTTCTTCATTCATTTTTACGGTTTTAGAGTTTTCCTCCTTCTGTCTCCTGTGGTGGCAGCACTTCATATCATGCCATTCGGTAATTTCCTTGAGAGACATGGAGCTGACTGAAATGCCGATCAAGGACTGAGAGTAGCTGGAAAAAGTAGGCTTTTTAAGCATTTTACCACACTTTTCCAGGAAAATCACTTGCCGGTTCACCCGTATCGACTGAGAAAAACAACAGCCAAATAGTTAAGCACAAAACCGGCTGACGAAAGTTCACATGACTTTCAGCTCTCAGGGCGACAAGGGTGTACGGGCAAGAAAGGTGTCCTTTCGTAGAAAATACAACAAAATTAGCGCATTATGGTTTTCTAATTTCCTGTCATTGGAAGACTCTACCACAGGCAGAATAAGGTCAGAAGAATACATAAACATTCTTCTGGTTTTGCATGCATTTATTCTGTACGAATTCATGCACAGTATTAACATTCAGTTCTCATTTCTGAAATATTTGTTATTACAGTTTCAGTTACAAATTTATCACAGTTTAAAACTAACATACATTTTTATTTATGAGATATCCACAAATGCTCTGCAACATGTTCATGGCAAGCAAATCCGCCACAGTTGTAAAATGCTTTTATTGACCGAAGTCTAACACGACAGAAGTCGCTATGCACTACCACGATTTCGGGGTCTTAGCGCTAACATCAGATGTATCTGGAATCTAGCAGTAGTAGGACATCATGTTGATGCCCAGACAATTAGTAGGCAAAAACGTACCGTAGGTGAACCGTCATAATAGCACCCCAACTTCCAATCGCGGCCTTGAAAAATGTCTCCTGTCCCAAAATTGCATCAGGAATGCATGCAGTCGAACGCTGATACAGCCAAAACTGTATGAAATTCTGCTTAACAGGATTTTGTCTCATCTTTGAAACTAACAGCAGCGATTCTGTGAGGCACGGGTTCAACAGGCCCTTTGTAGGTTTCCAGAGGAATGCGGCAACAGATGCACAAGCTCAGAGCACGCAATTCCTGCAAATTGCTGCCCCTTGGTACGTGAGTGCGGAGCTGGCGCTCTATAGCGTCCCAAACGTGTCCCGTCAGGTTCAGAAAGGGCGAATTATGGTGGCCGAGATATCAACTTGGGTACATTATCATACTCCCCAAACCATTGCAACACGGTTCCGGGCTTGTGAGACCGACAGTTAACCATGTGTAAAATGCAGTCACTGTCGGGGAAGACAAGAGTGAAGGGATGCAGATCATCATCAAGACTAAGTGTGCCTTTCAGCGTTCAGTCTGGAGCATAGCCCCCTTATAAAATTCCTCCATGATCCCCTATTCAGTGCTAACATTGGTGCCTCTTCTGATGTCAAACCTATTACTTCAAAATCATTCTTAACCGAATCCAGGTACCTTCTCCTTGGTCTGCCCCGACTCCTCCTACCCTCTACTGCTGAACCCATGAGTCTCTTGGGTAACATTGCTTCTCCCATACGTGTAACATGACCCCACCATCTAAGCCTGTTCGCCCTGACTACTACATCTATATAGTTCATTCCCAGTTTTTCTTTATTTCCTCATTGTGGACACCCTCCTGCCATTGTTCCCATCTACTAGTACCTGCAATCATCCTAGCTACTTTCATATCCGTAGCCTCAACCTTGTTGATAAGGTAACCTGAATCCACCCAGTTTTCGCTCCCATACAACAAAGTTGGTCGAAAGATTGAACGGTGCACAGATAACTTAGTCTTGGTACTGACTTCCTTCTTGCAGAAGAGAGTAGATCGTAGCTGAGCGCTCACTGCATTAGATTTGCTACACCTCGCTTCCAGTTCTTTCACTATGTTGCCATCCTGTGAGAATATGCATCCTAAGTACTTGAAACCGTCCACCTGTTCTAATTTTGTTCCTCCTATTTGGCACTCAATCCATTTATATTTCTTTCCCACTGACATTACTTTCGTTTTGGAGATGCTAATCTTCATACCATAGTCCTTACATTTCTGATCTAGCTCTGAAATATTACTTTGCAAACTTTCAATCGAATCTTCCATCACAACTAAGTCATCCGCATATGCAAGATTGCTCAAATGTGATCCTATTTCCATCATCATTCCTATCCCATTCTACCTCGAAATCTGAAACATTGCTGATCGTATTTTCACCTATATTGAGCAACTCTTCAAAATATTCCCTCCATCTGCCCAAGGCATCCACAGGATTCACAAGCAGTTTTCCTGACCTGTCCAAAATACTTGTCATTTCCTTCTTACCTCCCTTTCGAAGACTGCTAATTACACTCCAAAATGGTTTTCCAGCAGCTTGACCCATAGTCTCCAACCTGTTTCCAAAGTCTTCCCAAGATTTCTTCTTGGATGCTGCAATTATCTGTTTGGCTTTGTTTCTTTCTTTAACATAATTTTCTCTGTCTACCTGAGTTCTAGTATGTAGCCATTTTTGATACGCCTTCTTTTTCCTTTTACAGGCTGCCTTGACTGTGTTATTCCACCAAGCTGTTTGTTTCATCCTACTTTTACACACTACTGTTCCAAGACATTCTTTAGCCACTTCTAGTACTGTGTCCCTGTACCTTGTCCATTCCTTTTCCAATGACTGTAATTGACTACATTCAACTAACTGGTACCTTTCTGAGATCGCTGATATGTACTTGTGCCTGATTTCCTTATCCTGAAGTTTCTCCACTCTTATCCTCCTACATATGGACCTGACCTCCTGCACTTTCGGCCTCACAATCCCAATTTCACTGCAGATTAAATAATTATCAGTGTCATCAAAGAATCCCCTGAATACACGTGTATCCCTCACAGCCTTCCTGAATTCCTGATCTGTTATTATAAAGTCAATGACAGATCTGGTTCCCCTGCCTTCCCAAGTATACCGGTGAATGTTGTTATGTTTAAAAAGGAGTTTGTGATTACTAAGCCCATACTGGCACAGAAATTCAAGAGTTGTTTCCCGTTCCTGTTGGCCTCCATATCCTCTCCAAATTTACCCATAACCTTTTCATACCCTTCTGTTCGATTTCCAATCCTGGCATTAAAATCACCCATGAGCAGAACACTGTCCTTGTCCTTTACTCTAACAACTACATCACTGAGTGCCTCATAAAAACTATCCATCTTATCTTAATCTGTCCCTTCACAATTCGAATATACTGACACAATCCTAATTTTCTTGCTAGACACTGTCAAATCTATCCACATCAGTCGTTCGTTTACATACCTTACTGCAACTACGCTGGGTTCCATTTCTTTCTTGATGTAAAGCCCTACACCCCATTGTGCTATTCCTGCTTTGACTCCTGACAGGTAGACCTTGTATTCTCCCACTTCCTCTTCTTTCTCACCCCTTACCTGAATGTCACTATCAGCTAAAACGTCCAGCCCCATCTTACTTTCAGCCTCTGCCAGCTCTACCTTCTTCCCAGAGTAGCCCCCATTGATATTAATGGCTCCCCAACTCATTACCATTTGTTTGCCAAGTCGTATCTTAGGAGTCCCTGGTTTGTCAGTTAGAGGTGGGACTCCGTCACCTCCAAAGGTCCGAGGCATTTTGCTCTGATAGTTGCCAGCATCATATTTAAAGTACCAAGGAAGCAGGTTGCTAGCCTTACTTGCCCCGAGTCCCATTGTGTTTTACCCCTAACGGTTGAGGGACTAACCGATGGATTTGGTAGTCTTTGCCGTATGAGCACAAAGGTGACCACGACTCAGAATATGTCCGAGATGCCCAGCCTTATTCCAAAGTAGCTGGTATCCCGACTGTCGGGACCACTTACTTGGCCACATGGTCTACAATAATTTTCACGTGGTCCACTACAGTCACGGTGCCTTCAGTAATTGTCACAGGTTCCTTGGATGTCGAAGTGAATGTCTGTCATAGTACAATAATGTCAGTGATGCGGCGCATGACTGGACCCGCCGTTGACCTATATCCGAACATAACGGTTGAACTCGTGTAACATGAAACGTCATTCTTTAAACGAGGCGAAACGTTTGCACTGAGGATGGCCCAATCATAAGTTCACGTGCCCATCTGCAATCGTAATTAACAATGTCGTTGGCTCAACATGAGAACACGCGGAGATCATCGTTGCAGAGCCTGGAGTTCAAAACAGTGTGCTGGAAGATCTGCTCCGAAACACTTGCGTCTGCACCAGCATTACACTGCCACAGATGTCCACTTGTTCTGCTTTACATCTTAGACAAGCTACCGACCTCCACTTTCTCTTATGAGGCGTGTGCGTCCAACATCTTATCCCTACTTGTTGTCTCACTTACCTTCAACCACTTTCCGTAGATGCTCACGACAGTAGCAGCCGGACAGACATCCAGCTTCGCCGTTTCGAAAATACTCCTTCCCAGACGCCGGTACAAACCAATATTGCCTTTGTCAAAGTCAATTGTCTCAGTGGATTTGTCCATTTCCTGCTCGTATCTTCTCCCGAATGAGTCCCCATTCCTGTCTGCTCCGCTTGTACGTGATACAGTCACAATACCTTTTTTTTATTTACACGTCTAGTTCAGTAAGACCAAATCGAGGAGCAAATCTCCAAGGTCATGGAACGTCTCAGTGCATGAAATTACAACATAAAAGTAGTGAAAGATAAAATATAATGTTTATGAAACCAAAAAAGGCAAGCTATAAGTTTAAGTAAACGCAATCAACAATATAACATAAGAATGAGCTTAATTTTTCAAGAAACTCATCAACAGAATATAAGGGGGGGGGGGGCTGAGGAAACTCCTTAGTTTCTATTTGAAAGCGCGTGAATTACTGTTAAGGTTTTTGTATTCTTGTGGTAGCTTATTGAAAATGGATGCAGCATTATACTGGAAACCTTTCTGCACAAGAGTTAAGGAAGTGCGATCCAAACGCAGATTGGAAAATTTTGGAAATTTGTGGTAAGTTCCTATGGAACCAAACTGCTAAGATCGTCGGTCCCTAGGCTTACACACTACTTAATCTAACTTAAAGTAACTTACGCTAAGGACAACATACACATCCATACCCGAGGGAGGACTCGACCCTCCGACGGGGATAGCCGCGCGAACCGTGGCAAGGCGCCTTACACCGCACGGCTACCCTGCGTGGTTGCAGGTTGTATTTCTGCCGAGTATCAACTGAGTAAAAGCTGTTAATTCTTGGGAATAAGCTGATATTGTTAACAAGAAACGACGGTAAAGAATATATATATATTAAGAAGGCAATGTCAAAATACCCAGACTAGTGTACAGAGGTCGACAAGAAGTTCGCTAACTTACACCACTTATTGCGCGTACTGCCGGTTTCTGAGTCAAAAATATCCTTTTAGAATGGGAACAGTTACCCCAAAACATAATACCGTACGACATAAGCGAAAGAAAATAGGCAAAGTAGACTAATTTTCGTGTCGAACGATCACTTATTTCAGATACCGTTCGAAGCGTAAAAATGGCAGCATTAAGTCTTTGAACAAGATCCTGATCGTGGGCATTCCACGACAGTTTACTATCGATCTGAACACCCAGAAATTTGAAATGTTCAGTTTCGCTAATCATATGCCCCTTCTGTGAAATTAAAACGTCGGGTTTTCTTGAATTGCGTGTTAGAAACTGTAAAAACTGACGGTGATTTAGCGTTAGTTTATTTTCTACAGGCTATGCACCTGTGTCATGAACTGCACTATTTGAAACAGTGCCAATGTTGCACACAGCATCCTTTACCACCAAGCTAGTATCATCAGAAAACGTAAATATTTTAGAGTTACCCGCAATACTAGACAGCCTATCATTTATATAAACAAGGAACAGGAGATGTCTCAACACTGTTCTCTGGGACACCCACCATTTGACTATACCCCACTCAGACCCACATCACAGCCATTCTCAACATTGTGAATAATGACCTTTTGCTGTCTGTTGCTAAAGTAAGAGGTGAACCAATTGTGAACTACTCCCCGTATTCCATAATGGTCCAACTTCTGGAGAAATATTTTGTGATCAACACAATCAAACGCCTTAGTTAAATCAAAAAACATGTCTAACGTTCGAAACCTTTTGCTTAACCCATCCAGTACCTAATAGAGAACAGAGAATAAAGCATTTTCAGTTGTTAGACGACTTCTAAAGCCGAACTGTACATTTCATGTGATATAAAATGGTCAGTTATCCTTACACACACAGCCTTCCCAATAACTTTAGCAAACACTGATGGCATATAAATAGGTCTAAAATTGTCTACATTATCCCTTTCTCCCTTTTTGTAAAGCGGCTTTACTACTGAGTACTTTAATCGTTCAAGAAACTGACCCTTCTTAAAGGAAAAATTACAAATATGGCTAAGTACAGGGCTAACATGTGCAGTACAGTACTTTAATATTCTGCTAGGCACTCCATCGTATCCATGAGAGTCCTTAGTCTTCAGTGATTTAATTATTGACTCAATCTCCCTCTTGTCAATATCACAGAGGAGTATTTCAGACATCAGTCTCCGACAGGCATTTTCCAAGAGAGTTATAAGAGTCCGTGTAGAAACTAAGTTTGTATTTAACTCACCAGCAATGCTCAGAAAATGATTGTTAAATGCTGTACATATATCTGTCTTACCAGTAACACAAATATTTTACTACGAACTGACTAAACATATGGTTTTAATTTTATCCTGTGAATTAGCTGTTCTGTTTGCGCACCACATACTCTTTGCATTCCTAATATCATTTTTAAACACCTTACAATATTGTTTGTAATGGGCTACTGCAGTTTGATTGTAATTACTTCTACCATTTTGATATAATTCCCGCTTTGTTCTACATGATATCCTCATCCCACTAGCCAGCCACCTAGGCTGCCTTTTACTGCAAATACTCCGTTTAGAACGTTCTAATGGAAAGCAACTCTGAAAGAACATAATAAATGTGTTAAGGAAAGCATTATATTTGTCATCTATGTTATCGTCAATATAAAGATCCTACCACTCTTGTTCCTTTATGATTTTTAAAAAACTCTCTATTGCCGTTGGATTAGCTTTCCTACATAGTTTGTAATTGTATGTGACATCTGTTTGAGTCCAAAAGCCTTTTAGTCTTAAAATTTGTGCTTCATGTACTGAAAGGCCATCCACCATTTTACTAACAGAATGCCCATCTGGTAAAGAAGAATGAATAAAAATATTGCCTATGGCTGTGGTACTGTTCTCCTGCACCCTAGTTGAAAAAATACAGTCTGCATCAGATTGTATGAGTTTATGAGATCTACTTACATCCTTTTTCTTGCACAGTCATATACAAAGTTAATATTGAAGTCATCACAGATAACTAATTTCTGGTGCTTCCTATAAAGTGAATCAAGAACCCTATCTCGCTTGAGCAGAAATGCTCTGAAGTCAGCGTTAGGGGACCTATAAACAACAACAATTAGAAGAAGTTTAGTTTCACTAAATTCAACTGCCCCTGCACAACTTTCAAATATCTGTTCAGTGCAGTGTCGTGATACGTCTAGGGACTCAAACGGAATACAGTTTCTTTACGTACATGGCCAACCCCCCCCCCCCCCACTCCGCAAGGAACTCCTTGAAAAACAGCCAGCTAATGTGTATCCTGATAAATGAATCCTCTGAAATGTCAAATTATTTAAGTCATGCTCCAATGTACCAATAATGTCAGACTCAACATCTGTAAGCAGTTCACTAACTTTATTTCTAATAGTCTTATAATTTGAGTAATATGCTGATTCCTTCTCTACTTGGATACCTGACCTCCTCTGAAGGTGATTCCTTAGTTAGAGGGACTTCCTTTAAGCATATATACCCATCAGCTGACTTCAGTCTAAAAAACGTGCAGCTCTAACACCAACTACTACAGGAATTTTTCCGTGAGTGAACCCACCACCACCCTCTACACTGTCACCTACAAGCTGTCTCAGCCTCCTGATCCCATAGCTATTGAGGTGCAGGCCATGCCTAGTGAAACCCGATCTATTGATAGACTCAACTGTCACCAGTGCAATGTGACCCATTCCCTCTGCCATCAGTGCCTTCTCCAGCCCCATCTTAACACGCCTAACAGCTGCATTATGGCGCCGATCATGGCGCTGAAACAGCTGCACAAAATGCACATTAGTGCTACCAGTTTGAGTAGCTATCTTTACCAGGTCACCACCTACATAACATTCCCCGTCCCTATCAAAACTATTCCCTGCTCCACCCACAATCACTACCTGATCCTGGTTCGTAAAATTCCTACACAACTCCCCTATGCTGTCAGTCACCTGAGCCAACTCTGCACTAGGCTTCACAATGCTGGTGACCTGGCACTCACTCCCCAACACTTCTTGCAACTGCTGGCCCACACCTCTGCCGTGCGAACTACCTACCAGTAGAATTTTCTTCCTGTTAGACATGCAACTAGACTTGCTAACTGCTGAGGACTGCTAACATTTTTCCTACACCTACAGCTACAAGAGGCTCCTCTCCACTCAACTCTGACAGTTGGCCACATCTATTGCATACACGCAAGGTAAAACTGTCTAAATACCTCCTCCTTTTAGCTGCCTTCTTGTCAACTGCCAGTTCCCATTCCCCAGCACCCTTCACCCTCCTCAACCCACCTTGTTCCTCCTCTGCGTATTGTAACTGCACCTGAAGGGCACATTTCTTACGCTCCTATTTCTCTGTCAACTTATTTCTAGTACAGATTCTGTATTCCCAGGAGAGGATCTCGCTAGAATGCCCACTGACTTCCCCACTGCATTCCGCTCCCCCCCCCCCCCCCCCCCCCCCGCGCAATGAAAATACTTTGAACAAATCCCTCACCGTAACCTGCTACTCACAAACCTACGACAAAGCCCACACTTCTCACTCATGGTAAAATTTTACAGTTACTGAAAAAACTAAAGGTCTACGTTACCTAAGTTCAGTTACACCAACAGAACTATAGTGGTCTTGAAATTCTCTCTCTACTAAGAAAGCAACAGCTTTTATTAATGATACTAAAAAACAACTAATACCAATACCAACAAAACTTCACACGATTTGTTAGCTAAAACCGAAAATTCAAGCAGCACTGGAACGCTCGACGAAGTTAAAACAGTGAATGAAAATTTTGCTGAAATATTTCGCTAGAAACAATAAGAAACGTCAGCTGAAAACAACCGCATGAAATTTGCTAAACGACTTCAATCCACAGAAAACTCTAAAAAACACAGTGAGCGAACGTTTCAAAAAGTTTATTAAACTCTTATTTCACCACAAAAAGCACGAGACACCGTTGCAAACTACTGAATTTAATAACTGTATAATAGTGTATAAACAACTTTGTCAGTAACGTGACGACCGCCGATGATCAACGTCAACGTCCAGTAATCACTCGGCAGGTGGCAGCACTGGCAGTGTCAGGGGACGCAGTAAACAGTGCTTGGTGTGGACACGGAGGAATTTACGTATCTGACGTCAAAGAAGGGATGACATTAGGCTTTCGGGTCAAGGGTGCAGGTATTTCCGAAACGATTAAGTTCGTAAACTGTTCTTGTGGCGCTGTGGTTAAAGTATGCCCTGTGTGGCAAACTGGTGCCGTCCCAATCTGGCGTCGAGCAGCTGTGGTGACAGGGTTGAACGACGGTTACGGAGGTGTGTACGGGCGAACAGACGTGCAGTTGTTGAGCAGCTGGCCACCCAGGTGAACCAAGGGATTACCATCAATGTCTCCTCAACGACCGTTCAGCAGAAGTTACCGCCTATTGGCCTGCACTGCAGGCGCCTATTTCATGCACCTCTTCTGACTGCTCTTCATCGGCGACAAAGGCTGGAGTTTGCACGTCAGTATCGCAACTGGACGTCTACTGAACGACGACAGGTTGGTCTTATCAGATGAATTACGTTTTGTGGTCCATAGGAAGGATGGCCGTGGTGTGTACGGTGTGAAACGTCTGAAAGCAAATAACCTGTGTCAATCAGCCGGATGAGGCAACGTTACCGTCTGAAGAATGTTTTCGTGGCTTTCCATGAGTGTTCTCATTATTCTATAAGCCACAATGCATCATCACAAATACGCATCCATCCTAGTGGGCCATGTCCCCACCCCTACATACCGTTTGTTTTTCGTAGACACGATGGCATCTACAATCAGGACAATGCAAAGTGTCGCACAGCTTGCAGTATACATGCTACGCGCATGGTTCTAAGAATACCAGGATGAGTACACTGTACACCCCTGGTTACCATACTCCGCGGATCTACACCCAATGGAGAATCTGTGGGACCACATAAATCGTCCTGTTCGCGCTGTGAGAAAACTAACGCAGCTGGCCACGACACTACAGTCGGTATAGTTTCACATCTCTGTCGCTACCTCCAAAAACCTCACTGACTCTTTCCCTGCAAAAAGTGGTTATTTAAGCTTTTCACAGGTGGTAACACTATTGCGACTGGACAGTGTACACACGATGTTTGTAATTTAACTTTCGCTACGCGAGAGGACCGCCATGAGAAACGAGTAATCGTAGAACAATGAAATTTGCTGGAAACATTTGTAATGACAGGCGGAAGAGAAATAGCAAATTAATCATTGAAAGACATCCATTTTAATTTCCACATGAGAGGGCGATATTTGTTATTTGCGTACAATGTTTACCTAGCAGGTTACAAGCATTGCTCAGTACGACGACCATCTACATCCATGAAAGCCTGGAGACGACTTCACAATTGTCCGCCGACTTTTCGAACGATGGAATGTTCAGCTGTCGAGACACAGCTCGTGCAGTGCTTAAGTTCGCACTACATGGCGGCAGTAACTTCAACAATGTGTAGATCAGTTGACCGTCGGCCTCTGCCAGGAGCTGTTCCGAAGTCACCAGTTAATTCGAACTCCCGAATCATGCACTTGAAACCTGGCGAGGAGAGAGGACCTTCCATACTCCTTTAATGCGCCGATATTCGCAAACAGCAGCAACACTATTGCTGCTGATTTGATGAAACGGGTTTACGAGTAATGCCCTGCTCACTTTTTGTAGACCCACGTTGACTGCCTGCAACTGTAATGCAATCTGCCGCTTGTGTTTCCGCCCTAAGTCACCGTAGCAGTACCTGCGCCTAACGGAAAGTCATGACACTAACACTTCTAATGCACAAATCCTACTGCGCACAGTCTCAACATCATTCCTGTGCATACGGTAAACAGTTTTCAGCCTATACTGGCTCAAGTAGCGGAAGCTTAGTTAGGACCGCCCTGTACTTCCCTCACACACATCCCCTCCAGGCGGCATTCAGCCGCACTGTGACCAGCAGTCAAAGAGTTTCGGCTCATAAGTGTTTGTGCATATCCTCAGCTTACAAAAAAAAAAAAAATGGTTCAAATGGCTCTAAGCATTATGGGACTTAACATCTGAGGTCATCAGTCCCCTAGACTTAGAACTACTTAAATCTAACTAACCTAAGGACATCACACACATCCATGCCCGAGGCAGGATTCGAAGCTGCGATCGTAGCAGCCGCATGGTTCCGGACTGAAGGGCTTAGAACCGCTCGGCCACCGCGGCCGGCCTCAGCTTACAATCAAGTATTACTATTCGTTATTAATGCAAATAAGAACATGCGCATTCGAAAAATTTCAGTCAGCTCGAAATCGAATGCAACTGCAAAGGCACAAGTTCTTCAATACCACGCAGGAAAACTCAGTTAGGTCAGCCCTTGTATTGGACTTGGTGAATAACTTTGTCATTTCTAGTGAAGATGCTTTGACAAACTCCTCAGTTCACTATAGGCGCGAGAGAATCAGTAAGACGAAGTCGTACGAAGTTCGAACTCAGCAGCAAACAGATGTGGCAAGGAATAAGTAAATTATTGTCACGTGGTGTGGGTTGCGCATTCGTGTACACAAAATCTGAATAAAAGCCTAGGGTGCAGGTCCGTCAATCAAACGAATGCTGTCTTCCTGGGCAATAAAAATTGTGTAAATAGTTGTGGAGTGCAAGTGGCGTATAGGAAGCTGCAATTTCTTTCTGTTGCGAGTATCAGAGAAGGAGAATTACTTGTCTGTTTCATCAGAGATACTTTGACTGAATCACACCGAAACTATCAGCTGCAATCAAAAAGTTTCCGTTCGAAGGAGGCCACACTATCTAGAATCGGTAAGCCAATCTGGCAAAATCACCGTGAACATTGAGGCGCCGGCCGCTGTGGCTGAGCGGTTCTAGTTCCTTCAGTCCGGAACCGCGCTGCTGCTACGGTTGCAGGTTCGAATCCTGCCTCGGGCATGGATGTGTGTGATGTCCTTAGGTTAGTTAGGTTTCAGTAGTTCTAAGTCTAGGGGACTGATGACCTCAGATGTTAAGTCCCATAGTGCTCAGAGCCATTTGAACCATTTTTGAACATCGTGGCAATCATCCTACCGACGCATGAGGTTGAAAATACTCGTTTGGTAGAACACCGCGTCCGATGCACATCCCCGTCCGACAGGAATCGTCGAACCTGCAAGGCCATTTTAAAGGATCGATGGCGTGATAGTCGCATGAGGAGAGGTCAGGACCATAGGGCGGATGATCGAGTGTCTTTCTCTTGAGTTGGCGTAACTTCTTCGTTACGACATTTGCAATATGGAATATGCGTTACCATGATCTTGGCGCACCTTTCCACAACGGTGGTTTTTGCTCCCCCATATTCAGAGTGACAATTATTGAACTGTAAAAAAAAAGGTAAATTAGCTACAAACTACGGCTTGCACACACTTTACACAACATTTAAACGTCACTACAGATATTCGGATTTAGATTATGACATGTTCGACTTGCCTGTCATCATTTGCCGATGATGTGGTGGAGACGAATAGCTAATTCTTCATGACCCGCTGAAGTGTCGGAATATCGATGCTTTCGATGACCTCCTGAATGGCTGTTTTCAGCTCACCAATGGTTTTGGGATTGTTGCTGTAGAACTTCTCTTTAACATAGCCCTACAAAAAGGAGTCGCATGTGCGGAGATCCGGAGAATATGACGGCCAATCGAGGCCGATGCCAGTGGCCTCTGGGTATCCCAGATTCAGACTGCGGTCCCCAAAGTGCTCCTCCAGGACATCAAATACTCTCCTGCTTCGATGAAGCCGAGCTCCGTCTTGCATGAACCATATCTTGTCGAAATCAGGGTCACTTTGGATAATGGGGATGAAATCATCTTCCAAAATCGTCACGTAGCGTTATCCATGCCATCGAGGAATATCGCACCGATTATTCCGTGACTGGACGTTGCACACACACACACAGTCACGCGTTGAGGGTGAATAGGCTTCTCGATCGCGAAATGTGGGTTCTCAGTCCCTCAAATGCACCTTTTTGCTTATTGACGAACCCATCCAAATGAAATTGCTCTTGGTGGCTAACCAAACCATATTCGCATCAAAGTCCTGTTCGTCAATCCTATGGACAGTAGTTCTGGCGAAACACGACCGCTATTCCATGACCCTGGGGCTAAGGCCCTGGTGGGTTTGAATTTTGTTTGGGAAGCAATGCAAGCCTTCAACAATAATTTGTCGCATTGACTCCTGGTTGATTCCCATCTATCGTGCAGCACGTCCGATCGATTTCCTGGGGGTGGTTTGAAACACAGCGCGTGTCTTGTCGGTGCTCCCAGGCGTTTTCACCCTTTTTGGGCGACCGACATTGCCAACCGACACTATCATCACGAACAAACTTGCGAATCAAATTCTTGATTGTTAGCACACTTGTACCGATTGTCTTCAGCTTGAAATCGTTCGCAAACTTCCTTCGAGAGGCAGTTGGGCTATTATTGCTCACATAGTAGGCCTTCGTAAGCGCTCTACGCTGAGCCACGCTGCACCGTGACATTTTCACGTGCAAATGGCTGACAACGACAAGGTGCGTGAGTATGCGTATACTAATTCCCATCATGCCCCTCGGCCAACTGTGCAGTTTGAACGTCCTAACCCAAATCGTTCAGAAGTTGTGACGATTTTATTTCATATAGTTCAATAATTGTTACCCATTATATTCCTCATTCTCTGATGGACATTAGGGGTGTTTGATCTTCAGCAGCCAAGAAAATAAAAACAGCACGTTGGTCTTGTTTGGACGCATTCGATCACAACGTCGTCATAGTTCCATTTCCGTATTTACCGCACTTACGTCGAAAAGACACGAATACCACGCTAATACCTTGCCTACATGTCGGTGCTGTTATAGCCGTATCCAAGCCGCACTAACTGCACATTCGCAGCACCAACATCCTCAAACGGAGGCATTTCCATAGCCTTTTATAGATCAAGATAACTAGATCGGAACCAACACATTTTTTTGTAAATAAGACACTGGCATTGTTCCCTATCGTCCTCGATAATACACACTGTCAACAGATGAAGAACTTCCAGCAGGAAATTAAAGTTATTTTATCAACACACGATGGAAATAGGATGTGTCATTGATTCTATACACCGTTTAGATGACTTGGAGAAATAAGAATCGTGCGAATATGCGATGCTGATTGAAGTGAGTTGTCACTCAGCGCTAACAAATGACTCAAAAATGATCCTGACAAAACTACATCGGCAATGAATTCGAAAAGACAATGCTTTCAACGGCCTGGAAACTCATATCAGCTAGCTGCTTCAGACAGCTCGGAATAAAATGGAAAAGGAAGTTTTGCTAGTGTAATTCAGACAAAGAAAGTCAGAATCGTTTTGTATTCTCAGGTGGGACACCCCGAGAGGACTTTGCAACTGCCTAATTGCAAATATAATCCTTCCCCAGCTCATAATGGGACCTTAACTCGCGGTATGTGAGAGTTTAATCTCAGGTGTGTCTGTTGAGTGTAGGTGACCGTAATACATGTGTATATGAGTAACTTGTGGTGTCAAGTTTCCGTTGCATAATGATGAGAAATGAAAGTGAGTAAAAGCATGTGTCTGCACATGGCTTAGCCCTCTCTAATAGCACCATAGCGCCCATCCGACTGACGGATCACCATCAGTAGTTTCACGTGCCCCCAGTTTAATCTGCGATGTTTTCGGGCAGTCTGGTGATCAAGGAGATTACGTCACTATCTCTCCACCCCTTCAAGCTCAAATACCGGCGCTGAGAAATTCATCACCAGCAGGATTCAGACATGCTATATTCGGGTCATCCGCCACCTCACAAATGTTCGTTAGTGACATCGGTTATCTGATTTATTTTATTCTACGTTACTGCCAACTGTCAGTTTTTGGAAGGTGCTGATTATTCTCAGTTAAAATTAAATTTAATATACATTGAAAGCATTTGTAAAATGATTCAAAATCTTGATAAGGACTAACAGTTTTTCATCAAGAAGAAAATTGTAATAAAAATCGTTTCTCTATAAGCACTAATACAGTATTTGTGGTATCACAGTATCTTCACCATCCAGTTGATCCTGACGTAGTTTTATTTGTCCTATCTCCTCACGCAGGGCCGTCATCAATTTTTGCAAACATTTCTTTTCTCCATAAATGATGAAAAATTCTGTTTCGGTTTGCATGAAGCAATCGATCGACCTAAACATTCATTATTTTACACTATAGTTCTCATTTGTCACAGAGAAGTTGCCAATCTCCATTCTATACTGCATTTTCGTGCCCGTTGACACCGCTGTTGCCCATACTGAACCCAGCCACTACTTAAGCTACCAATTCGCCATATACTGTTCAAGAGAGATCGCTGTTGTGATTTTAGGAAACTATGGAACACCTGAATCTGAATTGCTGGACGGGGATTTGAGTAGTTGTCCTCCCAAGTCCGAGTTCAGCGTCTATCATCATCACAATGGGTGGAAAGATGTGAAGTGTCATGAGAAGTAAGATCGAGAACGTGAGGTGTAAAAAGTAGTATAATTGTCCTCGGGCATAACAAAGGTCATTCTGTCAAGGATGCGTCTAAATAGCAGGTGTATCGCTACATTTAAGCCTACTGGTTTTGCATCATTTGAAGTCATCTCGTTCTGCAGGGAGTTCAGATTTCAGGTGCAGCCGTAAGATGATCATTACCGTGACCTCCGTCACAACGCCTGCTCGCTATACAGCCCTCAAAAGACGCAAGCCACACGGAACGGCCTAATCTCCAGGCGAAGTGAATCTAGCACTAATTATAGCGGCCTGCTGCAGAGGTCGCTAGCAGAGCGGGACAATGTTCGACGTCACCCATCACGTGGACGAAATAGCGTGGAGGTCAGTATCACTGAGCGCCGGGATATAAGTCACGCTCCAGGGCTTAATTGGCAGACTATGTTCGGGAATGGTTTCCTGCGAGAGTTTCACCGAGAGCCCGTTGGAGTTTCAGTTCCAGCCGCTGTCGCCGGTACCACTACAGTTCATTACAGCTTGCCTGTCCGAAGAAGGATCCGCCGCTATTCGACAACTTACGGCACTGCCACAGCAATGTACACGTCGTGTAGAATACTGTAGTGTGCACCAATTGGACTTAGCCTCAGAGCAGGGCACCCTGGCCAGGAATATTGTACGATTTCTTGAAGTTCAGTATTTGTGTATCACTGAATACATTTGTGGTTTTGAGCAGAGAATTGCAGTTATTTCAGCAGTTATGCTTATAGGTTTGTGAGCCTGATGTGAAGTTGGAATTAGCGCCCCTCTTTACACTGAATCGTATAAAACCTATGACACAGTACGGTCTTTCAATTTCGTATTTCCTCTGATCGGATTCGGTCTTAAGCCATCATACAGTAGAAACTAAATTTAAAAACTCTCACATGTCATACATGATACTTTTGTGCGCAACACAATATCAAAGCATCCAATAAGATGGTGTGACCAACTCAGTGGCAAAAGACAAATTTGAAGGCGTGATGGCAAGAGGGAACTCTGTTCTCTCTCTCTCTCTCCGCCTCTCCGCGCCACCGCCCCCCCCCCCCCTCCCCCCGCCACACTGCTTCCCTGGAACTTGAGTATAGGTATAGAAATTCCACCAAACATATAGTTTAGCCAACTGTAGCATAACGGTGATTGTGGAATGACACCACTCGAAACCAGTCGACCCATTCATGTTAAAATTGACAATTTTAAGGGTCACCCCCGCCCCCGCCCATCTGGACCAATTTCTGCAGGCGCCCATGACTGGGATGAAATTTGGCTGCGTATTTTAGCTCCAATGGCTGTGTCTAGGATTGTATGGCCCAGACAACGGGGGTAGGATAACCGTACTATCCGGTCGACGAGCGAAAAAATTTTGGATCTTCAGTACTACTGGGGGGGGGGGGGGGGGGGGGGGGGGGTTCGGTGGCCGAGCGGTTCTAGGCGCTTCAGTCCGGAACAGCGTGACTGCTACGGTAGCAGGTTCGAATCCTGCCTCGGACATGGATGAGTGTGATGTCCTTCGGTTAGTTACGTTTAAGTAGTTCTAAGTTATAGGGGCTGATGACCTCCGATGTCAAATCCCATAGTGCTCAGAACGATTTGAACCATTTTTGAATTGCGGGGGTGTCACTGGGATGACGTGAGACTATATACTGGCCATCAGTGTGACAGTCGAATGCAGTGTAAGTAAGATACTTGATATCATCACATTTTATATTGGCCATATCGTGAGTTCCCGACTCGTTGGATACTCCATAAATCGTGAGAAAAGTTAAAGAGAACAACATTAGAAAACTTTGTTTGTCAGGAAAGTAATTATGCTGCAAACTGTTGTTCTATGCGGATTTCTCTCCTTTCTTTCTCCTTGTGGTTAATTAGTAATGACGAGATTTGGTGGACTCGGTAGATGGACACACATAGCACAAGGGGGACACAAACTAAGGGCCTGTTATGATCACTGTAGCTAAACGAGGATGATTTACCGAAGAGAAATAAATAAATACGCTGACTTGTGAACTAGCAGAGCAGAAACGTGAGAAAGGGGCTAGGAACGATGGAAGCCGTAGCAATGAGTGGAGACATAGGAGTGATTGAGGCAGCGGTGCTGTCATATCTGATGGTGGCTGCGTCGGTGTAATACCAGTACAGCAGTGGCTGTACCGTTGTCTACTTCCACTGTCCATTCATAAACTTAATTTTATTTTAGATAGTTGTATGTTTTCATAACTATGAACCTGTTGGCGTCATGTTGCCTTAATGAGAAACAGAATGGAAAGTGTAACTATTCTTCATACATCTCGACGAATAGAAAATTTAGCTTAGGCATTAGCACAGCACTTCATACAGGCAGCTGTTTGCCGAGACTCGCGTAAGCGAACATCAAGTAGTCTGCTCCGACGTTTCCCCGTTTGTATTAATAACACAGTGCGTTAAGAACACAGATGAACGCGCATCTCGCACCAAGACGTTCCGTTATTCAAAACATTAGATCGAGAGATAGCTGAAGACACAGGGCCGTCAACTGGTGTGACTGGACCTAGACCCATAATTTTTGTTACTCGGGAACGCTCGGAAGGAACCATCCAGTGACCAGACTTTCGATTTTATTTTTCTTCTTACAGATGGCCTGTTAGCTTACCTTGCAGTGAACATACTAAATAAACTATAGGTCTTGATTTTTAAATATCTTTTTTTCTGCTTTACAATTATTTCAAAGTGTGTGTGTGTGTGTGTGTGTGTGTGTGTGTGTGTGTGTGTGTGTGTGTGTGTGTGTGTGTGCAACTGGAGGGTGGAGTAGGGATTTGGGGGAGGTGGGATTTATTTATTTTCTTTTCATGAAAAGCAGTTACATTCGCGATTGTGTAATGGAGGCACCAATTGAAACATATAGTACAATAAGCTAGCAGTGGTCAGTATTTCCACTTTCCTGAAAATTCGAAATACGCAGTATTATGG
Organism: Schistocerca nitens; assembly: GCF_023898315.1. NCBI lineage: Eukaryota > Metazoa > Arthropoda > Insecta > Orthoptera > Acrididae > Schistocerca > Schistocerca nitens. The sequence continues at coordinate 709,173,160 of NC_064614.1, read as the reverse complement.
CAGAATAAATAGCTTCAATCCACTTAACGTAAATCAAACGATAGACAAGATACTGATATAGCAGCAGATAAATTATTCCTTCAAACTCTGTGATGACTAAGTAGATATTAGGCAGCCTGTGAGATAGTACGTCTTAAGACATTTACAAAAGCATTTCCGTTTTTCACTTCATGTCCACGATACATTAAATATTTATGGTTATTGTTATTCAGTTGCAGCTGATTCATTTTTTATGACATTCGCTAACAGGTTGCTTCGAATCGTTGACGTAAATGCTCTCAGACTAGTGTATTCAAGACCGTAGCTGATACTTACCTCAACTTAGTAGCATTCACTTTCTTGCAGAAACTAAAAGAAAGATTGCTTCTCCGATCTACTGTAACATCGTCCGAGGAGGCCTCCAATATGTATTCATGTTTTAACGAAAGCGAATGTTCGAGAGCAGCTTCTTTTATATTAATGAGAGAGAGAGGGAGAGAAAGATCCAATATCTAAGAGAGAAACAGCATCAACAAACGAATACCTTATGTGTGCGCATGCTGATATAATTATAGGATACCTAGAGTGAGGCAGATGACAGATAAGCACGCGGTATAGTTGAAAAATGTGTTCCCCACTATAAAGAGTGCCCAACTGCCCTTTCCCTATTTTTTATTAATCTCCCAGTTGTAGAGGTTCTAAATTTATACCCTCTCTCACCGCGTTTTTATTCTTAGCAAGATGAAAGTTTAAAATGTGCTCGCGTGAGTATAAGCAGCTGCGAGGAGGCGGAACGCAGTTCCTGTCGGGCACTTCTTTCGCGACGCCGACGAGGTGGAGGCAAAGGCTCGTAAGAGCCTTCTTATCACTACACGACAACAGACTGCAAAAGGAATAGCAGTGCTTACAGAAAGGGCAGTGAGAATGGAGGAGGAGAAGTTCGGGGTTGGTTGGAAGGGGGGGGGGGGGGAAGTGGAGCAGAAGAAACAGCTGGAGAGCATCGTGATTTTGAGTATGCTTGTAGAAAATGTTTGTCGCGTCCCACACCATACAACAGTAAAAGGTACGAAAGAGGTAATGCACGGAGTTACTGTGCGCTCAACAATTATAGGCTGTAGTTACGACTGAAATCTCAGCAAGAATAGTTATATAAATCGCAAGTACATCCACAGACACACATACATACACACACACACGACCACCCCTAAACGTACACAGCTGTTTCGAGGTTTTATCCTGTTGTACAGAAAGACAGCGTAGCTGACGTTGCTGCGAACTGAAAATACCAACTGCTGTAACCGATCACATTTATTACACGTTCCGGAGATGTATGTCAGTTAGTACGGCATGGATGTACGACTTTTGGGTTACGTGTGGCACTTTCACTGAACATTATATAGTGTGTGATGTAAACACTACTTGAAAAGAAGCCCGAAACCTGTGACGACTGAAAACGAGTGCCACTGGTTACCCAAAAATCACACCTACGCATCCAAACCATATTATCTGACTTAAATCCATATGCTGGAAGTACAGTCCTCCAAATCGCCTAGTGTAAACTATAATACAATAGATGTGACTGGTGACAACAATTTGTATTTCAATTGAAATTAATAATGGTTACAGTCATCTCTAAACTAAAATGTTCACATTTAAAGTTTGCGTTACTGTCAACGACAACTGAAGTCACGAAAAATACAACTGCCGAATTATTATAGAAATTAAATTGCTGTTCTCAAAAACGACATGACAACTTGAAAAACCTCACAAAGCCCGTAATTAATTATCTGTGTAGGTCTTCATGGAGAACGAATCGTCAAAGTGTTCATTCTTTTATTAATCTGACAAGTCTCACTTGCGCTGAGCTTCTACACCATGAAAGCAGAAATAATTTGGCGTTTGTGCTCGGAACCCAGAAGTAGCGCAGAATCGAGAGAGACTGTGCCTTACTACATAATGTCAGGTGTTGCCGCTTGGCCCAGTACTTTGGTGTGCTGGGGTCTACCCTTGTGCATGTGTGTGTATGTGCGTGTGTGTGAGTGCGCGCGCTTGCTCGGCGCCGCTCGCCTACCTGCGAGTGTGTCGCTGTCAGCGTCTTGGACAGCAGCCGGCAGCGCGCGACTCCCCTGGCGTGTCGAACCGGCGCTGGGCGGCGCGCTACTGGCCTCGGCGGCGGCGTCGTCGGCAGGTGGCGTCGCGGCGCTGGCTGGGCCGTCCGGTGGAGCGGCCGCGCGCGCGCCCTGCGCCGCCTCCGCCGCCCCCGCCGCCGCGTATTGATCACGGACCGGAGTCCGCTCTGGTGGGGATGCACCGGTGACGTCAAAGCGGTGCGGCCCCTCTATTGGCCACAGGTCCGCTCCGGCGCGCGCCATTGGCTGGTGGCGGCCGGCTGCCCCCTGGCCGGCTAGCACCCCCTGCGCGGCGCGCGGCGTCCTGCGCACCCCTTTCGGTACGCGGAGAGGCGTATGGCCGCTGCCGCTGCTCCTGCTGACGGCTGCGTGGGAGGCCGGCCCGAGGAGTCGCCACCTGTCACTGGGCTATCGGATGCCCTTTGGGTCATGGAAATTCAACACCTCGCCTAGCGATCGTGGGATTTCTGGACGTCCGGAGGTAATCCGCTAACAAATTAGTAACGTGCTGGAACTGCCGTATGAAATGAAAACCGATGGAAGTGTTTCCTTCGAAATTTATGAAGCACGAAGCGCTAATGCAATTGAAAACAGCAATAAACTCTCTAATTCGCAATCTTTAAGGAACAGAAATAGTGGTACTAAATGCACTACTGGCCATGAAGGCGACATGCAATAAACGCCATAATTTGATCTGTGCTCCAAGCTGTGTTATGCAGATGATTAGCACTTCAGCGCAGTTGCACAGACTAGGCAGGAATAACGTCTTCTACATTATGTATGTAAAGAAGTATAATGCAGTGGCATTCTCACATATATGGATCACATTTGAATGTTGGCTGTTTGGGAGAAGATAGTGTTACGCTTCGTGTAAGGAGAAATATCGAGAAATGTCTAAACATCACGTGTCGGAATTTGACAGCAGCAGGACTGTGGTCGCCAGGACTGCGGTCGTGATGTTGTTGCTCGATTTGGACAGGATCGCACGACTGTGATGCGAATAAGATATTAGTGGGTTCAGGCGGGCCATACTCAAAACCATACGTGACTTCAATAGCTCCACCTGACTAGAGCCCAAGAGGAAAGACTCCCTGTTGACTTCGCTGAAAGTACAACCACGATAAGCATCTTCAATTAGGGAAGAGACTCGTTTACAGCTACTCATGGACAGTTGGATCACCATGGACTATCAGCACAGCGACAATTGTTGCAGACACGGCATCACAGAGAGTTTTATCGGCAGTGGAGCGCCCAACTACAACGTTGGATACAGGAGTGGCACTACGCCGTCTTTCCAGAAGAATGACAGTTCTGGGTGCAGCATCACGATGCATGTATCTGTGTTAGAACATTCTGGGAAGATGATTAGTACCACCGGTACTAAAACGTAATGAGACGAGTGTAGAATAAGGTTGCAGAAGTACTGCAAATAAAAGCATAAAGAACGTCCTACACACACACACACACACATGCATAAACACACACACACACACACACACACACACACACACAAATGACGAAAACTACTTTGTCAGATCTGACAGTAAACGGGGAAAATGCAGTGGAATGAATTACAATAAGACAGCAGGTACCTGCAGTTGGCTGATCGTTAGAGCAAAATGGATGAGTCAGGCATTATTAATTTGTTGTCGTCGTACACTACGAGAATCTGGTGCACTGGTGCGAGGTGCTATTGCGTACAGAACACCATCACCTCCGGTTCGCACATGTGGTAATTTTGGCATAAAAATATTACGTTTGTTACGTTCTAAGACCGGTGACTGTACCCTGTCTTGGATGTCTCCGCGACGTTATCTTTTGATACACGCTGTACTGCATGCTGCCCGTGTTGTCCTGAGATACCTCGACACAAAGAGTGTTCAGCTGTGGCCAGCACGTCCTCTCAGCCACCGACTACACCTGGCCGTGGCTTCCCGAGATGCTGTCAAGCCAGCACTCACCAGGCGCTACAGCTCTGACATAAAGTTGAAGCAGCATGGAATGACATACCCTATCTGTCATCCAAGCTCACTTCGTCTTGATGGCCAGTAGCGTTAGGGCAGTGGTTCCTAACCTTCCTGAGTCCCTTACACCTGAACTGAGTCAGGTATCATCCAGTACACTAAACAAAGTTTGGGACCTAATTAAATATTACACTGCAAGAATATTAACACTCCCATTTTAATGAAGTTTAAAAACACTCAACCAGGTGCTTAAATTTTATTGCATTGACTTGGTTTTGATACCAACTAACGGTATCTTCTTCAGAATAAGTTACGGCTACCTATAAAAAGTTTTTAATCAACATGAGAGAATAATAACCAAATTAAAAAGCACAAGTATCACTAGAAGCATTAAAAACAGGAAAATCATTGCTTACATTCACATTGCATGGAGAGGTAATAAAAACGCATGAGATAGAGTGCTCAAGTCGAAATAGGTAAAAGTTATCTTGTAAAGCCAACATTAAAACATGAGTATGGCAATACACTAGGACTGAAAGATTTGTTACCTGATTACGTGGAAACAGCGCAGAGCGCGCCACCTACGGGGAGCGAATAGCTTGCAGTGACACTAATTTAAAAAACAGTTATATTATAAACGAAAACAATTACAACAAGAGACCAAGCTTACTAACAGACGCACAAAAATAGGTAATAAAGGAAATACACAGAAAATGCTGCAGCAGTTGATACACACCATCTGTCCAGTGCATATATCATTAAAGTGCTCAAAGTGAACTGAAATAACACAGTACAAATAACAGCCATGGAGTACAATAAAAACGGCTAAAAGAGGAGGAAATCGATGGTTGAGAAATGTGTGTTAAGATCTTCAGTCGCCCATAACCCCTTGTGGGGTAGCACCATGCTTACTGATCGTGGCAAAGATGTCGAAAATTTACTGTCCCAACTCGACATCTGCCCTTTAAATACTGGGGCCGCGACATATTTCAGTGTGTCTCATGGTAGTTATTAGGCCATTGATTTATCAATTTGCACCCCAGGACTTCTGCCATCTGTCCACTGGAGAGCACATGACGACCTGTGTGGTAGTGACCACTTCCCCATCTTACTGTCACTCCCCTGGCGTCATGCCCACGGACGCCTACCCAGTTGGGCTTTAAACAATATAGATTGGGTAGCCTTCACCCCTGCTGTCGTTAAATCTCCCTCACGTGGTGCCATCGATGTTGTGATTGAGCAGGTCACTACAACGATAATTTCTGCGGCGGAAAACACTATCCCTCATCCTCTAGGGTGCTCCAGCGATAGACAGTCGCTTTGTGGTCGCCGGAACTCGCTGAGGCAATTAAAGAGCGTCGGCGAGCTCTACAGCGACATAAGCGGCACCCTTCCCTAGAGCACCTAACAGCATTTAAGTGGCTCCGTGCCCGCGTTCGTATGCTTATAAAACGATGGAAACAGGAGTGTTGTACGTGTCGACCATTGGGTGCCATACGTCACCATCCCAAATCTTAACGAAGAGCAGACGTCTTTTTGGGTAGTAGACTCCAACAGGTGTCCCTGGCGTTAACATGAATAGCGTGCTCTCTACCGACGCAAAGGCGATTGCCGAACACTTTTCTGGCCACTATGCTCGAGCCTGTACGTCGGAGAACTACCCCACCAGCCTTTCGCACCCCGAAACGGCGGATGGAAGGGAATGTCCTCTCGTTCACTACACGCCACAGTGAATTCTATAACGCCCCATTTACAGAGTGGGAGCTCCTCAGCGGACTTGCACATTGCCCCGACGCAGCTCCTGGGCCGGATCAGATCCACAGTCAGACGATTGAACATCTCTCGTCTGCCTACAAGCGATATCTCCTCGTCATCTTCAACCGGATCTGGTGCGGCGGCGTCTTTCCATCGCAATGGCGGGAGAGCACCATCATTCCGGTGGTAAAACCCGGTAAAAATCCGCTTGATGTAGATAGCTATCTGTCCATCAGCCTCACCAACGTTCTATGTAAGCTGCTGGAATGTATGATGTGTCGGCGGTTGGGTTGGGTCCTGGAGTCATGTGACCTACTGGCTCCATGCCAGGGTCACTCTACCACTGATAATCTTGTGACCCTCGAGTCTGCCATCCGAACAGCCTTTACCAGACGCCAAAACCTGGTTGCCGTCTTTTTTGACTTACGTGAAGCATACGACACGACCTGGCGACATCATACCCTTACCACGTTGTATGAGTGGGGTCTCCGGGGCCCGCTTCCGATATTTATCCAAAACTTGCTGTCACTCCGTACTTTCCATGCCCAAGTTGGTGCCTCCCATAGCTCCCCCCGTATTCAGGAGAATGCCGTTCCGCAGGGCTCAGCATTGAGTGTATCCCTATCTTTATGGCCATTAACGGCCTAGCAGCAGCTGTAGGGCCGTCGGTCTCCACTTCTCTGAATGCGGATTACTTCTGCATTTCGTATTGCTCCTCCAGTTTCGTGTTGCTGAGCGGAGCCTTCAGGGAGCCATTCACAAGGCGCAGTCATGGGCTCTAGCCCACGGCTTCCAGTTTTCAGCCGCAAAGTCGTGTGTCATGCACTTCTGTCGGTGTCGTGCCGTTCATCCGGAACCTGAACTATATCTTAATGACGATCCACTCATTGTAGGACTGGATTTCGACGCCTGATTGACTTAGCTACCTCACCTTCGTCAGCTTAAGTGGGAGTAAAGGCAGCACCTCAATGCTCTCTGCTGCCTGAGCAAACACCAACTAGGGTGCAGATCGTTCTACGCTGCTGCAGCTGTACAGGGCCCTTGTTCAATCCCGCCTTGACTATGAGAGTCTGGTTTACGGTTCGGGGGCGCACTCAGCGTTGCGTTTACTCGATCCAGTGCACCACTGTGGCGTTCGCCTGGCGACGGGTACTTTTAGAAGGAGTCCAGTGACCAGTGTCCTGGTGGTGGCTGGAGTCCCTCCATTGCAGGTCTGACGTACACAACTGCTCGCCAGATACGTTGCACACATTCATAGTCCTCCTGAGCATCCAAATTACCGTCTCCTTTTCCCAACCGCGGCAGTTCATCTTTCGCATCAGCGGCCCAGGTCAGGGCTCACGATTGCGGTTCGTGTGCGATTCCTTCTCTCCGAACTGGAGTCCATCCCTTTACCACCTCTACTTGAGGTCCATTCACGTACACGTGCATGGTGTACACCTCGGCTGAAGCTTCGTCTGGACCTTTTGTATGGCCCTAAGGACTACATTAACCCCGCCTCTCTCCGCCGTCACTTCCTCTCGATTCTTGACGTGTTCCGGAGCTCTGAAGTTGTTTACACCGACGGCTCGATGGCTGATGGTAATGTTGGCTTTGCCTGTGTCCACAGAGGACATATTGAACAGCATTCCTTGCCCGCTGGCTGCAGTGTATTCACCGCAGAGCTTGTGGCCATATCTCGTGCACTTCAGTACATTCGTTCCTGTTCTGGTAAGTAGTTTCTTCTCTGTTCTGACCCCCTGAGCAGCTTACAAGCTATCGACCAGTGCTACCCTCGCCACCCTTTGGTAGCGAACATCCAGGAGTCCATCTCTGCCCTGGAATGGTCTAGGCGTTCAGTGGTGTTTGTGTGGACCCCAGGACGCGTCGGAATCCCAGGGAACGAACTTGCTGACAGGCTGACCAAAAAGGCCCAGCGGAAACCGCTCCTAGGGATGGACATCTCTGAAACTGATCTGCGTTTTGTCTTACGCCGCAAGGTTTTTCGGCTTTGGGAGACGGAGTGGCATAACAGTATGAACAACAAACTGCGTGTTACTAAGGAGACTGCGACTTTGTGGAGGTCTTCCCTGCGGGCTTCTCTCAGAGTATCAGTTGTCCTTTGTCGGCTCCGCATTGATCATACGAGGCTCTCACATGGTTACTTCCTCTGTGTCAAGGACCCACTTCAGAGTCGCTGTGGCTCCCAAATGACAGTCGTCCACATCTTGCTGGACTGCCCACTTTTAGCCGCTCTGCGGCGGACTTTTAACTTCCCCAGCACCCTACAAACGGTGTTGGGCGATAAAGCCTCAACAGCAGCTTTAGTTTTACGTTTTATTCGTGAGGGTGGATTTTATCATTTGATCTGAGCTGTATCGCATGTCCTTTGTCCCTCTGTGTCCTCCACCCTAGGGCTTTTACGGTGGAGGTTTTGATGTGTTACAGAGTGTTTGGCTTCTCCTTTTTTATTTTCATGGTCAGCCAGCCATGGTAATCTGCTTTCTCGTTTTTAGTCTCTTCTACCTGTTTCTTGCTTCTCTCTGTGGTTTTCTTGTCCTGTTTTGTCGATTGTAATGTTTGTTGTCCTTCTGTCGTTCTTGTGGTTCTTCCTTTCTTCTGTTATTGTGCCGTACATTTTCGTTTTCTTCTTTCCCTTGGGTAATTGTTCTACTGGGAACAAGGGACCGGTGACCCAGCAGTTTGGTCCCTCCCCCCGTCCCCCCCCCCCTCCCGTCTTAAACCAACCATACGTGTCTCTCGGTATCATCAGTGATCGTTGTCCACTCAAAATGGCGACGCTCAACTGGAATTCCGTTACGGACAAAATTCAGGGAGCGATACCAGAGCACGAAAGGCGTTCCCTTACTATGCTCCAGAAAGCCCAAATACTGGATACATTTGTTTTATGTAAAGCTTATTCCGTGGCCCAAGTTTATCCGCTTCCCTCGATGATGACGAAGAAACTACAACAATTGTCTGGTCGTTTCTTATGGAAGAGACAATTATTTCGCTTATGGTATGAGGTGATCACGAAGCCTCGTTCCTTTGGGGTAAGACGCAGATGCTCTATGTCGAACTGTTTTGACGGTGACTCGAGAAACTCACACATTCAGGTCTCATTTATTTCTCTGTCTCCGTCCTGCTAGTCTTGAACCCCCTATTGATGTCGGACGCATAAATTATAAGTTAAAACACATTAGTGACTTCTGTCTTGCATTGAGCTATTTAGGGGCTGACATCTTATGGAGACCTGTCCTTACCATGAAATTCCTAAAGACTCGATGGGAAGCAGTCTCCTGCCCGAACCTCGTTGAAAGAGAATCGACACATACAACCTGGACGACAGTTTGGTTCAATATCAGTCTTCCGATTATGCGCGTAGCGTCCTCGTGGTACAAGGTAGTAAATAACTTGATTCCAACCAACGAGCGACTTTTCCGTATTGGTCTTAGTTACACGGATTTATGTAGTCGTTGTAAGTCTCCAGATACGATTCGACATCGCTTTACTTGTGGAGGTCATTTGGCAAACTGGTCTTGGATCAGGACACAATTGGCCTTCCTTACTCGATCTTCTGAGACTGCATATACTACGGACATCATATTGCGCTCAGATGCTTCTTTCTTTCCACAGTCGAAAACCCATACCGTTATGTGGTTGCTGGGACACTTCGTTCATTATGTTGTAGAGGGCGAGGGGGAAGATCGCATGAACTTCATGCAGCACATGATAACTGCCTATTGGACATGCTTGTGAATGCCTCGATATCGAGACATCTTCGCCAAAATATTGAATCTTGTTTTCCGTCGGCATATGTGGTTAATTTAATTTTTCTGATGTTTTTCTGTGTTATGTATGTTCCCATCTCCTCTGCTTCGGCTTGTCCTCTCCTGGTTTCCCTGTTCGTTTTGTTTTGTGTATTGACGCAACATCGCTCCAGTTCTACTGTAAAATATGTATAGATGAAGTATAGGTATACATGAGCGTCGACAATGCTTGCAATCAAATTGAGATTTTTCTTAGTTTGCTATTTCGAATGTAATATGGTTTCGTTTTCCTTCTACTTATAGATTCTATTACGAACTATAAAAATAAATAAAAAACACAAAATAAAAAATTAAATAATTACTGAAAAACCCATATAAAAATAATTGTTGATACATATCATGTGAGCTTGGTGGTGGTTTGTCGCCTATGTTCTCTGTTCTTTTTTTTCTTATCATAATTAATTTTTTCTCCCATTTGTAGCTTACATTACATGATGATTTGACTGTGGTCTACTGAAGTGTCATGATAGTACCAAGTCGTACTGACAAAAACAAAAAAAAGGCTCAGTCGGATAGAGCTTCTGCCACGTAAGCAGGAGATCCCGGGTTCGAGTCCCGGTAGAGACGCACATTTTCAACTGTCCCCGTTGATATTTATCAACGCCTGTAAGCAGCTAATGGTCTGGATTTCATTGTAATTTCATACTTCAGACACTAGTCGAGTCGATGCCATGTCGTGTTGCGGTACTTCTGCGTGCTCGCGGGGGCCCTACACGATATTAGGCAGGTGTACAAGTTTCTTTGGCTCTTCAGTGTATATCTGAGGGTTTTATTCAATGTATTTGTTTATTTGTGTCTGTCTGCCATTCTTAAATATGTAGATATGCAGTCTCCTCACCTGTCCTCTTCTATCAGGAGCTTGATCATAAGCACAATGATAAAGACGCTGTAAGGGTCCTATATCTTCATGAGTCATATTATTCGCTGTTTTATAGCATTTTCTAAAGTTTTTCTTTAGCTTTCCCACCGGTAGTCACACAGTGACAGCTGGTTAAGCTGTATGCAGCAGTAAAATTATTCTTTGGCTACTGACAAAGTTTTGTGTATTATCGGTATCGCTGGTGTTGCGCGCACACTGAGCGTAATATTTGAATCAGTAATAGTTTGTCGGCAACACACTTATGATGCAGATGCGTTGAGGCGTATGCGTTTCCATATAACCGAGATGAAATTGTAACCATCTAGAGATTATTTGATTCTTGAGTTTCTCCCGGCGTATTTGATAATCAAAATATCCACGGGTGTACTGCCGGTCTACAGTGTCCAAGAGTAAATCGAGCAAATGTATAGTTGTGACGACCACGGCGGACAGAGCCATCACACAGTCGTCATCTCAGACGCCGTCGCAATCTGTTCCACCGCGCGACCGTGGCGCGGGGCGCGGACGGCGGAGTGAGCGCGCCGCGGGCGGAGGGTATTTAAATCGGCCGCCGCCGCGACCGAACCCAGTTCCCCCTGAGCAGCCATAGTGTACGGATCTCCGTGCCGGCACGTTCACAGGAGCTCAGTCCGTCAGTTCACCTGATGATGGCGACATGTATGATCGCCGAAATATTGTGCCCGTTGGACACTGTAGACCGGCAGTACACCCGTGGATATTTTGATTATCTAGAGATTAAGTTCAGTTTAATTGTTCTCGCCGCGACTGCAGCAGTATGTCTCAAGTTTCAGTGCAAAGAAATGCATCATGTGCTGTGGCATCCGGGATTTGTCTAAATCACAGAATAGTGTGTGTGTGTGTGTGTGTGTGTGTGTGTGTGTGTTTTATGATCCGCCATTAATTGTTCGCAGTTAACTTCATCATGTGCTGCTGAAAGATCCGAGTGTAATTCACCGACAGGAGAAACGTATGTAGAGAAGAGATAGATAACACTGTCGCTAATATCTTGGTAGCCGTGTCCAAAGGTCAGCGTTAATTATGCCATCAAAATGTGATAGGAAGCTGATACCTGGGTCACCGTCGGAATAGGAAGTTATAAGAGAGTTGCCTAGTATAGCAAGAGCAGATGTCGCTACGAGGGTTATTAGACTGTGACTTCAGATTAAGTGCTTCAGTCTGAGTCTTTGGCTGGCATGGAATCTGAATCTTTCGCTGGCATCGGGGAACATCTCATGATATGAAACTTCCTGGCAGATTAAAACTGTGTGCCCGACCGAGACTCGAACTCGGGACCTTTGCCTTTCGCGGGCAAGTGCTCTACCAACTGAGCTACCGAAGCACGACTCACGCCCGCTCTCGCAGCTTTACTTCTGCCAGTATCTCGTCTCCTACCTTCCAAACTTTACAGAAGCTCTCCTGCGAACAATGCAGAACTGCCAGGAAGTTTCATATCAGCGCACACTCCGCTGCAGAGTGAAAATCTCATTCTGGAAACATCCCCCAGGCTGTGGCTAAGCCATGTCTCCGCAATATCCTTTCTTTCAGGAGTGCTAGTTCTGCATTGTTCGCAGGAGAGCTTCTGTAAAGTTTGGAAGGTAGGAGACGAGATACTGGCAGAAGTAAAGCTGTGAGACCGGGCGTGAGTCGTGCTTCGGTAGCTCAGTTGGTAGAGCACTTGCCCGCGAAAGGCGCAGTCGGCTTTCAGCCGTGTTACCGTGCGGACGGGCTCGGCGCGCCGGGCAGTGCTCCGCAGGTGTTGTTGTTTACCCGCTAGCGCGCGGTCGCGTCGTTGTCTTGCCGTATAGTACCTGTACCGACCCGACATGGCGTTCTCATATCTAAAAGCTACAATCAAACTAACGTTCAACGCATCGTACACGAGACCGAAGGCCCATGAAATTGAACGGTTTCTACGAGACATCATGCACATCGAACCACAAGAACTGATAGGAATTCATCTGTCTATTGTAACCAGCACAGTGTACCTCAAACTGATTGACGAAGCGGCCTGCGACAGGCTACTCCAACGATCTGCAAACGGCTTTCGCTTCTGTCACGCAGACGGTAACGTGAGCGTGGTAGGAGTTGACCATGCTGGTCTGGGGGTGCGTACCGTGCGCATCTTTGAACTACCGTTCGAAGTTCCTGCCAACCTAGTCGTTGATGCGCTGCGGCCATATGGCGCAGTTCTGAGCCACACAGAGGAGAAATGGAACACATTCGAAACGTACCCTGTCCTTAACGGGGTACGACAGGTGCGCATAGAACTTAAGAAGCACGTTCCATCGTATATTTTCGTTGGTGGCTGCCGCGCAATTGTTATATATGATGGACAACCGAGGACCTGCTCGGGCTGCGGCCAGGAGGGCCATGTTAGAACTGAGTGTCTGCAGCGCCGCCTCGTTCAGGTGCCCCGCAATGAACTTCCCCAACGATCCACTATGACCTCTCTCCCGCTAACATATGTGGAGGCGGCACGACATGATGTGATGGATGATCAAAACCTGCTCCCTCCTCAAGACGCTGCCAGCTCCGTTGGAGAGTCAGAGCCGTCGACGACGCCGCAGCCCAACGGTGCAGAGGTTCCTACAGCCTCCACCCACCGCAGCGTCGTGGGCACCCAGCCACCGTCACTGTCGGGATCAGACACAGGGGTTCCTAGCGACCGAGACTGTGTCGAGCCCCGCCCTCCAGTGGATGTCGAATCTCGGACCCGAAAGCAAAAATCACCCAAGCGACACAAGAAGAGGCGATTGTCAGCTGACGAACAGGACAAGAATGTGAAGCCGGCGGAAGACATCGACTTCGTTGACTCACCCACAATTGCGACGGACTCCAGTGGCATCATTCACCAGAAGGTGCCTGAAGACAGGGAACACTCTCCTAAATCTGGTGGCCCAGAAAACGAGGCGCACTGCGTCGACTCCCAAAATGTGGGCTCCTGTGAAAGCGTCCAACCCCCAATGACATCACAATCGTCTCTTGGTGATTGGGCAGACGATATGGAGGCAGATGATGCACAGCAAACATCGATATCTCCACCAGAGCCCATGGCTGATATTGAGCCCGGAGGGCTCTGCCAGTCAGGGACTCCTACGGCACAGTAATGCACAGCATGCAGATGGATGGCTGTGTGGTGTGTGAGATCACTGTGGGATTGCACCGGCACACTTCCTCCGCCACTTGATATGTCTCAGTCATACCGTGTGGGAACAGTCAACGTAAATGGTGTCCACTCCACTGTCAAGACCCGCATGTTGCACGACATGGTCAGAGCGGCAGACTTGGACATTGCCCTTCTCCAGGAGGTCCGTCCCGAGCTGTGTTTAGACCTATATGGCTACACCACGTACAGCCTACCCGTAGGTGATGGCGCAGGAGGAACGGCCATCCTTCTCCGAGATGGCATAGACGCGACGGACGCGACGTACTTGCCGAACGGGCGAGGCATCGCACTCACGCTTGGCGCAGTGCGCCTCATTAACGTCTACGCTCCCTCCGGTAATTCGCACCGTGGTGACAGGCATGTCTTCTATTCGGAGGAGTTGGCCCCACTTTTGCAAGGAAATATGGACCATTACATTGTGGGCGGCGATTTTAACAGTGTTCTGCGGCCCGAGGACTAGATACCGCATTACGTCCCATGCCCGGCTCTACAAGCATTGATACGTGACCTCGCGCTCCACGACACATGGCTCTTACATCATGGGACCCAGAGTGGATATACGCACTTTACCAGCCATTCTGCTAGTCGTCTGGACCGGATATACGTCTCGCGTGCCCTCCGCACAGCAACCCGTGATGCAGAACTCTGGCCGACGGCCTTCACGGACCATCTCGCGTACATCTGCACTGTCACCTTGCCCCGACAACTCACAAGACGCAGCAGGGGCCCGTGGACGCTGAACGTCTCCCTCCTTCGCGAGGAAGCGTGTCGGCGAGCAGTCACTGACACGTGGCGTCGATGTATCAGGCGCCTGCCTATGTATGCTTCCACGTTGCTGTGGTGGCTGGGATGTGTCAAACCTGCCCTCCGAAAGACCTTGATGGCCTACGGGCGTGACAGATCGAACTGGCAAAGGGCAACATCGGAATTTTACTGTACAGCGTTACGTGAGCTGGCGACGCAACCGCCGTCTCCCGAACGTCAGATGTCCGTACAACGCATCAAAGCTCGTCTACTTCGCATCAGGACAGAGCAGCTAGACGGTGTCCGCATCCGTGCGCGAGTGCAAGACTGTATCCCCAACGAAACAGCGTCAAAATGGTTCAAATGGCTCTGAGCACTATGGGACTCAACTGCTGAGGTCATTAGTCCCCTAGAACTTAGAACTAGTTAAACCTAACTAACCTAAGGACATCACAAACATCCATGCCCGAGGCAGGATTCGAACCTGCGACCGTAGCGGTCTTGCGGTTCCAGACTGCAGCGCCTTTAACCGCACGGCCACTTCGGCCGGCGAAACAGCGTCAGTGTATCACATTGTGCGCGAGAGGCGCCACCGCAAACGTCAGCTCATTACGGCGGTAAACACGGAGGACGGCGGGCGCGCAGTGACACAAACGGACATCGCGCACACGTTCGCCAGACGCTATGGGACCTTGTACATGGAAGATCCGCGAAATGTACGTGATTATGACGAGCTGTTGCACGATTTTCCCGCCCCTCGGGACGTGGCACCCGATGATAGTCTGCTGCTGCCCATTACACCCGACGAGCTGACATCGGCCTTGGCACGTGGAGCACCGAACAAGTCGCCTGGACCGGACGGTTTACCCCTGGAATTCTACCGCACTTTTTACCACCTTATGGGTGACAAGTGGCTCCAAATGTTTCCAGACCTGATCCGCCCTGATTTCACTGTCCCCACAGAATTCACAGAAGGCATCTTGATCCCAGTTCCGAAACCGAACGGTGGTTGTAAGTGGCAGGATTTTCGACCACTCACACTCCTCAACAACGACTACAAGATCTTCGCCTGTATCCTCCGCGCGCGTCTCCACACCGCTATCGGGAAAGCCATCCACACCGATCAGACATGTTTAGGTGGTGTCAGCAACATTCATACGGTGTTAGGAGCATACCGCGACGTAATTGCTTTGACGGCGGCCTGCAAAATTCGAGGCGCCCTTGTCGCCGTAGATTTTGACCACGCATTCGACCGCGTCGATCACGGCTTCTTACGCGCAGTTTTGCAACTCATGGGCCTCTCTCCGGAGTCTGCACAGGTGGTCCTTCGACTGGTCCACGGAGCGCGCTCCCGCATGATGGTCAACGGTTATCAGTCTGGTCACATTGTTGTTGGACGGTCAGTGCGAAAAGGGTGCCCCCTGTCGGGCATATTATTTGCTGCAGCGCTTGAACCAGCTTTACATGGTCTACGGCAGCGATTAACTGGTATCTCCTTGCGGGACGTGACCTTTTGTTGTGGTGCATTCGCCGATGACGTGGTGTTCCTGGCCAGATCAGAGGATGAAATGCATATGGCGCTACAGTGGCTACGCCAGTACGGGGCGGTCGCTGGGAGCGTCATCAACGTGAAGAAGACAAAATACATGGATGTCGGAGGGGGGATTTCCCACACAACGGCGGTGCCCTTTGACAAGGTGCCCGTACTCAAGTGTTTAGGAGTGCAATTCTATAGCAATGTCCGCCGCACGGCGGCGGCTACGTACCGCCGGCTCCTACACCAGACACGTGCTCTGCTGCAGGACAACAAACTGCGTCGCTTGGACATGCTCCTCAGAACACGTTATGTCAACACCTATCTTGTCTCAAAACTGAACTATTTTGCGCATATCCTTCCCTTGACAGCTACGATGGCCGACAGATTTCAAGCAGCATATGGCCATTTCGTAAGCACCGGTCTGGTTTTTAAAGTCCGATACGCCACCCTGACACTGCCGCAGCGGGCGGGCGGTATCGGTTTAATTCACGTATATAACCGTGCGCGATCGCTTTATCTCAACACTATGCGTCGCACGTGGACCTCTGACCACGCCACTCTGACGGGCACCCTGATAGCGGAAGTGGCACCACACTCTCTGCATCCCCCGGTTTCTGTAGGACACATTTCACCGGCACTCACCCACATCAGAGACTTCTTTATTGACTTCAGCTACTTACGGTCAGAACTTCCGACGACACGGAAGCCCAGCACAAAAGACTATTATCGCCTCTATCAGCAGCGGCAACCTGTAAATACGGTCACCCACAGACATCCTGAAGTTGCCTGGAATACGGTGTGGCGAGCGGTACACACGCCTTTTCTACCTACGACGGCGCGTTCACTGTGGTACGTGGTTGTGAACGGGAAGTTCGCTACTCGTCAGAGGTTACATTCCATACATCTGACGGACGACCCCTTGTGTCCGACATGCTCAGTCGCTGACTCGGATGCACACCGTCTGACGGGTGCCGCGACCAGCGGGTGCTGGCTACTGACGCAGCGCATGCTGGCATTACTCTTGCGGCGATTGCCGGAGTCTATCTCCCCTGATGACGTATTGCGCCCCGACGTCGTATACTTTCCATCACCAGAACGAACGCCGTTAACTGGCTAAAAGGCATGGCCGTTTACTACATATTTTGCGATGCTCCCAAAGGCACACTCGACTTTTGGTCCCTATTGATGACGACACATGCAGCTTTCAGCCGCCACCCGAAGTACAGAACTCGTTTCGCAAATTATTTAGGTTCATTATTTGCGGATCCTCCTGCTCA
Organism: Schistocerca nitens; assembly: GCF_023898315.1. NCBI lineage: Eukaryota > Metazoa > Arthropoda > Insecta > Orthoptera > Acrididae > Schistocerca > Schistocerca nitens. The sequence goes on along the minus strand of NC_064614.1, from coordinate 709,155,920 downwards.
CTGGGGCGTTCCGGGTATGAGACGCTGAAAATGAAGAAGAATCCTGGAGCATATTGATCCTCTACGGACGGAATAGGGGGGAACCCCTCCCAACAGACGAGACGACGACACGGACGCTCGGCTACGGCAGTTGTAGGATCTTTCTTTGTAATGAAACAAAAATAAATCTATAATACAAAAAAAAATTATAAAAATTAAATAAATAAATAAATAAAAAGAACAACATCGACAAACCCACTCCATCCTCTTCCTGATCCTTCGATCCTCGAACTCGAACACGTTGCTTGGGCGTGGCGGCGGGATGGCCAGGCTTCGGGTGTCGACCCCTGCCCTACCCGTCGTCCTGCTCCTGCAGCGATTCAAAAAAAAAAAAAAAAAAAAAAAAAAAAAAAAAAAAAAAAAAGATGAACAGAGCGTCTGCCATCTAAGCAGGATATCCTGGGTTCGAGTCCCGCTCGGGACACAAAAAAAAAAAAAAAAAAGTTTGTAGAGCACTTGCCCGCGAAAGGCAAAGGTCCCGAGTTCGAGTCTCGGTCGGGCACACAGTTTTTGTGGTGTCACCGCTAGACACCACACTTGCTAGGTGGTAACTTAAATCGGCCGCGGTCCTGTAGTACATGTCGGACCCGCGTGTCGCCACTGTGTAATCGCAAACCTAGCGCCATCACATGGCAGGTCACAAGACACGGACATGACCTCGCCCCAGTTGTACGGACGACATAGCTTGCGACCAGAACTACCAAGTCTTCCTCTCATTTGCCGAGAGACTGATAGAATAGCCTTCAGCTTATTCCATAGCTACTACCTAGCAAGGCGCCATTTGTATCAGTGCTTATAGCTTACTACTATTCAAGAGATGTATTCCAACAAGAGAATAAAGTTAAGTATATTATTCCAGCTACGTACTTTTCTTCTTATTCATTAATAAGTCTCATGTTCCAGTACTTCACGCCCGTCTGCGTTAGTTTAGCGTGCACTTTCAGCCACTTCGAGCTACAAGGTGTTGGCCCAGCTGCCGACACATCAGTTTTAATCTGCCAGGAAGTTTCATATCAGCGCACACTCCGCTGCAGAGTGAAAATCTCATTCTGGAAACATCCCCCAGGCTGTGGCTAAGCCATGTCTCCGCAATATCCTTTCTTTCAGGAGTGCTAGTTCTGCATTGTTCGCAGGAGAGCTTCTGTAAAGTTTGGAAGGTAGGAGACGAGATACTGGCAGAAGTAAAACTGTGAGAGCGGGCGTGAGTCGTGCTTCGGTAGCTCAGTTGGTAGAGCACTTGCCCGCGAAAGGCAAAGGTCCCGAGTTCGAGTCTCGGTCGGGCACACAGTTTTAATCTGCCAGGAAGTTTCATATCAGCGCACACTCCGCTGCAGAGTGAAAATCTCATTCTGGAAACATCCCCCAGGCTGTGGCTAAGCCATGTCCCCGCAATATCCTTTCTTTCAGGAGTGCTACTTCTGCATTGTTCGCAGGAGAGCTTCTGTAAAGTTTGGAAGGTAGGAGACGAGATACTGGCAGAAGTAAAGCTGTGAGAGCGGGCGTGAGTCGTGCTTCGGTAGCTCAGTTGGTAGAGCACTTGCCCGCGAAAGGCAAAGGTCCCGAGTTCGAGTCTCGGTCGGGCACACAGTTTTAATCTTCCAGGAAGTTTCATATCAGCGCACACTCCGCTGCAGAGTGAAAATCTCATTCTGGATCTCATGATATCTTCAAGCTTTTGTTTGTCCCTCTGACCTTGGCACTCAGCTATTTTCCAATTTTTGCATGATTTCGCAACCTAGTCTGTCTTATCGCCGTAAACCATTGCTAAGCAGATAAGCACACTATCTGACCAAAACTAACCAGACACCTACCAGAGGACATTAACACTGGGTTTGTCCACACTTCACCTTCATCACGATTCGAACGCTACTGAAGACACTTAAAATGAGATGTCCGAATGTCTGGGAAAGAACTGGAACAGACTGTGCCTCAAGAACCGAAACTCCAGACGGTAGTGATGTTGGACGCTGCAGAGTGGAGCGAAGTCGACGTTCTAACTGCTGCCACAGATGTTCCATTTACACTACTGGCCATTGAAATTGCTAACGACGAAGATAACGTGCTACAGACGCGAAATTTAGCCGACAGGAAGAAGATGCTGTGATATGCAAATGATGCAGAGCATTCACACAAGGTTGGCGCCGGTGGCGACGCCTACAACGTGCTGACATGAGGAAAGTTTCCAATCGATTTCTCATACACAAACAGCAGTTGGCCGGCGTTGCCTGGTGAAACGTTGTTGTGATGCCTCGTGTAAGGAGGAGAAATGCGTACCATCACGTTCCCGGCTTTCATAAAGTTCGAATTGTAGCCTATCGCGATTGCGGTTTATCGCATCGCTACATTGCTGCTCGCGTTGGTCGAGATCCAATGACTGTTAGCAGAATATGGAATCAGTGGGTTCGGGAGGGTAATACGGAACGCCGTGCTGGATCTCAACGGCCTCGTATCACTAGCAGTCCAACGAAATGACAGGCATCTTATCCGCATGGCTGTAACGGATCATGCAGCCACGTCTCGATCCCTGAGTCAACAGATGGGGACGTTTGAAAGACAACAAACCATTTTCACCAACAGTTCGAAGACGTTTGCAGCAGCATGGACTATCAGCTCGGAGACCATGGCTGCGGTTACCCTTGACGCTGCATCACAGATAGGAGCGCCTGCGATGGTGTACTCAACGACGAACCTGGGTGCACGAATGGCAAAACGTCATTTTTTCGGATGAATCCAGGTTCTGTTTACAGCATCATGATGGTCGCATCCGTGTTTGGCGACATCGCGGTGAACGCACATTGGAAGCGTGTATTCGTCATCGCCATTCTGGCGTATCACCCGGCGTGATGGTATGGGGTTCCACTGGTTACACGTCTCGGTGACCTCTTGTTCGCACTCACGGCACTTTGAACAGTGGACGTTACATTTCAGATGAGTTACGACCCGTGGCTCTACCCTTCACTCGATCCCTGCGAAACCCTACATTTCAGCAGGATAATGCACGACCGCATGTTGCAGGTCCAGTACGGGCCTTTCTGGATGCAGAAAATGTTCGACTGCTGCCCTGGCCAGCACATTCTCCAGATCTCTCACCAACTGAAAACTTCTGGTCAATGGTGGCCGAGCAACTGGCTCGTCACAATACACCAGTCACTACTCTTGATGAACTGTGGTATAGTGTTGAAGCTGAACGGGCAGCTATGCCTATACACGCCATCCAAGCTCTGTTTGACTCAATGCCCAGGCGAATCAAGTCCGTTATTACGGCCAGAGGTGGATGTTCTGGGTACTGATTTCTCAGGATCTATGCACCCAAATTGCGCGAAAATGTAATCACATGTCAGTTCTAGTATAATATATTTGCTAAATGAATACCCGTTTATCATTTGCATTTCTTCTTGGTGTAGCAATTTTAATGGCCAGTAGTGTAGTTCAGCTGGGAAGTCTGGTAAGGGCAGCGCATATCAGGAATGTTGTTGTCCACGAACCAGTTCCACACGGATGCTGTTTTATGACTGCGTGTTCTGCCATACTGACACAATCATCGTCTCCGAATTGTTTGTCTACCTTATCCAATACATAATACTGCAAAATATGTTCGCATCCTTATGTCTTTAGCGTTTGCTTAAACGCTATAAAGCAACCACACCCTAACCGCAGCAAACTTTGCCATACCATAACACCACCTTCTCTGTACTTCACTGTTGACACTACGATGATGGCAGGTAATGTTCTCAGGTTTTTACAAATCTCAGGCCTTTCAATCGGACTGCCAGAGGTGTAGCGTAATTCATTACTCCAAATCGTTCGTTTCCAGTCATCTACTGTCCAGTGACGTCTCTCTTCACACCTCTTCAAGTGTTGCTTGACTACCGAAATGTATGGCTTATGAGGAGCTGCTCGAGCACTGTACTCCATTCTGTTTAATTCCCTATGCCCACTCATTGCGGTAGCTGGACTGATGGTGGCACTGCGGAACTCACGAGTGACTTTTTCCACTTTTTTTTTCCGTGCAACCGCCCTCCACAATGCTCGACGATCCCTTTCCGTCAGCACACGAGGTCTGCAAGCTCTTGGTTTAGCTGCAGTTGTTCCATCGCGCTTCCGCTTTACAGTCACGTCACCAACAGCCGATTCGGGTAACTTTAGACGGGCTATAATTCCCTAATGGATTTGTTACTTAGGTGACATCCAGGACTAGTCCATGTTCGAAGTCACTGAGATCTCCTGAGCAACCCAAACTGTTGTTACGGCTTCTCTACTGTCAATAGTGTATTCTGCGTCTCCTTTCATACTGGCGGGTCGGGTCGACCTCTCGTAACATTACGCAGGGCGTGTTCGGAAAGTATTTATCAGATGGCGTATATGGCCAGGCGTGTTACTAGAAACACAACCAGGGCATCGGCTGGTACAGTCCTACAACAGATGTAAATACAGAATGCACGTAAGGATCGAGATAGCAAAAGAACTGACGCAATCCAATTCTCCGAGTAAAATGGAGTGGGAGTTCATAAACCGCCATGACTGAGAGTCACAGGAGAAATAATGAGCGCGGCGCCCGAGAAAAGACCAGGTGGATACACGGATGTGGGCTCTTGAACGCTGTGACGAGAACGGTCCCCGCTGGCAGAGTAGTTGGGCGGTGATGAGGCGCCGTGGATGGGCGGCAGGAGCACCGCTGGTGTCTCACTGATGGCGCCGAGCTGGCCCTAAAGCGGGCGCCCCCTGCTCAGGCGGCCCTCAAGTTACGGCGGCCGCCGCGCCGCCCGGCCCCTACGTATTAATGTCCACTTAACATTAGCAAGCGGCCCCACCTCATTGTGAATCACGAGGTCTCACGTCAATAACTTCTGCAAAAATAAATAAATAAAAAGATCTACAGTTTTTTTGTTCAGTTCTTCAATGTGGCAACGTATGGAAAACAAAAACCTACTCTCTAGGAATGTGTATGGTTTCTGCAAACAACGATCATGTGAACCCCAGATCGTCTGTACACGAACGAGACCCACATATCGGTGTCCACGTTGTTGTCGTCCTGCTTGACATCCGACAGGCGTTAGATACAACTCCACACTGCGCTCTGACGAAAACCGTACTTATTTAAGGAACTCAGATTAGCTTTCTGATTGGACTAAGTGTGTTCGTTTGTTTATCCTTGTGACTGATACTCTTCGGCCTTTCAATCCCGTAAAAAAAGTATACCTGCGGCCGTCGTTTTAATGATATTTTACTGAATTTCAACCAGTTTCGGTGACTCAGTGCACCATCTTCAGGCCTGTTTGCATAAACAGTAATTATAGAAACATCAACTTATCAACCATGCAAATACAAATACAGAAAAAAACCAGGACAATACCATAAAAGTGAATTACAGTCATCATTTGATAAAACTCAACAGATGCATCCATCGTCACATACCTAAAATAGAATTATATATAGTATACTACCACGAATTTGCACTCTATCCGTTGTACAAATGTACTGTTTACTATTAAAATTATTAGTTAAATGTTTCATGATTAAAAATGATAAACTGAAAAATCCTGAAGTAACCTACCAAACCACAAAAAGAACTGTAGAAAATCATAGATGTATGAAAGAAAGTACAGAAACATCAGAAATAAGTAAATCAAAGAAATTTGCATCGGTGTGAAAGTACGCCTTGCAAGGACAGCATCAACAATATCTAAGTGTCGGTATAGGTAAAGCTCTTAAAATGATAAAATAAATATATCTATAGGTCACGTTGAAATATTAAAATGCCGAATGAAAACGGAATATGGACATACTTACACTAATGAGGCAAAATATTATGACCACCTGCTTAATATCTTATTTGTCCGTCTTTGGAACGAAATACATCACTGATTCTGCATATCAGGGATCCGACAGTTTGTTAGTAGTTTTTTGGAAGTATGTGGCATTAGATGTCTACGCACAAGTCATGTAATTCGCATAAATAACGGGCTGCCGATTTGCGTACATGGGGATGGCGCCCAATACCGATCCAGATGGGTTGCGTAAGAATTTACATAAGGCGAATTTGTTCGCTGTTACATCAACGTGAGTTCACTACAGTGCTCCTCGAACCATTGTAGACGGTTATGACTTCGAGACACGGACAATTATACTACTGAAAGATGACACCGCCGTCGGGGAAGACATCAATCATGATGAGAACCGTTTAGCTCCTACTGGTAGTTTCACTGTTCTTTTACCTGTTTCCGTACACGCTCACGACAGTAGCACGTGAACATTCGACCAGCTTCGCCGGTTTCGAGATACTCGTCCACTGGCTATACATAACAATAATCTGCCCTTTGTCAAAGTCGCTTATCTCAATGGATTGCCCCATTTGCAGCAAATATCTTGGTTAGGTTGATCCCCCATCCACATCTCCTCCGCTTACATACTTTTGCTACGGCGTCACGTGTCCGCAACGGTGACATGCGGCTTCCAACGTCGCGGTGGGCAGTGATCATGATGTTTTGGCTTATCAGTGTATATCATATTCATAAAACGAATGTCCAAGAACGTGCAAAAGATCAAATGTAGAAAACTAGTTATGTCATACCACACACAGAAGACACAAAACCCAAGATAATGTTCAGGATGAACAACATACACGTATCTATGTACAGGTAGCACTTGCAGAAGGACAGCACCAACAAAATCTAAGTGTCAATATACGGAAAGTTATCAAAATGACAATATAAATATATCGATACGTCATGTCAAAGTTGCAACATGCTGAGGTCCAACACGAGGGCTACAGGTGTTTCATTTTTTACGGGACTGAAGTGCTTTTAGCAAATAGGACACAGCACTTCGTTCTAAGGGACTGCTATAGGTCCCTTACTTTTCACAATAAGTATCATTAAATGACCTAGTCGGTAACGTCGGAAGCTCCAAGAGGCCGTTCGCAACGATGCTGTTGCATACAGAGAAGTTGTAACTATAGAAATTGTAGCGAAGTGGAGGAAGACCTGTAGAGAATAGACGTTTAAAGCACGGATTGTTAGTTGTTCCTCATCATAACCGAACGTAACGTATGACGCATAAATTGGCGAAACAGCTGAATATTTTAGGATTACACGATTTCACAGGGTAGCAGTCCCATCGATGGAACACCTTGAATATTCGTTTTATAATCTGAAACACCTATTCCTGTTGCGTTCTATACTTATTTATGTTCGCGTTTCGCCTTTTGCATTAAGGCATCTATAGTCGATTGACTCTGCGATAGTAGCTTATAAATTAGAAAACAGTTCACGACAAAATTTCTACATTACATTAGTAAATTATTACTCACAGTATTTCCTTTTTCCAGCGTAAATTTGGGTTCCTTCTCAACAGGTCATAGGTTAGGGATCACACTGTCACTTCACTTAACAAAATATCGACCCATTTTCAGGTCATGATACTTTTTGTTTTGTAGTTTTCATGTTTCTTACCGTGACTGCCTTGAAATAAGACTGCAGATCTAGCAAAAACTACAAATTTTTCTTACGTGAATTATTTTGTGAGCGATTTCTGTCGCAACTGCTTATTCAGTTGGTGTCTCTATACTTATTTGTTTTGGTAACCTACAAATATAACTTTCTATTCTCTCTCTCTCTCTCTCTCTTTTTCTTTTCCTCCTTTGTGTGTGTGTGTGTGTGTGTGTGTTTTTGGTCGTGTGTACGTATCTTTGCGTTTATGTATGTGTATAGGTGTCGATTATTTTTTTGATTACATAAATGTCAAGCTATGTTAATACTTTTGAACAACAGGCTATGTTTAGTCGGGAAGGATGTTGCAGAAGGTTGAATTGGATCTAATAACGGGGACCAGGAAAATGTGAAGATTGAGATGTGTTGAAACCATTGGATTTTTGGTTTATAGATTATTTGTAGGGGATTAGGGAAGACGAGGGGAATGAGGTTGTGTGGCATTCCTCTGATGATCGTCTGTTGGGGAGTTACTTTATTATTTTATCTATTAATGTAAACAGTAAGTTGTTTGGCATGTGCATCTGATAATTCAAAGTGACTTTCACTTCAGCTTTCGTTTTTGTATACGATTATTTTTCTGGCAAGGTTAGAAGATGTCGTTTATTGTTTATTCTGATTATTTTCATGTCGCCTTCCTTAGAGACTTGCTTGTGATTATATTATCTGAGATACTCTGCAAATTTAGAGTAGTTTATCTCATATTCTAAGGCTATCATGTGTTCTTTACATCGAATATCGAACGTTCTGTTTGCCCGACATACCTCACATCACACTTGTTATGTTTTGATATATGCCTGTTTTCTATTACATGTTTATGTCTTTTGTTAGTTTTGAGATGTATTTTCAGATAAAATAATATATGATTATGTTAGTATTGTACCCATTGTTTGTGCCTATCTGTAAAAATGGTTCAAATGGCTCTAAGCACTATTGGACTTAACATCTGGGGTCATCATTTCCCGGCTATCTGCTGTATGGTGTCTAAATCTTATTGGTAGTTTTCGTAGTTTGGTAGTTGAATGGTACTCTTTTGATTCTCTGGAGTATTTGACGAGCTGCTGCTTGTTTTTCTGAGTTTAAGGGGTTCGGCATTTGGTGTAGGATTGTGTCAGTTGTTGTGGAATTATAGTAAATTTCAAATATATGCTTTTTGTTTTGTTTTTTATACATCAATTTTTTTTCTATCGTAAATTAAACCGCCGTTGGGATTTGCCAGTTAACTCCATGGTGCGCGTCCGAATTGGAATTGGGAAGATCTCGCCAGCTGTTGTGCCAGCAGAGTCGGAGGGTAGTAAGGAAGTAAAATATTTACTGCGAAAACATAAATGGAGTGACCCTCCATGTTGGGGTGGGGAACTGGGCCAACAGCCAAGCCCATAAAAAGAAACTTGTTGCGAAATGTCAGGGACATGCCTCACATGAAAATAGAAAGAAGCAATATCGGAAACGGGGCTCTCAGTATTCTGTCAGACGAACTAGACAGATGTGAAATGGATCTGGTAGTACTGCAAGAAACTGTTCACGGAGGAACAGGAAAACTGGAAATGGACAAACACATTCTATACCACATTGAATCGGAAGATGGAAATTTCCAAAAGGGAGTAAGTTTCATGGCCAGCAAAAGAATAGCAGAGGCAGTAATTGATTTCCACCCAACTGATGACCGAACAGCTGTTATGAGACTAAGAGCAATATTTAAAAACGTAACGACTGTCACGCTACGTGCTCCAGCTGACGTAGTGGAGGATAAAAAAGAAAGATAGTTGCTATGAAATACTTGAAAAAATAATTAGTAGGACACCAGGATACGATATGAATCTCATTGTTGGTGACGCTAAGAGTCGGAAGGGAGAGCATTTGGAGGGAAATAGCAGGAGTTGAAAGCCTACTTGCAGAAAGTAACGATAATGGAGTGAGACTGCTTAGCTGTGCACGTACACCTCAGGATTATGAGCACATATTCCCGCAAGGCACCTAGGGAATGGCCGGATAATAAAACAAGAAACCAAATTGACCCCGTCCTGTTAGACTATAGGCATAAAATCAGTTTAATGAATGTTAAAGCGATAAGGGCAGCTGTGTCAGGCACAGACCACTATTCAGTCATGACACAAGTACGACATCGAGTTGTTGTTGTTGTTGTTGTCTTCGGTCCTGAGACTGGTTTGATGCAGCTCTCTATGCTACTCTATCCTGTGCAAGCTTCTTCATCTCCCAGTACTTACTGCAACCTACATCCTTCTGAATCTGCTTAGTGTATTCATCTCTTGGTCGCCCTCTACGATTATTACCCACCAAGCTGCCCTCCAATGCTAAATTTGTGATCCCTTGATGCCTCAGAACATCTTCTATAGGTAGTCGTTGTCGTGGAGTTTGTGGCATGACAACAAGTACCTATAGAAAAACCAAGGGGAGGATAAAGCGTAAAGAAAGGAACAGTGATGCAGACAAATTGAGAGATAATGACAAGGCACAGGCATTTGTCAGTTTTGAGTTGCTGACAGTGGAAGATAACCTCGATATTGAAAGCCAATGGGAAATGATAAAAACAAATGTAAAAGAAGCAGCACCAAAAGTGTGCGAAGAAAAAAGGTAGAAGCAAAACCCATGGTTCTCAGAAGAAAATGAGCAAAAAGTGAAAGAAATATGAGTAGAAAAGGACAAAAACATACAGGGATAGTCCAACGAAAGCGAAGAAGCATATGAAAACGCTTCTCAGAAGTAAAAGAGAGACCATTTGAGTATTCTAATTAAAAGAGCAGAAAAGGATATAACTCCAATGAATGCAAGAGTTTTTGCACAGCAGAATAGTAATTAAAAACTTAAACTTTGTTTTATGCCTTATGGCAGTTCTTGTCATGGGGGAAGCCTCGTCAAAGAGGTCCACCGCATGATCGTCTAGGGAAGTGATTCCCGTGGTGGTTTCCCGTTGCCTTCCACTGGTGATGATGAAATGAAAATGAGGACAACGTAACACCCAGACCCTGAACGGAGAATAATCTCCGACCCAGCCGGGAATCGAACCCGGGCCCCTTGGTGTGATACACTGCCGCGCTGACCACTCAGCTATCGGGGCAAACGGAATAGTAATTGCGTACAGGAAATTAAACAGAGTTGAAAGTGACTGGGATGATATGAAGTGGAACAAGCCCATCGAGTACGCAACGATGTCTTAACCAATATCAATACTCGGAAAAACTGAGGTACAGTCAGCTCACTGCCTCGGATTGTGTGACAGAGAACGTCAGGAACCCCCCGTTCAGCACTTAGGCGACGGTGCGGAGCAGAAACAACACTCTCCTGTAATGGCGTTATGTGTACTAACTTCGGATGGGGATGACACAAAAACGCCTTTCAGGCTGGAAACTTAGCATGAAACAAGCTCTGATGCCCTGAAGTTAAACATTGGACCAGCAAAGAGTGCTGACTGACATAAAATGAGAGCACATTCGGTCACCAGTACAGTGGGAATGACGTCATCGGCTGCTATGAGACCCTCGCCTTCCTTCCACTTACTCTACTAACAGACCATCTTCCACGGATGCTAGAAGGCGTTCCTCTGCAGACTAGGAGAAACCTGTGGTGCCAACATGATGGCTGTCCAACCCATAGTGCACAAAGTACTACAGCATGTCTTCACGAATTGTTTGCAAATCGTTGAATTGCACGCAGAGAACCTGTGCCTTGGGCATCCTATTCCCCGGATTTGACGCCTGTAGATTTTTTTCTGCGGGGAAAGCTGAAAGAACTGTCTACAAGGGCATACCAATTACAGCCGATGATGTGCAACAACGTATTATTGCAGCCTGCTCCGTCATATACGCTGAAATGCTAGCTTGTGTGCAGCAGTCGTTTCATACCAGTCTAGAAGCGTATATTAGCGCTGCCGGCGGTCATCTTCAACATAACCTGTGATCGTCAGTTGTCTCGTTGCTGGTCAGAAACCACAGAACTAGTGAGTGCACTCGTGTTGCTCTTTAGTGTGAGCTACCATAGGTATTGTACAAGTGCGGTGTGAGAACTTTTCTAAATAAAATATCTCGTAAAAGACTAACACTAGAATTCTGCAACAGACAATAATTTACCCTACTTTTAGTTTGTTAACGTCAACAGGCATTGTTCCAGTTAGGAAAGTGTATGCTTGCACAAAATCTATTAATTCGTTAACAATACGAACCTTTGACTACCAGTCCATTCTGTAAAAAGCGCACATCAGTATCACTTTCCATTTCCGCAATATCTACGGTGCAAGTTTTAGATGATTCAACCTGTATTTGTGTCTGCTTCGGACGTAATTGTTTTTCTGTCACATAGATACCGTAGAAAATTTTTTCGATTCAACAAAGAAGTGATAGTAGTTTATCTTGATAACAAAACAGTAAATATGTTCTACTGAATGGGGTAAGTGTGTTGAGTATGATACTGTCATCAACCCCCTTAATATTTGCTACCTTTTTCCCTACTCACGTGGTAAATCGTAGGTGGGTTGGCCCACAGAAGTACAGAACAGAAAGAAAAATGTGATCAAAATATCTAAGGAATATTCTGCGTGAGTAAGGGTAACTGATTCCATATCTCCTTGGAGCTAATGTTTTTCTTCCTAATAATAATAATGCTCCACCGGCGATGACTTCAACTAAAAAAACTAAACTTTTTAAAAGGTTACTCTAACCAGTTTCTGATTTAAAATATTCTTCTTTCGCATTTTCGCTCATTTTCACTCTTTAGAGTGACTGTGTACGGAATAAATTAGAAAAAAATAGGGGTACTACCGTCTTAAAAAGCAACACTAAGGAGCCGTAAGAAGTTACTGCTAGAGTATTGTTTTCTAAACAGTTGCTACCGTTTACAGTCACAGAATATCAGCGGATTGACCAAACAAGTTACAAGAAACACTTCTGTCCCCATTGGAAATTACTCAGTTTCGTAATTTAAACATCTGAAACGACAATACACAGCGTCACCTGTGTCAATATTTCAGACAGCAAAAGGAAGCACAGCGCTATTCTGAAAGGAGGAAAGCAAAACAACCGGCCGCTCCTGTGAGCCGCTCTATTCAGCCGTCAGCGTCAGCTGTCCTGCCCAGCGCACTGTTTGTGAATCCATCCTCTCCCTCCCCCTCAACACGCTAACCCTCGGGCTCCCCTTTTCAATAGATAGTTCAATCGTCTTCTGTCTCTATCACCCGCGAGCAAGCCTGGGAGCCTCTTTTGTTTTCTTCTGGTGTGCTCTTTTCATTGGGCTACTACCTAGCGTACCTGTGAGCTTACAGGCAAAAAAGCTATTTGTCAGTCCGTTAGAAGGACACATTGGTAATTTTAGAGGGCTATAAATATTGTAGACCTGGAACCATGATGTGCATGTTCCATTCGATTGTATGGAGACAAAGAAGTAAGATGGGCTGACCAGGAAATGTAGCAAAAAAAATGATCGTATGGCATTGTTGGCCGGGAGGCCCCTTGCGGGGAATGGCAGGAACGAGGTATCTGTATTTGGAATTGTCCATGACCACTCCGCAACTGGAGTCGCCCTACTTACCGATCAGTCAACGCGTCTAACGAACCCAGAAAGAATGGTGTTCTATTCGCGGCAGAGTAGCGTGGTGTGAGAACAGTGACAAGATTCTAGCCGACAGGAAACTGGGGCGTGTGTCATGTGTTGTCAGTGACAACAGGTATCAAACTCGGCAAGGGTTGTTGCTGGTAGTGAATGCGGATCCTTCTCAACCAGTCTCTCAGAGAACACTGCGAAGGGAACTGCATGTAAGGGACATTTGTAATCAGAAAAATGGTTCAAATGGCTCGAGCACTATGGAAGTTAACTTCTGAGGTCATCAGTCCCCTAGAACTTAGAACTACTTAAACCTAACTAACCTAAGGACATCACACACATCCATGCCCGAGGCAGGATTCGAACCAGCGACCGTAGCGGTAGCGCGGTTCCAGACTGTAGCGCCTAGAACCGCTCGGCCACTACGGCCGGCCATTTGTAATCAGGTACCTGACCAAAGGCCATTGTTCACAGCCACGAATAGACCTGCACGTGTTCAGTGGCCTAACAACACAGACAAAAGCTGACTGATGGCCTACCTCGGGGAAGATCAGTTTGGATTCCGTAAAAATGTTAGAACACGTGAGGCAATACTGACCCTACGACTTATCTTAGAAAATAGATTAAGGAACGGCAAACCTACCTTTCTAGCATTTGTAGACTTAGAGAAAGCTTTTGACAATGTTGACTGGAATACTCTCTTTCAAACACTGAAGGTGGCAGGGGTAAAATACAGGGAGCGAAAGGCTATTTACAATTCGTACAGAAACCAGATGGCAGTTATAAGAGTCGAGGGGCATGAAAGGGAAGCAGTGGATGGGAAGGGAGTGAGACAGGGTTGTAGCCTCTCCCCGATGTTATTCAATCTGTATATTGAGCAAGCAGTAAAGGAAACAAAAGAAAAATCTGGAGTAGGAATTAAAATCCATGGAGAAGAAATAAAAACTTTGAGGTTCGCCGATGACATTGTAATTCTGTCAGAGACAGCAAAGGACTTGGAAGAGCAGCTGAACGGAATGGACAGGGTCTTGAAAGGAGGATATAATATGGACATCAAAAAAAGCAAAACGAGAATAATGGAATGTAGTCGAATTAAATCGGGTGATGCTGCAGGAATTAGATTAGGAAATGAGAGTCTTAAAGTAGTAAATGAGTTGTGCTATTGGGGAAGCAAAGTAACTGATGATGGTCAATGTAAAGAGGATATAAAATGTAGTCTGGCAATGGCAAGGAAAGCGTTTCTGAAGAAGACAAATTTGTTAACATCGTGTATAGATTTAAGTGTCAGGAAGTCGTTTCTGAAAGTATTTGTATGGAGTGTAGCCATGTATGGAAGTGAAACATGGACGATAACCAGTTTGGACAAGAAGAGAATAGAAGCTTTCGAAATGTGGTGCTACAGAAGAATGCTGAAGATAAGGTGGGTAGATCACGTAACTAATGAGGAGGTATTGAATAGGATTGGGGAGAAGAGAAGTTTGTGGCACAACTTGACTAGAAGAAGGGATCGGTTGGTAGGACATGTTTTGAGGCATCAAGGGATCACAAATTTAGCATTGGAGGGCAGCGTGGAGGGTAAAAATCGTAGATGGAGACCAAGAGATGATTACACTAAGCAGATTCAGAAGGATGTAGGTTGCAGTAGGTACTGGGTGAATCTTGCACAGGATAGAATAGCATGGAGAGCTGCATCAAACCAGTCTCTGGACTGAAGACCACAACAACAACTACAACAGTGAATATCAGGAATCCGGTAAAACGTCAAACTTCGGACATCGCTGCGGCCGGAAAAAGATCCTGCAAGATCGGGACCAACTACGACTGAAGAGAATCGTTCAAGGTGACAGAAGTGCAACCCTTCCGCAAATTGCTGCAGATTTCAGTGCTGGCCATCAACAAGCGTTAGCGTGCGAACCATTCACCAACACATCATCGATATGGGCTTTCGGAAGGCTCACTCGTGTACCCTTGATAACTGCACGACACAAGGCTTTACGTCTCGCCTGGGCCCGTCATCATCGACATTGGACAGTTGATGACTGGAAACATGTTGCCTGGTCGGACGAGTCTCGTTTCAAATTGTATCGAATGGATGGACGTGTACTGGACTGAAGACAATCTCATGAATCCATGAACCCTACATGCCAGCAGGGGACTGTCCAAGCTGTTGGAGGCTCTGCAATGGTATGGGGCGTTTGCAGTTGGAGCGATATGGGACCCCTGACACGTGCATTCCGACTGACTTGGGCAATTACAGCAGGACAATGCGACATCCCAGACGTCCATAATTGCTACAGAATGGCTCCAGGAACACTTTTCTGAGTTTAAAAACTTCCACTGGCCACCAAACTCCCCACACATGAACATTATTGAGTATATATGGGGTTACTTGCAGCGTGCTGTTCAGAAGAGATCGCCACCCCTTCGTATTCTTACGGATTTATGGACAGCCCTCCAGGATTCGTGGTGTCAATTCCCTCCAGTACTACTTCAGACATTAGCCGAGTTCATGCCACGTCGTGTAGCTCCACTTCTGAGTGCTCGAAGGGGCCCTACACGATATTAGGCAGGTGTACCGGTTTGTTTGGCTCTTCAGTATATACATAAAATAATTAATGTAGAGTAATGAAATTTCGGGAATACGTTTGTCTAAGTAACATATTTAAGTGATTAACATTGCAAGATCACCGCTTAATGTAAGCGCGAGATACGCCATTGCAAATGTGAAAGGCTAATACATTAATAACCAGTGTAACTGCGAGAATCATGCAAACGTGCACGCCTTGTGTTGTTTTGGTGCCGGACGTCAGTTTGTGGCATCGAGTTCCATGCTTGCTGTACTTGGTTGATCAATACAGGGACGGTTAATGTTGTTTGTGGATGACGCTCGAGTTGCTGTCTGATGATTTCCCATACGTTCTCGATTGGAGACAGATCTGGTGATCGAGCTGGCCAAGGGATCATGTCGACACTCTGTAGAGCATGTTGGGTTGTAACAGCGGTAAGTGAAAGAGCGTTATACAGGTGGAAAACACCCCCCTAGAACGCTGTCCGTCAATGGCGGCACAACAGGTCGGCTCACCAGATTGACGTACTAATCTGCAGTCAGTGTACATGGGATAACCACGAGAATTCTCCTGCAATCATACCAAACCGCACCCCAGACTGTAGCTCGAGGCATAGGTCCAGTGTGTCTAGCACGCAGACAGGTTTATTGCAGGACTTCGTCCGGCACCGAGGCAGAACCAGGTTTCGTCAGAAATTACAACTGACCTCCACCCTGCCCTCCAATGAGTTCTCGCTTGACATCACTGAAGTCTCAAATAGCGGTGTTTTAGGGTCAGTGGAATGCACGCTATAGGACCTCTGGCTCGGAACTGTCCTTGAAGTAACCGATTTGTAACAGTTCGTTTGTCACTGTGATACCAACTGCTGGCCAAGTTTCTGCTGCAGACGCGGACACGGTGGTCTTCCCTCTATGAAGTGCCACATGGCCGTCAGGAGCCAGGTCCTCTTAGGAGCATACATTCTCGTGACCACCGCTACCGGCAATCAGCTACAATGGCCACGTTACTGCCAAGTCTTTCTGCAATATCGCTGAAAGAACATGTAGTTTCTTTTAGCCCTGTTACATAACCTCTTTCTAACACAGTGAGATATTGATAATGGCGTCCATATTGCCTTAAGGGCGCTCTTGACTAACATCAACACACCACGTCGAATCTCAAAGGTAACTAACGCTCACGACTGTTACAGCGTGTGTTTAAAACAACCATGATTGCGTGGTGAATAGTCGATTAAACTTCCGGCATGCAGACGCGCAAATAAAATTTCTTCCACTGATATTTCGGCAGCGATTTACACTGAGGATGGCCGGACGATATGCAGCCGAAATATCAGTGAAAGAAATTTTACTTGCGCGGTTGCATGCCCGAAATTTAATGGACCAAACATGATTTCTTTGCTACCGAACAATGTATATGATTAAGCCATAGTGGAATCGCGAAACATTATTACTGAGATTCTACTTCATTGATATGAGCCAATGTTATCAATATTAGCGACAATTAAACTTCCAACTACAATTAAACTGCGAAAATTTTCACAAATACAGTTGTGTACCAGTTATCTGTGTGCAGAAGCTGGAAGTCAATTAACTGTAAGAGAAATTGCAATGGCAACGTAAGTCACTATAATGACTGTCTAACATAAGTATGCTTCTACGTATTTACACAGTTTGCACTGCGAGTTTAATTTAATCGTTATTATTTAATCTCTTGCATTAGCAGAATGTTTTAATGAATTACTTTACTGAACTACACCAATGATGGTTGTGTCGTTCAGTGTCGTCTTGAATATTTTCTTTTTATGGTTTTGATGGAATCAAAGATGTACCCACAATAGTCTTACCAGAGTCCTCTCGTGAGGCAAACTGGCCCGTAGCTGTTGTAACTGCCCCTGATACAAGGACGGACTTGGGGGGCTGAGCTGGTCCCACACATATTCCGTCGGGGATATGTCTGGGGACCTCGCTGGACACGGAACTGTTTCAACATCAGGAAGACATCTCATAGGTACACTTGCCAATTGCGGACGAGTGTTGTGCTATTGAAAAATGGCATACGATACTTTCACATGAGAGATAACACATGACGACGCAGCGTGTTCGAGGGATGTTTGATAAGTCAGATAAATTTCCTTAAAAGAATGAAACATTTTTATTTGGACTTCATAGATAGTAACCTCGATTTTTCCAAGTATTATTTTAAGAATTTCAACAATGTACAATCGTACATTTCATTGTTTATAGCTCTCTGAATTTGTCATTGTGTCGACTGTGACTGAAAATGGAGAAAACCGAATTTCGTGCGGTTATTAAACAGTTTAATTTGAAGGGTTGAACTGCCACACGAATCAAAACAGAACTAGATGAAGTTCACACGGACAAGCACCGATATGGCAATGAAAAACCGCAGAATAAAATTTCGTGATATTGCTGAGACTACGCATCTCAACTGAGAGGGTAGATAATATCCCGCACGGAGAAACGGCTATGAAGAAGCTTGTGCTAGGTGGATGCCGCGATTACTCACAGTCGACCAAAGGCGCATATGTCACAGTATCTTTAAGCGCAACCATCAAGACTGTTTGCACCGATTTGCAACTGTT
Organism: Schistocerca nitens; assembly: GCF_023898315.1. Lineage (NCBI taxonomy): Eukaryota > Metazoa > Arthropoda > Insecta > Orthoptera > Acrididae > Schistocerca > Schistocerca nitens. The sequence continues at coordinate 709,137,672 of NC_064614.1, read as the reverse complement.
GATGAAACTTGAATCCATCACTACAGAGTCAAAATAGCAGTCAGATCAATAGATAGATGTTGGCGAAAGTGCGCCGAAGAAGGCAAAGAACATTTTGTCAGTCGGTAAGGTGATGGCTAGTGTTAACTGGGATTCTCAAGGAATAATCCTCATAGATTACTTGGATAAAGGAGAAATGCACACTATTATCCTTCACAGTTGCATCATCTGGTATTTGTGTTGGTTGAAAAAAGACCAAGATTGCCTAGCACAGAAGTGCTCTTTCGCCGGATAATGCACCATTCCACAAATCAGTGATAACAATGGCGAAAGTGTGTCACTTAGGCTTGGAATTGGTTCTTCATCTACCCTGCTCACCAGTCTTAGCCGCAAGCGACTTCTTCCTGTTCCCTGACTTGAAACGTTGGCTTGCGGGGTGAAATATTCATCAAATGAGGAAGTGATACTGCAGTCAACCAGTATTATGCGGAGTTCGACAGGACCTATTTTTCCGATGGGATGAAAAAACTGGAGGATCGCTGGACCAAGTGTATATCCCTCAAAGGATACCACGTGGAGAAGTAAGGTGATTTGTTTACGAAACAAATATTTTTTCTGCTTTTTACCAGAGTTATCAAACCATTCTCGTACGTGACATATCGTCGTACCGTCATAGTTCTGTCAATCACTACCAGTCGTGGCGCTGATGACCTCGATGTTGAGCGCCCATAAACCCCAACACACACACACACATTACCAGTCGTGATTTGAAGTCGTAACCGACGACTGCCACACCCGCTGCCTTGAGGAACACCGCTGTCCCTCTCGGAAACATTGGAACAATGAGACCTCGGCCAAGGTCGCTGCCCTACCCGCCGGGGCACCAGGAAAAAGATTAGTGTTTAACGTCCCGTGGACAACGGGATAATAAGAGATGAAGTACAACCTCGGATCAAGGAAGGGTGGGGATGGAAATCGGCTGTGCCCTTTTAAAGTTATCATGCCGCATTTGCTTTAAGCGATTTACGGAAATCGTGGAAAACCTAAATCACAATGGCCTGACCCGAATTTCAACTGTCGTCCTCCCGAGTGGGGGCATCCGGGGTAGCGCAGGACCGCGATTCACCGCTGAGAACAGTGCGACTCTATTCGTCAGAAGTCCATGCTTCCCAGTCTCGGCAACACTCCATATGCAGCCCTCTGTGTTGTGATGTTAATGGCAGCCTGTACATGGAATGGTAATTCCCTGTCTGGTGGCTGCTAGTGTGTGGTCAGTGGTGTGGAATCACACAAAATGTTGCAGGGAGCCCATGACTCGTTCTCGGATTGTATGCACAGACGTGAAGGAAGTGGAGCGCTTGGTATGCAATACAGAAATTCTTCCTTGTGATGCTCAGATGTGGTGTGGTGACAAGTGTGCCAGACCTCACATTTCCATGTAGTCCAACGCTGGGTCACTGTCACACGAGAATGCTCACAGATCTCGATATTTCTCAATTCAACCAGCAGGCTAAATAGAGACCTACAATAAGACCGCTTCCTAACAGTGTCAGGTTCTGATAACGCTGTCTCATACAAGTACGCAGCATCTCCGTGTCATTCACAGTGACTATTCAACATCTGACACTGTTCACGCAACTTTTATGCCCTGTAGGCCTCGTAACAACACTAAACACTATCAACACTATAGCATTCTGGTGACCATTGTACCTGTCACAGAAAACTGCGAATTAAATCGTTTGCATACACATCAATGGTGTATACTGTACTAAGCTACACTGACATCCGATTATGTCTCCTAGATGCTACACTTTTTGGGTTAGGCGTTGTAGTGCACCAAGCCCGTGTCAACACTACATTGATAAACACGCACCCACAATATCCTCACGGAGGAACTGACGGATTTTCAGAATACTTTTGACATCTGACGCTGGCTGTGATTCCTTGGAATTGTGAACCGTAGTGGGCTTCGCTGTTTTTTCTTGACTAGCTACCAGTCTGCTGCTACATGTTCAGTAGTATACCACCTGCACAATTTAAAAACGATATGTAGGCCTGTAGTTGTGGTCAACTGTTCCGTGACACTTACTGACAACGGGAATGACCTGCCTATTTTTCCATTCTCTTGGAACGTCTCATTCCTCCAGTGACCTACGGTAGAAAGCTGTCATAAAGGGCGCGAGTTCCTTCGTAATCCTGTAAAATCGTATCGGTATCTCATCAGGTCCAATCTTCTTTCAACTTTTGAGCAATCCCACCGCCAGTTTCGTCGATATCTGTCAGTTTCGTGTTTGGGCAACGATAACAAGTACGTTCAGTAGCCCACCAATAACGCTACCGGAGTCCATCTCGCACCTCAACACATAAGGTCCATTGTGCCATAGGCTACGTCTCCCAGAAACATCTACTTGACCCTGTATGCTGGAATTTGACTGAAAAGAACCAAGTTCTACAACAGCCCTCCCTGTTCTCACGAACAGAAAATTACGGATGCATAAAAACGTAAAAACCCAGTCAACCAATTTCGTCCGTGTTTTCCGGGAGGTTTTTCTAAGAACAAGAAAGCCACTCCCAAAAACTCCTGATTGGGAATTCCTTCTGCCCTGCTCCCAATGTTTTGGAATATTTGGCTGGAAAGAAGTAAGTACTTTAAGAACCGATTCCCAGTTATAATTATAGAATAGTTCAGCACATGGCAACGACTTTACTGTTTGAGCCATGCAGAAAGCTGTGTGTACTTACATCAGACTATCATATTTGTTATTGGGACAGTATTGTCCATCATCATCATATCCAGTTTTGGTTTAGGCATCCTTGCCTGGTCCAATTTCAAGTAGATTGCTGCTGATCTCTCCATCTCTTCTTAGTACGTCCTACATTGCTCTTCTCTTGAGATGTATATTTGTATATTATTTTAGGTACTCGTTCTTCTGGCATCCTTTGAAGTGTTCACGCCATTTCTTTCTGTATTCCTCTATTTTATGAAGTACGCTTTTGATTCACAGTTCCTTCCTTATTTCAGTATTTTTTATCCGATCTGTGGGTTTGTAGCCAGCTGGTGCTCTTAGGAGTCTCATCTCTGCTGCCTCAGTCCTCCTACTTTGACCGGTGGTTAGGGTCCAGGTATCTGACGCATGCATCAGAACTGGTACTTTTATCACATTATAAAATTTTAGTACTCTCTCTTTTCTAATTTTTTGAGGAGAATATGATTTACAGTATCTACCAAATGCTGGAAGTTTTGCAGTTTATATTCTTGATCATTCTGTGTACTATATGAGACCTCACATCCCAGATATTTAAAAGTATTTAGTTGTTCTAGTGGCTAATCATGAGTTATTGTTGCTCTTAAATGCTCCTTACCGTGGAATGCCGCTATCTTAGTTTTACTTTCAGATATTGTATTACAATCATTTGCCATCACGTGCAAGAAGCAAATTGCTACCTGTAATGTATTTTTTGATTTCGCTAAGATAATCTCATCATTTGCAAACAGGAGTGTATTTATAACTTTATTGTTAAACTTGTAAGGCTGCACAACTTTATTCTGCCATGTCTTTATGGCATTGTCTATGTACAGGGCTATTACAAATGATTGAAGCGATTTCATAAATTCACTGTAGCTCCATTCATTGACATATGGTCACGACACAATACAGATACGTAGAAAAACTCATAAAGTTTTTTTCGGCTGAAGCCGCACTTCAGGTTTCTGTCGCCAGAGCGCTCGAGAGCGCAGTGAGACAAAATGGCGACAGGAGCCGAGAAAGCGTATGTTGTGCTTGAAATGCACTCACATCAGTCAGTCATAACAGTGCAACGACATTTCAGGACGAAGTTCAACAAAGATCCACCAACTGCTAACTCCATTCGGCGATGGTAGGCGCAGTTTAAAGCTTCTGGATGCCTCTGTAAGGGGAAATCAACGGGTCGGCCTGCAGTGAGCGAAGAAACGGTTGAACGCGTGCGGGCAAGTTTCACGCGTAGCCCGCGGAAGTCGACGAATAAAGCAAGCAGGGAGCTAAACGTACCACAGCCGACGGTTTGGAAAATCTTACGGAAAAGGCTAAAGCAGAAGCCTTACCGTTTACAATTGCTACAAGCCCTGACACCCGATGACAAAGTCAAACGCTTTGAATTTTCGGCTCGGTTGCAACAGCTCATGGAAGAGGATGCGTTCAGTGCGAAACTTGTTTTCAGTGATGAAGCAACATTTTTTCTTAATGGTGAAGTGAACAGACACAATGTGCGAATCTGGGCGGTAGAGAATCCTCACGCATTCGTGCAGCAAATTCGCAATTCACCAAAAGTTAACGTGTTTTGTGCAATCTCACGGTTTAAAGTTTACGGCCCCTTTTTCTTCTGCGAAAAAAACGTTACAGGACACGTGTATCTGGACATGCTGGAAAATTGGCTCATGCCACAACTGGAGACCGACAGCGCCGACTTCATCTTTCAACAGGATGGTGCTCCACCGCACTTCCATCACGATGTTCGGCATTTCTTAAACAGGAGATTGGAAAACCGATGGATCGGTCGTGGTGGAGATCATGATCAGCAATTCATGTCATGGCCTCCACGCTCTCCCGACTTAACCCCATGCGATTTCTCTCTGTGGGGTTATGTGAAAGATTCAGTGTTTAAACCTCCTCTACCAAGAAACGTGCCAGAACTGCGAGCTCGCATCAACGATGCTTTCGAACTCACTGATGGGGACATGCTGCGCCGAGTGTGGGAGGAACCTGATTATCGGCTTCATGTCTGCCGAATCACTAAAGGGGCACATATCGAACATTTGTGAATGCCTAAAAAAACTTTTTGAGTTTTTGCATGTGTGTGCAAAGCATTGTGAAAATATCTCAAATAATAAAGTTATTGTAGAGCTGTGAAATCGCTTCAATCATTTGTAATAGCCCTGTATATTTTAAATAATTTGGTTGTTAAAGGACTCCCTTGTCTCACACCTTGACAGATATTTCTCGCAAACGGGCTTCCTTTTTGTACTTTGATTTTCTTGTGTATACATATTTTGAATTAAACTTATTAAATGCCAATGTACACCATTCTCTTCTAAAATTTCCGATAATTTAATCTGTTAATATTATCAAAAGCTTTCTCATAGTCACTAAATATTAGGTATGTGGGATGATTGTATTCTCTACATTTTTCAATAATTCGGCAGACTAGAGAAACACTTGTAACACTATTATCGATTGTGAGTGGTTAGTACAGTGTAATTAAGAGTATATAACTATGGAGTGTTTATTCTTTACGCGTTAAGTTTTTTGAATTGTTGAAGGGAAATGGAAATTTGTGATGTATATTTTGTTTTAACTTAACAGTGTGCTAAAATAATGAAACTTTATTCAATACGTCTGTTTTGAAAACTAAATTGCATGTAGAAAACTGGTTCATACTTAGGGATCTTGTATTGTGAAACAGAAAAGACGTAGGGAACCCCCTCCACTACGGAAGGGGTTTGGCGCTCGAGAAAAGGTGGAAGTGGCGGTCAACCTAGGCGGCAAGAGAGAGAGCACGTTAGGCAGTCAGTGGCCAGCAGTCGCATAGTCAACACTGCAGGTGCCAAGTGAGGCATTCTGAAACCAAATCTATGATGGAATGGCCCTGGATGTGGTTCCGGCTGTGAAATGGTCCTCTCGCATTTGCAAAGGCTCTAAAGATGATGAATACGATCCCAAGAAGAATTAAATAGAGCTTAAAACCTCCAGAAGGAGACCTGATAGCCACCACGTGCTTGCCACCTGTATTGCGCCACTGCTTCATATACTTTGGAAAACAGATATATATGCCAGTATGAACCAGTGTCCTTGTGTGTGCTTATGCAATAATAATTCAAATGTTGCAAAATTTGTGTTTGAACTTCGAAAATGTCCTCTTCATGATACCAAGTAGAGTCCTTTCCTAAAAGTGCTAAAGACCGAGTATCCTGTTTATGAAGAAATGCAAATTTGTTTCTATTTAAATGTGCCTAAGTTTCAGTTTTAAAGTACATAAAAGTTGATAGTTAAATCATTTGTTTCATAGATAAAAAGAGAGGCACATTATTTTAAACTTGTTAAAAAGCTTTGTTTTGCTTTAAAGTGCTAAAGTTTAGTGCTAAAGGGTATAAATGTTGACAATTAAAATCACTTGCTTCTCAAGTGATGACAAAGGTACATAATGCTAAACCTATTTGAAATTTTACTTTACCTTGAATTTATTTCCGAAGCTAATTAAGAATATTGTAAGTGTAAATTGTTGTAAAGTACTGAAGGCTAAATAATCTTAAGTTGGGTTGTAATTCAGAATTTATGTGATTCAAATTGTTTCTGAAATGTGTGCATAGTTGCTTGTAAAGGAAGGGACAGTTTAAGGGTCCCAATCTTAATCTTTGCTAATAGGAAATGGTTAATTTCAAATCGGTTTTGCTATTGAAATCTGAAACACTTTTACAGTGAAATGAATATGAAATGTGATAGTTAAGTCTTATTTTATTGCAATGGTGATGTGTATGTGTTGGTCCAACTTGAACTCTTGTCTGGTGCCACTTAGCCTCGTGAGGTCTTTGAGAACATTTAGTGCTGAATTAGTTTGCTGCAACTGCACAATCGATAACTACTGCTATTCATTGTGTAGTTCGGCTGGTTGTTGTGTGTGGGTCCATTGCACTTTACTAAGAAAGAATTTATGGAAGTCCCTTTTGAAAGAATATATATATAAGGTTGTCACCTTCTTGTTGTTGTTGTGGTCTTCAGTCCAGAGACTGGTTTGATGCAGCTCTCCATGCTACTCTATCCTGTGCACGCTTCTTCATCTCCCAGTACCTCCTACAACCTACATCCTTCTGAGTCTGTTTAGTGTATTCATCTCTTGGTCTCCCTCTACGATTTTTACCCTCCACGCTGCCCTCCAATACTAAATTGGTGATCCCTTGATGCCTCAGAATATGCCCTACCAACCGATCCCTTCTTCTAGTCAAGTTGTGCCACAAATTTCTCTTTTCTCCAATTCTCGTCAAACCTCCTCATTATTTATATGATCTTCACCTTATTATACCTAATTAGGCTGGCGATAGTTTTTTTTGTTTCATTTACGTAAATAGTTTTTTTTGTTTCATTTACGTAAATTTTCTCTACTTTCGTTGTTTTCTAAATTATAGTATTTCTGCTTTCTACTAATTACCACAATACGAAGTTCACTTTCGATACCATCTATCCGTTAATGCACGGTCAAACTTTTCAGATTTCCTCCCAGAGGGTAACGCTTACTGCATGTTAATGTCATATTTAGCATTTTACGTTGCGCGGTAGTGTCATACTTGGCTTCCCTGTGAAAAGAAAAAGTCAGTTACTCGGGAGCACCTTCGCCAGGTAGCACGATAGCGTTATACACTGTATAAGCAAGATCTTCCCATCCGAAACTCATTCTGTTATTCAGTAAGAAATGTTTCCGAACGTGTCTTTCGTCTATTTGTCATTACTTTTGCATAAATCTTGTATCCAGAGTACAGAAGACAAATACCTCGATAGTTGTCACATTTTCTGTAAGCCACTTTTTTAAATAATGGGATAACAACTGCTGTTTGTCAATCTTCTATGTTGCTGTATTTCCAATCAGTATTTAAAAAATTCAATAGTTTTGTGAGTAATGATTCCGAAGCATATTTCAATAATTCCACATTGAGGTTGTCTTCCCCTGGGGATTTCCTCCTTTTACATGTGTTTAATACAGGCTTTAGTTCTTCCACTGATATAAGATCAACATGCTCGTCACCAACTGCAGTTTTCATATTCTCCTCATAGCCTGTCCATAGATTTTGCAAATAATCCACCCACTCATTTTCTGAAATGTGGTTAATCTGAACCACATCTCTTTCATCTATGTTTCAGCATCCTATAGTATTGTTCTAGCTTAAATTTAAGTAGTGGTTTGGCTTGGTTGTAAGGCAAATGATAGAACTGGAAATCTAAATTTGCCCTTAGGGAATAGCCTGGCCCCAACCTCACGTTTGGACTTGACCGAAGATGTCTGGAGAGCAAAGATCCTGCCGTTACCATCTAGCCAGGGAATGAAATAGCAAAAAGTCGTAATTGCTTTGACCACTGTATAAACTCCTTAGTATATATAACTGTAATTCAGAATTTTCGTAGCACCATAAAATACTTCAGAATTATGGATCTTCTGTATACGATATGACAGGAAAGGTGAAAATGTATCTCCAGTGTCTTTTCAGTGGTAGATATAGCGAAGAACACGTTCGAACTGGGCCACCTACAGGAAAATAAAGGATCGTAAACGTTGAGAGCTCGTTGTTTCGTACTTTTTGTCGAGTACACGCTAGAAATAAAATGGTCGAAAAATCTCGAGAAATATCGAGAGGACAGCATTGCATTGCGCTTGACCTTTTCCTCTGTCGCTAATGATTTCGACGCCTATTTTCTCAGTATTTGTGGAGAATGTCACAGCTTGTTATTGGTAGTTGTCGTCATCTTTTCCAGTGAGATATTGCGACGTCTCTTGTCCATAGACTGCAGTAACAACCAAGGATGGAAGCTACGGCATTGTTGCTGCCATAAATCGCGTCTGTTGTTTTATTATCTGAGAAGTCTTCTTTATACGAAAGCTTCATTTATACCTGAAATTCTGTTTCCTGTTCTTTGGCAAAAAATCCAGTGGCTTCCATGGTTTTTACGCACCGCCCACATCTCATACAGGGTGCTCTAAAATTGTTCTTTCAAACTTCTAGGACTTATAGAGGGGAGTGAGTAGATAATATTTTGAATTGAAACCCATGTCGGGAACCGTATGGTTTCTCTACTGCAACCATTTGAAAACATGTTGGTAACGCCGCCACTTTTACAAGTAATTTTTTATCGTGACCCAGTACATCATTTTTCTTACATTTCCACTCATTAACAACCAAAAACACAAAAAGGAACCAAAATCAATTTTCACAAACGCTGTTGTTTACAGTGAAATTCAAAACGTTTTTGTCATTTTCAAAGAAGAATTAGCATTCTGATCCAATACAAGTACCTGTGAATGATGTTGTGGTACACAGCTCTGTCACATCTGGAGTCTCTGCGTTCTATCCTGCAGCGACCACACCTCGTGCCACGAAATTCTCTTTTGTATCTACAGGAGTCTCATAAGCCAAACTCTTCATTCCAGCATGGGGTAAAAGGTGCATTGGATTCAAATACGGTGACCGTGGAGACCTTGCAATTGGACTACCTAGGCCTATCGATCTGTATCCCAATCGTATCCTAATCGTTGGTAGTTAACCAAGTTCCTCTAACACTCACAGACACGTCAATGGGCTGGAACCAGGTCAGAGAGATAGCATAGACGTCAAATGTCATCAGCCGATTCGACGTAGCCACCAACTCACTACCCCATCATGACTATCCACTTAGTACCTACCTAGCAAACATGTTTTCAAACGGCTATCACACGAAAACGGTATGTTTACAGACATAGGTTCTCTCCTCAGACCTCCACAAATACTAGAAGTTTGTAAGGGGAAATTTAGAACACTCTGTATAAAATTAGCTGTTAGTTCCTTACAATTTTATTTATCGTTTATTTAGCCTGAGCAGATTAATGCCTTGAGGTCGTCTCTTACACTGAACCAGTAACAAAAGATACGAAACAATATTACAAAATATTTTCGATTTCTATACGTACTAATGTTTCAACTATTTAATTATAATTGTCAATACAAATAATAATAGTGTTTAATAAAAACAGGCATTAATAATTATAATAATAACAACAATGATAACGAAAATACTAAGAAAGGACAATAAGAATGACAAAAATATTGATTAGCCTGGCACATCTGAAGCCGTGTTCAGTACCACCAGAAACGGAAAGACAATGAAACAAGACTGAAATTACAGTAGCAATAGCTGTTATGAAAGAAGAGACTTTCAATAGAGGACCATGTGGAAGGAGCGAAGTGGGGAAGGAGAATTGGTTGAGAAAAGTGATAACTATTGTGATAGGAGGTGGACTATTAGCCATATTTGAAGTTTGAAAAAGATTTAATTTCCCTGATATTTTGAAAAAGATTGTTCAAAAGTCGTGATCCTGATACAGAAAATGATTTTGAGAAGATGGCTATATGATGGAGTGGTATAGAGAGGATTTTACTCTATTGAGTATTTTTGCTGTGCCATTCAGATACCAGTTTACGAGTTAAAAATAAATAGAAGAATGCAATGACTGAGAAGAATATAGAGGGAATACAGCATATAATAGTTGGCACGCAGGCATGATAATTCTCCGTAGGCATGAGTGACATTTTTGAAATAGAAAACGATACAAATGTATCGCACACAAATATTCATCGTCAGTCCCAGCCGGCGTTGGAAAACAGTAGCCCCAGAATAAAATATGGGATGTATTGTGATTCAACGAGTTTCTTTTTGCGCTTGAGACGAAATACTATTTTTGATTTATGTAGCGAATGGAGTGATGCTGACATCTTCGTGTAGACCTTTGGCCGATAATATTACCACTATACGAAAGAATGTTTTGATCGTATGTTTATTTTTGCACTACTATAGTCGTTCACAGAAGGGTTACGTTCGACAGGCGGTCGCGGTAAGTCACTGCTAAGCCCTCCCACAGGGAACGAATTTTTCATTGCGTCCGCACGCAAATCGTGACGTCATCAGTACGAGGGGCGTGACGTCAGCGAGTAACGATTCGCCAGGCCGAACAACACGGTCAGAGTTCACCTGGTCCCACGACCCGAAGTCCGCCAGTCGATACCAGTCGAGGTCATGGCATGAGGGAAAACCTATGAACTGTGGCACGTGTCAGTATTGAAGAGATCATATTCAGAATCGGGTGAAACAGATGGCTCTCGCATAATACCTTGCAGGTAGCTGTCATTCTAATTTACTGAAACTTTTGGTAAGGCTAGGAGCTTGTAAAGGAACAATCTTTTTGTTAAAATATCTAGTAATGAGCGCAATAGCAAGTACAACCCTACCAAGATTTTTCCACGTCAAAACAGATGAATTACACGAGAAAATCCAGGTGTGGATATTGAATACATTTCTCACATACGTAAATAACAGTTATGTGTGTCTCCTGTTGAATGAACTGCGGAATTAATTAGGTCTTCATAGGCGCCGAATCGACCGTTATATCATAGCACTACGATATCTCTGTTGTAATGTTAACGTTGTGGAATAAAACACGAAGTAAAATTTTGATTTGTTTAGGATTGTCTGATGAACGGTTTCATACCAATGTTAGAGTTGTTTGTAATGAAGGAGTTCAGCAAGTTCGGATTAATTTATATATTGTTAGATGAATAACACAAAGTAGCTTATCTGAAGCGAGAGACTTAGCTTTACTTTTAAAAAGGCACTGAAAAAATTTTAGCGTATGTTCTGAGCTCGAAGCTTTATTTGAATTTTCTGAAAAAAAAACGAAACACATATTTCGCAGCTCATGTAGCAAGAAGAAGAAGGATAATTTTGACGTAATTTCTTAAGCAATGGAAAATGGTATTAATATTCATGAAAATATTGTCGTAGAGGCTTAGAGAGAATTAGGAATTAATTTTGACGTAATTTCTTAAGCAATGGAAAATTGTATTAATATTCACGAAAATATTGTCGTAGAATCTTAGAGAGAATTAGGAATGATGGCATTAGGAATGAATTAAATATATAGAAGCTAGGAAATAAAATTGACAAAAACAGAAGAAAATGGAATGAACACTTTAAAAGGGTGAGTAGCCGAATACTTCCTCTCTACACACAAACCTAGAGGAAGATGAAGTCAAGGAAGAAAGATGGATATGGCCAGATGCTTAACGCTTTAAATATAGAAGAAGAAGAACTGCTATTGATTATGTTTACTAACGGCAAGATTAAGAAGCTATGCAAGGGAATAGAATATTATTTTTATAGCGATCAGACTTCTGCAAATAGTTATTTGCTTAGTCACATTGCAGATTAAACTGCGAACATCAGAAATATTTAATAAGATTCATCCAAAGGAGAATTAAAATGCTTGTATCTTCGCATAAGACCATAAGAAAACAAGGATTGTATCACGTGGACTGCCATCGCAAGAATATTATTAACTCTAATGATGCTTCGCAGATATAACCTAGTACCTTATCCCGAAATAGTGTCAAAACAACCAATGGACAGCAATTTTCTATGCAATATATAATGAGTTGGTCTTTGTCTCTGGCATGATGTTCACTTAACTTACACAAAAATTTGATCCTGTGACTCCCGTTATAATTTTATGTTGACAAGAGCTCCTATCAGTGGGAATTTACCATTGTACATTCATTCTGAAGTACGCTAAATGTAATCTGGCTGCTTAAAGCCATAGCTTGGGATATTTCCTGTTTTTGTCAGTTTTATATATGACAAGCGCCGCTCGGCTTCAGCAAATCTAATGTACCATGATGTGATGTAACAAGGCCCGCTCCTTTTGAAGAAGATGTTTTTAGAAATATCGAAACCTAGGTTAAGAGCTAATAAACCTTCGTTTTGCAACTGGTTAGTTGATTTTTTTCAACCTCTTTATGAGTTTTTGTATTTCCGAGCTTGCCACTACATCAGTATAGTTATTCAAATCAATGACGAGTAAGGAATGTGGTTCTCATTTGAGTCTACTACACGAGCAGTTATGTACATAAACGGATAACATACATTGCATGCACCCACAGAAAATGTCCGTGTAAAATTAAGAGGGTGTGGGCAAGTATTTGAGAATGACACATCACCGAAATCAACTGATCGTGGGAAATAACTGAATGCGATCACAACACAAGCAAATGCAAACTGGCATTGTCTTCAATAAATTTACGGCTATGGCGCACGATATGAAAAAAAGTCATCAACGGTAAGCTTAATAAAACCGAGTTATTTGTCTGAATCGCTAGTTTTAATGCTTTTGATTGACATAAAATCGGTTACATGGAAGGTGAATGCAAAAAATTCGAATTGCTGTTAGAATTATTTACAGTGAATGGCAGCCAAAGAGGTCATGTATTATACTTTGTGCCTTTTCATATTTTTGAAGTTGTCACAGTCGACTAATAGTCAACATGGCTTTAAAATAGTAAGCAATTTACTGCAATAGTAACGTATGTTTTTTTTTAATCTACTGCGACACTGAAGCAGCTGTAGTTATGTGGATGGAACTATATACTTTTTACCGCCACTCGAAACCTCTTCGATGAAGGAGTTCTTTGTCAACGTGTGCAGTGAAATTTTCCCATGAACAGCTGGGTAATTTCGCACAGACAAGCCGGCCGAAGTGGCCGATCCGTTCTAGGCGCTACAGTCTGGAACAGCGCGATCGGTGCGGTCGCAGGTTCGAATCCTGTCTCGGGCATGGATGTGTTTGATGTCCTTTAGTTAGTTAAGTTTAAGTAGTTCTAAGTTCTAGGGGACTGATGATCTCAGAAGTTTGCACAGACAAGTGTCAGGGCAGGCAGCAAGACGCTCTCTCTTCTCCAATGAAGATATGTACAGGGTTGCACAAAAGTATAAAAACACCAGAAACACATTGTCACGCCTAATACGGTCTAGGAAACCTGTTGGCACTTAAAACAGTTTCCAGTCGTCTCGGAATGGATAAATACAGCTGCTGTTTGGTTTTCAAGGGAATCTTCCACCACTCTTCCTGTAAAATAGTGGCAAGTTCAAGTGACGATAAGTTGGTGACTGTGGTGTCCAAGGGAGACAGGCAATCCATCTTCGGTTGACAAAACCACTTCTGATGATGCGCACTGTGGTGTGGAGAGGGGCCCTGTCACCTTGGAACGCAGTACCACTGTTGGGGAAGAAACACTGTTCCACGGGATGGACCTGATCAGCCAGAATGGTCACATAACCCTAGCCAGTTCTGTGAAGTTGCAAAGTAGCCAGGGGGTCCACAGAATTCGACGATAAGGCTATCCAAATCAACACTGAAACCCCGCTCTGTTTCACTATTTGGACATAAATTCCGCCAGAAGTTGAAAAGAGTGTGAAACATGGTTTATCCGACCAAATTACTTGCTCCCATTGCTCCATAGTCCTGATTTTATGGCTTCGTCACCACGTTTTCCATTTACAAACATTTGCATCACTGATGTGCGCTTTTGGAATTGCAACTCGTTCTGTAATTCCCAGCTTATGGAGCTCCGTTCGTGTTGTTTTGGTGCTGATAGGGCTCCTGAGTGCGACGTTCAATTTTTCAGTGACCTTTGCAGTGGCGTCCTCATTTTTAGTCCCAATCCTCTTCAATGACCATCCATCACGATCACTCGACGCAGACGTTCGCCTGCGTTGTGACTTACTGAACTATGTTTTCCGCTTTCCCTGTAAGCGGTATGAATCTTCGATACGGTGCCTCTTGATACACCAAACGCTTCATCGAAGAACGGCCCAATTGTGCGGAGAGCATATTTGTTGTAAGAGATAAGACGTGGTATAAGGGAATTCAGGGATTCAGGGAAGGACAGATGTCGTTGGCCAAAGATGCATGTCTGGAACGCCAAACTTTGTTACCTATGGCATTGTCCTTATTCAAGCCGACGAGTTACAGTAGCAGCCATTGCCGCAAATGTCGAACTGAGGTTCGGGAATGTTCACAGTCTCAGCCATCGCAGGAAGGACGTCTATGGGGCTCTCTCTACATCTACATCAGTACTTCGCAAGCCATCTGACGATGTATGGAGGTTGACTACTAGTACCACTAACTAAATCCCTCATCCCTGTTCCACTTGCAAATGATGCGTGGGAAAGTGAATGTCGGTAAATCTCTATGTTGGCGCTAATTTCTCGAATTTAATCGTCGTGGTCGTTTCTCGATATGAATCTGGAAGGAAGCAATACGTTGCCCGACTCTTCCTGGAAACTACTCTCTCCAAAGTTCAATAGTAAACCCCTCCGTGGTGCAGAACGCCTCTCTTGCAGCGTCTACCACTAGACTTTGTTGACCATTTTCGTAATGCTCTCGCTCTGACTACACGATCCCGTGACTGAAAGCGCCGCTCTTCGTTGGATCTTCTCTATCTCTTCTATAAGTCCAACTTCGTAAGGGACCCAAACTGAAGAGAAATACTCAAGAAATCGGTCGAACAAGCGTAATCTAAGCCACTTCTTTCGTGGATGACCTACATTTCGTTAAGATTTTGCCTCTGAATCTCGGTCTGGCCACTGCTTTTCCTACTGTTTGCTTTACGTAGTCATCCCAATTAACGTCATTCTGGATAATTACTCCTTGATATTTTACAGTAGATGCTGTTTCCACGAATTTGTCATCAATAGCGTAATTGTACTGTTGTGAATTTCTCTTGCTAAATATGAGCAATATGTTACATTTATTTACGTTCAGGCTGAACCTCCAGAGACAGCACCATTCCTCAATCCTCTGTAGGTTATTTTGCAAATCGATACTGTTTTTTGACGTTGCTACTTTCTGATACACAACAGCAGCATCTGAAAACAGTCTTAGAGGGCTTCCGACACCTTCTACTAGATCAACAGATCTACTGCAAACAGTAACGATCCTATCACGACTCCTCTGCGTACTCCGGAAATCAGCTTTACATCTGTCGATTTTGTTGCATTAACAGCGACGTGCTGAATTCTACCTGCAGAGAAGTCTTGAGTGCACAAATCTGGTCCGATATTGGATAAGCTCGTATTTTTTTCACTAAACAGCAGTGTGTAACGGTGTGAAACACATCTCTGAAGTCAAAGAACACGGCATCAATCTGAGCGCCATTGTGTGCAGCGGTGTAGGCAATAGAGCTAGCTGAGTTACGCAAAATCGCCGTTTGCGGAATCCATGTTGATTTTCATAGAGATTTTCACTCTCCAAAGACATGTGCTAAGGAAATTACTGAGCTCGGGTCACGAGTGGTCACTGTAGACGAGACATGATATCATTTTGAACCCAAGTAAAAATGACGAAGCCTCCGGTGGAAGCAAGCAGTGTTGAAACCACACAAAGAAATCCAGGACCGTCTATGCATCCGTGTTATGCTCACCTCCTTTTTTGACCAAAAGGGTGCCCTTCTTATCGACTGTCTCCACTAAGGGATAACGGTGAACGCACAGCTATAGTCACAAAACTTGACTACCCTTCGTGGAGTCATCAAATCAAAGACGAAGACAGCGCACCCGCAGGATCATTCTGCTCCACCACAATGCAAGACCCCACACGTGAAACGTAGTCAAGGAGCTTTTGCAGATAATCAAATGGGAGATCCTCAGTCACCCTCCATACAGTCATGACCCATCCCACTGAGATTATGCTATTTTTGGTGAGCTAAATGAGAAGCAAACGATTCACCTAGGAAGAGGACGTCAAGCAGTACTTTTGGAACTGGTTCGCAACGCAATCCCAGGAATTTTTCGAGACGACCATTCGTCTTCTTGTGCCGCAGTAAGACAAGTGCCTCAATAGCTGATCAATAAAGGTACAAATTTCTGTTTACAGGCATAGAGATAACTTTAATCTAAGTGCATACACAGCTTCAATGAAGTGATTAAAATACAGTGAAATGGCCCAGCTCATGCCATAGACCTGGATAACGTGATCAAAGTGGCTTTCGATACTGGGTACTGAATTTTGGATACAGCGGTAGTGTTGTAGCAAGTCCATAGGTTTTCTCGTCAACTATGTATACCGTTCCACATCGCTGAGCGTCAGGATGTTTTGTCGACAAATAAATGAGAGGACTTATTCCTTTCCGACACCTCCACTTTTCCCGTAGTGAAGAGAAACAAACGCATAACAATAAATTAATAACTACGTTTGTAAGTTCTCTTGCCAGCAATATAATATGGAAATTTTGTTTATTTTTATTTATTTATTTAACCTGATCTGATTAAAACCATCAGGCCCCTCTCTTCCATCGGACGAGGATTTCACACATACAGTAACTGTTTCACGTCATAGTTACCTAAGAAATAACAGTTTCAATATGGCAAACAATTTAAAAATGAGATGAATGTCTATAGACTCAATGTGACTACGAACTAATAAAGTTAATACTGACTGTACTTCTACTACTGCTAATGCAGCCGCTAATAATTATAATAACAATAATAATAGTAATAATAATGACAATAATAGCAATAATGACAGCGTCAGTTATAAAAAGAGCTCATAGATGTCCAAAATAGATGGTTTATGATATAGCAAGAACTGCGAAAGGAAATTTAAGGAGTCTGCATCAGCTAACAATACTAGGAAATGAGGAAGATCTGGTTTGAAAGAAGGACGTAAGGGGCAAGAGGTGCGTACCGGGGCACTGGCAATCATTATTGCTGTTTTAGTAGATATATCATTAAGTGTCTTCTGAAGCTGGAGATGTTATTCAGTTCTCTAACATACCGAAGAAGATTATTCCAAGCCGGATTCTTGCAATTCAGAATGACATCGAGAGAGTTGCTGAGTGATGGAGTGGGACAGCAAGGAATTTGCTCTGCCATGTTGTTCAGGCAGGAACGTTAAGGTCAAGGAGCGACATGAAGTATAGTTGATAAGACAGGCGAAAAGACAGACGGTATCGAAATGTCTGCGCTTGTATGCAGATGGCGAAATACGATCAAAGAGTCGAACATCGCAGATACGTCGAACACAAGCATTCATAACCAGTTCCAGAAACCGTCAGCTTTCTTGAGAAACGCGTAGCAGGATAACATCGCTGCAGTTAATAATTGGAAGTATAAGTGTTTGTTGAAGCTCCTTTCTCAGCTCAAGAGGGAAGGCTTTTTATATTTCTGTAGGGCACAGAGAGATGCTGATGCCTTCTTGCACATGGGAGCTGTGCGTTCAGTCAAAAGTAGATTTTCAGCTATTATTACTCCTAGACTCGTTGATGAGGGAGATAAGTTGATATTTGTCACATATAGGGTTAAATATGGTAGCGATTCCGGATATTTCTGGCTAATGAGCCTAGATTGACCAAAGAGAACCGCTTGGGTTTTGGATGGGTTGAGCTCATTTTGATAATGGACATAGGTCGGTACTGAGAGTCTGATATATGTTCTCAGTTTTACTGGTTTTCCACTTAGGTACAACTGTAGGTCATGTGGTATTTGCGGTAGGACAGTCCTATGATTTTTACCTGTCACTTATCACTTCATTCACTTCCCGCATTGTTTGCTAATGTGAAAAATACCATGCGGCACCGTGGTTCGGAGTACACATTAAACTACAGATCTGCCTGTAACACCAGTAGGATCATGGCTAGAAAGCACTGTCGTGCTCAGACTAACTTCTGGGTTGATGACAGTTTTGCTTAGGGATATAAACTCGTGTGTTGTACCGGATAAATTAGGTGGAGGATAAGTGCTATTATCCCGCATTTTCTGACTAGTAACGGTAGAACAGCTTTCGCTGCTCAACGTTGTTTCCATAAGAGCGAGGAGCTTCGGTTAGATGAACGGTTTCTTCTGTTTTGCTCTTGTTGTCGTCGTCATGTGCACAGTAGCGACTGCAGGGTGGCAGACGCGGTGTACCTTTGCCGGGCTCTGTGCAGGGGGTGAGGGGTGACCCAAATTCCTGACGCTGTGAGCTGCGCTGGCCCGGGGCCAAGAGTGCGCCCGCTGTCGCTGCCCACAGCTTTTAATTGATTGTGCCCCCACTCGTTTGCGGAGAAATAGTCGCGTCTAGTGCTACCTCTCATAGTCTACTCGTAGACAGCATACTGGCGTGAGGATATTAGGACGGATAAAATAACGCCAAATCATCCACGACCAAAAAAATGTAAAAGATACACTAAGGCTAATATTTACTTAAAGAAAGAATCTCAACAAGAATATTAAGGTAGAAAATAAAATACTAATACAAGTAAATGAATTTTGGTGTTTGAGAAGTACAATAACAGTTGAAGGCAAAAATATAATGGAGACTAAAAGAAGAATGAGTAAAAAAGCCTTCAGAAATGAAGACAATTTATTAACAAATTCCGGGCATGGTTTTCTAACACGCCTGGAAACCGAGAGGTTGTGGGATAGAATTCTGGTCAGACCATGGAAATTTTCAGTCTGACTTTAATGTAGCCTTCACCTCTCAGGCATTTGAGAAACCGCCAGGGACGACACATGGTTAGAATTATGCGTTAAACTGTAGGTTACCTTTCCCGGGTGGATACCTGCGGTAGTTTAATGACATGCAAGTCGACGATGTGGTGTCCAGTCAAAGACTTTCACACGACCTTTTACCTACACGAATTTGTTATTATTATTATTATCATTAACAAACAACTACCTTAATAGGAAAACAAGAAGAGAATCTTCCAGTTATATATTTGTATCATTTTAAGCTGTATCGTGATGAGTGGACTCTGGAGAAGTAAGAAAAGGGAAAATTAGAACCAAGAGTGATGTAGACCTACAAAAAATCCTAGAGTAAAAGAAAATCTATTGAACAAATACTAAAATAAAGTAAAGAGAAAAGGACTTTGATTTAAATAATAAAGAGAATAAGAACTAAATTAATTTACCACATTATGCGACATAATAGGCTCATAAAAAACAACTAAAAAAGAAATATATTGGAAGAAAATCAATAAGCTGGTGCAGAAAATCGATATTACAAAGCGTTTTCAGTGGAATGACCTGCAGAAATGCAATGAAATGGTATAGATGGCGAGGGGCAGAGATTGATAGCTACATCAAGAGGGGCATCAGTGTCTGACGAGAAAGAAGTTTCAGGCAATAATAAAATCACAGGTTAGTAAAAGAGCATTATTCACTTTTTATTTTTCTTGTGCTTTTGTCCACATCGACGCAGAGTCGTTATGGTTATTAATCCTGTCACCAACCCGTTATCCCCCGAACGAAATATGTATGCCCCAACTGTCTGCGTATTGTGTTATGCATTTGAAAGTGAGCGAAACTTTTCTAAATGCTTACGAATCGTTTCACTGAGCCAGGACTTGGGTAACAGCCCGGTATTCACATAGTGGTATGTGCGAAGCTGTCAAAAAACCACATCTACGTTTGTCGGCACACCGATCCTCGTCGTTAATACGCCGCGCATCTCGCCGTCCCGAAAGCGGCGCTCTAATACTCACGGCTGTCGGAATGGGTAAGTTTGTAGAAGTCCATTATTTATAAATATTTCATTTGACAACCCAGATTAACCAAACGCCCAATAAAATTGCAAAAAGATGAAGGTGGCAGGCAGCGAACTTCACACTTCACATATTAGCACATGCAAATGATTTAACATCTCAGTGCAGCCGCACAAAGTAATTAAGAGTAACGCCACTTACGTTCTGTATATAAAGAAACACTACGCAACGGGTACCTCTTTCAGAAATCGCATTTGAATGTTTGAGAGAAGATCCTGTTATTTGTCGCCCAGCATGGATGTGTTTTAGGCGTTTTTCCACAACCACTTAACATCGAGCTGATTCCCAGGTTCCGCCTCAGACGATGGGCAAACACTTTGATAAACGATGTCACATTTGACCAACCGATACACACTAGACTCAGACAGAAGGAGCACACGGATTCTTGCCCAGAGGGGTACTGGCAATAGCTTTATAATTCCGTAGGGAATGGCAACCACATCTACGTAATAATAGCCTACATACAGGTATGCTTACCCCGGAAAATCCCGTTCGAATGACCTCGTCGTCGACGGAACGTTGAACACTAATATCTCCGGCTCTTCCTCCTCCCCGCAAAATTGGGAAATACGATGGCGTGCTGAAAAGTAATGCCTCCAAAATTTTTATGTGAAAGCTTTTAAGCTTTTTTAAATAAAGCAGACGTTATTAACATTCTACATCTATATTCTTCTTCTGTATATTTGCACCCTTGTGCCGCTAGAGGATCCGAATTGTAGCACGTAACATGGTGGCGTGTAACGTTACTAAGTCGGTGCGTGAGAAACAATGTGCTGTAATCGAGTTTGGAATGCGATGAGTTCGTCCACACATGGGGCACACTCTGCTTCAGCATGGCGATGCTAGATGGCACATGACCACCGCGACGTCTGGAGCCATCTGACGCCTTGGGTTCACTGTCATTCGAGGTCCTCCATATGGTTCCGACTTGGCCCCATCTGTCCATCTGTTTCCAAGACTTAAAGAACATCTCGATGACTTCGCTGTGATAGTGATGAATCGGTGTAAACAAAGGTAAGGTTGTGGCTCCGTCAACAAACACAAACATTCTAGCGCAACGATATCATCAAACGCGTCTCTCATTGGGAGAAACGTGTTCGTCGCCAGGGTGACTATGTTGAGAAATGCCTGCCCTAGCCGAGCGGTCTAACGCACGGCTTTCCGGAGTGGGAAGGAGCGCCTGGTCCCTGGCACGAGTCCGCCCGGCGGACTTGTGTCGAGGTCCGGTGAACCGGCCAGTCTATGGACGGTTTTTAAGCGGTTTTCCATTTGCCTCGGCGAATGCGGGCTGGTTACCCTTATTCCGCCTCAGCTACACTATGTCGGCGATTGCTGCGGAAACAAGTTCTCCACGTACGCGTACACCACCATTACTCTACCACACAAACATAGGGGCTACATTCGTCTGGTGTGAGACGTTCCCTGGGGAGAGGGGATCCACCGGGGGCTGAACTCCACAATAACCCTGGGTTCGGTGTGTGGGGCGGCGGAGGGGTGAAGTGGACTGCGGTAGTCGTCGTGGGGTTGTGGGCCACTGCGGCGGGGACGGAGCCTCTCCGTCGTTTCTATGTCCCTGGTTAACATACAATACAATACATACAATGTTGAGAAATAAATATGTAGACGTGAATAATACACGTGTAGAATGTTAATAAAGTTTGTGAAATGTATTCGCAGTTGCAAATACGCAACCATCAGCTATGTAAGGAAGTGACGACAACGAAGATTTGAGCCAGACCGGGGCTCGAAAGAATTTCCCATTTTACGCTTGGGGTCGTCTTAACCATTTTGGCTATCCGTGCACGATTAACGGCCAGGCCCAAACTTTCATATGTCGCCGTTCCTGCATCACAACTCGTACTCGCAAAATACGTTATGTAATTCCCCTACACCGGGGGAAATTTTAATTGAATACATTAAATGCATTCGCAGCTGCGAATAAGGACAACCATCAGTTGTAGAATGAAATGCCGACAGTGAAAACTTGTGCCGGACCGGGACCCGAACCAGGATTTGACGCTTATCGCGAGCGGTCGCCTTACCGTCTAGCTATCCGTGCACGACTCGCGGCCTGTCCCAAACTTCCATATGTCGTCAACCATGCGTCTACTACCTGCGTTCGTACATCCATTATGTATATTCCCGTGCCGGTCAGACGCTGTACTTGAAAGCCGCTTGTCCGGTATCGACAGAGAAATACGATATTGCAGTCCCTGTTTTGTTAAAAACAACAATGCAATGTTCCTTCTGACATGATACATCTCCAAAGGAACACTGCGCTGTCCTTCTTGACGACACAGATACCGCAGTATCGTATTAATAAAGTCTGTTTCATTATAAAACTTTTACGAGGCATTACTTTTCAAGACGACCTCGTATCATTCTAGTCCCGACACGGCACTTGCTGGTTATAGGGCACCAGAATAGATGGATGATACCTCGCATTATGCCACATTTAAGAAAGACTAACGACTCATCAGCACTTGTCGAAATTCTACAGCGTCAGCATCGTGGTTTATGGAGACTGAGATCTATAATTCAGTAATATTGGTGTTAACTTTTGCGGAGATCCCACTGTTTTAATGATGAAATCGATGGCTTCAGGAGAGCCAAACGCCATGCAGGATCTCAACGGCACCACGCGACTAATGCTCTAAAACACTGACATATTGTTCTCGCTTCCGAACAGGATCGCACAACCACGTCAGATAACTTGGGTCAGCAAATGGGCATATTTGCAGCAATAAAAGTGTCCACACAGACAGTGCGACGCCTTCTGGAATAGTAAGATGAGCATTGTTGCAGCACACTAGACGCGGTAATAGAGACAAGTGCTGCGCAAGTGGTGCCCCCCCCTAACCCCCCAACCCTACCCACCCCCTTAACGATGCACCACGATGGACGTATCCACGTGTGAAAATTCCGAGGAGAAAGAAGGTTATCAGATTACATCCGCCTTCGACATAGGGGCCCAACACATTGTGTTATTACATGGGGCGCCATTGAGTACACGACACAATCACCTCTGGCTCGCATTGTGAGTAATATAGCGAAATGGCCTTAGTTTTCAGACGTACTAAGGCTGGTCGTTGCGTGACATCATTCTTCAACAAGTTAACGCAAAACAGCATGCTACCTCGATGCAGAATGTGTCCAGCTGTTGCCTTGGTCAGTACATTTCCCATATCTCTCACCAACTGGAAACATCCGAGCATGAGCTGCAGGGAGACTGCCACACCGCAACTCGCCAGCCATTATGACTGATGAACTCTGGAATAGAAATGTGGCAGCATGGAATGACGTATTTGTATGTGCCAACCAAGCTCAGTTTTACTCGATGACCAGCTCGGTTAGAGATGTTTATTTATTTGTATCATACTCCGGTTTTTTTTATTAAAACAGTGGATCGTTATATACAGAGTTACATGTGCGTGAATTTTCATGATAATATATTTATTTTCTAATCTCTTTTTTTCTGTTTTAAAAGTGAATTAACCTTACATTGTCTTCTTCTGTTTTTACGGCCGCATTAGACCACTTCAGTCAATCATTTTCAGGTCATCTTCTTCAGTAGGTTTTCTTTCCGAATTTCCCAGTATCTTTCCATTCGTTCTTATCTTTTTTGTCATTCCTCATTTGTAAATAAACTTATTATTGTTTATCGTTTGACTATTGCTGATTTAAATCTTATTGTTATATTTTTCAATTCCTTTAAATTTACTGTTTTGTTTTGCAAAACGTTCAGGATTAATTCTAGCTCTTTCATATCATCCCTAATTTTCTTTATCCATCCTACTTGTTGCTTCATGTTCCGAAGTTTCTCTATAATTTTTCTTCTCAATCTGGTTTCTGGTGTCCTTATAATGTGACCAAAAACATAGATCCTTTTTTCCCGTATAGTATCTGTAATTGACTCTATTTTGGTGTATACCACTTTATTTTGCATTATACGCCATTATCCATCTTTCTGATATTTCGTATTATGCTTGTTCGTATTATGCTTGTTCGTATTATGCTTGTTCGTATTATGCTTGTTCTCTCTAACTTCAGGATTTTGTTGAATCTGTTTTTCTGGGTGACGTAGAAAACAGTTTCGCTTCCGTATGTCACGTCTGATTGAATCGCCGTCTTGTAAGGTTTTAAATTAGTTTCGATCAACAGACATTTTTTATTGTATGTAGATCATGTAAATTTTTGAACTTTTATCATTTTGTTAGTTTTTTCACGCCATACAAGTTTCTCGTGAAACATGCATTTTATAATTTCTCCTTGGTTTTAAATTATTTCACTGCTTTTACTTTCCGCCTATTTACCGCTGTGTGGTTGATTACTAGTGGATCTGCTACCATTGTCTCGATTGATATCTGAAACCCTATTTTTGTGCCTTATTTTGTAGGCTTGTTATTTCATTTCTGGCTACCTGAAGCTAGCTAGCAACGCTATGTCAGCTGCGAATCCCCAGCAGTTTAAGTTTATTTGTTCTTTCTTTTTTCCAATTCTTATTTTTTTAGGATTTTCCTTGTACCATTCCTTCATCACGTACTCCAGAGTATTCTTTAATAGTAATGGCGATAAACCATATCTCTATTTTCACCATGTTTTAGTAGTAAATGGTTGAGATATTTCTCCTCTGAACTTTACTTTAGATTTAGTGTTCGTTAGAGTTAAGTTTATCATTTTTATCAGTTTGAGACGGAGACCGAAATTCCTTAATATCTTCATAACTGAAGATTTGTTGATACAATAATAAGTTTTTCTGAAGTGTACAAAGATTACGACTTGTAGTTTTTGTCTTGTTTTGTAGTAATCCAATACTATTTTCAAACTGATTATCTGTTCTGGGCGGCTTCTCCTGGGTCTAAGTCCTCCTTGGTATTGTCCTGGTTCCAGTTCAAGTTGATCTTTGCAAGGGTTGCATAGAATTAGTTCCTGACATGAGTCTCTTTGTAATATTCAAAATAAGGAATTACTCTATAGTTGTCTGAATGGTCTATAATACTATTTTTCTTGCCATTGTTTGTTAGCATGGGAGCCCGAAAGTGATACGGAGCGCGGTAATTTCTCAAACTATTTTGGAATCAAGGCTTAATACGAACTGTGAATTCTCTTGAGAGGCATTGAAGAGAGGAAGTTTTACTGAAGTGAGACGACATAATGTAGTGTTTTTTACTATTAAGCAAACAACAGACTGTTTGTTTCTTGAAAGGGATGAGCATTAAAAAATTACAGTTGCCGTTCTGGACTGTACAGGAGAAAGAAGATTAGCTAGTGGCAATGCCACATGAAAAATGTGAAATGTGTCGTAAAAGTATTGAGAGGTGTCCGCCTGTAAACGGTGTTCTTCAGAACTGTGTTACGTTGGGATCAGAACGTTTTATCGATTAATGCTTACGTCACGGCAGTGAGAGATTAGCAGTATAAATAAATTCTAAAGGAGTCTTACGTGCTGATAATTAAAGATCGGAATAAACGTGAACGCTGCCAGGTGCTGTTCATTTGTAAAATGTATTACACTGTGGTCTACTACTGTCTTCTACTGTCCAACATAAGAGCCAGATATCATGTAGCATCAGCGAGCAGCCGCACAGCACAGACACAGTGTGAAAACTACAATACAGCTTCCTTGGCTCATAGCCTATTTTTATCATTACACGATCGCTAATTGCTTTCTACAGATGTTTATTATTAAGCTCACCTTTCCTCTGCAATTTCTCGACAGCTGGTCAATGACTCAGACCAGTATTAATGCAAATTGTTGCTGAAACGTGTGCATAGTTGCATAAAGGAAGATACAGTTTGAGGGCCCCCACTTTAAACTTTGCTAGTAGGAAAAGGTTACTTTCAATTCGGTTTTTGCTGTTGTAATAAGAAACATTATTACAGTGAAATGAATATGGAATGTGATAGTATAGTGCTGTTTTATTGCATTTGTGATGAGTATGTGTTAGTCAAAGTTGAACTCTTCTCAGGTGCCACTTAACCTCATGAGGTCTTTGAGAACATTCTGAGCTGAATTAATTAATGGTTGAGGTAGTAATTATAGTTAACAGGCGTAAAGTCTCTTTTACATTTCTGCGCTTGTCAACCTATGCTATTAATAGCAATTGCTATCCACTGTGCATTTCACCTGGTAGTTGTGTGTGTTCATTGCACTTTACTAAGACGGAATCTGTGAAAGTCCCTTTTGGAAGAGTATATTTAAATCCACTGAAAATAATGTTTTCACATTGTTATGTCTAATTAGGCTGGCGACAGTTTATTATTTCATTTGAGGAAACTTTATTGCTTTCATTTCTTACAAATTTAAAGTATTTCTGCTTTCTACTAATTGCCATAGTACGGAATTCAGATTCCATTAGGTTAAAACATGGTCAATTTCAAAATTCCTCTCAGAGGGTAACACTATACTGTAGGTTCATGTCATTATTTGGCATGTAACATTCCGCGGTAGCGTTATACCATAATATTCACATATAAACTGTAGACAAAATAGAACATAAAAAATAATTCAGCAGAGACTGAGAATATACACCTGTAGATTAGAATGTTTATGCAACAGAAAATTTCAGATATATACTTCACTATCACATTTAAAGTATAAAAGAACTTTTTTATATTACAGGATCTTGATGACATAATAAAACAGGGGACTTTTTGAAAGGACTCTTTAATCTCACAGTCTTTCGTAGTAAACGATTTTACTGAGCTTCGAAGAAAAATCGCAGGTGGTTTACAGGTCCTTCTTCTTTGTTCTGGCCTTCGCTGGCTGGGTTTTCATTGACGCCTACCCAGTGTAAATGGGATAGAGTTGAACCAAGGTAATTTTCGACTTTGCTTCCTATGCGATGTGAGCAAGGGGGATTTGACTGTTATACATTCGTGCCATAGTAGATATCGGCTTCCTGCTCGACAGAAATTCTGAAACATGGGGGGAATTGGTTTGACTGCAGCTGTAGTACTGAGCTTTACGGCAGAAAGAAGGGCGCCAATCCTCTGCCCATTCTTCCTCAGTCAGTTCCCATATCCATAACTTGAAGACGAGAACCCATAGTTGAATGTTATTTTATTTAATTAATACCACAAACTGAGTGTAAACAATCTGATGATGAGAGCATTGTCTCTTGAAACCTATAGTTGAATTGTATGGAGAGTATTAAAGTGATTGAAAGCAAATAATTATTACAGTAAGAAGCTGATTACCTCACACAAAAGACATACTAAAACAACCTAATCGTATTGTTTACCGTGCAGCTTTCTCGCTTACGAACAGCGCGGTAAGCCAGCGCCAGATTAAGGGCAATATCTCTTTACACCTGCCAATCTGTGGACTTTTAGGTAGGCTTTCGCACTTACCAATGAAAACATGAGGCTGTATTCCTCTCTATGCCCGAGGAACGCAACACACGCTCAGATATCGAGGTGAAGCAGTGGTAAAAGCACTGGGCTGACATTCACGGAAACCGAAGTTCAGTTCCCCGTCCGGCCGTCCAGATTTAAGCTTTCTACGGTTTTCCTAAATCGGTTAATCGAAATGTCACGATGGTCCCTTTTCATCTGTAATGACCTCGTCTTCTAGAATACGTTAATCCCTTATCTTCCTTTTCACAAACACGCCGAAAGCAGATCACACGATTATTCTCATTAAGGGTAACTGACATTTAAGAAGATTGGGATAATATCCGGCCACTAACTTACACTCCTGGAAATTGAAATGAGAACACCGTGAATTCATTGTCCCAGGAAGGGGAAACTTTATTGACACATTCCTGGGGTCAGATACATCACATGATCACACTGACAGAACCACGGGCACATAGACACAGGCAACAGAGCATGCACAATGTCGGCACTAGTACAGTGTATATCCACCTTTCGCAGCAATGCAGGCTGCTTTTCTCCCATGGAGACGATCGTAGAGATGCTAGATGTAGTCCTGTGGAACGGGTTGCCATGCCATTTCCATCTGGCGCCTCAGTTGGACCAGCGTTCGTGCTGGACGTGCAGACCGCGTGAGACGACGCTTCATCCAGTCCCAAACATGCTCAATGGTGGACAGATCCGGAGATCTTGCTGGCCAGGGTAGTTGACTTACACCTTCTAGAGCACGTTGGGTGGCACGGGATACATGCGGACGTGCATTGTCCTGTTGGAACAGCAAGTTCCCTTGCCGGTCTAGGAATGGTAGAACGATGGGTTCGATGACGGTTTGGATGTACCGTGCACTATTCAGTGTCCCCTCGACGATCACCAGTGGTGTACGGCCAGTGTAGGAGATCGCTCCCCACACCATGATGCCGGGTGTTGGCCCTGTGTGCCTCGGTCGTATGCAGTCCTGATTGTGGCGCTCACCTGCACGGCGCCAAACACGCATACGACCATCATTGGCACCAAGGCAGAAGCGACTCTCATCGCTGAAGACGACACGTCTCCATTCGTCCCTCCATTCACGCCTGTCGCGACACCACTGGAGGCGGGCTGCACGATGTTGGGGCGTGAGCGGAAGACGGCCTAACGGTGTGCGGGACCGTAGCCCAGCTTCATGGAGACGGTTGCGAATGGTCCTCGCCGATACCCCAGGAGCAACAGTGTCCCTAATTTGCTGGGACGTGGCGGTGCGGTCCCCTACGCCACTGCGTAGGATCCTACGGTCTTGGCGTGCATCCGTGCGTCGCTGCGGTCCGGTCCCAGGTCGACGGGCACGTGCACCTTCCGCCGACCACTGGCGACAACATCGATGTACTGTGGAGACCTCACGCCCCACGTGTTGAGCAATTCGGCGGTACGTCCACCCGGCCTCCCGCATGCCCACTATACGCCCTCGCTCAAAGTCCGTCAACTGCACATACGGTTCACGTCCACGCTGTCGCGGCATGCTACCAGTGTTAAAGACTGCGATGGAGCTCCGTATGCCACGGCAAACTGGCTGACACTGACGGCGGCGGTGCACAAATGCTGCGCAGCTAGCGCCATTCGACGGCCAACACCGCGGTTCCTGGTGTGTCCGCTGTGCCGTGCTTGTGATCATTGCTTGTACAGCCCTCTCGCAGTGTCCAGAGCAAGTATGGTGGGTCTGACGCACCGGTGTCAATGTGTTCTTTTTTCCATTTCCAGGAGTGTATAACACACGTAATTGAGAAACCAAAGATTTTTGGCTGTCCGTCATTAGTGGTCTATGTCAGGAGCGGGACGAACATTGAATAAAAAACAGAAGAAAATATAATCGTTTCTTACCAGCGTTCGCTATGTATAACTACTTTTTTTTTAATTGAATAATTAGCTTATCAGCGGCTTGACAACGGAATCATGACGTGTATAGGTACCCTTAATGGCCATCTCCAGTTCTAAGAGCTGGATAGCACACGTTCCGCACCTTTCCTAATGGTTCAAATGGCTCTGAGCACTATGGGACTTAACATCTTAGGTCATCAGTCCCCTTGAACGTAGAACCACGTAAACCTAACCAACCTAAGGACATCACACACATCCATGCCCGAGGCAGGATTGGAACCTGCGACCGTAGCAGTCCCGCAGTTCCGGACTGCAGCGCCTAGAACCGCACGGCCACCACGGCCGGCGCACCTTTCCTACATTTGAGATTATCGTTGACGCTCACGATTCTTGTAGGCTCAGTTGCCTACTAGTTGGCTCTTGCTCGTGAATTGTACAGTACACAGAACTTCCGCTTTTATTGCATATAAGTGTGACCTCTTTAAAATTATATTTAGTGCGTCCCAAGTCATTACTACGAATCAGACACTGAATGAAACAAGAGAACGATGTGTTGTTTCGGCTTATAAACACTGGCAAGTGAGGGCCGAGTCGTCTCTTCTCCTCAGCAATGGAGTCGTGGAGTCTCTCCATGCTGTTCACTCAACTAGTGTCAGTAGCTGGTGGTGTTGCATTTAACGTTGCTAGCTCGCGAACATATGGCCCTGGGTTCGATTCCCGGCCGAGTAGGGGGCTTTCTCCCCTCGAAACTGGGTTTGTATCTGTTGTCCTCTTCTTCATTTCATTATTGTCAACGCGTAAGTCATCGAAGGGCTGTCAAATACACTCCTGGAAATGGAAAAAAGAACACATTGACACCGGTGTGTCAGACCCACCATACTTGCTCCGGACACTGCGAGAGGGCTGTACAAGCAATGATCACACGCACGGCACAGCGCACACACCAGGACCCGCGGTGTTGGCCGTCGAATGGCGCTAGCTGCGCAGCATTTGTGCACCGCCGCCGTCAGTGTCAGCCAGTTTGCCGTGGCATACGGAGCTCCATCGCAGTCTTTAACATTGGTAGCATGCCGCGACAGCGTGGACGTGAACCGTATGTGCAGTTGACGGACTTTGAGCGAGGGCGTATAGTGGGCATGCGGGAGGCCGGGTGGACGTACCGCCGAATTGCTCAACACGTGGGGCGTGAGGTCTCCACAGTACATCGATGTTGTCGCCAGTGGTCGGCGGAAGGTGCACGTGCCCGTCGACCTGGGACCGGACCGCAGCGACGCACGGATGCACGCCAAGGCCGTAGGATCCTACGCAGTGCCGTAGGGGACCGCACCGCCACTTCCCAGCAAATTAGGGACACTGTTGCTCCTGGGGTATCGGCGAGGACCATTCGCAACCGTCTCCATGAAGCTGGGCTACGGTCCCGCACACCGTTAGGCCGTCTTCCGCTCACGCCCCAACATCGTGCAGCCCGCCTCCAGTGGTGTCGCGACAGGCGTGAATGGAGGGACGAATGGAGACGTGTCGTCTTCAGCGATGAGAGTCGCTTCTGCCTTGGTGCCAATGATGGTCGTATGCGTGTTTGGCGCGGTGCAGGTGAGCGCCACAATCAGGACTGCATACGACTGAGGCACACAGGGCCAACACCCGGCATCATGGTGTGGGGAGCGATCTCCTACACTGGCCGTACACCACTGGTGAACGTTGAGGGGACACTGAATAGTGCACGGTACATCCAAACCGTCATCGAACCCATCGTTCTACCATTCCTAGACCGGCAAGGGAACTTGCTGTTCCAACAGGACAATGCACGTCCGCATGTATCCCGTGCCACCCAACGTGCTCTAGAAGGTGTAAGTCAACTACCCTGGCCAGCAAGATCTCCGGATCTGTCCCCCATTGAGCATGTTTGGGACTGGATGAAGCGTCGTCTCACGCGGTCTGCACGTCCAGCACGAACGCTGGTCCAACTGAGGCGCCAGGTGGAAATGGCATGGCAACCCGTTCCACAGGACTACATCCAGCATCTCTACGATCGTCTCCATGGGAGAATAGCAGCCTGCATTGCTGCGAAAGGTGGATATACACTGTACTAGTGCCGACATTGTGCATGCTCTTTTGCCTGTGTCTATGTGCCTGTGGTTCTGTCAGTGTGATCATGTGATGTATCTGACCCCAGGAATGTGTCAATAAAGTTTCCCCTTCCTGGGACAATGAATTCACGGTGTTCTTATTTCAATTTCCAGGAGTGTAGAAAGGCTTGCACGAGATGACCGAACATCCCATATTGGATCTCCCTGCCAATAACGCAAAAGCACAACTAACGAATGACATGCTATATCAGCTGCTGGATGTACCAAACGATCATAAATCGGTAGCCTCCGACAGCGACAGTCATAGACAAATCGTGACAACACGTAATGTGGCATTTCCTTACTGTGACTGTAGTAAATCCCAGCATTGACATAGGTGAAATTAATCCAGAACATAGAGTGACTTTGAAGGAGTTTAGAGCTGCTGTTATCCCAGGGCTTATGAGGGCATCCACGAGCCCACCAATACGAGTAAACAGATCACCGGGCACCAGGCACCAGCTGAGTTCGAGTCTCGGTCGGGCACACAGTTTTAATCTGCCAGGAAGTTTCATATCAGCGCACACTCCGCTGCAGAGTGAAAATCTCATTCTGGAAACATCCCCCAGGCTGTGGCTAAGCCATGTCTCCGCAATATCCTTTCTTTCAGGAGTGCTAGTTCTGCAAGGTTCGCAGGAGAGCTTCTGTAAAGTTTGGAAGGTAGGAGACGAGGTACTGGCAGAAGTAAAGCTGTGAGTATCGGGCGTGGGTCGTGCTTCGGTACCTCAGTTGGTAGAGCACTTGCCCGCGAAAGGCAAAGGTCCCGAGTTCGAGTCTCGGTCGGGCACACAGTTTTAATCTGCCAGGAAGTTTCATATCAGCGCACACTCCGCTGCAGAGTGAAAATCTCATTCTGGTTGCATGTACTTGATTCTATCTGTGTTAAGGAAGTAATTATTATATCAGTATACAGAAGAATGGAAAAGAAAATTGAGACTCTGTTAAATAACAAACAGTTTGGCTTTAGGAATGGTAAAGGGACCAGAGAGGCAGTCCTGACGTTGTGTCTGATATTGAAAGAAAGACTAAACAAAAATCAAGGAATGTTAATAGGATTTGTCCATATGAGAAAACGTTGGACAATGTCAAATGGTGCAACATGTTCGAAATTCTGAGAAAAATAGGGTTAAGCTATTGGGAAGGACGGGTAAAATACAACATGTACAAGAACCATGAGGGAACAATAAGAATGGAAGACCAAGAACAAAGTACTCGCATTGAAAATGGTATAAGACGGGGATGCCGTCTTTCGCCCCTACTGTTCACTATCCTCATCGAAGGAGCAATGATGGAAATAAAATAAAAGTTCAAATTTGGAATTAAATTCAAGATGAAAGGATAACAATGTTAAGATTTGCTGATGACATTGCTACTCAGTGAAAATAAAGAATTGCAAGATCTGCTGAATGGGATGAACAGTCTGTTGAGTACAGAATATGGATTGAGAGTAAATCGAAGAAGGACAAAAATATGAGAAGCAGCAGAAATGAGAACAGCGAGAAACTCAACAACATATTTGGTGATCAGGAAGTAGATGTAGGTAAGAAATTCTTCTACCTGCGCTGCAGAATAACCCATGACGGACGCTGCAAGTAGGACATAAAAAGCGGACTAACACTGGCAAAAAGGCCATTCCTGACATAGAGAAGTTTACTAGTATAATATATACAGGGTGGGCTCTTAAATCCGGACAAATGAAAATTTTTGTAATTACAAATTTATTAAAACAAAATACAAATAAAAAAGGATAACTTTTCACATATAAGTAGTGGTACTACTCGATATAACCCCCCTCTGCCGCAATGACCGCCTCGAACCTTGTCCTCAAGCGATCGCTCGTGCTCTTTAAAACAATGCTGTCTATATCCGCGTATGCTGCTTCGATAGCGGTGTGGAGAGATTTGACATTAGGGTGACTCGTCAAAACTCTTGCGACTACGTTCCAAACATAGTA
Source organism: Schistocerca nitens (assembly GCF_023898315.1). Taxonomy (NCBI): domain Eukaryota; kingdom Metazoa; phylum Arthropoda; class Insecta; order Orthoptera; family Acrididae; genus Schistocerca; species Schistocerca nitens. The sequence continues at coordinate 709,104,257 of NC_064614.1, read as the reverse complement.
GTGGAGAGGGTTCACCTCCGGGCTGTTCGGATACCAGAACTGCTTTGGCTACAACATGTCATCGTTATCCGAGAGCCAATATTGGACTTAATAGCTCGTAGAATGTCCTCTTTTAGCATCCGACGCATTGTTCGCTCGTTGACATTCAATACCGACGCCAATTTCCTCAGCCATTGCCCCACGTCCTCTGCAATCAGCGCCTCAGCCTTTCAGATGACTGCGCAGTTAGTGACACGCGTTTCCTGTAATGAGTTCTCCTCGCCGGATTAACTTCTCCGAAGCTTTATCGTAAACAGCTGACCTCGGGTACCCGAAGAATCGAACTATTTCAGTGGGCGAACGTCCAGCGCAAAGACTTTCGATAATCACGACTCTTCGATTGCACTCCGTACTCGTCCGTAACGTCTCCCATTTTGAGGCAGTGACTGTTTATTAGATGCATATGGTTTCAAAGAACGCCAATCGCGAATTCCGTCGGAACTTCGAGATGGCGGGAAATTCAAATCGAAATTTGTCCCGATTTAACTCTGTAGCTTCATTTGAGAAAGAAATTTCTGAGAATGTACGTCTGGTGCAAAGAATTGTGTGGTAGTGAAACATGGACTGCGGGTAAAACAGAAAGAGAATAGAAGCGTGTCATATATGGTGCGACAGAAGAATACTGAAAATTAGCTGGGGTGATAAAGTAAAGAATGGGGAGGCTCTCCGAAGAATCGGCGAAGAAAGGTATACATGGAAAACACTGACAAGAAGAAGAAGGATGATAGGACACTTGTTAAGACATCAGGGAATAACTTCCATGGTACTAGAGCGAGCTGTAGAGGGTTAAAATTGTAGATGAAGGCTGAGACTGAGTTACATGCGCAAATAACTGAAGTCATAGGTTGCAAGTGCTACTCTGAGATGAAAAGATTGGCACAGGATAGGAATTCGTGGCGGGCCACATCAAACCAGTCAGAATATACAGCAACTTTTTTTGCTAATCAAAACCCGAGTATTTTTTAATGATCAGTGGCAGTAGCAATTTGTCAGGATTCCATACGTCCGCCTACGCGAACGACTTAATAAAGAAGCTTAAGTAGTGGACACACATGTGCCTGGAATAAACTGTTTACGCGATAGTGCGACGTATTCCAGAGCCAAACAGTGACCCCAGAGTTAATAAAGAAACTTGTGTAATGGACAAAGTGAATTCCAGGTAAATAATTACCACATTGTTACACGAGAGCGAAACGCGGAACGCAGACACATCAACATTAATGAAAGGTTGTTTACGTATCGCTGCCAGCAGGAACCCTGTATGAACGCCACCTTGCAGCGATCGATAGTATTAACATTGCTGTCAAGAGCGCGGGAACAAGTTGATTGTTTAGCGACTAAAAGAGAACGGCAGGAACGTCAGCGTAACGTGGCCACGTAAACAGGGAGCACGTAGAATAAGAAGAGGTAGTTGCGTAATAAATATTGAGTACAAGCAGTAATGAACATTATGAGGAGCACTGTGTGTGTAGGAAGATAATGAAGTGTCTAAGTAACCTGGAATGCCTATAGTCCGAAAGAATCAACCACGCTGCAAATGGTTACGTGAAAATAAAAAAAGATTGATGACAGTGACTTTTCGGTGCGTTTACAGGGACCATATTTTAGTGCAATTTGTCACCGCCATAGTATTGGCCACAATGTTACTCTAATGTGGCTGCAGATTACGGCATTATTGCTGTGCAGGGTTACCGATGGAGCAGTATATAGGGGCCAGTTGCCGACTTATTGCCAAAGTGTCGCCGATGTTTTCTGCCAAGGGAGCAGAACATCTGGCATGGCCGGGCCATGTCTACCCCTGTCCCTGTCTGTAAATGCACAGTCTCACTCTCAGCCTTACCACAGCGCTGTGCGCTGAATCACAAATATGAGCGATGAAACAATATTTCTCGTATTTCTCGTATTTCGCTTCCTTTCGGAACGTTGGCGCGCGCATGTATGGGCGCTCGATTCTTTTATTCTGTACAGGAATGCAGACACGAACAAACTAGGCAACCACTAATTCCATACATTTCGTAGGTACATCTATGACCAGGGCTGTGGAACCCAGAAAGTAATGTAAACGAAGTACGAAACTTGCAAAAGAACATTCTCGCATCTACTGCCATAGTAGAATTGCTGCATTAGTAAGCCATAATTGCACTCTGCATAGGTTCTTAAGATTTATAAGGTTTTTTTTCTTTTTTTATCTACACCATATGTGTTTACGTGTTCATGACCAGCATCTTGTCAGCTGTTTCTTTCTTCTTCTTGTATTTTTTTATTAAAGTCTTTGTAGACGTTACTTTTCACGTCCTGTAACTCTAGTCGCAAATGTATCGCATATATGAAATTCAAGGTTTTATCACTGTAATGGCGATTCACAATAAAATTTTAACGCACACGTTTTTTGTTACTTCAAACTGCTTTAATGAATCCCTCGAGTCCTTCCACCTAAACGATAAAACGTATTGTACCAAGAGGCGTATTGATGAGATCCATAACAATAGCAAGTAGCCAAAGACACAAGGGTGATCGCCAAAGTTGATATTAACTGCTACACAGTCTCGCACACTACTTTTGCTCTTACCAACTCTCAGACGAATTTCTTTCGAAATCATGTTTCATCACTCTGGAATAGATTCAAAATCTAAAGCTTCGGAAGCAGTTCGCTTCTAGGAAGTATCGAGGAAGCTCGATTCTCTTGATCTTGCTGCCTATCTTTTTCTTGTCGGATGAAAATGCAGGAGCGCCGCATCCAAAACCGCTAGCTCGCTGTCGTCCATTTCACGACCATAGCGTGGCCGAGTAAACACTTCTGACCCGAAGTGTGTTGCAGCAAACATTGCCTACGAAACAGTGGCCGACAATGTTGCTGAACATGTGGTTGCAATTTGCGGGGCGGCAATGTCCCTAGACAACATTGCCGGGTATATGGCGGGGAACAAGCAACTTTACAGTCCGTGTAAACCACTCCTTGTGTCATAAACACGCTGTAGAAGGCCATTGTGGCGATATCCTGATCGCACAAGAGTATGAAGGCTTTGTAATTAGGAGTGGAATGTCTAGGTATCGTGACAATCGTCAATAGACCTGTCGTTCTGACCGAATATTTAAAGGAGCATAACTGCTCAACTGACGACAAGCGAACTTTTTAGAGGTGAAAAATGCTGTCACTAGAGCGTGTCACTAGTATTACAATAAATTAAAAATATTACCAGAACAAGTGACTATATTTTCGACTCACACTACTCTGTGTGGTAAAGACAACTTCAGGCGCTTTACCAACTGGATTGCAGTGTACAAAGAGGACAAGCATGCTGCGGGAACACAGGTATCCTAGCATCATATGGCTTAATTCATGTGTCGTGGAGTGTTTCACTTACAGAACAGGCTTTCCCAATACTACATGAAGTCTTGGACGCCCGGGTAGCACGCGCGTTGTTTTGTTTTGTTTTTTTTTCTTTTTTTTCTTTCTTTCTTATTGTAGGTGCTTACAGGCTATTAGGGCCGATGTTTTGTGATAACCCTCTTTATCCTGTGATTACGTTAAGTGAAACTTGTGTCAGGTATATATCGTGTAAGTACGCTGCTATCGAGTTCACGAGTCGGTGATGAATTTTGTTAAGCAATCCTTCTCACAGACTGTCTTTATTTTACAGCAGTTGAGCGATTTTCGCTGCACTTCCGGATAGATCAAACATAGATTTTAATTGCTCGAGAGTTCTCAACGCCAGAAAATTACAAGCCTGCTTATAGTGGTTCAATGCCTTAGAATTCCGAGGTCTTCCCAGCAATGTTACCTCGATCGTAATAAAAATGTAGCATCACAAGAATTCCAGTAACGAAGACTAGTACCTTACCCTTTACCAGGTGACGCTAGCTTTTACTTCATAAATTGAGGAATTAAAGTTGTATTGAGATGTTCCTCTTTGTTCAGACTGCTTCAGATCCTTGATGGAACGGCATTGTATTGCGATTATAGTCTCGCTACCTTGATAGTAGAATCGATATACAACTGTGTTTCTTTCTGTAATAAAATGATCTGTCAAATATAGTGACTCCTTTCTTAACTGAAATATAACTTGTACCAGGGAGAGAAATCTTGATTTTTACGTTGAGACACGTCTATAGGCGCAATGACGTGCGCACTCCTTTCTAAATACCATAGACATGTGACCAGTAAAACATTAGTATTAAATTTAGATTGCCAAACAACGAACGAATAATGGTGAAAGCCAGAATGAGATTTTCACTCTGCAGCGGAGTATGCGCTGATATGAAACTTCCTGGCAGATTAAAACTGTGTGCCGGACCGAGACTCGAACTCGGTACTTTTGCCTTTCGCGAGCAGGTGCTCTACGATCTGAACTACCCAAGGACGACTCACGCCCCCTCCTCACAGCTTAAATTCTGCCAGTTGTTCGTCTCCTACCTTCCAAACTTCACAGAAGCTCTCCTGCAGACCTTGCGGAATTAACACTCCTGGATGAAAGGATATTGCGGAGACATGGCTTAGCTAAAGCGTGGGGGATGTTTCCAGGATGAAATTTTCACTGTGCAGCGGAGTGTGCGTTGATGTGAAAATTCCTGGCAGCTTAACGAAGAAGATAATAACCTAAAAGAGCTCTTTGTTCATGTCCCCAATCACTGTACTTCGGAAGATGTTTTTGAAGAAGCTTTCTAAGTAAAAAAATCCACAAGTCTGTGGCACAGGAATAAATAAATACTCAGGCAATACTGGGCTTCCTAGCTAATATTAAATATTCACTTGCATATAGGCATTTTAGTATCCCCACTATTTGGTAGTACTTTATTTTAAATTTTGTTGTAAACATTACTCATCAAACGATTGAAGTTTTCCATCTCGCATGTCCTCTCCTCTACGATAAATTTTAATAAACCATTTCGTTCAATCGTTTTCTATGCGTGCTGTGGTTAACAGGTGGTAATAGTGCTTATCACTTTTTTATTTTAATGGGTTGCTCAGTTGGAATAAAAGTGGATGCATAGCATTCTTTATGCAAGCTCATGATTTTTATACATGGCCACTTCTTTATTCAGAAGCATACGCCATGCAACTGATTGACAAAGCTGTTAACAAGTGCTTGACGAATTGTTTGTTTGTTTGTGTGTGTGTGTGTGTGTGTGTGTGTGTGTGTGTGTGTGTGTGCCGTATGTCATTCTGAATATCCACTTTCCGCCTCAGAAAACTTCTTATAATGTATCTGTGACTAACGTGTAATCGTTGTCTTGTGTTTCTGTTTAATCCAGATCGTTATTTATTGGCGCGGTAGTTTATAAATCGGTATTGTAGTCTCTGTCGTGTATAATAATAATAATTATTATTATTACTGAACATATGTTATAACGGACGACTACAGCGTCGTTGGATGGTAAACCGGCCATAAGATGGTTTGAACTGAACGCCTCCAGGCGGTGAACCTGCAAGACGGCGGTGTCGGGATGGTTGTCGCACCGCCAGGCCACAGCAAGTTCCTGAAGATTTGGCAGTAGCTGGACCCGATGCCTTTTTAAGCACAAATCCGTTTTCCCGATTGATTAAGAGTCCTACGAAGAGAATCTCGATTGCCTTCCTTTGACCAGTTCCCGGAAGTGAGCCCATTCTGCACCTATTACTTTAAATCGTGTCCTACGGTAGGGGAGCAAATCACTCGAACAAATCGTCGGCTCACTAATTTAACTTTGCCTTCACCCGCACCATTACTTGTGGACGGAACACACGGCTTTCCGTTGTCTTGTACAGGCCTACGCTACGTGACGTGGATATACTTTTTCACTAGTGGTGATTGCGTCGCTTTCGGTACCAAAAGTATGTTTAGTGGACGATAGACAGTGTAATTTCTAGATACGTTATTATTAGAAATCCTTGTTATTCTCAAAAGAGGGATGATTAATAACGAATTTCAGCGAAGAATAAACGTGATCTTTAATTATCGCTTGTCGACACGCAAGTCGCCGAAGTGACGGCAATTAAAAATACTTGCACCAGGCCATTGCTCTACCCGACGGGAGTAATTATCCAAACGCACTTTCTTCCTTGCAGCTAGACAGTATTTTTGATCACTCTGCCTTGTCGCCTGAGCGATGTATGGTAAATTTCTCTAGTCTAGATCATGTTGAGCGCTACAGCTGAAATGATGCTAATTTTAGTGATTGATTGGAAACAAATTCTGGCGTATTATTACACGTACATTGTATTAAGACCGGTTTCGTTCTTACAACATCTTCATGTTGCCAATTTGTGCATAAGCCTTGATCAAATGGTCTGATTGTCGTACATCCTAATCGAGAAATGCTGATCACAAACATACTGCCTACCGCTTGGCCGAAGAATGGCGAGCTGACAGGGCACGCTGCGTACAGCAGACCTTACAGGCTGTCCGGACAGTCTACAGCCTAAACCGTGCGAGTCGTAATGCACTTCCGTTGTTGTCACCTTGTGGCTTGGTGGTTTTACATTTTACCGTGTGAGAGTTTTAGATGGCTAATTTCAGCTGACTGCAGGAACCGTGCGAAATCTGGGCTAATCTCGAGTTGGTCACCTTAAGTACCTGATTAATTAATTTTGTAAGGTACACATGCTCTTCTGTGGGGCAATAGGTATGGTTGAAAATGAACACGCTTCGTACGCCGCGATCGCGGTATAGATACTTTTATTTTTCGAAGATGAGTGGTTTCAACAGTGTTATGCTGCCATCATCTGATTCAAGAGGAAAAAACAAAGATAACAAGAGGGTGGGGTGGAGAGAGAGAGACTACAATTCATATCACGAATTATATAAAGTACACAGAATTCCACTTACCTTATGAGACTTTCTACAAAATTCCCATGTTACATGTAGTAAAAGCATAAAAGGCACTCTGAGCATATACATGCCTTGATAAAAATGCGGTTGATAAAGTGCACAAAGTTGATAAAATGCACACAGATGATAAAATCCTCATATCGTCCATTCATGTTGGTGGTGAGCATGATCCTCAGACTTGCTGCATAGCACTAAGCTGCCAGCAGTGTGTTAACGTAGAGGGGGCAGACCCGCTACAAAGCTACTTATTTCGCCCTGGATGGCGTGTGTGGTAAATGCTAAATAATCACATGCTGTGGTTATAAGCAATGATTCGTGGTACACCAGAAAGGCGGATTTTTCAAATTGTCCAATGTGACGGTTAGGAATGCGATCTGGCCAAACATACGTACAAATCTACGATGAGCTTACGCTGCATACACAGTCAGTAGTAATTACATACTGTACGCTTATTCACAGAGAGAAAACAAAAGTAATGTCCAGAAAATTTTCAAAAGCGTATGTCTTTAATTAACAAAGCAACGTGACTTACAAAGAAAACCTTGACTGGTGCGAGCGTGAATGCTAAGCCGGCCAGACCTGGACGGCTCCCGCGAGGTATCACCCATGAAAAAAGGGGGCAGCGGAGGGGGGAGGGTGGACGTGCGCAGAAACGACGCAGCACTGGACTTACTTCAAGGTCATCTAATCCAGATGCAGATGCAAGCCTTACTGGCTGATGGGCGTCTACTACATAAAAAATAACCTATAAGACTACAATAAAATTAAAGGTATGAATCGGTCGTAATAGTGCGTCTGTGAATACGTCATAGAGCCCATAGGTGATGTCTGCGATCGATGCTGTGTGTAAAGATTTTATGTGGATCATATGCCCATTTTAATTTTATAAGTATGGCCAGGTGACATTCCTAATTATTACATAGGGCACTTTGAAAACTCCAGCTTTTTACTGCTGCGCAGCTATTCATTGCTTGTAACCGCAGCGTGTGATCTTTTAGCACAGGGCCGGCCACGGCGTGCAAAACTTAACGCGTGCAGTGTCTACGAGCCGCGAGAGGCAAAGCCCGCTCCTCGGAAGAACCCGGAACAGCGCGACATAGCTGTGCGGCATTTTTCGGTCTGCGCAAGTCTTTTCAGTTTTGCAGAATAGTGCTGTCTGCGCTGTTTAACCTTCGCAATTTGTTTGTGGTATCAAGGATGTTCACTGGTGCAGTGGCTGTTTGCTCAAAAGAGGCAGTCTAGCATATTTGCTATGAAACAACATTACGATACCATGCAGTAAGCTTCCAAACATCCAGTTGAGAATGAAAGAGCAAAAAATTACAAAAATTCATTGTTTTGTACATCAAAATGCACTTTGTGCTAAATTTGCAGGCCTGGAGCACATAAAGAAATTGGCAGTATGAACAGTAAAATTTCTGAAGTCACGCACATCATTCCAACTACGTCGCAATAGTTTTCAGTAGAAGTGAACGAAAAGTATGCAGACTTCATATGTTACTGCAAAGTACGTAGGTTAAGTCCAGGGCCATGCCTGGAAGGACTTTTCGATTTAAAACTAGCTACTCTTGAATTTATGAAGAAAAAAGGAGTGCAGGAACGAAAATTAGAACATTCGGAATGGAGTGCATTTCACATTTTAAGTGGACTTTGCTACACACTGCCCACAATAAGACATCGCAAGGTAACTTTCTGATTTGACGGGGATGCATTCAAAAAGAAAATGGCATTGTAGAAGGGAAACATTCCGACAAAGGCAACCCAGTTCCGAAAGGTCACTAGCTTTAGAGAAAATGGGAGTTTTGAAGACTTCGTTGTGGCGTAGATAGTTTTATAAAGGATAGTTTTATAAATATTTTGAGGAATCTGTCAATCTTACATCTGTTTTCGAGCTGTTTTCGGGGCCGTTTAGCATTTCAGTTGAAAGTCCCCCTGTACATGTGCAGATGTAACTGATTGACCTGCAAGGTAATTCCAGTTATGCCAATCTTTTTACGTTAAAACTGTCCAGAATGCCTGTATTGCTTTCCCCACGCAGAGTTTCCACGTCTCCATAATGAGGTTACAAGAGTGCTACAATATTTCGATTGACATATTTGTGTGAAAGGCATTTTTTGGATTATAGCAAAATAAGAGTCTATTACTCTCTGTACAATTGTTCTTGTCCGTCAATATTCCGTCAGTTTGTACCAGATATAAATTATATTATGTCTTCAGAGTGCCAAAAATAATTAAATAATACTGAAAATTTGTTTTGTTTGTGGCCTGTGTTGTTGAGAAAGGTGAAATATAAAACCAAGTCGTATGCAGTGAGACTGCTTTTCCATTTAATTGTGGCGCCCTCTCAGTTTTCCCCTCTTCCCCTTCCCCGTGCTCAGACAGCGTAGCGCGGTGGTGAGGGAAACGTGAAGCGAGGCTGATCGCTTTGGCACTCATGCCCGGGCCGAAATCTTGGCTGTCCCTGATTTAGCATCTGCCTCACACGCCTTCCAGAGGCTAGAGAGGCAACTTCGTTGTGGATGTGCCGCTTCTATGTCAACACCCGGCCGCGAGCGTGTTGCTGTGCGGCAAACTTTGGAGAATCATGTACGCTACCAACATTACCAACCAGGTTATATCAATACATGTATATGTGCGGAGCGCTTTTTATGCTTCGACTCCATGTAATGTAGTATGGCATTTTTATAACAAGTTCCGTATGGTGTGTAGAACATTACATATTATATGTACTCATGATATGAATTGTAGTCTCTCTTCACCCCCCTTATTATCTATATATTTTTCCCATTGGATCAGATGATGGCAGCATGAGACTGTTGAAACCGGTCATCTTGGAACAATAAAGGTTGGCACATTGCGATCACGGCGTACGGTGTACGTCCATGATTAATTAATGCCTAATTAATTCATAATTATTAACAAATGTACTTTTTCAGCTCCTTGTAATTTAATTTAGTATGGCCTATGTTTTCGTCGTTTATATTTGTTAACATTGATTCTATCACTGTTTACCATGTTCAAAACTCATATGTGGTCTTCTTTAAAATTGTCTTTAAATGTTTAATAACTCGAAGTGTCACTTTCATTGTGGGGTTCATTAATTATTTTATAGTGGCTCTAAGAACGCCTATTTTGGATTATTCATTTTGTCGGTGTTTAAATGCCGCTGAACAGGAAAAAAATGTTGTTAAAAGTCTTTCTCCTGTTGGGTTCAGCACCTTACCACTCACAGCTCCCTTTCATTTCAGGGATTTTCAGGCACCATTAAAATTAGCACAGATTTATTTTTTAGAATATAACTAATGAGTCTTTATACAATACAATAATTACACAATATTTATTTGTTATGTTTCATGTTGAACGAGCGCGGATCGGAGTAACACGGGCCGCGTATATCATTCTGGGAGCGAACCACTGCCGCTCCGGTCAGAGCGATATTTTTAGCCGACAGCCAGCGACTGTGAGATGGTACTGCTGTTTTCTTCTCGTTTCCTGCGACCATTTTTGATGCAATTGTAATGTAAAACGAAAAAAAAATATTACGTATGCAAGTTGTACAAATGTCTCTCTTGCCATGTTCAGACCGAGCGACGTGACACAGTCGTTAGCACGCTCAACTCGCTTTCGGGAGATCGTCACTTCATATCGGCATCCGATCATACTGATTTATGTTTTCCGTGATTTCCCTAAATAGCTCCCGGCAAATCCAGTGATGGTTCCTTTGAGATGGCACTGCCAATTTCATCCCTATCCTTGAAACAATCCGAGAATATGCTCCTTCTCTAATGACATTGTTGTCGACGGGACGTTAAATCTTAATCTTCCTTTTCTTTGTAATGTTCAGACTTCATGTTGTACGACGGGCATGAAAAACTAAGTTGTACGATGCTATAACAGGCCAAGTAACTTTTACTGATTACTGCACCACATTTCAAAATGACACAGATACGGGACACTATTTCCCAGCATAGTCACCAAGTCTCTATAAACAATGGTCCAGCCGTTCTACAAATCGTTCAGTTCCTCACTGATGGAAATGCAAGCATTGGTCACGGAGATATTCGACAAAACCTGTGCGAACATCCTCATCATTGGAAAATATCTCTTCTCCAGTCTCCGTGATGTTCTTTCGGCTTGCCGAAAATATGACGATCGCATAGTGGAAGGTCTGTAGTTCTTATCAGTATCAGTGGCATATGTGTAGCACTGGTCTACTAGTTGCTGGCACCCTTTCACTGCGGCTGGATGTGACACTGCTTTTGGTCCAGAATTCCACTGTGAATCTGTGTGCAATTTAGACGTTTTGCTCACAGTAGTCGTAGTACCTCGCGCACTTCAGCTTCAGAGTACGCTTCCAGTCACCGCGCCATTACAATCGCATAATGTGATGCACCTGTTACGCGAACCGTAGCGGAATTGTGTCTCGGGAAACCCGGAACGTGTACTCCCTCCTGACAATGCCGCATTTTTGTTGAGCAATGATATTAGCGGAACAATGTGTGTTACTTTCTTTCTAATGTCCCTACGTATCTTGTACCGAAAAATTGTGCACGGTAGCTTATGAAGGACTACGTAATATTGGTCACGTCAGAAAGACGTCTGTTAATTGTAAAACTATGTTGTTGTAAAGCATGAAAATAAATATTTTGTTGGTGGAGTGTGAAAATAAACTACGTTGTCAGGTTACTATGTTATTATTGAATTGGAAGCTTTAAACGATGAATAGATCAAAAGAAATGTTTTCTGATTTACGCAATATGAAACGGTGAAATAATACATATTTCTGTACTATCAATACAGAATGTGGTGTCACTGCCAGACACCACACTTGCTAGGTGGTAGCTTTTAAATCGGCCGCGGTCCGGTAGTATACGTCGAACCCGCGTGTCGCCACTGTCAGTGATAGCAGACCGAGCGCCACCACACGGCAGGTCTAGAGAGACGTACTAGCACTCGCCCCAGTTGTACAGCCGACTTTGCCTGAGATGGATTACTGACAAATACGCTCTCATTTGCCGAGATGATAGTTAGCATAGCCTTCAGCTACATTTGCTACGACCTAGCAAGGCGCCGTATTCAATTGATATTGAGATTCTATTAATGTATCATCAAGAGCGATGTTCTATAAATGTGGATTAAAGTTAAGTATTCCAGAAGCTACGTACTTTTCTTTATAGCATTCATTACGTATCCTGTTTCAGACGTCACGCCAGCCTGCGTGAGTTTAAGCGCGTGCCTTTCGGCTTCCTCTCATTGTGTCTAGGCTGTCTTGTCTAGACACAACACTGAACCTACATTATAAAAGAATTACAGCCTCTTTAGAGTATTAAAAGTTTGGTAAAAAGAAAAAACAGGAACAAAAAACCAGGAATGATGTCTAAATACTGAATATATCAAAGAATGGAAAATAATTTTACGGAAGACTGAGTTGAACAGTATCTCAAGCGCCGAGTGGAACAAAAATCCATCTCTGTTTGACGCTCTAGCAACGAGCGAATATAATAAATCACCTCTGGTTGACGGTATAGAAATGAAAAGAAACAGCTAATTCGATACTGTCAACATACGTCGCAGAGTAAATTACAGTAAAATCTTGGTTCTAAAAACAAATATATCCAGGAGGAGCCTGCAACTAATAGGTTAACAAATGTAATGCAGCTGAACACAATATTTGCATATGTAGCTGCATGAAATATGACGTTACGAGTACACAAGCCGACGGTCATATAACAACGAGTCGTAACACGTAAGGTTACATTACACACGGAAGCACCAAAGAAACTCTTATACGCATGCGTATTCAAATACAGAGAGATGTAAATAGACAGAATGCGGCGCTGCGGTCGGCAACGCCTATCTGGGACAACAAGTGTCTGGCGCAGTTGTTAGATTGGTCATTGTTGCGACAATGGCAGCTTATTAAGATTTAAGCGAGTTTGAACCTAGTGTTATAGTCGGCGTACAAGTGATGGGACACAGCATCTCCGAGGTAGCGATGAGCTGTGAATTTTCCCGTACGACCATTTCACGAGAGTATCGTGAATATCAGGAATCTGGAAAAACATCAAATCTCCGACATTTCTGCGGCCGGAAAAAGATCCTGCAAGAACGGGGCCAACAACGACTGAAGATAATCGTTCAACGTGACAGATGTGCAAACCCTCAGCAAATTGCTGCTGTCAGCAAGCGTCAGGTGACACGTACTTAAGCATCCTGTCTGATCACCTGCATGTCCAAATGAATTCCAACGGACTTGTGGAATTTCAGCAGGACGATGCGAGAGCCCACACGTCCAGAATTGCTACAGAGTGGCTCCTGAGATGTCGTTGGCGATTGCGTTCAACTGTGTCCATGAATCTGGGTTCCTCAGTGCATCGTATAGTGTTGTTTCCGTTATGTGTTTATGTTATTATGTACGTGCCCTGTATCTACTGCATTTCAAAAGGAAGTGTTCTGGGGGACCAATTTCCCCGCATGTGCAACGATACCCTTCTGAAAGTAAGGTGAGCTGCAAGTGCATGGAATAAAGACCATGTCCAGTCACAAAATGAACCGTGGCTCCCCTGGGGTTGACATGGCGCAACCGTAAGAGCTCTCTGATATTGGGGAAAATTTAATATACTCGATGGCCCTTGTCACTCTCCTCCCATTCTTTTTGAAAGGTTTTTTAGCTGGCGCCTATCTTCTATGTGCTGCCCAGTGATCTGCAACACTCTCAGGTCTACTCATCTTCAGCCATTATGTTGTAGCCCGATATCTCATGGTTATATCGATCTGGTATATTCCAAGCACCACATACACCGAATCGACTGATGTGGTGCCGAATGCCCCAGATAGTCACCTCTACCTCCGCCTAACAGCGATCCTGTTCATGACGTCAGCGAGCCTATGTGCCCATGTGCTATCTGCATAGCTCAATATCGACTCTAAAAGCCTGTAGATGGCGCATTGAAGTGCCGAAACTGGCTGCAACAAAATAAATAAAATCATAAGGACGGCTGCAGGCTTTTTATCTTCTCACAATAGTAAACGGCCGTCTTCCCAAACACCTCCAGCCAAAAGGTTGGGCATACAAAAACGAAAAGTTCACAGTGGTACGTTCTTGTGTGTAAATGGTGGTGACTGTGGTGTCGAATTTGATGTCGCTAGTTTTGAAGTACACTTTCGGCTTTGTTTGTGATTAGTCGTATGTGTTCTTTGAAGCTACGTATCCAGTTATTACTCCGCATTTTATATTTCTATTGCATACTTTAATTACCAGGTGTCTTTGTAGTGATCCTTTAAGAGTTATGTACGCTGTTTTTTATGTTGCTATGGATAATATGTTTTGGTTGCACCGTTCTTGTATTGTGTGTAGCATACCGCTGCCCTTTTTTTCCAACACTGCTCTTGTGTTGACTGATACCACAACTAATAGGTCGTTAGCATACGCAAAGATCCCGCCTGAACGCTCATCTTCCTCTATTAAATTTAAAAGCTGTTCATTTGTGAAATCCCAGAAGATGGGTCGGCAGATGCAGCAGTATAGTTTCTATTTGTAACCGTTACGTCTTCGCTGCACTCTTCTCACCTTTTTCAGTCTTCTGACTGTTTTGGTGCGATCCGCCACTAATCCCCTCTCCTGAACCAACATTTTAATCTCAGAGTAGCAGTTGCAACTTACGTCCTCAATTATTTGCTGTATGTACCCCAATCTCCGTTTTTCTTTACAGTTTTTACCCTTTACAGCTCCCTCTAGTACCATGGAAGCTATACCCTGATGTCTTAACACATCTCCTGTCATCTTGTCCCTTCTTCTTGTTAGTTTTTTCCATATATTCCTTCCTTGCCGATTCTGCGGAGAACCCCTCATTCCTTACCTTAACAGTCAACTTCATTTTCAATTTTCTTCTATAGCATCACATCTCACATGCTTAGATTCTCTTCTACTCCGGTTTGCCAAAAGTCCATATCTCACTGTCACACAATGCTGTGCTCCGAATGTACATTCTCAGAAATTTCTTTCTCAAATTATGACCTGTGTTTGATACTAATAGACTTCTCTTAGCAAGGAATGCCCTTTTGGCCAGTGTTAGTCTGCTTTTTATGTCCTCCTTGCTCTGTCTCTCATGGGTGCGTAGGTAGCAGAACTACCAATCCTAATGTTAAGCTTCTCACTGTTCTCTTTTACGCTACTTCTCATTACTTCCGTCTTTCTTCGATTTACTCTCAGTCCATGTTCTATACTCTTTAGACTATTCATCCTATTCAGCAGTTCTTGTAAGTCTTCTTCGCTTCACTGAGGATAGCAATGTCTTCAGCGCATATTGTCGTTGATATCCTTTCACCTTGAATTTTAATCCACTCTTGAACCTTTCTTTTATTTCCCTCATTGCTTCTTCGAGAGTAGATTGAGCAGTAGGGACGAAAGACTAAATCCCTGTTTTACATCCTTTTTAATCCGAGCACTTCGTTCGTGGTCTGCCACTCTTATTGCTCCCTCTTGTTCTTGTATATATTGTGTATTACCCGCCTTTCTTTCCCTATAGCTGACCTCTATTTTTCTCAGGATTTCACTATTTTACATTGCCAATGGCTTTTTCCAGGTTGACAAATCCTACGTACAAGTCTTGATTTTTCTTTATTCTTGCTTCGATTATCAATCGCAACGTCTGAACCGCCTCTCTGGTGTTTTTACCTTTCCTAAAATCAAACAGATCGTCATCTAACAGATCCGCAATTTTCTTTTCCGTTCTTCTGTGTATTATTCTTGCTAGCAACTTGGATGCATGAGCTGTTTAGCTGATAGTGTGCTAATTCTCTCACTTGTCGGCTCTTGCAATCTGGAGAATTGTGCGTAAGTGTTTTTTTTTTCCAAAAGTCTGATGGTACATCTTGTAATGGTTCTTTATTTGCGAAACCAGTACCACCCGCCAACCCAGTTTTTCGATACCGTAGATTAATGAATATTTTCCTACGTAATGTCTCATATTTTTCGACTTTATTCAAATTTGGTTTCATTTTTATATGTAGGTACTCGATATTTTGAGATGTTGAAATCGATATAACATCTAGTGTGAATATCTTTTTACTTATTGTTATCTTTGAGGCTGGCTTGTGACTTTTGGCGCGGAAGCGTACAGAGTAGTCAAGTTTTTGTGTTGAATATGAACAGTCTTGACTTTGTGTTGGAAATGAAAAGATGAGTCTGAGTTGTGGACAATGAAGAATGTTGTGAGTTTTATTAAGTGCAGTAACGGCTGCGAAATTGTATGATGAAGTAATGTTTTGAACATGCGGAAGTATAAGAAGTTTAATAAATGTCAATTTTTGTGAAAAATTGTCTTCATAAGTTCTTCAGGTCGGCGTAATTAACATCCGAGTGCCTTTCGCACCAACAGCGACAGTCATGCTACCTAGACAACAATTTTAATTATGAGCCAAAGCCAGAGCGAGATCGTCCTTGGATTGCAAATACAAGATAAGTCATATTATTGTTAATTTTCTTCAGTGACTGTAATCAATTGATGTAGCAATACCTGTCACATTAAAGACCTTTTAGTTGCGCAATAAAAAGATCATACTTTGAGTGCGCGACGTGATAACTTTTGAACTAATTAACTGTTACTGGAGGTATTGTTATAATCTCCTGCCTCATATATTCTACACACCAAACTGAGTAATCGTTGTGTCGCCACTTCCCTAATGATTTTAGAAACCCCGATGGACTGTTATCTACCGCTTCTGCCTTACTTGGTTCTAAGTCTTCCAAAGTTCCTTTAGATTCCTCTATCTCGTCATCACATAAATCCTCCCCTTCATGTACTCGATTTACTCTTTCCACATACCCACTGTCTCTTAATGTTACCACCCTTGTTTTTAGCGGATGAATTAGATGCAACATTTCCCTGTCGTACCTACATTTATATCACTCCGTAAGCCACCTAATGGTGTGTGGCGGTGGGTACTTCTGGTACCACTAACTCAACCCTCCTGCTCTGTTGCACTAGCGAATGATGCTTGGGAAGATTGATTGTCGGTAAGCCTCTGTAGTGGACTTAACTTTCGAGTAAGAATCATGGAAGATGTGCCGGCATGGGAAGACGCCCCTCGCTCCGCGCCGGGGCGCGAGGCCGGGGCCGGGGCCGGCTGCCGGGCTGTGGGCACCGGCCGGGTGACGTCACGGCCGCGCCAGGTATCGAGCGGCGGCCGCCGGGCGCCCACGCCTGCTGCCAGAGGCCAGCCACGGCCGTGTCCGGGCCGATATCAACGCGGAAACGCCGGCCGCGTTTCCTGGTAACGAGAGTACCGGCTCCGTATCACCCGCGTGTGCCAGTTACAAGCGGTGACGTCA
Source organism: Schistocerca nitens (assembly GCF_023898315.1). NCBI lineage: Eukaryota > Metazoa > Arthropoda > Insecta > Orthoptera > Acrididae > Schistocerca > Schistocerca nitens. The sequence continues at coordinate 709,087,076 of NC_064614.1, read as the reverse complement.
TCACCACCAGCATATCCTCAGGCAAACCCTCTGGTCCCGACCACTGTGTGAATTTTGTCCATTTCCCCGAGCTGTCAACGTCAAATTTTCAGCTCTAGCAGAAAAGAAAAATTAAAAAGCGTGGTACGAGATGGTATCCAAAAGTTTCATAAGTCTCAATTTGTGAAAAATACTTGGAGAACACTAAAACGCCGAACGCCGAAACATAATTATGAATGAAATGTCAGAAAGACATTTGTCCCATGCCTGTTGCATTTGATTGGTCAATACTGCGCGATTAATGCTGTCTGTGGATGACGCTGGAATCGCTGCCCAATGATATCCCATATGTGCCCGACTGGAGCTAGATCTGGTGATCGAGCAGTCCAACGCCACATGTAGGCACAATGTAGAGCATGTTCCATTAAGTTTCGGGTGTGCAGCCGCAAGAAATCTCCTTCTTCTTCTAATATTTCGGCTGTATAACGTTCAGCCATCTTCAGAGTGAGCCGCAAGACTGCCGCTCCAGTGCTCGCTTCGTCCCTTTATACTCGTGTACCTCCACATATTTCTTATTTAACAACGAATTTTTTGAACAGACGAACGGAGTCGCCATGGGTAGTTCCTTATCCCCTCTGGTGGCCAATTTATTTATGGAGGACTTCGAGGAGAAGGCGCTTGAATCTGCTGACTTGAAACCCACGGTATTCTGGAGGTATGTTGAAGACACCTTTGTAGTTTGGCCCCATTGTGAAGACAACTTGCAAGACTTCTTAAGACATCTGAACTCCCTCCATGGTCAAATAAAGTTCACAATGGAAATTGAAATGGAGGGATGCCTTCCATTCTTGGATGTTTTGGTTCGGCGCAGAGAGGATGGCACATTGGGACATGAAGCATATAGGAAGCCGACGCACACCGATCTGTATTTACGTGCAAATAGTTGCCACCATCCTGCCCAGACAATGAGAGTTCTCCGAACTTTGACCCACAGAGCGCATATTATTTCTGACGAAAGCAGTCTGCAAGATGAACTTTCCCACTTACAAAGAGTGTTTGAAGACAATGAGTACTCTCCACAACAAATACAGAGCGCACTAAAAATGAAACCGAAACAGGCCACAAAGAAAGCAGAAGAAGATGAAGAAACCTTTAAATCGATGGCCTTCCTGCCATATGTGGGTAGCCTCTCATCAAAAATAGGACGCATTCTTGGCAGACACAAAGTAAAAGTGATGTTTCGTCCTCCACCCAAGACAGCTGCACTCGTGGGCTCCGTGAAAGATGATTTGCTGCTCCGAAAATCTGGAGTTTACAAAATTCCATGTGAATATGGCCTTTTTTTACATCGGACAAACAACTCGTACTGTCCAAGAAAGATGTACAGAACACCGGAGGTACACACGACTTTTACAACCTAAAAGTCGGCAGTGGCAGAGCACTGTATTGATAATGGTCACAGTATGTTGTATGACAACGTCGAAAGTTTGGCAACTACATCATCCTTTTGGGACTCGATAGTGAAGGAGGCGATTGAAATTCGCTTGACGACGAATTTAAATAATAGAGATAGTGGTTTTAATCTTGATAAATCATAGAATCCGGCACTTGCTGTAATAAACTCACAAAGACGTCGTCACAGTGTAGCTCACAATGATATATCGATATTTTTTAACTATATATGACGGTAGTATCTGTTCACGAAAGAACAGTTACCGTCGATGACCATGCAGCTTTGCTCGAAATGAAATGGTAATTAAATAGACACCCTAGCTGCAAGCAGGCGTTGATACACTTCATTGGGGACATGTTGAAAATGTGTGCCCCGACCGGGACTCGAACCCGGGATCTCCTGCTTACATGGCAGACGCTCTATCCATCTGAGCCACCGCGGGCACAGAGGATAGTGCGTCTGCAGGGACTTATCCCTTGCACGCTCCCCGTGAGATCCACATTCCCAACATGTCCACAACAGTACATTCGTAGTGCGCCTAATAGATATTTGCCCATCATACTCATTACTCGTGGCAGATTAATCTACCAAGTCCCGTACGAGTAATGAGTATGATGGGCAAACATCTATTAGGCGCACTACGAATGTAGTGTTGTGGACATGTTGGGAATGTGGATCTCACGGGGAGCGTGCAAGGGATAAGTCCCTGCAGACACACTATCCTCTGTTCCCGCGGTGGCTCAGGTGGATAGAGCGTCTCCCATGTAAGCAGAAGATCCCGGGATCGAGTCCCGGTCGGGGCACACATTTTCAACATGTCCCCAATGAAGTGTATCAACGCCTGCTTGCAGCTAGGGTGTCTATTTAATTATCATTTCATTTCGAGCAAAGCTGCATGGTCATCGACGGTAACTGTTCTTTTGGGAACAGATACTACCGTCATATATAGTTAAAAAATATGGGTTCCCGGCCTTTGACCTTCTTGTGCGAACGCACACGCTATGCCCGAACTCGTACGGGACTTGGTAGATTAATCTGCCACGAGTAATGAGTATGATGGGCAAACATCTATTAGGCGCACTACGAATGTAGTGTTGTGGACATGTTGGGAATGTGGATCTCACGGGGAGCGTGCAAGGGATAAGTCCCTGCAGACGCACTATCCTCTGTGCCCGCGGTGGCTCAGGTGGACGACATTCCGCCGCCGGCGGCCGTGCTGTGCGGACGTGCGGAGCGGCTGTTGCGGTGTTTACATCGTCGCTGCGAGCGGCCGGCGCTGAGTGGTGAGTGCGCGCTTTCTGCGTTAGTTATAGTCCACGACCACATTTCTAGAATGACATAATGGAGCAGACAACGCGACGCGATACTTTGAAGTTGATTTTCGACCCGAACTACTCCCGACCGAAATCTTACGAAGTTGAGGCATTTATCGAAGAAACTTTTCAGGTCAAAGTGGATGAATTGATTGGAATTCACCTGTCGATTGTCAGTCCGACTGTGTTCCTTAAGTTATCCAGTTCTGACAAGTGCGACCAACTTGTAGAAGCATGTGGTGGGGTGGCAAAATTCAAACATTCAGACGGACACATAGGGCAGGTCACGGTTTCGCGTGCCGGAATGGGAATAAGAACGGTTCGAATCTTTGAGCTCCCCTTTGAAATAACGCCCGAGGAGATAAACAACAAACTGAGAGACTATGGCACCATTATCAGCAATGTCGCCGAAAAATGGTCTAGCTTGCATAAGTATCCAGTATTAAATGGAGTCAGGCAAGTTAAAATTGACATGCTGAAACATATCCCATCGTATCTCTGGATTGGTGGATATCGAGCGATCATCATTTACGATGGGCAGCCGAGAACCTGCTCGGGTTGTGGTTCGACCCAACACGTCCGCGCGCAGTGTGTTCAACGGCGTGTGATGCAACTGCCGACTGGGGAGCGAGACCCGCCTAGTCAGATGGCCACGCTACCCGTGACGTACGCCGCCGCAATTCGCAGTGACGTCGCCCCAGACATATGTTTCGACAGGGCGGTAGTTGCTTATGCCGACGTTCCCGATGGTAACGTAGCCATGGATACTAGCAGCACAGAAGCTACAGGTCCAGCACACTCACAAGACGAGGAAACTGACAGACGTGCAGAACAAGACCAGGCTAAGACGGCAGAAGAAGGCATGTGCAAACCACTCGAAGAAGTCGGGCAACACAAAGAGGACACGGTTGCCACGTCGGAGGATAATGACCAGCAGCCTACAACTGTTTCACCGAAGAAACGGAAGAAACGTCGAATAGCCCGACAGGGAGCAGCAGAAATCGCGCCAATCCTGCGTGAAAAGGCGAAACAGATAGGCCAAGAACTGGCGGAGACGACACAGGCAACTCCTCTGGAAGATCGAACAACAAAGAAGAAGACCCGAAATGAGGACACTGAACCCGACCGTGGAATCCACATTCCGGACGGTACAGCTAGTCGGAAGGACCCTCCACCTGTACCAAAAACGGACACGCGGGAAGTTACGTGCACGCGAGATTGGGCGGATGACATGGAGGAGCAAAACCATGATGCAGAGATGGCTGACATACCACACCATTCAGGACGGACGGCACCCGACCGTCGACAAGATGTGTCAACCCGGCAACAAACCACCATCAAAGACGCTCGTGCAGAAGATGATGATGCCGTTTTCTTCTAAGTAGAGCACACATCCACTTCAAAATGGTTCAAATGGCTCTGAGCACTATGGGACTCAACTGCTGTGGTCATAAGTCCCCTAGAACTTAGAACTACTTAAACCTAACTAACCTAAGGACATCACACACATCCATGCCCGAGGCAGGATTCGAACCTGCGACCGTAGCGGTCGTGCGGTTCCAGACTGTAGCGCCTTTAACCGCTCGGCACATCCACTTCACCTGGCAAATAGTATCCCACCTGACGCGGTATAGTCGACATGACGTCCTTGCAGGCGTACAGAATTTCGACCTTGAATATAAATAAAATTAGCAGCACCCTCAATCTGAGAAATCTCCAAGATTTTCTGTACGCCGCTGATGTTGACATCTTAATGCTGCAAGAAGTAACGGCTATCCGTTTGGACGACATCACTGGCTACAACGCCGTCGTCAATCCTGGCAATGACAATAGCCTCGGCACAGCGATTATGACTGAAGAGGGGATCCTACTTACAGACGTGACGAAACTGCCGAACAGTAGAGGTCTCGCTGTCACGATAAACAACACCAGGTTTATCAACATCTATGCTCCGTCAGGAACCGGAAACAAGCGACGCAGGGCCGAATTTTTCAAGGAGGAGATCGCCCCCCTTTTCGCGGTGCGATTTGAACAAATAATATTTGCGGGTGACTTTAATTGCGTGCTGAGTCCCAAAGATCAGACGCCAAATTTTAACAAATCTCTGGAGCTGGAGAACATCGTCAGAGAATTCCATCTGTTAGATACTTGGGAACTAAAACATGGTGATCAGCTCGGTTTCACCTATATCACCAGCCATTCTGCCAGTCGTATCGACAGGATTTACGCAACGTCCAATTTAAGGCGACACGTTTTACAGTCCGAGCTATGGCCCACTATTTTCTCTGATCATATCGCGTACATATGTACGATAAATTTAGAGAAACAAGGCACTTACAGGGCGAGAGGTCAGTGGAAGCTAAACGTTGCTCATCTTTCGGATCCTGGATGTCACGCCGCCTTCCACACCACTTGGGCAGAATGTGAAAGGAAGTTCCACTTGTACGGTACGGCGCTGAATTGGTGGCTAAACTGCGCGAAGCCTGCAATAATAAAGACAATGAAAACTTACTCCCGTGAAAAAGTCGCCTGGCGGAAGCGGACATTAGACTTTTACTTCAGCTGTCTGAGAGACTTGTGCGTTCGGGATGCTACAATCATAACGAACTATGGGCAAATCAACAGAATAAAAGCAAAATTGCTCACCCTGCAGAGACACCGTCTCGAAGGCTGTAAAATACGAACGCGTTTGCAGAACGGTACACGAGAAGAAACAACATTGATGTACCACATCCTCCAAGAGAACAAAAGACAAAAACGGAAAATTCTGACGGAACTCAAAACTTCACACGGGAGACTCTTGACAGATCAAGCTGCAATACGAGACGAGATCCATCGACACTTTAGTGAGTTGCTGGCCAATACACAGACAGATGAAACAGCGCAGCAAGCTCTCACTGCTAGGACGACAGAGCGACTCACTCTAGAAGAAGCTGATGTGCTCGCAGCAAGAATAACGGATGAAGACGTCGAAGATGCCATCTCGAGGAGTCCCAAGAATAAATCACCTGGACCAGATGGGCTACCCGCTGAATTTTATCAAACTTTTCGCGAAAAGATAATTGCTAAATTGACACTCGTCTGCAATGAAATACTAAATGCCGACACTGACCTTCCGAAGGAATTCTGTGAAGGTACAGTGGTCTTAGTCCCCAAAACACCAAGAGGCCAAACCGTGGAGAATCTTCGACCCATAACACTTCTCAATAGTGATTATAAAATCTTCGCCCGTATCATGATGCAAAGGTTTAATTCAGTTATTCGTACAGTGACAGGAGCTTACCAGACAAGTGTGGGAAAGGATAGAACGATATTTCAGACCTTATGCGACTACAGAGACATTATAGCGATATCGGAAGCCTGCAACATTCGCTGTGCCCTGATGTCGCTTAACTTTGAAAAAGCTTTTGATAAAGTTAATCATTCGTACCTGTTCCGGTGTATGACATCCATGCACTTCCCACAGAAAATTATAGCCTCCGTGAAAAATATACTGACGAATAGCACGTCAAGAATCAGTGTCAACGGACAACTCAGTCACCCGATCAATATTCACAGTTCGGTAAGACAAGGTTGCCCCATGTCCATGACGCTTTTCGCGATTGCGCTTGAACCTCTCTTAGTATCCCTGACTCGGCAACTCCGTGGACTACATATACACGGACAGAAGATCCTATGTCAAGCCTACGCGGACGATGTAGGGGTACTTGTGACTGACGAAAGCGAGGTGGCTACAGTACTTGAAGTTGTGGCGACCTACGAACTGGCGTCAGGAGCTAAACTCAACCGCAATAAATCTGGTATTATGAATCTTGGTAGGGGCATAGAGATCAGAGCCGCTGGACGTATCAACACTGTGGAAAAACTAAAATGCCTTGGAATAGAATATACGAATAATATCCGCCGCACAGCCGCTCTCAATTACAGAAAATTACTTGCCACATTACGAGCAAGCATAAAACAACACAGCTTGCGTAATTTAAATGCAATACAAAAAGTGCAACTAGCCAATACCTATATAACCTCCAAAGTAAACTATGTTGCTCAAGTGCTTCCTCTGCCACGCACCATAGCACACCAAATGCAAGCAGCGCTTGGTTATTTTGTCAGCAGAGGTCAGATATTTAAGGTTTCCTATGATACCTTGACGCTATCGACACGCAATGGAGGGCTACATCTAACAGACATCTACCTTAAAGCGCAAGCGCTATACGTTAGCAAAACTTATAAACAGTGGCAACGATCACCGCGGACCTTAGTGGCTCATCTCTTACGTGAAATCACCCCAGTCAGCAGAGATCCACCAATCGATGTGCATCACATCTCCCACGAGCTGTACCACTATAAACACTTTCTTGTGGAATACAGCTATGTACGCCATAGAATTCCGGAGAAGGACATATATCAGGTTAAGGAGGTTTACAACACCTTGCTGGGAGGAAAATTGCGCAATCGAATAGAAAACAAGTTTCGACATTATAACTGGAAAAACATATGGGAAAACATATCTGACTCCCATCTACCATCCAATGTGCGATCGACGTGGTACCTCGCAGTCAATAGAAAAATCCCCACCAACTCTAAACTGCACGCGATACATCTGGCACACACACCAAATTGTGCCAGCTGCAATGTCGTCGACACCGAAGAACATCGTTTCGTCTGTGACGATGGGAAAGACGTGTGGAATCTCTTCAGGCAAAAACTAGCACGTGTGCTCCGCACGTCGCCTAACACCATTACACCGACACACGTCCTTCTGCCAGATGACGTGCCATATCCTAACACTAAAAGAAGGTCAGCCAACTGGTTCAAAGGACTGACAGTCCATTACATCTCAACGGCTATGACGAAGAGTGCAGAAGACTATTGGATGTACCTGATGACAGAACTTCAAAAGCTCGAACGACAAAAGAAATACAAAGAAAATTACGCAAATTTCTTGAACCGAACTTTGTCCTACCGACAGAGCTGAAGAACGATTAAACTTTTTTTTTTTTTTTATGAAATTCTCTATTAAGTTTCTCATTCCTTTTGCGCCAAGAAGGTGGCTATTTCGTTTACCCTTTGCCCTTGTAGCATCACTAATAGGTTGCTGACGCAACCTTGAGCCGCCAGCGGGCTGAAGTACGCCTGGCTCTCCTATAAAAATCGCTCCCGCACAATGATGGAAGAATGTAGAGGACCTATTTTCTTTCCACAACTCCAAAAGAAGGGATTTTGTTCACTTGTACACATTTACTTCGTTGGTCAACTATCTCTTATGGAAAAAAAAAAGGTGGATAGAGCGTCTGCCATGTAAGCAGGAGATCCCGGGATCGAGTCCCGGTCGGGGCACACATTTTCAATATGTCCCCAATGAAGTGTATCAACGCCTGCTTGCAGCTAGGGTGTCTATTTAATTATCATTTCATTTCGAGCAAAGCTGCATGGTCATCGACGGTAACTGTTCTTTTGGGAACAGATACTACCGTCATATATAGTTAAAAAATATGGGTTCCCGGCCTTTGACCTTCTTGTGCGAACGCACACGCTATGCCCGAACTCGTACGGGACTTGGTAGATTAATCTGCCACGAGTAATGAGTATGATGGGCAAACATCTATTAGGCGCACTACGAATGTAGTGTTGTGGACATGTTGGGAATGTGGATCTCACGGGGAGCGTGCAAGGGATAAGTCCCTGCAGACGCACTATCCTCTGTGCCCGCGGTGGCTCAGATGGATAGAGCGTCTGCCATGTAAGCAGGAGATCCCGGGTTCGAGTCCCGGTCGGGGCACACATTTTCAACATGTCCCCAATGAAGTGTGTCAACGCCTGCTTGCAGCTAGGGTGTCTATTTAATTATCATTTCATATATCGATATGCCAACACAGATCAACTGCGGAGTCATAGATACAACTGGCGCATTATGCACGTCTCTGCCGCCGACCAACGTCTCTGGCGCATTTGCATCTGTGGCCGCATGCGAAGTCGCGCGGTACACGAGTATAAAGGGACGAAGCGAGCACTGGAGCGGCAGTCTTGCGGCTCACTCTGAAGATGGCTGAACGTTATACAGCCGAAATATTAGAAGAAGAAGGAGATTTCTTGCGGCTGCACACCCGAAACTTAATGGAACAGTCTTTGTGCCGCCAAAACCTGAAAATGTAGAGCATGTTCGGATACAACAGCGGTGTATGGGCAAGCATTATCCTGTTGGAAAGCAGCCACTGGGATGGTCTTCATGAAAGACAGCACAACAGGCCGAATCACCAGACTGACGTACAAATTTGCATTTAAGGTGTGCGCAATAAGCACGAGAATGCTCCTGCTATCATGCAAAATCGTACAACAGACCGTAACTCCAGGTTACAGGGCGTGTGCCTCTGAGCTGTCCTTGAAGTAACTGATTTCCAGTTTTTTGTTGTTTCACCGTGCTGCCAACTGCTGTCCAAAGTACTACTGGAGATGCAGTACGATGTGACAGAGTCATTCGCATACCAGGTCGGGTTGACAGAGGAGATAGAGAAGATCCAAAGAAGAGCGGCGCGTTTCGTCACAGGGTTATTTGGTAAGCGTGATAGCGTTACGGAGATGTTTAGCAAACTCAAGTGGCAGACTCTGCAAGAGAGGCGCTCTGCATCGCGGTGTAGCTTGCTGTCCAGGTTTCGAGAGGGTGCGTTTCTGGATGAGGTATTGAATATATTGCTTCCCCCTACTTATATCTCCCGAGGAGATCAAGAATGTAAAATTAGAGAGATTCGAGCGCGCACGGAGGCTTTCCGGCAGTCGTTCTTCCCGCGAACCATACGCGACTGGAACAGGAAAGGGAGGTAATGACAGTGGCACGTAAAGTGCCATCCGCCACACACCGTTGGGTGGCTTGCGGAGTATAAATGTAGATGTAGATGTAGATGTAGAACATGATGGTCTTCCCTCTCGGTGGTGCCACGTGATCATCTGGAGCCCGGCCTCCTTCCTGCTGTACAATCCCGTGACCACCACTGCCAGCAGTCACGTACAGTGGCTACATTCCTGACAAATCTTCCTGCAGTATCGCGGAACGAACATCCAGCTTCTCTTAACCCTCTTACGAGACCTCGTTCAAACTCTGTGAGGTGTTGATAATGCCATCTTCGTAGCCTTAAAAACGTTCTTGACTAACATCAACTCAACACGTCCTACCTCTAAGGTAACTAACGCTCACGGCCGTTATAGCGTATATTTAAAGGAAATCTGATTTTAATTCTCATACTGGCGTTGCCAGAGCCACTCTTATGCGACTGGCGCGAACTTTGAATAGACGTCATCTTTCAGACATAGAAAGACGCCTACCGACTTTCTTTTATTTCGCACACTCCTTCCTGGTACTGAATTCTTTTTCTGTTGGTGTAATAAGAAGTTTTGGTCTTACGAACATCTACATTTTTACTCCTCTGTGTGGCAGAAGTTACTTCTGGCACCACCATCTGTTTCCCTTTCCCTGTTCCACTTTCGAAGGGCTCGAGGGAAGAAATAGTGTCGCCAAACCTCAGTATAAGTTCTAATTTCAGTAGAAAACCTTTCCGTTATGCAGAACGCCTCTCCTGCAGCGTCCGCCAGTGGAGTTTCTTGAGCATCTCCACAGTACTCCGGCGCCGTCTCACCGATCCCGTGATGACAGGCTCTGCTCTATGTTGGATATTCTTTCTCTGTTGTTAATCCTTTCTGCCAGGGCTCACAGAGAAATAAACAACACTCAGGAATCTATCAGAAAAAAGTTTTGTACGTCACAGCTTTCGTGGATGAATTAAATTTTCCTAAGATTCTTCCTATGTAACCGAGCGGTTCTAGGCGCTTCAGTCTGGAACTGTGCGACCGTTACGGTCGCAGGTTCGAATCCTGCCTCGGGCATGGATGTGTGTGCTGTCCTTAGGTTATTTAGGTTTACGTCGTTCTAAGTTCTAGTGGACTGATGACCTCAGATGTTAAGTCCCATAGTGCTCAGAGCCATTTGCCATCTTCCTATGTATCTCAGCCTGCCGTCTGCTTCTCCTACCAAATTATTTTATGTGGTCATTCCATTTTAGGTCGCTCCGAATTGCTAAATCGTAGGTATTTTACTGTAGTCGCTGTTTCCAGTGGTTTGTCACAGATCGTAAAGTAATGAATATCTGCGCTTATTTACACGTTCATGGTTAACTGAAGCAAACATTAATCATCTGCAGATCTTCCAGCTGGTGGCTGCTGCCTTATAGACAACTCCGTCATCTACAAACAGCCTCATGGAGCTTCTGACATTATACACTACACTAAAGTGACAAAATTTATGTAATACCTTCTAATATCGCGTCGGACATCCATTTGTCCGTCGTAGTACAGTAACTAGAGGTGGCGTGGACACAACAAGTCATGCTCCCTCTATAGCCGCCCATTACTGCGAAAGTGTTACCGGTGCAGGATGTTGTGTACGAACAATCTGTCGATTATGTCCCACAAATGTTCGATGAGATTCATGTCAGGCGATCTGGGTGGCCCAATCATTCGCTCCAATTGTCCAAAATGTTCTTCGAACCAATTGCGAACGATTGTGGCCTAGTGACAGGACATTGTTGCTTAGGGTGATGAAGTCCATGTGTGGCTGCAAATGGTCTCCAAGTACACGAACATAACCATTCCCAGTCAATGATAGGTTCAGCTGGACAAGGCGACTCAGTCCATTCCATGTAAACACAGCCCACAACATTATGGAGCCACTACCAGCTTGCACAGTGCCTTGTTGACAGCTTGGGTCCTTGGGTAGTGGGGTCTGCGCCACACTCGAACCCTGCCATCAGCGCTTGTCAAGTTATCGTGTAGGATCCAACCGATATGGTCATGAGCCCCGGTTTAAGTGTCACTAACCTCTGCAGCAAATGCAACCTCGTTGATAGTGTGCCTCATCGTTACACATGTGGAGATCGGATTATTAACTGGAGGTGGACCAGGGAGCAAATTGCTCAAATAACAAGAACTTCAGCAAACAATGTACCGACTAACATTTTCTTCAGACCAGAGGAAAGTTACTACCCTCAGGAAAAAAATAACGCAGTGATTTGGTTAATGGGCAAATATACAAATTATGTTTTTAACAATATTGGGAGCGATGAACATATTGAATACAAGATGTATATGGAAAATGAATTCGAGAAAATACTTAAATATCATAATCACAATAAGAAATATGGTAACATGCTCCGAATTGTCTTCAACAGAATGGGTATAGGTTAGGAACTGGATTCCTAGTAGAGAGGGAATGGGTTGGGTCACGTTCCCGACCCTAACCTCACCTGCAAGTCACACATGAAAAATAAATCAGTAGTACAGCAGATACAAGAATATGGCGACAAACATCTGGTGTCTGATATAAAGGAAACTCCCTATGGATGCGTTTAGAAGGCTGGAACTGACAAAAATAACAAGGCAGTGAAGTATTTTGCGATGTCGCTGTTCGGGACTGCTCTTCTGTCCACGTAATTTACCCTGGAAGAAACACACATCAAGGATTTACTGAATGATTAATTTGCGTCTGGGAATTGATGATGAGGAACCGGCTGCAGAAGAAGAAAATGTGCATGCTGATCTGCCACCAGTTGAAGGTGACAGTGAAGGTGCTAAATTGTGCTACTGCTAAAGACTCATTTTTTGAATGCTGTAATTTATGACTGCAATTATCTGTCACCTTATTTATGTCATTTCATTGTAGCCATTTTTGTTACTGTTTTTGTGGGAAAAAAAGGAGAATCGCAGCAGGCGTTGTCGTGCTGTTAGCAAAGGCATTCTCGTCGGTCGGCTGCTGCCATAGACAATTAACGCCAACTTACGCCGCACTGTCCTAAAAGATACGTCCGCCATACGTCTCAAATTGTTTTGTGCGGTCATTTCACACGGTGTTGTTTGTCTGTTAGCACTAACAACTCTACGCAAACGCTGCTGCTCTCAAGAGTTATGTGAAGACCGTCGCCCACTGCGTTGTCCATATTTTGATGTAATTCCTGAAATTTGCTATTCTCGGCACGCTCTTGTCACTGGGGATCTCAGAATACTGAATTCCCTAACGATTTCCGAAATTCGTCTAGCTGCAACTGCCATCCCGCGTTCTAAATCTGTGAATTCCCCCTTAGTGCGGCCATAATCACGTCGCAGTCCTTTTCACATGACTCACCTGAGCACATATGGCAGCCCTTTTATACCTTGTGTTCGCGATACTACCACCATTTGTATGTGTCCATATCGCTATCCCATGACTTTTGTCACCTTAGTGTAGATTAATTATGAAAATACTGTAAACAGTAACGGACCCATCACACTGCTTGCATGTGCACTTGTAATTACACTTACATCTGCGCACTTTGTTCGATCGAGAGCGACGTGTCGAGATCCGCTGCACATAAATAAAGCCAGTAAGCAGATTGAAATCATCTATTCAGTCGCTCGGTGACCATACTGCCACCGAAACGAAGACGACAGACCGAAGTCTGAAATACTGAATTCGAGTCTCTCGAAACTGTTTTACTGCGAAATATCGCACTACGGTTCCTGTTTTCAATCATCGAACGAGCGCCAAAATGGCAGATACTGAGTGGTTGTGAAGCAGAGAAACATCTACAATCTCTCGGTAGTGTAAAGATATCTGGACCGGATAAAGATATCTATGAGATTCGACATAGGTTGCGCTAAAGATCTTGCTGCCCTTGAATACTTGAACGAAGCCAAAATATGCGTAAGGGGAGAAAAGGAGAAATTTTCGATGAGCTGGAAAGTAAATACTTGTCTATCAGTTTGACGAAAATTGATCTGTTCACTCGCTCAGTGATAATTCTGGGACCGAAATTCAAAATGGCCCCCGAATGTCCGAAATGTCGAATTATTTCGTTGCAGTAGTCTGTAATGTGGTTCCTCTTTCCTATCATCGCACAAACGCTGGAACTGCAGATGCTGAGATAAGTTATAGCGGAATAGAGAACTGATTGAAGTCACTTATTAGTGACAAGGTATCTGAACGTGACGAGCTGCGAAACGATTTGGTCTCATTGCAACAATAGTTAATCGTACGTCACGGCAGTACCGAATCGAATGAAGCGATTGAAAAAAAAAAAGGCACAGATTTTTCCATTTTCGAAAAAGGTCACGAACGGTAGTAGATAATTATATGCTTATACCGCTTCGTCAGTCTGTTGCAAAATAGGAGAACATGTTTTACCCTCGCACATTATCACCTTCTTGTTGTTGTTGTTGTGGTCCTCAGTCCTGAGACTGGTTTGATGCAGCTCTCCATGCTACACTATCCTGTGCAAGCTTCTTCATCTCCCAGTACCTACTGCAACCTACATCCTTCTGAATCTGCTTAGTGTATTGATCTCTTGGTCTCCCTCTACGATTTTTACCCTCCACGCTGCCCTCCAATGCTAAATTTGTGATCCCTTGATGCCTCAAAACATGTCCTACCAACCGATCCCTTCTTCTAGTCAAGTTGTGCCACAAACTCCTCTTCTCCCCTATTCTATTCAATACCTCCTCATTAGTTACGTGATCTACCCACCTTATCTTCAGCATTCTTCTGTAGCACCACATTTCGAAAGCTTCTATTCTCTTCTTGTCCAAACTGGTTATCGTCCATGTTTCACTTCCATACATGGCTACACTCCATACAAATACTTTCAGAAACGACTTCCTGACACTTAAATCTATACTCGATGTTAACAAATTTCTCTTCTTCATAAACGATTTCCTTGCCATTGCCAGTCTACATTTTATATCCTCTCTACTTCGACCATCATCAGTTATTTTACTCCCTAAATAGCAAAACTCCTTTACTACTTTAAGTGTCTCATTTCCTAATCTAATCCCCTCAGCATCACCAGATTTAATTTGACTGCATTCCATTATCCTCGTTTTGCTTTTGTTGATGTTCATCTTATATCCTCCTTTCAAGACACTGTCCATTCCGTTCAACTGCTCTTCCAAGTCCTTTGCTGTCTCTGACAGAATTACAATGTCATCGGCAAACCTCAAAGTTTTTACTTCTTCTCCATGAATTTTAATACCTACTCCGAATTTTTCTTTTGTTTCCTTTACTGCTTGCTCAATATACAGATTGAATAACATCGGGGAGAGGCTACAACCCTGTCTCACTCCTTTCCCAATCACTGCTTCCCTTTCATGCCCCTCGACTCTTATAACTGCCATCTGGTTTCTGTACAAATTGTAAATAGCCTTTCGCTCCCTGTATTTTACCCCTGCCACCTTCAGAATTTGAAAGAGAGTATTCCAGTTAACGTTGTCAAAAGCTTTCTCTAAGTCTACAAATGCTAGAAACGTAGGTTTGCCTTTACTTAATCTTTCTTCTAAAATAAGTCGTAAGGTTAGTATTGCCTCACGTGTTCCAACATTTCTACGGAATCCAAACTGATCTTCCCCGAGGTCTGCTTCTACCAGTTTTTCCATTCGTCTGTAAAGAATTCGCTTTAGTATTTTGCAGCTGTGACTTATTAAACTGATAGTACGGTAATTTTCACATCTGTCAACACCTGCTTTCTTTGGGATTGGAATTATTATATTCTTCTTGAAGTCTGTGGGTATTTCGCCTGTCTCATATATCTTGCTCACCAGATTGTAGAGTTTTGTCATGACTGGCTCTCCCAAGGCCATCAGTAGTTCTAATGGAATATTGTCTACTCCCGGGGCCTTGTTTCGACTTAGGTCTTTCAGTGCTCTGTGAAACTCTTCACACAGTATCTTATCTCCCATTTCATCTTCATCTACATCCTCTTCCATTTCCATAATATTGTCCTCAAGTATATCGCCCTTGTATAAACCCTCTATATACTCCTTCCACCTTTCTGCCTTCCCTTCTTTGCTTAGAACTGGGGTGCCATCTGAGCTCTTGATATCCATACAAGTGGTTTTCTTCTCTCCAAAGGTCTCTTTAATTTTCCTGTAGGCAGTATCTATCTTACCCCTAGTGAGATAAGCCTCTACATCCTTACATTTGTCCTCTAGCCATCTCTGCTTAGCCATTTTGCACTTTCTGTCGATCTCATTTTTGAGACGTTTGTATTCCCTTTTGCCTGCTTCATTTACTGCATTTTTATATTTTCTCCTTTCATCAATTAAATTCAATATTTCTTCTGTTACCCAAGGATTTCTATTAACCCTCGTCTTTTTACCTACTTGATCCTCTGCTGCCTTCACTACTTCATCCCTCAGAGCTACCCATTCTTCTTCTGCTGTATTTCTTTCCCCCATTCCTGTCAATTGTTCCCTTATGCTCTCCCTGAAACTCTCTACAACCTCTGGTTCTTTCAGTTTATCCAGGTCCCATCTCCTTAAATTCCCAACTTTTTGCAGTTTCTTCAGTTTCAATCTGCAGTTCATAACCAATAGATTGTGGTCAGAATCCACATCTGCCCCTGGAAATGTCTTACAATTTAAAACCTGGTTCCTAAATCTCTGTCTGACCATTATATAATCTATCTGAAACCTTCCAGTACCTCCAGGCTTCTTCCATGTATACAACCTTCTTTTATGATTCTTGAACCAAGTGTTAACTATGATTAAGTTATGCTCTGTGCAAAATTCTACAAGGCGGCCTCCTCTTTCATTTCTTCCCCCCAATCCATATTCACCTACTATGTTTCCTTCTCTCCCTTTTCCTACTGACGAATTCCAGTCACCCATGACTATTAAATTTTCGTCTCCCTTCACTACCTGAATAATTTATTTTATCTCGTCATACATTTCATCAATTTCTTCATCATCTGCAGAGCTAGTTGGCATATAGACTTGTACTACTGTAGTAGGCATGGGCTTTGTGTCTAATCACCTTCTTGGAGAAGTAAAACCTGCTCTATAAAAAACGGCGTGGATTCTGCAGACAGAAATCTTTCAAAACTCAGCTCGCTTTGCCAATCCACGAGATCACCAGGTGCCGTATCCAACGACGCTCGAGTAGACTTTCAGAAAACATGAAATTACCGAGCATCAGACCTCATTTGTGACCGGATTTAGAACTTTCTAGCAGACACAATATAAAGCTTCGCCCTTAATAGAGCCTAATGAACGTTTGTAAAATCAACTTTGCGAGTCCTTCAAAAGAGTATTGTAGTACCGTTACAATTTTTGGTATATAAATGATTTAGTGGACAACATTTGAAGGACCATAGTGCTGCAAGAGGCGACTTATAAGAGCGCGGAAGTAGAGATGGTTCTGTGGCAGGAGGCACTTTCCCAGTTCGCTCCCTACCGGTTTTCTTCGGAAGGGTGATGGTGACCTGTTGTCGCCGGTCCGCTGTTAACATCGGCTGCCGATGCTTGTCGAGGAATCGCGTCGTAGCTGGCCTTCAGTACGCTCGAGGTAGCCGACGCCGCGCTCTCCGGTCGTTGCAAAGACCTTGTAAAAAATAACTAGACTCACTGATGGCGCTGCAGTTGCGGGATAATTTGAACCTTC
Source organism: Schistocerca nitens (assembly GCF_023898315.1). Lineage (NCBI taxonomy): Eukaryota > Metazoa > Arthropoda > Insecta > Orthoptera > Acrididae > Schistocerca > Schistocerca nitens. Next base: position 709,069,879 of record NC_064614.1, on the reverse strand, counting down.
GGCTGGACGCCATTATAGTGGTTGTAGTCTGATGTGGTGTGTAGTATTGTTGTTTATGAAGACCGTGATTCAACGTTGTATATTTGTTGGGGCGTACATACAGTATTTGTTACTCGTAATTCTACTGTCTGTACGTTCCAATAAAAAGAAGTACAATGGTGAAGAGTTGTGGAGCGATTAATTGTACAAATAAATTCGAGAAAGGAACGAATATTACATTTCACAGGTATGTGAATATTTTAAGTTGTTTTGTATGTCAGTGCACTTGCTTAATAAATGTTTTTGTAACACGGTATTAGGATGATGTCTCTGCATCTATTTGCAGGTTTCCTTTCTCAAAACCACAGCTGTTACAAAAATGGTTACACGCTGTCAGGAGGCAAGATTTCCGACCGACAGAATACCATTTTATATGTTCTGATCATTTTGAAGAAAGTTGGCTGATCGGTAGTGTTTTCATGGTCTGGGTTAGGTTGAAACTTGATAATTTGGTCGTGAGCTGCCAGAGCACTATGCCATATATAACGCATTTCTCGTCATAAAATCTAAAGCTAGGTAGACTCAGAAAATATCTATTAATATAGTGGGCAAATCTTTGAGTATTTTTATGCATTTTGCGTACATCTGTCGTAAATGAACTACGAAAAATGCTAGGGGTCCAGTACAAAACTTTTAGCTACGGCAGATTCCATGTAGTACGTAAGATAAATTCATAAACAGTGACTAGTTGCTGTTTGTTCATAAATTAAAAAGTATATTGTAGTAACGTATTTAAATGAGGCATTATGTTTGCGACCTAACTCAAGGGAAGGCATTTTATAACCAAAAGCGATGTATAAACATTCGAACTCCGCGCGTCAGTTTACCACTCTAATGGCCGCCGTCCAGCTAGTCAATTTGTCCGCTCTTCACAGTCGACCACTAGTGCTGTTGTGGGGGCCTGGGTCCTTGCAGGCTCCTGCTACGGCAGTTCGCCCCCAGCGGTGGCCACACCGTGATGCCGCGGCAATGAGTGATGGCGGTGCGTGTGTTGGACTTCGTTCTTCTTCGTCTGTTGAACCGCGATGATGGTTGTCGAGCAGCCGTGTAGTCGACGATCCTGGCCTGCCGTTCAGGTAGGCCCTGGTCCGTCCGCCAGAATATCAGGAGAGCTGATGTCACGACCGCATACGATAGAGAGACCTCCGGGTCCACCCATCCGCAACAGCGGCAAGCTGTGATGTTGAACTCTGGCTGGTGAATACGGCGAGGTAGCGGCTGTCGGTGTTCAGTAGCGTGCAGGAAATCTGCAACAAACTTGTACCAAGACGTCACTTCCCTGTAATCAGGGAATCGAATGTTAACGCTATGTATGCCATCGGTCCGTCTGACCGTCTGCCTTACTAGCTAAAATACAAGGGTATTTATGGTGGGAAGTAGTGCGTAATGATTACCCGACGTCACTTTTCATGACCGCATCGGTCTTGCTATTACGAAAGTGTCCACGGTTCTCATTCTACCATACTTGCTTAACGAGTTTGTTGCAGTATAGGACTGGTTCATGAAAGTTCCTGGCACGCGCCGTTGAATTAGAAATAGCGCTCTTTTCGTCACGCAACGAAGGCGACGTGATGCTGTCTGGTTGACCAGCCTACTGCACTTCTGCTGAGGTCCGCTCTCTGGCACGCCAGAAGCACCAATGTAGTGTTTTCCCCTGACGCACTCCCAGTGGCGAAATGTCATTTTCCGCGCCCGCCTCGTGTCGACACCGCCGTAATATAAGCGAGGTAGCGTCGTTGAGCCGCGCGGTTTGAGGCGCCATGTCACGGATTGCGCGCCCCTCCTGCCGGAGGTTCGAGTCCTCCCTCGGGCGTGGTTGTGTATGTTGTTCTTAGCATAAGTTAGTTTAAGGTAGTTTACGTAGTGTGATAGTCTAGGGACCGATGACCTCAACAGTTTGGTCCCTTATGAATTCACACACATTTGAACATTCAGCGTCGCTGTGGAACTTTGAAAATTTTAACCATTTGCTTCCTTCTTCAAAGTTAGCAAACACTGAAGATCTGCAAATGGTCAGCGATTGGTGCGATTGACCCTCAGCGCAATTAAATGTAGTGTATTGCATACAAATAGACGGAGAGATCCAATATTGTTCAATTACCCACATGTCAATAAATCACTGGAAACAGTAGCCACCATGAAATACCTAGACGTAACGATCCGGAGAGACCTAAAGTGAAGCGGTCACATCGAAAAAATATTAGAAAGAGCAAGCGCCAAGCTGAGATTTATTGGAAGAATTTTAAGAAATTGTAATTCATTCACGAAAGAAGTGGCTTACTCGATCTCGAGTTTTGCTCGGCAGCCTAAGACCGGTACCAGATTGAATTAATGCGAGAGAAAGAGAATATCCAACGGAGAGTGACATGTTTCGTTTAGTAAGCGAGAGTGCGTTATAGAATAGTTCATCAGACGCTGCTGGAAAGTTGCTGTGCATCGCGAAGAAAGTAACAAAACTCCAAGAGAGTACGTTCCACGAAGAATAGGACAAACATTAATCCTTCCAACTTACGTGTCGCGATATAGTCACGACAAGAAAATCAGAAAAATCATAGCTCTGAGCTCTGACGGAGGCCTATCTGCCCATGCACAATTCATGAGTGGAACAGAATAGCGGGCAAACGCTATTGATTCCAAAACTAATCGTCGACACGAATCGTCGAGTGAAAACGTCATGGGATGCCTCCTAATATCTTGTCCGATCTTCTTTATCCCAGCCGGACGGTGTAGCCGAGCGGTTCTAGGCGCTTCAGTCTGGAACCGCGCGACCGCAACGGTCGCAGGTTAGAATCCTGCCTCGGGCATGGGTGTGTGTAATGTGCTTAGGTTAGTTAGGTTTAAGTAGTTCTAAGTTCTAGGGGACTGATGGCCTCAGAAGTACATGGCGCATTGTCTCCCATAAAAGTTCCGTCGCTGTTTGCGAACATGGCTGCAGATGGCCTCAAAGTACCCAAGCATGTCCATTTCCAGTCAATTATCGGTTCAGTTAGACCAGAGGACCCAATCCATTCCATGCGGACACTGCCCACACCACTACAGAGCCACCAGAAGCTTTCACAGTGCCTTGTTGACAGTCTGGGTCCGTGCCCTCGTGGGGTCTGCACCACATTCGAACCCTACCATCAGCTGTTACCAACTGAAATCGAGACTTATCTGACCAGTTTTCCGGGTGCCTAGGTTCCAACCTAAATGGTCGCGAGCCCTGGGGAGGCGCTGCAGGCTATGTCGTGTTGCTGGCAAAGGCACTCGCGTCGTTCGGCTGCCGCCATAAATCATTAACTCCATCTTCCGCGACACTGTCCTCACAGATACGTTTGTCGTACGTCTGGCATTGAATTCTGAGGTGATTTCAGGCAATATTGCTTGTCTGGCAGCACTGACAACTCTACGCATACGCCACTGTTCTCCGCCGTTAAGTGAATTCCGTCGGCCATGCGTTGTCCGTGGTGAGAGGCAATTTGGTATTCTCAGTTCCCTCTTGAAAATGTAGTTCTCGGAATATTGAATTTCCGAAATGAATTGTCCCTTGCGTCTAGCTCCAGCTACTATTCCGCGTTCTAAGTTTGTTAACTCCCGTCTTGCGGCCACAATCACGTCGAAAACGTTTTCATATGAATCACCTGAGTACAAATGACAGGTCCGCCAATGTTATATCTGTTATATCTTGTGTAATCTAAATTACAGCCATTGTATTATTCCATGACTTTGTCACCTTATCGTAGATGTAGATTATTCCGTACGTACACCTTTTTGTGTCGAGGGAAGGGGAGTTTCAAAATGGTTCAAATGGCTCTGGGCACTATGGGACTCAACATCTGAGGTCATCACTTCCCTAGAACTTAGAACAACTTGAACCTAACTAACGTAAGGACATCACACACATCCACGCCCCAGGCAGGATTCGAACCTGCGACCGTAGCGGTCGCGCGGTTCCAGACTGAAGCGCCTAGAACCGCTCGGCCACGCCCGCCGGCGGAAGGGGAGGAAGGGGATTGATTTGTGTGAATCAATCAAAGATAACGAGCGTGTGAGGGAGACAGAGAATGAGATAATGAGCGTGTGAGAGAGACAGAGAATGAGGGAAGAGGCCATGGAGAGGGAGAAGGGGAGAGAGACAGACACACACACACACAGAGAGAGAGAGAGAGAGAGAGAGAGAGAGAGAGGCTAAAATTTCCTTTTTCAGCAGTCGAGTGGAAACTCTTGAAGATAGTACCACGTGTGATGTGATATCATTCGTTACCGATGTAGCCAGTTCGAAACCTGCTGCGATTAATCTGTCTCACAGAGGAAGGTGATATGGCCCTGTTATCTCAGTCTCTTAAACTTAGATCTCCGTTAAGCGGCCATTCAGCCACGTCTTTCTTTTTCTTTAGATATTGTGTTAATAAACTCGTATACAGTGTTTCAAAAAGTTTTGCACATTCCTACAGGAGATAATTCTTGTCAAAGCTAAAAGAGTCCTACAAATATACCCCTGGAAACAATGACTTGTTGAACTGCACCTGTTGTATGATAGGCATATGTCTATTGAATTTACAGGAGGTGGTCAGTGTGGTTAGCACTCACTCTTAAACAGAACTCAGCCCTCCTCCTCAAAGAATCATCAATTCATCTGAACACACCCTCGGGTTTGTCATTTGGATGGGACATGCACTGCTGCGATGTATGCACATTGTCGTTGGGTGTAGTGTATACGAGTCCCTTTAAATGTCCGCACACTTAGAAATCGCGGATTAAATCTCAGGAGGATGGGGATGCTATGCTAATGAACCTTTTCCCCCATGAAACGTAGAAGGCATAGAAAATAGGATAGTACCTCGTCTTGCTTAAGCCACGTCAGTATTCTTACTGCAAGGGTGAGGTTCACCAATATCGCGGGTAAATTATCGCACAGAAACTGGTGAGACTAGCACCTTTTAATTGATCCATTGAAGAGTATGTCCCAAGATGTTTGTCTACCAGAACTCAAGTCTGGTTTCTACAAACGCTCGAGATGTGCATCTGCCTACCTTTTTTGTAATCGCTTATTCTATCTCTCGCTGTGGATCCCACCTCATCTGTAAATAAAACGCACACTGCTAATTGATAGTCTTCTCCTTCTTCCCCGCTGATCACCTCTGCTGGCAGTGTATTACATTGGTCATCTCACTACAAAGTGCGGACGGTAAATGATGTCGCTCATGCAATCGAATTATAAAAATTATAATTGCTTGATGGGTGGGGAGGGGGCCTTCGCTTGCACGGTAATGGCCGAAACGTCAGTACTTTGGAGTCCCTACGCAATTGGCTGAGGGCACAATAACATACATACGACTGGCTATGGGCCATGGGCCACCAGGGTGTGGGGAAGGGGGGGGGGAGGAATTCTGGGAAACGGAGAAGGGGAGGGAATTGCTGGAATGTTAATGCTGATATCAGCGATTCCAGGAATGCTAATCCTGATAGTGAATTGGGCCAGAACATAAACCACTCCCCTACCCACATAGCCTGCGCTCTGCCTATGAATCCACTGGAAGAACCGTATGTGGTAAGTCAGTCTTGTGAGCTACGAGTTTACGCAAGCTGCTAGCGATATGGACAAAATACCTACTCGGTCAGAACTGACTACGCAAGAGCATAGTTTGTGTCTTCAGCAGCTTCATTCTTGTCACACATGTTTAAGGATGATGTTCTACTCGTAATAACTCTCGCTGTTTGCAATCTATTTGACGTCTACCGCGATACTTTGTCCTGTGTCTGTAAGTGGCTGGACCAGATTAATGATTTTTTTTTCTTTTTTTTCTTGCAAGATGCAGCTTCGAGGATATCGTTCGGTGTATATGGTACATGTTTGTCAATTAACATCATTGTAAGAAGTAGGAGAATACTGTGTCTGCCATTTTCCAGATGGAATAAAGGGAATGCATTTTAATGTTTACATTGTTTAGACTCTACAGAATGAATCATTTGTTTTGATTCGAGCATAATCTCAAAATGACACACTAGCACTGGCTAAACGAAGATTTTTGTTTGCAGAAACGTTTTTATTCGACTTTTTTCCTCATTTACACCTGTGGTATCTCCTATAAGAAATTGGACACTTTTTTCAACACCCTGTATGGGTATACATCATACTCATATACCATCACCAGTTATATTATTATGTAACTAGTATACAAAGACACAATCGAGGACAGAATGGTTTACTCACATTGAGCGTATTGCACGTGCTACTGGCCCCACATTGTTAGTGGCCTAGTAGATAGGTACTCGCAGAAACAACAGTACTTTATTAACGAATAATACTTTCATCTCTATACTGATACTTTTTTACTCAATACTTTTTAATTGATACTTGGATCAGTACTTTATAGCAGATATACTATCAAATGGTCCTAGTAATGATTTATTACATTTTCATATTTACATAAAATTTCGGCTATATGAGTCGTTTCCAACACTTTCGACAATCGAACATGGTTCAAATGGTTCAAATGGCTCTAAGCACTACCGGACTTAACATCTGGGGTCATCAGTCCCCTAGACTTAGAACTACTTAAACCTAACTAACCTAAGGACATCACGCACATCCATGCCCGGGCAGGATTCGAACCTGCGACCGCAGCAGCAGCGCGGTTCCGGACTGAAGCGCCTAGAACCGCTCGGCCACAGCGGCCGGCACTCGAACATGGCGAGCCACATTTGAACGTGCTGTGTGAGTATGAGGAACGTTTCATTCGTAGTCACTCATTTGAAATATTTTCGCTTTCACGTTTCGACTTACTTGTTTGTTATGTCTTCTTGTTTAAAATAGTTTAAATAGAAGACATACTGAATTATCAGACATAATGACGCCTACAATATCGGTGATAGAAGCTGGCTAGAATTTGGTAAACTGGATAATAAAGAAGAGAGATGAAACATATGTTTCAAAAATTTGAAATCTTTGGGAAATAAAGAGCGTCCTATAAAGCAAGCAACTTTTGAGTGCATAATAACACAGAAATTTTTGTTGAAATTTAATAACTTTATCCCACCTGTGATTATATGTAAAAAATAATATTACTCAAATGCTCTTCAGGACTCTGCAGCTACACTCCGGTTCTTTCGACGAGGTTTTTCGTAACTTTTCGGCATACTTTCCACCTCTAGTTCTGAAATTACACACTGAATTTCGGGCTTAACCTCTGGAAGTGATTGTGGTTTGTCGACATGCACACGAGATTTCAAATACCCACACAGAAAGATATTACATAGTGTCAAATCGCAAGATCTGGCTAGTTAACTCACGTCACGATTATAAGGACTCACCCAACCAGAGAGAACTTCTCTCTTAACAAATCCATTGTTGCAGTCGCTATGTGACAGGTTGCACCTTCTTGTTGATACCAAACCCAGTCATCACTCACAAGAACCATCTCAGACCACGAAAGCTCTCTTGACGCATTCGCTGTCCACTCTCAACGCTTTTCCAGTGCCATCCTAGAAGAAGTACTGCTCAACAGGCTATTTTCCTATGTTAAAAATAAAGTTCGTATTGTTGTTATTCTGATGATTATAACATATAAATAGCTTTCTCGTCAATATTATTACAAAATATATGTTATTTTACGTAATTAAAGCTTAAAAACCATTCAGTATCAAGATCTGGTCACGTGATCGAAAACGCTCTGTTATTGGCTGAAACTTTGGTGACATCACAGACTAAGAGTAAGACGAAGTATGTGTTACGGAGCGTATATAAAGTTACGAGGTTTTTCGTACTTTTTCCGCAAATAATTTAGCAATTTAGTGATGGAAAACGCAATTACAGCTTTTAAGTAACAATAGAAAGGAATTCTGTGAACGCTTATAGCGGAAGCCTTGGGGAAGTTGATGCGTTTATGCTCCACCGATTTACAATATGTATAAATGATCTAGTAGAAAGCGTCGGATGCTCTTCAAGGCGATTCGCAGATGATGCAGTTGTTTATACCAAAGTAGCAACGCCAGAAGATAGTAAGAATTTGCAGAACGACCTGCAGAGAATGGATGAATGGTGCAGACTGTGGCAGTTGACCCCTAACGTAAATAAATGTAACATATTGCTCATACATAGGAAAAGAAATCCACTACTGTACAGCTACACTATTGATGACAAACAGTTGGAGACATGTGAAATGTCTAATCGTAACTATCCAGAGCGACCTTAAATGGAACGACCGAATAAGACAGATTGTGGGAAAAGCGAACATCAGACTCAGATTCATCGGAAGAATTTTAAGGAAATGTAACTCATCCACGAAAGAAGTGGCTTATAAGGCGCTTGTTCGCCCGATTCTTGAGTATTGTTCATCTGTCTGGGATCCCTATCAGGTAGGACCGATAGAGGAGACAAAGAAGATCCAAAGAAGAGCGGTGCGTTTCGTCACGGGATCGTTTAGCTGACGACGGAAAGTTACGGAGATGCTAAACAATCTCCATTGGCATATGTTACAAGAGAGGTGTTGTGCATCATGGAGAGATTTACTACTGAAATTTCGGAACAGTACTTTTCAGGGGGAGTCAAACAACAAATTACTCCCCCCCCCCCCCAACACACCGCCCTACCCCTGCATACATCTCACGTATTGACCACGAGGAGAAAATTCGAGAAATTACGAGCCAATGCAGAGGGTTACCGACAGTCATTCTTCCCACGCACTATTCGCGAGTGAAACAGGGTTGGAGGGATCAGATAGTGGTACCGAAAGTACCCTCCGCCACACACCATTAGGTGGCTTGCGGAATATGAGTAAATGTAGATAGTACTATGAGGTTATACGGAGAGATACAAAGCCTGTACAACATGAACATGATACAAACGTAAGGGCAGTAATGTTTGTCAGTGTAAACTAACGTTTGCATCTAAAGTAGATTTACTCCATCTTATGTAAGATGATGAAACTGTAGAAGTTTAAACAGTAAGGATCCTGACTGAACAGTAGGAAGATAAAAACATTGTTTCTAAAAAATGGCTCTGAGCGCTATGGGACTGAACATCTACGGTCATCAGTCCCCTAGAACTTAGAACTACTTAAACCTAACTAACCTAAGGACAGCACACAACACCCAGCCATCACGAGACAGAGAAAATCCCTGACCCCGCCGGGAATCGAACCCGGGAACCCGGGCGTGGGAAGCGAGAAACATTGTTTCTAATTAAGTAAAAAGCGTGTGGCCACATTAACTAGAAAATATGTTTTTGAACGCGACTTGTGTGGACAGCGATTGCAAATGTAAGCACATGTAAACAGCAGAGGAAACACAATCATATTCCGCTTCTGATCGGTGTCGTGAATTTTTGTAATTGTGATTTTGTTTTCATGTGAGAGGTCTGTCGATTCGTTTCACAAATAAATTAAAAATTTTCTTTTGGGTTAGATTAGAACCAGCTATCTACGGACATCGTCTTATAAAATTTGACGGTCTACCGCTCTAGCAATGAGCTACCGAATAATTGAGGCGGAGTTGCGTAAAACATCAATTTTCATTTGGTGTTTAATCTCGTTGAATGATGCTGTTTTTCGTTGTAAAAGTGGGAGAGCATATCTCAGAGGCAAGTTGATATTAACTTCACAGTGTAACACAATTTTAATTAAATTAATGGACATGTGCGTCGCCGGCCGGTGTGACCGAGTGGTTCTAGGCCCTAAAGTCGCAGGTTCGAATCCTGCCTCGAGCATGGATGTTTGTGATGTCCTTAGGTTAGTTAGGTTTAAGTAGTTCTAAGTTCTAGGGGGCTGATGACCTCAGAAGTTAAGTCCCGTAGTGCTCAGAGCCATTTGAACCATTTGAACATGTGCGTCGACGTGACGGCATTCTACCGGTACAGTACAACCAAATTTTACACATCTTATTCTCCAAAACAACCAAAAATAACTTTTCAGGAGTTTTTACAGATGTATTTGTACAATATGGTACTACACACGATTTGAAACCCAATTTCCGAAATGCAAATTCCAAAACAAGACAATGTGAATTGACATTATGACAGCAGAAGCAGCGAACTAGCCAGTGACGTAACAGGCATCACGTGACTCGAATGGAGCGTTTTATCGGACTTTCAAATTATTTGAATTCCATTTCCGTATTTATAAAAGAATACTGAAATTCAAAAGGGAAAAAAGCATGTTAGGTGTGGTGTCACCGCCAGACACCACACTTGCTAGGTGGTAACTTTAAATCGGCCGCGGTCCATTAGTACATGTCGGACCCGCGTGTCGCCACTGTCAGTAATTGCAGACCGAGCGCCGCCACACGGCAGGTCTAGAGAGACTTACTAGCACTCGCCCCAGTTGTACAGCCGACGTTGCTAGGAAAGGTTCACTGAGAATTACGCTCTCATTTGCCGAGACGATAGTTAGCATAGCCTTCAGCTAAGTCAATTGCTACGACCTAGCAAGGCGCCATTTATTCTTTGCTATGTATCTAATGAAGCATGTACAGTAACAAGACCAAAGTTCACCAATTGTGGATTAAAGTTAAGTATTCCAGCAGCTACGTACTTTTCTTTATAGCATTCATTAAGTATCCTGTTTCAGACCTCACGCCATCCTGCGTGAGCTTATAGCGTGCATTTCGGCTTCGTCAAAGAAAACGGTGTTGGCACGTCTGCCGACACTTCATTAGGAGCATAAAATGGCATAATTAATGATTTACGACATTTTCCAGAAAACAAATTCCCTATTACGTCCTCAGTCCAAATGTCAAATCACCACACAGTCACTTTTGGATGTAATGGCTTCTCTCTAATTACTCCGCTGCCGCTCTTTGTTTCACAAGAACACAATGAACAAATTCTCAACGCTTTTCGTGATCGTTTGGCTTCATTCTTGTGTCACTTGCATTTAATGCGCCCAAAGGTGGAGATCTTCCAGAATTCGTTCCATTCTAGTTCTGGGAATGTCCAACCGTGAACGTCAACGAATGTCACCGAACATACAGCTACATTATCACCCACGATGACGATGTTTTCCGCAGAACTTCTAACACGAGAACGCCCCGAGAGTTACATGTCCATAACCGAATGAGTTTTTACTTATGAAGAAACATTCACGACTGCAGAATATCGTTTATTTAAAATGACTGATTTCGGCACATATAGTATGCCATCTTCAGATTGATTTCACTGTAAAGATTATAAAGTGCATGGTAATTAGGGAAGTCAGTCTTGCATAAAATGTACAAAGGTGTGTTTCTTTACCCGTTTGCTGGAGCCGGCGGCGTGCTGAGCAGCTGCGTGTTGTCAAGACGGTAACTGCTGCTAGTGGCTGTGCTGCCACGCGTTAAACAGTGCTCGATGAGTGCCATTTTGGTGCATTACGTCAGCTGCAGCCAGTGGGACCTTACTTTACATGAAAAAATTTGTGACGTGCAAATGAAAACAGTACACACACACACACACACACACACACACACACATATATATATATATATATATATATATATATATATATATATATATATATATATATGGTTCAAATGGCTCTGAGCACTATGGGACTTAACATCTGTGGTCATCAGTCCCCTAGAACTTAGAACTACTTAAACCTAACTAACCTAAGGACATCACACTCATCCATGCCCGAGGCAGGATTCGAACCTGCGACCGTAGCAGTCGCGCCGTTCCGGACTGAGCGCCTAGAACCGCTAGACCACCGCGGCCGGCTATATATATATATATAAGTGCTGCAGTTTAAATAAATGGTGCAGATCATTAATTAAATTGCTTAACTTTAAATATAAGTCCAACAATATAAAATGTCGTGTGAACATTGAACGCCAGTTGGGATGCTTGTTGGGCACTTCAAGGCGACGCCGTTTCCATGTGCTGGCCGTTTCTTGTCCAAGTCCATGAAGTTGCACGCTGTTGTCTAGGCAACATTGTGTAGTGCCCATTGGCGTCCAAAGATGTGTTCCCGTGGGGACGTTATCAAAGGCTACGCTGTAGGATGCAGTTGCCTAAGCGAAGTTATATAGTGTCTATTAGCGTCCAAAGATGTATGTAGATAGTTCCCGGGGAGACGCTGAAGTTCGGGGTTGCGACGAACTTTGTGTTGCATTATTATATGAGATACATACAAGGGAGAAAATTCCTTATCTCCTGGCCTGGCTCCCTGTCATTAGTTGCGATATAATCACCCCTAGAATTTATGAAGTATGAAGGTCACTAAATTCAAGTTGTTAGATCCAACTTACGATCTAGCGGATAATTAGAGACATATCTACGACAGAAAAATATCTGTGGAAAAGTGCATGCTACGGTTTTTCGACTATCTAGAAAATCTGTATCATTACGTAATTAGCTACATTTCTATTGTAACTGAAAAACGCATTGAAATGTTTTGGATGTTCCTTTGAAACGAGTTGCCTTATCCAACTATCTTTTAGTGTAACATCCAGTTAGGGGCGAATTAATCAGTCCTTTGAAAACACGAGGGTCTGGTGTCAATTCACTATCATTATGACCCTTTTGGTCAATTCGAAGGACCCACAGAAATGAATACAATTTATTAAAATATGTAACGTATGGCTACTCCTAACATCTTCATTGTATTCCGCCGTTTTCCTTCTATACGCACTACACAGTTGTTCAGCTACACTGACACTTCCAAACACAGTCTTAAACAGTTTTGTATACGAGCAACTGAAACTCATGCTTCTTCACTTTGGTACTCATATAATGTATGTCTGTAAATCCCGCTTTCGTCCACGAGGGTCCCCACTAAAGAACAGTCATTGGACGGACAATAATGTTTTTTAATTTCACAGCCACATAATCAATCACTGCTTTTATAAATATATATTGTCAATGCTATCTTAAACTGTCGATTTCCATTATTAATATTTTGCACGATATTTAAAACTGGTAACGATCGTCCTAGTGTCTTTACAGCAAGCTTCTCCTCATAAGAAAAGTAGGAAAAGTTTCTACCTGCACTTTGTAAATTTTTTACACTACCCATTTCCACAAACCTAGAAACTATGTGACGAGGCGTGTCACTGTCCAGAATGTATCAGATACCCCAGCGCTCAGAAAACTGGGGTATCAGGGACGAAAACACTCAACATCCTTGATACACCACAACATCTGGACCCAAGGCTCGTAGAAATAATATTCATATGCGTGATAAACATGAACAATTCGGCTGCCGTAACATCTACAAACGCAATATTCTAGTCACTTCCCAAATGTTACAATGTTACCATTACGTCTAAGCTCTACTTGCCAGTGACAGAAATATAAAATTCAGTAAAGCTGATGAGAAAACATTTCCTCCAAATTTCAGCACTGAAATTCTGAATGAAACAAAATTATTAGATTGCGGTTGAAATGGCAATATTGGTAATATTGTGGGGTGGCGGAGCTGAAATGACACTATTGGTAATATTGTGGGCGGCGGAAATGCGTTCATTAGCGGCTGGGATAACAAATCGACGTTGTGGTAGGAGAGAAGGCTGGGAGAAGTCTCCTCCGTAGAGTACTGCTACCTACCGGAGCATCTGGAACTGTTCCTAGGCGGTAGGCAGAATGTTTGCAGGCCGACATCAGATACCGAGGCCTACGAGAAAGACAGGCCGCGGCGCGTACGTCACGAAGGTAGTCCTGCGCTCGCTAGGTCGCTCAAATCAGCAGACAAACTACGTTTCCACACCTGTTAACTCGTAACTAGGCGTGTCCGTGCAAACGGAAACTGAATCTTCTACTGGAATCCGCTATTATGGAATCTTACTTTTATTAGACCTATAATGATGGGAAGTCCATGGGCCTACTTATAATTTGTTACGGCTCTACTGGCGTAAAATAAAATAAGATCATTCTAAAATTATCATTTGCATAAGGCACCACTGTCAGCATGTAATGAGTACTGTTAAGAAGAAGAGACTAAATGCTATAAACAAGCCGTTATACCATTTATATCGAGTACTGATCTTAAATCAAATTTTACTGTAGTACTTGTTTTGGTTGGCAGGAGAGCCAACACCGTGTTACTAGAAGGAGGCCGAAAGGCACGCGTTTTAGCTCACGCAGGCTGGCGTGAGGTCTGGAACAGGACAAGGAAATTAGAATTTAGAAAAACGGACGTAGCTGGTGGAATACTTTAATCCATTAATGGTGAACGTCGGTCTGGACGGTACATTATTCATGTTATATCCTAGCCAGTAATGTCACCCGAGCCCGCTGCCAAAAGGTTGGCAGCATCAAAGTACGGACGCCGTCCGCATAAGCAGCGCCAGCGATACAGGAAATCGCCGCAAGTCTGCGCGCGCCACCGCTGGCTTCTGGCTTCTTAAGCGCTGGAGTCGCGAGCGCTAGGACAGTTCTGGATTCTGCCGCTCAGTTGTATACTCGCCACCGCAGTGTGTACTTGCTAGTCAGTATGGGTACATCGCAGCAGAGTTGTTATTTGTCGTCAGCCGACGCTGACCTAGCTGCCCCGACTCGAACCAGACAGATTTCTGTAGAGACAATGTTCACCACTGTGTTTCTGTATCTTCGTAATAAAGATAAGTACCGACTTTCATTCAATCCGAGTGTTTGGGTTTTCATCTTTCTGTTCACTGTTCCAGCGGACCGGTCGGCCCGCTACTAAAAGTGTGGCGGTGTTTGTCGCTACGAAGACCGTCACAAAACTGGCGACGAGGTCTTCCGAACTCGTGTGCAGGGCTGGTTCAACTTGTTTCTTGAGATCGAATTTTGGGGGCTGGTTTCATTTGTGTTCACTATGTCTGCCGAATTACAACAGTTGATCTTGTTACAGAGTCAGCAAATACAAAGTCTGGTGGAAGCGATCGCCAAACAAGCGGCTAATCCACCAACACGAAAGGAACAAGCACAGGCAGCACCACCCTTCCGTGCTTTTGATGCCTCACGGGAAGAATGGCGAGAATATTTCGCGCAGTTGCAGGCGCACATGACAGTCTACAAAATCACAGGTAAAGAGCGGCAGCTTTATTTAATTTCCACTGCAGGCGTGGAAGTCTATAGACTACTTTGTAAGTTGTGCCCGGAATCCAAGCCAGAAGCTTTAGACTATGACGTTGTGGTTACCAAGCTTGCTGAGTATTTCGAGTCGCGAGTTCATGTGGCAGCAGCCAGATTCAAGTTCTTCACATTAAAGAAACTGCCACATCAATCTAATAAACAGTGGTTAACAGATTTACGGGGCCTCACCCGTCAGTGCCGATTTAATTGTGTGTGTGGAGCTTCCTACAGTGATGTCATGTTACGAGACGCTATTACTCAAAACATTGCAGATTCTCGTATTCGTGCTGCTATCTTAAAGTTGCCTGACCCGTCATTAGAGACTGTGATGAACATCACTGAAGCCCAAGATACTGTTGACTATGCTGAGTGTGAGTTAGATCAGCCATGTATTTCTCAAATTGCCTGTGCTAAGCAAGTTATGTCACACCCGCGGCCCTACCGGCAGAGTCAGACTGTAAACACTAGCCGGCCGCGTCATGTTAAACACATTCGTCAGCCGCGTGTGCAAAATGTTAGAGTTAAGTCTTGCCCTAAGTGTGTTCTTGCTCATCCTCGTGAACGTTGCCCGTTAAGAAACGCGGTTTGTCACTTTTGTCAAAGGAAAGGACACATCCAGACTGTTTGTTTGCGTAAACGCAAGAACAATTCTAGTGTTGCCCAGCCCATGGATATTCATGTTCTTCAAAGCCAGCCCGCCCAGAAGGTCGCGTTTAACGACTCTTCCACGGTTCGTGTGGGTAATAAACTTGTTCGCAATAAAACACCCACCCAGCCCTCTGCTATGCGACCCAAGCGTAATTCAAACGCTGCAACACGTAATGTACAGCCTGCAAGTGAAGCGGGAGCTGTTGTTCCGCCCGCCCAACCCACGAGTTGTCGTAAGCAGCGAACACGCGCTAAACGCGCTGATTTTGTGTCTTCCGCCTCCGCTGCACCGATCCAGAGACAGTGTAATAAACTATTTGTGAAGCTACGCATCCAGGATAAGACCTTCAATTTTCAATTAGACACTGGTGCGTCTGTGACTCTCATAAATAGTGCTACGTATGCGGCTATCGGCCGCCCTAAACTTTCAGCGGCAAAACATTCTTTGGCCACGTATAGTGGAGAACAAATTCCTGTGTTAGGTGTATGTAGCGTGCCAGCCACATTCCGTGGCAATACCAAAACAGTTTCATTCACGGTGCTCCGCGCTACAGACAGTGTAAACACTTTCGGATTAGACTGTTTTGACTTGTTTGGCCTGTCTATCCAAGACAATGTGTTGCAACTTAATTCTGTTGTTGTTCCTCAAGATAGCATAACCGATTTGTGTAAACGTTACAGTGACATATTTAAAGACGAACTAGGTTGTGCTGCGAACTTTGCCGCTCATGTTACGTTAAAAGATAATGCTCAGCCTCGATTTTTTCGTGCTCGTCCAGTGCCTCACGCCCTCCGGGCACCTGTAGAAGATGAACTTCGTCGTTGGCAAAACAACGGTGTTATTCAACACGTTTCAGCGAGCCAGTGGGCTTCTCCCTTAGTTATTATAAAGAAACCGTCTGGCAAGTTACGGTTGTGTGCTGATTTTAAGTCGACCGTTAATCCTCAGACTGTCATTGATTCTTTTCCTTTGCCTAGACCGGACGAGCTGATGGATAAGTTAGGGGAAGCTCGTTTCTTTTCCAAAATTGATCTCCGTGAAGCATATTTGCAATTGCCCCTCGACGAGCAATCACAACAGTATTTTGTCATAAACACGTCGTTGGGGTTGTTCCGTTTTCTGCGTTTGCCTTTTGGTTGCGCGTCAGCTCCAGCTGTTTTTCAGCGTTTTTTGTCACAACTTCTGGCTAATGTGCCATCGTGTTGCAACTATTTAGACGATATTGTTGTGTCCGGTCGAACGCCTGCTGAACATTTCCGTAATTTGGAGTGTTTGTTTACAGTGTTGTCTCAGGCAGGCCTACGTTGCAACATCGATAAATGTTCATTTTTCCTTACGGAGTTGGAGTATCTGGGACATGTTATTAATGCTCAAGGCATTCATCCCTCCCAGTCACATTTAGCAGCTATTCGTGATTTGCCCGCCCCTCGCAATCTGCATGAATTGCAAGCAGTTCTTGGCAAATTGACATATTATATTAGGTTTATACCTAATGCATCACAGATTGCTGCACCGTTGCATCGTCTCCGCCGTAAGAATGTTCCGTTTGTGTGGTCAGCTGATTGCCAATCAGCCTTTCAGCAGCTTAAAGAGGCTTTATTGAATGATCGTTGTCTGGTCCATTACGACCCTAACAAGCCTCTGGTGTTAGCTTGTGATGCCTCTTCTTTCGGCCTCGGTGCTGTGTTGTCTCACCGAATCGGTAACACCGAACGTCCTATTGCGTTCGCATCTAAATTACTAAACAAAGCTCAGTGTAATTATAGCCAATTGGACAAGGAAGCGTTGGCTATTGTGTTCGGTGTCACAAAATTCCATCACTACCTCTATGGTAGACCATTCTATTTAGTAACAGATCACAAGCCCCTGACGTCACTGTTTCATCCGTCTAAACCAGTTCCTCAGCGGACAGCTCAGAGACTACAACGTTGGGCTCTTTTGTTATCACAATACCAGTATGAGATACTGTATCGCCCTACAGCTCAGCATGCAAACGCTGACGCGCTTTCTAGATTGCCGATTGCTGCGGATGATGTCTTCGATTCCTCTGACGACTCTTGCCACCAGATTGACGCCGATGAGCACCAATCCCTCCGGGATTTTCCGATTGATTATCGTCAGGTGGCACGTGAGACAGCTACGGATCCTCATCTGAGTTTCCTATTACGTTTTGTTCAACGTGGTTGGCCGTCCAAGGCAAAGGACATATCGGATCCTGTGGTTCGTCGCTATTATCCGCAACGTCATCTGTTGTCTGTTTCGCACGGAGTTTTGCTGTTACGCACCGAGAATGACCAGCTTCGTGTCGTGGTTCCCTAAGTGCTCCAATCCAAGGTCCTCGACTTGTTGCATCAAGGTCATTGGGGAGTGGTCCGCACCAAGCAGCTTGCCCGCCGTCATTGTACATGGATCGGCATTGATAAGCAGATTACGCAGATGTCTACAGATTGTTCGACGTGTGCCGAACACCAAGCTGCTCCGCCTCAACGCTATTTTGAGTGGGCACGCCCTGCCGGTCCCTGGCAGCGAGTACATATTGATTTCGCTGGTCCATATTGGAATTCTCGTTGGCTCATCGTAATAGATGCATTTAGTAATTTTCCGTTTGTTGTGCCCATGCAGTCTACAACGTCTGCACAAACTATACAGGCGTTGACTTCAATTTTTTGTATTGAGGGTCTTCCAGAAGTTTTAGTGTCTGACAATGGTCCACAAATTACCTCTGCTGAATTTGAAAGTTTTTGTTCTGCCAATGGCATTCGCCATGTTCTTACTCCGCCGTTCCACCCTCAATCGAATGGTGCAGCGGAACGTTTTGTACGCACATTCAAGGATCATATGGACCGCCTTCGTGCTACGCACTCTCGTCAGCAGGCCCTCATCACGTTCCTGTCGTCGTACCGGACCACGCCACGCGACGGCCCTTCGCCTGCGGAGCTTCTCCACGGCCGTCGTCATCGCACCCTACTACGGTTGTTGCACCCCCCGGATCGACCCGCCGTTTCTGAGCATCGCACGCGTTTTCAGCGCAACGACGCCGTCTTTTTCAGAGTTTATCACGGTCGCCGTCGTTGGGAACGTGGTACCGTGATACGTGTCCAGGGTCGCGGGTTTTATACTGTTCAAGGTGCTACTGGGGTGCACAGGAGGCATCAGAACCAGTTGCGCCGCGCTGGCCGCCCGGATTCTGCCGCTCGTTCTTTGTCCACAGATTTGGTCCGCGGCGGGTTCCAGCCGCGCCTTCAGACTTCGCTGCCGCCCCCAGGGCAGCAGCAGCAGCCGTCGCCGCTACCACGCCGACAGCCCGTCCCGTTGATGCCTCCCGCGCAGCTTCATACGGGAGCGCCCCGGGTGGTCGCTCCGGCGCCTGCGGTCCCTCTTCAGTCGCCGCCGCCTTCGGAGCTGATGGACGTCGACCCCTCAGCCGGGCCGCCTTCCCAAGCGGTGGCTGTGCAGCCTGTCCTGCAGCCGCTTTCCTTGGGCACCCCCAAGGAGTCTGACACCGCAGCGCCTTGTCCGGCGCCCACTCAGCAGCCGTCGACGCAGCGTCAGGAGACGCTGCCTCTCTTCGTGGGCCCCGACGCTCCGTCGCGTCCAGTCCCAGAAGCTGCACCCGTGGTCACAGGCGTGCACCCTGCCCTCGGTTGTCAGTCGGTGTTTCCCGAGGCCCCGCGCAGCCAATGCTGGGGTGCGGACCGGGGACTGCCACCGACAACAGTCTCCGCCCCGGTCTCTTCTGCTACGCCTGCGGCCAGACACCTCCCCCGCCGTCGACGCTCGCCACGTCATTATTCAACGACGGTGCGGCGATTTGGGGGGGGAGGAGTGTTATATCCTAGCCAGTAATGCCACCCGAGCCCGCTGCCAAAAGGTTGGCAGCATCAAAGTACGGACGCCGTCCGCATAAGCAGCGCCAGCGATACAGGAAATCGCCGCAAGTCTGCGCGCGCCACCGCTGGCTTCTGGCTTCTTAAGCGCTGGAGTCGCGAGCGCTAGGACAGTTCTGGATTCTGCCGCTCAGTTGTATACTCGCCACCGCAGTGTGTACTTGCTAGTCAGTGTGGGTACATCGCAGCAGAGTTGTTATTTGTCGTCAGCCGACGCTGACCTAGCTGCCCCGACTCGAACCAGACAGATTTCTGTAGAGACAATGTTCACCACTGTGTTTCTGTATCTTCGTAATAAAGATAAGTACCGACTTTCATTCAATCCGAGTGTTTGGGTTTTCATCTTTCTGTTCACTGTTCCAGCGGACCGGTCGGCCCGCTACTAAAAGTGTGGCGGTGTTTGTCGCTACGAAGACCGTCACAAAAATTCACAATATCAATCGTAACTGGTAATGGCGCCTTGCTAGGTCGTAGCAAATGACGTAGCTGAAGGCTATGTTAAACTATCGTCTCGGCAAATGAGAGCGTCTTTTGTCAGTGAACCATCGCTAGCAAAGTCGGTTGTACAACTGGGGCGAGTGCTAGGAAGTCTCTCTAGACCTGCCGTGTGGCGGTGCTCGGTCTGCAATCACTGATAGTGGCGACACGCGGGTCCGACGTATACTAACGGACCGAGGCCGATTTAAAGGCTACCACCTAGCAAGTGTGGTGTCTGGCGGTGACACCACAGTACTGTTAATCAGTAAGACTTCATAGTAGCAGATTCCAGTGGAAGATGCAATCCTCGTTAGTACTTACACACCCAGCTGCGAGTTAACAGGTTTAGAAACACATTTTGTCTTCTGAGCAGAGCGAGCGAGAGTGTTCAGGACTACCTTCATGACGTACCCGCCGCGGCCTGTCTTTCTCGTGGGCCTCGTCAAATACCCTGTGACGTCACTGCCAAGCACGCTACCTACTACTGCCTTGACTCCATAGAGTAGAAATATCCCTGAATCAGTTCAGCACATGTTGTCAACATTAAACGGCGGGTGTCACGTGATCTCGGGACGACGCAGTTTGTTTGTGCTTGCGTCTGAGTTTGAAACATCTGCTATTACATTTATTTGTCGCGTTTTACCCATTTGTTTATACGTACTGGCAATGGAGAATTACTATACTTGCTACAGGTACAAAGAGAAATACATGAAAAGTGAAAAGTAGGTATTGTGTGAGTACTTTGATGTACCGATAGCGTACTGTGCTGTTTTGGTTGCATTTTGAATAAATGTTTTGAATCTGTTGTTATGTATGCATAGTGTGTAGGATTGTCCAGAAAAGTCTTTGGCCATCCGCGGCAGTCATTTCTTGGTATTCGTACACATAAATGGCAAGAAACACTGCTCAAAAAATGGCCTTTTCTTTTGACAGTGGTGAATCTCAAAGGAATACTGGTAGAAGTCAGGCTTTTTTTCCTTTTTATACATTTCTTATAGATCACACCTGCGTAGTTTATGGTCAGCTTGTTTGTTTCAAACTGAAATATACTTCCCTTAGGCTACTATGTAACATGAAGAAAATGTTTCGGTTTTATTCAGAATCAAAGTATTTGTAAAATATTTCACTCTTGGTTGGATAGGATGTTTTGCAGACTAGAGATTAAGTGTGTACAGTATGTGTGTGTGTGTGTGTGTGTGTGTGTGTGTGTGTTTGCGTGTGTGTGTGTGTGTGTAAGTGAGCGAGGAGAGAGAGAGAGAGGAGAGAGAGAAACATAAGAAGTAGATAGATAGAGAGAGGAGAGCGCGCGAGGAGAGAGGGAGAGAGATGTTATCACAACACTGGCATTTTCACATCTCGCTTGTTTATTCTGCTTTGCAAGTAAGTCGATAAGAAATCAACAGACTGAATGTGAACCATAATAATGGGAACAACAATCAGACACACACACATGTACCCACACGTACGTACACACACTGTACTCCTTTACCATTTGATTAACAGGCATAAAATATTACTAATAAGAGTCCATCAAACTCCTTCATGTGTGTCATTGTCGACTTCCCTGCATGCTACTCCTCAACAGATCACACTGAGGAAAATAAATGGTATAGAGTCCACTGTGTTGTAAGTTCATGCAATCTTCAGTGTGTTGTGGGGAAAGGGAGCGAAGGGGAGGGGAGGAGCGAGAGGAGAATGGGATGTGTCATATATATTTTTTTAATTTAACATACCTTTGGGTTTGTAGTTCGCTTAACTAGCAATCGGATTTTTTTACCAGTTCTACTTCGTCTGTAATGTAGTGGGAATATTTACATTAAATGCTCTACATAAATACGTCAAAGTGTTTCTCCAAAACAAAATTCTGCTCTGGCCCGCAGGAAAGAGGAAAATAAATATACAAAAACTGGAAAAAACTACGAAGAAGCAGGTAGTATAATCGCTAATGTGCGGCAAATTCAGTACTTTTGGTGACACTTTCAAAGGCACTTTCTTGCTATTAAGCCGTTTTGTAATGCTATCACTGCAAAAATTTACCATATCAGACTCGGCAATACAATAATGTTTCGTACCCAAAGACAGTGAGGGCTGTTCCAGATATAATGTATCTGGACTGTGGCTCTTGCCGCAAAGAAGCAAAATCGACTCTTCATTTTCTTCTCGAAGATAAAGAGGCTGGTTTATTTCGAGTATTCAATGCAAATTGTTATGTTACACTCCTGGAAATGGAAAAAAGAACACATTGACACCGGTGTGTCAGACCCACCATACTTGCTCCGGACACTGCGAGAGGGCTGTACAAGTAATGATCACACGCACGTCACAGCGGACACACCAGGAACCGCGGTGTTGGCCGTCGAATGGCGCTAGCTGCGCAGCATTTGTGCACCGCCGCCGTCAGTGTCAGCCAGTTTGCAGTGGCATACGGAGCTCCATCGCAGTCTTTAACACTGGTAGCATGCCGCGACAGCGTGGACGTGAACCGTATGTGCAGTTGACGGACTTTGAGCGAGGGCGTATAGTGGGCATGTGGGAGGCCGGGTGGACGTACCGCCGAATTGCTCAACACGTGGGGCGTGAGGTCTCCACAGTACATCGATGTTGTCGCCAGTGGTCGGCGGAAGGTGCACGTGCCCGTCGACCTGGGACCGGACCGCAGCGACGCACGGATGCACGCCAAGACCGTAGGATCCTACGCAGTGCCGCAGGGGACCGCACCGCCACTTCCCAGCAAATTAGGGACACTGTTGCTCCTGGGGTATCGGCGAGGACCATTCGCAACCGTCTCCATGAAGCTGGGCTACGGTCCCGCACACCGTTAGGCCGTCTTCCGCTCACGCCCCAACATCGTGCAGCCCGCCTCCAGTGGTGTCGCGACAGGCGTGAATGGAGGGACGAATGGAGACGTGTCGTCTTCAGCGATGAGAGTCGCTTCTGCCTTGGTGCCAATGATGGTCGTATACGTGTTTGGCGCCGTGCAGGTGAGCGCCACAATCAGGACTGCATACGACCGAGGCACACAGGGCCAACACCCGGCATCATGGTGTGGGGAGCGATCTCCTACACTGGCCGTACACCACTGGTGATCGTCGAGGGGACACTGAATAGTGCACGGTACATCCAAACCGTCATCGAACCCATCGTTCTACCATTCCTAGACCGGCAAGGGAACTTGCTGTTCCAACAGGACAATGCACGTCCGCATGTATCCCGTGTCACCCAACGTGCTCTAGAAGGTGTAAGTCAACTACCCTGGCCAGCAAGATATCCGGATCTGTCCCCCATTGAGCATGTTTGGGACTGGATGAAGCGTCGTCTCACGCGGTCTGCACGTCCAGCACGAACGCTGGTCCAACTGAGGCGCCAGGTGGAAATGGCATGGCAAGCCGTTCCACAGGACTACATCCAGCATCTCTACGATCGTCTCCATGGGAGAATAGCAGCCTGCATTGCTGCGAAAGGTGGATATATACTGTACTAGTGCCGACATTGTGCATGCTCTGTTGCCTGGGTCTATGTGCCTGTGGTTCTCTCAGTGTGATCATGTGATGTATCTGACCCCAGGAATGTGTCAATAAAGTTTCCCCTTCCTGGGACAATGAATTCACGGTGTTCTTATTTCAATTTCCAGGAGTGTATTTAGAACGTGTCTATACCATATCCATGACACCTACGAAAAGAATCTGTTTGCACTAAGGATATAATGATATGTTATGTGTACAAGGGGCTTTATGACAAACTCACGGCGTCCCAAGATCACGTAGGGTGGCTGTATACGTTGAGAACACTAAATCTGTTCAGCGCATCCCAATGCTCACTGCAGATATATTTCTACAGTATGTTCGACTCATGCGTCAAAGTACATTGGGCAACACTGTCCTCCAGAGGCTTGTCATAGGAGTGCAAACCCCCTGAGTTTCCTTTCAGACTGGCAGTGTATTTGGGTCCATTACCAGACAAAAGAAAAGTTAGGAGTAGGTATTAAAATCCATGGAGAAGAAATAAAAACTTTGAGGTTCGCCGACGACATTGTAATTCTGTCAGAAACAGCAAAGGACTTGGAAGAGCAGTTGAACGGAATGGACAGTGTCTTGAAAGGAGGGTATAAGACGAACATCAACAAAAGCAAAACAAGGATAATGGAATGTAAACGAATTAAGTCGGGTGATGCTGAGGGAATTAGCTCAGGAAATGAGACACTTAAAGTAGTAAAGGAGTTTTGCTATTTGGGGAGCAAAATAACTGATGATGGTCGAAGTAGAGAGGATATAAAATGTAGACTGGCAATGGCAAGGAAAGCGTTTCTGAAGAAGACAAATTTGTTAACATCGAGTATTGATTTAAGTGTTAGGAAGTCGTTTCTGAAAGTATTTGTATGGAGTGTAGCCATGTATGGAAGTGAAACATGGACGATAAATAGTTTAGACAAAAAGAGAATAGAAGCTTTCGAAATGTGGTGCTACAGAAGAATGCTGAAGATTAGATGGGTAGATCACATAAATAATGAGGAGGTACTGAATAGAATTGGGGAGAAGAGGAGTTTGTGGCACAACTTGACTAGAAGAAGGGATCGGTTGGTAGGACATGTTTTGAGGCATCAAGGGATCACCAATTTAGTACTGGAGGGCAGCGTGGAGGATAAAAATCGTAGGGGGAGACCAAGAGATGAGTACACTAAGCAGATTCAGAAGGATGTAGGCTGCAGTAGGTACTGGAAGATGAAGATGCTTGCACAGGATAGAGTAGCATATAGAGCTGCATCAAACCAGTCTCAGGACTGAAAACCACAACAACAACAACCAGGCAATAGGACGTTGGAAGTTGTACGACAAAATATACTTGATTGTAACATATTTCATGCTGTTCCTGCACCACAAATAAGTGCAGGCAGGTGCGATGTTGATATTTTGTAAATGATTCTGCGAGGCAGCTTTACGACACCGCTGGCGGACCAGAAGGCACGGCCCGGCGGGCACTGTATACAAATGTGAAGTAGTCAGGGCAGCATAGGCCATCGACGTGCTGTGAGTAACTCAGACGTTGCAGTTGCAACAGCGCCTAGCAACCTGTGCGTAGGGGCCGAAGCGGGGCTGGGAAAAGTTGACATTGTGATTATGAAAGAGGACTCCACTTGTCTCCTACAGAGGAACTACGTCAGTGGCGTACAGAAATAAATAAGCGAGCCCGGGGGCTCAAATCAGGCAGTCGTGTCGCCATTCTGTCCGCGACTAGAACCGGAGGCAACGAGGATCATTTAAGTTGCAGGCCAACCACGACAAACTTTTGGTGATGTATATCAGCGGCCAGCTGGCCTGCTGAAGCTACGTCCAACCTCCGCTGCAGGGACGCGTCATCGCTGTGGCGGGGCACGTCGCACCTCGCACCTTGAAGCTGCACCAGTGAGACGAGCGAGAGGGCTGCTAGCCTCCGCTCTCTGGGTGACATCGCCCGGCGGACTGAAAGTTGATGACCACAGGGGCGGGGCCGGGGCACGAACGCCCAGCCTCTCGGGTTCAGAGCTGTCTGCGGCCGTTGACCGAGCCGCACTGGGCAGACCGTCAGAGCTGCTAAAGCTCACTGCAACGACGGCGGTCGGCTGCGTCCCTTCGGTGCTCTGCATGGGGTTCACGAGTCGCGCTTGAGGGAGCAGTCAGCCGTGTTCCAGGCTATCGGGTGCAGCTAACGCACGCGGCTGCACTTAACCGTGGCACGAATAGGAACACGGCGTCCACTAGGCTGGGCGATTGGGCGCTAACACTGCAGATTCCGGCATCGGCGCTGCCCCAGGCACGCACGATGTGCGGCGCCATCACTGAGTTCAGCAGAAAGCCTGCCGTGTACTTAGACGTAATAAAGTCAGTGACACACTTACCTGTGATTCTCTGCACGCTTCGGTGTGAGTCATCCCTCTCTCCCAAACTACACCTCTCGGTCGTTCTGACATATTGCAACCCCAAAGCTCGAGGGAGGGGGAGGGGGCGGGAAGGGCGGGGGTTGTAACAGTATATACAGAGTGTCCACAAAGTCTCTTAGCTGCGGCGATCTCTGCATGTCTCACCTTGCAAGGCGCGTACGGTTGGCGGCACATTTATGTCGCCGTATAAACTAGGGGCTGGGATTCACTGCTCGCGGCTGCTGTTGTCTTGGGAGATGGGATGCAACATTATTGCAATTAAAACAATGAAATTAATTAATTATGTTAATTGCAATTGAAAACACTGTACACACTAACATCTAGCTGTCTTCAGTTGTCTATTGAACCATGAGTCTGGCTGGAAGGACACTGCTGCTGTCAGCTACGGTGCCGACTTCTGAGGCCACACTGATGGGGCATTAAGGCCCCCATCACGCTGTAACCCTATTGGAGGCTTGACTTACATGACCTGGATGGTGTGCGTCAACCACCTCCGAGTGCGTGGACAACGCTGCTGCTCATCCTGTTCCTGTGGCAGACACTGATGCTGCTGGCTCGTGTTTCCTAAACGACGGCTGAGAGCCAGTGAACACTTCAGGTGGACCTGGAGCGTAACTCCTGAGTGCAAAACTTTGACATCCATGAGAGCACTTTGGAGATCGATACGCAGAACTGGAGGCCGCCAAATCCGTAGCCGATTGTTGCCCATGACATAGCAGCTGCACCTGATGCTTCACTGAGCTCACGATGCTGCAAGCGATCTGAGCACAAGCTGGCATTCCACTGCTGTTGAGATGCCACTTTGCTGGCCCAGTTGTGGCACAGTGCTTTGGTAGATAATCCTGTATTACTGCCTAATAAGTGTGTTATTGTTAATGACATTTTCTTGGCGCTCTCAAGCGTAACTAGGACCTAACCAGCACAGCCCACCCGACTCTCTCCTGACGGCTGTAGGAGTCTAGGACTGTATTCCAGTTCCTGGTGTAAGCACATGATTGCCAGTGGTAGAGATGTCTATGCCCAGCGCCACACCCACATGTCTAGGACAACAGCATCCGGCCGTCTATGCAGCTCCAATGTGAGGTCAATAACTAAGAGTTGAATTTCGTAACAATGTGGTGTGGTGAGTGACTAACATGTTTTTGTTTTCTTGTTCCGTATTTTCACATGGCCATGTTGAACAGCGGGGACGTTCATGGTACGTTAATAGTGCCATTTGTTAGATTGCACGAACTATAGAAATTTACTTACAGCAAATGAGGTGTCCGAACTGTAAGTTATGTGGAATGGCTTGACATGTGTTCAAGCTATGTCCATGTATAAGGGTTGGTCACGAAGCACACCAGTGTGTAGAATCTCTCTGGGCTTTGATACAGCGTAAATATTACAGTTTAATTGCGTTTTAGGTCTGTTGTGTGTGCCATTTCCTTCTTTTCTGGTGTAACGACAGATGAAATTTACGCAAATGCCATAAACACGAGCAGCGTCTCTGAATGGAACTGTGGAAATCTTTGAAGGGGCAGAATGCTGCACCGAACGGCGTAGCACAGTAGCTAGCACACTGGAATCGCATTCGGGAGCACGACCGTTCAAACCCACATCCAGCCATCCTGATTTAGGTTTCCCGTGATTTTCCTAAGTAGCTTAAGGCAAATACTGGAATGGTTCCTTCGAAAGGGCACTCCCGCTTTCCTTCCCCATCTTTCCTTAATCCAAGCTTATGCTCCATCTCTAATGATCCTGTTTTCGACGGGATGTTAACACTAATTTCCTCCTCCTCTTCCTCCAGACAGCCACATTGTTACACATTTTAGTGGAATACGGGCAAGGCAGTGAAGCATCGTGTAGGAGACCTGAACACTGGGAAGCCGTTGGGTGCCAAGGACTTATTGATTTAGGAGAAAATAAAATAATGTTGAGTGTACCCGCCTATTCCATTGATCCCGCAGCAGCTAACCTCAAGCGCCATTTTCGGGGGAAGCAATCGAAGATGTATCTATTTTTATTTGTGATGTAAAGGCTGCCGCCAAATTGGGAAGATGGTCGGAAGAAACGTCCCTGAATACGGCTATATTACGGTTAGTGTGTGACACGAGAATGTAATTTATGTACCACGAGACACTCAGTAGGCCCCAAACGTCTGATGAACTGGCTAACGATCTAATACAGTGCTATCGGAAGCAGAACAGCGCGAAGTGCTTTAGGGAAAAACTCAATAGACTATAGCAGAAGCATGGAGAATTAGTGGAACCCTTCTCTGACAGGAATTGCAAACTGAACTCGCAAACGTCTGAATTAACGCAGAATGCGGAGGGCAATAGTGATTCTGGATGTGTTTCTAAGAGGTATTTCTGCTGAAACGTCAGGGAGGGACAGAATGAAGAACCCAAGTGACTTACTTCCTGCCATTAGAACGGTTACGCAATTTGGGGAAATCGGCACTGCTACACGAAGACAGAGATATCGCGGCGTTTTTTCTTCTGAACTGAAGTGTTTTAGAAGTGGGCGCACGGACCACTTCAGGAAACAATGTCGTCAGCCAGAATACTATGAATGTGAAGAGGTGGGCCATTAAGCACGTGATTGTTAGAAGAAAGCAGGAGACAACAACGTTCCAATAATCGGTCGTTAAACAAGAAGGCCGGCCGAAGTGGCCGTGCGGTTAAAGGCGCTGCAGTCTGGAACCGCAAGACCGCTACGGTCGCAGGTTCGAATCCTGCCTCGGGCATGGATGTTTGTGATGTCCTTACGTTAGTTAGGTTTAACTAGTTCTAAGTTCTAGGGGACTAATGACCTCAGCAGTTGAGTCCCATAGTGCTCAGAGCCATTTGAACCATTTTTGAACTACCGATACCTCAATGCCCGCACGCTGACTGATGCACATCCGATACGAAACATAACAGAGATTCTCGACAACTTGCATCAGTGTAACTATTTCTCCATAGTGAATTTAAAGAACGGATATCAACAAATCAAAGTAGCGCCAGAGTATCGACCAAAGACAGCTTTCTCCGTCCTGGGAGGTCATATCCAATATCGTTGAATGCCATTCGGACTCAAGAAAACAGCTGTTAGCTTTCAGAGATTATTAGATGGTATACTTTGGGGAGTCCGCAGCTCGTGGTCTCGCGGTAGCGTTCTCGCTTCCCTAGCATGGGGTCCCGGGTTCGATTCCTGGCGGGGTCAGGGATTTTCAACTACCCTGAGATGACTGGGTGTTGTTGTGTCGTCTTCATCATCATCATTCATCCCCATTACTGTCGGAGGAAGGCAACGGCAACACACCTCCATTAGGACATTGCCTAGTACGGCGGTGTGGGTCTCCCGCATCGTTCCCCTAAGACTTTGGGGACTGAAACCAACGCAATGTTTGATCTGTCTGTATCGCATAATAGTATTTACAGAGGACATGGGAGAGCATGTACGACGGTTGGAGGAGGTATTCAAAAGACTGAGAACAGTATGTCTAACGCAAAGCATCGATAAATGTCATTTTGCAGCAACGGAAGTAAACTATCTTGGCATATAATTTGCAAGGAAGGTGTGAGAACAGATCCACATTCGGTCACCAGAATTTTTTGCCACCGAAGACAGTTAAGTAGCTTCAGATTTTCATCGCTTTCTGTAATTATTATCTTCGATTCGTAAAGGACTTTGCTGAAATTGCCCAACCTTTGAACCATTTGTTACGGAAAGGAGCAAAATTTGAATAGTCTATCGAATGTCAGCCGGCATTCGATACTTTAAAGCGAGCACTGAACATCGGATCCAGTTTTGGTATTCACCGATTTTGAAAAATAATTCATTCTGTTTTGCGATACAAGTAATACGGATCTTGGATGTGTCCTAGAACACTATATAGATGATAAAGAGCGTCCTGTAGCGTACGCATCCCGACAGTTGAACAAAGCAGAGCAAAATAATTCCACAACTGAGAAGGAGATACTAGCAATAATTTATAGTATTACGCACTTTCGCTATAATTTATGTGGACAAAATTTTAAGGCGTTGACACATCACACTGCTCACAAATGGGTATAGGACTGAAGAACCCTTGCACAAGATTAGTTGTGCAGCGTTTAATTTAATTTGACTATGAGGTAATACACAAACGAGGGAAAAGGCTTGCTAACGCCGACAGATTGAGTAGAGTAATTGCAGTTCTGCAAACACTGTGTAGGAGGGTTGCTGAATGGTGAGTGGTCCAAGCTGCTGATGCTGACTGTCAACAATTATTCGAGACGCAACCTCAGTTCGTGGCACACGATGGCTTGCTGTGCAGAACAACAAAGTGTGGTTTACGAGTGGTAGAACCTGCAGTGAACCTGCAAAGTCTTGGCACAAGCACATGATCACATATTGTTAGGCCATGGTGGGCGAAGAGCAAGTGAGAGATGAATTGCCGAAATTTTTAGTGGAAGATTAGAAAACGAGATGTCGAGCAACATGTCAGGAACTGTGTACCTTGTACGCAACAAGCCACTGACCGATTCCATTACAATGTCTACCAGAAGCATTAAAATCATTTGAAATGCTTGGACTGGACATTGAAGCCCGTACAATAAAACACCAGCAGGAAACATATACATATTCACTATCATTGGCCATTTCTAGCGCTATGTACGAGGGCTGTTCGGAAAGTAAGGTCCAGTCGGTCGCGAAATGAAAACCGCAGTTAAAATCAAAAATTTTTTATTCTCAACAGTTAGCCAAGCCTTTCAGCTACCTCTCTAAATAGTCGCTGCTCCGACTTAGACATTTGTCGTGGCGTTGTACAAACTTTCCAGTATCCTCGTCACAGAAATCAGTCGCCTGTGCTTTCCGCCAATTCTCTTCACTGGTCTGTCTTTCGCTGTTTGAGCCAAAATGTTGTCTTTGCAGCCAGTGGTTCATGTGAGCAGAGATGAATAACGGAGGGAGCCAATTAAGGACTGTATAGTGGATGATCAAACACTTCCCATCGAAAACGCATCCCATCTTCATTGCCCCTGCAGAATACGGCTGAAAATTTTCTTGAAGAAAGAAACACATTACATTTATGTTATGTGGGCTGCAAAGCTTCAGGCGAAATCTCTCACATACTTGGCGGGAGACACTGTTGTTTTATGCATTTCTACATGATCACTTTGCTCTCTGAACTGAAAAGAGCGATGTCAAACGATCGACAAGCACACTAAAGACACTGCCCAACATATCTTAGCAAAGTTCCGTAAAATTTTCACAGTGGTTTCAATTTCACGTCTAATCGGACCTTACTTTCCGAATCCATCTCGTAGTAATAGTTGCAGTTCTTGAGCAAAGAGAATACAGATGCTCAGCCGGTAATAAATAATTGGTTGCTCACATTTGGCAATCAGGGCATACTAATTACAGACTAGGGTACCAATTTAATGTCTGATCTTATGAAACAATTGTGTTGATCACTCCAAATTCGTAAGCTGAGAACAAGCCCTTTCCACCCTCAAGCCAACAGAACGGAGAGAGCTCATCGCACGATTTCCAAAATGTTGAGCTATTATGTTAGCAGTAATCATGAAAATTGGGACATATATTTAAATTTTGTAACTGCTGCATACAATTCTAACCTCCATATGGCTACTGGTCTTTCGCCATACGAGGAAATATATGGGACAAAATACCTTCACCCTTCGAAATGATTAAGCCGAAGCTTGGATCCAACGTCGAATCAGTAAAAAAGTTTTCTAAGAACTTGCGAGACATTTGGCAACAAGTACAACCTGTAAATAAGGAAAGCCACAGAGAGAAAAGAGCACGTAGTACAAGATGTAGGAAAGTTACCACATTACAGGATTGACCAATGAGTGTTAGTAACGAACCCATATACACCAAAAGGCGAAACAAAGAAATTCCTGACCTGATACCATGGACCACACTAAGTAGTGGAAATGCCTTCACCTTTCAACTTTAAAATACAGATACCAACAAAGACATTCACGTGGGACACATTAAGTCTTTCAAGGGAGCTTCTGATGCACTGTCACAGATACCAGCACCATCTGCAGTACATAAGGCGAAGCCTCGTGGAACAAAGAAGAAACAGAAGACTGGTGACAAGTTTACGTCTAAAATGCCTTACGTCCTTACCTACACCACATCAGTAGATAAGAGTTGAGATTGTTGTTTGCCTATATTGCACTTCGTTTGTTTTGTGTAGATTTTAAGGAAGTTTTTGTTCCATTTGTGGTATGTTTTGAAGTGTTTTTCATTTGTCTTTATCGATACTATGTTGTTTTTGTATACGGGGCTTGTATAGTTTTGTCAGGGTAACCTCGCCTTCTGAATGGAGGGAGAGATGATGATGCCAGAAAAATGGCTAGGATATCTTCAGCTCTATACAGATGGTTCAAAAATAAGGATGAAAATTCATACCAGATGCGCGTTCTTCTGTCCAGAATCTGGAAAAGAAAGAAAGTTTCGATTATTGGGCGATGCTTCCATTTTTCTAGCTGGAACTTCCGCTATTATAGAGGCAATCAAATACGCAAGACTCTCAGAATACCCAAGGCAGTAATAACCATCGATCCTCAAAGCGCTCTGAAGCAATTAGTTACAGGAACTGGGACAAAAGAACTACTAAATATACTCTCGACATAGTGGATAATTATAACCAAGCTAAGAAGACCGGTCAAAGTATAGAATTAGTATGGGCCAAATCACATTCTGGCATTCTATACAATGATAAAGCTGATCAAGTAGCGAGAGATGCGATTAGCACATGAAGACATATGGAGATTAATCTCCCATACACAGAATACTTCTTAATAGTGAAAGAACAAGCGCTACTCTCGTAGCAGGAAGAATGAAATGAAAGTCAAAAAACAACAGGTAAAAGCTATGCACATATACAGACATTCATAGCAACACAGCCATAGTTTGCGATGCCCAAACATTCCAGAAAAAGTATAACATCCATTTTGAGAATGCATCTCAATCATGGATCTTTCCCTGCCCATTTACATAGAATCGGCTTATCGGAGACATCCTACTCTCAGAGTGAAGAAGAAACAACTGATGACTTTAACCACATCTTATTTCAGTGAACTGTAGATGCTATAAGAAAGCCAGATTCAACTTTTTAAAGGAGCTTTTAAGGCTTGCTCCCTACCAGCTGCTTCGCACGATCCCAGTTCTCTGAGACAGAACCAGGAGGATCTACGATCCATATCCAGATTTACCAAACAAGATGTAAAAGTTTAAACGGAATTATGACTATTGAACTTAACTAAAGAAATGAATTAACAACTAAGTGGTTAGCTGTCAATTGTGTCTATGTGTATATGTATGCATATGTATGCTATATGTGTGTGTGTCAATATATCAAATATGAGATGACTAAAAAGTTTGTGTTATAAATCAATAAAATAAGTGAAAGGTTTCTTTCAGGTAAATATACGAAAATGGCAAAGGTACAGACCAAAGACGTATTAATAATTTCAGAGTGAAGTGGTGGCTACACTCTAATGTCGTTGGAAGACCTACAGAGATGCGAAAGGAAAAGTGTTAAACACTGCCCAAGTAGGATGATATAGATTGACATACAGGAATGCGAGATCCAGTTATTCCTGGGAAAAACTGAAGCAAGCAAATGTCAAAGGAATATGTTGACGTCGTATCCATATTTTTAGAGAGTAGGCTAGGCACACACTCTGTCTACTCAGTTTATTCACCAGAGGTAGTCACAGTAAATTATTTAGAACACAGGAAACCAGTAGGTATGAACAGAGTGGAATTATGGGATAGTAGAATAAAAATAAACGGTGCGACTTGTGACTTAGCAGGCACAACATTTAGTCTACCAGATAGATCACTAGAACAACCACACTTAAGTGGGAACAACCTATGTTGTATTGGCCTGAGAAACTGCCAGACATGCTGCCTACACAAAACTTAACCTTCCTAAATAATACTCTGAATCCAGACATTCTATGCTCACTATACGAACTACTAGCAATGAAGGGAAACTTACATAAAAAAAATGTTCTGGCACATGCAGGAATATGGCCATAGACAACACCATGGTATCATGACTGTAAGCGAGACATTTACAAGCATTAAAGTGGTTCTGATTGCAAGTTATGTAATCTACTTCTGTTTCAAACGATGTCACTCCACCACTGAAATTTACCTGTGTATAAAATACTCTTTGATTGACTTGTCAATAAATCTCAGACATAACAAGCGAATTACATGTAAGTAGTAGGA
The DNA here is from genome assembly GCF_023898315.1 of Schistocerca nitens. Lineage (NCBI taxonomy): Eukaryota > Metazoa > Arthropoda > Insecta > Orthoptera > Acrididae > Schistocerca > Schistocerca nitens. The sequence goes on along the minus strand of NC_064614.1, from coordinate 709,035,701 downwards.
CAAAGCCGCCACCATCCCACATTGCATTGACGTCAAATTTATTCAAGATGGCGTATCCAAGATGTCGGCGATAGATATGGCAACGCCGCAATGACATCATGGTGGGCAGTTCAAATTTTGGTGGCAAAATAGGTCAGTTGGGCTACCTTCACTAACCTAACCCCTTCCCCTCTCCCCCTCCACTCCCCTAGAAAATGGCGGGAAGTTCAACTTTTGGCAGGAAAAGGTCAATTGTGCTTCCTCCACTAACCTGAGAAAAGACAGGAAAATAGTTCACTTGGGCTACCTCCACTAACCTAAGTCATCTGACAGCCTCCTCTCCCTTGGAATTGGCAGGAAAAGGACTCAGCCTATGCTGGGCCACAGGAGAGAGGAAGGAGTGTAATTTATTTATTTTGAAACAATTTATTTAGGGACGGATTTCACATAGTTTATTTATTACAATGATACAAAACACTCGCTCTGACATGCTTGGGGTCACAATACACAGCCTAGAGACCAGCAAACTACTCGTAAATCACCTAAACAACGCAGTACACTGGTGTACAGACACGCAAATAACTCGTAAATTGTCAAAATAATGCCTGTATAATCCTCTTCAAATAGGCTTGCTAATTGTAAACTGTCGAAATAATGCATCGAACAGCCTACAGACCTGCAAACTACTCGTAAATCACTGAAATAATGCAGTACACTGATTTGCAGTGACGCAAACAACTCATACCTTGTCAAAATAATGCATGTAAAAGGATCTGCAAACACACTTGCTAATCGTCAACTGCAGAAACTGAGAATTGCACAGCCTGCACACTTATTCACAAAATAATGCAACAGATACAAAAACAACTCATAAATTGTCAGAAGACAATGCATGTGTAAGACTATGCAAAAAGCCGAAAATAATGCAGTGCACAGACAATCATTGCACATAAAAAACTCTTCCGAACTATCATCAACTGCAACATATCAGCGAACTCTTCCTTACAAAGGTCGCAAGGCACACACTCTCGACGGCATGCTCACACTAGTCACATACGCAAGACGCCTCTGGGCTGCACACTTATGTGTACCGTTGTTGGGATGACGCCTCTCCACCTCTGATCCAGCAAAGACCAAACTGCAGAGCGACTCACTACTGTAGGCGCAGATAAAAGGTTGCCAGTGTTATACTGACATCACAGGTCTATGTAAATATCAGCCAAGTCTCTCTCTCTAAATGTGCTATAGCAATCTGTTGTAATGCTTCCCAGAACAGCACAGGGTGCTTTCTTCCTAGCGATCCTAATGCGACGTGTGAGAGGCATCTAGCCACGCAGCTTGGCTGATGCTTTGCTTTGAAGTGTTTGGATAGCAACTCACGATCGCAGGCGCAGCTAGAAGGTTCTCAATGTTATACTGACGTCACATGGCTATGAAAATAAGAGCCAAGTCTACCACTCAGAAATCGTAAAGTGCCATAGAAATAGTTAACGGTCGCTTTTGTAGGAGCTTTGGCGATGTCTCAGCTTCTCTGCATGTAAATTCTTGTCCTAATAGGACCTGCTAACGAAAATAGCCCAAATAATGCCGAATGCATTCCTCCTGATGGTCCTAACGTGGCACCCCATCCATCACGTTTTACCCTTCCTGGAAACCGTTAAGTCTTGCTTTCAACAAATAGCCCCAAAACGCAAATGTTCTCACCGCTATGTAGAGGCTCCTATGCCCCAGCGCAAAGGATGTCTTGCGAATGAATGGAACAATCTGATCGGTTCTTACTGAATTTACCCTCCAAATTACTGACGCTGCCAGTGTATAAGCAATGTCCCGCCTTTTTCTTTCTGAAGATGAGACTTTCCATGGCAAAACTATTTTGTTCATATCGCCATATTGCACTGACAGCAAACCCTGCAAAAGTGGCCCACAGATTGTCAAATACAGAAAGACTCTTGCTCAATTACACTGCTCTGCCACTGAGGTACGGAAGCTTGATTATTTCAGCGTGAAACCAATCTCCACGTACCATATCAATGTGGTAAACGAACAATTCGTATCCTGCGCCATACAAAATTGCCCCTTTTGCATCATGCATATAGCAATCGACCGCCAGACACTCATACATGTACTGTGAAGACAGACAGCGTAAGCACATGCACCATATACACTCACTGCAGCACTAGATAATTTCTGCGAGGTCGGGTGGTCATCCACCACAGCCGATGGTCACAAGATGGCGTCAAAGTAAAAGTTCGAAATGTGTCTCTCCACAAAAACGTAAATTTTGCGACAAGAAAGAAATCGTGTGAAAACTGCAAGGGCGAAATTAAGAAGCTAAATGAACGAATTAGTAGCCTACATTTCGTAATCAATGCCCTGAAAATGGATATTACTAAAATTCAAGAAAGAAAAACCGAAGTGAACACGCCACGTTTTGTGAAAGATAGTTCGACAGTTTCCGAAAAGTGGACAAAGGTGAAGTGCAGCGGTCGCAAACAAAAAGTACATGATCAAGAGAATTGTGAAATAAATGTAAGCTTCGTGCACAACTTATTTCAAGTACTTTCCACAACAGATTGTGGAAGTGCAGTGTTTAGTGATAGTGCTCATGAACCATGTGAAAAGCAAAAGGATCTTGTAAATAAGCCAGAACAAAAGAATTCGTTGACGCAGAAAAATAAGAAATCCGACGTAAATTTAGTAAACAAACATCTGCCGACCTTATGTAGTTCCGATGGATTATCGGCTTGTGTGAAAAAGAAAGAGGAAATAAACAACTCAGTTAGGCCTACATTTTGTAGCTCCAAAACAATTACAAAAATCGAAATATATTCAGACAGCCAAGGGCGGAACATAGCTACTGACTTTCGTAATAAAAGCAATGTGAACTTAACTTCCATGGTGAAACCAGGTGCGAAATTCTGCACAGCAACTGCAATAAGCCACGAAAAAATTCCCACATTAAGCAACAAAGACTTTGCGGTTTTCCTGGCGGGAACAAACGACGTCGCAAGAAACGAAAAACAAGATCTGTTGCTTTCACTAAAAAGGCGACTGTATGAACTAAGATGTACTAACGTCATTGTATTTTCAGTACCACAACGTCATGACCTAGCGGAATGGTCCTGTGTTAACAAAGAAGTGGAGAGTGCAAATAGTGAGATGAAACAGATACGCAAACGATTCGAAAATGTGACTTTCATTGATATAAGCAAACTAGGAAGGAGATTCCATACTAGACATGGTTTCCACTTAAATAGATTAGGAAAAAATTTCGTAATTGCAAAAATAATAGAAATAGTAAATGCCAACACGAAACTAAGTTGTGACACTTCAAACGTAATACCCCTCAAGGACAAGACCCACAAACTACTTGGTGAATCTAAAAATGAAGCATCACCACTACAAGTGTGATGTTCTGACATTGCAAGAAAACACACCAAGTGCTAGTAGTTCACAAGGAAGCATATCAAAAACAACAGAACCAATACCTGAAGTATCAGAAACAGATACACCATCATCATCACCAACAGCAACAACAACAACAACAGAAATGACAGCATCAATGACACCTGGAGCTACACCAGCAGCAGCAGCAAGCAACTCACCATATCCCAGTGAACGACCTACAAGGTGCAGAAAACCTGTCCTTCTGGAGGATTTTTGGTACCTCGCCACGGCAAGGAACGGAGTATGACACCACAAAATACCTTATTTAAGTCAGTAAGGCAGAGAAATCTACAACAAGGTATTTACAACTTTAAAATAATCCACCAGAATGTACAGGGCTTGAGCAAGAAATATGAACAATTAGACGTGTTTGTAAATGAAACTATGCCTGATGTGCTTGGTATTAGCGAACACTGGCTATCTGATGCCAAATTAGAAATTTTTAAATCTCTAAACATGGTACCAGCTAATAAGTTTTGCAGATCTACTATCAGAGGTGGGGGTGTATCAATGTATGTTAAGAGCACATTTGATTTTAATTCTGTAAATGTAAGTAAATATTCATTAGAAGGGACAATTGAATTATGTGCAGCATGTATAAAGATACCAAATGATGAAATTTATGTTATATGTTTATATAGACCACCAGGTGGAAACTTCGAAGTTTTCTTAACAATGTTTTGTGACATGATAGAGAATGTTTTTATATCACACCTGAACAAGTTAGTAATTATAGGAGATTTCAACATAAATGTATTAGCAGATAAGTTACACACTAGACTATTCAAGAATACTCTGCTTGAATATAATGTAAGATACCTGATAAACACTGCAACCAGGGAGACTGAAACATGCCAGTCTGCAATAGATAACATAATCACTGGTATTCATCTTTACGATCTTACATCTTCTGTTATTATAAGTGCTTTGTCAGACCACCATGCAGTAGAACTAAGTGTGCACATAAAAAAGGTTCCCACACACAGTTGCTATAGATATATTAGGGTGAATACAGACCAAAATATAACTCAGTTGAATAATATGCTAAGGAATGTGGATTTGAACAGTGTTCTAACGACACTTCATAGTTATGGCAAATTCTCAAGTGAACTATTCTACATTCTTAATCAAGCCTGCCCATTAATAAAAAAGAGAGTTCAGTCACATGGTGTAACCCGAAACTGGATATCAAGTTCAGTCATTGAGGCTAGAGAAAAACTAAGATGGTATGAGTATGCTATGTTAAATGACTTGAGCAATAAAAAATTAAAAGAAGAATTCAAAAAGTATCAGAAATACTATGTAGACCTCCTAATTTCAGAAAAACAGAAACATTTTGAAAGTGTCATTCAAAACTCAAATAATATCTCCAAAACATCATGGTCACTAGTAAATAGAGAAATAGGTAAATCTGGGAACCATACAACTGAAAATCACTTGCTGATAAACGGCACAATAGAAACTGATCAGAATAAGATAGCAGATCTATTTAACAATTACTTTGCTTCTGTTGGCTCCAGCATAAACAATCAGCTTAAAAATCATAAATACAAATTCAGAGGAACACCAGTGTCAGGAAGTATATTTTTGATGCGAACAAGTAAAGAAGAAATAATTAAAATAGTGAGTAGCTTAAAGAATTCCCATGCAGCAGGATATGATGGTCTTAGTCTGGACACTCTTAAGAAATGTATACATAAAATGGCATCACCTTTATCAACAGTTATCAATTCTCATATGGAAGATGGTCTATTTCCAGATGAGTTGAAAATTGCCCGAGTTGTGCCTATTTTCAAAAAAGGAAACAGGAATTTAGTAGAAACTTTCGACCCATTTCTGTTCTTCCAATAATATCCAAAATCGTTGAGAAACTAATATACATAAGAATCTGGAACTTCCCGGTATGCAAAAAAGTGATTTCTAAGGGGCAGTATGGGTTTGTCAAGGGGTCATCCACCATTACAGCAGCATCAAACTTAATCGAAGGTGTCACTCAAGCAATAGATAATAAAGAACATGTATGTGGCATCTTTCTAGACTTACAAAAAGCATTTGACTGTGTTGATACGACCATATTGCTGGACAAACTGTGGAACTATGGCATTCGAGGCACAGCCCATAATCTGATGAGGTCCTACTTGACGAATAGGAAGCAGTTTGTGTCTATTAGCACTACAGAGGGAACATACAAATCAAACACCACTGACATAAATTTTTGTATCCCACAGGGGTCAATATTGGGACCACTTCTTTTTATTATCTATGTAAATGATATTCAGTCCATAATAAACCATGCAACAGCTATCTTATATGCAGATGACACCACGTTAATATGCAGCAATCCAAGCTATTCACAGCTCGAAGTGGAATCCAATACTGCAGTAGGCTTAATTCTGCAGTATTTTAATGAAAATAAACTAAAATTAAACACAAATAAATCTGTCTATATTGAATTTGATCTTGGGAGGCAAAAAACTCATGAAAACCAAATCTTAATGGGTGACGAATACATTAAAAAACAATACTCGACCAAATTTCTTGGCCTGACACTAGATGCAGAGTTAAACTGGTCATGTGAATGATATTTGCAAAAAGCTATGTACTACCATATATGTCCTAAGAAAACTGACACCTTTTTGCAACATCACCACTCTGAGGCAAATATATTTTGCACTATTTGAATCCCATCTAAGTTATGGGATAGAGGTATGGGGATCCAGCAGTAAAAGTAATATGAAAAGTGTACTTACCTTACAAAAGAAGGCACTTAGAATTATGGGAAAGAAATGTGCCAGGGAGTCCTGCAGAAATTTGTTTAAAGAATTTAAAATACTAACTGTTCATAACCTGTATGTGCTGAAGATAATCATTATGTCAGTAAACAGTAACAAAACACTTAATAAAGAAATACACGATCACAACACTAGAGGTAGAGAGAGACCCCACATCATCTCTCATAGAACAACACTTTATGAGAAAAGCCCTCACTATGCAGGCATAAAACTACTGAATTGCTTCCATCCTAATGTCTCCAAATTGCCCATTACAAAACTAAAAATGAAATTAAAATTATGGCTCCTAAACAATCCTGTATATTCAATAGATGAGTTTCTAGATTTAGTGCACTCGTATGATGGAAGACCATCTATCTAAAAATATATGTAATCTCAGGTCTTAGACTGTGTCACAAACTGTAAATATTTGAATGTCAGATATGAATACTGTTACAAACTGTAGACTCCTTAATCTAAGTATGGCAATAACAACTTTTTTTTCTGTATAGTCCATATATGTAACTCTGTTCTATCAACTAAATTTAGAAAAAGTTGTGTAGATAAAAGTGCCAGCCAATAATATGTAACCCTAGTAGTAAGGCTCTGACTTATCCAGAAGACTGGAACAAAAAAAACCTTTTTTTGTAATCAGTTGATGTTGGATCAAAATAAAATAAATAAATAAATAAATAAAAATAAATAAAAGTTATCTGCTTCCGATGCATGACCAGAGCGCCCTCAGCAGACCGAAGTCACTCTGTGAACTGTTGTACGAAGTTGGGCTTGTTTCCCCTCAGCACAAAGACGTTACTGTTTCTGGCCCTGACCTACTTACTTTCTTGCTGTCTACACCGATCTCAGACTCTGGAATTACAAGAAAACATGTATTTTCACACAGTTTCCCAGAATATTATTCGATTTGCGCGATACTTCTCGATATCAAGCACACAACAATGCCGTTTGCATAGCAGCATTACTGACACAGTAGAACTCTGAAGATATAGACTCATAATTATTTCTCTAGAAACTCGAAACTTTAGCGAGGTGGAGCGTGCTGTAAACCACTAAGTAAGTAGAAACTTAGGCCTATACCGACTGCAAAGACCTTTCCATGAAAATTCGGAAAAAATAGAGAAACTGATATTTCCACTGGCGAATACCAATGTCGGTATGTAACAGATTCCAAATCATTCTTATAATTTACAAAGTTAACTAAGGTGTTTCTCATGTCTAGAGAACCAGCAAACGTGTCTTCCACCTGTCTTTCACCTGCTAGATGCACTCACGACAATCGATGTTCCCTCAACTAAATAAAAGCGCGAAATGTGCAGAAGCAGTCAACCAGACAATTTACATGGGAGAGAATAATGGTCCAGTGCAAACACATGTCCATATTGAATCTCCTCAAATTCTCACGCGATCACGAAAGCTGTCCAACACATACTAAGTATTAGTTCGCTATTCGGCCGTCTAGAGGGCAATATGGTTTAGTCAGCTACAATCCTGCATCCCAACAGGCCTCTCCATTCGGACAGTTCCTACTATTAGCCAGAAATGTTAATCATTCCTGCCACAGGTCACCGGCGCAGCACGCCAAGCACACATAGACAGAATCATTCTAGAAAACTGGCCACATATATATTTTACCACTGTACTTACAATTAAATATTATGATTGCAGTCTTAATTGGAAGACATCTGACAATGAGCGAAGTATCGGAAATACATCCTGCTGACGGCTGTGGCCCTGGAAATAGAAATATCTGTGCCATTCTTATGACTTGACATACTTTTCCCTTTACTATCACAATATTCCGCGTCATATCCATACCTTCCTTTCGACTGGACGCAGCCATTTCCTTTGCACATGTCGGAACACAAACATATACTTTACAAGCCTGATGCAAGGCGAACCTACCACTCATCCCCTACTACTAAGTAATATACTTCGCCAATAACTGATTGCTGGCGATACGAAATAATACTGACCGAAAATCAGCGATGGGTGAACATGTCTCATAAGGTTTTCCTGCGAGTGGTACCACTGTGTCTTAGAAAGAGATGCCTAATCGCCTTACAAACCGCCAGATTTTAAAAACACGACCATTTTACTATCACTATCGGTCCTGGTTCGGCAGGTGCATAAAAGTATCCATGTTAAAAGCTATTCTGGCTTAATAAATCGAGGTATGGCATTAACTCCGAATGAAGTGGTTTTTCCAGACAAATACCAGACACTGAATATAGAAGGTGATCGCCGGAGTCATGGGCGTACCCAGCATGGGGCAGGGGGCAGCTGCACCCCCCCCCCCCCCTAGAAGATTTTCGAACTCGTTCGCGCAGATCCGGGAGTAATTTTTTCGTCTTCTGCACGTTACTGTCGGCAGGGAAGTTTATATAAATACTAAATTTAGCGATAAGCAATCCGCTCTGCTATTCGCAGGCATGTTACGTAGCCAAGGAACAGCGTATTCACTAATAGGCAGTAAGGTTGGTTGGTTGATTTTGGGGGAAGGAGACCAGACAGCGAGGTCATCGGTCTCATCGGATTAGGGAATGACGGGGAAGGAAGTCGGCCGTGCCCTTTGAAAGGAACCATCCCGGCATTTGCCTGGAGCGATTTAGGGAAATCACGGAAAACCTAAATCAGGATGGCCGGACGCGGGATTGAACCGTCGTCCTCCCGAATGCGAGTCCAGTGTCTAACCACTGCGCCACCTCGCTCGGTAATAGGCAGTAAGGGATCATGACTATGTGAAGTTTCTAACGAACAACATCGTTTCTCCTACCATATTTAAATGTAAAATGCTTTCCTGCTCCTAAACTATTAATTTTTTAGTTACAGCTGACTCTAACTGTAGATTAATAGCAGTTGACGTGCAGGTTATGACAAGCAGTAGATAGCGAGACATTTAGTGCAAGTGATGGTGTACAAGCCATTTTAATAAAGAAATATTATCGAGCATCATACGTTCATTGCTCAAGCCACAAACTCAACCTTGTAGTGAACGATGCAAACGCAGTGCCGGAAATGAGGAATACTGTTGCCACTGTGAAAGACACTATAAACTTTTTTAGAAAATGTCCGCAGCTCGTGGTCGTACGGTAGCGTTCTCGCTTCCCGCGCCCGGGTTCGATTCCCGGCGGGGTCAGGAATTTTCTCTGCCTCATGATGGCTGGGTGTTGTGTGCTGTCCTTAGGTTAGTTAGGTTTAAGTAGTTCTAGGGGACTGAGGACCATAGATGTTAAGTCCGATAGTGCTCAGAGCCATTTTTTTTATTATTTTTTTTTTTAGAGAATCGAGTACACGTCGGAAATACGCTCCCAATTTAACAAGAATGTGTGAGATGAGATGGTCTGAAAAATATAAATCCATCAGACTATTTTCTCAAAATTTCCCAGAGGTTGTGAGAGCTCTAGAAAAATTGTCTACTGAGGGAAATTATGCAACGAGGAAAACTGCGTATCAGTAGCATTCGGCCATTACCAAACCAATGTTCATCTTATCTTTACAAACAATAGCCAAATGCTCAACAGTTTTGGAACTAGTAGCTGTTGGAATTGTGTGAACAATATATTTCGTGTGTGACGGAGCAAAGTGCACTGTGTAAAATAGACCTCTTTGACCTCTTTGGCATTGCCTAATACTCTTTGTGTGCGCTGATTCTTGTGTTGTGATCGCTGTAATCTTGTTTTGTTCTTGAATGTGCAAATTAGTGATGGGCTAAACTGCGATTTTCCGATATCAGTGATTTCTGTGAATGCTACTTTTCAGTATCTGTTATTCTTAACTGCGATTTGTCGCAGTTAAGAGTCGCAGTTAAGGAACAGGTCGTGTATCCCTCCGCCACTGCTATTTCTGCGATTTCTGCTACTTCCGCGATTTCTGCTACTTCTGTGACTTCTGCGATTTCTGCTACTTCTGCGATTTCTGCTACTTCTGCGATTTCTGTGACTTCTGCTGCTTCTGCGATTGCTGTGACTCCTGCGATTTCTGCGACTTACTACTGTATGAAAAAGTTACATCTGTCAACACGGAAAATTGCATCGCAACAAACCTGTCATTGGCAAGTATGTTTTACGTTTTTTCTTCCGTTGGCTTTAATTTTGTATTAAAGAAACAACTGTGAAAATATTAATAGTGTAATTAATATGTAAGTAGCCGTACAGTACCGTAATAGTTCGTATTTAGAAAATGAATTCTAACATATTGTTATGTTCACAGGTACCTGAACTACATTTCAGTCACTCAGTAAAGTGATAACTCAAAATATCATTGTCAACAGATCTGAAGAAATTGCCACTGCGTCTTTAGACCGCTTTCGTCAGACGAGAGGTTAGTTTCTAAGCGTTTCGATGGACTTAATTACTTCAGTGAGATCGTTCTTGCAAATGTGATATTCATTATAGCAAATATTAGCAATCTACTCTGTCAATTATATTTCTAGTAATTAATGACAGCAAAAATTGTTTAATAATCCTTGTGTTTTTGCAGACACAGTTCTGACTCTGATTACTGGTTGCTGTACGTATCTATCCACATCAAGGCTGTTGGGAGAGACTCGTGAAGATTCAAGACAGCTCTTAGAGGATTTGCAGTTTAAAAGTGAAACAATTGTGAAATAAGTGTGTGAATGATTAAGCTGTGTTTTATTGAAGTTGTTGTGCGATTTTAAAGGAATAATAAATGTCAAATACAGTGAGTGAATAATAAAAATCTCATTTTCCACATGTTTAAGCCGTCCTATACCCATAATTTTCCGCCACTTACATATTGGTAAACACTTGTTGGAGAGCGACATGCCGCCCCCTCCCCCCCCCGCCCCCTTTCTCCACAATCTTGGTGTGACACTGACCTGTATGTAACATATCCCGAAGTCTACAATATGCATTTTGAGGCTGTTGATATGAAAGTGGGAAGTACAGATCTTCCAGTTAAATCAGGAATAGCTTAAGTGCATTACTTGAAAGTAACACAGGAAAAGCTTACTTATGTAGGTGGTAGTAGTGTCGGCAAAAAGTTCTTGTGTGTGAAGTTGCCATGTAGAACACCAGGTGTAAAACTTTTCTCCCGAGTCTTGAACTGTGCCGGAACAAAAGTGAGGCATTCATATGACTGTTTTCATTTCTCTACACTTATACAGATGTCTGAGTTCTGCTGTGTTAACACTGCAAAGTCCTGTAGGCATGTGGAGTATTAACCAAAACTGTTTTATTGGAAGCAGAATCAAACACATTTGTTACGTTACTTGATATTTTCAGGAGAAAACGGCAATGTTGCTTCTTATTAATATAATACATTCAGAGTCACAGCAGTATTTGACCAACCATAACTGATGCTGAATGTGCATGACGTCATCTAATATGAAAGGCTTATTTCAATAGTGGTACAAGTCCATTACCTCCACTTTTCTGTCTATAATGCTTCTGAAATTAGTGATCCAAACAAACATAAATAAAGGTTCATCTCTAGCAAGAAGCCATATGCTTGAATATTTCTGGTATCTCAACTGCAGATTTTTCAGCGCTCATTTAACTTTACGACTCTATATCTCAAAATTAACAAAAATGGACTTGTACCACTATTGAAATAAGCCCTTCATATGCACACACAGCACATCGATCTCGTGAGGCACAAGGCTCTCATAACGAAGTACGTACGTCGGTCAACAGATGACACTAGGAAAAGTATGTTAACTGCGCTTTTTAGTTGCTACTTGCGACTCTTAGTTGCGATTTGTCACAGAAATCGCAGTTTGACTCGGTAGCGAATAGCGTAGTATGAACTTTGCTCAACAGATGGCAGTGCTAACTGCGCTTTTTAGTTGCTACTTGCGACTCTTAGTTGCGACTTGTCACGGAAATCGCAGTTAGACTCCATAGCGTACCGCAGAGATGGGCGTAGTACGAACTTTGACCCACAGATGGCACTGTTAACCGCGCTTTCTAGTTGCTACTTGCGACTCTTAGTTGCGACTTGTCACGGAAATCGCAGTTAGACTCCATAGCGTACCGCAGAGATGGACGTAGTACGAACTTTGGCCAACAGATGGCACTGTTAACCGCGCTTTTTAGTTGCTACTTGCGACTCTTAGTTGCGACTTGTCACGGAAATCGCAGTTAGACTCCATAGCGTACCGCAGAGATGGACGTAGTACGAACTTCGGCCAACAGATGCCACTGTTAACCGCGCTTTTTAGTTGCTACTTGCGACTCTTAGTTGCGACTTGTCACTGAAATCGCAGAAAGCAGTGCTAAATTCGACCAATAGATGGCTCACGTCTTTGAATGTGAAATACTACTTGCGACTGCTAACTGTGACTGAAATCGCAGTTAGATTCTGTAAAGTTGCTACTGTGATATCTGTGACTTCTCAGTAACTGCGATTTCTAACAGATACGCGATTTCCTGCCCACCACTAGTGCAAATATAGTTATTAGTAAGATGTCTCTTTTCTCCTTAATACTTATTCAGCTGTGCAAACCCAATAGGTTATGGGCCCAGCGTGCATTTGGAATAAGTATATCAACAAAATAGTAAGGAGAAAGTATTGGAAAAGTTCCAATTTACGTGAAGTGCGAGTGATCCTTACAAGACTTTACGTGAAGGGCGAGTGATCCTTACAAGACGATCGCAATTTTTTTCCGCATTATTTTTCGGTGTTCTTTACGGCAATAAAAAGCAAGTTACCGTTAAGAATGAGTGCGGCACAAATTCCACAGATTGAAAGACTTATAGGTCACGAAAACTATGCAACCTGGAAGTTCGCAGTAGAAGCGTATTTACGTTTAGACGACCTATGGGACGTGGTAGATGGGACAATGAAATCCACAGATCAGAATTATTCAAGTAAGGATAGGAAAGCAAAATCAAAATTGATATTACTGATTGATTCGGTGAATTATGTTCACGTTGAAAAAGCTGCTACAGTGAAAGAAGTCTGGGACAATTTACGAAGTGCATTCGGGGATGGTGGTCTTACGAGAAAAGTAGGATTATTACGCGAGTTAATTACCACTCGTCTGGACAAATGTAAGAGTGTAGACGAATACGTTAACAAAATATTAACCACGTCAAACCGACTGAGAAACATCGGATTCGAGATCGCTGAAGAATGGATAGGAACATTGCTTTTGGCAGGACTGCCCGAAAGGTATGCACCTACGATTATGGGACTTGAAAGCTCGGGTATACCAATCACAGGCGACAGTGTTAAGGTGAAAATCCTGCAGGACGTAAAGAGTGCTCCAAGCTGTTGTACATTGGAGAAGGAAGGTGCGTCTGCTCTCTACTCAAAAAACAAAAATAAGAAACCGGTGACGTGCTATAAATGTCAGAAGATGGGACATATTGCGTCTCAGTGCAAAGAAAAAGTAAGCCCAGGATCAGACACTCAGCGAAGGAGGTATGTTACTGATAGCCCAGAGAGAAGGACCAATAACAAAGGTAAAGCACTCTCATGTTTTTATTCTTTTGGTGGGATGAGCAACCGTGATATGGAATGGATTTTAGACTCAGGTGCATCTGTGCATATTGTTAAAGACAAATCACTTCTTTATGACATCAAAGATAAGACTCATATGGGAATATCTACTGTTGATGGCAACAAACTCCAGTGTCACCTGGCTGGGAAACTAGATCTACATGTAAGTGTAAATGGTGAATCAGATATGGTTACAGCACACAATGTTCATTATGTGAAAAATGTGGCAACTAACCTGCTGTCTGTAGGGGAAATTGTCAAGAAAGGAAATACAGTCACCTTTGACATGCAGGGTGCAAGAGTAATCAGTGAAAGTGGTGAAGTTATAGCTACAGCAAGTAACGAAAGGGGTATTTTTAAGTTGGATATCATTGACAGTAAACATAAAAATGTTAGTGATTCAGTATATTCAGCAGAAGGTTTTTTATGGCACCGGAGGCTTGGACATCTAAATAGAAAGAGTATGTCTATAATAAAGGATATGGTAAAGGGAATACAGAATTTTAGTGTGTCCAAGGATCCTTGTGAGGCATGTATAAAGGGAAAACAAGCAAGGTTACCCTTCAAGACTAGTAAGAGTAAATCCACAGAAGTCTTACAGTTAATCCACACAGATGTATGTGGTCCGATGGAGTGTGAATTCATAGGTGGGAATAATTATTTTCTTACGTTTATTGATGATTACTCACGATATACTCATGTTTATTTTCTTAGTTCTAAAGACCAAGTGAGTGATATCTTTGAGGAATATTGCAATATGGTTGAAAGATGGACAGGAAAGAAGATCAAGATCATCAGGTCTGATAATGGGAGAGAATATATTAACCAGAAATTGAAGAAACTTCTGACAGAAAAGGGAATCAGGCATCAAACTACCATAAGGTACAGCCCATCTCAAAATGGGGTTGCTGAGAGGGCTAATAGGACCATTGTTGAGAAAGCAAGGAGCATGATGACTGACGCTGAATTATCCAAAGATTTTTGGGCAGAGGCAGTGTCAACAGCTGTATATTTGAACAATAGATCACCTACAAAAGCATTAAAGAGTAGAACCCCTTATGAAATATGGGTAGGAAAGAAACCTGATCTAAGCAATATAATGGTTTTTGGGTGTGTTGCAATGGCACATATTCCAAAACAGCTAAGAGGAAAGTGGGATCCGAAAGCTAAAAAGTATATTTTTGTAGGCTATTGTGAAAATTCAAAGGGCTACCGATTAATGGATCCATTGACTAAAAAGATTGTCACAAGTAGAGATGTAATATTCTTTGAAAATAGAAAGGACTCAGAAGAGAGCAAAACCACTAAGTCAACTGCACCTAGTTCAGAAGGTGAAACCTTGTGTGAGGAAATAGGAAGTGAAGAAGAGGAAGACGACAGCCAAGGACAAATGGAAGCAATTTATGATGACAATGAGTTAGAAGATGAAAAACATGAAGAAACCAATGTAAGGCGTTCTTCTCGTGTACCAAAACCGAAGGAATATCCGGATTTTGAGATGTATACAGCACAGTCTTTTAATGATGAGCCAAGAACAGCAGAAGAAGCAATGAGTGGCCCAAACTCTCAAGAATGGAAAGAAGCGATGAAGAGAGAATTAGAATCTTTATATCAAAACGAAACCTTTGAATGGGTAGATATGCCAGGAGATAAGAAACCACTGCAGGCAAGATGGGTATTCAATCTGAAGAACCCTGAAAGCTCATCACCAAAATACAAAGCAAGACTTGTGGTAAAAGGATATTCACAAAAACTAGGGGTAGATTACGAAGAAACTTTTTCACCTGTAGTCAAGTCCATCATTGAGATATCTTTTAGCCTTGGCAGTAAAACGAAATTTAATAATTCATCATATGGATGTTAAAACGGCATATTTAAATGGGAAATTGGAGGAGGAGATATATGTCATTCCACCAAGGGAAGCCATAAAAACCAGGTCAAAAAGTAAAAAGAGTTGGCGTTTGAGAAAAAGTATTTATGGACTTAAACAAAGTGGACGCTGCTGGAATCGATATCTACATGAAACTCTAATAAATATGAATATGAAGCAATCCAAGGCAGATCCCAGCATTTACTATAAAGGGAGTAAAGGGAGAAAAGAAGAAATAATAATAATGGCAATATGGGTGGACGATTTCTTTATCCTGACTGAAAGTGAAGGCCAAATGAGAATTTTCAAGAAACAGCTGCAAACCAAGTTTAAGGTGCATGATTTGGGAGAAGTTAAACGTTATTTAGGTATGCAAATTACTAAGGATGAAGAAAGACAAGAATTGAGCATAAGTCAATCATCATACACGGAAAAAATATTAAAGAAATTTGGCATGAGTGA
Organism: Schistocerca nitens; assembly: GCF_023898315.1. NCBI lineage: Eukaryota > Metazoa > Arthropoda > Insecta > Orthoptera > Acrididae > Schistocerca > Schistocerca nitens. The sequence continues at coordinate 709,019,687 of NC_064614.1, read as the reverse complement.
TTGCAAACCCATAAGTACTCCAATGGAAGTAGGAGTAAAGTTAAGTGTAAATGAGACTGATGAGGAATGTGACAAGAATGTTCCTTATTTAGAAGCAGTAGGGAGTCTGTTATATTTGTCTCAAACATCACGACCCGACATTGCTTTTGCCACCAATGCAGTGAGCAGATATTGCAGAGACCCAAAGGAAAAGCACTGGAAAGCTGTAAAGAGGATATTCCGATACCTAAGAGGAACCTCAAACTATGAGCTAAAATACCATAGAGATGGTAACGCAAAACTAGAGGGATATAGCGATGCGGACTGGGGGAGTGAATTGGGAGACAGATACTCCACCACTGGCTGCTGTTTTAAATTAATGGGGGGCCTCACATCATGGTCCTGTCAAAAACAAAAAACTGTTGCATTGAGCACCGTAGAGGCCGAGTATATGGCACTATCCTACACCACACAGGAAGCATTATGGCTACGAACATTAATAAGTGAAATAGAACCCAATTTAATTGAGGAACCTACAACCATCTTCTGTGACAATAAGGGAGATATAAACCTAGCTAAAAATGATGTTACTAGTGCTAGGACAAAGCATATTGATATACGGCACCATTTCATTCGGGACCACGTAGAACGACAGAACATTGCCGTGGACTATCTGCGTACAGAAGACATGTTAGCTGACCTTCTGACCAAACCCTTGGAAAGGGAGAAGTTTGAGAAGATTGTGGGACTATTTGGTTTATCTTGTGGAAGCAACACACAAAATATAAGTTCAAGGAGGGGTGTTGGAATTGTGTGAACAATATATTTCGTGTGTGACGGAGCAAAGTGCACTGTGTAAAATAGACCTCTTTGACCTCTTTGGCATTGCCTAATACTCTTTGTGTGCGCTGATTCTTGTGTTGTGATCGCTGTAATCTTGTTTTGTTCTTGAATGTGCTAGTTATTAGTAAGATGTCTCTTTTCTCCTTAATACTTATTCAGCTGTGCAAACCCAATAGTAGCTAATGTCTTGCAGTCTAAGTCTGCAGATACGATCGCGGTGAGGGAACACATCAGAGGAATCCTTGACATGCTCAGTAATGATCGAAAGAAAGCAGACAGAGTAACTAGCGAATTACTTGCAAAAGCACAAGTTATAGCAGAGAAACTGGAAATAGAAATTACTGTTCCACATTTTGCTTGCAAGCAAAAATTCAGAAACAATCCACCATCCCAAAATGACACCGAATATTAGCGACGTTCGCTGGTAATACCATACATCGAATCATTCATGTCATCATTAAATATACAATTTTCACCAGAAAATATACCAGCTTTTGCTCTAAATAAGCTACATTCCTTGAATATGAGCAATTCTAGTGTAACAGCCTTCCTTAAAAGTGCAGAATTGTTTAAAACATTTTATGGATTGGATGATATTGCCGGAGAACTGGAACTATGGTACAATTTGTGGAGGAAAAAGAATATAACTGAAGCTAAATTAAAGAATATGGAAGTCGTTGACCTCTTTAACGAGAGCAATATTTTTTCCCTAGCATGAAAAAAGCACTAAAAACTTTGAGTACTATTCCATGCATAACAGCGATTGTGGAACGATCCTTCAGCACACTTCGAAGAGTGAAGACGTGGCTCAGAAGCACTGTGGGAGAAGAAAGGCTCACAGGATTGTGCCTGATGAGCGTGCACCGCAATTATGTAAAAGAAAACTGCGAGATGTTAGAGAAGAAAGTAATTGAAAAATTTGCGGCAAATCCTAGAAGATTATTACTGAATTAAAAAGTTGTATTTCTAAACAAGTCCATTCTTATATTTAAAATGTTTATTGAAAGCAGTTTTTCACTAGTTTACTGTTTTATTTAATAAGAAATGCTGCATGTTTTCTCGAGTCCTTGTTTCCTGAGAGTAGTATGACCTCCCCCCCCCCCCCCCCCCCCCGCCCCCCTAGTTCGGATCCTGGGTACGCCCTTGGCCGGAGTGCTTATTATCAGACCTACAGTGCGGTTACACTTCGCCAACGGTGCAGCCTCGTAATAAAAATATTGAATTTAGAAAGTGATTCGGCTAAGAAACGTGGTATGAAATCAGTATTTGCAACTCCCTCATGCCGCTGCTAGATATTTCTCCAATACTTGTAATGCATTCTGTCTCGATGCCACGTCAGAGGTTCGGTGATATATTCACTGAGTTATAGGCGATGCTTCATTGAGAAGGATCACAAACAGTAGATGGTGTACTGATTGAGGTCGTAAGAAATGGACGCTAGCTTTTCAGATCTCTAGTGCTACGCTTTCTGGTAGAAATGATCTCTATGATTTGGTATCAAGTCTTTCCATTCAACCACATACCTGTGTTGGATCCTATGGAGAAGTACTTTAATGATTACAACCACTAGTGAGTCACGTTTCTGGCGCTCCCATATCTCGAAACGAGTCACATTTTTCGAACAGCTACAGTAAAATTTTAGATAGTCCCTATGCCTCTTGCAACTGCTGACATTTCTGCAGCTTTTCGCATTTGGTCTTTCCAATTTCAATCGGAACTGAGCACAAGTTGGAGGGAGCTGTATCTACCACCTTCTGCAAACCGTGTAGAAACAGGCTAAGCTGAGATAGTGTGGCAAGACTGTGTTTTGACCATTGGATGGAAACAGTAACTTGTTGTTGTAGCTCCACCAACTGTGCATGATGAGTAACTTCAGAGCCAAACAAAGCGTTCTGCTGCAACACGAGGTAGCACAAAAGACAGTACAGGAACTGGGAGAAGGAGGAGGATTTTGCAACTGCATTGTGGTGCTTCTCCAAACTATGTACAGGTACTGCAGTTCGAAGCAGATTTGTGTCCCTCATTATTACAGTACATCGACAGTGGTTTTGCAGGACTATGTTGGTGAGGGTTAAGTATTTGCAGAATCTGAACAAGTGGAGGTTATTGTGGAAGGATAGTGGCAGCCAGAGATGCGTAATTTGATGGTAATGTCATTAGAGGAGTTTCCATGAGCCAAGCAACAACGCAGGATAAGTATGTGGGACTGGGATCTGGCTAGGGATAAGGAGACTTTTCTGTATCGATGCAGATGGAAGGAGCAAGGATCCATGGAGGCGGAAAAATGCGAAAAATTACGTAAATAATGTAGAATAAAATCCGAAAAATTTCGCAAAAATACACTCAAATACGTGTGAAAAATATACGAAAAGGATGAAATGGATGCAAAAGGGGGAAACAAACAGAAATACTACATCCTCACCCATACTTCTCCTTTGAAGGTATTAGGCCTACCTAAAAACAAATCCAGGGTATGGCTATGGGCACCCACATGGGCCATCTAGAGGAATCCTTCCTATAAACGCAGAATCCTACACTCCTCAACTGATGACAGCTTTGCTATCTGGATCGAACGTGAGGACACCCTGTCCACATTCCTCCATAGCCTCAACAACTTCATCCTCATTTCCTTCACCTGTTCCTACTCAACCCAACAAGCCACCTTCCTAGACGTTGACCTCCACCTCGAAGATTGCTACATCAGTACTTCCACCCATAACAAACCTACTAACAACCAGCAGTACCTCCACTTCAACAGCTGCCACCCATTCCATACCAAGAAGTCCCTTCCATACAGCCAAGCCACCCATGGTCGTCACATCTGCAGTGACGAGCAGTCCCTGTCAAAATATACTGAGGGTCTCACTGAAGCCTTCACTGACCATAATTATCTGCCCAACCTTGTACAAAAACAAATCTCCCATGCCTTATCTTACCAGTCTCCCACTACCTCCCAAAGCCCCCCCCCCCCTCCATCTGGCTACAGAGGAGCATTCTCTTCATAACTCAGTACCACCCAGGACTGGAGCAACTGAATTACGTTCTCCTCCAAGGTTCTGATTACCTCTCGCTGTGCCCTGAAATGAGAAATGTCCTGCCCACTATTCTTCTCACCCCTCCCACAGTGGTATTCCACCATCCACCGAACCTACACAGTTTATTCATCCATCCTTACACAACCCCTGTTCCCAATCCCTTACCTCATGGCTCATACCCCTGTAATAGACATAGATGCAAGACCTGTCCCATATATCCACCTACCACTACCTACTCCAGTCCGGTCACTAACATCATCCATCCCATCAAAGGCAGGGCTACCTGTGAAACCAGTCATGTGGTCTACAAGCTAAGATACAACCACTGTGCTGCATTCTATGTAGGCATGACAACCAACAAGCTGTCTGTCTGCATGAATGGCCACCAACAAACTTTGGCCAAGAAGTAAGTGGACCACCCTGTTCCTGAACCTGCTGCCAAACATGATTACCTTCATTTCAATGACTGTTCTATATGGATCCTTCCCATCAACACCAGCTTTTCTGAATTGCGCAATTGGGAACTTTCCCTGCAATAAATCCTATGATCCCGTAGCCTTCCTGGCCTCAACCGTCGTTACTCGCTGTCCTCACCCATCCAGCCCCTTCCCTGCTTCCATTCCAGCACTAAACAGCCTTTGTTCCACCACCCCACCCAGCCTTCGTTTTTTTTATTTATTTTTTTATTAATTTCTCTCTATTTCTCTCCTTTTCCGCTACTTCCCCTCCCCCACCCTGACCCACACTCCCCAGGCCGCCACCCACCCTGCAGCACTTCACTGTCTACCATCCCCACCATACTATCCCTCCCCTTCCCTGCCCCAGCCTCCTCCTTTCCCCCAACCAGTTGCTACTCCCATCATGCACTGGTGCTGCTGCTTGCAGTGTGGTTTCAGTTGCCTGAGACTGCTGTTGTGTGTGTGAGTTGCATTTGCATGAATGTGTGTGTGCATATGTGTGTCTATTGTTGACAAAGGCCATTGGCCAAGAAAATCTTTTTTTGTGTCTATCTGCGGCTCAGCATCTCTGCTATAGGGTGAGTAGCAACTTTCCTTCTCATAATATTGTATGATAAAGGTGATTTAGTCAGTGTCCTATAGTAAATGTAGTATGTAATTTAGTCCTCAGTGAGATTCCAAAATGTGTGCGAAGCAGTCTACATAAACTTCATATAATAAGTTATTTTGTATCCAAGTGATACAAATGGAAGAATGACTATGTGCAGCAACAATGTAACTGGAATGCAGTGATCACGTGGGATGCAAGCAGCATTCTGAAGGGGGCGGAGAAGAGAAATGAATAGTAATGTAGGGGTGGGGAGAGAGGTGAATGCTGTCTGGTGGAGTGTACAGGGACTAGACTGACGAAAGGTGCAATGTTGGGAGTTTGTGGGGGATGGAGGTGCGGAAAAAAAGAGCAAAAAAGGAAAGGAGTAGGGAAAGACACTCAGATGCATTTGCAGAGGACTGGAAAAAAAGAACGGGCGGGAGATGGGACTGGGGAGGAGATGATAGGACAGAGAGGGTGGAAACTGTTGGGTGGAGTGTGTGGAGGCAATATATTACCATAGGCTGAGCTCATCTGGATCCTCCCCTCCACCACCAGCTTTTCTGAACTATCCAGATGGATTTACCCTTACAAGAAATTCTCCACTCCTGTAATTATCAAGGCTTCAACCTACGGTAAAATACTGTCCCCACACCCTCCACCAACAGTTCCCATCCCTTCTGCTCTGTTATCTCCTCTCCATTCTCCTCTCCCACACTGTTTATTTGCAGCCCTCTGCCAATGCATTCACCCATCTTTCACCAGTCCTCTCCTTTTTTGCTCCTTTTTTCCCCACCTTCCTGCCCCACAGCCTCCTGATACTGTGCCTGTTGGCAGTCTAGTCCCTGCACACTCCACCAGACAGCATTTGTCTCTCTCCCCATCCATACACTACCATCCCTCCCCTTCCCCCTGCCCCCCCCCCCCATCCCCCTCTGCCCCTCCTTCCCCCGTCTAGTTTGCTGCTTACATCCCATGCGATAGTTGCATTCTGGACCAAAATGCTGGATATGGCAGTCATGTGTGTGTGAAATGTGCTTGTTTGTTTGTGTTAATTGGGTATGTCACTCCTTAACTGATGAAGGCTGTGGCCAAAAGCTTTACGTAAGTGTCTTTTCGTTGTGCCTGTCTGCAGCTGGACATGTGTTCTTTATCGAAAGTAGCAATGTGTCTTCTCCTACATTGTTAATATTCCTACCTGGAGTTTCCATCATTTGATTAACTGATTATCATGTGGTTTGTCAGACAGAACTTGGTTGTGAAAGCATACCATAAAAACCTCAGGGAAGATCAGTTTGGATTCCGTAGAAATGTTGGAACACGTGAGGCAATACTAACCTTACGACTTATCTTAGAAGAAAGATTAAGGAAAGGCAAACCTACATTTCTAGCATTTGTAGACTTAGAGAAAGCTTTTGACAATGTTAACTGGAATACTCTCTTTCAAATTCTGAAGGTGGCAGGTGTAAAATACAGGGAGCGAAAGGCTATTTACAATTTGTACAGAAATCAAATGGCAGTTGTAAGAGTCGAGGGGCATGAAATGGAGGCAGTGGTTGGGAAAGGAGTGAGACAGGGTTGTAGCCTCTTCCCAATGTTATTCAATCTGTATATTGAGCAAGCAGTAAAGGAAACAAAAGAAAAATTCAGAGTAGGTATTAAAATTCATGGAGAAGAAGTAAAAACTTTGAGGTTCACCGATGACATTGTAATTCTGACAGAGACAGCAAAAGACTTGGAAGAGCAGTTGAACGGAATGGACAGTGTCTTGAAAGGAGGATATAAGATGAACATCAACAAAAGCAAAACGAGGATAATGGAATGTAGTCAAATTAAATTGTGTGATGCTGAGGGAATTAGATTAGGAAATGAGACACTTAAAGTAGTAAAGGAGTTTTGCTATTTAGGGAGTAAAATAACTGATGATGGTCGAAGTAGAAAGGATATAAAATGTAGACTGGCAATGGCAAGGAAATCGTTTCTGAAGAAGAGAAATTTGTTAACATCGAGTATAGATTTAAGTGTCAGGCAGTCGTTTCTGAAAGTATTTGTATGGAGTGTAGCCATGTATGGAAGTGAAACATGGACGATAACTAGTGTGGACAAGAAGAGAATAGAAGCTTTCAAAATGTGGTGTTACAGAAGAATGCTGAAGATAAGGTGGGTAGATCACGTAACTAATGAGGAGGTATTGAATAGGGGGATCACAAATTTAGCATTGGAGGACAGCGTGGAGGGTAAAAATCGTAGAGGGAGACCAAGAGATGAATACACTAAGCAGATTCAGAAGGATGTAGGTAGCAGTAGGTACTGGGAGATGAAGAAGCTTGCACAGGATAGAGTAGCATGGAGAGCTGCATCAAACCAGTCTCAGGACTGAAGACCACAACAACAACAACCATAAAAATAATGCCATGATATCAAAAAATTGTGTAGTGTCAGTACTGACCTGTTATAGATGAGCTACTAAAATTATGACTCCTTTTTCTGGAATTTTTAAATTGCAGTCACATACAATTTCAGAAGATTGTTGATGACTGTATCAAGATTAGAACCTCTTGCTTTGCAGTTACTTCACCATGGTGAGACAAACTGTACTGGAACTTCATACTCATCTTTAACAATAACTTTCCATTGCTTAAAGATGGTGGAAATTTATGATCAATCACATTACATTTTAATTACAGTACACAATATAGAGAATACTACAAATTAAAATAAAGGTCTCGAAGAAAATTCTTTTCTGTAGATAACCCATAAGCATTCCTTCAAGTTAAGCTTACTAACAATTGCTGACAACACTGAGGTGTGAACTTCCCTGATGCTCCTCACCGTCTAACACAACAGTACAGCATGTGAGTTTTACAAGGATAAAGAAATGTGCTACTCATATAAGTAGAAATGTTCAATTTAAGTTGTAAGAATATGCAAGATGGAAGGAGAAGACAGGAGCAGTTCCTCATCTGGATGTTTTAACTCTCTCTGTCTTCAACTAAAATGATTCTCTCTCTCTCTCTCTCTCTCTCTCTCTCTCTCTCTTCTCTCTCTCTGTCTGTCTGTGTGTGTGTGTGTGTGTGTGTCTGTGTGTGTGATGGAGCTTAGGAGCACTCAACACTAGATGTTTACTATAACAACTTTCATATTTTAATCAACTCACACATCAATACTAATAACTGTGGAATATCACTTATATTTACAAGAAAAACCATTGTTGTTTCTTTTGCTCTTGTTTATTATTAACTTTGTACCAGCACTACATTTCCTTCCTACAATATTACACAAGAGAAACTACATTTTTCATATGATACCAGTACCCATAACATTTTGAAGCAATTACACCGTGTGTGTGGAGCTGAAAATGGTCTACTTGCTACTATATCTGCAGGAGAATATAAACAATCTTTTTCCCTCATCATACTTGTCTCATGAACAAATAAACACCATACATAGGAGATTACTGTCCTTATGCAGAAAACCAAAAGCAATAAATATGTGTGGTCAGTCACTTGTATGTGACCATCACCTATGTTTCACATCAACATGCAGCATTCACAGGCAGCAGATGGAAGCACTAGCAGTTGGAGGTATACAAAGGGTGGGGGGAGGGGGGTGCAGAAAACTGTGCAGTCATCATTGTTATAATGTCGAAACAGAGTAGTTTATTTGGCATCAAAAGAGGCATGATCATTGGCTTTCAGGCAAAGGGAGCAAGGATGTCTGAAACAGCCAAGATAAGGTGTTTGAATGGTTAAAATATACTGTGCATAGCAAAATGGTGTTATCCAAAACTGATGCATCTATGGTGTGCCATGGGCCATAGGTGACAGGGATCAATGATGGCTGTGGAAATGTGTATGGTTGCACAGATGTGCAACTTTTACGCAACTGACTGCACCTGGATGTCCACTGAGTGGTGGCAGGTGCCCTTTTTAAAAGTCATTTTCCACCCTATTGGACAGATGGCTGTTGGTGTGTATGGCATGAAACATCTTAAATAAAACATTCTGCAACATTTGTCAGAAAGATTCAGGGTGGAGGACAGAGATTAGGGCCAGGGAATGTTTTGTGGCATTCCCTGGATGATGTCGCCATTCTGGAAGGCATAATGGATCAACATAAGTAAGCATCTACCCTTAGAGACCATGTCTGCCCCTATACATGGAGTTGTTTTTCTTCAGCACAACAGCATCTACCAGCAGGACAATGCGACAATCACGCACATCACAGTGTTTATACATGGTTCAGAGAGCAACAGGATGAGTTTACGATACTTTCCTGTCCATTATGCTCCCCAGATTTAACCACAACTAAGAATCTGTGGGAACACATCAGTTGGGCTGTGCATACCTTGGATCCTTAACCAAGAAACCTAACACAGCTGGTCATAGCAGTGGACTTAGCATAGCTCCACTTTCCTGTTGGTATCTTCCAAAACCTCATTGTCTTCCTACAGGCCTCACAGCATTCCACACTGTGAAAAGTAGTTATTAAGGCTTTCACTGGTAGTTACATTAGTGTGACTGCACATTATTTAGCAGATAAAGTGATAAAGAAAAGTACAAATTGAAATTATGCTGTATAGATTCAGATGACAGTAGACCCACAAAAATCATAATGACTGCAAAGTTAAGTACCCACTTGGCTTTTTGTAATACTACAATGGTGAAAATATGCTAGACCAAATGATTTAGCAAGTTCCTCAAAATATTTTAGTATATTTTAGCTGTTTTAACTTTTATCTACATACTTGACATTTATTCAGATACCTAATTTTAGTGATATCTAGGTGAAAAATGGTGGTAGACACTCATTAAATCAGCTCCCACATAATTGAAAACAGATGAGTTACTATAATAATATTAACAGAAAATCCTCTCAAATGTAAAGCCATGGTGACTTAAAAATTTTTAATTTAAGAAAATCAAGTATTATCAGACAGATTTAACTGTGTGAAATATGACATAATTGTCATTTTGGAGAATTCTGTGTTCAATGTAATAATTCTATTTTCTTAATTTATTCAATTGACAACAATCATATGTTTCAAGTATATACACAGTAACAGGTTTCAACTATACTCACCAGTCACCTTCAGAGTTATAAACACGAATCAAAACCAAGCAAAACTAATAATGAAAAATGACATTATAGAAATAGAAGATGAGAAGTGCCATATCCAGTCTCTCAGCATAAGATGCCTCACTACACAAAGTCACATGCACTGTTGTAATGCTTAATGTAACCTGTAAAAGAGCTTACACACTAGCACACAAATAAACAGTGCATGAACAACACCATTTGAGCACCACCTGACATTGCTATGGAAACTGAGTAGCTTGTGCAATGTTACTCTTGACCATCATAGTCCCACATCCCAGATTGGGTTAATAACCAGGAGAGCCATCTGATGAGATAATGTCAGAGTCCTGCATATAAGCTGTTCCAGTACTGCTCTGAATTAGATGTGAAGCAATCTATGGAGTGTTTGGCAATTGTAGCATTGGTTTGGCTAATGTCTTTACACCATGGGTTCTATTTGTGACAGACACAATTTTAGTACTGCATGGACTGGACACTCCTGAGAATTTTGTATGTAGTTCATCTTTGAAAAAATGTTTTTACACATTCAACACAAAATAAGTAAAATAAAAAGTGGATCACAAGAAAATAACTTCTGTAGCTTTCGATAGAATGAGATAAAAGGAGGAACATAAAATACATCCTGGGTCCAATACATTTAATCTCACACTTTTATAATGTTCTTGTTCATTTCTAGTTTTGTTTCTGAGTTGTGTCTACAGATATAAAGATAACTGTCAGTACAGTTTAAACTAGCAATTGGATAAGTTGAGTATATGATTGTAATTTGGTTAAATGAAACATTACAAAATGAATAATGTCACATTTGACAGTAAAAATAATCATTCATTTCATTTATTGAGAAATACATAACACATATTGCACTTTATATAAAACTCTGCTAATGTTATGTTCTAGTTGCCTTCATTAAGTTCCACAAAGATGTATTCAAAACAGTTAAAACTTACTCTTCCAAATTTGTCCTTCCCTTGCCCCCTCCACAACTGTATACCGTAACAGAAAAATGTGGTAAAGATTTGTAAGTAAAATGTTCCTTTGTTATAAAGGCACATTTTTCTGTAATAAGTGCCTTTGTGTACAAAGGCGGTGAGATATTTTCCTGTGTTATTTTCCTTTCCCCTTCCCTTCATTCACATCTAAGTAGTCCTTCATCTTTCATCATCAATCTAATATTCTTTGGACCTTAAGCTGTAGGACTGCTTCTCTGATTCCTTTAACAGCTATGTTTTTTGAATGTTTAATGAACTAAACTTGCGCAATACAGTCATACATTTGTAATTACTGTAGTTACGTTTCTTACATAGGAATAACCAATAATTAAGTCACCTTTGGCTACATTTAAATCTAAAGCTATACCCTACAAGTCACATTTTAGTCTGTGGCAAGGAGGATTCTTCTGTTACTACTATTTCTTTACTTCTTTCTTATTCCAGTCATGGACAATGCATGGGAAAAATGACTTGTCAATAAGCCTTTGTTACATCACTCTGCTTGTAATGTGCATACTTGAAATTTTAACAGTAAATCTCTCCATTATGTATGATAGCTGTCTTGTAATATCTGCCACTGAAGTCTGATTAGCATGTAGTACCACTCTCAGACTTACTAAATGAACCCATTAAAAAATGCACCTCCCTTCATTGTTGGATCTTCTCTATTAATTCCACTTTGTAAGGATCCCAGACTGAGGAGTAATACCCTTCAAATATTCAAGCAAGCATTTTGTAAGCCACTTCTTTCATGAATGAGTTACATCTTCTTGGAATCTTTTCAAACTATCTCAGTCCAGCACATGCATTTCCCTAAGCTTATTTTAATTGGTCATTCTGGATGATGACTCATATATTTTATAGTTGTTACTGATTTCAGCGATTATCACCAATAATGTAATCAAATGGTAATGCTTCTTTCTTCCTATTTATGTGCAACACATTACATTTATTTATGTTGATGGTCAACGATCAGTTCCTGGACAAATTGTTGATCTTCTGCAAATCCTCTTGCATTTTGTTGTAATTTTCCAACTTTACAATTTTCCTATATACAACAGTATCATCTGTGAGCAGCCTACCTGAGGTTCTATCATTATTCGCTACATCATTAGCATATTATGAATAGTAACATACCTATACCACTCCCCTTGAGTGCTTCTCAAGTTATTTTTATATGTAAGGCTTTTCCCCTGTAAAGAATGATATGTTGAGTACTGTGTACTAGGACATCTTGAATCTGGTCAACAACTGATCCAACAGCTACTTTATAGACTTGAATTTTGTTCACTAAGTGACAGTGGGGAACTGTTCAAAAATGGTTCAAATGGCTCTGAGCACTATGGAACATAACTTCTGAGGTCATCAGTCCCCTAGAACTTAGAACTACTTAAACCTAACTAACCTAAGGACATCACACACATCCATGCCCGAGGCAGGAGTCGAACCTGCGACCGTAGCAGTTGCTCGGTTCCAGACTGTAGCGCCTAGAACCGCTCAGCCTGGGGAACTGTCAATTGACTTTCAAAAGCCAAGAAACGTGCATCAAAATGGGACTTCTTGTCTATGGCACAGTGGACCTCATGAACCAACAGAGTGAGCTGAATTTTTCAACAGTTCTGTCTGACTTTTGTAGGAGATTTCTGTCTGGTACATTTTCAGTGTTTCATTGCTGTCCAAGTGAAAAAGGCATCAGTTCAGAAGAAGGAACAAGATGCAAAGCCAGTTTTGTTGTGTTTAAAAGACAGTAGCACCAGATGCCAGGAGGATAAAAGTGTGGCAAAGGCAATTTCTGGACACTGGCACAATTCTGAAGCAGCATAAAAGGATTAATGTGTCTCTGAACAACAAGTTAAGAATGTTCACCAAGCTTTCCTATAAATTCAAGGCAAACCTGTTTACAAGGCTTCACAGGAATTTCATATGACGCTCTCAACTATTCATAAGACTCTCAAAAATCATTTACAATCATATTCATACAAGGTGCAGATTCTGCAGGCCATAAAGCACAATCATCAGCAATATGGCTTTGCTTGTGAAATGTTGAATGGAACTGACCAGAAGCCTGCTTTCTTTTCAAGTATAATGTCTTCTGATGAGGCCACATTTCACATCTCTGGATCTGTGAATAAGCATAATGTTCACATTTGAGGGTAACAGAATCAACACATTATCAGGGATAAGGTGTGAGATAGCCAGAAAGTGAACATTTGGTGTGGCTTGAAGTATGACAAGATAATTAGACTATTGTTATTTACTGAGAAGACTGTCATACGAACAACATACCTAGACATGTTGAAGATGTTTGCTTAACCACAGGCTGAAGATCTCCAACCAAGCCTTTGGTTTCTGACAAGCTGTTACTCCACCTCACTGGTCATGGGATGTTCAGAAAACTCTGAATCAAGTATTTCCAGGCTGTTGGACTGGACATGATGGATCCATGAATTGAGCTCTAAATTCTCCTGCCATCTGATCATGCAATTTTTTTCCCTGGGGTTGTGTGAAGGAGAGGGTGTTCACCAATGCAGGACAGGATTTCCAAGACCTCCATACTTGGGATGTGAAAGTCAGTGATACCATCTTCCTGGACATGTTGCAGCAAATTTGTATGGAGGATGAATACAGACTAGACATTTTTTGCATCATAGCAGGGGCTGACATAGAAGAGTTTTGATTTGGTGTAAAGGTTTTTGAAAACTTGGCATTGAACTTATTCTTGGGGAGGAAATAAATTTAATTCGTTTAGTTTTGTGTTGAGAGCAAAGTGGAAATAGGGCATTTTGGTGTAGATACCCTGTATATTCCAATTTGCATCTGAGATATCCCCTCTACTCAGTTCCTGTTTCAGCCAACTTTCTGTACCTAGTAGTATGTGTGCATTATTACCTTTAAAAATTAAGACTAAATCTGGCACATTGTTGTGGACATCTCTACAAGTTAACTGACACCAAATTAAATTTCTATCATTCCTACCTGCAAGGACAAATGGTGCCCTTGTGAGTAATGTGCCCAATTTACTCTTTCCTAATATTACAGCATGTAATTCAACATTGAGGCTCTGGAAGGACCATCTAACCAAATAAACCCATGTATGCATTATATGTAATCTGCTATTTGAGTTGCAACTTTGTGTAGATTTTATTAGATTAGGTGTACATTGTGTTCCAATTGATCCATAGTGAAGAGATCCTCCAAGATGTAGTATATCTCAGAAGAACAAAAATACACAATAAATATTTACAATGAGAAACAAATATGAGTGTTCTAATTTTCCTTCCACAGATCCCAAGCAAAATGATCATCATGGATGAGGTGTCTGACAAAAAATTTTAAACATATTTTCATTTATGAGGTAATAATTAGTTTATATAAGAATCATTTTACAACATGTACAGAAGTCACATCCACCTTATTTTATGTTATTAGTAACACACACACACACACACACAAGTCAGGTGTTTCTACCAAGAAATTGATCAGTGGAGTAGGAGAAGTTGGTCACCATTAAATTCTTTAGGCTCCTACTTTATTAGTAGTTAAACTTTTTGTGGCTGCTGGCAAGTTACTGAAAATGTGTGTTGCTGAATAATGGACACCTTTTTTGGACCAAAGAAAAGTTACTTTAAATATTTGTGAAGATTACTCTTATTTCTAATACTGATTGCATCATGTGAGATATTTGTTCAAAAATGACAAATTTCAGTAAGGGATAAATATATTGGGGAGCAGTAGCTAATGTCCCCAATTTGCTAAACAGGCCTCTGCAGGATGTTTCTGAGTTCACACCACAAAATAATTTTTATTACAGTTTTTCGTACCCAGAAAACTTTAGCCTTACTTGACAGGTTATCTGAAAAAATAATCTCATATGACATTATGGAATGAAATTAAGCATAGTATGTCAGCTTTTTCATTTTTATATCTCATTTGTCTGACAACAATTCCATAGCACTGGGTGTGCTGTCTGTTCAGGTGGGGGGGGGGGGGGGGGGCGAGATCCTTCTAGGTTGGCCATGGGGGCAGGGGCAGGTGAGTCATATGCTATTTGATTACATGCGGTTACACTATAGGTAACAACAGCAACTTTAGCTGGAACTGAAAATAATCCAGATTAGCATACCGTATCATCACATGTACAAGATACTGTAGTAGGTTTAGGAATAGAAAAGAAATGTGTAGCATTTGGAGTTCACAATACAAACACAAATTTTGGTGGCATAAGTTGACCAGAGGATAAAAAGTATTCACTTAACTAGTCATATATTAATGAAAATTTAGCTGGAGTGAGTTGGCCAGTTCACGTTGTTAACAATGCCACTTGGGATTGGTCCGATAGTTTAAGTGTAGATTTGGAGTGCTTTCGAGCTGTACAATTACTTTTATACATATACAGTAAGAACTGTGGAACTCGACTCAAACATTATTGTGAATTTGTAGAAATTAGTTACAGTTTATTCAATAATGTTTACTCTCTTTTTAGGAACAGACTGGAGAGTAATTTCATGTTACTGGGAAAAAAAGTTAATAAGTGCTAGGAAGGAAAGAAGTTGATAATTTTGAGTAGGAGGCTTCTTCTTTGTATGGTGAATGTATGGAATATTCAGATAAATGGTGAGTGCCATTTTCAGAACTCAAACGTTTTAGTTGCTTAAACATAAATGATAAAGATTGCATGGCTGATGTGCAAAATTGTATACAGTCCTTGAGTGATAAAGGCATTGTAGTATATGGCGTAAAGTATTGTAATCAGGTATGTAATGTGAGCCAGTTTCTGCAGCAGCATGCACCTCAAACTTGGGAAATTGTCTTATAATGATAAGTGGGTTAGATATTTTAGTGGTAGCAAGCATTAGCATTGCCATTCTGAACTACTGCAACTAGTTCAGTATTATTTTGCTATTCCTGCACTCAGTGCTAATTCCTGTACACAATGCTAATTCTGAAAGAGTATTTTCACAAACAAGAGCACAGTGGACAGGTGAAAGGAACAGATTATCTATTGATTCCATCAAAGGTTTTGTTTTTGTGAAATATAATTTTTAAAACTTCAGCTGTGAGGAATTTCTTGATTATATTTCATACAAGCTAGATGTTTTGTACAAGATTAGTTCTTCAGAGAAGTATAACTGAATGCTGTTGATGATCACATCTAATACAGTATGTGTCAGGATTTTAAGGAAATATAAATATATGCCTGTGGGTATATATAAATTGAATTTAAATTATAACATTTCATTATTTTTGCATTGATTAGTAAAGTCCTATATTTTTGTCAGATGTCCTACATATTTTACTATTGTGTCCTACATTTCCATGAAACAGTCTGGTAACTCTTCCAAAGATAGACTGCAGAAAAGAAAATGGAAAGAAATTCGAGCAGTAATTTTATGTTTATAGATTCTGAGAAAGTGAATGACACAGTGCCACTAAAAATATTGATTGGGACACTGTAGTCAGAGAAACTGCCAAAAATTTATGTAACAAGTATCATAAGCCTCCACAAGTCAGAAGAATGTGTCATTAAACTGGGGAAAGAAATTTCTAGAGAGGCCCTCAGAATAACTAAAGGACTGAAATAAGGAAGCTTTCTGTCTCCCCAACAGCATACAGAAACAGGTAAAAAGTCTCAAGCAGATCAATGTTTCTGTACCCAACAAATGTAGAAGAAGTACAGGTTACAATAAAAAATCTCAAAATGAAACACTCTGCAGGTGTAGATGATATACCTGATTTCATTATAAAGAAGTGTGGGGACTTGATTACTGAGCCCTTAACCCACATATGTAACCTATCTTTTGCTACAGGAACTTTTCCTCTGTGTTTTAAAATAGCAAAAGTAAAGCCATTATACAAGAAAGGAAACAAAGATGATGTTTCCAACTACAGACCACTGGCACTTCTTTCTGTTTTCTCAAAAATATTAGAAAGACTTTTCAATAAGAGGCTAACATACTTCTTAGAGGTATATGGCATTCTGTCAGAATCTCAACATGGATTTAGAGCAAACCGCTCAACCGAATCTGCAGTTCACTCCTTTCTATTAGAGGCACTGATAGCATTAGACAACAAAAAACTTACCATGGGCATATTTTTAGATTTGTCAAAGGCATTTGACACCATAAATCATGACAAATTGCTACATAAGCTAGGAAATCTTGGCATTAGGGGAACAGCTAACAACTGGCTCAGCTCTTATCTTAAAAACAGGGAACAGTATGTGGAAATAGATCAAGAAAGGGACAATGTCATTAGGAAATATAATTCCAAGCTACTGACTGTTAAATATCGAGTGCCACAAGGATCAGTAATGGGTCCTGTTCTGTTCTTACTCTATGTAAATGACCTAAACATAAGCAATGACAGCAGTAAAATATTTCAATTTGCTGATGATACGAGTGTTCTAATTACAGGAAACTCAGAAGAAACTCTTGTAAAAAACATAAAAGAAACCACTGACAGGCTAACATGTTACTTTGATGACAATGACTTAATAATAAACACTGAAAAAACTGTAGCTATGGATATACACACAGCACAAACAAAAAATCTGATATCACCCAATCTAGAGATATACGGACAGACAATTGCCAAAACAGTCTGTACCAAATTTCTTGGACTTCATCTACAAGACAACTTGAAATGGAAAGCACACATTGAGCAAATGAACAAAAAATTAAGTACTTCTTGTTTTGTGCTGCGTACATTAGAAAATTTTACCAGCTATAACACCCTTCAGTGTGTATATTGTGCAGTAGTACACTCTCACCTCTGGTATGGAATTACGTTCTGGGGAAATTCTGGAGATGCCATCAAAACATTCAAAATTTTAAAAAAAAATTATAAGAATAATGGAAGGGGTAGATAATCGCAAATCATGTAGACCATTGTTTCAAAAAAGGATGATCCTGCCACTTCCTTGCATATATATACTTGAAAATATAATGTATTTACAGCAAAACTTACATACAAAAAGACCACTCATCACTCAAAATCACACAATACACAGCTATGATACAAGACAAAAATTGGTTGTACATGTTCAAAACACCAACACAAAGTTATTTCAAAACAGCCTTATCCATCCTAGTATCAAACTATACAATGCCTTACCAGATACCATTAAACACATACAAAACATTGGTCACTTCAAATCTAAACTGAAGTCGTACTTGGTTGATCACTGCTTTTACACAGTAAATGAATACCTACAAAACTAAATTTTGGTGTGTTTACACAATGTAGTCTCATTCAAAAGAACATTTGTATTTTATCTCTCCGTATATAGTGTAACAACATTTATTTAAGTATTCATCATTAATTGATATATTATTATGTGTTATTATGTACCAAGGTAAACTCCTGGAAATTGAAATAAGAACACCGTGAATTCATTGTCCCAGGAAGGGGAAACTTTATTGACACATTCCTGGGGTCAGATACATCACATGATCACACTGACAGAACCACAGGCACATAGACACAGGCAACAGAGCATGCACAATGTCGGCACTAGTACAGTGTATATCCACCTTTCGCAGCAATGCAGGCTGCTATTCTCCCATGGAGACGATCGTAGAGATGCTGGATGTAGTCCTGTGGAACGGCTTGCCATGCCATTTCCACCTGGCGCCTCAGTTGGACCAGCGTTCGTGCTGGACGTGCAGACCGCGTGAGACGACGCTTCATCCAGTCCCAAACATGCTCAATGGGGGACAGATCCGGAGATCTTGCTGGCCAGGGTAGTTGACTTACACCTTCTAGAGCACGTTGGGTGGCACGGGATACATGCGGACGTGCATTGTCCTGTTGGAACAGCAAGTTCCCTTGCCGGTCTAGGAATGGTAGAACGATGGGTTCGATGACGGTTTGGATGTACCGTGCACTATTCAGTGTCCCCTCGACGATCACCTGTGGTGTACGGCCAGTGTAGGAGATCGCTCCCCACACCATGATGCCGGGTGTTGGCCCTGTGTGCCTCGGTCGTATGCAGTCCTGATTGTGGCGCTCACCTGCACGGCGCCAAACACGCATATGACCATCATTGGCACCAAGGCAGAAGTGACTCTCATCGCTGAAGACGACACGTCTCCATTCGTCCCTCCATTCACGCCTGTCGCGACACCACTGGAGGCAGGCTGCACGATGTTGGGGCGTGAGCGGAAGACGGCCTAACGGTGTGCGGGACCGTAGCCCAGCTTCAAGGAGACGGTTGCGAATGGTCCTCGCCGATACCCCAGGAGCAACAGTGTCCCTAATTTGCTGGGAAGTGGCGGTGCGGTCCCCTACGGCACTGCGTAGGATCCTACGGTCTTGGCGTGCATCCGTGCGTCGCTGCGGTCCGGTCCCAGGTCAACGGGCACGTGCACCTTCCGCCGACCACTGGCGACAACATCGATGTACTGTGGAGACCTCACGCTCCACGTGTTGAGCAATTCGGCGGTACGTGCACCCGGCCTCCCGCATGCCCACTATACGCCCTCGCTCAAAGTCCGTCAACTGCACATACGGTTCACGTCCACGCCGTCGTGGCATGCTACCAGTGTTAAAGACTGCAATGGAGCTCCGTATGCCACGGCAAACTGGCTGACACTGACGGCGGCGGTGCACAAATGCTGCGCAGCTAGCGCCATTCGACGGCCAACACCGCGGTTCCTGGTGTGTCCGCTGTGCCGTGCGTGTGATCATTGCTTGTACAGCCCTCTCGCAGTGTCTGGAGCAAGTATGGTGGGTCTGACACACTGGTGTCAATGTGTTCTTTTTTCCATTTCCAGGAGTGTATATTATATGTGAAACTGTTAACATTAACAAAAAAAATCCAAATATCTCTTGCACATTGTGCAGCTGTAGATGAGAATGGATGAATAAATCAATAAGTAAAATCAACCAAGCTCTTTAAAACGTATGTGCAGAAGATGCTAGATCTCTGTTGTGGAAAGAGCATGGGAATGGCCATGGGCATGAGCATTGGGGTTGAAGTGGGGAAGCAATATATGTATACACTTTTCTGTGCTGATGATCAAGTCATTGCAGCAAATGATGAAGAGGATATTGTTTACATGCTTAGGGAGTTGCTGAAACAATATAAAAAATGTGTTTAAAAAATTAATTTTGAGAAGATGGAATATTTATATTATGGAAAAGAGGGAAGCAACTTGAACATCGGCAGACATTAAATTAAAATGCATAAAGAGTTTAAATATCTGGGTAACATCTGATCACCTGATGGAAGATGTGACAGATATATCCAACAATGGACCAGGCAGGGAAGAACAGCTATCTAAAAATTAAATCCTGTACATTGGTCCTCAAAAATGAGTTTAAAGGTTAAAACTTGAAACCATAACAAGTTAATGGAGTAGGTGTTAGTAATTTACTGTAAGAAATAAAAAGAGACTCAGAGCTTTAGAAATGAACCAGTTCAGAAGAGCACACAGAACTTTCTGACTGGACTTCTTAACAAATTAGGAAATAAGAAAGAGGACAGAGACCCATTACAATATTATGGATAGAATGGAAGGAGGACAACCATGATGGTTAGGGCATGGCAAAAGAATTGGAAAAGACACATGGCCAAAGTTGCAATCGAGATCAGATGAATAAATGAGCAAAAAGAGTGAGGTGTGTGGTGACAGAGGTGTGGGATGTAGTAATAGCTGTAGGATCTCCATGACAAGAATGAAGAAAGAATCTAGTAAGGGGTATTCATCTCAGTTTCATATTTATTCAGGGTGTTACAAAAAGGTACGGCCAAACTTTCAGGAAACATTCTTCATACACAAAGAAAGAAAATATGTTATGTGGACATGTGTCCGGAAACGCTTACTTTCTATGTTAGAGCTCATTTTATTACTTCTCTTCAAATCACATTAATCATGGAATGGAAACACACAGCAACAGAATGTACCAGCGTGACTTCAAACACTTTGTTACAGGAAATGTTCAAAATGTCCTCCATTAGCGAGGATACATGCATCCACCCTCCGTCGCATGGAATCCCTGATGCTCTGATGCAGCCCTGGAGAATGGCGTATTGTATCACAGCCGTCCACAATACAAGCACGAAGAGTCTCTACATTTGGTGCAGGGGTTGCATAGACAATAGCTTTCAAATGCCCCCATAAATGAAAGTCAAGAGGGTTGAGGTCAGGAGATTGTGGAGGCCATGGAATTGGTCCACCTCTACCAATCCATCGGTCACCGAATCTGTTGTTAAGAAGTGTACGAACACTTTGACTGAAATGTGCAGGAGCTCTATCGTGCATGAACCACATGTTGTGTTGTACTTGTAAAGGCACATGTTCTAGCAGCACAGGTAGAGTATCCCATACGAAATCATGATAACGTGCTCCATTGAGCGTAGGTGGAAGAACATGGGGCCCAATCAAGACATCACCAACAATGCCTGGCCAAACGTTCACAGAAAATCTATGTTGATGACGTGATTGCACAATTGCATGTGTATTCTCGTCAGCCCACACATGTTGATTGTGAAAATTTGCAATTTGATCACGTTGGAATGAAGCCTCATCCATAAAGAGAACATTCGCACTGAAATGAGGATTGACACATTGTTGGATGAACCATTCACAGAAGTGTACCCGTGGAGGCCAGTCAGTTGCTGATAGTGCCTGCACACACTGTACATGGTACGGAAACAACTGGTTCTCCCGTAGCACTCTCCATACAGTGACGTGGTCAACGTTACCTTGTACAGCAGCAACTTCTCTGACACTGACATTAGGGTTATCGTCAACTGCACAAAGAATTGCCTCATCCATTGCAGGTGTCCTCGTCATTCTAGGTCTTCCCCAGTTGCGAGTCATAGGCTGGAATGTTCCGTGCTCCCTAATACGCTGATCAATTGCTTCTAATGTCTTCCTGTCGGGACACCTTCGTTCTGGAAATCTGTCTTGATACAAACGTACCGTGCCACGGCTATTGCTCCGTGCTAATCCATGTTTCGTGGTTGCAGACTAAATTTTAGTATTGACGTGAATGATACATTTACGCATGGCAATGGATGGCTAACAGTAGCTATCGTCAGAGGTGGATCTGGTGTTCCTGCAGTTGGTGGTCTGGAGAGTTTCGTCGATCGTGATGTCATCGCATTCCGCACCTACCACATTGGAGAAATTGCTAATAAAGACTTTGGAAAATCTGTATATACCTCACCTTCCTCACTATCCCTCTACATCTGCCAACTCCATATTTGTAAACATTGCACTGACTGCAAAACCACGTTCGTGATGAACACTAACCTGTTGATGCTACGTACTGATGTGCTTGATGCTAGTACTGTAGAGCAATGAGTCACATGTCAACACAAGCACCGAAGTCAACATTACCTTCCTTCAATTGGGCCAACTGGCAGTGAATCGAGGAAGTACAGTACATACTGACGAAACTAAAATGAGCTCTAACAAGGAAATTAAGCGTTTCCGGACACATGTCCACATAACATATTTCCTTCATTTGTGTGTGAGGAATGTTTCCTGAAAGTTTGGCCATACCTTTTTGTAACACCCTGTGTATTGTCTGATGACTCCTAATTTTCTTTTAAGAGCAAGGTAATGACAGTCTGCTTCCATGCTTGAGGAAGGAGTGTGGCTGTCATTACACAGATGACCAGGCATTGATATACATCTACATCTACACAATTACTCTGTAATTCACTGTTAAGTACCTGATCCAATAAAAGACAGAAGGGGTGACAATAAGTACACTTAATTTCATAACAGATGAGTTACTTAAAGGAGACGTATATTCTCTGTTTATAAAGCCACCACTAACACCTGGGATATTGTCGTCTCTTATATTATCACCTAAGAACATTTAAAGTCTGAAACAGCTACTGGTCTACAGCAAAACATAATGAATTAATAAGATACATTTTGTTCTCAGTTTACTCAACATATTATACTGCCTGGTAGTGACAACACATTACATCATTGATAACAAGCTGGAAAATTTTAATTTCTAAGTTACAACACACCTACTCCCTTCCTTGCATGAATAAGATTTTTTTCTCCAGTTTTGCAACCAAGAAGTAAATTTAATGGCATGTAGCTGTACACTACAGAGATTCAATCGCGAAGTGCCATACAACAGATCCAATGCAATCCTGATAAGACATAGAATTGTTATTTGTTATATCTTTCACTTCTGGTTATCTCTTAAAATAAGGGGACCCATGGTCTAGGTGTAGCATCTTTAGTTAGTAATTGAAACATCCTCTGTCCTGTGTTTGAACCCTACAACTGCTTAAATTTTGAATAATAAACATAAGCAACACCTCCGACATAAGAAGTCCTGCTCATTCTGCCTACAGCCCTCTCAAAGAGGGCAGAGGAATAGGTGTAGGCTCAGTGCTCTCTCTTGCTCTTGGGGTGAGAAACTGCCCCTAAAAGCTGAAAGAATCAGCAATGGTCAATGGCATGAGGATGCAGAAGGCAATGGAAACTACTGCATTAAAGACATATAATGTGTACCCACAGGGCATGTGGCCTGCAATTGAAAAAGTGTAATGAAGATCTCTATATTGGCAAAATATTCTGGATTATTCTCTCATTCTCATTTCTAGGAAGGGGCCACCAAGAGGGAGGTGATCATGAGAAAAAGATTGAATAGCAATTGAAAGATAACATTCTACGAGTTGGGACATAGAATGTCAAAAGTTAGAACACAGAAGGAAAGCTAGAAAATCTGAGAAGAGAAATGCCAAGGCTCAGTCTAGATATAGTGGTTGTCAGTGAAGTGAAATTGGAAAAAGACAAGGATTCCTGCTCAGATGAGTACAGAGTAAAACCAACAGCAACAGAAAATACTATAACAGGAGAAGGGCTTGTTATGAATAAGAAGGTAGGACAGAGAGTGAGTTACTGTGAACAGTTCAGTGATAGGGTTGTCCTCATCAAAATCAACAACAAGCCAACACCAACAACAACAGTTCAGGTACACATGCTGACACCACTTTCAGAAGGTGAAGGGATGGAGAAAGTATATGAGGATATTGAATGGGTAATTCAGTATGTAAAGGGAGATGAAAATTTAATAGTCATGGGGGACTGGAATGCAGTTATAAGGGAAGGAATAGGAGAAAGGATTATGGGAGTATGTGGGTTTGGTAGTAGGAATGAGAGTGGAGAAAGAATAATTGAGTTCTGCAATAAATTCCAGATAGTAAGAGTGAGTACTTTGTTCAAGAATTACAAGAGGAGGAGGTATACTTGGAAAATGCTGGGACCTACAAGAAGATTTCAGTTAGATTACTCCACAGTTAGGCAGAGATTCCAAAATCAGATACTAGACTGCAAGACACACCCTGGGGTAGATGCAGACTCAGATCACAATCGGGTAGTGATGAATAGTAGTCTAAGCTTTAAGAGACTAGCCAGGATGAATCAATGCATAAAGAAGTGGGATATAGAAGTACTAAGGAATGACGGTATATGCTTGAAGTTGTTGGAGGTTATAGAAATGTGATAAGGAACAGCTCAGTATGCAGTTTAGTTGAAGTGGAATGGACATCTCTAAACTGGTCAGTCACAGAAGTTGGAAAGCGAAACATAGGTACAAAGAAGGTAACTGCAAAGGAACCTTGGTAACAGAAGAAATATTTCAGATGA
The DNA here is from genome assembly GCF_023898315.1 of Schistocerca nitens. Lineage (NCBI taxonomy): Eukaryota > Metazoa > Arthropoda > Insecta > Orthoptera > Acrididae > Schistocerca > Schistocerca nitens. Next base: position 708,995,066 of record NC_064614.1, on the reverse strand, counting down.
TCGATGAATGAAGGAAGTACAAAAATGTTCAGGAAAATACAGCAATACAGAAATACATGAAAAATGTGAAGAAATTGAAAAAGAAATTAAAGTTAGAAGGACTGGCCCAGCATACAAAAGAGTAAAAGCAAACATCAGTGAAATTAAAAGCAAGGACAGTAACTTTAAGACTGCAATGGGAATTTGACTGTTAAATGCAGAAGAAAGAGCAGGTAGATGGAAAGAGCATATAGAGGGCTGCTATGAGGGACAGGATTTAACTGATGGCATGGTAGAAGAAGAAACAGGAGTTGATGGGTAGAGATAGGGGATCCAGTATTAGCCACAAAATTTAGAAGAGCTTGGGAAGGCTTAAAATCAAACAAGACAGAAGGTATAGATAAAATTCCATCACAATTTCTAAAACCATGGGGGGAGTGGCACCAAAACAATGATTCATGTTGCTGTGGAAAATGTGTTAGACTGGAGATATACCATCAGACTTTTGGAAAAATGTCATCCACACAATTCTGAAGACTGCAAAAGTAGAAAATTGCAAGAATTATTGTAAAATCAGTTTAATAGTTCATGCTTCCAAATTGCTTGTAAGAATAATATACAAAAGAATGGAAAACAAAATTGAGGTGTGTTAGATAATGATCAGTTCGGCTTTAGGAAAGTTATAGGCACCAGGAAGCAGTTCTGACATTTTGGTTAATAACGGAAGCAAGATATGAAAAAAGAGAGAGAGAGAGAGACATTTGTAGAGTTTGTCGACCTGGAAAAAGCATTTGACAATTTAAAATGGTGCAAGATGTTCAAAATCCTGAGAAAAATAGGAGTCAGCTATAGGGAAAGGTGGAAATATGGATAATATACAACACAGACAAGAACCAGGAGTGAATAATAAAATGGAAGGCCAAGAACTAAGTGCTCGGATTAAAAAAGTGTAAGACAGAGATGCTGGCTTCCACCCTTGCTGCTCAATTCATGTATTGAAGAAGCAATGATGGAAATGAAAGAAGAGTTCTAGAATGAACTAAAATGTGAGGTGAAAGGATATTAGTGTTTGGATTCACTGGTGAGATTGCTGTCATCAATGAAAATGAAGAAGAATTACAAGATCTGCTGAATGGAATGTACAGTCTAATGAGTCCCAATTTGTTTATTTATTTATTTATTTAGTCATCTGTGGATAGGGTTGCCATACGCCACGGATTTCACGGACAGTCCGCGATTTTAGGGTAAATGAAAACGTCCGGGCCGAAAAGGCAAATGTCCGCGATATTTGCTGGATTTGAAGTCAACTTCAGGTAATTTCAAAAATTGCTGTCAAAGAAGCATCAATATGTTATCTCTTTGCCTTCACATTATATACAATCCAAACAGAAGAGAACGGCTTTTGAGATATGGAAACAATGGGCAGTCAGGCTCAGGCGTACGGTACATCCTCTTCGATTTGCGAGATTGCGAGTTGTCGATACAGTGGGCGGTCAGTCATCTCTGGCAATTAAGAGTATTATCCTCTTTGATTAGCTTGTTGAATGTTCGCATGGTTTGTTGTCTTTGCAATTTCGTTGTGTTATATTGTATTAAATAGTTGTTATTATTTGCCTGGTGGTTTAATAATGTCGACTAGACGGAAGGTTAAGTACAGCGAGGAATATACTGAACAGTTTCCAAGTATAAAGTGAGGAAGAACTGAATACGTGTACTGAATAATGTAATGCATATTATTATTTTTTGTAATAAATGCTTTCTTGATGAATCAGTCCTTCCTAAACTCTGGATCATTAATTAAATGCACATTTCCCTTAGCTTATGGGCATGAGGACTCCTTATTCCTCTTATTTCCTTCGATCAGCTACGGTGACCGTAAGTTTTGTCCTGGTTTTGGATTCTGAGATTATGGCAACCCTATCTGTGGACATTTTAAAATGTATGGATGTTGTCAGTTTGTGTACATTCATACACTTATACAGTTTCGTGTTACATGTAGTTAACCATTGTGACATATAAGTTATTTACAATCATTTTTGCAGACATAATGTGGACTGATAGTAGATCAACAAAAACAAAAGTAATGAGAAGTAGCAGAAATGAGAACAGTGAGAAACTTAACATAATAATTAGTGACCATGAAGTAGATGAAGTTAAGGAATTCTGCTACCTAGGCAGCAAAATAACCCATGACAGACATAGCAAGGAGGACATAAAAAAGCAGACTAGCACTGGCAAAAAAGGCATTCCTGGCCAACAAAAGTCTAACTGGTATCAAAGGTAGACCTTAATTTGAGGAATAAATTTCTAAGAATGTATGTTTGGTGCACAGCATTATATGACAGTGAGACATGAACTGTGGGAAAACTGGAACAGAAGAGAATAGAAGCACTGAGACGTGGTGCTACAGAAGAATGTTAAAAATTAGATGGAATAGTAAGGTAAGGAATAAGGAGGTTCTCTGCAGAATCATCAAGGAAAGGAATACACAGAAAAAACTGACAATAACAAGGGACAGGATGATGGGACATGTGTTAAGACATACAGGAATAACTTCCATGGTATTAGAGGGAGCTATCAAGGTTAAAAACTGCAGAGGGAGACAGGGATTAGAATATACCCGGAAAATTACTGAGGACGTATGCTGAGAAGAAAAAGTTGGCACAGAAAAGAAATTCATGGTGGGCCGCATCAAATCGGTCAGAAGACTTGTTGTTGTTGTTGTTGTTGTTGTTGTTGTTGTTGTGGTCTTCAGTCCTGAGACTGGTTTGATGCAGCTCTCCATGCTACTCTATCCTGTGCAAGCTTCTTCATCTCCCAGTACCTACTGCAACCTACATCCTTCTGAATCTGCTTAGTGTATTCATCTCTTGGTCTCCCTCTACGATTTTTACCCTCCACGCTGCCCTCCAATGCTAAATTTGTGATCCCTTGATGCCTCAAAACATGTCCTACCAACCGATCCCTTCTTCTACTCAAGTTGTGCCACAAACTTCTCTTCTCCCCAATCCTATTCAATACCTCCTCATTAGTTACGTGATCTACCCACCTTATCTTCAGCATTCTTCTGTAGCACCACATTTTGAAAGCTTCTATTCTCTTCTTGTCCAAACTAGTTATCATCCATGTTTCACTTCCATACATGGCTACACTCCATACAAATACTTTCAGAAACGACTTCCTGACACTTAAATCTATACTCGATGTTAACAAATTTCTCTTCTTCAGAAACGATTTCCTTGCCATTGCCAGTCTACATTTTATATCCTCTCTACTTCGACCATCATCAGTTATTTTACTCCCTAAATAGCAAAACTCCTTTACTACTTTAAGTGTCTCATCTCCTAATCTAATTCCCTCAGCATCACCCGACTTAATTTGACTACATTCCATTATCCTCGTTTTGCTTTTGTTGATGTTCATCTTATATCCTCCTTTCAAGACACTGTCCATTCTGTTCAACTGCTCTTCCAAGTCCTTTGCTGTCTCTGACAGAATTACAATGTCATCGGCGAACCTCAAAGTCTTTACTTCTTCTCCATGAATTTTAATACCTACTCTGAATTTTTCTTTTGTTTCCTTTACTGCTTGCTCAATATACAGATTGAATAACATCAGGGAGAGGCCACAACCCTGTCTCACTCCTTTCCCAATCACTGCTTCCCATTCATGCCCCTCGACTCTTATAACTGCCATTTGGTTTCTGAACAAATTGTAAATAGCCTTTCGCTCCCTGTATTTTACCCCTGCCACCTTCAGAATTTAAAAGAGAGTATTCCAGTTAACATTGTCAAAAGCTTTCTCTAAGTCTACAAATGCTAGAAACGTAGGTTTGCCTTTTCTTAATCATTCTTCTAACATAAGTCGTAAGGTTAGTATTGCCTCACGTGTTCCAACATTTCTACGGAATCCAAACTGATCTTCCCCGAGGTCCGCTTCTACCAGTTTTTCCATTTGTCTGTAAAGAATTCGCATTAGTATTTTGCAGCTGTGACTTATTAAACTGATAGTTCAGTAATTTTCACATCTGTCAACACCTGCTTTCTTTGGGATTGGAATTATTATATTCTTCTTGAAGTCTGTGGGTATTTCACCTGTCTCATACATCTTGCTCACCAGATGGTAGAGTTTTGTCATGACTGGCTCTCCCAAGGCCATCAGTAGTTCTAATGGAATGTTGTCTACTCCCGGGGCCTTGTTTTGACTCAGGTCTTTCAGTGCTCTGTCAAACTCTTCACGCTGTATCTTATCTCCCATTTCATCTTCATTTACATCCTCTTCCATTTCCATAATATTGTCCTCAAGTACATCGCCCTTGTATAAACCCTCTATATACTCCTTCCACCTTTCTGCCTTCCCTTCTTTGCTTAGAACTGGGTTGCCATCTGAGCTCTTGATATTCATACAAGTGGTTCTCTTCTCTCCAAAGGTCTCTTTAATTTTCCTGTAGGCAGTATCTATCTTACCCCTAGTGAGACAAGCCTCTACATCCTTACATTTGTCCTCTAGCCATCCCTGCTTAGCCATTTTCACTTCCTGTCGATCTCATTTTTGAGACGTTTGTATTCCTTTTTGCCTGCTTCGTTTACTGCATTTTTATATTTTCTCCTTTCATCAATTAAATTCAATATTTCTTCTGTTACCCAAGGATTTCTATTAGCCCTCGTCTTTTTACCTACTTGATCCTCTGCTGCCTTCACTACTTCATCCCTCAGAGCTACCCATTCTTCTTCTACTGTATTGCTTTCCCCCATTCCTGGTGATTGTTCCCTTATGCTCTCCCTGAAACACTCTACAACCTCTGGTTCTTTCAGTTTATCCAGGTCCCATCTCCTTAAATTCCCACTTTTTTGCAGTTTCTTCAGTTTCAATCTGCAGTTCATAACCAATAGATTGTGGTCAGAATCCACATCTGCCCCTGGAAATGTCTTACAATTTAAAACCTGGTTCCTAAATCTCTGTCTTACCATTATATAATCTGATACCTTTTAGTATCTCCAGGATTCTTCCAGGTATACAACCTTCTTTTATGATTCTTGAACCAAGTGTTAGCTATGATTAAGTTATGCTCTGTGCAAAATTCTAAAAGGCAGCTTCCTCTTTCATTTGTTCCCCCCAATCCATATTCACGTACTATGTTTCCTTCTCTCCCTTTACCTACTGACGAATTCCAGTCACCCATGACTATTTAATTTTCGTCTCCCTTCACTACCTGAATAATTTCTTTTATCTCGTCATACATTTAATCAATTTCTTCATCATCTGCAGAGCTAGTTGGCATATAAACTTGTACTACTGTAGTAGGCATGGGCTTTGTGTCTATCTTGGCCACAATAATGCGTTCACTATGCTGTTTGTAGTAGCTAACCGCACTCCTATTTTTTTATTCATTATTAAACCTACTCCTGCATTACCCCTATTTGATTTTGTATTTATAACCCTGTAATCACCTGACCAAAAGTCTTGTTCCTCGTGCCACCGAACTTCACTAATTCCCACTATATCTAACTTTAACCTATCCATTTCCCTTTTTAAATTTTCTAACCTACCTGCCCGATTAAGGGATCTGACATTCCACGCTCCGATCCGTAGAACACCAGTTTTCTTTCTCCTGATAAGACTTATGACTGAAATAAAATAAAAGGTCTCTGAAAAATGCTAAGTTGCATGTTGTTTTGGAGTCAGTGTTTAACTGTTCCCCTATAATTCACTGATGAGTCAGTCTGAAGGAAGGCAAAGGCATCTTACCATCTCCAGTAGGGGACCATGTCCAGCAAAGCACTATAATGTTCGAAACAACCTTCATATTGGTGGCAGCTTTAGTCTTTCAAAAATCTGTACAGTATGGAATATTTTCAATAATCTTATAAGAGAACGTTCATAGAAACTTCTACCAGCCACAACAACAAAGCCAAGCCAGGCACGCCAAGTACGCAGGTATCCCTTTCCACATGGAAGATCAAAGCTGGTGGTGTGCACATTTCCCTTGACTCTGGAACTTGAAGAAGGCGAGATATTGATAAGTAACCAAGAGCTGAGGCTGCTTCTTCCAAATCAGGTTCTGTGTTTCTAAATGGAAGTGGTCTGCAGAAAATACCAAACCCAGTTGTTCTTCCAAAAAACTGATTTCCTGCCACTTTAATCTCTGCATGGGCCAGTGGTGAGTTAGCATTTCTGTCATATTATCTGAAAAAGCAATGTTATTACTGTGTTGCTTAATTAATAATTATTTCTGATCTTCATATTTAATGCATCATTATTGTGTAGAATGAGAATCTTTCCTAAAATGTATAATTACAACAATCGAACATGGAATTGGAAAGCTACTTTTATCTTTACTATTAATATTAATAGTAATAAAAATACATTCAAGGCTGTATGATTAAAACTTTTCTTTTTGTTAATCCTTGAAGATGAAATACATTTTGCCCTGTCTTTGGACTTGTCAACATGGCACTTAGACTCTCCTTCAAAATGCTGAAGCATGCTCATACATCTGCATTGAAACAACGTTTCAAAAGACACATAAGGTTATGTTAGTACTAAACAAAGAACAATACAATTATTAAACAATGAGAAGTCCAGATTGGAATACCAACAATATTATTAAAAAGATAGATTGCTGCTCACTGTAAAGATAACATGTGAAGTTGCAGGCACAATGAAAAGACAGTTACACATTGACCTTTCAGCCAAAGCCTTCTTCAGAAAATGGAACACACATACATTCACACAGTGAAGCACACCTCATCCACAAGTGACTACTATCTCCAGCCACTCCAGGCAGAATGCAACTGTCACATTGAATGAAAGCAGAAATCCAGAATGGGGTGGGAAAGGAGGAGGGATGCCAGGGTACAGGTTGGGGAAGAGAAGGGTGATGTATGCCAGAGCATGCAGGACTGCACACTCTGCCAGACAGTGCTCTTCTCTTGTCCCACCTGCACCCTACCTACTATACCTCCTGCTTTTCTGTGTGCTCCACCAGACAGAAATTCTTCTCTCCCTCCCCCCCCAACCCCCCCCCCCCCCCCCCCACGTACCTTGCTATCCCTCCCTCTTTACAGCCTCACTCTGGATTGTTGCTTTCATTCGACACATCAGTTGCATTCGGGCTAGAGTGGCTGAAGATAGTGATCACATGCGTGTGATGTGCTCTTGGTTATATGAATATGTGTGTATTTCCTTTTCTGAAGAAGGCCTTGGATGAGAGCTTATTGTGTAACACTCTTTTCACTGTGTCTGTCTGCAGCACAATCTGTCATTATTATGGTGAGTAGCAATCTATCCTTTCCATAATATAATACAATTATTAAGTTACATTAAATCAATTTAGTAAACTATTTCTGATAACTGTTTCTATAAAAGTGCTTAATCATTTTATTTTTTCACTCTACATAAATTATTCAAATGATAAGCAGCTATTATTAACCAACAGAGAAAGATAATTTTGTCATTGACAGTGAATGAGAAATAATATTTATGGATGTGCCATGTGTGAAAATCAAGAGGAGCAGATATACTTACTTGTTAGCTCATTCTGATTGTGTTTTCTGTGGATTCCCAAAACCACTTAAAGCAATGGTTGCCCTTAAGGAAGATGTACAATAATCCTAATAGTTCATCTTTCAGTGTTGATAACAACACTAAAAGAGGAAAAACTAGAATATCTCTGCAAGTACTGCACATACAAGAATCTTACAGTAGTCATAATATGTCGGCAGTGGAAACAATGCAGAGCTTGGCTAATGACCCTACCACAAATTTGGAAGTGCCATCTTTGTTCAACCAAGTATGCAGATCATACAAACTACTTTCAATGAAGTTCGAAATTACAAAGCTGTGATGGTGGCAGTTAGAACAAGTAGTCCTATCCTTATACCAATATCAAGGTACCAGCTAACTTTAGAGGTGTATACACAAATTGAATTAGCCTTTGTTACTTCAACTGTAATAATTAACCAAACATAAGATCCAAACTTCCATTTCAAGAAAGTTGGCCAATATTTATACATATTCTGAAGGCTTTTGTCTCCATGTTAAAACCAGAAAATGATTAATGCATTGCATTTGTTAAGGCTGTAAAGAGTAGACACAGAATGTCAATGTCAGGCACCTTTGATCTTGATACAGAACTTAGTGTTCAATTTATGAACTAGACTATTCTTCTAAGAAGATCCCATGAGTAAGTGTGACTGTACATTACTTCATTAATGACTGGCCTTTCAACAAGAACCAATGTAAGAGTAACAAATTTAAAATCTACGAACTAAACGATTAGTTTTGCAAACTGATGGGGATGCAATAGGCTCATATTTTTGGACAATGTTCTTCATCATCTTTTTCCCCCATTTAATACACTTCCCCAGTAACCCATTGATACATCCCTCAGTAGCACCTAAAGGGTAATTACTGTGACTTGAAGCCTATTTCAAAATTTAAACTTTCTTGTTTAGTTTGATACTGCCACTCTCTGCATGCTGTGATATGGCTGCTACTAAGTGGAGGCTTAAATTGGAGTTGGGTAGCACCCAATGCATGAACAATCCCCCCGCCCCCTCACCTTCCTGTGAATGTCTAAAGAGTTTACCCCCTAACTGAAAAAGGAAGGCTTCACATGTGGAAGAAGAAGAAGATGTGACATTTCCACATATGCATTATGGAAGCCAAATAGTTATCCCCTGGACCTAAAAAGATCTGGGTGGTGTAGAAGATCCTACACAGACTAGAAGAGTGAAAGGACAATGTGGTATCAAACCAAGTGAACTTAAACGTTACTGTCAACAACAAAAAACAACAGCTCAGATGTTCCTGTACTGAAGCAATATGATGTGCTATTCCCACTTACCTTCAACTTTGTCATGGAAAAGACAGTAAGAGAAACCAAACAAGTGACAAATGGAAAATCACAGATAACCAACCAAATATGCTGGCCTATGTAGAAGACATAGTTTTAATAGCAAATAAGTGGTGGAATTACAATGCTATTCAAGAAACTAAATGAAACCACTATGAAAATAGGCTTACAAATTAATGAAGGAAAGACAGAATGCATTTTCATACAAAGGGAAAACATGACTAAAGAATGACCTTCACAGGACAATGTGGTATCAAACCGAGTGAACTTAAAAGTTACTGTCAACAACAAAAAACAACAGCTCAGATGTTCCTGCACTGAAGCAATATGATGTGCTATTCCCACTTACCTTCAACTTTGTCATGGAAAAGACAGTAAGAGAAACCAAACAAGTGACAAATGGAAAATCACAGATAACCAACCAAATATGCTGGCCTATGTAGAAGACATAGTTTTAATAGCAAATAAGTGGTGGAATTACAATGCTATTCAAGAAACTAAATGAAACCACTATGAAAATAGGCTTACAAATTAATGAAGGAAAGACAGAATGCATTTTCATACAAAGGGAAAACATGACTAAAGAATGACCTTCACATGGAAAACTGCACTTTCAAGAACACTCTCAACTTCACACACCTTGGTGTAAACATAACTGACTGCAATAGAATGCAAGTCAAATGCCAAATTAGACTATGGAACATAAATAAAGTTTACTTTCTCCCCAAAAACTTCATTCTCCAAACTTGTGACCAGGAAAACCGATCTGACACTCTAGAACACAGTCATCAGACCAGTACTGCTATTTGGAACTCAAACATGTATCATGATGAAAAGAGCACAAAGATGGATTTGGAGATGCAATGAAGACAGCTTACACTACACTTGTTCATCCTCTGTTAGAATATTGCTGCGCAGTGTGGGATCCTTACCAGGTGGGATTGACGGAGGACATCGAAAGGGTGCAAAAAAGGGCAGCTCGTTTTGTATTATCACGTAGGGGGGGAGAGAGTGTGACAGATATGATACGCAAATTGGGATGGAAGTCATTACAGCAAAGATGTTTTTCGTCGCGGCGATCTGTTTACTAAATTTCAGTCATCAACTTTCTCTTCCAAATGCAAAAATAATTTGTTGAGCCCAACCTACATAGGTAGGAATGATCATCAAAATAAAATAAGAGAAATCAGAGTTCGAACAGAAAGGTTTAGGTGTTCGTTTTTCCCGCGCGCTGTTCGGGAGTGGAATGGTAGAGAGATAGTATGATTGTGGTTCGACGAACCCTCTGCCAAGCACTTAAATGTGAATTGCAGAGTAGTCATGTAGATGTAGATGTAGATGTAGAAGAACAACTTAATCTAGCTGACCATTCCTTGGTTGTGAACATCATCAAAGTGATACAGGCTGTGTTGTCAGAATGGCAGAATATGGTGAGGTGAGGTGACCTCAGACTGCAGAGTGATAGATATTGCTGGATTGAATGAAATGGTGCAAGCCAGGAAAAACTATAGGCAAATAGAGTGGAGACGGGCTGTCACATCTAAAAAGAAGACAATGGAGTGAATGAGTATGATCTGAAAACTACAACAAGTGCCATGGTCACAATGTTACCAGCATGTGTAGCATAAAGAGCAAATTTGAAGCATAATTATAGTAGGAAAGTTCTGGCAGAATGTTAACACCTTACGGGTAGGTAAGATAACTCACTGAAAAGCAAAAGCATTAAGCCATCATCAGTGACACATGAAAGAGAAAGAAAGCATGCCAGTGTTTTGAATAAATCCTTTCTTGAGCTAGAGTACAAATATACACAGAAACACACCCAGAAATATATGTGCTGTACCCCTACATAATGCTGGGTGGATCCACAATGCAAGGATTGCAGTTTAGCTGGTGGACTAAGATGGGATGGGAGTTGTGTTAGGTGGGTGGGTAGATGGGGAGAGAGGTAGAAGGTAAGGAGAGGGGTTCGGGGTGGGTAACTAGCAGCTTTGATGGGTGTGGCTGGTTTGTTGACTAGGGCGTGGGAGGGTGTAGTGGCAGATGCTTAAGTTAGGCAGAGCCGTGGGGTGCAGAGTACAATGACAGTGATGAGAATTGAGGAGGGGTGATAATATATGGTAGGATAAGACTGTCACAAGACCCAAGGGTGCCCGTATGATAGTTTGTAGGGGGCAGGGGGCAACACTTGCAGTGCCGGCCGAAGTGGCCGTGCGGTTAAAGGCGCTGCAGTCTGGAACCGCAAGACCGCTACGGTCGCAGGTTCGAATCCTGCCTCGGGCATGGATGTTTGTGATGTCGTTAGGTTTAAGTAGTTCTAAGTTCTAGGGGACTAATGACCTCAGCAGTTGAGTCCCATAGTGCTCAGAGCCATTTTTGAACACTTGCAGTAGGGAGTATTTTTAATATTTGGAAGACAAATGGTGACTTGTAAATGGCCATAAAATGTTCCAGTTCTGACCCCACTAATAACATGCATAGCAACAGACTTTTAAATCATTTTCTTGACAGAAAAACATGTAACTGCACTATATTTTTGGATATTGATGTCCTTGACAAGACTTGAGTACAAAATGCTGGGTGAGAGGATTGAGCAGATCTTGCACTTGTGTCTTCCACAGGGATATTATCCCCTGTGAAGGGTGTGATTCTGTTGTTCCTGTCCAGGATGATGGGTAATATAGGGTGATGAGGGGGGACAGACTCCTTAATAGTTGATCTTTGTGGATGTATGGGTGGGAGCACTCCTTTGTAGATGATTCTTGGGGAGGGGGATGGGGGAGAATTATGTGTGTGAGGATATGGGGATATGGTATAGGAAATCGGACTATGTTTGAAGAGGGATAGTGCCTCTCTGTGAAGGCCCACATGAGATCTTCATCATACGGGGCAAGGGAGTTCTTATCACTACAGATGCTCCATCCATGGGTGATTAGGCTGTATGGGAGAGAATTTTTTGGTGTGGAAAGGATGACAGCTGTTGAAATGCAGATAGTGTTGGTGATAGAGTGTTTGATATGGACAGAGATGTAGATGGAACCTTCTGAGAAGTGAGATCAGTGCTCAGGAAGGTGGAATATAGGGTTGAGGAGGAATAGGTAAAGCAGGTGGGAGAGAAGGTGTTGAGCCTGTGAAGAAATGAGGTTATTGTGTTTTAACCCTGAATCCAGATCATGAAATTATAATCAATGAATCAAACCATACAAGGGCTTTGGGATTTTGGGAGACTAGAAAAGTTTTCTCTGCATGGCCTGCAGGGATGCCATGCAGGTGACCGTGGTTGTGCCACAGATTTGTTTATATACCTTCTGCTCAAAGTAGAAGTAGTAGTGTGCCAGGCTATAATTGGTAAGATGTATGAGGAATGAGGTAATGGGTCTGGAGTCTGCAGGACATTGGGCAAGGCAGTGTTCAATAGGAGCAAGGTCACTGGCATGGGAGACGTTGATGTATAGGGAAGTGGCATCAAAAGTGATTAGGAATCTGGGAGGAAAACGTGTGGTGGTTTCTTTCTTCCAAAGCATACAGATATATAGTATTATTTTATGGGGGAACTCTAGTTGTGTGCATGACATCTTAGTACTACAGAAAATAGGTATTAGGGTAATTACTAGTTCTTCTTATAAGGAATGCTGTAAAGCATTATTTTATGAACAAAATTATTATTATTATTATTATTGTCATTGTGTAGTTGGTGAAGGAAGTGGTCAGTATCTTTGATGTGAGGGACTAGGTTTCAGGCAATGGTTTGGAGGAGTTGTTCAACAAGACCTGAAATTCTTTCAATGAGGCATCCAGAATTGTTGGGTTTATGGATTTTCTGGAGCTTGTAGAAAGTGGGTGTGCAGTGTGTCATTGGGGTGAGGAGAGAGATGGACTTGGGGCAGAGATTCTGCAGTTGACATAAGAATTTCAGTAGGAATTGGAAGTTATGTTGGATTTATGTGATGTGATCAATATTGTTGCAGAAGAAGCTCAGCAGTGTAGTCACCATAGGGTGGTGGTTATAAAACTAGACTGCTCTGTGGAGGGTCATGAGTTCAAAACCCCCCTGAACTGTAAAATTTTAATATCTGTATTCAGTTTGAGTACATTCTAGAAGTATCCACAAATGTCAAGAATCATTGTACTGGAATGTTCTGTAACTTTACATATACTGTATGTGTTCTGGCCAGAGGCAGATCGCTCCATGCTCTTGTATGTGCAAGTGCTGAATAAACCTTCGTTAAGTGAAGTTAGTATTTGTCATTCATTTAATTACACCTTCTTCTATGTGGCATTATTCTGGTGGAGATGCTGGGTATTGGAACTTGTGATAGTGCACATTATTGACGACACTGTGTCTCCCATTAGGCCATGACAGAGCAGCCGTTTACGTGATAAGAACCCGAGTTCAAGCCATATTCAACAGATTGCAATCTATCGGTAACAGAAGAAGAAGAGGACATTACAATGATAGCAACTGTGTGTCACCATATGAGACATCCTTCTGTCTTTTCTGGTGATGATGGCTAATATCCAGACAAGTGGCTGAAGGTATGTGAGGTTATAGCTAAATTTAACAAATGGGATGACACTGTGTGTTTGTCTAATGTATTTTTCTACTTGGAGGGCACTGCCAAGCAATGGTACAAGAACAGTGGGGAGAATTTCACAAGCTAGGAAGTATTCCAGGCACAACTGAGCAAGTATTTCGGCGACACACAACGACTGAAGTGCAAAGCTGAAGATAAATTAAAGTGTTGGGCACAGTTCCCAGGAGAAACTACAGCATCCTACATTCAAGACATCTTGGAGCTATGTAAAGTAGTGGATCCTAGAATGAAGGAGGAAGATAAGGTTGCACATCTCATGAAGGGTGTTTCTGAGGACATGTATCAAGCCCTACCCCTGAAGGAGGTTTCGACAGCAGACGACTTCATAAAATGGTGCCAGTATATCAAGACAATGCATCAAAAAAGAATTACACGCAAGAAATTTGAATGGCTTCCAAACAGTGTATTGATGTCTGTGATGGAGGAAGGAACTGATTTCGCAAGTGTTCTTCTTCAGATGGTGAGAGAGAAAGTTCAGAAGGCACTTGGATTGCACAGCGAGCAAAAAACCGAGACGCTTCAATAAATCATAAGGGAGGAAATGGAACAGACATTGAACTCAATCTCTCATCCTTCATTTCCCTTTAAAATGGTGAAAAAGTCGAGACCCAGGCAAAGTTATGTTCCAACAATGCCGCATGAGGAACCTGTTTGGGCACCAAGGAAGACTGAGATCTGGAGGACCCAGGATAACCAACCAGTATGTTTCCACTGTGGATGATCGGGACTTGTGGTGTGTTATTGTAGAGAAAGGTGGCAGATATTTGTTGATGCCTGCACCAGAAGACAGCAGACCGATCTTAGCTGACGCCAACTCAGGGATGACGACGATAAACCTGACGTAGGTCACCATTGCCGCTAGCTAGCCACTGGGGAGAATGCTCCCCAACATGCCAACTGTTTAGAAGCACCAGCCGATCACCTGGCTGCCACAACTTGGTAAACTAAAGGGTGTGACCTTCCTTGGAGGTGAGGCCACTGAAGAGAAAAATTCTACACCGTTGATCATTACGAAAGTGATAGGAAACTACGTCGATATCCTCATGGATGGCCAACCAGCCCAAGCTCTTGTGGGCTCTGGAGCATAATATGCAGTTATTTTGGAAAAGTACCATTGCCAGTTGCAGAAAACCATATTTGGCAACAGCAAAACACCTCTACTGAAGGTGGCTAATGGGAAACATGTAAAACCTACAGGAAGATGTGTCATTTGTGTGGGTATAAGCGGCCATACACAGCCCTTAGAATTCATCATCTTACAGAGCGTAGTCATGACGACATTCTCGGATAGGACTTTTTGAAAGTTTCCCAGGCAAATATATATTGTGGTCAATTGAAGATGATGCTAGACGAGATGAGATACTGTGGACAGGAAGATGTGCGCCAGATGGGGTGGCCAAGCGGTTCTAGGCGCTACAGTCTGGAAGCGCGTGACTGCTGCGGTCGCAGGTTCGAATCCTGCCTCGGGCATGGATGTGTGTGATGTCCTTAGATTAGTTAGGTTTGAGTAGTTCTAAGTTCTAGGGGACTGATGACCTCTGAAGTTAAGTCCCATAGTGCTCAGAGCCATTCGGACCATTTTTGAAGATGTGTATCTGAGAGTGTGGAGATTATGTGTGCTGCATGAAGTAATCATTCCTGCAGTGAGCACTAGAGATGTAACTGTCGTGTGTCATGCCATGCATCAACCCATGGATCTCGAGGTGGAATTTACATATCCTAATAAGGGTGTTAGGTGGCTCGACAAAGAAGAGGGTGAAAATTACAGATGCATTGAATACCTAGAGATGGTGAGCTCATGGCATTGAGAAACTACCACTCACGGAGGTGTGTCTGTGTACGCCAATAAAAATCTCAACATTAGGGATGTGGACCTGAGAAATTACTGCTCAGATATGGATTTAGAACTGGCTGCCTTAGAATGAGTAGATATGAATATGATTATTGTTTCAGTGTACCGTTCACCAAATGTAAATTTCAAAAACTTTATTAGGTACTAACTTGGAAAGTTGTTTACATCACATAACACAACTTAAACCAAGAATTGCATTGTGTGGTGATCTTAATGTACACATAGTTGAAAGTAGTACAAAAGAGAGAGCATTCTTGAATTTAATAAATAGTTATAGTCTCTTTATAGCAAATAGACTTCCAACTAGAGGTGATGCCTGCCTCGACATGATTATTACAAATATAGATACCTGGAGTTACAAAATAAATGTAGTTGATGCAATGATAGCAGACCACAGTGCATTAGTCATGAAACTACAAAGACTCTGAGTGACCAACAGACAAATACATGGAAATCAAATTATGTGTTTCACAGAAGAGTAGTGCCAAAAGAAAAACTAGACACTTTCAATGCCTCACTGTCCAGTATAAACTGGCAGCAAATAATTACAGAAGCAAAACCCAATGACGCCTTAAATGTTCTTTTCCAGACACAAAAAATCAAATTTGATGAGATGATGTTCCCACTGATACCAAAGAAAAGCCACACAGGTAAAGCACAAGGGAAACAGTAAAAAGTAAATGCAAAAACATGGTACACACCTGAGCTATCCAATCTAAAAAACATTGTTCTAATGTGGAATGACTGTGCCAAAGCACCCACAGAGACAAATAGTAAACAGTTGTTACACAGCAATTACTGGAGGCCAAGATATTTTACAGAAAAAAAGTAGAAGAAGCTAAAAGGAGGGGGGATGATAGATTCATAAGAGAAGCCTACAATTGTGCAAAGCTGCCTGGACTCTAGTAAATGAACATAGGAAGAAGCCTACTTCCTCTTCTAATGCCTGCTGTCCTGATGACTTCAATGACTACTTTATCAAAGTTATAGAAAACACTGTTGCTGAACTCCCAGACTCGGTTATAGATCCTGCTGTTTACTTTCCAAATAAAACTCACAGTAAATTTGAAACATGGAAAAAGTACACGCAAATGACAGTGAAAACAGTAAAATCTTACAAAACTTCGGAGAGTCAAAATATCTACAAGATGTCCTGTACTGTCCTAAAGAAAATTATTTGAGTAATAGCACACTCATTAGCAACAGCTATAAATAACTGCCTATCTACTGGAGTTTTCCCATATTTCTTGAAATTTGGAAGGACAGTACCAGTTTAAAAAAAAGGAAACCCAGATAATGTGTCAAGTTGTAGGCCAATATCAATCATTCCTATACTAGCAAAAGTGATTGAATCCATCATGAAAGACCAGATCCCAGATCCTAACTTATTTTGAAGAAAACAATCCCTTCAAAGATGCAGAACACGGGTTCCAGAAGGGAAAGTCCTGTACCATTGCAGCAGTAGACTTATTAGGAAAAGTAATGCAGGCATTCAAGGAGAGAGAGTTAGTGACACTCACACTGTGCGATCTAAGCAAAGCTTTTGAATGCATCCCCCACAAGATCTTGCTAAAAAACTAAAATGCTATGGTGTAGGAGGTACAGCCATAGCTACACTTCAGTCTTACTTGGAAAACAGAAGGCAAATCATTTCAATCCAAGGAGTGACATCCCAGGAACAGAAGATAGAACACAGTGTGCCACAAGATTCGATCATAGCCCCACTCCTCTTCCTCATTTTTGTAAAGGATCTAAGTGAAGTTGGTGAGACACTACAATTTGCAGATGACACCACTCTTACTGCCAAAGGGGAAAATTCTGCCCAAGCAGTCATGAAATCTGATGTACAGTTCAAAAATGCTAAAAAATGGTTCATCGCCAACAAGATGTAAGTAAATGAAGAAAAAAACCCAGTGTATTGTATGCAGCCTTGGAAAAAACACATACTCTGACCATATAGAATCTGTGAAACTGTTAGGCTTCACCACAGACCACAAACTCTCATGGAATGAACACACTGTGCATGTATGCAAGAAACTCTCTCGTGTAATATACCTCTTCCGAAGATTTTAAAAAAGTGATTACAGACCAGTTTCTGATAACTGTCTACTATGCTTTGTTTCATAGCCACATTCTGTATCGATTACAGCTATGTGGTCATTCAGCAGGCTGCAAGGATGTGCTGCTACTGCAAAAGAAGGCAATAAGAATTATTACATCGAGCAGCAGGAACATTGCATACTGGTATTCAGAACATTGGGAGTAAAGACTGTTTATAGCCACTATGCATTATTATGCCTCATCCCCATAAGGAAAACCTAGACACCTACAGCAAGAGGCATTACATCCATAAACATAATACCCACAGCAAAGAAGACATAAATCTACCAACCTGCCGACTGTCCAGAACAAGATACAGTTTTCCAGTGATCACTGTGAGGATGTTCAATAAACTACCTGCTGCAACTTCAAGAAACAAATTTCTGAAGGCCTAAAACAATGCCCACTATACTCGGTCCAAGAATTCTTTGAATGTGAAGAAAGTGAATGGACACAGTGTACATGACTTAGTCTATATACATTACCTGTATAAAATTTAGATGATATTCTGTAATTCATTATATTGTAAATAACTTGATTATCACAAAACTGGAATGTGTTGGTCATGTCCAGAAGAGGATGGGCACCAGGTTGAGGAAGTTGAGATAAAGTTTGAGAGACAAGAAACTTTGACAGACAAAATGATTGATGAACCACAGCAGTATTATGGGATGGCCATTAGAAATAATACTGAGAATTTGTTGAAAATGAAGCAGGCACTATAGGCTACCTTCTTCTACAGATTGTCAACTGATGAAATACCAGTACACCACCTTTGCCCTCTTGGACCTGATTCATGGTACAAACAGCACCATGCCCAGTACTCAAATATTTCATACACCCATAAACATTCCATACCAGCAGCAATCATGGATATCATAAAACCTATTTACAGAGACCTGGCAAATTCTGAATTACTGAAGAAGTGTCTGCATGGTCAGATTCAAAATCCCAATGAGTCATTCAATAATCTTATATGGACTTGCTTACCAAAAAATGTTTTTGTTGGAATGAAGACACTGGAGAGGGGGGTCAGTGATGCTGATATTGCTTTTAATGATGCAGGCATTGGTAGGGTGAAGGTGCTACAGCATATGGTAATTAATCCTGGAGCAAAATGTATCAGTGGACTTGAATGGATGGACAAGGTTCACATTGATAAAGCAGAACATGCAGCACAGTTGACCACTAAGGAGTCCAGAAATAAGAAAAGAAGAAAAAACTTGGAAAAAGATCAAGAGGATGAAATACAGTATGGTGCAGGGTAGTTCTGAGTGACTAAAATTGAAAAATTAAGCATATATTAAGTGAGTTACAGTCTTTTGAAACTTTATAAGCCGTTCCTGAAGATTTACATTTTCTGTTGCATTTTTCACTAAATCCCAGAAACCACTTTGAGTAGAGTATTCAAATTTTCAGGGAGTAATAAGGTACATATCCTGAGTCTACTGAACTAAAAGAAGAGCATAATGTTATGTATAATTAAAATTATTTAGGATATGTACAAAAATTAGACAAAATTTTAACCATGTAATTAAAAAATTTTATTTCTGAAAGCAGTGGCTGAAATGCAATTAGTGTAGTTTAGTGGACTCAAAACATACAGTTTAATGTCCTGTAAAAGTTTCATGTCAATGGCTACAGTGGTTCCTCAAATACAGGGAAACCAAGTCACTAAATTCAACATTGTCAGGATAGGGCATTCCAACTCCCCTTAATAGCGGCAGTTCTGGAATCTTCTTCTGCGACCTTCCTCTTGCTAGATAAATAAATTTCTTCTGACTGGGTCATGTCAATAAGGAATTGTCTTTGTGATACAATTTTTTTGTAGAAGTAATCATAATGGACAAAGGTTATCTTCCCACTAAGTAAAACCCACTCCAAACTTGTAATAAACACTGTATTGAGATACAAGTTCACACTTTTTTGTTTCACGCGAAAGATGGAGCATCTCTGTAAAACATCATACAATGGAAACATCCAAAACAAAACAAGAGAAGTGATTGATAAAATAAAACTGTTAACAAATAAACATTAAAAAATTGAAATTACTGAGATAACATTGATTCCTTTTTTTTTTTTTTTTTTTCATAGATCCCTTGGAAAGGAGTCTCTGGAATCTGGAAGGAATCAAAGTTTTTTTTAGATACTTTTTTACTCAGATGCATGGATATTGTACAATTCTAATACAGACAGAGTTATGAGCTATAATCCTTGTGAGTAGAAGGAGTTGGCCAACAGGAAGTTCTTTAATTCACTCTGAAACTGATCTTTATTACTTACAAGACCTTTGATATGCTCTGGTAAGTTATTGAATATATGAGTACCCATGTATTTGACTCCTTTTTGAACTAATGTTAAGCTTTTATAGCCCTTATACAGACTGTTTTTGGTTCTGGCATTGTAATCATATTTTGCACTATTTTGTGTAAAAAGAGACATGTAGGAAATAACAACAAAGGACATCAGTGAGTATATGTACTGAGAAGTAGTAGTTAGAATACCAACTTTCTTAAAGAGGTCCCTGCATATATATATATATATTTTCTAATGACTCATTTCTGAATTTTTTGAAAATTTTCTCTCTGTGAGAGGAATTCCTCCAAAAGATGATTCCATAACTCATTAGTGAATGGAAGTAGGCTGAATAAACTAACTTCTTCATTTTTAAATCACCTATTTCTGCTATCATGTGTACTGCAAATGTAGCTGAACTAAGTCTAGAGTGTGAGTTTTCCAATTTAGGTTTTGGTAGTTTGTAACCTAAAAATTTGACACTGTCTACAGCTATAGTTTCATTGTATGAATACATATACTTACAGGGTCAGGTATTCTTTGTGAGGTACTGAATTGTATGTACTGGGTCTTGTCAAAATTCAGTGACAATCCATTTGCTGTGAACCACCCATGAACCATGGACCTTGCCGTTGGTGGGGAGGCTTGCGTGCTTCAGCGATACAGATGGCCGTACCGTAGGTGCAACCACAACGGAGGGGTATCTGTTGAGAGGCCAGACAAACATGTGGTTCCTGAAGAGGGGCAGCAGCCTTTTCAGTAGTTGCAGGGGCAACAGTCTGGATGATTGACTGATCTGGCCTTGTAACATTAACCAAAACGGCCTTGCTGGGCTGGTACTGCGAACGGCTGAAAGCAAGGGGAAACTACAGCCGTAATTTTTCCCGAGGACATGCAGCTTTACTGTATGATTAAATGATGATAGCGTCCTCTTGGGTAAAATATTCCGGAGGTAAAATAGTCCCCCATTCGGATCTCCGGGCGGGGACTACTCAAGAGGACGTCGTTATCAGGAGGAAGAAAACTGGCATTCTACGGATCGGAGCGTGGAATGTCAGATCCCTTAATCGGGCAGGTAGGTTAGAAAAATTAAAAAGGGAAATGGATAGGTTAAAGTTAGATATAGTGGGAATTAGTGAAGTTCGGTGGCAGGAGGCACAAGACTTTTGGTCAGGTGATTACAGGGTTGTTGTTGTTGTGGTCTTCAGTCCTGAGACTGGTTTGATGCAGCTCTCCATGCTACTCTATCCTGTGCAAGCTTCTTCATCTCCCAGTACCTACTGCAACCTACATCCTTCTGAATCTGCTTAGTGTATTGATCTCTTGGTCTCCCTCTATGATTTTTACCCTCCACGCTGCCCTCCAATGCTAAATTTGTGATCCCTTGATGCCTCAAAACATGTCCTACCAACCGATCCCTTCTTCTACTCAAGTTGTGCCACAAACTTCTCTTCTCCCCAATCCTATTCAATACCTCCTCATTAGTTACGTGATCTACCCACCTTATCTTCAGCATTCTTCTGTAGCACCACATTTCGAAAGCTTCTATTCTCTTCTTGTCCAAACTGGTTATCGTCCATGTTTCACTTCCATACATGGCTACACTCCATACAAATACTTTCAGAAACGACTTCCTGACACTTAAATCTATACTCAATGTTAACAAATTTCTCTTCTTCAGAAACGCTTTCCTTGCCATTGCCAGTCTACATTTTATATCCTCTCTACTTCGACCGTCATCAGTTATTTTACTCCCTAAATAGCAAAACTCCTTTACTACTTTCAGTGTCTCATTTCCTAATCTAATCCCCTCAGCATCACCTGATTTAATTTGACTACATTCCATTATCCTCGTTTTGCTTTTGTTGATGTTCATCTTATATCCTCCTTTCAAGACACTGTCCATTCCGTTCAACTGCTCTTCCAAGTCCTTTGCTGTCTCTGACAGAATTACAATGTCATCGGCGAACCTCAAAGTTTTTACTTCTTCTCCATGAATTTTAATACCTACTCCGAATTTTTCTTTTGTTTCCTTTACTGCTTGCTCAGTATACGGATTGAATAACATCGGGGAGAGGCTACAACCCTGTCTCACTCCTTTCCCAACCACTGCTTCCCTTTCATGCCCCTCGACTCTTATAACTGCCATCTGGTTTCTGTACAGACTGTAAATAGCCTTTCGCTCCCTGTATTTTACCCCTGCCACCTTCAGAATTTAAAAGAGAGTATTCCAGTTAACGTTGTCAAAAGCTTTCTCAAAGTCTACAAATGCTAGAAACGTAGGTTTGCCTTTTCTTAATCTTTCTTCTAAGATAAGTCGTAAGGTTAGTATTGCCTCACGTGTTCCAACATAAACCTGTAATCACCTGACCAAAAGTCTTGTTCCTCCTGCCACCGAAATTCACTAATTCCCACTATATCTAACTTTAACCTATCCATTTCCCTTTTTAAATTTTCTAACCTACCTACCCGATTAAGGGATCTGACATTCCACGCTCCGATCCGTAGAACGCCAGTTTTCTTTCTCCTGATAACGACGTCCTCTTGAGTAGTCCCCGCCCGGAGATCCGAATGGGGGACTATTTTACCTCCGGAATATTTTACCCAAGAGGATGCCATCATCATTTAATCATACAGTAAAGCTGCATGTCCTCGGGAAAAATTACAGCTGTAGTTTCCCCTTGCTTTCAGCAGGGTTATAAATACAAAATCAAATAGGGGTAATGCAGGAGTAGGTTTAATAATGAATAAAAAAATAGGAGTGCGGGTTAGCTACTACAAACAGCATAGTGAACGCATTATAGTGGCCAAGATAGACACAAAGCCCATGCCTACTACAGTAGTACAAGTTTATATGCCAACTAGCTCTGCAGATGATGAAGAAATTGATGAAATGTATGACGAGATAAAAGAAATTATTCAGGTAGTGACGGGAGACGAAAATTGGATATGGAATATGGATTGGGGGGAAGAAATGAAAGAGGAAGCCACCTTGTAGAATTTTGCACAGAGCATAACTTAATCATAGCTAACACTTGGTTCAAGAATCATAAAAGAAGATTGTATACCTGGAAGAATCCTGGAGATACTAATAGGTATCAGATAGATTATATAATGGTAAGACAGAGATTTAGGAACCAGGTTTTAAATTGTAAGACATTTCCAGGGGCAGATGTGGATTCTGACCACAATCTATTGGTTATGAACTGCAGATTGAAACTGTAGAAACTGCAAAAAGGTGGGAATTTAAGGAGATGGGACCTGGATAAACTGAAAGAACCAGAGGTTGTAGAGAGTTTCAGGGAGAGCATAAGGGAACAGTTGACAGGAATGGGGGAAAGAAATACAGTAGAAGAAGAATGGGTAGCTCTGAGGGATGAAGTAGTGAAGGCAGCAGAGGATCAAGTAGGTAAAAAGACGAGGGCTAATAGAAATCCTTGGGTAACAGAAGAAATATTGAATTTAATTGATGAAAGGAGAAAATATAAAAATGCAGTAAATGAAGCAGGCAAAAGGGAATACAAACATCTCAAAAATGAGATCGACAGAAAGTGAAAATGGCTAAGCAGGGATGGCTACAGGACAAATGTAAGGATGTAGAGGCTTGTCTCACTAGGGGTAAGATAGATACTGCCTACAGGAAAATTAAAGAGACCTTTGGAGAGAAGAGAACCACTTGTATGAATATCAAGAGCTCAGATGGCAACCCAGTTCTAAGCAAAGAAGGGAAGGCAGAAAGGTGGAAGGAGTATATAGAGGGTTTATACAAGGGCGATGTACTTGAGGACAATATTATGGAAATGGAAGAGGATGTAGATGAAGATGAAATGGGAGATAAGATACTGTGTGAAGAGTTTGACAGAGCACTGAAAGACCTGAGTTGAAACAAGGCCCCGGGAGTAGACAACATTCCATTAGAACTACTGATGGCCTTGGGAGAGCCAGTCATGACAAAACTCTACCATCTGGTGAGCAAGATGTATGAGACAGGCGAAATACCCACAGACTTCAAGAAGAATATAATAATTCCAATACCAAAGAAAGCAGGTGTTGACAGATGTGAAAATTACCGTACTATCAGTTTAATAAGTCACAGCTGCAAAATACTAACGCGAATTCTTTACAGACAAATGGAAAAACTGGTAGAAGCGGACATCGGGGAAGATCAGTTTGGATTCCGTAGAAATGTTGGAACACATGAGGCAATACTAACCTTACGACTTATCTTAGAAGAAAGATTAAGAAAAGGCAAACCTACGTTTCTAGCATTTGTAGACTTAGAGAAAGCTTTTGACAACGTTAACTGGAATACTCTCTTTTAAATTCTGAAGGTGGCAGGGGTAAAATACAGGGAGCAAAAGGCTATTTACAATCTGTACAGAAACCAGATGGCAGTTATAAGAGTCGAGGGGCATGAAAGGGAAGCAGTGGTTGGGAAAGGAGTGAGACAGGGTTGTAGCCTCTCCCCGATGTTATTCAATCCGTATACTGAGCAAGCAGTAAAGGAAACAAAAGAAAAATTCGGAGTAGGTATTAAAATTCATGGAGAAGAAGTAAAAACTTTGAGGTTCGCCGATGACATTGTAATTCTGTCAGAGACAGCAAAGGACTTGGAAGAGCAGTTGAACGGAATGGACAGTGTCTTGAAAGGAGGATATAAGATGAACATCAACAAAAGCAAAACGAGGATAATGGAATGTAGTCAAATTAAATCAGGTGATGCTGAGGGGATTAGATTAGGAAATGAGACACTGAAAGTAGTAAAGGAGTTTTGCTATTTAGGGAGTAAAATAACTGATGACGGTCGAAGTAGAGAGGATATAAAATGTAGACTGGCAATGGCAAGGAAAGCGTTTCTGAAGAAGAGAAATTTGTTAACATCGAGTATAGATTTAAGTGTCAGGAAGTCGTTTCTGAAAGTATTTGTATGGAGTGTAGCCATGTATGGAAGTGAAACATGGACGATAACCAGTTTGGACAAGAAGAGAATAGAAGCTTTCGAAATGTGGTGCTACAGAAGAATGCTGAAGATAAGGTGGGTAGATCACGTAACTAATGAGGAGGTATTGAATAGGATTGGGGAGAAGAGAAGTTTGTGGCACAACTTGACTAGAAGAAGGGTTCGGTTGGTAGGACATGTTTTGAGGCATCAAGGGATCACAAATTTAGCATTGGAGGGCAGCGTGGAGGGTAAAAATCGTAGAGGGAGACCAAGAGATCAATACACTAAGCAGATTCAGAAGGATGTAGGTTGCAGTAGGTACTGGGAGATGAAGAAGCTTGCTCAGGATAGAGTAGCATGGAGAGCTGCATCTAACCAGTCTCAGGACTGAAGACCACAACAACAACAACCCATTAATACTTACAAATATCAATCAGTGAGATCACAAGTACTGTTTTTTATACCAATACTTTGTATCATCTGCAAATAAGACAAAATTTGCACTTTGTGACACTGCGTATGGAAGGTCATAAATACATAATATGAGGTATGTTTTTTAAGTAAGGTCCATTTGAACATAAGTACACAACGAAAGGTTCTTTCAAAAAAGTAAATTTATTTTCAGAAAGTACATACTTCACTCTATTTTGTGACATAGTTGCCAAGTTTGTTGAAACATGTATCATACCTCTCAACCAATTTTAAAATACCCTCTGCATAAAAACTTGCCGTCTGCTCCGATAACCAAGAGTTCACTGCCGTTTTCATGTTGTTGTCTTCATTGTAATGGTTACCACTGAGGTGTTGTTTGAAGTGGAGGAACAGATGGTAATTGCTCGGCACAAGATCAGGGCTGTAGGGTGGGTGGTCTAAAACTTTCCAGCAAAAACTGTCCAATAAATTGTGGGTTTGACCTGAAGTGTCAGGTCTTGCATTGTCATGGAGAAGGAAAATTCCCTTTGTCAGCATGCCGCGTCTTTTGTTTTGAATCGCTCTGCATAGCTTTCTCAGGGTTTGGCAGTATGCTTCTGCATTCATAGTGGTTCCTCATTGCATCAAGTCGATCAACAAAACACCATGCCTATCCCCAACCCCTGATGGCATGATTTTGCACTGGGACAGAGTCTGTTTGGCCTTCACCTTTACAGGCGAGTGTGTGTGTCTCCATTCCACGCTCTGTTGCTTCTTTGACCACGATATGCAAAACCCATGTTTTGTTTCCAGTTACGATCTGACTCAAGAAGCCATCACCTTCTTTGTGATAATGAGTCAAGAAATTCATCGCACACTCAAATCTTTGGTTTTTGTAGCCCTCTCTTAGGAGTTTCAGGATCCAACGGGAGCACAGTTTTCTGAACTTTAGGTGTTCAGAAACAATGTTGTAAAGCACTGATTTTGAAACGTCAGGAAATTCATTTGAGAGACCTGTTATTGTGAAGCACCTGTTCTCATGAATCCTCACTTCAGTTGAAGCCACAAAATCATCTGTAATCAAAGAAGGGCAACCGGAGCAGTCCTCATCATGGACGTTGTCACAGCCATCTTTGAATTCTCGTACCCACTTACGCACTTTGCTTTCACTCATAACAGTAACACCATACACTTTGCAAAACTTGTGATGAATTTCTGCAGCAGACAGGTTCCTAGCTGACAAAAACCGTATCACTGAGCAAACCTCACATACAGCGGGCAAGTTGATAGTCTTAAACATTTTGAAAGCACAGAACAGAACCATACAGGTTATCCTGGGGCACCCCTTGTCTGATGGTTTCATATTTTGAATGACTGTTGTTATGTGGTAAGCCTGATACAGACACACACTGTTTTCTGTTAAAAAGATAGGAGGAGAACCATAAGCCTGCTACTCGTGTTATCCCATAATATTTTAACTTTGTACTAGGATCATGCTTAACACAATCAAAAGCTTTAGCCAGATCACAGAATTATTGATTCTAATATATCATCTGTAAAAATGAATATAGCTTGATCAGTTGACAATCCTTTCCAAAATCCAAACTGATTGTGAATGAGAATATTTTTCTGTACTAAGTGTTTATAAAGTCTATTGTACATAACCCTTTCAAACAATTTTGAAAATATTGTCAATAATGAAATGGGACAGAAGTTTTTCACTAAAGATTTGTCTCCTTTTTGTGTAATGGTTTGACAATAGCATATTTAAGCCTATCTGGAAAAGTACCACTGTGGAGGGATTCATAACATAAGTAACTCAGTATGTGACAAAGCTCTGAGGAGCAACATTTAATTATGGTAGTGCTGATTTCATCATAACCACTGGAACATTTGTTTTTAAGAGAGCTAATAATATTAGAAATCTCTTTCAGTGAGGTAGGATATAGTTGAATTTTGTCATACTTCTGTGGAAATGCATTTTTTTAATATTTTAAGCTGTCTTCTGAGGAGCTATGCAAACCTAAGTTGTCTGCTACTGAAGGGTAAAAGTTATTGAAAGTGTCTGCAATATTGGAGGTATCTCTAATCAACTCTCTATACCAAATGTAATACAATCTTGTTAGGGGTATCTTCATATAAAGTGCGAGTATGAGACAAACAATTTAAAAAAAATTACAGTCTTTCAGGTATCCAGTTTAGGTATGGTACAAAGACACATTGAATCAATACACGTACACATCTGTCCTAGAGGATCATGTTCACTCCTACATGCAGTTTGTTTTTCTTCAGCTTGGTGGCATCTACTAGGAGGACAATGCAACATGTAACACAGCTTGCAGTGTATTTGCGTGATTTGAAAGAGAACAGAATGAGTTCACTTCCCTAGTCACGAAACACACCAGATTTAAACCCAGTCAAGAATTTGTAGGATCCGCTCAGTCAAGCTGTTTGCCCCATGAATCTTCAACCAAGATACAAAGCACAGTTTTCCATGGGGCCAGTGAAGTTGGCATGGCATCACGTCTATGTTGGTACCCTCCAGAACCTCACCGACTCTCATCCTACATGTCTGATAGTTTCATGCGCTGCAAAATGTAGTTATTCAGGCTTTTGACAGGTGCTCACATTAATGTGACTGGACAGTGTATAAAACAAACAGTTGAATCCATAATTCAGAACAGTAATCACATCATTCTGTGATAGCTTTATAAGAGAATGCAGTTACTTAATAAATAGGAACCTAGATCTCTCAGAAATTTTTCATTTAAAGAAAAGATATTACGAGAAGTTTCGAGTGTTACTGCTGTATAGTGTGCATGTGTGGATTCATGCTATGGATATCTCACATGTATTGAGTAATTGGAGAACTTGAACCAGACTGCATTTCCAAACATATATGATTGGAGTCTACTGCAGGGGTGTACACCTAAGGTATGTCATGTAATAGGGGCTTAAACCTCTTTAGGCCATCTTCAGGTGACAACAGAATGCTACACATGCATGAGTGACACAGATATTATTTGTACAAAAGATACAAAAATGGTTTAGAGTGTTTACATAGGAAAAATTACATTTTTTGTCACACAGAAGTATTTACGTTAACTGAATAGAGAAGGGGGGGACAAAGTTTTTATCTGGATATACATTTAACAACTGATGACAAATACAATGAATTTACAATATGGATCTAGTATTTGTAATAAAGACTTACTTTAACAAAGGGGAGAAAGGAAATTGAGTCTGAACATTTAATACTAAGCTGGCATTCTGTCTCATCTCCTTATTGATTTCCAGAAGGGTCATCTTTCTGCTTTTCTTAGTAGAATGTAAAATTTCAAATTTTACATCACATTATGAGTAATTTGTCAACAAGAAATAATTCCCATTTGAAAGCCACAGACATGGAAACTGCTTGATATTTTCTTTTTGTTGGACTCACTAAGTCGTAACAAATGAAAGAATACAAAGGAGATCCAACAAAACTGTCCATCAGTAATAAAGACTCTATGCCAAACTAGCAACAAGGGGGGGGGGGGGGGGGGGCAGTTGTTATGGCAGCAGCTGGCAGAATAGTGTTGGCTTCTTGGAGCCTCTGGTAAAGTTGCAGTAACAAAGTTGTAGGCTCAGTGCAGTCAATGGCAAACTGACAGGATAATGCTGTGGAGGTTCCTCCCTGCAGAGGTAGGCAGGCTTTACTTGTTTCATAGAGACTGTTTTGTCCCTGCCATTTTGAAAGGGTTGGCCTCTTTCAAAAGCATTCTGTTGGGACCAGTGTACAGTGGTCACACGGTCTCATCTCTGAGCCATCTTTATGGATGAAAACCTTTCTCTCTCCATGAGCAACAGATGAGGCTGCATGTAAACGTTTCATCTGGGAGCTGAACTGTCATGCAAACTCTGTCACTATTTCTGGATCAGTTGGCCAAAGTACAATGAGATCACCTGGTATCCCCAATTGCTCACCGTACAGCAGCTGGGCTGGTAAGCATTACAAATCCTCCCTAACTGACATACACAGGCTTAACAATATCAGCAGCAAGGCATCTGCCCACAGTGATGTGATGCAGCCTCCCTACCATTCTACTATTGGCAGGATTTTAACTAGTGGTGCAAAGATGCTTACAGCCACATAGTTGAAAGAGTTCATTAAACAACTATGATTCAAACTGGCATATGCAATGAGTCATAAAGGTTTGAGGAATGCCAAACCTCTAAAACCATGAAAGTAATAATGCCTTTGATACTGCCTCCAGGAAGGTACCTGGTATGGGAAAAGATTTGGGCCACCTCATAAAATAATCCTCTACAATAATTCAGTAGTTGTGAGCAGTAGGACAAGGTAACAGGTTTACTGTGTGCACAGTATGTTTGAAAGCCTTGTTTTTGGTGCTGGAAAATGCACAACCAATGTGGATATACATCAGCTGACTTTGCTGTGCTGGCAGCTGACAAAGGAGTACACCTCAACTTGACAGTCCCTCTGAATTCTTGGCCACACCATCTTGCTTCCCACTTACTTTGCTGTTGCTGGGTTGGCCAGATTATGTAATGTTCAGAAAACTATATGCTAAACTTGTGCAAGAATGCTTAGGTGTTGTTTTCCCCAGTATCTGGTGCACCAGATACTCATGGCACAATTTGGAATATCACAGCTGCAGGGCAGTGTGTTCACTTTCGAGTGAGTTGTGCAACAATATGTACTCTTGTTGCCTGGTTCCTACCTCAGCATGTGTCACCAGCTGTAGGTCAACACAATTTCATAAAAGATAATCTGAGACAATGTTGTCTCTATCTGAAATGTGAAGCACATTGGTCAAAAACTGGGTTATGTATTCTGCTTGCCCATATTGCTATGGTGAGCCATGATTCAAGGAATGTTGGAAGAAACAAGTTAGTGACTTGTCATCACTAAAAGCTATAAAATGCCTTCCTTCTGCATATGATCGTAAATGTAGCTGCATAGATTGCCAGGAATTCATGATTGCTATCACACTGTTTCTTGTGCTGTGGTATAAGGCTCTGCAAGTAAAGGGGGAGCAGTTGCCATTTGCCATTCACACTTTGTTGCAGTGCTGCACAAACTGCATTTTGGGTTGTGTTCTTCATGGGAGCCAAAGTAGTATTAACGTGTGGGAGAGCCAGTCATGACACTTGTACCAAACATTGCTTGCCTTTATGAAATATCACTTCACTCACAGATGTCCAAGGTATCTTCCAACTACCAGTTGTAAACTTGTCTGAGAGCAGTGCGGTAAGAGGTTCCTTCTGACTTGGCAGCCCCTGGACGCGTCACCATTAATAATTTAACATTCCAAAAAATCTGGACACTCTTCTACAGGTTGTCAGTAAGGGCATATTTTGCACTGCTGCTACATGTCCAGGATGTGTTCAGAGATTGGTTGATGAGACTACAAAACCCAAAAATTGTACCCCTTGTTCACTGAAAACACTCTTTGCATTATTAATGACTATACCATAGTCCTGTAGGTGCTGACAAAACTGCCAGAAGTGGGTCACATGCTCCTCAACTGCAGGTGAATATATCATCCATATAACAGAATAGGAATGGCAACTCACACAACCATTGATGCATAAAATGCTGCCATGTCTGTGTGACATTTCTCGATCAAGAAGGCATGAATCTATATTAAAAAAGCCCAAAAAGTCTTATCACAGTGGTTTTCTGAACATTCTCTGGAGCCACCAGATTTTGCACAATCAATCATGAAAACAATTGAACATAAGTGATGGTGCTGTTAAAGTCATTCATGCTAGGCACAAGAGTATCAGTCAGGAATTGTGTGGTCATTGAGTGCCCTGTAATCCCATGTAATCATCATCTGCTGTCATTTCTGTGCATCGTGTGTAATGTTGCCAAGAGCTTGTCTGGTGGAAGCCTCTTCGAATAAGCTGCAAAGGGCTGACCAGGTCATGCGTGAGTATGGTGCACTTTCAAGTGGTAACATTTCCCATTTTTGGTGACCAGATGGGTGAGCACTGAAGATTCTTGCACAATGTGCCTGAAAATATTGTCACCATTTTCTGTAATAACAGTTTCTGTTGACCAAAAAGCGTTCAGACCGGTGGACAGCATCATGTGTGACACACACCTGGGTCGCTTTCACACTGTTGTATGGGCACAATCAACTGTTCATTTACCAGCACAGATGACATGATTGATGGATCAGCACTGTGGCTCACTGTAATTTAATGAAGGTTCACTAAACATCACAACAGATGAAAATCACACAAAAAATTTGCACTCAGTGTAGGGTCATTGACAGTGGCGATAATATGTCCATGTAGGGTCATATTGAAGACTGAAATTCAGTGTCATCCTGTGTTAGTCATAAGTTTCAATGCATGAATTGTTTGCTACAATGAGTATACACTGCGTCAGTGAGGCAGGTACAAGACTAAGCCATCCGCAGTAAACATTCAACTCAGACCTGGAATCTACAAGAAAATTTTTACCAGAGAGGCAATCTTATATAAATAACCGCTGTGACTGATGCAACACCGGCATTGTTGCGTTTGTATGCTGGCTTCCATCCTTCAGTTGCGGACACACAGATTGCTGATGATGAACATTGGCATCCTCTAACATCCGTCTGCGGTGTTAGATTATTAGCAGGGACTGATTCATTAGCAAGCTGTATCTCCAAAAGTCGTGCGACACCAGCAACTTTGGTGAGTAGTTGCATCAAACCTATGCCAATCATCTTTCTGGCATCCTGTCTGCTAGTCAGAAGTACACTCATAGTGACACTGGAATTTGCATTGCTGTGGTGATAGCGTCAGGTCCAAGAGCGTGATTCCTTCCCCAAATGTTCTACTCTTTATTCCTGTAGAGTCGCATCTGTGCAAGTTCACGCATCAAAATATGTTTTGCATCGCCTCAGTTCTGAGAGTTCCAAAAACTGGAATAGAGATGAACATAAGCATCATTTCCACCCTTTTTATTGCTCATGAAAATCACACATTGCATGTTGTACCACCATAAGTGAGACCTTCAGAGGTAGTGGTCCAGATTGCTATAAACACTGGTACCTCTAATACCCAGTAACACATCCTCTTGCATTGATGCATGCCTGTATTTGTCATGGCATACTATCCACAAGTTCATCAAGGCACTGTTGGTCCAGATTGTCCACTCTTCAACGGCGATTCAGTGTAGATCCTTCAGAGTGGTTGGTGGGTCACGTCATCCATAAACAGCACTTTTCAATCTATCCCATGCATGTGTCGATAGGGTTCATGTCTGGAGAACATGCTGGCCACTCTAGTTGAGTGATGTCATTATCCTAAAGGAAGTCATTCACAAGATAGGCATGATTGGGGTGCCAATTGTCATCCATGAAGACGAAAGCCTCGCCAGTATGCTGCTGATATGGTTGCACTATCAGTCAGAGGATGGCATTCAAGTATTGTACAGCCATTACAGTGCCTTCCATGACCACCAGCAGAGTATGTCAGCCCCACATAATGCCACCCCAAAACAGCAGGGAACCTCCACCTCGCTGCACTCACTGGACAGTGTGTGTAAGGCATTCAGCATGACATGCTTGCCTCCAAACACGTCTCCCACGATTGTCTGGTTGAAGGCATATGCGACACTCATCAGTGAAGAGAGTGTGATGTCAATCCTGAGCGGTCCATTCAGCATGTTGTTGGGCCTATCTGTACCACAGTGCATGGTGTTGTGGTTGCAAAGATGGAGCTCACCATGGACGTCGGGAGTGAAGTTGTGCATCATGCAGCCTATTGCGCACAGTTTGAGTCGTAACATGACGTCCTGTGGCTGCATGTAAAGCTTTATTCAACAAGGTGGCATTGCTGTCAGGGTTCGTCTGAGCCATAATCCGTAGGTAGCAGTCATCCACAGCAATAGTAGCCCTTGGGCGACCCGAATGAGGCGTGTCATTGGCAGTTCCTGTCTCCCCCAAGTCCGAATAGCATCACTGTGGTCCACTCCGAGATACCTGGACACTTCCATTATTGAGAGCCCTTCCTGGCACAAAGTAACAATGTGGACATGATTAAACCATGGTATTAACCATCTAGGCATGGATGAATTACAGACAGCACGAGCTGTGTACCTTCCTGGTGGAATTACTGGAACTGATCAGCTGTCGGACCCTCTCCATCTAATAGGCGCTGCTCATGCATGGTTGTTTACATCTTTGGATGGGTTTAATGACATCTCTGAACAGTCAAAGGGACTGTGTCTGTTATACAATCTACAACGTCTATCCTCAGGAGTTCTGGGAACTCGGGTGATGCAAAACATTTTTTGATGTGTGTATTATGCGTTCGGTACTGGTGGTGGTGGTGGTGGCTCTTGCTGCTTCCCAAAAGGTTGTGGAATTTGCCAATTTATACTGGTAGTTGCACATTTCAGCATAGCTGGAGACATGGTTTCTTTGATTTTAACTTAGTCCCTGGCATTTAAAATGTTGTTTTAGAATATCCTCTTCAAGGAATCACCAATCAAGGTGGTGCAGCTTTTAGTGCACTAGACTCGCATTTCGGAGGACAATGGTTCAAACTCGAGTCCAGACATCCAGATTTTCGGTGATTTTCCTATATCAATTCGTGCAAATGCCAGGATGATTCCTTTGAAATATCATGTACGATTTCCTTCTTCATCCTTCTGTAACCCAGCTTGTGCTCTGTCTCTAATAACCCTGTTGTCAACTGGTCTTTAAACACTAATCTCCTCCTCCTCTTCAAGGAATCATTTATTGTTAGGGCAGCTCAGTCCAAAACAAGAATTCCAGTCGGGTGTCATGAAATGTTCAAATGTGTGTGAATTCCTAAGGGACCAAACTGCTGAGTTGAACTTCTGGCGGTAGGGACCATGCAATCCATGACGTGATGCCTCAAACCACATGGCCACTCTGTGTGGATCACGTGACATCACTCCTCTGCTACTTAGGAGGCTTCCTATTGGGTTTAATGGTAGGCCCTATTCTGTATTGTAGCATGACATTATGTCATTCCAAGGCAATGGCACATCAGAGATGCTCTCTGAGGAATGAGTTTCTTTGATTTTGTGACTTTGTCAGATTAAAAAACCAAAGATGGATATCCTGCAAATGAGATGACCAGAAATGGTGTTTGTATTCAAGCATGTTATGAGCACTTTTTTGTTTGTTCCGAATATATCTCAAATTCTGAGAGTGTGAATAGGCCTGAATCTAAGAGGCAAACTTAAATTGCTGCAACTGAAACAAGCAGCAATCATATTTCTAGTCTTGCTATACTTTGCTCCTTATTCCAAGTATGTCGTGATTTCCAAGGGTGTGGTTGGGTAGGAGCACAAGAGCACAACTTAAAACTGCTGTGAGTGAAACTAGTAGCAACGACATTTATATTCTTGCTTATCATAAATATGTATTGGCTGCTTCTGGATCATTAACAACAGTTTTGTAAATTTAGTGGTTAAGAGTTAGACCACACCAGACAGTGAGTGATGATGAACTCGCGCAAGATGTAGAATGGACAATGACGTGAAGGTGCATCCACACGATGCCTTTCTGTGTGTTCAACTTGGTGCATGTGCATAAATTTGCAGCTGCACAACTGTGCATGCGCATAAGTTTATAATTGATTATAGACAAAGAAAGAAGTCGTATGGAATACTGCTTCTGAAGATTATTTGAACAAAAATTCTATATGTGTAGCCCTGAGTATCACATATTAGATGAAAAGTCTGAGATCATATTTCAGTAAAGAATAAGATACCGTGAGTTTGGAAGTATGAAAACAGAGAAGAATAAGCCAAAAATTTATGAAATGTGTCTACGAAAACTGTGGATCAATATTCATGCTGTGGTGAAGTGGAAGCTCCACAACTGAGGAGCTTGACATCTGAACAAAAGAAGTTATGGGCTATGTGTAGCTCCTCAACACTACTAAAAGTAGAAATGAAGCACACTAACGATGCAGAAAGTATGAAACTAAAAAATACAACCATCGTCATAGTGGATTATGGCGTGTATGAAACTCCCAAATCTGTAGATTCTGGGGAGGTTAATCCACATGCCATATCTCATGATTAAATACAAATGATGCATTGAAAGTTAGTTAACTTTCACATAATTACTGAGGACCTTCCTTAAGTATTCCTCAGATTCAGAAATTATCACTTTTATTTTTATTTAGTTATTCGTATTCTGTTGATCCAGTATACAAGAGAATTGCATGGTTATTGCACATGTAGTAATTGTAAATGAGAACAGCACTTACAATTGCTAAGAGATAAAAATTGTAATAAGTATAGAGGAACAAGATACGCTAATAATTACAAGCTTAGGCATTTCCTACAGTGAAGAGAGGTATAAAATAATCAAATAATAAATTAAAATGATTCCACGCTACAAGTTACAAGTTACGTTATCAGGAGAAGGAAAACTGGAGTTCTACGGATCAGAGCGTGGAATGTCAGATCCCTTAATCGGGCAGGTAGGTTAGAAAATTTAAAAATGGAAATATAGTGGGAATTAGTGAAGTTCGGTGGCAGCTTTACTGTATGATTAAATGATGATGGCATCCTCTTGGGTAAAATATTCCGGAGGTAAAATAGTCCCCCATTCGGATCTCCGTGCGGGGACTACTCAAGAGGACGTCGTTATCAGGAGAAAGAAAACTGGCATTCTACGGATCGGAGCGTGGAATGTCAGATCCCTTAATCGGGCAGGTAGGTTAGAAAATTTAAAAAGGGAAATGGATAGGTTAAAGTTAGATATAGTGGGAATTAGTGAAGTTCGGTGGCACGAGGAACAAGACTTTTGGTCAGGTGATTACAGGGTTATAAATACAAAATCAAATAGGGGTAATGCAGGAGTAGGCTTAATAATGAATAAAAAAAATAGGAGTGCGGGTTAGCTACTTCAAACAGCATAGTGAACGCATTATTGTGGCCAAGATAGACACAAAGCCCATGCCTACTACAGTAGTACAAGTTTATATGCCAACTAGCTCTGCAGATGATGAAGAAATTGATGAAATGTATGACGAGATAAAAGAAATTATTCAGGTAGTGAAGGGAGACGAAAATTTAATAGTCATGGGTGACTGGAATTTGTCAGTAGGAAAAGGGAGAGAAGGAAACATAGTAGGTGAATATGGATTGGGGGGAAGAAATGAAAGAGGAAGCCACCTTGTAGAATTTTGCACAGAGCATAACTTAATCATAGCTAACACTTGGTTCAAGAATCATAAAAGAAGATTGTATACCTGGAAGAATCCTGGAGATACTAAAAGGTATCAGATATATTATATAATGGTAAGACAGAGATTTAGGAACCAGGTTTTAAATTGTAAGACATTTCCAGGGGCAGATGTGGATTCTGACCACAATCTATTGGTTATGAACTGCAGATTGAAACTGAAGAAACTGCAAAAAGGTGGGAATTTAAGGAGATGGGACCTGGATAAACTGAAAGAACCAGAGGTTGTAGAGAGTTTCAGGGAGAGCATAAGGGAACAATTGACAGGAATGGGGGAAAGAAATACAGTAGATGAAGAATGGGTAGCTCTGAGGGATGAAGTAGTGAAGGCAGCAGAGGATCAAGTAGGTAAAAAGACGAGGGCTAATAGAAATCCTTGGGTAACAGAAGAAATATTGAATTTAATTGATGAAAGGAGAAAATATAAAAATACAGTAAACGAAGCAGGCAAAAAGGAATACAAACGTCTCAAAAATGAGATCGACAGGAAGTGAAAATGGCTAAGCAGGGATGGCTAGAGGACAAATGTAAGGATGTAGAGGCTTGTCTCACTAGGGGTAAGATAGATACTGCCTACAGGAAAATTAAAGAGACCTTTGGAGAGAAGAGAACCACTTGTATGAATATCAAGAGCTCAGATGGCAAACCAGTTCTAAGCAAAGAAGGGAAGGCAGAAAGGTGGAAGGAGTATATAGAGGGTTTATACAAGGGCGATGTACTTGAGGACAATATTATGGAAATGGAAGAGGATGTAGATGAAGATGAAATGGGAGATAAGATACTGCGTGAAGAGTTTGACAGAGCACTGAAAGACCTGAGTCGAAACAAGGCCCCGGGAGTAGACAACATTCCATTTGAACTACTGATGGCCTTGGGAGAGCCAGTCATGACAAAACTCTACCATCTGGTGAGCAAGATGTATGAGACAGGCGAAATACCCACAGACTTCAAGAAGAATATAATAATTCCAATACCAAAGAAAGCAGGTGTTGACAGATGTGAAAATTACCGTACTATCAGTTTAATAAGTCACAGCTGCAAAATACTAACGCGAATTCTTTACAGACAAATGGAAAAACTACTAGAAGTGGACCTCGGGGAAGATCAGTTTGGATTCCGTAGAAATGTTGGAACGCGTGAGGCAATACTAACCTTACGACTTATCTTAGAAGAAAGATTAAGAAAAGGCAAATCTACGTTTCTAGCATTTGTAGACTTAGAGAAAGCTTTTGACAACGTTAACTGGAATACTCTCTTTTAAATTCTGAAGGTGGCAGGGGTAAAATACAGGGAGCGAAAGGCTATTTACAATTTGTACAGAAACTAGATGGCAGTTATAAGAGTCGAGGGGCATGAAAGGCAAGCAGTGGTTGGGAAATCAGTGAGACAGGGTTGTAGCCTCTCCCCAATGTTATTCAATCTGTATATTGAGCAAGCAGTAAAGGAAACAAAGGAAAAATTCGGGGTAGGTATTAAAATTCATGGAGAAGAAGTAAAAACTTTGAGGTTCGCCGATGACATTGTAATTCTGTCAGAGACAGCAAAGGACTAGGAAGAGCAGTTGAACGGAATGGACAGTGTCTTGAAAGGAGGATATAAGATGAACATCAACAAAAGCAAAACGAGGATAATGGAATGTAGTCAAATTAAATCGGGTGATGCTGAGGGGATTAGATTAGGAAATGAGACACTGAAAGTAGTAAAGGAGTTTTGCTATTTAGGGAGTAAAATAACTGATGATGGTCGAAGTAGAGAGGATATAAAATGTAGACTGGCAATGGCAAGGAAATCGTTTCTGAAGAAGAGAAATTTGTTAACATCGAGTGTAGATTTAAGTGTCAGGAAGTCGTTTCTGAAAGTATTTGTATGGAGTGTAGCCATGTATGGAAGTGAAATATGGACGATAACCAGTTTGGACAAGAAGAGAATAGAAGCTTTCGAAATGTGGTGTTACAGAAGAATGCTGAAGATACGGTGGGTAGATCACGTAACTAATGAGGAGTTATTGAATAGGATTGGGGAGAAGAGAAGTTTGTGGCACAGCTTGACTAGAAGAAGGGATCGGTTGGTAGGACATGTTTTGAGGCATCAAGGGATCACAAATTTAGCATTGGAGGGCAGTGTGGAGGGTAAAAATCGTAGAGGGAGACCAAGAGATCAATACACTAAGCAGATTCAGAAGGATGTAGGTTGCAGTAGGTATTGGGAGATGAAGAAGCTTGCACAGGATAGAGTAGCATGGAAAACTGCATCAAACCAGTCTCAGGACTGAAGAACACAACAACAGCAACAAGTTACAAATTTGATAGAATTTAAATGGTTTATTCTGAAATTAGGAATAAATAATTCAAACGACTGTAGAAGTAGCCAGTTACTAGCTAACAAAATTTTAATGCCAGCCTTGTTGTTGCAGTTTCCCAAGCAGAAAATCTAAAAACTCATTGTGACCTCGTCCTGAAATTTGCAGACAAAACGTTATCATCACTTTGTATTCCTTGTACCTGTGTGTTTATATACTTCTTTACATACAGTCGCTTTTGTATTTTTTTCTTCTGTCACCCTTTCATCACAATAAACGCAACACAAGCTCCCATGCAACGAAGGGTATTCGTAGTAGACTGCTTGCACAGTGAAGCAATGTGTGGATACAAGAACACCCATGCATACATGCGTTCTTTCCACAAATTTGTGTGCATGCCCTTTGATTCCCATGCACCTTCAAATGCACACGATGAAGAAGATATCACATGGACATGCCTTTATGGTGTCTGATAGTGACTTGTACCAAAATTTCCATACTTCATGTTTTACGTGTTGCTAAATGATCATGTGGTCAAGTCGAGTAAAGATTTATTTCCATATATAAATTAATTACACAGAACTATTAGGTCTGCATAACATTCAGTGCCCAAAGAAGACAAAACAATGAATAACTATATAACCAAAAACAAAGAATAAACACAGTGCAGCTCCAAACCATGGAACCCTCATACAGACTGCATCAATGTACTGTGGAACATATGTAACAGGAATCACTACACAATACCCCTCATCCCCTGTCAGCGATACTTGTCATTCAATTTGACATGCCTTCCAGATCACATGGTCATGCCTTTCTTAAAATTTGAGGGCTTCTCCTTAGTTGGTAGGTTGGTTCGATTGGAGAAAGGACCAAA
The DNA here is from genome assembly GCF_023898315.1 of Schistocerca nitens. Classification (NCBI taxonomy): domain Eukaryota; kingdom Metazoa; phylum Arthropoda; class Insecta; order Orthoptera; family Acrididae; genus Schistocerca; species Schistocerca nitens. Next base: position 708,955,622 of record NC_064614.1, on the reverse strand, counting down.
CTATGCAGTCGTCAGTCCCTCCAACCTCGGAATAACTAAAACCAATAAAACCTCACACTATAAGGGGAAACTACAATGGCCATAAAATTGCAAACTATTGACAGAGAAGGAAGGAAGAAGGCAGAAGAAGAGAGGAGGGGAAGAAAGTGACTAATGACAGGGTCATGGAAGAAGAAGCACAGCTAGACGAGATAGACACTCAAAATAAAACAGACCCCATAAGGAAAGGAGTGGGAAGGGAGAGGGAAGGGGTGAACCACCAAGCCCAGTCGAAACCAGTCCAATTGGAGCAAAGAGGGGAACAAGACGACCTGCCATCCCCTCCACTCACTGAGTGGGTTGAAGTCCCACCCTTAAATAAAGCAATAAAAACCCCCATCACATAGAAATCATAAAACTAGATCAGCTGCTGAAGCATTGTCAGCTGACGCCAGGGGTAGCAACTCAGGAAAGCTAAAAGTCTACCGCAGGGTGGCTAAGTGGGGACAGTCCAGTAAGAGGTGAACCACAGACAACATTGATCCACAATGACAGAGAGGGGGATCCTCATGACAGAGGAGATAACCGTGAGTCAGCCAAGTATGGCCGATGTGTAGCCGGCAAAGGACAACAGAGGGCTTATGAAAGGCCCATAAGGATGACAGCCACATAGTTGTAGAACGCTTTATCGCCCTGAGCTTGTTCGTTGAAGAAAGAGTGTGCCATTCTGCATTCCGAAGTCTCAAAACCTGATGACGTAATACTGAGCGATAGCATATTTCCAGAATGCCAATAGCAAGAGATGGTTTGTTAGTAGCCAGTTTAGCCAGTCGATCGAAAAGTTCATTGCCAGGGATCCCAACATGGCCTGGGGTCCAAATGAAAACCACTGAGCATCCACATCAATCAAGGAGAGAAAGGGAGTCCTGGATAGCTATAACCAACATGTGGCAAGGGAAGCACTAACCAGTAGCTTGCAAACTGCTCAAGGAGTCACTACAGATAGTGGACAGTCCTGAGCAGAAGCAGGCATGGCCCAGTGCATGCAAGATGGCTACCAATTCTGCAGTAAAAACACTACAGCCATCTGGCAAGGAACAAAGTTCCGTATAACTCACATAGGTGTAAGCATAACCGGTGTGACCAGCAACTATGGAGCTATCAGTATAAATCACATCTGAACCCTGGAATGAACTGAGGAGACAGTAGATTTGGTGGAGAAGGGCCTCTGCAGGGACAGAATCCTTTGAATTGATGGAGAGATCAAGACAGAGCTGTGGCCTAGAGACGCACCATGGAGGGGTATGCGTGTGAGCGGAGAAAAGAGGCGTTAAAGGGAAGTGCTGGAGCTCAGAAAAGAGTGACTGAATGTGGGCAGCCATGGTAAGCCAACATCGTGGCCTCCTCCATGGGAGGGTGATCTCCATGTCTAGATAAAAAAGACCATAATTAGGGTGCTTTAGGGTGCAGCAAATGTGGAGCCCAAAAGATTTCAGCTGTTGTTGGCGCAAAACTTGCAGCGATGTAATCCATGCCTATGCGAGAAGGCTAATCACAGGCCTAGTCCAAAAGGCACCAGTCACAAGTCGTACACCACAATGGTGGATGAGATCTAGTATCTGGAATGTCGAAGGTGATGCAAAGCCATAGACAGGACTCCCATAGTCCAAACGAGACTGGACCAGCACTTTGTAGAATTGCAGTAGAATAGAGCGGTCTGCACCCCAGGTGGTATTGCACAGAAATCTAAGAACATTGAGATGCAACCAGCTTATCATCTTCAGATGGTGAAGATGAGAGCCATGTCAACCGGGCATCGAAGACCAGACCCAAGAAGCAATGGGTGTCCAACACCTCAAGGGACTGGCCATCGAGGAACAGGTCCAGAAGGGGATGGACTGGATGGCGACTGCAGAAATGCATGCATGACACACGACTTGGCTACTGAAAACTGAAAGCCATGGGAGAGAGCCCAATATTGTGCCTGGTAGATTACCCCCTGTAGATGGCGTCCTGCAGCGCCCATGACAGAGGAAGCGATGTAGACAGAAAAATCGTCAGCATACAAAGAGGGAGACACTGTCAGCCCAGCAAACGCCACCGGTCTATGCAGTGTCTACAAGAAAGAGAGGGAACCCTGTGGAACCCCCTTTTCTGGCCGCTGGTAAGTGCCATATTAGGAACCAACCTGGACCTGGAAAGAGCGACAAGAAAGAAAGTTAAGGATAAAAACGGGCAGAGCACCACGAAGGCCCCATATGTGAAGGGTGGTGAGGATGTGGTGGCGCTAGGTGGTGTCGTGGGCTTTATGCAGGTCAAAGAAGACTGCAATGAGGTGTTGCTGGTGGGCAAAAGCCGACCAGACAGCAGACTCCAGGTGGACCAAGGTATTCACCGTAGAGTGGCCACAGCAAAAACCACCTTGAGTCGATGACAAGAGGTCGCGGTATTCAAGTACCAAAAACAGCCGCTGACTCACCAGGTGTTCAAGGAATTTGCAGAGGGTGTTGGTAAGGCTAATTGCACGGTAGCTATCCAACTGAAGAGGTGGCTTCCCAGGCTTCAACAACGGAATAACAATACTTTCCTGCCACTGGGTAGGAAATACCCCCTCACTCCACAGACGGTTGAAAAGGGTCAGTATATGATAGCGGTCAGCCACCGATAAGTGTTGGAGCATTTGGTTATGTATCCGATCCAGTCCAGGAGCCATGTCGGGACAAAGGGCGAGGGTGCTGGTAAATTCTCACTCGCTAAATGGGGCATTATAAGGCTCCAAGCAGCGAGAAACGAAAGACAAAGGCAGTTGTTCCAAGCGCTCTTTCAAGAGGAGGAACATGGGTGGATACTGAGTTGATGCAGAGGCTTGGGCAAAGTGTTGAGCAAAATGTTCTGCGACAAAGTCCAGACGGTTAAGGACAACACCACGTACAGAAATTCCCACAATGCCGGCGGGAGGACGATGGCCAAAAATTCGCCTGAGTTTTGCCCGGACTTGTGAAGAGGGGGAGTGCGGTCCTATGGCAGCCACATATCGTTCCCAGCAAATACGTTTCTGAAAATTGATTAGATAATGGACCCGGGTGTGGAATTGTTTAAAGGCCAAAGAGAGCAGTAGAAAGGTGCCACTTGAAGTGTTGAAGAACACGGTGGCGGTCTTTTATGTCCACAGCCATTTCCAGAGTCCACCAAGGGACCATCTTCAGATGGGAGAAACCCGAGGGAGAAGGGATGGCTGAAACAGCTGTGGAAATAATGGTGGCAGTCAAAGTCTGTGTAGACTCATCAACACTGCTGAGCAGGTGTATAGGGGGATGGTAACAGAGGAGAAGGCACCCCAATCAGCTTTAGAGAAGGCCCACCTGGGAGGGTGACAGAGCGAGATACACTGAAGGAGGGTCAAAAAAATTGAGTGATGAGCGCTGTGACACAAGTCATCATGGACACCCCACTGAATGGAGGGAAGAAGGCTGGGACTGCAGATGGAGAGGTCAATGGCAGAGAAAGTGCCGTGTGCCACACTAAAGTTTGTGGGAGTGCCAGTGTTTAGTAGATAGAGGTCAAGCCCTGCCAGAACAGCTTCAATTGAACTGCCCAGGGCAGTAGTTGTGTGACTACCCCAAAGAGGGTTGTGAGCATTAAAGTCTCCTAGAAGCAAGAAGGGAGAAGGGAGTTGTTGAAGAAGGGTGGTTAAGGTAAGGGATGTGGGCGGCCTGTCATGCAGGAGGTAGAGATTACAGATTGTGATTGGAGTGGCCAGATGGATCCTGACAGCAGTTGCTTCCAGAGTGGTGTGGAGGGGAACCCATTTACTAACAATGTCCTTGCAGCACCTCAGGGGGTACGGGAGGGGCCTTGCCCTTGTTCTTGTGTTCCTGCTTCTTCTCTTGTGAAGGAAGAGAAGGGCAGACTGGAGCGAGGTCGGGCACAGAATTACACCTGGCAATCTTGGTGCCCACGGGCTGTGGATCACATGGCCGATGTTGAGTGGCAGATCGCCTTTCAGGGGGGGGGGGGGGGTTCCAGGAAGAGGAGACCCAGGAGGGAGCTCCAGTACCAGAGGCTGCCGAAGAACGGGAGTGCTTCTCCATCAGGGGATGGGGAGCAGCACCCGAAGGGGTGGGTATAGGTACTGATGGAGAGGGGGAGGAGGAGGGCAAGGGGGAGGGGGAGGGGGAGGGGGAGTGGGAGAGTGAGGGTGCAGCGGAAGGTATGGGGCGAATGGGGTGGGGCTCGGAAGAGGAGGGGGTAGGAGGGGGAAGGGACATAACTGAAGCAAAAATAGAAGTTATAGGCATGGAATGGAGCTGGTCATACTTTCGACAAGCTTTGATGTAGGTAAGTCGATCTAAGGTCTTGTACTCTTGAATCTGTCGTTCTTTCACATACATGGGGCATGCTGGTGAGCGTGCAGGATGCTGCGCATTACAATTTATGCACACTGGTGGGGGAGCACAGGCACTCCTCTGATGGAGGAGGCGCCCACTCACCACAGAGGGGTGCAGCGGGAAGATATGTGTCCAAACCATAAGCATTTAAAGCATTTCATCATTGGTGGAATGTAAGGTTTTACATCACACTGGTACACCATCACCTTGACCCTCTCTGGAAGTGTATACCCCTCGAAACCAGGATAAGGGTGCCTGTATCAGTGCAACTGTTTTTTGTAGGGCCTTGCTGTACATGGCGGATGAATCGGCTCGAGGTTTGCATGGATCTCCTCATCAGTTTGGAGAAGAAGATCCCAGTGGAAAATGATGCACTGTACCGAGTTCAAAGATTGGTGGGGTGCGACGGAGACTGGGATGTCACCGAGATGGTCACAAGCATGCAGGGCTTCAGATTGGGCAGAAGAAGATGTCTTTATGAGCAAAGACCTGGACCACATTTTACTCATCAATTCCACTTCGCCATACTTATCTTCAATCGTCTCGAAGAAAAACAAAGGCTTGGTCACGTCAAAACTTTCGCCATCTGCCTTGGTATGCCGCCCGGCGTGGCCAAGTGGTTCTAGGCACTTCAGTCTGGAACCATGCGACCGCTATGGTCGCAGGTTCGAATCCTGCCTCAGGCATGGATGTGTGTGATGTCCTTAGGTTAGTTAGGTTTAAGTAGTTCTAAGGGACTGATGACCTCAGATGTTAAGTCCCATAGTGATCAGAACCAATTTTTTTGTCCTGGTACAAACAGGTACCGAGGAAACGGTTTCAACCCAAGCTGGCGAGCTAGACCCTCTTCTCAGGGGGTGGCCAGGGAGGGGAAAGGCCGAAGGATCAGAAGATGTCTTCTATAACTCTTAGAGATGGCCAAAGAATGGCCAGGATATTGAAGCTTTTGTCGCTTCATGTGCAAGGCATCTGCCCTAGTACCACCCTCTCTGACCAGGGGCTCACCCCATGGGCGCCATCCAGCCACAACAAGGGCCATCTGACACGGTGGCAATTGCCAGGAGTTCTGATGCTCCAAAGCGATGAGCATCAACTCCTTGGCATACACGAGGCATAAACAGCTCAGGTACTAGCAGCGTGATCCCTATGTTGTCAGGGGGCTCAGCCAAGTGGGTACTTAACAGTCCCACCACACAGACTGGCTAGAGTGCTGGTGACTTAGCAGGAAGGGCGGCAGGATGCAAGGGGAAAGGGGAATGGAGGGGGAGAGGAGCCTGCACCATGGAAACTAGGTTGGGAGTTCATCCCCAAATGGTTCACACTGAACGGAAAACGATGGAAATGGAGGTCAAACCCCAAGCGGACCAAAAACGCTGAAAGGGAGATGAAAACAGCGAACTAAACAATAGCACATACCAAAACAAAGCCAGGAGGATAGTCAGATCGATAGAAAGAAGTCCACCAAGAGAGAAGGGGGAGGCAGGGAGATAGGAGCAAGGACAGGAAAGGAGAGGAACAGGAATGGTAATGCAGTCTGGAAAAAGGAAGGAGACTGCAATAGGTCGGGGCCCCACGCGTGCCGCACACGTACCCACAAAAGGGGCTGTGGGCCCCCCTGGGGGGGCTGCTTCTCCTTAGTGTTGGTGTGTTCTTCTAGCTGCTGATGTTTCCTGCATGGTAGCATCTGATGTTTGTTGAGCTCCTCTGTAGCTTGCTGTGCAGGAGGATCTATAGTTACTACTTCTCCCTTCTTCATGTTTCTCGATATCAGTTCTTTTTCTGTTGACCATGAGTCTTGAAATTCTGGTTTGATAAGGACAAGCGCAACCGTGGTAGGTACGCCATGGCTGTCGATCTTGAAATTGTTGTCACCTCAACTAATTATTGCATATGGACCTTCAAATGGGGTTGCAGTGGCCTGCGCACTATATCATTAGGTAACAACACATGTGAACAGGTGGCTAAATCTGCAAAGACAAATGTTTCGATTCCAGTTTGTTCCTGAGACTATGCTGGATGAAACTGATGTATGTAGGATTGCAACTTAGCAGCGAAGTCCAACGCTGCAACAGTTTCATCTCCCATATCATGGATGAACTCTCTGGGTGGATATAACGATTGCCTGTACACCAACTCTGTTACTATGGCTTGGAGATCAGGTGTGAATGCTGTTCTCAATCCTAGTAAAACAATTGGCAGAGTTTCTGTCCACTTGTCTCTTGTGTGACATCAAAGGGCTGATGTCACTTGTCGGTGCAGATGTTCCACCACCCTGTTCACTGCATGATGTTAAGCATTGCTTGACAGTTTGGCAAGGGCTTTAAAGAGGTACACCTTAAACTGAGGTCCTTTACCTGTCGTTATTTCCAATGGTACGCCAAAACGCGCAATTTATCATCTGAAAAAAGTTTTCGCCACAGCCTCTGCAGTAATGCTTGCCATAGGTAATGCTCCTGGCGATCTCGAGTATCTGACCACGATAATAAGGCAGTCACTGCTGCCTTCAGACGTTGATAATGAGCCTACACTACCCATGTGAACATGGTCATTTTGGACCTACACTATCCATGTGCACGTGTTCAAATCGCTGATTTGGCAGTATAAATGTACCTAGTGGTGTCTTGGCATGTCGTGTGATTTTGTTCTTTTGATAGCCCATACACTGTCGGAGATACAGTTAACAAAAAAAATGGTTCAAATGGCTCTGAGCACTATGGGACTCAACTGCTGAGGTCATTAGTCCCCTAGAACTTAGAACTAGTTAAACCTAACTAACGTAAGGACATCACAAACATCCATGCCCGAGGCAGGATTCGAACCTGCGACCGTAGCGGTCTTGCGGTTCCAGACTGCAGCGCCTTTAACCGCACGGCCACTTCGGCCGGCTACAGTTAACAGTCGACGTTCATGTGGGGGTCAGACGAAACATCGTTTAAACTGCTTTGTGGCTTCTTGGACTCCAGAATGTGCTATACTGCGTACTGAAGCGATTGCCTGGGCTCCAAATTGCTATTGAATGAATGGCTGACGCTTTAGCTTGGTGACATCACAGTATAAATCCATGTTTGTGCCTGGTATTGCCACTCTTCGTAATTGGAAACCTGATCGTTGCACAATCAATGTATGCAGCTCCTCATCGTCTTGTTGTGCCCATGCCGTGGCATCCGAATCAATAACTATAGCAATGGCTTCAGTATGCGGTGACGTATGCATGATTACGCCCCTTGCCTGGCGCCCTGTCCTGTATCTTTCCAGCATTTTGCCGAACAGTTTTTTCTTCCCTGTTTATGTTGAATTTTGAAATGTGTTTTCCTAAGAAACTTGTCAAAACAAACACATATGGGCATACACATGCTAACTCCTGGATCACAACAGGTATTAGAAATTCCTCCAGGACCATGAAAATGCTTAACTATAGACTGAAAAGTTGGACTGACCCCAAGTTTAAAGAATATGTAACAAATTACAAAAAAATATATAGAAAAGTAATTACAAAAGCAAAATTACTAAGTAATGATAAATTAATAAGAACATCAGGCAATAAATCAAAAACTATTTGGGAAATTGTGAAAAGGGAAACAGGTAAGGGCCTCAAGGATCAGGAAATAGTACTCAAAAATAGTGAAAATATTGAATTAAAAGATGAAACTCTGGCAAATTACATTAATAATTACTTTTTAAGTGTACCAGTGTCATTAAGTAAAAACTTTACTAAACATGAGAAATTAACAGCCCCAAAAGTAGACAGTAGTATGTTGTTAACTCCCACAAATGATAATGAAATATTAAAGGTGATAAAGAGTCTAAAATCAAAAATGTCTGCAGGTGTGGATGAAGTGCCTGTTTCAATAATAAAAAAAGTTGCCCAACAAATTATAAAGCCCCTGGTACATATTGCCAATTTGTCTTTCAGCGAAGGTGTGTTTCCTGAGAGGTTGAAAATCTCTAAGGTTAGACCTCTGTTTAAAAAAGGAGATCCATACAAGGTAAAAAATTATAGACCAATATCCCTTCTCCAATCATTTTCAAAAATTCTAGAGAAATTAATGAAAACCAGACTCATAAATTACTTAGATGCTCACAAACTTCTAAACTGCAATCAACATGGCTTTCGCTCAGGCCACAGCACAGAATCAGCTATCCATGCCTATACCAAAGAGATTGTCAGGAGTCTCGACACTAAAAAATGTGTAGTGGGAATTAACTTAGATTTATCTAAAGCTTTTGATACAGTAAATCACAAAATTCTGTTAAACAAGATGGAGGCAATAGGTGTAAGGGGAGTTGTGAAGCAGTGGTTTGAATCTTATCTTCAAGATAGAGCTCAGGTGGTAGAAATCATCGCAGAGCATAAAAATCAGAAAATCAAGTGGGTCTCAGATGCAAAGAAATTGGAAATAGGTGTCCCACAGGGCAGTGTTCTCGGTCCCTTATTATTCTTGCTTTATATAAATGACATAAAAAATCCTAATATTTCTACCAAAATAATGTTGTTCGCAGATGACACTAGCATAATTATAAGTGATGATAAAAAATCATTAACCACCACAACTGATATAGTCCTGAAATACTGTATATTCAACATTGGTTTAATGCTAATGAGTTAATACTTAATCTAAGTAAAACAAATTATATACAGTATGGCAAAGCAACTCAAGATATGGACCTCCAGTTAAAACTAATGGATAAGAAGATAGAGAGTGTACAATTCACGAAGTTTTTGGCCATGCACATTGATCAAAACTTAAGCTGGAAAGACCATCTCAAGTACTTATCCCACAGGCTCAATTCGGCATGTTTTGCATTGAGGATATTATCTAGAGTATGCAGTACAGACTGTACTAGACTAGTGTATTTTGCTTACTTTCAGTCCATCGTGTCTTATGGCATAGTGTTCTGGGGTAAAACTAAATCAAGCTTAACAGATATCTTCAAATTTCAGAAAAGAGCTGTACGAATCATAACACGTAACTCTCCAAGAACTCATTGTAGGCCCCTTTTCAAAGAACTGCAAATACTCACAATACCATCACTGTATATTTTTAAAAGCATTCTGTGTACAAGAGCACATATGAAAAATCTACGTACAAATGAGGACTGCCATAATTACAGGGTGATTCAAAAAGAATACCACAACTTTAAAAATGTGTATTTAATGAAAGAAACATAATATAACCTTCTGTTATACATCATTACAAAGAGTATTTAAAAAGGTTTTTTTCACTCAAAAACAAGTTCAGAGATGTTCAATATGGCCTCCTCCAGACACTCGAGCAATATCAACCCGATACTCCAACTCGTTCCACACACTCTGTAGCATATCAGGCGTAACAGTTTGGATAGCTGCTGTTATTTCTCGTTTCAAATCATCAATGGTGGCTGGGAGAGGTGGCCAAAACACCATATCCTTAACATATCCCCATAAGAAAAAATCGCAGGGGGTAAGATCAGGGCTTCTTGGAGGCCAGTGATGAAGTGGTCTGTCACGGGCTGCCTGGCGGCCGATCCATCGCCTCGGGTAGTTGACGTTCAGGTAGTTACAGACAGATAAGTGCCAATGTGGTGGCGCTCCATCCTGCTGAAATATGAATTGTTGTGCTTCTTGTTCGAGCTGAGGGAACAGCCAATTCTCTAACATCTCCAGATACTGTAGTCCAGTTACAGTAGCACCTTCGAAGAAAAAGGGACCAAAAACTCTATTGGCTGAAATGGCACAGAAAACGTTCACCTTAGTCGAGTCACGTTCATACTGAGTTGTTTCCCGCGGATTCTCAGTGCCCCATATACAGACATTGTGAAGGTTGACTTTCCCATTAGTGTGGAAAGTTGCTTCATCACTAAACACAATCTTTGAAACGAAAGATTCATCTGTTTCCATTTGAGCAAGGATAAAATTACAGAAATCGATTCTTTTAATCTTATCAGCTGCAGACAGTGCTTGAACCAATTTCAGACGATAAGGTTTCATAACTAACCTTTTTCGTAGGACTCTCCATACAGTTGATTGTGGAATTTGCAGCTCTCTGCTAGCTTTGTGAGTCGATTTTCCTGGGCTGCGAACAAATGCTTGCTGGATGCGTGCTACATTTTCATCACTCGTTCTCGGCCGTCCAGAACTTTTCCCTTTGCACAAACACCCATTCTCTGTAAACTGTTTATACCAATGTTTAATACACCACCTATCAGGAGGTTTAACACCATACTTCGTTCGAAATGCACGCTGAACAACTGTCGTCGATTCACTTCTGCCGTACTCAATAACACAAAAAGCTTTCTGTTGAGCGGTCGCCATCTTAGCATCAACTGATGCTGACGCCTAGTCAACAGCGCCTCAAGCGAACAAATGTACAACTAAATGAAACTTTATAGCTCCCTTAATTCGCCGACAGATAGTGCTTAGCTCTGCCTTTTGTCGTTGCAGAGTTTTAAATTCCTAAAGTTGTGGTATTCTTTTTGAATCACCCTGTATAATACTAGAACTCGTAAGAATTTGTATGTAGAAAGGGTAAGGACAACACAAACCCAAAAGCATGTAAGTTATTTTGGAATAAAACTCTACAATGCTCTGACAGTGTACATGAAGGCAATAATGGATAAAGTAAAATTTAAGACTGAACTTAAAAATTACCTTTTAAGCAAAACTTTCTATGACGTAGATGAGTACTTCGATTTTGTGTAAATTTACTGCCAAAAATTTTAATTTGTATGTCTAAACTTGTACTTTTAAAAAATGCCTTGAAAGTGATATTCTATTATTATGTCTGTAGTACTTGTACTAGTATGATAACTTTGTTGTGACAATTCCTACATCATGTAAATGATATACAGGAAGATAATAAAATGAAATGAAATTAAAAATGAAAATACACAAGCGCACCAAAGAAGACCCTCGACATTATTCTGTAACCATTTTGGAGGTGATGCTGAAAGGTCCTAGTGAATCAAAACGCTGTTGTCAGTTCTCCTCGCGTCAACCAATCAAAAGCAATCTGCCTCAGATCCGTGCATGCGCACTGCAGCGCCACAGTGGCACGAACCCAAAGCAGACTGCAGCTGACACAGGCCTGCAATTCTTCAAGAGATGGGCAAACTGAAACACGCAACTGTTTCGAAACAAATCAAACAGTACAATGTAATGTTTCGATACGCTGTTTCGAAACAGTGAAACAGTTTGTGTTTTGTTATCTAATAAATCTATACATTTTATCATCTTGAATGTCTACTGTATAAATATGTCCATATAAACACAAATGAGGTGCAAAAACGTTAATCATATCGCAGAAAATATGTAACTATCACTTAGGCGTCTTGGCAGTTTCGTATTTTATGCAGCAAATGCGCTGCTTTCGTGTCGTGTGACTTTCATACTTTTCAATTGGCTGAGGACAGCCATAGCTGAAGACAGAAGAGTGGGAGCGAACTGCAGAAACAACGGATATGCTACTGGGATTCCCACATTCCGTTAGTATGGGTAATATACCCATCCGGCTAATTTCCATGCACACAAAGGGAATCATTGTGGATAATGGGCACAGTGACTATAGACTCACAAATAATGCCAAATAATTCGAATAAATTACAAAATATGAGAGAAAAAAATTTTGTCTTTCAAGGTGTTTCGAACTGTTACTATAAATTCACCATGCTTCCCAGTCCTTCCCGTTCGCCATTTCACTATCAGTGATATGTCAAACAGATTGATTGCGATTATACCTACATCAAATTTATGTATATGTCTAATAACTGTCACTCTACGCCTTTTTTTATTCAAAATGTTGTAGGCTTACTTGCGTTTCTTAATATGATTACTGTACATGAACAGAGAAGCGTATGTTATAAAAAAAGTGTAATTTAACTCACTGATTTTCACATATTAATTATTTTGAATGTGAATAGTATGCGTTGTTTTATTGTTTGGTTAGTGTTTATAAAGTAGATGTTACGCCATTTCGGAATAGGACAGTCAGCTAGAAACGAAGCTTTATTTTCGTATATCTTAAGCTTCATGCTATTGCTTGTCAAAAAGATTTCGACACCCTTGAAAGTGTTTCACGAAGTGGTATGTTGTGTTTCAGTACCTGTGCCGAATCCGAATCTCGTCCGACACAGAGTGGAATGAAACATCGCTGTTTCGATACAATTAGTTCGTTCCAAGCACAGGTGGACTGAAACAGCCTTATTTTGAAACAAAGATACGGTGTCTGTGTCTGGCTCGAGATCGAATCTGGTCCGGTTATCCTAGACAGGGGCGGAATGAAACACCACTGTTTCGAAACAGTGAACCACAGCCGTTCCGAAACACTGAAACAGTTCAACGTATCGATACACTGTATCGAAACATAGAAACAGTGGCCAAGTCTACTTCATAGTAGTGAGAAGTGTGGTTAGAGTATGCAATACTGTTCAAATTTCGCCGACCGTGTGCTTCCATGAATAGCATGATAATGATAGAATATTGACTGTGTTCTGGAAACTGTCTTTAATGCCACATTATGTCATTTTATTCCCATCGACATCGACGTCTTGTTTTGGATTTTACGTTTCAGAATATGAGTTAGGAATGGAGTGTAGTACCACATTGTACAAAAACATCTATAGAAACACACGAAAAATTCGTCATTTTTTCTGTTTTCTGTCGTACCTTAGCTGCTTCAAAATTCATGGAGGTACGTTCCATCTATGCAACTAATTAAAGGCAGTTTGTTTATTGCCATACGCGTTTTGCTTCTTTTATTCGTGAAGATGCTTTGAATATTTTTTTTCCTCTTCTTGTTTCTAACACATTCTGAGACTTTGTTAATCGTCAAAGTTAGGCATTTTTGTGATATATTAGTTGTTATTTAGCCTACACATTAGAGCGCGCTTTCTCAGTAATGAATATCTTGGATTTCGTGACTTCCATATGTTTAAGAGATGAAAGATGAAATTGCTGTGCATAAAACAACTGACAGTGCCATTTTTATTTTATTTTATTTTATTTTTTATTTTTTTTTTTTGCCACAAATAATTCACCATTTTGTTCTGAATACGTATCGATTTTCGAGTGTGTGGTCAGACAGAGATCTAGGAGCACAACTTAAATTACTGGGAATGAAACTAGCAGCAATTGTCTTTATACTTTAACTTGTCACAAGTATTTATCTGCAATCGAATCCTTAACAACAATAGACAGAGATGAAAGATTCCCGCCAAAATGTTTTTAGACTATACCACCATATATGAAACATTTTGATTCATCAGATGCATATTATAAAGTACAACAACGAACTTCTGTAGCTTCACTCGCAACAGGCTCTCGAAAATGCGTTTTTTTTTTATTTTGTGTTTATGAACCATATCGTTGATGTATCATGTAGGGAAGTAGGCTGCTTCATCATTGGATCTCTAGGAGCGAGTTACAACCATATTCTATGCATCTTCTTATTCTTTGACACTAAATAATTTTTCAGGTTCGTGGAAATGCGTTCTGTCTATGCAGCTAATTGAAGGGAGATTGTTCATTGCTATATGCGTTTCGCTTCAAAGAATGACGAATTCTTCGTGTGTTTCTATAGATGTATTAGTACAATGTTATACTACACTCCATTGCTAATTCGTATTCCGAAACGGAAAATCCAAAATCAGATGTTGATGTGAATGAGAATAAAATGACATAATGTGATATTTATTACAGTTTCCAGGACACAATCAATATTCTATCGTTATCATGCATTCATGAAAGCATGTGGTCAGCGAAATTTGAACAGTATGACGTTCTGTAACCACACTTTTCGGTATTGTGAAGAACAGCTTGCCTGTGTTGGCTGCAAGCCACTTCGGGTTCATGCCACTGTGGCACTGCAGTGCGCATGCATGGATCTGAGGCAGATTACTTTTGAATGGTTGGCCCAAGGAGAACTGACGACAGCGTTTCAGTTCACTAGGAAAGTTCCGCATCGCTTCCGAAATGCTTACAGAATAATGTTGCAGCTCTCTTTCGAAAACAAGACAGTTCGGTGCGCTCACGTATCGAACCGATCGGCAAAATGGCGGAAAGATATAGAACAGGGCTCCTGGACCTGAGAGAGTGTGTCAGCAGGTGCATTAAGTTTGTCTTGCACATATATGATGTTGGTTGTAAATTGACCAATGCAGTCAAATTGTTTCAGTTGTCTTGGCGATGCCTTACTTGGCTTCACATTGAAGGCATAAATTAATGGCTTGTGGTCCATAAAGATACTGAAATGGCGGCCTTCCAAAGAATGCTCGAATTTTTTTACTGGAGCATAGGCTGTGTACAGCTCGCGATCGAACATCGCCCACTCCTGTTGTGAGGGTAATAACTTTTGGCTCAATATATCAAGTGGTTGCCAACATTGGTTTATCCTCTGCTGCATCACTGCGCCAACTGCATTAGCAGAAGCATCGACCATTAATGCTAATGAGTGAAGCTACAGTGTGTGTGTTGTGTCTAGACAAGACAGCCTAGACACAATGAGAGGAAGCCGAAAGGCACGCGCTTAAACTCACGCAGGCTGGCGTGACGTCTGAAACAGGATACGTAATGAATGCTATAAAGAAAAGTACGTAGCTTCTGGAATACTTAACTTTAATCCACATTTGTAGAACATCGCTCTTGATGATACATTAATAGAATCTCAATATCAATTGAATACGGCGCCTTGCTAGGTTGTAGCAAATGTAGCTGAAGGCTATGCTAACTATCGTCTCGGCAAATGAGAGCGTATTTGTCAGTAATCCATCTCAGGCAAAGTCGGCTGTACAACTGGGGCGAGTGCCAGGACGTCTCTCTAGACCTGCCGTGTGGTGGCGCTCGGTCTGCAATTACTGACAGTGGCGACACGCGGGTCCGACGTATACTAATGGACCGCGGCCGATTTAAAGGCTACCACCTAGCAAGTGTGGTGTCTGGCGGTGACACCACAGTGTGCTAGTAGAGCTGCATCTGCTATCGCTATTTTGATAGCACTAAAATTGGAGTCTGCCTCACACACCCATTGCAGTCTGTTGTTTGACCTATATGTGCTCTTCAAGAGCTCGTTCAGTGGTGCTATTATCGATGCATGATGCGACAAAAACTGCTGGCAGAAATTTTTTACACTACGATAATGGCGCAACTGCCAAATTGTAAGTGGCCATGGGTATACATGTATAACTTCCACCTTGTCTTGTGGTGGTTGGACGCCACGTTCATCCACTGTGTAGCCACGAAACTGGACTTCCTTGACGTCAGGAATACATTTTGATGGGTTCAATATTAATTCTTGTGCACACAAACGTCCAAACAATTTCGTCAAATGCTACATACGTTCCTCTTCAGATGCAGACATAACAAGCACATTGTCTATATATACAGAACAAAATTCTAGATCATGCATTACCTTGTCCATGAATCACTGAAAAGTCTACGATGCCATTCATGTGAACACGAATAAACCAAATGGCATGGTGACAGCTGTCTTAGGAACGACTTCAGGAGCAACCAGAATCTGATAGCTTGCTCTGACCAAATCTATTGTTGAAAAAATCGTTTTGCCTTGTATCCCAGCAGAAGAATCCTCTATATATGGCACAGAAATGGTTCTCTCATTTCATTGAAATCACTGCAGAGGCGCCAACAGTTCTTGTTGGGTATCACATGAAGAAGAGCTGCCCAACTGCTACTTGAAGGGTTCAAATACCTGGTGTTAACACGATACAAAACTCGCTTGTTTGATAATTTCTAATTTATCCAGTACTATATGTCAAGAGTGTCCAAAGGTTTGCGGGCCTGGGGTACTGAGGATATGATGAACCATCGATTGTTTGACACATGGTAACATTATTGGGTGCCTCATGATCTCTGGGAAATTTTTTGTCAGCATGTACATTTTGTGTCCCTAGCAATCATTCTGACTGTCATAGTAGCAGTACCTTACCTTGTGCCGTCATGTTCTTTGTTGCATCGCTCAGTCGCTGCCCATGTAGGTGGGTACCAGAATCTAGAATGCCAGGAAGTCTGCTACTAGTATGGGGTGTGATGCAGCAGCGACAGAAAACCGCCAGTCAAAAGTAGGACGCAGTCTGAGGTTGAGCAGTAAAGTGACATTTTGGTATGAAGTAATCTTTGTATCATTTGCAGCATACAGGCAAGCATCATCGCTGCTGCAACATGGTAACTTTGTCGCATCGTAAACTGATATTTACACTCTGGTGTGTACAGCCCAAAATAAACAAACGTCACAGTGGACGTGGTCATAGTTGATATGGTATCAGCATCACAGTTAGCTTTACACAGTGGTATTCACTTGCATTCATCTTCACCAAATTTTCTGTGGTAGCAACATACGTTGTGTGACGCTGGTGTACGATTTCGATTCCTTGATCATGAACGTGTGCATTCCTTTTTCGTGCTTTTCGTGCCATGGTCACTTGTATTGTACGTTCAGCTAGCTGAGACCATAGTGACGACAAAGTCACTGAGGTTGTGTTATCTTGTGCAGTAGCCATCGTTGCAACAATTTATGTCTGATGCATTTCTACTATCCGATCAGCGGTTTGCGCTAATGCGTTCAGATCTCCAGGACATGCTGTTAAAATCTTCTGTGCATCCGTTGGTAGCCGGGATAACCATACAATGTGTAACACACTGTCACTAATTATATTTCTTGCAAGAATACACAGGCGACGAAGCAGTTGCGACAGAGTACTGCCACCTAATTCCTTTGTTCGTAAAAGCTTTTACAGACGTTTAGCTTCAGACTGGGACAGTTGCATAATTAATGCATTCGATATGGCAGCGTATCATTCGGTTTCTGGAGACTTAGCGAGAATGTATAGGACTTCTGCGACAAGATCTTCCATTAACGCAGCTATCACATACCTACACTGAAGAGAGAAAAATTATGGTACACCTGCCTAATATCATATAGGGCCTCCACGAGCATGCAGAAGTGCCACAACACGATGTGGCATCGACTCAACTAACGTTCGAAGTAGTGCTTCATGCAACTGACACCATGAATACTGCAGGGCAGTTCATAAATCCGTAAGAGAACGAAGGTGTTGAGACCTCATCTGAATAGAATGTTGCAAGGAATTCTAGATATGCTCAATAACGTTCATGTCTGGGAAGTTTGGTGGCCAGCAGAAGTGTCTAAACTCAGAAGAGTGCTCCTGGAGCCACTCTTTAGCAATTCTGGATGTGTTCTGCTGGAATTGCCCATGTCTGTTGGTGTTGGAATGCACAATGGACATAATGGATGCAGGTGATCAGACAGGATGCTTATATATATATATATATATATATATATATATATATATATGTTACCTGTCAGATTCGTATCTATATGAATCAGGGCTCCCATATCACTCCAATTGCACACACCCCACATCATTACAGGGCCTCCACCAGCCTGAACAGTCCTGTGCTGACATGCAAGGTCCATGGATTCATGAGGTTGTCTCTATACCCGTACACATCCATTTGGTCGATCCAATATGAAACGAGACTCATCCGACAGGACAACATGTTTCCAGTCTTCAACAGTCCAATGTAGGTGTTGATGGATCCAGGCGAGGTGTAAAGCTTTGTTTCGTGGAGTGGGCCTTCGCCTCTGAGAGTCCATATTGATGATATTTCGTAGAATGGTTCGCATGCTGACACTTGCTGATGGCCCAGCATTGAAATCTGCAGCAATTTGCGGTAGGGTTGCACTTCTGTCACGCTGAGCGATTCTCTTCAGTTGTCGTTGGTCCCGATCTTCCAGGATCTTTTTCCAGCCACAGCGATGTCGGATATTTGATGTTTTACCAGATTCTGATATTCACACTAGACTCGTGAAATGGTCGTATACAAAAATCCCCACTTCATCGCTCCTTCAGAGATGCTGTATCCCATCGTTCAAGCGCCGACCATACCATCACGTTCAGACTCACTTAAATCTTAATAACCTGCCATTTTAGCAGCGGTAACCGATCTAACAACTGCGCCAGACACTTTTTGTCTTGTACACGCGTTACCGACCGCAGTGCCGTATTCTGCCAGTTTACATATATCTGTATTTGAATACGCGTGCCTATACCAGTTTCCTTGGCGCTTCAGTGTAAATTTCGTTTATCTGTGCTAAGACAAATTGGCTCTCTGATTGCGCAAATCAAAACAAGGGGTTATTCTGCCAAAAGGCGGTGGTTTGATCGTAACCCTGCTGATAACTCCATTGTTTGAGGATGACTCCGTAGGTATTAGGGAGGAATTCTTCTTTGTGCTGAATGAAAAACCGACACGGCTGGCGCGGAAGTAACTACTAGTTTTGACGTGGTTATGCATGATCACGTCAGGCGGCACCAATTGTATGTGGTTAACTCGTGAAAAGACTTATTTCTACATATAAATTAATTACACAGAAGTCTGCAGTTTGCATAACATTCAGTGTCCAAACCAGACAAAACAAGGAGTTGCTATATGATCAAAAAACAAAGAACAAACACAGTGCAACACTGAACCATGGAATTCTCATAAAGGCTACACCACTGTACCGTGGAACGTATAATATAGTGGTAGTCACTACAATCATTTAAAAAGAAAATATGCACTTAACTGTATCAAGTAACACTATGCAACCACCACAACTATTCAGTGCATTGGCTCTATAAACTACAAAAATTTTTTACTGAATCTTTCCAATATGAGTATGTTCCCAAACCAGAAACCAGCAAACCGAGCACTCACGTATTGAAAATATGGACCAAGTTTTATTTCTCTCTCCTTTTTAACAGAAATAACTGCAGTGCCAAGCCGGCCGAAGTGGCCGTGCGGTTAAAGGCGCTGCAGTCTGGAACCGCAAGACCGCTACGGTCGCAGGTTCGAATCCTGCCTCGGGCATGGATGTTTGTGATGTCCTTTAGGTTAGTTAGGTTTAACTAGTTCTAAGTTCTAGGGGACTAATGACCTCAGCAGTTGAGTCCCATAGTGCTCAGAGCCATTTGAACCATTTTGCAGTGCCAAAATACATTATTCTATGAATCATTTGCAGACAAATTGTTCCTGAAGTGTTTCAGATGTAAACATTGTGCTTTATCATTTCATATCTACAACAGTGCCCGCAGAACACTAAAGATAAAAATGTCTCCGCGATACCGCACAAAGCAGGCTGATCTGTAACAAAGCAGTCCTATTGACTCTCGTTACCTGGAAATGCTATTCGTCATTGGCGTTTGGAGCCAAGCTGTCCCAGATGACAAGTAAAGGAACCACGTTGACGTCACCTCTATGGGTAATTTGTCGATAAGAAATGATTCCCATGTAAAAACTGCGGACACAACAGTTACTCAGTATGTTCTTTCTATTCAACACACACTTAAGGCGTCTACACGCATAACTGTGTGCTTAACAAGCTCGCTTACGCGAACATGCACAAAATACGCGCGACTCTACACATCCCATGTATGCTTGTACGGTTTGTTTACACCTGGAAACGTTGAGCTCAGACGACAATGAGATGGCCGTGGCAAGTTTTTGTTAATGTTAAAAAAAAATTTTTAAAAAGATGAAACATGAAACCTGAAGTAAACAGTGGTTGAAGAGACGAAACTCGGATTCCCATACAAACTTACTTTATGAAGTGAAGAAATATCCCGTGATTGGCGTAATTATCTCACGATGGTATGAAAAAAGGTATTTGCATTTTCTATCACTTGTTACGTCTTTGATCAAGGAGAAGTATGGAGCCGTGAGGGACGCTATAAGACCACTTGAAAGACTAGCAGCAACACTGCGATTTCTCGCGACAGGAAGGAGTTACGACGACCTCAAATACAGAACCAAAATTTCACTACAGGCAATAACTGTCATAGTGCCAGAAACCTGCCACACTATCTATGAGGTGCTTAAAACAATTTCTTAAAAGTAAGTGTACCTAACTGCAATTGTTGTGAAAAAAATGTAACAGTTGTGTTACCTCTTTGATTTCTAATGCGTGTTTAAATTGTATTTCCACTTTCTTACTTGCTTTTAGACTCTTGATTATTCGTTGATTGCATGGGCTGTGAAAAGGGCTTCTACCAGTAGTGGTTGCGATTCAAAAACGCCAGTTTCTTAATTAACTTTGTTTTAGGAATTTGAACTTGATTTATCAACAACAAATAACTCACTTCTGAAAAACTGGATGACAATAATCCAAATTCTTCAAAGAACATTCGATCTATTTAATTTCAGGGAAGAGTAAATTCACCAACATTGGATGAAGAAATTTCCTAGTTCCGCGTAGCCTAAACTTCACAACAGTTGCTTACTTGTCAGATATATTTGACCAATGCATTGCATCTTTGCAGTAATTATGTATTTCCATAAATACTAGCACACAGCTTTTCATTGTGTTATTTTTGTTGTCAGCTATGAATTAAAATTTTTGAGTTTCGGGCACACTAATGCATGGAATGTCATCTGCTTAATTACTGCAACTTAACATCCAATTGAACCGGATTACTGAAGTCCAGCATTGAACTTGTACTACAATTTTGTTCCTCCTCCTGTTACACAGTTTACTATTCCTTGATGGCTCAGGATTAGTCCTATTAACCAGTCTCTTATGTTAGACAATTTGCGCCATAAATTTCTTTTCTTGTCAGTTTTGATTCAGTCGCCTTTTCATTATTTATTAGATCTATCCATCTTGTCTTCACTGTTCTGTAACACCCCATTTTAAATGCTACTATCCCCTTCTTTTCTGTTCTGTTTATCAACCAGGCTCCACATCTATACAAGGCTATAATCACACAAATACTTTTAGTTTTTTTCTGAAAGGCTTCCAAACAGTTAAACTGCTATTACATGTAAACATATTTCTCTTTTTCGGAAATGCTCTCTTGTTGTTGCAAGTTCGTCTTTTATCTCCTATTTACTTCTGTAATTGTTAGTTATTTTGCTCCTCAAATACAAAAATTAGTCTTCTACTTTCAGAGTCTCATTTTTAATATCAGGTTTGTGCATAAATTCGTAGCATTTCTCCAAAAGTTTAATAAACACAACAGATACATATAACAGGGACTTTAGTCATGAATAATATATTCTGCTTCACTATTTACAACAGTCTGCAATGCTGGGGCAACTTTTCGATTCCATGACTGTAGAAAACACATGGTTTTGAGGCGAAGATCTGGTCGAACAATGTTCGGAGAACATTTTCATCCAGAAAGGAAGTTCCTTGGAGGTTGTTCGACAGAGAGCGACAAACGTGAAAATCCAAGGGCGCAAGGTCAGGTGAACAATGCGGAATGACTTCTCAACCCAACACCTGTTCAGTGTTTTTTGTCAGTTTAGCAGAATGCACGCGGGCCTTATCGTGAACGCAATTTGTACTACTCCACACTGTCGCTGTTCCACCAGATGCATAACATTGTTTTGTGGATGCACATAGATCTTTGTATGGGGAGATGCTGCTTTGTTTGGGCTCAACCATTGCTTTCTTTCATATATGTTATTGTACATACACCATTTCTCATCACCAGTAACAATACAGGATAGGGATGGTTGGTGATGCTCATGAGCTAGTTGATGACGAGCAAGCAGAGATGATGCACCTATGGCCATCCACTGACTTTTATGATTTTGGCTTAGAGCATGTGGTACCTGTACACTCGAGTTTTGAACATTCCCTATTGCATGCAAATGTCACGCAGTGGTGGAATGATCACACATCATCAAATTCGCCAGTTATTGGGCACAATGAAGTGGATCATTGTGGATTAATGCTTTAAATGATCTTCATCAAACCATGAATGTCTTCCTGAAGGTGGGGAGTCACTAACGGGAAAACAATTCTCCTTGAAACGGGGAAACCATTTTCATGCTGTACTCTGTCCAAAGATATTATTGCCATACAAAGCGCAAATGTATCTGGTTGCCACCACTGGTGTCATCTGTCTATTGAACTCAAACAGAAGAATAAGTCGGAGATGTCCCGATTTCTCCACTTGCACTCCATTTTCTAACATCCACAACGCCACTCACTATCTCCAAATAACAGAATGGAAATATATATACTCAAATTGCAACAGTGAACTACAAATTTAAAAAATGACAGTCGATAGATAAACCCATCAACATATAAAATTAAAACGCTATGAGTGCATGCACTAAACTAGTATAATTGCCTCAACATCACTTCATTTAATACAAATATTTTTATATTTCAGAATAAACCTGCAAAAAGTGGCAAACAGTATACAAAAACTGCCTGTGTATTTATAAGTGACAACGCATGTTCCTTGAGGCCTGATATATTCAAACCAGCCAGGATTTTCCACACAGCTATAAATTTGGAAGTCAGCCTTGTTGAAAAGGTGGTCAAAACAACAGGTGCTTCACATAATTATTTAAAGACTCCCATTGATAACACCTATGCTCTACTTGATTTTCTCGATCGTGAAGACAAAGAACATAGTATACATGGAGGTGAGATAAGTTATGGAGTAGTGATATGTACATATACTGATGGTGGTAATATCGTGTACACAAGGCATGAAAGGGCAGAGCATTGGTGGTACTGTCATTTGTACTCAGGTGATTCACGTGAAAAGGTTTCTGACATGATTGTGTCCACAAGACAGAAATTAATACCTTGAACATGGAATGGTAGTTAGAGTTAGACTCATGGAACATTTTGCTTTGTAATTTTTTAGACAATTCAATATTGTGATATCCATAGTGTCAACAGTGTGCTGAGAATATCAGATTTCAGGCATTACCTCTCACCACAGACAGCACAGTGGTTGATGGGCTTTACTTAAAGACTGAGAGCAGTGGAGCTCACATAGAGTTATCAGTTCTAACAGACAAGCAACACTGTGTGAAATAATAACAGAAAACAGTATGGGATGTACAACAAATGTATGCACTAGGACAGTGCGGCAAAATTTGACGTTATTGGACTATGGCAGCAGTCGACTAATGCAGGCGCCTTTACCAGCAGCACAACTTCATCTACAGTGTCTCTTCTGGGCTCTTGACCAAGTCGGTGGGATCCTAGACGACTGGAAAACCTTGGCCTGGTCAGATGATTCATGATTTCAGCTTGTAAGTACTGATTGTAGGCTTCAAGTGTGTCACAGACCCTACTAAGACATGGAGACAAACATATCACAGGATCACAAATTATTGTTCACAATTGCTTTGAAGGACACTCTGGCCAGTTCGAGTAAATGATTTGGTCACCTCCACGCCCCAACAAGAATCCCATCAAACATTTTTGGGAAACAATCGAGTGGTCAATTTGCGTATAACATCCTGCACTGGCAACACTTTCACAATTATAGACGGCTGTAGATGTAGCATGGCTCAGTATTCCTGCATCCAATGACTTATTGAGTCAATGCTTCGTCGAGTTGATGAGCTATGCTGGGCAAAAGGAGGTCTAACACGATATTAGGAGGTATCCCATGACTTTTGTCACCTCAGTGTATTCCATGATGCCATAACATCAGGGGTTCTAATATGCTACCATTACAAAGGTCTACTGCTCGAAATAATCCACTTCCCTGGCAACAAAATTTTGTGAATTAATATTGTGAAAAACGTGTAAAACTAGTGTGTATTGAGATATTTGCTTAAACAACTAAATTTTAACTTTAACAGTGCTACTGTAAATAAATGTCACTGACAGCCCATCTCATAAGCCTTTGTTCCTTCTCAATTAATCGAAGAGGATCTTAGAGTCTTCTGCTCATTTAAGAAGTGGAAAAAATCAGAGTACCACAAGACAGGTTTGTGGATCTCGTCAGCATGAACCCCTGATTAAAAGCCACTTTCTCTTTTTTTCCCTACTGTAATTATTTCTTGATGAATTTATCTCCTTCATTATGGTATGTTTCATTGGAGTGAATCTGTCTGTACTTCACACAAAGTACATCTATGGTGGCGATCGACTATCGACCTCACCCAGCCAGCCGTGGTGACTGAGCGGTTCTAGGTGCTTCAGTCTGGAACTTCGCGACTGCTACGGTCACAGGTTCAAATCCTGCCTCGGGCGTGGATGTGTGTGATGTCCTTAGGTTAGTTAGGTTTAAGTAGTTCTAAGTTCTAGGGGACTGATGACCACAGATATTAATTCCCATAGTGCTCAGAGACAGTTTTTGATCTCACCCTCTCAGGTGATCTCTCTGAGACGGATGGTGTTTGGACAATTCTTTCTTGACTAGATTTGTATGTGCACACTGTTTATTCTGTTCTGTAATTTATTGTTAGTAAAATATGTTTATCTGAAGGTGTGGTATTTCTGCTGTACATCAGTTCGGTTTAGTAACAGAAAACCTACACCACTGACTGTGAGTTCGAATCTTTCATCCATGATAGTTCATGTTAACAGACAATGGATTGCCAGCAATGGAGTGATTCAATGCATATGCTTCTAAGTTAGATTCCTGGATATGATTGCGAATTATAGTGCCGTCTCAGTCTCAGCTGACAGACACACATTATGCGGTACTATCTTGTCCACATAGACATTCTGTGGCACACCTAACCTCCATGACTCTGTCACAGTGGTAAACATGTGTGCCTCGAACATAAGGCCACACTGACCACCGGTTCTCACCTGTGGCACCAAACTTTAATTTGCTTACATCTCTACCAGACATTACTGCTTACTTTGTTAATGTTCACCATTATCGTTACAACATGTGCTGCAAAATCAACATGTGATCATTGTGTGATTGAACAGTACCCAGTATACATTTGAGACTGCCGCCTCGCCTTTTGATCATGTTCCCTTCTACAATCAGACGACATCAATTGTCTCTTCCAGGCCGCTAAATATGATGCCAGTCCTTATTGCACTGTGCATTGCACGTGACTATAACCTCACTCAAGCCACCAAGACCTCAGGCGACAACGCTGCCCCTTTCAACCCCATTGTACGAGATCTCAAGCCTATGGTCTCGGTTTCTTCACAACAACACCCATCTAGCACACCCGTGTTTGTCATCAAGACCATTCGTACACCCTACAAACATTCAGCAAGAACAGAACGACTCTCATCTTTGAGCTAGGGCTTACATTCTGTGCCAATGTAGTAAAGACGGACGACATACACAGCCACCGTTGAGCAGTTTTGACATCACAAAGGACTGCTTGCGTCACATGCACTTAGATTTAATGAGGTCTCTTTCTCCTTCATTGAGCAACAAGTACATTCTCTCAGTGATCAATCACGCTATCATTTGTGTCGAAGCATCTCCTCTGCCACACGTTACTGCGGACTCAGTTGCTCAACTTTCATATCTATGTGGACTGCACACTTTGGCGTCTCTCTTCCCTTATCATGGAACAAAACTGTCACTTCGAATCATTACTGTTCTCCAAGTTGTACACATTATGCGACATGGACTATTCCATACCACAGCTTACCACCAATAAAGCAACAGGCTACTTGAACTTAGAGAAGCCCTAATGTGCCAAGGAGGTCTTTGCTCAAAGGCTTTGCCTGGGTCCTATGTGAATTTGAGCAACCCTTAAATACGACTTAATGGCTTCTCTTTACAGCGAGCCGCTCGTTTTATCGTTTTAAGAGCTGAATTCATTGAAAAAAAACCTCTGCCACCATGAGAGGCCCTTCATGGGATGGTAAAGTGCATTCACCCTCACATTTAGAATATCCGAATGCTGGCTCCATGTGCATATATGCTCCCATGAGTGATCGATCACAGTGACTTAGCGCATTGTGAATTCATCATGCTATGCAATGACACTTTCCGGTCTACCCTTCTACCTACCTATTCAGGCCCCTGTAAGGTTCTCAGCCATACGACAAACACATTAAACATTCTTCTAAACAGAAAGAGTCGCACAGTCTCACGCAGTAGAGGTAAATATGCGTGGACATTGGATGATGAAGCACCTTTAGACACAGACACTGCTCTGGAGGGGACAGCCAATGACAATGTGAACTCATGTTTGGTTCCATATCCTCCCAGTGAGGGCAGGTCAATGACAAAATGAACTCATGTACCTTTCCATAATCTCCTAGTGATAACCCTTGTGTTGCACAAGTCGAGATCACGCCTACGTGATATTTCCCTCCTAGCCAAGGGTGTGCAACCAAGTGATTGCCTTTTGATAATTTTCCCCTATAGTGCTATGACTTACATGGTTGATGTATCAGATTTCTTTCAGGACTGGCCCTTGCACAGCTGGTAAGGCAAACTTGCCTCACCACATCATCGACTCCATCCCACCGCTACTTTCTCCTATGCAGTCTCACCCTAGCCCCTGTGGTACATCATTCCCCGCGAGCTGGGCAGTACCAGGGAATGGGAGGAAAGAGGTGGCTCTTTGGTGGCAATCAATAGTGGACTGACTATCGACCTCAACAACTCAAGTGATATCTAAAAGGCTGAAGGTCTTTGGACAATTCTTTCTTGTTTGGATACTTGGTCACTTTTACGTCCGCGCATAGTATGTTGGTAGCACTTCGTCGCCTTGCCTGTTATACTGTGTGGCAGACTTAAAAGCTGTGCGGATCAGCATAATGAAAAGGCGATTATCCTCAATAAGACTTTTTTATCTGAAGTTGCGGTGTTTCTGTTATACATCAGTCAATCTGAAGTTGCGGTGTTTCTGTTATACATCAGTCATAAGTAGGAACAGAATAAGCACACATCATGATTTCCTTGCATTTAAAGTTCCCCAAACGTGGATGATTTTCGTAAAGCATAATAAATTCCTCTAAAGCCCGTTCTACACTAGACGTACGACTCTCACAATAAAGTCGTTGTCTACTGCGGTGCACCATGTGGTAGAACGTCCAACCACAAAAAAGCGTTTATATGGCACATCTCTGTCACCTAATCTGCTCTACGAGTTTTTTGCATTTGTTAACAAGTTCCAGCACGTGAATCGCCGGCTTTAGTTTATGTTCGAGACTTTCAGGTGTTTTATGCCTTTTTCTAAAGACACTACATTTATTTGTACTTTAGATGGTCACTATGACGCTGCATTTACTGTTTTCACAGAGTTTACATGAAACTACAAGTCGCTCACATGTGTAAACGCCCTCATTATAAAAGCCATTTAAATACTTTCAGAAGACAAATCTCAGAAGGATGGAAGAAGATATCCCCTTAGCTCATATTATCGTATCTGCGATTTTCATCATAAAGAAAATCGGAAGAAAGACGTGGCAAAAATAGAAGCTGCTTGGTTCAGCCCTGGCTTCAACAAAGGGACCAGGAAAATGACCATTATTCCTTATTGATGATGGAGTTGAAGCTGGAGGATCCACTACAGTTTAGAATTCTGTGAGGAAGAGTGCAACTTATTTCGACAAGCTGTCATCCTTCATTGAGCCCAATATTCGCGGGAGAGACATTGCAGTGAGGGGAGCAATTTCGCCACGCAGAAGGCAAGACCTTATTTTTCTGTGTATATTTTTTCACACGATTGTTTGTTCAACTGTATTAGTTGAAAATTGTCATATTTTATTCCTTTCCATGTTAACAGTTACAGTGCGATTTCTGGCGACTGGCGAATCTTACAAGAGCTTGTCGTTTGAGCATCGTACTTCAGTTTCGAATCTTTCATATACGTATGCTGTGAAATCCGTAACTCTTTGAGGGATAAGTATTTGAAGGTAATGTTTCCTGTATCTTTCACTTCACTTCTACCTTCTTACACACTTCAACAACTGAAGAGGAATGGCTTAGAATAGCGCCAGCTTTTGATACATTGTGTAATAAAGATAAAGCTTCAAATAATATTTACCGAAAAATTGCAGATATTTCACGCGTTAATTTTTGTAAGACAGACAACTTCCTGTACTATGTTTCGCTGAGCAGGAGCAAGGAACACAGTTCACACAGAACTTCCCACAGTGCTCCCCACTTGTTCGTCTGCGCATGCGCGAAACACCTACATACGCGTGACAATTGCATCCATCCTATTCCACCCTCTAGCGATCGTAATCGTGAATCTTGTGCAAGAAGCCTTGTCTACATGGTAGGCGGCAGTTGAAATGGTGCATCGTGGGTAATCTTGCAAGCTCACGCGCTGCGTGTAGAATGGGCTTAACAGGCCACAGTTAACGTTTCTTAGCTCAGACATTGTTACGAAACGAAAGCATACAAAAACACAAGACTCTCATGCTATGCAGATTGGCTCAGAAGTGATAAATGGCTGTAAAAGCCTCCTTATTGTTGGTACAGATGCTCAACCATGCACACGCTTGAACGGTTGCACAAACACGCGGGGTCTAGTGCAGCAGGGGATACAACCCGTCGGCTTTGAACAATGACGTCATTCCTTAGTCATAGATCGTAATGTCTTCACTTCGAGGCATAGATAATAAAGCAGTTCTGTGTTCTAATAAGCACTATCATTAAAATAATTGAATGTTAATCTAAAAGCGATCGCTTGATATTCGGTGAATCATTAAATGTGTGATTTAATTAACTTAATTGTTTGTTTTTTATTCGTCCGGTACTTAATATTTTTCGTAATGATATTGAGGTAATGTGGATTGTGTTTTTTGGCTTTTTTTTAAAAAAAATCTCACGAGATAGAATAAACTGATCCTACTTTATTCAGCAATCAATAAAAAAACTAAACTAAAACATAACAGCTTTTGCTGTTATCTTTCCATTTCGTTTTTTTACTGATTGCTTAATAAAGTAGGATCAGTTTATTCTATCTCGTGAGATTTTTTTTAAAGGCAAAAAACAGTTATTAGGTACTGAAGGGAGCTGCTTAATAAAGTAGGATCAGTTTATTCTATCTCGTGAGATTTTTTTAAAGGCAAAAAACAGTTATTAGGTACTGAAGGGAGCTGCTTAATAAAGTAGGATCAGTTTATTCTATCTCGTGAGATTTTTTTTTTAAGTCAAAAAACACGTATTACGTACTGAAGGGAGCTAGAACATTAAGAACATTCTCGGCTTTTGACAAGATATTGCTTAATAAAGTAGGATCAGTTTATTCTATCTCGTGCGATTTTTTTTTAAAGTCAAAAAACACTTATACCACAGTCTAACATAACAGTCGCGACACTCACTGCTGTAAAAGTTGTTGCCGTTTGACAGATGGAGCGGCACTAGCGCTCCAAGCGGCAGGTAAGGTGAACGTCAGACGGGTCGTAAGCATAATGTTTGTTTGCATCCATTTCCTACGTAATTTCCGAATTATTCGAGTTAGTTTCTTGCCTCCAAGAGTTTGTGTAGTATCAGAAGGCATATATGTTTCTAAAAATGATTCTAAAATAAGCGCAAGTATGGACAAAAACCATGGACAGAGTGGCAAGCTACAACACATTCGTGAAGAAACACTTACGACATTGGACAGAATTGCAGCTTACCACGTTGATATCAAAATAATATAAACACACAGATTCACATGTAAGAAGCACAGACATGTACCTCTACATGCAAAAGCGATGCACAGCTCGTTTATCGTTCTGTAGGCCTACTGTGTTTGTCATTGTCGCCTGTTGCCACAAGTACGACCTTCATCTTTGTATTATTCTAAGTGGGACAAGCAACTGACAAATAGTGGGAGAAATATGCTGAAAACATTATAATGAGCTGATTACATTACATTTCACGAAAAACCAAATGTTTGAATAATTTTTAAACAATCTGTCTGTAGGCACTTTCCTTGTCCCATAATAGTTTCGCTCGAAGTCTAGCGATCTGCACATTCTGACACTTCACACGCTTTTGTAAGACACGAACAGCTCCACTTAATCTAACCACTTCATCGTCAAAGCAGGTCTGTGTTGACGATTCTCACGAATCTGGCACTAATACATGGAGAGTAGAACTGGCTGCTTCTGTGTCATAGGACTGTTTTACAGCTTTATATTGACTGTCGAATCTTTGTGGCAGTTTCCTCTTCATCGTCAGTTGAGGTGGCTTATTTGGAATGTCAAACAGTGTGGGTACTGCATTCCACACGAGTTTGTTATTGTCTGCGTTCATGAACTGGTTTTGTTCGAAATGTAGCGAACAAAAGCTAATATTATTCTACAGGTAAACCGGATCTTTCTTCATAAGGTCTTCTCGTCTGCTATTAACTAGCCATTTTTTTGCTCCTAAAACGAAACATTCATCATTTATACACATACATTTGCAAGTGAATCCTGACGATACAGTTTAGTAACATGATGGTATATACCTCCCAGGATCCTTAGGAAACCTAAAAAAGACGGCTGTGGTGTCTTCTGCCTGTTGCTGCTGCAATTTATTGCGTTACAAACGCTCCCGATGGTAAAAACCATTGTATAAATCAAAATAAACAATCACTATTCGCTTTCACGATCGCGCCGAACTCGCAGTTCAACCTACCGGCCGCTTAGAGCGCTGCTGGCGCTGAAGGCAAGAAAATCGAGGCGAAGTGTCGCGACTGTTATGTTAGACTGTGCTTATACTTTTCACAAGATCAATGTTTATCTCTCTCGCATTCCTTTGTTTCTCAACATTCTCCTCAGCTCTTTCATCTCTGTAATACATGCTCTCTGGCGACTTGTGACGTCATTGTTCAAAGCCGACGGGTTGTATCAGCACCCCCTGTAGGGGGTGCTGGTTGTATCACCACCACCAGGCCGCGGCGCGAAATTCATAGCAGGTCGTGACGTCACTCCAAGCGGGCCACCATGTTGTGTTTCGAAGCGTTTGTTTATCTACACGTTTGTTGGATCGAGTGCTATGTTCGTGCTTTAAACTAGCGATTACAGAGTTTACGTGTAGTGAAGCTACTGTGAACATGGTTTATAAATGTTGTGTGCCAAGGTGTCGTGGGAATTACGGAACTGGACCGAAAGTAATGTTGTTTTCCTTTCCGAAAGATGCGAATCTGCGTTGGAAATGGCTTTCAGCAATTCATCGGGACAATTTCCAACCTACTGAGCACACGAAGGTATGTAAAAACTATATACCTAGTACAATTATTATTATTTTTCTGGTGGAAGATCTTGCATTTTGGATACATTTGACTAAAGTTGTGAGCAAAAGTTCGCAGTAAATAGGCCTAGTATTCGTTTTCAAGTGGCTTTATTTTGATTTTGAAAACGAAATATAAATTTGTGGCTCATGTTACTTTTTATTCGTGTTTAACTTTCTCTGCAGTTCGTATTTTGTTACGCATTACCGATACGTTTTATTCTCTATTTGTGAGTGGGTGTTGTTTTTCAGTCTCGCATTAGTTAGCATGAGTGCTAACGAATGTTGAAATTGCTGTTTTGATGTTTAAAAAGCGATCTCTCTGTATGAAGCATATCTGTGTTGTTTTTCTATGTGTTAGTTTTTCCTGTTAGACATTCGCCAACCCACGATCAAATAATTATCTTTCAACCTAACCTAAATTCAGGTTACGATGCAGAATAGGTGTCTTCACAAACAGATTTCAATGGCGTTCTGTATCACTTGAGCCGCCTCATATAACGACATTCTTGTTAATAACGCATCCAGTTGCTTAATCTGCCCGGTATTTTAAATGTTCCAGATGGTTAATTGAAATGACAAGTGTCATTTAGTTCATACGGCACAGCTTGGCACGGAATGTTTAGTGGATATTTTCTTAACATACTCACAGTTGGATGGTCATGACTGTCTTACTGAGGTGTGTCATTTATGTTGGCATCAGTTCAACTTTATTTTGTGTTTGGCATGCGTTTGCTTTGGAGTTGTTGTTCTATCCAAACATGAAATTTGTGCTAGGCATATATCAAGACCCTCATTCAGTGTTACCTGCAATGACACAGTTTTAATATGCGCTGGTATAAAAACACACATAGTGAAATAGTATTCTGCAGCTGTTGATATCTCTTATACCATGACAATGAAGAAACTGTAAAGTCAAAATTATAAAATAATTGCTATGCTAACATGCAGAATCCAACAGATTACTGAAATTTGGTGCCACTTAATCCGTAATAGGAACTTCACTCTTATAGTTCCATAAATATCACAGTACTGCTGTAACACAAGCAGTTCACAGGTATATTCATCATATACTGATGCCTGGTGAGGTATGCTCATAGTGCTTATAGTACTAATTAATAAAAGAATATTAAAATGGAATATGCATGTTGTTGTAGAACATGGTATATTGCTGTTAGGCCTAAATAATTTGTGTACTTCCACTAAGGTGTGACCTGTCAAGCTGATATTGGTGGAAAATGAATGAGTATCCAGTGTTTTTTACTTTCACATACAGACACACATCTCTAGATCATGCTGTATATTGTACTGACTCACACTACTTTGTTTTAGGTTTGTGAACTTCATTTCACCGAATCTGACATCTGCCGGCATACAGAATGTTATGATGAAGTGAAAGGCACAAAGCTTTCTGTCAAGCTTTCAAGACCGAGGCTTAGAGAGGGTGCTGTCCCATCAGTGTTACCAGGCTGCCCAAGCTATTTGTCTACTCCATCCACCAGCTCTCGAGAAAGTGCAGAGGAAAGGAGAGCTAGATTGGACAATGAACATCTTCTACAAGCAATTAAAGACAGTATAGTAACCAAAACAGAGTATGATTTTCTACATTTGAAGCATTTCTGCAGTGCCTAGAAAGAGAAACCATTCCCAGTGAATGGACCATTGTTAGGAGAAGTGACTGTGTCCTATTTCTATTGCTTACTGTATTGCCTGCTCCATCTGTGTCTGTATCTGTAGTAGTGACAAATGATTTGCAGTTGTCTGCATATCGAAGTAACACTGAGATAAGAAAGATAGGCAGTAGAAAAATATCACACAAACTTTCAAATATGAATGATTTGTTTACAGTATTAGACAAAGTGAAAGAATTAGTCAGTGCAAAAGAAAATTCATTAAAAATCCAGTGCCTTCTTATACAGGACATTTTAAATGACATGTGCAGTTCTGTAGATGAAGAAAAACAGAAACAAATTCAATTCTTAAGTGAGCAAGTTAAGTTGCTATGTAGCTGTGAGGAAAACTATAGGTTTAATCCTCACTTTTCTATATTTTGTTGTATCCTGCATTCTATCTCCCCTCATGCCTATAAATTTTTGAGGTCATCTGGCAATCTTATTCTTCCTCATCCAAGAACTTTACAGAAAATATGTTCCTCATATACTAATGATCCTCATAATGAACAAAATGAAGGTGCTATGCTCCTGTATATTAAGAAAGATTTAAATCTTTGCAGGAAAGTGATTGTACCATTTCATTAATGATGGATGAAATTCCTATTAAACCTTATTTTGATTACAAGGGAGGAAACATTGTGGGGGCAGCATTTGATAGTGACAAGGCTGCTACTACAGCATATGTCTTTATGGTACAATCATTGCTGTCTTCTTTTAAAGAAGTAGTGCATGTCCTTCCAGTGAGAAACCTTGCAGCTGAACAGCTATTTTTGTATGTGAAGAAAATATTATGTGGCCTTTATGACATTGGTTTCAAAGTTATTTGTGTAGTTAGTGACAACAATGCTTTAAATAGGAAATCTATGGCACTTTTTAGCTCACCTCCAAAACTCAGTATAGTTTACCCACATCCAGCTAATCCAACTCAGCCACTATTTTTTATAATTGATTCTGTCCACATCCTTAAGTGTATACGTAATAATTGGGTTAATCAAAAGGACTCTCAAGTTTTGCTCAAATATCCACAATTTGATGGCAGCAGTGATGATTGTCAGGTGTTAATGGCATCTTTTGAAGCATTGAGGCAGCTTCATAAGATTGAATGTAATTGTCTACTTAAGCACTCTTATGGTCTTTCTTTGAAGTCTCTTTATCCATCTTCACTTGAGAAACAGAATGTGAGCCTTGTTTTGCAGGTATTCAGTGAATATACAGCTGAAGCCGTTTCAACTGTAGGAGAACAGAAAAACTTGTTACATTACCAGACCACTGCAGAATTTATTAAAATTATTCTTACATGGTGGAAAATTGTAAATGTTAAGACAGTTCACAAAGGTGTTCGACTAAATGATCTCTTCCAGTGCCCTCTGTCTTTAAGTAATAATGATGAAAAATTAGTTTTTTTTGGAAAAGTTTCTTGTGTGGCTTGATAAGTGGAAGGACTTAGGCCTGAAAAATAATACCCTTTCAAAAGATACACATATAGCTCTGACACACACAACCTATGGTTTGATTGAGATGGCAAGGTACTGGACTAAAGAGCTTGGTTTCACTTATTTTTTGCCTGGAAAAATTCAGACTGATTCTCTGGAAGCAAGGTTTAGCAGTTACCGATCAATGGCTGGCTCTCAGTATCTTATATCTGTGAGACAGATTTTTGAAGTGGAAGCGAAGATGAGGATGCAGAACATGTTACCACTCATGTTGAATTCAAGTACTTTTGGTAAACTGCCTGTTGCAGAAGGGTTCATCTTCAATTGTAATGATGACACAAAAGAGACTATACAAACAGACTCTGAGTTTATGGTTGACATTATGTATTTGGAAGAAGATTTCAGGCTGGCAGAAACATACCTTCCAATATTAACATATTTAGCAGGGTATTGTGTTCGCAGTGTACTGAAGAAACGGCAGTGTGAGGTGTGCAGCAAATACCTTCTCTTAGACAAAGAAATGTGTCTGCATGGTGAACAACATCTTAGTTTAATCAAAAATTTGGACAGGGGTGGTCTGTTATTCCCTGAGCCTGATGTTGTGAATGTTGTTATTTACAATTACATTACTGTACAGAAATTAATATCTGCCCCTAATGAAAAAAATTTTTGTCATCCAACAGTCAAAGGGTGCTTGTTCAAAATGTAACCATAAATGCTGTTCAGAAGAAAAGTTTCTTCTTAACAGACTTTATTTGCAGTAATGGTCATTCGGCAGATGAAATACTGAAGTTGTTAGTCAAAGCATCCACCAACGCATTATTAAATAATTACATTAAGAAAAAGAATGACACCTTTACTGCTTCTTTTAAGAAACGGAAGCTTAGCACATTTTAATTTGCGTACATTTTACATGCTAGCACATTTATCAGGTGTCACAGGAAATTTCTATTATGTCTCACACATTCAGTTACACTGTATTTGGTCCACTGAAAGCAGAGGCAGGTTCCATAATCCATATTGGTGTAGTACCTTCAACTGAATGCACACTAATAGTCATTTGGTCCATAAAGCCTGTAAGTTGTGGATAATTTGCTTCCAACAGTTTCACATGTCAGAAGGTCACAACTGTTTCCATGCAGACTATTCAGCTGAAGTAAATACTTTGTCCAGCACTAATGGCTAGTTTCAATCTCATCATTGTAAAATTTTATCAGTTTGTGTACACATCCATCTGTGCACCAGATGCTGGCCTAAGGTTGAAACTGGGCCAGTTTTTCCTAGTAAAGTTTTTATGTCTTTCAGCTATTCTGTGCACAAATATTTACATCTTCCTTTCAATTTGTTGAGCATGTGCTGCCCAACAAGAAGAAATCTGTTAATGTAATTCTGTATTAAACCTCATGTAATTCATTATAACTATGTATGTAATTAGAGGCTATTATTTTGGCATGCAGACGTATAAAACTTGCGGTAGAATATTACAATACTACAAAAGGGAAAGCCAAAAATGGATTTCTCCCATTGTCCTGAATCAGAATGACACCAGGGTGTTTCCTAATGTAGTTACTTCTCATAATAGCTGTTCATCTAAATTTTGATACAAGCTGTCAGTATTGTTGCATATGGGTAACAATTAGTTATCACTTTGCATATATTATTTTACTGAGACATAGTTACATTCTAGTAGTTGCTTATTCCACTCACAGTTTGGAACAGTTTAATATCAGACACAGTAGTTGGTCTCCATTCCCAAATTTGCATCTCATCCAGACTGTGACCCTTAGTTTGTTACTAATCTTATTGTGTTTTTTTTTTAACTTATGAAACCCCTTGGTAGTGTGACGCTGTGTGTCAGACTTGGACCGCACATGTGTTTAATATGCTAGAAAATTTCATAACAGCACTCAATTTGGTACTGAGTGAAAAGTGTGTTCTTGAACTGTTTCTGCCAGTAGCTGTAGAATCTTGTGATACAGAAAATCACTTCACAGCATTAAAATACAGCTTCAGTGTTCCATATAGTCAGTTTAATTGAAACAGTTTATTCTAACAGGAATAATGTGAAAGGTGGTGTTTATATAGTAATTAAGGAAAAGTTCTTCCCACCTATATAGAGGGAGAGTATTCTTACAAACATTAAGGAGTGTCATGTTGCTGCATTTTATTTGAATGTGTAGGACATTATATCCTACACCATTAAGTTTAATTTGGAATCAGTGTAAAATTGTTACAGTTTTGATTTATGTTGTACATCTTTAGTTAATCCCAGAGTTAGTTCCTCTGATTTATTTTGTTCACACTTCAGTTCATTACAAGGAAATTGGCCTACTTCTAGCTTATGGCAGGGTTTTCAACAAATGTTGCATAGCTGTGCAGTAACAATATAAAAGAGTTCTTTCAGTTGTGGATCAGGTATTCAACTGTAATGTGAGGTTGGTCTGATATGTCATACTCAGTATTACCATTACTTATTAGTTTCCAACGACTAGCTACATTTTCACGTCGTTGAATGTCCTTCAGTAGTGCCTCATCCCAGTACACCTTTATATCATGGTGCATACATTCCAACAAATGTTTGTTGCTCTAGTACTCTGTCTGAGTTAATACTTTTGTCAGCAACATAAGTCATTGTTAGTCACAATTATTAAATTTTATAGACAATAAGACTGGTAATGTAACTTGTTATACGCATCTGACATGTTTTGCAACTGTAATTTTTCACAAAATACAATATATCAAATGTGTACAACTAATCAATCATTCTGAAAGTAGAAAAGGCTTGCTGCCTTTTAAGATGGAAATCGTGATCTATTTCTGTAATGGAACCATGTTGTGCCCTGGATTTTGTAACAGCATTTTCAGGAAGTAGATGTACATATGACTGACTTAAATAAATTATAGTTCATTACTTCTAGTGCTTTATAGTCCTACATTAACATAAACTATTAATAATTACATCATTTTAAGCCCTGCAGTAACGTAGGTAGACACTTAATGAAATTCTATTACGAAATACAGCTTGAAACAATGGAACAAATTAATCTAGAAATAGGTTAAATTTATTATTGACATTTTTAGCGTGACACATTGTCTCATTCCAACTGCTGCAAATGTCTGCTGAAGGTTTGTAGATTTTCACTGTCGACTTATATAAAGGTCCTGTTGATAAAACTACTGTTGTTTGCAGGGCTTACAGCATGCATTTTGAACAGCTGACCATTATGGTCAGGAATACATCTAAAATTTCACTTAAACATATGTTGCTAATTCTTTTATCTGCAGAGTATTGTCAATCAGGCTTGTAAAGTTCTTAGCAACTCTTGTGAGAAAGTCAACACCTGCACACGGCTCATTACATGCTCAAAATCTGCCATATTTTTACAGGAAAGAAAATTTACATTACAATAACAATGAATAATTGTTTTTGTTTCTGAGAAAAGGTGAGTTAAAAGTGATTGTTTGCTTGGGGAATGTACTCAGCTTTCCTGAGGGCGTTCTATAAACAGTTACAGAATATTTATCTAGGATACCGAAGGCAGAGGAATTTAATATTATACACTGTATTAGTGCAGAATTTTTCAAGTGAGTGTAAATAATAGTGCATTTTTCACAACTGTACCTTGTTTTATCATGTATATCGCAATATTATTTACATCCCGCACTCGTACGTTTTCACTGGCTATTGATAAGTCTTAAGCAATTACATTACCGGTAAAAAAAGAATTATAAATTATAGCTTCTGCTATATCGCGATTGATAAAGTTACGTATTTTAACCATACGCAAAGTACTCTCCTCTTTGCGTGGTATCATTTGCCAAGATCTCGTTTCGTTATCTCCAGCGGTTTACGAGATATGAGAGGCGTTATGAATATTTCATTCCCGCTCGTTGCGATCGGAAGTGAAGTTGCTGCAGATGCTCAATTTGTTCGAGATTGGAAGCAGATATTGATCTAAAGTTTTACGAAAATTTTCGAACCTCATCTGTATTTCACACTCAGCAATAGAATGTATAATATGCATCAAACACAAATTCATAGCGACCCCTATTTTTGATGGCAACGTTCTCAAATTTGATACTCATCTGTGAAATACCACAATAGTTACGACCATTATCGAAACGATTGGCACTTCATCATGAAGCTGCCATATAAAGCTAGAAGTATTTCAGAAATAAATTATTTTTTACGGAACAGGTTCTGTAAAACCGTTTGACAAAGATTTGCAGGCCGTGCGTCTCGAATCCTTAAGCGCGGCGCCAAGCCAACCCTGGCCCGCTTTGCGTGACGTCACAAGAGCGCGCCGCGGCCGTATCCCCTGCTGCACTAGTCCCAACACGCGTCATCGAAATCCGATCAACTAACAAGTCGCTTGTACGAGCCTGATGCTAGGAAAAATTTTTCCTACAGACACTCAACCATGCTAGTGCAAGCATGCTTGTCCAAGCATACTGGCCTAGCATGCCTGAGCGTGTGTAGCCCTCTTTAAGTCGTAACCAAGGAGGTTAAGATAAAACCTCCTTGGTCGTGACAAGCACGTGAACACAAAGAGTATCTAACAAAACCTTATATTGAAAATAAAGGCTCTTTGGGAGTTTGTCATATATGTGAATACGAAGGGTTGCTTCAGATAACTATTTAGTATCATACTTCAAAGAACAAATACAGGAGAATCAAAGTGAGTTACTACTCTGACAGCGGCAATGATAATTCTTTTATGCTTGACAGAGACCTCTATTCACTTGTGTTGCATTGTCAGCTTGACATCACCACAACTCTCCGCGAAACCAGCGGTTCATCTCTATCCCTTGCGTCAGCTAATTGCACAGCCACTGATTTCTATGTTTACATCTGCATGATTACAATGTAATTCGCGATTAAGTGCCTCTACTGTTCCACTCTAGAACAGAATGTGGGAAAAACGAACACTTAAATCTATCTGTGCGAGCTCTGATTTCTCTTATTTTATTATGATTATTATTTCTCATTATGCAGGTTGACACCAACAAAATATTTTCACACTCTGAGGAGAAAGTTGGTGATTGAAATTTCACGAGGTCTTGACACAGTGAGAAACGCCTTCGTTTTAATGATTGCCACTCCATTTAGTGTATCGTATCTGTGGCACTCTCACGATACCACAAAACGAGCTACCTTTCTTTGAACTTTTTCGATGTCCTCCATCAATCTGATCTGATGTGGATCCCACAGTGCAAAGCAGTGCTCTAGAAGAGGGTGAACATTTGTGATGTTGACAGTGTCTTTTGTCAATCTGTTACGTTTTCTAAGTGTTCTGCCAATAAGTTGCGGTCTTTAGTTAGCTTTCCCCAGAACATTATCTACACTCGTGTCCAAAATTAAAGCAACAAACGGAAATTTTGAAAGGCTGCGTTTATTTTGCCACAAAACAGTACAAACAGCTGACAATATACTAGAAACAATGTAAAGAATACAGAACCTTAACAACTGCAACATGCATAACAATAGACAAAAATGTTCTTTTTTTCCAATTTAACGGATTTGCACTCACATTCCAACACCTGGTTAATGTGAACAGTAAGGGGCAACCACCTCCGGTAGCAGTACAGGCCTGGCAACTTCAGGGCATACTTTGAGGCAACACCAACCATTCTTCCTGCAGAGCTGCTCGCAAGTCTTGGAGAGTGGTTGGTCGATGCTGACGTGGTTCAAACCGTCTCCCTAGTGCATCCCAGACATACTCTGTGGGTTTCAAATAGGGAGAGTGAGCAGGCCACACAGTGTGCAATATCTTCTATTTGCAAGTGAACATCGACAACACATACTCTATGAGGTCGAGCATTACCACCTATCAGTACAAAGTTTGCGCCCACAGCGTCTCGCAACACCCATTCATGAGATCTCAAGATCTTGTCATGATATGTAACACCAGTTAAACCTTACCGATTCACCTGTACAATTTCACGAAGAGCAGTTCGAGTGGTCAACTTAGTCCTTGCCCACGCCATTAGGGATCCTCACTGACATCGCATTTTCCACAATGTTTTGCTCCAGAAATCGAGTTCCACGTTCCCTCCAGATGCGAATCTGCACATTAAGCTGCCAGGCCATATCAGCTAGCAACTGTCCTGCTTCCATTCTTCCATGGTCTTCCACCACAGGGAGTCTGATAGGTGTTTTCTCTGTGCCATACTGCATCGTCTATGGCTGTTCACACAGAAATTGTGGGTGTCGGGTTATCCAGCAAACACTACACCTTTAGGTAGGTGCCCTGACGCCTTCGTTCGCATGGTTGTCAGTTTACTGGAATACAATCTTCTGTGCAAAACACTATCATGCGAACATCGGTTGACAGTTTGTATGATTATATCGTCAATTAGACACAGGACAGGGAAACAGCAGGTTGGTGCTTTAATTTTCGACACCAATGGATGTGATCACTAAAATTTAAGTTGTTCATAATTGTAATCCTTAAGTATTTAATTGATTTTGCAGCCTTTAGATTTTTTTGATTTATCAGGTGATAGAAATTTAGCGGATTCTTTTCAGTGACCATGTGGATCACTTCATACTTTTTGTGGTTGGAGTCAATCGCCACTCTTTGCATCATAGAGATATCTTGTCTAAATCATTTTGCAATTCGTTTTTATCATGAGATGATACTATATGATCGAAAATGACAGCATCATCTGCAAAGAATCTGAGAGGACTGCCTCAGATTGCTTTGTCAATAGTTTATGTTGATGCAGGAGCAAGAGAGGGCCTATAACACTTCCTTGGGTAACTCCAGATAATACTTCTGTTTTACTCGATAACGTTCCATCAGTCATTACGAACTTCGTCGTTTCTGACAGATAACTCAGATGATACTCTATAGGCACACACTTTATTAGAAATCACTTGTGAGGAACTGTGTCAAAAGCGTTCTGGCAATCTAATAATGTGGAATCAACTTGTCTGTCGATAGCACCCATTGTTTCGTGAGAACAAATAGGTACTTGTGTTTCACAAGAACGAAGTTTTCTGAATCTGTGTTGGTTATTTGTCATAAATCATTTTCTTCAAGGTGATTCATAATGTTCGAGCACAGCATACATTCCCAAATCATACTGCAAATCGACGTTGGTGGTATGGGTCTATAATTCAGCGGATTCCACCCATTTCCTTTCTTGGGTATTGGTGTGATTTGTGCAACTTTCCAGTCTCTGGGTGCGGATATTTCTAGAAGCGAGCGTTTGTATATGGTTGCTGAGTATGGAGCTACAGTATTAGCATATTCTGGAATGAACCTGACTAGTATATAATCTCGACTTTACGACGGTACTGGGCACTACACACTGAAGATTGAATGGTTTGGCTCGAACCCCCACGTGCTGTGGCATGAAAATATGTATACTTATTACACTCGGCTTAATTGAGTGGCCCAGAGATGTGGCTGGTCTCAATGTTGGGCTACGTTTTCGTCATAGGGTGCCAACTCACACCTGCGCTAGCCGCTCGCCACTTGCTACTCCATGAACGCAGTGCATGGTGTCGCAAGTAGCACCAAACCCAACCTGCGCCCTCAGAAACGAAATAATACACAAAATAACTCTACATATGAAAGCAAAAAAATCGAAATGAAGAAGTCCCTGCATTATCTTATGCGGCAGCACTCCCTACCATAACTTAACTAAACTTACGCTAAATATATATTTATTCATCAGCATTTCCATGATGCTGATATGACTGGCCAAAGGTTGGGAGTAACAAAACGTAAACGAATCGAAGACGACCAACA
This sequence comes from Schistocerca nitens, assembly GCF_023898315.1. NCBI lineage: Eukaryota > Metazoa > Arthropoda > Insecta > Orthoptera > Acrididae > Schistocerca > Schistocerca nitens. The sequence continues at coordinate 708,913,488 of NC_064614.1, read as the reverse complement.
ATTTTTCTCAAAGTCCTCTAAATATTGTATATTTTTCTATAATCTTTTTCTTCAATATTTAAGCTATTTATTTTACAACAGTAGTAGTAGGGAAGGATCTATACATTGCCTTTGTAGATTTAGCAAAAGCTTACGATACAGTCTCTAGATCTATGCTGTGGGAAGCTATGAAAGATATAGGTATGGATGATCACCTTTTACAAATTATTATTGAAATGTACAGGGATAATGAACAGATTAAACGAGGTTCAAAGTTATCAGAACCTATTAATGTCTCTAAAGGTTTGCGACATGGTTTTAGCATGTCACCCATCTTGTTCAATTTACATGCAAAAGTGGCTCTCCGAAATTGGAAAACAGCTGTAGAGGAACGGGAATCACTGTCTCAACGATGTACAGATATTTTCATTGAGTTTTGCTGACGATCAAGCTATTATAGCACAAGATGATTATGACCTTGAGTTCATGATACGACGATTATGTCAGGAATACAACAGATGGGGATTACAAATGAGTCTAACAAAAACAGAGTATCTGGTGGTGAATAGTGATGCTAAATTTGAAGTACACATCATTGACAAAGCAGTTGCGAGACAGGTACAGGAATTTAAATATCTCGAGGCATCAGCAATAAGGAAATGAGTAGGTAAGATAATGGTTGAGTCAGTGCTATGCTATGGATCAGAACTACAGTTCTTAAATGCGCATCTCAAAAGAAGACTAATAGCTGTGGAAATGGATTATTTGGGTAGAAGTGCCAGAATATCAAGAATTGAAAGGAAAACTAGTGATGAAGTAAGAGCTGGAATGGAGGCATATGATACAATGATGGGTAGAACTGAAAGAAAATCACGAAAATGGTATGGGTATATGATGAGAATGCCAGATCATTGGTGGCCAAAGAAGGTTTATGAATGGGAACTACTTGGCAGATGTAAGCACGGAAGACCGCAACATTCTTGCTTAGATCACATAAATGGAGTAATGGAACATCGCAGCATCGACAAGAAAGATGCGCTGGATGAAGGGGCTTGTCAGAGGATAACAAGATGTTGTTATTAATTAATCTTTGTATTGATTAATCCTGTAATAATAATATTAATCTCTTTTTTATTTCGATGTGATATATTTCTTACGCAGAACATACAGTAAGCACTACACCTTTTGTTGTCTTCTGTGGTCTGTCCCTAATCTGCAGCAGTGCTGCAGCTCAGACCTCATGCACTGTTTCTCAAGTTCTCCTGCCAGTCAGCTAACCTGATTCCACCAGGAACAAAAAAAAATTCACCCGATCCATTTCCAGTCAGCATAGGTGTCTGGGTACCAAGAACCGGTCAGATGTAAACCCACCCCCTCTGGTATCCAGACTTGATACAGCTAAAGCCAAATTTCAGGGCGAAACTTGACACAAACATACAGATGGTACTGTTACCAAGAAATAAATGCTGGCTACAGACTTTTCTTTGATCGCAACAATTTGTTCCATTTCAGAACAGGAACGGCCTAAATCATTGCAACTGTACAGCATTGATGCAAGGTTTCTCTAACCAAAGTGAAAGTAAAAAAATTTGTGACCAGAATAATACTCAAAAATTTATTATTTGATGGGTTCCATTGTAGGTTCCAGCAACAACCCAGTCTCTAGTTTTAACTCAAACAATAATCTAAATGCTGCTCAATGGCCAATGAAAATTACAGCAGTGCAAACTGAATAAAATCAAATACATAAAATACCCCAAGGCACAATATAATCCACAAATCAGTCTACATTCCCCTGAGACTAAGTAACCCTAAACATATGAACAAAAATAAAAAACAAATTATATATTCCCCCAAATCCAAACATTTCTTCAATGAATACAAGAACATACTATAAGTATACCATTCAATTCTGTATTCTCATGAGTCAATCCCATACTGAACTATCTCCATCAGACACACAAAACAAAAATAAAAAAATGGTGTGTGACCAAATCACAATCACCACTCATGAAAAATTGAATCAATTCAATTATTACAAACAAAAAGAAAAATGCCACTCAATGTCCCTCTCCCACATTTACATCCTAGCATATACATATAAGTGCTGTACAATGACTACAACTGTTGTACCCTATATCCCAGTCATTGTGAGAGAATTAGCTGTGTCAACTAGCTGCTCCACAACTTCAAGTACCACTATACTTGTACCAAGATAAACATGAAAACCACTGGGCCATCTAGAAAATACTTAAAACTAAACACATATGGAAATAGTATATATAACAAGGAGTCCCTTGCAAAAAAAAAAAAAAAAAACTTAGCTAACATACACATGATAAATTATCCTCAATATATAAGCACTGTGCTACATGCAAACTAGCCACCAATTCTTCATCATTGAGTGCCTTTTTGAATTTAATCCTTTTTCTTCCCTCAACAGTATTCAGTTCCACCATCTGGCCCTTACAATCTGCATATGCCTCATATTTATTGAGCAAATCAATCCCCATTACCAGATTCATATCTACATTTGGGACCACCAAAAATGAGTGACTAAATACTTCACTTCCAATGTTGACATCTAGAATTACCTTTCTCACTGGTTTATTGAAAGTCCCTCTAGCGTTTTTAATTCTCACCCCTGTGACTAGAAATTCCACTGTTCCCCTGTTCTTAATATTATCATATAAGCTCTCTGCCACCCCAGACAAGAAACTTCTAGTGTCCATTAAAGCAGTTTCACACACCCCTGCCACACCAACAGTTATTATTGGCTGCACCTTTTCAGTGAAGTCATGCTTCAATTCTGTTTCAGCTAACAAGTCCTCCCCTACCTCATGTATGCAATCTTTAGTCATGGTGCACACCTGCTCTTCACTAAAAGGTTCAATATCCGTATCCCCTGAAAATATTAAATCAAAGGCCTCTTTAATTCCAAAGTTTCCTGCACTCAATCCCCTAGCTTTTTAGCAACTCTATATTTTTTTTTCCTCCCAGGTCTCTGGTACCAACTGATGGCGCAACTTTGCAAAATTAACCCAGTCATCACCATCATAGTCACACTTATGTTTCCCCATCCATTCATTGTTTAGCCCATCATGCATGGATATCTGTTGTACATCATTATACACTATGAAATTTTGGATTTAATTAATATCCTCAACTATCTCACTAACTGCATCATTATTAACAGTATTATTATTACCTATACCATCATTTCCCATCATAAATACACATTCTTCACCCAATGATTTAGAATCTTTATCCCCATTAACTATTTCCTTGTAAGCATGTTTGAACACCTCACTTTCCCTACATAAATCCCTGATTTGCCTGGCATAATCATGCTTGCTAATCTCCCAATCGGCAGGTGCCCACTTTTGAAACCATTTTGCTCTGGTAACCTAATCATCAGAATCAAAATCACTCCCTGCCTTATTCTCCCATGATTCCGTGAAAAAGTGTCTACCCAGCTTCTTCACTCATGCCATTAGCACAGAATCCCTCACAGTTTCAACCACGATATCAACACCTGCACCTCCGTTCTGCACATTAAAAACTTCACCCACAATTACTGCTCCTCCATTGATTACAAGAACTCTATCCTGCTCACTGGTACATTCCCTATCATTACTGGAGCGAGTGCCTCCACATACATTAACAACACATTTTGCAGCCTTGTGCTGCATATGAACATTATTACTCATGATAACATCTGATAGAGGATCTACTGCCTGTTCACTATTTAATACATTCACACTGCTGGAGCACATACTTTCCTGTAAATGTTCATCTACAATAACATTTGACTCAGGCAATATGGCCTCCACATAATTTATGCCTCTTACCACTGGTGAAAGTTCCATTGTATTTAGCACACTGCTATTTCTGCTGTCATTCACAGACATACTCTCAACAGCACAGCACACATTTTCTCCCACAGGTTGCATAGCATATACATGGTCATTACTTAACATAATTTCCAAGCCAATACTATTTGAATCATTATCCCCACATATTGAACCCTTTTTTTTTAACAAATGCCCAATAATTATTTCTCCCTCCTGATTCCTACATTTCCTATTTTTTACTTCTATAGGCCCTCTTATCACGCTGATTAAACCAGCCTCCAAACATCTCATCATTACCCATAATTGCCCTTACTTGGGGACTAATGACCTCAGCAGTTGAGTCCCATAGTGCTCAGAGCCATTTGAGCCTTACTTGTATATTTTTATCATGATCAACAAACCTCCTGTTAGTATGTCTATAATTCTTATTCCATACTTGCTCTGCCCTTGTTCCACTGCTTTTGCTTTCATTGAAATACCTCCCATTATTCTGCCTAAAACTATTAAAAGATCGACCACTATTTCTCCCACAATTATTTTCCCATATCATGGTCCTATTTCCTGCATGGTTTATTGTCCCAAATTGGACCCTGTTTGGAACACATCTCAGTTTAAAGAATTTGTCCCTGTGCTCCCCTTACATTATTTTCTCCCGTCCCATCTCTCTGTTTTTGTATTTGGCCTTTGATCACTCCTGTTTGTATTTTCCTATACACCTTTCTGGTACCTGACATCATCATTAAATCTTTCCCTGTTATCCCTCCATGTTTCTTTATGAATTCTATCTCTGTTTTTCCTCCAATTACCATTCTGATTTCCTTCCCTGTTTGAATTATGGTGGTTATTATCCCAACTCACATTATTTCTTCTCTTTCCATTTTTCCCCTGATTATTCCCTGAATTACTACCCTCTGAGTTTGGCTTATAGCACATTGCTTAGTCTATCCTTTCAATAAAATCCAAGATATTTTCCATAGAATCAGTTGAACAATGTATCAGTTTCCACTGTATATTTTCAAGTAACCTTCTCCTTAGAGTAGAAATCTGTCAGAATTCCCAGTGGCCTATCCAAATGTACCAACTTTCTTAATTCCCCATTACAAAATTCTCTCATTGTTTGCCTACCTCCTCTGTATACTGGTCCATTCAAAAAATCGGTCTGAAATCTACATTGCTCAGAAACATCTGTTTATATATACTATATGATTTAAATTGTTCACTACATTGATTTGCCCATGTCCGAGCAGAACCCTCCAAGAATCTTTTTACCAGTTTAATTTTGCTGTTGTCACTCATACCATCAATAAAACAAACCTTGCATACTTCCAGAAAATGTACAGCATGGTATTTGCTTTCTCCTGGAAAGTCTTACCACCGGGTACTTGTACCATAGGCCACTGCATACTTCCATTAGTCACACTTAATTCTACATTACTTAATCTACCGTTAACTTTGTCAATTTCTACATTACTGTTGACAGTAACAGCAGCCACATTTTCAATTTCCTTTCTTCGGTCGCTAGCTGTCTCTGCCAGTTGACCTAGTAATGAAGTTCTGGTTTTATCAGAACTAGCCACAATCTTCCGATCCGCATCAATCAGAGCTTGCCTTGCCTCGTCATTCCTTGTGTCACACAACTGCCTGCCTGATTAAGTTCTACCCCTTAATTCAACAGCAACTGCATCAATCTTAGCATTCAGATTTCCTTCTACCTCATCAAATTTTTTTGATAAATCTCCCAATTGATCATTTAATTCTCTGATTTTTGTCCCCAAAGAACTTTCCATATCCCCCATACCAGTTTTTAATTCAGTTCTGAATTCCCCCATTTGGCTCATTAATGATCTAAGCATAGCCACTACATTAGCTTCTGCTTCTTCTTCCTGTCTGTGTTGGCTCTGAGGCTCACTCTCACTCCCTGTATACTCAACATCACTAGCTGACTTCTGTATCACCATCTCGCTAAATTCGGACTCCATAGCTAAACTGGCTGTGAGATAGAGAACTGAGAAATTAATGAGCCTGCTGCCAACACTTAGCTTTGTTGAGACTGCTGCTGTGTGAGGACTGCTGCCCGATGCTGTTGGTTGGTGGTCGAGGTGGCCCCAACTCCGGAGTGCAACGGCGAAGTTGGTGCATCTATGTTTGGCGGCCAGCGGCGCCTCAACTCCCGTTTTGGTGGTAGACGCTGGGCTCAGTGTACCGCTCAGTGATCGACAACGTGTTTCTCCCAATCTTCACTTTCAAATGCAATTCTGCACTGCCTACCAAGCCTGTTCAGACAATCCCAGACGAGAAACCCCATATTACTACAGCCCTGGGCACTACACTTTGAAGTTTTAATAGTTTGGCTTGAGACCCATGTGCCATGGCATGAAAATATATATACTCGTTACACTCATCTTAATTGAGTGGTCCAAAGATGTGGCTGGTCTCAATGTTTGGCTACATTTTCATCATAGAGTACCAGCTCACACCTCTCGTAAACTCAGTTTTTAAGCTGAAATAAAATATAACAAAACAATGCAAGCAGGTATTGTGGTGAAATTTAGAATATTGAGTCACTCACACTGATTTGTAATTTGAACAAGTGGTTTATTTTTTCTCCAATAAACACTCAAATTGCAGTCTGAGGGACTTTTACATAAGAGCGATTGTCAATAACTGATGCTACAACAGTTCACTATAAAATTCATTTGCCGGAATCACAACACTCGAGAGTCTGTTCATAGTTCACAAAATACGTTGTTGTCTGCTGTCCTAACCCTCTATATTGCTCTCCACGTCGCTGCCTACATACTTGTCCTGAAAAGTGGCTACAAACTACTGCCCTCAGATGGGCAGCACGTCCATCTCTTAGCATCACTGAAACCCAACTCCCCTGTCATCAAAAATGGCCACCCTACGCTCCCTCAAAACGACTGCTTAACTCAAAACAATGTTTGACAAAAAGAACTACGAATATTTTAAAATTAAACACAAAAACTCATCTGATACATTGAAAAATATGGATAATTTTCTGGGCAATAACAATTTAAAGTCCAATTTTTTCGTATCTGCACCGTTTTTTCATAAATAATGTTCTTGTGTTGTGATATTGCTTTTCCCAGATTTTTGATACTTAACATAAATAAACAAAAATATATAGTTCATTACTCATCTACCTCTTTAAACTTTAGAATGCTGTCGCTAATTTGGTCTCTATAAATTTATTTATTACCAAAAACACAGTTTTTCTGAATCCTATATTCCGACCTCTCATTCAAAACTGGTACACATTTTGCTAAATTGGCTATTATTGTTCGATGCAGCTCTACTAGCCGCATCTGTAGACACTTTGTTCATATTAGTCGGACAAAGCATTGGCGAGATATTAGCTTTTGAAGTTTCATAAATTTACTCTTTGTAAGGCAACAATAACTTTTTCAACTATTGTATTATTTTGTGGCGCGTCCAGATAATTTAGGTTTACATATTTTTCTGTCCCTGAGTGCAAACTCGCACCTCCATGTCACTCTTAGGTTTGTTCTTACCTATTTTTCTCTAGCATATAAATTTCTCCAAGCTCGCAAACACGGCGATATGCGTCTCTGCCTAGCGTCCGCTTGGGTTTTTCCAAGGCTGCGTAACGCTAGTCGCTCGCCACGGCTCCGTAGGAACCGCCAGCAACGTGCTCTGCGGCGGGAAACTGCTGTTTTAAGCTGCTTCGCAACACCAAGGATATCTACTTCTAAGTTACTCATGTTTGCAGTTGTTCTTGAGTCGAATTCTGGTTACTTCGTCGTCACAATATGAATGGTTTTGGTTCTGTTAAATGGTGTTCAGCAAAGGCTGAATCTTTCTTCCTTAATCTTCAATGTCTCCGTTGTTTAAATAATCTAAATGCCACAGCTCTGTCTGACTGGCGAAAATACAGCACTCTGTTTCACCCTGCTTGCATTTGGTTTTATACACACTACTCTGTGTGAAGAGTTGCAATATGCCTTTACTGTTGAATAAAAAGTTTGGTGAAACTGCCTCTAGCCATGAAGCATTACTGTGTACGTTGTTAAGTGTAATGGTGACAGGACTGCGATAAGCAGCCAATGCTGTCTGCCCCTATCGCTCCTCTCCTCTCGACAGTCCAAATACAGTAGAATGCCTATATATCTATTACGGTGATTTTTTCCAACATAGCAAATAATCTCAAAATAACTGTCTTTTAATCTTTCAATATAGCTAACTTTTCAGTTAACAAAAGGCCACGTTATTTAATAAAAACTGCTTCCTCGATTTGGGCTGTCGTTTGTACACCGTTAGGTGTCAGCTCTATTCCGTTACTGCAAAACTTTCAGGTATCTGGCCTCGTTTATGAAAGAACGCTCAATGAAAAATAAAATCCAAGCCGTTATGGAAGATTTGTAATGTGTCACGAAAACAAAGCAAAACAAAAAAATTGAAAATTAAGAAGAAACAACATCAGAAGTGAGTATATGAAAAACTTACGATGTTAGGAGACGACAACACAGCTACCAAAGTCAGAAATTAGTTTTCCTCTGGAAACTATGACGTGACGCTCCGTGACATTGACGCCCTGTGTGAATTTCGGCCCTGCAATGCACTGTGGAATGTTTTTGAATGATGTAAAGTGACGTCCAGTTCCGTGAGGTCGTTAATATACAACATGAATGGCAAGTCCCCACACATTTCCCTGGGGCACATCCGAACTTACTTCTCTGGAGCAACACTGTCGTCCTCTCTTTATCAGGCTCAGATTATTGACTGTTGTAAACTTGCACATATGCGTCTGTGTGCTAGAGGCCTATTTGGAAAAAGCAATGGCTTAGAAGGTGTTTCGAGGAGGAGAGAAATTCATGGCAACAGTACTAGAAAGAAGTCAGGTTATGACATTAAAGGTACAATAACAAATACTTGTAACTCAGACCGGTAATTTAAAAATCTTCAGTAAACTATTACAAACTGCTCAGACCACGCCATTAAAACTTCTTAAAGAAAGATGGTGTTATTGGCTGTCACACAACCTGTTTTAGTGTATGCAGATCAGTTTGTAAATGCGACTACATTCTCACTTTTATCCTTATGAAGAGGGTTATTGAAATAACAATATAATCTATAATGGTTATTAGCATGTAAGATAAGAGATAAGCAATGTTGTGCATCATTTATATGTAATTATTAATTGTACTTAATCACTGCATGTGTTATCTTTGTATGTTAACTGTGGTCACCAAGTTGGTACTGTAATTTGAAATGAACACTATATTCACTGTGTAAATACTTATGGTATTTACAAATTACTTGTGTATCAACTCTGTCTATTTAATGTAAATAGTGTCAGAAATTTTTATTATGATTTGTGTAAAAGACGAAGTCTAATTCATCCTGTATGATCAACGGCCAATAAAGATTCTTGATTCTTCTGTTGATGACATCATCGGAGCTAAAGCACTACGTTCTCTTTGCAATTAATCTTCAATCCAGAAACGAATTAAGCTTGGTATGGTCGTACTTTTGAAGTGGTACAGAGTCAGAAGGATCGATATCGCATGGGGTATGAATCGAAAGTACTTTACCACTGGCGATAGCTGTGGTTAGTGGTTACTGTTTACATGTGAACTTGAAAGTTATGCATATGTACTATGTAGCAACTAGTATGCCATGGTTGCAGCGACAGTGAGTGGAGTGGCAGTGTCTTTAAAAAAGGCATGGAGTTTAGCAAAATTTGAAAGTTGTTGAATAGTATAGGCATGCTCAGAAAAGTTGCTGTCGCTTGCCTGTACAATGAGGCCAAGAGAAACTGGAAAGGAGAGATATTCACTGGGTCAAAATTAAGTCGGTATAGTTCGATGTATAGAAACGTGTTACCGAAAGCACCGGTAGTTTACAGAACAAAACGCCCAGAAAATTTGATTACAACGGTAGTTGTCGCTTGCAGGCAGTAAGTTTGACTTTTTTTTATTGTTGTTGGAATCAGGTAAATGAAGACGATAGGATTTAGTTACCAATGATTATGGTAGGAAACGAAATTGTACGACAGTGGTGAAAGTTGGCCAAAATTCTTTTGCATATGGAAATATGAAAGTACTTGTCAATAGACTATTTTTGTATAAATGAAAACAGCATTTATTGTATTAAATTTAATGTCCTGTGTGGATGTATGCGAAACAACTCATTTTGTCGGATGTGCAAGTCATTTTAACGTAATGATAGTATCTAAATGATTTATGCATTAACGGCATGAAAATGTCGGTCATCATCGTACAGTATAATTTCTTAACGCCCACTGAATGTTATCTAGTGAAAGGTATTTGGCTGTTCGAGTTATGTATAACAGAATCATGTATCATGCAAATTTCATGATAATATAGGCTAGTTAGTATTTTGGAGTTGGTGGTAACGTGTAACAGCCAGGGGCCAAGCTGTGACAGTGTTATTGATAATACGTGTAGGCCTCATTCTAGCAAAGGTTTCCCTTGGCTCATTAAAAATACACCATCCTGCACCTTGTAGTAATGCTCACTGCGAATAATTTGAAACCATTTAAAAATTATAGAAACACGCTATTCTGAAACAAGTTTTATTCCCTTGGTGCACCTCATTTTGCTTGTAGAAACCTGTATAAAATTGCCTAAAACTTTATCAATACTGGCAACTAGAAATGTATACAGGCCGCTATTACTTTGTGAGTTGATAGTGACAATATTATTCATTTTTTTCCTGCTGTAGTGAAAACTTGTGATCTAACAATGTATGTACTCAAGTTATCAGGTCAAGAGGAGCATTTGATAAGTCATCAGCTTTCACTGGGGATATAATATTTATGGTTGCTGTAATGTCACATTTTGGAGCATGTTTTTACAGTTTTGTTGTTAGTTTGTGAAACCAATGAAAGGTTGTATGAAGACATTGAGGTGTAGCTGAGATCAAGGTCTAGGTTAGGTTGGATGACAGTTCGGTTGAAAGCTAGAGAAGTCAAAAGTCAACAAACGTGTGTGTGTGTGTGTGTGTGTGTGTGTGTGTGTGTGTGTGTGTGTGTGTGTGTGTGTGTGTGTGTGTGTGTGTGTGTGTGTGTGTGTGTGTGTGTGTGTGTGTGTGTGTGTGTGTAGGGGGGGGGGGAAGACTTATGTACAGCATTGCAGTTTATGTTGGAAGCTGACAGTTTGGTTGAGAGATGGAAAGTCAGTGAATTTGAGGGGGAAAAAAAAGGGGGGGGGGGAAGTCTGGTTATGGTGACAGACTGATCTGTAACATAACCTCAATGAAATTATCGTTACTGATGTAACATTATAGTTGCCATGTTGCTTATGGCATTTGTTGCACATTTCGTAAATCACTGGTCAAAGCCGACGACACGTATGAGTATCCCTCTGTTTCAAAAATGATTGCCAGCAGAAAGCACATATGTCTGTAGATGCTGCATGATGCTACACTTATTAACCCAAGAAACAATAATCCCTTCTCGAGTTGCGAAAAGGAGCAGTTACTGATGATGGAGCAGTTATTATCATTTGATGCTGTTTTAGGCCCATAGGATGCCCTGGATAAAGTTGATACTTCATGTCCATGTAGAAGAAAATTAAGAACCTGGGCAAGACTTCAGAGTATCCAACTTCAAAAAGTTCTTTAATGTATTTGTGGAGCAGGCAACGACTAGACATACTTGGTATTGATTCATAAAATCGTGTAGAATTCTGTTATGAGATGGCGATTCTTAATCTGATATCAAAGTACTGTGTGGAGAAGAATGGCAAGTGTGGCAAATTTTCGTTTCTAAGTATCTCAGTGATGTTACTGCATAATTAAATTAAAATGTCAATTTTTACTGTTAATCATTTTTTTTCCTCCTGTATTTTTCACATTCAATACCCACATGTTGAGTCTTGTGGTCTGTAAGATGAGAACCATTACCTTACAAGTTCTCTTTTCTGGTAAAATACACTGACTGACAAGCCTCCAAATCTTAGTGATCACTGGGGAGGGTGGGAGGAAAGTCTCATATTGGTTGCGAGATGCAACTGGAGCATTGGATGAAAGTCTGACCCTCTTACTGACTCTCATTGAGGCATGACATCCTTTCCTCTCTTCTCTCCTGATGATTCTTAGACTGTATTCCACTTCAGAACACCACTTACCATAACTATCATGACTGGCTGGTGGTCTGTTCTACAACACCAGGGCACAACTGATTGTGCACCATATATTTGACTATAATTAATTTTATCTCGCGTCATTCTTTCATGTAAAGAACTCCCTTTGGATGCCCACCTACCTGACATCCCCGAAGTCCACCACTCTGCATCTATATGCAGCACAGCTCAAGGACCCCGATGGTGACATTTGATCGATGGTATGAAGATACTGATTTGGAAAATACCACCATTTTTTTAAATCTGTAAACATCTGGGATTTAAAATCTTGTATTACTGTATGGAATGGCTCATGCAATTGTTTTTGGTATTGGCTGGAGGATGAAGAATTATCTTCGCTTAACCATCATAAACAGAAATGTCTTCAATTGCACTAAAAGTGTGATAGTGCAATCCCTCCCCCCCCCCTCCCCCACTTTCTTGCTGCTGAAATCTGGATTGTGCTGGCAGATTAATCTGTAATGTAACTTGAGGGTCGAGTCAGAATATTGTTGTACCACTTGGCAGCTTTGATCCATGGGATCAAGATGCTGGCGGCCTTCCCCCCCCACCCCCCCACCACACACACACACACACACACACACACACACACACACACACACACACACACACACACACACACACACACACACACACACACACACACACACACACACACACACACACACACACACTTTCAACACTACCGCTGCCATAAAATCCACCGTTCCCAGTTCACAAACAGTTATTTTCACTCATTACTCAGTTGATATGAGAAATATTTAATTGCAGAAATATAATGAATTAACAGGACAACTGGAAATTTGGGGGTTATGAGTGGGACAAACTAAATATCTGCATCTATATCTATACTCTGCAAACCACTATGAAGTGCAACAGCAGTCCTATTAACGGAGACATACCATGACAAATACTAACATTAAAAGAAACCAAACTAAATCCTCAGTAGTCAACAAAACCATGATTTTTTTTTAAAAAATGAGAGAGAGAACTAGTATAGCAAATTTCGCTTGAATATTGCACAAATGAAGTCCACAAACCCACCATACCTACCAGTGACATCAACACAATCTCTCGAATGGCCAGCCTAGATTTCTCAACAATGCAGGTTATACTGATCCTTGGTCTGGTAGGCACCAGATATGGTTAGTTTTATATCTTCTCCAAAAATTGTAATGCTTCACATAGTTGACAGACTGAATAACTGTAAGGATTTAATCGTGGTCAACTTGTTGTCACATAGGGACCTACACACGAACTTTGTCATATCCCCAGCTGGGTCAACTTCAGTTGGCTGGCCCATAATTAACAAAACAAAACATAAAATTAAATCTCCAACCACAAACAATACACCTTGCTAACATTTCCAAACCTGAAAACAGCCCGTCTGTAACAGCATAAAAATAATTCACTTATAAACTGCTACAAATTCCTCCAATATTATTCTCACAAACAGCACTCTAGTAGTCTAATGAATCGCTAACATAACTGCAAACAATTCAGAAAAATAAACATTCCACACTGGTGTGTTCCACCACATACTCAAACATGCCCTATGCAGTCACAATCCATTTCAAACTAACTGTACCACCATGAGGTTGGCAGCACAGTTGCATTGTAGGTCAAAGGAGATGGATGATACTGCAAGCTTTTGTTGACCCACTCGAGGTGTAGGTTAGATTAAGTTCAAAGGTGTCTATTTGGTTGTATGTTTCTGGAGCCCCTGTATGTGAATAATAAATGATTATGGTAACTCACTGATTCACTACTGTAAGTGCAGCATAACTTGGCTCTCCTGCAGAGGATGCTGCAAAGCTTGTGGGCTGCCTCTTTTGTCACAGACCCCGTAGCACACTAAAATCAACATTACATTCACAGTGTCTACTAAAATGCTTCAACATGTTGTATTATTTAGTAGCTATGTTTGGCGACAAGTAGAAGCACACTACCTCCCCTAAATTTTCCGGCTTGGACCGGTTCCTACACTCTCAGAAAAGGACCAAGTTATACTGTGTGTATAGTATCAACTCTTTACTTCAATGAAGTTTCATTTAAACTGAAAATGAGCAGTTCTTCGTGCAAACTTAACTTTCAGTCCCCACACATATGTATTAATAATGTTTCCATCAAATCCTTTTGAACTTGTTGACACTGCCTCCCCTCCCCCTCCCCCACTCAAATTTTACCAATAACCAATCATTGATGCTTGACTTCCTTTGACAACCTATTTTACAATGTCACTAGTGTTATACTTTCTTTCTAGAGTATTTATCATTTTCTATGACATTTGAGTCTTTCAGGATATATTTTGTATGTTTGGAAGAAGATGTGCTTGGAGTTTTTTCTCTTTCCTTCTGGCCAATGTTTTCATTGATGTCTCTTTCAAATTGTTACGCAACAAATAAATCTAGAGCACACTAGATGTCAGTTGTCGAAGCAGTATGACAGTATCATGGTCTTTAGTAAGTCGCCATCTCTCGTAGAGCTTTAAGTGTCTAGTAAACAACACAATCTAAGGCATCACCCACAAGAACTAAATGACATATTGTATTCACAACATATTAGAGATATCTCCAACTGAAGCATAAAAATAAAAACATCAAAGATGCTGTCTATGCAACATTGATGTCACACTTCAAAGGATATACTGTTTGCTTTTGCTGTTCACTAGACAATACATTTTGAACACTCTGCATATTTATTCAGTATAGGACTTATGGTGACAGAAGACCTAAGTCCAACCATACCTTTTTTGGTACCTTCTCTTAGAAGAGGTGTCAATGTCTTACACAGAAACCTGTGACTTTCAATGGCCAGTCAGGTACAAATAAATTTAGAAGTTCATTGCCAATGAAAATATTTTTGTATAGGAAAATGATGCTTCTCAATCAGAATCCTTAAGTGTTCATACTTGTGAAAGTAGGTAACCCTTACTGTTTCAACCACATTGTAGATAGCAGTAAGGCAGCCTGGGATGTGTTAACAACTTTCCATCAACAAGATTGTTGTAATATTATTTCACTGGTCCATAAACAGTCCATTTGAGTGACTGTAATTTGTGGCTAGTTTGTAGAGAAAGGTGAGGAGCGTGCTGACATTGTCTTTGGTCATATTCAGTGAAGCAAATGAAATCTGGCTGACATGAATATCTAAAAGCATCAGTGCAAAAATACACACCCACACACAGCTAAGTGTAAGTTGTGTGTGTGTATTGTATTGTATTGTATAATTTCGAAGGAGGCCTTACTGGCCGAAAGCTCACTTTATGAAAATCTTTTTGTTT
The DNA here is from genome assembly GCF_023898315.1 of Schistocerca nitens. Lineage (NCBI taxonomy): Eukaryota > Metazoa > Arthropoda > Insecta > Orthoptera > Acrididae > Schistocerca > Schistocerca nitens. The sequence goes on along the minus strand of NC_064614.1, from coordinate 708,898,225 downwards.
TTTCTATCTGTGACTCGGCGTCTCTGCTATATGGTGAGTAGCGACTATCCTTTTCATAATATTGTTAAAAAGCATCAGTGTTGTATTTTCCTTGGAGCATTGGCATATTTTAAGCAGTGCTTCAAATAGAGTCCAGAGTTTGTTGCAGCAAGCCAGTCAGATTCATATTCTGAACACAGTTGAACAGCTTTCAAAAAACAATGTTTTATATTGAGTTTTGGATAAATGAAGAGTGCTTTCTAAAAGAAAGGTTCAAATTTGAAGACAAAGAAGAAAGTCACATTAGCCCAGCTGAAATATGTTGCTCTTGACTGGCTTGTTGCTTGGTGCCTTCTGAGAGACAAGGTTCTGTGTCTTCCGTCTTATAAAATCTTGAATGCAGTCAATACTGGCATGAAATTTTTCAGCTTTGGGATACATTTTTGTTGTTGGTCTTGACAAAATGCTAATTTATACACACATTTTCCCTAGGTTCCATTGTTGAATCTGGTTGATTGTAATACTGCACTTCAACATTTCTTTCTTGTCTTTGGTAGCAATTCATCTGACTCAGAAATTTGTTGGGAGACTACCTGATCTCTCAGGTTGCTTATCCTTAGCTACATATTGTGGTCAGTGTCATTTTGTCTGCGTCTAATTTCTGAATAATTGAAGACGAACTTTACAAACTCCTTCAATGATTTTCTTGCAGCTAGCTTGCATTATGTTAGTAGTAATGGCTTTTCATGGGTTTTTATCACTCTTGGGCATTGATGTTGTAGCTTATCAAATTGACAATTTTATGGAATCTAATGTAGAAAATCGTAGAGGGAGACCAAGAGATGAATACACTAAGCAGATTCAGAAGGATGTAGGTTGCAGTAGGTACTGGGAGATGAAGAAGCTTGCACAGGATAGAGTAGCTTGGAGAGCTGCATCAAACCAGTCTCAGGACTGAAGACCACAACAACAACAACAATAATGTAGACCCCCCCCTACACACACACACACACACACACACACACACACACACACACACACACACACACACACACACACACACACGAGAGAGAGAGAGAGAGAGAGAGAGAGAGAGAGAGAGAGAGAGAGAGAGAGAGAGAGCGGTGGTGCACCAGATTCAGAGTTTCTTTGGAATAAATAATGTGTACAGGTATGTTTACATTAACCAAAGTACTATTCCAGCAAAATTTGGCAAATGTATTTTAAATCTACTAACAAATTAGACTATCTAAAGGTTTTTAGAAACATATTTCTGTAGTAAAAGCTGTATAATGTAGTTTGGAATATGTACCTATGAAAGTTACTTGAGTATGACGGGTATCCCTGTCATTACTCACTTTGTCCAAGTGGCTGTTACGTATACAGCTGTTCATACTATTACAGAAAAATAAAGATTAAACTGCAATGACTTAAGTCATTACATAAAAGAAAAAGTTGAAAACTGTGTATTTCATTATTCACAATAAACAGACAGCTTGACTTCAAATCCACCCCTAGACAGTAATTTTTCCTCTGTAAAAAACTAATGAACACTGTATTGTGATATCAAGCACAGGTGAGAAAGATTGAGTGTTCCAAGTATCCCCTGTCTTCAAGTATTTTAACTCTCCCCCACTTAGGCTGAGTGGTCAGCATGGCTGACTCTCATGTGGGGGACCTGGATTCGATTCTTGGGACTGCCAGGGTTTTTTATTGATGAGATGACTGCTACAAGTGCAAGGCCAACACAGGAACTATTCAACTGATTAGCAGCAGTTTCAAGGTCATGAAATCTTTGGACGACTGGTGTGCTGACCACATGTGTCTCCATACCACACGTGGCAATCCCAATGGCAGAGGATGACACGGTGGTCAGTCAGGCTCAATTTGCCTGTCTAGAGTTGAACTGCATGTCTTTACCATACTTGGTTAAGAGATTTGCAGTTATTACGCACTTGTTTAAAAATGAACACGAGGCAGGAGTATGAGCTTTGGTGGAAGCTCTTTCTTCCATATTGCTCACAAAAGTGCGTAGTTCTCCTAAAAAATACATTTTCTGGGCTGGACTGGAGTTAAGGACTGACAAACTGCCTGTTGGCTTCTCTCACAGGTTCTTTGGCTGATATATATTTGATGATTTTTGTGAAGTTGTGCCAGCGTGAGTGGATTGCATTGTCAAAGCTTCACCCTTCATTGCCAGTGGTGGACTGGAGTTGAGCTCACGTCCAAGGGCTTTTCGTAGGCATTTCCACTGTGGTTTTCCCTTTGCTACTTGCAACGGTTGTTTGCTGCAGCACAAGAATCCAGGATCCGTTCATCTTGAAGCATTTTCTTTCTTGTTGAATCTATTGTCATATTTGTTTAATAGCTCTTCTCTACAGCAAGAACTTGTGATTTGGCGAATTTTACTTTGTGGTTGGTCTCGCACAGTAGGTTCTCCGCCATGGCTGAGTAGTCCACCTGCCCCAACCTGCAGTGCCACTTATGTTTGGTGATACTGGTGTGGATTGATTGTAAAGTTATTCCAACATGTACATGGTATATTCTTGACATTGTAAGTGGGTGATTTTCTTTGTTGGTTTATAAATAGTCTTTACACAGTGTTTACACAATACAGAGCCTATTCTATCTGTCACTCTGTGACTGTATGGCAGAAAGATCTTACTCGACTTTTTTTTCCCTAATCCGATACTGTTTGACTGATACCCCTGGCTCCTCAGAAGGCTTTCCAGGTGTTGCATTCAATGTCTGTTGTGCTGTGGCACACACATTGGTTTTGCTCGTATTATGAGTCTATTAATCAAGCCTCTTTTCTGACTTGGGTGATGATTGGACAGTTTGTGCAGGTAGCAATCTGTGTGCATCAGTTTTTGATACACACTGTATCCCAGGTTTTCACAACTGTTCTTGACCAGCACATCTGAAAAGCGTAGTTGTTGGTCCTTTTCTGCCTCCATGGTAAATTTTACATTGGCATGGGGACTATTCAGCTGTTTTAGGACATCTCACCGAGCTGTTCCTAACTGTGGTTCCACACAACAAAGGTACTGTTGACATGTGTACCACACCTTATGTTTACAAAGAGCCAAGTCCGATACCTGTGCTTTGAAATGTTTTGTGAAGTCTACGACTGGATCAAGTGGACTACCCATGGTGAAGCCTTCCAGCTGTTCTTCGTAGAAGTTGTCATTCCACATGAAGTAGTTCATTGTGAAATGTGCATGAAAGAGCTTGGTTATGTCTTGCGGGAAAATAGAACTGATGTACTTCAGAAAGTTGCTGAGTGGCACTTTGGTAAACAACATCAGAGCTGACCAGGATTTCATTTGGTTCGAGTTTGTTTCTTCAGCTTCTCAGTGAACTGTTCTATGACCTTCAAGTATGTGTCACTCTTTCCTACATGCGACTGAAGCTAAGAGGTGAAGTGTTTTGCTAGTTTATCTGTTAATGAGCCAGGAGCCTAACAATCGGTCTTAATGGAATGATAGTCTTTTAGATCTTCAGAAATCCATATGTCTGAGATGCTAGTGCTTCTGTGTTGAGCAGGTTCCTCTGAATGTCCGCTGAGAGAGAAGATGCCTTGATTATCTGATTTGTATTTCGTGTGATCTACTGCATTGTATTTGCACCTAGTTTTCGGTATGTTGCTGGAGCAAATAGCTCCTATATCTTCTGCTCATAATCTTCTTCTTTCATTATGATAGTTGCATTTCCCTTATTGGCAGGCAGTGCCAATGTGCTCTTGTCAACATTAAGACTCTTGATAGGTTGTAACTGTTCTTTCTTCAGGTTGCAAGGTGGTGGTTTTTCTCAGTGTTGAAGGACAGGCTGTTCCTCTTTGGTCAGTTGTCATTCAGTGAGGTTGACTACTGTACATAACATTTCGTTAAGGGCCTTTTCAATCTGCTTTCCGCATCTTGCAAGCTTTTTCTTTTGTCACTCAGTGCAGCAGTCAAGTTCATTCTGCATGCTCCTATGAGTGATGCTGTCGATCTTGTCCCAGTCGTCTTGATGAATGCAGCAACATAGTTGATAGAAAATGTCCAGCAGTTCCTCATCTGTTCTTACCAAGTATCTCCGTGTTGTATGAATTCACTCTGAAGGAAAGTTTGTTCCGTTTTGTTGTAGATATAATGTTTTTGCGTGGTGGTGATTAGGCATGTACAATTAAAGAACTGTGGTGTGGCCCCTTCATCCAGCTGCCATGCACAAGATGTCAGTACAGTATGCAAATCTCCTCCCAGTAGAGGCATTGGGAAGGCTTTTGTGACCACTTGTTGACAAACTGCCTGTTGGCTTCTGTCTCAGATTTTGCAGCTGACATCTGTTTGACGGTTTTTCTGACGTTTCGCGAGCAGAAGTTTAAGACTGTTCGATAAAAAACGGGTTTCCTGTTGTCTCTTGATGTCTGTTCTCCTTGCAAGCTCTTTCTTTTCTGTGCAGAATTACTTAATTGTGTTATGAGAATTTGATTTCAATGAAATAAATTGAAGTAGCAAGTACTCTTAATAAATGAAAATATGGCTCAGTGGTAAAGTGCAGGACTAGGGGACCCAAACATCGTGGGTTTCACTCCTGGTCAGTCATAGTATTTTTATGTGTTACTTTCACTTATTTCACCTCTGGCAATGTTTGTTAATGTGCAAAATGGTGAAGTGCACATTAAAGTGCAGGTTCCCATAACTGACTAAGTCATTTCAAAGGACAAAGGAAAGCAACAGCACCCCCCTGCGGGTTCGGGGGTTAGAATAGGCCCGCGGTATTCCTGCCTGTCGTAAGAGGCGACTAAAAGGAGTCTCAAACGTTTCGGCCTTATGTGATGGTCCCCTGTTGGGTTTGACCTCCATATCTCAAAATTATTGTGAAGAGCGAGCCAATTGGGGAAGGGCGCCTTACTTGGTGCATTGTGTCCATCTTGCGTTGAGAACTTTCGCCAGCTTATTCGTCGTTGCATTGCAGTTCTGCCCGCTCTCCATCTCTTGGGCATGGATACGCTCCTGCGTGCACTTTCTGCCAAGCAATGTGCAGGGCCATTTTCTGCACTGACGGCGACCATAGACCACATGTCACCTAACATCCAGTACGGTAGCCAGTCCGTTGTGGTGGGGCCGCCATGTACCCTGTTGGTTGTAGCCCCCTGACAACACAGGGATCACTCCACTGATGCCTGCGCCGTTAACTCCCCATGTATGCCAAGGAGTAGATGCCCATCTCCCTGGGGCATCGGGACTCCCGGCAATGGCCACCCTGCCAGGTGGCCTTTGCTGTGGCTGGGTGGCGCCCGTGGGGAGGGCCCTTGGTCGGACTAGGTGGCATCAGGGTGGATGACACGCAATGAAGCGTGGCACATCTTCTCTTGCTGGTGGCCAGCCACTGGCAGTCTCTAAGCATTCGAGGGCCCATTTTAAAGGTAATGTTTATGACCCCAAATCGTTCCCCTCCCTCGTCACACCATGGGAGGAACGAAAGGCATTGAATGAAAGTGAGAAGTATTCGGCCAGGTATCTTGTCTGTACCAGAGCTGATGGGGAATCCTTTATCTCCGTGAAGCCTCAGTTCTTTGTACAGCATTTAGAGGACAAGTTTGGGGAGGTGGAGGGCTTGTCCAAGATGCGGTCCGGATCAGTGTTGATAAAAACGGCATCCTCCGCCCAATCGCGGGCCTTGCTCGCTTGTAATAAGCTGGGGGGATGTATCCGTAACTATCACGCCCCATAAAAGTCTGAATATGGTCCAGGGCATTATCTTCCACAGGGATCTCCTTTTACAGTCCGATGACGAGCTGCGCGCCAACTTAGAGCGACGGGGTGTCCATTTCGTCCGGGGCGTCCACCGGGGTCCGAGGGATCAGCAAGTTGCCACCGGTGCCTTCATCTTGGCCTTCGAGGGTGACACATTACCTGAGAAGGTCAAGGTGATGGTGTACCGTTGTGATGTAAAGCCATATATCCCTCCCCCGATGCGGTGCTTCAAGTGTTGGAAGTTCGGCCATATGTCTTCACGCTGTGCTTCCAGCCTCTTATGTCGCGATTGTGGTCGACCATCCATCCTGATACTCCCTGTGCCCCGCCTCCCATCTGCATCAACTGCAGAGAGCACCATCCGCCTTGCTCGCCGGACTGTCCGATTCTGCAGAAGGAGCGGAAAATCATGGAAATCTAGACTCTGGACCGACTGACGTACACTGAGGCTAAGCGGAAATATGATCGGCTTCATCCAGTGCTTGTGACATCTTCTTATGCCGCAACTGTCACTCCTACTACAGTTCCATCAGCTCCAGTCAGCTCTCGGAGTCGAAGGACCACACCTGCCCCCTCGATGGTGGGGGCCACTACACTCCCTGTTGCTCCTGCTCCATCTACTTCAGGAGCAATGCCCCCCCAACCATCGGGGACATCATTTCCCCCTTCCCACCCAGAGAAGTGTAAGACTTCTTCGGCTCCTGTTGCCAGGAAGGGGTCCCTTGGGGACCTCCCTTCACAACTTCCGACCGGTACAAAAGTGGACACTCGCAAGTGGCTCAAACAACCACCGGTCCCTGGTCGTAGGGCCTCACGGTCATCGTCCGTCACTGAGACTGACCCAGTGAAGCCTTCCCAGCCTGAACAACCGAAGGCAGAGCGAAGTAAGCTGAAAAAGAAAAAGGTACCCAAGAATCCCGACATTGCGGTGGCACCTGTCCCACCGCTTCCAACAAGCTCAGCATCTGAGGACGAGGTCGACATTCTGGCGTCTGCTGAAGACGCCATGGATGTCACTCGTGCGGGTTCTGAATCGGTGGCAGCGACTGAACAAGTGGCGTAAATTGTGTTCCTAGTCCCTTCACGCCTTCTCAGCCATGGACAATTTCATACTCCAGTGGAACTGCAGCGGTTTTTTCCACCATCTAGCTGAGCTCCGACAACTTATCAGCCTTCACCCTTTCTTCTGCATTGCTCTTCAGGAAACTTGGTTTCCAGCAATGCGAACCCCCGCCCTCCGTGGCTATCGGGGTTATTATAAAAACTGGGCAGCTTATGAAAGGGTGTCTGGTGGCGTCTGCATATATGTCCTTAACTCTCTTCACAGCGAGCCTGTCCCTCTACAAACACATTTAGAGGCTGTCGCTGTTCGGGTGTGGACGCCACAGGCTGTTACTGTCTGCAGTCTTTACCTTCCACCGGATGGTGATGTCGCGCAGCATGTCCTGGCTGCGCTGATAGCCCAATTGCCGCCACCTTTCTTGTTACTGGGCGACTTTAACGCCCATAGCCCTCTGTGGGGTGGGTCAGTGGCAACAGGTCGAGGCGCCACCGTTGAGCATTTATTGGCGCAGCTCGATCTCTCGATTTTAAATGATGGTGCCTCCACACACTTCAGTGTGGCGCATGGAACATACTCCGCCATTGACCTATCGATCTGTAGCCCTAGCCTCTTACCGTTTGTCCAATGGAATGTGCATGACGACCTTTGTGGTAGTGACCATTTTCCAATCTTTCTGTCACTGCCACGGCGTCACTCTTCTGGACGCCCCAGCAGATGGGCTATGAATAAGGCTGACTGGGACTTGTTCTCCTCCATTGCCGCTATTGAGCCTCTAGTGATGACATTGATGCGGTGGTTCACTCAGTCACCACCAGCATTGTTACTGCCGCAGAATCTGCCATTCCCAGTTCTTCTGGGTCCCCTTGGCGGCGGACTGTGCCTTGGTGGTCACCTGAGATCGCTGAGGCGATTAAAGATTGCCGGCGGGCGCTACAGCATCACAAGCGACATCCCTGCATTGAACACCTCATCACCTTCAAATGGCTGCGTGCGCGGGCCCGCCGCCTTATCCACCAAAGCAAGCAGGAGTGCTGGGAGCGGTATGTGTCCACCATTGGCCTCCATGTCTCTCCATCGCAGGTCTGGGCCAAGATCCGACGCCTCTATGGCTATCGGACCCCTGTCAGCGTCCCTGTGCTCTCACTGAATGGAGCAGTTTGTACAGACTCCGACGAAATTGCCAACAGCTTGGCAGAGCATTTTACTCTGAGTTCCGCTTCTTCAAATTACCCACTGGCCTTCCGCTCCATTAAAGAGCGGATGGAACGTCAGAGCCTTTCTTTCCGCACCCACCATTCTGAATCCTACAATGCTCCATTCAGTGAGTGGGAATTTCACAGCGCCCTGGCCACTTGCCCTGATACTACTCCTGGGCCAGATCACATTCACTGTCAGATGCTGAAACACCTTTCAGTGGACTGCAAGCGATGCCTCCTCGACCTTTACAACCATCTCTGGGTCGAGGGTGAGTTTCCTTCGCAATGGCGGGAGAGCATTGTCATCCCCGTTTTGAAACCGGGCAATAGCCCTTTGGAGGTGGACAGCTACCGCCCCATTAGCCTCACCAACGTTCTTTGCAAGCTTCTCGAACGGATGGTGAGCCGACGCTTGAATTGGGTACTGGAGTCTCGGGGCCTTCTGGCTCCGTCTCAGGGTGGGTTCCGTAAAGGCTGCTCCGCCACCGACAATCTGGTGAGTTGGAGTCGGCCATCCGTACTGCCTTTGCCCACCGTCAGCACCTGGTCGCTGTCTTTTTCGACATGCGGAAGGCGTACGATACGACTTGGCATCATCACATACTTTCTACGCTTCATGGATGTGGTCTTCGGGGCCCTCTGCCGATCTTTATCCGAAATTTTCTGTCGTATCGTACCTTCCGCGTGCAAGTCGCGGCCTCTCATAGTTCCTCCTGAGTCCAGGAGAACAGGGTACTACAGGGATCTGTCCTCAGTGTCTGCCTGTTTTTAATCGCAATAAACGGGCTCGCCACAGCGGTGGGAAATTCTGTCTCCGCTTCCCTGTATGCTGACGACTTCTGCCTTTACTACAGCTCTACTGGCATTGCAGCTGTTGAACGTCAGCTACAGGGCGCTATCCGCAAGGCGCAGTCTTGGGCTGTAGCGCATGGTTTTCAGTTTTCGGCTGCCAACACCCGCGTTATGCATTTCTGCCGGCGCCGAACGGTTGAACCTGATCCGCGGCTATATCTTTCCGACGAACTCCTTGCTGTGGTGGAGACCCACAGGTTTTTGGGTGTGGTTTTTGATGCCCGGCTGACTTGGCTGCCTCATATTCGGCAGCTTAAACAGGCGTGTTGGCGGCATCTAAATGCTCTGAGATGCTTGAGCCACACCCACTGGGGCGCCAACCGATCTACCCTATTACGGCTCTACCAGGTGTTAATCCAGTCCCGTCTGGATTATGGGAGCCTGGCTTATGGCTCAGCATCCCCATCTGCGTTGCGGGTGCTGGACCCAATCCTCCATCCTCCACAGCGGGATACGCCTTGCCACTGGTGCTTTCCGAACCAGCCCTGTGGACAGCATACTAGTGGAGGCAGGCGTCCCTCCACTGTGGTTACGGCGCCAACGTTTGCTGGCCACTTATGCTGCCCATGTTTTTAGCTTGCCCGGGCATCCAAACTGTCGTCTCCTGTTCCTGCAATCGGTCGTCCATCTGCCAGAATGTCGGTCCTGGTCAGGCTGTACGATTGCAGTCCGCATCAAAGAGCTTCTCTTCGGGCTTTGGGTTTTCACTGTTCCACCTCCTTTCCGGGCCACTTTGCGTACGCCCCCATGGTGTGTTCCCCGCCCTTGCCTTCGGCTCGACTTGGGACAGGGCCCGAAGGACTCAGTCCCTCCAGAGGCCTTCCGCCGCCGCTTTTATTCCATCCTGGTCACATATCAGGGCTCTGGAGTTGTATACGCTGACGGTTCGATGGTTACTGGTCGTGTCGGTTATGTGCTAACTCTAGGGGACCATTCCGAACAACGTTCCTTGCCGGATGGCTGCAGCATTTACACTGCTGAGCTGGTCGCCATCTTTCGTGCCCTAGAGTATATCCGCTCCTGCTCAGGTGAGTCCTTCGTTATCTGTAGCGATTCCCTGAGCGGTTTACGAGCTCTCGACCAGTGTTTCACTCGTTCTCGTCTGGTGATGGCTATCCATGAGTCCCTGCATACTCTTGCCCATTGCGGCCGCTCTGTGGTCTTTGTGTGGACCCCCGGTCATGTCGGTATCCCGGGCAATGAACGTGTTGACCGCCTGGCCAAACAGGCCACCAGTGAACCCACTCTAGACATTGGCCTTCCGGAGACTGATTTGAGGGCAGTCTTGCTCCACAAAGTTATCTCACTTTGGGACGCTGAATGGCGCGGTCTGGCCACCCCTAACAAACTCCGTGCCGTCAAGGAGACGATGACTGTGTGGCACTCCTCCTTGCGAGTCTCTCGCAAGGAGTCTGTCGTCCTCTGCCGACTGCGTGTTGGGCACACGCGGATGACCCACGGCCACTTATTGCGCCGTGAGGACCCCCCTCTCTGTCGCTGCGGCTCGGTATTGACAGTGGTCCACATTTTGTTGGGCTGTCCACTTTTATCTGTGCTCAGGCAGACGTTTGCGCTGCCTGACATGCTCTCTGCCCTTTTAATAGATGACTCTGCCATGGTGGACTTAGTTTTGCGTTTTATTCGTGCAGGGGGTTTTTGTCGTTTAATCTGAGTGTTTATGTTTTTTTAGTGTTGATTCTGGCTTTTGGCCTCTGATTTTAAACTGAGTTTTTAATGTGTTCTTGGTGGTTGGCTTTTCCTCTTTTTCTTTTTCTCTATGGTCGGCCAACCACCGTCACATTCTGTGTGTTTTAATTTGTTTTTTCTGATCTTTGTCGGAGTATTTCTTGTCCTGTTTCATCTGCTGTCTTTCCTGTTGTTCGTTATTTATTCTGTTTGGGTGGTTTTAAGTTTTTTGGAAAAAGGGACCGATGACCATAGCAGTCTGGTCCCTTTAATCCCACAAACCAACCAACCAAAGCAACAGCATACCACCTGTAATAGAACTGTGATTAGAAAACTACCATTATTCAAACTGATCTTCAGTTTGTTGACAGCTGTTTCTTGTTGGAATACTCTGGGTCTATTTAATTGTGTTAAAAAAATTGTAACTTGCAAAAGGATCATTCCATGTCAGTTCAACCAGGGGCTCCAGCTCATAGTCTCAGATTTGACTGAAATTCAGTACACTAATTCTACCACGTGTGGAACACTCGTGTACAAAGTATTAATTTCCCCTGCCATTTAGTTCCAGAATTATGACTTGTGAAAGAAGGTAGTGTGACTTGGAAATTGCATCTGGCAATCTATCTTCAGACCCAACTTCAGGTCTTAATAACTTTGGAATTATTCCACACAGTCCAGTGAAATTTTACAAGCCAGTAACATCCATTTAGAGAACACACTCCATGAATCAAAACACCAACAACATATTTCTGAGAGAAAATAAAAAATTCCAAAATGTGATTAAAAAAATGTAATACGTTAAAAGGTACAATTTGTAGGTGTCCTCTTTGCCAAATACAATTCACTCTAAAAGGGTATAATTTTTTTTTTTGTGGGGAAGCTTAATGTGGCCTAAACAAACACAGAACTCATCATGCCCGTATCAGTCACAAAAACTGAGTTACATGCACATGAAAATACAAAAATTTGAAAAATTACCTGAAAAACATGTATTTTTGAAGTGTGGTAGCACAAAAGGGACAAGTGGTATCCAAGCCAAATTTCACACACTGCAACCAAATACATATGTCAGCTTTTATTGTACACAAATGCCTTGCAATAACAAGTCGAAATTTTGCCCCATATTATGTTATGGTCTATTTATGCACTTGGTAGCATTGGTGTGCTAAATTTCAGCCAAATCTGAGACTATCAGCTGGAACATTTTCTCAAATTGGTTGAATTGACATGGAATGACCCAAAAAGCAGTTGAAGGGCAGGAAAGAAATGTGCAGTTGGAGACAAATCAGAGTGTCTAATTACAGTGTTCAAAGGTTTTCTTAAATCATTCCATGTTGACTCTAGGATGGTTCTTACTCACAGGCCAACACTGACATCTCACAATCTATTGTGAGACCTTGTAAAATTAAGTTGGTTCTAATCATTATGATAGTACTTGTTGTTGGTGTTAATGTGGTTAATGGTGACAGGAGGGTACCTTTTTTTAAGGTTAGAGTAAGGAATCAGTGAACCGTTGTGAAAGAATTAAAACAACAAATAAGAGAAGAGCCCTGCAGAATGCTTAAGAATGCAAGGAAAAGTAAGGTTAGTTTATTTCATCAGAGTATTAGGTTGAGTAACAAAGTAGAAGAGTATCATGTCTGTTTGGAAAATTTATGGATCTCTAAAAAGATGACATCCTGTGCTTATCTGAACGCTACATAACCACAGAGTTAGAAAAGTTAAATATAAGAGATTACACCTTGGCATCTTACTCATGTATAAGTAACAAGGGAAAAGGAGGTGTTACATACATTAAACAGTACACAAATTCAGAAACATTGAGACGAGTAAATTTTATAGTGATCAGCACATAGATGTGTGTGCTTGTGAATTATTACTGAAAAAAAAGGTAGTTTTTAATTGAATCTGTATATGGATACCCACTGGGATAACTGTCAGGCAGCAGCAAACAGTTAATAGTCTGTGATTATTTCAGTGTAGATTTTGTAAAGCATTGTGACAGTATTAATGATCTGGAAACCTTATTTGGAACTTAAAATTTGACCTCCATCATTAACCTTCCAACATTAGTGAGTGGAGGACTGTAATTGTTAGTGTTTCCTTTGATGAAGCTGAAAGCAAGAAAATAACTGTGTACTCAGTAACAAATGTCTTATCTGATCATGATGCACAGTTACAATAAATGTGTGCATTACAATATAGTACGCCTCAGTGGAAATCAGTTAGGATAATTAGTGATCCAAGATAAACATTTTTGAGAGTAGTTTACAGGAGACGACCTGAGATGAAATTCATAATAAATCAAATACTGACATAAAATTTAATCTAATCCACAATAAATTCATATCATTATTTGAAAATAGCATTTCTCATAAACCTGCTGGAAAGGACATGGAACAGCCATAAGAAAAAAGGGAACTGTATGTGCGGGTAAGAATAATATAAAGATTCCGCAGTAGTTCTATACCACAAAAATAACTCAACATTACTAAGAAAAGTTATTAAAAAACAAAGAAACATACACATTGTCAGAAATCAATAATTCTGACATCACACTTAAGGCTATTGGCAATCTAGTACAAAGAGAGACAGAGCAAACATTCACATACCAGGATAACAACACTAACATTTGAGGTGGTCATATATTCTAAAATAATGTGCGACATGAGTAACAGCAACATCCGCAGTAGGCTAAATCGCAGTTTGCTTTTAGAAGAGTTGTTCTTCTGAGAATGCTATTTAACTGTTCACTCTCCAAATGTTACAAGTACTAAATAACAAAATAGCTCCAATTGAATGATCTGAGGTTTTGTGGAATTAGTGGTATAGTCAACCAGTGAATGATCTCGTGTATAACTAAAATAATGCAGTAAGTGATACTTAATAATTCAGTCAATGTAAGGAAGGGGGATTCTTATGAATGGTGAGAAATCACTGGAGAGAGATTGTCTATGGCATTCCACATGGCCCAGTCTTAAATCTGCTGTTGCTTCTCATATATGTAAGTGATTTTCTACCATGCAATCAGCAGAATTAGTTCTTTTTGCAGGTGACACCAGTCTTGTAATCAATCCAGACAACAGAAGAAATGGTAAATAATGTTCTTAAAGGTATTGTTGAATACAACATATTCAATTCTGCACTAATAGAAGTATTACATGAACAGTAATTGTGTAACACATACGAGAAAACAATAACTATAGTGGAAACATCAAAATTTTTATGCATTTGTATTGATGAGATTTTAAACACATTTTGGAACTTGTCAAACAACTTATTTCAGCTACATTTGCTCTTTGCGTAACTGCAAATATTGGTGAGAAACAAATCAGTAAGTTTACATATTTTGCATATTTTCATTCAATAATGTCATATGGAATAATGTTCTAGGGCAACAACTCTTTAAGCAAGAGAGTTTTCATTGCTCAAAAATGTGGTGTAAGACTACTATGTGGTGCTCACCTACAATCATCTTGTAGGCATCTATTTAAGGAGTTGGGCATCCTACCACCTCACAGTGTATATATTCCCTCCTGAAGTTTGTTGTAAATAATTCGCTGTAGTTCAAAAGCCACAATGATGTATGTAATTACAGGACCAGAAGAAAATATGACATTCATTACTCCACATTAAGTTTGCCTTTAGCACAAAAAGGGGTGCACAATGCTGCCACCAAAATTTTTGATCCCTTACCCAATGGCATAAAACATCTGAAAGACAGCAAACTTAAAGTTGGAAACAAACAAAAAAATTTCTTCTTGATAGCTACTTGTACCTGTAGAAGGAAATCTAATTTTGTGCATGATATGTAAAAGATGGTGGGTAGGAATTGTTAACCCACAACAGTACTAAAAAAAAGAAGAAAAAGTAAATGATTAGCATGTAGCCATATTTATATATGAACCTGAGTCTAAAATTACTTTTTCCACACCTTTATGATTAATTGTATAAATGTTCCATGGAACATGAAACCAACAGGATATATGATCAATCTGTGGCATCAGAGTATAAAAATTCAATGGAATTACACCCAACTTAATTTTGAAACTTTAAGTGGGTGATGCAAGGGGTCCAATCTGCATTACTTTTTTAATTATCACCTGTTATTTTAATTATCATAAGTTATATTAACCCTTCACGTGACAGAATGGTCCTTTTACTGTGATGGAGTGAGACTGGTATAAAACCAAAATTTTACATATTTTATGTAGAAAATATTGGTTTCTAACATCAACAAGTATACAGATTGTAAGTATTATGGAAATTATGCCAGTTTATGAAATACTGACAGCCAGGCCAGGGAATGAAAACCTTTGTCAGTAATCAGTATCAAATACATCAAGAATTCGAAGACTATCAAACCTTAGCACCCATGCAATATTATCGGCTTTGAATGCACTATGCTTTCTAGAAGTCACATCTTCATGATGAAAGTATGCAGTTCGTACATGCTGTATGACATGCTTAATAGATTTTTATTTTTGTAAATTTAAGACCAAAAGAACTCACAAGTGTATCTTTTTGTAACACATTTGGTGACTGACTTCATTATTAATGTGCTCAGGAATCATTGTTTCAAAGTTTCCCCACCCCCTGCGGGTCCGGGGGTTAGAATAGACCTGGGGTATCCCTGCCTGTCATAAGATGTGACTAAATGGAGTCTCTTACTTTTTGGCCCTGTAAGTTCAGGTCCCATTTTATGGTTTGACCTGCCACTTTACAAATTCTGCAAAAGTGCGGGCCATATGAGGAAGGATGCCTTACGTGGTGCACGAGTTATCCATAGCGCCCTTAGATTCGATCTCCTGAACATCTTGTGATGGCTATGCATCCCCACCTGCAGTTCAACTATTTGGGCGAGTACACTTTCTGGGGTATGTCATTTGCTTCCGTTGTCTTCTGTCGTCTTTCGCCCACATGACAATATTGGATTTCTCTGCGTGCAATATCCAGCGCAATAGCCAGTCCATTGTGGTGGGGCTGTCATGTACCCATTTGGTGATAGTCCCCTGACAACACAGGGATCACACTGCTGATGCCTGAGCTGTTAACTCCCCACATATGCCAAGGAGTAGATGACTCTCTTCCCGGGGCATCAGGACTCCTGGCAATGGCCATCATGCCAGGTGGCCTTTGCTGTGGCTGGATGGTGCCCATGGGAAGAGAGCCCCTGATCGGAGTGGGTGGCATCAGGACGGATAACTCGCAATGAAGCGGACTAAGTTATCTCTTGCTGGTGACTGTATGGTGCCAACAGTCTCTAAGAAGGGCAAGATAGAATACAATGCTGACATATGACCCTAAATCATTTCCCTCCCTCACTAAAGCACGGGAGGAACATAGGACTACAGAAAGAAGAGAGCTATATTCGCCTCAGCATTTAGTCTGTATCAGAATGGATGGTGACGCTTTTCTACCTATGAAGCCTCAATTTTTTGTTGAACATCTTGAGGATAAGTTTGGGGAAGTGATAGCACTGTCCAAGAGGAGAAGTAGTGCAGTCGTGATTCAGACAGCATCCCCAGTCCAATCCTGGGCATTACTCACTTGTGACCAGCTGGGTGATAGTTCTGTTTCCGTCACTCCTCAAAAAAGTCACAACATGGTCCAGGGGATTATTTTCCATCGCAACCTTCTCTTGCAGTCTGACGACCAGCTCCACCCCAATCTATAATGGCAGGGTGTTCATTTCATCCGGCGCATTCACAGGGGACCCAAAGACAACAGGGTTGCTACTGATGCCTTCATCTGGGCCTTTGAGGGTGATTCATTGCCTGAAAAGGTCAAGATAATGGTTTACCGCTGCGATTTTAAACCATAAGTCCCTCCCCCTATGCGGTGCTTTAAGTGCTGGAAATATGGGCACGTCTTCCTGCTGCAATTCCAGCACCATATGTCGAGACTGTGGAAGTCACTGCATCCAGATACTCCACATGCTCCTCCTCCCATCTGTATCAACTGTGGAGAACAGCACTCCCCCTGCTCGCCAGACTGCACAGTACTCCAAAAGGAGTGGAAAATCATGGAGTACTAGACCCTGGACTGGTTGACTTACATAGAGGCTAAACGTAAATTTGAAAGATTACACCCCATTCGGTTGACGTCCACGTATGATGCAGCTACATTACCATTGCTGTCACAAGTACGTTATACCACTCTCTGTGCCTCGAACAGTGGGCCCTCCAGGCCTGCAGAATACATCCGCCCTCATGGTGGTGGGGGAAAATCACCTTCCGTTGCTCCCAGAATACCTACTTCGTGAGTAAGGGCCGCTCCCCCCCCCCCCCCCCCAAATGCAGGGGACATTGGTCCCCCCCCCCCCCCCAGCCGAAGAAGCAACGGCCTCCCCCAGCTCCTCTTGTGCGGAAGGGATCCCTTGGGACCCTCTCTCCCAAGGTCTCCACTAATGCCACAGTAGACACTCGCTCGTGGCTAAAGGAGCCAAAAGCTGCTGGACAAAGAGCTTCACAGTCTTCCTTCATGCCTGAAGCTACTTGGGAGAAGTCCTCCCAACAAGTCCCTAAAGAGAAGTGAAAGGCCAAGCAAACAAAGAAGTCTGCTAAGAAAAAGGACCCTACAGTGGCCCCAGCAGCACCACCTCCTACCATTCCTGCACCTGCAGATGAGGTGGAGATTTCAGTGTCCCCTGAGGAACTGGATCTCACTGATGCCTCATCCACAATAGGAATGGGTACAAATACTCATCTGTGACAGGAGGTGAACCTGAGGCGTACCCTGCCTCCTTGCGTGCTTCAGGCCTTCCCAGCCACACGATAACGTCATCCTCCAGTGGAACTGATGTGGCTTTTTCCACCTCCTGGCTGAGCTAAGGCAACTGTTAAGCTTTACACCTGCTTTCTGCATTGTCCTCCAGGAAACCTGGTTACCGGCAATGCGAACGCCTGCCCTCCACAGCTATAGGGGATATTACAAGAACTGTAGCGACTATAATAGTGTCAGGTGGAATTCGTGTCGAAGTCCTGAACTCGGTATGCAGTGAACCTGTGCCCCTTAAAACCCCTCTTGAAGCCCGGGCTGTCAGGATAAGGACGACGCAGGAAATAATTGTCTGCAACTTATATCTTTCTCCAGATGGTGCAGTACTCCTGAACGCATTGGCTGCACTGATTTATCAATTCCCTAAGCCTTTCCTACTGTTTGGAGATTTTAATGCCCATAACCACTTTTGGGGTGGCACTATGCTTACTGGCCAAGGTAGGGATGTCGAAACTTTCCTGTCTCAACTCGACCTCTGCCCATTAAATACTGGGGCCCCCACACATTTCAGTGTGGTTCATGGCACTTACTCAGCCATTGATTTATCCCTCTGCAGCCCAGGACTTCTCCCATCTTTCCACTGGAGAGCTCACGATGACTTTTATGGTAGTGACCACTTTCCCATCTCCCTGTCACTCACCTAGCACCATTCCCCCGGACAACTACTAAGATGAGCTTTAAACAAGGCTGACTGGGAAGCTTTCACCTCTGCTGTCACCATCGAATCTCTCCCACATGGTACCATCAATGTGTTGGTTGATCAGGTTACTAGAATGATCATTTCTGTGGCTGAAAACACGATCCCTTGTTCTTTAGGGTGCCCCTGGCGAAAGTCAGTAACTTGGTGGTCGCCGGAAATTACTGAGGCCATTAAAGAGCGTGACATAAGTGGAACCCCTCCGCAGAGCACCTAATAACTTTTAAACGACTCCGTGCCCGCGTTCGCCAGCTTGTAAAGAGACAGAGACAGGAATGTTGGTAGAGGTACGTCTCGTCCATTGGGTGCCATATGTCACCTTCTCAAGTCTGGACAAAGATCAGACATGTTTTTGGTTACCAGACACCAACAGGTATCAATGGTATGTTATCTACCGAAGCAACTGCAATTGCTGAGCACTTTGCTGAGCAGTATACTCGAGCCTCCGCATTGGAGAATTATCCCCCAGCATTTTGCACTCCCAAACGGCAGAAGGAAAGGAAATCCCTCTCGCTCACTGAACGTCACAGTGAACTCTGTAATGCTCCATTTACAGAGTGGGATCTCCTCAGCTACCTTGCACACTGCCCCGACCCAGCTCCTGGGCCAGATCGGATCCACAGTCAGATGATCAAACATCTCTCGTCAGACTACAAGCGATAGCTCCTCGTCATCTTAAACTGGATCAGGTGCGATGGCATCTTCCATCGCAATGGCGAGAGAGCACTATCATTCCAGTGCTCAAACCTGGCAAATACCCGCTTGATGTGGATAGTTATCTGTACATCAGCCTCACCAATGTTATTTGTAAGCTGCTAGAACGTGTAGTAAGTCGAGCCTTGCTTTCGTCAGGAAAACGGGACTGATGACCCTGTAGTTTGGTCCCTTTATATCCCAAACCAACCAGCCAACCAAACTCACTCTCGTCACTAACTCCATCAACAGCACCTTTCCCATGATCTGTTAGACTAATATTGTTTATATTATGTAGAATGTTATTACTTAAACCGTACTAGACCAGTGCCATGAAAAAAAGAAAAGGCAGTAAATGTCAGTCATTACTTAAGATGCAAACATTTTGAATTTTTCTCCCTTATGAGAGATTTTTAGCGTATTAATATACTAACTTGAAGTTTATTAAAAGTAGTGGATTAACTAACTCCATTTTAGACTGTTTCCAGACTAGTCTTTTGAGCTGTGATGGAACTGGACATGTTATAAAAAATTAATTTCAAGGTTAAATTTTTATGTTTCTGGTTATTTGCAGTTTATATGATTTTTTCCCAGTAAGCCAGTAACAAAAAATGTCACCTGGGGAGGGGGAAATTGGTATGGTCACAAATTTTTGAACAGTGATGTAGGGGAGTGTCATGACTACATACTAAATACCCTGACCAGTGGGATGTGAGCGTGGGAGTGGGAGAAGCGGAGGATGTGAAAGTCACCTTTTTAGGTTTTTATTGACTATCTGGAAAACTGCATCAAGTGGAAATTTTTCCCAGTACAAAATTAAGATACATTAAATTTCCTATAAGAAAGGTTTTGTTCATTTTTCATCTAGGACTAATAGTTTCTACATTGCATGGGATGGAAAACTCGCAGATTATTAAAAATAGTGTTTTAAGGGTATAAAATTGAGGTTATTGTTAATTGAAGTGAGTTAAAAACAACTATTATGTGTGTGTACCACATCAAAGAGGATTAGAACCATAAATTGTGTTCTGGGGTTGTAACAGGGTGGAAAGGCAGGGGTGGAGGTAAGAAGCATAAGGGAAGGTAGGCAGCGGAATTGTAGTCATGCAGTTCCCACCTTCGTAGGTCTACATTTACGTGGTTACTCTGCAATTCAAGTGCCTGGTAGAGGGTTCATCGAACCATATTCATACTACTTCTCTACCATTCCACTCTCGAATGGCGCATGGGGAAAAAGGAACACCTAAATCTTTCCATTCGAGCTCTGATTTCTCTTATTTTATTATGATCATTTCTCCCTATGTAGGTGAGTGTCAACAAAAATTTTCACATTCGGAAGAGAAAGTTGGTGATTGAAATTTCGTAAATGGATCTTGCCGCATAAAGAAAACTGCCTTTGTTTCAGTGACTGGCACCCCAACTCGCGTATCATATCAATGACATTCTCACCCCTATTGCGTGATAACACGAAACGAACTGCTGTTCTTTGCACTTTTTCGATGTCCTCCGTCAGTCCTACCTGGTGAGTATCCAACACCACATAGCAATATTCCAGCAGAGGATGGACAAGTGTAATGTAGGCTGTCTCCTTAATGGATTTGTCACATCTTCTAAGTGTTCTGCTAACAAAGCACAGCCTTTGTTTTGACTTCCCCACAATATTATCTCTGTGGTCTTTCCAATTTAATTTATTGTATACCCAAAATTTTTCGGGTTTCTTTTAGTACCCATGTGGATGACCTTGCTCTTTTCTTTGTTAATGCCAATTACCACTTTTCTCACCATACAGAAATACTCTCTTGATCATTTTGTAATTGGAATTGATCGTCTGATGATTTTACTAGACGGTAAGTTACAGCATCATCTGCAAACAATCTAAGGGGGCTGCTCAGATTATCACCTAGATCATTTATTAAATCAGGAACAGCAGAGGGCCTATGACACTACGTTGCGAAACGCCAGATATCACTTCTGTTCTACTCGATTATTTACCGTCTATCACTATGAACTGTGACCTCTCTGAGAGGAAGTCATGAATCCAGTCACACAACTGAGGTGATACTCCATATGCACGCAATTTGATCAATAGTCGCTTGTGAGGAACAGTATAAAAAGCCTTCTGGAAATCTAGGAATACGGAATCGATCTGATATCCCTTGTCGACAGCACTCATTACTTCATGGGAATAAAGAGCTAGCTGTGTTGCACAAGAACGATATTTTCTGAATCCGTGTTGGTTATGTATCAATAAGTCATTTTCTTCAAGGTGATTTATAATGTTAGAGTACAGTATATACTCCAAAATCCTACTGGTAGGTCTGCAAACTGAAGAGTGAGCAGGCAATTCCCCATTCTCCCTACTGCACTATGTCACAAAAAGCAACTACAAGCTATATCACAAATGTTGCAGAAAAATTGTTGTAGACTGTACACGCCTTAGGGTTAAAGGAGGCCACTCACTGAAAAGCAGCAGCATTGAGTTGTAGACACACACACACACACACACACACACACACACACACACACACACACACACACACACACACACACACACACACACACAAACATTATACATGCTTATGCCACTGCATGGTGGTGGCTAGACTGACAGTTCCAATGTTATTTTGCAACAGGTGGTATGTTTGTGGTCCTGATAGTGATGGGTGGGGTTGGTAGAGGAAGAGGAAGGCAGGGAGAGGAATTGGGGGTGGGTGACTAGCAATCTGGATGGAGGCGGACTGTTTGCCAGCTAGTAATGCGGTGGGGGGGGGGGGGGGAATATGACAGGTATATGGGCTGGGACAGTTGTAGCTGTTGGTAGGTAGCAGCCCACACTGAAGGCAGTTTGGGAATGTGAATTTGGAGGGGGTGGCAGGTTGGAGAAAGAAGAAACTGTTGGGTGGAGGGTGTGGGGACAGTGGGTTACTTGAGACCAGGGCCAGAATGATTATGGGAGATGGTATGTTGTAAGCATAACTCCTGTCTGCATTGAACAGAGAAACTGGTGGTGGAGGGAAGCATCCAGGTGCTTTGAGCTGTGAAGCAGCCATTGAAATTGAGATGTTTTGCTCAGCTGTATGTTGTGCCAATTGATGGTCATCTGTGTTCTTGGCAACAGTTTGGCAGTAGCCATACATCGTGATGGACGGCAGTGCTTTCAGCAGAGTTTGTATATGATGTGGCTGCTTTTACAGGTGGCCTGGCCTGTGATGGGATGGGATAAGCCTGTGTCAGGACTGGAGTAGGAGCTGCTAGTTGGGTGGACTGGGCAGGTCTTCCTCCTTGGTGCCACCGAGTTATAATCCCTGTGGCAAGGGGTGGGGGTGGGAGTGCCACAAGGATGGTGAACTAGAATGTTGTGTAGGTCAGGTGGGTGATGGAATATCTTTTTAGGAGAGGTGGTAAGGATATTTGGAAGGATGACCCTCATCTCAGGCCAGGATGAGATATAATCAAAGCCCTTGTGAAGAATGTGGTTCAGTTGTTCCAGTCCAGGTTGATATTGGGTGGGTTTTTTGGGGGGTGGGGGGGTGGGGTGTTTCCTTTGTAGCTGATTCTTGGGGATGGTGGGAGGATTTGAGGTGTGAGAGGATTTCGAACAGTAAATCTGTCTCTGGAATAGGTTATGGGGGTATTGCCTGTCTGTGAAGGTCATTGTGAGGCCTTCACCATATTTAACAAGGGGATTCTCATCACTGCAGATATGTTGTCCACTGGCAGCTAGGATGTGGGAGGGATTTCGGGGTATGGAAGGAATGGTAGCTATCAAAATGCAGGTAACCACCAACAGTTATTATGCTGCTTTATTTTAAGCGATCAAGTCTAGAGGACTGCGCAACGTCACAGTTAGGGCTGTCCATTTGCTTCTGTCTTTCACTGCTTGTCTCCAGTTCTCCAAGACACCCAGCTGCAGCATTATCTTACCCCATCCATTCATCTCTTAAGTCTTCCCACTGATCTGCTGCCTGATGGAATCCAGTCCGTTGTCATTTTGTCATCTGATTTCTCCCATTATAACTACATGTCCTGCCCATTGAGGTCTTTTGGTTTTCATCACTCTCTATATGCAAGGCACCTTGTACAGCTCTTCTAGTCCTGTGTTCTGGCCCCATCTATATTCTCCAGTACTTGGGTCCGAGACTGGTCCATATATTTTCCTGAGGACCTTTCTCTCAAATGTAAGCATTTGGTTAAGGTCTTGTTTGCATCATGTGCTTCAGGTCTGACACTCATACAGTACTGCTGATATTACTAAAGTTCAGTGGTCATGTGCTCAGTCTTTTTGATACTAATTTATAGTCCGAACCTCAATACCAGTGATTCCAAGGTCTTGAGTACTTCTGTTCGTTTCTTCTTGTGTGTATGGTGCTGATCCTCACCCAAACTCCCATATGGAGGACATAGTAACAGGCATCACTGACATAGAAAAGCAACTGAAAGAGTTGAAAACAAATAAGTTGCCAGGATGGTATGGAATCCCAGTTTGGTTTTACAAAGAGTAATCTAAAGCGTGAATTTATCATGAATCTCTTGCGCAGCACAAAGACCCAAGCAATTGGAAAAGAGCACAAATGACTCCTTGATAAAAGAAGGGTAAAAGATCTGACCCACAAAATTACAGACCAATAACCTTAACATTTGTTTTCTGCAGATCTCTTTAACATAATCTCAGTTTGAATATAATAAATTTCCTTGAGACAGAATAGTTTAAGTTCACAAATTAGCATGGTTTTAGAAAGCATCGCGTGGGAACTCAGGTTGCCCTGTGCTCACATGATATTTTGCGAATTGTGGATGAAAGGCAAGAGGCTGATTCTGTACACCTAAATTTCTGAAAAGTGCTTGACACAGGACTCCACTGCAGACTGTTAACAGAGGTATGTGAGCATATGGGATAGATTCCCAGATATGTGAGTGGCTCAGACTTCTTTAGTAATAGGACCCAGTATGTTGTCCTTGACTGCGGGTGTTCGTCAAAAACCAGGGTATTGTTAAGGTTGCCCCAGGGCAGTGTGATAGGACCGCCATTATTTTCTGTATACATAAACGATCTGACAAACAGGTTGAGCAACAATCTGCGTCTGTTTACTGATGAAGCTGTGTTACACGAGAAGGTGTCAAAGTCGAGTGACTGTAGGGTGATAAAAGATGACTTGGACAAAATTTCTAATTGGTGTGATGAATGAAAACTAGCTCTAAATGTAGAAAAATGTAAGTTAATGCAGATGTGTAGGGAAAACAATCCTGCAATGGTCTGACACAGTATTAGTGGTGTGCTACTTGATACAGTCAGGTCATTTAAATATCTAGGTGTAATATTGCAAAGTGATATGAAACATATGTCAGTATATTCTCGCTGGAACACCTTCATGAAACTTGGCACATGTATTAATAGTGTATGACTGACATATCTTTTTTTCTGAGACAAATCTGATTTTTAAATTTTCAAAATTAAAAAATGTGGGAAAATTAGGCATTGTTATGAATATTGCCAATTACCACACACTTTTAAATCTTATAAGAGACTGGATAAAGTGGTACAAATTTTAGGTCTGTAATTTAAATAGTTTTTTTATATATAGTGATTTTAAGGTTTAAAATTGTAACTAAAGTTGTATAATTTTGGGCATTTAAAAATTAATCACTCAAAAATGAAAGATCCAAAAAGTTTTAATTCGGTACTACAAATGTACAAAAAAGTATCATAATCTGAGATGTTAAGTACTAAACCATTGGTTGATTTCACGTGGAGTCACCCTTTGTTAATTCCTGCATTACCTTTTTGAGTGCCAGATTGAAAAGATCAGTTTATAATCCATCTAGTTGTGGTAACAATCCTTGTGGAAATTTTGTCATTTTATTCCTATATTTGCTTTAGATTTTATGTGACATAGGCATATCACTAAAAGTATCACTAATTTCTTTGGTATGCCAAATTCTGTCATCGATTTAATCACTCGGTGTGCAGATACTATCATAAGCCATCTTAAAGTCTGCAAAGAGGAAATATAATTATTGGCCATATCTTTTTTTTTTTTTTTTCCTTTTTCACTGATCTGTTGTAAGATAAAAATCTGGTTGGTGATTGATCATCCTGTTTGTAAACCTCCTGAGTGCTCTCCAGTTATTTCTGTTGCCAGGGATTTGATTTATTGTAGTAGATAGTTGATCATCTTATAGCAGATATTGAGTAGTTCCACACCCTTATATCTGTCACGTACTGATTTATCTTTCTTTGTGTGTATGGGACCTATCACAGCTACCTTCCATTCCTCTGGTATTACCTGTTTTATTCAGCTTAACTCATCAGCTTGTGGATTTTGGAGCAGAGAGCTTCGTCCTTGACTTTGAGAAGTTCAGCTGGAATTCCATCCTCTCTTTGACTCGTGCTATTCTCAAGTTTTCTTATCTGGTTTTGTATCTCCTCAATGGTGGGTAGAGGATTTTCTGGGTCCATTGTTACTGGGTCAGTAAACTTGAGTAATTCAGGTAGTTCCTTGAAATTTAGTAGGTCCACGAAGTATTACACCTATCTTCTTCCAATCTCTTGATCTCCTGTTAACCCCCTTCCATTGGAAATTTTTATGATTCGGTGTTGGTGGTTTGATCTTCTGTAAACCTCTCAGTTTCCTATGTAACTCTTTACATCTATTTCCATGAAAGTCTTGCTGAGTTTCCTCCATGATGATTCTTACATATCTTACATTTGCTTTCCTTAACGCGCCCTGTTTTTGCCATCATATTTCTTCAAACTTTGATTTTACTTATTCCTGCATATTGCTTTGTTACTGTGTACCCATAGCAATTCGGTCTGCTGTCTCTCTTGGATAGCTTCCTCATATTCTTCAGCCAGCCATCCTTGTTTTTCCTTAATCCTTTAGTTGCATCAGTAGTTACCTTCCAATTCTGATTTGTCTCTATCTTTTCATCTTCTTCATTCTGCAATACTTCAAAACGGTTGTTCAAAGTTACTACATAATTTTAAAATCTTAACTTCGTATTTGTGACTTCTGTTTGGTCATCCTCTAAATGATGCCATGGTTTCATCTGTGGCAGTGGATTTATCCTGTGTATCTTCTTCACAAAATTTGCTCTACAATAACTAATGTTTCCTTGATGTTACTAGTTTTATTACATTTTTAACTGGTTTATTGTCTGCACATTTAGTACACAGAAGGAATACCTGAATCCAAATTCTGACTTAAACTATAGGTAAAGGTTAATGTTGAACTGGGTATTTGTGCTTTTGTAATCTGTTTTTGGATACAGCACCAGTGCAGTGTACACAAAAAAAGCTAATTTACTATACTTCATCTGTGCAGTTGGGCTTAGGTAGTTTACAATTAAAAGCTATGCTGCATTTGCATTGCATCAGTTACATTAATCATTAATAACAAAAATCTCTTCAACAAAAATGTTAAAAATTTGGTATACATTCCAATCATTCTTATCTGTAAGTATTTATGATTGTATTTTTCCTGATTATCTTTTTCCTGGCAAGTTAACACAATTCATTTCAAACAACCTTTACTGGGGTGATTAATATATGTGCTAGGACCACAAGACTACTTACATTACCACCATGACTATAATCAGCCATCATACCCACCACTGCTGTCACCACCACTAATACCATAATCAGACAAAACTGTCATTTTGATAAGTTTACAAAGTCATAAAGTCTCTCTGCTTTATGTGTGGGAGCCATTTTATCTAAAGCCTTCAGTAACGCAATACTCACTGTTCATAACAATACAGAAACAAGAAGTCCATTATAAAAAGAAAATATAGTGACATTGATATTTTGTAATGATTAGTAATAATTTAGCTCAAACTAAATTTTGCAAATAAATTATAAAACAGTAACATATATCATATCATGTTTTTATATTCCACATCAAGGTATTACTAATTAATGTCTACAGCATGAAGCTAGTAATGAGTAGAATTGCAAGAAGCTATAACTGCAACCGAGACTCGACTTACAACGTCTCACATGCTCGAGATAACATCTGCGTGCTACGTGACATCTATATTGTGTACTTCAACAAGCTGTTATGTGAGCTAGGGTTGTATAACAAAGCATGATATCCAGTGATATTATTCGTAAATGCATTGAAAAATCTGGCTAGTGACAGTCCCATGGGGTACTGTGTAAAGCACCAATGTTACTAGCAACAGTCTCATGGTGATCATTGTGTTAGTACACTTAATACCTGTGCTCTTTGCCTGCCTTGGTGCCCCATTGTGTTGGTCAGTCAGTTTGTTGTTGTTGTTGTTGTTGTTGTTGTTGTTGTTGTGGTCTTCAGTCCAGACGGGTTTGATACAGCTCTCCATGCTACTCTATCCTGTGCAAGCTTCATCATCTTCCAGTACCTACTGCAACCTACATCCTTCTGAATCTGCTTAGTGTATTCATCTCTTGGTCTCCCTCTACTATTTTTCCCCTCTACGCTGCCCTCCAGTACTAAATTTGTGATCCCCTGATGCCTCAGAACATGTCCTACCAACCAATCCCTTCTTCTAGTCAAGTTGTGCCACAAATTTCTCTTCTCCCCAGTTCTATTCAATACCTCATTAGTTATGTGATCTACCCATCTAATCTTCAGCATTCTTCTGTAGCACCACATTTTGAAAGCTTCTATTCTCTTCTTGTCCAAACTATTTATCGTCCATGTTTCACTTCCATACATGGCTACACTCCATACACTGACACTTAAGTCTATACTCGATGTTAACAAATTTTTCTTCTTCAGAAATGCTTTCCTTGCCATTGCCAGTCTACATTTTATATCCTCTCGATTTCTACCATCATCAGTTATTTTGCTCTCCAAATAGAAAAACTCCTTTACTACTTTAAGTGCCTCATTTCCTAATCTAATTCCCTCAGCATCACCTGACATAATTTGACTACATTCCATTATCCTCATTTTGCTTTTGTTGATATTCATCTTACATCCTCCTTTCAAGACACTGTCCATTCTGTTCAACTGCTCTTCCAGGTCCATTGCTGTCTCTGCCAGAATTACAATGTCATTGGTGAACCTCAAAGTTTTTATTTCTACTCCATGGATTTTAATTCCTACTTCGAATTTTTCTTGTGTTTCCTTACTGCTTGCTCAACATACAGATTGAATAACATTGGGGATAGGCTACAACCCTGTCTCACTCCCTTCCCAACCACTGCTTCCCTTTCATGCCCCTCGACTCTTATAACTGCCATCTGGTTAATGTACAAATTGTAAATAGCCTTTCGCTCCCTGTATTTTACCCCTGCCACGTTCAGAATTTGAAAGAGAGTATTCCAGTCAACAATGTGAAAAGCTTTCTCTAAGTCTACAAATGTTAGAAATGTAGGTTTGCCTTTCCTTAATTTATCTTCTAAGACAAGTCGTAGGGTCAGTATTACCTCACATGTTCAACATGTGAGGCTTCTACCAGTTTTTCCATTCGTCTGTAAAGAATTTGTGTTAGTATTTTGCAGTTGTGACTTATTAAACCGATAGTTCAGTAATTTTCACATCTGTCAACACCTGCTTTCTTTAGGATTGGAATTATTATATTCTTCTTGAAGTCTGAGGGGTATTTCGCCTGTCTCGTACATCTTGCTCACCAGATGGTAGAGTTTTGTCAGGACTGGCTCTCCCAAGGCTGTCAGTAGTTCTAATGGAATGTTGTCTACTCCCGGGGCCTTGTTTCAACTTAGGTCTTTCGTGCTCTGTCAAACTCTTCACACAGTATCTTACCTCCCATTTCATATTCATCTACCTCCTCTTCCATTTCCATAATATTGTCCTCAAGAACATCACCCCTGTATAGACCCTCTATATACTCCTTCCACCTTTCTACTTTCCCCTCTTTACTTAGAACTGGGTTTCCATCTGAGCTCTTGATACTCATACAAGTGGTTCTCTTATCTGTCACCATAACCCCTGGACATGCTTCAGCGACCACCGTATGGTGCGGCGGTGGAATGTTGTGTGCTGCGGTGAATGGTAATCTTGGCTTGACCGCCTGGATTGCGAGGAAGGCCAACCTCTATAAAAACCCCTCAATCGTACGGTGGGCTCCGCGCCTACAAGATGCATGGCTGTTGGGGTGGAACAGTCGCAAGCGGGCAATCTCTGGGGTACCTGCCGCACCCCAGTTGTATAAGGCTTACTCAGGCACGTGGGGCTCTGTCTGAGCGGACCTTTAGTTCCCTAGCTGCTCGTGGGACCACAATGGACCCTTCGACCTCTACATTTCCCCCTACCAGTGGATTGGGTGGGCCACTGGTAGGAAAACACACCCCCATCGAAAAAGCGACTTCATGCTGCGAGTCCTCCAGCGCCTGGTGTTGCTAGAGATTTATCAGACTGTCGTAACAGAGCACATGCTGATAATCAGAATGTGTTTTTGATTATTAAACGGAAGGAGGGTAGCTTTGAGAGGGTTTCTCCCTTTTACATCCACGAGGGTCTTGAGGGAATTGCAGGAACACTGAAATCTGTGTAGCGACTGCGCAATGGGACATTGTTAGTTGAGACTTCTAGTTCCCGTCAAGTCGCTTCTCTTCGGAAATTAACCTGTCTCGGAGAGTATGCTATCGAGACCGAGCTCCACTCCACGTTGAACTATAGTAAGGGTGTTGTGACATGTAGGGACTTGGTGGATATCCCCACAGACGAGTTAAAATCTGAGTGGGCTGATGAAGGTATTGTTGACGTGCAGCATATTATGAAACGAGTTGATGGGGACCTAGTCAAATCCAACTCGTTTATTCTCACGTTCAGTTGCCCGAGACTCCCAGAGCATGTTAAAGCTTTGCCAGTATGGCCATATTTCCCCAACCCAATGCGCTGTTTTAAATGTCAGCGCTTTGGGCATACTACGTTGGGGTGCAATGGGATAGCCACTTGTGGTAAATGTGGTTAGCCTGCCCATGAAGGAGCCGATTGTTCATCACCTGTGAAGTGCGTGAATTGCTCTGGGAGCCACCGTCTGGAGCCGGGTCTGCCTCATCTATCTCGAAGAACGGAAGATACAGGAGCTCTTTAAGGCCATGCAACCTCCTGTGTTTACAACATCTTTCGCTTCCGCTCTGAAAAAACTGGTACAAATGGCCACTGTTGCTACGCAAACGGAGGTTGCTAGTGTTAGCACTAATACCTGCGTTTGCCAGTGCACTTGTGCTGCTCTGGTTGTTTTGCAACCTGCAGCTCTCCCCGCAACGTTGGACAAGGCCGTGGTTGCTGACATTGGGGTACTTCCTGCCTCTCCCCTTATGGTGCCTTCTGCCCAGGCGAGTAAAGCTCCCACTGTTGACAAGACTCTGCTTTCTAAGCCCCCCAAGGCAAAGACGCCGAAAGTGAAGGTTTTGCCACCTGATGAGACTAGTCAGGGTCGGTCCAATGATGAGGCCACCGTACTGTCTGACATCTCCCGTGGGTCGTCATCGGAGCTGATGGACATTGATGTCGACCGGGGACGATCTTCTCGCCCCAGGAATAAAACTCCGGCCAGTATGGGCTCTCCTCCAAAGCACAGAGGCAGGGTGAAAGTTCAGCCACCCTGATCACTGGCTCCCATATTACAGTGGAACCTGAATGGGTTCAGGACGCATGTGGCCGAATTACAACTCCTTGTACGAGAGTGGCCTTTGTGCTTATGTCTCCAAGGGACACATTTTCGAGCCACTGATGCTCCTTCTTTACGAGGCTATACCGTACATCGAAAAGATGATCTGACAGGGGAAAGGGCAAAGGGTGGTGTTGCGGGTTTTGTCCATGACATGCACACCTCATCTGAGCTCCCTCTCGTTACAGACTTGCAAGCAGTTGTAGTTGACCTTGTGGGTCGGAGGCTCACAGTCTGTTCAGTTTACTTACCACCTCAGGATGTGATAGACTCTGAGGCTCTCACAGACCTTATTAGCCAACTCCCCCGCTGATTTCTTCTTCTGGGGGACTTCAATGCTCATAATGTCTTATGGGGCTCTCCAACTACTTGCCCCAGGGGTCGCATTCTGGAAAGCCTCATGATGTCTGAAGAACCGTGTATCCTCAACTCTGGTGCTCCCACTCATTTCTGTACTGCTTCCAGGTCGTCATCGGCTATTGACCTTTCCTTTTGCTCTCCAGCACTTGCGGATTCTGCTCTGTGGGAGATTGCTGCTGACCTCCATTCTAGTGACCACTTCCTCCTTTGGATTCGCCTCCTGGATGAGGCTGTGGCATTACCAGTGCCGCCCCGGTGGCACCTCTGCAGAGCTGACTGGACACTTTTCAGCCAACTGGCTGTTTTGGAACACCGTGCCAGCGTCCACGAATGGGTAGACCATGTTACAGCCGTGATCTCCTATGCTGCTGAATTGTCAATCCCACGGTCATCTGGTCATCCCAAGAGGTGTCCTGTCCCTTGGTGGAACACTGAGTGCCGCTCAGCCATCCGAGCCCGCCGTGCAGCTCTGCGCTGCTTCAAGTGCCGTCCCTCAGCTGACAATCTTGCGGCCTTTCGGGTGGCAAGGACCAAAGTGCGGCGAGTGATTAAAGAGAGCAAACGACGGTCGTGGCAATCGTTCTTGAACTCCATCTCCCGCTCCACTAGTTCTACAAAAGTATGGGAAGCCATCAGGAGGATTTCCGGGAAACTCAGCCAACTACCTGTCACAGCATTGGTGCATCAGGGATGTCTCCTCATGGCGCCGAGAGACATTGCCCAGACACTGGCCGTGCATTTTGCGGAATCTACCGCCATTATTAACTGTGATCCAGATTTCTGCCGCTACCGCGCTGCCATCGAGAGGGGTCACTTGGACTCCCGGTCTCCAAATTCTGAACCCTACAATGTGGGAACTGGATTCGGCACTGTCTGTGGCTCCTGATACTGCGCCTGGTCATGATCAAATCCGGTACATCATGCTGCAGCACTTGTTGCTGCCATCCAAGGAAGTTCTCCTGAATTGTTTTAATATGATATGGTTATCCGGCACATACCCTGACTCGTGGAGGGAGGCGATTTTGATTCCCCTCCTCAAATCGGGGAAGGACCGAACGCATCCCAGTAGTTATCGAAGTATCGCTTTGACGAGCTGTGTCGGGAAGACGTTGGAACGCATGGTTAACCGTCGCCTGGTTTGGCTGCTCGAGGCCAGGCAGCTCCTTAGCCCTTCTCAGTGTGGCTTTCGGAGATGTCGTTCAACTATAGACAACTTGACCCTGCTTGAGGCGGCCATCCAGCAGGCCTTCCTACGTAACCAGCATTGTCTAGGTGTATTCTTTGACATTAATAAGGCGTTTGTCACTACTTGGCGCCGCCTTATCCTCAATCAACTTCATGAGTGGGGCTTACGTGGCCGTCTCCCCATCTTCATTCGGTCCTTTCTTTCCCACCGCCTCTTTCGATATCGGGTTGGTAATGTGCTATCTGATTTGTACGTGCAGGAGAATGGTGTTCCTCAGGGAAGCGTTTTAAGTGTCACCCTCTTTGCCGTCGCCATTAACAGTATCACGTCCACTATCCGGAGTCCTGCCCAATGCTCCTTGTTTGTGGACGATTTTGCTGTTTTCTGTTCTTCCTCCAGTCTTGTCACTGATAGTCGGTAGTTGCAGCTTACGATAAAGCGCTTAGAGGCATGGACTGCGAAGACGGGTTTTACCTTTTCTGCAGACAAATGTGTGTGTGTGTTCATTTTAATCGTTCTCGACGTCTGTTTACCTCCCCTGAATTGCATCTGAGGGACACCATTCTTCCTTTTAGAGACACTGTGAGGTTCCTGGGCCTCACTTTTGATTCCAAGTTGTCGTGGTTGCCTCACCTTAAAGACCTCAAGGTGCGGGCCCTGAAGGCACTGAATATTTTGAAATGTTTGAACCATCGGTCCTGGTGAGCAGATCGGGCACGTCTGCTGCAGTTTTATAGGGCTTTCATCCGATCGCGTCTTGACTATGGTTGCACCGTGTATGGGTCAGCAAGGCCTTCGTACCTGAAGATTCTTGACGCAGTACATCATGAGGGTATCAGGCTGGCCACTGGTGCATTCCATACCAGTCCCATCCCCAGCCTGTGTGCTGAGGCAGGGGAACCGCCGCTCGCCCTCCGGCGGAAACTCCTCATGGTGCGACGGGTGTGTCAATTCCTTGCCTGTCCTACCTCCCCTGCGTACCTTACCGTTGCCCGACCGCCTATGGAACATCTCTTTTCCAGTCGTCCCAGGGCAACAAAACCATTTGGAATTCGTGCCAAACATTTGCTTGAGTCCCTTGGTGTGGAGCGTGTGGCCCCCCAACGACAAGGTTTTACTCGTCTGCCTCCCTGGTTGCTGCAGAGGCCCAGCGTCCTTTTAGACCTGTCGGAGTACCGGAGGAGCTGCACTCCTGTGTTTGTTTTTACCTCCTTATTTTCCGATATTTTACACCAGCATCCGGACCATGTACCAGTATTTACGGATGGCTCTAAACAGGGGGACTCTGTTGGTTGTGCTGTTGTTTTCCCTGATCGAGTCGTCAAGTTACGACTTCCTGCGGCATTTACCATCTTTGATGCCGAATTGTTTGCGATCTTGCGGGCATTGGAGCAGATGAGATGTGTTCCCAGTCTTAAGTTCCTCATCTGTTCTGACTCCCTGAGTGCCCTTGAGACCATGCAACCCTTGTATCCAACCGATACGGTCGTCCAGAACATCCATGATGCCCTACTCCACCTGCAACAGCAGGGGAAGGAGGTTTGTTTCTGCTGGGTGCCGGGGCACGTGGGTATTAGGGGAAACGAACTGGCGGATGTGGCTGCCAAAGATGCATGTTCCCTCCCTCACGTTGTTGAATGTGCCGTCCCCCTCCATGCTGTTACCTCCCTCGTGTTATGCATCAATGGGAAGTGGAGTGGCTGGCAGTCGGTGAAAACAAGCTGCGTCTGGTCAAGGCCACCACGCGGCCATGGCGTACGTCCTACTAGTCATGCAGGCGGGATGAGGTTCTCCTCATTCGCCTCCGCATCGGGCACAGTCCCTTAACGCATGGTTTTTTACTCCGGCGGGAGGACCCCCCAATCTGCAGTGCTTGTGGCATCCAGATTACTGTCCGCCACATTTTACTTGACTGTCTTTTATTCTCTGACCAGAGGGCGGTGGTTTCTTTGCCACCGGATTTGCCCTCTATTTTGCAAGACGATGCAACGACTGTGGTTAAGGTCTTAAGATCTGTGTCCTGTCCAATTTGTTGCCTCGGATTTTAGGGAGAGGGTTTTAATGTGCTGCTGGGTGACTGGCTCACCCAGGTTTTAGGTAAGAGGTCCGCCAGTCACGATTACCTCCTTGTTTCCCTTCGGTTTCTGTTCTCTTTTCCTTGTGTTTCCTTTCCTTTTTTAGTGCGTTCCTTCTCCTCTTGTTTTGCCTCCATATGTGAGGATTTGGAACTGCGTCAGGTCTGTGTCTTTTAGCCGTTCTCTTTGTTCGCTGTTTGTCTTAGTCCCTTCTCTGCATGTGTTCCTGTTTTTATGCGTTTGGGCGCTGATGACCATGCTGTTTAGCACCCGTCAACCTCAAACACACACACACACACACACACACACACACACACACACACACACACCTCTCTACATCCTTACATTTGTCCTCTAGCTATCCCTACTTAGCTATTTTGCACTTCCTGTCAATCTCATTTTTGTGATGTTTGTATTCCTTTTTGCTTGCATTTATTGCATTTTTGTATTTTATCCTTTCATCAATTAAATTCTGTATTTCTTCTGTTACCCAAGGATTTCTACTAGCCCTTGTCTTTTTATCTACTTGATCCTCTGCTGCCTTCACTATTTCATCTCTCAAAGCTACCCATTCATCTACTGTATTTCTTTCCCCCACTCCTGTCAATCGTTCCCTAATGCTTTCCCTGAAACTCTGTACACCCTCTGGTTCTGTAAGTTTTTCCAGGTCCCATCTCCTTAAATTCCCAGCTTTTTGCAGTTTCTTCATTTTTAATCTACAGTTCATAACCAACAGATTGTGGTCAGAGTCCACAACTGCCCCTGGAAATGTCTTACAATTTAAAACTTTGTTCCTAAATCTCTGTCTTACCATTATATAATCTAACTGAAACCGTCCAGTATCTCCAGGCCTCTTCCATGTATACAGCCTTCTTTCATTATTCTTGAACCAAGTGTTAGCTATGATTAATTTATGTTCTGTGCAACATTCTACCAAGCGGCTTTCTCTTTCGTTTCTTACCCCCATTCCACATTCATCTACTACGTTTCCTTCTCTTCCTTTTCCTACAACCGAACTCCAGTCACACATGACTATTAAATTTTCATCTCCCTTCACTATCTGGATAATTTCTTTTATCTCATCGTACATTTCATCAATTTCTTCGTCATCTGCGGAGCTAGTTGGCATGTAAACTTGTACTACTGTGGTGGGCATGGGCTTCGTGTCTGTCTTGGCCACAATCATGCATTCCCTATGCTGTTTGTAGTAGCTTACCCGCACTCCTATTTTTTTATTCATTATTAAACCTACTCCTGCATTACCCCTGTTTGGTTTTGTATTTATAACCCTGTATTCACCTGACCAGAAGTCTAGTTAATATTAATTCCAAGTGGTCACTTTTTCGTGTTCGTTTGATGTTTGGATTGCATGTGTTTAATTGGTACATCAGACTGCATTTGCATGAACAACTTTGCACTAAATCTCAATTTGAAATGAAGACACATGTCTCATTGAAATCAAAAGGAAATTATTGGTAACCTGAACTTCTGTCCTAAACTCTGTATTATTAATTGTTTTATGTTTTCATTTAAATAACCCTGATAAAATTAACCAGACACTTTAAGAAGTATGATACGTTACTTTTCTGTGGAGATATGTGATGTAACTCTTCAGTCATAAAGTGACGGAATGGCTGGCTAGTAATTACCTTCAGGAAGAAGTGTAGTACTGCCATTAGATACATTTAAAGGTACATGAAACTATCCCAGCTTACTTGAGGAAGAGAGAGGGATAGCTTGGGGAAGATGAAAAAGGAAAGACAAGTCATTCAGACCCTAGCATGTGAGGGACCTACCTGTAATGAGATTGAGGGGAGACAAATAAGTCCCCTTGTTCTCACAAAAGTCAGATACAATTCATCCTAGGGTCTGAGTGACTGTGCTAAATAGTACTGAGAAGCCCAACTGAGTGAGCAAACATTATTGCTTACAGTATTGTTTTCCTGCCAAGGTGATTGATAGTGTTGAAAAATAAAATTTTTGAGGTGGCTTCACCTTTCATATGGAGAAAATAATTTGTCATGTGAGGTGACTTTATTTTATTGTATTTTCACAGATTCTCTGACAAGGGGACATTTGAATATGTATGTGATGAAACATTAGAAGCCTTTTCTGACTATTTTCAAGAACTTGTTGAAGGTTGTGGCCATTTAAAGTCTGCTGATGTAACATACAGTGTAAGTACATCAAGTATAAGTGTAAGGCACTTTGTGTGGCTCTGACTCTTACATTAAGCTCCCATCATACCAATTTTAAACCATAACAGGAAGGCACACGACCATGAGCTAACAACACCAAACGAGAATTGATCGTGATCTTGACTACTAGTTGAGACTACAGCACTAGGTCATTAAGCAGCATATCAGAGCTAAATAATATCAATCAATTGATTATGATGACAGTTTTGTGTTGCAGGTGGAGCATATGTATAGTGCTCACTTTCTTTTTGTCCTTTGTGTAATTTTGTTTGTCCTTAAAAGGGACTGAAAATTTATGAGAGTCAGTAAGATTTATTATTTGTAATAACACTACAGTGATAGATAGCAATACAAATTGATACTATCATATGAGAATAAAGCCTTCCATATACCAAAAAGATAGGGCACTCATGAAAAGTGTGCAATGAATAATGTAAGTTTGATGGCTGCAGTTAGGGCTACATCTGAAGGGCATTATGTTAAGCATGTCTGCAGTATGTAACTGGACTAGTTTAAATGAATGTTTCAGTAAAGATGTTCTGTGATGTCTCTGCCACGATACACATGACCACTTGCTATACAAATGGCATCTTCCGAACTGTGTAACAAATAAAAAGTAAAGAAAGGCACCAACTCATCTGAAGATTAATAAGGGGTGTACAGGCACATTTAAAGGACCCAGAAGATTAGAGCAGCTGTCTGGTATAGCCAGGACAGGAAAGAAGATATTTTAAGGCAGAAAGGAGGGGGTGGAGAGAGAGGGGGGATGGGTTTGGTCATAGTAGGTGTCCGCAAAGATGGGGTTGAGGGGCCATCTGCCCACTCCTGGGATCTGGGTACCGACCTTTTTATTCACTATAGAATTGTCACACATTTATGGCAGTTATTACCAGTGACTACTGAACTGCAGGTTTAACACTCCTCGGCCCAATGGGAACATTGTCACTTTAACAGTTACAATATATCTCAGATTTTTTTGCTATACATGGGAGATAATGCTGGATGTGGTGCTGATTTTGGTTACGTTCTGCAATCAAGTTGAATGTGAAACCTTACAGAACAGTGCCGAAATAGTAATATTAATCTTTTCTGTCACTTTTTCAACAGCCCTTATCAAACTGCTGATTAAATAACAAGAGGATTCTAATGCCAGTTCCCAGAACAACGTAAACAAGGCAGCAGTATTTGTGCCTCTTTAGCTCAGGGTTCACACTGTAGTTCGCTAGCTATAAATAAGGTACAAATTATTGTAGGAAATGTTGTTGAAAAGTAAACAGTAACAGCTAATGAAGAAAAATTTGTAGGGCTAGTATTACTTCTGGCTGATGTAATGCCCATTTGTGTTACTTCTCCTTTCGTTTTTAATTTTTATTGGTAAATGGTTCTTATTCATTGTATGAGCTGGCCGCTGTGGCCGAGCGGTTCTAGGCGCTTCAGTCCGGAACCGCGCTGCTGCTGCTGCTGCTGCTGCTGCTGCTGCTGCTGCTGCGGTCGCAGGTTCGGATCCTGCCTCGTGCATGGCTGTGTGTGATGTCCTTAGGTTAGTTAGGTTTAAGTAGTCTAGGGGACTGATGAGCTCAGATGTTAAGTCCCATAGTGCTTATAGCCATTTGAACCATTGTATGATAAGACACATATGAAGATTTTATATTAGAGTGGTACTGTGTTTGACTGTTCCATCTAACCTTCATAATGAAATACTTGTCAAGAATTCACTTAAAAATCACAGCTTTAACTGAAACATGTATAAGTTTACTGACATGGACTCCTTAAATGAAAATATTAATTTTAGGTGTCTCATTGTCTTTTGCATTGCAAATCTAATTTTGTATTTAGTTTTCTGTGATACATGATTATTTCTTTTTAGGATGGTGTTCTCACTGTAAATTTTGGAAGTCCTTATGGTACATATGTAATAAACAGGCAGACACCAAACGAGCAGATTTGGCTTTCCTCACCCATAAGTGGACCAAAGAGATACGATTTCATCAGTGGACAGTGGATATATAAACATGATGGAGTACCATTGCACAAACTTCTTGATACAGAAATATCACAAATTGTTAAACAAACTGTAGATTTCTCAAAGTGTTTGCCTAATGTAAATGTTAAATGATCTTTCATAGATAACTTAGGTATGTATGTAAGTAAATTACTGTAGTTATTTGTGTGGCAGTATTGCAGATTAAGGGCACATTAAAATGTCTGTATATGATTTTGATGTGTTTTGTTCCTGTAAAATAAATTTTGGCAGAGATAGATGTGGTTGTGTTTGCACCTTTATCAGTTTGTTCTTTGAAATATACTGCTTGTTTGAAAATACCAGTGCCTGTTTGCTAAAGCACATATATTTGTTTTACTCTGTGATGTTCATATAGGCACTAACATGCACATCTTAACTGCACAATGCATGAAAAGAGTTGTCAAGTTTTAAAAAGTCTTGACTTTTCTTAACAAAATATGAATGAAATTTAAAACACACATGAATTTTGAACCTCATAAAATTGCAGAAAACGCACAGACTGAACATCTGTCTACTACACAATGTGTTTAAACTAGCAACATGCATAATCTGTAATGAATTTAAAATCCTCTTGAATTTTCACAATTCTTGCACTTCAGTTTCCTGATTTCTCATATGTTCTCATTACACAGTTAGTAATTTAAAGTAAGACCACATCATACTGTCCCAATAATGATGTATAAATATTGCTTATTATTTTTGTTTGTTTATTGTTGTTGTTGTTGTTGTTACACTATTCAGCATTTTAAAACATTTTGTCAGATGGTTTGTTGAAAGTAGGTGTTCTTGAATCAATTTTTTATGCTGATCCTAGAAATAACTAATGTTTTTGTCTGTCACATCAGGTTTTAATACAAAATAAGAAGTAATATTCTAACATCATTTCACACAAGGTGAAATTTTAATCAAAATCTATTTAAAAAATAAAATACATTAAAAAATGGGGCTCAGAAGTCCCCTAATTTGTTTCTTGACTACCTTGTATAAAAACAAGGCTTCCTTGCAGATTCTTGTTGATGATGACTGTCCCTCTTTAACATACGGCAGTAGTCAGGCAACACAGATGCTGCTAAATGCCGCTGGTCCCTCCTCTTAATATTTCGGTGAAAATGTTCACTCTACTCTTCTATATAAAGTTCCAAATCCCCGAAAAGTAGTCGACATGTGAGTAAAGTGGAGTTTCACACTCATTTAGCAACCCATCATCTTGAAATTTTGCAACTTTTTTCAGCAATCGCCTTGTAATTAGAGATCTTTGTTATTTCATAGAAAGTTATCAGTTACCGATCGGAAGGTGGTCATGCACCTTTTCCTCTTTCCTTCATTGTCTTCTCAGAATGAAAGAAGTCCCACCTTTAAATTTGTCTCATGTGGTGAGGGAAAATTTCTTGGAAAGGTGCTTAGTGCAGGGTCTACCCTGTGGTAGAGACTTCACAAAATTACTTCATCAAGCCCAATTTTATTTTAGGGGTGGAAGCAAGATTTTTTTACAAGTGGTTCGTGCTGGGTACTTTCAGTTACAGGCACAAAATTTCTCTGCTCTGACCAAACTCACACTCTTCTGCCATGCCCCCCTGCGGGTCTGGGGGTTGGAATAGGCCCAAGGTATTCCTACCTGTCATAAGAAGTGACAAAAAGGAGTCTCTCACTTTTCAGCCCTATGAGTTCAGGCCCAGTTCTATGGTTTGACCTGCGGGCCATATGGAGAAGGATGCCTTACGTGGTGCACAAGTTACCCATAGTGCCCTTAGATTTGATCTCCCGAATCTCTTGTCATGGCTGTGCATCTCCACCTGCGATTCAACTATTTGTGCGTGGGCACTTTCTGGGCTATGTCATCTTCTTCCGTTGTTTCCTGTCCTCCCCCCCCCCCCCCTCCACGTGACATTATTGGATTTCTTTGTGCCCAATATCCAGCCTGGTAGCCAGTCCGTTGTGGTGGGGCCATCATGTACCTTTCTGGTGGTAGCCCCCTGAAAACACAGGGATCGCACTGCTGATGCCCGAGTTGTAAACTCCACATGTATGCCAAATAGTAGATGCCTGTCTTCCTGGGGCATGATGACTCTCAGCAATGACCATCATGCCAGGTGGCCTCTGCTGTGCCTGGGTGGTGCCCGTGGGGAGAGCCCCTGATCAGTGTGGGTGGCATCAGAATGGATGACCTGCAATGAAGCAGACTGTCATCTCTTGCTGATGACCGTGTGGCACCAACAGTCTGTAAGAAGGGCAACATCGAATACAATGCCGACAGGTATGACCCTAAACCATTTCCCTCCCTCGCTACACCATGGGAGGAATGTGGGGCTACAGAACGGAGAGAGTCATATTCGCCTCAGTTTTTAGTCTGTAGCAGAAGTGATGGGGACTCCTTTCTATCTACGACGCCTCAATGTTTCATTGAACACTTGAGGGTTAGTTTGGAGAAGTGACAGCGCTATCCAAGATGCAAAACGGGGCCGTCTTGATTCAGACAGCATCCCCAGCCCAATCCTGGGTGTTACTCGCCTGTGACAAGCTGGGTGATACTCCTGTTTCTGTCACTCCCTATAAAAGTCTCAACATGGTCCAGGGGATCATTTTCCATCACAATCTTCTCTTGCAGTCTGACGACGAGCTCCACGCCAATTTAGAACGGCGGGGTGTTTATTTCATCCGGTGCTTTTACAAGGAACGAAAAGACAACAGGGTTGCTACTGGTGCTTTCATCTTGGCCTTTGAGGGTGATTCGTTGTCTGAAAAGATCAAAGTGATGGTTTACCGCTGTGACGTTGAACCATACGTCCCTCCCCCTATGTGGTGCTTTAAGTGCTGGTAATTCGGGCACAAGTCTTCCCGCTGCACTTCCAGCACCACATGTCAAGACTGGGAACATCCCTGCATCCAGATACTGCATGTGCTCCACCTCCCACTTCCATCAGCAGTGGAGAGCACCACTCCCCCTGCTCATCAGACTGCTCAGTACTCCAAACGGAGTGGAAAATCATGGAGTACAAGACCCTGGACTGGTTGAATTACACAGAGGCTAAACGTAAATTTGAAAGATTACGCCCCCTTTGGTTGATATTGACATATGCTGCACCTACGTCACCATCGCCATCCCAAGTACCAGTGGTTCCTTACTTTGTACCACGAACAGTGGGTCCACCGGGCCACCAGAATACATCTGCCTCCTTGGTAGTAGGGGCCAAATCTTCCTCAGTGGCTCCCAAAGCACCTATTTTGGGAGTAAGTGCCCCCCCCCCCCCCCCCTTAAATGCAGGGGACATTGGTCTTCTCCCCTCTACCAGAGAAGCAACAGCCTCCTCCTGCTCCTCTCATGTGGAAGGGGTCCTTTGGGGCCCTCTCTCCCAAGGTCTCCACTAATGCCACAGCGGACACTCGCCTGTGGCTCAAGAGGCCAAAAACTGCTGGACGGAAGAGCTTCATGGTCTTACTCCATGCCTGAAGCTGCTTTGGAGAAATCTTCCTAGCAAGCCCCTAAGGAGAAGCGAGAGAGTAAGAAAACTAAGTAGTAGTCTGCTAAGAAACAGGACCCTCTGGTGGCCCCAACACCACCACTTTCTGTCAATTCTGCATCTGAGGATGCATTGGAGATCTTAACATCCCCTGCAGACCTGGATCTCACTGATGCCTCATCCACCATAGAAATAGCTGCAAATACTCATTCGGAGGCAGCAGGTGACCCTGAGGCATAACCTGCCTCCTTGCGCACTTCATGCCTTCCCAGCCTCATGATAACGTCATCTTCCAGTGGAATTTCAGTGGTTTTTTCCACCATCTGGTTGAGCTAAAGCAACTGTTAAGCTTTACACCTGCTTCTGCACATTGCCCTTCAGGAAACCTGGTTCCCCAAAATGTGGACCCTGCCCTCCACAGCTACAGGGGATATTACAAGAACTGTAATTACTATAATGGAGTGTCAGGTGGCGTTTGTGTCTATATCCTGAACTCAGTATGCTGTGAACCTGTGCCCCTTCATAACCCTTTTGAAGCTGTGGCTGTCAGGATAAGGATGATGCAGGAAATACCTGTCTGCAACGTATATCTTCCTCCATATGGTGAAGTACCCCTGAATGCATTGGCTGCACTGATTCATCAGCTCCCTAACCTTTCCTACTTTCGGGAGATTTTTAACACTCATAACCCCTTGTGGGGTGATACCGTGCTTACTGACTGAGGCAGAGATGTTGAAAATTTACTGTCACAACTCAACCTTTGCCTCTTAGATATAGGTGCCCCCACACATTTCATTGTGGCACATGGCACATATTCAGCCATTGATATCTCGGTTTGCAGTCCTGCCCTTCTCCCATCTACCCAATGGAGAGCACATGACGACCTGTGTGGTAGTGACCACATCCCCATCTTCCTGTCACTGCCCCGGTGTCAGGCCCATGGACACCTGCCCAGATGCGCTTTATACAAGGCAGACTGGGAAGCCTTCACATCAGATGTCACCTTTGAATCTCCTCCATGTGGTAACTTCGATGTGGTTGTTGAGCAGATAACTACAACGATAGTTTCTGCAGTGGGAAATGCGATCCCTCATTCCTTAGGGTGCCTCTGGGGAAAGACAGTCCCTTGGTGGTTGCCGGAAGTCGCTGAGGCCATTAAGAAGCGTCGGTGAGCTCTATAGCGGCATAAGTGGCACCCTTCCCTGCAGCACCCCATAGCCTTTGAACGGCTCTGTGCCTACCCCTGCCAGCTTATCAAACGACAGAAATGGGAGTGTTCGGAGAGGTACGTCTCGACTGTTGGGTGCCACACGTCACCTTCCCAAGTCTTGGGCAAAGATCGATGAGTTTTTGGGTACCAGACCCCAAGAGGTGTTCAAGGCATTCACTTCAGAACTGCTACAAATTTGTTGAGCAATAGACCACGCCGCTCGAAATGTCAACACAACTGGCACTGCTAAGAGTATCCTACAACTTCCAACAAACCAAACTACCTATCTACCTATCTTCTGCCACGTTCTCTAAAACAGCTGGAGGAAGAGAAGCAATCACATCTTCTCTGTGCACAAATTGGGCTAATGGCCGAATCAGTGTTTGGGTACACAATTTGTCTCGTTTTTTTCGAACTGCACCCCTGAACATTACCTAAGCAGAAGTGGCTCCCTCCACACCACTGGAACCATAGATGGAATGCATGTTTTCTTTTCTTTTGTCCACAATGTTATTCTTTGCACACAATATCAGCAAACAGTCTCTGGTGCCCATCCCTTG
Source organism: Schistocerca nitens (assembly GCF_023898315.1). Lineage (NCBI taxonomy): Eukaryota > Metazoa > Arthropoda > Insecta > Orthoptera > Acrididae > Schistocerca > Schistocerca nitens. The sequence continues at coordinate 708,854,849 of NC_064614.1, read as the reverse complement.
TTGTGTTTTATTAATACTGTCTTAAAAGTACAGAATGATCATAATATAGCACTGGTAATTCAAGCCTGTGAGGCAAGCAACACTTAGAGGGTCACATAACAACTAGCATCAACAGGCATAACAACCTACAGGTATACAGGGCCATACTGAGAAATTACCCTTCAACAGTATGCATAACCTTCTGGCACAGCAATACATCTTTGAAGTCAAATGGCGGCAAAACTGTATGTGTTAGGGAAAAACTGAAAACAGATTTTGATTCAGCATATAAAGTTGAGGTAGTATACTAGTGTTGTTGTCGTTTCTTTTTTCATCCGAGGAACATCTGATGTGATAGAGGAATTGTCAAGGTAATACAGTAAAAATCAGTAGTTCAAAATATACAAGTCATAACATCCTTATCAGTAAAGGACAGTTACTTATGAGGGTGGGCCATGTGCTTATGAGGATATGACAGGAGGTTGGCATTGAGTCCTTGGAACCACCCCGGCATTTGTTTTGATAATTGATGAAAAACCTGGAAAACCCAAATCAGAATGTCAGAGCAGGCCAACCCCATCCTCCAGAATATGAGAACAGTGTTTCAAAAGCCACACTACCCCATTTCTTTGATCCCTCTTGTAGATTGTTTTTCGATTTGCGCAAAGTTTGTTTCAAGTAACTCATAATATAAAACAGTCCTGTTCATCACTCAACACATTAAGTGCTCTTGTTGGACACTCCTGGTCTGTGAAGATGATACTGTGTCCCTTGCACCAACTCTAGTTTGTTCAGAGAGTACATTGTGTGTCTGCACATATTCATTCCAACTGAAAAACTTGTGAGCTTGCTTTCATGATGAGCGAGATGCTGAACTCATGAAAATGACAGAATATTACTGTCATGCATTTTACATCTTGACAAAAGATTTCCTTGTGAAAGCAGTAAATTGTGATCACTTATTGAATGCTTCCCACAACTATGAGCCCTCTAAGTACTCTTTTTATTGTGTAGTATGCATTACTTATGAAGAACATGTCAGCTGGTTTTTCAAACAAATGTACTTTAGTATTCTTTTTCAATTCGTTTGGCCATTAATTATACAGTTTTTTCCATGATAGAAAATGCACTTTTGGGTTTTATGTTTGTTCTTTCTTGGTAAATGTTAGTCCAAACAGGCTCTTGTTCCATAATTATATTTAGAACTATTATTGAAATACTTGATGTTTTCTCTGGTATGCACCACACATTGATAGATGTACTTAATTGGTGCTGTAAGGATGCCCAATTTTTAAGTAGCTCCTTACAATGCCTGACTCCTACTTCTAGGTAATATTTGTGAGCTCGTTGGCTACTTCCTGACAAATAAATCAATCGGATATTCACCGTGGTCCTGTCAGTAGCAACTTGAGATTGATCAAGCACACAAGCTACAATAATTTCGGCTCGATTTTATCTATGTGTCGGTTATGTGCTGCTGCCTTTTTGCCCAAATAATTATGTACGGAGGTAGCTGGACATATTACTCAGCGAAATTTTACAGAATTATGCAGATGTTTTCAACTATATTAAATCAAATGGTTGCAAATTGAATGAGATGTATTGTGAGGGTTTGTTTATATCTTAAGTTACCTCATTGTGATGTTCAGCTCGGAGTTGCGTCAAAACCCCAACTTGTCAAATATCCTTAACTGAATTTTTAGTAAAATGCAGGACTTGGCAACTCTCATCTTTTTTTCTGATGCTTACATATATACATTTCTGACATGAACTTCTCATCATTGATACTCCTTGCCAGTGTGACTGGCGCAGAAGACTCTTTGCTGCTTTTGACTACTTTGCCTGTCAAGACTCCAAGTACGTCTTCAACTTTCTTGTAACAGCATGGCAACCAGGCGGAATACCTCATGCAATAATGAAATACACAAAACATTACTTGTCCTCTAATAAATCTTCTTACATAATAAACAACACTTTATATTCTGAACAGTTATCCTGAATCCCAAAAATGCATATAACTCTACTAATAAAGCTTGTTCATTTATATTCAAAATTAATAGGAGATTTCACTTCCACGAGACAAAATTATTTATTTCCATACCTTGACCACAAAATATCTGTAAAAGTAAGTCCATCTCCCATCATGTTGAAATTAGGTGGCAGGTATGTAATTAATAAAACAGCAGATCGCTTATTTTTCCCATGAAACATGGCAATTCGATATAATGTAATGTTTGGTAATATGCTGTTCAAATTCATCATTGCACACAATTAATGAAAATGTCTTTCAAATATTATTATGGTGCTGAGTAATACCTAATAGTTACCAACTAACTTTTACACTGCGGGGGCCGTGAAACCTCTCGAGCTGAACTATCTTGGGTCAGTCCTGTTATAACAAGTTTTATAGACCAGATATAAAGAAGGGTTCATGTGGGGGAATTATTTCATGTGGATGTTGTCTTCAGTCCTGAGACTGGTTTGATGCAGCTCTCCAAGCTACTCTATCCTGTGCAAGCTTCTTCATCTCCCAGTACCTACTGCAGCCTACATCCGTCTGAATCTGCTTAGTGTATTCATATCTTGGTCTCCCTCTACGATTTTTACCCTCCACGCTGCCCTCCAATGCTAAATTTGTGATCCCTTGATGCCTCAGAACATGTCCTACCAACCAGTCCCTTCTTCTTGTCAAGTTGTGCCACAAACTCCTCTTCTCCCCAATTCTATTCAATACCCCCTCATTAGTTATGTGATCTACCCATCTAATCTTCAGCATTCTTCTGTAGCACCACATTTCGAAAGCTTCTATTCTCTTCTTGTCCAAACTAGTTACCGTCCATGTTTCACATCCATACATGGCCACACTCCCTACAAATATTTTCAGAAATGACTTCCTGACACTTAAATCTATATTCGATATTAACAGATTTCTCTTCTTCAGAAATGCTTTCCTTGCCATTGCCAGTCTACATTTTATATCCTCTCTACTGCGACCATCATCAGTTATTTTGCTCCCCAAATAGCAAAACTCCTTTACTACTTTAAGTGTCTCATTTCCTAATCTAATTCCCTCAGCATCACCCGACATAATTTGACTACATTGCATTATCCTCGTTTTGCTTTTGTTGATGTTCATCTTATATCCTCCTTTCAAGACACTGTCCATTCCGTTCAACTGCTCTTCCAGGTCCTTTGCTGTCTCTGCCAAAATTACAATGTCATCGGTGAACCTCAAAGTTTTTATTTCTACTCCATGGATTTTAATACCTACTCCGAAATTTTCTTTTGTTTCCTTCAATGGTTGCTCAATATACAGATTGAATAACACTGGGGATAGGCTACAACCCTGTCTCACTCCCTTCCCAACCACTGCTTCCCTTTCATGCCCCTCGACTCTTATAACTGCCATCTGGTTTCTGTACAAATTGTAAATAGCCTTTCGCTCCCTTTATTTTACCCCTGACACCTTCAGAATTTGAAAGAGAGTATTCCAGTCAACAATGTGAAAAGCTTTCTCTAAGTCTACAAATGTTAGAAATGTAGGTTTGCCTTTCCATAATCTAGCTTCCAAGATAAGTCGTAGGGTCAGTATTGCCTCACGTGTTCCAACATTTCTACGGAATCCAAACTGATCTTCCCTGAGGTCGGCTTCTACCAGTTTTTCCATTCGTCTGTAAAGAATTTGTGTTAGTATTTTGCAACTGTGACTTATTAAACTGATAGTTCGGTAATTTTCACATCTGTCAACAGCTGCTTTCTTTGGGATTGGAAATATTATTTCTTCTTGAAGTCTGAGGGAATTTCACCTGTCTCGTACATCTTGCTCACCAGATGGTAGAGTTTTGTCAGGACTGGCTCTCCCAACGCTGTCAGTAGTTCTAATGGAATGACGTCTACTCCCGGGGCCTTGTTTCGACTTAGGTCTTTCAGTGCTCTGTCAAACTCTTCACGCAGTATCATACCTCCCATTTCATCTTCATCTACCTCCTCTTCCATTTCCATAATATTGTCCTCAAGAACATCACCCCTGTATAGACCCTCTATATACTCCTTCCACCTTTCTGCTTTCCCTTGTTTTCTTTCTTAGAACTGGGTTTCCATCTGAGCTCTTGATATTAATGCAAGTGGTTCTCTTTTCTCCAAAGGTCTCTTTAATTTTCCTGTAGGCAGTATCTACCTTACCCCTCGTGAGATAAGCCTCTACATCCTTACATTTTTCCTCCAGCCATCCCTGCTTAGCCATTTTGCACTTCCTGTCGATCTCATTTTTGAGACGTTTGTATTCCTTTTTGCCTGCTTCACTTACTGCATTTTTGTATTTTCTCCTTTCATCAATTAAATTCATTATCTCTTCTGTTATCCAAGGATTTCTACTAGCCCTCGTCTTTTTACCTACTTGATCCTCTGCTGCCATCACTATTTCATTCCTCAAAGCTACCCATTCTTCTTCTACTGTATATCTTTCCCCCATTCCTATCAATTGTTCCCTTATGCTCTCCCTGAAACACTGTACAACCTCTGGTTCTTTCAATTTATCCAGGTCCCATCTCTTTAAATTCCCAGCTTTTTGCAGTTTCTTCATTTTTAATCTACATTTCATAACCAATAGATTGTGGTAGAGTCCACATCTGCCCCTGGAAATGTCTTACAATTTAAAATCTTGTTCCTAAATCTCTGTCTTACCATTATATAATCTATCTGAAACCTTTTAGTATCTCCAGGGTTCTTCCATGTATACAGCCTTCTTTCATGATTCTTGAACCAAGTGTTAGATATGATTAAGTTACGCTCTGCGCAAAATTCTACCAGGCGGCTTCCTCTTGCGTTTCTTAGCCCCAATTCATATTCACCTACTACGTTTCCTTCTTTTCCTTTTCCTACTGTCGAATTCCAGTCACCCATGACTATTAAATTTTCGTCTCCCTTCACTACCTGAATAATTTCCTTTATTTCATCATACATTTCATCAATTTCTTCATCATCTGCAGAGCTAGTTGGCATATAAACTTGTACTACTGTAGTAGGCATGGACTTCATTTCTATCTTGGCCACAATAATGCGTTCACTATGCTGTTTGTAGTAGCTAACCCGCACTCCTATTTTTTTATTCAATTTTTTTATTCATTATTAAACCTCCTCCTGCATTACCCCTATTTGATTTTGTATTTATAACCCTGTATTCACCTGACCTGAAGTCTTTTTCCTCCTGCCAGCGAACTTCACTAATTCCCACTATATCTAACTTTAACCTATCCATTTCACTTTTTAAATTTTCTAACCTACCTGCCCGATTAAGGGATCTGACATTCCACGCTCCGATCCGTAGAACGCCAGTATTCTTTCTCCTGAGTAGTCCCCGCTCGAAGATCCGAATGGGGGACTATTTTATCTCCGGAATATTTTACCCAAGAAGACGCCATCATCATTTAATCATATAGTAAAGCTGCATGCCCGCGGGAAAAATTACGGCTGTCGTTTCCCCTTGCTTTCAGCCGTTTGCAGTACTAGCACAGCAAGGCCGTTTTGGTTAGTGGTGCAAGGCCAGGTCAGTCAATCATCCAGACTGTTGCCCTTGCAACTACTGAAAAGGCTGCTGCCCCTCTTGAGGAACCACACGTTTGTCTGGCCTCTCAACAGATACCCCCCCGTTGTGGTTGCACCTACGGTACCGCTATCTGTATCGTTGAGGCACGCAAGCCTCCCTACCAACGGCAAGGTCCATGGTTCATGGGGGGGCTGAGGGAATTAAGATTAGGAAATGAGACACTTAAAGAAGTAAATGTGTTTTGTTATTTGGGAAGCAAAATAACTGATGATGGTCGAAGTAGGGAGGATATGAAAATAGACTGGCAGTGGCAAGAAAAGTATTTCTGAAGCAGAGAAATTTGTTAATATTGTGTATAGATTTAGGTGTCAGGAAGTCTTTGCTTAAAGTTATTTGTATGGAGTGTAGCCATGTATGGAAGTGAAACATGGACGATAAACAGTTTAGTAAAGATGAGAATGGGTTTTGAAATGTGGTGCTGCAGTAGAATGCTGAAGATTAGGGGGTAGATAATGTAACTATTGAGGAGGTACTGAATGGAACTGGGGAGAAGAAATTTATGGTACAACCTGACTAAAACAAGGGATTGGTTGGTAGGTCACATTCTGAGGCACCAAGGGATTACCAATTTAGCACTGTAGGAAAGTGTGGTGGGTAAAAATCATAAAGGGAGACTATAAGATGAATACAGCCAGCAGATTCAGATTGATGTAGGTTGCAGTAATAACTCGGAGGTGAAGAGGCTTGCACAGGATCCAGTAGCATGGAGAGCTGCATCAAACCAGTCTACAACACAGTCTACCAATTACACTAGACAATTTTGAGACCATTTCTATTGTTATCAGCCTTCTCTTGTTCACTGATGAATGATTTCAAGTCTTGAACACTGTACATACGTATCCTTCCCTGTATCTGGGCCAGTTAAAATGACTGTGTTTTGGTAGAGCATCTTAGTTATTAAGAATGGCCTCTCATATAACAAGTGAAATTTGTTTATAATTTTTTCACATTTTCACTATTTTTGTAACTGCTAACTAAAACCTAGCCACCCACCTTGTACTTCATGGGCATACTTTTCTCCCACCTCTTTTTCCTTCTCTTAGTCTCTCTCATTAGCAACTCATTCACATTTTTGCTCCATGACTCTTGTGTACCAACATGTTCCTGTGGCCATCCAACCCATTTTAGGAGGTATTCTCCTTCCATTTGTTCCCCTATTGTTTCTACTGGGGAAACTTCAGTGACTGAATGTAGCAACACATTTAGTACCATTTCAAATTCTCCCACCATATCTGTCCATTTTATGGCCGAGTGCGCCAATCTCGATTAACAGTTAACCATGGTTAAGTCGATATATAATCCTGTTTAACGTAAAATTCTGGTGCACCAACATCGATGTAAGTTAAATGAAGGAATCGACCATGGTTGTATTTAACCGGGGCTCTTTTCCAGTTTTCTTGACATAACCGTGGTTTTAAAAGCATACACTACTAAGTTGGCGGCGTGTTTTGATGTTATGGATGGCACTGAGGCAGAATTGTTATACCTTGACCATTTAAATCGTGACCGAAACCGTGTTGGAGTGATTGTAGAAAGGGGAAACCCTTTTGAAGATTATGGTGACAGGAAGTTTGAAGAGAGATTTCATCTGTCAATAGAAACAGTGTGGTGGTTATTAAACCAAATTAATGATAGGTTAGAATTTCCTACTGATTGGAATAACCCTATTTCGCCGATAAACATACTTTTGATTACTTTAAGGGCATATGCAGCTGGTGCATTCAACATTCGTATTGGGGACAACAGTAATTTACATCGTACAACAGCACAACGAATCATCAGTAATGTATCAGACATCATAGCATCAATGTCTCCTCGCTTTATAAAATTTCCTACAAGAGGAGAAGTGCGTTCTATGATATATGGTTTTAGTCAATTGGACCGATTTCCTGGCGTTCTTGGTACCTTGGATTGTACCCATATAAGAATTCAGTCTTCTGGAGGACATAATTCGGAACTTTTCCGCAATAGGAAATCATATTTTTCCTTTAACTGTCAAACCATTAGTGATCACAATTTGTTAATAAGAGGTATTGTCGCTTGATGGCCGGGCTCTGTGCACGACAGTACCATATTTCTCAACTGCGCTCGCAGAGCTCAATTGAAAACGGAGAAATACCCCAAGGTCACTTATTGGGAGACAGTGGTTATGCATGTAGATCCTGCTTGTTAACTCCACTTTTAAATCCGCAAAATAAAGCAGAGCATCGATATAACAGGTCTCATATTAAAACTAGAAACACTGTTGAGAGAAAATATGGCATGTGGAAGAGAAGATTGCCCATATTATCTGTAGGAATAAGATGTAATCCACAGAAAGCAAAGTCAATAATTGTGGGTACGGCTGTCTTGCATAATATTGCGAGGAGTACAAACAGTGAAGAACCACCAGAAGATTCAGAAATTTCTCGACTTTTAAATCAGTTATGTGACGAGAGAGGCCCCAACATTGAAGATAATGAACCTGTGCTACCTGGACAGCAGATGTATTGATGATACATTACCTGGAAGAGCAGTAAGCCGTGCTATAATTAATGAACATTTCCGATAAGGTAACATAAATTCAGACATTGTTCAGAATGAAAAATTACGATTATAGTTATGGGATTTCGCCGTATTTTTAATTTTTCCGATTATTTCAGCGTGTAATCTATTTTTTTCTGCTATCTAGGGAACATAAAAGTACTCACTGAACTGGGTGTGTGATGAGAAATTTGAGGTTGTGGCGTGCCAGGGACAGGATGTGCTGCCTACAGACAATTACCCAGCTGCTGCTTTTCTGAGATATTTTTTTAGTGTGGAACTGTTGATAATTCATTATTAAAGATATATTTGTCGTATCACATTGGTTGTGAAAGCAATGCAGTACTCTGTTATTTATTTACATGTTCAGTTTCTGGGTATGTACTTAAATTTGAGAACAAATGACTCCATTACAATGAGAGAGTGTGAGAGTAAAAGTGAGTGGAATAAAATATAATGGATAGTTCTGTATTATGGTCACTGTAGATCCTAAACATCTCTCAAATTTTCTACTGTAACAACTAATATGTGAATGTCCAACAGTTTTGCAATATTAAAAGAGCACATTGTTTATTATTAGACCCTTTGAGATTAGAGATTATTTTACTGCACTTCTGTTCACCATTAATGCAGTCTTATCACCTAGATTAGCTTAAACTTGTGAATATGCAGTAAACACATAGGCACAAAATAATCATTTGTGTAATAACATAAAATGTCAGTTTGGGATACTTTATTTCTTAAATTGTTTCCATATTAATCTCTACTCTTCGTTTACAATATGATTTGCTTCAAACATAAGTGCGTGCGGCTATAGGGTTGTGCAAAGAATTGAATTACATTGTTAATTCTAGCCAGTCATTCCTGTAGCAGCACTTACACAATATTATGTACAACTGTATGGTATCAAAAAAATACATAAAATTGAAGACAAATTTGTGTTTAGAAATTGCCACCAAAAACAAGTTGTCATTGCTACAAAAGGCAATGGAATTTTGTCAGCAATGTCTAATACTTTGGGGATCAGTGCAAGAGTAATAATTAGTTAAGGAGTGTGCTACTTTGGAAGATATGAAAGCGGAACTGTAATGCTGTGGGTTGTCTGTAAGAAGTGTCATACTTTAAGTTATTACTTAGGAAAATTCTCTCCCTCACTCTGTCACTGAAATTGATGCAGTTTTTTCACATATTTAATGCTCACCTTTACAGAAGGGAATTCCTTGTCATTGCATAGTGCCACTGAAAAATGCCTCACTACAAATACAGTTGTGGCAGAAGTTATGGGTTGCCATCATAAACATTAGCAGGTGCAGAGTGTTGCTACGAAAGCCACACATGCTATGATTACTATAGCAGAAAACAGTGCCCCATCATAGGAATGCATTACTGAAAATTCCTTGCTACAAATTCTGTTGTGATAAAAGTAATGGACTGACATTATAAACATTAACAGGTGCAGAGTATTGCTAGAAAAGCCACACAATGCTAATCTCACTACTGCAGAAAAGAGTGCCCATATTAGCAATGTATTACTCAATAATGCCTCTCTACAAATACTGTTGTGATAAATGTTACAGGTTTCCACCATACACGTTACGAGTTGGTGTGGCAAGGAAAGCCACATATGCCATGCTTACTTTTGCAGAAAAGAGAGCCCATCACAGCAATGTATTTCTCAAAATGCCTCACTTCAAATTGTATTGTCATAAAAGTTATAGGTTCCCATTATAAACATTACCAGGTGCAGACTATTGCGAGGAAAATGGCACTTTCCCTCATAATTTAATATGGTAGGATATTTCTGGTATAAATAATCCAAAACATGATTACATTGTGCCTCATGTATATAATTGTTACAGCACATATGTTCATTTAGAAGTTAGAGTAACAAGGATGCTTTATTACTATTATTTTGTTTCATTAACAGTCTACCTCATTGTTAAGTCATTTAAGTACAAATTGGCACCTGACGTTACGGCTGCAGGCCTGCAGAACAACTGAGAGAAAATTTGGAATACATTTCACATAAATTTTCTCAGCATGTTATAGTCTTAGGTGGAGATTTCAATTTACCAGATATAGACTGGGACACTCAGATGTTTAGGACAGGTGGTAGGGACAGAGCATCGAGTGACATTGTACTGAGTGCACTATCCGAAAATTACCTCGAGCAATTAAACAGAGAACCGACTCGTGGAGATAACATCTTGGACCTACTGATAACAAACAGACCCGAACTTTTCGACTCTGTAAGTGCAGAACAGGGAATCAGTGATCATAAGGCCATTGCAGCATCCCTGAATATGGAAGTTAATAGGAATATAAAAAAAGGGAGGAAGGCTTATCTGTTTAGCAAGAGTAATAGAAGGCAGATTTCAGACTACCTAACAGATCAAAATGAAAATTTCTGTTCCGACACTGACAATGTTGAGTGTTTATGGAAAAAGTTCAAGGCAATCGTCAAATGCGTTTTAGACAGGTACGTGCCGAGTAAAACTGTGAGGGACGGGAAAAACCCACCGTGGTTCAACAACAAAGTTAGGAAACTACTGCGAAAGCAAAGAGAGCTTCACTCCAAGTTTAAACGCAGCCAAAACCTCTCAGACAAACAGAAGCTAAACATGTCAAAGTTAGCGTAAGTAGGGCTATGCGTGAAGCGTTCAGTGAATTCGAAAGTAAAATTCTATGTACCGACTTGACAGAAAATCATAGGTCTTACGTTAAATCAGTAAGTGGCTCGAAACAGCATATCCAGACACTCCGGGATGATGATGGCATTGAAACAGAGGATGACACGCGTAAAGCTGAAATACTAAACACCTTTTTCCAAAGCTGTTTCACAGAGGAAGACCGCACTGCAGTTCCTTCTCTAAATCCTCGCTTAAACGAAAAAATGGCCGACATCGAAATAAGTGTCCAAGGAATAGAAAAGCAACTGGAATCACTCAACGAAGGAAAGTCCACTGGACCTGACGGGATACCAATTTGATTCTACACAGAGTACGCGAAAGAACTTGCCCCCCTTCTAACAGCCGTGTACCGCAAGTCTCTAGAGGAATGGAAGGTTCCAAATGATTGGAAAAGAGCACAGGTAGTCCCAGTCTTCAAGAAGGTTCATCGAGCAGATGCGCAAAACTATAGACCTATATCTCTGACGTCGATCTGTTGTAGAATTTTAGAACATGTTTTTTGCTCGCGTATCATGTCGTTTTTGGAAACCCAGAATCTACTCTGTAGGAATCAACACGGATTCTGGAAACAGCGATTGTGTGAGACCCAACTTGCTTTATTTCTTCATGAGACCTAGAAAATATTAGATACAGGCTCCCAGGTAGATGCTATTTTCCTTGACTTCCAGAAGGCGTTCGATACAGTTCCGCATTGTCACCTGATAAACAAAGTAAGAGCCTACGGAATATCAGACCAGCTGTGTGGCTGGATTGAAGAGTTTTTAGCAAACTGAACACAGCATGTTGGTATCAATGGAGAGACGTCTACAGACGTTAAAGTAACCTCTGGCGTGCCACAGGGGAGTGTTATGGGACCATTGCTTTCCACAGTATATATAAATGACCTAGTAGATAGTGTCGGAAGTTCCATGCGGCTTTTCGCAGATGATGCTGTAGTATACAGAGAAGTTGCAGCATTAGAAAATTGTAACGAAATGCAGGAAGATCTGCAGCGGATAGGCACTTGGTGCAGGGAGTGGCAACTGACCCTTAACAGAGACAAATGTAATATATTGCGAATACATAGAAAGAAGGATCCTTTATTGTATGATTATACGATAGCGGAACAAACGCTGGTAGCAGTTACTTCTGTAAAATATCTGGGAGTATGCGTGTGGAACGATTTGAAGTGGAATGACCATATAAAATTAATTGTTGGTAAGGCGGATACCAGGTTGAGATTCATTGGGAGAGTGCTTAGAAAATGTAGTCCATCAACAAAGGAGGTGGCTTACAAAACACTCGTTCGACCTATACTTGAGTATTGCTCATCAGTGTGGGATCCGTACCAGATCGGGTTGACGGAGGAGATAGAGAAGATCCAAAGAAGAGCGGCGCGTTTCGTCACAGGGTTATTTGGTAACCGTGATAGCGTTACGGAGATGTTGAATACACTCAAGTGGCAGACTCTGCAAGAGAGGCGCTCTGCATCGCGGTGTAGCTTGCTCGCCAGGTATCGAGAGGGTGCGTTTCTGGATGAGGTATCGAATATATTGCTTCCCCCTACTTATACCTCCCGAGGAGATCACGAATGTAAAATTAGAGAGATTTGAGTGCGCGCGGAGGCTTTCAGACAGTCGTTCTTCCCGCGAACCATACGCGACTGGAACAGGAAAGGGAGGTAATGACAGTGGCACGTAAAGTGCCCTACGCCACACACCGTTGGGTGGCTTGCGGAGTATAAATGTAGATGTATATGTAGAACTTACATGTAGCTTACTTGTGTAAACTGCAGTGTTGCTAACCTGTTTTTATATATGAAGTAAGTTTAATTTTAAGTGATTGGATGAAACTTGATCCAGACCCTGTAAGCTGTAAGCAGATATTAGACAACAACTAGAATAGTACCAGTCATCACTAATGGGGCAAAGACAGAGAAACAATTTGAACTGCGAGACAACTTTCATACAGTAGATAGAATACAACACAGCACAAAAAAATTACAAAAATTCACTGTCACAGGAAAAAAAATCACGTTACTGGCATTTTTCTTCTTCCAGTATTTTAGTTTTTTCTTTCAGGGCCAGAATCTTTAAATTTTTAATCCTCAGCTCCTTCTTATGTTCTGCCTTCCCCCTTTTGCCATGCAAATGTTTTTATTGGGTGGATCAGGAGACTGCAAAACAAGACTGCAGCTGGATGACGTCCACCAGAACATTCTTTGATATGTCTTTACTTTGTATTATGTCAGGTATGTGGGAAGTGCTAGGTTCTGTGCACTCTGCTAACTCGACAACTGAAGCAGGTGGCGTGTTCTCACTGCACTGCACTCCATGTTAACAACATCCACAGTCATACTAAACTGTGCATCGGAATCGTATGCATTTGTTAGCGGTTTCGTTGAGGAACCAACAATTTCTAACAGTTTAGCCCGATCATGGATCTTGGTTGTTTGGGAAGGCTTCCCCCCACCTGTTTTACACACTTCTATGTATTTACTCAAATGTAAGCCGCACTCGAATGTAAGCCGCACATGAAAAATGAGACTCAAAATCGAGGAAAATAAATTTTCCCGAATCTAAGCCGCATCTTAAATTTGAGACTCGAAATTCAAGGGGAGAGAAAAGTTTTAGGCCGCACCTCCAAATCAAAACAAAGTTGGTCCATTGTAATATGAGACACAGTTTAGGTCGAATGAATGACGATACAGCTATAGTAGTTTGGTTCGAGTCGTAAGCTTAGCAGTTGAGCTTTACCAGGTAGCCATTGCTATGCGTCAGGCACTCCGTCCATACACGTGCTTCATCTGGTTTGAATTGATTGCTTTTTTTCTTTGATCTGATAAGTGCCGTTCTCTTTGTTATAGGTGTTTACGTCACTCTAAGCTGAAAATGCATTACTGTACTGTGTCATGCATTGTTTGTCGCATTCTGATAGTGAGTGTTTACGGCTTTTTGCCGCTCGCGGCATGGCTTGCTTTTGTGCATGCTACCGCGCTTACAATTAAAAAAAAAAAAGAGAGGAATCGTCTCATTAGCGAAACAATGGCAAGGGACTGCTATTTGTTGTTACTTACACTGCTGCTTTCTTTGATAATGATCAACAAGAACCAAATAATAGACTGCGTATGATAGAAGATGTTCTGAACGAGAGTTTGGTAAAAATTTTTCTCCGTTTGAAAATCTTTGTAGGCGCCTCTTTAGTACATTACATTCTGCACAGAAATTAGTCATCTTAGATTTAAAAATCTAGTCAATTACCGTGCTTCATTTCTGACTGTATCACTATTCGGCATAAGGATAATACGAATATAAACATGACATGATATATATATATTGTTTCGCGTTTACTGTTGTCTCACTCTAGTTTCATAGTTTATTAGGCAGACAGGATTTAAATGAGATAGCTGCAACCACGAAAGAATACATGCAAAATGTTTATATTCGTATTATTCTTATGGTGAAGAGAATACTGCATGTGATTCACAATTCATAAAAGTTCCTATTAACAACCGCGTCTTCTCACAGGTAGGAAAAAATTCAGAACGTAGAGTTGGCCATATTGACAAACATCCCAAACAGTCTTGCCAGTTGGATTTTCGTAGTACATCAAAATGCTGCTACATTCGAAGATGAACAATACAGAATTTGTATTTACTTCATTGGATAATGTATGAAAATACAGTGGTCGAAACTCGGGGCGGAGAAAAAAAGCTCGTCTTCCACTTTTTTTTTTTTTTTTTTTTTTTAAATTCATTGACTGACGCAGAGTTTTTGGCACCAGTATTTATCATTGTGCCTGCAAAGCACGCCTGTGTAGCGCTACATATATTCGACGGCAGAAGTTAGTTGTGGCGGCACCTACCAACATTTTTCAGAACTTGCGCTTACTTTGCATTCGATTCTAAGCCGCAGGCGGTTTTTTGGATTACAAAAACCGGAAAAAAGTGCGGCTTGGATTTGAGTAAATACGGTGCCTTTTCTTCTGCAAGGTCTTTTCGAAGTCTTCTTTTCATGTTTTCATAACAGGTTTTCAGCCTGTCACAGGATCTTTTTGTCACACCTGAAATTAAATAAATATTGTAGTTTGTAGTACCATAAATTAATTCTTATATTATTTACATTCATAAGTCCATTTTGCATTCTGAGGCTCTTAACTTATAACTGCAATAAAAATCTAAGATCTGTATATGGCTGTTGTTTACAGATCAGTTTATGTGCCGTATCCTACGCTTACGATGAACCTAGAAAAGTTATTAATTTATGAGTAAACTTACCACGAGTAGAATTAAATTGCGCCTCCACATGGGACCACATCGCCTATTTTTCTTTTAAGCTGCAGCCATCGGTGTTCTTATTTTCAAGAACGGATGCGTTTGCACCCACCAGTTCAAGCAGTACATCTATCTCGTACTTCGAAAAATTCGGTGTTCTTCTTTTATTCTCAAAAAACAGATCAGAAATAGGTACCGAGGTACGTATACACACATCTGCTTGTCGACGGAAAAAAAAAAAACAGCAAAGAGAGAATGTGACAACAGTGATTATCTGTGCAATTTCATGTTTACTAACATCTTTGCATCGCCAGGGCCCTTTGCATTGCAATGTAGAGAGTTTACCATGGTCAAATGCACGGTTGGCTGATGACGGTTTGCTGACCAGCGATTAACGCTGGTGCACTGCAGAAACATTTTAAGTGTGATGTACTTTTAACCATGACCGCAGGACCTTGATTATCATGCTTTTTGACTGGGGTTGGTGCACTCGGCCATTAATGTCTATCTGTGCAACAAGTCTGACAAAGTCTGCCCGACTTGCACATGACCCTTTCTACTGGATTACTTTTGTGGATGGTATTTAGAAATTAATATATTGTTCACGCCTTCCCATGCCAAAAATTCTTTAAACTGCCTGGCTAAAAACTAAGTTCCATTATCTGACAGCAATTTTCTTTGGTTTACCCACGTTTTTGAAATTATCTCTTAGTTTGATTACAGTATTGTGTGATGTTGCCTTCCTTGATGGGTGTGATTTTATTAGTTATGTCATTCCTCCCTGGCCTCTTGGTAATAGACCGTAAAGTCTATGGCCGACAAGTCCCACAAATTACATGAAGGATGGGATACAGTGCAGTGCGGACAACAATAGTTCGTACCTTAACTTTCTGACATCTCTCATATGATCTTAAGATTTTCCTAACCATGTAATTCATTTTCTTAAATTAGCAAAAATTTGTTCACATGAATTATACACTTTTTTGGGCCAAAATTTGAGTATTGTATGTGTACATACCAAGTTGTTAAATTATGCTATTTTGTGGGATGCATAGTAACCATCTATGTGAGTTGTGTTTCCTATGAAACAGTATTCTTTTGTACAATTTCCAATTGTCCTTTGTATCAGTATGATTTTGGCATAAGGCATCAATGTGTAATCATGAGTGACTGTCGTTGCATTGATCACTTTCAAAGTTTTTGCAGAGATCCTGTATGTCTTTCTAATATGTATTTACTTTAAAAAATAAACAGCAAATTTGCCCCTTTCCTTTACATTTTGGTTTGATTGGGGACCTATAGGCAGTCGAGACAATGCATCGGGTATTGTATTATCTTTTCCCTCTATGTATTTAATAGTAAAGTGAAGTTCCTGTGGAAAGAAAGCCCTTTGTGTTAGCCTACTGTGTTGAAACTTGCTCTTTAATAGAAATGTTAATGCACTATGGTCTGTATGTATTAGTGTCTTGTATCCCACTAGTAGGTATTTAAATTTCTTGAATGCTCACCCAACTGATAATGTTTCCTTTTCCGTAATGCTGTAATTTTGTTCATGTTTTATGAGCATTCTACTGGCAAAAGCTATTGGTTTTTGCTCTGAAGTGTGGCCGGCCACACATTCTTGGAATATGATATTAACAGGGCTAGGAGAAATAAAGTTAATTGTTGGGTGTTATTACCGGCCACCAGGTTCCACCACGACAGTTCTAGAATCATTCAAAGGGAGTCTACACTCTGTATCGTAGAAGTACCCAGATCATGCTATATTAGTCGGAGGCGACTTCAACCTACCTAGTATAGACTGGTATGTCTATGGATTCATTACAGGTGGTACAGACAAGCCGTCATGTGAATTGCTTTTGAATACATTACCTGAAAACTCTTGAGCAGCTAAATCGACAGCCAACGCGTAATGGAAATATTTTAGGTCTGGTAGCCACGAACAGACCAGACCTCATCGACGGTGTCAGTGTTGAGACAGGGATTAGTGATCATGATGTTGTCATTACGACTATGGTTATGAAAGTTAAAAAGTCTGTCAAGAAGGCTAGGAGAGTATTCATACTAGAAAGAAGATAAGCGGTTGGTAGCATCCCACTTAGTAAATGAATCGACTTCATTTGCTTACGGTACGATGGACGTGGAAGGATTATGGGCAAATTTTAAACACATTGTAAATCACGCATTGGAGAAGTATGTTTCGAAAAAGTGGGTTACGGATGGAAAAGACCCACCATGGTTTAACAGCACAATTCGGAGAATGTTCAGGAAGCAAAGACAGTTGCACTCGTGGTACAAGAAAGATCGGGAGAATGAGGACAGGCAAAAGTTAGTAGAGATTCGTGCTGCTGTAAAAAGAGCAATGCACGAAGCATTTAACCACTACCACCATCATACCTTAGCAAAAGATCTTGTTGAAAACCCAAGGAAATTCTGGTCTTATGTAAAATCAGTAAGCGGGTCGAAGGCTTCCATCCACTCACTCACTGATCAGTCTGACCTGGCAACAGAAGACAGCAAAACGAAAGCTGAATTTGTAAATTTAACATTTGAGAAATCTTTCACGCATGAAGATCCTACAAACAACCGCCGTTTGAGTCTCGTACAGATTTCCGTATGGAGGACATAGTGATAGACATCCCTGGGGTTGTGAAGCAGCTGAATGGGTTGAAAATAAATAAATCGCCAGGTCCTGATGGGATTCCAATTTGGTTTTACAGAGAGTACTTTACTGCATTTGCTCCTTACTTAGCTTGCATTTATCGCGAATCTCTTGGCCAACGTAAAGTCCCGAGCGACTGGAAAAAAGCGCAGGTGACGCATGTATATAAGAAGGGTAGAAGGACGGATCCTCAAAATTACAGACCAATATGCTTAACATCGGTTTGTTGCAGGATTCTTGAACATATTCTCAGTTCGAATATAATTAATTTCCTTGAGACAGAGAAGTTGCTGTCCATGCCTCAGCACGGCTTTAGAAAACGTCGCTCCTGCGAAACGCAACTCGCCCTTTTTTCACATGATATCTTGCGAACCATGGATGAAGGGTATCAGACGGATGCCATATTCCTTGACTCCTGGAAAGCGTTTGACTCGGTGCCCCACTGCAGACTCCTAACTAAGGTACGAGCATATGGGATTGGTTCCAAAATATGTGAGTGGCTCAAAGACTTCTTAAGTAATAGAACCCAGTACATTGTCCTCGATGTTGAGTGTTCATCGGAGGTGAGGGTATTATATGGAGTGCCCCAGGGAAGTGTGGCAGGTCCGCTGTTGTTTTCTATCTACATAAATGATCTTTTGGATAGGGTGGATAGCAATGTGTGGCTGTTTGCTGATGATGCAGTGGTGTACGAGAAGGTGTCATCATTGAGTGACTGTAGGAGGATACAAGATGACTTGGACAGGATTTGTGATTGGTGTAAAGAATGGCTGCTAACTCTAAATATAGATAAATGTAAATTAATGCAGATGAATAGGAAAAAGAATCCCATAATGTTTGAATACTCCATTAGTAGTGTAGCGCTTGACACAGTCGCGTCGATTAAATATTTGGGCATAACATTGCAGAGCGATATGAAGTGGGACAAGCATGTAATGGCAGTTGTGGGGAAGGCAGATAGTCATCTTCGATTCATTGGTAGAATTTTGGGAAGATGTGGTTCATCTGTAAAGGAGACCCCCTTATAAAATACTAATACATCCTATTCTTGACTACAGCTAGAGTGTTTGGGATCCCTATCAGGTCAGATTGAGCAATTCAGAGGCGGGCTGCTAGATTTGTTACTGGTAGATTTGATAATCATGCGAGTGTTACAGAAATGCTTCAAGAACTCAGGTGGGAGTCTCTGGAGGAAAGGAGGCATTCTTTTCGTGAATTGCTACTGAGGAGATTTAGAGAACCAGCATTTGAGGCTGACTGCAGTGCAATTTTACTGCTGCCAACTTATATTTCGTGGAAAGACCACAAAGATGAGATAAGAGAGATTAGGGCTTGTACAGAGGCATATAGTCAGTCATTTTTCCCTCGTTCTGTTTGGGAGTGGAACAGGAAGAGAAGATGCTAGTTGTGGTACGAGGTACCCTCCGCCACGCACCGTATGGTGGATTGCGGAGTATGTATGTAGATGTAGATGTAGATGTAGATGAATGTAACGTATTATTCTTTATTTTATTTTATTTTATTTTATTTTTTTGTTCTTTTCTATGTATATACACAATAATTTGTACCATAGATAACCTTGGCATAGAAACAAACGAGTTAGAGTGATGCTCTTCAATTTTTTAATTGCTTTAGATTCGTCCGTCTGTATCTAAGTGGTAGTGGGTGGACGTGTGACGAGTTCTGCTGCATTGATATTGTTCAGAAGTGTGTATTCCAACTTTGCATTAGAAAGTATTAAAGAAAGTTACTGAGATAGCGAATTTTATTCATACATTCACGGTGACGATACCCATCTGTTCATCTCTCCGCAATGTGCCGAGAATCCTGCATCAAGAGGATCGAAGCAGACAAGAATAATTTGCGTGAGCAGAAGAGGGGCGCTCTGGAACCAGTATTGTCATACCAAGCCGAATGCACAATGGCGGTAACAAGAAAAAGAAGTTCGTAAATTTAAATTTGAATAAATGTATTGAATTTTGAAGCTCTTGTTGATATTAGTGCCAGTTAAAGTTCACTCAGGATATGCGTAACTTCCTTTTTTTTTTTTTTTTTTCTTTCAAAATTTTCCTTTTAATTATTTAAGCAGCAAATTTTTATTCAGTTTTTCAATATATATCACATTCTTAGTCCCCCCGCAACTATTCAATGGCAACCATTCAAAGGACGGCGCCGAGCGGAATATGAACAGACCTTTTAGTTGTTGAGAAAATTTTTTTGAGATAAATGGTCCATTTTATCATTACAAAAAACTTATGAGGCCTTTCTTGCATTAGTTACATGTCCATGAGATTGAAACTATTAACAACTTGTAGGGAGCAAATTAAAATTAAATTCTGCCTACAAACGAGACACACCAGGAATGCAGATTTCAGTGGTTAAGGTAGGAAGCTGCTACGCTGTATACTTATGTGCCTGTGTTTGGCACCGTCTCTCTCGCATTAAATAATCCTTTTTCCTTCTAATTAATATCCTTTATGGAAAGTGCATTTCTATAGAAAAGATGAAGATTTGTATAAAGCCAACATTTAATTGAAAATACTGATACAAACAAAATTTCATGTTTAAAATTTTTCCTTTCATAATTATGTTAAACACTGTTCACAATGGAGTCAGAGCAAATGGCCATTGTTGAAAATTCATTACAAAATTCAATATGCCAAGATGATGGAAATCCGAGCTTGGCAACAGTTGAAAGTAACGCGCCAACTCGTGAACTGGTTGATGGCAACCAAAACAACCAGGTTGGCATCCCATTACTAAAAAATGATGACACTGGCAATATAACTGGTCATGATGCCTCTTTTATGATGCTTGATGAGACAATTTCTCAGGTGTCACCGGGAAGCATTATTTCAAATAGTGAAACTGAAGCGTGCAACAGTGAAAATTCCTTTGATTATTTGCTCACAATGTTATGAACGCAAGCACAGAAAACAGTTCACAAAAGCAATACAAATGATAGTGAGACACACACTTTGACGCAGCTAATGCAACTAGTAACACAACAGTTTGCAAAACAAACTCAGGCGTTTAACGATTTCAAGAATAATATTAGTCAACAGTTCAGTGAGGTGAGCAAAACGATGTACACTGAATTATCTGGTAAGTTCACAGAGCTCGGTAAACAACTAAAACAAGAAATAATTACAGACATGTTCCGCAATATAAATACATTAACAGAAAAGGTGACATCCGTAGACTATAACCAGGAACAACTTGCAGGTGAGTTACAAAACCTTAGTGAAGCATATTCTCAAATTCAGGAGATGCAATCCCAAGTGGATGCGTCAGTAAAAAAATGTGACAAACACAGTCAGCGAGCTGCAAGATGCATGCAGAAACCTACCTACAGAAATACACAAGTTGAGTCTAAGAGTAGATCTGTTAAGTTTAAGAGTCAGAGAAAGAACACAACCTGTGGAATTTATTAGAGCATTTCAAAATGTTTTGTCTGTACCAGGACCGAAGCCCAGAAAATAAGATTTGTTGTTGGATACACGCAGGGTGATGTTCTGCTGTGGGCTATGGACATGGTGGATTGTTGCCACTATTATGAACGGTTTGAGAGAGCTTTTCTGGACAAGTATTGGTCTGATGCCATACAAGAGAGGCCCAGATGCAAAGTACTCAACCCAGCTCCATTCAATAGCAAGTTTGGAAACTTAAGGGGCGATTTTGAAAAATATTTGAATAAAATCAGATACTGGACGAACCCGGTGTCTCAAGAACACATGACGAAATTTTTAAAGAGCTGTCTTTCTGTCTATGTTAGGGAAACACTCATCACCATCCCGGAACACAATACTTTATATCTGTATTGGACTCAATAGATTTGATATATGAAGAGTGACCAGTACAACCCAAACCTGTTAATAGGCCAATAGCGCCACAGAGATTTACAGACCAACAAGTAAACAACGGATTCATTGTGCAACTTTACCCTACACAGACTAATGGTAATGGTAATGGTAATGGTAATCACAGCACCAATGGAGAGAGCTGTAAATACAAAGGTGGATATAAAAGAAATGGGCAAAAATTTAGCGAAAACAATTGCAATGGGCGAGTAGTGCGTGGAAAGCCTGTACAATACGTACAGACACAAGCTACCGGAAATAATCAGCCATTCGCTTGGCAAATGTAAAACACACAACCGGATAACCCATAGACAGCGGAATTCGGCCAGCAAAGTAACACACACATGCCGAATAACACAGAGGCAAAGAGAATTTCAGTTGAGAGCCTATCAGGACACTAATTGACGTAACCAAACACCAAGGGTCAACACAGTGGAAGTTACCCCTAACTCGGAGATCGATGCCACCGTGATGCTGGAAAACTTGAACCGGTCACGGTAGGCCCCCGTTCTGTGACCTTGGAGGGGAGTGGGGGCATGTGCTTTATCAGATACAATCATGGAAATGATGTGAGAGATGATCTGTATGAAGGTAATGAGGATACGCAGAAAAACTTGACAGAGAGCAAGGTACAAGCTACTATTAAATCCAAAATATTTGACCTTGATGTATCCATTGTGCTTGACACAGGTGCTGCAACTAATTTGATGTGACAGGGATTTTGTCAGTGCAAAATTGCAAGGTGCAAACTGCCACTGGCCAGAAATCGAAGAGAGTCAATATAAAAGTCTTAATTACTGTACAATTAGGACATTTTTTCTGTACAATGCAATTTTTTGACTGTAGAGAAATTAATAGTTGATTGTTTAATTGGTATGGATACATTTAGGACATGTTGTTGTTGTGGTCTTCAGTCCTGAGACTGGTTTCATGCAGCTCTCCATGCTACTCTATCCTGTGCAAGCTTCTTCATCTCCCAGTACCTACTGCAACCTACTGAATCTGTTTAGTGTATTCATCTCTTGGTCTTCCTCTACGATTTTCACCCTCTACGCTTCCCTCCAATACTAAATTGGTGATCCCTTGATGCCTCAGAACAAGTCCTACCAACCAGTCCCTTCTTCTTGTCAAGTTGGGCCACAAACTTCTCTTCTCCCCAATCCTATTCAGTACCTCCTCATTAGTTATGTGATCCACCCATCTAATCTTCAGCATTCTTCTGTAGCACCACATTTCGAAAGCTTCTATTCTCTTCTTGTCCAAACTAGTTATCGTCCATGCTTCACTTCCATACATGGCTACACTCCATACAAATACTTTCAGAAATGACTTCCTGACACTTAAATCTATACTCGATGTTAACAAATTTCTCTTCTTCATAAACGCTTTCCTTGCCATTGCCAGTCTACATTTTATATCCTCTCTACTTCGACCATCATCAGTTATTTTGCTCCCCAAATAGCAAAACTACTTTACTACTTTAAGTGTCTCATTTCCTAATCTAATTCCCTCAACATCACCCGAATTAATTTGACTACATTCCATTATCCTCGTTTTGCTTTTGTTGATGTTCATCTTATACCCTCCTATCAAGACACTGTCCATTCCGTTCAACTGCTCTTCCAAGTCCTTTGCTGTCTCTGACAGAATTACAATGTCATCGGTGAACCTCAAAGTTTTTATTTCTTATGCATGGATTTTAATACCTACTCCGAATTTTTCTTTTGTTTCCTTCAATGTTTGTTCAATATACAGATTGAATAACATCGGGGAGAGGCTACAACCCTGTCTCACTCCTTTCCCAACCACTGCTTCCCTTTCATGCCCCCTCGACTCTTATAACTGCCATCTGGTTTCTGTACAAATTGTAAATAGCCTTTCGCTCCCTGTATTTTACCCCTGCCACGTTCAGAATTTGAAAGAGAGTATTCCAGTCAACAATGTCAAAAGCTTTCTCTAAGTCTACAAATGTTAGAAATGTAGGTTTGCCTTTCCATAATCTAGCTTCCAAGATAAGTCGTAGGGTCAGTATTGCCTCACGTGTTCCAGTATTTCTACGGAATCCAAACTGATCTTCCTTGAGGTCATCTTCTACCAGTTTTTCCATTTGTCTGTAAAGAATTCGCGTTAGTATTTTGCAGCTGTGACTTATTAAACTGATTGTTTGGTAATTTTAACATCTGTCAGCACCTGCTTTCTTTGGGATTGAAATAATTATATTCTTCTTGAAGTCTGAGGGTATTTCGCTTGTCTCATACATCTTGCTCACCAGATGGTAGAGTTTTGTCAGGTCTGTCTCTCCCAAGGCTATCATTACTTCTAATGGAATGTTGTCGACTCCCGAGGCCTCAGGTCTTTCAGTGCTCTATCAAACTCTTCACGCAGTATCATATCTCCCATTTCATCTTCATCTACATCCTCTTCCATTTCTATAACATTGCCCTCAACTACATCACCCTTGTACACACCCTCTATATATTCCTTCCACCTTTCTGCTTTCCCTTCTTTGCTTAGATCTGGGTTTCCATCTGAGCTCTTGATATTCATACAAGTGGTTCTCTTTTCTCCAAAGGTCTCTTTAATTTTCCTGTAGGCAGTATCTATCTTACCCCTAGTGAGATAAGCCTCTAAATCCTTACATTTGTCCTCTAGCCGTCCCTGCTTAGCCATTTTGCACTTCCTGTCGATCTCATTTTTGAGACGTTTGTATTCCTTTTTGCCTGCTTCAGTTACTGCATTTTTATATTTTCTCCTTTCATCAACTAAATTCAGTATTTCTTCTGTTACCCAAGAATTTCTACTAGCCCTCGTCTTTTTACCTACTTGATCCTCTGCTGCCTTCACTACTTCATGTCTCAAAGCTACCCATTCTTCTTCTACTGTATTTCTTTCCCCCATTCCTGTCAATTGTTCCCTTATGCTGTCCCTGAAACTCTGTACAACCTCTGGTTTAGTTAGTTTATCCAGGTCCCATCTCCTTAAATTCCCACCTTTTTGCAGTTTCTTCAGTTTTAATCTACAGTTCATAACCAATAGATTGTGGTCAGAGTCCACATCTGCCCCTGGAAATGTCTTACAATTTAAAACCTGGTTCCTAAATCTCTGTCTTACCATTATATAATCTATCTGAAATCTGTCAGTATCTCCAGGCTTCTTCCATGTATACAACCTTCTTTTATGATTCTTGAACCAAGTGTTAGCTATGATTAAGTTGCGCTCCATGCAAAATTCTACTAGGCGGCTTCCTCTTTCATTTCTTAGCCCCAATCCATATTCACCTACTACATTTCCTTCTCTCCCTTTTCCTACTACCAAATTCCAGTCACCCATGACTATTAAATTTTCGTCTCCCTTCACTATCTGAATAATTTCTTTTATTTCATCATGCATTTCTTCAATTTCTTCGCCATCTGCAGAACTAGTTGGCATATAAACTTGTACTACTGTAGTATGCGTGGGCTTCGTGTCTATCTTGGCCACAATAATGCATTCACTATGCTGTTTGTAGTAGCTTACCCGCACTCCTATTTTTTTATTCAATTGTTTTATTCATTATTAAACTGACTCCTGCATTACCCCTATTTGCCTTTGTATTTATAACCCTGTATTTGCCTGACCAAAAATCTTGTTCCTCCTGCCAGTGAACTTCACTAATTCCTACTATATCTAACTTTAACCTATCCATTTCCCTTTTTAAATTTTCTAACCTACAATACAAATTGATAGGAAAAGGCCAATGTCATCTCACTGTGAATAACCTATTATTTGTAATAGACCTGATTGGGGGAAGTACTAATAGATGTAAAACTGAAGTTACTCACGACCTTGAAGTTCAGTTGGTAAATCCCATAGTTCTGTTTGTGAACACACACAGTAACAGTCATCAGCAGAAGAAATAAACGTTGACATAATAAACACAAAGGCAAGTGAATCAAAGTGCTTGTCTAAAGAACAGCAAGCAGAACGTAGGGAACTGGTAGTTCCTTATATACATGTATTTGAAAAAAAGACCAGGTATTATTAACGCTCATGTGACCAAGCAACTTTTCATTATGTTAATAGTCGTGCGGGGCGTTTGCTAACACCCCAAATAAAAGTGGCTATATTAACATTGTTGTGCAGCATATCACTGATATGAATATGTTTACTTCGCAAATGGCTATTTAGAATGTTATCTCCCTGCACATAATTTAATGTTACTTTAGTATTAAATTGGGTTATTTGAAACATATTGAATAATTCCCATTTTCGTACAATATTTTGTTTAATTATTTATTTCTGTTATTCTTCATACTGTGTTACAGGTATAAGACATTATACATATAATAAAAGATTTGTTCAGTCAACTCATACAAACATTTTTTGAAATCAGTCACTATCACTGACTGCAAGGGGTGTGTTATTGTAACAAAGATTTCTCATGTGCTTTACACACATAACTTTCAAACATCGAGCACAGTTTTTACTCCGAGCGCCAACTGTGCAGCACCTGGGCTTAAGTATTCTTTGTTCAGAAGGTGGTGCATTGTTGCCGTCTTCAATTCCCGCCATTTTAGCAGCTTTCTGTCTAACTTGTTTAGGCAGGGAGTGAGTGACTGCTCTCTTGCACACTATGGGATTTGCTAATGACCTTCCGACATCACGTAAAAACATTCTTTGGGAAATCCTCTAATTGTTATTATTTGCGTATGTGATGAAGGCGATAATGCAAGCAATGTCAATCATTCGGAAAAATAGGGCAAGTGGCCAGCGTCTAGTTTTTCTTGAGGTTGAGTAAGTAGTACACATTTTGTCTATTGTGCCCACACCTGTTTTGGTCTTGTTGTACATTGTTATAATTTCTGATTTCTTTTCCTCTGCATTATTAGTGTCAATGGAATCATCACGTTGCGTAGATGAAAGATGAATAACATTTTTGCCTTTCTTTGGCAGATATGAAACTGTGGTGCTATCCTTTCTGAATCCAAAAGGCTGCTTCTAAGTTCATAACCTCCCGTGCAAACAAAGTCTGGAGGGAGCTCCCTCTTATTCTTTCCAAGAGTTCCTACTACTGTAAGTTTCTTTTTCAGGAGCTCTTCAGTCAGTGGTGTGGAATAAAACCAGTTGTCTAGTGTCACATTGCATTGTACCTTCGATAGACCACACAAGTCTATTTACTATCTCCTTAGGCGATTTTGACGGTGCAAAGGGACTCTCTGGCTGTTTCCCATCATAGATTTCCATCCCCAAAGTATACCATGTTCTTGCATCACATAATGTGAAAATTTTCAAACCATATTTCGCAGGCTTGCTTGGCATATAATGTTGGAAACTGCATTTGCATCTAAATGCAACCAGTTGTGCATTCACTGTTGTATATTCAGATACAGAATAATTACTGACACAGTTTGACATGAATAATTCAAACACTTCTCTGAATGCAGCTAGGCAATCAAGTTCTCTATGCTGTGGTTTGTCTCGAGTATAATTGAATCTCAACCAACGCAACAAGAAACAAAAGCACCGTAAACTCATTGTTGCATGAAATATTGCAATTCCAAAACCATTTGTGTCCCATAAGTCTTCCAGATTTTGGTGTCCTGTCCTGTAATGCCCAGCCAATATCAACAGACCCAGAAGGGCTTTCATTTCTTCCTCATTTGTTGGTTTGGCATCGTGGTCTCTTGTGAAATTTGATGCAATGTGTTGTATGTAAATATTTGTGCACAATGTAATTGTTCCTATTTTTATGTTATTATAAATATCAAAATACAGTCCACAGCAGTTTTCGCAGATTTTGCAATAGCTTTCACATGAGGAAGATGAATAATGAGGTCTACACTTATAGTTCTTACATTGCGACTAGGACAACTTTTCATCCATTTTGTAACCTTATCCTTTCCAGTAAAAAAATCATGCTTGCTTTCATTGCCCGATGCACTTACTTGCGGTTCCAGTTATTACTTTATTATTACTTTATTACTATATCTTCGTCGTTTACCAGCCATGGCTGGACAGACTGCGTCACAAATACAATGTTTATTAACTAACATTTATACAGCACAATATACAAAATTTATATTACAAATAAAAGAAAATATTTATGCAGTGCACAAAAACACATAGAACATAGAGAAAATGAAATATAACTAAACAGGAAAGTAAAACTTCATAGCAGCAAATGAAAATACCATAAAGCAAAACGTTTACAAGACCATGTAGATCACACACATAAAGTTTCATTTTGGCAAAATATGTACTTTAAGTAAAACACAAAATTAAATGTGCAGTTATCTGAAAACATAAAAAGAAGATTAAATTTAGGCAAAATTATATATAAAACATAACAATGTTTATTATTTTGTCCATTCACTAGAACCACTGTTGAAAAACTGTTCCAAGGACTATAATGGATGTTGTTTCAAGTCCTGAGCAATTTTTTTCCAAAATAATTCAGGTGGCAGGGATTTCACTTCTGGAGACACTTGATTGTACATTTTTAGGGCGATTGTTGGAAAGCTGTCTTGTTTACTTGATAGGCGACACCTTGGCACTTCAATGTTCCTCTTACAGCGAGTGTCATGATTATGTATTTCTTGTCTTACGCTAAAATTCCTTTCATTTTCTTTTATATAAATGAGGCAGAAAAACACGTACTGGCTAAAAACAGTCATTATGCCTAGCCTGATGAAAATAGGCTTACAGTGGTCCAGTCTTTTGCTAGAGGATATGATCCTGATGGCTTTTTTTTTGTAATAGCAACACATCTTTGCTGCCTGAGGAGTGTCCCCACCACAACAGTCCATAGCTAATGTGGCTGTGGAAGAGTGCATGGTAGACTATTGTGAGAAACTGGTCAGTTATTACCCTCTTCAGCTTCCTCAGGAGGTATATCACACGAGAAAGTTTGGTGCATACATATGCAGTATGATCATTCATGGAGAGTTTGCTGTCAATCTTGAAGCCCAGTAGTCTGACAGTCTGCATGTTTTCTTGGTCTTCAATGTTGGTTGGACTGCATATCAAATGTTGGGTTTTTTCTTCATTGATCTTCATTTTGTTTATTATGAACCATTCTTCTATTTCTTCAAACATCAAATTTGATGCACCAAGAGCTTCTGTGGCTGTATATCCTTTGGCAATAAGGGTAGTGTCATCTGCAAACTGCAACATTTGACTATTACAGCTCATATCATTGACATATATGAGGAATAGGAGAGGTCCTAAGACTGATCCTTGGGGCACTCCATGTTCCAGTTTTTGTTCAAGAGAAGTTGCTCCGTGCACTGATACTACCTGCTTTCGGTTTTCCAAATAAGATTGGAGTGTTGATAGAACAACACCTCCAACACCATAGCATCTTAACTTGGCTATTAGTGTTGTGTGTGAGATGCAGTCAAAGGCTTTGCTGAGGTCACAGAGTGTCAGTGCCACACTCTCTCTCTCTTCAAAACTCTGTCGAATCGTTTTTAATAAGTACAGTGTGGCTGTCACTGTTGATCTCCCTTTGCGGAATCCGTGCTGTGTGTTTTGGAATAAGTTGTTTTCCTCAAAGTAATTCAGTACCTGGCAGTGCATCACAGACTCAGTAACTTTGGCTAGTACTGGTACTACTGAGATTGGTCTGAAGCTGGACACCTCGCATGGATCCCCCTTCTTATATATTGGTACTGTGCGCCCCAGTTTAAGGAAGTCTGGGAGGACACCAGAAGATAGACATCTGTTTATTGCTATGGCTAGTGGATGAGCTAATTCTGCAATAATTTTCTTTAGCAGTGTGCAGGACATGCCATAGATGTCTACACTTTCTGAGTGTTTGTTGTAGTTCACAATTTTTATCATATCTTCAGGGTGTACTTCCTTCCAGTTTTGAATACTGCAACTGTCTGCATTTCTTGTGTTTGCAGTCAGATCTAGATCAGAGTGTGGAATTTCACTCACTGTCTTTTCCACTATTCTGACAAAATATTCATTGAAGTCATCAGGGCTACATGAATTTAAGCAGGAGGTAGTCTTCTTTTTGTTCTCATTTACAAGATTCCAGGCAGCTTTACAAGGATTTTGGGCCTCTTTAATGTATGTATCATAATATTTCTTTTTTGCTTCCTCTACTGCCATCCTATAAGCTTTTTTGGCTTTTAGGTAGTTGCGGTGATGTAATCCTGTAGCTGGAATGTCTAAAGCTGATTTCATTCAGTCCTTGCACATTGTTACAATACACTTCAATTTATTAAGCTTGGGGCTGTACCATTGTTTCACATTGATAACTTTCTGCCTGCCTTGTGATTTGTCCACAGGGTTCTTCACTGGTCTTACCGGAAACATGTCATCAAATATTGCTTTTAAGGTTTGGAACAGACATAAGAAAGAATCACTGCCTACTAACTCTGCAATTTTCTGCTGCCAGTTTACTCAAGACAGAGCTGCTTTGAGGTCATTTAGTCTCTCTTCTTTAGCAAATCTTCTTTTGAATGTGTAGTTTGAATGCCATGTGCTTATCTGTGGTTTGCTCCTCATACTGGTTTCCATTATTAGTGCACTGTGATCTGCTATCATACGTTCAACTACACTGAGTTTATAATCCCAGATGTTGAGGTTGGTGATTATGATGTCCAGGCATGCACCACCCCTTGCTGGGAGCTTACTTGCAATAAACAACCCATAACTGGTAATTAATCTCATAAAGACCCTCTCTCTGGCATCTCCATCACTTATGTGTATGTTAAAATCTCCACACAGTGCGAATTTTGACTTTAGGCGTGTTAGGTAACACAAACAGTTCTCCATATGTCCAATAAAATTCTCAAAGTTACCATCTGGTGAATGGTACACAGCAACAACAACTAAATGAATATTTGTTAATAACAGTGCAGCTAATTCAAGATCAAAATCCACACAAAAACTGCTTAAATCAATTTCTTTGATGCTATGATCTCTGTTGGCATACACAGAGACCCCACCGTGGGTTGCAGTTCTTCGAAACCAAGCACTCGCCATGTCTAAAGTATTCAACAGATTTATAGAAATCACCTTCTGCTTAAGCTAGCCAGTGTTCACAAATACATAAAACATCTGGTTTAATTTCTTCTATAAATGATAGGAGATCCATTTTGGTTCTTATGCACTGCACATTTACACTTGCAATGATTATAGATGTATTGTTTTCAGTACTAGGAACATTCTTGTACAGTGATCCTTGATCCTTGTTTTTAACTTCATAATCTATTTTATTGGCATAATGGTTGGTCTCTGGAACAAAAAATGCTTAATTACAACATTTTTTGGCCATACAGCAGTGTCCATTAGCTTGTCTTTTAGATGAAAGTCTACACCAATCTTAAAACTACTATTTACACCCTTAAGATTCCAATTTTTCTACGTGAAAGTTGCTATAACCTGGTAGAATTTTCTTCAAAAAGTTAATTACGTTTTCTGCTGTCGTTCCACTTTTCACCTTTCCTAAGGTTGTCTTCACCCTCCGTTTCCATGTCACTGTGATGAGAGAGAACTTTTACAACTGTCTGTTTTCTCCTCTTCCTCTTCCTCTTCTCCTCCTCCAAAAGTTTCATCTAAGACCTCTTCCATAAGCCGCACTCTTTCTTGTTCTATTTTGTAATGATCTATAGCTGTTTTAACTGCACAGAGCGACAAAATACAAGCAGCTGCTGTGGAACACAACTGTGCACTTTCTCGCACCACTGCAACATTAAGAGTCATGTGGGGTGCTGACAACACCCCAGGGCACATTGTTGCATGTTTTCTTGGAACTTGTGCTTCCATTGTAGATTCTATTGTTACACAAAGCTTTCATATTACATTCTAGAAAGGTACCAAAGAACAAGACGTTACACTGCTATCCATTATGTAATAATCCATCGATAAGTATGACTGGGGTGTTGTGAACACCCCACGTGACTGCTTAAGGGTTAAGTATTTCGTGTACAAAATGAAAGGGTATCCTCATGAAACTTTTTGTTCTACGTCATACCCTGTACCATGGACAAAGACACAAGCAGTAAGAAAAGAGATTAACAGGATGCTTGAATGGGACAGAGTACAACCATCGTTTTCGCTTATTGTAGTCCTATCTTGGCTGTGAGTAAGCTGGATGGCAAGGTACGCTGATCCTCAGCGCACGTAATATTAATAAGATTATTGTACCAGTCCGAACATGTCCAGACAATTAAGAGGAACAGCTTATGAAATTACATAATGCTAAATTTCTTACTGTAATCGATCTCCGGTCTCATATTGACAAATAAAACTACATGGAAGGAGCTTTGAATTTTGAGTATTGTCATTTGGATTGAGCATAAGTGCAGGTGTATTTATCTCTGCACTTAACAGAGTGCTACGGCCCAAACTTTTGAGTAAGGTAACAGTATACACGGGTGACCTTTTAGTCACTACACCCACTTGGGTACAGCATTTAAGATTAGTGGAATGATTATTGAGCTGTTTTTCCAAATATGGGGTAATAGCAAATCTCAAGAAATCTAATTTCGTACAAGAAAAGGTAAATTTTTCAGGACACATAATGTCTTCGGAAGGCATACTGCCAGATCCTAAAAAAACTTGGTGCCATTTGGAACTGCCCTATTCCGCAAAACAAGAAACAATTAAAGGCATACTTAGGCGTAGTGTCATTTTTCAGGAAATTCAGCCCCAACCAACTTATAAACAGTGATGCTTTACTCAATCTTCTCTGGAAAAACAGACCTTGGGTATGGGACAAGCAATGTCAAACTGATTTCAAAAACATCAAGTGACCTTTATTAAATGCTAATATTTTATCTCAACCAGACATGAAAAATGATTTTTATTTATGCACTGATGCGTCTTTTCACAGTCTGGGTGCATGCCTTTTTCAAATGGTAGAAGAACAAGGAAACCTCATCCCTAAAGTAATTAGCTTCACCAGTCACACCTTATCCAAATCTGAACACTCATATTCAGTCATGGAGTTAGAGGGTTTGGGTGTAATTTGGTCCTTTAAAAAGTCTGAATATTTCCTTTGGGGTAAACACACAAAAGTATACTGTGAACATCAGTCCCTGTTGGTTTTGTTATCTTCAAGAATTCGACTTTGAAATAGTGTACATAAAAGGAAATCAAAACATAAGAGCTGATGCTCTTTCTTGACTACCACAAGGCTTGGAGGAATTCGACAATCTTTTAGAGCAGGAAGGTGAAATATGAATTATGTTGATGGAGGACAAAACACTCAGACCATACTATGTCCACATGTGTGAACATATAGAGCAATTACAGGTAAGAGCAAAACTTGCATGTAACAGTGATGAAAAATTAAAAAGGTTTTTCACAATTCACAAAGGTGTTCTGTTCCATAGGAAACATCCCAAACTAGAGAAATGTAATGTGTGTTTGCCAGAGGAATATGTGGACGATTTTATCTTATACACACACACACAATACTTAGCGCTATTATGGCGCTGCAAAATGCACTGATAAAATAGGTAAGTATTGTTATTTCTGCAACTGTAGACGAATAGTATTACAGGTGGTAAGAAAGTGTATTGTTTGCCAGAAAGCAAAACATTCTAACATCTCAAAACAGATAGAACTACATCCCATTGAGGCTGAGAAACCTCTAGAAAAGGTATCATTAGATGTGGCTGGACCCTATCCCAGAGGTAAAGAGGGAGTAAAATATATAGTAGGCCTGTATGATATTTTCACTAAATACCTGAAACTGTGTGCTATATGGAAAGTTTCAGAAAGTTCAATTATAAGACTAATTAAAGAGGATTATTTTGCAAGGGCAGGAGAACCAGAAGTCATGTTAACAGATAATGCCTCGTATTTTGTGGGATGTAAATGGAAAAAGTTTGTAGATTCCAAATGAATCAAACACATTTTAGTAGCCAAATTTCATCCTTAAGTGTCCCCCTATAGAGAGGTGCTCAAGGAATTCAACAGGTTTGTGAGGACCTATATACCTCATAAATATACCAAGTGGATTGACTTTGTTACTCCTTTCTTACAAGTTGTTAACAACCTTCCCCATGCATCAACTGGATTTACACCAAATGAGCTGATGTTCAATTGCAAACAGGTAGATGAATGGGAAAAACCTTCAGCCAAGATATAGAAATTATAACTGGATGGTAAAATATGACAACCTGGGCTAAATATAGGAAAGGAATTTACAACAGAAAGCTGAAACGTACAACACAATTTTTACATATGACAAAGTGTGTTACTTAAAACACACCCCAAATCCACAAAAATTGGATAAATGAACCATAAGCGGCAGTTACTATACATCGGACCATACATAATTACCAAAATCCCCTGCCCAGGAGCATACAGATTGGCACATGGGTAAGGACAAGGGCCTTTACCCACACAAAGACTTGAACGTATATATATTGAAGAAGGGCTGTATACCCTCTAAGTTGTACATGTGTACAATAATATTAGATTTGGGATGCTGGAAAATCATATTCCAGAATTTATATTGTTAGCTGTTAAGAAAATTTTTTGTTTGTTTTTTCTTTTTTTCCCTTATATGTCAAATGTGTAAATGATAAGGTGAGTGGATGTAACAAGGAAGAATTTTACTTTCATGTATCTAGAGATGACAATACTTTAAACACAACGGTTCATCTTTCACGTAGCCCAGGTGTGTGTGTGTGTGTGTGTGTGTGTGTGTGTGTGTGTGTGTGTGTGTGTGTGTGTGTGTGTGTATATATATATATATATATATATATATATATATATATATATACCTCTCCTTTTTTCCCCCTAAGGTAAGTCTTTCCGCTCCCGGGATTGGAATGACTCCTTACCCTCTCCCTTAAAACCCACATCCTTTCATCTTTCCCTCTCCTTCCCTCTTTCCTGATGAAGCAACCATTGTTTGCGAAAGCTTGAATTTTGTGTGTATGTATGTGTTTGTTTGTGTATCTATCGACCTGCCAGCGCTTTCGTATGGTAAGTCACATCATCTTTGTTTTTAGATATATTTTTCCCGCGTGGAATGTTTCCCTCTATTATATTCATACGTTAAATAATTTAGTTAGATGTGAATGTGTTTAGGTGAACTTCTTTAGCCAGAAATTTGCTGTTTTATCATTTCCAGGGGCTTTCCAATTGTGCGTGGAATTAATTGCTCGCGTGACTTCATGTTGCAAAATTATCACTGCAGGCATTTGTGGTATCATCTTTTATGAGTCTGTTTATGCTTGTATCCACCGTGCGTGTCTGTTATGTTGTACCGGGTTTGACCATATGTTGCTCCAGAAGTGTTCCATGTCTGTTATGTTTGGTGGATTGTCTGTTTTAATGTGTGTGTTATCTATTGTCTGGTAAAATTTCTTTTGGTTTGTGTTGAATGTTTGGTTTTGTTTCCTTCTATTTTCACTTTTTTTGTATCTTATTATTATTATTTCTTTCTTTCTTTCTTTCCATTTCTCCCTTGTTCTTTTCTTTCTGCCGCATTGGTATTGTTCGACGTGTGTATTCCAACTGTGCATTAGAAAGTATTAAAGAAAGTATCGAGATAGCAAAGTTTGTTCATACATTCACGGCAACAATACCCGTCTGTTCATCTCTCCACAACCCGCCGAGAATCCTGCATCAAGAGGATCGAAGCAGACGAGAATAATTTGCGTGAGAGGGGCGATCTGGAACAGTATTGTCATACTGAGCTCTATGCACAATGGCGGTAACAAGAAAAAGAAGTATGTAAATTTAAATTAGAGTAAATATATTGAATATTGAAGATCTGTTTATATTAGTGCCAGTTGAAGTTCATAATAGGCAAATTTTTTATACAGTGTCCCAATATATATAATATTCTTAGTCCCCCGCCACTATTCAGTGTGAAGCCAAACCCATAATCTGATGCATTCACCACCATGTGAAAAGGAATGCCAAAATTTGGGTGAGCCAGTAGTTGACATTTTGCCGATGCTGCTTTTATTTTTGAAAATTCTTCATGGCAGCTTATATTCCATCTACACATTGTGTTTTTTTTTTAATAACCTCATCAAACTTGGTGCAATAAGCACTGAATTGGCAGTGAATTTTCCATATAATCCTACCACACCCAGTCATTTTTTATTAGTAGGATCTGGGCACTTCGTGATCACATATAATTTGTGTGGATCTGGCTGAATACCCATAGTATTTACAATGTTTTCCAGGAATTTCATCTCATTTATACTAAATTGTGATTCTGACAATTTAATAGTGACACCTTGGGAAACTAATCTCTTAAAAAAATTCTTCCAATGTTTCCAAGTGTCCTTCCCATGTTGTTGATATTACTACTATGTGAGCAACATTACATCAGTCATCAACATATAACAACACTTTACTTCTTAACTCATTTCCAAATGCTTTATCCAAAGCCCCTATCGAAATTGAGACTGGTAAATTTAGGCCAAATGGTAGCATTTGGCACCTCTGGTTCTATTATTCCATTTACAGTTTGTTCATCCAACACTATACGCACATTGCTTCTTAAAAAAAAAAAAAAAAAAAAAAAAAAAAGAAAAAACACAGCTAATCGATTGAAATAACAGCTACATTTCTATTATATTCCATTGTAAGATTTTTTGAATTTCTTTTTGTCCTAATGGCTTCAATGTAGTCGTACTTCTGTGATTGTTTAGTTGCATAGCAGCTGAATTAATCTTGTCTCTTATCAGATCAATTTAGCTTTGTTAATATCCATTCCATGAACTGCTGTTGTATGGTTTCTATCATGAAACTTCTAATCTCAGTTTCTTTTGGGCTCCCTCACTCCAATACTTAGAATTAAATGCTCATTTGAAATCATTGTAAGTTGTGAATTCTCCTAGCTTTAACATACCCCGCTGTGCAGCATCACCTGCCAAACGTCTTATCACAAACCATACCTCATTAAAATCTGACCAGGAATCAGGTAAAGTGCCCACAAATGCCTTTAGAAATAAAACGGGGTAAATACTGCATGAAGGTGAAAAGTTGGGGAATTTGTGATTTAAATCTTTGCTTAGTGTTGTTGTTAAGTCATCGCAGTTATTAGTTACTTTCCTGTTCTTTAACAATAAGTCTTCTACCTCTTTCTTTAGTTCTTTCTTTGTCTCCTCCAACTCGAAGATTTATTTTGTATTACTGCATGTGTGTTTGAACTAAAAAATATCACTGTTGTGAACTGTTGGTGTTCCTGACACAGCAGGTTTAGTCTTTGTAGATGTAGATGTAGTGTCTACCAATACTGTACTATGTACATCCTTACTAAATTAAAGTTTTTGTATCCTTGATTTCACTTCATTAATTATTAGGTACAAAACATAAGTATTTTTGTTAGTGTAAGTGGTGACATTGTTCTACTATATGAGTTCTCCCCACTGATTTGTCATTTTGTGCTTTGATAGTATGTACATGCTCTAAGGTACCACCTTGTTCAGTTTCCACTATTTCTAAGTGGCTATCTACTTCAGAAACATGATTGAAACTCATGTTCAATCTTGTTTCCAATGTGTTTACCCTACTGTTAAGTTGGGTAGTGAACACATAAAATTGCATTTCTAAATTCATGGGTATGTTGTCAATTTGTGACAATCTGTTATCTACTTGTGTGAACTTGTCATCCATATGCACGATTGTAGTATTTAAGTGATCTGACTGTTGTAAAACCGATTGCATTAACTCTTCCATGATCATGCTGTTATCTGTGTGTCCCATTGTATTATTTCCAGAGTAAAACAAATTTATATCTACCTCACATATTAATGTGGCTACACTGAACTATATACAACATAAGATGTCTTAATCATGAAATGGGTGTGGGTACATGCGATGTGATGGTCTGGCGTTTTATTTACTGTTTGTAACAGTAAGGTACTCATAATAATAGAATGTCTTAATGTCACTGTTACCTGACTGTAAACAATGCATTCACAGTTGTTGCAACCAAATTACTGTACTATTACTTCACTTTAATCTTTATATTTACGCAATCACAATACTTCATTTAAAAAAAAAATAATAAATAAATAATCAGATCAGAACCCACTGAGTTACGGTGTTTTGCAACTAATGGAGGGCTGCAAAGATGGTTGCTGTTTGTCGTCGTCTGCTGCTGTTGATGTCAGCATGCTGTCTCTTGATGGTTCATCAAATTGCGACCTGATGGACAGCTGCCAACTGGCCCAACCTTCTGTGCTCTGAACAACATGTAGGGCTATTTGTCAAGGGTGCTCCAATTATCTGTATATAGGTAAATGTAGTCGTACTTCTCTGGTTGTTTAGTTGCTTAGCAACTGAATTCCAATTGTGGTGTTATAAATATATTCATTCATGAACCAAAATTCCAATATATGGTAAACTTGATTATATTGTTCAAATTTGTTGAATTCTACATTTTGTGCTTTTGGTTGTACTGATTCTTGATGTTTCAGTGTCATACACTTGTTTGTATTGGCTCTTGAAAAGCAGCTTTAGTTTTGATTAGTATGCCTGTTACTGCCCTATATTGCTTCATAAGAATCGTTACTTCTAGAAAGATGAATGTACATTTTCACTATTTCCATATTGTCTAGTTGGTAGTGGCTTCTTGTATTAGCACTTTAACGTTTGTGCTCATATCTTCCTTATTGATCTTAAATCTTCTTACCCAATTTTTATTAAAAACCATGACTTGGTAACTTCGATCATTTAAGGCTTTTATTGTGCCTTTAAATACAACACATATTAGATGATAATTATCTTGTTATAGGAGACCTAGGTAATGAATAACAAGCATTTTTTTTTTCCTTTTTTTTCAATACTTATATTTATACATCATTGATGTAAACTTCTGATCATTGGTATTTTAGGGCAGCATGGCTGGTGCAGAAGACACTTTGCCGCCTTTGACTACGGTACCTGACAAGACTCCAAGCACGTCGTCAACTCTCTTGTAATGGCATGGAGACCAGGTGGAATATCTCATGCAATAATAAAACACATGAAACATGACTTGTCCCCTAATAATTATTTACATAATGATTAAACTTTATATTCTGAACAATTGACCTGGATACCAAAAGTGCGTATGATTCTACTAATAAAGCTTGTTAATTTATATTCAAATTAGATTTCACTTTCATTCAATGAAATTGTTTATTTCCAAACTTTGACTACAAAATACCTGGAAAAATCTTCCATCCACACCGTATCCCAAAGGATAACAAGATAAAAAGGCTTTGGTTTATGTTCAACTGGTAGCTTTACTTGCAAGTACAGAATTATTGTAAACAAGTTTGCAGAGGTGGCCATACATTTCTAAATAAACTTGCAGGAGATAAATTTATCAGTGTATTGTGCAGAGCAATGTGATTGGAGCATTGAATGAAATTTCCAAACGTTAATATAGTTCAGAGTTTGCAGCACACGTAAAGTTTTAGACTCCTTGCACAGATTTCTGAGTTCAATGATAGTGACAGAAAGACTACAAGGCTTCTCAGCTTATCTCCTCCAGAGCTTGGTCACATGACCAACTGCTGTAGTCAAGTTCATTACTTTCTGTGGCCCACCTTATCGGAATAAACTATTTTGTATACAGGGTGATTCAAAAATGCATGTAAATATTTCAAGGGTGTATTTGTGAGGTAAATATAAGACAAAAATGTTCTATACAATTTTTTCCATACTTGGCTTATTACAGAGTTATGAACAAAACAGGATAATACATTCAATACAACGTAAGGTATTTAATTCCCAGAGTTCACAGTTTAATTACAGTGCATTTGGACTAACAACGCAAACTGATAAATAAACGTGACGTAACAAACTGAAACAATTCCTCGCGAACACTGTATTAATTTAGGTCCTGTTGATTGAACTACAGCAATGCACAATAACTAAGGAAAATTGAAGCATTTTACAGACTGTACTGTACTGTACTGTATTTGCACAAATCTTAATGCAATGCATGTTCAAAATGCTGTCCCTGAACATGCAGACAGACCCGTGCTCGTCGCATCAATGATCTCTGCACATTACACAGTCCGTTCAACTCTCCACGAATAATTTCACAACCACCTTCAATTCTTTGTTGTAGCACTTCTCTGTTCGGTACTGCAGAAGAATACACCAATGTCTTTAGTCGGCCCCATAAATAAAAGTCTAAAGGGTTCAGGTCAGGTGATCTGGCTGGCCAAGCAATTGGTCCTCCGCGACCTATCCATCGATGTGGATACGCAGAATTGAGGTACGCCCTTACGTTGCGGCTGTAATGGGCGGGAGCACCATCGTGCATAAACCACATGGTGGCTCGTGTTGCAAGAGGGA
Organism: Schistocerca nitens; assembly: GCF_023898315.1. Taxonomy (NCBI): domain Eukaryota; kingdom Metazoa; phylum Arthropoda; class Insecta; order Orthoptera; family Acrididae; genus Schistocerca; species Schistocerca nitens. The sequence goes on along the minus strand of NC_064614.1, from coordinate 708,815,011 downwards.
CATCCTGTAACAATCCAGGCAATTCTCCCTCCAAAAATTCGCAGTACGCGTGCCCATTCAGCCTTGGAGGCAGAACATGAGGTCCGAGTAAGTAATTCCCCACAATACCACACCAAATGTTTATGGAGAATTGATGTTGATATCCACGCACAATTCTCGCGCCAGGATTCTCGACAGCCCACTGGTGCATATTATGCGAATTGATTACACCCGCACGAGTAAACATGGCCTCATCTGTGAATAATATCCGCCGAATGAACATTGGATCATTCAAATGACGCTCTTGTAACCACTGGCAGAATTGCTGACGGCGAGGATAGTCTTCAGGTGTCAATTCGTGCACTTTTTGCAGGTGAAATGGATGCAACTGTTGTCTCCGAAGCAGCCGCCATACAGTAGATTGTGGAAGTCGTACAGCTGCACTAATTTGTCTCGTACTGATAGATGGATCTTGGTCTACCAGGTCCAAAACATGTTCCTCGACGTTCACTGCATGCTCAAGTGGTCGACCTGAATGTGGCCCAGGACGAATGCCATACTCCCGCATACGTCTGTCCACAGATACAAACGTCTGATGACTTGGTAACCGTCTTCCTGGAAACAGCTCACTGTACCTTCGTCTTGCTGCAAGTGCATTTCCATCTGCTGCACCATACACAAGGTGCATATCAGCATACTCACTGTTTGAGTACATCATGTGCACGAAACCTTTAGCCTTCCGACGATGAATGAACGACAGGACGTACTTTTCCGTTACCAACAACATCAGCGCCATCTTCCGTACAGTAGGAGTAAACATCACGTGCAAACAAAAACAAACACTATTCATGCAGTTTCGAATCAACTGTTGGGAGATACGTATGTGAATTACGTACCAGAATATGGCATCCTGCTGCTTGCACTGCCGTCGTTTTGATACGGACATGACTTTCGTATTTAACGATAACTCTGGAATTAAACGTTTATGGAAAAACATTTATAGAACATTTTTGTCTTATATTTACCTCACAAATACACCCTTAAAATATTTACATGCATTTTTGAATCACCCTGTATATTATAAATTGTTAATGCATATATTCTTAAATCTATGTATGCGTACATCTTATTGCATAACTGACATATACACTGTGTCCTTTAATTTACTATACGTACTCCTGTTTTGGAAGGAAATCTCTGAAGCAAGTCAAATATATGTCCATATTCTGCTTATTGCTTTGGCACTAAGAGACTCAAAGCACATTTCTTAATGTTTTTACGAATATAACAAATCATATTTAAATAAATTATTACATCTTAATCTCTGTTGCAGTGTCAACAAGCTAACAATAAATAAGCATGTACCAAATCATGTTTTATCACAGTTTAAACAAATTATGAATGATTTAATAACTAGTTTTCGTGCATCATAAATAAACAAATATTTAAAACTTCAATGAAATTGTTTATTTCCAAACTTTGACTACAAAATACCTGGAAAAATCTTCCATCCACACTGTATCCCGAAGGATAACGAGGCCCGCTAGACATGTTAACATATAAACATGTTAATAATTTGTATTTATGGATTCTGCTAATTCAAGAAATGGCTTTGTATTTGCTGTATCTCAACAGTAGGCAGTTTTGGCAATTTTATTAGATATGCAATAATTTTGATGTGCTCGGTTATCAGGCGATGTTGGCTTTCACCTCCATATAGTGCTCAAAGGATCGGCCAATCCATTCATTTTGTCACATATTCTTATGGCCTAGTTTTTTCTGCAAGTTAAATACTTTGTACATGCTTTTTGCATTCAGTCCCCAGGAAACAATCCCGTAGCTAAGAACTAAGCACACATAGGCATAATATGTCACCGCAAGACATTGACTGCTACAGACTGATGCTAAAACATTAAGACTACAACACTGATAACATTCTTTTTGCTAGTACCTTTGTGTCCTCATTCCACATTATCTGACAACCAGTGCCCATCGTTAAAGACTTTAAGCTTGTTGCACAATCTACGGATTTGTCATTTGTGCTTAATGTGACAGTGTTGTTTCTCCTCTTTATCATGATCTGACGTGGTCTGCTCATGTGGCAAAAACAACGGTGGTCTTAGCCCATTATTGACCACCCTGAAACTGAGTTTATTCTGCGGCTGCGCTACTTGTGATTTAGTAAAGCCACCGAGTATCACTGAAGAGTAGGAGGAAACCCTTTACTACTTCCTTATTAGACATCATTTCTTCATGACCTAATGGCCCATGTTTTGATATCTAATGCTTCGCATTGGAATATTAGGTGTGGTGTGGTTTCAACCCCCTCACCAGATAGTCTACTATTAAAGTCTTCTTTCTCTATACCTATGGTATGTAGGTGTTTCTTAAAATTTCCATGATGTCATCAGTCCTACCATGAGTTTAATTTGTGTCCTGTTCAAATCTGGGATTACAGAACTTCTCTTGAAACATCTCTTTGGCATCCTTAGCTAGCCAAGTTTTTGTTTTCAGATCATAGGCCAATATTGTGAATGCAGCCTCCTGACCCAGCTATGTAGTTTTGATTGTACCATCACCTTGGTGATAATGCTTAGGAAAGGTTCCTGTCCAATAAATAAAGGCGAGGCACCTGTTCTGGCCAGCCTATCGGCATGTCCATTGCCATTATGTCCTGAGTGACCAGGAACCCACATCAGGTTTACCCTGTTGCTTTCCCCTAGTCTCACAAGGGCATCAAGGCATTCTGATATAATCTTGATCTTTGATCTCATTGCTGGACCTGGTAGAGAATTCAAAGCTGCTTGGCTGTCTGAAAGTTCTTCTTTGCACACACACTGATTGCAGATATTTGGGCCTGGAATACCTTGCCCAGCTTCCCTAAAGAAATTGCTCTCTCTAGTCTAGGCTCTATCACATATACCCTAGCTCCAGCACCTTCCTATGTTTAGAACCCAACACTTAACAAATACTATATCTCCTGAACAGTGCCAAGGCTCATTCTCCCACTGCTCCTTTCTTCCAGTTGTTAGACTGGAAACTTTGTTGAAGCAGCTGGAAGTTAGGAAGTTACTGTATGGTCAGCCAACATTTCCCCAACCATTTCTATATTTACCATATATATTTTGGTGTGAGATTCTAGACATGCTAGACATGCTAAAGGTACCCAGTTATTTCCAGTTTTTAACCTGTATGACCCTGCTACTGCCACCATTGCAACTGTAAGCTATAATAGGGGTACGTCCAGCATGGTCTCCATTCCAGCAGAGGGTGTGCAGCTGATTCCATGTGTTATGCCTAAGCAGGCCAATCTCTACGCCTTACAAAGTTTCGTAGTGGCCACCATGTGTTCTACATCATTTCGCCATACACTTTAGGCCCATACATTATCACAGGTGTTATTACAATAGTGAATATCCAGTACATATTCCTGGGGTTTTGGTCCCAGTTTTTACCACAGGCTCTTCTACTGGTCATAAGAGTACATTTTGCCTTGGAACATACCTTATTTATATAAGGGATATGTCATAGTTTTGCATCCAGGGTTACCTAAAGATTCTGTCTACTGGTAGAGTTTCATTGAGGAACTTGAGATTCCTGTACGTATGCTGAACTGGCTTTCTTGTGGATGGTACAACAACAGTTTTCTTGGGACTGATCATAACATCCTGTTTTCCACAGTGTCCAGTGCAGATTGTATCATTTTGCCAATGGTAATAGCAAATTTTCCAAGTATTACTGTGACTAAATCAGCTGTGTATCCTTGGAAAAAGTAGCCTTCTAGCATTTAACTCTTCAGTGAGTTCACTCGTGGAATGAGCACACGAAGGTAATAGCAAAAAGAATGTCGTCAGTGTTGTAGTCTTAATGTTTTAGCATCAGTCTGTAGCAGTCAATGTCTTGTGGTGACATACTATGCCTATGTGTGCTCAATTCTTAGCTATGGTATTGTTTCCTGGGGATCGAAAGCAAAAAGCATGGACAAAGTATTTAACTTGCAGAAAAAAAAGGCCATAAGAATATGTGACAAAATGAATGGATTGGCCGATCTTTTGAGCACTATACAGAGGTGAAAGCCAACATTGCCTGAAAACTGAGTGCATCAAAATTATTGTATATCTAATAAAATTGCCAAAACTGCCTACTGTTGAGATACAGCAAATACGAGGCCTTTTCTGGAATTAGAGCGGAAGTCATAAATACAAATTATTATATATTTATTTGGTAACAAGTCTATTGATCACTGAAGTTTAAATGTTTGTTTCTTTATGATGGATGAAAACAAGTTATTAAACTATTCACAATTTGATTAAACTGTGATAAAACATGATTTGGTACACCCTTATTTACTGTTAGCATGTTGACAGTGGAACAGAGATTAAGATGTAATAATTTATTTAAATATGATTTGTTATGTTCGTAAAAACATTAAGAAATGTGCTTCGAGTCTCATACTGCCGCAGCAATAAGCAAAATATGGACATATATTTGACTTCCTTCAGAGATTTCCTTTCAAAGCAGAAGTAATATAGTAAATTAAAAGGACACAGTGTAGACATTAGTTATGCAATAAGTTGTACGCATAAATAGATTCAAGAATATATGCATTAACAATTTATAACATATACAAAACAGTGTATTCCGATGAGGTGGGCCAAGGAAAGTAATGAACTTGACTACAGCAGTCATGTGACAAAGCTCTGGAGGAGGTAAGCTGAGAAGACTTGTAGTCTTTTTGTCACTATCATTGGAGGAGTGAACAGGGGCTTCTGATCTTTGGTGTTGGAGCAGCGAAGGTACTTTAAATGGATTTCGGTGGAACTTAGAAATCTCTGCAAGGAGTCAAAAGTTTTACGTGTTCTACAAACTCTGACTTACATGAATGCGTGGAAATTTCATTCGATGCTCTGATCACATTTCTCTGCACAATACAGTGATTCATTTACCTACTACAAGTTAATTTAGAAATGCATGGCCACCTTTTTGCACTTGTTTCCAATAATTCTTTACTTGCACGTAAAGTTACCGGTTGAACATAAACCGAAGCCTTTTTACCTCATTATCCTTAGGGATACGGTGTGGATAGGTTTTTCCAGGTATTTTGTAGTCAAAGTTTGGAAATAAACAATTTCATTGAATGGAAGTGAAATGTAATTTTGAATATAAATTAACAAGCTTTATTAGTAGAATCATACGCTCTTTTGGTATCCAGGTCAATTGTTCAGAATATAAAGTTTAATCAGTACGTAAATAGTTATTAGGGGACAAGTCATGTTTCATGTGTTTTATTATTGCATGAGATATTCCACCTGGTCTCCGTGCCATTACAAGAGAGTTGACGACGTGCTTGGAGTCTTGTCAGGCACGGTAGACAAAGGCAGCAAAGTGTCTTCTGCACCAGCCATGCTGCCCAGAAATACCAATGATCAGAAGTTTACATGTACCACAAATATCAGGAATTTGATAAAACATCAAATCTCCAACATCACTGCAGACAGAAAAAGATCCTCCAAAACGGTACCAATGATGACTGAAGAGAATCGTTCAATGTGACAGAAGTGCAACCCTTCCGCAAATTGCTGCAGATTTCAATGCTGGCCATCAACAAGTGTCAGTGTGTGAACCATTCAATGAAACATCATCAATATGGACTTTCGGAGCCAAAGGCCCACTCGTGTATCCTTGATGACTGCACAACACAGGGCTTTACACCTCGCCTGGGCCTGTCAACACTGGCACTGGACTGCTGATGACCGGAAGCATGTTGCCTGGTTGAAGGAGTCTCGTTTCAAATTCTATTGAGTGGATGAACGTGTACAGGTATAGAGACAACCTCATGAATCCATGGACCCTGCATGTCAGCAGGTAACAGTTCAAGCTGGTGGAGGTGCTGTAATCATGTGGGGCATGTGCAGTTGCAGTGATATGGGACCCTTGATATGTTTAGGTATGATTCTGACAGGTGACACACACGTAAGCATTATGTCTGATCACTTGCAACCGTTCATGTGCATTGTGTATTCCGATGGACTTGAGCAATTCCAGGAGCACAACGCGCCACCCCACACATCTAGAATTGCTACAGAGTGACTCCAGGAACACTCTTCTGAGTTTAAACCCTTCTGCTGGCAGTGAAACTCCCCAGATGTGAACGTTATTGAGCATATCTGGAATGCCTCCAACTTGCTGTTCAGAAGTGCTCTCCACCCCATCATACTCATGGTGATTTTGCCTGACTGACAACTGATTCTTGACTGTAGGACCTTCAAACAGAAACCCTTTTGGTCTCTCCTTTCTACATCGTAAGATACATTGTCACACTGCCTCTGTCCTCATCTGCAGATGTATGGGAACAAAGGTGCATGCAAAAAAAATCAGTGGAAAGAATGTACTTCACAGATGAATGGTCTCGTATCCACACTGCCTCACTCTACTTCTACATGTACATCCATTCTCTGCAAACCACTGTAAAGTATTTGGCATTGTACGAGTCATTAGGGCTTCTTACTGTTCCATTCCCATGTGCAAGCATGGGAAGAATGATTGCTTAAATGCCTCCATGCTAGTTGTAATTAAACTAATCTTTTCTTTGCAGTCCTTATGGGAGTGATATGATGGGAGTTGTGGTACATTCGTGTATATTGTTCAAGCAGTCTAGTATGCATCCATTTCTTTGCTTGACAATTTGTGCCGTATTTATTGTGATAAAATGTGACAAGAAAATAAAACACAAAGGTAACTGTGGATAAAATGTATGTAAATAATGGATGTACTGTATGTGTGAAATACACAGTGGTTGTAACATTTTGTTTGCAAATTTGAGAAGAATGTCATAGCAAGATTTTTATTTGCTGCTTGGGAAATTGAGAACTTGTCTCTCTTGGTGAGCTAGTCTTATGCATAACAGTTTCTGCAGTGATAAGACTGGCAATCATCTGTTATTTGGTGACTCATATACCAGTTTGAGCTGTTTATTTTGCTTTTCAAAACAAAGCATTTAAGTGATTACGCCTGAAACAGAGAAATATTTAAGGGAAGTTATTACTGATTACGAGAAGATTAATTGGCTTTCATTATGTCATTTGTATGTTATTTTATTAAAAAATTGTTTACCCAACTTCACACAAAAAAGGTTATAGATTAACATTCTTGTACGCGACAAATCTGGGACAGTCATAAGCCCCAGAATCCACCAAAGAGATGATGTTTTCCTAATTTGTAATTTTTTGCATCTTCAGGATCCTTCATTCTAATTTCTAGTAATTTGTTGAGGAGCTCCAAGTGTGCCTTCTTTTTCTGTTGTTTTGTTGTCAGGTTTCATCAGGGGGTGCATATGGTGGGTGAAATGCCTGATTTCTGTGCAATTGTCTGCCTCTACCCAAAGCAAATTTGCTCAATCTAACCAAACCACCTTAGGTTTCCCCTTTTGGTTCTGCAATTCCCTCATAATATTTTATTATTCATGGATATTTTTTAGTGAAACCCAAGAGAAAAGTATCATTCTGCTCCGCAAAACAAAGACATGGGAATTTTTCAAAGTGGCAACAGGGACTCCTGAAAGCTCCAAAATGAACTGATTTGAATTGAATTTTATTATTATTATAGAGACCAGAGAGGTCATCTGTGGGATGACAAGTGTCAGTAGTTATTATGGTAAGCCCATAAACAACATATGATTCAGTGTTGTAGCATTAAATATGTCAATGTATTACTGATAGAGATATTTACTATCCTAAAAGAAGTATGCATTTTGTAACTGTTCAGTGACATATCACATCCTAATTCACCAAATAGAATAATAGAAATGTTAAAGTCACACCATTACCCTAGTCCCAATTAAAAATTCATATACTGCATGAGGATTCAGTTCTAAAAGAAATTCTTTGATTTTTCTTTCACATTGTTGATCTGGTAGCTCTGTGATACACTGAGGTATATATTGAAATGTGTAATTGATTTATTTACAAAGCACTTCAGTGATTTTATAGTTGCAGTGAAATGATACCAGATGATATTTGTTCTTGGTATTGTATCTATGGCATGTGTCATCATACTGCTGTTATCTATAATAGTACTCCTAGATGTGGCACTACATGCTACAAGATATATAATGATGGCAGAACCAAAATGCCCGCATCTCGTGGTCGTGCGGTAGCGTTCTCGCTTCCCACGCCCGGGTTCGATTCCCGGCGGGGTCAGGGATTTTCTCTGCCTCGTGATGGCTGGGTGTTGTGTGCTGTCCTTAGGTTAGTTAGGTTTAAGTAGTTCTAAGTTCTAGGGGACTTATGACCACAGCAGTTGAGTCCCATAGTGCTCAGAGCCATTTTCATTTGCAGAACCAAAATCTTTAGTTTTCTGGAACTATGTCTGCAACGGAGTCTGTGAAACATACTGTATATTACCGTCACGGTCTTCTTTTATATTTTAAATGCAGTAGATGCATTCTTTTGATGACCTCTTGGAATGGTGCCATGGGCTGTATGGCGTATGGTATAATAGAAAACTTTCAGTAGAATACTAAAACTACAGCATAATTTATTCAAAGAAAATACACATTGTCCCAAGTAAATTAACAGTACTAAATTCCTGTTTCAGTTTCATGCTACAATTCCACATAATATGTTGGTTATGTGCTCAGATTCATACAGAGGGATTTTGCATTACACTAAGCTTCAACATTATCAGCAGTCTGATCTATACAGTGCAGTCACAGTAATGTGTCCACTGCCTCTGTTCAACATCAGTGGGCAAGAACCACTCACTAGCAGTGAAGGCTGTACAAAGTTTACTAGGTGAATGTGGAAAACAGGGCAGTCATTGTCATAATGCAGAAATGAAGTGATTTATGTTACTTCCAAAAGGGCATAATCATTGGCTTCCAGGCCAAAAGTGGAAGCATTTCGAAAGCAGCTAAGTTTGTGAACTGTTCACGTGCCACCATGGTTAAATATACTGTAGATGGCAAAATGGCACTATTCAAAATGGCACCAAGGCAAATGTGGTGTACCATGACCCATTAGGGGTAAATGTGTGCAGGTGAACAAATATGCAACTGTTGAGCAACTGACCATCCAGATTGGCCAAAGTTCGTGTCCAGTCCTCAGCAAATAAGACAGGAACTGAAACAGAGCAGCAAAGCAACAGCTGAAATGCAACTCTGTTTTCTAATGTCTCTTTACAAAGGAAAACATAGGAGCATTGCTACAAAGTAACTCTTATACCACTGAAAAGATGAGAACTCAGTATTAGTGCCAGTGGTGTTGAGAAACAGCTGAAATGGTTGAAACTAAACAGAGCTCCAGGTCCTGAGCAAATCCCTATCAGACAAATCCCTATCAGATTCTATGCTGAATTTGCAGTTGAGTTAGTCCCTCTTTTAACTATGATCTATCATAGATTCCTCTAACAGAAAACTGTTCCCACTAGTTGAAAGAAAGCACAGGGCACATCTGTCTACAAGAAGGGTAGTAGAAGTGATCCACAAAACTACCACCCAGTACCCTTGATGTTCATTTGTTGTAGAATCTTAGAACATATTCTGAGCTCAAATGTAATGAGATATCTTGAACAGAATGACCTCCATGCCAACCAGCATGGATTCTGAAACACTGATCATGTAAACTCAGATCTTACTTTTCTCACATGACATACTGAAACCTTTGGATCAAGGTAGTCAAGTAGATTCAGTATTTGTTGATTTCCAGACAATGTGTAATGCACCTATGCTTATTATCAAAATTATGATCATATGGGTACCAAGTGAAATTTGTGATTGGACTGAGGATCTGGTGGTAGGGAGGATGCAGCATGTTATCTTGGATGGAGAGTAGAAGTAATTTTGGGTGTGCCCAGGTAGTGTATGTTGGGATCTTTGCTGTTCATGTTCTATATTAATGACCTTGCAGACAATTTTAATATTATCTCTTGACTGTTTGCAGTTGAGGCAGTTATCTATAATAAAGTACTGACTGAAAGAAGCTGAATAAATATTCAGTCAGTTCCTTATAAGATTTCAAAGTGGTGCAAAGATTGGCAACTTGCTTTAAAGATTCAAAAAAGGAAAACTGTGCACTTCACAAAACGAAAAAAATGTAATATCCTAAGACTATAATGTCAGTGAGTCACACTTGTAATTGGCCAACTCATACAAATACCTGGGTGTAAGACTTTGCAAGGATATGAAATTGAACAATCACATAGATTCAGTCATGGGTAAAGCAGGTGGTGGACTTCAGTTTATTGGTAGAATACTGGGAAAGTGCAATTTGTCTACAAAGGAGATTGCTTACAAATCACATGTGTGACCGATTCTAGAATATTGCTTAAGTTTGTGGGACCCTTACCAAAGAGGACTAACAGGGGATATTGGACATATACAGAGAAGGGCAGCATGAATGTTCACAGGTTGGTCTGACTCATGCGAAAATGGTTCAGGATGCTAAAGAAACTGAACTGGCAGACTCTTGAAGATAGACATAAACTATCCCCAGAAAGTTTACCAACAAAGTTTCAAGAACTAACTTTAAATGATGATTCTAATAATATGCTACAATCCCCTATGTACCGCTCATGTAGGGATCGTGTGGATAAGATTAGAATAATCACAGCATGCACAGAATCATTCAAACAATGATTTTCTGTGCTTCATATGTGAATGGAATGGGAAGGAACCCTAATAATACAGTGAGATTTACTATTTGCTATGCATTTCATGGTGGTTTGTAGAGTATGGATGTAGATGTAGATGAACCTAGGGGCTGCCAACAGTGTCTTCTCAATGATGCTCAGTGAAATTGCTGCACATGGGCCTCCACAGCAGGTGCCTGGTTCTGACTGCTGTTCATAAGTGAAGAAGGTTGGAATTTTCATGCTAGTACCACAGCTGGAAATCCACCACAGTGCTGACAGGTGGCATTTTCAGATGAATCAATTTTATGCTCCATCTGACAGATGGCCATTGGCTTGTACAGCTTGAAATATCTGAAAGGGTACATCCTGCAGTTATTGTTGGAAGGGTCCAGGCCTGGATGAGGAAGCATTATGGTTGGGGAGTGTTTTTTGACATTCCCTGGTTGATCTCATCATTCTAGAAGGCACAATGGATCAGCTAAAGTAATAATCTATCCCTTGGAAAATGCTTTCACTCCTACATGCAGTTCATTGTTCCTCAAAACAATGGCATCTATGAGCAGGACAATGCAACATACCACATAGCTCGTAGTGTATGTGTATGGTTTAGAGAATACCAGGATGAATTTATGTATGCCCATGGGCACCAAACTCAATGAATTTAAACCCTATCGAGAATCTGTGAGACCACCTTGATTGGGCTGTCAGGCTGTTCACACGATGGATCCTCATCTGAAAAACCTAGTACAGCTGTCCATGTCACTGGAGTCAGCATGGCTCCACACCTTCCAGAACCTCATTGATTCTCCTCCTGCTTGCCTCACAGTGGACCACACTGCAAAGGGTGGCTGTTCAGGCTTTTGACAGGTGGTGACATTAATCTGACTGGACAGTGTATTTCATATTTCAACAGCCTTGTTGTTTCAGATGTTATGCAGACAGATGATCAATAAATTAATTGCCCCATTACAATATAGGACAAGTCATTAATATAAATAATAGATAAGACTGGACCTAGCACTGAACCCTTAGGAATAACCTCTTGTACTGGAAGTCAGACTCTTTGCCATTAACAACTGCTTTCTGCATTGCATTACTTAAATAAGATTTCAACAACACATTTGTAATTTCATAATATTTCAACAGCATTTTCTGTTAATCCATAAGATTGCAGTTTATCAAATAATATCCCATGGGTGACAGTGTCAAAAGCTTTTGAAAAATAAAAAAATCTGCTGTAAACCAATGATCTGTTTTCTAGATTAAAAAGGCACATTCTTAAAAAGAAAAAGGGTGAAGGGTGAAGTACAAGACAGCAGACATGAAAGTTTTGAGTTCACATATCACTTCTTTCAGTTATGTCAATATTTGTTAATGCGAAAAGTGCTAAGGCATATTGTTCTGCAGAGACAACAATGAACTGTAGCCACCCCCACCCTCCCCTCTCCTTCAGCTAGCAGTGTTAGTCAGTTCAAAGGCCAGAGGCCAGGGTGTATCATCTGTAGTATGAGCACTCCTAATAAAGCACTATATTGTTCAAGCCAACCTTCAGGTGGATGACAGCTTTACCTTACCTATTGTTATTTTAGTTTGTTTCCTGGTTGTAGGTCAGTTACAATACTATACACAATAACTGCTGCACATATTAACCTAATTACTTAAGTAAACCAGAATTAAGCATAAGTGATAAAATGTAGATACATGAATCGATGGAATCGAATGCCACTGCATAATATTTAGTAAGACATTAGAAAATCATGGATGGAATACAAATATTGTGACAGTAGAAGATAATTGCTCAAAGTATGGAGAAAGTGTTGAACAGTAAGTAAACTTACAAACAAGAAGCTTAGTTTTCTAACTTGCATTCCAATTCAGAGCACAATACTTGTATAATAGGTTGTGGAGAACATAGTTAACTTACCAGTAGATTATTGGTCAGTTATCATCATGTTGTAAATAACATGCAAAAATGAGCAAGCCAATTAATAATAATAATACTAATAATAAAAAATTATGCCTTATTATTATTATACAACTAATACACAGGCATTAAAGTCTGATGCATATTATCCTTTCTGCACAGCTCACCTACGTGATTTGCTACTCACAAAAGTCAGCTATGGAGATTATGGAAGATGGGAATCTTATGGACCGAGTTCGAATTCTTCTTCAACGAGATTTAGCATATTATCAAGATCATCAGACAGTACTTCAAGAGAATTTGTGTCCTGGAGTAGTTGGAGGTTTATTGGATTTTCCTCATTACTCATCTTTTGCTGCAGTAAAATTGATCATCTGGTGGGAAGAGGCCTATGTTGCTGCCTATCAAAGACCATCAGGCCTTCTTGGAAATGTAGTCTCAGAAGATAATGGCAACAATGAAGATGACCGTGGATGTGGTGGTGTTGCAACCACTTCCAGCCCACAAGAATTTCTGTCAGTTGTAACTAGCTCAGCTGGGCAAATGCTTGAACACCTACACACATTAAGTCAAGAAGCACTTGACCACGCTGACCTTACTGTACTTACAGGAACACTTGGTGCTGCAGCAGTCATAAAAAACTGCTTATGGTGCTATAATGAGCAACTTAAAAAAAGAGCAGAGGAAACGGGATCTCCAAAATCAGATGACAAGTCAGTATTAATGTTTAGAAATACTTAAGTTAACTAATTCTAACATTTTTATTTTTACTCTATATCTTGGAGATCTAGAAGACCTTGTTATTTATTTGTAAATTCATTTCAATTGAGTGTAAATGTCTTCAATTTTATTTTATTCAAGTTTGTAATTTTCAGCAACAGTAATATTATTCCCCTAGGATAAATCCCAATCTGTTATTTGATTTCCAGGGACAACGAAGGATAATATTTTATGTATTGCACAGCCATAATATTTATATGTTTGTTGGATTTGAGATCAGTGTTTCATCAGAATTGTTTTATTATTGTGTTAAAAATATGAATATATGAATGTTTTTATCAGGAATGCCATGAAACATAGCCTAGCTGTGCTTTAAAAATGGAAACTGCTTACAAATAGAACTAACATATCTTTAAAAAAAGGGGAGGGGACAGAATATAAAAAGAATAGAACAGTATTCATTTGGGTCATTATCAAACAGATAACATTTAAGAAATGTAATAGAAATAAGATTAGCTTCTCTGGTACTAGCTGCAGGAGAAAGGCAGGTAGTGTTCTGTGCTCCATAAGTCATGTTTGTGGTAAACATTGCAATGTGGAATTCAACAACTGACAAAAGATTTCAAAATTGTGAATGGTTATAAGTGACAACTGTTATACTGTTCAAGAATTCCTGTATGGTGTGTAAGGAGAGACAAGTTTCATCTACATTGGAAACGCTTCTGCTGTCTGCCAGACATCTTGCTTCCAGAGGCAGATTGTCAATGAGTTTTCTGGTAGTTTATTTCAATAATTTCTGTGCCAAGGTAGAGTCACTAAAGAAAAATGCAAATCACTTTCTCTTTCTAGTATAGTATCAATGATTATTTCTATTACTCCAAAATCTCAATGGACTGTTAACAACAAATTTCATCAGTGAATAAATGTACTTGAGGCATGTGGTTAATATTCCCAGTTACTTATAGAGATGCCTGGCAAGATGTACATGTGCAAATCACACACACAGTTCTTTTGTTCGACGAATTTTTTTGCCCTGGTGAAGGTTTACCCCAAAATATTATTTCATAGGATGCAAATGAATGAAAATATGCTTACAGTGTCAACTGATTTTGTGTCCCCAAAATAGGCAAATATTCTTAAGACAAAAGTAGCTAAACCCAAATATTTTAATAGGTCTACTTTATGATTTTTCCAGTTCAAATTTTTGTCAATATGCACACTCAAGAACTTACAACTTTCTACCCTGTTTATTCTTTTTGTTAGTGCACTACGTAAATAGTAGTTGGGATATTTTTCACAGTACCATACTGGATGATCAGTGATTTTTCAAAATTTGAAGCTATTTCATGTGTGCAATGCCAGTTAATAAGTTTAATGAAAACATCATTTACTATTTTCCCTGGTGAGGCTTCTTTACTTGGCTTGACAATAATACTTGCATCATCTGCAAAATGACTAAGTCTACCCCTGTTTCAAATAAAGTGGTAGATCTTTAACATAGAGCAAGAAGAGAAATGAGACCATGATTGAATCCTGCTGAATGCCCATTTTCATTTCCCACATAATATGGAGTCTCTCTTGGTATTACTCATACATCCTTGTGTAAGTTTCTGCATCATGTTTAAATAGGAACCAAAACAGGCATGTGCCAAACTATGTATCACATTTTCATAATGGGGATCTACACTCGATAGTAATGGAGACTTGCCCTGACTTAATCAACAAATTGAGACATGTTGTAGAAACCTCCCTGGAGCAGTAAGCAATCCAACCAAAATCCAGTTCATTCAGTGTCAGAGTCCAGCCTGTTACTATCAGAGTCTGAGTAGCCACCTGTAAACCAAGTATACAGCAAGGACCATACCAATAGATAGCAGCACACACTCCCACAGCATCAATATTGTGATAGAATTTCAGTTGCTCAGACTGGTCCTGGGCCAATTTATATGCAGGAGTCTGGAAGATGTAGCCTCATCAGAGGTGGTATGTGTTCAGACTGCAGCTGCCACAGGTAAGAGCAGTGGGTTCGTGTCCATGGATATTGATGCAGAAGTCTGGGGCAGGATGAATCTCAATGGAAGCTGCATGAGCTGTCATGGGACCAGTGGGTCTGCCATGAGATGGAGAAACATGGAGCTGCTGACGAGCATGGTGGAGACAAAGCTGATTTTGATGATGCTGCAGGAGCCATGCGTGGAGGCCACAATATGCAAAGTGTGGCTCTAAAATAACATAACTGTTGCTGTGAAATGTTTTATTTCAGAAATGTACAGATTTAGTTATTGTCACCCTCAATATACTCCCCTTCTCTATCCCTACAACACTCCATCTGAATTTTCTATTCAGGGAAACGATACTGGAAGTCTTCATCTGTGAGCTCCTTGATGATGCATCCTGCTTTTTTTTCTCTGCCTCAACAGACTAAAATCTTGTTCCTTGCACATTTGACCTTTGGAAATAGAGAAAGTCATATGGTGCTAGGTCAGCAAAAAGGTGGGTGGTCTAACACTGTGATGCTGTATTTTGCTAGAAACTTATTAGCACACGCTGTGGTATGTCCCTGAAGTAAGCGTTTATTCTTATGACAATTATTTTTCTGGAAAAACAAAATAGCAGCTCTCGCACAAACAAAGGCCATGGCCAACTGATTTGTCTACAGACAGCAGAGATGCCACATTTGACTCAGAAGGCTTCAAACTTCATAAGTCCTGCTCATTGGTCTTTGGCACATGTGGAGTTCCTCTGTGGCAGCATCAGTCCCATTATTTTACAGCCACACCTCATACATTACAGACCATTAATGGCGGAAGATCCTCATACAGATCCAGGGTGGGAGACACCTGAATTCATGGCTGCATTCTGGGGTGCTTACATGGAAAGGAGGTGTTTTGGTGAAAACTGCCCTTGTCAAAGACTCAGCATGAGTGTGATGGAGGTGGGCATGAAGCCACTCCACTGGGCTTTGTCTTCAATAGAGTACTCCTGTAAGATGCCAGAAAAATAGATGCAGTGTTGGATATCATTTACTTGTGGAGATGGCTCTTGAAAGGGTGGATAAAGTGTTCCACACAATTGTAAAGGGTCAGGTGAAAGGGTGCAGTATGAAGGTGTTGAATCCTGTTATGGCAACAAAACTATTCAATCATGGGAAACCAAAGTGTGTGGGATGCCTTCAAGGGCAAAGATATGTTCCATGGCCATGATGATAGTGACAGAAGTGATCAGGGACATGTGGAAGACAAAAGGGACATGAGAAAAGGAATAAATCCACAACAAATCAGATGGAGCCAAAAAATGGTACAGTGAAATCTAAGTGGATATACTCCCAGGACTGTACAGTGTAAGGCCAGGCAGAGAACTGTTGGGGGGGTGCAGCTTGACGGGCCTGACAGGCAGAACATTGATGGAAAAAGTACATGATGTGTGAACCAATACTGGTGCAGAATGTGTACTGTGCGCTCAGCCTTTCTTCCAGGTCACATCCCAGTGTGCGCTGTGCAGTAGGTGTTGCACTCACAGCCAAAGGGAAGGAGGAATCAGAATGTGACAGTGACCTCCTGAGGGCTGCAATGGAAACTCTTGGCTTAGATAAAGCTGATTTCCCTGTGACCATTAGGGGTGGAAAATGGTATAAACAGTTGTCTCTGGCCATCTGTGTTGTGCAAAGTGAGTGAGATGGCATTAATGTGTGGCCCTTGCAGGTGGTGGCCATGACATCATGATGTTCAGTGGTAAAGCTGAAATGGTCAAACCCAGATCTGAATTAAGCTGGAAACATACCAATTTCTGTTGGTTAAAAGATGGGTTGGGGAACTGGGACAGAGCATCCCTGTTAGCATGTAACTTCACTGACCAATAGTGTATAAAACAATGAAAATAAGACAAATATTTTGCTGGAAGTGTTGGGCATTTTGGTTGGTAAGCAAAGTTTGAGGCCGAAGATGGTAAGCTATGGCTATTGGTCCATGACCAGATAAAAATTTCTGACCATAAAGAATAACTGAAATTTTTGGACTACATAGATGATAGTGTGGGTCTCCAATTTAGTTTGAGATTACTTTTGCTTGGAGATGGATAAGATAATAGAAGCATGTGGAATATGGTGGTTATGGGACAGGACCATGAGGGAATGCATCAGTCATTACCAACAATAGTAGATCATGGGTAGTATGTTGTTGAGCATGGTGGCTGTTTAATTCAATCTTACTGGAGGGCTTGTTAACTTGTGATCATTTGAAATGCATTCTTTATCACTGTAGCTGGTTCACTTGGTGAGAGAGATCAACCAGTGTTGTTATGAAGTGGCCATGTTAGTTGATGTTATATGGAGACACTTGTAGGTCTTTTACATTCATGGATAACTGCATGTTGTTAATTACCATGACACAATCTTCCACTGGTTTAAGTCCAAACAATGGAAACTCCATGTAGGGATATCAACAATGTAGGGAAAGATTGATTGCTACTTACCATAAAGAAGACACGTTAAGTTGCAGACAGGCTAAATTAAAAGACACACAAAGCTTTTGGTCACAGCCTTCATCAACAAAAGAGAAATGGAGAAACACACATCTTTCATACACACGAGCAAGCACACCATACGCACACATGACCACTAACCCCATCAGTGCAGGCCAGTCTGCAACTATCACATGGGATAACAGCAGCAATGTGGAGGGGGAGGGGAACGGGAAGGGATAGTAGTGAGTGGGTGGGGGAGCTGGCAGTCATGTGTGTGAGAGTGTGCTTGCTTGTGTCTACAAATGGTATTTGTTTCTCTTTTGCTGATGCAGGCTGTGGCTGAAAGCTTTGTGTAAGTGTCTTTTAATTCTGTCTGCAATTTAATGTGTCTTCATTATGGTAAGTAGCAGTCTATCTTTTCCTGCCTTATTGGTTTGAGTCTACTAGCCGAGAGTTTGATCCTTTTGCTGCCAGCTTCTGAAGCAAGTGTTTGATGTTGTGAAGGTGGTCCTGTGGAGTCACAGTTGAGGGGTTTGGTGCAGAAACAGTGTTACCCACAAATATCCATTTTTTTTAATAATTTTGTGTTTTTTGTTATGTCATTACACTGCCTATCATTTTTATACTTCTTTTAGGTAACATTCAGGAGTAAAACATTTGTGGTGTAACTTGTAGACAACTACTTTGAAATTAATTGAGTGCAAAATTGGTGTAACTCACTATGGATTCAGTTAGTGAAGAAAATCTGAGAGATTCTGGTTCTGATCAAGAATATGTTCTACATGCTTCTTCATACGAAGATGACTCTGATTATGAAACCCCCAAAAAGAAGCTTAAAAAGAGAAATGTGGGAAGACAAACCAGTGCTGCAACAGCAAACGATACACAATTGATACACAAAAGTAAAAGAGGTAACCCTACTCCCACAGATCCTGGAAATGACAGACAAGTGCCAAGTACATCATCTAAAACAACAGTTTCCGTCATTGAAGGAGATGAAATTGCTGATCTGGATGTGATCCTCCTACTATTCGAAAAAAGGGTAGAAAGAGAACAAGGAATCCTGATTTGTGGAAACAAAATGTAAAGAAGATGGACATGTTGCTGGCAATTACAAGAAGTTTAGTTTTCAGAAAGTACAATCCAAATCAAGAATACCTTAATCCCGAACTGAACATTGCCAAAATGTATCGTTTGTATTTGGATTGATGTAAAGAATGAGATTACATCCCAGTAAAGAAATCTCTTTGTAGTCAGGTATTTACCCCAGATTTCAATCTTTCATTCCATCCACTGCATTCTGATATGTGTAAAAGTTGTGAAACTAAGAAAACAGAAATAGCTGCTTCAACTGATGAAAATGAAAAGAAAATGCTGGAACTGTCACATCAATTACACCTTCAAAGAGCTGAACTGGGCTAGGTCCCAAATGAAGGAAGATGTAGAACTGGCCAGATCTGATCCTGAGATGTTTGTTATAGCATTTGATTTGCAGAGTGTTCTTTCATTGCCTAAACTCCCAGTTTCTGAGATATATTATCTAAGGCAGTTAAGCTGCTTCAATTTCTGTACCCACAATCAAGTGGAAGACAAAGCTTCCATGTATTTCTGGACAGAGGCACAGGCAGGTAGAGGATCACAAAAAATTGCTTCATGTATTTTGTATTATGTGAAAAATCTTCCCTTGCATATACAGAAATTTGTCTGCTATAGTGATACGTGTGGGGGACAGAATCGAAATTTTGATCTGTCTCTTATGTTGCTGTATATTGTCATGAATCCAGATATTAGTGTTGAGACAATTGAGCTGAAATTTTTTGTATCAGGACTCTCTTTCATGGCCCGTGACCAGGATTTCTCATGTATAGGTAATGTGATGAAGAAAGAACAATATATTTTTGATGCTGAAAGTCTTATTAGCATTATTGGGGCGACAAAGAAGAAAGGAAACAAATTTCAAGCCACTCATCTACAGGAAGATGATTTTAAAAGCTTAGCCTTTGAAAGATATAACTATTAAGAAGAAAATATGTATGGACAGTGACAAAATCAACTGGTTGAAGGTACAATGGCTGAAATTTCACAAAGAAAAAGCTTTTGAAATCGATTTCTCTGAATAGTCACAATCACATTCTGTGTGTTGTTATTGGATGTAGAACCATTTGTTCACAAGGTGCTTATGCTAACACATTTCCAAAACCATCACTTTGGTTCCCAGTTTATTTGTTTTCTATAGCTCTGTTAAGGTATATTTAATGTCTAGCTTTCTTTTCATCATGTCTCTTTCAGTTCTGATTAAATTGAAATTTACTCTGCTTTTCTTGCATCATGAATGTTCCTTCTAACTTCAGTGAGATTCTCCACAGTTATAACATTTTATTAACAGTTGTGAACAGTTGATCTCACAGAAGTGAACCATATGAACCTCTATTAATTCTTATTGATTCTAGATTGACATGAATCCTGTGGGTCCAGTGTCTAAGACTAAAGCCTTCTCTGTTTGACATTTTCAGGGTATTGCATTGGATGTGAATATCAAAGTGGCTTGATGAATCAATATCATACCAAGATACCATCATCAGATGATTGATGTGCTCAGCAGGAATTGTAGTGGAGTGAACAGTGGCACAGCACTTCAGTACATCAGATCACCTGGTGATAGTGGTGTTTCAGTTTGACATTGAAATAATGTACCACTTTGACAGTTACATTCAATATAAAAGCTGAAAAATTTTCCTTCGAGTCCAGTGTTGTTTTCCAAAATATTTACAAATTAAACTAGTTATTTGTTAGTGGCACATATAATTGACAGTAAGAGAATCTGTAGTCTGTGTGTTTCACCAGAATATGACAATGAAAACAATCAATTATTGACAAAATAATTAATTGGACAGATAAAAAATCTACTGACCAAGCAGTGGCAGAATACACACGTAAAAGACGGTTGTAATTTGCAAGCTTTTGGAGACAGTGGCTCCTTCTTCAGGCAGAAGGGTTGAAGGGGAAGGAAGAGGGGTGAAGGAAAAGGACTGGAGAGGTCTAGGAAAAGGGGTAGATTTCAGGAAAGTCACCCAGACCCACGGGGGCAAGGGAGACTTGCCGCACTTCTCATCCCGTGCGGTAAGTCTCCACTGGCCCATGGTTGTGGGTAACTTTCCTGAAATCTGCCCCTTTTCCTAGACCTCTTCAGTCCTTTTTCCTTCACCCCACTTCCTTCCCTTTCAACCCTTCTGACTGAAGAAGGAGCCACTGGCTCTGAAAGCTTGCCAATTACAGCCACCTTTTATGTGTGTTTTCTGCTGCCACTTGGTGAGTAGACTTTTTATCTATCCAATTAAATTATTTCACCTGAATATGACTTATTTTAAGCAACTTTAATATGATAGTGGTTCTTGAATTGTAAATATTTTTGCAGTGTTTTACATTGTACCTGTCTGTGACTCAGTGCCTCCTGTACGTGGTGGGAAGAATCTATCCTTTTCATTTTTTATTAGTACTCTCATAATTACATTTGACAACAAGAAACTTATTAGGTATATAATAGTTATGCAATTCATGTCCATAGGCTTGCTTCCAAAGCTAAATTACCTGACTATTAAAATTTCATTTCAAAAATTTATGATCCAAATTTTCAGGAATACAAAGAATTACAGTCAAGAATTTAAAAGTTAATTCAAAGTTGAATCACCTCCATACAGAATGTCTGAGGACAAGATAAAAACCACATTTAAAGACAGTCTTGTGATGTTTTTGTTGTTTCTGTGATTATTGTCAGGGCTATTTCTTAACTTAGTCTGGGGTTATAGTGCCGCTTTAGAAAGCATAAGTTTTTGATTAATTAATCACTGAAATGTTATGAAATGCAAGTAAGGCAAAATATGCAGATTGCTTCTTGTTGGAAATAGATATAGCACAACAGGATATTAAGGGCTCTAACTTGATACAGCCAAAGCAATATTATAAAAATGTTGCAAAATCATCATGAGAAAGATTTCCAGTGTGTTTGGACTCACAAAAAGGTAACATTCCATGGTCAGCATATTTTCCTCGTATCATAACTTGTTATTATCTCTGCTGATGACAGCAGCCTTTATGGCAGCCATAAAAAATGTGCAGAATGTCCTAATATTGTTTGCAGCATGTAAGTTTTGTTCTAATTACATTGTTTGCTTTGATTCATTCCACCCAGAACAGGAATAGGTGACATATACAAAGATATAGTACACAACCTGAAACCATATCTTGCTGTAGTATTCACTACAACTTTATTTTCTCATACTGTTTCTTATTTTCTTATACAGGGTTACTCTTTATAACAGCTACAGACGTTATCATGATATGTCTGAGGCATTAGCTGAACGTCTCCTGGACTTACACTGTCGCCTTCTGTCATTGTATGTTTTGCAAGATGCTGACTGCCTTAACTGGGAGGATAAGCATCTATTTTTTGAGGGTGAAAGAGGTTCATTTGTTATTCAGATGTGGTGGTTATACATACAAGGTAAATTATTCACCTTAATAGCCCATTTGAAAATTTTTAAATTTTAGTTATTTCTAGTGACAAATATACAGAGAAGACTACATACATTAAAAACATATGGGGTTTTAGTAAAATTATTCCATGAAGAGAGAAAACTTAAGTGTAGTGAAACAAAGTGGATTCGGTATTATTAAGTAATAATTACTATCAATCTTCTAATTTACTTCAGTGGAAAATTTATGATGCCTTCTGTACATAGAATATTCTGGCATTTTAAAATTTCTTTTTATCCTCCACCCTATAAATAAATACTCAGGTATTTTTTATTACAAGCAAGGTTTTGTTTCATTATAATCATTAATATATTTATGTTGTATCCCGCAAACAGAAAATATATTCAGTAAATTCTTACATAAATAAAATCACACCATATGCTCAATGGCACAGTCACTGGATCACTCCCTGGCATAAACACTGTGAAAATAACATTATAGTATTCTACATTAAGTATTGGATGGTTTGGTTTAAACTGTTTGCTCACTGATAGTGTTGTGTAATGGGGTGTAGCAGCTGGAAAACCCTAGTGAGATGAAGCAATGACCAAGTTGAGATACTATGAAGTTATCAGTGATGGAACTATTTTTGGTGATTTTGTAAGTAAAACACAGTGTTTTCTGTTTGTAATAGTGCAGTGTCTCAGATCATTGATAATGAAAAGTATTTCGCATGAGATGTGTTCGGACAGACATCATCAGTAAGCAGGAAAATAAAATATAATTATGTGAGGGTCACATTTTAAGCTTTTACGTATGACCACTAGATTATATCTAAAAACAAAGATGATGTGACTTACCAAACGAAAGCGCTGGCACGTCGATAGACACACAAACAAACACAAACATACACACAAAATTCAAGCTTTCGTAACAAACTGTTGCCTCATCAGGAAAGAGGGAAGGAGAGGGAAAGACAAAAGGATGTGGGTTTTAAGGGAGAGGGTAAGGAGTCATTCCAATCCCGGGAACGGAAGGACTTACCTTAGGGTAAGAGTGTCTTTCCGCCGTCCACCTAACCTTCGTAACCTCTTAGTTCATCCCTATGAAATCCCCAAACCACCTTCCCTACCCTCTGGCTCCTACCCTTGTAACCGCCCCCGGTGTAAAACCTGTCCCATGCACCCTCCCACCACCATCTACTCCAGTCCCGTAACCCGGAAGGTGTACACGATCAAAGGCAGAGCCACGTGTGAAAGCACCCACGTGATCTACCAACTGACCTGCCTACACTGTGATGCATTCTATGTGGGAATGACCAGCAACAAACTGTCCATTCGCATGAATGGACACAGGCAGACAGTGTTTGTTGGTAATGAGGATCACCCTGTGGCTAAACATGCCTTGGTGCATGGCCAGCACATCTTGGCACAGTGTTACACCGTCCGGGTTATCTGGATACTTCCCACTAACACCAACCTATCCGAACTCCGGAGATGGGAACTTGCTCTTCAATATATCCTCTCTTCCCGTTATCCACCAGGCCTCAATCTCCGCTAATTTCAAGCTGCCGCCACTCATACCTCACCTGTCATTCAACAACATCTTTGCCTCTGCATTTCCGCCTCGACTGACATCTGTGCCCAAACTCTTTGTCTTTAAATATGTCTGCTTGTGTCTGTATATGTGTGGATGGATATGTGTGTGTGTGCAAGTGTATACCTGTCCTTTTTTCCCCCTAAGGTAAGTCTTTCCACTCCCGGGATTGGAATGACTCCTTACCCTCTCCCATAAAACCCACATCCTTTCGTCTTTCCCTCTCCTTCCCTCTTTCCTGATGCGGCAACAGTTTGTTGTGAAAGCTTGAATTTTGTGTGTATGTTTGTGTTTGTTTGTGTGTCTATCAACGTGCCAGCACTTTCGTTTGGTAAGTCACATCATCTTTGTTTTTAGATATATTTTTCCCACGTGGAATGTTTCCCTCTATTAATTGACCACTAGATTAGATGGACTATTTCTGACTTAACATACTGTTTTTAAAATATGTCATTTATTAGTGTTAAAACAGTGGTAGGTCAGAAATTGACACAGTACTTTGCTTGCAGTGCCCATTTGAAGCCATTGTTATGGAAGTGACAATTACATGTCAAGATTTTCATAGAATTATTTGTTTGACTTTTGACAATCAGTCATTTTCAGAAAAGATTATTTACAACTGTTTTCTATTTTTTAAATTTTGTTGTGCTAGTGCTTACTACAGTACATTTTACTTGGCATCAACATCCTGTTGTGAAAAGATCTCATCCCAGTGAGGTTCTAACAATTTCTTGAAGTTCAATAAAAAGCTCATGTCCAGAGATGTAAGGAAATATTGTTCAAATGTGTGTGAAATCTTATGGGACTTATCTGCTAAGGTCATCAGTCCCTAAGCTTACACACTACTTAACTTAAATTATCCTAAGGACACACACACACACACACACACACACACACACACACACACATATGCCCAAGGAAGCACTCGAACCTCCGCCGGAAGGAAATATTCAAAAGCTTGACTTATGAATTGCAAAGTCTGTATACCTCATCACAGGAGAGAAAACTTGGATACATTCATATGACCCAGAAACTAGGCAACAAACAACTGCCAATCTATTAAATTTTAGGCATGCAGCCATATAAATACTACTTTTCCAATTGATATTTTGACTATGCACTATCCACCCACCCTCAGAGTGGATCACAAGACTGGTGACAAGTTGCCAAATGTGGCCTTATATGTTACACCATGAATGTACTGCACATGTGGGTCACAAATGCTGGTTGGCAGCAAATAGGTACACTTACACGTGCAACACTTTTGGTGAACACATTCAGACATTTGATGCACTTGTCGATATGTATTCAGGGATGGTAACATCTTGATAACTTCTGTACAATGTAGTTACACCAAGAGCTGGATTGTGTGTCTTATCCAAATTAAAACCATTATCTCTATTTAATAAGTTATTGGTCAGTCTAATTTCTATGGTGTCCTTGAAAGTATAATCCCAAAAGGAGGAGGTGGATGTTAAAATCTTCACATCACTGGGATCATCTCTCATGAATGGTGCATGTTTTCTGACTTGTATAAGGTTTATTTCAATTTCTGCAAGGAATCTGATACATACCAGCCTTATGAAACAGTAAATCATCCTTCAAAGAGCTGAGTAACACTGCAATCTTTGTAGGAGACTGAAGATCACCTTAATATGTTGTTTCTGTAGAACATGGCATATCTTTGAGGAAAGATCACCTGCATAATGCAAAAACGCTATTCTTCCAGATTATACACTTGAATTTTAGGATTCATATTGAATGCTCTGCGAGTTTGTTGATTGGAATATCCATTTACTTTAAAAATGCTATTGAGGTGTGTGAGCTTTCCTTGCAAATTGTCATTATCGGATATAAAGTGTTCTTTGTACACAAAGGTCTTAAGGGCACCTATGTTCTGTGAAGGGTGATGGCAGCTATTGACATGTAAATACGGATTTGTATGCATTGATTTATGATACTCATTGTTAATACAGTGCCTAAGAAAATGATCCTTTGTTTCTCTGATTATATTGGATGTGTCAAGAGCATTTATTTAGAGTCTAAAAGAACAGTAAATGTTGCATTGTATACACCAGTTTGCCACAGATCATCAATGAAAACCTCTAAAAGCATTTGCATCATTTTTCATCTTGGCAGTGACAGATGACTCTCTGCACCTCAAGAAATCACTTATTTGTGGTGAAAAACTTATAATTAATGTCTCATTGTCAATTTTTACATAACTTATAACTTAATTACTTGTTTTTATTACCTTCTGTTGAACAAAAACTACTTGAACAGTGATTTTGATCAGCTCAAGAAGCTGTCAAAATCTTTCAAAACCATGTTTTTGAGGTACCAACATCAGAGTGGAAAAAAACATGTCCAGAGCTGGTTACAACAAATGCAAAAATTTAAAGGCAAATGTTGTGAGAAAAAATAAAATAATCTGTGTGAAAAAAAATTTCTTTTGTTCATTGAAAGGCAGCTTGAAAGAGTTTGGGTGCCAAAATTATATTAATTATTGGTATGGGTCATTTCTTTAAATCAAGGTAATTGATAATAACGTACATGAATCTTTTCCAAAATCATTTTCAATGATTTTATGTAACAATCAACAATTATTGTATGCATGTGTACAGAGTTGCATATTTTCATGTCAAAACAAAAATCAAGTCCAAATTCAAAGCCAAGGTTGTCAGTGAATTGTAACTCTTAGAACTGAAAGCACATTTATTACTGATACAAGTGTTCAGCCAAAACAGACCTGATCTGCTGGATGGTGAGTGCAGTTATTTGCACAATCATACAATATTCCAGAATACTGATATTTGTAGAAACATCAAATATTACATCTATACAAACATAATATATTTCAAGATCCTTCCAAAAATGATAAATTTTAAATATCAAATAATTGCTGGTGGTAGTGTTTGAATCAGTGACCTCAGCATGCAGCCAGCAATGCCAGCCAGTACACCACACTCTATGCACCAAAGTTCACTGCATTATTCCCTCTCCTGGAGGAACAGTGATCTGCTTTATCAGAAGACATCATTTGAGCTGAGTACAGAACCCAGGATCTAGATCATGTCAATGGTCCTCTGTATGGCAGCACTGGCAGATCACCTGTCCTGGTGACATTGTCACATCCTCTCCACTACAATGAGGGTTAAAGGTAGCCCTTCCAGTCGAAGCTTCACAATCATTGATCAGGTCTTCAGTTTTCTTGAACCTCCCATCACCAATCTGTGCCTCTGGAAGATTGTAGGGCTTCATATGAAGGCATGGAGGACGTTTTGCACTTTTGTCTTCTTGGTGAAGAGGAACATTTCTCAACTACTTATTAATGTCCAACAGGCAATGAATAACAAAGTTTGGCACAAAGTAGTGTTGCAGTAATTTTTATGATACAATAGTCCTACTTTTTGTACATGTGTAAAAAGTCTCTTGGAGTAATCTCACTGACCAGTGCTTGGTGCTATTGCACTCTCAGTCTTTCTTCCTGGGTCTCTAAGAACAGTATGTGAGTCATCTGTATTGCTTGTAAGATCCTGGTGATGAGGTCTTTCCAGTTGTCCTCCTGGATATTGTCCAACTGAAATGGTAACAGTGTATCCATTGTCATTTTGGCCTCACAACTGTGAAGCAGGAAGAATGGTGTGACAACTGCAGTGTCTTGTTTCACTGTGTTGTATGTGAATATCATGTCAGGCAGTATTGTATCCTAATATCTCTTTTTGACTTTAATGTACTTCAAGAGCATATCTGCCAATATTTTATTGTTCAGTGTGGCCATTTGTATGTGAATGGTAGATAGTTGTCATACTGTGGATAATGTACAAATTGAAATTATCTCCGATAGTAGTTTTGATTGGACAATTTTTCCATGATCAGAGAGCGCTACTCAGGGTGCTTCATGATTCTACAAGGAACTTTGTAATTTCTGGAGCTTCAGCAGTAAGGTAGTCAGTGCATACTATTACCCATCAGTTCTTGTTTGTCAACTCTGGTAACCTCCACAATAGTCAATTCTAATTCAGTGGCATGTTGCACCTGCAGGTGGGATTGGTACCATATACCCCGGAGGTAATTACGGCACCTTATTCCATCATTAGCATTCCTTACAGTAGCTCACACGGTGTCTAATGGATTGGTAGAGATCTGGCCAGTGACACCTTTGTCTGATTCAAGAATCCCAGATGACCAAATGTTGGAGTCTCATGAAAATACTTCAGGATAGCTGACTTAGATGTGCTGGGATGATGAGCAACCATTATTGGTCCATTGGATCATAGTTCATCTTATACAGTGCTTTGTTTAGTAATTGGAATTCTCCTTTGTGTCATGTCCCCTTTCTTCAAGGGATCTATGGGTTTTAGCAGTGCTGAATCTTCCCTCTCTTCCACAGCAATGTTAGGTAATGGAGCAATAACTGTGATTTCATTCACACTGCTTTGTTCCACCAAAGGATTTCTTGAAAGGCAGTTAGCATCCTTCTGTTTGCATCTACTTTTGTATATCACTTTGACATCATACTACAGGAGCTTCAGTGCCAATCTCACAAATTTACCCGATGGATCCTTCAGACCAGTCAACCAGCATAGAGAAAGGTGGTTAATCACAACAGTTTGGTTGTTTGCTAAATAAATATGGCCAGAATTTGTTGATGGCCCAAACAAGTGCAAGACACTATTTCTCAGTTGTAGAGTTGTTTGACTCGCTCTTATAGAATGCTCTCACAGCATAAGTTTTCACCTTTTCAGCACCTTCCTGAATTTTCACCAGATCTGCACCTATTCCATAACTGGTAATGACAGTGTGAGGCTCTGTCTTGGAATTCTTGCCACACAATGCTAGGACTGGAGAAGATGATAGTGTCTCCTTTTGATACAGAAGTCCTTAATGAACTGAGGGTAGTATGAACACTTTCTGGGAAACCTTCCCACATCTTGAATTTGCCAACGAGCCACAAAATCTGTGACAGCTCTTATTTTCTCTGGACTGTGATGGACTTCAATTCCATTCTCAAGATTTTTATTTTTTGAGCAACTAAGAGGCATTTTTTCAGATTGAAGCAGAGGCCTGCAGTCTGAAAATACGTCAATGCAATTTTCAGAAGACATAGATGTACTTCAGATGTTTTTGAAAAATGAGAATGTCATCCAGGTAGCAAAGACACACCATATTTTGAAGGTGTCAAAGCAGGTTGCCTGTCATATGTTTGATAGCAGCAGGAGCATTACATAGTCCAAACAGTGCAATTTTAAATTGGTGGAAGTCATCAGGATTATGGAGGCAGTCTTTTCCCAGTCAGTCTCATCAGCTTTGATTTACCAGTAGTCATCTGTATGTCTGTGGTTGAAAAATACTTTGCTCCTCGCTTGCATGGCAATGAATAACTGTCTTTCTTCATGATTTTGTTCAGTCTTCGGTAGTCGATGCTGTCCTTCACAAGGACCACAGGAAAGGACCAATGAATCTCTGGAAGTACTAGTAACTTTTCATGCATTTGCATAATAAGTACATATCATTATGAGCAAGTGCAGGTACAATAATCAAAGTTTATTATTTCTACTTAACTTTGTGCCTGTTGAAATTGTTGTTTAGCTATTTGTCTAGAGGGTAGATTCTGCTTCCTGCAAGACATAGTTGGGTTGTTACTTGGAAATACGTGCATTGAAATGATATTATGATGCAGATTACTGTCTTCACATCAAATTTTTAATGAAATCAATCTTGTTTTAACACCAGGTAACAAGCACTGTAGATTTATATCATCTCAGTTCACAAACTGAATGTTCTGGCTCCATAGAGCAACTGCGACAGACAACCTGTCAATTTACTCCATCACTGCTTGTCAGAGGGACTCCAACAACCCAATGACACTTACAAATATGTATGAAGTTTTTTTTACTAAGATATACATATAAAGTCAATATAATCTATGTTTCTTAACCAAAAAGATATGGTCAATTAATACTTAATAAACACAAGCGTTTTTCTATCAATTTTATCTTTTTGAATAATTATGGAAACAAATAATATGATTATGATTATGATACTTTAAATTGTAGCATATCAGCTACTTTGATTTCATGGAGAAAGAGTTATGTTGAGTAGTTTCTTTACAGTATCCCATTATGAATTTTGTAACCATAAACATACAAACAAAATTCTGACACCGGGGTAATAAAGCTGTTCAAGGTTGCTTTTAACAAATATACAAATGACATCTGACTTTTCAAAACTGAAATATGTCTGATGTGTATCAAATTTGTGATGGTTAAGTAGGAGAAAGTTTCCCAAAATGACATACTAAAAAGTTAGTTGTTTTTAACAAATCATGTATGCCAGTTAAATTATATAAATGCAATTTTCCATTTGACTTAGGTTTCTAGAGTAGCATATCCACAAAAAATTCAGTATAAAATAGGTAATTTCACTACACACTAATTATTTCAAAAATGTCATCAGCTTGTCATTTTGGGTTATCTGGTGGGGCAAAATGACACATTTTTTCTCTTAGCAGAGTTATTCCTTTTTTTGGTAATAAATTGTAAGTGTAAGGATAAATTACAGTTTAAATATATATTATGGCTTAATTAAATGTTAGATCTGTAATCCTATCAAATTATAATGTGTATTCATAAAATATACAAAATTTATAGCAAATTATTTCCAGGAACTTGGAATCTTCTAACTCTGTTAAAAAAATGTTATTTGTTGTTGCTAGTTACTGTTCTAATTTCTATTAGGCTTTTTATGAACAGACATGCTGCACTTCAGCAATCGATGAGCTGTGTGATGGAGCAGGGCAAAAATGACATAGCCCTGTGTCATTTTGCCCTCTTCAACACCAACTTAATCTTTGGTCATAACCTCGAACTAACAAACACACAGTCAAAATATTGCTACAGATTTAAAGTGTTACTTTTACATGGTCTCTCTCTGATATAAAATAATCCACACAAATAATCACATCACAATTTTAAAAGTTTCTTAACAGTAATATTGGGGTCTTTAACTTTAAAAATGGTTTCTCGTGTCTCACCTCACCAAATGGAAGAAGTCAAAGAGTTAGTTCATTAGTTACTTTTATGTTCCATGGATCATTTTGCATGATAAATTGTCATGATGTAGAATGAGTCATTTTAAATTTATATTACAAATTAATATGTACATCTGTTTGTACTCTAAACATCATATTATTATTATTATTATTATTATTATTATTATTATTATTATTATTATTTTCCCCCAAAATGAAAACAAGATATACAGATCAAGTTAGCAATTCCTACCCACCACCTTTTACACATTACAAACATAGAAATTCTTCTACTGAATAGGAGGATTGTCAAGGAGAAACTTTTCAATTTATTTTCGAATTTTACCTTACTGTCAATTAGACATTTTATGTCACTGGGTAAGTGGTCAAAAATTTTTGTTGCAGCATTGTGCACCCCTTTCTGTGCTAAAGACAACCTTAATGTTGAGTAATGAATGCCATTTTTTCTTCCAGTAACGGTTTATGGGCAAAGTGTAACCACCACTAGCAATCAAGTAAACCCAGTTCTGTCATCCTCTCAACTTCCAGATTTATGAAAATTCCGTAGTGTTGTTTTGACCTTCTATGTCATTTTGGGCCCCTTTCCCTTATTATTTTAAACACAATTGTGTAAAACAACCAGACATTTGTAAATGGCATAAGATAATGGTTAGTCAACTATTTAAATAATACTAAACATGATACAATTTATGTTGAAGTTTATAAATTTTTTAATTGGATTTATAATGTTCTTTATATTTGGCATAAATGTAGTGGGACATATTTAAATCATTTATGAGAGTTTATAATTAGCAGATAACACTTTATAAAAAGGTAGTACAAATAACAAACTTAGTCATTTCCATGTCTCTGGTATTACACTGCCTTATTACTTATAATTTATCAGTCCTTTTCACATCTTGGTTTCATAAAATGTCCTTTATGTGATTGTGAATCCTTTTCACAAAGGATGTCCTGTACATAAGTGTAATGTCAGCTGCAGAAAAACATCACTAATTTTTCTGGTGATGATACCAGTTATACATAGGTAAGTGCAAATGATGGGCCCAGATAAAATGTCAATAAAATTTATAATGGAATTGTTGTGAATTTTTTGTTATATAAACTTCATTTATGCTTTAATGCTTTAAAACATTAGAAAAATAGTAAATATGGTTGTTATACAGTTATAAATATAGGTCTAATCCACAAAATATTGTAGCTAATAATGAAGTGCAGGGTGTATAAAAAAATCATCCAATTTAAAGAAATCTGTGGTGTCACCACCAGACACCACACTTGCTAGGTGGTAGCCTTTAAATCGGCCGCGGTCCGCTAGTATACGTCAGACCCGCGTGTCGCCACTATCAGTGATTGCAGACCGAGCGCCGCCACACGGCAGGTCTAGAGAGATTTCCTAGCACTCGCCCCAGTTGTACAGCCGACTTTGCTAGCGATGGTTCACTGACAAATTACGCTCTCATTTGCCGAGACGATAGTTAGCATAGCCTTCAGCTACGTCATTTGCTACGACCTAGCAAGGCGCCATTACCATTTGCTATTAATCTTGTGATGCATGTACCGTCAGACAGATGTTCACCAATTATGGATTAAAGTTAAGTATTCCAGAAGCTACGTACTATTTTTGCTACTATAAAGACCTTGTCATTTTCCAGACCTCACGCCAGCCTGCGAGAGCTTTAACGCGTGCCTTTCGGCTTTACCTCATAGTGGCTTGGCTGTCTTGCCAAGTTACAACAAAATCATAACTAGTATGTTTTTTTAGATACATGCATGAACATTGTACTGTTGGAAAGAGCAAACTCTCGAGTTTTACATGGTTCCCACTAGGTAGCAGCAGTGTGTGCCCACTTCAGTTCTAGTGAGAATGGCATTGGAACAAAGAAAGCATTTTGTGTTCTATGTTTTGCGCAGTGCAGATGAGTAATAACTGTTCAGTGTGACTTTTGTACTAGGTGTGGTGTGGGTCCTCCTACAGCATAGAGCATTAGACAGTGACATGAACAATTCTGACAAACAGATTGTTTGTATAAAGGCAAATTTCTGGGCCGTCCCTGAGTGTCTGACACAGACATTGAATGCATCCACCGTACTTTCACAAGGAGTCCACAGAGATCTATCTGCCATGCAGAGTGACAGCTAAACATGCCATGCTTAGTGTTTAGTGACAAGGCAACATTCCATTTAAATGGAAAGGTGAACCCTCATAATGTGAAAATATGGGCTACGGAACAACCAAGTGAAGTTGTACAACATCAGAGTGGCTCTCAAAAATTTAATGTGTTTTGTGCAGTTACACAGGAAAAGGTGTAATGGTCCATTTTTCTTTGCTGAGAACACTGTTACAGGAAGCACATATCTTTATATGCTTGAGAACTTCCTTTTCCCATAATTGGAGACTGATTCGAATGACATCATTTACCACCAGGATGGGACACCGCCACACTGGCATCTGGAAGTGTGGGAATTTTTAAACCAAAGGACTACTGAACGATGGATTGGTCACACTGGACCAAATGCCTCAGCCTTACATCACTAGCCTCCAAGGTCACCAGACGTGACTGTATCTTATTATTTCTTGTGGGGTTTATAAAAGACTCTGTTTATGTGCCTTCATTACCAATAACAGTGACTGAACTGAGAAACAGCATAACAGCAGCTGTGGAAACTGTAACTCAAGACAGCCTCACTGCAGCGAGGAAACAATTTGAATACTGCACTGGCGTATGCCATGCATCTCAAGGGGGGCATATTGAACACCTATGAAAAGGTGTGAAATAAACTTTTGAGTTTCCTTTTTATCAAAATACAAAATTCGTTGTATATGTTTATTGGTTTCAGATGTAGACATGCCAAATCGGATGATTCATACATCCTGTACATACAGAAGTGAACTCAACAGTTCTTGTGTGTGTGTGTGTGTGTGTGTGTGTGTGTAATATTGTAATTGATTGATGTGCATCTAACCACTTGACGTCTAGCTTATCTTGTGTATTAAATGGTGTTTTTAGCAAGCATTCTATTTTATTCATTTTAAAATCATTGTAATAATACTTAATTTCAACCACACAGCTCCAGAATATGGAAAGTGATGCAAGTGAAAATTAGGGCTATGGGCAGGGCTGTATCAAGACCATGGAAAGACTAGTCTCCACCAAGAGCACAGGCAGAAGTAATGTCCATCGTAAAATCTTTAAAATCAAAAACATCTAGTGGGTTTGATGAAATACCAACAAAGTTAATTAAAGAATGTGACTCTGAGTTGAGTAACATATTAAGCTATCTTTGTAACCAGTCGTTTATCAGTGGAGTATTTCCTGAATGGTTGACATATGGTTAAGCCACTATTTAAGAAGGGAGTTAAAGAAATAGTTGTCAAATTTCTGTTCAGTTTCACTTTTGTCAACATTCTCAAAAATTTTAGAAAATGTAATGTAAATTGGCTTTATAAACATCTTAACACAAATAACATACTGTCAGAGTCGCAATTCAGATTTCTAGAGGGTTCTGATATTGAGAAGGCTATCTACACTTACAGAGAAAATGTACTTAATTCATTAGACAAAAAATTGCAGCAACTGGTATATTTTGTGACCTACCAAAGGCATTTGACTGTGTAAATTACAATATCCTTTTAAGTAAATTAGAATGTTATGGTGTAACAGGGAATACTGCAAAATGGTTATTATCTTATATCTCTGGGAGGAAACAAAGGGTGTGATTAGGAAAGAGACATGTATTAAACTATCAGGCATCATCCAGCTGGGAACTAATCACATGTGGGGTCACACAAGGTTCCATCTTAGGGCCCATACTTTTCTCGTGTATATCAATGACCTTTCATCAGTAACATTACCAGATGCCAAGTTTGTTTTGTTTGCCAATAATACAAACATTGCAATAAATATAAAATCAAGTGTATTCTTAGACAGATCGGCTAGTAAAATATTTGTGGACGTTAATCACTGGTTCCTAGTCAATTGTTTGTCACTAAACTTTGAAAAAACACACTACATCACACTACATTCAGTTCTGAACTTGTAAGGGGTGTCCCACAAGTATATGCCTAACATATGATAACAAGCAGATAGAAGAAGTGGACAGTGTTAAATTCTTGGGATTACAACTTGATAATAAATTCAACTGGGAGGAGCACCTGACACAACTGCTGAAGTGTCTAAACAAATCTCTATTTGCAATGCGAATTCTGTCAGACATAGGAGATATAGAAATGAAAAAGCTTGCATAATATGCTTACTTTCACTCCATAATGTCATATGGGAATATTTTTGGGGTAATTCATCAAGCCAAGCTAAAGTTTTCTGGGCACAAAAACGTGCATTAAGAGTTATATGTTGTGTGAACACAAGAACATCCTGCAGAGGCCTGTTTAGGAAACCAGGGATACTAACTACTGATTCCCAATACATTTATTCCTTAATGAAATTTGTCATTAAAATATATCACTTTTTCAAACCAACAGCTCAGTTCATGGAATCAATACTAGAAATAAGAATAATCTTCACAAGGATTTAAAGCCACTTACTCTTGTACAAAAAGATGTGCATTATTCACAACACACATTTCCAATAACTTTCCAGCAGCCATAAAAAGCTTAACAATCAATTAAATTCAGTTTAAGAGAAACTTAAAGATTTATCGGTGGCCAACTCCTTCTACTCCATTGATGAATTACTCTGTAGAACCAACTGATTTCTCTCTCTCTCTCTCTTTCTCTCTCTCTCTCTCTCTCTCTCTTTTTCTCTCTCTCTAATCTAACTTCTGCACCATTTCAGTGCAGTAATGTGTTCATTGTAAATAAGTATTGTAGTAGTTATACTATATATGTTTATTGCCTTATAAATAAATAAAACATTTTTTAAATTTTAAATTCAGTGCATTAATGCAATCTCAGTAAATGAGTGTTGTAAAAGGTACATTAGCTTATTTGTTTCAGTTGTAAATATTTGTCATGTATTATTGTTTTTCTGACATGTTCTACATCCTGGAGGACCTCCTCACTACAGATTAATTGGAATGAAAGTAAATCTAATCTAATCTGTGCATCTGCATGTCACTATCTGTTCATAGCTTTCCTGACTTCCATCATGTGACATAATTTTCAAATTAATAATAATAATAACAACAATAATAATAGTATAATATTCTACCTATGTGGTCTGCATCTCAATCCTCCCTTTCTAGAAACAACATTCTCCTCAATAACATGACTGATGTGAGATAAAAATGTTAGTTAACATGACCTTAGGATAATGTACTACATACTTAATGCAAAATAAACATTTATGATTCAGTTTTACATAATCATTCTGTTCAAGTGCTGACAGCAAATAGTAAAAAAACCAAATCTGATATCAAATATTTTCCCAAATGTATCCAAAAACATGCATAAACACTTCCACGAACCCAAATGGCAAAGATAACAATATGTCATTGTTGGTTTAGCCATTTCCTTTATTGTTGATCATAATTATCACCCATTAACAGTATTTCCATTTTCCTTAATTTCCTGCAACATACATTCAGTCACTTCTGTACATATCTACTATTATTTTTACCCTGCGCATAGACACCCAAGTCCTAACCTCTCCTTGGTCAGTTGACTACAATAATCACTGTAGTAAAGAAATTAGCCAACTTCACAAACTACTAACTTTGCATGTATTTCCATAATAAATACATGTCAGTATCAGCTTGTGCAGGTGTAATAATCAAAGTTTATTATTTGTGTTTAGCTTTGTGTTCATTGAAATTGTTGTTTGGCTGTTTGTCTAGATGACAGGTTCTCCTTCCCATGAGACATAGTTAGGCTGTTGCTTGGAGATATATACATTGAAGTAATATTAGGGTGCAGCTTACTTTCTCCACATCAAGTTTTACACGACCATCAGTCTTGTTTTAATACCAGGCAACATACGTCTTAGTTTACAGACTAAATCTACATCTACATCTACATCTTCATCTATACTCAGCAAACCACTGTGAGTTGCATGGCAGAGGATACAGCCCATTGTACCTCTTATTAGGGTTCAAAACCTTTTCTTAAGAATTTACTTTATTTACTAGCGATTCATTAAGAACATTAACACATTTAATCACACTATATGAGCATGGAAGTAGTTGCCAGGGAGTAACTGATGAAATCAAAATGAAATTGCTTTTAACAAATGGGAATTTTATTCCTAAAAGCTTTTTTTTTAAGAAACAGATTTAAAATTATAAGCAGAAAGCACCCTCTAAATATCAAGTTACAATTTATTCAGAGGCAGAAAGACAAATTTTTGAGTGTATGAGCTTTTGGGCTGAGAACCTTGCCAAAGAAACTGGTACACCTGCCTAATATTGTGTAGGGCCCCCGTGAGCATGCAGAAGTGCTGCAACATGATGTGACATGGACTTCATGAATGTCTGAAGTAGTGCTGGAGGGACTGACACCATGAATCCTGTAGGGCTGCCCAGAAAATCATAAGAGTATGAGGGGGTGGAGATCTCTTCTGAATAGCACATTGCAAGGCATCCCAGATATGTTCAAAATTGTTCATGTCTGGGGAGAATGGTTGCCAGCGGAAGTGTGTAAACTCAGAAGAGTGTTCCTGGAGTCACTTTGTAGCAGTTCTAGATGTTTGGGGTGTCACACTGTCCTCCTGGAATTGCCCAAGTCCATTGAAATGCACAATGGACATGAATGGATGCAGGTGACCAGACACAGTGTTTATGTACATGTCACCTGTTAGAGTCGTATCTAGTTGTATCAGGGGTCCCATATCGCTCCAACTGCACATGCCCTACACCATTAAGAGCCTCCACCAGCTTGAACAGTCCCCTGCTGACATGCACGGTCCATAGATTCATGAGGCTGTGTCCATACCAGTACATGTTCATCCACTCGATACAATTTGAAACAAGACTTATCCGACTAGGAAAAGTGTTTCCAGTCATGAACAGTCCAATGTTGGTGTTGACGGGCCCAGGTGAGATGGATAGCTTTGTGTCGTGCAGTCATCAAGGATACATGAGTGGGCCTTCAGCTCAGAAAGCCCATATTGATAGTGTTTCATTGAATGGTTCTCGTGCTGGCAGTTGTCGATGGTCCAGCATTGAAATGTGCTGCAATTTGTGGAAGGGTTGCACTCCTGTCATACTGAATGATTCTCTTCAGTCATCATTGGTCCCATTCTTGCAAGATCTTTTTCCGGCTGCAGTGATTTTGGAGATTTGATGTTTTACCAGAGTCCTGATATTCACAATACACTCTTGAAATAGTCATATGGGAAAATCACCACTTCACCACTAGCTTGGAGATGTTGTGTCTCATCACTCATGTGACGACTGTAAAACCATGTTCAAACTCTGACAACCTGCCATTGTAGCAGCACTAACTGATCGAGCAACTGTGCCAGACTCACATTGTGTTATATAGATATTGCCAACCACAGTAGTACCTTGGTATTTGAATACGCATGCATGTACCAGTTTCTTTGGTGTTTCAGCTTACTTCCTAATATCTGTTCTAGGTAGTTTTTAAAGAAGGCATGTAGTAGAGTTTCACAGGATGTCTTACCATATCCACCACTAATAAAATTGTAATTTTCCCAATTAATTGTTGCATGATTAAAATCTCCATTGATCATTACAGTATGACTAGGGAACTTATGTACAAGTGAACTGAGGTTTTTTCTGAAGTTCTATCAGGAACTGAGTCTGGTGGGCAATAGAAGGATCCTTTTATCATTTTATGTCCACCCCTGATACTGGGTCCTGCCTAAACAATTTTACATGCCGTTTCAGTTTCTGTCTCGGTGGATATGGGCTTTTGTTCTACTGTGACAGATACACCACCTCCATTTCCTGTTTGCCTATCCTTTCAATATACAATATTGCAGTGCCTCTGTTATTGTGATTACGATGCAATGTTCCTTGCATGTATGCCCAGAGGAACAGGCACTGCGGCGACCACAGCCATTACAAAATACATGAAATGAATTCACAATTGTTAATAAGGACTACCATCAGCTGTAGAATGGAATGAAGCCAGTGAAAATTTGTGCCGGATGGAGTGGGGGGGGGGGGGGGTGTTTCATTTTTGTCATTTTATTCTGCTGCTGATGGTAGTCCTTATTTACAATTGCAAATTCATTTGACGGAACTTTGCATTGTAATCAGAATAACCCAGGGAATGCAATATCATATTTACCTGCCAATAGTGGGCTAACATCTTTCAAGTACAATGTCTGACCTGTTTGGGAATATACATAAGGCATGTATGAGTGCAGGTTGTAGCCACGTGTATGACTGATGGTAGTCCTTATTTGCAATTGCAAATTTGTTTGATGTCTTTTGATATACATTTAAATTTTCCCCAAAAATCTCACTGCTATCACTTTCAGGCTTCAACCAGCTTTCTGTATCTAATATTACATGAGTTTCACTACTTTTCATGAGTGCTTCAAACTCTGGCACTTTGTTACGAATGCTTCAGCAGTTTACCATTACAATTTTAATACTCTCACCTGTGGCAGGCATTTCTTTCAATCTAACACTGATGTTTCTGCATGCATTACAGCCATTGTTATCTGGATTGGATGGAGAGTTGCCTTAAAAAAAAAAAAAGTTCTGGTTCTGTAGATCAACGATGGTAGGCAGCCTGTTTATTTACTCCATCTCTGCATGACAGACAGACTCAACAGCTTGTTGACAATTACAAAGATATACAAAATTTACTTACAAAAATATGCATGTAAAGTCAATATAACTGACATTTCTTAACCAAAGAGAGACAGTCAATTAATATTTCATAAACAAAAGTATCTTTCTATCAATGGTATTTTCTTAAATAATTATGGCAAGCAATAAATATGTTTTATAATACTGAATTTAAATATTCTTAACTTTAAATTGTAATTTATCAGCTATTTCTATACTTCACAGGGGGGGGGGGGGGGGGGGAGGTGTGTTAAGCAGTTCCATTATAGACTTGAATTCATCTTCTGGATGATGATTGGATAACAGTGCCTTCAATTTTCAACATCAAACAACCACCCAGAGAGTAATTGTTATTATGTGTGCTTGTTGAAAGTGCAGCTGGTTACCATGTGGTAATGTACTACAGCATACTAGAAATACTGCATTAAAATTATGCCATTTCTCTTTGAATGTGAGGCTTAAATGGGATATTGCACTAAAATGATTCCATTTCTCTTCAAATGCGTGCTGGTACATAAATAAAGTGGACAAAAACATATTCTCTCCATGAGAACCAGAAACCAGTGTTGAGTGCTAAAATTATGGCCAGCCATGATACGATCAATTCAAAGAAGGTATACAGCTCTCTGTTTTCCACTGTGCATGCTGTTATGTGGTGTCATCCCCTCCAGCACCATAAGTGCTATGTTACTCATGGCACCAGGTCAATATTTTTTTTGAAAATATGTCTAACATTTTGTGCAAGCATTTTGTATGGGGGATTTTTGAGGATCAAGTGAAGTAACAGCCCCATGGCCAAGTGGTCGAGTGCACTGACTGGCAATCCCTGAACTCAGTTTCAATCCCCACTACTGCCCATCCAGAAAAGCCAGGCAGTACATGGAAGAGTCTGTCTTGAAAAAAATAGATTAACTGTCACCTAACAACCTCTTGTGAAATAAGTGAAATTATTAAATCTTTGAAAAATAAATGTTCTGTTGGAGTAGATGACATCTCTAATAAGATATTAAAACAATGTGGAGTAATTACAACTGATGTTCTGAGTCACATATGTAATGCATCACTAACTCAAGATATTTTCCCAGACAGGTGAAAATATGCCATTGTCAGGCCTCTCTAAAAAAAGGGGGACACCACATATGTCAATAATTACCGGCCAGTGTCCTTGCTTACTACATTTTCCAAAATCTTCAAGAAAGTAATGTACTCAAGGGTGGTTAGCCGTCTCAACAGTAATGGGATACTTAGTAAATCACAATTCGGATTTCAAAAATGCTGGTCCACTGAGACAGACAGCGACATACTATTTCACTGTCCACATAATAGAGTCTTTAAATAGTAAAATGTCACAAATAGGAATTTTCTATGACTTGTCCAACACATTTGATTGTGTGAACCATGACATTATGTTACAGAAATTACAATTCTGTGGTATAAATGGAATAGCATATGAGTGGTTTAAGTCATACCTACAGAACAGGAAGCAAAAAGTTTCCTTATATGGATCAAGTGATTTAAATAAGTTTGCCTCTTCATCTAACTGGGGTGAAATTACATTAAATGTTCCATATGGTTCAATCATGGGTCCCCTTCTCTTCTTGATTTATGTGAATGACCTCCATTCCTATCTCAAACAGGAAGCTGAACTGACACTGTTTGCTGATGATACAAGCGTCATTGTTAATCCAGTAAAAGAAACTCCAATTGAAAATGATACAAATAAGGTCTTTGGAAAAGTCATTAATTGGTTTTCTGCAAATGGGCTTGCTCTAAACTTTGAAAAAACACAGTACATCCAATTTTCTGCTGCAAAAAGTACAGTTCCTTCAATAAATATAACACATCAACGGAAGTCAGTAGACAGGGTAGAGCATACTACGTTTTTGGGTATACATATAGATGAGAATCTTAATTGGAAAATTCAGATTTTGGATCTTCTAAAGCAACTAGGTTCAGCAACTTTTGCAATCAGAATAATTACCAATTTTGAGGATATAGAAATTAGTAAACTAACATACTTTGCATACTTTCACTCTCTGATGCCATACGGAATAATATTTTGGGGTAACTCAACATTTAGACAAAAAGTATTCACTGCTCAAAAGAAAGTGGTTAGAATAATGTGTGGGGTTCATATTCGCACATCTTGTAGGCATCTTTTCAAAAGATTGGGAATTCTTACAACAGCCTCACAGTACATTTACCCACTAATGAAATTTGTTCTCAACAACATGGACCAGTTTAAAAACAACAGTGACATTGATGATTATAATACCAGAACAAAGAAAGACTAGTATGCTCTATAAAAATTTTTGACAAATTACCGGATGAAATGAAATGTCTGACAGACAGCAGTAATAGCTTCAAAATTGTGAAATCATATCTCCTTGACAACACCTTCTATACCATAGATGAATTCTTGAATAGGAATAAATAAATCTATAAATATAGTATATACATTTTGTGCCATTTAAGGGAATGGGGTAAATAATATAAATATTAATCTTTTAACTCGATATATATATATATATATATATATATATATATATATATATATATATATATATATATATATATATATATATATATATATATATAGGGAAACATTCCACGTGGGAAAAATATATCTAAAAACAAAGATGATGTGACTTACCAAACGAAAGCGCTGGGCTGGCACGTCGATAGACACACAAACAACGTCTATTGACGTGCCAGCGCTTTCGTTTGGTAAGTCACATCATCTTTGTTTATATATATATAGAGGGAAACATTCCACGTGGGAAAAATATATCTAAAAACAAAGATGATGTGACTTACCAAACGAAAGTGCTGGCACGACGATAGACACACAAACATACACACAAAATTCAAGCTTTCGCAACAAACTGTTGCCTCATCAGGAAAGAGGGAAGGAGAGGGAAAGACGAAAGGATGTGGGTTTTAAGGGAGAGGGTAAGGAGTCATTCCAATCCCGGGAGCGGAAAGACTTACCTTAGGGGGAAAAAAGGACGGGTATACACTCGCACACACACACACATATCCATCCACACATATACAGACACAAGCAGACATATTTAAAGACAAAGGGTTTGGGCAGAGATGTCAGTCGAGGCGGAAATGCAGAGGCAAAGATGTTGTTGAATGACAGGTGAGGTATGAGTGGCGGCAACTTGAAATTAGCGGAGATTGAGGCCTGGTGGATAACGGGAAGAGAGGATATATTGAAGAGCAAGTTCCCATCTCCGGAGTTCGGATAGGTTGGTGTTAGTGGGAAGTATCCAGATAACCCGGACGGTGTAACACTGTGCCAAGATGTGCTGGCCATGCACCAAGGCATGTTTAGCCACAGGGTGATCCTCATTACCAACAAACACTGTCTGCTTGTGTCCATTCATGTGATTGGACAGTTTGTTGCTGGTCATTCCCACATAGAAAGCTTCACAGTGTAGGCAAGTCAGTCGGTAAATCACGTGGGTGCTTTCACACGTGGCTCTGCCTTTGATCGTGTACACCTTCCGAGTTACAGGACTGGAGTAGGTGGTGGTGGGAGGGTGCATGGGACAGGTTTTACATCGGGGGCGGTTACAAGGGTAGGAGCCAGAGGGTAGGGAAGGTGGTTTGGGGATTTCATAGGGATGAACTAAGAGGTTACGCAGGTTAGGTGGACAGCGGAAAGACACTCTTGGTGGAGTGGGGAGGATTTCATGAAGGATGGATCTCATTTCAGGGCAGGATTTGAGGAAGTCATATCCCTGCTGGAGAGCCACATTCAGAGTCTGATCCAGTCGCAGAAAGTATCCTGTCACAAGTGGGGCACTTTTGTGTTTCTTCTGTGCGAGGTTCTGGGTTTGAGGAGATGAGGAAGTGGCTCTCGTTAATTGCTTCTGTACCAGGTCGGGAGGGTAGTTGCGGGATGCAAAAGCTGTTTTCAGGTTGTTGGTGTAATGGTTCAGGGATTCCGGACTGGAGCAGATTCATTTGCCACGAAGACCTAGGCTGTAGGGAAGGGACCGTTTGATGTGGAATGGGTGGCAGCTGTCATAATGGAGGTACTGTTGCTTGTTGGTGGGTTTGATGTGGACGGACGTGTGAAGATGGCCATTGGACAGGTGGAGGTCAACATCAAGGAAAGTGGCATGGGATTTGGAGTAGGACCAGGTGAATCTGATGGAACCAAAGGCCTCAATCTCCGCTAATTTCAAGTTGCCACCACTCATACCTCACCTGTCATTCAACAACATCTTTGCCTCTGCATTTCCGCCTCGACTGACATCTGTGCCCAAACTCTTTGTCTTTAAATATGTCTGCTTGTGTCTGTATATGTGTGGATGGATATGTGTGTGTGTGCAAGTGTATACCTGTCCTTTTTTCCCCCTAAGGTAAGTCTTTCCACTCCCGGGATTGGAATGACTCCTTATCCTCTCCCTTAAAACCCACATCCTTTCGTCTTTCCCTCTCCTTCCCTCTTTCCTGATGCGGCAACAGTTTGTTGTGAAAGCTTGAATTTTGTGTGTATGTTTGTGTTTGTTTGTGTGTCTATCAACGTGCCAGCGCTTTCGTTTGGTAAGTCACATCATCTTTGTTTATATAAAAACGCAGATGATGTGACTTACCGAATGAAAGTGCTGGCAGGTCGATAGACACGCAAACAAACACAAACATACACACAAAATGCCTCATCAGGAAAGAGGGAAGGAGAGGGAAAGACGAAAGGATGTGGGTTT
Source organism: Schistocerca nitens (assembly GCF_023898315.1). Lineage (NCBI taxonomy): Eukaryota > Metazoa > Arthropoda > Insecta > Orthoptera > Acrididae > Schistocerca > Schistocerca nitens. Next base: position 708,770,727 of record NC_064614.1, on the reverse strand, counting down.
TAAGGGAGAGGGTAAGGAGTCATTCCAATCCCAGGAGTGGAAAGACTTACCTTAGGGGGTAAAAAGGACAGGTATACACTCGCACACACACACATATCCATCCGCACATACACAGACACAAGCAGACATTTGTAAAGGCCTATATGTTAAAGATGTCAGTCGGGCGGAAGTAAAGAGGCAAAGATGTTGTTGAAAGACAGGTGAGGTATGAGCGGCGGCAAATTGAAATTAGCAGAGATTGAGGCCTGGTGGATAACGGGAAGAGAGGATATATTGAAGAGCAAGTTCCCATCTCCGGAGTTCGGATAGGTTGGTGTTAGTGGGAAGTATCCAGATAACCCGGACGGTGTAACACTGTGCCAAGATGTGCTGGCCGTGCACCAAGGCATGTTTAGCCACAGGGTGATCCTCATTACCAACAAACACTGTCTGCCTGTGTCCATTCATGCGATTGGACAGTTTGTTGCTGGTCATTCCCACATAGAAAGCTTCACAGTGTAGGCAAGTCAGTCGGTAAATCACGTGGGTGCTTTCACACGTGGCTCTGCCTTTGATCGTGTACACCTTCCGAGTTACAGGACTGGAGTAGGTGGTGGTGGGAGGGTGCATGGGACAGGTTTTACATCGGGGGCGGTTACAAGGGTAGGAGCCAGAGGGTAGGGAAGGTGGTTTGGGGATTTCATAGGGATGAACTAAGAGGTTACGCAGGTTAGGTGGACAGCGGAAAGACACTCTTGGTGGAGTGGGGAGGATTTCATGAAGGATGGATCTCATTTCAGGGCAGGATTTGAGGAAGTCATATCCCTGCTGGAGAGCCACATTCAGAGTCTGATCCAGTCGCAGAAAGTATCCTGTCACAAGTGGGGCACTTTTGTGTTTCTTCTGTGCGAGGTTCTGGGTTTGAGGAGATGAGGAAGTGGCTCTCGTTAATTGCTTCTGTACCAGGTCGGGAGGGTAGTTGCGGGATGCAAAAGCTGTTTTCAGGTTGTTGGTGTAATGGTTCAGGGATTCCGGACTGGAGCAGATTCATTTGCCACGAAGACCTAGGCTGTAGGGAAGGGACCGTTTGATGTGGAATGGGTGGCAGCTGTCATAATGGAGGTACTGTTGCTTGTTGGTGGGTTTGATGTGGACGGACGTGTGAAGATGGCCATTGGACAGGTGGAGGTCAACATCAAGGAAAGTGGCATGGGATTTGGAGTAGGACCAGGTGAATCTGATGGAACCAAAGGCCTCAATCTCCGCTAATTTCAAGTTGCCACCACTCATACCTCACCTGTCATTCAACAACATCTTTGCCTCTGCATTTCCGCCTCGACTGACATCTGTGCCCAAACTCTTTGTCTTTAAATATGTCTGCTTGTGTCTGTATATGTGTGGATGGATATGTGTGTGTGTGCAAGTGTATACCTGTCCTTTTTTCCCCCTAAGGTAAGTCTTTCCACTCCCGGGATTGGAATGACTCCTTATCCTCTCCCTTAAAACCCACATCCTTTCGTCTTTCCCTCTCCTTCCCTCTTTCCTGATGCGGCAACAGTTTGTTGTGAAAGCTTGAATTTTGTGTGTATGTTTGTGTTTGTTTGTGTGTCTATCAACGTGCCAGCGCTTTCGTTTGGTAAGTCACATCATCTTTGTTTATATAAAAACGCAGATGATGTGACTTACCGAATGAAAGTGCTGGCAGGTCGATAGACACGCAAACAAACACAAACATACACACAAAATGCCTCATCAGGAAAGAGGGAAGGAGAGGGAAAGACGAAAGGATGTGGGTTTTAAGGGAGAGGGTAAGGAGTCATTCCAATCCCAGGAGTGGAAAGACTTACCTTAGGGGGTAAAAAGGACAGGTATACACTCGCACACACACACATATCCATCCGCACATACACAGACACAAGCAGACATTTGTAAAGGCCTATATGTTAAAGATGTCAGTCGGGCGGAAGTAAAGAGGCAAAGATGTTGTTGAAAGACAGGTGAGGTATGAGCGGCGGCAAATTGAAATTAGCAGAGATTGAGGCCTGGTGGATAACGGGAAGAGAGGATATATTGAAGAGCAAGTTCCCATCTCCGGAGTTCGGATAGGTTGGTGTTAGTGGGAAGTATCCAGATAACCCGGACGGTGTAACACTGTGCCAAGATGTGCTGGCCGTGCACCAAGGCATGTTTAGCCACAGGGTGATCCTCATTACCAACAAACACTGTCTGCCTGTGTCCATTCATGCGATTGGACAGTTTGTTGCTGGTCATTCCCACATAGAAAGCTTCACAGTGTAGGCAAGTCAGTCGGTAAATCACGTGGGTGCTTTCACACGTGGCTCTGCCTTTGATCGTGTACACCTTCCGAGTTACAGGACTGGAGTAGGTGGTGGTGGGAGGGTGCATGGGACAGGTTTTACATCGGGGGCGGTTACAAGGGTAGGAGCCAGAGGGTAGGGAAGGTGGTTTGGGGATTTCATAGGGATGAACTAAGAGGTTACGCAGGTTAGGTGGACAGCGGAAAGACACTCTTGGTGGAGTGGGGAGGATTTCATGAAGGATGGATCTCATTTCAGGGCAGGATTTGAGGAAGTCATATCCCTGCTGGAGAGCCACATTCAGAGTCTGATCCAGTCGCAGAAAGTATCCTGTCACAAGTGGGGCACTTTTGTGTTTCTTCTGTGCGAGGTTCTGGGTTTGAGGAGATGAGGAAGTGGCTCTCGTTAATTGCTTCTGTACCAGGTCGGGAGGGTAGTTGCGGGATGCAAAAGCTGTTTTCAGGTTGTTGGTGTAATGGTTCAGGGATTCCGGACTGGAGCAGATTCATTTGCCACGAAGACCTAGGCTGTAGGGAAGGGACCGTTTGATGTGGAATGGGTGGCAGCTGTCATAATGGAGGTACTGTTGCTTGTTGGTGGGTTTGATGTGGACGGACATGTGAAGATGGCCATTGGACAGGTGGAGGTCAACATCAAGGAAAGTGGCATGGGATTTTGAGGAGGACCAGGTGAATCTGATGGAACCAAAGGAGTTGAGGTTGGAGAGGAAATTCTGGAGTTCTTCTTCACTGTGAGTCCAGATCATGAAGATGTCATCAATAAATCTGTACCAAACCTTGGGTTGGCAGGCCTGGGTAACGAAGAAGGCTTCCTCTAAGTGACCCATGAATAGGTTGGCATACGAGGGGGCCATCCTGGTGCCCATGGGTGTTCCCTTTAATTGTTGGTATGTCTGGCCTTCGAAAGTGAAGAAGTTGTGGGTCAGGATGAAGCTGGCTAAGGTAATGAGGAAAGAGGTTTTTGGTAAGGTGGCAGGTGATCGGCGTGAAAGGAAGTGCTCCATCGCAGCGAGGCCCTGGACATGCTGAATATTTGTGTATAAGGAAGTGGCATCAATGGTTACAAGGATGGTTTCCGGGGGTAACAGACTGGGTAGGGATTCCAGGCGTTCAAGAAAGTGGTTGGTGTCTTTGATGAAGGATGGGAGACTGCATGTGATGGGTTGAAGGTGTTGATCTACGTAGGCAGAGATACGTTCTGTGGGGGCTTGGTAGCCAGCTACAATGGGACGGCCAGGATGATTGGGTTTGTGAATTTTAGGAAGAAGGTAGAAGGTAATAATATAATAGAGGGAAACATTCCACGCTGGAAAAATATATCTAAAAACAAAGATGATATGACTTACCATACGAAAGCGCTGGCAGGTTGATAGATACACAAACAAACACAATCATATACACAAAATTCTAGCTTTCGCAACCAACGGTTGCTTCATCAGGAAAGATGGAAGGAGAGGGAAAGACGAAAGGATGTGGGTTTTAAGGGAGAGGGTAAGGAGTCATTCCAATCCCGGGAGCGGAAAGACTTACCTTAGGGGGGAAAAAAGGACAGGTATACACTCGCACACACACCCATATCCAACCACACATACACAGGTGTGGTTGGATATGGGTGTGTGTGCGAGTGTATACCTGTCTTTTTTTTCCCCCTAAGGTAAGTCTTTCCGGGATTGGAATGACTCCTTACCCTCTCCCTTAAAACCCACATCCTTTCGTCTTTCCCTCTCCTTCCATCTTTCTTGAAGGTATCAGCATATGACTTCCTTTGTCTATACTGTACTTGTCACGTAAACACGTCCATCTCCCTCCAATACCGACAAAGAAGTGGCGGGCAAGCCAAAATGTGCCCGGAAGTTGCAGACATTCCTGCATTCCAGATTCTTTGGTCTACTGACCGTAATAAACTCCCAAGATACATATAAATAAATACATATAAATATACTACATTTAATATTTCAAACGAATCCATTATTTATCATAAAAGAAAATATTCATAATTAAATAAATTATACACACTTTCTGGCAACATAATGAAGTTACCTTAGCTCTTTACTGTGGGCATCGTACTTTTCACATGAGATAAACTTTGTCTCCGACAGTTAATTACATTACAAAGTTGAGTGCACATTCTTGCATGGCTTCTGTCAGCCAGTCTAAGCGGTGTGAGGGGGGGAGGATGCAGTTACTGGTGCCAACCCTGTCCTTGTCATAGGCATCCATCTTGGCGAGGTGATTCTGGTACCAAAGAATGCTGTAACCTTCAATCTTACCATCCCACACATCAACATTAAATTTTTTAGTCTCTGCAAAAGTTTCAGAAGCTTAAAAAGGCATAAGATATACAAAAGAAAAACTTTTTACTTATCTCAATTTTCACTTGTTGTTGGCTTCAGTTCTCGTGTCTAGCTGTAGATTCTTGAGGCTGATATTTTGATTTTGGGGGTTCCAGTTGATCTGAATAATTGATGAAGTACTTTCTGTTACTATGATTTTTTTTATTTTATTTTATCCCATTCATCTTTATCACACTGCCTTCACAATCTCCATTTCCATAAAACATGTCTGATTCCATCAGAGGCATGCCCACTACTACTAACATTATGCAGTACTCTCAATACTCCAAAGAGTTTCCAAACTTCATTGACAAAAGAAGAGTCTTCGCTAAATTATTTCTTTATTTTGTAAGTGAATTCAGAAATAAATTTAACAATTAGCATTAGATTGTACAATTAATAATATGCCAGATATTTCATAATTTCAAATATTTTTAAAAGAAGGATAATTGTAGCTGTACAAACAGAACTAGCAAATATTGATTGTAACAAAATAAGATAATGTTCACCTATACAAGATTTGAGATTAGTCCCATTATAGGCTACTTGTATAAAGAAAAAAATAGGTTGTGTTAGAAAAGGGTGGCCCATTACAAACCTCAGTTGGTGAGGCACAGGTTAGACTCCAAAAGACTTGGATTGTGAGATAGTAATTGCAGTTGTAGCTCATTCTGAAGTAAGACAAGCCATAATGTCCATAGCACAATGTATGGCATTATATCTGCATTGACCAGTGATTTCTGGATCTGAGATGGATTCTATGATCCCAGATTCTCTTCAGGTATGATGATGTGGTATAACACTTCAGGCAATGTGTGTGATGAAAGCTCTATAATGGTGGCCTTCGCAATAGAGTACTTGTGGTGGGTGGATGGGCACAGAACCAAATCACTGATAAAGTCCTTAGTGTAGATGGCTAATGAGACACATGAACTGCAAGCCATCACTCATAATGCCATGAAAACTGAAGAGTTTATCAGCCAGGACAAACTAGGTCAGAGGGTTTTTTTTAAACAGGGGAACTAATTTAGGAAACCTGCCTGCTAGCACCTGTTGTGTGGAAGAAAGATGGGTCAGAAGGCATGAAGGAAGTGTACATCATGAGCTGTAATGAGCAGCGAAATCTAGACTGAGTACAGTGAAATGCCCCGCAGTGTCATCACTCAGGGTCAACATGGGGGAGTTGAGATGGTGACCACACATAGAGCATGACATGGTAGATGTGGAAACACGGTTGACCAATGCAGCAGAGACAACTGATGCTGCCAGTCGTGACCATGATATATGTATGAGTGGAGTGATGCATCACCCGAGGTCCTCATGGGGGGAAGGGTGGAGTGGGAAATCATGATGCAGAAGGTTCAGGAGTGCAGTCAACCATTGTGGATGGATCCGCCATGGTTGTGAAAATCAGTTATGGAAATTGCACAGTAAGTTGAGCGAAGTAGTTCACTGTTTCATGGCCACTTAAGGTTGATGGCGAATTATGCTACACACTTGTCCCACTCGGGGCAGTGAGATCCAGTCCAAAACACATGTGAGCAGCAGATGTGGAGCTTGTGTGATGCTGGTGGCAGTGTTCTGTGGTGTAAGAACAGAAGACAAAGCATAAAGTTAAGCTGTGTGATGCAAAGAGGCAAGTGTTTCTGTCCCATTTTAACAACAGCTTGTAGAGGTTAAAACACTTGAGGTTTTCAGAGTTTGAAAGAGGAATGTAGCATGAGAACTCTGAATGTGGTGAGTCAAATGTCATTTGGCTCATTGTTCATAAGTTGCAACATTTTACAGTAAACAGTCACAGAAATAACAAGTGTAAAATTGAAGTGAATCTAGTGTCACCTGTGTGGCAAATTCAATCCCTTACCCATGTAATGTGGGAGTCAGAAATCACCAACACTCAACTAATCATAAATCATTTTTATTCACTTGAGACAATAACATACCAAACAAGCATGCAAAATCCCATAAACAGAAGTAAGTCAAAGAACGTCAGTCAAAGAGAATGGAAGTCAAACAGCAAAGTTAATGTTTGTGGCCAACAGTCACCACGTATTTAACAGTTCAATTTTTGTACTCAATATTAATGGCAAAAAAAGTAAATATATTAGGAAATTTAGTATGAATGTGTTTTCTGTAGATGATCCACTAAAGAGACCTTTTTCCAGTGGATCTTTGGAGCAGAAAGTGAGATTTAAAGAGTCAGGTAGATCTACTCCAAATGCAAATCTAACAACAGGAGGGTGTGGAACGAGGGTCACTGATTTAGCCCAAACTATGTGAGCAAAGGCAGTTAGCTGCACCTTTCAAGCTCCAAGAATATTTAGCTTGAGTTCACTACAGCTAAATGAAAAATGGTCTCTAAAGATTTATGCATAGAGCATGAGGAATTTTTGTGTATCAGTTCATGTATCACCAGGATAGCCCAGCGGTCAAGCACACTGATTGGCAATCTGTCAGATTGGGTTCAGTTCTCACTGTTGCCATTTTTTTTACTTTATTGTATTGCTAGCAGTGTTAAATGATTAATTATAAAATTTAAATATATTTAAACAGTTCAATTTATATACATAAAATTAATATATCTGACAATATTATAAAAAGGATAGATTGCTACTCACCATATAGAGGAGATGTTGAGTTGCAGACAGGTGCAAAGACTGCTATACATTTAAGCTTATGGTCCAAAGACCTTCTTCTAAAGTGGAAAACACACGCACACATTCACACAAACACAACTGATACACATATGACCAGTGTCTCTAGCCACAGTTATGATTACTACACTTGTAAGTAAAAAGGCTATAGGCCACCATATTGTAGCTCCTTGGAAAATTTTGCATGAGATGCTACTGCTTGTTGGAATAGCATCGTCCGTCAGGAGCTCTCGTCTTCCAGAGTCTATGAGTGCTTGTGATGCCTACAAGTCCTATCCAACAATAGCATTGTGCCTATAAAAACAACAAATTCGAAGGGCTATGTTCTGTTGTTGATAGTTATTCTTTCAATACACTTCCCAGTCAGCTGGACATATTTCCCATTTGTGGCTTTCAGCACATTAGCTTTCTTATCACAGAACATAATCTTCTTTAGCCTATAATGATAAGCATATGACATTACAGAAAAGGAAACCACTGTGATGACTATTGCCTGGAAATTCTGGTCATTGATGATGACATCAGTGAGACTTCCTGACATCTTGGTGACTGTCATCCACTAGGGACATACATCTGTGACAGTCTCGATTGTTGCCTTGCTTAGTCTTCCTGAAGGCTGCGCCTAGGTGAGCAGCTCATACCTCTGTTTGGTGATGGGATGGCTGTGGCATGGTGAACAGCAACCTCATCAGGGTACTGTTATAGGATTCTTCCCATAGGTTGACTATAATCATCTGCTGTTACTAGTGTGTGTAAGATTGTTCTGAAGTTTTATGGCTTGTGGTATAATAGTCATTAAATTCTTGTCTTCTTTCTCTGCAGTGGCATACAACTTGTCCTGAGCATCCAAAGTGAAAACATAGCAGTGTGTTGTCCTCTGTCCTAGCAATTTTTATTCTACTGTGGGACATTGTACTTGTTAGAGGTGTTGGTCATACCTACATTGGTCAGGTGCTGGATTGTCACTTGATTGTTGCAGTAAGTCCAGGTTGGCCGAGTCAGTTCCTCAGCCAGTTTGACTAGTGGTGGAGATTGATGCTAAAGATTATTACACCCCTTCTTCTACATCCTAAGTTACCTTCCAATGTATGACGTCTATGTTCATGGCTGCTATCTGTTGTGCACTTGGACCAACATTTCTGATGCATACACTGCTGTATCTCTTCTCTTACTATCTGGTGTGTGAAAGAGAAGAGCTCATGGTTGTCTTCCACAACTGCCGTAGAGTCCACATTCAGCATTCGGTCATAATTCTTTTGCCTGATTCTTCTATGTTGCATTTCCTTGATTTGCTGACACCACTTGATGAGTTCCTTTGTTGTCAGACATCCTTTACCAGAAGAGGTTGGTGTATGTCTTCTGAAACTTCTTTCTTCAAGTGTGGGATTTTAGTTGCCTCTCTCATATTCGGGTTCACAGTGCAATAACAGATTTTTCTTTTGCTGAATACTGTCTTGATACAGGACACAGCGTGAACTACAGAGATGCTGAGATCTACTTGTCTGCCTTTATGTGTTAGGATACCATCATTAAAGAAGCATTCAGAACATGCATAAGTAACAACTTCTTTTTAATTTGCAGAGACAGGGGATTGGAACTCAACAAAGCATGTGAAAAAATACTAACAGTACTAAGGATCATTGGCTGCAGACAAATGAATGCCACAAGCTAACATAATAGAGGAATCAAAGCCAGGACAATTAAGTTGGGCACCAACACCTTGACCACATGTGTATATCAGTGTTCATAGTTTGTGGCCAGGACTTTTCTTTGCTGCACGTGCAGAGACCACAGCCTGTTTCTCTGCCAGATGACTTTCAATGTCAAATTCCTTAATCATGACATTAGAGCTTCATCATAATCACAGTTGCATTGTGGACATTCTCAGAGAGGCCATGTCTATATAATGCCACTAATCTAATATATTTCTGTCATGAGTCTGCTTCTGAACTATATGTTCTCTAATTAGTTTTTTGAGAAGGCATTTAGTATTTAGTAAGTGACATATAATTCTACCCCCCCCCCCTCCCCCTCCCAGGGCCTGCACTTTACTGGCAAGCCAGCACATAAATTGGCCAGCCACAATAGCAGTATGTCTGTAGCACCCGAAGATGACAAGCAGTTGCCTAATGGATATATTGTGAAGCTATTCTTCTCTGTCCAGGCAGCCACACGTGAACCATTCAAGCAGAATAGTTTATGTCCAGATTGATCACTGTCAGTATACAGTGTATGTAGAGAAACTTCTAAATTCTTGTAAAATGTTAACACTGTCAGTGACACCGAATATGGTGTCCTGACACTTGTGGATAACATAGGAACTGAAACTGGAGGTAGAAAAAGCAATAGCAAAAATGCAAAATTTGTTTCGAAATGTTCCTTTACAATGTAAGATCAATGAGTACTACCCTGGTTTAACTGCCTTACTCCTACAAAGATGGGTGGTATAGACATTAGTGTCAGTGACAATGAAAAACAACTGAAATTGCTAAAATTGAACCAGAGCCTAGGGCACAATGGAATCCCTGGAAGAGTCTATATAAAGTTTGGAACTGAGTTAGCATCTCTCCTAAATGAGAATTAACTGTATGCACTCAAACAAAAAACAAAGGGTAGTGAATGGAAGGAAGCACAGGTCACACATATTTGCAAGAAATGGCATGCAGAACAACCATACCAGTTGATTGACACCCATTTGTTGCAGGATCTTAGAATTTTTTCTGATCTCAGACAGAGATACCTACATCATGTCAACCAACACAGATTCTGAAGACATCAGTCATGCAAAACCTAACTTGCACTTTTCTCATTTGAGGTACTTAAAGTTATGGACCTAGGCAATCAGGTAAGTGTAGTATTTCTAGAATTTAAAGAATCCCTTAGGTCACTACCACCCAAACACTTAGTAACAAAAATGCAATCATATGTGGCATCATTTGAAATTTTTGACTGGATTGAGGAGTTCATCTACATCTATGTCTACATGATGAGGGTTCATCGAACCACAATCATACTATCTCTCTACCATTCCACTCCCAAACAGCGCACAGGAAAAACAAACACCTAAACCTTTCTGTTTGAGCTCTGATTTCTCTTATTTTATTTTGATGATCATTGCTACCTATGTAGGTTGGGCTCAACAAAATATTTTCACATTCAGAAGAGAAAGTTGGTGACTGAAATTTTGTAAATAGATCTCGCCGCGACGAAAAACGTCTTTGCTTTAATGACTTCCATCCCAACTCACGTATCATATCTGCCACACTCTCTCCCCTATTACGTGATAATACAAAATGAGCTGCCCTTTATTGCACCCTTTCGATGTCCTCCATCAATCCCACCTGGTAAGGATCCCACACCACGCAGCAATATTCTAACAGAGGACTAACGAGTGAAGTGTAAGCTGTCTCTTTAGTGGACTTGTTGCATCTTCTAAGTGTCCTGCCAATGAAACGCAACCTTTGGCTCGCCTTCCCCACAATATTATTTATGTGGTCTTTCCAACTGAAGTTGTTCATAATTTTTTAACACCCAGGTACTTAGTTGAATTGACAGCCTTGAGAATTGTACTATTTATCAAGTAACCGAATTGCAATGGATTTCTTTTGGAACTCATGTGGATCACCTCACACTTTTCATTATTTAGAGTCAACTGCCACCTGCCACACCATACAGCAATCTTTTCTAAATCGCTTTTCAACTGATACTGGTCTTCGGATGACCTTACTAGATGGTAAATTACAGCATCATCTGTGAACAACCTAAGAAAAATGCTCAGATTGTCACCCAGGTCATTTATATAGATCAGGAACAGCAGAGGTCCCAGGACGCTTCCCTGGGGAACACCTGATATCACTTCAATTTTACTCAATGATTTGCTGTCTATTACTACGAACTGCGACCTTCCTGACAGGAAATCACGAATCCAGTTGAACAACTGAGATGATACTCCATAGGCCCGCAACTTGATTAGAAGTCGCTTGTGAGGAATGGTGTCAAAAGCTTTCCGGAAATCTAGAGATACGGAATCAACTTGAGATCCCCTGTCGATAGCGGCCATTACTTCATGCGAATAAAGAGCTAGCTGCATTGCACAAGAACGATGTTTTCTGAAACCAAGCTGATTACATGTCAATAGATTGTTCCCTTTGAGGTGATTCATAATGTTTGAATACAATATATGCTCCAAAACCCTACTGCAAACTGACGTCAATGATATAGGTCTGTAGTTCGATGGATTACTCCTACTACCCTTCTTAAACACTGGTGCGATCTGCGCAATTTTCCAATCTGTAGGTACAGATCTATCGGTGAGCGAGTGGTTGTATATGATTGCTAAGTAGGGAGCTATTGTATCAGCATAATCTGAAAGGAACCTAATCGGTATACAATCTGGACCTGAAGACTTGCCCGTATCAAGTGATTTGAGTTGCTTCGCAACCCCTAAGGTATGTACTTCTAAGAAACTCATGCTAGCAGCTGTTCATGTTTCAAATTCTGGAATATTCCATTTGTCTTCCCTGGTGAAGGAATTTCGGAAAACTGCGTTCAATAACTCCACTTTAGCGGCACAGTCGTCGGTAACAGTACCATCAGCACTGCGCAGTGAAGGTATTGACTGCGTCTTGCCGCTTGTGTACTTTACATACAACCAGAATTTCTTCAGATTTTCTACCAAATTTTGAGACAATGTTTCGTTGTGGAACCTATTAAAGGCATCTCGCATTGAAGTCTGTGCCAAATTTCGCGAGTCTGTAAATTTTAGCCAATCTTCAGGATTTCACGTTCTTCTGAACTTCGCATACTTTTTCCGTTGCCTCTGCAACAGCGTTCGGACCTGTTTTGTGTACCATGGGGGATCAGTTCCATCTCTTACCATTTATGAGGTACGAATCTCTCAATTGCTGTTGCTACTATATCTTTGAATTTGAGCCACATCTCATCTACATTTGCATAGTCAGTTTGGAAGGAATGGAGATTGTCTCATAGGAAGGCTTCTAGTGACACTTTATCCGCTTTTTTAAATAAAATTATTTTGCGTTTGTTTCTGGTGGATTTGGAAGAAATGGTATTGAACCTAGCTACAACGACCTTGTGATCACTAATCCCTGTATCAGTCATGATGCTCTCTATTAGCTCTGGATTGTTTGTGGCTAAGAGGTCAAGTGTGTTTTCACAATCATTTACAATTCACATGGGTTCGTGGACTAACTGCTCGAAATAATTTTTGGAGAAAGCATTTAGGACAATCTCAGAAGATGTTTTCTGCTTACCACCGGTTTTGAACAAGTATTTTTGCCAACATATCGAGGGAAGGTTGAAGTCCCCACCAACTATAACCGTATGAGTGGGGTGTTTATTTGTTACAAGATTCAAATTTTCTCTGAACTGTTCAGCAACTATATCATCAGAGTCTGGGGGTCGGTAGAAGGAGCCAATTATTAACTTAGTCGACTGTTAAGTATAACCTCCACTCATACCAATTCGCACGGAGTATCCACTTCGACTTTACTACAAGATAAACCACTACTGACAGACACAAACACTCCACCACCAATTCTGCCTAATCTATCTTTCCTGAACACTGTCTGAGACTTCATAAAAATTTCTGCAGAACTTATTTCAGGCTTTAGCCAGCTTTCTGTACCTATAACGATTTCAGCTCCTGTGCTTTCTATTAGCGCTTGAAGCTCAGGGACTTTCCCAGCACAACTACAACAATTTACCACTACAATTCCGACTGTTCCTTGATCCAAGCGTGTCCTGTATTTGCCATGCACCCTTTGAGATTGCAGCCCACCCCGTACTTTCCCGAGGCCTTCTAACCTAAAAAACCGCCCAGTCCACGCCACACATCCTCCGCTACCCATGTAGCCGCCAGCTGAGTGTAGTGAACTCCTGACCTATTCAGCGGAACCTGAAACCCCACCACCCTATGGTGCAAGTCAAGGAATCTGCAGCCAACACGGTCGCAAAACCATCTGAGCCTCTGATTCAGACCCTCCACCCGGCTCTACACCAAAGGTCTGCAGTCAGTTCTGTCAACGACGCTGTAGATGGTGAGTTCTTTGTAGGGAGGGTGCAGAAATGATACCTTCAAGGAGAGTCATTGGTAGACATAGAAGTAACTTCAGGTGCGCCACAGGGAACTCTTTTTGACCTGTTCCTGTTTATGTTGCACATTAATAATGAGGCATCAATAATAATAGTGACTTCAGACCTGTTTGCATGTGATGCAGTTAACTGTGATGAAAACCTATCTGAAAAAAATTCTACAAATGTCCAGTCAGACCTTGATGAGTTTCAAAGTTGTGGACAGAATGGACACTTGCTTTAAGTGTTCAGAAACGTAAAATTGTGTACTTCACCAAACAACAAAAGCTTAGTATCCTTTGACTACATTACTGTCACGAGCTCTGGTGCATGCAGTGTTGTACAGTGATTAGTGTTGCTTGCTGGTATGCTGTGTGTCATTGGTTTAAAACTGATCACTAAGAATTATTTGTTATCTTGAATTGAAACTTCTTGACGTAGCTTCTATTTGTAATACTTGTATATTTGGAATATTGAATGGTTGTATAAATACTAGATAAATAACTGCACTCTGCATCCAGGAGGTAAGTTTGGTTCTGCCTTTATGCAAGCATCAATAATAAATGTGCTGTCAGTGCTAAGTGTCATACTTTATGATTGACCCTACTTTCAAATATGGATGTGATTTTGGTTTCAATGTGACATTGTTTGGTAGAGACATCAGTTACTTCATAACACCTCAATCACCATGGCTCCAGTTAAATAAGGTAAAAGATGTCACCTACATGGACAGGAACAAGAATACAAGCAGTATATCACTCCTAAGATCCATATATATAGGAGACCAATGGATTCCAAAATAGCAGTAAGTCAGCTGCACATCAAATATTCATCAGTGTTTTCTGAAGACACTGCCAAAACCCAATGAAATGGCTGAAAGGTCTTAGCTGAGTCATCAACTACAACAGGTGCAATGACATGATGTGTTTGGTAAAGGTGTACTTTTACTTGGAGCACACAGCTCAATAGTGGTTCAAGAACATATGTGGGCACCCCTGGTGTAACAGTCATCAAACACTCATCTTCTCTCTCTGCACTTATGTACAATGTGCCCATGGTGTCAAACGTAAAATCATACTGGTATGTTGTCCTCTCTCCTCCAAGAGATAGGAACCATGAATATCATCCTTGAAATCAGGATGTAATACGGAATGTTGAAGAAGAACTGTATTGATATTTAGCACCAATCTCTGCCTCTAGTTGAATGCATCAGAAAGAATGGACTTGACTGAAACTTATGCCACAACAGTCAAACGACAATCCAGCATCCAATCAATGCATGTACAACAACCTCCTTCGCCAAGTGCAGAGCTCTGCAGAACAACACACATTTGGAGGAGAGAGGACAACATACCAGTATGATTTTACGTTTGACACCATGGGCACATTGTACATAAGTGCAGAGAGAGAAGATGAGTGTTTGATGACTGTTACACCAGGGGTGCCCACAGCTTTCATTTTAGTAGGGGCAAAATATTTTCCCCATACATGTGATTTTGAAACTCCTCCAGCTCTGGGCAATGCCTTCTCCTTCTTCTCTCTTTCCATCTGTTTCTTCCCCCACCTTTCTGCTCATCTCCTTCCCTTTGTCTTTCCATCTCCTCCCCCATCCCTGTACACCTCCTCCTCCCCTTTCTTTGTGTGTCTCTTTCTCAACTTTTCTTTGTCCATCTCTTCTCTGTTCCATCTCCTACTCAAACATCCCTCTGTGTCCATATCCTCTTCCCCCCTGTGTCTGTTGATGTCCCCATTACTGTCTGTCAATATCTTCCTCCGCTTCTCAATGTCATTCTCCATTTCCATCACATCCTTTTCCACCTGCCCACTACTTCTCCTCACCTGCCTCCTACACCTCCCCCTCCTCACACCTTTCTCTGTCTAACTCCTCCCCCCTCTGTCCATTTCCTCCCCATCTCTGTCCATCTCCTACCACTCTCTCTCTGTTGATCTCCTCCTCCCCTCTTGCCCCATCCACCATTTCCTCCCAGTTTGTGCATCCAACTCATCCTCCTCACCTTCCCTTTCTGTCCATTTCCTCCTCCCTTTCTCTTTATCTGTCCATATCCTCCTCCTCCCACTCTCATTGTCCATATCCTCCTGCACCTACCTTCTGTTCATCTTCTTCTCCCCCTAATCTCTATCTTCTTCTCCCCTTCTCATTTTATCACTTACTACCCCTTCTCTCCATCCCTCTCCACCTCCCCCTCTCTCCGTCTATCTCTTCCTATCCTTCTGTCAATGTCTTACTCTCCTCTCTCTGTCTGTCCATTTTGTCCTGCCCCCTCTCTCTCTGTCCATCTCCTCTTCTCTCTATCTCGGTCCATCTCCTCCTCCTCCTCTTCCCTTCTATCCAACTCCCCCCCCCCCCCTCCTCTCTCTCTGTCTGTCCATATCCTCATCTCGCAATCTCTCCTTCCATTTCATCCTGCCACCTCTGTGTGTCCATCTCTGCCTGTCCCTCTTTGACTGTCCATCTGCTCCTAAGCCCTTTTTCTGCCCATCTCATCCTGCACTCTATCACTGTCTATGTTCTCCTCCCATCTCTCTCTGCTCAGCCATTCCAGTCTGCTCATATAGCTCCTGGAAAGCATTCCAATACTGCCCTTGCAAAGCATCTATCATACAGGTCAGCCTAGATGTCAGGGGTTACAAATCATTTTCACCCTCCTTACCCTATGGGAGCTTACCTCCACAGTACTTCTTCCCAGACTATATGTAGTAACTGTACCAACTGGAATGAAATTGATCCAATGGTTTAGGAGAAGATATGGAAAACACACATCCATTTTTATGCACAGGGTGTCTCTTCTAAGAGTCTTTATGCACATTTTATCTGGTGTTTTGGCAGATATCTGTTTTTTTCTGTTTTCGCAACATGTAGCTCCAGTCAGATCAAACAAATACTGCTCATCACATCCTTCATGTGACATGCCTAATCTCAAATTAGTGCAGTACAATATTTCTTTTATCAGTATGTATTAACAGGAACAGTAAAACACAAAGAACAATCATTACTCCAGCAGCAACAGTGTAGCCCTGGCCCATACTGACTGCTACTGCCATACAGAAGTGCTGCTCAGTTGTTGTTGGAGAACTGATTATTATTCATGTTTTACTGTTCCATTAGTACAAATAGATAAGACACACTAGACTAATTTGAGACCCCTCTGTCAAATGGGCACATAAAATTCCACTTTAAAAATAATTTTGTCGGCAATGGGAACAAACAAATGCTTTCCATGAACAGTTGGAATCTTATGAAAGACATGACAAGCAGGATTTCTCTTCTAAGATTCTTCAGTCACATTTTATCTGGTGTTTTGGCAGATATCTGTTTTGAGTGATATCACCCCTTTTTGGAGTATGTACACCATAAGTGGTCCTCTGCTGCTTCAGACTACAGACACAAGCTACAAGTATCACAGAACGTAACTTTGTACCACTACAATTTCTGCACTTTATAATTGTGTCTTGCAAAAACTAAATTACAAATATGTATTAAAACACCAGGAAAGTATACCTGAAGACCCATAGGAGAGACACTCAGTATAAACTATCCATTTCCCTGTGATTTCTCTCCCTTACACATTGAACACATATAATGCACACATCCCTTTCTCTCTCTTCTCTCTCTGTTCATCCCTATCTTCTGCCCATCTTCCTGTCCCTCTCCCTATCTTCTGCCTATCTTCTCATCTCTCCACTTCCTGTCCATCTACTCCTCCTCTACCTCTCCCTGCCCAACTCCTCCTCTACCTCTCTCTTCCATTTCCTGCTCCCCCCTCTCTTGGTGTCTCCCCTCCCTCTCTCTCTCTCTCTCTATCTCTCTCTATCTCTCTCTCTCTCTGTCCAGCTCCTCGCCCCACTCTCTCTGTGTACATCCCCTCCTCCTATTTCTGCCTATCTCCTCCTGCTCCCTCTCTTTGTCTATCTCATCCTGTCCCCTTTCTATGTGTATTTGCTCTTGTCCCTTTCTCCATATCCACCCCCTCCTACCTCCGAGCAAAATACGGTACTTTAGTCCCTGGGATATAGGCTGCAATGAAGAGTAAGTCAATAAGGCAGGGCAGTAATACTCCCACATGACATGCCTGTCCCGAGGGCAGCCTACAAATCAGGGACTGAAAAAAATCATTTCTTTCCCGATGCCTATTGGAGCTAAGAGGATTTAACCCCCACAGTACCGATAGTCATGACATGTACTGTTTGTATGCCAAATTTGGTTGCAATTGATACAGGTGTGTGGGAGGAGATACTGCACACACACACACACACACACACACACACACACACACACACACACACGTCCTATAAAAACCATATTCCGTCTAAATTGTTTTCCTGCCATTAAAACTGTTTGACAAAATAAAAAATACTGTTTATTTTGTGTAATATTTGCTCACACAGTGAATGAAACTGGATTTAAATTAAAAGAGCACGAAATGGAATTATTACATTCAACGCTATAAGACTGGTCAATTCTTTTCAGTGCAGTGGTAACTTCATTGAATACACCTAACAATAATCTTGTGTAGTAATTTTGAATGATTGTTTTGAGTGATATCTTCCCTTTTTGGAGTATGTACACCGTAAGTGGTCCTCTGCTGCTTCAGACTACAGACACAAGCTGCAAGTATCACAGAACGTAACTTTGTACCATTACAATTTCTGCACTTTATTAGAACTGAGAATTGCACCACAATGCAGGAATCCCACCCCTCCACCAGCAATATGTGGCCATAGTAACCAGTTTTTATCCTTCCTGTCATATGTCCAAAACCAGCATGTCCAGAACCTCAGGATGTATGACACAAACAAAGCCTGAAAACACAGGTCACTCCATATGGTTGCTATGAGATTGAGACCGCTTATTTCCAAGTCATTATCAATGGAACCTATCACATGCAAGCCATGATTGCTAATTGTTAGTCATTAACCAGTTACTGACATGCTATATGAATCGATGCCTGGATAATTAATGCCATACCTATGAGAGATCTTATTTTGGTTTAGCCAAAAAGTATGTCATTTAATAAGTATCAGAACACTGTGTGGGACAAAGATGCAATATAATCACAAAAGAAACATCTACGAAACAAAGATGAACGTATATCTGTATTGTAATGTTTCCTTAAGCCGATATCAAAATTTTCACTCTTGAAATACATATCTGTCTTTTCCCTCAGTTATCATGGGCGGACATATTGCTTGTATGTCAAACAACAATATATATTTGTGTAAAAGATTTTACAACATATCTCATCAACAGGGAGGCAGTTGCTTTCATTTCTAAATTGTTTCATCCTGAAAATGATACCTGGATACACCATTGCCTGAAAACTTCAGAAAACATGTTGACACTATTTATTATTGTATTATACTGTGTTCTTTATCATGGAGCTGTACAGTGCACCCTTTTCTTCAAGAAAGAAGAGGTAAATATCACTCTGTTCAAAGAAGAGTAAATATATCAATCAGTTTAGACTGTTACAGTGGCAATCGTAGCAAGAGACTATCGAGTTACAAACTTAAATGCATGAATTACTACTGGTAAAAGTATCTGCAAGGCACACACCTTAAAGTAATCCACATTATTCACACCTTCATACAGTGCCAGTACTTGAACACCAGTATATACCCTTACATTAAATGTTGAGATAAATACCAACTGGCAGTAGCAATTTGAGGATTATCAAGATATGTAGCTCTCACTGTTGCTATCCTTCTTAATGGCACCAAATACACATGTAAGTAGTTTTATCACTCACTTGTCAGTCGATCAGCTGCTTCACTTCATTTTATTTTAGCATATGAATAACGTCCAGAGCTTGTTGACATGTAATCATTCTTTCCTTATAAGCTACACATTGCAGCTACACAGATTACAAAATAAATAAATAAGTAAATAGATTGTGACAATTACAAAAATCTGAAATACTCTAGCCACAAGAATGTAAATTTAACTTC
This sequence comes from Schistocerca nitens, assembly GCF_023898315.1. Taxonomy (NCBI): domain Eukaryota; kingdom Metazoa; phylum Arthropoda; class Insecta; order Orthoptera; family Acrididae; genus Schistocerca; species Schistocerca nitens. The sequence continues at coordinate 708,751,363 of NC_064614.1, read as the reverse complement.
GCCTTTTTTCATAATGGCAGCATACTGTATTTAATTTTCTAAGATGATGTAATTTTTAAAATTTTAATTCATTTTTTTTAAATGTTTGTATTTCATGTGTATTTATGACACAAGAGTTCAATCTTTTGACATTGACAAGAACAAATAGCACAGGTGTTTCTTGGAAAAACACAACAATGTTGCTCAAGAATGTATCCGTACACACTGAAATATTGTCACATTACCTACAGTTGTTAACTTGTACCATTTATGGATATAAAAAAAATATCTCATTATTTTTGCCAATATTATACCAAATGTAATGTCCATTTATGAATTTTTTGAAATTTTAGATTCATTTTGATACTAAAGGAAAATATCAAAGTGCATGCACCATTTGTTTTAACAAATGTTGAACCATTATGTAACTACAGGTATATGTTGTTCAGCAAAAGACGTTCCTTCACTGTTGAGAATCTCTGCAATCAGTTATACGCTGGAATAGCTCTAAGATAGTTTTACAAAAATTTGATTTCTTAAGGGAAAAAACACAGAATTTTAAATAAATAATCCTTTTTGTAATTTTGAGTTTCAACCTCCTATAATTTTTTTCACTACTGTGCTTTGTTTTATAACTCACTTTACATATGATTTATATCATGCTCATGTAATTTTATTGGTATTTTCTGGCCATTTTAATGACAATTTTTGTGATATTTTAGATGACAAAAATTTGGCCCAGCTGTTACAGGTCCTTTTTGAATTTCATATACTAAAGCAGCTCTTACTAGGGCAACTGCAACCCCCCCTCCCCCTCCCCCATTATAAATGCCTCTGCATTTCTCTGAATGGTGCCAACCATCACGTCAGTCTCATTCGCACCAATCAACTGCAGACCATTGTAGTCAACGTATAGGACATAGCTGAAGGCTGTACTTGGTAACTTTGCTCCCTAACACACATTAACCATCCCCACTGCGGTACAAAGGCAAGCGATTCTCGCCTAGCTGCTGACTTCTGGAAAACTAAGTGAGGTGACCATTTATGGATGAGAGGCTACCACATATGCAGATCTTCTGTGGATGACAGCCACCAAGATTTTCATTGACATTATCATCAATGGCCAAGCTGTCTGATATAAAGTAGCAGAATAGGATAACATTTAATGAAATCTACGATTCCAACCATTTTGATGTATATGATACAAAATCATGACATTTACTCGAAATAATCTAAATGGATGAACATGCATGTTAACATTGTTAATTCACTGAATTCATGAAATTAAATCATCTGAAGAGTAATTAACATGAAATATGATTAATGTATAATGAATATCTAGTCACTAACTGAAAATTCATTAAAACCCATGTAAACAAATGTTTAAATTAATATTCAGAAAATTTGTACATATAGAAATTATAACAATTATTATTCAGCTTCTCATAAAGATGAAATCAAATCTTTATTTACAAAATTATAAATGTAAGTAATTCAAACATTATTGTAGATAGGTATCTCGTGTAATTTGACCATAATGACATGATATTTTGGCTTGTTAGCTGCCTTATAAAAATTGTAACAACATGTAGAATTAAATTCTGTAACCTGTTTTGTAAAAACAATCAAATTTTGATTGTAAACTTTAAAAAGTATGTTTGAAACAATGTATGCTGTAAAATTGTGACTGTTAAAAGGTATATAAGGTACAACAGCAGTAGCTATAGCAGGTGAGTTTTTCATCATCTTTTTAAGCTATGTCAATTAGTGGTGCAATAAATAAGTTTACTGTTTTGGCTCCATTACTTGAATTAATAAACTTGATGTGCAATTCTTTTTTAACAGAATGGAGCCATAATGTTATTTTTAGATGAGTTTTCGTGCAGGATCACAAACAGTCATAGACTGCGAAATATCAGAACTGTCAGTTGACAGAGCTGTTCCTACAAGCACATGTAACAAAGGTTGCTCTGGGTGTTTTTATGCTGTTGAAAATATTGTTATTATGCCATCATCAACATGTGAGTTCTATTCATCAGTCAAGGTGCTCAGTTAAACTGTGAGGCTTTTGTCAATAGCAAAAGGCAGCTCAGGTTCACAAAAGAAATCTACATGTGTGTGACAAACATGAGCATTCTAGGCAGTCAAGAACTACTTTGGATCACTTATTGTCACAAGTAACCACAACTCTTTCCTAGGGGTAAGTATGTAGGGACAGCTGAACCAGTCTAGGAAGGGATCAGTGAAGAATTGTACTCCACTGCCCATTGCCACTACAGACAATGGGGGAACTAGGGATGGGAGGGCGGAGCTGTGGCAGATGCTGTGAGATAGATAACAACCATCCCACAAAAGCCTAATGTGAGTCTCAAGATGTGAGGAATCTAGGAATGTATCACACATCCTATGTATTGCTTCCTCAAAAACCTCAAAACCAAAATTAGACTAACTGGATTGTGCACAGTGGCATTAAAGCAGTCACTCATTCTGCACCCCTTAGGCAATTGGAAGGTGAAGAAACCTTAATCAGCAGTAGTATGGAAAGTACCCTTTACCATGCACTTAACAGCACTTTGCAGAGTACAAATATAGATACAGATATAAATATAGATAGTGTGAATGGGATGTTTCACATATGGTAGAATTTTTGTTGTGTATTTTTGCTTAATCTGATCTTGATGCCAAATGGCCAGGCACAGATTAGGTCTTCTGAGAAAAGTTTCTAACCTGAGAATGTTGGGCCTGTATTTACAAATGAGGCAGTTCATAACTGAAACACTGATTTATATTTGGCTGCACCTTGGATTGGTATTCTTTTATTCACATATGCTATAAGGACCCAGTGCATGGGATGGGATTGCATGGTATCAGTCAGCTTTTAGGGCTCCAAATTTACTAGAGATGTGGTTGCCCAGTGTCTGCATCAAACTTAGCTTATGTTCTGAATATGCCTATGTAGGTGTAGGTGTGTTTGTCTTGAGGTCAGATGACTGCAATAATGGTAAATGATAGGCAGCAATAACAAATGTTTAGCAAATAATTTGGATTTTTGACAGTTTTGGCAGTTTTGACGTAATTTTGTGGTGGTAGCTGGGGGTGCAAGCTGCTGAGTTTGTTTGCCTTTCTGATGTACAGTGTAAAGTGAAGAAAATAGTGTCATCCGGTCCTAAAAAGTCTTAAGTATATTATGTGTTCCCTCATTGTATATATAAGAGCTGATTATCTTTGCACATCATAGGGAATCAATTTCAACATGATTAAAACACCATAAATGAAAATAGTTTTATGCTGCCCATCCACTGTTTGAAACTTAAGGCTCAAACTCTGACTTCAGGCTCAAACTCTGCAGTATACTGATATGAAATGAAAAGCATTGTTCAGTATTAATGTAGAAACATTGAAAAAAAATCTTGTGTGATGAACTGGTGCAGAAATGTTACTATTCAATTTAAGAGTTCATGAGGATGATCTGACAGTTTGAGCTTATTTAAAAAGAAATGGTGTTATGTTTCAGATATGTACGTATCAGTATATTACACTACTGATTTTAAGGAAAACTGTTAGTAAATTGTTGTGTTTTGATGAATCTCCTGTGCATCAATTAAATGACTTGAAAGTATGCATGAGACAATAAACTTCTATTCTATTACATTATGATGTAACTTTTTATGCCATAGTGTACCTTCTAAGTAATGCTTTTTATAAGTGTTTGCACTTGATTTGTTGCCTCAGATATAATAATAATAATAATAATAATAATAATAATAATAATAATAATAATTTTATTGTCGTTCAGCTGATTACAGCAATAGACAAAGTCAAGAGCATATATTTCTACATAAACTACTATATCAAAGTGAATTGGTTTACATAAAATAGGTACACGTTAGAATACAGTATTTTCATCTTCAAAGAATTCGTCAATGGAGTAAAACGGATTGTTCACTAGTAGCTTGTATAATTTAGCTTTAAAGATATTTACAGGCAGTTCTTTAAAGTCAGCACTTAGTCTATTAAACATCCTTAGTCCAAGAACTAGGTAAGAGTTATGCGATTTTGATAATCTATGATATGGTATGTCTACAGATGTTCTGTTTCTAGTATTATGGCTATGAATATCACTTCTCAACACAAAATTAGACACATTGTTTCTAATGTACATTAAAACATTGTATAGGTGCAAGGGGTATTACACTCTTGAAGGAGAAGTTTAAAATCTTCATTGTCTTTACGTACAAAGCCTCATATGGTGCATGTTGAAGTATCACATGTTTGAACATTATAAAGACATGACGTGTACCCTAACCAACTATGATACACTTAAATTTGTAATGTTCACTCACTCTAATTCAGGAAGTAATTTTTGTTAGTTTCGAAATATTTCAATATCGTCTTTCTGAAGGGACTCAAAAATTCATAGACACTAGGTTTATTTATTTCACAGCACAGCTGTTGCAACAGTAGAAAGATGTACTGCCTTTTTGACCAGTGTCTCATTCTTAGAAGAAAAGTTTAGCTTTTGTGTCTTTCATTGATAACTTCCCACCTGTCCTTGACAAATGAAAATTCTTGCAAAATGTGGCATGAATACCACTGGGACAAATTTCTGCTGTTTTTACTGCTGCTATTGCAGCTGATGATATGCTCCAAATATTTCTGTTTCTCTCTAGGGGCTGTTGATGCAGGTACTGTAGTATGTTACAGTATGAATTAGTGTTTATTATTGTAGAGAATTTGGAGGTCATCTGAGGCATTAAAAGTGCAAAAAAGAATTAATAATATAAATAGACACAATGAGACCAATATATTATTGAGACAAATGTACACAAAACAATTTCATAAATACATCGTGCATTATGTTAATTTTCACTGATGGATATACACGTATTCCCTATCACACTATTTTCTGGGCTTCATTTATATGTTTAAAAGTACATTTAGATCTGTTTTTAATTGATAGATTAATTGCTTCCCAACATCCCGAATATTATATTGAAAAATTTTATTGATTTTTATACAAAACACTTTTTTGTTTTTGTAGCTGTTGTGTCAGCCCAGATACTGGTTTGATGCAGCTCGACATGCTACTCTATGCCGTGCAAGCTTCTTCATCTCCAAGTTGCACCCAACATACTTCTGAATCTGCTTAGTGTATTCATTTCTTGGTCTCCCTCTATGTTTTTTACTTTCCACGCTGCCCTCGAATACTAAATTGGTGATCCCTTGATGCCTCAGAAAATGTCCTACCAACCGATACCTTCTTCTACTCAAGTTGTGCCACAAATTCTTCTTCTCCCCAACTTTATTCAGTACCTCCTCATTAGTTACGTGATCTGCCCATCTAATCTTCAGCATTCTTCTGTAGCATCACATTTTAAAAGCTTCTATTCTCTTCTTGTCTAAACTATGTTTCACTTAACTTCCACTCCATACAAATACTTTTAGAAAACACTTCCTGACACTTAAATCTATACTCGATGTTGACAAATTTCACTTCTTCATAAACATTTTTTTTGTCAGTCTACAATATATATCCTCTCTACGTCGACCATCATCAGTTATTTTGCTCCCCAAATAGCAAAACTCGTCCACTACTTTAAGTGTCTCATTTCCTAATCTAATTCCCTCAGCATCATCTGATTTAATTAGACTGCATTCCATTATCCTCATTTTACTTTTGTTGATATTCATCTTATATCCTCCTTTCAAGACACTGTCAGTTCCGTTCAACTGCTCTTCCAAGTCCTTTGCTGTCTCTGCCAGAATTATAATGTCGTTGGCAAACCTCAAAGGTTTTATTTTTTCTCCGTGGATTTTAATTCCTACTCCAAATTATTCTTTTATTTCCTTTACTGCTTGCCCAATATGTATACATTGAGTAATATTGGGAATAGGCTACAACCCTGTCTCACTCCCTTCCAACTCATTGCTTCCTTTTCATGCACCTCGACTCATATAACTGCCATCTGGTTTCTGTACAAATTGTAAATAGCCTTTTGCTCCCTGTATTTGACCCCTTCCACCATCAGAATTTGAAAGAGAATATTCCAGTCAACATTATCAAAAGATTTCTCTAAGTGTACGAATGTCAGAAACGTAGGTTTGCCTTTCCTTAATCTATCTTCTAAGGTAAGTCGTAGGGTCATTATTGCCTCGTGTTCCATCATGTCTATGGAATCCAAACTAATTTTCCCTGAGGTCAGCTTCTACCAGTTTTTCCATTTGTCTGTAAATAATTCATGTTAGCATTTTGCAGCCGTGACTCATTAAACTGATAGTTTGGTAATTTTCACACCTGTCAACTCCTGCTTTCTTTGGAATTGGAATTATTATATTCTTCATGAAGTCTGAGGGTATTTTGCCTGCCCCATACATCTTACTCACCAGATGATAGAGTTTTGTCAGGGCTGGCTCTCCCAAGGCTATCAGTAGTTCTAATGAAATGTTGTCTACTCCCAGGTCCTTGTTTTGACTTAGGCCTTTCAGTGCTCTGTTAAATTTTTCAAGCAGTATCATATCTCCCATTTCATCTTCATCTATATCCTCTTCCATTTCCCTAATATTGCCCTCAAGTACATCTCCCTTGTATAGACCCTCTATATACTCCTTCCACCTTCCTGCGTTCCCTTCTTTACATTTCCAATAATGGAATCATGTTTGTTCTTGGTATTGTACTAAGGACACGTCACACTGCTGGTAGCTGTGAAAGTGCTGTTTGATGTGTATCATGCACTGTATGACAAGTAGTAATGTGAGAACCATAATTTGAAGTTTTGTAAAACAGTCTGTGATACGTTCTGGATGCTGAACTATATATTATTCTTACAGTTTTCGTTTGTAATTAAAATACATTGGTTTCACTCACTCTCAAGTACAGTATGTTAACATACAGATCTTGTTTCCTCAGAGGAAATACCTTTACCTGAAGAGGATCACTGCAAAGACAGTTGAAATATCAGCAGTTTAATTGTTTAAATGTTTCATAATGAGATAATATTATACTCAAAATAATTTTATTCAAACTGACACTGGCCATGGAAGCCTATGAACTTTTTTACCCTTGCTATATTTAAGTGCCATTTTCTGTATGTTGTTATACCAGGACAGTTTAGAATCAGCTATTATTTCAAGAAAATTATACACTGTTTGTTCTAAGAATTTAAAACATCCTCAGTCTCTTTCTATCTTTACTCAGATTAAATGAACTTTTTATATTCCCTCAAACAATAGAAACTCCAGGTTGCAATACCAGCAACATAAGGAAAAGATAGATTGCAAACATACCATAAAGATGACACATTAAGTTGCAGAGAGACACAACTTAAAGACACTTACACATTAGCTTTCAGTCACAGTCTTTGTCAGAAAAAGAAACATGCACACATTCATTCACACAAACAAGCACACCTCAAGCACATATGAACATAATCATTGGCAGCTTGGATTGATCCATTCTGATTCAAGACGCTGGAGATAATTCAGCAACACATATACCTACCAAGTGACTGTCTAAATGTTATGAAATCTTGTAGGTAACTTGTTGTAACTGTAATGGAGACCAGTGATTTTGTTGGATATTCTAAAATGGACAAACACATTGTGAACCATAAGGTTGACACCACAGGAAACAAAATTAATTGGAGGCCAATACGCAAAATAATGTTAAAAAAGGATGACCCGTCAAACAATGTAGGAAAAGATAAATTACTACTTACTGTAAAGAAGCCAGAATTGTCCTGAGCTACCAGAGTTGGCTCTTGTGTGCATGAGGTGTGCTTGCTTGAGTGTATGAATGGTGTGTGTTTCTCTTTTGCTGGTGAAGGCTTTGACTGAAAGCTTTGTGTAAGTGTCTTTTAACTGTGCCTGTCTGCAACCTAACATGTCTTCTTTAAGGTAAGTAGCAATCAATCTTTTCCTATATTGTTGACCTTCCTACCTCAAGTTTCCATCATTTGAAGATCCATTAAAGCTGTGCTGTCTGTGTCAGTTTGGACCTATAGAAGAAACAATGGCAAAGACCTTCTAACTCCCAGTTGAGACAATTTTGAATAAGATAGATAATGACAACAAAAAGATTGCATAATGTGCAAAACAGAACAGTGGGTTGAATACATGTTTCATATTACCTCTCAATGTATTGTGTGTGCTTTACTATGGAGTAAATAAATACTACTGAAAAATGTGTTACATTGCAGGCCTGTATCTGTGCTTGTTATAAACGTCATAACCATATTACAACCATCAAAATATTCAAAATTTAGTGATGATTTACTGTTACTGAATTCAGAATATTAGTTTCCTAACCAAGCAATAATGATCATAGAGACATTTGTAACTCAACACTGCATAAATGTACCACATTTTTGAACGCTAACATATTCTTAATGCAGTGCATGTAATTGCTTAATTTTCTACCAATTTTTGAAATGATAGCTGTTATTTAGATTTTACAATGAGAAGGTTTATAAATGGATCAATATCTCAGTTTGTGAGTTTAGAGCTTGGTCACTACTGTTAACCACAGTTCATTATAACAAAAAGTAACAAGAGAACTCACTGCACTGAGTTGTTTAAATCTATGGGAATCTTGACTGTCCCATGTGAATACATTTTGTAAACAGTGATCCACATAAAGAAAGACATTGACGAGTATCCAAAAAATGGATCTCTACAGGAATATGGAACCAAACCATTCTCCACTTACATCTCAGAAAAAAATACAAAACAAAGACCCAAAATAGTATGCTGTATAATGGAATTAAATTATACAACAAATGTCCACAAGTGATCAAAGAGAAGTGAATTGCAGGTGTACACCAAAAATTATATGTTAGAAAAGTGTTTTATGATGTCAAGCATTACTTGAAATGAAATGATATGTAAATTGTTTTGGCAATTATGCTAGTGATTAGCTGCCATGATTAAGAGGCATTTTACACATATATTCAGTAGAATACTGAAATGTAATGTGCTAACATGTAACACAGAATAGCAAACAATCTCTGTATATATTTTTTACATTTATATACATTTATGTGCCTGTACTTTGTACAGTTATGTGTTGACAACATCCAAACAATTCATTTGTCCATGGATGGATAAATAATAAATAACCATTAAAAAATTCCATGTGCATGCCACTGTTTGTGAAGCTGTAAGTACAGGTGTTAGCTATCTGGTATTGTACAATCTACTGAATTGTTCGTAGTGAGAACTGTCTTCTTGTGCCCAATGGTCGAGCAGCCGAGCAGCTGGGACAGTGGAATAACTGATCTTCCTGCAAGTCATACATTTAGAAAAGCATTATATATGAAGCCGCATCACATACAATGTTGCTTATTGCTTGACAAAGAATATTTAAGATACTGGTTGAGTCACAGGTAGCCACTACTAAGACTGCATGTCAACAATGTTGCCTTCACCAGAGGGCAACTAGTGCTGTTCATGGGTTCACTAAAAGTAATGACCAATGACCTTTAGATACCACGTTCTAGTGATATCTACTAGATGGTATTGCTGTCCTCTGAGGACATCATAGTTTATATCCTGTACAACATGGTTCAACAGCCTTCAGCTGCAATTCACGTAGCAAAATTACACTTGGTGTTGTCCTCCGGCTGACTGTCAAAGTGATAAGCTATTGTACATACTGGTTAAGACAGAGAAGTGTGATCACTTTCTTCTGTTATTCAGACATTAGTAATGAAATAACCTATAAATGAGTTCACTTCTTCACTTCCTGCTGTCATTGAAGTTACTCCTAGTGAAAATGTTACTTTGAAATTCAAAGCAAATTGTTTAATACCAGCAGACAACTCTAAGCAATCATGTCTGTCATAACTTTTCCCTCATAATATATAACTGAATGTTTGGTAGACAGTTATATCTTTTATCTTCTTCTTTTACCTTATTCAGAACATTTGGCTTCCTTGAAATCAAACAACTTTCTTATGGTTATTGTTGCATTGTAGATATCTACATTCATCCAGTTTCCAAGCATATATTTTACTTTCTAACCATCACAATCATCAGTTAAATACTAATAAGTAGGATTACTGGAATATCACTGAAAATGTTTGTTATGTCAGACCAGGACTTGACTGCAGTTTCACAAAAAGCATTCTTCCAGTCAGCTTGATGTGTCTTGCAGTCCAACTCACAACTTGGGCTTGATATTATCTTTTTTCTTCAATTGCAAAACTCACAGAGGCTCTCCCAAAGGACTAACATGTTTGCAAGGAATTTTGCAAAGCAGTATGGGGAACATCACAAACTGTTAAGTGCCAGTGAGCTTTGAAACGGAAAATACAAAGAAATTTTGTACTTTATGAGAAATCTGGACAGTGAACATTGGAAGCATTGAGCAAATGTTTCTTAGATGTATTAGATACAGATCTCAGGTACACTTTTGAGGGGTATTTTGTTTGGATGAAAAAATTTTGGGTAAAAATACTATTATTCATAAAACACAAGTCAAAGTTGATTAAATTATGTGTTAGCTTCTTGCTTGCATTTTTTTCTGTGATTTGTAACCTCCTTTAGAGAGTCAAAACTCTTACTTATCCCCACCTGCTATTAATTGTGCAAAAGACATATTTTACAATTACCTACATTCTTTCAAATTTTCAGGAACAAAGGAAAGCTTGTGGAATACCGTTCCCCCTAAGACAGCTCAGAGGGTTCTGGCTGGTATGGTGAATGAGTCTTTATCTATTCTTACAGTTCGATATACACAGGTATTGTTAATAAATGTATGTGTGTGATAGTTATAGTGATTAAATATATACATGTTATATTTTCAACTGATATTTTATTGACTATTACTTGTTTTTCTCAGGACCTAGAATTTTTCTTAATATTTTTCTCTCTCTTTTTTCTAGTTCTCTTAATTCGCCTTTCTTATTCAATGTTAGGCACTCTGATCCATATGTTGCTTGTGTCCTAATAACTGAACTATAATGTTTAATCTTTGCTTGTATGGGTATTGATTTCTTATTGTAGTAGTTTTGTGTTAATTTATATGCAAATTCCAACTTTTGTATTCTTTCTTTATTTGTTGTGTTATCCAGTCCATTAGTTTGGATCCACTCCCCCAGGTATTTGAATCTATTAACTCTTTTAATTTTTCCATACTTTGTTTTCATAAACTTTTCTGTATTATGTTTGTGTTCTATAAACTCGGTTTTTTCGTATGATATTTTTAGCCCAGTCTTTTCAGCAATCTTGTGTAACATATCAAGCATAACTGTTGTGTCTGTTCGGTTTTCAGTTATCAATGCCATATCATCCGCAAAGGCTAAACATTTTACTTCAAATTTGTTCTTTCCTTGGCCCATGCTTATATCCTTTGTGCCTCTGTTTTTAATGTGTTTTCCCATGTTTTTACTACTTTATCTAAAACCAAGTTAAAGAGAATTGGGGACAGTCCGTCACCTTATCGAACTCCTGTTTTGATTTTGAATGGTTCAGAAATTTCGCCTTGAAACTTAATTCTTGATGTTGTATCTGTGAGCTTTTGTTCAACATGTCTTCTAGTGTTTTCATCTATCCCTGATTCATAAAGTATCTGGAATAGTGTTTGTCTGTCAACTGAGTCGTAGGCCTTCTTGAAGTCTACGAAGGTAACTACTGTATTTTTATTTTGTATAGCTCTCACTCTCAAAATTGTTTTTAAATTAAGACTCTGTTCTGCACATGATCTACCTTTTCTAAATCCTGCTTGATAATCTCCTATACTAGGTCCTGCTTGTTCCTTTATTCTATTTAAAAGTGCTGTAGAAAGTATTTTGTATGTCACTGGTAACAAGGATATGCCCCTGTAGTTGTTGGTGTCTGTTTTATCTCCTTTTTTATGGAGAGGGTGGATCAATGCTTGTTTCCAGTCACTGGGTATGATTCCTTTTGTCCAAATGTCTTTAAATACTTTGTGAATTTTCTGACAAGCGGATAAGCCCCTAGTTTCCACATTTCTGACACTATCCCATCATCACCTGGTGCTTTGTTATTCTTCAATGCTTTGATAATCTTTTCTATTTCTTCTACTGTAGGATTTAGAAAAGGTAGATCATGTGCAGAACAGATTCTTAATTTAAAAACAATTTTGAGAGTGAGAGCTATACAAAATAAAAATACAGTAGTTACTTTCGTAGACTTCAAGAAGGCCTACGACTCAGTTGACAGACAAACACTATTCCAGATACTTTATGAATCAGGGATAGATGAAAACACCAGAAGACTTGTTGAACAATAGAATTAATAGTAATAATAATAAAAGGTATTGATTTCCAGTAGTGATCACTGAAAGTAAAGAATTCTAACTTTTACTTTAGTTCTGTTTAATATGTGAGTACTAATTTTATTAGTTTCTAATAAAATAATTGTTTTATTTTCATAAACTCACTGTGATACCAAAAGAAATAATGTTCTTTCACAGGCAAAAACCAGTTCTGAACGTAGCACACTTTTGATTAATGATGTAAGCAATTTGTTGTTGTGTATTTCAAAGATTCTACCTGCTGTTTGTAATGATGCAAGTGAGCTATTGGCCCACAGCCTTCAGAATAACGTTGTGAAAGATATACATGCAAAATGTCATGAGTTGCTAAAATGTCTCATCATCAGGGGTTGTCCATTGGAAGTCCTTTACAGGGTATGTAGTAATACCACTTCTTCTTTTTGATTTGACTCTTCTGATAGCATGTGACGTGAAAATAAAATATAAATTGTTCAAGTTCACACAGTCTTTCAGAATCTCTGACTTACAACATAAAGATGTTTTGTAGAAACCTGGTAACATATCAGACCACTCTCATTTTTTGGACTATATGTGCTCTGCAAAAAATTGATATCATTTGATGGATTAGCAACAATTTAACTAGAAGAATAATTTGATCATGGATGATAATATAAGTAGAAAACAAAGTTTCTCTGCATTTAGCACTTACGAAGCTAGGAAATGAACCAATGAATCCTGAATTCTTCTGACCAGTTGCCTTCTTTGACAGCTGTATAAAGTCTTGGAAGACTGATCTTCAATTGCATCTCACATGTTGAAAGAGACCTGGACTCAGGTTACTGTCCAGGAAAAATGGTTCAAATGGCTCTGAGCACTATGGAACTTAACTTCTAAGGTCATCAGTCCCCTAGAACTTAGAACTACTTAAACCTAACTAACCTAAGGACATCACACACATCCATGCCCGAGGCAGGATTCGAACCTGTGACCGGAGCAGTCGCGCGGTTCCAGACTGTAGCGTCTTTAACCGCTTGGCCACTCCGGCCGGCTGTCCAGGAAAAGCATGCTGTGATCAAATCCTTAATAAGGAATGGATGTGAATGAGGAGCAGTTACAGAAATGCCACTCATAGCCCTGTCAACAGTGTATAACACTATCAACCACAAGAAGTTGATTAGAACAGTATAATCAGTCACTAAAGTCTGCTGTTTGATACAATGTAATCAGTGTTTGCTGCAAAACAGGAGGGTTTTTGTCACCCTGTATAATAAAAAGAACCAGTGGGGGACCTCAGTGTAGTGTATTGGCACTCCTGATGTACAACATCTACTCTGACAACCAACCAACCAACCAACCCTGGAACAAGATCATTTATTTATGCAGATGACACAGCAACTGCAGCTCAAGACAAGATCTTTGAGGAAGTGGAGATGAAGCTGACAGCAGCCATGGAGATCTTGACAAGTATTATGATGGTAACAACCTAAGGCCAAATCCCAGAAACGTGAAACCAGGAAGCCAGGTGGATGTTAAATATTACCTGGAGAGGGCAACAACTATGCCACTATGATACTCTAAAATATCTAGGAATAAAGTTAGATTGTAGTCTCACATTCGAATGTCATTGTCAACACACAAAACTAAAAGCATCTGCCTGGAATATCATCAGACATAGGTTTACTGGCATGACACGATGCTCACAGCTAGATGTGCTCTGTGCATCTGCCCTGGCAATATGCCTCTTTGCAGCAGAATATGCAGCACCAGTTTGGTGAAACTCCACATATGCAAACAGGAGAATATGGCATTAAACAAAACTGGACACATTGTGACTGGCTGCCTAGAACCAACTACTTTAACCAAACATTATCAAACTATGAGTATAGCATCACAAGACATCTGCAGAAGAACAGCTGCAGAAACAGAGAAAGAAAGCAGTAAATTGATCCCATACACTCTCTGTTTGGACATAAACCACAAAAACCCAGGCTGAGGTCAAGAAGGAGCTTCATGCACACATCACTAGCAATTCCATCACAACATGTAACTCACCAAACAGAGCTATGGAAAAATTCATTAACCAAAAGGGTTAGGGAGAACATAGCAGGGGACCATGCCATAAGATTCCATCTGCTGTATGTGACATGTAAGACACTAAAATGATTGAGGACAGGAGTGTCATGATGCAATATGAATGTTAGGAAGTGTTTCTTCATGAATAAAGATGAGTCCTACGGGTGTGGTGACCTGCAGAATCCACATCTGCTCTATAGGCCCGAACTGTGCACCACACAAGATCTATATCTAGCAAGTGTTAAGGTTATCAAGACAGTGGAATTCTGGTTAGGTTAGGTTAGTGTTGTTTACGTCCCGTCGACAATGAGGTCATTAGAGACGGAGCGCAAGCTCGGGTTAGGGAAGGATGGGGAAGGAAATTGGCCGTGCCCTTTCAAAGGAACCATCCTGGCATTTGCCTGAAACGATTTAGGGAAATCACGCAAAACCTAAATCAGGATGGCTGGAGACGGGATTGAACCGTCGTCCTCCCGAATGCGAGTCCAGTGTGCTAACCACTGCGCCACCTCGCTCGGTAGTGGAATTCTGGAGCTGATGGCCCATCTATAAGAAAATCAGCGGTATCTTGCAGAATTTTGTTATCATTTTTATTATTTTGTATCATTGAATTGCATTTTTATTATTTTGTATCGTCCAAGTCCTGAACACAAAATAAAAATATGGGGGTTGTAACTTAAACAGTCGCAACTATTTGTGTACAACTGATACAAGAGTTACATGTTTGTGTTGAGAAATATAAAGCAAGACTTGTCATCAAGGGATTTAA
Organism: Schistocerca nitens; assembly: GCF_023898315.1. Lineage (NCBI taxonomy): Eukaryota > Metazoa > Arthropoda > Insecta > Orthoptera > Acrididae > Schistocerca > Schistocerca nitens. Next base: position 708,736,307 of record NC_064614.1, on the reverse strand, counting down.
TCAACACTACGGCATAGACTACAGTGAGACCTTCGGTCCAGTAGCTAAGCTGAGCACAATTCGTTCAATGTTAAGTGTTGCTGCAGCTGAAAAGATGCATCTAATACAGTTTGATGTGTCTAAAGCATTCTTGTATGGAGAACTAGAAGAAATAATATTCATGCAACAGCCAGAAGGGTATAATGATGGCACAGAGAGAGTTTGCAAATTAAGGCGAAGTTTGTATGGACTTAAGCAAGCCACAAGACGTTGGAGTAAACGGTTTGGAGCATTTCTCATGTCAGCAGGTTTCAAGGCAAGTGATGCAGATCCTTTTTTACATATCAGAGAAGAAGATGGCAAGAAACTATTAGTTCCTCTTTATGTAGACGATGAGTTAGTTGTGGCAAGTGATCAGCTGGATGCCAGAAAGTTTGTTGATAAGTTGAAGGCTGAATTTAAGATCACTGTGAAACCAGCATCATATTTCCTTGGACTTGAGATAAAACACTTTGATGATGGTGCAACCAAGAAAAGCCAAAGAAGATTCTGGAGCGTTTCAGTTTTCAAGAGTGCAAACCTGTCTCAATATCAATTGTAAAGGAACCAGATACATTACAGGTAGAAGGAAAGAATGCAGAGAAGTGTAACTTTCCCTATCGGCAAGCTGTTGGAGCACTGATGTACCTGATGCTTGGAACGAGACCTGACCTGGCTTATAGTGTGAGCTCCATGTCTCAAACTCTTGACACGGCATCAACAGAAGATGTAGTGCGACTAAAGTGAGTACTCCGGTATGTAGCAGGTACATGTGACCTATGCATAATCTATCATCCAAATTTGTGCAGTGGCATATTAGATTGCTACAGCGATGCAGACTTTGGAGGGTGCAACAAAACTGGACGGTCAACATCTGGTGTACTTATTACACATGCAGGTGGAGCTATCTCCTGGCTCAGCCAAAGACAGGCAGTGACTGCAACATCTACAACAGAAACAGAGCTGGTAGCTGTAACAGAAGCTGTGAAGGAGATAATCTATCTGTGTAGACTTTTTAGAGGAATGAGAAAGTTGAGTGAAGTTCCAGTCCTTAAGGTTGACAATCAGGCAACAGTGAAACTCGCACAAAACCCCGAGTTCCATCATTGCACAAAGCATATAAAGATAAAGTATTTCTTCATCCAAGAAAAGGTACTGGAAGGAGAGTTAGGCATTCAACATATTTCAACTGAGGACCAGTTAGCAAATATACTGACGAAGCTGCTGGCAAAACCAAGACTGTTACATTTATTTCATAAGATGGGTCTCCCATGTTGATGTGTTCCCTTTGTTTTCTTAATTAAATAAGGGAAAGTGTTACAGTTATATGTGTTTGTATTTAATTAAGTGGCAGACAAAAGTTGGCATCACTCCTGCTTTTGAGTCTTTGGAGAGACAAGTATTAGAAACTAGGTCTTTGATGATGTGTGTTTTTGTGTGGCTGTACAATGTGAAATAAACATAATGTTCAGTGAAGTAGACAGATTCTTTTTAAACCTAAAACAAGTAAAATTAACAGTTTGCACCTGTTACTGTCCTTCAAAGTAGTCACCAGTGCTGTGTAGAACCCTTTGCCAGCAATTTGGAAGGTGTAGTATACCATTAGCAGAGCCTGTTTTGTTGATGGTGCGAATAGAACTGTCTACTGCCTGTCAAATCTATGGAAAACTTCTGAAGCAAATGCCATGAAGTGGTTCCTTCATCTTCAGAATCAAACCAAAGTCACAAGAACTTAAGTCTGGGGAGTATGGTGGATGGTACAGTACTTCCCAGTCCCATCGACTGAACAGAGCAGCCACAGCTTGCCCTGTATGCGCCCCATTCATTGTCATGCAAAATGATGGGTGGGTAGCGCAGAAAGTGTCACCGCTTCTTTTGCAAAGCTGGTCACAGGTGATGCTCCAAAAATGAACAGTAATGCTGTGCATTGATGCTCTGCTGTGGAGGAACATAATGCGTTATGATAACACCATCACAGTCATACACAAGAATCACCATAACGTTAGACCGCTCCATTTGCACCCTCGACAGAACAGTCTCTGCTAATGGAATACTGTGCCTTCCACATCACTGGCATTGGGTTCTATACAATGCTGGTGACTACTCTGAAGGACAGTAACAGGTGCAAACATGTAACTTTTTTGTGTCGGTTGTGAATAAATAGTTGGCACTATTTAAGTCCCAACCTCATAAATAAAGTTAATTAATTAATTGCATTGCATAAACGAAGGAAACCTTATATGAGACAAGTCAAGATATACGTTAATTACATCAAGCAGCTATTACAAACTACATTAATGACTAACTGTTGTTAAACAGCTTCAAACTACATATGCTTACTCAAGCTAAATTTAATGTGTTTAATTTAATGGAAAGGCTGAGACTAAATAAAATGCTACTTCTTGTCACATTAGACATCTGCTGCTTATAACGTAAGCAATGGAAGCAAGAGGCATCCAACAACATTACTTCTCATTGTTGACTTGTGTTTTAAGAGAGTTTATTTGTTTATTTAACCTACTACTACTACTACTACTAATAATAATAATAATAATAATAATAATAGTAATAATAATAGGCCTCCGGTATGTTCTGCCAGTCATAAAAGGCGACGAAAAGAACAAACCACTAATAGGGCTAACCCCCCTTTTAGTGTGATTAGTTGGTTCAGGACAGAACTAATGAAGCCTCGGACAAGCGCTGTCATGGTCGGGGATGACGCTTGAACCCTGTGCCCGTCCACAATGGTAACGACACTGCTAGCCACACGGAAAATGATTTAAATCCAAACAGAGGTGTTTTGCAGGATATGCTTCCTGCAACCACTCTAGAAGGAAAACAAACACAGAGGATGAGATGGTCAGGTGAAGTTAACTGACACCTCATGTCCTGTTATTACCAAGCAAAAAACTTAGGAACCAACACAACTGGATACAGATCACAGGTATACACAACATTTATCACTAGATACCCAGAATTAAAATTTTTAACAGAACAATGACTAGCTGATCAGGTCCATGTAATAATCAAAAATAACAGGATACCCCAGTCAGAATTAGAAAACATCAAACAACAAGTACAAAAAATACTGGAACAAAATAATGTGCAATCACAAGAAGAAGAAAATACAGTAATTGACTCAAACATCCCAGAGCAAACAAACAAAGAACACACACATCAATTAAACAATCAGAGAAAACGAAATCTTAAGACAGCCACCAGAACAAGCACAAATAGAACACGAAGTGACAAATATGTTAGATATAGAAGAAAAATTTCAGCTGACGTATATGGAATACAAAGACACAAATACAGACATTAGACCATTCTTGCATAGACCACCAAATAACCCACAAGTCGAAACAACAATAACAACTATCAACACAATCATACAAAACAAAATAAATGAAAATACAACTATGGAAGAGTTACAACTACTGGTTTATATAGGAGCACTCACTACACTAAATATACACACTAAGCAGAGACCAGAACCAACCAACACACAGAAGAAACCCACAAAACCAGCATGGCAACACAGGCTACAGATCAGAATAGAAAAATTGAGAAAAGACATCGGACAGCTAACACAATTTATAAGAAATGAAATGTCAGACAAAAAATGAAAAAGGTTAGGTAAAATCTCACAACAAGAAGCGATAGAGCAATTAGATGAAAAGAAGCAGAAATTACAAGCATTGGCCAAACGACTTAGAAGATTCAAAAAAAGTGAAAATAGGAGGAAACAAAACCAAACATTCAACACAAACCAAAAGAAATTTGACCAGACAATAGATAACACACACATTAAAATAGACAATCCACCAAACATAACAGACATGGAACACTTCTGGAGCAACATATGGTCTAACTTGGTACAGCATAACAGGCATGCACAGTGGATACAAGCAGAAACAGACACATACAAGATGATACCACAAATGCCTGAAGTGATAATTTTGCAACATGAAGTCACCCAAGCGATTAATTCTACTCACAATTGGAAAGCCCCTGGAAAAAATAAAATAGCAAATTTCTGGCTAAAGAAGTTCACCTCAACACATTCACATCTAACTAAATTATTTAACAGTTACAGTGCAGACCTATACACATTCCCTGATACATTTACACATGGAATTACTTATCTGAAACCTAAAGATCAAGCAGCTAAATATCGCCCCGTAACATGCCTACCAACAATATGCAAAATATTAACTTCAGTCATTACACAGAAATTAATGACACATACAACACAGAACAAAATTATAAATGAAGAACAAAGCAGCTGTTGCAAAGGAGCATGAGGATGTAAAGAGCAACTGATAATAGATGCAGAGGTGACACATCAAGCTAAAACTAAACAAAGGTCGCTACACTACGCATACATTGATTACCAAAAAGCTTTTGATAGTGTACCCCACTCATGGTTACTACAAATATTGGAAATATACAGAGTAGATCCTAAATTGATACAGTTCCTAAACATAGTAATGAAAAATTGGAAAACCACGCTTAATATCCAAACAAATTCAAATAATATCACATCACATCCAATACAGATTAAGCGTGGAATATACCAAGGAGACTCATTAAGTCCTTTCTGGTTCTGCCTTGTTCTGAACCCACTGTACAACATGCTAATAATACAAATTATGGATACAATATTACTGGAACATACCAACACAAAATCACACATTTGATGTATATGGATGATCTAAAACTACTGGCAGCAACAAATCAACAACTCAACCAATTACTAAAGATAACAGAAGTATTCAGCAATGATATAAATATGGCTTTTGGAACAGACAAATGTAAGAAAAATAGCATAGTCAAGGGAAAACACACTAAACAAGAAGATTACATATTGGATAACCACAGCGACTGCATAGAAGCGATGGAAAAAACAGATGCCTATAAATATCTAGGATACAGACAAAAAATAGGAATAGATAATACAAATATTAAAGAAGAACTAAAAGAAAAATATAGACAAAGACTAACAAAAATACTGAAAACAGAATTGACAGCAAGAAACAAGACAAAAGCTATAAATACTTATGCTGTACCAATATTGACCTACTCATTTGGAGTAATGAAATGGAGTAACACAGACCTAGATGTGCTCAATACACTTACACGATCACAATGCCACAAATATAGAATACATCACATACATTCAGCAACAGAAAGATTCACATTAAGCAGAAAGGAAGGAGGAAGGGTATTTATCAACATAAAAAACCTACATTATGGACAGGTAGACAATTTAAGAAAATTCTTTCTAGAACAAGCAGAAACTAGCAAAATACACAAAGCAATCACTCATATAAATACATCGGCTACACCACTGAAATTTCATAACCACTTCTACAACCCTTTAGATCACATAACATCAACGGATACGAAGAAAGTAAATTGGAGAAAGAAAACACTACATGGCAAGCACCCATATCATCTAACACAGCCACACATTGATCAAGACGCATCCAACACATGGCTAAGAAAAGGCAATATATACAGTGAGATGGAAGGATTCATGATTGCAATACAGGATCAAACAATAAACACCAGATATTACAACAAGCATATTATTAAAGATCCCAATACCACAACAGATAAATGCTGACTTTGCAGACAACAAATAGAAACAGTAGATCACATCACAAGTGGATGTACAACACTAACAAATACAGAATACACCAGAAGACATAACAATGTAGCAAAAATAATACATTGACAACTTGCCATACAACATAAACTAATAAAACAACACGTTCCCACATACAGGTATGTACGCCAAAATGTACTGGAGGATGATGAATACAAATTATACTGGAACAGAACCATTACAACAGATAAAACAGCACCACATAACAAATGTGACATCATACTCACCAATAAAAAGAAGAAATTAACACAACTAATTGAAATATCCATACCCAATACAACAAATATACAGAAGAAAACAGGAAAAAAATTGAAAAATACATCCAACTGGCTGAGGATTTCAAGGACATGTGGCATCAGGATGAAGTTGACATTATACCAATTATTCTATCAACTACAGGAGTCATACCACACAATATCCACCAGTACATCAACGCAATACAGCTACATCCAAACTTATATATACAGCTACAGAAATCTGTAATTATTGATACATGTTCAATTACCCGAAAATTCCTAAATGCAATGTAAGGTATACCGTACAGTTAAAAGGAAGTCACGATTGATCAATGTCCGTGTCACTTTCCATTTTTAACCAGACATAACGTCTGAGAAGGGAAAGAAATAATAATAATGCTGACATTAGGTTATACCAATATGTTTTTAGCTGTATAAAATTGTGATATCAGGGTATAGCAAAGAAAATGAAGATACTTAGCTATATGTAGATAAAGAGTACATACAAAAGCAAAGGCAAACACTGTTGTTGCTTTAGTAGAGAGGAAATCTGCTAAGAGTTTCTTCTCTGTTGCTCAAATAAGAATATTAAAGATAAGGAAAGATATCAGATACTATATACACTCCTGGAAATGGAAAAAAGAACACATTGACACCGGTGTGTCAGACCCACCATACTTGCTCCAGACACTGCGAGAGGGCTGTACAAGCAATGATCACACGCACGGCACAGCGGACACACCAGGAACCGCGGTGTTGGCCGTTGAATGGCGCTAGCTGCGCAGCATTTGTGCACCGCCGCCGTCAGTGTCAGCCAGTTTGCCGTGGCATACGGAGCTCCATCGCAGTCTTTAACACTGGTAGCATGCCGCGACAGCGTGGACGTGAACCGTATGTGCAGTTGACGGACTGTGAGCGAGGGTGTATAGTGGGCATGCGGGAGGCCGGTGGACGTACCGCCGAATTGCTCAACACGTGGGGCGTGAGGTCTCCACAGTACATCGATGTTGTCGCCAGTGGTCGGCGGAAGGTGCACGTGCCCGTTGACCTGGGACCGGACCGCAGCGACGCACGGATGCACGCCAAGACCGTAGGATCCTACGCAGTGCCGTAGGGGACCGCACCGCCACTTCCCAGCAAATTAGGGACACTGTTGCTCCTGGGGTATCGGCGAGGACCATTCGCAACCGTCTCCATGAAGCTGGGCTACGGTCCCGCACACCGTTAGGCCGTCTTCCGCTCACGCCCCAACATCGTGCAGCCCGCCTCCAGTGGTATCGCGACAGGCGTGAACGGAGGGACGAATGGAGACGTGTCGTCTTCAGCGATGAGAGTCGCTTCTGCCTTGGTGCCAATGATGGTCGTATGCGTGTTTGGCGCCGTGCGGGTGAGCGCCACAATCAGGACTGCATACGACCGAGGCACACAGGGCCAACACCCGGCATCATGGTGTGGGGAGCGATCTCCTACACTGGCCGTACACCACTGGTGATTGTCGAGGGGACACTGAATAGTGCACGGTACATCCAAACCGTCATCGAACCCATCGTTCTACCATTCCTAGACCGGCAAGGGAACTTGCTGTTCCAACAGGACAATGCACGTCCGCATGTATCCCGTGCCACCCAACGTGCTCTAGAAGGTGTAAGTCAACTACCCTGGCCAGCAAGATCTCCGGATCTGTCCCCCATTGAGCATGTTTGGGACTGGATGAAGCGTCGTCTCACGTGGTCTGCACGTCCAGCACGAACGCTGGTCCAACTGAGGCGCCAGGTGGAAATGGCATGGCAAGCCGTTCCACAGGACTACATCCAGCATCTCTACGATCGTCTCCATGGGAGAATAGCAGCCTGCATTGCTGCGAAAGGTGGATATACACTGTACTAGTGCCGACATTGTGCATACTCTGTTTCCTGTGTCTATGTGTCTGTGGTTCTGTCGGTGTGATCATGTGATGTATCTGACCCCAGGAATGTGTCAATAAAGTTTTCCCTTCCTGGGACAATGAATTCACGGTGTTCTTATTTCAATTTCCAGGAGTGTACATTGATCAGACAATAAAGAAGATAGAGTGTGTGGAAATCTTGTGCTTGTTTTCATGTAGCCAAGATAGCTGTTCATAACACAGAACAATATAGTGAAAATTTGTATTGTCACAGATATACAGAGGCATCCATTACCAGTACAAAATATGGTGATCTTTCCTCACAGGCACCTTGCACAATAACTTGGCTATAATCAACAATTAAAAGTACAATATTCATATAATTTTCCCTTTCCTGATCCAAAGGGAAGAACATTTTATAGTTTTGTAAAGTATATAGAAATGTTGATGCATTCTTGAAAATTGTATCTGAGTGTTTAGATAAGTTTATTTTCTGTATTATTCCTTCTAGACTTTTTGGGAGTGAAAAAATTTTCATATTTTCCATTTAGAATTGAGATAAGGATTCATGAAATTTTTGTGTAATAACCGGTAAGGGCAATGTGGGTTTTGAATAGACTGAACTTTAACCCTTTATGCTGTGCCCATTTTGATAATGTATGCAGGTCAGCATTGACATTTTTGGTGATGTCTTCAAGTAGAATGAGTTTGCTCTTAATATAATTGGAGGTCATCAGCATATGTTCAGTATTCTTGTAAAAATAGATCCACATGTACTACTACCACTACTACCACCACCACCACCACTACAACATATGTGGTATTTACTTTGGGAAATATGACTTGCAGTGAGAAGAGTGTCAGAGATAATACCAACTCCTCAGGAGCACTTAATAATATCTGTTTTCCTGGGTCTTTTGTACTTACAGAAATGACCCATTGTTGGTGAGAACTCACAAAGAGTGAAACCACTGAACTGAACTTTGAGAAAAATTCAGGCTACACAATTTGCCAAGTAAAATGTCAGAATCAACAGTATTAAAAACATTATGTAGTTGGTACTTATAGATTTTATTAGAAACAATTTAGTTGATATGCTGCTGTCATTCACGCCATAAACAGGAAAAGAAGATTCAGCATAATGAACACTGATTTTTTGTATCCTCCATCAGTTGTGAAATGATAATTACCTGGTGTCCAAATGATCACCTGGTATAGAGTAAAGTAACACCAGAATTGACTGCAAATAAAGTAAGATCTATAAATACAGTTGAAGGTATCATCGCTACACCATAAAGATATAGTAATGGCTGGCATCCCATAATCTATCTGGAGACAGATGTATGGATATTAAGGATTTGTCTACAACCTAAAATGCTCACGATCGGCACCTCTTTTCCATTCATGGCTAACTTCAAGGTATTACTTTTATTAAAACAGGTTTGGTGTTATAATGTTACCGGAAGTATGACTGGTATTTGTCAAGTAGGTTATTCATAGTTAAATAGTCAGTAAGCTGTTTGTAGACTACATATTGGACAGCCCTGTCAGAATACAAATTGGACAGTAGTAGTAGGGTGTTTAATTCAATTTTTGTGTCAGGAAACTAAGTTTCATGTTGTGTTACACACTGTACTGTCATGATGCCTTTCTTTCTCATTCAGTTGTTGAATGATTATTCACACAGCTCATGTGCACTAGTGTTATATGCAAGATCACTGTATAACCAATTTCTATAGTTCTTAATATTTGTAGAGAATATCAATGTTTATGATGTCATATCTCCTGAACTGTCTGCTGTACAATGATATAATTATGCAGATGTGCTCATTGATATATATGGATACTGTTTGCAAACAGTGTTGTGAATTGGTAGTACAGAACTTATAAATTAAAATGTCACACCTGATGCTGTTTTACTGCACAAACAGCAGAAATATGCTAGATGATAAACTTTTTTCCTTTCATCATTTTGTGGAAAGTGTCAGCAAGAAAAAATTATGTAAAGATTTGAAATTATGTGTACGGTTTGTTGAAATTTGCTGAGTTCTCTTATTCTCAAATACTAGATGAATAAAGTCTGGATATTTTCATGTCATCAGTTATACTGCTTCAAGACAAATACACAGTTTCTAACTTTAATGCTTGTCTTAGTATGTTAAACTTTTAACATAACATTATACCTCTTAATGAGTAGAATATGACAGTCCAATAAAAATATACAACATTGATTGGTTGCTAATAACAAGTTTTGTGTGTTCCATAGAAATGTTCTATTGAATCTGAATTCTTTATTACGTGTTTCAGGCGTTGGCCCGTAATCAGACAAACTGTTAACAAATATATGCATCATGAGCACAGAAGTAGTTCATGACCTACACAGTAAGGCAAATAACTGCAGCCAAATTTACAGAATACATAATTGTGTACATAATAAAGAAGGTTGTATAAGCAATGGCATATAGTGCACAAGACTTCACAGAGAAACAGTCATGTGCAATTGTTGAACAAGAAAACTATAGTGAACAAATCATGCTAACCAACCAGAGTGAAGTAAACTAAAACCCTGCCAGGAGCTATGCCAAACTTAGTGCTCCAAAGGATGTCAAATACAAGAAAAATTACAGTTAGCCATGTGCAACAATGAATAGCATCAAAATTCACAGCATCAATGTGTACAAACCATATAGTACAAAAAAAAACACAATAAAATACATATGTATTAAAAGGCAGTAATAAATCATAGCATGTCTTATACATACTATGTGATTTAAACTAATCAGTGATGTAAGGTATGAAGGGAAGAGCCTATTTTACATTTTTTATTTTTTGTTTTGACACAAGTACATGAATTCAAATTTGAAGTCGTATAATCAAACCATAGGAATAAATCATAAAACCATCAGTAAAAAAGCTTCTGAATGCTGCTACACAATGGCATGCTGCAACCAGGACAGCATAGACGCAGTCCTCGCACTCATTTTTAAGAATGAAAAAGTAAAATATATTTCACACAATAATCAAAACCAATGAAAATACATAGGATCCTTGCGTATAAAGTCAGTGTGAACAAAATTTACAGGTCAGCAATTGAAAATTGTTAGCAAACCACCAAATCTTTATTAAAAAAAACTCCAAAAAACTGTCACAGAAGGTCCATGCTGTGCTCAGGTTGGCTATTTTTGTACATAATAACTTGAAAAAAAATTCAGCAAAAGAAATTCCAAGTGTTGGGCAACTAGGAAAGCCAAAATCTCATTTTTCACAAAGGGTTGAATGGGCACCCCAAAAGCCAGTAGCCATTCACACAGAAATAAATCAATGAAACAAAAAGAAGCAGTATAAATGAGACTCATGAAGGTTGTGGTCCTAAATGAGGTCATTGAAGTAATACATCATCAAAGATATTAAAAAATCTGTTCCTGTTGCTTGCAATCTGCTCATTACTTACAGTGCTAGGATCTAATTTGTCTTGCACATACACTTCAAGTTTTTCCACGATATCAAGATCCCCACCCTTAGGCTCAGTGTGAAGGGTTTTTAAACCTTCATTCTTCAAGGATAAAACATGGCCCTTCACATTAAATGCCAGCCTAGTGCACTATAATTACTTCTACATATGTGTTCTCCAAACCTTGTTATGAAGTACCTCCCACTCTGACCTATATAGATCAAGCCTTGTGCTAATAATAATAGGATAATAGTACATGCTGCAACCTATCTTTGAACAGAGGTATGTTTGGCTGCACTCCTGTAAGGATTCTGTTGCCCATATTCCCTACACTCTTTTCAGAAAATACATTGACCGGCCCCAACTGCATTACAATGATTGATTGATGTGGTCTTCAGTCCTGAGACTGGTTTGATGCAGCTCTTCATGCTACTCTATCCTGTGCAAGCTTCTTCATCTCCCAGTACTTACTGCAACCTACATCCTTCTGAATCTGCTTAGTTTATTCATCTCTTGGTCTCCCTCTATGACTTTTACCTTCCACGCTGCCCTCCAATGCTAAATTTTTGATCCCTTGATGCCTCAGAAAATGTCCTACCAACTGATACCTTCTTGTGAAGTTGTGCCACAAGCTCCTCTACTCCCCAATTCTATTGAATACCTCTTCATTAGTTATGTGATCTACCCATCTAATCTTCAGCATTCTTCTGTAGCGCCACATTTTGAAAGCTTCTATTCTCTTCTTGTCCAAACTATTTATTGTCCATGTTTCACTTCCATACATGGCTACACTCCATACAAATACTTTCAGAAACGACTTCCTGACACTTAAATCTATACTCGATGTTAACAAATTTCTCTTCTTCATAAACACTTTCCTTGCCATTGCCAGTCTACATTTTATATCCTCCCTACTTTAACCATCATCAGTTATTTTGCTCCCTAAATAGCAAAACTTCTTTACTACTTTAAGTGTCTCATTTCCTAATCTAATTCCCTCAGCATCACCCGACTTAATTCGACTACATTCCATTAACCTCGTTTTGCTTTTGTTGATGTTCATCTTATATCCTCCTTTCAAGACACTGTCCATTCTGTTCAACTGCTCTTCCAGGTCCTTTGCTGTCTCTGACAGAATTACAATGTCATCGGCGACCCTCAAAGTTTTTATTTCTTATCCATGGATTTTAATACCTACTCCGAACTTTTCTTTTGTTTCCTTTACTGCTTGCTCAATATACATATTGAATAGCATCAGGGAGAGGCTACAACCCTGTCTCACTCCCTTCCCAACCACTGCTTACCTTTCATGTCCCTTGACTCTTATAACTGCCATCTGATTTCTGTACAAATTGTAAATAGCCTTTCGCTCCCTGTATTTTACCCCTGACACCTTCAGAATTTGAAAGAGAGTATTCCAGTCAACATTGTCAAAAGCTTTCTCTGAGTCAACAAATGCTAGAAATGTAGCTTTGCCTTTGCTTAATCTTTCTTCTAAGACAAGTTGTAGGATCAGTATTGCCTCACGTGTTCCAACATTTCTGCGGAATCCAAACTGATCTTCCTTGAGGTCAGCTTCTACCAGTTTTTCCATTCGTTTGTAAAGAATTCATGTTAGTATTTTGCAACTGTGACTTATTAAACTGATAGTTTGGCAATTTGCACATCTGTCAACACCTGCTTTCTTTGGGATTGGAATTATTATATTCTTCTTGAAGTCTGAGGGAATTTCGCATGTCTCATACATCTTGCTCACCAGATGGTAGAGTTTTGTCATGACTGGCTCTCCCAAGGCTGTCAGTAGTTCTAATGGAATGTTGTCTACTCCTGGGGCCTTGTTTTGACTCAGGTCTTTCAGTGCTCTGTCAAACTCTTCACGCAGTATCGTATCTTCCATTTCATCTTCATCTACATACTCTTCCATTTTCAAAATATTGTCCTCAAGTACATTGCCCTTGTATAGACCCTCTATGTACTCCTTCCACCTTTCTGCTTTCCCTTCTTTGCTTAGAACTGGGGGGTCCATCTGAGCTCTTGATATTCATACAAGTGGTTCTCTTTTCTCCAAAGGTCTCTTTAATTTTCCTGTGGGCAGTATCTATCTTACCCCTAGTGAGATAAGCCTCTACAACCTTACAGTTGTCCTCGAGCCATCCCTGCTTAGCCATTTTGCACTTTCTGTTGATCTCATTTTTGAGACGTTTGTATTCCTTTTTGCCTGCTTCATTTACTGCATTTTTTTTATATTTTCTCCTTTCATCAATTAAATTCAATATTTCTCCTGTTACCCAAGGATTTATACTAGCCCTCGTCTTTTTGTCTACTTCATCCTCTGCTGCCTTCATTACTTTATCCCCCGGAGCTACCCATTCTTCTTCTACTGTATTTCTTTCCCCCATTCCTGTCAATTGTTCTGTTATGCTCTTCCTGAAACTCTGTACAACCTCTGGTTTAGTCAGTTTATCCAGGTCCCATCTCCTTAAATTCCCACCTTTTTGCAGTTTCTTCAGTTTTAATCTACAGATCATAACCAATAGATTGTGGTCAGAGTCCACCTATGCTCGTGGAAATGTCTTACAATTTAAAACCTGGTTCCTAAATCTCTGTCTTATCATTATATAATCTATCTGATACCTTTTAGTATCTCCGTAATTCTTCTATGTATACAACCTTCTTTTATGATTCTTGAACCAAGTGTTAGCTATAGTTAAGTTATGCTCTGTGCAAAATTCTACCAGACAGCTTCCTCTTTCATTTCTTAGCCCCAATCCATATTCATCTACTATGTTTCCTTCACTCTCTTTTCCTACTCTCGAATACCAGTCACCCATGACTATTAAATTTTCGTCTCCCTTCACTACCTGAATAATTTCTTTTATCTCATCATACATTTCATCAATGTCTTCATCATCTGCAGAGCTAGTTGGCATATAAACTTGTACTACTGTAGTAGGCATGGGCTTCATGTCTATCTTGGCCACAATAATATGTTCACTATGCTGTTTGTAGTAGCTTACCTGCACTCATATTTTGTCCTTCATTATTAAACCTACTCCTGCATTACCCCTAATTGATTTTGTATTTATAACCCTGTATTCACCTGACCAAAAGTCTTGTTCCTCCTGCCACTGAACTTCACTAATTCCCACTATATATACCTGTAACCTATCCGTTTCACTTTTTAAATTTTCTAACGTACCTGCCCTATTAATGGATCTGACATTCCACGCTCCGATCCTTAGAATGCCAGTTTTCTTTCTCCTGATCACGATGTCCTCTTGAGTAGTCCCCGCCCGGAGATCCAAATGGGGGACTATTTTACCTCCGGAATATTTTACCCAAGAGGACGCCATCATCATTTAACCATACAGTAGAGCTGCATGGCCTTGGGAAAAATTACGGCTGTCGTTTCCCCTTGCTTTCAGCCGTTCACAGTACGAGCACAGCAAGGCCATTTTGGTTAGTGTTACAAGGCCAGATCAGTCAATCATCCAGACTGTTGCCCCTGCAACTACTGAAAAGGCTGATGCCCCTCTTCAGGAACCACACATTTGTCTGGCCTCTTAACAGATGCACCTACAGTACGACCATCTGTATCGCTGAGGCACGCAAGCCTCCCCACCAACAGCACGGTCCATGGTTCATGGGGGGACGGGGGAGGCGGGGGGGTGGGGGGGGGCATTACAATACTAATCTCTCTATTAACTGTATTGTATTGTCATCTAAACCTAATCTATTGAGACAGTGGAAAATAGATGAAAACAATGTACGCTTATGTGCTGCTGTATGACTGGAGTCTGAAGCAATAATGACATCAGATGCAGTCGGTTTCCAAGAGCTGTCTGTAACCAACTTACAGCCTGTCCTGGAAATCTGAAGATCAAGAAAATTCAAAGTATGATCAATTTTGTGTTGAACTGTATGTTCCCATACATAGTGTTACAAACTTTTGCAAATGAACCTACATCAGCTCTACTGCTCTGGAAAAGGACAAATGTATCATCCATAAATCTGTGGTACTCAATAATTTTCTTTTTTAGATCAGGATAAGAGTTAAAGAAGCCATTTTCAAGAGAATACACAAAAATATTGGAAAGGACCCAGAAAGGCAACATCATATGGAGAGAGTATCACTTTGATGATGAATGTGACTGTTAAATGTAAAGTAATTAAAAGACAAGGATAAGCACATGTGTAGTGGACTGACAAGGCAGCCAGTCCACAGTGAAGTAGCCGAAAGGGCACACGTACACACACGCCAACTGGCGCGAAGTCTGGAACAGGATTCGTAATGAATGTGATAAAGAAAAGAACGTAGCTACTAGAACACTTAACTTTTATATTGTCCTTTGGTATACAGCATTCTGGATGATACAAGTGAGACTCTATCTTGAGGTACATGCAACGTTACAAATGGTTAATGGCGCCTTGCTAGGTCGTAGCCATTAACTTAGCTGAAGGCTATTCTAACTGTCTCTCGGCAAATGAGAGAAAGGCTTCGTCAGTGTAGTCGCTAGCAACGTCGTCGTACAACTGGGGCGAGTGCTAGTACGTCTCTCGAAACCTGCCGTGTGGTGGCGCTCGGTCTACGATCACACAGTGGCGACACGCGGGTCCGACATGTACTAATGGACCGTGGCCGATTTAAAGCTACCACCTAGCAAGTGTGGTGTCTAGCGGTGACACCACAACATGAAAGCAACAAACTCACTGGTCTCACCTAGACTTATTATGCCATACTTTCAAAACTATTTCATTATGATTTCCAGGGTTTCTTTGATGGGAATATTAGTACAAAGATTCTTAATATGTAGGGAAGCAAGTACCACCCCATCTGGGACCTCAATGTCCTTTAGCAACCTGACTAATTCAACGCTATTTTTTACACTGTAGGACTAAGGGAATGTATAAATTTCTTTAAGTTTTGCATTACAAAAATTATTAATGTAGCGATTAGGGCTCTGAATAGAGAAACGACTGATGGCCTTTGTAGTCTGGTCCCTTCAACCCCAGAATAGAGAAACAGTGGGCCTGATCAGAAAATCTGCTTTATGAAACTTAACCTGAGACCAAAATTTAGGCACTATGGGATTCATAACATTAAGATGTTTTTTAGAAAAATCTGACTTAAACAAAGAATTTGAATCATTGGTTCATTTTTTAGAATCTTGACAAAAGGGTAGGGAAGCTGCTTCTTGAATTCTGCTATTTCATGTTCATCAAAAAATTTTAAAGTCTTAGAAACGTAATCCTCATCAGTAATTAAAACTATGGAGTTCCCCTTGTCAGCCTTTTTGACTAAAGCATTATTTTCACACTACTAGGCATTCAGACTATTGAAACAATTTGAAAAGGACTTATTTAAGGAACATTTTACTTGACATGTTGTAAGATACTCCAAGTCTTTGTTGCATTTTCAGCTTCTGAGAACATAGAAATTTTTGTCTGCTCACAGCCACTGTTCACTTCCGCAGTGGTCCTCTTTATCAAACTTGTGCTCACTTACTTGCTGGACACTTTCTGCAGCCAACTTGGCACCTTGTGTGATGAGACAATTCAACTTCCATGTATGCCCTCAACAAATTACATTATTTCCTCTCCGCACAAAATCACTTACTAGCACACAAGATTTAGCAAACTGCCATGGAAAGAGAAGGGAGTTTATATGAAACTCCAGAAACTTAGCTTCACAGGCAGTAAAGTCTTGATCCCTCTGTGCAGTTCTAATTTCACTTTCCACCTACTCATGCTCAAATCTGATCTTAATTTTCTGTACATTACATGATTTTTTTTACCAGTTTTAACTGAGCATAATTAGGTGTAATGCCATGATGCAAATAGGACCTGTTGAGCATGGTCTTCATTTTATTTCTCATAAAAGTCCTACTTGCGATGTAATATTTCATGACATCATGGAAAAGCCCAGGATGGCACAGTGTATTGCAGGTGAAAGTTCAAGTTGTGCCTTAGGTATGCAGCTGTTATGATTAAACCAGTAAACGTATACACTGCTGACTGGTTGCTTATAACAGATCTTGGATGTTCCGTAGAAATATTGTACTGAATACAAACCCTTTATTATGCATTGTGGGCATGACCCATCTTCAGACAATCTGTTAACAAATATTTACATCAAGAGCACAGAAACAATTCATGACCTTTACAGTATGGCAAAATAAGTGACAGACAAATTTACAGAATACATACCAGTGTACATAATAAAGTAAGTTTCAAAAGCACTGACATATAGTACATGAAATTTTACAGAGAAAACAGTCACATGCAATTGTTGAACAAGAAAACTATAGTGAACAAATCTTGCTAACAAGAGTGAAGTAAACTAAAAGCCTGCCAGATGGTGTGCCAAACTTAGTGCTCCAAAGAATGTCAGATACAAGAAAAATTACAGAAAGTAACAAAAAAGCTACAGTTAGAAATGTGTGACAATGAATCATTAATGTGTACAGCCTATATAGTACACTGAAACACATTAATATGCATATGTATTAAATAGCAGTAATAAATCATAACATAGCTTATACAGACTATGTGATTCAAACTAGTCAGGAATACAAGGTATGGAGGGAAGAGGATATTTCACAAGTTTTCTTAATTTTTACACAAGTACAGGATTTAAAATTTGAAGTTGTATAATCAAGCCATTACAATAAATCCTAAAACCACTGCTAAAAAAACTGCCGAATGCTACACAGCAGCATGCTGCAACCAGGACAGCATAGACACAATTCTTGCACTCATTTTGAAGAATGGAAACCAACATATATTTAACACACTAATCAAAACTGATGAAAGTACATAGTCAAACAGTAATCTCAGTGGGACAACCTTGCATATAAAATCAGTATGAACAAAAATTACATGACAGCAATTGAAAATCATGAGCAAACCACCAAATTTTTATTAAAAAACACCGAAAGACTGTCACAGAAGGAGCATGCTGTACTCAGGTGGCAATACTCATCACGAAATTTTTACATAATAATATGAAATAAACTTCAGCCAATGACCGAGCAAGGTGGAGCAGTAGTTAGCACACTGGACTCACATTCAGGAGGATGATGGTTTAATCCCACATCCAACTATCCTGATTTAGGTTTTTCAAGATTTCCCCAAATCGTTTCATGCAAATGCCAGGATGGTACCTTTGACAGGGTACAGCCGACTTCCTTCCCCATCCTTCCCTAATCCAATGAGACCGATGACCTCGCTGTTTGGTCTCTTACCCCCAAATCAATCCAATCAACCAATGAAGTTCCATGTGTTAGGCAAACTAGAAAACCAGACACTCATTTTTCACAAAAGGTGACATGGACACCGGAAAAACCAATATACCAAGTGAGGTGGCACAGTGGTTAGCACAATCGACTCACATTTGGGAGGACAATGGTTCAAACCTGCATCTGGCCATCCTGATGTAGGTTTTCCCTGGTTTCCCTAACTTGCTTCCAGCAAATTCCAGGTGTGAAACTTCCTGGCAGATTAATCTGCCAGGAAGTTTCATATCAGCGCACACTCCGCTGCAGAGTGAAAATCTCATTCTAAATTCCAGGTGTGTTCCTTTGAAACAGCATGGCCAGTTTCCTTCTACATCCGTCCCTCATCCGATGGGACCAATGACCTTACTGTTTGGTCCGGTGCCCCAAATAAACTAAGCTACCAAAACCAGTATTCTTCATATACTTTAATGATCTCATTTAGGACCACAACCTTCAAAACTCTCATTTATCAAACTTCTATTTGTTTCTTTGATATATTTCTATATGAATGGATTCTGGTTTTTGGGTTGCCCTTGTGGCCCTTCATGGAAAAATGTGTGTCTGTCTTTCCTAGTTTGCCTAAGACCTGAAATTTTTTTTTCTGTACTTTGTTTCATGTTTCTATACACAAATATAACTGATGACTGAGTACCACCACCCTGAGTGCAGCATGCTCCTCCTGTGATTGTTTTTGGTGTTTTTTATTAAAGATTTGGGGGTTTCCTGATGATTTTCAATTGCTGCCCTTCAAATTTTTGTGCCCACTGATTTTATACGCATTGTTGTCCCACTGAGATTAGTATTAGCCTGTGTACTTTCATAAGTTTTGATTACTGTGTAAAATTTATTTTGCTTTTCATTCTTAAAAAGGTGTATGAGGGTTGTGTTTGTGCTGTCCTGGTTGCAGCATGTTGTTGTGTGTCAGCTTTTAGCAGCTTTTTTACTAATGGTTTTATAATTTATTCCTATGATACTATTATATGAATTCAAGTTTGAATTCCCATACTTGTGTAAAAAAGAAAAGAAAAAAATTGTAAAATATTCTCTTCCATTCATACCTGGCATCCCCGACTCTATTTCAAATCACTTAGTCTGTATAAGCTACTTTTATGTTTTGTTATTGCTTTTTAATACATTTTTATTTTAATATGTTTTACTGTGCTGTATGGTTGTTCCCATTAATGCTGTGAATTTTGATGACATTCATTGTCACACTCAGGTATCTGTAGCCTTTTTATTAGTTTATGTAATTTTTCTGGTATTTTAAATGATTTGTAGTGCTACTTTTGGGGCACAATGTGGCCAGCTTTTAGTTTACTTTGCTCTGGTTAGCATTATTTGTTCACTTTAGTATTCATGTTCAACAATTGCACTTGACTGTTTTCCCTATGAAACCTGTGCACTACATGCCTGTGCTTACACAGCTTTCCTTATTGTATCGTCGTCGGCGGCGGCGGCGGCGGCGGCGGCGGCGGCTGATAATCGTATCCGAGTTTTCATTTCTCTCCTGAGATTTCCTTTGTCACGGTTCAGGCGTGGAAGTGTCGTTGATGGCTTAGCAATCCAATCCTAGCGTGGAACAGGCGGCCACAGACATTACAGCTGATGGAAGGTGGAGGACGTGGCTGAGCCTGGAGGAGTTTACGTCTCTGGCGTTTGTCATTCTCCATTCTTCGACGTTCCAGCTCAAAGTTTTGAAGAGCATTTGAGGTAACCGAGCGCCAGCGACTTCGGTCTTCTGCTATTGTGGACCAGTTACTCGGATCGATGTTCAAGTTTTTCAGATTTTTCTTGTACTGATCCTTATAACGTTTGAGAGGGGCCCCTCGTGGCCTTTTACCTGTGCTCACTTCGCTGTACAGTATTTGGCGTGGAAGTCTGTCATTTTTCATCCGCTGGACATGTCCAACCCATCTGAGTTGATGCCCAATGATAAGAGCTTCCATGCTATGCATTTTTGCTTTCTCTAGAACAGCCGTGTTGGATATGAAGTCATTCCATTTCAGGTTCATGATATATCTTAGCTTCTGTTGGTTGAAGCGTTCTAGTTTCTTCACACATTTCTTCCTTATTGTGTATACTGGTATGTATTCCGTAAGTCTGTCTATCACTTATTTTGCCTTACAGGCATGAAGTCTTTCTGTACTCATGATGTATATATTTCTTAACTGACTGTCTGTGATGGATCATGGCCAAAGTGCATAATAAAGAGGTTGTATTCAGTACAACACTTCTATTAAACACCTGAGATCTGTTATTAGCAACCAATCAGCATTTTAAATGTTTATTGGGTTAATAATAATGGTTGCATACCTTTGTGAGATTTCAAGTTAAATTTGCATGAATATGACAGTATTTTAAGTTTTTAAACTGGTCAATAGCTACACACATAATTGTAAAGAAAAAGATATAAACATTTTGTGAAAATGGTTAGAGCTGCAGAGGTAAATCTTCCTCAGAATGTGTCACTGTTTTTGAGTAAGGGTTGTTTGAAAACTGGAATCTTTATATCTTCTATCTAATATTCTAGTGCTCAAATAACCAGTGAGGACCATGTGCCTGGGTGCTTAATGAAAATGTAGTGAACCAAATTTTTCTCCGATTTCATTACATGTAAATTTTTGCCTCAGATCTTTTTTTGTTTCCCATATTTGTTGACTGGTGTTCAGAGAATTATCTGGTCTTTCGTTTGCAGGTTTTTCGGAAAGGGTTGTCTGGTGTTCAGATTTTTCAGATCAAAGATGCTCAGTCTCCAGCTACATGGTTTATATTTGCAGTCCCTCATTTGTTTACTGTCAATAAAGGCAAGCAATGTCTCCCATTGGATGCTGCATCTATTGCATTGGAGCTTATTGTGCTTGTGGCACAACCACAGGCATCATGGTCTCTCATCCTCAAGGTACACCACAACATTATTAATGTTTTTTATTTACTGAAGTTACTACACACATCTTTTAAATATTATGTTTAATCATCATACACTTTGCACATTCAGAATTAGGGTCCTTATAGTTACTGAGCACATTTTCAGTTTTTTATTTCTTGCACTAACTTTTTTTGGTGATAATTAAATGTTTAACAGATGATTGTATTGATCACTAAGTAAGGAATGTTCTAAAAGAATGTTAAATGCCTAATTCAATTATTGTTTTAACTATACTTTTATTTTGCCATGCAGCTACAAAAGCAGCATCTGTATACAACAGTGGACAAGTCAAGTTATATACAGATATGATAATATATTGTTGTTGTTGTTGTCATCTTCAGTTCAGAGACTGGTTTGATGCAGCTCTCCATGCTACTCTATCCTATGCAAGCCTCTTCATCTCTGAATAACTACTGCAACCTACATTGTTCTGAATCTACATAGTGTATTCATCTCTTGGTCTCCCTCTATGTTCTTTACCCTTGACACTTCCCTCCAATACTAGATTGATGATCCCTTGATGCCTCAGAATGTGTCCTACCAACTGATCCCTTCTTCTAGTCAAGTTGTACCACAAATTTCTCTTCTCCCCAGTTCTATTCAGTACCTCCTCATTAGTTATGTGACCTAAGCTTCAGCTTTCTTCTGTAGCACCACATTTCAATAGCTTCTATTCTCTTCTTGTCTACACTGTGTATCATCCTTGTTTCACTTCCATACGTTGCTACACTCCATATAAATATTTTCAGAAAAGGCTTCCTGGCATCTATACTGGATGTTAACAAATTTCTCTTTTTCAGAAATGCTTTCCTTGCCATAGCCAGTCTACATTTTATATCATATCTACTTTGACCATCATCATTTATTTTGCTCCCCAAATAGCAAAACTCATTTCCTACTTTAAGTGTCTCATTTCCTAACCTAATTCTCTCAGCATCACCTGATTTAATTCTACTAAATTGCATTATTCTTGTTTTGCTTTTTTTGATGTTCATCTTATATCCTCCTTTGAAGACACTGTCCATTCTGTTCAGCTACTCTTCCAGGTCCTTTGCTGTCTCTGACAGAATTACAATGTCATCGGCAAACCTCAAAGTTTTTATTTTTTCTCTGTGGATTTTAATTCCTTCTCCAAATTTTTCTTTTGTTTTCTTCACTGCTTGCTCAATGTACAGATTGAATAATATTGGGGATAGGCTACAACCCTGTCTCACTCCCTTCCCAACCACTACTTCCCTTTCATGCCCCTTAACTCTTGTAACTGTAATCTGGTTTCTGTACAAGTTGTAAATAGCCTTTTGCTTCCTGTATTTGACCCCTGCCACCATCAGAATTTGAAAGAGAGTATTCCAGTCAACATTGTCAAAAGCTTTCTCCAAGTCTACAAATGCTAGAAAACTAGGTTTTTCTTTCCTTAACCTATCTTCTAAGATAAGTCGTAGGGTCAGTATTGCCTCACACGTTCCAACATTTCTACAGAATCCAAACTGATCTTCCCCAAGGTTGACTTCTGCCAATTTTTCCATTCGTTTGTAAAGAATTTGTGCTAGTGTTTTGCAACCATGACTTATTAAACAGATAGTCTGGTAATTTTCACACCTGTCAACACCTGCTTTCTTTGGGACTGGAATTATTATATTCTTCTTGAAGTCTGAAGGTATTTTGCCTGTCTACTTATCTTGCTCTCCAGATGGAATGTTTTGCCATGGCTGGCTTTCCCAAGGCTATCAGTAGTTCTAATGGAATGTTGCCTACTCCCAGGGCCTTGTTTCGACTTAAGGCTTTCAATGCTCTGTCAAATTCTTAGCGCAGTATCATATCTCCCATTTCGTCTTCATCTATGTCCTCTCAAAGCTACCCATTGTTCTTCTATTGTATTTCTTCCCCCTGTTCTTGTCAACCATTCCCTAATGCTCTCTCTGAAACTCTCTACAACCTATGGTTCTTTGAGTATGTCCAGGTCCCATCTCCTTGAATTCCTACCTTTTTGCAGTTTCTTCAGTTTTAATCTACAGTTCATAACCAATAGATTGTGGTCAGAGTCCACATTTACCCCTGATAATATCTTACAATTTAAAACCTGGTGCCTAAATCTCTGTCTTACCATTATATAATCTATGTGAAACCTTCCAGTGTCTCCAGGCCTCTTCCACATATACAACCTTCTTTCATGATTCTTAAACCAAGTGTTAGCTATGATTAAGTTATGCTGTGTGCAAAATTCTACCAGGCAGCTTCTTCTTTCATTCCTTACCCCCAGTTCATATTCACCTACTACTTTTCCTTCTCTGCCTTTTCCTACAGTCGAATTCCAGTCACCCACGACTATAAATTTTTTATTTCCCTTAGCTATTTTAATAATTTCTTTTATTGCATCATACATTTCTTCAATCTCTTCATCATCTGCAGAGGCAGTTGGCATATGAACTTGTATTACTGTGGTAGGAATGGGCTTCGTGGCCGTCTTGGCTAGAAAATGTGATCACTATGTTGTTCATAGTAACTTATCCACGTTCCTATTTTTTGATTCATTATTAAGCCTACTCCTGCATTACTGTTATTTGATTTTGTATTTATAACTCTGTATTCACCTGACCAGAAGTCCTGTTCCTCCTGCCACCAAACTTCACTAATTCCCACCATATCTAACTTTTAAATTTTGTAACCTACCTACCCAATTAAGGGATCTGACATTCCACGCTCCGATCCATAGAATGCCAGTTTTGTTTTTCCTGATAACTATATCCTCCTGAGTAATCCCTTCCCAAAGATACGAATGGGGATTTTACCCAAGAGGATGCCATAATCATTTAACTATACAGTAAAGCTGTATGCCCTTGGGAAAAATTATGGCTGTAGTTTCTCCTTGCTTTCTGCCATTCGCAGTAATAGCACAGCAATCCCATCTTGGTTGATGTTACACAGCCAGATCAGTGAATCATCCAGACTGTTGCCCCTGCAACTACTGAAAATGCTGCTGCCCCTCTTCACGAACCACATGTTTGTGTTAAATCTTAACAGATAACCTTCTGTTGTGGTTGCACCTACAGTACAGCTACCTGTATCACTGAAGCGTGCAAGCCTCCCCACCAATGGTGAGGTCCAAGGTTCATGGGGGGGATAATATATTATAGAACTTGTATTTCTGTACATATATATTTAAATTACAAATGGTTCTCACATTTATGATGCCACTTTACACATTTAAATAATCTTAAATGGAGTAAAATCAGTGATGATGTAAATGTGACTTAAAAAAATTTCCAAAGTTTATAACCTCAGTATCTGCTTTTATGTTTTTGAAAAGTTTGTTATAAAGTTTAGCTTCTATGTGGATACCTACCTTCCTTGCATGTGAAAATGTTGATCATGCCCAAATATAGGTGTCTCATTTTCATTTTTGTATAGATCACGAATATCAAACTTTTTTGGAATCGACTATTCGTACCTATTACCGTCCAATTTCCATTGTACCCATCATATCAAAAGTAGTGGAATATTGCATACAGCTCCAAATCAGTCAACATCTGTCTTTGAATAATATTCTTAGTGACTCTCAGTATGGCTTCAGGTCCGGCCTGTCAATGGCAAAAGCAGTTGAAGATGTTGTTTCATATATATTGTCATCATTCGAATCAGGATTATCAGTTAATGCCACTCTTGTGGACCTCAGCAAGGCATTTGACTCTGTAAGTCACAGGATACCACTAGAAAAACTGCACTGCTATAGTATTAGAGGCTCAGAACAATCTCTGATCAGATCCTATCTGAGCGACAGAAAACAAATTGTGCATTTTAACAATATGAGGTCAAATGTCTTGGATATCATGCAGGGTGTACCACAAGGCTCTGTGTTTGGACCTTTACTTTTTATAATATATGTAAATGAATTGCCCACCACCATGTTATGTAAATCAACACTCTATGCAGATGATACAACTTTTGTTACAGCAGGGAAAGATTTAGGAAAATTAAACGAGGAAAGTGAGGCTCATCTCAGAGCAGCCATCAGGTGGTTCCAAGTCAATGACTTGCATATAAATCATGATAAAACTGTAAATATTCTCTTTAGCTTGTGTGTTAAGAGTGATAAGATTGATTGTGTCTCAGCTAAACTACTTGGGATCCATCCTGACTCAAAATTAATGTGGAAGAGTCATACCGATTATATTTGTACTAAGTTAGCACATGTGACATATTTGTTAGGTAAACTAAGGTCATGTGTTAGTGGTAAGTTATTACTCAATGCATACTATGCCTTTTTCCACACCCATTTAACATATGCCACTTTGTTGTGGGGAAACTCACCCGGAGCAAAACAAGTTTTCATTTGGCAAAAGAAGGCAGTCAGATGCATCCATGGAGTCAGAAATAATGAGTCTTGTAGTCCATGTTTCAAAAATCTAAAAATACTAACAGTTGCAGCCCTCTTTATACTAAGTTGTCTGATACACACAAAAGAAAACCAACACAGTCACAAACTATGACAATCTATGCATCACCATGAATAAAACAGCAAATTGACATCCCAGTTGCTAGCCTAAGGAAAATTCAAGATAGTTACAGGTACATGGGAGTAAAACTATTTAACATGTTGCCAATAGAGGCACATAATGTGTCACCGAATGAGTTTAAAAGTGTCACAAATAAATGGCTTAGAGAAAAAGCTTTTTATACAATAGAAGAGTTTATAATGTGCACTAAAGATGATCTTAAGTACCGGTACTAATATAGTTTCACTTAGATTAAACTTATACATGTAAATATAATGAAAATACCTTGTGCAGCATCAAGGACAAATTTTTGTATCTTATTAGACAATAACACTCTACAATATATTACACCATTTCTGCTAGTTATGTAAACTGTATATGTACACAAATGACGACATCAATTGCATTTTTTAATGCCTAAAGATGGATAATAAAATAAATTACATTTATTTCAAGAACAAAGAGTGTCCATTGTGTAGATACATGTTGAAGGTGTTCTTAGAAAGTAGTTTGTATAAACCTCTATGTTTGCATCCAAATTTGATTCTAACAGATCTTTTTTTGCTATTTGAATGTGTTGATAGCTGCAGCTTAGTTTTCCCAAAATGTGAACCCATACTTCAGGTGAGTGAAAGTGGGCATGGTAGGCACATTTGGCAGCTGTACTGCAGAAATGCATGAACAACAGAACTGCAGTTCACAGCCAGCACAAAGTGAGCTGTGTCTGGTATCCGCCAGTGTGCACATTTAGTGTTAGACCAAATTTTGGCATTGGTGTTGCACATGGGGTGAGGCAGACAAAGCAGTGTGAGCTCAGTGCCTTGCAGACATGATTCTTAGTCTGATTTCACTAGCTGCACAACACATGGATTGAGCTTAAGGTGAGCACCAACACATATGGGAAGTTAATAAGGCACCATTCAGTTTGTTTTGTTGCGTTTACAAAAGATGTGGCACTTTGCAGGTCGAGCAGAAAGTATGATAGTTTGTTTGCATTTTGCACACATGTTTGTCATTTTCCTGCTGTTGTACAGTCAGGCAACCTGCTTGTAGCACTGTGGAGTGTACATCATCTGGGACATGTGTTTGAGCCCTGTGACACATGACAAGAGTGAATCTTTTATGCTAATGGCATTTATTGTGGCCACTTGACCACGAGTGCATTGACATTCACAAACAGATTACATTTATTAGTTGCTGTGTATTAATTTGTGATGGATAAATGTATATTAGATACACATGCTCTTATTCCATTCCTGTCACCATAGCCTCCTCCCTGAGCACAATGGATAGGTGCAGCAGTAAAGCCAGCTCACTGCAAGACATATTTCCACTTCACTGGTGTCCCTGATATGATACGTAGGCTAACAAGCAGTGATGAACTTTCATCAAGATGAGTGATACGGATCTGTGATTCATCTAACAGCTACTTGGATACAAGCAAATCATCCAGTCTTCTGTATCAACAGTTTTCCAGTGTGTGCTTGGCTCGTGAACTTTTCTAGTATTTTCTTGTTTGTTCCCTATGACCACTGACATCAGATCTGGTGAACTGTATCTTATGAATAGTAAACAATTCAACAATTCTGCAATTGTCCAGAGTTGCATGTGGTCACTTTCATATATATATATATATATATATATATATATATATATATATATATATATATATATATATATATATATATATATATAACAGAGGGAAACATTCCACGTGGAAAAAATATATCTAAAAAGAAAGATGATGAGACTTACCAAACAAAAGCGCTGGCAGGTCGATAGACACACAAACAAACACAAATATACACACAAAATTCAAGCTTTCGCAACAAACTGTTGCCTCATCAGGAAAGAGGGAAGGAGAGGGAAAGACGAAAGGATGTGGGTTTTAAGGGAGAGGGTAAGGAGTCATTCCAATCCCGGGAGTGGAAAGACTTACCTTAGGGGGAAAAATGGACAGGTATACACTCGCACACACACACGTATCCACCCACACATATACAGACACAAGCAGACATGTTAAAAGGCCTTGTAACATGTTTGCTTGTGTCTGTATATGTGTGGATGGATACGTGTGTGTGTGTGTGTGCGTGTGTGTGTGTGTGTGTGTGTGCGAGTGTATACCTGTCCTTTTTTCCCACTAAGGTAAGTCTTTCCACTCCCGGGATTGGAATGACTCCTTAACCTCTCCCTTAAAACCCACATCCTTTCGTCTTTCCCTCTCCTTCCCTCTTTCCTGACGAAGCAACCGTTGGTTGCGAAAGCTTGAAATTCTGTGTGTGTGTTTATGTGTTTTTTATTGTGATTCCCAGTGGCAGAATAAATGAAGACAGAATTATATCAGTGCACACAAAAAGATTTATTGTATTGTTACCAGCATATGTGATGCTGTCCAATCAACATAGTTTGCAATCATTAGTAGTCCTGAGGTTAATATTTACCAGTTCTCCAGAGATCTCAAGATGCAAAGACATTACACAGTTGCATCTTCTTTGCTGCATTTATTACGTCAAGGTGCAGAATTTCACTTCAAACACCATAGACTTGTGAGTGTTATGCTAGAACCATGAACCATGGACCTTGCCGTTGGTGGGGAGGCTTGCGTGACTCAGCAATACAGATAGCCGTACTGTAGGAACAACCACAACGGAGGGGTATCTGTTGAGAGGCCAGACAAACGTGTGGTTCCTGAACAGGGGCAGCAGCCTTTTCAGTAGTTGCAAGGGCAATAGTCTGGATGATTGACTGATCTGGCCTTGTAACGCTAACCAAAATGGCCTTGCTGTGCTAGTACTGCGAACGGCTGAAAGCAAGGGGAAACGACAGCCGTAATTTTTCCCGTGAGCATGCAGCTTTACTGTATGGTTAAATGATGATGGCGTCCTCTTGGGTAAAATATTCCGGAGGTAAAATAGTCCCCCATTCGGATCTCCAGGCGGGGACTACTCAAGAGGATGTCGTTATCAGGAGAAAGAAAACTGGCGTTCTAAGGATCGGAGCATGGAATGTCAGATCCCTTAATCGGGCAGGTAGGTTAGAAAACTTAAAAAGGAAAATGGATAGGTTAAAGTTAGATATAGTGGGAATTAGTGAAGTTTGGTGGCAGGCGGAACAAGACTTCTGGTCAGGTGACTACAGGGTTATAAACACAAAATCAAATAGGGGTAATGCAGGAGTAGGTTTAATAATGAATAGGAAAATAGGAATGCAGGTAAGCTACTACAAACAGCATAATGAACACATTATTGTGGCAAAGATAGATACGAAGCCCAAGCCTACTACAGTAGTACAAGTTTATATGCCAACTAGCTCTGCAGATGATGAAGAAATTGAAGAAATGTATGATGAAATAAAATAAATTATTCAGATAGTGAAGGGTGATGAAAATTTAATAGTCATGGGTGACTGGAATTCGGTAGCAGGAAAAGGGAGAGAAGGAAATGTAGTAGGTGAATATGGATTGGGGCTAAGAAATGAAAGAGGAAGCCGCCTGGTAGAATTTTGCACAGAGCATAAGTTAATCATAGCTAACACTTGGTTCAAGAATCATAAAAGAAGGTTGTATACATGGAAGAATCCTGGAGATACTAAAAGGTATCAGATAGATTATATAATGGTAAGACAGAGATTTAGGAACCAGGTTTTAAATTGTAAGACATTTCCATGAGCATAGGTGGACTCTGACCACAATCTATTGGTTATGATCTGTAGATTAACACTGAAGAAACTGCAAAAAGGTGGGAATTTAAGGAGATGGGACCTGGATAAACTGACTAAACCAGAGGTTGTACAGAGTTTCAGGGAGAGCATAAGGGAACAATTGACAGGAATTGGGGAAAGAAATACAGTAGAAGAAGTAAGGGTAGCTCTGAGGGATGAAGTAGTGAAGGCAGCAGAGGATCAAGTAGGTAAAAAGATGAGGGGTGGTAGAAATCCTTGGGTAACAGAAGATATATTGAATTTAAATGATGAAAGGAGAAAATATAAAAATGCAGTAAATGAAGCAGGCAAAAAGGAATACAAACGTCTCAAAAATGAGATCGACAGGAAGTGCAAAATGGCTAAGCAGGGATGGCTACAGGACAAATGTAAGGATGTAGAGGCTTATCTCAGTAGGGGTAAGATAGATACTGCCCACAGGAAAATTAAAGAGACCTTTGGAGAAAAGAGAGCCACTTGTATGAATATCAAGAGCTCAGATGGACTCCCCAGTTCTAAGCAAAGAAGGGAAAGCAGAAAGGTGGAAGGAGTACATAGAGGGTCTATACAAGGGCAATGTACTTGAGGACAATATTTTGAAAATGGAAGAGTATGTAGATGAAGATGAAATGGAAGATACGATACTGCGTGAAGAGTTTGACAGAGCACTGAAAGACCTGAGTCAAAACAAGGCCCCAGGAGTAGACAACATTCCATTAGAACTACTGACGGCCTTGGGAGAGCCAGTCCTGGCAAAACTCTACCATCTGGTGAGCAAGATGTATGAAACAGGCGAAATACCCTCAGACTTCAAGAAGAATATAATAATTCCAATCCCAAAGAAAGCAGGTGTTGACAGATGTGAAAATTACTGAACTATCTGTTTAATAAGTCACAGTTGCAAAATACTAACGCGGATTCTTTACAGACGAACGGAAAAACTAGTAGAGGCCGACCTCGGGGAAGATCAGTTTGGATTCCGTAGAAATGTTGGAACACGTGAGGCAATACCGACCCTACGACTTATCTTAGAAGCTAGATTAAGGAAGGGCAAACCTACGTTTCTAGCATTTGTTGACTCAGAGAAAGCTTTTGACAATGTTAACTGGAATACTCTCTTTCAAATTCTGAAGGTAGCAGGGGTAAGATACAGGGAGCGAAAGGCTATTTACAATTTGTACAGAAACCAGATGGCAGTTATAGTAGTTGAGTGACATGAAAGGGAAGCAGTGGTTGGGAAGGGAGTGAGACAGGGTTGTAATCTCTCCCCGATGTTATTCAATCTGTGTATTGAGCAAGCAATGCAGGAAACAAAAGAAAAATTCAGAGTAGGTTTTAAAATCCATGGAGAAGAAATAAAAACTTTGAGGTTCGCCGATGACATTGTAATTCTGTCAGAGATAGCAAAGGACTTGGAAGAGCAATTGATCGGAATCGATCGTGTCTTGAAAGGAGGATATAAGATGAACATCAACAAAAATAGAACAAGGATAATGGAATGTAGTCAAATTATGTCGGGTGATGCTGAGGGAATTAGATTAGGAAATGAGACACTTAAAGTAGTAAAGGAGTTTTGCTATTTAGGGAGTAAAATAACTGATGATGGTCGAAGTAGAGAGGATATAAAATGTAGACTGGCAATGGCAAAGAAATCGTTTCTGAAGAAGAGAAATTTGTTAACATCGAGTATAGATTTAAGTGTCAGGAAGTCGTTTCTGAAAGTATTTGTATGGAGTGTAGCCATGTATGGAAGTGAAACATGGACGATAACTAGTTTGGACAAGAAGAGAATAGAAGCTTTCGAAATGTGGTGCTACAGAAGAATGCTGAAGATAAGGTGGGTAGATCACGTAACTAATGAGGAGGTATTGAATAGGATTGGGGAGAAGAGAAGTTTGTGGCACATCTTGACTAGAAGAAGGGATCGGTTGGTAGGACATGTTTTGAGGCATCAAGGGATCACAAATTTAGCATTGGAGGGCAGCGTGGAGGGTAAAAATCGTAGAGGGAGACCTAGAGATGAATACACTAAGCAGATTCAGAAGGATGTAGACTGCAGTAGGTACTGGGAGATGAAGAAGCTTGCACAGGATAGAGTAGCATGGAGAGCTGCATCAAACCAGTCTCTGGACTGAAGACCACAACAACAACAACATGCTAGAAATAAGCAGACTTTCATATGAACCAACATACTGATGTTTTATGTGTACTCACTGGTCACAAATTTTAACACAAACAGACATATAGATTTTGAACATAGCTGCTATGGTTCAGTGACCGTGTCAGAATTATATTTGAACAAATAAGCCCTTGGTCACAAATATTAAGTCAAAATTGACCTGGTTTCGACGCTACTATGAGCGTCGTCTTCAGAATTAGACTAACTGTACTAAAACATATTAGGTATATGGTACATTAATAAAATTAATGCTTGTACTGACTCGAAAAGATGCTGTACTTACAAGTTACATACGAAAAAAAAAATCTAAGCCGGAAAGGTGACGTCATGAACAGTTGTGAGATGGCAAGCCACTAAGGGCTTGCTCGTACTGTGAACAATGTTTGCAACAAGACTCTTGTCAAGAGTCTGCATCTATTCTCCAGTCATTAATGCTTTGCTAATATGCACTTATTGTCAACCACATATTTAGCTGTCTCTATCCCTTTTACCTGCTTCATTTGCCATGTTTTCTATTTTTTTCTTTCATCAGTTAAACTCAACATTTCATATGTTATCCAAGAACTTCTACTACGATGGATGTTACATTATGTTCAATGATGCTCAGCTAATTTGGTTTGTGTCTCTTGATCATGCTTTTCTGGCTTTATTATATTAAGATATATTTTAGACAACTCTGAAGATGCTCACTACTGACCAAAATCGATGGTTTGAGGACACTTTTTGTGATCATAGACTGGAATAAAGGAAACAAATCCTATGATTCCTGGAGCATTGTTTTATTTGTGACTATGTCATAGCTTTTTAAGTTATAAGCTTCTGATGCAGTTGGTGTTATGTATGGTATATAGTATAGCTTTTCAATTCAAATGATGGTAACATCATTTCCATTTAACTGCAGACTCATAGACTAGGGCACAGGAATGAGAACACAGACCGAAAATATGTTCCATGTAAAGTAACGTATATAACAGAAACAGACAGTCAAGATTGCAACAATTATTTATGTGTATATTAATTCTAGTAAGCAGTTACAGTCTGAGCAACCATCTTCAGACAAGAAGCTCCCTGATGGCATGTGGAGCTGGTTCACAAAGCTACTGTGCTAAAGTACTGGTCAATTGGTATTTTTTGGTAAGTGCAACAGCTCCACAAACCAGCAGCATTCATCATCAAGGAGCTTTGGTTTGAAGATGGTCACTTAGACTGAAACCGCTTAAGAGAATTAATAAATAAATAATTATTGCAATCTGTTCTGAGTGTTTATGTTATTTTGTTAAATACAATCTCTGTTGTTCTGCTGACCATAGAATGATATTATGAAGTGTTTCTAACAGAATGTATTTTTACAAAGGACCCACTAAATTATTTTTCCCAAAGGTCAGATGTTATTAATTTTATGTCAATTTACAGGTTTTGTTGATGTGCCATGGTAAGATCACATCAATTATCATGGACCATTTTGTCAACCACATTGGAAGGTATGAATATAAAGCAAGAGAGCCAAGAATAAAATGCACAAATGGCACAGGTAAAGTTGAAGGTTTTAATGTGAGAAAATACATGACTACACTAATGATAATAAAATGAAATTAGAATGATTTATTATGGTCACAACATGATTTGCCATTGATCATGCAAGTTTCAACAAGATAATTTATATATATGTCAAACTCATAATTGACCAATTTCAAGGCCGGTCACGGTGGCCGAGCGGTTCTAGGTGCTTCAGTCCGGAACCGTGCGACTGCTACAGTCACAGGTTTGAATCCTGCTTCGGACATGGATGTGTGTGATGTCCTTAGATTAGTTAGGTTTAAGTAGTTCTAAGTTCTAGGGGACTGATGACCTCAGAAGTTAAATCCCATAGTGCTCAGAGCCATATGAACCATTTTTGAACCGATTTCAACTTTATTAATAACTAAACTTGAGTCCTACATATTTCTGTACTTCAGAAATAGTTTCCAGAATTCAGCACACATAAATCATGTCTGTGATTACAAATCATGAGCAGTTACACACTCATTGAAAAGTCATATCTGTTGAGGTAATTACTTTTGTGAGTATTAGTGCATTCGTCCTTATTTTTCTGGCAGTCAATATCCACACCTAAAAATTAACATTTGATGGCTCAAGGTAACATAAATTTTATTTTTGGAGATTTTTGGTTTATATGAAATACCATTCTACATGATATTTTGGAGTTCATGTTAATCTGACAATTAAGGTGCCGTTACAGATGAACAGACACACTGAGTGATTCTATTAACAATATGCAATACTCAGTTCCACAGCAAATCTTATAGCACAAGATCGAGAAACTTGACAATATGCAATACTCCATTCCACAGTAAATCTTATAGCACAAGATCATGAAACTTGGTGCTTACTTTGGATAAGTCTAGCAAGTTATCATAGGTTGCTTTCCCAATCATCCAAACTCCACACTCCCCTTCTATAACTCTTCCGTTCCACTGCCTCTCTCCCTATTATTTTGTCTGTCAACCCTATAGATCACAGCCTGATTCTCATTACTATAATCTTTCCATCAGATTTCATTTGCTAGTTACAAAAGAAAGTGAGCAGCACAAATTTTACAAATATCAGACTATCAATGGACATTTAGATGTCTTGTTTCACATTATTTAGCATTTAGAGAAAAAAGTGTCGTAAATTCAAATAATAATTTAAAAATTATTTTACAGAAAATAAAGAAAAGGTAAAAAGAAGCAGCATTGGGCATTGTAATGGTTTCCTGTGTTATGGGAAAGGTGAATGTTTACTCTGGAATGAAACAGAAGGCCCTTTACCACCAAACATTATCTTGGAGTCACTGATGTATATTACATGTATGGCTGGTGCATCACTTGATTTAAAGTTTACTATTCTGCCTATACTAGAAAAGACAGTAAAGGACTGGGCAGGATGCCTTGACAAGCAGCAGGTCAGTAAATAAAATAACCCTACAGTCAAAATGTGCATACTATTGTATAAAGATTGTAGGGATGAAATTTAAATACTCATGATATGTAGGTGTGAATGAGAAGACCATACTGTTCTTCTAAGAACTGAACCATGGTGGGAACAATGAGAAAGGGGCCAGCATAAAATGTTTCCATTACAGAAATATCTTTCTGAAGTTTTATAATAAAAAAGGGAAACAATAAAGAAAAGCGGTAAATATAAATCACAAAAAAATGACAAAGCCTCCCTTTTTTCACAGACAAAACAAGTGATATTTATGTGTATTTATCTGCCACTTTTCCTTAATATGGATGTGTACAGTTGCTCTTTTCATACAGTAATGTAATATAAGAGATGCATCAGTCAGAATCATACCTATCAATATATATACAGATTTTTTTAAAAAGTGGTGCACACACTCACGCGCGCGCACGCAACTGTAACTCGCACACATGACCGCAGTCACTGGCAGCTGAAGCCAGATTTTATGGAGCAGTGCATGTGGGAAGGAGGAGATTGGGGTGGGGAGGGGCACGAATAGCAGGGTGTGAGTGGGGAACGGTAATGTGCTGCTTGTTGGAGCATACAGATATAAAGTGGAGAGAGGACAGGGCAGCTAGGTGCAGGCAAGAGCAAGAGGTTAGATAAATGGTAGGGAGGAGGCACAGGTGGGGGGGTGGGGGTAGCAGTAAAGGAGAAGAAGTAATAAGGCTGAGGCTGCATTGGTGGGGTAGGGGAATGGGAACAAGGAGTGGGCTAGATAGGTAAGGACAGCGACTGAAGAAGCTTGAGGCCAGGAGGATTACAGGAATGTAGGATATACTGTTGGGAGAGTTCCCACCCATGCAATTCAGACAATTTGGTGTTGGTGGGAAGTATCCAGATGGTACAGGCTGTGAAGCAGTCATTAAAATGAAGAATGTCATGTTGGACAGCATGCTCAGCAACATGGTGGTCCAGCTGTTTCTTGGTCACAGTTTGTTGGTGGCCATTCATGCAGACAGACAGCTTTTTGGTTGAAAAACAGCCTGTTGGTTTCTGTTTCAGGTTCTTCAGCTGACGTTTGTCTCATGATTTTTCTGTCATTTTGCCAGCATGTGTGGCTGGCATTGTCGAAGTGTCATCCTCCATTGCTGATGGTGGACTGCAGCTGAATTTGCGGCCGAAGACTGTATGTACCTGGCACACCAACATCCAAGGGCTTCTTCTCTGCTGTCATTTCCGGTGCAGTTCTCTTGCGACCTGTGACAGTTTTTGTGTAGAGATGGATGAGGATATTGTGTAGCTCTGGTGGGCAGTACAATATCACTGTGGGAGGGGTGCAAAGGATAGTGGTAGGACATTTCTCATTTCAGGGCATGGTAGTCAAAACCCAGGCAGAAAACATAATTCAGTTCTGCAGTCCTGTGTGGTGGTGAGTCACGAGGAGTATGCTCCCTTGTGGCCAGACAGTGGGACTTTGGGAGCTGGTGAGTGACTGGAAAGATAAGGTATGGGAGATCTGTTTTTGTACAAGGTTGGAATGGTAATTATGGCCTGTGAAGGCCTCAGTGAGGCCCTCTGTATGTTTCAAGGGGGACTGCTCATCACTACAGATGTGATGGCCAAGGGTGGATAGGCTATATGGAAGAGACTTTTTGGTATGGAATCGGTGGCAACTGTTGAAGTGGAGATACTGCAGCAGTTGGTAGGTTTGATGTGGACAGAGATACTAATGGCCATCTTTGAGGCAGAGGTCAACATTGAGGTAAGTGACTTGTTGGGTTAAGTAGAACCAGGTGAACCAAAAGGGGGAGAAGGTGTTGAGGTTCTGAAGGAATGTGGATATGGTGTCCTTGCCCTCGATCCAGAACATGAAGCTGTCATCAGTGAATCTGAAACAGGTGGGGGGTGGGGGGGGGGGGGAGATGGGGTTTGGAATTCTGGGTGTTTTGGAAGGATTCCTCTAGATAGCCCATGAAAAGGTTGACGTAGGATAGTGTCATGTGGGTGCTCCTAGCCATACCCCAGATTTGTTTGTAGGTAATACCTTCAAAGGAGATGTAATTATGGGTAGGATATAGTTGGACTCGGTGACTAGGAAGGAGGTTGTTCGTTTGGAATCCATTGTTCTTTGGGAAAGGTAGTGTTCAGTAGCAGTAAGGCCATGGGCATTCTTGATGTTAGTGTAAAGAGAGTTGGCATCAGTAGTGACGAACAAGGCACCCTGTGGTAAAGGAACAGGAACAGTGGAGGGATAGTGGAGGTATCTTTAATACAGGAGGGTAGGTTCCAGGTAATAGGCTGAAGGTGGTGTTCTACAAGAGCAGAGATTCTCTCAGTGGGGACACAATAACAGGCCACAATGTGGCGTCTTGGGTGGTTGGGTTGATGGATTTTAGAAAGCATGTAGAAAGTAGGAGTGTGGGGAGTTGTAGGGGTGAGGAGAGAAATTGACTCCATGGAGAGGTTTTGGGATGGGCCTAAGGATTTGAGGAGAGACAGGAGATCCTGCTGGATTTCTGTAATAGTGCCACTGTGGGAGGGTTTGAAGGTGGATGAGTCTGACCGCTGGTTGAGTCCTTCTGGCAGGTAATCCTTGTGATCTGAAACAACAGTGGTGGAGCCTTTGTCAGCAGGTAGAATTATAAGGTCTGGATCAGTTTTTAGGTGATGGATTGCAGTTCTTTCTGCAGGTGTAAGGTTAGTTTGCATGTTGACAGACTTGAGGAAAGATGGTGAGGCAAGGTTCAAGGTTAAGAAATTCTTGAAAGTTAACAGGGGAATGTTTCTAACAAGTATTGCATTATTGTATTTGAGAGTGGGTTAAATGATGAGACCATTGGAAAGGACTGATACTTCTGTGGGGCTAAGACTTTTGGAGGAAAGGTTAATGTCTGTGTTTCAGGTCTGTTTAGGTTCTGGATTCTGTGCAGTGTTGGGAGGGAGTTTTTGAGGATGGGGTAAATGTAGTGTGTCTGCGAGACAAGTTTTGACAGTTATGAGGGGACATGGGAAGGTTTGGAGGTTGTTGTAAAGGTGGTGGACTGTGGTAGTCCGAGGTGGGAGTAGGAAGTGAACAGGGTTGAGAGTTTTTTGAGGTGGCATTGTTTATGATGCTGTAGTTCCTGGAAGGCAAGAGATTCCGTGTGTGTTATGGGATCCAGGAATTTGTAATTGCATAGCAGGAGAATTTTGTGGATGGAGAGAAGGTTTTGCAAGGAGGTTGTGCCTGATCAATATGGTTTTGCAAGATTATCCATGAGAGGGTTAAAGTCTGGCAGAATCTGAACAGATGGACGTCATTGTGGAAGGAAAGGTGGCAGCCGGAGATGGGTAATTTGATGGTAAGGCTGTCTGGGCGGAATTGCATGAGCCAAGCAACAATGCACGAACAGTATGAGGGAATGGATTAAGTCTACGGACAAGGAAACTTTTCTGTATTGATGCAGATGGATGGAGCAAGGAACCATGGTTGTGGATAAAAAAAGTGTAAAAATATGTAAGTAATGAAGAATTATGTCCAAAAAAATTCACCCAGACATGTGGGAATAATCACTAAAAGGATGAAATGGACAACATATGAGGAAACCAGATGAGATCTGAGGGAGTAGGCCAGTAGTGAAAGGCAAAAGCAAACTGAAATTGGCGTGAAGACACAATGGGATCAAAGAAAAAATAAAACTGATCCCAATTGCTGACATAGACTCTGCCACTGTTGTTTTGAGCCACAAGAATTAGCTGGCAGATGGACTTTGCCAGCTGTCAGATTCATCCACCTACAAACCATCTCACAGTGACGCTATTCCAGAAAAATCCAGTAGAATCTCCAGTCTCTCCTGAAATTCTTAGGCCCATTCCATAACCTCTCCCCAGAACATATCTCTTTCCTTACCCCTACCACTCCCTGCACTCCTATGTCCTACATGCTTCCTGAAGTCCATAAACCTACCACCCAGGTCACCCCATTGTGGCCGGTTACTATGTCCTCACTGAGAGAATCTCTGGTCTTCTACACCAACATCTTCAGCTTATTATCTACAACCTTCCCTCCTATATAAAAGATAACAACCATTTCTTCCACTATCTCTCCATAGTTCTTATTCCTTTACCAAATGGTGCCCTGTTCATCACTATTGATGCCACATTACTTTACACTAACATCCCTAATGCCCATGGCCTTACTGCTACTGAAAACTATCTTAGCCAATGGCGAACAGATTCCAAAACAAAAACAACCTCCTCCCTAGTCACCAGACCAACTATATCCTCACCCACAATTACTTCTCCTTTGAAGATATTACCTACAGACAAATGCGGGGTACAGCTATGGGCACTCTGATGGCAGCACCATCCTATGCCAGCTAATTCATGGGACATTAAGACAAATCCTCCCTAAACACCCAGAATCCCAAACCCCTACCTTTTCAGATTCATTGATGACATCTTCATGCTCTGGATCAAGGGTGACTATACCACATCCACATTCCTTCAGCACCTCAACACCTTCTCCCCCACTCGCTTCACCTGGTCCTACTTAACCCAACATGCCACTTTCCTCAATGTTGACGCCAACTCAAAGATGGCTAGATCAGCACCTCTGTCCATATCAAACCTACCAACCCCTAGCAATACCTCCATTTCAACAGCTGCCACCCATTCTATACCAAGAAGTCCCTCACATACAGCGTAGCCACCCTTGGCCATTACATCAGCAGCGATGAGCAATCCCACTCAAAACATATGGAGGGTCTCACTGAGGCCTTCATAGGCCATAATTACCCTCCCAACCTCTTACAAAAACAGATCTTCTGTGCCTTATTTTTCCAGTCACCCACCACCTTCCAAAGCCCCACTGTTTGACCCCAAGAGAGCATACCCCTCATGATGACTTAGTAGTACCACCCAGGACTGGAGTACTTAATTACATTATCTGTCCAGATTTTGACAACCTCTCATCATACTCTGAAATGAGAAATGCCATACCCGCTATCCTTCCCACCCTTCCACAGTGGTATTCCGCTGCCTACCGAAACTGCACAGTACCCTCATCCATCCCATCACAATGCTTGCTCCCATTCTCATGTCACCATGGCTCATATCCCTGTAATAGATCTAGATTCAGGACCTGTCCCATACGTCCTCCCATCTACTCCAATCCAGTCACATACATCACCTGCCCCATCATAGGCAGGACTATCTGTGAAACCAGTCATGTGATCTATTAGCTAAGCTGCAACCACTGTGCTGCATTCTATGTGGACATGACAGCCAACAAGCTGTCTGTCTGCATGAATGGCCACCAACAAATTATAGCCAAGAAACAGCTGGACCACCATGTTGCTGAGCATGATGTCCAACACGACATTCTTCATTTTATTGACTGCTTTGCACCCAGTGCCATCTGGATCCATCACACCAACACCAGGTTTTCTGAATTGCATGGTTTGGAGCTCTCCCTGCAATATATCCTATATTCCCGTAACTCTCCTGGCCTCAACCTTTGTTAGTCTTTGTCCTTAACCATCTAGCCCATTCCTTGTTCCCATTCCAGCACTACATAGCCCTCTATTCCACCAACACATCCTCAATCTTTTTATTTCTCTTCTTTTCTGCTTCCCCTCACCCCTCCACCCCACCATCCCTGCCCCTTCTTATAACCTCTCGCCTCTACCTAGCTGCCCTAACCTCTCTCCACCTCAACCCTGTATGTTCCCACAGGCAGCACTTTACCATTCCCCACTCCTACCCTGGTATCCCTCCCACTCTCTGCCCTGCCTCCTACTTACCCCCACCACCAGAACATCTATGGGTGATAGATCACATTTTGGGGAATAGCTTTTCTAATCGAAAAAAGGCTTTCTGATGCTCTCTGGTGATGCTAGGCATTATTTCACACTGTTTATGCTCGAGTTGCGGCAGGGAATCTGTTGTGCTTGTATGCAATGTGCGTTGCCTATCATCCAGTCCCATGCCCTGCATGAAAGGTGGTTGGCCAAGCATAATTCCTGATTCACTGCTAAAATATCTTTCTCCACTTAGGGAATCTTTCTCTTATGGATTTATTTTCAAACATCACTCTATGAGTTTAGTGGGGTAGGCAGTATGCTTCACACTTGGTTAGTAGGTCCTGCTAGTTCAGTGAAATATCAATGTCGCAGGTCAACTAATACTGAAGGATGACTAGCATCTCTGGGTAGTGTCAGCAAAAATTTTGTCTCTGGCATAAGTTGTTCCCCATAATGTGCTGTGCAAATCTAGCTGTTTGTCACATTTACAGTGAAACACCATGTATAGGAGGTTAGCAAAATCTCATCAGTACCTTCCAATAACTTAGAAAACAGATGTGATTTCAATGGGATTAATTTCTCTGCAAGTAACAGTGATATGGATGGGGCACAATGAAATTACTAGTAACTTAATTGAAATGAATTTCTGTTGATAGTGGTATGGTGACAGAGGAACTAAAACCAAAATCTCAAGTAAGGGATGATACATTACTCAAATATACTACCTGTTTTATAGAGAAACATTGTCTTCAAAACTTTGACATCTCACGGGGATTACAGAAATTCTAAAATCTCTGAGAATGGCAATTACTGTGTGCTCTGAGAGCATGTCCAAGACGTTTTCTTTGTTATGAGCACACAGCATATATTGGGTCAAAGAACATCAGATTATATATATGCAAGCAATGGAAACTCCAGGGTGCATTATCAACAATGTAATGAACACATAGATTGCTACTAACTGTAAAGATGGATCATTAAATTGCAGTCACCTACACATTTGCTTTCAGCCATGATTGCTACATACCATAAAGATGGCATATTGAGTTGCATATAGGCACAGCTAAAAGTCAGTTAGTTATACATTAGCTTTCAGCCCCACCCTTCCTCAGAAAAAGAAACACGCTCACATTCATTCATACAAGCAAGCACGCCTCAATCACACGACCACCACCTCCAGCAGCTTGGATCGCATCATGCTGCTGGAGATGGCGGTCATCTGTTCATGAGGTATGCCTGCTTGTGTGAATGAATACATGTGTGTGTGTGTGTGTGTGTGTGTGTGTGTGTGTGTGTGTGTGTGTGTTTCTTTTTCTGATGAATGCTGTGGTCAAAAGCTAATGTGTAAATGTCTTTTAGTTGTGCCTGTCTGCATCCTAATGTGCCATTTTTATGGTAAGTGACAATCTATCTTTTTCTAAGATCGTTAAATTATATATAGTCTTATTTGCAGCAATAAATTTGTGTGAATATAAATAATATCTAAGGAGATATTAAAATTTTGTCTTCATTTGATAAGCCAAATTGTGGGCCTGTCCATGCTCTGAGGTATATTTCCTGAAAACTTCATTGTGTGACAGACAAAAAGGCTCATATGACCACCATCTCTGGCAGCTTTGACCAGAATGCAACAGTCACCAACTAAACATGATAGTTTTGTTACCTCTGTTTTTCTTATTTCACTTTTATGATTTATTTTGTTGAAACTTTTTATTTAAAGATACAGTGGACTTCATAAATCTTAATAGTACACAACAGGAAAATTAATTTGGATGAATAAGTAAGCATCTTCCCTAATAAACTGAGTCTCATAGATCCTGCAACTGTAAATAATAGGCACCAAACCCATTAAATAAATTTTTAAAACATATTGAATGAAGCATTTTATAAATCTTTTTGGGAATACTATCCCTCATTTTATTGTTTATAAATAATATTAAGTTTCATATAAAACTATGGCTATTGATTTCTACAGGCTATTACTTTTTCAAAGCTCATAGTAAATTGGATTTAAAGCAAAATGACAGTTAATAAGTTACTAAAATGATGAAAGTATGTCAGAGACATTACAGATTGAAGAATTAAAATTGGTCTAGAGCAGTTTTGTTTATTCTTATAATAATGTTTGGTATACACATAATATTTTATTTCTTCTATATTAATATATTTCCTTACTTGCAGACTTAAATTGTTGTATTTACAATGGAATGCAGAGTATTACCTTAAAGGACCAATTAACAGGAATAAAAGTCAATTCAGAATGGGAGACCATAAAATATGGTGCCACTTGATGCCCAGTGTTTTGATACATCCTCTTTTGGACACAGTTAAATGATCTGTCAGAGATGTTAATGAGTTTATGAAAAACTGGAAATTTTGCTCATGATACAAGAACCTTATTATGTATCAAGGCTATCTATACCAAATACTGCCAAGATAAGGTGTATAATATTACCACAGCAAAAGTCATAATACGAGGACATGTTGATAAGCAATGCCTCCAGGTTTTTATATGAAAATTCTTAACGCTTCTTAAACATAACAAATGATATTAAAATTCTACTCCTGCCACCCCTCCCTCCCACATTCCTAGCTAGCAAACTGGCTGCTTCCCTCCAAGCCACAAGCCAACCACCCCAAGTTCCTTTCCCTGCCTCCCATCTTGTGTGTGTGTGTGTGTGTGTGTGTGTGTGTGTGTGTGTGTGTGTGTCCTTTATTCCTCAACTTAGTCACCCTGACAGTGAACACGTTTCTCCCAACAACTGACCAGTTTGTTGATGTTTGAGTTGAAAGAGCCACAACCTCACCTCTGCTTGCACTGCTTCATCATTATCAAAGTGAAGGCCTTGAAGGTGAAGGTGTTTTTTCAGTTTTGGAAGCAGGTGAAAATTGGATGGAACTAAATCAAGTCAGTATGGAGGATGAT
Source organism: Schistocerca nitens (assembly GCF_023898315.1). Lineage (NCBI taxonomy): Eukaryota > Metazoa > Arthropoda > Insecta > Orthoptera > Acrididae > Schistocerca > Schistocerca nitens. The sequence goes on along the minus strand of NC_064614.1, from coordinate 708,692,814 downwards.
CGATGAAATGAACCCAAGACATTGGATTCTTGCAGATATCACAGCACTCATATGTGGTCTGGCATTGTCATGCTGAAAGAGAGGGTGCTCCATGTGTGGATGATCTCATCGGATTTGAAACTCTATCAGAGCACACTGTTTCTCATGCACCAACATAGTTCCATAATAATGTATGTTTTATTTAGAAAGCTTTAAGGATTTTCACATAAAAAATTCAGAGGCATTTCTTTTCAGAATGCCTTTATAATATGCCCATAAAATTATCCAGCCCTTATCTGAACTTGTGTTCAACTTTACCCTCATTTACGTTTGGGGAAACAAGACACTAGATGCCATATCGATATATTGGGAAAAGTTTTACATTTAATTTCGTCAGTGTCTACCCGTAAATCTCTTTCCATTGTTCTTCTCATGAGCTATCTTTAAATAGTGAGTTTAATTCTTCAGAGCTGAAATGATTCTGTTAGACAGTATTTGTATTTTGTGGCTCAATCTATCATTAAATATGTGACCATCATCATCATTTAAACAGTTTACTATTATTTTTTCACTTAATATACTAAAAGTAATTGATTAAAAAAATTGCCGTTAGCAGGTGCAGTATGACCTAGACTTTAATGTGAGCAATAATATAAACCAGAATATCAACAACTTTTAGTATATTCAATCAAATGGTTTAGAAGAAAAAATTATGCTTGTGGGGTGTTTGTTGGGTCATAATTTGTAACAGATTTTTATAAATTGCAATAAATAAGTAAATTTATATGGTAAAGCACATATCTGTAAACCGAGAAGCTGTGGAATCAAATCCCAGTCAAACCATGGAAATTTTTCAGTTTGCAATCTAGGCATCACCTCTCAATGATATGAAGATTCTCCAGGAATGTGAAATGTTATCAGATTTCAGGTGTAATTGTAGGTCTTCTTTACCTGGCAGGTTTACTGGTGTAGGTTAGGAACACGCAAGTCACTGAAGCTGTATCCAGTTGAGGGTCTTGCACCTAAGCCACATGAAAACATTATTATTAGTAATAGTATTACTTACTTACTTACCCAGCAGTTACCAGCCCTGTAGACCATGTCCTGCATCTAAAATTATTATTATTATTATTATTATTATTATTAAATTCAGTCAGGGATATCTGACAGAAAATCAGTACTACATTCTCCACAGATAATGAGTCTGCAGTTAATCCTGTACAGCTTTATCAATATGCTGTGGAACTCTTGAATGTTATCATATCTGACATAATGTTTGCTCAGATTATGAGTGCTGCTTCTCTAAAATTCTGAACTGCTGCTTCATAATGTGGACTTCTTCATCATTGAAACTGTTCCTGTGCCCAAATGTGGAAGCTTTTATGTATGTTCAATTTTCTGCTACATAATAGCAAGCACTTCTTCGGAAATACAGTTACATTGCTCTTTCAATATGTACTGCAACTATTGCACCAAGGTCACTGGGGGTATCCTGAACTAAACTCCTGGCTCGCAGGATCACTTATTGGCTGGGCATGAACTAGGAGACTGAATGACTCTCCCAAACATCTCCATTCTGCCAAAGCCAGCAGGCTGCCACATGACATTCATTTGCCTCTTGGCCCCCATGTGCTCGCCCTTGGGAGCAGGTAAACATTGATTTTGCTGGGCCAGTGTTTCACACCATGTTCTTGATAGTGGTTGACACCTACCCCAGATTTCCATATATTGTCTGATGCAATGCCATGTCAGCCACCAATACTATCACAGCCTTAATAAAACTTGTGATTGAAGGTCTGCCAGAAGTTCTTGTAGCTGACAATGGCCCACAATTTCATAGTGAGTAGTTTCATGCTTTGTGGCCCAGCATAGAATTACCCACATTCTAGGGCCCCCTTCCATCCACAATCTAATGGTGAAGCCGAGAGGATGGTTCACACTTTTAAAACTCAGATAAAGGAATACCTTCAGCATCATTCCACTGATGCATCACTAACTTTTTTTTGTCCAGTTACAGGTCCACACTCATCAGAGACAAAAGTCCAGCAGAACTTCTCCATGGAAAGCAGCCCTGGACCCTCTCGAGCTTGCTCATACTGACTCCATGGCCAGCACCACCTCTGCCTCCTTCAAAGTTCCACACTGGGACTTAGATGTGGGCAAAAGGATTTGGCCAGCAACCAGCCTGGATTCCAGGAACAATCATCTAGCATGGGGCCAGAAGGTTTTCCATGCACAGCTTCTGAACTGGGAGGCTCTGTGACATGCCAATCAACTTTGTCCCCACCTAGTTTCCCAACAGTTTTTTCCATCCTCCTCTCTGCACCACTGTTACCAGCCACCTAGTTCCCATCCTACCCCAAGCCACCCAGCCAGTGTAACACAAGGCATATACATGCCTTTTTCCCACAGCCAGCTGATCAACACTACACCCCAACAAGAGAAAATCACCCCAGACTTTGCACAGCCCCAGAGGCTGCCCTTCCCAGATTATGAGATGTCACCCGATCACCAACCTTGAGTATTTCTGGATGAAGATGAAGACATGCTGCTGGCTCCTCCTCCTCCAATTGCTCTGCTGCCAAGGTCAACACCATACAACCTTAGCCCTTAGCCTGGGTGTTTTCTTTCATATGCTCCTGTGGCCCGAGTCACTAACACTGCTGAGGACTCGCAGGAAGATGCCATGCATGTGGTGGTCATTTGCAGTAGATGTTTCCCTGTTTCCCCAAAGTGGAAAGGGTATGGTATCCACCACTATTAAAGCTCCAAACCAAGCTGCTGTGCACTCCATTATGCAAGGCCAAGAAACCTATCGTTGGCCACACTTCTCCATGTGTGGCCCATTGTTAACATCGCAGGCAGTCTTCACTTGGGGATGTTTCAAACCACAGCGACTGGCCACCCATAACACTCAGAAAATACAGCGACTCCAGCTACCAGCTCCATTAATTATGGAGCCTTATTTAACACCACTACTTAAGTTTAAAAGACAGTTCTCATCATGCTATGTTCTACTCCACAACTAGGAAGTGCTATACTGCAGTGGACCTGCTGTTCAATGTTGATTTGGCTGCACTCTGGACTTAGAATCCAAATGTTATACTGTACCTTGGACTTCAACATTCACTAAGCTTAGTATGTCAACAGACTTACGATTTATGCCAAAATTCAGAATTTAACTTGCACTTCCTGCACAATGGTATAACCATCATCAATTTATATAATTTCCATAAAGTGTTCATCTAAACTTGGTGCTTGGTAACAGAATTATTTTGTATCAGTGCTGTGTCAATAAACCATAGAACAGTGATATATTCACTTTGTTATTCCTGGTTGTAACAAATGCACTTAGCTTTTCACTCTTATTAATGATATTTTGTCAGTAATCTCTGTCTCCTATTTTCCACCTTTAAGCTCTCGGGTTCTCAAACCTTGTCTGATGTCATCCCCAATAATCAATCTTTCCCTCCCATTCCATCCGGTAAGTCTCCATTGACCAGCTGTTCTGGGTGGCTTTTCTAAACTCTTCCCATTTCCTCCATGTCACCAGTCCTTTTCCTTCACTCCTCTTCTTTCCCTTCAATCCTTCTGCAAGCAGAGGCATCCACTGGCTCCAAAAGCTCATGAATTTCAATAGCTTTTTATGTGTGTTCTCCTGCCTCTGCTTTTTTATTTTAAAAGGTGGAGCCCCTCCACACCCACACCAGCATGATGGCCAACTTGAAAGGTCTAACGTCGTCTCAGCATAAGGGTTTGTTTTCACTAAAATGAGGTGTCACAGGATGTGGGTACTGTGATGTTTACATATGTCTGGTTAAGGTTAACCATTAATATATGCTCACTTGGAGATAGACTGGGACAAAAGTCAAATGAAGGGTAGCGGTTTGAAGGGCAGAGGAAAAAAAGTGCCAAGGCAAGAGCCAAGGAAAAAAAACCTCTGCAATAGTTAGGTCGGTTGGTATGAGCAGTAGCGGATGTCTTGCTGCCTGTGACAGGTCATGCAAGGGTAGGCTTTGTTAGTAGTGGGTATCATGCATGTCAATACCTTTGACATTGTGTGGTGCTGTTACTCGGTGGCTGCTGCTGGGTGCCAGTGTAGATCTCTCGGTCAACTTGATGAGTGGGTCTTTTTATCCATCCAGTTACATTATACTTTCAAAAACTGATTATTTTCATTGATATACACACCCATGTTTTGTAGTCAATAATTGACCATCATGTTCTGATCAGCCATTTACTATCATATTTACATCTAAATCACTGAAGGTGTCTGGGTATAAGAATTGATTGTTGTATTATGACCTTCATTTGTCATTGGAAACACTATTATTATTATTTATTATTATCATTTATTACCAATTCTATGCCATTCACCAGCCACAGCTGGACAGACAGCATCAAGATACAACATTATCAAAATACATGAATAAAACTCTACTATGATAGTAATTTAATACCGCAAGACATATTTAAGTTATATATTAGATTACAATAATATCACAACTATAAAATAGATACAAGTCTATAATGAAATTAAATATAACGGTTGCTGTTGGAGTCATGGAACTGAGCTGCAGCTCAAGTAAATATTATACTATTCCTAGAGGAGAATTCTTCAATATTGTAGAAGGTTTGCTCTTTTGGCTTACACAAAATAGTAGTTTTAAACTGCTCCCATGGTAAAGACTGAATGTGATCAGGTAGAGCATTAAACAATTTTAGGGCCACCATTGGGAAGCTGTTTTGTGTCTTTGCTAATCGACACCTTGGCATGTCAATACTGTCTTTGTTGCGAGTGCTATATTTGTGAACTTCATTTCTCTTTCTGTAAGTATCATGGTTTCTGTTGTATCTGTAATTGGAGAAACAACAAATAATGATTGGTGTGAGTTCCAAATTCTGTTTATTGCCAACAGTTCCACAATACTAACACAACTTGGTGCTTGATCAAGAGCAGGGACTGGGCTGCAGAGTCCAAGTCTGGTAGGGTAAACAGTTGTAGCACAGGGTAGCGTCGTTCATGGGTGCAACGTTGACGTAGCAAGTAGGTAGCCCAACACGAGACTGCCAGGCGTGGTGGCATATGCGGCTATATAGGGCGAGTGGTGGAGGAATATGCCCGCTGTAACCGAGTCCGCTTGTCGTGTACTGTTATGATTGGCAGCGCGGCCTCACATAACTGTCTCTCGGGAGGACACCGGGCAAGGTTTCCATGACAGTGTGGAGGCACTGAGTGTGTGAGGCCCGCGCCTGCGCTGTACAGCTGTGCAGAGCTGCACATAAGCGAGGTGTGCTGGCCATTGGCTGTATGACGTAAAGACCGTGGCCACGCAGCTGCAGGTGCCACGGTGTGGGCATTAACTATACCACAGTTCTCTTTATGTGGAAGAGGCAGTTCACTATATGCTGGCTGTAAACAGTCAGAACTCCTAACCTGGTGAAAACTGGTTTACAGTGGTCTGTTTTTTTGCTTGAAGTAGTGATCCTCATTGCTTTATTTTGCAGTAAAAGCACATTCTTGCAGCCTGCAGTATGGACCCAAAACAACAACCCACAACTGATGTGGCTGTGGAACATTGCAAAGTACACAGTTCGAAGGTACTGTTCCGGTACTATACTTTTCAGTTTCCTCAAGAGGTAGAGGATGCATGAAAGTTTGGAACATACATGTTTGGTGTGCTGTTTCCAGGTTAATTTGGTATCAATGAGAAAGCCCAGAAGTTTAATATCTGCTGTGTTACCCAGTGCTCCAGAAATGCTGAGGCTGCATATCATCCTCTTGAGTTCTTTTTTTTTTCATTAATTCTCATTTTGCTCATGGTAAACCAGGCCTTAGCTTGATTGAACAAGACTTCTGCTTGTTGGACTGCCTGTTCAACATTCTCTCCTTTTGAGAACAAGGTTGTATCATCTGCAAACTGCAAGGTGTGCCCATTGGAGACTATGTCATTCACAAAGATAAGGGACAACAGGGGCCCTATTATTGATCCCTGTGGCACACCATGCTCTGTCACCTGTTTCTCAGGTAGGATTCAAGAGTTTGCAGGACTGATCCCCCTACATGATATGTTTTTAGCTTTCTGAGCAAGGCCTTATGCGGGATGCAGTCAAATGCCGTACTAAGGTCACAGAGTACTAGTGCTATAGACTCTTTGTTTTCAAAACCCTGACTTACCAGTATGTTTGTAACTAAGTCAAGTACAGCTGTTGTTGTTGTCCTGACCTTCCGAAAGCCATGTTGCTCATAATAAAAGAGACTATTTCCTTCAAAGTAACTTAATAGTTGTTCTTTCATTATCGATTCCATCACCTTCACTAGTACTGGTATTATAGATATGGGCCTGTAGCTTGACACTTCATGTGGACTGCCTTTTTCGTAAACAGGCACTGTGCATGCTACTTTCAGGAAGTCATATTGTAGTAATTCAAACTGAGATAACAACTGTAAGCATCATCAGTTCTGTATGATAGGAATCAATGCTAACATCACTACAAATAATTTATCCAGATAAGTTTGCAAAAATTATTAAAACTCTTTTTAGTAGCTTGATGAAATTTTCGAATGTATTAATGTAGCTTGTAATACTAGTACTACTATCTTGGATACATTTATCTGCGATGATTCATGTTATTATTTTTAATTTGTAACTGTGCTATTCAGGTAAAATTACTAGATACTGAATACAGGGAATAAATCAATTTCAAGGAAATTTACTTGTTATCTTTTACAATGTACAGTTTTCAATTTGTTTGTTTGTTTGTGTGTCAATACTTTTTACAACAAAGAGAAATTAAGCTTCTTGTTTTCTGTTTTCCAGATATGGAATCAGAATAGGCCACCATGGGTACAAGCACTTCTGAGACCATTAGAGTCATTAGTTTTTCCTATCACACAAACTCTCATCTGTGCTGTGAAGGTTATTTGTCACTTCTTTCTGATTTACCAAATAATCCATGCATGAAAACTGTCTAAATTATTCACCTTCTGTTTAATTATATCTCGATAAAAATATCTTGCTTAAATTGCATGTTGTGCTATGAAATGTTAAACTTTGTGAAAAATCTTGATTTGGCACAGTAGCTGCTTTGTTTGTGTGTGTGTCAATACTTTTTACAACAAAGAGAAATTAAGCTTCTTGTTTTCTTTACTAAAAGTAGCAGTTTTAGTGAAATGGCAGACCATTTCAATACATAAAAATGCATTAATTGTAGGACATCCATCCAGTTATGATCAGTCTAGCTGTATGTTATTCATCAACTTCACTAAAATTATTGAGTGCAGGGAAGTACATGATCTATACATTGGAAAACACATTAAAGGTTAAAGCTCAATGCCTTGTGCTTCACTCTGTTAACATATTGCACTTGGTCATATGCAGTCCAATAAATGTCTAAAGCATAAATATGGTTTGCTTTTTGACAGGAACTAGTAGTTTTAATATTGACATACAGATAATTTATGACAAATCATGATTTTTCAAAAATATTTAAAATCTGTAAAGCATTGTCTCCTTGAAGTAATAAAATTTTGTGCCAGTAAAATCTAAACTATCAAATCTAATCTGTAAAGGTAGCAAGCTCCGAAGAGATGAAAATGAAATGCTTGGCTTGAACTATAAGGAGAACAGTAGTATCTTGGCTCTGTACTTCAAAAAATTAATGGAGCAAAAGGGAGTTACCCATATGCCATGCTACCAAAATATTGTTCAACTCTCATCCATCATCTGAGACAGAAATTAAACATATCACTGATAGCCTGAAGGATAACAAAGCATTTGGAGAGGACTTCATAGTGGCGATGCTCTTGAAACTGGTAACTAAAGATACTCTGAACAAAATAAGTGAACTCTTTCAGGGGACATGGAGAGATAGTCAGATACCCTCTGAATGATCATTGGCACTAATCCACCCATTCCATCAAAAGGGAGACAAAACGGATGCCAATAATTACAAGGGTATTTCATCCAGAATTCTGATAAACAGATTCTGAGTGACTCATTGTCAAAAGTGAAATTCATTGGTGAGATCACAGACTCCTTTGAAATCAAAACTGTCATCAGACAAGGTGAAGGACTCTCTCTGCTTCTTTTTAACTGTGTTGTGGATAATGTCATTTGGAATGGAGGAAGACACTGAGCCAAGAAGAGGGAAATGAAGAACAGTCCAGATTAGGTCCCAAACTGAGTTTAGATTAGATTAGATTAGATTAGATTAGATTTCGTTCCATAGATCCGTGGTGAGGAGATCCTCGTGGATGTGGAACATGTCAATTTTTTTTTTAATTTTTCTTAAAGCTGAAATAACAATATTAATAGTATGAATATATACAATACATCATTTGTTTCTATTAAAAAATTCGTCAATGGAGTAGAAGGAGTTGGCCACTAGTAAGTCTTTCAGGCTCCTTTTAAACTGATCTTTATTTGTAACTAATTTTTTTATGTTTACTGGCAAATTATTGAAGATGAGTGTTCCTGAGTAGTGGACCCCTTTTTGAACTAAAGTAAGTGCTTTTAAGTCCTTGTGCAGATCATTTTTGTTCCTGGTATTGTATGTATGAACTGAGCTGTTTGTTGGAAAAAGAGATATATTATTTAGAACAAATTTCATTAATGTGTAAATATACTGAGAGGCAGTAGTTAGTATACCCAGTTCTTTGAAGAGGTTTCTACAGGACGTCCGTGAATTTACTCTACAAATAATACATATTACATGCTTTTGGACTCTGAAAACTTTTGTTTGACTTGAAGAGTTACCCCAAAATATTATACCATATGACATTATGGAATGAAAGTAGGCAAAGTATGCAAGCTTTTTCATTTTTATGTCGCCTATGTCTGCTAACACTCGAATTGCAAATACAGATTTGTTAAGGCGTTTCTGTAGTTCTGTGGTGTGCTCTTCCCAACTGAATTTATTATCAAGTTGTAATCCCAGGAATTTAAGACTGTCAACCTCTTCTATCTGCTCTTCTTTGTATTTTATGCATATGCTGGGTGGAAACCTCTTACAGGTTCTGAATTGCATATAGTGAGTCTTTTCGAAGTTTAATGTCAGTGAGTTGGCTTTAAACCATTTATTAATATCCATGGAAATATCATTAGCAGATCTTTCTAGAACTACACTTGACATACTATTTATTGCAATACTTGTGTCATCTGCAAACAAAACGAACTCTGCTTCTGGCAGTGTAACTGATGAGAGATCATTAATGTACACAAGAAAAAGCAATGGCCCTAAGATGGATCCCTGTGGGACACCACATGTAATTTCTTCCCATTCTGATGATGACTGATGACTTAATTCACTAGTCCCTTGCACTGACACCCTTTGTTTCCTGAAAGAGGTGTAAGCTGATTGTATACCCTTTGCCAATAACCTAGCATTTTCACCAACAATAAAGGAGTCAGTAAGGGTAAAGAATGCTTTTGTTCTGTTTCAGATAGATAAATATCCAGATAGATATAAGGCATGTATTAAAATCTCAACTATTGTCTTTCATGAATTCTTGCCCAACTTATGATAAAGTTTTTACTTTTTTTTAGGATGGTGCCAGCACAGACCAGGCTATGATACTGGCACTGGACTGTGTGGGACAAATTGTGGAGTGTGTACCCCCACATCTACTGTGTGCTGCAGCCCTTATTGAGGAGATGGTACCTGCAGATGTGCAGCCAATGGCTGGTTCTGTGGCACTGCAGCTCATTCTGTCTGCCTTGTACTCACAGCTGCAACAACATTCTGGATCGAGCATGGCACTCTCAGAGGCGCTCTGTGACCTAGGACAAAACACCAAACAAACAGAGAAGATACAAGCACTTGTCATGAAGATAAATGAGTACGTTACTTTGACCTGAAGCTAAATGAAAAATAATGCTCATTTTTAATATCTATGCATACTTTTCTTACCTTTTTGCCTCAAATTCCTACTGGGAAACCAATAACAAAATTGTAGAAATTAAAGTTTATTTTTGAGTTGCTCTGTTAATCTTGGATCCCCTTTGGTTCCACTGATAAAAGTACTGCTTTGTGTGAGGCTGTCCTACCTTTGCTGTTTCATATATGTGGCCCAAGTGTTAAGTAAATAGACTATTGATCCTATCACCATGAGTGCATACTAAGTAATGTAATGCTAATTCTCACAGGTTTGCTTTAGCTGACAGGAAATAGCAATCCAGAAACCATGTCAAAATTTTACTGGCCTATTATCATACCAAAACATAATTACACTCTCCTATAACCTGCTTGCAAGATAGTATCTTTACATAAACCTTAGCCCATATCCATAGAGACTGCAAAGATAAAATTGGACAACAAACTGCACAAGGTATTATAAGCAATCATTCTTCCCATGTTCCAACTGTGAATGTATCAGAAAGAAACTATAAAGAGGGAAAGGACTTTTAGCTGTCAATTCTAAGTTCTGAAATCAACATTTCACTACTACAGTGATGAGAATCATAATTATGACACGTGCTACAAATTACAAGATGAAATTACAGTTTCTGCAAGACCTTCTTTTGTTGGCATTACAGCTGGATAGTAGTGATTTTCAGTCTCCTAAAGCAAGAATCATGACTTGAAAATGGTGGTATGATGGAGAGTATCTTGTGTTATGTTGGTTTGGAACAGTGAACTCACATTCTGAGCCTATTTGAATTAGTGAAATACTGGGAACAGAGCCTAATCATTAAATATAATGACTGGGTTCAACAGGTGCCATGTGACAGACAGAATGACAGGGAATTTTGTGCCATTGGGTGTTAGAATTCTCACTGTGTGGCTGTCACTTTAAACAGTCTGTGTAGTCAGTCACTCCCATGCACTCAGTAAACTCAAATTTATTTCCCTGACTGCATGAGTTTCAGTTTGTTATCTTGTATGCCATCAAAGGTTGTGCCTAGTGGTCTCCTTTGGTGTACAGTCGTAAAAAGAAGATACTTCTTCACAGTGTTTGTGTTCCATACAACTACCTATCAGTTTGAATGACTGTCTTATATGTCTGATGGCACTTACATTTTCAACACCCATCTTCTGTGATGCTTCATTAAGCAGAACATTGTACTGTAAACACTAAGGCATCAAGTCTAGTATTAAAGGTAACCAATGGAGGCATGTCATGTGTTTTACCTTACAATGTCTGACAAATAAGTGAGGTTCCCACAAAACACGATCTAATGTCAATGTAACATTGTACATGTACACCCAGACAACAGATTTCAAAATGATTAGAGTTACAATTTTCTGTGACAGGCAGAAGAGCCATCAGAGTGCATTATTGTGTCCATGAATAGTTTTGTTACCAGGCTTGGTAAACAATTTCAAATGTTGAATGATCACTTTGAAGAACACAGAGATACTATTTATTTATGTAAGACAGCATTACAAGCAGCTGACAGAGTTTAGAAGGGGCTTCATTGTGGGTCTTGATTAGTCTGGCTGGTTGATTCATACAACTTCCAGATTTGTCTGGCATTTGGATGTGACTGTGGCCTGATGTTTCACAGCATGGGTACATGAGGGCAGGCATATTTGTCATCAAGGTTCTGTTCAATAATGTCTGACTGTCACAAAGAAGGATCACCTTATTGCACAGCAAGTACATTATAACACCTTCAAATCTGCACCTGCCATCTGGGAACAATTAATGAACTCCCTGCAACATTCTGTTATCCCACACCATTGATTAGAGGCTAGCAGCAGGTGGACTAGAGAATTACCATCCCCTGCATAGGTTGCCATTAATACCACAACACAAATGGCTGTGTTTGTTGTGGGGGTGCTGCAACCAGGAAGCATGAACTTCTGGTGACTGGCATTGCATTGTGTTCAGTGATGATTGTTGGTTCTGCACTAGGCTGGATGACCATCATGGTTCAGTATGATGTGGGGAGCCATTGGGTAAGACTCCAGGTCATGACTGGTAGTGACTGAGGGAAATCTGCTGGCACAATGTAAATCAAGAACATCCTGCATCTTCATGTGTTACCTCACATGTGAGACAATTGTTGTGCAACTTTTCAAGAAGACAATGCTCATCCACACTTTGCACATGTCTCTATGAACTGTCTGCTTGATGTTGAGGTACACCTATAGCCAGCAAGATCCCCAGACATGACCCAGATAAAATCAGCTTGAACATCAACTTCATCACAGTGTCATTATTCTAGATATTAAGGTCCAGTTACAAGAGTTGTGGGCTCCCTCGCCTGGGGAGAGGAGACACTGGCTTTACGATGCCATTCCCAACTGAATAACACCCTCCTCCTCTTCCGAGTGATTCACTTTACTTGTCATGAAGTGTATTTGGTTGGCAGTCTGTTCTAAAGCACTATACTGTCCAGGATTCTTAAACCCTTTAGCTGCTGCAGATGTACCCATTGTGTGTGGGTTTTAGTACTCCTCTCTTATTACCTTATCCATCCACCTACACTGAGTGTCTTCCACTCTGCTACCAGATACTGAGTTACCCAACCAGGCTGTTATGTTCTGTAGATATTTCTGGAATGCATGCAATCACATTTCCCTTTGGCCCATAAAATTTTGTCAGCACACACTAGGTACTGTGACTCTGTTATCTGCTCACTTACATTTACAAGAATAACTTTAGAGCTATGTACAGGTTAATTACTGCACTGACTTACATGTAAATATAAATTCCTCATTAATTCTGTTTGCAGATGATACTTACATTTTAATTAAATCTGATAGTGCAGAAAAAATTCTGAGCTCTATTGTGAGCACACTCAGTATCCTAGAAAACTGGTTCCACTTTAATGGGCTGAAACAGAACATTGAGAAAACCCATTTGGTACATTTCAAAATCAACCATTCAAAATTTGTAGAGCTTAAAATATGGCATACAGTCAACTTATGGAAGAAGTTGATATGGTCAGATTCCTTGGATTAAATGTGGGCAAAAACTTAAGCTGGAATACACATGTTGACTTCCTATCACATAAATTAAACAGTTTCACATTTGCAATGCAGATATTAGCAAATGCTACTGACATGAGTACACAAAATATAGCATATCATAGTTAAATTGAATTTGTTATTAGATATGGTACAATTTTCTAGGGAAGTTCAAGTAGTATGGGTACTTCAGATACTGAAGCTCTAGGAGAAAGTTGTCAGATCATATGTACTGCACAGCATACAGAAACAAATCAGAATCCAGTATCTTGGAAACTAAATCCTAACTGTTCACTCTCTATACATTTATGAAACTATAATATTCTTACATAGTGAACAAAAATTGTTTCAGGAGAATCATTCTAGCCAGAACTGTAAGATAAGAAACAAAGAGAATTTTATGATTCCCACACACCAACTGAAATTATATGCACAGCCTCCATAGTATATGTGAATAAAAATATGGAATAAGTTAATAGGCAAAAACATACTTAAAGCCATATAATCTAAAACTAAGTCTACAGAAGGTTTTGTGGGACAAATGTTATTATTCAATAAAAAAAATTTATGGAATAACTGTTAATTTGAGCTAGGTGTAACATAATAGTGTACTTTTTTCCTATAACAGAACTGTATGATTATTAAAATATTGTTATTAGCATGAGTCATCTGTTTTGGTGAAATCATCCTATAGTATTTTGACATTTCTCCTGTATCTGAATCAAATGATTTAGAACAATTTTCCAGGGCCCAATTGAATCCCTATCAGATTCTATACCGAATTTGAGGCTAAGTTAGCCCCTATTCTAACTGTAATCTATTGTAAATTCCTGGAACAAAAAATGGTGCCCAGTAGTTGGAAGAAAGCACAAGAAGGGTGCTAGAAGTGACACACAGAACTATCATCCAGTATCATTGACATCAATTTGTTGCAGAATCTCAGAACATATTGTGAGCTCCAACATAATGAGATATGTTGAACAAAATGATCTCCTCAATGCCAACCAGCATGGATTCTGAAAACATCGATCACGTCACACCAAATTCACACTTTTTTTACATGACATACTGAAATCTTTCGATCGAGGCTGTCAGTTGGAGGTGGTATTTCTTCATTTCCAAACAGCATTTGACTCGGTGCCACACCTATGTTATTATCAAAAGAATTATTTTATGAGGTATCAAGTGAAATTTGTGACAGGATTGAGGACCTTTTGGTAGGGAGGACACAGCATGTTATTGTGGATGGAGAGTGATGGTCAGATGTAGAAGTAACTTCAGGTGTGCCCCAGGGAAGAGTGTTGGGACCCTTACTGTTCATGTTCTATATCAGTAACATTGCAGTCTGTATTAACAGTAACATCACACTTTTAGTAGATGATGCAGTTAGCTATTAAGAAGTACTGTCTGAATGAAGCTGCATAAATATTCAGTTAGATCTTGATAAGATTTCAAAGTGGTGCAAAGATTGTCTACTTGCTTTAAATATTTGGAAATGTAAAATTGTGCACTTTAAAAAATGAAGAAACATAGTATCCTGTGACTATAATATTAATGAGTCGCTACTGGAATCAGGCAACTTGTACAGATACACTTTGTAGGGATATGAAATGGAATGATCACATAGGCTCAGTCGTGGGTAAAGCAGGTGGTAGACTGCAGTTTATTGGTAGAATACTAGGGAAATGCAATCAGTCTATGAGAGATCGCTTACAAATCACTCTTGCATTCAGTTCTAGAATATTGCTCAACAGTATGGGGCCTATACCAAATAGGACTACCAGGGGATACTGAACGTATACAGAGAAGGGCAACATGAATGTGTAGGGAAGCAGCCTACTCACACCATATAAAATTCACATCAGTCTTTCCATTCTGTGACAGCCAGTCCGCTGTAACTAGCTCTGACGTCATAAATGTTGCGCAATACTTTAAAAATCAAGTAAATAACCTGAAACTTTTCTAGCATGTCAGGAGTAATACTAAATCAATATGTGTTGAATATCAGTTCAATAACTTTAACCATTTTCGAAATTTGGACGTTTTTCTGTAAAAATCATTGGCACAACAGAAAAGAGCTAGAAACTTAAAAATTTATATTTAGATTCCTTTTGCATAATAATTTAGTAGAAACAGTATTCTGGATCTCACGAATTAAAATTTTAGTTGAAATTCACGATTTTCTGGTTTTCGTCTCAAAACTTAAGGAAGCAAGATAGATTAAGTAGGCAAATAAATAAAGCTAGGATGTTTAAATTTAAGTAGAATGGAGATCTGCTATAATCATAAAGATGTGAGAAGTTTCAGCTGAATAACTATAAAACTATAGCGATAGCATATCTCCAAAGGGCAAGTTCAGAGCTCGTCTACTGCGTGTAGTGTAATTAAATTAATTATCTCGCCCAAAATATTTGAGTTAGCCTTGTCAGACTTTTATTATGATTACTTACCTGTGTGCTGATTGCACATTTAAATTGAGAGCTTCATCGGCCATCAGCAAAGGAAGCAATGATTTATTCGATAACTTAAAGTGGTGCATTACTAGCCCAGCGGCTAGTCGGGAGAGCAGATTTGATCAGGCGTTCCCTTAGCCGTCCGCACCGCGGCTTTATATGTAAGAAAGCTGCATGAGAAAAGAAGGCCCCAGTTCTCTCTAGACACCGATTAGCGCACCACCTGTGCCAGGAGTCGCGTCGCGTCGCGTCAGTATTGTTGATATAAACAGCCTCGGATGCGTAATAAGTTACTTGGGATACGCGTAACCATGAAATCGTTTTCGAGTGAAGTGTTAATTTTGGGATGACGTTAATGATCTATCTTTAGTTTGCGTATGTTGTATTTTCACGTGCCGCCGCAGGACAGACATTCTACCATTATTAGCGTGGCATTTAATGAACATTATCATCAAATTATGGCGAGCATTCACTTAAACATTTAATTTGAACAGTTATAGTTGCATCAGCACATTAGACTCTGAATTGCCCTTGGTAGTTGGATTGTGTGGATCCTTTTTGGTCTGTGACTTTCAGAATATAGTGAACATTTTAGAGAGAATGGTTTTTGATTATGAATCCCAGAAAATCTCCTAATTCCTCAGAGCTATAAGCTGTAGCTATAAATGTATTTCTCAGATGAAGTGGGCACTAGGAATTCTAATTACAGGCTTCACATTTTGCTAATCACTTTCTGGTTGCCAATATTGTAGTTAGAGAGCCAGTGTTGAGAACGGCAAGCAACAGCATTAAATAAATAATAGGAACATTAATGATAATTCCACCCGCCGCCCCACAAATGGTCACTGGTTGGTTTCATTAATAAGAGAGTGTCACAGTGATACAGAAGGAACTGAACTGGAAGATTCTTGAAAATAGATGTAAGCTATCCTGAGAAAGTCTGTTAACGGAGTTTCAAGCACCGGCTTTAAATGATGACTCTAGGAATATACTACAGCCCCCTATGTATCAATCAAATGGGGATTGCAAGCATAAGATTAGAATAATTACTGCCCACACAGAGGCATTCAAACAATCATTCTTCCCACACTCCATACGTGAATGGAACAGGAAGAAACCCTAATAACTAGCACAGTGAGACACACCCTCTGCCATGCACTTCATGGTGGTTTTCAGAGTATAGATGTAGATGCAGATTGTGTATGTTATGAGACTAATAGATCACAATCCATAATTCACTGACATATAGAGAGAGCTCTCAGATTTCTACATGTTAAAACGATTCTTACTGGTAATAACTAGCTGCTATGCTGAAGCTTAATAAGAATAAATCTGAATGAGATTTTCACTCTGCAGCGGAGTGCGCGCTGATATGAAACTTTCTGGCATATTAAAACTGTGCGCCGGACCGACACTCGAACTCGGGACCTTTGCCTTTTGCGGGCAAGTGCTCTACCAACTGAGCTACCCAAGCACGACTCACGCCCTGTCCTCACAGCTTTACTTCTACCAGTACCTCGTCTCCTACCTTCCAAACTTTACAGAGGCTCTCCTGCGAACCTTGCAGAACTAGCACTCCTGAAAGAAAGGATATTGCGGAGACATGGCTTAGCCACAGCCTAGGGGATGTTTCCAGAATGAGATTTTCACTCTGCAGCAGAGTGTGTGCTGATTTGAAACTTCCTGGCAGATTAAAACTGTGTGCCAGACCGAGACTCGAAATCGGGACCTTTGCCTTTCACGGGCAAGTGCTCTACCAACTGAGCTACCCAAGCATGACTCATGCCCCGTCCTCACAGGTTTACTTCTACCAGTACCTCCTCTCCTACCTTCCAAACTTTACAGAAGCTCTCCTGCTAGTTCTGCAAGGTTCGCAGGAATTTCATTCCACAAGATCATATAATGACAAACAGCACAACAAGTAATTGCTTTGCTACCAGAGCATACTTAAAGTCTAGATGAAGGATAGCATAAGAAAACAAAAAACCATTGATATTCTAACTAAAGGAGACCTTCATACAACTTAGACACTTCTGTACAATTCAGGAAATGATGTTTTTGAGACATTAGCCAAGAACCATTAAATGATGGTTTCTGCAAATTAGAACATCATTCACAGAGAAGAAGAAATGCCAGTACCAAATTGTCAATAAATGTGCCATTTTCATTAAATAAATGCTATATGTCATAGAGACTTCTTTTTTAACATTAACATCCCCAACATCATCTGTATGGAGATATGATCATTCATATGACTTTTGTTAATGCAATGTATATTTCTGCATTTTTTAACATAATAATTAAAGATTTATCCATTTAAAAATTCTTTTCATGAATAAATAATAGCAGTGTCCTGGTGAAGTGTTTACTGCTGATAATTCATCACTGGTTGAATTGTGTGGAAGACGTGGAATCAAATAGGGTAACTATGAAATAGGAGGAGAAAATTAGTGGCAGGTGGATGTCGTGATCAGTTGGTAAAACCAGTGAATATGACTCAGTTAAAAGAGCATCTGCATCTACATCTATACTCTGCAAACCAATGTGAAGTACATGACGGGGTGCTTCCCTCCGTACCACATTAGGACTTCCTCCCATTCTGCTCACAGATGAAGTGCAGGAAGAGTGACTCCTTAAATGCCTATGTGTGTTCTGTAATCAGTCAAACTTTGTCTCTGTGGTTCCTGTAGGAGTAATACATAGGTGGTTGTAGTTTATTCCTAGATTCCCCCCTTAATATTGGTTCCTGAAACTTTGTAAATAGGCTTAGTGAAATAGTTGACATCTATCCTTGAATGCTTGCCAGTTCAAGTTCTTCATCATTTCTGTGATGCTCTCCCATGGGTCAAACAAATCTGTGACCATTGATACTGCCTTTTTTTGTATATGTTCAATATCCTCTGTTCATCCTGTTTGGTATTAGTCCCATGCACTTGAGCAATGGTCTCAGAGGAGTTGCACAAGTTTTTTGTAAGCAATTTCCTTTTTAGACTGATGTATTTTCCCAGTGTCCTTCCAATGAACTAATGTTTGCCACCTGCTTTGTCTTGGACTGAGCCTGTGAGATCATTCCAATTCATATCCATACAAATTGATACACACAGGTATTTGTATGAGTATAGGCATCTGCAAGGGAGGGAGGGGGGCACTTTTCCCCTTGTGGGATTTGGGTACAATTTTTTTTATTAATAACAGAATACTCACAAATTTCCAGCAATGATTGTCTGTGGCTGCAGCTTTTACACTGCCAACCATGATAGTTAATACCATGAATTTAGCAGTCATGATATATCTTTCCTTTTTTGGTTGTCATGCTCTTCATGTGAAATAATGACATTTTACTTAAGTCTGACATTTGTCTGGTCAGCAGTGGTTTGAGGACTGTTCTGTAGTTAGGATGAGTATAAAACTGTACAGAACTACGCCTTTGGCCCTTACTGAGCTGCAGAAAGGGACTGGTCCACACTCACTGCTGCACTGATTCTGAAGCCAATTCCCAGCATGACATGAACATGGTAGCAGTAAAGGTGCCCACCATCCATCTCTAATTCTCATAAAGTTTCCCCCACATTTTGTTGTACAACAGAATCACAATAATAGTTTACTATTTGTCTGTGCACATAGTACATCTGCATTGGCTTGCTGATCATACGTTCTTAAAATATAATGTAATTAGATACACAAAAAAACCTAATACCAAGTGGTGCTAGGAGAAAACACATAGAAAGGTCTATCCTGTGACAGGAAGGGCAAGGAGGGGCGGTGGGCAGAGGGGGGGGGGGGGGGGGGGGCGAAGGAAGAGTACTGGTGAGATGTAGGGTAGTTATTTTAACTGATTATACATTCCATATTACATAGCAGTGCTATTGTTGTAGACTCTGAAGAATACAGCCATACCATACTGCAAGTACAAGGGGGTACTGTCAAACAAGGTGATTTCGGATGGTTTTTTCGTTATTGTGATTGTAACTTTCGTATATATTGTTAGATTGAATTGATTATTATGGAAGTGGTAGGGTATATGTGTAACAAATAAAATATCCCAGAACCAGAATGTGTATGTGTAGGTATATTTATCTGAGGCAGTTAAATAAAGTGTCCGAAGTCACCCCAGGGATTGGGGTGATTTCGGACACATGTGTTTTTTAAATCTCTGTCTCAAGTTACAGTATATAGAGGGCGAAATCAGACAGTTATTGCCTTTTTTTTAAATTCTACATGCTTTTTATTTGATTTTGGTGACATTTTACATATGGTGGGAGATTTTCCAGCTTTGGAGAAAAACATCTTAACAGTCACTTTGTTCTTTTCTTCATGAGATCGTTTAATATTTTCACTTAAGCGAACGGAAAAATCTTCAGACTATTGTTGAGGAATAAATGCACCCATTCTTCTCCTGGCAAATTATTATGAAATTTCTTCTCTTTTCAGCCAGATTTATCAAGGTAGCATTTAACTAAATATTTAATATCCAATTTAGTGAAGGGAAATCCCCACTGTGCAGCCCTCAAGATACCTTGCTTCAACATTTCTTCTTCTTCTTTATTTAGCACTGGCTGTCCTCCCCCCCCCCCCCTCCCCTTTTTTTTGTATGTGCTTCCTGCACTTTATTTTAGTTGATTTAGGTATACCATACAAATTTTGTAGCACCTCTCCTGCTCTTATACGTTCTTGGCATTGACCGAAATCACCCCACACAGTACACAGTTTTACAAAAACTGTCGTTATTTTATAACCTTGCATGACATACTCAACAAACTTGTACAGGAATTGCCTCAAGGCTGCTAGCTAATGAGCACATCAACAATTATAGTTGCAATAACTTCCTGTTTGGCACAACAATAGAAAGTTTCCACTTTATGATAATGCATGGATTTTTAACACTGAGACTGTTCATCAATTATTCACCTAGGAAAACAATTGATGCAAAATAAAAGTTGGGGAAAGTGATAAATGCAATCTTGTGCTTGAAATAACTGGCGCACAGACATTAAAATAAGTAACTCTTTGTTTCTATGCAATGGCAAAGAGCAAATAAGCCATACTGTCCGAATTCGCCCCGGTGTTCGAAATCACCCCATTTGACGGTACCCCCCAAAAAAGGAATTATTTTTTAAAAGCTATATATTTTCAAATTATTTACAAAAGAATCTTATCCCTTTCAAAATATTCTCCATTACAACTAATACATTTGTCCTACTGGTGCTTCCACTGTTTAAAAAAATTTTTTTAATCATCTTCAGAAATGGCTTACATTTCCTCCCTCATTTTTTTCTTGACTTCCTCAATGTTATCAAATCAGTGTCCTTTCATGCCCCTTTTCATGTGTGGAAATAATAAAATTTCACATGTAGCCAGGTCAGCCGAGTAAGATGCATGGGGCAATGGAACCATGCCATTTTTAACCAAAAACTGCCTAACAGAGATGGCTGTGTGTGCAGGTGCATTGTCGTGGTGGAAGAACCACCCACCTGTCTGCCACAAATTGGGTCTATTTGATGAACACTGTTGCACAATCTTCATAAAACTTCCAAATGAAAGGTTTGATTGATGGTCTGACCTGGGTGAACAAACTCTGAATGAACTATGCCCTTGGTATCAGAAAAGCACATCAGCATTGTTTTGATGTTTGGATGTTTGATTAGATTAGACAACTCTTTAAAAAAAAAAAAATGGGGTGATGATGACGTCTTCGATTGGCTTCACTATTGCTTTGTTTCTGGGTCACAACTGTAGCACCTTTACTCACCATCAATAATGACCTTTGACAAAAAATCTGGGTCAGTTTCAACCTATTGTTTCAAAGCACAACATGTTTCACCTTTTCATTCCCAGATCTTCCATGAAAATTCACTGAACCAAGCTCCAAGATAACACACTAATTTCTGACAGTTCATCAATTGTCTTTTGACGGTCTGCGAGTACAAGCTCTCAAATTTTTTTCAATATTTTCGTCGATTCAGGCAGTTGATGGATGAGGTTTGTTATCAGTCAAAATGTCATCATTTTGAAATCAAGCAAACCACTCGTACCCTTGAGTTTTTCCCATGGCATCATCTTGATGAGCTGTTTTCAACATTAAAGCAGTTGCAGCAGCATTTTTACCAAGTATAAAACAAAATTTCACAGCTATATGTTGTTCACTTACACTTGCCATCATAAAAAAGAAACAAGGACAAAACAGCGTTAGCAAAAACAATCACAGCGGTTGAACAGAACAAGCCAGATCGACAACACAGGTGGCACTGAACTGCAGTGAGTTGTGCTATAAACGCCTAGCAGCAGGAATGCGTACTACACAAGCTCCACCCATGGCAATGTTATCCCGGTTTTTACTGGGTACCCATTTATATACCCAAACATGAACCCTGAAGCCAAATGCATCAGTGCAAAAATAAAATACCATTTTATGTGCTTGGAGAACCGAAAATAGTGTGAAATTTCAAGGTGAAAAAGCTGTCCTCTCCAGGAATTTGGATCTTTTCACTCTATAGGGTGCAACTATGAGTTCTACACTTCAGATGATATGGTTGCACAATAGTGTGACATACTGGTGAGATGAGTATAGTTCAATCTGAGAGTGGTCTTGTGAGATTTTCAATATTCATCTAGTCATATAATGGCCAGAGTTACACTTTACCCAATCAACACAAAACATATAGCATGGAAAGCAAATTTGGTTCAACTTTAGTTATGCCAGTATACATTAAAAATAGATGCCACTAAAAAAAATGCAGTATATGCATCATCATATTTTAGGCATGAAGAGATTTAGAGAGGCATTTTAGCAATCATTCTCCCTGCCCTCATATGTGAATTGAATGGGAAAAAGCCCTACTAACTGGCACAATGGGAAGGAGCCTATGCCATGTACTCCACAATGGTCTTCAGACTATGGCTTTAGATCTTGGTGTAGACTGATTTTTCAGGGAACCTTTACTTTGAAATGGTATTTAGAACTATATGAAGTTCTTCAATAATAATATGGATATGAGCACTGCATAAATGACTCAATGAATCTTTATAATTTTCAGTGCTAGAACTGATGCTGAAGATTTCGTGTCAGTTGAAGATACCCCACATATGGCAGATATGCTAGCAAGTAATCTCCTCTTGACCGAGGAGGGACCACACTATCTGAAGGTAACAAAAATATTTTTTTTTTTTTGGTATAATTTTAACAGTTATGCAGTATTACCCATCTGGCAATAACTTCCATTTCACATGTGGACACTCTCTCTCTCTCTCTCTCTCTCTCTCTCTCTCTCTCTCTCTCTCCCTCCCTCCCCCCCCCCCTCTCTCTCTCTCTCTCTCACCTCCTCCCCCCCCTCTCTCTCTCTCTCTCACACACACACACACACACACACACACACACACACACACACTGAGGAATGAACTGATAGTTCCAAAAGTTAGGATAGTGGCATGTACTTTTACTTTATATGTTATTGGCAAAAATAAATATTTCATTTTCTGAAGATAAACCATAACCAGTAGTTCTGTCCCATAATTTAATTAAGTTTTCTCAAATGTTTTTTCCTTTCTGCACAATTATGTAAACATTATGTTTTATAAATGTAGAACATAGTATATTGTAACCATAAAATAACTGCTAAAGACTACAGAACAACTATGATTGATTCAGAATGAAAGTCACAACTGAAATGCACAGTTCTCTG
Organism: Schistocerca nitens; assembly: GCF_023898315.1. Lineage (NCBI taxonomy): Eukaryota > Metazoa > Arthropoda > Insecta > Orthoptera > Acrididae > Schistocerca > Schistocerca nitens. The sequence continues at coordinate 708,669,785 of NC_064614.1, read as the reverse complement.
TTACCTTTCTTTTATGACCGCTCATAACATCATATTAAATAATAACTTCTTATACACACATAAGAGAACATACAACCTTATTTCTCTTTCTTATGAAACATGAAAGTGAATTATCAACAATGAAACATTCTAACTTCATAGAACAAAGGCATAGAGTAAACAGCACTCAAATAATTAATGTCTTCACCGCCAACTGATGCACAGTGAATAACTGTTTATTTACTTTGTCTATCTCCCAGCTCCCACATAGCCCCTTCCCGGCAGAACAGAGATCCACCATATTTGCTGTTCTGGAAGATGCTTGCTCCTGTTGTGGCACCAAGTCTTGTACATCTTCTGGCAGTAAGGGAGCAGGCTTCACTCAATCGACTGACACTGTAACCAGTGTATCATGAATCTGGAGCTCCATTGCGTGCGTGTTGCAGCACAGTATACCATGGTTGCAAAGGAGCTCTTACTGCATTGGTTTGTAACATCACATGCAAATACTTGCTTAAGTCTTGGTGCACAAACGATGGAATGTCGCCATGCCATTTTGACGGTTGTGGTCAGAGGCTAGCCAGCTGAGCTTTAACTCTCTTCAATAAATACAGTAGATCAGTCTCACTCTTATGCTCTTCAAAGAACTTACCAAAAAGTCACAAGGTTTCTCTGTACAGAAGCTCTGCCATGGATGCCCCAAGCTCTGGTTTGAGAACAGCAAACCTAATAACACCAGTTGCAATGCTGTAGACTAACTGTCACCAGGCACATCAATGCAGCTTTAAATGTTCTGTGCCATTGTTCTATCATTCTGTTATTTTCTCAGTTATGTTTTGTTGTAAGGTGATGTTGGAATCCACAAATGTTTGCCAGTTTAAGAAATAATGAGGATTCGAACTGACAACCCTGGTTAGTCATGGCATGCACTGCACATCCAAATCATGCTACCCACGTTGCCAGGAAACTTCGACTGACTGTATCCGCAGATGCGTTGAAATGATATGGCTTCTGTCCACCTCATAAACCAGTCAACTGCTATTAACAGATAACAGTAACCTTCAGGCATTGACAGTGGGCCAATGATGTCAAGATGCACATGTTAAAAACAAACAAATGGTTTGTGTCCCACTTGTTTCTCCACATGACACCCAACCTTATAACATTGTCAGGCAGGGCATGCCTGTGTCCGCCTTCAACAGTTATACCTAACTCCAGGCCGAATGAAGTGTTCCATCAGCAACTTGATACTTGCTCATGTACCTGGATGAGCCAAATTATGTATACTTTTGAATCTCTCGTGCTGTAAATATTCAGGCACAAATGGTCTAGGTCTTCCTTGGAAGGCATCACACCATATTTTAATGCCCTCACCTTCCGGCCATATTTCCTGCAGTCTTAAATCTGTGGAGGTACTCTGCTGAAAAACCTGAAATTGTGTGCCTTCTCTTTGCTCTCTTGCCAATCTCACAAATTCTACCGAACTGGTTATCACTGCAACCCTTGGGAAGTAGTCTGCTATGATATTCTCTGCTCCTTTTACATAACACAAGTCGGTGGTGAACTGGCTTATGTATTCTAACTGTCTGAGCTATCTAATGTGACAGAGCATCTGTAAACTTACTGAATGCAAAGGTGGGTGGTTTGTGGTCTGTGAACAATGTAAATGGTCTACCATCCACATAAGGTGAAAGTGCCTTATTGCCTCATTTTGTGCTTTCATGAGTTACTGTGAGAAAAGCCCTAACAGCTGCCAGTGTCCAAGAGACCCTTGATGTAATGCTGCTCCAGTGGCTGTCTGACTTGCATCGACTATTGTAGGTAGTTTCATGTCTCTCTCAGGATGAACCAGTAAAGCCACTTGCTTCAGACTTGTCGTGACCTGTTCAAAGGCTTGCTGCATGCAGGGTGTCCAGTCTAGCTTCTGATGTTTTTTGATATTAGGGCCTGTCAGCACCTCTGTGAATGGTGCTTGCAGAACAGTTGCTCCCAGCAGATGTCAGTGGTAAAAATTTACAACATCTAAGAACTTACATTATTGTTCCAAATCCAACAGCTGAGCTATTTGTTGCATAACTTCCACTTTCTCTTCCAGTGGGCAGAAGCCTGGTTTTTTCACAAGCTGCACCTATTTTCATTAATTATTATTCTGTACCTACATAGTCTATCAAAAGCTGCTTTAAGGTATGCCTTGTGGAGATTTAGTGTCACTGGAAACACCAGCATACTGTTGAGACAGGTGAAGGTGAAGTTTAACCCTTGTAACACCTTATCCATGAAGCATACCACCTATGAGCCACATTTTTAAGGCCAAATGGCATACGTAAAAAATTTGAAGAGGCCAAAAGGTGTAATGACAGCTGTCTTTGGTATGTCAGCATCTGCAACTGGTATCTGATGGTATGCATTTTGACAACCTACAACACTGAAATATTTTGGTCCCCCTAGTACACTTGTAAAATCGTCAATACTGGGCACTGAATATTTATTGCATGCAAGCATTCAATTCCCTGTAATCACCACAAGGACTCCAACTTCCATTTTTTCTTTTATCAGATGTAAACATGCAGACCATGCACTATCAGGTCTTTGCATTACTCCTTTTCCTAACATATATTTGAACTCAACCTTTGCATCCAAGAATCTGTCTGGTGGCAATCTTCTTGGTCTAAAAGAGACTGGAGGGCATGGCACTGTGTTTATGTAGTGAACTATGATTTGTGTCACTGTGGTTGGTTTTTATGCTGTTAGGCCCATATGTTGGTCTACGACTGGTACCTGTATTGAACCACCTCCTCTTTCTCTGAATTTCCCTAGCAGCTCAGTTACAATTTCTTCTCCTTTCTCAAGCTGAGCCAACTGAATGTGAGTGGTGACAATGTATGCATACAGAAAATCCACTCCTAATGTGGGTTCCGGCACATCCGCTATTACAAACATCCAACGACAAGTATTACAAAAACCTAAATTCACATCCTTGCTTCAGCTGCCATAAGTTGTTATTGGCTGCCATGAGCTGAACTAATGAACTTTTCTTGACGTAATAAGGTATATTTAACAGGATGACTTCCCCAGTGCCAACCAGCATGGATTCTGAAAATATTGATCAAGTGAAACCCACTTGCACTTTTATCACATGACATGGATCAAGGCAGTCAGGTAGATGCAGTATTTCTTGATATCCATACACCATTTGACTGAGTACCACTTCTACGCTTATTGTCAAAAGTTCAATCATATGGGGTATCAAGTGAAATTTATGACTGGATTGAGGACTTTTTGGCAGGGAGGATACAGCATGTTACCTTGGTTGGAGAGTCATCATCAGATGTAGAAGTAACTTTGGGTGTACCCCAGGGAAGCTTGTTCGGACCCTTGCTGTTTGTGTTGTATTTTAATGACCTCACAGACAATGTTAATAATAAAATCAGACTTTTTGCAAATGATGCATTTATCTATTATGAAGTACTATCTGAAACAAGTTTTATAAATATTCAATCAGATCTTGATAAGATATGAAAGTGGTGCAAAGATTGGCAACTGCTTTTAAATGTTCAGAAATGTAAAATTGTGCACTTCACAAAATAACATCAATAGTAGTATGCTATTACTATAATATCAATGCATCACTGTTGGAATCATCCAACTCATACAGATGCCTGGGTGTAACACTAGGGATAAGAAATGGAATGATCATATAGGCTCAGTTGTGGGTAAAGCAAGTTTAGACTTCAGTTAATTGGCAGAATGCTGGGGAAGTGCAATTAGTCTACAAAGGAGATTGCTTACAAATCACTCGTGTGACCCATCCTAGAATATTGCTCAAGTGTGTGGGATCCATGCCAAATAGGATTAACAGAGGATATTGAATGTATACAGAGAAGGGTAGCATGAATGGTCACAGGTTTGTTTAGTCCATGGGAGAGAGTCACAGAGATACTGAACATACTGAACTGTAATATTCCTGAAGAAAGACATTAACTGTCCTGAGAGAGTCTATTAACAGAGTTTCAAGAACCAGCTTTAAATGATGACGCTATGAATATACTTCATAGGGATCTTGATAATAAAATTAGAATAATTACTGCATACACAGACACATTCAAACAATCATTCTTCCCAGGCTCCATACACGAATGGAACAGGAAGAAACCCTAATAACTGATTCAATGGGACATACCTTCTGCCGTGCACTCATGATGGTTTGCAGAGTATTGATGCAGATGTAGACTGATATTTCTCTCTCTACTGGCAATTTGTTTGTCAGACATGTCTGTAGCAGATAATAATATAAAGTCTTCACATCTCATACATAGAGTTATCACGATAAAGGCAAAAAGGAAGTGTCTGTACTTACAATCTCCACATTGTTGACATGTCGAGCATAACTACCTGGTAGAATGCACTTATCGGCTCATTTGCCGAACTGTTTATGATACTGACATAGTTCTTCAAGTTTCATCTGTCATTGTTTCTTAAGTGCACTCTCTGAACAAGTGGACTTCCAAGCCTCAATTTGTGCCTGTAGCCTGTCTAGTTGTTGCTTTAGTTTCAGAAATTGTGTGGTTGTATCCTCCTGTTGACCCTTGTGAATTGCTGCCACCTGATACTCTTCTGACTTTGCTACCACTTCTGTGATGCTCAGTTTAATTGCTGTTTCCATTGTTGCATAAACACTTGGCCAGCTGGAGAACAGTCATCATGTCACACACATTCTATATAGCCACCACTGCTCCTACTGCCATGGGAGACTCTGATGTCCAAATATACTAGAGTATAGCATCCAAAAATTCTGCCTCTATCACTATCACCTGTAAGTGCCACCAAAATTCTGAGGGGATCTCTCACCTCATCGCTCACTGCATAACACATGGTGTATTCATTGATCTAATGGTTTACTAAGCCTGATTATCAAAATCTTTTTTAGAATTGTATATTTCTGTGTTGTTGGTGGATGCTTAATTTTGTCTTCTACTAATGCTTCCACTCTGGTGTCCAGACTTTTGAATGCTATTGTGAACTTTTCTTGATTGTTTGTTGCTTTATTATGAATGAATGCCAACTCTAAAATTGGAAACCAGAATTCCAGTTTATCAGGCAGGAACTGAGGCAGTGCACCTTCATATGCCCTCTAGATGACTTATCATTTCGCTTAGTTTCATTGACTACAGAGCCCATTGTGTACAAATAATTAATTTGTTCTGATGAAACATTTATGTGCCGCATTATTTCATTCCATAAGTCTTGTACCTGACTATGCAGTATATTCTGTAGCTGTACTAAATGTGTTGTAGGACTTCTGTACTCTGTCGTATGCATTTGCGAATGTATGTCACCTCGCTTTTTTGTTTCCTGCTATGCGAGTTTTTCTGAGTCTGGGGTCACCACTTTATGGTCACTACATAACATCATATTAAACAATAAATACTTCTTCAGACACGAGAGAGTGTACAAATTCATATCTCTTTCTCATAAACATAAACGTGAATAGTCAACAACGGAACATTCTAACTCCATAGAACAAAGGGAAAGAATAAACAATACTCAAATAATTAATGTCTTTTCTGCCAACTGCTGCACTGTGGATAACTGTTTATTTAGCTATCTTCCCACTGCCACACTTCTTCATTTTTGTGAATCAGATGTGGTTTTAATATGAATATTCATCAGCTATAATGCAATTGTTTCTTTGTTACCAGGAAATTTCAGCATTTAATAATTTTGGACTGTGATATCACTTATTGTGCAAGCTAGTGTTTGCTGTTCCTGCTTGAATTTGAAAGGGAAAGCGTAGGTCAATCATTACTAGGTACTTGCAGTATTCTGTGCTAATGAGTTTATGGAGTAAACAGAGTGTTAGAACTTCTACACTACATCTGATATAGCTGGGCTAATATACACTATGAGGATCACCCCCTGACAATCCCCAAATAACCAATACTTCTCCAATCTCCAATTGTAATTTTGCTTAATCCTCTGAGGTATTTGCATCCCATTTGTTCCTAGACTCACTCTTTATCTATAGTTATTTCTGTTTATTTGGAATTGTTTTTACACTTTCAATCAAATTTTCTTTTCATTTATTGGTCTTCTCTTTCCTCCACTCTTCCAGTCTTTTGATATATGCTTTCCTCAACCAACAATTTCATCTATGTTAAGCATTATGTACTCACACTGTTATTTGTGCTTTGGGGTTCTTTCTGGAAGGGATGAAATAAGTTTATATAACCATTATGTGTGACCTTGTCTTCTACAGACAAGAATTCTTGTAGTATCTTTTGCATACATCATAATATAACCATCGGCTGTATCATTTCCTCTGTATGGTAACTGATTTTCTCTCATTCCTTTTCTTGGCATACCACCTCCTCCTAATTATAAGCAGTTCTGACAAGCATGTAAGCAAGTGTAGAAGAATGCCATAAATATTTGAAATTAATGTATTAAAATTTCATATGGAATGTTTTTCATCTTTGTTCAGTTTTGTTTTCTTTTTCCTGCTCGTTCCTTATTATGACGCCTTTGAAATGTATACAACTGTAAAAATACCAAATGGTCCTCATAAAAATGCTGGATGTTCCAAACATAATTTGAATGATTCTTTTATCAAAATGATATGGAACAATTTGGTTTTCAGGATGCATGACTGGTGTTAACATTAATAAACACATTATTTGTTAGTCCTACTCATACAACTACACTAAAAAACAACATTTTGTTTAGAGGCTACCAGTTTGTAATCAGAAATTCGTCCATGGAATAGAAATAGTTGTCCAAGGAAAATTTTACATTAGATTTTAAACTTGTTTTGCTACCTGTCAGACTTGTAATGAGGCATATGATCAAAAACTTTTGTTGTTGTATCCTCAATGCCTTTCTGAACTACTGACAGTTTTAAGAATGGATAGAAAATATCCTTTTTCCTGTTGTGTCGTAGGTATGGACATCACTGTATTTCTCCATTTTTGATGGATTATTTATGACACATATATATATATATGACAGTGCAGTCAAAATGCCTAACTTCTTGAAGAGGAGATATGATGACCATGGATGAACACCACATGTTATTCTTATTGCTCACTTGTGTGCAATCAGTACTTTCTTTCTCTGTGGTGGCTTTTCCCACAAAATTATTCCATAAGACAACACTGAATTGAAACATGCAAAATATGTCTAGAGAGTGCTTTGATTATTTCCAAGATAAGCAGTTATAAAAAGAGCCAAAGTAGCTGAATTTAATTTTTTGAGAAGCTCAGTAATATGCTTTGTCAAGTTCAACTGTTCATCATCAATATGTACACCTAAAATTTCAGAGCATTCTACCTCATTTATTGATTCCTGCTCATGTGCTACATCAATTGGTACTACACTCTTTGTTGTACAGAATTGAACACAGAGTTTTTTTTTTTTTAAATTAGGAAGAATTAATTTTCAGAGAACCACTTAGTAATTCTTTGGAAAATATCATTAACAACCTCTCAGTTGCTTTCTCTCTAATGGGATTTATTATAACATTAGTATCATCTGCAAAAAATACCAATTTTGCTCATTGAATGTTAAATGGAAGGTCATTCTCATATCTAAGAAGAAAAAGGAATGGACTCAAAATTGAACACTGAGATTCTGTTTGTGATTTCTCCTGAATCTCTACAATTTTCTATCGTTCCAACACTGTTTGAATTATTCAGCACAACTTTTTTGCATTCTTTTCTAAGTGTTATTGAAACTAGCTGTGTGTAAAGCCATCAATTCCTGAAAACTTAAGTTTTTCTATGAGTAACTTGAGGTACACACTCAAATGCTTGAGTAAGTGAATGAATAAACAGCATTCTCAGTCAAGGAAAACTTCTCAAATCAAAACCATGATATTCTAAGTAAATTATTTCTACCTAGATATGAGATTACTCTTGAGAAACTCAAATATATTGGAAAAAGGTGTCAGTAAGAAAATTGGATAATAATTGTTTAAGTCTTCTTTGTCACCTTTCTAAAAAATGAATGTAACAATTGTGTATTTCAATCTGGCTAGAAAAATTGTCTGTGTCAGTAAAGCAGTACATATATTGCTAAGGACATTACTTATTAAGTTAGAACAACTTTTCCACATTCTGTTTGAATATCCATCAACATTATATGAGCCTTTCCTTTTTAGAATTTTTTACATTTTAATAATTTCAGGATGTTGGTGCCACTTCTAGCTGCGTAAAGTTTTGTGGGATGACATTTTTAAAATATTTTCTTGCTACTTCAACTGAACTGTTTTGCTGCTACATTTAGAAAGTTGTTATAACGTCAAGTTTAACACATATATTTCAGAAAGACACAACACATATAAGTCACAGATTAAGTTGACAAGCAAGACATGTGTACACGTTAGTATTCGAATGAGCACTGAGTCCCAGTCTAGCGGCCGCTGCTCGGCTGGCCGCTTAGGTGACGCAGCTGCTGCATGGCTGGCAGACAGCGGCCGCACGTAGAGGACGCGCGTAATTGCGCGGCGGCTCTTTGAACTTGTTGCGCTGGTCTTGATGGAGGTGTCCTGGAGATGGCTAACGTCCATAGGCGTTGTTTGACTCACCGTAAAGTCTTGAGGAGGAGGCTTCCCATACGGACGGAAGTGTCCCCGATGATAACGGGTCGAGGTGACAGGAGACGTAGGGGTCGAATCTGCTGGGGCCCCATGCACCAATCTGCCTGTTGCGGCAAGTCCAGTTGATATGACAGGAGACATGGGCGATGTGTCGGCGTCCATTGGAGGAGGAGGCAAGTAGATTTGCTCTGACAGAGGATGGTCATCCGGTTCCTGCATGGGCACGTCTCCTGGTGGCATCCGTTCTTGTGCTGGCATCGCGATGACGGTGAGAGGGCTATATTGTGAGTATTGAGAGATGCCAAGATCCCGAGCATCAGGTAGAGCCGAAGGTAGTGTAGCGGCATTCGGAACAGGCGTTGCCGGCAAACGAGGCCGAAGCTGGTCCGAATGACGCACTGCAACACCTGTGTCCGTCTGGATTTCATACAGGCGTCTGCCACGGTGTCGTAAGATGCGGCCCGGGCTCCATTTTGGCTGCCTGCCATATCCCCATACCCAGACGAGGTCGTCGTCGGTGAACCGGCCAAGTGAAGGCACCCGCGGCCGTGAGGTGGAAGGCCGCAGAAGATGAAGTAGCGTGTGGGGCTGTCGGCCATGTAAGAGCTCAGCCGGGCTGTGGTCGCCCATGGGGGTGAAACGGTAAGATGCCAGAAACTGGATAAGCACATCATCAGCAGCAGAAGAAGTCAGAAGTTTCCGCATCTGAGCCTTAAATGTGCGGACCAGTCGTTCAGCCTCACCGTTGGATTGTGGATGGAACGGTGGGGCCGTGACATGCATAACGCCGTGACGAGCACAAAAATCCACAAATTCGGAAGAGGCAAATTGCAAACCATTATCAGTAACAAGAGTAGAGGGGAGGCCTTCCAAAGAAAAAATGCGGGCGAGAGCACTGGTGGTTGCCGCGGTGGTAGACGACGTGCAACGGACAATGAAAGGAAAGTTAGAGTAGGCGTCAATTATGAGGAGCCAATAAGTACATAAAAAAGGTCCCACAAAGTCAGCATGAATACGCTCCCAGGTCTTCTCAGGCGAAGGCCACGGTGACAAAGATGACTTTGGGGCAGCGGCCTGTGACGCACAAGGGCCGCAGGCCGCGACCATGTGTGCGATTTCAGAGTCGATGCCAGGCCAGTACACATGACGGCACGCCAGAGATTTTGTGCGAGACACACCCCAGTGCCCTTGGTGAAGGTGGCGCAAGACCGAAGCATGCAAAGACGCAGGTACCACAACATGCGGCAAAGCATTGTCAGTGGAAAGGAGGATAACACTATCCCTAGCTGTGAGGCGGTAGCGCAAAGCGTAGTAGTTCCACAACGGATCAGAAGTCTTAGCAGATGGGCGACCTGGCCAACCCTTCTGAATACAGTGTGAAACCCGGGAGAGGGTAGGGTCATAACCCGTAGCAGCCGCCAGCCTGTCCCCAGTGCTGGGGAACCCGTCCACAACCCGCTGCTCGGCAACATCCAGGTTGTAACGGAACATATTAAAGGCTTTACTTTAATGAAGTATGTGATCCCTTCCAAATTCAACCAGTTTAATGAGTATTTATGATTATAGAAAAGTTATTGTGTATGTTAACAATGATTGCACAACATGTCTCCATAAACAGTCAACCCATTAAATTATACTGAATAACTGACCCACACAAAAGTTAATATCACTTGATCACTGATACAGCAAATGTCATCATGTAAAAACACTAAGTTTATCTTAAATAATTAATATGAAGTACGAAAAATAGTGGCCAACTTAGGTATTTTGGATCTCCTTAAATAAAAATCACCCAGTGAAACCTATTTGTTCACTAGGAGCGTTTTCACTCAGTATTCACGTAATCAATCCTATTTTAGACGAAAACCAATGTAATTCTTCATAATTCACGTTACTTACTTATTTATGCAAATTAGAGAAGTCAATTGACAAACTTCTAAAAAACGGCCTTTTTGTAACAAAGAATTATTCTGTCAAGTCAACAAATCTGTCTGTCATTTTAATAACATGTTAAATTATGTCACTCGATGCAAATTAATAACTTTTCTGCACAAATTATGATAACAGATGTACATGTGACTCATAAACTATATCTCTTTTTAGTAGTTCTTTGACAATGTTATAAATACAAGCAGCGAGAAAGGTCGAGAGAGCAGTCGGAGGCAGTCAGGGCAGTCGGAATGTCACTTTGGTGAAGTGTGTTTCTGTGTTATTGTTTGGCAAAACAAGTCAAAGAACATGTAAAGGAAGTATTACTTTGTGTTGTGTTATGGTCTTTGGTGGACAGTGGAATTAATATGGCCACTAAAGTAATAAATGTTTGATGTTTACATATGTGTTGGTTTCGCTCGTTCTTTATCATCAAAAACACATGAAAAACACGGAACCTCATGTGGTTACCCTAGACAACCAGATTTAGAGCCAGCATCAGCAACGAGACACAGCAGCGATCCAGCAAGCAGCAGCGATCCAGCAAGCAGCAGCGATTACTACAATACAATATTTTGTAATGGCGCCAACCTAACATCAAGTGCTAACAAGCTCCGTAAATGGGAGTGAAATAGTGCGTTTATCAGCAATTAGCAAAAGATATCCAACGACGACTTGTGGCGGTCCATTTACAAGGTGGAAACACAAAAGTTCGTCCCTATCGAATGCCTGATCAGGATCCATTGGAAGGCAAGACAGAGCATCAGCGTTGGCATGTTGAGCCGTTGGCCGGAAATGAATCTCATAATTGAAACGAGACAAGTAAAGAGCACAACGCTGGAGGCAGTGTGCAGCCTTGTCGGGAAGTGATGTTGACGGATGAAACAAGGAAACAAGTGGTTTGTGATCTGTAACAAGATGCAATTTTGAGCCAGAGAGAAAAACACCAAACTTATGAAGAGCATAAATAATGGCCAAAGCTTCTTTCTCAATTTGAGAATACTTTTGTTGGGCATCTGTGAGCATTTTGGAGGCATAAGCAATGGGTTGTTCCGAACCGTCAGAAAAACGGTGCACAAGGACTGCACCGACCCCCTATTGAGAGGCGTCTGTGGCAAGAACAAGATGTTGGCCAGGTCGATCAGTAGCCAGGCATGGGGCCTGTTTCAGCATAGTCTTCAATTTCTGGAAAGCCGCACCGCGTGACGCGGACCAGTGAAAAGGCACATTTTTATGCAACAGGCGATGCAACGGCTGAGCCACCGAAGCCGCAGACAGTAAAAACTTGTGATAGTATGCCATTTTCCCCAAGAAGGCCTGCAGTTCCTTAACAGATGTAGGGTGAGGAAGGGCATCGATCGCAGCGACAGTTTGCTGAAGCGGACGAATACCATCCCGAGAGAGTTGAAACCCCAAGTACGTGATAGATGCCTGAAAAAATTGTGATTTCTGAAGATTACACTTAAGACCGGCAGTCTGTAAGACATGAAAAAGTGTGCGGAGATTTTGAAGATGTTCTTCAGTGGTGGAGCCAGTGACAACAATGTCGTCCACGTAATTGATACACCCAGGGACAGGGAGCAATAATTGTTCCAAGAATCGCTGAAAGAGAGCAGGGGCACTAGCAACCCCGAATGGCAAGCGTTGGTATTGATAGAGGCCAAAAGGCGTGTTAAGGACCAGAAACTGCCAGGAAGCAGCATCGAGAGGAAGTTGATGATAAACTTCTGACAGGTCAATTTTAGAAACATACTGGCCTCCAGCAAGTTTAGTGAACAGTTCTTCAGGACGGGGCATAGGGTAAGTATCGATGAGGCATTGAGCATTTACAGTGGCTTTGAAATCGCCACAGAGACGAATATCACCATTTGGCTTAGCAACAACAACAACAGGAGAGGACCACTCACTGGAAGTGACAGGAAGAAAGACCCCTGAAGTAGTGAGACGATCCAACTCCCATTTTACCCAATCACGAAGGGCAACAGGAATGGGCCGAGCCCGAAAAAACTTAGGCCGAGCAGTGGGTTTGAGCGTGATATGTGCTTCAAAGTCGTTTGCACAGTCTAACCCAGGAGAAAAAAGGGACGAAAATGTCATCGACAAGGAATCCAGTTGAGCATAAGGAATAGCATCAGAGACAATATTGACAGAGTCATCTATGGAGAACCCAAAAACGCGAAAGGCATCGAAACCAAAAAGATTTTCTTCGTTGCTCTGGTCGACCACAAATATGGGAACAGTGCCAACGACGGATTTGTAAGCTACCTCAGCATTAAACTGTCCCAAGAGAGAAATCTTCTGTTTATTGTACGTCCGTAATTGCCGAGTGACAGGTGACAGGAGTGGAGAACCCAACTGAAGATACGTCTGAGAATTAATTATAGTGGCAGCAGAACCGGTATCCACCTGCATGCGAACATCTCCACCAAGGATTTGGACGGTGAGGAATAACTTCCCTGAAAGGGAAGAAGTGCAGTTGACAGACAACACAGAATCAGAATCAGCGTCATGTTCATGAACATCATGTATGCAGTCGGATTTGCAAACGGAAGACACATGACCATTCTTTTTGCAATTGTGACACACAGCCCAACGTTGGGGACAATCCTTGCGTGAATGTTTCGTAAAACACCGCAGACATGAAGGAAGCTGCCGGGGGTTTTGCTTCAGTTTCTTAGTGGGTTGTTTACAGTTAGGCCGAGGCTGCGTGTGGGATCGCAATGTGGCCACGTCGGCCGGTGGGGATGCGCCACACGCATCGTCAACAGCACACAGAGGTTGTATTTCCCTGACATCACCTCACGCCTCTATTTGTGCCCCAGCGGCGTGAGAAATTTCAAAAGGTTGCGCAATGGAGAGAACTTCATCTAGAGTCAGGTTTGCCAACTGCAGGGCCCGTTGCCGAACTTATTTGTCGGGCGCCGACCAGATAATAGCATCCCATACCATGGAATCGGCATAGGATTCTTTGTGAACTTCAGTAACAAATTGACACTTCCAACTGAGGCCGTGAAGTTCAGCAGCCCAAGCGCAATGGGATTGATGTGGCTGTTTTTGACAACGATAAAAGGCAACACGAGAGGCTACCACATGCGTTTGCTTTTGAAAATAGACAGACAGAAGTGAACACATTTCAGCAAAGGACAAAGACGCAGGATCCTTCAAAGGAGCCAATTGCGACAACAACCGATACATTTGAGGTGAAATCCAGGAAAGGAACAGAGACTTACATGGTTGTTCATCTGTGACGTGAAATGCCAAGAAGTGCTGTCGAAGATGTTTTTCATAATCAGACCAGTCTTCCACTGTCTCGTCGTAAGGAGGAAAAGGAGGTATAGCCAACGACGAGAAATGCCCTGCATTTGACGCCGCGACGAAAGCGCGAATCACCGCTGTTAGAAGCGTCTGCTGTTCAAGGAGATTTTGCAATAGTTGCTCGACAGTAGCCATGGAAACCTGTGGGTCAACGGTGAAAAGGAAAAATCCCATCCTCGTCGCCAATTGTTATAACATCAAGTTTAACACATATATTTCAGAACGACACAACACATATAAGTCACAGATTAAGTTGACAAGCAAGACATGTGTACACGTTAGCATTCGAATGAGCACTGAATCCCAGTCTAGCGGCCGCTGCTTGGCTGGCCGCTTAGGTGGCGTAGCTGCTGCATGGCTGGCAGACAGCGCCGCATGTAGAGGACGCGCGTAATTGCGCGGCGGCTCTTTGAATGATCACAACAAAAGTACTTGCAACTTGTGAATTATCTGTCACAATGAGGTCATTTAATTTCACTGTCTATCTTGAAAACTGACTGGTTGTCTTGTCACCTCTTTGACAGTATCACATTAGTTTTAATCTTTTTATCTGCATTATTAATTTCTGTCAGGATGTACATTCTTCTTAACATTTCATTGACTTTCCATAATATATTACAGTATCTTTTAGTATGCAAGTAATGTTTAAAATTAGATTGAAACACTCAAACAATGATTCCAATTCTTTTTTCCTGCCTGTTCCTTTTAAGAAATGTACATTGAAATTTTCACAGAGTAGAAATTGCTTCTTCTAATTTGAAAGGTAGCTCAATAATGGATCTATATTTCTTATAAATAATGGGAACTTTCTTAAAGGGGATCTGTAGACTGTGACTGTTCAAAAGAAGTATTCTATAGTAACAGCCCACAAGCACTTGCTTCTTGCTTCTGATCCACCCAAAATCTGTCAAGTACACAAAAACTGTTTGTTTCAGTATTTTTTACTTTTTGTCCAACTTTTATGTATTTTGCAACTCCTCCTTTTTCAATGACAATTCTGAATGAAAAGGTTGCTAGGCTATAATCCCCAAATTTAACTTCTCCAACCCTGTGGTTACATGGTGTTCAAAGAGGCACAAAACATGTATCACTTCAGAATATTGCACATCTTCTGGGCATACAAGAAGCTCTTCTTGCTTTTCAGTCCCATAATTTTTTGATGTAACAAATTGATTTTACTGTTTTGGAAACTGTTATTTATATCATGGTCTTGTTCTACTTTGATGTTTTTCAGAACTGTCTGTCTGTAACTTGAAAATAACCTAAAAATTCTGCAGGGAGTTCTGATTATTATCGCGAATATAGAAGCAGGTACACAAAATATCCCTAAGGCAACCGCGAATGCAATTTGAATTGAAACCACTAGAGTTTTAAGCCATAGCAGACCTCTAGAAAGTAATTTAACAAAAGGTGAGAGGAAGGCTCTTATGGATTTGAATGCAGATGAAGAAATAGTGGTTCTTCCTGCAGATAAAGGGAACGCTACTGTTATGGATACAGAAGATTACCGAAGAAAAATTTTGAACCTTTTAACATCAGGGCAGTATAAAAAACTTGCGAGGGATCCTACAGCCAGTGTACTTAGGAAAACAAATAATTTGATTAAGTCATCTACCTCTATCCGAAAAGAAGATAAAAGAACTTTGTTGAAAAGTGAAGCTATGTGTCCTCGATTGTATGGTGTACCTAAAATTCATAAAATAGATTTTCCTTTAAGACCCATAGTCAGTGCCATCAATTCTCCCACTTATGAAATAGCAAGATATTTAACAACTTGTTTACAACCATTTATTGGAAAAACTGACTCATATATAAAAGACTCGCGTCATTTTATTGAAAAAGTAGAGGGACTAACTCTGGCCCGTGAAGATATCCTTGTAAGTTTTGACATTGTGTCCTTATTCACAATGATTCCTGTTAACGAAGTTATGATTTTCATAGCGGATATTTTTCCAGAAGATCTGACTGTTCTTTTCAGACATCAAGTCAGTTCCAGTGGGATAATGAATTTTATGAACAAATTGATGGAGTAGCAATGGGTAATCCATTAGGCCCTGCGATTGCCAATCTTTACATGGAAAAATTTGAACAATCAGCCCTAGACAAAGCTAATAACAAACCATCTCATTGGTATCGATATGTAGATGACACATTTGTGGTTTGGTCCCATCGCAGAAAGGCCTTGGACGATTTCTTTGATTATCTAAATAAAATTCACCCAAAAATACAGTTTACCATGGAAATAGAAAAGGATAACAGAATATCTTTCTTGGATGTCTTAGTTATGAGACGGTCCGACAGAAGCTTGGAATATAAAGTCTTTCGGAAGGCAACACATACGGACAGATATTTACATAAAAATTCTAATCATCATCCACAACAAAAAAGGGGTGTCATAAAAAGTCTTATCAACTGAGCAGAACGGATATGTACACCTGAACATTTGGATGCTGAAGTGAAACATCTGAAGCAGGCTTCTGAAAAAAACGGCTACTCAAGAAAAGAGATAAATAGAATTTTGCGTCCAAGGAATAGAAGACCAAAAGATAAGAATGAACCACAACGACAGAAAAATACAGTAGTTCTCCCTTTTTTTAAAAAAGTAACATCGGATCGGTAAGATTTTATGAAAACATGACATAAAACCTGTCTTTAAACCAACAAAGAAAATAAGTCAAGTACTACGATCTGTGAAGGATAAATGCCCTCCCCTGTCGACATGTGGTGTGTATAAAATTCCATGTACCTGTGGTAAAGTTTATATTGGTACTACCAAAAGAAGCGTAAACACGCGACTGAAAGAGCATAAAAGTCTTTGTCAACTTGGAAAAATAGAAAAATCAGCTGTAGCGGAACATGCTCTTCAACCAGGCAACCACCAAGTGAAGTTTTTGGATACCGAAGTTTTATCTACAACGTTAAATTACTATCCACGGCTATATAGAGAAGCTATTGAAATTTATAAACATCATGATAATTTTAATAGGAAAGAGGAGGCTATGAAACTTAGCGATATATAGTCAGTGGCTCTACAAAATTGCTAACAATTTTTATCTTTGACAAGGTGGTAATAAATAGTCAACCTTATCTTTGCTATGGATTATCACTGCTCATCACGTGCCACCTGAACCACGCCCCCCTTTCTCACAATATATAAGTCGCTCTCAGACACCCGACCAGTCAGTCGGCAAGACTCAGTGGAGCAGCACCTCTGAGGAAGTCCAGCGCAGTCCTGGATGAAACGTAAGGAGCAGAAAAGTTCTTGGACCATGACCTCACATCCCGGAAAGTATATCAACAGCCAAATGTAGGAATATCACAAACAACATGGTATATATCAACACATGGCAAGTAGTATTTACAAACTTCACATCAGCAATTCATCAGTAAAAGCTGTCTCCACATGACATGTATCAGCAACAGTGTGTATGTCCATATGTAAAAATTGAGGCCCTTAGAATCAAGGGTTTGTCACATCAGTAAAACCAATCAATTAAAGTGTAACAGACCATGTTAGTAGCTACATGCTGACTGAGGGAGGGTGGAAAGCACCAGGAAACAAAATTCTGAATAGCATGCACCAGTAAACACGTGCGCTTGGCAGTCTAAACAGCCAGTAAGCATAAGCACATTGAAATTACTAACAGAAAAACAACATGCAAATCAATGATTATAGAATAAGTCATTGAAGAAGACAAATACTTCAAATATACTGGCATAAGTTAAGACCATTAAAGGATTGTCAGTACATTATCATATGGTAGTGACGCCCATACATAAGTACATTATTACACACCTAATGACAGCAATGAAATTAATATCACTTCCAGTGCATCATCGTACAAGAAACAAAATGCCAGTGCATAAGCGTTCTATTAAATATAATGACAATAAAGAGTAGAAATTCATATGTCTCTGAATAGTGGCAAACAACAAAAGTGGGTAGCATCAATATCCTAGTACAATATAAACTGACCAATGAAATTGTAGGCACAAGAATTGTACAATAGAATTTTGAGGAAATGAACCACTCACAAGGGCTACCAGCAGTCATATGAAGATTTTTTTGGGAACAGTATGGGTTAGAAACCACCAAAAAATGCCAGCTGCAGCTGACTATTTAGTAAATTCCCATCTTTTCTTCAATATGTTTATAGATCTTTAATTCTTCCCAAAGGTCCATCCTGCACCCTTTGATTTCTTTGTGAAGAATAACTGTGTCTTCCACATCAGCAGATGTAGAATTATGTATATTATTAGTTCCTTCATTTCCTAACAGATGCTCTTTGTATCTTGTCCTCACGGCTCTGCCTGTTTGACTAATGTAATAGCTTACATAGTTATTTCAGGTTAATTTATAGACACCTGAATTGGAAAACGAGTCACCAGTATTTCCTACAATATGCAATAGTCTTTTCTGCAAACTATTGTCTGTATAGAAAGAGACATTACAGTTATATGTATTCATTAGAAGATGTGTAATCCTTAAGAAACATTTCCTAAAAAGGGAATGCATAAGAATATCTTATTGTGAGAGAAACAATCGTTGCAAAACATCGAACATTTTATAGAGGTTTTCTTTCTGAAGATGTGATCTACCATGCTTAGTTAAAAGATGGTGTATGATGGAATCTAAAAATGCTAGTTTATGAGGTTTTGAATGCACCAAGTCAGTGAGGATAATATTATCTGAATAAGTTTGCTTATAGAAGATGTTGAAATTGAAGGATTCATTTTCTGCAGAAATTGTTTAATCAAGAAACTTTATAACTCCTTTTTCATTCTGAAGTTCTTTATGAAGCAAATTTCCTCATGGAAGTTATTAAATGCATTGAAAAACATGTCCAGCTCGTCATCGCTGCCATCAAAAGTGATGACAATATCATTAACATATCTCACACAAAAACCAATTTTTGATGTAATTCCAAATTAGAATTGAAGATTTTTTTCAAATGCATTGATGAAGACGTCAGTCAAAATACCAGCAACTGGGTTCCCCATAGCCAAACTGTAAGATTGATTATCGTTCTACCAGATTCCACAATAGATTTTATGATAGAGTTGTTAATAAAGCAAACATTATGTTTATGCAGGCTGAGAACAATTTATTATATAAAGGACTAAGTACCATCTACCATCTCAGCTTCATAAGGGGCCTGTCATTTGGAACCTTATTATTGCTTAAAGTTGGTTTTAATCTCTTAATCTGGATCAGGTCAACCAAGTCAAAATATGTAGATGAATGTCATAACATAACAGATAAAGAATTGGCATTGCAGTCTGATGTTTATACTACTGAACACAGACTAGTAAGAAGTATTAATCATAAGCTGAAAGAAAATCAAGCAGTAATTTCCAAAACTGACAAAGGCAATACTGTTGTCATTTCTCATAAAAAAAGAGTATAGAAAAAACTATAGAGTTTTTGAGGATACTGACATTGTTGAGGATTCTGTCATTTTAAATGGAATAGGTAGCACCCATGACAAGTTAGCTAGGCATCTTCAGTATAAAATTAAAGATTCATTTGTTTTCGAACAAAACTTCTCTGTTGAAAATAGTAAAGATTTAATTGGCAAAATTCAAATGAGACAGTGCACAGCTGATATCAGGGGCTGATCTCTTTTGTTATTGTCAGTCTGTATACCCACTTGCTGGTATTTTGACTGACATCTTCATCAATACACTTGAGAAAACATTCTTCAGTTCCAATTTGGAATTACACCAAAAAATTGGTTTTTGTGTGGGGTATGTTAATGATATTGTCATCACTTTTGATGGCAGTGATGACGAGCTGAACATGTTTTTCAATGCATTTAATAACTTCCATGAGGAAATTTGCTTCATCAAAGAACTTCATAATGAAAAATTAGAACTAAAGTTTCTTGATTTAACAATTTCTGCGGTAAATGAATCCTTCAATTTCAACATCTTCCATGAGCAAACTTATTCAGTCAATATTATCCCCGCTGACTTGATGCATTCGAAAGCTCATAAACTAGCATTTTTTCATTCTGCCATACACCATCTTTTAACTACCCCTTTATCACCTTCCAGTCAGCTAAATGAGATAAATGTCATCAGATCGATCACAGGCAATAACGGATATGACCAGAGCATTGTAGATCACATCTTCAGAAAGAAAACCTCTCGAAAATGTTCGACGTTGCGTAATGATCGTTCCTCTCACAATAAGAAATTCTCATGCATTCCCTTTGTAGGAAACGTTTCTTAAGGATTACACATCTTCTAATGAATAAACATAACTGTAATGTCTCTTTCTCTAAAGACAATAGTTTGCAGAGAAGACTATTGCATATTGTGAGAAATGCTGGTGACTCATTTTCCAATTCAGGTGTCTATAAATTAACCTGCAATAACTACGTAAGCTATTAAATTAGTCAAACACGCAGAGCTGTGAGGACAAGATACAAAGAGTATCTTTTAGGAAAGGCAGTAACTATTATACACAACTCTATCTTTGCTGAACGTCTACTGATTGCCAACCACACTCCCAAAAATTTGGAAGACACAGTTATTCTTCACAAAGAAATTAAAGGG
The DNA here is from genome assembly GCF_023898315.1 of Schistocerca nitens. Lineage (NCBI taxonomy): Eukaryota > Metazoa > Arthropoda > Insecta > Orthoptera > Acrididae > Schistocerca > Schistocerca nitens. Next base: position 708,649,408 of record NC_064614.1, on the reverse strand, counting down.
TGCAGGATGGATCTTTGGGAAGAATTAGAGATCTATGAACATATTGAGTGCATAGATAGGAATTTACTAAATGACCATCTGCAGCTTGCCTGTAAATAATTTTTTGGTGGTTTCTAACCCATACTGTTCCCAAAAAAATCTGCATACGACTGCCGGTAGCCTTTGCGAATGGTTTATTTCCTCAAACTTCTATTATACAATTCTTGTGCCTACACTTTCATTTGTCAGTTTATATTGTACTAGGATATTCATGCTACCCACTTTTGTTATGTTTGCCACTATCCAGAGATCTATGAATTTCTGCTTTTTATTGTCATTATATTTAATGACAAGCTTATGCACAGGCAGTTTTATTTCTTGTATGATGATGTACTGGAAGTGATATTAATTTCATTGCTGTCATTATACATGTAATAATGTACTTGTGCATAGACATCATTATTTCCATATGATAATGTACTGACAATCCTATAAGGGCCTTAACTTATGCCATTATATTTGAAGTATTTGTCTTCTTCAATGTCTTATTCTATAATCATTGATTTGCATGTTGTATTTCTGCTGGTAATTTCAATGTGCTTAACCCTACACTGCATGTGTTTTTATTTTAGTGCAAAAAATAAATGTGGTAGAAAATGTTCACCAATGAAGGGGAAAAATATTGAAAAAATTATATAACTCATTTAACAACATGAAAGTCATTATTTATTACTTGTTGCCATTTGGCAAAATCATGCGTTTAGACATAACACACTCTCCAGTTACCAAAACTATTACAACAGTAAATCAAACAGGATATTAATTAACAAATACATTTTATGGAAAAAAAAATTTTATGAGATATTTGATTTTGAATTTAAATTTCATATTATTGATCTCAGTAGCATTTAAAGCAGGATATTTGTGTGAAATAAATCTGAAAACATTAAAATCACAGTACATGATATTTAGTGAAACAGTTACTGTTCTTGTTAAGACACAGCTCCATGTTACATTTTTCGCATTTAATAATGGTATAACCTTTGCAATTTTCATTTTTGCAACTCTGTTTTTTATCTAAATAAACAGGCCAGCCTGATCAAACCTGACATTTTTAGTTGGATGGTGTGAAGCTGTCTTCTTCTTTGCTGGTGGTTTCTCTATAAAACTTGGCCTTCCTCTTTTTTGTGTAGAACTGAAACCAATTTTGAGCAAAGTTTCAGCCAGTTCAGTCCTAAAATTTGCTAATTGGAGCTCCTTAGCTTGAGACACTGGGTAGCGGATGCTGTTAACTCCGCAGTACAAAATCCTGCTGTTGATTGTGGCTACATCAACAAGATAGTAAAATATTCGAAAGCACCACTTCTTACTCGGCATTATGATTCTGTATCTGCCAATGAGACTGTCTAGAAGATCCACTCCCCCCATATGCTTGCTATAAATTTGCACAATTTTTGGACAAGATACAAAAATATGTTCCTTCTTACTTCTATCATATCTCTTTACATTGCTTGCAGGGTCACTTCCTACAAACGTGGATAACAACATGACTGTCATGTTGTCCTTCCAGAGTACATTTGAGATCTCTGTTCCTTCATAATTTCCAATAAACTCAAGTATTTTATCCCTTCCTCTTTACTCAGGGACTTGTCGTCTGGGAGTTTCTTATTGTGAACTGTATTTCTTCTAACAGTCCCTAGAGATAAAAATCTTCCCTTCAAATAATGCATTAGCAGTATTGATGTGTAATAATTATCAAAGTAAATTTTGTGATTTACATTCTCTGGTACATTCTGGCATAATCTAACAATCACATTGCTGCTGGCACCAGTCGTGACTGAGATGTCGCAGCAGACGGACGTGGAGAGTGTGCGCGCGTGCTTCGCGAGCGATCCGGCAACTGCCACCACACCGACCGGCCGCGGTCCGGCAGGGCCTGCCCTGCCGGCCGCCCTGCCATCAGCCGGCGCAACTATGACGAACCAACCCGCAGAACAGGGAAGAAATAGTACCTCGACCGTGGAGCCGATCCTGGACACCGATATGGACCACGCTTCGGACTCGAGCGCCGCTACAGCGGAGGACGACCGAGAAGACAGGAGACAGTCCCCGCTGTACCGATGAAGCAGACGAGACAGATGTTCTATACGTCACGCATTGCGCCACGATGCAACAGAACAGGGATTCAAGCAGCCACTGTCGAAAAAGCAGGCCCGCGCGAAAAACCTTACAGTTGTCGCGAGAGAATTGGATGTGAGCAACTGCTACCAGCCGCTGCAGGGGGAGGGGGTGTCACTGGAAGCAGCTGGCCGTTCACTCAAAGAGCAACAGAGTCAGAGGGACACACAACAACATGCTGTTAATGCACCACAACAGCAACAGGACGGCGCACCACCATCGCCGGGCCAGACTGAAGAAGGTCGTGCACCACCGTCAGCTACGACTCGACGAATCCCACCGATAGTACTGATGTATAAGGAATCTTACACTGACTTCCGAAATTGGCTGCATGCAATGTGTATGCAGCCATTCACCTTGCGCCAAGCTGGAAATGGCGACACACTGAAATTGCAACTCAACTCGACTGACGACTACGTGAAAGTTCACGATGAGCTCAGGAGGAGGGGCGTCCCAATGTACATGTTTCAAGCTGTATGACCTCTGACCTTGAAGACACTAATCCGAAGCATTCCGCCGTCGCTGCCGAATGAAGAATTGAAACTCGCTCTCCAAGACCCCGGGTTTGCAGCATCGGTAGTTGGCCACCACCGCATGCCGGGCACTAATGAGAAGACGGGCCACAGAGTCGTCATACTCCTCGACACGCCTGTGAGGTATGAGGCAACATGGCAAAGACACATCTTCAGCACCTTCAATCGCTACAAAATAAGGTACTTCGTCGTGTTTTCCATGTTCCCCCGCAGTTCCTGCACTGGTACATCCATGAGGCCACAGATGAACTGGAAGTGCCACAATGACATCAACAGATAGCATGAAGATTCTACACAAGGACTGGAACTTCCGCCAATCCCCTGATACGAACCCTTGGAGCGCCACATCAGCCAAGGGAACGCTATGCACGACCCATTGCCGTGCTGGAACGGTAATGTAAATAATCCAAAATAAGATGGAGTCTGCACCAAAGACAAAGATAATTCGTGCCCGCCCACACCCAAGACACACAAGCAAATAAAGATGTTACACACAAACCCACCCCCCAGAGAGAAGTAGGAAATGGTCCTGAGTAAACCCTACACAACCCAGCTGCCGCAGAACAGCCTGAAGCAAAGCGGAAGTAGCTGCTGGCACCAACATCTGGCTCTGCATCATTCTTGTCCCATTCATTTTCATGTCCTGTATACATCTCCATTTTGTAAGCATGCCCAGATACACCACAAAGTAAAAGCAGTTTATATCCATATTTATGGGGTTTATCTGGCATGTACATTTTGAGATGGTGCCTGGCTTTGGTAGTGCACATCTGTTCATCTACATTAGTATTTGCTAAATTGTCTTGAAAATGTAAGAAGCACCTCACTTGCACAAATTTATTGACAGTAATATTGTCCTGTACAACTGATGGGCCCACAATGTTATTCCAATACATCCTCACATTCTTTAGTGTTACAACAGAAGAGAGGATACAAACACCTAAAAACTTTTGAATATCTTCTACAGTAACATTGCTAGGCTTAGACAAATTCATCTTGGTACTATAAAGCATAGATTCGTGTGAAATCAACTCCAACATTTTCATTGAAAAAATACAAAAAGAAGTCATATGGAGTTTCCTTTGCTAATAGCTCATCTGGTAAAGCTTCTTTTCCAAGAAAAGGTTGCTCTACATACTTCATCTCTGCTTTCTTCCACAACACATCTCGTATTTTCTTTATCTGTGATGTATTGTTCTTACCTTGTGCAGATATTGCAGCAGCAGTGCCTCTCATACGTGCAGTTGTAGTTCCTGCTGCAACTATCGAGGTGTCTGCATTGATTGACTGCCCAGCACAATCAGAATCATTTGAAGTCACATTGGATTCGCTGGCCGGTGTGGCTGAGCAGTTGTAGGTGCTACAGTCAGGAACCACGCGACCACTATGGTCGCAGGTTCGAATCCTGCCTTAGGCATGGATGTGTGTGATGTCCTTAGGTTAGTTAGGTTTAGGTATTTCTAAGTTCTAGGGGACTGATGAACTCAGAAGTTGAAGTCCCATAATGCTCAGAGCCATTTGAACCATTGAACATTGGATTCAATAAGATTAACAGTTTCACTGTGTGATTTCACAAATTTATTGCTGGTGTCACATATTTCATCTTTATCACCACTATCATCTTCACTTTTACTCGGAACTGGAACTGAAAACCAAATTTCTTCTGTCAACTCCTTTGATCATCCATCGTCATCCACAAAATAAACTTTTTCAGGATTCATGATACCTAATTTTATAAAAGAAAGAGCATCAAATCACTGAAATTGCAGAAATTTTGTCAGCACTGAGTGCAAGCTTTCTAAGTAAGTACATGACAATGCTACGACTGAATTCATAGTCTTCAGTTAAAAGTTGCGGGCTGAGAGGCTGTGGTCAATGTATAAAATTTCCACCTAACGTTTCATCTCCATCTGTGGGAGACATCTTCTGAGGTCGTCCGGCTACTGTAGGCAGTAGGCGGATGACCTCAGAAGATGTCTCCCGCAGATGAAGATGAAACATTAGGTGGAAATTTTATACATCGACCATGGCCTCTCAGCCTGGAAGTTTTAACTGAAGACAACACCGGCCATGAAAGCCTACATTGTACGAATGCATAGTGTTGCCAAATGGTAACATGTAATTTTCTTTTCACACAAACTTACTTTTAAGGAAAAAATTAGTGTTTAACATGTTTTCTACTCCTATTAGATCTCTGTAACATGATAAAATTTGTTTACTTGACAGAAGTTGTGTCAGTTTATAATTACATTACGCAATTTAATGCTCAACAGCGAGTAAAATTCACTGGAGCGCTCTTTGGTGCATTTCTCCTCAATTCAAGACACTGCTGCCATCTGTGGAGGAAACTATCAACTAAATGCTTAGAATAGACTTCAATGTATACAAAATGCATGGTGTTGCCATCTGGCAACAAGTAGTACACTGGAAAAACGTAATTAAAATTAGCGTTGCCAAACAGCAACACCATGCAGTGTAGGGTCAAACTTATTGGCTGTATAGACTGCCAAGCATACGTGTTTATTCGTGCATGCTACTCAGGATTGTTTTTCCTGGTGCTCTCCACTCTTCCTCAGTCTGCATGTAGCTACTGACATGGTCTGTTACACTGTAATTGATTGGTTTTACTGATGTGACAAGCCTTTGTTTCTAAGGGCCTTAATTTTTACATATTGACATACACACCATTGCTGATACATGTCATATGGAGACAGCTTTTACTGATGAATTGCTAATGTGAAGTTTGTAAGTACTACTTGTGATGTGTTGATATATACCATGTCGTTTGTGATATTTCTACAAGTGTTGTAGAGAATAGTTTCTGCTAGGCATGTAATATTGGTCCATGGCATTTTCATTATAAGTTACCACATTGTATGCAGGTTTGCCTTCTGAAGAAGACAGATTTAAATCAGTTGAAACCTTGGTCAAGGTTATTTAAAAAGCACCATTTATTGTGACTGGTTGGTTGTCTTTTATTCTTGCTGTAAAGCAAATATCATAGCATCTAGATACATTTATCCATAACTACCACAGAATTAATGAAATGAAATAAAATAAAATAACAAGGTAGATGTTCCACATCATCATATTTTTCAGAGTTAGTTTGTGGTAAAGGAATTTTTCTTCATTAAGTCATGTATTATTTCCCAATAGTCTCTCTTATAAATTAAAAATAAAATGAGTTCACAGTAAATTTATCCTTTGTATGGCAGGTTATGTGGCAGTTCTTACAATACAGTACCCACTGGTTGCTTGGACAACTTGGTATGCTGGAACCAGGAGAATCTGAACCACAAAGTCCTCCTATTATACCTGCCATTGCATCAAGGCCTACCCCTGTGTGTTTGCTTCATACTATGTTTCATGTGGGTCATCGCCCATTTGACCAGGTGAGTCTTGGAGTGGGTAAAGAAACACATAGCCAGATGAAAGTGAAGATAAGTGTATTGCTCCACTTGACATGTGATATACTGATACATTCTCTTAGCTACACTTTAAACATCTGAACATATTCATTTATTTTTTCGGTTACCAGAACCAAACATTTTTCTATTTACTGAAATATTGAGAACAATGTAATACCATCAATAATGTCAACTGAATCGCAAATCATTTGTGCAAGTATTTTATTTTCACACAAACCTGATGTGTAGCCTCAATTCTCATTCATACTGGAATACGTATCTCACACACTGTCAATGTGAGAAATGAAAGTATTGACAATCAGTACATATTAGAAAATAATCTCTTGATGAACTGATTAACAAGTTGTTCCAGAAACCAGTAAGTTTGAATTGCTTATACATCTATCATGAAGTTATACATTTGGAAACAAATGCACACTGTCTGATAACAAACTCCACTGATTGATTACTAATAATGGTAAAAATAAAAGAAATTTAAAGTGACCAGTTGCTGTAACTGCCCATTAATCAGTTTATTTGTTACAGACATGGAGTTTCATAAACCAATAGCACTAATTTCAAAAAAGTTCTTTACCATTTTACTTCAAATTTTCTTAAGATACTCTAATAAAATTTGGATGGCCATAGGCTATATATCTTTTAAATATATATAATACAAATGTTGTTAGCAAGAGTCTCAAAGTTCTTGATCGATTTACTTGAAATTTTTGCACAATCCTCCAATAAACATTCAGACAAACATAGGCTATGGTTCATTTCCTTGCGTGGAACACAAATCTTCTCGAGATAGATTTAAAGATCTCTCAATGTTTTCTTTCCATTGTTTAAGTTCTTCGCCTAGTTGTTCTTTGGCTTCTCGAAAACTTTTATTAAATAAATTTTCTTCAGAACTCTATATGTGTGTGTGTGCGAGTGTATACCCGTCCTTTTTTCCCCCTAAGGTAAGTCTTTCCGCTCCCGGGATTGGAATGACTCCTTACCCTCTCCCTTAAAACCCACATCCTTTCGTCTTTCCCTCTCCTTCCCTCTTTCCTGATGAGGCATCAGTTTGTTGCGAAAGCTTGAATTCTGTGTGTATGTTTGTGTGTCTGTCGACCTGCCAGCACTTTCATTTGGTAAGTCACATCATCTTTGTTTTTAGATATATTTTTAAACAGTTCTGTACACGTTTTCTGTAGAAACCAAAAGCAAGTGAGAAACGCTGGCTGAGAAAATGTGTGGTTTAGTTTTCTTTCTCACAGTCAATTTTAATTATGATATCAGAGCATTTAAACCATTAGACAAATTGTTTTTCCTTTTTATTCTTTCTCTTTGTATATAATTTTAAACAAAATTTCTCTTCATTTTATTGCTCACAGTCAGTTTTAATGGAAAACAGGAAAGTTGTGATTGCGTCTCATAGGGTTGTGGTTATAATACTACTACAGAAACTGAATGATCTGAAACTTTGTAACCCTAACTGTAAGCAGATTAAAAACATGTGAAATACTGTTATTGAAGCTACTGATTTGCCAGATCCAGCACTGGAGGTCTCTCTCATATTCTGTATACCTATGGTCCCAACAAACTTACCCATTCATTTTAAGAGACTTCAATTTCCAATCAAGGTTTCGTTTGCAACATCACTAAACAAGGCTCTATGTCTGAGAAAAGAGGAGGTGGACAGAGAGGATGGAGGAAATGAACTTAAGAGATGGGGAAGGGGGAGAATGACAGAGAGAGGGAGGAGGAGGTGATGAGCAAAGAAAGGAGAGAGGAGGAGCAGATGGGCAAATATAGTGTGGAGGGAGAGACTGACAGAGAGAGGAGGCAGACGGACATTAGGACACACATCCAATTCACATACGCATTTAGCAATTGTGAAGCATTACCGTATTCACTAATCTACAACTAAAGCCAACTAACTCCTTTGTTCGATTAAATTTCAGTTTTTATTTCTGTGCAGTTATTATTAATTTTAGTCAATAGTTTGTAAATAACAAAAAGGGGACTAATAGATGTCAGTTCTAGATCCTTGCTTATCTGATGAAGTATAATGTAAGCTGTAGCATTGGTGTATACAAGGTGTCCCAGGAGTAACAGTCAGTATCCAGGAATGGGGCAGGAACGATCATTCGAAGCAAAAAAGCCTAATAAACATGGGCTTAAAATGTGTACATTAAGAGCTATGAGCACTTTATTTTTGATGCTTTAAAATTAATCTCTTTGACTACAAATTCTTTGCTTTCCACATTTTGGGAAAAAGTAGTGTGAACAGAAAGAAGAAAAAAAATTGTCTAGTAAACATGAGCTGCATACATTATGAGCTATCAGCAGTTGTTCAGTAGAAGAGATGTGTTTCACATTAGCAAAGATGAAAAAGTGCTCATAGCTTTTAATGTATGCACTTTAGAGCCCATGCTTACCATAATTTTTTTATTGTATTGGTCCATACTACCACCTTTCAAAATATGGAAAGCAAAGAGCTTGAAGTAGAAGAGATTTGTTTCACAGCATTGAAAATAAGGAAGAGCTATAGCTCTTAAGGTATACATTATAGAGCCCATATACACTAGACTTTTTCACTTTGAATGATTGTTCCTGTCATATCCCTGAATAATAACCATTCCCCCTTATACACGCTGTATGTTCTTCAGTGTACTGTAGTTGGAATTGTGAGTGATGACAGACAATGTTTGACTTGTTTTGCACGTCTATGTCTCACATTCTCCAACAGAAATGAGCATTTGGTAGTGTTATGAGCACTCTACTGTTAATGTTGTAGCCATTGCGAGCATTAAATGTGATCATAGTAGGTTATTTATTGAATTTTTATTCCATTTGTTGTAAGTTGTAATCACTGATAGTGGTGGTAAGTGACAAAGTGCATAAGGAATTGAGAGACTTAATTTGCAAGGTAATGCTTTCTTCACGCACAAAGCACATGTACGTGTATATGACAACTGTCTCACGCAACCAGCAACAATGTGAACACTGTCCATCCTTCAGGCTGTATGAACCATCATCATTCATGAATCAGACTATAATATTGATTAAATAAATACTTTTTTCTGGAGCTTTCTGTGCAGATTTAATTGAAACTGAGTCAAAATCTTACACACGGTTCACCCGAATCTATCTACATCTGAAACTGATTTTTTTCCTTTGCCTGGTGACCTCAGCAGGACCATCACAAAAGACTAGGGTGGGCTTAAGCAGCAAACTCTTGACAGAATTTGGAAAACATGATAAAGAGGCTCCAAGCTTGTGGCAATGCATGTATGTGGTGGAGGAGCAACATGATATCTAATGTTTCCCAGAAGATAATTTTGACTTCACTTATGTGTAAGAGCTTTCACTTTCAAATAGACTGTCTTTATTTTGGTAAGTTTATGGTTTTTTATTTGATAGTTGATGTTTTTAGAGATATTCTTTCATTCCCTGCTATACTTGAAACTAAGTGCACATGCATTCATTGATATCCAGGTGGTGCCAAACTTCTGAATGTGAAATTTGAACTTTCATTTTGGCATTTTCTGCACTGGCTACCAGTTGACCTTTTGTGCCACTGAATGCAAGTTTAAGCTCCATGAAATATCTTTAAACAAAATCAGAAATTAATGATATTCAAATAACTATTTGTCTAATGTTCTCTAAGGAAGCTATGCAAAAGGCTTTCTTTCCACATATACTCCCAATGCCTGCTTCTTTTCTAATATGGAAGCATAATGATCTCCTTGTTCTTTAGTATTCATGTCAGTTATTTAAAAATGTTCCCTTGGAAGCTGTTGTAAAACTGCTGACATTAGAAGAAAAATAAAATAGACTACTGTCACTATCACGCAGGCATTTACTCAAAAAACAATATTCTCCAAGTTCCTTCAAAAGTTGCTGCATCTGTTATTTGGAGTAATATGACAGGTTCAAATTTTAGACTCTTCCTCTCTTCTAAATTTACCATTCAGTTCCAGGATTGGAAGGGCAGTATATTGCTTTATGGGGTTTACTGTAAAAATAAATTCTCTGAAGTACCTACAAGTTAAAATTAACACACTACTGCTCAACTGCTCAAAACTTTCTAATATTTTCATTAAAATGAATATGTACTTGCTGAAAGAGGAGAAAATGAAGAAGAATGAATTATATATGATACTAGCTGACAAACCCAGCATTACGTAGATATTCATTCCACCAATTTTCTATTAGAAACAAAAACAAAACATGAACTGTGTTTGTAGTGAAGTATCAAAAAAATTTCATTGCCGTGTACTTCAAAACACCTTTGAAATTATGAAATTGTCATGTAAAGTAATATGCATAATGTACAAATTTATAAGTACAGTATCCAAATTAATAAATGTGATCCCAGACAGTTCCTGTATGCTGTGTGCAGCTGTTTCATATGTCCACAATACAATTTTGTAAATGCCTCTTCATAACTCTATAGATGGCTACTGTTTTCGCGTACAGTTCTTTGTGCTTTGCAGTTGAAAGCTGATAAAAAGCATTGCCTGGTGTCAGGGATTTCCTTAAGTTGACTTGGCTGTAGGAGTGTCTTAGTGGTAAAGAATACAATAAATGTAATAAAATTTCATGCATGATGCAACATGTTTTCACATATCTCAGTGTTTTGATATCGTATCTCTTGAACTATGAATTGGAGAATGATATATATGTGTGTAGCTACTTTCAGCAGCATATGTGGGTGCTGTCTGTAAGATATGTTAAGAGCAGAGTTAGTAGCAAAAAAGTAATAGATTTAAATGTCATGCACAATGTGGCAGTTTTTTGTGCACATCTGTGTCTATGTGCATCATATTGCCAGAAACCCTAGTCCTCCTGAAGCAATTGGAGTGATATGTGATTTTTATCTTTTCCAGCTTCTAACAGGTGACTGGAACATTGACTGGAACAGCCTCTTGCAGACATCACTGAACATCACACCTGATAGTTTGTGGGCACAGTTAGTACTAAGGCCAGAATTTCAAGATTCACCATTAGATCTCAGTCAACATGATGCTGCTGTCACAGCCGCTTTGAAAGCAATTTTTCAACAGTTCTCTAACACATCATAACCCTGCATATGTATTATTCTAAAACAAAAAAGTTTCTTGCCAACTGTAAAAAGATGAGCAATGATATACAACCCTGTACTTCAGTGAGACTCACACAAATGTATTTAATCAATAATGTTTTGCATTTTTAAAGAGAAAAGTTGAAATGCATACTATCAACAAGAGTCAAAATGATAATCATAAATCCGGGGCTAGTTGGCCATCCTGGAATGCCTATCATCTACTTGGTGCTTGCTCCGTTCAGTGGTTAGTGAACTATCAACATATAGACATCTATGAGATCCACATGTTAATAACTATGGTGGTTTCCCAATGAGTGCCTCACAACCTCCTCCCTATATATATGTACATATATAGGGAGGAGGTTGTGAAGCACTCATATATATATATCTGCTTGTGTCTGTATATGTGTGGATGGATATGTGTGTGTGTGCAAGTGTATACCCATCCTTTTTTCCCCCTAAGGTAAGTCTTTCCACTCCCGGGATTGGAATGACTCCTTACCCTCTCCCTTAAAACCCACATCCTTTCGTCTTTCCCTCTCCTTCCCTCTTTCCTGATGAGGCAACAGTTTGTTGTGAAAGCTTGAATTTTGTGTGTATGTTTGTGTGTCTGTCGACCTGCCAGCACTTTCATTTGGTAAGTCACATCATCTTCGGGATTGGAATGACTCCTTACCCTCTCCCTTAAAACCCACATCCTTTCGTCTTTCCCTCTCCTTCCCTCTTTGCTGATGAGGCAACAGTTTGTTGCAAAAGCTTGAATTTTGTGTGTATGTTTGTGTGTCTGTCGACCTGCCAGTACTTTCATTTGGTAAGTCACATCATCTTTGTTTTTATATAAAGATGATGTGACTTACCGAACGAAAGAGCTGGTAGGTCGATAAAAACACAAACACACACACAAAATTCAAGCTTTCGCAACAAACTGTTGCCTCATCAGGAAAGAGGGGAAGGAGAGGGAAAGATGAAAGGATGTGGGTTTTAAGGGAGAGGGTAAGGAGTCATTCCAATCCCGGGAGCGGAAAGACTTACCTTAGGGGGAAAAAAGGACAGGTATACACTCGCACACACACACACACATATACAGACACAAGCAGACATATTTAAAGACAAAGGGTTTGGGCAGAGATGTCAGTCGAGGCGGAAGTGAAGAGGCAAAGATGATGTTGAATGACAGGTATGAGTGGTGGCAACTTGAAATTAGCGGAGATTGAGGCCTGGTGGGTAACGGGAAGAGAGGATATATTGAAGAGCAAGTTCCCATCTCCGGAGTTCGGATAGGTTGGTGTTGGTGGGAAGTATCCAGATAACCCAGACGGTGTAACACTGTGCCAAGATGTGCTGGCCGTGCACCAAGGCATGTTTAGCCACAGGGTGATCCTCATTACCAACAAACACTGTCTGCCTGTGTCCATTCATGCGAATGTACAGTTTGTTGCTGGTCATTCCCACATAGAATGCATCACAGTGTAGGCAGGTCAGTTGGTAAATCACGTGGGTGCTTTCACACGTGGCTCTGCCTTTGATCGTGTACACCTTCCGGGTTACAGGACTGGAGTAGGTGGTGGTGGGAGAGTGCATGGGACAGGTTTTACACCGGGGGCGGTTACAAGGATAGGAGCCAGAGGGTAGGGAAGGTGGTTTGGGGATTTCATAGGGATGAACTAACAGGTTACGAAGGTTAGGTGGACGGCGGAAAAACACTCCCCACTCCATGTGTGTGTGTGCGCGAGTGTATACCCGTCATTTTTTCCCCCTAAGGTAAGTCTTTCCGCTCCCAGGATTGGAATGACTCCTTACCCTCTCCCTTAAAACCCACAGCCTTTCGTCTTTCCCTCTCCTTCCCTCTTTCCTGATGAGGCAACAGTTTGTTGCGAAAGCTTGAATTTTGTGTGTATGTTTGTGTTTGTTTGTGTGTCTATCGACGGAGGGTTGTGAGGATTCAGTGAATTTATAAATTACCTTGTTCATGGTCTTCAGCTCTTGTGAAACACAGCATAAGTTTTATGTTGGTGGGATGTGGCAGAGATCTGCTTAAAATAACATTCAATAAGATAGCACTCATTAAAAGCTACGTAACAAATGCACACTGAGTTCAACCTGTTGTCACAATCTTCCAGTATATTAAAAGGCATCACTGGAATATCAAATGTCACTGCTCTTCATACAAAGCACTTTAGTGTATTTTGCCATCTACTTTGTTGTTACCTACTGATATTTCAGAACACTGTCTTTATAAATAGTTTAATGATTTGTTGATATTGAGAGACAGTAGATATTTGGGATTGACCACAAATTTAAGTACATTATATTACTAAAAGGAAAACTGAAAAAAATAAAAAATGTAATATAAGGATATGTATCAATCATGGAAGCACAATTCATATGGAGTACAATCAATCTTATGTAATTTCCTTATTAAAAAATGTAAAAAGAAATCAATTAATAAAACCAATATAAAGAAAAGAATCAATTATTGATAAAATTATTTAAGAAATATATCTAAAAACAAAGATGATGTAACTTACCAAACGAAAGCATTGGTATTTTGATAGGGACACACACACACACACACACACACACACACACACACACACACACACACAAAATTCAAGCTTTCACAACCCACGGTTGCTTCATCATTTGGGCCCAAACTCTTTGCCTTTACATATGTCTGCTTGTGTCTGTATATGTGCGGATGGATATGTGTGTGTGTGTGTGCGAGTGTATACCTGTCCCTTTTTCCCTCCAAGGTAAGTCTTTCCACTCCCGGGATTGGAATGACTCCTTACCCTCTCCCTTAAAACCCACATCCTTTTGTCTTTCCCTCTCCTTCCCTCTTTCCTGATGAAGCAACCGTGGGTTGTGAAAGCTTGAATTTTGTGTGTGTGTTTGTATTTGTTAGTGTCCCTATCAACATACCAACGCTTTCGTTTCGTAAGTTACATCATCTTTGTTTTTAGATATATTTTTCCCACGTGGAATGTTTCCCTCTATTATATTCATATCATTAATTTGAACCCAAAAATTATTTAATAAGATAGATAAAAAATCTATCCGACTAAAGAAGCTGTGGGGTGTTGATCTCGTCCTCACTGAAGGCTAGCTACACACTTCCATCCACATTAAACGTACCAACAAACAACAGTAGTTACATTTTGACAGTTGCCATCCTTTCCATGTCAAATGTTCCCTCCCATACAGACTTGGCATCTGAGGCAAATGTATTTGTTTGGATGCAGACTTTACAGCAATATACCACCATTCTCACCTCAGCCTTCACTGCACATAATTACCCCACCAACGTAGTTAAAAAGCAGACTTCCTGGGCCATCACATCCATTCCTGGTACTGCTGATCCATCCACAAAGGAACTCTTTTTTGACCTATATACATCTGGCAGTAAGGCTCATTTATGTACTGTATTTTCAACTGTTTTTACCAAGGTCTGGGCAAATAGTGTAAAAACAGAAATCCATCTTCAAACAAAATAAGCATATTTCAGCCATACATCGGAGGAGTGAAAACTAGTAAACATTTGAAAAAGTGAAAATGTGCAAAGTTTTTTTAAGAAGAATATGGCAACAAAGATAGGTCCACAGTTGCACTAAGGCAAGTACATTTTCACTCTGTAGACAAGTTTTTGAATGACAGAATTGTTATTATTTCAATGTTGTCTTCAGAGTTTGTGCCACCTACCAGTCAATACTTCATTATAGTTTGAAAACAGCCTATCACTGTTCAACATTGGAACACAGGAATCAAGCAGCTGCAAATTCCTGATTGTCAACTGCAGATGTCTGCAGACATTTCACTATGTCAACATGTCCTGACTACATAGACTCTTGATTCTAAACAAAACTCTGGAGAGATTGATACCCCTGCAGTACTAAGAACAGTCATTCCAAGTACAGATTGCAAGATCCTGCCCATTTCAAAATTAACAGGGTTGAGAATTATTGTCCTTGGATCAAAACAAGAATCCATGGCTTTGAAAAGTGATTTACTTGGATCTGTGGCCATAAGAGTCAACAATCTTGTTTGAAGTTGCAGTCCATTTCACTTCAATCCCTCCTTAATTTCTGCCTGAAGCACTTCCCCCTTTATCGTTTTTAAAATCTCACTGGTTTCATTGCCAAATATTCCTTTTCCCACAATACTGAAGCATACTTCAAGATGCTTCAACTTTGAATAAAGTTCATGTGAAGTTGGATGCTTTGAAGTCTCTAAGATGACAGCCATGCTCATCAAGTCTCTGGCATGTTCTTTAACAAACATGGCCTCTACAAGAAACCTAGTTACATCATTATCTGACGGTGGTATAATATGTTCAATGTCTGCATTCAACAGCTCTCGCATATCATCACTGCGGAAGAATTCAATCATTACCTCAAAATGTTCTGCTACATAAATGGTTATGGAGAGCCAAGAGTTACATCATGTTAAAACTAGAAGAGGAAAAACCTTTGGATTTCTATTTTTATCTTTAAAAAACTGCAAATATTAATGTTTCCTCTTCCTGTTGTTTAAATAAGCACTCATTAAATAACTGATTGTAGTATTTAACTTACTAAGGTCCACGGAATAAATGTTAGCAATTAGAATAATTTTATGACCCAGCATTGAACATAGATTAAGTTATTACTTATTGCTGTTTTCAAGGAGTCAAAATGTTTGTTCATACGAGGGGGAACCCAAAAATAACCGGAATTTCTTTCTAGAAAGCATATACTGTTGTGTCTAGACAAGACAGCCTAGACACAATGAGAGGAAGCCGGAAGGCACGCGCTTAAACTCATGCAGGCTGGCGTGAGGTCTGAAACAGGATACGTAATGAATGATATAAAGAAAAGTACGTAGCTTCTGGAATACTTAACTTTAATCCACATTTGTAGAACATCGCTCTTGATGATACATTAATTGAATCTCAATATCAATTGAATACGGCACCTTGCTAGATCGTAGCAAATGTAGCTGAAGGCTATGCTAACTATCGTCTCGGCAAATGAGAGCGTATTTGTCAGTGATCCATTCCTTGCAAAGTCGGCTGTACAACTGGGTGAGTGCAAGGACGTCTCTCTAGACCTGCCGTGTGGTGGCGCTCAGTCTGCAATTACTGACAGTGGCGACACGCGGGTCCGACGTATACTAATGGACCGCGGCCGATTTAAAGGCTACCACCTAGCAAGTGTGGTGTCTGGCGGTGACACCACATATACTTTATTGTTTTCAAATACAACCTTAATCTCCTTCGAAGTACTCTCCATTAGCTTTAATACACTTGTCCAAACGTTCATTCCAGTGTTTGAAGCACCTTTTAAATTCATCTTCTTTGATACCTGCTAGCACTTTCATGACATTGCGTTTTACGTCTTCCACATCCACAAAACGCTCCCCTCTCAAGTCTCTTTTCATCCTTGGGAATAGGAAGTAGTCTGAGGGTGCTAAATCCAGCGAATAGGGCGCATGGGTCAAGGTAGTCGTCTTCATTGAGGCCAAAAACTGGCGAATGCTGAGAGCCATGTGCACGGGAGCGTTATCGTGATGGAGGAACCACACACCAGAATCCCACAAAGCCAGACGTTTTCGTGACAAACTTCTGCGAAGCCGTTTCATAACCTCCAAATAGAATTTTTGGTTTACTGTCTGGTTTTCAGGGACAAATTCAGAGTGTACGATCCCTTTGATGTCAAAAATACAGATCAACATTGTTTTCACATTCAATTTCACTTATCGAGCTGTTTTTAGTCAAGGTGAGCCAGGTGACTTCCATTGTGATGACTGTTGTTTACTTTCTAGATCGTACCCATAGCACCACGACTCATCACCTGTAATGATTTTGTTGAAAAAATGTGGATCATCTTAGAACTCATCCTTCATTTCGAGACAGGCTTGAACGCGACGATCCCTTTGATCTCTGGTAAGAAGCTTCAGCACGAATTTTGCTGCCACTCTTCGCATCCCCAAATCAATGGTCAAGATGTGCTGAATTGAGCTCCAGGACAACCCGGACAAATTCTCAAGTTGGTCGATTGTCCTGTGTCGATCTTCACTGATGAGATCACGGATTTTGTTGATGTTGTCTTCGCTTCAAGCAGTTGAAGGTCGACCGGAATGGGGCTGATCTTCAACCACCATTTCTCCCCTTTTAAACCGAGAAAACCATTCATACATTTGTGTTTTACTAAGAGCATGGTCTTTGTAGGCTGTCTGAATCATCGCAACAGTTTTCTACTGCGTTCTTGCCGTGCAAGAAACAAAACTTCACTGCCGCACGTTGTTCGCAAGAACTAGCCATTTCCTCATGTCACATCTGCACTGTACGCACAATCAAAGAACTGCCAAAGAAACCACACTTCTCACTGTTGGGTGATGCCGCGTGGCAGAATGACTCAGCAGAGCTCCTACTACAACCCTCTGGTGGCGCAACCTGCTACTACAAGTACCGATGTGCAGCATTACGATTCCAGTTACTTTTGGGTTCCCCCTCGTATACCTAACACTGCCACTCACTACTGCTTCAACATAACCATACTCTCTATTATATGTCTGAAGAGCCCCAAAATAGCGTGAGCACATTGTGTCAAGTTTCCTGCATTGAGAACTTCACACTTGCCACGAAAATTTCCTGCTCATTCCGAGCTCCAATAGTTCACAACAAAACAGCAAAAACACAATGGTCTCGCCAGATAATATAACGACATCTTTCCCTAAATGAGATTTTCACTCTGCAGCGGAGTGTGCACTGATATGAAGCTTCCTGGCATATTAAAACTGTGTGCTGGACCGAGACTCGAACTCAGGACCTTTGCCTTTTGCAGGCAAGTGCTCTACCAACTGAGCTACCCAAGCATGGCTCACGCCCTGTCCTCACAGCTTTACTTCCACCAGTACCTCGTCTCCTACCTTCCAAACTTTACAGAAGCTCTCCTGCACAGGAGAGTGGTTGGTTCTAGGTATCGAGGACTTTGCTGGAGCTATGTAGGTCAAGTGAAAATTGTGTTGAGTTTTTGAGTTCTATATGAATTACTGGTATTGAGGTCTTCATTTGAGATGTATAGGTCACACAAAATGTACAACACCAATAGTTTTCATTTTTGTAATTTTTTTGTGTTAAATTTTGAGGATTTCATTTGCTTGATTTTTGGGTGAAAATTTATGTTGCAGTTATGTCATTATTGCCAGTGATTGGAAGAAATCACCATTCTCTTGAAATTGTGGTTGTTTATTTGTATGACGCCACATTAGTAAATGTACATATTGTGAAGGTGCTGTGAGAATGCTTAATGCCTTGAAGATGCACCTACAAAATGAGTGTCGTTAAACAGTAGCATCACTATCTCCAGCTTCCCACTTGCAATGTGATGCAACATGTGATCAGATTAGCTGGATATGTGCTTCAGCATTTGACAACTTAATACTTTTTCAAATGGAGGATTTTTTACTCATAGGTACTTCATTTGAGGTTGATTTGAATCTTAATTGGCGACAGAATAGTGTACTCTACATACAAAATTCAAGTTACTAACCAGTATGTACTTAACTCTTTTGTAATTTGACATGTAGTGATGATATTCTTCTTAAATTTATTCTTTTCATTAAAGCCAGGTTCTATCAAAAAGTATTCACTAATTCATTCAGTATTTTTTATTTATTTTCAGGAACACATTGCAAATCCAGTACCACACCAGAACTACAGGATTGTAGAACCAAACGTTCTCTGCCTCAATAGCAGTAGTATAGATACACTTTAGGAAAATGAAACTGATTACATTCCACTGTGAAAACCCACTGTCATAAAATGTTTATTGAAGTGGATGACACTTGTATCTCTTTTGTTGGAGTTGCTGTTGCAATGAATGTGATTTTAGCATTATAAAAGAATACCAGCAATATAACCAGGAGAGTAATGTTACATAGTGTGTTTAGCTTTTCACTAGGCAACTGTAGAATCCCTTATGATGATGAAAAGCTTCCTAATGAAGCACAAAACATAAAATGTGGCTACCTATACAACTAAGTATGAGAGTAATGCACATTAAGAAAAGCATTTTGTAAGCAACTTCCTTTCCAACTGGAAAAACAGGTTGCCAAAAACTGCAATACTAAATTCTATACTGTACAGTGCACTCATTGGCACTTGAAGTGTCTGTTTCTATTTCACGAAGTACACAAATCATATGAGTAATGAATCCATTTTGTAAAGATTTCTATTCTTCATATACAAGATATGCCTGTAAGAGTTACTGTTAAGTCACAGTTCCAGCCGTTTCGAACACGCATTATTTTAAAGCAGGGCGTAAGGATGAGCATGGGATACTGCACCCTTTTACTGTTTATGCAGGTGAAACTGGAAGGGAGATAATTCGTCGGCGTTGGCAAGTGTTCAGCGCGACCTGCCAAGAATAAGCAAATACGGCCCGGAAGCTCCGTGGCCAGCTGCAAAGAGTAATGTAGCATTGTATTGTTAAAAAACAAATGGGGAGACTCAAAATAGTGACTGTTTATTACCCGTTGAACTGCTTTTGAGAGTACGTGGACTGGGCGTGGATAGTCAGCCACGATAAAAGCTTATGTATTAATTGTGTTCAAAAATGTGTAATTAACTGATTCTGGGTGCCCGGTAATGTGTGGGCTTACGTCATAAAGTTTAGTTGTTTTTTTGTACAGAGTGGAAATAAGTATGTTCTGGCGTATTGAATGATATTCCAAGAGTAGCGTATTTTTTAAATAAGAAGAGAGATAGCGAGAGAGTGAAAATTTCCCCTTCCTAGCAGTGAAATCTTCGGAGAAGCATCCGGTGCTAGCAGAAAACATCGGCACTGCAAGAAAGCAGAACCAGCATTCTTCAACAAGTAAGTCCACAAAAATATTTAAGCTGTATAGAGAGAGCTTAACATTACACGAGGCCACCGTAAAGTTCATCAGGCAAATCTAGGAAAACTAAAATTACAAATGGGGGCTAGATACCTAGACAAAATGTTAATATGCACATCTTACAATGAAATTATGGAGTAGTATTCATACTAATGCAGTGAGTTTGTTGAGGCGATGAATCCATAAACAATAAACACATTCCAAGTACAGGAAACCTTGGCTAAATAGTGTTATACTGCTGAAGGCCAAATAGAATAAATGAAAAAGTACATGCAAGCTTTCATTGCATTTGCATAACTTTCTGGATTAAAATTATCTTTGACAGATGAATAATATTGAATTCAGTTTGTGTTAATCATCAAAATTTTAATTAATTCAGTGATAAGCATTAAATGAGGGTTGGAACTTAAATAGTGCCCACTATTTATTCACAACTGATACAAAAGAGTTAAATGTTCGCACCAGTTACTGTCCTTCAAAGCAGTCACCAGCGTTATGTAGAACCCATTGCCAGTGATGTGGAAGGCATAGTATACTGCTAGCAGAGCACAGTAACAGGTGCAAATCTGTAACTGTTTTGTATCGGTTGTGAATAAATAGCTGCCACTATTTAAGTTCCAACCCTCGTAGCTCTTGGATCAAACATAATTCCCTCCTTTTGACAAAATGATAGCAAGTTCTAATAACAGTATTTCTTTGGGTTAGTACACACAGTAACAGAACACTGTTGTAAAAGAGAGCAATAACACTTGCACCAGATCTACATCCACGAAGGTGCAATCTAGCATAAATATTTTGTGATATGTACCTAAGACAAAGAGCTACAAAAAAGGACTCTGTGTTAAGTACGTTTAATCTTGTGTAGGAAGGACTTCATGTCAGGACATGATACAAGAAAACATAAAAAAAGATATTTACTTTCACAGTTCCTTTTCATTTTCTGTATACCATTAAGATTAATCAAATATGTGTAATAAGATACCTGATAACAATAACATTACTTCAGACAAACAAAAATTTATGAAGAGACACAAGTGGTACAGCAGCCTGCCAAGAGATGGAAAAGAGCCACCATGGTACAACAACCGAGTTAGAAAATTGCTGCGGAAGCAAAGGGAACTTCACAGCAAACATAAACATAGACAAAGCCTTGCAGACAAACAAAAATTACGCAAAGAGAAATGTAGTGTGAGGAGGGCTATGCAAGAGGCGTTCAATGAATTCGAAAGTAAAGTTCTATGTACTGACTTGGCAGAAAATCCTAAGAAATTCTGGTCTTATGTCAAAGCAGTAGGTGGATCAAAACAAAATCTCCAGACACTCTGTGACCAAAATGGTACTGAAACAGAGGATGACAGACTAAAGGCCGAAATACTAAATGTCTTTTTCCAAAGCTGTTTCACAGAGGAAGACTGCACTGTAGTTCCTTCTCTAGATTGTTGCACAGATGACAAAATGGTAGATATCGAAATAGATGACAGAGGGATAGAGAAACAATTAAAATCGCTCAAAAGAGGAAAGGCCGCTGGACCTGATGGGATACCAGTTCTATTTTACACAGAGTACACGAAGGAACTTGCCCCCCTTCTTGCAGCGGTGTACCGTAGGTCTCTAGAAGAGCGTAGCGTTCCAAAGGATTGGAAAAGGGCACAGGTCATCCCCGTTTTCAAGAAGGGACGTCGAACAGATGTGCAGAACTATAGACCTATATCTCTAACGTCGATCAGTTGTAGAATTTTGGAACACGTATTATGTTCGAGTATAATGACTTTCCTGGAGACTAGAAATCTACTCTGTAAGAATCAGCATGGTTTTCGAAAAAGACAGTCATGTGAAACCCAGCTCGCGCTATTCGCCCACGAGACTCAGAGGGCCATAGACATGGGTTCACAGGTAGATGCCGTGTTTCTTGACTTCCGCAAGGCGTTCGATACAGTTCCCCACAGTCGTTTAATGAACAGAGTAAGAGCATAAGGACTATCAGACCAATTGTGTGATTGGATTGAGGAGTTCCTAGATAACAGAATGCAGCATGTCATTCTCAATGGAGAGAAGTCTTCCGAAGTAAGAGTGATTTCAGGTGTGCCACAGGGGAGTGTCATGGGACCGTTGCTGTTCACAATATACATAAATGACCTGGTGGATGACATCAGAAGTTCATGAGGCTTTTTGCAGATGATGCTGTGGTATTTCGAGAGGTTGTAACCATGGAAAATTGTACTGAAATGCAGGAGCATCTGCAGCGAATTGACGCATGGTGCAAGGAATGGCAATTGAATCTCAATGTAGACAAGTGTAATGTGCTGTGAATACATAGAAAGATAGATCCCTTATCATTTAGCTACAAAATAGCAGGTCAGCAACTGGAAGCAGTTAATTCTATAAATTTTCTGGGAGTACGCATTAGGAGTGATTTAAAATGGAATGATCATATAAAGTTGATCATCGGTAAAGCAGATGCCAGACTGAGATTCATTGGAAGAATCCTAAGGAAATGCAATCTGAAAACAAAGGAAGTAGGTTACAGTACGCTTGTTCGCCCACTGCTTAAATACTGCTCAGCGGTGTGGGATCCGTACCAGATAGGGTTGATAGAAGAGATAGAGAAGATCCAACGGAGAGCAGCGCACTTCATTACAGGATCATTTAGTAATCACGAAAGCGTTACGGAGATGATAGATAAACTCCAGTGGAAGACTCTGCAGGAGAGACGCTCAGTAGCTCGGTACGGGCTTTTGTTAAAGTTTCGAGAACATACCTTCACCGAAGAGTCCAGCAGTATATTGCTCCCTCCTACGTATATCTCGCGTAGAGACCATGAGGATAAAATCAGAGAGATTAGAGCCCACACAGAAGCATACCGACAATCCTTCTTTCCACGAACAATACGAGACTGGAATAGAAGGGAGAACCAATAGAGGTACTCAGAGTACCCTCCGCCACGCACCGTCAGGTGGCTTGCGGAGTATGGATGTAGATGTAGATGTAGATATTTTAAGAGCGGTAACTGAAATTTATTCAGGTAGTGAATAAGCAACATGGATTGCGAACTTCTCAGAACTGTATGGCATAGTCCAAAATAAAAGAACTGTGATTTTACAACTGAGAGATAGTAGAATCCAAAACCTGTACCTTACAATTCTGAAAGTGGCAACAATTGCACACCTATTGCAGTAAACTATACATTAAATCATGAAAAACAAATTATATGCATTTTATGTACTCATGTAGAACTGACAAAAATTGTTTGTGTAAACATTTTGAAATCCCACTTGTGAAATGTGAACAACAATATTTTAGAGTCATTGGCGAATCTAGAAAATGGAAAAAGAAAAATCTGAGCAGGGAAGAGAGAGAGAGAGAGAGAGAGAGAGAGAGAGAGAGCATGCTGGGACATAATAAAGACAGGATAGTGAGCTGGTAGTTGCAGCATCTGCAGGCTATGCTGGGGCAGCTATTGTGCCAGTGGGTAGAAGGTTGTGTAGGGCTGGAGGGGAGCAGAGAAGGTTGAGATCAGGGTGGTGGTATGGGTGGCAATAATCCAGCCAGTGAAGCAGTCATTGAATTTGAGTATATCATGTTGGGTGGCATGCTCAGCAGATGGGTGATCCAACTGTTTCTTGGCCAGTTTGGCACTGGCCATTCATGTGGACACACAACTTGCCAGTGGTTATTACCATGTAGAATGACAGAATGTGGTTGCAGATAACTTGGTAGATCACATGACTGCTTTCACATTTGTCTCTGTCTTTCATGGGATGGGAGATGCCTGAGACAGGACTGGAGCATGTTGTAGTATGGGCCAGGTTTTGCATCTATTACAAGGTAATCCCCATGGGATGATTGGTTCAGAGCAGGGGTGGAATAGGGGCAGACAAGGATATCACGTGAGTTGGGTGGGCAGCGGAATACCTGTGTGTGCGTGTGTGTGTGTGTGTGTGTGTGTGTGTGTGTGTGTGTGTGGAGGGGGGGGGGGATATTTTTCATTTCAGGACACAATGAAAGGTAGTCAAAATGCTGCGATTCTCTGAAGTATCATTAATGAACCCTGATGATGACAGAAAATTTGTTATGAACTATCATTAATGCAATACAAGTCATCCAATCTTAGCATTTTAAGAAAACTAAATTGTGTGGTTGCCTTAGTCTTAAATCAGATTTATGTCTCCAAGAATATATATCCTTTCCTTAGAACATTTTGCAAAAAATAAGTCAATTTTCTCCTAGGACTGCCCAAATGCTTCAATATTAGTGTCTGGAATATAGTACAAAAATATAGTTATGACTTTAAATGTGGGCTGTAATAGTGCAGCTGCTTCCATTGTATTTTCTAAGCTTGTATCATCCACACTAAGGACACACTCTATTGCACAAGGGCTGTAAGCCCACAACCCTGATTTATGTAGTCTCTTCTATGATGCCTCTTCGGTAACACATCAGTCTGAAGTCATAAAGCTGAAAATCTTAATGAGTTCAGGATGGTGTTTGCTGAAAAATGTACGCACCACCACAATTTTGGTTTCACTTCTTCATATATTGTCTTCAAGGTCTTATTGTTGGATGATAACCAATTTCTTAACTTCATATGGAAAAAAAGTTACTACTCAGGATAGACTATAATTATTAATAATAATTTGATTAGTAAAAAGTGTAGTGACCTAGAACTTTTGAAAAGTATATGGAATCATTTTATGCATCTGCATCAGCACTAATCCGTTTATAGGTACAAGTGCAATACTGAACATCATGGGAGATTACACAGTATTCATAACTAATGAGTCAATCAGTTAATGAAGTAAGCCACCTTGTGCATAAAAATTGGAGTAACGGAAGTACAGCAGTCAAAGATGAAATCTAATAAGCACAGAGTCAAAATCTGCAATGTTAAATGTGTCTACTTCTGAACCTTAAGTTAATTTTTTCCACAAAATTTTAACTGTGTTAATGAAAAGTTGGAATGCTGGTCTTTACAATGAGTGGTATCATCCTTACCAAATCTATTTATTAGCTCAGAATATTTTCACTGCTAGTGAAATTTTTAATAACTTTTAATTAACATTGTTTTAAAGAAAACTAATTGTATTTTTGCTGTCATATACTGAGACTACAACTGTAACAATGAAATCTGACCTAAATAACAAATGGGCAGATTTATGCTTACATCACATACAAATATTACTGAAAATCAGAACCAAAAGCCGCCCAGAGAAAGAAAAGAGAGAAAAAAATTATTGGTATTAGTTGGGGTGTAATTAGAGCAGGTGGCAGAAACCAGCTCAATCTGCCACAATATGCCAGGACCATCCCCCATGATATGTAAAGTTAACACATAATGTAGTCTTCTTGGTTACACCTAACAGAATACTAAGATTACCAACTTTATTTTCTAATGACCTGACATTTATATATAAGAATAATCATGAGTCATCACCACAAAGGGGTAAAGGTGAATTCTTAAGGCAACAGCACATCATTGCCTTCACTTTATACATAGTCTTCTGTTATAAGGAGATTGCGTACAAACAACAGCAGCTAGCTCTTGATGGCACTGAATCCAGATGATCCCAGCAAAGTAATTTGCTCAGAACCACCCTTTAAAAAATCACTGTTACTTTCTTGTTCTGGCAGACGCTCATACAATGACTTCTTTGTTTTCATCCAAATTCTGTGAATTTATTTTTTTCAATGCCCTACTAATATAATTGAACATATACTGTCCTGTGAAAGAAGTGTAATTGTTTTCTTTTTCATGGATTTGTCTATGCATTTGTAGCAGTAACAGTAAATATGAAAGGATAACCAAATAATGTATTACTTAAATTTCAGTCATTGAATGGAATGTTAACCAACAGTGATATACTGAAATCATATAATAATACCAGTTAGATCTGCTCAACTATTTATCATTAAATAAACTAGAACTATTTATTGTATGTGGTTAAAAGACAGTATGACATACCCCCACTGCATTTTTTGTAGATTACATATATGTCATGCCCTCATGAGGTACTTGTTTATTATCTTGTATATGCTTTCTGAATTTACCTTACAGTTTGTTTTTATTATAAAAAGTGCACTAAATATGGCACCAACATATACATCATGCTTCTCTACAAATCAATATGTTACATCTAGCTCCAAATAGCTTGGCACCCACACAGCCCCAGGTGTGTCTACCTTTTTGTTATGAAGGAGTGACCAGCTTAGTCTTCAGTAATCTGCTGAGCAGTGTGCTTGGTCCACTATCAGCATTAATTGTTAATGGGGTGATTTTCTTATTAGGCACTCCAGGCAGTTATATTATGTCATACTGTAATGAGCTGTCCGTATAATCTTTTGCAGACTCACTAACTGTAGCTGAGGAGTTCTACTTTTGAGTAGGCCTCATCCGTTGAACTGAATCCCCCTACCAGATACTGCTTGCATGCAATGAAACCCCCACCACATCCACTGTACCCACCCATACAATACTATCTGCACAGGTATGGGACAATACTCTTAACACTCTGCTTCCACATTCAGCTTGGCCACATGCAACCGAACTGTCACCTAGCCACCCTAACCTAATCCTCTGGTTACACTACAGATCAGTCATCACAACAAAATGCCTATTCAATCTGGTTATGTCAGTGTTCATTTAGGGAGATAAAGTAGGTGGTTACACAACCTGAAAATTAATTTGCATAAGAATATAGCATCTGAAATGCAGTGTTACAGAAGAATGGTGAAGATTATATGGATAAGATTATATGGATATACCAGATAACTAAATAGGTGGTACTGAATAAAGAAGAGAAATTAATGCCACAACTAAAAAATGGGACTGACTGTTAGGACACATCTTGAGGCATCAAGGAATCGTCAAGTCAATTTGGTACTGGAGGGAAGTGAGTGGGATAAAAATTATTGAGGTGCACCTAGGTTTGACTACTGTAAGCAGGTTCAAGTGGGTGGGAGTTTTGCCTTACAACAAAATGTAATGAAAGCTGTGCCTTATAACAAAATGTACCCAAGTTTCCTGAGTAAATTAATTACTGTTACAGCCAGTGCTTTAAATGTGATATCTTGATGAATTCGTGCATCAGTACAAATTGTCAGGGTTGCTTCTAAAGGGTATCAAATATACGTCTGTATCGTTATTATTTTCAATTAACTATTCTCAGTTCCAATATTTACTATCAACGAACATTTGATATAATAGTCAGTGTATGTAGACCCATTTATAACACAGTTGCAGCATATTCAAGAAAGTATTAAAAAATAAAAAAACACCATCTGAACAGCCCTTGAAGGCCCAATGGTACTGACTGGCTGCCGTGTCATGCTCAGCCTTCAGGCATCACTGGGTGTGGATACGGAGGGGCATGTGGTCAGCACACCATTCTCCCAGCTGTTGTCAGCTTTCATGACCAGTGTTGCTACTTCTCAGTCAAGCAGCTTGTCAATAGGCCTCACAAGGGCTCAGTGCACCTCTCTTCCCAACAGCACTTGGCAGGCACAGATGGTGACCCATCCAAATGCTAGCCAAGCCCAACAGCTCTTAACATCAGTGATCAGACAGGAACTGGTGTTACCACTGCAGCAAGGCCATTGGCCAAGAAAAATATTGGTTTCATTTGTTATTGTGTTCCGACCAATGGAAACTATGGTGCAATTGTCTTGCACACATTCCTTGGTGTATTACATTACTCACAGACTTCAGCATGTTTACACAAAAAACATTGAATACAAAATAATTTTTAATCATTATGGGCTCCAAATATTTAGGTTTTCTGTGTAATATTGTGACTCCTAGCAAATTTGTATGTTTGCGATATTTTTTATTTGTGTTACAAAATCACTGATTAAAAAATTGGCTATTTAGAAATTGCTTTTCCACAAATAGAGAGTATTAGATATGTATTTCAACACAGGAAGCAAGCTGTACAGGATACTCCTCAAGGCAAAATTAACAACCTTTCGCAGTACTTCATGAGTGGCGTTACTAATGTGATATACTTTATGCACTTGGTCCCTGCAAACCAAGTAGAACCTGGAATATTAGACAATGAATGCCAGTGTAATAAAATCTCAATTAGTACTGTAATGTTTAATACAATTACAATTCCACATTTTGCTCATCTTTACTCTCGGCGAATAATAAATCTGTAAAAATGTAATTGTAAAGATCACAGTACAGTGTGTAGATATACTATCAATTCTGTACAAATTACAGTGAGTACTATTATTAGCTAACAAGAATAGACATTACATTAACCATTGTTGATTAGCATGTTTATGTAGAATATAAGCAAATTCTTCATAGAATTGGGCATTAATACAAAGAAACATCTTTACATACACTTCAAAATAAGAGTTTAAAACTGCATCAGAATAATGGCCAACAAGGGTGAAACTCAAGAAATGTACCAAGAACCATTCTTCACTTGATAGGAAAAATAAAACTACCGGTACCTTAAATACGCACATCGTAAGCTATTTATTTTACATTACTCACCATCCCATGACTGGAATACAGTCATTTTTTGAGCATTGCCATAAGATACTCTTCCTGTGCATGTATCTTAAATAAACCAAAAATCTGTAGTCATTCATGAAGCACTTAACGATGTCTTCTGCTGTATTTTATGCACATTCCTCAAGCATGCAGCATCAGTATTTGGGCATAGTCTGACAGCGTTAAGACAATACACAGGAGTTGAAGTGGATGGGATAACTTCTGTGAATGATGTTACTTCCCATGTTTTGGTGTGGGAAGTTCTGTTGAATCATAGTTAAAATAAGACACCTCTTTTAAATTACGCATTTCTACTTCATTAACGAAGTTACTATAGGTGAGCATGGA
Source organism: Schistocerca nitens (assembly GCF_023898315.1). Classification (NCBI taxonomy): domain Eukaryota; kingdom Metazoa; phylum Arthropoda; class Insecta; order Orthoptera; family Acrididae; genus Schistocerca; species Schistocerca nitens. Next base: position 708,620,512 of record NC_064614.1, on the reverse strand, counting down.
GTCAACCTATTTACAACAAGAATTGTCACACTCGTTCATGTACTTCATTGAGAATCCTATATAATTTCGTTGCGAGGAGCATACGATCTGCAGAGTTGAAAGCAGCCTGACCCCTACTGAAGGAGGCCTGGCACCTACTGAGCAGCCCACCACCGGCGAGCACACGCAGAGTCATGATTGGTGCAGGTCAGTGTGCAAATGGGTGTCACAACAGCCTCCCAAATTAAAGATCACTCTCAGCAACACAAGAGACACTGACACCTCAGGTGCACATCCACAACGATCACCCTGCAATGAAAGGTAAAAAGGTGGGGAAAAGATTAGTCCCACAAAGGCTGGAACCTGAGAAGAAACCACAAGGCATAAAATTATTTACTTGCAATTTTCTCATAATTTTTTCTTTAGCTATACATGTACCACATATAAATTCAATGTTCTTGTCTTTTCTTTAGCTATGTATATTATTTATGTGCAAAATTTGTAACAGCAATCTAAAGAAATAACTTAAAATGGTAAGATTGAACAAAAGAAACTACCCGCTTTTTTTAAGAGAAGGGATATAAATGCAATAAAAATAAAAGTTGTTAAAACCTATGGCTGGAAAGGGTAGTTAGCATGGCCTCAAACAGCTTGCTCCTCCCCCTAATGGAGGAGACTGGGGGGAGGGGGGGGGGCTTGGATAGCAGTGGAGTGATTTGCATCTCCTAATATTATTAAAAATAAGATACAGTGTTAAGCCACGCTGTTAATGATATGCCATACCCATGGTTCTAAATATGTGTTACTCAGGCAATATAGTTGATAGTTATTTATCTATGTTATTTCTTTGAGATAAAAATGTTATTTTAAAACCAGTTAAGAATAATCAATGGACACCCTGTACCTTGTTGTCTTTCCTATACCCCAGGAAAATTAAGAAAAATAGGGGAAATAATGTATAAGATTTTGAAACTTTAGGAAAATACTCATACTGGATGTAGTAGTGAGAAATAGAAAAGTTCTCTCCCCTGATGGGTGAGTGTCTGCCTCCACCAACCCAATTCAATTTTTTGAACTTTATTTTTCTGTTTTTATGAAAAACAGTTCATCTTTCAAAGACATCTATTATGACAAAAAATATTTCTAGTGAAATTCTGCTCAAAGAAGTTCATATGCATGTTTTAACCAAGATAAACACATTAGGATTACAGAAGACCACTCACTGAAAAACAGAAGTATTGAGTTGTTGATAGACACAAACAAAAGAAAGAAAACTTGCTTGTGGGAGGGAGGGGTGGCAGGTATATGAGCTGGCACAATTGTAGCATCCAGAGGGAAGGGGCACATGCTGAAAGCAACTTGACTTGAGAAGGGTGACAGGATAGAGGGGACAGAAATTGTTGGGTTGAGGGTGTGGGGACAGCAGGTTACTGTAGGTTGAGGCTGGGATAATTTCAGAAACAGAGAATATGTTGTAAGGATAACTCTGGTCTGTGAGGTTAGAAAAGCTAGTGGTTGAGGGGAGGATCTATATAATCTGGGTTATGAACCAGCCATTTTATGTTCAGCTGCATGTTGGGCCACAAGTACGGTCTACTTTGCTTTTGGCCACAGTTTGGGAGTGGCCATTCATCCTGGTGGACAGCTGGTTGGTAGTCATACAATACAGAAAGCTGTGCAGTGACTGCACCAGAGCTGGTATATGATGGCTGCCTTCACAGGTGGCCCAGCCTCTGATGAGGTACGTAGGATAAGCCAGTGACTCGACTAGAGTAGTAGGTGCTGGTGGGTGGATTAGGCAGAACTTGTACTTTGGTCTGCCACATGAATATGATCTCTGTGATAAGAAGATGAGAGTGAGAGTAGCACAGAGAGAGACTAGGATGATATGTAGGTTGAGTGGGCAATGAAACACCACTTTAGGAGGGGTGTGAAGATTCTTAGGTAGGATGTCCCTCTTTCAGGGCCCTGGTGAACAATATGGTTCATTTGTTCCAGTCTAGAGTGATATTGGGTGATGAGGGGCACTCGTTTCAGATGATTCTTAGGGATGGTGGGAGGACTGGAGATGTGTGAGGATACGGCATAGGAAATTTGTTTGTGGACTAGATTGGGGGAATGTTGCTGTCTGCGAAGGCCTTTGTAAGCCCTTCAGCATACAGAGCAAGTGTGTTCTCCTCAGGTGGCTAAGCTGTATGTAGGGGATTTTTTTGTGTGGAAGGGATGGCAGCTGTCGAAATGGAGGTACTGTTGGTGGTTAGTGAGTTTGATGTTGACTGAGGTGTGGATGGAGCCATCAGAGAGGTGGAAGTCAACTTCCAGGAAGGTGGCACATTGTGTAGAGGAGGAACTGGTGAAGCAGACAGGAGAAAGGGTGTTGAGGTTCTGAAGGAATGTAGATAGGTTGCCTTGGCCCTGAATCCAGATCGTGAAGATATATCATCAATGAACCTTAACCAGACCGGGGGTTGGGAGATGGATCATTTAATGTTTGTGGAATGACTCCATAACTGTAATCTTCAGTCAATTTGTATTCTAAACATATTTATAGTAACTGTATCTCAGTCTAGGAGTCATTCATTGACTTTCTGCAGTAAATTCTACAGTGAAAATTGGGATTTCTCTGAAGAATCTAGAAAACTGCATACTTCTTGCAAAGTGGCATAAACTTGGTACCAATAGTGTGGCCCCCATTTCAAACAGAGGAAGGGTTTGACACTAATTTAGCATAGCAGTCTTGATGACAACAGTCTTTTGCAGTTACTGAACACAAAACATTGTTGATATGTTCAGCAACTTTTCTGCAAAAATCATAATCACATTTCTCTACTTTCTGAGGCAGTGTGCATTTCAGAGTTAATTGTATCATTGACATTAATATCTTAGTGAAACTCTTGTGTGGGGGTTCAGTGATACAGAAAAGTGCCTAACACCAGCCAGATGCATGTCTAAAGATGTTGCTGAGGTATCCTGTCACAGTACTGCATAGCAGAAGAGAGATCAGGCTGACATTGAAACCCTGTGGCAGCATCATGTTTACTGCTACAAATAAACTACAGTGGTGCTATCTTTTTGTTTGGTCATCAGCCTACGCAGTTGCAGATATGAGATGACAGTGTAAACTTTCACATGAGGGCCCCCCCCTCCCCCATTCACCAGCCATACACCATGAAGTGAATTGTCATATAACCATCTCTCAACCACATCATTGACATTTACAATAGCTATGGCTTAAGTTAAACAATCAAGTCAGTGCCCCCAACTAGACATTTCCATTTCAATGACAGAAATTTTGTCATTAATGTTATCTTGTTAACTACACAGAAGCAGAGTCTCTATTAAGAAGTTATTCTTCCCAAACATGTTTGCAGACATAAGTAAATTATTGCCCAGATTATCCTAAAATGATGAATTTATTGCCTCACAAGACCTGCAATTCCGGCAGCCATTGCTCCTGAAGCATAAACCAGGCAAGTAACATAGCCCTATGATATGTTATATTATTTTAAACTGTATTCATCCAAGACAAAAGAAGTGACTTCATTCTTGTAGGTTTACGTCCAAATCAGTTGATGGCCTATGATAAAGAATTTCCATCATCATACTGCGCACACATGATAAACAAGTGAATTCACAGTCTTAGCCACAACCCATTTCATCTTCTGTATCTCTCTCACTGTAATGTTACTGGAAACTTATTACCTATAGGCATACTGTCACTCAAGACACAAATACAATGTAACTGACTTTGCTTTTGCATAAATTTAAAAATTTGCACAGGCACAGATCATTGTTGTGTGGAGAGCAGTTCTTGTACCAAGACTTCAGCTGGAATGATCTCTTCAATTACAAACTGTTGCTCACTAGAAAGTGGTGCATCAACATGGATGCCGTCTTGATAGTTATTCACAGTGCCAGCTGCTCCACCAATTGTCGATTCTCTGCAAGCCTTCCTGCACTTCGCTGTAATCTTCCAGCTTCTAAGCCTCCATATAGACAAATAGCCTCACGTAGCTACTGAAGCTCCAGTTAAGCAGTATTTCATTCTTTTATAGTTACACGGAATTTCCATATTTTTTTTTTTTTTTAGCTTGTTTGATTTAAGCACTATTTTTTCCACCTCCATTTGCATTGTAAGGAAATGAAAATCCATCATTCTGGCAGAAACAGCTGTGCCACGCATGCCAGCTGAAGAAAGTCAGGAAAAGAAAGCAGATAAACTGAAATAAATAATATCCATGAAATCAAACTTACTATACCGTACTTCAATTGCCACTAAAATCTTTTTATACATATTTTTTAGTTTGGGAATAATTCTCAAACACACTGATGAACAGAAACTGTCATGAATTTCAATTAAGAAGAAAACTACTTCTGCAAAAACACTTTGTGTAGTGTAAGCCAACTTTTGGTCAAAGAATCTGTCAATTTAATATCAGTTTCAAATTTATGCCCTGAACAAATTTCCTCTCTGTTTATTTTTTTTTATTTATCACTAATTTGGTTTGAGTCAACATTCAGTTGGCTGCTACTCAGCCACAGATCTAATGCAAAAAGCCTTGTGGAAGATTGTGTCCATCTTGATGGAGACCATATAGTAAGAGATAAGCTCCACTCTTGGCAAGATATCCATTGCATGTACTGTCTGTTGGTAGAAACCTGATAGTCTGTTCTTACTACTGTGGTCAATGGGACATTAAACACTGATCTTCACACAATGGAAAATCTGTTATGTGATAATGACAATGTTATGAAAATTGTAGTTACTACTCACCATATAGCGGAGATATTGAATATATGTTGCCTAATTGTGATGAATGCCTGTTTGGCTGAAAGCTTTGTTTGACAATCTATTAGTTGTGCCTAACTGTGAATCAGTGGTGAGTAGCAACTATCCTTTTTATAATATTGTCAAACATTAATCTTCCTTTTTTAATGCTGTGAGATGACAAAGCAATCCAGGTACAGTTATTGGTGTCACTATTTTAAACCAGAAAACTGCTTTTGTTGTTATAACCAGTGCTTGATTTGTGATGGTGTACCGTACTGATACCTCTGATAAAAATCCATTAAAATAATGTTTTAAGACAGTAATTACAAAAAGTCCCTAGTAGGTCATAGTACTGGTATTACTACTTCTTTACAAATCAAGCACTGGTCATAACAGTTGCTACTTCTGCTTGTTCTGTTTCTGAAAGATTATGTCATATCCAAAAGGTCAAACCAAACTGAACATATCTAGAAGAAACTGTTGTAAATTAGTGTTCATTTTCATAGCCCATTATGTACTCTCACAGACTGATCAATTCAAAGTTACAAGCAGATAAGAGGTGATGTGTGGAAAGAACACATAACAAATAAGAAGCTGTGTATCATTGCTGAATGTGTTACAGTTGACTCATTATACCTTATTCTAAACATATACACAGTGAATCTTTGATGAGGTTTCTAGGACAATGGATATTCAGTATTTGTTCATCCCATTCACATTCGGATTGCTGGAAGTTATGCAGTCAAAAAGATTGGTTCAGTAACATCTGAACTTCATGGAATATTTCCTCGCAACACAAGAGAAATGTAGATTCAAGTAGCAGTCCGGCTGAAATTTTCATATGTCACTAATAGGTGTTACATTTATACCTAATACAGCTGATGTCTAACAGTTCACAGTAAGTGAATAAATTTTGAATAATTAAATATATTATAACAAAACATTCAACATTCCATGCAGAACCAACTATACAATATTTTAATTTCATACTTTTCACAGCTTTACTTTTGAAGAAATGTAAGCAACTCAGTCAAAAAATATTATCCTTGGACCTATAATGATTAGTGGATGGACCAATAAACTCTTCTCAAAATTGCGTGCACTCCGCCCCCCCTCCCCCCTTCCAAGAGACACACACATTATACAATGATTCTGTAATTACTTTCTCTGGGCAGGGGTGGGATCAGGTATTGTGAACAATATACACATAAAATGAGATGATATAACATATGTAACAGACATAACTCCTTTTGCAATAAACAAATTTATTGTACTGCAGTTGTTTTTAACATGTCAAATTCAAAAATTACATTCATTGCAACAGTTACGCGAACACAAGAAATACAAGTGTCATCCACTTCAATAAGCATTTTATGACAGTGTGTTTTCACAGTGGAATGTAAACCATTTCATTTTCTTAAACTGGCCGGCGCAAAACCAAGTGCCGCCCTGTGCGAGCTGCTAAATTTGATTCGCAAGTGACGTTGCTTTGTGAGCGGTCATGCCATCGAATTGTTCTGATATCTGAACCAGTACATAATAAACGCCTCCAATTTGAAACCTCAGGGGAGTAAGTGCATTGATGTGACTTTCCCACCTAGTATCACTCAGTGGCTTAGCGACAGGTTAGGCGGATACTTCTTCAAGACATCCCAATGTCGAACGGAGGACGAGAAGAAGTCATACAAGCTTTTCGCTGTCGAAAACATGGAAACAGCATATTTAGAAGACATAGCGGCATCATTTACAACAAGATTCAATGAGTGACTGCTACATGGTCCATAAAATGCTATCTTGTTCATATCTGAAATTCTTTTCTGGAGACCAGACTTCTTTCCTTTCCTGTCTGCTCCATTGTCGTATCCTTGCCCTCTCATATTACACAATAAGATGTTTTTATCTTCCAAGAACTTGAGTACGACCTGCCTCAAAGTGGAGCTTGAAGAATTGGGCACTGGAAGAAATCCCAGGAAATGCTCCCGAATTCGGACATCATATGTCACATAGAGTCTTATCTCCTGGATGAAACATACCACAACTGTCATCTGCTCAACTTTTGAAATATCTGGTGTGCAGTACAGAATTATACTGTAATGCTTTGCAGATTTCATCATTAATAGAATGTTGTTGGTTATAGTTGATCCAATAAGATGAATTATTTCATTCTGTGTTTCTTTTCCAAGATAATGATGACCCTTGTTCTCACCTTGCTTTGTTCTATGCAGGTGCTCCATCATCACAGTGTCGAACTTCCCGAATAATTCAACGAGTTTCAAGAAGTTTCCATTGTCAGGCTGAAAGAGTGTATCTGTTTTTCCTTTCAAAGGCAGACATTGCGACCCAGGAAATGAATTATTGCTATTAAGTGCTCAAGAACATTTTTCCAATGTTCGCTTTCAGTATTCAGAAGCCTTTGATGATGGGCGTCGACAGTTCATGACATTTTCAGTCCCTCGGAAAACACGATCCACTTTTTATGCGAATTAAAATGCTCAGTAGACTTCCTGTGACTTTCGAGATATGAAGCAAGGTGCCACCAGTCGCTTATACCGTTCTTTGCAATTTTTACTGTAGATGATGAAGTTTAAGAGAACCGTCCGAAACAACCAGTCCGGAATTAAATGGGATACCAAAGCTCTGAGGAATGATGGAGACGCATTTGAAGATCGCAAAGGCTGTGGATACTGCGGTCGTGAATACCAGAGTAGGAAGTTCAAGTGAAGAAGAGTGGACATCTCTAAAAACAGCAATCACAGATGTTGGGATGATAAACATACGAACAAGGAACGTAAATACAAAGAAACCACGGGTAACAGAGGAAATACTTCATCTGATCGATGAAAGAAGGAAGTATAAAAAATGTTCAGGAATACAGAAATACAAGTCACATACGAATGAAATAATTAGGAAATGCAGGGAAGCTAAGGCAAAAACGCTGCAGGAAAAATGTGAAGAAATTGAAAATGAAATGATCGTCGGTAAGACTGATTCAGCATATAGAAAAGTGAAAACAACATTAGCGGAAATTAACCCGGCACTAAACTCAGCTGGTCTGTCAGACCACGGAGAAATCTTCACATTAATACAATGTCTGAAACTTGCTTAAAAGAAGCCATCTTGTCGGCACATATAAAAGATAACATAAGAGTCGTCTGATGGTAATTAAAAATCGATGTAATCTGTACGGGTCTGAAAGAACAGCTACGTGTTTGACATTTGTGCGTCCTGTTCCCAGGCGCGTGCACTGCCGGGTTAAAAGCAACGGTGGTATCATTAAGAGTGCAGTGGGAATTCCACTGCTAAGCGCAAAGGAGAGGGCAGATAGATAGGAAGAATACATTGAAGGACTCTTATTAGGGGGAAGACGTGTCAGATGGAGTGCTAGAAGAAGAGATGAGTGTTGACATGGAAGACATAGGGGATCCAGTATTAGAGGCAGAATTTAAGAGGGCTTTGGAGGACTTGAAATCAAATAAGGCTGAGGGGATAGGTAATATTCCATCAGAATTTCTGAAGTCATTGGGAGAAGTAGCAACCAAACGACTGTTGAACTAGGTGAGTAGAATCTATGAGAATGAGTAGAATCTATGAGACTGGCGACGTACCATCAGACTTTTGGAAAAATATCATGCACACAATTCCGAAGATAGCAAAGGTAGATAGATGTGAGAACTACCAGACAATCAGATTAACACCTCATGCATCGAAGATACTGACGAAAATAATATATATATAAGAATGGAAAAGAAAATTGGGGATCTGTTAGGTGACTATCAGTTTGGCTTTAAGGAAGGTAAAGGCACCAGAGAGGCAATCATGACACTGCGACTGATAATGGATGCAAGACTGAAGAAAAATCAAGACACTTTCATAGGATTTGTCAATCTAGAAAAAGCATTCAACAATGTAAAATGGTGCAAGATGTTCGAAATTCTGAAGAGAATAGGAGTAAGCTATAGAGAAAGCTTATCCATCGACTCTTTGATTTGGTCTGAATGTCAAATATGAAGGTAAAAAACCAAAGCAGCTAAACAATGTAGAAGTCTATCATAAATAACAGTGCCAATATATGCGTGACTTTTTAATATTTCTTTGAATTCAAACAAATTTTATTGCCACGGAAACCACATTGCGCACACGATGTTGCTTTAGAGTAGACAATACTAATGATGTAAGAGCTAGAGAATTTAGAGTTAGCCTATCTGTTTGAAAAAAATTTCCCATAGAGAGATACAATGTGTATCAAGAAACATATCGCAACCAGATATGACTGAAACTGAAGTGCTCAGAGCTTGTTTTACAAATGCAAATTGACTAGTGTGGTATCGCCAGTTTTAGTGAACCTTGAAAGCACAATGCACGTAGATCTTATATTAAAAAGGGAATGAGCATTAAAAGGACGCTTTCAATCGAAGGTGAAAAATACATAAGCGACTTTGCATTCAACGTCTGCTATTGACACGTTTTTACACAATAATGCCCATTATTAATCTGGATGGTTCATTGTTACCTGTGTGAATGGATCAGAAGCTTTGGTTCACACCTGATAATATGAGCTTTACGTACAGAAAAAAGTGTGAAGGGATCATCTATGTCTGGAGGGGGGGAAAAAAGAAAAACTGTAAGAGAGAGAGAGAAATAAACATCTAGCATTTTTCACAGGTCAGGCTTTATTTCCGTTTTAAAGAAAGTTATTGTTGTCGTTCTGTGTTCTGTATTCCATACAAACGCTTTAAGAAATGCAAGAAAATTCTGCTGGATTTCATTAACCCGGAGAGTCTCAGGGGAATGCACGAAGGAACACTTCGTACCTCATGTGGCAAAACAGCAGATAGTAGTACAGTGGAAAAATTCAAAGATACTATCAATATCTCTCTTCTACTTGGCACGTTCATCAAAGTTAACACAACTTGCTTTTATCAAAAACATTCATCTGAGATTATAATGAAATTAGCGTCACTTTGACATTTATCGAATGTGATGACATTTAGGATAAAACAACTGATTTCATCTTCAATACTTTTAAATCGTATGTGTAATTTTAACTGGTACGTCTGTTATAAACAATATGGCAAACAGCCAAATCCCCTTAGATAGCATATCGAATTTTACTGAAATAAACAATAAAGGTGGTACAATTATCAATCACAAGTATGTTCATATTTATTAATTTTAGTAAATGAAATGTAGTTGTGAGAAAGAAGAATTGTATGACTGGCACTGTAGATGAATAAGTTCATATTATTTTTAATAATCAAAAGTTAAACTCTGGTTTTTTATGTACTCGTTAACAACAAGATTGATAATTTTAGTATCTTCCATAGGGACGCTTTTGGCGACACCTATGTCGATTGAAACGTATAGTGACATATGCATGACTTTCCACAGATTTTGATATGTATGTATTGTTATAATGTAGTTTTATCTACTGCTATGAATTTCAAATCAAAAAACTGACTGCGAAAAAAATAAAAAAACAGTCCATAAATTACGCAGATTTATGTAAGAAGCGTCAAATCAAAAATAGTGCGATTCTATTGCGAGAAAAACGGGGAAAATGTTTAACAACCTGATAAAACAAAATAAGAGTTTCATTCAAACATGAATGAATCGTAGCTGCTTGTGAACCATGAGCATGAGCACAGGAAACATATTGCTATTACAGAACACATGACTCATCTTCCTTGATGTACTACCGAGCACTTCCTCTTGCTACACAGCCACAGATGAACTGGTAACTGTTGAGTTTTGCAGGGCCGTGTAACTGTGAATGCAGCTTCGGCGAGCCTTTGAGGGGGGCAGTCAGCCTCATGGTCGACAGGATTAGTGTCGTCACCGAGGTCCTTCTGCAGTTTGGCAACAGACATCACGGAGGTGCGTGTACGGTCTGGGTTACTTCCACTCACCAGCTAACACAAACACCTACCACTACGAAGGTGTGTGGCGATTTTGAAACATGATGGAAAGCCGACCAGGATGGGGAGGTAGTCGAGTCATCACTACCAATGAACTTGTGCTAAATTATTTCTCAGTATGATAACCAGGTGATGCCGAAAGTGTACATGGTGTGTTCAGTTCTACATCGCTCTCATAAGGGCTCGTGCTTCAAAATCCTAACCCCCAAAAGTTTGGCCAAGTCGTAATTTCCCTGACCTGGCGAGAGCACAATTAAGCCAAAAGTATCTATGTTCTTTCAAAACCTCAAATCTGCTAATAAATTGTCGACTCAGTGGAGATAAAAGAATAAGGTAAAAAGATTTGATATGGCAATTACCATAGCAAAAGTAATGAGACCAGTAATATTAACGACGAATCTTGTTTATAGGTCTATGTGATAATTGTTATTAAATAGGTCTAATATGACTTTCTGGGTACTTTGTTAAGGTAATATTTTGCAACTGTTGCCATAAGCTAATATAACAAGTAAATAATATTTACTTACCGTGAATATAGAGTATACGTTTACATGCCCAATTAAACAAGAAATACGTCAACTGGATCTAACCACAATCGCATTTTATGCATTTGCAGTAAGATGAAGATGTCAAAACTGGTTTGCAAGGTTATGTGCTCTCGCTCTCTGATAAAAAAACTTCATGGAGTAAGGAGGTTTAGCTTAGGTAATATATATTAGCTGAGCACTGCCAAGAATAAATTAGTAGTAGTAGTAGTATTATTTTTCAAAAGTTTATCTAAAAAGATAATACCGGCTGCGGCGCACATTCTGTTTCGAGCAGACTGCACATCTACGACATAGTCTGCGTTTCTTGGACTGGTCACTTGGAGTGGCATGAGGAAAGTGCCTCCCAGTAAAGCGAAGATGATTCTCGTCATCAGAGCGTCTTCCTTTACTATCTCTTCTACGTTCTGTAGCAAATTTTTCAACAATTTCTCGTACCAGACTGGCCGCGGCGCAGCGTTATTTTTCCAGAACATTTGCGCCCCCCTTGCTCTTGCGCCCCTGGCGGGGCACTCCTGCCAAGCCCTAGGTACACCCCTGGATACAAATAAACAATCACAATTTCAAAAGAATAGTGATTTCTTCCACTCACTGGCAATAATGACATTACTGCAACACAAATATTCACCCAAAAATCAAGCACATGAGATCCTCAAAATTTGGACCAAAAAATTACAAAAATGAAAACTATTGGTGTTGTAAATGTCGCATGACCTATATACCTCAAATGAAGACCTCAATATCAGTAACCCATACAGAACTCAAAAACTCAACACAATTTTCACTTTATCTACATACCTCCAACAAAGCACTCGATACCAGGAACCAACCACTCTAAAACATGGTGTTGCAAATTTCACTTCACCTCACATAGCACAAGCAACGCCATAGATACCACACTTTCACTTACTCTATCTAACCAAAGTTCTCAGTACAACAAACCAAACCATGCTCACTTGACTAATATCAGAAATGTATCCTAACCAATGATGGTACATCAGTACCCAAGATACCTACCAATAACAATCCAACAATTACCGAACACTAACAAAGAAATTCCGAAAATTCATGAAAACTTTCATAACCACCAATTTCAATATACACAAACAACATCGCCCATTGCAACAAGCAATGAGCTACTCATAAATATCTGCATCTTCATCATAACAGAAGAAAAGAGAAAAATATTAAATCTCCAACCACGAGAAACACATGGCACTAATATTTCCAAAAATAAAAATAAATCCATCAGGCAAAATATACAAATTCAAAGTAACTCACCAGAAAGCCGGCACAAATTCTTTCAATAGCAACTTGAAACATTCAGTTCATGTCAAACAACTCACTACCAAACATCCAGCACAAGAGAGCGCCACCAAATACTACAACACACAATCAACAAACACGAAAACTCAAAAACAATATGGCTCACCATGACACACAGGTCAAAGCAGATGGGTGTAGCATCAGCACCTGACCTTGTGCGAATAACCTCACATTAGTCTCAGATAGGAAATAGTGATGAGGCAATGTCTGCCAATTGGCAAGAAACCTGGACTAAATCATCAATATTGAAACTTAATTACTTTGGAACATTTGTTCAGAGTTTGCATCTTTTTGGTACAACCCAAAAAGGTCAGTACTGCCTGATTTGCACTTAGGAGATCTTTCTCACTGTACTGGCCCACAAACAGTACTGACAGCATACTTTTATTCAATATGTTCTAAAGCATTTTCTTTCTATGCAGCGCACCTAAGACCCAAAAATTGTCCATTCTAACATTGAAATTCCAATACTTACATCATAAACCGTTTACTCCCTAATGGTACTTATGATTAATAATAAAGAGTGAATTTACTAGACACTGACTTGATTTGCGAATTTTCTAAATGTCAGATGAGACATTCATATGAATCCTTACCTGCTATTTCAGCATCTTGTTTTGCAAATGGAAATTTCCCACAGTATCTCCAGTTTTGCTGCATTTCTCTTCCTGTTTTTAGACTGTTTCATCACTATATACTTCAGTGACTAAAAATAAAGTTCAACTACTCCATTACTTAACATCTCAACATGTTTAAACGAGAGTTACCTTTGAAGAAGCCTTCAAACAGCCACTACAACAGTAGTAAGTTGCATACAACACAGCTATGAAGCTAAATCTGCCATTTGTAATGTTCATGAGTACAACAGTACATGTGCAGCTTGAGTACATACGTCACAGTATTAAATAAATCCTATACATTTATATTCTATGGGAAAATACGATATTCTAACCACAATCATTTTCACCGATCAGCTTATTTGCCTCCCAGAATGCGAATATACATTACTTTTCCGACGACCACCTACAGACTGAATTGCATAACTTAAAACATGTTTTCGGGGAAAATGGATACAGCAAAAGAGACATCACAAACGCTTTAATGGGCCGCCGACGATAGACAGCTGGTGAACCAGTAGAAGAGGCCAGACGGACAGTATTCCTGCCATACTGTGGAGCAACTAGCAGTAAGTTAGGACGTCTGCTGCAGAAACAAGGCTAAGACCAGTGTTGCGGCCCGCCCCCAAGATACGAGACATATTGCGCCCTGTTAAAGACGACATTGCTCTTCGAGTGTCCAGTGTGTATGATGTACCTTGTCAATGTGGCAGCATGTATATTGGACAAACAATTCGCACGGTTGGGGAGCGTTGTAATGAGCACAAGCGCCATATAAAACAAAGGGAGCTTGGCAAGTCAGCCATAGCGGAGCGTTGCCTAGAAAACGGACATAAAATACAGTTCGAAAATACAAAAGTGTCGGCTCATGCGTCTAAATATTAGGACTCCGTTATAAAGGAAGCGGCTGAGATTTGTTTAAACAACATCAATTTCAACAGAGACTAGGGATAAACACTCAGCACAGCATGGGGGCGGGTGTTGGACATCGAAAGAAAGCAAAGACAGATGCACGACGCGGGAGCGGCAGTTTCAAACGTGGCGCCTGCCCATGGCGCCACCTGGAGTCACCGGTGCTGTCATGGGCAATAGCTCCGCTAGCTGCCCGGGGTCGATTTACACGTGCACCACATTGGGTCGATCTGATTGGCTGCTGCGAGGCCCACGAGAAAGATAGGCCGCGGCGCGTACGTCACGAAGGTAGTCCTGAACTCACTCGCTCGCTCAGCAGACAAAATGCGTTTCTAAACCTGTTAACTCGCAGCTGGGCGTGTAAGTACTAACGAGAATTGCATCTTCCATGGGAATCTGCTATTCTGAAGTCTTACTGATTAACCGTACTACAGCAAAATTTAAGATCAATACTCGAAATAAATGGTATAACGGCTTGTTTATAGCATTTAGTCTCTTCTGCTTAACAGTACCGGTACTCATTACGTACTGGAGGTGGTGCCTTATGCAACTGATAATCATTTTAGCATGATTTTATTTTATTGTACATCAGGACAGCCACAACAAATTATAAGTAGGCCCATGGACTTCCCATCATTATAGGACTAACAACAGTAAGGTTCGATAATAGCAGATTTCAGTAGAAGATTCAGTTTTCGTTTGTATGGGTACGGACACGCCTAGTTACGAGTTAACGGGTGTAGAAACGTAGTTTGTCTGCTGATTTGAGCGAGCGAGCGAGCGCAGGACTACCTTCGTGACATACGCGCCGTGGCCTGTCTTTCTCGTAGGCCTCGCGGCTGCTGCTACTGATGCCATCATGCTTGTATAAGCGAGAAATCGTAGCAGCCCCAGCAGTCAGTGAACTCCTGACGACGATGGCGGAGATGGACATCGAAAGCTCGAGGATTTTATTTGAATTGACGCTGTTGGAAAACCGAGAACGCTTTATTCATGTATGCCGTCGCAAAAGACTCCGAGGACATATTACTTTCCTGTTTCCTCTCCAACAATTTTGCTTTCTGTCTCTTAGAAATCACAATAGCACAAAGCCTATTGCTGATTTACTACAATAATACCATGCTGAACCCACCACCTCGATGAAAACACAGATCTTTCTGCCAGCCAAAAATTTTGTCTTCAAAGATAATACTCGCAACGCTGTCTACTGGACGTGGTAACTTCTGTGAACTATGTCACTTACCGCGTTTCACTGTCGCTAGTCTTTCTTTTTCAAATTGATAGACAATTTAATTTTGTCCACCTCATTTCAGATATACAACCGTACAAAATTTTAAGATCTAATCGATGCAGACGATTGACAGTAAACATTTAATGACGTTAGCTACGAGATTGTTTATCCCACCGTGAGTTATTTATTATTCTTTGATTGTTTTCTTGCAACAGTACTCTCCACGATCTGGCAAACATAAATGGTACCTGATGGAGAGAAAGTCTTTTTGTGTTTATAATAATATTTCTACATGATTGTAGAAAAAGTTATCATACTTTTGCGTTCCAGTCATCAGCAAATTTTCTAGAGACATGAATTATGGTGAAATAAAAGTAAAAAGAGTCAAATCTCATAGATTCAGTGGACAGCTTGTTCATGAGGAAACACTTTCGAATACCGAATAATTGTAGCTTTCTCCACTGAAAGCAGTGCAACATAAATATGGTTCAAATGGCTCTGAGCACTGTGGGACTTAACATCTGAGGTCATCAGTCCCCTAGAACTTAGAACTACTTAAATCTAACTAACCTAAGGACATCACACACAACCATGCCCGAGGCAGGATTCAAACCTGCGACCGTAGCGGTCACGCGGTTCCAGACTTAAGCCCCTAGAACCACTTGGCCACTACGGCCGGCTACATAAATATGGCATTTCCTGCAAGAGAAGTATATATTTATGCTGCTGCATCTTGCTATTATGATTGCTACGTTTATTTACATGTAAGAAATTTCTATGGAGTCTATGATAATGTTACATCAGATGGCCACTTGTTATGACTTCTGCAGTACTCGTTAGCAGCAAACACAGTGGCTGCACCAAAGACTGAGACGGCACGGTGTTTTACAATTATTTATTGAGCTTTCTTTACAATTTCTCCCTTGTCGTCGCTGCCCAGCCCTGCGGATCCTTCCACCTGGCTGCTGCTATGTAGATTCTCCGACAATGTACGCAACGCGTGCCACCAGTGCTCCGCTGAAGTCAGGATGCCCTGTGGTTGGGATGAACTCATCGCTGCTCGGCAGCCCAGTATGGCACCCCCACGGAGCCGCATCACCGTGAGGAGAGGTGCTGCCGCCTGCTGCACCGGCAGCTGGGAAGCCGTCAGTCGCAATGTTTGCGAGCTCCTGTCATAAACGGACCATGCACGGTATTGCCATGGAGTCCGGGTGTCAGTCCCCGGCAGCGTCTGTGCCCAAGACCATGTTGCGGCCGGTCCTGCTGGAAGTTCTCGCTGTAGTTAGTCCGCCATGGTGCTGACCGGACTCGGGCCGACCCCCAGAGCTGAAGTTGATATCTGGCGGTGAACAGATGACTCCTGCGAGCTGGAACAGACTTCCGGAATTGTCACCTACGAAGACTGAACGTTCGGACATGGACTACGTCTGTCCTCAGATCCGAACTGCTTCCTAATGGCTTCTGTCCATTGCTGCCTGCGCTCCACTATTTAGATCCGGCAGGAGGACGTTTTTTAACCTCGGCAGCAGCTTCTTGTTATTACTCCCGCAGCATAACTTAGCGTGCTGGCCTCACTACCCTTACTCAGCACTCTCCAGGCTTCGCTCGGCGCTCGGTCTGCGTGCGTCCCTGCATCAGCCGGTTGGTAGACTGCAACTGACAGTAAGACTATCTGTGCCGTGCCTACTTCACAATACCGCAATTGCCGGCTGCCTCTGTTTTTCCATTCTCCACTGCGTGAAGCAATGCTTACTACATGTGGCCGCAACAGTAGGCACTTAATTACACTACACCCGACATTCTAATGCACGAATATTACTTCAATATAATTTATTTTTCTTCAGAAGACGACTGTGCGAAGAAGACTACTGTTATTTGTTGCTCAGAGATAGTGAAAAAATGCATTATTGGTTTCTTCTGTGTTGGGAAACAGTTTTATTTGTCTGATGTTTCATTATTACATCTGTGTGGTTTCTCCTCAGCTAAAGTTGGGGTGGCTTATTTGGTACATTAAATAAGGTAGACATTGCATCCTATACAGGTTTCCTATGTTCCGCATTCGCTGATTTGGTTGGAAGTGTAGTGAATAAAAGTTCATGTTCTTGGGTATTTACACGAGGTTCCTCTGCAAAAGGTCAGGTCTCCTGCTGATTACTAGTCATATTTTGTTCTTGAAGGAAAGTGACATTCTGCAGTAAATATCTGTACGTTACAAAAAAGTGAAAAGTGCGTATGGAAGTACTGGCCAGGATTTTCTCCACCTGGTGTAAATCCTTATAGTTGATGCCACTTAGACAGCTAACCTTTTGATGAAGATAAAATGATGATGACAACACACACACCCTCTCGAGCGGACAAATTGCCCTGAGCTGTCTTCCGGACTCTTTTAAGTAACTCATTGTGGTAGAAGATGAGCTTCTTCATGAACAATATAGGAATAAATTTTTCGTGTAACTAAATAAAATAACCTCCCCCCATGAACCAAGGACCTTGCCGTGCCATTGGTGGGGAGACTTGCGTGCCTCAACGATACAGATAGCCATACCGAAGGTGCAACCACAACGGAGGGGTATCTGTTGAGAGGCCAGACAAACATGTGGTTCCTGAAGAGGGGCAGCAGCCTTTTCAGTAGTTGCAGGGGCAACAGTCTGGATGGTTGACTGATCTGGCCTTGTAACACTAACCAAAACAGCTTTGTTGTTCTGGTACTGTGAACAGCTGAAAGCAAGGGGAAACTACAGGCGTAATTTTTCCCGAGGGCATGCAGCTTTACTGTATGGTTATATGATGATGGCATCCTCTTGGGTAAAATATTCCGGAGGTAAAATAGTCCCACATTTGGATCTCCGGGCAGGGGACTACTCAAGATGAAGTCGTTATCAGGAGAAAGAAAACTGGCATTCTACGCATCGGAGCGTGGAATGTCAGATCCCTTAATCGGGCAGGTAGGTTAGAAAATTTAAAAAGGGAAATGGATAGGTTAAAGTTAGATATAGTGGAAATTAGTGAAGTTCGTTGGCAGGAGGAACAAGACTTTTGCTCAAGTGAATACAGGGTTATAAGTACAAAATCAAATAGGGGTAACACAGGAGAAGGTTTAATAATGAATAAAAAAAATAGGAGTGCGGGTAAGCTACTACAAGCAGCATAGTGAACGTATTATAGTGGCCAAGATAGACACGAAGCCCATGCCTACTACAGTAGTACAAGTTTATATGCCAACTAGCTCTGCAGATGATGAAGAGATTGATGAAATGTATGAAGAGATAAAAGAAATTATTCAGATAGTGATGGGAGACAAAAATTTAAGGAGATGGGACCTGGATAAACTGTCTTTTGGGTCTACCTTCTGTCTTTCTTAGATTCTTATACAATTAGGTCTTCCTTCTCCTTCCTTTCTTGTCCTATGAGAACATGTTCAATTCTTGCAGCAGCTTATTTCTCTATAAACGTAATTTGTACTTGCCATACGCTAAGTAATAAATAATGTTCAATTCTCCTTCTGTCCATACACAATACTTCAATCATGCAAACTCTTCCTTATATCCATTGTATACAACTTGTTAGAAGAAGACTAGCCCAAGATAGTGCAGCCCCGGGTATCTGACCTCAGTGGTTCAACGTTTAATTGATAACTTCACTGCACGTGAGTCAGTACTGTAATAAGATCGCAAAGATACAATTTGATTTATTGCACTAGTCTGCAATGTGAAGTATGTACAGGAAAAATGAGACGGTAATTTTTAATGACAAAGGGTACAAAGATTAATGAAAACAATTGTTTATTGACAATCCATAATTACTCTGTATAAAGATGTACAGGAAAGCTAAGACATATCACCATTGAAGATGTCAAACAGATCTTAATTACATTGAACACTTTCAATTTTCTTTTATCTTCTGTATCTATTCTGTGTTCTCACAAGACATGCATGTTATGTAGTACCCATCTGAATAAGTCATGACAAAATTTATTGAAATATACTTCCCTTGACTTGAAAACCATTTTATAAATATTAATCAGCAATGGAAGAGAAGAAAGTACAGCTACAAAGTCCGGCCACTTTCCATTGGAATGGCACATGGCATAAAATCATTAGAAGAATGGCAAACTCTACCAACTCCAGGGAAAAGGAATACTCTGAGAAGGTAACCTTTACTTGATGCCAGTTATAATTTCAGCTACATGCCATGTGAAAATACAGCAAGGAGTGTTAAATCCAACTTTAAAGACAATTGTAAAAAAAAAAATTCTTATAATATTAACTCTCCCTGTGAGGAAAGCTGTTTCTTTCTCTTTACACACAATAATATAAATATTTTAAGTCTTAAATGAAGACTTTTAAGATTGGCGTGAAACACATTGTCCACCATTCTAAATCTCTCAAAGATGAATTCGACAAATATTATATGGAGTTGCTATATTTCATGGGACAAAAGAGCTATCGGTTCGTAATTTTTTTCCCGCTGCACTCTAATAGTAAAACAATTTATGTAACTACATATTTTTATATGAAAAAGATACAGGTTTATGTTGACCTGTGGGAAATGTAATATATATATTAGTGGAATGAATGGTTAGAAAGAAAAAAGAAGAGATAACTGGACAACAATCCAACAGCTGTAATTTAAATAACTGAAGTTGTTTTCATGTTAATTTATTATTTATTGAATTTGGTTAAGTAGTTCGACACTTGTTCATTTATTTGGGGTGGCAGGTGAGAGGGTATAAGATTTTCTGCTATTTTATTGATAAGAATTTCAGTAAAGGAAGCACCTGATTAATAGAAAAATCCTGTACTAGTTTGATTTATAAATGAACAGGCATACATAGGTGTGTGTTAAGTAATGTTGGGTAGGAAGGTCACATGGAAGGTTAGCACTAACTATAATATATTGGAAGACATTACAGTCCATGTTCTGTTGTGGTTGTTCTATTTATTTGTCCGAGATATTCCTTTTGGGATTTAAGCGGCAATGAGATGCGTAATGCTGTGTTTGACATCATTTCAGGTACAGCAAAGAGTCTTCCGTGCAGTATGTCAATGACATGAACGTGATGTATTGCAGTAATGTCAATATATACTGAATCTTTTAGAAATAGTTATAGTTTTTTTTTTTTTTTTTCCAGCTGGCTGAATATCAGCCACTTATAAAGGCACATGCTGACTAACTTCGTCTGATGTATAATCAAAGTACAGGGTGATTCAAAAAGAATACCACAACTTTAGGAATTTAAAACTCTGCAACGACAAAAGGCAGAGCTAAGCACTATCTGTCGGCGAATTAAGGGAGCTATAAAATTTCATTTAGTTGTACATTTGTTCGCTTGAGGCGCTGTTGACTAGGCGTCAGCGTCAGTTGATGCTAAGATGGCGACCGCTCAACAGAAAGCTTTTTGTGTTATTGAGTACGGCAGTTGTTCAGCGTGCATTTCGAATGAAGTATGGTGTTAAACCTCCTGATAGGTGGTGTATTAAACGTTGGTATAAACAGTTTACAGAGAATGGGTGTTTGTGCAAAGGGAAAAGTTCTGGACGGCCGAGAACGAGTGATGAAAATGTAGCACGCATCCAGCAAGCATTTGTTCGCAGCCCAGGAAAATCGACTCACAGAGCTAGCAGAGAGCTGCAAATTCCACAATCAACTGTATGGAGAGTCCTACGAAAAAGGTTGGTTATGAAACCTGAACGTCAACTACCCGAGGCGATGGATCGGCCGCCAGGCAGCCCGTGACAGAGCACTTCATCACTGGTCTCCAAGAAGCCCTGATCTTACCCCCTGCGATTTTTTCTTATGGGGGTATGTTAAGGATATGGTGTTTCGGCCACCTCTCCCAGCCACCATTGATGATTTGAAACGAGAAATAACAGCAGCTATCCAAACTGTTACACCTGATATGCTACAGAGAGTGTGGAACGAGTAGGAGTATCGGGTTGATATTGCTCGTGTGTCTGGAGGGGGCCATATTGAACATCTCTGAACTTGTTTTTGAGTGAAAAAAAACCTTTTTAAATACTCTTTGTAATGATGTATAACAGAAGGTTATATTATGTTTCTTTCATTAAATACACATTTTTAAAGTTGTGGTATTCTTTTTGAATCACCCTGTATAATGAATTCCAACTCTAACTCCAACTTCTAGGAATACTGATTTAGTAGACGTTGGAATTGAATCAAGATTTAAGAAGATTTCATCTAGTTGGGAGTTCAACAAGTACTAGAGAGCAGATGTGTGGTCTACTCATAGCACACATACTGACTGAACTTACGCAACTTTCACCAGATATACTCCATCCGTTCTCTCACTTTTCCTCTCTTCACTTATGAAGGACCATAAATATTTGAAATAGTTCTCTGTTTTACCTATAGCCATCTTAATGAAAAAAGTCTGTTTCTTGGATGAATCTGCAGTAACCTTTCATTTTTATTTGGTACAGTCTTCTTCTTCTTTTAGGGGAATCATAATATACTTTCAGTTTCTTTCTTGCACAGATTTTCTTTTTCTGGCACTTCATTACTAGCTTTTTGTTGAGAGCACACATAACATTATAACAGTAATTAAATAAAGAAAAAAATTGGTCCTACGTAGTATCTGCATTACTGTCTACATATACAGCTTCCGATTTGACTGCCATTATCATTTCTTTTTAAATACTATCGTGTTTTCCAAGTAAACCTGACCTTTTCCTTCTATAGCAGTAAGTATATCTGTTTAATGTGATCAGCAATGCTTCTACATCTATACTCTGTAAACCTCCATGAACTGCACGGCAGAGGGTACACCCCAATGTACCAGTTATTAGGGTTTCTTTCCATTCCATTCACATATGGAGTGCATGAAAAATGACTGAATGCATCTGTGTGTGCTGTAATTACACTAATCTTGTCCTCAAGATCACAATGCGAGCGATATGTAGGGGGTTGTAGTATGTTCATAGTATCACCATAGTATCACCATTGTTAGTAGACTTTCTCAGGATAGTTTATGTCTATCTTCAAGAGTCTGTCAGTTCAGTTTCTTCAGCATCTCTGTAACACTTTCCTGTGAGTCCAACAAACTAGTGACCATTCATGTTGCCTACAGAGTATTTGTTCAAGATCCCTGTTAGTCCTATTTAGAATGGGTTCCACAAACTTGAGCAATATTCTACAGTGAGTTGCATAAGACATTTGTAAGCAATCTGCTTTGTAGACTGATTGCACTTCTTCTGCCAATAAACTAAAGTTACCACCTGCTTTACCCACAACTCAGCCTATGTCATCATTACCTTCATATCCCTACAAAGTATATAGGTATTTGTATTAGTTGTCTGATTTCAACTGTGCCTCCTTGATATTATAGCCATAGGATACTACATTTTTTCATTTTGTGAAGTGCACTATTTTACAGTTCTGAACACTTAAAGCAAGATGCCAATCTTTGCACCACTTTGGAATCTTATCAAGATTGGGCTGAATATTTATACAACCTCTTTCAGACAGTACTTCATTGTAGATAACTGCGTCATCTGCAAAAACTTTGAGGTTACAATTACTTTTGGCCGCAAGGTCATTAATATACAATACGAACAGCAACGGCCCCAACACCCTTCCCTGGGGCACACCCAAAGTTACTTATACATCTGACTATGACTCATCATCCAAGATAACAAGCTGTTCCCAACTAAAATGTCCTCAATTCCATGACAAATTTCACTAGATTCGACATATGATCGCACTTTTGACAATAGGTTTAGGTGTGATACTGAGTCAAATGCTTTTCAGAAATCAAGAAATACTGCATCTACCTGACTACCATGATCCAGAGCTTTCAGTATGTCATGTGACAAATGCGCAATTTGAGTTTCACATGATCAATGTTTTCGGAATCCATACTGGTTGGCATGGAGCAGGTCATTCTGTTCAAGACACTTCATTATGGTTGAGCTCAGAATATGTTCTAAGATTCTGCAACAAATTATTGTCAAGGATATTAGATGGTAGTTTTGTGGATCACTTCTATTACCCTTCTTGTAGACTGGTGTGATCTCTGCTTTCTTCCAATTACTAGGCATGGCTTTTTGTTCCAGGAATCTATAATAAATTTTAGTTAGAAGGCACAAATTCAGTAAAGAATCTGACAAGACTTCCACGGGCCCTGCAGCTTTGTTTTTAACAATTTCAACTGTTTCTCGACACAACTCCCATATACTGATTTCAATCATCTTTTCAGTGGTACAAGGATTAAACTGGGGCAATTCTCCTGGGTTTTCCTTTGTAAAGGAACATTGGAAAACTGAGTTAAGCATTTCAGCTTTTGCTTTGCTACCCTCAATTTCAGTTCCTGTGTCATTTGCAAGGGACTGGACACTAACTTTGCTCTTTTACTCTTGTGCATTTATCTATTTGTACTGTCAGTTTGTAAGTATGCAGCAAGTCCAGAAGTGTATTAAAGTTCTCTGTATTTTTCTTTGTGTCTATGTTCAAATCCATAACAATTATCAACTTTAAGTTTAACTGAGTTTCTCTTGAGTATTTCCAATCCTTTTCCAGAAGAATTTCGAAATGACACTCATTTGCAATTCTTGCCTTTTGAGTGTAGCTACTTTCTAATGCACAAGGTGATGGCATCCTATAATGCATTCTTCCAGAATCTTTTCTATCTTCAAAATGTGTAAAACTTTTGGATAACAGGCTAAATTGAGTCAGCACAGATGAACTAACCAAGAAACTCAATCCAACATTTTTTGTGATTAAAAATATCTTGCAATGTATTGACTTGATTTGTTCAATGTTCATTCACTTTCTCAATGGTACCTTGGAACACGACAAATAAATTAATGAATCTGAATGTTTACACCATTAAAATGTACATACATGTTTTCTAATTAAGAGTTTTAGTGTTGTATTCAAGCACAGTTAATCAAAGATGATTATAATGAAAATAACAGTTCCACAAAGACACATAAAGAGTCAGCTGTTACCTACAAAGTAACAAATCACTGAAAAGATTGTTTTATGCTCTTTGTGTTAGAAATTATGTTCCATTCCTGATATGAATATGTTATAGGTATAAAAAACTCAAATTTACAACAGGGATCACAGTAAAGAAGATGTACAAAACACAATTTAAACATTTCTGCATTTCACACTGAATGTCACATAGACCTACCATACTCTCAATAAGTGATACAACCAACAATACTGGAACACTTCACATATGATCTCCTCATACACAGTCAAGGCAGAAAAATCTCTTATAAATTACATCACAGACAAATACTGATTTCAAACTGCAATAAAAATAAATATTTTACGTGTTTGTACATAATGTGTATGTTTTTGAACAATTCAATCATTTTCATCTACAAGTCATTTAGGAAGAGGTTTATGAAATTCAGGATTGTCAAAAATCAATGTCCTCTTCTGTGGTGTCGTATCATGATCAGCTGTACACTCTGTTAAGGAAATAAAAATGAACTGTTTTCACTTACATTAAAGTTGTATATGATACAATGTATGCAGATGTGTAAACGTGTGTGTGTGCCCACCCCCTCCAGCCCCTCCCCCCTCATACTCATACACACATGCGCATATATATACAGGGCTATTACAAATGATTGAAGCGATTTCATAAATTCACTGTAGCTCCTTTCATTGACATATGGTCACGACACACTACAGATACGTAGAAAAACTCATAAAGTTTTGTTCGGCTGAAGGCGCACTTCAGGTTTCTGCCACCAGAGCGCTCGAGAGCGCAGTGAGACAAAATGGCGACAGGAGCCGAGAAAGCGTATGTCGTGCTTGAAATGCACTCACATCAGTCAGTCATAACAGTGCAACGACACTTCAGGATGAAGTTCAACAAAGATCCACCAACTGCTAACTCCATTCGGCGATGGTATGCGCAGTTTAAAGCTTCTGGATGCCTCTGTAAGGGGAAAT
The DNA here is from genome assembly GCF_023898315.1 of Schistocerca nitens. Taxonomy (NCBI): domain Eukaryota; kingdom Metazoa; phylum Arthropoda; class Insecta; order Orthoptera; family Acrididae; genus Schistocerca; species Schistocerca nitens. The sequence goes on along the minus strand of NC_064614.1, from coordinate 708,595,286 downwards.
CAATGGGTCGGCTTGCAGTGAGCGAAGAAACGGTTGAACGCGTGTGGGAAAGTTTCACGCGTAGCCCGCGGAAGTCGACGAATAAAGCAAGCAGGGAGCTAAACGTACCACAGCTGACAGTTTGGAAAATCTTACGGAAAAGACCAAAGCAGAAGCCTTACCGTTTACAATTGCTACAAGCCCTGACACCCAATGACAAAGTCAAACGCTTTGAATTTTCAGCGCGGTAGCAACAGCTCATGGAAGAGGATGCGTTCAGTGCGAAACTTGTTTTCAGTTATGAAGCAACATTTTTTCTTAATGGTGAAGTGAACAGACACAATGTGCGAATCTGGGCGGTAGAGAATCCTCACGCATTCGTGCAGCAAATTCGCAATTCACCAAAGTTAACGTGTTTTGTGCAATCTCACGGTTTAAAGTTTACGGCACCTTTTTCTTCTGCGAAAAAAAACATTACAGGACACGTGTATCTGGACATGCTGGAAAATTGGCTCATGCCACAACTGGAGACCGACAACGCCGACTTCATCTTTCAACAGGATGGTGCTCCACCGCACTTCCATCATGATGTTCGGCATTTCTTAAACAGGAGATTGGAAATCCGATGGATTGGTTGTGGTGGAGATCATGATCAGCAATTCATGTCATGGCCTCCACGCTCTCCCGACTTAACCCCATGCGATTTCTTTCTGTGGGGTTATGTGAAAGATTCAGTGTTTAAACCTCCTCTACCACGAAACGTGCCAGAACTGCGAGCTCGCATCAACGATGCTTTCGAACTCATTGATGGGGACATGCTGCGCACACAAAATTCAAGCTTTCGCAACCCACGGTTGCTTCATCAGGAAAGAGGGAAGGAGACGGAAAGACGAAAGGATGTGGGTTTTAAGGGAGAGGGTAAGGAGTCATTCCAATCCCAGGAACGGAAAGACTTACCTTAGGGGGAAAAAGGGACAGGTATACACTCACGCACGCGCGCCCACACACACACACACACACACACACACACACACACACACACACACACACACACACACATATATATATATATATATATATATATATATATATATATATATATATATATATATAGACACAAGCAGACATATGTAAAGGCAAAGGGCAAATAAAGTAATGATGTAGCAGAATCAATAAAACAAAATTGTAAGTATAAACAACTGAAGAAGCATCAGCAGCTCAGGTAAGGTAATGTAAGGTAAGGGATACTGGTTGGTTTAAAAGATGGGGGGCAAGGACCAAACCATGACATCATTGGTCCCTTGTTCCGAAGGAAATAATGCCACAAGGGTGAGAATAAGACAATGAGACAACAAAAAACAAAATGAAAGGAAAAAGCACTGAATGGCAAGAAACACTTGAATGGACAAAAGGGGACAAGAAAACCACAAAGACACAAGAAACATGTAGAAGAGGTTAAAACAAGAAAACAGTTTACATGGCTGGTCAATCATGAGCATGAAAAGGAAAAGACAGCCACTCTGCAACACATTAAAACCCCCACCCTGAATGCACCAGGGTGGAGGACACACAGGGACAAAGGACATGTGCTAAAACTTAGAGGAAATAATAAAATTCACCCTCATGAATAAAACTTAAAATTGAAGATGCTGTTGAGGCATTGTTACCCAACACCAAAGATAGGGTGCTGAGAAGGTTGAAAGTACGCCGCAGAGCAGCTAAAAGTGGGCATCCAGCAAGAGACAGATGACCGTCATTCGTGAGCCACAGTGACACCGAGGTAGGTCCTCACGACGGAGAAGGTAACCATGAATCAGACACATATGGCCAATGCAGAGCCGATAGAGAACCACAGAGTCCCTGCGAGAGGCGCGCATGGAGGTCATCCACACATTTGTAGTTTCCTTTAATGGCACGCAGCTTGTTGTGCGTACTGAGGTTACGCCATTCTGTCTCCCAAAGCCGCAAAAGCTTGTGGCGTAATACTGAATGCAGGTGAGTTTCAGACAAGCCGACCCCCACAATCATTTTCTGTGTAGCCTGTTTGGCCAGCCTGTTGGCAAGTTCATTGCCTGGGATTCCAACGTAACCTGGGGGCAGAAATGACTCGCCTGAGCATGAGCGGATGTGCTCAAGAGCATGAGATATGGCCATCAGCTCTGCAATGAAAACACTGCAGCCATCTGGTAAGGAGTGCTGTTCTATATGCCCTCCATAAACTTAGGCAAAGGTAAAGTGACCATCAGCCATCGAGCCATCTGTGTAAACCACTTCATGGGCCTGGTAAATGTCAAGAATCGAGAGGAAGTGAAAGCGGAGAGTCACAGGGTTAACTTGAGTCCTTATGGCCATGCAAAATGTCCAGGCGAAGCCGCAGCCTAGGTAAACACCATAGAGGTGTATGTGAATGAACCTCAAGAATAGGTGGTAAAGACAAGGACTCCAGTTCGGAGAGAAGGGATCGCACACGAACTGCAATTGTAAGCCCTGACCTGGGCTGACGATGCAGGAGATGAACTGCCGTGGGCGGGAAAGGGAGACGATAATTCGGATGTGCAGGAGAACTACAAACGTGTGCAATGTAACTGGAGAGCAATTGCGCATGCCTAACCTGCAATGGAAAGACTTCAGCCTCCATCAGGATGCTGGTCACCAGACTTGTCCTAAAATCTCCTGTCGCAAGGCGAATGCCACATTGGCGCACTGGGTTGACTAAATGCAACGCTGAGGGCGCCACCGAACCATAAACCAGACTCCCATAGACAAGGTTGGATTGAACAAGGGCTCTGTAGAGCTGCAGCAGCATAGAGTGATCTGCACCCCAGTTGGTGTTGCTCAGGCAGCGGAGGGCATTGAGGTGCTGCCAGCACTTCCGCTTAAGCTGACAAAGGTGAGGAAGCCAAGTCAATTGGGCATCTAAATCCAGTCCCAAGAATCAGTATGTCTCCACCACAGTTAGTGGATCGTTATTACGGTAAAGTTCTGGTTCCAAATGAACGGTACAACACAGACAGAAGTGCATAACACACAACTTTGCAGCTGAAAACTGGAAACCGTGGGCTAGAGCCCATGACTGCACCTTTTGGATGGCTCCCTGTAGGTGCCACTCAGCAGCACCTGTACTGGTGGAGCAGTAGGAAATGTAGAAGTCATCTGGATACAGAGACGGAGAGACAGACGGCACTACAGCTGCTGCTAGACCACTAATGGCCACTAAAAATATAGATACACTCAATACGGAGTCCTGCAGGATCCCATTCTCCTGGATATGGGGCGAACTATGGGAGGCACTATCTTGGATATGGAAAGTATGAAGTGACAGGAAATTTTGAATAAAAATTGGGAGCGGTCCCGGAGACCCCACTCGTATAATGTGGCAAGGATATGATGTCGCCAGGTCATGTCGTATGCTTTTCGTACATAAAAAAAGACAGCAACAAGGTGTTAGCATCTGCAAAAGGCTGTTCGGATGGCAGACTCGAGGGATACAAGGTTATCAGTGGTAGAGCGACCCTGGCAGAAGCCGCCCTGACCTGGAGCCAGTAGGCCACATGACTCCAAAACCCAACCCAACTGGTAACACACCATATATGCCAGCAGCTTACAAAGAATGTTGGTGAGGCTGATGGGCCGATAGCTATCCACATCAAGCGGGGTTTTGCCGGGTTTAAGTGCCGGAATGATGATGCTCTCCTGCCACTGCATTGGAAATATGCCATCGCACCAGATCCGGTTGAAGATGACGAGGAGATGTCACTTGTAGTCAGATGAGAGATGTTTAATCATCTGACCATTGATGTTAATTCCAGGGACATCTGTTGGGGTCTGGTACCCAAAAACTCTTTTAATCTTTGCCCAGACTTGGGAAGGTGACGTATGGCACTCAATGGTTGACACGTACCTCTTTCAACACTGCTGTTTCCGCCTTTTGATAAGCTGGCGAATGCAGGCACAGAGCCGTTTAAAGGCTATGAGGTGCTCCAGGGAAGGGTGCTGCTTATGCCGTTGTCGAGCTTGCCTACGCTCCTTAATTGCCTCAGCGATTTCCAGCGACCACCAAGGGTCTGTCTTCGCCGGCGGCACCCGAAAGCACGAGGGATCATGTTTTCCGCCACAGAAATGATCATTGTAGTTACCTGCACAACCACCACATCGATGTTACCATGTGGGGGAGATTCAATGGTGACAGCAGAGGTGAAGGTTTCCCAGTCTGCCTTGTTTAAAGCCCATTTGGTCAGGTGTCTGTGGGTCTGACACTGGGACCGTGACAGGAAGATGGGAAAGTGGTCACTATCAAACAGGTCGTCATGTGCTCTCTAATGGGTAGTTGGGAGAAGGCCAGAACTGCAGACTGAGAGATCACTGGCCGAATACGTGCCATGTGCCACACTGAAATGTTTGGCGGCCTCAATATTTAAGAATGGCTCAAATGGCTCCAAGCACTATGGGACTTAACTGCTGTGGTCATCAGTCCCCTAGAACTTAGAACTACTTAAACCTAACTAACCTTAGGACATCACACACATCCAAGCCCGAGGCAGGATTCGAACCTGCGAACGCAGCGATCGCGCGGTTCCAGACCATAGCACCTAGAACCACTCAGCCACTCCGGCCGGCCCAGTATTTAAGAGGCAGAGGTCGAGTTGTGACAGTAAATTTTCGATATCTCTGCCTTGGCCAGTAAGAACTGTGCCACCCCACAAGGGGGTTATGAGCATTAAAATTTCCCAAAAGTATGAAAGGTTTAGGGAGTTGATGAATCAGTGCAGCCAATGCATTCAGGGGTACTGCACCATCTGGAGGAAGATATACGTTGCAGACAGTTATTTCCTGTGTCGTCCTTATCCTGACAGCCACAGATTCAAGAGAGGTTTGAAGGGGGCAATGGTTCACTGCATACCGAGTTCAGGATATAGACACAAACTGCACCTGACACTCTATTATAGTTGCTTCAGTTCCTGTCATATCTCTTATAGCCACTGAGGGCACGGGTCCACATTGCTGGGAACCAGGTTTCCTGGAAGGCAATGCAGAAAGCAGATGTAAAGTTTAACTGTTGCCATAGCTCAGGCAGATGGTGGAAAATGGGAAGGCATGAAGCGCGCAAGGAGGCAGGTAATGCCTCAGTGTCACCTGCTGCCTCCGACTGACTATTTGGAGCCATTTCTATGGCGGATGAGGCATCAGTGAGATCCAGGTCCGCAGAGGACGCTAAGATCTCCACTGCATCCTCAGATGCAGAACTGATAGGGAGTGATGCTGTTGGGGCCACCAGAGGGTCCCGTTTCTTCACAGACTACTTCTTAGTTTGCTTGCTCTCTCACTTCTCTTTAGGGGCTTGCTGGGAAGATTTCTCCAAAGCAGCTTCAGACACAGATGAAAACCGTGAAGCTCTTCATCCAGCAGCTTTTGGCTCCTTGAGCCACTGGTGAGTGTCTGCCTTGGCATTAGTGCAGACCTTGGGAGAGAGGGCCCCTTCCACATGATGAGAGGAGCCCGAGGAGGCTGTTGCTTCTCAGTCAAGGGAAAGGGGACCAATGTCCCCTGCGTTTGGGGGGGGGGGGGGGGGGGTTGCTCCCGAAGTAGGTGCTTTGGCAGCAACGGAGGAAGATTGGCCCCCTACTACCCTTCTTAGAGACTGCTGGTGCCATACGGTCACCAGCAACAGATGACATAGTCTGCCTCATTGCGGGTTATCCGGCCCGATGCCACCCACTCTGATCAGAGGCTCTCCCCATGGGCGGCACCCAGCCACAGCAAAGACCAACTGGCATGACAGCCATTGCCAGGAGTCCTGAAGCCCCATCAAGACGGGCATCTACTCCTTGGCATACATGGGGAGTTTACAGCTCAGGCATCAGCAGTGCAATCCCTGTGTTGCCAGGGGGCTACCACCAAATGGGTACATAATGGCCCCACTACAAAGGACTGGCTACCGTGCTGGCAACTGGGTACAGAGAAATCCAATATTTTCATGGGGCTGGAAGAGGACAGGAGACAATGGAAGAAGATAACATACCCCAGAAAGTGTCCTCACCCAAATAGTTGAATCGCAGGTGGAGATGTAAAGCCATGACAAGAGATTCAGGAGATCGAATCTAAGGGCACTCATGCACCACGTAAGGCGTCCTTCACCATATGGCCCGCACTTCTGTAGAATTTTGAAAGTGGCAGGTCAAACCATAGGTGGGACCTGAACTCATAGGGCCAAAAAGTGTGAAACTCCTTTTAGTCACCTCTTGCAACAGGCAGGAATACCTTGGGCCTCTTCTAACTCTACATCTACATCTACATTTATGCTCCGCAAGCCACCCAACGGTGTGTGGCGGAGGGCACTTTACGTGCCACTGTCATTACCTCCCTTTCCTGTTCCAGTCGCGTATGGTTCGCGGGAAGAACAACTGTCTGAAAGCCACCGTGCGCGCTCTAATCTCTCTAATTTTACATTCGTGATCTCCTCAGGAGGTATAAGTAGGGGGAAGCAATATATTCGATACCTCATCCAGAAACGCACCCTCTCGAAACCTGGCGAGCAAGCTACACCGCGATGCAGAGTGCCTCTCTTGCAGAGTCTGCCACTTGAGTGTATTCAACATCTCCGTAACGCTATCACGGTTAGCGAATAACCCTGTGACGAAACGCGCCGCTCTTCTTTGGATCTTCTCTATCTCCTCCGTCAACCCGATCTGGTACGGATCCCACACTGATAAGCAATACTCAAGTATAGGTCGAACGAGTGTTTTGTAAGCCACCTCCTTTGTTGATGGACTACATTTTCTAAGCACTCTCCCAATGAATCTCAACCTGGTACCCGCCTTACCAACAATTAATTTTATATGATCATTCCACTTCAAATCGTTCCGCACTCATACTCCCAGATATTTTACAGAAGTAACTGCTACCAGTGTTTGTTCCGCTATCATATAATCATACAATAAAGGATCCTTCTTTCTGTGTATTCGCAACACATTACATTTGTCTATGTTAACGGACAGTTGCCACTCCCTGCACCAAGTGCCTATCCGCTGCAGATCTTCCTGCATTTCGCTACAATTTTCTAACGCTGCAACTTCTCTGTATACTACAGCATCATCCGCGAAAAGCCGCATGGAACTTCCGACACTATCTACTAGGTCATTTATATATATTGTGAAAAGCAATGGTCCCATAACACCCCCCTGTGGCACGCCAGAGGTTACTTTAACGTCTGTAGACGTCTCTCCATTGATAACAACATGCTGTGTTCTGTTTGCTAAAAACTCTTCAATCCAGCCACACAGCTGGTCTGATATTCCGTAGGCTCTTACTTTGTTTATCAGGCAACAGTGCGGAACTGTATCAAACGCCTTCCGGAAGTCAAGAAAAATAACATCTACCTGAGAGCCGGTATCTAATATTTTCTGGGTCTCATGAACAAATGAAGCGAGTTGGGTCTCACACGATCGCTGTTTACGGAATCCATGTTGATTCCTACAGAGTAGATTCTGGGTTTCCAAAAATGACATGATACTCGAGCAAAAAACATGTTCTAAAATTCTACAACAGATCGATGTCAGAGATATAGGTCTATAGTTTTGTGCATCTGCTCGACGATCCTTCTTGAAGACTGGGACTACCTGTGCTCTTTTCCAATCATTTGGAACCCTTCGTTCCTCTAGAGACTTGCGGTACACGGCTGTTAGAAGGGGGGCAAGTTCTTTCGCGTACTCTGTGTAGAGTCAAATTGGTATCCCGTCAGAGTCCCCCAGACTCCCGGACCCGCGTGGGGGGAGGCATACTGCAGACATCTTTAAACAATAAATGTTTAACAATTTAACTGCCATAGCAATTCAATGTCAGCAAACACTATGTTCAGCGGCAGTCCCAATGTTTATTAATCCTTTTGCTTCTACATATGTGCACTTTGCATTACATGCTGAGTGACTTTTGTTATAGCTGAACTGCTCGTCAAATGCTGATGCCTATGCTGACAGATGGCATTCTGGGTGATATGAAATATTTATTATCCAATTTCTTGAATACTATTATGTGTAAAGACTATTTTTACACCTCTTACAGTTTGATATCTTCACTTGATAAAGAACCGAATTTCTTTTTGTTTTTAATCATACTTACTGCACTGCACCAAATTAAGTAAAACACTGCACAAAATTTTAAACAGTTTGCAGAGGTAAAAACTTATTGCATAAACTTTTAGGTTTGATTTTAGCTCGTACATTGCAGTGAATGAAATGTAAATAAGGTATCGGAATTTTACTCAAAATTGAGGGCAGAACAGTATCTCATTTGATTTTCGAGTTATTGGGTTTTATGTCCAGCAGATGGTTGGGTGTGATACGCTCAGTTTCGTTCACACAGACTTTCCAGCTGCTATGAAATACTTATCATCCATTTTGAGATAACAATTAGGTGAAAAAGTTTTATTTTTGCATATCTTACAGTCCAATATCTTCACCTGATAAAGGACTGAATTGTTTTTCATTATATTCCATAGTTACTGTGTTGCATCAAATTAAGTAAAACACTGTCCAAAATTTTAAAAATTTAGCAGAGGTAAGAACACATTGCATAAACTTTGTGTATGGTTGATTTTAGCTTGTACATTGTAGTGAATGAAATGTAGATAAGATAACAAAATTGTATTTAAAATTGAAAGCAGAAGGCTATCTCATTTTGTTCTCGCGGTATTGGGTTTTATATGCGAAGGATGGTTGAACACCACGTGCCCGTTTATGTCCTGGGGAATCGCAAATCATATGGTCATAACAATGGTCATATCTTATAAATGATTCCAGATATTGAAATGAGGTTTTCTACAAATGGTAGCATGCAATGAGGCGTATATTTTGTATTATCAATAATCAAAACTTTTTTATTTGGTGGATATGGAAGTAACTCGTACACAGCAGTGAGAAGTTGGCATCAGGAAGCATTCAGATGTTCACAGCACTGACGGAAAATCCAAGCATCAGGAGTATACATGACCACAACACCCAGGGAATGGTGTAACAAGATGTTTATACATGCCCACAGCAGTGAAAGTGTTAATTGAATACACTTACTTAAAACACAAACACCATAATAATCTTACACCTATCGAACAGCTTTCACCCAAGTCTCCAAACACGCAAATTCACTGGACAAAAGGTAATCATTTGGTACATTGAAGTCAATAGTATTTTTTCATGCTGATTGTGATGAAACAAGGAGGAATGTGTGGTACCAGTATGGAGAGAGAAAACTAGTGTACCGGGTGCTCCTAAGGTTATAGTGTGGATTAAAGACATCTTTCATGGTGTATTGTCACATACAGTACTTGTGGTAAAATATTGCAATCTGCATGAAATTCATGTCCAGTTGTGGCTGTACCTTGACCATGACAGACCTGGAATGCCAGCAAGAGGATAAAAATTCCATTTCTATAAGAAATTGCTGTGAAACACCAACGCTGGTTCTGTCTGACCCATTTCCAAATGCATACTCTAAAAAGAATTATACGACAAAGATATTTGGAGAAAAGATTCACACAAAAGGGCCTTGGTGGCTCCTGCTTACAAATTTTCCCCTTTACAATGGTCAAAGAAAGACTAATGGTGGAGGTCTGGAAATATGAAGTCAAGTGAGTGTATTTCAGCCATTATTGAGGTAATACTTGGCACTGTCTTCACTATAAACCTCAGCAAACTTCTCAGGAAAACTTTACAAAACGGAAGAGACAAGTTGACAAAACAAATCTGAGTGCTGATGGACTAGCTTTTGCTATTACTGCTAGGACCACCTGAAACAAAACATCAAACGTCAGGAGCAGGAGCCACAGAGCCTAGCCAACCTGAATGAGTTGTTGCAAGAATCATTATAAACTACACTCCTGGAAATTGAAATAAGAACACCGTGAATTCATTGTCCCAGGAAGGGGAAACTTTATTGACACATTCCTGGGGTCAGATACATCACATGATCACACTGACAGAACCACAGGCACATAGACACAGGCAACAGAGCATGCACAATGTCGGCACTAGTACAGTGTATATCCACCTTTCGCAGCAATGCAGGCTGCTATTCTCCCATGGAGACGATCATAGAGATGCTGGATGTAGTCCTGTGGAACAGCTTGCCATGCCATTTCCACCTGGCGCCTCAGTTGGACCAGCGTTCGTGCTGGACGTGCAGACCGCGTGAGACGACGCTTCATCCAGTCCCAAACATGCTCAATGGGGGACAGATCCGGAGATCTTGCTGGCCAGGGTAGTTGACTTACACCTTCTAGAGCACGTTGGGTGGCACGGGATACATGCGGACGTGCATTGTCCTGTTGGAACAGCAAGTTCCCTTGCCGGTCTAGGAATGGTAGATCGATGGGTTCGATGACGGTTTGGATGTACCGTGCACTATTCAGCGTCCCCTCGACGATCACCAGTGGTGTACGGCCAGTGTAGGAGATCGCTCCCCACACCATGATGCTGGGTGTTGGCCCTGTGTGCCTCGGTCGTATGCAGTCCTGATTGTGGTGCTCACCTGCACGGCGCCAAACACGCATACGACCATCATTGGCACCAAGGCAGAAGCGACTCTCATCGCTGAAGATGACACGTCTCCATTCGTCCCTCCATTCACGCCTGTCGCAACACCACTGGAGGCGGGCTGCACGATGTTGGGGCGTGAAGTAGAAGTATACCTTTTGGCCAGAAGCTCAAATGTATGGCAGACTTTTTGTTGTGCCTGTCTGTTAGTCATTATTCCATCTTGGTTATTCCATTGTTTATATCCTTATTGGAGTAGTATGAAAGAAAGAGATGAAACTATAAAAAAAAAAAGAAATAATTTTGTACATACATCTTCCCGATATCAAGGAAGCAGTTCTTAACTAGGGGATATGGGGCTATAAGAATTAAGAAATCATAACGCCAGGGAACACATTGTGCCTGCGCCAAATGGGAAGTGTGTAAAAGTCATTTACACTGCCAGTGAAATGTTAATGCTACATTAAATTTAAGCAAGACTATTCTTTAATTTAGACAAACATGAACACCATATGTACATCATGAGGCTCTTACTCAATACCTAGTGATGCACCAGAGGTTAAAGTAGCACAAGAATTATAGCAAAGACAAAGTTTTTAATGAATGAACTCTATTCAGAAGAACTGTGGTAAAAATGACAAGAATAAAATGCTGTAAAGGACTGAATCAGTTTTATATTCATTGACATAATAGTTTAGAAATTTTTAATCATACTACAAACCTAAATAAGTTTTTTTACAGCAGTTTCCACTATCTTTTACCAGAACACAGCGGTTAATAATAATAATGGCAACAGAGAAGGCTAATGGTTTGTTTGAACTTCACTTGCATTGGTTTTTACAATGGTGAAATGCCACTTTATAACAAGGCTTCAGAAAGATGTACTTGGTGTCAACTCCATTTGGCAAGGCATTCACAGTTGAAAACCACCGGATGCCTGAATGCCCCAGTAAATAGGCTGGCAGTCACCGAAGAAACAGTTGAGCATTTGCAAGTGATGTGTCTAAGTAACCCTCATGTCTATGCAGAAAGCATGTAGACAGCTAAACATTCCACAACTGGCTATTTATAAGAACTAATGGTAATGACTAATGCAGAAACCTTACTGGTAGAAAGTCCAACCAAGGATAATGAGTAAAATATTAACTGATGGGTCAAAAATAACTGATTACTCTCTGCTTCTTCAGTCCACCTGGACTGAATGATATCATGATCATATCGGCTTATTGGCTCTTAACACTTCAACAGTATGGAGAGACAACAATATTTATCTTGTGAACATAACAAAGAAGGTGGCAAGCAACAGGAGTATGAGGTTCAGTGAACTTTCTCTGCTTATCAATGGGCCAAGACATCCAGCAAAATAAGTACATGAACTTCCTTGCAAAGGATTCAGTGCACAATGATCATTTCCTTATCCATGATTTTAATGCCTCTGACAACAGCCCTGGAATTAAAGTGAGAGCATACAACACTAAGATGACTGGCAAGAAACACAATGGCACAGAGACTGCCAGTACATTAATCTGCATCCTATTTCCCACAGAGGAGCATGGTTTATATATTGGACGTGCAGTAGAGGGCACTTCCGTCATACGGATGCTTCTCCTCATTCCAGTTTCCTTTGAAGACTAGGTGTTAGTATCCACTTGTTCAGGCAACTCAAAATTAGAAAATCATTTATTTTTGGGCAGTACTACAACCAGGAAGTCACACTTTCCAAGAGACCTATCAAACTGAAACACCAGTTCCTCATTACTATCGCCTCCATTCTGGCATCAGAAAATACAAGCGGCAGAAACCACATGGATTTTTTAAAAGATTATAGTTGTACATATGATTGTAATCTGCACTAATTCCCACAAAGAGTTTCTGCGTCATTTGGACCGCAGCTGCAACACGGCGAACGGAAACCCGAGGCCGCTGTTGGATCACCTGCTGCACTAGCTGCGCGTTGCCCTCTGTGGTTGCCGTACGCGGTCGCCCTACCTTTCCAGCACGTTCATCCGTCACGTTCCCAGTCCGTTGAAATTTTTCAAACAGATCCTTTATTGTATCGCTTTTCGGTCCTTTGGTTACATTAAACCTCCGTTGAAAACTTTGTCTTGTTGCAACAACACTGTGTTCTAGGCGGTGGAATTCCAACACCAGAAAAATCCTCTGTTCTAAGGAATAAACCATGTTGTCTACAGCACACTTGCACGTTGTGAACAGCACACGCTTACAGCAGAAAGACGACGTACAGAATGGTGCACCCACAGACTGCGTTGTCTTCTATATCTTTCACATCACTTGCAGCGCCATCTGTTGTTGAAAATTGTAACTACTGTAATTTCGAAAGTTTGTCCGCCTGAAAATGTACTGTTGTCCCAAGCATATTGCAGCAAACGGTGTATTTCTATCGCTGCTTGTTTAGTTTTTATTGCCGTTTCAAATATACCGGTCATTTTTGAAACACCCTGTACATGGTGTAAGCTATCATATAACCAGACAGTTATGTAGCAGATTCACTTCAGAACAAATTGAGTGTGTTTGTACCATTTGTTGGTGTTTTTCCTCTGGATAATCTAAAATAGTAATTGTATTTGTTGTAAACATGATTTTTATCTGTTATCAGCTACTGTATGCTCTGTAAGTCTTCACATAATTGTTTTAATCATCCCATTTCCTTAAAAAAGCTACTGGCTGCATGATATGTACCCCAAACACCAACAGAAAATAAGTTCAAAAAAATCAAGGATAATTTGATGTGGGCATCATGTTTTCTAATGTAAAGTGTTTAAAAAACTCAATAAAATCTTTAAAAGGATATTTATGTAAGAGTTTGAAGATTCCTGTTCCAATGGACATGGGTATTCCCATAATTATTGATTCGCTCACACCAGTAATAGCATCTTTCTGGCCATAGTAAGCTGCATCAAATAGATGATCAGCAGTTTTTTCAAACTGTAACACAAAAGGTAAAATAACATTTTAGTATTTAAACAATACAGTGTACAAAAACACAGATTGGCTAGCATTGAAAGTGTATCACTTAGTAGCTGCATTAAGATCTAAACTATGCATAACAAAGAAGTGAACTGTACAAAAAGAAAATAACTGTACTATTAGCCCTTACAGCATACTAACAATGCTGGTTATTGTCTGATAATAACTTCACTGATTATTTGCATAAACATAAGGAATACTTATTTACTATAGCAGAAGTTACAGATGGCATTGGTTAGCTAAGGGTAATACATAATCTTAAAACAGCATTTAACATTTAAGTTCCTCAGGTCCTTACACCACCTTTCCAGCTTTTCCTCTTACAAAAAAAAAAAAAAAAAAAAAAAAAAAAAAAAAAACGATTATTATGGAAATGGTACTGACTGAATACTGCTGCACAAGATTTTATCAGCCACATCATCATGTGCCAATTTCTAACATTATTAAAGGTCACATCCTGCTGTCAGCTCATTCAGAAACAAATTTAAAAGGGACTCACCTCATAAGGGAAAAAGAGGCATAGATACAGGAAAATGTGTGAACAGTCACTACACATCAATCAATGAGCATTCGACATTATTTAGATGATCAATTTTTTGTAAATTTCCTTTTTCCCCCTAAATAACAGGCTTTGTGATGCAGATTCTCCCCCTCCAACCTGCATGCATCAAACATTCTACTGAAAAACATAAGAGCTGCTCAAAATAATGATAAAACTATTTTTCATTCAGAAATTATGGGTGAATATTTACTAGATAAATTAATGTGCAGGGTGATTATAATTAAAGTTAAACTTTCAAACCACTGTAGAAATGACACTACTCGTCAGAATGACGTCAAATTACAATGGAATATTATCAGAGAAGATGGAAAACATATGACAGAAGAAAAAAAATAGTGTGAAAATTGATCAATAGATAGCGCTGTATGTGTCAGAATACGTATATGAAAACACCTGTCATGCGCATGACCCATTGAAGTTGGTATAAACACGCCGGTTACACAGTGTTGGTGTTTAAGACTTACGCTTAGTAAAACATGGTATCTGGCAAACATCTTTGTTGTCGAAACCACCGCAACAACTAATGCTCTGTGTGCGGGAAATTTACCCCGAAATTTCAGAGAAAGCCAATCAATGATTTAGTTCAGAAGGCATATAAACTGTATTTTGATCATACTGTTGGTAACCCAAGATAATGAGTTTTGCTCCTCATATTGCCTGCATAAGCTGCCCTTCAGTTTAACCGAACAGTTGGGAGGAAAATGTTGAGCCATGTCATTCACTGTTCCAGTGGTGTAGTATGAGACTAAAACCATTTTTCAGACTGCTTCACAATTATTGCAGGGCATTCAAACAAAACTAGACATAAAATAAACTGTCCAAATGTATCTTCAATGCATTTGCCTGTGCCCCGAGATAAAGGGTTGCCTGTTCCTGTCATAATTTCCAAACCACAGGTTTACACATTGGGTTCACGAAATGCTGTTGCTTCTTGTGCCTAAGGGATAGACTTGACACCTAGAAGCACTATACAGTCAAGGAATGGCCTATGGAAAGTAGAATGTGGAAACACTCATTGGTTGAGTCCAACAAAATCATTTTGCCTCCTCCTGACCTCAAGTAGGGCCTTATGAAGAACTATGTAAAAGCTGTGGGTAAAGGAGGTTGGGGCATCATTCAATTTAAAGAAAAGTTTCCTAACCTGAGTGAAGCAAAGCGAAATAATTTATCTTTCTTGGAATACAAATAAAAAGAATTCATGAAAGATACCAAACTCAAAAATAATTAATTAGCTGCTTCGTCTTCTTTCAAAGCAAGGTGATGGGATTTTGGGGCAAACAGGAAAGATGATAATTATGTTTCAATTTTGAATGATACACTAAACACTACAAGCACATGCAGTGTAACATGTTGCTAGAATTTACTTTTTACATTTGCACCTTAATTTCTTTCTGGGAAATTTGGGAGCCGTAAGTGATGAGGAGAGTGAATACATTCACCATGTCATCCGTATGATTGAACACCATTATCAAAGTTACTGGAACCCTTTGTAGATGGGCAACCACTAATGTGGTCTTGTTAGGGAGCGTGGTGAAATGGCAAACAAAAGAAGACCATTGTTGACACATTTTATGACTACTATAGAAGATTAAAGTTAAAAATATCTTCTGAACTAATTTTGACCTACTACTGGTGTCATGTCCATATATACACATTAAATAGTATTGGGTTCTCAATGTCTGAATATGAATTTCTTATTGTTTTCATTTTGTCACTGTTCACCAGTACTGATTTTGCTGTCTATGAAACGCGACCTGACAGAGAAAAACTAATTGTAACAGCGAATTCAGTGTCCCATCAGTAACTAAATCCAGCCATTTACAAGGAATATTCAGAAAGTAGGGAACGTTTCGGCATTAAAAGAAAACTAAGTACAGGAAATAAATTTTATTATATACATCAGAAAGAGTGACTGACATACTACTTTTCCATATAGTCACCAAAAACATTAAGGCACTTATCATAGCAGTGGACAAGCTTAGAAAGACCTTCGTCGTAAGATTCTGTCACCTGAGACTTGTGATAGCCTAGCTTTTGATTGACAATTTCAAACAACAAATTCCATGAACCTTGTGGAAAAGAAAGTGAAAGCTCTGTTATTAAGCAGTGATAGATTTCACAAATCGTTTCATCAACTTTAGTAAAAAGGTCATCAGTCACAATGCTCACACGTCCACTCTTCTCTTCATCATGAATGTTGGTTCGGCCATTTTTAAACTGAATGCACCATTTCTGGACGGAACATTCACTCATTACATTGTTACCGTACACTTCACACAGTTCATGATAAATTTCTATAGGTTTTAGGTTTTTTGCCAACAAAAACTGTACCACAGACCGCAGCCCACAACGGGCATGATTTTTGATTGCAGCACACATTTCAAATTCAAATATCAAAAAAACCAGACGCACAGAAACATTCCACTTGTCACGGATGGATGCCAACCTAGCTGCTGAGCACACACATACCAAAATATACACTACTGGCGCGCACCTTCTCAGAAGTTATCTTTTTCCTTGCTGTAAATTTTCTTCAGTATTCAAAGAAGACTTGCTTCATGCAACAATAGGAAATATAAGGTGTCTTCCTCTTCTTTTTGGGTCACAGGTGAAGTGTGTGTGCATTTTGCCAATTGTTCTACAATGACTTTGGCTCTTGGTTTTGCTACACCCAAAATATGGTGAATGGAAGCACGAAGTTTACAGGTATGTGAGAGTTATACACTTGTTTTTCCGTCTGTGGTGTCACTAATGAGTTTGCATGCCTTTTCAAAAAATAAAACAGCTGGCTTAAGTACTGCTTGTGTAGGAATTGTGAAGGATAATTACATTCATCCCACTTACGCCCAACATGCAGAAAAACAATGCCATCTGGCCATTGTTAGATATGTTGTGCAGTTGAACACTAGGCTCACTTCTCATCTAGGGCATCAACAACACTTAAATTATAGTATGACATTATTTATAGTTTTCCTGTATAACCATCTCTACTTTCATCATGGTGCATAGAGAAAATTAGAATCACTACCCTTTTTTGGCACAAATGGAACTAAACTTAGATCATGCATGACTACATACATAGCAGAACCAACTTCCTTGCTTGTCCTTACAGTAAGAATTCTTGTAGAATTTGTCTTTTACTTTTTTCATTATTACTACATACATTAGTCCTCTTGACCTGAGACATATTGCTTAATTAGTTAAGCTAAACCAGCTGTATGCAGTAATATTGACGTTACTCTTTTCAATCAGTTTAGCTAGCCTAGAATTGTTTCTTGGGACTACTTCTCTACTGAGAAAACAAAGCCATTTAACAGATAACCTGTGCGAGTATCAGTAAGGCACATGACTTTTAAGCCATACTTGCATGTTTCGTTCAGAATGTATATTATGAATCTGCATAACACGAAATGGTGCCAGAGTTTCATCTATACACGCACAGTCTCCAATACTGTAAAACATTTGACATTTGTTAATAAATTTTGTAGAAATTTCTAACATTCAAGCTACAGGATTGTTTTGCTTGCTTTCAAAACAGGTTGCATGATCATCAAATTTCAAGCATGTTAAAAGTATGTCAAACCAGTTTTTGCGTGTAACACACACAAATATGTCTCATCCAGTACGATCTTGGGCATAAAATGATTTGTAAACTTATCTGCTGGATTTGAAAACAGATGAATAAAATAGTAAATTGAAAAATGGTTCTAGTTCACATAAATCAGATTAATACAAGACATTTACATTAGTTTCAGGCTTTTCTTTGTTCATTTTTATATTAGTCCATTTCAATATCATACTCAAAAAATATTGTCAGTTAAAGCACATTCCAAATGGCAAGAGGATCTGGATTATTATCTACTTGAGCAGGTCATCACAGTGTTGGCAAATGAATGGTGTTATGCTGCCAAACACAGGATCACTCGAAAAAGAGGCTTTGATAACAAGCAATATTTGTTTCGACCAAATATATTTCTAGCAGGACCTTTAGCTAAAGATTCAGTCTCTACACTTCTGTCTTCATCACTTTATTCACTTGTTTCACTCAAGGAATTCACAAGTGGCATAAAAAGTTTGCCTTCAGTTTCACAATGTTCTGATTCTCAATTACGTTCACTTTCAATTTTCTTGACACTATCTGATCTGACATCACTTTCTAAACTGTTCTCCAACCATTTTAAAAGAGTATTTTCAAAGTCAGGGTCGGTAACGTGAGCAGTAGACAAAGACCTGGCTGACGAATCTACGACAGTAAGTCCCAGACATCATGTTCAAGTGAGGAAGTACATTAGTTTCTAAGACTAATATTATTTTTATGCTTTTCAGTAGTGCAGTGACATGAATTTTACTTTAAGATTCTTCTGTGATGCAAGAGTGGAGCACTGAACACTAATGCTCATTGGCACGGCTCATCCATTAGGAATGGCCTGCAGTCATAAAGCTGTTGTACCTCCCGATAATCTACACCATTCTATTACACAGCTTGTAACAAAGGTCATCTTGAAACTTTGTCTACTGCACTCATCTAACATTATCAGCTCTCATATTTTAATGTCCTCTGAGCTTATTGCTGGTTCTATAACAATACTGTTTTGTCTTGTCTAATTCACACAAAGCAACAGTATCAGTTCTATCATCTACAACTCACCACGTCACTACACTACATTGTCTGTGAACTTGGACATAATGAGTCTTCATCAGCTGCACCCAGTTTTAGACATCAATTCTCATTACATTGGCTTTAAAACTTACGCAAGCACTTAGTCAGGTATATGGTGTCACTGAATGTCTTTTTTTACTTTGCCTTTTAAATAAGACACTGTTCTGTCTCTTATTATTGCCAATACTGAGAACTTTATGTGCCTGTTTCTGAAAGATAGAAAAAATACAAAATAATTGAGAGTATGTTATAATCAGCTAATGTATACTTACAGAAGCCAGGTTCAGAATAGATTCCTTCATCTTGGCCAGCCCATATCGAGTGATTCCAAGGACTTCCCCTCTGCTAGTCATGAGATCTGCGACAAGCATTGGATGTCGCCTATCGATGCTCATGCCATGATTTTCCATTACCAATTTTATCTCTGTCATTATTGTAGACCTAAAGGAAATAAAATAAAAACATTTCTCAAATATGCTTTTTCTTCAGTAATGGAAAATGGTGAGAAAGCAAAGAACCGTATGCAAACAATCTACATCCCTATTACGAATATCAGTGTAAAGTGCACAGCAGAGAGTATACTTAATTGTTATTTAATACAGACACTGTAAATTGCACACTAAAAGGATAGCAATGCTCAATGAATTTGAAATGTATTATGACTTACTAAAATACAAATTGTGTCTGGATAACAGCACTCCTATAGTAATGTGTTGTTTTTTTCCATTTTATGCACAATATTGTGACGACCAACCCATCCATCTTTAGGAAACACTCACAGCACCTTAGTAAGACTCCTATTTGTCCCAGCGGGCTCAAAAGCAGCCAGTTTAGGTGGGTGCTAAACTTTTCAGCACTGTTACCTCTGTATGTTCCAAACTTAGGCAGCATTAGGATTGTTGTTTTTGTGAACTTCTTCATAGTGCACATATCACAACATGTGATTTGGACAACACTACAACAATGGTACAAAATCAAGTGTTGTGCTCAACTAAAGTATTGATGAAATCTACCAAATGATTCAGTAAGACTATGAGGACAATGCTTCGTCATATTGTCAACTCTAAAGGTCGGTGGAGTCATTTAAGGAGGACCAGGAACGGTGGATGGGCAGACAGCACTCAGTAAGAGTGACAAAATGTGTCTTGTGTCCGCAATACTTAGAACACTGATTGCTGAATGAGCATATGGATGATTGCAAAGACTCTCAGTATTCTAAAAGCGACCAACCACAACTGAACATATGGAAAATGTGCATCAAGCTTGCCCCCAAACTAATGAATGACAAACACAAGAACAACTGAGTGATGATCATCTTTAAGAAAATGTGCAAATCGAATCCTATTACTTGGAATATGTTTGTACTGTCTGGAAAATAAGAATGTTTCAATAAGATCCTGAGATGGAATACCAAGAGGGCAAGAGTGAGACAGTTGAAGTGAAAGACTATGCCAACTGTGAATCTTCCTGGCTGATTAAGACTATGTCCCAAAATAGGCTTCAAATCTGGGATCTTTGCCGTTTGTTGACAAGTGCTCTACTGACTGGACTACCCAATCACGACTACCAATCTGCCCACACAGCCCCACTTCAGCCAGTATTACTTCTCCTACTTTCCAAACTTCGCCCAAGTTCTCCAGCATACTTCGTGGGACTAGCACTTCTGTATATTGTGTAGAAATGCAGCATAGGAGATTGTTTACAGAATGGATATTTTCACCCTGCAGCAGAATGTGCACTAAACTGAAACTTCCTGGCAGATTAAATCTACGTGCCTGACTGGGACTCAAACCTGGAACCTTTGCCTTTTGTGGAGAAGTGCTCATACTGATTATTATTCAAAATTAAAGAGTTTAATTTAATTTTTCTATTCTTTTGTCCCAAAACTGACAATGGCTTCTATTTTCATCCTGGCACTTGGTGCTGAGTAAATTTTTCCATCAGTTCCAGTGACACACCTCCAAGTTTCGTCTCACATCAGTTGTCGACAAGAATTTTACTGGCCCCTGTGCCTCTTCTGGCTCCAGTGCTACCTCCAACTTTTATCACAGAACATTTGATGACATGGTATTTTTTTCTGAACGATTTCTGATCTATCTCACATAACAGTATTTCCTTTTAGCTCCGGGGCCCAACACTTCTGTCCCGCAACTAGTGAAAGTGTCCACATTTTTGTCCAACATCTTCGTCCCACCACTGGTGACAGCTGTCAAATTTCTGTCCCAACAATGGCGATGGCTTCCACATTCTCGTTCCAACAATGGTGTCGGCTTCAACCTTTTGTCCCACTATTGATGATGAAACTATGCTTCATCCCACCATTTACAATACACATTTGCATTGCCTGCAGTGTCACTGTTGGCTCCAGCACCACCATCCAAAGCTTCATCCCATCGACTGGTCACATGGAAGAACATTTTTCAGAATCTCCAGCACCGCCATTGGCTTCTGCACCACCTCCCAATGATTTGTCTCATGAATTGGCAATGGGGCCACGGAGATTTTCATAGGTTCCAGCACCGCCTTTGGTTCCAGCTCCCTCTCTCAATGTTTCATCCTAGCAGTTGGCAATGAGTATGTTCATCTTTGGCATATAAGTGACTTCACAAGTCCTATCCATCTTGCATGACATGCAGCAGATGTAGCAAATAATTTTGGAGAAGCTGGCCAAGGCCAACGTCAACAAGACACTGGAGGCTCCCAGCTGCCATCCCCAACGTGCCTTCTTGATCCACCACCTATTTTTCATCACTGCCGCAACTTTCTCCTCCTCGCACAGCACTAGAACCTTTGATCAACTCTTTCCTCATGTATCGATGTCACGGTAGCTTCCACCAGCAAACATCAATCCGCAGTCGTGCCTATTCCCTACCCCTGTCCACCCGTGCCTAATCCATGCACACAATATCAGATTCTTTTTTCTGTGCATAATCTACAAACTGTTTTATGACTATCCTTTCCATGCCTAATGCATGTACTCATTTCCTTACACCCCAAGTGTCCTCACACCAGTCAATGCCCTCAGAGTACAATCAGTTTACATCCTTAGTGCATGGGCACCCAACTATGCCCTCCAGGGATATTTTTACATCCCTAGTCGTCCTGCACTCTTCCATGCCCTCCAGGCACAGCCAGTTTACATACTAAGTGCTTCTGCATTCATCTATGCCCTCCAGGCACAATCATTTTATTTCCCTAGTGCTCCCATACCTACATATCCCTCCAGCACAACACTTTTACTTCCAGGTGCTCTTGCACTCCCATCCGCCCTCCACGTGCACTTTGTCCATATCCTTCCCATAGTGTTCTTGTACCTGTATTAGCCATCTGCAAGCAGTCTACCTCTTACACAGGTGTTCTCAGAGATTTATGCAACAGGTGGAAGTATCTAAAATTGTTGTTTTCACTACAAGAAAACTTGAGCAACTCCTGTTGATTATTAATGTAAATAACCAGCAAGATTCCCATTGATTCCTCAAAGTGGAGAAATAGAAAATAAACTTTAAAAATGATCATTGAACTTTAACACTGTTTGCTTACAAAGCATTACATCTGATCATATTGGCAGATGTATTGCATTACTTTCATCCATTCTGTTTTTTAAAGCATAGTTAAAATTTAATAACTTGTGTGTTTTTAAAGCTACATTTTTACATTGTTAGGGTAAAGTGTAGTACAGGCCAGCATCCAAAGAAATAAATGTGGGAAACCTCTTGAAACAACTATATTTCTTTGGATGCTGGCCTAGAATTGAACCTAGGTGACAGTATAGTGAGCTTGCTGTGTTCCATGTCACAGAGTTTGATAACATTCAGTTTCTAGAAGTGGAGGTTTTCTCCACATTAATTTTTCACACCTTTTTTCCTCACTTCCAGAACAGGAAATGTGTTTTCTATTTTCAGTTACTGCATTTGTCCCATACATGAAGTGCAGATGTACACACCAATGGTATAGCAAGACTGCGTTCTTCAGAGTCTACTATAAGCATTCTCTGATAGAAAATTGAATGTTGTTTCAGCAAGCCATGACCAGTCTTCTTCAACTACATACAAATCATAAACTACCATTATCATTAAGTTGTTCAGCATTAGGAGATGGGTGTGCTCTTGTGTGAACTGGCGACCAATGTTGGGCAGGTGTTCTGCAGCCATATTAATTTGTGCTGGAAATAGATGTCAGAATTTGCACGTGATAGTGTGTTTTATTTATTCATTCATAGATCATTTGGTACAATAGTATCAGACAAGCCAGAAACATATAGACATAATATATACATATAAAGTATTAACAAAATAGGATTGACACAATTAATAAAATGTTCCAGGCTATTGTGTCGTGGCTGAATGATTTTCACATTTAAACCAAATGTTTCATTCCCATTCACATCCTTGCTCACTACTGACTCCAGCAAAATTCAGTTTACACATGCTTCCACAGAGTGGCTTGATATCACATGTTTCAAATACGTGAGCACGGTAGGCCATTGTCAACTACCGTCTTCCGCTGTTGCTATCACCCCGTGGTGAAAGACTGGTACACATCATCTTCAGCACTATAATCCTACTGTCATTCAGTTTCAAGCCTTCCTCCTTCCTACTGAAATTCCTGTGGTGTTTATGATCTCTATGGCCTCTCCGTATAGCTTTTCATGTTACCTGCTTGTGGCTGCCAGTACTTGAGTCTTATCAAAATGAATGTGATGGTCTATTGGCCACAGAGCATGTTCAGCAAGAGCTGATCTGTTAGTCTCCCTCTTCTGCAACTTCCCTTGTGCTCCTCTAGCCATTTCTTCACCATTCTTTTGTTGTACCCACATACAGCTTCCTACAACTACACAGAATCCTGTAAATTCCCCGACAAATAACCATTCTTGAGCAATGTGTTGGTGAGATGTTTCAATTGTGCATCAGCAGCTCTGTTTTGCAGATGTTCCTTGCTCTATCCGGCAACATTTTTATGGTGTTTCACTTATGTTGTGGATGGTGGTTCAAATCCCGGTTCAGCTAACAGTCAGCATGTGTGGGATTTTGGTAAACCTTGTGGTCTAAGTTAACATCATCTTTCTTGAAAACGAGAACATCAAGAAAAATTTAATCTTTCATCCGCCTCCTCCTCCATGGTAAACTTAATTTTTGGATTAATTGCATTGAGATGTTTGTGAAAACAACTTAGTTTTTCTCTGCCATTCCTCCACAAAACAAATGTATCATCCATGTATTGGAACCTTATTCAATTTCTTGTTGGCAGTTTCCAGTGTGTGCTCCTCAAGTTTTTCCATGAAGAAATTTGCTGTAGCAGGGCTTACAGGACTCTCCATGGCCACACCATCTGTCTGTTCACAGAACTCATCGTTCCATTTGAAGTATGTAGCTCTGAGGCAATATTCAAAGAGTTCTGCAATACCAAGAGGGAAAAATTAGATTCAGCTGTTGCAACACTTCATCATAGTAAACAGCGGTGCCACATCAAAACTAACTAATATCTCCTCCGGCTGGACCACTATGCCATTTAATTTACTGATAAAGTGAGCCAATTTCTTGATAAATGAATCCAATCAGCCCACATACAGTAGTAATAATGTTGTCAAGAACTTTTCAACTGAATATGTGGGCAAACCAATATCACTCACTTTAGTTCTTAAAGGAAGATGTTCTTTGTGCACCTTTGGCGACCCATAATCTCTTGGTGGTAGCGAGACTGAGTCAAACACACTTTTTTGAACAGTCTGTTTGATAGAGGACATTTTTATCAACCATGTAACAGTTCTACGAATTTTGCCTGTGGGGTGTGACTCAGTTTCCTACAATTGCAGAACTAATACATCGTTAATTAACTTTTCATAACTGGGATTCGTAGTCATTTAAATTTTTTGAAAGACATCATGTTTATGCCAGTGACTGTTAAACTTTTTATTTCCACTATTGCAATTTCGCCCTCATTCAGGTGTTTATATGGTATTCAAAACAGCTGCTGGACACCTCTGATGCCACTTTCTCAGGCTAGAATGGCTCCTTACCCTGTGTTTTGCAATGGTGTCATCATCATTTCCCACTTTTTGGTGGGGAGGAAGGTGGCACAACCATCGCAGATGACTTTGCCACCTCTCAGACTTTAAAACGTGGATAATTTCCCAAAAGCTGGAACTCTGCAATTGCCCAGTTATATTATGAAAATAAAATGACTGAGATTACTTATCATAGTTTCTTTTTGAAAGTCAACACTGTGGTTCTGTAATTCTACTACATAAAAAATTTCACACAGTGATTTGTATTTTTGACAGATAAATCTGAAGACGAGCCTATACTGATGCAAAACTGGTAGTTGCAAATAAAGCACCTTCAAAAGCTATGCAGCTTTTGGAAACACCTCACCATTCTTAATTGTTGTAATTTTTAATGATAATATGAACATGTGCAATAGTTTAAGAACTTCTGAATCAGACACTACCAATAGTGAAAAAGTATACAGTCTCAGCACATAAGCTCGAGCATTAAATAGCTCAACCTTTCCACTCACAACCCATACCACAAGGGAGGGTAAAGTGATGTTTCATAATACAAGTATGTATGAATGGGCAGGAGAAAACCCTCTCAATATGAAGATACAAAGTACTCACCTAAGATTGTTTGATTTATCGACACGCTAATTCAACATCAAAACTTCTTTAACCACTTAAAATCATAAATGGGAAACAAGCTGGTGCAGAATATTACTCTTACTCTAAGCAAGTGATACAAGAATAAAGAAAACTTAAAAGTCTCACAGGTACTGCTGTGTCCACCTTCAGATACAGTACACAGCTATGTACACAGTGGATGTCATACATGAGGCCAGGCTCCAGTGAGCTGCCATATAGTTACAGTCAGTCATCGCAGAAGGTGCACCTAACAGGGACCATATTACAATTCCAACATAAGTCATACAGATAGTCCAAGTCATCTACTGTAGTTATGCTCTGACGCCACAAAGGATGCTCAAGACATGGATCTCATCTTGCTTCTGCCTGATGTCAGAGAAACAACTTGCAAACGAATGTTCATCCACCAACAACAGATAAGAGTGGACACACATATCCAATCAGCGAGTTGCCATTGGTCACCAGCCGTTACCAGTCACCATCACTCAACAGTAGTTACCAGTTGCTGTCAGTGTTCAGCAGCAGTTATCGAGCAGCCATCGCACAGTGTCAAAGTATCTGCCAAGTGTCGATGTGTACGTGTAATAACAGAGCCAGAAATTTAGAGACTATCATGAATAGCACATGCATATTGGAAATGCTATTAGATTAGGCAGTCATTGTTCACTGGATTTAGGTTTAGACCAGTGTTCAGAACTTTAATATCAGTGTCACACCTTCTAATCATCATCACACTGAAGTTAAGTGTTGGTATTAAGCTTTTAATAAATGATTGTTAACTGTCACTCATTGTGTTGTAAACATTATTTTTGCTGTAGTCTAATTTGCCCTGTGGTGAGACAAGCTGCAGTGGGTAAGCACATCACCTGAATACAGCAACTACTTTCAGTGATAAGGTGTCCTTTGCACACATCTTTTATTTTGGGTGCCGAACTGATTTGGTGAACACAACACAAATAATAACGAATTGTCTAATGATGCTTAACAAGATTCATTTGCCAGTGATCTTAAGTTTTTCATCCATTCTATGATCCCACTGAATGACTGCTGAATATACATTTCTTATTGAAATGCAAAACAGTTCAATCATTTCAAATGATGGTGCAAACATAATTAGCCACAAGAAACTTACAAGAAAAATTTTTTTCATCATGAACAAGTCTCAGGAATGATATTATCACAGTAAAACACTGAATATATACACTGAGGTAACAAAAGTCGTGGGATAGTGATATGCACATATAT
Organism: Schistocerca nitens; assembly: GCF_023898315.1. NCBI lineage: Eukaryota > Metazoa > Arthropoda > Insecta > Orthoptera > Acrididae > Schistocerca > Schistocerca nitens. The sequence continues at coordinate 708,568,692 of NC_064614.1, read as the reverse complement.
AGATGACAGTATCATCTCATACGCAGGGTATAAAAGGGCAGTGCATTGGCATAGCTGTCATTTGTACTCATGAGACACATGTGAAAAGGTTTCTGGCACAATTATGGCTGCTGGGAATTAACAGACTCTCAGCACAGTACGGTAGTTGGAGCTACATGCTTGGGACTTCCATTTTCAGAAATCATTAGGGAATCCAATATTCTGAGCTCCACAGCATCAAGAATGTGCTGAGAATACCAAATTTCAGGCATTCCTCTCACCACAGACAAAGCACTGGCAGAGCAGTGGTGCTGACAGACAAGTAACACTACACGAAACTACTGAAATCAATGTGGGACCTATGACAAACATAGCCCTTAGGTCGCAGTGTGGCAAAATTTGGTGTCAATGAGCCACGGCAGAAGATGACCAACACAAGTGCATTTGCTAACAGCACAACATCATTGGCAGCACCTATCCTGGGCTTATGAAGTACACAATTAGTATCACTTTTAGTGCACTTGTCTATTGTATGTGCAGTGCAGCAAAAGAGTGACGTTGATTGGATATTATGTTTTGTGATGCCTGTGTTGCTACAGAATAGAAAATTCTCTGACAATTCTAGAAGAATGCCTTCACCTCAGACGTAAATATCATCATCAACTTCCTCTCCCTCTTCCTCTGAATTACTGATACCCATACTGCATGCATGTTTTCATGAAATTGCTTTCATTACTAGTTACAGATGCAACAGCTCTTTTCAGGTCTAAACTGAATTTTCTGCGACTTTCATCTGACATCCTGGGTACACTATCATTGGTACGAACTCCATACAATCTCCGACATGCTAGTATTTTGAGTTGGCTGTTGAGGTTCTCATCAATCCAATGGATGCGACCCCAAAAGAAACTCATCTTGCTGTTTGTTCATAAATCAACAATTGTACATACACTGAGATGACAAATGTCATGGGATACCTCCCAATATTGTGCTGGGCCTCCTTCTGCCTGGTGTAGTGCAGCAACTCAACATTGCATGGACTCAACAAGTGATCAGAAGTCCCCCTCAGAAGTACTGAGCCATGCTGCCTCTATAGCCATCTATAATTGTGAGAGTGTTGAAGTGCAGGATTTTGTGCACAAACTGACCTCTCGATTATGTCCCATAAATGCTTGATGGCATTCATGTCATGTGATCTGGGTGGCCAAATTATTTGCTCACACTAACCAGAATGTTCTTCAAATCACTCACGAACAGGTGTGGCCTGATGACATGATGTACTGTCATCCATAAAAATTCCATTGTTGTTTAGGAACATGAAGTCCATGAATGGCCACAAATGGTCTCCAAGTAGCTGAACATAATCATTCCCTGTCAATGATTGGTTCAGGTCAATCAAATGACACAGTGGAACCATTGCTGGATTCCACAGTGCGACAGCCAGGTGAAAAAGCAGGTATTATGAGCTTTCCATTGCATGCTTGATTACTCTACTGAAAGGGTGCAGAAATTTTGAAACTGCAGAAATTTTAAAATATGTGCATACGTTATCATGCTAAAATTTCTTCTCCCTAGATGTTGAGTAAGAATGACTGAAGTCACCAGGCTAAGGCAATGATCTTGTAGTGATTAATTCTACATAAGATGTTGTTTCATAAAGCAATGTTGTTATTATTATTATTTATTACTGAACACATTTGTCTTGGCTTGGTTTTGTGCATCTTCTGTTTGAGTTGTTCATTGGGCTATTGGGTGGCAGTGGGGTGCAGCAGCCGATGTTCCAGCATCAGAGCAAGTGCAGAGAGACCCCATCACCACCTGCAGCTATGAAAACTACAGCTGACACAACATAGCAAGCTACTGCCAGTAACAATTGAACCCACACACAGTGATGGCAGCTATGAGAGCTATGGCTGACACAACACAGTGAGCTGCCGCTGGTAGTAGTTCAACCCACACACAGCAACAAAAGCTATAATTGACAACACTAGTACACAGTGGATGCAAACAAAATTTAATTAACAGAGTGAAGTATTGTGGTTTTGTGGTCATAGGCCTATAGACATTTGTGTCTGGTCGGTACACTGCCTACAGGGCAGGTTAAGAATGACATGCTGGTCTAAGCTCTTTATTCTTATGATGAACTGAATACATTAACATTATATTCTATGAAGGAAGTACAACCTGTATTGAATGAGATAAAAGAAAAAAATTAGGAAATAGGAACATCAGTACTATTCAATACAGGAGCCCTAGTGTTGCTAAGAAGTCAAAAGCGAAGTTTAAAAAGTGATACACTAGCAAATAAGTTCTGTCCTCTATATGAGGGACCATTCGTTATCAAAAGTACACATCATCCTCAGGCCGCTGTGCTCACCAATAAAAGTTCACAGGAGGAAAAGGGGTATATGCTATTCAGGATAAGAAGTTGTTCATACCTGAGTAATTCAAAGTTAAGGTTTATTTACAAACTTCAAAATTTGCAGACTAAGAATGTCAACTGAAACTTCCAAAGACATACTGGGTACTTGGAGGGATAATATTTAGGACTTTTGGTAGATGTAAGATTAATGTATATCTGGCGTTTTTGTAGAGTATGAGACAGGCAGTAACATACACTCAGGCTTAGTGGGAGAGTATTGCACTCATTTCTAACAATGCTGTGTATGTACCCTGGCTAAGCAGGAAGTAAGAATGACATCGCAAGATGTATTTAGGTATTCAGGGTAAATCTTAACATGCAATTTCAGGATGATCAAGGAATTAATCCATTCTGTTACTCGTAAAAGGGTTCAGCAACGACAGACATGTTTTATGTTTTGTGTGTAGGAGATGTAAAGAAATGAGAGCTCTAAGAGAGAAACTGTCAGTGTTCTGGGGACCAGTGTACCGGTTAGTACTTGCGTAAGGAACTAGGAAGTTTTCCTTATGACAAGGAACTCTGTTTTCACATATAATCAGTTGGATAGCCGATGCTATCAGGTTGGCTATCATGGTTATTAGCAATAAGATGAAAAGGAGCAAAGATCCTTCTTGTCCCTCTCCTATGTAAGCCATGGTCTGAGTTAACAATTTCTTTTCCTAAAATGATGTTCAGAATTTATGTCCCCTTCCGAACTAAAATTTGTGTACAAATTTAAATTTCGTACTCTTGTATGATAACTTTTCTAGGGGAACATTTGCTTGAATATCTACATCAGGGAGGGTTTATATTTTTCTATTGGGTAACTATAGGATAGTAACTATAGTATAGGTAACTATAGTATAGTTCAAGTAAGTTTTGTAGGGCAAAGTATCCACAGATTACTTCCGGTCTCTTTAGTAAATATCAGACATATTTATATAGTATTACTGCTCTGTATGTGTAAAAGGAAAAAGTGAAAACTAACAGTGAGTTCACTCATGCTTGTTAACCAGGATGACATATGTCTGTGGATTGTTAGCATGTAATGCCCTCGCAATTTCTTCAAGTTTCTCACAAGCAAGATGTCAGCTACGAAAACAAATAGGTGTCAGATCTAGCAAGACACTGGAAGTTTAAATAAATTATTTACTCTTCAAACAACTCCTTATTGATTAAAACAGTCTTGCCAGTGAGTGACTGCATATTAAAATGTAGAAGGATGTGACCTTCACGCACTCATTCTCATCACTGCATAAAAGGTTCAGCATATGCGAGGGAAGACTCCTACGTTTGGTTGGTTGGTTGGTTTGGGGAAGGAGACCAGACAGCGAGGTCATCGGTCTCATCAGATTAGGGAAGGACAGGGAAGGAAGTCGGCCGTGCCCTTTGAAAGGAACCATCCCGGCATTTGCCTATAGCGATTTAGGGAAATCACGGAAAACCTAAATCAGGATGGCCGGACGCGGGATTGAACCGTCGTCCTCCCGAATGTGTCCTACGTTTGGAGATGTGATTCAAAATACAATGACATTCAGGGCCTGGGTTTCTAATAACTGACTGGGGTATCCATTTAACAACGATATCATCATTTTATACAACAAACTTAATTGACTCTGTCAGCAAAAAGTTGCACAATAATTACAGTTATGGGAAAAAAAGAGAACAGTTTTATGTTAATATCACAAAAAGACAATGCATGAAAAAAACAAAAATGTATTTTATGTCAGAAATTTTGAGCCTACAGAAACAAAGTCACCATGCTCAAATTTCTGTTCCCTCAGTGTCAAGTGTGAATAAGTGAACATATTGAGTTATAGGGCTGTTTTTGTAGTGACTAATATTTTGGAGCCCATGGCTCCTTTCTCTGGCAGAAGAGTTGAAGGAGAAGGAAGCGGGATGAAGGAAAAGGACTGGGAATGTTTAGAAAGAGTACAGTTCAGGAAAGTCACCCAGAATCCTGTCAGGCGAGACTTACCAGATGGGATGAATCTTTCCTTCTCATCCCATCTGTCACCTGACCCGGGGTTGTGGATGACGTTTCTGAACTGTACCCCTTTTCCTAAACCTCTTCAGTCCTTTTCCTTCGCCCCTCTTTCTTCCCCTTAAAATCTTCTGCCAGAAGGAGCCACTGCCCCTGAAAGCTCGTAAACGTTACACCTTTTTGTGTGTTAACCTGCGCCACTTTGAGAGTAGATATTTTTTAACAATGTATTTGCATTATATTGGCAATAATCGATTGTTTTCATTGTTACATGTTTTTTTATGTACTGTACATGACATTCATTTCAGTTTTGTGCACTTTCTGTCTGAGATATGTTGGGCTACGGGTGGCATTGCGGTGCAGCACCCAATGTTACAACATTGGAGGAAGTACACAGAAACCTCACTGCCAACTGCAGCTCCAAGGAAGAAGCCAGACAGAAGATTCCATGAACCCAAAATGAACTAAGATCAAGAAAAAAATATTAAGCTTGGTCGTATACTTGAGGCAGTCTCTGGTTTACAGTCCCTGGACAGACAGTGTGTAACTTATTCTGAGAACAAAGTAATTTTTCAGCAAGACCTTCAGTATACTGATTTTAGCAGATTGGGGAAACACTCTGTTTCGTGTAGTGCACTACGGTTCAAGAATTTTACAAGAGCACTGCGTGATCGTCATGGTCACAGTACAAAGCAGTAACATGGAAAAAAATTTGTGCGGCATCCCCACACTATGTACAAGGATGCAAACACTGGTCGACAGTCCCATTAAATATTGCTTCTGACTGAGAAAGTATCCACAGACAATTTTAAGAGTTTTTCCATCTTTCTACACCACAGGGAAAACATGAAGGTATTATTGCAGCACTGTTTTTTCCTTATTTAAAAGCATTGCAGTCCAAGATCAAGGAAGGCTTATAAGAAATTTCAGGTATGTATTTGCTGAAGAAATCAGGTGGTGAGTCTGAAAATAAAGTTCTAACAGAAGAAGGAAATTCATTTTTTGATTCTAAAATTCGCTTTTCAATTTCTAATCAGAAGATTCCAGTGATAAAACTATGTAGGAACCACAGTGAAATTATTGTTCAAAATCTAGCACAGAATTGATGAATTCTCAATTTTTTGTATAAGAAATTGTGATCTGAAGCTCTCTGATCATTAACCTCAACAAGGATGATTTTTCAGTGGATACAACATTCCACTACTCCCTTTGACACCTGGAAAATGTTTTTTCATATGCCAGAATGGTAAATCTTCAGAAGTCAATAAAATTGTCTGGTGAAATGTCTGAAAGGAGACTTGTTCTGAAAGCTAGTCTAATAGCAAGAAAAAATATATCTGTGTTACAAATGAAAAAGAATTGGATTTGAAAACTATTTTATTTGTATACCCTTTTATTCACAAACAACAGATAAACCTTTTTATTTGTGTAAATGAGTAATTCTTCAAAGAAATATTTTTATTTGTTGTTGTTCACAAATAATGAGTAATAATTTATATCTGTATAATTACTCATCATTCAAATATTTTTTTTTTTTCCAATTCTGATTTCTATGTGCATTCACACTGTCAAGTTAAGTGGAATGTTCAATATAAATTATATTTAAACTAGAGTTCAAATAAAACAACATTACTGAAAAATGTTACCTGGCTGCTTCAATACCAAGAGTTGTATACACTTCATAAATATTATTAGAAGTAGTACGTGTTCCCTTCACCCCATGTGTTGCCATCACTTCTCGTAGGTTATCACCTTCCACTAAGAGTTTGTATCTTGTTTGACCACCAGAATCATCATTGTGGATCACTGCTCTGCTCACTGATGGAAGACCCTACAAAATGGAAATGAAATAAACTTCAGGTAAGTTTTCAGTAATTTTTCTATACTGCACAATACAAACATTTCCACTGTCTCTAAGCTTGGTAACAAACACTGAACATTTACAGTGTAGGCAGCGATTTTTCTCCAGTTTTCTATACAGAGATAAAGACAAAGAGACACATCTGATTTACAGTTTCGAAGTGGTATGAGTGGTGAAAGGTATAATTTATATTAGATGTTAGCAACTTCCTCTTTTTCGGAAATGTTTTCATTTCTCTTGTTGGTCTTCTATACTTCAGGCATCATCAGCTATTTTGTTGCCCAAATAATAAAACTTATCTACTACTTTTAGCGTCCTATTTCTTAATCTACACTGCGTAAAAGAATTAACGAAACACTCTTTTGAAACTTTGTTATTTTCCCCAACTGTGAAGTAGAATTTAGAAACAGGGCTTACGAGTGCTTAAATCCTCCATCACTGAGGATGCAAAAGTATAGCGCCCTGCGAACTCACCCTCTGGTTCAGGGATGCTTCGTACTAGAAGGTGTACACACAGAAGAAAGAAAAGTCAAGAGCTGAGAAGTTCATGTGAGGTGTAAAGTAGTTTAATGATGTTACACTGCAACCAAATTCCACCACAATTCTGCTCAAAGACACTGTGGATGTGTCACACGTTGGGAAGGACATAACACCACCCACATGTCACCCGTCTATCACCCCTTCCTTAGACGCTTCTGCAGTGAAGATCAGAAGTGCGATGCCCGGCACTGAAATCACCCTATTTTCTTATGACTGGTTGAGGAAAACATTTCCTACAACTGCTGCTCAGAATTGACACTAAAATACAGGAGGTGGCACAAAAGGTGTCAATGAAACCACCCCTTTCCTTGAAGCATCCATTTACACATTCTTGACAACCTTTGACACTGTTGGCACCCCCACATATAAGCCAACCCTTGTCTGAGGACATTGTGGGTCTGTTACCCCTCTGTATTACATTTGGAGTGTGGCGCCACTGTAATTTCTGCGCTGTTATACAGTGTGGAACCACTAGGGATCGTTCAAAAACACTCGATGAAATTTGAACGTGATCCAAAACAGCATGGGTATTTATGCTTTTTATAGATCTATTTTGTGCAGTGTAATTTTCTGATCATCAACTGATTTAGTTCGGCAACATTCCATTACCCTCGTTTTGCTTTTGTTGTTGTTGTTCATCTTATAGTCTGTTTCCAAGACACTGGCACTGAGATGGAGTTGACACTCAAGCTGGCCCCTCATATTTTCTACCACAGGCAGACATGGAGATCTCACTCATCATACGTTAAGAGGATCCTGTGTCCTCACACGTTTGAATATTTATTATTTTTTGACATTTTTCTACAATTACTGCTTAGCATTTCCACAAGATGAAAAATGTATTAATGCACCTACTGTTGGTTAGGCTGTCTCCCGCAGTTAAAATGAATCTTTACCCCTGATAAGGTATCTTGAATTTTTATTGCTGTGTTGTTTCATGCACACATTAGGCATAATAATTCAGTTAGCAGCCAGAGTTGGGAGTTGTAGTTGGTCGACTGTATTCACCAGATGCAGGTGCACGGGACATGTGTGTTCATATGTGATTGACAACATATTCTATCTATTTGTGTCATGTTTTCATTGTCTAAAAAGTTTCAGTGTGAAGTAGATAATTTTGTGTTGTGGCATATGGGATGTTATTAAAGTGAAGTGTAGTTGGAACTGGTTTGGAAGGAGTAACAATTTTTCAATAATAAATAATACTATCAGCAATCAGTGAACCACCATTAACCATTACCAACTCAATCTTTCATAGTCTGCTTCCTCTAATGTGATCAATGGGATAGGAATTAATTGGATAGTTGGAGGCGAAAAGGAGTAATGTAGCACTGTTGCTAATTATATCCTGCCAACATGTTATATATGGAGACTGGTGACAAGGACATTGCATCCTGCAACAATTTTTTGATCTGGAGCCCAATCATCAGGATCCATGTATGGTGAGTGCATTTGGAATTCTCAGCGGCGCCTCAATAAATTCAACCATTACTGCACAGAAAAAAGCTGTAGACTGTGAACTATTATCTAAATTACATAAATTGAATGTGAAGTCTGCATATTTTGACTAGAAAAAGTGAAAATTGTGACGTAATTAATTATGAAGACAATTTCAGTCAAGATAGAATTAACATGAATGTTATTAACGAATACAGCCTAGTTGGCAGAAGTCAAACTATAGCAGCCGTAGCGGCAACTGCAAGTAAAAGTTCCAATTTAAACACACACAACGAACCATTAGATGCAGGAATAGACAACAATCATGTCAAAAATGTAGGAAGTAATGATGTGACAATGGAATGGGAGCAGATAATCAAAACTGGATCAAGAGCTGAAGGCAGATATTCAAAAGTTAATGATAAAAAATCAGGGCAAAGATAATGGAGACCAAACATGAAATTCACAAAAACACTGGACCAAAAAGTGACCGATACCCATAATGACTCACACGTTATTCGCAGATCCAAAGAAAGAGCTTACAGGATCGACATACACTGAACATTCTGATGATACTCAAGACAGTAAACAACATGAAGAAGAGAAATTCTGTCTCCATCTTACGGGAACAAGAAGTCTATCTGACTACTGAACTGAATATAATAATTCATAATGCCACTTGAAATTAATGTTATGAGATAGATCAATTTGCCAAAGCCAAACATAATGGCAATTTTGAAATTAATTTAAGCTTGATAAAAGAGGGTATAGATTTGATAATCCAAGAAAACTACAACGATAAATGCTACCCCAATAAACGATTGACAATTTTACTACCAATGGATGATTTAAGTTTCCTGTTGACAGATTCCTAGTGAGGCAGATAAGATTAGGATGTATTTGTGGACAACACTTGTATGTTGGTAAAGACAGATGAGGAAAGTACTGCATGGAAAATTTCACATCATCTCCAGAGTTTGAAACAACATTCCCAGCTGAAGAATGTTTGTCAAAGAATTGCTATTGGAACTACACAACACTTTTGGTGAGGAAATTTAGTTGGAACAGTAGATTGTAAAACAGAAGGAGAAGAAGAAGGAGAATGTACGCTAATTTCTGAAAGAAGAAGAGGAAGAAACTTTATGTTTATTGTCAGGCAATAACAACTCATTATAACTTTCAACACTTTGATTTATGTAGACAATGTGTAGAAGACTGGTTGAGAATCCTCCCAGTGATAGTGTGTTATGAAATTGTATCTTTGAACTGCTTCAAGCTATTTTACATGTCGCAAGTACTTACATGTTCAACTGTGTAGGCAACTTGAGTATTGTTTCTACGTTGTGCTTCTTTCTGTTTTCTTTTTTGTTATTTATGAAGTACTGATGCACAACACTACATCACTGCTAAGTCATCCAGTGCAAACAAGTGGCTCACAGCAGACACACCCTCCGCTACGTGGTGCTGTTAATCACAACTGTGCTGAATGTGCTGCTTCCTGATCCTTCCACAAGAGGCTCCAAGGGAGTCAGTGTGTTTGTACACACATCCACATGGGCAATGAGGTGAGATTTCAGCTGCACTGATGAAGTGAGTGTCGGTTATGTTTTTTACAAAACACAGTATCCATGAGAGAACTGAATAATTAAAATTAAATACTGCAACATAAAGTACATTCACATCTGGATATGTAAAAAACTTTGAGGTATTTATCACAAAAATGCATTTACTTATTTAAACTGTGTATCACAAACATGTCTCTAAGCCCTTTTATGTTCTTTCTTCATTTCTTAGCATACTAATCGTTAATATTTATTTGACTAAGACTGAAACATAATGCAATTTGTGTGTACATTTTATACATCACATACTTAATCTTTAATGTTTGTTCACAATGATAATATTTATCAAATGGTGATCCTCTTTAAGTATACTCCTCAGAACATAATGAGTTTGATTAATAAGAAGGACTAAAACTTGCTGATTTAAAGTTTATTAATTTCTTTGTGAACAAGATTCTATGCCACATCACATGTAGCTGAAAGTTGATTAATTTCACATATACCTTTAATCATTTTGTTAATTACATTATACAAACAATAACATTTCTTAAACGCCTAATCCCCCCCCATGAACCATGGACCTTGCCGTTGGTGGGGAGGCTTGCGTGCCTCAGCGATACAGATAGCCGGACCGTAGGTTCAACCACAACGGAGGGGTATCTGTTGAGAGGCCAGACAAACGTGTGGTTCCTGAAGAGGGGCAGCAGCCTTTTCAGTAGTTGCAAGGGCAACAGTCTGGATGATTGACTGATCTGGCCTTGTAACACTAACCAAAACGGCCTTGCTGTGCTGGTACTGCGAACGGCTGAAAGCAAGGGGAAACTACGGCCGTAATTTTTCCCGAGGGCATGCAGCTTTACTGTATAATTAAATGATGATGATGTCCTCTTGGGTAAAATATTCCGGAGGTAAAATAGTCCCCCATTCGGATCTCCGGGCGGGGACTACTCAAGAGGATGTCGTTATCAGGAGAAAGAAAACTGGCGTTCTACGGATCGGAGCGTGGAATGTCAGGTCCCTTAATCGGGCAGGTAGGTTAGAAAATTTGAAAAGGGAAATGGATAGGTTAAAGTTAGATATAGTGGGAATTAGTGAAGTTCGGTGGCAGGAGGAACAAGACTTCTGGTCAGGTGACCACAGGGTTATAAACACAAAGTCAAATAGGGGTAATGCAGGAGTAGGTTTAATAATGAATAGGAAAATAGGAACGCGGGTAAGCTACTACAAACAGCTTAGTGAATGCATTATTGTGGCCAAGATAGATACGAAGCCCACATCTACTACAGTAGTACAAGTTTATATGCCAACTAGCTCTGCAGATGACGAAGAAATTGAAGAAATGTATGATGAAATAAAAGAAATTATTCAGATAGTGAAGGGAGACGAAAATTTAATAGTCATGGCTGACTGGAATTCGAGTGTAGGAAAAGGGAGAGAAGGAAACGTAGTAGGTGAATATGGATTGGGGCTAAGAAATGAAAGAGGAAGCCGCCTGGTAGAATTTTGCACAGAGCACAACTTAATCATAGCTAACACTTGGTTCAAGAATCATAAAAGAAGGTTGTATACATGGAAGAAACCTGGAGATACTAAAAGGTATCAGATAGATTATATAATGGTAAGACAGAGATTTAGGAACCAGGTTTTAAATTGTAAGACATTTCCAGGGGCAGATGTGGGCTCTGACCACAATCTATTGGTTATGACCTGTAGATTAAAACTGAAGAAACTGCAAAAAGGTGGGAATTTAAGGAGATGGGACCTGGATAAACTGAAAGAACCACAGGTTGTTCAGAGTTTCAGGCAGAGCATAAGGGAAGAATTGACAGGAATGGGGGAAAGAAATACAGTAGAAGAAGAATGGGTAGCTTTGAGGGATGAAGTAGTGAAGGCAGCAGAGGATCAAGTAGGTAAAAAGACGAGGGCTAGTAGAAATCCTTGGGTAACAGAAGAAATATTGAATTTAATTGATGAAAGGAGAAAATATAAAAATGCAGTAAATGAAGCAGGCAAAAAGGAATACAAACGTCTCAAAAATGAGATCGACAGGAAGTGCAAAATGGCTAAGCAGGGATGGCTAGAGGACAAATGTAAGGATGTAGAGGCTTATCTCACTAGGGGTAAGATAGATACTGCCTACAGGAAAATAAAGAGATCTTTGGAGATAAGAGAACCACTTGTATGAACATCAAGAGCTCAGATGGAAACCAAGTTCTAAGCAAAGAAGGGAAGGCAGAAAGGTGTAAGGAGTATATAGAGGGTCTATACAAGGGCGATGTACTTCAGGACAATATTATGGAAATGGAAGAGGATGTAGATGAAGACGAAATGGGAGATACGATACTGCGTGAAGAGTTTGACAGAGCACTGAAAGACCTGAGTCGAAACAAGGCCCCCGGAGTAGACAACATTCCATTGGAACTACTGACGGCCTTTGGAGAGCCAGTCCTGGCAAAACTCGACCATCTGGTGAGAAAGATGTATGAAACAGGCGAAATACCCTCAGACTTCAAGAAGAATATAATAATTCCAATCCCAAAGAAAGCAGGTGTTGACAGATGTGAGAATTACCGAACAATCAGTTTAATAAGCCACAGCTGCAAAATACTAACACGAATTCTTTACAGACGAATGGAAAAGCTAGTAGAAGCCGACCTCGGGGAAGATCAGTTTGGATTCCGTAGAAACACTGGAACACGTGAGGCAATACTGACCTTACGACTTATCTTAGAAGAAAGATTAAGGAAAGGCAAACCTACGTTTCTAGCATTTGTAGACTTAGAGAAAGCTTTTGACAATGTTGACTGGAATACTCTCTTTCAAATTCTAAAGGTGGCAGGGGTAAAATACAGGGAGCGAAAGGCTATTTACAATTTGTAGAGAAACCAGATGGCAGTTATAAGAGTCGAGGGACATGAAAGGGAAGCAGTGGTTGGGAAGGGAGTAAGACAGGGTTGTAGCCTCTCCCCGATGTTATTCAATCTATATATTGAGCAAGCAGTAAAGGAAACAAAAGAAAAATTCGGAGTAGGTATTAAAATCCAGGGAGAAGAAATAAAAACTTTGAGGTTCGCCGATGACATTGTAATTCTGTCAGAGACAGCAAAGGACTTGGAAGAGCAGTTGAACGGAATGGATGGTGTCTTGAAGGGTGGATATAAGATGAACATCAACAAAAGCAAAACGAGGATAATGGAATGTAGTCGAATTAAGTCGGGTGATGTTGAGGGTATTAGATTAGGAAATGACACACTTAAAGTAGTAAAAGAGTTTTGCTATTTGGGGAGCAAAATAACTGATGATGGTCGAAGTAGAGAGGATATAAAATGTAGACTGGCAATGGCAAGGAGAGCGTTTCTGAAGAAGAGAAATTTGTTAACATCGAGTATAGATATAAGTGTCAGGAAGTCATTTCTGAAAGTATTTGTATGGAGTGTAGCCATGTATGGAAGTGAAACATGGACGGTAAATACTTTGGACAAGAAGAGAATAGAAGCTTTCGAAATGTGGTGCTACAGAAGAATGCTGAAGATTAGATGGGTAGATCACATAACTAATGAGGAGGTACTGAATAGGATTGGGGAGAAGAGGAGTTTGTGGCACAGTTTGACCAGAAGAAGGGATCGGTTGGTAGGACATGTTCTGAGGCATCAAGGGATCACCAATTTAGTATTGGAGGGCAGCGTGGAGGGTAAAAATCGTAGGGGGAGACCAAGAGATGAATACACTAAGCAGATTCAGAAGGATGTAGGTTGCAGTAGGTACTGGGAGATGAAGAAGCTTGCACATGATAGAGTAGCATGGAGAGCTGCATCAAACCAGTCTCAGGACTGAAGACCACAACAACAACAACAACAAACGCCTAATAATGCAAGCCCATTTGATTTTGCTGGGAGACAATTGAAGATTTTCATTTAATGTGCGCCTATTGATTTATTGTTTCCTTCATATTAATTGCAACAGTTACTATATGTTAAATGGGTTTTGTACATAATTTTTCTTCACTTACATTTTTCTTGAACATCACATTCTGAACTTTTTTTCACAGATATGATATTGTACTTGTCTTTTGAAGTTTTGCTCTCTTACAGCATTATTTTATGCGAATGTTAATTTATCAATGTGTGTTCTTTAACCCTTTGTTCCTTTCCTATAAGAAGTCAGAGGTGGGAGTTGGAGGTGGCTGGCACTGTTCACTAGATGCAGATGTGTGATGTGTGTGTTCGGATGTAATTGACAATATATTCAGTCTTTTTGAATCATATTTCATGGTATAAAAAAATTCAGCATGTAGCAGTTAATTTTGTATTGTAGCATACAGTATGTTACTAAAGTGAAGTGTAGTTGGAACTGGTCTGGAAGGAGTAACAATTTCAACAGAGGCCAATGAAAAAATTTTTTTAAAAACTTTTTTTACTTTGATAGCTGACCCTTATAAATTTTTATGAGCTGAATCCAAACCTAGCCTTAGTTTTTTTGTATCACCCATAGTTTTCGAGCAATATGCTTTTTATTATATAGTATAAAAATCCTATGCTATATGGTAAATGGGGAAATTAATGAAACACTTTCTTACAACATAACCGTGGTTTGCATATACAGTAAGCTACTTAAAACAATGATATGTGTTAACAGAGGTTTCACTTGTCAGCTGGAATTGGTTTGTATTTTCTTTGAAGCTTCTTGTGTAGCTTTTTCTACCATGAGTACTACATACATACATTAATCCTTGTTCCATAGATCATGAACACAACATTTCGTAATGATGTGGAACGTGTCACTTTAACAAAAGTTTTCTTTACACAAAATATCAATTTTTTTTTTTCTTTTAACTTCTTGGTGAAGTGACCAACAGAAGTCCCCTATCATGTTGGTGTTCCAGCGGCCTTAGTAACATTTTTCCATCACTTTAATGTTCTGGTGAAAACGCTCTCCTTGCGCCTCACTAACATCTCCCACTGTCCGGGAAGTAATCAAGGTGACTGTTCAAAAAGTGAACTTTCACACTCATTTAACATCCTAAAGTTTTAAACTTCTTTAACATTGTATCTATAATAGAAACATATTCTGGGTCTTTTTCATATCCTAAGAACTTTGTAACGACTTGCTTGAATGAAACCCATGCTTCTTTCTCATTTAAGGTCATTTTGGATTCAAAGTTAACATCAAACATCAATTTTCTAATGTCAAATCCGACAAAGACACTGTCTTTTAGTTTAGCTTCTAAAAGGTGTGGAAACTTTTGGCAGAGATACTTAAAACATGGTCCATCTTTAGCCAAATGTTTACAAACTGTCTCATTAGGCCTAACTTTATTTGTAGAGGTGATAGGAGAACGTTTTTTGGATCTACAAGGTTTTTGTGTAGAATGTTCTTCTCACCAGGTTTTAAAGACTCCCTCGCATGCCACTTCTTTCTGCACCAGCTTTGATCCCTAGCCCTACTGTCCTATTCACACAAGAAACATGGAAATTTGGTAAAGCCACCTAGCTGACCACAGAGCATGCATGTTACTTTTAGATCGCCACATATCATCCAACCATGAGCAGAATAGCCTATTTTATTTAGCACTATTTCTAGGTTTTCATAGCTTTGTTTCATATGTACAGAATGTCCAACAGGTATAGATCCATACATGTTACCATTGTGTAATAGAACAGCCTTTAAACTAGTTTCGGATGAATCAATGAACAGTCTCCAGTCTTCCTTTTTGCATTCAATATCAAACTCATTCATCAGACCGGGAATGTCTAAGTAGTACACTAAATCACCTTCTTGTTGAAAAATGTGAAAAATTGCTGCTCTCTCTCTTTCTATACATGTACATGCTGACTCCAACTGCCAATAAGTTCTTGTCTTTTAATCTAGAGCCAATCAATTCAGCTTTTTGTTTCATTAAGCCCAGATCCCTAACCAAATCGTTAAGCTCAGTCTGATTAAACAATTTGGGCTCTAGACTTTCTGTATTACAATGGAATTCATCATCACCTGGTTCATCTAAATCACATTGTGCATCAGAAAATACTTCTGTTTGAACAGAATTTAAATCATCTGGTGGTTCAGAAACCGGCAAATCTAAACCATGCCCTACTGGTCGGATGGTGGACACAAGGTTAGGGTAGCTTATTACCTTCTTGTTTTTCAAATAATGACCAGTAATATCAACACTGCAAAAGTAGTGATCATTGGAATGATTTCTTGGCTCCCTCCATATCATAGGAACAGCAAATCTAAAGGCTGGTTTCTCCTTTTTGGATCATTTTCTTAGATCTTCAACACACACATAACATACCTTATGCAGTGCCCAATATTTAACTTGATCACCAAGTTTAGATAAAAGAAATTTTTCAGGTAGTGAAGGGAGACCAAAATTTAATAGTCATGGATGGCTGGAATTCGACAGTAGGAAAAGGGAGAGAAGGAAACATAATAGGTGAATACGGATTGGGGCTAAGAAATGAAAGAGGAAGCCGCCTGGTAGAATTTTGCACAGAGCATAACTTAATCATAGCTAACACTTGGTTCAAGAATCATAAAAGAAGGTTGTATACATGGAAGAATCCTGGAGATACTAAAAGGTATCAGATAGATTATATAATGGTAAGACAGAGATTTAGGAACCAGGTTATAAATTGTACGACATTTCCATGGGCAGATGTGGACTCTGACCACAATCTATTGGTTATGAACTGTAGATTAAAACTGAAGAAATTGAAAAAAGGTGGGAATTTAAGGAGATGGGACCTGGATAAACTGACTAAACCAGAGATTGTACAGAGTTTCAGGGACAGCATAAGGGAACAATTAACAGGAATTGGGGAAAGAAATACAGTAGGAGAAGAATGGGTAGCTCTGAGGGATGAAGTAATGAAGGCAGCAGAGGATCAAGTAG
This sequence comes from Schistocerca nitens, assembly GCF_023898315.1. Taxonomy (NCBI): domain Eukaryota; kingdom Metazoa; phylum Arthropoda; class Insecta; order Orthoptera; family Acrididae; genus Schistocerca; species Schistocerca nitens. The sequence continues at coordinate 708,552,036 of NC_064614.1, read as the reverse complement.
GTAAAAAGACGAGGGCTAGTAGAAATCCTTGGGTAACAGAAGAAATATTGAATTTAATTGATGAAAGGAGAAAATATAAAAATGCAGCAAATGAAGCAGGCAAAAAGGAATACAAACGTCTCAAAAATGAGATCGAAAGGAAGTGCAAAATGGCTAAGCAGGCATGGCTAGAGGACAAATGTAAGGACGTAGAGGCTTATCTCACTAGGGGTAAGATAGATACAGCCTACAGGAAAATTAAAGAGACCTTTGGAGAAAAGAGAACCACTTCTATGAATATCAAGAGCTCAGATGGAAACCCATTTGTAAGCAAAGAGGGGAAAGCAGAAAGGTGGAAGGAGTATATAGAGGGTCTATACAAGGGCGATGTACTTCAGGACAATATTATGGAAATGGAAGAGGATGTAGATGAAGATGAAATAGGAGATATGATACTGCGTGAAGAATTTGACAGAGCACTGAAAGACCTAATTCGAAACAAGGCCCCGGGAGTAGACAACATTCCATTAGAACTACTGACGGCCTTGGGAGAGCCAGCCCTGACAAAACTGTACCGTCTGGTGAGCAAGATGTACGAGACAGGCGAAATACCCTCAGACTTCAAGAAGAATATAATAATTTCAATCCCAAAGAAAGCAGGTGTTGACAGATGTGACAATTACTGAACTATCAGTTTAATAAGCCACAGCTGCAAAATACTAACACGAATTATTTACAGACAAATGGAAAAACTTGTAGAAGCTGACCTCGGGGAAGATCAGTTTGGATTCCGTAGAAATGTTGGAACACGTGAGGTAATACTGACCTTACAACTTATCTTAGAAGAAAGATTAAGGAAAGGCAAATCTACATTTCTAGCATTTGTAGACTTAGAGAAAGCTTTTGACAATGTTGTCTGGAATACTCTCTTTCAAATTCTAAAGGTGGCAGGGGTAAAATACAGGGAACGAAAGGCTATTTACAATTTGTAGAGAAACCAGATGGCAGTTATAAGAATTGAGGGGCACGAAAGGGAAGCAGTGGTTGGGAAGGGAGTGAGACAGGGTTGTAGCCTCTCCCCGATGTTATTTAATCTGTATATTGAGCAAGCAGTAAAGGAAACAAAAGAAAAATTTGGAGTAGGTATTAAAATCCAGGGAGAAGAAATAAAAACTTTGAGGTTTGCCGATGACATTGTAATTCTGTCACGGACAGCAAAGGACTTGGAAGAGCAGTTGAACGGAACGGACAGTGTCTTGAAAGGAGGATATAAGATGAACATCAACAAAAGCAAAATGAGGATAATGGAATGTAGTCGAATTAAGTCGGGTGATGCTGAGGGAATTAGATTAGGAAATGAGGCACTTAAAGTAGTAAAGCAGTTTTGCTATTTGGGGAGCAAAATAACTGATAATGGTCAAAGTAGAGAGGATATAAAATGTAGACTGGCAATGGCAAGGAAAGCGTTTCTAAAGAAGAGAAATTTGTTAACATCGTGTATAGATTTAAGTGTCAGGAAGTCGTTTCTGAAAGTATTTGTATGGAGTGTAGCCATGTATGGAAGTGAAACATGGACGATAACTAGTTTGGACAAGAAGAGAATAGAAGCTTTCGAAATGTGGTGCTACAGAAGAATGTTGAAGATTAGGTGGGTAGATCACATAACTAATGAGGAGGTATTGAATAGGATTGGGGAGAAGAGAAGTTTCTGGCACAACTTGAATAGAAGAAGGGATCGATTGGTAGGACATGTCCTGAGGCATCAAGGAATCACAAATTTAGCATTGGAGGGCAGCGTGGAGGGTAAAAATCATAGAGGGAGACCAAGAGATGAATACACTAAGCAGATTCAGAAGGATGTAGGTTGCAGTAGGTACTGGGAGATGAAGGAGCTTGCACAGGATAGATTAGCATGGAGAGCTGCATCAAACCAGTCTCAGGACTGAAGACCACAACAACAACAACCAAGTTTAGATCCAAAGTATGATAGATAAACCTTTTTCACAAAGTCTGTAGTGTTTCTTTGGTGTTTTCTAATCACAAATTCGTCACAAATATAACAAAAACTGTCAGCAGAGTTTTTACAATCATGATTAGACATTGTACTGAGCATATGTACAGGAAACGGGAAAGTGAGGTTAGGTTGACAGTAAACAAAACAACATATGTTAACACTAAAATAGAATTCACATTTTTTTGCCAGCAAATGTTTTTCAGCAGTGCTACCAATGTCATCTACATTCATTACACCTCCTCTTTATATTATTTTAACTATATAAAAGCAGTTAAATTCTTTAAGAAATCGCTTAATTTAATAAATTTAACTGTAAAATGTGAATAAATGGTGGGTGATACAGTTTTTTTAAGTATCATATTTGGATTTCCCACCCTAAAATACATAAGAATAAGGTAATTTCAGAAAAAAAGTTTTTCCATTGTTGGCCTGTGTAATCAATGATACAATCAGCAATCCACCATTGACTGTTATCAACTGAATCCTTCATTATTCATTTCCTGAAATGGCAGTAAAGGAGCACACATGGATATGAGGAGGAGTAATGTAGCACTGCTGCTAATATACCAGTGAGTTTGTTATAATGTGTCATGCACAGAAGAGTACTGCCCTGTTGAGAAACGGCACCACAATACTGACACACAGAATAACACGAGGACACAGGATATCTGTGACGTACCATTATGCCGTCAGAGTTTTCTCTATCACTTCTGGCAGCGACATGATATCATACCCAATGGCTCCCAACCCTATGACATCAGGAGAGACTCTCCAAAACATTGGAAGAATGGAACCTCTCCCTATGTCGCTGCCAAACATGTCAACGATGGTCATCTGGGCAGTGCATAACTGCGTTTCATCGCTTAACACAATGTGACACCATTCGTCGGCAGTCCACACTTCCTGGTCATGGCACCACTCCAAATGCAGCCACTCATGTAGTTGTGTCAACAACAGCCCAAGCATGAAACTGTAATTCCCTCATACAGCAACTGCTAATCTCCAACTGATGGTGTGGTAGTGATCATTCCATATCTGATGACAATGTTTGTGCCCATTATATACCTTACAAGGCATAACAACAACACTAAACATGAACCACACTTATGCCCTCTGGGGGCCATCCCACCAGTCACAGAGAATGGAAACTCTAATGATTTACATTTCTGCTGATCATGTGTTTATGTATAAGTTACACTGACACCTGACCATGTCTTTTGGGTGTTTCACTTTCTTGTCAAATTGTATACATTAATTATCTGGAATGGAAATGTCAATAGCAACTCCCAGACTTTTTGCAGACGATGCTATTGTATGTAACAAAACACTATCTGGGAGGAGAATAAAACTACAGAAATATTCTGTCAGATCTTGATAAGATTTTAAAGTGGTGCAAATACTGGCATCTTGCAAGTCTCCCCCCACTTTAGCACATAGCAAAGAACATTCTTACAACCATGTGATAGTATCAGAAAAGTCCTTCATCATGATATTGTTCGGCTACTGCATCACATCGGCTTGAATGTTGGTTATGGCATGAAATTGCATTTCTGCACTTCGTTGTTTTGTGACTGGCTCATATTAACAACTCCAAGTCTTATGACCCATGATAATTTTGTTCAAAAAGTAACTGTCCACATTCATCATTTCAATGAAGTCATGACAGGAATGCATGATCATCATTTTAGTTTGGGAGACAAGATGTATGCAGACAAACTATGCACACACTTTCCTCTTCTTCAGAACATTCTGGACAATGTCTTGAACACTTGATTTTAGAGATGTTGCTCTTTTGCAATTTGTGACACAATCATGCTGACACCCTGCAGCCAGAAGTCCATTACTTAACCCTGCCAGTTCACAGCTTACTGCTTGTGAGTGCATCAGTTGTTAGTTCAAGCTGCCACCATAGTTACTGCCCACAAGTCGCTTACACACCAGGAAGAAATCAGTCTCGGAACTTTATGGATGGACAATGCTGAGACAAGTTTAGGTGCAGACAGAGTTGAATTTTGTATCACCATGCCATCTCCCAATTCTCTTGCGTCAACAAGAGAGTTTTCTTAATCTATTATAATACCAACTACCACAGTGAAAAATCTTGGAGATTAAAAAGAAATTTGTAGTTCCGAGAGGGGGGAGGGGGTGGGGGGAGTGGGAGACCTGCAGCCCAGAGAAGTTGAAACCCCCCTCCCCCTCCTGGTTTGCCAATGGGTACATAAGCAATAATTCCTTTTTGTTGCTTCTTCTAATCTATGATTAGTGAGAACATTACCTTTATGACAATTTTTGGAACATTCTCCTTCAGATGCTGAAGTGCATAATTTAAACTGGATCGTGATTTTCCAGGCTTCACAGTAATGATGGAATCACCGACAACTGTTACTAAACCTGGTTTAAGTTTTAATTTTGAAGTACAAATGCTGAAAGAGAGAAATATAGACAAGTAAGTCACATTCCTTTTACTCCTCTATGATCAATAAACTAAAGGTAACGTGATTTACCTGTATCTTATTGATTCTGCATCAACCTCTAATTTCAGAAGTCTTATGCGGTCGATATCTAATTTCACAAGAAGGAAACAATCATCAGGAAGATACATTTCTTCAATGTACTCTGAAACTTCCCCCAACGTTGTCTTTTCAATGCGACCCTTCACTCTTCGTGCAAATTCTGCATCATTATTTATTTCCAGGCATGCTGTGATGATTGGTGTGCTAATAGTTTTGCTGGCATTAATTATTTCTTTGATCCTAAAAATACATAAACCAATTAACATATTGCACAAACAGATTGTTTCAACATAATGTTCATCATGTGAGTGGAGTTGGAAACAGGAGTGTCTGTAAAAAATAAAAAACACTTCCTGCAATATTTAATATTATATAGTTGGACCACATTTCCAGGTGTGTGTGTGTGTGTGTGCGTGCTGTTGTCTATTTTTGACAAAGGCCTTATTGGCCGAAGCTTATTGTGAGACAGTCTTCTTTCCTTTTTTTACCTATCCGCAACTCAGCATATCTCCTATATGGTGAGTAGCAACTATCCTTTGGTACTCAACAAATATGGCTGTAAAAAAGGTTTTTATACAAGCTAATAGGCATTTTAGAGAAGAAAAGTCAGTGCTGAGCATACATGATTCAAAAGAAGTGGATATACTGACAATTTTTTATCTTTACAATTATAACATATGTTATAACAGAGTTTATTCTGTCAGAAATATAGATAGGATTTTAATGCCACACAGCAGTTGCAACTTTCTTCACAATAAATATACTGGCATCAGTGACAGCTGAGTCATATATGTTTCTGTACCTTCTTAGAAACTTTTCATCTGCCTTGCACTTTCAAATTTATCTTAACTAAAAAATGTAAATTTTAGGGGTATAGAAACAACTCACTAAAGTGTAAGAGATGTTGAGTTATGAAAATGCACACCAATAAGACTGAAAACTTTGCTAGCTCCAACTCTAATGGGGTGACGGGTGGTGTCATGTGAAACGGGCAAGAGAAGGCATGGGGCAGGAGACAGGCAGAAAATGGGTGGAGGGGGGGGGGGGGGGGGACTGGAGAAGGTAGACTGGTGGTTGGGAGTGAGAGTCAGCAGGCAGAGCTGTAATTTCTGCATGGCATTTTATGTGGATAAGACCAATAACCCGCTGTCCATTCAAATAAATGCTGCAAATTGCAGCCAAGAGCAGAGTGTCCACCCAATGGAGGAACATGCTACTGAGCACAACAGGCTCAAGTTCAATGGCTGCTTCTCAGTCCGTGCCATCTGGATCATTCCCCTCGACACCAGCTTCTCTGAAGTTGTCCTTGCAACACACACTTTGAGCACATAATCATTCTAGATTCATTCTCTGCTAGGCCTCTGCATCACACCCACACTCTCTTCCCTGCAGTGTCCCCTTCCTCTGTTCTGTCACCCCTCCCCAATCCACTCCCTATGTCACCACATGCAGCACCATCTCACTGGTGTCTGTCCATCACTACAAGGTAACCATACTGCTGGCCATAATAACTTGACAATTTCGCTAGTGCTGCCAGAAGCAGAGAAAATTGGCACTACTTGAAAGTTACTCATTTGTTTCTGAGTGCTGCCAATGTCAAGGTGCCCCTAGATGCAAAATACACACATCAAAAAAAGTTTTGCATCACCTTGATTCTGAGAGTTTCGGAACCTGTACAGAACATTGTTATAGAGATCAACATAAACATCATTTCTGCCCTTTTTATTGCTCATAAAAACCACACATTGCATGTTGTACCACCATACAGTGAGACCTTCAGAGGTGGGGGTCCACATTGCTGTACACACCAGTACCTCTAATACCCAGTAGCAAGTCCTCTTGCATTGACGCATGCCTGTATTAGTCGTGGCATACTATCCATAAGCTCATAAAGGCACTGTTGGTTCAGATTGTCCCACTCCTCAATGGTGATTTGGCGTAGATCCCTCAGAGTGGTTGGTGGGTCAAGTCATCCATAAACAGCCCTTTTAAATATATCCCAGGCATGTTCGATAGGGTTCAAGTCTGGAGAACATGCTGGCCACTCTAGTTGAGGGATGTCATTATCCTGAAGGAAGCTATTCACAAAATGTGCTTGATGGGTGTGCAAATTGTCATCCATGAAGACGAATGCCTCACCAATATGCTGCCGATATGGTTGCACTATCGGTCGGAGGATGGCATTCACGTATTTTACAGCTGTTATGGCGCCTTCAATGACCACCAGTGGCGTACATTGGCCCCAAATAATACAACCCTAAAACGGCAAGGAACCTCCACCTTGCTGCACACGCTGGACAGTGTGTCTAAGGTGTTCAGTCTGACCGGGTTGCCTCCAAACATGTCTCCCACGACTGTCTGGTTGAAGGCATATGCAACACTCATCAGTGAAGAGAACGTGATGCCAATCCTGAGCAGTCCATTCAGCATGTTTTTTGGCCCATCTGTACCACACTGCATGGCATCATGGTTGCAAAGATGGACCCCACCAAGGACGTTGGCAGTGAAGTTGCGCCCCTCACGCAGCCAATTGTGTACAGTTTGAGATGTAACATGATGTCCTGTGGCTGCACAAAAAGCATTATTAAACATGGTGTTGTTGCCATTAGGGTTCCTCCAACCCATGGTCATCAACTGCAGTAGTAGCACTTGGGCGGCCAGAGCGAGGCATGTCATCAACAGTTCCTGTCCCTCTGTATCTCTTCCATGTCCGAACAACATCGCTTTGGTTCACTCCGAGACGCCTGGACACTTCCCTTGTTGAGAGCCCTTCCTGGCACAAAGTAACAATGTGGACACAATCAAACTGTGATATTGACTGTCTAGGCATGGTTGAACTACAGATAACATGAGCCGTGTACCTTCTTCCTGGTGAAATGACTAGAAGTGATCGGCTGTCGGACTCCCTCCATCTAATAGGCACTGTTCAAGCATGGTTGTTTACATCTTTGAGCAGGTTTAGTGACATCTCTGAGCAGGTTTAGTAACATCTCTGAACAGTCACAGGGACTGCGTCTGTGATACAATATCCACAATCAACATCTATCTTCAGGAGTTCTGGGAACTGGGGTGATGCAAAACTTTTTTTGATGTGTGTGTTACGAAAAGTTTGTGCCCACTAGCAAATAACTTCTGTAAGTACTTCCTGAGGTGTTTGCAGTAGAACAAAAACTTACTCAAGTTTACTTCTTGAAGTCACTGGGGCAAGTTTACTTTGGGAACGTGCTGCAAGTACTTGTTGCAGAAGTGCAGTTATCCTTAAAAACCAGAGCAGCTGCCATTGTTGTTGAATTATTATTAATGAATAAATCATGATGAAATACAAAAATAAATAAATCAATAAATAAAAAATACCTAGAGGAGTTGTATTGATGTTACCAAGAAACACTATTCAATTTACTAAAATCTGAGGACTTAACTTATTAAAAACCTTGATGATGTTTGTCGTACGTAAATTTGAAACATCTCTTGTCTACTGTATTATCAAATATTTGCAAACAGGGAACTAAAATGTAGCACAGTATTTCAACAGGAGACTGTGTTGTAACTACTCTGATTTTTGCAAGCAGTATTTACTACTATTATCATAAATATTATGTGTTTATGTTTGCACTAACATTAAAAAAACAGCTAAAGTTTAAAGATTTGTGTACTGCCATTCTACTTTCCCTTCTGAAGAAACAAATTGATTGTTAAATTTATTTCATACTTCCTTTACTGGCGGTGCAAATTAGTTGTTTTTAAAGATTCCAATGGTATGTTTGTTTCAGTGCATCTGTCTTTGTGACATTCTACCTTTTTGACACCAGTACTGAACAAACACAACTTCTGTAAGTTTGAGAAAAACTTCCATGAAATGACAAATTCAGCAAGTACTTGCAGCAAGATGCAAGAACTAGAATGAACTTTCACTCTGCTGAGGAGTTCTGAAACCTCCTGACAAATTAAAACTGTTTGCTGGACTGGGACTCAAAACTGGATATCATGTCTGCCACACAATTTTAATCTGTCATGTAGTTGCATTCAAGAAACTATCTCCACTATCTTGGGAACTTCTTGAAGTTGATGAAACTTGTGGATGTGGATAGGAGGAGGAGGGGGTTTGCAGATATGGTGGTTCCTAATATTCCAGCCAGTTCTGTGATTGTATGGATACTGCACAATACCACAGCATCACATTTGACAGAATGCTTAAGAAATATGGTTTCAGCATTACAATGTTAAGAGTTGTTGCAAGACAAGCAAATAAACTGAAATGACTCAATGAAGAAGGCTGAACTGTTATCTAAAATAAAGGAAAACAAGCCGGCTGTGAAAGTGTACATTAGGGATAAATCACTGAGAGCAGAGATCACAAAGTAGTCTGTTTACTGCCCTACAAAGGCAGTTTAAATCTGATAAAACTGGCATGAGCCAAAATAAAACAATTTTAGGGAAAACAATGTTACTGGCGAAAGCATAAGGAAAGATTGCAGAACCTTGTTAATACTGCTTTCCTTTCAATTACTGCACTGCAGTGGCAAGGTTACTGCAGGGAAGTGCAGCAGCTGGAGCAAGAGTATTGGACACGAAATGGAATTGATGAAGTTACCATCAATACCATGTCCTCAAGCGACGACAACGAATCAAACATAGATGACAGTGACCTTTAGTGAACATCATTTTGACATTTTTTTCAGACAGTTAATTAAAACATTGTAAACATTACTGCTGCGCTGTGTTTGATAAATGCAATGTGCAAACAGATCCTAAAAACCAGTTTTTGATGCTCTATTCATCTACATTCATCTACTTTCATTTTTCATTATTTTCAATAAATAAATAATAAATAAGTTGTAGATAAAACTCTGGAGCAGGAATATGTCAACACATTATGTGATTTCTGATCTGACGGCAGTGTCATTTATGCGAGCAATATTTCTGCAAGTGCCGCCAACGATTTCATGTTAAACACAAAACACGGGTAGTGGTGCAAGCACTGCTACAGGCAGCCGACGCTGCCTTCCCCTCGCCACTCCTCTATCCTCGGCAGCCTTAATGAGGGGGCACAGCTGTTCCTGACAGACATCGCGCTAATCATCAGCTTGTCATGGGCAACATGGACAACAGTGTGTGTGTGTGTGTGTGTGTGTGTGTGTGTGTGTGTGTGTGTGTGTTTAAACCGCACATTACATAAAAATAGTGCTAGTACATCACCCGTGATCAGAAACATCTGACAGAATAATAGAAGAAGCCACTATCTGACATCATTCAGCAACTTTTATGTCAGGTCCCTTAAAAATAGAAAGAAGAATAGGCTTTAAAGTCTTGTTAATGATGAGAGAAATTAAGAGATGGAACACACTTACTAGACTGAACAATACTGGTCAAGTCCTTTACAAAGGAACTATCCTGATACACATCTTATTAGATTTAAGGAAAACATTGAAAAGCTAAATGTGACTTGATGACAGAAGCATCTTGAATGTAATTGGTTATGGTAGGTGACTGTGATGAGTCAATATAAATCTAAATGTTCTTTATGCATTTAAACAGAGCTTTTTATAAAGGCATGACAGTGTATGTGATGGAGAGATGTATGTTACATTTAGTGTTGAAATGCAAAAGTAATACAAAGATCCCTCTAAGCCAGTAACACCAACAGGTACCAGGCGAAACAATATATCGGCGCTACACTACATTTAATATTGTCAACATGACCATGAGTAGAGCTCTTTCACTATAGCTGTTAAATAAATAATAAACTTGAAATAGAAGAATAATCTGTAATGTGGAACTGTATTAAATAAGTATTAAGAGTGAAAATTATATCAAAAATACTTTGAAATGAAATAGAATGTAACAATCACTTATGAATCTTTGTTATGAATTTCTTGGGAAATGGATGAGTTTTTTAGGCTATGAACATTGTATTTTGAAGCAGTACAGGGAAGACTGGATGTATTAACTACAGGTGAAAAAATTTTCAATTAATAGGAAACAGACTGGAACGAGACTACTTACACGAATAACGCTGAATTAATAGGCAAGATCGCTAGTAGTGTTACTCAATATGAAGTTTGTTCACGTTCACTGCCTTATGAGAGTAGAGTTGCAAATATTTTGGATTTAGCGCAGTGTGTTTTCTTTTGTGTACAAGTTTATTCAAGAAGTGGTTTGTGTTAGTGTTCTCCTATATGGTTTAAAAAACATAACATTAAACTCATTACAGAAAACACTATTAAGGTATTAGTACAGATTTTGCTTTAAATGAGAGTGAAAGTTCTGAACAGTTTCTCCAGTACTACTAAAATTTACAGAAATAATGGGGTTTTAGAGGCACACACAAGGTGCATGCTGTAATTTCAATGTCTTGTACTGTAGTAAATTTTTAATCATATCTATTCTGCAAAGTAATTACTGAAATAATCTCTGGTACGAAAAGTATATGTTATCTAGTGAATGAATTGGTAAATTAGATTATGGTGGAAGTTGAACTACTTCCTGAAAGATATTAGCCAAAGAAATAATTTAAAAATGTTACAGAGACAAAATATCATAGATGGCTCCCTATTGACAGGATCTTTAGGTCTGTGCCAGAGACACATATGGGCACTAACAGCCACTGTTATCACAGTGTGGGGGTTCTACCATTTTTGTGTTACTTATGATCAGTGAGGAGAATGCAACCACAATTCAGTGTGGATGCAGTTGCCTCAGACTGCAGCCATGCGTGAGAGTTAAGTTTGTGTGTGTGTGTGTGTGTGTGTGTGTGTGTGTGTGTGTGTGTTTGTGTGTGTGTGTGTGTGTGTGTGTGTATGTTCTATTGTTGACTAAGGCCTTACTGGCTGAAAGCTTTATTTGTGACAGTCTTTTTGTTGTATCTATCTGCGACTCAGCATCTCCGCTATATGGCGAGAGGCAATGCTCCTTTTCATAATATTGTTTCCTTAACCCATCTTCTATGTGAAGTCGTAGGGTTAACAGCATCTCGCATGTTTCTACATTTCTCCGGAATCCAAACTGATCTTCCACAAGGTCAGCTTCTACCAGTTTTTCCACTCATATGTACACAACTGATGTTAGTATTTTTCAGCCATGACTTGTTAAACTGATAGTTTGGTAATTTGGAATTGGTATTATTATGTTCTTCTTGAAGTCTGAGAGTATTTCACTTGTCTCAAACATCTTGCTCACCAGATGGAAGAGTTTTGTCATCAGTATTTCTAACGGAATGTTGTCTATTCCTGGGGCCTTGATTCGACTTACATCTTTCAGTGCTCTGTCAAATTCTTCCCACAGTATCACATCTCCCATCTCATCTTCATATATGTCCTCTTTCATTTCCATAATACTGACCTCAAGTACATCTCCCTTGTATAAACACTCTAATACTGCTTCCACCTTTCTGCTTTCTCTTCTTTGCTTAGGACTAGTTTGCCATCTGAGCTCTGGATATTCATACAGGTAGTTCTCTTTTCTCTGAAGGCCTCCTATATTTTCCTGTAAGCATCATCTCTCTTACCCCTAGTAATATATGCTTGTACATCCTTTACACTCTCTTATCATGATGCACAGTTGGTTAGGATAAACAGCCTTGCAATACAGATTTTCCTCTTGGAAACCAGTTATAATAATTATTGGCTTCAGGATAAATGTTTGCAAGAGATGAAATTTATAATTTACCAAACGCTGACATACAATTTCATCTGTTCCATGGTAAATTCATGTCATTATTTGAAAATAGCGTTCCTCATAAACTAAAGACAAAACACATTAAAAAAACCACATAAAAAGGCATGGATAACTAAGGGGATTGACGAATCTTCCAGTATTTATTACTTTTCCACTTCTTTGGCACTGTCTTCTTCTCTCTAAGCACAAAAAGTGTGACTACGTCAGCATACCAAAATTTTTAAAGGTGCTGAGGATGGTAGAATAAACAAGCTGGCACTCTACTTTTCAGTCAGTTTTTTAAATGAACAAGAACATATTCACATGTTTTGTGCTCTGACAGAAGTATTTTTCCATCGGTTCCCTTCTTTTCCCTGCTGCAGCAGGGCATGTAACTCATATGAAAACAAATGTATTAGTAAAATTTAGATAGTTGACTTATGTGAAACAGAAATAAACCTAAACTAATTTTACACTTGACACTGGATTTTATGTACAATTAAAAATTGCATGTGCTTCAGTACAACAACATGGGATTCTCAGATGATAACAGAGACAGTTTACTGCACATTTCTCTATGCTACATCACTTTTATGAACTATATTTCCATTTCACATCAGATTTTACAATTATATTTTGTGTGTAAAAGGAGGGTAACTTTGAACCTCTGTATCTTGGAAACAGATACAGATGTTATGAAAATTTTCGAGGTTCTTAAGAATCAGGATCTTAGGATTATAAAAATTTCAGCCATTTTTTGTGCATACCCTTCTTGGAATCCTCGGCTGGGTTTCGATCCACTGGTGGACAGCAAAAGTCCAGTAAAAAAATATTTTTTGTGAGGTTTTCTGAGGAACCGTCCACAAAACAATGGTGTCTCCATAAGTCACATCATGACCACCATAGACTGCATCAAATGCAAAAATAACCAACTCATTCGCTCCATTTGCCTAAGCAGGAAGAAGTGCATAATACTCATACTTTGACCCTTTATTGTAGGATAGTGACAATAAGACAATCCTCCTGCTGAGTATATAAATGGTCCCTAGTCCAAGGGCTATCAAAAACATTTTTTACCACTAATAGAACCCAAGGTATAAGCACAAGAAAATTCCATTTTTATGTGGGGCATTTTCGAACACATTAGGTACGAATGCTGTCGCATGCACACCGATATGTCACTGTTCAAACCCATAGGAGGTGATAGGAGAGAGATCAATAACTATTGACCCATTTCACTACAGACTCATTTTCAAAATTTCTGCGAAGGTGATGCATTCTGGAATCCCAAATGAGCATCAATAATGTTCCCAGTAAATCACAGTGTGAATTTCAGAATAGCTGCTTAACTGTAAATGCCACTTACACACACACTCACCACATCTTACAAGAATTAAACAACAAAATAGCACAGATTGAAATTTGTGACCTATCTAAGGCCTTTGAGTGTGTGAGACGCAATATTCTCCTTGATAAACTGTATTTTTATGAATTGATGGTGTTGTCAACCTATGGTGTCATATACAACCAAAAGAATGAAGAAAGTTCTACTTAATAATGCAAACACTGTAAGATGGAGAGATGCTTCTGAACAGTGAGAAATCACTTATGGGATTCCACAAGGCTCAATCTGAGGTCCACTATTGTTTCTCAGATATTGCTCCTTATCATGCGAGACCTCGTAAGTCACATTTTTACCATTTTGCATTACTGGTATCAAAAATTGAAGAAACATGGTCTGCATCATCCTAGCAATATCTCGTAAAAAAACAAATGAAAATATTTGAGATAAATTCTGTTTCAAAGTGGTATCTTGTAAAACTGTATGTCATACAGATTCCTATTCAAAAGAAAAATTATTGTAAATTAAAACTATCAGTCCTATTGCATTAATTTACTTTTACAGCTTCATATCTATTAGTCTGCAACAAATATTGCAAAAGTTGAATTTAGGTCCTCAACAAAAAGTATGTAAAAGGTTTTTCCTCTCCCCTGAGATGTTGGATTTCTGTACCTACAAGGTATCACTTGTTAAGGAGTGATATGTAAATGACCTTAAGTCCAATATACAACAATCGGAATTACTTGTTTTTGCAGATGGCACTACCATAATGAATCTAAACATACAAACAGCAACAAAAGAAATGGTAAATAATGTTCTTAAAACTGTCATTGACTCGTTTTCTGTCAATAGTCTCACTCTCAATTTTTAAGAGACACCATGTAAACATTCTGCACATTCACAGGTACTACCCCAATGACAAGAGTAACACATGGTGTGGAAATAACAAATAGGTTGGAAACTTCAGAATTTTTAGGGCTCATATTGATGAGAATTTAAATTGGAGAAAGTACATCTCGGAACTCTTACAACAACTTAGTTCAGCAACCTTGCATTTCAAATCATTGCGTATCTTGGGAAGAGACAAATCAAAAGGTTGACATACTTTGCATATTATAATTCAATAACATCATATGGAATAATGGATTTGGGTAACTCATCTTTAAGAAAGAAAGTCTTCATTACTCTTAAACGTGCAGTAATACTAATATGTGATGCTTAATGATGGACATCCCATAGGAAACTATTTAAGAAGTTAAATATTTTGACTACTACTTCACAGATTTATTCCCTCATGAAGTTTGTTGTAAATCATCCTCTGCAGCTCAAAACAAATAATGATATGCATAATTACAATGTAAGAAGAAAAAATGACATTCACTACGGCACATTAAGACTCTCCTGAGCATAAAACAGAGTGCTAAATGTTGCAGCTAATATTTCTGATCAATTACCCAGTGATATAAAATGTCTGACAGCAAAAAAAAAAGTTTCTACTTTTGTGTAGAAAAATTTCTATTACAGTAATGTGTAAGGTGGTGGTTTGCAATGCTGCTAACTGAGGGTACACAGGCAGAAGAATTGTGTGAAGCAAGGTCTTTACTGATATACTTACACCACCAGAGTAAATCTTTGACAAGGGCAGCAACTTGTCCTTGTGAAACATCAAAAATAATCTTACAAATACCAGCACATCACATCAAGAAGCAATTACTAAAGACACAATACTTTCAAGCAGACAGTCTGCCAGTTGCCCTCTTGTTTTTACAGGAATTTATATCAGAATTTCAGTCTAAATTCACCTTGGTACTCCCTGAGTTATGTTCATCGATGCAACTCCAGCAAAATGAAATGTTTTTAGAGTCATCTGAGTACCAGGTTCACCTATACTCTGGGCAGACAATGCACCAACAGCAGTTCCTGCAAAGACATTCCATTTTTAAAAAACATGAAAAACATATGGAACAAAAAATGTAAATTCTATATTTTGGTGTTCTCTAAATGTTGATTATATTTCAGATGTGATTAAAAAAGCTGTAACACATATACTCAACACCTTCAGTGAAATAAAAATTTAATTTTGTTAACTATGACACAAAGTCACAAAGTGTCCCAAATGCATGAAAATGTTGCATAGCGATCAACGACACTCTGAATTATCTTCATACTCTCTTAAGCTGAAGATAATAAGCTGTGTGATGAGTTGTCAACAACCGTGTACAAAATGAGAATCAGATCACTTTCAATTGTGGGCAGTAAGAAAAATACACAGTAAAACTCATCCATAAATGTAAATTTAGTAGTATCTCCACATCTTTTAATTTAAAATATAACATATCATTAAGACTTAATTTACTACTATGTCAACAGCACTCACTGACATCATAGTATTAGTTCACAGTGGCACAAATCATTCTAAGTCCATAGCCCTTAATGACAAAATTCTGTTTGCATGATGCATAAAAAACCACACCGTCATTTATGACTAACGTATGACAGTGTAGTTGCTTACATAGCAATGTACAAACAGAATGATGTCATTCGAAGTTACAAACGTAGAATAATTTCAACTGCCACGAACTGCTGCTATCCTCAATGCACGTATAGATAAGTCTAGATGCACACATTAAGCGGCTGAGTCAGCAATGGCAATGAGCCAGACAGAATAGCACTTTGCAAAGACTGATGTAACTGATACGTGCTCTATGGCAAATGTGTAGTGTAGTGTACAACACAAACCACAAACCAGAACTGGGATAGTTTGGGATGCATCACTATCTGTGATGCAATTAAATTGTTTTAAAATTCTCTCTCTCTCTCTCTCTCTCTCTCTCTCTCTCTCTCTCTCTCCCCCCCCCCACCCCCCCCCCCACCCCCACCCCTCCTACCCTCTTCTCTTTATTTCTCAAATTGAAGTACACAGTACAGTCAACCATTAATGCAAATTTTGCAATATCTTCATATTCTTTAATCCAAATACACAGCAAATTATTAAGACTTAATTTACAACTATTACAAATCCTGCTTTCGAAAACATTCCTCCCTGATATGTTGTTGCTTAAATGGTTTTAAAGTTCTCTGAGACTGGGTGGTCATACTCTACTACCACAGATGCATCTGTTGCTGTCGATAAACCAATAATACAGCAGAGAATGATCACACAGTCTCAGACAATGTTAAACTCTTGTAAGCAACACCTCGGGGAGGAAAGTTTTCCAAAGTGGTAAAACTGGAAGTGTCATTCTTATCTACATGAAAAATTGCAACAGTAATCCATCTTTACCACCATCAATATAAATATTTGCTAGCACAATGTCAAATTTCATGCCATGATCCACAGCAGGACCATGAAACAGTTGACAATAGAGGGCAACAGTGGTAGCAGCGTTATGCTTAAGTACATCATATAGTTTGTAGATGGTAGGAGGCCATTAATATACACGAAAAACACATCGATGTGGCATCTTAGTGCCTGACTCACATATGACAGTGTGGTTTCTTACATAGCAATGCCAAAACAAGTCATTACGATGATGCAATTATTTTTTTTTTATATCCATACTTAATTCTCAAATCATAGTATTCACAGTACAATCAGCATGTAAGGTAAATTTAGTGATATCTCCTTGTCCTTTAATCCAAATATACAATATATGTATCAACTGTGTGAGCCACTGCAACATACCCTTGTGTCTGGCTCATTGCTTGCCCCAACTCATGCCACTTTGCGCACATTTAAGTTTACTTGTATATGCTTTGGATAGCTGTAGTTTACAGTGGCAGGAATTATTCTAAGCCCGTAAAGTTGAATGATGTTACCCTGTTTGAATGTTGCTATATAAGCAACCACAGTGTCATATATGAGTCAATCATTAAGACACTGCCTCGACATGTTCATCACATGTATAAGTGTGTACTACTATCTACAAACAACCATATGATGTAATTAAGGACAACATTGCTATCGGCGCTGCAATCACCAACTGTTTTGTGGTCCTGCTGTGTGCTGTGCTGTGAAATATGACTTTCAGAACTGGGTTACCTTCAGATGTTCATACAGATAAGAATAACACTGCTGGCATTACTATTTAGAAAACTTTCCTCCCTGAGATGTTGTAACGTACAAGATTTTAATGTTGTCTGTGACAGTGTGGTCCCACTCTGCTTCCACAAGTGCATCCAGTGCAGTTGATAAATAATTGTGTATTCATACTAGACATTGTAAATTACATATTGATGATATGTTATGTGTTTGTAGTACAGGACAAGGAGATATTGCTAATTTAAATTACTGGGTTACTGTACTGTGTATACTTCATTTTGAGAAATAAAGATGAGTACGACAACAACAATGACAACAACAACAACAACAATAACAGAAACTTTTAACTACAATACAGGTAGTGATGCATTGCAAACTGTCTCAGTTACTGATCTGTGTTGTAAGCTGTTATATGTTACTGAACTTTCTCATCTTAAGAAGTGCAGTCTAGACTCTTTGATTATTGGTTTATCTCTGGACATCCAACAAATGACTGATATAAAGACATTCTTCACTGACTGGTTGTTATGTGATGTTATTAATCATTGTCTGCTGTCTTGAATACACAATATTTCACACAGCATTTGGTGGTCCCGAGTTACTGAATCATGCACCAAAAAGACTGTATCACACTCCAGAGAAATTGGACCATGTATCGGTAAAATAATGTGCTTCTTAGGTGAGTTTTTGTGTCAACTGCATCATGCAAAAACACTCATGACAACCACATAGCATAATCAATGACTACTAAGACAAACATACAGAATTCTGCAAATATCGGCTAACGGCAAATGTTATCTTAAATCTGATACTTATGAAACATATGACCTTCTGGATGGACAGTCCCATATTATGGCTCTCACAACCTGAGCAGCAATTTGTCTTGAACCACATCATCTTAGACAAAACTAAATACAGTTATGTTGCGACTGATCTTAGCAAGCAAGTAACCTACAAAATTACAAGACATCTCAGCTTCATCACGAAGCACTTAAAAATACACTGATGAGCCAAAACATTATTACCATCTGCTTAATAGCTTGTTTGTCCATCTCTGGAACACAATACATCATTGATTCAGTGATCTGACAGTCCGTTGGTAGGTTTGTGGAGATACACGACATTACATGTATACACACAGGTCATGTAATTTGTGTAAATAATAGGCCACAGATTTGTGTATTTGGTGACAGCAAAATGGTTCAAATGGCTCTGAGCACTATGGGACTCAACTGCTGAGGTCATTAGTCCCCTAGAACTTAGAACTAGTTAAACCTAACTAACCTAAGGACATCACAAACATCCATGCCCGAGGCAGGATTCGAACCTGCGACCGTAGCGGTCTCGCGGTTCCAGACTGCAGCGCCTTTAACCGCACGGCCACTTCGGCCGGCTTGGTGACAGCATCTGATAGCAACCCACATGGGTTCCACAATATAAATCAGGTGAATTTGATTGATGAGACATCAACATGAGTTCACTATAATGCTCGTCAAACCACTGTAGCATGGTATTGGCTCCGAGACACAGACAGTTATACTGCTGAGACTTGACCTCGCCATCAGGGAAGACATCAAGCATGAAGGGGTGCAGGTGGTTCACAGCTGCCAGCGTTTTTGATTACTACTATATGTCCCATGCAAGCACTGTAGAATGCCTCCCACAGCATAACACTGCTCCCACCACCCTGCATCAGTAATGTGCTGCACTTTTCGAGCCACCATATCATTGTCCTTTCAGTGTTACTGAAGGTGAATAGACATAGTTAAAACAATGTATCATTACAAACAAAAAAACATTTACTATTCACGAAGTTGAGTAACTCTGTGTAGTAGCTGGGTGCCAAATCATTAGTGAGACATGGAGAAAAATAATGAACATCACTGCAGATCTCATCAGAGAGGCAGCCAAGAATGAAGACACTGGTAGAATAACTAATTAAACATCTTAGTGGTAGCAGTGATAGATAGGGCATTGCAGAAGCAAACAATTTGCAATCAGAAGCTGGTGGTGATGTAAGTGGAATCTTTCCATTACCTTAACGAAACACAGAAGGGAATTAAAAAGGACAAAATTTCATCATAGATTATCATATTGTAAGTACTTTTGTCAGATTATAACTTATATGGTGCTGATAAAATTTTCTGTTTGTTCATTTGTTGAACATGTGAATAATTTAAAAAATTTAACAATGACATAATTCCAAAGAAATGGGGCAGACCAAAATCGAAGCCTCACTATGAGCGAGATATCTTGAATGCTTGACTTGAGATACTGACATGAGAGACGATAAAAAAACAAATGTATTGAAAAAAGAAAGTCATTATAAACAGACGGTAACATCACGGAAGCTACAAAATAATTTGAGTACTGTCACATTACTCCAATATCACAACTTTTATTCCTTTACACAACATGCCTTACAAAATGGAATTTTTGGAACACAACCTACGACCAGCTTAGAGACAGACGTGATGACACTTTCTGCAGAACCTGACCATCATTTTGCAGGACAATGCTCAAGCACGTATAGTGCAAGCTGTTACTGATATGTTTGACTGATGGGGGTGCTAAGTGCTATACCACCTACTGCACTCCCCTGACTTAAGCCCTCGTAAGTTCAACTCTGATAGGAGCCAACTTGTCAGTCTCTCTGCAAACACCTCTATCACGGATATTACCAAACCTAAGACATCTCAACAGAAACCTGAATCGGTTTTCACTTATGCTTAAATAACATGATTCAAGTCCGTTTCCCTTTGAGTTATCCCACAATTTCGATGTATATTATCCCTAGAACACCTCAAAGATCCACACAGATATAACAAAATCTGATCTCTATCACATCTGTTTCTTTAGCATCCCTTTCCCTACAGAAGTTACCATGAACTTCACTGATGGACATATTAGTGCACGTTGTGATAATGCTTATTATGTTTTCATCCAAGAACAAATTCAGAATTTCTATTTCGGTATTTTTTATACGAGCTTGATTTTTTGGTCCAGGCAAATGCGTAATAATATTACAAGATCTGCTTCTAACAATGGTAGGATATTTATTTTTCCTCTGTTTAGTTATTCCATCTTTCCCTAAAAGAAATGCATCCTCTTGAGTTACTTCTTCCTGTAACTCATATTCATCATACTCTGGCACTTCTTGTTCTGTTCCTGTGACCGCTTTCATGAACACAGTCCTCAGTCTCTGAGTCAGTACTATCACTGTGAGCATCTTCACCACTCAGCTCATTGAACCATTCCAACCATACATTAGGATCTCTACTAAACTCTGTCCGAGGTTTTTTTGCTTTTGACATTTCTTCCATAATCTAAAAATAAAGAGAATACTAGGTAACACGGAAGGTAACTGCAGTCCAAATTTACGCACATGAAAGATCGATTGAATCTAGGAAAGCAATAAAATAATACAAGACTTACTTTGTTTCAGATTGTGGCAGCAGAGCTCGCGCAGATGACTGGTGTCCTCAAGACTATAATAATGTTTCATAAACAATGTATCTTGCATAACTGAAAGCCAACAATGATTGGAGCTAACAGCTGGAGTGTTAACAGAAAGGTACTGAAAATGGCGCGATCTCAGTCCTGCCCTGTCGGACAAAATTGAGCGGCAAAGTCATGTGGATGATGAGTGTCATCCGTGCAAGCGACTGAGGGTTAATGACAGATCTCCATTCAGTGGAGACGCACAGCACACAGGGACACATGAAAGACACAATTATCCAGAATAGTTATCAAGTTCTAGTTCTTGGCAGTTTTTCTTTGCTACTGTTTATGAGATAATCTTTGTCCCTATTAAAGTAGGATATGCCTATGACAGTTCTGGAACAGCATGTGTTCAGTGAGTGCATGGGACAGGTCTTGCACATTGGTCTCAAAGATATGATGAATGTGGCAAGAGGTAGGAAGTAGGAGGGTGATAAGGATAAACACTGAGGGAAGTGAGTAGGATTTTGGAGATGATATTCCTCATATCAAGGCACAATGAAAAGTTGTCAAAGCCATGGCAGGGGATGTGATTTTGCTAGCCTAGTGTGGGATTCTATTAGGTAAGATATTGTGTACTCCGTGTTTTTATTGGACCAAGGGTTCTCTCTAAGGCTTCTGTATAAAGTCAAAAATGTAATGTAAGTGAACAGATTTAAAAAATCTTTGATTTAAAGTCAGAAATGTGTATGTTATTCTCATTAGTCACCAAACAGGCCTGGAGACTAACAAAATGTTTGATAGCTCAGTAGATAAGTTTGTCCATTATGAGTAACAATTGAAAACTGGAAATATTTTTATAATCAATGATCACATAGTACTTGCCACACGTTTTTCCCTGTGTTATGCTTGGTTTTCTTCATATTATTCTAATCACTGAACTACAGAAATGAGGTTTGTACCTGGTTCAATCTTAGCCCGCATATATTTATCACGACAGGTATGAAAGAATTCCACCAGCTGAGTTAAAGTTAGCCTCTCAAGTTGCATAATAACTGGTGGCACTGTTTGATCTGTTGCGCCAACACCCATTTTGTGCCTCAAGCGTGCTGTGCGCCTGGCAAAGCTTTCCATGAACTTCCTGAAACATACATAAATTCTGAACATTATGTATCCCGTAAATTTCAACAAGGCATTTTCTGAATTAATTTACAGCATAATCAGATACATGTAAAATATGATGAAAAAATAGTGAGAGAGATAGAACATATATGAAGTTTTACACAAAAGTGGTTAAAAGAGGGGGATTTAATAGGCAATTATTTCACAGCTCATGGACGGTTTGTGTTGGGAAGATGCACAGTTACTTCTTACTCTAGGATAATTTTCCTTGATTTCCTCTTAAGGTGCTTGATTTAGTATTGGCTGTTTGATTTACAATTACCTATCAATCCCATCAGCTGAGTAATTAAATGTTGAAGCTCCTAAACTAACATTCAGTATAAAGAGGCCTGAGTTTGGCAAAAAATTGATAAAGATAAATCTGGGCTTAACCGGAAGGTAGGTTTCAAAACCTCATTTCTTTGCTAGGTATGGTCCAGTTGGATTTAGTTATGCCCTTGACTTCCTCCAGCATTTCAACTGAGTATAGAGAGATCTGCAGTTTAATGTTTCAATTATTCTGCTGTCTCTTCAACCTATCAGGACACATAAAATTAAATTTTCGATAACAACAGTTGTATTAGTAGTAGCAGCAGCAGCAGCAATAGTAACCACAGTAGTAGTACAGTACAGCAGTATCAATAAGTCTTCTAAAGTTTTTGGGGGTGGTGTAGCATCTGTACAATTTGCACAAAAATCAAACTGCTGTTATAAGAGTCAAAGGACATGACAGGGAACTAATATTTGAGCAAGGAATAATACAAAGTTCTAGTTTATCCTCAATGCTGCACAGTTTGTGTATTAGGAAACTGTAAACGAATTCAAGGAGAAATTTGGAAAAGTAAGTAAAGTTCTGGGAAAAGAAATAAGAACTCTGAGGCACATACTTCTGTCACAGATGCACAGGGTTTCAAAGATTAGAAGAACAGAATAAATACTGTCTCAAAGAAGTTATAAGATGCTGATCAACAAAAGTAAAAGAAATGGACTGGTGCACAATTGAATCAGGTGATGTTTGGGGAATTAGGTTAGGAAATGAGACACTAAAATAACTAGACACATTTTGCTATATTGGCAGCAAAACAACTGTGGCAGAAGTGAAGAGGTCATAAAATGCAGACAGGTGACAGTAAAAACAGCTTTTCTGTTATATATATATATATATATATATATATATATATATATATATATATATATATATATATTAAAAACAGAGATTCCATGACTTACCAAACAGGAAAGCGCTGGTAGATAGGCACAATAAAAAACACACAAACACACCTATCTACCAGCGCTTTCCCGTTTGGTAAGTCATGGAATCTCTGTTTTTAATATATTTTTCCCATGTGGAATATATATATATATATATATATATATATATATATATATATATATAAGCAGTGGTGTCTGTATATGTGTGGATGGATATGTGTGTGTGTGTGCGCGAGTGTATACCCGTCCTTTTTCCCCCTAAGGTAAGTCTTTCCGCTCCCGGGATTGGAATGACTCCTTACCCTCTCCCTTAAAACCCACATCCTTTCGTCTTTCCCTCTCCTTCTCTCATTCCTGATGAGGCAACAGTTTGTTGCGAAAGCTTGAATTCTGTGTGTATGTTTGTGTGTCTGTCGACCTGCCAGCACTTTCATTTGGTAAGTCACATCATCTTTGTTTTTAGATATATTTTTCCTACATGGAATGTTTCCCTCTATTATATATATATATATATATATATATATATATATATATATATATATATAAAGAAAGATGATGAGACTTACCAAACAAAAGCGCTGGCAGGTCAATAGACACACAAACAAACACAAATATACACACAAAATTCAAGCTTTCGCAACAAACTGTTGCCTCATCAGGAAAGAGGGAAGGAGAGGGAAAGACGAAAGGATGTGGGTTTTAAGGGAGAGGGTAAGGAGTCATTCCAATCCCGGGAGCGGAAAGACTTACCTTAGGGGGAAGAAAGGACAGGTATACACTCGCACACACACACACATATCCATCCACACATACAGACGTGTGGATGGATATGTGTGTGTGTGCGAGTGTATACCTGTCCTTTCTTCCCCCTAAGGTAAGTCTTTCCGCTCCCGGGATTGGAATGACTCCTTACCCTCTCCCTTAAAACCCACATCCTTTCGTCTTTCCCTCTCCTTTCCTCTTTCCTGATGAGGCAACAGTTTGTTGCGAAAGCTTGAATTTTGTGTGTATATTTGTGTTTGTTTGTGTGTCTATCGACCTGCCAGCGCTTTTGTTTGGTAAGTCTCATCATCTTTCTTTTTAGATATATTTTTTCCACGTGGAATGTTTCCCTCTGTTATATATATATATATATAAGATCATGTGACTTACCATACGAAAGCGCTGGCAGGTCGATAGATACACAAACAAACACATACATACACACAAAATTCAAGCTTTCGTAAACAATGGTTGCTTCGTCAGGAAAGTGGGAAGGAGAGGGAAAGATAAAAGGATGTGGTTTTCAAGGGAGAGGGTAAGGAGACATTCCAATCCCGGGAGCAGAAAAACTTACCTTAGGGGGAAAAAAGGACAGGTATACACTCGCGCACACACACACATATCCATCCGCACATACACAGACACAGACACAAGCAGATATTTGTAAAGGCAAAGAGTTTGGGCAGAGATGTCACTCGAGGCAGAAGTACAGAGGCAAAGATGTTGTTGAAAGACAGGTGAGGTATGAGCGGCAGCAACTTGAAATTAGCGGCAAGTTCCCATCTCCAGAGTTCTGACAGGTTGGTGTTAGTGGGAAGTATCCAAATAACCCGGACGTTGTAACACTGTGCCAAGATGTGCTGGCCGTGCACCAAGGCATGTTTAGCCACAGGGTGATCCTCATTACCAACAAACACTGTTTGCCTGTGTCCATTCATGCGAATGGACAGTATGTTGCTGGTCATTCCCACATAGAAAGCTTCACAGTGTAGGCAGGTCAGTTGGTAAACACCTTCAACCCATTACATGCAGTCTCCCATCCTTCATCAAAGACACCAACCACTTTCTCGAACGCCTGGAATCCTTACCCAATCTATTACCCCCGGAAACCATCCTTGTAACCATTGACGCCACTTCCTTATACACACATATCCGCCCGTCCAGGGCCTCGCTGCGATGGAGCACTTCCTTTCACGCCGATCACCTGCCACCCTACCTAAAACCTCTTTCCTCATTACCTTAGCCAGCTTCATCCTGACCCATAACTTCTTCACTTTTGAAGGCCAGACATACGAACAATTAAAGGGAACAGCCATGGGTACCAGGATGACCCCCTCGTACGCCAACCTATTTATGGGTCGCTTAGAGGAAGCCTTCTTGGTTACCCAGGCCTGCCAACCCAAAGTTTGGTACAGATTTATTGATGACATCTTCATGATCTGGACTCACAGTGAAGAAGAACTCCAGAATTTCCTCTCCAACCTCAACTCCTTTGGTTCCATCAGATTCACCTGGTCCTACTCCAAATCCCACGCCACTTACCTTGACGTTGACCTCCATCTGTCCAATGGCCAGCTTCACACGTCCGTCCACATCTAACCCACCTCCATTACGACAGCTGCCACGCATTCCACATCAAACGGTCCCTTCCCTACAGCCTAGGATCAGACTCTGAATGTGGCTCTCCTGCAGGGATACGACTTCCTCAAATCCTGCCCTGAAATGAGATCCATCCTTCATGAAATCCTCCCCACTCCACCAAGAGTGTCTTTCCGCCATCCACCTAACCTTCGTAACCTCTTAGTTCATCCCTATGAAATCCCCAAACCACCTTCCCTACCCTCTGGCTCCTACCCTTGTAACTGCCCCCGGTGTAAAACCTGTCCAATGCACCCTCCCACCACCACCTACTCCAGTCCTGTAACCCAGAAGGTGTACACGATCAAAGGCAGAGCCACGTGTGAAAGCACCCACGTGATTTACCAACTGACCTGCCTACACTGTGAAGCTTTCTATGTGTGAATGACCAGCAACAAACTGTCCATTCGCATGAATGGACACAGGCAGACAGTGTTTGTTGGTAATGAGGATCACCCTGTGGCTAAACATGCCTTGGTGCACGGCCAGCACATCTTGGCACAGTGTTACACCGTCCGGGTTATCTGGATACTTCCCACTAACACCAACCTATCAGAACTCCGGAGATGGGAACTTGCCCTTCAGTATATCCTCTCTTCTCGTTATCCGCCAGGCCTCAACCTCCGCTAATTTCAAGTTGCCGCCGCTCATACCTCACCTGTCTTTCAACATCTTTGCCTCTGTACTTCTGCCTCGACTGACATCTCTGCCCAAACTCTTTGCCTTTACATATGTCTGCTTGTGTCTGTGTATGTGCGGATGGATGTGTGTGTGTGTGTGTGTGTGTGTGTGCGCAAGTGTATACCTGTCCTTTTTTCCCGCTAAGGTAAGTCATTCCGCTCCCGGGATTGGAATGACTCCTTACCCTCTCCCTTAAAACCCACATCCTTTCATCTTTCCCTCTCCTTCCCTCTTTCCTGACGAAGCAACCATTGTTTGCGAAAGCTTGAATTTTGTGTTAATATTACGTAATCCACCTCCAAACCATAACCAAAAAAATTTTTTTCCGCTTTCAACACTACCGCTGCTATAAAATCCACCGTTACTAGTTCACAAACAGTTCCTTTCACCTATTAAACAACCATTTCGGCTACTTCTAATAACTTTTGCTTTATTTCCATTTCCATTTTTCTCACATCACTGATCATTTTTAGCCGCTTCCCATAGAATTTAACGTCATTATTTCTTCGTCAGACAATTGTGAACCTCATTTTCATAATCTGCCACCACAAAACCACTCCTTTTAATACATTTACACGTAGTTTTACGAAATTTTCCCCTATTTCTCCACCCTTTAACGTGTTTTGGCGGCAACACAACCACCTAACCTTTATGCACGTCGTTGTCTACCAACCCAAGTTCACCACAGGATCAACATAGCCCAGCTTTAACCAATACTTTTTCGCCTTTTTTCACAAAAGATCTCTAGTTGCTTTCTAGTTCACCTTTATCTCTCCCCATATATTTTTATTTTCATTTTCATTTCAGCCTCATGTTACACTTTCCACCTTCTAATACCATGTCACCCTCACAACACCCCCACAACGACCCCATTAAGTTTTATTTACATTCCCTCCGCAAACATGCCTTCGCCCTAGCTAGATTACACTCCCATATTTTATTTTCTCAGGCTTGTCTGACATTTGGCATTACCCCCAAAGGCCTCACACTTAAAGTTCCCATCTCTGGCTGCAACCCTTCTTTCCATCAGTCCCTATACCAGTTCCAAACTGAACAATCCATTGCCCTCACCCACCTAATCCTTCACCTACACATCAACTCGGCCAATGAACGCACCCGTCAGCTCCTATCCTTAATAAAAGTCCTCAATCTTTCCTCTCCCACATCCACACCGGCTGTTCAGTGCATTCTCCTACAGGCCAACCGCAAATTAGAACAGCATGCCACCCTCCACCTTAAAAAACTATCCATCTCCTGGTTTCCCACCTCCGGAAAGGCAACTCACTCACCCTTCACAACCTTTCCAGCAAACCTCAACCTCCTCTCATTGCACACAGACCCAGTCTCTCCCATCTACTCAATCTCCCACTTCCAGCTCCACTCCCTCCAAAACCTCAAAATTCCAATCAACACAACCTGGAACCACAACACCCTAATTCAGTAGTTAACCTTTCCTCCAAACCTCTCTCCCAATCCGAAACCTCTGTCCTATCCAAAGGCCTCACCTTCAGCCCCATTCCCAGATTCAACCAAACAGCCCTCGTCAAAGATTTACTGTCCTACACTCGTACTCTCTGCTGGAAATATCACTTTGCCACGAAGAAAAATGATCCTAATCCTACTCCTAATGATCCAACTCCCCAAGACACTATCCAAATTGAACCCTGCCTGGAACAGTTCCGTCCTCTGTCACAGCGGGACCCACCTCCTCTTCCTCAAAATCACCCTCTCCAAACCTTCCAGAAATTTCTGACTTCCAGCCTTGCCTCTCAATCCTTCTTAAAAAACTTTAATCCTACTCCCAACATCACCACTGCTGAAGCCCAAGCTATCCGTGATCTGAAGGCTGACCATTCCATCGTCATTCTTCCGGCGGACAAGGGTTCCACGACCGTGGTACTTGATCGTCAGAACCTTAGGCCCCCTACAAAACCTTTCACCTGACTCCATCAACCTCCTGACCCCACCGACACTCCCCACCCCTACCTTCTACCTTCTTCCTAAAATTCACAAACCCAATCATCCCGGCCGTCCCATTGTAGCTGGTTACCAAGCCCCCACAGAACGTATTTCTGCCTACGTAGATCAACACCTTCAACCCATTACATGCAGTCTCCCATCCTTCATCAAAGACACCAACCACTTTCTCGAACGCCTGGAATCCTTACCCAGTCTGTTACCCCCGGAAACCATCCTTGTAACCATTGATGCCACTTCTTTATACACAAATATTCCGCACTTCCAGGGCCTCGCTGCGATGGAGCACTTCCTTTCACGCCGATCACCTGCCACCCTACCTAAAACCTCTTTCCTCATCACCTTAGCCAGCTTCATCCAAACCCACAACTTCTTCACTTTTGAAGGCCAGGCATACCAACAATTAAAGGGAACAGCCATGGGTACCAGGATGGCCCCCTCGTACGCCAACCTATTCATGGGTCGCTTAGAGGAAGCCTTCTTGGTTACCCAGGCCTGCCAACCCAAAGTTTGGTACAGATTTATTGATGACATCTTCATGATCTGGACTCACAGTGAAGAAGAACTCCAGAATTTCCTCTCCAACCTCAACTCCTTTGGTTCCATCAGATTCACTTGGTCCTACTCCAAATCCCATGCCACTTTCCTTGACGCTGACCTCTATCTGTCCAATGGCCAGCTTCACACGTCCGTCCACAACAAACCCACCAATAAGCAACAGTACCTCCATTATGACAGCTGCCACCCATTCCACATCAAACGGTCCCTTCCCTACAGCCTAGGTCTTCGTGGCAAACGAATCTGCTCCAGTCCGGAATCCCTGAACCATTACACCAACAACCTGAAAACAGCTTTCACATCCCGCAACTACCCTCCCGACCTGGTACAGAAGCAATTAACCAGAGCCACTTCCTCATCCCCTCAAACCCAGAACCTCCCACAGAAGAACCACAAAAGTGCCCCACTTGTGACAGGATACTTTCCGGGACTGGATCAGACTCTGAATGTGGCTCTCCTGCAGGGATACGACTTCCTCAAATCCTGCCCTGAAATGAGATCCATCCTTCATGAAATCCTCCCCACTCCACCAAGAGTGTCTTTCCGCCATCCACCTAACCTTCGTAACCTCTTAGTTCATCCCTATGAAATCCCCAAACCACCTTCCCTACCCTCTGGCTCCTACCCTTGTAACTGCCCCCGGTGTAAAACCTGTCCAATGCACCCTCCCACCACCACCTACTCCAGTCCTGTAACCCAGAAGGTGTACACGATCAAAGGCAGAGCCACGTGTGAAAGCACCCACGTGATTTACCAACTAACCTGCCTACACTGTGAAGCTTTCTATGTGGGAATGACCAGCAACAAACTGTCCATTCGCATGAATGGACACAGGCAGACAGTGTTTGTTGGTAATGAGGATCACCCTGTGGCTAAACATGCCTTGGTGCACGGCCAGCACATCTTGGCACAGTGTTACACCGTCCGGGTTATCTGGATACTTCCCACTAACGCCAACCTGTCAGAACTCCAGAGATGGGAACTTGCCCTTCAGTATATCCTCTCTTCTCGTTATCCGCCAGGCCTCAATCTCCGCTAATTTCAAGTTGCCGCCGCTCATACCTCACCTGTCTTTCAACAACATCTTTGCCTCTTTACTTCCGCCTCGACTGACATCTCTGCCCAAACTCTTTGCCTTTACAAATGTCTGCATGTGTCTGTGTATGTGCGGATGGGTGTGTGTGTGTGTGTGTGTGTGTGTGTGTGTGTGTGTGTGTGTGTGTGTGTGTGTCTACCTGTCCTTTTTTCCCCCTAAGGTAAGTCTTTCTGCTCCCGGGATTGGAATGACTCCTTACCCTCTCCCTTAAAACCCGCATCCTTTCGTCTTTCCCTCTCCTTCCCTCTTCCCGACGAAGCAACCGTTGGTTGTGAAAGCTAGAATTTTGTGTGTATGTATGTCTGTGTCTGTTTGTGTTTCTATCGACTTGCCAGTGCTTTCGTATGGTAAGTCACATCATCTTTGTTTTTAAATATATTTTTCCCACGTGGAATGTTTCCCTATTATATATATAAGAGAGTGAGTGAGAGAGAGAGAGAAATTAATTAAGATCTACACTAAACTGTAGTGCAGCATGATATGGAAGTGAAATGTGGATGACACACAGACAAGAAGAGAATAGTAGCTTCTGAAATGAGGTGATGCAGAAGATTAGATGGGTAGATTTAACAACTACTGAAGAGGTACTCAACTGAACAGGGGGAAAAAGAGGTTTATGACACACCTTGGCTAAGAGAAGAGATAACTTGATAAGACACACCTTGAGGCATCAATGAATAGTTAATTTGGTAATGGAGGGAAATGTATCGGGTGAAAACTGTATTGGGAGACAAATGCTTAAAGTAACACAGTTCAAATGGATGCATACAGCAATAGTTATGCAGAGATGAAGAGACTTACAAAGGACAGACTAGCATGACAAACAGCACCAAACCAGTCTTCAGACTGAAGACCACAATAATAACATTGTATACTGGGAAGTGGTAGAGGGAAATGGGGAGTACCACCAATGGAAATGTATGTACAGTGAATTTCTGGTACTACTTAGAAGCACTTATGCATGGAAAAAGAAATGTTATACAGCCACTGTTACTGTCCATAGCATCCATAAGCAGGAAACAAAACTGGAATGGAAATCAGATGACATCACACAAATGAGCTTCCAGGAGAATGCATCGATACAGCCTGCCATGAATCCCTCTCTTGTGCAACCGCTTCATCTAAGAGTAGCAATTGCATCCTACATCCTTAGTTATTTGTTGGATGTTTTCCAATCTCTGTCTTCCCCTGCAGTTTTTACCCTCTACAGCTCCCTGTAGTTATTACCTATTGTCGTAACACACCCTATTATCCAGTCCCATCTTCTTCTCAGAATTTTTCAATTGTTCCTCTCTTCACTGATTTTGCAGAGAACCTCCTCATTCCTTATCTTATCTGTCCACTTAATTTTCTTTCTATAGTACCACATCTCGAACACTTCAGTTCTCTTCTTTTCCAGTTTTTCTACAGTCCACAATTCATTACCATACAATACTGTGTTCCGCTCCAAACGTACATTTTCAGAAATTTCTCCCTCATACTAAGGTCTGTAGACTTCTTTTAACCAAGAATGCCATTTGCCTGTGCTAATCACCAATTTTCGTGTTAAACTTATCAGTAAACTCATTTTTGGTATTATTTATTATTTTTGTCTTTCTTAAGTTGACTCTCAATCCAAATTCTGAACCCATCAGACAGCACATTTCATTCAACAGGTCCTGTAATTCTTCTTTCTCTCACTGAGAATAGCAATGTCATAACTGAATCTTATCATCGACACCCTTTCACCTTGAATTATAATTTCTCTCTTGAACCTTTCTTTCATTTCCATTATTACTTTTTCAACTGAACAGTAGGGTCAAAGATTGCATTCCTGTCTTATTGCTCTCTCTTGGTTCTTGCCCTTATAGCATATTACCCTTCTTTCCCTAAGCCTTGCACCTATTTTTTGCAAATTTCAAATATTTTGCACCATTTTACACTGTTTAATCATTTTTGTAGGCCAGCAAATCCTATAAATGTGTCTTGATTTTTCTTTAAGACTTGCTTCCATTATCAGACATAATGTAAGAACCGCTTCTCATGCCTTTGCATTTCCTAAAGCCGAACTGATAACTATCTGACAGATTCTTGATCTTCTTTTGCATTCTTCTATACGTTAGTCCTCTCAGCAACCTGGACGCACAAGACGTTAAGACGATTGTTTCGTAGTTTTTGTACTTATGTGCCCTTGCTATCTCCAAGATTGTGTCAGTATTTTTCCCAAAAACTAGCGATATGTATTCAGTCTCATAGATTCTAAACATTAACTTGAATAGTTGTTCTATTGCCACTTCCAAACAAATGTTATCTATACTTTCAGCCTTGTTTGAACGCAAGTCTTCCAAAGTTTTGTTTAATTAGACTTCAGACTGTTTATTGTACTGTCTACCAGAATTATTGTGTTTGGATCTTAGGGACGCCCCACGGCAACATCATCAGTGCCCTTACACTTATCAAAACAAACAAATGTGAGGATAAACTAAAATTGTTGTGCACCCATGAACTCGAAATGAACACACAGTCACTTCATTTTGCATGCACAAAAACCAATTAGGGGGGAAAGTAGCCATACATGAAATTAAAACAAAGAGGAAACAAAACAAAGAAGAGCTCAAAGAAAAGCACAGGGAAATGTGACTGGCTGACCACTTACCAAAAAACTTGGGCGAGCCAGTCACCCTCTTGACACATTAAAAACATCTCCCTAAAATCTTGTTAAAAATGTTGGACAATTCACAAAATTTTAAAACTTTAACCACATTCATTTGAACATTGCTTACAATAGAAGGCAGATGCGTTGGCAAAACCACCGTAGTCCAGGGGTTGGAAAATAAAACACAATCCAATAAAATGTGGCACACAATGATCTGCACGCCACAGGCACCACACATTGTTGAGTTCCCTCACCGTGGTAAGAAGCCATGTGTCATGGGGCTGTGGCCTATGTGAAGATGAGCAAGGAGAACATTGCCCCATCAAAGTGGCTGGAAGGAAGTGCGCCATGGATGAGTTGTGAGCTTTACTATACAAAGATTGTTGTCAGTCACTTCCAGCCACTCGTTTTCCCATTGACGAATGACTTTGTACCTCAACAGTGAGGCGACAGAATGCAGGGAGATGGCACACTGAAATACTTGAGGATCACAACATGCCTTCTTGGCTGCTTGATCCACCATTTTGTTCCCTGAAACTCCCATGTGCCCTGGTACCCAACCGAAAAACACCTCCTTCCCCAATCATCGTAGTTGGAGGAGGGCATCCTGGCTATTTTGGGTTACTTTATCTGCCGAGTACAAACATTAGAGAGAGAGAGTAATGGGCACTCAGAGAATCTGAAAAGACGCGAAATTGAACACTGGGAGAACAGCTAATCTGCTCCAGTGCCCATAATATCGCATATTATTTTGTGTCTAAGATAGTAAATTCTGGAGGTAGTCTGACCTTTACGACATGATATGGGAAAATCACAGAGCAACCAACGGAGTCCCCCCTGCTTAGACCCATCCGAAAAACAGCTACAGGGTTGTGGTGTTCATATGCAATGTCTGAAAATGTCAAATTAAAAACAGAAGCAGGAGTGCAATCCCTTCTATAATGCACTAAATGTAAAATGTCACTGGGCCTCTGCAGTAACCGTTGCTGGGCCTCTGCAGTAACCAAAGCAGCAATAGTTAAAACCCTGGATCTGAGGTTGGACTAGCTCCACACCAAGTGGACTCCAGCACATGCTGCACATGGATTCCAAACAGCAGTGTGGCTAGTGGATAGTTGGAGAAAGGCGTTCCAGAGGTGGATGGCAACAGGATGTGTGTGGGTGAGGTCACAATGCGAAGAACTTACATGTCTGATGCACCTTGAGGAGCTGCCGCCAGATGGTAAGTGGTGATTCCGCAGCCTCAGTACATAGGCTGGGTATGGGACTGGTCCTAAATGCAGCCATGGCCAGCTAAATCCCTCATGGTGGACAGTGTCAATGGTCTGCAAATAATATGGCCTCACTGATCCATACACTGTTCTCCTGTAGTCCAGCCGCCAACACATGAAACCTCTATAAAACTGGAGGGGAGATGCCCTGCTGCTCCCCAATACCTGTGGCTAAGGCACTTTAAAAGATTCAGTGCCTTCAGGCTTCTGGCTTTCAGGTCTCTCAGATGTGGCAACCAAGACAATTTCACGTCAAAAATGAGGCCATGAAACCTCAGTGAGTCCCTAAAAATGAAGGATGGTGTCCGTTGCATGCAAGGCAGGCAAATTTAAAATGGATGAGAACAGTTAAAATGAATACACACTTATCTGCAGAAAACTGAAAATCCGTGTTTGCAGCCCACTCCTTTAACCTCCGAACTGCATGCAGCAACTAACTGCTCGCTATTCCAACACTGGAGGAGGAACAGAAAACAGCAAAATTGTCCACAAATAAGCAGCACAGTACGGGATTCCCTATCATAGATGTGATACTGTTTATGGCTATGGCAAGGAGAGTACTTTTAAAATATTGCCCTAAGGGACACCATTCTCCTGCTCACATCAATCATAAGGGTGTCAGAAACTCAGGTCCTAAAAGACTGCTGAGACAGAAAAGACCATATGAAGATTGGGAGGTGGCCACGAAAGTCCCTTTGATGTAGTTGTGGGAGAATACAGAGTCTCCAAGCAGTATCGTATGCCTTATTTATATCTAAGAATATGCCAATACAGTGATGCTTACGTCGGAAAGTCTGCTGAATAGCCACCTCTAGCAGGGCCAGGTTGTCAACAGTGGACCGAAATCTTCGGAATCCACACTGAGAGCGACTAAGGAGTTGCCTGGTCTCTAACAACCAGACCAGGTGATGGTTAACCATTTGCTCCATGGCATGTCCTACATAGCTCATTAAGATGATACTCCAATAACAACTGGAACACGTGTGGTCCTTTACAGGTTTAAGGACAGGGATCAGAATTGCCTCCCTCCACGAGTTGGGGAAGTTGCCTGTCTGCCATATAAGATTAAAATGTTCAACGAGGATTTCCTTTGATGCTGCCGGCAAATGTTGAAACATGTTGTAACAGATTTGTTCGTGTCCAGGTACAGTATCACAAGTCTCAGATAGTGCCGATTTCAGCTCCCACGTGGAGAAAGGGTAGTTGAAAGACTCACAATTGTTGGATCCAAAATCCAACTTGCTCCTCTCTACAGTCACATGTTGACTACAAAATGCTGGAGCCTAGCTTGCATTGGAAGTAGTTGGTACAAAATGCTCTGCCAGTGTCTGAGCAGTATCTCCAGGTGTTGCTTGGAGACACCCATGTCAGCATTCTGGTTATTGGTAAACAGCTATGTTTACAGGAAATCCTCTAGATGGCTTCCCAAACTTTTTGAAGAACATGTGGAATCGTTGCTGGAGTTTGGGAATGCTTGCTGTGACCCTTTCTTACTCTCCTTAATTACGTGCTGAGTTTTCGCTCTCATGACTCAAAAGGCTCTGAGGTTTTCTGCTGTTGGGCAGCATGTTATATGTTGAAGAGCTGCATGCCTGCCCCAGATCACTGAGCGGCACTCATCTGTCCATGAAGGTACAAGTTGCCTCTTAAGATGACCTGAAGACTTTAGGGTGGGTAAGTCAGAAGCACGATGTGGTCCACCCATTCCTGGAAGCTGTTGTAATGTTCAAACACAGCCAGCTGGCTCAGCAGCATCCAGTTAGCCCTGCTGACCATCCACATTGGTGACTGCTCTTCAGGTAGTGTTCCAACTAGTAGGTGAATGTGAGTGGGAAGTGGTCACTGGAATGAAGTTCATTAGTGATCTCCCATTGAACAGAGTATGCAAGGGCTGGAGAGCAGAAAGAGGTGTCGATGGCTGAGAATGACACAGTAGCAGTGCAGGAATGAGTGTGAGTACCTATGCTGAAAAAATTTTGGAAGCACAAATTCGGGCAAAATTAGGAAGAAGGATGAGACAAGAGCAACATGGCTCCAGAACAGGAACGTCCATGGTGGATCTAATTTTTGCTGTAAGACAACTGCAGAAACAGCATTATGAATATGGAATAGATCTACTAATGACCTTCCTGGACACTGAAAAGGCATATGATAGTGTACGTAGAAGCGAAGTGTGGAAACCCCTGGAGAACAGAGGAGTAGCAAAACAGATTATTTGGAGGATAAGGGAAATGTACCATAGAAGTGTGAGCTGTGCGAAAGTGGAAAGAGAGAAATCAGCCTGGATGGAACAGAAGAATGGCTTGAGGCATAAAGTGCACTTTTACCATTACTCTTCATTGTAGTGATAGATGATATAATGAGTACACTAGCACAAGCAATTGGTGAAGGAAGGATGACAGCTATGGTGTTTGCAGATGATCTGATGATTTGGGGGAATAAGGAGGAGGAAGTACAGGGGCAGTTGGATGTATCAGAATGAACAGTACAAGAATATGGGATGAAATTTAGTATAAGTAAGAATGAGATGATTATCCAAACAAGAACGAAGGAGAGAGGAACAACTGGAATAACAATTGATGGAGAACAATTGAGATAGGTGGAGAGTTTCAAGTACCTAGGAAGCCTGATACAGGAAGGTGGAAAAAACGGCAGAGAAATAAACAAGCGGGGGAGAAAAGCAGAAGCATTTCGGAAGAGTGTCAGAAGCCTGATATGGAGCCAGGATGTATCCCAAATCAGTAAAAAAGTTATAAACCAGTCATGCTATGTCCTGATCCTGACATATGCATCTGAAACCTGGGTTATGAAAGGAAGAGAGAAAAGCAAAGTACAAGCCAGTGAGAGGAAATTCTTGTGAAACAGCATTGGAATGACAAAGATAGACAGGTTAAGAAATGAGAGGATTAGAGAGTTAACGAAGATGGAACCATTACAGGAGGACATATAGAAATCATGGCTGAGATGGTATGGGCATGTTACGCAAATTGAGGGGAAGAGGATACCCAGGAGGATACACAAGGTGAAACTGGGAGGAAAGAGACCAAGAGAAAAGACCGAGAGACAGAGGGCTGAAAGGAGTGGAAGAATGCGTCCAGAAGAAAGGAGAAGACTGGACCGAGGTGAAGACAGAGAGATGGTGGTAAGACAGAAGAAGAAGAGGCTTAGGCTTATGTTCCAAACAGACCTGGCCAGAGGCTGGAAACTGTCCAAGATGATGACGATCTATGATGAGGATGCACAACTCATGAGACGTCATGAGGCTCTCCAAAAACCCGACTCTGAGGGCAAGTAAGATCAAGTCCCAAAAACCATGATGGGCAGTGAAGCATCCCAGGAGGAGAAATGGTCAGGGGAGTTGTTCTATAAGACCTGTGAGAGTCTCAGAGTCTTTTGCATCTTGCAGAGATAAATACAGCGAGTAAACAGTGATCCATGATGTGCATTAGTGACAAGCACTACAATCCCTTCCTTGGCCCTTTCCCCCTGACAGATCATCCTTGCAGTATAGCATATAGCCCTGTAGCACAGGGACATCTGTATCTTTAAAACGTGTTCCTTGTAAACACAAGCACAAGGAGTGTGCCTGTCTTAGGAGTTTCAGTTCCTCCACATGAGCCCTGAACCCAGTGAAGTTCCACTGTAGTATGGAAGCTATGCAACAGGTGTGGTTTTAATTTACCCCTATCTTTGCACTGGGGAGGTGAAGCACTTGTAGAGAAAGGAGGAGTGGAGGAGCTGCCTGGATCCGAGGTATCTGACTCCATGATGTCCTCCTAATCAGTCAGACGTAACGGAATGACATCTGATGGGACCTGGGACAGTTTTTGACCTGAACATTGGGTTCCTTTCCCTGCACCCTGTCCCATTAAGGATGATGGGGAAAGGCGGCGTTGAGAGGCATTCTGCTTTTCACGTGCCTTCTGGATGCTCACCGCGGAATTGTTGTTTGTCTTTCCTATTGTAGATCACTGGAGATGGGCAGGCAGTCCCAGCATTATGAGCATCTTTTCCACAAATTGCTTCACCTCAGAAACTCAACGGTTGTATGACCGAAATGCTGGCATTTATAGCACTACATAGGGTTTGGAATGTAAGGCCAAACATTAAGTCAAAGGAAACCTGCCATAATATGTTCAGGCAGTGTTGGAGAATTGAATATGACAATGAAAGTGGCAGTCTTTTCAGTTTATCCATTATTTGTCTGCGTTCGTTGCCCCACACCCACTATCCCCTGGGATGTCCATTCTTGCTTCAGTTCCACTATGTCCATGTACATGATAGCTCAGCGTGTGACGATGCCCTTACTGGAGTTGAGAGAAGTGTGCATCTCAACAATGTATCATATTCACCCAGTTGCTTTGACTTATTAGTTTCGACCAACAATGAGCCACTACACAGTTCTTTTATAGATTTTAAGGTGCCAGCAAGGCCTTCCAAACCCTTATGGATATAGAAGGGGACACTTTTACAAATTTTCCCTTCTTCCTCTTTCTCACCAAAGAAACACACTGTTATTCACACATCAATGAGCCCCATTACATAAGTCAAATTAATCAGCTTAATTGGTTGACTTGGGGGAAGGGCCCAAACAGCAAGGTCATTGGTCCCATTGGATTAGGGAAGGATGGGGAAGGAAGTCGGCTGTGCCCTTTCAAAGGAACCATCCAGGCATTTGCACGAAGCGATTTAGGGAAATCACAGAAAACCTAAATCAGGATGGCTTGACGCAGGTTTGAACTGTCGTCTTCCCGAATGTGAGTCCAGTGTGCTAACCACTGCACCACCTCACTCAGTCCATTATCAGGAGGACTAGCATCTCTCAGTCTTTTGAATGAATGGGCGGGAATACTCCCAGGTGGTACTCTCCTCCTGCTGGGAGGAAAGCTGACGATTTTGAGGGTTCCGTCTCAATCCCACGAGCAGCTAGGGAAATAAGGGTCCACTCAGACAGAACCCCGTGTGCCTGAGTAAGCCTTATACAACTGAGGTGCGGCAGGTTCCACACGTTGCCCGCTAACAACAGTTCCACCCCAACAGCCATGCATCCCATCAGCGCGCAGCATACCTTGAGATGGGGGAGTGTTTTATAGAGGTTTATTCCGTCCTTGCGATCTGGGTGGTCAAGCCAAGATCCCTGTTCTCTGAGACACGCAATGTTCCACCGTAATGCCGCACGGTGGTCGCTGAAGCATGCCCAGAGCTTACGGTGACAGGGGACTGGTGGTGCTTACCGGGTCCCCAGCTCAGGAACCCCATGAGCGCCAAGCCCGTACCTAACAAATGAATGCTGAGCTGCTGAGGGCATCTGGCAGAATTGTCTCCACTTTGTACAGCATTACGCTGAACTGCTGGAGTACAAAATGACAGGCTAAATTTACAAGTCATTTCCCATCTGATACAGTATCATATGGGTAGTAGGAGTTTGCGTATTTCACTTTCACCTGGGGTGTGAGTTGTTTTTAAAATTGTGCTTAGACACAATCATTGGGCCAATTCTGTTAGTCATCACAACTTACATTATTAACATGGGGAAGTGGGGGCGGACAGAAATATATATTGTTAAAAATTAAGATCTAAATCTCTACTCTTAGCACTATGAAGAGCATTGCATCACATATTAGGGCTTCTCCCCATTCCATGCCTGTACAAAGCACAAGAATACCGACTGCTTCAATGCCCCGTTCATGCTGTTATTAGCGTAACCTTGCCTTCACAGTCCCACAGGGGAGAACTGTATGGGCTTTTAGCACACTCCTTCCTTATTCACGTAATACTGGTTCTTCTAAATTTGTAAATAGGTTTTCATCAGATAGTTGTTGGTTATCTTCCTAAGCATCTCCCAATTAGGGTTTTCCAGCATTTTTGTGATGCTCTTCCATGGGTCCAACAAACCTATGACCATTTGTGCTGCCTTTCTTTGTATACATAAAATGTCCCTCATTAATCCTATTTTGCATAAGTTCTGCACACTTAAGTAACATTCTAAGACAAACCAAAAGAGTGTTGTTTTAAGTGGTCTCCTATGCACAGTGATCGCATTTTGTCAATATACTACCAATGAATCAGTCTTCCACCTGCTTTAACTATAACTAAGCTTATGTGGTCCTTCCTTTTACATCCCTACATCTGTTACATCTCAGTATTTGAATTGGTTAACTGGTCCTGTTTGTGACTCACTATTACTGGAGTCATAGATTACCACCATTTTTGCATTTGGTGAAAATACAAATTTACTTTTCTAGATATTTCACGCAAGTTGCCACTCCTTGCACCATTCTGAAGTCTTATCAGGATCGAACATAATATCTGTGCAGGTTTTTGCTTCTTCATAGAGTACTTCATTACAGACAGCTGTATCATTTGCAAAATGTCTAAGGTCACTATTAGTATTGTCTGCCGGGTTATTAATATAGAACATGAACAGAAAGGGTTCCAATACTCTTCCCTGGAGTACACCTGAAGTCTTTCCTGCATCTGTCAAAGATTCTCCATCTAAGATGATATACTGTGCACTCCCTACCGAGAAATTCTCAGTTCAGTCACAAATTTCATTTGATACCCCACATGGCTACCAATATCAATACCCAGAGGATTCAGGCCTTGCAGACCATGTGCAGCTTCCACAAACTGCTGCCATTCCTTTTTATTTTGTGCTCGCTTCCTCCAGGTGTCTTCAATCCACAGAGCTGTCAGGTCCTTCACCGGGTTGTCCATCCAACATTGGTATGGTTGTTCTATGGGGTGTCAGGTGTTTTGTTTCCCCTCAAGTGCTTTCTTCACCTGCCTTTCTTCTGGCGCCTCCTCATTTTTCCTCCTCCTTCTGCATTCTCCTTTATCTAAGATCAATCCCCATATTTTCCCCATCACTCTCCTATCAAATATTAATAGTTTTTCCGCACATGAGCATACAAACATTAATAGGTATTGTCGTGTCACGGAGTCAAATGAAGAAATATGGCAAAATTTAACAATGGAAAATCCAACATGGAACATAACAATATTATGAAATAGATAGTTGCTACTTCCCATATAGTGGAGATGCTGATAATAGGCACAACAAAAAGACTCAGAAAATGAGTTTCACCCAACAAGTCCTTCATCGGAGATAGAAAATACACACACATACGACCACAGCCTCTGGCTGCTGAAGCCACACTATTCTTTTTCTGAGAGTCTTTTTGTTGTGCCTATCTGCACTCCGCATTTTCGTTATATGGTGAGTAGCAACTACCATTTCCATCTTTTGAAAAAATACGGCATCTGCTTGACTGTTCTGATCTGTGGTTTTTAGGATGTCTACTGAGAAAAGCTCATGTTGGATTTTGCACGACTGATGTTTCTCGAATACATGCTGGCTTGCATAAGGTCATTCTGTTTGAGATACTCATTATATTCTATTTCTTGAGTACTTGAGCAAAAAGAACCATGATAAATATTCTCTTAGAAGTTCATAAAATACCTCATTAA
Organism: Schistocerca nitens; assembly: GCF_023898315.1. Lineage (NCBI taxonomy): Eukaryota > Metazoa > Arthropoda > Insecta > Orthoptera > Acrididae > Schistocerca > Schistocerca nitens. The sequence continues at coordinate 708,510,591 of NC_064614.1, read as the reverse complement.
AACCAGAATACATATATTTTTGATATATTTGTGAGAACACAAAGTTAAGAAAAAGTTTTATAAACAGCAACCTCAAAGAGAATATGGATACAGTATATCACAGGAAGAAGTGGTGACACTAGCTTATAAGTTACTTTTATTCATCAGTAAATAAAAGAGTGATCAGCAGAACAGTAGTACCTTAACTCCTCTTTGAATTCATCACTACAGCCATCAAAATCATCTGATTTCAAAAGTTCCTCAGCAGCTTTTTTAATGCTGGGTCCATCAAGTGATTCCTCATCACGACATGGGCACTTTGCTCGAACATGATCTAACACACGCTTGAAATCCACAGGGCAATCCTTACCTGCAACAGTGAGATATACAATTATGAAAATAATAATGAAAGAATTCACAGACATAAAAATAATAAATGAAAAAAGTTACCTAACAAAAATTAGCTACTGCAACAGTTACAAAAATAAACCCTTTCTTTATGTTCTGCAACAATTTTAGGGTTTCATACCTCAACCGGTACAAAACAGAACTCTTATGGGGTCACCCTGTTATCTTTCTGTCAGTATGACTAAATGTTATACACCCTTTTTTTCAGGAACAGGTAAACATATCAAGTTAAAATTTATGTTACTAACTAATGTATACGGTCCCTTGACAGTGCAAAAAAATTAATCCCCTAAGTCAATACAATCGAAAGTTATGGGCATTTATGTCACGTTTTGACACTCGCACTCACTCATCAAAACATGTATGATACTTCCTGTTGACCTAGAATCATGACATTTGGCAAGAGACTGCACACTACAACCAAAGGGAAAAAATCCAAAAATTGTTTATTTGTAATTAGATCACGCAAAAAAAAATCATCATTTGTTATCAGACTGGCTGCTCATCTGTTTGTTAAGACCCCTTTCTTCACAAATGGGCTGCATAACAAGTTGAAATTTATTTCACATACCAAGTCAATGGATCCTTGCGGGTATAATAAATGTAAGGGTCTAAGTCAAAGCAACCAAAAGATATCCTCATTTCTGTCACATATTTTGATTCTCACAAACCCACTGATCAAAACACACTGGTCTAGAATAATGAAATTTGAAAGAAGCAAGGTTTTACAGTAAAACCATAGGGAAAAATTATAAAAATAATTATATTACTAATTATATCACAAAAGGAAGAAAAATTGTCATTTGTTATCAAACCGTCTGTTCCCCCTCCATCTGTTAAGACCCTTTTCTCTCAGAAAGGGATGGATGTATCAGCTTGAAACTTATGTCACATTCTGAGGTCTATGGTTCTTCAGTGGTCAAAAAAGTTCAGATTCTAAGTCAATACAGTCAAAAGATATGGCCATTTATTCCACACATTTTGATAGTTGCACACTCACACATTAAAACCTACAGGGTACTTCCCACTAATGTAGACTTACGAAACTTTCACAAGAAGCGAGGTTTCACAGTACGGCTTCAAACTTGAAATTAAAACATTCTTGAAAGTCTTGGAATTCCTGGGATCAATATCTTGTATCAATGTTAATGACAGGCAAAAATTGTCATGATTTGTATGAAACCCTCAATGTATGAGTCCTACTTGCACCATGTCAATTTATTTAATTATCAACTAATATTTACTGGATATGTTCTTATGAAAAAATATCCACATTCTGAACATTGTGACATTCTTCAAAGCAATAAAGGAAATAAACATATGTTACTGAATACTACCTTTCTGTATTGAAGATCAACTTCACAATTTTAAATACTATCGTTTTTGAAGCACCCAGTACACTGTCTGTTCAATGATTATTTTATCTACAGTTATCACAGGTTATCACAGTCAGCTATCAACATACTTCATGTAAAATAAAAACAAATAAGAACACCAACAGTTTCCACTTGATGATTTTTGAGAATGAAATGTATTCTAGAATCATATCCCACCTGAGCAACAATAATAACCTCAGTAGATCACAGTTTGGATTTCGGAAGAATTGCTCTACTGAGAATCTAGTTTACACATTCACTCACCAAATTTTACAAGCATTAAATAATAAAACAGCACTGGTTGGTATTTTTTGTCATCTATTTAAGGGATCTGACTGTATGAATCAAAATATTCTCCAAAATATATGGAAGTTTTACCAAATAGATCAGGCTGTTCCAGCTCGTCAGCTCCATTGTGAGCCGCGGAGCGCTACCTGCTCCAGGGAGCCGTGTTGCTCGCTGTGGCCAGTCAAGTGGGCCGGCACGCCGGCATGTGGCACGGCTGGCTGAAGCGGGCAGCAAGGCAAGCGTTTCGATATGCCAGCTGCGTCTTACAACATTCACTAACAGTTTAAAAAATGTCACATCCTGTTGCGGTGTAATCGAGTTGTACAACATCCAAGAGGTCTTCAGTTACTTGCAGCTCCATGTCGACACCACGCACAAAGACTACAAGCTGAGCACAATCCGATATGTCGGTGCTTTCGTCAAGTGCTAGCGAAAATGCAACAAAGCTCTCCGCCTTTTTTCTGAGTTGTGTCTCTAAATCCGCTGCCATGTCCAGGATTCGACGAGACATTGTTTGCTTCGACAGACAAACCCCTTCAATTGCCTGCACCTCCCTTGGAAACAAACAGTCTGCAACTGCTACCATGCACGATTTTACGGGTGGTCCCACCGAAAACGGCTTGCCACTCTTCGCAATGATGTGAGCGACCCTGTAGCCTGCTCGAATTGCAGATTCAGTAGTGTTTTCTCCGCTCTCATTCACCTGAAAATTATAAACGCATTACAGAACTATGTTGCATGTTTTGATATCCTCCGTATTACGAAACCGTTTTAAATTTACGTCACCTGGTATGTCGTTTTTAAGCCTGGCTACCAGTTCTCTGCGTGCAACGCCTTCTACCTGATCATAGTGTGCTGCGTGAAGAGGTGTATAATGTCGTTGTATATTGTACCTCTTCGCAGAATTAAATACTTTATGACATACAAGACACTGCGGACGACCATCCCTCTCAATGAATAGAAAGGTATCCTCCAATAGAGGTACAGGGCTCACGCGGCTAGTCATAGCTGTCATTGCACATGGATTATTGCGTCAGTTGCGGCTACATGCGGCCTGGGGGCAGTGAGTTTGCTTTCCCCCTCCACGTGGGCTCCGAGCTGCCGCAGTGAGCGCTCCGGAGCGCTCCGGCTCCCTGGAGCTCGGTTGGAACAGCCTGAAATAGATGGTATGACCACTCAAAGGATAATGAAACATATAACCAAAAGAATCCACAAAGTTGTACTCCGTAATTCAACTAATGTAATCAGGCAAGATTCCTCAGACTGGAAAGCAATCGTGTTTTTGGGTTCCCCAAGGCTCAATCGTAGGTCTGCCATTGTTCCTCATATATGTGAACAATCTTCTGTTTAACATAAAAACAAGCAGAATTAGTTCTTTTGGTGGATAATAGCAGTATTATAATGAATCCAAGCATACATACAGCAACTGAACAAATGGTACACATTGTTCTTAAAAGCCTCATTGACTGGTTTTCTGTGAATGGTCTCACCCTCAATTTCAAAAAGACACAACACAGTGCTACAGATTCAGGGGTACTACAACAAAGATAAGGGTAACACATGGTGAGCAAATAATAGATAGGGTGGGAACTTCAAAAATGTTAGGGGTCTGTACTGATAAGAATTTAAACTGGAAAAAGCACATTTTGGAACTCCAAAAACAACTCAGTTCTGCCACATTTGCAATTAGAATCACTGCAAATCTTGGACAGAGACAAATCAATACGTGGACATATTTTGATTGTAAAACCACCAACTGTGACTGTGGTGAACCAAAGACCATGGAGCACCTACTGGATTGTCAACTATGCCCTGCATATTGCAGAGAAGAAGATCTGCTTGTGACACCAGGCACGGCTGAAGTTGTAAGGTTTTCTTCAAGAGTAGTGTAGCTTGGTAGTTGTTTGTGTCAACTGCTTGTAGTGGTAATTAGCATGTACTGTATCTGTTTTCTGATTCGAATAAATAATAAATAAATAATATGCAATAATGCTCTGTGGTAGCTAATTTTTAAGAACGAAAGTCTTCATCTCTAAAAAACATGCTGTAAGAATTTTATGTGGCGCTCACTAATGATCAATTTGTAGAAATCTATTTAATGAATTAGTTATTTCGACTACTGTTTCTGGATCTATTCTCTTGTGAAGTTTGTTGTAAATAATCACTGCAATTTATAAGGAACAATATGTACAAAATTGGGAAGAAAAATTGGCATTCATTACTCCACATTAGGGTTCTCTTTAGCACGAAAAGGGGTTGCAATTATGCAACCAAAATTTTTGATCACTTAGCCAATGATACAAAATGTCTCACAGACAGCAGAGTAAAATTTGAAAACAAACTAAAGACGTTCCTTGCTGACAATTACTGCTGCTGCTGCTGCTGCTGCTGCTGCTGCTACTACTACTACTACTACTACTACTACTACTACTACTACTACTCTGTAAAAGAATTTAGTATTGTAACATGTAAAAGGTGGAGGGTAGGAATTACTGACTATAAAAAAATTAGCATGTAACCATATTTACAAATTAATTTGTGATGTCAAAGTAAAATGACTCATTCCATATCATATCATTATGATTTGTCATGCAAATGATCCATGGAACATGGAACTAAGGAGACTAAGTTGCCGAAAACTGTTGGCTAAAAATGAAAAATTTTCATAATATGTCAACAAAGTGTTTCTTTCTCTAATTGTTTTCATGTTCTGTCAAGCAAAAAGAGGAAATTCAATTAATGTTACTACCATCTTTTCATCTTTCCTATCAAGTACATTGGATCAAGACCTACAGTTTCTTTCTTTTATTGTTTTCATGTTCTGTCAAGCAAAAAGAAGAAATTCAATTAATGTTACTGCCATCTTGTAATCTTACCTTCCATATATGTTGGATCAAGACCATCTCCTCCATAGAGAAACTGCACAATGTCCCCAACTGAATTGCGCACTGTCATATCATAATGCAAACACAGATCTTCCAAGGACTGAAATAAAATCAACTCTTACAGTAATCAATATCAATAAAAATTAAAATTATGTCTGTTATTATAGGTTATCTGTCTTGAGCTGACAAACATATTGATATTATGTATTCTGATATCATATAGTAATAGTTTCTCCGCAGAATATTAAAAACAAACTAGACATGCATTTGATGACAAACATCTGTTTCAACATTTAACAGAATTTATAAGCAAAAGGTACGTTTACATAACATAACAAGTTTCATATCAGACAAATGGGAATATTATTGATCAGTATCAGTCAGAATGAGATTTTCACTCTGCAGTGGAGTGTGCGCTGAAATGAAACTTCCTGGCAGATTAAAACTGTGTGCCCGACCGAGACTCGAACTCGGGACCTTTGCCTTTCGCGGGCAAGTGCTCTACCATCTGAGCTACCGAAGCACGATTCACGCACTGTACTCACAGCTTTACTTCTGCCAGTATCTCGTCTCCTACCTTCCAAACTTTACAGAAGCTCTCCTGCAAACCTTGCAGAACTAGCACTCCTGAAAGAAAGGATATAGCGGAGACATGGCTTAGCCACAGCCTGGGGGATGTTTCCAGAATGAGATTTTCACTCTGCAGCGGAGTGTGCGCTGATATGAAACTTCCTGGCAGATTAAAACTGTGTGCCCGACCGAGACTCAAACTCGGGACCTTTGCCTTTCGCGGGCAAGTGCTCTACCATCTGAGCTACCATCTGAGCTACTCCTTTCTTTCAGGAGTGCTAGTTCTGCAAGGTTCGCAGGAGAGCTTCTGTAAAGTTTGGAAGGTAGGAGACGAGATACTGGCAGAAGTAAAGCTGTGAGTACCGGGCGTGAGTCGTACTTCGGTGGCTCAGATGGTAGAGCACTTGCCCGCGAAAGGCAAAGGTCCCGAGTTCGAGTCTCGGTCGGGCACACAGTTTTAATCTGCCAGGAAGTTTCATATCAGCGCACACTCCGCTGCAGAGTGAAAATCTCATTCTGGAAACATCCCCCAGGCTGTGGCTAAGCCATGTCTCCGCTATATCCTTTCTTTCAGGAGTGCTAGTTCTGCAAGGTTCGCAGGAGAGCTTCTGTAAAGTTTGGAAGGTAGGAGACGAGATACTGGCAGAAGTAAAGCTGTGAGTACCGGGCGTGAGTCGTGCTTCGGTAGCTCAGATGGTAGAGCACTTGCCCACGAAAGGCAAAGGTCCCGAGTTCGAGTCTCGGTCGGGCACACAGTTTTAATCTGCCAGGAAGTTTCAGTATCAGTCAGAGTTTACTAAATGTAAAGGATAATCAAAGGTTAATGAGCTTATCACAAAGGAAATACAAAGAAAACGAAAAATAGTTCTTTTTCTACAGTGTAGCGCATTAATAAAAAACTTAAAAGAAGAAAATGCTCTCATCATAAAATCACAAAGGCAATTCTTCTGTTATCTTAAGTATAAAAATGACTATGTGAATAAAACAGAATTCTTTTCTGATAACATTCATACCATCAGCAAGGACCCCACTACTAACTTCACTAAAGAGTTTAATGAGGCTTTTGATTCCAGCAACTCCCTCTTCTCTCCCAAAGACCCTGTTAGATTACTAAGCTTGAATCCTGAGACACCAATTTTGCATTCACAAGTTAAGATTCATTAAAATAATTGGCCTATTTGTCCAATTATTAATGGAATTGGTGGTCTTGGACGCTTCCTGTCCAAGAAATTACTAGTTCTTCTCAAGAAATACTATACATAGACGACATCATTCTCTGTAAAAAATGAAAGAGAGATTGTCAGTTCTCTAAAAAATGTAATGTTTCCTCCTGGCCATACACTTGCATCTTCTGAAATTACAAGTCTCTACACTAACATTCCTAAAGACGAGAAGATCTGTATTATTGAAGACAATTTCAACAAATACAAGAAACTGCATTCCAATGAAATTAAAGAATTTATAAGATTTTTGGAGAATCTTTCTATAGTACAACTACTTCAGTTTCAATTGACAGTTATGTCAACACGAAAAAGGCCTTGCTATGGGGAACTGCCTAGCTGGATTTCTAGCTGACATCTTCATTAATTATGTTGAAATACATTTTTTTAATTCCCACTCCACTCTACTCAATATCTTTTCTTTCTACAGACGATATGTTGATGATACCACCACTGCATTAAAAGGAGATGTGAAGAACATCAAATCACATAATGAGTCACCAAACTGCTTCCATCCTAAAACTAAATTTACATATGAAATACAAAACCAACATAATGAACTGAGTTTCCTGGATCTGAAACTATGTTTAGTATATGTTAAAGTAACTTTGATATTTACAAGAAAGGCACCACAACATATAACATCATGATGACTCTTCTTGTCATTTTCACGGCACGAGTGGAGCGATGGAAGTAGAGGCACTGAAAGCAATTTTTTCCAGATCACAGGAGTGGTATAATGCACGATACACTAACTATCTAGGAGATGGTGATTCTAAGGGATATAAAGCTGTAGAGGAACTCAAACCTTATGGCAATGAAATTCACATTAAAAAACATAAGTGCATTGGGCATGTGCAGAAGCGCATGGGGGCTTCACTTGTGCAAACTAAAGCAGACATTAGGATCCCAGAAGCTTAGTGATGGTAAGACCCTTGGAGGAAGAGGAAGATTGACAGATGAAGCAATTGATAGATTGCAAAGGTATTATGGGTGTGCAATTAGGCAAAATACAAGAATCATTGAGCATATGAGGAGAGCAGTATGGGCATTATTTTTTCATACTGCATCAACAAATGAGCACCCACAACATGCACTGTGCCCCACAGGTGATGACTCATGGTGTAAGTACCAATTAGGAAAGGAATATGCCCATAAAAACAGTTTGCCAAATGCTGTAATTTATGTAATTAAGCCCATATTCAGAGATTTATCACAGCCAAGTTTATTGGAAAAGTGTTTACACGGGATAACAAAAATCCAAATGAAAGTGTAAATAACTTAATTTGGATTCCCAAAAGAGTATTTGTACAGATAAAAACATTACATTTTGGAGTGTACAATGCAGTGGCAACATACAATGAAGGAAACCTTATCAAATGTGATGTGCTGAAATGTGTAGGTTTCCAACCAGTACACAACACGATTTCCACAATGCGCCTAATTGATGAAGAAAGACTAAGAGGTGCAGGAAGAAGAGACAAAGGCCTACAACATGCAGCAAAAGGGAAGAAAAGACAGTGAAAAGGAAACTAACACTGGAAAAAGAAAAGGATGCTGATAATCCATCATATGGGGGCAGGAATGTATTTAAAAAACTTTGAAAGCCATTTCCCGTAACTTTAAAATTTTTATCTTTGAGGAACATTTTCTCAAAAACTGCTAACAGTATGTCAATTAAATTTATACACAATATTGTTTAATTCTTTTCCTTCATTTTTATAACAAATTATAAAAAAATATTGTATAATTCAGGAGTAACAGAAGAAAAAGTTCAAAATTTTAGAGAAAAAAATAAGCATCTGTTTAAAAAAATTGTAAAACAAAAACCAATAAATATTTCTTAACATGGCATTATAACTTTGTAGAGAAATATTAACTGAACATGTAGTCCAAATTTCAGAGCAATATGTTTAATGGTTTTAGAAAAAATGTTCCTTCTATTTGCTAAAATTAACATGGAGGAGATGGATTGTTTCGGATCCCCTTAAGCACAAATTGGCTCTTTTTCCCACTACACTTGACTGTATCATTGAGGTGCTGCTACCCCCTTCTGCTATTGCTATAGAACTTAATAACTTAAAGTATATAACTGACAAAAATGAATATCAAGCAAACCTTGTATAAAAACTTTATAATAATAAAACCAATAAGAATACTCTGCACTCAACAAAAATGGCCTTACTGTTAAGAAAAACACTAAAATCCCACTTTTAGGTGACACTGTGTATCATATAGCTAATTTATTTAAAAATGTGATTTCACAGTGTCCTCTACGACCAATAATGGTGCCAAGTAGCTCTTAATACATAATGAAAAGCCTCCAACTGACAAATTTTTCAAATCTGGAGTACATAAAATATAATGTAATATATGTCCGAGCTTTTACATAGGGCAAAGAGGGAGAACATTTAAGGTCCACTTGCTCAACAAAAAAACACAAAAATTTATGTAAGTTAACTTTTGCAGAACACCTCAAAACAGAGAAACAGCCTCTTCCTTCTGTATCCTTGCTTAACGTGGAAATTTTGCATATAGTTGACAAGGACTACAAAGTGAACCTTTTAAAAGAATTTGAAATATATAAACACTCCTACCTGAATTCAAAATATTTGTTGAATGATCAACTTGCATTAAAAAACAGGCACTATTTTGATTGCATATCATCTCCTATAAAATTTGAAAATCAGACCATTCCTTTTATACATATTAGAACTATGTGCCATGGGGTTCCTTCCCCCCCCCCCCCCCCCCTCGAGTGTATTGTATATAACTTTCTCATATACCTCATTTATATTTTTTATATATGCTTTTGTGTATATTCCTTTGTTGGATGCGAGCTCCACCAGATATGCAAAACACTGTTTTTTCTCAATACCCAAACATGTTTCAGAACGACTGTGCCATCATCAGTGGGTTTTCGTTTTTATTTATTCTGCAATGTGAATATTTTTGTTAAATGATTATAAAATTATATGCATCTTTAGTTCAAACAACAGATCATTTCTATTTTGGTGTGCATGAATTTTCTGGATCACTTGTGTGTCAGTTACTACAGGTAGCTTGTCATCTGCAACCAAACAATGTTGATGAGAAAGTTTTTTGTTGGGAGTTAACGCATCTCCTAGGATGTAATTTAGTTTGTTGTGATGTTTTCGTGCGTATATTCGTTTTTACTTACTTTCCGTGTGGCGAGCACTTTTTTTTTTTCTGAGCACTATGGGACTTAACCCCATTCGGATCTCCGGGCGGGGACTACTCAAGAGGATGTCGTTATCAGGAGAAAGAAAACTGGCGTTCTAAGGATCGGAGCGTGGAAAGTCAGATCCCTTAATCGGACAGGTAGGTTAGAAAATTTGAAAAGGGGAATGGATAGGTTAAAGTTAGATATAGTGGGAATTAGTGAAGTTCGGTGGCAGGAGGAACAAGACTTCTGGTCAGGTGACCACAGGGTTATAAACCCAAAGTCAAATAGGGGTAATGCAGGAGTAGGTTTAATAATGAATAGGAAAATAGGAATGCGGGTAAGCTACTACAAACAGCTTAGTGAACGCATTATTGTGGCCAAGATAGATACGAAGCCCACACCTACTACAGTAGTACAAGTTTATATGCCAACTAGCTCTGCAGATGACGAAGAAATTGAAGAAATGTATGATGAAATAAAAGAAATTATTCAGATAGTGAAGGGAGACGAAAATTTAATAGTCATGGCTGACTGGAATTCGAGTGTAGGAAAAGGGAGAGAAGGAAACGTAGTAGGTGAATATGGATTGGGGCTAAGAAATGAAAGAGGAAGCCGCCTGGTAGAATTTTGCACAGAGCACAACTTAATCATAGCTAACACTTGGTTTAAGAATCATGATAGAAGGTTGTATACATGGAAGAACCCTGGAGATACTAAAAGGTATCAGATAGATTATATAATGGTAAGACAGAGATTTAGGAACAAGGTTTTAAATTGTAAGACATTTCCAGGGGCAGATGTGGGCTCTGACCACAATCTATTGGTTACGACCTGTAGATTAAAACTGAAGAAACTGCAAAAAGATGGGAATTTAAGGAGATGGGACCTGGATAAACTGAAAGAACCAAAGGTTGTACAGAGTTTCAGGGACAGCATAAGGGAACAATTGACAGGAATGGGGGAAAGAAATACAGTAGAAGAAGAATGGGTAGCCTTGAGGGATGAAGTAGTGAAGGCAGCAGAGGATCAAGTAGGTAAAAAGACGAGGGCTAGTAGAAATCTTTGGGTAACAGAAGAAATATTGAATTTAATTGATGAAAGGAGAAAATATAAAAATGCAGTAAATGAAGCAGGCAAAAAGGAATACAAACGTCTCAAAAATGAGATCGACAGGAAGTGCAAAATGGCTAAGCAGGGATGGCTAGAGGACAAATGTAAGGATGTAGAGGCTTATCTCACGAGGGGTAAGATAGATACTGCCAACAGGAAAATTAGAGAGACCTTTGGAGAAAAAAACCACTTGTATGAATATCAAGAGCTCAGATGGCAACCCAGTTCTAAGCAAAGAAGGGAAGGCAGAAAGGTGGAAGGAGTATATAGAGGGTCTATACAAGGGCGATGTACTTGAAGACAATATTATGGAAATGGAAGAGGATGTAGATGAAGATGAAATGGGAGATACGATACTGCGTGAAGAGTTTGACAGAGCACTGAAAGACCTGAGTTGAAACAAGGCCCCCGGAGTAGACAACGTTCCATTGGAACTACTGACGGCCTTGGGAGAGCCAGTCCTGACAAAACTCTACCATCTGGTGAGCAAGATGTATGAAACAGGCGAAATACCCTCAGACTTCAAGAAGAATATAATAATTCCAATCCCAAAGAAAGCAGGTGTTGACAGATGTGAGAATTACCGAACAATCAGTTTAATAAGCCACAGCTGCAAAATACTAACACGAATTCTTTACAGACGAATGGAAAAACTAGTAGAAGCCGACCTCGGGGAAGATCAGTTTGGATTCCGTAGAAATACTGGAACACGTGAGGCAATACTGACCTTACGACTTATCTTAGAAGAAAGATTAAGGAAAGGCAAACCTACGTTTCTAGCATTTGTAGACTTAGAGAAAGCTTTTGACAATGTTGACTGGAATACTCTCTTTCAAATTCTAAAGGTGGCAGGGGTAAAATACAGGGAGCGAAAGGCTATTTACAATTTGTAGAGAAACCAGATGGCAGTTATAAGAGTCGAGGGACATGAAAGGGAAGCAGTGGTTGGGAAGGGAGTAAGACAGGGTTGTAGCCTCTCCCCGATGTTATTCAATCTATATATTGAGCAAGCAGTAAAGGAAACAAAAGAAAAATTCAGAGTAGGTATTAAAATCCAGGGAGAAGAAATAAAAACTTTGAGGTTCGCCGATGACATTGTAATTCTGTCAGAGACAGCAAAGGACTTGGAAGAGCAGTTGAACGGAATGGATGGTGTCTTGAAGGGTGGATATAAGATGAACATCAACAAAAGCAAAACGAGGATAATGGAATGTAGTCGAATTAAGTCGGGTGATGTTGAGGGTATTAGATTAGGTAATGAGACACTTAAAGTAGTAAAGGAGTTTTGCTGTTTGGGGAGCAAAATAACTGATGATGGTCGAAGTAGAGAGGATATAAAATGTAGACTAGCAATGGCAAGGAAAGCGTTTCTGAAGAAGAGAAATTTGTTAACATCGAGTATAGATTTAAGTGTCAGGAAGTCATTTCTGAAAGTATTTGTATGGAGTGTAGCCATGTATGGAAGTGAAACATGGACGGTAAATAGTTTGGACAAGAAGAGAATAGAAGCTTTCGAAATGTGGTGCTACAGAAGAATGCTGAAGATTAGATGGGTAGTTCACATAACTAATGAGGAGGTACTGAATAGGATTGGGGAGAAGAGGAGTTTGTGGCACAACTTGACCAGAAGAAGGGATCGGTTGGTAGGACATGTTCTGAGGCATCAAGGGATCACCAATTTAGTATTGGAGGGCAGCGTGGAGGGTAAAAATCGTAGGGGGGAGACCAAGAGATGAATACACTAAGCAGATTCAGAAGGATGTAGGTTGCAGTAGGTACTGGGAGATGAAGAAGCTTGCACAGGATAGAGTAGCATGGAGAGCTGCATCAAACCAGTCTCAGGACTGAAGACCACAAGAACAACAACAACAATGGGACTTAACATTGTGGTCATCAGTCCCCTAGACTTAGAACTACTTAAACCTAAGGACATCACACACATCCATGCCCGAGGCAGGATTCGAACCTGCGACCGTAGTGGTCGCGCGGTTCCGGACTGAAGCGCCTAGAACCGCTCGGCCACCGCAGCCAGCGGCGAGCACTTCCATTCTCCACGTCATTCTGATGCACACGTAACTATAACAAGTATTTTCCACAAATAATGTAGTAAAACACTTTTCACTTCACCAAAACACAGTGTGATTGTGGTTTGTTGTGGATCCCAGACCAGCCAGTGTTCATTTGTTCACCAGAGAGTTCGGCGCCAAATCTGAATTTTGTTTGCATTTTATCTTTGTGTGTGTGTGTGTGTGTGTGTGGGCGCGTGCGCGCGCGCACTTGTGTGTGTTTTCTGTGCACTTCTTAGCTGTGTGTGTTGTCTTTTATATGGTATTCCTTTTGTGTGTAAACGATGCATCTTTGCAGATTTTAGTGTATCTATTATTTGTGTGTGTGGGGGGGGGGGGGGGAGGGGGGGGTGCATGCATGCGTGTGTGTGTGTGTGTGTGTGTGTGTGTGTGTGTGTAGACTTTATCTGGTTGTGCTGTTTTTATTTGTAAAGTTCCTTTAATGTGTTAAATAGTGTGCCCTTGCAGAGTGCAGTGTATTCGTTTAAGACCTGTTTTCCTTTTGCTATTGCCTTCTGTATATGGAAGTTTTCCTCAATGGTCAGTTTGCTGAATAGGCTGTGGCTGGGTTTTAGTGTTCTGAAGTCTGTTGTCGTCGACAAGGTGGTCAGCAAATGTACTATGGGAGCTGATGCTTTTTAAAGCTCTGATATGTTCTGAATATCTGGTTTTGAAGTTTATGCATGTTTTTCCTATGTACACTGACTGGCAAGTGTTGCAAATGAGTTCATATATTCCTGATCTGTTAAATTTATCCATGGGTGTTTATTGTGTTCTAATCTGTTTCTGTGTTGTTCTCCATCCTGTATCCTATTTGGAGTCCCTGTTTCTTTAATATGTTGCCTATTCTGTAAACAAACTTGTTATTGTAGTTGAGTATGTGCCACTTCATTTTGTGTGTGTGCTGTTTCTCTGTTGTGTCTTGTGTGTGGTCATTGTTTGTGTTTTGTGTTGTTCTGTGTTGGGTGAGGATTTGTGTGTGTGTGGTATGTTCATTTTTGTACTGTTTGTATATCTTTTGATTTAAATTGTCTACCATATGGGTAGTATAACCATTTTTTACTGCTAGTTGTTTTATTATGTTTAGTTCTTGTGTGTAGTTCTGTTTGTTCATGGGTGTTCTGTTTACTGTGAGGAGCATGAATCCGAAGTTTGCACACTTGTGTGTCAATGGGTGGTCTGATAGGTTGTGAATGGTGGTGCTTGTGGTTGTTAGTTTCCTGAATATTGTGAAGTTGTGTGTGTTGTTTGTTTTATGTATGGTGAGATCTAGAAATTGTAGTGTGTTGTTAGTTTCTGTTTCTAATGTGAAGTTAATGTTTGGGTGTAAGTTGTTTATTTCATTGTGTAGCTGTTCTATGTGTGTATACGGTTCATCAATCAGGCATATTATGTCATTTACATAACAGTACCAGTTAAGAAGTGCACAACACACACACACACACACACACAGACAGATAAAATGCAAACAAAATTCAAATTTGGCGCCATACTCTCTGGTGAATGAATGAACACTGACTGGGCTAGGACACACAACAAACCACAATCACACTGTGTTTTGGTGAAGTGAAAGTGTTTTACTACATTATATGTGGAAAATACTTGTTATAGTTACATGTGCATCACAACATCTCAGCATGATGCAGAGAATGGAAGTGTTTGCCACATGAAAACATAAGTAAAAATGAATATAGGTGCGAAAACATCACGACAAACTAAATTACATCCTAGAAGATGCATTAACTCCCAGCAAAAAACTTTCTCATCAACATCGTTTGGTTGCAGATGACAAGCTACCTGTAGTAACTGACACACAAGTGATCCAGAAAATTCATGCACACCAAAATAAAGGTATTTACAAAAAGAAACGATCTGTTGCTAAGATGCACATAACTTTATTATCATTTAACAAAAATATTGACATTGCAGAATAAATAAAAACGAAAACCCACTAATGACGGCACAGTGGTGCCGAAAAATGTTCGGGTACTGAGAAAAAAATGGTGTTTTACATAACTAGTGGACCTCACACCCAACAATTTTAACTGCAAACACGGCCAACACATGGAGCCGCAAACCAAAATGATGAATGTGTGTTCCTTGTTGCTAGCACACCAGATACATACATGGGATTCAGTTACTGTAAATGGTTGATCTGTGTTCACAGTAATCACACAAACTGATAAGCCAAAACATTATGACCACTGCCCACCATGGCAGCATTGATCACTGACTGGTTGCTTTGCAAGCATTGATTGGTTGATTGATTGATGGTTTGAGAGGGGTTATGGGACCAAAAGGTGAGGTCATCAGTCCCACAATTCTGAAGTGAGTACGGAAAAAAGAGGACTGCTAAAAGTGGATGGACCCAGTCAGGGAAGTCAAATTATAAAATAATGATTATTAAAACACACACAGTAAAGGCATAAAAGCTGAGACCAAATCTTTTCTTTATAAAAAAAAAATGGGGGCAGGGGGGTGGCAGCGGGGGTGGGCTGTGGGGGACGGTCATAGTGATACAGACTGAGAAGACTGTGAAAGAAGTCCCAACCACAACCAGCCTGGCTCTGCTCTAAGACTAAAATAGAACCTTATATCTGGAAATAAAAACCACTTTCACAAAGGAAACAGGACCATTTCAACCATCCGTGGATTGTCTGCTAATATTAAATGTAAGGAATCAGGAAGCCTATACTTAACACGAAGGGCCGAAAGAAGGGACATTCCACCAATATGTGAGATATCGTCAATCTGGCTCCACAATCATATTGTGGTGGTGGGTCGTTACATAGGAGGAAACAATGGGTTAGCCGGGTATGACCAATGGGTAAATGGCATAAAACAAATGTTTCAGAACACACTGTTCATTGTACATTGCTGAATGTGGAGCTCCACAGCACCCCCCCCCCCTGTGTTCACATGTTGACCCAACAACATTATCAATCATGACTACAGTAGACCAGGGACTATTGAGATTCGAACATCAATCAATGGAAACATGTTGGTTCTTCAGGTGAACCACAGGTTTGCTACACTAGGTCACTGCACATCTCCACAAATACCGTTATCAAGGTGAATGGCAGCTCAAAATGTGCAGTGCGCCATTGACACAGGTTGGTGAGAACAGTATTATGTTATGAGAGAGATTCTCCTGCGCTTGCAGGGGAGGGACCTGTGACAGTAATGGAAAGTGTGCTGACAGCTGCAAACCACCTATGTCCCTTTGTGATTGAGGTCTTCCTGAATGGTGATACCATTTTTCAGAAATGGAATTGTCCATGTCTCAGAGACTAAAACATGCTACAGTGGTTTTATGAGCATTATAGTGAACTCATGTTGATGTCTCAGTGATCAAATACACCTGACATAAATCAAATGGAATCCAACTGGACTGCTACTGGATGCCGTCACTGCATACACAAATCAGAGGCCGGTTATTTACAAGAATTATGTGACCTGTGCGTAGACATCTAATGGCACGTACCTCCGCAGAACTACCAACAAACTGTCGGATCCCTGATATGAAAATCAGTTATGTATTTCATTCCAAACACAGACAAACAAGCTATTAAACAGGTGATCATAATGTTTTGACTCATCAGTGTACAATATGCACAATTCTGGACATATCATGACATTATGCGTCTATGAAGAAGACACAGACATCTGCTGAACCAATACTAAGTAAGTTTCTGTAATATACTTCTTATACTTCACATACATTTAGAGCCAAGGTCTAAAGATTTATGATATCCCTAATTTTGTAGTCTTCTTAAGAAGACTAATTAATTTGTAGAAACTGGTAAAGCATAATAAAAAATATATTTGCAACTGATGACTGAATTTCGTTCTGAAAAAAATTTAAAAAATACTTGACCAAACTGATCTCTTCATTCCTATTTCCAAATATTACTTATGAAGGGCACTGCAACTAAATTCAACCTTAATGGTTCCATAAAGATGAAGGATCATATACAAAGGGCAAGGTGTAAGATTTCTAATAGAAATGGTGTAGAACTAAGTGAGAAAGCATATAATACATATACGTAGAATAAAGTCAGAGAATAGGATGCTACAGAAATGAATTTCTAAAACTTTGTACAAAAATACTGGCCGTATCATTGCAATGAGGATTTTAAAATGTCATTTAAGGAAACAATAACCAAAAAATACCTTTTTTCACTAAAATGTTATACGGAAGTTGATCTTCACCTGTGTTGGTCACATTGATGCACCTGAACATTTACGTATTGTAAGACAAGGCTCACAAAATATGAAGCAATTCTGTACCATCTTTGCCATAGCCAACAATTGAGGCTTCTTTCTAACTACCAGTTTCAATTTTTGACTTAAGGTTTTTAGTGGTACAACAGTTATTCACAACATTAGAAAACCAAATAGCATGGGACTTACAAAGACTGAGCACAACGTGTGATAACAGCCCAATTCTAACCACTGATCAAACAAGGCACAAAATAAATCAATGAAACCAGTTCTCTTTAAAGCATAATCAACTGGCGACACACTACAGTGTAATCAATTATGGATAAATACAGAATTGCCAGCCTGCGTCTATTCTTGAAAACATGGCACCTGCACTCATTTTTGTCGTGCTATACCGATGCCTCTCCTTTAGTCTTTTTCTTCTTCTTGTTTATCCTGGCTTCTTGAGATCTCTTGTGAAGAGGCACAATACAACAAATTCTGTAGTGGTGTAGGACAATCAATGAAATTACACAACAGTTAATAATTTAACTTTTGAAACTGCCAGTTTACTGGCATTTATGGAAAGAAAAACACTCTCATACTCTCATGTGGTCAGCAAACTTTGTGTAACATTTTGTGTGTGTAATAGGCCTTATTACGTCACAAATCATTCTAATGAATTAATTAAGCTGCTTTACAGTGTTCTAGGCAACATAATCAACAAGGTGATAAGAGTCTCAATTAAAACTGGACTTCGATATTTTGAATAAACTTTCAGTTCTTTCCCTCCCCCCCCCCCCCCCCTCAAAATCAGCACTTGTCTCAAAATTAATTTCCAGCTTCGTGCATTAAGTCCAAACGCATTTGCAACTATTGTACTTCATTTACCACACAGCTCGATCACGCACTGGCATGTAACATATTTCAAATCAAGCACACAGATTTTAGTTTTCCCTAATGGGAATTGTAATAACGTGATATGTCTATCTCACATAAAGTTTAAGGGGATACGGAATCACCTATCCCCGCAATGTTAATATATGCCTACTATAGGGAACATTTTCTCACAAACTACTGGAGACAGAGAGGTAAAAATTTTACTGCATGTGCATTCATATGTTACAACAATACTGAAACAACAGTTTATTGTCAAAGTATTTTCTTACAGAGATATTGTACATTTATTTTTAAGTAAATTTTTTCCATCGCTTTTTACTAGACTACCACCCCTAAGTCTTTTGTAAATCAAGTAATTAAAAAATCGTTGTTTCAGTATGTAATAGGGACCTATGTCACTACGTCATAAAAATTTCAGACTTCTAGGTTGACCAGTACCTGAGATAATGTTCCTAGATGAAGTAAAAAGTAAACTTACGGGAAACGGAGAAAGAAGATTAAAACATTCCTGATCCGTAGCTAATACCCCCTTCACAGTCTTCATAATCATCTTCAAGTCTTCTTTTGGCACCCCTCTGCACCTGTCTTGCTTTTTTCACTAATGTCTTGATTATATTATCAGCATGCCTTAGTCTGTGCTGATCTAAAAAGAACATAGCACGTACCGTACGGGAACCAACACACATACCCAACTTTTGAAGGACCTGGCATTTAGTTATATTTCCAAGATTGAAGGTTGCCACAGCATCATACACACCAAAATGTAGTGTATTAATTCCGACAAACACTGTTTTTGGGAGACGATGCCATATCACACTATTCAAGCACTCGTTGGGGTTCTGCGTTTTTCCGTGAAGACATTTCATCAGAAGACTTCTGTCAGCCAGATCTCTGAAAATGGGCTTTATTTCTGCCATGATGGCTGATGGTAGACTGTGGTGGTGAATGTATTTCTCTCCTGTTGTTAGTCCCCTATTGTATTTACACCAGCTGTTTTCACCTTTGGGGCACAAACCATGTTGTGGATGCTCATCCGTGGATGCGGTGTGGAAATATAAAGCCCATATAGCTCTCCTCATTTCTTCAAGATTGCCTGTATTTTGCCTGATTGCAAGGCCATAGCAGTTCTGAATGTGGTCTATTATGGAATCAGTCAATCTTCCTCTGCCATCCAAGGTTTTCCCATCATCTAGTTTTTTCCCTTTCATAACTGATTTTAACCTTCTCAGCCTGGCACCCATTCTCTTCTGCACATGTCCTATACATTCAAGTTTGCTTATATTTACACTGTTCCCATATGGTTTGCTTTCCAAAACTTCTTTGAATGCTTTAGAGTCACCATCTCCCAGATATTTGACATAGCGAACATTATACCACTGTGAAGAGCGATGAAAAATTTTCTTCACCCCAGCAACCTCCATGCCACCACTACTACCATAATAATTAGCAATACAGTCATCACTGTGTTCATTTTTCAGCCTGCCTGTGCACCTACAGTATTTAGACATTATTGCAACATCAATAACCTTGCCAGTATCAACACTAGTTGCTGTTACAACACCATTGTTGGAGGTGTGGCCCCTTTTCTGCCACGTGCCATCAAACGCCACTGTGAGGTCACGACTGCCGTCATTTTCTTCCACTGCTTCTTCCACAGCAACCTGCATTGACTTCTGTGCTACATCTTCAACTGCAGATCCTAGTACATAATTGTAAGCTTCAAACTTTGAAGGTGCACTTGGAAGATTTAGAACACCACATAGCATATCACCAGCTGCTTTGCCCTTACCAATTGCTCGCAATCCATAAACTAACCTAATATTTACACTATAAAGTTCAGTTTTCTTGTATCCATTATTTACAGTTACTGAAACCGAACTTGGAAACTTACAGCTGTATTTACAAACACTGCATATTAAATTAAACTGGGCAGCCAGGCCAACATGGGATTCTACTTTCAGAGAAACGTTTCCATGACATTTTTTGCAGCACAAACTGTTTTCAAGAGCTTCACACAATATATTCGTATCAATGAGTTCAAAAACTTCATTCCCTCTATCAAGTAAATTATATTTCTCTTCCAAATCTCTTAGTTTTTTATGAGAAGCACTGTTTTCATTTGGTGTAAGTTCGTTCGGCAAATCAGTAATAAGTGGATTCACATTTTCCAACAGTGATGATGATGAACTGCTTTGCTTTGCTAATGAATCATTATTTCTTTTCTTTTGCCAGTTCACACGCTTTTTAAATACTTTTGCTTTAGCTCTAGGCATTTTCACTGCGAAAAATGAAGCACTAAATACGAAATAACTCAACAACAACTACTTTCTTATATCACACTGTTTACAAAACAGTCCCGCCACAAAGTCAAAGAGTAACTTGAGGAAACCAGAGAGAAACATTTTCGGACAACTAGTGTATAAATAGTCGCTGGAAACCGGGATATTTGAATTCATGTCACTTTAAAGGTACTGCCAAAAAGTTCATGGTCAGCCACGAGAGACGTGTATAACTAAAGCGCAATACCCGATCTCACAAATATATAAAAATAAAATAGTTATAATTGTAGTAGAGCTATGTATGATACGTCATTTTAAAGAGGAAACATGGCAGAATATAATACGCCAATAAAAAAAAATTCGATTTTTTAACCCAAAATCCGATTCCGTATCCCCTTAAATGAAACTGGATTTATTCTCCATTCGGCTTAAGAGCACAAAATAAAATTCACCACATAGGTCAGCGAACTGTACACGCACACTTTTAGCACTCTAAGTGATAACTCGTCTCAGAGTAAAAGCCGCACATAAATTCACACTTTTTATTCTGAATACAAAATTCAAAACACCTTTATATTAAACAAATAAATTATGGCATGTAATTACTAACTAAACATTTCCGATTCTGAATAAACTTCAAGAACTTGTATTTCATAATCAATAAAATTTTATCGCCCGAGAGAAATTATTAGTTTGCTAAAACGGATTCAGATTACAGTCAACTCGTGTCTGGACGATGACGTCACAAATTGACACTTGCTTGGAATGAATGAAATACCTGTACTGAAAAATACTATCTCTTGGGTAACTTAATGACTTTTATAAAAAATTTGGTGCCCCTTCTATCACTACAGTGCCTTCTTATCAGCAGAAGCAGTAACTCAGTTAAGGAACTATTTATCAAATAAGATTTAATTATACATTATATTCAGTTATTGGGCACCTTGTGGGTAAATGAAAGACTACAAAATGCAACAATATTAACTAACAGTGCAACTAATCACATCTTGTTCTGATGAAAAATAGTACATCTATACAATGCTATTCTTGCAAGAGTTAGAATATTTACCAAAATCATAAATGTACACAAAGACTACTCACATAATTTACAACCATTGAACATCGATAGTTTGTAACTGTTGATGTTCAGTGGAAATTAGTTATACAAGTAGTCTCTGAATGCCACTTACCTTTACTAGCCTTCGTTGCATGTAACCAGTTTCAGCTGTTTTCACAGCTGTGTCAACTAAGCCTTCACGGCCACCCATAGTATGGAAGAAAAACTCTGTTGGAGTTAAACCAGAATAGAAGCTGTTTTGCACAAAGCCTTTTGCAGCTGGAATTTTTGCTATTAAAAACAGAGAAAAACCAAATCTTATGATCACTTAATGCAAAGCAAAGGGTTATTAATGAAAATATTGCCTTTTTGCTACTAAATATTGTTCTTACAATGCCGTTCAAAATGAGGTAAGGCTCTGTCCTCAAAGCCATTCGGGACACGATGTCCACTAATGGCCTGCTGTCCGACACAGGCAATCATCTGAGATATGTTAATAAATGATCCTGTGCAAAGAAAGTGAATATCAAAATTTGTAACAAAAGGAAACACATTTGCAATGTTACATATCAGATTATGTAAGTTCATTTACATGCTTAGTGTATACTTCGCTATTTTCTTGAAGACACATGCACCAAATATTATGAATAAGCAATGTTAACCAAATAACATGTAAAACTGTGTAGTTTCTTTTCTGACATCTGTATACACACCATAATGTAATCAATTACAACACTTCAGTTGATTAACAGCATATTAATTTCATTAATGGAACGAAGGAGTCTATCTCCATAAGCAGTATTATACAATGTGAGGCACAAAGCAGCTGAGGCATCCATTCCAAGACTGTCCAGATTGCTTAGAAGACAGATTGTCCCATGATGCAGTGCCAGATTCTGCTTTGACAACTGGGTACTGGTGTACAGTTCTGCTCAAGTTTAAATGTAGCCCACGGCAGGATATTTGCAGCTTTTTGAAATGCAAGAACTAAATCCCCAATATGCCAAAAGGAGAGCAAGGAAATATTTTGTGAGAAATTCATGAATTCCATTAACTGCTGCACAAGTTTAAGAGTCAGTAACATGGGCTTCAGGAAGTACACCATCTCTTATGGTGCTAGTAAAAAAATGATATTTTGAGACATACTCCTATAATTATGGTTCAGGCAACAATGGAGCAATTTTTGAATAACAATGCCTCAATCATTCAATCACACAAACTACAGCATTATAAACTGTCTGCAGAACCAAGAAGTGGGTACGTTATGTTTCTTCTTCAATTACAAAAAATCACACAAGCATCGGTTGGCTTTCTGTGGGGATGGACTTGCAAGAAACTATTCTAGATCCTGATGAAATTCATTAAGCTATACTCAAGCATTTATACTAAAGATGAAAACTTCCATTCTTTTAGTAGCATCTGCCCCCATTGGACAGAAAGGCAATGCCATAAGGTAGCTCCAAGTTCTGACAGCAATAGAAGATGTGTTGGAATTGGAGGTATTAAAAGGGTGTGTTCTACCTGCAATTTTGACCAGGAAGGACAATCTTCCTCACTCTTCTAAGTGTTGACATTGCCAGATGTTCCCAAAATCTGCTGATAGATGACAATTGTTCCATTTGGTAATTATTTGAATTGTTGTTCTCCTTTGTCATTCATCCCTCAACAACTGTGACTGTAAAGTGGTGTGGAATGTCCTCAAGCTGAGACAGCATGAGGACAGGTGATGACATTTGCAATAGTTGAGGGTGTGGGTCTCCCTGCAGTTGTAGCCCATATGGGTGGTTATGCTCAAGGCTAATACACATTAAATCCATGGAACGTACTCGTGCTACCTCATTGTTCAAACACAGATGGCTAGCAGTTCATCCTGATGAATATCTGTTCACATGGTTTCCTTTCAGGAACTGATCCTTCAGGAAGACACATCCATACTGGATTGCAAGGAACAAGAGTGGCAGGATGTTTATAGTTCCGATGACATGATAAATATAATGCTTTCCTTAACACACTTCTCATGCTCTTTGAGAGTTGCTTTCCAATAGAACATTCTAAACAGGGTACTAGCAGTAATAAGCAGCCCAGGTGGCTGACTAGTGGGTTAAGGATATCATATAGAACAAAGCAGGAATTATATCAAAATGTTACAAGTAGTCACAGTCAAGTTGCAGTAAGCCCACTGCAAACAGTATTGTAAGGTGCTTAAAAATGTTATTGGGAAGGCAAAGAGTGTGTGGTATGCAAATAGAATAGCTAATTCAAAGGATAAAATTAAAACCATATGGTCAGTTGTGAAGGACGTGTCTGGTCAGCAGCACAAGGTCGACGATATAAAGTCAGTTTACAGTAAAAATATTTCTGTTACTGATAAATCAGATATATGTACAATATTTAACAATCATTTTCGGAGCATTGCTGGTGAATTAAATAAATATTTAGTTTCTACAGAGAATCATATAACTCTTGGCAAATGCCTTTCTGAGACTGATGTCTGAAATACTCCTCTGTGATACAGACACTGAAGACTAAGGACTCTCATGGATATGATGGACTGCCTAGCAGAATATTGAAGTACTGTGCTGCACATGTTAGCCCTGTATTTAGCCATATTTGTAATTTTTCCTTTAGGAATGGTCAGTTTCCTGAACGTTTAAAGTACTCAATAGTAAAGCCGCTTTTTAAAAAGGGAGAAATGGACAACATATACAATTTTAGACCTATTTCTATGACATCAGTGTTTGCTAAAATTATTGAAAAGGCTGTGTACGTACGGATAATTGATTATTTTATATCACACGTTTTTCTATCACATGTACAGTTCGGCTTTAGAAGTCACTTAATAACTGGAAATGCTGTGTTCTCTTTCCTCTGTGAGGTACTGGATGGGTTAAGCAAAAGGTTTCGAACGCTAGGCATTTTTATTTTCACAGATTGGCCGTATGATTAGTGAAACTGAACAATTCAAATTTCTAGGTGTTCAGATAGATAGTAAAGTGTCGTGGAAAGCCCACGTTCAGGATCTTGTTCAAAGACTTAATGCTGCCAGTTTTACTATTCGAACGGTATCTGAAGTGAGTGATCGTTTGACACGAAAATTAGTCTACTTTGCTTATTTTCATTCACTTATGTCATATGGTATTACATTCTGGAGTAACTCTTCCCATTCTAAAAGGATGTTTTTGGCTCAGAAACAGGGGTTTCAGGCAGTAAGTGGTTTAAGTCCACGAACCCCTTGTCGACCCCTGTTCATGAGTCTGGGTATTTTGACATTGGCCCCTCAGTATATATATTCCTTACTGTCATTTCTTGTTAACAACATTAGCTTATTCCCAAGAATAAGCAGCTTTCACTTGGTGAATACATGGCAGAAAACGAACCTGCATTTGAATCTGACTTCCTTAACTCTTCCGCAGAAAGGTGTGCAGTATACTGCTGCATCCACTTTCAATAAGCTACCACTCGAATTCAAAAATCTTAGCAGTAATCCACACACTTTCAAATCGAAACTGAAGAGTTTCCTCATGGGTCACTCATTCTACTCTGTTGAGGAGTTCCTTGAAAAAGTAAGCTGATTCTTGTTGTATTGTTCATTGTGTTTACTTAAGCTTATGGAATTTTTTTGGGGTTCATAAACATTTTATTTTCATCTGTCATTACTATCATGTTGTACTTTTAATTTACTGACACATTCCATGACCTTTGAGATTTGCTCCTCAATTTGGTCCTACGGAACTTGACACGTAAGTAAATAAATAATTGTAAGCCAATGCAACTACATACTGGACAGTAACCATACAAGCACAGTTGGGCAAAATGTATCTGAATGACAAATAATGAACACAGATAAAAATTATTATACATTACTCGTGAAAAACTAATAGAGCTACTCATACGAATCACCATTAATTTTTGTGAATAATAATATTTATTCAACTGTGAACAATGGAACAGTAACCACACAAGCACAGTTGGGCAAAATGTATCTGAATGACAAATAATGAACACAGATAAAAATTATTATACATTACTCATGAAAAACTAATAGAGCTACTCATACGAATCACCATTAATTTTTGTGAATAACAATATTTATTCTTCAACTGTGACCAATGGATTTCCAAATAAGGGACAAATTTGAAACCTAAAGGCATTAATTGCTCCAATTCTTTGTCATACGTCAAACAAATGTACCTTTGTTGCTTTGTTTTCAGGACCACTTTTGCTTTTTTCAACAAACTCATCATAAAGTTTGCTTGGTTTTGGAATATTTTCCACTGCAATATATTAAAAGAAATATGTTCTATACATGCAAAAAAGCATAATGCTGCATTATATCTCCTTAAAATTGACTTTATTTCAGGATAATGATGAAAGAATTTCAAATCATGATCTTCTAGAGAAAAAATTGAGAAATCCTCAATTTTGCTCTAGATTTTGGTTGTGATTTCACATCAGCTTCATCTCCTTGGTCCCATTCAGAATGGTAAAATAAATTTTCTTATTATGTCACATAGCTTCATTCAGTCACCTGATTGCTTCAGCATTTCTTTGGCTATAATAGGTCTGTAATTCACTGTAAGTCTCCCTCGGTCATGGGCAGCAATACAGGCAAATTAGTGGTTTTTAAATCATTATTAAGACAGTGCTACAATAGTTGCTTGTTCTTTATTTGCTGCAGGAATGGAGAAAAATGTCTTCAAGTCATCTCTCGACACATTTGCAACATGGAGTTGCCAGTGTGCTGTAATATTGTGTGTTCTTATACGTAATAACTCAGTGTCACTTATGAAATTTTACAATCCCAAAGCTCTATGTAACTGCACAGTCATATGTGAGATAGAAAAGCTATTCCATTCTGTAATGTAAAGATCACTCAGACTTAGTTCTAGAATGATTTCAATTATGTCTAATGGCTTTGGATGCCCATCAGCACTCAGCAAAGTGTTATAATTTTGTGATGCATTTTGGCTAATGCCATTTCAGGATGCTCCAAATTTAAAGTTTACTGACATTAGTCTTGCCAACCACACGGCTCTTACTTTGTTCACTATATCCTAGTGTTAGCAATTTTTGTATAACTGAGGAAGGAATTGCAGATTTGGGTCTCTGCTGGCTGCATTCTCATCTTTGTCTAACTATGCAGAATCAGTCCACATGTTGTTGGGGCAAAGAAGGGGAAGAAGTACTAACATGTGCAGAGTCAGTTGAACTGGGTCATATTGGAAATGTAACTGCTACGGTCATTTGCCTACAACACATGTCGGTTGGCTGAACGCTGCTGTACACTGGTTTATTGGAGGCCTTCCTCAGACCTTTGAATCTTCTTATGAGTCTGTTATATGAGGACCTATAGTTCAAGATGTACTCCAAAACATGTTTCAACTTGACTTGTCAATTTATTCCCCCCACCCCAATTGTTAGAGGTGAAAGAAGTGATAAGGGAGAGAAAAAACTCTGGGACCAATGTGTGCTTGTACCCCAAATGTTTAGCTTTACAGCCTGGAATGAACCCACTGAGCCACACTTACATATAATTGTTAATGAACTACTTGTCAAAGAGAAACAATGCTGAGCGACAGGAACAAACACTGGTGATACATGACACAGTTCTGTTCCAGAAGCAAACAAAGAAAATGCACTTGTATCCCATGTTATTCATTATTTAAATTACAAATAACAAGTAATAAATAATTACTTGTATCCTTAGAATGTGATAATACCTTTACCTATGAACAATTTGTATGTGAAAAATTTTTTTCAATCATTTATTTATTCAAACAATTATCCAGATAGAGATTTATTTGAATAATGCCCATCTCTGCACACAAACAGGCAATCAGAAGTAGAGATCAATGGCTGATACTGACAATGGTACAGTGCTGCGGTGCAACCTTGCCATCTGTGAGGATGAGACTTTCAAGAATGCAGTGCTGGGTAGTTGCTAGTAGTGCCCTATTGAATGTTACATGCACTGAAGTCTCCAAGGAGGAGGAAGGGAAGGGGCAACTGCTTGAGAAGGTCTTTGAGAAACTACACCTATACGGTATTACAGTGTGTGGTATACAATTGTTATTTTCAGTGAGTGCCACCCCCCCCCCCTCCCACACACACACACATTTTAAAGATAACTGCCTGTAATTCAGTGGTAAGTGTGACTGGTGAGAGTGCATGTCATTCACAAACACAGTCAGTCCTCTTTTGGCATCCTCATCACCAAGGTTGTCCCTTTTCTGCATACTACAACCATTTAGTGTAGCAGTATTATTAGCTTTATAATATGCCACATGCAGAGACAAATCTAGTGATCATCCCTATGCCAAGAGCTTCAGTTCTTTTCCACGAGTCATGAATCTATACATACTGACAATATGTTTATTTTGCTCATTGGTCTTAGTGGGGAGTTCAAGACATTGGCAGGAGATTTTCTTGATCTCTAGCATGTATGCTGAGTTCTATGAGTTCTATTCCTGAAGCGCTCTCTCTCTCTCTCTCTCTCTCTCTCTCTCTCTCTCTCTCTCTCTCTATCTATCCATCCATCCATCCATCCATCCATCCATCCCCCCCCCCCCCCCAAACCCCATATAAGAGATTTCTGCTTTTAAATTTATGTCCTGAGAGCTTATGTTCCTTTTTATTGGAGAAGATGGTGCATGTTGAGATGGGGATATATGGCTACCATTTGATGGAGGTATGTTATCAGATGCATTTATCATTGAGACTGTCTTCTGTTTTATAGGTAGTGGTGGTCTCAAATTTCTTACTGGAAACTGTGGGCAGCTTCACAGGTATGTTTGTAGGTGCAGATACTACTTACAACAGTAAAACCTTGTTTCAGTGTAGCACTGTGTAACCCTTCGGCAGCTTGCTTGAGGGCAAATGTAAATGACATAGCAAACACCATGTGAATGCACTGCTTCAGTGTGAGATATTCATTAGTGGTCGCCAGTTCTTAAATTTTTTCCCTCAGTAAACACAGCACAGTATTTTGCAACTGACAAAAAATGGAGGTAAATTAAATAATGTTCCTGGCTAGTGTGCAGTTGATTCACTGAAAAGATGCCCCCAGGCCCCAGACCATCATAGTCCTGTGTTGCCAACTGTAGTCCCCACAGTGCGACCTACGAAATGCGCTTATATTTCAAGATTTGAATTCTTCAGTTAAACTAAAATTCTTTCAGAGAGAGGGGAGGTATGAACAAACTGCCCCCAGACCAAAAATACAAGACATTTTTATTGTCTGAATTTCACAAAGAGGCCATCTTTTCATCCACTGCCTTTCCATTGATATGATAACAATGAACTGCTTCACATTGGAATAGGCTGAATCATCATCTGCTCAACTGCCCTGCCAATTAAATGATGCCACAGGATCACCTGGCTTGTGAGACTGAGGGGTTTTAGAGCTGAAGCCACCTAACATCCGTCTTCTGTTCTGAGCTGCCACCAGAGCAGACATTAAATTGTTTAGTCTTCATTTCCCTTCTCCTCCAAGATGGGTCTGGGGCTAGTAGAGTTACCTTCTCTCATCCCCCTGGCAATCCTCATCATGTAATCCTCATGAGCAAATAAACCAATATACTCTCTTTTCTGGACATGAGTGTCATATATTCATTCCAATCTTGACTACACCGCAAAGTAGATGTACATCACATTATTCATAGCTCTGCTCAGCCTGCACCACAAATCCTCATATATCAGAACTTCTGATGCTTGTAGCATCACTAGGGGGTTCAGTATGTAGGGTCATATCTTCAGGCAAATGAATCATGTTTTATTGTATTGTGAAATGTTGGAATGTCAAATACAAGTGTGAAATCCATTGCCTCTTCGAACTTCTTCTTTACTGATTTCATGATGATGCAGACATTCCTCTCCTCCTAGAGGTCTGATTGTAAGGATGTCTTTAAGAACTTTGCACATTACAACACCTTGCTAATACTGAGGATCTTCTGCAATTCTACTAAAATGAGAATATTCTCACAGCAGAGCATTAGTCTGATGACATGTTGTTGTTTTAGTTAAATCGGTTGACATGAGATCATTTTGTCTGTTCAAATATTTCAGCTACCCTCTAGATATAAAATGGGTGCACTTTTTCAAATGACACAACCTCACTTCATAGCCAGAAATATATCCCAAGACATATCATCTATGAAGATGACTGGTTTGGAGAACAGTCTTCTCTAGTTCTATAAACTGAGGTATCATGGGTTGGATTGTCAAGAGGACTGATGGAACTCACGCACTGACTTCTGGTCTTCGAGTATACCCAGTGCTTCTGCACCTGCATCTTGATACTTGAAGCTTCAATAAATAGAAAATATTCTAATCATCAGAATTATGGAAAAAAATTGACCAGGGAGGAAATATGGATGTACACTTTACTGTAAAGAAAAACTGAAACAGTATGACAGATGAAGGACTGGGCAGAATAGCAGGATTTGTTAAAAAAATAAAAATTAAAAAAACTTGTAATACACGGAAATCATTCAAGTTTGTGCACTAATATGCTGTCATAAGGAGGTAGAATACAGCAAATTCCATGAAAAGGTAATAATATAGTTTCAATGTAAAAGTAGAACAAAATCAAAATAGCAATTTTTCTGCAGGAAAGAATTTTGTGAGACGAAGAAGATGTTTCTCTTGAACATATTTTTCCAGCAAAAAACTATCAGTAACTGGACTTCTCCAAGAATAAATGTAACTACAAATGAATCAGACAATGTTTCATCAAATAATAAAGAGATCCCAAATATCATCCATTTGGAATTGGGAGTCTATAGTGTGGTTCAAATAACATTTCTGTTTTAATTTAGAACAGTGCACTAGCTACCTGGAGCTGTGCTTAAATGAACAGGAAAATTACTGCTGACTTCTTCAATGGATTACTTCCTTCTGTGAGAAATTTACAGGACCGTGCATGTATTTTAGTAGAGTACTAACCCAATATTGCAACCACAGAAGATTTTTCTGGATTTTAGTGCTTCAGGAATGTTGCACTAATGACACTGACTATTCACCTTTACATCAGTCACTGTAGAAAAGACATAATAATAACAATAATAATAATAATAATAATAATTCCCCGTGGAGGCCCGGGAAAAAGAATAGGCCTCCGGTATGTTCTGCCAGTCGTAAAAGGCGACGAAAAGAACAAACCACTAATAGGGCTAACCACCCTTTTAGTGTGATTATTTGGTTCAGGACAGAACTAAAGAAGCCTCGGACAAGCGCCGTCATGGTCAGGGACGACACTTGAACCCTATGCCCGCCCACAATGGTAACGACACTGCTAGCCAACTGGAAAATGATTTAAATCCAAGTAGAGGTGTTTTGCAGGACATGCTTCCTGCAACCACCCTAGAAGGAAAACAAAGACAGAGGATGAGATGGTCAGATAAAGTTAATCGACACCTCATGTTCTGATATTACCAAGCAACAAACCTAGGAACCAACACAACTGGATACAGATCACAAGTATACACAACATTTATTACCAGATACCCAGAATTAAAATTTTTAACAGAACAACGACTAGCTGATCAGATCCGTGTAATAATAAAAAATAACAGGATACCCCAGACAGAATTGGAAAACATCAAACAACAAATACAACAAATACTGGAACAAAATAATGTGCAATCAGAAGAAGAAGAAAATACAGTAATGGACTCAAACATCCCAGAGCAAACAAACAAAGAACAACACGCACCAATTAAACAATCAGAGGAAAACGAAATCTTAAGACAGCCACCAGAACAAGCACAAATAGAACACGAAGTGACACACATGTTAGATATAGAAGAAAAATTTCAGCTAACATATATAGAATACAAAGACACAAATACAGACATTAGACCATTCTTGCATACACCACCAAATAACCCACAAGTCGAAACAACAATAAAAACTATCAACACAATCATACACAACAAAATAAATGAAAACACAACTATGGAAGAGTTACAACTACTGGTTTATATAGGAGCACTCACTACATTAAATATACACACTAGGCAGAGATCAGAACCAACCAACACACAGAAGAAACCCACAAAACCAGCATGGCAACACAGGCTACAGATCAGAATAGAAAAACGGAGAAAAGACATCGGACAGCTAACACAATTTATAAGAAATGAAATCTCGGAACAAAAACGAAAAAGGTTAGGTAAAATCTCACAACAAGAAGCGATAGAGCAATTAGACGAAAAGAAGCAGAAATTACAAGCATAAGCCAAACGACTCAGAAGATACAAAAAAAGTGAAAATAGAAGGAAACAAAACCAAACATTCAACACAGACCAAAAGAAATTTTACCAGACAATAGATAACACACACATTAAAATAGACAATCCACCAAACATAACAGACATGGAACACTTCTGGAGCAACATATGGTCAAACCCGGTACAACATAACAGGCATGCACGGTGGATACAAGCAGAAACAGACACATACAAGATAATACCACAAATGCCTGAAGTGATAATTTTGCAACATGAAGTCACCCAAGCTATTAATTCTACTCACAATTGGAAAGCCCCTGGAAATGATAAAATAGCAAATTTCTGGTTAAAGAAGTTCACCTCAACACATTCACATCTAACTAAATTATTTAACAGTTACATTGCAGACCCATACACATTCCCTGATACACTTACACATGGAATAACTTATCTGAAACCTAGAGATCAAGCAGACACAGCGAACCCAGCTAAATATCGCCCCATAACATGCCTACCAACAATATACAAAATATTAACTTCAGTCATTACACAGAAATTAATGACACATACAACACAGAACAAAATTATAAATGAAGAACAAAAAGGCTGTTGCAAAGGAGCACGAGGATGTAAAGAGCAACTGATAATAGATGCAGAGGTGACATATCAAGCTAAAACTAAACAAAGGTCGCTACACTACGCATACATTGATTACCAAAAAGCTTTTGATAGTGTACCCCACTCATGGTTACTACAAATATTGGAAATATACAAAGTAGATCCTAAATTGATACAGTTCCTAAACATAGTAATGAAAAATTGGAAAACCACACTTAATATCCAAACAAATTAAAATGACATCACATCACAGCCAATACAGATTAAGCGTGGAATATACCAAGGAGATTCATTAAGTCCTTTCTGGTTCTGCCTTGCTCTGAACCCACTATCCAACATGCTAAATAATACAAATTATGGATACAATATCACTGGAACATACCCACACAAAATCACACATTTGCTATACATGGATGATCTAAAACTACTGGCAGCAACAAATCAACAACTCAAACAATTACTAAAGATAACAGAAGTATTCAGCAATGATATAAGTATAGCTTTTGGAACAGACAAATGTAAGAAAAATAGCATAGTCAAGGGAAACACACTAAACAAGAAGATTACATATTGGATAACCACAGCGACTGCATAGAAGCGATGGAAAAAATGGATGCCTATAAATATCTAGGATACAGACAAAAAATAGGAATAGATAATACGAATATTAAAGAAGAACTAAAAGAAAAATATAGACAAAGACTAACAAAAATACTGAAAACAGAATTGACAGCAAGAAACAAGACAAAAGCTATAAATACTCATGCCATACCAATATTGACCTACTCATTTGGAGTAGTGAAATGGAGTAACACAGACCTAGAAGCACTCAATACACTTACACGATCACAATGCCACAAATATAGAATACATCACATACATTCAGCAACAGAAAGATTCACATTAAGCAGAAAGGAAGGAGGAAGGGGATTTATCGACATAAAAAACCTACATTATGGACAGGTAGACAATTTAAGAAAATTCTTTCTAGAACGAGCAGAAACTAGCAAAATACAAAAGGCAATCACTCATATATATACATCGGCTACACCACTGCAATTTCATAACCACTTCTACAACCCTTTAGATCACATAACATCAACAGATACGAAGAAAGTAAATTGGAAAAAGAAAACACTTCATGGCAAGCACCCGTATCATCTAACACAGCCACACATCGATCAAGACGCATCCAACACATGGCTAAGAAAAGGCAATATATACAGAGAGACAGAAGGATTCATGATTGCAATACAGGATCAAACAATAAACACCAGGTATTACAGCAAGCATATTATTAAAGATCCCAATATCACAACAGATAAATGCAGACTTTGTAAACAACAAATAGAAACAGTAGATCACATCACAAGCGGATGTACAATACTAGCAAATACAGAATACCCCAGAAGACATGACAATGTCCCAAAAATAATACATCAACAGCTTGCCTTACAACATAAACTTTTAAAACAACAAGTCCCTACATACAAGTATGCATCACAAAATGTACTGGAGAATGATGATAACAAATTATACTGGAACAGAACCATTATAACAGATAAAACAACGCCACATAACAAACCTGACATCATACTCACCAATAAAAAGAAGAAATTAACACAACTAATCGAAATATCCATACCCAATACAACAAATATACAAAAGAAAACAGGAGAAAAAATTGAAAAATACATCCAACTGGCTGAGGAAGTCAAAGACATGTGGCATCAGGATAAAGTTGACATCATACCAATTATACTATCAACTACAGGAGTCATACCACACAATATCGACCAGTACATCAATGCAATACAGCTACATCCAAACTTATATATACAACTACAGAAATCCATAATTATTTATACATGTTCAATTACCCGAAAGTTCCTAAATGCAATATAACACATACCGTACAGTTAATAGGAAGTGACGCTTGATCAAGGTCCGCGTCACTTTCCATTCTTAACCAGACTTAACATCTGAGAAAGTAAAGAAATGATAATAATAATAATAATAATAATAATAATAATAATAATAATAATATGTTCTGCCAGTCGTAAAAGGAGACGAAAAGAACAAACCACTAATAGGGCTAATCCCCCTTTTAGTGTGATTACTTGGTTCAGGACAGAACTAAAGAAGCCTCGGACAAGTGCCGTCATGGTCGGGTACGACGCTTGAACCCTATGCCCGCCCACAATGGTAATGACACTGCTAGCCAACTGGAAAATGATTTAAATCCAAATAGAGGTGTTTTGCAGGATATGCTTCCAGCAACCACCCTAGAAGGAAAACAAAGACAGAGGGTGAGATGGTCAGATGAAGTTAATCGACACCTCATGTTCTGTTATTACCAAGCAACAAACCTAGGAACCAACACAACTGGATACAGATCACAAGTATACACAACATTTATTACCACATACCCAGAATTAAAATTTTTAACAGAACAACGACTAGCTGATCAGATCCGTGTAATAATAAAAAATAACAGGATACCCCAGACAGAATTGGAAAACATCAAACAACAAATACAACAAATACTGGAACAGAATAATGTGCAATCAGAAGAAGAAGAAAATACAGTTATGGACTCAAACATCCCAGAGCAAACAAACAAAGAACAACACGCATCAATTAAACAATCAGAGGAAAACGAAATCTTAAGACAGCCACCAGAACAAGCACAAATAGAACACGAAGTGACACACATGTTAGATATAGAAGAAAAATTTCAGCTGACATATATAGAATACAAAGACACAAATACAGACATTAGACCATTCTTGCATAGACTGCCAAGTAACCCACAAGTCGAAACAACAATAACAACTACCAACACAATCATACACAACAAAATAAATGAAAACACAACTATGGAAGAGTTACAACTACTGGTTTATACAGGAGCACTCACTACACTAAATATACACACTAGGCAGAGATCAGAACCAATCAACACACAGAAGAAAACCACAAAACCAGCATGGCAACACAGGCTACAGATCAGAATAGAAAAACTGAGAAAGGACATCGGACGGCTAACACAATTTATAAGAAATGAAATGTCAGAAAAAAAACGAAAAAGGTTAGGTAAAATCTCACAACAAGAAGCGATAGAGCAATTAGATGAGAAGAAGCAGAAATTACAAGCATTGGCCAAACGACTCAGGAGATACAAAAAAAGTGAAAATAGAAGGAAACAAAACAAACATTCAACACAAACCAAAAGAAATTTTACCAGACAATAGATAACACACACATTAAAATAGACAATCCACCAAACATAACAGACATGGAACACTTCTGGAGCAACATATGGTCAAACCCGGTACAACATAACAGGCATGCACGGTGGATACAAGCAGAAACAGACACATATAAGATAATACCACAAATGCCTGAAGTGATAATTTTGCAACATGAAGTCACCCAAGCTATTAATTCTGCTCACAATTGGAAAGCCCCTGGAAAAGATAAAATAGCAAATTTCTGGCTAAAGAAGTTCACCTCAACACATTCACATCTAACTAAATTATTTAACAGTTACATTGCAGACCCATACACATTCCCTGATACACTTACACATGGAATAACTTATCTGAAACCTAGAGATCAAGCAGACACAGCGAACCCAGCTAAATATCGCCCCATAACATGCCTACCAACAATATACAAAATATTAACTTCAGTCATTACACAGAAATTAATGACACATACAACACAGAACAAAATTATAAATGAAGAACAAAAGGGCTGTTGCAAAGGAGCACGAGGATGTAAAGAGCAACTGATAATAGATGCAGAGGTGACATATCAAGCTAAAACTAAACAAAGGTCGCTACACTACGCATACATTGATTACCAAAAAGCTTTTGATAGTGTACCCCACTCATGGTTACTACAAATATTGGAAATATACAAAGTAGATCCTAAATTGATACAGTTCCTAAACATAGTAATGAAAAATTGGAAAACCACACTTAATATCCAAACAAATTAAAATGACATCACATCACAGCCAATACAGATTAAGCGTGGAATATACCAAGGAGATTCATTAAGTCCTTTCTGGTTCTGCCTTGCTCTGAACCCACTATCCAACATGCTAAATAATACAAATTATGGATACAATATCACTGGAACATACCCACACAAAATCACACATTTGCTATACATGGATGATCTAAAACTACTGGCAGCAACAAATCAACAACTCAAACAATTACTAAAGATAACAGAAGTATTCAGCAATGATATAAATATCGCTTTTGTAACAGACAAATGTAAGAAAAATAGCATAGTCCAGGGAAAACACACTAAACAAGAAGATTACATATTGGATAACCACAGTGACTGCATAGAAGTGATGGAAAAAACAGGTGGCTATAAATATCTAGGATACAGACAAAAAATAGGAATAGATAATACAAATATTAAAGAAGAACTAAAAGAAAAATATAGACAAAGACTAACAAAAATACTGAAAACAGAATTGACAGCAAGAAACAAGACAAAAGCTATAAATACCTATGCTATACCAATATTGACCTACTCATTTGGAGTAGTGAAATGGAGTAACACAGACCTAGAAGTGCTCAACACACTTACACGATCACAATGCCACAAATATAGAATACATCACATACATTCAGCAACAGAAAGATTCACATTAAGCAGAAAGGAAGGAGGAAGGGGATTTATCGACATAAAAAACCTACATTATGGACAGGTAGACAATTTAAGAAAATTCTTTATAGAACGAGCAGAAATCAGCAAAATAACCAAAGCAATCACTCATATTAATACATCTGCTACACCACTGCAATTTCATAACCACTTCTACAACCCGTTAGATCACATAACATCAACAGATACGAAGAAAGTAAATTGGAAAAAGAAAACACTACATTACAAGCACCCGTATCATCTAACTCAGCCACACATCGATCAAGACGCATCCAACACATGGCTAAGAAAAGGCAATATATACAGAGAGACGGAAGGATTCATGATTGCAATACAGGATCAAACAATAAACACCAGGTATTACAGCAAGCATATTATTAAAGATCCCAATACCACAACAGATAAATGCAGACTTTGCGAACAACAAATAGAAACAGTAGATCACATCACAAGCGGATGTACAATACTAGCAAATACAGAATACCCCAGAAGACATGACAATGTTGCAAAAATAATTCATCAACAGCTTGCCTTACAACATAAACTTATAAAACAACACGTTCCTACATACAAGTATGCACCACAAAATGTACAGGAGAATGATGAATACAAATTATACTGGAACAGAACCATTATAACAGATAAAACAACGCCACATAACAAACCTGACATCATACTCACCAATAAAAAGAAGAAAATAACACAACTAATCGAAATATCCATACCCAATACAACAAATATACAAAAGAAAACAGGAGAAAAAATTGAAAAATACATCCAACTGGCTGAGGAAGTCAAAGACATGTGGCATCAGGATAAAGTTGACATCATACCAATTATATTATCAACTACAGGAGTCATACCACACAATATCCACCAGTACATCAACACAATACAGCTACATCCAAACATACATATACAACTACAGAAATCCGTAATTATTGATACATGTTCAATTACCCGAAAGTTCCTAAACGCAACGTGACATATACCATACAGTTAAAAGGAAGTCACGCTTGATCAAGGTCCGCGTCACTTTCATTTCAAACCAGACCTAAGGTCTGAGAAAGGAAAGAAATAATAATAATAATACCCAATAATACCCAATACAACAAATATACAAAAGAAAACAGGAGAAAAAATTGAAAAATACATCCAACTGGCTGAGGAAGTCAAAGACATGTGGCATCAGGATAAAGTTGACATTATACCAATCATACTATCAACTACAGGAGTCATACCACACAATATCCACCAGTACATCAATGCAATACAGCTACGTCCAAACTTATATATACAACTACAGAAATCTATAATTATTGATATATGTTCAATTACCCGAAAGTTCCTAAGTGCAATATAGCACATACCGTACAGTTAAAAGGAAGTGACGCTTGATCAAGATCCGCGTCACTTTCCATTTTTAACAAGACTTAACGTCTGCGAAAGTAAAGAAATGATAATAATAATAATAAACCCGTGGAGGCTCGGGAAAAGAATAGGCCTCCAGTATGTTCTGCCAGTCGAAAAAGGAGACGAAAAGAACAAACCACTAATAGGGCTAACCCCCCTTTTAGTGTGATTACTTGGTTCAGGACAGAACTAAAGAAGCCTCGGACAAGCGCTGTCATGGTCAGGGACGACGCTTGAACCCTATGCCCGTCCACAATGGTAATGACACTGCTAGCCACACGGAAATGTTTTAAATCCAAATAGAGGTGTTTTGCAGGACATGCTTCCTGCAACCACTCTAGAAGGAAAACAAAGACAGAGGATGAGATGGTCAGATGAAGTTAACCGACACCTCATGTTCTGATATTACCAAGCAACAAACTTAGGAACCAACACAACTGGATACAGATCACAAGTATACACAAAATTTATTACCAGATACCCAGAATTAAAATTTTTAACAGAACAACGACTAGCTGATCAGATTCGTGTAATAATAAAAAATAACAGGATACCCCAGTCAGAATTAGAAAACATCAAACAACAAATACAACAAATACTGGAACAAAATAATGTGCAATCATAAGAAGAAGAAAATACAGTAATGGACTCAAACATCCCAGAGCAAACAAACAAAGAACAACACGCATCAATTAAACAATCAGAGGAAAACGAAATCTTAAGACAGCCACCAGAAGAAGCACAAATAGAACACGAAGTGACACACATGTTAGATATAGAAGAAAAATTTCAGCTGACATATATAGAATACAAAGACACAAATACAGACATTAGACCATTCTTGCATAGACTGCCAAGTAACCCACAAGTCGAAACAACAATAACAACTACCAACACAATCATACACAACAAAATAAATGAAAACACAACTATGGAAGAGTTACAACTACTGGTTTATACAGGAGCACTCACTACACTAAATATACACACTAGGCAGAGATCAGAACCAATCAACACACAGAAGAAAACCACAAAACCAGCATGGCAACACAGGCTACAGATCAGAATAGAAAAACGGAGAAAAGACATTGGACAACTAACACAATTTATAAGAAATGAATTATCAGACAAAAAACGAAAAAGGTTAGGTAAAATCTCACAACAAGAAGCGATAGAGCAATTAGATGAAAAGAAGCAGAAATTACAAGCACTGGCCAAACGACTTAGAAGATACAAAAAAGTGAAAATAGAAGGAAACAAAAACCAAACATTCAACTAAAACCAAAAGAAATTTTACCAGACAATAGATAACACACACATTAAAATAGACAATCCACCAAACATAACAGACATGGAACACTTCTGGAGCAACATATGGTCAAACCCGGTACAACATAACAGACGCGCATGGTGGATACAAGCAGAAACAGACTCATACAAGATGATACCACAAATGCCTGAAGTGATAATTTTGCAACATGAAGTCACCCAAGTAATTAATTCTACGCACAATTGGAAAGTCCCTGGAAATTACAAAATAGCAAATTTCTGGCTAAAGAAGTTCACCTCAACACATTCACATCTAACTAAATTATTTAACATAACAGAGGGAAACATTCCACGTGGAAAAAATATATCTAAAAAGAAAGATGATGAGACTTACCAAACAAAAGCGCTGGCGGGTCGATAGACACACAAAAACACAAATATACACACAAAATTCTAGCTTTCGCAACCAACGGTTGCTTCGTCAGGAAAGAGGGAAGGAGAGGGAAAGATGAAAGAATGTGGGTTTTAAGGGAGAGGGTAAGGAGTCATTCCAATCCCGGGAGCGGAAAGACTTACCTTAGGGGGAAAAAAGGAAAGGTATACACTCGCACACACACACATATCCATCCACACATACAGACACAAGCAGACATATTTAAAGACAAAGAGTTTGGGCAGAGATGTCAGTCGAGGTGGAAGAGTAGAGGCAAAGAAGTTGTTGAGAGACAGGTGAGGTATGAGTGGCGGCAACTTGAAATTAGCGGAGATTGAGGCCTGGCGGATAACGAGAAGAGAGGATATACTGAAGGGCAAGTTCCCATCTCCGGAGTTCGGATAGGTTGGTGTTGGTGGGAAGTATCCAGATAACCCGGACGGTGTAACACTGTGCCAAGATGTGCTGGCTGTGCACCAAGGCATGTTTAGCCACAGGGTGATCCTCATTACCAACAAACACTGTCTGCCTGTGTCCATTCATGCGAATGGACAGTTTGTTGCTGGTCATTCCCACATAGAATGCATCACAGTGTAGGCAGGTCAGTTGGTAAATCACGTGGGTGCTTTCACACGTGGCTCTGCCTTTGATCGTGTACACCTTCCGGGTTACAGGACTGGAGTAGGTGGTGGTGGGAGGGTGCATGGGACAGGTTTTGCACCGGGGGCGGTTACAAGGATAGGAGCCAGAGGGTAGGGAAGGTGGTTTGGGGATTTCATAGGGATGAACTAACAGGTTACGAAGGTTAGGTGGACGGCGGAAAGACACTCTTGGCGGAGTGGGGAGGATTTCATGAAGGATGGATCTCATTTCAGGGCAGGATTTGAGGAAGTCGTATCCCTGCTGGAGAGCCACATTCAGAGTCTGGTCCAGTCCCGGAAAGTATCCTGTCACAAGTGGGGCACTTTTGTGGTTCTTCTGTGGGGGATTCTGGGTTTGAGGGGATGAGGAAGTGGCTCTGGTTATTTGCTTCTGTACCAGGCCGGGAGGGTAGTTGCGGGATGCAAAAGCTGTTGTCAGGTTGTTGGTGTAATGTTTCAGGGATTCCGGACTGGAGCAGATTCGTTTGCCACGAAGACCTAGGCTGTAGGGAAGGGACCGTTTGATGTGGAATGGGTGGCAGCTGTCATAATGGAGGTACTGTTGCTTGTTGGTGGGTTTGATGTGGACGGACGTGTGAAGTTGGCCATTGGACAGGTGGAGGTCAACGTCAAGGAAAGTGGCATGGGATTTGGAGTAGGACCAGGTGAATCTGATGGAACCAAAGGAGTTGAGGTTGGAGAGGAAATTCTGGAGTTCTTCTTCACTGTGAGTCCAGATCATGAAGATGTCATCAATAAATCTGTACCAAACTTTGGGTTGGCAGACCTGGGTAACCAAGAAGGCTTCCTCTAAGCGACCCATGAATAGGTTGGCGTACGAGGGGGCCATCCTGGTACCCATGGCTGTTCCCTTTAATTGTTGGTATGTCTGGCCTTCAAAAGTGAAGAAGTTGTGGGTCAGGATGAAGCTGGCTAAGGTAATGAGGAAAGAGGTTTTAGGTAGGGTGGCAGGTGATCGGCGTGAAAGGAAATGCTCCATTGCAGCGAGGCCCTGGACGTGCGGAATATTTGTGTATAAGGAAGTGGCATCAATGGTTACAAGGATGGTTTCCGGGGGTAACAGATTGGGTAAGGATTCCAGGCGTTCAAGGAAGTGGTTGGTGTCTTTGATGAAGGATGGGAGACTGCATGTAATGGGTTGAAGGTGTTGATCTACGTAGGCAGAGATACGTTCTGTGGGGGCTTGGTAACCAGCTACAATGGGGCGGCCGGGATGATTGGGTTTGTGGATTTTAGGAAGAAGGTAGAAGGTTGGGGTGCGGGGTGTCGGTGGGGTCAGGAGGTTGATGGAGTCAGGTGAAAGGTTTTGCAGGGGGCCTAAGGTTCTGAGGATTCCTTGAAGCTCCGCCTGGACATCGGGAATGGGGTTACCTTGGCAAACTTTGTATGTGGTGTTGTCTGAAAGCTGACGCAGTCCCTCAGCCACATACTCCCGACGATCAAGTACCACGGTCGTGGAACCCTTGTCCACCGGAAGAATGACGATGGATCGGTCAGCCTTCAGATCACGGATAGCCTGGGCTTCAGCAGTGGTGATGTTGGGTGTAGGATTAAGGTTTTTTAAGAAGGATTGAGATGCAAGACTGGAAGTCAGAAATTCCTGGAAGGTTTGGAGAGGGTGATTTTGAGGAAGAGGAGGTGGGTCCCGCTAAAATCCCCCTAAAATCCGTCACAGCGGGACCCACCTCCTCTTCCTCAAAATCACCCTCTCCAAACCTTCCAGGAATTTCTGACTTCCAGTCTTGCATCTCAATCCTTCTTAAAAAACCTTAATCCTACACCCAACATCACCACTGCTGAAGCCCAGGCTATCCGTGATCTGAAGGCTGACCGATCCATCGTCATTCTTCCGGCGGACAAGGGTTCCACGACCGTGGTACTTGATCGTCGGGAGTATGTGGCTGAGGGACTGCGTCAGCTTTCAGACAACACCACATACAAAGTTTGCCAAGGTAACCCCATTCCCGATGTCCAGGCGGAGCTTCAAGGAATCCTCAGAACCTTAGGCCCCCTGCAAAACCTTTCACCTGACTCCATCAACCTCCTGACCCCACCGACACCCCGCACCCCAACCTTCTACCTTCTTCCTAAAATCCACAAACCCAATCATCCCGGCCGCCCCATTGTAGCTGGTTACCAAGCCCCCACAGAACGTATCTCTGCCTACGTAGATCAACACCTTCAACCCATTACATGCAGTCTCCCATCCTTCATCAAAGACACCAACCACTTCCTTGAACGCCTGGAATCCTTACCCAATCTGTTACCCCCGGAAACCATCCTTGTAACCATTGATGCCACTTCCTTATACACAAATATTCCGCACGTCCAGGGCCTCGCTGCAATGGAGCATTTCCTTTCACGCCGATCACCTGCCACCCTA
The DNA here is from genome assembly GCF_023898315.1 of Schistocerca nitens. Taxonomy (NCBI): domain Eukaryota; kingdom Metazoa; phylum Arthropoda; class Insecta; order Orthoptera; family Acrididae; genus Schistocerca; species Schistocerca nitens. Next base: position 708,467,364 of record NC_064614.1, on the reverse strand, counting down.
CCTAAAACCTCTTTCCTCATTACCTTAGCCAGCTTCATCCTGACCCACAACTTCTTCACTTTTGAAGGCCAGACATACCAACAATTAAAGGGAACAGCCATGGGTACCAGGATGGCCCCCTCGTACGCCAACCTATTCATGGGTCGCTTAGAGGAAGCCTTCTTGGTTACCCAGGTCTGCCAACCCAAAGTTTGGTACAGATTTATTGATGACATCTTCATGATCTGGACTCACAGTGAAGAAGAACTCCAGAATTTCCTCTCCAACCTCAACTCCTTTGGTTCCATCAGATTCACCTGGTCCTACTCCAAATCCCATGCCACTTTCCTTGACGTTGACCTCCACCTGTCCAATGGCCAACTTCACACGTCCGTCCACATCAAACCCACCAACAAGCAACAGTACCTCCATTATGACAGCTGCCACCCATTCCACATCAAACGGTCCCTTCCCTACAGCCTAGGTCTTCGTGGCAAACGAATCTGCTCCAGTCCGGAATCCCTGAAACATTACACCAACAACCTGACAACAGCTTTTGCATCCCGCAACTACCCTCCCGGCCTGGTACAGAAGCAAATAACCAGAGCCACTTCCTCATCCCCTCAAACCCAGAATCCCCCACAGAAGAACCACAAAAGTGCCCCACTTGTGACAGGATACTTTCCGGGACTGGACCAGACTCTGAATGTGGCTCTCCAGCAGGGATACGACTTCCTCAAATCCTGCCCTGAAATGAGATCCATCCTTCATGAAATCCTCCCCACTCCGCCAAGAGTGTCTTTCCGCCGTCCACCTAACCTTCGTAACCTGTTAGTTCATCCCTATGAAATCCCCAAACCACCTTCCCTACCCTCTGGCTCCTATCCTTGTAACCGCCCCCGGTGCAAAACCTGTCCCATGCACCCTCCCACCACCACCTACTCCAGTCCTGTAACCCGGAAGGTGTACACGATCAAAGGCAGAGCCACGTGTGAAAGCACCCACGTGATTTACCAACTGACCTGCCTACACTGTGATGCATTCTATGTGGGAATGACCAGCAACAAACTGTCCATTCGCATGAATGGACACAGGCAGACAGTGTTTGTTGGTAATGAGGATCACCCTGTGGCTAAACATGCCTTGGTGCACAGCCAGCACATCTTGGCACAGTGTTACACCGTCCGGGTTATCTGGATACTTCCCACCAACACCAACCTATCCGAACTCCGGAGATGGGAACTTGCCCTTCAGTATATCCTCTCTTCTCGTTATCCGCCAGGCCTCAATCTCCGCTAATTTCAAGTTGCCGCCACTCATACCTCACCTGTCTCTCAACAACTTCTTTGCCTCTACTCTTCCACCTCGACTGACATCTCTGCCCAAACTCTTTGTCTTTAAATATGTCTGCTTGTGTCTGTATGTGTGGATGGATATGTGTGTGTGTGCGAGTGTATACCTTTCCTTTTTTCCCCCTAAGGTAAGTCTTTCCGCTCCCGGGATTGGAATGACTCCTTACCCTCTCCCTTAAAACCCACATTCTTTCATCTTTCCCTCTCCTTCCCTCTTTCCTGACGAAGCAACCGTTGGTTGCGAAAGCTAGAATTTTGTGTGTATATTTGTGTTTTTGTGTGTCTATCGACCTGCCAGCGCTTTTGTTTGGTAAGTCTCATCATCTTTCTTTTTAGATATAAATTATTTAACAGTTACATTGCAGACCCATACACAGTCCCTGATACACTTACACATGGAATAACTTATCTGAAACCTAAAGATCAAGCAGACACAGCAAACCCAGCTAAATATCGCCCCATAACATGCCTACCAACAATCTACAAAATATTAACTTCAGTCATTACACAGAAATTAATGACACATACAACACAGAACAAAATTATAAATGAAGAACAAAATGGCTGCTGCAAATGAGCACGAGGATGTAAAGAGCAACTGATAATAGATACAGAGGTGACATATCAAGCTAAAACTAAACAAAGGGCGCTACACTACGCATACATTGATTACCAAAAAGCTTTTGATAGTGTATCCCACTCATGGTTACTACAGATATTGGAAATATACAAAGTAGATCCTAAATTAATACAGTTCCTAAACATAGTAATGAAAAATTGGAAAACCACACTTAATATCCAAACAAATTCAAATAATATCACATCACGGCCAATACAGATTAAGCGTGGAATATACCAAGGAGACTCATTAAGTCCTTTCTGGTTCTGCCTTGCTCTGAACCCACTATCCAACATGCTAAATAATACAAATTATGGGTATAATATTACTGGAACATACCCACACAAAATAACACATTTGCTATACATGGATGATCTAAAACTACTGGCAGCAACAAATCAACAACTCAAACAATTACTAAAGATAACAGAAGTATTCAGCAATGATATAAATATGGCTTTTGGAACAGACAAATGTAAGAAAAATAGCATAGTCAAGGGAAAACACACTAAAAAAGAAGATTACATATTGAATAACCACAGTGACTCCATAGAAGCGATGGAAAAAACAGATGCCTATAAATACCTAGGATATAGACAAAAAATAGGAATAGATAATACAAATATTAAAGAAGAACTAAAAGAAAAATATAGACAAAGACTAACAAAAATACTGAAAACAGAATTGACAGCAAGAAACAAGACAAAAGCTATAAATACTTATGATATACCAATTTTGACCTATTCATTTGGAGTAGTGAAATGGAGTAACACTGACCTAGAAGCACTCAATACACTTACACGATCACAATGCCACAAATATAGAATACATCACATACATTCAGCAACAGAAAGATTCACGTTAAGCAGGTAGAAAATTTAAGAAAATTCTTTATAGAACGAGCAGAAACTAGCAAAATACACAAAGCAATCACTCATATAAATACATCGGCTACACCATTGCAATTTCATAACCACTTCTACAACCCTTTAGATCACATAACATCAACAGATACGAAGGAAGTAAATTGGAAAAAGAAAACACTACATTACAAGCACCCGTATCATCTAACACAGCCACACATCGATCAAGACGCATCCAACACATGGCTAACAAAAGCCAATATATACAGTGAGACGGAAGGATTCATGATTGCAATACAGGATCAAACAATAAACACCAGATATTACAGCAAGCATATTATTAAAGATCCCAATACCACAACAGATAAATGCCGACTTTGCAGACAACAAATAGAAACAGTAGATCACATCACAAGTGGATGTACAATACTAGCAAATACAGAATACCCCAGAAGACATGACAATGTAGCAAAAATAATACATCAACAACTTGCAATACAACATAAACTAATAAAACAGCACGTTCCCACATACAAGTATGCACCACAAAATGTACTGGAGAATGATGAATACAAATTATACTGGAACAGATCCATTATTAGAGATAAAACAACACCACATAACAAACCTGACATCATACTCACCAATAAAAAGAAGAAATTAACATAACTAATCGAAATATCCATACCCAATACAACAAATATACAGAAGAAAACAGGGGAAAAAATTGAAAAATACATCCAACTGGCTGAGGAAGTCAAAGACATGTGGCATCAGGATAAAGTTGACATTATACCAATCATACTATCAACTACAGGAGTCATACCACACAATATCCACCAGTACATCAACACAATACAGCTACATCCAAACATATATATACAACTCCAGAAATCTGTAATTATTGATACATGTTCAATTACCCGAAAGTTCCTAAATGCAATGTAACATATACCACACAGTCAAAAGGAAGTCACGCTTGATCAAGGTCCGCGTCACTTTCCATTTTTAACCAGACATAATGTCTGAGAAAGGAAAGAAATAATAATATCATCATCATCATCATCATCATTATTATATTCTCTATGTGGAGAGGAGAGAAGGCGAGAAGAGGAAAGGACTAAGTGAATGCATTGACGGGATAGGAGGCACATTCATACCACCTACCTATTGGAGCAGGTAGGTTGTAAGTAAGTGGAGACCAGGAAGGGTTATGGGAACAAATGATATGCCACAGGGAAAGTTCCCAACTGTGCAATTCAGAAAAGGCAGTGTTGGTAGGAACAATCCAGACACTAGAGTCAAGCACATGTTGAGCAGCATCATCATCCTTGGAGTCTTTTGTGGTGGCAGGCTTCAATAAAATCTTCTCAGTTTACAAGCTGTGACACTTCAAATAAAATACTTGAGCTTTCAATAGCTCTCTCCACAACCATCCTCAGAAGTTAAAATCACCAATTCCCAGGGCCTGCAGAGTGTTCCACTTTTATGGGTGTGATAGCAGTATCCGGAAGCTACCAGAGAAGGCCAAAGTGACACACATGCAGAAAGCGAGTTGGGCAGCTCACAACGGCTCTGGCCCACTGTGGGACTGAGTTATGTCACGTGGTATGAGGGGCCTGCATCACATTTGAAGTGGTCACTCCTGTCGCCCTACAAGCATCAAGAAACTATCGTTGCTTTCGCTCAACCACAGTAATGGTGTCCATCACAAAATTAAATTTACTGCTGTGATGGCAAGGAATGGCAAGCTTCATTTCGGTAGCAGGAACACACGGATAGGAAAAGTTAATGGTTCGGATGTACCAGTACTGCATTATGTCATGTTTGGTTCTTTATTATGGCATAACGCCATGTGTCCTAGAAGATGAAAACGTGCAGGACACCGGCTTAGTCATTCAGTGTACAGGAAGCATATGTCACTGATTGGTGCTTGAACAATAAGTATAACTTTGAATTCCAACAAACACTGCATGTTACTTTCTGAAGCATAGAATTCAAGATTGTGATGCGCTTTTGTAAGTCAGTCATAGCTCGTGTCACATGATCTAGGCAGCTGATGACAGCGGATATTCAGAGCATAGGACACGTGATGTAGTGAGCCAATAGCAACATCACTGTTACGTAGCACAAACACATGGATAGGAAAAGTTAATGGTTCGGATGTACAAGTACTGCATTATCTCATGTTTGGTTCTTTATTATGGCATAACGCCATATGTCCTAGAAGATGAAAACATGCACCTGAGATGCTGCAAACAGTTTAAATTAGCCAATAGTGTGGAATTAAACACTTCGTTTTAAATAAATTGACTGCCTCAGCAGAAAAGATTAAGAAAAGCCAAATCTCTTTAGCAAACCGACAAATATAACTTAATTGTTCTGCAAGGCGATTAAAGGTTGACTTTCAAAAGGGTGGAAATAAAATAAAATCTGAATCTAATAACATATTTGAATGTATTTCAAATCACTTGATAGTTCCCGGCCACAGAAATCTGTATTGTTTTCATTTGACATGAGAACAATAAACAAAGATCACTAAATGTAAACACGGGTCACATGAAGACTACCCACCTCCCAACTACAACTCAGGCTGCTCTGTGCATCAGCCTCAGATCTACAATCTTCCTGAACCGGGGCAATACTAGATAATGGCACCCCCCTCCCATCCTCATGCATTTGGGGTAGGATGCCAAAAATTTATAAGATATACTTTTCAAAACTATGTTCATTTTGTAGTGCACATCTTTGTGAAGATGTCTGATAAATAAAACATATGTGTTCGAGAAAATGTAAGACATGTTATTTGGTCTTGAGTGTGTCAAAGTGCAGTGCCACACCTCTGCACAAAGCATTCTTCTATCGCATGTCACTGTATTTCACTCTGTGGAATTCAAAGTGTAATATCCTGAAATGGATGCCATCAAACTATATTCAGGACAGTGGAAATTAAAACGTCCTGTGGTGCCTCTCCTCCTCCCAGTCAGCCAGTTTGACATCCTGCTCTCTCTCTCTCTCTCTCTCTCTCTCTCTCTCTCTCTCTCTCTCTCTTTTTAATAGATAGAACCTTGCAATTAATATTGAATGGGATTATTTGTAACTGGGAGAACAAGAACTCTTCAGAAAATTTGCACTCTTTATTGCCTATTAGATAATAACTTGCTGTTTTGTGTGACATAAAATTAAATATAGAATACATAAAACCAGTAAAGACAAGAGACAAGCAAGACAGTAAACATTTCTTCTATCTGTTAGCCCTAGCATTTTTTTCTCTCATCTTGCAACAGCTTTACCTGATGTTTTTCCTTTCCTCATCAAAGTGCGTCAAGCATTTCACTATATGAAGGGAAAAAAAAAGGTCATTGTCTAATACTGAAAAAGTTATTAATGCAAATAATACCAAAGACTGGTGTGGTTTCTCGGTTTGATTACTTGTATTTTGCCACTGTCTGCTAGATAAAATTAAATAGGCCTGCCTAATATTGCAGCAATTGTAACACACACCAAATAAACAAGACCGTTTTGGCACAAATGGTCATTTTTATAACACGACAGAATATAATTCATAAAGTACCAATATCAAATGCCTATTAGGCCTACTACAAGCAAAAAACTTTATGTTCGGAAATAGTTGCACATTTCATCCATATGCTCCAGATTCTCAAGCATGAGATCAAAAAGAAGTAGTACGAAATTTTTGTATAAATTAGGAATCATCATATTCTTCCGTAATTTGTGTGATGTCCCCATTTCTTCTCCTTCCTCATTCTAACAAACAATCTCGTCATCACTAATTCTGTAACTATTCCTGCCAGTGTCAAAACTTATTCTCTGGTTAACTTCACTAACACTGCCACAATCACTGGTTTAGTTATGCTGCATTTATTCTCTGGTTGGACCTTATTACGTGTTCGTACAGTGCGTTTTCTACACTACTCCCAGAATAGAACTTAAGCAGCTGCTAACTGGGGCCTGTACTCTGGCTCTTACTACTATAACGGTCTGGCCAAAAATTTTGTCAAAATTTCTTTTTCTTGGATACACTAAGAAGATAATACTTAATCTTTCTTACCTGTTACTCCTGTTAGTCATTTATTTCCACTCTGGTAGTCTGAATCTATGGATTTCGATAGTAATTATAACAATGCTGATCATTCGCAAAACCAGTCAACAACATAAACAGTGACTGGCATTCACCCATTCAGCTTTGTTCCGCTCAGCTCATATAGCCTGCAGGGAAGTTTATTTCCAGACATGTCGGGGATTATCCTGGCACAGACATCACGTATGCCATGCACACATTCAAAAACCAACTTAGGATTCATTCAGAAATCAACATAGAATGTGTTCAAGAACCAACATGATGCGTTTCAAAATCATATGAATAATTGATAGACCAACGTGCGCCGGATGCTAGGCACTTTGTGAAGTGAGGGTTTTTTCCTCAAGAATATGAATTTGGCACCTCCCCCCCCCCCCCCCCCCCCTCCAAAATTGCCACCTGGGGCAGATACCCCAGTTTTACTCTGACAGCTTGGGCACGCCAGTAGAATTTTTACGGGTAGCATCTGGCTGCTTGCTGCAACTGCTTATACAGCTTACAGCCTCACTTCTGTAGCCAGAAATGGGAGAAGGTACTACTCATACGCGACTCAACTGCACATGCACATGAGCTTGCTCACAACTGCTCAAACAAATCTAATGTAAACAGCTGTGACATCACGCTCATTGGAGGCAATTTGTTGTAACGAAGCACTGCACGATCTTCCTAAAGCCTTTGATGCATTTTGATGTTGGTAGATGCTTGTATGAGCACTACGTTTGGTTGTTGTATATGGCGCATTTCCTTTGCAACTTAAATTTTATTTTATTTTATTTTTTTCCTCTCTCATTCATGTTTTATTGCTACAGTATTATCCTGCAGTAGAGAGATACAGTAACATCCTTTGAAACTTTCTAGCAGATTAAAACTGTGTGCCGGACTGAGACTCAAACTTGGGACCTTTGCCTTTCGCAGGCATGTGCTCTACCATCTGAGCTACCCAAGCATGACTCATGACCTGTCCTCACAGCTTCAATTCTGCCAGTACCCCGTCTCTTCACAGAAGAGCTTCTGTGGAGTTTGGAAGGTAGAAGACGAGGTACTGGCAGAATTGAAGCTGTGAGAATGAGTCGTGATTCATGCTTGGGCAGCTCAGGTGGTAGAGCACTTGCCCACGAAAGGGAAAGGTTCCAAGTTTGAGTCTCAGTCCAGCACACAGTTTTAATCTGCTACAAAGTTTCATATCAGCGCACACTCCACTGCAGAGTGAAAATCTCATTCTAGTAGCATCCTTTGTTAGAGTATCAGTTCTTACCAGTCAAAATTACAGAAATGTAACTGAGAACTAAAACGATTCTAAAAATTCCCGGCTTTTTCCCAGTTTTCTCCTGGATGAAAAAATTTCCAGGTTTTTTCCCGGATCTCCCAGTTGTCCCGGGTCGTATATACCCAGTTAGTAAATAAGCAAATGGGTCAAGCAGGTACACAGTCTAAAAAAACTAGAACTGAATCTCAGTTGTTTGTGTGTGCAAACCAACTCTGTTCTCAAATTCCTATTCTGACAGCCAGTAAACAGGTTTTATTCTGCTCAAATAAATGGGTGTCTATTCATTTCCAACTTCTATTGATAATCAAATACCTATCTGAAAATAATACTTCTGATGTTTTCACTCTATACATATCATTCACATTGGGAATCCTCTCAAAATATATCCAAATGAATGAGGTATGGAGGAGATTGTTAGAAGGGGTGAGGAGATAGGGAAGGGTCGGGCGGGGGGGGGGGGGGGGGGGGGGATAGGAGATACATAGGGGGCCGCGGGCAGGGGTTGACTTTTAAAATCAAATCCTGTGTTTAGCAATTAAAGCAGGAGTGCCTCAGATAAACTCAACAGCATCCACTCTATTAGGCAGAATACCAATTAAATGCATGCTGCCCCCTGGTGATTCAATTACACTGAGCCTATACAAATACCACAGCGTTGCTGCTTGTGAATTTCTGCAATTTCTATACCGTAATTTTTATAGCAGCAAATAATACTACAATGTTGTCAATATAATTAAAACTGTTCACAGAATAAAAGCTTACCTTTAGAACCACTAAGTGCCATTACAAGAGGACTGTTACTTCTATGCAATTCCTTCAAACAAGCCTTTCCTGCATGATCTCGAATAACGGACAACTCCTTTAGAATGACAGCTTCAAGTGTCTCCTCTTCTGTGCATCCTGGTTGGCACGTAAGTAGACCTTCATGCATTTGTCGAATGTATGCATCACATTTGCTGTACCTAGTCATTATAACACAACAAAATAGTTCAGGCTCAATTACACCAAAGAATAAATTTCTAAATATTTTTTAAAATGTCCAAATCAGGAGCAAGAGGGAGGGGGGAGGGGGGAGAGATGAAGGGGGAGAGGGGGAGGGTTGATGGAGAGGGGGGAAGGGAGAGGGAGGGAGAGGGAGGGGAGGGAGGGAGAGGGAGAGGGAGAGGGAGGGGAGGGAGAGGGAGGGGAGGGAGGGAGAGGGAGGGGGGAGGGGGAGGGGAGGGAGGGGGAAGGGGAGGGAGGGAGAGGGAGAGAGGGAGGGGTGGGAGGGAGAGGGAGAGAGGGAGGGGAGGGAGGGAGGGAGGGAGGGAGGAAGGGAGGGAGGGGGAGGGAGGGAGGGAGGGAGGGAGGGAGAGGGAGGGAGGGGAGGGGGAGGGAGGGAGAGGGAGGGAGGGGAGGGGGGAGAGAGATAGGGGGAGAGAGGGGGGGTACGAGTGTGCATAAGGCAAGTCTTGCAGCAGGGATGGTCAAAGGGGTACGAGCCATAGGGTAGGGAGAACTTGCCCTATGCACCCTCCTACCACCACCTATACCAGACCTGTAACTGGCAAAACATATACTATCAAAGGGAGAGCCACCTGTGAAACAACACATCATATACCAGCTGTACGTAAACACTTTTCAGGCTTTTACATTGGCATGATTACCATCAAATTATTAGTTAGGATGAATGGGTACTAGCAGCGTGAGTATACTGTAAATATACAATATCCTGTTGTCCTGTTGCACAGCATGCTTTACAACATGGCAGTTGCGACCTTGGTGCCTGTTTCACCACACGCGCCATCTGGGTCCTTCCCCCAGACACAAGTTTCTCAGGACTCTGCAGGTGGGAACTAGCACTACATGTCCTGGGTTCTTGTCGGCCACCTGCGCTTAATTTATGTTATTTTCTTCCATCTCAGCATTTCTTCACAGTAATTACTCCTTTTGTCACTCCACTTTAGTTTTCTACATCTTTCATTTTCTTACCTCTATTTTTCGCTGTCCCCCTCCTGTTCTGTTACAGCAATGCACAAAGCTTTTCACTTTTATTAACTCGTACACAATGTTTTAGCAATAATCTCTGTCTTGCATATTACCTGTCTTCCACCTTTAAGCTCTCAGGTCTTCAAGTCTCACCCGGTGCAGTCCCCAACAATCAGTCTTTCTTTCTCACCCCGTCCAGTAAGTCCACTCTGATTTTGTAAGTCCACATTAAGTTGTTTCTCACTGCTAAATAAACTATCTAACAACTGTACTACATTATCAGCACTTATTTCTGCAACAATTGTATCTTCTTCTAAGTTTTGAGAAGGTCGAAATACAGTGCGTACTTCAATGCAAGATGCTTTCAATAATTTCCACAATGAAACTCTGTCTCGAAATCTGGCAGAAACCCAAAGAGATTCTGACACACCAGTGGCGAGACGCAATCAATACCTTCATTGTGTGATACCATCGGTGAAGTCACTGATGACAGTGCCAGTAAAGCAGAGTTATTAAACACAATTTCCCAAAACTCCTTCACCAAAGAAGACTAAGTAAACATTTCTGAATTCCAATCAAGAACAACTGCCAAGATGAGAAACATAGAAATAGATATCCTCGGTGTCGCAAAGCAACTTAAATCACTTAATAAAAGCAAGGCTTCTGGTCCAGATTGTATACCAGTCAGGTTCCTCTCAGAGTATGCTGATACAACAGCTCCATATTTAGCAATTATATACAATTGCTCACTCACAGAAATATCCATACCTAAATACTGGAAAATTGCTAAGTCACACCAATGCCCAAAAAAGGAAGTAGGAGTAATTACAGGCCCATATCACTAATGTTGATTTGCAGTAGGGTTTTCGAACATATACTGTATTCGAACATTATGAAGTACCTTAAAGAAAACAATTTATTGGCACATAGTCAGCATGGATTCAGAAAATATCGTTTTTGTGAAACACAACTAGCTCTTTACTCATGAAGTAATGAGTGCTATCGAAAGGGGATGTCAAATTGATTCCATATCTTTAGATTTCCAGAAGGCTTTTGACACCGTTCCTCACAAGCATCTTCTAATCAAACTGCATGCCTATGGAATATCGCCTCAGCTGTGCTACTAGATTTGTGATTTCCTGTCAGAAAGGTCACAGTTCGTAGTAATAGATGGAAAGTCATCAAGTAAAACAGAAATAATATCCGGCATTCCCCAAGGAAGTCTTATAAGCCCTCTATTATTCCTGATCTATATTAACGACATAGGAGACAATCTCAGTAGCCGTCTTAGATTGTTTGCAGATGACGCTATCATTTACCGTCTTGTGAAGTCATCAGATGACCAAAATGAATTGCAAAATGATTTAGATAAGATATATGTGTGGTGCTAAACATGGCAATTGACCCTGAATAAAGAAATGTGTGAAGTTATTCACACGAGTACTAAATGAAATACGCTAAATTTCGATTACGCAGTAAGTTGCACAAATCTGAAGGCTGTAGATTCAAATAAATCCTTAGGGATTACAATTACAAATACCCTAAATTGGAACAATCATGTAGATAATGTTGTGGGTAGAGCCAACCAAAGACTGCGATTCATTGGCAGAACACTTAAGAGTTGCAACAGGTCTACTAAAGATACTGCTTCCACCACGCTTGTCCGCCCTATTCTGGAGTATTGCTGTGTGGTGTGGGATCCGCATCAGATGGGACTGACAGATGACATCGAAAAAGTACAAAGAAGGCAGTTCATTTTGTATTATTGTGAAGTAGGGGAGATAGTGCCAAAGACATGATACGTGAATTGGAGTGGCAATCATTAAAACAAAGGCATTTTTTGTTGCGACGGGATCTTCTCATGAAATTTCCATCACCAGTTTTCTCCTCTAATTGTGAAAACGTTCTGATGGCACCCACCTACATAGGGAGAAATGATCATCATGATAAAACATGAGAAATCAGGGCTCACACAGAAAAATTTAAGTGCTTGTTTTTCCCACGCGCCCGTCGAGAGTGAAATGGTAAAGAGACAGCTTGAAGGTGGTTCACTGAACCCTCTGACTAGCACTTTATTGTGAATAGCAGAGTAATCATTTAGATGTAGATGTAACAAGGAACACCATGACAGTGCGATTGCAAAAGGCCAATGATGTTTATGTCATTTGATGCTTCACATATTGTCTACCACACAACCCCAATGTTGCAAGAGCGACAGGGAGCAGGACTGGAGGTTTCCAATCGTGAACACATCATGAGGCTATGGAATGTAGTTGAACTGTTTAGTTGACGAGTAACTCAAAACAGTGCTACAGCACTAGTGTTGTTGATGCAAAGCAGAGAAATGGCAATGATACACAGGGAAAACATTGCATTATATTTACACCACAAGTTGCTGAAGTTGACACTTCATTTAAAAAACACCAAGGAATTTCACAGAGTGAGAAAGAATGAGAAAGAAGTGGCAGATGAAATATTAAGGTTTCTGCGAAACGAGTTGGTCGAATGTGTGGTGTATTATATGCTCAATGTGTGGGAAACATACATGGGGAGTACAATTATGATGATACGTGCTTAACAAGTGAAAATGATGCAAAAACAGGTGTCGACCCATGTAGTTCATCATCCTTGTCAAATAGGGAAACAGAAATTTTGTCTACAGTGAAACATAGTAAAGGACAATCATTATCAAAGTAGTGGGTACTGAACAAATTACATACAAGGAAGAGCATCCACAGAATAGTAAAAATCCAATTATGAACAAATTTCAAGTCCACAGCAATAGTGCATAAGAAAAACTATGGATATTCAAGGGATGACAAAGCGCACTTGTAACAGAAATTGGTGTTTGAGCATTTCAAGGATGTTTGACACAATTTACAGGATGCGTATGATAGTGACATACTATGTTTTGCACGTCAAAATGTGCGACAAGATACAATGATTTCAAGAAAAGCAGTGGATGGTTGCATTACTTCAAGTACTGCTATAGTATTGGAAGATGTAAGATAACAAAATTTCAAACACAGTGTCAACTTGACGGTGCACAACAAACTGCAGAAGCTCCCTGAAAATTTGTAGATGAGATAAATAAAATTATCCTATTGTCCAGCAACTTTGACCAAAAGGATTTGAAGAGGAAATGCGTATGAAATGAACCCTGGAAACTAGAGGTACCAAGAGAGTTGTATCAAGATCAACTAAAATCAATGCCTGAACACATTTGAATACAATTATGCCGACTTTTAATCTGGATTTTAAATTGTCTGGAAAGTTATTTATTGTGATATGAGAAATTGTAGGTGCTCTGCCCACAACAACTTCTGCTTGCATGCATGATCTTGCAGGGGCAGGGAATAGCTATGTCACAGCAAGAAAAAGTTGTAAAACGGGCATAAGAGAATTACAACTATGGAATGAGTACTGCTTTTGGCCAATAGATCATCAAAATAACTAGCTTTTGCTATATTCCTGGTTCCTGGTTTGCATACATAAATACACTCCTTTAGAGAAAACTATCCTTCCTGAAAAGTCTGCTACATTACAATTCATACCAACTGGAACCATAGGACAAATTCAGCCACTGTATGCTTGTTCTTTCAATGTCTATAAATCATATTGTCACACTATCTGCAGCTACGTCTCAAAGAATAGCCACTTTCACAATAAACTCCAAGACAGGCAGCTTCGCATTTGGTTGTATGCCATCCCATTCCATCAGTTCTCATCACCCTGTTACACCAATATGATTCAATGTGCATTCTTTAAGAGTGGATATCTAGCTGAATGTCCTGCATGCTTTGTACCTCCAAAGGAATTCGCCTTCGATTTCAATGGTGCAAACCTTTGTGATCACTGCAGCAATTCGGTTTTAATGGTGCAAGTTAATGGTTTCTTTTGAACATTTCTTGAATGTCAACAATGCCCATTTAGTGAACTATAACACATACATCCCATAGAAGACTGATCTCTGCATCTTCCAGACACTCATTTCCTGCTGCCCTCCTGATGCACATGGTGAGTCATTAGCATCTAATTTTTTCCTGTCAAAGTTGTTAGACGAAAACTTCTTTGTTAACAGAAAAGCTTCTTTCAATGACAGCATTTCCATGAAACATGCTTAACAGCTTCTGCACGAGCTTGATGAAATCATAGTTCGCACTTCGCAGTAAATTCATCTGAAAGTGATCAAGTTTGCCCTTCTTAGGATTTCTTTGTTTCAGCTATTTTTCAGAATATTAAGTATTCTTTCTTCATTATGTCAGCTGTTGATGGAGTCATATGTTGCTTTGCCATAAATTCTTCCAATGTAATTGTCACTCAAGAATTTCTCAAAATCGAGCTCCCCATAAAGTTTGTTAGATAAACAAGAGCCATTTTCGACTATCTTCACTTTCAAAGGGCTCTTCTCAGAAATTTTTAGATATATACTTTGCAAAATACCTGTGCACGCATCCCTGAAAATAACCACATACAGCCCAATGAAGCCACAACTCCAAATTTCTCAATCCACACCTGCCCCTCTCAATGTTGCAAACCACAGTAGCAGAGACTTCCATTACAAGATTTGCACAGACAAACAAGTCCCCTATAGATAACAAAGACTTTTTATGAGTTCTGCTGAATCTTTATAATACATTTACACTGATAAGCCAAAACATTATGATCACTGCCCACTGCAACACTGGATGTCGCCTGGTGGCATTGCAGGCATGTGACGTGGTGACAAAAGTATGTAAGTAGAGCAGACATGGACGGGGGATCACCCTAACAAAGATCTGAGCTGCAAATGGGGAAATCCATTGACATAAACAACTTTGACAAAGGGCAGATTATTATTATTATGTTTTGAGCACCTACAGATAGAGAGAGAGGGACAGTGAAACTATCACTAGGGACTAAATGGTTTGACATTCACAACTCTTTACAGAAAGTTTTTGGAAAGGCTGTGTATGTAAAGATAACTGGTCATTTTATTTCGCATAATTTGCTATCAAATGTACAGTTTGGTTTTAGAAGTGGTTTAACAACTGAAAATACTGTATTCGCTTTTCTCTATGAGGTACTGGATGGATTAGACATAAGATTTCAAATGCTAGGCACCTTTTTTATTTAACTAAGGGGTTTATTTGTGGTGTTCACAAAATATTGCTCCAGTAGTTGGACCATTACGGAATATGGGGAGTAGCTCACAGTTGGTTCACCTCTTACTTTAACAACAGGCAGCAAAAGGTATTATTCATAGTGTTAAGAATGGCTATTATGTGGGGTCTGAGTGTGGCACAGTCAAATGGGGGTTGCCCAAGAGGTCAGTGCTGGGACCACTCCTGTTCTTCATTTTTACAAATGATATGCCCTCTAGCATTACAGGTGATTCTAAAATATTTCTCTTTGCTGATGACACTAGCTTTGTAGTAAAGGATGTGTGCAACATAGACACTGTTTTAATTAGTGCAATTCATGACATAAGTCAATGACTTGTAGAAAATAAACTGATGCTAAATAATAGTAAGACCCAGTTTTTACAGTTTCTAACACACCATTCAACAAAACCCAACATTCACTTACGATGTATGGTATTACATTTTGGCATAACTCTTCCCATTCTCAAAGGATACTTCTGGCTCAGAAGTGGGAGGTTCGGGGAGTAAGTGTAGTAAGTTCACGAACTTCTTGTCGACCCCTGTTCTTTAGTCTGTGTATTCTGACAATGGCCTCTCCATATATCTATTCCTTACTGTCATTTCTTGTTAACAATATCAGCTTATTCCTAAGAATTAGCAGCTTTCACTCAGTTAATACTAGGTAGAAATCCAATCTACATTTGGATTGCACTTCCTCGACTCTTGTGCAGAAAGGTGGCCAGAATAATACTGCATCCATTTTCAATAACCTACCACAAGAATTCAAAGATCTTAGTAGTAATCCTTGTGCTTTAAAACTGAAACTGAAGAGTTTCCTCATGGGTCACTCCTTCTAGTCTGTCAAGGAGTTCCTTGAAAAATTAACATGATTCCTGTGTTATAATGTTGATTGCATTTACATAAACCAGCTTGTCGTTTTTGGGTTCATAGACATTTTACTTTATCTGTTATTACTTTTATGTTGTAATTTCACGATCTTGGAGATTAGCTCCTCAATTTGGTCCTACAGAACTCGATGTGTAAAAAAACATGGGGTTCAGAGGCTTCTCTACTCTGTAAAACAGGACACATGGCGATCGGTGGCATCTCTGCCAAAAAGAGCACAATTGCAGTGGGCATGGGACCAACAGGATTTGACTGTAGATCAATGGAAAGTGTCGGCCCTTCATCTGAATCACATTTTTGATACACTAGGTAGATGGTTGTCTCCGTAAACACTGTCATTGAGGTGAACACCAGCTCGATATGTGCAGTGCACTATGGACACAGGCTGGTGGAAGCAGTATTATGCTATGGCAGACATTCTCCTTCACTTGCGTGGGACCTGTGACAGTAATGAAAAACACGCTGACAGCTGTGAAACACCTGCATCCTTTCATGTTTGATGTCTTCTCCAACAGCGAAGTCACCTTTCACCAGTACAAATTTCCATGTCTCAGAGCTAGAACCATGCTACAGTAGGTTGAGGAGCATTACACTGAACCCACACTGATGTCTCGGTGACCACGTTCACCTGATGTAAATCCTGTGAAACCAATCACTGTGTACGCAAAAGTCAGTAGAAACACACCTGACTAACACACAAAATGAAATGCATGACCACTCACTCAACTTCATTACTTTCATGACCACCTGTTCATTTTCATTACTGTTTCATGAATTTCATGAACTGCAGACACCCAGGTAAGGCATCTGTCTTGAAAAGAGCTTTGACACTGGAAAATTTGAAGCTTTTTCAGGGCAAATTCTTGGGATATCAATCCTACTCATTAGATTGTAATAATAGTATTAGAAGGACAATTGCTACTCACCATATAGCGGAGATGCTGAGTCGCAGATAGGTACAACAAAAAGATTCTCACAATAAAAGCTTTCGGCCATGGGTCTTCATCAACAATAGACACAGACACCCACACACCCACGCACGCACACATTCACACACACACACACACACACACACACACACACACACCCGCACACACGCACACACGCGCGCGCTAACGCAACTCACGACTGCAGTCTCAGGCAATTGAGTGTGGTTTAAGTTGCCTGAGACTCTAGTCGTGCATGCGTGCGTGCGTGCGTGCGTGCGTGCGTGTGTGCATGTGTGTGTGCGCGCGCGCGCGCGCGCGCGCATGCACTTACATGAATCTATTGTTGACGAAGCTTTAACTGTGAGAGTCTTTTTGTTGTGCCTATCTGTGACTCAGCATCTCCGCTAAACGGTGAGTAGCAACTTTTATCTCATGAAATTGTTACATTCCATCCTGTACTACTCATTAGATTTTGTGTCCTATGACTTTCAGTTACTCTCACATACAAAAGGTGGCTGATAAACATTCTGAGTCAAGTGCAAGCTTGTAACGCGATGTCCTCCCCTCGCATTACTTTTCCTCAACAGTAGTTGTCGAATTTTCGACAGGACAATGTTATCTCAGTTGCTCTTTTGAAAAGTTTCAAATAATTTTATATACAGTTTGTTAATTTTCAAGCTAAAATTTATGAAATGGAATTACTTTATAAAATATTTTAGTTTTGATGTTATAATAGATAAGTACTAGTTCTGAATGTACAGTTAAAATTATTTTTTTAGAAACATTTGAAATTACATATTATCTGACACTTAAAATTTCTATTATTAATTATGCAATCCTCTACTGTTTTCTATGTTTATTTCTGAATTCATTTATGAAATAACAATCCAAATCAATAATGTAACAAAAACTTGTAGGAATTCATTTGTTAAGAAAAATTTTAAACCCCTTTGGAATATTGTTATTTCAGCAGAGTGTGAGAGCAGTAAGCTTGTGTCTTATGTGATCAGGTGTATTTTTGTATAATAGGTGTGAACAATGTAATTTTAGCTTTGTTAATGTGAAAAATCAAAATACTGTATGATATAATAATATGTGAGAAAATCAGTGGAAAATATATTTACATAAAAAATTCTGCCACAACAATCTTCAAATTTATTTAGTTCAACCAACCATGAGGACCAGATGTTAGATTTTCAGCTTCAAGAATCAGACCCATAGACAAGAAGACCTGGAGCCATCTCAACGTGACAAGCTAAGTAAACTTGAAAGTTTATTGTAATCTTCACTACTCTCAAATCTTCATAAAAGGCTTTGCTTATTAATTATTTGGACTGGGCATTGTTTAAAGTGGACAATAGAAGGAAGAAGGAAAAAGGAGGGGGGGGGGGGGGGGAGATTACAAGCTGCATATGGGTATTGTGCCAAACTTCCAAAACAGTACTTTAAGGATGAAATCTACTCATCAGAAAAATTTTGGACTGTGTGTGCAGGGTATTTCCACATGTTAGTCTGAAATATTTTCTTCTAGCCCTTGTATATCAACATCATAGGATACAGCAGTTAATTGCCAAACTGTTTTATTTGATGATTTTACTAATATAAGTGTTAACAGAACCAGGTCAGAAACTGTACAATGAAGCAAATCGTTTCTGGTTCATAGATATGAGGACAACATTCGGTTGGATTAAAACACATACAGTTATTAAATGGTGACATTCCATCCATTTACAATGGTGGTGGCATGAGTCACATGGAAGGTTTCGAATTTCTAGGGGATGAAGATAGACAGAGAGCTATCGCATAAAGCATATATTCATGCCCTTTTGCAGAAGTTGCACTTATGAAGGAAACTACACCCTTACACTGTCATCACAGTCCACACGCTCTCACATAACATTTTTATGTTTACACACACTTTTTTACAAGAAAATGGCTCTGAGCACTATGGGACTTAACATCTACGGTCATCAGTCCCCTAGAACTTAGAACTACTTAAACCTAACTAACCTAAGGACAGCACACAACACCCAGTCATCACGAGGCAGAGAAAATCCCTGACCCCGCCGGGAATCGAACCCGGGAACCCGGGCGTGGGAAGCGAGAACGCTACCGCACGACCACGAGCTGCAGACTACTTGTTTACAAGTAACTGCAGTTTCCATTCTGTAAAGACAAGAAAAAATGGTTCAAATGGCTCTGAGCACTATGGGACTTAACTTCTGAGATCATCAGTCAACTAGAACTTAGAACTACTTAAACCTAATTAACCTAAGGGCATCACACACATCCACGCCCGAGGCAGGATTCCAACCTGCGACCTAGCGGTCGCAGAACCGCTCAGCCACCCTGGCTGGCAAAGAGGGTGTTATTTTGCAGCATAATTTTTAAAAGCTTCATTAATAAGTAATAAAGTTCATACACTTCAGCCTCAATAGCAAATAATACTTTATGGCATCACATTTTTATTATTATTATTATTAAACAGAAGAGGAAGGGCTGCATTGGTTGTAAATTTTTAATCTGTTTAATGCAGACTGATTGCAGCTACAGCGTAGCTGTCTTCAGTGCTATTATATTCAAATCATGACGACTCATCTAATTAAAATCCCATGTTACCACACTGCCATTAAAGATGATTTAAACTTTTTTGTTATCTGTAATTGCACTGTGATGCCATGTGTGATTTTATTTACTGTGAGTCATCAAGCCTTGGATGTCACTGCAGCTACACAGTAGCTGAAATCAACCTACATTAAAGTTTAAAAATATACAACAGATGATGCCCTACTTCCTATCTTGGACCTCATTAATAAGGTCGTGGAGCACACAGTCCTTGATGGAAATACACCTGAAGATTATTATTATTATTTCTTTACTTTCTCAGACGTTAAGTCTGGTTAAAAATGGAAAGTAACGCGGACCTTGATCAAGCGTCACTTCCTTTTAACTGTACGGTATATGTTATATTGCATTTAGGAACTTTCAGGTAATTGAACATGTATCAATAATTACAGATTTCTGGAGTTGTATATATATGTTTGGCTGTAGCTGTATTGTGTTGATGTACTGGTGGATATTGTGTGGTATGACTCCTGTAGTTGATAGTAGAATTGATATAATGTCAACTTTATCCTGATGCCACATGTCCTTGACTTCCTCAGCCAGTTGGATGTATTTTTCAATTTTTTCTCCTGTTTTCTTTTCTATATTTGTTGGATTGGGTCTGCATATTTCGATTAGTTATGTTAATTTCTTCTTTTTATTGGTGAGTATGATGTCAGGTTTGTTATGTGGCGTTGTTTTATCTGTTATAATGGTTCTGTTCCAGTATAATTTGTTATCATCATTCTCCAGTACATTTTGTGATGCATACTTGTATGTAGGGACTTGTTGTTTCAAAAGTTTATGTTGTAAGGCAAGCTGTTGATGTATTATTTTTGGGACATTGTCATGTCTTCTGGGGTATTCTGTATTTGCTAGTATTGTACATCCGCTTGTGATGTGATCTACTGTTTCTATTTATTGTTTACAAAGTCTGCATTTATCTGTTGTGATATTGGGATCTTTAATAATATGCTTGCTGTAATACCTGGTGTTTATTGTTTGATCCTGTATTGCAATCATGAATCCTTCTGTCTCTCTGTATATATTGCCTTTTCTTAGCCATGTGTTGGATGCGTCTTGATCGATGTGTGGCTGTGTTAGATGATACGGGTGCTTGCCATGAAGTGTTTTCTTTTTCCAATTTACTTTCTTCGTATCTGTTGATGTTATGTGATCTAAAGGGTTGTAGAAGTGGTTATGAAATTGCAGTGGTGTAGCCGATGTATATATATGAGTGATTGCCTTTTGTATTTTGCTAGTTTCTGCTCGTTCTAGAAAGAATTTTCTTAAATTGTCTACCTGTCCATAATGTAGGTTTTTTATGTCGATAAATCCCCTTCCTCCTTCCTTTCTGCTTAATGTGAATCTTTCTGTTGCTGAATGTATGTGATGTATTCTATATTTGTGGCATTGTGATCGTGTAAGTGTATTGAGTGCTTCTAGGTCTGTGTTACTCCATTTCACTACTCCAAATGAGTAGGTCAATATTGGTATGGCATGAGTATTTATAGCTTTTGTCTTGTTTCTTGCTGTCAATTCTGTTTTCAGTATTTTTGTTAGTCTTTGTCTATATTTTTCTTTTAGTTCTTCTTTAATATTCGTATTATCTATTCCTATTTTTTGTCTATATCCTAGGTATTTATAGGCATCTGTTTTTTCCATCGCTTCTATGGAGTCACTGTGGTTATTCAATATGTAATCTTCTTTTTTAGTGTGTTTTCCCTTGACTATGCTATTTTTCTTACATTTGTCTGTTCCAAAAGCCATATTTATATCATTGCTGAATACTTCTGTTATCTTTAGTAATTGTTTGAGTTGTTGATTTGTTGCTGCCAGTAGTTTTAGATCATCCATGTATAGCAAATGTGTGATTTTGTGTGGGTATGTTCCAGTAATATTGTATCCATAATTTGTATTATTTAGCATGTTGGATAGTGGGTTCAGAGCAAGGCAGAACCAGAAAGGACTTAATGAATCTCCTTGGTATATTCCAAGCTTAATCTGTATTGGCTGTGATGTGATATTATCTGAATTTGTTTGGATATTAAGTGTGGTTTTCCAGTTTTTCATTACTATGTTTAGAAACTGTATCAATTTAGGATCTACTTTGTATATTTCCAATATCTGTAGTAACCATGAGTGGGGTACACTATCAAAAGCTTTTTGGTAATCAATGTATGCGTAGTGTAGTGACCTTTGTTTAGTTTTAGCTTGATATGTCACCTCTGCATCTATTATCAGTTGCTCTTTACATCCTCGTGCTCCTTTGCAGTAGCCTTTTTGTTCTTCATTTATAATTTTGTTCTGTGTTGTATGTGTCATTAGTTTCTGTGTAATGACTGAAGTTAATATTTTGTAGATTGTTGGTAGGCATGTTATGGGGCGATATTTAGCTGGTTTTGCTGTGTCTGCTTGATCTTTAGGTTTCAGATAAGTTATTCCATGTGTAAGTGTATCAGGGAATATGTATGGGTCTGCAATGTAACTGTTAAATAATTTAGTTAGATGTGAATATGTTGAGGTGAACTTCTTTAGCCAGAAATTTGCTATTTTATCATTTCCAGGGGCTTTCCATTTGTGCGTAGAATTAATTGCTCGGGTGACTTCATGTTGCAAAATTATCACTTCAGGCATTTGTGGTATCATCTTGTATGAGTCTGTTTCTGCTTGTATCCACCGTGCATGCCTGTTATGTTGTACCGGGTTTGACCATATGTTGCTCCAGAAGTGTTCCATGTCTGTTATGTTTGGTGGATTGTCTATTTTTATGTGTGTGTTATCTATTGTTTGGTAAAATTTCTTTTGGTTTTTGTTGAATGTTTGGTTTTTTGTTTCCTTCTTTTTTCACTTTTTTGTATCTTCTAAGTCGTTTGGCCAATGCTTGTAATTTCTGCTTCTTTTCATCTAATTGCTCTATTGCTTCTTGTTGTGATATTTTACCTAACCTTTTTCGTTTTGTGTCTGATATTTCATTTCTTATAAATTGTGTTTGCTGTCCGTTGTCTTTTCTCAGTTTTTCTATTCTGATCTGTAGCCTGTGTTGCCATGCTGGTTTTGTGGGTTTCTTCTGTGTGTTGGTTGGTTCTGATCTCTGCCTAGTGTGTATATTTAATGTAGTGAGTGCTCCTATATAAACCAGTAGTTGTAACTCTTCCATAGTTGTGTATTCATTTATTTTGTTGTGTTTGATTGTGTTGATAGTTTTTATTGTTGTTTCGACTTGTGGGTTATTTGGTGGTCTATGCAAGAATGGTCTAATGTCTGTATTTGTGTCTTTGTATTGTATATATGTCAACTGAAATTTTTCTTCTATATCTAACACGTGTGTCACTTCATATTCTATTTGTGCTTGTGCTGGTGGCTGTCTTAAGATTTCGTTTTCCTCTGATTGTTTAATTGATACGTGTTGTTCTTTGTTTGTTTGCTCTGGGATGTTTGAGTGCATTACTGTATTTTCTTCTTCTTCTAATTGCACATTATTTTGTTCCAGTATTTGTTGTATTTGTTGTTTGATGTTTTCTAATTCTGACTGGGGTATCCTGTTCTTTTTTATTATTACACGGATCTGATCAGCTAGTCGTTGTTCTGTTAAAAATTTTAATTCCGGGTATCTGGTAATAAATGTTGTGTATACTTGTGATCCGTATCCAGTTGTGTTGGTTCCTAGGTTTGTTGCTTGGTAATAACAGAACATGAGGTGTCGATTAACTTCATCTGACCATCTCACCCTCTGTCTTTGTTTTCCTTCTAGGGTGGTTGCAGGAAGCATATCCTGCAAAACACCTCTATTTGGATTTAAATCATTTTCCAGTTGGCTAGCAGTGTCATTACCATTGTGGGCGGGCATAGGGTTCAAGCGTCGTCCCCGACCATGACGGCGCTTGTCCGAGGCTTCTTTAGTTCTGTCCTGAACCAAGTAATCACACTAAAAGGGGGGTTAGCCCTATTAGTGGTTTGTTCTTTTCGTCGCCTTTTACGACTGGCAGAACATACCGGAGGCCTATTCTTTTCCCGGGCCTCCACGGGGATTATTATTATTATTATTATTATTATTATTATATTATTAATAGAGTAACTTATGTTCTGTGACAAAAATACAAAATTACTGAAATCCCGTGGAATAAAGATAAAACAGCATAAACTAAACAATGTACATACACAGCTTACCCTGCTTGTAACAGTTCATGTTTTGCACGCAGTAAACCTTGCCCAGGAGTAACATCACCAATACCTATTGAAAAGCCCCTATTCATAAGAAAACTGGACGCAATGCGTGCAAGTCGCCACATGGCCTTGGCTGCTGTATCCTCACCCCAGTCACACAGGAGTACATAAAAAATATTGCTTTTTGAACCAGATCCGAGAGTAGATTTGTCCATAGAGCCAGCAAGGAGCTCCGAATTCCGTATCACAACATCTGCGGACATAGATGTTTGATTAGTTAATTGATAATGATACTTAAACTTCTATACAGTAATTAAAATAACAGTTTTAAATTTGAGTTTTCACTGTATTAAAGTTATGCAAAAAACTGCCCTTTCAAAATAACAGCATAGTAGATAAAACAGCAACAAAGAAAATTCCGCAGCAATTTTAGTTTCAAAATGCAGAACATTCTTCCCTAGAAGTCAAGGAGAAAGGGAATGGTATGTAAATCAGTAAAAAGTTGCTGAGGATCACAAAGAACTTTTATGCTGAAAAGGAAACACCAGACATTTGCTGTAAGTGATTTAGGGAAATCAGGCAACAAAATCTACTAAGTAGATTTAAATTTATGAGGATTTTAGATACAAGGTACAGTCAATAACAGCCATGATGAGTTAGTCTAAGATAAATTGAAACTTTTTTTTTAGAAGAAGAAAAGTAAAATACATTAAAAGAAAGTCAGATAATGGTAACAGGTAAAATGAAAATAAGATTGAAGTGAAATTGTCATTGCAGGAAATGGAGAGAGGAAAAAAGATGAACTGTTCATTTTGAAGCATATCATGATACTGTGAGCTTGTGCAGTTTGATTTCCACATGTAAATAGGGCTCCATTCCATACAGTGTGCCTAAACATTGTAACTGCACTGCTAAAACTGGATGTTGCAGTGAAAACAGATGGAGGTTTTATATTTTGTGCTTCTTGGAAAAGTAAGATTTCAGTGTCAGTATGGCCAGAAAAAATATGCCGTAATTCATATCGCTTTAACATACTGCAGCCATTTGATAACGAATATTTTGTTTGAAATCAGTAATGGCAGCAAGGAATAATAAAATAATTTAAATATGTAAACAGTTTAGTGATTGGTAGCTTTTCCTCAACTTACCCGAGATTGGTGTGTCTACGAGTTTCAAGTGGCAGAAGACAAAAATGTTTGAGACAGCAGTAGGTTTCTATCATAAGGCAAATCCTGAGGCTTTCATATATATTACTCGCATCTTCATTCAGAATTATGTACGACTTAAAAAACTTTACGTATGTTAATGTCTCTGTTATTTTTGTAAGTGCGCCCATCTTCAACACAATTTCTAGTTTTGTAATGATGGGGATGATGACAGCTACTTAATTTGTCATCTGAATGTTCCATGCAAAGCAAGAAGGAAGGTTAGAGTTTAGCATCATTTCAAGAACATTCTCATTAGGGAATAATGGGGAAGAAAATTGAGTATGCCCTCTCAAAGGAGCCATCCAGAATTTGCCTTAAGTGATCTAAGGAAATCAGAGAAAATGTTAATCTTGATGGTCTGAACAAGCCATGGATCATAACTGTGATCTCTTGCTATGACGTAAAGCAAGTCAGTTTTAATGTAATACACCTTCTCCATGAAAAAATATAGCAACATTTTGACCATTTACACGATTGTCTTCTTCCTATCCTATTTTTTATCCATTAATTTACGTTTAATAGCTAGCTATGTTCCTTCTCTCTCTCTCTCTCTCTCTCTCTCTCTCTCACTGCATTGTGAAACACACAATTTCAGTTTGTGTTTAAATTTTATTATATTATCTATTAAATTCTTTCCCGCACTGGGTAAATGGTCTATCTTTTTATGTCTGGATACTTAACTGCTTTTTGTGTCCATTAACACCAAGTAAATGTTTAACTTCATAATGAAGTAAATGTACAGTGAGGCTGTTGGCAGTCAGTGTACTCAGTTGTTTAAACAGGTTCCTAAGAGAGGTTCTGGAGTGTTCCCACATATCTTCATTCTGCACTTCTGCACAAGATACACTTACTTTCTCAATCGCAAGTTATCAGAGAATATGATGCAATAACAAATTAGTGAGCGAAAATATGAAAAATAAGTAAACTTTTTATTTCCAAAATCCAATATTGTCTTTAACACAAAAGTTACAGAGCTTAGAAGTTTGAGAAGATGTTAACTTAGAGTTCAGGTTCTTATCAAGACAAACATCGAAGAATTTGGAATATTCTGTTTTATTCACTGATTTACTCTCCTGCATTATTTCTAATGCTGCAGTCAGGTCTAGTGAGTACCAAAATGTGTGTACTATTTTATCACAATTCAAGGACAGTCCATTTCCAGAAAACCAGTTATTAATTTAAATTATAACTGCACGTTGAAGTGTCTTAAGTTTCTCCATTAAGTTGAATTACAAAACTTGCATTGTCACCAAAACCATGTGAGAAAATCAGATATTGGATCTAAATGCATTCAATCACGCAATGACCATACTGGCATTGAAGCAGAAGATGAGAGAGAGAGAGAGAGAGAGAGAGAGAGAGAGAGAGAGAGAGAGAGAGAGCCAAAATACAAAATTCAATTTTCCGAAATTGTTTCATTGCAGAAGATCATAATAACGGCCCTCCACTCAATATCACATGAACACTGAAATGGCAGATGTTGAGATAAATGATCACAGAACTAAAAGCAACTACAATCACTTAGTAGTGAAAATGTCTGAACCAAATGAGAGAATTGGAACATTCTACAGAGATTAAACAAAAGAACTTGTTCCCCTTCTAGCAACAGTAGTTTATCATAGGTCCCTGGAGCAATCAAAAGTAGCTATTGACCAGAAAAAAGTGCAGTACATTCCTGTTTTCAATAAGGGTTGTAGAGCAGATGCACACAATTATAGGTCTACATGACTGATTTAAATCTGTTGCAGACTTATGGAGCATGTTTTATGCCACATATTATGCCATTTTTGGAGAACAAAAATCAGTACAGATTCTACCCACAGTGATCTTTTGAAACACAGCTCATTCTGTTACTTTGTGAGACTCACAGTACTGTAGAGATCGGTGCTCCGGTTGATGAGATGTTCCTTGACTTCAGGAAGGCATTTGACACAGTCCCACACTGCCAGTTAGTGAAGAAATTACAAGCTTATAAAATATCGGACCAGCTTTGTAATTGGATTCAAGGCTTCCTTGCAGTAGAACTCAACATGCCATTCTCGACAGTAATTTCAGGGGTACCCCAAGGAAGTGTGATAGGACCATTGCTGTTTACTAAATAGTCTACTAGAGAACATCAGAATCCTTATAAGGCTGTTTGCAGACACTGCAACTGTCTATACGAAGGCAGTAGCAGTTAGCAGGAAGAGCTGCAAAGGATTGATGAATGATGCAAAGACTGACAATTGAACCTGAATGTGCATACATAGGAGAAGATATCCACTACTGCACAATTAAGCTGTTGATAACAAACTGCTGGAAACTGTATATTTAGTATCTAGGAGTAACCATATGGAGTGGAATGACCACATAAAAAAATTACATGAAAGCAGATGCCAGACAGAGATTCATAAGATGATCCCTAAGGAAATGTAGTTCATCCATGAAAGAAGTAGCTTACAAAACACTCTGTTGACCAATGCTTGAGAAATGCTCATCAGTCTGGGATCCTTACCACACTGGATTAATAGAAGAGATGGGAAAAGTCTAACAAAGACAGCATGTTTCGTCATGGGATTGATATGTCAGCACGAGATCATTATGGAGTTGTCCAAAAAAGCTCCAGGAGCAGAGAGGCACTGTGCATCACAAAGAGGTTTACTGCTTAAATTCTGAGAGAGTATATTCCAGGAAGAATCAGACAACATATTACTTACTCCCACATATATTTTGTAAAATGAGTACAACAAGAAAATTAGAGAATCTAGACCTAAAACAGAAGTTTACTGATAATTATTCTTACCATGCAGCATTCACGAATGGAATGGGGAATGGGAATCAGTTAGTGGTGCTAGAAGTACCCTCTATTACAAACTGTCAGGTGACTTGCAGAGTAATGATAGTTGTAGATGCTTCTTGGATACATGATGGGAGATTTTTTAAATGTAACACAAAAAAGATCAATCCAATACTGATTGCTTTTGTTCAGTTTTAGTCATTATTCTCCAAGGTGAAGATATTATTTCAATACTTAACACACTATGAGTTTCCTGATGCAACACTCCACATCCTTTTAGTTAGATTTCTGATATGAACAGATTAGAAAATCTTTATCAGAATACTATGAGCTGCTGATTCAAATGCTTTTTACATGTCATAGAACATACCAGTCGGCAGTATTTTGTCATTTAAATCTTGTGAATCAGTCATCAAATCAAAAATAGTGTGTGCTATGGTGAGAAACTTTTGCAATCCAAATTGAAACTGACAAAGTACCTTAGTTTGAGAAAGGTATGTTAATGTTCTTGTGTACATAATCTTTTCCACTTCCTTGGAGGAGCTGATAATAGTGAAACTGGTTGGTAACTAATAATATCTATGCCACTACCTTTCTTGTAAATGGGTCTGACATTACCATATTTCAGTCTGTCTGGAAAAATCCCCTTCAATTGTGATGTATTGCATATGTGACTAAATACATTACATATCTGTGAAGCACAACACAATTTTAGTACTATACTTGAAATATTATGTTTTGTGGAGTTTTTGGTGCTGATAAAGTTAATTACACTAGGCCTATTAGTTTTTTTGGCAGCACCTGAAGTAAATATGATTTGTGTGTACATATTTTGGTACTGCTTCTTAGATATACTCTATTGCTTTATCCCATGGATGTCCATCACAATCTTCTGATCTACTTACAGGAAGTTATTATTCAATACATGTACTACCTGACTGTTGCTATTTATTATTTGCTTTATTTTCAGTAACAAACTCTTCACTCTCCTTAACTGATATCAGAGTTTCTCTTTTTACTGTTACCAACATAGATTTAATTTCTTATCCGAATTATTAACTTTGGACATTATAAGCTCAATGGTGCACAACTGGCCATAAGTGGTCATTTATTCCCGTACTGCAGACATAAATGATGGCAGTGAAGTGCCATGCAGTTGCATGTAATCAATACAGTAAGATTTTTCAACATTTCTGATGACAAAATGTTGCCTTTTCATCTACAATTTCATGAGAGTGTGCAACCGACACTCCAACCTTCCA
The DNA here is from genome assembly GCF_023898315.1 of Schistocerca nitens. NCBI lineage: Eukaryota > Metazoa > Arthropoda > Insecta > Orthoptera > Acrididae > Schistocerca > Schistocerca nitens. The sequence goes on along the minus strand of NC_064614.1, from coordinate 708,438,239 downwards.
AGATGATGACATTCATGTTCACAACCTGCGTACATTTCTGGTTTAACAAACATTCATTCACAAACCTTACTGCACCTCGGCTGGAGCACTAAACCATCTGATTTTAATCCTATAGAAAATGTTTGATACAATGTGAATGGTGGGGGAAGGGGCAGAGGTGAAAGATAGCAATCAAATTCCCACAATTACCTTTGGGTTCTAATCATCAATGAGGCTCCAGATGGACATGGCATATCTGTAGAACCTTGTGTACACTCTTCTTCACTGGTTTCAAGGTGTTTTTGAGGCTAGAGATAGTGTTATATGGTATAAGCATGATTTCTCCTGAGGGTGACTAATTTTTGGTAATGCAGGCTTACAAAGATTTATTTTTGCATTTTTAAATACTTCCTCAAGATAGCACAATAATTTCTGCAATATGCAGTCAGGGCTATTTTTCCGTTTATCCTAATGAGTTCATAAGACTTTTTTCCCTTGCACATGGTATTTCGGATCCTTTTTTAATCCAATGTTTTTTCAACATCTCATTAGTTCCATATTTTATTGTGTTCCAGGCAAAGCAGCTTTAGACTGAAAGAAATATATCTACGAACATACCAAATTTAGAATTGACATCTGTCACATTACACACATCCCTCCAGTCAGAATCCTGTAATGCTACTTTGAAGTTTTAAGTTGTCTGTTCATTGGTTGCACTAACTGTTTTGCATGTTACTACTTCACTGTAATCAGGTAAGTTATTAAGAATGGACAGTTTTGTGTCATGGTCAGGGGGCCTATTCACTATCAGATAAGCATTTCTGTCACCGATTAAGTTTACACACAGAAAAATATTGTCTAATATAGTTGGAGTCACAAACGATGGTGGTTGAGGTTAGGCTTATTCTGTGCACCTACATCACACATTTTCCAACACCCAATGAGCAATCAGGAGCAGTCTCAGCACTCTGCTGCGAATGTCATAGCAAATGCGAGCATTAAACTTGATTGTAGAAAGCCATTTAGAAAATTTTTATTCAATTTGTTGAGAGTTGTCAACGGCTGATGTTAGTGGTAAGCGACAAATTCTACACAACCAAGTCAGATACAAAATTTGCAGGATAGAAGCTTTCTTCAAGTGCAAAGAGTGTACTGCAACTGTCACTAGGAACCGGTAACAATGTAATCCCCATCTGTTTCTCGACCTGCATGAACCACCATTATTCATGGATCGGACTACAGTGTACTGCTATCTTGTGTAATTCTGATGGCACAGTTCGCAACAGAAGTCAGGCTGCAAGAGTCAAGTAACATTTTGAAATTGTTTTTAATATGCATGACTTATCTCCTTCAGTGATTGTGTTGATTATTATTATTATTATTATATCTAAAAACAAAGATGATGTAACTTACCAAACGAAAGTGCTGGCATGTTGATAGACACACAAACAAACACAAACACACACACAAAATTCAAGCTTTCACAACCAACAAATGCTTCATCAGGAAAGAGGGAAGGAGAGGGAAAGACGAAAGGATGTGGGTTTTAAGAGAGAGGGTAAGGAGTCATTCCAATCCCGGGAGCGGAAAGCCTTACGTTAGGGGGAAAAAAGGACAAGTATACACTCGCACACACGCACATAGCCATCCGCACATACACAGACACAAGCCTTTACAAATGTCTGCTTGTGTCTGTGTATGTGCGGATGGATATGGGTGTGTGTGCGAGTGTATACCTGTCCTTTTTTCCCCCTAAGGTAAGTCTTTCCGCTCCCGGGATTGGAATGACTCCTTACCCTCTCCCTTAAAACCCACATCCTTTCGTCTTTCCCTCTCCTTCCCTCTTTCCTGATGAAGCAACCGTTGGTTGTGAAAGCTTGAATTTTGTGTGTATGTTTGTGTTTGTTTGTGTGTTTATCAACATGCCAGCGCTTTCGTTTGGTACGTTACATCATCTTTGTTTTTAGATATATTTTTTCCAGGTGGAATGTTTCCCTCTATTATATTATTATTATTATTATTATTATTATTATTATGTGGACTATGAAACTCGCCAGACCTGTTTATTTACAATACATCCAACTGGATAATTGGAAGCCACTTTCAATAAACACAAACACAAAACATTTGAAGATTACTTACATGAATCATTAATGCACAGCTCTTCATTGCTAGTGTATGCCCTTCCCTTGGTTCGTAAATTTGCTTTCACAGGACATTTTTTGTTTGGTCGTAAAATCAGTCCAAAGATCTGTTTTCCAGTCCATAAGGCCATTGGCTGTATATTATCAATAGAGATGAAAGAATTAAATGTCATTTGCAGTTTATGTTCCTAAGAAAATCTTAAATTAACACTCATGGTACAAGTTTAACACTACCAAAAATAAGATACTGCTGAATTTTGAATAAGCAGAAAAAGTTTCATTTTTCTGCATCCCAAATGAAACACACAAAACTTAAGAATTTATAACAGTAATACGCACAGAGAAAAGAGAAGGATCACTCTGGGCTATGAAATGGAAAGTTTGGCAGAGGAAACAAGTTTTGTTTGTACTGTCACCATTTCTTGTATACAGTACTTAACTTCAGGAAACGTAATTACAGTATTGTTGATAAGACCTTTTAAAAGTTGAAAACACTATTCCTAGCTTTTGACACTGTTAGTTCCTTCTTCAGCAAAGAAATTATGATAAATTTAGGGTTAGTTGGAAAGGAATCACTATAGATCTTAACAACAGATAGATCGGCTGCAGCGTAGTGAATTACTCACGAAATCAATGTTGAACAACAAATGTAAGTGAGAAGGCACATCACCCAGATTCTCCAACTCATTATGAAGTACAGAAACTGCTGCCTCAAATGTGCAACTCTGCTCACTATGTCATGGGATGCAAAGAGTGGCATCACAGCAGCAACACAGTCATTGGAACACTTGAAGTACAAAACCAGGTTGCTTGGAGTGACAAGTGTTTTTTTTTTTTTTAAAGCAGAATTTCAGTATATTAGAAAGACACAAGACAACACATTCCACTTACCCACTGGGCACTGTTCAATTAGGTGGTGAAAGTATTCTCATGCATGCAACATTTACACAGGCTGATTGGGGCCTCTGATAGGGCTTGCTTCATCTCTCATCGGCAAACAATACTGAACCTACTATCCAACTGCGTGCATCTGCTTGTCCACCTACAGCACAGTGCAGCTAGCCCATACATTCAGCAAGACAGTGGATCACACAACAATACTCAGAATGTGTCAGAATAGTTCAAGGAGCACTACACGGAAATTAAAGTTCTTGGGTGGCTACTGCAGGTCAACTTACCTCAGTCCCATCAAGCACCTTTAGGCCAACCAGATATGCATATTTCTGACATAGCTCCAACCAGTTTATATTTTTTGTTGGGGGTGGCTGAGAGGTCCTGCACCTTTTGTGTCTTGTAGAGTCCACACCATAATGTGTCACAACCATCATTTGAATGAAAGAGGTTGATATACATTACTACGTATGTTTAATTCAATTGCATATTTCACTCATCACTGGGAGTCACAGACATACAAAGACATACTGCCTTAAGTTATGATTGCGTGGTCTTAAGTGCCTCGCCACGGTTCCCGCGCGGCTCCCCCCGTCAGAGGTTCAAGTCCTCCCTCAAGCATGGGTGTGTGTGTTGTCATTAGCGTAAGTTAGTTTCAGTTAGATTACATAGTGCATAAGCCTAGGGACCGATGACCTCAGTGGTTTGGTCCCATAGGAATTTACCACAAATTTCCAAAAATTTCCCTATGTTACGCAATATGCCATAAGAAAAAGAAAATGCACATCTTTGAAAAGCTTGGTCATTAGAAGTGAGGTGGAAATACAATGTTTTGTACTGATCCAGTTCAGTTGAGTTAATTTGCTGGTTCCAAAGTTGCAGTCATTATTGTACCAAGTGTTGTGGTCTATGCAGTTATTTGTTAGCAGAGATTAATGATTACTTTACAATTATTACCTACAGGAAGATAAACACATGGAAAAATGAAACAACATATTATTTACATGTGAAGAAAAGAGAGATTTACAAGACATCTGTGTCTAATTCCCTCAGTATTTCCCTACATCCTATTAAGAAGATGTTCATTACCAAAATGATAACATCGATGCACACCTTTGCAGAAGGATAAGTTTTGCCTCTTAGGATATATAAGTTGGGTTGTTGTTCTTAAGATAAAGGCACTGACTCAATATATAGTAATTGTAAGTGATTATGAAACATCCATTTGCATTATAAGCAATGCCATTAACACGCTGCTATCTCGAATATGGCCAAACACAAGGTGTGACTTCTGATACCTCAAACTTTTTAAATCAGCTACCTCTTCATATACATAAACTCAGAAGATATTTGCATCATTATGACTTGCTCAATGAAACCAGTATAACTTTTTACTCTTCAGTGGAGAATACATTGTTATGAAACTTCCAGATATGTTAAAACTGCTTGTAAGACTTGTATTTAAACCTAGACACTTGCACTCATAAGCAATTATTTTACTGGTTATTACTGAAACTTGGCAGGTTGGAACAGACACACAGATACACATAAGGTATCTACAAAAATACCAAATGTGATGCAAAAGGCCAGTAATCCTTGTGAATGCTAAAAACACAATAAAGTCCTTTCTAAGATTTTCTCAGTGCAAGTGATTAAAATGGTATGTTTTTGGGCTTTTAACTGAGATTAAAATCTTATTTTTGCACAAAAAATTTTCAATGTATATTCACTAGAAAGTAATAAACAACTTTTTCAAGACCATACATTATGACAAACTCAGTACTATAAGTATTTTACTTACAAAATATACTGTACATCATTTATCAAAATCAACACTGACTGCATGTACATTCAATTACTCAATATTTTGACAGTTTGTGTTAATTACAATCATTTTAGCTCAGTTTTAGGAGAACAAAACAGAAATCTGATTCAGAGAGGGAAGAATGCAAGTGGACTTTCGTAGTCATTCAGCATAAAGTTATAGTTGAAGGTATGGTTCCACTGCAGCAGCTGTGGCATCACAAGCTGTGCAGCAATAGCTATTTGCCTGTCAGGTAGTATTCTCTTAATGTAACTAAATGCAACTTTTCCAAAAGCACTTTTGTAGTGACGCAAAAGCAGAGACAACAAATCAGTGTGTGACTTGAATGTCTGGCAGAGCAGAGAATGGAATATTCATAGTCTAAGCTCACACTGAAAATCACATTTTTCCAGTAAGCCTACTGGCATATCAAACTATTGTCACTGATATCCATTTCTATTTTGATTTTCAAATGTTGTTTCTGTATTAAGTGTTTCAGGTCACGGGAACACTTAATTACTGTCATTTTCCTATTTACCTGATCACTGTGTAACACCCTAAAAAGTTTGTGCTTCTATTACAAAAGCAATTTTTGTATGTACCAACTTGAATTGAGTACTAGAATGCAAGTGGGAACCAACCCACATAGAAAAGGATGGGTTGTTTTGGGGGAGGAGACCAGACAGCAAGGTCATCGGTCTCATCAGATTAGCAAAGTCAGCCGTGCCCTTTTGAAGGAACCATCCTGGAATTTGTCTGGAGTAATTTAAGGAAATCACAGAAAACCTAAATCACAATAGCCGGACACAGGATTGAACCGTTGTCCTCCCCACTGCGACACCTCGCTCGGTCATAGAAAAGGAAGTGAGATATTTTGAGTTTTATTGTGACTCAAAGCTATTCCAAAATTTTTCATTGTACTGTGAAAGAGTAAATATTTATATATCAAATAATGGAAAATCCAAGATGGAATGTAAGAATATTATGAAAAGGGAAAGTTGCTACTCACCATACGGTGGAGATGCTGAGTCGCAGTTAGGCACAACAAAAAGACTGTCACAAATAGGCTTTCAGCCAGCAAAGTCTTCATCAAAAACACAAACACAAACAAACAAACAAACACACACACACACACACACACACACACACACAAAACTGCAGTCTCTGGCAACTAAAGCCACATTGTGTGGCTTCAGTTGCCAGAGACTGCAGTTGTGTGTGTGCCTTTCTGTTGGCCTAGATGCAACTCAGAATTTCTGTTATATGATGGGCAGAACTTTCCTTTTCATAATATCATTACAAATTATTTATATATAGTGGAATAATAAATTATTGCAGTAGTATCTACATATGTCAATAACTTACTTTTAACAATTTGTAGGTTAGCATCCTTCTGCATTTTAGCACACAATTTTTTGCATGAAATACACTTTCAGAAACGTAATCTTTACAGATGACCTCAGCTTACATGCACCAGTGAAACAGAATTTTTTAAATGGTTGAAATAATTAACTCAAAAATAAAGTACAAATAATATAAATACTGATAATGAAATCTGATCATAAATAACACTCAGTGTTGTAGGTTTGCACAAAGAAAGTAACTTCAGCATTTATTACTCATTGTAAACTCTTCAACAAATAAGAATTTCTCTCTGTCTCTTCCTGTCATTTGAATACATTACTGTTCTCGGTGATACATACTTTCAATATTGTTGGTGGTGGCAAATCAATATGCATGTTTGTATCACTTCCAGCCAAGAGAGTTGCTGCTAACTGACAAGCCTGGCCTCTGTCTAGAAAATTATCTTTCTGTGTAAGTAGATAGGCTCCAGTGATGAAATCTTGTGTGGCAGCTATAAGTAGTTCTCCATTGCGAGGTGTCACGAGATTTGATTTGTTCTGAAAGAAATATTTCAAACAAATGAAATTTTAAAATTTAGTACATAGAACTGAAATTGTTTTCTCTGACAAATGTACTGTAGATTGTGAAAATGCATTTCAATTCAAAGCTTTATCTGTAAGTATCCCGTGTTAGATTTTATCTTTTCCATGGCAGACTAATACGAATTAAACTTTCACTAATAATGTCCACAATAAAAATATTGTCCCTTGCCATGGTGGCACATAATTCTCCATTTACTAGTCAGTATGCCTAATCAAAAGCCAAAACAACAACATTTGAGTTTAAGTATGACCATACTGTGACTTCTTTTAGACTGCATTAACTCACATTTACTGTTATGTAGAAGCAAAGTGACATCATGAAGTCATAGTTCACTGCCTACTATATTTAAAAAGTACAAATGTGTATGGAACTGCTGAACTAAATTGTATTTTCAGCACACAGGACACAAATTGGCTTGTTTACAAAATGATTTAGTGTATTTTTAAATATCGTGAATCTTTTGGTTCACAATGCTACTTTGCTTCTGCCTAATATTGATTGTGGTCTAACATAAATCACAGCACAATACATAAAATTGAAAAGCTATTGGCCTAGTTGTCTTCTCAGCTTCTGATTGCAATTTCGAGATATGTTACTACTATCAGCAGATTGTAATAGTAATCACTAACGGACCTTCAGCTGGCCAATTTTAAAATAAATGTGTCATATAATTATTTAGTAAAATAGAGCCTACTGCACTGGTCAGAGTTAGGTGAAAAAAACAGTTTATACAATAAGTTTACAACTGAAAGCTACGATAAAGCCAAGTATAGAGTAAGTCTACATCTGGCAAATCAGCATATGTATATAATCTTTGAAGATGAGGAACAGTATACAAACACATAAAAACAGGATGATCAACAACACAAATGAAGAAGAGGCACTACATCTAGCAAAAAGATCACCAAATGTAATATGTAACAATATTATGAGGAGGATGGTTGTTATTCACCATACAGTGGAGATGCTGAGTCACAGACAGGCACAACAAAATGACTCTCACAATTCAAGCTTTCGGCCATTAAGGCCTTTGTCAACAATAGCCGCATGTGCGCACACACACACACACACACACACACACACACACACACACACACACACACGACTGCAGTCCACCAGTGCATGATGGGAGTGGTGACTGGGTGGCGGTAAGGAGGTGGTTGGTGGGGTGGGGGGGGGGATAGTACGGTAGCGGTGGCAGACAGTGAAGTGCTGTAGGATACACATAGGGCAGAGGAGAAATGGGAAGGGAGGGGGTGGGGGAGGTAAGTAGCGGAAAAGAAGAGAAATTAAAAATTGGGTGTTGTGGTTGAATGACGGCTGTGTAGGGCTGGGATGGGAACAGGGAAGGGGCTGGATGGGTGAGGACAGTGACTAACAAAGACTGAATCCAAAAGGGTTATGGGAACATAGGATGTATTGCAGGGAAATTTCCCACACGCAATTAAGAAAAATTGGTGTTGATGGGAAGGACCCATATGGCACAGGCTTTGAAGCAGTCATTGAAATTACGGATACCATGTTTGGCAGTGTGTTCAGCAACAGGGTGGTCTACCCGTTTCTTGGCCAGAGTTTGTCGGTGGCCATTCATGTGGACAGACAGCTTGTTGGTTGTCATGCCTATATAGAATGCATCACAGTGGTTGCAGCTTAGCTTGTAGACCACATGACTGGTTTCACAGGTAGTCCTGCCTTTGATGGGATAGGTGATGTTAGTGACCGGACTGGAGTAGGTGGTGGTGGGAGGATGTATGGGACAGGTCTTGCATCAAGGTCTATTACAGGGGTATGAGCCATGAGGTAAGGGATTGGGAGCAGGGGTATATGGATGGACGAGTATATTGCGAAGGTTCAGGGGACAGCAGAATACCACTGCGGGATGGGTGGGAAGAATAGTGTGCAGCACGTTTCTCATTTGAGGGCACCACAAGAGGTAATTGAAAACCTGGCAGAGAATGTAAGTGAGTAGCTCCAGTCTTGGTTAGTACAAAGTTATGAGGCGAATGCTCCTCTGTGGCCGGACGGTGGGAGTTTGGGAGGTGGTGGGAGACTGGAAAGATAAAGACACATGAATTTGTTTTTATACAAGGTTGGGAGGATAATTACGGTAAGTGAAGGCTTCAGTCAGCCCCTCAGTATATTTAGAGAGGGACTGCTCATCACTGCTGATGCAATGACCACGGGTGGCTAGGCTGTACGGTATGGACTTCTTGGTATGAAACGGGTGGCAGTTATTGAGGTGGAGGTACTGTTGGTGGGTAGTAGGTCTGATGTAGCAGAGGTACTGATGTAGCCATCTTTCAGGTGGAGGTCAACATCCAGGAAGGTGGCTTGTTGAGTTGAGTAGGACCAGGTGAAGCAAATGGGGGAGAAGTTAATAAATGAAAAGCACCAGTTTGCTTTTGTTCTACAATATTACTTTTATTGTTAACTGGTTTTTGGCTTACATGGCCAAGGGATAAGTTGTTGAGGTTCTGGAGGAATGTGGATAGGGTGTCCTCATCTTTGATCCAGATAACAAAGATGTCATCAATGAATCTGAACCAGGTGAGGGAATTATGATTCTGGGTTTTTAGGAAGGACTCCTCTAGATGGCCCATGAATAGGTTGGCATAGGATGGTGCCATGTGGGTGCCTGTAGCCATACCCCAGATTTGTTCGAAGGTAATGCCTTCAAAGGAGAAGTAATTGTGAGCGAGGATACAAGATACAGATGGTAAGGGCGACTAGGAAGAAGGTTGTTGCTTTGGAATCCAAAGGGCATTGGGAAAGATAGTGTTCAATAGCGGTAAGGCCATGGGCATTAGAAATGTTAGTGTATAGGGGGGTGGCATCAATAGTGACGAGCAGGGCACCATGTGGTATGGGGACAGAAACTGTTGAGAGTCATTGGAGGAAATGGTTGGTATCTTTCGTATAGGAGGTTAGGTTCCGGGTAACAGATAGAAGGTGTTGGTCTATGATAGCAGAGATTCTCTCAGTGGGGGCACAGTAACTGGCCAAAATGAGGCATTCTGGCTGGTTGGTTTTATGAACTTTATGAAGCATGTAGAAGGCAGGAGTGCAGGGAGTGGTAGGATTAAGTAGAGAGATGGACTACGGAGAGAAGTTCTGGAATGAACTTAAGGATTTGAGTAGTGACTGGGGATCCTACTGGGTTACTGGAATGGAGTCACTGTGGCCAGATTTGTAGGTGGAAGTATCCGACAGCTGGCAGAGACCTTCCTTGTGGTTCAAAACAAAAGGTGGAGCCTTTGTCTGCAGGTAGGATTATACGGTTGGGATCAGTTTTTAGATGGTGGAATGCGGTTCTTTCTGTGGATGTAAGGGTAGTTTGCATGTTGAGGGATTTGGGGAATGATGGTGAGGCAAGGTTTGACGTTAAGAAATTCTGGAAAGTTAACACGGGGTGGTTTGGGGGCAATGGGGCATTCACAGTTGGATGGAGGAGTGAACTGAGTTAGGAAAGGTTCAATATTGGTCTTTGGTTGAGTCTGATTGGTAAGGTTGGTGGCGAAGAAGTGTTTCCACTGTAGGGACTGGGAGAAGGACAGAAGGTCTTTAACAAGTCCTGCATGATTGAATTTGGGAGTGGGGCAAAAAGTGAGGCCTTTGGAAAGGACTAATATTTCTGTGGGGATAAGGCTTCTGGAGGAAAGATTCATGACTGTGTTGCGGGTCTTTTTAAAATCTGGATTCTGTGTGGTGGGGGGGGGGGGGGGGGAGGGGGGGGGGAGATTTGGGAGATTTGGAGGATGGGGTAAGTGTAGTGTGTCTGCAAGACAGGGTCTGTCAGCTATCAGGGAGCGTGGGGGAGGTTTGAAGGTCATGGACAGTGGTACTCCAAGGCAGGAGTAGGAAGTGAGCAGGGTGGAGAGCTTTTTGAGGTAGCATTCCTGTAGAGGAAGAGTTTCAGTGTGTGTTATGGGTTCCAGGAATTTGGGATTGCATAGCAGGAGAATTTTGCAGATGGAGAGAAGGTACTGCAAGGAGGGTTGGGTTTGGTTGATACCGATTTGCAGGACTACGTTGGTGAGGGCTAAGGACTGTCAGAATCTGAACAGTGGAGGTCATTGTGGAAGGAGAGGTGGCAGCCAGAGATGGGCAATTCATTAGGAGGGATTCCGTGAGCAAAGCAACAAGGCAGGAACAGTATGTGAGACTAGAATCTGGCTAGGGATGTGGAAACTTTTCTGTACTGATGCAGATGGAAAGGGCAAGGATCCATGGTGGTGGGAACAATGCGGAAAATTACGCAAATAATGTTGAATTACATCCGAAAAATTTTGCAAAAATACAGTCAAATATGTGTGAAAATTCACAAAAAGGAGCAAGATAAAATCTAAGGGAGTCGACGATAGCGAAGGTAAAAACTCACAAAAATTGGCACGAAGTCACAAGGATCAAAGAAAAGAATAACTAATAAAAAACATATTATTGTGGGTAGTGGGTCTGATGGTGGATAAGTGTGAAGAAGGGGGACGGCAGATGTGACTGGATGGTGGAATTAGTGGGTGCGAACTGGGATAGAACAGAGAAAGTGTGGGGGTGGGGAGGGGTTTGTAGGATGAGATACAAGATCGTGTGGCACCAGAAAGGTGCAGGAGTTAACATACAAAAATACGGGAAGTGACACTGGGAGAGTGATCAATTTGAAAATATAGGATTAATTATATTGGCAGGAGTAATGTGGGACATAAGATGCTGCACCAACAGTGTAGTCTTGTAGCTGTCTAACCTGCAGCACTTCACTGTCCACCACCCGCACCACATTATTCTTCCTCCTTCCCGCCCCAGCCTCCTCCTTACTCCCACCCAGTCGCCACTCTCATCATGCATTGGTGCTGCAACTCGCAGTGTGATTTCAGATGGCTGAGACTGCAGTAGTGTGTGAGTTGTGTTTGCACGTCCACGTGTGTGTGTGTGTGTGTGTGTGTGTGTGTTTGTTTTGCTGAAGGCCTTAATGGCCGAAAGCTTTAATTGTGAGAGTCTTTTTGTTGTGCCTATCTTTGTTGTGCCTATCTGCGACTCAGCATCGCTGTATGGTGAGCAGCAACTTACCTACTCATAATATTGTTACATTCCATCCTGGATTTTCCAAATGTCATATGTATTTAGTTTAGAATTGCTGTAATGTATAAAGGGAAGAAAACTGGTAATTTTTAGCAAATTCAATATGTAACACTGTAAGGATCTCATAGAGCTGAAGGAGGACATTAATCAACAAAGGGAACACTGTGAAGAAAGTACCATGTACATAACAGAACTGATAGAATAAGTGCCATGAGATACTTGCAAATCTAGGAAAGGCAACAATAATGAATGAGTACACATGTATAGAAAACACACAAGGGCTGCAGCAGGAAGTAGCGAATATGTCTAAGAAAATTACAGAAGGTAAAAGAATAAGCAATGCCATGAAGGGCCAAGTTTCCAGGAAATGTTTGATACTGTAAAAACCCTTGCCTTAATGCTATAATTACTTTCACATTCACAAAATTGTTCCTAATTCTTGTGTTGATGAACTATATGACTTTAAAAATGCAGTATACAAGTTTAAGTCAGTTTGTGATAGAAAAATTTGAAAGCTACAAAGCGGAACATGGCTGGTGGACAGTCTTTTTTCCATTTGCTATTTCTGCTGAACAACTTATGGGGTAAGCATGATATATGGAACGGAGCGTGCAGCTGACAACAGTTCCAGTCAAATAATACAATGCAGTGTGCAACATGTGCAGCTTGAGACTTTTAAGCAACGAGAGCTGTTCAGCACAACCAGACACAGTTGATCCAATGGAGCAACAACAGGTTGGCAGAAGAGCACTGCATAGGAATATGGCACTAGTGAACTCATCTGGCAGCAGGCAGCAGGAGTTGTGTGTAAAATGCAATAAAATGAAAGAGTGGTTTGGGAGGGGCACATAGAATAGAGGAAGAGAGAGACTGCAGAAAGAAGGCTGTGAGTATCAGACGAGTAAAGCTGTTATCACGGTGTAGGAGGGGTGTTGGAGGTAGATGTGTAGCAAAGGCTAGCAGGCATAGAGACTAGATGGATTACAGGATCAAAGGACCTGTTACAAACACAGTAGCTTTCTTACCATAGTATCATCTCTGAATATCACTGTACCTTTAATACAATTATCTTTAAATCTTCCAATTCTGTTATTCCCAATCCCTCACCATTCTAATACTAGAGAAACAGATAACTTTGGCACAGGCATCTATGAATCCCCATCTACTCCCTCTGTAAGATACTATTTCTATGCATTCACAACTATCAATAATTTATCTGCCAAATCAAAACCTTTGCCCTCCAATATTTGTAGCAGCATTCCTGACACCAGTATATTTCCAATTTACTGGCATTCTATTCTGACTTGGACTACCACTGCCCAACAATACCTATCTACCCCTAGCGAACCCCATCATCACTCCCTCATAGATGGAAAAGTCAGCAAGCAAGGTATTGCCTTGCTGGTGTTTTCCATTTGCCACAACCCCCAAAACCCTGTAATAGTAGCAACCAAACAAACCCAAAATGCTGTTGTCAATGTATCTATCAAATAACTCAATTCTACAGGAGTTTCAGACCTAGCCAAATGCTTCACGCTCAGCCCTACACCAGCGTTCAGTCACACTGAACTCATCAAATATCTGCTCTTCTCCTCTTAATCCCTCCAGAGGACACCATTTTTTGCCACTTACCCCTCAAATCAAAGCCAACCAAAATCAAATCTAAATCCTCTCCCAGGTTTGTCTCTTCAACTAATCAACTGACTCAAATGACAAACTGGCCAACTGACACACTTCCCCTTTCCCCACTCCCATATAACGACCTCCTGGTTACCTCCAACGATTCCTTACCACCAAATTGGACTCCCCCTCATTCTTCCATCCCTTCCCAATAACACATTCTTCTTTCAAGATGAAATTCAGGGAGTGCATGACAAAATGTATCCAATTTTGACATTTTCACCTAAAAGCTTTGACACAGTGATACTATTCAAGAAGTCTTGCTGAACCTCCAAATCCTACTCACATCCTTAGGCCCATCGCAGAATCTCTAACCTGAATCAATCTCCCTCCTTTCCCAACTAACCCTCTGCAAACTCAGTTTCTACATGTTTGTCATAATCCACATATCTAATCAACCTAATCATTCTGGAGCCACACTGTAGCTTGTAATGTTATGTGTGCCTCACTGCTTTTTTTTAAACTAATTTGTGTCTGATTTTATTCTGAGAAGCTCAGTAATGTATGTAAATACCGTAAATGTAAATGTGATTCAAAAAGTACTTGAAGTGAAGTGAAACACAGCTGGACAGCAAGAAACTCCTTAGAGCGCAATCCCCGCAATGATAGTATTAGAGAATCTTTGAGTATGGACTCTACATTTAAAAAAAAAAAAAGAAAACAATTGATTTATTTAAAAAGGAACTGTTAATCTGTATCTTGTGGAAAGCGGACGTGTTGCTGGGTCGTCGCACAGAATATATTGTTACATTTAATGAAAATTGATACTTTAGTGATAAAACTGAGTAAAGTATGTGTAAGAGTTGCCAAACATTTATGTATACAATTCTCTGGAAGTGAAGAATAGAAATATCTTGGTTTTGGAAAAGTAGGTGAACTTAATTGTCGTCGCCGTCTATCAATCAACAGAATTGTAAGTGTACAAAGTTCACTAAAATACAGGAAAAGAAATGCATTCTCTATAGTTTTCATTCAATAAGTAACAACCTCTCATAATTTCTTAATTACAGTAATTGGAATATGTTCTTGAACAACAGCATGGTGCTGAACTCCACTGACCAATTTTGATGTAGCAGGACGTGTAGTTTGAAGGAAGTTTGTGTGCTAAGCAATCTCCTTTTCTCATGAAAATCAGATTGCTGTTTGATCTTATTTACTTACAACAGTGGTCCCTTAGGTATGAAAAGCTACGAAAACTTGGGGTCAAAGCTATCCGCAATACGGCCAAGTAACTAACAGAGTTGTATTTTAAACCTTAAAGAACAATAACTTCCTCCAAATTGTGATACATCACCAACTAGTGCAGAAGCTGATCATTCAAGGAGGCAGCAACCAAAATTCAGGTACCAGTTATGACTTCAAGTAAAAATCTCAATCAAAAATCTCTCTCTCTCTCTCTCTCTCTCTCTCTCTCTCTCTCTCTCTCTCTCTCCAAACACATATATAAATATTCATATTATTATTATTAAAAAAAGTTATTTTATAAGCTGATTAATGTATTCCTACATAAAGAATCTGAGCACTTGCTGATGCACACCTTCAAATCACTGTCTACAGCCTAGCTTCTCACAGCAAAGACATCTCTTGACAATCCCAACCCCTTTACCCTCTGAATCCCAACTTAACACTGTTGATTTCACCTCCCTTCGCACCAACATCCCACATGGCTTTGTTCAACCCAACTAGTACACCACCTTCCCAGACACTGATCTCCACCTCTCCAATGGTTGCATATAAAACTCAGTCCATATGAAGCTCACTAACTAACAACAGCACCCGCATGTTGAAAGCCCCGTCCCTTCCAAAGTAAAAAGTCCTTTCCGTATAGCCTGAACACCTGTGGAGAGCACATTTGTAGCAACAATGAGTTGCTTGCCCAATATGCTGAAAATCTTTGTAAGTAGTCTAACAATGACAGTAATCAATTACTGATAATATACAGTAAATGAATAGATAAAAAATCTACTCCCCAAGTGGCATCAGGGAACCACACACACAAAAGGATTTAACTTTCACAAGCTGTTGGAGCCAGTGGCTCCTTCTTCTGGCAGAAGAGTTGAAGGGGAAGGAAGAGGGGTGAAGGGAAAGGACTGGAGAGATTTAGGGAAAGGGGCATAGTTCAGAAAAATCACCCAGAACCCCGGGTCGGGGAAGAATTACCAGTTGGGATGAGAAGGAAAGACTGAATCTGTCCTCTAGATTTTTTATCTATCCTTTTACTAGGTAGTCTGTAGTTTCATTAAGACATATGATCTTACATATAACTCAGCAAAATGTTCAGAATGTGTCATAACATTATACATTTAATAAACTGGAATGACACAAGATGCCAAAATCATGAAAAGTATAAGGTAGGGCAACTCACTGTCGCCATTAACATTTAATTTGTATATTAAAAAGGTAATGAAGGAAACAAAGAATAATCTTGAAGTGGGAGTTGTTTGTCACTGGCAAAAAGCCAGCATGATATAGCTGACTGATGACACCGAAATGGTTGCTAAAACTATAATAAACAAGAATTGAGCTGGGTGCTTAATGAAACATAACTTGTGTTGGTTGGTGGCTAAAATGTGTACAAAAAAAAACATAACATCATAAGGTGCAGAGCATGTGGACACGATAGATGGTAAAATGGTAGAACTGATAAAGAAAGAAGATTCAAAAAGAGACATTATAGTAAGTGTTGTACATAGCAAAAGAGCTTTTATATATTTGAAGCAAAACATAATTTTTTTGCAAATAAATTTTTATTATGTTTACCGGTTTACTGATAAACATAATAAAAAGTTTATTTGCAACAGATGACTGAAATTTATTCTAAAAAATAATACTACAGTTGCTGAAAATTACATTCGTGAATAAAATAAAAAATATAAATTGTAAAACCAGAAGAGATTCATGAATGTTATTTTTGGAATTCAGCTCTGTATGCATGCAAACATGGGCAACGAGGAAGACAGAAATGAAACAATTCGAAGCCGTTGCAGTATGGTGTTACAGGAGACTGTTTCACTTCAGTTGGAAAAAGAATGAAGACATCCTACAATGAGTAACAAGAAGAAAAGTCTAGTAAAAACACAATGAACTGAAGAGAGAGACTGGATGGGCACACATCGCACCACGAGTCACTGCTGAGAACTGTAGCTTAAGGGTTGATGAAAGTGGAAAATCACAGGGGCATGAATAAATATGAACATAACCAGATTGTTGATGATGCAGGATGCAGTATTTATAGTGAAATGAAGAGGATAGCCGGAACATAGTAGATCTGGGCTACTGAATCAAACCCACTCTGGGCTCATGTCCGGAACAACAAGAAGTAAATAGTTACTGTTTCAGCTAGTGCTCCTGTGATGTGTAAAATCAATTAACAGAACTATCTAACTGTATATTGTTGTTGTTGTTGTTGTTGTTGTTGTGGTCTTCAGTCCTGAGACTGGTTTGATGCAGCTCTCCATGCTACTCTATACTGTGCAAGCTTCTTCATCTCCCAGTACCTACTGCAACCTACATCCTTCTGAATCTGCTTAGTGTATTCATCTCTCGGTCTCCCTCTACGATTTTTACCCTCCACGCTGCCCTCCAATGCTAAATTTGAGATCCCTTGATGCCTCAGGACATGTCCTACCAACCGATCGCTTCTTCTAGTCAAGTTGTGCCACAAACTTCTCTTCTCCCCTATCCTATTCAGTACCTCCTCATTAGTTACGTGATCTATCCATCTAATCTTCAGCATTCTTCTGTAGCACCACATTTCGAAAGCTTCTATTCTCTTCTTGACCAAACTATGTATCGTCCATGTTTCACTTCCATACGTGGCTACACTCCATACAAATACTTTCAGAAACGACTTCCTGACACTTAAATCTATACTCGATGTTAACAAATTTCTCTTCTTCAGAAACGATTTCCTTGCCATTGCCAGTATACATTTTATATCCTCTCTACTTTGACCATCATCAGTTACTTTACTCCCTAAATAGCAAAGCTCCTTTACTACTTTAAGTGTCTCATTTCCTAATCTAATTCCCTCAGCATCAACCAATTTAATTTTACTACATTCCATTACCCTCGTTTTGCTTTTGTTGATGTTCATCTTATATCCTCCTTTCATGACACTGTCCATTCCGTTCAACTGCTCTTTCAAGTCCTTTGCTGTCTCTGACAGAATTATAATGTCATCGGCGAACCTCAGAGTTTTTATTTCTTCTCCATGGATTTTAATACCTACTCCGAATTTTTCTTTTGTTTCCTTTACTGCTTGCTCAATATACAGATTGAATAACATTAGGGAGAGGCTACAACCCTGTCTCACTCCTTTCCCAACCACTGCTTCCCTTTCATGCCCCTCGACTCTCATAACTGCCATCTGGTTTCTGTACAAATTGTAAATAGCCTTTCGCTCTCTGTATTTTACCCCTGCCACCTTCAGAATTTGAAAGAGAGTATTCCAGTTAATATTGTCAAAAGCTTTCTCTAAGTCTACAAATGCTAGAAACGTAGGTTTGCCTTTTCTTAATCTTTCTTCTAAGATAAGTCATAAGGTTAGTATTGCCTCACGTGTTCCAACATTTCTACGGAATCCAAACTGATCTTCCCCGAGGTCCACTTCACCCAGTTTTTCCATTCGTCTGTAAAGAATTCACGTTAGTATTTTGCAGCTGTGACTTATTAAACTGATAGTTCGGTAATTTTCACATCCGTCAACACCTGCTTTCTTTGGGATTGGAATTATTATATTCTTCTTGAGGGTATTTCGCCTGTCTCATACATCTTGCTCACCAGATGGTAGAGTTTTGTCAGGACTGGCTCTCCCAAGGCCATCAGTAGTTCTAATGGAATGTTGTCTACTCCCGGGGCCTTGTTTCGATTCAGGTCTTTCAGTGCTCTGTCAAACTCTTCACGCAGTATCTTATCTCCCATTTCGTCTTCATCTACATCCTCTTCCATTTCCATAATATTGTCCTCAAGTACATCGTCCTTGTATAAACCCTCTGAATGCATTTACATCGATTGGATGAACGTTATGGAAACAAACACTCGAAACCGACGTTTCACGTAAGTCACATGCAACGAAAATCTGCAACGCAACCATCTGTGTGTGGCGTGTTTGTAATTATGTTTTATTTATATTTTAGGACAATTAATCTATAAAAACACACCAAATGTAGAAAGAAAGCGTGTAAACCGTCTGATGATGAATCGCAACGGTTTCCTTTGAATAAAGGAACTCAAAGTAAATTTGTGGCTGGTTGCTGTCCTAACACCATCAACATTTGTCTTCAAAAACAGCCACGGTCTCCAACATGTCATCATATGACAAAATTGCACTCTATATACTCCTTCCACCTTTCTGCCTTCCCTTCTTTGCTTAGAACTGGGTTGCCATCTGAGCTCTTGATATTCATACAAGTGGTTCTCTTCTCTCCAAAGGTCTCTTTAATTTTCCTGTAGGCAGTATCTATCTTACCCCTAGTGAGACAAGCCTCTACATCCTTACATTTGTCCTCTAGCCATCCCTGCTTAGCCATTTTGCACTTCCTGTCGATCTCATTTTTGAGACGTTTGTATTCCTTTTTGTCTGCTTCTCACTGTATATAATACAAGTAAATTAGGGTAGAAGTAGTTCTTAGCATGCGTAACCTTTAATGTGACATTGCGTATTTTCAAATTTAATTTTGCTTTTAATATTTTCTATTCCTTTTTGCTTACTTTTTCCTCTTTGAAACTATTCTAATGTATACCAACCCCCATAAGAATCAAGGCCTCAGCACGAGCCTCTTCTGTCTGCGGCAAATGGAGATTCATTTCATCACCATCAAAATCAGCATTGTATGGTGTACAGACACATTCATTAAACCTGTAAAAAACAAAGCATCTAATTTTTCTTAAAGGAGCTGAACAAGTACTTGCACTTCTTAAAAAAAGAAAACATACCTGAATGTCCTGTGTTCAAGAACTTTGGCTCTGTGTGACATGATACTTAATTTGTGAAGACTAGGTTGCCGATTAAACAGTACAATGTCTCCATCAACAAGATGCCGCTCCACTATATCACCAGGCTGTAACAAAAGAGAATACTAATGCAGTGTCTCACATGTATATGTGTATCAGGACTATTTTACTCATCTAGCTTAAAAGACACATTTATACAGCAGACACATAAGATATTGAAATGATGAGTATTAAAAAATCATAACTAAACAGCTTCAAAGTCAAGAGTACTAAAATAAGAAGTGGCCAGAAAATGGAAAAGACGGGGAGGTTATTGTGTGGCGGAGAGGCTGCACAGGAAACATGAAGCATGCATAATGAAGATGGAAAGGAAGGAGAGGGGAAGGAGATCACAAATGGAAGTACCACAGACTTCTATCAATCCTGCCACATACTCACAATAAGTAACCTATTACAAAACATCTACAAACAATTATCTGTAGAACAAGGAACACTATTAATATGCTAATCATAGGTTCACAGGGGAATTCAAGTGGTTTGATGTTAGTTTTAGAAAACTTTCAACCATTCAAAGTATCTCGGTAAAAGCTAATGTTCCACCACCTTTTCTCCTCCAGTTTAGTCCAATGCTCGATAACTGGCACTAAAGGTACACTTGTTATATTTACATCATTATAAATACCTATTTCATCAAAACCAGATAAAGCAAATGCAGGGTGCATTCTAGGCACAGAAGGAGAGGGGGGGAGAGGGGGGGAGAGGGAGAGGGAGAGGGAGAGGGGGAGAGAGGGAGAGGGGGGAGTGGGAGAGGGAGAGGGGGAGAGAGGGAGAGGGGGGAGTGGGAGAGGGAGAGGGGGAGAGAGGGAGAGGGGGGAGAGGGAGAGAGGGAGAGGGGGGGGGAGAGAGAGAGAGAGAGAGAGAACTTTGCAGCTTTACAGTGTATAATATTTCTATATTTCTTTGTCCAAGATTAGATACGCTACCCACTCTCTTCCTGGAGATGAAGGTAGAAGGCCACTCTCTTTCCTTCAAGTCTCGTTTGAAAAATCTATATGTACACGGGAAAAAAAGTACCACATGCACACTACCAAGAAAAATCACTATTAAATGTTCAACATGCACTTAATAGTGCTTACAACAGCTGCAGTATAAAACTACTATTAAGTGCTGTGTCAGAAGCCACAGACAGCATGCTTCCAGCTGCAATTGTGCACAACCCCACCACCTGCCTTCTTACACACACCTCTGCAGACAAGGGGACACTAGCAACTGTGGGTCTCAGATTCAAATTTATCTTCAAATTCCTTTTCATCTATTTAGAAAAATCAACACAGAAGTTACCTACAGAATGGGGTAATCAGGGGGGTTGGAGAGGGGGGAAGCTATTGTGTGGATACATTGTATTTGCCCAATTTTTCAAAAGTATTGCTCTAATATATGAACTGTAACAAAATTCACACTTTTCCTTTCATTAATGGTGAACACTGATTTTATTTTGCCATTACACATTATTATTCTATAAAGTTATTTTCACCTTATACATTCTGTTCTTTACAAGAATTCAGACAAAACTTGGCATGAAGGAACACTGTGCATTCAGGTCAAACTTGCTTTTAAAAAAATTACAACCACTTAGAATTCAGGTACACAAAATTAAACATAGTGAGAATTTTTCCACCGTACTACATATGGTGGGAATTTAAGGAGATGAGATCTGGATAATTTGACAGAACCAGAGGTTGTGCAGAGTTTCAGGGAGAGCATTACGGAACGATTGAGAGGAATGGGGGAAAGAAATACGGTAGAAGAAGAATGGGTAGCTTTGAGGGATGAAATCATGAAGGCAGCAGAGGATCAAGTAGGTAAAAAGACGAGGGCTAGTAGAAATCCTTGGGTAACAGAAGAAATATTGAATTTAATTGATGAAAGGAGAAAATATAAAAATGCAGTAAATCAAACAGGCAAAAAGGAATACAAACGTCTCAAAAATGAGATCAACAGGAAGTGCAAAATTAGAGAGCTTTGGAGAAAAGAGAACCACTTCTATGAATATCAAGAGCCCAGAGGGAAACCCAGCTCTAAGCAAAGAAGAGAAAGCAGAAAAGTGGAAGGAGTATATAGAGGGTCTGTACAAGGGTGATGTACTTGAGGACAATATTATGGAAAGGGAAGAGGATGTAAATGAAGATGAAATGGGAGATATGATACTGCGTCAAGAGTTTGACACAGCACTGAAAGACCTAAGAAGAAAAAAGGCCCTGGGAATAGACAACTTTCCATTAGAACTACTGATAGCCTTGGGAGAGCCAGCCCTGACAAAACTCAACCATCTGGGGCGCAAGATGTGTGAGACAGGCGAAATAACCTCGGACTTCAGGAAGAATATAATAATTCCAAACCCAAAGAAAGCAGGTGTTGACAGAGGTGAAAATTACCGAACTATCAGTTTCATAAGTCATGGCTGCAAACTACTAACGCGAATTCTTCACAGACAAATGGAAAAACTTGTAGAAGCTGACCTCGGGGAAGATCAGTTTGGATTCCATAGAAATGTGGAACACATGAGGCAATACTGGCCCTCAATACTGACCCTACGACTTACCTTAGAAGATAGATTAAGGAAAGGCAAACCTATGTTTCTAGCATTTGTAGACTTGGAGAAAGCTTTAGACAATTTTGACTGGAATACTCTCTTTCAAATTCTGAAGGTGGCAGGGGTAAAATACAGAGAGCGAAAGGCTATTTACAATTTGTACAGAAACCAGATGGCAGTTATAAGAGTCAAGGGGCATGAAAGGGAAGCAGTGGTTGGGAAGGGAGAGAGACAGGGTTTTAGCCATCCTCGATGTTACTCAATCTGTATATTGAGCAAGCAGTAAAGGAAACAAAAGAAAAATTTGGAGTAGGAATTAAAATCCATGGAGAAAAAATAAAAACTTTGAGGTTTGCCGATGACATTGTAATTCTGTCAGACAGCAAAGGACTTGGAAGATCACCTGAACAGAATGGACATTGTCTTGAAAGGAGGATATAAGATGAACAACAACAAAAGCAAAATGAGGATAATGGAATGTAGTCGAATTAAATCAGGTGATGCTGAGGGGATTAGATTAGGAAATGAGACACTTAAAGTAGTAAAGGAGTTTTGCTATTTCGGGAGCAAAGTAACTGATGATGGTCGAAGTAGAGAGAATATAAAATGTAGACTGGCAATGGCAAGGAAAGCATTTCTGAAGAAGAGAAGTTTGTTAACAACAAGTGTAGAATTTAAGTGTCAGGAAGTCGTTTCTGATAGTATTTGTATGGAGTGTAGCCACGCATGGAAGTGAAACGTGGATGATACATAGTTTAGACAAGAAGAGAATAGAAGCTTTTGAAATGTGGTGCTACAGAAGAATGCTGAAGATTAGATGGATAGATCACATAACTAGTGAGGAGGTATTGAACAGAATTAGGGAGAAGAGAAATTTGTGGCACACCTTGACTAAAAGAAGGGATCGGTTGGTAGGACATGTTCTGAGGCATCAAGGGATCACTGGTTTAGTATTGGAGGGCAGCGTGGAGAGTAAAAATCATAGAGGGAGACCAAGAGATGAATACACTAAGCAGATTCAGAATGATGTAGGTTGCAGTAGGTACTGGGAGATGAAGAAGCTTGCACAGGATAGAGTAGCATGGAGAGCTGCATCAAACCAGTCCCTGGACTGAAGACCACAACAACAACACAACTACATATGAAAATTAGGTCTGACTGAAGTTATTGAAAACTGGCATTTCAATTATGAAATTTTACATAAACCACTTGCAAAATATGTCATTACAATTTGGTGCAGACAACCGGTTATATATCTGCATTTGGATTCTGAGTGAGTCAGTCCTATCATGCAATATTTCATTTATTAAGTTATCTGGAAACCAAACTATACTCATGCCCAAAAATTAAGGATAATGCTGAACATGGTGAAACAATGCTCTGGTGTGCAGTTTACGGGTTTAAATCACCTCAGGGTATGACCATGCAGTGCATTTGACCTGCAGTCATCGCACGGTGGCGCTGGCAGCAGTCCACATATGCAGAGGTGTGTTGGTGCATGTCAGAGTACGGTGCAGCGAGTAAGTGTGCAGACGTTTTCAGATGTGCTAATGGTGACTGTGTGTTGAAAACGGCTCAAAGAACACATATTGATGGCGTCATGAGGGGTAGAATACTAGGGCGACTGGAGGCTAATCAAACACGGCAGGTCGTAGTATGGGCCCTCCATGTGCCAAAAAGTGTGATCTCAAGATGACAACGATTCCAGCAGACAGGAAACGTGTCCAGATGCTACAGTACGGAACGTCCACAGTGTACAACACCACAAGAAGACTGATATCTCACCGTCAGTGACTGCAGACGGCCACAGAGTACTGCAGGTAGCCTTGCTCAGGACCTTACCGCAGCCACTGGAACAGTTGTCTCCAGACACACAGTCTACAGACAACTGAACAGACATGGTTTATTCGCCTGGAGACCTGCAAGGTCCATTCCACTGACCCCTGGTCACAGGAGAGCCTGTAAAGCCTGGTGTCAAGAACATAGTACATGGTCATTGGAACAGTGGTCCCAGGTTATGCTCACAGACGAGTCCAGGTATAGTCTGAACAGTGATTCTCGCCGGGTTTTCATCTGGTGTGAACCAGGAACCAGATATAAACTCCTTAATGTCCTTGAAAGGGACCTGTATGGAGGTCATGGTTTGATGCTGTGGGGTGGGATTATGATTGGTGCACATACACTCCTGCATGTCTTTGACAGAGGAACTGTAATAGGTCAGGTGTATTGGGGCGTCATTTTGCACCAGTATGTCGGCCTTTTCAGGGGTGCAGTGAGTCCCACCTTCCTCCTGATGGATGGTAATGCATGGCTCCACCGAGCTGCCATTGTGGAGGAGTACCTTGAAACAGAAGACATCAGGTGAATGGAGTGTCCTGCCTGTTCTCCAGATCTAAACCCCAACGAGCACGTCTGGGATGCTCTCGGTCAACGTATCGCTGCACATCTTCAAACCCCTACGACACTTCATGAGCTCCGACAGGTAATGGTGCAAGAATGGGAGGCTATACCCCAGCAACTGCTCGACCACCTGAACCAGAGTATGCCAACACGTTGTGCGGCCTGTGTACATGTGCATGGTTATCATATCCCATATTGATGTCGGGGTACATGCACAGTACAGTGGCATTTTGTAGTACATGTGTTTCAGGATGGTTTTCTCAACTTATCACCAATACCATGGACTTACAATCTGTGTCGTGTGTGTTCCCTATGTGCCTATGCTATTAGCGCCAGTTTTGTGTAGTGCCACGTTGTGTGGCACCTATGAGCATGAGTGTATGTGTTACATAACTGGCAAACAGTTCTAGTAATGGTTTGTGAACCTTTCACAGTTCCAGCTGAGTGACTATTTGTCAATATAGTTATTCTGTAGTCAATAACGTGCATTTAGCCACTCCACAAATCTGCTGTCAAAAGGAACTTGTTTTTCTGAATTTAACCCATCAGAACATAGCTCAAATATGGCTGATAAAGTTAAGACGATTTCTTTCCTTGTTGCTGTTGTTGTTGTCATCAGTCCAGGGACTGGTTTGATGCAGCTCTCCATGCTACTCTATCCTGTGCAAGCTTCTTCATCTCCCAGTACCTACTGCAACCTACATCATTCTGAATCTGCTTAGTGTATTCATCTCTTGGTCTCCCTCTACGATTTTTACCCTCCACACTGCCCTCCAATACTAAATTGGTGATCCCTTGATGCCTCAGAACATGTCCTACCAACCGATCCCTTCTTCTAGTCAAGGTGTGCCACAAATTTCTCTTCTCCTAATTCTATTCAAAACCTCCTCATTAGTTATGTGATCTACCCATCTAATCTTCAGCATTCTTCTGTAGCACCACATTTCAAAAGCTTCTATTCTCTTCTTGTCCAAACTACGCATCGTCCACGTTTCACTTCCATACGTGGCTACACTCCATACAAATACTTTCAGAAACGACTTCCTGACACTTAAATCTATACTTGTTGTTAACAAACTTCTCTTCTTCAGAAATGCTTTCCCTGCCATTGCCAGTCTACATTTTATATCCTCTCTACTTCGACCATCATCAGTTACTTTGCTCCCCAAATAGCAAAACTCCTTTACTACTTTAAGTGTCTCATTTCCTAATCTAATTCCCTCAGCATCACCTGAGTTAATTCAACTACATTCCATTATCCTCGTTTTTGCTTTTGTTAATGTTCATCTTATATCCTCCTTTCAAGACAATGTCCATTCTGTTCAGGTGCTCTTCCACGTCCTTTGCTGTCTCTGACAGAATTACAATGTCATCGGCAAACCTCAAAGTTTTTATTTTTTCTCCATGGATTTTAATTCCTACTCCAAATTTTTCTTTTGTTTCCTTTACTGCTTGCTCAATACACAGATTGAATAACATCGGGGATATGCTACAACCCTGTCTCACTCCCTTCCCAAACACTGTTTCCCTTTCATGCCTTTCAACTCTTATAACTGCCATCTGGTTTCTGCACAAATTGTAAGTAGCCTTTTGTTCCATGTATTTGAGCCCTGCCACCTTCAGAATTTGAATGACAGTATTCCAGTCAACATTGTCAAAAGCTTTCTCCAAGTTTACAAATGCTACAAACGTAGATTTGCCTTTGCTTAATCTATATTCTAAGATAAGGCCATGGGGTCAGTATTGCCTCACATGTTCCAACATTTCTATGGAATCCATACTAATCTTCTCCGAGGTCGGCTTCTACCAGTTTTTCCATACGTCTGTGAAGAATTAGTGCTAGTATTTAGCAGCCGTGACTTATTAAACTGATAGTTTGGTAATTTTCACACATGTCAACACCTGCTTTCTTTGGGATTGGAATTATTATATTCTTCTTGAAGTCTGTGGGTATTTTGCCTGTCTCTTAATCTTGCTCACCAGATGGAATGTTTTGCCATGGCTGGCTCTTCCAAGGCTATCAGTAGTTCTAATAGAATGTTGACTACTCCCGGGCCCTTGTTTCGACTCGGGTCTTTCCGTGTGTCAAACTCTTCATGCAGTATCGTATCTCCCATTTCATCTTCATCTACATCCTCTTCCATTTCCATAATATTGTCCTCAAGTACATCGCCCTTGTATAGACCCTCTACATACTCCTTCCACCTTTCTGCTTACCTTTCTTTGCTTAGAACTGGGATTTCATCTGAGCTCTTGAGATTCATACAAGTAGTTCTCTTTTCTCCACAGGTCTCTCTAATTTTCCTGTAGGCAGTATCTATCTTAGCCCTTGTGATATATGCCTTCACATTTGTCCTCTAGACATCCCGGCTTAGCCATTTTGCACTTCCTGTGAATCTCATTTTTGAGACGTTTGTATTCCTTTTCGTCTGCTTCATTTACGGCATTTTTAAATTTTCTTCTTTCATCAGTTAAATTCAATATCTCTTATATCCTCCTTTTGAAGACCTAAGGATTTCTGTTGGCACACATCTTCTTACCTAGCTGATCCTCCTCTGCCATCACTATTACATCTCTCAAAGCTACCCATTATTCTTCTATTGTATTTCTTTACCCTGTTCTTGTCAATCATTCCCTAATGCTCTCTCTGAAACTCTCTACAACCTCTGGTTCTTTCAGTTTATCCAGATCCCATCTCCTTAAATTCCTAACTTTTTGCAGTTTCTTCAGTTTTAATCTTCAGTTCATAACAAATAGGTTGTGGTCAGAGTCCACATCTGCCCCTGGACATGTCTTACAATTTAAAACTTGGTTCCTAAATCTCTGTGTTACCATTATATAATCTATCTGAAACCTTCCAGTGCCTCCAGGCCTCATCCATGTATACAGCCTTCTTTCATGGTTCTTGAACCAAGTGTTAGTTATGATTAAGTTATGCTCTGTGCAAAATTCTACCAGGCGGCTTCCTCTTTCATTCCTTATCCCCATTCCATATTCACCTACCACTTTTCCTTCTCTTCCTCTCCCTACAATCGAATCCCAGTCACCCATAACTATTAAATTTTGTCTCCCTTCACTATCTGAATAATTTCTTTTATCTCATTATACATTTCATCAATCTCTTCGTCATTTGCAGAGCTAGTTGGTATATAAACTTGTACTACTGTGGTAGGTGTGGGCTTCATGTCTACCTTGGTTTTCCTTACTTAAAAATATTATGAAATATCCTTGAATTACATCTAGTGAGCTACAACTTCCTGAGAAATTCAAAGGCCAAATTTCCCCTTACGTTCCACAAAAGGCTACAATACTACTGTTAAACATTTTCAAATGATGGAACATTAGGCAGAGAATGAATGAATGGGTACTCCTCTTTAATGGAATATAGTAATCTGAATTAACATGATATACTTTCTTTGGTCATTATTAATAATAAAGCTCAGTTCAAAGTTCACCATCAAAGTAGTTTGTTAAAATATTTGGCAGTTTCCATGGTTTACTTAAATCATATAATATCCTGGTGGGAAGCTCATATATCACAGATTTCAATGAGTCTTGAATCTGTTTTAGGGAGACCTGTTCTGAGTACCTGGATAATACCTGGCTTGCAATGGTCCCTAGTTTCCGAGAAAATCAATGCTGAAATTTTATGCATACCTCCTACACATCAGCAATGTTAGTTGTGTCAAATAAGCGAACATAGCAAAGCGGCTAAATTTTACTGCCATCATGCAGGCGGTACAGGTTCAAATCCCAACAGTGTGCACACAGAATTTTCAGAAGCTATTCTGAGGTACACCGTTCATTCAAACTCAGAAAGATTGTTCTTTCTACAATCAACTTTGATGTGAACCATGCATATTTGATCACTCCTAAACTGATGCATAATTAAAGGATGTATTTTTATGGAATCTTCCCGAGAAGCAATTTTGTATTAATGTTTAGTAATTCAGAAGCATCTGAATATTTTTTGTGATAATTTTAATCTGACTGTAGAAGTAAACATCACGAGATTGGCAAAGTCAAGTACATTTGGATTGATCATAAAATATCTTATCAGTCTGCCCTGCCCACGAATTCATAAAATAAATAAATTTTTGCCCGATTTCACACAGGTCACAATTACATTTTTTCATTTAGGAGTCAACTCATCAACACTCACACTCTCTCTCTCTCTCTCTCTCTCTCTCTCTCTCTCTCTCTCTCTCTCTCTCTTTTTTTTTTTTTTTTTTTTGCGGACTGTTTGGTGAGGCGGTTTTCTCTCCTTGTTCCACAAGGCATCTATTGTATGTAGAGTGGTACTGGTAGCCAGTTTTATCAGTATAAATGAGGTCAAATTACAGATGAGTACTTTCATCTATATCTGGAATCCTCCCACAGCTGCTCTTACTTCCTCCACCTTTGAGAACTATTTGGAATTTTAACTATAAACCACAAATGGAACATACACTTGTAGAAAGTGTGCTGTAATGACTGATTTATTAATGAAATCGTTATGGCAAAAATGACTATTTTTTAATAATTTTGCATGATGGTTACATCTAATGATTTTCCACGCGTGCAGACCTCTATGCTATGCTCACTTGGTCGAAATGTAATTAATGTTACAGATAGAGGAGGTATGCATAAAACTTAAACAACAATTTTCTCATAAACTAGGGGACATTGCATGAAAAGCTGCTAGCCAGATACTCTGGACATGTCCCTCTACAACATATCTATGATGCACTGAGATCCGTGATTACTGGGTCTGATGGTCCCCTTGTCAGTTCAGGACATGGAGTCAACATATTCATTGCTATGTTTGAAATTCTTTGCCCAGGTCAATAAACAGTAAAATGAAAATAGTCATCATTCAATACTTACTGTAACTTCGTCAACTGAAGGAATAATTATTTACTAAGCAAATGAACATTTCTGAAACAGATGCACATACACGTGCATGCATGCCCCCCCCCCCCCCCCCACACACACACACACACAGTTCGTATAAGAACACATTTTTGTGGCATAATGCTTCACAAGATGTGCATGGCCTCAATAAGTTCTTCGATATTCTCAATTACAGTTCCCTTCAAGATCTGTAAAAATAGTTTCATACAAATAAGCTCACTGAAGATGATTGATTTTCAGGCATTTCATGGATTCAGTAGCATATCTGTTCAAATTAATAACATTGATGGTTGAACAAACACAAAGGTAAAGTTAGCCTGAAACATACAAGTCATATTTTCTTACCGGAGTTAAACACAGGATACAATCTGTCTGGACATTATATCAGCAGCACCAACTGTACAATGAATTGTCCTTTGTTTACAAAAAGATAAATTCAATGACATACTCCAATGATGCAAAATTTCATGTGTAGACTTTTGAAATACAAGATAAATATTTACAATAACAGAATTCTGATTATTTTCTGACAAATATATATTCTACCTAACAGAAAAGAGCTTCATCCAAATAATTATTGAAATTTGTACACAATTTTGAAAAGTCTGAATTTGACACCTTCACCACATACACACCAGCCTAGCATATCAGCCACCTATTTTTAAAAAGAGAGAGAGAGAGACAGAGAGAGAAAATACTTACCCTAAGTTCCTGAGCAATTTTCTGACGGTTCCCAAATTTTAAGAATTTCTTAAATTTCAGGTTCTTTTGTTCAACAAAATTTGCACCTGGATGCTTGTCAGGTCCATTTATTACCATCTGTTTCATCAGTTTGAGATTGGCACTAGTTACTCTTTCTGGATATGTGAGAATTTTTGCAACATGGACAGGTACACCAACCTACAATAGAATGATAGAATATAAATTATATGAATCATTATCTCATGCACTTTATGCATCTAAATTTGTAGTATATATGTAATAACTATTCTTAACAGGGATGCGAAATAAAAAAGTATGAATTAGCATTTATTAACAGGCATACCTGTTCAATGAGAAGATTTGGATCTGGAGAAATAACAGTTCTGCTGGAAAAGTCGACACGTTTACCTGACAGATTTCCTCTAAAACGGCCCTGTTTTCCTTTCAGTCTTTGAACAAGTCCTCTACTTGATTTTTTGGGCTGTTTTCAAACAAAAACGAGAAAATTAAACACAATTTTTCTCACACAAATCTTATCAATGGAATAAGCCCACCACATACAAAACAGAAAACACAACAAACTGAAACTCACAAAATTATCTCGTGACTCTTTTTTTACCTGCATATTCAGCGGTATTCCTGAAGTTTCACTGTTGATGTAAAGTGCACAATGCAGCTGAAGAAAATCCCAATCTTCATTTATCATCTGAACTTTCGCACCAGTCTGACGATGCTTCGTAATTACGTCATTGATAAATATAATTTCTGAAAGTTTCATAGTCAGATCATCTTCATTCCTGAAACAACGGCAGTACATATTAACAGTCAAATATTGTATCGTGCATGAAAATATACGTTCACAGTGTTTAATAAGGTCCAAAGGAGTACTAAGTTCTCAGTAACTATCTACAGCTACCATCAGTTGTAGATAGGTTTGAGGAGAAAAAAGTAGTAGTATTTAGGGTGTAAAAGAAAGTGATCTGCACCCAGTTAGACCTCAATCCACAACAGTTCAGAAATGAAAAGGTTTTATTATTATTATTATTATTATTTTAATGCAAAGTATTCACCAGTTCGCATCTTATCTTTCAAAATAGGCAACTATACATACTTTCAGATACACTCCCCAATATTTATGAGCACATGAGCCTTCTCCTAACAATTTATGTAATTGATTACAAATTCACCTTCAATGTATTCTATTTACACTGCTGGGCTTTAAAATTACAAAACCAGGATGGACACCAAAAAATCTTAAGAAGAATAAATGATTAAATTCATAGACGATTTTGGAAAATATGGGAGGGGTGGGGTGGCGGGGAAGGGGAAGAGGGTGGGAGACGGGGGAGGGCATTGCGGACAGAGACCAAGGCTTGCCTACAGCAAATCAGTTCAAATGGATGTAAGTCACAATAGCTGTGCATGGACAAAGAGGCTTGTACAGGATAGACTATTATGGACAACTGTATCAAACCCATCTTTGGACTTAAGTCAACAATGATAAAAACATGGAGTTGTTCATGAGATGTTCACAGAAAGCTGTCATAATGTTTTACTATTTGGTACCATGTGTGCTAACAGTCACACTGATACCACACTATGCCAAGGTATATGAAAAGATCCTGGAAAGCAGAATCCTAACAAGGGTCAAGAACAAATTGCAAGAGGAGCAGCATAGCTTCAGACCTAGAAAGTCATATTCTGGCCTCAAATTAGCAATGAGGCAGCTCCAGGAGTACCACTCTGAATTTGGGGAATTGCGTGTGATGGCCTCTCTTGATAGCATCTGTAGAAGAAAGGTCTGGGGAGCAGTAGAAAAAAAGGGAGTGGAAAAAGAGACAACAAGCAGAGTGGAGGTGATATACTTTGGAAGTCTGAGTTGTGTGAAAGTGGGAAATGAAAGAACGAATTGGTCCAGCAAACAAATGGTGTGAAAGGGGCAGTGCATTGTCACCTCTCCTCTTCATTTTTGTCTTGGATGAGATAGTGACTAAGGTAGCAGCAAAAACTGGAGAAGACAAGATGAAAATAATGATGTTTGCAGATGATTTGATGATCTGTGAAAACAGTGAGGAGGAGATTCAGGAACAGCTGGATTCTTGGGAAGAAACTGTGACACAGTAAAGAATGAAATTTAATGTAAACAAATGTGAGGTCCTGGTTCAACTAGAAAGAAAGATACAACAACTAGCAGAATGAAGATTGGAGGAGAAAATTTAAAGTACGTGGAAAGTGTTCAGTACTTGGAAAATGTGATGAAGGAAAGTGGAAGAAGTGAGAAAGATATCAGCGAACGTGGCCAACAGAAGCATTCCTGCGATATTTTAGGAGCGTGATTTTGATTTTAAAAAATTAAAAAAAGCAAAGTAATATATACAAGTTACTACATCCCAATGCTGACCTATGCATCTGAAACATGGGTAATCAAGAACCAAGATGTAAGCAAATTACAGGCATATGAAATGAACTTCCTCAGAAGTAGGATAGTAGCAACAAGGAGAGAGAGAATGAGGAATGAAAAGATAAGAGAAATGATGAAAGAGGAATCCTTGCAGAGCAAGACAGAAACATCAAGGCTAAGATGATATTGGTACTTTAAAAAAAACAGAAAACAATAGGATTCCCATGAAGATAAATGAAAGGGAGATGCAAAGAAAACATCTAAGAGGAAGTCCAAGGGATAGATGGCTGAAATGTGTGGAAAACTGTGTTCAAAATGGAGGCGCAAACTAGACCAAAAGGAATATATGGGGGTTGACTCAAAAGTAATGCCTCCATTTTTGTAACTCTTCAACAGTTGGCAGCATTGATGTGCGGCAGGTACTGATTTGTTCCGTAGCCTTTTCTCTACAGCTAAAGTTGGGGGGAAGCCTTAGCATTGACTGAGTGTGTTGTTACAGTGTAAAGTATGGAACCCTGCACAGACGGTCGGTCAATGCAATTTAAGCTACGTGCAGTCATTGA
Organism: Schistocerca nitens; assembly: GCF_023898315.1. NCBI lineage: Eukaryota > Metazoa > Arthropoda > Insecta > Orthoptera > Acrididae > Schistocerca > Schistocerca nitens. Next base: position 708,405,214 of record NC_064614.1, on the reverse strand, counting down.
ATTCTTGACAGCAGAAGGTGTCACCCCAAAGGAGATTCATCAGAGAATGAAAGCAGTTTATGGTGATTGTGTTGATGCGAGTACTGTGGGTCATCGGGCAAGTAAGTTTAAAGATGTTGAGGCGGGAACATCTGACCTGTGTGACAAAAAAAAAAAAAGAGTTGGACGTCCTGTGACAGAAACCACCGAGTTTCACAAGCAAAATGTTAACAGATTGATACAGGACGATCGTCGTATCACTCAGAGAGAAACTGCAAGTACAATCAGCATTTCACAAAAACATGTGGGTCACATTTTGCTTTGCTTGGCTATCGGAAGATCTGTTCATGATGGGTACCCCGGATGCTGACTCCTGAAATGAAAGTGCACAGACTTGAAATTTGCCAGGAACTACTCTCACGTTATGAGAATGAAGGTGACACCTATCTCCATTCAATTGTGACAGGATACAAATCGTGGGTACACCATTATGACCCGGAGAACTGTGAGACGGTGGTTGCAGAAACAGAGTGTCGACTTTTTCTATGACGGTTTCAGAAAACTTGTTCATCGTTGGCAGAAATGTATCCAATTGGCTGGTGATTATGTGGAAAAGTTAATATTGGCAATTAAAGATCACATTCTAAAGATTATTTCTGCATTTGATTTATAAAAATATTTCCATCCAAACCCAATTAACGAAGGTGGAGGCATTACTTTTCATTGAACCCTCACAGAAAGATAGTGGGAGAACCAAACTACATGGCATGGCTTATGTCCCAAACATACCCACCCTGATGCTGGAAACCACTCAAGATGATGATGATGATGATGTGCTAACAGTTTGACAAAGCAGTAAGTGTCTACGTGAAATCACAGTACATCCACCCTGTACATCAAATTTGTCTTATTATTGCTTATAATCATCCTCTGTCAGGAAGCATACGAGAAGTCAGCAGTGTTGTAGCAGTCTGAGATACACTGGATCCTTCTAGTGATGTGTATTTCACAACTGTAATTTCATACTCAGATGAAATGAAAACTTTAATGAAAGCCAGGAATGAAATATACTAACAGAAAACACAATTTTTGTTTCAAATATGAATATTCTTTTGGAATGTATATAATTTAGGAGTAAAGAGCACTCACAAAATAGCTGAAAGGTTGAGTCGCAGACAGGCACACATAAAAGATGCGATTAGTGCAAATTTTCTTGAAAATTGCCATGAACATTGAAACATAAGTGATGGAATTCCGTATTTTAACTTGGCACTGCCTCAAATCAAACCTAGTTCCTTAATATTGCAGACAAACAGCAGCATGTCTTCACTTATCAGCTAGAGCATTTATACCACCTACCTAATAGCAGATAACAGAGGTGATGCATCATAGCATGGAAGCAATGAGGCCTTGGTAGGTTGCTGGAGGGCGTTGGCACCACATCTACACACGCAAGTCACCTATTTCCCAAAAATTCCAAGGAGGGGGGCGATGAGCTCTGACACCATGTTCAATCACATCGCAGATGTGTTCAATTGGGTTCAGATCTGGTGAGCTGGGGGGACAGCACATCAACTGGAACTCATCACTGTGTTCGTCACACCACTCTATCAGACTCCTGGCCTTGTGACATGGCAAATTAACTTGTTGAAAAGTGCCACTGCCATCAGGAAAAATGATCGTCATGAAGTGGTGTACATGGTCTGCAACCAGTGTACGATACTCCTTGGCTGCCATAGTGCCTTGCACAGAGCTCCAATGGACCCATGGATGCTGATGTGAATGTTCCCCAGAGCATAATGGAGCTGCCGCCAGCTCGAGTTCATCCCACAGTATAGATGTCAGAGAGCTGTTCCCTTTGAAGACAATGGGTTCACAACCTACCATTAGGATAATAAAGAAGGTGTAAGGGTTCATTACACCATGCAATGCTCTCCCACTGTGCCAATGTCCAGTGTCAATGGTCACACATCCATTCCAGTGATGTCATGGTGTTAACATTGGCACATGCATGGGTCGTTGGCTGTGGAGACCAATTGTTAGGAGTGTTTGGTGCCCTGTGTGTTCATACACAATTGTACTCTGCCCAGCATTAAAGTCTGATGTTAGTTTCACATCCTGTTTTACAAGTCTTCCCAGCCTATGACACCAGACATCTGTAATGAAGGGTGGCCACTCAACCCCATGACGTCTGGGTGTGGCTTCAGCTTGGTTTCGGCATGTGGTGAAGACACCACAGTACTTCTCTAACAACTGACAAATTGTGCAGTTTCCAAAACGCTCATGCTGAATCTCTGGGCCATCACAATTTGCCCTCAATCAAACTCAGATAGATCACACACCTTACCCTTCCTACACACAGCACACTGACTGATATTATATGCACAGTCCATGGGTCTGACTAGCAGTCATTTCTCGTCAGACGATGTTGCTATCGCCTGGATGGGTTTATATCAATAGTAGGTCGGTGTCATAATGATCTGGCTGATCAGTGTAGGTACATATAATAAATTACATCTTCAGGGATGTCTAAAATAATTACTGACAGCCCTTCAATGACTTACAATTGGTGTTATCTTTTGGGCACTTAAAATCAATCAAAACTTCACCCAATGCTTTCTGGCAAAAGTTCAATTAGTTCTTCTATGATTTACTGTACAGTTCAGTGACACTCAGCAGTGCACAAACAGTTCCACAAGGGGAAGAAAAGTCTGAAGGGAGGCAGGAAGCTATGGATGTTAAGTTTGTGCCAGTGATGTGCTTTTCATTTTATACAAAGTAGTATTTGAATGTTTTATCAAAGAAAGGCAGATCAGAGTTTAAAGTCCTGTCGACAACAGGACCATTAGAGACAGAGTACAAGCTTGGATTAGGGAAGAATAGAGAAAGAAATCAGCTGTGCCCTTTCAATGAGATCATCCCAGCATTTGCCTTAAGCAATTTAATAAAAACCACAGAAAACCTAAATCTTGATGGTCAGATGGGAATTTTAATTGCTGTGCACCTAAGGTAACAACACACTCATAGTTGAGGCACTGAGTGATCAATAGGCACATGAAAATGAGTGGGAGGCAGTAAGAGGATGAGATATGAAGGTGGCACAGTTGAGCTCATGCTGGCCGCATGCAGGGGGAGCTGAATGTGGCACACTATGACATGGAGGAATGGATTGGGAGGGACAGATAAAGCAGAAGTAGAGAGAATGTGGAGAAGAGGGTGTGAGTGTACAGTGAGCGAAGTGGGGTGCTTAGAGGTAGGGGTTGAGGTGGGAGAGGTGCTGAGGCCCAGAGGGTTAAGGGTCTGAAGAATATGTTATAAGACCAATCCTCACCTACATAGTTCAGAAAAGACAATATTGAAGAAGGCGGATGAGGGGGGGGGGGGGGGGGCGAAGGGGGGAAGAGAAACCAAATGGCAATTAAAAGTCAAGCATATCATGCTCTGCAAGGCATTGCACTAGTGGGTGGTTAAATCAAAGTTTGGTGGTGGCCATTCATTCATGTTCACAAATAGTTGATAGTATCCCTACATAAAAGGTTGCACAAAAGTTGACAACGGAGCCTTTATATGATGTGAGTGCTTTTATTGGTGCCCCTTCCTCTAATAGGATAGGATATGTTGTGAAGGAACTAGCTTGGATGTACTAAGTGAGTGCGTAAAACAGTTCTTGCACTGGGTCTCTCACAGGGGTAGGACGTGGGGCAACGCACTGGAGTGCGTGTGGCACACAGATTGACATGATGTTTTTATAGATGATGATGATTTTAGGTGAGGTGTGCTCAACATCGTCATTAGCGCCCTGATGAAAAGTCAGTTTATAATGCATTAAAATTTGCTTCCCTTCACCACCAATTTAGGGGTGATGCCTGACAGTTCACAAAATTTCACCACTCTTGTAACATTGGAATCAATATCAGCAAGGGTGGAGAGCAGATCTCCATCAAGACTGAGGGCTGCCCTGATATTAGTATATAAGACACATTGTCAAAATACGCTGAACTGAAAATGGCACACCTCAAGCCTCACAGAGTGGTGGATCCTCCTCCCACTGAGGAGGAAGCCATGTGTTAAAAAGCTACATCTGATGTGCACCCAGGTAAGCAGGACCTTCTTCCAGCAGAGAGGCTGACATTAAGAACGACATGCTTGTTTGGTCGATTTAAGCAACCACAGTTTGTTCACTGTCACCTTCAATCATTCAGTCCCCCACTGACGCACAATGCGCCTGTCAGAAAATGAGATGGTGGCACACTACAGGACGAGACAGCGATGGACAACACCATCCTGACAAGTTCCTTGGCTGTCTTATCGGCCATGTCATTTCCCTATATCCAGGCACCCAGCAAAAGATCACCTCCTGGCAAAGATGTTGGAGCCACTGTAAGGAGTCATGGATGAGCTGAATCAACTGGTCTACTGGATATATTTGGTGAAGTGCTTGTAGTGCACTAAGCAAGTCGGAACAGACAAAAAACCTTGTACAGTGATGTCCATGAATTCTCTCAAGTGCCATCATAATGCCATATAACTCAGCATCATATTTCGTAAATTGTTCTGGAAGACACACTCTGAAAGCCGTATCACGGAAAACAGTGGAACAACCGAGGACATTCTCCTGCTGGTATCCATCTGAACAAACAATGATAAAACTGTGGTACATACTCAAAACGGAAGAAAACAAAGCTGTAAAAACGTAATCTAAAGTGCGAGTTTTTTTGTACCATGTCAAGCTTAAAATCACTTTGTATCTCTGAAGACACCAAGGTGTCCATCACTTGCAGTGTATTCAGAGATCTGACAGATCCAGATCCTTGAGACAGTCAGTAGCACATATCCCGAATGGCTTGGTTTCATGGAGCCGATTCCTGAACAACTGTTCTAGGTTGGGTTGGACCACTGCTCTAAATGCCTGTCAAGCCAAAAGGATGCGTAGCTGAATCCAAAGTGGTGGTTCATCAGCCTCTGCAGAAAGACTGTGAACTGGGCTGGTACAAAAGGCTCCAGTCGATATCTGAATGCCCTCATGGTGTACAGTGTCCAACATCTTGAGGTAGGAAATAGGGGCTGATCCACAGACCACACTGCCACAATCTAAACGTGATCAAACAAATGCCCTATAAAACTGCAGGAGGCAGGACCTGTCGGCTCCCCGTGCTTTCCCGCTAAGTCATTTCAAAATATTTAATGACTGGAAGTCCTTAGTTCATAGGTCTTTCAGCTGTGGGAGCCGATCTAATTTTGAGTCAAATAATAAACCCAAAAAGCACACAGTTTTGATTGGTTAAAATTTCAACAAGCATGGTTAAAACTGACACATGTAGTCTTCTCTGGTGAGAACCAAAAACTAGTTGTCTTGTTCCAGTTTCCAGTCTCATGGTGGTCAGCCGTAGCTGCCATGTCATCAATGTATGATCGGAAGAAGAGAAAAAGCATTTGACAGGGCTCCTGACTGTGAAGGAAATGCCATTGATAGTAGTGGCAAATAATGTGACACCTAGTATACTGCCTTGGGGGATCCCATTCTCTTGAATATAGCAGTAAGACAAGGCATCACCAATATCAAAAGCATCAGTTGTTGAGGAAATACTGGATAACAAGGGGTACATGTCCACGTAGTTCCCATTCATGAAGTTGCTGAAGGATGTTGTACCTACAAGTAGTATTGGACGCTTATTTGATGTCAAGAAACACACAAACCACATGGTTTCAGCCTAAGGAGGACTCCTATATTGCTGTTTCCAACAGAATTAAGTTGTCCAGCGTGGAACGATAGTGCCTGAAACCACACTGGGAGCAGCTCACATGACCTCAGGATTTAGACAGCAAGACAAGGAGGCCGTTGACCAGGCGTTCATGAGTCTTACCCACACTGGTACCTGTTAGGGACACTACGGCCCTTGATTGGTTTCCATAATGGAATTAATATTGCCTCCTTCCAAGTCATGGGGTACTGTCGATCACACCAGATCTGACTGAAACATGAGAGGAGCTGTCCTTTTGCTTCAGGGCACAAATGACGGAGCATGGCTTATTCAATCTGATCAGGCCCTGGAGCAGTGCCTCTGGCCATGGACAGAACTGATTCCAGTTCCCACAGGGAGAATCAAAGATTGTAAACTTCCTCACTATGCTACTAAAATGGAGCTTGCTCATATCAGCGTTTGTACAGAACACCTGAAATGCAGGAGCTTGTCTGGATGACACAGTAACTGTAAAAACGTCTTCAGCTTAAAACTGAGCCATGTCTTTAGGTGCGTCCACCAAGACCGCATTTCTCAACAAGGCCGTAAGGGGTCGTGTATTGCCCCTGCCAGAAATCCACCTTATTGATTCCCAAACTCGTGCAGTAGAAACGTACCGATTAATGGAAGTCATGAATATCTCCCAGGAATCCCTTTTCTAGTCTTTTATCAATCGCTCATGTGTGCTCTTGCAGTTCTGAATAAATGAATGTTTTCTATAGTTGGATGGTGTTTGAAGTTCCACAAAGCTGTTCGTCTGGCTATGATTACCAAGCAACATTCATCATTCCACAAAGATACAGGCCATCATCTGAGGTGGTTACTAGACTGTAGGATGGACTCTGTGGCAGCCCATGGGATCTCACAAGTGATATGGGCCACCGTCTCCTGTGCACAATCCTTTTGTTCAAAAATAGCCTGTCGACTGTACTTTAACCAATTTGCCCTTCAAATCATCCATCTCCGTGTTCATTTGTTGACCACCGTCTTAGTCGGCAGATGGATCCACATTAGGGAGTGGTCACTAGAATGAAAATCTGTAGCCACTTCCCACTGAACCTATTCTGCAATAGCTGGAGAGCAAAAACAAAGGTCAATGGCTGAAAAACACTCTGTAACTGTGGAAAAGTGTTTCATCTGAGGTGAGTTCAAATGGCAGCCATTCTCAGAATGGACGAGTTGCTCAATAATTCGACTCCTGGAGCAAGTGCTAGCCGTGCCCCACAGTACATTGTATGCACTGAAGTCCCCAACAAGGAGGAATGGACATGGGAATGCCCAAAAGAGTCTGTCAGTGTGTCTGCATCCAAAGGATCATGAGGTGGAAGATATAAAGAACATACTGTGATGTTAAAGGGTGCTAGAACTTTCATGGCAATTGCTTGATTGGCTGTGGTAAGAGAGACAGGAGAGGAGTGGCATCTGTCATCAATAAAACAGCCACTCCACCTTTAGCCCTGTCTTCAGTAACATTGTCCTTCCCGTAGGGGTGGTAACCCCTTAATGCAGGTGTGTCAGTGACTGCTTTCTTATAAACAGATGCAGAATCAGCAGATGCTGGACCAGGAGTTGTAATTCTTCGAAATATCATCACAATCCCTTTATATTCAAATGCAACACAGAACTCCCTGTGGGAGCCATTGATTAGTGATGGTTGGTCTTGTCTTTCTCTCTCTGAGGCAGTGATTTACCCGGCAGCTCAGGGGGAGTGTTAGCCGGTGCCCGGTTCTGCAGTCCCTCCAAGTGGAAATCAATTTCCTCAAGAATAAAGTCCCCATTTGAGAGGTAGGGAGCTCGCCAATCTGAAGGTTTAACTTTGTTCACCTCTGAACTACTTTTTGAGGAACATTTTTCCTTACTTATGGGAGCAGTTGGTTGCTTGGGTTGAGGGGATGGCTTAGTAGGATTCTTATGGTGGGCAGTGGTATGTGACTTAGGTTGCACGCCCATTACATCCCATAATGGTATGGCCAAATCTTTGACATCTGAAGCATCACATTGGGTTAGGAACAAACGAGTGAACCTTAAGATGGATATAGCCTGCAAGGATGTGTTCAGGAAATTCTGAGGTGTTAAACATTACAATAAATGTTGCAGATTTTTCCAACGTGCCATTGGGCTCATACAGTTCTGCACTTCCACAACACCCATATTTTTTCCATTCTTCACATAACTCCATATGGTCCATTTCCATTATATCAGAGCAGGTAATCATACCTTTAGAAGTTAATAGTGCTATGCAACCAAGCCTAGACTGGGTAGTCACCTAAGATCTTATATCCCAAAAGCTTAGATACTTGATTTGGAATCAACAGTTTCAATTACAAGTGTTCCATTACAAAGTCATTTAACACTTTTTAGGGGCCCAGCAACACCCGCCAATGCTTCTGACTATAGAAAGGGGAGAACTTCTGAAAGGTTCCCCCTCTTTTCTTGATTACGCTGAAAGTGTTATGGGTCACTAGTGATCTGTTACTATGATTCTGAGATTACTTCTCAGGAGAAGTGACCAAACGAGCTCCCTTTAATGAGTGGGTGTAGGTACTACCTGACGGTACATCCATCCCATCAGTAGTAGTTGTTTTATGAGACCCTTTCATAGGGATCTCATGATATGCTAAGGAAACAAACATCGACCCAGGCCGAACCCTGCATGCCTGAGCAAGCCTTATACAACTGGGGGGGGGGGGGGGGGGGGGGCAGGTTCCCGAGGTTGTCCACTAGACTGTTTTACCCGAACAGCTATTCACCTCATCAGCACATAGCACACTTTGAGGCTGAGTTTTTTTTATAGAGGTGTGTACCCTCCTTGCCGTCCAGACGGTGATGCCAAGGCCCATGTTCTCCGAAACACAGAATGTTCCACCACTGCCCGGAGCCTACAATAACAGAGGACTGGTGGTACTTACCAGTCCCCAGTTCAGGAACCTGGGGTCACCAAGCCCAGACACAGCAAACGAATGCTGAGCCCGTGGAGTGGGTGGATGGCAGAACACCATTTCGGGAGAGGTGGGGAGTATTGCAGGTGGATGTTTCTCTTTTCTGTGCACAATTATAGGTATTCAAAGCCTGTATGAAGGATCTGATAAAGTTGTTCCACACCAGGGTGATTTTGGTGGGTACTAATTAAGGGGTGATAAGAGGATTCTAAGTATGTATGGATATGGCAAGAGAGATCTGTTTTCACAAACTAGATTTGGAAGGTAATGTCTGTCAGTGAAGGTCTTAGTAAAACTTTCAGCATACTGGACAATGGCTTACTCTTCATTTCAGATGCACCATCCACAAGTGGGCAGACAGTATGGAAGGGACGTTTTAGCATAAAACGGATGTCAAATGGAGGTATTGTTGATGGTTAGTAGGCATTATATTGGCAGAAGCTTTTATGGAGCATCGACGAGGTAGAGGTCAACATCAAGAAAGGTGGCAAGCTGGGCTGCATAGGACCAAGTGAAGCAGATAAGTGAAATGATGTTGAAGTCGTGGAGGAATGAGGCTATGGTGTCTTGGCCCTAAGTCCACATTACTAGGCTATATCAATGGGGCTGAACGAGACGAGGGGTACAGGACCATAGGTGGCTAGGAAGAGGAACTAGATGGTTCATATCCAACTTGGCATTGGAGGATGCAATGTGCAATGTATAACAAATGAGGTGGCACGCTGGAGTCAGTAGGAGGACAATGGGAGAGGTGATATTCAAAAGCTGCAAGACCTTGGGCATGGGGGATGTTGGCGTATAGGGAGGCAGCATCAACAGCAACCAGTAGGGTTCCTTCCAGCTTTTATTGGAGTGGGGATGATTGAGAGGTGATGAGGGAAATAGCTTGCATCTTTGATACCAGAAGATACACTGTGGGGAAGATTTATCCTATGGGGGCAGTGTAACCAGATTTAAAGTGGTATCTGGGGCAGTTAGGTTTATGCATTCTGGGATGCATGTAGAAGGGTTCTGTGTGTGTGTGTGTGTGTGTGTGTGTGTGTGTGTGTGTGTGTGTGTGTGTGTCGGGGGGGGGGGTTGTAGGTGGGGGGAGGTGTAGTTAAGATGAAGAGGGATTCAGGAAAGAGGTTCTGGGACAGGACTAAGGATCTGAGTAGGAACTGGTGTTATGCTGGACATTTGAGACGAGATCACAGTGGTGGGGCTTGGAGGTGTAACAGTAAGGCAGTTGACAGACACTTTCTTACAGGTAGTTATGACAGTTCATCTACATCTACATCTACAACTACATCCATACTCCACAAGCCACCTGACGGTGTGTGGCGGAGGGTACCTTGAGTATCTCTATCAGTTCTCCCTTCTATTCCAGTCTCGTATTGTTCGTGGAAAGAAGGATTGTCGGTATGCCTCTGTGTGGGCTCTAATCTCTCTGATTTTATCCTCGTGGTCTCTTCGCGAGATATACACAGGAGGGAGCAATATACTGCTTGACTCTTCGGTGAAGGTATGTTATCGAAACTTCAACAAAAGCCTGTACAGAGCAACTGAGCGTCTCTCCAACAGAGTCTTCCACTGGAATTTATCTATCATCTCTGTAATGCTTTCGTGATTACTAAATGATCCTGTAACGAAGCGCGCTGCTCTCCGTTAGATCTTCTCTCTCTCTTCTATCAACTCTATCTGGCACGGATCCCACACTGCTGAGCAGTATTCAAGCAGTGAGCGAACAAGCCTACTGTAACCTACTTCCTTTGTTTTCGGATTGCATTTCCTTAGGATTCTTCCAATGAATCTCAGTCTGGCATCTGCTTTACCGACGATCAACTTTATATGATCATTCCATTTTAAATCACTCCTAATGCGTATTCCCAGATAATTTATGGAATTAACTCCTTCCAGTTGTTAACCTGCTATATTGTAGCTAAATGATAAAGGCAATATGGGAGTCTTCAGCCACGGGGATGATGATGTAAGGTAGTGGATTGATATCCTTTTCTCCAATAGGTTTGTGTTTTTTGGGTAGGGACTTAGGAAAGGTGGTAAGGAATTCCTGGAAGATAACTGAGTGTGAGTAGGGGAGTCTCATGATTGGATAGAGGTATGAACTGTGAGAAGCAACTAAGATCCCGCAATGCTACTGCCACCAGTCTCTCTCAGCTGATCTTCACCCCCCACCCCCAACTCATTCTACACTCACACCCTGTTATCCATATGTCTCCCTCTTCAAGTGGTCAATTTCCCCTCCCAATTCACTCCTTCATGAAACTGTGCACCATATGCAGTTCCCCTGCCTGCACCATGGCAAATTCATGGGTGCTACATTCCTGTCCCATCCGCTTGCTGACTCTCCCTCTCAGCTGTCAACCAACCTTCCCTCCAAACCTCCAAGACTCCTTTCTATCTTCATCACTCCACCCAATACAACCCCTTACTCCTATCTAGTTGCAGCACCAGTAAATGAAGCTGGCTGTGACAATGTAACCATTTATAATTTGAGTGTATGTGTATTCTGTATTAGTCAGCTCTGAAGGGCATTATCCCAAAGCTTATTAATATTCCCAATCTTGTTCATGTTCCTAACGACCACTCAGTTCCTCAACTACGTGCTGAAGTTTACCTTTTGCCCCTTACACTTTTAATATTGAAAAAGTAACAAAGCCACCATTACACAGAAAAAAATCGAGTTTTTTTGTTATTAATGTCATGATTAGTGCTTTCTTTAGGAGCACGAAAACTCATTCATTCTCATATGGAGGAGAAAAGCTCAGTGCAGGTCAAGCATACTGAAATATCTCTATTCTCTATAACATTCTGAAGATCTTACATTTGACCACATTTAAAAAAAAAGTGTCATGGGTACAGGCAGCAATAATGCTAAGGTAGTACACATAAAGCCCTAAAATTCTTACTTCACTGTTGTGCCTTTGTATGAAAGGTAATTTAAAAATCCTTACACATTTATCATCGGCATTGCCTTGATACTACAACTATGTGAAAGTCAGTGCACTTTTATAAGGTCACAAGGCAAACGGCAGTTACATCTGCGCTATATCGATAACATCTGCTGTCACTGTCTTCTTTCTTTCTGCTTATAACTACAGCAGAGCCACAGGTAAGTAGACGTTAAGACGTATGGTTATAATGTGCCTTGCAAGAGAACAATTGACACTAGAGAGATAGGTGCGCGGGAAGAATCCTAATAAGGGAGAGAGAAAAAAATTTGAGAGAGAAAAGAGCAGAAATGATGGGAAACAGGAGGATATGGTTACAAATGAGAAACAACATAGTGATAAAATGAAATAACACAAAAAGGGTTTAATGAAACCATTCTTCAGTAAAATCTCTCTTCTTAAAAATCTGTTGTATTCTTAACATGCAAATTTAAGAGAATATGGTAATACTGTCACTGTGAAGTACTTACGTTCCTGATTTTAAATCAGACACTACAGATGGTCTTATACATAGTGGTGGCACAGGTATCCTTGTCAAAATAAGGTCCTTTGGACTACCACAAGATGGGTTCATAAGCAGTAAAGGAACATCCTCTTCTGGTATCCTCTCCAGAATGTGCAGAACCTCAAGAGGATTGAATATATGAGCCAATCCATTGACAACTGCAGATTCCAGTTCACGATTATATTCGACAACTTTTGCATAAGCAGCTGAAAATGAAGGTATCTTTCATTAGTTCTCACATAATTCACATTGTAATTTGAAGTTACACAGTCTGATTCTGTAAAATTACTAGCCCTTACCCTTGCTTGAGGAAGTCGCATTCAATAAATTTTATTAGCATACTACTGCAATAGCAAATTTAGCTCTCAGTATTGTTATACAGTATAAACATCAACAAGTAACTTGGTATCCTTAATCTATGGAGAATACATAGCATTTTTGTTACCCAGGTTACAACTTTTTTGGAGGTGAAAATGAATCTTAAGACCCATACCACAATTCTACCAACATGTCCTCAAATACAGTGCAGCTCAACAGTTAACTAGCCTCTACAGCATAAAACACATTCATTTAAAATGAGGCCAACAGTTATCTGTATGCCACAAACAATACACAATGGTGGTTTCTCCTGCTCCACATGCATCATAGAGCAGTCCACTATTCCAAGACGCATTAGAATTACTTTTCCTCAGGTCAGACATCAGGAAAAGGACTGGCACAGTCAGAGTCTTCTTGATTATCTCCAAATTGTGGCATAAAAGGGTACACCACAATGTGCCACAGTATGTATCATACAGGCATACTCTGCTGCTTTATTTGTAGCACTATTTTCTTCAATTTCCATACATGTTGTTACTAAGAAAAATGAAATCTCCTTCCTCTGCTTCTGTAGATGAAGGAGGAAGTCCTGGATAGTTTGCACTCTTTTGTCTCAGAGGTCCAATCACTATACAGGGTGTCCAAAGAGGAATGGTCAGTATTCAGTGATATGACAGGAATGGCCATTCAAAGCAAAAAGTCTAGTACACATGGACTCATTCATACCTTAAGAGCTGTGAACACTTCATCTTTATCACTGTGACATCAATCTCTTCTTAATGCAACCTCTTTGCTTTCCATATTTTGGGAGGAGGTAGTATGGGCCAAAAAAGAAAGAAATGTCTAGTAAACATGGGCTCTAAAATGCAAACCAAGGGTTAAGGGCATTTGTTCAGTAGAAGAGATGCTTCACAGCAGCAAAGATGAATAAGTGCTCATAGATCTTAAGGTATGTACTTTAGAGCCATAGTTTACTAGATTATTTTTGCTTTGAATGGCCATTTCTTTCATTTCCCTGAATACTAACCACTCCTCCTGGGATATCCCGTAAACATGAATGTGCAACTAGGAAGTGAAATCAAATGAGGAATTTCATCTGCTCCAATGCCCTACAGATTTCATACATCTCTGAATTATTAACTGTGAATTCATCTGGTAAGCAAATCCTGACAGAAGAATCAGGCAATTTTACAAAAGTCGGTTACATCAAGCCAATTCAGAACCATCCACATATATTATGAAATACTTCCAGCATTCACCTAAAATGTTGTAAAACAACAGCTTCAAAAGTAGTATAGGATACAACAGCTTCTTTGATGTAGTAATTTTAAAATTACTCTGGGCCTCTTCAGTAACCAGGGATACAATTTGTTCCACCAATGGTTCAGAATAGTAATTCCAGCCACACAAGTGCCACTAGGTCCTACTTTCAACAAACCCCAAGTGATCCCACTGGTCAGGGCAATTGTAAAGGTAGACTATGAAATGGTAGGGACTGTGGAGTGGCTAATAATTTTCATGTCTAGTGAACCACAAGAAGGTGCTGCTGAACGATACGTGGCCATCTGCCAGCTTCAGCACAGGGGCCGAGTATATGATTGGTTTTAAATACAACTGTTGCCAGCTTAATGCTCAAATGGTGAATAATGTCAGTGATACTGACCTTTGAAGACCTTGGTGAGGCATGAACTGTGTACTATAATGAGACTATGTAGGTGTTCATCCTTTAGTTTTCCAAGCTACGGCTAGAATATAAAATACCACTACTCACTATTGTGGTATCATTCACAGACTGTGGTGCCACACCAAGGTTGCTAATATGCATTGATATCACAGACACTGTTGATTTATTGCTGCAATCTGGAGTGATGAATGGGAGGGGCTTCTGAATGCCATGCTTCTGTCTCAGCACCACAGCGCCCTCACGCAGAGGTCAATATCGAGCTTAGCATGGAAGTGCTTTGTCCCAATTTGTGACCCCAGCTGATGCAGTCAACATCATCAAGTAGGATTAAGGAATTATTCAAGTCTCAGACAAAAATGTACTTTGGCAAATTTTGAACATTGTACTTCAAGTGAAGAGTTTGTTAATTAGTGCATCAAGTGATGCTTTAAAAGTCAATGACAGCTCTAAATTATCAAACACTCCAGTGGCAAAGGATTGTATCAAGTTAAGTAAATATTTTTATCAACTGTTTAATAAAGTGAACTAATATTTCATTTGTTGTTGTTCCAATGAGCCGTTTCACAAAACAATCAAAGACCCAACAGTTACGGCTTGACGATTGAGGTTTCATATGGTCATAATAACTAAGACTCACAGACACTAGTAATTGCTCATGACTTCCTAAGCCAGGACTACTAAGTTCTGGACTGGTAGAAGTCATTCAAATTCAGGTTGCAGGATTTTGTGTTCTGCCTTTGCCAACATTTAAAAATCCAAAAGTACAGTACCTATGTTCACAACAACCATTATGAAGTGATGACAGATTTGTGTTAAGGTACATTATGTTGTGTTATAAAAACTCAACATGAGTTATGATGCGGTTCCTATGTCGGTCTTTACTTCATTGGGAGAGCAATAAAAACATGATGAAAATGCGTGGGGCCACCACTGCCCAAAGAAAATGCAGCTTGTTTCCCCTCCACCACCACCAACACCACACCCATGGCTGTCAATGTGTTAGGTAACAACAGACATAGCTACCTGCTTCCTGCAGACAACTCAAGTCAGGTCATGGTGAACAAATTCTACATGTGTTACAGTACTGTACAACTTCTTTGCCCCTTTACACAAAGACAACTTTTAAACATTATAATGCAAAAAGATACAATGAATGTGCTGAAGAGCGCAAGACGGATGGAATTACATTCAAATTTCTTTTTTTTTTAATTTTATGCAGAAAACTGTTAAATTTACATAGAGTTAAGTCAGTAGTTATTTAAAATTACAAAGAGACAGACACACTGGCCAGTACTCACATCTATAATGCCTAACTTACAGTAGATAAGAGAGACATTGCACATAAGAATAGAAGTGCTCTTTTTCTTTCCTGTCCTTTAAAACCACAGATTCCTTCTTCAGAGATGAAAGCAGGAATAGTTGGGAAATGTCAGAGAGGGCTTCTTGGGGAGCAGGACATGTGGGTAGGGGGTAGGATACACAATGCAAATGCTAAGGTACACCCAACTTGTATGAGGAGAAAGTAAACCCTCAAATATACCTCACAGGTGGTTGTTGGTTTGAATGAAGTTGGTAATAAATGCCTTACATTATTTCAGCCTTAAATAACAGTTTAAAAAAAATACTAAATGTAATGTAAAAACACAGGGACAAGAGTACACTGAGGTACACAATCCCCCTACGCATTTCTCCTGTAGGTATCATGAAGACACGATTACAATCATTCTTTCTGCACTTCATATGTGAATGGAACAGGAAGAAGTCCTAATAACTGGTACAATAGGAAGTACCCTCTGCAATGCACTTCACAGTGGTTTGAAGGGTGCAGATGCAGATAAATAAAGTAAAAATACAGGAACTATATTACACTGAAACTGTATTTAAAACTTGCCTAATTTATGTTGCACCAGAGGATCGGTCTTCTTCTTCGAACGGTACTGTTCATGGACGATTTTTAACAAACCACATTTCTTCACGACACCATTTAGCTCACTGCAGTGAGGACAAATTGTAATCTTCTTGCATTTGTCCAATATCTGCTTTCTTAAAGCTTTCCGAGTCAAGTATGGTATTGCAGGGTTCATTACTTTATTTCTAAATGGTTTTTTATCTTTGTCTGGCAGTAAGACTCTGGAACAACTCTGAAGAAAATTAAAATACATAATTGTTTGCATAAAACCATAACATTACAAAAAATAAACCCAAAACTGTCTCCAAACAGGATAAAAAAATGCTAATACTCAAAATTCATCTCATGTGGAATTCAAAAAAACAAGAAAACATATCTATATATCACTGAGAGAGAGAACATTTTCTTTTAACATGTAACCTTAAGTGAATAGCTAAGAAACGACGCGTGGCACTTCCTAGTCTGTGAGCCACCTACTGCATATGAGAAAGTTAATAATGTTCAACACAGAAGACATTATCTTGATCAGACATGATTGTAATCTTTAAGAAGCCACATGTACCTTGAGGCCAGGTGCAATAAGGTGAAAAGCCAGTATTATGCATACAGAGATCAAACTTTTCCGAGTCACTTTTCAGGTGAAAGTGGTATGTAAATGTTATACCCGCAGTGAGTTTCTCCTGAACTCACTTCCCTGAAGTTTGCTTCCATCAGTCGTTTTGTAGTTCACCTCTTGCTACCTTTCCTGTTACTTCTATTTCAGTGCAAGTCCTTAGTGATGTTGCTTAAACCATTCTTAACATCTCACCACGTAGTTACAGTGGCCTTCTTCTAAGTCTACTATCAAACAACTGAAGGCAGTAATTACTGTTTGAAAACCTTAATGTTTCATAACTTATGCAGTTACAAACAAAATACACAATCCGCCAACTCCTACCATCCTAATCACAACAACATGAGGCAGAAAGTTGTCTTGTGTCGCTTTTCATTCCACCTTTGCAACAGATTTTATTTTCTTCTGGTGGTGGTGGTGGTGGTGGTGGTGGTGTAATCAGTACAAAGGCTGGTTTGTGCTGTGCACCACATTGGTCATTCTTCTGCAAGTCTTTTCTTATTTGCATAACTATTGCATCCTATATAATTTGAATCTGCTTGTCATAGTCAAGTCTGGGTATCCCTTTACAGTTTTACTATCCCACATTCCCACTTCCTACCATTACCAAATTAATTATTTCAGTACATGTTTCAGGATGTGTCCTATCAACATATCTCTTCTTTTATTGGCGTTGGGCAACAAAGCTGTTTTCTGTGCAATTTTATTCAGTACCTTTCTACTCAGTTTACCCATCTAACCTTCAGCATTCTTCTGTGTTATACCTCAAAACCTTCTACTCTGTTATTGTATGACATTTTTTTCAGTCACACTTCACTTCTATATGAGGTTACATTCCAAACATACACTTACAGAAATGACTTCTAATAATTAAATTTATATTCAGTATTAGCATATTTTACTTGTTTAGAAAATCTTGTCTTGCATTTTACATGCATTTTAATTCTGCCATTGCCAGTGGTTTTGCTGCCCAAATAACAAAATTTGTCTCCCACTTTGAGCATCTCATTTTTTTAATCTGATTCATTTCGACTAATCTAATTTAATTCAACAACACCCTCTTACCACTGGTATATTTTTGTGGATGTACATCTTCTAACCCCTTTTCAAGTCACTATCCATTCCATTCAACTGATTTTCTAACTTCTTTGGCAGTGCCAAAAGCTATTATTTCTTCTTGATGAAATTAAAATCTCCCTTTTGATTCTCTGCTTAGTCTCCTTTATTGTTTGCCAACGTACAGAGAAAATACACAGATATTAAACATTAAAGTTGTCATTCATATCTCAATTACTGCCTCTTCATGTTCTCTTGAAGAGTGCAGTTCGGTTTCTGCACCAGCTGCACATCACCTTTCACCCCTTATGTTTGATCTGACTTCAGGATTCCAAAGAGTGCATCAATATTGTTTTAAATTTAATTTGCCAATTATCAATGGAATGGTGGTCATAAACTTTGCATATCTGTGGTGGCTCACTAACATTAAAATTTTACTACAGCAGATATACAGTCTCTTCTGCACCTGTTTGAGGCCTCTTTCAAAACAGACTGTATAGTAGCCTATATTCTTCTGTGAACAATCTTCTTCTATCATAGTTAATAGATTTAACCTACCTGAGGATATCCATCACCAGTTTTCAGTATTGCCTATAGTAAAATTCTGCAACTGGGGTGTAACTGCCCTGTGTATTACGACACAGGTCACATTACCTTTTGAATTATACTCTGCTTAGCCATACTACAAGTCTGCTTTTTTAAATGGAGAACACTCAAGGGAAGCAACTGGGGTTTTTAGGAAAGTGTTATATTTATCATTCAAAATATGTTAGAATTTAAAATCCTGTTGATGTCAGTGTCACTGAATATGGAGCCTTAGTACAGTTGGATGAGGGTTTGGAATTAATTTAGCTGTGACTTATTTCAAGGGACTGTTGGAAACTTGCCTGAAATGATTTGTGGACACACGACACATACTTCGCAACTGAGGTGGATTTTTGAAATATTAATTTATCACAGTTGCTGACAGGGCTGCAACATGTTAAAAATTCTTATATACGAGATCTATGGACAAGCATTTGAATCCCATGTTTTCCAAATGTGAGGCCAACATCTTAATCGCTGCACTACTTAACATTTCATCTTGTCATTCAAGTTACCCTTATCATACGATTTCTTGCCAAGTGTGCCTTTTCAGATTATCTATCAATATCTGTGTTGGAAGTAAAGCTCTGTCCTTATATTTTACGTTTCATTATTGGGATAAGGTTGCCCTAATTGTTTGCTATGTTGGTATTTGTGCACTATGATCTGACAGACCATTATTTGTTGTTGTCACAGTGTATCTCTCAACTAAAGAAAGGTACGATTATGTAATCTAATACAGTAATACAACTTCCCCACTAATGAAGGGGATGGAGGAACAGAGTCAGTGGGTCATACTATATGCTACATTTCTTAAAGCTGAGGATGGTACAATAATGTGAACTGACGTACCTTGCAAACAGTCTGAAGCACAGTAATGACAGATCGAAAATATCCTACATGAAAAACTGGAAGCTCCAAATCAATGTATCCGTAGTGCCCCACACAGTCATTTAATCCTTTTCCACAAGTCAGACATACTGCGTCTTTCTGATTGACTCCCTATACAGAAAATAAATATCATACTGATCATTTGTAGTTTTCCTCTGACCATACTAAAAAGTAAATGACCATATTGTATTAATTAAACAATTAGATTAAAACAGTAACTGTAATGTAAATGAAATACAGAAACCATATATAATCTTAGTGTAGAATTGCGTGAGAACTGAAACACTTACACCACTGATGAGTACAGCAATCTAAATTTTGAATTTGTATCAGTCTTTGACCAAAGGTTTTTTAAATACTTTAACGGATTACTAGTTCTGAACAATAATGATTGTCCACAGATCAGTCTTTGTTAATAAAATTGAATAAAAAACAATAAAATTTATAACAAATAATAGCAGCACCCAAAAATATAAAACATAATTAAACTGAAAGAAAAGTAATTGTACATGACCTGTAGGGTCGGCTCAGTGGCAGTGTGCCAACACTAGCCCTGTCATATGGGTCATATACAATTATTTCTCTGTCAGTTTCATCATTTCTTATGTTTTGTGATGTTCATCTTCTTGGCTAAATATCATCTGAGGATGATTGTAATTTATCAAAACCAGTAAACAAAATATAAAAGTCCTTTCAGCCAAAGACTGGAATAAATAAATAAAAAGACAACTACTTACATAAAAAAAACAATGGAAAATCAAGGATGGAATGTAACAATATTATGAAAAGGGTAGTTGCTACTAACCATAAAGCAGAGATGTTGAGTTGCAAAAAAGCACAGCAAAAAGGTTGTCAGAAAGTTAGCTTTCAACCAACACACACACACACACACACACACACACACACACACACACACACACACACGAGCGCGCGCGCAAACGCAACTCACACAATAAGAATAAGTGTATGAACAAGAGTAGGGCACATAAACGCAACTCACACACACAGGACCACAGTCTCTGGCAGCTGGAGCCAGACTATGAGCAGCAGCATATTATGGATGTGGCAACCACGTTGGGGTAAGGAGGTGGCTGTGGCAGCGAAGGGGAGAGATAGCAGGGTAGGGGTGGGGGACGATAAAGTACTGCTTGGAGTGTGCAGGGATGAAATGGACAGTAGGACAGCTAAGTGCAGTCTGGAGGTTAGATGGAATGTGAGGGAGAGAGGGGTAGTGGAAAAGGAGAGAAGTAAAAAGACTGGGTGTGTTGGTGGAATAGAGAGCTGTGCAGTGCTAAAACGGTAATAGGGAAGGGGCTAGATGGGCAAGGACAATGACTAACGAAGGTTGTGGCCAGGAGGGTTATGGGAACATATGATATATTGCAGAGTTCCCACCTGCACAATTCAGAAAAGCTGGTGTTTGTGGGAAGGATCCAGATGGCACAGGCTGTGAAGCCGTCATTGAAATGAGGAATGTCATGTTGGGTGGCCTGCTCAGCAACAGGTGGTCCAATTATTTCTTGACCACATTTTGTTGGTGGGCATTCGTGCAGATCTACCTCTCCCCCCCCCCTCCCCCCCCCCCTCTCCTTCCATCCATCTAATCTCCAGACTGCCCTACTCTCCACCTCGACCCAGCATGCTCCCACCAGCACTTTACTGTTACCCACCCCCAACCCTGCTATCCCTCCCCCTCCCTGCCTCCCCCTCCTTAGCCCCACCACCCGACTGCCTCTCCCATTATGCAGAGCTGCTTGCAGTGTAGCCTCAGCAGCCAGACACTGTAGTCATGTGTGTGTGTGAGTGAGTTGTGTATGCATGAGCATGTGTGTATGTGCTATCTCCGATGAAGGCTTTGTTCGCCAAATGCTCATAATCTGACAGTCTTTTGTCGTGCCTATCTGTGACTCGGCATCTCCGCTACATGGTAAGTAGCAACTATCCTTTTCAATATATTGTTGAGAGGTTCAATCATATTCAGATTAGAGGACTAAGGTGTGTTATGTCATAATTCTGTTCATTAAATCAGCTCAGACAATTCCAAATGAATGAATGGAAGCATTATCATACTTAATTACAAGCTGTTTAGCACAAAGCACAGTTAGCAGCATTGGCTGAAGATGGTCAATCAGGCTACTGGAACAATTTCACCCTGTAACCCACCCATTAAGACAATACGATGGTAAAACATTGTACTTAACAACATCATTGAAACGCACTGTACTTCTTTTTCAAGCATCCCTAGTGCAATCAAAGCTTCTGAAATGGCCAGTTTATAGAGAATGTCTGCCATATGTACTTCAGTTAGGGCACTTTTTTTGACGGAAGCTTCCTGTAAACGTGCGTCCATCTCAGATGACATGTGGGGTTATGTTGTCTTCTGCTTTTGGTCACATTCTGCTTCAAAGTTCTTTTGTTTTTATCAGTCATTTTTGACAGCTGTGCTGGGCAGATGATGTTTTTCCCCTGTTTCATGCAACCTGTGACTAGTGACAATGTGGTAACTCTCCCAACACCTAAAAGGTCAATATCCAGCTCCAGTAAGATGGATTCTTAACAATCATGACTGTTTTGAAATCTGAGAGGCCAACCATAGTGAAGTTCGCAATACCACAATATATTTTACATCTAACCTCAGTCAATGTTAGTAATCCATTGATGCATGTACATTCTCACACACTAAATGGTATGCTTATCCACTGGAGAGAAAACAGCAATATACAACAAGGATAATATCTTATGTTGACAGGTCTTGGTAATCTTCTTTTCTAGACTAAAGGACCAATAAAAAATACAAACTAAATATAACTAAAATAGCCTGTTAATATTTTTAATCTCTTAAATGGTTTGTCATGAGCTTTTTAAGAGAGTATACATGTAGATGTACTTCCTGATACATTATCACACTTACCACTGGGCTGAATGATTTGTATCACTGACAAACCATATTTTGGGGATAAGTGGAAAACCTTAGACTTCAAATATGTATACCGAAATCTGTAGAACAAGATTTAATTATGTTTATTTATCAAGGGTATGGATACTTGGGGGGGTAAGAAAATTTGTTCAACATATTGTAAAATTTTACTATTTTAAGGACTTAAGTCAAGACGTACTGTCTGTACTATGTCCATGTGAAACTTGCCAAAAGATGAAAGACAACAATCAATCGATAAAGTACAAATTATACCTGATAATACCTAAAGGCTTCCAAGACCTCACAGCTGCTGATTTCCTTGACCAATTACCAACGAGTAGGGGCCGGGAGTTAACATATATATTTGTACTAGGTGAGTGTTGGTCTAAATATGTTAAACTCTATCCTGTTAAGCATGCCAACACAGAGATCGTGACTAGATGTCTACAAGAATATTTCTCAGAGGTAAGAAAGTCACGTATATTGTTGACAGACAATGGCACACAGTTTGTGAGTAAAGCCTTTTTTTAGCATGGGAAAATGTTAGACAAACTGCTATCTCTAAATACCACCTGCGAAGTAACTCTTGTGAACGTATCACAAAAGAAATCATTAGGTTATGTAGGGCATACTGTTCAGACAGACATACAACTTGGGCATGGAAAACACCAGAATTCCAAGTAATACTTAATGAACTTCCACGGTTGTCTACTGATTTATCTCCCATTGAAATAATGAAAGGTAAATTTATAGCAAGTCACTGTTGAAATTATTTAAATGGCCAGATGACAATGATGATAACGTACAGGGAGGCAACTTAGATGATATTGAAAAGACAATTTACAACAAGCAGCAGATAAACACCTGCGTAAATACAATGAAAAAGCTACGACACCTATGTTTGATGTGGATGACTTGGTACTAATTAAGGAAGTACATCACAGCTCAAATTTGAGGAAAGAAACACACAAGTTTTGCCCTCGATATAGCAGTCCTTTCAAAGTTTTAAATGTACCACATCCCAATGCAGTTTTCTAGATCTACCCAGAAACTGGTCACGAAAAGGGATTATATAATACTGAAATATTAAAACAGTATATGACACCATTAAATTAAACTTGGGAAAGAAACACAGTAACAACAAAGATTGTTCTTAATGGTGAAAGTATGTAAACAAATACTGTCAAATGTTATTTAATCAATTGTTGTTATGAATTCCTTTAGTGTAAAATTGCTCACCAAAGAGGCAGATTACTTACCACCATATGGTAAAAACTAGGGTTGGGTTTGTACGTGAATTTTTTTTATTAAGGGAGATTAATCATCGGTAGTGCTATCACCTCATTCGATAATTGACCAACTATATTTTTGTTAACTTTTTCACTAATTTGAAGTGTTCCGGGTGGGTTTGTGTTCAACTTTTATAGAGGTGGTGTGGGATTTGTGTGTACTACATATCTCTCTCTCTCTCTCTCTCTCTCTCTCTCTCTCTCTCTCTCTCTCTCTCTCTCTCTCTCACACACACACACACACACACACACACACACACACAAATATATTCACCTACAGACTATGCGCAAACTAATATGATTTGGGAGTATTCTTTCGCTATGCATGTCATTGTTTCATCGGGAGGGAGGAATAGGACAAGGTGACATACTAATATGCTTCACATGGAAATGACAAGCCAGCACTAAGAAGGAAAAGGAGTTTTGGAGGGGAGAAAATGTACAGGAGAACCCATGGCAGAAAAGCAGGAGATAGCTGGAGTTTCATAAAGGATGCAGCTTTAAGATGAGGGGAAGTGAAAGGGAGAAGTACTGAAGTACTCAACAAAGTAGTGGAAAAGGAAGGTCACATACTTCAAATAGAAAGTTATGGGTAAGTAATCCCCAAAGACAGGAGCTCATTCCAGGTTCGGGAGGACCCATGCAAGGGAAGAACTCCACCCACTTCAGAAGAAAGAAGAGGTACATCACACCGACTGGGCCTACCAAATATGAGGCAAAGAGTACTGAATCCCCGGAATAGTAGCCTACAAGAAGGGAGAAATACTTAAGGGCAATATTCGCAAAGAAAAGGAATAAGAAACCTGCTTAAGGGAGCATCTCCTCCAAACTGGATAATAAACTGAGAAAGTAAACATTTGTTACTCTGTTGATTAGCACAAGTTTTTGAATCTTGGCATAATTTGATGTTTGATCTTAAAATGATGTACAACAAGTGCTTCCTCCAAACTGAAAGTACTCTGAAAGAAAGCAATGTAATTATGGTACACTCTGTGTCACCATGCTAACTAAAATAAGGGAGCTATTAAATACAAAACAATCGAGTTTATGAAAATTCTCATTAGAGGATATGTATGTTTGTAATGATTAATTGTTGAGTGTATCATCATAACATCTTTTCTCTTAGTGGAGGAATATGTAGCTACCCATGCCATTCATGGAAGGGCATGTATCTCGTACATCAAATATAGAGTTCAGAATAAAGATGTGCATGATCGCAGTTAGTCTGCAAACATTGGGCCACATACTGTGGGAACGTATTACTCAACAGGTGCAGGGTCTAGCTGCTAGAGAGAATCTGTACTCTCTGTGGAGCAAGGAGGAATGAAGGAGTTCTGGTACCATGGAAGATATCCGGCACCAAGGAAGACAAATAAGATGTATATAAGCGATTGTTGTTGTATACTATTCACATAATGTTAACAAGTGGTCTTTGAGAAAGTTCCCATATAATGTGCAACCATTCATCAAAGTTTGTGACAATATACAGAGTTGATTGGAACCAATTTACATTTTATTTAAGTACAGAGCAATGTTTTGTTTTATAGCCACTTCACTTACTGAAATCTGCAGAGAAGAAAGAAGTTTGATGGCAAAGAAGAACAGGGCACGGCATAGCTGGACACTGAAGTAAATCACAAGAGGTGCATGGCTGAATATCTACCCCAGTCTAATAAGGGAGTGTTAAGGTAGCAGTGTCAGATGTAGCGGCATGGAGTAATAGGTCCAGAACAGATAAGTAAAAGGTCCAGAACAGACATTGCTCAAGTAGTCAAAACACTGTCACACTAGCTAAATACAGCAGTCATCAGCCCCTAACAAACACTCCAATCTCTTAATGAAATGAAAGATGTGAATGCAAGTTCAGTGGATGAACTGCCAGCAGAAGTATTTAAGAGCCTATACTTCAATTAAAACAACTCTGTAATTGAAATAACGGTGAGCTGAGTAGTAGGGACTGGGCATCAGCCAATCACAGCATAGCTGGGCTCCATGTGCTCACTGTATTGCCTGATCTGCAGGCACAAGCAGCAGAGCCTTGCTACGTGACAGGGGCTGCACATGGAGGAAGGATGTGTGGATGTTGTGTGCAAGCCATCGTCTCCACACCCCATCACTAACATTTCTCAAACACAAAGTTGTTTTAATCTAAGTAGAGTAAGTATGGGAATAAAATAAATTACATACTTGTGTAACAAAGGGTATCGACAAGGGAGTGGCCAGAGAACTTCTTATTAACATTAATAAGAAAATGCCATTTCAAGCGAAGAATTCAGGACTATCGGCCTAACACTACAGTAGTGAAAGAATTACTGAGTGTCTTCAACAGGAGAATATATGTGGGAATAGGCAGCTTTATAGATGAAGAACCACAGAGATTTATAAAAGGAAGAGGAACAAAAGATAAAACTGACTTATTACGAGCAATAGAAGAGAGGTGCCTCTAGAAGAAATTAGAAGTTTATAGAGCCTACATCAGCTCGAAAAAGCATGTGACAGAGTAAAATTGGATAAGACCTACAAATTTTGAGAGAAAAGGGAATAGACTGGAAGGGAAGAGGGTTAGATTAAAGCCTATATATGGAGCAGAATGTTAAGGTAAAAATTGGAGAAGACAACAAATGACAAATAAATAGGCACATCGCTCAGAAAAAAAAGCTGTAATGTATAAAATTCACTGCTGGGGTAGTGCTATCAGCTAAAGATGAATTGATAATGAACAAAGCTCTGAGTGCAGAAAAAACGAGAGACTGGTCATTTGCTTGGAGGAAAAGAAGTTGACCATAAGAGTATGAAAGGACACAGTTTACCACGATAATACTTTCAAATACTTGGGCACCTTCATAAAGGAGAATACGGCACACACACAAGAAATTAAAACTAGAATGCAATGGCTAAGCAGCATTTAACAGAAAGAAGTTTATGAGGGGAACTGAACAGAAAAAAGCAAAGGAGGTTAGAATTTGTCTCATTGACAGCACGGTCATTAGAGATGGAGCATGAACACGGGTTACGAAAGGATGGAAATGAAGTTGGTCATGCCCTTTTCAATGGAACCATCCCAGAATTTGTCTGAAACAATTTTGGAATATCATGGAAAACCTAAATCTGGCTGGCAGGATGGGGACTGAACCATTGTCCTCCCAAATTCAAGTACAGTGTGTTAACCAATGCACCACCCCGCTATGTGAAAACTGAACGGATCTGAGAAAATGACTGGTTCAATCTTTTGTGTGGAGAGTGGATTTATATGATGTGGAAATAGGAACATTAAGGAAGTGGAAAGGAGATTTGAGGACTTTGAGATATGAGTATTGAGTAGGACAGAGAAAATAAGCTGCACAGAATGAGTTAAGAATGAAGAATTATTACGAAGGACTGTAAAAAGAAATATTGCAGAGGATTTTAAAGCTAAAAAAAAGAACTGGTCAAAGAAGACAATGTTTACCAAAATATGCTTTAGAAGGGGTGGTGAATAGAAAATGGGATAGAAAAATGGGGGAGGAAAAGATATCAGTTGACAGATAAAGCCAAAGTGCAAAACAGTTACGTAATGACAAAGACAATGGCAGGAGATAAAGGAAGATGGAGACCCAATGTTATGTAAAAACCTGCCTAAGGGGGGGGGAGACTAAATAATAACAACAATCAGAAGAAGAAGAAGAATGATAAATAATAGTGAAATTTGGTCTCTAAATACTCTACTAAGGCATAAGGATTGTAAATAAAATTACCTAATACCTGTTAGTAAATTCACTAACACAAAAAAATTGTGTTTTGGTACTTACAGTTTTGTGTTTCATTGTTTCAAAAATGTGTTCATATAAAAGGAAAAATATTATCTTCAAAATCTTCTGTTTTATTAAAAATAATCTTTAAAATATGGGCTATAACATGGTGAAATGAAATCAGTACATTGTTCATTCCTATTAGGTATTTTTCCTGTTATAATGCAAATTTTTCATTTTTTTTTTTTAATTTGGTCACTAATTAAAATTTGTTGTTATTAAAATATTACTTAGATTTTAAGTTTTCACTTTTATTACTCTTCTTACTAACATGATTTTGTTCAAATAGGAAGGAAAAATTGGTAACAAGTTATAGTCTAAGCAAAAAACAGCAGCTATCTGTATGTTGGTAGCCACATTTTCTGGCCTACAAACTCTAGAAATGTTACTTCATGGCAATAGGGTGCTCACTCTTAAATTCCATGCATTTAATGAGGGCTGCAAAAAGGGGTATACAATGGTTAAACTCCAAAAATTAAGGGAAAAAGTAAAAAGGAAAATAAAAGTTTCCCTACATGTTGATGTACAAAAAAATGATACTATACTAGCAAATACCATAGAAAAAAAGCTGTCCACGTAGTCTTGCTGGTTGATAACATAAGGAATAATTTACACCACATTGTAAAGACAAAACAAATTCTACCACAGTCTACCCCTACACCCCTGAACTTGCCTCAGCAAAGAATTCAAAGTACTTCTGAAGTTTATAATCAATCATTTTGGCAAGCACTGAATATTTTAAACAAAAGTTTCCTGGTCATTGGAAATTATATATTAGAATCCATACCTGTGCTACAAAATTAATCTTTGGCCCACTGCTACAGTTGTTGCCTTGGATTCTTTTTGTAGTTGTCCTGTGCTTTTATGTTGTGTAACGGTTCACATTACATTTGTCTATGTAAAAATAAACCTTTTTTAAAAAAAAAAAAAAAAGTTTCAAACCATGACCACTTTTATTGAAGGGAGAAAAGGCAGGTAATGGGTCCAGTACACACAGTTTGCCAGAATAACACAAACAGTAGCTTATTTGAAACAAAAAAAATTACTTATGTCTCTCTCAGTACGAAATGCCATTTCAAGGTACAAATGTGGAACACCAACATTATGAATGCATTCAGTTTCAACTTCAAGTCATTGATCAAGAAACTAAAAGGGAGAGAAAATTGCAACATATGACAATTCGCTATAAAAAATTATATACAACACTAACAATTCATTCACTCATCATGTTCTGTAGATCACATCAAGGATAACCTTCGGGACGTGGAACAAGTCACTATACTGATTAATGATTTTCATGCTCATGCTGCCAAAACTTAATTGAGTTAATTAGCTACATTTCCATCCATCATTTTGCATGATAGATTGTAATGAGGTAGAATCAGTCATTTTACATCACATCGCAAATTTCTAAGGTGTTTTTTTAATATAAGAAAAAATGTGTACAGGTGTGAGTTAGTAATTCCTATCAACCACCTTTTACACATTACAGGAATAGAAATTCTTCTGCAGAATAGGAGTTCTCAAGGAGAAACTTTCTCAGTTTATTTTCAAATTTTACTTTGCTGTTTGGCAGCTAAATAGATGATGATGGTTGAAGTAGAGAGGATATAAAATGCAGAGTGGCAATGGCAAGAAAAGTGTTTGTTAAGAAGAGAAATTTGTTAACACTGAGTACAGATTTAAGTGTCAGGAAGTCATTTCTGAAAGTATTTGCGTCGAGTGTAGCCATGGTTGGAAGTGAAACATAGACCGTAAAAAGTTTAGACAAGAAGAGAATAGAAGCTTTCGAAATGTGGTACTACAGAAGAATGCTGAAGATTAGATGGGTAGATCATGTAACTAATGAGGAGGAGGCACTGAACAGAATTGGGGAGGAGAGATATTTGTGGCACAACCTGAAAAGAAGGGATCAGTTGGTAGGACACATTCCGAGGCATCAAAGGATCACCAGCTAAGTACTGGAGGGAAGTATGGGGGGTTAAAATCATAGAGGGAAACCAAGAGATGAATACAGTACGCAGATTCAAAAGGATGTAGGTTCCAATAGTTACTTGGACATAAAGAGGCTTGCACAGTATAGAGTAACATGGAGAGCTGCATCAAATCAGTCTTCGGACTGAGGACCACAACAACAACTTTGCTATCTGTCAGATATTTTACATCACTTGGTAAGTGATCAAAAATTTTTGTTCCAGGATTGTGCACCCCTTTTTGTGCTAAAGACAACCTTAATGTGGAGTAATAAATGTCATTTTTCCTTCTGGTATTGTAGTTATATACATCATTATTCCTTTTAACTGTAGTGGATTATTTACAACAAACTTCATGAGGGAATAAATATACTGTGAAGCAGTACTCATAATGCTCAACTCCTTAACAGATGCCTACCAAATGACTGTGGGTGAGTAACAAACATTATTCTTACTGCACATTTTTGTGCAATGAAGACTTACTTTCTTAAAGATGAGTGACCTCAGAACATTTTTCCATATGACATTATTGAATGAAAATATGCAGAACACGTCAACTTACTGATTTTTCTCTCCCCTAGATTAGCAATGATTGTAAGTGCAAATGTGGTTAAAGTTGTTTTAGTAGTTAAAAACAGTACTTTTTTAAATTCAATTTTTCATCAATATGGACACCTAAAAATTTTGAAGTTTCCATCTTATTTCATCAACATGTGTTGTGCTTATCATCACTGTAGCATCCCTAAATGTGCAGAACTGAGGGTGCAACCATCTGCAGAAAATCAGTCAATGATAGTTTTAAGAATTTTATTTACCATTTATTCTGTTTCTGTATGTAAGCTCGGACTGATCACAATACTAGGATCATCTGCAGAAAGAACTGACTGCTTGTTGTATATTAGACGGAATATCATTCACATGTATGAGAAACAATATTGGATGTAAGACTGGGCCTTAGGGAACCAGATACATTACTCCTCCCCACGCAGATTTATGTCCCCAGACAATATAGGTTGAATACTATTACAATTTTCTGTATTATTTTGGTTAGATATGACATTACCCATTGGCTATACCATCAATCCAATACAACTGCAATTTATTTAGGAGAATACTGTGATTCACACATTCAAATACCAATCAGTGTTATATTATTATTTAATGCTTGTAAAATGAACATTTAAAGGGCATTCTCAGTAGGGCAACCCTTCTAAAACCCAAACTGTGATTTGCTGAGGATATTATTGTCACTAAGATGAAACACTACTCTAGAATACACCACCTTCTCAAAAATGTTGGAAAATGGCATCAGCAGTGAAACAGGATGGTAGTTATTAACATCTCTATTGGTTGGTTGATTTAGCGGAAAAGACCAAACAGCAAGGTCAAACCCAGAACCTCCCACAGAAGAACCACAAAAGTGCCCCACTTGTGACAGGATACTTTCCGGGACTGGACCAGACTCTGAATGTGGCTCTCCAGCAGGGATACGACTTCCTCAAATCCTGCCCTGAAATGAGATCCATCCTTCATGAAATCCTCCCCACTCCACCAAGAGTGTCTTTCCGCCGTCCACCTAACCTTCGTAACCTCTTAGTTCATCCCTATGAAATCCCCAAACCACCTTCCCTACCCTCTGGCTCCTACCCTTGTAACCGCCCCCGCTGTAAAACCTGTCCCATGCACCCTCCCACCACCACCTACTCCAGTCCTGTAACACGGAAGGTGTACACGATCAAAGGCAGAGCCACGTGTGAAAGCACCCACATGATTTACCAACTGACCTGCCTACACTGTGACGCGTTCTATGTGGGAATGACCAGCAACAAACTGTCCATTCGCATGAATGGACACAGGCAGACAGTGTTTGTTGGTAATGAGGATCACCCTGTGGCTAAACATGCCTTGGTGCACGGCCAGCACATCTTGGCACAGTGTTACACCGTCCGGGTTATCTGGATACTTCCCACTAACACCAACCTATCCGAACTCCGGAGATAGGAACTTGCTCTTCAATATATCCTCTTTTCCCGTTACCCACCAGGCCTCAATCTCCACTAATTTCAAGTTGCCGCCACTCATACCTCATCTGTCATTCAACAACATCTTTGCCTCTGCACTTCCGCCTCGACTGACATATCTGCCCAAACTCTTTGTCTTTGAATATGTCTGCTTGTGTCTGTATATGTGTGGATGGCTATGTGCGTGTGTGCGAGTGTATACCCGTCCTTTTTTCCCCCTAAGGTAAGTCTTTCCGCTCCCGGGATTGGAATGACTCCTTACCCTCTCCCTTAAAACCCACATCCTTTCGTCTTTCCCTCTCCTTACCTCTTTCCTGACGAAGCAACCGTCGGTTGCGAAAGCTAGAATTTTGTGTGTATGTATGTGCTTGTTTGTGTGTCTATCGACCTGCCAGTGCTTTCGTTTGGTAAGTCACATCATCTTTGTTTTTAGATATATTAATACTGAGTTCTATTTATAATCTATTATCACTTGTCATACAGGTTTATATGAAACACTGCTACTTCCCATGTAGCTAATGGAGATTTTCAGTCTATGAATCTACGTATTCAGATAATTTGTAGAAAGAGTTGATAACAAGGCATGTTTTTTATTTTCATTTGAACTGGAAGGGTTTCCTGTGTCAATGCCAACAGCAGTAGGTTTTTAGAGATGAAAAAAATTTAAATTTTAGGGTTGTAAAACAATGAGTTAAACAGGACAATAAAAGTTTTGCATAAATGGAGACATGTGAGGATAAGTCAGAAATTCAAATCATCAATGAAATCTAGCATCTTACTGGAAATTATCAACATACTGCGAAACATTTGACAAATCAAGCACTGGAATTGGTCAGTTTGGGTATGTCTTTCAAAGTAGGAAAGCTTGCTTGTGGTGTGTTGCCCCCTCAATTTCCACCATGTCTCTACACAACACTTGCCAGCTTGAAAGCACCTACAGAAGCAAAAAAAAATTATAATACGTAAATAAAGATAAATGTCAGAATATGAATGGCCTAACAGTTCCTATACATCAACTTTAGACATCTATAGCAATACTACTAAGAAAAACACTTTGTAACAAATAAATAACACGTAAAATATGCAATGCGCATCACATTCCATAGTCTTTTAAATCCACGCATTGTGAATATGTAGCGTTTACACATGGAAAGATGAATGGCATCATTCCCCTACCACTCCCACTCATTTGGATCTGTCATGATCACTATTTGCATTACTTTTCTCCTGGCCACGTTCCTCTAAATTAACTTTTTCTGTTTTTTCTGTAGCTTCATTTAAGTTTTCACTCATTTTCCTTTTCTTTCTCTGTGTAGAAATCACAATCAACAGAATGATGTTGAAAAGACAAAGGAACACACGATTTCACTCTTTTGTTTAGCAAGAAAAATTCATGATTTCTTCCCTGTGTCCATGTGACTTTGGGCAGTCTTCAAAGGTCATATGTCTGCCCTCAAGTTGAAGTACTGAGTGCAACAGGATGGGAAAATAAGATTGGAGCAGTGGCCTCTCTTAAGTATAACAGAGGATAGGTATATAGTGCCCAGATTGTAATAAGCAAAGATGAAAACACAGACAGAATGATTACGCGTGAGGCTGACAGTAAGCCAAATCTTATTCATGAATAAACACTACTATGTTCAGTGGTGATATGGTATGAAACATCGCTACACATTAATGTTCTTGGTAAAAACACACAGCTTCAGCATACAGACTCTCTACCAGGCTAGTAAAAAAGGCGCAAGTGGCCAAATGGATGCCACAATGGTGGATTGTATTGAGACAGAATAAGATGGATGGACATGCAGATGAATAAACAAAACATGGATAGTCTAGTTTCAAGCGGGCAAGGGACTGGCACAAATGAAGGAAGGCGGTCTGATCCGCTCCCCGCAAAGTACTGCTGACAACACGTAGGAAACTTAGGGACCGTGTACAGTGGGTGGCCAGGTAAGACACATGGGAGGTCCAAGAAAGTTTTCTATTGAGCATGATCCCCAGGAATGTCAATGTTTCAATTAATGGAAGAGCAACAGGACCAGGATGTAACGATGGTGGAGGAAACCAATTGCACTGCCAGAAATTCATACAAAAGTTTTGTCAGTGGAAAAGCAAAAGTCATCGTCAATGCTCCATGAGTAAAGACGATCGAGGCAATTCTGAAGACGCCGCTCTAGGAGACAATTACATGGGGGACTGCAATAGATGGCAGAATCATCAACAAAAATGGAACCGGAAATGCCCAGCGGGAGACAGGCCATAGTAGGGTTAACGGTGATACCAAAGATGAAGACACTGTCTACAGAACCCTGAGGCACACTGTTTTCCTGGATAAAGTTGTCTGACAACCCACAAATACCTTGAAAACTCAGTCTTTTAAAAATTCCTGAAAGAAACAAAGCATGTGGCCACAGAAGACCCATTTGTAGAGACTAGGGATGGTACCAGGCTCCAGTAGATATCGTTGGCTTTCTTCAAATCGAAAAACACTATCACAGTCTGGTATTTCTGCAGAAAACTATCCATGACATG
The DNA here is from genome assembly GCF_023898315.1 of Schistocerca nitens. NCBI lineage: Eukaryota > Metazoa > Arthropoda > Insecta > Orthoptera > Acrididae > Schistocerca > Schistocerca nitens. Next base: position 708,371,523 of record NC_064614.1, on the reverse strand, counting down.
GCTTGACAAAGTGACGAGTAGGTCAACTGCAGAAAGGTGCCCTCAAAACCCACATTGTGCAGTGTTTAGTGAACTGTGAGACTCGGGCCACAATACCAACTGGGCATGAATCATATGTTCCATCACCTTGCAAAGACAGCTGGTGAGAGAACTGGAGTGATAACTAGAAGGAAGATGGTTGTCCTTTTACTGGGCTTAGGGATGGGTATGACACTGACTTCAGACCAGCATCTAGGAAACATGACCTCTGCCCACATGTGATTATATATACGAAGGAGAAAGTGTTTACCCACAAGAGAAAGGTTCTGAAACATCTGAATGTGGACATTGTCCAGGCCTGGTGTGGAGGATTGGAATGAAGTGAGAGCATGGTGTAGCACTCACCACTCACAATTCTGAGAAGAGATCGATATCGCCCGAGCCTCCCCCACTCATTTCTGATGGGAGGAAGGCAGGGTGATAGTGAGTCAAGCTCGAAATCTCCGCAAAACAGTGGCCAAAGATGTAGGAGATAGCAATAGGGTCCACTAAGACAATCTGCTACAGTCAGGCTGGAAATTGGAGGATGGCCTTAGTTCCAGAGTTTCATCGAAGATTGGCCCACGTGACTGTTGAAAGAACTAGTAAAGAATATCCAGCTAGCTTTTTTGCCATGCTGAAGAAAGCGACTGTGCACATAACCATTTATAACGAATGCAGTTTGCCATCGTAGGACGATGGACTACATCTCCACGTGCAAATTGCATTGCGGCATAGCTCAGTCCACAAAGGGACCAGGACACAGCACAGCAAAGAGAAAGTGAGAAAAATGAAATGTTCTGCGGTGGTAGGGATACAGTTTGTAAGATATTCTACCTGGTCATCACAACTGGGTAAATGTTGTTCATCGAAGGTCCCCAGGGAGGAGTAAAGCCTCCAGTTGGCATTAGAAAGCTGCCACTTAGGTTTGCACACATGTGTGGTCAGCAGACAGATAGCACATGGGAAATGGTCGATCAAGTACATATCAGAGAAAATGGACCACTCGAGACAATGGGCAAGCTGGGCAGTGCAGAATGAGAGATCCCAAGGGGAACTGGTGTTCGCAGAGTCTGAAAGGAACATGGGTGCTTCAGTGTTGAGGCATATGAATTTGAGTTAATTGAGAAGGTTAGCCAAGAGGGCAACTCTCTGAGAGGTTCTGGGAGGTCAAAACAGACTGGAAAGAAATGCAAGAGGTCAAAGTGGATAACTGTAGATAACTGTAGCAAAGACTGACTGTCTTCAGTGCGCGAAACCATGAGAACCCAAGGTGCAGCTGGGACAGTCTTTGTTTATTAGCCTCAATCCTCTTATGTTTAGTAGATGTAGACTGAGAAGACGATGATTGGCTCATTGCAAGAAAATCCCCCATGACTGCCAACATCTCTGATGGTGCACTCCTTCCAACTGAGGGCCCCCGTCAGAGAGGGCTCACCTGCCTTAGATGATTGTTCACACCTCCCGAACAACTGACAGAGGGACTAATCGGCAATTTGGGAAGGTAGCAGCTAAGGCAATCATCCCTCCCTTGGCCTGGCTTGTACCAGAGGGTATGTGCGAACCCTACCTGTTGATCCAGGGCTGGGAATTACACATTACCCAGTCACCTGTTATGCATCAGACACATGGGCCGGTCTTCAAGAGCGCACAAGGAGGAAGAAGAAAAAGAGGAACCTCAAAAGCCAAAGCGGTGGAAGGACAGGAGAAGGGAAACAAAGAAAGAAAAAAAAAGAACAAAAAATACAGTGGAGAGGCTGTTCTGATATCCAGCTACTGAAAAAGCAGAACACATTCCCAGAAATGAACCAGACATGTTTCACAAGGGAGGGGAAAATGAATAGCAAGTAGCAAGAGGATAGACATGCAGCACATAAAGGAAGAGATGTTGCAAAGGCTGGGTACCTGTGGTAACCAATAATGAACTCGCCAGAGTGGTGAGCCCCCTCAGGGGCCCAAATTTCAGTGTTACCTACAACAGGCTATGGAGCTTGGAACCCAACTTGATGTTGAGAACCCAACCGTAGGTGGTACAACATACATGGAAGAAGGAACAGTTCCAATATGACTGACAAGATGAGAAATTTATTCAGAAATGCAGTACAAAATAGAATTTTAATCTAAAGTACTGGATGTGACAATATTTGCTCTCAGTAAGAGACTTCGACAGCTTAAAAGTCATACTGGGCTTTTCAATTTTTTGTACAACAGACATGCCATCTGATGGTTTAAGTAACAAGTGTTCCAAACCATGGGCCAGTTTCAGTCATGGACAGGCAAAGGATATCAGTTTCGTAAATTTTAAAGATGAACTTAACTTGGTCTCTACTTTGGTAAAACCCGACAGCACACTAAGTGAAACCTTGAAACTAACAAAAGAGCATGGCTTTTGGTTCAACATAAAATGTAGTCTTATGAATTTTGTGAACACAACTACTGACAGTGGCAAGTGGAGAAAGAAATTTTTCGAAGTTTAAACTGATTAAAACACTGTCGATTGAACACGAGGCAGCTGAATATTTGGATTTCATTAAGTTATACAGGATTTCACTGATTTCAAAGCAATATCAATAACTTAATATAAAGCATATGTTTATCATTACATATGAAGCATATGTTTATCATTAATTTCAGTTATAAGTTATTTATAAATTTTGTGCATTTTCATCCATTTACATTGTCCAGCAGGACTATATTTGTTTTTTCTAGCAGTGAAATAGATTGCCAAATGTCAACCGCCAGGGCAAATCTAGTTTGGAGGTATTATTTCACGTACTACCATGTGTAAAAGTATGAAATTGGAATTGGACTGTAATTAATTACATATCTGTTGTTTGAAAATGATAAACAATATTTTATTCAAAATAATCTCCATTGCTATTTACATATTTCTCCCACCTCTCCAGCTGGCTATGAATTCCATGCAAAAAAAAGTTCTTCTTTTGAAGCAAACCAGTCAGCGAGCCATTTTCGTACATTTTCATGCGAATTGAAGCATTGTTCAGCAAGAGCATATCCCAGTGATGCAAATAGGTGATAATCGAACAGAGCCAAGTCCGGAGAATAAGCAGCATGCCCTAGTAATTCCCAACTGAATGCTTTGATTGTTTCCCTGACTCGTTTTGCTGTGTGTGATGGGACATTATCGTGGAGCAATACAACTTTGTCACCTCTTTCCATATTACAATCATTTTTCATGTAATACTCAATTTAAATCAATCATTTGCTGTTGGTAGCAATCAGTGTTAACGGTTTCACCAGGTTTTAGCAGCTCACAATAGGTGGCACCCTTCTGATCCCACCAAACACAGAGCATTGTCTTCTTTCCAAAGTGATTTGAGCTTGCAGTGGATGTCGATGGTTTGCCTGGATTCACCCAAGATTTATAACACTTAGGATTCACAAAATATATCCACCATTTTTCATCACCTGTCGCTATTCGATGGGGAAAAATCTTTCTTTTGTATCTGGTGAGCAGCATTTCACAAGTGGTCTTTCAATTTGCTTGCTGTCTTTCATTCAGTTCATGCAGAACCCATTTTCCCACTTTTTGCACCTTTCGCATAACTTTCTGTGTCACATTCAATTGTTCTGCAAGTTCCTGTTGAGTGTTGAGTATCATCTTCATCCAATAAGGTCTGCAATTCGTTGTCTTTGAAGTTTTTTGGTAGTTTCCCCACGCTCATCATTTCTCATGTCAAAATCACCACTTTTGAATTTTTTGAACCACTTGAAACACTGTGGTTTCCCAACAGCATGTTCATCGAAAGCTTCAACAAGCATTCAATGTGATTCTGCAGAAGTTTTCTTCAAATGAAAACAGAAAACAAATTCTGTGCACAAATCGTAGTTCGTAGGCACAAAACTCGACATGTTTACGGGTTTGAAACAGATACTGATGTATGGAACTTTGGTTACTGTGTGTTGACATTCATTGTCAGCCATTACAGGAAGCAGATGACACTCCAGATGCGGTTTCATGGACCCTACACTAACAGCTAGCACCATGTACATGGAAACTCCGGTCTCATACTTCTACACCTGGTGTACTCAGCTTATTTTTCCTTGCTCACTGAGACTCAAATTTCGGGGCATTTCATGCCCTTTGCAACTTCTGCCAATGTATGTGATCTACCACTTTTTGGTGTTCCAGTGAACAGTCATCCAGTGCACAGTGAAAAAAGTGCATTTGTTTCTATTCCCGTGTGTTACTCTTCCCGCAGTGGTCATGGTGCTCCTCCATCCGCACCATGTGCTCTCCTCTGTTTAGGAAATGAGAGAAAGAGAACAGATTTTATAGTTATACTCTGTGAGTGATATAACTTTATTTTGGTTGACACAGTTAATTTTGGAGCTATAACTCAAAACGTATTATACTGTGAACATTTCACTTCTGCTTCACTGACTGGTGCCTCACACCTGGCTCTGGTCTTAAAGATGTGTTTTCATCAAAAAGACTTATGAGTAAGTGTGATATGTGAAAATAAGACATCATGGATGAATGACACTGGAAAAAGGTTGACTATGTGCAAAAGGAAGTTGCCGGTCTGTGCATCACTTTGAAATCTTATGAAGATGTGACAGAATCTTGTCTTTCAGGTAGTACTTCATTACAGATAACTGCATCATCTGCAAAAAAATCTGATGGAGGTTGCCAACACACTTTCCTGTGGCAAACCCATTGTTACTTCTACATCTGACGATGGTTCTCCATCCAAGATAACACGCTGTGTCCTCCCTACCAAAATGTCCTCAATCCAGTCATAAATTGCACCCCGTATGATTGAACTTTTGACAATAAGCATATGTGTGGTACTGAGTCAAATGCTTTTCGGAAATCAAGAAATACTGTATCTACTGGACTATCTTGATCCAAAGCTTCCAGTATGTCATGTGAGAAAAGTGCGAGTTTGGGTTTGGGAGAGGGGGGGTGTGGCACATGGAATTTTTGCACATGCTGGCAAGTTGACAAAATCCCTGGAGCCGGCCATGGTCCAGACACTCTGTGACCAAAATGGCATTGAAACAGAGGATGATAATATGGAAAGCCAAAACATTAAACTCCTCTTTCTAAAACTGTTTCACTGAGGAGGATCATATTGCAATTCCTCCTTTAAATTGTTGCATATTGTTAAGATAACAGAAATCAAAACGAGTGATCGAGGGATAGGAGATCAACTGAAATTGCTCAACCTGGTGGAATACCCATACAATTCTACAAAGAGTGTGTGAAAGAAGTTCCTCCCCTTCTAGCAGCATCATATCATAGGAGTGAAGTGTCTCTAGTGATTGAAAAAGTGTCCAGGTCGTACCCATTTCCAAGAACAGTCTTCGAACAGATGCACAAAACTATAGATCTATATCGCTGACATTAGTATGTTGTAGAAATTTGACACACGTTTTATGCTTGCATATTATGATATTTATGGAGATAGAAAAACTCCTCTGCAGGAACTGACATGGATTCTGCAACCAACAAATGTGTGAAACCCGGCTCACCCTGCTTGTTTAGAAGGCAGAGAATGCAATAGATTCTTACATTGAGCACTGTTTCTTACCTTCCAGAAGGATTTCGATACAATTCCACATTGCTACCTAATGAACAAAATACAAGAATGTGGAATATCAGACCAGTTGTGTGATTGGATTGAAGAGTTTCTAGCAAACAGCACAGCAAGTCATTCTCAATTAAGAGACTTCTTCAGATATAAAAGTATCTTTGAATCTACCCTAACAAAGTTTTATAGGAGCATTACTTTTCACAATATGTGCAAAATGACCTAGAGAAGTTGCAGCACTGGAAAATTGTAGTGAAATACAAGAAGAGCTACTGAGGATCAATGGTTGGTGCAGGGATTGGAAACTGATCCTCATTGTTACCAAATGTAATGTATTGCACATAACTAAGAAGACCCGTTATTGTATTAACATCTGGAAGTATGTGTACAGTGAGAACGGGGCAGGGCATGAAACGGGTGGTGACATGTGGTACTCCTACTAAGTTTGATGCAAGCAAGTCCACACCACAGCTGCTGAGCAATGGTGTACACAGACAAGTCATGCGAGGGCAAAACACGCAAATACCCAACACTTTAAAATGAGGATCCAATACCCACTAGCTAAGGGAATCAATCCCAATATAAAACACTGGCATTCATGATCACTGGGAGCTGGCACTGAGCTGACAACCCAACCTGTAAAAATCAAATGTTACGAAATCTAATGAAGAAAAAGCTGGCCCGACCAATTTACAATGATCTGGCAGACATCTAAAGAATTTAAATTGAGATCATGGAGTGTGCTAACTCTCTATTAAGCTGAAGTTCTAAGCAAAATTACTTGATCATCTGGATGAATACCGATTGGATGATACAGCTGTTCAGGAAGTGAGATGGTTAGGTGAAGGAGTTATAAAGTAGAAGGATCACATGATAATTTACAGCTGCCAAAAGAAAGTCACATGTTAGGTAATGGTTTTATTGTAAACAAGAGAAAGAAAGCTTATCACGGACTTCCAGTTGAAGTGACACAGATTGTGCAGATTCAGAAACAGAGGGAAATTCTTCAACTATAGTCTCACATGTGCTCATGCACCAACTGAAGAGGAGGCAGCTTTTTAAGATAAGTTATATGAATTAAAAAACAAATGTCTCACAGGAGACAGTAAGATAATTTATTAGAAAATGGAAATTTTTAGGTAACACAAATGACAATGAGAAAAGACTTCTACATTTTGCTTTCTCAAGAAATATGGTAGTGGACAGTACAAATTTTGACCACAAATATATACATAAAACAGCGAAGAAATCTCCATACAAAAATATTTTTAACCAAGTCAACCATCTCCTAATGGGTGCATGACATCTGTCCAACCTAATGGATATTAGTAGCTATAGGAGAGACAATTTTGACTATAACAATTACTATGTAATAGTAACAATCAGAAGCCCAATATCTAATGCAAGGTAGGTACATAGATCTTATGCAAGAAAATTTCATATTGAGAAGCTCAAGGAGCCCCAGCTTGCTGAAAGAATTTCTGACCTATTCAAGGAATAACTGGCACACTTGCCAGACCATGAGAGAATCGAAGAAATACAACAGATATCTGGTTGGATGAAGAGTGTACACAAGTCATGGCAATTACAAAAAAAGATCTACAAGAGACTGCAATGGGTAAACCATGCCCAAAGATTTATACAAGCTTAAAGAAAAGCATGAAGAGAAGAAAAGAGGCTGCTCAAAAAGAAAAAGAGAGAACATGAAAGGGTAGAACTGGAAGAAATGGACAGCTGAATGGGATGAATGAGGTGAGAGGTTTTTATCAAAAATTAAATACAAGCCAACAGGATTTTCAGCCTATGATGAATATATATAAAAATACTATGACTCAATTTTGAGCAGTGATGAAGTAATATGCAAAAGACAGGCTCTACACTTTGACAAACAACTGAATAAGGGTTTAGGTGAGAATCAAGGAATCGCACCCTCTTTAAACACAAGGAACTCAGAAATATAGGAAGCAGCACCAACTGCTGAGGCAGAGGAGGCAGCCATCAAGAAGAAATTCTGGTCATATGCAAAGGCTGTTAGAGGCACCAAAGTTAGTGTCCAGTCCATGGTCAGTGAGGCAGAAACTGGAATTGAGGCTAACAAAGCAATAGCTGAAATGCTTAACTCTGTTTTCAAATGTTCCTTTACAAAGGAAAACCCAGGATAATTTTCTCAATTTAATCCTCGCACCACTGAAAAGACGACTAAAATAGGTATTAGTGTCAGAGGTGTTGGGAAATAGCTGAAAACATTAAAATCGAACAAGGCTCCAGGGCCTGATGGAATCCCTATCAGATTCTACATTTAATTTGCGGCTGAGTTGTCCCCTCTTCTCACTAAAATCTATCATAGGTCACTCGAACATAAAACCATGCCCAGTAGTTGGAAGAAAGCACCTGTCTACAAGAAGGGTGGTAGAAGTGAATATCTTTGACACTGATTTTTTGTAGAATCTTAGAACATATTCTGAGCTCAAACATAATGAGATATCTTAAATAGAATGACCTCCTCCATGCCAACCAGCATGGATTCCAAAGCCATCAATCATGTGAAACCTAACTTGCACTTTTCTCACATAACATACTGGAAGCTTTGGATCAAGATAGTCCAGTAGATACAGTATTTCTTGATTTCCGAAAAGCATTTGACTCAGTACCACACATATGCTTATTGTCAAAAGTTCAATCATACGGGGTGTAATTTATGACTGGATTGAGGACATTTTGGTAGGGAGGACACAGCATGTTATCTTGGATGGAGAACCATCGTCAGATGTAGAAGTAACAATGGGTTTGCCACAGGAAAGTGTGTTGGCAACCTTCATCAGATTTTTTGCAGATGATGCAGTTATTTGTAATGAAGTAATATCTGAAAGACAAGATTCTGTCACATCTTCATAAGATTTCAAAGTGATGCACAGACCGGCAACTTCCTTTAAATGTTCAGTATGTAAAATTGTGCACTTTACAAAATGAAAAAAACATAGTATCCTATGAAAATAATGTCAGTGAGTCATGCTGGAATTGGCCAACTCATACAGATACCTGGGTTTAGCACTCTGAAGGGACAAGAAGCGGAATGATCACATAGGTTCTATTGTGGGTAAAGCAGGTGGCAGATTTGATTTATCAGTAGAAGTAGAATACTGGGGAAGTGCAATCAGTCTACAAAGGAGATTGCTTACAAATCATTCATGCAACCCATTCTAGAATATTGCTCAAGCGTGTGGGACTCATACTAAATAGGAATAACAGGGTGGTGGTGGTGGTTGTTGAGATGTTTAAGGGGGACTAAACAGCTAAGGTCATCAGTCCCCCATTCCAAAATCAGGCGAACCAAAAATCTACGGAGCAGGTAAAAACCAAAGGGGGAAGAGACGTCCCCCCAGGCGCTAAAAGAACACAAATGCAGCAACAAACACTACAGACAAGAACAGGACAGAGAAACACCAGACAGAAAGAACAGAAGAAAGGCAGACGGCCGGAGACTGGTTGACTGACCACGAGAACAAAAAAGGGAAAGAGTCAACCATCTGACGGCACACCAGAACAGCAACAGACACAAGGACAAAAGACACAGAAAGGGAAAGGTGCAGGACCTCCCTAAATCGAACCATAAAAAGGACTACCATGGATAAAATGTAAAACATTGTCAGCCATGGAGGCATCGTCGGATAAAACCAAAGCCAAAGTGCCCGGGAGATTAAAAGATTGCCGGAGTGGGCGCAGTCGAGGACACTCCAGCAAAATGTGGCCGACCGTCAGCCGGGAGCCACACCGACACAAGGGGGGATCCTCCTGACGCAACAGATGGCCGTGCGTCAGGTATGTATGGCCGATGCGCAGCCAACACAGGACTACCGAGTCCCTGTGAGAAGCCCGCAGGGAGGAACGCCACACAGCGGTCGTCTCCTTGACAGCCCGCAGTATATTCGGGGCTGTCATGCCGCGCCACTCAGCAGCCCACATCCCAAGCACCTTACGGCGCAAGACCAGCTGCTGGTCGCGAGCCGTAAGGCCGATCTCCAAAGCTGGGGCGTCTATCGCCCCTTTGGTCAGCCTGTCTACACGTTCGTTCCCCGGGATGCCAACGTGACCTGGCGTCCAAACAAAAACCACCGAATGACCAGAGCGGGTAATGGTGGAAACAGACTCCCGAATAGAGGACACCAGAGGAGAAGAGGGATAGCAGCGGTCGATGGCCTGGAGGCTGCTCAGGGAGTCACTGCAGATGACGATGGACATACCTGAGCAGGAACGCATATGCTCAAGAGCGCGCAAGATGGCCACCAGCTCTGCAGTAAAAACACTACAGCCAGCTGGCAAGGAGCGCTGTTCAACATGGCCAGCGTGAGCAAAAGCGTAGGCAGTGCGACCATCAACCAGGGAACCATCAGTGTAGACAGGCTCGCAGCCCGGAAATGAGGCGAGGAGCGTAAGAAAACGGCGACGGAGGGCTACAGGCGGAACCGAGTCCTTGGGTCCCTGTGCCAACTCCAGACGGACGGCCGGCCGGGGCAAACACCAGGGAGGCGTAGGTGCACGGACCCGGAAGTGAGGCAGAAGAGGGAATGACCCCAGTTCGGACAGCAGGGACTTTACGCGGACAGCTATGGAAAGCCCAGACCGAGGTCGCCGTTCGGGCAGATGGAGGACCGTGACAGGGAAAAGCAGGCGACGATTGGGATGGGCTGGCGAGCAATGAACGTGGACAGCATAGTCGGCGAGCAGTCGATGGCGGCGAATCCGCAGCGGGGGAACCCCGGCCTCGACCAGTAGACTATCCACTGGGCTCGTACGAAATGCGCCAGTGGCAAGCCGAACCCCACAGTGATGGATGGGGTCTAACAACTTCAACACTGAGGGGGATGCAGACCCATAGGCCAGGCTCCCATAATCAAGCCTGGACTGCACAAGGGCTCTATATAATTGCAACAGCGTGCAGCGATCCGCACCCCACGATGTGTGGCTGAGGCAGCGGAGGGCGTTGAGGTGCCGCCAGCACTTTTGCTTCAGCTGAGTAATATGAGGAACCCATGTGAGCCGGGAATCAAACACGAGTCCCAAGAAGCGGCAAGTGTCCACCACTTCAAGCAGGTGGCCGTCGAGGTAAAGTTCAGGATGAGGGTGGACCGTCCGACGCCGGCAGAAGTGCATAACTCGAGTCTTGGCTGCAGAGAACTGAAAACCGTGAGTCAGAGCCCATGATGCTGCCTTCCGAACGGCTACCTGCAGCCTGCGTTCGGCGACTCCCGTAGTCGTGGAGCTAAATGAGATGCAGAAGTCATCGGCATACAAGGAAGGAGACACCGACGACCCCACGGCCGCAGCCAGACCATTAATGGCCACTAGAAATAAGGACACGCTCAACACCGAGCCCTGCGGGACCCCATTTTCCTGTATATAAGATGAACTAGAGGCGGCACCCACTTGCACCCGGAAAGAGCGGTGCAATAGAAAGGTTTGAAGAAAAGCCGGGAGCCGACCACGAAGACCCCAGGCATGCAGCGTGGCAAGAATGTGATGCCTCCATGTGGTGTCATACGCCTTCCGCAGATCAAAAAATACAGCAACAAGATGCTGACGTCGGGCAAAGGCCGTACGGATAGCAGATTCCAGCCGCACCAAATTGTCCGTGGCAGACCGGCCCCGACGGAAGCCACCCTGGGATGGAGCGAGGAGACCACGCGACTCAAGGACCCAACACAAACGCCGCCCCACCATACGTTCGAGCAATTTGCACAAAACGTTGGTGAGGGTAATGGGACGATAGCTGTCCACCGCCAGTGGGTCCACACCGGGCTTCAAGATGGGGACAATAACACCCTCTCGCCATTGCGACGGGAACACGCCTTCGCTCCAAATGCGGTTAAATACCGCGAGAATGTATCCCTGGCAGTCCCTGGAGAGATGCTTCAGCATCTGCGCGTGGATGCAGTCTGGTCCTGGTGCTGTATCAGGGCAATCAGCGAGGGCAGCGAGGAATTCCCTCTCGCTGAAAGGAGCATTGTATTGTTCAGAACAACGCGTGTGGAAGGATAACGGCGTCCGCTCGGCGCGCTCCTTTAGAGAGCGAAAGGCGGGGGGATAAGAGGCAGTCGCAGAGCTCTTCGCAAAGTGCGCGGCAAGCTGTTCAGCAATGGTGGCAGCGTCCATGCAGACAGCGCCGTCCAAGGAGAGCCCAGGTACACCCATAGGGGTCTGGTATCCATAAATCCGCCGGATCCGGGACCACACGAGCGAGGGGGAGACACGGGAACCCAAGGATGAGATATACCTCTCCCAGCACTCCTGCTTACGCCGTGCAATAAGACGACGGGCCAAGGCACAGAGCCTCTTAAAGGCGATGTCACCCTGTAGGGGAGACTCAATGGTTGCAGCAGAAGTAAAAGCCGGCCAGTCAGCCCCGTGGAGAGCCCAGCGGGGCAGGCGCCCAGAAGAATGACACTGGGGCAGTGACAAACAGATGGGAAAATGGTCACTACCACACAGGTCAGGATGCACTCTCCAGTGGAGGGATGGGACAAGTCCGGGGCTGCAAAGAGAGAGATCGATGGCCGAGAAAGAGCCATGAGCCACACTGAAATGCGTGGGAGCACCGGTATTCAAGAGGCTAAGGTCGAGCTGAGCCAACACATGCTCCACGGCCCGACCGCGGTCATCGGAGACATTCCCACCCCATAGGCATTGAAATCGCCCAGAAGCAGCAAAGGTGGCGGGAGTTGAGCCAGCAGTGCTGCCAAGACATGCCGGGGGAGCTCCCCATCCGGAGGAACGTAAACAGAGCAAACTGTAATAGCCGGCGAGAGCTCAACCCTGGCAGCGACTGCCTCTAAAGGCGTCTGAAGGGGTACTGGCGAGCTACAGACAGGGTGGTGAACAAAGAGGCAAACTCCACCTGACGCTCGGTGACAGGCAACACGGTTCTTATAGTATCCCCGATAACCGCGAAGGGCAGGGGTCCGCATTGCAGGAAACCAAGTTTCCTGCAGAGCAATGCAGAGAACAGGGGAATCACTCAGAAGCATCCGGAGCTCAGGCAGGTGGCGGAAATAACCGCCGCAGTTCCACTGGAGAATGGAAGCAGGAAGGGACCGGGAGGGCGTGAAGGCGACTAAGAGGCAGACGGCACCTCAGAGTCAACTGCCGCCACCGGGGGAGAGTCAGCTGAGTCCATAGGAAAGGCCCCCAAGGGTTCCGTGAGGGCGAGATCCGCAGCAGAGGCGAGGATCGCCACCTCATCCCCGAAGCCAGGACTATGTACAGCAGGCGGTGCTGAAACCGCCGGAACGTCCTTCTTCTTGGACACATGCCGTTCCTTCTTCTCACGTCGGCCCTTAGGGTGAGAGGGCTGGGAGAGCTTCTCTGAAGGTGCGTCGGAGGCTGATGACGACGCAGAAGCTCTACGACCAGCAGGTGGCGGAACCTTCAGCCACTGGCTGACATCCGGCTGGGTAGGAGAAGAAACGGAGGAAGGGAGAGCCCCGAGGGACCCCTTCCGCGAGAGAGGAACCGGCAGAGGCAACGCCGGCGGAGAAGGAGGGGGAGGGATCGAGCCTCCCGGTTGTGGAGTAGATGTCACTCCCGAAGTAAGCGTGGGGGGAGCGACAGAAGAGGGTTTGCCCCCAACTGCTAAGGGGGCAACAGAGGAAGGCTTGCCCCCAGGCACGAGGAGGGCAGACAGAGATACACGGCCCCGAGGGCCCACTGAAGGCGGCACAGATGAGGCGACAACGGTCGCTCGCGTGGGCGACGATAATGTGGCTGCAGCATAAGATGTTCGAATGGAAGCAGGATACAACCTTTCATATTTCTGTTTAGCTTCTCGATAAGTAAGCCGGTCCAGGGTCTTAAATTCCATGATCTTCTGCTCCTTATGAAGAACAGGGCAATCCGGCGAGCATGGAGAGTGGTGCTCCCCACAGTTGACACATACAGGCGGAGGCGCACATGGAGAATCGGGATGAGCGGGGCGTCCGCAATCTCGACATGTAGCACTGGATGGGCAACGGGAGGACATATGCCCAAACTTCCAGCACTGGAAGCACCGCATCGGGGGAGGGACGTATGGTTTGACGTCACAACGGTAAACCATCACCTTGACCTTCTCGGGCAAGACATCACCCTCGAAGGCCAAGATAAAGGCACCGGTGGCCACCCTGTTAGTCTTGGGTCCTCGATGGACACGACGGACAAAATGCACACCACGTCGTTCCAAGTCGGCTCGCAGCTCGTCATCGGATTGCAACAAGAGGTCACGATGGTAAATAATCCCCTGGACCATATTTAAGCTACTGTGGGGAGTGACGGTAACAGGGACGTCACCCAGCTTATCACACAAGAGCAACGCTCGTGACTGGGCTGGGGAGGACGTCTTGAGGAGGATGGACCCATTCCTCATTTTCGACAACCCCGCCACTTCCCCAAACTTATCCTCCAGGTGTTCCACAAAAAACATAGGCTTCGTCGTAAGAAAGGAGTCACCATCAGACCTGCTGCAGACAAGGTATTGCGGCACGTAAGGCTCCCGCTTGGCACTAGATCGGCGTCCCTCCCATGGCGCAGCCAACGAGGGGAACGTCTGAGGGTCATATTGCACAGCATCAAAGTCGACTCTACCTCGCTTAGAGACGCTGGTGGCCGTGCGACCACCAGCTTGGTGTGATTTATTGCGCTTCATTGCGCCACATCCACCCAGATGCCACCTACTCCGAACGAGGGCTCTCCCCAAGGGCGCCACCCAGCCAAAGCAACGGGTACCTGGCCGATATCCCGTTGCCCGGAGTCCCCGTGCCCCAGACAAGATGGGCACATACTCCTTGGCATGCATGGGGAGGAAACAGCTCTGGCATCTGTAGTGCGATCCCTGCGTGGTCAGGGGGCTACCACCAAGAGGGTACATGACGACCCCACCACAACGGACTGGCTACCGTGCTGGATTTTAGGTGTCTAAAGGGTCCACAGGTGTCGTGGGCGCTAAGAAGAAGATTGCACACAAGACGAGAAGGACGCAAGCCAGAAGACGTTGGCTGTAAATCCCGCCACACGACAATGGGTAGTATGCAAGATGGTGGTGCATGATGGACCAATAGAAAAACACCACGTAAGGTGTCCTTCCCCAAATGGCACGCACTAACAACGGAAATTTTGAAAAACAAGGAGGTCAAACCCAAGAGGGGACCATCACAGAAGGCCGAAACGTGTGAGACTCCTTTTAGTCGCCTCTTACGACAGGCAGGAATACCGCGGGCCTATTCTAACCCCCGAACCCGCAGGGGGGGAATAACAGGGGGGGGGGGGGTACTGTACATATGCAGAGAAGGGCAGCCTGAATAGTCACAGGTTTGTTTGACCCATGGGAGAGTGTTACAGCAAAGCTGAACAAAATTAACTGGCAGACTCTTGAAAATAGATGTAAACTATTCCAACAAAGTCTAGTAACAAAGTTCCAAGAAGTGGCTTTAAATGATGACTCTATGAACATAAACAACCCCCCATGTATCGCTCACATACGGGTCATGGGGACAAGATAATAATAATTACAGGACACACAGAAGCATTCAAACAGTCGTTCTTCCCATGCTCCATACGAGAATGGAACAGGAGAAAACCCTAATAACCAGTACAATAGGACGTACCCTCTGTCATGCACTTCACAGTTATTTGCAGAAAATGTATGTGGATGTAGATGAAGAATAATAACCACAAGAATAATCTAATGCAAGCAGAACTGGTACAAAAATGTTGGGAACTAATTTATCAAACATTTCCACACAATTGTAATTAAGAGTTTATAAGATTAAAGCATCCCTGATGAATGTAACATATTATCATTAGCTCAATATACATGAAGGGTGATAACATAGTAGACTCAAACTAAAAGGAAATTTGCATATTACCTAAAGCAAATAAAATACTCTTCTAGATCCTCTTTAGCTGACTTGCCCCTTTCTTGAAAGTGCTGCCGGTAACTATCAATGTGGATTCCGTCATGGAAAATGTACTGTTGATTGGGTCTTCATGATTTAGCAAATATTAGAAAAATTGTATAAAATTTGCGATTGATACACATCACCTCTTTATAGTCTTCAGATCAGCCTAAGGCAGTACTGACAGGAGGAATGTACAGCAATGGAAGAATTAGAGAGTCCTAATAAACTGATCACCTTACTGAAAACACCTGCAGTCAAGTAAAGCTACAGAATATTTTATCAAAAGCTGTTGATCACAAAAGTGGAGTAAGACAGGGCCATTCATTATCCTGTTCTCTGTTTAAAATAACCTTGGAAAAGGTTATTACAGATGTGGACATCTATGCCAGAGGGACTATCCCCTACAAAACAGGTCAGATGTTGGCATAAGCAGGTCATACTGGTATAATTGCAAGAACACAAAGAGCAGTGAAGGTAAAAGTGTAGTTATGGTGTCAACAGCTTTTGTGTTGTGTGCTGTAGTTAGTAGCCATCTAACGGTGAATGATGGGAAGTGAATACAATGAATGATGGTTATATAAGATGGCAGAACTAATGAGAGAACAGTGTTCAAGAAACATTGTCATGTTGTGGAGTGTATGAATTACGTGGCAGCATAGTGGAATACACAGCGCAGAATACTGTCATATAAAACAGAAAATTCCATTAAATTTATACTGTACTCCCGTGCTACAGATCAGTCCATCACCACAGACAGTTTTCCTCCAGTCTCACTGGCTTACCCAGCTCACAACCAAGCTGCAACATTACAACCTAACTTATACTTCGGGCTACACTACAGATCAGTCCATCACCAGACCTAATTTTTTTACATTCACATTTGTTGGCTTCACTAACACATAACCAGACTAAAAAAAGTCAACCTAACCTAGACCTTGTGCTACACTACAGATCAGTCCGTTACAATAGCCATTTTTCCTCCAGCTACTTTTGTTGGCAATTCACGACCCAACTCCAACACTGTAGTACGAAACAATATACCAAGGAACCCTGTCATATTCTGAAAAACATACAATACAAGAAATGCATATGAAAACCAGTAACCAACTTCGTAATTCATATTAGCCAGAACATTAATCGTCAACCTTGCACTAACTATTTCAAAAACAAAAGCAATCAACTGAACCTTTCATAAAAACAAGCCATGCAATTCAGCAATTTTCACTGACTATAGTATACTATCACCTGACTGGCTATGATCCACAGAAATGAACTGCCAACAGTGGCACACAGCAGAAGATCCACTGACACCATAAGTGCTGTTTAACCACAAACTCACAGATGAATGACAGAAAATCTACATTTATGACAGTAACTAAGAAAGATTATCTTATAAACCCCATTCAGAGACATTGGCTTGCATAAGTTTGATGTCAGCCATAGTTACTCTTGCCTCGGGTCAGAAGAAAAGGTTAAGAGCAACGCCAATTCTGAAATCGAAACACAAATACTGCCCGCGAACAAGTGTTCCATGATCTCAGGAAAGATTTGAAATAACAGATGCTGTTCAGGAACGATAATTATGATGTACACAGTTATAGTGAGACAAATGCTGAAACAAGAACATTAGCAAAATTTGATGAAAAGCAACTTAGCATATTTGAAACAAAGATTTTAAGAGAAATTCTTGGGCCATTGAAAGAATATGATGTCTGAAGAAGAAGATTCAACTATGAATTATATAATCTATATAATGGACAATACATTGTCAGCTGCATTAAAATTAAAAGGCTTGTTAGTGAGAACTATCAACAGAATTATTAATAAGATATTCAATACAGTTCATGAAGGAACTAGGACAGTTGGGAGGACCAAAGCCAAGACGAGAGAAAATGTCATAGAGTATATAAGGAAAACTTGAATGTAGAACTCGAGGAGTTTAGCACTAAACAGGAAAGAATGGAATAATCTTTTAGAGAAGAACACGGCTCACAAAGGGATGTTGTGCCTGTGTTGATGAGGATAATAATAATGATGATTATGCGTAAGGAGCAACCACATGAAACTAACTGCAGATTAGGCAAATGCCACACTGAGATTCATTGGAAGAATACCCAGAAAATGCAGTCCACCTACGAAGGAGGCAGCTTACAAAAAAATCATTAGACTAATATCATTATGTTGCTAATCAGTCAATCTGTACCTGATAGGACTACTAGAGGAAATAGAAAAGATCCGAAGAGGAGCAGCATGCTTCATTACCCAGACATTTAGTAAGCGTGAAAGCTAATTTTGTGGATATAGAAATTAGCAAGCTAACATACTTTGCGTACTTTCAATCTCTGATGTCATACAGAATAATATTCTGGGGGTAACTCAACACTTAGGCAAAAATTATTCACTGCACAAAAGAAAGTGGTTAGAACAATGTGTGGGGCTAACAGTCGCACATCTTGTAGGAATCTGTTTAAAAGGATAGAAATTCTTACAACAGCCTCACTGTACATTTACTACGTAATAAAATTTGTTCTCAACACTATGGACCAGTTTAAAAACAACTGTGAGATTCATGATAATAATACCAGATGAAAGAAACTTAACACTATCCTCTACTTCACCTTTCTTTGGCACAGAAAGGGGTAAAATATGCTGCTGTAAAACTTTTTGATAAATTACCAGATGAAATAAAATGTCTGACAGACAGCAGTAACAGTTTTAAAAACAAACTGAAATCATATCTTCTTCACAACTCCTTCTACACCATGCATGAATTCTTGAACAGGAATAAATAAATCTATAGATATAAAATATGCAATATGTGCCATTTAAAGGAATGGGATAGGTAATAAAAATGTTAAGCTTTTAAAAAAACACCTTGATTTCTGTGCTAATTTCTTATGCACTTGACACGTTCCACATCGTAACGGTTACTGTGAGATCATGGGGTGCTTTTCTACAACAATTATGAGTGCTTCTTTTTTTAACAGTCAACAAATATATTGCTTCCATTTGGGTAAACCTCAAGAAAAGACCACGGAGGTAAAATTAGGGAGATATGAGTTCGCATGGATGCTTATGAACAAGATATTTTCTCAAGGATCATTTGCAGCAGGAACAGGAAAAGCAAGAAGTAACAGGGTTACACAAAGTACCCTGTGCCACATACCATAAGGCAGCTCCTGAAGTATAGACACAGCAATCTGTGACTGAATGCTGAGGCCACTATAGGGTACAGGAAAGTGTCAAGTGACTGTAGGAGGAAATAGGATGACATGGACAGAATTTTTATTTGTACAATGAATGGCAGCTTGTTCTAAATGTGGAAAAATATGTGTTAATGAATAAGAGTAGGAAAAACAATCCTCTAATATTTGAATACAGCTTTAAGTTTTGTTAGTATTGGTATTAGTTGTGGTTTAGTAGTATTAATAGAAGTAGTTGCTTTCTTAGTAGAGAGAGAATTTTGAGACCACTATTGTTACTTTTATAAATAGTCCTACTGGTGTAACTGAACTTAGGTAACGTGGATGTATAGTTTTTTTTCATTATGTAAAATTTTACGCTGAGTGAGAAGTGTGGGCTCCGTCGTAAGTTTGTGAGTAGTGGGGGGAATGCAGTGGGGAAGCCAGTGGGAATTCTAACAAGGTCCTCTCCTGGGAATGCAGAATGTGAAGTAGAAATAAGATGATAGAGGAGCAGGAGCATAATATCTGTGTCCTTCAGGTGCAGTTACAACACAAAAAAGATGAACTAGATAGGTTGAGGAGGGTGAAGTTTGCTGGGGAATGGGAACTGGAAGTTGGCAAGAAGGCAGCTAGGAGGAGGAGGTATTCAGACAGTTATACTTTGAGTATATGCAATAGATTTGACCAACTTTCAGAGTTGAGTGGAGAGGAAAAAGGGATAATGTAGACAATTTTAGACCTATTTCTACGCCACCAGTGTTTGCTAAATTTATTGAAAAGGTTATGTACGTAAGGATCATTGATCACTGTAAATCACAACATTTGCTATCAAGTGTACAGTTCAGCTTTATAAGTCACTTAACAATTGAAAGTGCTCTGTTCTCTTTTCTCTGTGAGGTACTGGATGGTTTAAACAAAAGGTTTCAAACACTAGGCACACTTTTTGATTTAACAAAGGCATTTGATTGTGTTGATCACAAAATATTGCTCCAGAAGCTGGACCATTACGGAATATGTGGAGTAGCTCACAATTGGTTCACTTATTAATTCAGCAACAGGCAGCAAAATGTCATTATGCACAGTGTTGAGAATGGCTGTGATGTGGGGTCTGAGTGGGGTATAGGTGCCCCAGGGATCAGTGTTGGGGCCACTCCCGTTCCTTATTTATATAGATGATATGCCCTATAGTATTATGGGTAACTCTAAAATATTTCTGTTTGCCGAGAACACTAGCTTGGTAGTAAAGGATGCTGTGTGCAACACTGGCTCGGTTTCAAATAGTGCAGTTCATGACATAAGTTCATGGCCTGTAGAAAATAAATTAATACTAAAACACAGTAAGATTCCGTTTTTACAGTTTCTAACAGACAATTCAACAAAATCTGACATTTTAATTTCACAGAACGGGCATGTGATGAGTGAAACTGAACAGTTCAAATTCCTAGGTGTTCAGATAGATAGTAAGCTGTCGTGGAAAGCCCACATTCAGGATCTTGTTCAAAGACTTAATGCTGTCATTTTTACTATTCAAATTGTATCAGAAGTGAGTGATCGTTCGACATGACAATTAGTCTACTTTGCTTATTTTCATTTGCTTATGTCATATGGTATTATATTTTGGGGTAACTCTTTCCATTCTAAAAGGATATTTATGGATCAGATATGAGCAATTCGGGCAGTAAGTGGTTTAAGTTCGCGAACCTCTTGTCGACCCCTGTTCACAAGACTGGGTATTTTGACATTGGCCTCTCAATGTATATATTCCTTACTGTCGTTTCTTGTTACAATATTAGCTTATTCCCAAGAGTAAGCAGCTTTCACTCAGTGAATACTCAACAGAAATCAAACCTGCATTTGGATCGGACTTCCTTAACTCTTGTGCAGAAAGGTGTGCAGTAAACTGCTGCATCCATTTTCAATAAGCTACCACTAGAATTCAAAAATCTTAGCAGTAATCCACACACTTTCAAATTGAAACTCAAGAGTTTCCTTATGGGTCACTCCTTCTATTCTGTCGAGTAGTTCCTTGAAAAATGAAGCTCATTCTTGTTGTATTGTCAATTGCGTTTAATTAAACTTATTGCCTGATTTTTACTCGGGTCCACAAACATTTTATTTTTATCTGTTATTACTTTTATGTTGTAATTTCATATACTGACACGTTCCATAACCTTGGAGATTTGATCTTCAATTTGGTCCTACATAATTTGACGTGTAAATACAAGGTGTACAACTTTGCTTCTGCTGTTTGCCGATAGATGGTGACAATGGTAAGTAGTGGCCGAAAAAAACAGATTGCAGACATCAGGCAGTTAGCTTGGACCTCGGTCAACATAACCTCATTCAAACATTAGTCGATTTGTGTCTGCATCATAAAGTTGTTCTTGATTGAAAATGTCAGGTTACAAACCTAATTCTTGTCATTTGCGGGAGGTGTTACTGCTTTGTTTCAATATGAAGAAAACAACAGCTGAGTCTCATAGAATGCTCTGAAGTGCATATGGTGAGGACACTATTGGTGAGAGAATGTGTCATGAGTGGTTTCAACACTTCAAGAATGGTGATTTTAATATCATAGACCGGCATAGTGGTGGAAGAGAGAATGTTTTCGAAGATGCAGAATTGGAGACACTGCCGAGTGAATACTTGTGTCAAACTCAAGGAGAATTGCCACGATTAGTGGGAGTGACACCTCAAGCCATTCCAAACATCTAAAGGCTATGGGCATAATTCAGAGAGAAGGAACTTGGGTCCAGTGTAAGCTGAAACCAAAAGACGTTGAACGGCATTTGTGTGTTTGTGAACAGTTGCTTCAGAGGTAAAAACGGATGGGATTTCTGCATCACATTGTGACCAGGGACAAAAAATGGGTTCATTACAATAACCCTAAATGCAAAAAATCACGGATGTCCTGGCCATGCTTCCACGTTGACGGCCAAACCAAATATTCACAGCTCCAATATCATGCTCTGCACTTGGTGGGACCAGCTCGGCGTTGTGTACTATGAGGTGTTAAAACCAAGTGAAACAATTACAAGTGCTCGTTATCGAACACAATTAATGCATTTGAGCACAGAATTAGAAGACAAATGGCCACAATACAGCGAGAGGCACGATAAAGTGATTTTGCAGCATGACAATGCTCGACCCCATGTTGCAAAAGACGTCGAAACGTACTTGGAAAAGTTAAAATGGTAAGTCCTACCCACCCTCCGTATTCTCCAGACAATGCTCCCTCCTACTATCACCTGTTTAGATCAATGGCGCATGAACTGGCTGACCAACACTTCCGATCTCATTAAGAAGTCACAACTTGGATCGATTTGTGGATCACTTCAAAAGATGAACAATTTTTTCGACGCGGGATTCATGCACTGCCCAAAAGACGGGAGAAAGTAGTGGCCAGCAATGGAAAATACTTTGAATGATACATGTTAAACCAATTTGTTTCATAAAAGCCTCAAATGTTGGGGAAAAAAACTGTGGAAGCAAAGTTGTATACGTTACAAATAAACAAACAAATAAATAAAAAAAAAAAACAATCATGTTGATAAAATATTTGTGTGTAACACTGCAAAGTGATATGAAATGGAATGAACACCTAAGGTTGGTAATAGGGATGGCAAATGGTCAACTTCAGTTTACTGGGAAAAATCAAGGAACAGAAACAACAAAGAACACTTATGCCACACATTCTTATGCACTGCTCGAGTGTCTGGGATCTCCACCAGGTTCGATTAAAGGAAAACATTGAAGCAATTCAGAGATGTCCTATTACTGACAGGTCTGTTCAACAAGCGAGTACTACAGGAATGCTTCATATAGGCCTACTCAAACAGAAACCCCAACAGAGAAGACAACATTCTTTTTACAAAAACACTATTGAGGGAGCCTAGAAATCCGTCATTTACAACAGACTGCAGAATGACACTACTGCCAAAACAGTACATCTAGTGTTTGAACTGCAAAAACAAGATACGAGAAATTAGTAGCCATAAGAAGGTACTGGGTGGTTATAGATGAACTTTTCCTATTTAACATGCCATAAAATGGAAATTAATTACCATACGAAGACCAAACTTGGTAGCACTAATGAAACAGACTTGGGGAAGAGCAATAATGCAGAATCAATTCAACTGACACACTTTTAATGTGCTGGTACGGTACATCACATCATTACATACTGGTACCATTACTGCTACAAACGGGGCTCAATATGGTGCCTATCAGCGTCCAGAAGAGACTGAAAGCACAGGACTGCATTATGCACAGCTGAAAGAAGCATTTCTGTTGGTGTGCTGGCTATTTCTCTTAATATACTGCACTTCAAATCAGTACACGTGTAATGACACCCTAGTAAACCCCGTCCATCAGGTAGCCCCACAACCAGAAATCACAAGGAGTGAGGGAGATGGTTGATACTTCGATCATTTCCAAACGTGGTTCAGAATAGCAGATTAACTTCACAAGTGATACTCGATGGGGGCCCATCTTGCACGATAACTGTTGAGTTCAATGCATCTCTCTCCTGTAGGGTGGGTATGACATGCTGGTGAAGCATATCACAGTAATGTTGGCCAGACACACTGCACGGCTTCGGTTCTTGAGGCGCCAACCTGCCATGAAGCCACGCCACATGGTGACACATTCATCATACAGAGGAACTTCATGCACAGTGATTGGAAGTGAAGATGTCCACACTCAGCAATTTTGCGTGATTACCTCACCCATCAGACAAAAAGGAGCTTCATCCGTCCATAGGACGGTCCAGGACCAGCCCTCGTCAACTTCAATCCTCAGGAGAAAGTGGAGAGCAAAGTCAACATGTCGTGCATCCTGTGGTGCAAGCTGCTGTACGATATGGATCTTGTGCAGATAGAATTTAAGAACAGCTCAAAGCATCTTCTGTGCAGTGGATCGCAGGATGTTCAACTCTCATGACACTGCTCACACACTGCCTGTCGATCAGGAATTGCGTGAAGCATTGTCTGCGTAGCAACAGTGATTTCATCATCACCTGTGGTGCAACCGGTGGATGGCCTCTCCCCCAGAGCGAAGCCCAGTTCTCCAGTTTATTTGAACTACTTCATCATGCTCCGCACAGCAGGTGGAGAAAGGGAGCGATATTTTGTATAGAGGAGAAAGAATACAACAGAATTGATCTAGTTATATCTATATTTTTGATGTCATTTTTCAAACTAAACCCCATCAGACACTAAACAATTACTGCTAATATATTACACGCTCTTAAAGGCAAGGAATTTAAATATTAGTGCTGTCGTATTGAAATTTCACCGTCGATAGCTTTCGGAATTGTTGAAAGTATTTAGAAGTATTATCACTGAATTGTTTCACAACGTGCGGCTCATTTGGTTCCACCTTTCACTGTTGTTTGTTCAAAAAAAATGGTTCAAATGGCTCTGAGCATTATGGGACTCAACTGCTGTGGTCATAAGTCCCCTAGAACTTAGAACTACTTAAACCTAACTAACCTAAGGACATCACACACATCCATGCCCGAGGCAGAATTCGAACCTGCGACCGTAGCGGTTCCAGACTGTAGTGCCTTTAACCGCTCGGCCACTCCGGCCGGCGTTTGTTCAATAAAAAAGTCACAAGGAATGTAAAATGACAAGACTTACCATTCGTCTATCAAGAACTCCATACTGTACGGGTGTCCTCTGGGGATCCTGGCTGTATAGGTTCTTCGCCACAACATGCAAATGAGCTTGTTGCTGAATCTGATGACAACTGTCTACACCGAAGGAGACATGAGATCTGCAGAGTTCATTATATCACAAATTACTAGTGGTACTCACGCAGTGAGTCAATCATTATCTCATCCACACACAGAGAAGTAATAATTACAGCGGATAGGCAGAACTTAAATAGCAAAACATTTCTTGCATATTTCAAAACATGAACTTTAAATAACCAAATAAGGTAAAGCAAACAAGAATACATGAAATTTCTCACATTTTTCGTGCCAAATTTGTTTCGCGGTATTGTTCTTTAACCATGTTGTGACAAAATATAAAACACAGGTACCACGCTACATTAACTCCGTTCTCTCAAACGTTGTTGACATTGACAGCACATGTGCAACAACAACTCAAAGAGCATCGTCCGTGAAAACAGCACACAATTCAGTTAGTGAACACTAGTAAAAAAATATCTTTGAATTTGGAACAAGCCGACAACCGACGGTGAAGAGCATTTACCTTTCGGTTCTTAGCTACTGGCGATTTGCACAGAAGTTATATGTACCTCTTCAAGGAAAGACGTAATGAATTTTGGTACAAGCTAACGATTTTTTAAAAACATATTTTCTTGATCTACACAGTTTAATCGATGTTGTGTTAGAATTTTATCCTGATAGCATCTTTAGAAATGCCTTTAAATGGTTAAACTGATTAAATCTGTACTGGCGGCCACTCCCACATTTCCCTTTCGATATCTATGGCTGACATCTATATAAATGGCTGACATCTACATCTTTACCTGAAAAATTTATGGAGTGGTTTATTTACATTTTGACAATACTAACACATGTTAGTAGGTGGTAGGTTGAATTCGCAAACCTTTACATGGAAGTCAAGATTTATGCATAATGGGTGGTGGAAAAACTCTATTTAGGAAACGGAGGTTTCATGGAAAGCGGCTTACCAACAAAAAAGAGGAAACAGCTCGAAATGAAGAACAGTAGCTCTCAGCTTCAGCATCGAAACTTGGGACAGGAGAATTGTACAGGTGCGTGAATGATGTTGATATGGATTCCACTGGACTCAGACTTACTGACTTAGAGCTTCTCTGCAGGCTATAAAGTTTTCATCTTCATGTGCTAGCTGTAAAAATACGGAATGCGTGCTTGTGGTTGAAGAAAGAAGATTGGGAATAGCTTCTGTTTTTAAATTAATCTGTAACTATGTGACTATGAATTTTCATTTTCCTCCTCCAAAAAAACTGACACTGGTATCTATGAAACCAATTTTAGGATGGCATATGCTCTGAGATGCCTTGGACAGGTCAGGGAAGGAGGTAATTTACTGTGTCATTTTCTGAACACACCTCCACAATGTGCAAGGTCTGAAAAAATAAATAAAGGATTGCCGTTTGCTGTATGCGATACTGTCAAAGTTTGTATGAAGAAAGCAGTGGAGGAATTGGTGGAAATAAACCAAAAAGAAATAGATCCCGGAGTTGATATTCATGACAGTGATTGTCCTACAAATGCTACTGACCTGTGTATGTCTGTAGATGGGACCTGGAGAATAAGGGTCACACATCTCCATATGGAGTTTGCATCTGTTATTGGTATTGACTCAGCTAAAGTTTTAGATGAAGAAATTATTTCTAAATACTGCCACGAGTGTGCTACAAGACAAATGTCCAATAATAAACACAGTGAGAAACTGTGGCAAGAAAAGCAAAAGAAAATTATAGTGGCTCAAGTGGGGACATGGAGGCTGCTGTAGTTGTGAAGACGTGGTCCAGATCTGAGGACTAGTATAGTGTTAGATATACTAAATACCTTGGTGATGGGCACTTCTTTTCGTTCAAAGCTGTAACAAATAAAAATGCGAACAATACAACAATAAGTTGGAATGTTTTGGCCACATTCTAAAGAACCTTGGTGGTAGGCTTCGTCGCATACTGCAACAGAGGAAAGGTGAAGTACTTGAGGATGGAAAAGCACTAGAAGGAAAATGCAGGCTTAATCTGAAAGAAATTTATTCTCTTCATTTATTTTATGGTGGAGCTATCAGGAAAGACACACATAATTTAGAGGCAATGAGGCGTGCTGTGTGAGCGATTTTTTTCCTCAATATACCCACTGACCAAACACCAATGAACAATCTGTGTCTGAAAGATGACTGGTGTAAGTTCAACAACAGAAATTAGATGTATGCACTTAAACACACGTTACCAGAACCTTTTATGAATGCCATTAAGCTCACATTCCGGTTTCTTGCAAACCCTGATTTATTGAGGAAGTGTCTTCAAGGAAGACGCAAAATGCAAATGAAAGCCTCAATAATATGATTTGGATTAGATGCAGTGCTCAAAAAGGACATTCTGTAGACTTGAAGTACTCAAAATAGGTGTCTGTGACGCAGTTTTATGTCACAATAACGGAAATAATGGCAGAATTGAAGAGCTGAAGAAAGTTGGTATAGATCCTGGTGTGTTTACAACAAAAGCATTTTACACCATCGACGAGAGCAGGGCGACGAAAGCTAACAGATCAGTCTCTTACTTGCAAATACAGGCCAGACAGATTTGAAGAAGAGAGAAGAGAAAAGTGGAGAATGAGGAGTAACAGTATGGAGGATTTTAAAAATTGAGGTAAGTTTATTGCATGTAGAAGCAAGGGAAGAAAATCTTTGAACCTCATTTTCTCTGTTTACACTTTTTACCTTATTGGAAGCCTTTTCTCAAAAATTATATGCGCTAATGCTATGGAATTTTCAGGAATTGTTCGCAACATGCTGCTGTCTCCCTGGAACTAAAAAATTCGAGATCCTGCAATTATATTCTGATTTTTAGATGATTGTATGTAGAAAAAAGTTAATTTTGGGTGTGCAAAATTAAAAACTCTGTTGATGATACAATTTGTACCATAAATTAATAACTGTAGTTCAGTGGTCTTATACCTTCTCAGAACACTACAGTAAAATTTTTAGATTAATTGCATGAATAGAATTTGAGTTTTGGCTTTTTATAAAGAAGACAATAAAAAATTAAAAATTCAAATTTCTGGTTAAAATATTAATTCTGCATATTTTATTATATTTTTCCGTTAAAACACAACTCTTTTGCTTTGCACATGCAAAATTTTAGATTTTAACATTAATAAATATAGCTATAATGATTTTTTTTAATGTTTGCATTTTCCGTTACATTCCCCTTAAAGTTCATTATTCATCAATGATCCCATGGTACCAGAAGTAAGCCGGCCTCATTGGTAGAGAGGTTCTAGGTGCTTCAGTCTGGAACCGCGCGACCACTATGGTCGCAGGCTCGAATCCTGCCTTGGGCATGGATGTGTGTGACGTCCGTAGTTAGATTTAAGTAGTTCTAAGTTCTAGGGTACTGATGACCTCAGATGTTAAGTCCCATGGTGCTCAGAGCCATTTTTGAACCATTTACCAAAAGTAAACAATGCTTCGACTGAAAGATTTCATTGAGGTTGTTGTTGTTGTTGTTGTTGTGGTCTTCAGCCCAGAGATTGGTTTGATGCATCTCTCCATGCTACTCTATCCTGTGCAAGATTCTTCATCTCCCAGTACCTACTGCAACCTACATCCTACTGAATCTGCTTAGTGTACTCATCTCTTGATCTCCCTCTACAATTATTACCCTCTACGCTGCCCTCCAGTACTAAATTGGTGATCCCTTGATGCCTCAGAACATGTCCTACCAACCGATACTGTCTTCTAGTCAAGTTGTGCCACAAATTTCTCTTCTCCCCAATTCTATTCAATACCTCCTCATTAGTTATGTTATCTATCCATCATACATCATTAAAGGAGGTTTGAAAAAGAATATAATTTTATTATTATTTTATTTTTGTTAATCAGCACACAAGACAGTTTATACGCCTAATTCCTACTTCATGTATCAGTACGTCCAGAGACAGTATGAAAATCATTCCATCAAATGCAGACCATATCAATGAAAAGACACCTGCGCTTTCAAGCTTCCTATGCCACTTTTTTGCCTCACATTTAACACAGGTTTGAAGACTTCGGATTTCTTTTGTACGCTTCATCAAGTGCGATTATGAGATCATTGGCAACGGTTTGCCAAATGTTTTTACAGACTGCTTTCTTTGTATACATTAATTTCAGCTTCCTATAGTTCTGACTCTGGATGAATTGCATTTATAAAATTCATAGTTCTCTTGTTTGTCCACTTCTTTATTACTTCACACAACAATCTATATCCACATCTGTACATAGATGTGTATTGTTTTCGCTCAGACACTTCACTGTAACGTTGTTCGTGACAGAAGCAGGAAACAAGAGCAGGAGAGAACCATTTACAGGCAAGGAGAGATATACATACTGCCGCACAATACGAAATATTTTCCGCCTTTGGTGGACAGCATCGGCCAACCCTTGGCATTACATCTTCAACTATTGACAACATTCCACATCAGTAATATTGTCCAGCCATACTGCAAAACTGACATCAACTGTAGTCACATTGCAGCAAAATTGATGTCAACGCTATTGTGGCCAAATATTGCCGTAAAATATTCCCACCTAAACGAAAAAACAGTTAAAATTTCATCGACTGAAACGAGCAGCCATAATGTTTATATTCCTCACCTGACACAAATACCTGAGTGTTTGTTCCTGAATATAACGCGGTATCAGGGAGAGATACTAGGCAGGAACCTAAGACTACAGCTTAAATTGAACTTGCTGCGAGCTTCAGTTCAGGAAAAACAAAATGTAACTCAGTTTAGAAAATTAATCCTGTATACCAGTGAAACAGCGCTTTTCGATTGGTATTCCAATCCTCACATTTCTTTGGAGCCTGTTTTATTTATTCATTTATTGGACATATGCATTGCCAAGCAATATTTTAATACTTTTTTTTCGAAATGAAGAAGCTGTGCAGCCCCAACGGTTTCTGGGACTCGATCTTCAAAAAGGCAGTGGAGATACGTCTGCACAACAATTTACTAAACAGAAACAGCGGTTTTCAGATCACTGTAGCGTGGAATCCCGCGATTGACAAAATACGTCAGGAACTCTTCGATCTGAAGGCAGCGGCGTCCGCAGACAGATTGAATAGCCACCGGGTCTCGACTCTGCGTTACCTTCTTCCAGAGGAACGTGATTAGCCGGCCTACAGAAGCGGACGACGACCAAGCTGCTATATAGATATGCAGAACACAGCATCCGGACAGGATTCCCGCTCACGCTGCGGAGAGTTACGCATCGTTGATTGTCGCTGTTGCTACTCGAGATGTCGGAACGCGGAAGGGGACGCAAAGCTGCTGCCTTGGCGGAGTTGCTGCTCACGCTAGCAGGATCATCCGGCAAGAAGAAGAGGAAGACCGCAGCGCAGTGCTTTCGCTGCCAAAAGCTTGGCCACGTCGCCAAGCACTGCAGCGGCGCAGTTGCGTGCTTGAAGTGTGCGCAAGCACACGACACACGCGACGGCAAAATGCAGAAGAACACCCCCTGTACCTGCGCCAACTGCGGCGGCGCACACGCGGCCAACGCCCGTTCCTTGCGCCTACAGAAGATATTGGCGCGGACCGGAGAAGAAGACGCAGAAGCAAGTGACCACCACACACGAAGAGGTGGTCTCTTGTACGGAAGACGTCCACAGGCGCCTTAACGACGACGTACAAGAAGCCATCTCCGCCTTCAAATCCGCCATCGCGGAAGAGAGGGCGGCCATGCTGGCGGAACTGGGCGAGGCTCGGCGTCAGATTGCTGTGCTGACGCAGGAGCTTCGCTCAGCCAAAGAAGATTCCGCCACAACAGAAGACACCGCCACCCCGACGACCCCTCCACGAGAGAAGGAGTTTACGTCGGTGGCCACGCAGACCGACGAGCCTGCCGAAGGGGAGGCGACACAGCACAAGGAAAAGGACACCGAAGCAGCTGCACAAGAAGAAGAGTGGGAAGAAGTCCCATTCCTCCCGCTTCCAGACATGTACAGCGCAAGCGCTGCAACGAAGAAGATCGCTGGCTCGCTTCGCGATGGTACATACCGCCACCACGACAACCCCTATCCTTTCGTTCCACCTAACCATCCTAAACCTCCACTCCCACATCACTCACTTGGGTATCCAGAAGGCCTTATTGGTCTTTTCAGGGAGGAATTCAATCTGATTGATTCCTACCCTATCTTCACAGAGCTGCAAATGCACTGTATAATCATCTCTCTGGTTAACGGAGAATATGATAAAGCAGGAATCCTTATGCACGATATCCCAACCGAGGCAGAGACCTCAGCAACGAGTAAGAAGAAAAAGAAAAATCGTCATATCGACAAGCTCAATAAATAGGTCATTGGCACTCCTTGCCAGTCCAGATACAACCACCAGTACAGCAAGAAGATTCTACAAGATTCCCAGGGGAGTAAAGGCCAACAGGCCACAAACTTCCACCCGAACCTCCTCACAGTGAGGAAGTCATAATAGGAGCAGCAGCAGCAGCAGCATCTGGACACTCGCTGAATGGCAGTCAAGCGTCTGGCGTCTGTTCCGCTAACTCGGACACGTTTCAGCCATATGCCCCCACTTGTACGGGTGAGAAAACAGGCACTCATCCGGCTTTGCTTTTATTAAAGCATCGGCAGGAGCTCACTTTGAGGTCTGCAATAAGGAATTACGACTGTCAGGATACTTAGGTCAGCGCCACCCGACAGCAGTTTTGTCGTTTTTCTTGCTGCTTTTTCGAGATATCGGGCTCGAGTGGTGCCTTGGAGTCGAAGTGGTCTACCGCTGTTGACAGAAGGCGCGTCTTGTTGTTGCCACAGGCCGCGTCGTCGGCCGTTTCGAGAGTCTCAGCTGCTGCAGAGCGAGGCTCTGCTCCCCCCCCCCCCCCCCCCCCCCAGGTTAGCGAAATTATGGGCCAGGACCTGGAAGCCAGCCACGGAACCAAAGAGAAGGTTCCCGCCGCCACCGTCCAGACCTCCGCTTCCGTCAGTGGAGTAGGGCCAGCAATGCAATCGGGTAACCTAATGGTGCCAGCGAAGGTTGCCAGCAGCCCTCTTTTGCGCTCCAGACATTGCAAGAAAAACACCTAACGCTGTAACACACAAAACGCCGATACCGACATATATAGCCAGTACTTGCGATACCGCCCCTCCTCCCCTTGGCCTAAGTCCGCTCCTGCTTCCCAATGCCACCAACAACCTGCCAAACTACATAGTATCCCTGAATAAAGGCAAGCAGATGACCCGTCAGCCAATCGAAATCCTCCCCAAACCCACCACCTCGACCCAGCCCTCCACCTGATCCAAATACTTAAACTCCCCCCACACAAGTCCACTTCATCCAAACAGCGGTGTGCAAGGAAGGTTCACAAGCATAGGCACTCCAAGAGTAAAAAATGGTTCACCACCCCTACCCCAACCACTCCCTCACCTTCTGAGGATCCTGCACTCTTGACACCAGCTGTTGTCGCTCTGGGAGGGAACCAGGAAACCATCATCCTGAACGGGAACTGCGTAACCAGGCAGGACTCGGACGGTTTCATGTTGGCAAAGAAAACCTTTCGCCAGCCAAGGCTTTTGGTGGCCCGGGCAGTAGAAGCCACCACGAACAGGTTTCAGGCAGTGGCTGATGAGCCAGAGGCGACACAGAACAACACAACAGAAACACAAACCCAGAAACACAAACCCAGAAACACATCACCCACCATCTCCCTCCGACTGTCGCAGAGTTTCCTCAGAATTATGAGGAACTCTTCGAGTTGTTAAAAGCAGAAATCAGGGGAGGCAGTTTCAAGGCAAAACCTGCCGGTGGTGACGAAATAAAAATAACACTACACACATTAGAAGACTACAATACAGTCAAAACACTTTTAACCAAAATAAGAAAACATACCCCACTACACGTTCCCCACAACAAAAACACGAAACAAAAATATTGTTGTCAGAGACCTCCCAACACTATGGTCCCCCCAGGCAATCACAACAGAATTGACTGCCCAGGGGTAATTCCTCAAGACTGTCCAGCAGATGGTCAAAGTGAAAAGCAAGTTGCCCCTATTCCAGCTTACACTGCCAGATATCCCGCAGAACAAAATGGAGATAAAAATGGTCCTGGCTGTGCCTGTCACCACTGAGCCACTGCACCGTAAAAACAAGACAGTGCAGTGTTTCAGGTGCCAGGGCCTAAATCACATCGCTGCACACTGCACCATAAGATGCAGAAAGTGTGCCAAGGACCATGACACGAAGTCCTATACACTAAAACCCATGGACCCACAAATAAGGTGCGCGCTGTGTGGCAAAAACCACTCAGCGGGTTACCAAGGTTGTGAGGTCCACAAAAGACACTCACAGCAGGCGAAGGGCGCAAAGGTCGCCCCACACATACGCAAACAAGACACCACCACCCCATCCGGTCACCCAAAGAAACAAAACACATCAACACACATGGACTAGGCTTAGGTAAAACCAAGACCAGACACACAAAGGGCAACATACGCAGAAGTGGTTTCTTCTCCGAGAAGCCATAAAAAAGTAACCCTATCACCACAACATCAAACACAGTCACAAGAACAACATTGGGAAAGACACAATAACAACAACAAGGTCCACCAAGACAGAGGAAGCTCTAGGGAACCCCACATTCATTCCACCCTCTTGTATCAATTGTTAGGCATTATGGTCCAGATCATGAACCTCATCATGGAAATGATGAAGGAATTCAGGGAGGCCCAGAGGCAGAACACCCAGATCCTCGTTGGCCTTCAGGGGGCAGTCCAGCAGTCGCTCCTCTCTGTGACTTCCTCAATAGTTCCAAAACCCCATCATGGATAGATGACCAAATATCCAAGGCCTGTCAATATGCATCTTTAATGCAGATGGCATTGTTAATCAAGAGATCGCGTTCAGAGAACTCATGAAGGAGTTCTCCATCGACATATGCATGATGGGGGAAACCCACCTAAGACCTGGAATAAAAGCGACAGTTCCCAACCACGTTAGCTACTGTAAAGACAGGCCAACCCAAGGTGGAGGAGTGGCCATATACATAAAAAGAGGGATCCCCCACCATCAGCTATTTTTACCACCTACCAATAAAATCGAAGCAGTGGCGGTGGAAGTAATCATTGCAGTTGTTGCAATCTACCGACCCCCCCCCCCCCCCCCCCCCTCCAGGCGAAATCCGCGAGGGAGACATAGCTGCTCTAAGTCAAATTGAAGGCAAACTCATAATAGGAGACTACTTCAATGTCAAACACCCAGATTGGAACTCCAGAGTAGCCTCCAGAGCAGGCGCCAAACTGCAGCGACTAGTGCAGGACCACCACTTCGAAATATGGGGTTCGGTCGAGCCCACACATTTTTCTAAAAATGGAGGTAGGCCCCACGTGAAAGACAAAGCCCTCACTAGGAGTATCGCAGGGTTTTTGGCCTCAAGGGCAATTAACAGAATGTCCTCCGACCACAACCCAGTGATTCTAGAGGTCGATGTGGGAGAATGGGTAGCACTCCCACAGTACCAGACGTCTTACAAACTGGGAGCGATACCGAGAAACTGCCGCCTCTGATATCGCTCGCGCCCTGCCACCTACTGCCGAAACAGCAGAACAAGCGCTACAAGACCTAACAGGTACCATCTTGCAGGCAGTGGCAGAAGCCACCCTACCCCCCCCCCCCCCCCAGAGGGACGGACCCAAATACAGCTCCCGGAACACTTGCTGGCTCAAATTCGACACAAAAACAGAGCAGCAAAAGAGTTATCACCAGAAATCAGGCCACCAGGAGGCTGCTCAATCGTCTACAGAGAGAGCTGAAGGCAGCGCTCAATGAGCACAGAAACCAGGAATGGCAAAACCGCCTCACAGCTCACAAAGTAGACGATCACGCACTATGGCAAGCAAACAAGCAATTCACAAAAAGACGAGCTGGGATGCCGCCACTGCACGGCGAGTGGGGTCTGGCCTACAGCCATGCTGAATAGGCCAACGCCCTCGCCGACTCCTTCCAGAAGCAGTTTCAAGCTGTAGAACCAGAATGAAGAACATGAAGAGGTAGTCCGTCGTCAACAGGGTGTCTTCCTCAATGCTGAGGAGGACCCTAAGGACGACAAACACTTTTCACCCCAGAAGACGTGGCAAAAGTAATTAGATCCCTCCCCCACAAAAAAGGCACCAGGACATGACAGTGTCACCAATCATCTAGTTAAAAACCTCCCACCCTCGGCGATCACACACCTCGTTAACGTCTTCAACGAGATCACTCGTTCCCGCGAGTTCCCAGCTTGCTGGAAACACGCGGAAGTGGTTGCGATACGCAAACCAGAGAAAGACCCTCTATATCCGCAGCACTACAGGCCGATTAGCTTCTTGCCAGCTCTCAGCAAGACCTATGAGCGCCTCCTCCTAGTACCCATACAGGAACATATTACCAGAGAGGAACTTCTGTCGGATTTCCAATTCGGATTCCAGCAGAACCACTCTGCCCCACAACAGATCATGAGAGTGGTTGAAGCAGTCCCAGTGGGTTTCAACCACAGAGGCTACTGTGGGATAGTGCTACTAGACATAGCCAAAGCCTTTGACTCAATATGGAATAGAGGACTACTCTACACACACAGGGGTCCCGCGGGAGCATAGTTAAGCAAATCAAAAGCTATCTCACGGATATAACTTTCTCTATCAAAGGAGAAACTGCCACCTCCACCAAAAGGCAAATTTGTGCTGGGGCGCCACAGGGATCGTTCCTGGGGTCCGTTTTGTACAGTCTGTACACTGCGGACACACCAACGCCCCCCCTGGTGCACATTGCACAGTACGCAGATGACACAGTCTTCTACACACGAAATGCAAACAAGGACCTGGTCATCCATAAGCTACAAATGGTTTTAGATGACAGAGAATCTTGGGCCCATCACTGGCGCATTACCATCAACTCAGAAAAGACGCAGGCAATGTTGATCACCTGGGGGCTTGGAAGGCACGGACCTCCTGAAGCCCCCCCCCCCTTTCACCTTCACCTAAACAGAACTCAACTCCCCTGGCGCAGAGCCACCTTGGCGTAACATTGGACTCTCGTCTTACGTGGAAACCGCACATAGACAAGGTCCACAGGAAGGTCTGTGCCAGAATGTCCATCCTATACCTTGTCCTCAACCCAACCAGCTCCCTTCCCTGCTCTGTAGGAGTGAATGTTTATCAGGCCAATAAATGCATATGCATGCCCTGTCTGGGGATACGTGGCGAAGTAGCACCTGGTAAAACTCCAGAGGCTGCAGAACCACGCCCTCAGGAGGGCATTGCATCTACCCCTCAGATTCCCTACCGATGATCTGCACACTGCACTCTTCAAAGAGCGTGTCCAAGATCTGGCAAGGGCCTTCTATGAAAGCTCTTCCAGATCAGGGAATGTCCTCATCCACTCCTCAGCTCGGTATGACATGTCCCATGACAAGCACAAACCCCCAATGACGGTCTTTGACGACTAAGTCGAAGAAAAAATCCCTATATTCAATTGCTGATCCTCGTCCCTCCACCCATAATATCAATCATTTCGCCAACCTCAGGCAAGTACCAAACACACACAGAACATCCATCACATCTCGCAGACACCCAAAAATTACAGAAATAACCACACACAAAAGTACACAATGGAGTAAAAGCAGAAAGGCTACAAACTCCCCTACACAATTCCCCAAAGAGGGGAAAGTATTAGATTAGAGTGACAGCATCTCGACACATTGCGAGAAGATGATGGGTATGAAACTCATGGAAACGTTGCGACAAGACGACATGACCACTCGGCTGATAACCCAAGAAGAATTCATCATTGGAATACGCCAAAAAAGACTGCAATCACATAAAGCTGCCATATGTTACTTGGAGTTGAGGTATTGAACATCCAGACATCCTTCATTGCACAATGGTCATATAAAATTCCATTCAACATCCATATGTTTCAGTTGTTTATGTTCACATTTTTGCAATAGGTGTAGGCATGAATTTTGGAATTTTCGTAAACACTTTAAATTCTTCAGGAAGTTTCTTCAGCTGCATAGTTTCTGCTATAGATGAAACCAAAGTAACGTATTCTGCTTTTGTTGAAGACAGTCCCACCAGGTCCAGCTTGGAATGTCCTTTCAGTGTAGTACATTTTCTGAGTGATGGTTGTGCATGGCGTCCCCTTTTGCGTTTTTGACAAGTTACCCATGTGCCTGTCCACTCCTTTCAATATTTCTTGACATTTGGCCCTATGAAACCATCTGTAATGAGACTTGTCGTTAGTCAAACGTCAGGATGCGGCTGGGCAACTGGTTAAAGATGATCTTCCAAAATACTTGAGGTATGAAGGGACAGGTAGAGTACTGTGACACGTAACACGAGATCTGTCTTGTTGTGGCTGGTATAGGAAAATGTTCGAGTTTAAAGATTAGCAGTTGTATCACTGAGGAGGTCTTGGAGCTGTCTGTCCTGCTGCTGAGCCTCCGTGAATTTATCATAGTCGATCTGAGCAGGGAAGTCATGGATCCATGAGAGCTAATCAGTGATGACACTGTCTATGCCTTTCAAGTGACGTACAGCAGTTGTGAAATGTGTGATGTCATTTAGGTTGTGGAAACGTCAGGGAACTAGTCATTCAATGGGTTACAGACTGAGTCTGCTAGTGGTTAGTGATCTATATAGATGATTAATGGCCTGCCTTCAGCTTGAACTGAAGTATTGCCTCATAAATCATGAGCAGTTCATGGCCACAAAAAGACCATTTGATTTGAGAAGAAGTGAATGGGCCACATCAGCTTCCGCTTGTCATTGGTGTTTATTCCTTTGAGGGCCTCTGTGAGTGTCTTCTGAATAGTTGCTGCCTGCAGTAGGTGCCACTGGTATAACTTGATAATCCCTAGAAATCCATGTCATTCCTGCTAGTCTTGTGGAATTGGTGATGTTGTGTACTTGCTAATTAGCAGATGGTTTCCATTCATTGTAGTGTTTGGCAGAGGCCTACGACAACATAAACTAGAAAAGTAACCTCATGTTATACATTCCTGACATGATCAGTCTAGGGCGATCTGCATTATGTGACAACAGAAGAAATTTCACAGACCAAGATCACTAAAAAAGAACTTTATTGGATACCCAGTTTGGACAAGCTATGCTGTCATCATCGGGTTCTTATGCTTTTGAATTTTTACAACATGTTATCTGTCAGTGTAACAACTTACTTCACATTGCATATTTACATCCCACTACCATGAAGATCACCATGCATCAGCATGCCTACTGTAAAAGTATTAGGTACAAACATAAGCATATTTATATTGAGCTGATTGCAAATGTTCATGTTCACTACCAGCAGACAATCATTCATTATGACGCCATTTGCAGTAAGTACATCTAAACTTGTTTGAGGTGAGGGTATTGTGTGTCATGATCCTGGGTAAAAATGAGGTTCTCATCAGGATAAGCATAGCAGATGGATAGTTTAAATGGGATAACATTCAAAATCCACTCCCATGTTAGGGGTGGATTAGGCATAAGAAGGTACTTGAATAGGTCAAAAGGTGTGATGTTTTCTGCTTTTTGCACATCTTCCATTTTCATTGGCATCTGGTAATATGCTTGATTGCAATTCAGGATGCTGATGGCATATTCAGTATTGGGGTACTGTGCATTAAGAGCTCTGGAGTCGCCACATAAAAGTTAAGTACTGTCTGTCTTGGGGCTGGTTTAATGGGTGAAGAGCATGAACTGTGCAAATTTCTGGCTATTCTGGCTTTTAAAAGTTCATCAATCACAACCTCACCTGCAACAAAGTTTATCTGCTGGGAGCCAACATGGTCTATGTCAGACTGGGGAGTACAGCGTAGTTGGGATCACGTGTACCATTCCATTTGT
This sequence comes from Schistocerca nitens, assembly GCF_023898315.1. Taxonomy (NCBI): domain Eukaryota; kingdom Metazoa; phylum Arthropoda; class Insecta; order Orthoptera; family Acrididae; genus Schistocerca; species Schistocerca nitens. The sequence goes on along the minus strand of NC_064614.1, from coordinate 708,333,262 downwards.
GATGGTGCACTGAGGGAAATGATAATTAAGCAAAATTGGCGGGTGGTTGGGTGTGTGGGGTAAGAACAAGGAGTGCTTGAGAAGGCACATTACTAACATTGTTGGTAAGTGAAGGATGTGATATGTAGACAAGAACGCTTCCTCTGAGGCTCCTGTAGGCACATTGGAGGTGTGTTGTGCCTGCACGATGGAATCGTCATTAACAGGTGAGGTCAGTCGAAGTTCTTGTAGATGATATTGTGCTGCAGTGAGCTATTCAGACATTTTTGGATTGCCAGTCCTATTGTTTCATCCTCCAGTTGGAGGCATAGGGACCCTAGGTGACAGTGTGCTTTTGAATAAATCCAGTAACAGAGCCATGATAGGTAGACTGTTGTCTTGCCACAGCCTGCTGCAGGTCAGCAGTCTGCTATGCACGGTTCTGCTATTGGATTTGTCCAAAAGCACGTGGGCTGCCTGCCTACTGGCCTACTGGCCTGCCACCCTGCCTCAGCTCCGCTGAGCCTGTGCTAACACACAAGTTGTGGTTGCCCCATCCAGGTTGGCCAGACCAGCCACCTGTTGCTCATGAGCTGTGGCCACACCCAGATGGAAACACACACTATGTAAGTTATGTCTGCAGCGCTCATCACTTTCTCGCCCTTATAGATCATAAAGTTTCATGTAATCTTCCTAGGTGTGTAGGGTAAGCCAAGGCTGGAAGAGCTATTCTACTAAAGCATAAAAAGTCATAAGTACTTTAACAATTCCCTACAAGTACTTTAATGAAATATAGTTAAAAATATATCTAATTAAAATTTAACTAACACAAAATATCATACCTGTATAACATTCCCAAGAAGTAAGAAGAAAGGAGTAGTAAACAGGTAGCTCATTTTTTAGGCTTCTGTACCTGAGTCAGTAAAATTGGAATCCTTATATGATGATTTTGTTGTCCATCTGTCTGTCTGCTGCCCATCTGTCAAGAACCATTTTTTCAACTTGAAATTTATGCCACATACTAAGGTCAATGGTCCCTAGGCGATTTAAAAAATTGAACCTTCTACGTGAGTGCAATCCAAAGTTATGGCCATTAATGTCTCATATTTTGTTATCTTGCCAGTATCGATAACAGGCAAAAATCATCGAAATGCTCGATTTCCTGGGATGGATGAACCATCTACATAGATAAGTAAGTTTGTTCGGAATCCTTGATGCAAAAGAACTACTCGTACTTGTCTCGATTTTTGTGTGGGAATATAAAGCCAGTAGTCGGTTTTGCTGACACACTACATGAGCAAACATCTAAGAGTCTGCACAAGAAGAAAGCGGGCTACCTGTGCCGGAGGAGGTCCAGTGGGACGCGGCTTCTTCCAGTACTGAAAATATCCCCTTGTTACCAGACAAGACAGCACACAATGACAGCTGGGTGAAGGCGCATTGTTGGTAGCATGGGCAGAACGTGCATCTTTCTTGGGGGCTGTGTCAGCACCAGGTCGAAAATTAGTTCGCATGGTGTGTAAGAGTCATCATTCACAGTGGGCAACTGCACATATGATCCGACAGATGTTGTTGCTTTGGACTGGATTGCTTCCGAAACAGGGTGACAGCGAATTCACAAAAGAAATCAGATATTGGGCACCAGTGTTTGGCATTATTGGCAACTGTCGATGCACTGCACTGGCGAGTGTTTCTGAAGAATATACTACAGTGGAGAGACGGTTACTGAGGACTGTATACTCCAGCACTGCACTCATTTGCGTGACTCTCGAATTACAATGCACAGTGCATTGTTGCTGCGTAGTATACAGTTCAGTGAGTACTTGCAATAATTTGCATTTGTTGTGGGTCACGAAAATAGATCAGTACTGTGAGATATTCAGTGGCTGACATACACCATGACAATGCACGGAGTAATATCATTTTATTGCTCAAATGGTATATGACAAGAAGCACGTCTGATAGGTCTGAAACCATAGAGCTTACCAACTATAAACGGTCAAACCAGAGGTAGTCTTTTGTGGAACAAGATTGATTGTCAGTGGCATTACACAAAGCGGCATTCCCACAGACGTATATATAGTGAAAGCTCTGTGAGCAATAGCGAAATTAAGATGGGAAAACGTATGTTACGATAACTTGCATCTCCTCTCTGACGTCAAGGAGGAAAATGAAGACAGAAGCAAACACGACGAAATAAGAGACATAAACTGTGATCCAGGTGAAGGTACGTTTCTACAAACGTTTTGTGTGAGTGCTGAAGCAATAGACAATTTGTTATTATAAGAAAACAGGTGTTCAAGGAATGACATGCACTAAATACAGAGTGAAATTTCATTACAGTTGGACGAAAGTTCTACCAAAAACTAAATGCTGGATTCGAGGAAAATGTGCTGAAACGAATATTTAGGGTATAGAGACAAGAAAGACGAAATTATTATAATTCTTTTTAAACAAAACGAAAACCTGCAGAAGAAATACGACACTTCTGGTACACAACGAAACAGTGCAATTAAGACACAGTGTAGGTGTAGCAATGTCCATCTCCATAGCTGAGTGTTCAGCATAAATGGCTGCCATATAAAGAACCTGAATTCCATTCCTGGCACTGCCAAGGATTTCCCTTTGTTGGGAAGTCTGGTACTAGATGCACTCAGCCTCATGTTACCAACTGGGGAGCTACTTACCCGAGAACTACCAACTCTACATCCTGCAAGGTCTGTAGAACAGGAAGGACAGCTGTGTGCTGACCATATGTCCCTCCACTGCACATTGGCCAGGCAAGGAGCTCATAGCTGTAGCTATACTTTTAAGCCAGAACATACTGAAAGAGTGAGCTGTAATTTAACAGTAGTGGAATAAAACGAGTGGAAAGATCCACGAAACGTATACAAGAAAGTGGCTACATCAGGAAAAAACAGAAGTACTGTATTGGTTATCATGACTAACAGATTTGAAATGTTGGTAGAGCTCAGTGATGACAGTAAGTCGAAAAAACCAAGTGAAGAAATGTCCAAACGACGATGTATAAAAACAGTAAGTAACAACAACAAAATCATAATATTGTGTGACAGCCATGGACAAGAACTAGCTCAACTAATAACCCAGTCACCTTCGTTAAAAGCAACCAGACTGTCTAACCAAGTACTCCTGTATCAGAAATAGGGAAATTAGCACTATACGCCGAATGTACTAATTTAAACAAAAATAATTACATAATTCTAATAGGCAGGTCAAACAACATGTGCAGAAGTGACACATAAGTGGCAAAAGTAACTTAAAAATTGCCTAAGATGACTTGCTTTTACAAATTTTATAGTCTGTCAATGAAAATAATCAATTTTTTTACAAATGAAGCGGCAGCAGGAGAAGACAAATGTAAAAGAATTTAAATTTACGAGCTTTGGGAACCACTGGCTCTTTCTTCTGGTAGAAGAGTTTAAGGGGAAGGAAAATGGGTGAAGGAAAAGGACTTGTGAGGTTTAGAAAATAGGAAGAGTTCAGAAAAGTTGCGCAGAACCCTGGGTCAGACGATGAGAAGGAAAGACTGATAGTTGGCGACTGCACCGGCCGAGATTTGAAAACCTGAGAGCATAAAGATGGAAGCTAGGGTAATACACAAGACAAAGATCACTGCCGAAACATTGCACATGAGTTAATAAGAGCCGAAATAAAGTACATTGTTTGTGATAGAGGTGGGAAGGGGAGGAGAGTAGGGTGAGGAAAAATAGACAGGTCGAAAAATGAAGGATATAGAAAACTAAAAGGGAGTGAAGAAACGAATGGTTACTCTGAATAAATGATGAGACCGAAGAAATTAATGTAAATTAAGGCGAGGTGTATGGCGAGAACCAAGGACATATTGTAACGCGTGTCCCACCTGTGGGGTTCTGAGAAACTGGTGTTGAGAGAAGAGTCCAGAGACATTTACCTTTTCAGGCATGTAATGAGATTTGTTTAGTCCTTTTGTAATGTTCATCGTTTTTTAACAATTGCAATGCACTTTGGCTGTTCCATGTTGACACCATGATCCAGCGAATATATTCCAACTCATATTATTTCAGCTACTCCAGTCCAGTCATTAACATCACCTATCCCATCAAAGGCAGGGCTACCTGTGCAACCAGTCATGTGATTTACAAGCTAAGTTGCAACCACTGTGCTGCATTCTATGTAGGCATGACAATCAACAAGCTGTCTGCCCGCATGAACGGCCACCGACAAACTGTGGCCAAAAAACAAGTGGACCACCCTGTTGCTGAACACTCTGCCAAACATGATATCCCTCATCTCAATGACTGCTTCACAACCTGTGCCATATGGATCCTTCCCATCAACACTAGATTTTTTGAATTGCGGAGGTGGGCCCGCATCTCGTGGTCGTGCGGTAGCGTTCTCGCTTCCCACGCCCGGGTTCCCGGGTTCGATTCCCGGCGGGGTCAGGGATTTTCTCTGCCTTGTGATGGCTGGGTGTTGTGTGCTGTCCTTACGTTAGTTAGGTTTAAGTAGTTCTGAGTTCTAGGGGACTGATGACCATAGATGTTAAGTCCCATAGTGCTCAGAGCCATTTGAACCATTTTTTGCGCAGGTGGGAACTTTCCCTGCAATGCATCCTACGTTCCCGTAACCCTCCTGACCTCAATCTTCGTTAGTCACTGTCCTCACTCATCCAGCCCCCTCCCTGTTCCCATTCCAGCACTACACAGCCGTCATTTCACCGCCATATCCAGTCTTTTAATTTCTTTTTATTTCTCTCCTTTCCGCTACTTACCCCATCCCCCCTCTGCATGTTCTCTCCTGCCCTCCGTCTAAACTGCAACACTTCACTGTCCACCACTCCCACCATACTATTCCACCCCCTCTCTGCCCCAACCTCCTCCTTACCCCCACCCAGTCGCCACTCCCATAATGCACTGGTGCTGCTGTTCACAGTGTGGTTTCATCTCTCTGAGGCTGCAGGCGTGTGTTCAAGTTGCATTTACGTGAGTGTGTGTGTGTGTGCATGTGTGTATGTATGTCTACGGCTGACAAAGGCCTTAATGGCCGAAAGTTTTAATTGTGTGAATCTTTTTTTTTTTTGTGCCTATCGCGAGTCAGCAACTCCGCTATATGGTGAGTAGCTGCTTTCCTTCTCTGGTATTGTAACTATTGTGTTCCATATTTTCCCCCTCATGTGACTCTGCATTGTTTGCTGAAAGGACACTTTAGGACTAACTTAAAATGAAGTGCATAGTTGCTCGCTGGCTACTAATGCATCACACTTTCAGTGTTCGTATATTGAATTTCTATTAGTGCGCAATTCACTCTTTATTAATTTTTTATGAGTTGTGAAAGTGCACATGTTCGTAGTGCGGTTATCGTTTTGACTTTCCCTTTTGCACCTGAAAAGAAAAGTGTTGTCGTAGGCGTGGTGCAATCCTAACGCTGGTAGTATTTTCAAGACTTAGTTTATATTCATTCATTCTTCATATGGATATCCCCTTTCATGTAGCATGTAAATAGCCACTTGTACAAACATAAATAGCTTGTACATAGTATCATAGTGTGTAGCTGGTTTTGTGCAGATAGTGTTTTCTTCGTAATCTGTATGCATATTCCCTAGCTTAATTCTTCCTAATTTCGTAATCTTCGTTTATTTCTGTAGTGTAGACGTTTTGTTTCCTAAGTAGTCAACCCATATCATAAAGTTTTCTCTAAGGGTAGACTCCTTGTTTCTTTGCTAAGCTACGATCGTCGTCTGGAGGCTTGTGCTGAGGCATGTGCATGCGAGGTGGTTTACAACCTTAATGCTAGCTAATGGACGTGTGCAGTCTGCCCTCATTCTACTTCACCACTTCCATACGCTACATCTCAGTCACATACATGTGTTGTGTTTAAACAGGAAAACGTCAAATTAAATAATTTCTCATCCTCCGTGAGGATAATGTTTCCTGAGCTTCTCTGGCTCGCAAACATACAATGAAAATCTTACATAACTAAAACTTACACTCTAATAAGGTAACATACGCGAAATAGGCAAAATGAAATCTTTCCTTAGTACTAAACACCAATTGTAATAAGTATATTTAAGTGGACAGCATGTTATCTCTTATATACAGTTATATACAGTGCTTGATCAGTGTCAAATAATTTTAAGTACACAAATTCACGTAAATCTTAGTGTGGGTAAAGGCCCCTATCGTTACCACTGTGTAAGTATACTACCTTATAGGATCAAGGGTGAGAGTTTAGGATATAACAATGGCCCTGTGTACAGCAGTTGCCACTTCTGATTCAACTTACCGTACTTTATCGATTTTGAATGAGTCCTGAGAAGTACTTGTTGTCCTACATTGTACTACACAGTGTGTCCAAATTTCCTATCATAATCTGTTTTCTGTACTCAGCCTTTTCCTCAGTGTTGAACAGTGCCCAATGTATTTTTTCCTTGTGTGAAGTTTCTTTCCTAGGGACCTTGGTTAGAGGTTTTTCCCAATTGTCTACTTGTCTTTTGTTAAACAGTAATTCTGTAGGTATAAAGCCAGATCAGCTATGTGGGAGATTGTTAACAACTAGCTGAAATAGAGTACCGTATACGAACCACATTGTCTGATTGTGGAGATGTAAGTCTGGATAAATCTGTTAAATTCCTTAAATATCCGCCGTATGGGCCTTCCTTCCGGGAGAAACGTGGGTACAAGTATTTGTTAATGTTGTGAGTGTACATGAACTGTTTCCAACACTTGCCTGTAAAGTATGATGGGTTGTCTGTCAACAATATTTCCAGCTTGCCCACTCTGTGTAGTTAATCCATTGTAATTCTGCTGATGATGGTGCTCTCAGTAACTGACCACACAGCATACAATTTGACATAGTTAAAGGAAACATGTTATGGAGCAACAACCTCTCTTACACCTCATTTCCCTCGTGGATACAGTCAAGCTGCATCCAAGGAAACTATCTCCAAGGATCTTTTAGGCAATGTTGGGTGTAGTTCAATTAGTTTTGACTTGTTTGTATTTTGAACCTTCTGACAAACAACACATTTCCGTATTACTTGCAGAAATTGTAGTATTAAACTTGGATAGTAAAAATAAATGTTTATCTTACTATGACATGTGGAGACACGGATAGTATCCCAAAACATTGTGAGTGTGTAACATAAAGTCATTAAAGTGATCCTCTGGTAAACAATCAAACCATGGGCTCTGCTTTGGGTGGTGTCAGAGAAACAATACAACTTGGTAAATCCTAAAGAGTCATCATTGTTCTGCATCAGTTTTAGCCTTACGATATGACACCTTCTGCTTTTCATCTTACCCTATTCCATGAGCCAAGAAGAGGCAGTGAGGAAAGATATCAATAGAACGCTAAACTGGGATATAATACAACCATCTTTATGTCTGTTCTGTACTCCACAACCATCCTTATCTTCTTGCTCTGGCCCCAGTTTGGCCATTAGCAAATCAGACAGTAGTATCTGCCTCATGCTCGACACACGAGGAATAAATAAAATTATTATGCTTGCGGGACACAACCTTTCAACCTGGAAGAACAACTTCTAAAATTACGTAACGACAAGTAACTCACCATAATAGATCTCCTCAAACTGGCAAACTGCACTACATGAAGGTAGCCATAACTACACTGCCTTTGTATGTGGGGGCAGAAGCTATAGGTTGTGTGTTCTCCCTTCTTGTTTGAATGTCAGTTCAGGCGTATTTATTTCTGCTTTAGATCAATTCTTAGGACTTGAATTGTTATAGTAGAGGCACAGCATACGTTGATGATTTACTGATTGCTACCCCCACATGGTCAAAACACTCAAGTTGCTTGGCTCAAGTCTTGTGTAGGTTTTCAGAATACGGAGTCACAGCCAGTGTAATGAAATCACATTTCGGTGTGGAAAGGGTTAATTTTCTTGGACACATATCACCTCAAGGTATACTTCCAGACCATAAGAAGTTCGATGAAGGGATATCTTGGATTAGTATCTTTATTCAGAAAATTTATACCACAGCAGCTTTTAAATAGTGATACTCTACTTAATCTTCTATGGAAGAACCACCCTTGGTTATGGACCAAGCAGTACCAAATTGATTCTAACAATATTAAAGAAGCTCTTTTGAATGCCAACATCTTACATCATCATGACATGACCCAGGATTTTTGTCTCTCTACAGACCCATCCTCGCAAGGGGTGAGGACTTGTTTATTCCAGATCACTGACACGAACTGGGAGCTTACCCCCAAGGTAATTAGTTTTGCTAGTAGGACCCTTTCTGAAGCCGAACAAGCATATTCCATGATCTAATTGGAAGCTCTCGTGGTAATAAGGGCCTTCAAAAAGTTCGAATATTACCTGTGGGGAAAGCATACCAAGGTGTATTGCGACCATCAGTCTTTGTCCTTCCTTCTCACTTGTTAGCCCTTACACAGGAGGATCGCTAGTTTGTGTTTGTATTACAGGAATATGAATTTGAAATTTAGTATATCAAAGGTAATCAAAACGTAATTGCTTATGCCTTACCAAGGCTTACACAAGGTCTAAACGAATTCTTGGTATTCGTGGAGAACAATTCAGAACTCAGGATTTTATTGATGAAACATAAAACACAACAGCCATCCTATGTTAGAATGTTTGAAAGCATGGAGCAACTACAGCTGTATGGACTAGAAAACATGCGTTTATTAAGTGATTTAAGTTGCTTCAATACTCCAAGGATATAAATCATGGAATTCTTTTAGATAAGCTAAATCATTATGGTTTGAGTGGGGCAGTGCATAAATGGTTTAATTCATACTTAACTGGAAGAATGCAGAAAGTTGAAATAAGTGGTTCATGTAATGTTAAAACAGTTGATTCCTCAAAATGGGGAGCTATCAAGTACGGGGTCCCACAGGGTTCGGTCTTAGGTCCTCTACTGTTCTTGATATACATTAATGACTTACCATTCCACATTGATGAAGATGCAAAGTTAGTTCTTTTTGCTGATGATACAAGTATAGTAATAACGTCTAAAAACCAAGAACTAAGTGATGTAATTGTAAATGATGTTTTTCACAAAATTATTAAATGTTTCTCAGCAAATGGACTCTCTTTAAATTTTGACAAAGCACAGTATATACAGTTCCATACAGTAAATGGCAAAACTCCAGTAATAAATATAGACTTTGAACAGAAGTCTGTAGCTAAGGTAGAATTTTCAAAATTTTTAGGTGTGTCCATTGATGAGAGGTTAAACTGTAAACAACACATTGATGGTCTGCTGAAACGTCTGAGTTCAGCTACATATGCTATTAGGGTTATTGCAAATTTTGGTGATAAGAATCTCAGTAAATTTGCTTACTATGCCTACTTTTATGCACTGCTTTCGTATGGCGTAATATTCTGGGGTAATTCATCAATGAGTAGAAAAGTATTAATTCCTCAAAAACGTGTAATCAGAATAATTGCTGGAGCTCACCCACGGTCATTCTGCAGACATCTATTTAAGGATCTAGGGATCCTCACAGTAACCTCACAGTATATATATTCACTTATGAAATTTGTTGTTAATAATCCAACCCAGTTCAAAAGTAACAGCAGTGTGCATAGCTATAACACCAGGAGAAAGGATGATCTTCACCATGCAGGGTTAAATCTGACTTTGGCACAGAAAGGGGTAAATTATGCTGCCACAAAAGTCTTTGGTCACCTACCAAACAGCATCAAAAACCTGACAGATAGCCAACTAGCATTTAAAAATAAATTAAAAGACTTTCTAGATGACAACTCCTTCTACTCATTGACTGAATTTTTAGATATAAATCAAGGAAAAAAAACTTAAACATTAGTGTCATGAAATATTTTGTGTAATGTAATACCTTGTACAGACATCTTTTATTAACCTGACATGTTCTACATCATTACGAAGTGTCCTATTCATGATCTATGGAACAAGTATTAATCTAATCTAATCTCTAATCTAATCTATACCTCTAAGTTACTGATGTAGGCAGCTGGTTTTGATTAGAATTCTGGAATATTTACTTCGTCTTCTGTTGTGAAAAAATTTCGAAACATTGTGTTTAATAACTCTTCTTTCACAGCACTGTCATCAATAATATTTCCATTGTTATCTTGCCGAGAAGGCATTGACCATGTCTTGCTGCTAGCGTACTTTACATACCATCAAAATCTCTTTGCAGTTTCTGCCAGGCTTCGAGATAAGGTTTCACAGTGGAAACTTTTATAAGCATCTCGCATTTATATCCGCACTAAATGTACCTCCTACAGTTGTTTGGATTTTACAGTTTTGGACTGAAAGTGTCGGTTTGTGTCATTTTTGTAATTGATCAAACATGCCCTGGGAAATTTTATTCGTTGTAGCTCCAGTGTCCAGTTCTATAGGTGCCCTTAAACCAAGTATTTATGCATTGATTACTGCTGTACTGTGTCTTCATTTTCATGTACAAAACTGGTAAAATCTTCCTGTCACAGGTCATCTTTGATATCACCTCAGTTGTCACATCTAAGAAAACAGCTTTTAACTAGTCCCATGACCACATCCCTATTACTGTACATCTAGCAGGGGCCTATCGAGCCCGTTTGGAATTTTCTAAATTACCCTGGGTACTGACCGGCTTGTTAGGGGTAACCTCAACTACGTGAACATTACGGGTCTGGTTTTGCCAGTTAGTATCTTGTGTGACTCCTGCTTTGAAATTTCGTTGTCCGTGGTGACTATTCGAAACGTAATTTTGATTGTACTGATTATAGTCAGTCAGCGGCGGATTATTTTGTCGCCCTGTTGCCTTCTGCCCTAGCCGGTTGCCGTTTGGGACATTTCCCCCGATCGGAAGCGCATTGTACGGCTGCTGATTATAACCTCTCTGGCCATTGAATCCTGACCAACTGAAATTCTGTCCTGTTTCATTTTTATATCCTCGTTTGAATTTTTGTCCCTTTCTGTTACCAAACTGGTTCCGGTTCGTATTGCAGCAAAGTGGATGTGGCTGCCATCCATGTTGGTTGGTACTGCCATTCCCGCCATGTTGCTCGTTTGTTTGTGTGGGGACTGCCTGTGTGCTGCAGTTTGTGGTTGGACAGAACTCTCTTCGTAGATAAGATCTATAGAACAGTGAAACGAGAGGTAGTCGACTTTTCAAAATTTTTAGGACCTCTACACGCGATATCAGGCTTGTCCAAAAACGGGCTTTATTGAAATACTTCTCGAAATATCTTCTGAGCCCTTGTGTTTACTGCTGAATGGCGCTGAGTTAAACACTTCACTCATCAATCTCTCTTGTACTGTGAGAGAATTGAACTTGTCTAGGAAGACCCTTTCAAACTATTCTTAGGTGTGACATTTTCCCGCTATGTCAGCGGCCCACAGCAAGACATCGCCCTGTGTATAAGATACCACAGAGTGTATCTTCTCCACTTCAGTCCAGTTCCTTGGCGAAACGTTCGGGAAAGCTAGCTCTTGTGAACATGACTGTGTTTGTTCGCTTACGCTCGGAAGACAAAATTGGAAACTGCCTGAATCGTAGTAAGCCTTCATCTGTGGGTACTGGTGTGGCATTTTTTGTTGTATCGGATCGTAATCCGTAATCTCTGCATGACAGGGACAGAAGTCGGCAGCTCCTGCTGAGTTTTATTGTTGTGATCTATTACACCTGACAGTCTAGGATTCAAGTGCAGATAGATGTTCAGATTACCTATCCTCTCTGTTGACAACTGATAGCATGAGGTTGTATGTTTCGTTTCCTGTTCAGTGTTACCAAGGATGTTCGGCTGCAATTTTTCCCCCCACTGCTTTCGACCTCTGATCTATTTCGGCTCTTAGTTCTGTCTTCTGTACCTTCATCTCTTCCTCGACCCCATCTACATAACCCATCTTTTCTTAGACTACCTTCCTCACCACTGTACTGTCTTGTTGTAGGATACCAGCCTCAGCTCTATCCATTATTTCTTTAATATCTTTATCTGTCCTTTCTTGCTACATTCTCAGAACTTAGTATTTAAACTTATGCTACTTTTTTACAATGATAGACCTTGCACCTGATCAGGTAGACCTTTGTACGCTGTTTACAGCCCATCAATGGTACCTGCCATTTTATTTATATACTGGCACAATTTTAACTGCTACTCCTACATTTTTGTCCGAGCCTCAGATACCTCCTTCATCTGTTTCGCGAACTGCTCTTGTGTCTCGCCTACTGATGACACTTTTTGGCTTAAACTATTTACATCTTGTGACATGTCTGTGAGAAATTGTATTTTTAGATCTTTCCGCACACTTACAAGTTTATTAAATAATTCATTTGAAAGATCAGAACGCAGATCTTTTGCCAAGTCATTGAACTGTTGTGTTCTGTCGGTTTTGAAAGCATCAAGAGTTTGCTTTTGCTATTCAAGTAATCCATCTGTGTATCTGTCTGCTGTTTTGTAATATCATTAAATTTTTCATCGATGTTTTGCCTAAGTGTTTGATTTTGCACTTCCTTAAACTCGTTCATAAAACTGAAAGCTTTGTTTAAATGACTGTTGACAGATTTGCATTGTGATCGGGGTTTCTGATGTGTGCAATGCAACTTGTCCAATCACGATTCCATTGTGGGAAAGTGTCGCTGACAAAGAATGGTTTAATAAGTCTGTGCAGTCACGTGTTACATTTTCACAAAGGAAAAGAAATACTGTTTGGAGAAAAATGCAACAGAGTCTCATCTACTATCATCATCATATCATTTTGAACGATAACATTACTATCATCAGTATCCATGTTAATTGAAAAATTTAATTGGTCGTTGTCACTGTGGGCAACATTTTCAGTTTCGATTTCATTTGTTGCCACAGCCATATTGACGACATCTTGTGCCTGGCTAACTGGAATGGACTGGCAACAATGTGCCTTTCTTGTGTGCTCATTTTTTGATAATTTTATGAAATGAAAAAATGAAGGAATGCTTTTGAAAACGAAATCTTCTTTTTACAATAGCGAAGATACCACTACGACACAGCTGAAAATGCTGATGGCCGTGGTCAGCCGTCTTCAGGCTACTGCCTTGGAGTGCAGCGGCAGTGGGGAGTCTGGTGCGTCACATGGTACCCCCAGGTGTTACATGCTTCACCCACGGTCCCTGCTGTCGTGACATCTTCGCGGGTACCGGGTGCTGTTGCACCACCCTCTCCCCAAGGGGAATGGCGGATTCAACGGCGTTCACGTCGCTCGAGGCAGAGGGTCAATGTAGAGGGTGGCTGTGTAACATATCTCGCTCTGCCTGTGAGTGGACATGTGGCTACTCCTTCAGCAAGGTCTGAACAGACACGTGGGGGGAGGGGTTTATTAGTGATTGGGAGCTCCAATGTTAAGACGGGTGATGGAGCCCCTTAGAGAAAAAGTGGAAAGATCAGGGAAGAAGGCCAGTGTACACTCGGTCTGCTTGTTGGTGGTCTCCTCCGAGATGTGGAGGAGGCCCTGCCGGCGGCGATAGAGAGCACTAGGTGCACCCAACTGCAAATTGTTGCTCGTGTCAGCACCAATGACTCCTGCCGTCTGGGTTCAGATGTCATCCTTAGTTCATACAGGCGGTTGGCGGAGTTGGTGAAGGTGGAAAGCCTCGCTTGCGGGGTGGAATCTGAGCTAACTATTTGTGGTGTCGTTCCCAGAACCGATCGCGGTCCTCTGGTTTGCCTCAAACGATTCTCCAGAGATCTGGGGTGCAAATTGCTCGACCTCCGCTATTGGGTGGAGAAATGTAGCGTCCCCCTGAATAGGTAAGGCGTGCACTACACGCAGGAAGCGGCTACAAGGGTAGCGGAGTACGTGTGGAGTGCACATGTGGGTTTTTTAGGTTAGAGAATTCCCTCCCTAGGCCCGACAAGACGCCTCCTAAGATGCGACAAGGTAGCTGTAGGCAAAACGCAACAGGGAATGACAATATTAATGTGGTAATAGTAAACTGCAGGAGCGTCTATAGAAAGATGCCAGAACTGCTCTCATTAATAAACGGTCACAATGCCCAGATAGTACTAGGAACGGAAAGTTGGCTGAAACCAGATGTAAACAGTAATGAAATTCTAAACTCAGATTGTAATGTATACCACAGAGACAGGCGGACAGTGAAGGGGGAGGCGTGTTTATAGCGATAAAAAGTGCAATAGTATCAAAGGAAATTGACGGAGATCCGAAATGTGAAATAAATTGGGTGAAGGTCACGGTTAAAGCAGGCTCAAACATGGTAATTGAATGTCTCTATAGGCCCCCTGGCTCAGCAGCTGTTGTGGCAGAACACCTGAAGGAAAATTTGGAAAATATTTCGAGTACATTTCCCGACCATGTTATAGTTTTGGATGGAGATTTTAATTTACCAGATATAGACTGGGAGACTCAAACGTTTATAACGGGTGGCATGGACAAAGAATCCAGTGAAATTATTTTAAGTGCTTTATCTGAAAACTACCTTGAGCAGTTAAACAGAGAACCGACTCGTGGCGATTACATATTAGACCTTCTGGTGACAAACAGATCCGAACTATTTGAAGCAGTTAACGCAGAACAGGGAATCAGCGGTTACAGCATTGGTGTTTTCAGCCGTAAATAGAAATATTTAAAAAGGTAGGAAGATATTTCCGTTCAGAAAAAGTGACAAAAAGCAGATTTCAGAGTACTTGACGGCTCGACTCAAAAGTTTTATCTCAAGTACTGATAGTGTTGAGGATAAGTGGACAAAGTTCAAAACCATCGTACAATATGCATTAGATGAGTATATGCCAAGCAAGATCGTAAGAGATGGAAAAGAGCCACTGTGGTACAACAACCGAGTTAGAAAACTGCTACGGAAGCAAAGGGAACTTCACAGCAAACATAAACATAGCCAAAGCCTTGCAGATAAACAAAAATTACTCGAAGCGAAATGTAGTGTGAGCAGGGCTAGGCGAGAGGCGTTCAACGAATTCGAAAGTAAAGTTCTATGTATTGTCTTGGCAGAAAATCCTAAGAAATTTTGATCTTATGTCAAAGCGGTAGGTGGATCAAAACAAAATGTCCAGACACTCTGTGACCAAAATGGTACTGAAACAGAAGATGACAGACTAAAGGCCGAAATACCAAATGTCTTTTTCCAAAGCTGTTTTCACAGAGGAAGACTGCACTTTCGTTCCTTCTCTAGATTGTCACACAGATGACAATATTGTAGTTATCGAAATAGATGACAGAGGGATAGAAAAACAAAATCGCTCAAAAGAGGAAAGGCAGCTGGACCTGATGGGATACCAGTTCGATTTTACACAGAGTATGCGAAGGAACTTGCCCCCCTTCTTGCAGCGGTGTACTGTAGGTCTCTAGAAGAGCGTAGCTTTCCAAAAGATTGGAAAAGGGCACAGGTCATCCCCGTTTTCAAGAAGGGACGTCGAACAGATGTGCAGAACTATAGACCTATATCTCTAACGTCGATCAGTTGTAGAATTTTAGAACACATATTATGTTCGAGTATAATGACTTTTCTGGATACTAGAAATCTACTCTGTAGGAATCAGCATGGGCTTCGAAAAAGACGATCGTGTGAAACACAGCTCACACTATTCGTCCACGAGCCTCAGAGGGCCATAGACACAGGTTCCCAGGTAGATGCCGTGTTTCTTGACATCCACAAAGCGTTTGATACAGTTCCCCACAGTCGTTTAATGAACAAAGTAAGAGCATATGGACTATCGGACCAATTGTGTGACTGGATTGAAGAGCTCCTAGACAACAGAATGCAGCATGTCATTATCAACGGAGAGAAGTCTTCCGAATTAAGAGTGATTTCAGGTGTGCCACAGGGGAGTGTCGTAGGACCGTTGCTACTCACAATATATATAAATGACCTTGTAGATAACATCGGAAATTCACTGAGGTTTTTTGCAGATGATGCTGTAGTATATCGTGAGGTTGTAACAATGGAAAATTGTACTGAAATGCAGGAGGATCTGCAACGAATTGACGCATGGTGCAGGTAATGGCAATTGAATCTCAATGTAGACAAGTGTAATGTGCTGCGAATACATAGAAAGAAAGATCATTTATCATTTATCTACAATATAGCAGGCCTGCTACTGGAAGCAGTTAATTCCATAAATTATCTAGGAGTAGGCATTAGGAGTGATTTAAAATGGAATGACCATATAAAATTATTCGTCGATAAAGCAGATGCCAGACTGAGATTCGTTGGAAGAATCCTAAGGAAATGCAATCCGAAAACAGAGGAAGTAGGTTACAGTACACTTGTTCGCCCACTGCTTGAATACTGCTCACCGGTGTGGGATGTGTACCAGATAGGGCTGATAGAAGAGATATAGAAGATCCAACGGAGAGCAGTGCGCTTCTTTACAGGATCATTTAGTAATCGCGAAAGCGTTACAGAGATGACAGATAAACAGTGGAAGACTCTGCAAGAGAGACGCTCAGTTTCTCGGTACGAGCTTTTCTTGAAGCTTAGAGAACATACTGTCACTGAGGAGTCAAGCAGTATATTGCTCTCTGCCACGTATATCTCGCGAAGAGACCATGAGGATAAAATCAGAGAGATTAGAGCCCACACAGAGGCATATCGACAATCTTTCTTTCCACGAACAATACGAGACTGGAATAGAAGGGAGAAGTGATAGAGGTACTCAAGGTACCCACCGCCACACACCGTCAGGTGGCTTGCGGAGTATGGATATAGATGTAGATGTAGGACCTATACAGTGGTGCCTCGCTAACATGTATGAAAATATATTGTCAGCCTAATTCAGTTGTATGCACACACTTCCTTCCCTAAAATTAATTTTTTATCCGAACATCTACGTATCTTACTAGAATGTTTCAATTTAGAAATTGAGTTAGGAAAGGTACTACGATCACATTGGCAGGTATGCTACTAAACAGAGTCATGCACGTATTGGATCATGAATTTTCTTTCCTTTTCGTTTGCTTTTTCGCTCCTTTTGGAATTATTTCTCAAATTGATTATGTTTAATCTTTTGCACACTGTATGATTTCCATCCTTGTTGTCATAATATAGTATCCCATTCTTGAAACAGAGAAAATATACAAAATTATATAATTATTTTCAATTATTACAAACATGCTAACTCCCTCCCAATGGTGTCGACCTAGTATAGGTCGCCAGACACAGTGGTTAGGAAGAGAGATATTGTGAATTGTTCAAGGCTGACATAGTTATACTGATCCACATTTAGCCACATCAGAAATTGTAAGTCTAGGAATGCACCCAGGTATGGATGCGTGTAGGTAAAGAAACGTGACAGTTCCAGAACACTGATTGAAGATTAATTCCTTTGGATTTTGGTGTATGGTTTGATATTTATGTCATCTCCACAACACTGTACTACGACGCTAGCATGGCTGCATCAGATGTTCTCTACATCTACATCTATACTCTGCAAACCACTGTGAGGTGCACTACAGAGTGTACGTCAGCTTGTACCAATTATTAGTGTTTCTTCCTGTTCCATTCAAGTGTGGGGTGTGGGAAGAGTGATTGTTTGAATACTTCTGTGTGTACAGTAATTATTCTAGCCATATCCTCGCGATCTCTTTGAGAGCAATGTGTTCAAATGGTTCAAATGGCTCTAAGCACTATGGGACTTAAGATCTGAGACCATCAGTCCCCTAGAACTTAGAACCTTTATATCTAACTAACCTAAGGACATCACACACATCCATGCCCGAGGCAGGATTCGAACGTGCGAACGTAGCGCTCGCGAGGTTCCAGACTGAAGCTCCTAGAACCGCTCGGCCACAGCGGCCGTCAGCAATATATTGGGGGTTGTAGTATATCCCTAGAGAAATCAGCTAAAGCCGGTTCTTGAAACTCTGTTGATAAACTTTTGTCAGGATAGTTTACATCTGTCTTTAAGAGCTTATCACTTCAGGTCCTGTGATATCTCTGTGACACTCGTCCATGGATTAAACAAACACGTTACCATTGGCGCTGCCCTTCTCTGTATACATTCAATATCTCCTGTTAGTCCTATCTGTTATGGGTCCCACACACTTGAGCAATAGTCTAGGATGGGTCATATAAGTGCTCTGTGAGCAATCTCTTTTGTAGACTGATTGCACTTTCCCAGTATTCTATCAATAAACCAAGGTCTACCACTTACTTTACCCATACTGAACGTATGTAAGCATTCCATTTCATACCCCTATGCAGTGTTGTGTCCATGTATTTGTATGAGTTCACCGATTCCAACAGTGACTCATTGATATTAAAGTCATAGGATACTACATTTTTTTGTTGTGTGAAGTGCAATATTTTACATTTCTTAACATTTAGAGCAACTTCACAATCTCTGCACCACTTTGACATCTTATCAAGATGTAACTGAATATTTATGCTACTTCTTTCAGACAGTACTTCATTACTGGTGATACTATTAATAAGGTCTGCAAAGTCATTAAATATACAACATGAACAGTAAGGTTGCCTGCACACTTTCCTGTGGCAAACTCTTAGTTACTTCTACATCTGACGATGGTTCTCCATCCAAGATAACATGCTGTGTCCTCTCTACCAAAACGTCCTCAATCCAGTCACAAAATTCACTTGTTACCTGATATGATTGAACTTTTCGCAAAAAGTGTATGTGTGGTACTGAGTCAAATGCTTTTTGGAAATCGAGAGATACTGTATCTACCTGACTACCTTGATCCATAGCTTCCAGTATGTCATGTGAGAAAAATGCGAGTTGGGTTTCACAGGCTGGTTAGCATGGAGGAGGTCATTCTGTTCAAGATATCTCATTATGCGTAACCTCAGAATATGTTCTAATGTTCTACAACAAATCGATGTCAAGGATATTGGATGGTAGTTTTATGGATTACTTCTACCATACTTCTTATAGTTGGATGTCACCTGTTGTGTTGGGTACGATGTTTTGTTCAAAGGGTATGCATTAAGTTTTAGTGAGAACAGGGGCAAACTCAGCTGCAGCTTCAGTATAGGGTCTGAAAGGGATCCCATCAGGCCTGGAGCTTTGTTCAGTTTGCTAACGATGTCAGCTGTTTCTCAATTCCACTGGTACTAATAACTTATTTCATTCATGTTTTCAGTGGTACGATGATTAAATTGGGGTAATTCTTCCGTGTTTCACTTTTTAAAGGAACATTTCAAAACAGAGTTAAGCATTTCAGCTTTTGCTTTGCTACCCTTAATTTCAATTCCTGTCTCATTCGCTAGGGACAGAACACTTATTTTGGAGCTACTATTAACAGCCTCCATCTTTGTGTTGACTTCTTCTCCAAAAAGTGCGAGTCCTCATAGAATTGCAGGTTAGGTAAGAAAATGAAAACTTGCAACTTCTGCATGTTATAACTTTTAATTAACACAATACCGGGAGAGTGCAAGTACATATGTCTTTACAGTACCAGCTAAAAAAACCAACAGACACCAAGTTCAGTGAAAAACCATTGGAGATCATAAAAAATTGATAGTATAGGATTCAATTTGCTGTCAGCTTACTCAGATGTAATCATTCCTCCATATGATACCATTGTCACGCGTGGATGGTGCGAATAAGAATCATTACAAATGTTTATTTATATGTGTAGGAGATTTAAAGAACTACACCATGGACAATAGCTTAATGTATACTATTTCTTTTTGGCAGCTTATGTCCAAGTGTCTCTGAAAGGCCAGAATCGAGATACTTTGTGCAAGCACTTTCCACTAATGAACTGATTTCATGTTCAGCTTTACTATTCTATTCTGCTCTTGTATATGCGTCGTACTGGTTTCATCTATGATGCCAATCTTCTTGGAGTGATTATGAAGTTCATCATTAACATACTCTATCTTATTGTTGGTTATGATAACTGTTAGCTTATTAACTGTCTGCCTATCCAACAACAGTTGAAACTCTAAGAAAACAGAAGCGTTATCAGTTTTGCTCTTAACAAAATATAAAGATTTGTACAAAGCACATTCATCTTTATAAACGACAAAGTAGCTGGCTTCAGCTAACGATGTGAGTGACATCCATCTGCATACATTGGCATGAAATATTTGTCCTGGGGTATAAAGACTAGTTGGCAAATTCGAATTAAATTAGTGTTTGTTATACGATCTCTGTTCTCATTTCTCAACGATCATCAATATTTGGGCACAGCGTTTCTCTAGGGGCCCAAGATTCGTTTCTATCACAGAATACCAGAGACAATAAATTCCATACTCCATAGATATGATAAACTTATGAGAAAATGTGGGTGTGTATGAATGCGTGGATGTTTATGTGCATCTTCGGGGACTGTTTGCGGCGTCAGAGTAAAGTTCTTACGAAGCTTCAGGTGTTGTGATATGCTGTACCGTTTGTCATGAACTGCGACAACCACAGCTGAGCACTATGGCTAAACTGGAGTGGAGGAGAATAATTCACTGGGGTCCACTGACTGCTTTAGGTTGGTTTACATTTTTCAATCATCGTACCAATACGCATTGTGGCAGATCTTGGAAACTGTGTGACCACTTTTTATATTCGCTGTTGTTTTCTCATGAGTGCAGACAGGTTTCTGGCACCAGTTTTGTATGGATAGAATGAACAGCTTATGTCATTGATGGGATTCCCCTTCCCATGTATTAAGAATAGAAAACCTACGAGGGTAACGTAAGCAGGCGTCGTTTAAGCGTGTAATCTGCTACTTAACCAATAATTTTACTCCTAAAACCAAACATAAAGGCGTGTAACACCCATATTTGTGCTAGGAGCAATATATAAGTTAACCGAATCTACTGACTCCATGTATTTCACTTTATCTTATTGACGCTAACTTTCAGTTTAGCTATAATTTCAATTAACTTTAGAATCATTACAGATGTGAGCAGATTTCCTTCTGCAAGTCTCCTGTATTAGAGTTCTGGCCTGGCAAACAGTTTTAATCTGTCAGGAAGTTTCAAAACCAGTGTACACACTGCTACAAAGTGAAAAAAAACCACATTGACGGTGATTAATCACGTTCTTCGCGAAGTCCTTACTTTCAGGAGTGCAGGTCTCACTAGGTGTGTAAGAGAGCTGCTGTGAAGTGACGAAAACGATTGAGAGTTCGGTGCCCGTCTCACAAATTTCATTACATAAGCCTGCACATCATAAACATTGGTGAAACTGTAAATAATGTAACATTTAAAAAGTTACATACATACATAATTATGTGGCAAATTCAACAATTATTTCAAATTCAGAAATATAAATAATTTATTATTAAAGGAGACCATTCATTCAAAAGATTTCTTTCCAAAAGCTAACAAAGTTTTCATTCTCTTTTGTGTGTGTGTCTGTTGATGACTTGACATTTACATTTTTGGTGAATGGTTTCCTGTTGTTCTAAATTATTTACTTTCTGCAGAACGTTCCTATTATAGGTATGTCAGATTCAACAAATGTACAAACACCACCTCTCTCAATACTACATCATACACAGAATATCAGTACTCTTTTGGGAGGCCAGGTTCTTGTTGTCACAAGTCGTGATAAATGGGATTGTGGAAATAATGGTATGTACTTTAAAAAAATGTTTGTCCAACTGGCCCAGCTGGTAGCACCTTGTATAGACTTATTGTCAGAATTATGTTGAAAATTGCAATGGTCTGGGAGGTGAATGAGACCAGAAGGTGACAAATATGACTCACAGGCAGAAGCAGTGTCATCACTGATGGGATTGGTACACAAAGAAGCTACATTCTGAAAGAAGGCAGCAGTTCCTCCAGTAACCACAAAGGCAGAAATCAACAGAAATTGGATGGCAGCTGTGATCCTACACGCAGTTATGGTTGGAATGAATATTGTTAAAAATCTCTTGCTTCCTTATGGACAAAATATTAGTCTGCAATGAGTAGATCATTGGATATCAAGAGAATCCATCAGTCAAAAATAGAATGCTCATTTGGGTGGAAAGCAAGGGGAAGTTAAATGGATGTGGGAATACAAATATTGTGTGGAGAAAATGGAAAATGTAGAAATGAAAAGGCAGCCAGTAAATATTTTAACTATCTGTGACACATGATAGGAAGAGAGATATTTGGATGGGGTATCATAAGAATGTTGATGCTGGATCAGATAATAATAGTGGGAATAACAATGAATAGGGTGATTGGCAAATTGAGTAAAGAGTTATATGCAATAAACCACAAAGAACATTGATTTTGAAATGGAGTAAATAGCTGATGAATACTGCAATCACACAAGTATACATCCCAAGCAGAGATGTGGATAATAGAGAAATTTAAGAATTGTGTGATAATATTAATGAATTCCTGAAATATGTCAAAGGATTTTGTAGTTAATTATAATAAGAGAATGGTATACAGTTATTGGTGAAGATGGGGAACAGAATACAACAGGCCAGTTCAGTAGGCCTATTGGCAAGTGAAATGAGGTGATAGAAGTATAAACAGAGTTCTGTACCATGAATTACTCATTGCAAACACACTTTTTGGGATTGCCTTGAGGAGGCTCAAAATATGTATTGGATTGGATATTTTGGTAAAACAATGATTCAGAAATCAAATGAAGATTGCAAGATTTATCTAGATTCCGACATTGGTAGTCATTGTAACCTATTATTAATGGAAAACCAATTGAAATTCAATAATTTAAAGATAAAGTAGCCGATATGTTGGAAACTAGACGAACCCAAGGAAGCAAATATGTACAAGAGTACTTTACTGAAGAATAGAAAAGAAAATTACAAATAGTTTAGGAATAACTGGTTTGATGCTAAGAAAGGTAGGTATATGTGGGACTCGCTTCAGGAATATTAAAGATCAGATTTCTGAAAAATAAGGAAATGTATACCAAAATCAGGAAATGTATAAGGCAAGGATGCTCATTGTTACCCCTAATACTTAATAGCTGGAAGTGACCTGGAATAAAGTTAGGTGCCTAATACAATGGAGCATCTATTAACAAAGGCTATAATATGCATAAAAATTAAAACATCAGGATCTTTCCACATCAACTGTCCGAGGGGTCCCCACTCGACCATCTCAGATTCTGTTAAAAATTGATATGTGTGTACATATGTTTGTGTTATGTCACTATTCAAAATTTTGGCTCAATCCTTTCAGTGGTTCGAGAGCTAGGGCCACCTTAGTGGACCCATACCAAATCATAAAGTGCACGGGGTGAATAATTTGGCCTACTTTGGTATAGCTTAGTGCATCTGTTGTGACATATATCACCTTGAATTTTTGTACACTAGTAAAACTTTTAGTGCTGAATGTAGCTGTAGCACTCAAATTGCTCAGAAATTACTATCCCCTATTGCTACTTGGTCTGAAAGTACCTTGTACAATTTATCGTGAAAGATTTACGTCATACTTTAAGCATCTTTTATTATAAGGGAAAAGCAGCTATGACCTTGATTTTTGAGCTGCTAGCCAACAACCAGGTGCTCATTATACCACACCAGTATTAGCATTTGTGAGTGTATACTTCTGATTGGTTTACGGAAGTGTCAGATTCCACCCGTCTGCTTTGACCCATGCTGTCATCAATATGGCGGAAATGGCTATTCTAAGTGTCTCCATAATGGTGCCTATGATGTGATTACATACACATGGCAACAAACACGAAAACACGTATAAAAATAAGAGGCCAATCGCAGCTGATGATACCAAAACAACGCCAACAGCAAAAACTACGGAAATTGGAATCAAGACATTTCCCTTGACCACAGCTGACAATATCAAAACACCAATATCTACAAATAAAATTACGAAAATTTGAATCGGTCATTTCCCTTAACGTATATAGATCAACCCCAACTATTGATACGAAAAAAACCAACGCCTACAACTACAAAAACCAAAACCACAACACCTCAAAAATTCAAAAGTCGTAAACTCCGCTTCGTAATGACGTCACACACCACATCACTATTATGTCATGGGTCAGAGCAGGCGGCAGATCGGATGCTTCCGTTGACCCCTTCTGATTTTATTGAGCCTTATCTCAAGTGTCAGATTGAAAATTTACAAATTTTTCAAGACCGGATTTTAATATAGCTACCATCACTGATCTTCTTTTAACTGACACCATTGGAAAGAGCTCAGTTTTTTGCTACAAGGAACATTAAAAAGTAGAATGGTAATATTCCATATAAGATTTTTAAACTAGCTTCAAAGATACCTTAGCTTTTGCACATACCGCATGCTTGACATAATATCTTTAATGAATGCATACAAAAATCAGCAAATAAACAATATTGTTGTGAACATAACAAAGCAATAAGTTCCCAAAATGAACCAAGCATCATAAATTTGTTCCCGGAGTTTGTGAAACCATTTTCATGGCTCTAAAATTCTCTTCAATGCTCTTCAGCACCTCTGATAGGTTTCTGACCCATGGAATTGGCACTTAGAGCTGGCAGAATGTCGATTATCTGCTACTCTGGGATCCAGTAGGGGTCCTTTCTTAGGGGCCAATGTAATGAATTAGTTGGACCATGTGGATGCATGAAACTGACTAAGGCATCTCTCAATTGGAACACTCAGAGTTTACTGATTGATCAATACTTGCAATAAATGACACCGTGTCATTGGATACTCTGCTAATTTGTAACCGTTTTTCATCGATTGGACTGAAGCAGTGGTTTTCTCTGGTCCCTGCAACTGTGCAACCATTTTCAAATCTTGGCGACTTGCTCTTTCTGCTAATCACTTTGTTGTGCCCCCATTATCATCATATGGAGACTTTCCATGGCTCGTGGCGAAGTAGTTCCGTTCTGCACTGATACTAAAGTCATTGTAGTGCTGATATAGAGTCATGAAGTTCTTGAAATTTTTGTATTGTGTGGCTGATCTATTGCGGAAATAGCTGATGTGCTTCAGCACTGGAAAGTGGGTTTGCAGGTGATCAATCAGCTTGGAGCAGAAAACACGAACTGCAACTGCATCATGTCGCAAGCAATCACTGATGATGCTGAAGCTAAGAGACTCAATCTTTCCAGTCAAAGCCTTGTAATAAATAACAAAGGGATATAATGTGGCCCTTCCCCCATGAACCATGGACCTTGCCGTTGGTGGGGAGGCTTGTGTGCCTCAGCGATGCAGATGGCCGTACCGTAGGTGCAACCACAACGGAGGGGTATCTGTTGAGAGGCCAGACAAACATGTGGTTCCTGAAGAGGGGCAGCAGCCTTTTCAGTAGTTGCAGGGGCAACAGTCTGGATGATTGACTGATCTGGCCTTGTAACATTAACCAAAACGGCCTTGCTGTGCTGGTACTGTGAACGGCTGAAAGCAAGGGGAAACTACAGCCGTAATTTTTCCCGAGGACATGCAGCTTTACTTTACGATTAAATGATGATGGCGTCCTCTTGGGTAAAATATTCCGGAGGTAAAATAGTCCCCCATTCGGATCTCCGGGCGGGGACTACTCTAGAGGACGTCGTTATCAGGAGAAAGAAAACTGGCATTCTACGGATCGGAGCGTGGAATGTCAGATCCCTTAATCGGGCAGGTAGGTTAGAAAATTTAAAAAGGGAAATGGATAGGTTAAAGTTAGATATAGTGGGAATTAGTGAAGTTCGGTGGCAGGAGGAACAAGACTTTTGGTCAGGTGATTACAGGGTTATAAATACAAAATCAAATAGTGGTAATGCAGGAGTAGGTTTAATAATGAATAAAAGAATAGGAGTGCGGGTTAGCTACTACAAACAGCATAGTGAACGCATTATTGTGGCCAAGATAGACACAAAGCCCATGCCTACTACAGTAGTACAAGTTTATATGCCAACTAGCTCTGCAGATGATGATGAAATTGATGAAATGTATAACGAGATAAAAGAAATTATTCAGGTAGTGAAGGGAGACGAAAATTTAATAGTCATGGGTGACGGGAATTCGTCAGTAGGAAAAGGGAGAGAAGGAAACATAGTAGGTGAATATGGATTGGGGGGAAGAAATGAAAGAGGAAGCCGCCTTGTAGAATTTTGCACAGAGCATAACTTAATCATAGCTAACACTTGGTTCAAGAATCATAAAAGAAGGTTGTATACATGGAAGAATCCTGGAGATACTAATAGGTATCAGATAGATTATATAATGGTAAGACAGAGATTTAGGAACCAGGTTTTAAGTTGTAAGACATTTCCAGGGGCAGATGTGGATTCTGA
Source organism: Schistocerca nitens (assembly GCF_023898315.1). Classification (NCBI taxonomy): domain Eukaryota; kingdom Metazoa; phylum Arthropoda; class Insecta; order Orthoptera; family Acrididae; genus Schistocerca; species Schistocerca nitens. The sequence goes on along the minus strand of NC_064614.1, from coordinate 708,307,163 downwards.
CCACAATCTATTGGTTATGAACTGCAGATTGAAACTGAAGAAACTGCAAAAAGGTGGGAATTTAAGGAGATGGGACATGGATAAACTGAAAAAACCAGAGGTTGTAGAGAGTTTCAGGGAGAGCATAAGGGAACAATTGACAGGAATGGGGGAAAGAAATACAGTAGAAGAAGAATGGGTAGCTCTGAGGGATGAAGTAGTGAAGGCAGCAGAGGATCAAGTAGGTAAAAAGACGAGGGCTAATAGAAATCCTTGGGTAACAGAAGAAATATTGAATTTAATTGATGAAAGGAGAAAATATAAAAATGCAGTAAATGAAGCAGGCAAAAAGAGATACAAACGTCTCAAAAATGAGATCGACAGGAAGTGCAAAATGGCTAAGCAGGGATGGCTAGAGGACAAATGTAAGGATGTAGAGGCTTGTCTCACTATGGGCAAGATAGATACTGCCTACAGGAAAATTAAAGAGACCTTTGGAGAGAAGAGAACCACTTGTATGAATATCAAGAGCTCAGATGGCAACCCAGTTCTAAGCAAAGAAGGGAAGGCAGAAAGGTGGAAGGAGTATATAGAGGGTTTATACAAGGGCGATGTACTTGAGGACAATATTATGGAAATGGAAGAGGATGTAGATGAAGATGAAATGGGAGATAAGATACTGCGTGAAGAGTTTGACAGAGCACTGAAAGACCTGAGTCGAAACAAGGCCCCGGGAGTAGACAACATTCCATTAGAACTACTGATGGCCTTGGGAGAGCCAGTCATGACAAAACTCTACCATCTGGTGAGCAAGATGTATGAGACAGGCGAAATACCCACAGACTTCAAGAAGAATATAATAATTCCAATACCAAAGAAAGCAGGTGTTGACAGATGTGAAAATTACCGAACTATCAGTTTAATAAGTCACAGCTGCAAAATACTAACGCGAATTCTTTACAGACGAATGGAAAAACTGGTAGAAGCGGATCTCGGGGAAGATCAGTTTGGATTCCATAGAAATGTAGGAACACGTGAGGCAATACTAACCTTACGACTTATCTTAGAAGAAAGATTAAGAAAAGGCAAACCTACGTTTCTAGCATTTGTAGACTTAGAGAAAGCTTTTGACAACGTTAACTGGAATACTCTCTTTCAAATTCTGAAGGTGGCAGGGGTAAAATACAGAGAGCGAAAGGCTATTTACAATTTGTACAGAAACCAGATGGCAGTTATAAGAGTCGAGGGGCATGAAAGGGAAGCAGTGGTTGGGAAAGGAGTGAGACAGGGTTGTAGCCTCTCCCCGATGTTATTCAATCTGTATATTGAGCAAGCAGTAAAGGAAACAAAAGAAAAATTCGGGGTAGGTATTAAAATTCATGGAGAAGAAGTAAAAACTTTGAGGTTCGCCGATGACATTGTAATTCTGTCAGAGACAGCAAAGGACTTGGAAGAGCAGTTGAACGGAATGGACAGTGTCTTGAAAGGAGGATATAAGATGAACATCAACAAAAGCAAAACGAGGATAATGAAATGTAGTCAAATTAAATCAGGTGATGCTGAGGGGATTAGATTAGGAAATGAGACACTTAAAGTAGTAAAGGAGTTTTGCTATTTAGGGAGTAAAATAACTGATGATGGTCGAAGTAGAGAGGATATAAAATGTAGACTGGCAATGGCAAGGAAATCGTTTGTGAAGAAGAGAAATTTGTTAACATCGAGTATAGATTTAAGTGTCAGGAAGTCGTTTCTGAAAGTATTTGTATGGAGTGTAGCCATGTATGGAAGTGAAACATGGACGATAACCAGTTTGGACAAGAAGAGAATAGAAGCTTTCGAAATGTGGTGCTACAGAAGAATGCTGAAGATAAGGTGGGTAGATCACGTAACTAATGAGGAAGTATTGAATAGGATTGGGGAGAAGAGAAGTTTCTGGCACAACTTGACTAGAAGAAGAGATCGGTTGGTAGGACATGTTTTGAGGCATCAAGGGATCACAAATTTAGCATTGGAGGGCAGCGTGGAGGGTAAAAATCGTAGAGGGAGACCAAGAGATCAATACACTAAGCAGATTCAGAATGATGTAGGTTGCAGTAGGTACTGGGAGATGATGAAGCTTGCACAGGATAGAGTAGCATGGAGAGCTGCATCAAACCAGTCTCAGGACTGAAGACCACAACAACATAATGTGGCCTGACTATTTTCCCAGTGGAAGCCTTGTACAGCGTACTGCACGATAAATGAATAATTTCCTGCTAAATCCATCACAACAACCAGATTTCCACCTTTTAGATTTTCCTTAGTTTCTTTTAGGTCGTTGCTTTGATGTTTTGCTATGTAATGATGGGGTGAGAGATTCACAATTTTGGTCATGATGTTTTGGATAAATTCTTCAATCGTTGACTGCTTTGTCTCCAGGGTATCTTGGTCGGTGTGTATCCATTCCTTGTATTCAGTTGCTTCATCAATGTCATTCCCTTCAAATGCAGCTTCTACAAATCTTTCCAAGACTTCTAATCCAGGGCATTGGTCAGATTGTCGGAGCATGCAATCTTTTGAATCCACATTGCAAACTGTTTTGGCTAACAAACTCTTGTAGTCATCCTTAATTGCAGTCGCTGCTAGCTTCAACTTGACATTTTGATGAGCTGTACAAACACAAACTGAGTGTGTTCCTGCTGAACGAACTGTGATGCACCACTTTGGCCAGAGCCCACAAAATTTGGAAAAGCCAACTTTTGGTAAATTTTGTGTGCAGTATTCTTGATAGGCTTCTTTCAAGTTACAAAGCAGCAGACGTTTCTGCATATGAACTTTTGGGCCAGCTGGTGTCCTTACGACAACATAGTCCTTTTTTCCAGGGCAGATTCGGCTGGCTTCATCACTGTCATAGAATTTTGCTACACTTTCCTTAATATCTTCTTGCGAAGCCTTTCCTCGCTTTGGATCTGGTTTCGCTAATATGCCTTTCTCTTCCCTCAGCTTTCTGGCAGTAATTACCATTCGCTCAGACACGTTGAATTCTTCCATTGTTTTTTAATGCTTGTTAACTCATAGGGACCAAAGTTAAAATTTGAATTTTCTCAGAAGCTGAGAACACCTCCAGCTTTGCTTTCAGTTCATTGATGAGAATTTTGTATGAAGAGCAATCGTGGAATTTTTGACCTGGTTGCGGTTCTATGACATCATCTGCTTTAAGCTTGCCAATTTCAGCAGTTGTGGTAACTACAACCATTTGAACTTGCCTTATCTTTTGTTTTGCGTATCCACTAGAATCCTGGTTTGAAACGTGCTGAAATTTTAGTGGTGACACACCAATTGCTGTCAAGCTAGAGTCAAAGCTGTCTGAAGCAACCGTAGCATCATCTTCATTAGACTCTGATGGTGGCAAAGGCTTGTCCTTTTTTGCATTGACGTCAACTCTACAACCAGGGCAAAGCTTCTGCCCGGACTTAACATCAACTGTCGTAAGTTGTTTCAAAAAGTCGGCTATTGCTACATCAATAAGATGCAGACCTTTGTTGAACACATGATTCTTCTTTTGAAATGGATTGCAGCATGATTTCTGCAGGTATTGAAGCCTGGTCAACAGTTCTGCTTCATGATGTAAACATATTTTGGCATCACAATCAAGCTGAAACGCAACTCGTCGAATCAGCAAGTTCTGATCCTCCTCGGAGAGGTTACTAATTGACTTCAGAAGGTGTTTGTCCTTGGTGAATTTAATTAAATGACACATAGACTTGTTGATTTGTCCAATGGTGCACTGCTCTAGACCCATATTTCCTTTGTTTGAAGCCATAACATGTTGTAACTTCAGCATAATAACCACAAATGATGCAGTAATTGGCAATTTGTGTACAAACATGAGTGCTACCCAAATCAGAATGTATGAAATGAGAATACTGGAGAACATTCCATAACATTACATAAAATTCCGGAAGTTTCTAGTGCCTTGTTATAAAACTGTTGTACCAGCATAAAGATTTTGGAATCCATGCCTTGTTTTATAAAACAGTGGTACCTACATATCAAATATCCAGAAATTTACGGAACCCATGCCCTGTTATAAAATAGTCATACCTACATATCAAATTTCCAGAAGTTTCTGGAATCTGTTACAAAACTGTCGTACCAGCATATCGAATTTCCAGAAGTTTCTGGAATCCATGCCCTGTGTTGTAAAACAGCAATATTTGCATCTCAGTTTACAAAAATTTCTGGAACCTCTGCCCTGCATTATAAAACAGTCATATCTGTTTATCTAATTTCCAGAAGTTTCTGGAATCCATATATGAAATAGTTGTACCTGCACATCAAAGGAACAAAGGTACCATGCTAAAAATAATTTGTACAAGGGCTATCCACAAAGTACATTACGTTTTCGTTTGTGTCCGTTAGGGGCGGGGCTAGTGCGGACATCTTGGTGTCATGGCATTCCGCCGCTCAGTCGGCATCCTGCCATGCTAGTGAGAGGTTCGTGCTGTACTCCGTTGAGTTACTGTGACTGTTTGAAATGTCAGTGTTAATTGAAAATGCCGCGAAGTGTGAAGTGCGTGCTGTAATAAGGTTTCTGACTGCAAAAAACTGTACACCGATAGAAATCTATCGGCAGCTTTGTGAAGTGTATGGGGACAACATAATCACTGAAGGTGGAGTGCGTAAATGGGTCATAAAATTTAAAAATGGTCGAACTAACGTTCACGACGAAGAGCGAAGTGGAAGACCCAGCATAGTGACTGCCAAACTTGTCGAAAAAGTCGATGCCGCTGTCCGTGAAAACCGTAATTTCACAATACCGGAACTCTCTGAGTTTTCCACAAATTTCACGAAGTTTGTTGCACGAAATCATTACCGAAAAGCTTGGTTACCACAAGTTTTGTGCAAGATGGATACCAAAAATCTTGACAGAGATTCACAAAAATCAGCGAATGGCTGCAGCGTTAACGTTTTTGGACGCTTACGAGAAAGATGGCGACTCATTACTCTATCGCATTGTTACTGGTGACGAAACATGGGTTAAGCATGTGAACTGCGAGACAAAATTGCAGTCAATGCAGTGGGGGCACACAAATTCCCCCAAAAACCCAAGAAATGCATGCAGACAATGTCGGCAAGGAAGGTGATGGCAACTGTCTTTTGGGACAGAAAAGGTGTGTGATTTTTGTGGATTTCCTGGAAAGAGGCACTACAATAAACTCTCAAAGGTATTGCCAAACTCTGCACAACCTCAGAAGAGCAATACAAAACAAGCGCAGGGGAATGTTGGGCTCAAAGATCTTGCTGATTCATGACAACGCCCGGGCCCACACGGCAAATGCCACTTGTGAAGTTCTCGAATCTTTTAAATGGGAGTTGTTTCCTCATCCGCCGTACAGTCCCGACCTGGCACCGAGCGACTTCCTCTTCTTCCCAGCAATGAAGAAGTGGTTGACTATGCAGCGTTTTGATGACGACGCACGGCTTCAAGAAGAGGTAACCACGTGGTTGAAGGCGCAGGCGGCCGAATTTTACGACGAAGGAATTTCCAAGCTCGTCCATCGCTACGATAAGTGCCTTAATTTAAATGGCAACTATGTAGAAAAGTAATATTTAAGTGTTGCTTTCATCTGTATATAATTAAAAAATTTTCCAATACTTTATTTATTTTTAATTCCAAAACGTAATGTACTAAGAAATCACATCACAAGTGCCTTCACATCTCCTGCACAACAGTTGCCAACAAGGTAATACATGCGGTAAGGGTAACAGCTTAGGTTTCTTTTGATCTATTTTAAACGCCTTATATGGAAAATGACCTTTTTCAAGTCCCTTATAGCAAAAAATGTGCTCTTTTCAGTCGTGTCAATAAAAAGATGATCAGAGTTGATAGCAATAAAAAAATTGATCCTGAAAAGTTCTAAAAATTTTAAATTTTCAATTTGACACTTGGGACAAGGGTCAATAAAATCAGAACTACACAAATCAAAAAAAAATTTGTATCACCCTGGTTCCCAGAACTCCTGAAGGTAAACATAGACTGTGGATATTGTATCAAAGACACAGTGCCTTTGACTGTTCAGAGAGGTCGATAAACCCTCCCGAAGATGTAAACAACCATGCATGAGAAGCGCCTAATAGGAGGAGGGGATCCGACAACCGATCAGTTCCAGTTATTCCACCAGGAAGGAGGTTCACAGCTCATGTTGTCTGTAGTTCAACCATGCCTAGACGGTCAATACGACGGTTTGATTGCATCCGCATTGTTACTTTGTGCCAGGAAGGGCTCTCAACAAGGGAAGTGTCCAGGTATCTCGGAGTGAACCGAAGCGATGTTGTACGGACATGGAGGAGATACAGAGAGATAGGAACTGTTGATGACATACCTTGCTCAGGCCATCCAAGGCCTACTACTGCAGTGGATGACCACTACCTATGGATTATGGCTTGGAGGAACCCTGACAGCAATGCCACCATGTTGAATAATGCTTTTCATGCAGCCACAGGACGTCTTATTATGACTCAAACTGTGCACAGGAGGCTGCATGATGTGCAGCTTCATTCCCGACATCCATGGCGAGGTCCGTCTTTTCAACCACGACACCTTGCAGCGTGGTACTGATGGGCCCAACAACATGCCAAATGGACCGCTCAGGATTGGTATCATGTTCTCTTCACCAATGAGTGTCAGATATGCCTTCAACCAGGCAATCTTGGAGACATTTTTGGAGGCAACACGGTCAGGCTGAACGGCTTAGACACACTGTCCAGTGAGTGCAGCAAGGTGGAGATTCCATACTGCTTTGGGATGGAATTATATGGGGCCGACGTACGCCGCTGGTGGTGATGGAAGGTGCCGTAACGGCTGTATGAAATGTGAATGCCATCCTCCGAGCAATAGTGCGACCATATTGGCAGCATATTGGCGAGGCATTTGTCATCATGGATGACAATTCGCGCCCCTATCGTGCACATCTTGTGAATGACTTCCTTCAGGATAATGACATCACTTGACTAGAGTGACTAGCATGTTCTCCAGACATGAACCCTATTGAACATGTCTGGGATAGATTGAAAAGATGTGTTTATGGACGACATGACCCACCAACCACTCTGAGGGATCTATGCTGAATTGCCATTGAGGAGTGGTACAATCTGGACCAACAGTACCTGGATGAACTTGTAGACAGTATGCCATGACAAATACAGGCATGCATCGATGCAAGAGGATGTGCTACTGGGTATTAGAGGTACTGGTGTGTACAGCAATGTGGACCACCACCTCTGAAGGTCTCACTGTTTGGTGGTACGGCATGCAATGTGTGGTTTTCATGAGCAATAATAAGGGTGGAAATGATGTTTATGTTGATCTCTATTTCAATTTTCTGTACAGGTTCCAGAACTCTCGGAACCGGGGTGATGCAAAACTTTTTTTTATTGGTGTATTTACTCATAAATGCTAATACTGGTGTAGTGTAGTGAGTACCTGGTTGTTGGCTAGCAGCCCAAAAAATTAAGGTTCCAGCTGCCTTTCCCTTTAGTAAAGGGTGGTTAAAGTAGGGCTTGAATCTTTCGCAATAAATTTTACAAGGCACTTTCAGACCAAGTAGCATAATGGATGGTCATTTCTAAGGAATTTGAATGAATTAGCTCCATTCAGCAACAGAAGTTGTTCTAGCATACAAAAATTTAGAGTGCTAGATATCACAGAAGGTGCACACAGCTATAACAAAGTTAACTGACATCTTCACACCATGCACTTTGTGACTAGGTATGGGTCCACTGAGGTAGCCCTAGCTCGGGAACGGATATAACCATTGAGCCAAAATTTTGCACATTGACCTTACACATACATATGTATACGAAAACAAGTTTTGAACTGAATGTGAGATGGTAGAGTGGGGACCATTTTTTTATACTAGGGCACTTGACATGGAATGACCCAGCAGGTAGACCTGCTGAATGGCTAAATGTGAAAGTTGTACAAGAGGCTCTTGAAGAGATGACTGAATTTTGCTGCTGAAGATGGTAAAGATGGAAATGGATCTCTTGGAAGCCTTTGAAATGTGATGTTACATGATGTTGAAGATCAAGTGGATTAATGAAGAAGAGAAGACATCCTGTAATAAGTCAGTCAGAGAAAAATCTTTATAAAGAATGTAGTAATCTGAGAGAGTAATAGTTTCACACGTATTGCAACATGATTCTTTGCTCAGAACTGTAATTGAAGATTTTGTGAAAGAAAATACATCACTGGTGCAGGCCCAAATATAAATATATGAAGTAGATCATTTCTGATGCAGCCGTAATGCTGAAATGAAGAGGATAACTGGAATGTAACAGGAATGGAGGCATGAATGAAACCAACTTAAGGTTCATGACAGATAACAAGAAATAAAAGCTGATGAAATCCTCTTGGGCCTCCACTTGGGTGGCTGCGTCAAAATTCTCTGATGTTTCAGTAAGTGTTGACCCCTCCAGAACCTGCACTTGGAGGAAAGGGTGGGGAGAGAGAGCTGCTGCTTAGGTATATAAATGGGACACTCATGCCAGATTTACTCTTTGCCAGAAGATGATGAAAATGACACTCGTGGAAAAATTCTGGAATTTGGACGCATTTACCTAGATGGGAGCCTGAAAAAATTTCATCAGCTGTATACATTGGGAAAGTCTATATTCATATATAAAGAAATAAAAGGTTTGATTGCTTCAGCCCATGTACATATGAATGCTTAGACAAATATTGCAGTATGACTTGTTGATGAAACCTAGTTGAAGGAATGGGAAAATGAGAGGAATATTAATTTTAAGAGTCCCACAAGGGGTGCATGACTTATTTCACGCGTACTTTGCAATGTGAATGTGGGCCTCAAGGTACTGCATAATACTTTCTCTGCCTTTCCCATGCCGCAATCCCTCTCTTCTCTATCTACACCTCCTCAGACACTATTGATCCCAGTGTTATGTCTTGGTTTCTGACTCTTGCATTGTTATCCTTACTTTCTTCTCTGTATCACTGTGTCAGCAAAATAAAATGTAGTTCTCCATTTTTCCAAAATATGACATTACACTGGACTTTTTTGTGGATAGTGCCCTTTTCATGTACAGTGGTCTATGTTTTCAAACCATGTTGGGAGTTGCTCTGGTTGTAGAGCCAATACTGTAGCCAATTCATTTCAGTGAGGTTAAAATGTACCCCCTCTATCATTATCCTCTGACAATGCAACACTTGCAGATTGTGCCTGAGGTGTTACCCCTCTACACCAATCCTCCCACCCGCGGGGGCTCACGGTGAGTATGTGCGTGGTGAGCACAGGGCCCAGAGCTAATGCAGCCTTCCTTCTTTCCTGGGCTGCATTTCCTTTCCCTTCCCCCCCTTTCCTGTCTTAGCGCCCATCCGCTCTGCCCTCTCCCCTCCCTCTCTTGGTGTCCTTGTTTATGTTGGCCCTGCTGTCATCCCGGTTATGTTGGCTTTGCGATTTGGTTTTGTTGAGTAATTACTTCATCCTTTTGTCATTCTCTGGGGTTTAACCTCCATTACTAAATTTCTGTTCTGTGGTGTGAGCCATTGGGGGAATCGTACCTTACCTAGTATCTCCGGCGTGTGCCCTCCTAGTTCCTTCCACCTTTTCTGATGCTAGGGTACATAGCCAGCACGGTAGCCAGCCCATGTGGTGGGGGTCACTATGCACCCTTTTGGTTGAGCCCCCTGAAACAACAAGGATCACACTTCTGATACCTGTGCTGTGACCACCTCATGTAAGCCTAGGAGTGGTTGGTTGTCATCTTGGAGCATTGGAACTCCCAGCAATGGCCGCCGTGCCAGATGGCCCTTGCTGTAGCTGGGTGGTGCTTGTGGGGAGAGCCCCTGATCGGAGTGGGTGGTATCAGGGTGGATGCTATGCAAATGAAATGCATATAGGTCCAGAACTCTGGCCGTTGTTCTATGGCCGTTTCTTTGAATGGAAATGATTCTTTTAGTGCTGCTTCTTCTGCCCTGTTGGCCTTTCCTTCCATGGCTACCCCCTGGGAGGAGGGTCAGGCTCGTTGGCTAGGGACGAAACATTTCCCCCGCTATATGGTTTGCACCAGGACTGATGGGGATACTTTCACAAATACGAAACCTTTATTTTTTGTGGAACACATTGAAGACAAGTTTGGCGAAGTGGACACTCTGAGCAAGATGCAGTAGGGTTCGTTGTTGATCAAAACTGCTTCAGCTGCCCAGTCTGTGGCCCTTCATGCCTGTGACCAACTTGGCACAATTCCTGTGTCCATTATTCCCCATCAGTCTTTGAATATGGTTCAAGGTGTAATTTTCCACAGGGACTTCATCCTTCAAACTGATGAGGAACTTACAGACAATCTAGGATGGCAGGGTGTTCACTTTGCTTGGCGTGTTCAGAAGGGCTCGAAGGGCAATTGCATAGATACTGGTGCCTTTATCCTGGCATTTGAAGGGGATACCCTCCCTGAGAAGGTCAAGATTAAGGTTTATCGATGTGACCACCACCTATGAGATGCTTTAAGTGCTTGCGTTTTGGACACGTCTTCCCACCGTTCGCAGATCCCTCTCTGTGGTGACTGTGGTTTTCCACTCCATGAGGGGAGTTCCTGTGTTCCCCCTCCTGTGTGTGTTGATTGTCATGGCAATCATTCTCCACATTCACCAGATAGCCTGGCTTATAAGATGGAAAGAAGGTACAGAAGTTTAAGTCCCTTGATCATCTAACCTACACTGAGACTCTTAACAAGTATGCATGTCTTCATCCTGTGTCAATGATGTCTAGCTATGCTTTAGTTACATCTTCATCCCTTCCTCCCCCTTCCTTACCCCAGTCCTGAACCCCTCTCCACCACTCCCCTCCCCTGCAGTTTCCACGCCCTCCCCTCCAGGCACCGCTCCCCCTCCCCAGCTGTCCCCCTGCTGGTCCAGGGTAAGAATAGGCCCGAGGTATTCCTGCCTGCCGTAAGAGGCAACTAAAAGGAGTTTCAACTGTTTCGGCCTCCTAGTAGTAGGTCCCCCTTGGGGTTTGACCTCCATTTTTCAAAATTCTACAGAAGTACGAGCCTTTTGGGGAAGGCCGCCTTACGTGGTGTATCACTGGTCCTCCGTGCACTAAGACCTTGGCACTCAGCATTGTAACGGCGTTGTAACCATACCCACTATTCCTCAAATTGGGCCTAAACGCCTGATGGGTTGTACAAGTTACGCCCATAGTGCATCCCCATCTGCACCTACGATCATGATGGACTTTCCATGGAACCCGAAATCCAGCACGGTAGCCAGCCCGTTGTGGTGGGGTCGTCATGTACCCTCTAGGTTGTAGCTCCCTGACAACACAGGGATCGTACTGCCGATACCTGAGCTGCACCCTCCCCACGTCGGCCAAGGAGTAGATGCCCGTCTCCTTGGGGCATCAGGACTCCCGGCAATGGTCATCCTGCCAGGTGGCCCTTGCTGCGGCTGGGTGGCGCCCGTGGGGAGAGCCCATGGTCGGAGTGGGTGGTATTAGGGCAGACGTTTCACAGATGAAACGTCAACATGTATCAGGTCGCTCTGCGGCAGAGTCTTTTAAAAAGAAAGGTACTGTCTCTGGTTCTAGTTCTCCTGCCCTTTCCCCCTTGGCCACTCCCTGGGAGGAAGGACAGGCCCGCCGGCTTGGGGCGAAGTGCTTCCCCCGCTATTTGGTCTGTTCTCGGACCGATGGGGGGACGTTCGCCACCTCCAAGCCCATGTTCTTTGTTCAGCACATTGAGGACATCTTCGGGGAAATCGAGGCTCTCAGTAAAATGCGTTCGGGGTCCGTTCTTATAAAGACCACCTCCGCCAAACAGTCGGTGGCGCTTCAGGCGTGCGACTGACTAGGGGACATCCCAGTGTCCATTGTCCCGCATCTGGCACTGAATGGGACGCAGGGGGTTATTTTTCATTGGGACCTCCTGCTGCAATCTGATGAGGAGCTCAGGGCCAACCTGGAGTGCCGAGGCGTGCATTTCATCCGGCGAGTCCAGTGCGGCCCCAAAGACCATCGCATCGACACCGGAGCCTTTATCCTCGCCTTCGAGGGGGACGTTCTCCCGGAGAAGGTAAAGGTGATGTGCTACCGGTGCGACGTGCGACCTTACGTCCCGCCTCCTATGCGCTGCTTTCGGTGTTTGCGCTTTGGGCACATGTCGTCACGGTGTGAGGCTGAGCCCCTTTGTGGCGATTGTGGACGTCCTCTTCGTGAGGAACATACATGCACCCCACCATCTCGGTGCGTTAATTGTCCTGGCATCCACTCGCCTAGATCTTTAGACTGCCCCGCGTATCAGAAGGAGAAGAAGATTCAAGAACTCAAAACTTTGGATTGTCTCTCTTATTCTGAGGCCAGGAAGAAGTATGACCGCCTCCATTGACAACTTCGTTTGCCTCAGTCGTGTCCACTCCTTCCACAGTATCCTCACCCCTATCCTGTCCCCCCTCCACCTCCTCCCCCCATCCGGGGTCTATGCCTCCGCCTCCCAAATCCCTCCCTTCGAAATCCTCCTCCCCCGCAGCCCCCGCCCCGTCTGCCCCAGGGGCCACCCTCCCCCCCCTCCCCCCGCCACCACCTGAGAAGCGATCCTATTCTGAGGCGTCCATCGGGGAAACGTTCCGGACCCCGGCTTCCGAGGTCCGGCGTTCCAAAATGGACCCCGCGCGTGAGGACCTTCTTCGGGTCCAGCCCACCATCCCTGTGCCTGCTCGGACTTCCAAGAAGGCCTCCAAGATGATGTCTCTATCCCCCTCTCCACCCCGGCACGTTTCGTCTGACGCTCCATCCGTGAGTCGCTGCTCCCGGCCGTCCTCAGTTTCGCCGGGACGCTCTGCTGCCAGGTGCTCAGCTGGCCTCTCGTCGGCAAATGATGCTGCCCCTCCTACGCAACCCGGGACAGCGGCCACAGCTGGCGACGACTCGATGGAACAGGATCCGCCTCCCGCCGGTTGTAGCGTTGTGCCCTCGAAACCTGGCCCTCCGCGGCCGTCGAGGTGACCAGCTCTTCCCCCATCTCGTTCCCCCCTTTTTTCTGATTAGCGATGGCCTTGTTACATTGGAACATAAGAGGTATTCGATCTAATCGGGAGGAATTACAACTGCTCCTCCGCCTGCACTGTCCGCTCGTCCTTGGTCTCCAGGAAACCAAGTTGCGCCCAACTGACCATATTGCCTTTACCCACTATACCTCGGAGCGGTATGACTTCACCCCTGTGGACGGCATTCCAGCTCATGGTGGGGTCATGTTGCTCGTTCGGGACGATGTCTATTACCATCCCATCCCATTGACCACCCCACTCCAAGCAATAGCTGTCCGTATTACTCTTTCTGCCTTTAATTTTTCAGTTTGTACCGTCTACACTCCATCGTCATCCGCAGTTAGTCGGGCTGACGTGATGAACCTGATTGTTCAGCTTCCTCTGCCATTTTTATTGTTTGGCGACTTCAATGCCCATAATCCCCTTTGGGGCTCTCCTGCATCCTGTCAAAGAGGCTCCCTCTTGGCGGATGTCTTCAACCATCTCAATCTTGTCTGCCTCAATACTGGCGCCCCGACTTTCCTCTCGGACTCTACTCATACCTACTCCCACTTGGACCTTTCGATCTGTTCTACCACTCTTGCCAGTCGGTTCGAGTGGTATGTCCTTTCTGACACCTATTCGAGCGACCACTTCCCCTGTGTCGTTCGTCTCCTGCACCACACCCCATCCCCATGTCCTTCGAGCTGGAACATACCGAAAGCTGACTGGGGACTTTACTCCTCCCTGGCGACCTTTCCGGACCACGATTTTCTCAGTTGTGACAGTCAGGTCGAATACCTCACGGCTGTTATCATCAATGCTGCCGAACGTTCCATTCCTCATACTACCTCTTCTTCAAGTCGCGTTTCCGTCCCCTGGTGGAATGAGGCTTGTCGAGACGCTTTCCGTGGTCGACGACGTGCATTACGCACTTTTCGCCGCCATCCTACGTTGGCAAATTGTATTGGATACAAACGACTCCGAGCGCAATGCCGTAGAGTCATCAAAGGCAGCAAAAAAGCTTGTTGGGCCTCTTTCACCAGCTCCTTTAACCGTTTTACTCCCTCTTCTGTCATTTGGGGTGGCCTGCGCCGGCTGTCTGGCATTAAGGCCCACTCCTCGGTACCTGGCCTGACCTCTGGTAATGAGGTCCTTGTTGATCCTGTGACTGTCTCCAACGCCTTCTGCCGCTTTTTCGCGGAGGTTTCAAGCTCCGCCCATTACCACCCTGCCTTCCTTCCCAGGAAAGAGGCAGAAGAGGCTCGGCGACCTTCCTTCCGCTCGCTGAATCTGGAAACTTATAATGCCCCCTTTACTATGCGGGAACTCGAACGTGCGCTTGCACTGTCCTGGTCCTCTGCTCCGGGGCCAGATGCCATTCACGTTCAGATGCTGGCACACCTTTCTCCGGCGGGCAAAAGCTTCCTCCTTCGTACCTACAATCGCGTCTGGACCGAAGGTCAGGTCCCCAGGCGTTGGCGTGATGCCGTTGTTGTTCCTATACCCAAACCTGGGAAGGATAGACACTTTCCTTCTAGTTACTGCCCCATTTCTCTTACAAGCTGCGTCTGTAAGGTGATGGAGCGCGTGGTTAACGCTAGGTTAGTCTGGATTCTTGAATCTCGATGGCTACTTACCAATGTTCAATGCGGCTTTCGTTGCCGCCGCTCCGCTGTTGACCACCTTGTGACCTTGTCGACATTCATCATGAACAACTTTTTGCGAAAGCGCCAAACGGTCGCCGTGTTCTTCGATTTGGAGAAGGCTTATTATACCTGTTGGAGAGGAGGTATCCTCCGCACTATGCACAGGTGGGGTCTACGTGGTCGCCTGCCCCTTTTTATTGATTTCTTTTTAACAGATCGAAAGTTTAGGGTACGTGTGGGTTCCGTATTGTTTGACGTCTTCCTCCGGGAGAACGGAGTGCCTCAGGGCTCCGTCTTGAGCATAGCCCTTTTTGCCATAGCGATCAATCCAATTATGGATTCCATTCCACCTAATGTCTCAGGCTCTCTTTTTGTCGATGACTTCGCGATCTACTGCAGTGCCCAGAGAACATGCCTCCTGGAGCGCTGCCTTCAGCATTGTCTAGACAGCCTATACTCATGGAGCGTGGCAAATGGCTTCCGGTTCTCTGAAGAGAAGACGGTTTGTATCAACTTTTGGCGATATAAAGCATTCCTTCCGCCATCCTTACATCTCGGTCCCGTTGTTCTCCCATTCGTGGAAACAACTAAGTTTCTAGGGCTCACATTGGACAGGAAACTTTGTTGATCTCCGCACGTCTCTTATTTGGCGGCCCGTTGTACACGTTCCCGTAATGTCCTCAGAGTTCTTAGTGGTTCATCTTGGGGAGCGGATCGCACTGTCCTGCTTCGCTTGTATCGGTCCACAGTCCGATCGAAGCTGGATTATGGGAGCTTCGTCTACTCGTCTGCTCGGCCATCCCTCTTACGCCGTCTGAACTCCATCCACCATCGGGGGTTACGTCTTGCGACCGGAGCCTTCTACACTAGTCCCGTCGAGAGTCTTTATGCTGAAGCTGCCGAATTACCATTGACCTACCGGCGCGACATACTGCTGTGTCGGTATGCCTGCCGGCTGTTGTCAATGCCCGACCACCCCCTTATCAGTCCTTCTTCGCCGATTCTCTCGACAATCAGTACGGGTTGTATGTGTCTGCCCTGCTGCCCCCTGGAGTCCGCTTCCGTCACCTGCTTCGACAATTGGATTTTGCCCTCCCTACCACCTTCAGAGAGGGTGAGAGCCTGACACCACCTTGGCTCCAGGCTCCGGTTCATATTTATCTCGACCTCAGCTCGCTCCCGAAGGAGGGTACTCCGGCTGCAGTGTATTGCTCACGGTTTGTCGAACTTCGTGCGCGACTTGCCAGTCACACTTTTATTTACACCGATGGCTCCAAAACTGACGATGGTGTCGGCTGTGCCTTTGTCGTCGGGGCCGTCACCTTTAAATACCGGCTCCTCGACCAATGTTCCAGCTTTACGGCCGAGCTTTTTGCTCTCCATCAGGCCGTTCAGTATGCCCGCCGCCACCGCCATTCATCGTATGTACTCTGCTCTGATTCACTCAGTGCTCTTCAGAGCCTTGGAGCTCCCTATCCGGTCCATCCCTTGGTGCAACGGATCCAGCAGTCCCTCCCTTCTTTCGCTGATGATGGCTCTCCTGTCAGCTTTCTGTGGAGTCCCGGACATGTAGGA
This sequence comes from Schistocerca nitens, assembly GCF_023898315.1. Taxonomy (NCBI): domain Eukaryota; kingdom Metazoa; phylum Arthropoda; class Insecta; order Orthoptera; family Acrididae; genus Schistocerca; species Schistocerca nitens. The sequence continues at coordinate 708,290,942 of NC_064614.1, read as the reverse complement.
GTGCCTGGTAATGAGGCTGCTGATGCTGCAGCCAAGGCTGCAGTCCTCCTGCCTCGGCCAGCCTCCCATTGTGTCCCGTCATCTGACGTTAGTGGGGTTGTTTGTAGGAGGCTTGTGTCGTTGTGGTGGGATACTTGGTCATCCCTTCAAGGAAACAAGCTCCGGGCAGTAAAACCATTCCCAACTGCTTGGACGACCTCCTTCCGACCATCTCGGCGAGAAGAGGTCCTTCTGACCAGGTTGCGGATTGGGCATTGCCGGTTTAGCCACCGCTACCTGCTCTCCGGTGACCCAGCCCCGCAGTGCCCTTGTGGTCAAGCATTAACAGTGCGCCATGTTTTATTGTCGTGTCCCCGCTTTAGTCAATCTCGTGTTGTCCTGTCCCTCTACTTTACCGGATATTTTAGCTGATGATGCTCGAGCAGCTGCTCGTGTTCTTTGTTTTATAACTTTGACTGGCTTGTCCAAAGACATCTAACTCTTTTACTTATTTTATCTGCATCTTTGTAAGGACTTTCTGGTGTCTCCCCCCCCCCCCCCCTCCCCTTGAGTTTACTAGATTCTATGTGCTCTAACAATTGTGACTGGGCGCTAATGACCTCAGTAGTTGAGCGCCCTTAAACCCCAAAAAATAAAAAAAAAAACCTCCCCCAGCCGGAGAAGTGTCCCACTTTTTCGGCGTCTGCCGGTCAAGGGCGCCACTCCCAGAACCCCCCTTCCCGGCACCTTCCAGGCCAAAGGTCTGCTGCCACACGACGACCACGAGAACCATGGTCTGTGGGCCCCCAGGTCACCCGCTTTTTTTCTGTTCCAGATCTTGCCGCAACTGGCCCCTTTTTTTGCAGCACAGCCCTCCTTGATATCAAACAGAAAAGAAGAAGAAACATAAGTCCTGGGACAAAGAGCCTCTGGTGTCGCCAGGGGTCCCGTCCCCACCTTTGCAACCTGACTCTGACCTGCTGTTCATGAATGTCGCCACCTCCTTGTCTGCACCCTCAGGGGGCTCAGCATTTAGTTGCTGGGTATGGGCTTGGCGACCCCGGGGTCCCTGAGCTGGGAGCTGGGAACTGGGAAGTGCCACCAGTCCTCAATACCGTAAGCTCTGAGCGTGCTTCAACGACCACCATAAGGCACGACGGTGGAATGTTGTACGGTACAGAGCCCGGGGATCTTGGCTTAACTGCCTGGGTCGCAAGGATGGTATAAACCTCTATGAAAACCCCTCAGTCTCAAGGTGTGCTGTGCGCCGAGGAGACGCATGGCTGATGAGGTAGAACAGTTGCTAGCGGGCGACCACTGGGGAACCTGCCGCCCCCCAGTTGTATTAGGCTTACCCAGGCAAGCGGGGCTCTGTCTGGGTGGACATTCCTTTCCCTAGCTGCTTGTGGGACCACCATGAAAAGAAATACAAATAGTGCGCAAGCACGAGTCTCTAAGAAAGGAAAGTTCAATGCTTTACAGTATGACCCCCAATCGTTCCCTTCCCTGCCCACACCAGGGGGGGCATGGCGGTCAAAATTATCTGGTGGGACGTATTCTCCTCGATTTCTGGTTTGCAGCCGAACAGATGGGGACCCATTTCTGACCACAAAGCCTCAGTTTTTTGTGGAAAATTTAGAGGACAAATTTGGAGAAGTTGAGGGCATGTCTAAAATGAGGTCTGGAGCAGTCCTCATACAGACAGCATCCCCAGCACAGTCACGGGCACTGCTTGTTTGTGACAAGCTTGGTGATGTTTCAGTCCCCATTTCGCCTCATAAGAGCCTCAATATGATTCAGGGACTTATTTTTCATCGTGACCTGTTGTTGCAGTCTGGCGACAAGCTCCGTGCAGATCTGCAACGCCGCAGTGTCCACTTTGTACGACGTGTCTTCAAGGGACCTAAAGATAGTAGGGTCGCCACCAGCGCCTTCATCTTGGCTTTCGAGGGAGACACCCTGCCCAAGAAGGTCAAGGTGATGATATATCGATGTGATGTTAAGCCTTATGTCCCTCCTCCCATGCGCTGCTTTAAGTGCTGGAGGTTTGAGCATGTGTCATCGAGATGTGACGCCAACCCTACCTGTCGGGATTGTGGATGTGCCTCCCACGTCCCGTGTTCGCCGCCCCCTGTTTGTGTCAACTGCGGACAGAAACATTCACCTTGCTTGTCAGACTGCGCGGTTTATCAAAAAGAACGGAAGATTATGGAGTATAAGACCTTGGACAGGCTCACTTACACACGGGCTCAACAGGCTCACTTACACACAGGCTAAACGCAAGTACGACCGACTTCCCCCTGTGCGCATTTCATCGACATTTGCTGCAGCAGCTTCGATGTCGCCATCCCTGGCGACGAGTTCCCAAACTCAGCCGCTTTTTGTGGGCCCTCCAGCCCGGCCATCTACTATTCCTGCCCCCCCCCCCCCCCCCCCACAGGTAGTTGGGGGAACACCCTCTTCCGTTGCTCCCCTGTTATCAACATCGGGAGTAACAACCCCTCTTTCTTTGGGGACTTCAGGCCCCACCTCTGAGCCGGAGAAGTGCCTGCCTCCTCCGGCTCCCCTCGTGCGGAAGGGATTGCTTGGTGCCCTCCCTTCCATGGTTACTGCCCCTCCAGATGTCAGCCAGTGGCTGAAAAAGCCACCACGTGAGGGCTGTAGGGCTCCCATGTCTTCCTCGGTCCATGAGACTGGGTCAGAAAAGCCCACCCAGCCTGATAAACCGATGGACAAACGGGACCCTACCAAAAAGAAGAAAAAGCAAAAGGAGAAGAACATAGAGACAGAAAACGAGTTCACCACTGCACCCGAAGATGATGTGGAGCATCTAGCGTCCACTCAGGAGCTAGATGTTGCTCGACCCGCAGCTCCTATGGAAGTTGATCAGGCTACTTCGCAATCAATGGCGGCGAGCACTTCTAAGGTGTAACCTATCCCTCCCCAGGTCCTTTCATGTCTTCACAGTCTGATACCATTATCCTTCAATGGAATTGCCGTGATTTTTTCCACCACCTTGCTGAGTTGAAACAGCTTTTGTGCCGCTTCCCTGCCACTTGTCTGGCCCTACAGGAAACTTGGTTTCGTGTTCGGTGGACCCCGTCCCTCTGTGGCTACTGGGTTATTATAAGAACCGTGTAGAATACGACAGGGTGTGTGGCGGTGTCTGTGTTTATGTTCTTGCCACTGTTCCTAGTGCCCCAGTGCCACTTCACACGGCTCTCGAGGCTGTGGCTGTTAGAATCTGGGCAGGAATGGAGCTTACCATCTGTTCCCTCTACCTTCCCCCAGGTGAGGTTGTCCCTCTTGCTGATCTAGCTGCCTTGTTCGCCCAGCTACCCCCGCCATTCCTCCTTTTGGGGGACTTTAATGCCCACCACACTTTATGGGATGGGGCCCAGGTCTCGGGCCAGGGTGGGAACGTTGAGGCTCTCTTGGCACAGCAGTACATTTGCCTCCTTAACACTGGTGCTCCCACATATTTTATCTTGACTCATGGCACATACTCGGCCATTGACCTCTCTCTTAGTAACCCGGGTCTTCTTCCATACCTCAGTTTGAGGGTCCACGATGACCTCTGTGGTAGCGACGACTTTCCTATCCTGGTTTCTCTTCTTCAATCCCAACCCCCTGACCAGCTGCCACGATGGTCTCTTAGTGGAGCTGATAGGGCAGCCTACACCTCAGCTACTATGGCCATTGTTCCGCTTCGTGGTGACATTGATGTGGCAGTGCAGGAGGTCACTATGGCCATTGTTTCTGCTGCCGAGGCAACTGTCCCCTGTTCTTCAAGTACCCTAAGGCGTAAGTTAGTCTCTTGGTGGACACCAGAGGTTGCAGAAGCTATCTGGGACCGCCGGCGAGCCCTGCAACAACACCGGCATCATCCTTCCCTAGAGAATCTGGTTGGCTTTGAACGGCGGTGGGCCCGGGCTCGGCTGTTAATCCGGCAGAGCAAACAGGACTGCTGGGAGCGATATGTTGCCACCATAGGTTCTCGCACCTCCCCTTCTCAGGTGTGGTCGCCGGTTCGGCGCATTTTTGGCTTTCGCCCTCATGCGTCTGTCCCTTGCATTTCTCTTCGGGGTACACTTTTTACTGACCCAATCCCCATCGCCGAACATCTGGCAGAGTACTTCGCTCGTATTTCCGCGACAGCAGGCTACAGTGCAGAATTCCGTGCCATTAAAGAGCAGGCTGAGCGTACGCAGTTGTCGTTTTACACGCATTGTTGGGAATGATACAACGCCCCATTTAGTGAATGGGAGTTCCAAAGTGCCCTTACAGCTTGCCCCGATACTTCTCCAGGTCCAGACTGAATTCACAACCAGTTTCTTCACCATCTCTCAGCACACTGTCAGGGTGAATTACTCGCCCTGTTTAACCGCATCTGGACGGAGGGCATTTTCCCACCTCGTTGGCAGGATAGCGTTACCATCTTGGTGCTGAAACCTGGTGCAAATCCGCTGGTGGTTGATAGCTATTGCCCTATCAGCCTTACCAACGTTATGTGCAAACTCCTGGAATGGATGGTGAGTCGGCGGCTCATGTGGATCCTCGAAGCTCGGGGCCTCCTAGCCCAGCAACAGGGGGGCTTCCGTCAGGGCCACTCAGCGATCGACAATTTAGTCTCTCTAGAGTCGGCTATTTGTACAGCTTTTACTCGACGAGAACATCTAGTTGCTGTTTTCTTTGATCTTCGGAAGGTGTATGATACCACCTGGCACCATCATATCCTTGCTACGCTACACGAATTGGGCTTACGATTTTTCTATGGAATTTTCTCTCCAATCGCTCCTTTCGGGTTAGAGTTGGCACTTATTTTAGCTCTGCTTATATTCAGGAGAATGGTGTCCCACAGGGCTTGGTTGTCAGTGTTCTCCTCTTTTTGGTGGCGATTAATGGTCTTGTGGCTGCGGTGAGCTCATCGGTCTGTTCCTCTCTATATGCCGATGACTTTTGGCTTTATTACAGTTCCCCAAGCATTAGTGTCGCTGAACGGCGGCTGCAGGGAGCTATCTGTAAGGCACATTCTTGGGCATCCAACCATGGTTTTCAGTTCTCAGCCTCTAAGACCCGAGTGATGCATTTCTGTTGTCATCAAATGGTCCACCTCCATCCAGAGCTCTACCTTGCCAATGAACTCCTTCGTATTGAGAAGACGCATTGCTTCCTTGGCATGCTGTTTGATGCTCAGCTCACTTGCACACCTCATCTTCGCGAGCTTAAACAACGGTGCTGGCGGCACCTCAACACCCTTCGCTGCCTCAGCCACACCGTTTGGGGGGGCTGCACGAACAACCCTCCTACAGCTCTATAAGGCCTTAGTCCAGTCCCGTCTCGACTACGAGAGCATGGTGTAAGACGTAGCAGCACCTTCAACGTTGCAGATCCTCGACCTGATTCTCCATTGTGGCATCAGACTGGCGACAGGTGCCTTCCGCACTAGTCTGGTGACTAGCCTTCTTGTAGAAGCTGGAATCCCTCCACTACGATTCCGCCGACAACAGTTGCTTGCGTCATACATCGCCTGCGTCCATGCCTCGCCCGACCACCCAAACCGCAGGCTCCTTTTTCCATCTTCTGCACTCCCCTCCCCACGACGGCAGCCTAGGTCGGGTCTCCCGATTGCAGTCCGCGTTCATTCCCTTCTCTCGTCCCTTGAGTCCTTTCCCCTTCCTCCATCCTTCTGGCCCTCTTCTTCTATCCCTCCTTGGTCCCTCCCTCGCTTGCGGCTTTGCTTGGATTTGTCCTGCGACTCCAAGCCCTCCGTTCCACCTGCCAGTCTTCGTCAACAATTCCTGGCTCTTCTTGCCTCGTTTCGCGATGCAGAAGTAGTCTACACCGATGGTCCTGTGGTCGATGGACGCACTGGGTTTGCTTTCATCCATGGCGACTATGTTGAGCAGCATTCCCTGCCTTGTGGGAGCAGTGTTTTCACTGCGGAGCTGGTTGCTCTTTATCATGCACTCGCTCACCTTTCCTCCTGCCCTGGGGAGTCATTTGTCATATGCAGTGACTCCCTGAGTGGATTGCAAGCACTTGACCAGTGTTTTTCTCGGGACCCTTTGGTGCGCGGTATTCAAGATGCTGTTTTTGCTCTCGCCGAGTGTGGTCATTCAGCGACATTTGTGTGGACCCCGGGCCACATCGGCATTCCATGAAACGAACGTGTCGATTGGTTGGCCAAGCAGGCCACCACTTCGCCACCCCTGGAGCTTGGTCTCGTGGAAAGAGACCTCCGCTCAGCCCTACATCGCAAGGTCCACGATATTTGGAGCTCTGAATGGTCTGTCTTGAACATGCCAAATAAGCTCTGTGTGGTCAAGTCGTCCACGGCCGTATGGAACTCATCCTTGAGGGGCACGCGTAGGGACTCAGTTCTCTGCCGTCTCCAAATTGGACATACGCAGTTGACCCACAGCTATCTCCTTTGTCGTGAGAACCCACCCAAGTATCACTGTGATGCAGGGCTGACAGTGGTCCATCTTCTGATGGACTGCCCTCTTTTAGCCCCCTTACGGCAGTCCTTTAATTTACCAGCTGCACTTCCTTTAATTCTAGGTGACGATACCTCTATAGCTGACTCAGTTATATGTTTTATCCGTGCAGCTGGGTTTTATCACTCGCTCTAGTGTGGGTACTCTCGCATGATTTCTCAGGCTACACCCACTCCAGCAACTTTTAATTGTGACGTGGATACCAAAATAGTGTCTTTTATGGTAACAAGTTGTGTTGGTACCTCTATCAACACTTTCCAGCTGGAGGTTCTTCGTTTGTAGCTGAGTTGTTGACCTTTTACCTGATCCATCAAACATTGTAGTCTGTTTTACTCTAGTCAACTATTTGCTCTGCTCCTTTTAAGTATCCTCTATTTTGTGTTATCCTTGTGCTGGTCATGGTACCTTTTCTGCCATTCATCTTTCTCTTTCTTCTCTGTCCCTCCTCCCTTCATTACACTGGTCGCCACACGACGACCTTTGCGATAGTGACCACTTCCCATTGATTCTCTCGCTCCATTCCCGCTCATTTTAGCTCTGTACCCCTTGGTGTTCCCTCCCTCTGAGTGCAGAGGTTACACTTTTACTGTATAAGCCTTTTACAAGTATGTCTGTTTGGAACAGGGGACTGATGACCTCGATGTTTAGCCCCCATCAAACCCCAAAACGAACCAACCCACCTTGTCTGTGATGGATGGTGGCACAGCAGCATGACTGGCTTTCTCCTGTTTCCCGCCCATTTGAATCATCATTCTGTTGTTATCCAGTGGAATTGTAATGGATATTACCGCCGCCTTCCGGAGTTGAAACCCCTTATTTCTTTTTACTCTGCAACTTGTGTGGATCTACAGGAATGTCATTTTACGGATGATCTGTCACCGACCCTCTGTGGTTTTCGTGCTTTCTGACGAAATCGGGTCGACCCCCTGCGGGCCTCTGGTGGCGTTTGTACATCTGGACTCTGGGGTCACAGTTTGCAATCTTTATCTCCCTCCTGACAGGACTCTTACACCTGCTGCCTTAACTGCCCTTCTTCAGCAACTTCCTCCTCCCTTCTTCCTTCTCGGGGATTTTAATGCTCATCGTTGCTTGTAGGGCAGTGCATTTCCATCTAATCGGGGACTTCTCATAGACCAGTTTCTTGCAGACCACGACTTGTGCCTTTTTAATGATGGCTCCCCTACCCATTTCAGTGCTGGTCATGGTACCTTTTCTGCCATTCATCTTTCTATTTCTTCTCTGTCCCTCCTCCCTTCATTACACTGGTCGCCACACGACGACCTTTGAGATAGTGACCACTTCCCGTTGATTCTCTCGCTCCATTCCCACTCCCCGATGGACAGATTACCTCGTTGGCCTCTCTGTCCTACACAGGTCGTTTATTCTCCCTCTTTGTTGGGTTGTATTGGTGATGTCCTACGTGACGTGTCTGATGCGATTGTTTGTGCTGCTAGCCTTGCTATCCCATGCTCGTCTGGACCATTTCGCTGCCGGCAAGTCCTGTGGTGGAGTACGGCCATTGCCATTGCCATCTGTGGTCACCGTCGAGCTTTGCAACACCTTAAGAGGCACCCATCCGCTGCCAATCTTATTACCTTTAAACGCCTTCATGCCAAAGCCCTTTATTTAATCAAATGTAGCAAACAGGTGTGTTGGGAATGCTTTGTTCTTCCCTTGGTTCTAATGTCTGTAAGTCATGGGTATGGGCTATACTTCACTGCCATCGGCAGTCTACCCTCCCGGGCGGCCTTCACACGGACCCGTTGATTCTTGCGGAACATCTTGCGACCCATTTTGCAACAGCATCAGCATCAACCTCCTATCCGACTGCTTCCTTCACCAGAAACAGCGGGCCGCGAGCTTCTGCCTTATATTTTACCCCTTGTCAGTCAGGACCTTACAAGGAACCTTTTACTGAATGGGAACTTCTTTCCACACTTTCTTCTTCTCATGATATGGCCCCTGGACCAGACTCCATTAATAACCAATTGCTTCAACATCTCAGTGCTCCACAATGATGACATCTTGTCCAGGTGCTTAACCGTATTTGGCTCCCCGGTGACTTCCCTTCTCAATTGAGGGATGGCATCGTGGTTCCCAGCCTTAAGCCTGGTAAGAACCCCCTGTTTGTTGAAAGCTATTGGCCAATTAGACTGACAAACGTTGTTTGCAAGTTACTTGAATGTATGGTAGCCCGTTGGCTCAATTGGGTCCTCGAATGGATCTATTGTCCCCTTACCAATGTGGCTTCCGAGAGGGACGGTCTCAGATTGATCGTATACTTCGATTGGAATCTGCAGTTCGGCAGGCTTTTTCCCAGCGCCACCATTTGGTTGCAGTATTTTTCAACCATTGCAAGGCCTATGATACGGTTTGGCGCCATCATATCTTACTTACACTTCATGAGTGGGGTCTTCAGGGCCCACTCCCAATTTTTACCCGCCAGTTCCTGTTCCATTGGTCATTCAGGGTTTGGGTTGGTACTGTATTTAGTTCTCCACTGACCCAGGAGAATGGTATCCCACAGGGTTGCGTATTGAGTGTACTTCTTTTCCTCATTGCTTTAGACTGACTTGTGGCCTCTGTCAGTCCTTTGGTCACCCCTGCTCTGTATGTGAATGATTTCTGCATTTGGGTTAGTTCCCCTTTGTCTCTGTAGAGAGGCAGCTCCAGGGTGCTATACAGCGTGCCTCTGCACGATCCCTCTCACATGGGTTTCAATTCTCTCCTTTAAAAATGCAGGTGGTCCACTTCTGTCGCTGTACTACGGTCCACCCCAATCCAGAGCTCTACCTCAATGCACAATGATTACCTGTGGTCCCACAGTTTCATTTCCTGGGTCTTCGTTTCGACAACAAGCTCACTTGGCTGCCTAATATCAGACTTCTGAAGATAGGATGTTTCCGTAAACTCAGTGTCCTTCACTTCCTTGCCCACACCTCTTGGGGTATGGATCGTTCCACTCTTCTCCGCCTTTATCGGGCTATAGTGCTGTCTTGCTTGGACTATGGTTGTCAAGTTTATGGTTCGGCTGCTCCTTCCACACTGCGCCTCCTGGATCCGGTCCACCATTGTTGTATCGGTTTGGCCACCGGTGCTTTCCCCTACTAGCCCTGTTGATAGTCTGCTGGGTGAAGCTGGGATCCCCCCCCCCCCCCTTTTCTGTTCGGCGGTCCCACCTTCTGGTTTCTTATGCAATTGCTGTTTGTTCCTCTCCCGCTCATCCTTTCTATTCTATCCTGTTCCCAGACCGAGGACGTCGCTCACCTGATTTCTGCCCTTGGGCGAGTTTACCGGTTGGGCTGTGCCCTGTGTTTCTTCGCCGTGATTTTCAGCTTTCTTCTTTGTCCTGTCTCCCACGTTCCCTCTCCAACCAAACACCCCCCACCCCCCAATTAGTTCCTCAGCCATGGATTCAGATGGATCTCCTCAGAGGTCCGAAAGATTCCGTTCCCCCGATGTTGTTCCATTGTTTTTTCCACCTTATTTTATGGGAGTTTCGGGATGCTGTTGTTTCTTACACTGATGGCTCTAAATCTGCTGATTGTCCTGTGTTGGCATGGAAAATCATTTCCTGCCAACTGCTTGTGAGGTGTTAACTGTGGAATTGATGGCAATTTCCCAGGCCCTTACCTTTATTAAATGGTTCCAACTCAACCGCGTTTTGTTATGTACAGACTCAATGAGTGGCCTTCAGGCTATTGAGTGGTGTTTTTCCCACCATCCCTTGGTCTTGGCCATCCATGACCGTCTCGCTGATCTTCGCCATGCTGCTTGTTCCGTTGACTTCCTTTGGGTCCCTGGCCATGTGGGTATCCCAAGTAATGAGCTTACTCATCGTTTGGCTGGGGGAGCAGTCACTTACCCCACCTTCTCTGTAACCCCTCCTGTAGTGGATTTATGACTTCATATCAAATCCCACTTCGCACAGTCATGGACCAACTCTTGTGAGGCTACCTCCCTGTCTAATAAACTTCGTGCGATTAAGGTGACACCTGTCCAGTGGGATTCTTCCTTCTGCCTCTCCCGAAAGGACTCTACCACCCGTGTCATCTCCGTATTGGCCATACCAGACTGACCCATGGTTTTCTTTTGCATAATGAGCCACCCCCACTTTGTGGTTGTGGAGCCTTCCAGTCAGTAGCCCACATTTTTGTGGAATGCCCCCTTCTTTTGGCTCTGCATACTAAGTACAGACTTCCCTGCACTTTACCTTTACTATTGGCTGACAATTCCGGGATGGTTGAACTGGTTCTCAGTTTCCTCCATGAAAGTGGTTTTTATTTTCAGTTATAAGGTTTTTAATCTCCCTCTGGAGTAGGGGCAGGGCAGTGAGGGTTGGGGTGTCTCCCACTGTAAACCGTGTTTGGAGATTCCTGACTCCCCTCCCTGGCCAAGATCCTCTTTTCTCTCCCCTTTACTCTGTTTTTATCGCTTTTTAGATTTGGTTAGTCTCCTTTTACAATACGCACTTTTACATTCTAGCTGTTGAACGCTCTTGAATAGCAGGTAGTCTTGCCTGTACTGCATCAGAGGTGGGATATTTCCTGCCTCTAGCATAGCCTTGGGGTTGCCCTCTTGATGACTTCCCTCCTCTTTTTTCACCATTGACAACATGACTGCACTTTTATGTTTTTTAGCCTGTTACCTTTTATTGTTATGATTCTCTGAGATGTAAATCCGTCCGAATGGACCACCTTTGACACAAGGGACTGATGACGTTGCTGTTTGGTCCCTTAGACCTCAATCAACCAACCAACCATCTCTATGCCAACCAAGGAATAGATGCCTTTTCTTTTTTTGGACACCAAATTACCACTAAAAACCATCTAAGCCAGGTGGTTATTGATGTGTTTGGGTGGCACTAGTTGAGAGAGTGCGAAGCAATTTCTGTGTCGCATCATCAGTTTCAGGGTGCGGGGACTACAGTAAAGTGGCAGTGGTGCATCAGTTACAAGCTACTAGACACCAGAGGCTGGTATTAGACTCTGGGAGGTACGTCAACAGGAAGCATGTAGTATGCAATCGCGGAGTAATTTCTATGTCGCATCGTCAGTGTGTGGGTGCGGGGACTACAGTAAATTGGCAGCAGTTACAAGCTACTAGAGACCTGAGGGCGAGATTAGCCTCTTGGAGATACATCGGCAGGGAGACTGTAGTATGCAATCGCGAATCAATTGCTGTGTCACACAGGGGGATATCATTAAACATACTTCGCACATGAAATCAAGCATATCCCACATAATAATGGAACTGATTCAACTATCTGTGCAGATAGAAATGTAACAATTATTGTCTTTACTTCTCATCCTGTCCGGTAAGTCTCTCTTGATCTAGGGCTCTGGGTGCCTATTTTGTAACTCCCCCCATTTCCTAAACCTTGCCAGTCCTCTTCCTTCACCCTTCTTCCTTCCTTTTCAACCCTTCTGCTGAACCTTGCGTGAACATTGAAATACGAATACACACTGATTCATGGAATGCCTTGCTCATCAAACACCACCATTTGCCCCCCCTGGGGGTCCACAACTCTTTTGTGGATACGTGTGTAGGGAGCGTGGGACCCCGAGCTAATGTGGCCCTCCTTCCTTTCCCACATCCTTCCCCATCCCCCATCTTTGCCCCCCCCTCCCCCCCTTTCCTCTGCCTCTTTCCTTCCCTTTCTCCCCCTCTGGGAGTATGTTTTGAGCCTACGTCCGGAGACGGACGCTCGAAAATGTAAAACAGTCTTTCTTCGCTTTCTCTGCTGGCAAGTCTTTGTCCTTCCTTTGTCCTTCTCTTTTCACTACCTCTTCTCTTTACCCTTTTCTCCGCTGCGGCGTTTGAGACCTCTCTTCTTTCCTTTCCCTTTCTTTTTTTTCCCCTTTGTCTTTTTTCCTCCCTGTGCGTGTCTGAAGGCCGACCCACGCATTCCCATGCGTAGCCGGTGACGGGGTAACGCGTAATTCCCCGCCCCGGGTAGACAGGTAGGACACGTACGTACCCCATGGTAACGGCCAGGCCCAGGGAGGGGTGATTACCCGAGCTGATACCTTCCAAAAGTGCCGATTGGTCCCTCCGTCCGTTTCTCGGGAGGTGTGACTTGAGGTGTGAACAATCACCTAAGGCGGGAGTGCCCTCAGAGAGGGCCCCCACAAGGAAGGAGTGCCCCATCGGAGACGCTGGTAATCATGGGGGATACTTCTGCAATGGTTTCCTCATCATCTACTATGTCTGCTCACAAGCGTAAGTTCAATGAGTCTCAGCCACAGACAGGTCTTCCATCGTTGCCACAGTTCCTTGTTGTTTCTCGGTCTGACGAAGGTCAAGACTTCTCCACGGTCAACCCTTTCATAATTCAGAAAGGTGTCAATGCAATTGCAGGTCCTGTAAAGTCTTGTTCCTGATTACGAAATGGCACCTTGTTGTTAGAAACAGTCAGTGCCTTCCAGGCCCAAAAATTGCTGCGTACTTCACTGCTACACACCTTCCCTGTCCGGGTGGAAGCGCACCGCACTTTAAATTACTCACGTGGGGTCGTTTATACATGCTCCCTCGACAGATTGTCCGACGAGGAAATTCAAAACTACCTGTCTGACCAGGGTGTCACGGCTGTTCATCGAGTCGTGAAAAGGGTTGACAAGAAAATTGTTCCAACCTGTACGGTCTTCTTGACATTTGACAGAGTTCAACTCCCATCAAACATAAAAGCGGGCTATGAGATAATTTCTGTTTGCCCTTACATTCCAAACCCTACGTGTTGCTATCGGTGTCAGCGGTTCAATCATACCAGCCAGTCCTGTTCTAATCCGGCCAAATGCGTTACATGTGGCAAGGATGCCCATGAGGGTGCTTGTCCACCTCCATCCCCTCGTTGCATCAACTGTATGGGTGACCACGCTGCTTCCTCTTGAGATTGCCCCATTTTTAAAGACGAACGGCTCATTCAGGAAATCATAGTGAAGGAAAGGTGTCGACCTTTGCTGCTCGAAAGTTATTCGCCAGTCGAAAGCCCACTGTGCCTCACACAGGTAAATACAGCACTGTCCTTGCCTCTCCTCGGCCAACAAAGCAGGCAGCCACTCAGACTTGTGATCCCACCTTTAGTGCCACGGTCGTCAGATCAGCCAGCACAAAGATCGACCGTTCAACCTCCCCACTCTCACCTGCTCACTCTATGACTCACCCTTCATCAGGTTCTGCTAAATCTCGAGCCCCAAAATCAGACACCCGGACTTCCAAAAAAGAGCCTACGTGTGAAGATTTTTTACGTACACCAATTTCACAACCGTCGGTTCCTCCTTCATCTCAACGTTTTGTTTCCAAGAAGGCTAATAAGAAACCCAGTTCCTCTCCTTCTCCGCCACGGCGTGTCTCAGCTACAGCACCGCCTGGCGGTAACCGCCCTCGGCTGACTTCTGTGTCGCCGAGGCGCACTGCTGGTGGGCGATCAACAGGCCGATCGCTGGTGGCAGAGTTGCTCCTGAACAACCTGTGGATCAGGATCTTCTGCCTTCAGCCGACTGCCATTCCACACTGTCGGTCGCAAGCTCTGAGCAGTCGTTGAGTTGAGGGCACCCTTGGTCACATTCTTCCATTTTCTGTCCACCCTATGTCCATTATCCATTAGAATATCTGCGGCATTCGAGCCAATCGGGATGAATTGTCGATCCTCTTACGATCCTACTTCCCGGTCATCTTCTGTCTTCATGAAACAAGGCTGCGTCCCCACGACAGCTTTGTTTTCCCCCATTTTCAGTCAGTCCGATTTGATCTCCCCTCTGTTGAAGGCACTCCAGCACATGGAGAACTCATGATTCTTCTCCATGATACTCTCCATTATCACCCAATCCCCTTAAACACTTCCTTCCAAGCTGTCGCTGTCCGTCTTTCCCTTTCTGGATACACCTTCTCTCTTTGTACTGTCTCCATTCCATCGTCCACACCAATGGCACGAGCTGATCTCCTTCATCTTCTTAGTCAGCATCCACCCCCCCCCCCCCTCCCCTTTTTGCTGGTTGGGGACTTCAATGCCCACCACACACTTTGGGGATCTCCGCATCCTTGTCCACTCAGCTCACTATTGATAGACGTCTTCCACCAAGCAGATCTTGTTTGCCTCAACACTGGGGACCCTACGTTTTTGTCTGCCTCCACGACAAATTTCTCTCATTTGGACCTTTCGGTTGGTACTGTTCCACTAGCTCGGCGCTTCGAATGGTTCGCTCTTGCTGATACACACTCGAGTGACCACTTTCCATGTGTCCTTCGATTGCAGCCACAACTGTCATATATGCGCCCAAGCCGATTGGACACTTTTTTCGTCTCTAGCGACATTCGATGACCGTCACTTTCCTAGTGTCGACGATGAGGTCACTCATATTACAGAAGTTATTCTTACAGCTGCGGAATGTTCAATACCTCGCACCTCCGAATTGTCCCAGCGCCCCCCAGTTCCTTGGTGGAACGAGGCGTGCCGTGACGCAATACGTGAACGGCGATGTGCTCTTCGCGTTTTCAGACACCATCCTACTTTGGCCAACTGTATCCGCTATAAGCAGTTCCGTGCGTGATGCCATTGCGTCATCCGCGATAGCAAGAAGGCAAGCTGGGACTTCTTTACTAGCTCATTTAACACCTTCACTCCCTCCTCGGAAGTTTGGAGTCGGATTCGGCGGTTATCTGGAGCGCCTGGTTTTTCCCCGGTCTCTGGGCTCACTGTCGCACATGGTAAATTAGTGGACCCTGTCGCAATTTCTAACTCATTGGGTCAACACTTTGCTGAGATTTCGAGCTCTTCAAATTACCTGCCAGCGTTTCTCTCGAAGAAACGTGCAGCGGAAGTGCAACCTCTTGCCTTCTCCTCTCAAAATCGCGAAAGCTACAATACTGTTTTCTACATGCGGGAACTCCAACTTGCACTCTCTTCTTCTCACTCTTCCGCCCCAGAACCGGATGGTATCCACATACAAATGTTGCTGCATTTATGATACCCTAGTCTGCACCGAGCGAGGTGGCGCAGTGGTTAGCACACTGGACTCGCATTCGGGAGGACGACGGTTCAATCCCGTCTCCGGCCATCCTGATTTCGGTTTTCCGTGATTTCCCTAAATCGTTTCAGGCTAATGCCGGGATGGTTCCTTTGAAAGGGCACGGCCGATTTCCTTCCCAATCCTTCCTTAACCCGAGCTTACGCTCCGTCTCTAATGACCTCGTTGTCGACGGGACGTTAAACACTACCCACCACCACCTCCGCCTTTATAATCGAATTTGGACGGACAGTACTTTTCTCAGACGATGGCGGGAAGCTATCGTCGTTCCTGTTCCGAAACCTGGAAAGTACAAACATCTCCCCTCTAGCTATTGCCCCATTTCTCTCATGAGTAGTGTGTGTAAGGTTGTGGAGTGTATGGTGGATTGCCGTTTAGCCTGGTGGCTGGAGTCCCGCAGTCTTTTAACACCGGCCCAATGCGGTTTCCGAAAGCATCGTTCTGCAGTTGACCATCTTGTTGCTCTCTCCACTTATATCATGAACAATTTTCTCCGTAAACGCCAAACAGTAGCAATATTTTTTGATCTGGAGAAAGCATACGATACCTGTTGGAGGACAGGGATCCTCCGTACACTGTTCTCTTGGGGCTTTCAAGGTCGGCTGCCCCTTTTTCTTCGTGAATTTATGGCAGAGCGCACATTTAGAGTGCGGGTGAACACAACTCTCTCCTGTACCTTCTCCCAAGAAAACGGGGTACCCCAGGGCTCCGTGCTAAGTGTTGTACTGTTTGCCATTGCCATAATTCCAGTTATGGATTGTCTCCTTCCTGATGTCTCGGGCTCCCTCTTTGTGGACGATTTTGTGATCTACTACAGCTCTCAACGGACCAGCCTTCTTGAACGGCCTCTTCAAGGATGTCTCGATCGCCTCGGGCTCCCTCTTTGTGGACGATTTTGTGATCTACTACAGCTCTCAGCGGACCAGCCTTCTTGAACGGCCTCTTCAAGGATGTCTTGATCGCCTCCACTCTTTGAGCATCGAAACTGGCTTCCACTTTTCTCCCATTAAGACTGTTTGTGTTAATTTTTGGCGTCGTACGGAGTTTCTTCCGCCTTTCTTACATCTAGGCCCTGGCAACCTTCCGTTCGCGGATGTCGCTAAATTCTTGGGTCTTATGTTTGACAGAAAACTGTGCTGGTCCTCCCATGTTTCCTATCTTTCAGCTCGCTGTCTGCGATTCCGCAACACCCTCCGTGTCCTGAATGGCACGTCCTGGGGAGCGGACAGAGTGATCCTTCTCCACCTCTATCGCGCCTTAGTGCGCTCAAAATTGGACTATGGAAGCATAGTTTACTCCTCTGCTCGGCCGTCTATTCTTCAGCGTCTCGACTCTATCCACCACCGTGGATTACGTTTAGTGTCTGTAGCTTTTTACACCAGCCCTGTGGAAAGCCTTTATGCTGAGACTGTTGAACCTCCGCTGTCCAATCGGCGAGCTGTCCTTCTGAGTCGTTACGCTAGCCATCTGTCTTCCATGCCTGCTAATCCAGCCCACGACATTTTTTTCGACTCCTCCTTGGATTTAGGGTATGCTGGACGCCCTTCCTCCCTACTACCACCGGGAGTCCGCTTCCGTCAACTGCTCCATTCTCTTTCCTTCCACTTTCCTAAAACTTTCTTGACAACTTGGGGTACAGCACCGCCTTGGCTCTGGCCCCGGACCTGCCTGCTCCGTGACCTATGTCAGTTTCCCAAGGATGGTACCCCTTCTCTTGTTTATCGTCGAGTATTTGCTGCTCTCTGCGCACAAATGAATGATGCCACATTTATTTACACTGATGGCTCAAAAACATCGTTTGGTGTTGGGAGTGCCTCTTTTGTTGGCGACACCCCAAATTGATTTCAGCTTCCCGACCAGTGTTCAGTTTATACTGCGGAGCTTTACGCTGTTCTCCAGGCTGTCCAATACATCCGTCGCCATCAGTGGATACAGTATGTTATCTGCTCAGACTCTCTCATCTCTCTCCTCAGTCTCCAAGCTCTCTACCCTGTCCACCCTCTGGTCCACCGGATTCTCTGTGGCGTTCCTCCGGATCCCAGGACATGTTGGTATCTGTGGAAAAGAGGCGGCCGATATGGCGGCCAAGGCTGCAGTCTCTCTTCTTCGGCCAGCTATTCGCATGATTCCCTTCACCGATCTATGGAATGTTTTATGTCGTCGTGTTGCTCTTTTATGGCACGCACATTGGTCGACACTTCCCAATAATAAATTGCGGGTCGTGAAAGCTCTTTCCTGTGCTTGGACCTCTTCCTCCCGAACTCGTCATCGGGAGGAGGTAATTTTAACTAGATTCCGGATAGGGCACTGTCTTTTTAGCCATCGACATCTTTTAAACGGCGATCCTCCCCCACTCTGTCCCCACTGCTCTCAACTGTGGATGATGAGACACCTTTTACTTGAGTGCCCCTATTTTACTCCATTACGTGCCCGTCTACAGCTGTCGCCGGATATATCTTCCGTTTTAGCAGATGACACGCAATCAGCCGATCGTGTTCTCGAGTTCATTAGTGCCAGTGAGATGACGTCAGTCATTTGAAGCTCTTTTTGGGGATAAACAAACCCCCCTCTATAGTGGTTTTTTAAGCTTTCCTTCTGTTTTTGGTTTCCCCACTTTTTTAAGTTTTGCTCCGATAGCTGCTGGTTACCAGTTTCATTTTTTTAGCTTTTCCTAAGTCACAGACCGGGCACTAATGACCATAGCTGTTTTGCACCCTAAAAAAATAGAAAAGAAAACACCATTTGCATTGGTATTGTCATAGTGTGCTGTTTACAGTGCCAGTCCAAAATGGTTTCAAACAAATGATCAGCCTGCCAACTGTCAGATAAGGTCAGTGTACTGGTTTTTTACAGCAAAGGAATGTTGCAGTGGTGGAAATTTATTGACAGATAAGTGAGGTGTGTGGCCCAAATGTGATGAGTGATAGCAAAATGTTGAAGTGAGAGCTTTCAAGGATGGGTGGGGAAAATGCCTGTGATGAACCATGAGCAGGCTGACCATCAGTGATCTCAGATTATTTGGTCAATGTTGTCTACAAAAAGATTTGTGAACACCAGTGATTCACAATTTCAACTTTAGCTCTGTAATTTTTGAATTTGGGTAGAGTAGTTGTGCACAAAATTGTGTCTGAGAAGCTGCAATTTCCCAAATTGTGCGCTTGTTGGGTTCCCAGGCTGCTTGCTGAGAAACAAGAAATGGAAAGAATGGGTTGTGCTATTCGTTCTTTTGATCAGTATCATAAGGAAGGTGATTTTTTTTTTTTTCAGAATATTCTCATGGGACAATATGCCTCGCATCATCCCAGAGTCTACATGTCAGTCGATGGAATGGCAACACATGGCATCATTGATCAAAGTCCAGGCCAAGCAGATAATCTCAGTGTGCAGTGTTATGGCAACTGTATTTTGGAATGTTATGGCAGTTGTGTTTTGGGATAGCCCTGGAGTTGTGTTAGCCCTGCACTACCCTCAGTAAACTTTTACATGCAGTACAAAATAAGCTACATGGCCTTCTGACGTCTGGAGTTTTGTTGCTGCATGACAATGCCAGACCCCATTGTGCCATTCACACCCAAAATCTGATCCAATCTTTTGGATGGAAACAGACTGTCCGCCCTGAGTACAGTCCAGACCTGACAGCCAGTGGTTTTCACTTGTTTCACAACCTAAAGTAGTTTCTTCTCAGTGGCAAGTGCGTCACAGCAGATGACAAGTTGAAAGAAGCAGTTAAAGACTGGTTAGCTTCACAGACAGCGGACTTATGACTTAAGGATACAAAAGCTTGTGGAACATTATGTCAAATGTTTAAACAAATATGGAAACTATATAGAAAAATAGAGAAACAAGTAAGGAATTAAATAAAAACAGTCTTTTGAAAATAAATCTGTGGTAGTTTATGTTCTATAAGAAATTGAACCTCGTAGAAAAGCAGGATCTTGAAGAATTTATGCAGTTATGATCCATCCACCCTCCAGCACCTTGGCAAGTTTTTGCAGCAGCACAAATATGGGCAGTAGATGGAAGTTGTCAGAAAATCTCTTTAAGAAATTAGGCGTTTGTCTATTGATTAATAAAAATACTTTAATGTTTCACACAGTGCTTTTGCCACCAGTGATGTTAAACTATGTCGCTCAAGCATAGTACCAATGATACAAAGGCATGCTCGTGATAAGTAGCTTAACAGTGACCATTACCCCACCTTCTTGGTGGTTTCATGTTGCCGACTAAGACCAAGTGAAAGACGTCGACTGAATCATCCAGGATGCTACAAATACTGTTCAATAAGGGGCAGTCAAACGAAAATGAGGCAGTAAGTAAGTAAACTGTTTATTATTTCGAAAGTAATCGCCATAGCTGCTGATACATTTATCCTGTTGTGAGAGAAGATGGTCAGTGCAAAATGGAAAAATTTTGTGGTTGCCTGTGGAATTGCACATGCACCTCTTCATCTGAAACAAATCGATGGCCACAAATGTCTTCCTTCAGGGCACCAAGAATATGGAAATTGTGTGGGGAGAGATCTAGACTGTAAGGAGGATATGTAAGGGCTTCTTAGTGAAACTTCTGCAACTTACTGAAAACAACCTTAAAAACATGTCATATAGGTCAGCAAATTCAAATGGATATTGGCAAGAGCACAGTATCATATGAAACAACAGAAAAAGTACTGTTTGGGATACATGTTGCTTCAGTGACTGCACATACCCTGCCTGCTTAAGTGTGTGAAAAGTTGAAGTGCGTAAGTTGATATGCCTTTCCAGCCAAAATGGCTATAATTACCAGCAATGAAGTCTTTTATACTCAGCATAAAGTGTATAGTTGTTAATAGTCTTTAGTCTATTATCTAGTTTGGTGCAGCTCTCCAATGCTAATCTTTCCCATGAAAACTGTTTCTTCTCTGCATAACTGCTGCAATCTGCACCATTTGAACCTAATTGCTGCAGTCAAGTCATGGTCACCTCTCCTGTTTTTAGCTACCACACATCCCTCTAATACCAAATTGATACCTCCAGTAGTTATTCAGTTTCCCCATCTAATCTTCAGCATTAATCTGTAACCCACATTGCAAGGTCCATTTTCTTCTTGTCGGAACTGTTTATTATCCAAAATTCATTTCAGTAAAAGGCTACACGAGACACATGCCTTCAGGAAATAATTCCTATCTTCCAATTTTTATTTGGAGTTAACAAATTTCTTTTTCGCAAATGCTTTTACTGCTATTGTCAGTCTGCATTCCATGTTCTTTCTAATGTGACCATTGTCAGTTATTTTTCTGCTCAAATTGCAAAATTCATATACTTTTAGTGTCTCATTCCCTAATTTAATTCCCTGAGTATTACCTGACTTAATACGACTACATCTATTACCCTTACTTTTCTTTAGTTGATGTGCATTTTGCAATCCCATTAACTCAACGGTTTTTCCAAGTCTTTTGACTTATCTGATACAATTGCAGTATCACCGACAAACCTCAAAGTTGTTTTTAAATATTCTCATCAACTTATTATTATTTTTTAAATTTCTCCTTGGTTTCAATTACTGCTTGTGCAGTGTACATATGGAATAACACCGAGTATAGGCTACAATCCTGTCTCACTCCTGCCTCAATTTTGAATTCCCTTTTAGATCCTTTGACACTTATAAATGCAGTGTGGTTTCTATACAAGTTGTAGATAACCTTTCACTCTCTGAAATTTATCCTTGCTACCTTAAGAATTTCAAATAGTGTATTAAAATCAACATTGTCAACAACTCTCTCTAAATAAACAAATGCTATAAAAGTGGGTTTATCTTTCTTCAGTCGTCTAAGATAAATTGTAGGATCAGTCCTGCCTTGTCTGTTCATACATTTTTTAAGAACTCAAACTGATATTCGTCGAAGTTGGCCTCTTTGTCTTTCCGTTTTGATATAAAAAAATTGTAATCTAAGTTTGTGATTGTGTTGACTGCCTCATATATCTTGCATACAAAGTGTAATAATTTTATCAGGGTACGTTCTGTCAAGGATCTTAATAATTCTGAGAGAATGTCGTCTACTTCATGCCTTATTTCCACTAAAGTCTTTGTCAAATAATACTTGTGGTATCATATTTCCCATCCCACTTTTATTTACTTCCTTTTCCATAAGATGGTCTTAGAGTTAGTTTGATCTGTATGGCCCTTCTAGGCCTATATATTCTTTCCACTTTAGTCATTCCTTCTTTTCGTAGTACTGGTTTGCCATATTAGCTCCTAATATTCATACAGCTTCTTCTCTTTCCTCCAAAGTTCTTTAAATTTATATATGGGCGACATCTTACCTTCCCATAGTTATTAAAGTTTCTGCAGCTATCTGTATCTCGTCGACCCATTCCTGCTTTGTACATTTTGTACTTTCTGTCAGTCTAATTTTTTAGACATATTCCCTTTTGTTTATTTCTTTTGTGGGATTTTTGTATTTTCTCATTCTGTGAATTGAATTCAGTCTTCCATGTGTTATCCAAGTATTTCTGCTAGGCCTTGTCTTTGTGTCTGTTTGACCTTTGGCTGACTTTGTATTTCATCTATCAAAGCTACCTCTTAGTCTTTTATTGCATTCATTTCCCCTCATTCAGTCAATCATTGCATGATGCTGACTTTCAAATCTCTTGGCAACTGCTGATTATTTTAATTTACAATGTCCTATCCTTTTAATTTTGTACTTTTCTGCAATTTCGTCAGTTTTAATCTGCAGTTCATTAGCAACCAAGTGTGACCAGAGTCTGAATTTGCCTCTGATATCTTCCAGTGTCTCCAGCACTCGTACATCATACTTTTGGGCAATATCATACTCTCTCCTTCCACTCCATGAACCATTAAACATACAACACCCATATTACTGATGAGGAATTTAATGGTGCAGTAGCACAGTGAGAGATGCCTCCTCAATACCTGACAGAATATGTTGCCATCACCTCACTAACAGTGAGAAATCAGGCATACTAACAACATTCAACAAGATATGCCAAAAAGGAATTTTGTTAACCCAGAAGAAATATGAAAACTGACAGAAACCTCACAGTTAGAACAATTATTAACTGATTTGTTTCATTAACCTTCTATGCAAATTAAGTCTTTTGTCTTAGTGTTGGATCAACTCCTAGTAACATGTAAACAAGAAAATGGAATACTGCAGTTGGCTGTTTTAAATACCACCCTTTTATCCATTGCAGTAAATGGAATTGTAACTGCCACAGAACCTAATGTTTATTGGCAGTATATGTTGACGATATCTTTGCTTCTAGTACAGTTCCGCTTCTGGCTGGTCCAACAGATATCTCCAAATGCCTTTACGTGGAACACAGACATAGGTTAAAGCATGGTTGTTGTATTTCATTGATGAAATCACATGTTGTACCCTTTTGCAAACTTAGCCCTTTTCATCCTCATTGCAAATTGTACTTATATCACCAAACATTAACAGTTGTTAACTGTGCCCAGTTCCTGTTCTTACTACTCATTAGTAAACTGGTGTGAGTTTCACACATCAAGCAGACAAAGGCTACTTGTATGCAGAAACTTATATTACTTTGGAAGTATCTTCTGGGAGGAAATGAAGTCTCCAAAAATTCTGTGTATCATGTACCTTAACTTGACTACTGTTATGGGAGCATCATTATAGGTCCACTAAGCCATATGCACTAGTGTTATTAAGTGCTGTATATCACAGTGGGATCTGGATCACAACAACAGCTTTTTTATATGAACCCAATAGACAGCCTTCTGGTGAAAATAGTGTTTCAGCAACTTCTAATTAATAGTGGGCCTGAAATAAATAAAATGCCAAAATACTTTTGTTATTCAGTCTTCTTCCACATACTAACATTTGATTATTTAGAGTTCATTTATAGAATTGTGGTCAGCTATGTTATGTTTTATTGGTGTTTACAAAGAGCCCTCTTAGGCCCTGGGCACTCAAGCTCTGTTCATGACAACGTTAGTCTCACCATAGCACATCCTCTCTCCTGCCATGTGACTGGATCTCAAGCATGCCATTAAGAATGACAGTTACAGGAATTTACCACTATTGTTTCTTCTCTGTACTTCAAAAATTTGATGCTTCTGCAAGATAGAGGCATATGGTTCCAAAGGTGGATAAACAGTTCGGTATTCATATTTCAATAAGAATTTCTTCAAACACTACTCTCTACCAAGTGAATGTAGGCATTTGTGTAGTGGAACTGATAGTTCTACTTTGATTGTTCATCCATACCAAAACTTGCTCCATCCAAGAATCTCTTTAATACTGTGATTCTCAGCAGTCTCCAGGCAATAATAAAATGCTTTCCAGTGCAGCCTAATGTATGATATTATAGTGCTCTTATATAACCTTTACAGAATAGGGAACACATTTGGAATTGAGCCACATTGGCATCCTAAGAAATGATCACATTGATGAGGTAACTGAGGCAGTTTGTCAGATGAAACTGTTGATGCTTCAATCCCCTGGAGCTGGTGTAAGGATGCAGTACCTATGTTGCCAGCTTCTGCATAAATTGGAAGAGGTGTGGCAAACAAGCATCTATCTCAACATACTCAGGATGATAAGATAACACTAAATAAAAGAATTTATTCTATAGCACTTCCCAAGGAAAGTTGATTTTCCTGTATCATATTCACACTGTACACATTACGCTCGCATTTGGATATATCTTCCTACTAGAGACCAGATCAGGCGTAGCTGCATAAAAATTTCAACAATTCAAATATTGTTGAATGCCTAGATGTATGAAAGCTGTGGCACACAGTTAACCCAATCCTTACCACAGATTCTGATGGATGACTATTGCAATCAGTGTTTATTCTAACCCAAGAACACTATGATTTAATGGTTGAACAGTACCCACACATGGCAGACAAGGTCCAACACAATTAGCGATACCCAATTGGCTGGTGGAACCATGTGTTCCAGCATATATTGACATTAGTTCCAATAGGTGTTGCAGCCACCAGGCTGCTCACGCAACTGCTGTTGTGTTAGCAAGCCGGGTGGCCTCTGTCGGATGAATTGAGCACAAACTTCATGCCTGAAGTATGAAGCGGTGCACACACAAAACTGACAGTTACAGCACTCTTCTTCCTTTACAAAGAAGTGAGCACTGTGCTCACATCCATCCTTCTGCGGTCGACGTAGGTTGTTGAGTCACGTGATTAGATACCACCGGTGCGTAGGGTCATAAGTGGCACAAGTGCGGACTGGTGTGCAGTGCGTACCTACCTGTGAGAGGCCATATAGGAGGACAGGCAATGCTGGTGCAGCTTCCATTTCCACATCAGAGTCCAGACCCAGGGAAGGAGATGGCAGCAGAACAGGTGGCACCAACTGTGCTGGAGGTGGTAGAGATGGAAGCATTGGCTGCAACAGTGTAGCCGGGTCCCCAACATGGCCCCTGACAGCTGAAGAAGGCACCCACAGCAGAAGAGACAGTTTTGATAACATCGGCAGTGGCAGTGAAGGCGAGGGCGCTAGCCATGATGTACGAGATGGTTAGGCCGATGGAGGCACGAGGCGGTGGAGGTGCACGCAGTGTGCAGCCACCCACACGAGGTCGTATCTGGTCGATGCATTGTGACACCCTTCCCGCAGCCATGTGGATGTCGCAAAGGCATTGGCCATGCATAATCTAGATTACTACCGGCATCCATTTTGTCTGTAATTTCATGGTGAACATGGCGTGTGGCAACGCAGCAATAGATTCAGTATGGTGGCACAGTGGTTTAATGCCAGTATGCGACACTTCAAAACCCAAATAAATAATTGATGATTGAGAAAGCTCTCTTGTTAAAATTGTTCTTTAACCCCGCACACTATAAAACGGAAAATAGAGCACAAAGGTTTTGCAGATGATCCTCTTTAAAGTCACCAGACAATACTGTGTCATCTTAATAGTTGATGCAGCTTGGAATTGATGCAATAAGTTGTAAAAAAAAAAAAAAACAAAGAGAGAGAGAGAGAGAGAGAGAGAGAGAGAGAAAGAGAGAGAGAGAGAGAGAGAGAGAGAGAGGGAGAGAGAGAAGCTAAAAAACTGCTGGTGCTCATGCCTCACCAAAAGACAAATGCTGGCATGGATAAAACCTAAATGGGGCATTGATAACTAGAAGGCATTTAGATTTCTCATCTACCGGCAGCCGTAGATATGTATCTGCCAAGTCAGTCTTTGAACAATAATGCCCCCCCGCCCCCCCCCCCCCCCACCCCATCCCAATAATTTTGCTAACAGCTCATCAGGGCAATACAAAGGACTGGTATCAATCATTGACTGTACATTAATAGATTTTAAAAACCCCCTCAGAGGCATAATTTACTGGTAGGTTTTTACTGTCACCTTTGGTGTTGGCCATTCACTGGAGGAAATAGGTTGAATAACATCAAGGGATTGAAGATTGATCTAATTCTGCATGTGGTTGATCCTGTAAAGTTACTGGCACCATGCGGGCCCAGGAAAAACAGGGGCAGACAAACTGTTTCATAGTAATACAGGTCTGAAATTCTGTTGCACAACCCAGTCCCAGAGAAAACAGAGAGGCAAATTTGGCACAGAGAGCACCTTACTGTTGATATGGAACTTTATCAAAAACCACATGCATTTCATCATTGATGGAGAATCCAAACAGCTTAAAAGCATCCAAACCAAACAGATTTTCAGTGTAAGCATTGTCAGCAACTAGGAATGTTAATGAAGCCTTGTAAGTCACAGGTTCAGAAAACTGTCCAAGAATGGGAATCTATTGCTTGTTATAACTCACCAGCTTGTGTGACACTGGAGTCGAGGGACTGAACCCAAATCCAGGCAGTCTGAGATTTCATTTCTGTTCCACTCGTGTCCTCCTGCATTTAAACGGTTTGTTAAACACGTGCATTCAGTGTATATCTTGTGTTATGACACTGTCACTGCTGACTCACCGAGCACATAAATGTTCATTTCATCCTCACTCAGGTTTGGAAAGGAGTTACATACAGAAGCAAAGTGACCTTTCTTATGGTACCTGTTACACATTGCCCAGTGCTTGAGACACGTGGTCTATTCATGTTGAATGAAGCAGTGCGGGCACGAGACCAGCAGAGCATGTGACTGTTGCTGTTGTAATGTGGACTGTTATTATTGTAGACGATGATTACGTGTACGATGCTGAGATGTCTGCTAGACTGCTGCAATAGTGTCTGTTCCATTTCAAACTGACTGAAGTCTGGGAGGGGGTGAGAGGAACTGATTTGTGAAACTTCGGACCAGACTTCTGTCTGACTACTTGCAGCCTGTGAAACTTCAAATGACTGATCTATGTTCAATACACCTGCAAGTGTAGAATTTTCACACTGTAGAGCTTGCTCTCGAACTTCCCTATCAGGAGCAAAACCTGTGATCTGTGTTTGTCACAAAGTTATGACGATGTCTAAGACCACGTAGTTCTGCTGCCCATGGCCTGTATGACTGTTTTGGCTGTTTTTGGGAGAGGTAAAACTCCACATGAGTAGCAATAATGAGAGTATGTTTACAGTGATAGGTGGAAAGTAGTAGCTCACACAGCTTACTGAAAGAAAGAATTGAAGGTTTTTGTAAGGGAGTGAGCTGACATAACAACTGATAATGCAAGATGAAATTTACTGCAAAAAAAGGACCTTGCACAGGTTTATGTCTGTCACCCAAGATACCTGGAAATGTTACCGCATGTATTTTTTGTAAGCATCCCAGTCTTCTGGTGTATCATTGTTCGGAGGAAACAGCAGTGGACATGTTGTTGATGGGGCTGCAGGTTTTGCAAGTGCAGTTGTTAAACTGGAAATAGCACTGCCTCTCCAGGAATTAAACTCAAAGAACCAATGACGGAAGCACTGCCTCTCCAGGAATTAAACTCAAAGAACCAATGACGGAAGTGAAACGTGGAGCTGAATCTCATTCTCAAGTGTTCTGACCCAAGAACACTCTAAACTATTGCTCAAACAGTACAAGCACATGGAAGACAAGGTACAATACAATTATCAATACACAAGTGGCCAGAGGAGCCTTGCGCTCCGGCCTATATGGACATTAGATCCAACAGGGGGCACGGCTGGCAAGCTGCGCATGCACTGCTGTCGTATTAGCAGGCCAGATGGCCTCTAGTGACCAAATCAAGCACAAACTTTACACACAAACTGTGAAGTGGCGCTCACACACACAAAATTGGTAGTTACAGTACTGTTAAAATAACTACAAGAAAACAGTTATTATCACAAAGTCTAATTTCCTTGTTAGGAAAATTAAATTTATCAATAGATACAGCTTGAGAACCCTGTAGCCCTGGAGGCTTTCGATCCTAGTGTATTTCACATGTTCATTACCATCTTCTTCATTTTTTTCTTTACTGTACTTTTTATTAAATCATGTCTCTTCATTTACCATATTCATATTTCAATAATTTGTTACATAGGTAGAGGACCACCATTTAATGCCATAAATTGCTTTTTTCCTCCAGAAATCAGAAAAACCACATGTTATGTCTCTCTTAATTTTTCCTTATCCCTTACAGTGACCATTCCTTGTTGACAGCATGGGGAGATCGTGCCCTCTGCAACAAGATTATGTTCTGGGAGAAAGGGGAAGGGGTGGTTCACAGGCCATTCTTATACTGACATGCAATCTCATATACAGCTATTACAGTGTTACTAGGAAATGAGTGACTAATAACCCCATTGTTAAATCTGATTAATCCAAATTCTTTCACTACAGTTTTAAGAATTTTTGTGAAGCATCTTTTCAGTGGAGAAAGAGTAGTAATGCAAAAATTTTTTAAATTCAATTGCAGACAACCATATCACCAGTGTGACATTTAATATGCTCTGACAGATTGTTGAGTTCTTACATAGCCTTGTATATTAGTCCTTTCTGTGTTAATTTATTGATATATTTAGGGAGATTGTATTTGATCCTAGTGTGACATTGTAACATACTCATATAACACAGTTTTTTTTTTGGTTGTTGTTGGGAAAGAGAAATGAGGATGTATTGAGGATGTATATGTTGTAAAGCATTTTTCAAAGTACGAAATTCTGTTATTAAGGTGACTCTGCTGGATATTCTAGAACAAGCAACCAGTATAATTTTTGCGACATGCTTCAGTATGCTAAAAACTCAAGCACCGCAAGTCCAACTTCCCCAATAAATGTTCTATATCACCTGTCTCAGGAATCACGCGTACTGAAAATGTGACTGACCTAAGACATTATATTAATAGTAGGATATGGATTTTCCAGATAATGTAACTCTTTCTACTTCAAATTATTCATCGATAATAGTAGACTATTCTTATACCTCTTGAAGTTTAAGAAGCTCTGAATTATGTATACTGACTCTCATCAGATATTTTAATAACTACTTTTCAGTAAGAAAACTGCTACTAGTTTTTATTCCTATGCTTGTATTAACTGTAAAAAGGACAAAATTGGCACATTCTGACAATGCAAATGAAATTTTTTACATATATGAGAAACAATAGAGGATCCAAAATATAACTCTGTGGTGTGCCGTGTTTGATTCGCTTTCAAGATTACAACATTCAAACCTGCATTTGGCCATCCTGATTTAGGTCACTCCAGCCAAGTGTCAGGATGGTTGCTTTGAAAGGGCATGGCTGCGTTCCTTCCCCATCCTTCCCTAATCTGATGAGACCGATAACCTCGCCTTTTGATCTCCTCCCCCATTTCAACCCAGTCCAACCTGTCTGATTGGTTCACATTCTGAGTGTATATTTAAACATAAACAACATGGAACTGAAGCATTTTGTTTTCTTCCATGCATATAAGACAAAATGAAACTAATATGCCTACTATTCCATAATATCTAAAACATTACATCTGTATCTACTTGTACACTCTGCAAGCTACTGTCTTTTGCATTGTGGATGTTACATTGTATTTTTGATTTTCTGTTTTGTCCATTTGCACATTGAGCAAGGGAAAAGTGACTATATAGGCCTCTGTATATGCCCTAAAATCTCTCTTATTCTCATGACAGCTACATATGATATAAGGTGGTGTCAGCATAATAGTCATGCAGTCTTCTTGGAATATGAATTGTCGAAATTAATGCATTGTGGCTTCACAATTTTTCATCAAAGATTTCCATTTAAGTTCCCTTAGCATTACTGTTGCACTTTCATATTGACTCTGCCAACCTGTGGTGTATCCTAGCCTAATGTCTCAGAATTTGTTTGATGCCCATCGTCATGCCTACTTGAAAAGGACTCTCAACACAGCAACAGTACTCTAGATTTGGTCACACTAGCATCTTATAGGTGATTTGGTTTACAGACATGTTGCATTCTCCCAGAATCTTTCCAACAAATTGAAGTTTTTCATTTGCGTTCCTGACTGAATACTGATTTTCTGTAACTGTCCCATTTCATATCACATCCTAGTATTTCTCCTAAATACTTGTACAGTGTGTTGTGTTAAAGATGTTCTCCACTAAGCTTCTAGTCTGATGTTATTTGGTCCTTTCCCTTTGTTATAGGCATTATGTCACATATATTCCCATTTAAAGCGAGCTGCAATTCATTTCACCATGTGGATCTTTTGTGCAAGTCTATCTGCAGTAGAACAGTGCCCATCTGCTATAACTTACCAAGTTCTGTCAGTCAAATATTCATCAAGCTAATCACATATATGCTCAGAGGTACTCTGTATGATTGTATCTTGGCTATGATGAGACGTCATGATTTACACGATCCGAAACAATACACAAATAAATGAATACTCTCAATCTTTATAAATTTTGGTTAATTGATTCTAGTATATCATCTACACAGCCAATTCAGTTGACAATCAAGTTTGAAATCCAAATTATATGCTACTTTATTTTTTTAAAGTAGGAGTTATATAAGTTCTGTTGTACACTGTATTTTCAAATACTGTCTCTCATGAGATGGATCAGTAAGTCTTTATCAATGTTTTATCACCTTTTTTGTGAAGTGGCTTGATAATGGCATATTTAAATGTGTTTGGGAAGACGTTGCTATGAAAAGATTCATTATTTAAGTAAATTAAAACATTACAGCGTTCAGCTGAACTGATTTTATTTTACCACTAATTACAATGTAATCACTAGGCTAAGCATTTAGTTTTAAGAGATTTGAAAACTTATTTTGGAGATGTAGCAAATAGTTGAATTTTATCAAACTTGTTTTGGAATGCTGAAACTGTAGGCTACCTAAAAAGTATGTTGTCAGGCTTAATTTGTCTCCTACACACAGAAAAAAGTCATTAAAAGTATCTGCAATTTTGGGAACTATCG
This sequence comes from Schistocerca nitens, assembly GCF_023898315.1. Classification (NCBI taxonomy): domain Eukaryota; kingdom Metazoa; phylum Arthropoda; class Insecta; order Orthoptera; family Acrididae; genus Schistocerca; species Schistocerca nitens. The sequence continues at coordinate 708,260,150 of NC_064614.1, read as the reverse complement.
TTGATCACTTCATTGTTTATCTCATTTCCTCACTAATTTTTCCTGTCCCATTTTTGTACACTGTTCCAAATAGGTCTTACTTGTTGCCAGAGGAGCTTATTTTTTTCTTGAATAGGATACTTTATGATGATCTGACGGCTTGGCTTGTAATTTTACAAACAATTTGTAACGTGATATAAGCCCATTATCAACTGTGTCCCTTGATGCTAAGTAAACTCTTCTGATAGTCTGAGTAATATTCTGATACCCGACAAAAAGTTTGAAGTGATAAATTGAAGCAGATAGTCTGAATATAAGAAGTCAGTAACAAGTAGTGAAAAGAAATAATAAATTATCGAAACTTGTCAAATGTAAAGCTGGACATGTTTTTACAGTAGGTTTAATCCTGTAATAAAGGGTGTACATAAAGTCCGGGAACACTTTCAATTATTTATTGCATAAGAAACAAATACTGTACAGATATCACACACATGTCATTTTGAAGAGAAACCCTGAAATTTTTTAATGTATACCGCCAAAGCGTAGTTTGGTAATTTGCCGATAGTCAGCGCTAGTTGCAAACATGGCGAGTTCAGGTGTGGAGCGAGCATTCTGTGTGTAGGAGTTCGACAAAAACAAGTGTGCTACAGCTGTTGACGTGTGTTTAGAACCATGTACGGTAAGAAACCACCAACAAGGGAGGCCATTTACCTCTGGCACAAAAATTAATTACGATGGGTTGCTTGTGCCCAGCAAAGAGAAGTGGATGACCCAGTGTGAGTGAAGTGAATGTGGAGCGCGTACGAGATTACCGTATTAATGTCTGCCGGGTCACTCCTGGTTCGCATATTGAATGTGTGTGTGTCTATATATATATATATATTACAAACTTTCAGAGTTACTCTTCAAAATGCAATATGTATGACATCTGTACAATGTTAAGTTCTTGTGCAATAAATAATTGAAAGTGTTCCCAGATGTTGTATACACCCTTTTATGTGCTAAGAAAAGACTCTTGTTTTTTGATTTATTGCTTTACAACTGCTGAGCTATGACTATTTAAGACATATGACTCTTCAGATGTAATATATTCACTTTTCTTATTAAACAGGAATTGTCAAAATCATTACTTTCATGATGGTACACTGCTGCAGTATGTGGTGGCCACCAGCAGAGTCCATTAGTGGCTTTATTAACTTGGCAGTTTTCATGCTATTTAGTGGATTGACAATATGTAATTTCCTAAATGCCATTTTTGATGGCCCAGGATACCTACCACCAAACTGGCAACCAGTGAGTAATCTACTCAACAGTTTCTTTACTGTAGATGTAAATTAATTGGGACTTCAATGTAATTATCTTCACATTTGTTATGGTGAAATGCACTGAAACACACTATGCTGGTTTATGACCAAATGTAACCAGTAATTATCATTAAATGTAACCAGTAATTATCATTAAATGTAACCAGGTATATGTATTGAACAAATTATTATTATTGAATCTTTATCAGATTAAGTAGTGTTAGTAAGGTCAGTTTTGGGTCAACCTTGTTTTGTCATGAGCTAGTGTCACTTAAAACTCATTCAGAATCAGTGTTGTTAATTAGTTTTGTACATTAACTGAAGACTTTGTTTTTTTCTCTTTTGATGGTGGATAGGAGAATCCAGACGATTCGGAATACCTGCAGTTCTGTAATGTGTGTCATGGTTATAAAGCTCCAAGATCTCACCATTGTGGGAAATGTAAGTATATGGGTTTTGCTGGGAGCCAGGAAAGTTTCTTTGGCACTGGTTTTTATCTTGAGCATTTCTTAAAATGCATGGTTGGAAGCAAAAGTAAACAACTTTAAAATGTTTGTATTGCTGTCGGCTGCCAACTGAATGCAGACATTTACATAACACAGTATTTTGACAAGAGTACCATGTCATCATCTTCAGGTGATACTGTAGAATGAGCAGCTTTGCTACATTGTGCATCCTTTATAGTCTTAATATTCCCTACCCCCTTCCTCACTGCAGGGCCGAGCATCGTGTCAGGTGGTGTGGTGGAGGGGATGCACTCACTGAATGCTGGGTGTGAACTCTGCTCCCTTAGTGCTTCTGTCATCCCGGTGGGTTCGGAAATAATTCTCAGTCAAGAGTGTGACTGCAGTTGATTGAGTACTGGGTTCAGTGCTGCACTGAGAGTGAAACGGCTATCTCTAAGGATCAGGCTATAGAAAGCTTGCATGTAAACAGGTTCTGTTAGAACACAATCGCAAAATGATGAAGGCTGTTGTAGCTCTTCTGTTTGTTCATATTTCAATTTTATTCATATCTCATGGAGTTCCTTGCAGCTGTACGATCTGCAAACACAGATTTGGTTGGTTGCTTGAGTTCAGTATGTCTCCCGTGCTCCTGGCACCTGTCATCTTCTGTCTGCACAGTCTGCCCAATTTATACCTTATCATATTTGAATGGAATGTGATAGACATGCAGTTTATGGTACCCCAAGTCATCCTTCACCAAACATAATAATGCATGTGTGTTTGGAAGTTGTCAGAGAAAGCATTTAATGTCATGTCGAGTCAAAATTGTCAGTTTTGTTCGATACTTTGCCGACTTATGATGGATACACCATTGTCTTAACCATATTGTTGTGTTCTATTTGCTCGGCCTGCACCTTCTGCCTGAAAGTCATATGTCTCCCTCCGTACCCATTCTCCTTGAATGCATCCTTAGTCTGCAGTATCTTGACTCAGTGTAACATTAAATGCCTTTTCCGTCCACCTCTGAAAGTTTGTGCCCTATTAGGTACAGTGATGGGGTTTCATAAACTGGGTTTCTACTGTAGTCCATCCAAGTTGGTGGGGCAGACATGAGCAGACTGTGCAGACAATCAAAGAAATGTGCCGGAAGCACAGGAGACACACCAAACTCAAGCAACCGAGAAAATCTGTGGTTGCGGAACATTATGTTGCTACAAGGGATTGAATGAAATATGAACAAATGGAGTTGCGAAGATAGACTATGTTCATTGTGGGTCTGTATTCTAAAGGAGGCTGTTGAAATACAAGTGACTGATAGCTTGATGAATAAAGGCAGTGGCTTTACTCTCAGTAAAATATGGGAAGGCAAGTCTTTTCATTGTGAGGATGCTCCGCCTGTCCTCTTATTACCAGAGTTATTAACACATCACAGAGTTATGATTTCATTCATAGGCAGTATTTTTGCAGTAAGGTGATATATATTTTTGCAATATGAAATTGTCATCACTGTGACAGATTAATCTGTCATGAGTGGAACTCTACAAACTTTAGGAAAATATAATTTATTAGAAAATGGCAGTAGAGGCTTTTTATCGCATGCATATCTATTTTAGTATACCTTAATTATATAAAAGCACATAAAAAGTATTTGTTCAGTGCTGCTAGTGCATCAAATTGACATTTATATAAGTGTGATTAATTCACTATAAAAAAAAATCTGTGGTTGTAATTATTGCATACAGTGTGTACGTTTGGTGATATGTCATGGCATTATGCTTCATTAATGAAGATATTTATATCTGCTTATATGTGCTATAAGCCAATATTTAGTATTTTTTGTAGTATGCTTCTAGTACTTTACATACCTGTTTGACCATTTTCTACTGATGAATTTTTTCCTAAATTTCAATATAAAATTGTGAAGTTGACAACTGTATTTCATTTTGAGAAAACATCACAAACTCCCTCTGTTCCCTTTAGTCAGTAGTGGAAATGTACCCAAAAGAGAGAATGATTTATAACATTCAAGACACTGTCGTAAACATTCAGAACCAAGGGAAAGCAGTATACTTGTTGGATCTCGTGAAATGGGAATCAGGGGCAGTGACATAGGGATGCAGGAGCCAAAGATGCATGTTGGGATAGCACAGAATAAGATCATCCGGTCCTCTTCATGCTCTTATCATACTAATGAGAAGAAAAGATGTGAGTATGCGAAGAAGAGCATTTTCTAGTAATGATCAACAAGCTGTAATCAATAAATCACAGCATTTGACCACAATACTTGTTCTGCCAGCCACAGAGATGGATGGAAGTGGTGATGTCCAAACTGATAAATGACCTTTTCCCACAATCTGCAGCTACCCTTTTAGACAAAATGATCCTCCAGTATACAGTGTGTGCAATATAACCTGGTATTTTAGCTAAATGTGTTTTATTTTGTAACAAAGAGTGGCCTTTAGATTTTCCAAAGATTTGTCATCAGTTTTAGCTGACAACACTATTATTGTAAAAGTTTCAAAATTTTATCTTTTGTGGGCCCTGCTCTTATGGAATGTTTTTTATAAAGTGAACAACTAGTCACAATTAGTCAGTAGTGTGATTTTACCTCTCGTATTTTCTCAGGTATGATCTTTTTTACTATGAACATGTAGTCAAACGAACATAAAACCAAGATGTTAAAAAGTTTTTAATGTAATTTGTGAGCAGTCAGTTTTAACTATTTTTTAATGGCCTTGCTCCTTTTCAAAGGTGTAATGGGGAGGACTCATTGCGTTTTCCCTCTGATACACATTTTTCTTACTATCCATTTTCATAGTATTGTATTCTATGTAATTGCTCTCCATCATTCGTAACAGCGTGCATTGTCAATTTTAACTTCCAACCATTCAAAGGGATGCTGTGGAGCGATGCCAACCTCTCATCACCACCACTATCACAGTAGGATTACTTGTGAATGGTTACTTTGTGCATTTCACGAAATTCATACATTTATAATCAGCAAGGGCACTCATAACCATGTTGTTGAGCATCTTAAAATCGTCAACAACATTAGCATAATCATACTCCTTGGATTTTGTCCCATCTATAAAGGTGTGCCTATCTGTAGATATTTGGGTTAGTGAACAAGTATTGCTTCTGAATTACTATTTTAGTAATCCTAATGCACCATATTGTGTGATTGTATTTTAATCCTCAAATTTTATCTTTTGACTGTACTACCTTAGTGTATCTTCTGTTTCATGTTAGATGCTATATTATTGACTGATAAAATTATTTAACTGGATGGATAAAAATCTACTCATCAAGTTGCGGCAGAACACACACACAAGATTGTTGTGATTGACAAGCTTTCGGAGCCAGTGGCTCCTTCTTCAGGCAGAAGGGTTGAAAGGGAAGGAAGAAGGGTGAAGGAAAAGGACTGGAGAGGTCTAGGAAAAGGGGTAAATTTTGGGAAAGTCGCGCAGAACTGCAGGTCAGGGGAGACTTCCCGTACAAGATGAGAAGGATGGCCAACCACAACAATCTTTTAGTTTTATCATTACCAGATTATTGACTGAGTGGTGGAAATTTTGGTTTATTAGTAATTGTGACGGAAACGGTTTTGTTGTATATAGATAGTGAAAACTGGATGATGCTTACTTGTATTTTTAAATTTTTAATGTTAACAATGAAAAGGATAGTTGCTACTCACCATGTAGCAGAGATGCGGAGTTGTAGATAGGCATAACAAAAAGACTGTAACACTGTGTGTGTTTTTTGTCTATTTTTGACAAAGGCCTTGTTCGCCGAAAGCTTATTGTGTGACAGCCTTTTTGTTGTGCCTGCCTGTCACTTAGCATCTCTGCTATATGGTGACTAGCAATTATCCTTTTCATAATATTGTTACATTCAATCCTGTATTTTCCATTGTTTAAAATTTTAAATGTGCATTACACCTCAGCTATTTAATTTTAAAAAGTTGGAGCCAGTATGTTTCAGATTTATTTCTTCAGCATTAAATTAATTTCTTCCTAACCCAAAGTAATTTTCCTAGCAATTCAGTACTTACAAATCTTTGAAGTCAGTATGATTGTTAATTGCCAAAGTTACTCCACAAAGTCGTAGTGTAATTTAACTGTTAATTTTCAATTATACCAAGCGTCTTTCTCATTGTGTGTTGTTACTTTGTCATTCCCAACTCTGTGACTATAAAAGAAAAATGTAAGAAGAATATTTCATATTTTAGATATTTAAACTTAAAATGACTATTTCTGTATCCTTAAAGAGAAAAAAATTGGAATTTCTGTTATTGACAGGTGGTCACTGTGTGATGAAGATGGATCATCACTGTCCATGGATCAACAATTGTGTGGGACATCGTAACCATGGGTATTTTACTGCCTTTTTATTTTTTGCTGTATGTGGCTGCTTGCAAGCAAGCATTGAGCTGACATGCTGTTTGTACAGAGCACTTAATCGGGTAAGTATACTGGACCCCTATTATCAAGCAGATGAGATCTTTTTTATGCTTGTTTAAGTTTCAAAATGTATCAGTTTTGACATGTGGGAAGTTATTTAACAGTGTAAATGGTCAGAATCAATTTATTAAATTAATAGAATAACTGTGCACTATTATTAAGAGAAATTTTTCTTCTTGTTGCTTTCTGCCTGTGTAACGTCTGTCTTCTATCAGAAAAACGAAGAGCTTTGAACAACATATATATGCTTATATTAGCTCCTCATTGCTTGTAAACAGGCACAGCCTGAGGTTTGATGAACTGCTATAGATTGAAAATTGTAATGGTGTGACCATGATTGTGTAAAGATAAAAGTTAATTTTTACTAAAAGTAAAAACAGCAACTAGCTACCAATAATAATGCAATTTATTAAGAAGAAATAGTGCTCTCCTCATGGCATCGAGGCCGTCCTGTCCCAAAGGTCCTGGACGGTTCTGAAAAGCTTATAGCGTTCATTTCCAAAACCTTAATTATAAGGCTCAGGAACATTATTTGCAAATAGAAAAGGAAATGGTGGCTATCACATATGAAGTGCTTAAGTACTATATTTTTTGTTTGGGAATAGTACAAGCCTTTGTGGTCTTGGTTGGGCCCAAGGCTAAACTTTCAGAACAAACAGCTCACGATCTTCATTATTGTATCTTACACTTTTCAAATTACCAGCACTTGATACATTACTGCCCACCCCATCAACATTCTAAGGCATACTCCCCATGTGTCCAGATTTCAAATTTGACAGACAGGAAAGTGTTGTTTTCAGATTGACTGCCACAAAGAGCAGTACTTAAAGGCTTTCCGATAAAATTCAGAAGAGAGTTAGTTGGACTGTCCTCAGGGGCTCAGCATTTCTTTGCTGGGCACAGGTTTGGCAACCCCAGAGGTCCTGAGCTGGGGACTGCTAAGCACCGCCAGTCCTCTGTTGCCCTAAGCTTTGGGGATGCTTCAGCGACCACTTTGGAATGTTGTGTGTCAGAGAACAGGCATCTTGACTTGACCCCTGGATTGTGAAGAAGGTAAAAACCTCTATGAAAATCCTCTTAATTTCAAGGTATGCTGCACGTTGATGAGGTGCGTGGCTTATGAGGTGGAACAGTCGTTAGTGGGCAACCTCTGGGGAACCTGCTGCACCTCAGTTGTATAAGGCTTACCTAGGCATGTGTGCTCTGTCTAGGTGGACTTTCTATTTCCCTGGTTGTTTCTGGATCCTTCTAAGTTTTCTGTTCCACCTCCCAGCAGAATGCGTGGGCTGCTGGTAGGTACTAATACCCAATCAAATAGGAGGGCTTGTGCAGCCAGTCCTTTTGACTCAGGGATATTAAAGAATTCAAGCGGGTTCAGTAACAGAATGCATGCTGCTGGTCAGAGAGGTTTTTATTGGCTGCGTGGAAAGAGGGGGGTTTCGAAAAAGTATCACCTTTTTACATACAAAAGGGTTAGATGCGATTGCTGGTAATTTAAAATCAGTTAAGTCGTCGTGAAATGGCACACTGTTGGTGGAATCATCTAATTCTTTTGGATACACACACTCATTTCTGCACTGCTACCGTGTCATTCTCAGCCATTGACATCTCTTTCTGCTCTCCTGCCCTCGTAGACTGTTCAGTGGGAGGTCACTAATGACCTTCATCCCAGTGACCACTTCAGACTCTGCATTCACGTGCTGGTTGTTAAAGCTCTCCAACTTTACCATGCACTGGTCTTGTGTCCAGACTAGCTTATGGTAGTCAGGTTTATGGCTTAGCGGCTCCTTCCACTCTGCAACTACTTGAGCCTGTTCTCCATTGTGGGGTGCCTATGGCTATTAGTATCTTTCGCACTAGTCCCATTGACAGTCTCCTCACAGAAGAGGGTAGTCCTCCTCTACAGATACAACAGAGCCAACTCCTGGTTTCTTACGCAGTTGCTATTTGCCAGCTCCCTGACTATCCCGTGTACCCTGTCCTCTTTTCAAATGAAGGATGTCACCCTCCTGACAACCACCCACAGGTGGTGTTGCCGGTTGACATGCATCTCACTTCCCTCTGTCGGGATCTCTGTATCCATTCACTGGAATGCATCTACATCTACATCTACATTCATACTCCGCAAGCCACCCAACGGTGTGTGGCGGAGGGCACTTTACGTGCCACTGTCATTACCTCCCTTTCCTGTTCCAGTTGCGTATGGTTCGCGGGAAGAACGACTGTCTGAAAGCCTCCGTGTGCGCTCTAATCTCTCTAATTTTACATTCGTGATCTCCTCGGGAGGTATAAGTAGGGGGAAGCAATATACTCGATACCTCATCCAGAAACGCACCCTCTCGAAACCTGGCGAGCAAGCTACACCGCGATGCAGAGCGCCTCTCTTCCAGAGTCTGCCACTTGAATTTGCTAAACATGTCCGTAACGCTATCACGGTTACCAAATAACCCTGTGACGAAACGCGCCGCTCTTCTTTGGATCTTCTCTATCTCCTCCGTCAACCCGATCTGGTACGGATCCCACACTGATGAGCAATACTCAAGTATAGGTCGAACGAGTGTTTTGTAAGCCACCTCCTTTGTTGATGGACTACATTTTCTAAGCACTCTCCCAATGAATCTCAACCTGGCACCCGCCTTACCAACAATTAATTTTATATGATCATTCCACTTCAAATCGTTCCGCACGCATACTCCCAGATATTTTACAGAAGTAACTGCTACCAGTGTTTGTTCCGCTATCATATAATCATACAATAAAGGATCCTTCTTTCTATGTATTCGCAATACATTACATTTGTCTATGTTAAGGGACAGTTGCCACTCCCTGCACCAAGTGCCTATCCGCTGCAGATCTTCCTGCATTTCGCTACAATTTTCTAATGCTGCAACTTCTCTGTATACTACAGCATCAACCGCGAAAAGCCGCATGGAACTTCCGACACTATCTACTAGGTCATTTATATATATTGTGAAAAGCAATGGTCCCATAACACTTCCCTGTGGCATGCCAGAGGTTATTTTAACGTCTGTAGATGTCTCTCCATTGATAACAACATGCTGTGTTCTGTTTGCTAAAAACTCTTCAATCCAGCCACACAGCTGGTCTGATATTCCGTAGGCTCTTACTTTGTTTATCAGGCGACAGTGCGGAACTGTATCGAACACCTTCCGGAAGTCAAGAAAAATAGCATCTACCTGGGAGCCTGTATCTAATATTTTCTGAGTCTCATGAACAAATAACGCGAGTTGGGTCTCACACGATCGCTGTTTCCGGAATCCATGTTGATTCCTACATAGTAGATTCTGGGTTTCCAAAAACGACATGATAATCGAGCAAAAAACATGTTCTAAAATTCTACAACAAATCGACGTCAGAGATATAGGTCTATAGTTTTGCGCATCTGCTCGACGACCCTTCTTGAAGACTGGGACTACCTGTGCTCTTTTCCAATCATTTGGAACCCTCCGTTCCTCTAGAGACTTGCGGTACACGGCTGTTAGAAGGGGGGCAAGTTCTTTCGCGTACTCTGTGTAGAATCGAATTGGTATCCCGTCAGGTCCAGTGGACTTTCCTCTGTTGAGTGATTTCAATTGCTTTTCTATTCCTTGGACACTTATTTCGATGTCAGCCATTTTTTCGTTTGTGCGAGGATTTAGAGAAGGAACTGCAGTGCGGTCTTCCTCTGTGAAACAGCTTTGGAAAAAGGTGTTTAGTATTTCAGCTTTACGCGTGTCGTCCTCTGTTTCAATGCCATCATCATCCCGGAGTGTCTGGATATGCTGTTTCGAGCCACTTACTGATTTAACGTAAGACCAGAACTTCCTAGGATTTTCTGTCAAGTCTGTACATAGGATTTTACTTTCGAATTCACTGAACGCTTCTCGCATAGCCCTCCTTACGCTAACTTTGACATCGCTTAGCTTCTGTTTGTCTGAGAGGTTTTGGCTGCGTTTAAACTTGGAGTGAAGCTCTCTTTGCCTTCGCAGTAGTTTCCTAACTTTGTTGTTGTACCACGGTGGGTTTTTCCTGTCCCTCACAGTTTTACTCGGCACGTACCTGTCTAAAACGCATTTTACGATTGCCTTGAACTTTTTCCATAAACACTCAACATTGTCAGTGTCGGAACAGAAATTTTCGTTTTGATCTGTTAGGTAGTCTGAAATCTGCCTTCTATTACTCTTGCTAAACAGATAAACCTTCCTCCCTTTTTTTATATTCCTATTAACTTCCATATTCAGGGATGCTACAACGGCCTTATGATCACTGATTCCCTGTTCTGCACTTACGGAGTCGAAAAGTTCGGGTCTATTTGTTATCAGTAGGTCCAAGATGTTATCTCCACGAGTCGGTTCTCTGTTTAATTGCTCGAGGTAATTTTCGGATAGTGCACTCAGTATAATGTCACTCGATGCTCTGTCCCTACCACCCGTCCTAAACATCTGAGTGTCCCAGTCTATATCTGGTAAATTGAAATCTCCACCTAAGACTATAACATGCTGAGGAAATTTATGTGAAATGTATTCCAAGTTTTCTCTCAGTTGTTCTGCCACTAACGCTGCTGAGTCGGGAGGTCGGTAAAAGGAGCCAATTATTAACCCAGCTCGGTTGTTGAGTGTAACCTCCACCCATAATAATTCACAGGAACTATCCACTTCTACTTCACTACAGGATAAACTACTACTAACAGCGACGAACACTCCACCACCGGTTGCATGCAATCTATCCTTCCTAAACACCGTCTGTACCTTTGTAAAAATTTCGGCAGAATTTATCTCTGGCTTCAGCCAGCTTTCTGTACCTATAACGATTTCAGCTTCGGTGCTTTCTATCAGCGCTTGAAGTTCCGGTACTTTACCAACGCAGCTTCTACAGTTGACAATTACAATACCGATTGCTGCTTGGTCCCCGCATGTCCTGACTTTGCCCCGCACCCGTTGAGGCTGTTGCCCTTTCTGTACTTGCCCAAGGCCATCTAACCTAAATAACCGCCCAGTCCACGCCACACAACCCCTGCTACCCGTGTAGCCGCTTGCTGCGTGTAGTGGACTCCTGACCTATCCAGCGGAACCCGAAACCCCACCACCCTATGGCGCAAGTCGAGGAATCTGCAGCCCACATGGTCGCAGAACCGTCTCAGCCTCTGATTCAGACCCTCCACTCGGCTCTGTACCAAAGGTCCGCAGTCAGTCCTGTCGACGATGCTGCAGATGGTGAGCTCTGCTTTCATCCCGCTGGCGAGACTGGCAGTCTTCACCAAATCGGATAGCCGCCGGAAGCCAGAGAGGATTTCCTCCGATCCATAGCGACACACATCATTGGTGCCGACATGAGTGACCACCTGCAGATGGGTGCACCCTGTACCCTTCATGGCATCCGGAAGGACCCTTTCCACATCTGGAATGACTCCCCCCGGTATGCACACGGAGTGCACATTGGTTTTCTTCCCCTCTCTTGCTGCCATTTCCCTAAGGGGCCCCATTACGCGCCTGACGTTGGAGCTCCCAACTACCAGTAAGCCCACCCTCTGCGACCGCCCGGATCTTGCAGACTGAGGGGCAACCTCTGGAACAGGACAGGCAGCCATGTCAGGCCGAAGATCAGTATCAGCCTGAGACAGAGCCTGAAACCGGTTCTTCAGACAAACTGGAGAGGCCTTCCGTTCAGCCCTCCGGAATGTCTTTCGCCCCCTGCCACACCTTGAGACGACCTCCCACTCTACCACAGGTGAGGGATCAGCCTCAATGCGGGCAGTATCCCGGGCAACCACAGTCTTAGTCCGATCGGGGGATGCGAGGGACGAGCTGGCCGTCCCCGACAAACTCCCATCCGGACCCCAACAGTGATGCCCATTGGCAACAGCCTCAAGCTGTGTGACCGAAGCCAACACTGCCTGAAGCTGGGAGCGAAGGGATGCCAACTCAGCCTGCATCCGAACACAGCAGTTGCAGTCCCTATCCATGCTAAAAACTGTTTTGCAAAGAACGTCTGAACTAATCTACAACCCATATACGAGGGCCGTTCAGAAAGTAACCTCCGGTTGATTTAAAAAAATACACCAAGTTAAATAAAAATATTTTAATATATACATCTTACAACTACAACTTTGCACTATTTTTCTACATAGTCCCCATAGCGATTGAGGCACTTATCGTACCTCTTCACAAGCTTTGAAATTCCTTCTGCATAAAAATCACCCGCTTGTGCCTGGAGCCAGCCTGTGACCGCATCTTTGAGCTCTTCGTCGTCATCAAACCGCTGTGACCCGAGCCATTTCTTCAAATGCATGAAGAGGTGATAATCACTTGGCGCCAGGTCTGGGCTGTAAGGTGGATGGTTGATAACGTCCCACTTGAAGGACTCAAGAAGGGCCGTTGTTCTGCGAGCAGAGTGAGGACGGGCGTTATCGTGCAAAAAAAGGATACCAGAAGTCAGCATACCACGGCGTTTGTTCTGTATAGCCCGTCGTAACTTTTTTATTGTTTCACAGTACACGTCTTGATTAATGGTCGTACCACGTTCCATGAATTCAACCAACAACACCCCTTTGGCATCCCAAAACACCGTTGCCATCAGTTTTCTGGCAGAAAAATCTTGCGAGGCTTTTCTTGGTTTGGTAGGCGAATTTGAATGTGCCCACATCTTTGATTGTTCTTTTGTCTCAGGGTTCACGTACTTAATCCAGGTTTCGTCACCGGTCACGATTCTGTTTAACAATGGTTCTCCTTCGTCCTCATAACGTGACAGAAAGTCTAATGCAGAGGCCATCCTTTGAGTTTTGTGGTGGTCGGTAAGAATTTTGGGCACCCATCGTGCACAGAACTTACGGTAACCCAATCTTGCTGTCACTATCTCGTACAAGAGAGTCTTAGAAATCTGTGGAAAACCAGTAGACAACTCCGACATTGAGAAACGTCGATTTTCACGAACTTTTGCATCAACTGTCTGAACGAGTTCGTCAGTCACCAATGATGGTCTACCACTCCTCTCTTCATCATGAACGTTTTCTCGTCCGCTTTTAAATAAACGTACCCATTCACGGACAACTCCTTCACTCATAACTCTTGGTCCGTACACGGCACAAAGCTCACGATGAATAGCTGCTGCAGAATATCCTTTGGCTGTAAAAAACCTTATGACAGCACGCACTTCACATTTGGCGGGGTTTTCTATTGCAGCACACATTTCAAACTGCCACAAAAACTAAACTAGCGCAGGTACGACGTTCACTCGACCACGGCTTGATGCCGACTGACCTGTTGAGTGCGTGAATGCACAGATGGCGTCGCTACTCCCCTCACAACCCGCACTGTGACCAATCGGAGGTTACTTTCTGAACCGCCCTCGTATTTTCTTTCACACTCCCTCTTGGATGGTGCCTAGATCATGGATTAGGACCTACCTATTCCAAGGTCCTAAGGTCTCTATCACTCCAATGGTTTTCTGGAGTCTTGTACGTGCCATCCGTGCAGAGTTCCAGGATTCCATGATCTTCTACACTGCCGAGAACGTGAGAGGTAATTTCACGTCTTCTACTGTCGTAGAACACCATTTATTGCTGGAAACATACAGTGTGTCCACGGCAGAGCTTCTACCCATTCACAGAGCCCTCCATTTTGTTTCTCAGGCCTCCCTCCACAGTGTTTTAATTTGTTCCGGCTCAATGAGCAGCCTGCAGGCTATTGAACGATGCTACTCTCATCACCCTGTGGTATCTTCTATCCATGACCTTTTCTCTGCCCTTGGCTGTGCTGCCTGCTCAGTTGTCTTTCTCTGGGTCCTAAGTCATGTGGGCATCCCAGGGAATGAACTGGCTTACCATTTGGGTAGAGAAGCAGATACTAAACCCCCCCTCCCAAATTTGCTTTCACGATTCCAGCTGCGGGTATGTGGATCTACGTCAAATCTCTCTTTGCCCAAAAATGGAATGCCATCTGGTGTGCTACTGTTCATAGTAATAAACTCCGCACAATCAAGGCATCTGCTGCAGTTTGTCACTCTTCCTTCTGCTCCTCTTGGAAGGAGTCTACTGTTTTATGCTGTGTATGCAATGTTCATACCACGCTCAACCATTGTTTCCTCCTCTGTAACAAACTGTCCACACAATGTGGCTGTGGAGTCAGACTGACAGAATCCCACATATTAGTGGAATGTCCCCTTCTTTTGGCCCTTCGTGCCAAGTATAGACTTCCAGATTCCTTAAATTTAATATTAGCAAACGATTCATGGATGGTTGAACTGGTCCTCAGTTTCCTCCATGAAAGTGGTTTTTATTTCCAGATTTAAGGTTTTGCTTTACTCCTGGAGCACAGACAGGGTGGTTGTGGTTGAGACCTCTGTTCATTTCTTCTCGGTCTGGGATCCCATGACCATTCCCCCATGGAAAGACCATTCTTTTTTTTTCCAGTTTTTAGATTTGGTCTCACCTTTTATGCCCTTTACTGTGTGTGTTTTAACTTCTTTATTTTATCATTTGACTCCCCTGACTGATCTGTCCACTTTTAGTGGACCCTCTTTCTTCTGTGAGTAACTTCAGAATTGCGGGACTGATGACCTCGCTGTTTGGTCCCATAAACCCTCTTAATTAAATCAGTCACAAAATGAATGACACTCAGTTCATAAGAGTTACTGATCTCGTGAATTTTCCAGGACTGCAAATGAAAACAATCGGTGGGACCACAACTTGAATTACACTGCTGGAAATCACTCGTAAGCGAGCCCGAGATTAATCACTTAGCCTAATGGTAGCACAGTCTGATAGAGTAGAAGTCAGCAGCAATAGGTGGAGCTCATTTTACTTGGATCCCAAGCAGGCCCAGTTATAACATGAACAGTCGAAATAGTAACTGGTGTAGTGCAGAGCCACCATCAGTACTTCAGTCTGCCGTGGAGGTGAACACATTAACTTGTGGATAGAAATGCAAACGGTGTGGTTGCTTGGCCTTAAATTGGCAGGTTTACGTGACATGCTGGCTGGAGAAGCTGGTTTGTTCCCCACTTATACTGACCCCATTAGATGTAGGCATACCATACTGTATCAACAGATTGATGCATCTGGTGGGATCAAAAGATATGTTATGCTTAATAAAATAGATAGATAGTGTTAATATGATTATGCTGACTTTACTGGGAAGTCATTGTGTGTGGAAATTTTCTGACAGATTATTCAGGTCGCGGATATGTAGAGTTAGTGATTTCTAGCTTCAAATTTCTTTTGGCAGTAAAGTTTCCACCAAGATTTGAAAGACATAGTGCATTGTTTTTAAAGATAAGTTTTTTTCAGCCATTTACATGTACCAGCAATAGTTATTGGTCCAAGACAGTCAAACTTTAACAGTAAAATGTGCTAGCCAGTTAGATACAGATCATAGAAGAAAAATGCATCACAGAATCATAAATAGTGATTCAGTCACAATATGTAGTGAGAAATTATGAGGGGAATACTGGGAATATTCATAAATAAGACAAAGTAAAAGGGAAGTTAAAGTTTGTTGTAAACGTATTCTGATAACAATGTGTGATCTTTTGTTCGCTCAACACAAACGAGAGTAAAGTTAAACTAAACAGGAGTAGGGACTGGGAGTGTGTAACTGCTGGGGTTAAAGTATCTTGTGCTAGGAACAGATAGGTCTTCGTAATTCAGAGAGATGATAGTAGCAAGAGTTGAAACTTCATTAGCGCCAGCATTGTAAAATTTTCAGTCTGCTGTAGAGTGAAGAACATGCATTATTTACAAATAATCAGGGAAACCATCCGAGAATAAAGCAAAAACAATTTGGAACATTATTGAATGAGAAATGGTGATTAGTTATTGTTAATACAGTGTACAGATTGTTTCTGTGAGTTGCTTATATTGCGTTGTGTTATTCCTTCACTTGTTCTGCTTTCATAAAAGTTCTCTTTCTTCATGGGTCTATGAGAAATCACAAAGAAATGAAGGAAAGTAAAAGCACATAGCCAGATCAATGAGTTGACTGATCCCACCAAGTATGAAAACCTATGACATAAATAAATGCGTCATATAGAGTGTCAAGTTTAAACTGTTTTTTCCTGCTTGTTGTCCAGTTGCCTTGGATACATCCCAGTACAGTTACATATAGTCCATTTACTTATTGATGTTTGTTATTTACGTGCTTATGCAATATTTGTGTAGTTGCTAGTTGCCCATTTTTATGGTCATAGTATTTACATGGAGCAATTTATTTATTTATTTTATTTGAGATACATATTCCATAGATCCAGTATGGCGTGATTACGCATGGATGTGGAACGAGTCAAAGCAGATACAATATAGATATCATACAATACAATACATACTGGTATATTACACATGATAGATGAATGATTCAAAATTGGTACAATACAATAATATAATCAAGATAATAAACAATACAATACAAAAATACAATAGTGATAAAAAACAATACAGATAACAATGACAAAGGAAATAATCTGAATTACTAGTCAAATTACTTATCTCTTTTGAAGAATTCATCTAAAGAGTAGAAACATTTTTCCAATAGAAATTCCTTTAGATTTTGTTTTAATAGCATTTTATTTTTTTTAAGACACTTTATATTACTTGGGAGTGCATTAAAATTTTTTGTACTTGTGTACTTTACCCGTTTTTGCACCAGAGAGAGATTTTTCCGTTCACAGTGCATACCACCTTTCTGCCTTGTGTTATAATGATGGTATGCCTCATTTGTTTCATATTAAGAGGAATTGAGAAGAGTGAAAGCCATGAGTGAGAGTAGATATTGTGAGGTAGTGGTTAATATACCTAACTATTCAAAGAGATTTCGACATGAGGTTCTTGGAGGGACACTACATATAATTCGGACTACTTTTTTCTGGCTTACAAAAATTTTTTTTGAAAGTGGTGAGTTGCCCCAAAAGATTATTCTATAGCACATCACCGAATGAAATTAGCCAAAATACGCAGACTTTGATACGTTGATGTCTCCAAGTTTGGAGATTATTCGGATGGCAAATGTTGCTGAGCTAAGCTTTTTTAGTGTTTGCTGTATGTCGAATTCCCAGTTGAGCCAGTTATCTATGTGAACGCCTAGGAACTTTGTGCACTGAACGCTCTGCAACTGTTGGCTCTCGTGTGCAATGTTAATCTCTTCTGGGCTTATGTAACTGGATTGGAACTGCATGTAATTTGTTTTACTGAGGTTTCTTGCTAGAGAATTTGCCGTGAACCAGTTCAGAGCATTTGCAAGTGCTTTGTCGGCATTTAACTCTACGTCAGTGGAGGTTTTGCTGGCTGTCACTATACTTGTGTCATCGGGAAACATTGTGATATTGCTAGCACTATTTGAGGACAGGGGTAGGTCATTAATATATATAATAAATAGGAGGGGACCAAGGATTGACCCTTGTGGATCTCCATGATGTACTGTTCCCCAGTCAGACTCTACCTCTCCTACTTGTAGATTGTTAACACCTAATACTATTTTTTGTTGTCTGTCTTCTAGCTATGATCTGAGCCAGTTACCCATTTGTCCACGGATTCCATATTGGGCTGCTTTTCCTAAAAGTATTGTGTGATCGACGCAGTCGAAAGCCTTAGTCAGGTCACAGAATATGCCAACGGGTAATTTTTTCTTGTCAAGGCATTCTAAAACATTATTTTTAAGTGTGTAAATTGCTTCGGATGTAGATATGCCTGACCTGAAACCAAATTGTTGTTTACTAATTAGTGCAAATTTTTCAAGGTGATTGACAATCCTGATGTATATTAATTTTTCAAAGCCTTTAGAAAATGCTGTTACAAGAGAGATAGGACGATAGTTGGAAGCATCTGTGGGATCACCTTTTTTGTAGAGGGGCTTCACAGTAACATACTTCATTCTGTCAGGGAAGATACCTTGATTTAGAGAGGAATTGAATATATGAGCTAGAACTTTAGAGAGTTGATTACAGCTGGCTTTTAGCAGTTTGCTGGAAATACTGTCTACACCCTCGAATTTTTACTTTTTATAGACACTATGTTTTTTTTTTTTTTTTTTTTTTTTTTTTTGCACAGTTATGGGGGCCATACCTATCATGTCTATAGAATTAGGTAAAAGTTCTTTCAGAGTTTTTATTACCTTTTCTGAAGAGCCTTTGCATGCTGTTTTCTGAGCAACAGTTAGAAAGTGCTCATTAAAGATTTTAGCTACAATATCTTGATTTTGAACTAGCTTACCTTCATTGTTAAGAGCAATATTTTGGGTCTTGTTGGGGTAATTTGCACCAGTCTCATTTCGTATCACTTCCCATATAGTTTTGGTTTTATTAGTGGAGTTATTAATTTTTGAGCACAGATACATACTTTTTGATTTCAGAATGACTTTGTTCAATATTTTACAGTATTTTTTATAGTTATTTCAAAGGTTAGGGTCATCTGATTTTTTTGAGGCAATGTACAACTCTCTCTCTCTTTTGCAAGAAATCCTAATTCCAGTGGTAATCCAAGGCTTGTTGGTGGATTTTTTAGTATGGGTTTTATATATTCTTTTTGGGAAGGTACTTTCAAATATTAGAGCCACTTCATTACTACTACTACTACTACTACTACTAATAATAATAATAATAATAATAATAATGGCATGTGACGAGGGCCTCCTGTCGAGTAGACCGCTCACCTGGTGCAAGTCTTTCGATTTGACGCCACTTCGGCGACTTGTGCGTCGATGGGGATGAAATGATGATGGTTAGGACAACACAACACCCAGTCCCTGAGCGGAGAAAGTCTCCGACCCAGCCGGGAATCGAACCCGGGCCCTTAGGATTGACAGTCTGTCGCGCTGACCACTAAGCTACCGGGGGCGGATACTTCATTACTGAAAAGGTTGTATTTGGAATTGGCATTTTCTAAATTATACACTGGACTCCAGTCTACATTTTGGAGACATGATTTAAAGATCTGAATAGTTTCATCAGTGGATTTCCTAGTAATTTTCCAGTTGGGACCACTATTAATCTCACAAATGAGTTGTTAATGGTGAGTCTTTGTCCATCATGGTCAGAGAGACCATTCAGAACTTGCCTGACAGCTATATCATCAATCTTGGTTATGTCAATAAATACATTATCAATTAATGATTTTGTTTGTGAAGTTACTCTGGTGGGACAATTTACAACAGAAGCAAGATTATATGAGGACATCAAGTTCTCAAGATCTACTCTGTCTCTGGAGTTTGTTAGGAAATTTGCATTGAAGTCTCCAACAACTATGACATCTCTACTGAATTTAAATATGTGTATTAAGAGTGCATCTAACTGTTTCAAAAAAAATGCTAAAGTTGCCTGAAGGTGCCCTGTATAAGGCTACTACTGCTGTATAAGAGTTATTTGAAGCAAGAGAGCAGCATTATAAACTCACATTGAGAAGTGATTGAGTGACAGAGTAAAAGGTGAGGTGATGGTTGGGAGGGAAAAGTGTGTGTTATAGAATAGATTACATCTTCCATTTAGTTCATTATTTGTGGAAACAGCTAAATTTAACTTCATTCTTTTGCATGAGCAGGTACACACATCTCTAGATGTGCTTTTCTTCTTCGTGCCATTATTGAACTTTCTCTTGCAACTTTTGTCAATTCACACAGTATATGGTGTTTGTATATAAGTAGTAGGAGTTAATATTTTTGTTCTTTTCATCCTGTTTTTAGATAGGCACTGACTGTAATTACATTGGCTGTAATAAATGTTTTGTTTTTAGGGTTATTATGAAAAGATAGATCACACTTGCCACATAGGGAAGGCATTGAATCACAGATAAGTGCAGTGAAAAAAAGTGCTAAACAATTAAGTTTCTGGATATAAAAGTCCTCCCTCAGAAATAGTGTGCACATGCACATATACACACACAAGTACACCTCATGGCTGTTTGAGCCACAGCGGTTGGAGACAATGCCTATGTGTGTGCGTTTTTTTTATGTTTGCAAAGAACGACTGTCCGTCCAAAACTTAAATGTTTAGGACTAGTGTCATTGTGCCTGTCTGTGACTTGTCACCTCTTCCATGTGGTGAGCAGCAATCTATCATTTTCATAGTATTGCAGTTATTCCATCCTCGACATACCATTGTTTGTTTTTAGGTTTGGTATCTATACTATGGTAATGGCACAGAACCAATTGTTTACCTTGGAACATCAATGTTGGTACTGTGTGTATTGGCCCTTGGACTTGCAATTGGGGTTGTTTTGGCTGTCGGAATGCTGCTTTACTTCCAGGTAATTTAATCAATACGTCTCTTATTGTTTTCCAAAACAAAAATTTTAAATATTGCTCTGGTAGTACGTTGATGTTTCATATTGTATAAACCTTTTACAAGTATCCTGCAGAGAAATTAACTTGAATGATACATGAGACTTCCTTTTTGAAGTAGAATCCTGCTTTATGATATTCATACAGGCTTTTATTAATAATGTAACTCATTTAAATTGCTATGTGATGAGAATAGGTCTAATTTAAATATGCATCATCACATGTAGATTGCAATAATGGCTATTAACATGATCAACATTTTTAGTTTGCAGTGAAATGGTTACTTCCACTTAAAACAGAATTGATAATATATCGCCTGCATTTTTACTTAATTTAGCACATCTCCAACACCATTAAGCAAAATATTGTGTTACAAATGTAAAAGTGTTGATGAACATACCTGGCACTACATGATCTCAGCTGTGTGTTCAGTGTATCATTTGTTCGTATTAGTCTTGGGTATTCAGCCGGGTACAGTTGTTCACAAGACATGATATTTAAATAGCATATTTTGCCATTATCTTCACGTGATACCTGTAGAATGAGCATCTTTCATATGTCGTACCTCCTTTATACTCATAACACTCCCATCTTTTCCCTCACTTGCTATGCCATATCGAGTGGAGTGATGGTGGGAGGGACACGGTTGATAAATGCTGGGTGCAAAATCTGGTCCATCATTGCTTCTGTTGCTGCCGTTGGATGTGGAAGTCACTCTCAGCTGTCGTTGAGAGTACCATTGGCCGAGTGCTGGGTTCCATGCTTGACTGAGAGTGGAACTACTTTCTCTAAAGATCAGGTTATCGGTCACTCATTACAATACCCTGTTTAGAACACAATCCCAAAATGACCTGGGCTGTCTTAACACTTTTTTAATTCATACTTCATTGATTCACCTGTAGCTGTGCAGTGTTTTGTAATTGAAAATCTTGTTGGTTGCTTGAGTTCAGTGTGCTTCCTGTGCTCTTGGCACCTTCCTTCCACTGTCTGCAGTCTGCATGATGTATACCTTATGCATTTGTGTGGAATACAGTAGACACTTGATTTATTGTGTCCCAAGTCATCTCTCACTGTACCCAATAGAGCACACATTTTCTGAAATTTATAGAAAATGCATTTAATGTTAGATCGAGCCAATATTCTACCAACTTTTTTCAATAGCTTTCCAACATGTGGAAGATTCACCATTGCCTTGTTCTCCTCATTCGGTTCATGTGTGTACCATTTGCCTGAAAGCACGTCAGATGTGTCTCGTGGCATATATATTCTTCTTGAATATTCCCTCAAGGTGATCGAGCTGTCTTTGTAGGCTTTCTGTGTCTATTAATGCACAGACGCTGTGGTCCTGTGCTTGTAGTGCACCCTCACACTGTGAAGGATGAAGGCATGTGGAGGCATGGAGATACATATAGGTCTGGATGGTTTTCCTGTACACATTGTGTCCCGTAGTTCCATCTACTTTGTGCTTGACTAAAACATTGAAAAAGGAGAGTTCGCCATTCTCTTCCACCTCCATAGTGAGTTTGATGCTGGGTTGTGGAGTGTTCACATGTTGAACAAATGCCTGAAGCTTTCCACTAAATGTATCATCAGCATGTGTGAAAAAGCATGTAGGCTTCAGTGCAACTTTTTCCTGAGCTTTCTCTTCAAAGTCAGTCTGCTACTGCCAGTGCCATAGGGCACTCCATGGTAATGCCATTATTTTCTTCATAATAATTCTATTGAAGAGAAAAATACAGATAGGAGAATGAATTCGAAGTGAAGTTGAATTTCTCCCTGATCAGCTTGAGAGAATCAGAAAGCAGCACTTTATTTAAGAGAAGAATAAGAGGCCTATCTGCAGCACACCGGCAAAGTGTCAAACAAAATTGGCAACGTAACATTAAACGTGTTTTCTGTCCACCTCCAAAAATGTGTACACTGCTAGGTATGGTGAAAGATGATTTGAGGCTCCATAAACTGAGTGTCTGCTACAGTCCATGCAAATGTAGTAAGGCTTACATTGGGCTGACTGTACGAACAGTCGAAAAAAGGTGCCTGCTGCACAGCAGAAACACCAAAGGCAAGGAACCAACAAAATTTGTGGTTATGGAACACAGAATAGCTACAGGGAACTCAACAAAATATGAGTAAATGGAACTGCTAAGACAGCCCTGGTCATTTGGGATTGTTTTCCAAAAAGAGGTTGTTGAAATATGAGTAGCTGATGCCCGGATCCTCACAGACAGTGGCTTACTCTTAGTAAACCAAAGCTTAAGATCACATACATTATTGTTTGTTATTGCTTGGGTTTACAAATGACTTAAGATCTGTCCCAGATATTTTTCAGTTTATTTCTCTCTCTTTCTGTGTCTACTTCTGAGGATATTTTCATTTGAAATTGCAATTTTTGATTAGCCTTATTTGCCCTAAGTAATAGTGGCTCTTCCTCTGGTAGTATTTTCTGAATATACTCTGCAAATAAAAAGAAAAATATTGTGAGAAAAATTAGATCACAAACACACATGGACACCCAGAACACATCTACTATAAAATATATTTATAAAAGAGAAGTTAATATGTGTGCTGCTAATAACAGAGCCATTTGTGGTGAGAGTAATGAGAACCCCATGATGCAGACATAATGAATGGTGAGAACCATTAATGAAAGCTGAACACAATGTAGGATGAAGAGAATTGTACAAAGAAAAATTAGTTAAAGGGGACAAAGGTCATCTAATTTATAAACTTCAGCTTGGCTGATAGACAGGCTTTTAAACTGAAAATGTGTTGTGACTCGCCAATCTTTCAAAGTGCCGCTGCGCAGTTACGTGCGTCCTCTACATGTGGCGCTGTCTGTCAGCGATGCAGCAGCCGCGCCACCTAAGCGGCCAGCCAGCCAGCAGCCGCTAGACTTGGACTCAGTTATGATTTGAATGTTACCGTGTACACATGTCTTACTTTGTCTACTTGCTCTGTGACTTACATGTGTTGTGTCGTTCTTGAAATATGTGTGTTCAACTTGACGTTATAACAATTGGCGACGAGGTAGTAGATTTTCCTTTTCATCGTTGACCCACAGGTTTCCATGGCTACTTTAGAGCAACTATTGCAGGGTCTCATTGAACAGCAAATGCTTCTCACATCAGCGATTCGTGATTTCGTTGCGGCATCAAATGCGGGGCGTTTCTCGTCGTCGTCTGTACATCCTTACGACGAGACGGCAGAAGACTGGTCTGATTACGAAAAACGTCTTTGACAGCAGTTCTTGGCATTTCATGTCAAGGACGAACAAACATGTAAGTCTGTTCCTTTCATTGATTTCACC
Source organism: Schistocerca nitens (assembly GCF_023898315.1). Taxonomy (NCBI): domain Eukaryota; kingdom Metazoa; phylum Arthropoda; class Insecta; order Orthoptera; family Acrididae; genus Schistocerca; species Schistocerca nitens. The sequence continues at coordinate 708,236,396 of NC_064614.1, read as the reverse complement.
TCAAATGTATCGGTTGTTGTCGCAATTGGCTCCTTTGAAAGATCCTGCGTCTTTGTCCTTTGCTGACATGTGCTCACTTCTGTCCGTATATTTTCACAAGCATACGCATGTGGTAGCCTCTCGTGTTGCCTTTTATCGCTGTCAAAAACAACTGAATCAATCTTATCACGCTTGGGCTGCTGAACTTCACGGCCTCAGTAGAAAGTGTCAATTTGTTACTGAAGTTCACAGAGAATCCTACGCCGATTCCATGGTACGGGATGCTATTATCCGATCGGCACCTGGCAAAAAAGTTAGGCAACGTGCCATTCAGTTGGCAAATCCATCTCTAGATGAAGTCCTATCCATTGCGCAGTCGTTTGAAATTTCTCACGCCGCTGGAGCGCAAATAGAGGCGTGGGGTGACATCGGGGAAATACAACCTCTGTGCACTGTTGACGATGCGTGCGGCGTGTCCCTGCCGGCCGATGTGGCCACAGTACGCTCCCATGTGCAGCCTCGGCCTAACCGTAAACAAACCTCTAAGAAACTGCAGCAAAACCCCCGGCAACTTCCTTCACGTCCACGGTGTTTTACAAAACATTCACGGGAGGATTGTCCCCAACGTTGGGCCGCGTGTCACAATTGCAAAAAGAAGGGTCATGTGTCATCCGTTTGCAAATCCGACCGCATACCTGATGTTCATGACCATGACACTGATTCTGCTTCTGTGTTGTCTGTCAATGGTACTTCTTCTCTTTCAGGGAAGTTATTTCTCACTGTCCAAATCCTTGGTCGGGATGTTCACATGCAGGTGGATACTGGTTCGGCTGCCACTATCATCAATTCTCCGACCTATCTTCAGTTGGGTTCTCCAATCCTATCACCTGTCACTCGGCAATTACGGACGTACAATAAACAGAAGATTTCTCTCTTGGGACAATTTAATGCTGAGGTATCTTACAAATCCGTCATTCGCCCTGTTACTATATTTGTGGTTGACCATAGTAACATGGAAAATCTTTTTGGTTTCGATGCCTTTCACGTTTTTGGGTTCTCCATAGATGATTCTGTCAATATTGTCTCTGATGTCATTCCTTATGCTCAATTGGATTCCTTGTTGACGACATTTTCGTCCCTTTTTTCTCCTGGGCAAACGACTTTGAAGCTCATATCACGCTAAAACCCACTGATTGGCCTAAGTTTTTTCGGGCTTGGCCCATTCCTGTGGCCCTTCGTGATCGGGTCAAACGGGAGCTGGTTCGTCTCACTGCTTCAGGGGTCTTGCTTCCTGTCACTTCAAGTGAGTGGTCCTCTCCTGTCATTGTCGTTGCTAAGCCCAATGGTGATATTTGTTTCTGTGGCAATTTCAAAGCCACTGTAAATGCTCAATGCCTCATCGACACTTACCCTATGCCCCGACCTGAAGAATTGTTCACTAAACTTGCTGGAGGCCAGTATTTTTCTAAACTTGACCTTTCAGAAGCTTATCATCAACTTCCTCTCAACGCTGCTTCCCAGCAGTTTCTGGTCCTTAACACGCCTTTTGGCCTCTATCAATACCAACGATTGGCATTCGTGGTTGCCAGCGCCCCTGCTCTCTTTCAGCGATTCTTGGAACAATTATTGCTCCTTGTCCCTGGGTGTATCAATTACATGGACGACATTGTTGTCACGGGCTCCACCACTGAAGAACATCTTCAGAATCTCCGCACACTTTTTCATGTCTTACAGATTGCCGGTCTTAAGTGTAATCTTCAGAAATCACAATTTTTTCAGGCATCTATCACATACTTGGGGTTTTCAACTCTCTCAGGATGGTATTCGTCTGCTTCAGCAAACTGTCGCTGCGATTGATGCCCTTCCTCACCCTACATCTGTTACGGAACTGCAGGTCTTCTTGTGGAAAATAGTATACTATCACAGGTTTTTACCATTTGCGGCTTCGGTGGCTCAGCCGTTGCATCGCCTGTTGCATAAAAACGTGCCCTTTCACTGGTCTGCGTCATGCGATGCGGCTTTCCAGAAATTGAAGGCTATGCTGAAACAGGCCCTGTGCCTGGCTACTTATCGACCTGGCCAACATCTCGTTCTTGCCACGGACGCCTCTCAATATGAGGTTGGTGCAGTCCTTGCGCACAGTTTTTCTGACGGTTCTGAACAACCCATTGCTTATGCCTCCAAAACTCTCACGGATGCCCAACGAAAATATTCTCAAATTGAAAAAGAAGCTTTGGCTGTTATTTATGCTCTTCATAAGTTTGGTGTTTTTCTTTATGGATCCAAATTTCATCTTGTTACGGACCACAAACCACTTGTTTCCTTGTTTCATCCATCAATGTCGCTTCCCGACAAGGCTGCACACCGCCTCCACCGACTCGTAATTGACTCCTACTCTAACTTTTTCTTTCATTGTCCGTTGCACGTCGCCTACCACTGCGGCAACCACAAATGCCCTAGCTCGCATTTTCTCTTTGGAAGGTCTTACCTCCACTCTTGTTACTGAAAATGGTCCACAATTTGCCTCTTCCGAATTTGTGGATTTTTTTGCCCGTCATGGCGTCATGAATGTCACGGCCCCTCCGTTCCATCCACAGTCAAACGGTGAGGCTGTACGACTGGTCCGCACAGTTAAGGCTCAGATGAGGAAACTCCTGACTTCTTCCACTGCTGATGATGGGCTTCTTCAATTTCTGGCTTCTTACTGTTTCACCCCCATGGGTGACCACAGCCCGGCTGAGCTCTTATATGGCCAACAGCCCTGCACGCTATTTCATCTTCTGCGGCCTTCCAACTCACGGCCGTTGGTGCCTTCGCTTGGCCGGTTCACTGCCGGCAACCGTGTATGGGTACGGGGATATAGCAGGCTGCCAAAATGGAGTCCTGGTCGCATCTTATGTCACCGTGGCCGACGCCTGTATGAAATCCAGACAGACACGGGTGCTGCAGTGCGTCATTCGGACCAGCTTCGGCCTCGTGTGCCGGCAACACCTGTTCTGAATGTCGCTACCCCCACCTTCGGCTCTACCCGACGTTCGGGATCTTGGCATCTCTCATTACTCACAACGAAACCCTCTCACCATCATCTCGGTGCTAGCACAATAACGGACGCCACCAGGAGACGTGCCCATGCAGGAACTGGATGACCATCATCTGTCGGAGCAAATCTACTCGCCTCCTTCTCCTACGGATGCGGACACATCGCCCATGTCTCCTGTTATAACAACCGGACTTGCTGCAACAGGCAGATTGGTGCACGGGGCCCCAGCAGATTTGGCCCCTACGTCTCCTGTCATCTCGACCCGTTATCATCGGGGACACTTTCGTCCGTACGGAAAGCCTCCACCTCAAGACTTCACGGCCAGTCAAACAACACCTATGGACGTTAGCAATCTACAGGCCACCTCCATCAAGACCAGTGCAAAAAATTCAAAGGGGGGAAAAGTGTTGTGACTCGCCGATCTTTCAAAGTGCCGCTGCACAGTTACACGCATCCTCTACATGTGGCGCTGTCTGCCAGTGATGCAGCAGCCGCGCCACCTAAGTGGCCAGCCAGCCAGCGGCCGGCCGCTAGACTTGGTCTCGGTGCTGATTTGAATGTTACCATGTACACATGTCTTACTTTGTCTACTTGCTCTGTGACTTACATGTGTTGTGTCCTTTTTGAAATATGTGTGTTCAACTTGACGTTATAACAAAATGAACCACATTAAAACTGGTATGCAGTAGTATTTATTACATTTTTGAAGAAATCAACTAACCAAAAAAAGTGATAGAGACATAATTGCAATGAATAAATGATCCAGAAGTTAAAAAAAGGATTAGAAATTATTCTTGTAGGGGGAAATATTGTGGAAGAGAAGAAAGATAAGTAGAATGGAAAGAGAATTGTTATAGACAGAAAACAGATAACAGAAATTATGAGATAGGAGAGGAGCTGGGGTGAAGAAATGAGAGAGAATGTAAGGGAACAAGGATGATTTTTGAGGACAGTTGTGAAACATCGAAGTGGAAGGACGAAAGTAGAAGGGAACGTGGACAAAAAAGGAAACAAACAAGAAGAAAATCAGATAGATGGCAAGGGAGAGCCTGATATGTACTGTGTAGTTGTGGTTCTTTGGCTTCTCTCGGCATATTTCAGTATGAAATACTTCACAGGTGAACGGCCAGATGTCAGTATCCAATGTACCCATGGAATGAAGTATGACCACACTAAGATTCTGACACAGATTTCTAACTTCTGGGATGGTGTCATCAAAGAATGTATGAAGATGTGAGTAAGGGATCTGCTGATGAATCATGATAGTGGCAACTTCCTTAGTAAAGCATGGGAACCCTCAATTAATCTGATAAAGAAGAGGAAGGAGATATCCCCCAATGAACTGTCGTCAGGAGCACATGGAACAGCAGCAAAGGTGCCACCAGCACGTGTCCTTGGTGTGGACCAATGACGGAGCAATGTGTCAGCAGGAGGGAGGAGACGACGACCTGGACTTCCACCCACTTCCTACAGATGGACTACAGACTGAGTGGCAGCTAGGAGGGAGTGAATGGGTGGGAAGGGGTGGTGGAGATGTAAAAGAACCATACTATCTCCTAAGCAGTTCATCAGTGTACTTAATGATAGAAGCATGGTCACTTTCCAAACATTGTGTTTGTTGGACACTAACAGCTGGCTGTTCACTCGTGAAGTATTTCATTAGTGAAGAGTTATTGTCATCGGAAGATTAATATTTAGAGAAGAATTAATATAATTTTGGTGGTAAAAAAATCTGACCATGACTTGTAATGCTTCAGTGCATTTTCAGCTAGAAAATGAAAGAGATTACAATATTGGTTAAAACTAAGACAGTGGGCAGTTTTGCATAACTAATTTTCAAGTTGTGATTGCTGATCATTGTTTAATGGAGTTAAAATCTTTGTTGGATAGAATTATTCTTGTGGTAATTCTATATTCATATGGTATGAGGATTCAGAAAAATGCGTTTCTTGTTAATAACCGTATATCTCACCTGATGACCTGGTGTCTTTTTGTATTCTAATAAACTGAGACGCTCATGCCTTTAATATTAATCATTATATCATCTTAGAACTAGGGTAATAGATGCAAAACATGACCAATAATTAGGCTGTGATCATTATCATTTCCAATCTCTCACACTTCTTTTATGTCTATTTTTGGGGCTCGTCAAATGTACTTCAAAATATTCTTTTGAATTCTTATCTGTATTGTTATCTATGTAAAATCCAGGAATGTAGCAGTATTATGAAAAGGATAGTTGCTACTCTCCTTGTAGTGGAAATGCTGAGTCATAGATAGGCACAATAAAAAGACTGTCACACAAAAAGCTTTCGATCAACAAGGCCGAATTGTCTATTTTTGACAAAGACCTTGGTAGCCAAAAGCTTATTGTGTGACACTATTTTTGTTGTGCCTGTCTGTGACTCAGCATCCCTGCTATATGATGAGCAGCAACTATCCGTTTCATAATATTATTATTATATATGTACTTATGTATGTATCTCTACAAGTTAAATTTTGTTTTGCTTGACAGTTAGTATTAATACTTTTATTTCTGCCAGCCTCCTCTCCCATAATTGTTTTCTGTTCCCTTTGTTTTCTTCCTTGGCTCAAGATTCTCACAGGTGAAGCATTTTAAATGCTGCCCAGTGAGATCGTGTGAGCTTGTCCATGGGCAGGTATAGGTAGTATAGCTATTCATCAGGTGGCAATATTGCCCTACTTTCAAACTTTGGTCTCTCACCCCTGCCCATGGTCACTCGACATACATACTGCCTGCACATGCTACTTGCACCCTCTACCTTGGATGCCCGGCTGGACATACACACTTGAGTGAATCCAGTCTGTCATAAGCAGTTGCTCCCTTCTGCTATCTTGTAACAGTTATCAAATATATATCTTCATTTCCTTTACATTTTTGCTGGTTCTATACCTCTTTCTGCCCTTGGTGAATATGAGCTCTTGTAATTTCTCAGAATTACATGTTTAACTTCTTCGCTTGTATCCAGATTTTACAGTAGTGTCATTAGAATTATGAAATTGCAAAGTATTTTTGTTGGTTGTCACTGCTTTTATGGACAAGATTCCAGTAATAGTTGAATGGCTGTTGAGTCGTTCTCTGGACTTGCTGTGACTGTAGTGTTAGCTTGAATATAGCATGGAAAGTGTATACAAAATTTAGGAGTAAAGGAGACCAGCAAGGGGTGTGTGTGTGTGTGTGTGTGTGTGTGTGTGTGTGTGTGTGTGTGTGTGTGTGTGTGTGTTTGTAAGACTACCTTGCAGTTTTCTACTGCTGAGCTGCTCTTCTAAACAGCATCCAATAGGAGCAAACCAGTTGCGACTTTACCTGATGTTGCTTGCCCCTGAGGTAGTTGGGCTATGCATGTCTCTATTTAAAAGGAATAGCTCAATGTACTCGTAGAGTCGAGCAGCACATGTCTGTTTTCATGCCCAGCTGTTAACTCGCTGCAGATAATAACTTAACGCTGTAGTCCTGCAATAAAATAGTCCATGCATTGGTTAGAATTACGATTTAATAAATACACAGTAATATGTAAGTGAATAATTAATAAAAAACATTGTATTGTAAAGTCTATAATTGATATAGGTGATGGAGATTTATGTTGAATAATGTTAATTCAAGGAAAAACATCTTAAAATAAAGGGAAAGTGGTCCTACAATATCCATTTAAAAGAGAGACAGAAAATACCTTTATCTAAGGTTACATCCAGAATGTTATGTGAATGGTAGCAAAATCCCCAAACTAAATAGGCATCAAAGACTTGAGAAAACTAAGATCGCAGTACCCAAAATATTCACCAGCTCAGAACAGTTCAGGTTCAACACGACATTTCACAAATTAATACACATGGTACAAGAAAAGTAGCTCATGCCCTGTCTGTCTTCAGTTCCATAATACAATCAGAAAAAGTTAGTATCCTACACTGGATCTCATTCAGACCTCTCAAAATATTAAGTCCCTTCAGAAGTTAAAGTATGATAGTGGCCATTCACCAGCCAGAATCAGTTACCTGCATGACTGAATCACACTTGTTACTACAGGCAGGTCTACCATCTTCCAGTGCTTGAAATGGTGTCCTCTTCAATATCTAAATGAAAAGCTGATCTCATAGCAACTGTTCAGTGCCCAGAATCACCCACTAGATCAAATACTTCATAATACCACAGGTCTTCAAGAACTAATGTAAAAGTGTCCAGAATCGCTCCTTTGGGCACTTCACTCAAAAAGCATCCATATCCACTTGATTTCAGCAGTGTTCCGTCACTATCGAACTCTCATTGGTTAAAGGCCATCCCCACCAAAATTACGTTGTTCATAAGTTCTACAAACATGATTTAACTCAGCTTAATCACTTCCCAGACTAAACTTAATATATCACAACAATGTTTAAATAAAGAAATGTTCAACAATATTTAAATAAAGAAATGTTGTAAACATTTGGTTACATTCAGATCTTTCACAATAATTGCAATTAAAAGTTTGTTCATTCATAAATAAGCCAGCATTCTTAAGCAAGTGTGCTCTCGACAAATGACGACATTTTGCCATTAAATATTGTTTAAACAATTATTTAAGCTCGCTTGACAGAAGCATCTTTTGGTCCTCTTTCCAATTGTGGTGTCAGCTTACACATGCAATTGACAACTTCTTAAATTATTACTATTTTGTTTTAGCAATTGTAATCAGTAATTAAGTAAATAGTAACATATTCATTAAATAACTACAGTAGTATGACAATATATGAGGTATTCATGCTGCATTTATTCGCTGTGTTATTGTGGAGAATACGATGTTCTGTTAAGTATTTGCATAATGGAAAGATATAAAGAACATAATCAATCAAGAAGTGGAATGGATACAGGTAAATTACTTTCTTGGATGAAAGCCATCGTTTAATACTGTCATCGGAGATATCATTTGTTGAAACCATGTGAAGTGTTTAAAAGTTATTGATTCATTGTCTAAATATTCAGTCGCCATAAAATATTAACTTCTGTAGTGTGTCACTGGCCGTGCTTAATTTATCTGAGAGCACCATTGTATTCATATTTTCTTTAATACTTGACTGTGAATAATTATAGATTTTCTAAGAGTTACAACTTAGCCATCTTTCACCTTGTCTGACACTCCACCATGTTTGGTACATTTTCTGCACAAGGGTCATGTGAGCAATAGCTGCCCCTAAGAAACAGCGTGGCATAAATAGTATATCTGATTTTCTTTATTGAGTATCATATTTCAAAAAGTGTTTTGTAATACTTGTAGTAGAATTAACTGTTTTGTGTAACTGTTGTATATGAACATTCTAAGCCAGTTTTAAGGAACATTTTTGACGAACATAATCCTGTGAAATTATAACTGTATGTGGTTTGATTTAAGATTAATATATATCTTAAATTTTTATATTATTATGCCTGTTTCACAGCTCCGTGCAGTATTCAGAAATCGGACTGCCATTGAAGATTGGATAATGGAGAAAGCAAAACATCGTCGTAAGGGCACAGATGAAATTTTCATTTTCCCGTATAACTTGGGATGGAAACATAATTTTAGACAGGTATTTTTTCTGTTTGGCTGGAGTTTTATGTAAAATTTTCATTTTTCATTTTAAGAGAACAGAATTTAAAGAATTAGACAAGTTACTTCTGGTTTCAAGAGAAAAATCTTTGCCTGAGAACATTTTTGTAGTAGCCATACTCCAGGCCATTGCTGGTTTGGGCTTTGTTATAAGAACAGATCTACATGTTAGACTGTCAGAATCAGCAATAGACTGAAGAAGAACTGCTGTCTTTGTTCTACAAATAAAGCAGTGTGCTGGCATTACAAATATGGTCTTCAGTTGGAATTGCGGAAATAGTACTTAAACTCCTTGTACTTCTTAGGGACATAAATATAGTTGCATAACCATGGGAAAAAACTTAAAAGTAAAAATGAGAACTGTTTTCATCGTTTCAATATGTAATTGACTAAATGTTATCTGAAACATATGATAATGTGTCAGATACTGCAATTATTTCACTTTATTGTCAGTGTTGGAAATAATTTATTTTCTTGTTTCCAGAATGAGATTTTCACTCTGCAGCGGAGTGTGCGCTGATATCAGCGCACACTCCGCTGCAGAGTGAAAATCTCATTCTGGAAACATCCCCCAGGCTGTGGCTAAGCCATGTCTCCGCTATATCCTTTCTTTCAGGAGTGCTAGTTATGCAAGGTTTCGCAGGAGAGCTTTTGTAAAGTTTGGAAGGTAGGAGACGAGATACTGGCAGAAGTAAAGCTGTGAGGACCGGACGTGAGTCGTGCGTCGGTAGCTCAGATGGTAGAGCACTTGCCTGCGAAAGGCAAAGGTCCCGAGTTCAAGTCTCGGTCGGGCACACAGTTTTAATCTGCCAGGAAGTTTCTTATTTTCTTGTTCTTTATGTAGTTTGACTTATCTAGGAATAAATCACAAGATATCAAAATAATGACAGTCAGTGTATACACATCCTGTGGCAGCTCCACAAAACAAGCCTCTCAGGGGCTCAGCATTCATTTGTGGGTATGGGCTTGGCGACCTCAGGCCTCCTGAGCTGGGGACTAGTAAGTGCTGCCAGTCCTCTGTCATCATAAGCTCTGGACATGCTTCAGTGACCAGCAGGTGGTGCAGCGGGTGGTGCAGCAGGGGAATGTTGTGTATACAGGGAATGGGGATCTTGGCTTGACCAGCTGAGGATGGTAAAAACCTCTATAAAATAGCCCCTCAATTTCAAGTGTGATGCACACTGATGAGATGCATAGCTGTTGAGGTGGAACAGTTGTTAGTGGCAACCTCTGGGGGAACCTTTCCCAACTCAATTGTATAAGGCTTGCTTAGGCATGTGGGACTCTGTCTGACTGGACTTTAAAATCTATTAAACAACTGCGTAATGATTCCTTCTGGCCAAAGCTAATCTGTCCAAGCAGGCGGAACTTCTCAAGAAATCACTGAAATGAGTGACTCTGATATCGTTGTTGAGAAGCAAACCTATCTCAACTCAAGCAAGGGCATGGTAACATGCCGTGATATCGTGGATATGAACATAGTGGAGATGAAATGAGATTTGGCATCCCAGGGGGTAGTTGATGTGGAGCAACGAATGTGAAGGAATGATGTAGAAACTGAAAAGATTGCCACTTTCACTGTCACGTTCAATTCTCCATCGGAGCCTGAACATATTTTTACATACCAACCCCTGTTCAGTGTTACAAATGCCAGAGTTTTGGCCATACAACTGTGAGTTATGGAGTTGAAGTGACCTGCAGGAAGTGCGGAAAAGCAGCCCATGGATGACACTGGTACTGACTGACTGTCTCCAGCAAGCTGCATCAACTGCTTTGGGAGCCACCCACTCTGGACCTGAGACTGCTCTGTTTTTATTGAGGAATGCAAAATACAAAAAGCAAAAGTGACCAAGCAGATCCCCAATGCCGTAGCCAAAAAAGAATACAAGGCAATGAAACACCCCCCCCCCCCCCTCTTGCCACTTTGTATTTTTCCATGGTGCAGAAATCTGTTACCAAGGTGGACATTTCATTGCAGACATCATCCTGTGTGCCACTATCCACCACAAGTGACTGTACTTGTACTTGTATGTGTGTGTGCCAAGGTAAAGTGAGTAAGGGCAGAGCAATCCAAGCAGCTGCAACAGCAAAGCTCAGCAACAATTCCACAGTGAGCATCCAGAAATCACATGAGAAGCAGTGTGGCTTTCAGTGCCCCTTCCCACCTCATCCTCAAAGGGACAGGCTGCAAGGAAAGGGTCATGATGTTTGGGTCAAACATCATGCTGGGACTTCGGACTGATCAGGAGGATATTTTGGAGTTTGATGCCCCGGATATAGGCAGCATCTCCACTCACGCTTACCCTACAATTGCTTCATATCCCTGGTGCAAGGGTAGGGGTAAATTATAACCACACCTATGAAAAGGCTCCTATACTACAGTGGAACTTCAATGAGTTCAGGACTCGTGTGGAGGAACTGAAACATCTAGCACTGAGACCCCTGTGCTACAGAGCTATATGTTATATCGCAAGGATGACCTGGTGGGAGAAAGAGCCAAGGGAGGGTTCACTGTGTTCTCACTAACACGCACCACTTCTCCAATCTCTGCCTGGCTGTGTTTGTCAACAATGCACATAACTCCTCTGCTCTCCTCCTGGCTACTGACCTGCAAGCAGTTGCTGTCGAAATTCATGTGTATTGGAGGATCACTGTTTGCTCATTGTATTTACCTCCACAAGATGCAGTAGACTCTGAGACTATCACAGGTCTTATAGAACCACTCTCCCAACCATTTCTCCTCCTGGGAGACTTCAGTGCCCATCATGTCTTTTCAGACTTTTTGGGACTTGATTTCTACTTGCCGTCGGGGTCGGGTTTTGGAGAGCCTCACGCCGTTTCATGAGCTGTGCATCCTCAACAAACACACTCACACTCATTTCTGCATTGCTACTGTGTCATTCTAAGACATCAATATCTTTTTTTGCTCTCCAGCTCTCGCAGACACTGTTCAATGGGATGTCGAAAATGACCTTCATTCCAGTGATTACTTCCCACTCGCATTCACCTACTAGTTGGAGCACTACGAGAAGAGCAGTTACCAACATGGATGGTCAGCAAGGCTAACTGGATGTTTCTCAGCCAACTGGCTGTGTTTGAACATCACAACAGCATCCAGGAATGGGTGGACCACATCATGCGAGTGATCCAAAATGGCTCTGACTTATCCACCATGAAGTCTTCAGGTCGTCTTAAGAGGCAACTTGTATCTTCGTGCATAGATGAGTGCTGCTCAGCGATCCAGGGCAGGCGTGCAGTTCTTCGATGTTTCACATGCCACCCAACAGCAGACAACCACAGGGCATTTTGATGCACGAGATCCCGGAGCACAAAATGTAATGAAGGAGAGCAAGAAAAGGACACGCAGAGCGCTCTTGGACTCCACCAACCATTCCACTGATCTTCAAAAGTATGGGAGCTATCAGGATGGTTTCTGGTAAACACAATAGTTTAACAATAGCCCGAGTGCTGACATGGATATCTGCAAAGAACACCTGGAGATATTGCTCGGACATTAGCAGAGCATTTTGTAACAGCTACTTCCAATGCAAGCAAGGATCCAGCATTTTGTTGTTAACATGTGGCTGTAGAGAGGGGCAAGTTGGACTTTGGAGCCTACAATTGTGAGTCTTTCAACTACCCTTTCTCCAAATAGGAGTTGGAATCGGCCCTGTCTGATACTAGTGGTACTGTACCTGGTGATGACCAAATCTGGTATTACACACTTCAACATTTGCAGCAGCATCAAAGGAAATTCTCCTTGAACATTTAAATCTAGTATGGCAGACAGGTAACTTCCCCAACTTGTGGAGAGAGGTACTTCAGATACCTCTCCTCAAACCAGGAAGGGACCACACATGTCCCAGTAGTTATCAGAGTATTGCCTTAATAAGCTGTGTAGGAAAGATCGTGGAGTGAATGGTTAACTGTCATCTGGCCTGGTTGTTAGAGACCGGGCAACTCCTTAGCTGCTCTCGATGTGTGTTCTGGAGATTTTGGTCCACTGTTGACAACCTAACCCTACTAGAGGTGGCTATTCAGCAGGCTTTCCTATCTAAATATCAATGTATTGGCATATTCTTCGATGTCTGATACTGCTTGGAGATAATGTATTCTTGCACAGCTGCATCAATGAGGCTTTTGTGGCCCCTTCTCCATCTTTATACAGTCTTTCCTGTCTCAGTGGTCTTTTAGGTCCCAAGGTGGTGAAACACTGTCATATTGTTTTGAGCAAAAGAATGGTGTCCCTCAGGGGAATGTTTTAAGTGTTACCCTCTTTGCCATAGCCATCAACAGTACCATTTCTGTGGTAAGGAGTCCTGTACAGTGCTCCTTATTTATGGACAATTTTGCTGTTTTCTGTTCCTTCTCAAGTGTTGCAACAGTGACACATCAGTTGCAACTTAAGGAGGTGAAGTTAGAGGAGTGGGCTGAAAAGACGGGTTTTCTGTTTCTTGCAGATAAGAGTGTGTGTGTGTGTGTGTTTGTGTGTTTAGTTTACCTGACTTGCATATGAGGGACACCAGCCTACATTTTAGACTCAGTGACGCTCTGGGCCTCATTTTTGACTCTTTTGACTCCAAATTGTTGTGGTTGCCACACCTGAGAGACCTGGAACCTTGAAGGCACTGATCATAAAGTGCCTTAGCCACAGGTCTTGGGGAGTGGACAGGATGCATCTGCTCCATTTTTATAGGCATTTTGTGCAGTTGTGGCTGGTCTAAGGGTGCATGGTGTATGGTTCCGTGAGGCCTTTTTATTTGAAAATCATTGATTCTGTCCGTCAGGAGGGGATTCAGATGGCCACGGGTGCCCCTATATTCTCTGTGCTGAAGCTGGAGAACTGACACTTACCATCTGGCGGCAGCTCTTCATGGTGTGTCAGGCAAGTAAGTTCCTTGCAGCTTTGACTTCACCCACATACCACAGTGTTGCTCATCTGCCTCTGGAGTGCCTTTTCTCCAACTGTCTACCAGCCACAATACTGTTTGGGATCCACGTGTGCTGGAGTCACTCCGTGTGGAGCAAGTACGACCCGAAATCCAGGGGTTTAACCACCTGCCTCCTTGATTACTGCAAAGGCCCAGAGTAATTTTAGATTTGGTGCTGTACGGGAGAGATTGCAGCCCTGCTTCAGTTTTACATTTGATATTTTGTGACTTCTTATATGAGCATCACAACTATGTACCTGTCTTTACGGATGGATGTAAACAGGGGGCCTCAGTTGGTTGCTCTAGTGTTTTCTCGGATCGTGTCCTCAAGACTTAATTGTCTTCAACACAGAATTATGTGTGATCTTAGTCATGTGATTATAGTCAGTCCATATATTCCGAACCCAGAGCACTGCTGTCAGTGTCATCTTTACAACCACACTCGAGAGTCCTGTCGACACCCGGCCAAATGTGTAACCTGTGGCAGGGATGCTCACGTGAAGGGTTGTTCTGCCGCCTCAATGAGCGGACTGTCCAGGAATTCTGGGTGAGGGAAAATTGCATTATCCAGTCTCTCGCAAGTTGTTGGCTAGTCGGAAACCCTACATTCTACCATCTGCATATACAGTACTGTTCTTGCTACCTCTTGCTCCAAGAAGGACATGGCCACACAGCCGTGCAACATCAAATTTAGCACCACGGTTGTGAAGTAGCCCAGTGTCATGGAAGTGTCCCCATCTCCTCCTCCAGCTGTGCAACATGCCACCAAACTTTTGCCTCATGGGGTGAAATCACCAGCTACACAACTGGCAGGCCAGAAAGGACAGAAGGACTACTCTCGTGAAGATCTCCTATGTCCCTACAGCCATCCAGCATCTGAATCTTCCTCTGCTAACCGGAAAGGCTCGAAGAAGTTGAACAAAGGCAAAAGGTCCTCTCCTTCGCTGACTCGAAGATCCTCTTCGCTGGTGACACCACGTGATACCCTCGCCCAGCCAACCTCCACGTCGCCTGTGCACACCACCAACTGTTTTACTGCACCCGACTTTGCAGGCCAACAGCAGAAGAATGCCAATGCTCCTGTAGACCTCATGGAGCAGGATCCCCCTGCCTCTGTTCCCTGTAGCAGCAAGTCTTCGAAGGCTGGCACTCGGCAGTTGCTGAGGTGACACCTCTTCATATTTTCCTTGTCATGAGTCTCCTCCATTGGGACGTTTGTGGCCTTTGTTCAACACAGAGGATTTATGGCTGCTTGTAGAATCACAGCATTCCACGGGTTCTCTGGCTTCAAAAACGAAATTGCGTCCTTACAAGCACTTTGAGCTCTCACAATTCTTCCTGGTCCATTTTGACCATCCCCCGCCCCCCCCCCCCCCCCCCCCGCCCCTCCTGGTAGGCATTCCATCTCATGAGGAAGACACACTGCTCTTACGGGACGATGTTCATAGTCAACCCATCACCCTGAATACCCGCCTTCAAATTGTTGCAGTTCGTCTTTTCCTTCCTCACTTGAACTGTTTCTCTTGTACCGTTTACATCCCTCTGTTGTTCGATGCCACCAAGGCAGACTTCCTCCAGCTTCTTGGGCGGCTAACTCACCCCTTTCTGCTGCTCGGTGACTTTAATACACACCACCCCCTATGGGGTTCTCCAAGAACCTTTTCAATCAACTTAACCACCTCTGCCTTAACACAGGAGCTTTCAGACTCCATGCACACCTGTTCCCATTTGGACCTATCCTTCTGCACTGGCCAGCTGGCCCATCATCTCAGGTGGTCCATTCTCTCTGACACATACTCGAGCAGCCGTATCCCTTGCGCTATCCGTTTGCTGACTCCCACCCCACTTACATACACACGCAGTTGACTCAGGCTGACTAGAGGCTTTACTCCTCCCTGGCAACCTTTGATGAACATTATTTCCCCAGTTGTGATGACCAGGTGGAATATCTTACAAACGTTATCCTTAACAGCCACAGAATATTCCATTCCTCACACTTCCTCCTTACCACACTACGTCTCTTGGCCGACTGATGCTGTGGCGCAATTCGCACACGGAGATATGCTCTCTGCATTTTTAACTGTCATCCTATGATGGCAAACTGCATTCATTATAAAGGGATGCATGCACAGTGTCATTGCGTTCTTAGCGATAACCTTCTCTTCTCAGAATTGTTAGTGTTACGAGGCCACCTTTACTATGAGGGAGCTAGATTATGCTCTCACTTCATCCTGATCCTCCGCCCTAGGGCTAGGTGCTGTTCACGTTCGTCATTCAGATGTTACAGCATCTTTCTCTTGCTGGCAAGCACTTTCTGCTTAATACGTACAACTGCATCTGGGCAGAGGTCACATTTCCCAGTTGCTGGAGTGAAGCCACTGTCATGGTCATACTGGGCAGAGGTCACATTTCCCAGTTGCTGGAGTGAAGCCACTGTCATGGTCATACCTAAGCCCGGTAAGGACAAACACCTTCCGTATAGCTACTGCCCCATTTCTCTCACTAGTTGTGTTTACAAGGTGATGGAACATATGATTTGTGGCCGGCTGGTATGGCGGCTTGAGTCTCGCAACTTACTAAGAGCTGCACAGTGTGGATTTCGCGCATGGCTTTCTGCAGTTGACCATCTTCTCACTTTCTTCACCCATGTCATGAATGGTTTTCTGTGGAAATCCCAGGCTATGGCCATGTTTTCCGATTTGGAGAAAGCATATGACACCTGCTGGAGGACTGACATCCTCGGTACTCTCTCCACGTGGGGCTTCCATGGTCGCCTGCCCAGTTTCCTTGAGGAATTTTTAAAAGATGTGGGTTCTGCCTTGTCGGACACATTGATCCAGGAAAACAGTGTGCCTCAGGGTTCCGTCCTGAGCGTCGTCCTCTTTGCTATCGCCGTTTATGGCCTGTCTCCCACCTGGCATCTCTGGCTCCCTTTTTGTTGACGGTTTTGCCATCTATTGCAATTCTGCATGGACCTGTCTCATTGAGTGGCGTCTTCAGCAATTTCTTGATCACCTCGACTTGTGGAGCATAAACATTGGCTTTTGCTTTTGCAGTGAGAAAACCAATTGTACGAATTTCTGGTGACGCAATTGGTTTCTCCTACTATCTTTACATCTTGGGTGTGTTGCTCTTCCATTTGTTGAAACTTTGAAATTTCTGGGGCTCATATTCGATATGAAACTTCCTTGGCCCTCCTACATTTCTTACTTGACAACCCCAGCCCACTGTATGCAGTCCCTTAGTGTCTTTTTTGTCATCAGTCTTCTGACTGGTTTGATGCAGCCCACCACGAATTACTCTCCTGTGCTAACCTCTCCATCTCAGAGTAGCACTTGCAACCTATGTCCTCAATTATTTACTGGATGTATTCCAATTCCTGTCTTCCTCTACAGTTTTTGCCCCCTACAGCTCCCGCAGTACCATGGAAATCATTCCCTCATGTCTTAACAGATGTACTATCATCCTATCCCTTCTCCTTATCAGTGTTTCCACATGTTCCTTTCCTCTCCGATTCTGCGCAGAACCTCCTCGTTCCTTACCTTATCAGTCCACATAATTTTCAACATTCGTCTGTAGCACCACATGCCAAATGCTTCGGTTCTCTTCTGTTCCGGTTTTCCCACAGTCCATGTTTTTCTACCATATAGAGCTGTACTCCGGACATACATTCTCAGAAATTTCTTCCTCAAATTCAGGCCGATATTTGATATTAGTACACTTCTCTTGGCCAAGAATGCCCTTTCTGCCATTGCTAGTCTTCTTTTGATGTCCTCCTTGCTCCGTTCGTCGTTGGCTATTTTGCTGCCTAGGTAGCAGAATTCCTTAACTTCATCTAGATTGTCACCATCAATCCTCATGTTAAGTTTCTCGCTGTACTCATTTCTACTACTTCTCATTACCTTCATTTTTCTTCAATTTACTCTCAATCCATAATCTGTACTCATTAGACTGTTCATTCCGTTCAGCAGATCAAGTAATTCTTCTTCACTTTCACTCAAGATAGCAATGTCATCAGCGATTCATATCACATATATCCTTTCACCTTGAATTTTAATTCCACTCCTGAACCTTTCTTTTATTTCCATCATTGCTTTCTTGATGTACAGATTGAACAGTAGGGGCGAAAGGCTACATCCTTGTCGTAAGGGTGTAAACCCTTTTTAATACGAGCACTTCGTTCTTGGTCATCCACACTTATTATTCCCTCTTGGCTCTTTTGCATATTGTATATTACCCATCTCTCCCTATAGCTTACCCCTACTTTTTTCAGAATTTCGAACCTCTTGCACCATTTTACATTGTCGAACGCTTTTTCGAGTGGACAAATCCTATGAAAGTTTCTTGATTTTTCTTTAGTCTTTCTCCCACTATTAACCGCAACGTCAGAATTGCCTCTCATGCCTTTACCTTTCCTAAAGCCAAACTGATTATTATCTAGCGCATCCTCAATTTTCTTTTCCATTCTTCTGTATATTATTCTTGTCAGCAACTTGGATGCATGAGCTTTTAAGCTGATTGTGCGATAATTCTCGCACTTGTCAGCTCTTGCCATCTTCAGAATTGTGTGGATGAGGTTTTTCCTAAAGTCAGATGGTATGTTGGCAGACTCATACATTCTACACACCAACATGAACAGTCGTTTTGTTGCCACTTGTACCAATGATTCTAGAAATTCTGATGGAATGTTCACCCTTGCTTTGAATGTCACCAAAGGTTTTTTTCACTTTCCTGTATGCTGAGTCTGTTCTTCTGACAATCATTTCTTTTTCGATGTCTTCACATTATTTCTTCAGCCATTTCCTCATAGCTTCCCTGCACTTCCTATTTATTTCATTCTGCAGCGACTTGTATTTCTGTATTCCTGTGTTTCCCAGAACATTTCCCAACTTCATTGATCAATTGAAGTGTTTCTTCTGTTACCCATGGTTTCTTCGCATTTACCTTCTTTGTACCTATGTTTTCATTCCCAGCTTCTGTGGTGGCCCTTTTTAGTGATGTCCATTCCTCTTCAACTGTACTGCATACTGAGCTACTCCTTATTGCAGTATCTACAGCCTTAGAGAACTTCAACTGTATCTCATCATTCCTTAGTACTTCCGTATCCCACTTCTTTGCATACTGATTCTTCCTCACTAACGTCTTAAACTTCAGCCTACTCTTAATCATTACTATATTGTGATCTGAGTCTATATCTGCTCCTGGGTGCACCTTACAATCCAGTATCTGATTTCTGAACCTCTGCCTGACCATGATGCAATCTAACTGAAATCTTTCCGTATCACCCAGCCTTTTCCAAGTATACTTCCTCCTCTTGTGATTATTGAACAGAGTATTCGCTATTACTAGCTGAAACTTGTTACAGAACTCAATTAGTCGTTCTCCTCTCTCATTCCTTGTCCCAAGCCCATATTCTCCTGAAACCCTTTTTTCTACTCCGTCCCCTACAACTGCATTCCAATCCCCCATGACAATTAGATTTTCATCCCCCTTTACATACTGTATTATCCTTCAAATATCCTCATATGCTATCTCTCTCTCTTCATCTTCAGCCTGCAACATTGGCATGTATACCTGAACTATTGTTGGTGTTGGTTTGCTGTCAATTCTGATACGAACAACCTTGTCACTGAACTGTTCACAGTAACACACTCTCTGTCCTACCTTCCTATTCATAATGAATCCTACTCCCGTTATATCATTTTCTGCTGGTGTTGATATTATGCTATACTCATCTGACCAGAAATCCTTGTCTTCTTTCCACTTTACTTCACTGATCCCTGTTATATCTAGATTGAGCCTTTGCATTTCCCTTTTCAGATTTACTAGTTTCCCTACCATGTTCAACCTTCTGACATCCCACACCCCGACTTGTAGGACGTTAGCCTTCTGTTGTTGGCAGTCCCCTCTGGGAGATCCGAATGGGGGACTATTCCAGAATCTTTTGCGATTGGAGAGATCATCATGACACTTCTTCAATTACAGGCCATGTGTCCTGTGGATACAAGTTATGTGTCTTGAATGCAGTGGTTTCCATTGCCTTCTGCATCCTCATGCCATTGATCATTGCTGATTCTTCTGCCTTTAGCGGCAGTTTCCTACCCCTAGGACAAGAGTTCCCCGGACCTCTGTCCACTCCTCCACCTCTTTGATAAGGCCGTTGGTTGAATGAAGGTGATTTCTTATGCCGGAAGTCTTCTGCTGTCAATGCTGATTATTAATCAAAATTTAAACAGCGGCGGGTTTCAAACCTGGGACTGAAGACGTTTAGATTATGAGTCAAAGATGCTACACCTAGACCACGGGTGCAAACTATGTGTCCTCAGTGCTACTTCCTGTGGTGCAGCTTGAACCACTTTCCTCCTTTTGTACTGGTCCCTTGTCTGTTTGAATCTAGACGATGGGTACTTCTTTTATGCATCTGCACATTCATCCCTCTTACACCGTCTCAATACTGTCTACCATCATGGCATCCATTTGGCCACTGGCACCTTTTACACGAGCGCGGTTGAGAGTCTGTATGCAGAAGCTGCCGAACTACTGCTGTTCTCTCCCCGTGACTTCCTCCACAGCAGATACGCATGCCATTTGTCGACCATGCATGGCCACCCATCCTATGCCTCCTCCTACGATGACTCCTTTGATTACCAGTATGGGGCACGTTCCTCTTCTTTGTTACCTCCTGGAGTTCGCTTTTGGCTTTTCCTGTGGCAGCTTAACTTCATGTTACCTGGAACTTTTCCGATGGGTGTGAATCCTTCAGCACCTTGGCTTCGTGCAGCGACCCATGTTCCCCTTGGCCTCCACTTGCTTTGTAAGGATGTTGCTCCAGCCTTGCTCTATCATCTTCAGTTTCACGACCTTTGCATGGGATTTTGCGATACTACCTATGTGTACACTGATGGCTCTCAGACTGATCAAGATGTCAGGTGCGTCTTCGTTGTTGACGCCGATGTTTTTTGGTTTTGGCTTCTGAACACTGCTCAGTATTTACAGAAGAGCTCTTCGCCATCTATCAGGCCAAGAACAGTACATCTGGCGACACAGGCATTTCAATTGTGTCATCTGCTCTGACTATCTCAGTGCCCTTCAAAGTCTGTTTGTGCTGCATACTGTCCATCCCTTAGTGCAATGGACCCAGGAAAGCTGTCACTTGCTCACTGTGATGTTTATGTGAGTTCCTGGTCACATCGATGTAACAGGAAATGAGGCTGCTGATGCTGCTGCTAAGGCTGCAGTCCTCATAACTTAGCCCGCTAGTTCTTACATTCCCTCCCACGATCTCTCTGTTGTCGGTTGTCAGCAGGTGGTGTCACTTTGGCATTACAATTGGTTCTTCCTTCAAGGGAACAACCTCTGGGCTATTAAGCCTCACCCAGCGGCTTGCAGGACATCTTTTCGGCTCTCTCGCCCCGAGGAGATAATTTTTACTAGGTTGTGAATTAGGCACTGTCTCTTAGCCATCACCATATGTTAAAAGATGCTCCCCCACCACTTTGTGCCCATTGTGCCCAGCTTTTGCCTGTCTGACATTTCTTTATGGAATGCCCTTTTCTTAACCACTTATGTTCCCATTTGTATTTGCCACCTGAGTTATCGGATGTTTTAGCGAATGATGCGCAGGCTGTCCACCAAATTTTATTTTTTATCCGTCGTAGCAGTAAGGCAAAGGCCATTTAATTTTTAGTTCTGGACCTCCATTTCTCTTTGACATATTTTATAGACTTTGCTCCACCTCCCAGTTTTTGGCTGTCTTGTCTTCTGTTGTTTGGGATTGATATGTAGTCATTTTTAACTCCTCTCTTTGTCTTTGTGTTCTACAGTTTTGACATGGGAACTGTAGACCATAGTTGTTTCTGCGCCCTAAAACAAAACAAAACAAAATAAACATACCACCAACCTAATAGTCAGTTATCCTTTCACTTTCTGTAGAGAAGTGATTTGACTTTGAAACTTTGTAGTAGGATGTTAGAAGTGGTCTTGCATATGGATGAGTCGAAAACAAGTTGCATGCAGAGCATCTTTCATTGTTGATATGCAAGAGAGGAATTGGCTAAGGAATGTGATGCTTCATTTCATTGTGTTCTTGCATGAGAGAGTTTTGGAACCACTCTAGATCATTATGATGTTTAGAGCTCAGTTCTGCAGGGTATGCACTGTTGATATAGGGATTATCCTCTTGAAAGTTGTCGTTCCTGTCTAGGAAAATAAGAGCAAAACTAAAATTGTTCAGGTTTTCTCATGATTGATTAATTGTCGTGCTGGTTATTCATTCAAGTTGCTGTTTCCATTTTGTGCACAGCCTTTCACTGACCAACCCAGTCATCTTCAGGTGCTGCAAATTATGCTGTTACGTTTATTCACTGCTGGACTCAGAGACTGTCCGACTTTCAAGTAGCACACACACACACGCTACTGAGCATATGAATGTTTATGAAAAAGTGCAAATGCCCTGGAATCACTGAAAAAATTGATCTTCTTTCATAACAAGAACATTTCAGTGACTTGCAATGACTTTAAAATATAATTATTTGCTCTTACCATAGCTACATGTAATGGCATACACTGAAGAGCGAGACACATTGTACATTATCTAAGCCTGGTGTATGTTGAAAGATGAATGATTAATTAAAACTCCTTTATTATACACAATCGTTGACACTTATTACACATAATAGTGACTTTCACATTTGAAATGATATTGGTGACACACATTTTAATACTTTATATTCACTCTGTGTAAACCAAACAAATTCTTTCAATGTTTCAAACTAGTCCTTTTAGTCTTTGCTTACTATCATTAAAATGGCTTCCACGTAGTGGAAAATCTCAGTGTGATGGTTTAGCCTGGGTTCCATTGGTGTCACCCTCTTTACTTTTTTAGTTGGCAGCAAAGAATGCTCTATTCTCCAAAAACTCACAGTATCAATATAGCAATTCCAAGACTTTCAAAAAGAATGGAATCTTGTGGCATGACAATATCTGAGGTACTTTTAACATTTATTTCACTTTTAACCTCAAAACTATAACTTGTTTGTTAATAACGAGTCACATGTGAATGTCACCAAACAGTGAGATAGGCTGCTTAATGAGTATCCCTAGCAGTTTCTCACTTGCCCATGCAGAGGCATTTCCATGAAAGATCAGTCATCTCTGCCAACATTCATCATGTTAATTTGATTCATTTGTTTATTTTCTGAAAGTCTTAAATACATCACAATGCAGATATGAAACATCAGTTTGAATAAAAAAAAATCCGGATTCCAGTAAGGTCAGCTGGGTGTATTAATAAAGTACTTATCATCGCTATAAGTATGCACATTGCCGCCAATTTTGTACAGGAGTTTCTACGGTCTGCTATAGCTCAAGGACAAAGTCTCCTTCTGCCTGAAACTTTTGCACACTTCAGTTCTGCATGTCTTGACCATGTCATAATGGACTAGGTAACCAAACTACACCTCTTCAGACATGCAGTGCCACAGCAGTGAATTTAATTCTGTATTGAAATTGAATTATGATCCAGAATGTGACACAAGTGCCACACCAGTGAGGAGGAAACAAATGTTCCATTACTGTCTTATCAGTTATTGTATACATTGTAAATAAATTCATACTATTGCGAAAAGATTTTGTAATACAGGTTATGTGTCCATTTCAATGTATTCTCCAACAATTCCAAAAATGGAATAAGTGTTAAGATCATGAACCTAAAAAAGAAATAAGTACGGCTATGGAGACATAGGAAATGACAAAATATGAAAACATATGCTCGCATGCCTTATATCAGAGAGGTGAATACTTGGTAAAGTTTACAAGTTAACAAATGGTCATAATTCATTGTTCACTCAGTTGTTTTTATTTTCGGTAATTATTAGTGTTTGTTTGTCACAGGTGATAAATTGGTCGCTGGTTCCTGCCGGTGATGGTGTCTTCTGGCCTGTAGCAGATGGGTGCAATCAGTTCACTCTGACTGTAGGTACTTCGGATTTTGGTCTATTTGCTTTGTTTTAAATTGCATATGCTGTATCCAACAACAAAAAGCAAGCACCTGAAACATACAGTAGGTGATTGTCCATTCAATTTAAGAGAGAAAGCAAAGTGTTCAGTTGTGATGTGTGTGTGTGTGTGTGTGTGTGTGTGTGTGTGTGTGTGTGTGTGTGTGTGTGTGTGTGTATGCTTTTCCATTGCTTACTCCAATTTACCCAATAAGAAAGAGGGAAAAAAAAAAAGAAGATTTCCATCTAACATTCCAGGCGAGTATCAGGCAGATTGTTTCTCTTCTCAGCTTATTAACTTGATAAGAAACATCTTCCGTAGCTATGTTTTACAAGGAAGACACACAGAGCCAGCCAGTTATGCTTGAGGAAGTTGTGATGGTACAGAATTTGACCGATTTGAAATAGGAAATTTTCTCATAAACATTAGAGATACAAAATTTTCTTTACCCTCATCATCTATAATTGAGAAATTTGTACAACTAATTTTACTATAATTTTAACAATATTTGAGTAGGAAAACTTGTTAGTTATATGTAGATGAACTTTATATATGTTCAAATATTCGTCTTGTGTTTTTATTATTCGTTTGATGTACTCCTTGGGTAGTGTGTGGCAGATGGAGTTTGACAGCAGAAATCCCTATGTCACAGCAGGTGGTGCATGGAGCTACCAACACTGTAGGAGGACTTCAGAGAACTGCATCATCACAATGTACTTCTGTGGATGAATGAAATTCTTGTAAAACTTTCAGTGTATAACGATCTTAGCTGCTGCTCATTCATAGATATCTGTATTCACATACATTTATAATACAGGTTCATTGTTGTTTAAAAGAGCCAGAAGTTCTTTGAAGAAAATAATTACAAAAGATAAGAAAACACTAATTCATTATAATTTAAGGAAGCAACACTAACTGGTGAAACAAGTTGGTGGAAAAAGTCTTAATTTGATAAATATTACCTGGTTGTTCATTTCAAAAAATACAAACAGGAGTAGAGGCATGTTTAAAACAAACACGAGAGGTTGAAAAAAATTTCAAACTAAGCCATTATGCATTGCAGCAAATTTCAAACTAAGTGATTATGTATTGAAGCATTATGGTGTATTTTTAAAAACTGAGCAACTGTACAACATAAAAAGAACTGAAGACTTTTGTGTCTATTTTGATTATAAAATTGAAGATTGGACAAACAGTTTCCTTCCTAACGTGAGTAGAAAGATTATTTAAAAAGTGATATTGAAGCACTGTGCATCTGTGGTGTGTGTGTGTGTGTGTGTGTGTGTGTGTGTGTGTGTGTGTGTGTCATATTTATATAATGTTACAGTAGTGACAAGCCATCATTGATCGGAAGTGAAACTAATGCCTAATTAATTACATGACAAAAATTTTCAAATGCTTCAGAATTTGAACTTGAAATTATTCTGAAACATTTCATATGTGTTCATAGAATATGTAATTGTAGATTTTTCATAGCAACAGTTATCAATAGTGAGTCATCAACATATTCAACAGTGAGAGCAAAATGGTAATAATGATTGTTTTGCAATACTTGATGGTTGCTAGTAAGTAAAAAAAGGTTTACTATAAATTTAATATAATTTTGAATGATCTTGAGAAATGAACAATCAAAAGCAGGAAGTCAGAGAGATGTTTTCCAGGAAGAATAATTTAGGACAGTGGAAACAGTGTGTGCAGTGAGCATTTTAGATCTGTTTAATAGGCAGTTCATACACAGTCATTCCACACATCGTGGCAGCCGGCGCAGTTTGCATCCGGTGACAGTCAACTTCATGCAGCCTCTACAGATGAGCGTCAGACTGACCTATACAAACTCTAATTGGAGTTCATTTCTTCAAAACCCGGTGGGTTGTGATTAAATAAGACACTGTGTATTGTGCAGTTGATTTTTAATTTTTATTTATACAATGGCCTCACCAGGTGAATGTCAGTTTAAACGTTGAACGTATTAGTCAGATTTTAATTTAGATAGTGAAATTTTTCAGTGAAGTTTGGATAAAAGAAACATAGATCATTTACTATTAGTACCTTCTTCATTATTATTAACATTTCTGTAATTTTTTAATTTTTATTTGTGAGGACATTGATGGCCGTGACTCTCATAAAAGAAAATGAAGCATTTGAGACAGTTGTGTAGCTATTGGCACACATAACAGCAAAAACTGATGATTTTCTCAACTAGATGAAAGACTTTTTAATTCAGATGATAAATGGCTTGATTTTGGTTCTTAAGTAAATGGGAGAATGGAAAAACTAGAAAAGGAAATGGAATGGGGATTAAAACATGCACAATATTAAGATGATTGTGTAGACTTGATGGAAGAAAAGGTAGAAAGCAAAGTTGAGCATTTATATCCAGTTTGGTGTAGAATATTCTAGTGAATATAGTACAAATTTTACAGAAATAAGTAATAGACACAAATGGTAATTTAAAGCAAATCAAAACTAAGAATGTTGAAATGCTTTTGGTATTTGGAACTGTGATTGTGGAAATTGGAAGTATGGGATCCTCAGGTAAGGAAGGAACTGAATTTGATAGACAATAAATTAATCGTTTATGTTGCTACTGTACAAGCTGAGGTAAGAACCTCATTATATAACAGTGGGTTCACATATCAGTTATTATGAAAACTCTGAATGTGTGTGACTTCAGGTAAGCAAAGAATTAGGATTTGTGTTTTGATCACATAAGTGTATATTTGTAGAATAGCACAGAAAATACTGAGAACATACAGTACATGTCAGAAATTGAAAGTATTTACTTCACATACACACATTATTTTATAACCAATAATAACAGAAAGCATTTGGGATCTTGCGATTGTGGACCTGTTTGATCCACTGCCTCTTGGTCGGGGAGCAATGGCATACATTTTTGTAATAGTACCAGAAATGCAGGCAACAAATATTGAAGTGTGTTTATTCAGGGAAGGAGAGAAACGGAAGAAAATATGGGCAATGGCACCCACATGCAATTGGAAGTGGGAGATTTAATCCTTGTTAAGTCACAAATGTAGCATAACAAGTGAGAAATTAATTGGAAGGATCAAGGGAAGATTTAGCATACAACATGTAAATTTGTTTTATGTGACAGTATTATGAAAAGATCAATAGAAAATCCAGAATGGAATGTGATAATATAATGAAAAGGAAAGTAGTTACTCATCATACAGCTGAGTTGCAGATAGGCACAACTTTCCTTTCATAATAGTATTATGAAAATGGTAGTCGCTATTCACCATATAGCGGAGACCCTTTGTGCACTTGATAGGGGCCAGCATCAATAATTACAGTGTACTGTGATAGATTATGTTAACTGAAAACTCCTGAAGAGTTGTAGCATTATTTAATATTGTGGTCTGGAACCACATTTTTCTTTTTATTTACCTTTTAAGGGGTAGGCACTGATAGTGGTGTATATTGGTGAAGAGTAAAGGAATGAAGACTCATGGAGCTTCTACAAATAATTACCATGGCCATAGTACCCTGTGTCCTCTGTGCAGGGAAGTACTTTTTTTCCTTATTACAACTAAGTACCAATTTATGGTTGGAATTAAGCCCATGTAGGAGAGTCTACCAGGAATGGTAATGCTAGTGTTGGCAATGCTGGAGGAAGGAGAATATCCTATGAGAGTTTTCCTCTGTGAGAGACTTGTTCTAAATTGATGATTACATCAGACCCCTGAAAATTATCTGGGTTGAGCTTAGTAGTGTATAATTTTCTTTATTTTTATAGATTTGATTTTTACATAGATTTTTATTTGTTACATGGTGACAACTGGTAAGGGTTCATACTATTCTCTACAGGTTGTTTACTTCAATATGGTATAGATATTGTACAAAGGGACTGTACTGTTTGGAATTTTCTGAGTGATAATATGGTTGGGATGGTATAATTTTTAAGGATGGTTAGCTTAGCTATAGCATAAGAAGTCAAGCTTATTCTAATTTTTGCCAAAAACAATTATGTTCCAAAAATGGTGCTTTGTAAAATGCCAGAAATCATGTGTACCCAATAGAAATAATGACATAAGCTTTTGATGTAAGGGTTACAAAGACATATGAGATGTGACTATAAAGTAACTGGACTGATGCTGTCACATGCACCAAAGATGAACAACCAGTAGCTGTGAAGCATGAAGCTTTCTCAGTTGAATGCAACATCTCTGTTGTCTATGGACAGATAATTGTAGTCGTGGCCTTCTTTTTGTGTCTCTTATTTTGTTGCACTGGAAAAATGATCACTGTAATAATTGAGTAATAAATTGTCATGAAGTTTCACAAGAAACTTGGAAAAACTGCTTCTGAAACCTATCTTTTACCAAAAGATGTTTGTGGCAAAGATTGTTTAATCACATACACAAGTTTTTGAGCAGTTCAAGCATTTCCAAGATGCCCGATAAGACACTGGAGATATCTCACGTTTGGGTTACCCTTCAACATCAATAACGATGAAAATATTAAAAAAAGTAGGTGATATGATTCCATCTGACCCTTGGTTGAGTACTCAATCGATTTCTGAAACTGTAGGAATTGACAAAGGATGCATAAGGTAAATTTTACATAACATATTTAACATGAGAAAAGTGTGTGCGAAACTGGTGCCAAAAATACTCACAGTCGAACAGAAAGAAGCTTGGGAAAATATTTGTACTGAATCTTAATTTCTCACTTATGATCCACAAACTAAGGGCCAATCCATGCACTGGAAGGGCCCAACTTCACTAAAAACATAAAAATCTAAAATTAGCAAATCAAAATTAAAAGCAATGATTTTTTTTTTTTTTTTCAAAATTCGTGTAATTGTGTATCTTGACTGGTATACCAGTGTAAGCCAAACTCTAATTTCAGTCCGGAAAATTGATATTGTCTTGAACGGCATATACCGACTGGGAGAATCGGACATTCCATGGTATGGGCGCATCTCTGTGTCTTACTGAACCAAGGATTTAGTTTTAAAGGACTCTGTACATGTGAGAGGAGGAGAGAGATCGTTTTGTTGTGAGAGACAATTATGGCATGTAGTCAATGGTCAAATAATTTCTTGCACAAAATAAAATACAATAACTAACATAAAGTATTCAAGGTGTGTGTATCTCCATACCGAATTTAGTTAATTATCACGGTACAGATATTGAGAGACGTAGATCGCTCGGAGGTGAAGTTTGGAATGATAGTGTGAACCTGCATTTTCCACAGTCAGAATTTGTTGAGAGATTATCTCCGAATTAATAAACTTTAACTTGCTGAATTGTTGGACCTATCATCCAGACTCATCAAATAACATGCCACACAGTTGTGCCAAACAATCTGCATAGCGAGTAAAGGTTTTAGAGATTTCAGGTGGAGCAGATAATGATGAGGAATTTCTGCGAGACCACAACTGCAGAAGACATCTCTTGCTCTCCTGTGGTATTTAAAATGAAATATTTATATTTTCCATGTTTTCAGGAGATTAAAGATAAAAGGAAATAAGGAACTAAGCTAAACCAACTAAAACCAATAATTAAAATAAAAGCACACATAAAGAATACTTATTTATAATAATAAATAAATAAATAAATAATATTTTAATTAACTGACCAATAATCTACATCTACATCCATACTCCGCAAGCCACCTGACAGTGTGTGGCGGAGGGTACCTTGAGTACCTCTATCGGTTCTCCCTTCTATTCCAGTCTCGTATTGGTCATGGAAAGAAGGATTGTCGGTATGCCTCTGTGTGGGCTCTAATCTCTCTGATTTTATCCTCATGGTCTCTTTGTGAGATATACGTAGGAGGGAGCAATATACTGCTGGACTCCTTGGTGAAGGTATGTTCTCGAAA
Source organism: Schistocerca nitens (assembly GCF_023898315.1). NCBI lineage: Eukaryota > Metazoa > Arthropoda > Insecta > Orthoptera > Acrididae > Schistocerca > Schistocerca nitens. The sequence goes on along the minus strand of NC_064614.1, from coordinate 708,207,018 downwards.
CTTCAACAAAAGCCTGTACTGAGCTACTGAGCGTCTCTCATGCAGAGTCTTCCACTGGAGTTTATCATCTCCGTAATGCTTTCGCGATTACTAAATGATCCTGTAACGAAGTGCGCTGCTCTCCATTGGATCTTCTCTCTCTCTCTTCTATCAGCCCTATCTGGTACTGATCCCACACTGGTGAGCAGTATTCAAGTAGTCGGCGAACAAGTGTACTGTAACCTACTTCCTTTGTTTTCGGATTGCATTTCCTTAAGATTCTTCCAATGAATATCAGTCTGGCATCTGCTTTACCGACGATCAAATTTATATGATCATTCCATTTTAAATCACTCCTAATGCCTACTCTCAGATAATTTATGGAATTAACTGCTTCCAGTTGCTGACCTGCTATATTGTAGCTAAATGATAAGGGATCTTTCCCCATAATTAATATGTTAAACTGGGTTACTGAAGATCAAACTATTGATCAACATTACTGCTTTGAGGTTCTTTCTCAACTCTGTGAGAAAATAAGAAGGGAAAAAAAATCCAAGTTGTGGAAGAACAAGTCATGGGTTCTGCATCAAGACAACACACTGGATCATACTGCATTGTCTGTTAAGAGGCCTCTAGTGAAGTACATCATCCCAGTGTTAGAGCACACACCTTATTCACCTGTCCTAGCACCATGTGGCTTTTATCTATTCCTTAAGTCAAATCTGCATTACAAGGAACAAGATTTCAGTCTGTTGAAGCAGTGAAAGAAAAAAATGGCACGCGTCGTGAAGGAGCTCATAGAGGAATACTTCGGGCACTGTTTCCATCAATGGAAAATTCACATGGAACATTGTAGGGGTAGAGGAGGGGAGTATACTGAGCATGATATGTATTTTAAATAAAATTCTTTTCAGCCATAATTTCTTTATTTTATAGTCACACCTCTTATGTTCTGATTCAGCAGCTGAAGAGAAAAAAAGAGTCCAGTAACGTCCCAGCATGATTCAAAGTGAGAAGCTGGAAACAATGGAATCGACAGTATGCGAGCTGAAATGGGGAAACATTAAATTATATCATCAGATAGAGCAAAATATCAATACAGTGGAAAGGGTAGGGTAGGGAAGGGGGTGGGGGAGAGCGAACTATTAAAATGAATAAAGCTACTTCTCTTTCCTATTGGAATAATAAGGGAGCACGTAACTTTCTGTATGTTGTATTAATGGCCTGAAATATTTTTCTGTACATCTACTCTTCTTATTAGCATTGTGTGTCCATCTATATTTAAAATAATCCCAATTTAAATTATGTAGAGATATATTTAATGAGATTCATTTTAATTGCACTTGAATATCTCAGATCCTTTTTTTTCCCCCTGTCAAATTTGTGCGCAGTAGAGTAATGATTCCACAAAGGATCATCTAATAGCATTCAGTTGATTTGGATCACATGAATAATATGATAGTGCGTAAAATATATACTAGAATTAAATTTTAGAAAAATGAATGTAGTGCCTTGTACAAGTCATTATGCATTCAGATCTAGTCGGGGATTGCTGCTGACCCACTGCATTGTCTGCAGTGCAGGTAGGTGAGTAGTCGCTCAAATATTGTTCCCCATAAAGTGACCCATCAAGACTGTCATCTTGTGGATGCTTATGGTGGCACAGTGTCAATGTCTTGAGTGTATATCACAGTCTACCTTTGTTGCTTTCTTTAATCCCATTTATAATATAAGTAAGAAGTTTCTTCTCCATTTCTTAGTAATTCATTTTTTGCAGTGAAGTCATTGTGTTATACTGAAAATTAACAAAATTTGTATGTATGATTTTTTCCACTTCCAAGAGACTTTCTGTGGTTGGTTGGTTGATGTGGGAGGTGGGGGCCAAACAACGAGGTCATCGGTCCCATTGGATTAGGGAAGGATGGGGAAGGAAGTTTGCTGTGCCCCTCAGATGAACCATCCCAGCATTTGCTTGAGGCGATTTAGGGAAAACGTGGAAAACCTAAATAAGGATGGTCGGACATGGGTTTGAACTGTTGTCGCCCTGAATGCGAGTCCAGTGTGTCAACCATTATGCCACCTCACTCAGTTCTCCCTGTGGTGGAAAATTAATGTAATATAGAAGCAGAAAAAGAATATTTTACCATTACCATTGAATGCCGGGCGCGCGCCACAAAACGAAAATTCCAGTAATGTTGCCTACATGAAACACTAATACTGTTGTAAATAAAATACCTGACATACAAGTGGAGCTACTACAAAGGTAGGTGGAAACAGAATGAAACTATACTGTTTGAGAGAGTATGTGCTGTTATTGCAAAATCTAGTCAAATTTACCACAGAATTTCCACTATGAGCCCAATTACTGGTTTGACATTGTATCCTGTCTGAGGGGGATGCATGGACAAGGATGTCATAAAGCCATTGTATCCTCTACTGAGGTACTGGTCCTTGGTACCTGGATACTGTTGTTAGGACTGAGTTCATTTCTGAGCTGGTCCCAGACATGTTTTGTCAGGGACAGATCTTGATGTCCATGGGAGTAGCTCACCGTCATACACAGTTGATAGAGTGTGCGCCATTTGAGCAAAACCATTTTTCTGCTGAAAACTGGCATCGTGATACCGTTGCTAGAGAGATAACACTTAAGGACACAGGAAGTCAGTGACATACCATTGCACCATAAGAATTCCTTCATCACTACCAGCCATGGTTTGGAAGTCATACCTTTGGCTCACACACCATGATGCCACTGGGCCTTTCCAAAACATTGGAAGAGTGGAGCCTCTCCCCAGGTCGTTGCCATACTCGCTGATGATGGTCATCCACCGTAGTGCAGAACTGCGGTTCATCACTGAACACTGTGTGGTGCTATTCATCAGCTGTCAGTGCTTCCTGCTCATGGCACCATTCCAAACATGGCGTTGGGGTGTTAATGGCAATCTATGCATGGGATGGTAGTTCTCTATTCTGGCTCCTGCTAGTCGGACCAATGATGCGGAATGACACAATATGTTGCAGGGGCCCCATTACTTGTTCTTGGATGGCAGGCAAAGAAGATGTGAAGGGCTTATGATGTGCTTGGTGCACAATGGCATAATCCTCCCTTGTGGCGGTCAGATGTTGTCAACTGGAATCTTGACAATGAGTATACCTGCCCTTCCTATGCAGTCCAACGTGGTGACACTGTCATATCTAAAGTCCCCACAAATCTAGATATTCCACAATTCAGCCAGTTGGCAAAAGGGAGACCCTCGATGCTGCTGCTGCTGCTGCTGCTGCTGATGGTGATGATTAGTGGTTGATGGCATTAAACGGCAAGATCATCTGTTCCCTTGCTGAAAATAAATGCAGATGAGGGCGGGTAAAATCAAGGATAAAACACCAGTACAGACACAGTTAAAAAGGGGCACAGGTAACTGTAGCAGAGTGTCTACCTAGAAACAACGGGGCACAAAGCCACTCTGAAACATAGTAAAATCTCACACCCAGATTCTCAATGTGGGCCCTTTCAGACTATGTCAGGTGCTGATAATGCTGTCTCATACATGTACCTGCTATATCCTTCACAGTGAACATTCAACATTGGATGCTGTTCACACCCCTTATATACCTGGCCTGGTAACAACACTAATGCACTCTTGTGGCTGTTCTACCTGTCACAGTGAATTGAAATGCTAATCATTTACACACCTGCCAACATTGCGTATGTGTAGAAAGTTACATTGAAATCTGAGGATGCATTCTGGGGGCGTAACTTTTATTGTCAGGCTGTATATAATATTATTATAATTGACTCACATTTTGTGCTAGAACTGGTGATAGAAAGAATAGCAGGTGCTCATTTTACTGTGATATCTATAAAAATCTGTTTCTTAATTTCTGACAACCATGAAGTTATTAGACTTAGCAAAAAAAAACCAATATGATGAAGATGATGATGTATCTCTATTACATAGTAAATTCTTCTATTAGCTTACAGGAGAATGTTTTTGATCCTTTATGTTGTCGTTTGCAGATGGAGCAAAAAGAACAAAAGGCTGAAAAACGCAGTCAGTCTCGAACATACATAGTTAGAGACAGTTACTGTGGTTCGTGGGTTCCTGTATCCAAAGGGTGGCGCATATTACTTTATGCACCTTGTACAGATGAACATCGTCTTCCTCTTGATCAAGGCGATGTTGTATTAGTTACAAGATGGAGAAGGTTTGTATTAACATAGAGTTTGAGTTCATAGTATTTTCTTTAGTTTTTTTTTTATATTTGTTATTTACAGGTTGCTTGCATGTAATTTTCATTTTATAGTGAGTAACAGTACAATAATAGGTATTGTAAGCTGGAAACAATAATTTAACTGAGGCAAGGTAACCACTCACCTAACTGATGCTTGATGCATAGAAACATGTAAAAGCACAGACTCATTAAGTGACTTCCAAGCTACTGCTCTTTTTATAGTGTATACACTCAGTCTCATACAAGCAACCATACAGATACATAAACACATCTATTCTGAGCTTGTGATATCACAGAGTAAGATGTATAGCAACTAGGGTGGAGTATGAAGAGCTGCTGTTCAAATAAGGCATGAGAAGGTAATGGGAGACATGGTAGTGAGGTAGACACAAGTGGTTTTCAGTATAAGTAGAGAGAGAGAGAGAGAGAGAGAGAGAGAGAGAGAGAGAGGGGGGGGGGGGGGGTATGTGAGTCAAAGGTAATGTTGGTAAGGATCGAGCAGTGAGAGGAAACTTGTTAAAAATTTTAGGGCATTCACTTCGAATTTCCTGTTGTTGCTAGACTGCACCTTGGAAGATGAGTGTATTATTTCCAGTGTCATGTTCGTGAATTACTTCCCTGATGACACATTCTTTAATGCTGTTCTTGACAAAGGGTGCAGACTCATAGATATACAGATTCATCATTGTTAGCATCCAAAGCCTGTTAAAAAGAGGATGATAGTGCTCTGTAGGACCACCCTTGCATAGTACAGACTTATTTTTTAAATGTTAATTATATAAGGAGAATGTCCCCATATGAGTAGGACATATGATATATATGACTGAAAGACCGCAAAACAAGTCATACAGAGATACTTATTGGAGACAACATATCTCAGTTTCAATATGAGGTGGGCCTGTCCAAAATCCGTACTGATTCTTGCAAAGGAGGTCATACTTTTCAAAATAATTGCTTAATTGAATGTACATGAGTGTTTCAAATATTTTTGAGAATATTGGGACAATAGAAATTTTCAGTAGTTATGAGAGAGTTGTTTATCAACCTTTTTGAATATGATAATAACTTTAGAGATCTAGTGTTCTGGAAAAACCTCGTACTCTAGACATTTTTTAAAACAACTCAGTGGCTTACTTATCAAGTGAACTGTTCATTTAACAACATAATTAGACATCCAGTTGCAGTCCCAACTTTTGGAATTGAGTGAGTGTAAGGATGTAGAAATGGGATTATCAGAGTTTCAGGCTGTGGGCATGCAAAAGTGGAGGATATCACACTCCCATGGTTTATCTTACCCTGTGGTATACAGTGCCAGTCTTCTGCATCTTTCATTTCATGTGTTTTACTGTCATTTTTTCTCTTTTAGTTCTCATAATCTTTTGTGTTTCTCTTTTCTGCAAAGTGTTGGGTTTTATTTTGATTCATCTCACACTATAAATTTCTGTCCAAACTTAAGAGAAGTGTCACTATTTGATGTGACTACAATGCCATTCCATTTAATGCGTACATAATGTCTCCAGTGAACTTCCATTCTGCTGTACTTTTAGTCTTCATCACACACACACACACACACACACACACACACACACACACACACAGAGAGAGAGAGAGAGAGAGAGAGAGAGAGAGAGAGAGAGAGTGAGTGGGGGGGGGGCAGTTTCCCATATGTTACTTTCTTTGCTGGTTCTGTGGGGAACCTGTTCATTCCTTATCAGTCCACCTACTTTTCATCATCATTTTATAGTGCCACATCTCAAATGCTTCGAATTTATTCTTTTCTGGTTGTTTCACCATCCATGATTCACCACAATGCTGTGCTCCATACATAAATTCCCAGAAATTTCTTTCTCAGATTAAGGCCACTGTTTGATACTAGCAAATTTGTGTTGGCTAGGAATGCCATCTTCACATATAATGATCTGCTTTTTATGTCTTCCTTCCTTCGTCCATCATGTTATTTTGCTTCCAAAGTAGCAGAATCTTTGTCTACTTCGTGGTATCCAGCTTTGATGTAAAGTTTATCGCTGACCTCATGTCAACTACTACTCATTACTACCCCCTGCGGGTTCGGGGGTAAGATTAGGCCCGCGGTATTCCTGCCTGTCGTAAGAGGCGACTAAAAGGAGTCTCAAACGTTTCGGCCTTCTGTGATGGTCCCCTCTTGGGTTTGACCTCCTTTTTTCCAAATTTCCGTTGTTAGTGCGTGCCATTTGGGGAAGGACACCTTACGTGGTGTTTTTCTATTGGTCCATCATGCACCACCATCTTGCATGTTACCTATTGTCGTGTGGGGGGGACTATACCCAACATCATCTGGGTTGTCTCCTTCTCGTCTTGTGCGCAATCTTCTTCTTAGCGCCCACGACACCTGTGGACCCTTTAGACACCTAACATCCAGCACGGTAGCCAGTCCGTTGTGGTGGGGTCGTCATGTACCCTCTTGGTGGTAGCCCCCTGACCACGCAGGGATCGCACTACAGATGCCAGAGCTGTTTCCTCCCCATGCATGCCAAGGAGTATGTGCCCATCTTGTCTGGGGCACGGGGACTCCGGGCAACGGGATATCGGCCAGGTATCCGTTGCTTTGGCTGGGTGGCGCCCTTGGGGAGAGCCCTCGTTCGGAGTAGGTGGCATCTGGGCGGATGTGGCGCAATGAAGCGCAATAAATCACACCAAGCTGGTGGTCGCACGGCCACCAGCGTCTCTAAGCGAGGTAGAGTAGACTTTGATGCTGCGCAATATGACCCTCAGTCGTTCCCCTCGTTGGCTGCGCCATGGGAGGGACGTAGATCTAGTGCCAAGCGGGAGCCTTACGTACCGCAATACCTTGTCTGCAGCAGGACTGATGGTGACTCCTTTCTTACGACGAAGCCTCTGTTTTTTGTGGAACACCTGGAGGATAAGTTTGGGGAAGTGGCGGGGTTGTCTAAAATGAGGAATGGGTCCATCCTCCTCAAGACGTCCTCCCCAGCCCAGTCACGAGCGTTGCTCTTGTGTGATAAGCTGGGTGACATCCCTGTAACCGTCACTCCCCACAGTAGCTTAAATATGGTCCAGGGGATTATTTACCATCGTGACCTATTGTTACAATCCGATGACGAGCTGAGAGCCGACTTGGAACGACGTGGAGTGCATTTTGTCCGTCGTGTCCATCGAGGACCCAAGACTAAAAGGGTGGCCACCGGTGCCTTTATCTTGGCCTTCGAGGGTGATGTCTTGCCCGAGAAGGTCAAGGTGATGGTTTACCGTTGTGACGTCAAGCCATACGTCCCTCCCCCGATGCGATGCTTCCAGTGCTGGAAGTTTGGGCATATGTCCTCCCGTTGCCCGTCCAGCGCTACATGTCGAGATTGCGGACGCCCCTCTCATCCCGATTCTCCATGTGCGCCTCCGCCTGTATGTGTCAACTGTGGGGAGCACCACTCTCCATGCTCGCCGGATTGCCCCGTTCTTCATAAGGAGCGGAAGATCATGGAATTTAAGACCCTGGACCGGCTTACTTATCGAGAGGCTAAACTGAAATATGAAAGGTTGTATCCTGCTTCCATTCGAACATCTTATGCTGCAGCCACGTTATCGTCGCCCACGCGAGCGATGGTTGTCGCCGCCTCTGTGCCGCCTTCAGTGGGCCCTCGGGGCCGTGCATCTCTGTCTGCCCCCCTCATGTCTGGGGGCAAGCCTTCCTCTGTTGCCCCCTTAGCCGTTGGGGGTAAACCCTCTTCTGTCGCTCCCCCCACGCTTACTTCGGGAGTGACATCTACTCCACAACCGGGGGGCTCGATCCCTCCCCCTCCTTCTCCACCGGCGTTGCCTCTGCCGGTTCCTCTCTCGCGGAAGGGGTCCCTCGGGGCTCTCCCTTCCTCTGTTTCTTCTCCTACCCCGCCGGATGTCAGCCAGTGGCTGAAGGTTCCGCCACCTGCTGGTCGTAGAGCTTCTGCGTCGTCATCAGCCTCCGACGCACCTTCAGAGAAGCTCTCCCAGCCCTCTCACCCTAAGGGCCGTCGTGAGAAGAAGGAACGGAATGTGTCCAAGAAGAAGGACGTTCCGGCGGTTTCAGTACCGCCTGCTGTACATAGTCCTGGCTCCAGGGATGAGGTGGAGATCCTCGCCTCTGCCGCGGATCTCGCCCTCACGGACCCCTTGGGGGCCTTTCCTATGGACTCAGTTGACTCTCCCCCGGTGGCGGCAGTTGGCTCTGAGGCGCCGTCTGCCTCTTAGTCGCATTCACGCCCTCCCAGTCCCTTCCTGCTTCCGTTCTCCAGTGGAACTGCGGCAGTTATTTCCGCCACCTGCCTGAGCTCCGGATGCTTCTGGGTGTTTCCCCTGTTCTCTGCATTGCTCTGCAGGAAACTTGGTTTCCGGCAATGCGGACCCCCGCCCTTCGCGGTTATCGGGGATACTATAAGAACCGCGCTGCCTGTCAACGAGCTTCGGGTGGGGTTTGCCTTTTTGTTCACCACTCAGTCTGTAGCTCGCCAGTCCCCCTTCTGACGCCTTTAGAGGCAGTCGCTGCCAGGGTTGAGCTCTCGCCGGCTATTACTGTTTGCTCTATTTACATTCCTCCGGATGGGGAGCTCCCCCGCCATGTCTTGGCTGCGCTGCTGGCTCAACTCCCACCTTTGCTGCTTCTGGGCGATTTCAATGCCCACAACCCTCTCTGGGGTGGGACTGTCTCTGATGACCGCGGTTGGGCCGTGGAGCATGTGTTGGCTCAGCTCGACCTTAGCCTCTTGAACACTGGTGCTCCCACGCATTTCAGTGTGGCCCATGGATCGTTCTCGGCCATCGATCTCTCTCTTTGCAGTCCCGGACTTGTCCCATCCCTCCACTGGAGAGTGCATCCTGACGTGTGTGGTAGTGACCATTTTCCCATCTATTTGTCACTGCCCCAGTGTCATTCTTCTGGGCGCCTGCCCCGCTGGGCTCTCCACAGGGCTGACTGGCCGGCTTTTACTTCCGCTGCAACCATTGAGTCTCCCCCACAGGGTGACATCGCCTTTAAGAGGCTCCGTGCCTTGGCCCGTCGTCTTGTTGCACGGCGTAAGCAGGAGTGCTGGGAGAGGTATGTCTCATCCTTGGGCTCCCATGTCTCCCCCTCGCTGGTGTGGTCATGGATCCGGCGGATTTATGGATACCAGACCCCTATGGGTGTCCCTGGGCTCTCCTTGGACGGCGCTGTCTGCACGGACGCTGCCGCCATTGCTGAACGGCTTGCCGCGCACTTTGCTAAGAGCTCTGCGACTGCATCTTATCCCCTCGCCTTTCGCTCTCTAAAGGAGCGAGCCGAGCGGACGCCTTTCTCATTCCACACGCGTCGTTCTGAAAAATACAATGCTCCTTTCAGCGAGAGGGAATTCCTCGCTGCCCTCGCCGATTGCCCTGATACAGCACCAGGACCAGACTGCATCCACGCACAGATGCTGAAACATCTTTCCGGGGACTGCCAGAGACACATCCTCACCATCTTTAACCGCATTTGGAGCGAGGGCGTCTTCCCGTCGCAATGGCGAGAGGGTCTTATTGTCCCGATCTTGAAACCCGGTGCGGACCCACTGGCGGTGGACAGCTATCGTCCCATTACCCTCACCAACGTTTTGTGCAAATTGCTCGAACGTATGGTGGGGCGGCGTCTGTGTTCTACATCTACATCTACATTCATACTCCGCAAGCCACCCAATGGTGTGTGGCGGAGGGCACTTTACGTGACACTGTCATTACCTCCCTTTCCTGTTCCAGTCGCGTATGGTTCGCGGGAAGAACGACTGTCTGAAAGGCTCCGTGCGCGCTCTAATCTCTCTAATTTTACATTCGTGATCTCCTCGGGAGGTATAAGTAAGGGGAAGCAATATACTCGATACCTCATCCAGAAACGCACCCTCTCGAAACCTGGTGAGCAAGCTACACCGCGATGCAGAGCGCCTCTCTTGCAGAGTCTGCCACTTGAGTTTATGAAACATCTCCGTAACGCTATCACGGTTACCAAATAACCCTGTGACGAAACGCGCTGCTCTTCTTTGGATCTTCTCTATCTCCTCCGTCAACCCGATCTGGTACGGATCCCACACTGATGAGCAATACTCAAGTATAGGTCGAACGAGCGTTCTGTAAGCCACCTCCTTTGTTGCTGGACTACATTTTCTAAGCACTCTCCCAATGAATCTCAACCTGGTACCCGCCTTACCAACAATTAATTTTATATGATCATTCCACTTCAAATTGTTCCGCACGCATACTCCCAGATATTTTACAGAAGTAACTGCTACCAGTGTTTGTTCCGCTATCATATAATCATACAATAAAGGATCCTTCTTTCTATGTATTCGCAATACATTACATTTGTCTATGTTAAGGGACAGTTGCCACTCCCTGCACCAAGTGCCTATCCGCTGCAGATCTTCCTGCATTTCGCTACAATTTTCTAATGCTGCAACTTCTCTGTATACTACAGCATCATCCGCGAAAAGCTGCATGGAACTTCCGACACTATCTACTAGGTCATTTATATATATTGTGAAAAGCAATGGTCCCATAACACTTCCCTGTGGCATGCCAGAGGTTATTTTAACGTCTGTAGATGTCTCTCCATTGATAACAACATGCTGTGTTCTGTTTGCTAAAAACTCTTCAATCCAGCCACACAGCTGGTCTGATATTCCGTAGGCTCTTACTTTGTTTATCAGGCGACAGTGCGGAACTGTATCGAACGCCTTCCGGAAGTCAAGAAAAATAGCATCTACCTGGGAGCCTGTATCTAATATTTTCTGGGTCTCATGAACAAATGACGCGAGTTGGGTCTCACATGATCGCTGTTTCCGGAATCCATGTTGATTCCTACATAGTAGATTCTGGGTTTCCAAAAACGACATGATACTCGAGCAAAAAACATGTTCTAAAATTCTACAATAGATCGACGTCAGAGATATAGGTCTATAGTTTTGCACATCTGCTCGACGACCCTTCTTGAAGACTGGGACTACCTGTGCTCTTTTCCAATCATTTGGAACCCTCCGTTCCTCTAGAGACTTGCGGTACACGGCTGTTAGAAGGGGGGCAAGTTCTTTCGCGTACTCTGTGTAGAATCGAATTGGTATCCCGTCAGGTCCAGTGGACTTTCCTCTGTTGAGTGATTCCAGTTGCTTTTCTATTCCTTGGACACTTATTTCGATGTCAGCCATTTTTTCGTTTGTGTGAGGATTTAGAGAAGGAACTGCAGTGCGGTCTTCCTTTGTGAAACAGCTTTGGAAAAAGGTGTTTAGTATTTCAGCTTTACGCGTGTCATCCTCTGTTTCAATGCCATCATCATCCCGGAGTGTCTGGATATGCTGTTGGGTCCTTGAGTCGCGTGGTCTCCTCGCTCCATCCCAGGGTGGCTTCCGTCGGGGCCGGTCTACAGCGGACAATTTGGTGCGGCTGGAATCTGCTATCCGTACGGCCTTTGCCCGACGTCAGCATCTCGTTGCTGTATTTTTTGATCTGCGGAAGGCGTATGACACCACATGGAGGCATCATATCCTTGCTACGTTGCATGAGTGGGGTCTTCGTGGTCCGCTCCCGGCTTTTCTTCAATCCTTTTTATCGCGGCGCTCTTTCCGGGTGCAAGTGGGTGCCGCCTCTAGTTCATCTTATATACAGGAAAATGGGGTCCCGCAGGGCTCGGTGTTGAGCGTCTCGTTATTTCTAGTGGCCATTAATGGTCTGGCTGCAGCCGTGGGGTCGTCGGTGTCTCCTTCTTTGTATGCCGACGACTTCTGCATCTCATTTGGCTCCACGACTACGGGAGTCGCCGAACGCAGGCTGCAAGTAGCCATTCACAAGGCAGCATCATGGGCTTTGACTCATGGTTTTCAGTTCTCTGCAGCCAAGACTCGAGTTATGCACTTCTGCAGGCGTCGGACGGTCCACCCTCATCCTGAACTTTACCTCGACGGCCACCTGCTTGAAGTGGTGGACACTTGCCGCTTCTTAGGACTCGTGTTTGATGCCCGGCTCACATGGGTTCCTCATATTACTCAGCTGAAGCAAAAGTGCTGGCGGCACCTCAACGCCCTCCGCTGCCTCAGCCACACATCTTGGGGTGCGGATCGCTGCACGCTGTTGCGATTGTACAGAGCCCTTGTGCAGTCCAGGCTTGATTATGGGAGCCTGGCCTATGGGTCTGCATCGCCCTCAGTGTTGAAGTTGTTAGACCCCATACGCCACTGTGGGGTTCGGCTTGCAACTGGCGCCTTTCGTACGAGCCCCGTGGATAGTCTACTGGTGGAGGCCGGGGTTCCCCCGCTGCGGATTCGCCGCCACAGACTGCTCGCCGACTATGCTGTCCCCGTGCATTGCTCGCCGGGCCATCCCAATCGTCGCCTGCTTTTCCCTGTCACGGTCCTCCATCTGCCCGACCGGCGACCTCGGTGTGGGCTTTCCATAGCTGTCCGCGTCCAGTCCCTGCTGTCAGAACTGGGGTCATTCCCTCTTCTGCCTCCCTTCCGGGTCCGTGCACCTACGCCTCCCTGGTGTTTGCCCCTGCCGTCCGTCCGTCTGGACTTGGCACAGGGACCCAAGGACTCGGTTCCACCTGTGGCCCTCCGTCGCCGTTTTCTTGCGCTCCTCGCCTCATTTCCGGGCTGTGAGACTGTCTACACTGATGGTTCCCTGGTTGATGGTCGCACTGCCTACCATGTTGAACAGCGCTCCTTGCCGGCTGGCTGCAGTATTTTTACTGCAGAGCTGGTAGCCATATTGCGCGCTCTTGAGCATATGCGTTCCTGCTCAGGTGCGTCCATCGTCATCTGTAGTGACTCCCTGAGCAGCCTCCAGGCCATCGACCGCTGCCATACCTCTTCTCCTCTGGTGTCCTCTATTCAGGAGTCTGTTTCCGCCATTGCCCGTTCTGGTCGTTCGGTGGTCTTGGTTTGGACGCCAGGTCATGTTGGCATCCCGGGGAACGAACGTGTTGACAGGCTGGCCAAAGGGGCGATCGACGCCCCAGCTTTGGAGATCGGCCTCACAGCTCGCGATCAGCAGTTGGTGTTGCGCCGTAAGGTGCTTGGGATGTGGTCTGCTGAGTGGCGAGGCATGACAGCCCCTAATAAACTGCGGGCTGTCAAGGAGACGACCGATGTGTGGCGCTCCTCCCTGCGGTCTTCTCGCAGGGACTCTGTCATCCTGTGTCGGCTCCGCATCGGCCATACCTACCTGACGCACGGCCATCTTTTGCGTCAGGAGGATCCCCCCCTGTGTCGGTGTGGGTCCTGGCTGACGGTCGCCCACATTTTATTGGAGTGTCCCCGACTGCGCACCCTCCGGCAGTCTTTTAATCTCCCGGGCACTTTGCCTTTGGTTTTAAGCGACAATGCCTCCATGGCTGATGACGTTTTAAATTTTATTCGTGTTAATCCTTTTTATGGTTCTATTTAGGGAGGTCCTGCTCCTTTCCCTTTGTGTGTCTATTGTCCTCAGGTCTCTCATATTTGGTTGCAGATTTTAGTGTGTCGTCGGCTGGTTGACTCTTTCCCTTTTTTTTGTTCTTGTGGTCAGTTAAGCAGTTTCCGGCCATCTTTTTTTCTTCTGTTTCTTTCTGTCTGGTGTTTGTCTGTACTCTTCTTGTCTGTAGTGTTCGTTGCTGCATTTGTGTTCTTTTAGTGCCTGGGGGGGGGGGAGTCTCCTCCCCCCTTTGGTTTTTACCTGTTCCGCCGATTTTAGGCTCGCCTGTTTTTGGAATGGGGGACTGATGACCTTCGCTGTTTAGTCCCCCTTACACATCCCAACAACCACCACCACCACTCATTACTTTTGTCTTTCTTCAGTTTACTTGTAATCCACATTCTTCACTCAGTAAATAGTTTGTTTCATCCAACATATCCTATAATTCTTCTTAACTTTTACTTAGGATAGCAATGTCTTTAGTGAATTTTATCATTGATATCCTTTCACCTTGGATTTTAATTCCACTCCTGATGTACCTTTCTTTTATTTTCAGCATAGCTTCTTTTAGTGAATTTTATCATTGATATCCTTTCTCCTTGGATTTTAATTCCACTCCTGCTGTACCTTTCTTTTATTTTCAGCATAGCTTCTTCGATGTGTAGACAGAACTGCAGGGCTGAAAGACTACATCCAAATCTTACACCATTTTTAATGCAAGTACTTCATTCTGGGTTTTCCGGTCTTATTATTCCTTCTTCTTTCTTATAGATATTGTAGATTAGCCATCTATCCCTATAGCCTACTCCTGCTTTTCTCAATATTTCAAATATCTTGCACTATTTTACAGTGTTGCTAGCTTTTTCTAGGTTGACAGATCCTCAGAATGTGTCTTAATTTTTATAAAATCTAGATTCCATTATTAATTGCAACATCAGAGCTGCCTTTTTGGTTTTTTATCTTTCCTAAACCCAAACTGATACTCATTTGGCATATCCTCAATTTTCTTTTCCATTCTTCAGTATATTATTGTTGTTGACAACTTGGATGCCTGAGCTTTTAAGGTGATTGTGTGATACTTGTCGCACTGTCACTTGGTTACCTCTTCCCCCAATGATTTCAGAAATTCTAATGATATTATCTATCTCTTTTGCCTTATTAAACAATGGAAAATCCAGGCTGGAATGTAACAATTTTATGAAAAGAATAGTTACCACTCACCATACAGTGGAGATACTAAGTCGCAGTTAGGACAACAAAAAGACTGTCACAAAATAAGGTTTCGGCCAGCAAGGCCTTTGTCAGAAACACACACACACACACACACACACACACACACACACACACACACACACACACACACGAGACCACAGTCTTCGGCAGCTGAAGCCAGACAATTTGCCTTATTTGACTGCAGGTCGTTCAAACCTCTGTTACACTTCAATTTTAATATTGGTTCATCTGTGTCTTCCATATTGACTCCCATTTCTTCCTCAATTATATCTCTAGCCCCCCTGCCCCCCACCTGCCTCCCTCCCTCCCTCCCTCCTAAAGCCTTCAGTGCATTCTTTGGTTTTTCTGTATGCTGATTGAATCCTCCTGATAACATTTTTTTTCCTGTAATCATTTCACCTTGGCTTTCCTGTGTGATGTGTCAAAAGAAAAGTAACTGCTTGATTTCTGTAATGACATAGAGCATGTATGTACTTGTATTTCCAGAATGGTGACACATTAATTTCCAAGTATTTTTATTGGCTTTGCTTGCACCTCATGAACATCTCTTTCCTTTCATTATTTTTTCTATACTATGAAAAGTAAAGACATCAAGATACTCTTTGCAGTGGAGAGGAAGATTAGTAATTTTATGATCTGCTTTTGTCACCATCACTACCAAATGCTTTGTAATTTTTATTTTATATTTGTTGTTTTTCCCATTTTAATAGCAAAGAGGCATCAGTTTTTGTGGTTGCTTTATTATTTGTACATTGAGTTTAATGTGAATTGATATAATTTACAGATACTGGCTGTTTGGTGAAAAACAGAAAGGGGCCAAGGTAGTTGGACATCGAGGATGGTTCCCCCGCTGTTGTGTTGTAGAATTGGCTGAAGCAATACCAAATGATTTTGATAAGAATAAATAAGTAACCCATTCCAGAAAATGTATCATACTTTTAAAGCATTGATAATATCATTGTGAGGTACTATGTCTTCCCCCCCCCCCCCCCCCCCCACGTTTTTCCTCTGCCTTTTCTCTCTCTCTCTCTCCATATTTATTTTTCCCTCTTCCTTCCTCTTCTGCCCCTTCACCACTCTCGTTCTCACTTTGTTATGTGGCATCCTTGTATCAGTGGAGAGCTCCTGAATTAACAATAAATGAAGATTTCATAGTAATTTTGTTTCAGCTGTCTTTGGTGGTTGAAACAAACACCTTGAAACTCAAAATGAAAACCATATGTTGTAACAAATAATAATAATAAATAGACAGTGCTGATTTGAAACTATTGATTTTTCCCTACATCTTTTTTGTTCCTTATTATTGTGGTCCTGTCTTCCAGTTCACATTGCTTACCTGTCCTCCTTGTTCGCTCTCATCTTTTTTTGCTTTTCTTTTTCTCCGTATAATCTTATTTTTGCACTATCTGCATCTCCTTTCCCCTGGAGTTATTGATCTGTCTGTTGCCCTGAACTTCTGAACATAAGTTCTCCTTGTCCCTCCATTTACGCAATTTCATTATATCTTATTATTTTGCCGAATATCTAGTGTTAGCTGCTTGAGGTTCAAATTGTGTATTCCTTCTTGCTCTCAATTCAGCTCTTTGTCTTTTTTCAAGCCAAAGTCCTATCAACTTTTTTCATACCTCTGGTTCCTTTTTTACATTGCCTTTACACATGCCTTAAAAGGTACAAAAACTTGCAATTACAGTAAGTACCGCCATTTATTTATTGGTTGCCACAAGTCATATAACATTTTGACTGATAAAAGTACCAGTGGGTATTGTGCATCGCTTCCATTTCCACAGATAATAACAATGTTAAGAGAGATCTTTCTATTTGACTGATAGAAAAGTGATTTCCTAGACATCTTATTGTTTGTGAATTGATCTCAACCTTAAATGTTTTTGTTATTGTATATGTTTTTATACATTTCATGGACCAGATTTGTTATATTATAATGTTTTTATTACATAGTTATGAATATGTATTAACAAATTAGTAATTGTTGTTTAAAAGCACAGTGTTTCAGTTGTTCAACATTTTTCATGTCTTTCACATATGACATGCTTTTGCATGTGGTGACTTTTTGTTGTGAATTGTGTGCACATGTTAATAATGATATTTTTATTCATTGTGTAAACTGGGGGGTACCCTTTAGTTTGCAGTGCTGGTAATCAGTTAAGAAACATATGGTGTATGCTGCAGCCTTTAGATATCTATGTGCGTTTGTTTTAGATGTATATATGAATTTATCCTTGCAGTTTTAATTATTTGATACTGCTTATTTGATGCATTCAGTGCAGTTAATTGAAATTGTTCCGAAAGGACTGATTCCATTGTACATTGTCCTATGAATTATCACAGATTCATTTTTATATGTCTTTAGAAAGTTTGTAAATTGCTTTTTTTCACAAAAAGGCTTTAGCGTAATTATCCCTTAACCTCAATAAAATTATTGGAGACTGAACATATCACTAAATTTGCAAACAGAACTAGCAGACACATCTTGTTTTTATAAAAAGAGGTGAGCATTGCAGCCAAATTTGAATACTTTCTGATTTTTAAAACAATTTCTATGCGAATAACAGGAATTATATTTATATTTCTACTAGCTGTTTTAATGTAAGGGATAGTTGCTTCACTAGAAAATGAAGAAGTGTGAATTTTCATCATCTACCAGAATGGCACTTTATTGCTGTTTTATTATTCATTCCTACAGTTTAAAAGAAATCAGTTTTTCCTGTGGCTACATCATCAGGTACAGAAGTGCACACTGCTACGTGCATGCACACACACTTAATGTATTCCATAAATGACTAAATGAATGTTAATGCTTTTGCTTTACTTTTGATTTATTGCTCTCATGGTAACCAAAGAACTTTAGTTTCTTATATGTGCCATACTTTAAACTAATGCAGGGGAGAAGCAACGTAATATCACACGTGCCTGTAGCTCTGTGCCTTGTACAATTTTTAGATATGAAAAAAATCTCCCATCACATTAGACATGACAGCTATTTATTGTGAAAAATTGATTTCTTGTCCTGAAAAATCATCTATTCATTTAGTATATAAGATGTTAGTTGGTGTACTATTTTAATACATTTTTTCTTCAAAGTGAAAATACAAAATACAGTTTAGTGCTTACTGTACCTGTACTTACATGTTATAGCAGAATTGTAGACATCAAAAAAATTCTTTTATTGTTAGAGATCCAATGAACATTTTTATAATGTTTAAGATTGTGATATAAAATAAAATCCAACCTGTTAAAAATAAATATTTTGTTATTTTAAAAGAAAATTGAATGACTCTCGAATTTTGAATGTTGTTCCTTTTTATAGATAATAATTTCTGTTGGTTAATATATCATGTAAATTAACAAAAATTTGTCAATAAAGTTTGTGAATTTTTTTTAAAAGAAAAAGCTATTTTATTTTCTCCTGTGATATAAGTATAGCAGCATGTCGTAAAACATTGTCACTCAGGCTTAAATAACTGATCATTAAACTGCATTGAAATGGTTATAGTAGATTATAATTTGTTATGTGCAAATGAACTTTGTCAATCTTGTGTTTAATGTCTGTTTCATTTAGACACTACTGGCAAAATTTTAAGGATATTTGTAGGGAAAAAATTAAAGTGGAAGGGAAAGCAACTACAGTAAACAACCATAAAGATTTTCTCACAAGATACTGTTGCTATTCATATCGAAAGTGATTATTTTGTGCTTAAAATATGGATGTTATTCAAAGATGATGATGAAGATCATCCATTAAAATCATAATGTTTGTACTTTTATTGTGTTTGTTTACTCTAGTTTCTTATTGAAGATTACACCATAATGCCACAAAGACACCATTTAGATCTCATTTTACACAACAGAATCTTCAGATGTAGTGAAGCATACCAGAGACCAATAACAGACTCAGTAGCATTGAATGTTCCACAGAATATTACAAGGCTTTGATGTGGCATCAGAAACAAAGGAAACCACTTCCCCACAGGACTGATAATTACTATTGTTATTTAGTTTATACTCCAGGTCTCCATTAGTATATATCCCACACAGGGCAATGCAGAAATGGACCCATTTACAGTGGAGCCCTTGAGGATATAAACTTAGTCTTTTAACTACCGCCAATGACTCTTGCATATTTCTACATAGAGAATATTTCATGTTGCTGCCAAGAATCAGTGGTAATTAGTAATAATCATATCCCTTATTTACTGTTTTGTTTTTGTGGAAAGTGGCTCTGTTTGTTTGCTTTTAAATTTAATATTGTTTGGATTTGTGTCTCCAAGGCTGAGGACTTCTGTATTATGGACATCGTTGCATGCCAAGTGCCCTGTGATTGAACTTCGGCTTGTTCTTCAATATTATGACCTGTTCAGGAAAGCTTTCATTTCTAACTTTATGGATGTCACAAGAAGGAATCTCATTTTGGAGATCAGTGAAGGAGTCCAGGTCCTGGAATTTATATATTTCACAGGTAGCTGCAAAAGAATTGGTTTGGGTTTTGCATAATAGTTGTTGCCATTTTGGTATAAGGAAGTGTATTAAATATATAGCCTAATTTTATTATCTTAAAAGTATGAGCAGAAAAGTGAAAACTATCATAAGAACATGTGAGTTGTGCCAGAAAGTGAAAGACAACAACAAACACAAAGTATATAAAATACATCTAGTAATAAATGAAAAGCACCAGTTTGCATTTACTGTAAATGTCTGAAGATGGCCTTGTAAGCTGAAAACCGGGTTACAATAAAAGTAATTTTGTAGAACAAAAGCAAACTGGTGCTTTTCATTTATTCTAATGTTGTTCTACCAAGAACCGACGGAAGATTCTGTTAATATACATCTAGTATTTCCAAAACGTGTACATGCCTAACAGCAGCTGACTCATATGGCCTTCTGCCAAAAGGTAGAGAAGGAATACCTCACATTTTAGTATTAGTTGAGTGTTGGTCAAAATATGTAAAATTATATCCAAAAAATTAGCCAACACAACTACAAATTGTTTAAGAGAATATTGTTCAGATACAGGGGAGCCACTAGCTCTCAATTCACAAGCAACACTTTTAAGGACTTTCTGGTTTGTCACCATTTCCCAGTACCAACCTCAGGATAACCTTCCTAAGGAGATAAAGAGAGAGATCATTTTACTGTGTTGCACATACTGTTCCCAAAAGACAAATGACATGGGTAAAAATGATTCCCATATTCCAAACGGTGCTCAATGAATTATCACTTTTGTCAACTGAACTTCCCCTGCTAGAGATAATGCACAAGAAATTCATGGATGAACTGCTGTCCACATATTTTACTTTGCTGAAAGCGGAAAAATTGACACCAAGATTTGTAAGCAAGTGGAAGGGCACTTAAGAAAGCAAGCAGTGCATAGGGTAGGAGACCATAATCTAAAGGCAATTGTACCTAAGTCTCACTTGGATGAACTTCTATTAGTAAGAACTCATCATCAGAGTTCTAATTTTAAAAAATAAATTAGTAAGTTCTTCCATTGAATTGATGGTCCTTACTAGAAAGTAAATATTCCCCATCCTAAAGCTGTATTCCTTGTGGATCCTTCCACAGGCCAAGAAAAAGGTCCATATAACACAGAACTGATAAAGAGATACACAGCTTAAAAAATGATGACTACAAGAATTGACTGCATTTGACTCTAAATATAACATGAATCCTTCTTGAATACTACCCAACAGTAAAAACAGACATGAGAAAAGTAAAAAACTCATACAACAGCCAATGCCCATTATAAAATAACATAATAAATATTATATTAAACAATACCTTTTCAGCTATTGATACAAAAGCTAGAAGTTAGCGTTCCGTAGAAAGTTAGTGGTGAACTAACATCTGGGTATGAACGGAGCAATGATAATGCAGGGGAGAGAAAAAGATGTAAACCACAACAGACATGTAAACTAGGCAGTTCAGAAATAAGTTCTAGCTAAAACGGGGGGTAAACTGCCTTGAGAATAGAAATATGGTTCAAGGGTAGTAAGACATTTCATGATGTACAGCATAATACACTTCAATGTAAATTGGTTATGTGGACGTTATCGAGGAAGGACCTGTACTACAATGGGAGCAAAAGTAGATAAGGGGGCATTATTGCTGTACCAATTTAGGATTGTGCTGGAAGTATTTTTCTGCATTAAGCAGTGTGTTTGACAGTCTCATAAGGGTGGGATGCTGTTATTCTAAGGTTTACTTCAAGTGTTGAGTTCCTACCAAATGAGAAAGGAACTGAAACTGGGGGTAGCAAAGCAAAAGTTGAAATGTTTAACTCTATTTTCAAATGTTCCTTTACAAAGGAAAAGCCAGGAGAATTGCCCCAATATAGTCCTTGTACCACTGAAAAGATGAATGAAACAAGTATTAATGTCAGCGGTGTTGGAAAACAGGTGAAATCATTAAAATTGAACAGAAATCCAGTCCAATGGAATACCTGTCAGAATACTAACTTTGCAGTTGAGATAGCCTTCTTCTCACTATAATCTATCATAGGTCCCACAAACAAAAAACTGTGCCCTGTTCTTGGAAAATGGCACAGGTCACTCATGTCTACAAGAAGGGTAGTTGAAGCAGATATCCTTGATGTCAGTTTGTTGTAGAATCTTAGAACATATTTTGAGATAATGAGGTAACTTGAACAGAATGACCTAGTCAGTGCCAACCAGCATGGTTTTCAAAAGCATTGATCATGTGAACCTAACTCAGTATTTTCATATGACGTACTGAAGGCTTTGGATCAAAGTAACCAGGAGATGCGGTGTTTGTTGATTTTTGAAAATCATTTGACTCAGTGCCACACTTATGTTTATTATCAAAAGTGCAATCATACAGGGTATCAGGTGAAATTTGTGACTGGATTGAGGACTTTTTGGTAGGGACGACACAGCATGTTTTCTTGGACAGAGTGTCATCGTCAAATGTAGGAGTAACTTCGGGTATGTCCCAGGGAGGAATTTTGGGACCCTTGTTGTTAATGTTGTATATTAATGACCTTGCAGACAATATTAATAGTAAAACCAGGCTTTTTTCAGATCCAGCAATTATCTATAATGAAGTACTGGCTGAGAGGAGCTGCTTAAATATTCAGTCAAGTCTTGATAAAATTTCAACATTGTGCAGACATTGGTAACTTGCTCTAAATACTCAGAAATGTAAAATTTTGCACTTCACAAAACGAAAAATCATAGTATCCTATGATTATAATATCAATGACTTACTGTTGGTATCGGCCAACTCATACAAATACCTGGGTGTAACACTTTGTAGGGATATGAAATCATACAGGTTCAGTCATGGGGAAAGGAAGTGGTAGACTTCAGTTTATTGGTAAAATACTGGAGAAGTGCAATCAGTCTACAAAGGAGATTGCTTACAAAACACTCATTTGACTGGTTCTGGAATATTGTGCAAGTGTGTGGGACCCGTACCAGATAGGAATAACAGAGGTTATTGATCATATACAGAAAAGGGCACAATGAATATGACAGGTTGGTTTAATCAGTGGGAGAGTGCCACAGAGATACTGAAGGAATTGAACTTGAAGACTTTTGAAGATAGACATAAAATATCCTGAGAAAGTCTGTTAACAAGGTTTCAAGAACTGTCATTAAATGATTACTCTAGCAATATAATACAACTCCAATGTGTCACTCACATAGGGATCATGAGGATAAGATCAGAATAATTACTGCAAGCACAGAACTTTTCAAGCAATCTTTCTTCCCGTGCTCCATATGTGAATTGAACAGGAAGAAACCCTAAAAGCTGGAGCAATGGGATGTACCCCCTGCCATGCACCTCACAGTGGTTTTCATACTGTAGGTGTACATGTGGATGTAGAAGATAGTAAAGCAGAGGAAATTTCCGGGATAGTGCAGCTTCTTGGCTTTCCATATTTGGCTACATAAATGAATAAGGATGCATGTGCCTGAGCTTTTTTCTGTACATAAGGTACAGGGAACATTAGTAACAGGTAAGAAGCAACAAAGGTTGTGAGTTGACTTTAGCTTGTAACTCCTTAAGAAAAACAACCTTAGATGACCACAAAAAGTTGTTAGATTAGGTAAAGTGTCAAAAGACAGACACAAATTATGAATATACATCTGCATGTACATTGCATGGGTCCTGGCTGGGTACCTAAAGATAATTTGGATTAAGTGCTACTAATTGGGAATTTTGTTAAAAGTACTGATTTAGATGATTTGATTTTTAAATGTTTATGTGGGTGCAACATGGATACCAGCATTAGTCTTCTATTCCAAAGAATCATCTGTTCCATGAGTAACTAGGGTGAGCAGTTAGTAGCTAAACCTGGAATGTACTTGACGAACAATCTTATGTGTGTATAGCACACACATTCCTGACAGTGAACTCAAAAAAGAATCATATGATAAGAAAAACAATATGTAAAACAACAGATTTTCTCTTACTGGGTTTGCATGTTAAATTCATGGTCTGATATAAGCACATGTAAACATAAGGGTTTGAAACCAAAGCTAAGATGGTTAAAGATAGTCTAAGACTAACAGACTAATTCATTGTAAAGTAAGGTGTTATTTGGATTGGGATAGAGCACATAAGTAAAAGACAATAAATCAATAACTATCATTATTATGGGTTACAGCAGGTGTGAGTTGAAAAGTAGTTAATTTAGATTTGGTTCAGGTATAGGATAAGACGATCATGACATCATCTGCCTAAGTGAGCACTATGATGTGTAGCAGATTTTTTTGGCATAAAGCAATGCGTTGTACTTTACCTTTTAAATCCAACAAGTAATGTCCTGTACTTTTATAAAGGAACTTTCATTCTTAGTTTGTTAGACATGTACAATGTGCCTTCCATGCACGGAATTTTCATTTTGCTTGTACATGTACCATATGCTGGGGTGAATGCAGTGTATCTGCAAAATGGGGCAGTGGGTGATACTATTATGACATGTTACAGCACTTACCACAGTCAGTGATTATTCCATGCCACTTATGTCTCACCTGGGAGATATGCTCTGATCCATGAAATCCCCAGGGAGTTGGAAACTTGATTGTTGATGTATCTAAGGACATAAATCAGTCATTGGTCAATAGCCAGAATATTTAAGAGATGTACAAGGCAAATGTTTTATAACTTGGAGTATAACCAACTGTAAAATGGTGATGTACTCACTTGTAATGGAAAGTGAATACATATAGAGCAAAGAAGACGATTTAGCAATAGCAGGTATCTTAAGTAACTTTACAGGCAGACATAGACATCGCAATAGAAGAAATGGAGCCTGAAGCCAAGATACCCTGGTCATGATACTTCTTCAACTACTTTCAAGTGCCAAAAGGTACAGTTTATACTCTACAGTGACCATAAAATACTCACAAATGGACCGTTACAGCTAAAAATCCTGCCACTGCCATGCCTCTATATATTGGAACTAGTTTGTTTTACAATACAGCACAGCACTTGGGTGCCCTCGACAGAAATGCAGACCACCACACACGACACCAGAAACAAAACACAGTTACAAATTATAGCCCATAACACAAAATTATATGCGAATGGGGTTAAATGTGTGGGCATTAAAATATACAACCACCTCCCAACAGACATAAAAACAAGCAAAAACCCAAAAATAATGAGAATTAAATGAAAGGAATTGCTACTAAATCACTGTTTCTATTCCGTACATGAATTTCTTGAAACAAAATTTTAATTACTTGCAATAAGCTGTTTATTCAGTTTTAGATGTTTCTACTTAGTAAGATTGTTTAATTATTGTATCTTATCTATATTCTGTCTGTATCTCATATATGTATTCTGCTATGTGGACTATTTACCACAATATTTTAATTACTTGTAATAAGCTCTATATTCACTTCTAGATATTTCTACTTAGTAAGATAATTTAATTATTGTTTGTTACTCATATTCTGCCTGTATCTCTTATGTGTATTCTGCTATGTGCAGTATGCACCACCATCATCTCTCATCACATACCACATTTTTTTAATATTTTGTCTATATATCCTATATGTATTCTGCTATGTGAGTTATGTGCCACTACTGTCATCTCTCATCATATACCATCTTAACATAATTTTTCAAATTGACTTGTCTTATATCATGATGTGCTTTGCTGTACAAATTGTATGAACCACAGGACCAATAATAAATCAAATCAAATCAATCAAATCATGCAATGCAGTGTAGTGTTCAGGAATTCATGTGAACTTACTAAATGTGTAGTGAAATAATTAATTACGACTATGACAATAAATAACAACAGTGGTCAGGGACAGTAAATATACTTTTGTGTGGCATAAACAAACTGAAATGACATGTGGTTTGAAGATGACACTGTGCACAGATGATTTCTCAGAACAGTGGAATTTTGAATGTTTGAATTTACAGTTGGAAGCAGATGCCATTAAGGAGAAAAAGTTTGAGCAATGAGAAATATAGTACTGTGTGATGCCATCAACAACAACTCCATCTTGGACAGCCACCATTCAGTGTACAAGTGATGTCACAGCCCACAGCATGACAGTTGAATGACACAAGGTGGAGTCGATGAAAACAATAGAAAACTCTGCCAACAAAGTGAATTAAAGATGCAGACATTCAGAAGCCTCTACTGGTGCAGAAGTTTATTAAGGCAAACAGACATTGTAATTATTTGTAAAAAAATGAATAACAGTGAAGTTAAAGGCAGTGTGATGAATGTTGATGGACTGGGAGTAAACATTGGAGATACACATGAGGAACGTAATGTACTTAGGGGAGAAACAGAAGAATTTCAGTTAGTAAATTAGCATAAAGTAGTCATTAAAGATGAACCTGTGAACGATAACGGATTTAGATTAGGAATAGTCTTGCCTTTTTATGATGAATTGAATGACAGTCAAATTAGTGACAAAATGTCTAGGACTTCACCCACTGCTTATTGTAGTGTAGATGTAGAAGAGAACAGTTACAAACTGGTGGAAAAAATTACTGTTGAACAAGAAATGCAGGCTGAGAGCAGGAAGTGCCAGTAAATGAGAACTTGTTGCTCCAAATGTTCAAGTTAATGGCATATTAAAATCAGATAACAACAACATGAATTCAAAAATGAACTTGTGTAGTAAGAATGACATTAGTATTTCAAATTCAAAGATAGACACAAGCAGTAGTGTCATTAAAAAGGAATTTTAAAAATAAATGGTATAATTGATACACATCTTAAAAAATTAAATAAGAAAATACAGGAGACAGAAATAGATTGTGAAAAGAAATTAAAGAATATAGTACAGGAAACAAATGTAAAGTTGAGAAAAGCTATAAATGTTTGTAGAAATAATAAAAGGGTAGTTTGGGAAGGGAAGAGTGTAAAAAGAGAATGGACGCTGTTGACAAATCATGCAAAAATGATTTACAAGTGGCAGAAAATTGTTATGCTAATTATAGGGATGAACTTGAAAGTCAAATTGATCAGATCAAAACTGAATTGGAGGGAAGGTTAGGAACAGTGGAAACAGAAGTAGAAAGGAAATGTGTGGTTGTTATTAAAGAAGAAATGGAGTGGGTTAATAAGGATGTAGATTCTAAGCTTGTTGAAACTGAAATGAAAGTTAACAGAGCACAGTGGAGAATGCAGTGTGCATGTGCAGTGTTAAATAAATGTTCTTTTGTTAGTTGTAGAAATTCACTAATTTTGAACCATATGGGGAAGTACACCCTGTGGACATCTACATCTATGTCTATATCTACATCTACAGTGTGCAAACCATGGTGAAGTGCATGGAGGGGAAACGTTTTAGTGTTTCTTCCTGTTTCATTCACATATGGTGCCTGCAAAGAAAGAATGTTTGAATGCTTATGTTGTGTGCAATAATTATTCTAATGTTATCCTCATGATCCCTAAGTGAGTGACACATTGGGGTTGTAGTCTATTCCTAGAGTAATCATTTAATGCCAGTTCTTGAAACTTTGTTAATAAAGTTTCTCAGGATAGTTTATGTCCATTTTCAAGAGTCTTCAAGTTCAGTTCTTTCAGTATCTCTATGACACTCTCCTGCAGATTAAACAAACCTACCACATTCATGCTGCCCTTTTATGTACTCGTTCAATATCTGCGGTTAGTCCTATCTGGTATGGGTCCCACACACTTGTACAATATTCTAGAACCAGTCACATGAGTGTTTTGAAAGCAATCTCCTTTGTAGACTGATCGCACTTCCCCAGTATTTTACCAATAAGCTGAAATCTACTATGTGTTAATTCTGTTGGTTGATTTTGGAATAACCCTGCTGGGAAGCAGGCCAGCAGCTAACACAAAGAGTATGAATAGGCATGAAATTTATGTAATGAAAGATAATTATTACTTGCAGTACTGGAATTAAAGCATGAACTCTTGTTGTAACTAAACTGGAGCCATGAACAGACTTCCACACAGTGTAAGAAAATACAATACAATGCAATGTACCAGTACTGAAGTCACACAAACTGTATTTTGCAGCAAACTTGGTCACTGTTAAGTTAGCTGACATTATTTTACCTCTAATTTTCTGTAGTTGTCAATCATATAGTCCATCCATCAAATCTTGATGATTGGCACATATATATTTTTAGATGTCTTGCAGAATGGAAGAAATTACTGCCTCTTCTAACGATCCCAGGTAAAAGTCATGCTTGGGAGTGAATATTAGCATAATAAATGAAAATATTCTTGTGTCTATGATAACTCTTAATATACAGGGTGTTACAAAAAGATACGGCCAAACTTTCAGGAAACATTCCTCACACACAAATAAAGAAAAGATGTTATGTGGACATGTGTCTGGAAACGCTTAATTTTCATGTTAGAGCTCATTTTAGTTTCGACAGTATGTACTGTACCTCCTCGATTCACCACCAGTTGGCCCAATTGAAGGAAGGTAATGTTGACGACTTCAGTGTTTGTGTTGACACGTGACTCATTGCTCTACAGTTCTAGCATCAAGCACATCAGTACATAGCATCAACAGGTTAGTGTTCATCACGAACGTGGTTTTGCAGTCAGTGCAATGTTTACAAATGCGGAGTTGGCAGATCGAAGACAGATTTCCAGAACGAAGGTGTCCCGACAGGAAGACGTTCGAAGCAATTGACCGGCGTCTTAGGGAGCACGGAACATTCCAGCCTATGACTTGCGACTGGGGAAGACCTAGAATGACAAGGACACCTGCAATGGACGAGGAAATTCTTCGTGCAGTTGACGATAACCCTAATGTCAGCATCAGAGAAGTTGCTGCTGTACAAGGTAACGTTGACCACGTCACTGTATGGAGAGTGCTACGGGAGAACCAGTTGTTTCCATACCGTGTACAGCGTGTGCAGGCACTATCAGCAGCTGATTGGCCTCCACAGGTACACTTCTGCGAATGGTTCATCCAACAATGTGTCAATCCTCATTTCAGTGCAAATGTTCTCTTTACGGACGAGGCTTCATTCCAAGGTGATCAAATTGCAAATTTTCACAATCAACATGTGTGGGCCGACAAGAATCCGCACGCAATTGTACTATCACGTCATCAACACAGATTTTCTGTGAATGTTTGGGCAGGCATTGTTGGTGATGTCTTGATTGGGCCCCATGTTCTTCCACCTACGCTCAATGGAGCATGTTATCATAATTTCATACGGGATACTCTACCTGTGCTGCTAGAACATGTGCCTTTACAAGTACGACACAACATGTGGTTCATGCACGATGGAGCTCCTGCACATTTCAGTCGAAGTGTTCGTACGCTTCTCAACAACAGATTCGGTGACCAATGGATTGGTAGAGGCGGACCAATTCCATGGCCTCCACACTCTCCTGACCTCAACCCTCTTGACTTTCATTTATGGGGGCATTTGAAAGCTCTTGTCTATGCAACCCTGGTACCAAATGTAGAGACTCTTCGTGCTCGTATTGTGGACGGCTGTGATACAATACGCCATTCTCTGGGGCTGCATCAGTGCATCAGGGATTCCATGCGACGGAGGGTGGATGCATATATCCTCGCTAATGGAGGACATTTTGAACATTTCCTGTAACAAAGTGTTTGAAGTCATGCTGGCACGTTCTGTTGCTATGTGTTTCCATTCCATGATTAATGTGATTTGAAGAGAAGTAATAAAATGAGCTCTAACATGGAAAGTAAGCGTTTCTGGACACATGTCCACATAACATATTTTCTTTCTTTGTGTGTGAGGAATGTTTCCTGAAAGTTTGGCTGTACCTTTTTGTAACACCCTGTATGTAATTTTTTTGCATTTTTATCTCACATAGCATTTTCTACTACATTGTTGATGTACCAGTAAAAATTAAATCTCCTTCTTGTGTGATATCTAAAACATTAAGTGTCCTCAAGTGAGACTGAAACAAAAGTAGTTTAAAAAATTGAGTATTCTCCGGACATTGTTCTTTTGTTACAAAGATAATTTTAAAAGCCTGTCTTTGCCATCTTCTGCGGCAATGTACAAATTTCTTATTACTAATGAGGAAAAGAAAACATTCATAGATATTGCAAGGCAAAATAAAAGAAAGTTATTACACAATTGCCCCACCCCCTTGTACAGTGACGTTTTATGTAGTTGTATGGTGTTAGACATTATCATGTGCTTGATCTGTTGCTATCTATTCCTGATGTGAGGGGGTCAAAGACTTTAATTCTCAGTCTTTTAGGTAGACTTATGTCACATTAAATGGTGATGTCAGCTTTACTTTATTGTATCTACATATACCAATACAAATAATTAAAAGGAAAACAGGTTATAAAAAAAGTGGTACAGATATCAAATACTGTGCGTATTCAACAGTGCTTGATCTAGTCTCTTTCATTATTGTGCCCACACGCCTGTCAAGTTGTTGGCAACCTGGGAGTGAGACTTTAACGGCTGCATCCTCATCGAATACTTTTAACTTGTGCATGTCCAATTCACATGGAGTAAAACAGTGAAGGGGTCGTGTGTTGCACTGTGGATTCCTCCACAATTATTTGTTTATTTATTTTAAATGGTGTGTGTGCTTGTGGTAATTGTGATGCTATGACAGAAAACCTCCAATTTTGTGCCCAGGGCCTATTGTTTACCCATCATAACGCTCATATTCATTGGAGAGGAAATCTGTTGATCAGCACTTGCCGATGAGATAAGTTCTTTATGAAACACTTCTCCATTTATTCACAGTTGAGTGTAACTCAATAAAAATTATTGTAGGCTTGCACATGTGTAATAACCAACAACACACTTCACTTTTGGAAAAAAATATCACTTTTACACAGGTTCCTTGCCTAACTGCTGTACAAATCTATTAATCACTTATTTTGCATAAAGTGACTGCTTTTGTATGCTTTTACTCTTCAAACAAACTGCTATTTACATAGTTACAATTTTAATACACTCATATATTACATGTTACTGCTGACGTTCCACTCAGACTTACTTCATATTGAATTCCATTTTTATTATTTTCATAAACAGTCACATCACTTTAGTTTGTAAATAATAGATTCATTTTCATTCTTATTATAGAACAAACATGGGTAACCTCAGTTACATTGATCATCCTTATATACATATACATGTCCGTATGTTTGGGTATCACAAATCTTTACATAAGAAACATTATCTATATTTCCTTTCACATTATTCATGGCAGATTATTTATTTATGGAGCAGGTGGGAAAGCCTTGGCATCTACTTGAAATACACTATGCACTGCTTGTTTACCTATGCTTAGCATCGCTTCTAGGAATGAAGGAAGCAATCTATTCGGATTACTCAGGAAGATTGTTCATGATAGATTCTTGTTATGTTCCTACTACATGAAATAGATATTGTTTACTTCAGGCGACGTGTAACTTAAGAGTGCTCATGACATGTATTTAATTGCCATAAGAGTTGTTGTCATTTGATGTGTAGAAATAATAATCCTGTTTATAGTGATCACGTACATATACATATTATAAAGAGAAAAATGGGTGTTGGGAGTTTCTGGTGCAGTGACTGTACCCTGGGTGTAGGTCGGCCCTTTACTTGTTCAGTAGCATCAAACCTATATCTTTACAACATTGCTTGCTGGACTGCTACTGCATTTACTTTGAGTTGTTCATTCATGTCACTTTTTTATATATATATATATATACCTGCTTGTGTCTGTATATGCGTGGATGGATATGTGTGTGTGTGCGCGCGAGTGTATACCCGTCCTTTTTTCCCCCTAAGGTAAGTCTTTCCGCTCCCGGTGTTGGAATGACTCCTTACCCTCTCCCTTAAAACCCACATCCTTTCGTCTTTCCCTCTCATTCCCTCTTTCCTGATGAGGCAACAGTTTGTTGCGAAAGCTTGAATTTTGTGTGTATGTTTGTGTTTGTTTGTGTGTCTGTCGACCTGCCAGCACTTTCATTTGGAAGTCACATCATCTTTGTTTATATATATATATATAATTTTTCTTACACCAAAATTTTATTTGCTTGAGGTGCAGCCTGTTAAACTTGTAAAGTACCATGCCATTCTCGAAGCTTATCATCTCTTTTTTTCACGCTGTGTCGATGCACTGGTCACTGAAAAGAAAAAGCTTAAAACTGACTTAAAATTGAATGTGTAGCAGCTCAGTGGCCATTGATTCAGTAATTCTTTTATGTCAGTATGCAGCCGTTTTATTCACCTGTCCTGCTCAGTACGTCACCAGTTTCACTTACCTTTACCCTGTAAAGAAAAGTACCTACAAAATTCTATAAAGCTTGAGATACTTATGCTCCTATCTCTGTATCCTGCTTTCATCTCAGCTGTCATTGTTCATATCCTTAAATGTATGTTACATGCCCTACAGTTCACTTTCTGTAAATGCCTGTACATATCTGTATATAGTAGGCTAACACTATTATTTTATGTAGAATGTAGATATTACTCATAGTCTAGATGTAGTCCACCTTAATTTTACATTCCTTCTTTCTTCCTATATGTCTATTATTTTTATAAATATATGTGTGGGAGAGGTGCATTAAATGGCATTAGCTGGTGGTCATTTTTCATGTCCAGTATGTGTCGCAAGTTCTGCTCTGCTTTGCTGCTCTTCGCATTGAGCAAACTGCTGTATTGTTTTATATCCCTCTAAATTTAACTTACCTTCTACTTTATATATCAAAATACAGGTAAAATCTCTTATATCTAAACATGTTTCCTTAACACTAGTATTTAAAAGAAAACACAAATTAAATTACTATTATGTACACTGTGTACAGTCGCTATCTCTCTCATCTGGAACAGACATGCCCCCAGACCCTGCAAGGAGGCATCTGGGCACAGACAGAAGTCCTTCCCCATATCGGAGTGACTAAGCATATTTGCATTAACTAATACCTTTTTTTTTCGTCCAAAGAATGGGATAACATGATAAACAAAAAAATTCATGTGGGTATACATCCATTTTATACTAATAATCCTTGATAACTCTGGGCTGTTTTCCAAGTACATGTGCATACTTAAATAACAGATCTATAAGTTCCTGTTGTTCCTGTTCATTTAAGGTGCTGGACTGACTTACCTTTTGCTCTACCACTTCATAGTTTACGTCTGATTCTGGCAGTTGTTCATTATAGTGAGTGTTTACAATGATACAGTAGGAAATACACACTGAAGTGCCACATCTGACTCCTCCTTCTGCTTGACCTTCTTGTCTGATGTTTTTATTAAATTGGCAGAAAATACCAATTCATTTGCACTGAAGTAGCATTTCCCACTTCCTATGACAATTTCTAAATGTGTCCATCCCAGTCCAACAATTTACTTTTCATTTGTCAATGATGAGGAAATTAGTTTGACAGTACAGTGTCCTATTTTATATGAAATAAGTGCTTCTAACTTCACTACTTTTAATTTGTTTCTAGTGGCTGTCTGTATTCTACAATTCTGTAATGGGAATGTGGGAATTTTACCTCTTTTCTTTAATGCTTGGAAAAACTCAGTTGACATGAAGTTAGTCATTGCACCTGTGTCTAGAACTAAGTGTACTTCCATGTCGAATATTGTTCTCTCTCCTGTACCTGCTCTTCCTACAAGTTTTCCTGAACTTCCTCCTCATGTCAGTATAAATAATCTCTCATCATCTTGTTCATTGTATCTCACAAAACATGTCTTTATAAGTGTATTGCTCCCTTTCCCTACCTGGTCAGCAGTGTGGGCCTCACTGCAACTGGTGGGAGTTTTCCGCTTGTGCAGGAGCATTGACCTCAGTGACCGGAGAATTTCAGCGAGCCATGCAGTGTGTGTTGTGTTATGCCAATTTGTGTCATTGGCCATGCTTGACCCATCTTCATGTGAATTCATGTAGGTGGTTGTAAAATTATAGTTAATGTTATTATGTTGTCTGAAGGTTGGCCACAGCACAGCGCATGGCATTTGATTGTTGCCAACTGCTTGCCACTTGAGGGTGGATGGATAGCCTTGTACTGGTGGACTGTAGTTTGCTTGTCCATTGTAATTGTTACTGTTATTCTGATAACCTCACTCAAATTTTTTTTTTTTTTACCATTTCCATTACCGTATCCATTCCATTTTTGTATGTATTGTGTTGGATATGGTCCCCATGCTTCTTGTGTGGTAACATTATTATTTACAGGTTGGTTTCCAAAGACATGTTCAGGTGTTTGTTTATCTGCTGCTTTATATTGCCATCTTCATAAATCAGATCAGTGCAACCCAACACTGACAAAATGTACTCATTGTTCTGGCTTTATTTTTAATTTGTCCCTTAAGTGTGGTGGAAGTTGGCTGTTTAATATCTTCAATACACCCATCTGTGATATGGTATTGGTCTAATATCTGGTCTGATTTAAATACTTTTTGAAATAACCCCGCAAGCTTCCATACTTGCTATTAAATGGAACCAAGTTAAAGACTTCATGTCTTAATCCTTCTTTAATGGCTGCCGACCACTACTTGTCTAAGCAAGCACGTTCAAATTGCTCATAACTATGACAACATTCTGTTATTTCAGTGGTCACAAGAGAACATCACCTTGGGTGTAACCTCTCTGTCCAGTTAGGCAGAAATCCATTGTGGAATGCACTGATAAGAATTACTGTGTTCATCCACTTTCGATCTGTTGAATACACAGGAAACTGCCTATGTCTAAGCAACTCTTCATCAGCAAAGATGAATGTTAAACATGTGGCATTAACAGACATGAGTGTGTTGTTTCAAGTGTGTGGGGCACTGTGTGGCAAATGCGCATACGTTGTAGGTACTACTGTAGGTAAATTATGAATTTTACAATCATCACTTGCACTTGCTGTCAGGCTTGTGACAATATGTGGTTAACTATTACATTCATCCACCTTGGGCACAGGTAGTTGAATTTTAGCAACCTGACCTATTTCCTTTGATGATTTAGTTTCCCTTTTCTTCATGACCTCTTCTACCATGTCTACATATACTTTGCATTTAGATATTACCTTCTGTGCTAATGTACTACTTTGCTCTAAGCTACCTGCTCTGCTCTTTTGGTTATATCATCTAAATTTTTCCCTCTCTGATTTCTTTCTCTTTTGGCACATTCAGATTCTAATTCTAAGTTTTCTACTCTTAATGTTAGCTCCTCTACTACCAATGGTAAGCCTCCATAGTCCTTGTGTAGTTTATTGGCAGTAGTGGTCGCTTTCTTTGTAGTATTACTCATGTGATTTTGATTTGCTCTTATTGATTTTCTTTAATTTAATTTTCTTTAATTTATGATCTACATGTTCTTGATTGTCACTAATTGAGCCTACCTTTTCACTGAAAACATCAATACTTTTTTAATGTCAGAAATAACCTCCTGTTTTAAGTGTTTTTCCATTTCTTTTAAATTTTCAGATATCTCTGTAAGTAAGTTTTCTGTCAGAAATTTTCATAATAATTTACACTATACTGATTAGTCAAAGTTTGGTATGATTTTGAGTCCTTTTGATTAATAAATTTTCTGCTACAGAAATGGTGAGGAAAAAGGAAAGAAAGCTAACTACGACAAGAGAGGTGCTAGTAAGTGTAATCATGCAAGCTATTGCGCAAATTTCATAGCTCCTCTGCATAGTCAAGCAGCTCACTTATGTCTCCCATTGGAGGATAAATTGGTCTTGTTAATTCTCTGCTTCTCGGTTTTTTATATTATGCTCCTCATATTCATATAATATGACTTTTGTTGCACTCATATTCATGCAATAATAAAATAGGCAAAAATTATTTTTTCTTTCGCACAATAATGACAAAATTTTTGCGTATATTGATTTAACATTCACTACAAAAAATCTGTTCATGTTTAGCTATGGATTTGTCCTGGAAAATCAGTCGCCAATTGTATTAATTCTGTTAGTCGATTTTGGAATAACGATTTTGGCAGGCAGCCAAACAGTTAACACAAAGGATAAGAATCAGTATGAAATTTACATAATGAGAGATAATTACTACTTGCAGTACTGGAATTAAAGCATGAATTCTTGTTGTCACTAAATTGGTGCCATGAACAGTCTTCCACACAGTGTAAGAAAAATACAATGCAATGTATCTATATAAACGATTTGGGAGACAATCTGAGCACCCGTCTTCGGTTGTTTGTAGATGATGCTGTCATTTATCAACTAATAAAGTCATCAGAAGATCAAAACAAACTGCAAAATGTTTTAGAAAAAATATTTGAATGGTGCGAAAAGTGGCAGTTGACGTGTGTGTGTGAAATCTTATGGGACTTAACTGCTAAGGTCATCAGTCCCTAAGCTTACGCACTACTTATCCTAAATTATCCTAAGGACAAACACACACACCCATGCCCAAGGGAGGACTCGAACCTCCGCCGGGACTAGCCGCACAGCGCCTTAGACCACTAGGCTAATCCCGCGCGGCGGCAGTTGATGCTAAATTATGAAAAGTGTGAGGTCATCCACATGAGTGCTAAAAGGAACTCTTTAAACTTCGGTTATACGATAAATCAGTCTAATCTAAAACTAAATACCTTGGTATTGCAATTATGAACAATTTAAACTGGAAAGAATACAGAAAATGTTGTGGGGATGGCTAACCAAATGCTGCATTTTATTGGCAGGACACTTAGAAAATGTAACACTATACTTGTCCGTCCTCTTTTAGAATACTGCTGCAAACACGGTGTGGGATCCTTACCATATGGGACTGATGGAGTACATTAAAAATGTTCAAAGAAAGGCAGCATGTTTTGTATTATTGCAAAATATGGCAGAGAGTGTCATTGAAATGATACAGGATTTGGGCTGGAAATCATTAAAAGAAACGCGTTTTTTGTTGTGATGGAATCTTCTCACGAAATTCCAATCACCAACTTTCTCCTCTGAATGCGAAAATATTTTGTTGACACCGACCTACATAAGGGAAATCGGAGCTCGTACGGAAAGATATAGGTGTTCATTCTTTCCGCGCACTATACAAGATTGGAATAATAGAGAATTGTGAAGGTGGTTCAATGAACCCTCTGCCAGGCACTTAAATGTGATTTGCAGAGTATCAATGTAGATGTAGATGTACTAGTACTGAAGTCACACAAACTGTATTTTGCAGCAAACTTGGTGCTTAACAAAAAGTCAATTGTTTGATTATTACACATATATGTATTTAATATAAGTCACTGTTAAGTTATGCTGACATTATTTTACCTCTAATTTTCTGTAGCTGCCAATCATACAGTCCATCCACCAAATCTTGATGATTGGCACATATATATTTTTAGATGTCTTACAGAATGTAAGAAATTACAGCCTCTTCTTATGATCACATGTAAAAGTCATGCTTGGGAGTGAATACTGGTGTAATGAATGAAAATCTTCTTGTGCCACAATAACTCTAATACATGTATCTTTTTTTTTTTTTTTTTTTTTTTGCATTTTGCCACACACACAGCATTTATTGTTGATGCACCAGTAAAAATTACATCTCCTTATTGTGTGATATCTAAAACATCAGTGTCCTCAAACGAGATTTAAACAAAAGTAGTTAAAAAAATTGAATATTCTCCAGACATTGTTTTTTTGTTACAAAGATAATTTTAAAAGCCTATCTTTGCCATCTTCAGCAGCATTGTACAAATTTCTTATTACTAATGAGGAAAAGAAAACATTCATAGATATTACAAGAAGAAATAAAAGAAGTTATTGCACAACCATTTACTTTTCCCATGAGTGAACCTATGAAATCATTCCATTTTATACCCATACAGAGTGTTACACCCAGGTATTTGTATGAGTTGGCTGATTTCAGCAGTGACTCATTGATGTTATAGTCATAGGATTCTACATTTTTTCATTTTGTGAAGTTCACAATTATACATTTCTGAACTTTTAAAGCAACTTGCCAATCATTGCACCAAGTTGAAATTTTATCAAGATCTGATTCAATAATCATGCAGCTGCTTTCAGATGGTACTTCATTATACATAATGGCATCATCTGCAAAAAGCCTGATTTTAATACCAATGTTGTCTGAAAGATCATTAATATGTAATATGAACAGCAAGGGTCCCAACAAACTTCCCTGGTGCACAACCAAAGTTAATTCTACAGCTGACGATGACTCCCCATCCAAGATAACATGCTGTGTCCTCCCTACCAAAAAGTCCTCATTTCAGCCAAAAAATTTACTTATAGTACTTTTCCCAATAAACGTAGGTGCAATACTGAGTCAATGACTTTCAGATATCAAGAAACATTGCATCTACCTGGTTACCTTGATCCAAAGCTTTCAGCATGTCATGTGAGAAAAGTGCATACTTGATGTTTTTGAAATGCACGCTGGTTGGCATTGAGGAGATCATTCTGTTCAAGATACCCTATTACACTTGTGCTCAGAATATGCTCTAAGATTCTACAACAAATCGATGTCAACGATAATGGATGGTAGTTTGTGGATCACTTCTACTACCCTTCTTGTAGATGGGTGTGACCTATGTCCTTTTCCAAGAACTGAGCACATCTTTTTGGTTGAGGAATCTAGAATAGTTTAAAGTTAGAAGACGGGCTAATTCAGCTATAAATTAAGTATAGAATCTGATGAGGATTCTTACTGTCCCTGGAGCTTTGTTGAGTTTTAATGTTAAAAGTTGTTTCTGAACACCATTTGTAGCAGTTCCACCTGCTTTTAATTATTTCATTTGTTGCTTGTTGTCCTAGGTGTTAACATACTGAATTGTTACACTGGCTGAAAAAAATGGGTTGTGGATTCCGCCACTGACTACGGCAAATTATGTAGCCGACAGGTGCACAGTTGTGTTTCATAGTACTTAAATTTCACTGTTCACAAGCCCCCAATTTTACTTTAAAACTGATGGCCAATCTTCCTCTTTTATGGAAATGCAGATTATGTTCACAAACGCTAATGGTAAATAGTTAAAAGTAACAAAACGAATTGAAGGAGGCAGATACCAAAACAAGAGGGGAATTAAAATTATCCCAGCTTGCTTCGTCACACACTGACGCTGATACTTATTTAATTCTTTTTTTCAGTGGTATGATGATCAAATTGGGAATATGATGGTTTACCTGAAAACTAAACTGAGAACACAAAAATGTCATTTGTTAGGGAGGGTTTTTGCAAGGAGATTCTTATAGTTTGGCTGTTGGAATTGCAAATTCATCTAAGTCATAGGAAGAATTTAGGAAATCATTTTTGAAGCAATATAGGTCAAAGAAAAACCAGAAGAAGCTGGCAAGTGAATTTAGGGGAGGAGAGAAATATGATACTAGAAGATGCACTGTGAAAGGTTTTTGTCATTGTTGTACTAAGAAGCTTAAATACTTGAGATGAAAAACTAAATAATACATCCTCTATTATAGGTTTGAAATATAGACTGCCTCAGTGTGGTAAAAAGGTACTTTTACCAGTTCCAAGAGATAATATAGCTCACTTTCTGGTTTGTGTGGTAGACATGAAAGCAGATACAGCAATCATAGACAACAACAGGAGTAATTATCATGCAAATAGGATGAACAGGGCAGCTTTGGGGAAGAATAATGGTGACCCTAGGAATAATTTTGTGGACAATGGTCCAAATGGAATTCAGAAATGGGAGAAGATATTCTAGAGATACAGATGCTGGAAATAATGGTAACTTTAGAGTAACAACAGCAGTAGCAGATCCAACGTGAGAAGTACCATGAAGAACATCTCAACCTGTCCCACCAAAGACTCATCAGTTCACCCTCAAAGATACCTCCCCAGAAGAACATATAAATTACAACCAAGTTAAGACCTGGAAACCACAAGCAGTAACAACAGGGAATCATCTAAGGACATCATTAGCAGAAGCAGTGACAACAGCAGATTGACCCTCAAAAGTACCATCAAGGCCATCTCCACCAGTAAGTGTGAATTGAAGACCAAGTCAGAACACACCTAAGATCAAGAAATGTTTTTACCCTCATCTACGAAAATAGAAAACTTAGCATCTCCAAATGAGGGTAAGATCTACTGTAATGTTTCCAATGAGCCTCATCAGCCAATTATAATTAGCAAGCAGCAGCAGCACTCCGTCTTCAGGCCACAAGTGGCCCATCGGGACCATCCAACCGCCATGTCACCCTGAGTTGAGGATGCGGATAGGAGGGGCGTGTGGTCAGCACACCACTCTCCTGCTCCTTATGATGGTTTTCTTTGACTAGAGCCGCTACTATTTGGTCAAGTAGCTCCGCAATTGGCATCACGAGGCTGAGTGCACCCCGAAAAATGGCAACAGCGCATGGTGGCCGGATGGTCACCCATCCAGATGCTGGCCATGCCCGACAGCGCTTAACTTTGGGGATCTCATGGGAACCGGTATATCCACTGCAGCAAGGCCGTGGCCATAATTAGCAAGGTAGTGCCTAATAAATCTCATCAATGTACAATGCAACCTAACAAAAAATTCCTTGAACAAAAAGTTTATTTTCATAATGTACCAAGTATAAAAAAGAAACTAAATTAATTAGAAATTTTAATTACAGTTGGAAGTGATCTGTCATATGCAGAGATAATGTGTATTAATGAACATTTCATAAGGTCTTTCAAAGTAGAAAGAGCTGTTTTAACACAATTTAGACTTTTGGGTCACTTTTCAATACAAACATTTAGAGGTGGAAGTAGCTGCATATTTGAAAAACAGAAAATTACTGTCACACCACCAGGCATATGCAATGCCCATAGTCTTGGGAAAGAAGTCACACATAGATCTTACAGACTGAATGTTTGTATAATAAAGCTTACAGATCATCCTATGGCAACATGAGCTCCTTCTACAAAAATCTAGCCATAGTACAGAAAAATTAAGTCTAAGAAAATTCATTGTATTTTAATATGTGATGATTTTAACACAAATCTTCTTTCAGAAGACATCAGCCATTTAAGCTTCAAATATTTTATGAACAGCTACAACCTTGGAGGGGGGGGGGGTTAACCAGGATAACAAAGCAGAGTAGTAGTTGTCTGGACCAGTAGCCAGCAATATTAACTGCACAGCATTCAATGAAAATTTAGGATCCTCAGAATCCAGTGCATTAATTTTGCATGTTAACTTCCCAATGAACAAGCCTTATCCAAAAAAAAAAAAAAAAAAAAAAAAAAAAAAAAAAAAAAAAAAAAGAAGAAAAGAAAAAAAGTTGTGCAGAGAAGAAAGTTCCGCAAAAACAGTATGAACACTTTCCTTTTTGAAATGCAGAAACAAAATGGGCAAAACAGGTATGAGGCCGAAAATGTAGACAGCAAATATGGAGCATCCCTGACACTTTTGGCTGTTACCATAATTATCATTTCCCTTACAAACAGGATGTATAAAAAGGGACTGAAAACTCTCCAACTGGATCACACCAGGAATCATCAGAACATCTCAAAGGAAAGGAGAACTGCTCTTATTAGCATAGGTGAACTAAGCAGTAGTGAAGAATTTAAGAAATACTTTTTTTAATATAAACAGATATTTAGGAATAGACTTAGGGCAGCCAAATAGCAACAAAATGATAATCTCCTCAAACAATTGTCAAATAAAAGCAAATAGTGTGGAAAACCATTAATACAATCACTGGTACAGAAAAACAACAAACTGACGTTAATCTAAAAGTAAATGGAAAATCATTCTTCAGTAAGAAAGAAAAAGCAGATGATTCGACAGCTACTTTACAAAAATATTGAAAACCTACGCGACCAACTCAAACATAATTCTCTCTCAAAATTAGAACCAAATTTATGTCCTCGCACACTATTCTTAATGCTAATACAAGAAACAGAGACAGCAAAAATAACTCATAGCAAAATAAAGAAAAAAATCATTTGCTGGATATGATCAAATCCTGTGCTTTCATCTTCAAACTGCAGTAACCTTATCAGTAAACCATTGCCTCACATAAAAACTCCTCAGTCCTGGATGGTACATTTTGTAGTAAGCTCAAAATTGCAAAATCATACCTGTTCATAAATATTGAAGTAATAAATGTCCTAGCGACGAACAAATCTATTGCAGCGCTCTGAATATGTCATAAAATATTTCAGTGTTTAATGATCATCAGGCTGAATTCATTTCTAAACAAAGCAAAAATCTTGTCACCTGATCAGTGTAGAATAGAATATTTGGCACCCAACAAAAGAAAATTACAGCTGTTGCAATACATGAGTTATTGGTTCTTGCTATGGATTTTGCCAACCAGAAAACTTCCTGTCATATGTAGACCTCACAAAGGCCTTCGATACGATTAACAAGAGGATTCTCCTGCAAAAGGTGTATTCCTATGGAATAAGAGGAACCACCCAAGACTGGGTAAAAAGCTATCAGAAAGAGCAACGGCAGTACGTTGAATTAAATAAAATCAAGCCCTTAGGAACAGCCAGTGCTGCACATTCATCTGCACAAATCATAAAATAAGTTGTTCCATAAGGGTCAGTCCTAGGGCCCTTGTTGTTTTTACTTTACATAAATGAATTTCCACATAGTGTATCAGATACCAGACTCCTGTTTGCCAATGACACCACTCTTCTCATATTTCCTACAGAAGAAACGTTCCAGCCTGCTGTAGAGAGAACCACAAATCAATTACATTCTTGGATTAAGGATACAAGGCTTTTACTTCATGTTAAAAAAGCACTCGAACTAAATCTTCAGGTTGCCCAAATTATAAATCAGCTCATACAAGCTATATCACTGGACAATATTAATGCTGAAATGGTCAATGAAACTAAATTCTTGAAGGTTTGCATAACTGGCAACCTTATTTGGAAAAAGCACAGTGCTTCAACTAGCACAAAAATCAGTAAAGAATGTTTTATGATCATCAGTAAGGAATGCTATAAACATGAGTGTACTGGTAACATTGTATAATGCTTTTCTCCACACAATACTTAATTATGGAATTATTTCTGGGCTCAAAGTTATGAGACAGCTACATTATTTAAAATTAAAAAGGAAGTAGTCAGAACAATTTTATTCAAACAACAAACAGAAACATCTAGATAACTATTTAAGAAGCTGAATATACTGCTCCTTCCATTCCAATGAATACTAGAAATACTACACTTAATTAAAAAAAGCATTGACAAACTTGACCATAATATGGATTGCCACCACCATGACACTGCATCATATAAAATGAAAATTATGTTTCTCTTAATAAAACACTGTTTTTTCACCATCCAGGTGTTTTTGGACTCTGACTTGTCCTAATAAACAAAAGTCTATAAAAACAGTCATCACTTAAGCCATTTTCATCCACATCTTATGCTAGCCGTAGAAATAAAAGCATAAGAATTCAAAATGTCTGAATATGTAAGTCACATTGCCACTCATGCAGTACATAATAAAGTAAGATAATAAACTATCCAAAGTTGTAGAGCCTCTGCTATATAGATAAAAATAACTTAACAATATTATAACATTCCTGCCTGATATTTTTAAAAAGCCTTTAGTAAAACTTTGTGAAAATCCAGTAGGGTATTAATAGTATATTTATGCTGATTCTGGACCAAACAGCTTATTGGATAGAAACAAATATTATATTTTTGCAGTATTCCCCAACCAAACCTCATTTGTCTGTACCGAAAACAACCAAATTATCATTTTCTCATATAAAATTACAAATTGAATAAATTTTATTCTTTTATTCATCTGGCTATAGTGAAAAACCAAAATCTCACTTTCTCATTTAAAATACGCAAATCTCATAAATTTTATTCTTTATAAATAAGAGTCATTAAACCTCATGTCCCTATACCGAAAAATCCTAAATAAAAAGTAACAATCTAATAAATGATTGTCTGTATAAATAAGATCTGTCAGACTTTGCCTATCTATACCATCAATTGAAATTTGAATTAAAAAACTCAATATACATTTTAAATATAAACATTTTAGTAACAAAAACATAAATTTCAT
This sequence comes from Schistocerca nitens, assembly GCF_023898315.1. Lineage (NCBI taxonomy): Eukaryota > Metazoa > Arthropoda > Insecta > Orthoptera > Acrididae > Schistocerca > Schistocerca nitens. The sequence continues at coordinate 708,163,757 of NC_064614.1, read as the reverse complement.
TCTACATAAATTCAACCAAAGCAAAATGAACACCAAAGCTGGGCTGTCTAAAAATTAGAGAATTATAGTAAAGATTGCACTGAGTTATAGAGATTTAGAAAATTATTTTATAGGAAATGGTCATTCAAATTTAACTAGACAGATTGGACGAAATTTATCGATTACATTAATAAGAAAGAAATGAAGAAGAGCTAACCAAAATATAAAATGTAAAAGAACTAAGAACAATTTGTAAAACAGAAAATTTAAAGAATTATTCTAAACATTAATCGATATTATTGTAGATCCTATTGATGATATTAATAAATAGAATAACGATAATGCAGTGAATAAAAAATCTTTAAAAGAACTTTATCAAATCTAGACTTAGAAAAAGACAATTAATGGATCTTATAAAAAAATTTGATGGTAAAATTAATAATGCTAACAATTTGAGTAAAAAATTTTTAAATTACCTTCTTAAAATTCATTACATGAAAAATTGAAAAATTATTCTAGGATTAATGACAAAGAAACAATAACAGATGTGCGGCTTAAGTTAATAATAGCAATAATGAATACTATGTTCAAAAGCTTCTAGTAGTTAAATATGAAGAAACTGAACAAAACATTATCAAATAAATTTACATGGTTTCAGTTTTCTAGATGATGAAGATTCTTTCAAATCAGTTAAACGAATTTATAGAAACGATTCTGCTTTTAATTCAAGAATAACAACTGATGGAATTAACAATAATGGTAAAATTAACGAAGAAATCATCACAAAATTAAAGAATATTTTAATACAAAGGAGAGCAATTAAATTTAACGTGTTATTTATTGTAATTTTAAAAGACACAATGAAATACAAGAATTTAGTTTAAAAACAATAATCCCGTTTTTTTAAGTACAATTGATTTAGAATATTATTATAAAAAAATCAACTAATAAACTATTAACTGAAATGGGAGAATTGCAAAGAACAAAATCTTGTTGAACTTTATTTTATATAGATAGTTTGGCATTGAATGTTAACAGACACAAACCAATTTTTGGTTCTCCTTATATCGGTTTACCAAAGGCAATTACAAAAAAGTTGATAATAACGTAAAAATGTGGATCAAAAATGTTTTCTTTATTCAATAAAAACAGCTTTATATCCAGCAAACAACCATGTCGAAAGAGTTAATAATTATAAACATATTGAATTTGAAACAGATGAAACTTTTGGGAAAAAAGGAATTTACTTTTCCTGGTCCGTTAACAGGTAATCCAAAATTTGAAAAGAAATCTAACATTTCAATTAATGTTTATCCTCTGGAAAGCAATGAAGAAGAAAAAGTTATTGGATATCCTCTTTACCATACACAAAATTATCCAGAAAAACATAATAGTTTTCTTTTTATCAAAAATTAAAATAATTCACATTATTGTTAGTTAAAAATCTATCTAGATTAATTAGTTCACAAGCAACGAAAGAAGATCATCAAATTTATCTTTGTGGTCGATGCTTAAGATATTTTTATCCACAAAAAATTCATGAAAACGATTGTAAAGAACATGAAGAAGTAATAATAGTTAAATACTTACATTAATCCTTGTTCCATAGATCATGAATACGACGTTTTGTAATGATTTGGAACGAGTCACTTTAAAATAAGTTTCCTTTACACAAAATAATATATATGAAACTACTTCATGTCTAAGAATTCTTTTGTTGAGTAGAAGCAGTTGGCACTCAGAAATTCTTTTACTTTGCTTTTAAATGTTAGTTGGCTATCTGGCAGATTTTTAATACTATTTGGCAAATGACCAAAGATTTTTGTGGCAGCATAATTCACCTCTTTCTGTGCCAAAGAGAGATTTAATCCAGAATAGTGAAGATCATCCCTACCTGTCAGAATATTACAAAAGTTTTTACTATGGTATTTTATAAATATGGGTGGATATGATTATGGAATTATGAAAATTTATGCTTTGCTGTTATTTTTGAATTGGTTCAGTTATTAATCACAAATTTCTTAATTATATATATATATATATATATATATATATATATATATATATATATATATATATATATATATATATATATATATATATATATTGTGAAGGTACTGTGAATATCCTGAGTTCCTTAAACAATTGTCTGCAAGGTGATCTTGGGTGGGCTCCAGCTATTATTCTGATTACACGTTTTTGTGCAATGAATATTTTCTCTCTTAATGACGAATTGCCCCAAAATATGATGCCATATGAAACCAGTGAATCAAAATAGGCATAGTAGGCTTATTTACTGATATGTTTATCACCAAAATTTGCAATAATCCTAACTGCACAAGTAGCTGAACAGAACTGTTTCAGACGATCTTTTATGTGTTTCTTCTGATTCAATTTCTCATGCATGCACACAGCCAGAAATTTGGAGTATTCTGCCTTAGCAACAGACTTCTGTTCATAGTCTCAATGGTGTTATGCCATTTACCGTACAGAATTGTATAAATTATGTTTTCCAGAAATTTAGTGAGAGTCCATTTGCAGAAAACCACTTAATAATTTTCTGAAAGACATTATTTTCAATTTCCTCAGCTGATTCTTGCTTCTTGGTTGTGATTACTATAATTGTATCATCAGCAAAAAGAACTAGCTTTGCATCTTCATGAATACAGAGTGGCAAGTCGTTCATATATATTAATAATAATAAGAGACCCTAGACTGTACCCTGTAGGTCAACATTCTTGATACCTCCCCAGTTACAGGACTCTGCTGGTTTTTACAGACTATCTGTACTGTTAATTTCAACCTTCTGCATTCTTCCAATTAAGTATGAATTAAACCATTTGTGCACTGTCCCATTCATACCACAATACTAAAGCTTACCTAGAAGAATTTAATGAATCAAACAATCAAAAGCCTTTAAGAGATCACAAAATATCCCAGTGTGTGATATTTGGTTATTCAATGCATTAAATATTTGATCAGAATATGTAGCATTTTCTGTTGAAAAGCTTTTCAGAAAACCAAATGACAATTGTGTTGGTACTTCATTTTTACAAATATGTGCTGCTACTCTTGAATACACTACTTTTTCAAGAATTTCGAATCAAGCTGTCAGAATATACAAACGTTTTAATCATGGTATTTTATAAATATGGGTGGATATGGTTATAGAATAATGAAAATTTATGTTTTGGCTAGCGTAAATTGTAATGGATGTGAAATACGCTTAAGTATATTCATATAGTTGTAATAATTGAGTAATTGAATAATATTTGATTACTATGCAAAATTTCTTCAACTAAATATATCCCAATTATCCTTGATTCTTTATTTTTAAATATGAGCATGAGATTGGCTATTTTTATTACTTGAATATCACACACAACTATTAGTATGTGGATAAATTAGAGGGATCACTTCTTATCATTAACTAATAGTAAATGAAACTTTTTAGTTGATTCTACTCCTTTTTACCTTTTATTGCTTAAAGTATAGGTCAGTAGACTTTTAGCATGCTGAAAAGCGTTTAATTTCTGTTTTTGTAATCTCATAGAAATTTCTAACTAGCTTCTCGCCTCATGAGAGATTCAGAATGATTTAAATTAATCTCATGAGTATCGCGTTGGCATTGTAAGAAAAAATGTAGTAAATACAAAATCTATAACACTTATAAATTGGAAATTTGTGATGGCTACTATGAAATGAAAATAGGAATGTTAAATTAAACAAGTATGATTTAACAAAATAAGTTTTTTGTACTTCAATCTAGCATTTTGTTAATAATTCTCACAGTTTTGAACATAACATAGAATTGTGCCGTATTTTGGCGAAATACTTGGAAATTAGAATAATCTTTGCTCAGCTCTGTACCAAAAGAATAAAGTATTCATAATAAAATCCTATCAGTAGCCGCAGTTGGCGATAATATTGGAATGATTAAATAAATTCCTAACAGGAATACAAGTTTAGTTCATTTGAACAAAAATGGAAGAAAATAGGTGCCTGATTACGTAAGATGCTGTCAGAATGAAGTGCGATTAAAGAAGAAGATGAGTAGAGAAAAAAGACTTACGCACATTCTTATATAGAACAAAACACAGATAATAATGATACGCCACTCACATTATTCTGGCGGTACATATTCGCTGACTTACAGCAAAGTTATTTGAGTTATCGCTTAAATTATAACGTTAAATCATAATACTCTGATAGAAAAAGGAAATAGTTGTTATCACGTCGCAGGCAGGTAGAATTTTATAAGAAGTGAGACTGGGGGTAGATGTTACCATCAAATGTATCCCCTTTTTTATGCAATAGTTTAACAATAGTGTATTTCAGTCTTATCTGGAAAAATGCCATGTTTAGTGAGCTATCACATATGTCGCTGAGAATCCTGGTTATTTGTTGAGAAAAAGATTTTATTACTCAGTTGCAAATGCCATCAATTGTATGTGAGCTTTTATGTTTGAGTGAATTTATTATTTTCCTAATCTCAGTGTGAGTGGATGGCTGAATTTCAATTTTATCAAAATGCATAGGTATTGCCTCTTCCATACACTGCCTTGCATTGCACATTCTTCTGGACATTTTAATAACTTTTCCTAATACAGTGCAGCAGTTTTTATAATGTTACACTGTTTCAGGATCACTAGATATAAGATACAGTTCCCTTTTTTTTATAAGATATTTTTATGCGTGTGAAAGGTCTTAAAATTTCTTCTAAATATTATAATCATTTATTAAGGGTACATTTTGTAATTTATGCATATATCGCACATTTATTAAAAGGTATTAACACTTGTCCACCAAACCCTGAAAAATATTATAGTAATAGATTTCAAAAACATTCAACGATTTGATTCAGTTATTATGTTAAACCTTCTAATGGAGCTTATAGAAATCATGTTACATATACTGGCAAAGCTGCAGCAAAATCATTTGCTTAAATGTTAGAAGATGCAACTAGATAAATTGATAAAATAAATGGTATAAATATTCCAATGATAATTACAAATGGAGATAACATAAATTTTATAATTTCCAAAACTTGTCTACAGATTAGCAGATTTGATAATATTATTGATAATTAAAACAATTTGGAATATTGTTAAATAGAAAAAAAACTAAAGTAGATAAAAGAGTAAGACACCACTGTCATTGAACAGGAAAATATCGAGGAGTTGAACATTAAGAATGTAATTCTAATTATCAAAATCCTAAATTAATTCCAGTTATTATTTGTAATTGAAAAAATTCTGATGTTCATGTGATTATCAAACAATAAGCAATAGATTATAAAGACATGCTATTCCAAATAATGAACAAAAATATATTTCTATTAATAAAATAATGAAGATAGATTAACAAGAAGACTTTTAGGTACACTTAAATTTATGGCCTCAAGTATTGTTAAACTTTCTTTTAATCTTACAGTAGAACAATTTAGAGAAACAGATATAAAGTTTGAAGATGAGCAATTCGATTTAATAATTGAAAAAGGAGTTTATACTTAGAAATATATGGATTCTTAAGAAAAATTACAAGAATACAAGTACTTAAAAAAGAATAATTTTATTCGAAATTTAATAAAGATAATATTTTTCTGATAGAGATTATAATTGTGCAAAATTAGTTTAGAAATAATTCAATGTTAAAAATGTAGATGAATATACAAAGTTGTACAATAAATCTGATGTTGGCTAATACTGACCGATATTTTGAAACATTTAGAGATACAAGTATTAAATCCTATAATTTCGCTCCAGTTTGATATTTTACTACACCAGTATTATCTTGGGAATCTATGTTAAAAATGACAAAAGTTGTACTAGATTTATTGAATGGTTGTGATATTATTTTATTTCTTGAGAAAGGTATTTGAGTTGGAATTTCTCAAAGTATTAAGAGATAAAATGATAATTAAATGGACACCCTAACTGCAAACAGATTTACTTCATTGGGGACATGTTGAAAATGTGTGCCCCGACCGGGCTTATGTCTTCCCGGCCATTGACCTTCTTGTGCGAATGCACATGCTATGCTTGAACTCATACAAAACATGGTAGATTAATCTGCCACGAGTAATGAGTATGATGGGCAAACATCTATTAGACACACTATGAATGTAGTGGTGTGGACATGTTGGGAATGTGGGTCTCACGGGGAGTGTCCAAGGGTTAAGTCCCTGCAGGCGCACTATCCTCTGTGCCCTTGGTGACTCAGATGGAGAGAGCATCTGCCATGTAAGCAGGAGATCCCAGGTTCAAGTTCCGGTCGGGGTACTCGTTTTCAACATGTCCCCAATGAAGTAAATCAACGCCTGTTTGCAGGTAGGGTATCGATTTAATTATCATTTCATTCTAGCAAAGCTGCATGGACATCAATGGTAACTGTTCTTTCGGGATCAGATACTGCCATCATATATATTAAGAGATATGCTAAACCAAAGAAAATATGATAAATTTTAAGCCAATGAAAATATCAATTTATATTGCATATTTACATGCAAACAATTATATGGTTGGGAAATATCTCAGATTTTACCCAGTAAAGACTTTGGTTGGCATAAAAAAATTTTTAACGCAGAAAAAAGTACTTAAATTTCACTTGATAATAAATTTGGTATACATTAGAAGTCGATTTAGAATATTAAAAAATATTAACTACTAAAAGATTTATCATGAGAACAAGAAGGAGGAAATAAATTATCAACAACTGTAAATAATGAAGAAGAATATGGTTAAATAATAATAGTTTGTTACCACATGTTGTTTCTCAGTTAAGTGAACAAAAACAAGTCCAATTTTGTTATTTTAAGTTTACATAATTTTAATTATAAATATTATGTTATTCAAGAATTAGAAAATGCCCCAAATCATCTAGATATTTTTGAAATAGATGAATAAATTATGAAAATTTTTAAGGATTCAAATTCAGTAAATTTATATTAACGAATTAAAGAAACTTTAAGAAATATTCACATCGAAATTATTTCAATAATTTGGATAATTTATCACCAGAACAATTGTCTAAAGATATTACTATATTTCCAAATACTTTTTCGAAAATAAATTGAAGCAACATTCATAAAGACTTTTAAATAGCCCTAGTAAACTAAATTCATTAAAACCATATGATTCCATCAGTTGAAATTTAAATTCATTCAATGACTTTTGTTATTTCTATTACGGAAATTTTTATTTGACTATCAAAATAAGCTCTATTTTCTTCAATAAAACAACAAGCCTAATGAATATTATATTCAATGTCCAAAAAGAATTATCAGTAATGCTCCACATTTGTATTTAAACTTTTTTACTGAAATATTAAAAAATTACATTACTTTTATTTACTAAACTGTTCTGTGAATTATGAAAACTTAACTATTTGACATATACTTTATTACCTTTCATTTTTAAAATTTTTTCAGCAAGGTGAATATCTGGAAATTTTTTCTTCAATAGTATGTAAACCATTCTCGATATTCTTGCCACGTCAGTTCTGGATAAAATCTGGAGCTTTCAACGATAACCTCCATCATCATCATCATCAGGAGCAACAGTCGTCAGTTGCTCCTGACAATGACGATGGAGGTTACCATCGAAAGCTTGAGCACTGACACGGCAAGAACACCGAAAATGTTTCACATATAAGTGCCATCCCGAAAAACTTCGTTCCCATAGTCTTCAGTAGTTTTTGCTCATAATAAATTTCCTTTTATTTGATTTCCATTCAAATCTTTCCATTTATGTCTGATTGGTTTAGAATGAATAACATCTCCACATTTCAAAAAATTGAGTAGACCTGTTGGCAGTATAACATTTTACAAAAATTCTTTTTAATTTACCTGTTCTTATTAAATCTTTTTATTTTCATTGTTTACATCATTTGGCTTCATTTTTATCGCTGGATGTTTTTTGTAATTATATTTGTCAACTATTCGAAACTAAGTTTGCTCATTTATAATTTTTATGAAGAACTAATTTTACTCATCTTTTTTATAGTGTTGTATTAAATCATTCAACAACAGATGCTTTTAATTCACTAAGAGTTGAATAATGATTAATGCAAAATTTTTTCATGAATTCTTCATATTCTCTATTCTTTACCATTATCAGTTAGCAAATTATTCGACGATCTATTTATGAATATTTTTTCGAAAGATATAACTTTTTTACCTGCTTTATCTTTAACCCAAATAGCCCAACAAATTATGAAAAAACACCTGAAACAGACAATTAGTATTTATATCTATCATTTACCTTCGAAATTCCTACCAACTTACCTGAATCAATAAAACTAAATCAGTTCGCCATAAATCATCTAATCCAAAAGAAATTACACTTTTTCGCTTAAACTCTTGCGTCATTGGTTTATGTGACTCATTAATAATTTGTTCACCGATACTTAGGCCTTTGCCAACAAATTTTTTTAAACGAATTTTCTCGTTTTACTTGTTCATTCTGCAAAAAAAACATGAATTTTTTTCCTTTAATTTGTAGTTGTTAATCTATGAAGATTACCTGTTTCTGTAAATCTTTTACACTTCAGTAAATATGGTCATCATTCTTCATTTATATAAAATAAAAAATTGTTAAATTATTTCACCAAATACAATTATCTTTGAATCAACTGGAACAGTTTTAACAGAATCTTTTAATGTTACAGCTACAAATTTTGATTCATGCACTATTTTTATTTATTGGACACAAGCAGTAATTTTGTAAAGTTTATTAACAACACTGATGCAATTACCAAGATCATTAAACATTATATCTCTGTTCATATTTTCACCACCAACAACAACTTTTTAAAGAATAAAATCATATTCTTTGTATTTGTGCAGTTTCTGATCGCCTCCAGACACAATAGAAAATTCAGTAATTTCTAATCATATACTTTATGATTAAAATTTCTCATTTAAGTTGAGTATGAAGCTAAAGCTACTTTTAATAACTTGTTGTATTTTTTTTGTAAAGTATTTACTTAGTTCTTGTTTAGTAATATAATTATTGATCTGTGTTAGAATACTTATATATTTGGATTTTGTAACAAGATTTAATGACTCATTCTTTAAATAATGTTTGTTAACTCCTTTTTTGCATTCATTGGATCATTTATATTGGCCGTTCTCCTACCTTTAAATCCAGTACAGCCTATAAATATTTTAAAAATAACCATTTATTTCTTTCTGAAATTGTTTAATTACATTAAATACTTATCAGACTGTTGATGACTGAATGTTTTATATTATTGATTGGTAATTTTAATTTTTGAATTTAGTTATTACTAATTTTTGGTACTAATGATTAAAAATATTTTATTTCTTCTAAATCAGTATTGTGCTTATTTCTAAAAACATCCTTTTATCAAATTTAAAGTATCATTAACGTTATGTCATACATAATAGTTTTAAATTAAATGGACACAATTGTCCACAAGTTATTTCATCGAAGTTTTCTATTCTCAACAGCTTTTGAAATTACTAGAGAGTCACCAGCAAGTGAACAAAGTGCAATTAATTTGGAAATGCAGCCAAAAGCGATGGAAAAAATCCACCTTCTTCTTTTGTTTCTTTCTTCTTCACAAGGAATTAAATTATTTTTGGTTTCAGGAATAGCTGGTGAAACAAGTAAATTTCCACTGATTTTTTCTTGCCTCTTCTTTTGAATATCAGTTAAAAATGGCGAAATACTATTTCATTTTTCATTATTGATGTTAATCAATTTAAAAGTTATTCATTTACATGGATTGAAATTTAATAAAGAATTTTTGTAATCTCCAGTTTTCATTCCCAATTCTAAGTTTCGTTTTCCAGTGATTATTCCTCTAACTGTAGTTGAAGCTATTTTTTGCTCCTAGCGAAGAGTCACCTGCATGCAGTCATACTTTTGCAATTAATTGCAGTTTTTTTATCAGCTTTAAGTCTTTTTCTAAATCTTCATTACCTGTATAAAAAACATCATGTTCCTTATAAGCTTCATCTCTTGCTAATCTTTGTTGTAATTTTATTCCCAGACCCCAAAATCGATATCTTAAAAGATGAATTTGAAATGGTAATGTACTTGATAAAGTGTTAACTAAGCCTTCCCCATATTTTACACTTTTTCCAAAATGTATGTGATAGTTTATTTAAAATCCCAATTAAATCTTTAATTCCTTTTGAATCATTAGTAATAAAATCACTGACTTTTTTAGTTAACATTTCAGTTATTCCAACTTTCTCGTTATGATAATTTTTATTTCCAGCTAATTCTTTTCCATGGAATATTGCTAATCTGTCAATTAATTGTCAGACATGTTACATCCAAACACATGCAATTGGTTTATACGATCATTTTTTCTGAAATTTCATCAACTTTTACTGATGAATCATTAAGATTTCTTTCTGAGAAACTAGGAAAATGTTTTTCAACAATTGTTTTTATCAACTAATTATTTTTCTTTCCTTTATTTTATTTGATTTCGATTACTTTCATAACATTCTGCATTTGGTCAAATGAAATCCTAGCATACTTTTGTAAATCAAGAGAATTAAATTCTGTACCTAAATCGTAAATATTTCTTAGTTTTTTAGTTAAAATATTCATTAATCCATCTGTTCCTTCATATTCTTTTTCACCAATTTTTAATTTATCATTAATTTAATATTTCGAAACTTACAAATATTTTAGAATGTATCAATAGGCTTTAATCCAAAAAATTGTCTTCACTATTTTTGATATGTTCTAACATTCTTTCTCTTATATTTATTTTTTGACTTCTTTTTCTTTTAATTACATTTTCTTAACTCTCTAACGAAATATTTATTTCAGATTTAGTTAATGTAAACTCATACTTATTAGGATTATCACCAACCCATTCGCATTATTCTTGGTACATCATTAAATTCTACTAAATAATGTCGGTCATAAGGGACTATTTATTTTTCAACTTCTCTAAGTTTATCAGTTGCTTTTAAAACTTTATCTCCTAATCCTTCAATATCTTGGTTAACTTTTTAAATTGTGTCGATATTTAGTTAATCTTTTTTATTTTTTTCATATTCTGCATTTGGTTGTTTTTCCCCTTTATTACTCTTGCATTAATTGTTCCTTGACTGTTCTACTTCATCTGGCTTTTTGATAACTTCTTAATCGTATTTTCCAAACATTTTTGAGGATAAAAAACATAATAACCATTTTTATTTTACATTTATCCTTTATTATCAGCGTTTTTATGTTCAAAGTTTTTATGTTCATCGTTTTCTGTTTAATTTTTTGTGATCAGCCTTTATGCAGGGGTGTAACGGAAAATTATTTAAAAAAACATCACAGCCATATTTATTAATTTTATTTAATAAAATTGCAGCCAAATAGCCATATACAGTGACTTTGCTTAATATTTTACATTTACATTTTACATTTTTGCATATTCATTTATCGATTTCACTCTTTTACTGCACAGTTCTATGTGATATCGTTCACAGGCTTTGTTACACAGTTCACATACACATGATAAGTTTTGTTCTTGCAGATTAGATGATGAAAGCCATGAATAGAAAGTCTAGTTATGACATGTCGCTGTTCGAAGTTTGGTGCTGTCCATGAGCGGTTCGTCATTGCTTCAGTGCCATAAAACTCCGGCCATATTTTTTCTCGTTTGTCCTCCATGATCTTCAGTTGCTTTCTGGAAGCCCTGGTGTGTGGCATCATATATCGAAGTCTGATGTCTTCAATTAGGAATGTCTCTCTCGCTAGCAGGTACACTAGTCTAGATCTTGTTGTCTTTGAGAGACCTTGTGCTCTTTTTAGATAGGTCGATTTTACCTTTTCTAGTGTTTCTAGATTTTTTTCTGTCAGGTGGTCCCATATAACCTCCATCCCATAGGCCAGGATTGGCAAGATTTTTGTGATGAATAATTTCATGGCTGTTTCTAGACTGAGTAGGCGGATGTTTTTGGTGTCCTGTATTGCTATTATTGCTTGGGCTGCACGTTCTGTTGTATGTTTTGTGAAGCATTTGGCTGTTGGTTGCAATGTCACTCCTAGGTATTTAAAGTCTGATGAGATTTTTATTTTTTGTCCTCTGATACTGATTTCCGCATTCTTGGGTGTTTTGCCTACTTTTCTGAAAATTACCATTTCTGTCTTTGTTATGTTTATGTGTAGTTTGTGTTCACTGCACCATCTGTCTATTTTCTTAATGATTCTCTGCAGCTTCTGTATATCTGTTGAACCTACGTCTATGTCGTCAGCATATGCATATACATACACATGTTCTTCATTTTCTCCAATTTGGAGTACTTCTTCAGTGGCAAGAATGTACAGCAAAGGGCTCATTGGGTTACCCTGTAAGACTCTGTTCGATTGCAGAATGTGGTTCGAAAAAGAGAGGTTGTCTGATATTGTAATTAAGTTGTATTCGAGGATTGATTTGATTAATATAGCACATACGCTATCTTCTCCCTTTGTGTTTTCCAGTTTTCGGACTATGGGCTCTCTTTCCAATAGGTCATAGGCTTTGGTAAAGTCTATGAACACTGTGTAGAACATTTGTTTCTTTTGTAGTGCATCATCGATGTTGTTTAGAAGAAGCCTGACTGCCCTAAGTGTTGATCTTCCAGATCTGAAACCCATTTGTCGTTCTGGGAGATGACTGTCCACAGAGGCTTGGATTTTTTTGTGTTATTATTTTTGAAAACATCTTGAATTGAGTATTTTCCAGTGCTATGCCTCTGTATTTGTTTGGGTCCTTTGGGTCTCCTCTACCTTTGTAGAGAACTTTTATTGTCGAGTGTCTCCATTGTGTCGGAATTCTTCCAAGTTCCAGGCATTTGTTAAACAGTTTGGTCCATATGTGTTGGAGGGCCTCTTTTGCATCTTTTATATGTTCATTAAATATATTATCAGGTCCTGCTGCTTTCTTATTCTTCAGTGCTTTTATTACTTCTTTCACATCATCTTCATTTAGGGGATCCCATGTATTGTCTTTTTCCTTAGTTTGATGTTGTTTCTCTTTGTTTGGGGGTGTTTTGAGTCCTCGTTTGTTCAGTATCTTACTGAAGTGGTCTTCCCATTCCTTCAGGTCTATATTTGGTGTATGAGCCATTTTTCTTGGTCTTGCTGCTATGTATGGGTCTTTCTCTGCTTCATCCGCTTCTCCTTTTGCCTCACTTTCTATGTATTCTTTTTTCTTCTCTTCTATTAGTTTTTTGTAGATTCTCCTCTCTTCTGCATACAGTTTGTATGTTTCCTCGTCATGCTGGTTTCTTAGTCTGTGGAGGATTCTTAGAACAGTGTTCCTTTTGCTGTAGCATTCAGCATCGAACCATCTTTTGGCCATCCTTGTTTTGGGGGTTGTTTGTATCACTGAATTTTTTAGGACGTCTTCTATTTGGTCTGTTGCTTTCTCGAGGTCTCCTTTCTCTATGAAAGTTTCTATTTCTGTTAATTGTTCTTGCTCGTTTGTTAATTTTTCTATATCAATTTTTCTTTATGTGATTTGGTGGGTATTTCTTGCTGGCGGTGACGTGACGATATTTATTTTTATCTTCATTGGAATGTGCTTTCGTATAGGAGTAATGGAGTCATGCCATATTGGTTGAATACTTCCTTCTATGTCTCCTCTTGTTAATGCGATATCAATGGTGCTCTTCCCATTGTGGCATATGTATGTAGGTATCTGTCTATCGTTAAGTAGGGTGAAACCATCTTCTTCTAGGGTTTCAACGACTAGTTTTGTTTTAATTTTTTTGTGTCTATTCTGCAGTTGAGATCGCCTGCATTAATGGTGGGTTTACTGTCGCATTGTTTGATGAGTGTGACTATTTCGTCAATTATTTCTACAGCATTTGTGTGCGGTTTAAAATAGGCTGCAATTATATTTATGTTTGCCGCTTCTATTAGCATACTATTTTCTTGTTTTATGATTTTTTTGGTGGGCGTCATCCAGGGTTTCAGTAGGATAGATATTCCTCCCATTGCTCGTCCTCTTTCTCCCTTCTTTGCCATTAGGTGATAATTATAGAAATCTTTATGTTGCCAGCTGTCCATCAGGAAGGTTTCTATTAGAATTGCAAGGTCCGAGTTTTGCAGAATGTCTGTTGGTGCTAGGTTAAGAGCACTTTTTACTCCCTCTGTATTCCACAAGACTGCTTTTATTTCTTGCTCTTCTGGTTTTCTTCTTAGTTTAGTTGAGCTCTGCTCCCTCTTCCATTGATCGTCTTGGGAAACGAAATCGACGTACTTTTATGTTTTCTGGCCAGAATTCTGGTTCTTGTGTGATTTGTAGCTTTTCAAACGGAATGCCTACTTTGAAAGCTTTTTTGTCGCCCAGTGTGCGCAGTTCTTCACATTCTAGTTGTCCCAGTATTCCGTTATTGTTAAGGTATTTCACTACTGTAGCAGTTGTGGTGGTTCTCTTTAAGTTACCGATGTATAGCCACGCTGTCGTTTCTGCTGCTTGCATTTCTTCGTCTTTTTTGATACCCATTATGGTTTTATAGTTATTCTTGTTTCTTCTGTACCAGCCCCTCCCTGCCACAGTACTCCAAGTCGGTTCCTCTAGTTCATTAACCGGATTTCGGGTTTTATTATGTTGCTCATGTGCATTGATTTGGACTTGTAACTGATTTTGTTGCTGGAGCAGAGAATTTCTGTATATTGTCGTTCCCTCTGGTTTAACTTTGTTGTTATATTTAGTTTGTATGTTGTTTCCATCAGTTTTGGTTTTCTCTGCGTCTAGGTGGCTTTCCTTTTCTAGAGTTTTCTTTATTTGCTCTTGTATTAATATCCCTAGTTGGTTTTTTAGGAAATCAGTTATCTCCTCCACTTTATGCCTCAGTTCTCCCATTTCCGTCTTTTTTTTGCTTTTTCCAGAAAGCTACCCACACCAATGTCTCCGTTGAAGTTCTTCTCAGATCCTGTAGGTGTCTCTTCCGTCTGTCTGTGTCTGCTCTGTGCTGTTTCCTGTGTTTCGCCAATAGATGTCGCTAGGTGACTAGCAGTCCGCTATGTGCTGTTTCCTGTGTTTCGCCAATAGATGTCGCTACGTGCCCAGCAGGCCACTGTACGGTATGTGCTGTTTCCTGAGTTTCTTCAGTAGATGTCGCTAGTTGTCCACCAGTGCAGCTGTCTTCTCCCGCGCTCCTCTCTTGTTGGATGTTCCTAACCTCTCTTGTAGGATTCCTATTCTCCACCTTATCTGCTTGTCTTTCGTTTTTCAAAGATTCTAAACATTTTCTTATTTCACTCACCGCCTGTAGTAAGTTGTTCTTCATTTCCTTCTTCATATATCCTCCTTCTTCTGCCACTTTTCCGATCATCGTAAGAGCATTCTCAATACGATACACTGCACTGTCCGCCATATTTAATAATGGACATATCTAAAGTTTTGCATGTGTAAAGCAAAAGAGTTGTGTTTTAACATAAGAAAACAAAAAAAGTATGCTGGAATAAAATTTTGCCAGAAAACTGAATTTTTAATTTTTATTGTCTTTTTTATAAAAACCACAACTCAAATTCTAATCACACAACTAATCAGAAAATTGTATTGTAGTGTCCTGAAAAGATTATAAGGCCACTGAACTACAGTTATTAATTTATGGTACAAATTGTATAATTCAGAGCTTTTAATGTGCATATCCAAAAAAAATTTTTTCTTCATACAATCATCTAAAATCAAAATGTAAATGCAGGTTCATATTTTTTATTTCCATGGAGACAGGAACACGTTATGAACAGTTTCTGAAAATTTCATAGTGCAGTGCATATACTTACTTAGATAAGGCTTCTAATGATATAAAAAATGTAAAACAGAGAGAGTGACGTTCTAAGATTTTCTTCTAATGCATGTATGTGTAATAAGCTTACCTCAATTTTAAAATCCTCCATACTGATGCAAAAGTCTAACGTAACAGTCGCTACACTCACTGCTGTAAAATTTGTTACCGTTTGACAGTTGGAGAGACATAATCGCTCCAAGCGGCGAGTAAGGTGAACATCAGACGCATCGTATGCATAATGTTTGTTTTGCATCTATTTCCTACGTAGCTAACTAAATATTGGAGTTATTTTCTTGCCTCCAAGGGTCTCTATAGTATCAGAAGGCATATCTGTTTCTAAAAGTGATTCTAAAATAAGCGCAAGTATGGACAAAAACCATGAATCGAGTGGCACGCTACAAAACATTCGTGAAGAAACACTTGTGACGTTGGACAGAATTGCAGCTTACCTCGTTGATATCAAAACAATAAAGACACACAGATTCACACGTAAGAAGTACAGACATGTACCTCTACATGCAAAAGCGATCGACAGCTCATTTATCGTTCAGTAGGCCTACTGTGTTTGTCATTGTCTCCTGTTGCCACAAGTACGACCTTTATATTATTCTAAGCGGGACAAGCAACTGCCAAATAGTGGGTGAAATATGTTGAAAACATGATAATGAGCTGATTCCATTACAGTTCACGCAAAACAAAATATTTGAATAATTTTCAAACAATATGTTAGTGAACAAGGTGCTAACAAAACAATGTCCTCACATGATGGAAGCAAGAAAAATTAAGTGACTAACAACAGAAGTGAATGAAATACATACCAAACATTATGCTTTTGTAAGACACGAATAACTGCACTTAATCTAACGACTTCATCGTCAAAGCAGGTCTGTTTTGACGACTAACACGAATCTGGCACTGATACATGGAGAGCTGAACTGGCTGCTTCTCTGTCATAGGACTATTTTACAGCTTTAAATGAATTGTCGAATCTTTGTAGCAGTTTCCTCTTCATCGTCAGTTGAGGTGGCTTATTTGAGATGTCAAACAGTGTGGGTACTGTATTCCACACGAATTTATCATTGTCTGCGTTTATGAACTGGTTATGTTCGAAATGTAGCGAATAAAACCTAATATTATTGTACAGGTAAACTGGGTCTTTTTTCATAAGGTATTCTCGTCTGCTATTAACTAGCCATTTTCTGATCCTTAAACGAAACATTAATCGTTAATAGACATGTAGAAAACTCTTCATGCTACCGAAAAGGACACAGTGATAGTAACAGGAATACCTCATAGGCATGATCTCATACGTAATTCTTGCGTAAATTTAGAAATTAAAAAAGCAAACAGGCAATTCCAGAAAATCTGTAAAGCCTACTCAAATGCCTATTTTCTCAGTGTGAATTTTCTTCAGAGATGCAGCTACACAAATCATGGAATGCACCTAAACAGAAGAGGCAAAAGACTGCTCAGTGAAAAAATCAGTGAAACTTTAGACAAACTCAACATGCAAGACGACTTTTTAACTGAAACTGTTATGCCACTGGACTTTCATGCAGAAAGCAATGGTGACCAAAACACACATTCAAAGGAGGTTACAGCAGAATTAGCCGCCATCCCAGGCTATCTCAATAGCAAAAACGATGAAAACTCAACACTAGTAGAAGTAAGAGTAACATCAACAAAAATAGAGGCAGAAACACCAGCACAACTGCCACCAGTGTCACTAAAAGCAGCAGTACCAGAAACAGCAGACACAGCACCGTCAGCAGCAGCACAATCAACAGAAGCAGTACAGACAACAGGAGCAGCAGCAGTTCCAACATCAGCAGTGGCAGAAAAGTACACAACCTCACATGGAGCAACAAGCAGACGGAAGAGAGTGCCTCCCTCCCATCTGCAAGATTTTTTAGTCACAAGCATGATGAAAAAGAAACCTCCAAGATAAGTAACATTAAATCTCTAACAGTGCTTCACCAAAACATTCAGAGTATAAAAAGCAAAGTGCAACAGCTAGAAGTTGAGTTACAATCCTTAGACAGTCCAGTTATCTGCATCACAGAGCACTGGTGCAAAGTCAATGAAATTCAATACATAAATTTGCCCTCATATGTACTAGCTTGTTCTTATTGCAGAAACACAATGAAAGGTGGAGGATCATGTATTTTTGTTAAGAGTGGTATTTCATTTAAAGTCAGGAATGATATTATCCTACTAAGTGTAGACAAGCATTTTGAAGTGTCAGCAGTAGAGATACCAGCTGTAGATATGCCCAAAAAACTAATTGTACTATGTGTATACCGTTCTCCCAGTGGTGATTTAGAAACATTCTTTTCAAAACTTATGCAAAGCCTAGAACAAGTGTCATCCCTGAAAAGTAATATACTCTTGTGTGGTGACTTAAACATTAACACAGCTAAGGCAGATGAAACCAGTAACACTTTTCTGAATATTCTGAATAGTTTTGGCATGTCCTCTTTAGTTAATTGTGCAACAAGAATAACCAAACACTCAACATCTACCATTGACCATGTAGCTACAGATATAGGTTGGGAAAACTGTGTCATAACTGTCAAAAATCTTGGACTGTCAGATCATTTATGCCAAATCATAAAAGTAAAAGCTTCTGTAGAAAAACCAGTAAACCTCCACATGTTTAAAAGAGTCTACTCAGACGCAGCAATACAAAAATTTTGCTTACAATTAAGACATGAAAGATGGGAAGAAGTATATTCAGAAAATAATGTGAATCAGAAATTCTCCAAATTCATGTCGGAGTTTAAGATAATATTCGAAGAAGCCTTCCCCAAAGCACTAAGTTCTACTGGAACATCCACCAAAAATAAGTGGATTACCACAGGAATTAGAAAATCTGCCCAAACTTTTAAATACCTAAACTCTATAAAAAACAACAACAGTGATCCAGATTTTCTTCATTACTACAGAAACTACAAAAAAATCTATAGGAAGGTGCTCAATGTTGCAAAAAAAAAAGGCCAATGATAGACTAATAAATCTAGCTAAAAATAAAAGTAAAGCTACATGGACTATAGTGAAACAAGAGACAGGAACAGCAACACAAAGGCAAATAAACACCCAAATCAGGAACAAAGAAAACCTAACAAGTACCCCAAAAGAACTAGCAAACTTTGTTAATTCTTACTTTAGTAGTATAGCTACAAAGTTACAGGAAAATTTTTCAAAATCTCATAATCCACGAACACGGAAATATACATCAAATTCAATGGTATTGCTACCCACTACTGAGGAAGAAGTATGTAATGTGGTAAGGAAATTAAAGAGCAAAAATTCAGCAGGTTTAGATGAAATTCCAATGTCAGTGCTGAAAAAATGCATAAATAGTATCAAAGCCCCCCTAACCAATATCATAAATGAATCTTTCAAAGCCGGTTGTTTCCCTGATTATCTGAAACATGCAAAAATTTTACCTCTACACAAAAAAGATGATGTAGAAAACATTGAGAACTACAGGCCAATTGCCCTACTGTCATCATTTTCCAAAATAATAGAGTCCATAGTGAAGAACAGACTTATGAGCTATCTAAACAAATACAACCTTCTTTCAAATGACCAATTTGGTTTCAGACCAGGCAGAGATACAGAAATGGCAATAGCACATTTCACTAAAGTGGTTTTAGAAGCACTGGATGAAGGCAACTATGTATCTGGCATATTCCTTGACCTGTCAAAGGCCTTTGATACAGTTGACCACCAGAATCTATTACTTAAGTTAGAAGCACTAGGAGTAAGAGGGGTAATCAACAAATGGTTCCATTCATACCTAAAAAATAGAGTACAGTGGGTAGAGATCTCGCATGTCTCCAGTAGATCAAAGTTCATAGAAAAACACCTGTCAGATCCACAACATATTAATATTGGGGTCCCTCAGGGAAGTGTGCTGGGTCCGGTGTTGTTCTTGATTTATATAAATGACTTTCCACAATATATCCGACATGGAGAGAAGATATTGTTTGCCGATGACAGCAATATTATAATCACCAGTGAGACATCAGCACAAATGTTGGAAAATTGTAATGAATCACTGAAAGATGTCTACAAATGGTCTACAGAGAATAAAGTGACCTTAAATATTAAGAAAACAAATAGCATACGCTATAGAATAAACAGAAAAAACAGTCCCCTAAAGTTAAAGCTACATAACACCTCTGTAGACGAAGTGCCCACCACAAAATTCCTAGGGTTGCATATTGACAGCCAGCTTAGGTGGAGTGAACATGTTAAAAAACTCACAAAAAAGATATCTACAACGTGTTACGCACTTAGAGTTCTCTCCTCAGTATGCAGCGATGAATGTCTAAGAACTGTATATTTTAGCTATGTACATTCAGTCATAAGCTATGGGATAATTTTCTGGGGAAATAATGTACTCAACTTACAAACAGTTTTTAAAGTGCAGAAGAGAGCAGTGAGAATTATAACTAAAAGCAGTAAGTGGGCTCACTGCAGAGAACTATTCAAAATACTTGGTATTCTAACTATTCCCTGTTTATTTATGTTCCACACTATAGTATATATAAAGAAAAATATAGTGAATTATAGTACAAACAGCATTTTACACAGCTATAGCACAAGAACAAGCCACTGCTTTCATCTAGATAGGAGAAACAAGCATAAGACCCAAAAAAGTTTCTTGTATCAGGGTGTAAAATTGTACAACAAGCTGCCACAGGAAATCAAAGAAATTAACAGCATGTACTGTTTCAGAAAAACTCTTAAACTGTATTTTCAGGAACACTGTTTTTACACAGTAAGTGAATATTTAAATGTTTGAATGTAATTTAAGTGACATAATGACATTTTATTGTATATTCTGTAAATGTATAACAAGCTGCACAGGACATCAAAGAAATTAACAACATGTACTGTTACAGAAAACCCTTAAAATATATTTTCAGGAACACTGTTTCTAAACAATAAGTGAATATTTAATTGTTGAATGTAAGTGATAAATGTCATTGTATTTGTATACTCTGTAAATGCATATAAAAGTGTCAATGTATCTGCAAAAATCACTGTATCCAAACTGACAACATCCATACACTGCAAAATGTCTACGGATGGCTAATCAAATAAATAAATAAATAAATAAAAAAAGTGAAACCTGACGATACAGTTTAGTAACATGGTGGTATATAACTCTCAAGATCCTTAGGAAACCTAAAAAAGACAGCTGTGATGTCTTCTTCCTGTTGTTGGTGCAATTTATTGCGCTACAAACTGCCCCGCTTCTAAAAACCAATGAAGAAATTATAATAAATGACCACTACTCGTTTTCACAATCGCGCCGAACTCACAGTTTAAGTTACCGGCCGCTTGGGGCGCTGGTGGAGCAGTGGGCAAAAAAATCGAGGCGAAGTGTCGCGACTATTATGTTAGACTGTGCTGATATTCCTCATCCTCCAGGTTTCTCTTCTCTCCTCTTCGAATCTGCCTGGCCTGTATTTGCAAGTAAGACGCTGATCTGTTAGCTTTCTTGATCCTGCTTTCGTCGATCGTGTAAAATGCTTTTGTTTTTATCTCACCAGAATCTGTACCAACTCTCGTCAGCACGTAAATTCTGTTATTATTTCCGTTATTGCAATACAAAACTGCATTATAGACACTTAGTTGGAGTACTTCAAGTCATTTTTGAACATATAATCCAAATTTAATTATTGAGGTCTTCATTTGCATTTTGTGTCCTTCCATGAAGACACTTCCTCAATAAATCAGGGTTGGCGACAAACCTGAATGTGGGCTTCATTGCATTCATAACAGGTTCCGGTAATGAGTATTTACATGTACACATCTCACTTCTGTTGTTGAACTTACACCAACCACCTTCAGGTCACAGATTCTGCATTGGTGTGTGGTTAGTGGATAGTTTGTGGAAAAAAATTGCTCACTCAGCACGCCTCATTGCCTCTAAATCATGTGTGTTTTTCCTGATAGCTGTCCCTTAAAATAATTGAAGATAATCAATTTTTTTCAGAGTAAGCCTGCCTTTTCCTCCTAATAGTTTTCCATCCTCAAGTACAACAAAGCCTACCACTAAGCCTCTTTTGAGTGTTGCCAACACATTCCAAATTTTCTATAGTCGTATTGTGTGAATTTTTATCTGTTACAGCTTTGGATGAAGTGTTGTGTATTTGTTGAGATTCCATGGATATTGGGAACATGATAAACTTGTGCACATTATATAATTTTTGTAACAGTTCACACTGATACACTTCGCTACATGTTAGGTTACACATACACAAGTGCTGGCTGGATTGGCCGAGCAGTTCTAGGCGCTACAGTCTGGATCCGCGCGGCCGCTGCAGTTGCAGGTTCGAATCCTGCCTTGGGCATAGATGTGTGTGATGTCTTTAGGATAGTTAGGTTTAAGTAGTTCTAAGTTCTAGGGGACTAATGACCTCAGAAGTTAAGTCCCATACTGCTCAGAGCCATTTGAACCATACACAAGTAAACGAACTGGGAACAACTGGGACAGGATGTAGGGACAAAGCTGTAAAACACAGTCAAAAATACATGTACATAGTTAACCACATATCGATATCATTTAAATAAATTTGACCAGCTTAACACCCCCACATCAAAACATTTAAATGATTTTCTTAAATAATACCTAGATCCATAAAGTCCAAAAAAACTTAATGTTTTCTTTTTTTCAAACCCTGTGTCATTATGTCAGCAGGCATATCAGCTGTTTGTAAGTAAACAGATTTAACAACTTTATTGCACACAGTTTCCCTTATAAAATGATGTCGAATATCAATGTGCTTTGAGCTGTTATGATTCGTTGAGTGTATTCTGATTATCATTGATTAATGTGACATACTTATTTTAGCTTATCAGTTCATGTAACAAGTTCCTTAAATAAATAACCTCCCAACAAGCTTCTGAAAGAGCCATACATTCAGCTTCTGTGCTAGAAAGAGCAATAATATTTCCTTAGCTCTCTGCCATGACTACAGACCCGCATAGGTTGAAAATAAAACCAGTGTATGATTTTCTGTCTGAAGGACAATTCAATATTCGCTTAGCGCATATCTAGTGTTTTTCAGTATTCGAATTATTGAACTGGCTTAAGTAGCTCACACTGAAAGAGATGTTAGGTTTTGTAAGTACTAATAAATACATTAAGACACCAATCAGGCCTTGACAAGGTACATTACTAATTTAGTTTCTTTTTGATTTAGAAAAACAAGATTCGTTTCAACAGGAGTCATTACAGTTCTACAATCTATCATGTTGAACTTGTTCAACAACTGATCAATATTGTTCTCTTGACTTAAAGCTAATAGTCCATTTGCTTTATCATATATATCCTCTTTGAGAATACCATTTAAAAAAGTAGTTTTAACATCAAATTGTGTAATGTTCAAATCTAGTTCAATGGATAAAGTCATTAGAAGTCTGTGTGTTCAATGCCTTACTGCAGAAGAAAAGGTCTCATAATAAATTCCAGGTTTCTGAGTGAATCCTTTTGCCACTAGTATAGTATGATGCTGTACTTCACCTTCAATGTTGATTTTTTTCTTAAACAACCACTTACACTACATGATACTTGCACTTTGTGGAACTTTTACTACTTCCCAGGCATTATTGTCTTCAAATGCCTGTATCTCTTCATGTATAGCATGTTTCCATTCTTCTGCATCAGGGCCTTCTGCATGTTTATTGGATCCTCGAGGTGATCTGAAGTTCCAGCAGAAAAATAAACCTCATAATCATCAAATCTTCTATTTGGTTTTGCTGCCTTTGTGATCTTCTGATATTTCTCACTTTATCTTCTTGCATACCACATATTTTATCATCTGTTTCTTTCCCTGATGTGACTGCTTATTTTGAGACATCATGTAAGTCCTATTTTAATACAGTATCAGAATTTGCATTTTCTTCATCATCCCCCACTGAAGAGGTGACTTCGTCACAATTCTTTATTCGGTTTCTGCATCACTTGCATTTTCTATTATAGTCACATCTCGGCTTATCACAATATTATTTGCTTCAGGGTCATAGTGTCTACAACCTTTTGTAGTATTGCTGTATCCCACTAATACTGTATCATTTCTTTAGCCTTTTTATCCCATTTTGATCTCTTGACTTGGGGAATATGCATCATGACCTTGCTTCCAATTATTCTTGGATGATCAATGTCAGGTTTCTTGCAAGTCCATATTCATAGGATATTTAATATCTAACTTGAACTCGCTGACCTATTTTGCAGGTATACTGCACTATGTAAAGATCTCCACAAGCAAGCTGTAACAAGGACCCGAAGCCATAACATGTATGTAATCAAGGCATCAAACTTTTTAATGCACTTCCAAAACATATCAAAGAGCTGGAAAATGAGGATAAATTTAAAACTGTTCTAAAGAACCACATGCTTGACAAATGCTATTACAACATAAGTGAATATCTCTGTGCAACTGTATAAAATATATGTTTAAGTTAATGTGACAAATGAAATTACATCAGTGCTTAATGAATTATGTTATAAAAACACTTATTAGTTGTATATTGTATTTGACATAAGATAGATTAATATGAATTCAGCACAGATACAAATTTTGTAAAGATATTATATAGTTGTTAAAATGTACCCTGACAAATCCTATATCACAAATGTGATCATTGGGATGATAATAAATAAATAAATAAATTAACTGCTTCAGCCCAAAATTTTTATTCAAGTTTGCCATCAAACAGTAAACATCTTGCGTTTTATACAACAGTTCTATTTAACGTTTCTGCCAAATTATTTTGTTCTGGTGTTTAGCTGTTTGATAACTGTTGTAGAATACCATGTTTTTTCTCAACAAACTGTCAAAATTCACACAAAACAATTCTTTGAATACTGTTTTGATTTTCCTTTCTTGCTGATTCTCCACCATTTTCTGAAATTCTTGAAATTTTTCTGAGGTCTCCTTCTTTGTCTTCAGAAAATACACAAATACCATTCTGGTGTAATCATCTTCCAAAAGGAAAAAATATTTTGCACCTCCTAATGACATAACCTCCACTGGTCCACACAGGCCTGCATGTACTGTTTCAAGTGGATTAAGGGGCTCCAGAACGCCCTATACTTGCAATGTTAAAATAACGCTTATAAATTACATCTTTCCTCACAAAGTATTTGAGGTAGGAAGTTGAACTTTTTACAGATTATTTATTGGAATATGGGCTACAACTTAACACAGGGATTTTACAAAATTTTAGTTCATTTATTAAAGATGATTTTCTTCATTTGTAATGAAAATTCACAACATTTTTTTGCAATTTTTTATTTATATATTCAAAAATATACAGCTTTTTGGAAAAAGGCTGTGTTAAATTATGCAGAAGGTACTGTGTAACATTTACTGAAAGTTTGAAACAAATATGTTTGGAAGATCCTTAGAAAACATGTAATTAGTATGAGAAAATAAAAGTTTTCGGAATCGAGTGACAAAGATTGGATTAACTTTTTAGTGCATTCCAGGTCCATAGGATGGATTATCTTCATCCTCTGCAAACTCCTCCTCCAGCTTCCTCTTGTTCCTCCTCCTGTTTACTCTTGCTTGTATTTCTAGACTCTTTACAGCCCTGTCTGCAGCCCGAAGGCGTTCCTTGTCTAAAACAAGCATCGCTCGTACCATGTTAGAACCTATCTTCATTCCCATATTTCTAAATACCTTGCACCTTACAATGTTGCCATCATTGAAAGTCGCAACAGCATCATACACACCAAAATGAAGTGTTTCTATTCCAACAAATACAGTCTTGGGGATTCTCGACCATATAACACTTCATTGGGGTTTTGAGTTTTTCCGTGAATACACTTTTTCAACAGTTCAGGTGCTGCTAAGTCTCTGAAAATAGGTTTTATCACCTCCATTATTGCATGAGGCAGACTATGCTTATGAGTGTACACTTCACCAGTTAGCAATCCTTTGTTATATTTACACCAACTGTCTTCTTCTTTGGGACACAAGCTATGTTGGGGATTTTCATTGTCTTTATTGTTTACAGTAATAACACATACCTTTGGCTTTCCAACATTTCTCCTTTTCTTAAAAGCCTTCAGAGGATTTCTCATAACTGTACTTTTACTCATTATTATACTTCAACAAAACAGAGACTGAAGAAACAGAATTAATTACGAATATTTTCGAGATAACGACAGAGTAAATAAACATAAAACAATCGACATTTTTCTAGATGTGTGGATATCAGTGTTCTCAATAAATTTATTCTTCTCGCAAAACCAGAGGCATCAAACATTGATTTCAGTTTCTTCCACAAGTCGACTGTCGTTTTTGCTTCTCTTATGTGCACAAAAAAGAATGGATCAATCGTAAGAATGATCTTCGCTTTGGCCGTCGATTCTTCTGATGAAACTACTTCTGAGACACACTTCCCTAATCCTTCAGGAATAATCACATTATCGATAGCGAACGTCCAATCTCCATAGTTGTCATGTCTTTTTAGCTTCGGCACATTAATTACAAAATTCGTCGCCATATTTGTCGATTTGATCGTATCTTCTTTGTGAACAACAGCAAACTGGACTGTGAACCATGACACGTGGGTTTTAAACAGCGATTCCCGATGCTTTTATCGATCGGTTATGTGTGTACCTGGGCCCATAACCTGTTGAGTTTCCGTGGATATTGAGAACATGATAAACTTGTGAACATTATATAACTTATTTTAATGGTTCACATTGGTACACTTCGCTACATGTTAGCTTACACATCCGCAAGTGAACGAAGTGGGAACGACTGGGAACAGCATGTAGGGACAAATATGTAAAACACAGTCTAAGATAAATATACATACTTTGGTATATACAACACCATACTGGTTCTCAGATTTGGAGAACATCCTCACAACTGCAGCAGCCTCAATGCCCCCACATGAGCCACTATAATTTTTAAAGCGTGCCACACAGTTACTCACTGTCTTCAATCCTGGACATTTTCCTTGTTGCACACTGGTGGCAGTATTTAGACATAATTTCTACGTTTAAACTTTACCTGAGTCAATAACAATAACAGATGCAACTCCATACAGAGATGTGGACCCTTTTTCATCCAGGTCCCATCTTCAGACACACACAGGTCAGTAACATTTGTAGGAGATTCACTGTCATGAACATCTACCCCAGGATCAATTTCCTTTGGTTTATTTCCACCAATTCCTCCATTGCTATCTCCCCAGTGGAAATGTACAAGAATTATGAACAAAGAGGCAAAAGAATCCTCCAACTGTAAGTTGCAGCTAATGGACTGGTCCTTTATTTACAACATTGATAATGCTAATGACAAATTTAACTATTTTATAAATGATTTTTCTGCCCTTTTCGAAGAATATTTTCCAAAAAAATTGGTCAAAAATATTAATCCAAATTACATAAGTAAGCCTTGGATCACAGAAGGCATTAAACAGCCATGCAGAACTAAGAGAGAAATTTATGCTAAAATCAGAACAACTAATGATACACAAGAATGGAATGAAAGTAATAGGGAAGTCAAAAGCCCTTTTCTATAAGGAGAAAATAGATAAATCTAATAATAAAATGAAAACAATTTGGAACATTATAAAAAGTGAGACAAAGACAAAAACAAGCGACACAGATGACCTAAAAATCAGACATGGGGGTAACTTAATAGAAAATCAAAAAAGTGTGGCTGAAATTTTTAACAAACATTTCCTGTCAGTAACCCAACAAATTGGCTGTAGGCCCTCTGTTGAGGAAGCTATGACTTTGTCAGGATGCATACTCCAACATAATACCAGAAATGTACATTAATCCTATCACTGTAGAGGAAATTCAAACAATCATCTGGTCTTTAAAGTGTTAGAACTCTGCAAGAGTAGATAATGTATCCAATAATTTATTGAAATTTTCATGTAAATGGATTATTGATATTCTGTGCCATATTTTTGATGCTTCATTTCAACAAGGCATTTTTCCTGAAAGACTCAGGTATGCCATTGTGAAGCCCCTACACAAGAAGGGTGATAGAGCTGAGCTCACTAACTACCACCCTATTTCACTGTTAACAGCCTTCTCTAAAATTCTAGAAAAAATAATGCACAATAGAATTACTGAACACCTCATAATGAACAGACATATCAACAAGAGCCAGTTTGGCTTTCAAAGGGGTGTTTAACTGAGGATGCAGTGTATGCACTTAAAAATGAAGTACTTGAATGTCTAAATCAAAAAAATGATAGGAATTGGTGTTTTCTGCGACTTATCAAAGGCATTTGATTGAGTAGATCACCACATCCTCATGCAGAAAGCCAAACTACTTATAATAAGGGGTGTTGCAGGTAACTGGCTGCAATCTTATCCTCAGGAAAGAAAACAGAAAGTAATTTTAAACGGCTCAGATGAGTCAAGGGATACCTCTGCTCAGTCTGAATGGACTTCTATTAGTTGTGGTGTGCCTCAAGGCTCAATTCTATGGCGACTGTTGTTTTTGATGTTTATAAATGATTTACCATTGTGTGCAAGCCTGCGTTGCAAATTTACTCTTTTTGCTGACGATACCACCATCTTCATGAGTGGAAAATCAGATGTTAAATTCAAGGAGTCATTTAACAACATACTCTCTGATGTGATTAACTGGTTCAGTGTTAATGGTCTCTCTCTAAACTAAAGTAAGACAAATTTTATCCAGTTCCATACAAAAACAAAAAAAAGTGAGAGAAATAAATGTAACATGTGGAAATCAACCAATAGAAAGAATGGATGTGTCTAAATTTCTTGGAGTACATATTGATGGCAAAATGAACTGGTCCTTCCGTATACAACAGACCCTAAAAAAATTTAGCTCAGCTATGTATTCTATCAGAATGATGTCTTCCATTGGAGATTTAACCACTATGAAGTCTGCATACTATGGGTGTTTTCACTCCGTTATGTGTTACAGAATTATCTTCTGGGGAAATTTAGTTTTGGCAAAGAAAATTTTTGTGGCCCAGAAAACGGCTATTAGAATTATGTGCAGAGTATCCCCTAGGACATCATGCCATAACTTTTCAAAAAGCTGCAAATTATGACCACTGTATCCCAGTACATATATTCGCTGATGTGTTTTGTAATTAAGAACCCTGCACAATTTCCATCAAATAAGAACTGTCACAAATATAATACAAGAGTGAAAGTCATCAGTTGTTTCCACCCTCCTTTCTTCAACAAAAATCATGCATTCTGTATTTTTGCAGGTAACAAATGAACGTGGAAACCTTATAGCCTGGCAGAGAAGCTGTAAATCAATGTCTCAATCCAGTGGAAATTCATGATAAATATGATTTAAATTTGTATCATTCTGTCTAAGAAAATCTAAAAAATTAAAAGGGTCTCTAATTAATTGTTTTGATGTTTTTGAATATGTCTAATTTAAATGAAAATATCTATTCCTTCATTCTGTCTAAGAAAATCTAAAAAATTAAAAGGGTCTCTAATTAATTGTTTTGATGTTTTTGAATATGTCTAACTTAAATGAAAATATCTATTCCTTTTGCCTACCTCTAGTAAAATATTCTGTGTGTCTTGATTTACAAGAATGAAATCACCAAAAACTGCATTGAATTATCTTCACATTCATCTAATGGAATAATTTCATCATTATTTTCAATAAAAATAAAAACTTTTTCATTAATTTTATCCTCAATTTTTGTCACCTTTTTAAAAATTCTTGATATTTTGACCGATCTAAACTTTTTGAATAAATGTACATAAGATAATTTTTTTTCAATTTAACCACCCTGAAGCTAGAATATATTGCCAATCATTACCTTTGTTTTTCCAGAACCACTTGTTCCTATGATTACACATTAGATAGAATTTGGTAAAAGTTTACCATGTAATTTTTTAAATTCTTTTCGGAAATCCTTATTTTTCGTTCCCATCCTGTCATTTATTTTCATAATTTTTACTAGTATAAATGAGTAGATTATTTCAGTTGAGTGATAATTCGTCTGTTCTGAAAGAAGGTTAACTCTTTCAATAAGAGAAACTTATAAAAACGTGTCACTAACTGGTTTTCATTCAATTTCTCTAAATCCCACTTTACAGTGGTGCAGAAATAAATTTATCAAAAATAATAAATTAAATACTGTTACAGGAACGATATAAATTCCTGTTGCTCAATACAGTTTGAAAAATTTAGAAAATTTTATTCAGTTGAAAAAGCCGAATATTCATATTAAAGCAGATGAAATTTTAAAAAGAGTTGTTACTGAAGATGGTGTTAAATTATTTATCGATAAAGAAGTTAGTGTTGGTCAAGTTTTAGGATTTAATAATTAAATTACTGAAGCTAATGAAGAACTGTTTCTAACTAAGTTCCTAAAATCATCCTATTTTAATTAATTAATCTAAACTTTAATTTGGCTGATGGAATGTTTGTTAAACATAATGCTCATTTTCATTGAGAAACTAATATGATTGCTTTACTTAAATCTAGTGCTGAATTTGGTGGTCCAATAATTTATGAACCAAATCATCCAATAAATATTCCAAGTTTTGATACTTTTCAAAATTTATAAAGAGCTGTAACTGATGAAAATGATAATTTGAATGACTTCAACAGTGCTTATGTAACATTTATTTTATAATAAAGTTTTCCCATCATAAATCGTGAATGAAACTGTGAGTTACAAGTTTTTCTCATTTCCCATTAACGAAAAAACAAAAAAAAATAATAATAAATCTTTCTATCAAGGAAACAGAAATTTATATTAATATTGGTGATGTTTTCAGTAATCCTAATTGTTCACATTTTTATTGATGTTATTCACACAAATGATACAGATTTTTCAGCTTATGATGCAAAATCGAATATTAAACTAATTGCTAATTAAGGTTTAAAATTGTCTGATGTTATTACAATTACAATTAAAAAAGGGAACAATATTTTATCTAGAACATCCATTCACTTCTTCATCAACTCTTATTTGATTAACTCCATCCCTATCCAATGACTGTAATGTGGAAGGAAATATTCTTAAAAATGGAAAAGAATTAATCTAAAGAAAATGAAGTTCTTAATATATTAGAATTATTTGCTGGATATTTTAAAGATTATATAGAAATTATATGGGATGGAGATTTAACTGTAATTTTTATTTGTAGTTCCAGAAAAGATCAAGAAGACATTACTCTTCATTGGACTACTGATGATGATAATAGTACTCTTTCTAAAGAATGTGAAATTGTTCTTATAACTACGGAAATTCATGTTGCTGAGTTTAAAAATGAACCAAAGTATACAGTTGTACCAGGGCAAGAAAGACTTAAAAATCCAAAAATTCAATTTTATTTCATTGAACACCAAACAATTGAATTTGCAGGATTACATGGAAAGAGAAACCTCGAACTGGATGTTACAAACTATTATAATTCTACCGAATTTGATATGCCTAACTTTATTTTCTTTGTTTTCCACACTAATCGAAAAAATAATAATCAGTTAAATGATTCTTCTTTATTTGATTATGTTAACTAACAAAACGTCTATGTAAAAATGGAAGAAAATAGAAGAAATGAAGTTTTTCCTCAAGAGTTATGGAATTTTAATAATTTTAGTAAACCTATTAACTTCTTAAAAGCTTACAACACTTTAACATGTTTTAAAAGAATAACACAATTAACTAACGATGTAAATGTAAGTCCTTTGAATTTTATTCACAATTATTTTATCGATGTAAACAATATGGTTAGAAGTCACCTATGTCACAATCTTTTATTGTATAAGGCATGTTATGTGATAATAAAAATGGAATTGAATTTAAATTGAATTGAAAAGAATGAATTTTGTAACAACTCAAAAAACAACAATGAAATTATGTGCGCTCTTTAATGAAAACATAGCTAAAAATACAATTCCATATGTCGTTATGTATGGTAAAAATAATTTGTCTTATGATTCACAACACAGAATGCTCACTGAAAATTTTTGATTACATAAATATATAAAAGAAAAAATGATAGAGAGAAGATAAAAAACTGAATACTTTAGATTAACACAAATTAAAACGTTTTCCACACATTTTCAAACCGTTTTAGTTTTTTGAAAACGTTTAATTTGTTTCTATGTAAATAAAAATTAATGCATATGGTAGCTTTGAAATTCTATTAACTGAACTTATCAATTATAGTAATGGTTGTGCAGAAAACTTCATTAAATTATCAGAGCTGAAAAAACATAAGTCTAATGCCATTTCAAATGTTGATATTTTGCCAACTAAATTTGGTGATAAAGGTTAATCACCTTTAGATGATAAATATAAATTTACTCTTTCAGAGTGTTTTACTGAAATTGTTACAAATGGCAATGATAAATTACATAAAATTGTAGGATCACATTTTATTTATTGAGATTAAAGAAATATCGTTCAACTCATGTTATTGAATTTGAATAAATTTAGAATTTTTTGGATTTTTAAAATTACTTTTTCTATATTAAATTTTAATTAAATTAAAATTTTGTTTTGTGGGTATAGATAGATGTTTTCATAAGTGGTTACTATAAAATTATAATCTTCGTTTCTATCCTGCAATTTTTTAACCAATATGCTCATTGGTCCAGAATTGGCAGAAATGTACTTCATGTTTTATACGTTATAATATGTATGTTTATATTGACTTACTCCATGTAATATGTATTTTTGTAGCGTATTATCTTGTGTTATAGATATTTTTGTAGTTACTTACTGCACATCAGTTGTACAAGCTACTGTACTGATTTGATCCACAGGACAAATAATAGTAAGTAAAATAAGTTGTTTGTAGAAGACACTATAATAGGGACTAATGAAATCAGGCATCCCGTAGTGATGGCTAATATCCAAGGTTTAGCTGTTAAGTGTTTGCTAGACAGCGGTAGTGAATTAAATTGTACTTTGCAAAGTTTTTTTATTTTCATATTTATTTTTATTTAATTTTTTGTGTCAGTTAAAGATAGGGAAGGAATGGTAGCAACGTATGTTTCAGGAATGATAGTCATAGGTGTTACTGGAAAGATGTCAAAAGGTATTAAGCAGAGGAGATGAATTAGCATGATAACAATTAATGTGTAATTTATTGGTGACACCTGATCTCATCATTGAAGCAATTCTTGGCACAGAGTTTTTATGTAAATGGAGTGTAAATGTTGAGTAGAATAGAATAGAAACTTTATTGTCACATAACATGTCATACACAATCAGGTGATTGGGACATAGGTGACGCGTCAGTTTAAAGCTACTTTCTAATTGTAAATATACAGAATAATTACACAAAGTGATTTAAAATAATCATGTTGAAGATAAAGTAAAATTATTCTTAAGTATTTACTTAAAGCACTTTCTTAACACTCAGAATAAAATGTGTAATTGATTTTGCTGAAGAAAATTTTAATTTCGCATCTAATAAAAATGTGTATGAAATGTCACTTTTAGAGAAAATGGGCACAGCAGTATATGCTGAAATGAATTTGCCATTAAGGTATTTAGCTACTGCACCTGTCACAGAGAAGTTGAAGAGGAAACAGTTAGATTAGAAATAAGGAGGAAAGTTCAGGACATTGAAAGTATAACTGCAAATTAAAAGGATGACAGAGAGATAATTTTGCTGTAATATCGTAGGGAATTTTTGGACACATCTGGTTTGGTAAAAGACTTTGGGGGGTAAACTACAAGTTAAGGAATATGAACCATTTTTCAGAAAAACATTTGCTCTATTCCATTTGTTAAAAAAGAAGCTATAAAAATGAAATTAGGGAAATTCTTGAATGGGGTATTATTAAATAGCAAAATGGTAGATACAATAATCCCCTAATAATTGTAAAACATGAGAAATGGTGGTGTCACAATTGTGTTACATGCTAGGACGCTGAATGAAATAGTTTCGAGGGAAAATTACAGACATGCTTATATGGATGAAATTT
This sequence comes from Schistocerca nitens, assembly GCF_023898315.1. NCBI lineage: Eukaryota > Metazoa > Arthropoda > Insecta > Orthoptera > Acrididae > Schistocerca > Schistocerca nitens. The sequence continues at coordinate 708,130,061 of NC_064614.1, read as the reverse complement.
TGCAAAAATTCCATGGTTACAAGTTTTTGAGTTCTTTTAATGTAACTTGTGGGTATTGGAATATCAGCCTGGCCAATGAACCTAGGCCTTGTACATATTTTCTACGTGAAGGTGATACCAGTACTGTGTGGTATCCTTTAACACTAGAACCACTGATATTTGGACATACCTAGAACCACGGCTGGGTCACTAATGACCCGTGATCATTTCCTTTATTTACCCTATGGTAATGGGTTATTGTTACTGCCAATGAATCTATTGTTAGAAGCACTATGAAATTTAGAATGAAATTAACAAAAATAAACAAGATTTACACAAATTATAATTTTATATTTTAAAACTTACATGTATTTGCTGAGTGTTTTTACTGGCTACCATTACATAATGAACACAAATAATAGTTTTTTGATGTACATTTGTTGCACACAGTTTTCTTGCAGATGTGATACTTTACAAATGATTTGTTTCCTTCACAGGCAACGTGTTTGCTTTTTTTGTCTGTCAGGAATATCTTCAGGTCTGACAGGGATGCTAGTCTTTCTGGTCGCTGCGTACTTCTCTGCATGCTCCTCCCCCAGCTGTAGGATGAAATCCCTGTGTTTCAATTTTTTATCATTTACAGAATTGAACAATACCCACCCATTTATCCCAGTCTCTGCATGCTCCTCCCCCAGCTGTAGGATGAAATCCCTGTGTTTCAATTTTTTATCATTTACAGAATTGAACAATACCCACCCATTTATCCCAGTCAAATCCAGCAAGTTGTAAAATGTATGAATAGGCCAACATCTCGATGGTGCTTTGACAGAGTATTTGTGAGCCATTTGGTTGACCATGTCCACTCCTTATTTAGAGCAGTTATAAAACATAACTGTATCTGGCTTCCTTTTTATACCATCCTCAATCATCACATAAGGATGCATAGTGCTCAGCATCAGGACATTCTTGTTGCTCTTACCCTGATAAACAGTCAGTGTGGTATCATCTTTTTTCAACAATACTGTGGTGTATAACTGTTCTCTAGCCTTCTTGATACAGGCTGGTATTTCCCTGTGAAATCGATTTATTGTGCCCACAAGACAGTAGAATTAGCTTTCAGTGTCTCAGAGAGTGCTAAGGAGGTGAAAAAATTGTCACATGTGACATTTATTCCTTTGTTGAGGTAAGGTTGCATCAATTTTTTTACAACAAAGTCACCAAGATGCTCATCACTCCACCTATTGTCATCCTTTCCTAGATAAGGGATAGCATTCACAATATATTTTGAGTCTTTATCTACCACCATCTAATACATTTGCTTGTATTTGTCTGGTTTTGAGGCCATAAACTGCATGAATCTGCAACGGCACTTTGAAGGAAAAAGCTGTTCGTTGAATGTTATATATGGACCCGGTATGTAGCTAGTCTGTGCATTCTCAATGAACTCATTCCAGATTTCTGGTACCAAAGCAAACTTGTCTTCTCTCAGTCGTTCTGATCTTGTGGATATAATATCAAATCTGAGATAACACTTTATCTCGCTGAATCTGTCACGAGCCATTGTTGATTTCACAAAATTATTTCCCCTCTTCACTGACCACAATGTGTCTAGTTCTAAGCTCTTAGCTCCAATAGCAGCACGGATGTACAATATAGCTATAAAAGCTTCCAGTTCTTCAATTTTTATAGTCCACTCATCTGAGCTCAGTACACAACGTGCTTCAGTTTCTGTACATTTTACAATATGTTTCAAAATTTTGTCCATTATCATTAGATGCCATGCACTGTAACAGGTCTCATTCACGTTTTGTTTTGCATGTGGAGATGGTCCTGTCCTACCTTTGAAAACATTCTGTTGTCCATATCTTCCAACTGAACAGTCACCTATTACTCCAACTTTCCAGTTGTTCCATCGGGTGCTTCAATATCGCTACCTGAAGGAAACTGTAGTAGTCCAGAATCCTGGGCATTTTGTTGTCCACGATGACCTTGAGGGCATCCACTTCCTTGAGTTGACTTAGTCTTTGTGGTAGCTGTTCCTGCAATAGTAGTTATACGTATTAGAGCACGATTTAATATAGAACATATTGTGTAATATTAGAACAAAAAAAAAACACCTTCATAAATGTAATATATAACATGTAAAAATTCAACACAAAACAAAGTATAAACATAAGTGTTGCAATTGAAATTAGTGTCTATGCAACATATAAATAAACAAAAACTTTTATAAAACAGACACATAAACAAGCATACCTTTCTCATCAGCATTCAGTAGAACCTTCTCAGGAGTAACATCGTCTTCTGATGAAGAATCCGGAACTATTGGCAATGGAATTTCTTCCTCAGATAAAGACTCCACCGGTTCGGGCTCAGATTCATTACCTAAAATCTCATTTAGAGCATTTATAATGTCCTCTTCTGTGCACAGAAATTTGGCCATAATACATTCGTAAGTTACAAGAACTATCTACACAGACAGAATGCACTACTAAACCTGTTTTCATGGTACAAAACTCTGGGTGCACAATATCTGCATACAAGGTCAGACTTGTTTGAACCTATCTCCCTCTCGTCCCCTGCTGAAAACTGGAACATCAGTCGGAAGTGAAGTAAAAATGAGTTTTGCGATTGTTGACCAAACACACACAAACAATAGGCATGAAGCTACATGAAAAATGCGATTGTTATAGCGACTGCACCATGCGGGTCAGAACTGATCCTTCCGCACTTCTAGGTGAATCTTCATATTTCTCTTTTATGTTTTCGCCATAATATGTGAAATGAAGTATAATCACTAATTACCTTACTTCATAAAAAGTCACAGAAATGTAACACTCTAGGCAATAATACAAAGGAATTATCAAGTGGGTCACGAGTGATCCAGCCGCGGTTCTAGTGTTAAATTTGTTCTGTTTGTAAATTGTTGGGTGATGAGTTGGTTAATAACATAACTGAATATGTTGAGGACATTGTAGCTGCTAGTTCTGAATGGTTGAGCATTATAAAATTTTGGATAAGGTACTGAAAACCATGTACAAAGGAGAATGAAACTGAAGCTAAGGTCATAAAAGGGAAATTTCCTGTTTGAGACATATGATTAATGAAGAAGATATACACCAAGATCCAGAGAAACTAAATGCTATTACTGAGTTCCTATCACCTAGAAAGAAGAATGAACTGAAAGCTATGTTTTGTCTATCTGGGTATTATTGAAAATTTGTAACAGATCATTCAAGTATCCTTGTTCAGAAAATTTACTGAAAAGTGAAGAATTGGACTGAAGTATGTGAAAAGCTTCTCAAAATTTAAAGGAGGAGTTAGTCAACAGTAAATTGCTTTACATTCTGAAGTTTCATTATCTTTCTGTTACACAAACAGACTCAAGTTTTTATGATTAGGGGTTTGAAATTTTTCAATTGGTACTAACTGACACAAGGACCAAACATAAGATGATTGCATTTGCAAGCCAAACCTTACATGCCCATGAAAACAAGTATTACATTTTCGAACTGGAAGCTTTGTTAATTATTTTTGGGTTTAGAAAATTTGAGTATTATTTCCTAGAGCACACAACTATAGTATACACAGACCACATAGCATTGAGTTTTATCTAGCAGTGTAGGTTGAAACACCTTAGGTTAACCAGATGGGCCTTTTATCTCCAACAATTTGATCTGAGAATTCGCTAAATCATAGAAAAAGATAATATCATTGCTGACATGCTCTCTAGGATGCCAGCACGAAGATGGAATGATGACAGAAGGGAGGACGATGGGAGTCAGATCAGGTTATTTAATTTACAGGGGCTAAAAGATGAAAAATTGATTAAGAAAATTTGTAAACATGTCAGAAGGAAACAAAATGAGGATCCAAATTTAAGACTAGTTAAGCAGTATTACAATTCAGATGACAAAGTGAAACAGTATTATAAAATACATAAGGGGTTGTTGTTCAGGAGGAAAACTTTAGACCAATAGAAATGGCAATTGTGATTCCCAGAACAGCATAATAATAAACTGATTAATGACCTACACGAAAGTTGGAACAAGGAAACATGTAGCAAATATTTTGGAGACAGTGGCTTTCTACAGCTTGTGGTGAAGGGTGAAGCAGAGGTTGGAAGGGTGTGATAAATGTCAAAGAATGAAAACTATTGGGGTACAATATAAAGATTTGACACATTCAGTTCTTCCTTATGAATCAAAATACTTAATTACAGTAGATTTACAACATCCTTCTCTTCCATCAACTGGAGATTCTAGCCACATTTTTGTAGTATTCAGCACATTTTCCAAACATGTCAAACTGTATCCAGTTAAAAGAGCAAACATCAAAACTGTACTTGAGTAATTAGAAACTGGTTATTTTCACACTGTGGGGGTATCAAAGACACTTTTGTCAGTTAATGGACCACAGTTTATTTCAGAAAGATTTACACACTGTATAGTGATATGCAAATTAACCACTTCAGAATCCTTACATATTTTCTGCAGGTCAACTTGAGTGAAAGAGTCATGAAAGAAATTAATCAGTTCTGTAGAATGTATTACAGCAAGAAACATACTGCATGGGCTAATCATATACAGCATTTTGAAAACATTATTAATAATTTATGGGATGAGTCCACCATTTTTTACACCATGTGAACTTATGTTTGGGGAGAGACTTATTAACATCCATACACAGCAGGAATAATTTCCAATGGTAAATGAATTGGCACAAGACGAGACAGTCAAGCTAGCCAAAGAAATGATGAAAAAGGAAGTGTTAGGGACAAAGAAGAGAGATGATCAAAATGTAAAACCCGCTAGTTTTAAGAGTGGAGATTTAGTCCTGGTGAAGACAAAAGAAAAACCAAGTAATGTTAATGATGAGATTAAGATATTCTTGCATCATAGTCTGTTCAGAGTTATTCAGAATCCACATCACAATGTTTATGAGTTAGCTTACACTAGATCCAGCAGAATTTTTGGTTTGAAGAATGTGATTGGCTTAAAACCACGCAAACAACATGTAAAATGTCTGATATTTGATATATAACCATTTAAACTACTTCTGAATTTGGGTAACATTAATCTTGTTGAGAGAATCAAAAACTTATTGAGACAAGAATAAACCGATTAGGTAGGGTGTTTGCTGACTTTGGCAAACACGCCATGTGGTAAACTGTGATTTTCCTAGCTAGGTGTGGCCATTCTTAGTTTCTGTGCACTGGTCTTTACTGTCTAGGTTCTTCTCCTTACATGCTCTTGAACTTTTTTTTCTTTTTTTTTCCCTACCTGGGTCACACTCCTTACGTAACAATGGTTCTGCCCCAACAAATGAAATCCTGGCAATGGATGAGTTTGAGGGAATATGGTATAGTTGTAGGTAAACAACTAGAATTCTCTCATATACAGATTTATTATCACTTAGCTTCTACACAGATACAAGTCCGGAGGCTAACTGCCATTAGCGTCCAACATCCTGCCCCAAAGCCCTCTCCTCAAAGATAGCACACTTGCGCACAGAACAAATATCGATATTTATGGCGCTCTACGCCACAAGTTAATATATGTTCTTTTAAACATTATGTGGAACATGAGAAAGATGTTGCCTTTTAACACAGTTTGTCACTAGACTACATGGATTTCTTCATGAGAGGTTAATAATCACCCATTGCTTTTTCTGTTGTTCATGTTTGTTTTAATATCCAGTTTTCAATAGAACAACAGTAGACAGTAACAAACTTTGCAGTAGCATATTTTAATATGCAGGGAACATCTTGAATACACAGTTTAGTAATATTTGCGGTACTATATAAAAGTCATGTGTTCAGTGCAGTTATTTAGGGAGAAGGTTTGTCCATCTCAGTTGAAAATCTGCCAAGCTATATGTCTACAGGCATCAGTCAGTCAAAGTGAAGTTGAAGTACAGTATAATAATATGCGTGGAATGAGGAAGCAATGTTTGTTATCTGTTTTGCCCCTCAAGTTTCAGAAATTAAAGTAAAATGATGGAAATCATCATTAAGTCTTAAGTCTGTTATACTATGAAGGATATGGTTTGTCTATATGATTATAATGTGCTATTGTGGAGGGTTATTCTTTAAAGTTAATTTTGTGCTGAGCAAATCAGGTGGTTATTTATTGTTTAATGAGATAATGGTGTACAGAGGTTAGGGAGACTGTCTTTCCGTTAGAGTAAGTGTGGTGGATGCACTCCTTTAGTTAACAGAGTTTTATACAAAAAGTAATTGGTGGTAATAACAGGCATAAGTAAGTATAACATGTTAACTGTGTACCGATACATACAAGGTTTGGGTAATGAAAGAACCAACGGTCTTGCCACATTGTTAGCAATGGTTCCTGCCTGACTCCCAAATATGAGCAACAATGGGTCTGGTTAGTATTTATAAGGGTGATCATCTGGGGAAAACTGGGTGCCATTGGTTTTAAGGATACACAAGTCTTTGAAGTGGCATCCAGTTGAAAGACTTGCTCCAGATTGTGCTGCCACATGACATTTTCTTGGGAAATGAAATATCTTTTATCAGTTAGTCAACTTGTAATGGTTTTGAGCATTATTTGTGTTTGTGTGTGTTTGTATATTTTATTTGTGTATGACATTTTGTGTATGAGCCCTACAACATGGTATGTCCAGCTGAGTTCATAGTTGTAGATTTCAAGAATGTTTTTGACACCATTCCTCACAAGAGACTTCTATTAAAATTGTGTGTCTATGGAACATCACATTAGTTGTATGACTGTATTTGTGAGTTCCTGGTGGAAGGGTCACAGTTCATAGTAACTGAAGGAAAGTCATTGAGTAAATCAGAAGTAATATCTTGTGTTTCCCAAGGAAGTGTTATAGGCCCTGTGCTTTTCCTGGTCAATGTAAAAGACAGGAGACAATCTGAGCAGCCTCCTTTGGTTGTTTAATAACAACAATAATACTTTATTCAACATTGAATGATTCACTGCAAATGTATAAAAACAGGTTACAATTCCTGGCACATAACACAATAATACATTCTTCTGAATATATCATTGATTAAGAAAATTATTAAATTATAAATAAAATGGTTTGCTTAACACTATTTACTTACATTTTCAGAGCATTTCTTATGGTGGATGTATGTATGATAAATGTAAATTTTACTTTATGTCTGGTATTGTACTGATGCAAATCAGAACAAATTTTGCACAGTAATCTTTTAACAAGTAATATGGCTTTCAGAATGTTTGCAGATGCTGTCATTTACTGTCTTGTAATGTCATCAGATGAGCAAAACCAATTGCAAAAAATTTAGACAAGATATCTGCAGGCCGCCTGGTGTGGCTGAACAGTTCTAGGCTCTTCAGTATGGAACTGCGAAACTGCTATGGTCACAGGTTGAATCCTGACACTGGCATGGACGTGTATGATGTCCTTAGGTTAGTTAGGTTTAAGTAGTCCTAAGTTCTAGAGGACTGATGACCTCAGATGTTAAGTTCCATAATGCTCAGAACCATTTGAACCAACCAAGATAACTGCACAGTGCAAAAAGAAACAATTTACTCTAAATAATGAAAAGTTTGAAATAATCCATATGAATACTAGAAGATATCCTCTAAATTTCAGTTACATGATAAATCACATGAATCTAAAGTGTGTAAATTCAACTAAATACTTAGGAATTACAGTTATAAATAAATTCAATTGGAACAGACACATAGATAACGTTATGGGGAAAGCAAACGATAGACTTGATTTTTGGCAGGACACCTAGAAAATGCAGCACGTTTGCTTGCAGCACACTTGTCTGTCGTCTTCTGGAGTATAGCTGTGCACAGTGTGATCCACACCAGATGGACCAACAGAGGACATAAAAAAGTTTCAGAGAAGTGCAGGTCTTTCTGTATTATCATGAATCATGGGAGAGAGGGTCACAGACATGATACATGAATTGGGATGGCAATCATTAAAACAAAGAAGTTTTTCTTTGTGGCAGCTTATCCTAATGAAATTTCAATCATCAGTTTTCTTCTCCAATTGCGAAAAACTCTGTTGGTGCCCACCTACATAGATAGAAATGATCATCATGATAAAATAAGAGAAACCAGAGCTCACATCGCAAGATTTAAGTGTTCATTTTTCCTGTGGTCATTCAAAAGTGGAATTATAGAGAAATAGCTTGAATGTGGTTCAATGAACCCACTGTCAGACACTTAATTGTGAATTGCAGAGTAATCATGTAGATGTAGATGTATAACACTGGTAATGAGAGGTTGGCTAAGTGTGTAATCCTTTGGTGAAGCAGTAATAATGGTGTGCTGCATGTTCTATTTCCTTTTCCAATATGAAGAATGATAAGAGAGGAATAAGGTGTTGATAGAGTAATTCAATACAATGAGTCAACAAATAAACGTATTTGACACTAATAAGGTAGAAAGTTTGACAAATACTAAGTGACATTTTGCAAATGTATTAAAAATTTGACTTTTGAGCTCAATAACACGAGAATGATTTGAGTTAAAGTACAGTAGTACATGGAAAAGATTCCATTCTCTTTATATTATAGAGGGAAACATTCCATGTAGCAAAAATATATCTAAAAACAAAGATGATGTGACTTACCAAATGAAAGTGCTGGCAGGTCGACAGACACACAAACAAACACAAACATACACACAAAATTCAAGCTTTCGCAACAAACTGTTGCCTCATCAGGAAAGAGGGAAGGAGAGGGAAAGACGAAAGGATGTGGGTTTTAAGGGAGAGGGTAAGGAGTCATTCCAATCCCGGGAGCGGAAAGACTTACCTTAGGGGGAAAAAAGGACGGGTATACACTCGCACACACACACACACACATATCCATCCACACATATACAGACACAAGCAGACATATTTAAAGACAAAGAGTTTGGGCAGAGATGTCAGTCGAGGCAGAAGTGCAGAGGCAAAGATGTTGTTGACTGACAGGTGAGGTATGAGTGGCGGCAACTTGAAATTAGCGGAGATTGAGGCCTGGTGGATAACGGGAAGAGAGGATATATTGAAGAGCAAGTTCCCATCTCCGGAGTTCGGATAGGTTGGTGTTAGTGGGAAGTATCCAGATAACCCGGACGGTGTAACACTGTGCCAAGATGTGCTGGCCGTGCACCAAGGCATGTTTAGCCACAGGGTGATCCTCATTACCAACAAACACTGTCTGCCTGTGTCCATTCATGCGAATGGACAGTTTGTTGCTGGTCATTCCCACATAGAAAGCTTCACAGTGTAGGCAGGTCAGTTGGTAAATCACGTGGTGCTTTCACACGTGGCTCTGCCTTTGATCGTGTACACCTTCCGGGTTACAGGACTGGAGTAGGTGGTGGTGGGAGGGTGCATGGGACAGGTTTTACAGTGGGGGCGGTTACAAGGGTAGTAGCCAGAGGGTAGGGAAAGTGGTTTGGGGATTTAATAGGGATGAACTAACAGGTTACGAAGGTTAGGTGGACGGCAGAAAGACACTCTTGGTGGAGTGGGGAGGATTTCATGAAGGATGGATCTCATTTCAGGGCAGGATTTGAGGAAGTTGTATCCCTGCTGGAGAGCCACATTCAGAGTCTGATCCAGTCCCGGAAAGTATCCTGTCACAAGTGGGGCACTTTTGTGGTTCTTCTGTGGGAGGTTCTGGGTTTGAGGGGATGAGGAAGTGGCTCTGGTTATTTGCTTCTGTACCAGGTCGGGAGGGTAGTTGCGGGATGTGAAAGCTGTTTTCAAGTTGTTGGTGTAATGGTTCAGGGATTCGGGACTGGAGCAGATTCGCTTGCCACGAAGACCTAGGCTGTAGGGAAGGGACCGTTTGATGTGGAATGGGTGGCAGCTGTCATAATGGAGGTACTGTTGCTTGTTGGTGGGTTTGATGTGGACGGACGTGTGAAGCTGGCCATTGGCCAGATGGAGGTCAACGTCAAGGAAAGTGGCATGGGATTTGGAGTAGGACCAGGTGAATCTGATGGAACCAAAGGAGTTGAGGTTGGAGAGGAAATTCTGGAGTTCTTCTTCACTGTGAGTCCAGATCATGAAGATGTCATCAATAAATCTGTACCAAACTTTGGGTTTGCAGGCCTGGGTAACCAAGAAGGCTTCCTCTAAGCGACCCATGAATAGGTTGGCGTACGAGGGGGCCATCCTGGTGCCCGTGGCTGTTCCCTTTAATTGTTGGTATGCCTGGCCTTCAAAAGTGAAGAAGTTGTGGGTCAGGATGAAGCTGGCTAAGGTAATGAGGAAAGAGGTTTTAGGTAGGGTGGCAGGTGATCGGCGTGAAAGGAAGTGCTCCATCGCAGCGAGGCCCTGGATGTGCGGAATATTTGTGTATAAGGAAGTGGCATCAATGGTTACAAGGATGGTTTCTGGGGGTAACAGATTTGGTAAGGATTCCAGGCGTTCGAGAAAGTGGTTAGTGTCTTTGATGAAGGATGGGAGACTGCATGTAATGGGTTGAAGGTGTTAATCTACGTAGGCAGAGATACGCTCTGTGGGGGCTTGGTAACCAGCTACAATGGGGCAGCCGGGATGGTTGGGTTTATGAATTTTGGGTAGAAGGTAGGGGTGCGGGGTGTCGGTGGGGTCAGGAGGTTGATGGAGTCAGGTGAAAGGTTTTGTAGGGGGCCTAAGGTTTCTGAGGATTCCTTGAAGCTCTGCCTGGGCATCAGGAATGGGATTACCTTGGTAAACTTTGTATGTAGTGTTGTCTGAAAGCTGACACAGTCCCTCAGCCACATACTCCTGACGATCAAGTACCACGGTTGTGGAACCCTTGTCTGCCGGAAGAATGACGATGGATCGGTCAGCCCTCAGATCACGGATAGCTTGGGCTTCAGCAGTGGTGATGTTGGGAGTAGGATTAAGGTTTTTTAAGAAGGATTGAGAGGCAAGGCTGGAAGTCAGAAATTCCTGGAAGGTTTGGAGAGGGTGATTTTGAGGAAGAGGAGGTGGGTCCCGCTGTGACGGAGGAGGGAACTGTTCCAGGCAGGGTTCAATTTGGATAGTGTCTTGGGGAGTTGGATCATTAGGAGTAGGATTAGGATCATTTTCCTTCGTGGCAAAGTGATACTTCCAGCAGAGAGTACGAGTGTAGGACAATAAATCTTTGACGAGGGCTGTTTGGTTGAATCTGGGAGTGGGGCTGAAGGTGAGGCCTTTGGATAGGACAGAGGTTTCGGATTGGGAGAGAGGTTTGGAGGAAAGGTTAACTACTGAATTAGGGTGTTGTGGTTCCAGATTGCGTTGATTGGAATTTTGAGGTTTTTGAGGGAGTGGAGCTGGAAGTGGGAGATTGAGTAGATGGGAGAGACTGGGTTTGTGTGCAATGAGAGGAGGTTGAGGTTTGCTGGAAAGGTTGTGAAGGGTGAGTGAGTTGCCTTTCCGGAAGTGGGAAACCAGGAGATTGGATAGTTTTTTGAGGTGGAGGGTGGCATGCTGTTCTAATTTACGGTTGGCCTGTAGGAGGATGCTCTGAACAGCCGTTGTGGATGTGGGAGAGGAAAGGCTGAGGACTTTTATTAAGGATAGGAGTTGACGGGTGTGTTCGTTGGCTGAGTTGATGTGTAGGTGAGGGATTAGGTGGGTGAGGGCAATGGATTGTTCAGTTTGGAACTAGTATAGGGACTGATGGAAAGAAGGGTTGCAGCCAGGGATGGGAACTTTAAGTGTGAGGCCTTTCGGGGTAATGCCAAATGTCAGACAAGCCTGAGAAAATAAAATATGGGAGCGTAATCTGGCTAGGGCGAGGGCATGTTTGCGGAGGGAATGTAAATAAAACTTAATGGGGTCGTTGTGGGGGTGTTGTGAGGGTGTGTACGTAGCATCAACAGGTTAATGTTCATCATGAATGTGGTTTTGCAGTCAGTGCAATGCTTACAGATGTGGAGTTGGCAGATGCCCATTTGATGTATGGATTAGCACGGGGCAATAGCCGTGGCACGGTATGTTTGTATCGAGACAGATTTCCAGAATGAAGGTGCCCTGGCAGGAAGACGTTCGAAGCAATTGATCAGCATCTTAGGGAGCATGGAACATTCCAGCCTATGACTCACGACTGGGGAAGACCTAGAACGACAAGGACACCCACAATGGACAAGGCAATTCTTCGTGCAGTTGACGATAACCCTAATGTCAGCGTCAGAGAAGTTGCTGCTGTACAAGGTAATGTTGACCACGTCACTGTATGGAGAGTGCTACGGGAGAACCAGTTATTTCCATACCATGTACAGCGTGTGCAGGCACTATCAGCAGCTGATTGGCCTCCACGGGTACAGTTCTGCAAATGGTTCATCCAACAATGTGTCAATCCTCATTTCAGTGCAAATGTTCTCTTTACAGATGAGGCTTCATTTCAACGTGATCAAATTGTAAATTTTCACAATGAACATGTGTGGGCTGACGAGAATCCGCACGCAATTGTGCCATCATGCCATCAACACAGATTTTCTGTGAACGTTTGGGCAGGCATTGTTGGTGATGTCTTGATTGGGCCCCATGTTCTTCCACCTATGCACGTTATCATGATTTCATACTGGATACTCTACCTGTGCTGCTAGAACATGTGCTTTTACAAGTACGACAGAACATGTGGTTCATGCATGATGGAGCTCCTACACATTTCAGTCAAAGTGTTCGTATGCTTCTCAACAACAGATTCGGCGACCAGTGGATTGGTAGAGGCATACCAATTCCATGGCCTCCACGCTCTCCTGACCTCAAGCCTCTTGACTTTCATTTATGGGGGCATTTGAAAGCTCTTGTCTACGCAACCCCGGTACTAAATGTAGAGACTCTTCATGTTCGTATTGTGGATGGCTGTGATACGAGGTGTGGCTAGAAAAAAACCAGACTAGTACTGGTGAAACAATAAAACGAATGCAATAAGGCTGAAAGTCGCATGGCCTGTCACGTGACTCTCGCTCCGCCTACTGCTCGAGTTTCATCTGCCTCCTGCACTCAGTCTGCCCGTGGCGTCTGTTTTAAGTAGTTGACGTTTTGTCTGTGCGTCGGAAAATGTTGAGTGTACAGAAAAAACAGCGTTTTAACATCAAATTTTGTTTCAAACTAGGAAAATCTGCAAGTGAAACGTTTGTAATGTTACAACAAGTGTACGGCGATGATTGTTTATCGCGAACACAAATGTTTGAGTGGTTTAAACGATTTAAAGATGGCCGCGAAGACACCAGTGATGACACTCGCACTGGCAGACCATTGTCAGCAAAAACTAATGCAAACATTGAAAAAATCAGTAAACTTGTTCGACAAGATCGCCATTTAACAATTGGAGCAGTGTCTGAGTTAATAGGAGTTGACAAGGAAAGTGTCGAACAAGTTTACCGATTTTTTCAATGTTTGCATCAGTTTTTGCTGACAATGGTCTGCCAGTGCGAGTGTCATCACTGGTGTCTTCGCGGCCATCTTTAAATCGTTTAAACCACTCAAACACTTGTGTTCGTGATAAACAATCATCGCCGTACACTTGTTGTAACATTACAAACGTTTCACTTGCAGATTTTCCTAGTTTGAAACAAAATTTGATGTTAAAACGCTGTTCTTTCTGTACACTCAACATTTTCCGACGCACAGACAAAACGTCAACTACTTAAAACAGATGCCACAGGCAGACTGAGTGCAGGAGGCAGATGAAACTCGAGCAGCAGGCGGAGCGAGAGTCACGTGACAGGCCACACGACTTTCAGCCTTATTGCATTCGTTTTATTGTTTCACCAGTACTAGTCCGGTTTTTTTCTAGCCACACCTCGTACAATACGCCATTCTCCAGGACTGCATCAGCGCATCAGGGATTCCATGCGATGGAGGGTGGATGCATGTATCCTCGCTAATGGAGGACATTTTGAACATTTCCTGTAACAAATTATTTGAAGTCATGCTGGTATGTTCTGTTGCTGTGTGTTTCCATTCCATGATTAATGTGATTTGAAGGGAAGTAATAATATGAGCTCTAACATGGAAAGTAAGCATTTCCGGACACATGTCCACATACCATATTTTCTTTCTTTGTGTGTGAGGAATGTTTCCTGAATGTTTGGCCGTACCTTTTTGTGACACCCTGTATAAAGTGTTGGGTGGATCACTATAAGGAACAGGATGGCAACACACAACTGTAATTAGTGCAAGCATATATGAATCAATGTAAAGTGTAATTCTAATAAATCTAAATTATTAAAGGGATGGTAAATAATCTTTTTGTATGAAGTGTAGGTATCATAGGAGTAGCATTGCATTCATAGTTTGCAATGCATTTTCCATCTTTACATTTGAGAAATCCAACGGAAGTCATAAATTAGCAAGAAAATGATGAAAATTACAAAGAAATGGGTTAGTCTGTACTTACCTTTAGAAGATGCAACTATGAGTAATGCCAATGGAAACAGCTGATGTAGAACAGTATCCTTTAGTTTTAGATTTCTTTCTCAGGCAGTAAAGAGGAAATGCTTGGAGAGAGATTGTAAAGAGTAGGGAGCTCAAGCTAGCTTGGGTTTTGTGTGAACTGTCTCCACTTTCAAACCTGTCCCAAAAACCTCCTCCCAAGTTTCCAAAAAATAAATCTGTAACTAGGTTTGCTACATTCTGTTTTTAATTAAATTTTCTATCACATAATAAAAATATATTTTTAAAATTGTAATGTTCAGATGCCTGGGACTGCTCTCATTATTATTACTATAGATTTTGCTTATTCTTGAATACAACAGCTAACTACGCAAATTTTCAAATTCACATGGCTAGTGTAACTGTGCAATATGACAATAACAATTAAGTATGAATTTTATTTCAAATTGTAAGGCAGAATATATTGACTCTACATGAGAACATCTCCAAATGACACCAAAAATGTTAAAATTCTCGGTAACTTTTTTTTATTTAGGGTAGCAAATGTATGTAGCCCTACTTCCAGTATCAACATGTGGTCTGTCATCTTCATCACTCTCTTCCTCACCAAAAGTAAACTGCGGTGCAAAACAAGGTACATCCAATTTTTGATGGATTTTTCCAAAAAGAGTCATTCTTATCTGTAACAGAAAATTACTTTCAGCATACTGAAAGCAAATTAGAATAAAACAAATACCAAAGAATAGGATATGAAATATACTATTCACTATTTTAATGTCAGATGGAATGGAGGATACTTATAGCAACGTGAAGTGTACTCTGCCAGTATTAAGTAAATTAATGGGTAGATTCATTTTATGTAACAGGAAGTTCAGTGAGTATGTCTTGTTACCAGATATTACTTAAGAGGGTGGTTCAAAAATTAAAGTTACAATTGCTCCACTAGAAGTGGTTTATCCAAGAAGTCAAAGAGATACGCAAAATTACTAAGGCACTGGTAAGTATTAATTAGCATTTGTTCCATCAGTTAACTCACCTGTTGAAACTGGGGGGGGGGGGGGGGGGGGGGGAAGACAACAGCCACCTGAATGTCAGCAATAGTTCCACAAAATGGTGACAAGCCAGGTACTTCTTTAACAATATGAAGAGATGAAAATTGTTTGGTATGAGATCCAGGCTGTATGGAAGTGTTCCAATACAATATACCAGAAACATTGTACCAAATCTTATGTAACTGAGACTGTCTGGGATCAGACATATCATGCAACATACAAAAACCTTTCTAAAGCAAACCCAGTCATGTGTTCTGAACCACCTTCTGCACCTGTTCAGACATGGCACAATAACTGGCAGCACTCACAGACTTTCCAGGAGTAAGGTAACCAACCAACATCACATCCTCTATGTCTTAAAAGACTGTGGCTTTCTTCAAGGGCACTGCTTTCTTATCTGAGAGGGGAGATGAGTCTTTATTTCCATGGTATTGATGCTTTCTTCCTCTCACATGTTACAGGATACAGCGACATTTCATCCCCTGTTGATAAAGTGCAGGAATGGAACACTCTCTGCACAATACCTTAAAGAGTGCTGGAGAGACATCACTTTTCACTTCACTTTACTCTTGTCTGAGAGTTGCAGCAGCACCTTGTGCAGATAAATATTCCAGTTGTGCAATTTACTGTGCATGCAATCCAATAGGTTATGAATGGAGGTTTTGAGTATGAGCAGTCTTCCAAACAAGAGTGTGATTATTGGATTGAATAAATCCTTTAACAAGGCACATATTTTCCTCTAAGGGAAAGGCATTTGGCACCCTGACACTAGTTTGCAGTGAAGTGAAGTTGGGGATGTTTTCCTTAAATGCAAAACACTTTGCACTTCAATCACTGACCGTGCATCTTTTCACCACTTCCATATGGGAAATTATATTTCAAAGCACAGTGGTACAGTTACCTTCATCCTCTGGTTGCATTTAAAAGCTTTTACTCCCTCGTCTGTCTAGAACTTTAATTTAAACAGCATGGAGTATTTATACATCATGAAGTCTCTTGTTACCTTACTTATTAAACCATCATTTTCCAACTTTGAATGACGTTGATGTAGAACAATCCAATTTCAATCAAAAATGACAGAAATACTGCTTTATGGTTTAAATTTAGTTCTATTTACCGAGTTTTCATAGAACAAAGCTTATGTAAAACACTGAAGATGGCACTTGTTTCTTTTTGATACAAACAGAGGTGATTAATGGTGTACTTTCAGGTGTTCAGCCAAACTGTGTTCTTATGTGTACATGCTGTCTAGACTCCAACCAAAATGTAAAGCATTGTTGGTGATGGGTCACTATTTATAGCTGAGTTCAATTCCTGCCTCCTGGCACCAGCTGCACCATTTTGATGCACATTTATTTTTCAGATCTCACATTGTTATTCAATGAAATGTGCATTCTTTCAGTGTTTTGCAGCTCTGATAGGTCAAACTGACTGTGAGACCTTAATAAACTGAGTGCTACATCCCAAGCCTTATTCAAACAGAAACCACAGTGCTCAAAAATAGCTGATTTGCTTTGTTGTTTTAACTAGGCTATAAGATTACTCAATTGGTTGTAAATCTTCTATCCTCTTTAGTACCAATGCTTCTGAGTCTCTTGCTGAAAGCTGTTTAGGTTCTTCTAGTAAATAGATAAATAAGAGATGCAGTACCATGTACTTTATGTTTACTTATTGGTATGTTTATTTTTATCACAACCAAAACAAACAATCACCGGTTTTTTCCTAACAGTACTTCAATGACCATTTAATCAGTAACTCTAATATGATCTAATCAGTCCCCTTTCCTTCATGACAATGTTGTCAGGCAACCAAGCTAAGCAACCTTATAACTTGATGTTCAAGAGAAATGTTACTATCCAGTGGTAACTGTTTTACCTTAAATCTCTTCCACACAATATTGCTTCAGGGTACACCAAGTTCACACACAATATTGTCCATTAATCAGAGTTTGTGAGTCAGCTACAATAGATATAGATGTTTTTCAAACAATAGTTCATATGGAAGACACAATTCAACTGAGATTGGTTCATGTATCATTAGAGCACAGAAGTGCAGTGACAAATATGTATGAAAAGCCTGTGTGCAGAGTCACAATTATGGTTGGTCTTGGTGCTTGTTCTTATTTGAGCTAGGAATGTGGTGTGAAATGTTTTCTCAAGGAATAGCAGATGTTATTTCCAATATAATGACTACAGTGGCACAACATGCAGTCCCACCAATAACATATCCATTGCCATTCCCTGTATATGACGATGCAGCAGAAGACTGGGATACTTGTGAAAAATGCTTGCGACAACATTTCCAGGCATTTGGGGAGACAGACGTAAACCTGTGCAAGGCTCCCTTTCAGTTGGGGATCTCATCTTGTGTGTATCAGTTGTGTCAGATTGCCCCTTGAAAGAACTTTAAAGTCTTTCTTTTGCTCAGATGTATGAGCTACTTTCTACCTATCACTGTAAACATATTCAAATTATTGCTGGCTGTGTGAGGTTCTACCTTTGTCAAATACAGCCAAAACAGTTACACAGCACATGGGCAACAGAACCACATGGACTTAGTCATCGTCATAATTTTGTGACAAATGTTGATAAGGAATTCTATGCAAATCAGATGGTTTGAGATGCAACCATACATCTTCCTCCTGAAACATAAGTTTGAGAGTGAGCTCTACAGTGTGATAATCCTATGCTTACAGAAGTATTAAACATACCTTAGCCATTTTTAGTTAGCAGGTAGTCAGATAGAAATCTGGTCCAAAGTTTCAGAAATCACTTCTCACCCCTCCCAGCCCTCAGTTGGTGCCATGAAAAGTAACTCATTACTTCTGAGTGTAACTCTCTTCCGAACTTAAGTGAAGATGAAATGAACATGAATGCGAACGGTGTGTCAGCAGTAACAGTGTGTCCAAGCAAGTTATATATTAAAGTGTGTGTTTAACCCCTGAGAATGCAGGTGGACATGGGTGCAGTAGCAACAATGGTGAATTTTCAAACGAACATGTATTTTGATTCTCTTCCTCTGAACCCAGTGTCACGGAGTTTTATATGGTATATCAAACAATAGATTCCAAATCTTGAACAGTTTTCTGCACCTGTGGCTTACGGCAGCCTAATGAACTATTAACACAATTATTTATAAAAAATTAACAAAATTATTAATTTTCAAAGACAGACTTGGCAGGGGTATATCTGAAGTTCTTTCTGGATGAGAAACATAAACACATGCTAGTTATGAATACACCACTTGTGATTTATCAGATATCAGTGTTTGCCTTTTGGCGTGGCACACACAACACCTATTTTTCAATGATTTTTAGAGAAACTTATTGCATCAGTTCCAAGCTACATAAACTATTTATATGACATAGCAGTGTCAGGAGCCTCTACAGAGGAACATTTGCAGAATCTTCATGCTCTATTTTCTATTTAATAGTATGCAGGGTTAAAGTGCAATTTGGACAAGACACAGTTTCTTCAACCATCTATTATTTGTGTGGATTTTGCAATTTCACATGATGGCATTAAACCATTGTATCAGCATATTGATTGTATTGCCACACTGCCACATCCCATGTCCATCAAGAAATTACAGGCATTTGTAGGCAATATTGCATACTACCACAAATTGATACCATATGCTGCAGTTGGCTCCTTGTTTGGTCACTTTTCACCCATGGACACATCTCAGTTCGGCCTGGTGCCGTACTTGCTGATAAGTACATGGACAAATGAGAATTCTCAAATGGTTATGCCTCTAAAACCTTAAACTCAGTGCAACAGCATTATTCTCAGATAGAGAAAGCTTTAGAAATTGTGTATGCTCTAAGAAAGTTTCATGATTTCTATAAGGGTCTAAGTTTCACCTGATCACAGATAACAAAACACTGATGTCTCTTTTTAGACTTTCAAAGTCATTGGTCGACAAAGCCACACATTGCTTTACAGTGTTGGGCTCTTTTACTGTCATGCTACAATTATGAGATATATTTTCAACCTACAGTGCAACATGCAAATTCTGACAGCTTATTGCATCTGCCGATTGGTCTGGATCCAAAGTTTGATGAAAAGGAATTGCTTTATTTACATTTAGAAGTAGAAGCTCAAAAAGTTGTTGATGGTTTTCCTATTAGTAGCATTAAAATTGCAGCCACAGTAGCCACAGATCCTGTCTTATATAAAGTTGTTTCTTCAGTGCAACATGGCTGGCTGGACAAACCTCCATCCTAATCCTTTTTAGAAATTGTTTTGCATTACAAAATTATCTTTCTGCTTGGGATGGAGTTCTGCTGTTAGCTACAGAGGGAACCGCTCCCCAGGTTATAGTCCAGTGTGCCCTTCAGTGTGAGCTTATGTGTTGATTACATGTGGAATACTTGGGTGTGTTAGTTAGCCTGCAGATATGTTTTTGGCCAGGCACGTATGAGGATATAGCACATGTTGTTGCTGGCTACCTACAGTGTGCCATCCATCAGGCAGCCAACAAGGCATCTTTGTCACCATGGCGGGATCAGTAGTGCCTTTGGGAATGCATTCATGTACATTTGGTGGGATCTTTTTTGAATTTCTACTGGCTTGTTGTAACAGATACTTAAACCATGTTTCTGTCTACTTCTGCAGTGACAACAGTTTCAGCTCTATCAAAAGTTTTTGCAATGGAAGGTCTTCTGTGTATGTTACTTACAGAAACAGCCCCAGATCATACCTCAGGAATTTGAAGAATTTTGTAAAAAAGTGGTGTTTGCCAAGGCATGGCTCCTCCCTTCCATCCTCAATGAAACACAAACGTGGAAATGTTATAGTGTAAAGTCAAGCAACGGCATGCCAGTCAGGAACAAAAGAGAATAGAAGGCTATAACAGAAGTCAGCAAATCACATGCTGACAGGACCTCCCTCCAGGATGACAATGTGACAGCAGCAGTCCCTATGTGAAGAGGACATAAGTGCCATGACTGACTGGTGACAGCCCAGTCCAATAGCAGCTTCAAGATTAGCAACTTTGAGAGCAGTGTAAATGCTAGTCATTTTGCTTGTACTCTCTATGCTGCACAGACTTGGGTATACTGAAGAAGATTGATTATTTCATATGTTGCCCTTTGTTTGTGACCCATCTGCGTGATTGTCAAAGTTAAGTATATTAATTTTTCTTATTGTAATAAAACTCATTAACACGACTTGTTTCATTGTTTGTCTAGCAAACCAAGCATGCAGGCTTCCTAGACACTATGTATTAGGTGATGAGGTGAACGAAAACCACAGTGGCAACCCAGAGCCTGGCTGCCACAATTTTGTTTTGTCAAGGAGTTTTGTGTTTTGATGGCACCTTAATTCTACCTTGTCTTTTCTTTGCAGTGGTGTGTTTACATGTTTTAACAGCATCTTATAGTGTTTCTTCTATTCAGTGTTGTCAGGGGGCATTGCAGAAGTTTTCTTTGCTTGTGTGCTTATTTTTATTGCTTGCTTGTCTAATTATTGCATCTGCCTATTCCAAAATGAGCAACCCACCACTTCCACCCCCTGCTCAGGCACCTCAGCTGCAAGTGACAGATGCAATGCAGCTAACACAGATGTTTCAGTTTCAGACACAGCACATTGTGACTCTACTAAACACAGTACAGCAGCTACTAACCAATCAAGTGACCAGTGCAGCACAAACTACAACTGTAGTTCCTACATCTACATCTACATCTACATCTACATCCATACTCTGCAAGCCACCTGACAGTGTGTGGCGGAGGGTACCTTGAGTACCTCTATCGGTTCTCCCTTCTATTCCAGTCTCGCATTGGTCATGGAAAGAAGGATTGTCGGTATGCCTCTGTGTGGGCTCTAATCTCTCTGATTTTATCCTCATGCTCTCTTCATGAGATATACGTAGGAGGGAGCAATATACTGCTTGACTCCTCGGTGAAGGTATGTTCTCGGAACTTCAACAAAAGCCCGTACCGAGCTACTGAGCACCTCTCCTGCAGATTCTTCCACTGGAGTTTATCTATCATCTCTGTAATGCTTCCACAATTACTAAATGATCCTTTAATGAAGCGTGCTGCTCTCCATTGGATCTTCTCTATCTATCCAAGTGCCATACCGCCTTTTTGCCAGTTTAATGAAAAAGAAGAGGAATGGCTCAAGCGGTTGCAACAGCATGAAGCCAACATCATTGTTCACAAAGTGTCAGGTACTGTGAAACTTCATGACTTTTTGCCAATGGTAGGAAGTGCCATCTTTCGCCTCACTCAGATATTGTTCCCTTATGCCACTCTGAGTGAAATTTCTTGTGATCAGGTTGTAGGTTCTCTAACTAACTATTACAACCAACAAGTGAATGAGGTGGCAGCTAGGTAACAATTATTTCACTGTGAGAAAAGGTCAGAACAAATTTATCATGAATGGGTAACATATTTGCAGGATATGGCAAGGAAATTCAAATTCAAATGTGCTTGTGGTGCTTTATATTCAGATATTAAGTTGCACGATTCAATCATGTACAATGTAACTGATGTCAAACTTAGAGAACAGATTTTTATATAGTCAGATCCATCATTTCAACAGGTAGTGCAAATTCTAGATCAGTACGATTCAGGAGCTGTAGTGGCTAATACACTGGAGAAGCCACCAATTTGTCAGGTTGAATCATCCCTTGCTCACGACTGGCCCAGTAGGCAGCAACCGCCCATGCACACCATGCTGTGTGCACAGTTTTCTAAATTGGTGAACTGAATTAAGTCATGCCCTATGTGCTATTCACAGCACAAATGCCAAAAATGCTCGTGCAGCCAAGCCCAGTGTTACGCTTGTGGCAAGAAAGGTCACTTACAATCCATATGTTTGCAACAGAACAAACACAAGAATTCTGCCCACTCACAAAAATCTAGCCACAAGGTCCATGTAGTCAATGCAGTGTATTTAAAGCCTGCTGCATTCATTAGCAAAACTAGCAATCAAACAGTTTCTTCAGTGCTACACCAGTTCAACCAACTTTTTGTTCATTTGCTTCTTTCTGGAAAACATGTGAAATTTCAGTTAGACACGGGTGCCTCTTATACATTGCTAAATCATCACACATAAGAACTGTTAGGCTCCCCATGCCTGTCTAAAGCTTGCACACACCTGAAGGCTTATAATGGACGAGACATTCCTGTTCTCAGAAAATGTACTTTGCCTGCCATGTTTCGCTCGACATACATGAACTGTTACTTTCACTGTGCTACAATCACGTGAGTGTGAGAACATATTTGGCTGTGAATCGTATGGCTTTAACATTCAGAACAATGTAATGTCAGTGACTGCATTACATGCCAAAGACAGAACTCTTTTCTGAAGGTTTAGCAAGGCTAACAATTTTGTTGCACATATTACTATGAATGTCAATACTCAGCCAAAATTTTGCTGGGCCAGATCTGTCCTCACTGCATTACAGGACAAAGTCACTGCTGAACTTAAAGAATTGCAAGATAGCGGAGTTATTGTGCCAATATCAGCTAGTCAATGGGCGCCGATAGAGAAAGTACGTGTAGGTTCAGCTCCCAGTTATGAAGATAAAAGTAATAGTAATTGTAAATTGTGTATCAGAAAAATTTGTAAAGGAATTCAGTGTAGAACCTGCAAGTACTGGTTTCATGAAAGTTGCTGCAAGATCAACTTAAAACTCGTAACTGATGACTATTTGTGGACCTGTGAGCCGTGCATAGCAGCCGCATGTGAAAGTAAATTTTCAAACCTTATCAAAAGTAAGGACGAAATAATCAGAATGCTACAAACCAATATTGAAGTGCTAGAAGTGAAATACGCTGTCCTTCAAGACCGATATACAGCTCTACAAAACAGTAGTGCTTCGACAGTGTGTGTAGATCGGTGTTATGTACGTCGTGAAAACGTAACCGTCGACGACGCCACATTTATATACAAGAAAGGAAACCCACAAGTGAATAAAGAAGCCTCAACAGTGGACAAAGTTCAGTGCTTGATAAACAGTGATAATTCAAATAACAAAAACAGTGCATCTAAAATTGTGGTAAACGGCAACACGTGTACACAAAACACGCGTGGTTGCGTAACAAAATGTTCCGATCGCGTATGTAAACAAACACAACGGAAAAATAATGTAAAAATATTTGGCGACAGTCAAGGTCGCAATATTTCGACATGCATGTCGAACTCTGCTCAAGATGGTTCGTGTATATCAGCAATTGTTAAACCAGGAGCAAAATTCGTGAATGTGGTAGAAGACATACACACAGAATGTGCTAAATTCACGGAAAAAGACTGTGTTGCGATAATCGCAGGAGCAAACGATGTTTATTGCAACAAGGCCAGCACTTTCATTAAAAAGCTACTCATATTGCTGCAGTTATTACAGCATACAAACATAATACTAACAACTGTGTCCATGAGATATGACCTGGCAGACTGGTCTTGTGTGAACAGAGAAATTCGCCTAACGAATAGTAAACTGAAACACTTTTGCACTAAGTTTACGAATGTGACACTACTCGATACAGACAGGTATGAGAGACAATGCTTCACAAAGCATGGACTACATCTAAATCAGTTTGGCAAAAATAAACTAGCAGCAGACATTGGAAAAGCTTTTCATGAAATAATAGGCCTAAACAATAACGATCATGAAAGCAGACCAGTCATAGCCCTAACTAACGAGGGAAACTAGTGAGCTGGGCCAACTCTAGCAGGATTTGGTCCAATAACAAAAATCTGCAACAAGTAATTAATACACAAACGAAAGCTCACTCAAACAGCAATGCAATTAAAGACAAACAAAAGTTAACAGTGTTTCATCAGAACATAAGAGGCCTATACTGCAAGCTGGATCAGTTCACAGCAAATATAGAAGACACAAAAGGTATAAACAGTGCCCACATTCTGTGTCTAACAGAACACCACATCACTGCTGGTATTGAAGTGGTCCCTATTCCTAACTATGTTTTGGCAACGTCTTATTGCAGGAACTATATGGACAAAGGAGGAGTAGCTGTATATGTAAAAAACAATGTCTTGTTCACGGCAATAGATGTACAAAGATTCTGCTTTGAGCTACATTTTGAAGTATGTGCTATAGAGGTGCCAGACACTGTCTCCAGATTAACAGTTGTGGCAGTTTACAGGGCACCATCTGGTAATTTTAAAGTGTTTGTTAAACAATTAGATACTCTTTTGTTGTACTTAAGTAGAAAAAATAGGGGCATGGTAGTTGTTGGGGATTTTAACATAGATTTCTTGGTTAATTCTCCCTGCAAGGTGGAGTTTGAAAATCTCATGTGCACCTACAACCTTGTTCCCGTGGTTAGCTCGCCCACCAGAACCACAACCTCTTCCAGTACTCTCATTGATAACGTTTTTGTTGATCAGAGTAAAGTCAACCATATTAATATTGAAATGGTTATAAATGGTCTGTCTGACCATGACGGACAACGAGTTACTTTCAACAGCTTGGGAATTCCTCTGAGTGACACCTCACTTAGATGGAAAACAGTAAGGAAAATAAGTGAGGAAGCTATTCATACGTTCTGATCACGTCTTCAGCATACTGACTGGACACCTGTTTATCTAGCAGAAACTGCTAATTCAAAATACAATTTATTGACAAATGAGATAGCAGGTACCTTTGAAAGTGTATTTCCAAAAAAGTCATACAGAGTCCAACCTGCTAGGTCTGCAAAAAAAAACCATGGCTCACTAAGGGCATCATAGCTTCCTGTCAGAGAAAAAGACAACTCTACATAGCATCAAAGACTTCTAACAACCCTGCTCAGCTAAAACATTATAAACTCTACTGTAAAATTCTTGCCAAAGTAATTAAAAACTCTAAAAGTATGTGTATAGCATCTGAAATTACTAATTCTGAAAATAAAATTAAAACAATCTGGAATGTGATAAAGAGAGAAACAGGGACTGTAAACGACACCAAAGACAAAAATATTGTTTTAACTGTTGACAACTCAGAGATAACTAATAGTGAGGAAATTGCTGAAATCTTTAACCATCATTTTTTAACTGTCCCAACACAGATAGGTTGCCATGGTTCAGTAGATAAAGCTGCCTGTATAATGAAAAATAATTTTCCAGAACCTTTCAGTCAAATAAGTGTGCTTCCCATTACTGCCACTGAAATCAAAAAAATCATACAGTCTTTGAAAAATAAACATTCTGCTGGTATTGACGATATTTCAAGCAAACTGTTGAAGGCTTGCTGTAGTGAAGTGACCGAAGTTTTGTCTCACATCTGCAACACATCCATGCAACAAGGAGTGTTTCCAGACAGAATGAAATACTCTGTTGTCAGGCCCCTGTACAAAGCAGGGGATGCTACAAATGTGTCAAACTATCGCCCTATCTCTCTATTAACAACATTTTCAAAAGTCCTAGAAAAAGCTCTGTACAACAGGATTGTGGCACACCTTGGTGACCTGAACATCATTAACAGTCAGCAGTTTGGTTTTCAAAAGGGAGTTTCAATAGATAACGCAATTTTCTCATTCACAAATGATGTTCTAGAGTCTATACACAGCAAGAGGCTGCCAATTGGTGTCTTATGCGACCTATCAAAGGCGTTCGACTGTGTAGATCACCAGGTACTCTTCAAGAAGGCCTGTCATTATGGAATTACAGGACCTGTAGGGAACTGGTTAAAATCGTACCTCGAAAATAGGAAGCAGAAGATTATTCTAGATGTTTCAGATAGTGTATCACAATATATAGTGGACTCTGAGTGGGGAATTGTGCAGCATGGAGTGCCACAGGGATCAGTGCTTGGGCCCTTGCTGTTCCTCATATATGTTAATGACCTACCTTTATCCATCAATAAGCAGTGTAAATTTACAATGTTCGCTGATGATACGAGCATTGTGGTGGATAATGTGTCAACTACTGACTTAGAATCCGAGGTCAATGATATCCTTAAAGAAGTTCTGGGTTGGTTTAGTATTAACTCCCTTTCAATAAACCTGAAGAAAACCAATTTTATCCAGTTCCAGACAACCCACAAAAACCCAAAAGAAATAGTTATCACACAGAATGATCAGATGATAAAGCAAGTGTACTTATCAAAATTCCTAGGCGTATATGTGGACAGTAAGCTGAACTGGGAACATCACGTTCTACAAACACTAAAACGGCTGACGTCGGCAACATTTGCTTTACGAATTTTGTCACGCTTCAATGACATTACCATCTCAAAGTCAGCTTACTTTGGCTATTTTCATTCAGTCATGTGTTATGGCATCATCTTCTGGGGCAATACACCTGCCGCAAAGAAAATCCTCACAGCACAAAAAAGAGCAATAAGAATCATTTGTGGTGTACCCCCACGAACCTCATGTCGAAATCTTTTTAAACGACTTGAAATACTGACAGCAACATCTCAGTACATATATTCATTGATGTGCTTCATAATAAATAACCCCACTCTGTATGAAACGAATTGCCTACATCATGAACATAACACCAGAAGAAAAGAGGATTTCCACTGTGAGTTAAAGAACTTGACACTTATTCAGAAAGGGGTAAAGTACGCTGGAACGAAAATTTTCAATTCCCTACCCAACAGCATCAAAAGTATAAGGAGTAGTACATCAGTATTTAAACGTAGCTTGAAAAATTATTTACTTGAGACCTCACTTTATTCACTAGAGGAATTCTTTCAGAGAAATAAGTAAAACCCAGATTGGAAAGATGTTTTTAAATTTTTTGACACTGTTTACTGTTAAACTAATGTAATAATACCCTAATGTAAAAATTCCTCTTTTTCTCATTTCCATTTTTGGGTCACTTTTAAACCCAAAGTGGGAAGTTTTGATTACTGTTCAAGGTTAAAATAGATGCAATAATGTCCTAAATATGAAACTGCTATCTTCACATTTATGTTGACTAGTTTTTAAGCTAATAAGCATGACTTTTGTGCACTGTTATTAATACTATAACAATGTCTTTATTCTATGTATTTTATTATGTACATTGACACGTTCCACATCTGAGTGACTTGCTCACATGTACAGATCTATGGTACAAGTATATATATAAAAATAAAGATAAATAAACAAGTCCACTGGTTTTGCTCCCCAAATCTTCAGGTCACATTCGCCTCTGTGTTGACTTTAAGTCTACAGTCAACCCACAATCTGTCATTGATACTCATCCATTGTCATGCCCAGAGGATCTCATGGACAGATTAGGCACTGGTTGCTACTTTTTAAAAAACTGATTTGCATGATGCATATCTTCAAATATCACTAGATGAAGAATCTCAAACCATGTGTGTTGTGAACACTCATCTGGGCTTGTTTAAATATTTGAATTTATCTTTTGGCAGTGCTCCTGCACCTGTCAGTTTCCAATGGTATTTGGAACAGCCGACTGCCTAAGTACCAAACTGTTCAAACTATTTGGACAATATTGTCATAGCAGGTTGTACACCTGAAGAACACATTGCAAATTTGTGTGCTTTGTTTTTTGTGTTATCTGATGCAGGACTAAAGCGTAGACTGGACAGGTGTGATTTTTTTAAAACCTGAGTTGCAGTATGTTGGTCATGTCATAAACAGTCAAGGTGTACATCCTCTTCAGTCACATTTGTTAGCCCTACATGACCTCCAGTTCCTTGCAATGTCACAGAATTGCCGTCAGTCTTAGGAAAAATGAGCTATTACATTCGGTTCATACTAAATGCTGCACAAATCGCAGCTCCATTGCATTGCTTGCATTGCAAGAATATCCGCTTTGTTTGGACAGATGAGTCTAAGAAGCTTTTCAAAAACTTAAAGATGCATTGCTCAGTGATCGATGCTTGGTTCACTTTGATCCTGAAAAACCAGCTGTGTTGCAAGCTGATGCTTCCTCTAATGGAATTGGTGCAGTGCTTCCATGCAGATTTGGTGATACAGATAGACCTATTCCTTTCCCATCAGAAATGTTGTCCAAAGCTCAGTGTAACTATTCCCAAATAGAGAAAGAGGCATTGGCTATTGTGTATGGTGTCATCAAATTCCACCACTATTTGTATGGCAACAAATTCTACTTAGTAACCGATCACAAGCCATTGCAGTCCTTGTTTCATCTGATGAAGCCAGTTCCTGTATGAACTGCCAAAAAAGTGCAACGGTGGGCTTTGTTGTTGTGTCAATACCTGTACGAGATTGTGTATCATCTGACAGCTCAATATGGTAATGCAGATGCACTGTCATGTCTTCTGATTGGCCCTGGCACAGACTTTGATGCTTCTGCTGCATCTTGTTGTCACATTGATGCTCAAGGAAAATTGCACAGGCCTTGGCAGCTGATTTAGATATGAACATTTTGCTAAAATACATTCGCACATCATCGCCTGGCTCAGTGCATAGCGTAAAGAACTCTGTAGTGCACCAACACTTTGCATGTTGGCATAGCCATGCTATACAGCAAGGTGTGAGTCTTGTTCAAAATGACAATGGAGAGTCACAAGTGTTGATCCCCAATGCTTTGGAAAAAGAAGTGTTGCAGTTACTTCACCAAGGATATTGGGGGATTGTTCATACGAAACAGAATTATCTTTTCAATATCATACTTGGCAGGGTATGGACACCTAAATAGAACAGATGACTTCACAGTGTCATGCACCACAAAAATTCTCTTTTTGGCCTAAGTTGCAATCACCATGACAATGTGTGCACATAGACTTTTCGGGTCCTTTTTGGATCATTTGTTCATTGATTGTGGTAGTTTCCTTTTGCTGTGGCAATGAACTCGACATCATGTAGCACAGTTCAGGCATTTTTCTCTACCTTTTTCCTGTAAAGTTTGCCTGAAGTCATATGTCAGACAACAGTCCTCGTTTCACGTCAAATGAATGTGAAACTTTCTGTGAATGCAATGGCATATGGCATCTAACTGGTGCACTATTCCATCCACAGCCAAATGGCGAAGTGGAACGTTCTGTCAGAATCTTCAGGCAGCAGATGGCCGAATTTCACACCATACACACCGCAGATCAACCATTCGAACTGTTTCTTGCCTCCTATCATTCGCATCCATGAGATGGTCCATCACCGGCGCAATTGCTTCATGGCCTTGCCATCAGACACTACTACACCCTCCTCGGTATCTGGCACTAAAGAAAGGACACAAGCATTGCTTCATGTCACATGATATTGTGTTTTTCAGGGTTTTTAGAGGCAGCAAATGGTGGGTGCAGGGTGCGATCCTTTGTTGACTTGACACAAGCATATATCTCATTTTAGGCCCAGATGGATTGCAGTGCCGACATCACAATCAAATTCTCCAATGTCCTGTGCACAGTAATCCTTCGGTATCTCTATCTATTCCCCCAGATTCACGAATCCTGGGGACAGCGCAGCCAGAGCCGCCAGAGACTGTCATTATGCCACTGCAGGTGACCCAAAGGAGATGGAGCCTTTGCTTCCTTTGCCTCCTCTTGTCCTACCAATGAAGCTGCACTCACCCACAGCACAGCAGCTGATGCCTTCTACATCAAGGAATGGATGGGCCACAGGAGGTGGATGCTTACCCTTCTGGGTGTTTTCTGGGAGGTTTCCACCATAGCGAAGGTCGGATGACGGGTTATGAGCAGAAATCTGATGTTCCAGTCCATCTGAGGGTCCATGCTCCTGCCTCCCCTCCTGTTGTTATGCTCCATATACGATGATGGTCCATTGTTTTGGGTGGGAGGAATGTTACGGTGTAAAGTCATGCACCAGCACACCAGTCAGGAAAGAAAGAGAAGAAAAGGCTGTGAGAAGAAGTCAGCGAATCACAAGCTGACTGGACCTCCCTCCAGAATGACAATGTGACTGCAGTGTCCTCTATGTGAAGAGGACATAAGCATTGCGACCTACTGCTGACAGCCTAGTTCAATAGCAACTTCAAGATTCATGACTTCGAGAGCAGTGTAAATGCTAGTCATTTCGCTTCTACTCTCTGTGTAGCACACTCTTAAATCACATTCAGTGCCCTTGCCTTCTGTTATAGGATGACCAGAGTGGGTGACGTGGTCAGGGTTGTAGGGCGTGACACTCATGTCATAGTGGAGACATGCTGATGCACGCAGCCTGGGGAACATGACGCCATGCTTGGTCAGCAGCTGCCGAGGTGGTAGGAGGTTAGCAGCATGAGGCCCGGCCTAGCTCGCCTCCTGAAGACACTGCGGCTTGTGATGACGTCGGGAGTCGCCAGTGCAGCAGTGGGCAATGCTCTCCGCTGGACGGTCCTCGGAGACAGCGTCACTGATGATGATGACGTAACAGTGACCGAACGCCCAATCGGTTGAACTGATGCTAACACCCACCTCTGATGCCCTTAAATAGTGCAGACTTCTGCTGAATCCGCTGGTTACGCGGCGCCGTGTTTATTACAATGTTCTTGATGAGTTGGCTAATGCAACTGCACCACACGCGGCCCGCACCTGCGTAATTCTGCTAATGCTGCGTTCTGTCTGTTGATGGCTGCCGCGCACGTACACTCATACCAACGCTCATTGCAAAACTGTGTCACCTGCATAATGCGCCGGTCAGCCTTCGTCCGCTGTCTGCCATGAGTCTGGCGCATCACGCAATGAAACACACTAAATCACAATTTCGCACCATATTTACTAAAAATAATCCCTTGTCCTCTACAATTCCTCCCTGGTATGAAAAGAATTCATCCCCAAATTCAACCAAAAAGTCAAAACAACTACAGTTCACTTCACAAACACCACAAAATGCGATTGATTCACTATTTACACTGTGTTCATTCACTTCTATCCTCAGTCTAATCTTTGTTCATAAACATTACTCAGTGTTCTGCTGCAGTGCCTCACAACTGTTCAGTGATTTTGTCTGGACCCTTAGGTTAAAGGTTGGAAGGGGCGGGATATGGGCTACCTTCGTCTTGAGCCGATAGTACACTAATCTTATGCCAAAGATAAAAATACAGGTGGCGGTGGTTGATGATCCAATAACTAGTAAGCATTGCTTATGCTCATTATGGTACTCATGCACTTGTTGAAAAAGTTATACGTCCATCCTGAGCTGCTAGCATCCGGTCCAAAGAGGTGAGCAAAGTTGGGTCTAATGTGCTATTCAAAAGAGCGAGATTTTCTTTCATGACGAATTGGTCGGGTATATAGATCAATGTGTGTTTATGTTCATGAATGTAGCTGCAATAATCACGGCTGGTAAACGGAAAGTTGGCCTTGAAATGTCACACTGTGTGCCATTAATTAACAGTCCCTGCCCTGCAGTTCTATTCTTTGCATACTCCCTTGCTTACCCTGCTCATAACAAATGCAAATAACGACTGTGTTTTCCATTTCTGAAAATACCCCATGTGGACCCACTTGCTGAAAGAACTGCACCATGCCTGCTATAATTTCCTTAGGGCACTCCGCGACTGGTTCTTGACAGTGGAATAGAGAATACTCACAAGATTTGGGAACAGTGTGTAACAATTTCGCGGGGCTGATGGTAACTGGACCTGTTTGACAACGCAGCAAGTCTTGTGCAGTGAGGAACGCATGAGCTTGTCTGTTACATGCCACTAACAGTATTTTCCGTACAGTTAATTGTACCAATTTCTGCAAAATTTCCCACTTCACTGGATACGTATGCAAGGCATAACATTCAACTTTACAATCCTTACATATTAATGGTATTATGATATGAATTCTCAGCAGGGTACCCATCTGCATACTGGTAACAGTGGCCATTTTGTAGTACAGAGATAAGTGTTCATCTGTTAATGTCGTCAGTAGCTCCAGGGATGTGGCAATTCCGATTGAACTTTCCGTAATCCTTCCCGAAGTTGTTCTGAAGGTAACAGTACCGGGGTTAGGTGCCCACACATTGCATGCAACAAAGCCTCCTGTAGTTCTGTGGCTTCTATGTGTGCTTCCGTAATACTGTCAGCAAGAAAACAGAGCAGCTTAGGGATTATCAGCTGTGAATCGATGTTATCCAACCAGTACTTGATTATACCCAAGTCGTGATTGGTTGTGTCGGCTGTGGCCTTAATGTGGGACATCAAGGCCACAGCTAAAGCTCACAATTGGCATGTATTATTAACTACATCTTTCTCCAAACTCTCTAATTGGGTTGTGTGAAGATCTAGCATTCCATGGTTGCTATTCACATTATCCCGTACCTGCCGTAGCGTTTCATTAATACTTTTAATATCTTCCGCGTCAACGGTCCCAAAAACAGTTTCTAGGATATGGCCACCTGCATCTAACCATCCTCCTTTCCTATGGATGTGCAGGTTTAACCCTGCAGTTTGCCGCAACTGAGCTTGTAAGCGTGCAAAAGCTGATCGTACTAGCTGATATTCCACCTTTGTGTCATTAAACCTTGACTGATTAGCCACCATGGAATGAAGTTCATTAAATATATCCTCTAATTTACAGATTTCGTCTTCAACTGCCCAAATATCACAGTCCACGCTTAAGGTCAATTGATGTCCAGACATAATTATGTCTGCTTGTCGTGAGAACAAAACACCACTTGATTTAGGACATACCTTCAAGGCTTCGGCTAAGTTGCAACAGCAAAACAGAATAACTATGCTGAGAGATAGTGCACACCTTCCCTCTTCCCTCTTCAGTGCAACCCATGACGCTGGAACTGCTGGTCTTACCAGAACATCACACCTCCTGAGAAACAAAGGAAAAACAACTCACATTAGCTCTTCCTTTTTACACGTGGCCTAAGAGCATAATAGCATATCTGATCACTTCCACAATTAACTTGGTTCTCTTGTTTATCTACTCCTTTCTTATTCTTTTCCTTAGATTCATCTTTCTCTCCACTAGGCATTACTGTAGATACTGAAGGAAGTTCCTCAAAGTTCCCCTTGAAAGGCCTAATGCACAATAGTAGGGCGAGTTGGAAGCTGTAATTTTACATTCACCGGTGTTGTCATCTCGATCACCTGGAAAGGACCTTGATAACGGGATACAATTTTTTTCATTTTGCCTTTTGGCACATACGGATTAGTCATCATTACCCATTGTCCTACTTGATATTTGGGTGAAGCCACCTTTCTATTGTGCACTTTGTCCTGTCTCTCTAATGCTTTAGTGTTCATTTTTTTCACCTGCCGCTTGATTGTTTTCAACTTTGTGGATAAATCCTTAACAGCCGAAATATCAGTTCCTGGTGGGGTCTTGAGCAATTCAAACGGAGATGGCATCTTCCGACCGAACAGTACTTCATACGGAGACAATCATGTACTTTCATGCACTCTTGAGTTACACGCCGTGGTTGTAAATGCCAACAGGGTATCCCAATTGTTGTGTTGCAAATTTACATAATAACTTAACATCTTAGCTATTGTACGATGAACTCTCTCAGTCCGACCATTAGCCTACGGGTGTAATGCACTCATCCTCAATTTCTTTACATGCAACAACTTGCATAACTGTTTCATCAAATCGGACATAAAGTTTGTCCCTTGATCTGTAATTATAGTTTCAGGTGTTCCGAATTTCAATATCCATTGATGTACCATGGCATGAGTCACTGTTTCAGCCTGCTGGTCCGGAATAGCTGTCATAGACACATAGCGTGAAAAATGATCTATTATTGTTAAAACATAGCGATTACTCGCTGGTGTTTGCACAAACAGTCCCAAGACATATAAGCCAAGTAATTGAAAAGGTCTATCTGCTTCCTTTAGTCATTGCAACACAATTTTCTGATGACTCAATTCCGCCCGTTGAGCACACGGAATGCACTTCTTTACATACTGATCAACATCACCAATAACTCTGTGCTACCCTCCTTTCCGTTGCTCTTTGACCCGAATGACCAGAAAACATTGAATCATGTGCTTGTCTTAAAATTTCCCTTCACAATTTTTCTGGTACGACTATGCGTGGACCGTTCCTAGTTTTTCGGTACAATACCCCATCTTCCACGATGAACTGTTGCTGCAAGGTAAATCACTGACAATCCGTGTTGGTGATTTGTGCCTCCTCCCGTTTGTTCTCATTATTCCTGTGCATTCCATGGCGTGTACTTTACAACTCAGACCATCAGCGTTTCCGTGCAATTTACCCGGTCGATGAATCACTTCGAAATCAGACTCACTAAGTCGCAAAGCCCACTTAGTTAATCTACTCATTGGGTCTTTAAGCCCTAACAACCACTTAAGTGCTGCATGGTCAGTAATCACCTTGAAACATCATCCATACAAATAACAACGGAAATAGTTTATTCTGAAAATTAATGCCAATAACTCCTTCTCGGTTGTTGAGTAATTTTTTTCTGCATTGTTTAGCTGTCTAGAAGCATATGCTGTAGGGTGTTCCTGCCCATCTATTTCCTGAGATAATACAGTACCCAAAGCAAAATTGCTAGAGTCGCAAAATAATATAAACTGTTTACTAAAATCTGGAAAAGCCAAAACCGGACTAGATGTTAACAAATTTTTTAACTTTTGAAAAGCCTCTTCGCATTCTGCTGACCAGTGAAATTTTGCTCCCTTGTTCAACAACTGCATGAGGGGCCTTGCAATTTCCGCAAATTTTACAATATACCTCCTGCAAAAATTGGTGAGACCTAAATAAGACTGCAACTCTTTTACTTTTGTAGGTGTCGGAAAATTCATTACCGCCTCTACAAGTTTTGTATCCATGCGGACACCCTCCTGAAATATAATATGACCTAAATAATGGACTTGTTGCAAAAAAAAAAGGCCTTTTTTTCCATATGAAGAGTTAACCACGCTGCTTTCAGACGATCGAAAACTTCGCGCATACGGCGCACATGTTCTTGGACGTCCTTTGAGAAAACAATTATGTCGTCCAAATAAACCATACACTGATTAGGTTTCAGCTCTCATAACACACTATCTAGTAACTGTTGGAAGGTTGATGGAGCATTTTAGAGTCCGAAAGGCATTCTCTGGTACTGAAAATGACCTGTAGGTGCTGAAAAAGCTGTCTTCGGTCGGTCTTCCGGGGCGACCTCCAACAGGTGGTACTCACTTCGAAGATCCAAGGTCATGAAGTACCAACTATGACCCAAATTATCCAGAGTTTCAGTGGTATTAGGCATTGGGTATATGTCTGATACAGTTTTTTGATTCAGGAAACGATAATCACAACAAAAACGATATGCCTTGCCCCCATCAGGTGATTTTTTACCCACTATTACGACAGGAGTGGATCAGGGACTACTACTGGTTTCTATTATCCAATCCCTAAGCTGTTAATTAATAAATTCTTCCATTACAGGCTGTAAACTTTAAGGAACACAATATGGATGTTTATACATTGGTGCTTCATTCCCAGTGGGGATGTAATGCTGAACAAACGGTGTGGCAGGCAGTGGACCATGAGAATTAAATAACTCTTTATATTCCATCAAAAGGTTCTCCATGACTTCTCTGTCTTGCCCTTCTAAATGTGCTACTTTACCCCTCAGTGCGGACCAGCTGAAAGACTCTCCCGGCACTGTGTAATCTGCTGCAAAATCCTTATCCAATTCACCTTCCCCTGTTATCTTCAGATTTGCTATTACAGTACCCCATGCGAAATGCACCTCTTCAAGGCCAAAATTATCAATACTGACAGGCACAACCTTTTTTCTTTCTATCTCCCGCACGTAGGACACGCTATGGCGCATAAAACACTTCATTTTATCCAGCAGGTCATTCTCAGACAAAGGTTCAAAGACACACAACGAATTTACTGGCACGCTAGTTCCAACATCTGCCCAGATTATTTTCCCTGTACCCTTCAGTATAGTATCCCACGAGTTAACCCTAAGGGACCTTGTGCGCACTTTAGGTGGCCCACCTGACATCTGGGTGGTTCCTTGCGACAGTAATGGTTTTTCGGCCGTAGAACCTAGGTGAAATTGTATTCCGTCCAGTTCTACTGTACGCCGTTCCAGTTTAACTTTTGCATGATGCGCAACCAGGAAACCCAGTTCCAGTATGACATCATAGCTGCTGCCAAAAAGTCGAAGAACTTCTACCTTCACCTGGAAGTTCCTCATTTCCACTCGGAAGTTTAACATCGCTGATCTGAGTGACTTCACCTGTCCCCCACTCACGCCACTTAACACCCAGCATGGTGGTTTTAATTCTACTTTACCGAGTACATTTCTACTCACCACAGATACCTGTGACCTGGTATCCAATAAAATTTGCACGGTCTGCCCCTCACCAAGCCGGTCAGAAAAAAGTCTGCCACTGATTCTGCACTAGCATTAATCCTTACCGGGAGTGTTGCACAGTGGACACACCACCCTCTGTCCCATTTAACTGAGGGGGGTGAGGCCCACCTTGCGGTTTCCTGTCATGTTTCTGCCAGGACCCATTGCAATTACACTCCTGACGACCCCAACGTCTGCATTTACTGCACTGCACTTCCTTGCAATCATGTCTAATGTGTCCCATCTGACCACATCTGCAACATTTTATTTCTGCATTAAACACTGCTTTCCTGTTTCGCGTCTTTGTTACTGCTTCAACTTCCTCTAACACCTCAGTGATTCCGACTGCCTCATTGAGAGTCTTAGGGAATTCCATCCTAATCTTGCGGGAGGTTTCTGGTTGTATTCCCTGCAAAAATGCGTCGTGCCCTCTGCTCAGCTTCCTGCAGAATGGATTTATTACCCTATCAGAATCTGTTAGCTCATAGGTATTAACATTAATTTTTCGAATTCGATCTACAATAACTGAGGGGGGTGAGGCCCACCTTGCGGTTTCCTGTCATGTTTCTGCCAGGACCCATTGCAATTACACTCCTGACGACCCCAACGTCTGCATTTACTGCACTGCACTTCCTTGCAATCATGTCTAATGTGTCCCATCTGACCACATCTGCAACATTTTATTTCTGCATTAAACACTGCTTTCCTGTTTCGCGTCTTTGTTACTGCTTCAACTTCCTCTAACACCTCAGTGATTCCGACTGCCTCATTGAGAGTCTTAGGGAATTCCATCCTAATCTTGCGGGAGGTTTCTGGTTGTATTCCCTGCAAAAATGCGTCGTGCCCTCTGCTCAGCTTCCTGCAGAATGGATTTATTACCCTATCAGAATCTGTTAGCTCATAGGTATTAACATTAATTTTTCGAATTCGATCTACAAAAGCTTCTATTGATTCCCCATTCCTGTGATACATTCTATTCAATTGTTCCCGATAATATCTAGACATATTTTTCCTCCGATACTTTACCAGCAACCATTTTTTGAATACTTCAAATGTCTGAGCATCCCTTAATTCTTCATGGCATGTAACACAAGCTCTGGCATCCCCAGTTACTTTCAACTTAGCCACATGCAAAAGTGTTTCTGCACCCCAATTTCCCAATTTAGTGGCTGTGCTAAGGTTCTCAAAAGAATCATAACACCCTCCCCAGCTTTTCCCAAGAAAGGGGTTACCAAAGACACAGCGTTAGTGTCAAGAATTACTGCATTAACAGGAAACCATTCCTTGCCCACTTCTTTAGACCAAGCAAGCTCTATCTCTAATTCCGGCACTCGCTCAAGTAGCTGCTGAATAGCCACCTTGGCTGACACAGACTGCTCCATCACTACCAACTATCGAATCAAGACTACAGTAAGCCCAGAAAGAAGAACAGGAAGGGAAGATGGACTATGCTAGAGGTTCAGACAAACCACCAAACGAAAAATTGGCACTTACTTGTCATGTTGCAGGAGTTGCTGCTCCATTGTTACCCTTCTCATGTGCCACATATCCTCATCGATTACCAGCCACAATTTCCTCCAAATTCAGGGAGAAGACCACTAATATCACCAATTGTAACAGGAGTGTGTGATGCTCAGGTTGCCCGACTGACACCACTTGTAATAGGATGACCGGAGCAGTTGACGTGGTCAGGGTTGTAGGGCGTGGCGCTCGTGTCGTGGTGGATATGTGCTGATGTGCGTAGCCCAGGGAATGTGACGCTGTGCTCAGTCAGTGGCTGCGCAGGCGGTAGGAGGTTAGCAGCATGAGGCCCGGCCTAGCTCGCCTCCTGCAGACACTGCGGCTCGTGACAACAC
The DNA here is from genome assembly GCF_023898315.1 of Schistocerca nitens. Classification (NCBI taxonomy): domain Eukaryota; kingdom Metazoa; phylum Arthropoda; class Insecta; order Orthoptera; family Acrididae; genus Schistocerca; species Schistocerca nitens. The sequence goes on along the minus strand of NC_064614.1, from coordinate 708,091,689 downwards.
ATGGGAGTCGCTGGTGCAGCAGCCCTCCGCTAACCGGTCCTCAGGGACAGCTTCACTGATGGCGACAACATAACAGCGACCGAATGCCCAATCAGTCAAACCGATGCCGAGGCCCACCTCTCATGCCCTTAAATAGTGCAGACTGCTGCTGAATCCACTGGTTATGCAGCACCGTGTTCATTAAAATGTTCTTGATGAGTTGGCTAACGCAACTGCACCACACGCGGCCCGCACCTGCGTAATTCTGCTAATGCTGCGTTCTGGCTGTTGATGGCTGCCACACATTTACACACATACCAACGCACATTGCAAAACTGTGTCTCCTGAATAACGCACCGGCCAGCCTTTGTCCGCCGTCTGCCGTGAGGCTGGCGCATCACGCACTGAAACACACTAAATCAGAATTTCGCACCGTATTTCCTAAAAATTACCCCTTGTCCTCTACAATTCTTTTCCATCATTGCCAATGCATTCACAACTGTATCCCCTGGTGTGGGTGCCTCCTTCAGTTGTCGGGGACCAAGGTGGGACCCCAGCTCCCACACCACCACAGGCACCACCTCCACCGCTGCTGCCTCCATCACAGCCAGTGTCACCTTTTCAGCCACTTTCAATGCCACCTCATTCAGTGGGGTAGGATTCAAATGTGGAAAGGAAGCCATGCCAGCCTCAACTGTCCTAAGATAACATCTCTCACAGGGTGCAGGTGCTGCAGCTGTCTGCGCTTGCACCGCTTCCGACCCTATGCACCAGTGGCAGCATGTTATGTGACTCAGCAACCAACGTTACAACAGAAGAAAAAAACATGAACACAGTGCTCACTTTCACACAAAGGAAGAAAAATAGGTCACACATTAGGTTTGTGCTTAATTCAGCCACCAGTAATCACCTGGCCTTCTAGTACAACAGCGGTTGCATGTGCATCCTCTGTTAGAGCTAATGGCTATATAGGTCAGAGCACAATGCTCTGCTGGCCATTTGTGTGATGTATGTTCATTATCTCTCACACTTTTATCCTTTTTAATGTAACAAAGTTACAGAGTTCTTGGGTTAGAATACTAACAAAAAAAAAAAAAAAAAAAAAAAAAAAAAAAAAAAAAAAAAGACAGTCATGACATTGAGTAAGCATATGGTTCTTCAAATAATTGTGTCTTTTGGCCAAATATTATGTGGGAAATATTCTGTTTCTTTTGTGTATGTCATAAGAGTGAAAGTGGATGAAGCACATCTGCAAGGCAGCGCCAATGGGCACCTAGATTCATTCACTTGGAGATACCTGTTGGTTGGGGCAGTTATTCACAAAAACACTGTCCTACCTCAGAGATTCACTGTGAACCACAAAACCTTGCTGTGTATGACAATGGTCAAGAGGTCACTTGTCAAGGGAAAGTGAGAGAGAATGTACAGCATGCAAATGACAAAGACTAATCTGTACTGTGAACTTTGTTAAAGTTGTATGCTGTGATAAAATATAAAATGGGATATATGTAATGGAGGTGAGGTGAAACACACATGTGGTAAAGAAGCAGCACTTGAATTTGTTTTGTTGTAATTGGAGTTTGAGATTTCTAGCTGGTATGGGCTCTGTATCTTTAAGAAAGGATTCTGCTGCCTCAAGACACAGCAGCACAGTCAGGCAGGTAATACAAATAAGTTATGGCGACCACAAAAACATTTATGTAGTCCATCTCCATATGACACCTGAACAATGGCAGGCATCTTATATTCCAAGTTGTAAGGTAGTTGTAAAAGGAGTTGGAATGGAGTTGGAATTGTGGTTTATAAGGAAAGTTGTTGTGAGCTCATGGACATGATACTCTCAACAGATTTTTGGACTGCTCCACCTGTCTTCATCCTAGCATTAAATACCAAGAAAGTTGAAAGGGATGGGATACATCCATTCTTGGATGTTATGGTACAGTCTGACACAGTGTTCACCAAAATCCGACACACATTATCTGCATGAAAGAGTTGCCATCCACCATACCAATGCAGTGACATCCTTAGGACTCTGGTTGTGACATTCCAATGTGGATAGTTTAACCCAAAAACTTGCACATTTGATAGTTGTTTTTAAGGAAAATGGATACTCTGAGAAGCAGATTCGTCAGGGTATGGAGTTTGGACCATCCCCAGAGTTGCATGAAGAGAGCACAGATTTGTGGCCTTTATTCATTATGCTGGAGGCAAATAATTTAATAGCGGAAGAATTTTATGGCGTTTTAACATTAAAAATGTGTTTTGTCCACCTTACAAGATTAGGGCACTACTTGGCTCTGTGGAAGATTATTTGCGACTTAGCAAGAATGGCACACATAAAATTCTGTGTCAGTGTGTGAGAGATTCATCAGCCATTCAACTCACACAGTTCAGGACAGGTTCACGGAACATCATCACAGTCACGCAAGGCTACAGTACTAAAAAAATTGGCAGTAGTGGAACATTGCTTAAATGCCCACTTCCAGTTTTTGGAACAGTGTTTATAAAGAGGCAATTGAAATTAGATTGGCAGACAATTTGACTAACAGGGACAATGAATTTCCTCTTAGCAAGATGGGAACCCTATACTATGCTGCATCAAAACAATATTCTTTGGTGCAACCAGTCCAATTGATTGTAATTAGTCTTTGGCAAGGGTATGGTCCAATAAGACATGTTGAAACTTACCCTGAAATTTTTTACACAGGTAGAAGACAACAAAAGAAATGCACTGCCAAAATTTAGAGGCACTGCTAAGTATTTTGTAAAAAATGTTGAAGTTACACATTTTTGCTGCACAAAGAACAGCTCATAACAGCAGTTTGTAGAGCCCTGCCTGACTAGTACGTCACTCTGGAAATCACTCACACAGCACCACATAGCGGAATAATCTGGAGTTCGCAGATACCAATTTTAAGCACCTAAAGCCTGGATCCCCCCCCCCCTATGAACCATGGACCTTGCCGTTGGTGGGGAGACTTGCGTGCCTCAGCGATTCAGATAGCCGTACCGTAGGTACAACCACAACGGAGGGGTATCTGTTGAGAGGCCAGACAAACGTGTGGTTCCTGAAGAGGGGCAGCAGCCTTTTCAGTAGTTGCAAGGGCAACAGTCTGGATGATTGACTGATCTTGCCTTGTAACAATAACCAAAACGGCCTTGCTGTGCTGGTACTGCGAACGGCTGAAAGCAAGGGGAAACTACGGCCGTAATTTTTCCCGAGGGCATGCAGCTTTACTGTATGATTAAATGATAATGACGTCCTCTTGGGTAAAATATTCCGGAGGTAAAATAGTCCCCCATTTGGATCTCCGGGCGGGGACTACTCATGAGTATGTCGTTATCAGGAGAAAGAAAACTGGTGTTCTACGGATCGGAGCGTGGAATGTCAGGTCCCTTAATCGGGCAGGTAGGTTAGAAAATTTGGAAAGGGAAATGGATAGGTTAAAGTTAGATATAGTGGGAATTAGTGAAGTTCGGTGGCAGGAGGAACAAGACTTCTGGTCAGGTGACTACAGGGTTATAAACACAAAGTCAAATAGGGGTAATGCAGGAGTAGGTTTAATAATGAATAGGAAAATAGGAACGCGGGTAAGCTACTACAAACAGCTTAGTGAATGCATTATTGTGGCCAAGATAGATACGAAGCCCACACCTACTACAGTAGTACAAGTTTATATGCCAACTAGCTCTGCAGATGATGAAGAAATTGAAGAAATGTATGATGAAATAAAAGAAACTATTCAGATAGTGAAGGGAGACTAAAATTTAATAGTCATGGGTGGCTGGAATTCGAGTGTAGGAAAAGGGAGAGAAGGAAACATAGTAGGTGAATATGGATTGGGGCTAAGAAATGAAAGAGGAAGCTGCCTGGTAGAATTTTGCACAGAGCACAACTTAATCATAGCTAACACTTGGTTCAAGAATCATAAAAGAAGGTTGTATACCTGGAAGAATCCTGGAGATACTAAAAGGTATGAGATAGATTATATAATGGTAAGACAGAGATTTAGGAACCAGGTTTTACATTGTAAGACATTTCCAGGGGCAGATGTGGACTCTGACCACAATCTATTGGTTATAACCTGTAGATTAAAACTGAAGAAACTGCAAAAAGGTGGGAATTTAAGGAGATGGGACCTGGATAAACTGAAAGAACCAGAGATTGTAGAGAGTTTCAGGGAGAGCATAAGGGAACAATTGACAGGAATGGGGGAAAGAAATACAGTGGAAGAAGAATGTGTAGCTTAGAGGGATGAAGAGTGAAGGCAGCAGAGGATCAAGTAGGTGAAAAGACGAGGGCTAGTAGAAATCCTTGGGTAACAGAAGAAATACTGAATTTAATTTATGAAAGGAGAAAATATAAAAATGCAGTAAATGAAGCTGGCAAAAAGGAATACAAACGTCTCAAAAATGAGATCGACAGGAAGTGCAAAATGGCTAAGCAGGGATGGCTAGAGGACAAATGTAAGGCTGTAGAGGCTTATCTTACTAAAGTGCGCGTCATTTATGTTGGCGGCCGAGTTTAGGTTCGTTCTGCGCATCTGACGTCACAAAACACAGTCAGCCAATGAACAGAGAACGATATTGCCAGATCTCGACTGCAGTGCAGAGCATGGACGAGTGTCTTCAGTTTTAGAAACGTTCAGTCATAAATAAAGTAATAGAACAAATGCAATGTCTTGATAGCAGACTTTCTTTTATAGAAAGTTTGGAAAAAGCATTCTTTATACCAATTGCTTCATATTCTATTAATTAATTAAACCAAACAAGCAATAAGACTCCTAATTCAGGCGATAGCAAGGAAAGGTGTTTGTATCAATCTCACGAACTGCTTTTTCGCAATAAAGAACAGTGGTAATTGTTTATTTCCTAATGTACTTCGACGAAGCGTGAGTAATTCATAGTCATACCAACAGTGTTCATCAGTATTTTGCGTAAGGTGTTAGAGTCCTCATGGAGTTACAGTGTCCGACGAGCTGCGGTAGCGTAATGGTTAAGGTGTTGGTCTGCCAAGCGAATAGTTATGAGTTCAAACCTTGGGTGGTGCTCACTATTTTCTTTTTTAAAAACAATATTGAAGTGCCTTACTTCACGAATTTTATTCGTTTGCATCCAATTTTTTGAAATTTCTAGTGCTTTGTCTCTTCATTAACCCTTTCGCTGCTGCAGACACGTGCTCCCCGCATTCCGCGCTGTGCGCGATTTTGTCATCCTGCACTGCTCGCCTGTGCAGACACATGGTGTTCCCACTGCTTTGACACAATTATCATTCGATTTCACAAAAACTATTTGGCCCAAAAATTTTATTTTTACACGTCTTCTTGACTGATACCTTCCCCCCCCCCCCCCCCCATAAATGACTTAATTTTGTTTTGATGTACAACGCAGTTATTGTGCAGCATTAAATGTAGTAAACTATTGGACGAAATTTTGAAGAGTTTGCAGAGGTAAAAGTCCATAGCGTATACTTTCCATATGGTTGATTTTAGTTGCCACAATGTTGAGAATTAAATGTAGACAAGATACCTAAATTTCATATAAAATTTACTGTATAACAATATCTCATTTAATTTAAATACCACATAGGTGTCGTATGTAATATTGAGAAATTCCGTCTTTCGCGACTGTAATAAAAGTTTTATTTACACCGGACGCGTTTGGCTTTATTTTAAAGCACTTCAATCAATGAAAGGTATGGCACATACACAATGGTACTCATGTTCTCTTTCTTGTTTTTGTTCCACAGTCGCAGTTTTAACAATGGTATTAAAATATATTCCTCTTCTGCAACTGTAATAAGCGACTTATTTAGACCAAACGCGGTTCTCTCTTTTGAAGCATCATAAGTGGACTGTATTTTGTTTCCTCCATTGCCAAGTCACCTTTCGTAGTTTTGTGCTGTGGTAGCACAATATTCAACGTTTGTGTTGGCTGATCAGTGTTTTAGCACATAAATGCTGTTTGTGTGTGCCACACACAAAAATTATATTTGACATAGCTCTGAGCACTTCACTGATAGAAGGTATATTCAAGTCCTAATGTTTTTGTTTAATGTATTTTGTCTACTTCCTTTTGATTGATTGGAGTGCTTTAAAATAAAGCTAAACGTGCCCATTGTAAGTAAAACTTTTGTTACAGTCGCGAAAGATGGAATATTTCTCAGTATTGAACCATGAACCTTGTCGTTGGTGGGGAGGCTTGCGTGCCTCAACGATACAGATAGCTGTACCGTAGGTGCAACCACAGCGGAGGGTTATCTGTTGAGAGGCCAGACAAACGTGTGGTTCCTGAAGAGGGGCAGCAGCTTTTCCAGTAGTTGCAGGGGCAACAGTCTGGATGATTGACTGATCTGGCCTTGTAACACTAACCAAAATGGCCTTGCTGTTCTGGTACTGCGAACGGCTGAAAGCAAGGGGAAACTACAGCCGTAATTTTTCCCGAGGGCATGCAGCTTTACTGTATGATTAAATGATGGCGTCCTCTTGGGTAAAGTATTCTGGCGGTAAAATAGTCCCCCATTCGGATCTCCGGGCGGGGACTACTCAAGAGGACGTCGTTATCAGGAGAAAGAAAACTGGTGTTCTACGGATCGGAGCGTGGTATGTCAGATCCCTTAATCGAGCAGGTAGGTTAGAAAATCTAAAAAGGGAAATGGATAAGTTAAAGTTAGATATAGTGGGAATTAGTGAAGTTTGGTGGCAGGAGGAACAAGACTTTTGGTCAGGTGAATACAGGGTTATAAATACAAAATCAAATAGGGGTAATGCAGGAGTAAGTTTAATAATGAATAAAAAAATAGGAGTACGGGTAAGCTACTACAAACAGCATAGTGAACGCATTATTGTGGCCAAGATAGACACAAAGCCCACGCCTACTACAGTAGTACAAGTTTATATGGCAACTACCTCTGCAGATGATGAAGAAATTGATGAAATGTACGATGAGATAAAAGAAATTATTCAGGTAGTGAAGGGAGACGAAAATCATCATGGGTGACTGGAATTCAAGAGTAGGAAAGGGGAGAGAAGGAAACATAGTAGGTGAATATGGATTGGGGGAGAGAAATGAAAGAGGAAGCCGCCTGGTAGAATTTTGTGCAGAGCATAACTTAATCATAGCTAACACTTGGTTCAAGAATCATAAAAGAAGGTTGTATACCTGGAAGAATCCTGGAGATACTAAAAGGTATGAGATAGATTATATAATGGTAAGACAGAGATTTAGGAACCAGGTTTTACATTGTAAGACATTTCCAGGGGCAGATGTGGACTCTGACCACAATCTATTGGTTATAACCTGTAGATTAAAACTGAAGAAACTGCAAAAAGGTGGGAATTTAAGGAGATGGGACCTGGATAAACTGAAAGAACCAGAGATTGTAGAGAGTTTCAGGGAGAGCATAAGGGAACAATTGACAGGAATGGGGGAAAGAAATACAGTGGAAGAAGAATGTGTAGCTTAGAGGGATGAAGAGTGAAGGCAGCGGTGGATCAAGTAGGTAAATAGACGAGGGCTGGTAGGAACCCTTGGGTAACAGAAGAAATATTGAATTTAATTGATGAAAGGAGAAAATATAAAAATGCAGTAAATGAAGCTGGCAAAAAGGAATACAAACGTCTCAAAAATGAGATCGACAGGAAGTGCAAATGGCTAAGCAGGCATGGCTAGAGAACAAATGTAAGGATGTAGAGGCTTATCTCACTAGGGGTAAGGTAGATACTGCCTACAGGAAAATTAAAGATACCTTTGGAGAAAGGAGAACCACTTGCATGAATATCAAGAGCTTTGATGGGAACCCAGTTCTAAGCAAAGAAGGGAAAGCAGAAAGGTGGAAGGAGTATATAGAGGGTCTACACAAGGGCGATGTACTTGAGGACAATATTATGGAAATGGAAGAGGATGTAGATGAAGATGAAATAGGAGATGTGATACTGCATGAAGAGTTTGACAGAGCACTGAAACACCTGAGTCGAAACAAGGCCCCCAGAGTAGACAACATTCCATTAGAACTACTGACAGCCTTGGGAGAACCAGTCCTGACAAAACTCTACCACCTGGTGAGCAAGATCTATGAGACAGGCGAAATACCCTCAGACTTTAAGAAGAATATAATAATTCCAATCCCAAAGAAAGCAGGTGTTGACAAATGTGAAAATTACCAAACTATCAGTTTAATAAGTCACAGCTGCAAAAAACTAACGCCAATTCTTTACAGATGAATGGAAAAACTGATAGAAGCCAACCTCGGGAAAGATCAATTTGGATTCCGTAGAAATGTTGGAACACGTGAGGCAATACTGACTTATCATAGAAGAAAGATTAAGGAAAGACAAACCTACGTTTCTAGCATTTGTAGATTTAGAGAAAGCTTTTAACAATGTTGATTGGAATACTCTTTCAAATTCTGAAGGTGGCAGGGGTAAAATACAGGGAGCGAAAGGCTATTTACAATTTGTACAGAAAGCAGATGGCAGTTATAAGAGTAGAGGGGTATGAAAGGGAAGCAGTGGTTGGGAAGGGAGTGAGACAGGGTTGTAGCCTATCCCTGATGTTATTCAATCTGTATATTGAGCAAGCAATAAAGGAAAGAAAAGAAAAGTTCGGAGTAGGTATTAAAATCCATGGAGAAGAAATAGAAACTTTGAGGTTCGCCGATGACATTGTAATTCTGTCAGAGACAGCAAAGGACTTGGAAGAGCAGTTGAACGGAATGGATGGTGTCTTGAAGTGTGGATATAAGATGAACATCAACAAAAGCAAAACGAGGATAATGGAATGTAGTCGAATTAAGTCGGGTGATGTTGAGGGTATTAGATTAGGAAATGAGACACTTAAAGTAGTAAAGGAATTTTGCTATTTGGGGAGCAAAATAACTGATGATGGTCGAAGTAGAGAGGATGTAAAATGTAGACTGGCAATGGCAAGGAAAGAGTTTCTGAAGAAGAAAAATTTGTTAACATCGAGTATAGATTTAAATGTCAGGAAGTCGTTTCTGAAAGTATTTGTATGGAGTGTAGCCATGTTTGGAAGTGAAACGTACTCCAGGAAGACCTGCAGAGGATTAATGAATGGTGCGACAGCTGGCAGCTTTCCCTAAACGTAGATAAATGTAATATAATGCGCATACATAGGGGCAGAAATCCATTCCAGTACGATTATGCCATAGGTGGTAAATCATTGGAAGTGGTAACGACCGTAAAATACTTAGGAGTTACTATCCGGAGCGATCTGAAGTGGAATGATCACATAAAACAAATAGTGGGAAAAGCAGGCGCCAGGTTGAGATTCATAGGAAGAATTCTAAGAAAATGTGACTCATCGACGAAAGAAGTAGCTTACAAAACGCTTGTTCGTCCGATTCTTGAGTATTGCTCATCAGTATGGGACCCTTACCAGGTTGGATTAATAGAAGAGATAGACATGATCCAGCGAAAAGCAGCGCGATTCGTCATGGGGACATTTAGTCAGCGCGAGAGCGTTACGGAGATGCTGAACAAGCTCCAGTGGCGGACACTTCAAGAAAGGCGTTACGCAATACGGAGAGGTTTATTATCGAAATTACGAGAGAGCACATTCCGGGAAGAGATGGGCAACATATTACTACCGCCCACATATATCTCGCGTAATGATCACAACGAAAAGATCCGAGAAATTAGAGCAAATACGGAGACTTACAAGCAGTCGTTCTTCCCACGCACAATTCGTGAATGGAACAGGGAAGGGGGGATCAGATAGTGGTACAATAAGTACCCTCCGCCACACACCGTAAGGTGGCTCGCGGAGTATAGATGTAGATGTAGATGTAGAATAAATAGTTTAGACAAGAAGAGAATAGAAGCTTTCAAAATGTGGTGCTACAGAAGGATGCTGAAGATTAGATGGGTAGATCACATAACTAATGAGGAGGTATTGAATAGAATTGGGGAGAAAAGCTTGTGGCACAACTTGACTAGAAGAAGGGATCGGTTGGTAGGACATGTTCTGAGACATCGAGGGATCACCAACTTAGTACTGGAGGGCAGTGTGGTGGGTAAAAATCGTAGAGGGAGACCAAGAGATGAATACACTAAGCAGATTCAGAAGGATGTAGATTGCAGTAGGTACTGGGAGATGAAGAAGCTTGCACAGGATAGAGTAGCATGGAGAGCTGAATCAAACCAGTCTCAGGACTGAAGACCACAACAACAACAACATACGACACCTATGTGCTACTTAAATTAAATGAGATATTGTTATACAGTAAATTTTATATGAAATTTAGGAATCTTGTCCACATTTCATTCTCAACATAGTGGCAACTAAAATCGACCATACGGAAAGTATACTCTATGGACTTTTACTTCTGCAAACTCTTCAAAATTTCGTGCATGGTTTACTATATTTAATGCTGCATAATAACTGAGTTGAACATAGAAACAAAATTAAGTCATTTATGGGGGGAAGGTATCAGTCAAGAAGATGTGTAAAAATCAAATTTTTGGGCCAAATAGTTTTTGTGGAATCGAATGATAAGAGTGTCAAAGTAGTCGGAACATCATGTGTCTGCACAGGCGAGCAGTGCAGTGACAAAATCGCGCACAGCGCGGAATGCAGGGAGCACGTCTTTGTAGCAGTGAAAGGGTTAATGCGGCCGTTGTGATTTTACTTCATAAACTGCGCGCTCCCCCCTAAACGTAAGCTTGCGAACTATGCTATACTATGGCGCTGCTTCTCTCGGCGCGTGCGTCATGTGCAACTGGCAACGCAGCATTCTCCTGCGTCTCGGCGGGCATGCGCGAGCCGCCAAGATAAAAGAATTGAACTATAGGGGTAAGATAGATACTGCCTACAGGAAAATTAAAGAGACCTTTGGAGAAAAGAGAACCACTTGTATGAATATCAAGAGCTCAGATGGAAACCCAGTTCTAAGCCAAGAAGGGAAAGCAGAAAGGTGGAAGGAGTATATAGAGGGTCTATACAGGGGCGATGTACTCAAGGACAATATTATGGAAATGGAAGAGGATGTAGATGAAGATGAAATGGGAGATACGATACTGCATGAAGAGTTTGACAGAGCACTGAAAGACCTGAGTCGAAACAAGGCTCCCGGAGTAGACAACATTCCATTGGAGCTACTGGCGACCTTGGGAGAGCCAGTCCTGACAAAACTCTACCATCTGGTGAGCAAGATGTATGAAACAGGCGAAATACCCACAGACTTCAAGAAGAATATAATAATCCCAATCCCAAAGAAAGCAGGTGTTGACAGATGTGAGAATTACCGAACAATCAGTTTAATAAGCCACAGCTGCAAAATACTAACACAAATTCTTTACAGACGAATGGAAAAACTAGTAGAAGCTGACCTCGGGGAAGATCAGTTTGGATTCCGTAGAAATACTGGAACATGTGAGGCAATACTGACCTTACGACTTATCTTAGAAGAAAGATTAAGGAAAGGCAAACCTACGTTTCTAGCATTTGTAGACTTAGAGAAAGCTTTTGACAATGTTGACTGGAATACTCTCTTTCAAATTCTAAAGGTGGCAGGGGTAAAATACAGGGAGCGAAAGGCTATTTACAATTTGTACAGAAACCAGATGGCAGTTATAAGAGTCGAGGGGTATGAAAGGGAAGCAGTGGTTGGGAAGGGAGTGAGACAGGGTTGTAGCCTCTCCCCGATGTTATTCAATCTGTATATTGAGCAAGCAGTAAAGGAAACAAAAGAAAAATTCGGAGTAGGTATTAAAATCCATGGAGAAGAAATAAAAACTTTGAGGTTCGCCGATGACATTGTAATTCTGTCAGAGACAGCAAAGGACTTGGAAGAGCAGTTGAACGGAATGGATGGTGTCTTGAAGGGAGGATATAAGATGAACATCAACAAAAGCAAAACGAGGATAATGGAATGTAGTCGAATTAAGTCGGGTGATGTTGAGGGTATTAGATTAGGAAATGAGACACTTAAAGTAGTAAAGGAATTTTGCTATTTGGGGAGCAAAATAACTGATGATGGTCGAAGTAGAGAGGATATAAAATGTAGACTGGCAATGGCAAGGAAAGCGTTTCTGAAGAAGAGAAATTTGTTAACATCGAGTATAGATTTAAGTGTCAGGAAGTCATTTCTGAAAGTATTTGTATGGAGTGTAGCCATGTATGGAAGTGAAACATGGACGATAACTAGTTTGGACAAGACGAGAATAGAAGCTTTCGAAATGTGGTGCTACAGAAGAATGCTGAAGATAAGGTGGGTAGATCACATAACTAATGAGGAGGTATTGAATAGGATTGCGGAGAAGAGAAGTTTGTGGCACAACTTGACCAGAAGAAGGGATCGGTTGGTAGGACATGTTTTGAGGCATCGAGGGATCACAAATTTTGCATTGGAGGGCACCGTGGAGGGTAAAAATCGTAGAGGGAGACCTAGAGATGAATACACTAAGCAGATTCAGAAGGATGTAGGTTGCAGTAGGTACTGGGAGATGAAGAAGCTTGCACAGGATAGAGTAGCATGGAGAGCTGCATCAAACCAGTCTCAGGACTGAAGACCACAACAACAACAACAAAGCCTGGATTACAATGGAGTGAATGGAAGTGGACACATGCAAAAGAGAATTTGCAGAAAATTCACCACCATTCACTTGTATATGGGTAGAATCATTTATACTAGAGGGAATGGAAGAGAATATGAGGTAGTGAACATTGCCTATGAATTCTGTGTTTTTAGTTTTTGGAATTAATATTTGGGATACAGGATACAACTCTATCTTGCTAGAGACAATGCAAACCTTTGCTATTCAGTGAGGATTATTTTGCATGGCGAGCACACTATACTTGTTGGAATATGCAAAATGTCACAGGGAAGGAAGTGTTTAGGTGTCTCAATTTGTATGGAACTGTGACACATGTGGAGATTATGCACTTTACATGGAATTGCATCTCCATCTCTCCTTACCACTGTTCCAAAATTTTCCTTGTATGTCAGCTGCCATTTTTCCCTGGCTTCTCATTACCATTGAGGAGAAATTTATAAACAAAACACTAATTACTGACATCAAACTTCATATCAAGAGATTATACTGCTAGCATTTCCACTACGTATGTAAGGTCTAACAGTCATATTTCCTTAAAAAAAAAGAAAAGTCTTGTGGCAAAGCACATGGCTCGAATCCCAGGTTAAACTGCGGGTCTCCATTTTCTGATAAGGTAACTGGGCTAGTTTAGGGACACACATGTAGCTACAGTGGCATCCAGTTGAAAGACCTGTAAGAGGACTACCAGGTACACCAGACAGAATTCTCTTTCTCTCATGCTTGTTAGCTTGTTTGCTCTGGTGAAGACCTGGCTTAAAATATACAAAAATTTTTTTTGAATAACTTCATATCAACAGTTCAATTCTTGACATGTACTTCTGATAAAAGTGGCTAGCAGAGAAAATAAAATCATAGCAGCATTTGATGTTACAGATGACATCCATCAATGATGACTAGTAATTTATTTAAATGAAATGCGTCTTGCAGTACTACATTTTATAACAATTCCTGTTGGCCATTTCTTATAATAATGTTTGAATGTTGCACATCTGACTTTCAGTGAAACAGTTCTTTGTTTATTCCCGGTAATCATCTCAAAAAAGTGAAGTGTCTATTGAATGACAAAAACAAACATTTTTCTTGCACCAGGCACACCAGACAAAGGAAAATTATGCAGTCACGCACCTCACAGTGACCTCTAATCTTATTTAGACAGAACTGGGATGGAGTGAGAAATGGTCCCAGCTGTTGTTCTGCATATTGCACTGCATACCATACATACTTGATCAAATTCATAAAGAGTGATGAAGAAAACTGGTAAAACACAAATGACTCGAGTTTAAGAATACTGTTCCACTGATGAACCTGAAATGAGAGAGAGGTATCAGAAATTATGTTGTCTGATAATTTTCTGAAAAATATTTTCCACTGTCGAAAAAATTATCAAGAGGTCGAATTGCACTAGTAGTTCCAGGCAGAATCCACATTACATCTACAGAGTTTTTGTCATCCTCAACAAAAACAGAGATGTCATTATGTCCAGACTATGAATCCAACAAAAGCAATGAATTAGTTTATGCAGCTGGTAGGAATACATTTTGAACAAAATGTTGTGACAAAGCAAGCTAGGATAATTTTGCTTCCCCTCTTGTTTTTCCATCTGCCTCCTTAAATTCGCTTTTTTTCTGTTTTAAGCGGGGACATTGATGAAAAACAAAAACTATTACAAAAATGCACCAAATCCACAGTTTTGGAGATATGGCAATGAAATTTTGTACCACGCTTTACATGAAAGTAACACAGTTACATATAAAATCCTTTGATTATATATATTCAACTTTTTTTAATGAAATTTTAAGTTTTATTTTCAAAAAAATAATGTATGTTCCTTTTTTTTTTAGAAAGTATTCAAGAGATTTCTTCAAAAATTTCTCTGTTTCACCTCTTTATATGTTGTAAGCTTCTCTCATGTGGTTTTTGGTATAGGCCAAATAGGAGAATTTTCATAATTTTTTAATTATAATTCCACAAGTACAATTTTAAATTCATGCAAGTTTGCAAGCACTTTGCCCCATATTTCAGCTTGCAATCAGAATTCCAAAATTTGCTCTTGAGGCAACGTTTATTAGGTTTACAGAAATATGTGCACATGATTTCATAATCTAGCATTCATAGCATCTGAGGAAATAGTACATAAACTTTAAAAAACAAACTTTTCAGGAAATGCAATGGTTTTAAGAAAGAAAGGTTAGTATTGTAAAAACTAAGATGATGTGACTTACCAAACGAAAGTGCTTGCAGGTCGATAGACACACTTTTTCCCACGTGGAATGTTTCCCTCTATTATATTCAAAGGTTAGTATTGTTAATTCATGTTTTATTTACTTCTAAATCAGTACTAAAATATTGTTAACAGTTCCCTGACTACAATTATATTAAAGAAAGTGACGTGAAAGACGATTTTACTTTTGAAAAGTCGTATTTTAGTGGATGTAACATATTTGATACATTGGGTCTCTGTGACTACATTTCACATGCCTGTGAGCAAATAGCAGTCGGCTGCATTTAATATTGTTGTTCGTAGTTTCAATGTTATTTTATTATTTTTAGTGCGCATTTCACAACTTTAATAATGGGGCAGGCATTTCTAATGCTTTCTATACAAATAAAACTTCGCAAACGTGATTTAAAAACAAAACTCTAAATATTATTGACAGGTCTATCTGATTCAGAAATAGCTCAGCTTCTGGATGAGGTCTTTGACGCTAATTGTTCTGACGTTGAAACTGATAACGATGATGATAATAATGGTGATGATGCTGAAGTTCACATTCAGGGATCGCAACTGACAGCATCTGAAGAAGAAGATGAAGTTTCAGACAGTGAAAGTTCAGTAGTGCCAACACAAGCTCATGAAACTCCATCACCTAGAGATCCAACGCAATGCTGGTGCCACAGAACAGAGTAAATAATGTTATTAGTAATTTTAATAGGCATGAATGTCAATTATTGCAAAACAGTCATTTTTAAGCAATATTGTTCTTTCTGTTTTAGATTTTCACCCAGTATCTCAACTGCCACGACATCAACATCATCAAGTTCTGATGTAGAATCTGGCAGTACTGGAGTTTGGAAACTGCTTGAATAGTTTAATAAGTGTAACTCTTCAGGCTCTCCCAGCGAGATCTTGACATGCGGAATAATCAAGTCTACTCCCAGATGTTTGTGTCACTATGGCACAATATTTCGGCCACGTAACTCATTGCCTTCTTCATGTGCTTCCTGAGACTGCCGTATTGGAGGATCTTGTCCAGCATTTATGCTCAGAGGGTGCTGGGAGCTCTCTCTGCCGTCCGCATCCGCCTGACGCTGCTTGTAATGTGTTGTCTCTTCCCCGGTGCTCCCTCGGATGTCCGCGGCCGACTTGGTCACCATATGTGGCAGCTGTCTGAGGCCCGCCCTGTGTCAGGTGTTCTGTTCATGGTCAGCGCCCGCCTGGTGCTTCTCCTGAGGTTTTGGCCCTTCCCTGCTGCTCCCACGCACGTCCGCGCCCGGCTCGTCCACCATCTGTGGTTGTGGCAGCTGTCTGGGGACGGACCCGCGTTTGGCATTCCGTTCGTGGTCCGTGCCCACTTGGCGCTACTCCTGAGGTGTTGGCACATCCCTGGTGCTCCCAACGGACGTCCGAACCCACCTCATCCACCATCTGCAGTTGTGGCAGCTGTCTGGGCCCGTCTTGCATCGGGCGCTCCGTACGCGGTCCGCACCCGCCTGGCTCTGCTTGTAAGGTGTTGTCTCTTCCCTGGTGCTCCCTCAGACAACTGCGCCTGACTTTTTCTCCATCTGTGGCAGCTCTCTGAGGCCCGTTCTTTGTCAGGCGCTCCGTTCGCGGTCCGCGCCCACCTGGCGCTGCACTTCCCTGGTGCTCCGACGGTCGTCTGCTCTCGGTTCATCCATCATCTTCAGTCATGGCGTCTGTCAGAGGCTCGTCCTGTGTCAGGAATTGTGGTCACGGTCTGCGCCCGCCTGGCGCTGCTCCTATGGTGTTACTACATCTTGAGGAGTTTCTTGGTTCCTTTTTTTGGGTCCTGATAAGCTCCAGAGCCGGACTCCATGCTGGGCTGAGCTAGTAACTGCTGTCTCGGTTTATTAGGTTGTCTGTGACCTTGATCTCGCTGGCCTCCCTTATGACACTGTCCCAAAATCTTGGAGTCTGTGTCACAATTTTGGTGTTGTTGTAGTCCATTGAGTGACCGAGCTCCAGACAGTGCTCCGCTATGACAGATTTGGTTGCCTGTTCGAGTCTGGTGTGCCTCTGGTGTTCTTTGCACCTGACGTCCACCGTCCTGGTTGTCTGGCCAATGTATGATTTTCCACACTGGCACGGGATGTAGTAAATGCCTAGTTTACATAGGGAGTGTGAAGTACGACCTGGGGCTAAGTAAACCAGGCGTGGTCAACCAGTGCGACAAGCAGCTCAATGAGGCCACCTCAAAAGCACTCAGTAAGGGCCTCAACTTTGCAGTGACTCCAGAAGCATACCTGTTGCAGCCTTCATCAGTTTGGTTGAGCAGGTCGTCTACACGCTACCTTCCAATGTGTCTGAAGAGATCCGCAGGGAGACCTGCAGGGCTCTCACCAGGACAAAGCCCTCCCAAATCCAACATCTCGAGTGAGGAGAGTGTGGCACTCAGGCAGCTATGGGAGGATGACAGCGTTGTAGTTCTGCCAGCTGGTAAGGGTAACTCCACGGTCATCTTAAACAAGTTGGAGTATGATAGGAAGGTGCAACAACTTCTGGAAGACACTGCTTACAAACCACTAGATGGTGACCCCACTGACAAGGTGGACAAGAAGACCCGGAAGTTGCTGAAGGAGACAGGTCTACCTGAACAGGTCATCAAAAAGCTTCATCCCAAAGCACCTGTACCACCCAGACTCTATGGACTCCCCAAGGTCCACAAGGAGGGGTCCCTCTTCGACCTATTGTCAGTAACATCAGCGCAGCGACATACATCACTTCACAATACCTGAAGAAGATATTGGTACCATATGTGGGCGACTGTGCACACCACATTTGGAACTCGGAGGACTTCCTAAAATGGCTAAGTCAGCTACACACTGTGGATTCTGACATGGTCAGTTTTGATGTGGTGTCACTCTTCACGCTAGTGCCACCACCGATTCACTCAATATCATTGGAGAGAAGTTCGACGGTGCCCTGCTCGACCTGTTCAAGCATGTACTGACCTCAACATATTCTCTTTCGGGGGTCAATTTTATGAGCAAATGGAAGGAGTGGCAATGGGCAGCCCTTTTGTCACCATTGGTAGCCAACCTTTTCATGGAAAGGTATGAAGAGGAGGTACCTGCATCAGCCACTTACAAAACCAAGTGCTTTCTTAGGTATGTTGATGACACTTTTGCCATTTGGCCCCATGGCAGGGAGAAGCTAGATGACTTTTTGGAACATCTAAATTCACGCCACCCAAGTATAAAATTTACTATGGAGCTAGAGAAGGATGGACAGCTCCCATTCGTGGATGTCCTGGTCAAGAGGAGGGCAGATGCCACTCTGGGACACAGTGTGTATCGTAAGCCCACCCACACTGACTTATACCTTCAAGCCAGTAGCTGCCACCACCTGGCACAGAAGAATAGAGTCTTGAAAACATTAGTTCACAGGGCTCGGGCTGGGCATAAATACTGGACAAGATCCTCCAATATGGCAGTCTCAGGTAGCACCTGAAGAAGGCAACAAGTTACGTGGCCGAAATATTGTGCTAGAGCGACACAAACATCTGGCAGTAGACCCAATTATTCAACTTGTCAGTTTAATAAGTACTTAAATGAAGATTTTTTCAGTAATATGGCAGAAAAAACAAGCATAAAGTATGTTTCATGCATGGAAAATCTCTCAACACCACCCCATTTGAGATAAAGAAATATTAGGCTGCAAGTATTGTGATTTCACTTCTCGCTTTACCTAAGATTAGGATAGGATTGGAACAACATACTAGATATCCAATGGTTGCAGGAAACATCATCAGAGATCGTTTCTACTGCCTTAGAGCATCTCTCAAGGATGTTGATGACAATGGTGTCAGTGACAATGAAAAAACAACTGACAAATACTGGAAAGTAAGACCAATGTTGTCAGTGATTAGAAAAGGGTGTCTGCAACATCCTCGTCCAAAAATGGTTTATACTGATGAGTAAATGGTGCTATTCCATGAACAAGTCCACATGAAACAATATGTTACAGGAGAACCTCAATCTGTGTGCCTGAAAAACTTTGTAATGTCTTCATCAAGTGGACTACACTTAGACATTTTTGTGTATGAGGGTGGAACAGGTTGTTCAAAGCTAATGAATGTGAGATGTTCTGAAAGTATGGTGTTCTGTGCTTTACTTCAGAAAGAAACTGTTTCAAAAAGTTTCATACTTCATAAGAATATCCTGCAACATTTTTAAAAATTTGTAAAAGGTTTTTGTAATTTTTTATTTATTACATTTTTAACAATTTATATTTCAACAAGAACATGTAATGAGACAATTGTAACAATTTTGTGCATTTTCTAGAATGAGGAGGAATGTATGTCTTGCAAATAAGCAAAAATAAAGTAACATCTATTTCTTCACTGTGTGGCAGATTTTCTTGTTAGCAGCCCAAAGTATTGTATATGGTACACGGAGTGCAGCACTGTGTAAATATTAAAAAAATTATTCATGAATATTTTACTATTAGTGGTCCCCACCAACTCATTAAAGCTTGTTTTGTTCGATTTAGTGTATAACTCTGACTTCAGGTCTCTAGAGGTTAATTTTCAGGCACTTTGGATGGGATTTCAACATTGAAACTTTGGGAATTTATTGTCCATGCATTGTACTAACAAATAAAAAATAAATCGAAAGTTGACATTTTTGGTCAATTTCATCAATGTCCCCCCTTAACTAATTACCATTAACTTATATGAAAATAATCTGCATTTTCATAAAAGAAAGGTTGGCCGTTAGATTTAAAGAATTTAACACCAGATATAATTTTTGGGGTTAGCTGTTTGCATGTAATTGATTTTCTAATTTATTTTGACTATTCCTAGTTAGTATCTTTTGTTATAGGATGAAATAAGTAATAGTTTCATAACATAAATTCTATTGTTGGCATATAAACAAATACAAATTCTGTACTAAAAGTAAACATTTGGAGAAACAACTAATTGTATCCTTAAAGGATCTACTTGGCTATAATCAAAAACATGTTAGCAAAGCCAGCCCTTAATTAATTCTAAAGTGATAAACAATTTTGTCAAAAGTATTTTTTGCGTAACGATATATGTTAATTTCAACATTTAAACAAATAATTTGGCCTAAACCTTGTAGTAGCAGAAACTGTTAACAGGAACGAATTTTTCAATGTATTCAGTTAATTTAATGAGTTAAGTTTTAATTGTAATTTATGTAAATTGAACTTCGAACAATGTAGAGTTTCAGTACCCATTATTGTGAGGATATTTTTGGTCCTTAACAGTCAGCCCACTGCTGAGTTTCAGACGAGAAACCTCTGTGGGTTAGAACAACAACAATGCATCAAAATAACTATGAAATAAGTGTGAAGGAGATGAGATATCTAGGTGGTAAGGTAATCGAAGACTAGGCCAGAACTGAGGTCCCGGAAGTATACAAAACAAAGATCAACTCAAAGACATAATACACATATGATGTTCTGGCCTATCGATCCGTGGATTGACGCCACATAGCCAGCGCCCCCCCCCCCCCCCTGCAGTATGGAGTACGTACCTGAAGGTGGGGGGGGGGGTTGGCGAGATTTTAAGTGGGTTAAAGTGAGTTCCTCCGCATCTTATGGTACGGGCCGTGTGGGAGGAGAGCGTGGAGCAAATCCTGGAATGCTAATTCTGAAGTCTTGAAGTGACGTTTGCAGTCATAGTCGTCGGCCAGTGCGGGAGTGCTGGTCTGGAAGGGTGTCGTCTGCAGGGTACCTAATGATCATCTTTCCACTTGGCCTAATGTAAGCACGTAGGATGCTACACGTAGCACTTCGAGAGATTCTGAAACGCTTTACTACACTTTATGACACACCACCTAATGAGTCACACGAATCAACACACGCAAGCAGCACTAATGCGGTATCACCACTAACGATGACAGATAAACCACAAATGTCGTTAGAATGAATGTGAGTAGAGAGCTCGTAAGTGGCGCCTGCTAACGGAGAGGTATGCTGAGCCGGTGGGGTGGGGAAACCGTAGCACAGTGAGGGTGGTGTGCTGCGAGTAGAGGGGTGAGTGTCAGACAGTGAGGTCTGAGTGGGAGTGGCAGGAACCTGCAGGCTGCACCGGTTAGAAGAGCAGTGCAGTGTGCTGTCGCACAAAGATGGAACTGTTATATTAGAGCCCTGGGAGCTGAGGCCTCTGCTATGGGAGCTGGGAGGCGGAAAACCCTGGAATGAGTGTGGGATCATTGACAGGGCTGGTGTAGGAGTGAGTTTACTCGAATCATGATCAGAGGAAGAAGGCCGAGGGTGGCCAGAGAGCATGGTCTCTTCAATGGTGGGTGAGGTAGGGGAAAACTCGACGTGAGCAGGTTTAGCCCTGTTGAGGGAGGCAGTAGTTACTGAGCCCTTAATTACGATGTCAATTGTGTTACTGGTTCACTTGACAACGCTGTACAGGCCTGTGTAAGGGGGCTGTAATGGGGCTTTTACAGTGTCGTCATGAAGGAACACAAATTCGCAAGTGGTGAGCACCTTGGGAACATATGTGTGCGGCAGAGTGTGGCTGGAAGGGGTTGAAGCTTGTTACAGTGTAACCTCACCCATTCTACCAATGACGGCAGTTCGGATGGTTTAGCAACTGGAGTAGGAGCAAGAAGTTCGCCTGGCAGTGTAAGGGACTGGCCGTAGACAAACTCGACCACTGAGCCTTTAAGGTCTTCCTTGAAAGTGGTCCGCAAACCGAGTAAGATGAATGGCAGGGTTTCCGTCCAAAGGAGGTCATGGCAACATAGGTCCATCTTAAGTGTCCTATTCCAATGTTCCATGAGGCCGTTGCTTTGGGGGTGGTATGCTGTTGAATGAATTTTCTTGATGATGCATAGCCTACAAAGCAGACTCTAATTGACGGCCTTGGTCGGTCGTCAAGTAAACAGGGCAGCCAAAGCGTGAAATCCAAGTGTCTATGAAGGATCGTGCCACTGATTTGGATGTAATATTGGGTAGCGGGGCAGCTTCCACCCAACGAGAGGTTCTGTCTATAATAGATAGCACGTATCTGTAACCCTCGGAGGGGGTGAGGGGGCCCACCAAGTCGATGTGAACGTGCTGGAAATGACTGGGAGGAGCGGTGAAGCTGCCTAGTGGGGGCAATGTGTGCCACGAAACTTTATTTTGTTGGCATGAAATGCAGGCATGGGCCCAGGCTTGGCAGTCATGACGCATGTCGTGCCAGACGAAGCGTTCTGAAATAAGTCTGGTAGAGGCTCTCACACCTGGGCGAGCTAGGTTGTGTAATTTGTCGAACATTTGTCCCTGTAGAGGTTTGGGTATGAAGGGACGCAGCGTACCAGTTGATTCATCACACCAAACCTCACCTATGACACCGAAAAAGGTGGATCGCACAGGTTTGAGTGACGAGCTGTGATCGGAAATAAGGTCCATAGTGTCCGTGTCGGCAGACTGCAGCTGAGGCAAGTTAGAGAGGTCTATCAGAGTTGTGAGAGCACTGACACGAGACAAAAAATCTGCGACCCCATTATCTGCACCCTTGATGTATCGTATGTCAGAGGTAAATTGCAATATAAAGTCCAAATGACGGAAGCGCCTAGATGGAGGGTCAGTCGGGGGGGTTCTTTTCAGCAGCAACCAATGGTTTATGGTCGGTTAAAATGTAGAAGTCCCTATCCTCAACCTCGGCGCAAAAGTGTTTCACAGCCTTGTAAACTGCCAAGAGCTCCCTATCAAAGGCTGAGTACTTTTTTTGAGTGCCGTTGAGCTCCTTAGAAAAGAACTGCAAAGGAGAGGTAGTATCTCCAACAGTGTGGCTGAGGACAGCACCTACTGCGGTATCACTGGCATCCGCGGTAATAAAAAATGTAGCTTCCGGATGTGGGTGGGCAACAGTCATTGCGTTTGCTAGTAGGTGCTTCAGTTTGTCAAAAGCTTGTTCCATGGCAGGGGTCCAGGGGACCGGGTGGATACTGGTCGTATTTTTGCCAGCAGGGGCGTCTGTTAGGGAAGCCTGAACCTCATCTGCGGCAGGCAAGCGCTTCCTCTAACAGTTAACTGTTCTCATGAACCTGCACAGCTCCTTAAACGAGTGAGGGCGTGGAAAATCCAAAACAGGTTTGATTTTATCCTCGGGAGGAGTGAGGCCCTTAGCTGACACGATGTAGCCTAAGAATCTTACTGAAGTTTGGTGCAACTGGAGCTTCTTATTATTTAGTTCAACACCGGCAGTGGTAAGAGTGTCTTTAACAATCTGCAAATGTTCCTTGCGCTTTTGCAAAGTAGGACTGAAAATAAGAATGTCGTCCAAATAAACGAAACAAAAATCCAGATGAAACAACACCTTCTTTATGAATCTCTGCCAAGTTTGTGCAGTGTTGCGGAGGCCAAAGGGCATGAACCGGTACTCGAAAAGGCCAAAAGGTGTTGTAACAGCTGTCTTTTCAATATTCTCTGGTGCCATCGGAATTTGACGATAGGCCCTCCTACAGTCCACTATCGAGAAATAATTGGTGCCTGCAAGAGCATGGTTAAAATCCGTGATGGTAGGAACTGGGTACTTGTCTATGGTAGTACGAGAGTTCAACTTAGTATAGTCGCCAACCATACCCCAGGTACCGTTGCTTTTTGTGACGAAGTGTATAGGTGAGGCCCAGCATCCGGCAGATGGTTCAATGATGCTGGCTGTTAAGAGATCGTCCATTTGTTCACGAGCCACTTTCATGAGTTCTAGCTTGAGACGGCATGGTCGGCAAGAGATAGGCGGTCTGCCTTGCAAGCGAAGTTTGTGGGCGGTGCCGTCTGTAACCACAGAAACGCGCCACGCAGTTCACGAAGCGACTGTCTGTGGTATAGTGTGCGCGGTGGCTGCTAGGCTGGGTTGTGGCACGGATGGCGAAAGTTTGCATAAGTGCCAACTGTTGGGTGGCTGGGAGTGACAAACAAGTGAGCTACATGAAACAAGGTTGGTACACTGTTTATTAGTAATCTAAGGTGCCGCCGGCGAGCTGCGTGGCAGTAGCGGGCGCGAATGAACAGCTGATGGCAGTAAATCAAAAACATTAACCTGCGCCTGGGAAGTTAGCTGCCCAAGCGAGGTGGGGGATGAATGTGCGCTCGAATTAACTTGGTTAGAGCTGGCAGGAGCGCAGACACTGTACAGTTTATGTGGCACACGGTCACAAATGCACTCAGGCCCGAGAACACTGTAGTGGCACCGACTAACCTTGTGTGTTGCCGAGGTGTCGTCTGCTGCAAGCTGCTGCCATGCCGAAGATAACTAGTTACTTAAGTCACTGAGGCGACGGCGTAGCTCAAGTTGTTCCAAGTGCAGCTGGAGCCACTTATTTATCCATGACAAGAGATCGGAGGAGGGGTTATTACACTTCCTAGCTAGGTGGACCTGTTTAACAGTACTATTGACACTCGACGAAGCACACGGGATGTGTTCCTGCGTAGGGTGGTAGAACTCTGTATTCTTGACGAGGTCAGGCCACAGTTTGTGGTGTCACAGAAAATTGATGCCCAGAATGGGATCATCGATGTCAGCCACCAGGAAGGACCACTTCAGGTTGCACTCAGGCGAGAGGGACACTGCATATGAAGTAGAACCTAAGCATGACAAACTAGATGAGTTTACAGCAGGTAGGACAGTTTTGTGTAGTCGGATCTTTTCAGTAGCAAGACGAGATGGAAGCAGGGAAACATCTGCACCCATTTCGATGAGAAAGTTCGTGCCAGAGTTCAAGTCACAGACGTAGACTCGTCCATTCGAAGCATTAGTATTGGACACAGAATGGAGCGTGGGATGGCGCCTGTTGTTTAAGTCGCAGGAGGTGTCGCCGCTGCCTACCTGCAGTTGAAGTTTGGGTAGGAGCACGGCGGTTTACAATTGCGTGCTTGTTCCCCAAAGTTTGCTTGGAAGAAACAGTATTTATAGGCGGACATCTGCTCCTGCGAATGATCAGACGGCGGTGGCCCAGAATCTTCCGCAGAGTCAGATGTGCTGTTGTTGTGCGGACATGAAGGTGCCGGTAGTGCAGCGAGCTTGACAGACTTAGGTTTAGTGGGGCGTCCAAGTTGGGGTCCTGGTTGTGGTTGGAAACTGGCGTAGCTGCCGGAACGCTGGGCACAGTGTTCACGTAGTAGAGCGGAGTAAACTCGGTCAGCGGCGCGCAAGCGTTCACAATTTGGTCTATCTTCGTAAGCAGAGATGGCCATTTGGACAGACAGAGGCAGCTTTTCCATCCAAATCTCAGTGAGCGTGGCATCTGGCATGTCGCATTCACTGACGAGAAGTCGAAGGCATCACCACAGCTGGGACAGAGATCTGTCGCTGAGGCGTTCTTCATAGATGAGCTGTTGAACGTTTTCTCTTCTTGTCTTGCAGACACGCTCCAGTATTGCTTGTTTAGCCGTAGCGTACTTCTCGTTCGGAGGAGGTGACTTAACCAGGTCATAAATTAAGTGCACAGCCACTGAAATTTTGCTCAACCAGGTTGAACCAGAATTCCAGGTGGGCAGGTTTGAATGCCGGAAGTTTCAGTAGATTCGATGACCTGGCGGTCGAAGAATGCGGGCAGCTGCTCGCGGATGCAGGAGTACGTAAGTCAAAGTTACCTCTGCGTCGTGAGGGCAGTATAGAGGAAGCAGACGTGCTGGCTGTGTTCATAGTAGCTGGAGGGGAAGCGAAATCTGTTAGCAGGAAGCCCGGCGTGGAGTGAAGCGGGACCTGTTGTTGCGGTGGGAGGTCAAAGTGGTCATGGCGGTTGCTCGACAGCTTATTATGCAATTGGTCCTCCACATCTGCAGCGAAATTGTCCATCACAGAGTCACTGATGATCTTGGTGGAGCCTGATGCACTCAAATTACTGCACTGATGAACACTCAGAGTAACAGGCTGGTGAATGTCATTCATGTAGTGTGCAACCGGTGCAGAGTGATACACACGAGGAGCTTGCACATTCAAAAAGGCATCCTGTTGTGTCACATTATGAACACTGTGCTCCCCACTATTTACAGTACTTGCATTAAAATTCGGTATCAGTGTGTAGTGGTTTCTTGTAGTGCTGTGTGGCGAAAACTGAAGCACTTCGGGGCTAACAAAGCTGGAGTCAGAGACCGCTGCCATCACGTTCAAAACCACTGCACCTGATGAGGTCCCTGGGTTCTCGAGGCTATAGGACTGCGGAAATCGCTGCGCGGGATTAGCTGAGCGGTCTAGGGCACTGAGTCATGGACTGTGCGGCTGGTCCCGTCGGAGGTTTGAGTCCACCCTCAGGCATGGATGTGTGTGTTTGTCCTTAGGTTAATTTAGGTTACATAATCTGTAAGCTTAGGGACAGTTAAGTCCCATATGATTTCACACACATTTGAACATTTTTTTGACTGCGGAAATTCATGTCGGGCACCAACTACAGCTGGCATGCTTGAATTTAGTTGCTGTTGCTGGTGAAAACCAGGCGGCGGCGGCTTGTTGTAGAACGCCATTGTGTAGTGGACAAAGGTCCACACGGAACACGCAAGCTGGCGCTGTAGTCACTTTGTACTCGGTTTGACGGATTATTCGAACTTTGGGGTCACCACTGAAGGAGATATCAAGGTGGTAAGGTAATGACAATGGTTCTCTCTTCTAACCATCAATACTTTTATTACACAACAAATGTACAGGTCGAAGACTAGGCCAGAACTGAGGTCCCAGAAGTATACAAAATGATCAACTTGAAGACATAATACACATATGATGTTCTGGCCTATCGATCTGTGGATCGACACCACAAGTGTTACACAATAAGGCCATGTGTTAAAACAATGAGAGTGTCTGCTCCATACATACCTTTCTATTCTTAAAGAACTGTGAACTTTGTGGTTAGATTTTTACTGCTCGTAGATGTACAACAGTAAACTATTGAGGCAGTATGTGGATGTTCACCTGAAAACTATTAAAGAGGCTTATCAAAAGTTAAACAATAGTGAATGGGCCATATTGAATGTGTATATGTGGGACTTGTGAAAAGTGAAAGTAAATAGCTGTGAAACGCAAATGTGCACCTGTCGGCTACTTCATTTACAGCAGACAGTAGTGCACTTCCACCACTATTTTTTCAGCCATTACATTGAAACTGAGGACAATCAACAAAGCATTAAAGTAGGTGAACCTCTACATGTGGTGCCCTGGGTAAGGACTATTGTATGTGGGCACTATAAACTGGAACTCACAAACTTTGTCAGTTATGAAATCGAGTGGCTTACAGTGATTTCAATGGAAGAGATAATACAGCAAATCAGTGCTAGGGTTTCACGGTCACAGAATGACAGCAGGCAAAAAGAAGTGGGTTCTATGGAATCAGCCATTGAGAATAGGAGCAGCACGCAGGTGGACACAGCTGACCGAGATAAACAAGATGCCTCACCAAGAGAATTACAACTTGCAGCAGGCATTAAGTCGAGATGACAACTACACCAAAGCAGCAGCAGATGAGTAATTAAAAACAAGGTAATTCATTGCAAAAGCTGTTTTATATTAAGTGATACATAATGAGTGATCATAACAAACAAGACAGTGTGACTGAGAACAAAGCTGTAGAGGTTAAGTGAACAGAAAGACCTAAGTGGGACTGGTTCTGTAGACGCTAGTAGTTATCGAGATCAGACATGAATGTAGCTTTGAAGGATGGGGATAAAAGTCCAGTAAAGAGCAAAATGGATGAAAACAGTGCTGAAATGGATGAGGTCGTTAAGGTTGAGGAGGAGGAATCTAGGAGCAAAAGTGTATGGCAGACGGAAAAGGGGAAGTGATGTTAATGCAAATTATGAGTAGTTTGAATAGTATGAAAATTAGTATGAAAAAAGAATTTAATAGGGTGGAAAGTAGTGTGAAAGAAGACATTGGTAGGGTGGAAAAGAAAACTGATTGCATTAGAACTTTCATGGTTACCTTAAAGGATGAACTGAAGAAAGAAATTAAAAATGAGATTAAGGTAGTCAGCTGTAATCTTTCCAAATAAAATAAGAAGGTTGAAGTGGCTGGCAGTTAAAAATTGTGATGTAAAGATAAAGAAAGCTGAGAAGAATACTAATGAGAAATTAACATTAATGAGTACTAAATGTGTAGAAGAGAGAAAGAAGCTTTGTGATGACTATAGTAGGAGGCTTCTGAGAAAGAGTGTAAAGATAAAGTCCAAGTTGCCAGGAAGTTTTGTCCTGAACACAGGGTTAAACCTGAGGACCAAATTGATCAGATTAAAAATGATTTAGAAACTGAGATAGACAACAAGTGTGTAGTAGTGGTAGAGCAAAAACCAGTAAAAGTAAATGAAAATGTAGCTTCAAAATTGACTAAAATGGAGAAAAAGGTGGAAGAGGAACAAAATCTAAAGCATAGAGAAAGTGACAGTGGGTCTGATTCTGACAGCAGTTGTAATGATAACAGCAATGATGAATCCACTAGTGATGAGGATGAGGTGTGTGAATTTATAATTGATAATGACGGCAATGTATAAAGTAAAGACAGACTAAAGGAGGGTAATGTTAGGCCAAGGAAGAGTTAGAGTTCGAGAGTGGTAATGAGGAAGAGGACCATGCTATCTGTCATTTGACTGTGTCTGATAATCATTTTGACAGGCAGGATGATAGTTTTTTCAGAGAAAGTATTAATGAGGATTTGTTGTATGAAGAAGATCACATGGCAAGTAAAAAGAAAGTGTATCAACCTGTAATAACAACAAGTGTACAATATATACATCTTAAGTGTTTACTGAACAGTGGTAGTAATTTGAATGTCATGTCACAGGCATTTTTTGAATCTATTAAGAACCCAGAGGTGATGCCGCTTAAGATGTCAGAAATGTGTACTGGAACAATGCCATGGACAAACAATGCAGCAACCCTTTGCCGGATTTCTGCATCCATCGACTTCGCATCACGCCGCATCTGGATGCAGTGTACAGGGAGTGTAATTAGTGTGTAAATTCCCGACTCTTGTGTGAATCGTGCTTTTTGGTAACTTTCGTCAATTTTTCACACATCGACAATGCGACCAAGGCGCACACGTCATCCTTCGAAACCCGCTCAATGCATCAGTAATTTCACTCCCGGAAAGTGCAGTGCTCCTTCGCCAATTAATTTGGACAATTTTGACTTGCTTTTGTGTAATGAATTAACTTTGTGCTGTGCTTCAATACCGGACAATCATGCCAAACGATGGACTGCAACAAACGGGGACTATGTTGCAAATCCCAATACGCACGAACTCCGAACTACGGCTAAATCCCATGCTTGGTCAAATTCACAGGAACAGTTTCATCAAGGACATCCTACTGATCAACGACAATGCACCAATTACACCGACGACAAAGCCGGCTGTTTCTCAGTCCAACACTGGACATGCCACGCCGAACCGACTCTGAAATAAAAGTTATTGGTGCTACTGGTAAGCTATCAAAGAGTGGGAAATAAGATGTACTATTAACTGTGAAATGGGTGGGACAGCTATTGGAGTGCAATTTGTTGGTGATTAAAAATCTCAGCATTGATGTAATATTTGACACTAATTTCATGAGCAACTAGCAAGTAGGGGGTTCAACATTCTGTGTTGGATTCATTATGTGGCGATAATGCTTACCCCGTCTGTCCCATTTTTCATGTTTCCCTAGGCTGTCAAACTCTTCTCCTGTCCTGTCTGTAGTTCATAACTGAAGCAGAACCATTCTATCTTCAACTTTCATATGCTTTTGTACAGCAAGATACTTAAGTATAAGAATATTTTAGAAAAGGTTTCTCCAATATTATTTATATACAGGGTGATTATAATTAAAGTTAAACTTTCATAACACTGTAGAAATAACATCACTGGTCAGAATGACATCAGATTGCAATGGAATATTATCAGAGAAGGAGGAAAATGTATGGCAGAAGAAAGAAAATAGTGTGCAAATTGATCAATAGATGGCGCTGTATGTGGCAGAATATGTAAATGAAAACACCTGTCATGCGCACGACCCATTCAAGTTGGTATAAACACACCAGGTACACAGCTTTTCCTCCTTTCACATCTGTGATGTTTGCCTTGTCTGTCTCAATGCAGGATCAGGCTCTGCTTGTACAGCTGTATTACAAGAATGATCACTGTGCACACATTGCTCTGCAGGAGTTCCAGACACTGAAGTGTTTGCAAAAAGGCATTGATTTGATGACTGATGTGGGTCTGGAGAAAATGATTCATAAATTCAAAAAGATGGGTTCTTTCAGTGTGCATTATGGTAGAGTGAGGAAACAAATTGATTTGACATCAGTGGAAGCAGGGCCACAGCAATCCAGGGGGAGACTAATGGTGGTGTTCAAATGTGTAGTGCACAGTGAATTGCCTTAACATTAGACATATTTGTGAGCACGGTCCTTCTTTGTTATCCATTCAAAATTACCCATGTGCGTGAGTTGCTTTCTGTTGACCTGCCAAGAAGAGAGACCTTTGCTTTAGAATTTCTTACTCACATGGAAGTGGACAATGATTTGCCGTGGAAGGTTTTGTGGACAGATGAAACCACTTCCATTTGATAGGATATGTCAATACACAGAACTCTCGAATATGGGTAATGGAAAATCTGCACACAAATCAACCAGTACCATTTCATCCTGGAAAGGTCACTGTGCAGTGCAGGTTTGCAGCATCATTTATCATAGGGCCATATTTTTACAAAGAGACATGTGCTTCCAGTCCTGTTACCTGTATGCTGGTAAGCGCTATGAGTGTCTTTTGTGCAACCACGTCACACCAGCTCTCCAACAGCATGGATGTGTGGATGGGATTATTTTTGTGCAAGATGGCACACCTCCACACAGTGAAAATGCAGTTAAGTAGCTGCGGAAGTGCCATTTCGGAAATGCTAGAATTAGTAGCCGCCATTTCCCTACAGCCTGGCCATCCCAATCACCTGATCTTAATCTGTGTGACTTCCAGCTGTGGGGCTATCTGAAAGATGTTGTGTTCAGTGTTCCGATTGCAAACTTAGCTGCATTGAAGGCATGCATTGCCCAACAAATTCTGAATGTGGAACATGTTTTGCGCCAGTCACACAGAAGTTAATAATCAAATTTGATTTTGATTGATGCTTTTTAGGCTGTTTTTGGCCTCAGGACACTTAAAACCAATGTGAGTGATGCTTTTTAAGCGGTTTTTGGCCTCAGGACAATTAAAAACTGATTTTGCCCATCTGATGATATATGACCTTGCTGTTTTGATGGGTTTACGTAAATAACAGTATCACACCTGTACACCCATGCACACTGAGTAGTACAGTTTGTTTAGTGTCTAACGTGCACCTTAGGCATTGTTGTATGATTCATTTGTCATTTGTAGTCAACCACTATTACATTATATGATGCTTACAGCGCCATCTATTGCTACATTTTCTAACTATTTATTTTTCTTCTGCCATATGTTTTCCCCATGCTCTGATAATATTCCGTTGCAATTTGATGTCATTCTGGCAAGTGGTGTTATTTTTACAGTGCTTTGAAACTTTAACTTAATTATATTTACCCTGTATATTATGTTGTGTAAGTTATTAGTAATGGACTCATAAGAGGATGGGAAAAAATAAATTGGTACCACAGTAAAAGGATTTCCGTCAAACAAAGACGTAAGGTAAACAGAAAAAGAAAGGTGTCAGCATATGTGGAGGATGATTGACATCTGAAGTAATTAGCTCATGAGTGTAGCAGCAGTGGCAATATGCAGTAAAAACCATCTTGGATACCAAGTTATTAATATTAATTATGGTATAACACAAGTGTTTGTGTTCAGTGAAATAAGTATATGGAGATAATTATGTACCCACAGAAGTGTCATGGTACACTCTTTTCTAACATTAGGGAATTCCAACTTTAAGCATCATTGCCTGGAATAACGTGTGGAAAGAATAAGCAAGAGTTGCATGTATATCACCCTTCAGGCTAGAATCTTAAGCAATTTGATGGAATACAAGGAAGTAATAATTTTTCTGAGTGATAATTTTGTCTGATCGGTAATGAGAGTTAAGTTTGCCTTAGTATAAGGATCTGTTATGGTGAAGTGTTTTTCAGTAGGGTCAATTTTGCATTGGATAAGCAGAGCAGGTGTTTATTAATTAGTTACTGAATCAATAAGGAAATAATAAAATAATGAGCAATGTTAGGGTCTTAATGGTTAGGGATCCTGTCTTTGAAGTAGGGATATTTTTTGGGAATGCACTCCACTCGTTAAAGACGTAAGAAATTAAGTAAAAGAATGGAGCTGACAGACATGCTTGAGTAATGAAAAAGATAACAGTATACAAACAAATGCGGAGTAACTGTATTGATGATCTAATTTTGAACTACATAACATTGGGTACTGGGTATATTGTGCAATTCATGCCACTGCAGCTGGAAATGAGAGCTTAACAGAAAGAACAATATTTTAGTGAGGCACAAGTCATATAATGTTGTGTTATTAGGTCTACAGGTTATCTGAAAACTTCTATTTGTGCTGAGGAATTATGAGCTTAAAGTGGTAATACTGGAATGAAGAACAATATATTTCCTGATTAATGAGAACTGTGATGTTAGATTGATGTGAATATTTCTGACAAGTCATTTGGGATTTTGTGAGGATTTAATTTTCTGTTTGAATGAGAGTGTGGCGGTTATCGACTGCAAGAGTCGACCGCCTCATCTTTGAGAACGAACTTTTTTGACAATTGTTGATCTCAGGGTGTTCCGAACTTTGTATTCGACAGATGTGTTTGTACCAACATGATCAAAATAAAGTTAATTCATTATAAACGAGCAAATACTTAATGTTGGGTTTGCTATTACCATACGAAACATCCTGATCCCCACACTGGTTACCTCAATGCTCACGAACGCCGCTTATGATGCCAGAAATGTGTACTGGAACAATGCCATGGACAAACAATGCAGCAACCCTTTGTCGGATTTCTACATCCATCGACTTCGCATCGTGCCGCATCTGGATGCAGTGTACAGGGAGTGTAATTAGTGTGTAAATTCCCGACTCTTGTGTGAATCGTGCTTTTTGGTAACTTTCGTCACTTTTTCACACATCGACAATGCGACCAAGGCGCACACGTCATCCTTCGAAACCCACTCAATGCATCAGTAATTTCACTCCCGGACAGTGCAGTGCTCCTTCGCCAATTAATTTGGACAATTTTGACTTGCTTTTGTGTAATGAATTAACTTTGCGCTGTACTTCAACACCAGACAATCATGCCAAACAATGGACTGCAACAAACGGGGACTATGTTGCAAATCCCAATTCGCACGAACTCCGAACTACGGCTAAATCCCATGCCTGGTCACATTCACAGGAACAGTTTCATCAAGGACATCATACTGATCAATGACAATGCACCAATTACACCGACGACAAAGTCGGCTGTTTCTCAGTCCAACACTGGACGTGCCACGCTGAACCGACTCTGCTCGACCGCTACCGACAGCGACATTATGGCTGCTGCCTGCTGGCTCACTGACCTCGACGCAGTGAAAACAAACAGCTGCAGCTGCATGACATATGATCCCACCAAGGCTACCGCACCTGCATCTTGTTAACAACTCGCCGACACTATGCACGCTTCACCGCCTGGCCGTTCACTACTCCGCGCCCACAACTTATTCACCCACCCCAGAAGATGATTTCAGCTGTATCAATGCTTCATACAGCAGTGAACGTGTTCTCACACCGCCGCCACTGAGTACTGAGTTTCACATTTGCGATTGCACACACAATCTCTTCTACTCGAACTGTTATGTCAATACTGTGCCGCCGACGTTGTCTTGTACACCAGGTTACCCTTTGATAGAGATAGATTCTGGTTTCAACCCCATCTTACTCAGTGATACACAGCAGACTACTTCATGACACATTTTCACCTGAACAACTGCAACAGCTACGTGAGCAAATTGTGACCTACAACTTGTTGGTACAAGATCAGTTACACTTGCTGCAGCCGACACCGACCAAGCACGACATGCAACGAGATGCTCCTGTCATTGTTCTGCCTCTGCCTGCTGATGATCCTTCGCCATTACATACATTTTTGCCTGAACAACTGCAACTGCTACGTGAGCAAATTGCGATATATAATTTTTTGGTACAAGATCAGTTACACATGCTGCAGCTAACACCGACTGAGCACGACATGCAACAAGATGTTCCTGTCATTGTTCTGCCTCCGACTGCTGATGATCCTTTGCCGTTACTACCAGCTACTACTAATACCCTGATGATCACGCTACATTGATCTATGTCCAAGATGTCACAACTGTCATCATCACGCCGCCTTAAGTGGAAATTCTACGTTACTGATGTGATACATGCAACTTATTTACGCCGCTGCCACCTTTCCTTGGTAGTTCCAGATACTTCATTTCTGTACCACTGAATTCCAGTGCTGCTTGCTTTGCCGCCCTCTTCACTACCTCTGCAATGTACAACCAACACATCTGCCGTTTCTGCTTTGATGAGTGAGCATCTTTCCGCTCTGACACACGATCGTGCAGCAGTTTTGCGTGAGCAGCTTACAGCCTTACGACTCCACCGCAGCGCCAACAGCAACAGCACACACGCAGCTCCAGTTCCATTGAACTGTGTCGCCTCTCCACCACAGACCAGTAGTTCATTCGCCGCTTCGACTTCTTCACGTTCACATTACGTCTCATCGCCTTCCTGCTCCAATCATGGTTTCGCCGACTACGTCCGCCTTCCATTACCTTTTGCTGTCGCCATGCCTCATGCACAGAGCTCACGGCCTCACCCCCTACCTTCGATCACGGCTGTTTTGCACATCAAAACATCGACACTGTCAACTTCGCTTGGAACATCCTGCCATCTACCGCTGTAACACACTCACCATCCACGGACTCTGAGGTGATGCTTCCGTCTACACCAAAGTCATCCGCCACCAAGGTCAGTCATGTGCAGCTTGCTGTTTTCTGTCCTGCTGCGACATCAAGCACCTCTATAACTACGTCATTACCGCGAGTGTTGCTCTCCCGGCATCTCTTACGCAACCTGTTAAGCCACAACATGCTTGCTCCTTTATTTCATACAGCCAATAACAAACTGCTACCAGACATGTTGCACTTACCATGGCGCTCGCCGGCAAATATGTTGGCAATACATCGCATCGCATCTTCGATGCACTCCGCGTCTTTGATCGGATCAAAACTCCTTTGCGCCGCACGGCATCGGCACGACGATGTTCTCCCCACTGACGCACCACGGCCTTCTGCTTCCACTGTGCCATCAGCAGCATGGCATGGTCAACCTGTGGACACCTTCTGCGCCTCCTTCCCTCTGCTGGTCGTGCCTACCAAGACATCGAGAAACGGTCCAATCGCACCTCGCACTAGCGCCTACCATGACACGACTGGTCACGCGCACCAGTGCCATCAGCCGGCTGGGTGCACACACGCCTCTCATCATCCTTACCATGCTCTGCACTACTGGCGGGGGCTCTGTGGTCATTATCGACTGCAAGAGTCGACCGCCTCATCTTTGAGAATGAACTTCTTTGAAAACTGTTGATCTCAGTGTGTTCCGAACTCTGTATTCGAGCGGATGTGTTTGTACCGACATGATCAAAATAAAGTTAATTCATTATAAACGAGCAAAAACTTAATGTTGGGTTCGATATTACCGTACATAACATCTCGATCCCCACAAGAGTAATGCTCAGAGTTGAATAGAGGAATGGGGTGATGACTAGGTACAACTTCCATCCCAGTAACTTTGATTTGAATAGTAGTTTTGTTATGTGATGGTGACTGTATTCTTTTTTCATAACATAATGGTTAGTAAATCTATGCTACTGCAAATCTTGAGCTTTTGCTATTTTGCAAATGGGAAAGAAATGAAAATCTTTCAAGTTTAACAAGTTTCAGACAGTTACGTCTTAGATTAATGTTTAGTAATATAATGTGCACTTCATTGTAAAATTTTAACTGTCCACACCTTTCGTACTATAGTCAATTTTAGTGCTCATTATTCTAATGTTATGAGAACTATGTAATGTATCTTTATATGATGTAATGCTTATCATTTGCCATTAGCGTTGAACATATTGTTTCTTATACCTAAGTCAGAAGTAAAAATAAGTGTACTAAAGTTGGGCATTTGCTCTAATTTTTTCATGTACTGTGGTGGAGGAGAACCATCTCCAAGGGAACTGATAGCAGTGCATTTCCTTACTAACTGCCACTTGGACCTATTGAAGGCATGGGAAACTTGGTGACAAAGTGTGAAAGTGCTTGAGGAAAATACTAAACATTGAGCAAGTGAAATTTTCAATCTAATTTGCAGTGTAGTTTAGTTTTTTGCAACCCATGAGGGTTTATTTTGTTGAGCAAGACTGCACTTATACAAAGTGGTATTTGTTTTAAAATGTAGACTTTATTTACCCAAAAAGGACATCACTTATGATGAAGACGCATAATTGCTCTTAAAAGTATAACTTGTGGATATTTTGTGCAATTGTACAATACACTGTATGTAAATATGTTGTGTGGGGATTTTCACATGGACAGTTCATATAAGTATAAGTTTGAAAAAAACATATGTACTGTAGTTTTTTATAAGATTTCTTATGTAATATTTTTTTGTGTGAATTTTAAGCCAAATTTCTGGCATCACTTGTGGTCATTGAATTGCTCAGTTAGCTACTAGCAATATCTATCTGGTCCATCCAATGAGGAGATGATGTGAGGAAACAAGATCAATCAATCAATCTGTTATTCATCCATTAACAATAATCATTGTATGGATGTAGTCAATTACAATATAGTTTCTTATTTTTAATTTATTTCAAAAACTTGGATAATAAATACAAATATTTTATATCAGTATATATAAATAATGTTACTCTTCCATATTAAGATATTCTTCAATGCTATAAAAACTATGTATTAGTAAACATTGTTTAAGATCTACCTTGAATTTATGAAATTCTTTGATTTTCTTTATTGTAGAAGGCAATGTACTATAAATTATTTTGGGCTGGTAGTTTAAACTTTTTTAGTAGAGTGCTCCTTTGTGGGTGTCTCTGTGAAAATCATCCCTGTTCCTTGTTTCATGGTTATGAACTTGATTATTTAACGTTGAAAATTCCTGGTGAGTTTTCAGAAAGCATTCACATTCATAGATGTATAAGCTAGGAAGAGTCATTATTTTAAATTCTTTGAATATTTTCTTGCATGACACTCTGCAGGGAACCCCTTTCATTATTATAATAGCCGTTTTTTGAAGTTTGAAAGCTTGTTTTTCCGTACCTGTATTTCCCCAGAAGATCACACCATATCTAAGCAAACTGTTCATGTAAGCATAATGGCACACAGCAATGATTCAGTGTTGCAGCATTCCTGAAGCATTCTTAGCACATAGCAGCATTTACTTAATTTTTTACTCAGAACTTCTAGATGCTTTTCCCATCTCAAGTGCTCATCCACCCATATACCAAGGAATTTTGTGCACAGAGCTTGTGCAATAACATAGTTCCCCAACTCAGCTTTTACTCTTCTTCTAGCTTTACTTTTAATATTACTGAAATTCATCAATACCGGTTTATCCTTATTTATGATCAAAGCATTATCACTAAACCATTTTCCTATCTCATTTATTGTCCTAGAGACACTCTGCTGTAGATCATCCTCAGTGTATACTTTTATAAAAATGCTAGTGTCATCAGGTAACATCACCGTTTCTGCAACTGTCAGATGGTTTGGCAAATTGTTTATGTACACCAAGAACAACAAAGGGCCTAACACAGAACCCTAGGACACTTCATAGCTAGTTGATTTGAAATCTGAAAGATACTCTTTGCCTCCATGACATAGTTGTACTCTCTGTTGTCTGTCAGAGAGATAAGACTTGAACTATTTGAAGGCAAGTCCCCGGACATAACATTCTAGTTTCATAAGTCATGGCTGATTA
The DNA here is from genome assembly GCF_023898315.1 of Schistocerca nitens. Lineage (NCBI taxonomy): Eukaryota > Metazoa > Arthropoda > Insecta > Orthoptera > Acrididae > Schistocerca > Schistocerca nitens. The sequence goes on along the minus strand of NC_064614.1, from coordinate 708,053,981 downwards.
AATCAAATACTTTAGATAAATCTAAGAATATTCCACAGCTTAATTCGTTCTTGTACAAGGCATTTAGAACCATTTTCATGAACTGGAAGACTGCAGTTTCTGTGGATCTGTTCTTTCTAAACCCATTTTGAGCATTAGTCAGTATTTTATTTTTATTCAGGAAGTCCTAGCCTTTCATACATTACTCTTTCAATTACTTTAGAGAAACCTGACAATAATGACACTGGCGTATAATTATTTGTCAGCTGTACTATCCTTTTTCTGATGTGGCTTTATTATGGAGAGTTTTAGTTTTGATGGGAAAACCCCAGTCCTGAAAGAAGTATTAATAATGTCAGGTAGGTAAGTACCTATACTGGTAGAACTATGTTTGATTACCTTGTCTGGAATCCCATCAATATCACAAGACATTTTAATAATTTTTGGGCTTAGTTGTATGTATGGAATGGATTTTCTATACCTTTTGTTATAGGATGAAATCAGTAATAGTTTTGTAACATAAATTCTATTCTTGATGCATAAAGAAATATAAATTCTGTACTAATTATAAAAATTTGGAGGAACAACCAATTATATTCTTAAAGGACCTATTTGGCTCTACTCAAAAACATGTTAGCAAAGCCAGCCCTTAATTAATTCCAAAGTGATTAATAGTTTTGTCAAAAGTATTGTTTGCATAATGATACATGTTAATTTCACCATTTAAATAAATAATTCAGCCTAAACACTGTAGCAGCAGAAACTGTTAAAAGGAATGAATTTTTCAATGTATTCAGTTAATTTAATGAGTTAAGTTTTAATTGTAATTTATTGTGAGGATATATGTGAGCCCGATTCTTGGTCCTGAAACATTCAGTCGAAGGCCGAGTTTCGCATGAGAACAACAACGATGCATCAAATTAACTCTGAAATAAGTGTTACACAATTTGTCCATGTGTTAAAACAGTGACAGTGTCTGCTCCATATGTACCTTTCTATTCAAGAACTGTGAATGTTGTGGTTAGATTTTTACTTCCCGTAGATGTACAACAGTAAACTACTGGAGCAGTATGTGGATGTTCGCCTGAAAACTATTAATGAGGCTTATCAAAAGTTAAACAATAGTGCACTGGCCATATTAAATGTGTATATGTGGGGGTTGTGAAAAGTGAAAGTAAATAACTGTGAAACGCAAATGTGCACCTGACGGATACGTCATTTACAGTAGACAGTACTGCAATTCCACCCACTATTTTTTTAGCCAGTACATTGACACCAAGGACAATCAATGAAGAATTACAGCAGGTGAACCACTACTTATTCTTTCTCATTTTTCCAGATTTTGATATGTTAATTTCAAGATTTTGTCATAATCTGCCTTGCAGTTCTTGAAGCCAGGATATACAGCTGCGGAAACAGTAAACCACTCATACTTATCACTGGCATTATTGTATATGAATGTGTCATTGTCTTCATTGACTGGGCAACCAACTCTGTCTTTTTTTCACCCCAAAATGATAAAGTGTGGTGTGCATGCAGTTCTTTCACAAAATCTGACTGATCAACATTATAAACAGCAGTTGTGGGAATAACAGGAAGTTTCATCTTTACATCAGCTATGAATTTCTCTATAGCATTGTCTATCACTGGCAACTGAACTACATGTTTATGTGATGTAAACTGGGTAATTTTGTGGCTTCCTATTCTGTACAATTTCTTGAACCTGATTAGCCAGCTCGACAAAGCCTGGAAATTAACAATGTTCATATCAGTTGCAATTTGGAGGTCCTAGTCTCTTAGATCTACATTGGTAATGGTGCATGTCCTCTCATGAGCAATTCTAAATCTTTTGAACTGTTTTTCATTCAGATGGTTTTGGGTTTCCATTTGATGCCTTCTTACTTCATGTAACTCATTCTTTCATCTGTATGGCTGACGCTCCAATTTTATGAAACAAAAACAATTTTTCACACTGTGTTCATTTAACCAATATTTCACTGCCTTTTCTTTGTCACTGAAAGCTGTTGCAATACCGGTACATGTTTTGTTTAGTATTGGAAGGTACTCTTCTTCAGAACTGCTACTGGCACAACAGACACTGTCTAAACCACAATTCATGGAATCATCACAGTTATTTCCTATTTATTCTAATGTATCCACAATTTCAAATGAACTGTAGATATTATTCAAATGAATGTCAAAGGAATCAAATAACAAATGACACGTATGTATGTCCTCAGTGGTAGTGATTTTGGCTGGGAACCACAGTCTTCATATTTCATCTTTGCTAAATTGTGAACATTAATCGCATTCCACATTACTGTGAAACTGGAAGAAAGAAAAGGTATTATTAGCAGGCATGCCTTACAAAAGCACAATAAATATTAATTCAGCTTTATCTGTATTGTCAATTCTTACCACTACATGCAAAAAGCAACTGATAATTTGTAATATATGTTGGGAGGCTAATTTTAGGAAATTGTGTGTGTGTGTGTGTGTGTGTGTGTGTGTGTGTGTGTGTGTGTGCATGTGTGTGTGTGTGTGGGCATGCACATGTGCCTAGCTGTGCATGCACATCTGCCACTGGAGCTGGCTGTGCATCTTCCTGAAGGGTGCACACTTACTAAATGTGCTGCTCTTCTTAGAATATTCCCTATTTTCTCTATCAATCCTATCTGGTTCTGAACGCAGACTGGTACTCAAGTACTGGTCAAAGAGGTGTTTTGTTGTCTACTTTCTTTGTTGATGGATTACATTTCCTGAGGATTCTTCCATTGAATCTCAGTCTGGCATCTGCCTTATGCATAATTAGTTTTATTTGGTATTTCCACCTCAAATTGCTCTGTACACACACTCCTAGATATTTTATGGAAGTAACTGCTTCCAGTTATTTTCTGTAATTGCATAATCATACAATAAATGGTCTTTCTGTCTATGTATTCACAATACATTACTTTTGTTTCTGTTGAGGGTCAGTAGCCACTCCCTGCACCTAGTATCAATCATCTGCTGGTCTTCCTTTACTTCACTAAAATTTTATAAATGCTGCTTGGTGACAGTACATGGCCTCACTCCCTGCACCTAGTATCAATCATCTGCTGGTCTTCCTTCACTTCACTAAAATTTTATAAATGCTGCTTGGTGACAGTACATGGGCACATGGGCAGTGTGGGCAGTTATGGCAACACTCGGTAATGTGCAATAGCTGCAGGGACTGAGATAGGACTATGATAGTGACGTCTATTATGGCTGGCAGCTCATTCCCAGAACCTCTACCCTCTTGCCTGCTGCATATGTTGGTTCAGAGCATGTGGCTGTCAGTTGTCAGTGTGACATTAGCACACTGCACATAGGAATAAGGTTTTAAGAGTTTCAGAATACTTGGAGATGATTTGAAAATCTTGCCACGAGGGGTTCAGCAAAGAAATGGCAAAGGTATTAAGGACAGGGAGACACAAACAGTTAACCAACAATGAATAGGAGGGTATTCCTGAGACACACAACACACAATCACTGGGTAGGATAGTTAACTGGTGTAGGATTGTTAAGAATTATAGTTCTAGTGTTCACAATAAAAGTGTAATACATGGTGTGTGTGTGTGTGTAAAATGTAGCTGTGATAAGAGATGTGTGAAGAGTTAAACAGACAATGTGACTTCATGCAAATCATATATAATGAAACACTCCATCACACTCTGAAGAAAGACAGTACACTAATGTAAAGACAATGAAGGGCACTAGAGGCTGCTCAGCTTTTCTGTGAATTGAGGGCAGGGAATAACACAATTGAACAGCACAGTTGCAGGTACCTACTTTTCCATTTTAAGTACTGGTACTGACTATAAATCATGTCTCTAACTTTCACTTCTCTATTTCACCTTAATGGTTTGCTGACTGGGGGGGGAGGGGGAAGGTGGATGTACTGATAACAATAGATGCTTAGCTCAGGGGCTAAGCTGAAGAGCGAAATATGAACTTTCAAATGTGACACTCCACATGAGGGAGCAGAATCAGTGAGCTATGAAAATAACAGCATGAACCTCTGTTTGTACAACCTCCACAATGTGACAAAGAAACCATACACCCATTGCAGGTGTGCATACCAGACATTAAACATTGAATATAATAATAACCACATGAAGAAACAAGAGCTAGGGTGCAAGGTGGGACAAGATATCTGCTGATGTAAATACTTACCCATTCCAGAGTAAAGAAAGGCAGGAGGCTGACCTTGGCAACTTATCAAAGTGCAGAAGGGTGTCTACTCCCATTGCTTACAAATAACTGCATTACCTACATCCTGAATATTATACAAACATTCAGCAGAATGAAGATGTGAACAGCTGCAAAGTGAGATGAAGTGCACCATAGCCAACGTATTAGAAACAGTGCCACTTCTGTTAATGGGATGTCATACCATGGGAGGAACCAAAGATCTAGCTTAGTAACACTTGATGTGCTAGTAGTCGCAGAATCATATACAATAGAACAAGTTAAAGAGGTTAACAAGATTACATTCCCAAATTTGGGCTCACTGCTGATGCAATGACAGCAAGGATGACAGAGTACATGATGAATCATAACAGGAAAACAGAAACTGAAGGACTGTTACAACCTGCTGGAAAACACCATGGCTGTGTCAACTTCTGTAAGTTACCAGGTCATGGAGGATTAGTTTTCATTTTGTGACTGAAGATCATCGACAGCTCAAAAAAATTAGAGATTATCATGCCTAATCTCATGATCGCAGGGCATAAGGGTGCTTAGAACAGGTCATACCTAGAGGGTGTGAGAGTAAAAGATTTCTCTGCTTCATTGCACACTTTAGGGTGTGAGGGTTGACTTGCAATGGTTCCATGAAACCACAGATGGAAATAGCACTGGTTTTCCACAATAATGCTTCATTATATTGAAATGCATAGTTACAAATTGGTCTGCCAACTGTATTTCAGTATTTACTGGGGATGTCAGACATGTAATTTGGTATGGCCCTTCATAGGGTGGGGAAAATTTATTTGTTTTCCCTTTTCTGATCATCGTATTCCATAACAAGACCCGATCACATGGTGGATACTTGAGCAGCACTGCTGCTCTACTATCTCTCTGATCTTGTCTCACAGTTACTTTTGAGTTACTCTGATGTACTTTTCATCAAAACATTTTAAGTCATTGGACTAAACTCTTCATTTCACCCAAATCAACACCCAGAAAGAATTTAACTCAAAGAGAGAACTTGCGGTGTCCATATCTTACTTTTCAAGATGCGTCCCCACTAAATCGTGAATTGTACTGTTATAAGCAGACAAAATGTATGGCAAATACATATATACAGATATTATATATTAAGTAGAATATCTTTGGCTTCCCCATGACACCCATGCCTCCATCTTTGCTACCCTCCCTGTTTACCTTCCCCTGTTGCTTCATAACCTGGGTTGTGAGCAACTGAATCCTCTTTCCCTTCTTCCCCTTTTTTCCCCTCTCTCCTCCCTGAAAAAGGAACAAAGTTCCAAAAGCTAGGATATGTAAATTTTCTGTTCTGTTTTGTGTATCTATCGGCTGGACTGAGCTGAGGTAAGTACTGGCCAGCCCCTCTATCTCTTTGTTAATATTTGTTTCATATCTTTATATGAGATTTTCCATTAATCATACAGTATATTTTTATATAAGTACAAGGAGGAAATATTTAAGATGCCTAGTCTCTTGAAGCAGTTTCTTCATGTTCCAGAAGTCTTTCTTTTTAATATGATTCTGACAGCTTTCTTTTTTTTTAATGTGAACACCCATGAGAATAGCATCAGGACTTACAAAAGGCAACACTAAGAGTGTGACTGAGGCTACTGCCACTGTCTCTGCTGTCGTTTTGGTAACTGGAACCAATACAAAATAGCATGAAAAATGCTTAACAATGACAGAATATACTTGTTTACCTGCAGAATGGGTCCCATAATGTTGAACACAACAATCTCAAATTACTCAAAGGCTTCAGGCAAGGTTTGCAACAGGAATTGTGGCCTGATCTACAAAACTTTCACGATAACATAACCATTCAATATGTTCTTCAAATGTTTGTGAAAAGACAATGATACTGTCTAAGTAAGCCAGACATGTGGTTTGTTTCAAACCCCTTAACAATAACTCTGCAAACTACTAAAATGCAGTGGGTGCTTTCCTCAAAGCAAATAGCATTCTAAGAAATTCATACAACTCTGAGAGTCCTAAAAATGCTGTTATATGCCTGTCTTGAGGCACAACAGGAAATTAAGGATATTATCATTTCATACACTTTATACACTGCTTGATATAGCACATAAGTGATAGTTTTCTTACCATTAACAGGGTTTCTGGGCAAAATTATTATAGATGGGTCCCAGGGGCTAGATGATAGCTGAATGATTCTGGAGGTGATAGGGCACTTGATACCATTTTTGCACTGTCAGACCAACATTCCCAGTGAAAATTTCATGGTATGTCCTGTGTTTGGCAAGTATTACCTCTCCTCAGAAAGTCATGCAGATTCTTCCAGCATCACATACAAATATAAGAGGGTTGAATGAAAAGTAACGCCTCCACTTTCATTAATTGGGTTTGGATGGGAATATTTTAATAAATCAAATTGAGAAATAATCCTTAGAATGTGATCTTTAATTACCAATATTCACTTTTCCAAATAATCACCAGCCAATTGGATACATTTCTGCCAACGATGAACAAGTTTTCTGAAGCTGTCAATGAAGAAGTCGACACTCTGTTTCTGCAACCACAGTCTCACAGTTCTCTCAGCGTTTTCATCAGAAGCACAATGATGTCCCCCCCAGATTGTCTTTCATTATCAGGAACAGATGGAAGTCAGACAGTGCTAAATCTGAACTGTATCAAGTGTGTACGGTGGTGAGATTCAGTCTCTGAAATTCTGCTGGGGTGGCATGTGAAGTGTGTGGTTTGCCAAGCAAAGCAATAATGTGACCCAGATGTTCTTGTGAAATGCCAATAGTACTTACAATTTCTGAGTGATATGATGATTGTCCTGAATCAATGAGTAAACATGTTGCTTGTGAAACTCAGTGGTTGCTGTCACAGGATGTCCAACTCTTTGTTTGTCATGCAGGTCAGATGTTCCCGCTTCAACATCTTTAAACTTACTTACTCAATGACACACAGTACTCACATCAACACAATCACCATAAACTGCTTTCATTCTCTTGATGAATGTCCTTTGGGGTGACACCTTCTGCTGTCAAGAATTCAGTGACTGCACATTGCTTAAATCGCATTGACCGACCATCTGCGGAGGGTTCCATACTTTACACTGTAACAACACAACCATTCAATGCTAAGGCTTCCTGCCAACTGGAGCTGTAGAGAAGAGGCTACAGAACAAGCCAGTACCTGCCGCATACCAATGCTGCCAACTGTTGAAGAAGGTGGAGTCATTACTTTTCAGTCAACCCTACTAGAAGTCTTTGATTTGATACTGATAAATGTGACAGTTTTCTTGCATGCAATTTTTATGATGTTACCTGCCTGTATAAACTTCCCCATGGGTAATGACTTCTGCTTCCTATTCTTTTGAAATTTTTTAAAGGGCTTCATATTCACCATTGTCTGTAGAGATTGTTTATGTCATAATTGCAATTTTAGCATTAAGGCTGGTGGTACTGGAAATGATTTTGGTTCAACACATTTCAAACTTCAAAATCCTTTGAGATATATGCATTAATCATCAGAACTGAGGCTTTTCACTGTAAAAAATACAGCAGCATTGAAAGGGCATGAAGGTCTCAACATCATAAAATAAAGTAAATTATGCGAAATATTGCCAGTGTTCACATTCTTACATAAACTGCAGTAAATTCATTTTATTACACACTGTTTACAGTGAAAAGGCTCGGTTCTGACAATTATATGTACACATGTCAGAAGATTTTAAAGTCTGACATGCGTTGAAACACAGCCTTTTACTGTGCCATTTCATAATGGCCTTAAGCTAAAACTGCAATTGTGAAATAAACAAGCTCTACAGTCAATGGCAAATATGATGTTCTACAAAAAATTCAAAATTACTGTGACACCTGTAATGGAGCTGTTTTTTTCTTTCCCCTCATAATGTAATAATTTCAAGTGGAACAAATATATTTCAAGGAAGACGCAATACATAAAAGTCACAGATCTAGTAAACAGAGTAAGATGTGTGTACACTTTAACAGTCAAATCATAACTGCGTCCAAGTCTAGCGGCTGCTGGCTGGCTGGCCGCTTAGGTGACGCTGCTGCTGCATGGCTGGCAGGCAGTGCCGCATGTAGAGGATGCACGTAACTGTGCGGCAGCACTTTGAAAGATCGGCAAGTCACAACACTTTTCGCCCTTTTGAATTTTTTGCACAGATCTTGATGGAGGTGACCTGTAGATTGCTAACGTCCATAGATGTTGTTTGACTGGCCATAAAGTCTCGAGGAGGAGGCTTCCCGTACGGACGGAAGTGTCCCCAATGATAATGGGTCGAGATGACAGGAGACGTGGGGGTCAAATCTGCTGGGGCCCCGTGCACCAATCTGTCCATTGCGGCAAGTCCGGTTGTTATAACAGGAGACATGGACGATGTGTCGGCGTCCGTAGGAGAAGGAGGCGAGTAGAGTTGCTCCGACAGATGATGGTCATCTCGTTCTTGCATGGGCACGTCTCCTGGTGGCGTCAGTTCTTGTGCTCACTCCGATATGATGGTGAGAGGACTGTGTTGTGAGTAATGAGAGATTCCAGTATCCCAAGCATCAGGTAGAGCCGAAGGTGGTGTAGCGCCATCCAGAACATGCATTGCCAGCACACGAGGCCAAAGCTGGTCCGAATGACGCTCTGCGACACCCGTGTCCGTCTGGATTTCACACAGGCATTGGCCACGGTGTCGTAAGATGCAGCCAGGACTCCATTTTGGTCGCCTGCCATATCCCTGTACCCGTACAAGGTCGTCAGCGGTGAACCGGCCAAGTGAAGGCACCCGTGGCCGTGAGGGGGAAGGCCGCAGAAGATGAAGTAGCATGCGGTGCTGTCGGCCATGTAAGAGCTCAGCCGGGCTGTGGTCACCCATGGGGGTGAAATGGTAAGAAGCCAGAAACTGGAGAAGCGCATCATCAGCAGAAGAAGTCAGGAGTTTCCTCATCTGAGCCTTAAATGTGCGGACCAGTCATTCAGCCTCACCGTTGGACTGTGGATGGAACGGAGGGGCCGTGACATCCATGTCGCCGTGACGGGCACAAAAATCCGCAAAATCGGAAGAGGCAAATTGCGGACCATTATCATTAACAAGAGTAGAGGGAAGGCCTTCCAAAGAGAAAATGCGAGCTAGAGCATTGGTGGTTGCCGCAGTGGTAGGCAACGTTAGAGGAAAGTTAGAGTAGGCATCAATAACGAGAAGCCAATAAGTACCTTAAAAAAGGTTCCGTGAAGTCAGCATGAATGCGCTCCCAGGGCTTCTCAGGTGAAGGCCACGGTGACAAAGATGACTTTGGGGCAGCGGCCTGTGACGCACAAGGGCCGCAGGCACCAACCATGTGTGCGAATTCAGAGTCGATGCCGGGCCAGTACACATGACAGCGTTCCAGAGATTTTGTGTGAGAGACACCCCAGTGCCATTGGTGAAGGAGGCATAAGACCAAAGCAGGCAAAGATGAAGGTACCACAACATGTGGCGAAGCATTGTCGGTGGAAAGGTGGATAACACAATCCCTAGCCGTGAGGCGGTAACGCAAAGCGTAGTAGTTCCACGACATATCAGAAGTCCTAGCAGACGGACGATCTGGCCAACCCTTCCGAATACAGCATAAAACCCGGTAGAGGGTAGGGTCAGAACCCGTAGCAGCCGCCAGCCGGTCCTTGGTGATGGGGAACCTGTCCACAACCCGCTGCTTGGCAACATCCAGGTGGAAACACAAAAGTTCGTCCCTATCGAATGCCAGATCAGGACCCATGGGAAGGCGAGACAGTGCATCAGCATTCACAAGTTGAGCTGTTGGCCAGAAATGAATCTCATAATTGAAACGAGACAAGTAAAGAGCCCAATGCTGGAGGCGGTGTGCAGCCTTGTCGGGAAGTGACGTTGATGGATGAAACAAGGAAACAAGTGGTTTTTGATCTGTAACAAGATGAAATTTGGATCCATAGAGAAAAACACCAAACTTATGAAGAGCATAAATAATGGCCAAAGCTTCTTTTTCAATTTGAGAATACTTTTGTTGGGCATCCGTGAGTGTTTTGGAGGCATAAGCAATGGGTAGTTCAGAACTGTCAGAAAAACGGTGCACAAGGACTGCACTGACCCCATATTGAGAGGCATCCATGGCAAGAACAAGATGTTGGCCAGGTTGATAAGTAGCCAGGCATGGGGCCTGTTTCGGCATAGTCTTCAATTTCTGGAAAGCCACATCGCATGACGCGGACCAGTGAAAAGGCACGTTTTTATGCAACAGGCGATGCAACGGCTGAGCCACCGAAGCAGCAGACGGTAAAAACTTGTGATAGTATGCTATTTTCCCCATGAAGGCTGGCAGTTCCTTAACAGATGTAGGGCGAGGAAGGGCATTGATTGCAGCGACAGTTTGCTGAAGCGGACGAATTCCATCCCGAGAGAGTTGAAACCCCAAGTACGTGATAGATGCCTGAAAAAAATTTGATTTCTGAAGATAACACTTAAGACCGGCAGTCTGTAAGACATGAAAAAGTGTGCAGAGATTTTGAAGATGTTCATCAGTGGTGGAGCCAGTGACAACCATGTCATCCTGGTAATTTATACACCCAGGGACAGTCAGCAATAATTGTTCCAAGAATCGCTGAAAGAGAGCAGGGGTGCTGGCAACCACGAATGGCAATCGTTGGTATTGACTGATAGCAGTGAGACGATCCAGCTCCCATTTGACCTGATCGCGAAGGGCCACAGGAATGGGCCAAGCCTGAAAAAACTTAGGCTGAGCAGTGGGTTTGAGTGTGACATGAGCTTCAAAGTCGTTTGCACGGCCTAACCCAGGAGAGAAAAGGGATGAAAATGTCATCGACAAGGAATCCAATTGAGCATAAGGAATAGCATCAGAGACAATATTGACAGAGTCATCTATGGAGAACCCAAAAATGCGAAAGGCATCGAAACCAAAAAGATTTTCCGCTTTACTATGGTCGACCACAAATATGGGAACAGTGCAAACGACAGATTTGTAAGATACCTCAGCATCAAATTGTCCCAAGAGAGAAATCTTCTGTTTATTGTAAGTCCGTAATTGCCTAGTGACAGGTGACAGGATTGGAGAACCCAACTGAAGATACATCTGAGAATTGATGATAGTGGCAGCAGAACCAGTATCCACCTGCATGCAAACATCTCAACCAAGTATTTGGACAGTGAGGAATAACTTCCCTGAAAGGGAAGAAGTACAATTGACAGACAACACAGAATCAGAATCAGCATCATGTTCATGAACATCATGTATGCAGTCGGATTTGCAAACGAATGACACATGACCCTTTTTGTTGCATTTGTGACACATGGCCCAATGTTGTGGACAATCTTCTCGTGAATGTTTCGTTAAACACCGTGGACATGAAGGAAGTTTCCTTGGGTTTTGCTGCAGTTTCTTAGAGGTTTGTTTATGGTTAGGCCGAGGCTGCACTTGGGAGCATACTGTGGCCATGTCGGCCAGCGGGGACACGCCACATGCTTCGTCAACATCGCACAGAGGTTGAATTTCCCCGACGTCGCCCCATGCCTCTATTTGTGCTCCAGTGGTGCGAGAAATTTCAAAAGACTGAGCGATGTACAGGACTTCATCTAGAGTTGGATTTGCCAACTGAAGGACACGTTGCCTAACTTCTTTGTCGCGCGCCGATCGGATAATAGCATCCCATACCATGGAATTGGCGTAGGATTCTTTGTGAACTTCAGTAACAAATTGACACTTTCTACTGAGCCTTGAAGTTCAGCAGCCCAAGCGCGATAGGATTGATTTGGTTGTTTTTGAAAACAATAAAAGGCAACACGAGAGGCTCCCACATGCGTTTGCTTTTGAAAGTAGACGGACAGAATTGAGCACATTTCAGCACAGGACAAAGACGCAGGACCTTTCAAAGGAGCCAATTGCGACAACAACCAATACATTTGAGGTGAAATCTATGAAAGGAACAGAGACTCACATGTTTGTTCATCCACGACATGAAATGCCAAGAAGTGCTGTCAAAGACGTTTTTCGTAATCAGACCAGTTTTCCGTCATCTCGTCGTAAGGAGGAAAAGTATGTAGAGACAACGATGAGAGACGCCCCGCATTTGATGCCGCGATGAAATCAGGAATCGCATTACTGAGAAGCGTTTGGTGTTCTATGACACCTTGCTATAGTTGCTCTAAAGTAGCCATGGAAACATGTGGGTCAACGATGGAAAAGAAAAATCACTACCTCATCGCCAATTGTAATAACTTCAAGTTGAACAAATATATTTCAAGGAAGACACAATATATGAAAGTCACAGATCAAGTAAACAGAGTAAGATGTGTGTACACTTTAACAGTCAAATCATAACTGAGTCCAAGTCTAGCGGCCGCTGGTTGGCTGGCCACTTAGGTGGCACTGCTGCTGCATGGCTGGCAGACAGCAGCACATGTAGAGGACGCGCGTAACTGGGCGGCAGCACTTTGAAAGGTCGGCGAGTCGCAATACATAAAGTATTGAAGAATCCAGAATCTGATACACTATAATTTAAAACATGATCCCAAGAGATCCAAACCACCCATAACCTTTTCTCCAGGAGTGTTAGTTCTGCAAGGTTCGCAGGAGAGCTTCTGTGAAGGTTGGAAGGTAGAGATGAGATACTGGTGGAGGTAAAGCTGTGAGGTCATGTCATAAGTCATGCATGGGTAGCTCAGATGGCAGAGTGCTTGCCCGTGAAAGGCACACAGTTTTAATCAAAACCACATGTTATATAATTTTATAAAATGCACAATAAATGTACATTGATAAAGCATGCAAGCATACATTAATATAAAATTAACTGTTTTATGAGAATCATGATTATTTTATCATTGCTATTATACTTAACAGTTTTGTTCATTCATGAAATAAGGGATATTCAGATTCAGTATTACAATCATACTTATTGTTTTCATATTCATTCAAAAAGATGATATTAATAAAAAATACTTTTGTCTATGATATGTTAATTAACTGTTTATCTTAGGTTAAAAACTCAAAAGAAGAATCTCTACAAATTTCTAAAAAAAACTACAAGGGCAAGTTCATTCACGTAGGAATGAATTCTCTTCGCAGCTCCAGTGAAGAAGACCTCATCAATGAAACACGAAACTTAATTTGAGCAGCAAGAAGCTTATACAGAACTTCAAACATTGTTATCAGTGGTATAATATACAGCAGGTCAGTAAGTTATAAATATGTAAACAGGATAAATAGTAATATCAGGGAGCATTGCAATGATCATGGAGCAATATTTATAGACCCAAACAAGTTCTTGTGTAACAAATGCCTGGGGATGGATCGCCTTCATCTAAACAGTCTAGGCTCCAAATTGCTTAGTAAAATGTTTATTGATGTATGCCACATCTTAAAAAGTACTAAAAAGGGAAATGAATAAACAGAGAGGGGGATGCAAAATTACATGTGAGCAAAGAAAACCTAATAATATCAAAATGCTTACCAAATGAAAATCTACCCACGGTAATAAATAAACCTGGAACCATGTATATTATGCATTATAATATAAATGGTTTAAATTCTAGCTCCTCGAATAACACACGTAAAATAGATGAATTGCAAATATTTCTGTCTGAATGCAAATTTGTAAAAATTGTATGTCTGAAGGAACATTGGTTGATGAAAGACACTCTAAAATTTCTAAATAAAATCCAAAACATCACCCTAGCTGCTAGCTACTGCAGACAAAATAAATCACATGGAGGCTCATGCATACTTGTTCATTCTAACATAACGTTTAAAATAAGGAATGACTTTGATCATTTGAATGAGAAATGTAGCTTTGAAAGTTGCTGTGCAGAACTTGTACATCTAGGTATTATTGTAATTTAAATTTACAGAATCCTGGGAAATCAAATAATGAACCAGTTCCTATACAAATTAGAAAATATGCTCGAAAGCCTAATTAAAGAACAAAATAAAAAATTAGTAATAGAAGCTGACTTCAACATCAGTGTCTTTAAGTGAATGCCATGAAGCTGACAAATTCACTGATCTAATAAAAAAATTCGGCTTCAAACTAAACTTCTTAGAGTACACCAGAGAAAATGTCCAGTCAGCAACCAGCATTGATAATATTTTGACAAATTATGTGTTTGAAGACGTTCATAAATTTTGCTTAGATATACGAATGTCTGATCATAAAGCACTGTTTATTGAACTGGAAAAAACAAACACAGAAACCTCACCTAAAAATAAGCCTAAGTACTTTAAAAGAAATTTCAACTCAAATTTAACTGTATTCCAGGACAGATTAAAAGAGAGAGACTGGCAATGTAACAGTAACAAGTCAATTAATGAAAACTTTCAAAAATTCCTAATCAGCTTCCTCCTTGTATTCAATGAAACCTTTCCACCTAAGTGTGCCAACACCAAAGTGACAAATAAAATAACTTGGACAACAGAAGGAATAAAAATTTCTAGCGCTAGGAAGCAGCAGCTGCACAAAGAGATGAAATATAACATAGGTCTAGCTTTTATTGAATATGTGAAGCATTATAAAAATGTTTGCAAAAATGTTGTAAAGGCTTCAAAACAAATGTCTAACAGTGAACTAATCTCAAATCATAAGAATAAATCAAAAGCAGTGTGGTCTGTTGTTAAATCAGAATTGGGCATTAAAGTTGGCAGCCATGAAATTTGTAAAATAAAGCATGAAAACACCACCATTGTAAATCCTGCTCAAATATCAGAACACTTCAATGAATTTTTTATCAATGTGACGAAATCAAATGTCAATGTTACAAATTTCAATAAAAATGTATGTCCATATGGGCTTGATCGAAAAAATATATCTCCCTCAAAATTTAGAAATATTACAATGAAAGAAATAGAAGACATTATCACTAAAAAATAAAAATTCGGTGGGTTGGGATGGGATACCTTCAAAAGTAATTAAATCAGTGTACAAAATAGTAAGTCCTACACTAGTTGAATTAATCAACAAATCATTTGAAGAAGGTTGTTTTCCAGAATCGTTAAAATATGTGGAAATAAAACCACTTTTTAAGATAGGGTCAAGAGAAGATACGGGAAATTATCGTCCTATCTCCCTCCTTCCAGTGCTGTAAAAAATTTTCGAGAAAGTAGCTGCTATCCAAATCCAAAACTTTATGGTATCACTGGGGATTATTTTGTGCAATCAATTTGGCTTCCAGCAACGGAAAAATACAACAGATGCCATAAATAATTTCATAGAAAAAATTAGCACAGTTGTAGACAAAAAAGTAAAGTAGCCGGAATTTTCTGCGACCTGACAAAGGCTTTCGATTCCATAAATCATTCCTTGCTAATCCACAAACTAGAAAAATATGGAATTAAGTGTGCAGTACTTCAATGGCTTACTTCTTACTTATCTAATAGAAAACAAAGAACAATCACCTCTTAAAATTGAGTAAACTACCATTCAAACTGGAAAACTATAACACAGGATGTCCCGCAATGTTCGATCCTCGGTCCAATTCTCTTTCTATTGTATGTCAATGACTTATTATTAAGCATAAATTCACCATCTGTTCTGATTACTGATGACATGTCTGTCTTGATAGAAAGCGAAGAAACAAAAACGATTCCTGATAGAGTCACTGGTACATTAGACTGGCTAGAGTCATGATTCCAGTTAAATGGTCTGAAGCTTAACATATCAAAAACAAACTTGATTGAATTCAGAACCAAGTAGTCAAGAGCCCATGAAATTAGTATAAATCATAAAAGTGAAGAATTAACAGAAGTGCATTCTGCCAAATTTCTAGGTCTACACCTCAATAAGAATTTAAACTGGAACACACATTGAGTACCTGCGCAGGAAACTGGGTAGCTTTGCATATGCCATGCATATATTATCAAGTGCTACTAACATGTCCACTCGCAGAGTATCATATCTAAGTTACTTTGAATCAGTGATAAGATATGGCATTATTTTATGTGGGAGCTCCAGAAGAAAATTATCAGAAATATGTGCACTGTACACCAAAGAGAATCATGTCGTCCATTATTACAGAAACTAAAAATTTTGACTGTCCCCTCCCTATACATATACGAGCTAATGATATTTTTACACAACAAACTGGAATTGTTCATTAGAAACCAATTTGATAATCCATACAGATTAGATTAGATTGGTTTTTCATTCCATAGATCCATGCTGAGAAGATCCTTGTAGAAAAAAGCTGAAATAACAATACTAATAGTATGAATATATACAATACATCATTTGTTTCTATTAAAAAATTCATCAATGGAGTAAAAGGAGTTGGCCACTAGTAAGTCTTTCAGGCTCCTTTTAAACTGATCTTTATTTGTAACTAAATTTTTTATGTTTACTGGCAAATTATTGAAGATGAGTGTTCCTGAGTAGTGGACCCCTTTTTGAACTAAAGTAAGTGCCTTAAGTCCTTGTGCAGATCATTTTTGTTCTTGGTATTGTATGTATGAACTGAGCTGTTTGTTGGAAAAAGAGATATGTTATTTAGGACAAATTTCATTAAGGAGTAAATATACTGAGAGGCAGTAGTTAGTATACCCAGTTCTTTGAAGATGTTTCTACAGGACGTCTGTGAATTTACTCCACAAATAATACGTATTACACGCTTTTGTACTCTGAAAGATTTTGTTTGACTTGAAGAGTTAATATTATACCATATGAAATTATGGAATGAAAGTAGGCAAAGTATGCAAACTTTTTCATTTTTATGTCACCTATGTCTGCTAACACTCAAATTGCAAATACAGATTTGTTAAGGAATTTCTGCAGTTCTGTGGTGTGCTCCTCCCAACTGAATTTATTATCAAGTTGTAATCCCAGGCATTTAAGACTGTCAACCTCTTCTATCTGCTCTTCTTCATACTTTATGCATATGCTGGGTGTAAACCTCTTGCAGGTTCTGAATTGCATATAGTGAGTCTTTTCGAAGTTTAATGTCAGTGAGTTGGCTTTAAACCATTTATTAATATCCATGAAAATATCATAAGCAGCTCTTTCTAGAACTACACTTGACACACTATTTATTGCAATACTTGTGTCATCTGCAAACAAAACGAACTCTGCTTCTGGAGGTGTCACTGATGAGAGATCATTAATGTACACAAGAAAAAGCAATGGCCCTAAGATGGATCCTTGTGGGACACCACATGTAATTTCTTCCCATTCTGATGATAACTGATGACTTAATTCACTAGTCCCTTGCACTGACACCCTTTTTTTCCTGTTAGTGAGGTAGGACTTGAACCATTTTGCAGCACTGCCCATGACACCATAGAATTCTAACTTATTTCAAAGGATATTGTGGTTCGCACAATCGAATGCCTTTGACAAATCACAGAAAATACCTGCTGTTTGTAACTTGTTATTTAATGAATTAAGTACATTTTCACTGTAGGTGTAAATAGCCTTCTCGATATCAGAACCCTTCAGAAATCCAAACTGTTTTCTTGATAATATGTTATTTGTGGTCAGACAGTTGAGAAGCTGCCTGTACATAACTTTTTCTAAAATTTTTGAGAATGCTGGCAAAAGTGCAATCGGTCTGTAGTTTGATGGTATCTCTTTATCCCCTTTCTTGAATAGAGGCTTAACATCTGCATATTTACCAGTGGTCACTTGATGTTCAGAGAGGCAGATTATGTAAATTTGGTTAGATGAATTCATTTCATCGATACAAATGAGTAGTTCATCAACTTTATTTCTCAGTCCCGGAATGTTCTGGTGTAATAAAGATAACTGAATCTGCATACTAATGGGATTATAACTGCTTTGGCGAAGATGAACTGGCTGTTTCTGATTACTTTCTGTTAAAAATTGTTCAAATGGAGGCTGTATGCTAAAATCTGACTCCTGTGCATCTGTTTTCTCAAACTGAGTGTGTCTGCCAATCACTCTTAAAACTTGATTTCTTTCCCCCTTCCCTATCCTAAAAAAGGCATTCCTCTGACACCTGTAACCACTGGTATTTTAACACTTGTGACAGTGTCCCCCCTTAAGTTTTCTGCAATCAACCCAGACAGTTTTCCCTTCCCTTTCCTATTGAGTTGAAGGCCATGCCTAGTGTAGTCCCACCTATCGGTAACATCAACAGGAATCAAACCAATATGGCACCCTATATCCGTCCTAAGCAGCCACTTCAACTCCAAGTTCACCCTCCCTATGGAAGAGTTCAAATGAGGCCGATCATGGCGTCTCATCAAAGACACAAATCCCACACTTGTATGTTTCATTGCTGATGCTATCTTCACCAGGTCACTCTCTATGGAATATTCAGAGTCTCTGTCAATGCTATTTCCCGGGCCACCTACTATAACCACGGCATCCTCCTTTGTGAAATCCTTGCATAAAGAACCTACATCCTCTGTTACCTGACCCAGATCTGCACTACGCTTGAAAAAGTTTGTGCCCTGGTACTCTGGACCTAGATTTTCCTGCAGTAGGTGGCCAACACCTCTACCATGGGAACTACCTAACAAAAGAACTTTCTTTCTCTTTACAAATTTCCCTACATTTTTCAAGTCCTTGAAAGCTTGTTGTGCCCTTTCTACAGCTTCAGCTACATGAGGCTCATCCAATTCTGACTGACGCAACAGGTCAAATCTATTTTCAAGATTTATGACAGTACAAGGAATAAAGATAATTTTATGCTTCCTGCCCATAGATTGAAATTATATGCTCAGTCCCCACAATATATGGGCATGAAAGTCTACAACAAACTTAAAGGCAAAAACATTCTAAACATGTAGTTCCATATAATACTAAAAAAGAAGTTACATGAAATTCTTATACACAAATGTTATTACTCATTAGAAGAGTTAATGGAAGATGAACTGATAATTTGAGCAGAATCCAACTGCAAATTAGCATTATATATATATATATATATGCTTCCTACTCTGGACCTAGATTTTCCTGCAGTAGGTGGCCAACACCTCTACCATGGGAACTACCTAACAACAGAACTTTCTTTCTCTTTACATTTTTCAATAAAACCCACATCCTTTCGTCTTTCCCTCTCCTTCCCGCTTTCCTGATGAGGCAACAGTTTGTTGCGAAAGCTTGAATTTTGTGTGTATGTTTGTGTTTGTTTGTGTGTCTATCGACGTGCCAGTGCTTTCGTTTGGTAAGTCACATCATCTTTGTTTTTATATATATATATAATTGTCCATTATGAAGAAAGATATTTACCTATGCTGGAGAAGAAGAAAATATAGATACTGCTACATAGACTAAATATAGTTTTAAAAATTAATATTAGATTCTAGTTTGTAATTTTTGGCATGTCTCCTGTACCATAATCACATGATTTGTAAGTGTATGTTATGAGACAAATAAATCACAATTCACACTGATTACATCAAATGCGGCACATACCTATTTTTGTATGTAAAATTTCCATATCTTTGTATTTGTCAACTGTTGAGTCAGTTATGGATTAGTAAGCTGCAAGTTCATGAGTTATGGTACGACCTGTTGTGCTGAGTACCCATTTAGTTTTGGCTGGAAAAGATTTTGTTAATATTTGTATTCCAATGTAAGTTTAATTTGTGTTAAATAAAGAAAATAAATCAAGTGATGAAGAAACAGGCACAATCAGTGTCCAAACTGAATTAGTCAGCCTGATCAGAAGTACCAGACATGAGCATTGTTATTTGCAGCAAGATAGAATGCTTTACAAGCAAGATTTTCTTCAAGGAACAGAAAGAAAAGGTAATGAGCGCCATTATTTCTCACCTAGTTATCAGCTGCACATGCATGTAAGCTAAAAAGGTATATCCGTTTTGAACTTTATTTTTCCAATTATTTGTTTGACATTAGACAGGGGTGTCTCAACCTCTACTATGAGAACTTAATCTTTTGGAATTTCTTTCCTCCAACTGAAGGTTGCAACTATTACCTTATACTGGGCAGTATAGGTAGCTACACATGAAATTTCAACCCTTAATCTCAGAACTACCTAAACACACTGGGACACACATTCTCCTATTTATGGTCTCAGTCTTGCAAAGGCCCTGTTCCACATGAGCTTGGTGTCAATTTAGAACTTCATTCTGGGTGAGTGAGTCAACCATGAAGATAATTATAATATGTGGTGTCTGGTCTTTTGGACATGTCCAAAAGAACAGACAACTCATCTGAAAGAACAGGCACCACATATATAATTAATTAAGCTGCTGACAGCCAATGATCCCTTAGTGCATGGGCATGAGATACAGTGAGTAATCAGGCTAATGAGCAGGGACACTGCATCAGTAGTGCGTGGTATAGGTTTAGAATTTGGGTCTGATGGGAGGCACAGTTTGTAGTGGTGGTGACCACTGTGTCTGGCTGGCATAGTGGTCAGTACAAGATGCATAGTAAGCAGCAGACCCAGGTTTGAATACTCATCCAGCACAAATTTTCAACTTGCCCCACTAAGATAAATCAATGGCCATTGGGAGCTAGTGCCCTTAATTCCTTTGTGCCAGGAAGATAATGCTCTCAAGCTCTTCAATTTTGGCTGTCACAGAGAGAATTCTTACAGCAATTCCACAAACCATTGCAGGAATGCTTGCTTTTTACACCAAGATACGTGGTTCAGTAGAAACTTGGGAATTAAGGCCTTTTTTCTTGAGTTTGTCAAGACTGTGTAGTGCTGTCACTGCCAAAACAGTGAATTGCTTCACTGAATTGGGGCGTTTAACACCTATAGTCAATAACAACCTGAAAATGGCACAGGAGATCAATCCCCAGGATGACATCAAAATCCTGCCTCCTTTTCCTTAATGCTTCCATCTCAAACTCATATTTTTTCCCTGCAGTTGTTAGTTTCACATGGCAAGTTCCCATAGCTTAATTATTTCTGCCCCTAACCCACCAATGCAGCAGGAAGGAGGCTTTAACATCTATTCATCACCAGGGGGTAAAAACACTATGCTCACTTGAGAGCCTGTATCAATCAAGATTATACACTCCTTTTATGAATTTTCTGAAGGACAATAACATTTGTAATCTCTTTCAATTAACAAAGTTCATTGTTCCTAATGGGGGTGCAGAGGGGTGACTATACTTGCCTCCCCCCCCCCTCCCCCCACCCCTGCCCCACCCCTCTCCCAGCCATTTCCCTGATTTGGTCCCACACTACATTTGTAGTACTGGAATCAACACAAGATTATGTGAATACTGTTTGCAAATGCTATGAAATCTTCTCGCAGCCTGTGTATAAGCATGGACATTTGGTCCTGGTAATACCTCCCCTAATTTTGTATGTGTACCTCTCTGCTAACTCATTCACTGACACATCAAAGATTTCTGTATTTTGTAGTATATGTGCTGTCTCCACTCAGCATCACTCAAAAGCTTCAGGTGCACCACATTCAGCAGAAAGCCATCTGCTCATGAACAAAAATAATGAACATCAGAGACACTTCTGTAAGAAAGTAGGCACATTCTCTGTAGGTTTCCCTGAGAATGAAGGGTTAAAAGTAATGACAGGGAAGCTGCCCACTATGTTAGACTGTGTGTTGGCAGTGCTAGTCTCAGTTTCCTAGGCCCCTCAGGGGTAGCCTGAATTTTGAATCTTTTTTTGGCATAGATAATTGTTCCAGTGTCTGCTTGAACTTCTTCTCTATGTCACTATTCTTAAGAGTGAGTTTATACATCTGCTCTTGCAAAACCCTAATGGGGTCTTCACTATCACTTTCTGTTCCACACTCTAATTGTGAGTGTGCAGGAGGCATTGTTACAAATAATGGGATGAAAACTTAATAATGAATGAGAATATGATAAAGCAAGACAAAGAAACATTGTCCTCTGGAGGTCAACACCGTAAGAAGAAAAAAGTTCTCTGATTCTTCTCAGCTATTGTGTTTTTGTTGTCTTCCACTGGCATAGCAGTGACAGGATGATTGGGATGTGTAGCTAGCAACACTTACTTGTGGCGACAGCTTTGTGGCACTTAGTGGTGTCGTGCAGTGATGATCCCTGACCCTCAAAGAGACAGGGATACATTGGCTCTGTCAGTGTTGAAGTTTTAACCCTTGCAATTAAGGCTGGAGGCAGGATGCACTGCTGGCAGGGACATGGTGTGGCAGGGAGGTTGTGGTTGCATCTCAGTGTGGCTGATGCATGGGCTAGTACCTGGACCCAATCCACACAAGCACACTGGTGATAAACATGTGGCAGCCGCCTGGTCATCTATCAGCAGAGGAACGTGCATGGTGAGACAGGCAGAGGATCTATGCCCCACAGTGTCAACCAACAAAAACCAGACACAGGCAGGCCAAGCATAGGCCTACTCCATACCTGACCAATGACAACATGCATATGGTGGCCTCCAGCTTGAAAATATGTTAGTTCAAGGATCATAAGGTGGACACTCATGCTAGACTTACTTCAGTTTTGTATAGGTACAGGGAAGGATGAGGAAGTGGGCATTCAACAAGGACAGCTTTAAATGATAACAGGAGAATGAAATAGGTAAAAAGCATGGTATACTTCAGCATATAGAGTGCAAAGGGAGGTAAGCTAAGTTACAGTGGACTGAAGTCTGGAGCATTAGGAGTGTAAAGGAAGGTTGTGTTTGTCAGGTCAGAGGCTGAAAGCAGAGAGAGCATGTCTTCTTGAACGAATGCTGTGCCCACATCCCTCAGAATTGCATGTGACCATCTTCCCACAGTTCCATTTGTTGCTGTAAGCAATAAGTGTAAACTGCACCTCACTAGTAGTCCCTAAGTGGTACAAGGTAACCTTGGCCTGCAACATAGGTCAGTTCCAGTGCACACATCATGGGAATAATTTCATGTGCAGACAACAGCTCTGAGCAAGAAAGAAAATTTAATAACTCAAGATCACTAACAAAATGCTCCAGAATTTCTCAAAACAGGTGGCTATCTGCGCAGTTCATTTGAACTTAGCAGATCCTTTAATACCATTTTATTTGTTGGCCGCACTCTGAAAATTCTTGGGAATGAGCTGACAATATGATATGGTCACAAGCGGAATCCATGGGTTAAAATGTTGGCTGCCAGAAAAATAATCACTTGTACAGAAACCCTAGACAAGAAGTAGAAATCAAAAAATAAATTAAAATAGTATCTTATTAGCCACTCTTCCTATAATTTATCAGCATATTTCACTTCTAGGATAAAACACTACTGTTTATAGTAAACATGTAATTAACTTTTCCAGTGTATATTGCTATCTGAAATCAATTAAGTTATGTGTGTGCTTAATATTATGCAGTAGATAAATACAGCAATTGAGTAGTATAAGAGGCAGAGCAGTGAATTTTTTTCAAAGTAGCTGCTTTTCTTCATTACATATTCATACCTGCAATAGACCACAGTTAGCAGTTGTCATTGTAAATAAGCTGCCGTTCCTATAGCTATTTTTCTGCTGTTCTTTCAGGCCCTTGCATGACAGGTTAGGGTCAATCTGCAGTGGTACATTACCACTTTTCACCAAGAACATTTATAAAAATATACCAGAATAATTTTAATTTAAAAATATTAATGATAAAATATATATGCATATATATATATATATTAAAAAGGATGGCTGAGTGCTGTAGATGCAAAAGACAAAACTTTATGATACTTTCCATAATAAAAAGAACCACTTCGAGTCCCTGCACTGTGTTTTAGCACTTGTATCAGGAAAGGAAAGATTTGAGTAGGGATGATAAGTGGTGTTTTGAGGAGCAGTGGTAATGGGATTTGTGGGTTAGTTTGTGAAGATGTGCACTGTGGTGGAATGGGTGGTCAGTGGCATTTGATTTGGGACAGGGTGTGTAGCATGGAAGCCAACTTAGGAGCAATGGGAGAAAGGTGAAGCATAGGCTCAGTAAGGAGGAGGGCAGCCTGATGCGAAAAAGCATATGGAGATAGGGATTAGATTGATAGGAAGGCTACATGTAAAGGTGAATCTTTTTTGTCTGGTTGGGAGAGGCTCTTCCTCTTGTGCAGAGAGAGGATTGTTAAATAGTGAGGAAATTGTAGAATTGTTAGAGTCAAGTTTGTGGGTCATATTGGTTATACAGAGATATTTAGTACAAATGAGAGGGAAGGGAAAATTGGCATGTTGGTGCACAATTTGAATAGTATAGTGTAAGTGTATGTTGTAAGCATGGTGGAGTTCATTTTATTCAAGATAAAGTACTATTCAGCAGAAGCAACCACAAAGCCACAAAGTATATTATGTAAACTAGGTAACTGCATATCTTACAGAGGTCTCTTTAAGGATGTTGGAATTCTTACACTTACACTCCACAATAGTTAATTCTTAGTGGTTTTAGTTTCTCTTAAATAAGTATCAACTGAATTATGATTTGCACAATGACAATAAAAAACACAAAAATAATTTTCATTTAGACCTGGCCTCCCTGTCTAGGTGTTGGAATGGAGTATGTAGTCTAATATACAGGTTTTCAATGAGCTCCTGTCTAACATAAAGCATGAAATTAGGAATCCCCACCATTAGAAAGCAAATCAAAAGCATACATGCTTTGCCACATCTTGCACAAATCATGTGATTGTCCTGGCTCCTGGAGCAAAAATTCTTGTTAACTACCTGACAAGTAGCAACATCATTCTAAAGTTATGTGACAAATAGTAATATGTTATAAACTTGTTTCTGCTCTTACAGATATAGGTAATATAAATTTCTTCGAAAACTATCAGTGCACTGAATTGTAAGCAGTGCTGGACATCGAAATTTCATCTCTATGAAGGCAGCTGACAACAAATGACAAAGTGGCATGAAGTGTATTACATACTGGGTATGCTAAGATCATCATTTTAGCACAACTGCACAACACAATTAGGGGGCACATAATCTATATCACCTACATCATGTCACCTATATCTCCTGCATATAAGGAAAGATTATGCAGCACATTTTTCATTCAGGAACTGAATCTGAATGTTGCTTGTTTGTAAGAAGATACATATTAAGCTGTGTAAATTGATAAATAAAAAAATTATCCTAAATGAGAAGAGAAGGAAAGACTCTTTCCTTCTCATCCTGTACAGTAAGTCTCCCTTGACCTGGGGTTCTGGGGACCTTTCTGAACCACATTCTTTTCCCCAAACCTCTCCAGTCCTTTTCCTTCACCCCTCTTCCTTCTCCTTCAACTCTTCTGCCAGAAGAAGGAGCCACTGGCTCCAAAAACTTGTAAAAATTAAACCCTTTTGGGTATGTGGTTCCCCTGCTGCCACCTGGTGAGTAGATTTATCTGTCTATTTACATTGTATTATCAATAATTGATTATTTTCATTGTTATGCTATGTCTTGTGTAAGAAGAGAATCATCTGCCAGCATGTGTCACAATTTGACAGCTGCAGGTTTGTGACTTATTGAGACTGTGGTTTATCATTCTGCCATATTACTGCCCACATTGCCCAGGATCCCATGACTTCCATACAAATATGTAATTAATACATTCAGGAGGTGTATACTTAACATTTACACTTATGCAAATCTCTGTGAAGTGCATGCTGGATTTCAATGGCAAAAAATGAACAGCACACAAGGGGACAAACAAATTGTTTGTTTGGCCTTGTAGGACCATACAGGCAAGTCACAACCTACATCAAGCCACCAAACAAGATTGTTTGCAGCAATATAATAATCTACATAGTCAGTGCTATTATACTTAGAGCACCATGGGCTGTCAGCAGGATGACGATTGCTGCAGCTTTCCTTAGTGTGCCAGCAGAGGGAGGAACACTGAAGATGTGCTTCCAACAACAACATTGGTCTCAGGAGTGGCACTGTGTTGTCTTCTCAGCAGACTTTGTAACGGATCATTATTATTCTTTTTTCTTCAATATTTTCTTTTTATACATGTAAGCCACATATAACCAATGGTAAAGTAACAAGTTATTTTGTTCCAGTGACAATGTTGTGATGCAAAACAAAAAAAAGGGGAATACATTCTTCAATTGATTAATTTCTGTATCTTCACCTTTTTGTTTCTATAAGTGATAGCAGGGGATGTATGATGAACTCCACCATTATTATTCTTTTTTTCTTCATTCTTTTCTTTTTATACATGTAAGCCACATATAACCAATGGTAAAGTAACAAGTTATTTTGTTCCAGTGATAATGTCGTGATACAAAATAAAAAAAAGGGGGATACATTCTTCAATTGATTAATTTCTGTATCTTCACCTTTTTGTCTCTATAAGTGATAGCAGGGGATGTATGAGCTCCACCATTATTATTCTTTTTTTCTTTATTCTTTTCTTTTTATTCATGTAAGCCACATATAACCAATGCTAAAGTAACCAGTTATTTCGTTCCAGTGATAATGTTGTGATACAAAAAAAAAAAAAAAAAAAAAAAAAAAAAAAAAAAAAAAAAAAAAAAGGGGGGGGGGGATACATTCTTCAATTGATTAATTTCTGTATCTTCACCTTTTTGTCTCTATAAGTGATAGCAGGGGATGTATGATGAGCTCCACCATGCCAGGATTATTCAAAAAATGTTTATTCCAGCCATACGTTAAAAAGTGTTATAAAAATTATTAGGAAGATCGAGTTTATATACATATATTTATATCAATAACCCCATCTGTTCATCATTTCACCCATGCCGAGAATCTTGCATAAAGAGGATCGAAGCAGACAAGAGGAATTTGCGTGAGCAACGGAGAGGCTATTGAGAAGAAGTACATAACTTTAAATAATGAATACTGAACTTAAATGTATTGACATAGAAGGTCTGTTGATATTAGTTCCAGTTAAAGTTCACCCAGGATACTTGTAACTTCCAATTTATTTCAGTTATTCTTTCCAATTAATTTTCTTTAATTATTTAAGCAGCAATTATTAACCAGTTTCCATTATATTATTTGGGCATTGACAATTTCCGATATTTACCTCTGAAGGGAAAAGAACAAACACCATGGTCTTTATCAGGGTGTTTCAAAATGTTTTACCTCATACCAGGACTGAAGCCCATAAAATTATATTTGTTGTTGAATACACACAGGGTGACATTCTGCTCTGGGCTATGGACAGGGTGGAACGTTCCCACTACTGTGAGTAGTTTGAGAGAGACTTTCTGGATAAATATTGGTCTGAGGCCATACAAGATAGGCTCAGACATGTAGTATTCAACCCAGCTCTGCTCAATAGCAAACATGGATGCTTAAGGGGCTATTTTGAAAAATATTCTAATGCAACCAGATACTGGATGAACTGTATCTCAAGTAGACTGCTGAAAATTTTAAAGTGCAATCTTTCTGCCCACATTAAGGAAAAACTCACTACCATTCTGGAACATGACACAGAATACTTTCTTTGTACTGCACTCAATAGATTTGATATATGAAGAGAGACCAGTACAACCCAAGCTTGTTAATACGCAGACAGTGCCACAGAGATTTACGGACCAACAAGTGAACAATAGATTCATAGTACAACATAGATGGCACCCTTACCTGACACAGACCATGTAATGGTAATGGTAATGGTAATCACAACAGCAATTGAGAAAGCCATAAGTTCAAAGGTGGATATAAAAGAAATGAGCAAACATTTAACAAAAACAACTACAACAGGCAAGTAGCGTATGGGCAGTCTTTGCAATATGTACAAACACAAGCTACTGACAATAATCAACCGATCACTTGGCAAACACAAAACTATACCAGACAGCCAAATAACTCACAGACAGTGGAATTCAGCCAGCAAAATAATGCGCATATGCCGAATAATGCGCAAAGGCAAAGAGACTTTCAGTCGAGATCCTCACAGGATACTAATTGACATAATCAAACACTGACGGTTGATATAGTAGAAGTTACACCTAGCTGAGAGAACAATGCCACCACAACACTGGAAAACTCGAATTGGCAATTGGAGGCACCCGTTTTGTGACTCTGGTGGATAGTGGGGCATGAACTTCATCAACACTTGCTTTATCAGATACAATCATGGTAGTGATTTGAAAGATGATCTGTATCAAGGTAATGAGGGTACACAGAAAGACTTGACAGAAGTCAAAGTACAAGCTACTATTAAAGCCAGAATATTTGATCTTGATATACCCATTGTGCTTGACACAGGTGCCACAACTAATTTGATATCACAGGGATTCTTTCAAGAACTGAAGAAATGTGGGCTTATACCCACAATATCAGTGCAAAATTGCAAGGTACAAACTGCCACTGGTCAGAAATTGAAAAGAGTCAAATTACAAGCCTTAATTCCCATACATGTAGGACAGTTTTTTGTAAGATGCAATTTTTTGATGTTTGTTGTTGTTGTTGTGGTCTTCAGTCCTGAGACTGGTTTGATGCAGCTCTCCATGCTACTCTATCCTGTACAAGCTTCTTCATCTCCCAGTACCTACTGCAGCCTACATTCTTCTGAATCTGCTTAGTGTATTCATCTCTTGGTCTCCCTCCACGATTTTTACCCTCCTCACTGCCCTCCAGTAATAAATTGGTGATCCCTTGATGCCCCAGAACATGTCCTACCAACCAATCCCTTCTTCTAGTCAAGTTGTGCCACAAACTCCTCTTCTACCCAATTCTATTCAATACCTCATCATTAGTTATGTGATCTACTCATCTAATCTTCAGCATTCTTCTGTAGCACCACATTTCGAAAGCTTCTATTCTCTTCTTGTCTAAACTATTTATCGTCCATGTTTCACTTCCATACATGGCTACACTCCATACAAATACTTTCAGAAACGACTTCCTGACACTTAAATCTATACTCAATGTTAACAAATTTCTCTTCTTCAGAAACGTTTCCTTGCCATTGCCAGTCTACATTTTATATTCTCTCTACTTTGACCATCATCAGTTATTTTGCTCCCCAAATAGCAAAACTCCTTTACTACTTTAAGTGTCTCATTTCCTAATCTAATTCCCTCAGCATCACCCGACTTAATTCAACTACATTCCATTATCCTCGTTTTGCTTTTGTTGATGTTCATCTTATACCCTCCTTTCAAGACACTGTCCATTCCACTCAACTGCTCTTCCAAGTCCTTTGCTGTCTCTGACAGAATTACAATGTCATCAGTGAACCTCAAAGTTTTTATTTCTTCTCCATGGATTTTAATTCCTACTCCGATTTTTTCTTTTGTTTCCTTTACTGCTTGCTCAATATACAGATTGAATAACATCGGGGAGAGGCTACAACCCTGTCTTACTCCCTTCCCAACCACTGCTTCCCTTTCATGTCCCTCGACTCTTATAACTGCCATCTGGTTTCTGTACAAATTGTAAATAGCCTTTCGCTCCCTGTATTTTACCCCTGCCACCTTCAGAATTTGAAAGAGAGTATTCCAGTCAACATTGTCAAAAACTTTCTCTAAGTCTACAAATGCTAGAAACGTAGGTTTTCCTTTCCTTAATCTTTCTTCTAAGGTAAGTCGTAGGGTCAGTATTGCCTCATGTGTTCCAACATTTCTAGGAATCCAAACTGATCTTCCCCAAGGTCGGCTTCTACCAGTTTTTCCATTCGTCTGTAAAGAATTTGCGTTCGTATTTTGCAGCTGTGACTTATTAAACTGATAGTTCAGTAATTTTCACATTTATCAACACCTGCTTTCTTTGGGATTGGAATTATTATATTCTTCTTGAAGTTTGAGGGAATTTCGCCTGTCTCATACATCTTGCTCACCAGATGGTAGAGTTTTGTCAGGACTGGCTCTCCCAAGGCTGTCAGTAGTTCTAATGGAATGTTGGCTACTCCCTGGGCCTTGTTTCGACTTAGGTCTTTCAGTGCTCTGTCAAACTCTTCACGCAGTATCATATCTCCCATTTCATCTTCATCTACCTCCTCTTCCATTTCCATAATACTGTCCTCAAGAACATCGCCCCTGTATAGACCCACCTTTCTGCTTTCCCTTCTTTGCTTAGAACTGGGTTTCCATCTGAGCTCATGGTTCTCTTTTCTCCAAAGATCTCTTTAATTTTCCTGTAGGCAGTATCTATCTTACCCCTCATGAGATGAGCCTCTACATCCTTACATTTGTCCTCTAGCCATCCCTGCTTAGCCATTTTGCACTTCCTGTCAATCTCATTTTTGAGACATTTGTATTCCTTTTTGCCTGTTTCACTTACTGCATTTTTGTATTTTGTCCTTTCATCAATTAAATTCAATATCTCTTCTGTTATCCAAGGATTACTACTAGCCCTAATCTTTTTACCTACTTGATCCTCTGCTGCCTTCACTATTTCATTCCTCAAAGCTACCCATTCTTCTTCTACTGTATTTCTTTCCCCCATTCCTGTCAATTGTTCCCTTATGCTCCCCCTGAAACTCTGTACAACCTCTGGTTCTTTCAGTTTATCCAGCTCCCATCTCCTTAAATTCCCACCTTTCTGCAGTTTCTTCAGTTTTAATCTACAGTTCATAACCAATAGATCGTGGTCAGAGTCCACATCTGCCCCTGGAAATGTCTTACAATTTAAAATCTGGTTCCTAAATCTCTGTCTTACCATTATATAATCTATCTGAAACCTCTTAGTATCTCCAGGGTTCTTCCGTGTATACAACCTTCTTTCATGATTATTGAACCAAGTGTTAGCTATGGTTAAGTTATGCTCTGTGCAAAATTCTACCAGGCGGCTTCCTCTTTCATTTCTTAGCCCCAATCCATATTCACCTACTACGTTTCCTTCTCTTCCTTTTCCTACTGTCGAATTCCAGTCACCCATGACTATTAAATTTTCATCTCCCTTCACTACCTGAATAATTTCTTTTATCTCATCATACATTTCATTAATTTCTTCATCATCTGCAGAGCTAGTTGGCATATAAACTTGTACTACTGTAGTAGGTGTGGGCTTCGTGTCTATCTTGGCCACAATAATGCATTCACTATGCTGTTTGTAGTAGCTTACCTGCACTCCTATTTTTTTATTCATCATTAAACCTACTCCTGCAACACCCCTATTTGATTTTGTATTTATAACCCTGTATTCACCTGACCAAAAGTCTTGTTCCTCCTGCCACCAAACTTCACTAATTCCCACTATATCTAACTTTAACCTATCCATTTCCCTTTTTAAATTTTCTAACCTACCTGCCCGATTAAGGGATCTGACATTCCACGTTCTGACCCATAGAACGCCAGTTTTCTTTCTCCTGATAACGACATCCTCTTTGTAGTCCCCGCCCTGAGATCTGAATGGGGGACTATTTTACCTCCAGAATATTTTGCCAAAGAGGACGTCATCATCATTTAATCATACAGTAAAGCTGCATGCCCTCAGGAAAAATGACGGCTGTAGTTTCCCCTTGCTTTCAGCCGTTCGCAGTATTACAACAGCAAGGCCGTTTTGATTAGTGCTACAGGGCCAGATCAGTCAATCATCCAGGCTGTTGCCACTGCAACTACTGAAAAGGCTGCTGCCCCTCTTCAGGAGCCACATGTTTGTCTGGCCTCTCAACAAATACCCCTCCATTGTGGTTGGACCTATGGTACGGCTATCTGTATCGTTGAGGCACGCAAGCCTCCCCACCAACAGCAAAGTCCATGGTTCATGGGGGGGGGGGTGTTTGATGGTAGAAAAATTAATAGCATGTGTGTGTGTGTGTGTGTGTGTGTGTGTGTGTGTGTGTGTGTGTGTGTGTGTGTGTAAGATGAAAAATACTGTATAAGAAAATAAGACGTAAGGAAAACAGGGGCAGCATGGTTTTATATAGTTTTTTTGCCTAAGTATAGGGGATGCGCTTCATAGTTCTTCCGTTCTTCGAGATACACACTGCAGTCCCAACTCCAGATGAGATGAGGCCCAGAGCAATTCACACACTTCAATGGAGATAAACAATGGACACCTTCATGGGCGACCTGACCACACCTGCCACGAGCAGCTTCTCCATGACACCCAAGAGAAGCACGCCCAAAGCACTGACATTTAAAACACCAAATTGGGTTGGGTACATAAGGACACATACTTAAGCGAAGGAAACCTGCCTTAATATGCTCAGGAAGTTTCGTGCTATTAAACTTTAGGATAAAGGACTCAGACTTAACAAGAACCCCATCCACCCTCTTCATGATATTTTGCACGTCAACTATTCCTGCTGGAGCCCACTCACCTTTCAGTTCTTTTTGGGAATGTGCACCAGATCCCTGCATGTCATAACACATTTGGTGTAATTCAAGGTGGTGTGCAGCTCAGTTTTGATGGCATATTCCCCAAGAGATTGCAGATTCTGTAGATTCTTGGCTTGTTGGGAACTAGTGTTTTCCACCAACAGCGTCCCATTATGCAACTGCTTAACAGATTTAAAACTGCCAACAATGCCCTCGAGGCCTTTGTGAATACAGAAAGGGGAAACTTTCTCAAAGCTGCCCTCTTTCCTATTGATGATTAAAAACACATTCTGACCACCAGCATGTGTTCTGTTACTAGTCATGATACATTCATATTTCACTCCTGAGTCAGGAGGACTGGCTACACGTGCCCTCTTGTTGGACTGGGTGTTGGTACCTACCAGTGGTCCACCCTTTCCACTGGTAGGAGACAAAGAAGATTTTGAAGGATCCTTCTTGGTCCCACAAGCAGCTAGGGAACTAGAAGGCCACCTAGGCAGAGTCCCGCATGCCTAGGTAAGCCTTATACAACTGAGATGTGGCAGGTTGCCCAGAGGCTGCCCTCTAACAGCTGTTCCACCTCAACAGCCATACATCTCATCAGCTCGCAGCATAACTTGAGACTGAGGTTTTTTTTTTTAATACGAGTTTATTCCATCCTCACGATCTGGGCAGTCAAGCCGAGATCCCCATTCCCTGAGACACACAATGTTCCACTGCCACACCGCATGGTGATTACTGAAGCATGCCCAGAGCTCACAGTGACAGGGGACTAGCAGCAGCACTTATCAGTCTCCAGCTCAGGAACCCCAGGCTCATCACGCCCGTACCCAGCAAATGAATGCTGAGCCCGTGGAGGCAATTAATAGCTGATAGTTTAATCAGTATGGATAAATTTAGGACATACCAAGTACCAATTGATATAGGAAAAGGTCAATGTCATTCCACTGTAAATAACCAATTATTTGTAATAGATCAAATCAGGGAAGTACTAATAGATGTAAAACTGAAGTTACTCATGACTTTGAAGTTCAATTGGTAAATCCCATATTATATTTGTCAATACGTACAATAACAAACAGTCAACCGTTGAAGAAGTAAGCGTCAACACAATGAAACTTTTTGTTCTACCTCACACCCGAAACCATGGACAATGAGGGAAGCACTAAGAAAAGAGATTAACAGGATGCTTGAATGGGGCATAATACAGCCATCATTTTCCTCTTATTGTAGCCATATTTTGGCTGTGAGGAAGCCAGATGGCAAGGTGCACTTGGTTCCTCAGTGCATGTAACATTAATAAGATTATTTTACCAGTCCAAACACATCCAGACAATTTAGAGGAACAACTCCGGCCCTCATATTGGGAAATAAAACTACAAGAAGAAAGTTGGAAGTATACCACCTTCAGATTTGGGGGCAGAAGCTTTGGATTTTAAGTATTACCATTTGGACTGAACGTAAATGCAGGTGTATTTATCTCTGCACTGGACAGAGTGCTAGGGACCAAACTTTTGAGTATGGTAACAGTATATATGGGTGACCTTTTAGTCACTACACCCACTTGGGTAGAACACTTAAGATTAATTGAACCAGTATTGAGCTGCTTTTATGAATATAGAGTAATAGCAAATCTCAAGAAATCTAATTTTGGAGAAGAAAATACAATATTATTAGGACACATAATCTCTTTGGAAGGCATACTGCCAGATTCTAAAAAACTTGATGTCAGTAGGAACTGCACTGTTCCTCAAAACAAGAGACAATTAAAGTCATACTTAGGCCTAGTCTCATTTCTGAGGAAATTCATCCCTAACCAACTTTTGAACAGTGATGCTTTACACCCAATCTTCTCCGGAAAAACAGACCTTGGTTATGGGACAAGCAATGTCAAACTAGTTTCAAGAACATCAAACAAGCCTTATTAAATGCTAATATTTTATCACAGCCAGACAAGAACTATGATGATAATGTTTGGTTTGTGGGATTTGTGGGGTGCTCAACTGCGGGGTCATCAGCGCCCGAACAAAATCCCAATTTTTACACAGTCCAATTTTTTAACAGTCCAATATAGCCACTGTCACAAATGATGATGATGATGAAATGATGAGGACAATACAACAGCCCAGTCCCCGAGCACAGAAAATCCCCAACCCGAACGGGAATCGAACCCAGGACACAGTGATCCAGAGGCAGCAATGCTAGCCATTGGACCACGAGCTGCAGACAGGCATGAAGAAGGATTTTTGTTTGTGCGCTGAAGCATCTTCTCAAGGTCTGGGTGCATGCCTTTTTCAAATGGTAGAAGAAGAGGGAAATCTCATCCCTAAAGTAATTAGCTTTGCCAACCGCACCTTATTTGAAGATGAAAGTTCGTATTCAGTCACAGAGTTGGAGGGTTTGGCTGTAATTTTGTCCTTGGGGTACACATACAAAAATACACTGTGACCATCAGTCCCTATAACTTTTGTTAACTTGTAAATTACTACTCTGATGGATAGCCAGGTGGTGTATGTATTTTCAAGAATTCAATTTTGAAATAGTGTACATAAAGGAAACCAGAACATAATAGCTGATTATCTTTCTCAATGGCCACAAGGTTTAGAGGAATTCAATGTTCTTTTAGAGCAGGAAGGTGAAATAAGAACTATGTTGATGGAAGACAAAACACTCTGAACATATTATATCTGCGTGTGTAGACACATGGAGCAATTACAGCAGGAAGACACATGCTGGATTAAGGTAAGAGTAAAACTTATGCATAACAGTGATGAAAAGTTAAAAAGGTTTCTCACTATGCACAAAGACGTTCTGTTCCATAGGAACCATACCAAACAAGAACAAGTGTGTGTGTGTTTGCCAGAGGAATATGTGGATGATTTTATCTTATACACACACAATACTTGGGGCATTATGGCACTGCAAAATGCACTGACAAAATAGGTAAGTATTGTTATTTCAGAAACCATACATGAAGAGTATTACAGGTGGTAAGAAAGTGTATTGTCTGCCAGAAAGCATAACATTCTAACATCTCAAAACAGATAGAACTACATACCATTGTGGCTAATAAGCATCTAGAAAAGGTATCAGTAGATATGGCTGGACCCTATCCCAAAGGTAAGGGGGGAGTAAAATATATAGAAGACTTGCATCATATTTTCTCAAAATATATAAAATTATATCCTGTACAGAATATTACAGCCAATTCAATTATAAGATGAACTGAAGAGGATTATTTTGCAAGAGCAAGAAAACCAGAAGTCATGTTAACAGATAATGCCTTATATTTTGTTGAATGTAAATGGAAAGAGTTCATAGATTCCAGCTAAATCAAACACATTTTGCTGGTCACTGTGACCGAGCGTTTCTAAGCGCTTCAGTGTGGAACCCTGCAACTGCTACGGTTGCAGGTTCAAATCCTGCCTCGGGCATGAATGTGTATGATGTCCTTAGGTTAGTTAGGTTTAAGTAGTTCTAAGTTCTAGGGGACTGATGACCTCAGATGTTAAGTCCCATAGTGATCAGAGCCATTTAAACCAAACACATTTTAGTATCCAAATTTCATCCCAAAGCATCCCCCACGGAAAAGGTGTTTAAGGAATTCAACAGGTTTGTAAGGACTTGTATACCTCATAAAAATACCAAGTGGATTGAATATGTCACTCCCTTCTCACAAGCTGTTAACAACATTTCCCATACATCAACTGGATTTACACCAAATGAGCTGATGTTCAATTGCAAACAGGTAGACAAGTGGGAAAAACCTTTGCTCAGGATACAGATAATGAAATTATCACTGAATGATAAAATACAGCAAGCAGTAATCAACCTTGACACCTGGGCTAAATATATATGAAAGGATTATATGACAGAAAGCTGAGACATATAACACAATTTTATATGAGATAAAAGGTGTTACTTAGAACACTTCCCAAATCCACAAAAACTGGAATACTGAACCGTAATTGGCAACTGCTATATACTGCACCATACACTATTTCTAAAATCCCCTAACTGGGAGCATACAGACTGGTACACATGATCACAGGTAAAGACAAGGGCCTTTACCCATACCAAGACTTGAGAATGTTTATATACTGCAGAAGGGATTTATACCTTTTAAGTTGTATATATGTATAATAATATTAGATTTAGAATGCTGGAAAATCACATTCCAGAGTTTATGTTGTTAGTTGATAAGCATAATTTTTGTTTGTGTTTTTTCTTACATGTCAAATGTGTAAATGATAAGATGAGTGGATGTAACAATGAAGAATTTTACTTTTATGTGTCTAGAGACATCGATACTTTAAATACAATGCTTTGCCTTGCGCGTAGCCAAGCTGTCAACAAATAAATGAACCTTTGAAATGCACAGTAGAGCACAATGCAATACACAACTTGCCATGAAATTAGTGGTATCAGAGCAACACAGCACATGCGCATTGGGGAGCAAGCTAGTCAACAAACAGCAAGCATGTGCATGCCAGACAGACACAGCTGGGAGTGTTGGAGCACCTAAAACAAACAAACCCTATGAGCTACAGCCTGCACTAGCATTTGTAAAGCCTATTGCATAAACAGGGACATAGAAAATTAAGAGACAGTCAATACTACATCTATGACTATCTGCACAATGTGCACATACAAAGATGAGCTAAGGCAGGGGCGTGCAGGAATCCTGCACATGCGCGGTGCACTTGCACGCGTGCAGTTAACAGGTGTTCCGCGTGCACACAGGGGCAAGCTGGCCACCCGCTTATCTGCCATCCCCACCATACCTTCTGTCTGCTCCTTCCTCTGTAATGCGTTTTGTTTCCT
Organism: Schistocerca nitens; assembly: GCF_023898315.1. Classification (NCBI taxonomy): domain Eukaryota; kingdom Metazoa; phylum Arthropoda; class Insecta; order Orthoptera; family Acrididae; genus Schistocerca; species Schistocerca nitens. The sequence continues at coordinate 708,016,905 of NC_064614.1, read as the reverse complement.
AGCTTGCTTTATTGAGTGAATCAATAAGGTTAGTAGGAGTGCTTGAAAGAAATCATGGTTTGAAAGAGTACCTACTACCTATGATACATTTTATTTAATTATCACAGGTGGAGTTTACAATACGTTTAATATCTGGAACAAAATTTCTACATACAGACAAACACAAACAGTTACGTAAATTTTCATCACCGATGTTTGCTCTTAACCGAGACTTATTAATTCAGCAAATGGTTTTCCAGCTCTCGCTATATTAAGCGCAGTCTTATAACTTGCAAATACCGCTGGGCTATTATTGTTGTCATCCTGAAAACTTGAAAACAGTGCTCCATAAAATGTTAGATCAGTTAGATGAGAGACATGACGAGAGAAAGTCGCAGATCTCTCATGACAACAGCAACTACGACAAATTCAAATGGCTCTGAGCACTATGGGACTTAACTGCTGTGGTCATCAGTCCCCTAGAACTTAGAACTACTTAATCCTAACTAACCTAAGGACATCACACACATCCATGCCCGAGGCAGGATTCTAACCTGCGACCATAGCGGTCGCGCGGTTCCAGACTATAGTGCCTAGAACCGCTCGGCCACTTCGACCAGCCAACTACCACAGATTCATCTGGTATCGTCAGATCGGTCTTCTTAAGCTCAGTCAATTCCCCATCCGCTCAGAATCTGACAATAAATTGTACTCGTCCTTGTGAAATTTATTATAATGGCCTTCAATACTAAACTTCCATTGACCAGCGAGAATACTGCCACATATTAAACATTTCGAATTTTCACATTTTTGCACAAAGAAAAAATGATTCTCCCATTACTTTTTAAAAGATAGCAAATCTCCACTTCTCCGTTTCTTGAAATACAACGTTCACTACATAGTGCTCGCTTCGCATCAACGTCCGCCGCTTAGCCTGGCACTACACTGCCGCAACCTGCCGGCTGTCGCCACAGCCCCGGTCGACGCCTGCACGCAAGCAGCACACGTGCAGCGCTGTGCGCTCATGAGCTGCGTGCAACGTTTGCCCGCCCCTGAGCTAAGGGATGATATACGTGGAAAAGGACCCTAAACTATGAGATATTGACTGAAGTTATGCTACTATATACATTGTATCTATATGTGTACAATATTTACTAATTTAAGTAGTGAAAGACATGCACAAATCATATTTGTAGGACCAGAAAAGTCTTGCTGCAGGTAAATAAGTGAGTCCAGTATAAGTGGCAAACTGAATACGTAATGGATCACATTATTTTTTCTCTTCGTTCTTGGCCTATAAAGCCAACTGTAAAGTGATAAGTTATTTTATGGCAAAGATAATGGTTTCTTAGAGAAGAGACATGCTCTTCAACTGAGTAATTTCTGTATCTTCACCTGTTTGTCTCTATAAGTGGTAGTGGACGAACATATGACGAATTCTGTCATGCAAGTATTGTTCAAAAATGTGTATTCCAACAGTACATTAAAAAAGAAGTGTTATAAAAGTTACTAGGGAGACCAAGTTTATATATAGATATTTATATGAATAACCCCATCTGTTCATCATTTCACCCATGCTGAGAAACCTGCATCAAGAGGATCGAAGCAGACAAGAGGAATTTGCGTGAGCAGCGAAGGGGTGATCCAGTAACAGCATTGTCATAACCAGGTCTATGCACAATAGAGATAACAAGAAGAAATATGTAAATTTAAATGATGAATGTTAATTTTAAATGTACTGACATTCAAGGTCTGTTGATATTACTGACAGTTAAAATTAAGCCTGGATATGCATACCTTCCAATTTCTTTCAATTATTCTTTTCAATTTCTTTTAATTATTCAATCAGCAATAATTAATCAGTTTCCATTGTATTATTTTGCTCACCCCTATAAGAGACGCACATGTGACATTGAATAAGTTTTTTGATAGCACCGACCACATACTGAAGTGAATGAATACACGGTTGAATATATGGAAAAGGTATTAGTAGCCATCGAGCCACTATGCATTTATCTATGAGGATTTAATTTTAAATTAGTGTTAAGTTTTTCTTCCAGGGAATGATGCATTGGTACATCCTAAAGTGAACACAGATAAATGCCTATAGTCTGTTAAGTACCATATAAACATAAGAAAGGACCACACCGCAAGATAAATATAGTTATAAGTTTAGGATATGTATGAATGCAATAGTGTGAAAGTATGTGAAGAGGAAAACAGTTGCAGTATGTCACATATCACAATGCTGAACTAAGGATGAGCACCATCAAATAATCAAGGGGTCAAAACCAAACTATTGTTAGCGTCAACTACCCATGAAAGTGTCAAACACCTGATTGATATTGAAATTTTTATGCATGTTTGTTATTTATGTTAGCACTGTTTTACACTAATTGTACAGAACATATCATATTGATGATACAACTCTGTAGCGTCAGCATATGAAATGGTTATCCTTTATACAATGAACATAACAAGTAAATATTAAGCTGCACTTTTAAACACTGAATAAGTATTTGATATGATTGGTATCATCAGATTTGAGTTGTGTTTATAAACAACAAACTATTTTGTTCTTGGGATTACAGTTAAGTCTAGTAATGAGACATAAGCACATAATGCCTTCTGTGAAATTTCCTCAACCCTGTAGTGTGTAGATCCTTCCTGGACAATGCTAGAGCTGCGAGCCCATGCGTAGTTACCTGAGCGATGCATAGTGTCTGTTGTCATGACTAATAATAATAATAATAATAATAATAATAATAATTTTATTGTCTTTAAGCCATTACAGCAATAGACAAAGTCATACATATAATACAATACAGTACAGTACATGCTATAGAAGGACAGAATTGTTAAGAACTTTACAGATTAATATCACAGGTCATGAAATCCTTTACATTGTAGAATGGGTTTACAACTAACCAGTCATAAAGTGTTTGTATTGTTGCTCTGGTAAATTTTGTATACCTTGTGGAAGTTTGTTAAATAATTTGTGGCCCGTAAGTTCATAACTGTTAACTGATTTTGACAGTCTGTGGTAGGGCGAATAGATAGAGCTGTTTGTCCTAGTGCTGTAACAATGTATATTTGCCCTGCGTTTTACTTTAGGTAAGTTCTTTTTTGTGTAGATTAAAACATAATAAATATATAGGTTTATTACTGTCATGATTTTTTGTTGAGTAAACAAAGGTTTACAATGAGCCTTGTATGGTGAGCCTGTAATTATCCTAATAGCTTTCTTTTGCAGCAATAGCATATCATGCACACAAGTGGAGTTTCCCCATAAAATAATGCCATAGGATATGATGCTTTGGAAAAATGAGTAGTAAGATACTCTAACATAATTTTTAGGTACACAGTGCATTAATCGCCTTAACAAATAGATTATCCTAGACAATTTATCGCTAATATACTTAATATGTGGATTCCAAGAAAGTTTATCATCCAAATATACCCCCAAAAATTTAACACAACTAGGATCATCTGATGGAAACTTGTCTTTTAAACTAAATACCATCTGCTGGGTTTTGCTTTCATTAAGCAAGAACCCATTTGCTTTAAACCAGAGTGAAGCTTGCTCAATTGTCTCTGTAACACATGTTTTAAGGTTATTAAGATCATTACTGCTGTTCAGAAATGTTGTATCATCAGCATAGAGTACTGTTCTGGATTTGATAAATGATGGCAGGTCATTTATCATTATTAGGAAAAGGAAAGGGCCCAGCATGGATCCCTGCGGAACACCTACCTCAACTTGTTCTATACTGGACATTTCTTTCCCAACACAGACGGCTTGCTTACGGTTTTGTAAATATGATCTTAATAGCTTAAGGCTGTTACCTTTAACACCATAAAAGTCCATTTTTTCGAGTAGTAGTGTATGTTCTACACAGTCAAAGGCTTTGCTTAGGTCACAAAAAGTCACTTGGGCAAAGCATTTATCTTCAAATACTTGATGGATGTATTTAACAACATTGTCTATGGCATCAATGGTTGACAGGTTTTTCCTAAAACCATACTGTGATCCACTTATTAATCCTATGTTATCAAAGTAAACAGATAATTGTTGGTAAATTATGGATTCTAGAACTTTTGAGAAAAGTGGGACTATGGATATTGGCCTGTAACTTGAGACAGAATTTTTATCTCCTTTTTTATGTACTGGAACTACCCTAGACAGTTTAAGCTCGTCAGGGAAAAAACCCTCCAGTATGCACTTGTTTATACAATATGTTAGGGGGTACACTATACAGTCCATTACTTTCTTAAGCGTGTTACAAGACAGGTCATATATGTCTACACTGTCTGATGATTTTAACTGCTTCACTATTCTTAACACAAAACCAGGTGAGACCTCAGAAAAATTGAAGGTACTTGTGTTTGTTGATGACCTAGCAATATATTTTGACAGTAACTGTGATGAGCTGATTTCAGGTTTAATTATAGCACTTCCTACTTCCTCAACTGATTTAATAAAAAAGTCATTAAATTCCTGGGGAGAGATAGTAATTTTGTCATTTCTTTTATCTTTGGCGACACTATTTATTAGAGTCCATGCTACTTTGCACTTATTGGTGGATTTCTCAATACTTCTGAGATTGTGTGCTTGTTTGGCTTCCACAATTGCTTTTTTGTACTCATTCCTAGATCTAACATAGGCTAGTTTAGCATGGTTGGTTTTCAGATTTTTATAGATATTGTACAACAACATAACTTGATTTTTCATAGTAGACAGCTGTTTTGTATACCATGTATTTTGTCTATTTGGAACTTTTGCTTTTAGGACCCTGTCAGTTACTTTGCATTTCTTTATTGGTATGCAGTCATTAAAGTGTCCCAAAAATGCTTTGAGAAACCTATCAAATAGTACCTTTGCTGGCAGATAATTTCTTAGAGTATAATGTGTCTCATCATAACACAGGCCAAACCAATCTCTGTTAGAAAGGGACGTACGAAACCTGTCAATTTTATCATCTGTGACTGGTCTAGTGACCACAACTTCTGGGACAAGCTTATTTACATAACTCTTATCAAGAGGGAACCTACTTGTATAATTTAAAGATACTGAATCATGATCAGAATATGGAAATCTGTCAAAAAACATGATTCTTCTGTTGTTTTAAAATTTACAAAAATATTGTCAAGACATGCATGTTCTCTTGTAGGTTTGTTATTGACTGAATGTAAGTTGCACTGTCTTAGTAGGTTTTGGAGTTCAGTGACAGTACATTTTTGTGTTGTGACATCGAATTCAGCATTCACATCTCCACCTATCACAATATCATAATGTATCCATCTAGTATCTGTAAGTACATGTAACAGCAGGTCCAGCTATTCAAATGGTTCAAATGGCTCTGAGCACTATGGGACTCAACTTCTGAGGTCATTAGTCCCCTAGAACTTAGAACTAGTTAAACCTAACTAACCTAAGGACATTACAAACATCCATGCCCGAGGCAGGATTCGAACCTGCAACCGTAGCGGTCTTGCGGTTCCAGACTGCAGCGCCTTTAACCGCACGGCCACTTTGGCCGGCGGTCCAGCTATTGTTTACTTCCTTAATTCTCTGTAATAGATAAACATGCTCCAACAAGAAGTCATTGTAAACTGAAATGAAATGTATATCAGTTTATGCCATAAAGGAAAACAGAATCTATTATTGTATGAATGTTATGAGAAGAATATAAAAACAAATGAGAGTAAAAGGTGTACTCATATAACTGGAATTGAACAATGAAACAAAATTGTAATTTAACAAAATGTACTAAAACTAAATGACAAGTAGACTATAAAGTATACAAAGTGATGATAATGGCATGTCAGCAAATGAATAGGATAAGTGTATTGTAATTGTATTTGTATTTTTTTGTTATGTGTATAGTATGTGGAAAGAACACTGCAGAAACTTTATGTAATGCAACTGCATGAAAGACTCTCTAAAACACAGTGCAAAAACATATGATACCTGGCTGTAAAGAGTTAAGTGTGCATGTGATATAGGTGGGTGTGCATGTGATAAACTAAAGATGACAATACTTTGTGTAACATAAATTTTCTGTTCTCAACAATATCGTAAAAATATGAATTTTCTGTGCTCGACAACATTGTAAAAGTGGCAAGAAACTTACCTTGTCAACAGATGTCGGATGAATGGCTGGAGTCCCCACTCAATAAGTGAGAGCAATGAGTTGAAATAAATTCCTCGGGCCACTGATATGGAAACCAGTTGTCACCGCATCGAAGATTTCACAACGTATAATGCTGCTGAACATGAACTTCATGAATTTCTGCAGTGATAGCTACTGTAAATGTACGACATGGACACTCTGGGTCTCATTTTGAACATGTGAGCACAAACCAGGATGGTAACAGATGTCACGCTGTGCATGCATGCTTCGCAAGCTAAACACTTTGCAGATACTGAATGACAACAATGGGACTATGCAGTTACAGCAGGCACTTTATTATGAAGGAAAACTTATACATTTATGTGTTAAAGCAAGCTGACATGCCCATATAAATTGATAACCATACAGGATAACTCCAATGGCCAAAAATAATGGCTATGCCCATACTGGCCAGGGTTATCAACCCTTAAAAAGGGAAATAAGCTCAGACACTGTGCACCTCTGTATGACATCAGTGCACAGTGGGGAGCAATTGTAATGGATCATTTTATGTTTTTTCTTTGTTCTTTTCTTTTTATACATTAATCCAAACATAACCAACAGTAAACTAATAAGTTATTTTGTGTCAGTGATAATGGTGTGATACAAAACAAAAAAGGAGAGATATGCTCTTCAATTGATTGACTTCTGTATCTTCACTTTTTTGTCTCTATAAACAGTAGTTGGTGGTCGTATGACAAGCTCCACCATGACAGTATTGTTCAAAAAATGTGTATTCCAATAGGACATTAAAAGGAGTTATAAAAGTTATTAGGAAGACCAAGTTTATTTGAATTATTTAAATCAATAACCCCATCTGTTCATCATTACGCCTGCACCAAGAATCCTACATCAAGAGGATCAAAACAGATAAGAGGAATTTGCTTGAGCATTGGAGGGGCTATCCGGTAACAGTATTTTCATAATCAACTCTATGTACAATGGAACTATTGGGAAGAAATATGTAACTTTAAATAATGAATATTGAACTTAAATGTATTGACATTGAAGGTCTATTAGTACCAGGATATGTGTAGCTTCCAGTTTATTTCATTTACTCTTTCCAATTAATTTCTTTAATTATTCAAGCAGCAATTTTTAACCAGTTTCCATTATATTATTTTATGCCCCCCCCCCCCCCACCCAATATATTCTATCACTATTCGAATTCCAACTCTGTGTACAGAATCATAATGGTCAGGTCCATGTATGGAGGCTACCAGGAGGATGAATGTTACCAGACTGTTTTCATAATTATGGGCCAAAAACCTGGCATGATTGTATGGGATGATATTGGTTACACAAACTGATCACCTGTGGTTCTGACAATTTAGAGAGCAGGTGTTACATCCCTGATATGTTAAGACTGGTGACTGTGCCCTATCTGCAAGGTCTTCATAACATTATCTTCAAAAAGAACAAGACAAGAGTGTATATTACCCATGTTGACCCAACATGCCTCAGTAAGAGGGTGTGCGACTGTCCCTCTCTGGCATGTTTGCCGCAGATCTCTTGTCCACTGAAAATATCTGGCCACGTGTTACTAAGAGACTGGCATGCTTCTACCCTACACACACTATGACTGATGAGCTCCAGCATAGATTTGAAGCAGCATGTAGTACTTATCTGTCATTTCAGCTCAGTCTGACTTGACACCCAGCCAGGTTAGATTCACTGTTGCTGGCAAAAATAGCAGCTCCATGTGCTAAATTCCAAACCCAGTAAATCATCATACTGGAAGCTTCATGAGTCTGCAGATGATGTGGCTGTCTAAAGAAGGCAGCAAGGCCGGAAGATTTTACTGAACCATAGGAAGACCTGCAGAGGGTTGATGAATGGTGCATGGACTGGCAGTTGACAATGAATGTAAATGTATGTAACATATTGACATTGTGCATAAATAGATGAAGAATCCACTACTGCACAGTTACACTACCAGTGACAAATCACTGGAAACAGTAACTACCATAAAATACCTAGTAATAACCATCTGCACTGGAATGACCAATAAAGTAAATAGTAGGAAAATGGATGACAGGCTGAGATTCATAGCAAGAAACTTAAGGAACCATAATTCACTCACAAATGAAGTGGATTATGGAACACTTCTTTGAATGATTCTTGAATACTATTCATCAGTCTGGGACCCTCATGTAGTTAGATCAATAGAAGAGATAAATATCTGAAAACTCAAGAAAATCCAGTGTGAGATACTATGAGAAAAACATAGTGCATCATGGAGAGGTTTACAATTGAAATTCTGAGAGTGTACATTCCAAGAAGTGCCAGGCCCCATATTACTTCCTCCCACATACTTACTGCAAAATGCAAAGAGAAAATCTGAAAATTAGAGCTAATATGGAGGTTCATTAACAATCATTCTACCCAAATACCATTCATGAATGGAAAATCTACGAAGTGATCAAATAGTGCTACAAAAGGTGGCTTGCAGAGTGTAGATGTAGATGTGCACCAAAAGAAATATTTGATTTATTGTTAACTGAACAGAGAGTGTTTCCAAAATGGAGGTGTTAATTGAATTTAATTTGGACACATAGTCTGAAACACGAGTCAATTAGCAAACCTCTAAATTGAAAATTACAATTCTAAAGTAATACACAAAATTGCCCCTCACAGTGGCTTACAGGCATTGGCTGCAAGTGAGTATTGACAGGAATCAATGAGGAAAGTTGAAAATCTGTGTTGGGCTGGTATTCGAAACTGGGGCTCCTGCTTACCAGGCTGGTGCACTGACCACTAGGCCATCCCGGCAGCAGTGGTCATCGCAACTGCACGGAATACTCTAGCACAATGCCTGTCAGACACAAATTCTCAACTTATCCACACATTACTAATGTAGTGCCCCTTGCCCATTATGCTAATTACTCAAAGCTTTTTGCTGATTCCTATACAAGTTCAAACCTGGTGTGCATCTGCCCTGAAGAGATCATTGGCCATCTCATCTTAATTATATATGATATGTGTGGATGAATATGTGTGTGTGTGCGAGTGTATACCCGTCCTTTTTTCCCCCTAAGGTAAGTCTTTCCACTCCCGGGATTGGAATGACTCCTTACCCTCTCCCTTAAAACCCACATCCTTTCGTCTTTCCCTCCCCTTCCCTCTTTCCTGATGAGGCAACAGTTTGTTGCGAAAGCTTGAATTTTGTATGTATGTTTGTGTTTGTTTGTATGTCTGTCAACCTGCCAGCACTTTCATTTGGTAAGTCACATCATCTTTGTATATATATATATATATATATATATATATATATATATATATATATATATATATGTGTGTGTGTGTGTGTGTGTGTGTGTGTGTGCTGAAGACACCAGATATATATAAAAATGTAAATGTTTGTTCATTCAGAATCATATATTTTTAAACTGTGTGTGTGTGTGTGTGTGTGTGTGTGTGTGTGCAGATGTAAAATAAGGCAAAGGTAACCACTCACCTACAGTTGACTGGTTTGGGGAGCACAGTAAGACATGTGTTACTGTACTCCCCGCATTGATCCACTATATGTGGGTGGTTGCCTTCCCCTTCTTTCCCTTATTTTACATACTGCTCCATCCAGGAACTTCCATTAGTGTCATAATTTTTATATGGCAAATGCTGTGAGCAAAAATCTCAAAAGTTCTTGATCAACTTGCTTCAAAATCTTACCCACTACTCTAATAAATATTTCGGACAGAAAGAGGCTGTGTGTGTGTGTGTGTTATCTCCAAATGTTCTTCACTGAGTGTTTTGAAATTTTGACGCAATGGGGCATTAAAATTTGAGCATATTTTTATATAAAAACTGGAGCACCATATGGTATGTAGATGCATATATAATAATAGAGGGTATATGCTGTTAGCAAAAACCTCAGGTTCGTTTGTTCAAAATCTTAAATCTCAAAAATTTTCCACCAATTCCTCTGGAATTTTGATGCAACATTGTATTTGAATTAACGCATGTTTTTATATATGTATATACTGGAGCACTATCTACAATACATAAATATATATGTAATAATTATAGAGGAAATCTAAAAATGTAAATATTTATTTTTTCAAAATCTAAAATTTCTGAAATTTCTTCACCGATTGTTTCAAAATTTGACACAATATTTCATTCGAAGATGCACACGTTTTTATATGCCTACTGGAGCACCACATACAATAAATAAATACACTACTGGCCATTAAAATTGCTACACCAAGAAGAAATGCAGATGATAAATGGTTGTTCATTGGACAAATATATTATACTAGAACTGACATGTGATTAGATTTTCATGCAATTTGGGTGCATAGATCGTGAGAAATCAGTACCCAGAACAACCACCTCTGGCTGTAATAACAGCCTTGATATGGCTAGGCATTGGGTCAAACAGAGCTTGGCTGGCGTATACAGGTACAGCTGCCCATGCAGCTTCAACATGATACCACAGTTCATCAAGAGTAGTGACTGGCATATTGTGACAAGCCAGTTGCTCGGTCACCATTGACCAGACATTTTCAATTGGTGAGAGATCTGGAGAATGTGCTGGCCAGGGCAGCAGTCGAACGTTTTCTGTATCCAGAAAGGCCTGTACAGGACCTGCAACATGCGGTCGTGCATTATACTGCTGAAATGTAGGGTATCGCAGGGATCAAATGAAGGGTAGAGCCATGGGTTGTAACACATCTGAAATGTAATGTCCACTGTTCAAAGTGCCATCAATGGAAACAAGAGGTGACCGAGACGTGTAACCAATGGCACCCCATACCATCACGCCAGGTGAAACACCAGTATCGTGATGATGAATACACGCTTCCAATGTTCGTTCACCATGATGTTGCCAAACACGGATGCGACCATCATGATGCTGTAAACTTAACCTGGATTCATCCAAAAAAATGATGTTTTGCCATTCGTGCACCTGGGTTCGTCATTGAGTACACCATTGCAGGCGCTCCTGTCTGTGATGCAGCATCTAGGGTAACCGCAGCCATGGTCTCTGAGCTGATAGTCCATGCTGCTGCATACCTTGTTGAGCTGTTCATGCAGATGGTTGTTGTCTTGCAAACGTCCCCATCTGTTGACTCAGGGATCGAGGCCTGGCTGCACGATCCATTACAGCCATGCGGATAAGATGCCTGTCATCTCGACTGCTAGTGATACGAGGCCATTGGGATCCAGCACAGCATTCCATATTACCCTCCTGAATCCACTGATTCCATATTCTGCTAACAGTCATTGGATCTTGACCAATGCAAGCAGCAATTTCGCGATATGATAAACTGCAATCATGACAGGTTACAATCTGACATTTATCAAAGTCAGAAATGTGATGGTACGCATTTCTCCTCCTTACACGAGGCATCACAACAACGTTTCACCAGGCAATGCAGGTCAACTGCTGTTTCTGTATGAGAAATCGGTTGGAAACTTTCCTCATGTCAGCATGTTGTAGGTGTCACCACTGGCGCCAACCTTGTGTGAATGCTCTGAAAAGATAATCATTTGCATATCACAGCATCTTCTTCCTGTCAGTTAAATTTTGTGCCTGTAGCACTTCATCTTCATGGTGTAGCAATTTTAGTGGCCTGTAGTGTATATATGTAACAACAATAAGTGAAATATAAAAATGTAAATGTTTGTTTGCTCATAATCTAAAATCTCTGAAAGTTCTTCATCAACTGCTTTGAAATTTGACACCACTTTGCATTTGAATATGCGTGTGTTTTTATATAACCCCTGGAGCACCACATATAGTATATAAATAATAAATAATTACTGATGAAATCTAAAAATGTAACTGTTTGTTTGTTCAAAAACTAAAATCTTCTCAAGTTCTTTACCAACTGTTTTGAAATTTGACAGAACACACACACGTGCCCATGCCCATGCCTACACACACACACACACACACACACACACACACACACACACACTAGCAGAATGTAGTTAGCAAACAGGAAAAATGTGTTTATGACTTATCGGTCTATGATTATAATATTAGTACAGAATCTGAATTTGCAATAACAATAAACAAGGCTCAGTATTAGAGAGAGGTGGAATAGGAGACAGATAGAGGTTGGGAGTAAATTGACGTAGATAGCAGAAAGGAGGAAATGGACAGAAAGAGGAGGCAGGAAGAGATGGAGAGGGGTAAGAGAAGAGGGACAGCGAGGAGGTGGAGATGGACGGTGAGGGGGGGTGGGGGGGGGGGGAGGAGATGGACATGTATTAGAAACACATGCTTTCTCTTTCCTTTATTTTCCATTTAACCAGACTGAGCCACAGCAGTGCATGTATGGGGAACAGCCAGTAATGTATAGATGTATATTATAAAAGGGGAAATGGTGTTAGCAAAAAACTTGAAAAGATTCACTTCAAATTTTTCTACAAAACTTTAACAGTGGTGGGAAGGATCTTGGGTAAGAAGTCCCTAATTTCAGGGTGTGATGATAGGTAATCAGAGCCCTGACAAGTTACTCCAGTTCAGAGAGTTATTGGGTGATGAAGGGGCTGTCCTTTGTAGCTGGATTTTGGGGGTGATGCAAGGATTGGCAGTGTGTGGGGAAGTGGCAGACTAGGTCTGTTGGATAATGTCTGTCTGTGAATGGCTTTGTGAGACCTACAGCTTACCAAGCAAAGGAGTTCTTGTCACTATAGGTACACTGCCCCCAGGTGGTCATGCTGTATAGGAGTCCTGCGGTCAGCAGGAAAGAAATAACAATCGAGTTTGAACACACTTTATTTCACTAAAGCACCTTCTTTGTATGCACTAATTTCCAACTGCAAGAACAACAAGAAACACAACAATTCCTGTGGTGACAAAAACCAGAGAAGAGTAAAAGACAATGAAAAGAAATAATAACCAAAATACTACTCTACACAATTACAAAGTGGCATTACACACAACAAGATGATGTGACTTAGCAAACGAAAGCGCTGGCACGTCGATAGACACACAAAGAAACACAAACATACACACAAAATTCAAGCTTTTGCAACAAACTGTTGCCTCATCAGGAAAGAGGGAAGGAGAGGGAAAGACGAAAGGATGTGGGTTTTAAGGGAGAGGGTAAGGAGTCATTCCAATCCCGGGAGCGGAAAGACTTACCTTAGGGGGAAAAAAGGATGGGTATACACTCGCATACACACACACACACACACACACACACACATATCCATCCCCTCTTTCCTGATGAGGCAACAGTTTGTTGCGAAAGCTTGAATTTTGTGTGTATGTTTGTGTTTGTTTGTGTGTCTATCGACCTGCCAGCGCTTTCGTTCGGTAAGTCACATCATCTTTGTTTATATATATATATATATATATATATATATATATATATATATATATATATATATATATATATATATATATATATATATATATTACAAATGATTGAAGCGATTTCATAAATTCACTGTAGCTCCATTCTTTGACATATGGTCACGACAAACTACAGATACGTAGAAAAACTCATAAAGTTTTGTTCGACTGAAGCCATACCTCAGGTTTCTGCCGCCAGAGTGCTCGAGAGCGCAGTGAGACAAAATGGCGACAGGAGGCGAGAAAGCGTATGTCATGCTTGAAATGCACTCACATCAGTCAGTCATAACAGTGCAACGACACTTCAGGACGAAGTTCAACAAAGATCCACCAACTGCTAACTCCATTCAGCGATGGTATGCGCAGTTTAAAACTTCTGAATGCCTCTGTAAGGGGAAATCAACGGGTCGGCCTGCAGTGAGCGAAGAAACGGTTGAACGCATGCGGGCAAGTTTCACGCGTAGCCCGCGGAAGTCGACGAATAAAGCAAGCAGGGAGCTAAACGTACCACAGCCGACAGTTTGGAAAATCTTACGAAAAAGGCTAAAGCAGAAGCCTTACCATTTACAATTGCTACAAGCCCTGACAGCCGATGACAAAGTCAAACGCTTTGAATTTTCGGCGCGGTTGCAACAGCTCATGGAAGAGGATGCGTTCAGTGCGAAACTTGTTTTCAGTGATGAAGCAACATTTTTTCTTAATGGTGAAGTGAACAGACACAATGTGCGAATCTGGGCGGTAGAAAATCCTCACGCATTCGTGCAGCAAATTCGCAATTCACCAAAAGTTAACGTGTTTTGTGCAATCTCACGGTTTAAAGTTTACGGCCCCTTTTTCTTCTGCGAAAAAAATGTTACAGGACACGTGTATCTGGACATGCTGGAAAATTGGATCATGCCACAACTGGAGACCGACAGCGCTGACTTCATCTTTCAACAGGATGGTGCTCCACCGCACTTCCATCATGATGTTCGGCATTTCTTAAACAGGAGATTGGAAAACCGATGGATCGGTCGTGGTGGAGATCATGATCAGCAATTCATGTCATGGCCTCCACGCTCTCCCGACTTAACCCCATGCGATTTCTTTCTGTGGGGTTATGTGAAAGATTCAGTGTTTAAACCTCCTCTACCAAGAAACATGCCAGAACTGCAAGCTCGCATCAACGATGCTTTCGAACTCATTGATGGGGACATGCTGCGCCGAGTGTGGGAGGAACTTGATTATCGGCTTGATGTCTGCCGAATCACTAAAGGGGCACATATCGAACATTTGTGAATGCCTAAAAAAACTTTTTGAGTTTTTGTATGTGTGTGCAAAGCATTGTGAAAATATCTCAAATAATAAAGTTACTGTAGAGCTGTGAAATCGCTTCAATCATTTGTAATAACCCTGTATATATCTTGGTAGATGATTGTTGCAGTGTCTGTGTGTTTATGGGTTGCGTTTTTTCATATGACTTGTCAAGCCAATGGCAGCACAGCAACTCTTGCCACAATTGTCACAAGTGTATCTGGCTGCTGAGGCAGGAGCAGTGGTAGCATTGCAAAGCTTTTTCTGTCTTAATCTGTCTAACAAGCCTTCATCATGCTTCAACATTCCAGATGATATATCATCACGCCACTCTGGTCTCATGCTAGCCCATGCCTCCTATCTGTTTGTGTCGATTCCAAAGCTCTCCATATCTTGTTTACAGGAGTCCTTGAACCTCAATACAGGACGTCCTACAGGTCTTTTGCCTATAGAGATCTCTCCAAGTATTGCCTCACGTTTGTCAGGATCCATACGGTGGACAAATTCCAGCCAGCAGAGTCGTCTCTGCTTCAAGATAGCTGAAATACTGTTGCAGTTAGTTTTAGATAGCGCTGCTTTGTTGGTCACTTGGTCCTTCCACATTACTCTGAGGATGGATCTCAGGCACTGCATGTAGAAATCATTAAGGCGACGTTCTTGTTTGGCACAGGTAGTCCATGTTTCTGATGCATACAAAAGGATGTCCAGGACACAAGTTTGATATACAAGAATGTTGGTGGTCAAAGAGAGTTTGTTGTTTTTCCAAACATGTGTAGAGTGTTTGCCAAAAGTTGTCGCAGCTCTTCCAATGCGAGCATCAATTTCCTTGTCAACACACATGTTTGATTCTATAGTAGATCTAAGATAGCAGAAGTTATCTACAACTTGCAGAGTAGTGCCATCTAGTGTGATATTCGGCTTTATATTAGCACCCTGAACCATAATTACAGTCTTACTGCTGTTTATACTCATCGAGAATAGGTGGCATGCATGACTAAATCTTGATACTAGCTCTTGCAGCTCTTCTGTGGAGTTTGCGACAATTACAGCATCATCAGCATACAGATTAAGGAAATTAATATTTGGAAAATGTTTAAATAAAAGAATAATATATTTTGTTCTCATCACCTGTCAATGGTAGGAATTAAATCTCGAGCCTGATTAACAAACTATAGATAATTGATTGTTTAGCATTGTTAGAATAATTATTTCTGCAATTTCAATATTAATATAATTTTTTTGTGTTAAACTTGTTATAGCAAACTTGTTCAGGAGTGTTTGATAATGTTTTTACACTATTTTCTATTATAAATTATGTTTTGCATTATTATAACCAGTAGTACATTGTAGGAAGAGTATAAATACTCGGCCTTGAGTATTGTTAGGGCAGATTAGTGTTGGACCCACTAGAGGACAGATCTGTGAGTACAGTTGAGATAAGTTCTTGGTGCATGATTCAGGTTTGGATTTACAATAGAGCAACTCATGTGCTGGACATAGTCTAAAACAGCATGTTAGAACAATACAGATGGATTATTTCAGAGTGTTAAACAGTTTGATTTAATATCACAAAAGGCAGGATGATATGTGACTTTATATTCGTACTTTGTTGAGTATTAGTGTTGAACAATGCAATGGACCTCACACACACATTTCTATCAAATGACTGCATCTGGATTATTTAATATCGCCAGTGTAGTATGTGCTTCCATTGGTTAGCTGTAGCAGTAAAAATGAGGCTTATTACACTGAAGATTGATCATGAGCTCATAAGATATAGGTTTTGAAGTGAATAAATCTATGTACTTACTTTAATTCAGTTGTGGCCTACATCACTGTAGTGAAATCCATTATAAAAAAAAAAAAAAAAATTGTGCAGAACCACAAACATCCACAGGAGTTGGGGCATCCTGGTCAATATCCATAGATTTGTAGCCAGTAGGGGATGGAGGCAGCAACACAGCAGGGGCATCTGGTGGTAGAGGCAGCAGCTGAGGCAGAGGCAGAAGTGGAGGTTCAATCACAGGGCAGTCGACAACAGGCACTGGCAGCTACCCCGGGGCATCATGGTGCACCCAGTGCACCCGTGGATGAGGGAAGATCCACACCCAGACCTCCTGCCCGATACAGAAGGAGTGCACTGGAGTACGGGCAGGAGGGTGAGAAGTCTCAGGTACAAAGACAGATAGGGGAGAGTGGAATGGTCAACTGCGAAGTATCTCCATTGGACTTTAACCGGCATGGTGGCAGTGGGGAATGTAGCCAAAAAAGAAGGATAGCCTCCCCCAGATGGTGATAGTATAGCAGCTTATTGAGCTCCCATTGGCAGCACAGAATTGCTTAAATTCAGTTGAAGTAATTTGTGGACTGTTATCCATAACCATTGTTTTGGGGAGGCCCTTGACAGCAAAGAGGCGTGGGAGAATTTTGATAGTCTGAGCAGAAGTGGTGTTCATCATCCGGGTTATGTAAGGGTATCACAACCCGGAGTTGATCAGGATGAGCCATTGGGAACCATGAAATGGCCCTGTGAAATCCAAGTGGAGACATTCCCATGGAGCAGCTGCATCTGGCCACAAAAAATACAGGCACAGGGGTGCTGCTTGATGTGATTGGCATGTGGTGCAGGTCAACATGAGAGAGGCAATGTCTTTATCCAATCCACGTCAATAAAGCTGTTGGTGGGCCAGCTGTTTGGTGAAGATGATTCCCCAATGGCCACCATTGGCACGCATTGCATGTGGGATGACTGACCCATGGAATGTCTGAATCACTGTGCAAAACAATGGCACCACTGCAGAAAAAGAGACTGTGCTGTGCTGTGTACTTGTCCATCAATGGAAGGTGAGGCTTCTATGTCCTGTGGTGACGAGTCGTGATGAGCCTTTGTGTCTGCATGAAGCTTGGCATCTATGCGATCGTTCTGCAAAGCCTGACACACAACACCAATACGGTCTGTTCAGGTGCAAGCCATGAACCTTGCTCGCCAGTGGGGGCACTCTGATCATTGGTGAATCTAGAAACAGTCCGGACATGACAGAAAATGTGTGAAAGACTTTTTGACACGGGTTGCACCAACAGACCAGCAAGATTCCCGCTTGAAACTAGGCAACTGGCAAGCTGCAAAAACAGCCAGATCAAGACATGGGAGTTGTAGCTGGTGAGACTTCAAATGTATGAATGATTAACAGACAGGTCCTGTAACTTGAAAAGATCAGCCCAAAAACCCTCGTCTGATGTGTGAAACACCACCATATCACAGATCAACAAAGAGGCATAAGACTGCCTGCAGGCAATGTTGGCACACCAGAATTTGCAATCATGGGAGAGACCCTGGAGCATTGTAATCCATCCCGATGTTTCTTACTTGGGGACTTTTTACAAGAAAATAATGTATGACGGGCAGAGGTGACATGTATTTATGCATCAAAGTACTCAAAAAGGGAGCCCTTAATATGGGCAAATGAGAGGTCTTGAGGTGACTGCTCAGGGTTCAATTGTTGAATTAAATTATACACCTGTTGCTAAAAGAAAGCCCAACTTCAATTTTTGTCATGGATCCCATGTGCCAGTAAATGTTGTTCCAATCATTCAACATAATTTGACCATGGTTCAACAGACTTATCAAAAGCCAGAAAGGTTGGTGGAGCTATGTGCAAAGTGTCAAGTTTACCCATGATGGAATCAAATCTATGAGCTACATATTGCAATGCTGGGGAATGAGAGCAATATTCTGATTGTGTGAGCACTGCCTGAATCTGCTGTAGAGTTTCTGTCAAGGACTGAAGAATGTCCTGTAAGGAAAATGAAAATCCCATCATCACTGCCAATAACTGTAGTGTCCTGCAGTCGGCAGGAAAGAATTAATGATCAAGTTTCAACACACTTTATTTAACTAAAATGCCTTCTTGGCATGCACTAATTTCCAAATGCAAGAACAACAAGAAACACAACAATTCTTGTGGTAACAAAAACCAGAGAAGAGTACAAGACAATGAAAAGAAATAATAACCAAAATACTACACTACACAATTACAAAGTGGCGTTATGCCCAACAAGTTACAACTTTCTACTGAAGGCTATAGTGACAGCCTACTAGGCTAGAGCCAGTGTAGGTATTGGTTGGAGCTGTCCTAGCTGTAGGTACACACTGCTGGTCTGACTAGTGGTGTGCTTATAACACCAGTTTGGCAGAGTGCTACTACGTAGTCACATTAGTTCCAATTGATGGAGCTCTGTCACATGGCTTTTCAGAAAGTAGTGGTGTGTTTATGCGGAAACTCTAATGATGTTTACACCCATTGGCAATGTTTTGATCTGAGCTTTTGAAGGGAGGTCAGCAGTCTACCTTGCTTGTCTGCTGTGTGGGCCCTCTAACTGATAAGGGGCCGCTATGACAGGAGGTGAGTTTCTGGTGTGGGAGGGGTGGCAGCTGTTGAAATGTAGGTACTGTTGGTGGTTGATGGGTTTAATAGAGACAGAGATGTGGCTGGAGCCATCAAAAGGAGAAGGTCAATGTCCAGGAAGGTAGTACCCTGGGTTGAGGAGGATCAAGTGAAGCAGATGGGAGAGTAAGTGTTGAGATCGTTAAAGAATGAGGATTGGGTGTCTGGTCTTGAGTAAAGATCATGAAGATGTTATCCATGAACCTGAACCAGACCAGGGGTTTCAGGTTTTGGAAGACTAGGAAGGTTTCCTTAGGCCAAAATTCTTTTAGCCGGGGCACAATGAACATCTATAATGGTACTTCTTGGATTGTTGGGTTTTTGGATCTTGCACAGTATGTATAAGTTGGATGTGTGAGGTTATTAAGGGTGAGAGGGAAAACTGATTAAGGGAAGAGGTTCGGACAAGGGCCTAAAACTTTAAGCAGGGTTTGAGGTTATGTTGGACTTCGGGGATGGGATCACTCTGGCATGGTCTATAGATAGAGGAGATGATTTGGACACAATAATTTAGTTTAGTTTCTGTTTATCATATATTTTGTGAGGAAGTTTATTATACTTGTGTACTTTATGGTGTAGACTAGTGTTTACTAATTTATTCTTAAGGATTTTTTGTGTAACAGCTATGTCTGAAGAGCTATGCCACACGACTTTGTTTAAATCTTGTATTTGTGTATGACTACCAACCAGTTGTCCACTATCACGAATGACCACTGCTTAACTGTGGCCAAGAGAAAAATGGACCACCCTATGGCACAACATGTGCTGAACATAATATGCTTGATGTCAGTGGGTGCTTCACATGCTGGGCTATCTGGATCCTCCCCTCCATCACCAGTTCTTCTGAACTACACAGGTAAGATATACGCTTACAACACATTCTCCACTTCCACAATTCTCCTAGCTTCAACCTATAGTAACCTTGTGTACCTCCACCCTCTGCCCAACTACTTCCTCACCCTCTGTCCCATCATCTTCCCCCTATTCTTGTCCCCTCACCCGCACTATGTGCCGCCATTTGCCAGTGCATATGAGTGTAAGATGTGCTGGCTTGTGTGAATATGAGTGCATTTCTTTTCTGAAGAAGGCTTTGACTGAAAGCTAGATGTGTAACAGTCTTTTTGCTGTGCCTGACTACAACTCAATGTGTCTTCTTTATATTGTGTAGTATCTCTCCTTTTTTCTAGCATTGCTCATAAACACAGTCATAAGCTATTATTTTTTAAACAACAATGTACATCTTCTCTGTTAAAACTATACAATTTGCTGTTTTTCTTCCTCACAGTCAGTTCTAACAGAAAATCTGTATTTCAGGAGAGTTGCTTTATGTTCATGATCAGAATACTACTATGCAGTCTTGAATCACCCAAAACTTTATAATGGTAGCCACTCAAATTTAAACTATGTGCAATAATGTCATTGAAGCTACTATCATCACAGTATCAATCGAGATGGATATATCTCTCTCATACCCCACTTATCAATGATCCCAACCAATTTATTCATTCATTTTAAGTGACTTCAATTTCCAATCAATGTTTTGTTGTCAATAGCCAAGTTTCAAGGTAGATATTCAAATACATTGGGACTGATTCATTATTTGAGTGCTTTTTGCATGGTTAATTGTATACGTCACCTTTTCATGAATTGGTAGTTCAGAAAAACAGTTCATATTCTTACCACACCAAAAAAAAGTACTGTGTAAGAGAAATTAAAGAAAAACTTAAAAGCAATAAAAATTAAAATTAAAACAATGGAGTCTTTTTCATTTATATTCTATATAATTTCTAGGTCACACTGTGAATCTCAAATTTGCATCCTGGCACAATTTCCAGGGTTACCTCAGATTAGTATATATAGGCAAAGTCCCATACATCTTAAGCAACTGTGAAGCATTGCAAAGTTCACTAGCATAATATACAGTTAACTTTCTATGAGTTGTTTTGCATCTGTTAATGTGTACATGGACTTTTTCTACATAACACAGGACTCATCCTTTTGATAGGATCTGTGAACATGCTGAATGAATGGATACAGCAACTAAAAACATGTATTATCAAAACAGGCTGCAGTATTAGTTCTGCCAGATGCTTCAACCTGTTCCTTTACATTTTGCCTCATTCTGCAACACTGAAGGCTCTCAACATAATGTGATCTTCAGAATGTAATTTACATTTTCATTAAATAGTACAATTACATTACATACACATTCAGGAACTGTACTAACCTCTGGCATTATTTGTGAAATGATTACAATCAGACGTGTTTCAAATGTATCGTCAAGAGTAATTTTGCCTCCTCTGGCAAAAAGATATATGCCACCTATTTGTTCATCAAAAAATTTTTCATTTGTATTTTCCTCAGGACTGAGTCTTACATACAATTTCTTCACTCCAGTTATCTTCCTATACTTGTCCAGAGCCACTGGTAGGACTTCAGATATTAATGTCCGATCTTTTTTTCTAACCATTATTTCCACATCTATTTCCAGCATCTGTATATTGAAACTCATAAAATTCTTCCATAAATAATCTTAAAAATGCATTTAAACATAATATTTACTAAAACATAATATCATGGAGATAAATGAGAATTGCATAGCAGTATATACATCACTGTTATATGTAAATTTACAAAGCCTGTGTATATATATTACACTGCAAGTAAAATTATCTTGCTGGCCACCACAGAATCACAAAAAAACAACAAAAATTAAGACAAATACAGTAAATGAGTAAAAGGGCAAGGTAGATTTCCAGAATGTCTGAAGTAAGCAAGAGTTTCATTTTACTGAAGAAAGAGAATACGTAAGATATTGGAACTTCTTACAGGTAAGCAGCTATAGTGTTAACGTTTAGAAATATTAAAACTGATTGTGAATGACAGATAACATTATTTAAATAAAATGCAACTGATAATAACAAGGAGGTGAACTATTCCTGCATCAGTTATGTATTGCATGCACCCCTTTTTTTAATTTATTTTATTTTATTTTTTTTTTCTTTAGCTGTTAATAATTGTACATATTTTTAGGACTATCTGCATGAGGTTATGAATCTGCATGGGTTAGGAGAAATTGTTTTATACTTATTAGTCTGTTTTAAAAATATGTTATGTTAATAAGTTTTTTATTTAAATAATTATTTTGTGCATTCTAGTCTTGTGTGTGTCAAATTTTTCCATCAATTTCAAACATTTTGATGACTTACAACAGAGAAATGTGGTAGTGTCAGGATAAATTCACATGAGTCCACCAGTACATTTGTTTCTCCTATGATCTCTCATGAAAAGACATCAAAGGTAAAAATTATAGAGAAACAAGCTCACATGGGGACTTACCACCAACTGTTCTTACCATAAAACTTTCTCAAGTCGTACAGAAAAAGTGGGAAATAGCATGGTACCCTCCGCTGCATACCAGACATGATAGTGGGTTAATATTGCACTGTCATCGTGTTCTAAATTATGCTGAAAGTTCCATGTCTCTAACTCATTGGTAATGATAGTAGTGAACAACATAAACCTCCACTACACAGCAGACAAGAAAATGAGTTAATACTGCATTGTCATCCAGTACTGAGCTATGTTGAGAGTTTTAAGTTTATAGCTCATTGGGAAATGATAGTGGTAAACAAAGTACTCTCTGCCATATTGTCACAGAAGAAGCTGAATAGCGCAGTCACTGTAACGTAGTGGTTATGATACTAGATTGTTGCATGGCAGGTCGTGAGTTAAAAACTCACCTGAACTGTAAAATTTTAATTTCTATATTTAGTTTGAGTACATTCTAGAAGTATCCACAAACGTCAAGAATCATTGTACGGGAATGTGCTGTAACTGTATACATACCTATGTGTTCTCACCAGGGGCAGTTCGCTCTATGCACTTGTATGTGCAAGTGCTGAATAAACCTTCATTAACTGAAGTTAGTGTTCGTAATTCATCTGATTACACTTTCTTCTACGTGGCATTGTTCTGGTGGAGACACTGGGTGTTGGAACTTGTGATAGCACTCATTAATGATGACACAGTGGCTCCCATCAAGCTACAACGGAGCCGCTGTTTACATGGCGAGAAACCTGAGTTCGAGCCATATTCAACAGATCACAATCTATCGGAGACAGAATAAGAGGACATTACGATGACACCAACTGTATGCCACCACATGAGACATCCTTCTGGGTTCTCTGGTGATGATGGCTGAGATCCAAACAAGTGGCTAAAGGTATATGAATGTATAGCCAAATTGAACAAATGGGATGACACCGTGTGTTTGGCTAACGTATTTTTCTACTTGTAGGGCACTGCCAAGCAATGATATGACAACAAGGAGAAATTCACAAGCTGGGAAGTATTCCAGGTGGAACTATGCAAGTATTTCAATGACACACAATGACAAAAGTGCAAGGCTGAAGATAAATTAAAGTGCAGGGCAAAGAAGAAATGACAGCATCTTACATTCAAGTCGTCTTTGAGCTGTGTAAAATAGTGGATCCTAGAAAGGAGGAGGAAGATAAGGTTGCACATCTCATGAAGTGTGTTGCTGAGAACGTGTACCAAGCCCTACTCCTGAAGAAGGTTTCGATAGCAGATGATTTCATAAAATGGTGCCAGTATATCGAGACAATGTATCAAAAAAAGAATTACACGCAAGAAGTTTGAATGACTTCCAAACATTGTATCGATGTCTGTGATGGAGGAAGAAACTGATTTCACAAGTGTTCTTCATCAGATAGTGAGAGAGGAAGTTCAGAAGGCACTTGGATTGCACAGCGACCAAAAAACTGAGACACTTCAAGAGGTCATAAGGGAGGAAGTGGAACAGACATTGAACCCAATCTCTCAACCTTCATTTCCCTTTAAAATGGTAAAAAAGCCGAGACCCAGGTGAAGCTATGTTCCCACAATGCTGCATGAGGAACCTGTTTGGGCACCAAGGAAGACTGATGTTTGGAGGACCCAGGACAACTAACCAGTATGTTTCCACTGTGGACGACCAGGACATGTGGTGCACTATTGTCGAGAAAGATGCGGATATATGATGATGCCCATGCCAGAAGAGAGCAGACCGATCTTAGCCAGCACCAACTATGGGATGACAAAGATGAACAAGAAGATGTGGGTGCAGGTTGACGCAGGTCACCATCACCGCAAGCTAGCCACTGGAGAGGACACTCCCCAACATGCCGATAAAGGTGTCCATCACTGTTTAGATGCTCCAGCTGATCGCCTAACCATCGCATCCTGGAAAACTAAAGGGTGTGATCTTCCAAAGAGAAAAATCCTCCACCGTCGATCACTACAAAAATGATAGGAAACTACGTTGATATCCTCATGGATGGCTGTCCAGCCCAAGCTCTTGTGGACTATGGAGCATCATATTTAGTCATTTTGGAGGAGAAGTACCATCACCAGTAGCAGAAAACTGTATTCGTCGACAACAAAACATCTCTGCTGAAAGTGGCTAATGGGAAATATGTCAAACCTGCAGGAAGATGTGTCATTCGTGTGGTTATAAGTGGCCACACACAGCTCTTAGAATTCATCATCTTACAAGAGTATAGTCATGATGTTATTCTCAAATGAGACTTTTTGAAAGCTTCTCAGGCAATTATAGAATGCGGTCACTTGAAGATAATGCTAGACAAGGTGAGATACTGTGCACAAGAAGATGCACATCTGAGTGTGTGGAGACTATGTGTGCTGGATGAAGTGATCATTCCTGCAGTCAGCTCTAGAAAGGTAACTGTCATATGTCATGCCATGCATCAACCCATGGATCTTGTAGTGGAATGTAAGAGATGCATACCACTGAAGAATAACTTGGTCATTCCAGCCTCAGCTGTCTCGTTTAAGAATGGATGTGATGAATTGTGGACAGTTAACTGTCGCCGAGAACCACAGATCCTTCCAAGGTGCATGTGTGTAGCAAATGCTGAGCTGTTAATTGCAGAACAGCTGAGCATCATAGAAACCTCCCATGCTGAGTCTGTTAGTGAAATTAGTGCTACCACTATGAGACAAGGTCTTCTAGCTCAACTATCACCAAATCTCACTAAGGGACAACAGAAGAAGCTATTTGCCATTCTTCAAGAGTTCTCTCAATGCTTCAATCCACAGGTGAAGAGCAAATTAGACAAATCAATGGTGAAGCACTGGATTAGCACTGGAGACCATCAATCAATAGGCCAGAGAGCATACCATGTGTCAGCAATGGAATGTCAAATAATTCACAATGAGGTAGAGAAAATGATGAAGAATGACATCATTCAGCCTTCACAGAGCCCATGGTCATCACCAGTGGTTCTTGTCAGGAAGAAGGATGGCATTTGACGCTTTTGTGTTGATTACAGGAAGCTTAATAAAATAACTAAAAAGGATGTTTACCTTCTTCCAAGAATTGACGATACGCTAGATTGTCTGAAGTGGGCTACGTTTTTCTCAACCATGGACATATACTCAGGATACTGGCAAAATGAAGTAGATGAGGCTGATCATGAGAAAACTGCATTCATTAACCCTGAGGGCCTGTATGAGTTTAAGGTAATGCCATTTGGTTTGTGTAATGCACCAGTAACTTTTGAATGGATGATGGATAATCTTTTAAGTCACCTGAAGTGGACAATATGTCTTTGTCACTTAGACGACATTACAGTGTTCTCAGAGACATTTGCTGATTACATAAAAAGACTGAGGGGCCATTCTTAAGGGTCTCCAACAAGGTGGATGGAAACTTAATCCAAAAAAGGGTCTCTTTGGAGCAAAAGACATCAAAATACTTGAACACCTTGTGTCAAACAAAGGTGTGCGACCAGACCCAGAAAAGGTGAGATCTATAATGGAATTTCCAGTTCCTAAAAGTATTAGAGATGTGAGAAGCTCCCTCGGATTATTTTCTTTTACCGTCACTTTATCAAAGACTTTTGTATCAAAGCCAGGCCACTCCAAGAGTTGTTAGAAGCCAATGCTAAATTTATCTGGGGTGGTGGTCAACAAGATTCTTTTGATGTGCTGCGAAAAACTCTGACGACTGACCCTGTACTTGGTCTGTATGATGAGAGAGCACCTGCAGAACTACACACAGATGCCAGTGAGAATGGGATCGGTGCTGTTCTGCTGCAAATTTCAGATAGAAAAGAGAAGGTTATATCTTATGCTTCTATGACACTTACAAAAACTGAGAGAAACTACTCAACTACAGAAAGAGAATGTCTGGCTGTGATCTGGGCCATGTGCAAATTTCCACAGTATCTCTATGGAAGGCCATTCACAGTTGTCACAGACCGTCATTCACTTTGTTGGTTGACATGTCTTAAGGATCCAACTAGACGACTGTTATTGGACAATTTAGTGCTTCCCATGGCCTTGTATGTGTGTCTTTATATATATCATTCTGTCCTATTTGATAAAAAACTTGATATTCATTGCAAAGGTGTATGGAATGTTCTGAGGAACGTATATTGTCATCATTATCAAGAGATTGTTGTCATTAACAAAATTACGTACAAATGCTGGATTGAATGTATAATAAAGAAATTGAAGGGATAAATATTTGGTGGAAAATATTAAAATGCTGTGGAAGTGTTGGCATAGGTTGCCAGTGTCTCTAATTACCATAATTACAATCGAGTAACAAGTTAGCACAAAGAACCTCAGAGAAATTGCTTGAAAGTTATTAGCAAGTGATGTATTTTCATTTGTTATCTATTCTTATATCCTGTTCTGTAATTAATATTCTTTGTAATTACATTCCTAATTAACTCTCCAAATGTTTACATCCCACGGTTTTCCAATTGCAGAAATTAAGGCCTTATTTGTACGTTCTATTTATTTAATCACATAAAGCAAGAGCTCTGTACTACCATTACATGTTAGGAACT
This sequence comes from Schistocerca nitens, assembly GCF_023898315.1. Classification (NCBI taxonomy): domain Eukaryota; kingdom Metazoa; phylum Arthropoda; class Insecta; order Orthoptera; family Acrididae; genus Schistocerca; species Schistocerca nitens. The sequence goes on along the minus strand of NC_064614.1, from coordinate 707,989,823 downwards.
AAATCCAAACTGTAATTAAATACATAACTAAACTAATACAAGAGACATTATTGTAATGAAAGTTAAGAATGATTTTCTTGTGGAAAACTAAAGATATTACTAGAAAAGATTGCTATTCAAATATTGTATTTTATACCTTATTCAGCTGTAACATCAGTTTCATTACGTTTTGTAAATTTTAATTGTAACATTGAAATTATACAAAATTAATAATGGAATATTTTTGAGCAATTGTTAAAATTCTATATAACGGAAAGCAGTGAGGCTGCAAGTTTGTTGTTGAGTAGTTGTGGAGTTGTTGCTGTTGAGTCTGCTTGAGAGTCTGTTTGTCAAAGAGGTCAGAGATGTCTGTGAAGTGCTTTGTTTAAACATGTCAAGAATTCAGTTCTGTTGTCAATAAATAATGAGAAGTTTCAAATTTATGTTCTTTCATCAAAATGAACTCCAGGAAAAAGTTAAGTAATTTTAAGTAACAATCAAGAAGAACTGTAGCATCATTACACAGTGTGTTGGGATTGACCTCCTCGGATGATTTCCAATGTCTGCTAGTGGCAATAGATGGATTATTGTTTGCACTGATTATCTGACATGCTATGCCATTACAAAATCTGTGAAAACAGCCGAAGCATTTGAGGTAGCCAAATTCATCATAGAAGACATAGTATTAAAACACGGTGCCCCAAGGTCGTTAATTATGGCTGGAGGGAAAGTTTTTCAATCATATCTTGTGATAGAGATAAACCGTCGGTGCAACATTACTCATCACATGACAACTGCCTATTTCCTGCAAACTAATGGGCTTTCTGAACGCCTTAATAAGACCTCAGTCGACATGCTATCAATGTTCGTCAATGCTGAGCAGAGTAACTAGGATGAGATGCTACCTTTCATGACATTTTCCTACAACACCACCAAACAAGACACCACAGGATTTACACCATTTTTTGTGGTGCATGGGCGTGAGGCGATGACGATGATGGACACTGTGTTTCCGTTACATCCTGATGATGTGGACAATGACTAAATTGGCCAGGTGTTAACCAGACCTGAGGAAGCTCAGCAATTAGCTTGACTCCACATGCTGCAGGCTCAAGAAAACTATCACCGAAGGTATGACGTTAGCCACCGACCTGTTGTCTACCAGCCTGGTGACTTTGTCTGGATCTTCACTCCTGTTCAGAAGGTTGGTCTCTCTGAGAAGTTCCTCAGGCGCTACTTTGGACCTTATAAGGTTGTAAGACAGTTGTCTGATGTTACTTATGAAGTTGAAGATTTCAACCCCAACACAAAAGATCAGAGATATGGCCCATGTCCTTCGAATGAAGCCCTGTAAGGATCCTGCAACCTAGGGTAAATTCAAAGCTCCAGCGACAGGCAACAGGCGGAAAGGTGATGAAGAGTGTAGCGGCAAGGGAAATTCTAAGAAGATCACCACCAGGGCGAACATTAGTCATCGGGAGTCAGAGTATGCAGGAGCAATGACTCATTCACGGACTAGGAGGACATAACATCGAGACACTGTTGTTTTATGGAGGGAGCAATGTTGCAGAAGAAGCTGAGTAGCACAGTCACTGTAATTTAGTGGTATGATACTAGACTGTTTCATGGAGGGTCGTGAGTTCAAAACTCACCTGAACTGTAAAATTTTAATTTCTATATTCAGTTTGAGTACATTCTAGAATATCCATAGTGTCAAGAATCATTCTACTGGAATGTTCTGTAACTGTGTATATACCATACATGTTTTGGCTGGAGGCAGTTTGATCCATGCTCTTGTATGTGCAAGAGCTGAATAAGCCTTCGTTAAGTGAAGTTACTGTTCGTCTTTCATCTAACTACAACTTCTTTTATGTGACAATATATCAGACAAGGAACTAAGTTAAAATTGCAGTCATCCATTTCTGAGCTACATGAAAAGTTTCAAGTCTCTGGCTCATCATGTAGGTGGTTTAAAATCAACTGCAAAATTTGTAACAAACATAGAGACGAGTAAGTGACCCAGAAAAAATGTGTTAAAAAATAAAAAAATAGTAAAGTGTCGCTAACAGTACTGTTTAGAAAAGTAGTGTTGTGAAATCTTGATAACTCTTACAGTGTCACAAGCATATTTTCCTTAACTGTTCAAAACATTTTACACTCTAGAATAAAATACTTTAACAAACAATATAGAATCACTAACAATAACTGGAAAAGCTAATATTTGACTAAATCCAGTCTCAAGAACATTACCAGCATTTTAAGAAGTTATTTACAAACAGTAATATACCTACTCAGTTCTTCATAATCTCATACATCATATCAGTTTGCATAACCTTACAAATTTGTCTTCACACGACAAAATTAGCTTATAGTCTCATACGTCATTACAACACAAGATTTTGTATACTGTTCTCACAGCATATTAATTGATCCAACTTTTTCTGCAGCTAATATTTTGGCTAAACAGTTCAACCACCTTCAGAGAGAGGCAATAAGACTGACAGTTAAACATGGCCATCTGCCTCATGTACCAGTTGGTGAACCAACTGCATGAGAGAACATCACAAATTTTAGTGAAAGGAATACCACATCTGCAGCAGAGATGCTACTGTGTCACCCTCTGTCTTGTGTGACAAGCTCTAGCCAGTGCTGGATTCAACATTTTATCAAATGTATTTCAATGACTTTGCTGAAAACTGAAGCTCAGAATAATGAAACAGATGTTAAAATATGGATTTCTTTTTATCCATAGCACTGTCTGCCTGTATACTCATACAGTGCACAACCAAGACAGGTTCACCAGGCTGAAACAGGCAATATAGCATCGAAGTTCCAAGTAACATTTTTGAACTATAGATATTTTCAGTATACCACAAACCACATTGATAGGTATCCTTCACAGAGCCAGCAGGTGTGGCTATCTTTGGTGTCGGTAGAAAAATAACCTTGAAATTATATTCAGAGAAGATACAACATCCTTTTGAAGAAAGATTTCCTACGAGTGGTAGGAAGGCCATGGACTTGGAACTTTCCTCTTCAGCTTCATGAGGTGGAACATTCATCTTTTGTTTGAACTGCAAAGCTTTGCAGTTCTTCTATAGTGGGTAGCGATTATCTTCAAAACATTTTTCCACATATTTGGATTCTTCCTGGAGATCATACATGCTCCATGTATAGGTGTATTCAGGACACCACTGGTCTATGCAGAATGATGATAACTGTGTTCCCACAGCACTTTATGTGCTTGCTTTTGAAAGACACTTGTCTCAGGGTGTCATCAGTTTTATGACTAAGATATCAAATAAAGGGAAGCATTCATCATTTTCATGACCCATGTTAAACTAGATGTTCCTATCAATGAAATTGAGATGATCCAAAAGTTTATGAAGTTTTTACTTGCCATGAGGCCACACTACAAGAGTTTCACTCATGAGACTCAGCAGTTGATATGCTTAAAACTAGCAATTGGACTCTAAACATAAAGTCAAGGTTATTTTTCTGTCAGCACCAGATACAGCCACACTCATTGGTTTGGTGAAGGATGACTTGACTCTGTAGAAGACTGGAATGTGTAAGATTACTTATTAGTGTGATTTGTTGTATATCAAAAATACTTCATGTACAGTTCAAGAATGTTAGACAGAACACTGATGCTACACCTACCTAGTACAGTCTGATAAACCTGCTGTTGCTGAGTACTGGATACAGGCTGGTCACACTATATACTATGAAAATGTCTAGATTGTAACATCTGTTCTGTGGTTTTGGGACTCTGACTTCGTGTCACTGAAATATGTTTGAAAAATGTTTTAAATCATCAAGAGGACGGTTTTTGTCTTGACAAAATGTGGACTCTGGCTCTGACATAACTCCAGTGATACTGTCTCCATGTCAACTAGAACATGTGTCACAAAGTCCTCGACAGAGTGCATCATCTCTGTCACAGGTATGGTATTTCTTCCACTATGATTAGACATGTGTTCATATACACTTGGCTCACCCTGCTGGTACATAAGAAGGGCAGGACCACTTCATTGTCCCACTTCTCAAGAGGTGGTACTGCCTTGGGTAATCTCAAGGAAGTTGAAAAAGCTTCTACATCATTGCTGTACTAGTCAGCATCACTATCGCCCTGTGTTGTCTCGGTATTCGTCATTTCCACTGTTGCTGTGAACCATCACTATATTCATCACCATTGACTAAACCATTGTCATGTTCCATCTTCATTATCATCACCCTTGCCCTTCACCACCATCACCTATGCCATTGTTCAGACAGCCACCTTTGTTATCCTGCCGTCAATGCCATCATCTGCATCATTGCCTGTACTGCTCTACAACTTAGTACCATCATACCATTTTTTTATCTTACTGCTGGTTACCTTCATAGTCAATGATGGATAATACTGCCACCACCACAGTAACAATTGTATATTCACACTAAACCACACTCTTACTACTACACACTCCTTTACCCCTTATTCAGTGTCCCCCATCAGTTCTCCCCACATTTCCTATATACTGTGACATTAGGGCATCTCCTTCAGTTTTTCCACCATCTCTTTGATTTTTAGCTTCTGCAGCCCCACTTGCTGCAATAACTCAACTTCCACTATGCAGGCAGCACCAGCCAGCAACAGCAACAAACTCGTCTCCACTGGCCTCAGTTGTGCTAATTACATGTGGTGCAATGTTAACAATTTTTTGGAAATTTGTGGTAAGTACCTATGGGACCAAACTGCTGAGGTCATAGGTCTCTAGGCTTACATACTACTTAATATAACTTAAACTAACTTATGCCAAGGGCAACACCCACACCCAAGTGTGAGGGAGGACTCAAACTTCCGACGGGGCAGTCACGCGAACCATTACAGGACACCCTAGACAACATGGCTACTCAGGCAGCAATGTTAACATTATCAGCTTCTGTGTAGACTCTAAAAGCATTGTAATCTCACCAGCAGAACCATGATCCAGATAAAAAATATCCCATTGTAATAAAACCCAAGCCAGCAACCAGCCAACATCCTCCAAAACCTCATACTAAAAGCTCCCCAAAAATGACACTGTACTGGTACACAACCAAATTCTGTAAAAAACAAATCATGGAATCCTTACAGTCTTTTGCCATTACCTCTAAAATATTTTCTCCAGGGTATTCCTTCAGTTTAACCCACCCTAATGCTAAATTCCTAAACCACAAAATCCCATCCTTTTAAATAAAAAGATACTTTATAAACCTAAATGTCTCACAAATCATATCCATCTAAGATTCCATTATTGCCAAATCCACAAGCCCTGAATTCCACTGCACTCTGCAACAGATATTCTCCACTATAAACTTTGGTCCCCATGCTTACTTGCTATCAATTAGTCCTCCACACTCCAGACAACCTGTCCCCAGTAACTGTTGTGATCTTGAACAAAGATCACAGCAGACAGGGTGGAGGAGGAGCTCAACTCCACTGCTGATACTCTGATAAGAAAGCTCTCAACATCTGCACCAAGTCCCATCTCACATTCATCATCCACATCTTCAGTGAATCCCCACCTACCACTGACCACCTCATTGCCCATGGCATCCTCATAGACTGAGGACTATACTGCACCCAAGCACATCCATATCAATGTTGACTTACATACAATGATCATTTAGCACAATAGTATAAAAACCCTCCACCTGTTCCCTCTACAAATCTCATCACCCATTTAGTGCCCAAATGTGCTGTCTCCTCCTGTATGTAACACCTATAATCAGTCCTATTCTACCTAGTTTCATAAATCTAAGGCTAAGCCTTCAGCAACTAAACTTGAATTTAACGAACCCATCCATCTAATCAATACACCATTCCACCATAACAACTCCCTTTCTCCAACTCATACTACAAACAATTTAGCCATTTTGTTACCACTAGAATATTTAAGCTTTTGAATAACTCTGTATAATCTAGTCAGCACAACATATTCTCAAAACCACTCCCACTTCCTATTCTCCCATATGGATTTCCTTGTACTTTCACTGTACCTTCTACAGTAAAATCTTTTCCAGTAACCCTAGGCCTCACTACCTTCACATGTCAACTTACACACACCACACCTACATCAAAATTAGCTCCTTATTGACACACCTACCTACCCTTTTCATAATATTCTCCTGCCACCCTCTTTACTTGGAACTAGTCATCAAAATTTCAGAAGATAGTACCACCATCAACAGTACATCAGCACTAAGAGGATTACTCTTGAAGCCCTCATCATCACAAAACTATCACAGTTTCAATTTTATTAACCTTCTACTATTTTTTAATGTTGTATCACCACCTTTTTATGTTTAAAGCCCGTATACTGAAGAGTGGCCACACTGCTGCTGCCAGCTGAATCCCAGAAGTAAGGAGAGGATGGGGGATGAAATGAGCATAAAAAACTAAATAAACATTAAAATTTAAAAAACACTGCTTCACCACTAGTCTTCCCAGCATATTCTTAACATGGCTGAATGGTTTTCAGCCACAAATTAGCTTTATACAAAGTTTAGTTAGGGTGAATTCCCACAATTTTAAGGAACATGTTTTTTTTTTTTTTTTTTTTTTTTTTTTTTTTTTTTTTTTTCATGGAAAAAGACATTCTAGCATAGGCTTACAATGAGGACAAACCTACTTGTCTAAAATAAATACCACCTCCTAATAATAAATAGCAGTAATATCTTATTTTGATTGAGATATTCAGATAAATATATCTATAAACCTGATAACAGCTGAGCGAACAGTGTACTGACCCCTGGCCTGTCCACATGGCACCTGAATGCCACCAGTTCAAAGGATGAGACAGTGTAGCTGCTGCCATGGAAAGAAAGGATACCAGTCGCTGTACCAGTTGCCAGATACATAGTAATTTAGTTTACATCTACATCTACATCTACATCCATACTTCACAAGCCACCTGACAGTGTGTGGCGGATCGTACTTTGAGTACCTCTATCGGTTCTCCTTCTATTCCAGTCTCATATTGTTCGTGGAAAGAAAGATTGTTGGTATACCTCTGTGTGAGCTCTCATCTCTCTGATTTTATCCACATGGTTTCTTCACGAGATATATGTAGGAGGGAGCAATATACTGCTTGCCTCCTCAGTGAAGATATGTTCTCGAATCTTCAACAAAAGCCCATACCGAGCTATTGAGCATCTCTCTTGCAGAGTCTTCCACTGGAGTTTATCTATCATCTCTGTAATGCTTTCACAATTACTAAATGATCCTGTAATGAAGTGCGCTGCTCTCCATTGGATCTTCTCTATCTCTTCTATCAACCCTATCTGGTACAGATCCCACACCAGTTAGCAGTATTGAAGCAGTGGGCGAACAAGTGTACTGTAACCTACTTCCTTTGTTTTCGGACTGCATTTCCTCAAGATTCTTCAAATGAACCTCAGTCTGGCATCTGCTTTACTGGTGATTAATTTTATATGGTCATTCCATTTTAAATCACCCCTAATGCCTACTCCCAGATAATTTATGGAATTAACTGCTTCCAGTTGCTGACCTGCTATATTGTAGCTAAATGATAAAGGATCTTTCTTTCTATGTATTCACATCACATTACTCTTGTCTACATTGAGATTCAATTGCCTTTCCCTGCACCATGCGTCAATTCGTTGCAGATCCTCCTGCATTTCAGTACAATTTTCCACTGTTACAACCTCTCGATATAGTACAGCATCATCCACAAAAAGCCTCAGTGAACTTCCAATGTTATCCACAAGGTCATTTATATATATTGTGAATAGCAACGGTCCTATGACACTCCCCTGCAGCACACCTGAAATCACTCTTACTTCGGAAGACTTCTCTCCATTGAGAATGACATGCTACGTTCTGTTATCTAGGAACTCTTCAATCCAATCACACAATTGGTCTGATAGTCCATATGCTCTTACTTTGTTCATTAAACAACTGTGGGGAACTGTATCAAACGCCTTGTGGAAGTCAAGAAACACGGCATCTACCTGGGAACCCGTGTCTATGGCCCTCCGAGTCTTGTGGACGAATAGTGCAATTTGGGTTTCACACGATTGTCTTTTTCAAAATCTATGCTGATTTCTACAGAGTAGAGTTCTAGTCTCCAAAAAAGTCATTGTACTCAAACATAATGCGTGTTCCAAAATTCTACAACTGATCGACGTTAGAGATATAGGTCTATAGTTCTGCACATCTGTTCGACGTCCCTTCTTGAAAACGTGGATGACCTGTGCCATTTCCCAATCTTTTGGGATGCTACCTACGGTACACCACAACAAAAAGGGGGGCAAGTTCCTTCTCGTACTCGTCTAAAATCGAACTGGTATCCCATCAGGTCCAGCGGCCTTTCCTCTTTTGAGTGATTTTAATTGTTTTTATATCCTGTAGTGTCGGCAGACTTGCCAACACTACGTACACTAATTGAAAGAAGCGGCAAGATGCACGCGCTAACTCACGAAGGATGGAGTGAGGTCTGAAACAGGATTCGTAATGAATGCTATAAAGAAAAGTACGTAGCTCCTTGAATACTTAACTTTTAATCCATCCTTGTATACATCGTTCTTGATGAGACATCTGGAGAGTGTGGCGATACAAGTGAGACTCTTTAGATACAAGCTGTCTAAGGCTAATGGCGCCTTGCTAGGTCGTAGCCATGGACATAGCTGAAGGCTATTCTAACTGTCTCTTGGCAAATGAGAGAAAGGCTTCGTCAGTGTAGTCGCTAGCAAAGTCGTCGTACTACTGGGGCGAGTGCTAGTCCGTCTCTCGAGACCTGCCGTGCGGTGGCGCTCGGTCTGCGATCACTGCCAGTGGCGACACGCGGGTCCGACATGTACTAATGGACCGCGGCCGATTTAAAGCTACCACCTAGCAAGTGTGGTGTCTGGCGGTGACACCACATTCCTCCCCTGCAAATCGGCGAACGGTCGTGTGATAAGGCTTCCACCCGCCGTGGGGAGCACCCCATGTTGACGTATGCGAGGAGGTGGGGAGCCTAACAACAGGCGAGGCTGTGCCACCCGCACCCGGCCATTCGGTCCGAGGGGAGCTAGGAAACGCCTGAAAACCTAGTCCAGGGTGCACGTCAACATGCGGTGTATGCGCCTGTAGAGATACAGGAGGGGCCGAACGGTCGACCTCCATGTGGTCGGGGCACCCGACGGGCGAAGACGACATCTGGTCCGGAGCGGGCAAGAGTTCCATGGCGGAGGACGTCTGGTCACGGGAAGCGATCGGCGGCGCGTGACCCAGGGAGGCGCCAGGCGATTGCAGCGACGCGCCCACTGCGGGCGGCGCCGGCGGGAGAACAGGTGGTGGCGGCGGCGGCGCGTCGCCATGAGGCAAAATGGATGGCAGCGTCGGTAACACCTGGGGATGAGGCGAGCCAGTAGATGGGTCCCCAGGGCGCCGACCGGACGACACTGTCGCTGAAAGCAGACGGGGAGCGGCAGAACCCAGGCGACGACAGAGGCGCAGCTGATTGAGATGCTGACGCACCTCACCAGAGGCCCCCAAAACCAAATACATCGCGCGGCCGAGGCAGTGAAGAATGCGCCCTGTGAGCCAACGCCGTGAACCGCGATAGGTGCGATAGAATACAACGTCGCCTGGAGCAAAAACAGGAGTCTGCCGCTGCACAGGAACCTGATGCGGCGGATGCAGCAAAGACATCAAGGTTCGATGAGGACGACCGTGGAGCAACTCAGCTGGCGAGCGACCATCGCGGGGCTGAGAGCGATACGAGGACAAAAAGAGCAATAACGCGTCCTCCCGAGAATGCGACTCTTTCAACTTCAACATCTGTGACTTGAAAGTCCAGACCAATCGTTCAGCGGCTCCGTTTGACTGAGGCAAAAACGGCGCGGATGTCAGATGTTTAATACCATTGGCCTTGCAGAATGACTGAAATTCTGCGGACATGAATTGTGGGCCATTGTCGGAAACAAAAGTCTGTGGAAGACCTTCTATGCAAAAGATAGCAGACAACGCCAGGATTGTGGCAGAAGACGTCATGGAAGGCATCCGGACAACAAAAGGAAAATTACTGAAAGAATCGACCACAACCAACCATCGAGCATTCCAGAATGGGCCAGCAAAATCAATGTGCAAGCGTTGCCAAGGGGAAGTGGCTTGCGGCCATGCAAAGAATTGCCGCGGCGGTGCGGATTGTTGTTCAGCACACGCCATGCAAGAAAAGCACATATTCGTAATCGCAGCATCGATTCCGAACCAAGTACAGTGCTGACGAGCAAGTTGTTTCGTTCGCACTATACCCCAATGTCCTTGGTGAAGAAGCCGTAAGACAGAGGACTGTAACGAACGTGGGACCATGACTCTGGACTGATCATTATCAGAACGCAACAACAAAACACCATGTCGTACAAAAAGTCTCTCCTTGTGAGCAAAAAATCGGCGAACCAACGGATCCTCGATCCGTGACTTCGACAAGGGCCATTGCGTAGCAACAAAACGCAAAACGGTAGCAAGGACAGGGTCAGCAGCTGTGGCTGTAGCGACACGACGAAAATCAATCGGAAATGATTCGACCACGTTACGCAACGCGTGGGGAACAGTGCGCGCCCTGAAAAATTTCGGTTGCGCGTTTACTTTCAGTTCCAAATGTGCTTCATAGTTCGTAGCGCAACCAAGGCCCGGTGCAAAAATGTCTGCAAATTCGTCACACAGACGAGAAACACTGTCGGAAGGCACAGTCTCGTTCACTGATAGTACCTGATTTACTATAGACATGTTAAACAACTGAAATAAATCTAAACCAAACAAGTTCACTGCAGAAGAAGAACGAAGAACGTAAAATGACACAAGTTTTGTATGTCCCTTGTATGTTGCAAGAAGAGTGCACTGTCCTAACACAGGGATAGCTTGCCCTGAATAACTATTTAACTTAACATTTGCGGCACGCAACGGAGGTTTGCCCAGTTGTTTGTACGTGTCGTGATTGATCAATGAAACTGCAGCTCCGGTATCGAGCTGGAATGGTATCACTTTGCCTTCAAAGTCCAAGTCTACAAAAAGTTTATTGTGCTGCTGACGACAAGAGCGACTTTCACGTGCAATTTGAACTGAGACAGGTACAGAAGCACTGGCGACCTGACGAGATTTCCAACAACGTCGACGCACACAGTCACTGTTAGAGATAGTGGCACTGGACGGGGTGGAATTAACTACACGAATGTCCATGGGCGAAGGTCCACGAGCCTGATTGTCACTGGTTCTATTCCGGCGCGAAGCAAAGGGCCTGGAATGGTTGTGATTGTCTGATCTGAGCTTTTTCTGGCAAACACTTTGAACATGTCCTTTCTTATTGCAGTAAAAGCAAATAGCTTGGCGTGACAGGCAATTGTCACACGAATGTCTAGTTGCACACCGCGGGCATGATTTCACTGCATTTGCTTGCCTACGCGGCACACGTGTGTGAGAGCTAGGCCGCAGCTGCGCGGACGTGCGCGAGGGCTGTTTAGCGGTCCGTGCAGCGCGCCCGGCGGGCCGGTTAATGTGACACACGGCTGGCGAGGTTTCAAATGATTCCTGAGCAAAGTCAAGTGTGTCTTGCCTATCCAATATGTCTATCACTTGTTGAAGGGAGGGATTGACTAGTTTCAAAATCTGTTCCCGTATACGAACATCAGAAACGTTCTGTGCTATTGCATCACGTACCATTGTATCTGAATAAGGGAGTCCACATTCACACTCAAAAGCACAATCCCTAGTAAGTCCTTGCAATGTTGCAACCCACTCCCTATTAGTCTGACCGGCCATACGTTTTGTACGAAAGAACGTATACCTTTTTGCAACGACATTGACTGTTTCTTTGAAATAGGCATCTAACGCTGACAAAATTTCTTCGTAGGACAGAGTTGCTACGTCGCGTCGGGGAAACAATTTCACTATCACATGGTACGTTTGCACCCCTACACACGAAAGCAAAAGCGGCTGCCGCTCATTACCTTGAATTCTGTAGGCGGCGAGATGGAATCCAAATTGGCGTGACCACTCCGTCCACGTTTCAATGGCTGCATCAAAGCTACGAAACGGGGGTGCAACTGCATGTTGTGGCTGCGGTAGCAGTGAAGCGGCGGCGGCCGCATCGTGTTGCAGTGCACGTTGACCCTGGACGAGCTGTCCAAGGGCATCCAATAACGCCTGCGTCTGCTGATTTTGCAAGCGATAAAATTCGGACAGTACATCTGGAGAAGCCATGACACAAGTAAATGTAAACAAGTAGAAAGAACAAGACCCTTTTTACTCTCGTCGCCAAAATTGTAGTGTCGGCAGACTTGCCAACACTACGTACACTAATTGAAAGAGGCGGCAAGATGCACGCGCTAACTCACGAAGGATGGAGTGAGGTCTGAAACAGGATTCGTAATGAATGCTATAAAGAAAAGTACGTAGCTCCTTGAATACTTAACTTTTAATCCATCCTTGTATACATCGTTCTTGATGAGACATCTAGAGATTGTGGCGATACAAGTGAGACTCTTTAGATGCAAGCTATCTAAGGCTAATGGCGCCTTGCTAGGTCGTAGCCATGGACATAGCTGAAGGCTATTCTAACTGTCTCTTGGCAAATGAGAGAAAGGCTTCGTCAGTGTAGTCACTAGCAAAGTCGTCGTACTACTGGGGCGAGTGCTAGTCCGTCTCTCGAGACCTGCCGTGTGGTGGCGCTCGGTCTGCGATCACTGCCAGTGGCGACACGCGGGTCCGACATGTACTAATGGACCGCGGCCGATTTAAAGCTACCACCTAGCAAGTGTGGTGTCTGGCGGTGACACCACAGATCCCTCTGTCATCTATTTCAATATCTACCATTTTGTCATCTGTATGACAATCTAGAGAAGGAACTACAGTGCAGTCTCCCTCTGTGAAACAGCTTTGGAAAAAGACATTTAGTACTTCGGCCTTTAGTCTGTCACCCTCTGTTTCAGTACCATTTTGGTCACAGAGTGTCAGGACGTTTTGTTTTGATCCACCTACCGCTTTGACATAAGACCAAAATTTCTTAGGATTTTCTGCCGAGTCAGTACATAGAAATTTACTTTCGAATTTGTTGAACGCCTCTCGCATAGCCCTCCTCACACTACATTTCGCTTCATGTAGTTTTTGTTTGTCTGCAAGGCTTTGGGCATGTTTATGTTTGCTGTGAAGTTCCCTTTGCTTCCATAGCTATTTTCTAACTCAGTTGTTGTATCATGGTGGCTCTTTTCCATCTCTTATGACCTTGCTTGGCACATACTCATCTATTGGATATTGTACAATGGTTTTGAACTTTGTCCACTGATCCTCAATACTATCTGCACTTGACATAAAACTTTTGTGTTGAGCCATCAAGTACTCTGAAACCTGCTTTTTGTCACTTTTGCTAAACAGAAAAATCTTCCTATCTTTCTTAATATTTCTATTTACAGCTGAAATCACTGATGCTGTAACTGCTTTATGATTGCTGATTCCCTGTTCTTTGTCACCTGTTTCAAATAGTTCAGGTCTGATTGTCACCAGAAGGTCGAATATGTTATCGCTACGGGTCAGTTCACTGTTTAACTGCTCAAGATAGTTTTCAAATAATGCAATTTTCAAAAATTCCGCTGAATTTTTTCTCCTGCCACCTGTTATAAACGTTTGAGTCCCCCACTCTATATCTGGTAAATTAAAATCTTCACCAAAAACTCTAACATGGTCAGGAAATCTACTCGAAATATTTTCCAAATTTTCCTTCAGGTGTTCTGCCACAACAGCTGCTGAGCCAGGCGGCCTATAGAGACATCCAATTACCATGTCTGAGCTTGCTTTAACCGTGACCTTCACCCAATTATTTCACATTTCAGATCTCCGTCAGTTTCCTTCGATACTATTGCACTTTTTATCACTATAAACACGCCTCCCCCCTTCACTATCCAGCCTGTCTCTGCAGTATACATTCCAATGTGAGTTTAGAATTTCATTACTGTTAAAATCTGGTTTCAGCCAACATTCTGACCTAGTACTATGTGGGCATTGTGACCATTTATTAATGAGAGCAGTTCTGGGACCTTTCTATAGACACTCCTGCTGTCATTCCCTGTTGCGTTTTTCCTACTGCTAACTTGTCGTGTCTCAGGAGGTGTCTTGTCAGGCCTAGGGAGGGAATTCTCTAACCTAAAAAACCCATAAGTACACTCCACATGTACTCCGCTACCCTTGTAGCCACTTCTTACATGTAGTGCAGGTCTGAGCTATTCAGGGGGACCCTACATTTCTCCATTCGATAGCAGAGGTCAAGAAATTTGCACCCCAGATCTCCACAGAATCATCTGAGCCTCTGGTTGAAGCCTTCCACTTTGCTCCAAACCAGAGGACCGCGAACGGTTCTAGGAAAGACACTACAAATAGTTAGATCAGATTCCACCCCGCAAGTGAGGATTTCCACCTTCACCAACTCCACCAACCACCCATATGAACTGGTGATGACCTCTGAACCCAGACGGCAGGAGTCATTGGTGCCAACATGAGCAACAATTTGCAGTCGGGTGCACCCAGTGCTCTCTATCGCCACTGGCAGGCCCTCCTCCATATCTCAGATGAGACCCCCTGGCAAGCAGACATAGTGAACACTGGCATTCTTCCCCGACCTTTCCGCTATTTCCCTAAGGGGCTCCATCACCTGCCTAACATTGGAGCTCCCAATCACTAATAAACCCCTCCCCCATGTGCCTGCTGAGAACTTGCTGAAGGAGTGGCGGGACATGTCCACTCACAGGCAGAGTGGGCGATGCCACATGGCCAGCCTCCATATTGACCCTCCGCCTCGTGCGATGCAAACACCATTGAACCCACCACTCCCCTTGGGGTGAGGGAAGCCCAACCATGCCTAGAACACATGAAGATGTCTCGACAGTAGGGACCATGGGTGAAGCATGTAACACCTGGGGTGTACCATGTCATCCACCAGACTCCCCACTGCTGCTACACTCCGCGGCAGCAGCCTGAAGACAGCTGACCACAGCCATCAGCACGTTCAGCTGTTTGTGAACAGTGGCTAGCTCCTCCTGTGTCCATACACAGCAGTCACACATCCTATCCATCTTAAGAAATCAACAATTTACTGTAGAGAGTTAAGTAATCAACTTTTAACTAGACTGCTAATTCACTAAATGCAGCTGATAGCTGACTAAACTGTGGTTACTAGACACTTCTTGTTGGAAACAATGAAAATAAGCACTGACTGTCTCCGGACTGTATTCAAAACAAACACGAAATCTATGGAACACTATTACTAGTACTCGAAAATTAAAGCTTCCTAAAAGCAAAAACACACAGAAAAAGAAGTGACAAGTAAGAAAAACACAGTTGATACTTAAATTTAGGTAGCTTGCTGCACAGGAGAAGTGAAGCAGATGGCAGTTTCTGTTTCTCATGTATATCTGTGCAGAAGAGAATTGTACTTGTGTATTTTATGGTGCAGATTAGTGCTTACTAAATTACTCTTAAGGACTTTTTTTGCATTAATCTTGCAGCATATCTGTGTGAGGCAATCCACTGTCTGAAGAGTCATGTCACATAACTCCTTCAAAGTCTCATGTTAGTGCATAGAGTATAGTAGTATGTATAGTTTAGATTTGAGCTTTAGAGTTAGTGTATTTATTTCCTGCAGTAGCTTTTGTGTAACTAGAGTTTCCAAAAAGTGACTGTTGACATACCTATTTTCAGTAGAGAAATTTATTTCTGTTTTAAGAACTAGCAGATCATTCAATTTTAGTCTGTAGTGAGAACTTTGCACAGCAGATTTTTATGTTTGTTTATTCTCTCATTTATATTTTGGGTACATTCCAATCTCAGTAGCACCACAGTTGGGTAATTTTCTCTTTTGAAGGGGTCTGTTTTTAATTCCTTATTTACTTCTTACTGCTTTGTTTGTGTTTTTGAGACACAATTCAGTTTTTTTGTACACAGTGTGGTATTGACAGGTGCTGTGCTTGCTTTGAGTCGACACAAGGAGAATTGGCTGCTTTGGCCACAGTCGACAGGCTTATTTCTGGCTACTGCTTGATGCAGTGGGCACATCAAGGTGCTGGTGACAGGACCTTATACATCCTTGGTGGTGTTGGAATCTCCTGGTGACCAGGTTGTCAGTGCATCTTGTGATACACAACATCTGACCAGTTCGTCATCATCCGAGAGTGAATGGCAGACAGCAGTGGGCTCACGTGTCACTGGGCGGAAGATGAAAGATGGAATGGGCTGCACTGCTGGATCCCTATGCCTTAGCAACAGGTACAAGGTCATATCCAGTGTTGATAATACTTCTGAGCCAACACATGATGCCTCTCCTGTTGGGCCAGTGGGCAATTTTCCAGCCCAGTTCAGACAAATGCTTAGCACAGGTTTACTAATCACTGGGAGGATCAGCATTAGGCAGTTAACAGAGCCCATGAGGGAAATACTACAAAGGGCAGGGAAGAGTGATGGTGAGTACTCAGTTTGTTTTCTTGGAGGTCTCATCCATGATGTGGAAGAGGCCCTCCTGGCCACTGTTGAACAGACTGGGTGCAACTGACTGCAAGTTGTGGCACATGACAGCATGAATGACACCTGCCACTTGGATTGAGGCCATCCTCTGTTCCTTATGGCAGATGGCTGACTTGGTGAAGACAACTAACATTGTACATGTGGTGTAGGCTAAACTATCTGCAGCACTGTATCCAGTGTTGATTGCGGTCCTCTGGTCTGGAGCAGAGTGGAAGATCTAAACCAGAAGCTCAGATAACTCTGTGATGGTATTGGATGTGAATTTCTTGACCTCCACTATCAGGTGCAGAATTGGGTTTGCCTTAATAGGTCAGGCTGCACGACATGCGGGAAGCGGCTATGTTTGGCATGCATATGGGGATTTTTTAGGTTAGAGACCCCCCCCCCCCCCCTCCAACCCTTGGGGTCACAGACAAAATGCCTGCGCAAAATCACAGTTACTTTGGCCACAGTGTTCTCAGAGAGTGTTTATCCTTGTATGTCAGATATGGAAAATGTTATTATGATATTAGTAAACTGCAAGAGCAACCAAGGAAAGAGACCAGAATTAGTATCCTTATTGCAAGTTATAGTGCACAGATATTATTAGGAACAGAAAACTTGTTGAAATTGGAAGTGACTTGTTGAAACTGGAAGTGAATAGCAACAAAATTGTAAGTCCAGAATGAAATATTTATCGTAAGGATAGGTTAGTCAACAATGGTGCTGGCATATTTATTATAGTAAAGAATTTGATAATATCTAGATGGTTTCGTGAATATGGAATGTGGATTAATCTCGATAAAGTTGTGGTGCCTCTGGCATGAAGTGCCATGTCTTCAAACTGATGTTCTTTGACTTTACTTTTAATTCACTTTGTCTATGTCTCACTGTATGCCATGTTCGACAGCATTTTTGTATTTGCTTTGTCAGTCTTAAAATAAATGTTCATTCAACTGAAAAGTGTGTTATTATGGTTCTGCACCACGTAATACCCACAGTGGTGACCCTGACATCATCATGGTGTATTCGGAAATTATTTTGTGCTTCTTTTCATCATTAACAAGTGTCGTGTGCCAACCCACATTGTCCTCGGAGCAATGGATCTACCAGTGTCGTTTTGTCCCAGTGCCTTGCACCCTATTAACTGTGATTGCATTTTTACTACTGTTCCTGATGTACATTTGGTTAAAAGTGAACAATTACCTGGCCCCAGCCATGCTGGTGACCACTTAGCTGTTGCTGGCCCACCATGGCCATCGTCAAACACTACTATGCAGCAGCGCCTGCTGCACGGAAAGTGCACGCCATTTAGTGACATTGTGAATGATAACCATGGGAAGTCCGTAGCTCGTGGTCTTGTGGTAGCATTCTTGCTTACCGCACACGGGGTCCTGGGTTCGATTCCCGGCGGGGTTAGGGATTTTCCCTGCCTCGAGATGACTGGGTGTTGTGTCGTATTCATCATCATTCATCCCCATTATGGTCAGAGGAAGGCAATGGCAAACCACCTCCGCTAGGACCTTTCCTTGTCGGCGGTGCGGATCTCCCGCATCGTGCCCTACGCTCCTCGGAGTGTGGGACCTCATCATCATCAACCATGTGAAGGATACTGTGTTTCACACTTCAGCTAAACAGTCACCTTTGGTTTGGTTTGATGTATCAATGAAGTTTGAGAACTGTAATTCGAACGTTCATGCTCATGGGGTTGCGCATTCTTATATGCCTTACGGCATTCCAACCCCCCACCCCCACCCCACACACCACCTCAGCGACACCAGTTACCTCCACCACTCTGTGTTCACACCATGCTTGCCTTCTGCCCGCTCTCATAACGCCACTGGCCGTTTCATCTGTGCCAGTTCCCAGATCAGCCCCCTCTTGGCTGCATCGCGACCGCCTTCTGCCTGTTGTTGCAATGGCTTCGGCCATTACTCCCACAGCATGCCCGCCTCCGGGCCTGCAGTTGGGACTCATTGTGCTGCCAGTTGCACCGGCTCGCTCCACATCATGTGCTGCCTGCAGCCGCCCCCCCCACACAGACCTCAAGTGACGCATCTTCCACCGCTACTGCACTCCTGGCATCGGGGGGGCTTCCTACACCGCTCACGCAGATCTTTGCCTCCCTGTACTGCATCAACATGTGTTACCCAGCAGATTTCCTAAGCTGCCTGCATTGCAAAAGGACAATCCTAAGATTTGATTTGCATTGGTGGATCATTTACTGGATATCCACGGGATTTTGGATGACGACACATGTTTCGTCTGCCTGGTGAGCCACCTCCATGCTCTGGTATGATTTTTTTTTTTTTTTAGTAATTTAATTGAAAGCTTTGTTGCTTTGGTAAAAATGAAATTGGTTCTTTATGTCGTGACAGAATAAATTACTATTAATCACACCAGATTTGTCGGAGAACAGCAACAACATGTGTAATTGATCCAGCTTTAAGAAATTCTATTACCTTTTAGCGGAAAATTCGTGCGGTACTCTCCGACGTTAGAAAAGTCGTGGTGTTCCGTTCGGAGCAGGAGGTGGCTGTCTTTTCTCATTCGCGATATCGAAAATTACTAAAAAACTGAACAGAAATTTTTTTCGGAGGAAGATCGCGTGGAGAAAACAGACGGAAGTTACATGAAAGAAACCTAAGGGACCAACTAATTGGATTTGTACGAACATATAAACGGAACTGAAAGAACTTGGAATAAATACTATAACGATGTCGTCACGACAGCCTCCTGTTCCGACAGAACACACGCTGGATCATAAGCTGCAAAAATCTTTTAAACAGAAAAGATTATCACAAGTATAATTAATGAAAATAAGGTTGAGAGATTTTCTTTGAAATTAAATAATCTTCAAGGCTTCAAGTATTATATTATGAAACGGAAACTTACATTAACATGGCCACCCATTGTGGTGGTGAAGCGAATTTTCATGATACACATTCTCGCTTGTTTGTGGCTACATATATTTTTTAATCACTTAAACTCTTAAATTTACAATAAAATGATTATATCAGTATGGAGCACAATACTTTTGCGTCCGACTCGCAACACATTCACAGAACAGCTAGAGAGCGGCGCAGCTCCCAGCAGAAGTAAAAATTGGCAATTGTTATTTTTAAACATAGGTGCATCGTTTTTTTTTTTTTTTTTTTTACTGATCGATAGCAGCGTATAACAGTTTATAGCTATCGTGATATTCTGCGCTTTTCAGGAGCGCGGCAAAGATATCTGGTTACAACATTCATTGGTATATGTTAAAAGTTCGCACATACTGACGCGAATACAGAAAAAAAAACTTTTACATGTTTAAAATCGCAGTGATAAAGGCTGTAATGTCACAATGCTCATCCAGACCTCATCAGTGGTCTGCTCCTCTCACTGCCCATGCCACACAAGTGTTTAATGGCAAAAACATTACTCATTGAACGCCTTTTTCGCCCTCCAACGGAGGCTATCCACCACATCATCCATGACGAGCACCTTGACGACCGCACAGCTTTGCAGCTTTGGAGGCGCATTCATGCATTAATTAATGACCAAGCTCTACCAGACACTGTGATGTGGATCTTGTGGATGGTCAAGCTTGCATTGGACCTACAACTTCACATACTATCTCACGTAGCAGACCCTCCAATGTTCGTCTATGCATGGCCAATCAGGCCTACGCAATCATTCGTCACCGACACTGTCTGTCATGGATGACATCGCCTTCACTTTCAGTTATCATGCCTACACCTTCGGTTCTGCACCCTGCCAGTAGGGGTCAGTGCATGTGCCTCAGGAGCTCAGTGGCCTGTCAGGAGACGCCTCCTGGCAGCCTACAGGAGGTACTCCCTGCGACTTCCTGACAGCAGTCGACCTCGCCCGAGCAGCAGCCCGAACAGCCTCAGGTAACAATACAGTCAGCTACATTCCCCGCCCTCTCAACACCACCTCACCTCCAAGCTTACCAGCTATTCAGGTACCATGCAATGTACACGGACACCACTCGCAACTTTCGCGTGCTCTGTGCGCACCAAAACGATTCCAGCGGGTGCATTTAGGCGCCACATCCCCCCATGATCATCGACCCTGCCTACCTTCCAATGCCGCATCACTTGCTCCAGTGGCAGAACACCTCTATGTCATGGACCTGTCATCAGGCACACAGTTTCTCATCGACACTGGCGCCAATGTCAGTGTTATCCCAGCCAAGCTAGCGGGCAACACACTTTCTCCTGCTAACCTCTCTTTGATAGCCGCAATTCACTTTCCTATCACAGTCCTTGGCTCCATCAAGATGTCGTTTCACCTATCACTGGTTGTGACCTTTCCTTGGTCCTTCCACATCACTGATGTGGATCAAATGATCAGGTTGGACTTTCTATACCACTATGAACTTTTGCCAGACCTGCAGGCTGCAACGCTCTGCCACACATCTGGTTCTACCGTTCTGTGCTCTAATGAGTTCGGCACGACTCCGCTCTCTGCCTCCTTGGCTACACTTTCCACATGTGCATCTCTGCTCAAAGATATTACTCCACGTCTCTCTGACTTGGCGGTCATCCACACGCAGATCAACGGGCTCCTCACGCATAATGAAGAGTTATGCACACGCATTGCTGCTGCCTCGACTGCATTGATTTGTGCACGGAGTACTGTTCAGTTTGTCTGCAGTGCCAGGTCTTTCAGATTTGTCAGCCACCTCTACTGCACTGCATCTTCATTCTGCATTGCTCCTAGGTCAAGCTTACCTTCCCCTGCTGCCTGTTCCGCACCGTCGGAGTTGAATCTGCAGGAGGTGTGTGTTCTCACTCCACGGGATCCCTTGCTCGCATGGCTGCCGCGCCATGACCTCCATTGTTGTCTGCCTCCGTTGCCCCGCCCATGTCACTCTGGCCCAGCATGGACGCACATGTTCTCACTTCGTAGGGTCCCCCGCGTCACGTGGCTGCTGTGCCATGCCCTCAGTCATCGTCAGCCACCGATGCCCCACCCATGCCATTCTGGCCCGGCAAGGTCAGTGAACCGCCATCACTCATGCCTCCCCTTCCCCCCCTCCCCCCCCCCCCCACACACACCTGCCTCTCTTCATGGGTTTTGGCAATTAGCAATGGCACTCATCACAGAATCCGCACCACAGACTTGATGTCAGCTTTAGCTTGCAAATTGCTATGAGTGAAAGAAATTGTTCAGGATTTATTGGCTTCAGGCATGCTCCGACCATCAGACAGCAACTAGTCTTCACCTATCCTCCTTGTGCTTAAGAAGGATGGCTCACTAGGCATCTGTGGGGACTACAGGTCCCTTAAGGCTAGGACTACCCCATCCCTCACATCCAGGATTTCACTCAGTTATTGCATGGCTTGAAGTTCTTCTTGGTCTTAGACTGTTCATAGGTAAACCTCCAAATTCCCATGCTTCCATCTGATATTCTGAAGATGGCCATAATTACACCCTTCGGTCTATTTGAATAGTGTTCTATGCCATACGGCTTGAAAAATACTGCGCAGACATGGCAATGTTTCATTGATTCAATTTTACTACCTCTGCCTTACACTTTTGCCTATTTGGATGACATACTTATCTTTTCCTCTTCAGCCGAGGAACACAAATTTCATCTTGATACAGTTCATACAGCTCTCACAGCAAACGGTGTGATTATCAGTGACGACAAATCCCAACTCTGCTTGGCATCAGTTACATTCCTTGATCATACGGTCTCAGTCGACAGCCTCCGACCTACGGATTCTCATGTTGAAACCATTCTCGCACTGTCTCTTTCTGAGGATTACATTCAACTCCAGTGCTTTCAGGGTATGGTAAACTTTTATCGACGCCATATCCCCCGGGCTGCCTCTGTCCACTCGTCCCTGCAGTAAAAATACCACGGGGAGGTGAAAGTTGGACTGGACTCAGCCCATACTCGATGCTTTCAACAATCTGAAATCGGCCATCATGAAAGCAGTCATACTTGCTCACCCCAACCTCAAGGGCTGTATTTCTATCACTACCAATGCTAGCGAGTCAGCTGTGGGTGCTTTCTTGCAACAGCACACCTCGGACTCCACACAGCCACTCTGTTTCTTTTTGAAAAAACTGACGTGGAGTCAGTGTACATGGTCAGCCTTCTCGTGGTTTATGAGGCAGTCAAATACTTCAGGAGTGACATGGAGGGGCATCCTTTCACTATCTACCGCACCACTTCTGACACATGGACTTCAATTGCCAAAATTCTTCAGACGCCTGTTACATCTGTGGTGCAGAAAATGTTGCAACTGACTATCTGTCTTATTTCTCGGTGATCTCCTCAGCATTGAACTTAGATGAACTGGTGCACCTTCATACTAAGGACACCCAGCAACTGGTTTCGGATGATGATTCTTCGCTCACCATCAAACCTCTTACCCTGCACAGGTCATTGACCCCTGTCCTCTGTGACATCTCTACTGGTTCACCCCGCCCCTTGATGCTGTCTGCCCCCCGGTGCAGGATCTTTGATGCTTTACACAATCTGGCCCAACCCGGGATGCGGGCAATGGCAAGACTAGTGACTGAACGTTTCGTCTTGCCAGACGTGTAATGTGATTGCCATTCCTGGGCACACGTGTGTGTTCCTTGTCAACATAGTAAAGTTGGCAGACATGTGCAGCCTTCTTTAGGACAGCTTGACCTCCCCAAGGGCCAGCTGTGGCATATGCACATTGATGTGGTTGGTTCTTTTCCCCCTTCCAAGGGGTACAAATTCATTTTGTCTGTGACTGACCACATAACCCGTTGGGTTGAAGTGTTTCCTCTGGCTGACATTATCACAGAGACTATAGCTTGTGCTTTCTTATTGGCATGGGTGGCAAAATTTGGCTGCCCCCTTTCACTTACTATGGACCAGGGATGACAATTTGAGTCCTTGCTTTTCACTCAACTGTGTGAGCTGTGTGGAGTAGCAAAATTTCACACAACGGCCTATCATCTGGAGATGAATGGCTTGGTGGAGCGATGGCACAGAACTCTTAAAGCTGCACTGATAGCTTTGGTCTGAGGCTCTTTCTTGTATCTTACTCAGCATCCACTCCGCCCACAAGGAAGACCTGAATGCTTCACTGATGGAAGCTGAATTCATTGAGGACACACCCCAAACTGACATAATCAACCTTCTGGCCCTGGTGGAACGAGTGTGTGTGCATGTCGTGTATTGGTACGTAGGAATAGCTGTAAGCGCCCACAAAAGATGTATTTTGCTATGCCGGAAGGCGAGAACAAATTATAAAAAAATTCCATTTTTTTTTTTTTTTTAATAGAGAGATTCTGTCTTTAGTTCTTGAGTGGAGAAGACATATTTTTGTAAGATGTGTGTGAGAGTACGTACAGCGGAAGAAGATGAATATAACCAAGGACACTGGAAGTAGGCCAAGAGTACACAAGCAATTTGTTTAATGCACAACTGACGACCTGGTGACATGATACTGAGAAAGCCATGAAACCAGTTGTGTAAATTATTCAAGATGTTATGACATTGTATGAGATTTTTTTTTTTTTTTTGCATGTACTAATTATTTTCAAATTTTCATGTGCAACATCATGACTGGAAGCAAAATAATCAGAACCAAAAATTCTTGTGGAGAAAACCAATTCAAAAATAAGCAAAAAGAAACCAGAATTTGTGAAAATTTTGGAAATATGCTGTTTGTTTCATCACAGCAAAGGTAGGACCGCTACACAACCGCTTGCTTAGCTATGCTTGGTAGCGTCTCCTGCATAATAATTAGAAATACCTTTCCTTAATTTCCTTTCCTAAATGCATTTTAGTGAGTTTTTCAGAAATTTTACGTAATGAGTAGCAAGAGAAAAGTTTGAAGTTTTTATGTCATAACATTTTGTGCATCAGAAAAGTAGCTATTTAACGCTTGACAACACATAAATTGTATATTTAAATTCACAAAAATAATATATTTCAATTTTCTATTTTTCAAAATTTTAATTTTAATATTCAATCAAAATGGCACAAAAATCAGTTTTCATTATTGCTGACAATGGCGAAAGCCCAATGAGCCAAGATGGCGTAAAATTGCAGGGTAGAACATCTGAAGTATCAAAGCCATGTCTTCCACACTCAGAAGTATTAAGTAGTTCAGATATGAACATAACCGAAGTAACAAGTGCTAGTGAACTTTCACAGAGTTCTAACTTTGATGATGCATAGATGACATTAGATGAAACTACATCACATATCTCTGCCAGCAACATTCTGTTTGCAAAGGAAAACATAGAAAGTGCAGATAACATGATTTTTGATGACACTTTGCCATCACCCACCACACGAAATTCAAATGTCGATTTACAGAGTACAGTTTTCAACAACCAAAGTAAATTAGATAGCAACCAAAACAGCACACTTTCTGCTATACTTCAAAAGCTCGATAGCTTGAGCACAGAAATAAAAATACAAACACCAATTACACCAGTTTGCAAGTAGACATACAAAATACAAACACCAGTTTGTGTACAGAAATAAAAAATATAAACACCAATTTGCGAATTGACATAAATACAAAATTTGACAGTTTGTCACAAAACCTAACCTTAGTAACACAAGACATAAACCTGATAAACCAAGAGCAAAAACAAGTTTTAAGAGTTTTTCAGGATACAGTCACACAGCAGGTCAGTGATTTGACAAAGAATTTTCACAAGGAGATGAGTCTAAAATTTAAAGACATGGAAAAACAGCTAAAAAAAAGATTTACTTTCCAAAGTAAATGACATTGCGTGTATAAAACAGAAATTAGACACTCTTAACGAGGAGAATGATACAGTAGAGCAGCAAATAAAAGTGATGAAAGACACACAAATGAACCTGGAAGCTACACCAACACAATTAACTTCCGCACTAAAGAACATCTCTACCATAGTAAACAAACTGCACAAAGATTACAAAAATATACCAGCAGCTATTGATGAACTCACTTTAAATGTAGCATCACTTGAAATCGAATCAGTCTGTGCAAAAAAGGAAAGAGATAAAATTAATAAAAATTTATCCGACGTAATTTCACAAGCTGAAGTAGATAATTCAGACAAAACCAGTACCGCAGCGGAAAAGGTTGTGAAGGAATGTAAATTAATCAATGATGTAGTTGAAAGGGTTATTCAACAAAAGGAAAATGACATTATTGACAAACTGAACACCAATTTGCAGGCTACAGAGCATAGAATATGCAATTACTTAGGTGAAACTGATACAGAGACACAAGTTGTACATATAAACAAAGTGCCAGCCACAACAAACCAATGTAATGTATGCACACAGATCATTGCAAACCCTACAAGCAATGCCAATAATAATGACAGACCACAAAGTGTAAGTTTACATGGCATGACACGAGAACCAGTAACTACAAGAAATGTAAGTAATTATGACAACTATGTAAACACAGCACAAAATGAAAACAGCTTGTCCACCATATTTGCTGATGGAGGTCTGTTAAGACACTGTCAATTTCCAACATTTACGAGTGAAGGTAAGAAGATGAATACTGTTGTATTTATTAATGCTTTTCGACATGTGTTTCCTAGAAAATGGACAGAAGTACAAAAGATCAGGTTTGTTTTTGGGTACACACAAAGTGATGTACTTTTGTGGGTGACTGAGGTAGTTGAGCGTTGTACCACATATTTACAATTTGAATGGGCATTTCCTGACAAATATTGGTCAGAAGCCGTACAGGAGAGACTTAGGTGAGAGGTTCTTAACCCCGCCCCTTTTAATAGCAAATATGGTAACTTGAGAAGATATTTTGAGAAGCATCTCAACAAAAAATGCTATTGGACGAATGCTATTTCTCATGTGGATGTTTTAAAAATTTTAAAAAGTCGTTAGCCATCACACATTCGTGAAAAATTAATTACTACACCTGAGCATGACTCAGAATATTTTCTATCCATTTTATATTCAATCAACCTAATATATGAAGAGAAAGTAGTAACAAATAGGGTGTCAGACAGCCAAACACCATAACAACATAACTTGAATGGTGAATACAAAAAGCCAGACACGAACACACAGCAAAACTGGTACGCGCAACCAGAAGGATACAGTAAGTGTTTTAATGGATACGGAATGTAAATCGAAGTAACAAGAGATTTAAACAATACTTTCCATATAACAGGAATGATTGCCATCCACAAGCTAATTTAATCCTCTCAAAATTATGCACCACATGTAACTGAAAACAGTCAGCCGCATCGGTGGCTGGTGCACGGCATCAACAATAACATACAAAACGCCATACCGCAGACAACCTTTGTGCAGCAAAACCACAATATAGCAACATTTCACAACAGCCATATGAACACACAAGAAAGCATGTTGCGAACTGGAAACGATGCACACTGGAGAAACAATCACACTGTACAACTGACAGAAGTTGTCCCGTGTACCGAAGTAGATCAGACTACTAGATCGGTCATAGTTGAGCCCCATACTATAGACCTTATAAGTGATTGGGGCAGGCTAGATTTGCAAACATGTTTCGTAAGATTTGATGAACAAGGAGACATAAAAGATGATCTGTACCAACATGAACTAAAATTGGCAACAAATACACTGGAAGAACAAGTGCAAGCAGTAATCAGAGTGAAAATTTTTGGTATAGACACACAGTTAGTACTTGATACAGGGTCCACGACTAATTTAATGTCTGAAGCGTTTTTCACTGAATTAAAAAGACAGAATAAATTTCCTGTTCCGCCAGTGCAAAACTGCAAAGAACAAACTGCTACAGGCGGCAAAACCAAATTAGTAAAACACCAAGCTCTTATCACCATGAACATTGAACAATTCTCTGTGCAGTGTAAATTGTTAATAGTAGACAAACTTATGGTCAACTGCTTGATAGGTATGCACACATTTAGAACCTACAAAATTCAAGTAGACATAGGTAATGGTAAGTGCCATTTCTTTGTGAAGGACCAAAGATTTTCTATCAGCCTGATTACCACACGGGAGAGATATGACAAAGTAAACCCAGAACCCTATGTCACTGTACAGTATTCACATCCCACCATGTATTTTGTGAACAAATGTGATAATGAACACGAGAACGACACTGAAGTTAACCAGGAATTAGTAGAACAAAAATTGAATGAATCAAATATTCTAGATGCTACACAATGACAAGAGCTTTCTGACTTACTTTTTAAATATGCAAATGTTTTTAATAATAATCCAGGAGTAAGTTTTGGTCCCGAGACAGACAGTCCATGGCTGACTTTCAGAAGAGGAACCTGTGTTGGTTAGAACAACAACAATGCACCAACTTAACAGTGAAATAAGTGTTACACCAATAGGCCATGTGTTAATGCAATGACAGTGACTGTTCAGTTTATTCAAAAGACTGTGAACTGTATGGTTAGGCTTTTACTGCTCGTAGATGTACAACAGTAAACTATTGTAGCAGTATGTGGATGTTTGCCTGCAAACTGTTAATGAGACATGGAAAGTTAAACAATAGTGCATTGGCCACATTAAATGCTTATATGGGGGGTTGTGAAAAGTGAAAGTAAACATCTGTGAAACATAACTGTGCACCTGTTGGCTTCATTATTTACCATAGACAGTGTCCAAATTACAAACCCCATTTTTCAGCCAGTGTAGCAATGCAGTATGTTGACACAGAGGACAACAAATGAAGAAAATGAAACAGGCAAACCACTACATTTTTCCAGCAGCAGTATGTTGTAGATTGCTGGAGCAGTAACAGATACATAACGACTGTAAAAAAGCATAAAAAAGTATAAGTCATTCCTGTTGTCAAGAAGGGTAGTAGGACAGATGCAGAGAATAGTAGATCTACATCATTGACATCAATCTGTTATAGAATTATGGAACATGTTATATGCTCAAGAATTATGATGTTTTTGGAGAACAAAGTCTTCTCCATAAAAAATCAACATGGATTCCATAAACAGAGATCTTAGAAAACTCAGCTCACTCCCTTCCTCTATGAGGTTCATTGTGCTGTAGAAAATGGCACTCATATTGATGCTGTGTTCCTTGACTTTGGATAGCATTTGACACTATCCTGAAAGTCCATTTAGTGAAAAAAATACAGGCTTACTGAGTATCAGTCCAAATTTGCAACTGGATTTAGAGGCTTTGTTAACAGAACAAGATCAACAGATGCAGATATAATTTCCAGAGTACCTGAAGGAAGTGTGATAGGACCATTCCTGTTTACAGTGTACATAAGTGATCTAGCAGAACACATTGGAATCACTTTTAAGACTCTTTGCAGATGATGTGGCTGTCTATAAGAATGTAGCAATGTCAGAACACAGTATCAGTTTGCAGAATTATCTGCAGAGGATTGATGAATGGTGCAAGTTTGGCAACTGATCCTAAATGGAAATGAACATAACATATTGTGCATTCATAGCATAAGAAATGCACTATTACACAACTACACTACTTATGACATCTGCTGGATACAGTATCTACCTTAAAATATCTGGGAGTAACTATACAGAACAGTCTTAACCCTTTAACTGCTCTAAATGTATATATACGCTAACCATTTCAGTGCTCCAGGCGTATATGACTTGCTATAAAAAATATTTAAAGCAGTTCCCAGCTAGAATCAAATACATACGTATATTGCCTATTATTCAGCCAGTGAGTCAGTGAAGATTATTGTAAAAGTATGTGGTCTAATTGTTAGAATACTGGGAATTATGCAATTGACTTACTGAATGTTGAATTCTCTTTAGAGGTCATTGGTATTGTAGCATTACCTAGTTTATGTGCTGTGCTTTCTACAATATCAAACAAAATGGATCTTCTAAATAAAAATTATGATGAGGAATTCCGTGTGCCCCATCCAGGTGATTATAGTTGGACAGATACTGATGCTGATGGACCTGTAAGCGAATCCATCACCACAGATATTCAAAATTTTAATGAACCAGCAAACACTGAACCATTACATGCAGATCCAGATTTTGATCTTACCATTGCTTCTTCCTCCAATTTCAAAGACGAGTCTGAGCACATGACTGACAAATCTATTAAAAGACACAAAACAGATAATTTTTGATGGAAAGAGACTGATTTGGAGCCCAAACTGTATAATTTCAGTAACAGTTCTTCCTGTTCCAAAATCGTCAGTTTTAATGACTAATCTCCTGTATATGACTGCTTCCACGATTTTTTAAACCAAGATATTGTAAACTACATAATTGAGCAATGTCATTTATATTATGAGCATCTTTGCAATGACTACAGTGGAAAATTAAGACTGCGGCACTGGAAAAACTCAAATAGTGATGAAATTTGTTGTTTCCTTGCAGTAATCTTTCTGATGGCTCATTTGATAAAAAATGAAATAAACAGTTATTGGACCAACAATCTGTTATGTCTATTCCAGTATTTGTGCAAATCATGGCAAGAGATAGGTTCCCTCTGTTACTAAGAATGTTACACTTCTTTGATAACAGTGAGGAGCCTGAAGATGTCAAAATCTGGAAAACTTGGGGAACTGACGATGACCTAAGAAAAGCATTTCCAAATGCTTTCCATACTTTTAAAAATTTGTTCAGTGATGAAAGTTTAGTTATCTACAATGGTCATGTCTTCCTCAAACAGTACATACCATCCAAATGCCATAGGCTTGGCATAAAGTTTTTTGTGTTGTGTGATTACAAAACTGAATATATTGTCACTTTATTATTTAAGTGAGTGCAGCAAAGGAAACAAAAAATTAAACTGATTTTGGTGTAAATTCTGGAATACATAGAAGCATTGTTCTTACTTTACTAGAACACCACCTTGGTAAAGATCATACACTGTATGTTGACAGCTGGTATATTAGCTCAGTGTTATTTTCTTATCCATATGTCAGTGTGACTAATGCTTGTGAAACTATACAGAAAAATTATAAAGCTCTGCCTGCTTTAACAATAAGCTTAAAACAGATGAGAACAAGATTATGTCAATAGATAAACTTCTTGCTCTCAAGTGGCAGGACAAGGATACTTTTAACACTCCATAAAAATAAATTACAGCAACTGACAAAACTGACAAAAGCACAACTGAAGTAAAAAGAAAACCAGTTTTCATCATAAGCTACACTGAAAATATTAGGACTGTTGACAGGAGCAACACAATGTAAGTTTAGTAGAATGTGTTTGAAAAACTGTGAAATGGCATAAAAAAGTATTTTGTCATTGGGTGGATCTGTCTCTGCTGAGGGTGCATGCATTATATAAAACTCAAACAGGAAGAAATATCCCAATATCCAATTTTCAGCAGACACTCATCCATGAGATTCTAGACTATCTCCATCAATAGTAAACAGAGCACCACCATCGAAGGAGATCAGCTGATGATGATAATCCCTGACCCATGACCAAGCACCAATTTATATCACTAACCCCAAGAACATCAAGGATGAAGACTACCCAGAGAAGGTGTAGTGCATGTGCAAAACATGACAAATAAAGTAACTTCTGTATAAAATGTAATACATCTTTATGTTTCATATTTTGATTTAAAAGATACCACACTTTGAATTTTTACTAATGTAATAATTCATGTACTTTTTTCTCCTAATAAATACCTTCCTTTTTTTAAAAATTTACATGATAATAATGAATTTTACATCTTAAATTTTTCTCAATAATAAAAATAGACTGCTAAAGTCATATACATACATGCACCTCTTGAAAATTACACACACATGACAGGAGATTGTTCAGACTAAATACACAGTAAAAGGGTTAAGTGGAATGACCACATAAAGCAAACAGTAAGAAAAGCATATGCCAAACTGAGATTCATGGAAAGAATCTTAAGGAAATGTAAATCCACAAAGGAAGTGGCATAGGCACTTATTTGACTAATTGGTGAGTATTGTTCCTTATCCAATCCTCCTTAGAAGAGCTAGAGAATATCCAACAAAGAGTGGTATGTTTCATCATGGGATCATTTAGCCAGCCTAAGAGGATTATAGAGATGCTCAACAAGCTACAGCAGCAGATGTTACAAATGAGGTGCTGTGCACTAAGGTGAGGCTTACTATTGAAATTTCAAGAGAGCACTGTCCAGGTTAAGTCAGACACCATATTACTTCCTCCCACACATATCTCGCAAAATGATCACAATGAGAAAATTTGAGAAATTAGAGCTAATGCAGGAGCTTACCCGCAACCATTCTTCCCATGTGCCATTCACAAGTAAAACAGGGAAATGGGATGCAGGAATCAGTTAGTGGTAACAGAAGTACCCTCCACTAAGAATCATTAGGTAGCTTGCTTAGAATGCTGTAGATGTAGGTGTAGTACCAGATGGCTCATCAGTGCCATCATCCATGGCTGGGTATTATCCATAGAAGTGACCATGATATACAGCCTGTAAAAGGTGCGAAAGGCCTTGGGGGTAATACATCCCAACTACATTGCAAGCCACTGTCCACCATACTGCACAGACCTGTCAAGAATCACCTTGGTAAAAATAAGTCTGTCAAATGGTTTGGATGTCTAAGCAAAATTGTTGTAATTCTATGTGAGTTCAATGAATTTGGTTTATTGTTCAAGTTATGTTGTCAGTTTCAGAACGTTCACATACTTGTAACTCAGAATGCCACATTTATGCTATCAGAACAATAAATCTACAATAGACAATACTCATGTCAGTTTGTTCTTTAAATATTTTGTTGAATAGCTTATTTTTAGTGAAAACATTTTGCATAGACAGCAAACATACACACATAAAGAAAAAATTTTGCATCATCCCGGTTCCCATGAGGTAGACGTTGACTGTGGATACTGTATCATAGACACAGTCCCTTTGACTGTTCAGAGATGTCACTAAACCCACCCAAAGATGTAAAGAACCATGCATGAGAAGCTCCTATTAGACAGAGGGGGTCCAACAGCCAATCAGTTCCAGTCATTCCACCAGGAAGGATGTACATAGCTCATGTTGTTTGTAGTTCAACTACACCTAGACAATCAATACCATTGTTCCATTGCATCCACATTGTTACTTTGTGCCAGGAAGGGCTCTCAACAAGGGAAGTGCCAGGCATCTCAGAGTGAACCAAAGCAATGTTGTTTGGACATGGAGGAGATGCAGAGAGACAGGAACTATCGATCACATGCCTCACTCAGGCCACCCAAGGGCTACTGATGTAATGGATGATCACTATCTATGGATTATGACTCGGAGGAACCCTGACAGCAATGTCACTATGTGGAATAATGCTTTTTGTGCAGCCACAGGATGTCATGTTATGACTCAAACTGTGTCCAATAGGCTGCATGATGTGCAACTTCACTCCAGATGTCCATGGCGAGGTCCATCTTTTCAACCACGACTCTGTGCAGTGTGGTACAGATGGGCCCAACAACGTGCTGAATGGACCACTAAGCACTGGCATCAAGTTCTCTTCACCGATGAGTGTTGCATATGCCTTCAACCAGACATTCGTTGGAGACATATTTGGAGGCAACCCGGTCAGGCTGAATGCCTTAGACATGCTGTCCAGCGAGTGCAGCAAGGTGGAGGTTCCCTGCTGTTTTGAAGTGGCATTATGTGGGGCTGATGTATGCTGGTGGTGGTCATGGAAGGTACCATAATGGCTGTACGATATGTGAATGCCATCCTCCAACTGATAGTGCAACTATATGGGTAGCATATTGGCGAGGCATTAATCTTCATGGATGACAATTCATGCCCCCATCATTCCCATCTTGTGAATTATTTTCTTCAGGCTAGCATCATTCAATTAGAGTGGGCAACATGTTCTCCAGACATGAACCCTATTTAATATGCCTGGGATGGATTGAAAAGGGCTGTTTATGGACGACATGATCCCCCAACCACTATGAGGGATCTACACCGAATCACTGTTGTGGAGTGGGACAATCTGAACCAACAGTGCCTTGATGAATTTGTGGATAGTATACCACAATGAATACAGGCATGCATCAATGCAAGAGGACATGCTACTGAGCATTAGAGGTACCAGTGTGTTCAGCAATCTGGACCACCACATTTGAAGGTCTCACTGTATGGCAGTACAACCTGTAATGTGTGATTTTAATGAGCAATAAAAATGGCGGAAATTATGTTTATGTTGATCTCTATTCCAATTTTCTGTACAGGTTCCAGAACTCTCGGAACCAAGGTTATGCAAAACTTTTTTTGATTTATGTATTTAGACAGGAGTAGACAAGAACAGAAAATGGGAAAACTTCTGAGGTAAGGAGATGAAACAAAATTACACACTATGGATATGAGTACTAACAATCATTCTCAAACTAGAAGAAAAAAAAGAAAGCTTGTTTGGCATGAAGAATCTTTCTCAAACTGTAAAAGGAAGTTTTCAGGTGGCTATGTCACATTTATGAATCGGATCTCAATTTGTGAAACACTAACTGGGGTATCCTGCTTTTCTCAGGGAGTTGATATGAGATTGTATGGTAGTTGGAATAAAAGGATAGACTTTAAAGTATAATAGGTAAAAAAAATTATTGAAAACATATTCTATTTAAAATAATTGTTAAAGTACAAGAGGTAAATTTTTTTATTGAAAACATATTCTAACTATTTACAACACTTATTTATAAACAACATTTTTCATTTTGTTATCTGATGTATATATGTACAAATTTTTTGGAATTCCTACATTAGAGCAAGCTGCTTATAGTTGACTGTGAGAAATCAGTGTTGAGTTTAATGAAGCTTGTCATAATGTCAGTAGGATATAACCTTTCACCTATTTGTAAAAGCTGAGCAAAAACGTGCTGATATTTCATCTTTTGACAGTTCAACTCACTTTTTTTTGTTAGTCACAGTATTTGTATGTGTTATCACAGATGTGATTATTTAAGCATGCATTGCTCTCATCTGCCGGTGTTGACTTGGGGATAACTAGAAGTGTCTGCCGAAAATCTCCTGAGAGTTTGAGTAGAGTTACCCCCATCACTTCAAAGTTTCCTTGCAAGTCTTGTAATGTTCTGTCCATGGCTTCAAGTGATTTTTATGTGCCATTGTGCATTCATCCCAGACAATAATTATAGCTTGCTTTAGAAGTTCATCCTGTCCAGATGCCCCTGAGATTTTACATACTGGATATTATTCTTCAGCTGTATTCTACGGTAGTTGTAGGGCATAATGGGCAGTTTGTCATTCCATAAGTGTGGCTGCAATACCAGATGACGCTATAGCATATGTGATGTATTGCTTAGTATGTATTTCAATCAGCCACAGATTAATTAGAAACGTCTTGCCGGTGCCATGTGGTACATCCAAGTAAATAATTCCTCCAGTGTTGTTGTTGATCCAATCCATGATAACGTTGTTAATTTTCTTTTTATTGTCACTGAGGAGTGGTTTGTTGTGAGCAATATAATGAAGTAGTTTGTTGGTGTTGCAGCTTTTGTCTTTAACAATTTTGAAGTTTAGCACACTGACAGCATCTTTTCATGGTGCCTGCAACCCAATAAATACAGAGGTCTGGTTGTTTGTTGCTAAATATTTATCTTCTAGGCAAATGAGTGTTTGATTGAAGATCCTGTCGTTGAATTTCATGGTCAGTTCAGGATGACATTGTCAGATCTGGTACAGTATGCCATCACTCATACTCTCTATGATGGAGTCCCTTAGCTGATCTGCATTTGATGGGTTACATGTTGTTAGAATTATGACAAATAGTCTCTCATTTGTTCATCAGAGGCTCTGAGTGATGCTTCTTGTGGTATTAACTCACACTGGCTCTCATTTTCCAGCAGTCCTGGGCGTTGGCATACTTCTCTGTATGCCTGGCATAGGTAACCGTCAACAGTCATGAGATCTGTGAAACTTGTTGGTCCCTGTATTTTGTGTAGCAACGTCTGGAGACAGAAACATTTGAAATTGTTTGGATGCATGCTACACACTTGGCCTGGTGCACCAGTTATCTTGATTTTTTTATCATCTTCTACTTGAATTCCATGTTTCTGTTATTGAAAGATTTTTCTTGTGTCCCCCATGTATAATAGGTAGGGCCGTCGACATATACTAATGTTTTCATGAATGGATCCATTTGCACAGTTGGTAAAAAGGTAAAAATCTGTTAATGTTGTGTTCTGAGGTGGTTTGCTTGCAGTTTTTCTGCCGGTGTCTTTTCTGAGTTAAACTCTCTATCCATTCTACAAATGTTCTGCTAGATGTTGCACAGTTAGTTTTCATTCATATATGGGAAAACTGAAAATCTGCCATGCTGCTTTGTCACTGTTGATGCATCTAACCATTTGGTACATGAGGATCTCATCATTTCAGTTTTGTTGTCCACTGTCTTTGGCTATTTGAAATACTGCCTTGTCATTGCCTTTGTTCACATACTTATAGACTTAATTAATTGATTTCACTGAACTGCAGTACTCTACATTTATGTGTACTCGGACGTTTTGGAAAGTTTGTCACTGCTTCATATTTGAATTGTTGCTGTGAAGCCACCATTTTTGTGTGATCATCTTCTGTATTTGGGATAGCCATCAACTCTGGTTTGTGTGTTGTGCAAGTATGTTTTTGGTTTTTTTTTTTTTTTTTTTTTTTTTTTTTTTTTGGCACATTTTCCATCAACATATGTAAGGAATTGGGGTTTAATGACCTGCATGGTTCATGAATTACAGTTCTGGATCTTCTTGTGGTTTGAGAAATTCAGCTTGGATGATTTTGTCAATATCCATAGGATGAATTCTGTCATGCAGCCATATGAGATTGTGGGAGTGAAGCCATCCTCGTTTTTACCATTTGATTGCATACCTGCAGCATCTAACCATTCCAAAGATGTGGTATTTTGTGATGACTAAAATAAATCTCATTTGTTTTTGTTAGAAATTTGAGCTATTGTGTTGTGTCAATCATGGGGGCTTATCCATATCTCAGCTGGTCTTTGATTTCTGGCCACGAGAAGTTGTATGTGAAGGTTAAGAAGTGGTCAGATCATCCATATTTCCTTATGGTGGTCAGCACATCTTGACTGTATTTGTGCATGTGTTTTGGACTTCCTATGTATTATGGGGGTAAGATTATTGTTGTTCCAATGTTGTCAACATTTCCGTCATTTATGACTGTGTCTCAAAGGTGGATGTATTCTTCCATACATAGTTTCTTCTGATTCAGTCTTATGCAAAGCATCTGTTCCACTTCTATTTTTGCAAACATACCTACCAGGAACTGTTGGAAAAAAAAAACAATGAGAAGTGTTCAGAATGTGATTGTATGTTTCACTGTCTCTCATCATTAGGTGATAAGCAGAGAACTTCCCTGAGGTGACTTTTTTGTTTGTTTCTACACCTGTCTCAGGTTGGATTTGTTTCACACTAAAATATCTGTCCTCTCCATGTAGAAATATTAATGAATATTGGAGGGCATCATATGAACGGTGTGTGTCTGGAATGCATTGTAGTCCTTCTCTTCTTTGTTGTACAGTTATGTCACGGCTCGTGTTTTCATTGTCATGAATAATGATGGTGACTTTGTCTATCTGTGGTGTATTAAATCAACATTTGTGTTCTCTGTGTTGTCTTTGTCTATTCAAATTATAACTTTATAGACATTAGAATTGTGTTAGATTTGTCCTTGGATAGGAAAACATAATTGGTTTCCTCTCTGTTACAGCTGACCAAAGCAACACTGAAAGAAGTAATTTGAAAGTAGGCAATGTATGCCTTTATTTCTTCAAAATATAAAAGCATACTATGCCTGCTATCAAATGACTTCTTTCAGTGTCACTTTGGTCAGTACTTACAGAAAGTGTTTTGATTGTGGAGTTTCTCTGCTCATGTATTGTAAAAATTTCTGCAGAGGTGATTCCAAAAGTGGTAATCGAATTTTTCCATTCATACATCAGAATCTTGGTATTTCTCTACTGAATTTGCAGAATTGGCAGATCTTATCCATTATTCCAATTACAATGTGTTTTTGTTTGTTATGTTTGTTTGTCGGGTCATAGCGGAATGCTTAGTTTGTTAGGTTGTACTGTTTACTTGTCCTTGTCCACACTTCCCAAAGGGTGATATTGTCATGGGTGGTTTGAGTTTTCAGTCTTTTATTGTAAGACTGTGCTGCAAATCTTGATTCTTCAATCCATTTATTTCTTTGTTCTTTGGTCTCTCTGCTTCTCACTGGGTTCGTTGCCAGACATCCAGTCATTGGCAACTTAAACGTGCTTTGTGCTCTTCATCTGGTCCTTTTTTTTACCATTTTGCTTCAGAACTGCAATATCTCCTCTTCTTTTATGTTTGGGCATTGTCTAAAACATTAATCAAATCGACTTCTTACTAACAAATATACTATAGTACTCGTTACACACTTTCATAGATTATTTTCAATTTATTTTAGTAACTGTATCACTTTGATTACTCACACTTCACTATTTGTTTTTATTGATTCAGTGCATGACTTTTTCCATCCCTCCCTTCGTCAGTGATAAAAAAACTGATGTATGGACCCACAACAGATCTTGCTTTATATACTTCTACCAGAGGGTAGCCTCACCAATGGCGAGTTCCAGAACATACCAAAAAGGCTTCTAATGGTCCACAATGATCAAGAACATTCCACAACATTTGAGTGTGTTCTGGAATGTTCCTCAATTGGATGATCCAGGTTGTTCTTGAACATTCTGGAATCTTCCTGAATGTTCCAGACTATTCTCAAACATTCCAGTAAATCCCATACCATTTTGGAACATTCCAGAACATTCTGAATGTTACTGTCGAATGGTCTTGATTGTCCTTGAATACTCTCAATTGTTCTGGAATGTTCTAGAAATTTCTAGAGAGTGAAACTTCCAAGCCCTTATATTTTGAAAAGTGTGCCCTTTAGGCAAAAATGGGAACTTCTTCATGGATGAGGGATAAAGGGCTACCACATCATATAACTTCCTTGATTGTACCAAGACTATTTCCTGAGTGTTAGTGGCATGCACAACATACATCTATTTTACAATATACACACATCAAAAAAAGTTTTGCATCACCTTGGTTCCGAGAGTTCCAGAACCTGTGCAGAAAATTGGAATAGAAATCAACATAAACATCATTTCTGCCATTTATATTGCTCATTAAAACCACACATTGTATGTTTACCATCATACAGAGAGACCTTCAGAGGTGGTAGTCCAAATTGCTGCACACACTGGTACCTCTAATACCTAGTAGCATGTCCTCTTGCACTGATGCATGCCTGTATTCTTCATGTCATACTATCCACAAGTTCATCAAGACACCGTTGGTCCACATTATCCCATTCCTCAATGGCGATTCGGCATAGATTCCTCAGAGTGGTTGGTGGGTCACATCATCCATGAACAGCCCTTTTCAATCTATCACAGGCATATTAATTAGGGTTCATGTCTGGAGAACACACTGGCCACGATAGTCAAGCAATGTTATCCTGGAGGAAGTCATTCATAAGATGAGCATGATGGGGTCATGAATTGTCATCAATGAAGACGAATGCCTCACCAATATGCTGCCGATATGGTTGCACTATCAGTTGGAGGATGGCATTCACATATCGTACAGCCATTGTGGTGCCTCCATGACCACCAGCGGCATATGTCAGCCACACATAATGCCACCCCAAAACAGCAGGGAACCTCCACCTTGCTGCACTCACTGGACAGTGGGTCTAAGGTGATCAGCCTAATCAGGTTGCCTCCAAACATGTCTCCAATGATTGTCTGGTTGAAGGCATATGCAACACTCATTGGTAAAGAAAATGTGATGCCAATCCTGAGCGGTCCATTTGGCATGTTGTTGGGCCCATCTGTACCACACTGCACAGTGTCATGGTTGCAAACATGGATCTCTCCATGGACATCAGGAGTGAGGTTGCGCACCATACATCCTATTGCACACAGTTTGAATCATAACATGACGTCCTGTGGCTGCACAAAAGGCATTATTCAACATGATTGCATTGCTGTCAGGGTTCCTCTGAGCCATAATCTATAGGTATAGTTGATCCACTGCAATAGCAGCACTTGGGCTGCCTAAGCGAGGCATGTCATTGACAGTTCCTGTCTGTCTGTATCTCCTCCACGTCCGAGCAACATCACTTTTGTTCAGTCCGAGATGCATGGACACTTCCCTTGTTGAGAGCCCTTCCTGGTGCAAAGTAACTATGCAGATGCTATCGATCTGCAGAGCTGACCA
Source organism: Schistocerca nitens (assembly GCF_023898315.1). Lineage (NCBI taxonomy): Eukaryota > Metazoa > Arthropoda > Insecta > Orthoptera > Acrididae > Schistocerca > Schistocerca nitens. The sequence continues at coordinate 707,950,141 of NC_064614.1, read as the reverse complement.
TTTAGGCATGGTTGAATTACAGACAACATGAGCCATGTACCTCCTTCCTGGTGGAATGACTGGAACTGATCGGCTGTTGGACCCCCTCCATGTAATAGGTGTTGCTCATGCATGGTTGTTTACATCTCTGGGTGGGTTTAGTGACATTTCTGAACAGTCAAAGGGAGTGAGTCTGTGATACAATAATCTACCGCCAACATCTATCTTCAGGAGTTCTGGGTACCGGGGTGATGCAAAACTTTATTTGATGTGTGTATATTGATTATATTACAGGTGGGTATAGGACACTGCAGAATTATAGTAGCTCACCAATTACTGTTATATACCCCAGATTACATCTTCATTTAACTCCAAAACATGATTTAGAGTGAACACAGAGATCAAACTATGGTTCCTTGTAGTTTTAAACCATTTGTCACACTAACCTGAGACCAAGGTGAACAAAATTAGATAACAAAGGAGATATACCACTTTCATCATTGTTTATGAACATTTTACTTGCATTTAACAGAATTTCTATGTGTGTCTGAACAATTTTTTTAAATTTTGGTTTTAGATAAAAAAATGTTCCACACTGTTGTACTGAAACATGCCTTTGCAGAAGACTATCTGTATAGCCATCTGCCATTCCAGCAACCTTTCATTACAGCGACACTTGTTTAAAGCAAGATTTCTTCTTCCACCAAATGTAACAGTTGATGGCTTGGAAATCAATGGTAAGGTCTTCATTGCTATCCTTTTGTACATTATGCGTGGTGGATTACTGCAGGTTCTGTCGCATCATTCTATATTCTGTTATTCACCATTTCTTGATTTTTCGTTACTTACAGCACACTGTACCAAAATGATTGGGCAGTTTGATACATAGTGGTGCATTCTTAAGGGTGTAGTTCACATCTACAACTCTTGATTATTCCAAGTACCACTGAAGATCCAGCATGTCTGCAGGCAAAACTATTGTTCTCATTAATTTTTCTTCCAATTGGCCATTTTTGTTCTAGCCTCCTTCAGATTCCTTGAAATTTAATACTGCCAAACCATCTCTCATTACTACCACTAATTCATGTTTATTTGCAAGTATATTAGAACCCACTGCTTCACTCTCATAAATGCGGCCTGCATGGATTTCTTTTGTTTCCCTTTATTCAATTTTTAATGCTGTTCACAAATTGTAGTACCTTCTAAACTCTTCATGTTAATTAAGGCCATAGAAGCTTGGTCTTTTCCCAATGTACTTTTGACCTAAAACCAATTATAGTAGCTAGAGTCAAAGGTTTTTGTTAATCATGCCTTTTGCATTGTTGTGGTGATAAGTCCATAGAAAATTTCATCCCCTAACTTACATTTCTTGATATCTACCCAGAAAGTGAAATACCAATTTTTATAGATTCAGCTTTAAAATCTTTTTATTATAGGCCTTACAAACTCTTTTCTTAAAAATTGTCACCTTCTTTTTTATCCCCTAAGGGGCTGAACTTCCAAGAACAGTGAAACACATATTCTTTTTAATTTCTAACAGAGAAGCCAAACTCAAATTTTCATGGATTTAGCTTTGAAAATTTTTTCATAATGAAATAATTTCATAAAACTTTGCATCTCTTATTCCACTCCTTTAGGAGATGGATTTCCAAAAACACTGAGACATGTATTTTTTTATTTCTAACCAAGAAGCCAAATACAAATTTGCATAGCTTTAGCTCTAAAAATGCATTCATATTGAAATATTTCATAAAACATTTAATCAGCTATTTCACCCTCTTATGGGAGGAATTTCAAAAAAATCCCTTCTTAAATGATGCCTGTAGTATAAGATGAACAGCCTCTCCAAATTTTAAGTTTCCTATCTCTAGCGGTTTTGGCCGGACTGTGTCAGTGATTGATTGGGTGAATGAGTCAGTCAGTCAGACACTGCCTTCTATATATGGAGATAATAACTCTTAAATAAGCATCTTCACCATTGTTAGTCCAATTCTCAGCCTCTCCCTTAAATGCACTTTCTGTCTGCTAGCCATCATACAATATCTTCATATTATACTCCTGAAAATCACTTCTAGCTCTATTTGCATTCAACTAGTCCATGACAGCACTAAATTTACAAATACATGAGTATCAATGCTGATTTTTTTTTTTTTTTTTTTTTTTTTTTTTTTAATTCTACACCTTGCAATGCAACTTGAATATCATGTGTTCATTTATAGATCTACTTTAAACATCAACAGAATGTGCTATCTGGTGGTGAAATTGTGATAAAATGGCTAATATTTCATTGCCATTTACAATGGACATGTTCTTCTTTAATCCAGTGATTTCAGGTTTCAGGAAAATATTCTTGTGTTCTCGTGGTGAAGACTGACCAGATGTGACCCATTCTAAGGCATATCTTACTTAAATCCTCGTTGTCTCTTAACTGCCCACACATACATAACATCATTACTGCTGCAATGTGTGAGACTATCAGTCTCCTGTTTATTGGCACCATACATTTCTCTTCTTCTCATTTATTACTTCTCCTTCATTCATATTTCATTAAGAGGAAGACTATGTTGGCAGTGAGATTGTCATGTATCCATTACTCCAAAATCTAAAATCTTGTTCCCAGTCAATTAATTCAGTTTTATCTAACATTAAATAACAGACCCTATAGTCTTTATGTGGGATCATTATCAGGTTTTCTCAGATTGCTAAAGATAATCATATAACTAAAATCTCAGTAGTCTCTTCCTCCTTCACTGAACCCCAAGTGTACATGATTGCCCCAGTGTCATTTTATATATTTCATCAAAGTGTCACTGTGAGACACACTTCTCTCTAATACTGAAGAAACAATCAGAAAAAGAAAAATCAAAGCAAGTGCACGTTTTAGTATACTAAGCATGCTTAGCATGCTAAGTGCAGCTCATAGTTAGGCAAGATGAAAAAGCACTAAATAGCAGGTTCTTGCTGCTCCCTGATGAATTTCTTGCTTGTCAAGTATTACAGCTTGCTGAAAATAGCAATGCTCATCTCTAATAGGTATGATTAGGCTGATCTATATAATTTGGACACTGTTTCTGTAAGTTTCCTCATCAGCTCTTTTATTTTCTATGTTTCATATATATTTTGACAAGAATGCACAAATTATATTTCCACTGCAATACAAACATTAAGAAAATCTTTTCCAGTCATAACCAAACAAGTTCACAATCCAACAGCTCATGCCATAACTCAACAACTTCCAACTCATTATTCCATAACTGACTGACTGCATTGTTGACACTTACAAAGATCAGTTCTCAGTAACAAAGCCGATCTTCATTTTTCAGTCTAAAAACTCAGGAAGGGTCTCAAAAACTGGTTTTATAAAAGCTATTTTCATTTACATACATACTGTGCAACCTACTGTGAAGTGCATGGCAGAGAATACTTAGAATAATACCAAATGTTAGGATTTCTACCTGTTCCAATTGTGAATGTAAGACAAATGGAATCAGTACTTAAATGCATCTGTGTGTGCTATAAGTAGTCCAATCTAGTCATAACAGTCTTTAAGGGAGGGACACACAAAAGGTTGAAGAATATCTCTAGATTCTTTGCTTAATACTGGTTATTGCCTTCACAGGAATATTTGCATCCATTTTTTGGAGTCTGCCAATCCATATTTGCAGCATTTATGTGACACACCTCCATTGTCATATAGTCCTGTGACCATTCAGCCACCTGTCTTCCTCCAGAGCTTTCCCAAGAGCCTCCCATCATAAATCTTTAAGAAACCTGCCATAATTACTGCAGCTTCCCAATATAGTTGTTCTATTATGAGCTTCGTGGATGACAGTTCCATGGCTGACATCGATTGTTATTTCAAAAATCTAATTTGAGCACAGGAAGTTGTGTAGTATTCCAATATTAAAATATTTAGTTTACTGCCAAATAACATCAAAGCCCTATGTAGTAATAGTGTATTATTTAAAAATAAAATGAATACATTTTTAACGGAGATGTATGTATTTTTACCATTTGTTATCTATTTTACAACACTTGCTAATACTTAGATGATGTCCTTTTACTCTTTGCTTTCATTTTGTTCTAGTTTATATTTTTATTGTCCTTGAACTGTTTCTGTAAATTGAACATTCTATGTTACATGTATTCTAAATTTACATATTCTTTAAGTTGTAGCACATAACTGCATCTCACATGCATTAATGGGTCTATGAAATACGCATACAAAATAAAATTTAAAAAAATTATATGTTTAATTTCCTCTACTTGGGATGGGTTCCACACACTTGAGCAATATTCTAAAATGCAATATATAAGTCATTTGTAAACAGTCTCCACTGTAGACTGATGGTATTTTTCCAGTATCCTGGAAATGAATCAACTTCTGCCACTTGACTTTGTAATAACTCAGTTTTAATCCCCAAAGTGTTACATTCAGATATGAGTTGACAGATTCTAACTGCAAATAATTGACTGTAGTCATAGAACACTGTAGTTTTTTCATTTTGTTAAGTGCCCAATTTTACATTTTTGAAATTTAAAGCAAAATGCCAATCTTTGCAACATTTCAAGTAGAAAAGTCAGCCTTCAGTTCTACAGAGAGAGAAGAGACATATAGAATTCTAGGTGAATCCAATTTAAACAAAATGATAAACCAGTTAAAAGAAATGGATTGGACTCATGTAATGGATAACAAGAAAATGATTAATAAATGTTTTTCCATTTTCCTGACAAAGATCAAGCATATAGTAGAAATGACATGCCCCTTGGTAACCAAAAGGTACCAGAGTAATATTACTCATGAGCAACAAAATACCGTATTTACTCGAATCTAAGCCGCACTTTTTTTTCGGTTTTTGTATTCCAAAAAACCGCATGCGGCTTAGAATCGAGTGCAAAGTACGCGGAAGTTCTGAAAAATGTTGGTAGGTGCCGCCACAACTAACTTCTGCCCTCGAATATATGTAGTGCTACACAGGCATGCTTTGCAGGCACAAAGATAAATATTGGCGCCAAAACCTCTGCATCAGGAGGGGGGGAAAAAAAAAAAAAACGGTGGAAGACGAGCTTTTTTCTCCGCCCCGAGTTTCGACCACTGCATTTTCATACATTATCCAACGAAGTAAATACAAATTCCATATTGTTCATCATCGAATGTAGCAGTATTTCAATGTACTATGAAAATCCGACTGGCAAGACTGTTTGGGATGTTTGTCAATATGGCCAACTCTACGTTCTGAATTTTTTCCTACCTGTGAGAAGAGATGGTTGCTAATAGGAACTTTTATGAATTGTGAATCACATGCAGTATTCTCTTCACCATAAGAATAATACGAATATAAACATTTTGCCATGTATTCTTTCGTGTTTGCTGCTATTTCATTTAAATCCTGTCTGCCTAATAAACTAGAGTGAGACAACACCATATGCGGAAGAATATACATATCATGTCATGTTTATATTCGTATTATTCTTATGCCTAATAGTGATACAGTCCAGATATGAAGCACGGCAATTGAACAGATTTTTAAATCTAAGATGACTCTAATTTCTGTGCAGAATGTAATGTACTACAGAGGCGTCTGCAAAGATTTTCAAATGGAGAAAAATTTTCGCTAAACTCTCGTTCAGAACATCTTCTATCATACGCAGTTTATTATTTGGTTCTTGTTGATCAATATCAAAGACAGCAGCAGTGTAAGTAACAACAAATAGCAGTCTTGTTGATCAATATCAAAGACAGCAGCAGTGTAAGTAACAACAAATAGCAGTCTCTTGCCATTCTTTCGCTTATGAGACACTTCCTCTATTTTTTTTTTTTTTTTTTAATAGTAAGCGGCAGTAGCGCGCACAGTAGCAAGCCATGCTTCGAGCGGCAACAGGCCGTAAACACTCATTATCAGAATGCGACAAACAATGCATGACACAGTACAATAATACATTTTCAGCTTAAAGTGACATAAACACCTATAACAAAGAGAACGGCACTTATCAGATCAAAGAAAAATAAGCAATCAATTCAAACCAGACGAAGCACGTGAAAAAGGAAGGGTACCCGTATAAATACGGACGGAGCACCTGACGCATAGCAATGGCTACCTGGTAAAGCTTAACTGCTAAGCTTACGACTGGAACCAAACTACTGTAGCTGTATCATCATTCATTCGACCTAAAATGTGTCTCATATTACAATGGACCAACTTTGTTTCGATTTGGAGGTGCGGCCTAAAACTTTTCTCTCCCCTTGAATTTCGAGTCTCAAATTTCAGGTGCGGCTTAGATTCGGGAAATTTTTTTTCCCTTGATTTCGAGTCTCATTTTTCAGGTGCGGCTTAGATTCAAGTGCGGCTTACATTTGAGTAAATACGGTACTAACAAGTGTTAACAAACTCAGAATACTACTGATGATTATGAAAGACAAATCTCATAACAGTGATAGGGACAAGGAAAACTGCACTAAAATGAGAAACCTTTACAGATTAGAAATAAAAAATGCTAAGTGCTGTGCAAATGATGAATATATTTTAAATTCTAAAAATATATGCAAAGCTGTCTGGACTGTCATTAAAAGGAAAATTAATAATACCAATAAAGAAAGGAGTATCCCTATTGACTGCAATATTCTCAATGAATATTTTGTAAATAGCGTCACCACCCCACCCGTCAATTCTGCCTCTGAAGCAGAAGCATTGCTCACCTGTGCAAAACAGACCAGAAGTGAGAAGTTCACTTGGACCCGAATCACATTAAATGATATTCATAAGTCAATAAACAAATTAAGTAATTCCAAAACAGAAGACTATTATGGACTCAGTAATTTCGTCATAAAATGTATAGCAAAAGAAATTAAAATGCCACTTCTCTTACTATCAAACAGAGTACTTGATGAAGGAATATTGCCCGACTGTCTTAAGCTCACAGTTACATTGCCTGTGAATAAAAAAGGTGAAAGAAACCTCCCAAATAACTACAGGCCCATTTCAATAGTACCAATCATATCCAAGTTAGTTGAAAATTGTGTGCATAAGCAGATATACAGGTATTTTGAAACCAACAAAATTTTAAATGAACAACAGTTTGGCTTCAGGTCGCACCTATCAACTGTAAAAGCAGTAGAAGCTTTGGTGAGCAATGTTTATGAAGGGTATGAAAAAAGGGTATCAATATCTGGAACACTTATTGACCTAAGTAAAGCATTTGACTCGGTGTCACATGACATACTCATCAAAAAGTTAAAATACTATGGCATTGAAGATGATACACCCTGTCTATTCAAATCTTGTCTAAGCAATAGGTTACAACTTGTATATGCAAATATAAGCAGAGGTCAGAAATATTCCTTATAGCAAGAGGAATACCCCAAGGCTCTGTTCTTGGACCTTTTCTGTTCATTGTCTATGTTAATGACTTCTCAAATTACATACCGTGTAAGAACACACTATATGCTGACGATATGACATTAATAAGTACAGGAGAGAACTTACAGAGTGTACTGGACAACAACAGAGAAATGATGCAAATAGCTAATTACTGGTGTCAGGCTAACCAGCTGCGCATAAATCAAACAAAAACAGAAGAAATAATATTTAATCTCAAAGTAACTAAAAATGAAAACAAAACAGTGAAATTACTTGGACTAATCATAGACCAAAAGCTCTCATGGGAAGGACACACCAATTATCTACGTAATAAACTAGCACGAGTACTTTTCTTATTGTATAAATTAAGAAACAGTGTAAGCAAGCAATTGCTACTCCACTCATACTATGCTTTTCTTCATTCCCAACTGCAATATGGAATATTGCTTTGGGGTAACTCCCCAGGGGCTGAATGTATTTTCAGATGGCAGAAGAAAGCAATCAGGTGCATGGAAGGGTTAGCACCCAGAGAGTCCTGCAGAAATTATTTTAAATCTCTTGGTGTAATGACAGTGCCAAGCATGTACATATATAACTGTTTAATATATGCCACAGAAAATCTGAAAAAATTGAACATGAGATGTGGTGTGCATGCACACAGTACAAGAAACAGTCACCTGCTGGACTTGCCTTCCACAAGACTTGCTGTAGTCCATAATAACTATAAGTACTTAAGCATAAAATTTTTCAATAAGTTACCATGCTCAGCTCGTACAGTACCACTATATAAGTACAAGAATACATTGCAAACCTGGCGAAAAAACAACAAATTCTATACAACTGAAGAATTCTTAGAAACTAATCATCAAAATATATGTTTTACCTAAGTTATCAAGAAAATGTTTTGATATTATATAAGCTAGTTATTTACTGTGATTCTTTTCTTATGTGTGTATTTAATTATTGTATAAAACATTGTTTTACATAATGCTGAAGACAAGGTCTTTAGTTCCTTCTCACCCTTTTCTGTAACTATTTGAATATCGTACTGAAACTAAAACCCTCTGTAAACTTTGACGAAGCCAATTGTATGAAAAATACTGAAAGGGTAATAAAAATATTCTATTCTATTCTAAGTAAAGTGGGATATTTTTACTTCTCCTCTTGTTTTGCCATCTGCCTCCATAAATTCATTTTTTTTCACTTTTAACTAATTACCATTAACATACGTGAGTATAATATGCATTTTCATAAAAGAGAAAATTTGGCTCTCTGTTTTAAAAAATATAACACCAGATCTAATTTTGTGCTTACTTTTATGCATGTAATTGATTTTCTAATTTATTTCGAGTATTCCTAGTTAGTACCTTTGTTATATGGTGAAATGAGTAATTGTTTCATTACTTAAATTCTATTGTTGAAATATAAACCCTGTACTAATTATAAACATTTGGAGGAACAAATAATTGTATTCTTAAAGGATCTACTAGGCTCTATTTGAAAACATGTTAGCAAAACCACCCCTTAATTAAATCCAAAGCAATTAACAGTTTAGTCAAAAGTATTGTTTTCATAATTAGATATGTTAATTTCATTATTTAAACAAATAAGTCAGCTTAACTCTTGTACTAGGAGAAACTGTCAAAAAGAATGAAGTTTTCGATGTATTCAGTTAATTTAATGAGTTAAGTTTTAATTGTAATTTATGTAAATTTAACTTCAAACAATGTGTAGTTTCAGTACCTATTATTGTGAGGATATATAAGGGCCCAATGTTTGGTCCCAAGACAGTCAGCCCATGGCCAAGTTTCAGACGAGGAACCTGTATTGGTTCGATCAACAACAATGCATCTGTGAAATAAGTTTAACACAATTAGGCCATCAGTTAAAGCAATGACATTGACTGTTCTACACATACCTTGTTACTTTTCAAGAATTGTGTGGTTAGGTTTTTACTGCTCATAGATGTTCAATAATAAACTATTGTAGCAATATGTGGATGAACGTCTGCAAACTATTAATGATGCTTATAGAAAGTTAAACAATAGTGCACTGGCCATATTAAATGTGTAAATGGGAGGTTGGGAACAGTGAAAGTAAACAACTGTGAAATGTAAATGTACACCTGTCAGCCACATCATTTGAAGTAGTTCATGTCTGACTTCCACCCCCATTTTTCAGCCAGTAAAGCAACGTAGTAGGTCAACACCGAGGACAACAAACGAAAAAATAAAGCAGGCGAACATCACATTTGGTGCCCTGAGTGAGGACTATCGCATGTGGGCACAGTAAAGTAGGGCAAATGAATTTTGACAGTGAAGTGTAAACTCAAACAGTTTGCGGTACAGTTCTAAATGGAGGAGATGCCTCAGCCAATCGGTGCTGGGGTTTCATGGCCACAGTAGGACAGCAGCCAATCAGCAAGCGGGTTGTATGGAAGCAGCCATTGAGTACAGGAGCAGCCAAACAGCATGCAGATGGAAACAGCTGACCGAGACAAACAAGACGCCTCGCCGAGAGAATTACAACTTGCAGCAGAAGACAAATCGAGATGACAACTGCTGCAGCAGCAGCAGCAAGCGGCAGACAAGTGATTAAAAAACAAGGTAATTTCATAGCAAAAGCTGTTTCATATGAAGTGATTCATAATGAATGGCCTTAATGAACAAGACAGTGTGACTGGAGACAAGGCACAACAGGGGCCTGGATCAGTAGATGATAGTGTTTATAAATCAGACATGAATGTGACTTTGAATGATGGGGAGAAAGTGTTATTGTAGATGAAATGATAAAAGCATCATCTACAGTGTATGGTGAGGTGAGCAAAATGGATGAAAACATTACTGAAGTGCATGAGATTTTGAATGTTAAGGAGGAGGAACCTAGTAGTGAAAATCAGCAGAGCAAAAAGTTTATGGCAGACGGAAAAGTGGAAGCAATGTTAATGCAAATTATGAGTAGTTTGTGTAATATGAGTACATAAGAAGACATCAGTAGTATGAAAGAAGACATTAGTAGTACAAAAAAAGATATTAATAGGGGGGGGGGGGGGAAGAAAACTGGTAGCATTAGAACTGACAAAGTTAACTTAAAGGATGAACTGAAGAAAGAAATTAAAAAGGAGATTAAGGTAGTCAGCCCTAATCTTTTAGAATTAAATGAAAAGGTTGAAGCAGTAGCTAAAGACTGTGATGAAAAGATAAAGACAGTATTACATAACACTAATAAGAAATTAACATTGATGAGTAGTAAATGTGTAGAAGTGAGAAAGAAGCTTTGTGATGACTATAGTAGGAGGGTGGAGGCTTCTGAAAAACGGTGTAGAGATGAAGTCAAAGCAGCCAGGAAATTTTGTGTTGAATATAGGGTTATACTTGAGAACCAAATTGATGAGATTAAAAATGATTTAGAAACAGAGGTAGAAACCGAGTGTGCAGTACTGTTAGAGGAAAAACTGGTAAAAGTAAATAAAAATGTAGATTCCAAATTGGCTGAAATGGAGAAAAAGGTGAAAGAAGTACAAAATCTAAAGCATAGAGGAAGTGAAAGTGGGTCTGATAATCATTTTGGTAAGCAGGATGATAGTTTTACCAGGGAAAAGATTAATGAGGGTTTGTTGTATGAAGAAGTTCACATGGTAAGTAAAAAGTATGTGTGGCACCCCGTAATAACAGCAAGTGTACAAGGGATACATGTTAAGTGTTTACTGGACAGTGGTAGTGATTTGAATGGCATTTCACAGGCATTTTTTGAATCTATTAGGAACACAGACGGTATAGTAGTGATGCATGTTTCTGGAATAAAAATTATTGGCGCTATTGGTAAGCTATCTAAGAGTGTGAAACAAGAGCAATTTCTTGGTAATTCAAAATGTCAGCACTGATGTAACATTTGGGACTAATTTCTTGTGCAGTTAGCAAGTTAGGGATTCAACATTCTTATAAGTAATGGAATCACAAGGGGATGGAAGAAAGTAAATTGGTACCATGGTTAAAGAACTTATGTCAAACATAGGACTTTCTTGTGTTGTAAGTGATTAGATCTGAGTTGGATTGGAAATTGTCAGTATTTCTTTTTACATTAATTACGCTTTTTTGTATATAGAAGCACGATAGGGGTAGAATATTTAGCTGTTGAAATAACTGCTTTGAAGGAGTTGGCCTTGAACTGTTGGTAATTATTCTCAGAGCTTGTTTTTGTAGAGTGAAGATGGTTTTGAGATTTTTCTTACTATAACCCCAGAAGGTGAGGTCATAGGTAATAGCAGAATGTATATAAGCAAAGTAAACAGTTCTGGTACATTTCCTACTACATACAAAGCTAATAACGTGTAATGCAAAGCAATCAGAGCTTAACTTATGAGAGAGATGCAGGATGTGGGATTTCCAGTCTAAATGTTCATCTATATGTACACCTAAGAATTTTGTGGTAGCAACTCTCACAATTTCTTCACTTTGTATTCTCAGATCCAGATCGGTGTGTGACTTTTTTTTCCTGTAATGGATATAATTAGTTTTAGAGATATTTATGGTTAATTTGTCGATTTCAAACCAATTTTGCAAATATTGTATAACTCTGGTTGCAGATGTTGGCAATACCTGGTATATGTCAGATACTACAATGTTTGTGTCATCCCCAAACAGTGTTATGTGAGTACCATTTACTGGAATCTTGATATCATTTATGTAAAGAAGAAATAGGAGAGGTCCTAAATACTACACTGCGGTAGCCCAACTGGCACAGTCTGAAAATGCGCTCTGTAAACAATACTTTGGTTTTTACTGTTTGTTGTGACAATTTCTACTACCTGTTTCCTATTATGGAGATATGACTGAAACCACTTTTTTGCCACTCCTCATATACCAACATATTCTAATTTGTCTAGCAGGATATCATGTTGGACAGTATCAAATGACTTTGATTTGATTTGATTTGATTTGATTTGATTTATTTCGTGTTCCATAGGTACAACTGTGTTGGATACACAAGGACGTGGAACGAGTCAGTTTTTTACAAATACAATCTGATAATCTAATAGCATATACAGAAATTTGAGTACATAATTATATAAAAATTTATACAGTAAATTCTTTGGGCAGCAATACAGAACAAGAAAATACATATTTTCTTAGAATCATTAAAACACTACAGAACACAGATACGGAGAACACACAGTTACAGAGCTCAGGTTAAATAAAATTCATAGTGGCATTATGTCAACTTGTATTATATAATATTAAAATATTACAATTTATTTAGTTAAAAATTCATCTAGACTGTAAAAAGCTTTTTCTAGCAAAAATATTTTTAGTGCTTTCTTAAACTCACTCTTGTTATGAATCTCTGTCTTTATTTTGGGAGGAAGAGCATTGAAGAGTTTTGCTCCAGTGTAGTGGACACCCTTTTGTGCCAAGCTCAAATTTCTGAGTTCACTGTGTATGTCATTCTTCCTCCGTGTATTATGCTCGTGATAATTACTGTTTGGTTGAAATATCTCTATATTTTTACAAACAAAACACATGAGAGAAAAAATATATTGGCATGTAGTTGTGTATATTTTAAGATTACGAAAACTATTTCTACAAGAGTCTCTTGGGCGCAATCCACATATAATTCTTAAAGCTCGCTTCTGTGCAATGAACACTTTCCTTGCTAATGGCTGGTTGCCCCAAAAAATAATTCCGTACTCAATGAGACAATGAAAATAGCCATAATATGCCACTTTTGCAGTGTTAGGTTCAACACATGTAGTGACAACCCGTAAAGCATAGGTAGCAGAGCTAAGCCTCTTACAGAGGTCAATAATATGTGAAGACCAGTTCATTTTCTTGTCAATGTGCACTCCAAGAAATTTTGTTGTTTCCATTCTAACTATTGGTTGATTACCACATGTCACACTTATCTCTCTCTCTTTTTCTGTTTTTGTACAGAATTGAATAAAGCTGGTCTTACTGGAATTTAATGAGAGACCATTCACCTTGAACCAATTAACTATATCTGAGAGTATGTGATTAATGAGTTCCTCAAGATTGTTGTCTGTTCTACTGCTCATAAAAATTGTGGTATCATCAGCAAATAATGTAAATTTACACGGCAGGCTTGTACATGATGGTAGATCATTTATAAAAATCAGGAATAATAGTGGCCCAAGAATTGAGCCCTGGGGCACTCCACATGTAATGGAACTCCATTCAGAATCTGAGGAAGTGTCACATACTCCACCCGAGCTATTCAACACAACTTTTTGTTTCCTGTCTTGGAGGTACGATTGTAGCCAATTGCCTGCAACACCACTTATTCCTACTAATTTTGCTTTTTGCAAGAGAATCTGGTGATCAACACAGTCAAACGCTTTGGATAAATCACAGAAGACACCAAGTGCTAGCATTTTTTCATTAAGAGTTTCTAGGACTTCATTTGCAAGTGCGTAGACTGCATCTTCTGTTGAACGGCCCTTTTGAAAGCCAAACTGGCTCTTACTGAGAACTTCGTTCTTCATGAGATGAACAGTAATTCTTACATGTATTAGCTTTTCTAGAATTTTGGAGAAAGCTGTCAGCAAAGAGATAGGTCGATAGTTAGTTAGTTCAGCTTTATCACCCTTTTTGTACAGGGGCTTCACAATGGCATACTTAAGTCTACTGGGAACAACACCTTTCTGAAGGGAAGCATTGAAAATATGACAGAGAATGTCCCTTATCCACACACAAGAATATTTCAATAAATTACTAGATATATTATCAACCCCTGCAGAATTCGTACTTTTTAGAGACATGATGATTTTTTGAATTTCTTCTACAGTAACAGGATTAAGGTGCATTTCTGAAATTTTGTTTGAATATACGGCTTGACAAAGAGTTACAGCTTCGTCAACATCGGGCTTGCAACCAATCTGTTGAGTTACTGATAGGAAGTGTTTATTAAAAATCTCAGCCACCGTTTTGGGGTTATCTACTAGGATACCTTCATATCTGATATTATTTATATCTTCTTTACTTGTTGTATCTCTTCCTGTCTCTTTTTTTACAATGTTCCAAATTGCTTTTATTTTATTATTAGAATTATCTATTTTCTTCTCATAATAAAGGGCTTTTGATTTCTGTATTAGTTTCTTCAAAATTTTACAGTATATTCTATAGTGTTCCCATTTTTCTACATCTTTACAGAATCTTATTGCAGCATAAGTTTCCCTTTTGGTTTTACATGACTGTTTTATACCTTTTGTAATCCAAGGCTTGCTTACAGAATTGGAGGCCCTGTTTCTGACCCATTTCTTGGGAAATATTTCTTCAAAAAGAGCACAGAATTCATTTATAAAACAGTTAAATTTAGTATCAACATCATCATGGCTATATACTAAAGACCAATCCATTTGCTGCAACCTGTGGTTGAAAGTTTCTTTCGCCTCTTCATTAATTACTCTTATGAATTTCCATCGAGGAAATTCTTTTTTGAACAGATTAACGTCATAAATAGTGAGAATTTGTCCATCATGATCTGAAAGCCCACTTATAACCTGCCTGACAATATAATTCTGATGTCTATTTACATCTAAAAAAATGTTGTCTATCATAGTTTGGCACTCGGATGTAATTCTTGTTGGGAAGTTTATTACTGATGTCAGATTGTGTAAGGTCATCACAATCTCAAAGTCTATTTTATTCTTATTTTCTGTCAAAAAGTTTATATTGAAATCACCTAATACTACAATATCCTTCGCTTTTGAATGTAACCATGACAGTAGTAGTTCCATTGAATGCAGAAAAGTTTTTATGTCACCTGAAGGAGCCCTGTAGACAGCCAACACTATTATTGGGTAGAATTTAGTTGTTATTTCTGTGGCACATGCCTCAAATTGTTGTTCCGCACAATATTCCTTAATATCTATAGCTTTGTATGCTACACTATCCTTAACATAAATTGCTACTCCACCTTTATCTTTACTTTCCCTACAATAGTATGTTACTAAAGTATAACTTACTATAGATGGCAAGGCACATTTATCAGTAACATGGTGCTCAGTTAAGCACAAAATCTGGGCATTATTTATACTGTCCTTTTCACTAATGTTAATAAGGAGTTGGTCTGTTTTGTTTAAGAGGCCCCTTATGTTTTGATGAAAGAAAGAGATGCCTTCC
Source organism: Schistocerca nitens (assembly GCF_023898315.1). Classification (NCBI taxonomy): domain Eukaryota; kingdom Metazoa; phylum Arthropoda; class Insecta; order Orthoptera; family Acrididae; genus Schistocerca; species Schistocerca nitens. The sequence continues at coordinate 707,934,666 of NC_064614.1, read as the reverse complement.
TCTTGCTTTTTTATTCTATTAGTGCTGTTACCTGACTGAGAATCCATTGGAGTCTGCCTTGAGACAGGAGAGAGGAGACACCTGACACTACCTACTGTTGTCCCTTCTTTTTCTTCAGGCCCACACATAAAAAATCGTTGAGATGAGAAGGAGGCTCAGCATTTCTTCTGTCCAACAGCCTTCTATTTGTTGTTGTTGATGGTGGTGCTGTTTCTGACACTTCAAATGTTGGTTCTACCACTGCTGCTGTGTTTCCTTGTGAACTTGGAGTCTTCTCGTTTTTGTTATTTTCGTCTAAAATAATACTTGGCTGATGAGGAACAGTAGTTCCTTTGTTGTTGAAATCGATGTCCACTGTTATTTCTGTTAAAATTTGATCTTTTTTTACATGTTTTGCTGCTGCTGATGAAGTTTCTAATGAATTTTTTTGAGGCGTCTTCGTTGTGGAGTCAGGCGATGGCAATGCAATTATCGTTTTGGTTTTGAATTTATTTTGATGGTTTTTTATTACCCTGGTTATCAGGCTTGTCAGATATTCTTTCCCCAAGCCATTCAGGTGAAGTCCGTGTTGGGTGTGGAATCTACGTCCAATACTGCTTATATCAACGCATTCCACGTTTTTAAAATGTCTGCAGATTTTTGCAAACTGACTGTTGGCACTTTCTATTTCTCTGTTAACACATGACCATCTTACAAGATCATAGCGATGCGGAATATTGACAAGTATTACGTTAGTGTGAGTGAGGTTACTCAGACACTGTTTAAGATCGCGCGTTGCACTCGCTGTCTCATTTTTGTAGACATCGTTTGCGCCTCCCATAAGTACAACGAAGTCTTTATCATGCAGATTTTTTGCCTCTGCGGATTCGGTCATTTTTTTAATTTCGCTAAGTGGGGCTCCCGGTTTCACTATACCACACGAAAATGTTTTAGTTGTTTCTTTTAGTTTACTCGGAAGTCCACGACCATGGCTGTCAGAAAACACAAACAGTTTCCTGTTATTGGAGTTCACAATTTGCGAATCGTTATGTATTGTTTTACTACACACTTCGACACAATTTTTGGTCGGCACATTTATATTGACCTCCTTCACAGTTGTTTGCTTCAGTAAATTTTCTTCTCTTACCTTATTCCCCAAAGTGCCTTTTTGCTTTTCCCATCGTTCATGCGAACTGAAAGTTGCATTTTCACTATCGGCGATCGAAAGTACTTGAAATGTGTTTTCGTGCACAAAGCTTGCGTAACTTTCGCAGGTTTTCCGAATTTGCACTTTGGACTTACTGTTCTTGCACTTTACATTAGACCACTTTTCCGTAACGGACGAACTATCTCGCACAAGTTTTAGCGTGTTCAGTTCACTATTTTCTTGTTGTATTTTCGAAACGTCCGTTTTCAAACTGCCGATTATGAACTGTAAGCTCGTTATGCGTTCGTTCAGTTTCTTGATTTCGTCTTTGCAATTTTCACACGATTTCTTTTTTACGGCAAAATTTAAGTTTTTCTGGAAGGACACTTACTTAACTTTTACTGTAGCCGCCATCTTAAGTCCAAGTTTATTCCTACTGTACTGTTGTTCCTATCTAGCCCCGTTACAATATTTTCAATGAAATGGTGATGGCTGACTCTGTATTCATTCCTTTGCAAAAGCTGTGTTGGTTTACAGACAATGGATTGAATTCCTCGAGGTAATTTGTAATTCTGTTTTTCATAACTGTCTCTATACTTTTGAAAATACCGATAATAAAGCTATTGGTCTATAGTTTCCCACGTCATGTATATTGCCCTTTTAATACAATGGTTTTATTTTTGCAATTTTTAATCGTTGTGGAAACACTCCTTCTGACAATGGTATGTTTATGATGTATGAGAGTGGTTCTGATATGACACTAGCACATCTCGTCATAACTGAACAAGGTACATCATCAGTCCCTGAGAACATTTTATTCTTCATTGTTTTTATTATTCGATTAACTTCCAATTTGTTCGTGGGAGGTAGCAATATTGAATTAACACTTTGTTCTCCTGGGATTGATGTTCTACTAATCCTAGAAAAATTTTGACTCAGATTGATTGGACTATTTATGAAGTAGTCATTAACATAATTTGCTAAAGTAAAATTTCTGACTAGCACACCTTGATCATCTTTTAAAACAAAGTCATCTAGATTTCTAACATTTTTCCTTGGGCCTATTTCTTTTTTTACTATATTCCATATAGCTTTCGATTTGTTTGCTGACCCAGAAATTACACTGTCATAGTGCATTGTCTTGGCTTTTTTTATCACCTTCCTGTAAATTTTCTATATGTCTTTGCAAAATCTGTGAAGTGTTCATCTTTGTTGTCTTTTTTGAGTTGACTGATATGTTTTAGTGTTTGACTAGATACTCTAATAGCAGGTGTTATCCACTGGCTTGTGTTCTTTGGCATGATATTGATCTTTGTGAGCTTTTTTGGAAAACACATCTCAAATAGGGACATGAATGTACTAGAAAAAGCATAGAAAGATTCCTCACTTGTTGTTTGTGCAAAGACATCTTCCCAGGTTTCATTATCTAACAACTGAATGAAAGTATTCACTTTTTCTGTGTAGAAGTGCCTTTTGTATTCCCACTTATATTTTACTGCCTTGGATATAGAGAAATTTATGTATGCTCATAGTGTATTGTGATCTGAAAGACCAAAGTTTACGTTTAGTGCCTCAGTGATACCATTATCCATATTTGTGAAAATATTGTCTAAAAGATAAAATGACAGTTCTGTTATTCTGGTGGCATCTATAAAGAGTGGTTTCATGTGAAAGCTGCTTAGTATACTAAAAAGCTGTCATTTTATTCACTTTCAATTAACAGGTTAATATTAAAATCCCCACATAACAATAATTTCACTTCATTACTATAAAAAGTGTTTAATGCTTCTTCTTCTTTTTTTTTTTTTTTTTTTTTGAAGAATATGTTTTTGCCACCCAGTGATGATCTATATATTGTTATGACAACTAGTTTTTCACTCTTCTCCTCAGTTTTTAACTCATTGGCACATGATTCAAAATGTTTTTCTGTATTTAGTACTCTATACATACCCCACTATTTTTAAAAACACTTCAGCAATAATGTGATGCTAAATTAAAGTTGCTTATATTTATGAGACTTAATTCACTAGCCTTGCACCAGTGTTCAGATAGACAAATACAAGAGACATCAGCAAGATTGTTTAAAGCTACTTCTAGATGTAGCACTTTGTTTTTGAGGAACTTAATATTTTGACACATTATCCTGACTGGTTTGCAAGTATTTTTTCTTTTGTCATTACCAGGTAATGTGCTGCTTTTTCCATAGTAGTTGTGACTTATCTGCAAATATTCTTGCTGGTTTGTCACAATCTTTTCTTTTCTTTGTTTGAAGCCATAATAAATCCTTATTTAATGATGTAGATGTCCCTTGTCTTTGACTCCTCCTTAAGCAGTGTTGCGTTGCTGCAACTGTAGTTGATAGTTTAGTTGCTGCTGTTACTGTTGTTGATGGTTCAGTTGCTGCTGCTTCTGTAATTGTTGGTTCTGTTGCTACTGTTACTGTTGTTGTTGGTTCTGTTGCTGCTGCTGTTGTTGTTGCTGCTGCTGCTTCTGCGGCTGGAGGTGGTGGTGGTAGTGGTTGTGGTGGTGGTACTGACAGGATTCTTGATCCAGTTGCTGCTTTGTTTCGTTTATTGGCACTATTTCTGTTGATGGTGGATCTGTTGTTGTAGTATCTGTTGGTTTTGCTGTTGTTTCTGCCAATGGTTTTGTTGCTGTTACTGATGGTGGTTTGACTATTTGTGATAATTTTACTGCTGCTACTGGTGATGATTTTGATGTTGCTGTTGCTTCGGTTGTTGTTGCTACTTGTGATGAATCTGCTTTTATTGATTTTTGTGATGTTACTGTTGCTGTTGTTGATGGTGCTGCAGATGTTTGCTGGTACCTTTTTATTTCATTCAATACTTTTTGTGCTACAATTTTCTTCCCTAGGCCACTTAAATGAAGGCCATGAGAAGTGTGGAAACTCCAACCAATGCCACTAATATCAACACAAACATTTTCGAATTGACTGCATATACTGGAAAAACTATCATTAGCAGTACTAATCTCTTTGTTCACACAAGACTAGGGTGGCAGATCATAGCGATGTGGAATGTTGACAAAGAGAATGTTTGTATGTGACAAATGAGCCAGATGCTTTTTCAGTTCTGAGCAGGCTGTAGAGGTTTCATTTTTATATACATCGTTAGAGCCACCAAACAAAGCTACAAAGTCTTTTGAAGTCAACTTGATAATTTCATCAGTGTAAACATTCTTAGTTACCTCCGAAAGGGAAGCCCCCGGCTTGACATAACTCGAGGATTTCACAACTGATGCCTCATTAACAAGAGAGGCTATTCCACATGCATGGCTATCAGCTAAAAATGCAGTTTTCCCATGTGATTATGTATTTTTTGGAGTGACCTAGGCATATGTTGACATGGATCTGTTACTGTGGAATGTGTGATGAAGCAAGCTGGGATAATTTTAATTCCCCTCTTGTTTTGCCATCTGCCTCCTTAAATTGGTTTTTTCAGTTTTAACTGTGCTCCCTGCCACTGTTGGATAATCAGCTGCCAGCAGCAAGTCGTATACTCTTAGCTCACTTATTTGTTACATAGTTTAATTCTTAATTTCTTTGCGTGTTTTTTGGTACTTGCATTGTTTAATTAACAAATTTCAGGCGTATTATAGTATTTGATAGTTGTAGCATCACGTTTCAGTACCTGAATAGTGTAAAATCGTGTAGTCTCCTTCTGCCACCGAGCAGTGTGTCAGCAGTGTGCAAGTAGAAGCATTACTGCATTTACACTAGGCAATCTTGTATTTTAATTACTTTAAATTTTTTGTCGAATTGTTTGCGCTCTCTGTCGATTAGTTCAGACGTTCTTTGCACAACAGTATTTAGCATGGATAGGGATGCGGGCTGAGCTGGCATCCCTTCGCTCCCAGCTTCAGGCAGTGTTGGCTTTGGTCACACAGCTTGAGGCTGTTGCCAATGGGCATCACTGTGGGGGTCCAGACGGGGGTTTGTCGGGGACGGCCAGCTCGTCCCACACACACTTCAGCTGCGGCTGCCCAGGATACTGCCCACACTGAGGCTGACCCCTCACTCATGGTAAAGTGGGAGGTTGTCTTGAGGTGTGGCAGGGGGCGAAAGACATTCCAAGGGCTGAACAGAAGGCCTCTCCAGTTTGTCTGACAAACCGGTTTCAGGCTCTGTCTCCGGCTGATACTGATCTTCGGCCAGACACAGCTGCTTGTCCTGTTCCAGAGGTTGCCCCTCAGTCTGCAAGATCTGAGTGGTCGCAGAGGGTGGGCTTACTGGTAGTTGGGAGCTCCAATGTCAGGCATGTAATGGGGCCCCTTAGTGATATGGCTGCAAGGGAGGGGAAGAAAACCAATATGCACTCTGTGTGCATACCGGGGAGAGTCATTCCAGATGTGGAAAGGGTCCTTCCGTGTGCCATGAAGGGTACAGGGTGCACCCATCTGCAGGTGGTCGCTCATGTTAGCACCAATGATGTGTGTCGCTATGGATCGGAGGAAATCCTCTCTGGCTTCTGGCGACCATCTAATTTGGTAAAGACTGCCAGTCTTGCTAGTGGGATGAAAGTAGAGCTTACCATCTGCAGCATCGTCGACAGGACTGACTGCGAACATTTGGTACAGAGCTGAGTGGAGGGTCTGAATCAGAGGCTGAGATGGTTCTGCGACCATGTGGGCTGCAGATTCCTCAACTTGCGCCATAGGGCGGTGGGGTTTCTGGTTCCGCTGGATAGGTCAGGAGTCCACTACACCCAAGAGGCGGCTACATGGGTAGCAGGGGTTGTGTGGTGTGGACTGGACGGTTTTTTAGGTTAGATGGCCTCAGGCAAGTACAGAAAGGGCAACAGCTTCAAAGGGTGCGGGGCAAAGTCAGGTCATGCGGGGGACCAAGCAGCAGTCGGTATGGTAATTGTAAACTGTCAAAGCTGTGTTGGTAATGTACTGGAATTTCAAGCGCTGATAGAAAGCACCAAAGCTGAAATTGTTAAAGGTACGGAAAGCTGGCTGAAGCCAGAGATAAATTCTGCCAAAATTTTTATAAAGGAACAGACGGTGTTTAGAATTGCATGCAACCAGTGGAGGCGTGTTTGACACTGTTAGTAGTAGTTTATCCTGTAGTGAAATAGAAGTGGATAGTTCCTGTGAATTATTATGGGTGGAGGTTAAACTCAACAACCTAGCTGGGTTAGTTATTGGCTCCTTTTACCGACCTCCCGACTCAGCAGTATTAGAGGCAGAACAATTGAGAGAAAATCTGGAATACATTTCACATAAATTTCCTCAGCATGTTATAGTCTTAGGTGGATTTCAATTTACCAGATGTAGACTGGGGCACTCAGATGTTTAGGATGAGTGGTAGGGACAGAGCATCAAGTGACATTATACTAAGTGCACTATCCGAAAATTACCTCGAGCAATTAAACAGAGAACTGACTCATGGAGATAACATCTTGGCCTACTGATAACAAAGAGACCCAAACTTTTTGACTCTGTAAGCACAGAACAGGGAATCAGTGATCATAAGGCCATTGCAGCATCCCTGAATATGGAAGTAAATAGGATTATAAAAAAAGGGAGGAAGGTTTATCTGTTTAGAAAGAGTAATAGGAGGCAGATTTCAGACTACCTAACAGATCAAACCAAAAATTTCTGTTCCAACACTGACATGTTGAATGTTTATGGAAAAAGTTCAAAGCAATCGTAAAATGCATTTTAGACAGGTACGTGCCGAGTAAAACTGTGAGGGACGGGAAAATCCCACCGTGGTTCAACAACAAAGTTAGGAAACTACTGCGAAAGCAAAGAGAGCTTCACTGGAAGTTTAAGCGCAGCCAGAACCTCTCAGACAAACAGAAGCTAAACAATGGCAAAGTTAGTGTAAGGAGGGCTATGCGTGAAGCGTTCAGTGAATTTGAAAGTAAAATTCTATGTACCGACTTGACAGAAAATCCTAGGAAGTTCTGGTCTTACATTAAATCAGTAAGTGGATCGAAACAGCATATCCAGAGACTCTGGGATGATGATGATGGCATTGAAACAGAGGATGACAAGCGTAAAGCTGAAATACGAAACACCTTTTTCCAAACTGTTTCACATAGGAAGACCGCACTGCAGTTCCTTCTCTAAATCGCCTCACGAATGAAAAAAGGGCTGACATCGAAATAAGTGTTCAAGGAATAGAAAAGCAACTGAAATCACTCAACAGAGGAAAGTCCACTGGACCTGACGGGATACCGATTCGATTCTACACAGAGTATGCGAAAGAACTTGCCCCCCTTCTAACAGCCATGTATCGCAAGTCTCTAGAGGAACGGAAGGTTCCAAATAATTGGAAAAGAGCACAGGTGATCCCAGTTTTCGAGAAGAGTCGACGAGCAGATGCACAAAACTATAGGCCTATATCTCTGACATCGATCTGTTGTAGAATTTTAGAACATGTTTTCTGCTCACGTATCATGACATTTCTGGAAACCCAGAATCTACTCTGTAGGAATCAACATGGATTCCGGAAACAGCGATCATGTGAGACCCAACTCGCTTTATTTGTTCATGAGACCCAGAAAATATTAGATACAGACTCCCAGGTAGATACCATTTTGCTTGACTTCCGGAAGGCATTCGATACAGTTCCGCACTGTCACCTGATAAACAAAGTAAGAGCCTACGAAATATCAGACCAGCTGTGTGGCTGGATTGAAGAGTTTTTAGCAAACAGAACACAGCATGTTGTTCTCAATGGATAGACATCTACAGACGTTAAAGTAACCTCTGGCGTGCCACAGGGGAGTGTTATGGGACCATTGCTTTTTACAATATATATAAATGACCCAATAGATAGGGTCGGAAGTTCCATGCGGCTTTTTGCGGATGATGCTGTAGCATACAGAGAAGTTGCAGCATTAGAAAATTGTAGCGAAATGCAGGAAGATCTGCAGCGGATAGGCACTTGGTGCAGGGACTGGCAACTGACCCTTAACATAGACAAATGTAATGTATTGCGAATACATAGAAAGAAGGATCCTTTATTGTATGATTATATGATAGAGGAACAAACACTGGTAGTGGTTACTTCTGTAAAATTCTGGGAGTATGCGTACAGAACGATTGGAAGTGGAATGATCATATAAAATTAATTGTTGGTAAGGCAGGTGCCAGGTTGAGATTCATTGGGAGAGTCCTTAGAAAATGTAGTCCATCAACAAAGTAGGTGGCTTACAAAACACTCGTTCGACCTATACTTGAGTATTGCTCATCAGTGTGGCATCCATACCAGGCCGGGTTGATGGAGGAGATAGAGAAGATCCAAAGAAGAGTGGCACCTTTCATCACAGGGTTATTTGGTAAGCGTGATAGCAGTATGGAGATGTTTAGCAAACTCTGCAAGAGAGGCGCTCTGCATCGCGGTGTAGCTTGCTGTCCAGGTTTCGAGGGGTGCGTTTCTGGATGAGGTATCAAATATATTGCTTCCCCCTACTTATACCTCTTGAGGAGATCACGAATGTAAAATTAGAGATATTCGAGCGCACACGGAGGGTTTCTGGCAGTCGTTCTTCCTGCGAACCATACGCGACTGGAACGGAAAAGGGAGGTAATGACAGTGGCACCTAAAGTGCCCTCCGCCACACACCATTGGGTGGCTTGCAGAGTATAAATGTAGATGTAGATGTATCATTAACATATGTGAATATAATCTGCATTTCCATAAAAGAGCAAGATTTGCCCTCAGTTTTAAAGTAAATAACACCAGATCTAATTTTGTGCTTAGTTATATGTATGTAATTGATTTTCTAATTTATTTTGACAATTCCTAGTTAGTATCCTTTGTTATAGGGTGAAATCAGTGATTGTTTCATAACTTAAATTCTATTTTTGGCATATAAACAAGTATAAATTCTGTAATAATTGTAAACATTTGGAAGACAAAGTACTAGTAATCTTAAAGTATTTATTTAGCTCTATTGAAAAACATGTTAGCAATCCTTGCACTTCATTAATTCCAAAGTAATTAACAGTTTTGTCAAAAGTATTGTTTGCATAACTAGTAGTAGAAGAAACTGCTAAAAAGAACCAATTTTTCGAGGTATTCAGTTAATTGAGTGAGTTAAGTTTTAATTGTAATTTCTCTAAATTTCACTTCAAACAACGTGTAGTTTCAGCACCTATTATTGTGATGATATATGAGGGCCTGATAATTGGTCATGAGGCAGTCAGTCCACGGCCAAGTTTCACACGGGTAACCTGTGCTGGTTAGAACAACAATGCTTGAAATTAACTGTGGAATAAGTGTTAAACAATTAGACTGTGTGTTAAAACAGTGACAGTGTCTGCTCCATATGTACCTGATTATTCTTCAAGAACTATGAACTTTGTGGTTAGGTTTTACTGCTCGTAGAAGTTCAACAGTAAACTATTGTAGCAGGATGCGGAGTTTTGCCTGCAAACTAATAATGAGGCTTATCGAAGGTTAAACAATAGTGCACTGACCATATAACTGTGTAATGTGGGAGTTATTCAAAGTGAAAATTAAAGTACTGTGAAACACAACTGTGCACCTGTCGGCTACACAATTTACATAGTCAGTGTCAGAATCCACAATCCATTTTTTCAGTCAGTGTAGCAATGCAGTAAGCCAAAAATGAGGACAACTAACAACAAATAAAGAATAAAAAGCTGGTGGAATTGCCTCAAGTGTTTTTCAGTAGAATCAATTTTTCATTGGATAAGCAGGGCAGGTGTTAAGTAATAAGATAACAAAACAATAACGAAATAATAAAATAATGAATAATATTAGGTTCTTAATGGTTAGGGAACCTGTCCCTGCAGTAGGGATATTGTTTGAGAATGCACTCCACTAGCTAACAAGTTAAGAAATGTAAGTAAAATAATGGAGCTGACAGACATGATTAATGAAAAAGATGACTGTCTACAAACAAATGTGGTGCAACTGTATTGATGATCTACACTACTGGCCATTAAAATTGCTGCACCATGAAGATGATGTGCTACAGATGTGAAATTTAACCGACAGGAAGAAGAGGCTATGCTATGCAAATGATTAGCTTTTCAGAGCATTCACACAAGGTTGGCGCCAGTGGCGACACTTACAATGTGCTGACATGAGGAACGTTTCCAACCAATTTCTCATACACAAACAGCAGTTGACTGGCACTGCCTGGTGAAACGTTGTTGTGATGCCTCATGTAAGGAGGAGAAATGCGTACCATCACATTTTCGACTTTGATAAATTTCAGATTGTAGCCTATTGCGATTGCAGTTTATCGTATCACGACATTGCTTCTTGCGTTTGTGGAGATCCAATGACTGTTAGCAGAATATGGAATCGGTGGGTTCAGGAGGGTAATACGGAACGCTGTGCTGGATCCCAGTGGCCTCGTATAACTAGCAGTTGAGATGACAGGCATCTTATCCACATGGCTGTAACAGATTGTGCAGCCACGTCTCGATCCCTGAGTCAACAGATGGGGATGTTTTCAAGACAACAACCATCTGCACAAACAGTTTGACAATGTTGCAGCAGCATGGACTATCAGCTCGGAGACCATGTCTGTGGTCTACATCACAGACAGGAGCACCTGTGATGGTGTACTCAATGATGAACCTGGGTGCACGAATGGCAAAATATCACTTTTTTGGATGAATCCAGGTTAAGTTTACAGCATCATGATGGTCACATCCGTGTTTGTCGACTTCTTGGTGAACGCACATTGGAAGCGTGTATTCGTCATCGCCATACTGGCATATCACCCGGCGTGATGGTATGGGGTGCCATTGGTTACTCGTCTCGGTCCCCTCTTGTTCGTATTGACGGCACTTTGAACAGTGGATGTTGCATTTCAGATGTGTTATGACCCGTGGCTCTTCCCTTCATTTGATCCCTGCGAGACCCTACATTTCAGCAGGATAATGCGCGACCGCATGTTGCAGGTCCTGTATGGGCCTTTCTGGATACAGGAAATGTTCAATTGCTGCTCAGGCCAGCACATTCTCCAGATCTCTCAACAATTGAAAATATCTGGTCAATGGTGGCCGAGCAACTGGTTCATCACAATATGCCAGTCACTACTCTTGAACTGTGGTATTGTGTTGAAGCTGCATGGGCAGCTGTACCTGTACACACCATCCAAGCTCTGTTTAACTCAATGCCCAGGCATATCAAGGCCGTTATTATGGCCAGAGGTGGTTTTTCTGGGTACTGATTTCTCAGGATCTATCCACCCAAATTGTGTGAAAATGTAATCACATGTTAGTTCTAGTATAATATATTTGTCCAATGAATACCCATTTATCATCTGCATTTCTTCTTGGTGTAGCAATTTTAATGGCCAGTAGTGTAATTTTGAACTAGGCAACATTGGGTACTGTGCATATTGTGCAACTCAAGACACTGCATCTGGGAATGAGAGTTTAATGGAAAGACCAACATTTTAGTGAGGTACAAGTCATATAATGCTGCAATATTGAATCTATGGGTAATCTGAAAAATTCTGTTCTTGGTCTCTGAGGAGTTATAAACTTAAAGTGGTAATACTGGAATGAAGGATGATAAGTTTGCTGATTAACTGATAATGGCAGTGCTAGAGTGATGTGAATATTCTGATGGGTTAACTATTTGGCAACATTTTGCGATATTGTAAGGTTTAATTTTTTGGCTGAAGGAGAGCATTACAAAGAGTTGAGTAGACAAGTGGGTTGATGATTTGGTACAACTTCCATCACAGTAATTTTGATTTGAATAACAATTAAGTTATGTGGTGGTGACTTTTTTTCATAATGTAATGATTAGTAAATCTGTGCTACTGCACATCTTGAGTTTTTGCTATTTTGCAAATGGGAAGCAAACAAAAGTCTTTCAAGTTTAACTAGTTTCAGACACTTATGATTTAAGAGTAATGTTTTGTAGTGTAATGTGCACTTGATTTTAAATTTATACTTTTCACCATCTTTTGTACTATAGTCAAATTTTAGTGCTAATTGTGGTGATATTATGAGACTATGTGAAGGCCTAATTTCAATAGTGGTACAAGTCCATTTTTGTTCATTGTGAGATACAGAGTCCTAAAGTTAAATGAGTGCTGAAAAATCTGCAGTTCAGATACCAGAAATATCCAAGCATATGGCTTCATGCTAGAAATGAAACTTTCTTTCTGTTTGTTTGGATCATTAATTGCAGAAGCATTATAAGCAGAAAAGTGGAGGTAATGGCTTGCACCACTATTGAAATAAGCCCTTCATGTAATGTATGTATTTATGAAATAATGACTATCAATTTTAGAGTGAAACATTTTTTTCTGAGACTTAATTAGAAGTAAAAGTAAGTGTACTAAAGCAGCATATTTTGTCTAATTTTTTCATGTACTGTGGCAGAAGTGAACCACCTCCAAGGGAACTGATAGCAGTGCATTTCCTTACTAACTGTCAATTGCACCTGTTGAAGGCATGAACAACTTGGTGAGAAAATGTGTAAAAGCTCATGAAAAGTGTGAAAGTGCTTGTGAAAATTCCTAAACATTGAACAAGTGAAATTTTCTGTCTAAAAAAGTGAACTGCAATGTGCAGTGTAATTTAACTTTTTGCAACCCACGAGGATTTATTCTTTTAAGAAAGACAGGACTTATATAATATGATATGTATCTTTGAACGTAATCCTTGTTTACCCAAAAAGGATATCACTTATGGTGAAGATGCATAATTTTTGTTAAAAGTATAACTTGTGGATATTTTGTGTGATTGTACAATACACTATATGTAAATATTTTATATGGGGATTTATATATGGCTAGTTCATATAAGTATAAATTTGAAGAAACATATGTACTGTAGTTTTGATAAGATTTCATATGTAATGTTTTTTTGTTTGTAGAATTTTATCCCACTGTCTGGTGTCACTTGTGGTCATTGAACTGCTCAGTTAGCTATTTGCAATATCTATTCCGTCAATTCAATGAGGAGGTGATGTGACAAAGCAAACTGGGATATTTTTACTTCTCCTCTTGTTTTGGCATCTGCCTACATCAATTCATTTTTTCCACTTTTAATTAATTACAAATAACATACGCGAGTATAATCTGCTTTTTCATCAAAGAGAAAGCCTGGCCCTCAGTTTTAATGAATATAACACCAGATCTAATTTTGTGATTAGTTTTATGTATGTAATTGATTTTCCAATTTATTTTAACTATTCCTAGTAAGTACCTTTTGTTATATGGTGAAATCAGTATTGTTTCGTAACTTAAATTCTGTTGTTGATTTATAAAAAAATATAAACTCTGTACTAATTATAAACATTTGGAGGAACAAATAATTTTTTTCTTAAAGGATCTACTTGGCTCTATTTGAAAACATGTTAGCAAAGCCACCCCTTTGGTTAATTGCAAAGTAAATAACAGTTTTGTCAAAAGTATTGTCTGCATTACTATATATGTTAATATCCTGATTTAAACAAATAATTCAGCTTAACCCTTGTACTAGGAGAAACTGTTAAAAAGAAGGAAGTTTTCGATGTATTCAGTTAATTTAATGAGTTAAGTTTTAATTGTAATTTGTGTAAATTTAACTTCGAACAATGTGTAGTTTCAGTATCTATTATTGTGAGTATATATAAGCCCCATTTTTGGTTCTGAGACAGCCAGTCCATGGCCGAGTTTCAGATGAGGAACCTGTATTGGTTAGATCAACAACAATACAACTGTGAAATAAGTTTAACACAATTAGGCCATTTGTTAAAACAATGGCAGTGTCTGTTTCATATGTATATTGTTATTCTTCAAGAACTGTGTGGTTAGGTTTTTACTGCTCATAGATGTTCAATAGCAAACTATTGTAGCAGTATGTGGATGTTCACCTGCAAACTTTTAATGAGGCTTATCAGAAGTTAAACAATAGTGCACTGACCATATTAACTGTGTATATGGGGGGTGGGGCAGGGGGGGGGAGGGGGGGGAGGGGGGGAGGGGGGGGAACAGTGAAAGTAAGCAACCGTGAAACACAAATGTGCACCTGTCAGCTTCATCATTTGAAGTAGTCCATGTTTGCCTTCCACCCTCCATTTTTCAGCCAGTATAACAACACAGTATGTTGAGACTGAGGACAACAAATGAAGAAATAAAGCACGCGAATGTCACAACTCTGGAATCTTATCAGGTTATGACCAAATATTTTTGCAGCTTCTTTCTGACAATAGTTTGTAATACACATCAAACAATATAAAATCCAAGATGGAATGTAACAATATTAAAGAAGGAAAGTTGCTACTCGCCATATAGTGGAGATGCTGAGGCACAACAAAAAGATTCACAAAATTATAGCTTTAGCAATATATACACATACACACACAAACGCAACTTGCACACACGTCTGCAGTCTCAGACAACTGAAACCACAAAGGCCTTAATGGCCGAAAGCTATAATTGTGTGTATCTTTTTGTTGTGCCTATCGTGACTCAGCATCTCCGCTATATGGTTAGTAGCAACTTTCCTTCTCTAATACTGTTTGTTATACATAACTGCATCGCCTACAAAATGTCTGAGGTTACTGTTAATATCATCTGCAAGGTCATTAATATACAACATGAACAGCAAGGGTACCAACAAACTGCTCTGGGGCATAACTATACAGGAAATATGAACAAATATTTACATATGAGCTAAAACAAAGAACATAGTGACACAAATATCACATTTTGCATAAGAACACAGAAGTTACATGAAACAGAACAGCTGACATTGAACATAAGTGTTACAAAGATGTCAACAGTATGATGAGTTGAAATGGAAGCTAACTCAACCATAAACTCTATGTGCAATTTGACAGGGATCCCATGGGCCCTGAAGTCTTGTTTGGTTTCAGCAGTTTGTCAATGGCACAACATCACACATATCTGATGTGGTATGAGAAATAAACTGGGTTAATGTGTCCATATCTTCTGATTCCGTATCTTCTGATTCCATCACACAGTAATTTGACATGAAATATGCTTAAACATTTAGCACTGAAGAGTAAACACACACAAAAAATATATCTATTCAGGAATAGTTGTCATGGAAGAATTGTAAAAGTGAAAAATGGAATGAGATGAAAGAGGTATATTGACCCTGCTGATGCTCAGAAGAGGAAATGTTCTTCGTTTGTTCACACACAGAATAACTAACTCACATGGGAACTCACATGTCACTTGTGATATTATTCCCTACTCAAAGAGGCTAGGCCTTCAGAGATTCAACTAAAAAAAATTGGAGAGCCAAATAATGGAAAATTCCTTGGAATATTGGAGCTGTTGATTCATTATGATCTAGTTCTAGCAAAACACACTTACAAGATCAGAGACAGACAAGGAGATGGAAAGTGCTTATTAAGTGCATTATCTATCAAGTGATACTCAGAATGAATTTATTTCTAGTTGTGCCCATCATGTCAGGAGTCCACCTTGCTGTGGCCACTCACTTCATACATTGAAGTGCCTAATGCATTGGCACCCCAATTCACGTTGTAATATACCTAATATACAAAGACGTAATGAAAACTTTGATTCCCTGACATCATGTAGGACAATACCTTACGTTAAAATGATTGGTATTGTGGTGATTCATGAATTTCATAAAAATTACGCTAAATTGGAGACTAATTAGCAGACACTATTACAAAATAAAGCAAACGACAATGTATTTTACAAACTGTGGCATTCATTGTAGTAATGGGAAAGACTTGAATTAATGAAAATGGTAGGAACAAAATATCTGGTATTAATCACCTCCCGTAATTATTCAGATAATTGGACTTTTACGGATGTAGTTTACTCATTCAAGAAGTTATTCTGTCACTTACAAATGAAGGCACATATCGTAAAACATAAATTTAGGATGAAAGCTGTAAAGAACATTCCATCTTAATGACTCGTATTGTTGTAACCAGATATATGCCTAATTATAAAATCCTAGGCATCTGTTACAAATTCTGTCAATCAAAACCTGTTTCATTTTACCCTCTTAGCTTCAATTATTGTTAGGAATGTGAGTCGTGTAATTAGTGTGTATTAATTAATTTTGTGAAGTTCATTATTGTACTCATATTTAGATGGAATTTTCACATTTAAAAATATTTTTACATTATAAATTTCACATATTATTCAATTCTTTAATTTTAGATGTATTTTTCTGTAAAATCAGAACATCTTAGCTTTGGAACTTTTAATTGTAAATATGATTAAAAATATGTTGTAATTATTAAGTAATAATGGTCCAAGTGACCATCCAATATTTAGAATATATAAAGAGGGAAGCAGCGAGGCTGCTGCGACGGGAAGTTTGAGCTGGTATCATGAAGTGTAGCCTGTGTTAGTTACTTGAATATTATTTCACTAAGATTTAAAGTTGTGAAAAAGTATGTTTCTTGATTTGTGAACCAGTCAGTTGTTTTACAAAGACATACTGTACAACTCAGCCTCTTTGCAATGTGTCACGATGGATTTGATCAGCTGTTACAAATGGAAGAATAAATGTTTAAAAACTGGAACCGATCACTTTCATTGTAAACCACACACTTCATGAAGATCCAGGCAATCTATGAATACTTCACTTATGTGGAGAAAAATTTCGTTTTAACCTTCTACTTATGATTCTAGATATCATCAGATGACATGCACTTTCGATGAGTCAGTTCATCTGTCTTCAAAGTTTTGAGGATTACCTTACCAACGAGTAGATAATAATTAAGTAGAAGTGTTAAAACATCCAACCAACATGAGATGCCTGCATCACAGTGCATATATTCACCAGGCAAACCTACATCATCTCTGTTGTCAACATAAATATTTATGGTGGCCACAACACAGCACAACACCAGGTCTCCATCAACAGCTGCCAGGGACTGCTATCTGTTCATGGAGCCTGCAGAACAGCTTCACCAGAAGTCACAGCAAGCCCTGGAACTACTTTGATACACCAGGCACATGATCACAAATAGTTCCAGCAGATACATGCGCCAAACAGGCTTTATTGGGTGGCATTTTGTCAGCAAAGGGCAGTTCAACGCACAGCATGGAAGTATACAGAGCTGCCACCCCAGCAGCCATGGCTACACGCCTCTTCTAGCTGGCCGATCTCTTGCAGATTGACTTGGTATACTCAACAAACATCTTGACATTGTGGAATTGTTTTATTGTGATCTCTCCCCATGAAGAGTCAGACATTTTCTATTATTATTTGTTATCTTATATTTTTGATGATCCACAGTTGGGATCAAGTCTGTTGTTCTTTTGAAGATTGTATTATTGTTTTGTTTTGGTGAATCCAATACATTGTTTTCAGACTTATGTTTTCTGCATTTCAACTTTGCTAGTGCAGATACTTCACACCTTGTAACAGAGAGAAAACAATTAGTATTATTCAGTTATTTTTTATGCAAAATCCTGATTCAAATCAAGTTAAAGAGATAAGAATCTTCTTGCATTATATTTACTTCAATATGGAAATTAATAATTTCTTCAGCAGAATCAAAATATGCAAAATTATCTCTGCATGCTTGTCACAGCCTTGTGTGGAGTATATGTAGCTGAGAGTTGTCATGAAGTAGATACTTTTTTTGGGAGTGATTCAGCTTCCTTACAACATGTTCAGTTGCGTCCACAACAAGTGGAAATTCTGAAAGAGTGTATCAGCAGTTCTTTACATTCCATGTCTGAAACTCACTGGGTTGCTCAAGCTGACACTATAAGGCCAATTGCAGCTCACATGGAAAAGATTACCATTGCCATAAAACCTCTCACTAAGTTAAAATTGCTGACTGAAACATGTTTTATGGTTTGGAACATTTTGGATTATATGAGAACTGTCAAGAATTTAATCATGGCATCAATTTGATGAAAATTGTTGGTACCAATTGACTACAGGAGAAAATTACTACAAGCTCGAAATACTACTACTGGTGTTGAGGTAAGACACTTTACATAAAATATCTTCACATAAATTGGGAGACCGTTCTTCCAGAATCTAAAGTTGCTGCTAGTGCAATTAATATCAATCCTGAATTTCCAGAGGTGCATACTAAAATGAGGAACTCATTTCATAACAAAACCAGGAATGAAGTGACATATATGAATCCAGGCCATTTATTCAAGATAAATATTTGTCGTCTCATTTGAAAGCCTTATATGAAACAGTGAAGATTGTAGATGAAAGATTTTATGGAAATACTCAAAAATGACACAATCAGATCACTGAGGCATGCAAGTTATTTATTGATGCATAGCATAATGATACCACAACAGATTTAGAAGAAGAAATTAAATATTTTAAAACAATTTAAACTTCATATTTTGAACATATTACTTTGGAAACATTAGACCTACTGAATAAGATCCACAAGCTTAAAATTTAAAGATTATATCTTTATGTATGTGTAGCTTCACGTATTTTTTACACTCTTTTAGTAATTGTAGCTGACGCCAAGAGGTCTCTAAGCATTCTGGCATGTGTTAGAAACCAACTCATACCAACTATACATCAACACAGTCCCACAGACTTGATGACCTTAGCAACTGAATGTAATTTGGTAAGGCAACTAGACTTTGAAGCTGTGATTCAAGCATTTGCTGAACAAAACACTTGAAAAGCACTATTGATGGTGCTATACGCAAACAGGTTCTAATATGCTATTCCCTGCATGACTGATTGTGGTTAAAATGCAAGTATGCTGATGTCAGGTTAATGAAATGTATGGGAAAGCCAGGCACCGAGTGGGGACAGAACACTCCATATCATACCATTACTGTCACCATGACTTTCATCAATGTACAAATCAGTACAATATTTATCTGTTGGTTAAAAGTTAAGTGAAAATAAATTACATCAATTTAAAAAATTAAATTAAATGGAGCATATGTCCCTTTTATAACAGTTCATTATTGAGTGGATCTGAAGTCAAAATTGTATGTTTGTCACTCATTTCAGTTTTCTCTTTTGTTGTGTAGGTCTTGGACGAGCTAGCAATCAGTTCCTTAACTATCATGGTCTTGGGTTCCTGAAAATGTCTCCATCACTACTTTACAAACCAATATTTATTACTCTTCATTCATAGAGCAGAGATGATAAGTGACCGATAGGCACAGACAAAAAAGACTACCAGAAAGAAAGCTTTTGGCCAACAACGCTTTCATCAGAAATAGGCAAAACACACACACACACACACACACACACACACACACACACGACTACAGCCTTTGGATGCAGACTGCGAGCAGCAGTGCATGATGGGCTAGTTTGGTAAAGACAATGACTAATTAAGGCTGAGCCCAGGACGGTCACCATAACATAGAAAATAATGCACAAAGAGTTATCAGCTGTGAATTCAGAAAAGGTGGTGTTGGTGGGAAGACTTTGAAGCAGTCACTGAAATGAAGAACATTGTGTTGGATGGTGTATTCAGCAACAGGATGATCCAGCTGTTTCTTGACCACAGTTTTTTGGTGGCCATTCATGTGGACAGACAGCTTGTTGGTTCTCATGCCCACAGAGAATGCTGCAGAGTGGTTGAAGCTTAGCTTGTAGATCACATGACTGGATTCACAGGTTGCCCTGCCTTTGATTTGATAGATGATGTTTGTGACCAAACTGGAGTATGTGGTGGTGGGAGGATGTATAAGACAGGGCTTTAATCTAGGTCTGTTACAGGAATATGAGCCATGAAACAAGGTGTTGGGAACATGAGTTATGTAGGGATACACAAGGATATAGTGTACGTTCAGTCATTTATATCGGGAGAATGAGAGCATGTCAAGTCCAACATAGTTAAATTTAGGAGCAGCACTGAAGGTGAGGACTCTGGATAGGACTGAAACTGGTGTTGCAGATTTTTGTAAAAAGGTTAACAATGGTGTTCCAATATTGTTTCAGCACTGGTTTTAGTGGAGTGTTGGCAGAGAGTTTCGGGGAATACTGCAAGTTGAAAAGATCAGATAGCCATGGTCAGGGTGCTATAGGGGTTGACAAGGAGGAACAATGTGGGTAGCATAGGGGTTGGATAGTGATGCCCCAAGGCAGCAGTAGGGTGTTAGCAGCTCGTATAACTTATGAAGATGGTGTCTGAAATGCCCTCCAGGTGCTGGAGAGCAAGGAATTCAGTTTCAGAGATGTGACGTATGTAGCAGTACCTTGCAGGGGGAGCAAAAGTATTTCTAGGATGCCTGTGCTATGGAGATGTGTTCTTGCAATACAAGGTTTGTGAGACAGGGATTGGCAGAATCCGAAAATGTGAAGATCATTGTGAAAGGCAGTTGAGATCCAGGGAAAGGAATTTTTATGGTTGGACTCTTGAGTGGGTTTGGGTGGGGATTACATGGTTTGATCTAAACTTGTAAATACTTTGACATGTCCTATATCCTTGTAAAAAGAGATCTATGGATGACTAAAGCTACTAATACAACTACTAGGCAGCATTTAAAGGAGAGGATGTGGGAATGGGTTTTATCCAGGGTAAGGGATACTTTTCTGAACTGATCAGAAAGACGGAGCATGGGTCCATTAGAGCAGAGATGGTGATGGAGATATGGTAAATGACATAGGAAATGGGTGCGTGAAGGTATTAGATAGTTGTGAAGGGAGCTGAATAACAGAAAAAGATGCATAAAAATGCATACAGGCATGCAAAAATAAGTAAAATACGTACAAAATGTAAATAAATGCAAAAAATATGCACAAATATGAGAAAATATATAAAAAATGCACAAATACATTAAAAAACATACAAAAATGTGGGAAAAATGGACAGAATGAATGAGGCATGGGAATATGCATGTGTTGGCTACCTGCTTTACCCACAACAGAGTCTATGTGATTGTTCCACTTCAAGTCCCTATTAAGTGTTATGTCCAAGTATTTGAATGATTTTACAGATTCCAACTGTGACTTACTGATATTGTATTCTTGGGCTACTACATTGATTTCACTTTGTGAAGTGCACAATTTTAAATTTTTGAACATTAAAAGCAAGTTTCCAAGCACTGCACCACTTTGAAATTTTATCAAGTTCTGACTGAATATTTGCACTGCTTCATTCAGGCAGTACTTCACTGTAGGTAACCGCTTCATCTTTGAAAAGTTTGAGGTTACCATTAGTATTGTCCAAAAGATCATTAATGTGTAACATGAACATCAAGGGACCTAGCATACTTGCCTGGGATACATCCAAAATTATGTGGGGATATTGAGACAAAGAGAATCACTGACCAGAGTTGTGGAGTAGGGGTGTGGAGCTTCTGCACCCTGAACACCAGGTCACACCAGGTGACATTAGATAGTGTACACTTTCTATATTGATTGTATAATTAAATTTTCCTCAAGACATCTGAGTCTCATCCTGATATATGATAATGATGAAATCTGAAGAAATGAATTAAAATTTGTGCCACAGCTTGGACTTAACCCAGGTTCAAGTCCCAGCTGTGGCATAAATTTTAATTCATTTCTTCAGATTCCATCACTTCCTGTATTGTTGTGAAGTTTAATAAATGTTTATGTAGACCTATTGGTGTTTGCATGTTACTTACATGTCACCTACTACAATACTGAGCTACACCTCCACATTGGTGACCCCAACAACAGTGGATCCCACATTATTCCTGAAATATTATTGTGTGCAATGCTATTTCACATTAACAATTGACATGAAATTTGCTCCATTCACTGTTCCTCGCACCTCTACAGCTACAAGATCAGAATAATCAGGATAGAGATTGGAGAAGTTGATCACAAAGATATAACAGAAATTTGTGGGGGAGAAGAGACAATTTTGGTCAGAGGAGGAGTGATAGAGAAGGTGTGAGAATAGAGGGAATGCCAGATACAAATGGACAGGGTAGGCAGTCAAAAAACTAATTGATGCCTCACTTAAGATCCGCAGGGGGATGGGTAATTTTGTGAACAGGGCCAGACAAGGACATGATGGGATGAATAATGAAGTCAGCAAGGAAAATAGGTAAACTGGAATGTATCATATGGATGCTGTATTACAAAATGAAAATCTGTGGGGAGGTTTTAACAATTACAGAAATAGAGATAAAAGGTATAACAGGAAAAAATGGAACAAAGCTAATATCAGCAATGTACAGTGTGAGTTTAACATTGATGATATGCTTAAGAGGGAAGAGAACTTACAAGCAGAGGAGGACAATATCAGTTTGTGTGTAGCAAAATTCATTGAAAGATCAAAGACAGATGGAGTTTCATCAAAAGGGGAACCAGAGGTGGATATGGAACTAAAGGACAATGTTCACTGTGATGAATGGGTAGAGATGTCTGTCAGAAATAGTATGGAGAATCATGGAAAAGGTGAAGTGAGGATTATACAATGTGGTGTAAAGGTTAATGTGAGTGGTGTATTTGACAATGTGGAAAATGCTGCTAAATTAACTACTGATATTGTTACTGTGCTTGTGGGTGCAGGTGATAACTGTGGTAGTGATAATGAGTTCAATGTGGGTATGGAAATGTGTAATGAATGTTGCTGTAGGTTGCCCTAAAGATAAAATTGAAACCTATGTTTTCTTAACTGATGAGGGTGCAAGCCTGAAAGATGTCAATTGTAGATGGTTAGGAAAGGAGGAGGCTGATTATGATTTGAGTGATTGGGTATCTTATACAAAATTACAAAAATGGTTCAAATGTCTCTGAGCACTATGGGACTCAACTGCTGAGGTCATAAGTCCCCTAGAACTTAGAACTACTTAAACCTAACTAACCTAAGGACAACACACACATCCATGCCCAAGGCAGGATTCGAACCTGCGACCGTAGCGGTCGCGCGGTTCCAGACTGTAGCGCCAGAACCGCTCAGCCACCAGCGGCCGGCTACAAAATTACATAAAGCTTTTTTGCCTGAAGAATGGGGTAAAAAAAATTTAAAATTGCCAGAAAATTGGAAGAATTAAGTGAAGAAGAGAATGTTGAGTTTGCTATTAAGGATCTGTTTGAAGGGGATATTGATGTATGTTTTGGAGAAAGACCTAAAGATATTTGCATTATGCAAGAGGAAAGCAGGAGTGAAATAGAAAGTGCTTTATTACCAGAATCAGGGTTGAACAGAGTAAAAATAGTGGTGATACAGCCGATAATTGATATCAATGTGGCAGGAATTACAGATATACCATTATTAGACTCTGGCTCAAGTTTAACTGCAATTTCTGAATCTTAAATGTTTAGGATTTATAGAACTACCAGTTACAGGGGTCAAAATTAAGACAGCAATTGGGACATGTAGTAAGCCTATCAGCAGAGAAGTATCACTGGAATTTAATAGTAGTGATTATCGTTTTGCTTTGTGTTGAAGGGTTTGGCACTGAATGTAATTTTGGGTATGGACTTCTTGTAAAATATGACTACAGCATTTCTGTAAAGGACAGAGTGGTAGAAATTGATGCTGGTGGAAACAGACGAAGAATAAAATTTAAAAGGGAATTAAAGGGGGGTGAGACAATGACTCATTTACAAGGGATAGATGAGGTAGGTGATGAAATGTGTACTGAACAGCAGATATATGACAAAGTAAATGCATTGGGACATTTAAATGAGGAACAAAAGGTGCAGCTTAGAGGTGTATTCTGTAAACATAAGCATGTGTTCTCTGACAGACCTGGAAAAGTTGTAGATTTCAGTTATGTTTTGAGGGTATTGCCACATGAAGTAATAAGGGCCAAACCTTATCCTATAGCAATAGCTGATAAAGAGGCTGTAAGGGCCAGGATACAGAAGATGTTGAAGTGGGGCATACTGGAAATGGGGAGGAGTGAGTATTGTAATCCAATAGTAGTGGTGAAAAGGAGAGATGGTTCTATAAGAATAGTATTGGATGCAAGAAAGATAAATAAAATAATAGTCAAGGAAAATGATCAGCCAGAGAACATGAATGAGCTGTTGCAGAATTTTATAATGCTAAAATTCTGTTCAGTGTAGATTTGACTTCAGGGTTTTGGCAGATGCATTTGGGGGAAGAGAGCAGAAAGTACACTGCTTTCTTATTTGAAGGAAGGACTTATATGTTTACAGTTGTGCCATTTGGTTTATCAACATCTGTAGCAATTTTTGTAAGGGCTTCAAGTCATATGTTGGGTGATGAACTAATGAGAAAATTGACAGTGTATGTAGATGACATTTTGATCATGAGTAGCAATTGGCGCCGGCCGAAGTGGCCGTGCGGTTAAAGGCGCTGCAGTCTGGAACCGCAAGACCGCTACGGTCGCAGGTTCGAATCCTGCCTCGGGCATGGATGTTTGTGATGTCCTTAGGTTAGTTAGGTTTAACTAGTTCTAAGTTCTAGGGGACTAATGACCTTAGCAGTTGAGTACCATAGTGCTCAGAGCCATTTGAACCAGTAGCAATTGGCAAGAGCACTTTGAGCTGTTGGAGGATGTATTCAAGACTATATCTAAAAGGGGAATGACACTTAAGTAAGTGCAAATTTTTTCAAGCAACATTACTACTTCTCAGTCATCAGCTAACTCCTGATGACATTTTGCCCTATAAAGAGAAAATCAAGGCTATTGTTGACTGCAAGGTGCCAACAAACAGCAAACAACTGAAATCATTTATAGGACTAGGAAGTATATAAGTGATTATAGCCTGAATTCACCTTACTTATGTAGACTATTAAAGAAAAGTGTAACCTGGTGCTGCACGTCTGAGTGTGACTGGGAATTTAAAGCCATAAAGAATAAGTTCAAAAATAGCAAAATTTTGTGCTACCCAGATTTGTCTTTGCCTTTCTTTATTGGAGCAGGCAGCTCAGATTATGGGACAGGGGCAGTGCTATTTCAGGAGAGGATGGTAGATGGGAAGACAGAGCTCAGGGCAATCACTTTTGCAAGCAGAATGCTGCCCAAACATGAATTAATGTGTGGTATCTCAGAGAAGGAACTTTTAGCCATAGTTTTTGGATTTCAGAAGTTCAGGATATATGTGGAAGGTAGGAAAGTGATTGTTTACATGGACCATAAGGCTCTGAGCTATTTGCAAGAATGTAAGCTGTTAAATAATAGACTCATGAGATGGACCATGTTTCTGCAACACTTTAACTATGAGATAAGGTATGTTAAAGGCTCAGACAACAATGTGGCTGATGCCTTATCAAGGTTACCTTTCCTTGGAGAACAACATGAAGGGAATGGAGATGAGAAAGAACTACAGATACTGTATATGAAAGGAGTGGGTGGAGAGAAGGAAATCAAATCCATCTGTAAGGACATGATGAGACTTCAAAATGGGGACCAAACCTTGAAGTTCATCAAAACAAACTTTGGAAGTAAATAACATGAAATAATTGCTAAATTTTATATAATTTATAAGGAAATTTTATTTATTGTATTGTATTGTATTGTATTTATTGGTCCAGTAAATCTTACATGTACAGTACAGCACATCAGATATTGGACAGGTCAAAGTATATCTTACAATTAAAACACTTTAGAAACTAGAAAATTATGTTCACAAAATTTTACAGCACTTCATATACTGGGCAAGTCAATGTGTAAGTTATAATTAAACCACATTAGAAACTTGAAGTTTACAACTGAATACATGTATAAGCCAATATTAACGATTAAAGTATTTGCATGGTCCTCACTTAAGCTCTAAGGATTTTTGAGGAACTCTTCTACACTATGAACTGACATGTACACTAGAGAATTACATTCACAGAATTTTACTTCATATACTGGGCAAGTCGGTATATAACTTATACTTGAACCCCATTAGAAACTCGAGAATTACATCTGAATGTATTTATAGGCCAATACTAATGGTTACACTATATGCATAATCATCACTTAGACTCTCGAGGATTTTGGAGGAACTCTTCCACACTATAAAAGCATTGTGTCAACAGATATTCTTTTAATGCTGCTTTAAAATTTTTTACATCAGTCTTTACTTTAATTTCTCTTGGCAATTTATTGTAGATAATTTTTCCATGATGTAATGTTCCTTTTTGGCACAAACTGGTTTTTGTATAGAGTACATGAAAGTCAGTTTTCTGTCTTGTATTATGATTATGAACATTTTCATTTTTGGGGAGGATACTAGGATTTGTTATTGTATATTTCTTTATAGGTGAAGAAGTTTGGACAAAGAGGAGTTGAAGGTATGTTTTCCCGATGAGCATTTGGAAACATTAATCAATTACATCTACCTTAGCCATTGGCATTATGGGGCTCAGAAATGTTTGTAAATACTGCAGGACTATGTTAGTTTTAACAACATGGCCAGGAAGGTAAAGAGATAGTTGGCTTCTTGTTAGAAATGTCAAAAAGTGAAGTGCAAGGAGAGATGCAGAATATTGTTCCTAATATTTGTTTGGTAGGCTGCCAACAGGTTGAGGAGGTGTGAAGTATTTTCTTTTAGCTGTTGATGTATTCTCCAAGTTTGTAAAGTTGTATCCACTGAAAAAGGCCACTAGTCAGAATACAATTAACAAGATAGGGAAAGATTACTTTGTGAATGTTATAAAACCAGAGAATGTTCTGTCTTATAATGGTGCACAATTTGTATCTAGTGTGTGGGGGAAGTTTATGCAAAGATCTGGGATAAAGCATATAAGGATTTCAGTGTATCACCTCACGGGAAACCTGGCTGAGAGGTATATGAGGGAGCTGGGTAGGCTATGTAGGACATATTGCAGTAAAAAGCATAGCACTTGGGCAGAATATATAACTGCGTTCAAGGATCTTATGAACCCAGTGAAGAGTTGTGTAACAGGATTCTCACCCTATAAGCTCATGAAAGGTATCAAGCAAGACAATCTAATAGCAGAACACATAGATTTTCCTCCATCTCAAGACTTGACAAGTCAAGAGAGGATGCAGCTGGTCAGACAGCAAATGTTAAAGAAAGGACATGAGAGACAGAGAAGGCATGGAGAAAGGTATAAGACAACCAAGAAGAAGAAATCCAGTGACATTTATGGCGAAATCAAAAAGTTATTTGAATTATACCACGGGCCCTTTGAGATAACTGGTTGTCCACACCCTAATGCATATTGGTTGGTATATCCAGTGTCCAAAAAGCCATTTGGACTGAGAAATGTAGCGGAATGGAAAAAATATGTGGTGAAAGAATAAAGGGTAAGGAAGTGAGAGACTCCCATGTACACTATTGTGTCTAGTTAAAAAAATTTAGGATGTGTGATATGACTATTATATGCAGCTATAAAAATTATTGGGGGCTATGTATACATGTATTTATAATTGGAGGATTATTTGTGTTACTGTGTATGTTGCAATGCCATTGTTTGGTGGTCAACAAACTTCATTATACTGTATATATTTGCATTAAGTGAATCTGTTGTCCAATGAATTTGCACAACTGGTGTAGGTGTGATAGAAACCTTGTTGGAAAAAGTCATATGGGAACTGGAACCTACTGTATGTATAGTATCTACTTCTGTATAAATAAGTGTGGAGAATATCGAAGCAGGGACGAAATATGCAAACAGTTTATTTTAAAATAGTTGAGATTTTATTAAAATTTTTAGTGAATCTGTGGCACCTGGAGTTGATACTGGTGCATAGGGGTAGGATTGTTGCTGGGATAGGGCACTTACTAAATATGCAAATTTTATAGAGGCATATGGGAAATAATTCACATGCTTATTACAAGATGTTAATGAGGAAAGTAAGGGAAAGGACAGTGATGGCTAAGTGGATGCATGTAAAAGTTTTATGACCTTAGTGAGTTTTTTGCCATTTATTATTGAATCTAGTTATCCATGGAAATGGCAGAAAAGAATGGGTTTCAAGATATTGCCAAGTATTATGTGAAAAATGATATAGGAATTCATGGAAAAATTTGGAGTTTAAGTACAGTGATATAGCTGTGTGGGTGCTTAAAAAA
Source organism: Schistocerca nitens (assembly GCF_023898315.1). Lineage (NCBI taxonomy): Eukaryota > Metazoa > Arthropoda > Insecta > Orthoptera > Acrididae > Schistocerca > Schistocerca nitens. The sequence goes on along the minus strand of NC_064614.1, from coordinate 707,906,678 downwards.
ATATAAGAATCTGCCTGTGGGAATAAATTCTCTTGGTGCGGGGGGTTGAAATATGTCGGAGCTCCTGATTTGGGAACATTTGAGGGGTGAAATAGAATATATTTAATTATGCCATTTTTGTGTTTGATTTGCGTGCATGTTTGACATTTGTATAATCCTCAATAAGAGCCAATCAGTGAACACAAGATGTTCCAGGGTGGGTTTGGATAGCCTGACTCCTACGAAATGTGGGTCTGCTTGTCTAGGCAAGATTTATGAGGATTTGACTAAATTTTGATAGGATGGCTTGACTAACGAGAGGAAGCACAGTACAGCTGGCTGACAAGTTTGGAAAGCCTGCATTCCAATGCATAAAGCTGTGAACATGAGGATCTAGTTACAACAACCTCGAGTAACTACAGAAACAACTACGTAATAAATGGAAGTGTTAATGTGCAGTAAGTGTGCAACCTACATATAGACTAACATGGGCATTTATATAATAGAAATTTCTTTGCATTTTTCTAGCCCAATCAGACTCAATATGAGACTATCTAATTGTATATTTAGGTTGGATACATTGTCAGATAATGTTTGTATGTTTTCTGATGACAGTACTCCCGCTGATTAACTCACCACTATAACACTGTTCTACATGTTTTAGTACCATTATAGTTATGATTAAAATGTTTTGATATATATAAAGTAATATGGGTTCACTGTTTGGTACTACTTCATGTTGTCATTACTAAGGTTATTACTTAGTTATTACTATATCTTCGTCGTTTACCAGCCATGGCTGGACAGACTGTGTCACAAATACAATGTTTATCAACTAACATTTATACAACACCATATACAAAATCTATATTACAAATAAAAGGAAATATTTATGCAGTGCACAAAACACATAGAACATAAAGAAAATGAAATATAACTAAACAGGAAAGTAAAACTTCTTAGCAGCAAATGAAAATACCATAAAGCAAAATGTTTACAAAACCATGTAGATCACACACATCAAGTTTAGTTTTGGCAAAATATGTACTTTATGTAAAACATGAAATTAAATGTGCAGTTAACTGAAAACATAAAAAGAAGATTAAATTTAGGCAAAATTATATATAAAACATAACAATGTTTATTATTTTGTCCATTCACTAGAACCACTGTTGAAAAACTCTTCCAAGGAATATAGTGGATGTTGTTTCAAGTCCTGAGCAATTTTTTTCCGAAATAATTCAGGTGGCAGGGATTTCACTTCTGGAGGCAGTTGATTGTACATTTTTAGGGTGACTGTTGGAAAGCTGTCTTGTGTACTTGATAGGTGACACCTTGGCACTTCAGTGTTCCTCTTACAGCGAGTGTCATGATTATGTATTTCTTGTCTTACGCTAAATTTCCTTTGATTATCTTTTATATAAATGAGGCAGAAAAACACATACTGGCTAAAAACAGTCATTATGGCTAGCCTGGTGAAAATAGGCTTACAGTGTTCCAGTCTTTTGCTAGAGGATATGATCCTGACGGGTTTTCACATCTTTGCTGCCTGAGGAGTGTCCTCACAACAACAGTCCATAGATAATGTGGCTGTGGAAGAGTGCATGGTAGATTATTGTGAGAAACTGGTCAGTTATTACCCTCTTCAGCTTCCTCAGGAGGTATATCACACGAGAAAGTTTGTTGCATACATATGCAGTGTGATCATTCATGGAGAGTTTGCTGTCAATCTTGAAGCCCAGTAGTCTGACAGTCTCCATGTTTTCTTGGTCTTCAATGTTGGTTAGACTGCATATCAAATGTTGGGATTTTTCTTCATTGATCTTCATTTTGTTTATGATTAACCATTCTTTTATTTCTTCAAACATCAAATTTGACGCACCAAGAGCTTCTGCAGCTGTATGTCCTTTGGCAATAAGGGTAGTGTCATCTGGCAATAAGGGTAGTGTCATCTGTAAACTGCAACATTTGACTTTTACAGCTCATATCATTGACATATATGAGGAATAGAAGAGATCCTAAGACTGATCCTTGGGGCACTCCATGTTCCAGTTTTTGTTCAAGAGAAGTTGCTCCATGCACTGATACTACCTGCTTTCAGTTTTCCAAATAAGACTGGAGTGTTGATACAACAACACCTCCAACACCATAGCATCTTAACTTGGCTATTAGTGTTGTGTGTGAGATGAAGTCAAAGACTTTGCTGAGGTCACAGAGTGTCAGTGCCACACTCTCTCTCTCTCTCTTCAAAACTCTGTCAAATCATTTTTAATAAGTCCAGTGTGGCTGTCACTAGTGATCTCCCTTTGCGGAATTCGTGCTGTTGTTTTGGAATAAGTTGTTTTCCTCAAAGTAATTCAGTACGTGGCAGTGCATCATAGACTCAGTAACTTTGGCTAGTACTGGTACTACTGAGATTGGTCTGAAGCTGGACACCTCGCATGGATCCCCCTTCTTATATATTGGTACTATGTGCGCCAGTTTAAGGAAGTCCGGGAAGACACCAGAAGATAGACATTTGTTTATTGCTATGGCTAGTGGCTGAGCTAATTCTGCAATAATTTCTTTAGCAGTGTGCAGGGCATGCCATAGATGTCTACACTTTCTGAGTGTTTGTGGGAGTTCACAATTTTTATCATGTCTTCAGGGTGTAGTTCCTTCCAGTTTTGAATACTGCAACTGTCTGCATTTCTTGTGTTTGCAGTTGGATCTAGGTCAGAGTGTGGAATTTCACTCACTGTCTTTTCCACTATTCTGACAAAATATTCATTGAAGTCATCAGGGCTACATGAATTTAAGCAGGAGGTAGTCTTCTTTCTGTTCTCATTTACAAGATTCCAGGCAGCTTTACAAGGATTTTGGACCTCTTTAATGTATGTATCATTATATTTCTTTTTTGCTTCCTCTACTGCCTTCCTATAAGCTTTTTTGGCTTTTAGGTAGTTGCGGTGATGTAATTCTTTAGCTGGAATGTCTAAAGTTGATTTCATTTGGTCCTTGCACATTGTTACAATACACTTCAATTCATTGAGCTCGGGTGTGTACCATTGTTTCACATTGATAACTTTCTGCCTGCCTTTTGATTTGTCCACAGGATTCTTCACTGGTCTTACCAGAAACATGTCATCAAATATTGCTTTTAAGGTTCGGAACAGACATAAGAAAGAATCACTGCCTACTAACTCTGCAATTTTCTGCTGCCAGTTTACACAAGACAGAGCTGCTTTGAGGTCATTTAGTCTCTCTTCTTTAACAAATCTTCTTTTGAATGTGTAGTTTGAATGCCATGTGCTTATCTGCAGTTTGCTCCTCATACTGGTTTCCATTACTAGCGCACAGTGATCTGCTATCATAGGTTCAACTACACAGAGTTTATAATCCCAGATGTTGAGGTTGGTGATTATGGTGTCCAGGCATGCACCACCCCTTGTTGGGAGCTTATTTGCAATAAACAACCCATAACTGGTAATTAATCTCATAAAGACTCTCTCTCTCTGGCATCTCCATCACCTATGTGTATGTTAAAATCTCCACACAGTGCGAATTTTGACTTTAGGCGTGTTAGGTAACACAAACAGTTCTCCATATGTCCAATGAAGTTCTCAAAGTTACCATCTGGTGAATGGTACACAGCAACAACAACTAAATCAATATTTGTTAATAACAGTGCAGCTAATTCAAGATCAAAATCCACACAAACACTGCTTAAATCAATTTCCTTGATGCTATGATCACTGTTGGCATACACAGAGACCCCACCATGGGTTGCAGTTCTTCGAAACCAATCAAAGGCCATGTCTAAGTATTCAACAGATTTATAGAAATCACCTTCTGCTTTAGCTAGCCAGTGTTCACAAATACATAAAACATCTGGTGTAATTTCTTCTATAAAAAATGATAGGAGATCCATTTTGGTTCTTATGCACTGCACATTTACACTTTCAGTGATTATAGGCGTATTATTTTCAGTACTAGGAACATTCTTGTGCAGTGATCCTTGATCCTTGTTTTTAACTTCATAGTCTATTTTATTGGCATAATGGTTGGTCTCCGGAACAAAAAACGCTTAATTACAACATTTTTGGGCCATACCACCAAGATGGCGCCGATAGAGAAAGTACGTATAGGTTCAGCTCCCAGTTATGAAGATAAAAGTAATAGTAATTGTAAATTGTGTATCAGAAAAGTTCGTAAAGGAATTCAGTGTAGAACCTGCAAGTACTAGTTTCATGAAAATTGCTGCAAGATCAACTTAAAACTCGTAACTGATGACTATTTGTGGACCTGTGAGCCGTGCATAGCAGCCGCGTGTGAAAGTAAATTTTCAAACATTATCAAAAATAAGGACGAAATAATCAGAATGCTACAAACCGATATTGAAGTGCTAGAAGTGAAATACGCTGTCCTCCAAGACCAATATACAGCTCTACAAAACAGTAGTGCTTCGACAGTGTGTGTAGATCGGTGTTATGTACGTCGTGCAAACGTAACCGTCGACGACGCCACATTTATATACAAGAAAGGAAACCCACAAGTGAATAAAGAAGCCTCAACAGTGGACAAAGTTCAGTGCTTGATAAACAGTGATAATTCAAATAACAAAAACAGTGCATCTAAAATTGTAGTAAACGGCAACACGTGTACACAAAACACGCGTGGTTGCGTAAGAAAAAGTTCCGATCGCGTACGTAAACAAACACAACGGAAAAATAACGTTAAAATATTTGGCGACAGTCATGCTCGCAATATTTCGACATGCATGTCGAACTCTGCTCAAGATGGTTCGTGTATATCAGCAATTGTTAAACCAGGAGCAAAATTCGTGAATGTGGTAGAAGACATACACACAGAATGTGCTAAATTCACGGAAAAAGACTGTGTTGCGATAATCGCAGGAGCAAACGATGTTTATTGCAACGAGGCCAGCACTTTCATTAAAAAGCTACTCGTATTGCTGCAGTTATTACAGCATACAAACATAATACTAACAACTGTGCCCACGAGATATGACCTGGCAGACTGGTCTTGTGTGAACAGAGAAATTCGCCTAACGAATAGTAAACTGAAACACTTTTGCACTAAGTTTACGAATGTGACACTACTCGATACAGACAGGTATGAGAGACAATGCTTCACAAAGCATGGACTACATCTAAATCAGTTTGGCAAAAATAAACTAGCAGCAGGCATTGGAAAAGCTTTTCATGAAATAATAGGCCTAAACAATAACGATCATGAAAGCAGACCAGTCATAGCCCTAACTAACGAGGGAAACTAGTGAGCTGGGCCAACTCTAGCAGGATTTGGTCCAATAACAAAAATCTGCAACAAGTAATTAATACACAAACGAAAGCTCACTCAAACAGCAATGCAATTAAAGACAAACAAAAGTTAACAGTGTTTCATCAGAACATAAGAGGCCTATACTGCAAGCTGGATCAGTTCACAGCAAATATAGAAGACACAAAAGGTATAAACAGTGCCCACATTCTGTGTCTAACAGAACACCACATCACTGCTGGTATTGAAGTGGTCCCTATTCCTAACTATGTTTTGGCAACGTCTTATTGCAGGAACTATATGGACAAAGGAGGAGTAGCTGTATATGTAAAAAACAATGTCTTGTTCACGGCAATAGATGTACAAAGATTCTGCTTTGAGCTACATTTTGAAGTATGTGCTATAGAGGTGCCAGACACTGTCTCCAGATTAACAGTTGTGGCAGTTTACAGGGCACCATCTGGTAATTTTAAAGTGTTTGTTAAACAATTAGATACTCTTTTGTTGTACTTAAGTAGAAAAAATAGGGGCATGGTAGTTGTTGGGGATTTTAACATAGATTTCTTGGTTAATCTATGCTCACTAAGGGCATCATAGCTTCCTGTCAGAGAAAAAGACAACTCTACATAGCATCAAAGACTTCTAACAACCCTGCTCAGCTAAAACATTATAAACTCTACTGTAAAATTCTTGCCAAAGTAATTAAAAACTCTAAAAGTATGTGTATAGCATCTGAAATTACTAATTCTGAAAATAAAATTAAAACATTCTGGAATGTGAGAAAGAGAGAAACAGGGACTGTAAACTACACCAAAGACAAAAATATTGTTTTAACTGTTGACAACTCAGAGATAACTAATAGTGAGGAAATTGCTGAAATCTTTAACCAACATTTTTTAACTGTCCCAACACAGATAGGTTGCCATGGTTCTGTAGATAAAGCTGCCTGTATAATGAAAAATAATTTTCCAGAACCTTTCAGTCAAATAAGTGTGCTTCCCATTACTGCCACTGAAATCAAAAAAATCATACAGTCTTTGAAAAATAAACATTCTGCTGGTATCGACGATATTTAAAGCAAGCTGTTGAAGGCTTGCTGTAGTGAAGTGACCGAAGTTTTGTCTCACATCTGCAACACATCCATGCAATAAGGAGTGTTTCCAGACAGAATGAAATACTCTGTTGTCAGGCCCCTGTACAAAGCAGGGGATGCTACAAATGTGTCAAACTATCGCCCTATCTCTCTATTAACAACATTTTCAAAAGTCCTAGAAAAAGCTCTGTACAACAGGATTGTGGCACACTTTGGTGACCTGAACATCATTAAGTCAGCAGTTTGGTTTTCAAAAGGGAGTTTCAATAGATACGCAATTTTCTCATTCGCAAATGATGTTCTAGAGTCTATAAACAGCAAGAGGCTTCCAATTGGTGTCTTATGCAACCTATCAAAGGCGTTCGACTGTGTAGATCACCAGATACTCTTCAAGAAGGCCTGTCATTATGGAATTACAGGACCTGTAGGGAACTGGTTAAAATCGTACCTCGAAAATAGGAAGCAGAAGATTATTCTAGATGTTTCAGATAGTGTATCACAATATATAGTGGACTCTGAGTGGGGAATTGTGCAGCATGGAGTGCCACAGGGATCAGTGCTTGGGCCCTTGCTGTTCCTCATATATGTTAATGACCTACCTTTATCCATCAATAAGCAGTGTAAATTTACAATGTTCGCTGATGATACGAGCATTGTGGTGGATAATGTGTCAACTACTGACTTAGAATCCGAGGTCAATGATATCCTTAAAGAAGTTCTGGGTTGGTTTAGTATTAACTCCCTTTCAATAAATCTGAAAAAAAAAACAATTTTATCCAGTTCCAGACAACCCACAAAAACCCAAAAGAAATAGTTATCACACAGAATGATCAGATGATAAAGCAAGTGTACTTATCAAAATTCCTAGGCGTATACGTGGACAGTAAGCTGAACTGGGAACATCACGTTCTACAAACACTAAAACGGCTGACGTCGGCAACATTTGCTTTACGAATTTTGTCACGCTTCAATGACATTACCATCTCAAAGTCAGCTTACTTTGGCTATTTTAATTCAGTCATGTGTTATGGCATCATCTTCTGGGGCAATACACCTGCCGCAAAGAAAATCCTCACAGCACAAAAAAGAGCAATAAGAATCATTTGTGGTGTACCCCCACGAACCTCATGTCGAAATCTTTTTAAACGACTTGAAATACTGACAGCAACATCTCAGTACATATATTCACTGATGTGCTTCATAATAAATAACCCCACTCTGTATGAAACGAATTGCCTACATCATGAACATAACACCAGAAGAAAAGAGGATTTCCACTGTGAGTTAAAGAACCTGACACTTATTCAGAAAGGGGTAAAGTACGCTGGAACGAAAATTTTCAATTCCCTACCCAACAGCATCAAAAGTATAAGGAGTAGTACATCAGTATTTAAACGTAGCTTGAAAAATTATTTACTTGAGACCTCACTTTATTCACTAGAGCGATTCTTTCAGAGAAATAAGTAAAACCCAGATTGGAAAGATGTTTTTAAATTTTTTGACACTGTTTACTGTTAAACTAATGTAATAATACCCTAATGTAAAAATTCCTCTTTTTCTCATTTCCATTTTTGGGTCACTTTTAAACCCAAAGTGGGAAGTTTTGATTACTGTTCAAGGTTAAAATAGATGCAATAATGCCCTAAATATGAAACTGCTATCTTCACATTTATGTTGACTAGTTTTTAAGCTAATAAGCATGACTTTTGTGCACTGTTATTAATACTATAACAATGTCTTTATTCTATGTATTTTATTATGTACATTGACACGTTCCACATCTGAATGACTTGCTCATATGTACAGATCTATGGAACAAGTATATAAATAAATAAATAAAATAAATAAATAAACAGCAGTGTCCATTAGCTTGTCTTTTAGATGAAAGTCTACACCAATCTTAAAACTACTATTTACACCCTTAGATTCCAATTTTTCTACATGAAAGTTGCTATGACCTGGTAGGATTTTCTTAAAAAAGTTAATTATGTTTTCTGCTGTCGTTCCAATTTTCACCTTTCCTAAATGAAACCATGCTTTCTTTTCCCCATACAGCATTCCTTGGTCATCACCAGTGCCTACTATTTTATTTTTCCTGTCACTAACACTTGAATTTCCAACAACTGAGATGGCATTGATTGGAGGAGTTGATCTGATAGTCACTGTCTGTGGCACTTTGCATCGTATAGCTGTATTTAGCGCTGTGTTATTTGTTTGTTGTTCTGCAGCAGTTGTTGGGGTTTTCTTGTCCCTATGGCGAACACTTCTTTTCCTAGAACTTACTACATGCCACTCTGTATTGGGTGAGAGTTTATTTTCTGAGGAATCTGCAGAGTTGTAGAGACTATTTTCGTCTTTATTAATGCCAGATCCTGTTTTGTTGACCGATACATTGTTTACATCAAAACACTCGATTGATTCCATGATATCAGTTTGATTACAATTTACGTTTTTTCATCTCGAATTATCTGTTTTCCTTGTTGTAGAAAGAGATTTGAACAGTTTCTGTCACTACTTACATTGTTACAGCATTCAGCAGCGCCATTTTCTCGATCACTGACAGTTGTTTTGGATGTGTGACTCAGGTTGCACAGCACATTAACCACAATATGGTGTTTATGTTTATCTGCCGCCAAATCTGTTTGTTTACCATTTGCAGTACCAATGATTTCCTGCAAAAATTCACTTACTTTGCTATAACCACTTTCCAAGGAGTCAGCATCATTTACAAGTGGTTTTTCACATATGTTTACGTTATATTTTGGAGACTGCAATTCTTCAATCTTAGAATCAGCACTGATAATTGTATCCAGCGTTTTATTCATTGATAGGTTATCTTCCGATTCATGTCTCCATGAAGTGGGGGTATGTAAGGTAATGGGGGATAATATGACCATACAGCAGCTTTGCTGGCAATGAAAATATCAGCTATGGAAAATATGGATGGGATGTGAAAAGCACAAAGACAAGTCAATATATTTATAGTCTCATCTTTCCCTGATAAAGAGAAGGCAGCATGCAGCAGTTTCCGATGGTTTAAATTACTTGGTTACATAACTGCATATAATTAGAGTACATGACTTTGCACTTAAGTAAATAATGCATGGTGTGCTTGTAATGAGTTCTTGGATTTGCTGGATACCTAATCATTGAAATAGAACTCATGTAAAAATGAGTTCTTCCAAGTAGTTTGTAATTTAAATTTAAAGCACAGCAACAGAAATAATGTGTTGGGCTGGTGTACTTCAATCAAAGCATTTCATAGTAGAATTATGTTATAAAGATGTTTAGAACAACTGCAAAGTAAGTCATTATTTTATTATGAAGACACCATTCAGTTTCGATCTTTGTAGAGCCAGACAAGTATTTGTATGTCTCATATTTCATGCAAAGACATCATTAAATGAAGGGAGAGGGTGAAACTGTGCCAAAACGGAGTTATTACTAATTATGTAAATCTGATAGCATGTCATAAATTAGTTCTGATTTTAATTTTTCAGTCTTACGAATAAGATTATGTATTAAAAGCAGGGTGAAAATAGTGTAATGCAAAATAAACATAAAAATACTTGTTTTGTGTTTTGATGAGCATTGTAGTTCCGTTGCATAGTGTTTTTTTTTTTTTTTTTTTATTGCAACAAAATTTAAATTAAGTGGTGATAAATGTGTGTAAAATTACATAATGTATTTAGGTTTAAGTATTTAAATCTTATAAAAATTGTAAACAAATTGTGGCCATGTTTAGGAATTATTTTGATTAATGTATTGTCACGTGACCTGAGTCAGGACTGAGGATATGAACGGGAAAATGGGATCTTTGGTCATTGTCCATTGTGGTGGTAAGCTCAGAGTGGCAAAGTGCCATGATTGTAAGCATGGACACCAATGTATGTGAATAAACTGTGAAGGAACAACATGAAAGTGTGTAGGTGCGAGACAATAAACCATGTGTACGATTATTATTTATCCAGATCGGATTTATTTGTGAACTTTAAAATGGATGGCCACAAAGTCAGAAGTGTTATTTTTTTAAATAAATGTTTCAATCTGATCTTGTATAGTGTACCTCATTTTGCGCAAGGTTGTGGTATAGACAATTGTGTATTCAATTCACTGCTGTTCAAAGGCTAGCCAATATACGATTCAGTATCAGGGGCACGAATGCAACTGTTCACTACCAACCCCCTTTGCAGACGAGAGACAAGTAAAATAGGTAGTGAATGAGCCTGAGTACAGTTGCATCTGAAGAGCCACGCCACAGCTAATGGTCCATAATACAAGCAATCAACACAGTTCAAGAATTGTACACATGTTGAATGACAATAATTCTCTGACAACAATGACCTGCACCAGTGCAGTCATGAAAGTTCTCTTGTAATCATGTGACCAAATCCAATGTCTGTTACACAACTATATGGCAGCAGCACATGTGGACACAACTCTACAAAAACATGACCAAAGTGATTGCTTCCAGCTCCTTTGTATCACTCATGTGCTGCTGACAGTGGATTTTGTGTTGGTGTCATCACTACTCACGTTCACAGATGAACAAACAATCAATCTTCCCACTAACAGCATGACCAACTTGTCAGTCACAAATATGCACTACAACCACACCCTGGCCACTGATAATTCAGTGGAACAGCCACCACCAGCCACTCCCACACCCCACTATGGACAGCCACATTGCCTTCCTCCACAGATTGCACCATACTTGATGTACATCATCACAGGAAACACCACCAATCAACACCTCATGTGCCTCACAGACAACGGCTTTCCACCAACCACATTCTGGGTGGTTGGAGGGGGGAGGGGGGGGGGAGGAGTTCTGTGGGGACAGTGAGACAAAGAATCACTGACTGGCCCATCAGACTGACTGTATGGAGCCTCTGCTCAATGCATGTCTGTTCACGCCAATCGATGTTACATGGTGGACGTCTCCAGTATTGCCAGAACTTTAATAAATATTGATTTGGATCTATCGATGTTTGCACATTACTTATGTGTCACCTATTTTACTGTATGGAGGTACACTGATCAGCCAGAACATTATGACCACCTATGTAATACATGGTATGTCCACCTTTGCCACAGATAACAACAGCAGCACAAGGCATGGAAGCAACGAGGTCTGGTAGACTGCTGGAGAGAGTTGGCACCACACCTGCACACACATCACCTAATTCCCATAAAATCTGGGGATGGGGCATGAGCTTGATGTCACATTCAATCACATCCAAGATCTGTTCGATTGTATTCAGATCTGGCAAGTTGGAGTCGCCACTGTGTTCCTTGAACCAGTCCATCACACTCCAGGCCTTGTGGCACATTTTCTTGCTGAAAAATGCCACTGCCATCATTAAACATGATTGTCATGAAAGGGTGTACTCAGTCTGCAACCAGTGTAAAATAGTCCTTGGCCATCATGGTGCCTTGCATGAGCTCCACTGAATGCATGTATGCCCATATGAATGTTCCCCAGAACATAATGGAGCTGCTGCCTGCTTATCTTCTTCCCACAGTACAGGTGTCAAGGAGCTGTTGCCCTGGAAGACAATGGATTCATGTCCTCCCATCAGCATGATGAGGCAGGTATCATGATTCATCAGACCATGTAATGCTCTGCCACTGTGACAACATCCAATGCCGATGGTCATGTGCATAATTCAGTCATAGTTGCTGATGTAATTTCAACATTGGCATATGCATGGGTTGTTGGCTACAGAGTACAATTTTTAGGAGTGTTTGGTGCACTGTGTGTTCAGGCACACTTTTACTCTGCCCAGCATTCAAGTCTGTTGTTAGTGTCACCACAGTTCATCACCTGTCCTATTTTACCTGTATGCCCAGCCTATGATGACCGATATATGTAATGAGGGGTGGCCACCCAATCACACTGTCTGGTCTAGTGTCACCTTGGTTTCACCACGTGTTGCAGACACTCACCACAGCACTGCTTGAACATCTGACATGTTGTGCAGTTTCCGAAATGCTTGAGCCAAGCCTCCGGGCCATCACAAATTGCCCTCTGTCAAATTCATATTGCACACCTTCCCAATTCTAGACATGGGCAGCATGCTCAGTGATACTACAGGCAGTGTGCTTGTGTCTGACTAGTAGACATTCCTCACCAGGTGATGCTGCTATTGCCTGCATAGGTTTATATCAATAGTAGGTCAGTGGTCATAATGTTCTGGCTGATCAGTGTAGTTACTTCTGCATCTGTCAATGATTCTCCATCCAAGATAACATGCTGCATTCTCTGCTCAAAGAAATCCTCAATCCAGCCATAAATTTTTCCTGATGCCCCGTATGATCATACTTTTGATAACAAACATCGATGTAGTACTGAGTCAAATAATTTCCAGAAATCGAGAACTAAGGCATCTATCTGACTGCCTTTATCTATGGAGTTTCGGGATGTGATGTGAGAAAAGTGTGAGTTGGGTTCCACATGGAGAGGTCTCCATCTATAAATCTATAAACTCGGCCAGAGTAATCCCATCCCAGAAGTCCAACAGAACCCCCAATCCCTGATTAAAGCCTCTCTCTTTAATCAATTTCCCTCCTCACCCCTATGACAGCCCACACATCCACCCCACATAATCCAGAACTCCACAAACACAACAATCCTGGTTAATGTGCCCCAACAGAAAGAATTGCAGCCTCATTGACCATAACCTCCAACAAATCGTCTTAAATGTAGCCTGCTATGTGAAAGATACAGCCATTTCCTTTACTGACTCTTCACGACCCCAACCTTTATTTCATGCATCCCTACTTATCACTCTTGACAGCCCAACCTTATACACCAACATCCTTTATGTCCAAGGTCTTACTGCTATTTAACACTACCTCTGCCAACAACATCCTTCAGATTCAAAACCCACTCCCCCACCCCCACCCCAGGGCCTTACAGCTCTTCCATGAGTCCATGCATGTCACAGGTGGGACCCAGTGCTACTGCGGCCCTTTCTTCCTCTCCAGGCAGCATTCCCTTCCCCATGCCACCCTCCTTGGACTTGTTCCTTTCCCTCAGCCTGTTTCTTCCCCTCTCTGAGTGTCTTTGCATATTTTGACCCAGCTCTACTCTTGATTTCTGCAACCTCTTACTGTTTTGTTCCTTTTGATTTTTGTTTTCCACCTTTCCTTTCTGATGATTTCTGCCCCCCTTTGGGTATTGATCTCCTCTTCTAAATTTTGTCTCTTTAGTGTCACTCAACTGGGGAAGAACACCTTACTTAGCTTCTTTGGCCTTTGGTCTAACTCTCTCTTTCATCTTTTCCTAAATGCTGTTGTCCTTTAATGCTATGTAGCCAGCATGGCAGCCAGTATGTGTGATGGGGTCTTTATGTACCCTTTTGGCTGAGCCCGCTGACAACACATGGATCACACTTTTGATACTTGAGCTGGCAGGTCCCCAGGTATGCCTAGGAGTGGTTGCCTGCCATTCTGGAGCATTGGAACTCATGGAAATGGGTGCCATGTGAGACAGCCCTTGCTGTGGCTGGGTGGCACCCAAAGGGAGAGTCCCTGATTGAAGAGGGTGGAAACAAGGCAGACCTTTGAGTATGAAATGTATTAAGCTCCAAAAACCTGGGCGTTCCTCTATGACTCTCTTTAATTGGGAATGGATCCTTTAATTCTGCTTATGACCCTGTAGCCTTCCCTTCCCTGGCTACCCCCTGAGAGGAAGGCCAGGCTTGCCAGCTTAAGGTGAAACCCTCTTCCCAAGACCTGGTCTGCATCAGGACTGACAGGGTCACTTTCACCACCAACAAGCCTTTATTTTTCATGGAATCTATTGAAGGCCAATTTGATGAAGCAGGCTTTGTTAGATATCGTCAGTTTCACTATTGATCAAAACTTCTTCTGCCATCTAATCAGTGGCTCTTTGTGCCTGTGACCATCTTGGTGACATCCTAGTGTCCTTTACTCCTGACCAGTCTTTGAATCTGGTTCTGGGTGTCTTTTTTCATAAAGACATCATTCTTCAAGCCGATGAGGAACTTTGGGTCAGTCTTGAATGGCAAGGTGTTAATCTTGTTCAGCACATTCAGAAAAGATGTAAGGACAGTTAGACCAATATCAGTACCTTTATTCTGACATCTGTGGAGATACCCTCCCAGAGAAGGTCAATGTTTTGGTTTCAGTGTGATTTTAAGCTGTATGACATGCCATCAAAGAAGTGTTTTCAATGTTTGCATTTTGGGCTCATGTTTTCACACTGTACAGTGGACCCTCCATGCGGTGAATGTTGACACCCACTGCACAAGGGAAGATCCTATGTTTCGACACCTATGTGTACTAACTGTCATAACCATCATTCTCCATGCTTGCCAGAGTGCCTGGTTTATAAGCAGGAAAAGAAGATACAGGAATATATGTCTTCTGATTGTTTATCCTACACTGAGACTCATCAAAAATATGACCATCTTCACCCTGTGTCTTCTATGTCAAACTTTACCTATGTTATGTCCGTTCCCCTCCTCCCTATCCCATCCCCATCCCATTTTCCTCTCCCTCTCCCCTGAGGTTCCCACACCCTCCCCTTTGGGTGCTGCTCCCCCTATCTGGCTGGAGAAGTGTACCCCTTCTTTGGCAACTGCCAGTGATTGGGCTCTCTCCCTGGCATCACCCAGAGTGGAAGCTTGCTGACACATGTCAGCCATGGGACCCACAGTCCACGCACCCTCAGTTTTAGATATCACTGCAGCCTGCTCTCTCTCTCTCCACATCCTGCCCTCCCTGACCAAAAAAGAGAAGAAGAAGAAACAAAAGTCCCAGGTGCCAAGTGCCACTTTGCAAACTGAGTCTGACCTCCCATTTACAGATGTTGCTCCATCCTTGTTGGCGACAGATGGTGATAGAGCAGTGTGACAGGCTTCAGTCCATTCACCACCCATTTGGATCTTGTTCTGTGCTAATTCAATGGAATTGTGACAGATACTCTCATCATCTTTCTGAGTTGTGATTCCTCGTTTCCTTTTACTTTGTAGCCTATGTTGTTCTACAGGAATGAGACTGCGCTGATGGTCATCACTGACTCTTTGTGGATTCCGTGCTATCAGAATTGGGTTGGCCCTTTGAGGGCTTTCAGTGTCAACTTAACACTGGTCTGTACAGACATTGTTAGTAAACGGATCTCCCTTCTTACTGCATTGGAAGCAGTTGCCAGCTGTGTACACTTGGACTCTAAAATCACAGTTTGCAAGCTCTATCTCCCTATCTCCCCCTAACCGGCCACTTAGGCCTACTGCCCCAGCTGCCCCCCCCCCCCCCCCCCCACTTCCTCCATGTGGATTATCACCCCTTGTGTGGCAGTGCTTTTTTGTCTAGTTAGGGTCTCCTCATACACCAGTTTCTTGTGGATCATGACTTGTGCCTTCTTAATGATGGTGCCCCTATGCATTTTAGTGCTGGTTATGGCATTTTCTCTGCCACAGATCTTTTCGACGCTTACCCTCCACTTCTCCCTTCATTACACTGGTCACCACATAATGATATCTGCAAGAGAGAGCACTTCCTGTTGATTGTCCTATTCCCTTCCTGCCCCGAGGTGACCAAGCCACTCTGCTGGGCTTTCATCTCACTGATTGGCTTCTATATGCCTCTCAGGTCGTCTTTATCTCCTCTTTGTCAGGTTATGTTGATGAACTTATCCATGACATGTCCATTACGATTATTCACTTGACAAACCACTTTTGCTGCTGGCTGGTCCTGCAGTGGAGCACAACCATCGTCATCACCATCCGTGATCACCGTAGTGCCTTGCAAAACCTTAAGTGGCACCTGTCCTCTATCGACCTTTTTACCTTTAACTGCTTAAGAACCAAAGCCTGTCACTTAATGAAACAAAGCAAGAAGATGTGTTGGGAATGCATTGTCCCCACCCTAGGTTCTTCTGCCCATTTGCCACAGATGTGGACCATGTTACACATCCCCAAGGTTACCAGTGTCCATATTTCATGCTGGGCCTTGCCCTTGTGAGGAGGCAAGCTGGGACATTTTTACTTCCCCTCTTGTTTTGCCATCTTCCTCCTTAAAATTCATTTTTTCATGTCTGACAAATTAAATTAATGTTAAAACAGTGTCTGTTCCATACGTACCTTGTTATTCTTCAAGAACTGTGTGGTTAGGTTTTTTGTGCTCATAGATTTTCAATAGTCAACTATTGAAACAGTATATGGATGTTTGCCTGCAAACTATTAAGGAGCGTTATCAAAAGTTAAACAATAGTGCACTGGCCATATGTAACGTGTATATGGGCAGGGGGAGGGGGTGAACAGTGAAAGTAAACAATGGTGAGACGCAAATGTGCACCTGTCTTGCTGCCCTTATCCTCCAGAAACAGTGGGCTGAAACTTCCCACTTTCAGTTTACACCTTGTCAAGTGGAATTCTACAATGAATGTTTTATTGAATGGGAACTATTTCTGGCCCTTCCCATGATTCATTCCCTGGTCCCAATTCAATTCATAACCTATGGCTCCAAAACTTCAATCTTCCACAATAACAATATCTCCTCTGGGTGTTTAATCAAAGCATTTCCCCCTCTCAATGGTAGGATAGTATTGTGGTTCTGTAAGGAACCATTGTTCCTCAATTTACTGGCTGATCTGTCTGACCAATGCCCCCCAAGTTACTCAATGTATGCAAGCTCATCAGCTCTGTTGGGTCCTTCAGTCTCAGGACCTTTTGTCTCATTACTAGTGCTGCTTTTCCGAGAGACAGTCTCTGACTGATCATCTCTTTCAGTCGAAAACTGCTGTTCAGCAGGTCTTCTCTCAGCACTGCCATCTTGTCCCCATTTTCTTTTATCTTCATAAAGCATACAACATGACTTTGTGCCATCATATCTTACTTACACTCCGTGAGTGGAGTCTTTAGGATCCCTCCCAATTTTTATTCAACAGTTCCTGTCCCATCAGCTGTTCCAAGTTCTGGTTGGCACCATTCTCAGCTCTTTGTGGGTGTAGGAGAACAGTATTTCATAGGGTTTTATATTGGAAAGACTACCAACCACCTGTCCACCAGGATGAATGGCCACTGCCAAATTGTGGCTCAGAACAAAGTGGACCACTTTGTGATACAACATTCAGTTGAACATAACATGCTTCATTTCAATGGCTGCTTCATAAGCTGAGCAACCTGGATCCCGCCCTCCACTGCCAGCTTTGCTGAACTGCAAAGATAAGAGTTATCTTTAAAACACATTCTCCACTCCTAAAATTATCTCAGCCTCATCCTATGGTAACCTATTGTCCCTACATGTACCACTCAATAGTGAAAGTAATATTACCTCTTCCCAATTCTCTGCTTGTGTCAGTTTCCTCAATCCCCCCCTGCATCACAATGCTGCACCTGGCAGTTGCGTTCTGGCTGGAAATAGTGGTCATGTGCACATGAGGTATGATTGCTTTTGTGAACATGTGTGTGTTTTCTTTTCTGAAGAAAGCGTTGACTGAAAACTCAATGTATAACAGTCTTTTCACTGTGTCTGTCTGCAACACCATGTGTCATCTTACAGCAAGTACACATCTATCCTTTTCATAATATTGCCAACATTAAAATCTGGACTTTCCACTGTTTTATTTTTGCCTAACAGCTTTTCTTCCACCACAGAGCCTAGTGATGTTTTTCTTTGTTACTATTCTCTAAGGCATTACCCTGATCAGTGCTCATTCTCTCTCTTTTTTCCTGTGTTTTTCATCGTCTTCCAAACCACAAACACTCTGACATCTAAGTCACACTGTATCAATAGTCTCAGCTGTGTACAACACATAACTATGCAACCACATGGATTGTCAGGGCAGCATCTCAGGCCCCAAATTCTTCCTGCTGATGATTACAATTATAGCTATTGATCACATTTTTTTCCCTCATTCATGTGTATTTTTGCATGTTATTTTCCACATCTACCTGTGCCACATGAACTTGTGAATGTGAACCTAACCAATTCCCTCCTTCCCCCCTCTCTCTTATCTTATCCCAATAAGTACATATTCCCATACCTCATCCAATTCATCCTTTTTTCCATGTTTCTCTGCATTTTCTACATATTTTGACATTTTTGTGTGCATTTTCATGTATTCTTGTGCATTTTTATGTCCTTATGTATATTCATATTTTTGGGTGTCTGTATGTATTTTTTTCTGTTATCCAGCTCCCCTCACCACCACCTAATGCCTTCATTTTCTCATTTCCGTCATCATTTCCCATTTCCTCAACACCATTCCCACCAGAACAGACCCTGCCCATCTTACTGTGTCAGTTCAGCAAATTGTCACTTTCCCTGGCTAAATCCCTGTCCCACACCCTGTTCCTAAAATGCTGCCTAAACCACGGGATCCTCCCAAAATAACATAATCACAAAAATTCCTTTTTCTGGATCCCATGTCTCCTTTTACAGTTACCTACACATTTTCAGTTTCCACCAGTCAATGTTCCTCACAAACCTGGTACTCTAAAAATACATCTCCATGGCACAGGCACCCCAGAACCACCTCTGCTCCCTCTGCAAGATACTGCTACTGTGTAGTCCCTACTACATACATCACATCTCTGAAATTGAATCCCTTTCTCTCTAGCACATGGAAGAGAATTCCAGACACCATCTCCATAAGTTACACAATTTGCTGACAACCTACTGCTGTCTTGACACACTACTATCCTACTCCTATCCTACACACATTGTTCCTCCACGTCAAACCCTCACAGTACCCTGATTCTGCCTAGCTGATCTTTTCAGCTTGCATCCCCCAAAAATCCCTACAAACACCCCTCTAAATCCAGGGCCAAAACAATAGCAGAACACTGTTGTTAACCCTTACACCAAAATCCTCAGCTCCACAGAAGTTTCAATCCTATCCAAAGTCCTCAGTTACAGCCCTATACCCAAATTTTCCCATGTTGGACTTGTCAAAGACTTACTCTAACCCTGTAATGGAAACAAAGCCAACCTAATCCCCACAATGAACCCTGCCTCTTCCAATTCCTGCCACCATAGATCTATGACCCTCCCTCTCCCTCCCACTTAACAACCCTCTTGCCCCTTTCCAGAAATTCTTTATCTCCAACTTGACCTCACATCCTCCCTCAGGTCCCTTCTTAAGAAGAAAGAACAGCCATACATGGTCTCAAAACAGATCCTGACCTAATAATCCTACTTGGACACAAAGCTATCACCAGTGTTATTATGAATCACAATGCCTACCTGGTGGAAGACTGCTGCCAGTTGTCTGACTCCTCCACCTATACACCTTGTCACTGAAAGAATTTCGGCCTTCACTGGCCAACACCTCCAACCTACTGCCTGAAATTTAGCCTCCTACATCAAAGATACAAACCATTTCATATACCATCTCTCCACTGATCCACCTCTTTACCTTCTGTATCCCTAGTCATCACTGTTGATGCCCCTTCCCTACACAACAGATCCCTCAAGCCCATTGTCTTGGCACTACCTATCCCAATGTCCTTCAGACTCCAAACCCGCTACCTCATTCCTCATACACCCTACTAACTTTATCCTAGCACACAACTACTTCTCCTTTGAAGGGAAAGTATACAAACAAATTCACATCACAACCATGGGGACCTGCATGGCAGCCTGCATGCCAGCCTGTTTATGGGACATCTAGAGGAAAACTTCACAGCATCCCATAAGTCCAAAACCATGGTCTGGTTCTTGATCACTGATGATATCTTCATGATCTGGAGTCAGTGCCAAGACACCCTGCCCTCA
This sequence comes from Schistocerca nitens, assembly GCF_023898315.1. Taxonomy (NCBI): domain Eukaryota; kingdom Metazoa; phylum Arthropoda; class Insecta; order Orthoptera; family Acrididae; genus Schistocerca; species Schistocerca nitens. Next base: position 707,886,577 of record NC_064614.1, on the reverse strand, counting down.
TTCCAACACAATCTTAACCCCCTGTCGCCCATCCACTTCACCTGGTCCTCCTGAACCCAGTGTGTCACCTTCCTGGACATTGACCTGCTCCTCTCTGATGGGTCCATCCACACCTCTGTCCACCTTAAATCCACCAACAGTACCTGCATTTAGACAGCTACCATCCCTTAGGCATCAAAAACCCCTCCCATACAACCTGGTCACCCATGAATGATGTATCTGCATTGACAAGAACTCCCTTGCTTAGTATACTGAGGGTCTCACAAAGTTACAACATTACAACCATACAACTAAAAACTTTGTCAGTGACAGCCAACACAGTGTTTACTGTTGCTCTTAATATCCAGTGATTTATCTACGATGAACAAAATATTTTTGAATCAAGTAATTGTAAATGTATAGTGCTCTCATTTTCTCAAACTATGTACTCACCCTGACAAGACCCTGCACAATCAGCTTTTCCAGCAATGGAACATATCGATGGGGCTTCTTGTTGCACATTTTTCTCATTTTGTAGCGACATCCATTGATAACATCCCAGACACACTCTTCTCTAGCCTTTAGATATTCTAAGCGCCATTTAGCTTTAGTAACCGCCTGAAAACTGTTAAGTATTCATAAGTCAGGATACATAAACAGTACAATTCCACAAGAAACTGTCAGATCTTAGAGACAAGTGTGACTGACTCTATATTACAATCAACTGAAAGGTGTGCCTGAAAAAATACATATGCATGTTGAAACTACTTGAGACATATGAGACATATTAAGTCCATGTCTTCTTTATTCCTTATTAGCTTGCATTCCTTTTTTAGAGAGAATAGTTCTGTCTTCTTTATTCCTTATTACCTTGCATTCCTTCTTTAGAGAGAACAGTTCTGCACATTCAAAGCATTCCATTCTCCTTCTTATTATATTACTATTTGTCCCTAGCACACAAATAGTTACATCTGTTTTCCACATAAAAGCACAACAGCACATTTCCAGATTTCCAAAAAGGATTTCAGCCAGGACCACGTCTATGCTTTTTTGAAATTTGTGACTGCCTTGAGGACATTTTGGTAGAGAGGATGCAGCATGTTGTCTAGGATGGAGAGTCACCATCAGATGTAGAAGCAACTTTGGATCTGCTCCAGGGAAGCATGTCGGGACCGCTGATGTTCATGTTGTATATTAATGACCTTGCAGACAATATTAATAGTACCCTCAGAATTTTTCCGGATGAATATAGTTATCCATAATGAAGTACTGTTTGAGAGAATCTGTATAAATATTCAGTTAGATCTTGTAAAGATTTCTACATCTATATCTATAATCTGCAAACCACTATGAACTACAAAGTGGAGGGTATATCCCATTGTACTAGTTATTATGGTTTCTTCCCATTCTATTCACATACGCAGCAAGGAAAGAATGACTGTTTGAATGACTGTGCATGCTGTAATTTTTGTAATCTTATCCTCAAATCCCTGTTTGAGCCACAAGGAGGAGACTGTAGAATGTTCCTAGAGTCATCATTTAAAACCAGTTCTTGTAATTTTGTTAATAGACTTTCTTGGGGTAGTTTATATCTATCTTCCAGTTCAGTTCCTTCAATATCTGTGTCACTCTCCTATGGATCAAACAAACCTGTGACCATTCATGCTGCCTTTCTCTGCATATGTTCAATATTCCCTGTCAGTCATATCTGGTATGTGTCACACATTCTAGGGCAATATTCTAGAACCATTCTCACAAGTCATTTGTAAACAATCTCCTTTGTAGACTAGTTGCACTTCTCCAGTATTCTACTAATAAACCAAAGTCTACCAACTACTTTACCCACAAATGAACCTATGTTATCATTCCATTTCATATCCCTAGAAAGTATTACACTCAAGTATTTGTTTGAGATGGCTGGTTCCAGCAGTGCCTCATTGATATTAGACTCAAAGGATACTATGTTTTTTGGTTTTGTGAAATGCAAAATTTTACATTTCTGAACATTTAGAGCAATTTGTCAATCTCAGTACAACTTGGAAATCTTATCAATATCTGACTGAATATTTATGCACCTTCTTTTGGATAGTACTTCATTATATATAAATGCTTCATCAGCAAAAAGCCTGATGTTACTATTAGCATTGTCTGCAATGTCATTAATTTACAATATGAAATGCAAGGATCCAAACACACTTCCCTAGGCACACCTGAAGTTGCTTCTACATCTGATGATGACTCTCCTTCCAAGATAACCTGCTGCATCCTCCCTACCAAAAAGGCCTCAGTCCAGTCACAAATTTTACTTGATGCCCCATATGACCATACTTTTCACAATTAGTGTAGGTGTGGTACTAAGTAAAATGATTTTCAGAAACCAAAAAATACTGCATCTATCTCACTGCCTTGATCCAAAGCTTCAGTATGTAATGTCAGAAAAGTGAGAGTTAGGTTTCACATTATTGATGGTTTTGGCATCCATGCTCGTTGGTATTGGGAAGGTCATTCTGTTTGAGATACCTCATTATGTTTGAGCTCAGAATATGTTCTAAGATTTGTCAAGAAATTGATATCAAGGGTATTGGATGTCAGTTTTGTGGATCACTTTTATTAACCCTCTAGTTGTTGGGTGTGACCTGTTCCTTTTTCCAAGAACTGGACTCAGGATCTATCATAGATTATATTTAGAAGAGGGGCTAACTCAGCCACAAATTAAGTATAGAATCTGACAGGAATTCCATCGGGCCATGGATCTTGGTTCAATTTTAATGATTTCAGCTGTTTCTCAGCACCACTGTCGCTAATACTTATGTCACTTATCTTTTCAGTGGTACAAGGATCAAACTGTGGCAATTCTCCTAGATTTTCCTTTGTAAAGGAACATTAAAAATCAGAGTTAAGCATTTCAGTTTTCGCTTTGCTACCCTCAGTCTCAGTTCTTGTCTCATTTGCTAGGGACTGGGCACTAACTTTGGCGCCACTAACAGCCTTTACACATGACCAGAATTTCTTTGGGTTTTGTGAAATATCATTTGACAATATTCTGCTATGATAGTCACGGAACACTTCACACACTGCTCTCCTGTGGTGACCTCTGTTTCTGTAGAAGTCTCTTTACAGTGACTGTATACCATGGAGGGTCCCTCTTATTATAAACTGTTCTACTGAGTACATATCTAATCCAGTGCATGGCACTCTTTTAAACTTGAACCATAGCTCCTCTACATGCTTCTGATCTTCATTGAGATATGACACTATTGACTTTTTTACCTAGTTTACTAAACATATATACCTTTCTGGTTGCTTTAGTTGTCCCTTGTACTTTGAAAACAATTATTGCCACATCCATGTCATGGTCACTGATACTAGTTTTGATGTGGACATCTTCAAGGAAGCTAGGTCTATTTGTTACCATTATCTTCAATATATTTTCATCATGAGTGGAGTTCCTAACTATTTGTTCTAGGTAGTTTTCAGAGAAGACTTGAAGCAATTAATTGTTGGATGATTAAAGTCTCCACTGATGATTATAGTATGATTGAGAGACTTTTAAGTGAGCTGAGGTTGTCTCTAAAGTTTTTGGTTTCATCAGGAGATTAATCTGGCGGGTGACAGAAGGATCCAATTTTCATATTATGCCCACACCTTATACTGTGTCTTGCACAAAATATCTCACATGCAGCTTCTATTTTTATCTCATTGGATTTGAGTTTCTTGTCTACTGTGACAAATGCACAACCTCCATTTCCCATTTGACTATCCATTCAGTATACATTTAAATTTTCCCCAAAAATCACAATGCTATCAATTTCATGTTTCAACCACTTTTTGGTACCTCCTGTTATGTGAACTTCACTGCTTTTCAGGAGCACTTGAAACTCTGGCACTTTGTTGTAAATGCTTTGCCAGTTAACCATTAGGATTTTAATACTCTCACCTGTGGGAGGCATTTCTTCTGATCTTACGCTGGTACTTCTTGGTTTTCTACATCTACCGTTCCGGGTCATCTAATCTAGAAAATCCTGTGTCCATCCCACACACTGTCACACTTGAGTAGCAGCCTCTGCTATGTTGTGCTCACCTGACCCATTTAGAGGGACCCTTCAGTTCTCAACTCTATGGCATAATCCAGGAAGTTGTAGCCTAGCTTTGTCACAGAACCTTCAAAGTCTGTGGTTCAATCCTTCCGTTCAACTTGTAACCAAAGGGTCATAATCAGTTACCGGGGACAATGCAGCAAATTGTGAGTATCATTGAAACTCGAAGCACAAGGCTGGTCTTCTCAACCTTCTCTGCCTATCGCTGGAAAGACCATAGTATGACATCGGAGTCCAAATGACAGGCACCATTTCTTCCAACTTGTGCCACAATCTGCAGCTGGTTGCTTTCTGTTTCCTCAGTGGCTGCTGGAATAACCTCTTCACTGTGTTGAATGAAGTTACCAGGCATACACACTGAATGGGCCACGTGTCCTTTTCTGCCCCTTACTACCATTTCCCTAAGGGGTACCATCATTCACTGTACATTTGAACTGTTAATGATTAATAGACCCCTAGCCTTTTGTGTTTGCCTCCTCTTGAGACTGAACAAAACAGATTTCTCCAAAACATGTGAAGTGGTCCTACTGGCTCAGTTTCAGGTTCAGCGAAAGATATCCTATCAAACTTGGTGGTTAGGGGGATTGTTAGAACACCCTGAGTCCTTCCTGGTCCCCATCTGTCCTGTACGGAATGCCTAGACCTACCACTGACATGTTACTCACAGTCAAGTGGACAGGTAATGACAGGTCCTGTACTTTCTGCAGAGGGGTAAGGATAATACTTGAGGTACTGCTCGTAACAGTATCATAGGTACACAATTGGTTTGTGGGATTAAAGGGACCAGACTGCTACTGTCATCGGTCTAGGTACACAATTCTCGGGACCTCTTCCAACATACAGATTAGTAGCAGCTGCCAATCATTTGACTTCAGTCAGGGCAATTTCCAGCTGCTTATGAATGTCAACCAACTCATCCTGTATTCAAGAACAGCATTCAGAGTGGGGCTGCATTTTAGTCAGTGCAATGTATTACAGGGCAGTGAACAAATAACTTTAAATTAAGCCCACTGATTATCTTTTAAACTGTTGAGCTAAAAAATTGCTTCATTCCCTATAACAACTGAAGTAAATACACAAAACAAGATTTTTATTAAGGAAACACAAAAACCTGAGGTAAAAATTACTAGTTTCATAAAGCATTCTGAGGTTAATTATAGTTGTTGGAAAACTCAAAAATAGAGTTAATTTGTGATAAATTCAGATAATATATAGGGCTACTCCTCTTTAAGGGGAAAACTAGACGTAACACAATATGCTAGTGAAAATATATGCTACAGAGATTAAATCACAAATGCCAAAAAAAATTGCTCTGAGCACTATGGGACTTAACATCTGAGGTCATCAGTCCCCTAGAACTAAGAACTACTTAAACCTAACTAAGCTAAGGATACCACACACATCCATGTCTGAGGCAGGATTCGAATCTGCAACCGTAGTGGTAGCGTGGTTCTGGACTGAAGCACCTAGAACTGCTCAGCCACACCGGCCAGCCACAAATGCCAATTTACTACAAATTGGTCACAGGTTATTCAAAGAACAATAGTAGCTTCCAACAGTTCTTGAAAAAACATGTTTATTTGCCTTGATATACAATGAAATTCAGGGGTTATGCATTTCAAAGTGGTGCAAAGATTGGTAAATTGCTTTACCTGTTCAAAAATGTAAAATTGTGCACTTCCACCAATACAGTATCCTATTACTATGTCAGTGAGGTACAGCTGGAATCAGACACCTCATATAAATACCTGACTATAGCACTTTGTAGGAGCAAGGAATGGAACAATCACATGAACTCTGTTGTGGGTACCAGGTGGTAGACTTTGATTTATTGGTCAAGTTCTGGGGAAAGACTAACAGTCTAGGAAGGGGATTGCTCAAATCACTTGTGTGATCCATCCTAGAATATTGCCCAAGTGCATGGGAATCACACTAAATATGACCAGCTGGGGATATTGAATGTATACAGAGAAGGGTAGCATGAATGTTTGACCCCTGGGAGAGTGTCACAGAGATGCTGAAGAAACTGAACTAGCAGGTGCTTGAAGATAGACGTGAATTATCCCAAGAAAGCCTACTTACAAAATTGTAAGAACCGGCTTTAAATGATGACTTTAGGAATATACAACAGCCCCTGCCTATTGCTAACATAGAGGTCATGGGGAGAAGAGTAGATGAATTGCAATATGCACAGAGGAATTTGAGCAATCATTCTCCCTATGCTCCATACATGAATGGAACAAAAAGAAACCCTGGGACATAACCTCTGTCATGCTTGCCACAGTGGTTTGCTGAGTATTTATGTAAATGTTACCCTCTCATCCAGCATATATTTGTCTTGGTCAAACAATGCTATTTGAAAACTTTTTCTTGATGATCACTAAAAGATTGTGCAGGAAGGTCCACTCAGCACAATGAAGGCCATTGAGCGAGGATAGGTGCAAATGTAGCAGGTTAATTTCCCTCACATAATGCAACCATTGCACCTTTTGCTTTTGTCTATAAACGTCTGTCACCACTGTGGACAGTGAGCTTTTTTGTCAGAGACGCCACTGCCTGCAATAGGTCATGAACTGCTTCATTACTCAAGAATAATTTGTTTGTGTGCTAAATCTTGGGAAGCATGTAGAAAAAATCCATCTTTAATATTTGGCCAGAAATGTGAGGGGGGGGGGGCAGTGTTGAATTTCTTGATAAGCTCATGCTGTATCAGTGCCCTTGGTTAAAGCCCAAATTTATCTGCTGGAACGCTGTTGATGGTGATCTGTTTGTTGGGTGGGGACATGAGAGTTTGACAGCCTCCTTGAACACAGGTTTTGTCACTACCACCACATTTCAGACTTTAGTTTCAGTTGCACAATTTACAACACAAATATGGTACTTTAACTCTACATACACAGTAACAACCATCTACACTCAACTGATTTCTTAAGATGGAAAAGTCATCATTTACAAAGAAAAACTTCCATTAATTATTCAATTATCAATTTCCAACTCAGTTATATCTTACAAAAATTATTTCAATTACTGTTAAAAGTTACATGGTATATAAGAAATTGTGGCTGGAAGTAGAAAACATTTCCAATCAGGCAGCTCAACCAACCCTTCAAGCCACCTAGCCACCAATGTAATTCAAATTTGACTGACACCAAACACTTCTTCTTCATCCAAGGTATAGCTATTAATGGACGCTTGTGATCACATTTCCATACACACTTGGTTTCCTGCAGCATGTATCAGTGAATATTGTGTAATCCTGTTCATTGTCTACTTAAATTCGGTGATGGGACAAGAACCGCGGTAGGCTGTTTATTAGGCCACGACAGAGAGCGTTTACTTATGTTTCACAACCAAATACATTCTCATTGTTCCAGTTCCTCTTATGGCTTCAATTATCAGTTATGCAAAGCCATATTATTCATTTAATCTGATATGTCCTTAATGTGCTGTATTTCTCTTCTTAATCAACTACACGGTATTATTTTCTGCTTACACACTTAAGGATTTCCTCATTTGTAATTCTTACCATCCATGGTACCCTAAGTTCTCTATGCCACATTCTCTTCCAGAAAACTTCTTCTTTGTTCTTGTTCTTCACCTTTATCCAGGGCCAGTTAAAGGTAGCATGGGGTCCACTGGCCTGATGAACTGTGAGGACACTATTTAGAAATATATTTTCATATTTTCAATATATTTTTTCTTTCTAAATAATACATGAAGTTACTTCAGTTTCAATAATTTATACACTAAGAGATGTTATGTACAAAATATAAAAGAACATAAAAGAATCACCATGAAGGAATTATCTGAATGCCATGCATTACTGGAATAAAAAATTCAAAGAACAGGAATTGACTGTGAGTAAGAGCAAGTAAGACAGTGGCAATGAAGATGAGTTGGACGTCCACATCTTGTAACACCACACTGAAAGGAGGGAAGGTTGGATGTGTGAAAAGTTGCAGTCATCTCGGTAGTGTCACATCAAGTAATGGAAGTGCCCAATTGTAAATTTTAAACAGAGCAGCAAAAGGATATAGCTTCTTCCATCAAATACAAAACCTAATCTAAGACAAAGGAACTCAAACTCCACATCAGTATTTTGAGATGGATGTACCAAGAAAAGCCCTTACTGGGCAGCCTAGGAGACAAACGCCTTGCAGACAAACAAAAACTACTCGAAGTGAAATGTAATGTGAGGAGGGCCATGCAAGAGGCATTCAGTGAATTCGAAAGTAAAGTTCTATGTACTGACTTGGCAGAAAATCCTAAGAAATTTTGGTCTTATGTCAAAGCTGTAGGTGGATCAAAACAAAATGTCCAGACACTCTGTGACCAAAATGGTACTGAAGCAGAGGATGACAGACTAAAGGCCGAAATACCAAATGTCTTTTTCCAAAGCTGTTTCACAGAGGAAGACTGCACTGTAGTTCCTTCTCTAGATTGTCGCACAGATGACAAAATGGTAGATATTGAAATAGACAACAGAGGGATAGAGAAACAATTAAAATCGCTCAAAAGAGGAAAGGCCGCTGGACCTGATGGGATACCAGTTCGATTTTACACAGAGTACACAAAGGAACTTGCCCCCCTTCTTGCAGCGGTGTACCGTAGGTCTCTAGAAGAGAGTAGCATTCCAAAGGATTGGAAAAGGGCACAAGTCATCCCTGTTTTCAAGAAGGGACATCGAACAGATGTGCAGAACTATAGACCTATATCTCTAATGTCGATCAGTTGTAGAATTTTGGAACACATATTATGTTCGAGTACAATGACTTTTCTGGAGACTAGAAATCTACTCTGTAGGAATCAGCATGGGTTTCAAAATAGACGGTAGTGTGAAACCCAGCTCGCGCTATTCGTCCACGAGACTCAGAGGACCATAGACACGGGTTCCCAGGTAGATGCCGTGTTTCTTGACTTCCGCAAGGCATTTAATACAGTTCCCCACAGTCGTTTAATGAACAAAGTTAGGGCATATGGACTATTAGACCAATTGTGTGATTGGATTGAAGAGTTCCTAGATAACAGAACGCAGCATGTCATTCTCAATGGACAGAAGTCTTCTGAAGTAATAGTGATTTCAGATGTGCTGCAGGGGAGTGTCGTAGGACTGTTGCTATTCACAATATACATAAATGACCTTGTGGATGACATCTGAAGTTCACTGAGGCTTTTTGCGGATGATGGTGTGGTATATCGAGAGGTTTTAACAATAGAAAATTGTACTGAAATGCAGAAGGATCTGCAGCAAATTGACGCATGGTGCAGGGAATGGCAATTGAATCTCAATGTAGACAAGTGTAATGTGCTGCGAGTACATAGAAAGAAAGATCCCATATCATTTAGCTACAATATAGCAGGTCAGCAACTGGAAGCAGTTAATTCCAAAAATTATCTGGGAGTACGCATTAGGAGTGATTTAAAATGGAATGATCATATAAAGTTGATCATCGGTAAAGCAGATGCCAGACTGAGATTCATTGGAAGAATCCTAAGGAAATTCAATTCGAAAACAAAGGAAGTAGGTTACAGTACGCTTGTTCACCCACTGCTTGAATACTGCTCAGCAGTGTGGGATCCGTACCAGATAGGGTTGATAGAAGAGATACAGAAGATCCAACGGAGAGCAGCGCGCTTCATTACAGGATCATTTAGTAATCGCGAAAGCGTTACGGAGATGATAGATAAACTCCAGTGGAAGACTCTGCACGAGAGATGCTCAGTACGGGCTTTTGTTGAAGTTTTTGAGAACATACCTTCACCAAGGAGTCAAGCAGTATATTGCTCCCTCCTACGTATATCTCGTGAAGAGACCATGAGGATAAAATCAGAGAGATTAGAGCCCACACAGAAGCATACCGACAATCCTTCTTTCCATGAACAATACGAGACTAGAATATAAGGGAGAACCAATAGAGGTACTCAAGGTACTCTCCGCCACACACCGTCAGGTGGCTTGCGGAGTATGTATGTAGATGTAGATGAACAGAACAGGTTAATGAAGATCTCACGAGGACATGAATATCAACAATGTACGAAGAGACAGGAGTTATGTGGGATGCAATGGAGAGAGAAAATCTATGCCAGGACAGAAATCAGTGGAGACATATTGTTCACAAAGTTTCTACGCAGCTTGCAGGGATGAAATCCTGATGATGATGATGATGATGATGATGGGACAGAAATCAGTAGATGTGATGTACATGTACACACAAACAAATGATCACAATTTCAGAAAAACTAGATAATTCATACAGGCAAAGGAGCTTCACAAACTAAGCACATTAATATTATGTTAGTCCACCTCTGGCCATTATCCTTGCAGTTACTCATCTTGGCTCTGATTGATAAGAGTTGTTGGGTCTCCTCCTGAGGGATACTGTGTCATATTCTGTACAACTAGCATTAAATCACCAAAATCCTGAGATGGTTGGAGGTACCTGCCCACAATGCTCCACATGTTCTCAATTAGGGAGAGATCCAGTACCACTGCTGGCCAGGGTATGGTTTGGCAAGCCCAAAGGCAAGCAGTAGAAACTTTCTCCATACGCAAATCGGCATTATTTATCTGAAATGTAAGCCCATGATAGCTTACCATGATGGGATGCAGAATGTTGTTGACAAACTGCTGTGATGTAAAGATGTTATGGATGACAACCAAAGGGATCCTGTTACGACAGGAAATGGCATCCCCTACCATCACTCCTGGTTGTCGCGTCATACAGTCATGTGGTATCCTGTCACTATCCATGCTGTCTCCAGACAAATCTCATCAACTAGAGTACAGTTGATATATATATATATATATATATATATATATATATATATATATATATATATATATATATATAACAGAGGGAAACATTCCACGTGGAAAAAATATATCTAAAAAGAAAGATGATGAGACTTACCAAACAAAAGCGCTGGCAGGTCGATAGACACACAAACAAACACAAATATACACACAAAATTCAAGCTTTCGCAACAAACTGTTACCTCATCAGGAAAGAGGGAAGGAGAGGGAAAGACGAAAGGATGTGGGTTTTAAGGGAGAGGGTAAGGAGTCATTCCAATCCCGGGAGCGGAAAGACTTACCTTAGGGGGAAAAAAGGACAGGTATACACTCGCACACACACACATATCCATCCACACATACAGACACAAGCAGACATATTTAAATATGTCTGCTTGTGTCTGTATGTGTGGATGGATATGTGTGTGTGTGCGAGTGTATACCTGTCCTTTTTTCCCCCTAAGGTAAGTCTTTCCGCTCCCGGGATTGGAATGACTCCTTACCCTCTCCCTTAAAACCCACATCCTTTCGTCTTTCCCTCTCCTTCCCTCTTTCCTGATGAGGCAACAGTTTGTTGCGAAAGCTTGAATTTTGTGTGTATATTTGTGTTTGTTTGTGTGTCTATCGACCTGCCAGCGCTTTTGTTTGGTAAGTCTCATCATCTTTCTTTATATATATATATATATATATATATATATATATATATATATATATATATATATATATATATATATATATATATATATATATATATATATATATATTGGGAGGGGGGGCCTTAGAGTAATAAGATGGAAGCTATATTTCGTCTTCCAGACATTCAAAAAACTTGTCACATTCGGCGCTTGCATCTGACTGTGATCTGTAACAAGCAATAGTACCTGCCCATCACACTTTTGATGTGGGATGCAAACTGACACATACAAATCACACATTGTTCTTACTGAGGCTATTACTTATACTAATATAAAATAGGTGTCCCATAACAAACACATCTTTTGAAATGCCTGCCCGCTGACTGCACAAAAAATTGCATGATTTTCATCTTCTCTCCCTTTTTCTATTTTTTTAATGGCATGAAAACTTATAACAAATATGATGAATGTTGTATTTAGACTGTTCAAGAACTCTGTGGAATGCCCGAGGTTTGTTCAACAAAGCAAATAAGATGAATGTTGTGTTTGGACTGTTCAAGAAATCTGTGGGATGTTTGATCAACATAATGCATGTAATAAGTTGAGCTTGATGAGACAGACAGCTAAATTGGAGAAAACTGGTTTGTTGTGGTCATGAAACCCTTGGGGTATCCTCATGTTGCCATCATGAGTGATAATGTTGCTATCAAGTCCAGTGAAATCTATTTTCCAATGTTTACAACAACTTGACATTCCCAAAGTATGCATTGAATTGTACATTTGGTTCTGTAAAATGCAACTGACAGAAGAACTCAACTGAAATGATAAGGTAAAACACATACAATTGGCCCACTGGAAAGCTGCAAATCAAAGAGTGGACAACATTCTCTTGAATGATAACTTAACTGAAATGTACTGAGATCAAGATACAGAACACCCAACGTTTAAAAAAGTTTTCTTAATCATTTCAAACTCTCGTACATGGACTACATTTTGGGCAAACATAGACAAAATATTTTGGCTTCAGAGTACATGACATGGGAGAGTAATATGTAAGAATTACTGTCTGATATGTACTTGAGTTAAACTGTCATTTCAGAAAATGCCTCAATTTCACTGAGCAAATAATATTCAATGATGACATGCATATTCCATTGCATGACTTTGTGAACAAGTAAAAATGCATGGTTTGGGGCACAGCAAACTGCTGAGTAATTACGGACAAGCCGTTATATCCACAATGAGTGATGTGGTATGATATTTTGACTGAGGTCATAATTGGACTGTACTTCTTCAAACATGACACCAGAAATGCATTAACAGTAGATGGTGAATGCTACCTCAATATGTAGGAGACTTTTTATGGTCTGAACTGGACTGTATGAACAATAAATAGGTTTGGTTTCAATAAGATGAGGAAAACCATCACGCATCAGTTGCAACAGTTAACTTGTGGGAGAACTTCCCTGACTGAGTAACTCCTTGCAATGGTGATGTGAATTGGTCACTCAGATCTTGTGATTTGACACAATGGAATTTCTCTCTATGCAAATTCTATATCTACATCTACACTCTGCAAACCACAGTGAAGTGCAAGGCAGATGGTATACCTTATTCTACGAGTTGTTAGGGTTTTCTCCTGTTCCATTAACATATGCAGTGCAAGACAAATGATTGTTTAAATGCCTCTGTATGTTCTGTCATTAACCTAATCTTGTCCTCACAGTCCCTACAGGACTCATACATTGGGGCTTGTAGTATATTCCTATGGTCACAATTTAAAGCCAGTTCCAAATTTACTGACTTAATAAAAAACTTTGGCTTCAAAATAAACTTCGCACAACCCACTAGAGTAAATGCACAGTCACCTACCTGTATCGATAATATTCTAACAAATTATGTATTCGAAGATGTTTACATAAGGGTCATTCAAAAAGAAACGAGCCGGAGGCATAATTACAGAAACCAGTACTTGTATGTTACAAGTATTGGCCCTGGCTGTTGAGACACTTGTCCCACTGTGACACAAGGTGGTGAATGGCTGTCTCATAAAATTCCCGGAGCTGCAATGTTAACTAGTTCCGCATGTACAGTTAGATGTCATCACCTGAGGTGAACCATTTGCCCCTCAGAGCCTTTTTAATGGGACCACAAATGGTGTAATCACAGAGAGAGAGGTCTGGAGTGTATGGAGGGCGGCCAAGAACCTCCCATTTGAATTTCTGCAGGAGTGCCGCAACTGTGTTGGCCATATATGGCTGTGCATTGTCGTGGTGCAGAATGACTCCAAGGGTGAGATTGCCTGGTCGTTTTGATTTGATTGCTTGGCGAAGGGTGGTCAATGTTTGCGAGTAATGCTGGGCATTAACTGTTGTCCCGTGCTGCAGGAAGTGAATCAGAAGGGCGACATCTTGATCAAAGAAGAACATCAGCATAACATTTCCTGCTCTCTTGTGGACGGCAACATCTAGCAGTACCTGCAGACCTGGTTAACACTGCAGCCCCAGGATTTTTATGAGACAGCCATTCACCGCCTTGTGTCACAGTGCGACAAATGTCTCAACAGCCAGGGTAAATACTTGTAACATACAGGTACTGGTTTCTGTAATTATGCCTCTGATTTGTTTCTTTTGAATGCCCCTCATACATTTCGCATGGAATTAGGAATCTCTGACCACTCAGCATTATTCATTGAACTACCAAGAATTATGAAAACAATTTCATGTAACAAAAGCCATATGAAATGGAACTTCAATGAAAAAAATTCAATTACATTTACAAATAAGTTAAGAGAGGTTGAATGGCCTTACAGCAGCTGCATTTTGAGTAATAGCAACTTTAACTATTTTTAAGTAGCTTTCTTGAAATATTTAATGAAACTTTTCCACTTGAACCACGTGCAACAAAATGACTAATAAACAGGGTATAAGAATTTACAGTGGCAGGAACAGCAAACTCCACAACAAACTGAAATATAATAAAACAGACATTTTACTGAATATGCATCTCATTATAAAGCTATACTTAAAAACATTGTGAAGGCAGCCAAACAAATGGCAAACAAGAAATTCATAGTACAACATAAAAGTAAAACAAAAGCAGTGTAATCTGTTGTCAAATCAGTGCTATGTGTTAGAGTCAGTTGTTGTTGTTGTTGTGGTCTTCAGTCCTGAGACTGGTTTGATGCAGCTCTCCATGCTACTCTATCCTGTGCAATCTTCTTCATCTCCCAGTACCTACTGCAGCCTACATCCTTCTGAATCTGCTTAGTGTATTCATCTCTTGGTCTACCTCTACGATTTTTACCCTCCACACTGCCCTCCAATGCTAAATTTGTGATCCCTTGATGCCTCAAAACATGTCCTACCAACCGATCCCTTCTTATAGTCAAGTTGTGCCACAAACTTCTCTTCTACCCAATCCTATTCAATACCTCCTCATTAGTTACGTGATCCACCCACCTTATCTTCAGCATTCTTCTGTAGCACCACATTTTGAAAGCTTCTATTCTCTTCTTGTCCAAACTAGTTATCGTCCATGTTTCACTTCCATACATGGCTACACTCCATACAAATACTTTCAGAAACGACTTCCTGACACTTAAATCTATACCCAATGTTAACAAATTTCTCTTCTTCAGAAACGATTTCCTTGCCATTGCCAGTCTACATTTTATATCCTCTCTACTTCGACCATCATCAGTTATTTTACTCCCTAAATACACTCCTGGAAATGGAAAACAGAACACATTGACACCGGTGTGTCAGACCCACCATACTTGCTCCGGACACTGCGAGAGGGCTGTACAAGCAATGATCACACGCACGGCACAGCGGACACACCAGGAACCGCGGTGTTGGCCGTCGAATGGCGCTAGCTGCGCAGCATTTGTGCACCGCCGCCGTCAGTGTAAGCCAGTTTGCCGTGGCATACGGCGCTCCATCGCAGTCTTTAACACTGGTAGCATGCCGCGACAGCGTGGACGTGAACCGTATGTGCAGTTGACGGACTTTGAGCGAGGGCGTATAGTGGGCATGCGGGAGGCCGCGTGGACGTACCGCCGAATTGCTCAACACGTGGGGCGTGAGGTCTCCACAGTACATCACCAGTGGTCGGTGGAAGGTGCACGTGCCCGTCGACCTGGGAACGGACCGCAGCGACGCACGGATGCACGCCAAGACTGTAGGATCCTACGCAGTGCCGTAGGGGACCGCACCGCCACTTCCCAGCAAATTAGGGACACTGTTGCTCCTGGGGTATCGGCGAGGACCATTCGCAACCGTCTCCATGAAGCTGGGCTACGGTCCCGCACACCGTTAGGCCGTCTTCCGCTCACGCCCCAACATTGTGCAGCCCGCCTCCAGTGGTGTCGCGACAGGCGTGAATGGAGGGACGAATGGAGACGTGTCGTCTTCAGCGATGAGAGTCGCTTCTGCCTTGGTGCCAATGATGGTCGTATGCGTATTTGGCGCCGTGCAGGTGAGCGCCACAATCAGGACTGCATACGACCGAGGCACACAGGGCCAACACCCGGCATCATGGTGTGGGGAGCGATCTCCTACACTGGCCGTACACCACTGGTGATCGTAGAGGGGACACTGAATAGTGCACGGTACATCCAAACCATCATCGAACCCATCGTTCTACCATTCCTAGACCGGCAAGGGAACTTGCTGTTCCAACAGGACAATTCTCGTCCGCATGTATCCCGTGCCACCCAACGTGCTCTAGAAGGTGTAAGTCAACTACCCTGGCCAGCAAGATCTCCGGATCTGTCCCCCATTGAGCATGTTTGGGATTGGATGAAGCGTCGTCTCACGCGGTCTGCACGTCCAGCACGAACGCTGGTCCAACTGAGGCGCCAGGTGGAAATGGCATGTGCAAGCCGTTCCACAGGACTACATCCAGCATCTCTACGATCGTCTCCATGGGAGAATAGCAACCTGCATTGCTGCGAAAGGTGGATATACACTGTACTAGTGCCGACATTGTGCATGCTCTGTTGCCTGTGTCTATGTGCCTGTGGTTCTGTCAGTGTGATCATGTGATGTATCTGACCCCAGGAATGTGTCAATAAAGTTTCCCCTTCCTGGGACAATGAATTCACGGTGTTCTTATTTCAATTTCCAGGAGTGTAGCAAAACTCCTTTACTACTTTAAGTGTCTCATTTCCTAATCTAATTCCCTCAGCATCACCTGATTTAATTTGACTACATTCCATTATCCTCGTTTTGCTTTAGTTGATGTTCATCTTATATCCTTCTTTCAAGACACTGTCCATTCCGTTCAGCTGCTCTTCCAAGTCCTTTGCTGTCTCTGACAGAATTATAATGTCATTGGCGAACCTCAAAGTTTTTACTTCTTCTCCATGAATTTTAATACCTACTTCAAATTTTTCTTTTATTTCCTTTACTGCTTGTTCAATATACAGATTGAATAACATCGGGGAGAGGCTACAACCCTGTCTCACTCCTTTCCCAACCACTGCTTCCCTTTCATGCCCCTCGACTCTTATAACTGCCATCTGGTTTCTGTACAAATTGTAAATAGCCTTTTGCTCCCTGTACTTTACCCCTGCCACCTTCAGAATTTGAAAGAGAGTATTCCAGTTAACATTGTCAAAAGCTTTCTCTAAGTCTGCAAATGCTAGAAACGTAGGTTTGCCTTTTCTTAATCTAGCTTCTAAGATACGTCGTAAGGTTAGTATTGCCTCACGTGTTCCAACATTTCTACGGAATCCAAACTGATCTTCCCCGAGGTCCGCTTCTACCAATTTTTCCATTCGTCTGTAAAGAATTCGCGTTAGTATTTTGCAGCTGTGACTTATTAAACTGATAGTTCAGTAATTTTCACATCTGTCAACACCTGCTTTCTTTGGGATTGGAATTATTATATTCTTCCTGAAGTCTGTGGGTATTTCGCCTGTCTCATACATCTTGCTCACCAGATGGTAGAGTTTTGTCAGGACTGGCTCTCCCAAGGCCATCAGTAGTTCTAATGGAATGTTGTCTACTCCCGGGGCCTTGTTTCGACTCAGGTCTTTCAGTGCTCTGTCAAACTCTTCACGCAGTATCTTATTTCCCATTTCATCTTCATCTACATGCTCTTCCATTTCCATAATATTGTCCTCAAGTACATCGCCCTTGTATAAACCCTCTATATACTCCTTCCACCCTTCTGCCTTTTGCCTTCCCCTCTAGAACTGGGTTGCCATCTGAGCTCTTGATATTCATACAAGTGGTTCTCTTCTCTCCAAAGGTCTCTTTAATTTTCCTGTAGGCAGTATCTATCTTACCCCTAGTGAGACAAGCCTCTATATCCTTACATTTGTCCTCTAGCCATCCCTGCTTAGCCATTTTGCACTTCCTGTCGATCTCATTTTTGAGACGTTTGTATTCCTTTTTGTCTGCTTCATTCACTGCATTTTTATATTTTCTCCTTTCATCAATTAAATTCAATATTTCTTCTGTTACCCAAGGATTTCTATTAGCCCTCGTCTTTTTACCTACTTGATCCTCTGCTGCCTTCACTACTTCATCCCTCAGAGCTACCCATTCTTCTTCTACTGTATTTCTTTCCCCCATTCCTGTCAATTGTTCCCTTATGCTCTCCCTGAAACTCTCTACAACCTCTGGTTCTTTCAGTTTATCCATGTCCCATCTCCTTAAATTCCCACCTTTTTGCAGTTTCTTCAGTTTCAATCTGCAGTTCATAACCAATAGATTGTGGTCAGAATCCACATCTGCCCCTGGAAATGTCTTACAATTTAAAACCTGGTTCCTAAATCTCTGTCTTACCATTATATAATCTATCTGATACCTTTTAGTATCTCCAGGATTCTTCCAGGTATACAACCTTCTTTTATGATTCTTGAACCAAGTGTTAGCTATGATTAAGTTATGCTCTGTGCAAAATTCTACAAGGCGGCTTCCTCTTCCATTTCTTCCCCCCAATCCATATTCACCTACTATGTTTCCTTCTCTCCCTTTTCCTACTGACAAATTCCAGTCAGCCATGACTATTAAATTTTCATCTCCCTTCACCACCTGAATAATTTCTTTTATCTCGTCATACATTTCTTCAATTTCTTCATCATCTGCAGAGCTAGTTGGCATATAAACTTGTACTACTGTAGTAGGCATGGGCTTTGTGTCTATCTTGGCCACAATAATGCGTTCACTATGCTGCTTGTAGTAGGTAACCCGCACTCCTATTTTTTTATTCATTATGAAACCTACTCGTGCATTACCCCTATTTGATTTTGTATTTATAACCCTGTATTCACCTGACCAAAAGTCTTGTTCCTCCTGCCACTGAACATCACTAATTCCCACTATATCTAACTTTGACCTATCCATTTCCCTTTTTAAATTTTCTAACCTACCTGCCCGGCTAAGGGATCTGACATTCCACGCTCCGATCCATAGAACGCCAGTTTTCTTTATCCTGATAATGACGTCCCCTTGAGTTGTCCCCGCCCGGAGATCCGAATGGGGGACTATTTTACGTCCGGAATATTTTACCCAAGAGGACACCATCATCATTTAATCATACAGTAAAGCTGCATGTCCTCGGGAAAAATTACGGCTGTAGTTTCCCCTTGCTTTCAGCCGTTCGCAGTACCAGCACAGCAAGGCCGTTTTGGTTAATGTTACAAGGCCAGATCAGTCAATCATCCAGACTGTTGCCCCTGCAACTACTGAAAAGGCTGCTGCCCCTCTTCAGGAACCACATGTTTGTCTGTCCTCTCAACAGATACCCCTCCGTTGTGGGTGCACCTACGGTACGGCTATCTGTATCGCTGAGGCACGCAAGCCTCCCCACCAACGGCAAGGTCCCTGGTTCATGGGGGGTTAGAGTCAGTAGTAATAAAATATCTAGGATTAAAGTGGATGATAGCTTTATTTTAAAACCAGCTCATATGTCAGACTGTTTAAATGATTTCTTCATAAATATGGTAAAGTCAGATGTTGATGTAGCAGAGTATCAGAGTAAAGTAAATCCCTTTGGAGTTCACTAGGAAGATGAATATCTTACCAATTTTAAAAAAGTCACAATAAAGGATGTGGAAAATGTTATATTATCATTAAAAAATAAAAATTCTGCTGAGTGGGATCGGATAACCACTAAAGTGATTAAAACAGTGTGTGGCATAATAGCACCTCCCCTAACTAAAATATTGAATTAGTCTTTTGAACAAGGATGCTTTCCCAATGTATTGAAGTATGCTGAAGTCAGACCTCTGTTCAAGAAATGGTCGAGTGCAGACATGGGACACTATCAGCCTATTTCTATTCTACCAATCCTGTCAGAAGTGTTAGAGAATGTAGATATAAACCAGAGCAAAAACTTTATTGTAAAAAATGATATTTTTAAGTAATTGGTTTGGATTTCAATCAGGAAAAAATACTCTGGATGCAGCGAATAACTTTAATGAAAAGATAGACAAATCACTGTATCAGAGGAGTAAAGTTGCAGATATCTTCTGTGATCTCACAAAAGCATTTGACTCTGTGAACCATGACTTGCTTATCTGCAAATTAGACAAATACAGGATTATGGACAATGCTCTAAATTGGTTAACATCATACTTACACAACAGAAAACAAAGGGTAACTATCACCTCAGATGCAGTGAATTATTATTCTAAATGGAATACAGTATCACAAGTTGTGCCTCAAGGCTCCATTTTGGGACCAATCCTGTTCCTATTCTACGTAAATGACTTACCCATAAGTCCCCCATCAGTTCTGATTGCAGTTGATACTTCTGTTTTAACTGAATATGATGATGCGGAAAAAATTCTGAGCTCAGTTGTATGCATACTGGATACATTAGAAAACTGTTTCCAGTTAAATGGTTTGAAACTCAACATTGCAAAAACCCACATGGTACATTTCAAAACCAAACATTCAAAATGGGTGGAACTTAAAATACAACATATCAACCTACAAAGGAAATTGACACAGTCAAATTCCTGGGACTAAATGTGGACAAGAACTTAGCTGGAACACACATGTTGACTTCCTATAACTAAGTAGTTTTCCATTTGCAGTGCAAATACAAGCAAATTCCACTGGTTAGAGTACACAAAACATTGCTTATCATTGTTGTTTTGAATCTGTCATTAGATATGGGATAATCATCTGA
The DNA here is from genome assembly GCF_023898315.1 of Schistocerca nitens. NCBI lineage: Eukaryota > Metazoa > Arthropoda > Insecta > Orthoptera > Acrididae > Schistocerca > Schistocerca nitens. The sequence continues at coordinate 707,865,923 of NC_064614.1, read as the reverse complement.
GGAAGTTCAAGTAGTGTACCTCAAATACTAAAACTTCAAAAGAAAATTGTTTGATACATATACATTTATGAAATTATGATCTTCCTACACAGCAGACAAAAATTATTTGAGGAGAATCATTTTAATCATATATATACGACAAGAAATAAAAATAATTTTATGCTACCCACACACCAGTTGAAATTATATGTACAGGCTCCATAGTATATGAGAATGACAATATACAACAAATTAATGAGCAAAACCATATGTAAGCTGAAGCCAGAAATTTTAAAAATGGTGCTACCACAGATTCTGTGGGAGAAATGCTCCCATTCAATCGAAGAATTCATAGTGGATGAAATGATCTTTTGAGCAAGGAGTAATTAAGTATTAGATTTTATTGTAAGTCTGTATAACAAAATTTTATTATTATTATGATGCTGTCTATTAACATCAACTGTTCTTTATTTATGGCGAAATTTACCACAGTTTGACATGTCTCCTGTACCTGAATCAAATGATTTAGATTATGTACATGATGAGACAAATAAACCACAATTCACAAAGTTCTTGAAACTTTATAAGTAGGCTTTTGCAATGCATGAGTGGTGTTGTAAGCACTCTCCTTCGCAGACTGATTGCATTTCCTCATTATTCTACCAATAAACCAAAGTATGCCCACATGCTTTACACTATCCCATGTGGACAGCAACAAACCATGATCCCTTCCAGAATTCAACACCAAGATTCAGCTTGTAATTTCAGAAATAGAGAGGCAAGTACATAAAAAAGTTGAATAAAGTTTAATCAAAAGAATGAGAGTAATGAAAGGCATTTGAGTAATATGTCTCATACATAATCACAGACAACATACACTGCAACAATATGAAAATTACTTAATTTGTTCAATATCTTTGTATGTCATTATGCACTCAAAAACCTGCATTTTGTATGGAAAACAATTGGCAGTTTCAATACTTTTCAAAAAATGGATTTCTGAGACTTAGCAATGACTTGTTGTTGATTTTTTAGATGCCCTTTTTTTTAAATAATTCAGGCTCAAAGCTCATCAGAGACAGGCAGTTCACTCTTGTTGGACCCATAATGGCCCTTACTTGGTTCCTAATTACTTTTAATCTTGAAAAAGACATTTGACACAGTATTTTGCAACCATAATAGTGAAAAAAAATCTGCACATCTTCCAATGGAAAAATAAGAGCCAAATGAATTATTAACTACTGTAACTACAATTCACAAATGTTATGATGACATTTGGAAATTGTTTCAGTTAAATCTATTTTCAAACATTAATGGATTAGATCAGCTCCTCTTTAAAATTATTTTTAATATCTTTGGGGTAACTATTAATCACTTGATAACAATGAAAACAATAAATTATTGATAAAATTATTTAATCGTATAGATAAAAAAATCTACTCACCTAACAGTGGAAGAACACACACATAAAAGACTGCCATGATTGCCAATCACAACAGTCTTTTATGTGTGTGTTCTGCTTGCCAAGCTTTCAGAGCCGGTGGCTCCTGCTTTAGGCAGAAGGGGTTCAAGGGGCAGGAAGAAGGGTAAAGGAAAAGGACTGGAGAGGTCAAGGAAAATGGGTGGATTTTGGGAAAGTCACTCAGAACTGCAGGTCAAGGATGAGAAGGAAATACTGATTGTTGGGGACTGCATTGGACGAGATTGAAAACCTGAGAGCTTAAACATGGAAGACGGTAATATTCAAGACAGAGATTACTACTAAAACATTGTGCACAAGTTAATAAGAGTGAAAAGCTAGGTGCATTGTGTGTAACAGAGGTGGGAACATGTGGTGAAAAATAGACAGAAAGACAATGAAAGATGTAAAAAACTAAAACAGATTGAAGCAAAGAGCAGTTAAGTGAAGAAATGCTGACACAGAAGAAATTAACATAAATAAATGCCAGTGGGTGGCGAGAACCGAGGACATGTTATAGTGCTATTTTGCACCTGCAGAGTTCTGACACTGGTGTCTGGGGGAAGAATCCAGATGGCACATGTGGTGAAACAGGCACTGAGGTTACGAATGTCATGTTGTAGAGCATGCTCTGCAACAGGATATTGCGAGTTGCCAGCATACACCCTCTGCCTATGCCAATTGATCCTAACTGATAATTTGGTGGTAGTCATGCCGATGTAGAAGGCTGAACAGTCTTTACATAATAAGTGGTATATGACGTGTCGTTTCACAGGTGGCTCTCCCTTTGATAGTACATGTTTTGCCAGTTACAGGGCTATTACAGGTGGTGGTAGGAGAGTCCATAGGGAAAGTCTTGCAGCGGGGAGAGTCACAGGGATAGGAGCCATAGGGTAGGGAGATGGGTGCAGAAGGAGCATATGGTCTGACAAGAATATTGCAGAGATTGGGAGGGTGATGGAAAGCTATACTAGGAGTGGTGGACAAAATTTCAGACATAATGTCTCTCATTGCAGGGCATGATTTTAGGAAGTCACGGCCCTGTTGAAGTAGTTGATTAACACATTCCAGACCAGGACAATACTGAGTCACCGGTGGTGTGCTCCGAAGCTGTTTTGTGGAGGGATCACCAGTAACAGGACTGGATGTGATGGCAAGGAAATCTGCTTTTTAACTAGGCTGGTGGGGTAAATACGTGCAGTGAAGGCTAAGGTGAGAATGATGGTATATTGCTGTAATGAGTCTGCATCCGAACAAATACATTTGCCTCGGATGTCAAGGCTGTGCAGGAGGGAATGTTTGACATGGAAAGGATGGCAACTGTCAAAATGTAAGTACCATTGTTTGTCGGTAAGTTTAATGTGGATGGATTTGTGTAGCTCCTACCCCTATGCACCCTCCTCCCACCACCTATAATAGCCCAGTAACTGGCAAAACATATACTATCAAAGGGAGAGCCACCTGCGAAACGACATGTCATGTGCCAGATATTCTGTAAAGACTGTTCAGCCTTCTACATCGGCATGACTACCACCAAATTATCAATTTGGATCAATGGGCACAGGCAGAGGGTGTATACTGGCTACTCACAATATCCTGTTGCAGAGCATGCTCTACAGCACGACATTTGTGACCACAGTGCCTGCTTCACCACACGCACCACCTGGATTCTTCCCCCAGACACCAGTTTCTCAGAACTCCACAGGTGGGAACTAGTGCTACAATACGTCCTTGGTTCTCACCACCAACCTGGCATGAATTTATGTTAATTTCTTGCATCTCAGCTTTTCTTCACTGTAACTACTGTTTGCTTCACTTGTTTTAGTTTTCTACATCTTTCATTGTCTTTTCCGTCTATTTTTCACTGCCGCCCCTCCCACCTCTGTTAAGTACAATGCACTTAGTTTTTCACTCTTATTAACATGAGCAAGATGTTTTAATAGTAATCTCTGTCTTGCATATTACTCTGTCTTCCACCTTTAAGCTCTCAGGTTTTCAAATTTTGTCTGATGCAGCCCCCAACAACCAGTCTTTCTTTCTCATCCCATACGGTAAGTCTCCCCTGCTCCCCTGACCTGCAGTTCTGGATGACTTACCCAAAATCTACCCCTTTTCCTAGACCTCTCCAGTCCTTTTGCTTCACCCTTCTTCCTTCCCCTTCAACCCTTCTGCCTGAAGGAACCACTGGCTCCAAAAGCCTGCCAATCACAACAGTCTTTTATGTGTGTGTTCTGCCGCTGCTTGGTGAGTAGATCTTTTATCTATTAATCAATTTAGATGTATCAGTTCTGGCTTTGATGTCTTTTTCATTGGCTGATGTAAGTGGTAGTGAATTTTAAAGAAATCCAAAAGCACCCTTCAGTTTTGTGTATACTATGTGTCTCCTTGCTGAAGGAGAAAGGTGACTGTCAATAATTACATTAAAAGTTTTAACTTTCAATTTTACAGGTGGCCTCATACATACATATTTTAAGTAATCTCTTGAAAAATCATATAAATTTTGATTTCACTAAATTTGCCATGAAATCCACTCAAAATTGTAATGGCATTCAACATTGTTTTTCACTTTATTCTCAAATTAGCACACTTGGTCTGTCAGCTATGATGTATCAATGCCAACATTCATACAGTGCACTTGCAGGTTTTGCATCTTGGTTGGATGACTGGCCTGGAACATTTGTTATACCACAGCACCAACATAATTTCCATTCCCAGTACTTTCATAGCATACAAGAATCCTTTAGCATGTTGTCTAGAATCTGGCTCGAAACTAGTATTGATTGAAGTTTATTTTAAAATGTCAGTTATGTGATGATATCCGTACTTGTGGCCTGAAGATGCTTTCAACCTAGTGCTCCATCTACAGTGAGACAAAAAGGAAGGCAATTTTCACAATTTTGCAGTTTGTTTGCCAGAAGTCTTTACAATAGGCTGAAATACATAAGAATGTACTAAATATTTCAACAAAGATAAAAAAGATTGATTCTTAACAACATTCAACTGTGTACTTTCCTATCAGGTTCAAAGATTGTAGGGTACAGTCTTTCACATAAAACCTGCAGTGACTAAGTCCAGTTTGTTCACTTAAAGTGCCAATAAAACTGTCCACCTATCAGAATAATGAAACCAGCCATATGCATGATATGGCAACACTGTGTGATGCAGAAGTTTGTCAAAGAAATGTTGTCTTCTGCTAGTGCTGTTGTAGTGCTGAATTGGTCTAGTGGTAAACATTACGCAGTGGAGACACGAAGTCACATGTTTGAGTCCACTCCTTCCTTTATTTTCTAAACTGCACTTTATCTATCTGCTAAGAGTATCAGTCTGATGAAGTATCAAAGATAATATGCTTCACTTTCCAAGATACAAGTAATAGCAACACCCTCCAGAAATATTTCTACAAAAGAGCTCATAGCTGCATCAAGATCAGAATTATTTGTGGTCGAGAGTTTCCTTGCCAAACAAAAGCCATTGACCACTGGCTACCTGCTACAGGCCACTGACTGGTTTGTACCAGGTGGCATCTGCTGAAGTCATTGTGACATGGCTCATCTTGGCCATGCTATTACTCTTGCACTGGCAAACATAAAATTGATTAATACTTTATTTTGATTTTCTGCATAAAACAACTTCAGTAAACAGAATGAACACCAAGCAGTAACACATCATGCATAGGTTTTTATGAGTGTATTTATCAATTATCACTTTTCAGTTAAAGTTCTAGCATTTATCTTAAAATCACATATTGGATTTTGTATACATAATCTTATGTATGTTGTTTGAGCAGTACAAAACAGGTTCACAAGTGGAGAAAGCTCTAACACTTCCAACATATTGTTTGCATTGGCTTGAAAGGAAGAGTGAAGGAAGCAAGAACAGCACAAAATATTTCTATCATATGTGGTGTAGTGTAACATATCACAGGACTGGCTAGGGATGTTGAATATATATGGAGAAAAGCAGCAGAAATGGTCACAATTTTGTTTGACCCATGTGAGTGTGTTACAGAGATGATGAAGAAACTGAATTGGTAGACTCTTTAAAGATAGACGTAAACTATCTCAACACAGCCTACATGCAAAGTTTAAAGTAAAGGCTTTAAATTATAACTCTAAACTATATTACAACCCCCTACACATCACTATGTATGGCTGGAGATTACATTAATTAGAGCATGAAAGGAGACTTTTAAAGAATCATTCTTCCCACACACCGTATGTGAATAGAACAGGGGAGAAATCCTAATAACTGGTATTTTGGGATGTACACTGAAGAGCCAAAGAAACTAGTATACCTGCCTAATATCGAGAAGGGCCGCCGTGATCATGCAGAAGTGTAACATGACATGGCATGGACTCGAATCATGTCTGAAATAGTGCTGGAAGGAATTAACTCCATGAATCCTGCAGGCTGTCCATAAATCCATAAGAGTACGAGGGATGGAGATGTCTTCCAAACAGCACATCCAAGGCATCCCAGATATGCTCAATAATGTTCATATCTGGGGAGTTTTGTGACCAGTGTAAACGTTTAAACTCAGAAGAGTGTTCCTGGAGCCACTCTGTAGCAATTCTGGACGTGTGGGCTGTCACATTGTCCTGCTGGAATTGCCCAAGTATGTTATAATGCACAATGGACAGGTGATCAGACAGGATGCATACTAATGTGTCACCCGTCAGAGTGTATGTATAGGTATCAGGGGTCCCATATCACCCCTACTGCGCACACCCCACACCATTACAGAGCCTCCACCAGATTGAACAGTCCCCTGCTGACATGCAGGGCCCATGGATTCGTGAGGGTGTCTTCATACCCGTACACATCCATCAGATCAATACAATTTGAAACGAGACTCGTCCAACCAGGCAACATGTTTCCAGTCATCAACAGTCCAATGTCAGTGTTAACAGGCACAGGCGAGACATAAAGGTTTGTGTCATGCAGTCATCAAGGGTATATGAGTGGCCTTCAGCTCTACAAGCCCATGTCGATGATGTTTCATTGAATGGTTCGCATGCTGACCCTTGCTGATGACCCAGTATTGAAATCTGCAGCAATGTGTGGAAGGGTTGCCCTTCTGTCATGTTGAATGATTCTCTTCAGTTGTCACTGGTCCCATTCTTGCAGGATCTTTTTCCAGCTGTAGCGATGTCAGAGATTTGACATTTTACTGGATTTCTGACATTCACAGTACACTCACGAAATAGTCATACAGGAAAATACTCACTTCAACACTACCTCAGAGATATTGTGTCCCATCGCTTATTCTCCAACTATAGCACCAGATTCAAATTCACTTAAATCTTGATAACCTGTCATTGTAGAAGCAGTAACCGATCTAACAACTGCACCAGACACTTGTTGTCTTACAAGGTGAGTCTGAAAAGTTCAGTGAATGGTTTTAGAAAATAAGAAAACAACAGTTATAAACAAAATACCTTTACTGGCCTTTAAAGTAATCACCATTAGCTACAAGTTACTTCTGGCAACAATTGTAAGGCTGTTGGGAGCTGTCAGCAAATGCATCTTGTGGAATTGCTTGAAGCACCATGGTCATGCATTGTTGATTATCCACTTTATTATAGGAGTTGAGACTTGGGACTACCAATGGGATCCTGAGATCAAGTGGCAGTCAGTGGCATGGTGGGCATCACTTTCCTTTTGTATTTGGCTTCTCTGTTAGAAATGAAACATACACAAGTCCCTGTTTTTGGAAATTCAGCCCTAAGGGGATGAAATAGTGTGGCGCCGATGAAATCGACACCAACATCGATGCATCCATCTTTAAACTAATCTAAGATTATCTTTGGCCTCTTGCGCCACAGCAGTTCTTTGTGAGCCTTGCTTGTGTTTGGGTGAATAAAGGAACTACTGCTAAATGGGGGTTGTTTGGTGTAACTAACCCGAGTCTTGACAGTCTTTATGTTGAGAAATGTTGCTACTTGCCAGTAACTCTGAACCTATTCACAGCAATCTGAATAGTACACATCATGAAGTATGCTTTGCCAAATGTTCTAGCTACAATCACAGATTCTGTGTTAGACACTAAATGATCTTCGCAGCCTTGACAATAGGCACTCTTCAGTGGACCACAGAAACACACATCGAGTGGCTGCAACCGGTCATTTGTATAAGCTGGAAGTCCTAGTAGGCACATCCATTCATTCCTACAAACGTCAATGGACTCCAGAGTGACATGTCACTGGTGATTGTCCATTATAATTAGGACTGGATTTTGTTTGCTTCGGTAAGAATGATTGGTAAAGTGTTGTAAGAACTTCAGAAAATTTTGAGCAGTCATCCACCCTGATTCATGAGCCATTCCAATGGTGCCTGGGGCACCCCATTTTAAAAAAAATTGGATTCATCCTTACCCTGGGAAATACAAGAAAAGGTGGAATGTAAGTCCCAGTAGCACTCGTACCACATAAAGAAGTGACTGTTGCTCCTTGTCAGCAGAAGAAATTTTAAACGCATGGCGGGATTCAATGAGTGAGATCATTTTAGGAGCTATTGTTGACACTGTGGAAAATCCAGTTTCATCTATGTCATGGATATTATGGACTTTGAACAAATACTTCAGTCTATGTTCATTAGATATTACATAAAATTTCACTATGTTTATCAATTGAAGGCCACGAGTCAAGCTACTGGCATTGCCACTGGCTTTCTGACAGTTGTTTGTGGATGTTTCAAAAATACACTGTGAGGTTTATCCAGCAGCTCTCTTTTCTTTATTGAACTATTTTCTCAATCCTAGTTTTTCTGTATGCGAAAATCACAATTTCCCAAAATTTTATTTGCTATCCCAAATACTCTTTTGTCCAAATCCATTACCTATTGCCTCAGCTCTTCTTATTGGTAGTCAGTAAACATGTATTTAAATATGCCTGAGTTTTGAGAATACTCCAAAAACAAATAGAATTTTTATTGATAAATTTAACAATTTCTTTAAATAAACTTTTACTACAACAGCAGACGTCTGACTTCCCTACTGAAGCCACATCTCTGTTTCAAATATTTCCATAGTACTGGCCCTGGCACTTATGTTTCTTTGCTGCTGCATTTCCTCTATCACTTTTCCTGGTATAATTTCATGGCATTACATTAATAAAACTCAAAACATTAATAGATGAAGAGCCAAATATTAGGATTAAAGAAATAAAAAGAAAGAACCTGTAGGCAAAATTCAGTTTCAAAACCAGTTGTTAAATAACAACAGCTGTTAATAAAAAATGGCTTCTCCAGAATATGTTGGGTAACATGACAAACTATCGAACCTCTTGTCATCTTACCATATGCTGCCATTTCAGTTTTGAACTTGATTATTATTAGCCTAGTTTATCGTTGGCTAGGTACACCACACATTGTTCTTTAAATTAAGTGTTGTATTTTGAGATAGTTTATGGAAAAGCATAACCAGCTTACCACAGTTGAGTAACTCTTTATGCTGCAAAGTCCAAAAATTAAAAATGCACATAAAGTAACCACATCTTTGTTGCTCACAAAACAATCAGTCCTGAACTTCCATACAGTGAACTTCGTAACTCATCACTTGAATCTCACAAGGGGAGGCCACAATGTTGGGATATCAGATTTACTTCAAACTATGTACACCTTTAGTAGACCATTAAAACAACATAATGTGCGAGCAGTAAGTGTACCTTACTGCTTACACTTTATGCAATTCTGAGAAAACTGTTGCCGGCCGCTGTGGTCTCGCGGTTCTAGGCGTGCAGTCCGGAACCGTGGGACTGCTACGGTTGCAGGTTCGAATCCTGCCTCGGGCATGGATGTGTGTGATGTCCTTAGGTTAGTTAGGTTTAAGTAGTTCTAAGTTCTAGGGGACTGATAACCACAGCAGTTGAGTCCCATAGTGCTCAGAGCCATTTTTTGAGAAAACTGCAAGTGAAGTTTTACATGTCTGTTATGGAACAGATGTATCTGTGCATAGTTGCTAGGTGTTAGCATTCATGTTGGTCAAATGGTTAGCATTAAAGCTTTGGAAGATGAATATGAGACAATAGTTCGACTCCCACTTACTCTTAGTTTTTAAGTTCATCACTAATCATATTATTTAATTTACATGACATCTGAGAGGTAATATAATTTTTAAAAAAGGCCACATGTATTTGCATGAAGTTTTAGGGAATTTCATGTTATTTGACTACTTATTATTTTTAATTAAATTTAATTACTACAACAAACATATAACTATCGACAAGTAAATGAAGAAATGTATAGTGTTTTCCTGAAAATTATGCCTGTCATGGTTTGCAAAATCCATTATACATGCAGTCTTGTTACTACTTTGCACCTTGATGCTTCGAACTGCTGACACAGAGGCAGGTCCCATTTGGCAGTTAGCCTGCATAGCAGTGAGACATTACTAATGTAGCAAGAAGGAATAGCATAGGTGCAAATTTTTTTTAATATCACAGAAATTACAATTGTATTACAAAAATGAAGGTTCAAGTGGGAGTTGAACCATGACCTCATTAAAGTTTGTGTTACATAGCTGAAACACTAACCATTTGACCACCAAGAACTCTTTATGTCTGGCACCTATGCAGAGATACATCAGGTACATAACAGAAGCGTAAAACTCCTCTTGTTATTTTCTTAGAATTGCCCGAATAGTGCATCTTACTACTTGCATGTTACATTGTTTTAATGGCCTACTGAAGGTGAACAAAGTTAGAAGTAACATTGTAGCCTCCTCTTGTCAGAAACTGCTTGGAGAGGTGCTGCTATCATGAATGCATTGGAGAAATAGCATGCTCATCATCGTAGGCTGAGTTCACAGTAGCACCTACAAGGGTCATCAAGGCACCTTCACCACAGATCACCCAATTACATCGGCTGCCAGGTGTTCATAGTGTATCCAACCTCCTTCATCAGTTTTTGACAGGGTCATGGAGGTGAGGTAAGGTTAGGTTAGGTTGGAATATTTTCTGTTTATGAAGTAGGTTATTTTAACTTCTTAGGGTTGAGTGTATACCACGATAGTCAACTTTTGGCATTGTACTGGCTCAGACGTGGCTAATACACCAGCTGGGCCCTGTTTAGAGTGAGATTTGTTTATATCCATGAGCATTTGCATAGTGGTGCATTGATTACTACAGATCTTGATGGCTCTTTCTTACTGGGAGGTGACTATCAAGTTCACATTCAATGCACAATACAAAAGAACAGAAACACGTGAAATGGAAAGTTTCATGCACGATGTGATGAAACTAGATTCCCAGGAGCTGATAGGAATTCACCTATCAATAATGGCCAGTGCTGTATACATGCAACTCATAGACGAGGCAGCGAGTGACAGACTCATTTGTTGATCCACCGACAGTTACTGTTTTTGACATGGCGACAGGAAAGTGTGTGTGGTTTCTGTCAATAATACTGGTCTTGGAGAGAGAACAGTACATGTATCTGAACTTCTGTTCGAAGTTCCTGTGGACATGATTATCGCAGCACTTCACCCCCATGGCACGGTCCTTAATCATGCTGCAGAGAAATGGACCAGCTTGGAGACATATCCTGTATTCAATGGAGTGCGCAAAATAAGAATTGAACTATGGAAGCACATACAATCTTATGTGAGAATAGGTGGCAGATGATCCATTGTTATATACAATAGTCACCCAAAAACCTGCTCTGGCTGTGGGCAGGAAGGCCATGTCTGAACCGACTGTCTTCAGAAACGTCTTGCATGGCTACCTTGTGACACCCAGCACCCGCCACAGCAGATAACATTGCTGCCTATTATGTACATACAAGTGCTATGGAGCAATATGGGTGATGCCCATGACAGGTCGTTGCCCCTAGAGTCTGCGAGTATCACCCCAGATCCCATGTCGCTAATGGCACAAATGACCTTGTCACACCATCAGCCAGACATCCAGAACAGTGGTGGAGCCACGGTCCTACCATGCTCCAGCCAAACATGTCTTCAGATATGGAAGAGGATCACACTGAACAGCATCCCTCAGCATATGTGGAGGCTCCACCATGAAAACAGCAGTCGAAGAAGTGAAAGAAGAGGCAGGTGTCCATAGAAGTTGAGCACCACAACCGATGCGATGAACAAGACAGTGGGAACTATCATGATTCACTTCCACTGACTGGCCAGGATGATGTCACACCCACAACATCTGTATTACAGAATGTAGACAAGCTGCCACATCAAAAAGACGTGATGGATATAATTAGCCCACAGTATGATGTCCCACCTGCAGATGAATGCCCATCAACAGCAAGAATCCTCACCAATGCATTAGGAGATTGAGCACAAGAAATGGACAAAACTGATGAGATGCAGGAGGTTGATGTTAAGTTACTGGCTTCCATTAACAAGTTGGGAGGAAACCTGGTCCATGGCAGCCAATGAGGTCCAGGAAGAATGCTCCATAGACAGCTGATTCATAGGTGCGTGACTTCCTAGCAGTGCACAACCAATAAGATGTCACACATGTACTGTATTTGTACTGTTAACACCAATGGTATTCACATTACAGTAAAGATCCAAATTAATTGTTGTAACTGCGACCGGAACAGTCATGGGGTTGACGTGATGGAAGCAAGGCAGGACCCACGGAGTGCCCCGTGAATCACAACACAAGCAGGAGAAAACAGACACGACCAACGAAAGACCTTATGACAGTAACAAGATCAAAACAACAGAGTCACAAGAGAACCTAACTAGACAACCATGTCCACTCGTAAGTAGAACATGAAAGTAAATATGAAGTCTAAGGTGAGGCGATATGTCCAGAGACGTACGCAAGATTAGACTGACTGGCTGAGCAAGAGACAGGCGCTTAAATACCTGATTGGGGGGCACCGCTATTGGCCGATGGACCACATGTTCCACTGTGGTGCCCTCATACTAAATGTGGGCCAGGAGGCGTGCAACACTACGGCTTACAGTGTGATGGTGCAGAGACCTCAAGGGTTCTTTACATCTATATTGTCTGGTGCAGATTCAAATTCCACGCCGCACAGTACCAGATCCCTCTCACCTGAAACTTGCGCATAGGGGCAGAAACACCTTGGACAGTGTTGAGGTGGGAGGCAGTGGGAAGAAGAGCCGGGCTCGTCGACTGCCATTGGTGGGGAGGAAAGGACGCCTGAGGTATCCATGATGGCTGACCCAGAGTCCAGGGTGGGAGAGGGAGCTGCTGATCCACCAAGGGGTGGGGAGGGCTGGCGGCAGGCCCCTGGGGAGATGGCTACTGGGGCCAGGGGTGGCGACTCGAGGACCACGTCCATACTCGAAGGAAGGAGGGGATGAGGCGGCAGCGCGAGTCCTGTGGGGGCACACAGGTGGAGCTGATTGTGATGGCAGTGCTCCAACCCTTTCAACGTCTGCACCGACATCACACACCACCCATGGGCTGCAACGGTTGTGGCGGGCGTCCAACCTGCCTCAAACCCATGCTCGCAGGCCCACATAGCCATGCTGGGGGCATAACACTGCGAGGGCCGGGAGTGGGGGCAGGAGGGGTAAGGCATCAGCAAATGGAGCAGGGTCCGTGGCTGTCGCCCATGAAGGAGCTCTGCCGGACTGCATCCGTCAATTGGCGTAGTGCGATAGGTGCTAAAAAACAGGATGAGGGCTGACGTGGTGGGAGATGTGTTGACTGCCTTTGTCAACTGTTGTTTAAAAGTGTGGACAAGCCTCTCCCCCACGCCATTTGACTAACGGTGAAAGGGGGCTATGGATATGTTTGATACCGTTGGCCTGCCAGAAGTCATGGAAGGAGGATGCCGTGAATTGGGGGCCATTATCAGAGACCAACGTGCGTGGCAGGCCCCCAGTGGCGAGAACCTGGGCCAGGGCCATGAGTGTAGCCTCTGTGGTGGTGGACGCCATGCAGACGACATATGGGTATTTGGAGTAGGCATCAACGATAAGTAACCAAATGGACCCCAAAAATGGGCCACAAAATCAATATGGATGCGATCCCACGGCTGGCGAGGCACAGGCCAGGGTGCAAACGACTGAGGGGGCTTGCCTGGTAACATGCACACACAGTGCACCCACGGACCAGGCGGTCAATATCGCCATCGATGTCGGGCCAATACACATTCATATGGGACATACCTCAGTGCCCGTGGCGTAACAAACTGAGCACCCGAAGCTGAAAATCCAGATGGATGACCACCCGATGGGCATCCGACACCGTGCCAACAGAAGGACATCGTCAACCACAGAGAGCCTGTGGGACAGGTGGTGCCAGGGGCTAAAATTGGACTGCATCCGATTACTAACATAAGAGGACCACCCATGGACCATGTAGTGGAGAACCTGCCACAAGATAGGGTCGCGGCAGGTAGCTGCGGTGATATGAGCAGCCGTGAGAGGCAGACCGTCCAGTGCATCCCGACGGGCAGAATCAATTTGAAAGCAGAGGACCTCCTGTTGGTCAAAGGCATGATCAGGGCCTGCTGGGAGACGTGACAAAGCGTCTGTGTTAGCATGGTGGGCGGTGGGCTTATACTGGATGGTGTAAGCGTAATTTCGTAAAAACAATGGCCAGCGCTGGAGACATTGAGCCGTCTGCTCCGGAAGGTGAGAGTGGGGTCCGAAAGGCATAACCAAGATAGGTGTGAAATTTTTGGACGGCGAAAACGATCGCCAGGGCCTCCTTTTCGATCTGGGAGTAGTTCCATTGTGCTGGGGTCAACGTCTTAGAGGCATAAACGATGGGCTGTTCGGATCCATCAGAATCACAATGTGAGAAGACGACCCCAATGCCACATGCCGACACATCAGCCGCCAGCCGCCACAACCAAGGGGCCGTCCAGAGAGAAGGGAGTAAGGCAAGGGGTTGACTGCAGCATCGCCTTTAAATTGAGAAAAGCCTGGTCACAGGCAGGAGTCCAATCAAAAGGATACCTCTTTGCGACGCAAGTGATTGAGGGGTTGAGCGTGGGGCAAGAACTTTAAGTAATAAGTAACCTTGCCCAAAAACACCTGGAGCTCAGATAAGTCCTTGGGACGAGGAAGGGCCTCAATGGCCGCGACATTACGTCCTGAAGGGCGAATTCCATCTTTGCTAAGGCAGTGGCCTAAGTATTCCACTTCCAGTTGAAAAAAAAACAACACTTGTCCAGCCAACAGCGCAAACCCGCTGATTGCAGAGGTTGAAATAAGGCGCTGAGATTGTGCAAATGTTCCTGGCAGGATCTCCCGGTGACCAAGATGTCATCCAGATAATTCATGCAGGCGAGGATAGGCTGTGTAAGCTGCTCCAGGAACCGCTGGAAAATATCCGGCGCCATAGAGACACCAAAGGGAAGGCGCTTGTACTTGTACAGTCCAAAAGGCGTATTGATAACCATGATGTTCTGAGATTCAGCATCCAATGGTAACTGGTGGTATGCCTCAGCCAGCTCCATCTTTGAAAAATACTCTCCCCCAACAAGCTTGGCAAGAAGGTCTTCATGTCGGGGAGTGGGGTAAGTGTCAACGAGGGACTGAGCATTGACAGTAGTGCCAAAGTCCCCACACAGCCGAAGGGAGCCATTAGGTTTCCGTATGACCACCAATGGTGTCACCCAGGCACTGTAAGTCACAGGCTCCAGAATGCCAGCAGCCTGGAGCCAATCAAGTTCCTGCTTGACTGCCGGCCGTAAGGCCACCGGAAGGAGCCGGGCCCAGAAAAAGCGAGGCTGCGCATCCAGCCGCATGGTGATGTGTGACTGAAAACCAGAAGCACATCTGAGATACTTTGCAAACAACGACGCAAAATCGGAGCACATGTCGTCCAAGTCCTGAAAAGGAATAGCCGTGGAAACGACCTTAACTTCGTCTGAAATTGAAAAGCCAAACAATTGGAACGCATCCAGGCCAAAAATATTGGAAGCAGACGGATGGTCGACGACAAAGAGGGTAAGGAGCTGGGGAACACACTTGTATGTCGCCTGGACGACGAACTGACCACGAAGGGGAATGGAACCATCTCCGTAGGCGACCAAACGGCGAGAGGGAGGTGACAACTCAGGAGAGCCCATCCAGGTACATGTCGCCATATTAATCAGGGAGACGGTTGCCCCAGTGTTGACCTGGAAACTGACATCCTCAGTGAAAAGGCAGAGCGTGAGGAAAAGCTTCTCTGCCGACAGATCATCCTGAGGAATGACCGAATGCAGAGCATGGATGGTATCTTGAGGCCCAGGAGGGGCAAGACTGGAGTGAGTCGAATGACTACGACAAACCGATCGGATGTGGCCCTCCTTGTTATACAGCATGCAGGTTTTCCAGCGGTGGGGACAATCAGCTCGAGAATGTGTAGTAAAGCACTGTGGGCAAGATGGAAGTTGGCCGCGCAATCGGCGACGAGGGGCGACCGGTGGCGCCGATGCCATACAGACATTGGACAATGAGGAGTCCCAACGGCGCTGGCCTCTGTCGGCTGAGCCACGTCGACATCGTGAGGGCGGAACCCGCCGTGACGCCTCTGCACCGCCACCCGCGGCTGCGCCGTAAGACGCTCGTTAGCAGCTTGAGCAATTTCAAAGGAGTGGGCAATGTGGAGGATCTCTTCCAAGGAGGGGTTATCGAGTTTCAACGCCGCTGTACAGACCTCAGGATCGGGAGCCAGCTGAACCACCACATCCCGGATCAGGAAGTCCACATACAAAGCCCTACACTGCTGATTGGTGCACATAAAATCGCATCAACGGCGGAGAGCCTGCAAGTCCGTGATCCAGGAATGATACGATTGACCAGGTTATTTATGGTATTGGTGGAACTCCAGCCGAGAGGCGACCACATGAGAGCGTTGGGAATAATAGTTTGTTAGCAAAAGGCAAATCTCCTGGAAAGAGAGAGCCACAGGATTGGACAACGGTGCCACCTTGCGGAGAAAAAAGAACGAGCCTGGGGAGGCCCAAGACAAAAACAATGACCGCTGCAAGAAGTCGTCTGTGACTTGAAAAGTCGTGAAATGATGTTTCAGTCGATGTAAGAACGTCTTCCAGTCTTCGTTAGCGTCATTAAATGTTGGGAACGACGGCGGACGTGGGAATGCATCAGACACGTGAGGACTCGGAAGCTGTTGCAGTAATGTGTCCCGGGCATGACTTCGTCCATTAGCAATCGCAGTGACTGCTGTAAGATGTCTAACTGGAGCTGCTGCTGCTGCTGTTGCTCCACCGTTTACCTCGTCGCCAAAATGTTGTAACTGCAACCGGAACAGTCGCGGGGTTGAAGTGATAGAAGCGCGGCAGGACCCACAGAGCAGCCCGCGAACCACAACACAAAAAGAAGAGGACAGACACGACCAACGAAGGACCTTATGACAATAACAAGATCGAAACAACAGAGTCACAAGAGAATCTAACTAGACAACCACGTCCACTCGTAAACAGAACACGAAAGTAAATACGCAGTCTAAGACGAGGCAATATGTCCAGAGACGTATGCAAGATTAGACTGACTGGCTGAGCGAGAGGCAGGCGCTTAAATACATGATCGGGGCGCCGCTATTGGCCGCTGGGACCACGTGTTCCACTGTGGCGCCCTCACACTAAATGTGGGCCAGGAGGCACGGGCCGCCACAACTTTGGGCACGATGGTGCAGAAACCTCTAGGAGTCTTCAACGTCCATATCATCTGGCGCGGATTCAAATTCCGCGGTGCGCGGTACCAGACAAATGCTACAAGATATCCTGCAGGCAGCAGACATCGACATAGTTATTATGCAGGAGGTACAAAACGATGCTCCAGTTGAGTTTTATGGTTATGACGTCTATCGTTTAAGAGGTTACGATGGTAGAAGTCGCACAGCCATACTGTTACGAGAAGGAACAGTGGCGGGAGGTGTGAAATACTTACCATCGCTCTGTGGTGTTGCCCTGAGTGTAGGGGATGTCCGCTTAGTGAATGTTTATGCACCATCTGGCTCGACAAAGAGACATGAACACACAACTGTTTGCGCAGAGGAAGTGTCACAGCTATTTTGAGGACGTCAGGAGAATTACATTGTTGGCAGCCACTTCAACTGTGTTCTGCAGCCCAAGGACCAATGACCACACTTCATCTCTTGCCTGGCATTACAGACGCTTGTCCAGGATCTTGCACTGCATGACACCTGGGAAATGATGCATAGTGACAGTCACCGATATATGTATTTTACAAGCCACTCAGTCAGTCGACTAGACAGTGTGTATGAGTCACATGGGATACCCAAGGTGAAGATTGACACCTAGTTGTGGCCTGCTGCCTTACAGGTCACCACGCTTACATCTGCACCATTGCTCTACCACGACAAAAGACATGGCACAGTAGGGACCCTTAAAAGTTAAACGTTACCCACCTGTAGAATGGGAACTGTTCACACATAGCATCAATGTCAATGGCATCAACGTTCGTATGACTGAATGCTTAAATGGTTGCTAGACAATGTCGAATCAGCTTTATGCAAAATTTTCACATGATATGGCCAAGATAAGACACGCTGGCAACGAGTGACTTAAAAACTTTTTTTCACAGCCGTACGTGAGTTGGCGACACAACCACCATCTGCTGATTGTTAGCAGGCTGTCCAATGTGTCAAAGCAGAATTGCTCCATCTTACTGCAGTGAATATGGAAGGAGTTAGAGTACGTGCAGGGATGCTTGATGGATTATGTAACAAATGGTTGTCATTACACTATATAGTGAGAGGAAGAATGCATCATCAACATATACTTATACGGGATGTCGAAATGACCGATGAATAGCAGCCCGTGTTACAGAACGATGATGCACGTGCTTTCACTCACCTCTATTGCAGTTTATATGTGGAGGACCATTTATATGTGGAGGACCAGCTGGACAAAGCAGGATTGGCAGACATGCTTCGTGAAATGGCAGCAGATGAGCATCAAACTGAAGTGGACGGCCTTATGGCTGAAATCTCCATAGATGATCTTGACGCAGCGCTAAATTGTGGCGCATTAAACAAATCCCCTTGGCTGTATGGGCTCCCTCTTGAGTTCTACTGCACCTTTGCACATCTGATGGGACCAACGTGGATATAGATGTACAACAAACTCCTTAACACCAACCTTACACGTCCCAAACGAGTTCACAGAGGGTATCATGATACCCAACCCAAAACCAAGTCCGGGTTGCCACAAGTTTCCCCAAGTGAAATTCCCTGATATTTCCCTAATTTCCAGAGAGGTTTAGGCATATTTCCCTGACAAATTTAGAAATCTCAAGGGTAAGTAAAGACATAAATGGACAAAAAACCGTGTGAGCAAAGTACTAACATCAACATCTTTTGTACTACAATGTTTTTAGGTGGAGAAAGCAAGCCAAACTGTATATGTATTTTATTAAGACCACTGATATTTTTTTATTTCAATAAAGCAAAACACATTTGGTGACAAAAAAATACGCATTTTGTTGGAGTTGCAAGACAGATTTAAAATACCTTCACTGCTTTCAGAAATAACCTCAGAAAAAACCTCAGAAAAGAAATGTTATGATGTAAAGCCAAGTACCGGTATGCCAGTAGGGAACGACAGAGAAGAGATGGCTGTGAGAAGACGTCAGCCAATTGCATGCTGACCGACCCCTCTCCAGGATGACAACAGCGACAGCAGCGACGCCTATGTGAAGAGGACATATAGCAGCTTCAAGACTAGCAACCTGGATAGAAGCATCAACTCTAATCACTTGCTTGTACTGTCGACGTACAGATGTCGACGTGGCCCACATATATTTTATAGAATATTGACAAAAAATGTCATTGAAGTACATTATAAAAAATGTACACATACACACCATTTAATATTTTATTTCCAGATATTCTTTAACACTATAAGGGCAAATATTGACCAGATGTCTTTTTAATTTTCTTTTAAACAGACACATACCTTCTATCATCTTTACACATTTTCGTAAAATATTGTACAGTATGTGCCCAGCATTTACAGGTTCTTTATCTGTTAATTTTAGCCTGCTTCCTTATATATGATAGTCATTTTTTATTCTTGTATTATGTTCATGATATTCTCCATTTAGCAATGAAGTGCAGTTAGTTTTTAAGTAGATAATTGTTTCATATATACAAGGTGTGACATAGTAATGAGACTGATGTTCTTTTTATATACTGATCTTAACATGTTTACTAAATTAACATTTCTGGCTGTCAATTTCCTAATGTCTATGTTTAGATCCCCAAAGATTAAAATTTTGTATTTAGTATATTTTTGTATACTGATCACAAGTTTTTCTAAACGTTCTATAAATTGTTCTACATTACTTTCAGGAGTGTGATATAAAGACACAGTTATGAGCTGTATACTAGGTATAATAAAAGCAGCTGCTTCAAAAACACCTTTAATGCATAGGTCACTAACTTCAAGAACCCCCATAGGATTCACTGGGTCTGCAGAAGTATGTAGCTAATCTGAAACCTGATGGTACATACAGTTTTATATCCTCTTCCTTTAACCAATGTTCGTTTATACATAAAATCATTCTTTTGTTACTTTTTAATAGTATACCAAGCTCATCAGCTTTATTTTTCAGAGACCTGACATTTAAGTGCAGAAATAAGATAGAGTTACTCTCACAGGAGGGGAGGAGTACAGTATTATGGGGCAATGGAGAACATTTAATTGTTTTTTCAGCCCTGGAATCTATGTTAGGTGGCGGTTGGACTTCCTTGGGATAAACCATAAAAAATCTTCATTTCTCTTTGGTAATTTTTTGGGTCTGTTTGAAACACGGTTGGAAGTTTGTTTCACTTTACTGTCTACAAGTTTTTTAGGAACATGTTTTCCCAAATCATTTGCTCCTACAGCAGTAACACAATCTCCCTCACCAGCAGTAGCAGCACACACTACTTCACCAGCAATAGCAGAAGAAACACCATCAGCAACAGCAGAAGCAACTCCTCCAGCAGTAGAACCAGTTCCTATAGCAGCAGCACCATCTCCCACACCAGCAGTAGCAGAACCAACTCCTTTCCAGTAATAGCAGAAACAACTCCTCCACCAGCAGCACCTAAACCAACTTCACCAATAGCAGAAACAGTACCAGCTCCTCCTCCATCACCTTCAAGAGTAGCAGAAAAGAATAGACCAGTCACAGTAAGTAAAGTATCATCTTTGTCTCATGATGCAAGATGTGGCAACCCTGCAGGCTTGCGGAGGCACAATATCTTTGACCTTGGTCTATAAGCTGCTTCTAGTCCAAGTGGCACATCGATGCAACTGCTCAGTCGTGAGTTGTGCTGTAATAAGTTAGCACATGTTTGTGTCTCTCGTCACAGAAATGGAACCGCATAAAATTGTGCAACGGTATGCCATTTCTTTTTGCGTTAAATTGGGTGAAAACGTGACAACAACTTATGGTAAGCTTCAGAAGGTTTTTGGAGAGGAGATTATGTCAACAGCTCAAATTTTTCATTGGCATAAAATGTTTAGTGAAGACAGAAAGAATGTTGAAGATGAATACCGCAGTGGATGACCTTCAACCTCATGGACGGATGTCAACTTGACCAGGGTGTGTGAACTCGTATGATCTGCTCGAAGATTATCCGTGAAAATGATTGCAGAAGGACTGAACATCAATCGAGAAATGGTTTGTCTAATAATATCTGAAGATCTTGGTATGAGAAAGATTTGTGCAAAAATGGTCTCCAAAAATCTCTCACCACACCAGTGAGAAACACAGAGAAATGTGGCAGCCGATCAATCCAGAATTGTTGAGCTGCGTTATCACTGGTGATGAAAGTTGGTTTTTCCAGTACAATCCAGAGACATAACGCCAAAGTTCGCAATGGTTCTCAAAGGGATCACCCAGACCAAAAAAAGCTGGCATGTCAAAGTCAAAAGTGAAATGCATGCTCGTGTGCTTCTTTGATTCCAAGGGATTTGATCATAAAGAGTGGGTGCCTCCTGGACAAACAGTTAACCAATATTACTACAAAGAAAGTTTAGAAAGACTTCGTAAAAGAGGTATTCGTGTCCATGCCAACATTGCTGATAATTGGATTCTGCATCACGATAACGTGCCATCGCATACTGCTCTGTTAGTACAGCAATATTTAACATCAAAACAAATTTCAGTACTACCACAGCCACCTTATTGACCAGATATCGCTCCGTGCGACTTTTTTCTATTTCCAAGAGTAAAAACGGCGGTCAAGGGACACTGTTTTCAAACAACACAAGTTGTCCAAAAAGCTGTGATGAGGGTCTTGGAGTATCTTACAGAAGATGAGTTCAAGAAATGTTACCATCAATGGCAGAAGCACTGGAAAAAGTGTGTGCAATCAGAAGGGAACTACTTTGCAAAGGAAACAACACTAAACTTGACTAAAACGGTAAGTAACTTTTTTTCATGTCAGTCTCATTACTTTATTGTTGCACCTCGTATATATTGACGCTGCTGTTAAAATTTTTAGCTTCCTGAATTTATTTCTGCAGGGTTCTCCAGGTGATACTTTTACAATGCATCGCATGACACTCTTTTGTAATCTTAATACCCTTTGTGTGTGCACATCTGCAGCATTTACCCATTCCAGGATGACATATGAGAGGTGTGAATGGACTGGTCCATAGTACATCGATTGTAGAGTGTGTCTGTGTACTAACTTTGACTTTTTTCTCATCAGAAATATGCTGGAACCTATTTTGCTGCACATGTTATTTATGTGATTATTCCATGTCCTATACCTATCCACTGTTGCACTCAGAAATTTATAGCTGTCTGTCTCCATTAGTTCTAGATCTCCAAGCCTGACTGTGATGTCCAGAGTGTGTTGTTTGTTTGCATGTATCTTTATATATGTTGTTTTGGTTCCATTTATAAAAAGATGGTTTTCCCTGAAATAATTGTTTCCACTTTTCATATTTAGTGAAGCCTTCTCTTGCAGGTCATTTGTTGTAGAACTGGTAACAACAATTGAAGTGTCATCTGCATACATTACTACACTATCGGATACTGATTTGGTCATATCACTGACATACAAACTGAAAAATAGTGGAGCAAGGACGAATCCTTGGGGAACTCCATATTTAACAATTTCATAATTTGAGAAGACACTTGTAATATTATTTTTCACTTTTTGCTTTATTTATAGATGCTGATTTGTATTTTACAAAAACGATTTAATAATGTCTACTGCTTTCCCTCTCATACCATAAAGATGAAGCTTTTCTAATAGGAAGTCCTGACGTACACAATCAAATGCTTTAGATAGGTCCAGGAATATGTCACAGACTTTCTTCTGTTCATCAAGTGCTTTAGTTACCAGTGTTACGAATCCAGCTATTGCTGTTTTGGTAGATTTAGCCTTTCTGAATCAATGTTGTTCATATGTTTAGAATATTGCATGTGTGTATAAAATTTAATCTTCTATCTTTTATTATGGTTTATACCATTTTAGAGAATACAGATGTAATAGTTATAGGTCTGTAGTTTTCTGGGTCTCTTTGCAGCCTCCTTTATCTGTAGGGATTACTTTACTCTTTTTCAGGCAAATTGGAAATATGCCTTTTTCTATAGTTAAGTTTATTAGACAGGATAATGGCTTTACTACCCATTGTGAACAGCATTTAATTAGTTTAGTGGGGATACCATCAAGTCCCTCAGTGTTTTTTGTTTTTAGACTATGTATTATTTTTACAATTTCTGATTCATTAGTTGGGGACAGGAATAAGCATTTTGTCTCACATGGAATTTTTATTGTATTTATTTTGGAAACATTATTTTGAGTTATTAATTTGTCCACAACTTCAATATAGTGTTTGTTTAAAGTATTGCTGACATTTCGTGCATCCCTCGGTTCCCTCCCATTTACCTCAAGTGTTATGTTATCAGTGTTTTCCACGCCTACACCTTTCCTCTTTTCATTTATGAGAGACCATATGGTCTTAGGGATATTTGTTGATGTTGCTACCTTGTTTTCATAATATGTCGAATTAGTCTCTTTTATCAGTTTGGTGTATGTTGGCCTTAACTGACACTTTTCATACATGCTTTTCACCTCTCCCCTCTCCCTTTTTATCTCTACTGTCGCCCAATTTTTATTGTGCTTCTTGTTTTTTCTCTTCATACTGATGGACATGCAACATCTATGTAATGGTCTAATGTTTTGTAGAATGATTCCCATCCTTTATTTAGGTTTTCTGTTAAGTATACTTCACTAAAGTCTTCGCTTTCCGATAGCCTTTGTAGCCTATCTATGTTTGTTTGCTTTGTTTGTCTAAACTCATTAAATATTTTTTCTGGCTTTCCTATGTTGCCTTCTAATTCCACTACTACCCCATAGTGGTCTGCAATGGTCGTGTTTCTGCCTGCTCTGTTGTACATTAGTGTTGTACATTAGTTATCACATGATCTATTAATGTTTCTGTATTTTTACAGTATCTCGTGGGACTGTCTACTGCTAAATAAAGCTTTAATCAGATCTTGAAAACTCTTTGTATAACAGTTGTCCTTTAGTGTGTTAATATTTAGGTCACCAGCTACAATTATATAGGAGAATTCCCTGCTACCCTTATCCAACAGTACTTCTGACTCTTTTAGAAATCCATTTATCTGACTGTTTGGTGATCTGTAGATACCTATTATCACACATTTCTCCCCATAATATGTTGTCTGCATTGCTGCAGCTTCAAACAGCATTTCTGTACAGTTGTCTACTGACCATGGAATGGTACCCTCTGTTTTACTGTATACATTGCCTGCCACCCCTCCGCCCTTGTGTTCAGATCTGCAGAAATTTGGAACTCTTTTATAGTCTTGTATGTTGGAAACATTAATTTCATTTCCTTTCAGCCCATGTTCTGACATAATAAATATATGTGGTCAGTGATGAATACAGCCACTTTCCCCTGGGAGGGGGAAGGGGAGATATATAGCTTGATTTGGGGGGGGGGGGGGGGGGAAGGACAAAATTATAGGCTTAAAATTTAAGTGATAGCGTTCTAAAGCCGTAGAAGTGCTATTAATATTTAAAATTTTTCATGAATAGCAAATATATAATGAAATAATATTTAGGTTAAGTGCTAAGCTGTTTGGCTAAGCCTCAGATAATTATATTAAATAATAAAATAATTTTATTGCATGCAGAAAAACTCACATTTACATCAAACTAATACGTCGAGGCTTTTTTACAGAATATCTCTTGATGACGTCATCAATAAAACTTTCTGTTGGCTCGTCGTCCCCTTCAGTTGAAATCCTCACACAAGCTTGGAGCGTTTCCTGACCCATCCTATTCCTTACATTTGTCATCACCCTGTTCATTGTACTAAATGACCTTTCCACACTGCAAGTCGAAACGGTAATGCACAGTACATATTCAGTGAGTGTCCGTAGTGCTTCATAGTTGATGTGGGCTCTCAGAATGAAAGAAGCAAAGTCAGAAGACGTATCGTCTAATTTATTACTAACAACGTACCTAACAGAATGCAAGTCTGCAATAACAACGTCGACGTTTGTAAGTCCCAAAATCAAGCACAGTTCTTGACATCATTATCAATAAACTCTAGAAATATTTTAAAACTTTCAAATATGCATTTAGTTCTCATCAAACCGTTGCTCGATTTCATCAATCATACTTTTAACCAATTTCCTTGAGCTTTTCATAGCTTGAATCTGCTCCTCTACGTTCGTGAATAGCACACCTTTAACTTCTGTTGCGTCCTCCTGCAGTTTT
Organism: Schistocerca nitens; assembly: GCF_023898315.1. Classification (NCBI taxonomy): domain Eukaryota; kingdom Metazoa; phylum Arthropoda; class Insecta; order Orthoptera; family Acrididae; genus Schistocerca; species Schistocerca nitens. The sequence continues at coordinate 707,840,810 of NC_064614.1, read as the reverse complement.
TTTTAATTTTATTAAGAGTTTCATTTTCTGCACTATGCCCATCACAGTCACAAAGACAGTCGATCTGTCTTAAATGTTTCAGAGTTCCAGAAACAAGTAGAGGGATTTGCGAAATTTTAAGTGATTTTCTCTGCAAAACTTTACATAAGTTTGAGACTACATTTAACGTATCGTCTAAAATCACTAAACCTACAATGAAATTGGAATTCATCATTTCTAACAAGATTCCTCCAGCTAAACTTGTTAAATCTGCACCGTCATTGCATATATGTTCACATGCCATTATAACGGACTTGTAGGTTAGGAAAATAGCATGAATAATGCGACAGGCACTTAACCATCAGGAGTCAATAGCTTCGGGTATTTTTAAAACAGGTTGCTCTAAGGCACACTGAATTTCATGCAAAACATTTTTTCGTTTGGAAGAACCATGAAAAAGTTTGTAAATGTCTTTAACAACATATAATGCGCGTTTTATAATGGGGTGTTTATTCCTAGAGTTGTTCGCAGCAATTGACAAAACGTGCTCTACAGTGAATGTATGGCAGCTTATGGCCCTTCCTCTCTGACAACTGAGTGCGGACTCCTGAGATAGAACCACTAGAATTAGCAGCACCGTCGAAAGAACAAGATAATAATCTGTTGTAAGAAAGTTTTCTTTTCTTTAGTTCAGTATCAATTGCTGTAAATATGGATTCAGCTGAAGTGCTTTTCAACTCAATGAGACATAAAAACCTTTCCTTCACTTCAAACGATGGAGACGGTGCAACATATCTAACTAGTAACTACTAAAGACAGTTCACTTTGGTTGGAAACATTTGTAGATTCGTCTGCCAGTAATGAAAAATATTTGTCATGGATAAGTGTTTCATCTTGAAAGTCTAAAGACTATCCCAAACAAGTCAACAATTCTGATGCAGTATAGCTACTAAGATATATGGACCTTTCACTCTGTAATTTTAACCACTTTTCAAGATTAATGTCGCTTTTCAGTACTACCTTACGAATTAGAGGTTCATATTTTGTTACTCCCCTTACTAAGGGAATACAGACTTAGAATTAACGATAACAATGCTTGGCAGTTTAAAGCTTTTTCATTTTCATTTTGTTTAAATATCTGTGTATGAATTGGAGCGTTTAATCCCTGTAATCTACTATTTTCAAGTGCAACGGCTCTTGTATGTTTTTCTGAGTTGGCGTGCTTTTCTAGTTTTCCCGTGCTTCCGGTAGCTTTTCTAAATATAGTAAAAGGTACAGAAATTAACACTCCTTCTGTTTTCTGTAGAGCTTCGATATCGTTTTTTAAATGCTTTTCACACAATTTGCAGAAAGCCCCACCCCACTCATGTCAAAGTACAACCAATTGTACATAGACTCCCATTTTTGCTGATACTTCATCTCATGTTCAATACTTTGTTTAGATTTTCAATTTACGGATGGGTCAGAAATAGTACATTTATCGTTTGGAAACTGTGGAAGGGAAACTGAAGACTTGGTAGACCTATACAATTCATCGTCACAGTCACTAGCACTTCTTTCAGAAGACTTACACTCGTCTTTGTCTTTTGCAATACACTGTCTTTTATTAGGAAAGAAAAAGTTAAAGTTTGTTGTTTCGACATTGTATTTCGGCACTAACACTTCTTTTTATGTTATAAACGGGCGAAGACTGCATGTAGTACACTAAATAATCACATCACACTTCCATAGTAACCTGTCGACTGACTGTTACAACCTTACAACAGTTTCAACATTGCATTGAGTTTTTATACAACAATGAAAGCTTAGATTATACTCGTAGTGCAGCATTGTCAAACGTCCCACCCATGGTGGAATGTACCGCTTCTTTAGGCAAAAATTGTGTATCCCCATTGACACTGCGAAAATCATTGTCATGTGCACACAAATATTTGGTTTGAGCTTTGGACTCATCGATTAGGAAAAATCTATATGGCCATTAAATCTTGGAAATATTCCCAGTAATGCAATAAAAAAATTAAAACAAGCTTTTATAATGTCAGATGCTACTTCCAATTCCCTAGCAATACCCAGGGACATGTTTTGCGACATCAGGTTTATTCTAAGGGCAAATAAAGTATAGATATGAGTGGCGGATAAGATCGCAGCTAGGGTGGGCTGCGTAGCTGAGGGATTAGCTTACGCGTTAGGCCGATTGGAGGTGCGGTGAGGGAAGATATGAAAGAGGAAAGGCTGACTTATTCCACAATCGGCGTGCCAACACATCTTGCAACGCTTAGCTTTACCGCACACTTACTATACAGCAACTGCTAATTTGTTGGTGTTGGCAATAATAATAATAATAATAATAATAATAATAATAACAGAACAATCGATGCTAAGTGTTCCAAACTGAACCGGTAAGTAAGGAAACCAAACTATAGGGACCCAGCCGCTACCTATTGTGTTACACATTCATTTTGCTTGTGAAAACTGCATGTCATCACGACTTCTCCACAGTTGACTCCAAACTTCGATAGCAACAGCAGCTGGCGTAGTTTAAATTTTGTCACAACGGTACAAGTTAACAGACCACGACTCACGCCCCATCCTCACAGTTTCACTTCCGCCAGTACCACGTCTCCTACTTCCCAAACTCCAAAGAAGCTCTCCTGCGAACCATGCAGTACCAGCACTCCTGGAAGAAAGGATATTGCGGAGACATGGCTTAGCCTTTGCAACTTAAGTTTTATTTTGCTTTGTTTTTACCTTTCGTTTATGTTTTATTGCTGCAGTATTATTTTTCATTAGCAGGCTAAAGTGAAGTCCTTTGTTAGCGTATCAGTTCTTACCAGTCAGAACCACACAAATTTTACTGAAAACTAAAACAATTGAAAGTCCCAGATTTCTAAAAAATTCCCGAATTTCCCAGTCGTCCTCAGGCGTATACACCCTGTAATAAGGAATTTATAAGGTGAGGAAGAGTTAAGTAAACCAACACTATGGGGGACTGTCAATAAAATGATGGTTCCACTATCTTTGTTATTGTCGGTTATTGCCCACCATGAAATGTCTATTATTCTACAGATATTGTTTGAGTTTTCTTTCAGGAAATACGTGAGTACATAGTGTACAAACAGTCAGTGACGGCCACAATTTCTTCTTATCGTACATATTTTATAATATATAAACTACTTCTGAAGTGCCAAAATATACTAGAATAAATTAAATGTCTATAAAATGTCGCACTCAGAGTGTACACTTGGACAAGACAAAATAAATCCCGGATTCCAAGTTAAAATTACATTTTCTCCTGGGTGAAAATACACTTTTTCTGTGTTAAGTGACACTAAACCAAACTCGGTAACAAACATGTTTTGGAAAGACCTTTGATATGTGGCAACAAGTGTGCTGCATATTTTCGTATTACAAAAGTTTGTTGTTGTTGTGGTCTTCAGTCCTGAGGCTGGTTTGATGCAGCTCTCCATGCTACTCCATGCTACTCATTAGTTACGTGATCTACCCACCTTATCTTCAGCATTCTTCTGTAGCACCACATTTCGAAAGCTTCTATTCTCGTCTTGTCCAAACTGGTTATCGTCCATGTTTCACTTCCATACATGGCTACACTCCATACAAATACTTTCAGAAACGACTTCCTGACCATTAAATCTATACTCGATGTTAACAAATTTCTCTTCTTCAGAAACGCTTTTCTTGCCATTGCCAGTCTACATTTGATATCCTCTCTACTTCGACCATCATCATTTATTTTGCTCCCCAAATAGCAAAACTCCTTTACTACTTTAAGTGTCTCATTTCCTAATCTAATCCCCTCAGCATCACCCGATTTAATTTGACTACATTCCATTATCCTCGTTTTGCTTTTGTTGATGTTCATCTTATATCCTCCTTTCAAGACACTGTCCATTCCGTTCAACTGCTCTTCCAAGTCCTTTGCTGTCTCTGACAGAATTACAATGTCATCGGCGAACCTCAAAATTTTTATTTCTTCTCCATGGATTTTAATACCTACTCCAAATTTTTCTTTTGTTTCCTTTACTGCTTGCTCAATATACAGATTGAATAACATTGGGGATAGGCTACAACCCTGTCTCACTCCTTTCCCAACCGCTGCTTCCCTTTCATGTCCCTCGACTCTTATAACTGCCATCTGGTTTCTGTACAAATTGTAAACAGCCTTTCGCTCCTTGTATTTTACCCCTGCCACCTTCAGAATTTGAAAGAGAGTATTCCAGTTAACGTTGTCAAAAGCTTTCTCTAAGTCTACAAACGCTAGAAACGTAGGTTTGCCTTTTCTTAATCTTTCTTCTAAGATAAGTCGTAAGGTTAGTATTGCCTCACGTGTTCCAACATTTCTACGGAATCCAAACTGATCTTCCCCGAGGTCCGCTTCTACCAGTTTTTCCATTCGTCTGTAAAGAATTCGCGTTAGTATTTTGTAGCTGTGACTTATTAAACTGATAGTTCGGTAATTTTCACATCTGTCAACACCTGCTTTCTTTGGGATTGGAATTATTATATTCTTCTTGAAGTCTGTGGGTATTTCTCTGTCAAACTCTTCACGCAGTACCTTATCTCCCATTTCACCTTCATCTACATCCTCTTTCATTTCCATAATATTGTCCTCAAGTACATCGCCCTTGTATAAACCCTCTATATACTCCTTCCACCCTTCTGCCTTTTGCCTTCCCCTCTAGAACTGGGTTGCCATCTGAGCTCTTGATATTCATACAAGTGGTTCTCTTCTCTCCAAAGGTCTCTTTAATTTTCCTGTAGGCAGTATCTATCTTACCCCTAGTGAGACAAGCCTCTACATCCTTACATTTGTGCTCTAGCCATCCCTGCTTAGCCATTTTGCACTTCCTGTCGATCTCATTTTTGAGACATTTGTATTCCTTTTTGCCTGCTTCATTTACTGCATTTTTATATTTTCTCCTTTCATCAATTAAATTCAATATTTCTTCTGTTACCCAAGGATTTCTATTAGCCCTCGTCTTTTTACCTACTTGATCCTCTGCTGCCTTCACTACTTCATCCCTCAGAGCTACCCATTCTTCTTCTACTGTATTTCTTTCCCCCATTCCTGTCAATTGTTCCCTTATGCTCTCCCTGAAACTCTCTACAACCTCTGGTTCTTTCAGTTTATCCATGTCCCATCTCCTTAAATTCCCTTCTTTTTGCAGTTTCTTCAGTTTCAATCTGCAGTTCATAACCAATAGATTGTGGTCAGAATCCACATCTGCCCCTGGAAATGTCTTACAATTTAAAACCTGGTTCCTAAATCTCTGTCTTACCATTATATAATCTATCTGATACCTTTTAGTATCTCCAGGATTCTTCCAGGTATACAACCTTCTTTTATGATTCTTGAACCAAGTGTTAGCTATGATTAAGTTATGCTCTGTGCAAAATTCTACAAGGCGGCTTCCTCTTTCATTTCTTCCCCCAATCCATATTCACCTACTATGTTTCCTTCTCTCCCTTTTCCTACTGACGAATTCCAGTCACCCATGACTATTAAATTTTCGTCTCCCTTCACTACCTGAATAATTTCTTTTATCTCGTCATACATTTCATCAATTTCTTCATCATCTGCAGAGCTAGTTGGCATATAAACTTGTACTACTGTAGTAGGCATGGGCTTTGTGTCTATCTTGGCCACAATAATGCGTTCACTATGCTGCTTGTAGTAGCTAACCCACACTCCTATTTTTTTATTCATTATTAAACCTACTCCTGCATTACCCCTATTTGATTTTGTATTTATAACCCTGTATTCACCTGACCAAAAGTCTTGTACCTCCTGCCACCGAACTTCACTAATTCCCACTATATCTAACTTTAACCTATCCACTTCCCTTTTTAAATTTGCTAACCTACCTGCCTGATTAAGGGATCTGACATTCCACGCTCCGATCCGTAGAATGCCAGTTTTCTTTATCCTGATAATGACGTCCTCTTGAGTAGTCCCCGCCCGGAGATCCGAATGGGGGACTATTTTACCTCCGGAATATTTTACCCAAGAGGACGCCATCATCATTTAATCATACAGTAAAGCTGCATGTCCTCGGGAAAAATTACGGCTGTAGTTTCCCCTTGCTTTCAGCCGTTCGCAGTACCAGCACAGCAAGGCCGTTTTGGTTAATGTTACAAGGCCAGATCAGTCAATCATCCAGACTGTTGCCCCTGCAACTACTGAAAAGGCTGCTGCCCCTCTTCAGGAACCACATGTTTGTCTGTCCTCTCAACAGATATCCCTCCGTTGAGGTTGCACCTACGGTACGGCCATCTGTATCGCTGAGGCACGCAAGCCTCCCCACCAACGGCAAGGTCCATCGTTAATGGGGGAAGATTACAAAAGTATAAATTTAAATTCCACCAAACACCACATGTTACTTTCTGAAGCATTGAAATCAAGATTGCGATACGCTTTTGTAAGCCAGTCATAGCTCATGTCATGTGATCTGATGAAGCGGATAATCAGAGCATAGTAGTAGTAGTAGTAGTAGTAGTAGTAGTAGTAGTGACAATATACACTGAATGGATTTCGTCAAAGAACATAGTATAACAAAAATAAGATAAGGGTGTTCAGTTTCCTACATAATATAATTCACACTGTTTTTGGGAAGTGAAACTTTGATTACTGTAATAAATAAAATACATTACAAATAAATAGTTGATTTAACACTTTTGTTCAGAAAAATTAACACTGAGGCTGTGGCAAGCATTTGATTTATGGTACTATTAACATATGGCAAATGAATGTAGTTACTTGCTACAAGATTACTGCAGATGTTCATTTATCCTATAATAGCAGTTGGTGATTAAGAATTTAAGTATTGCTTCCTTGAATGTAGACAATGTTTTTATTTCTTTTAGCTGAGATGGAAGTTTGTTGTACAAAACAGTACCCTGAATGTTGATTTGTTTTCGAGTTAAGGCCTTGTTTACTAGTATCGTAGAGGAAATCAGTGTACTAACCAACAGGGTGGAACAACTAGAGATTTACACAAAGCAAGTAATTGAGCACCAAGTGTCCGAACAAGTGCACGCCGCGATTGAAGCCAAAGACGCGGGCTCCAACGCGGAAATAAAGGACCTTTAAAAGGCGGTGCACACTGACATTCCGCTATGGCAGCGGAATGTCAACCGTCGTCTTGCCGAGCTAGAAAACAGCTTGCTGCACGGCGACATTGCACATCCTTGTGTTGTAAGAATGAAGATCTGACTTGGTTTTGTAATTATCAATGTGCATTTTTACATTAACAACACTTTTTTATGTAGAGGCATGGTAATGGTAGAATATTTAGATGTTGAAATAACAGTTTAGATGATGTTAGCCTTGTACTATTTGAAATTATCCTAACAGCTCGTTTTTGTAAGGTGAAGATGGTTCCATGTTTGCCTTATTATGACGCCAGAGGGCTACGTCATAGGTGATAGCAGAATGGACGTAAGCAAAGTAGACAGTTCTGCTACAGTCTCTACTACACACAGTGCTAATTATGCGTAATACAAACCAAGCAGAGCTCAACTTGTTAGTTACATAGAGAATGTGGGCTTCCCAGTCTAAATTTTCATCAATTTGCACACCTAAGAATTTTGTGGCAGCTACCCTATCAGTTCGTTTATTTTGAATTTTGAGGTTCACACCATGATGAAACTTAGTTTTCCTGTAATGTATAAAATTAGTTTTTGAAATATTTAAGGTTAGCCTGTTCAGTTCAAACCAGTTTTGTATATATTCCAAAACTCTGGTTGCAGATGTTGGCAATACCATATTTATGTCTGTTTCAACTATATTTGTGTCATCAGCAAACAAAGTTATGTGCGTATGTACCACTGCTTGGGATCTTGATATCATTAATATATATAAGAAATAAGAGAGGTCCAAGAACGCTGCCCTGAGGTACTCTGATTGGTACAGTCTGCATGTCCGACCTGTACACAATGTTTTGGTTTTTATTGTTTGCTGAGGTAATTTCTACTACCTGTTTTCTAATGTGGGGATATGACTTAAACCATTTTAATGCAACTCCTCTTCTAGTTTGTCTAGCAAGATATCATGATCAACACAATCGAATGCCTTCGATAAGTCCAAGTTTATTCCTACTGTACTGTTATTTCTGTCAAGTCCTATTACAATGTTTTCAATGATTTGGGTAATTGCTGTTTCCGTACTCATGCCTTTGTGAAAACTATGTTGGTTTACAGACAAGAGACTGAATGTTTTGAGGTAATTTGTAATTATATTTTTCATGGCAGTCTCTATTATTTTAGAAAATACAGATAACAAAGCTACTGGTCTATAATATCCCACTTCATATATGTTACCCTTTTTATACAATGGTTTTAGTTTTGAAATGTTTAATCTTTGTGAGAACGCCTCTTCTGTTAATGATATGTGAGAGTGGTTCTGCTATGACACAAGCACATTTAATTATGACTGAACCTGTTACCTCATCAATTCCAGAGGACTTTTATTCTTCACTGTTTTTATTATCTTAAGAACTTCTAATTTATTTGTGGGACACAGCAATATTCATTTACCACTTTGCTCTCTTTCAAATGTGCTATTACTATTACTAGCAAAATTTTTCCTCAGATTGACTGGAGTGTTGTAATTTGCTAGAGTACCATTTCTGAGTAGGACACCACAATCATCTTTTAACACAATGTCATCTTGCTTTTTAACACTTATATTCCATATTGCTTTCGACTTGTTTGCTGCCCCTATGATTACTTTGTCATTGTGCATTGTCTTAGCTGTTTTAATTACTTTCTTATAAATTTTCTTATATGTCTTAACATATTCTGCAAAGTGTTCCTCTTGGTTGTCTTTCCTCAGTTGATTGAGAAGTTTTAGCTTTTGACTGGATACTCTGACAGCAGGTGCTATCCACTGGCTGCTGTTTCTTGGCATGACATTAATACACGTGATGTAGTCAGCCAATAGCAATATCACTGTTAAGTAGCACGTATACACAAATTGGAAAAGTTAATGGTTTAAATTAATATACATAGCATTGCTACAAGAAAAGCTTTCACATATAATACTGATCTTTTTTGCGCGTCTTACACTTTAAGATACATCACCCAAATGTGCCAGTAAAATTTTTAACAACAACATAAATGTCTGATTTTCAGGGCTCGAAATTTTTCTAAATGGTCGTCCTCAAAGAGTTGATTTTCAAATGAGAGTCAAACGCTCTGTGATTTAACACATTCATCGTACATTCTTACACATAGTTCAGCTTGCATAAAAGGAAAGTTTCTTTGAAAGTCACGCTTTTCAAACATCATTCACAATATTTTCCAGCGACCTGTTAGAAATACGTTCATTTCAGCAGTTGCCAGAGAGCGCCAGATAACCGGCCTCACTGAGCTACGTTGACGCAGGAAGCCTGTATGTTCATATGTTTAAAACGTTAAAAGATCTTACATTATGTCATAAAAGAAACAAGACATCAGAGGATACTCCAAGAGCATCGGAATTTCGTGAACCATGCTAAAACGCATAATTCGACTTACAGTCCACATTTGTATGTCCAGATTCGGATGAAAATTTTCTTCATGTGCCAGTATTGTATTATCTCATGTTTGGTTCTTTAATATGGCATAATGCCATATGTGCTAAAAGATGAAAAGATGGACTTTTGAAATGCAGCGAACAGTTGAAACTAGCCAGCAGTATGGAACTAAACACTTTGTTTCAAATAAATTGACTGCCTCGGTGGGAAAGATTAATAAAAGCCAAATTTTTTTAGCAAAGCGACAAACTAGCTTCATTGTTCTGCAAGGTGAGTAATGCTTGATTGTCAGAAAGGTGGAAATAAAATAAAATTTGAAACTAGTAACATATTTTCTCCTTCCATAATTATGATAATGTATTTTAATTCACTTGATAGCTCCCAGCTACAGAAATCCGTTTTGTCTTCATTTGAGATGAGAGCAATAAACGAAGAGGAAACAGCAAAATCACTAAACATAAATACGGATCACGTGGAGACTACCCACGTCCCCACTACAACTCAGACTGCTCTGTGCATCAGCCTCGGATCAACGGTATTTCCGAAACGCGGAAATATTAGATAGTCGTGGCCCCCCTTCCTCCCTCGTGTGTTTGAGGTAGGACGCCAAAAATTAAAAAAAATATATTTTTCCAAAATATGTTCATTTTATAGCGCACATCTTTCTGAACAGTTGGATACATAAAACATGTGCTCAAGCTAATATAAGACATTTTATTTGGTCTTAAGTGTGCCAAAGTGCAGTGCTACGCCTCTTTACACAGCATTCTTCTATCGCACGTCATTGTATTTCGCTCTGTGGAATTCAAACGTATAATATTTTGTAATGGATGCCATCAAACTATATTCAGGACAGTGGAAATTAAAATGTCCTGTGGTGCCTCTCCTGCTCCCAGTAGGCCAGCTTGACATCCAGCCCCTCCTTTTTTTATAAAAAAAAAAGATCTCGCAGTTAATATTGGATGGGATTATTTGTAAACAGGAGAACAAGAACTCCTCATAAAATTTGCACTCTTTATTGCCTATTAGTTAATAACTTGCTTTTTTGTGTAACATAAAATTAAACATAGGAAACATGAAACCAATAAAGACAAGTATCAAGCAAGACATCACACGTTTCTTCAATCCTTCAGTCATAGCGTTTTTTTCTCTCTAATCTTTCTACAACTTTACATGGCGTGCTTTCCTTTCTGCGAAAGAATCTATTACCTCATCAAACTTTTTGCTACATGAAAAAAACGAAGTGTCGTTGTCTAATACTGTAAAAGCTGTTAATACAAGTAGTACTGGGGACGGGGTGTGGTTTCCCAATCCGATTACGTGTATTTTGTCGCTGTTTGCTAGATAAAACAAAGCAAGCCTGTCTAATATTGCAGCAGTTGTAACACACACCAAATAAACGAGGCTGTTTTGGCACAAACTGTCACTTCATTTTTAAGATGGCAGAATATAATTCATGAACTACCAATATCAAATACCTATTAGGCCTACTACAAGCAAAAAGCTTTATGTTCGGAAATAGTTTCACATTTCATCCATAAGCTCCAGCTTCTGAAGCATGAAATCGAAAAGCAGTAGTATGAAATTTTTATATAAATTTGGAATCGTCATATTCTTCCATAATTTGAGTGATGTCCCCGTTTCTTCTCCTTCCTCGTCTAACAAACAATCTTGTCATCACTAATTCAGTAACTATTCCTGCAGGTGTCAGAACTTATTCTCCAGTAAACTTCACTAACCCTGTCACAATCAACAGCTTATTTATCCCATGTTTATTCCCCAGTTAGGCATTATTACGCGTTCGTACAATGCGGTTTCTGCGCTATTTCCAGAATAGAACATAGGCAGTTGCTACCGGGGGCTGTACAATTGGCTGTAGCGGTCTGGCCAAAAATTTTCTATCAAAATTTCATTTCCTTGGATACACCGAGAAGATAAGACGTAATCTTTCTTTCTGTTATTCCGTTCGTACAATGCGGTTTCTGCGCTATTTCCTGAATAGAACTTAGGCAGTTGCTACCGGGGGCTGTACAACTGGCTGTAGTGGTCTGGCCAAAAATTTTCTATCAAAATTTCATTTCCTTGGAAACACCGAGAAGATAATACGTAATCTTTCTTTCTGTTATTCCTGTTAGTTGTTTATTTTCACTCTGTTAGTCTGAATCTATGGATTTCGCTAGTAATTATAACGACACTGATCATTCGCAAACCCAGTCAACAACATAAACAAATAGCGATTGGCACTCACCCGTTCGGCTTTATTCCGCTTAGCTCGTACAGACCCATCCCCTTCTGTCTGCAGGAAAGTTTCTTTCTAGATGCGACGGGGACTCCCCTGGCAGAGACACTATGTACACTATACACGCATTCAAAAATCAACTTATGATTTATTCAGAAATAAACTTAGAATGTGTTCAAAAATGGTCAAAAACCAGCAGAGATGCGTTTCAAAATCAAATGAGTAATCGATAGACCAACGTGCGCTGGATACTAGACGCTTTGGAAAACAAGGATTTTTTCCTCAAGAATATGAATTTGGCGCCCTCCGCACCCCCTGAAATTGCCACCCGGGACAGATTCCCCAGTCTGTCCCCCAGTGAATTTGGCAGCTTGCGTGTGCCAGTAAAATTTTTCCGGGTAATATCTTGCTGCTTGCTGCTACTGCTTATACAGCTAACAGCCACACTTCTGTAGCCAGAAGCGGGAGAGTCAACTACGCATGAGCAAGAGCCCGCTCGCAACTGCTCAAACGAATCTAATGCAAATAGTTATGACGTCACGCTTATCGGAGGCAATTTGTTGATATGTAGCATTGCACAGTCATTCTAAAGCCTTTGACACATTTTGCCGTTGGCAGATGATTGTATGAGCACTGTGTTTTGTTGTAGTATATGGTGCATTTCCTTTGCAACTCAAGTTTTATTTTCGTTTTCTTTCTCTCGTTCATGTTTTATTGATGCAATATTATTCTGCAGTAGCGGAATACAGCAATATCCTTTGTTAGAGTATTGTTTCTTACCAGCCAAAATCATAAAAATTTAACTTAAAACTTTAAAACAACAAAAATTACTGGAATTCTAAAAAATTCCTGGGTGTTTCCTGGTTTTCTCTCGGATGAAAAAATTCCAGAGTTTTTTCCGGATCTCGTTGGAACAGTGAGACTAGGTCTGAGAAGCAGGATCTACACATTAGAGGGAAATTATGGGCTTCAGATCGGCAGGCCCAAACCGTTAGGGATATGCACAGAAATGGCCTGCGGTTTTGCCCCGTCATGGGAGTCTACTTGTTTGGCCAGCTATTCATGTGTCACAGACACCATGCTGATGAAGTGAGACTGCGGTGATCACCAACACAACAGATAACCTGCGCAAATAATCAATACTAATGAGGACAGGTAACAACTCAGGTGTCAAGATAATCACTGAGCCACAGACAGGCACATAGAAAAGACAATCACACTCTCGCAACTAAATTTTTGGCCATAGCCTTTTTCACAAAACGAGAGTGCACACACATTCACACAATCGCTCAGACACAACTCATGCACACATGACCACTGTCTCCGGGAGCTGCGTCAACAAACTCTGAGAATCAGATGCAAACAAACCCCTCCTCACACCTCCCTGCCTCTCATCAGCAGCTGCTGGGCTAGCAGCAGGTATTGGTGGCAGCACTGACTGCAAGCTGCAGGAAGGGTTGGGAAGGGGAGAAGCAGTAAGAAAGAGAGAGTAGGGAAGCGATGCACATACTCCGCTGCGTCCAGCCAGCGACAAACCATGACATCTCAGTAAACAAACGATTTCATACTACTGAAACTAAAACGAGATTTTTCCAGTGTTTTTTTTTCAAATTTCCGTGATATTTCCCTGATCACTTGAAATTCCCTGATTTCCATAACTTGTGGCAACCCTGCAAATGGTGGTCGTAAACTACTAGACTACTACCTTCGACATTACTGAACAGAGACTACAAAATCTTTACACATATACTTTGTGTTCGCCTTCAAGCGGGGATAAAGGACAAACTACATTTAGATCAAATGTGTCCAGGTGAAAAGAGCAATATACACACAGCACTAGGGGCATACAGGGATGTCAAAGCATCAGCATGTAGATTATGATGAGCCCTAATGGCACTGAATTTCAATCACACTTGCGACTGACTGGACCATGTGTCCCTATGAAGGGTCATGGAACGGATAGGAATCCCCCTCACGTTTGTGGACACGATCTTGAGACTGATTAATGGCGCGCAATCAAGAGTCTTGGTGAACGGTGCTAGCTCAGAACCTATCACGATTCAGCACTCAGTACAGCAAGGTTGTTGCCCCGTTTTGGCCATCTTATTTGCAGTCGCTTTTGCAGTTGCACTACACGGCCTCCAGCGACGCGTTGAAGGCGTTGTAATGGTCCGCCTTAGTCGTCGTTGATACCTTGCTAATTGCTGTAAACGCACTATTTCACTCCCATTTACGGAGCTTGTTAGCACTTGATGTTAGGTTGGCGCCATTACAATGTATTGTATTGTAGTAATCGCTGCTGCTTGCTGGATCGCTGCTGTGTCTCGTTGCTGATGCTGGCTCTAAATCTGGTTGTCTAGGGTAAACACATGAGGTTCCGTGTTTTTCATGTGCTTTTGATGATAAAGAACGAGCGAAACCAACACATATGTAAACATCAAACATTTATTCCTTTAGTGGCCATATTAATTCCACTGTCCACCAAAGACCATAACACAACACAAAGTAGTACTTCCTTTACATGTTCTTTGACTTGTTTTGCCAAACAATAACACAGAAACACACTTCACCAAAGTGACATTCCGACTGCCCTGACTGCCTCCGACTGGTCTTTCAACCCTTCTCGCTGCTTGTATTTATAACATTGTCAAAGAACTACTAAAAAGAGATATAGTTTATGAGTCACATGTACATCTGTTATCATAATTTGTGCAGAAAAGTTATTAATTTGCATCGAGTGACATAATTTAACATGTTATTAAAATGACAGACAGATTTGTTGACTTGACAGAATAATTCTCTGTTACAAAAAGGCCGTTTTTTTGAAGTTTGTCAATTGACTTCTCTAATTTGCATAAATAAGTAAGTAACATGAATTATGAAGAATTACATTGGTTTTCGTCTAAAATAGGATTGATTACGTGAATACTGAGTGAAAACGCTCCTAGTGAACAAATAGGTTTCACTGGGTGATTTTTATTTAAGGAGATCCAAAATACCTAAGTTGGCCACTATTTTTCGTACTTCATATTCATTATTTAAGATAAACTTAGTGTTTTTACATGATGACATTTGCTGTATCAGTGATCAAGTGATATAAACTTTTGTGTGGGTTAGTTATTCAGTATAATTTAATGGGTTGACTGTTTATGGAGACATGTTGTGCAATCATTGTTAACATACACAATAACTTTTCTATAATCATAAATACTCGTTAAACTGGTTGAATTTGGAAGGGATCGCATACTTCATTAAAGTAAAGCCTTTAATATGTTCCGTTACAATACCCCCCTCGGGTAATATCATTTACAGAATGTTAATGATATTAGCCGACTAGGACAAATGTGTCAATTACTATGCATAATGTGTATGTATACAACAACCGTTACACCGTTTCAAAATGACTTTTTCCTGAAAATATTTTAGTTGTGTTGTTTCAAATGCACTTTGTGTTATGTCAATCAGTATGACAGCATAATAAAAATATTTAGTAATACATGAAAGTAAAAAAAAATGTTAATCTTTGCTCCCAGTGAGCCACATGGAAAATGATCAAAAACAGACACAAATATATCACATGCGATTTTAAGATATATAAAAAATATATATGTAAATTATTTCAAAGTCAGCTCTCATTGAGTCACAGATTAGTCAAGATAATAGAAGGAACATAAATATATTACATAGATGGACAGGTCATATGTCCATAAGAAAATATTGCCACTGTCTGTTCCTTTTGAGCCACATAAAAGAAATGAAAACCAAGAACATAATTATAAGTATGGACATGATATATAAATACACACACTAGTGAAGTCACATGTATGGATATAATATGCATTTAAAAAAGAAATGAAATATTTAAAAAACTTGTCTCCCATTGAGACACATAGTCAAGACAGTACAAGAACATATGAATACTAAAATTGGACACTTAAATTGGTCACAACATAACACAAACATCAAACTTGGTGAACATCTGATTAGCTGTAGAAAATTGTCCACAAATCTTATGTCTAAGAAAACAATAGTAACACAATGATGGGTCTTGCACCAAAATTTTTACATTGTCTTTTATTTGGTGCAATCATGTCCCATATTCAACAATACAAAAAGAAAGTAATAAATGTTTGTCACCTCTTTGGGTGCATGGTTAAACTTGCCCCTTGCAAGTAAAGAAGATGTCTCCAAATTTAATATTCAATGGTGACAATAAAAATATAAAAACATTCTCTCAGAAATCTGGAACTTTTCCAGGGTCTGTAGTATGAGTGGTAGTTGCTACTTGACACATCCAGTAAAAATCTTTGCTGATCACATGCTTTATGGAAAATGGGTAAGTAACTGTATTCAAACAGGGAAATGTGCTTAATCATGTTTATATGATTTCAATTCAGTGATGTTTCTTAATCCAAATAACCTTCTTGATCTGGGGAAGATAAGTCTATACGCATTAGGATGTGGGCTTTCTTTTATTTCAAATGGACAAATGTCAATGTTTACTTTAACATATGGACAACCTATCTCAACATCTTTGTCTATTTCAGTATTTTCAAACAATAGATCATTTTCAATTCCTTTAGTTCCTAAGTCTAATGTCTTTTTCCTACGCTTAGACACATCCCTCTCTGTTTGCAAAGCATAGACATTTAAACATAAACCTTTGTTTTCATCTGTTCCTTTTAACACTGTGTTGTCACTTAACAACCTACTGTTTTCACCCCCTTTTTTATAAAGTCCACTACGGATTCTTGTCCACCATGTAGGATACAAGGTTGCACTTACCTTTGCTAATTCTTTCCAAAAGACATCTTTGTTTATACAGTTTCCATAGTTGTTCCACAAAACTTCTAAAAACTTTTCCCCTTTTTCTTGAAAACACACATTTACATTCCATCCGTTTATATTTTCTTTAATATTATTAGTATTACCATTCTCATAGATTAGCGTTTCATAGTTCCCAATAGGCAATAGCTTGTCCTCAGATACACATTCCCTAGTCTGCATTTCACTTAAATTAACCTCATTATTACCCATGTTTGTCACATCACTTACCTTTACCACATCACTTTTCAATTCTACAAATACTTTTATTTCTTCCTCCACACTCTCATCAATAACATCACTTGATTTAGGATCATTATTTAAATGTCCCTCTATTACTTCTTCCTCCTCCTCAACAACAACCCCATCTGCAGTTTCCCCCCTATGTATCTGAATCTCAGCAATTGAGTCTTTGGCTCCATTAAACACTTCATCATCCCCCTTCTTATCAAATAAACCCCCCAAGATAGATTCTACTTGTGGTGTGTCTGACTTGTTATTCACACCAGTATCCTTTTCAGCCCAACTATGGAACTCTGCAATACCTTCAACTTCTGCACTTTCACTAACTACCTGTGCTTGAACACAGTTTTTATTAACTGTATCACTTTTACTCATAGTATCCCAAAACCTTTTATTAAATTCTAATTTATTCATTCTAACAACATCAGTATTTTCATGGTATTTACTCTTTATATTGTATCCTCTCCTTTTCCAGGTTCGGTTATGTGTTGTCCTGTCATAATATTGTCTAGCCCCAAAACTACGGACATCTAGTGGGACTGTCCACCATTTCCCGGCTGGTTTCCTCGGTCTGTCCGTTTGTAGTTGTCGTTTTGTTCACTAGTTTCAACAAACCCCCTTCTCTCTTGTTCTCTTCCCCAATACCTATTTCTATCATTCCTGTTATCTCTCCTCCATCCTCCCTCCTGTGTATTGTTTCTGAAATCATTTTCGTATCTCATATCTCCCCTATTTGGAGCATTATTTCCAGAATTTTCAAAGTTTCTCCTCCCATAATAATCTCTATTTACATTCCTGCTCCACCCCCCATACTGGTTGTTGCCAGAGCCAAAACTTTGGTTACTTTCTCTTTCCAAGGCCCTATCTAATCTATCTACAAATTTCAGGAACTCTTCCATTGAATCGTCTGGTCCATGGACCAATTCCCACTGCAGTCTCTCTGGTAATCTCCTTTTTAAAACATCAATTTGTGTTATAATATCAAAAGAGTTATTTAAATGAGCAAGTTTTTTCAATTGATCTCTGCAAAATTTTTGCATTCCCCCTACTTTCCCTCTATACACTGGTCCATTTAGAAATTCTGACTTTAATCTGGCTTGTATGGATTGTGACCAAAATTTGCAAATAAATTTAGCTTCAAACTCTTCAAAAGTATTCCAAGAATCATTATTCTCATTTGCCCAGGATAGGGCCTCCCCTTCTAGAAACCGTTTTACTAACTTAATTTTTATGTTATCTGACATTCCTACAACAAACTTATCTTTACATTGGTGAATAAAGTCAATAGGGTGCAGATTTTCACCAGGAAAGCATTTCACTTGGATGTGTCTATACATTGTATTTTGATTGTAAAACATTTGTTTTGACATCAATGCATCTTCCAATTGTGTATATTTAGTGTGTATATTTTCTACTTTTGTATCTACATTAGTGGTATACAGGTTGTATTCTTGTTTAAGGTTTTCTGATGTTTTGTCTATTCTCTGATCTAATCTTTTAGCTTCAGTATCTACTCTGTTGTAAATGACAGCAATGCTGTCTGTGTTCGCTTGTATGTTTTCATTTAAACTTTCAACTTTAACTTGAAATTCTTTTCTGAAGTGTATCAACTGTTCGCTAGTGTTCTTACTGAGGGTAGTTTTAATTTCCTCGCACTTCTCATTGAGATGAGAACTTAATAAATCAAAATCCAAACTTAACTTATCCAGTCTATCTGTGTTTTCTTCACTTGATTGTTTAAAATCCAAACTTAACTTATTCAGTCTATCTGTGTTTTCTTCAAGTTTCAAACTTACTTGTTCACTTAATTGTTTAAAATCCAAACTTACTTGCTCACTTGATTGTTTAAGTTGCGAGCTTATTTGAGTTGCAAACTCTGCTAGCCACTCTGTTAAGTTTAATTGTTCACCACCCCCTGGTTCAATTTTTACATTTCCTACGATCTCATCCCTCTCAGGTAGAGACATGTTAACAATTACTTATTTTAAATGACAACAACAACAAAATACCTTGCTTTATGTCTATGCTATGATGTCGTGGTCGGTGTTCTTGTTGGCTTTCTTCACTTATATTCGGTTTTATTGAAGCTGAAGTCTTGATTGATGAAATCCATTGACATAATCCAGACGTTAATCTTCCGAGCGGTGTGATGATAGTTTTTCGTAGTCGCACAAACACACTTTATTTATTTATTTATTTTTTGACATATTTTCACTGTTGCCACAATGCACAAATAAAAAATTTTTTTTTTTGGAGTGCCAAGCACTTACAAAATTTATCGCTGCACTATTATCATCGATGCACTTAAAGATCCCGGACGAGCCCCCACTTTTGTAATGGTCCGCCTTAGTCGTCGTTGATACCTTGCTAATTGCTGTAAACGCACTATTTCACTCCCATTTACGGAGCTTGTTAGCACTTGATGTTAGGTTGGCGCCATTACAATGTATTGTATTGTAGTAATCGCTGCTGCTTGCTGGATCGCTGCTGTGTCTCGTTGCTGATGCTGGCTCTAAATCTGGTTGTCTAGGGTAAACACATGAGGTTCCGTGTTTTTCATGTGCTTTTGATGATAAAGAACGAGCGAAACCAACACATATGTAAACATCAAACATTTATTCCTTTAGTGGCCATATTAATTCCACTGTCCACCAAAGACCATAACACAACACAAAGTAGTACTTCCTTTACATGTTCTTTGACTTGTTTTGCCAAACAATAACACAGAAACACACTTCACCAAAGTGACATTCCGACTGCCCTGACTGCCTCCGACTGGTCTTTCAACCCTTCTCGCTGCTTGTATTTATAACATTGTCAAAGAACTACTAAAAAGAGATATAGTTTATGAGTCACATGTACATCTGTTATCATAATTTGTGCAGAAAAGTTATTAATTTGCATCGAGTGACATAATTTAACATGTTATTAAAATGACAGACAGATTTGTTGACTTGACAGAATAATTCTCTGTTACAAAAAGGCCGTTTTTTTGAAGTTTGTCAATTGACTTCTCTAATTTGCATAAATAAGTAAGTAACATGAATTATGAAGAATTACATTGGTTTTCGTCTAAAATAGGATTGATTACGTGAATACTGAGTGAAAACGCTCCTAGTGAACAAATAGGTTTCACTGGGTGATTTTTATTTAAGGAGATCCAAAATACCTAAGTTGGCCACTATTTTTCGTACTTCATATTCATTATTTAAGATAAACTTAGTGTTTTTACATGATGACATTTGCTGTATCAGTGATCAAGTGATATAAACTTTTGTGTGGGTTAGTTATTCAGTATAATTTAATGGGTTGACTGTTTATGGAGACATGTTGTGCAATCATTGTTAACATACACAATAACTTTTCTATAATCATAAATACTCGTTAAACTGGTTGAATTTGGAAGGGATCGCATACTTCATTAAAGTAAAGCCTTTAATATGTTCCGTTACAGCGTCCAACTACGGACTGCATCTTTCCAAAGCAGCACACATGCCAATGATAAAAATGGCTCTGAGCACTATGGGACTTAACATCTCAGGTCATCAGTCCCCTAGAACTTAGAACTACTTAAACTTAACTAACCTAAGGGCATCACACACATCCATGCCCGAGGCAGGCTTCGAACCTGCGACCATAGCGGTCGCGCGGTTCCAGGCTGAAGTGCCTAGAACTGCTCGGCCACACTGGCTGGCATGCCAACGATGTCGTTCATTTGGTAAAGTCAGGAGACGAAATCCAGGTGATGCTGGAATGGCTTCAGTAGTATGGAGCGGCGGGGATAGTGTCATCAAGATATGAAAGGTCTGAAGTATGGAAGTGGGCAGAGGATTGCCACCAGAGACAGTAGCGCCCATCACCAAGGTCCCCACTCTCAAGTGTTTGGGAGTGGTATTCCATGGAAAAATACGACTTACAGGAGCGGATAATTGTCGATGGCTACTGTGACAGATTCGCGCATTAGTACGATAACATACACTGTGCGCTACAGGCATGCTCCAGCACACACATTTCGCACCAAAAAGAAGTCGCTTGGCACCCATACTACCGTTGCCAACCACGATCGCGTCAAAACTATAGCCGGCTTCCAAGTACTTCGTAACTCCCGAACTCCTCTTCAAAATCTGCTACGATACCTTGATGCTGCCACCGAAAGGAGGAAGAATCAGACTTGCAAACGTGAGGAACGCGGTGCATGTGTTATTTCTCGGTACGATGCAATGCTATTGGAGAACCAAGCACGTCACCTTAATGGGTGCTATGATCAACAAAGTGGCCCCCCATTCGTTCTGTCCACCAGTCAATGTTGGCCGCATCACGGCACCGCTCGCACACCTTCGGGACTTCTTCGTTGATTACAGTTACGTTCAGGACAGTTTCCTGGAAACCAGGCTGCCCACAACAAAAGACGTACATCGAAGCTCCTTTCAGCAACAATCTTGGAATATGGTTGAATAGAAGTACCCAGCAATATAGTGGCAGAGAATATGGAGAGCAGTTCATCTTCCCTCTCTCCCTAAAGAGGTACGTGCATTGTGGTATATAGAGTAGTTGTTGTTGTTGTGGTCCTCAGTCCTGAGACTGGTTTGATGCAGCTCTCCATGCTCTCTATCCTGTGCAAGCTTCTTCATCTCCCAGTACCTACTGCAACCTACATCCTTCTGAATCTGCTTAGTGTATTCATCTCTTGGTCTACCTCTACGATTTTTACCCTGCATGCTGCCCTCCAATGCTAAATTTGTGATCCCTTGATGCCTCAAAACATGTCCTATCAACCGATGACTTCTTATAGTCAAGTTGTGCCACAAACTTCTCTTCTCCCCAATCCTATTCAATACCTCCTCATTAGTTACGTGATCTACCCACCTTATCTTCAGCATTCTTCTGTAACACCACATTTCGAAAGCTTCTATTCTCTTCTTGTCCAAACTGGTTATCGTCCATGTTTCACTTCCATACATGGCTACACTCCATACAAATACGTTCAGAAACGACTTCCTGACACTTAAATCTATACTCGATGTTAACAAATTTCTCTTCTTCAGAAACGATTTCCTTGCCATTGCCAGTCTACATTTTATATCCTCTCTACTTCGACCATCATCAGTTATTTTACTCCCTAAATAGCAAAACTCCTTTACTACTTTAAGTGTCTCATTTCCTAATCTACTCCCCTCAGCATCACCCGATTTAATTTGACTACATTCCATTATCCTCGTTTTGCTTTTGTTGATGTTCATCTTATATCCTCCTTTCAAGACACTGTCCATTCCGTTCAACTGCTCTTCCAAGTCCTATGCTGTCTCTGACAGAATTACAATGTCATCGGCGAACCTCAAAGTTTTTACTTCTTCTCCATGAATTTTAATACCTACTCCGAATTTTTCTTTGGTTCCTTTACTGCTTGCCCAATATACAGATTGAATAACATCGGGGATAGGCTACAACCCTGTCTCACTCCTTTCCCAACCACCGATTCCCTTTCATGCCCCTCGACTCTTACAACTGCCATCTGGTTTCTGTACAAATTGTAAATAGCCTTTCGCTCCCTGTATTTTACCCTTGCCACCTTCAGAATTTGAAAGAGAGTATTCCAGTTAACGTTGTCAAAACCTTTCTCTAAGTCTACAAATGTTAGAAACGTAGGTTTGCCTTTTCTTAATCTTTCTTCTAAGATAAGTCGTAAGGTTAGTATTGCCTCACGTGTTCCAACATTTCTACGGAATCCAAACTGATCTTCCCCGAGGTCCGCTTCTACCAGTTTTTCCATTCGTCTGTAAAGAATTCGCGTTAGTATTTTGCAGCTGTGTCTTATTAAACTGATAGTTCGGTAATTTTCACATCTGTCAACACCTGCTTTCTTTGGGATTGGAATTATTATATTCTTCTTGAAGTCTGTGGGTATTTCTCCTGTCTCATACATCTTGCTCACCAGATGGTAGAGTTTTGTCAGGACTGGCTCTCCCAAAGCCGTCAGTAGTTATAATGGAATGTTGTCTACTCCCGGGGCCTTGTTTCGACTCAGGTCTTTCAGTGCTGTGTCAAACTCTTCACGCAGTATCTTATCTCCCATTTCATCTTCATCTACATCCTCTTCCATTTCCATAATATTGTCCTCAAGTACATCGCCCTTGTATAAACCCTCTATATACTCCTTCCACCTTTCTGCCTTCCCTTCTTTGCTTAGAACTGGGTTGCCATCTGAGCTCTTGATATTCATACAAGTGGTTCTCTTCTCTCCAAAAGTCTCTTTAATTTTCCTGTAGGCAGTATCTATCTTACCCCTAGTGAGACAAGCCTCTACATCCTTACATTTGTCCTCTAGCCATCCCTGCTTAGCCATTTTGCACTTCCTGTCGATCTCATTTTTGAGACGTTTGTATTCCTTTTTGCCTGCTTCATTTACTGCATTTTTATATTTTCTCCTTTCATCAATTAAATTCAATATTTCTTCTGTGGCCCTAGGATTTCTATTAGCCCTCGTCTTTTTACCTACTTGATCCTCTGCTGCCTTCACTACTTCATCCCTCAGAGCTACCCATTCTTCTTCTACTGTACTTCTTTTCCCCATTCCTGTCAATTGTTCCCTTATGCTCTCCCTGAAACTCTCTACAATCTCTGGGTCTTTCAGTTTATCCAGGGCCCATCTCCTTAAATTCCCACCTTTTTGCAGTTTCTTCAGTTTCAATCTGCAGTTCATAACCAATAGATTGTGGTCAGAATCCACATTTGCCCCTGGAAATGTCTTACAACTTAAAACCTGGTTCCTAAATCTCTGTCTTACCATTATATAATCTATCTGATACCTTTTAGTATCTCCAGGATTCTTCCATGTATACAACCTTCTTTTATGATTCTTGAACCAAGTGTTAGCTATGATTAAGTTATGCTCTGTGCAAAATTCTACAAGGCGGCTTCCTCTTTCATTTCTTCCCCCAATCCATATTCACCTACTATGTTTCCTTCTCTCCCTTTTCCTACTGACGAATTCCAGTCAGCCATGGCTATTAAATTTTCGTCTCCCTTCACTACCTGAATAATTTCTTTTATCTCGTCATACATTTCATCAATTTCTTCATCATCTGCAGAGCTAGTTGGCATATAAACTTGTACTACTGTAGTAGGCATGGGCTTTGTGTCTATCTTGGCCACAATAATGCGTTCACTATTCTGTTTGTAGTAGCTAACCCGCACTCCTATTTTTTTATTCATTATTAAACCTTCTCCTGCATTACCCCTATTTGATTTTGTATTTATAACCCTGTAATCACTGACCAGAAGTCTTGTTCCTCCTGCCACCGAACTTCACTAATTCCCACTATATCTAACTTTAACCTATCCATTTCCCTTTTTAAATTTCCTAACCTACCTGCCCGATTAAGGGTTCTGACATTCCACGCTCCGATCTGTAGAACGCCAGTTTTCTTTCTCCTGATAACGACGTCCTCTTGAGTAGTCCCCGCCCGGAGATCCGAATGGGGGACTATTTTACCTCCGGAATATTTTACCCAAGAGGACGCCATCATCATTTAATCATACAGTAAAGCTGCATGTCCTCGGGAAAAATTACGGCTGTAGTTTCCCCTTGCTTTCAGCCGTTCGCAGTACCAGCACAGCAAGGCCGTTTTGGTTAATGTTACAAGGCCAGATTAGTCAATCATCCAGACTGTTGCCCCTGCAACTACTGAAAAGGCTGCTGCCCCTCTTCAGGAGCCACATGTTTGTCTGTCCTCTCAACAGATACCCCTCCGTTGAGGTTGCACCTACAGTACGGCCATCTGTATCGCTGGGGCACGCAAACCTCCCCACCAACGGCAAGGTCCGTGGTTTATGGGGGGGGGGGGGGGGAGGTATATAGAGGTGAACGGCAAATTCCCGCACTGACAACAACTGCAATCTATTAGCTTGGTCGACACGCCGATATGCCACCACTGCGCGGTCGTCGACTCCAATGAGCACTATTTGGTTTGTGGCAAGGCAATCAAATGCTGGCTTCTAACGAGGAAAATGCTGATTCTTATATTACGTATGGTGCACACGGCGATAAAAGCTGATGGCCTATATTCCTGGACAAAGTATACTTTCCCATCGCCAGGAGGAAAACCATAATCTCGATAAAGAGAACGATAACATATCATTTGTATCGCACCGATGACAAGAATGTCATAGCCTTCTGGCACAGACTGCAAGATCAACATGTCATCTTGTGGCGGCACGTGAAATATAGAACATGTTTTTTCAGTTACTCTGGGTTTGTTACTCATGGACCCTCTGGCTAGCTGGGGTGTTCCGGGTATGAGAAGTGAAATGAGAAGATAGCTCAATGTTCAGGAACTTACGTTCATGCCTAAGGTATTCAGGGGACGATATATCATTTTTCTTTTAAATTTGTTAGTGAACTCTTTAAATCTAGAGGGTGTTGGAAGCCGTTTTTAAGTCTGGGTGTGTTGAATGTCACCTTTTGTTTCTGTATGTCGTGTTTTGTATCTACAAAAGTAAAAAAAAAAAACCAATAGCCACAAAAATTCAAATAAAAATTTTAAGAAATAAAAAAAGACACTTCATACCTTGAACCACTCCCCAGAAAAGAGAGGAAGGAGATATTGTGGCCAGGCCTCAGGTTGCGACTGATGCCCACCCTGCCTCCGCCAGCCCCTGACCTGATCCCATAAAAAAAATTAAATTAAATTAAATTAAAAAATAATAAAAAAGTGGTTACTGTTCGAGCTTTGGAAGTTGGAAGTATATGAGACTATAGTCTGACTCCCACTTACACTTAATTTTTAATCTCTGTTTTTTCCATCACTGGTCACATTATTTAATTTATATGGCATTTGAGAGGTAATATAATTTTAAAAAGCCATATGTATTTGCATGAAGTTTTAGTGAATTTCATTTTATCTGACTACTTACTATTTTTAATTAAATTTTACTATTAGAACAAACATATTTATAACTATCGACAGGTAAATGAAGAAACACATAGTGATTTCCTGAAAATGTATGCCTGTCATGATTTGCAAAATCCCTTATTACATGCAGTAAGGTAAGGTAACTGGAACTACTTTGCACCTTGATGCTTCGAGCTGGTGACACAAAGCCAGGCCCCATTTGGCAATTAACCTGCTTAGTGGTCAGACATTGCTAATGTAGCAAGAAGGAACGGTGTACCTGCCGGCCGGTGTGGCCGAGCGGTTCTAGGCGCTTCAGTCTGGAACCACACAACTGCTACAGTCGCAGGTTCGAATCCTGCCTTGGGCATGGATGTGTGTGATGTCCTTAGGTTAGTTAGGTTTAAGTAGTTCTAAGTTCTAGGGGACTGATGAACTCAGATGTTAAGTCCCATAGTGCTCAGATCCATTTCAACCACTTGATTTGAACAGTGTACCTGTAATTTTTCAAACATAAGAGATTTTACAATTGTATTACAAAAATGAAGGTTTGAGCGGGAGTTGAACCGTGACCTCATTTATGTTCTTCTTACGCTAACCACTTGACCACCATGAACTCTAATGTCTGGCACCTACACAGAGATACATAAGTTACGGGTCAAACTTCTCTTGTGATTATCTTGGAATTGCCTGAATAATGCAGCTTACTACTTGCACGTTATGTTGTATTCATGGCCTACTGGACGTGTACAAAGTTTGAAGTAAATCTGTGATACCAACGTTGTAGTCTCCCCTTGTCAGAAACCGCTTGGAGAGGTGCTGCTATCTATGAATTTATTGGAGAAATAGTATGCTCATCATCTTAGGCTGCATTCACAGTAGCACCAACAACGGTCATCAAAGCATCGTCACCAGAGATCGCCCGATAACATCAGCCGACAGCGTGGTCATAGTGTGTCTGATCTCCTTCGTCAGTTTCTGGCAGGGTCAAGGAGGTGAGGTTAGGTTAGGTTGGGTTGGAATGCGTTCTGTGCATGGAACAGGTTAGATTTTAGCCACTTTGGGTGAGGTGGATACCATGACACCTCTCTGCTTGTATAAGAGTGTTGCAAATGCCAGTAAGCAGTAACAATAATTTGTAGACAACTAATGACAGCTTACCAAAAAAAATCCAGTACAGTAGTAATTAGCGTATAAGATATGCTACCCTTTTCACTTGAACAGTTATTTTTTGAGGTCATAATCTATGCCTAAATTTCGAATAAGGACTTTGCCTTTTTGAGGTTTTGAATACATCTGCAATTTCAGTCCATAGTGTAGATCCCAATTATGATATTTTCATCCTCATGATGCACAGACTCACTCTTCCTTGGACTAAATTTATCAGTTTCTCATGCTTCATATTTTGCGTGAGTGAACGTCAGTCAATTTGACTGAAGAAAGTAAACTGATTTTAATTTCACCAATTGTCATCCAAAGTGCATGCGTTTAGGAACGGATGGTCTAAGGAAAAAGCAACTGCTCACAAAACATCAGAGACCCTATTTCAAATCCAGTGTCTATGTAACAAATGTAAATAGACACATGCAATTAGATTGAAATCAGTCAGCACTGTATTTTGATGTATTGCATGTTCTTTTATATAATGAAACAAAACACAGTTTTTACTCACATAATTCATAGTTCGAAAAATTTATTCAGGTTTGCTTTAATGTAAATTAGTCTCTCCATCAGAAGACTTAAATAAAACTTTTGGACCACTATTTACTTCAATTGTGTAAACAATGATCACGGTGTTCTCACTCTTGTTTTCTCCAAGTGGGTAGAGTAATATGACCACTGTCCCAGGTATTTTCTTTTTTCTTTTTTTCATTTACTGGCAAAACAGATTTGGCCTTTGCTGGTGTGGACTTGTACAGGCTACCTCGGAATTGATTAAAAATTATAACAGCTCATGTTAAAAAGTAAAATGCATCGTATTATACACTTACAAAGTTTAGACTTTTATACAGAGTAAAATTGCGCTATACTCTCCATTAAATATCCCATAAATAAAAACTTGCGGCCTAATCTCTGTTGCGCTTCGTGACGGAAGCCAGAAACACAATATTCGGTGGGACAGGATGAACAAATTGGCTTATCTGACAAGATAGACCATTAAAGCACGTGTGAAAACCCAGAAACTTGTTGAAACACACTCTAATAATAATTGTACTCTAACACATATTGTGCCTGAATGGTACTGTACTGTACTGTACAAGAAAAACAAAATGAGATAGCAAAAAGAGCAGAAGCAAATAAGTCAGTTGGGATATCACTAACCTTAAATCAGATGAAGAGCTGTCAAGCTTTGGAAGTATTCTCGTTGTCTTACTATTTATCTGAGCTGCCTATGTCTTTTGATATGAGAGTATTTAAACAAACAATTGTTAGGCAATCTCTGTTAACAATATAACGCCAACAACTTGATGCAAACGTTGTTAATAAAGTATCAGGCTTTTAAATTGACTCCAAGTTCATTGTCAGCACTGACGTTTATTTGTTTGTTGAAAAGAGGTTTAAAGAACAGTTGTTGTTTGTCAAGTACAGAAAATTAGCACAACACAGTTCACTGATGATGCAGCCGTGGTAGCTGAAAGTGAATAGGAATTGGGTTTTTTGCTAAATGTAATGGTACTTGTACTAAAGGCTGCGTCATGCAAGAAGGAGGCCCCAGTTTTCAGGTATTCTGTGCATCCCCCTCCACTAGCCACTGGCAGCCAATAATATTCATTCTGTTTCCGAGAAGCTAGCAGAGGGTTACAGCTAGAAAGCGAGAATCTCGCTCCTACATGCTGCACTGTTACCTTACTTCGCTACAACCGGGTTATTCATTCAACTGTCAGTTCTTTTTGTTTCCTTTTTTTTCTTGCAGCAGTATAGCTGTGAATGTGTATCTGGTAAACATTAAAGTGAGATTTTTTTTAAAAAAAGCCAGGTGACGGCAATAAATGTTAAGTGCTTCACAAGCAGCCGATGAGGATTACTTACCTCATTTAAACTTTTTCAAACGTGAATTTAAAAGCAGGTCTCCTACTGTTGACATCTGAAAACACAAGAATATATGTGGTGTCGGTAAGAGAACTATAAACAGAACGAATGCGTCAGAGCTGTAGGAATCATAGAAAAAGTTAATTTCGTGTCGCCTGGAAAGCATCGAAATCGCAAGGAACGTGTAACATAAATGGATAGTTTTAACAATGATGTTTTAAAGTGCTCCGTGTGAATGATGAATGCCCGACAGCACAAAAAAGTGTTACAGTTCTGCAGGTTTCAATGGTAAGTGCTTCGTCAATCTAAGGAATTTTAAAAGACATTAGTAGCAGATATGTTAAGAAGAGGGTTTTTAGTTCAATGAAGTGACATACGTGCAGCACGAACAACATCCCTTATAAAGATTCATGATACAAGAGAAGGAGGTAGTTCGACAGTGTATTACCTTAATGATGTTTCCCAAAAAATTGCTACTGGGGTACCAGCCTTACGTCTTTCCTGGTTTTGACTTCTTATATGAATCTGTCAGTGTAGACTTTTCTAATTTGCTTTGAAGAAAGAGAAAGGCTTTCCATTGCCCCGACTAAAATATCTCCCTTTCCATTTTTATAGCACCACAATAAGCTCCAAAATATGACCTCCTTTGCATTCTGAATGCGGTTCTCCACTCCATGTACACAACACACAATGGTTTCACAGCAGGTTTTTATGTGTCACAAATTTAAGCTGCTTCAGCATGTTCTGCACTAGCACCTTAGTGAAGCTGAAAATGTATCAGGCCGCACCTTCCATTCAGACACGGTACATTGAATAGGAAAATTTTAGCTGACAACCTAGCAATATAGCCATACTCAAGAAGGATCTACACAGATGAGGCAAGACTAACTGAGAAGCCTAATTCAAGCTCCTTGAAATTCCTTTTGTACTCACTGTAGAACTTATAGCGATTTTAGAGAGACTTAAACACTGATATGCAAAAGAAGAACAAAAAGAAGCAAATCATAATATGGTTAGATTTACACTCAGAACTGACACTGTTAAAATTAGTAGGAGGGCGAAGCCATATACGAGCACAGTTTGTACGCAAATTAATCAACTGATCAGTTAATTACCCCCACCTCCACCCCAGGAAGACATTATCGGTTTTCTCCAGATGGCATGTGGGTCACCAGCCCCTCCCCCTCCTCTCTTCCCTCACCTGCCCTCTAGGCGAAAATTTCGAATTTTGGCGCAGGAAATAATGAGAATTTCAAAAATGGAGGGAATTTCTTTGTCCCAAGGCTGTGATGACGCGCCTCACACCCACCCTCCACCCTGGAATTGGCAGGAAATTCAAAATGGTGGGCGTCCTTTCTGGGACTCGAACCCTGGTCCTTCTGGGTGGAAAACTCAATTACACCCCTCCCCCCCTCCCCACCTATGTAGGGAAACGCTCAGTCTCTGTCCAGCTGCAGGAGAGGAAGGTAGCTTAGTGTACGTTATTTTGGGTGGGAGACTGAAGTAAACATCAATCCTAATTACGTAATTAATCATAAAGATCAGGTGTAATTACACATCTGTATGCATAGCGCTACACAAGGAGTATCTAAAATTGCAATACAGCTCAAAAATTTATGATGTCATACAACTGGTGTTATCCTGTTGGGGAAAAAAAATTCACAATAGCACTCGAAACTAGTGGCAGACATATTCAAAATAAATAGTTATTCTACATGGAATGACCCTTTCACCTACAAGTCGAAATAAATCTCTGTGCTCCACTGCTGTGGAAAAGACTGGAGAGGGAAGTGCTATATTTTTGCTGGGAAATGTGCTTAACTGACGATATGTTGGTGTTGGGCAGAGAGGAGTTTAATAAGTGTATTACCTGTAAGCATACAGCTGAGTACTGTGTCTATAGCCTACTACATGAGGAACGCAAGGAGGTGATAATTGCCATGCTTAGGGGGAATACTTTTCAGCAAATAATGGTGATTTAGCGGGATGGACTGCCTTTGACAACTTATAGAGACTGCTGCCTGTGCTGGAGCTGTTTATGTTTCTAAAATGGCCAGTCAACCGTAGTGCAGGAGACGATTTTGTGCACCCACAGCCATCCCTTTATACCGACCGCGTGTCTGTCTCGCTGTTTGATGTTGGAGTTCGCTACAGATGCCTCCTCTTTCATTGCTCAAAATTCAAGTAATCGGTGCTCTCTTTATTTTTCAACAACTTCATGGTATTCTGCTGTCACCTTGGTATAGCTGCTGTGTAACTTGTACACTGATACATAGTAAGAAGGGATAGGGCATCAATGAAGTGTAGGAAGGCCAAGACACGCTACCACAACTGATGGAAAATGCTTCACTGTTCTAATCATACATCGAAACTGTTATAAAAAACCAGCACCAGCAAACAGGGTCATAATCTAACACATGTACCGGGAACTGAGAAACATCATTGTAATAACACAACTACTACAAAAAGCGACCCCAAAAGATCACACCAGGAGAGAGTGGCGGCAGTTGCACCTCTGTTCACATCAGTGTGCAGTCACAAACTAACCAGCTTAGTGCCAGTCTTACCTCCACTCCTGCCACACCTCATTCCAGCCTCTCCTCACCAAGGCAGGGATACAGGCATGTTCTGTTCTGTCGTTGATGGTACACAAAGAGATCCATCTGGTGGCAGTGACACTGTGTCCGGTCTGTGGAAATCAGTCACAGACAGACAAAAGACTCAAGAACATGACACTTTCTGCAAGCCATTACAAGTATTTCTTGGAAAGACTGGCCCTACTTGGATCAACAACAAAATTCCGGAGAACTCTCCAGAACGCTATTTCTAACGTCTGCTGGTTGGGAAATGGGCAGCTGCTACCGCCTCTGCTTGCCACAGCTCCTGCTACCCCTGCCCACTGCCACGTCTGGGAACAGTGATGATGTTAGCCTTTTTTCCAGGAAAATAGGTGCAGTCCATTTTCTTTTAGTTTTACGAGCAAAATCGGTGTAGTTGTTCACGTTTAACTGCAGGATACAGTTCAAATCTCTGTCCCCGTCTCCCGTTTTTTGTGACATCCAACAATGTGAAAAAAAGCCGCAGCACTGTCACCGGTTACCGACGAGCAAACTGCAGAGGTCGGAGCCCTATAGTGATACATATGACAAATGTATTAACTTATCTCACAGCTCCTGCACATGTTCACCCTGTGTAAAATTGAAAAGCCCGCATCTCGTGGTCGTGCGGTAGCGTTCTCGCTTCCCACGCACGGGTTCCCGGGTTCGATTCCCGGCGGGGTCAGGGATTTTCTCTGCCTCGTGATGGCTGGATGTTGTGTGCTGTCCTTAGGTTAGTTAGGTTTAAGTAGTTCTAAGTTCTAGGGGACTCATGACCAAAGATGTTAAGTCCCATAGTGCTCAGAGCCATTTTTGAAAATTGAAAAAACATCTACTATTTTGCTGCCTAAACTACCAACCACTGCAGAATGTCCTCATTATTTCACAACTTCCATTGGAGTGAAGAAAAAGTGAGAATTTAAACTCCGAAGAAAAAAAACATACAGCCTAATGCAACAACTATGTTAAGCGATTTATTTCAGTTTGGTGGACAAAATTACATGGTTTGAGAAAATCCCTGGTGTTCAAATCAGCATCTGTAAATAAATTGTTATCCATGTGTGTATTACAAACATTTCAGATCATTTTACATTCAGCAACAAGCTATAATTCAAGAGGGCTTTGTTGTTTTGTAGACTATGGCAGGTCCCATTTCACCAGTGCAACGATATATCACACTGACAGCTACAAAACGTAAAAAAAGGTCGTGACAGCATGCCTTGTAATAGAGCCTTGTAACGTCACCTAGAAGAGAATACTATAAGATTTCACCGGTACATCGAAAATAAATGCCGTCTGCATGCTGATATCTAACATATTTGCTCCATAACTCGCCTCTACCGACCTGTGTGTAAAGTTTGTCATCCGTACTTGAAGACAATACTCAGCAGACCATCATTCGCAATAGCGGCAGATTCTTGAGTTGTAGTTTCATAAGCAATTTGGTCACCACATAACAGCCTGTTTCATGCAGTCTACTCACATGTCGGGTTTTAAACTATTATTTCTAGGTTCCACAATGACATATAATTCAAGTGTTGGCGACTTTATCATTGGAGGTTATGAAGTATGAAATAAAACACAACTTAGGGTAAGACATATTTTAAACACACAATAATGACAATAATAATAAAACAGTCGTGTTTCTATGAGAATGGATACAGCCGATTTCTATTAGTTTTGTGAGCAAAATTGATACAGTTTAAGAGCATTCCGCATGTTCAAATTACAAATGGTCATCCAAGAGCGCATTACATTCATTTTCTATCCTCATCTGAACTTTAACCGGTCATACCTCTTCTTGCAATAGAATCTCTTAACATCACCCTGCAACATTTTACCACGTCTCTCATTATATTGGGGAAACAAAATACCATCGGCGTGCCGACATCAGTCGTAATTAGCCTGCATCTACATTCCTAACTCTCTTTACAGCTAATGTGTACCTCTACACACACCTTTAGAGGGTGTCGCTGTTCGGGTGTGGACACGCCAGGCTGTTACTGTCTGCAGTATCTATCTTCCACTGGAAGGTGATGTCCCACAGCATGTACTTACTGGCTGTGCTGATAGCCCAATTGCTGCCACCTTTTCTGTTACTGGGTGACTTTAACGCCCATAACCCTTTGTGGGGTGGCTTGGTGGCAACAGGCTGAGGCACTGTCGTTGAGCAAGTGCTTGCACAGCTCGACCTTTCCCTCTTAAATAGTGGTGCCTCCACACAGTTCAGTGTGGTGCATGGCACATACTCAGCCATCGACCTTTCAGTCTGCAGCCCTAGCCTTCTACCAACTGTCCAATGGAATGTGCATGACAACTTGTGTGGTAGTGACCACTTTCTGATCTTTCTGTCACTGCCACAGAGCCACTCTCCTGGGTGCCTTCCCAGATGGGCTTTGAATAAGGCTGACTGGGACTTGTTCGCCTCCATTGCCACTATTGAGCCTCTTTTTCATAACGCCATTGAAGTGGTGGTTCACATGATCACCACCGACATCATTTCTGCCGCGGACTCTGCAATTTCCTGTTCTTCCGGGACCCCTCGGCGGAGGACTGTACCTTGGTGGTCACCTGAGATCACTGAGGCGATTGGAGATCACAGGCGGGCCCTCCAACGTCATACGTGGCACCCATTACTGGAATACCTACTTACCTTTAAGTGGCTCCCTGCCTGAGCAGGAGTGCTGGGAAAGGTATATCTCCACCATTCGCATCTGTACCTCTCCATCGCAGGTTTGGGCCAAGATTAGGCAAGTCTGTGGATATCATACCCCTGTCAGCGTACCTGGGCTTTCCCTCAATGGAGCAGTCTGTACTCATTCCAACATGATTGCAGAACTCTTAGCAGAGCATAATGCTTGGAGTTCTGCTTCTACAAATTACCCGCTGGCCTTCCGCTTCCTGAAAGAGCAGTTGGAATGTCAGAGCCCTTCATTCCATATGCTCCACCCCAAATCGTACAATGCTCCATTCAGTGAATGGGAATTCCAAAGTGCTCTTGCCACTTGCCCTGATACAGCTCCCGGACCATATCGCATCCCCTATCAGATGCTCAAACACCTCTCAGTGGACTTCCAGCGATGCCTCCTAGACCTTTTCAACAGTATCTGGGTTGTGGGTGAGTTCCCGTCTCAATGGCGGGAAAGCATTATCATAACAGTGTTGAAGCCTAGCAAGAACCTACTGGATGTGGTCAGCTACTGCCCCGTTAGCCTCACCAACGTTCTCTGAAAGTTGCTTGAACATATGGTGAGCCGGAGTTTGAGTTGGTTACTTGAGCCTCGGGGTCTTCTGGTTCCATCTCAGGGTGGGTTTTGTAAGGGCCACTCTGCCACCGACAATCTGGTCTGCCTGGAGTCTGCCATCCGTACGGCCTTTGCCCGCCGTCAGCATCTTGTTGCCATCCTTATCGACATGCGGAAGGCATATGATACCACACGGCGACATCACATCCTCACCACGCTTCATGGGTGGGGGTCTTAGGGGCCCGCTCCTGATTATTCAAAATTTTCTGTCATTTAATTCCTTCCACATACAATTTGGTCCCTCCAAAGTCCAGGAGAATGGGGTCCTGCAAGGCCCTGTCTAGAGTGTCTGCCTGTTTTTGGTTGCTATCAATGGGCTAGCTGCAGCAGTGGAAACGTCCCTCTTGGCTTCTTTGTATGCTGATGACTTCTGCCTGTACTATAGCTCCACTGGTACTGCAGGGCGCTATCCGCAGGGCGCAATCTTGGCCACCACACATGGCTTCCAGTTCTCAGCCTTCAAGACTTGCATCATGCATTTCTGCTGGCATCACACTGTTCACCCTAAGCCAAGGCTTTATCTTGACGGCGAACTTATTGCTGTGGTGGAGACGCATCAGTTTTTGGGGTTGCTTTTTGATACCCAGTTGACTTGGCTCCCTCATATTCGGCAGCTTAAATGATTGTGCTGGCGCTATCTTAACGCTCTTCGTTCCTTGAGTCACACCAGCTGGGGTGCCAAATGGTCTACCCTTCTACAACTGTATCAGGCGTTGATTCAGTACCGTCTCGATTATGGGAGCCTGGCTTACGGTTTGGCATTACCTTCCACATTGCGGTTGCTTGACCCCATACTTTACTCCAGGATCTGACTCAAAACTGGAGCTTTCTGCACAAGCCCTGTAAACAACCTACTTGTGGAGGCTGGTCTCCCTCCATTGCGGATCCGGCGCCAACGACTACTGGCCACTTATGCTGCATATGTTTGTAGCTTGCCTGGGCATCCAAATTACTGTCTCCGATGGTTCGATGGTTGCTGGTCGAATTGGTTATGCTATTACTCTTGGGGATCATTCTAAACAACGCTCATTGCCAGTGGGCTGCTCACTGCAGAGCTGGTTGCCATCTCTCACACCCTAGAGTATATACACTCCTCCTCAGGTGAGTCCTTTGTTATCTGTAGTGACTCGCTGAGCCATTTACGAGCTATTGGCAAGTGTTTTCCTCGCTCTCGTATGGTGATGGCTATCCAGGAGTCCATCCATACTTTTGCCCGTTGTGGCTGATCTGTTGTATTTGTGTGGACCTCGGGTCATGTCAGCATCCCAGGCCATGAACGTGTTGACAGACTGTCAGTGCACTGGCCCTGGAGATTGGCCTTCCGGAATGTGATCTC
Organism: Schistocerca nitens; assembly: GCF_023898315.1. Taxonomy (NCBI): domain Eukaryota; kingdom Metazoa; phylum Arthropoda; class Insecta; order Orthoptera; family Acrididae; genus Schistocerca; species Schistocerca nitens. Next base: position 707,804,833 of record NC_064614.1, on the reverse strand, counting down.
CAATCAGTATTGCGACAAAAAGTCCTTGGTACTAGGGGTGATGAATGGCGCTCCCTGTCTTCCCCCAACAAAGTTCAGGTTGTCAAGGAGACTACTGGTGTGTGGGGCTCCTCCTTGCAGGCCTCTCGCAAGGACTCCATTGTACTCTGCCAGCTACGCATTGGCCACACCTGGCTGACACACGGTTATTTATTGCGCCACGAGGACCCACCTCTCTGTCGCTGTGGTTCAGCGTTGACAATGGTCCACATTTTGTTGGACTGTCCGCTTTTAACTGCACTCAGGCAGACGTTTGCGCTGCCTGATATGCTCCCTGCACTTTTAACAGATGACGTTGCCATGGCAGCCTTAGTTATGAGTTTTATTTACGCAGGGGGCTTGGGCTTTTATCACTCGATCTGAGGGTTTACGTCCTTTTTGTGCTGAATCTGGCCTTTGGCCTATGGTTTTAGACTGGGGTTTTTAGTGTGTCTCTTGGTGGTTGGCTTTTCCTTTTTTTTTTTTTTTTTGTTACCATGGTCGGCCAACCACTGTAACACTCTGTGCGTTTTTTATCTCCTCTTTTCTGGTCTTTGTCTTTGTCTTTCTTGTTCTGTGTCGTCCCTTGTCGTCTGCATTGCTTGTTTTTTTCTTCTTTGTGAGTGTTTCATGGTCGTGGAAAAAGGAACCAATGGCCTTTGTAGTCTGGTCCCTTCAATCCCACAAACCAACCAATCAGCCTTATTATGCAACTGTTTCTGGAAAATTAGTGAAGGAAAAATTTGGTAATCCACCTAATACAACATACAAAGAACTTTCATCTATTGAAATAAATAATATATCCATGTTCCTCAGTCCAATAGGCCCAACAGAGCACCTAAATACCATTAACACACTGAGGGGTAATTATTCAACTGGTATTGATGATATACCAGATTTTATTATAAAAACAACAGCAAGATAAATACTTTCACCTTTATTGGACATATGCAGTTCATCCTTATCATGTGGTGTCTTCCCACAGCAACTGAAACTGGCAAAAGTAATACCTCCATATAAAAAAGGTAATCATCAATATATGGGAAACTATAGGCCTGTGTCTCTACTGTCAGGGTTTTCGAAAATTATTGAAATAGTGTTCCTTTTAAAAGTAATTACATTCTTCGACAATAATGATATTATTTCTGGATGTTAACATGGTTTCACACCACAGGGATCAATTGAAACAGCCACTTTCAATCTGAAGAAACGATGTCTTAAATGCAGTGAACAACCACAGTAATATCTCAGGTTTATTCTTGGACCTAACAAAAGTTTTTGATGTGATTGATCATTCTGTGCTCCTGAGGAAGCCTGAACAGTATGGTGTAACAGGTGTGCCATACAGTGGATTATATCATATTTGGAATAGCGCTCTCAGGTAACTGAAAATAAGTACATGGAAGGAAATGAACTCCAGGTACACCTTTTGGAAATATGTGGACTGAGTCATGGTGTTCCACAGGGCTCCACTTTAGGTCCCTTTCTTTATTCCATATACAGTAATGATTTCCCATCACATGTAGGGATTCTGAACCAGTACTGTATGCAGATGACATCAGTCATTTGACTGAAGGGAATAAAGAAGAAAATCTTACTGCATCTGCAAAAGATATTACAAAAGGAGTGTCCGAATGGTTTACCAGAAACATATTAACAGTTCATCCCAAAAAAATGGTACTCATGAATTTCCCCACTGATTAAAATAAAAATGTGGCACAAACTGTAATATGTATAGATAACCAAAACATTAGTGCTGTCACTGAAACTAAATTTCTTGGGATTCTTATGGAGGAAAATCTTAAATGGAACACTCATCTCTCACCCCTAAATTCAAAACTAGCAAAAGTGAGCTATGTAGTAAGAATTCTTTGCAACAATTCTAGTGCAGAAACAATAGGGCTGTATACTTTGCTTGTGTACATTCAATACTGAAGTATGGTATCATTTTCTGGGGAAATGTACACTAGGTCATAAAATTTTTTTGGAAACCGAAGGCAATTATAAGAATAAGGAAACAGTGAGCAGCAGAAAACCATGCAAACCTTTCTTTAAGGATCTAAAGATTCTACCACTTCCCTGCATTTATACACTGGAAGTATTCATGCATGTCAAAATAAGTATACGGAGAAAAGAAAACCTTTTCCCTCAAAACAAAAGTGTCCATGATTACAGTACCAGTTTAGACAGTGACATACATGATAATCATTTTAACACCACACTATGCCAAAAAGGTGTATATCATGCAGGAATAAAACTATACAACAGATTACCAAGACACATAAAATCTCTTCCTTAACTACAGAGCTTTAAAACGTCTGCAACAGCTTACCTTCTCAAAAACTTCTACTATTCAATCTCACTGTATCTAATGCAAGAAAAAATGTAATTTGTATCTTTAACTATAGAAATAATTTAAATGTATACAGTATTTAAAAATTTTTTAAATATTAGCTGTATAAATCCAATTTGTTACAAAAATACGATAGTAACTGTTTTACAGCTATTTCCTACTACAATAAAGTTTCTTTTGAATGATATGCAGTTGACATTTTGTGTGATTTTTGTACAACCTTGGATATACCAGGTAATTTTTTTCTTTTCTCTATGAGAGCAACACAACAGACTACAACCATGCTACATCTTACAGCAATGTACATTTCTGGTCCAATTACTACTATATACTATGACATTTTTTACTCTTGCCAAATAATAATCTATGTATTATCTTGACTATTTGTTCTTGTGGAAGCTATGATTTTCTCATGTGTACTGAATGAATTAGGAAAGACATACACAGCTTTAGAAACAACATACTCACACAAATGATACTGCTACACCTAATTTGTGTCTTATCATTTCCCATACTCATGCTTTGTCTTTTCAAGAATGTTGTATGTAAATCATACTACGCTTTACTTGTCTGATATTTATGGATAGATTGTAGGGTGCTGTGCAATTTGTTTATTGCCTATATACAGTAGTATTATGGAGTAAGGCTTATATTTTCTTTGGTGTTTATGGTGAAGCTTTGTCTTGCAGTTTTTTACCACTGGCACACTTTAATCCTATGTACTCAACTGTTACAGACCCAAAAAGAAGAACAGCAACTCAAGCTCAAGGTGTGAGAATACCAACATGTGGAATACGGCAGTCAACCCAAAGAAAGAAACCACAACCAAGAGACCAGGATTTTTGGTAGGATCAACGGTGGTTTCACAGAAGGAAGCAGTTAACAAAGTGAATCATGAAGTGGGTGAACAAGTATATGAATATCATAACACAAGTGATCACAGTGCACCAAGATTAAAGACATTAACTGAACCTGCAACTTCAAATACAGAGTCATATTGCTCTCAGAGGAATACAGACAAACTACTTACTTTTCTACAAGTTAACATAGGATATATTAGAAATAAGATTTTAGAATTAGAACATTTATGTAACACTGTAGATGTTATATGTGTATCTGAGCACTGGTTAACCCAAGAACAAGTAAATTTATTTGTTCCCCAGTGGTATGTTGTTGGAAACATGATATGTAGAAAACAGAGAAACCTGGGTGGGGCTGGAATTTTTTTCAAAGAAGGAATAAAGCTTTCCTGAATTGATGTATTCCTCAGAACTTGATGGGGAGGCTAGTTGTGTAAAACGAATGAGTGCAAAAAGTAGTGGTAGTTAGCCTATATAGGTCTCCAGATGGTGATGTAAATTTGTTAATTGAAAACATGAGTTAATTGATAAAAATATATTGAAGAGTAAGATAAGAGTTGCTGTCTGTGGTGATTTCAACATAGAAATGGCAAACACACAGAGGCTACTTACTAGGACATTCTTGAATATGCTAAGATCATTAGGTTTCTATTGTACAAATAACCATGCCCCACATAAGAATGCCTGCATAGACAATATTGTTGTGAATTTCCATAGGAAAGATTTTACAATCAGACTTGCAGGAAGTGGACTTGCAGATCATGAGCCACTACTCCTTACACTCTGTAAGAGGAAACCAGTTTAAATTGAAGAACCTAAAGTAGTAACAGTACAAGGGCAAAAGGAAGAGTACGTAAGTATGTTTGTTAATAGATTAGGAAGTGCAGATTGGGACTTTATATATAATTGTCTATCTGGGAAAAGGAGAGCTGAAATTACCTTTGATAAATTATTTAAAAAAAGCACACAAATTTGTGGGATTCTAGCTCACCAGTAAAAAAATTAGATATCCAGGTGAAATGAATAAGAAAATTCTGAACTGGTTTACAGAAGAGCTAGCAGAAATTAGACAAAACATGCATATGCTGTACCAGATGCATAAGGAAGCTGCTAACCAAGGGGCAGAACAGAGTGTGAACATTCATAGGTCATATCTGAAATGCAAAAAACTCTACGAAGCTATACTTCTTCTGGCAAAAAAAGCAAGCAGTGGGAATCTATATAGAAAGGGCTCCCAATAAATGCAAGGCAGCATGGTAAATAATAAAGCAAGAGAATTCACCAAAATGCACAGAAACAGCTCCACTCGAACCCAAGGAATTAAACCAGTACTTTTTAAACTCAGTTAAATAAATAAGTAACAGTATGAAAGCAACAAATTCATCTGCAATGGACCTTGTTGTAACACCACTGCCTGTTAACCTGGTATTTTAATGGAGGGCTGTCACACATGCTGATGTTATAAAAGCTGTCTTCAAATTTTCAGCTTCTAAAGGTAGGGACTGTTACTGGCTATCGAATAACATAATTAAAAAGACAATACACTCAATCACCAAACCATCAGCTTTTATTTTTAAAAATGTGTGGAATTTGGAGTTCTTCCAAATGCACTTAAGGTATCAAAAGTTGTCCCAGTTTTTTAAAAAGGGGACAAACATCTTCCCCAAAGCTACAGACCAGTCTCCATTGTTCCAATATTCTCAAAGATATTTGAGATTGAGACACTGATACACACAAAAATAAGCAGCTTCTTTGAAAGACACAATATTCTATGTAGCAATCAGTTTGGTTTTCACAAGGGGAAAAACACAACAGGGGCCATTTTGGAAATCATTGATCAAACCTTAACAGCATTCGAAAACAATAACATGGTATCACTAGTATTATGTTACCTAATCATAGCTTTTGATTGCATTCCTGTTGACGTACAACTAGGGAAACTGGAGTTTTATGAGGTGAGAGCGAGCACTTCAACTGCGATAAATTCTTATTCAAGCAACCGAAAACAGTTTGTTTCAGTCAGAAATGTAAATTCTTCCATGGTGGAAATCAGCACAGGTGTACCACAAGGGTCTATCCTTGGACCCTTCTAATTCATTGTTGCTATTAATGATTTGCCTAAAAACATAGCTCACCCTGTGGTATGTTATGCTGACGATACAACACTACTTACCACACATCAGAACATTTCAGATCTGAATAGCCTAACAAAAGAAACACTTGAAAGGCCCTGGACTGGTTAGCAGCCAATAAGCTCCTGTGCAATGCTGAAAACCCTACAACTTTTAATGGGAATATCAAATTAACTAGGCAACAAGTCAGTAAAACTCTTAGGTATTCACATTGACTCTAAACTCTATTGAGAGGAACATGCCAATCACGTACGTGAAAAAATATGTCAGGTGGCATACCTTATCTTGAAACTAAGGGAGGTAGTGAGCTTGGAGTACCTTAGGGTGACATACTTTGTGCTATTCCAGTCACATATTTCATATGGTCTGATTATATGGGGGCACTCCCCTCACATCAAGAACATCTTGAAATTACAAAAAAAAAAAAAAGTCTTACACATAATATGTAAAAGAGACCATAGGGAGCACTGTCGTCCCATTTTTTTCCAGACTTAGAATACTCACAATTACAAATTTATACATCTATGTGTCTGTACTCTATATTAAAAATATTTCAGTATTTATTGCCAGACGGAAAATACATGAACACAACACCAGGGCTAAGGGTAATTTAGAGATACCGCGCTGCAGATTAGCAAGAACAGGAAATTCCCACAAAGTAAATCCACTCAAAATGTTCAATAAACTGCCAATTCATATTCAATCCATCGATATAATTTTTTTAAAATTAAGTGGTAGAGCTGGCTGTGAGATCATCCATTCTATGACATCAAAGAATTCTTTGAGATGCCTGGGTAGGAATTTAGGAAGTTGTCTATAGTTAAACATATTATTGTGTGCTGTGGTTAATCATGTGTAATTACATAATGTATACAATACACAATACAATACTATATTATACGAGGTGTGACTGAAAAGTTTTAAGAATGGATGCGCTACTGCTTACTGGTTTGGCGGCCAGGTACACAAAGGGTGAGGAGTGAGTCATTGCCTTGTCCTTGAACGCCTTCTGACAGGAAACTGCGTTTCCTTATTCAGTTCGTTGTGGCAACTGGTTGAGTGCAGATCTGTTAGGGCTTGTTGCCAGATTCTGTCTGTGTGAAAATGGACGTAAAAACGGAACAACGAGTTTGTGTGAAATTTTGTTTTAAATCCGGGAATGCAACTTTTGAGACTTATGAACTATTAAAAAGAGCTTTTGGAGATAATTGTATGACCCAGTCAAATGTTTTTGTCTGATTCAACAGATTTAAAAGTGGCCACGATCATTTGAAGACGAACAACGGTCTGGTCGTACTTCCACCTCAAAATTGAATGAAAATGTTGTGAAAGTTCGCGACTTAGTGCGCTCTGATCGTAGACAGACAACTAGGGAGATTGCTTGTGAACGTAATTTTAGTATCAACGCGGTTCAGTCAATTTTAACCGAAGATCTGAACATGCATCGAGTGTCCACAAAATTCATTCCAGAAGTGTTGTCAAGTGACTAGAGACAATACCGACTTTAAGTGTACCAAGAACTGATTAATTAGACTAAAAACGACCCAGATTTGTTAAATAGGGTAATTATAGATGCCCAATCGCGGGTATATGGATATGATTCTTAAACCAAAGTGTAGTCTTCGCAGTGGAAAACTCCAGGTTCACCACGACCGAAAAAAGCACAGCAAAGTCGGTCGACAGTGAAGACAATGTTGCTGATTTTTTTCGACTGTACCGGTATTGTGCATCATGAATTTAACCCTAGAGGTCAGACAATTAACCAGGAATACTAAAAATTTGTCCTTGAGCGTTTGCGCGAAAAGGTGCGGAAGAAAAGGCCTGCATTGTGGAAAGACAAGAGTTGGGTGCTACACCATGACAATTCTCCAGCTCATCGTGCCTTATCCATCGTTGAATTTTTGACCAAATTAAAAATTCCTGTGCTTCCACAACCGCCACATCCCCATGATTTGGTCCCTGCGGACTTCAACCTTTTTCCTAAACTGAAATTTTCACTGAAAGGGATGAATTTGAGTCGATTGAAGATATCCAGGCAAATACTGAGTGTGTCCTAACACACTTCAGGAAAAAAAATTTCCAGGAATGTTTCCAAAACTGGAAACATCGTTGGAGTCGGTTTGTTCCGTCAGAAGAGGGCTATTTTGAAGAAGATGCACCACAGTAGCATGTAACTACTACCATTGTACTATTACAATACCATTCTTAAAACCTTCCAATCACACCTCATATTATAGTATAGCTTATTGCATTAACTTTTAGAAACCAGCCTGATGTTATTTGGTACACTGCCATGCTTAAAATGTATTCTATTATGTACTGACACTAGTTTATTTTATTATTACGTATGTACTACTACATCCTGTATGACGAAGCCAATATCATTGAGATCTATATACTTCAGCAGCTTAATACAGACAGTTTGGTACATACAGAAGAACATGGTAAGTGTTCAGGTAATGGTCATGTAGTAGACACCTTGCCAGAACATATATTGTGGTTTTGCACCTGATGAATTTTCAAATTTAGTACTAATCAATTTTTAACAGGTCTTACCGGGTTGAGAATAGGTCAGGCTCTGCCTTTGTCAGCAAATTGTATGATGTTTGTAGTATTCTGTACGTGTTATCTTTCCCACAGGTTCACATTTTCGATTTGCTTCTTATGTAAGTTTACTCATTATTTTGGCCAAACTTTTGTTGTTGCGACATTGACTGACACGCGACGAATGACTATCAATTGTTTCTTTCCATAAGTACTTTAGGCCTAGTGCACTATACAAACTTTCCTTTTACTCATGTCCTATTTGTTCCCATAGTTAGTGGAGCTCTTATTTTTCTCTTGTGTGTTCACTCGGCAGAGACAGTTAGCCTAGATATTAATATAAAAATCTCTTAAAGTAACATAGAGATGTCCTTGCAATAATGTGGCAAATATTTTCATAAGCTGTTTTACAGTACTGTGTTACTCATGTTACCGAATTTGACGTACTTTGCACTCAATATTACACTGAATGAAATAGGATGTTACTACGCCATTTGTAAGTGCCATGACATGTTGGACTTTGTAAATGCTTTTGAATAATTGATTATTTACTTACCTTTAAGCCATTTATTTAGTATTTAGATGTACTGTATTCCCGCATTTTTACTCTTTAACGTAATATCCCTCTCATTTTGTTTCTCAATGTACTATCTATATTTGTTTCTCATTGTATTTCATTGTCCAGACACACCTTCTTGTTTTATGAGCAGTGTTGTACTTTACTTGCACTCTGCACAAATATTGCAATATTTTCAAATTTAGAGCAGCTGTTAGCTCTCATAACTGTGTTAGTCAGAGACTTTACATTTTTTACATTAGGCTTGTGATTAGCAAGTAATGCACATAAGGTTATACGTATGTAGATGCTCTTGTGGAGACATGTTTGTAATAAGCTCAGTTTGGATGGACTACCTCTTTAGCAGATTCTGAGCTTGCTACCTACGCATTACTGGCAATACTAATATTTTTATGATTACTATGCAGTGAGACTGCAAGATGATGCTGCACTGCTCAATTATACCAGACATTTCTCATGTTGGTGCCAGTGGGACTGCAAGATTGTCCTGCACTGGTCAATTAAACCATTTATTTCTGATGACTGTGCGTGTGGGACTGCAAGATTGTTTCATTATGCTTTTCTAATAAAATATATGTCATTGTCTGTGGGACTGCAAGATTTTCCTGCAATGTGTCGTATACACTTCCTTCTCAGTTATGGTACGCACAGGACACTTTTTGTGGCATTTTATCACGTGCATGTTGCAACCTATGGTGGTGATAAACATTTTCTTTGTATTTAGGACACTACAATGTGCTTTACATACATGTATGCTATCACTTCCATTTTTCTCTCTGAACTAACAGTCCACACATCTAATGCAGTGTGCACTACTGTGAATGTACCCTAATATTCAACAAATACTGAACTTGTAACAAAATGTTCATGTCCATCAATAATTTCTACTTTTTTCTGTCATGTATACGGTTATTATTATCTGTGTACTCATCTACTGTATCTTTTATCTTTTTTACTCACTTTTCTACACATTTTTATCCGAATATTGTTTTTGTAAAGTAAAATTTACTTGTCTCAGCAGTGTCACTGACATCACCTTACCTGTGAAATTTCGGTCAGCCAGAGCGAGGGGTAATGACAGGTGTTATTTGAGTATTAATCAATTGTACAATAATGTCAATTCTTTGCTCTCGAGCTGTTACATGCGGGAGAACAGCGATGTTGTAAGCTGTATGCAGTGTTAGGTTATCATCTTTGTGGTGCACGTAAGCACAGTAGCAGATAGTGGATAGCTGTGTTGAAGTGAGGAAGCAGGTGTAAAGTTTTGTTTCAAATGTACAGTCTCACTTTATCGATGTATTTAATGATGATGATGATGTAATGGTAACTGATCTGAGAAGGAGAAAGTGTAATGGAATCCTTTATTTACGTGAAGAGGAATTATAAGGTAATTTTTTGAAGTCACGCTGTTGTTACTGCAACGCTATTTTTGACCTACCTTTCTCTTACAATTTTTAATTGATCTCGGTTTTTTTCCAAAAGTAGAAAAGGAACCAAGTGTGTACCGAAAATATTTCGAGTTGCAATTAAAACAGAACCCATTGCATCTCACGAGTGGCCCTGTGTAGATATAGTAATTTGCAGCTTAGCATAGCGGCAAGCAACACGGCAGTACTGCAACACGTTTGCGCAGGATAGAGGTAAGGACTAAATATTTTGATGGTTTTTTATTCAATCCGGGCCAACTGGTGTAATTCAGAGGCTGTTAGATTTTTCTGTATTGTGTATCAGTTTTAGTTCTGGGATCTGGGATCAGTTTTGCAAAACTAATTATTGTAAGTTTTATGCCAAAGTTAATTATTCAGGGAGTTTATACTGTTCAAAATTCTTGCAGTCAGATTATTCACTTTACCAGTATTAAAGGCCTGCCTTCTCATAATGACAGTTCAATTTTCTATTCATTAATACTTCTGCACAGCACTTATTATTCACAACAAATTATGTCATATTGTTATTATTTAAAGAGAACTTTCACTTGGCGACATCCTTGTACAGTGCAGTGGTTAAATCTTTCAACCTAAAAAAAGTAAATGTAACGAACAACAGTCCACTCAGAGAAGGCAACTACAAAAATGGATTACTGACACTCAAACAAATAGCACAGAAAGATGATACAAACATTATAGAGAAACTGAATCACAAAATTAAAACACAAATAAAGGGGACACCACGCACACAAAAACGAACAACCTGTTGCCAAATTACAAACACAGACAGACAAAACATAAAGAGACATAAGGGAAATCCACAGAACATACATACAAGCACACATTAACAAGATACACCCATAACAACAAGCAAATGGTACACTCTCACTTACAACAACAAAACAATACATAGAACAGGCAACATATTCAAAAAACAAGTGTTAAAGCAGCCTACAGGACAGACAACTCAATACAGGGGAAACTAAGGGCAACCAGCACAGGCGCAGACAAATGGAACACATCTGGTATTTACCAACTGACATGCCAGGACTGCAAATCAATTTATATACGACACACAGCCAGAAGTTTTAAACTAGACACGCAGAACATGGAAAAACATTAAAAAGTAACAGCTGGAATTCTACTGAACACTTTGTGGACAGGACGCAAGGCCCAAAAATTATCAACAATTACTTGAAAATTCTCAAATGCCCCTGACAAAAACTAATAACTGAAGAAACCTATAAGAGCCATAACTAAAGGAAAACAAATAATGAACATACACACACACAAAGAAGGCAGGCAGGTACACCCCAAATTCCTGCCCAGAAAACATTCAACTGTTCAGCTTTTCGCCTTCTTCCTTCTGTAGTTTGTAAACAGACAGTGAAAGTTACTTATTGCAGACCTTCATAGTGAAGATAATGGGGAAACCATAAGAATTAAGTGAAACATGGTGCAAACACACACACATATGCTGTGGACTTCCTGGGTTTTGTTATTTAACATGGTAAATATACAAAACTTTTTGTGCTTTTCAAATATACAAAGAGGTAAACAGCATTTTTTGTTTTTATAGACAAATCATAAAAAACCATTGACAATGTTGATACTTCAGCGAAACGTGTTCAGGAAATAAAAATAGAAACAAAAATTATGTTTTGCTCAAGGCAGATCCTCTTTGAAAACAAATCTGTTTGTAAGCAAACGTGGATATAGGAGATTCAATGTCAAGGACACACGTTTGTTTGACTCACGACAGAGCTGAAAAACTTAAGCTTGTTTGCCTCTTGAAGACAGACGCCAATTATCTCGTGAAAGCCTACTTACAGAACCAGTATGAAGTGAGGAATCTTGGAATTGAGCCTCATATGTATCACTTCAATATGAAATGCTGAGGACATGAATCATATTACTGTGCGCATACAGGCATTCTTCCTGCGCTCCACTAATGTGTGGTACAATACTGAAGCACCCTCTGTCATGCACTTGTCAAGGATTTTCAGATTGTGTACGTAGATATAGATGATATTTAATCCGTGTATGTGACAGTAGTCTTCGCAATATTTATTCACTTCCATGGGCGGTAGGGGAGAAACGTTTATATTTTCTCTCGTTAACACAGAGGTCGTTATAGACATTACATTAGCACTGATTAGAATAAGGTGGGATAGGCAACGAGCTGTCGCCTTAAGAAACCATCCAGTCATTCATCTGATTCAGATTTCAGGAAGCTATGAATAACCTAAATCAGGATGGCCAGATGAGGATTTTTATTTTTCATGTTTCACCAGAATACAAGTCCATTTCTGTGATCACTCGTACACATTATTTGGTCATCTACGGCTACGGGCGCATAGGAGAAGTGACTAAATGCACTCATTTAAACAGTTCAACATCTGGGCATTCCTTATTTCCAACGAAAAGCTTCTCAATGATATGAATACACAGGTAAAATCCTCCTGAAAAGCAATGGATTGTCAGACCTTGAAATGTCAGAGAATAACAGAAAGAGACATAATAGTCGACACCTCATTTAATGAAAACTGAAGTAGTGTTTTACACTGACGCTACCTTCAATTACAACACAGGTGTCTTCCAACTCTGTAGCATCATAACCATGAGATTTCGGAACTGTGATCTCGCTGCAGAGTCCTCCCACTGATCGAGGAGCTCAGATCCGTTGAATAAACTGCGGAGTGGAATACAGAAACGAGAAAACATATCGTCACTGAAGAACCCAACAAAATGTCGCAAAAATTTGTAAGAAGCTAGGAGGGCGAGGCAGGATAAATAGCATCTGCTACGTAGAGCTACAGCTCCTATATAGGTTATAGGAAAACTGAAGTAGTGTTTTACACTGACGCTACCTTCAATTACAACACAGGTGTCTTCCAACTCTGTAGCATCATAACCGTGAGATTTCGGAACTGTGATCTCGCTGCAGAGTCCTCCCACTGATCGAGGAGCTCAGATCCGTTGAATAAACTGCGGAGTGGAATACAGAAACGAGAAAACATATCGTCACTGAAGAACCCAACAAAATGTCGCAAAAATTTGTAAGAAGCTAGGCGGGCGAGGCAGGATAAATAGCATCTGCTACGTAGAGCTACAGCTCCTATATAGGTTATAGGAGTCTTAGGGAGATCGGTGAACTTTAATCTAAGCAAAATAGTTCAGAAAGTGTGTATAAACATAACAAAGTGCAGCTGATATTTACTTACGCTTTGCTTTGAGCCAAGAGCCTTTCTTCTTTAGCCTTAAAATGCGCTTGTATCTTCGCGATTCCCTCATTTAATTCGTAAGCCTTTTCTTTTGTGAACTCCTCCTCTACTCTGTGTTGAATCATTGCTATCTTAATATCCGTTTCCGCTTCAATGTGCCGAAGCATTAAGTTCATCTGTAAAAATACAATGAAGTAATAAAACTGCATTCTGTTTAATGCCGCCAACACAAAAAGTCTTTATTCCGAGTGAAAGTATGTACCCGTCTCTGTGCTTCAAATCTTGTTAGTGGCATATCTGGAACTCTTACAAAGTACTGCAGGGTTTCATATTTCTCGAAAATTAAAGTAACGATAGTTGCATAGCAAAGATAAAATGCTATATTCAATCACTTTCTCTGTGCTGAGGCTGTTTACAGTTTTTGAGGATTTAATATAAATAGTTCATGGAAAAGTGTTCCCATGAATTTTAATGCTACGGTATTTCAGTGAAACAACAGTGTAATAGTTGCTATGACTTCGTAATATAAACTTATTTGAAAAATTTAACGAGTTTAGGAACATTAACAATCGAAATGTATATGAAATAGATGTTCTCTGTAAGAGGGTCATTGTGCTCTAAATTTGCTCTTCGTTTCTAAAACTGACTTGATGTAACTAAAAAAAGGGGGGGGATATCAGTTCTAGTATCCGATTCCACCCGTCGGCTGTGACCAATGAGGTAATGTGTGACGTTATTTTGTCTGTGCCGTGTTTGTGTCAATGAACGTTAAATGATTTCTCTGGATTTCCTCGTTACGCGCGTATATTAAAAATTCGATATAGATTGTTTTGTTTTGATATCGTAATTTCTTTTCGGCATCTTTTGTTAATGAAAGTAGTCGTGATTTATAAGACATTGATTTCTCACAGAATTGCTGTTCGTTATGGAAGAGTCAGTTGTGTTTAGAGCGAAAATTCTCCTTCAGAAAATGACTGACCGTAAATCAGCTATTAGATTTTTGCAGTCATTCGGCGTCATTGCAGAATTTTGCAAGTGCAGTGCTTGTGGAAATTATATGGTACTTAGAAGTAATAGTCATGCTAACCTACTATTTTTGCTATCAATATTCTTGCAAATCTGTCCACGAATCAGGGGTTTCGTGTGGCACTGTAGTTGACTAGTTATCATTTTGTAGAGAAGGCGGCTGGGAATTTATAAAGTAATGGAATCATTGGGTGGGGGGAGGGGGGGGGGGGAGGGGTTACAGTTGAAGTAGATGAATCACATTTTGGAAAGAGAAAGTACGAAAGGGGGCATGAGGTTGTTGGATATTGGGTTTTTGGAGTAGCTTCTGGAGGGGATTGTGATGATGTATTTAGGGTCGTACCAACTCACACAAAGGAAGTGTTGACATCTTTAGTAGAAGAATATGTGGAAGAAGGTTCCGTAGTCATGTCAGATGGGTTTACTTTGTACAAGGGGTTGGGTGATAGGGGTTATCATCATTTGGTCATGAATCACAGTATTCAGTTTAAAGATTACAAAATGGGGGCATGTACCAATACTATCGACCTGTAAAATCTGTTGTTGGGCAGGGAAAGAGAAGGATTTCATTGTTGAAAGGCCATTTAGATGAATATTGTTGGAGGAAGAGTATTCCTAAAGGTTATTGTCTATTTCTTGGATTTATGAAAGTAGTTAGCAAAATGTACAAGCCTCATTTTGTTTTTTATGTGCTGGTGGGTCTCATGCTTTTTTCTTGTTTTATGTTGTGTTTTTTTATGTTAATATACTGTGTGGTTGCCACTTTTTTTGGTTTCTCTTGGGGGAGGTTTTTCTGTCGTTTTAATATTTTCTGGTTACAATGGTGAGTCGAGGGGGATTGCTGTGTCTTTGCCAAAGGGTTTAAATGATTGACTCGTGGTATCATTTTTAAATTATTATTTTAAAATTTTGCGTCTGGCTGAGGGCAGGTGGTAGGGAAGAGCTGATTTGCCTGGCAGTTTGTGTTTCTTATTAATTTCTTCATTTTGCGTATTTCGTTATAGTTTGGCCTCCTAACATTATGATTTCTTGTTATGTCCTTAATTTGTTCTTCTTGTCAGCCTCGATCTTTCACTCCTTTGGAAGTTCATATGTGGTAGGTTCCTTTTCATGTAGCCACTGTTATGTTTTCCTCTTCGATATTTTTACTGTACTTCTCTTAATTTCACTTGCAACCTATTGAGTGTTATTTTGGAGCTACTGTAGCTGGTGTCACTTTCATGTAGTATAGTTATCGATTCCAAGGTTTCGTCATTTTTGTGTTTTATTTTTTTGAGTGTGCAGTAATGTGTGCAAGGATTTTCATTTTTTGAAAGTCTAGTCGTATTCTGCTGTTCATTAACAAGATCGTTTTTAAGCACTTTTCTTATATGTTATAAGATTTTTGCAATTGTGATTGCTCTTTTTACTACTGTGTAACAGTAATGTTGGGATCGGTAACTAGAAATGACCTCCTATATAGGTTGTATTGTATTGTATTGTATGTTAACCAGGGACCTAGAAACGATGGAGAAGCTCCGTCCCTGCCACAGCCGCAGTTGTCTGCAACCCTATGACGACTACCGTAGTCCACTTCACCCCTCCGCCGCCCCACACCGAACCCAGGTTTATGGTGTGGTTTGGCCCCCAGTGGACCCCCCCCCCCAGGGAACGTCTCACACCAGACAAGTGTAACCCCTATGTTTGCGAGGTAGAGTAATGGTGGTGTACGCGCGTACATGGAGAACTTGTTTGTGCAGCAATCGCTGCATAGTGTAACTGAGGCGGAATAAGGGGAACCAGCTGGCATTCGCTGAAGCAGATGGAAAACCGCCTAAAAACCATCCACAGACTGCCTGGTTCACAAGACCTCGACACAAATCCGCCGTGCATTAGACCGCACAGCCAACCGGGCAGGCTCCTATATATTTATTTATTTATTCATCCGTGGAACAATAAATATTGTATAGATGTCGTCAGTTTACAACACATGAGCACACATTTACATTTACAATGAAACAGGTTTCTCATATTTTGTGTAGTTTTTATAACTAGTCATTCACACATTTATAATAACATAATATTTTGGTGATAATGTCATATGTTGCTAATAATCTACATCTATGTTAAATATTCTTTTACAGTATAACAACTTTTACTAACTAAAAAGGTTTTAAGCTTTTGTCTGAAAGTGAGGGGCTCATTTATTTCTTTATTTCTTGTGGTAATTTGTTATACAGTTTTATCCCATTATAAAATATATTTTTTGCGTCTTTGCCTTGTTCTTTCTATCTAGATGGAGGTGGTGACAAGCTCTTGTTTCATGGTCATGTATTAGGCTGTTTGTGTTGTATATGTTGAGATTTTTCTTAATGAACATTATGTTCTGAAAGATATACACACAAGAAACAGTTAGAATGCCTAGCTTTCTAAATAATTCTAGACAGTGGGCCCTGTTGTTGATGTTTCTTACTATCCTTATGGCTCTTTTTGTACTTTGAACATAGTTTGTATGTTACTGGCACTTGTTCCCCAAAACATGATCCCGTAGCTGAGGACTGAGTGTAGATATCCGTAATATGTTATTTTAAGACAGGTATTATTGCATACCGGTGCAAGAATTCTAAGAGCATAGCATGCTGTGGATAATTTCTTTGCCAAAATGTTGACATTGTTTGTCCATTTCAATTGGCTGTCTACATTCATCCCTAAGAATTTGGTACTTGTTACACATTCTAATTCATTATTATTAACTTTTATTCTAGTGGCATTGTGTTTTTTGTTCAATTGGGAGTTAATATAGTTAGTTTTCTTTACATTTAGGGTTACTTTATTTTTTTAATGACCAGTTGTGGACATCATTGAGAGCCTCGTTTGCTCTTTCTGACAGTTGTGTTGGATTTTCACCTGTTATTACTATGTTGCTGTCATCAGCAAAAAGTATTTTTTCTCCATGTCTGATACTTTGTGGGCAGTCGTTAATGTATATAAGAAACAATATTGAACCTAATACACTTACCTGTGGGACGCCTATATTCACATTTTCTGGGTCAGACAGGTGTGACAGGTGTTTTATAAGGGAAATGTTTGAATCTTGTGATATCTCAACTCGTTGAACTCGGATTTCCAAGTATGAGTTGAACCACTTCTTTGTCACACCTCTTATTCCTATTTGCCCTAATTTATGAAGTAAGATTTTGTGGTCAACTGTATCAAAGGCCTTGGACAAGTCTAAAAAGATACCACTTACATTTTCACCTTTGTCCAGTGCTTCTAAAATTACTTTAGTGAACTGTGCTATAGCAGATTGTGTGCCTTTTCCGGGCCTAAAACCAAATTGGTCGTTGGAAAGAAGGTTATATTTATTCAGGTAATTTAGCTGTCTCTTTTTGACTAGTATTTCTATTATTTTAGAAATGATAGACAGTATAGAAATCGGCCTGTAGTTCTCTACATTTTCCACATCTCCGTTTTTAAGGATAGGTATAACTTTTGCTTGTTTTAGGTACTTCAGAAAGTATCCAGATTCGAAAGATTCATTAATTATGTCTGTTAATGGGCCCTTTATGGAGTTTGTACATTCTTTAATTACGCAGACTGGGATTTCATCAAGTCCTACTGAAGTTTAATTTTTTAGTTGGTGTACTACTAGTGCCACTTCCCTTTCTGTAGTTGGCAAGAGCACCATTGCGTTTGTTGGCTGGTTCTGAGTAGGTAAATCATACCTATCTGGAAATTTCTGCTGTAATTTTTTTGCGATACTACTGAAATATGAGTTTACAAAATCAGCTAATTTTTTAGGGTTACCTACTGGTACATCTTTGTTTTTAATATGTGAATTGAGGTCCTTTTTAGCTGAGTTAGATGTTTCCTCTTTGACGATGTTCCAGGCTGCTTTGCTCTTGTTTTCAGCTTCAAGTAATATTTTGTTGTTTGAAAGTTTTTTTGCGGCTAGCAACACCTTTCTGTATATTTTCCTGTACTTTTTGTAGAATTGCAGAACTTCTGGGTTAGATTGATTATTTTTTATGGAGTTGAGATATCTAAGAGTTTCTGAGAATTTTTTGATACCTGTAGTCACCCACTGATTTCTCTTTGTAGTTTTAATTTGATAAAGAGTTTTGGGAAACATCTCTTCAAATCTGAGTTTAAAAATTGACATGAACTTGATAAATTTCTGATATGCATTGGTTTCTGCATAGACTTCCCTCCAATCTTCATATTCTAGCTAGGATTTAAACTGATACAGGGCTGATTTGGAAATCATTCTTTTGTATGTACACAGTTTAGGAGGAGTTTCTACATGAATGTTAGTTTTTAAGATCTGGCAGAGGTGGTCTGATAGGCCCAGGTTTTGGACAACAATGAGACATTTTTTACTATCAATATCTGTAGCTACATGATCTATAGATGAGGAAGATTCTTTCGTTAGTCTAGTTGGACAATTAACAAGGGAGGATATTCCATAACAGCTTAGAATATTCACATATATGTTGTTAGCCTTATCAGGCTTCATCATATTAATGTTTAAGTCACCACAGATAATTACATTTGCTTTTGGTCCAGGAACCTTGTCTAAGCTTTGATTCAGTTTTGGAAGGATTATCAATGTCTCCACTGGGAGAGCGGTACACACAAAATATGACTAATTTTTTTGCTATGCCAGGTCCTATTATTTCAACAGCGGAAAGTTCAAAATGTTTGTCCTCACCTAGATCTAAAAGATCATATCTAACTTTAAATGGCATACCTTTTTTTACATAGATACATGAACGTCCACCATTCATTGAGATTCTGCTATAGTAACATGCAAGGTCAAATGAGGCTAATGCAATGTGTTTAATTTCCTTCCCTTTGCACCAGTGTTCAGTGATACACAAAATTTGGCTATCAAAATTTTCCAATTCTACTTCTAGCTGTTGTGATTTGTTCTTTATGGCTTGAATGTTTTGGTGAAACACTGTTAGGCATTTGTTTTCACTTATCTTGGTGGCGCCCTTCCCTTTAGACCTGATGCTAAAAAATCCTTTAGATGAGCTGGTGGCATGGTTATTCTTCTGTTGATGACAGTGGAGGTGAGTCTGTTGCCAGTAAGACTTGGAAGTTGGTGTATCTGAAGGTATTTGCCTTACTTTAGTCTTGTAACTGAGGCCGGGTACCAAACATCCTGCAAAGTTTCCTGGTTGTTGTGCTTCTTCTGTTACTGCTGATGATGGTGAAGCTGCTGAAAAGTCTTTCACTGTTGAAGACTGAGGAGGGGCCAATACTGATGAAAGGTCGTTGGCTGCTGGCACATCAGGCGTTTTTTTTCTTGTTAATGATGCAGTTGCGTAGTATGTAACTCCTTCCGCTGAAGTTGCTTTGGAAACTTCTGTTCTAGTTGAATCATTTATCTCAGCTGTTTTTGAGTAAAAGTGGAGATTCTACTGCTGGACCTGTTGTCAGTGATTCAGTTTCATTTTCTTGTTGCAAATTTTCAGTTGCTGTGTTTGGTGGTGGAAGTGGTATGGTCGTGCTATTCTTGTCCTTAACTGCCTTCACTGCATTAAGGATTTCTCGACTAATGAATGATTTTCCGAGTTTATTTCTGTGAAGCCCATGCCTTGTAAAATGACTTCTCTCTGTAGATGGTACGTCCACATATGTGGCATTTGGGAGGCTTCGGCAGATTTTCTCAAATTTCCTATTAGTAACTGTGATTTCTTTGTTGACACAGTATTGTTCTATAATATCATGTCTTTGTGGGATACTGGCAATGAAGACGTTAACATCTGTAATTTTCTGTAATGTACTTCTTAGAGCTCTTGTGGCGAGTTTGCCCTCGTTCCTATAAACATCATTAGCACCTCCTATTATTAAACAGTTGCTTCCCAGCTTCAAAGAATGTTCACAGTTTTTTAAAACTTCGCGCAAAGGGGCACCCGGTTTCGTTATTTCACTAACCTTGAATATAGTTTGCATGTTACACAAACTGTCGGCTAAGCCCTTTCCATGACTGTCTGAAAGTATGAAAATATCTTCTTTATTCTTCTTACCTGTATCGGTAGTTATCTTGTTTGCAAGATAAGTATGTTCCATGTATTTTCTGTTATTTCCTTTCTTGTTATTACAGGACTTCGCAGGCCTACTGAAATGATTTGTGGTCGCTGCTTTTGATGAAAGTACTTCCTTTCTTTGGCTCTTTTCACATATTTCATATTCATCACACGTTAAAAATTCAAACTTATTTGTTTTGTGGGAGGCGAAAGTTGTTTTCGTTACGATTAACACGACAAAACTTTTTAGGCCTAAACAAGTTACCGTTTTGTTCGTTTACAACCATTTCACTACACTTTGAATGGTCTATCACTTCTTCCAGCTTCTGTACACTATCACTGATTCAAGCTTCTCTACATATAGTTTAGCTAACATAAGATCATATTTTAATGAAGAAGTCGTGCATTCTTCTTCGCATTCCGTTTGTAAAAACACTATATAACGTCAGTTACAGTGCACATTTCCACAGTCACAGGTCACGTTTTTCTCCTCTAAGACATTTAAACATTGACGATGGATCCATTTCTGTGACCACGAACATAATTTAACACCATATTTCACCTTCTTACTGCATTTTACACGCAGGATTTAAAAACTCGTAATTTTCCGCGGATCGGTTTATTAGTACGTCTATACGCGCCGCCATCTTGCTTCATCTTAGGTTCCGTCTAGTTACCAATTCCAAATATTCGATGATTCATTACTTGCGTCGTTTTTGCAGTATGTCTGGAATATAGAATACAATATCTGCACTCGTAATTCCTCTCTGAAGTTTCACGAAACAGTCAGTAATTTTGGAATCAGTGACTAGAATTGACCTATCTATGAGGTCTTTGTTGCACCACGTAACAGTAATATTGGGATCCTCCTATATAGGTTACTTCTAGTTATCGATTCCAAATATTTGATGGTTCATATATATGAGGTCAATTCCAGTTACCGATTCCACCTATTCGAAAGTTTATCTCTTGAAATGAAATGATAATTAAATGGACACCCTAGCTGCAAACAGGCGTTGATGTACTTCATTGGGGACATGTTGAAAATGTGTGCCCTGACCGGGACTCGAAGCTGGGATCTCCTGCTTACATGGCAAACGCTCTATCCATCTGAGCCACCGCTGCCACAGAGGATAGTGCGTCTGCAGGGACTTATCCCTTGCACGCTCCCCATGAGATCCACATTCCCAACATTTCCACAGCACTACATTCGTAGTGCGCCTAATAGATGTTCGCCCATCATACTCATTACTCGTGGCAGATTGATCTACCAAGTCCCGTACGAGTTCGGGCACAGCGTGTGCGTTCGCACAAGATGGTCAATGGCCGGGAAGCCATATTTTTACTATATATGACGGTAATATCTGTTCCCGAAAGAACAGTTACCGTGGAAGACCATGCAGCTTTGCTAGAAATGAAATGATAATTAAATGGACACACTAGCTGCAAACAGGCGTTGATGTACTTCATTGGGGACATGTTGAAAATGTGTGCCCCGACCGGGACTCGAACCCGGGATCTCCTGCTTACGGGGAGCGTGCAAGGGATAAGTCCCTGCAGACGCACTATCCTTTGTGCCCGCGGTGGCTCAGCTGGATAGAGCGTCTGCCATGTAAGCAGGAGATCCCGGGTTCGAGTCCTGGTCGGGGCACACAATTTCAACATGTCGCCAATGAAGTACATCAACGCATGTTTGCAGCTAGGATGTCCATTTAATTATCATTTCATTTCTAGCAAAGCTGCAAGGTCATCCACGGTAACTGTTCTTTCGGGAACAGACACTACCGTCATATATATTATCTCTTGAATCTTTATTTTTTCAGTAGTAATAACATTTTTCTGCTCGTCATTGCTCTCTCAATTACCACGAAACAGCTACAGGCATTGGGATTGGTGACTCGAATTGACATCTTATATAGGTCAAGTCTAGTTATCGATTCCACTATTTGTATAATTTTTAATGGACTTCATTTCCCTGAGTTCCTGCTTTGTTTAGAATTTATGGTGTTCCTTTCTCCATATTGTACATTAGTAACTCTTATTTCTTATAATTCGCTTTATTTTTCCGTTGTTCTGTTCTAATTTAATTTCTCCCCGCCCAAAACTGCAACTGTCCTGGGTTTATCCCGTTTGAATCAATAATCAATAATACAATTAACGTAATTTTGCAATAGGACGATTTCATCGTGCGCTATACTGTAATACAGTTTATGGTCCTCTGTTCCCCTCCACTCGCATAACTTACGATAATAATTCTAATTAGACACAATTTTTACACTCGTTTTCTTAGTTATTTCGGTTATCATCAATTCGTTTGCATGTAATCGCGCTTAAATAATAATCATGTTAAATGTATTATTTGATCACATGCTATATCCGTTTGTTTACGAGTATGATCCGTTCCCTTCAACGTGCGTCTCGCGGGCCCCGAGGAATCGCTTCATGACGTCATCCGAAAGGCCAAAAGCGTCACAGCGCTGCTTGGTGACTACTGACTAAAGTGCGCGTCATATATCTTGGCGGCCGAGTTTAGGTTCGTTCTGCGCATCTGACGTCACAAAACACAGTCAGCCAATGAACAGAGAATGACGTTGCCAGATCTCGACTGCAGTGCAGAGCACGGACGAGTGTCTTCAGTTTTAGAAACGTTCAGTCATAAATAAAGTAATTGAACAAAAGCAATGTCTTGATAGCAGACTTTCTTTTATAGAAAGTTTGGAAAAAGCATTCTTTATACCAATTGCTTCATATTCTATTAATTAATTAAACCAAACAAGCAATAAGACTCCTAATTCAGGCGATAGCAAGGAAAGGTGTTTGTTTCAATCTCACGAACTGCTTTTTCGCAATAAAGAACAGCGGTAATTGTTTATTTCGTATTGTACTTCGACGAAGTGTGAGTAATTCATAGTCATACCAACAGTGTTTATAAGTAGTTGCGTGCGGTGTTAAAGTCCTTATAGAGTAACACCGTTCAATGAGCTGAGGTAGCGTAACGGTTAAAGTGTTGGGGTGCCAAGTGAAAGGTTATGAGTTCAAACCTTGCGCAGTGCTTAATATTTTCTGTATTTAAAAACAATATTGGAGTGCCTTACTTCACGAATTTTATTCGTTTGAATGAAATTTCTAGTGCTTTGCCTCTTCATTAACTTTTTCGCTGCTGCAGACACGTGCTCCCCGCATTCCGCGCTGTGCGCGATTTTGTCATCACTGCACTTCTCGCCTGTGCAGACACATGGTGTTCCCACTGCTTTGACACACTTATCATTCGATTTCACAAAAATTATTTGGCCAAAAAATTTGATTTTTACACGTCTTCTTGACTGATACCTTGCCCCCATAAATGACTTAATTTTGTTTTGATGCGCAGCATTAAATGTAGTAAACCATTGCACGGAATTTTGAAGAGTTTGCAGAGGTAAAAGTCCATAGCGTATACTTTCCGTATGGTCGATTTTAGTTGCCACAATGTTGAGAATGAAATGTGGACAAGATACCTAAATTTCATATAATATTTACTGTATAACAATATCTCATTTAATTTAAGTACCACATAGGTGTCGTATGTAATATTGAGAAATATTCCGTCTTTCGCGACTGTAATAAAAGTTTTATTTACACAGGGAGCGTTTGGCTTTATTTTAAAGCACTTCCATCGGTGAAAGGTATGGCACATACACAATGGTATTCATGTTCTATTTCTTGTTTTTGTTCCACAGTCGCAGTTTTACCAATGGTATTGAAATATATCCCTCTTCTGCAACTGTAATTAACGACTTATTTAGACCAGACGCGTTTCTCTCTTTTGAAGCATCATAAGAGGACTGTATTTTGTATCCTCCATTGCCAAGTCACCTTTCGTAGTTTTGTGCTGCGGTAGCACAATATTCAACGTTTGTGTTGGCTCATCAGTGTTTTAGCAAATAAATGCTGTTTGTGTGTGCCACACACAAAATTGTATTTGACATAGCTCTGAGCACTTCACTGCCAGACGGTATATTCAGGTCCTAATGTTTTTGTAAGTCCACAGTTTTGTTTAATGTATTTTGTCTACTTCCTTTTGATTGATTGAAGTGCTTTAAAATCAAGCCAAACGTGCCCAGTGTAAGTAAAACTTTTGTTACAGTCGCGAAAGGTGGAATATTTCTCAATATTACATACGACACTTATGTGGTACTTAAATTAAATGAAATATATAGGTATCTTGTCCACATTTCATTCTCAACATTGTGGCAACTAAAATCGACCGTCCGGAAAGTATACTCTATGGACTTTACTTCTGCAAACTCTTCAAAATTTCGTGCAATGGTTTACTATATTTAATGCTGCATAATAACTGCATTGAACATCGAAACAAAATTAAGTCATTTATGGGGGGAAGTTATCAGTCAAGAAGATAGGTAAAAATCTAATTTTTGAGCCAAATAGTTTTTGTGGAATCGAATGATAAAGAGTGTCAAAGCAGTCGGAACACAGCGTGTCTGCACAGGCGAGCAGTGCAGTGACAAAATCGCCCACAGCGCGGAATGCAGGGAGCACGTCTTCGTAGCAGCGAAAGGGTTAATGCGGCCGTGGTGGCTATACTTCATGAACTGCGCACTCCCCCCTAAACGTAAGCTTGCGAACTATGCTATACTATGGCGCTGCTTCTCTTGGCGCGTGCGTCGTGTGCAACTGGCAACGCAGCAGTCTCCCGCGTCTAGGCGGGCATGCGCGAGCCGCCAAGATAAAAGAATTGAACTATAGACCTGTAAGCAGCTCTGTTGACGGATGTGGCGTTACATGTTGGGCTCCCACAGCTATTATACAGAGTTGCCTTCAGCAGTTCTGCTGCGGAACGTCGTCAATCCAGATTGTTTGAATGAAGCTTCTGTTAAGAGAATTAAATGTAGAAACAACGTTCGAATGCGAATAATCTCGATTAAGGTGACATAATAATCCGCAGCGTAGTCAGAGTTACAGATTAGAGTCTTACGTGATTGATTTATTAGTTGAACGGCAGAGTGATTTATAGCATAACACATAGTACGCATTCAGGACAATGTGTCTAAATTTTTTTAACGCATTAACGGCAGCTTACTAATGTAACTACCATTCAGACGTTTGCAGCACGAATTTGTCTTTGAGGTTATACGAGCAGTAACAAAAGCGGAAAAACGGGGATCGAATATGGTAAAGGATACGTAATGGAACGCCCATTGCATTTTTCAGTTTGTGTACGATATCTGTACGTAATGTGCATCGAAACACGTCGAATGCTTGTTCATTTTCTAATATATGTTTTTGGAGATGACCCAGTAGTTTTATTTTGTATTATGAAAAATGCGTTAAATATGGAGAAGTGCATTGAAATATGCCACAAACAAAATATTAGGCAAAGTCACACGTCTGTCTGTTACCACAACCGTTATTTCTCATTCGCTGTGTTCCACAACTGTCAACAAAATTATCGCTTTTCAAACTAATGTAGACCTCAGACTGTTACAAATAAACTTGTTACTCCTGCCAAGATTTCTAGGGAAAAGGGGGCGAAATCCAGTATAGTACTCTAGTCCAGATATGTGCTCCTGCCCAATGTGCGTTACCGATGTACTTAAATTCTGGTCGTTGTTGTTCTGTAAACAAACAGCTATAAGCCAATCACATCTTCCTTTGTGTAGTTTCTCAAAATCCAGTTTATTTTTATGTGATCGTTTGATGAAAAGAACTGAATGAGCTAAGAAATACTGGGATCTCCAAATTGTAACACTGCTATAGATGTAAGTCAGTAATTATCAGTGTGTATCAGGTACAGCTGAATGTGGAACAAAACATTTGAAATAAATCAAAGAGTTTTAGGTTAGTTTCAACTATATTTCTGAATGCAGTAGGCAGTCACAATTTTCTTCCGTATTTTAATATATATATATATATATATATATATATATATATATATATATATATATATATATATTTCTGAATGCAGTAGGCAGTCACAATTTTCTTCCGTATTTTAATATATATATATATATTTCTGAATGCAGTAGGCAGTCACAATTTTCTTCCGTATTTTAATATATATATATATTAAAATACGGAAGAAAATTGTGACTGCCTACTGCATTCAGAAATATAGTTGAAACTAACCTAAAACTCTTTGATTTATTTCAAATGTTTTGTTCCACATTCAGCTGTACCTGATACACACTGATAATTACTGACTTACATCTATAGCAGTGTTACAATTTGGAGATCCCAGTATTTCTTAGCTCATTCAGTTCTTTTCATCAAACGATCACATAAAAATAAACTGGATTTTGAGAAACTACACAAAGGAAGATGTGATTGGCTTATAGCTGTTTGTTTACAGAACAACAACGACCAGAATTTAAGTACATCGGTAACGCACATTGGGCAGGAGCACATATCTGGACTAGAGTACTATACTGGATTTCGCCCCCTTTTCCCTAGAAATCTTGGCAGGAGTAACAAGTATATATATATATATATATATATATATATATATATACTACACAAGCAACAAAATGGTGCATGGCGGAGGGTACCTTGTACCACTACAAATCATTTTCTTTCTCATTCCACTCCATTCCAGAAAGGCTATCAATATGCCTCCATACGAGCCCTGATTTCTCATGCCTTCTAAATTTTCTCAATAGTGTTCTACAAAAAGATCATTGTCTTCCCCGCAGGGCTTCTCACAAGAGTTTGCCTAGCATCTTCATAACACTCACACACAGTTTGAACCCACTGGTAAACTATCTAGCAGCCCACCTCTGAGCCACTTCAATGTGTTGGTTTAACTGACCTCCTGGGTATCTCGAACACTGGAGAAGTGCCCATGAATGGGTCACACAAGTGTTCTACATGGTGGTCCAAGCAATCTTCCCCTCAATACCTATCTTGCAAAAAATATCCATCTTCGGAGAGGAAGGAACTAATGATCCTGGAAGCTAGAAATAGTCTTTTTATTCAAGTGCTGTTTTCACTAATACTTCATACAAAGCATTTCATAATTTTACAATGCGTACTGTTAGCCTTACATATAACAGTAACATTACAATCCTGTTTAATATGAACCTTAGTGTTAACCAGCATATGCATCCTTGACTTGAAACATTATGCTTAATTATAATTAATTATAGAAGGAGAGGCTAATAAATTAATTTTTTACTTTGTATTTTTTTAATATCTTAGGATTTCCAGTTTTCTGCCTGATGTCTAGCAGCAACCTGTTACAGACTTTTGTATCAGAATGTAAAATTCAATTCTGAATCATAGGCAGGAATGCATAGTCTACACGGACATTATCTTTACTTCCAGTATTTTCCTAGTTCATTTCACTGAACAGAGTAAAATCACCCCTATTATAAACAACAAATACTATAAGGGAGTAAATATGTTGACATGTAAGTGAAAGACTCCCAAGGACGCTGGAGAGACTTCTGTAATAGGCTGAGCTATTGATTTTACACAATAATTTTACTCGCGTGGATAAAAAGTTCTGTTAACTCGCCATATCAAATTTGTATAAAAAATCGCAAGATTTTCATAACAGCCTCCATCACCATCACCAGTAATGGTACCAGTATGTAGTGGTATGATGTACTGTAGCAGCACATTAAAATTGTTTCAATTGAATTGATTCTGCATTTTTTCTCTGCCCCATGTCCTTGGCATTAATGCTGCCAAGTTATGTTCCCGTATGCTAATTAGTTTCTGTGCTATAACATGTTAAATACAGAAAGTTTAATTATAACCAACTGGTAATTATGACCAACTTGTAGTATTCTTTGATGACAGTATTAGTTCCAGTGCACAACTGAATCTCAAAATCTGTCTTGTGGGGTTAAAATCCATCACTGTTGTTATCTTCTTTTGCTGAGTTATGAATTATTTCATTTGTAATACAGTTTCACTGTATTTGGAGCTTCTCATGATCTCTCTGCTTGTGCACAATAGATGTAGCACTTGCATATGGAACTATCTTTGAATTTGGGGAGCAGTATTTTACGTCATTTACCTAAAACAAGAAAAGAAGGCATCCCATTACAGAGCCCTGGCTACCCTGTATTACATATCAGTAATGTTAGATCTGTGTGTGTCACTCACCATTCTTAACAGTAAAATTGATTCGTGTTAGATAAGATTGTATAAGACCATGAGCAATTATCAGCCTATTTACCCAGACATTTTCTCAGAGTATTTACCATCTGTCTCTACAAGCATGTAATGGAGATTAAACTAGAAAAATACCTATACTTGCAGATGGAGGACTGTCCATACACACAATTATGTGTTTCCTTTTTCATTATAGTTCATCACAGAAAGTCCAATCACATATTCAACAGGTAAAGAGCTTACAATATGGGGCAGTAATTCTTCCAACTTTTTGCAAACTTTGAAACATCGTCATAAGGCCTGAGCTTCCTACTGAAAGATGAGGAGAGATCCTTTGTTAATGGATGCATAAAAAGGTTCTTCTTTGGTATACCAGTGCTCAGTAGTAACTGAAACATCTCATTTATTAACATTTGTTATGATGTCCTAATCATTGTGCTTATTTCCAAGGCTTGTAAAATTTTGGTTGATAATCTTGAAACTGTATTTGGATCTGTGGATCATATCTGCAGATTTAACTCCAAACTGTGTATTAACTAAGTTTACAGGCTGCATTGTCACTACCTTTTTTTTCTTTTTTTTTCTTTGTTTGAAGCCATAAGTATCCTCATTAAGCAGATGTACTTGTCAAACTGGTAAGAGGCCACACATGTAAAAAGATAATGATGATGATGATGATAATAATTATAATAATGAAATTTCAAAGCAGTTCCTGACAGCTGAACATAAAACTTTATTTGTTTTAGGAGATATTAAGTAATATCTAAGAATGCTGTTAGTTTTGTGTCTTCAAGGCATAATGCTGCTTCGTTGATCATAGCAACAAACAAGCCTGAGACAACAGTACTGTGATATTACTTAAGAAGAAATCAATTAACTGGGTGTGAAGTGCACAATTTACTCTACCAGTAGGTATTTCAGAAGGTGGCCTCACACAGTTCTATACCATCATCAATATCTTTACAGTAAATACGTTAGTGACATATTCATCATTGACAGAAAATTGAGTCACATTTTTGCTTAAAGTCCCTATAATGGCAGTTGATCAGACCATATCTGAAGAGACAGCTATCAACCTGCACTTTCCACAGGAGGTAGAACTACCGATTACCAGAATTCTGAAATGTGGCTCTTGTAAACCTAGAGTGTCGATCTAGCAAAACAAGTAAGAATTCAGCTTCCTTTTCAGGTATGTTCATTTTGAAATATTAAAACTAAGAAGAGTTTCATTTCTAGGCCCCTAATTTTGAAATCTGAACCACCTCACCATGCCAGCAGTGGAACAAAAAGTACACCATACACGTGACAGGTTCAATGTACGCTCTCATCTCCCAGAAATTCGCACCACAGACATGTTGGGAACACAGGAAACTGCATCAAATATGTAAATATAATTTCAAAGTTCATTTTCCTAGAATTTGAGCAAAACCCGTTCTGGCATGCCCAAATTTATGTCATCTATGCGCTGCATCTTTTCCTTAACTATACTATGCTTTGCAATAAAATTTGTAGGAACAGCTCTGAATATTCTGTACCTACAGCCAATGAGTGCATAACCTAGTGTGCCACTCGGATGGGTTTGCTTGTGTATCAATACAATTGTCATGTTTGATTCTGGAGGGTTTCATAAAATGTATTCCCACAACAGTTTTTAAGTTCTATTCTCAGTTGCAAAATATATTATGCACTTGTCAATGCTACTTCAGTGTTAACATTTTAGATCATGCTGCGGAATATACCAATAACACTGTTCAAACATACCTCAGAAATTTTATTTTCTTCAACCACAGAGAACTAGGGGCCAAGTTCTGTGTAATAACTGGGTGGCTGACACAAGGTGCTGATGGTTACAGCAGATAGCTCTGCTGTTAACAGTAGTGGTCTCGTGGTAACAACCAGTTATCAGCATTTTTTACGCTCTAATTGTAGTGAGCAAAAATATTTGTATCTGACATTCCTTATCATTTCCACAAGACTTTTGGGTCTACAGTATTTTTATTTGAGTATCTTACAAAATCAAATGATTAAACGATTAGAAAGGTGTCCATAAATTCAGTTTTAGATACATATTTCAACACAGGATACCTGACTGTGTAAAGGGTAATCCCTCAGACGGTATTATAGATGCATATACTTCACGCTCCAGGTTTCTAGGAGCCTGGTTAACATACTGACTGCTGCCACCGACAATGGCAGAACCACACACCTGACTCGGTGTGCCCAGCCTGGCAGTGTAACATCTGTCGCTAACCAAGTCAGTCAACATGTTAAATATAGAAAATTAAGGCCAGCAATTACTATAATCTAAAAAAAGTAAAATTACAACTGAAAAGGCAATTTACAGTTGTGTCAACCAACTAAATTTTGCTTTGTGTCAGTGCTTTCTTTTGCCACAACTGACTAGTAAACATGTATACTCAAGGACTGGTGAATATTCATACTTTACCTTTGAAAAATAAGCAAAGTCATTACAAACAGCTATGCACATGGTCCAATTTATGTTGAAATTATTACCTGGGTATTTCAATTAAATTGGGAACTATAGGTAACAAGATAAAAAACAAAAGAAACAGACAAACACAGAATTAATTTCTTTATTAACAATGCTTGGGTTTCCACGTCAACATAGAGGTACCAAGCCTGATGCGTTACTCATTATTTTACATGGCGAGGCCTACAAAACCATCAAACACTCACAAATCAAGGGAAGATCAAGTTAGATCTTACAGTACATGTGATCGAAACCAGTATATACAGTCAACACTTCAGATTCAGGTTGTTTCAGTGCACTAGGAATGTTCAACTTCTCGTCAGTGATTGGTTTGGCAAAAGTGCTCTTTGGACAGATGTTATGCTAATTAGGTATTCATTGTTGGCACAATGTCAACCTTTACTATTGCAGCAAGAGTTAACGAGTAGTAGCAAACTGTCAATTTCTTTTTCCACAATACCTACTGTTTCTGTATCCAATTGATCTACGTGGCTTAACAGAGCTATCAATTTAGCTTTTAACTGTGTTCCATGAGAAGCAATTTCTTCATTATCACTTTGTTTTTTCATCAAGGAAAAAATGGCGGAAGCCTCTTTGATCGAAGTAGTTTCCATCTGTTTGCCTGTTTTAATGGAATGTAATCCATACATCACAGAGACAGCGTGAATATGTTTACATGTATTCAAGTTGATTAAATTGTCTGGGCAACAGCAAGAAAAACTGTGCACACATATCTCACATGCAGAGCACAACAGTTTGCACTTCAGGTCTAAGTCCAGGGTTTGAAGGACAACAGTGTAAGTGATACCACTTATTGACTGAGATTTCACCTGAAAATGCTTCCCATCATTACTGGCCGTAATCTGTCCCCTGTGATTTTTTTCTTTTTTTTACTCTGTATGTCGTCGTCAAATCTACTGCAGTCCATAGGAATGCCCACCCTTAAAGAGTTCCACAATTCTCTCAAAAAATTTATCTCTAGTTAACTTCATAAGTATCAGCAGCAACTTGTCCAGTCTGTTATTAGTCTTTCCGTCCAGATAACAATACTTCAATACTCTATGCATGGCTTCGAGGTGAATATTAGTGTTGATATTTAAACTGTGGTGATGGCAGTAAGCCCAATGTTGAGGCCTGAATCCATAAGTATTTGAGAAATATATTCCAAAGTCTTTCATGCTTTCATCTTCTTGAAGTTCCCTCTCAAACAATTCTAACAGCTCACCGAACTTGTCTACATCAGGTTCTTCCAGCAGCATGCATAAGGCTTTGTAAACCTGGGTTTGTCTCTGTGGGCCACCACGCACTCTCCTTAAGTTGTTTCTCCAGCTACAGTCAACATGCCACGTACATAGCAAATTATTATCTGCTAGGCCCATTAGACGCGCCCACGCACATCGGAAAATATGTGTATCATCTGACATGAAAACAGCTGGTTTTATGAAACCTGCTTTCTCTTTGACACACGTAAAAAATTGTGTCATTACAGCAGTGTTCTCTTTATTTGAAACACAGAAGGCAACTAGACTGCCGCTTCCAAATTCCTCCATAACTAATAGTGTTGTTACTAGTAACTTGTACACATTTGTACAATGCGTTGAATCTATACACACAATTTTTGAGCTAAACTTTTGAAACTGTAGATCTGTCATTAACACAATCATCACACCTTTGTCTGATGAATAGTCCATATTACCAACAACATTTTTGTTCGTTAGAATGCAGTCTTTTATTCGTTCTAAAAAGATGCTCACACTCATTGTATCATTGGCATGGAACTGGTGAGTATTAATTCGCAAGTCCCTCTTTATATTATCGAGATACTTTCGAGTTAAAAGGTGGAGTCTTTCTACCTCTTCGGAATTGATAGACTCTCTCACATCATCCAAAATTATTTGGAAAGTCACGCCTTTGGGTATTTTACCTGTAACATTTCTACAATTAATAAAGCTAGAAACACATCATTAACCACATACTACTAGCAATACCTAATGTTTCACAGTTTACTTAATCCTACCAGGACAAATCTGTGGGGAGGGGTAATAAATGTCCTCAACAGTTAACACAGTGCAGAATTGCCATTAATTTATAAAGCTTGCTATAATTCATAAAGGACCACAGAAACAGTCACTTCAATTCAAATATACAGGAATTTTATCTTTCCATTGATGTAAACTGTATTTTTATTTTTACATTTGTAAGGGATCCAGGTGGCACCAATATGTTTGGGTATATATTATGTGCCACATGAAATTTGAAGCCATACACTGGCAAAACAACACTATGTAGTAAGGCAAATATACTGAAAATGTATCAGACTTTAGCAGCATATTTAATTTTGGCCTTTGTTAGTGTTGCTGCTGTGACTAACACTTTTATGAAAGATCAAAACAAATCATTATCAAACTGTGATAAATAAGCCTTTGTATATGTAGTTTGCTATAGCAGAGCATGGAAGAGAGGCACAACAGGCAGGGCAAAACTGAGGTAGCAGTAACCCCTAATTACTACACGGTAGCCAAATGAAAAATGTCCTGAGGAACTATACTGAGAAGGATGAAAAATATCAACACCTTTTCATATGAAAGAGTAGGACCATTACTTGCTATGGAATGGTGAGGATACCGATGTGCTGGACATTCAGGTAAACCAGAGGCAAACTGCAAAATGGTGGTCAGAAGAAACAGATAAAGGAATAACAAGGATAGTAAAGAATGAAATATGAGAAAGGACACACAGTGAACCAGGGAGTATCAATCTGGAGATTTTGAAAGATTGTACCAAGATAGTAAAATCAGTAACAGTTATTCAACAGAATGGTATGTGGAAATTTAATATGTGAAGAAATGTGTTACATTACTACCAAATGGAGATCACTAAATTTGTTTGAAGTATATAGAAATTTGTGATACACATCATTAACGAGAATTTCAAGGTAAGAAAGAAAAGACAAGGCTGAACCTAATTTTAGGACTTTACCAAATTTTCACACTGTAACATTGTACAAAAATGGACACCAGCTAAAAGAAAATTGGATAAGTTTTCATAGATTTAGATAACGCTTATGATACTATTCCAAGGAACCTACTTTGGAAAGCATTACATATGGCAAGCAGAGAGGACCTCTCAATAAAAATAAACATAGTTATAATTACACCAAACTAGAACTACCCACAGCCCCAAGAACATGACATTATGAACACACTTTACTTAATTTATTCTTTAAGATTCACTATCTACATTCCCCATGTAAGAACCTCATAACCAGGAATTCCAATCAATGTGATACACATCAGTCTGCTATGTTTCCACCAGCAAATTTGTTGCATATGTTATGCAGAATTTCTGGTCCAACTATGCACACACAACCTGATACAAATACCCTTTCTGTAAGTAATACAACACATTGTCCTGACTTAAAGCAGATTCCATACAGCAAGTCAACTTACTTGAATAGCCTTAGATTAGGCTATATAAAATTTTATAACTAATATTAAAGTTATCTGTATAAAAGCACTATTTAATACTGTTGCATCTGTTCTAAGGTTAAGGTGACATTCACCAGCAATGACTTCCCTTTCAATCTAGGGAGGTGTAGAAACCCAATATATTTTTCATTGTCCAAAATGTGTTTTGAAATAAACAGTACAAATACCATTTGTATCTTGGCTAACCTCTATCACAGCAGTGCAATGACCTCCCATTTTGTTACTGCCTTGCGACTTCAGCTGCCTCTGGCCCTTTGATTGAGATCTGAATACCCCAAATCTATGACACATGTAAATGGTCTTAGTGGTACCTTCCATAGGCTTAGCACCACTGAGTGTTACAACGCTACTTCTTGCTTCTTTCTCTTCTCTGGACTTCCACTTCAGAAAATCTGAAACACCCACTACAAAGAAATATTACACTACTCACAAATCTGCTTTCTATCGTGCAATTCATAGCTATTTTACTGCCAAAAAGACTTACTACGGTCACTGATGTAACTTTGAACCTCAGAAGTTTTCATGTCTGTATGAACATGTTACTAAACACTATTTGGGGGGATACTAAACTTAGAATGCAGTTACTACACAATTTCTGACCAACAAATAAGGCAACATTACAGCTGAATACTGCAGGCAAAAGGAACGAAATTCTATAGTTTCGATAGACATTTTACTTTTCTTGCATATCATAAAATTATTATATGACGATACTTACCGTCCACTGACTGACATAAGATTTTCTTTCTCTGTTGGAACCATGTGCTTTTCCTGTACATGTGCTCTTAAATTAGCCAAAACGTTAAACGAAAAACTACAATCGTCCTGTGGGCATTTCACTGTACCATCCGTATTCGGTTCTATATCATGCACTTTCCTTATGTGTGCATATAAAGTTTTTCGTAACTGAAATGTTTTATCGCAAACAAAACACGTATTCCAATCCTCCATTTTACATTTACATTTGAAATAACATCCACGGTTCGAAAACTATATTGCCTAGCATGGGGGATGACGTCATGTGTCATGATTCCTCAGGGCCCGCGAGACGCTTCTTTCCATGGAAGTCTTTTTACCTCCATGCTTCTTTCCCAGTGATCTCCACTGTTCTTTCCATGGTTTTTTTCCCACGGATGTTTTTTCCCTTCGTCGAATGCCGAATGGAGCACCTTTGCCTTACGTATGACGTCACTGGTCAAAGACGACGGGTGGAATCGGACACTAGAATTTATCCAAAAACAATTATGTATACGGTTCTGTAATTCTGGATCGTATAATACAACTGAAAATATTGTCACATCTTCATTGACTATATTTCTTTACAGTATTCGAGATATTATTTTGTGTAATCGTCTGTTTTTCCTCAGTTACCTTAGGAAACAAAAGTATCGTGGGGTGTACGGCGAAAGAAGTGTGATATCGGTACGATTTGCTGCATATATAAATGACCTGGTTGTTGAATGTTGATACATATATGCTGCAGCCAGGAGTTCAAATGATAACAGTAGGATTACACACTATAAAATCTACAATAAAGTTCTGTATAAGACAATTCAGGCAGCAAAGAACATGTGCTTGAAGGCAGAAATTGACAACTCGAGCAATAAAGTAAAAACTATCTGGAAATTTGTAAAGAAGGAAACGGGGAAAAATGCAGTTTGTAGTGAAAATATCCAAATCAAAAGTGAGGGTAATCTTGTTAGCGATCCAAAAACAGTTGCAGACACATTCAACAACAATTTTTTAACAGTAACAGAAAAAATAGGTTTACAAGGGTCCATGAAGCAAGCCATCAATCTTTTGAAAGCTAGAGTACCTGGTTCAGTACAACACATGAAGGTAAAAACAGTCACTGTTCAACAAATTGAAAGAGTTATTAAGTCCCTGAAAAGTAAAAACTCTGCTGGAATTGACAACATTTCTAACAAATTATTAAAATACTGCTCCAGCCATGTAAGTGAAGTAGTTTGCCACATTTTTGATGCGTCACTTAAGCAAGGAATAGTTCCTGAGAGGCTTAAGTATGCAGTTGTAAAACCGCTGTATAAGAACGGGGATAAGAAGGATACTGCTAACTATAGGCCAATATCACTACTGACAAGCTTTTCAAAGGTTTTGGAGAAACTAATGCATGCTAGGATAGTTAAGCATCTCAGTGAACACAATAGCTTCAGCCAAAGTCAGTTCGGATTTCAGAAAGGTTTGTCAACAGAAGATGCAATATTTGCATTTACTGGCAAACTCTTGGAATCTTATCAACAAAAAACTGAAAGTGATTGGCATATTTTGTGACCTAACAAAAGCATTTGACTGTGTAAATCACCAAATTCTTTTACAAAAAGCTGCACATCTCGGTATAAGTGGTGCAGCAGGGAAATGGCTCGACTCATATCTGTCAAACAGGAAACAAAAAGTTGTACTAGATAGTCAAGATGGTGTCCCAGTATCTTCAGAATGGGGTACCATCACATGTGGAGTGCCGCAGGGCTCAGTTCGGGGCCCCCTACTTTTTATTATATTTATAAATGATCTTCCTCTCTCTACGGAATATTGTAGATTCACCATTTTCGCGTATGACACTACACTACTTATTGATAATTCAGTAGATAAGCTTGAGGTAACGGCAAATAAGGTTTTAAATGAAACGGTGAACTGGTTCAACATTAATGGTCTTATTTTAAATTACTGTAAAACAAACTACATTCAGTTCCACAAAACATCCAAAGATGAGGAAATATTTGTAAAGGTAGGTGAGCAAACAATAACCAGGGTAGATTCCTCAAAATACCTAGGCTTTCATATTGATAGCAAACTGAATTGGTCCAACCACATCGTGGATCTGTGCAAAAGACTAAGTTCAGCAACATACGCATTGCGCATTGTTTCTTCTTATAGAAATATGGAAACCATGAAGTCAGTGTATTATGGTTACTTTCATGGAATTATGGCATTTGGAATTATATTTTGGGGAAATCAGCCACTAGCTAAAAAAGTACTGTGTGTACAAAAAAGAGCCATAAGGATCATGTGTGGAGTCCATCCTAGAGCCACATGCAGGAATATTTATGAGAAGCTTGAAATACTTACATCCACTGCGCAATATATATTCTCGTTGATGTGCTTCATAAGGAAAGAAAAATCGATCTTTAAGCTGAATAGTGCATATCACAGTCACAATACCAGAAGGAAACATGATATCCACTATGAACAGCCAAATCTAAGTATGGTGCAGAAAGGAGTCCATTTCAGTGGCTGTAAGATTTTTAATGCCCACCCTTCAAGAATTAAGTGTTTGGTAGATGATGATCTCTTGTTTAAAAAAACCTTAAGGCAGTTGCTATTGCAAGGATCATTTTATACATTAGAAGAGTTCCTGAACTACAGTGTTTAACATCTCTTGTATTGTAAATTGCAAATGTATGCCCAAATTTGTATTTGTAATACCGAATATTTTTATTGTAAACATATATTTTGCAATATTTATTTCTCTGTAACACTTATTATTTTGTAATCTTTATCTCTCTCTAAAATGTATTTGTAGTGGGACCTAAGTTACTGTTTACTGATTTTTGTTTTGTAATCTCTATCTATATCTAAAATGCATTTTTTTTTTAGTGGGACCTGAGTTACTGTTTTTGTTTTGTTTTATGTATTACCATAAATTCTGGCCAAAAGCTTGTAAAATTGACGCGTTCCATATCCTGTGATAGTGTCACAACATGCATCACCGGAACAAGAGATAAATAAATAAATGACGGAAACTCTTTCTGACTGTTTTGGGAGATCGTGCCATTAGGAAGCTGTTGTGAACTGTAGACAATTGATACGAAGACTGGCATCTAATCCTCTAGATCAACATCATTTAAGTAACAGCATGCACCAACATAGGGGAAATGACATCATATTTTGATAAGCTACCGCCAAAGGCTCACTGCATTCATTTACAACTGTGAAACTTGTAGGATTGTTCCTCTGGAGAGAAATGTGATGAAACAAAAACATAAATTAAATTGAGGGGAACGCACTTGCCAAATTCAAATTCTTCCACAAGGGAAGTTGCTTTCAAAACATTCGTCTGACTTATTTTTGGGCGATTCTTTTTTATGTTTTCGTGATGCCTCCAGTTGCCATTCTGTTTATTTCATGTACGACTGTACAGTTTCGGTCTTGGACCATTTTCAAATACGGTATTTTTTGGATGATTCTATAGTAGTATTAGAAGAACTGCAAAACGACTTAAGCAAAGCCAGACAATATGACGAATTGCAGAGACGTTTGATTCAGTATGTGGGCATTCCCAATGAGACGCAAAGCTGTGAACAAGAGTGTTTGCATTATTGTTCTACTGTATATAGAGCCTAAGAAATTCTCCCGCCCTGAGTTAAATACGAACGCTTTTCGTGTTCCATTAACAAAAAATACGATGTGTTGAATACTGACTGTTCAAAAACGCCGAAAAAAATTTCAGTGCTGCGGGAAATTACTCAGAAAGAACTATTGACAAAAAAACGTCAGAGAAAACTCGTTACTGTCAAGTAATGTTAAACGTAAAAATCATCTTAGAACAACACAAGACAGAAAAGCAAACAGTGAAGAAAAAGAAGTAATATACAATGGCTGAGGGCGTGTTTCCACAAAAACTGAAAATTTCTAAAGTCATTCCCCTGTTGAAAAAGGGTGATAAACTTAAAATAGAAAACTACTGACCGGTCTCACTCCTCCCAACTTTCTCTAAAGTTTTAGACATACTAATGAAATATAGAGTCACACATTATCTTAATATGCACAATCAGATAAACAGTAATCAGCATGGATTTCAAGCTGGGAGAAGTACCGAAACAGCTGTACTAGAATACACAAAAGAAATAATCACTAAATTGGAAGAGGGAAATAGTGTAGTTGGGATAAATCTAGATTTGTCAAAAGCCTTTGACACTGTTGACCACAGCATACTTTTGAAAAAGCTTGAAGCTATAGGTATCAGAGGACCAGTAAAAAAGTGGTTTGAGTCTTATCTGGAAAAGAGGATGCAGGTGGTTGAAATTACAGCACCAAATATTAATCAAAAAATTAAACTAAGATCAGATCCAAGGGAGGTCACAGTAGGAGTACCCCAAGGATGTGTATTAGGCCCCTAGCTGTTCCTCATTTACATTAATGATATTCAGGTGTCAGAGAGAAAAGCTAGAATCATGTTATTTGCTGATGATACTAGTTTAATAGTTAGTGATATGAAGCGGTCATTGCACAGTACTGTGGACCATGTCCTACAAGATATACAAAAATGGTTTAGTGCTAACAAGCTAACACTGAATGCAAAAAAAAACTAATTATGTGCAATATGGAAAAATAAGTGAACAGGACGACCTAAATCCCACCATGGAGGGCAAACAACTTGAAAGAGTACAGTGTGCAAAATTCCTGGGTATGCACATTGATGAGAAGATTAATTGGAATGACCATGTGGTGAACTTAGCACTAAAACTAAATTCAGCATGTTTTGTGCTTAGAATAATTTCAAGAGTTTGTAGTAATGACTGTACCAGATTAGTATATTTTGGCTATTTTCAGTCCATTGCATCCTATGGGATAGTATTCTGGGAAAAAACAAATTGTCGTCTAAATGAGATTTTCAAATTGCAAAAATGTGCTATTCGGATAATGACCCACAGCCCACCTCAAACACATTGTAGACCCCTTTTTAAAGCATTGAAAATTTTAACAATTCCATCATTATACATTCTGAAATGTCTGTTGGTGATCAAAAGAAATCAGGACAAAATGAAAACCAATACAGACTTCCACAATTACGACACACGGCAATGTAAAGATCTCCACATACAAGCTGTAACAAGGACCCGAAGCAAGAAACATGTATGTAATCAAGGCATCAAACTTTTTAATGCACTACCAAAACATATCAAAGAGCTGGAAAATGAGGATAAATTTAAAACTGTTCTAAAGAACCACATGCTTGACAAATGCTATTACAGCATAAGTGAATATCTCTGGGTAACTGTATAAAATATATGTTTAAGTTAATGTGACAAATGAAATTACATCAGTGCATAATAAATTATGTTATAAAAACACTTATTAGTTGTATATTGTATTAAACATAAGATAGATTAATATGAATTCAGCACAGATACAAATTTCAAAAAATGGTTCAAATGGCTCTGAGCACTATGGGACCCAACTGCTGAGGTCATTAGTCCCCTAGAACTTAGAACTAGTTAAACCTAACTAACCTAAGGACATCACAAACATCCATGCCCGAGGCAGGATTCGAACCTGCGACCGTAGCGGTCTTGCGGTTCCAGACTGCAGCGCCTTTAACCGCACGGCCACTTCGGCCGGCACAAATTTTGTAAAGATATTATATAGTTGTTAAAATGTACCCTGACAAATCCTATATCACAAATGTGATCACTGGGATGATAATAAATAAATAAAATAAATAAATAAATTAGCAACGAGCCACGGTAGGGAACTAGCTACAATCGTTTCTGATATTCAGTCAGACTATAATGTCACTGGAATTTCAAAGCCTGGAGATCCTTAAAGAGAAGTGCTAAAAAACTGTGAAACCAAAGTAAAAAGCGGTGTGAACTGTGTCACAATCGGAGGAGGAAATGATGTTTAATAAAAAAAAAGCACTGAAAAAATCGCTAGGAAAAATTTCACAAGCCAAGTATTTGTCTTAAGCATTCACCACAGACATGATTTAATTGAAAACTCTTATGTAAATAAACACATCGTCACGACAAACAGAAAATTCAGGAAGATTTGTAGCAGTTTTGTGCACACAACTTGCATTGCAGCAACCAGTTATGTCGGAGAGCATTTCACCAGATATGCTGAAGTATCTTACTGCAGATGGCTGTAGGTGACCCCAATATCCAACCTGGAACACAGCCATAGGTGCAGGCCCACACCGATGAACCGAAAGAGTAACATAGGCTAGCCGATTGAGGTGATGGATGCAAGAGGTCTAACAACATGTATTGGCAGTGTGCCATGGAGTATCTACCCTGGCGACTGCCCAGGAACTACAGTATTCAAAATGAAGAGAAGACTCCCACCAGGATGTCCTCATTGTTGTGGTATGTAATAGATATTGCTTTCTTAAGTTGTAATTTGAAGGTATGCACAAAACATACTGCTTTGCTGTTTGAGGCTGGATGCAAATATCAAAGCTGGTAGAACAGCAGGAAGAGAGAATTCACCAGATACAAATTACGGGACAACCTCAGCAGCGCTCTTGCATCAGTGATGTACTCTGTGATTTGTAATACGTGGTAGGTGCAAGTGGCGAGACATATTGCAAACGTTGGTTTTAATTTTGTCGTGGCAATGCAGCTTAATGTCAACTATCCAGCTGTTTTAGATAAGGAAAACGTTTATAGTTCTAATTTGGCACTTGCATTAACCTGTACTGAGATTAGATGGTGGTAACTCTGTTTTACCGAAACCTGTCATTGCAAATGAAAATTTAAAAATGTGATCTTGGCTGAGAAGTTATCTTCCTTCAAGTTAAACATTTAAAGTCACTTCATTTACTGTCCTCTTTTTCATTTCACTTTAGTTATGACACC
Organism: Schistocerca nitens; assembly: GCF_023898315.1. Lineage (NCBI taxonomy): Eukaryota > Metazoa > Arthropoda > Insecta > Orthoptera > Acrididae > Schistocerca > Schistocerca nitens. The sequence continues at coordinate 707,762,963 of NC_064614.1, read as the reverse complement.
AACTATTCTTCAGACACAGTATTCCCTGACTGCACCATGTTCTGTTTCACTTGTTCATAAACTTGTACTCAACACTAGAATCACACATTATTCCACTCATCATTTTTTCAAATTATCTTTACCAATTATTCATTCTTAATCTGCCTCCTCTACTAAATGTCCATATCAATTCTTATTCAAACAACCGTTCCTCCCACACTCCATATGTGAGTGGAACAGGAAGAAACGCTAATAACTAGTACAATGGGATGTACCCTCTGCCATGCATCTCAAGGGGGTTTGTAGAGTATAGAAGTAGATGTAAATCTGTTCAGTCAGTGACTACCTCCAGCAGGCCTCTGCTCCTGTCTCCTGTCAACCCCTCTCTGCTCCTTTGTCGACATCTACCCCCATCTTGTGTGTTCATAGGAAACTTCAGTGGCGTCATGGCACTACCCCGTCCACTTGCTTCATCATTCACAGTGCTTATCCATTTTGCACAGCTGTATTTTCAGTGTTTATTATCAGTACTGTATACATTTCCCATCTACACTTCTATGTTAAATGGGTTTTGAGTTCAGATTTGTTGTATGTAGCGAGACACCAGTTTAACGAAGACACTGCACCATTATAATGAATCACATACTCTTGTATCCCACCGTAATAGTAGCTCAAGCTACAACTCAGACGTTGATATTGATGCAGTACAAGCACTGACATACACCATGGCACCCAGAAGGAGGTTCTTGGAACATGTCAAGTGGTGTCCTCAATTACAGTGCATGGACAGTAGACAAGGTCCTGCATTGGCCATGCAGTGACACTTCAGATCATCAAGCAACTAGTGACATTGCCTGAACTAATTGATAAAACCTGCCACAGCTTCTGAAATTGGATACAAATTGCATTACTACATTGGACAACTGTGCAACCGCATAGTGACCTGGCTTAGGATCCTTAGACATTCTGACCAAACTATCTTGTTCTGTGGACTTCAACTCAGCGCAGACTGGGTAAAAACTATTCCACTTGTTTTACTTACTCTGACCGTGTTGCATAAATCAAAGTATTCATAAATTTCTGTATCGAATACTTCAGTGGAGATGAGAACTGTGGTTACTGTATTGACTGCAGTTAATGTCTGAAATTTGCCCGCAACATTCAATTCCACTATGGATCTAAAATTCTTGAAATTGTGCAGCTGCAGCGACAGTTGAGCATCATGCACAGCAACAAGACACACGACAAGCAATCTTGGAGCAACTGTCACACTGGGCTGCCCCTATAGCGCAACACCTGCCTACTAATCCAACCTTCAAACCTAAGGGAGCAGGTTTGGAAACACGCAACCTCCTCCTCCATTTTGTGGCATGTAATGCCACTGAAGTTGTTATTCAATGTAGTTGCCTTTTAGCAGATAATCCCAAATTTTTGTCTATCCTTTGCATATTGCATCCTCTTGTAGAGCAAGACATACTAACTTTTGCTGACATTTGTAACTTCTTGTCTTCCAGTATGAGCAAAAGTATCACATTGCTGCTGCTAGGCTTGAGCTTTTTCAGTGTCATAAATTATCCTCACAAATGTACATGCGGCTTGAGAGGCAGAGTAAACCTTTCGTGGTTGATGGGGCATATATCCTTCTACAGTGATACACAATTTTGAACATCTGTAGGGTGGTCCATCTGAAGTTTCGGATGAGATTATCTCGAAAACTATACATTGGCTACAAATAGTGGGTAAGACAAGTTCGTAAGCTCAAAGGGGGACATCAAATGATCATACTACATGTGACCTCCCCCTTGTGTGGTGCGGGGGGGGGGGGTCAGTTTTTAAATCTTAAATGGAAACACCCATTTTTTTATTGCATATTTGGATTCTCCACAAAAAAAGTAATCAAGTTTAGTCTGAAACATTTTTTAAACCATTGACATATGGCGCTGAAATCGAGAAAAAGTAAAATTGGGGAAGAACCCTGATTTATTTAGAACTATCCGAGAAACACGTATCAAATCGATAAAAAATGTGCACCAATTCTTTCATTACACCAAATTAAGCTATTTTTGTACAAAATGTACTGTATCCTACTTTTAGCGTTACCCAGGACCAACAACATCGATGTAGTAGAATGATGTTCCCATGGGGTGCTTCATTAGTGTGAGTCCCCTTGCCTTTCACAATTTGGGTTGCTTAGTTAATGAAATTAGCCATGAGGAAATTGTTCAAAATTATCCTCATTTGCTTCAATGCATAAAGTCAATCGCCTGCAAAAGTTTTCCACAGTTTTGAGCAGCACATCCCGTGGTGTGGCTGCACATTCTCTTTGAATGCGTTGCTCCATATCATTTCGGGTTGTGGGCTGCCTTTCATAAACAATATTTTTTAAATAACCCCACAAGAAAAAATCAGATGTTAGGTTTGGTGAATGTGGAGGCCCCTGAATTGGTCCACCGCGTCCTATCCACTGACCAGGATACCATAAATTTAAAATGTTCCACACATTTTTAGCATAATGGGTAGCTGCTCCGTCCTGTTGGAACCACATTCGTGGCCTACTTTCTAAATCAGCATCTTCCATTAGCTCCAACACATCATCGTGGAGAAGTTGTAAATAAGATTCCCCAGTAATGTTTTGGTCAAAAAAATATGGTCCTATCAAGAAACTGTTTAAAATCCCACACCAGACCGTTAATGACCATTTGTGTTGATTGTCAACGGGTCTGTGCCAGTGTGGATTGACAGGGTACCAATAATGACAATCATGACAATTTAATTCGCCATTGTTTTTTAATGTGGCTTCATCAGTGAACATAATGTACCTAAAAAAAATCATTGTCACCTCTTATCATATCCAATGCCCATTGGCAGAAATGCACGTGTATTTGCATATCTTTCGGCGTTAATGCTTGTGTCAGTGTGATACGATACGCATGCGCCGTCCACCTCGTCATCGTGAATATGATGATAATGATTATCATCATATTCACGATGACGAGGTGGACGGTACATGTATCCATTTCGAGCTTGTTAAGTGCAATTTCGAATAATGTTTTTGCTTGGATGTCATCTGTTTGGGAAACAATCCGCTTATAATTGTGCAGCTGCAGCATAATTGTTATGGCATTCACCTAAAATTAACATCATATCAACAATCTCTGTATAAGGGTAGTGAGCCATGTTTCGCTAAAGAATAATTTACTTTCGTCAGCTGATGTTTATGGTTCACAATCTGAAAGTGAAGTGAAGTCTGATCGCATTGCACTGACCTTTATACTAAGCCAAAAAAAAAAAAAAAAAAAAAAAAAAAAAAAAAAAAAAAAAAAAAAAGCTCAATTTGGCGTAATGAAAGAATTGGTGCACATTTTGTATCGATTCCTACTTGGATCATTCTAAATAAATTGGAGCTCTTTCCCAATTTTAATTCTTCTCATTTCAGCGCTATATGTCAGTGGTTTAAAAAAATGTTTCAGGCAAAGCTTTACTTTTTTTTATGGAGAATCCGATTCTGCAATAAAAAATGGGGGTTTCCATTTAAGATTTAAAAGTTGCCCCTGCCCCACACAAGGGGGCAGGGGCTGCGGATCACGTCTAGTGTCCTTTGATGTCCCCCTTTGAGCTTACGAATTTGTCTTACCCACTATTTTTACCCAATGTATAGTTTTTGAGATAATCTCATCCGAAACTCCAGATGGACCACCCTGTATATCCCACATCTGTCTAGAGTGAACAGAGCCAGCTCCAGGGATTTTGCTGCCCCATGTAGAATTTTCAAACACCATCCTCCCTCCTCCCATATTGCGTTTTCAGATATAGTCAACCATTTTTCACAATGTCATTCATCCACAAAGTCTTATTTTCACATATCACATTTACTCATATGTCTTTTGGTCGTGAATATGTCTTAAGGCCACAGACAGGTAAGGGGCCGCAGTCAGTGAAACCGAAGTCAATTGTTTACTGTGTAGTAGATTTCGAGTTACAACTCCAAAATTAATTATGCAACTAAAATTAAGTTACATCACTCGAAGATAATATAATTAATATTTTTCACTTTCCCTCATTCCCTGATCAGAGTGGAGTGTGTGGTGTGGGACCTATAGCAATCAGCACAGCTGAGTACAACATTTTTGACATCATCATCATTGCTTCTGCTGTACAAAGTAGAATGTTGTAGGACAACACATGACTTATATACAAATACTTTATTTGTTGAAAAAGAGCTTATAAATCGCCAGTGCCTATTCAGTGCGTGTCACATAAAGGAAAAACAGCAGTGATCGAGGTGGTGTGCTTTCTTACATGTCACGACCACGATTTATGACTCAAAGCAAGCAGTTTTATTTACTGTACTCAAAAGTAAGTTATATTCCTTGCCGTGGTGAAGACAATGATGTTTGGTTTGTGGGGCGCTCAACTGCACGGTCATCAGCGCTCATACAAAGTCCCAATTGTTACACATTCAATTTTTTTACACAGTCCAATCTAGCCACTGTCAAAAATGATGATGAAGATGATGACACCACAAACACCCAGTGCCCGGGCAGAGAAAATCCCCAACACGGCTGGGAAACGAACGTGGGACCCCTTGATCCAAAGGCAGCAACGCTAGTCACTAGACCACAAGCTGTGGACCTCTGCCATGGTGGTTGAGTGAGCAACATAATTAATACACATACGACTGGTATAAATGACAATTTATTACCGAGAATTAGAGCTTGCACAAAGTGCGACTGGCATAAGCATGGCGCTACCGATGTCTAATAGTATCCATGCATGCTTTAATCTTTTAACTTAGACAGTGGAGCAGTTACTGTTAACCATAACATTAGATGTGTTTCTGCCATGTTGGACCACTGTACACAGGCTGGAATAGGGAGGTGTAGAGAGGGCCTGACGGTGTCATCATGGAGCATGATGTGGGAACACGAGGCTAATGCCGTGCATGCTTAATGCAGGTGCAAGTGTGTGACTAGTGTTGGGTGGTCAGAATCATTTGTTGGGGGGCAGGGGGGGGGGAGCAATTTGAGTGCAAAATTTGGCAGGGAGGATCTGATAACGCCACATCACTAACTCTGAGTACGAAATTTGGTGAGCTGGTTGAGTCGGTCTATGAGGTGCACCATGGCTCTGTCGGGAGGGATAGGTTGAACTTGACGTAGGTGGGGGCATGTGACATTGATGTAGATTAGCAAGATTGTGTCTTGCAATCCTGGAGTGCGGCAGTGGCTGTAGTAATACTCTAGCACGGTTCACGTATACGAGAGTTGGAGTGACATATGTTAAAATATTCAGTCTGGAGTAGTTGAATCTCATTGAGAGGCATTGGTTGAGGGGTTCATGTGAATTGATGGCGAGAGGGCTAGCAGAGACTGACACAGATCTTCAGCTGGGTGAAGGAGTTTGTCACTGGCAATACCGAAGATGGGTCGACTACCATCTTGCTGAAATAAAACAATGTGAGCCAAGTCCGGTAGCAGCCAGTAGTGTCATAAGAAGTCTGTTCTGTGACAGTGGCATTGAGGAAGGTCCATGGGAGTGGGTTGTTAGAAGCCAGATTGGCATCAACGTTGGTCTAGTTGTATACAGCGATTGTAGTGCTGTTCACTATATGACACTGAATGTGCAACATTACAACAGGCAGGGGTATGCTGGTCAGTGGCACGGTGCTGGTGTTGGCAAGTATATTGACAAGCAGGTAGTTTTGTATTGTACAGTCAGAAACATAGAGGCGAGAGCCGGAGGGAGGGAGAGGAATTTGGCATTGTCACCTATTATTCTATGTGGCCATCATGCTCTCACTGATGGTGAACTGTATGGCGGGTTGATCAGTGTGGAACAGTGGAAGTCTGAATGTTGAGTGAAATGTAGACGAGTAGTCCCAAGGTTATTAAGCATGGTGTAAGCCAGAGCACAAGGGAGCTTGCCTATTGAAACCCAGCACACTAGGTGCAGCAGCACTGTCATTAGGTACATGCTCACTTGGCTGTATTATTTGTTAAAATGTGGGCAGTGGATTTGTAGAAACACACGATGCAGCAGGTATGGCATACCCAGGTTAGAAAAACAGATCGGGATATTGCAACTAACAAAATGTCTGACATCACTGCTCAGGTGGGAGTGTGAACACATGCAATGTGGTGGGTGCGACATGCTCAAGTGGGGAAAGCAGATCAGAATGTTGCACAGTGCGAGGCATGGAAAACGCCAAATATGTCAGGTCTATGATGGATACACTGTGCAGAGAGTTTGTTTGGTGTCACTGTTGAGGTAGGAGGTCGACATTGTTCATTATCGGCACATAGCTCTGTTGCATCACATCCTTGGTTTTAGGCACAGTCGGATGAGATGTATTCTGTTGCACGGCATGTAACATGACAGAAAAGTCACTCTCTTTGGCAGTAACTGCGGAACTCTGGAGTCTGAAAATGGCTTCTTTATTACTGCGTAGTGACTGACGCAGTTGTAAGGCAAGAATATGCAGCCAGTCATGGTCATCAGAGGGTCATCAACATAGTTCTTAGGTACGGTGGTGGGTAACCAACATAATTAACACATGAATGACTGGTATAAATGATGATTTATTACCAAACATTTGAGCTTACATGAAGTGCAACCATGATGTTACAAGCCAGAAAACAGACAGTCATATCAAAGAGAGTCCGCATATACACTGCTTCTGGGAACTAAAAGTGTTTTACCCTCAAAGCAGCAGTGTTGTTGGTTGAGTCCCCACATATTCTTCATAAAGTTGATGGAATGCAAATAGTGTGAAATATGATGAAACAAACAATTCATGCAATGCGTTTTCGTTCCTTCAGCTCCAAAATAAGGTTTGATAGGTTTTTGCTGTAATATCTGAAATATTAATATCAATTGATTATCATTTCAATATCAGAGAAAGAGAATGAGGGTAAACTTAAAAAAAATTACAGACAAAAAGAGAGAAAATTAGTTTTGAGGGCAATAAGAGGATGAGCAATGTAAATGATAGTAATGGCAGATACAGAGAGGGAGGGGTGGGCGAAGGATGTCGTTCTCTCTTTCTGTGTGTAAATATCCCCTGATAGCAACATCTGGACACAGAGTGCTTTATATGGGAAGCTGGATAATTTTCTACTATGGTCCAGAGACCATGCATTTGGTACAGGTTTCGCACTACAAGAAAAATTTAAACATATAGTGGGTGGATTTTCTGGAATACCACCTAGAATTTCACAAAGGAGAGTGAAGGTCAATTCACAAACTATTCATTGATCAATGTATATGCACCTGCAGATGACCAGGATAAAGATGCCTTCTGTGAGAACCTTCATGGAGCCTATGATGGATGCCCTGTGCATGATGATAAAATAATTATTGGAGACCTCAATGCACAGATTGTCCAGCAATCGGAGAGCATAGCCTCCATGAATACACATATGATAATGGGCACAAGAGTTGTTCAGTTTGCACTAGCACATAACATCACTGTAGGTCACACTATGTTCCCACACAAAAATATCCATAAAGCAACATGGTGTAGCCTAATTAGCACACCTTCAACCAAAATGTTCATGTAATTATTGACAGCAGGCATGTCTCAAATTTAATAGATGTACACACCTACAGAGGAGTTAATGTGGATTCAGATCACCACCTTGTAATTGCGAAACGAAAAGCTTGAATATCTAATGCAAGAAAAATGAAAGGAACATATCAAAGAAAGTATATGGTATCAAAGCTAAAAAAATAAAAGATTGATAAAACACTCTGAGAAGGTTACTGAGAATCTCACACTATACACTCCTAGTGTAAGTGATACTCTGGATCAGGAATGGAATGCTTGCAGGGATGCAGTCATTAAGACAGCAGAAGTAGTGCTAGGAAAAGAAGGAAACCAACCAAGGAATTCCTGGTTTGATGAAGTCAGTAAGAGAGTAAGTTATGAGAAAAACGTGGCTTATAGGAAAGAGCTTGAGAAATCGTATATATGTTTAATGATAAGAAGTTATCGAGATAAAAGGAAAGAAGAGAAGAAACTGCATTGGAAGAAGACAAGGGAATGGGAAAGAAAGCAGACTGAAGAATTGGAGAGAATTGGAAAAACAATTGATCACAGAAAGTTCTCTCAGAAAATTAATATTGAAAGAACATGTAAGCTGTGTAAAGCAAAATGTGGGATTACTAACTGATGACCAAGAGATATTGGAATGTTGGGAAGAATATTTTAGTGAACTGTTGGATTCTCCAGAGCCCCCTATTGAAGAGATTCTAATCCACCTAGAAGAAGATAATGAGGTTATAGGAAATGGAAATACAGATAACTGTATATGCAACAAACTGTTCCCATAAATGTCTCTACATACATATATTTCAGCACAAAGCAAGATACACATGTACACTGTACAAGGTACAAAGGCTGACTGAAACATTAACACAGCAGCTCGTCAGAGCAGTTAGAGTTCAACAAAGATCATGCTTTACATGGTTGATGTGACCTAACAATGCCACACAGCCCCCCCCACCCCCACCCGCCCCTCCCCCACCACCGCATTATGGAGTACGGTATGTGGGGCCTGAGGGAAGGTCGTGTGGGTGTCGGCGTTGGAGTGAGTAGTGCGAGATGGCAGGCACACGACTGGAAGCTCCATCTCAGTCAGGCCAGCATGTGAAGGCGCGGGGACAGGCTGCAGGTCCACATCGTAATCAGACAGCCAGTGGGGGTGGACAATGCGTCAGCTGGCCTGGGAGTAGAGGTGTGGGGAGGGGTGTGACGTGTGAGCGTGCCTGCCCCTAATGCAGATCGAGCCATCCGAGGAGATGAACGCACGAATTCTTGATGGAACGCACTCTTGGGAGAGGGTCAGGCTATGCACTATGTTGGCATCTAGTTCCTTGTTGAGTGTCGCGTCTGCAGTGTCTGTAGGGAGCACGAGCACACGGTCGTCAAAAGCGACAATCGACATGTTGTCAATGTGCTTAGGTAATACATTGCAGCGCAAGTTGAAAGTCGGGGAGCAAGTCTCTCCAGTAGATGAAATGTCATCAAAACCTGCATATGGGGTTGATGACGACATGCTTGGGAAACCCACGAACTGTGGTGACGAATCATCAGAAGGAGAAGACCCTACCATGGGATGAGCTAACTCATTACTGGGCTCGGCAATAGAAAATTCATCCAGATGGTCCGACTGGGATGGCAGAAGGGCGTCGGAGTTCACGAAAGCAGGCTTGAGCCTGTGTAGCGAAACGGTCTGCGGGCAATCTTTAATCGTACTGTCGAACGTTGTCTCACCCCTCCAGAGTACTTCAAAGGGGCCGATGTATGGGGGTTGCAGGGGTTGTCTAATGAAATCGTCCCTGAGCAAATGTGGGAGCATGTGTTGAGTGTGGTTGGCTTGTAAGTGTCCGGCAGGGAATGACTGACAGGCAGGTGTAGCCATGCGGGTGCATTCTACTAATAAAGTCTGGGGAGGTGGGGAAATCCGCGGGTGCTTGAGGCAGGATAAGTTCTCCAGGTAGAACCAGGCTCTCGCCGAAAACGAATTCAGAGCTGGTTCCCTTATGTCAGGTTTAAAGGTCGAATGGAGGCCGAGTAACACCCAAGGAAGTGCCTCAGACCAGAGGCAGTCATGGCACCTGAGTGCTGTTTTAAGAGTGCAGTGCCATTGTTCCACTAAACTGTTGCTTTGCTGGTGGTAGGCTGTTGTATGAATTTTTCTGATACCGCAAAGATTACATGGAATTGTGAAAAGTGCTGACTCGAATTGTCAACCCTGGTCGGTGGTGATGATGGATGGACAACCGAATCTATCGATCCATGATGAGACGAATCCCTTGGCCATGGTTTCTGCTGTGATGTTGGGTAAAGGAACACCTTCCACCCAAGACATGCGGTTTGATTGTGGAGAGGATATATCTGTGGCCCTCTGACAGTGGCAGAGGGCCGATAAGGTCGATATGTACATGACGAAAACGTTCTTGCAGAATGTCAAACTTGCCACGGCTGGGGTGTGGCGTCCAATTTTGTGGCGTTGGCAGGAAATGCAGCTGCGTGCCCAGGTTTGACAGTCCTGCTTAACATTTTTCCAAACAAAATGCTCAGTGACAAGGCATGCGGTGGCGAGGATGCCAGGGTGGGCAAGGTTATGCAAGGTGTCGAAGGCTTGTCTGCGCAACGTGGGAGGGAGCAACAGCCATAGAGCGCCAGTAGAAGAGTCACACCACACTTCATCCGAAACACCGGGGAACTTGGCTTTGGTAAACACAAGCGATGTCTGAGGATCTGTGAGGAGAGCTTGAGATTCCTCGTCAGAGGCATGGAGAGCAGCGAGGTCTGATAAATCAATGATGCACGAGACAGTATTGATCTGCGAAAAGAGCCGGCCGCGGTGGCCAAGCGGTTCTAGGCGCTTCAGTCCGGAACCGCGCGACTCCTAAGGTCGCAGGTTCGAATCCTGTCTCGGGCATGGATATGTGTGATGTCCTTAGGTTAGTTAGGTTTAAGTAGTTCTAAGTCTAGGGGACTGATGACCTCAGATGTTAAGTCCCATAGTGCTCAGAGCCATTTGAACCATTTTGATCTGCGAAAAGAAATCAGCAGGAATGTTTTCCGAGCCTTTGATGTAGTAAATTGAGAGACCAGGTCAAAGTGGCGGAAACGTCGAGGGGGTGGGTCCTTGGGAGGGTTGCAGAAGGTGTCCACCAATGGTTTGTGGTCAGTTAGGATGAAGGTAGAACGGCCCTCGATGTCCGGGTGAAAGTGTTTGATGGCTTCATAGGCCACCAGAAGTTCTCTATCAAAAGTGGAAGATTTCTTTTGTGCTGTAGACAGATTTTTAGAGAAGAAATGAAGGGGTGAAAGTGTGTCGCCTTTGCGGTGTCTGACCGCGATGTCGCTGACGTTCGTAGTGGTGAACAACTTGGCAGACGGATTGGGGTGGGTGAGTACGACAGCGTGAGCTAATGCTGTCTTTAGAGCCGTGAAGGCCTCTAGCATAGGTTCAGTCCAACGGACTGGCTTAATGCCTAAAGTCTGCTTGCCGGACAGTGAGTCCATCGGCGGGGTCTGCACGGCGGCGGCAGAAGGTAGATGTCAGTGGTAGTAATTTATAGTACCCAGGAAATGTCGGAGTTCTTTGTACGTAGCTGGGGGTGGCAATGACATGATAGCCTGCATGCAGCATTTGGGAGGCTGTATTCCATCTGCAGAGACGTAACCCAAAAATGTCAAGAAGACTGGTGTAATTGGAATTTATCTTTGGTGACCTCGACACCATTGGAGTTTAAGGTCTGGAGGACCTGGGATAAATGACCTTTGAGGTCCTCAGTCGACTTGCTGAAAATGAGGATGTCATCAAGGTATGCAAAGCAGAACTCGAACTGTTGTAAGATTGAGTCAATGAAACATTGCCACGTTTGTGCCGCATTCTTTAAGCCGAATGGCATGAAGTTGTATTGGAACAAACCAAGCGGCATGATGATAGCAGTCTTTGGAATATCTTCTGGCACTACGTGAATCTGGTGATAGGCACGTTTACAGTCAATCACACTGAAGATTGTGGCACCCGATAACATATGGGTGAAACCGTTTATGTTCAGCACTGCGTAATTGTCCATGACAGTATGAGCATTTCAGCATCTATAATCACCACACATTCGAAAAGAACCATCATGTTTGGTGACGAGGTGAATCGGTGAAGACCAATTGCTGTCCGATGGATGTAGAATGCCTGCCTCCAGAAGTTCGTTAATTTGCTACCAGGTCCCGCGCAACTTAATGGGGTTGAGGCATCTAACCTTGTGCCTAATAGGAGGGCTGGGTGTGGTAATTATCTTGTGTGCCATTCCGTCAGTGACGGAAGAGACTGAGAACTGCACACGAGGCTGAGTAACGTCCTGACTTGAAGTTTTGGGACGAATGGGGTGTGATGAGGTGTAGCCATTAGCATGAGTGGGAAAATGCAGCACGAAAGACACATGCCTATTACGTGAGCATGATGTGTGCTTGTTTGGAGAGGTCGGCTGCATACCCAGCATGAAGCAGATCAGGGTGCGCAGCGACTGTCTGTTGTTAGCTTTGCCTTGAGTAACCGGCGCGGGCAAGAGAGGTGTTGGCATCGCACGGGGAATGGCAATGGCCACCAAATCACATGGTTGGCTTTGAAACACACTGCACTGCATGTAGCAGGCGTGTGGTGGGTGCAGAGATCACTGAATGCAAATTGTCACACGCAATGAATGTTTTTGAAGGGACCTGATGAGTGCCCGTGCTGGTATCTGCTGATGAAGGTCGATCAGGTGAAGGAACTGTGGATTGCAGTTGCAGCAGCGAGGTACAAGCTGCAGTGAGCTCATCGAAAGTGTGGGCAATGCATTGTTTCAACTCGTTATTTTGGCGACGGAGTTGCGCCGTACTCTGACAGTAGATAAGTGACACAGGTCACAATTTTGTCCGCGAGGGTGGAGCACTCACAAACCAAATCACATGTCATGACAGAAACGGAACGATGAGCATAAGTGCCTGAGCCTGGTATCTGAGTGTCAGAAGAGTGGTGTAACACTGAACCTTGGACTATGTTCAGGGAGAGTAAATCCATATCGAGAATTGGTTCGTCAATGTCGGCAATGTGAAAAGTCCACGGGAAATGTAGAGGAGATGGATGCACCATAACTTTAGCAGAGCTGACAGTTTGTAATGTTGATGCATTGACAGCACGTAGATGAGACTTCATCAGTGAAAAAACGGGAAGAGCCAATGATGTAGGTATGATGGACGTCAGTGCCTGTGTCGACTATGAAAACAGGCTGCGACGAAATGTCCGCTTGGCCGAGAGGACGAGTGGATGGAGTGCCATGTTTCTGCATATCTTGGAAGGTCTGCTGTCCCGTGTTGGGATAGGCTGTCCTGTAACACGGCACTACTTGCATAAGCATGTTACTAGCAAACACGTCCCAAACAACGCCTGGTTGCAATGTCCCTCATGAGACACAGAAGCACGACGTGGCAGGCACGGTCGGTACTGTGGGAACGAAGGTAGGCCCGTGAACTGGACCGGAGGTTAAAGGCACAGTACTTAAATGCCCACCTCAGAAATGATGTGGAAAGCCGGCATGGCAGGCACATATGGTACTGCAGACGAGGGGCTGTATGGTCAGAATCGGACCCCCCTGTGAGTGAGGGGGAGTGTAGGGGGGGGGTTGGTTTGGTATTTGGTGTGGCAACAGCAAGAGTTCTCTGTGCACATCGGAAATGCACCCTGTGTGGTAGGACCATAAATCACTGGTGAAACGTGCTGGCGGTCACGTTGTTATGGTTGAACGTTCCTGGATGGCGAAGTACTGTCAGGTGTGCTCGAACCCGAGTGGTCGAGAAACTATTCGACAGATCTGGTGGTTGAGCCTGGTGAACCTGATGTATAAAAATGTACATTATTAAATTGTGAGGAAGGCAAAACTGGCATAGTTTGATAGCAGTTGACCTAGTGTGCATTTTACATGAATGGCGGCATTCCACCTGGCACTACTGTAACCAATGTTGCGGCGCATAGAGGATCAAAGCACGTGTGCGAATTTGGGTCTCTTTGAACACTACACAAGGGATTGGTCGTTACATGATTCAGGAAATCGCCCACTTCACCTTTCACATGTTGGCGTGCACAGTCTGGCAACACGAAACCTGAGTCCATTGTTTGAGGTAATGGCATAACACTCGGCCGTTGTAGAGCTGCGAAGTTTGAGGTTAACTTCATTGGAGATCGTGAATCACTGTCCGTTAGCGGCAAAACAACCATTGGCAGGTGATTGGAGTGGCCTGGTAGTAGTAGCTGAGCCTCCAAATCCTCGTATAAAACGTTGGGTGAGGCAGTCATTGCATCAAACGTAAAACCTGTTGATTCCACACAGCCGGCGCGGAAGATGTAGAAACTTCGGGGTCACCAATATGGGAAACAGGAATACGGATAACTGTATATGCAACAAACTATTCCCATAAATGTCTATACATACATATATTTCAGCACAAAGCAAGATACACGTGTACACTGTACAAGGGACAAAGGCTGACTGAAACATTAACATGGTGGCTCGTCAGAGCAGTTAGAGTTCAAAGATCATGCTTTATGTAGTCGACGTGACCTATGATGCCACAAGGTCATAGTCCCTCCCTTCTCACAGAGATGCAGACAAAGCAATTGCCTGACTGAAGGACAATAAAGCACCAGGCACTGATAATATAACATAAGAACTACTGAAACCTGAGGAGTACACAATATTTTGTGCCTCTCTGGGAAAAGGAAGAGTTATCAGAAGATTGCAATGTAGGGATAGTGTGTTGATACAAAGAAAGGAGATATATTTAAAGGCAGCAACTACAGAGGCATAACACTCCTAAATATTGCATTTAAAAGTATTGCCAAACATCTTGGTTAGTAGGCTCTCACCCATAGTACAAAACATTATTGGAAGTTATCAATGTGGGTTCAGACCAGGAAAGTCGGCTGTGAACCAGATATTTACTCTCTGGCAAATAGAAGAAAATACCAACAAATTTAATGTTGGTGTGCAGCATCTTTTCACCAATTTCATGTCTACATATGACACAATAAACTGAACTAAACTTTGAGGCACTGCGGAAATTTTGGGTGCCTGGGAAGTTGATGTGTTTGATAGAGGTCACCCTAAGGCAGCCCCAGTGTATTATGCGAGTTCAGTCTCGACTATCACTCCAGTTTCCCCACATGAACTAGGTTAAGACAGGGGAATGCTGCATCATTTTACTGTCTGAATTACAATCTATCAAATTCCAATCTCGGTCAGTTTTGTTGAAGTGGAAATGCTGACAGAGATTTTGTAAGTGTTGGTGATTGCAAGAGCTTCGTGTAGCATGGGGTTCTCTAATTTCAAAGCTTGTGACGCAACTTCCCAGTCAGGACAATACGAATTAAGACGTCATTCACTAAAGATTCTACGTGCAATTCTTTAAAGTGGAGGTTGACATGTAAAATGACACTTCCAGGAGAGACTGTTTAACCCTTTAACTGCTCTGGACGTGTTAATGTGCGTGTGTGATGCCAGTCTGCTATCACCCTGCTTTGTAATTGTCCATGTTTCTGAGCCGTAGGTAAGTATTTGGTGTATCAGTATTTTATAGAGTCGGCACTGATCCCCTCATGATAGAAACTTGGATTTAAAATGATGACGTTGACGTGGTATGGAGACATACAGTTTGTCCATGTTTCTGAGCCGTAGGTAAGTATTTGGTGTATCAGCATTTTATAGAGTCGGCACTGATCCCCTCATGATAGAAACTTGGATTTAAAATGCACTGGGTCTAAACTTTTCCACTTCAACAAAACTGACCGAGATTGGAATTTGATAGATTGTAATTCAGACAGTAATTTCTGTCCATGTAAGATTTCACTTGGCTGCATATCAGAGAGTTCATCAATGTATAATGATGAAACATCTTTCTGTTAATAGAAACTCTTATGAATGAAGAGCACATACTTTGCTGCATCATTCAATACCCACGCAGTGAGCTGCACACATTTGTTTGGGTTGCCGTTGCAGTTTCACTAAGTGTTCTCTTCCCAGGTGTCGTATCTGGCATGAGAAACGTGATCATTGTGTCAAAGTCTGACACACAGCTGACAATTGTCATAGCACCTCTCAGAGGTCAGTGCAGCACCGGTCGCCACTGCCAGCTCACACTTGGCGGGAACAACACAGTGTAAACAGAACAGCAGGTGTTTACTTAGCTTGACCCGTTCATGGAAAGATCTAAGTGGACATTTCTCAAGCTTACCATTGATAGGACTGCCATTCAATTTCAGTTCGATATGAGTGCCACACTGTCTCAATCAATGAAATTACATCCAAAAACTGGGAGCACCACACATCAAACATGGAGTCTTTGCTATAGCAAGCAACACATTCTGCTACGGAGGGTTTGTGAACGACACGATGCAAAAAAATAAGCCTCATGCCTTCTCTCCTCCTTTGTTTGCATTTCTGCCTGAGAACAGAACATTTTCGGCTTAGATGCCTTTCAGGTCTTCAGCTTTCAGACTGGTGACAAACTCCATATTTCACAATCCCTTCTCTTGGACTCTTTAGAGGCATTCTGTGATGAATATGCTTCTGTCTTTGATGCAAGACTGGATTGCGCAAAAGACTATATTGCACACATTCAAATCCACAGTGACACCTAAGTTCTACCACACTCATCCTATTCAAGTTACTCTCAGCATCGCTACTGCAGATGTGGTTGGGTCACTTAAGACATGTATACACATCTGAAGGAATGGACAGTTTTGACAATTACAGCTGTTGTAAATGCGAAATCCCATCATTGCATTGGGGTGGAGGGGGGGGGGGGGGGGTGGGAAGGAACTTCCTGCTATGAAGAAAGTTCATATCATACCCCTCCCTCAGCAAAAAGTATTGCTTCATTATACAGGGTGTCACAAAAAGGTACGGCCAAACTTTCAGGAAACATTCCTCACACACAAATAAAGAAAATATGTTATGTGGACATGTGTCCGGAAACGCTTACGTTCCATGTTAGAGCTCATTTTATTACTTCTCTTCAAATCACATTAATCATGGAATGGAAACACACAGCAACAGAACGTACCAGTGTGACTTCAAACACTTTTTTTACAGGAAATGTTCAAAATGTCCTCCGTTAGCGAGGATACATACATCCACCCTCCGTCGCATGGAATCCCTGATGCACTGATGCAGCCCTGGAGAATGGCGTATTGTATCACAGCCGTCCACAATACGAGCATGAAGAGTCTCTACATTTGGTACTGGGGTTACGTAGACAAGAGCTTTCAAATGCCCCCATAAATGAAAGTCAAGAGGATTGAGGTCATGAGAGCGTGAAGCCCATGGAATTGGTCCACCTCTACCAATCCATCGGTCACCGAATCTGTTGTTGAGAAGCGTACGAACACTTCGACTGAAATGTGCAGGAGCTCCGTCGTGCATGAACCACATGTTGTGTCGTACTTGTAAAGGCACATGTTCTAGCAGTACAGGTAGAGTAGCCCGTATTGCACAATTGTGTGCGGATTCTCGTCAGCCCACACATGTTGATTGTGAAAATTTACAATTTGATCATGTTGGAATGAAGCCTCATCCATAAAGAGAACATTTGCACTGAAATG
Organism: Schistocerca nitens; assembly: GCF_023898315.1. Taxonomy (NCBI): domain Eukaryota; kingdom Metazoa; phylum Arthropoda; class Insecta; order Orthoptera; family Acrididae; genus Schistocerca; species Schistocerca nitens. The sequence continues at coordinate 707,745,831 of NC_064614.1, read as the reverse complement.
AGGATTGACACACTGTTGGATGAACCATTCGCAGAAGTATACCCATGGAGGCCAATCAGCTGCTGATAGTGCCTGCACACGCTGTACATGGTACGGAAACAAGTGGTTCTCCCGTAGCACTCTCCATACAGTGACGTGGTCAACGTTACCTTGTACAGCAGCAACTTCTCTGACGCTGACATTAGGGTTATCGTCAACTGCACGAAGAATTGCCTCGTCCATTGCAGGTGTCCTCGTCATTCTAGGTCTTCCCCAGTCGCGAGTCATAGGCTGGAATGTTCCGTGCTCCCTAAGACGCCGATCAATTGCTTTGAGCGTCTTCCTGTCGGGACACATTCATTCTGGAAATCTGTCTCGATACAAACGTACCGCGCCACGGCTATTGCCCCGTGCTAATCCATACATCAAATGGGCATCTGCCAACTCCGCATTTGTAAACATTGCACTGACTGTAAAACCACGTTTGTGATGAACACTAACCTGTTGATGCTAAGTACTGATGTGCCTGATGCTAGTACTGTAGAGCAATGAGTCGCATGTCAACACAAGCACCGAAGTCAACATTACCTTCCTTCAATTGGGCCAACTGGCGGTGAATCGAGGAAGTGCAGTACATACTGACGAGACTAAAATGAGCTCCAACATGGAAATTAAGTGTTTCCAGACATGTCCACATAACATGTTTTCTTTATTTGTGTGTGAGGAATGTTTCCTGAAAGTTTGGCCATAACTTTTTGTGACACCCTGTATACACCCATTCATGATTATGTTTTCATAAATTGTGTTGCCTAAATTGTACCTAATTGATTTTACTTATCAAATTTATTAATTTTTCTTAAATTATAATTTTGCATTTTGTCTTCTTCTAATAAAACAATTTTAACTTGGTTTTCATTGTTTATTCTAACTTCAGTACTAAGTTTGCTGTGATGGATGTTTGAATGTTGTATTGGGATGGAAAAGTCGCAAAAGTAATACATGAGGGGTCATAACAAAACAAAAATTGTTTTAGAAAAGTGACAAACAATTAAGTAATAATTTACCTGTCAACACCTCACATTCGACAAGAACACAATTACATGTCCATATTACTCTTGTAGAGAATATAATGGAACTTACTTCCAAAAATATGGACTTGAAATTTAAAGGAATCTCGTACTATTTCAATAAAATGTTTTACAGAATTGTTTAACTCAGTTTTTCCTCAGTATTGAATTTTGAGTTGTGTCACTGTTCCTGCTGGAGTGTGATATGTTGATGCGTCTCATTCAGCTAATAGGCTATGCCTCTAGTTTTAACAAAGAAATCTAACGGCTAACTTTGCCTCTGCAGAGATTTCAAATCCACTATCAATGCCCACTGTGGTCCATTCATACGAAATCCCTCACACAGAACACCTCCTGAGCAAACTCTTAGGCAGCTGATGTTTTTGCAAAAATGATCTGATCGATACGTATTTCCAGTTCCCACTAGGCAAACAATCCCACTTGCTTGTGGTCATCAACATGCCATTTGATCTGCTGTCACTACTTGCCTTATGGTGCTTACTAGCACTAAGGCAATTTTTCAGCACTACCTTGAATTAATTTATTTTTTGATATAACCAGTTGTGGCAATTACTTGGATAATATAACTGTTGCAGGCTTTATGGGACCTGAACAGCTCCACTGTCTGAGCTTGTTCTTCACTAAACTCCAGCAGAATGTTCTAAAGAGCAGTTGAGAGAAATGTGGATTCTTCACAAACCTCAAGTGGAATCCCTAATCCACATCCTTACCAACAGAGGCTTAGAACCAATCAGTAGCTTGTTTGGAAGAATGCTTTTAACTAAGTATCTGTAAGTAGCACCTGTATGATGGGCTGGGAGAACATTCCTCTATAATTCCTGCCTACACAACCTACAATTGGTAGTGGTGTCTAACGTAGAGTGTATCATCAGGATATTCATCCTTCCTCTCTCCCCCCCCCCCCAGTAAAAAAGTAAAAATTTGCTATTGTATCCCTTGTAAATGTTGTCTCATTTGTAAAAAACCTGAATGTACAAAATATGGATTGGCAGTCTGAGAAAAATAAACACCAACAAAAGTTCTATTACGGTAGGATGTCAGCGAAGTACCCTTCAAGTTTTCAGAAATGTGTCATGCTACAGTGAAGTGTGTTTTCCTTATGCCTGGATCTTCTTTGACAGGCTATAGAATGTATTCTTCCATGTCGGGCAAATGACAGTCTCTGTCTACCAAGATCCATGATTTGAGCCCTTAGAATTGCAGAGGCATTCGTGCCAAAAGCTAGTTTTGAGAGAAATGTGATTAACATTTCCCTAAGGGATGTGTGCACTAAAAGCCAGTTTTGGAGAACAATGCAATTATAGGTTTACTGCACTAGACATTAAGAAGTGTTCAGATGTGAACATACAATGACAGCTATTGAACAGATATTCAAGGTTTCTGAATGCTAATTTCATTGACAATGTTATTTAAATAATGTAAATGCTTGTGATAGCTGAAACTGTTTATCTGTAATGTTAACATTTTGCAAGAACTGATCTCATATTTCATTAATACAAATAATAAACAACACATTATATAACAGACTAATGAATATAAAGAAATGCATAGCCATAAAGCCATAAAGCATATAGTGCAGTGCACAAAAGATGACTAAGAGCTGGTCCATGTTGGGTTGTGCTGTGAAGAACCATGAGTATGTCAGAAATGTCAAGTGTCACAATCTACAGCTGCCTCCTCTCCTCCCTCTAGTGTGTGATACATGTTTTCTCAACCAGTAAATATACTTGTGAAGCATGCATGATGGTTGCCAGGAATGTACTGAAGAAGTGACTAAAGATCTGCAAGTTTTTCTGGTGAAATAACTACAGGTTTTGTGTACTTATTCGATAGACTGACTGTCGAAAGAATGAAATGGTGATCGTAGATCTTCACACATCCTTTTTGCACATGCACTTGATAAGGTTCTCCACTATACACAGGTTTAATGCCAAATCTCATTTTGTAGTTGCTGAGGAAAACAAAAACTCGTCTCTCTGAAAACATGGCGTCCAGAACTTGCCGCTTCATTATGTGCCATTGCATAATTCCAGCATCTTTCAACTGGTCTCTTGTTACCATAATGGCATCAAAAGGGTTCTTCCTTGTGCAAATTGTTATTTGTTGGCCATACTGAATCCCTGTATACACTTCAATTCTCCTAATGTACAATTCTATAATACCAGCATAACGATCACATAGAAGATAAAGAGTGCCCGGAAACCATGATGAAGTGTTCCATTGTTGAGAAATGGTCTGCACGGATGCATCCGAGACAGGTCAGACCCATGTTCATGTTCTTATTCTGACCTCTATAGTTATCACTGAAAATATATAATGCCTTCACTTCTGGTACTTTACTTTCAATACATTGCATGAGGTAACTGGTAATTTCAGCAGAGCCTCGTTTTCCAGTACTTCCATTCCAAAGATACATAGAAGCTGTTATGTCATTTAAAACTCCTCACAGATTAAAACTGTGTGCTGGACTGAGACTCAAACTAGGGACCTATGCCTTTCATGGGCAAATGTTCTACTATTGAAGCTACCCAAGCACAACTCACGATCGATCCTCACAGCTTTAATTCTGCCAGTTCCTCTTCTCCTACCTTCTAAACTTCACAGAAACTCTACGCAGACCTTGCAGATCTAGCACTGCTGGAAGAAAGGATATTGTGGAGACATGGCTTAGTCACAGTCTGAAATTTTCACTCTGTAGGAGTGCTAGTTTTGCAAGGTCTGCAGGAGAACTTCTGTGAAGTTTGGAAGGTAGGACACGAGGTACTGGTAGGTCATAAGTCATGCTTGGGTGCTCAGATGATGGAGCACTTGCCCACAGAAGGGCAAAAGGTCCTGAGTTCAAGTCTTGGTCCAGCACACAGTTTAAATCTGCCAAGGAGTTTCATATTAGTGCACAATCCACTGCAGAGTGAAAATTTCATTCTGGAACATCCCCCAGGCTGTGACTAAGCCAAGTCTACGCAATATCCTTTCTGCCAGAAGTGCAAGGTCTGCAGGAGAGCTTCTGTGAAGTTTGAAAGGTAGGAGCTGAGGTGCTGGTGGAATTAAAGATGTGAGGATGGGTTGTGAATCGTACTTGGGCAGCTCAGATGGTGAGCACTTGCCCGCTAAAGGGCAAAGATCCTAAGTTCAAGTCTCGGTCTGGCACACAGTTTTACTCTGCCAGGAAGTTTCATATTAGCGCATATTTCGCTACAGAGTGAACATTTCATTATGTTCTGTCATTTATATTGTGGATTTCAAAATTATATGCCATTATTTTCTGTTGTAAACCTGGATTCCAGGTGTATGACAACAGCAGTAACTGTTGAATCCTTGTTATCAGCCATTTGTTTGAACAATGTTTATACCATCATAGCTCTGCGTTCATGCAAACTCATTTCCTATTTTAATTCTATTATTTATTAGGAATCAATGTCTTGTCTCATTGTCTCCCATTGTCATTTTGTTTTGCCACAATAGTTGCAGGTGTCAGACATAGGACATGTTGCCGCACAAAGAATTTTCTAGGATGAGATGTTAAATCGTAGTCTGTATCACTCATTGTGCTTAATAAATGTGCAGCATCACAATAAATGAACTAAAGGTTTGTTGAGTCGTATAATCATTATACAACACTACTTTCAATGCACAACACTACATGCACTCAATAAACCTTAATCCGTGAGCTACAAACAACTAGATTGCATGTTACAACTATCTTCACACACAGCAGACTGAAATCGACAGATACCCAGACCTGGTTGGCACACTGTTTCATACGCCTGTTCTATTCTCGCGATTCAACTGCAGACCCAGCGGTCAGGCTGTAGTCAAATGGCGAGTTCATACACATCCAAGGTGTATCGTCCATTCATACTTAGTAGGCATAAAATAGTATATTTCATACACTATGTTGCATGAAAAAACCAAGTTGTGTGTGTGTGTGTGTGTGTGTGTGTGTGTGTGTGTGTGTGTACCTGATGGGCACCCAACGGCGAGGTCATCAGCACCCTTACACTTACGAAAGCAAATGAATATGGAGATGAACTGGAAGTGTTGTAGACACATGCACTTGAAATGACCACACAGTCACCCTGTATCACATGAACTCTCACAGGCACCAAAACCAAATAGAAGGGAAGAGCGCTAATCAAGAAATTATAACACAGAAGAACTAAAAGAAAAGCACAATTAATGTGACTGGCTGACCACTTACAAAAATCTAGGATTAGCTTGCCACATTAAGAACATCTCCCCAAAATGTTGTTAAAAATGTTGAACAATACACAAAACTTTTAAAACTCACAAAAAATATATAAAAAGAAAGAAGACTCAATCTAGCAAACGAACAATAAAGCATAAAGGTACAATAAATAAAATCTACTTTTAAAAATTTTAAATAATATTTCATATACCAACATGTTTTTCATCATTACATAAAACAGATGGCATATTCACTGGCAAATCCACTGCAATCTGCTGGTCAGCAAATAAAATGCAGTTCGATAAAATGTGGCATACCGTTATCTGCACGCAACAAGCACCACACATTGGAGAGTACTCTCGCCGGAGTAAAAATCCATGTGTCATAGGGCTGTGGCCTTTGCGAAGATGACTAAGAAGGACCTCGTCCTGCCGACATGGCTGGAAGGAAGTACTCCATGTCTGAGCTGTGGGCTTGATGAGATGGAGCTTGTTATTGGTCACTGCCAGCCACTCTTCTTCACATGGAAATGGAAATGAGCGTTTGGCGTCGTTGGCCAGGAGGCCCCTTATTCCCATCGACACATGACTTTGTATCTGAACAGTGATGTGATAGCATGCAGGGGGATAGCACACCGAAATACCTGATGCAACACACTTCCTTGAATGCACAATCCACCCTTTAATTCTCCGCAATTCCAATGAGCCCAGGTACCCAGTGGAAAGACGCCTCCTTCCCCAGTCGTTGCAGTTTTAGGAGGGCATCCTAGATATTCTGGGTTACTGTATCTGCTGGGTAAAAATGTTGGAGAGAGTCAAGTGTATCTCAGAGAATCTGAGCAGATGAGAAATCTAACACTGGGAGAACATCTTGTCAGCTCTAGTGCTTGTAATGCTATTGTAAATATAATACTGCCATTAATCTGTATATTTTAAAATTTTTTTTGTTCCATAATAATTTTGAACAATTAAGAAAATACTATAACGAGAGTAAGCTTTTGTTAAGTGTAGTTTATCTATTTAAAATAACCTCTTTGACGTAGGAGGAACAAATGTATTGAAATATATTTTGTAAATAATTATGTAATATTTCAAGTACAACTATAATTAATTATGTCTATTTTGTATGTATATGCTGTCATGCAGTTGCAGATGGTTCATACTTAGGGTTTTTGTAAGCAGAAGTGTACATTGAAAAGGTGTAGGGATCATAGGTAGAACAGAACTCCGTTCTGTGGTGGAATGGAAAAGGTGGTGGGCCGCGCGAGTGAGATTTGGCGCTTGTGGCTCATATAGTCGGTAGCTGACCTGCAAGTGGTGAACATGCATTACGTTGGTCACGCACTAGAGGCCCCGTATTTACCTGCAAGACTGAGTTTTTTGCCTCGGACGTGTTCTACATGATTGGCGCAGTACGACAATAAATTAATAGCTCAGAAATTTGTAATTTTATCGTCGCCACCTAGAGGAAGACAAAGCTATGTACATCAAGAGCCGTACCTGCGCAATGTTACTACGCAGCACCACCTCACGCCAACTTCGACATCAGTAACAGACAAAGTACTTTATTTAGAAGTGTATCACAGTGTGAACCATCCATCTTCAATCAGTGGAATATAAGTGTTAAATGTACCTTTGTGTTTAACCGTGATTTTCCTGTGTCATTTACCTCAGTAGAGTCCTTACCTAAACTAATTTATTCTGAGTATCCTAATGTTTATTGAAGCTTGAATAATAGTAAATTACTGGCAAGAGTACTGTTTTGGTAGTAAACTCTGAAAACCATTATTAAATACTAAAGTTTGCACGAATCAGTTTAAGGGCCACTGCTTTGCATGGCCATGATAGTATTTCTGAAAGTAAAGTAACATAATTGTTTAACTGCAACAATCTTAACAGTAATTGTTCGTGTTGCTTCTCCATGTCAAAGAAAGCCAGACAAATGTTGGTGTTAGTAAAACATTAACAAATAACAGTCCTAAAGAAATGAAACTTAGTCGTGTTAAATAATAGTTTTAGTCATATGAATGATAGCCATAAGTTTAATATTTTTTGGATCCTTTTTGAAACATATGTGTGTCTTCTTTAAATAATTACTGAAGTATAGTGATAAATTCCATAAGTAACAGAAAGTGGGATTAATAGTACTTACTGCCAAGTGACCGTAATAAGTGAAAGTAGTTATTTATTGTGTCGAAAATTGACTTCATCTTTTTGTGTAGACACTGTGCCCGATTTCGGCTGGCGGGCATTTTAATAAGCGAAACAGTTTACTGTTATAACAGGCTTTGTCTGATAAAAGGTTTCCAAAAGTAATTATTCTCACTGCTTTTCCCCCAAACTGTATGATTCGGAGAAAAATAGTTCGATACTTTACCACTGGATTGAACGCGGTTAAAATCTCTCTCTGAGAGTCGATGGTTTGGAGTGTTAGTGCTGTGTAATTTTGTGGTGGTGTTCCTGCCGCTCCTGCAGAAAACTGAAAACCCATTTATGCAGCCCACTCTAACCGCTGCACTGTAAGTTGCAACTGATGACTCACCGTTGCAACACTGGAGAAGGAACAGAAAACAGCAAAATCATCTACAAATAAGGAGAACTGTACAGTGTGTAGGTAAATGATGAAAGCCCCCCAGGATATTGTAAAGTTAATATTTATTAAAAACCAAAAAACGAAACACCAATCGACCAGAAGAGTTGGCAAAGACATTAATTATGAATGTGCGGCAAGGCGCAGACAAACAACAAAAACACTCATTCAATTATTTGTACAGTTTTTGTCTTTTACACATTCTCTCTTGTATGTAGGAGGACAATGAAGATGTGCTATTTTAAATATGAAGTATTACAAGTTCTATATATCATGTGTGCATGAATAATAGGTATACTAAACAACAGTATCAAGTAATTTTTATTTATTGAAGTGAAAACCACGTAAGGAGGATTTTCTCGATTATGACAAGCGCCAGTGTTCTTGCATCCCGCTGCCTGAAACTACAATTGAAATGTAAGCGAAGTCCGATGGCAAAGAAAAATTTAAATAAGTACACAACATTTCTAATAACGTAATCATATTATATCCCACAAAAATGTGTCTTCATAGGAATATTCAATAATATTTAGTAATATTTATTTATTTATTCTTTTTTTATTACAACACATTGACCTATGTGCCAGGACTTCAGGGCACCAGTTGTGAGTAGTGTTTGTTAACTATTGTTATAGTAAGAAATTTTTATGACACTGTTATTTTAACATTTTTGTGAAATTTCTATTTTTTGCATATTCATACAACATGGCAGAAAAATATATGTCCATTGCTGATAGCAATAGCGAAAATGCAACCAGCCAAGATGGCGCAGAATTGCGTGATCGAACTATTGAAGTTCAGGTGCTATGCATGCATGCCTACTGCAGAAGGTTTAAGTAGGACAGAGATGAATGTCGCAGAAGTGACAAATGCTGGCGAAGCTCCACAGCAGAACAACCCTGATGATACAATGTTTACAGTTGATGAGACAATGTCACGCATCTCCCAGAGTGACATACCGCTCATGAATGAAACATTGGAAAGCGATTCCAATATGAATTCTGACAACACGTTACAAACACCACTTGGTCACAACACAAACATTAACTTGGGAAGTACAGCTGACAGCAACCATAGTAGTATAACTGAAACACTGCTATGGCAGTTACTATCTAACATAAATGTGAAATTTGATGATATAAAGCACAGTATGAACACAATTTCAGTAATTTGACACAAGATATTGTAACGTCCCTTAGAAAAAGACACATTTTGTAGTAATGAGAAAATATTGTGCATCGTATTCTGTTATTGTATGAAATTATGTATTTTTTTTAATTATTTATTTTAGATATCTGTGTCGGCGAGTACTGAAATCGCACAGACGATAAATATCATACAAAGATAAACAATGTCATTAGTATAAATAATACAGCATCAACATTAATTTCTCTGTCTTCTTCTTGGCGTTAAGGGAGTAAGATAGCCTGTGTCGCAGTTATACACGCTAACGTAGTCTTCTTTTGTCATGGTTAAGCGATGTACGCCATTACGTACTCATTTTTAAAAAAGGTGTGTATTGTAGATAAGTTAACATATTTGAATGTTTAAATAGAGTTATTTAAATGAAAACTTGCATTATTAATTGTTATAGCTTGCTTGACTATTATCCCATCCTGTTGAGACATTTTTCAGTTATTTAAATATTATCCGTGGTGCAGAGCTGCGCTACGAACGAACAAGCCGCTGCCGCGGCGCATTTAAACTGCATTAAAAGGAATTGATCATACCGCAAAGAAGCGGGAAGGTAACAGTGAAATAAAATCATCTCTTTCAGCTTCCGGACTTGCAGAGCAGAGCAGCAGATTGTATGATGTGTTTTGCAGGTTGACGCGGGCTGCTGATAATATATTGCTAACAGTACAAAAGAGATAATTTACCTTCGTAACATAATAGGAATTTTGCTGTGCTTAGTTCTGGTCTGGCAAACCTTATAGTGAAAACGTATTTTTCTCCGACAATAGTCTCATGTTCTTGTGCTAGTCGTGGTAATTATTGGTGTTTTACGCTTAACAAAAATCAACTGCAAAATGTTGAACAATCTTTGCGAACTGTAATATCAGAGTATTTCATAACAAAGTAATTTTCATTTTCAATAACTATAAAGTAGGGAAGATATGTTGATTTTTATAGTGAGTTACAGTAACTAAGAATGTTCCTTTAATAGAAAGCCAGATACAGAACAATAAGAACCCAATATATTCTGTTTTGTTGAAAATTAATGATTATAAAGAAATTCTTGGCACAGCATTACTAAAAGGTATTTCGCGGCTCTTTTCGTATACGCGTTATTACGCGAGCAATAACAAAAACAAAACAAAAATAAATAGAGAAAAGAGTAATCTTAAATTTACGACCATACGCGAAATTGTCGCCCAAAAACGCGGGGCCCGAATTTGCAGTGGCCACGAAAATAAAAATATTTTATGTACTTTCTTTCAGTGTTTATTGTTATATATATGTATGTATTTAGTGATAAATGTATGTATGTGTATCATGATTAATGCAATGTTTTAATGAATGTACAAAACTTTTTCATGAAAAACCGCACCACTGCAAGCAAGTTAGAGGAAACGATCCTGATAGTACTGAGAAACTGTAACGACTACATAATCCGGGGGCAGCCGATCCCCGAGATCAGATAAATAAAAGGTAAGACTACAGTGTAGTTGTCCTGTTTGTAGAAGCTTAACTCCAGTGAAGTGATCTCATATCGCTAGTGGTGTGTAGTTTGATGTTAGTGTTTATGACAGGACAAAGTTGATTGTAGATAGCAATTTTTAGTGTGCAGTGCATTGTAGATAAACTAACATATTTTGTGTGCAAGTGAAAAAACTGTTAGGTCTTGTGTTCGAGTAGGTAATTTATGAATATGGTTAAATTGCGTAGTCAACGTCCGAGTAATATGGATACTGAGGAACAGCCATTAGTTAGTGCAGGAAATGTAGAAACGGGTGCATTAAGCAGTACAAGTACTCTCTTTGAGGATATACCATGCGAAAATGTGGGGGCAGGGGCACAGGAAGTGGTGCCACCGTCCACCAGTGCTCAAGGAGAGGTAGATAAAGAAATTACACCACCTCCAGAAAAGCAGGAACCAGAGAGTGGTAATCTGCCTGGTGGGTATTCACTTCAGGCGATATTAGAGCGCGTGCTGGATTACCAGGCAAAATTTGCGCAACAACAAGCTGAAAAAGACGAAAAAATTGAGATCTTTCTCGCACAGCAAGCTGAGCGAGATCGCCAGTTAACAGAAAATTTACTTGCCCAGCAAGCTGAGTGGGATCGCCAATTAACAGAAAATTTACTTGCCCAGCAAGCTGAGCGGACCAGCAACTTGTGCAATCGTTAGAAGATATGAAAAAAGAGATTGCCTGTATGAAACAGAATTATGAGTCGATACCTAAGGCCGTGCAGGAGTTAACTGTACAGGTCAGCAACCTGCAAGTAGCAAATACTAACAGGGTAGACGAGATAGGTGTCTTAGCCAACCGAGTAGAAAAGCTAGAAATAGATTCCACACAGCTTGTAGAGCAGAAGTGGAACGAACAAGCGACTAAAATTGAAACTGAATTCAACTCATGGCTAGAAGCGAAGGAGAGTGAGATTGATAAAAATATTAATTCTAAGGTACAAGCAGCCATAGCAGATAGAGATTCCGAAACGTTCAGTACCGCAGTAAATAGTCAGGTACAGAACGACGTGCAAACTATCAAACAAATACTCAGTGAGGATATTCCGCAGTGGCAAGTGAATATTAACAAACGGATATCCGACTTGGAAAAGGGTTTAGCACAAAGTAGCAAACATCTTGAACATGAAACTATGTCGCCAACAGCCAATGTTTTTGGCAACGCACAAAGTTACATGCGACGCAACAATAGTGAATCTTTAGGTGATAATGCGAAGAGCTGTAGCTTCGGTTCGGAGCACACAGCCTATGTCCCAGGAGCAAACCAGTATAGCCCAAAAATATTAGTTGAAGAAAGTTTAATCAAAAATAGGCAGTTTCAAACGTTTACTACTGAACGAAAGTCAGTACACCCAGTAGTATTCATAAAAAGCTTCAAAAATATCTTGCCTAGTGTGTGGAACGAAGCACAGAAAATTCAATACGTAATGTCATACATTCAGGGTGATGCAGCGTTGTGGGCTACGGAAGTAGCGGACAGCTGCATGACATACGAACAGTTCGAGAGGGCGTTTTTGTCGAAATACTGGTCGCCTTGTATACAAGACCGGCTAAGAAAAGAAGTATACAATCCCGAACCGTACTCACCCCGTCTTGGGAATCTGAGACGGTATTTCGAGAAGTACATAAACAAAACGCGTTACTGGGACGAGCCGATCTCACCAAGAGACATAATAAGACTCCTAAAATCACATTTACCCATTCATATCAAAGAGAAATTAATACACGTACCAGAAAGCGACATGGAACATTTCCTGTCTGTTTTAGATTCAATAGACTTAATACAGGAAGACGCAAAAGCAGCGTGTGATCACTCGCGGAATAATGGATCAGGATGTAAACATGACAGAAATAATAGTGCACAAAACCACAACCATGGAAATGGTGGGGGTGGTAACAAGCGGCAAGAGCATTCGCAAAATTGTAATAATGGTAGAAGTCAGAACGGGTATGGGCAGCCGTCCCATAATAAAAAGCGTCGATTTGACGACCTGTACGATTCCGGATTGCCAGGGACCAACCGCTGGAAAAATGCGCGAGGTCAGTGGCATAGCAATTACAATGATGGTAATCGTAATTGGAATCAGAATCAGCGACCAAGCCCAGAGCGGCAGGGTAATGACCGGTACGATAACAACAGACCACCACCGCAGAACGCGCCTATTGCGCAGTCGTGGCGGCCCACAAACCAAAGCGTAAATATAGTAGAGGTCGCGGACAATAGCCGTCCAAGTACCTCGCAAGCAAGCCATCCAACAAACTAGAATCGGCCTCGATATGCTCTCCATCGCTGGCCGAGGGGTGGAGTGAGAGCAACACGTATGACAAGAATATTCCTAGAGTACATATGCTGCGATACAACGACGGTATCAGTATGGATAAAGATCTACTGACCGAACCGCATGAATGTAAGAAAGATAGCAATGAAAATGTGCAAGCCATAATAGAAGCGAAAATCAATGACGTTGCAGTGAATATAATCATTGACACAGGTGCCTCAGTGAGTGTAATGAGTATAGAGTTGTTTAAAGCGTTAGGGAAGGGACGTAGTATACCGACTTTCCCGGTTAATAACTGCAAGGTGTCTGGAGCTATAAGTGCACAGAGCCAGTTAGTTAAGTACCAGGTGCAGGTGGAGATTTGTAAGGAGGGCGAAGCCATAGTGAGTTCGTTCCTCATTGTTAAAGGGTTAAAGGTGGCCTGCATTCTGGGAGTAGATTTTCTCCGCGAGAGGGACGCAGTGATCGACCTCTCTACGGGAAAAGTAAGTATAGTTAATAAAGGTAGGAGGATTGAGTTATCTATGATGAAATCGAAGGAGGTACTTGTGCCATGTTGCAATCGAATTAATATCAAAGGTAGGAACCCCTGGGTACTACACCTTAATGATTATTCACCTGTGACGGATCTCTATTATCCGAATATAGGAGATAGAAATTTTGAACCAAATGTTGATGAATTTCAGGAATCTGAAAGTTTAAGCAACATACAAAAGCAACAGTTGACGCAGCTGCTGTCGGAATATACCATGGTATTTACCGACCGACCAGGAATAGTCAAAGGGTACCACTATCACATAGAAGTGATGCCTCACAAAACATACTGTCGCGCATCTTACTCCATCCCTTGGTCGAGGAGGGAGGTAGTGGCTAAAGAGATTAGGAAGATGTTAGAATGGGATATCATTGAGCCCTCTCTCTCTCTCCATATAGTAGTCCTCTTGTAGCAGTGGCGAAAGCCAACGGAAAAATCCGGCTAGTGTTAGATGCACGGGATATCAATAAAATCATTATACCCGCCAGAACTCGCCCAGAAAATTTAGATGAGCAGATACAAAAATTCCACGGAGTGCAGTACTTAACCTCAGTTGATCTTAAAAGTTCGTACTGGCAAATCCCACTTACACCAGAATCAAGGAAGTATACAGCCTTCATATTCGGAGGGCGAAGTTACCAATTCAAGGTACTTCCCTTCGGATTGAATGTGAGTGCTGGAGTGTTTATTACTGCTCTAGACACGGTACTGGGTCCAGACTTGTTAGAAAAAATCACAGTGTATGTTGATGACCTTGTAATCGCTACTGCTACTTGGGACGAACATATGGAATTGCTGCATAGAGTACTAGAGAGATTTAAGCAAGCAGGTGTGACAGCAAATTTAGAAAAGTCAAAATTCGGACGAAATAAAATTAAATTTTTAGGACACCTTATCACGCCGCTTGGTATCAGCCCAGACAACAAAAAACTAGAGGCGATCCGAGAATTTCCGAGCCCCCGAACTAAGAGGCAATTGAAATCATTCATTGGACTTACGTCTTTTTTCAGAAGGTTCGTACCTAATCAGTTGTTAAATGACGCGTCATTACTAAATCTACTACGAAAAAATGTGCAGTGGGTTTGGACTGACAAATGTCAACAAGCTTTCGAAGCGATTAAAACCGCCTTACTGAATGCAAATATTTTGCAGAACCCAGATCTGTCAAAAGATTTTTGTCTTGCGACGGATTCGTGTTCCTATGGCTTGGGAGCGTGCCTGTTCCAGTGGGAGGAAGGCAACGACCCGGCAACAATAAAGATTATCGGCTTTGCCAGTAGGACTTTAACTAGCTGCGAGAGAGCCTACTCGGCAACGAAACTGGAAGCGCTCACCGTAGTCTGGGCCGTAAAAAAGTTTAATTACTACCTATATGGGAAGGAGATTAAAGTGTATAGTGACCACCAGGCTTTAAGTTTTTTGATGTCATGCAAGCTATTCCATACCCGACTAAGGAGATGGATGCTTACATTACAAGAATACCGTATAAAGATTATGTACATAAAAGGACAAGATAACATAGTAGCGGATGCTTTGTCGCGACTGCCGGTAGGATTACCGGAGTTAGCAGAGATGCTAGAACAATCCGCCGAATATAAAGTGCTTACAATGCTTACAGGAAGGATTTTCTATATATATGTCAAAATATGTCTGAACTACAGAGGTCAGATCCGGTGTGGGAAAAAATCATTAACAATATTGAAAATGGTGTCAACAATAGAGACGAACAAAGTTTTAAAATTGTGGACAATATTTTGTATTATAAACTTAGCACGAAAGAAGACGGCTGGGCAGTATGCATACCTAACCAGTCTGTCAAAGTCATAATATGGCACACGCACTTGGCATGGGGCCATGCAGGAATCGGGAAGTGTGCAGAAATCATGGCGAGATACTGCCACTTTCCCCGAATGAAACACCAAATTCAGGTAACAGTTAGGACTTGCACTATATGCCAGAAAGCAAAACACTATAATAGGTCCACCAAATTTGAACTTCATCCCATAGTTCCACTCCGGCCGCTTCAATTAGTATCTGTGGATGTAGCAGGTCCCTACCCCATGGCCAGAGGAGGTATGAAATACATACTGGCCATGTACGATATTTTTTCCAAATACTTGGCAATTTATTGTATAAAATCAGCTACTGCCAAAACCATAGTCAGACGGATCAATCAAGAATACTTGCCTCAAGTGGGGAAACCTGAAGCTATAACGACTGACAATGCCACTTATTTCACGGGTCACACTTGGAAAAATTACCTAATGGAACAAGGTATACAGCATATTCTCGTATCCCGGTTCCATCCAGAAGCGAGTTTAGTCGAAAGAACGTTCAGAGAATTGAATAAGTTCCTTAGAATTTACATAGGGAACCGACACACCAGATGGCCTGAGTTGGTACCTAAATTTGTAGAAATCCACAATTTAACACCCCACTCAAGTACAGGATACCCACCAGTAGAGATATTGAAAGGGGTTAATGAGACACAGAATGAATGGCTCACGCCTTTACCGAGACTACCAGCCAGGGTAGAAACCAGAGAGGAAAAGATAAAAAAGATATGGGACAACCTAACCAGCTGTGCTGCAAAAAGAAAAAAGAAGTACGATCGAGGTGTAACTAACAAACAGAAATACAATGTAGGGGACATGGTGCTTATTCGTAACCACCCCAAATCCTCAGCCACCCTAAAGCGAAATAGTAAGTGGCAAATGGTATATTCAGGGCCCTTTGAAGTAATAAAGGTGCCACACGAATGTAGCTATTTGTTAGCACATCCCCAGACGGGGAAAATAAAAGGACTGTATCCACGTAAAGATGTAAAGTTATTTATTCAGTGACATGTCTGATGTAAATAGTAGTAGTAAGAAGATTTCAATTGTGTTTTAAAGTATAAGTATGTTAGTTTTAAGAAAGAATTTGTGTATAGTTACAATTTTGAGGAAGTAGAATCAGTAAACTGAGCAATAATATGCAAATGGAAGACTTTGTTTACAGACAGTTAGTAACATTAAAATACTACATGCTCTTCAAGCAGTGAATAATCTTTTGTTGATAAAATAATGATGAATTTCTTGAATCATTTTGTAGTAAGTAAGTACAATCAATGATGAAATCTCATATAAATGTGTAGCAGATGTAATTGTGTTAGAATTAAGGAACCCTGAGAGAGTCTATACTAGCCAAAAATTGACTTTGTAGTACGAAATAATTATGTGATGCAATGTTTACTGCCAATAGTGATCTGAGAACGGCACTGGAGCAGAATCCAATAAAAAACAAAACCGTTCCGTGTAACCTATGCTTTGTATGTATTAATGCCTCAATTGAAGCCTGTGTACTTGGTACACGTTCTTGAATATTAATTACGCGGTACGCGAATCAAGTTACGCGGAAACTACACTGTAGTCCTGTAGGACAGACCGTTAAAAATAATACTAGTATTAAATGAAGTATTTATTGAACAATATGCCCAAGTCAAGCTGTCATGCACATGGTAAAATCTGTTTGCTAGATGGGTAATAACCTGGCAAGCTACACTAAAAGAGGAAAAAAAAGCTATGTACAAAAAAAAAAAATTACACACCTTTAAATAATTACAAAAAAAGCAATATATGCCTAGTAATAGTATTAAAAGTGTGTAATGAGAAGGTAACACAATGGACTCAATGTAGATGAGAGTGATTATGCTAAGAACAGTTGTTATGCATTAAAAATAAACTGTGTGCATAAACAATCTAGGAAAGGACGGAATATTGTGTGTAGTAGGGACAGAAAATGACTGTTGTATCTGCACCAATATATAAGTCGGTATAAGTTAAGTGTTGAGTGACTGTCATAGTGCAGTGCTCAACGAACAGTACACTGTGAATAAAAACGGTAGTTAGTGATCCGTTCGGAGAAGATTCAAACAAACATCGCTCGACGGAGACATTTAGTATGTGTGTACCGAAACATTTTCGCGTGTTGAAAGACGCTCTGGTAGTGTATCAACCGTGAGAACAAGTGAAAGTGTGTAGTACAATGTGCGTGTGACGAACCCTGAATACCAGTGTCACAATGCCACAAGACACCTGTTATCACGCCAAAACATCCTGTGCATACCAGCGAAGCGACGGCGTAATGAACAATAAACGCTTTTAACCAAAGTGCATTTTCTTCCACAGCTAATAAGTTGTATCCTTAAAGACAGTACACCGTTGTGGAATATTTGTTTCATGCGTTACGACGGGGAGCCATGCGGAGAAGCAGAGACGGGTGCCGTGCCGCCAGCCAGCCGGTCGCAAGAAACCACTGCAACACGCCGACATTGGTGAATGGTTCGGCGCGGTTCGCGACTGCTCGGGCGCCACCGCAGCACGCCGTCGCTGTTGCTGCTAGCAGGTCGTCGACCTCAGCGGTCGTTGGCACGCCGCGCTCCAGACGACGCTACGCAACAATTGCTTCGCGCCGCCCGCTCCGTACATTGTTGACGTTCAACCGAACATTAACAACCACGTTGTTCATGTACTCATATGAAAATGATTTATTGGACACGAAATTACGTGACAAACATTTTTTTTTTCCTTTAGTTCCTGTATATAAACTCAAAACATTTACCAGTTCAATAATATATGTGATACGTTTTTGTCATATTAGTGAAACAAACTGACACGAATGCCATACAATGGTAGAACATTTGTCGTGAGTAAGTGTAAAGACAATCCATTACATTGCTATCGAACTGTTTAATGATTGACCTTAATTGTGACACAGAACACAAATGTGAAAAAGTATAGAAGGTACATTTTTAATAGAGAGACTAAAAGGTTTAACATTTTGACATAAATAATCATTGTTATCTGTGAACATTGGATAAAGTCCACCCTTGTTTGCTGAACAAAACCGTGTGTTAAGACAAACCAGGCGAGATGACCATGGCTCCGGCGCAGTTTTCCCAGGTTTTCTGATCGCACGTAGCCCAAATGGGGGAGCCAGAAAACTGTAATGACCCTGGGACTAGGTTTACGGTCACCTCGCAAAGTGCGAAAAACTATAAAAAGTGTAATTAATACTATAATGTAAAAGATGAAAGAAGTGAACAGTAAATACTCCAAACAAAGTGATAGACAATGACAAAACGGACGTTAGTGGCAGCATATTGCCGAACATTCTTAACGTTAGTCAATTGCTGCCAGGGGGCATTGTAACGTCCCTTAGAAAAAGACACATTTTGTAGTAAAGAGAAAATATTGTGCATCGTATTCTGTTATTGTATGAAATTATGTATTTTTTTTTATTATTTATTTTAGATAATATCTGTGTCGGCGAGTACTGAAACCGCACAGACGATAAATATCATACAAAGATAAACAATGTCATTAGTATAAATAATACAGCATCAACATTAATTTCTCTGTCTTCTTCTTGGCGTTAAGGGAGTAAGATAGCCTGTGTCGCAGTTGTACACGCTAACGTAGTCTTCTTTTGTCATGGTTAAGCGATGTACGCCATTACGTACTCATTTTTAAAAAAGGTGTGTATTGTAGATAAGTTAACATATTTGAATGTTTAAATAGAGTTATTTAAATGAAAACTTGCATTATTAATTGTTATAGCTTGCTTGACTATTATCCCATCCTGTTGAGACATTTTTCAGTTATTTAAATATTATCCGTGGTGCAGAGCTGCGCTACGAACGAACAAGCCGCTGCCGCGGCGCATTTAAACTGCATTAAAAGGAATTGATCATACCGCAAAGAAGCGGGAAGGTAACAGTGAAATAAAATCATCTCTTTCAGCTTCCGGACTTGCAGAGCAGAGCAGCAGATTGTATGATGTGTTTTGCAGGTTGACGCGGGCTGCTGATAATATATTGCTAACAGTACAAAAGAGATAATTTACCTTCGTAACATAATAGGAATTTTGCTGTGCTTAGTTCTGGTCTGGCAAACCTTATAGTGAAAACGCATTTTTCTCCGACAATAGTCTCATGTTCTTGTGCTAGTCGTGGTAATTATTGGTGTTTTACGCTTAACAAAAATCCACTGCAAAATGTTGAACAATCTTTGCGAACTGTAATATCAGAGTATTTCATAACAAAGTAATTTTCATTTTCAATAACTATAAAGTAGGGAAGATATGTTGATTTTTATAGTGAGTTACAGTAACCAAGAATGTTCCTTTAATAGAAAGCCAGATACAGAACAATAAGAACCCAATATATTCTGTTTTGTTGAAAATTAATGATTATAAAGAAATTCTTGGCACAGCATTACTAAAAGGTATTTCGCGGCTCTTTTCGTATACGCGTTATTACGCGAGCAATAACAAAAACAAAACAAAAATAAATAGAGAAAAGAGTAATCTTAAATTTACGACCATACGCGAAAATATGAACATGGTAAAACAGCAACAAAACACTGTTACACAAGATATGAACACAGTAAAACACCAACATAACACTGTTACACAAGATCTAAATGCAATGAAGCAAGAACAAAAACAAATATTCAAGGATTGACAAGACACGGTCTCACAGAAATTCGATGACAGCCAAAAATTTTCGCACTGAAATCGACGAAAAATTTAATGATATGAAAACACGGGTAAAGCATGAAGTACTTCCTGAAGTTAACAGTAAAATTATGGAGTTATAACAGAAGGTAGGTTCTCTTAATGACCATCACAATCTAGCAGAGCAACAGATAAAGAAAATCACAGATGCAAACACAAACATTGAAGCCACACAAAACCAGTTGGTTTCGACAGTAAAAAAGGTAACCACTGTCATTAACAAACTAAATAAAGTCTATGAAAGTGTACCTCTAGCTGTAGAAGAGCTTACTTTAAGGGTAGCAACATTAGAACTTGACTCAGCGTGTGCTAAGAAGAAGACAGGATCAATGAAAATCTGAGTGACATCATTACTTAAGCTGAAAAATGTATGTTAGATAAGGGTAATACCATTGCAGAGAAAATAGTAATGAATTGTAAGTTACACATATGTAGTAGAAAAGGCTATTCAGAAAAAAGAAAATGAGATTATGATCAAGGTAAACATTAACCTACAAGCCGCGGAAGATAGAATCCGCAATCTTTTAGAAGAAAATATTACTGGATCTCGAAATATGAATGCAAATAATACACAGGCTACAGTGAACAAACCACAACCTGTTGGTATTTATCCACAAATTGTCGGGAGTCCTACAGCAGGTACCACAGACAGTTGTAGAGTGCAACATGTTAACATACCTACGACTCCAGTATCTGAACAATAACCAGCTAGAATTACTGGTAACTACAATAACAACATAAATATGACCGAAAATGCCACGTGTCTATCAACTATTTTTGCAGATGAAGGCTTGCTGAGACATCGAAAGTTTCCTATATTCACCGCAGAAGGTACAAGAATGAATCCCGTGGTATTTATCAGTGCTTTTCGTAATGTATTTCCATGCAACTGGACGAAAGCACATAAAATCACATTTGTTGTGGGATATACACAAGGTGATGTGCTTTTCTAACGTTGCAGCACTTATATCCAATTTGAATGAGCTTTCCTCGATACAAATACTGGTCTGAGGCAGTGCAAGAAAGACTCAGACGCGAGGTTTTCAACCCTGCAGCATTGAATGGCAAATATGGTATAGTCTACGTGGATACTTCGAAAAATACCTGAACAGGACACACAACTGGATGAACCCAATATCACCGGTAGAAGTGTTAAAAATTTTGAAAAGTCATTTACCATCGCACATTAGAGAAAAATTAGTCACAATTCCAGAGCACAACATTGATTATTTTCTGTCAGTGCTCGATGCTATCGACTTAATTGATGAGGAAAGACCTGTACCAAAAGAACAACAGAAAATCAGGCACAACAACAACATAGTTATGTAAATCAGTCACTAAAACACGATGTAAACACACAGCAAGGATGGTACACACAACAGCAAAGTTACATAGCCAGAGGTAACGAGTACGGTAACAGGAGTGGGGGAAAAAAATTATTTAAAAGAAATTTTCAAAACAACAGGGGTAATTTCAATGCACGAGTGAATTACAATTAACCATCACAAGGCCTTATGCTGAACATAAACAGAAACAGTCAGCCGCAGCAGTGGCCAACGTGCGGCAACAATGCCATGCCTTATGCTGTACTGCAGCCGACCTTCGGGCAGCAGAGTAACTGCACAGCAGCTAACAGCACAAAGTGGCGAAATGCACACACAGTGCAACTCACTAAAATTACTCCAAGTAATGAATTAAGTTACACTACACTGTCGGAAAACACCAACCAGTCGTAGTTAAGCCCCAGGCTATTTACCTCTCTGGGAGTGGGGGCAAGGCAGAACGACAAACATGTTTTATAAGGTTTGACAAACAAGGTGACATCAAAGATGATTTGTATCAGCATGAGTTAGATGCAATAGGTAATATCCTGGAAGAACAGGTACAAGCAATCATTAAGGTGAAAGTATTTAACATTGACACACAGTTAATTTTAGATACAGGTTCAACTACCAACCTAATGTCAAATGCATTTTTTTGTGAACTGGACATGAGGCAAGTTCCCAACATTTCCTGTACAAAATTGCAAAGTTCAAACTGCTACAGGCAGTTAGACTAAATTGGTTAAGCATCAGGCACTTACTCCAGTACAAAATGAACATTTTACAGTGAAGTGCAATTTTCTTATAATTGACAAACTTACAGTTAATAGTCTTATTGGCATGGACATATTTAGAATGTACAAAACACAGATTGACTGTTACACAAGATATGAACACAGTAAAACACCAACATAACACTGTTACACAAGATCTAAATGCAATGACGCAAGAACAAAAACAAATATTCAAGGATTGAATATTTTATATAAAGGAGCAGATTTGTTTTATTGCTTTAGTCAAAACACCTGATGAAAGTAACAAAAACAAACCAGAGACAAATGTAGTAGTACAATATTCATTTCCAGCTGTATATTTCACAAACAAATTTGATACTGAACAAGAAGCAAACACTGAGGTTATTTACGAAATGGTAGAGCAGAAACTAAGAGAATCACAGATACCAAATGATATGCAATGGCAAGAACTACCTAATTTGTTATTTAAGTAAGCAAATGTTTTCTGTAAGGAGCCAGGAGTAATCAAAGACTATGAATATAAATTTGAAATCTATCCACATGAGGGATTTTGTGTAATGTCATATCCTATTCCATGGGGAAAAGACAGTAAGGAAAGAGATCAATTATATGATTAAATGGGGAATTATACAACCTTCATTTTCACCCTATTGTAGTCCAACATTACCAGTAAGTGATGGTTCTGTAAGATTAGTTCTGTAGTGGTTAATAAAAAAGATAAAGAGAAGAAAAGAATAGGTTAAAAATGTGGGAAGAAATGGTGAGTAAAAAGGGGTTTTAAAAATCGTTAATGACCGTGAAAAAGGGAAAGAATGAAATGCAAGTCTGACTTCGTATTACAGAAAAGTTATCGGACTTCGTGATTCGGAAAAGCTATTGTTGGGGTGGTCCTTGTGGCGTTTCTGAGCAAAAGTCAAACCAATTTCCACTACAAAAATTATTTGGAAAAAAAAAAAAAAAAGGGGGGTCTTCAAAAATCTCCTACTTCATTTCTGCGTGAAAAGTCTGCTCCAAAATCTTGCAATCGTCCAGGAATCACTAATTTATACAAATCAAAATCATCTTGACACAGAATGCAATTTATTTTACGTTGCTACTTCCATCCTCCGAATTTCATAACAACTTCCAAAATATGTCTACACATAAATAAGTTTTTTCATCTTAATCAGATCAAGACTAGCTAATAAGTTTTTCACGTCTGCATTAAGCTTCTGCTCTCAAGAGACAATAGACGGATAGGAAACAAAAAAAAGAGTTACAAATTTAGTGTTTTCTATGCCGTCGAGTGCTCATACTGCTGCGACTGTATGATTTATATCTGAGGGAACGAGTGCGGCATGGCGAAATTCAAAGTCCCACTACAGTTCTCAATGGTAGAGGTATCAATAAGATTATAGTACCAGTACGCATAAGACCAGACAACTTGGATCAACAGCTTCTTAAGTTTTACAGTACAAAATATTTCAGTATACTCAATTTCAAGGTGTCCTTCTGCCAAATAAAGCTCCATGAAGAAAGTCAAAAATATACAGCATTTATTTGTGGTGGCAGAAGTTACGAATTTCTTAATGTACCTTTTGGACTGAACATTAGCACAGGAGCGTTTATATCTGCATTGGACAAGGTTTTAGGACCAGAATTGCTTAGCAAAGTCACTGTTTATGTAGACGACATGCTAATGGCTACACCCACTCGGTTGGAACATATCACGCTGATTGAACAGGTACTTCACGGATTTACAGTGTCACAGCCAATTTAAAAAAGTCTAGTTTTGCTAAGAAGCAAGTCAAATTTTTAGGAATTTGTCAGAACAAGGTATATTACCTGACCCCAAAATTTGATGCCATATGCAACTGTCCAGCTCCATGGAATAAAAAACAATTAAAAGCCTTTTTAGACTAACTTCATTTTTTCCTAAGTATGTATCACAACAACTGATGAACAATGATGCATTGCTCAACTTATTACAAATTTGGTAATGGGATGATAAGCATCAGGAGGACTGTAATAACATTAAGCAGGCATTAGTCAATGCAAACATTCTTAGTCACCCTGCTATGTCCAACGATTGTTGTCTATGCACAGATGCCTCATCTCAAGGCCTGGGGCGATGCTTGTTCCAGATACGAGAGGAAGAAGGTAAGGAAGTACCCAAGGTAATCAGTTTTGCTAGTCGCATATTATCAAAACATGAAAGATCTTACTCTGTGTCAGAATTGGAAAGTTTAACTGTAATATGGGCATTAGTTTGAATATTTTTTGTGGGGCAAGAATACCAAAGTTTACTGTGACCATCAATCACTGTCATTTCTTTTAACATGTAAACTATTGCACCGCTGATTAGGTAGGCGATGTCTATATTTACAAGAATACAATTTCGACATCATTTATATTAAAGGAAGTCAGAATGTTATTGCAGATGACTTGTCCAGGTTACTATAAGATTTAGAGGAATTTAGTGAGGTAACAGAGCAAGATGCAGACATTAAAACATTATAAATGCAAGGTACAGAACAACAGTCAGATTACCATAAGTTTTGTAAGCAAATGAAAATTATACAACAGCAGGATCGCAGATGCAGTAAAGTCATGCAAAACCTTAAGCAAGATGAAGGTGGGAAGCTAAGTAAATGGTATCAGGAGTACAAGAGTGTTTTGTTTCATAGGAAACACGAGAAATCTGATCACTGAGCTACATCCAATGCTCACAAAAAACCCTCTAGATATAATATCCCTGGACATAGCTGGTCCATATCCAAGAACTAAAGGAGGAGTAAGATACATAGTAGCACTATACAATATTTTCTTGAAACATATCAAAATGTATGCCATTAAAAATGCAACAGCCACAAATATCAGAAAAAGAATTGAGGGAGATTATCTGACAAGAGTAGGTAAACCAAAGGTACTACTAACTGATAATGCTTCATATTTCGTTGGGCAAAAGTGGAAACAATTTATGACCTCACAGGACATAAAACATGTTTTAGTAAGCTTTTTTCATCCAGAAGCAAGCCGAGTAGGACATGTCTTTAAAGAATTTACCCAGTTTATTAGGACATACACCCCTCACAAACACACCTGGTGGTTGGAATATGTAACTCTTTTCCCGCAAGTTGTCAATAACCTTCCCCATTCTTCAACACGTTTCACAGCTGACGAATTGATGTTCCAGAAGAAACTAACAAATGAGTGGGAGTCGCCCATACCAAAGGTACCCACTACAGAAATGACACTACAAGACAAAATCAAACAAGCCATGGTTACACTAGAAAACAGGGCCGAGTATAGAAGGAAAATTTATAACAAGAAACTGAAACATGTTACACAATTTTCTGAAGGGCAACAAGTCCTCTTATGGACATGCCCTAAATCGACAAAATTTTGCAAACTGAATAAGAAGTGGCAATTACTCTATTCAGGACCATATGTAATTTCCAAAATACCATAACCAGGGATGTACAGATTAGTCTATGAGAAAACAGGGAGAAACAAGAGTCTCCACCTTCACAAAGATATAAAAGCCTTTATAGAATGACGAAAGCGTGGTAACATTTTTTTTATCACATGATAATTGTACATAGTGTACATAATTCTAAGTGTAATTTTTCTTCTGGAGTGTATTTTAAGATAAAGTAATGTGTATAGGCATAAGTAATTCTTTCGATTTGTAAACGTAGGCATATAAATTAACAGTAATGGGAAGTAATACACCACTTCATGTGAAGCGTAAGTATAAACAAAATTAGCGTATGGCTCAGCCGTCATGCGCTCAACAATACACGCTGACGTCAGTAGCAGGAAAGGACGCATTGACCTATGCGCATGCGCGACAGACTGGCAGAAGGCGCAACCAAAATAGGAATGCAATATGTACCTAACCTAAATACAAAGTAAATGGAAATACTACGCAAATACATCTATTGTCTAAGAAGGAACCTATTGATACAGGTACACAGAGATTTAATTAAATACTAAGCTATATACAACATATTTACAACCAAAGGGAAGCATTATGAAAAACTATACAAGACTAATGACAAAATACCATGATAAATGTCAAATAATTTTCTTTGCAGAGTAAATGATCATAATGGGTATCGGAATAAACGTATGTCTATGAATTGAAACAAAGTATGGAAATATCAGTGTACGTATGCAATGACCAAATGTATCAGTGGCCACTGAGCTACGTAATGCAATTAGTTTTAAGTTTTTTCTTTCAGTGACCAGTGTGTCGCCACAGCGCAGAAGAAGAGAATTACGTCGAGAGTAGCAGGTACCAAATGAAGAAATGGGCCGCACCTCATATAAACAATTTAGTTCTAGGGATATTTATACAAAGGTCATGAGGCAAATGAAAATATGCATCGTTGCAGTATATCTCCGTGACATTTACCAGTACCTATTCACTGCAGAGTACACACAAACATTTAAGCATAAGATTTTACAAAAACCAATGAATTTTATCCTGTCACATGAAAGCTTGAATAATAATATTGCCAGGTATTTGAGAAAGATATGTCTACGATGGTTAAAATGTCATATTTCACACTAAGCTACGCGTGATTTGAAGTAAACAGCACTAGCATATGAACAAACATGATACTACACCAATGATTAGTCAGTGCATATTATTTCCATGAAACTAAAGTTCCTTAGCAACTAGTCCATGATTGTACGAGTAACATTTTCCTCATAAATCCTTGAACAACTAGAGGAGTATATCCCCTTCTTCCCTTCCAAACAAAGGAGATGACGCCAAGCATAGTTAGGCCAGCAATGCACAGTGTTTTAGTCCTCCTTCCAATGTTTTTCTCCCTCCTCTACCTAAAGAAGAAATGAGCTCCCATACGTGATAAAAGCCTATCTATAAAATGAAACATAAATGTATCATATGCTTGTATTGTATCATGATGATGTGTATGTAATTAATTTGTGTATGTGATGTGAACGAAGATAAGTTGAAGCTAACAAACAAACTGTAGTAACAGAACCCAGTTACTGAAAAATTTATGATGTTTTAAAACTTAAGAAATTTATGTTTTTAGTATAAGCGATAGATGGAATGTCAGCCATAGGTATAAGCTGTCACATTATGTATATTGTCGTAACTCAATACTTGTATGAATTTTCATTGGAAACCAAACTCTATATGAAGAAATGAACTTCAAAGACAAGCAATTTATAAAAGGTTTTGGATGGCTATGTGTGTCTTTCAACAAGTGGACGGTCAACTGTGACGACATTAACATGCGTGTGCAATGAAATAATTTCTGAGTATCGTGGCTCACAATGCTTGACACTTTAACAAGTTAACTATAGTTGTTTGAGCACCTACTCACCTCATTGACGAATGTGCTGTTGGTTGGAGTTCTCTCCGCTGAAAATGCGAGTACGATGGGTGATGATAACGGATTTTGAACAATGGGCGCACACCCAATGCACCCAGAATGAAGACAAATGCTACAGCACTGCTTCGATTTGTGACACTCAGGTGAAAGTGACACTCAATGTGAAATAAACACTAAGAAAACGAGTGCACACACGTGTGACGGTAGCAGCTAGCATGCTGACAGTGTCTAGCTCTTAGTTGCCAAAGTCGACCAGTGTGCCAGCGCGAAACCCGGCAGCGAGAATGAAGCAAACTGAACATTATTGTTAGCGTGCTAAATTCAAATATTTAATAGAGTATCATATTATCTATAATCTTTTAATTTCTTGTAGAAATTTAACTTACTTGGGATAAGCTGACACGTCCATTCCATTAAATAAAAACAAAGCTGACAATAAAGGTCATTGATCTCTGTCAGCAAATGTAAAAAACTGTATGTCTCCATACCACGTCAACGTACATTGTGGGCGCAATTGCTTAGGTCCATGATGAAAGACTCCCAGAATACCGTGAAGTTAATGTTTTTTAATAAACAAAAAATGAAACACCGGTCGACCAGAAGAGATTGCAAAGATGTTAATTAGAAATGCACGGTAAGGCGCAGACAAACGAAAAAACCATTAATCAATTATTTGTACAAGTTTTTTTTTCAACACATACACCCACTCTCGTATGTAGAAGAATGACGAAGATGTGTGATTTTAAATATGAAGTATTACAAATTCTATTTATCATATGTGTGCATGAATAATAGTATACTGAACAACAGTATGAAGTATTTTTTATACACTGAAGTGGAGGGAAGATCATATAAGGAGGATTTTCTTGATTATGACAAGCGCTGGTGTTATCAGAGTCTGCTGCCTGCAACTACAATTGAAATGTATGCGAAGTCCGATAGCCAAGAAAAATTCAAATAAGCACAGAACATTTCTAATAACGCAGTCATATTATATCCTACAAAAATGTGTCTTCATATGAGTATTTAATAATATTTATTAATAATACTGTCATTTTTTATTTATTTCTTTTATTAATACAACACAACAGGACTCCTTACTGTAGATGTGGTACTATTGATGGCTATGGCAAAGAGTGTAACACTTAAAACACTGCCCTGAGGAACACTAGTCTCCTGCTCAAATCAATCAGACAGCATGTTACCAACTCAGGTCCCAAAAAACGGCTGAGACAGGAAAGACCGTATGGAGATGGGGCGGTGGCCACGAAAGCCCCATTGATGCAGTTGGGCGAGAATACAGTGTCTCCAAGTAGTGTCATATGCCATACTTATATTGCAGAATATGCCAATACAATGATGCCTACGGAGGAAACCCTGCTGAATAGCCGCCTCTAGGTGCGGCCGGGGGGGGGGGGGGTCAGACTGTCGACAGTGGACCGAAATCTTTGGAATCCACACTGAGATCGGCTAAGGAGTTGCCTGGTCTCTTAACAAACAGGCCAGATGATGGTTAACCATTTGCTCCAGGGTCTTTCCTACACAACTCGTTAAGACAATATTCTGATAACTACTAGGACATGTGCAGTCCTATCCTGGTTTGAGGAGAGGGATCAGAATTGCCTCCCTCCACGAGCTGGGGAAGTTGCTTGAATGCCATATCAGATTAAAACATTAGAGGAGGATTTCTTTTGGTGTCGCTGGCAAATGTCGAAGCATTTCACCTCCACCTCCACAACTCATGGTTGTATGGTTGAAATGCTCACATTTATAGCACCACATAGGGTTTGGAATGTAAGGCTGAACATTAAGTTGAAGGAACCCCATCATAAGATGTTCAGGCAGTGTCGGAGAATTGAACGTGACAATGAAAGCAGCAGTCTTTCAGTTGCTCTATTATTCTTCTCAGTTTGTTGCTCCACATTGACTATTCCCTGGGATGTGCCCATTCTTGCTTCAGTTCTGCTATGTCCACGTCCATGACATCTCAGCATGTGACAATGACCTTACTGGAGCTGAGAGAGGTGTGAACCTCAACAATGATATCATAGTCACCCAGTTGCTGCCATTTCTTAAGAAGGTCTACCGGCTTTGACCTGTAAGTTTCGACCAACAATGCGCCACTATACAATCAGGTTATGGATTTTGATGCTCCAGGAACGCCATCCAAACCCTTATGGATATAAAAGGGGGACACTTTCTCTAATGTCCCCTGCTTCCTCTTTATTACCACAAACACATTGTTATTCATGACTCCATCAGCCCTGTTACTGCAGTCCAAAGTACTCTTATCATCTGGAGGGCTAGCGTCTCATTCTTTTGGATGGATGGGTGTAAATACTCCCAGGCGGTACACCCCACCCGCTGGGAGGAGAGATTATTCAAGGATTCCATTTCAGTCCCATGAGTAGCTAGGGAAACAAGGGTCTACTCAGACAAAGTCCCGCATGCCTGAGTAACCCTTATACAACGGAGGTGCAGCAGGCTCCCCACAGGTTGCCCAATAATGACTGTTCCACCCCAACAGCCATGCATACCATCAGTGCACAGCAGAAAAAACCAAAAAGATACACTTTGGTGGTGCATATGCCTCTGCTTTTCTAGGGGTCTCATTTGAGGTGCTACAGGTCCTGGCTCAACGGCAAGGTGATAAACAACAGAAAAGCTTGTGTGACTGCTTTCTTCTGCCCGGGAATGCTTTTTGATGCAGCACAATGTTCATTACAGTTAAAGAGGCTTTGGGCAAAAATCCTGTACATCAGCTCATGTTACGACTATTGTGACATGGTGGAAAGATATACTTATCAAGTAACTTATCACATCTACTTGCATTGAAAAGTCCTTGACACACTAGTCTCAAATGTAAATGAAATCAGATATCAAAGTGTGTCCACACCAAGAAACTCATCAAAATTACATTGAGTGCATTAGCAGACTGACTTATCGATTTTATCACTTGATTATCTAACAAAATGAGTCTTAACGACAGGTTGAAAGCTATTAATATTGTAAAAAGACACAATGATTATTAATTACATTCTATATATCAATCATTTAGGATAGAATAAGGTTCGTGTACCTCTACTAAAATTACATTCTTCAGGCATAAGAAGTCTCAAGTTCACTGACTCAATTCTATTGAAAATACCATTTTTTTGCATTGCAAGTGATCATTTATTTTTTGTGACCAGTGAGAGAGGTTTGTCACACAAATTTACTTGGTAATGGGAAAATTTTACAGAAATTTTCACACTATTCAAGCTTTTTCATAGTTACACATGTTACAATAGTTCCATCACATTACCTTTATATATATACAGGTAATTTGGTACATATATATATATATATAGTTACATAGATGGATCTGTAATACATTGCTGATGACAATTGTATATTTAATGGACTTTCAGCAATGTATCAGCATATTGGAACTCAGTACTTGTTTCATATTCACACATATCAAGGGCGATCTCACAGCTCTCCTTCACAACACGTTTTGGGTCCTGCAGGTAATCCTTTAGTATTTCAAAGCATTCTGGAGATGCAATAGCACCCAGAGCTTCTGCACATTCATGGCGCACCATTTCATTTTCAGAAGCATCTTTCAAGGATGCCTCCAGAAACGGAACAGCTACCGCACTTTGTATTTGCCCTAATACAAAAGCAATCTCGTGACGAAATAGGGCACCTCCGACTTTTAGCCCTACAAATCAAGAAATGTTTGAAGGTTAGGCATTTTGTCAGAAAATTCAATCTCAAGACAGTTTGACAATTACAGAATTTAAAAAAACACTCACCTTCACATAATGCCAATATGCTTTCCTCTGTGTTAATATTTCTTAAGGAAAACATAGCCCTGTACCTATCAAACAGACTGCTATTCTCATCCAACAAGATGTTCTTCAGATGGGGTACATCATTTTCAGATGATGGTGGAGCTGGGTCCACTGAAGCATATGGACTCTTCTGCTGATCATCTGGTTCCCTGGATTTATGAAACCACTCAATCCTTGCTAAAGCTAACTGGCATGTTTCAGCTACTTCAACAACTGGATCTTCAACATACTTCCTTAGAATGTCAGATACTTCCATTGATCCTATTGCTCCAAGTGCTTCAGCTAAAACATGAAAAAACCTTTCTTAAGTGAATACTTTCATCTTTTTAGATAAAATGGTAATCATTTCAATGTGTCAGGGATTTTTATTATATGCACACTGAACTGCAAGGTCAAAATATTTTATAATATGTGTGGTTATCCTATGGAAATAAATTTGTAGTGACCCCATGATATTCACTACCATGAATATTGCTGCGAGTAGAAATGGGACACTCAATGGTGGTCAAGTACAAAAATCTTTTACATATTTGGGTCTACTTAACCATTGGCCAAATTTGATTACTTGTTTGTTGTTTTATGTTCTACAAGATAATGTCAAAGTCTTTTAACCACCAAAAATTTTTTCTTCCTGGTGATCAGTCTTCCAAATGGTTAGATGGGGCCCACCATGTCATCCAATCCTGTCAATGTCTTCACCATCACAGAATAGCACATAACACCCAGTGTCTTCAATTATTTGTTAGATATATTCCAACATTTCTTCCCCTACAGTTTTATCATCTAAAGCAATCACTAAATCATGGAAATTATTCCTTGACGTCGTAACACATTATCCAACCATTCTGTCTTTTCTTGTCAATATTTTAAGCAGTCTTTTCCTCACTCATTCTGTGGAGATCCACTTCATTTCTTATTTGATCTGTTCATGTAATTTACGGATAATACTGTATAAGTCTCACTTTCAAGAAAGTCATACTTTGTAATGCATACCTGAAAATGTTGTCAGGGATACACACAAAAAAATATCATAATATATTTTTGGAGATGCTGCCAAAACCTCTACATAAATTACCATGCTTTTCACAAAGAAGCAACGCAAAGAAATGACATCCCATTGAATGGCTGGACTTTTAAACTCCAATTTTGAAAACTGAGGACCAGTTTAACATACTTCAAAAGATAACACTGATACTAAATTACATAGTTTCCCAACATTCTCTGTGTCCAGTAGGTTACATGGAACAAAACTATCCATTTAATATGCTTGATGGAGCTACACACTATTGTATCAAAAGTGTTTATTCTGCAGAATTGAGTGATAAGAATACTATGTAAAGCTGACAACAAAAGGTTATGCAGCAGCCTCTTTCAGAGTTGTGGAATCACAAACAACTGCATCAGTCATGTTATCTATATTTACTAACAAAAATTAAGTTTCCGACAAACCAAAATAATTACAATATAAAGTAAAAAAGGCTTAAAATTGGATTTTACTTGTTTGGCTTGGTGCCAAACCGAAATTCTCTGTTCTTGTCCAAAAGCTTTTTTTTTTGCTAGTTCTCGACATAGTAGTAAACCGTATTTACCCAAAAATTCAACAACTACTTCCACTAATTATCTATATCCTGATGCTGCAACTGTCTTGACACCACCATCAGGCACAGGTTTCCTAGTGCAATATATTCATAATTATTTTCCTCTGATAATGTACACTTGACAGCAAAAGAGGTTGTAGTGGAAAGTCACAGCCAGATTCAAAGTCTAGTGCAGCACCGACACGGATGATATGCGAGGTGCCCTTTATCCAAATTACATTGAGAACATGTGTAAAGGCAGTATTACTTGAAATATTATGCAAAAATATTCCTGTGTGTATTCTAGACCTATTCCAAGGACTGATACTTATTAGCTGTAGATACATTACAGAGACCCTTAACAGGGAAATTTTTGGTTGATGTGATGTTTTCATAGCCTATCGGAGTAAACAACAGAGTTTACTGCAGCCAGCTCTTACTCCTTTTGATTATGAGTAATGTTAATGACAACATGCAAACAGACCAATGAAATCCATTGTTAGAGTTGAATTACTATACAGATAAGGGCATCCGTACAGCAATACCATTGACAGCAGATTAGCATAAACAATCAGTCTATAAGAACACAAATTGTGTGGCCTACTGTGCAGCTTCCAACACATCTTTCTGGCCAGTGTCACACAACGGGAACTCCATGTTGGAATATAAACAATCTTAAGAAAAGTATAGATGACACGTTAAGCTGCAGACAGGCACAACGAAAAGACTGTTAGACATTTAGCTTTCAACCAAAGCCTTCCTCACACACACACACACACACACACACACACACACACACACACACACACACACACACACACACAAAATTCACGCAAGCAAGCACATCTCATGCACACTCGACCAACACATGTGCTTGAGTAGTTGGCCACTTTGATGGCAGCGTTGATTTTCCTTTTTTCATGGGAAATATCTGCAAAAGAACTGAAGTCTACAGCAGTAAACATACATTTTAATATATAAAATGGTATGCAAGCAGAAATGAAGAATCATATTTCCTGTTACTTGAACATAAATGCTTGCAAGGTTCTGACTGTATACAAGCCTGTGCAGCATGCAAAGCTTTGGACCACTATGCACAAAATGCCCTGTTACTGCTGAAGCTCTTAGCCATTATGAAAAATTAATGTTCAAAGGCAGAATTCTCCTACACAGCCTATTTGATTAATGACTGGCCACTGCCAGATGATGATGATGATGATGATGATGATGATGATTACTATCTGGGTAGATGGGGCACTCGACATCATGGTCTTCAGTACTCTGACGAAAAGTCAGCCCACAAATCTCACGTGTGGGGACAAAGGCTGTCCGCACATGTGAAGCACTTTATAATATATTAAAGACTGCCACCCTTTCCCACCAATTTATGGATGAGGTCTGACAGTTCACAAAATTTCACCACCCTTGTAACACTGTAATCGGCATCTACGAGGATGGTGGGCAGATCTCCAGTATCAGTATATAGGACACACGTAGCCACAATATGCCAAACTGAAAGTGGCATGCCACAAACTTTACAGAGTGGTGGTTCCTCCCGCTAGAGGAGGAAGTCATGTGTTAATGCGCAGTCTCATAAGCACAATCTCCTTCCAGTGGCAAGGCTGACTAGAAGTTCACCATGCCTTTGTGGTCGATTTGAGTGACCGCAGTTTGTTGTCTGTCACTTGCAACCATTCAGTCTCCCATTGACGCATGATACATCTGTCAGGAAATGAGATGATGACATGCAACAGGATGGGACATTGATGGACAGCACTATCCCAACATGCTTCCTTGGTAGCTTTGTCGGCCATGTCATTGCCCTGTATTCCAATGTGGCCAGGTACCCAGCAAAAGATCACCTCCTTGCCAAGGTGTTGGTGCCGCTATAAGGAGTCATGGATGAACTGAATCAGCTGGTCCACTGAATACATTAGATGAAATGCTTGCGGTGTACCAACAGAGTCAGAACAGACAAGAAACCTTCCACAGCGATGACTGTGAACCCTCTCCATTGCCATAAGAGTGCCATCATAATCTGTAAATTGTTGTGGAAGACACACTTTAAAAACCCGCATCAGGGAAAACATTCTCTTGCTGGGATCCATCTGTATAAATAAAGATAAAACAGTGGTATGAACTTAAAATGGACAGAAACAAAGTTGTAAGAACAAAATCTGGAGTACAAGTTTTCTTGTACTGTGAAAATCACTTTGGGCCTCTGAAGATGCCTAAGCGGCAATGTGTTCCATCCCTGGCTATGTATTTTGATGCCTGAGAGATCCAGATTCTCGAGACAACTGTAGAACGTATACCAAATGGCTTGGTTGCATGGGGCCAATTCCTGAATAGTTGTTCAAAGGTGGGTTGGACCACTGAACTGAATGTCAATGGCTGAGGTGACACTGAGTTTTCAGCCCCTGTTGAGCCAAAAGGATACGTTGCCGAATCGAGTGTGGTGGTTCACCAGCCTCTGCAGACAGACTCTTGAACCGGGCTGGTCCAAAAGGCTTCAGTCGATATCTGAATGTCCTCGTGGTGGATAGCATCTAACATCCTGAGGTAGGATGGACAGTCTGATCCGTAGATCATGATGCCATAATCTAAAAATGATTGAACAAATGCCCTATAAAACTGCAGGAGGCAGGAACTGTCAGTTACCCATGTTTTTCCACTAGGCATTTCAAAAGATTCAATGACTGGAACCCCTTTGTTCATAGGTCTTTCATGTGTGGGAGCCAAGTTAATCTAGAGTCAAATAAAAAATCCAAAAAGTGAACAGTGCCTTGAAAACATAAAATATTGTCATCCAGTGTGAGCACTGGTTGTCTAAAACGCCGACGAGCACGGTTAAAATTGACACACTTAGTCTTCTTGGGTGAGAATTGAAAACCAGTTGTCTGGGTCCAGATTGTGAGAGTCTGGATGTGATGGGTGCCCAACAGTAAGGTCAGCACTGTCCTTACACTTATGAAAACAAACGAATGTGGAGATGAACTAAAAGTGTTGGACACGCATGTACTCGAAATGACCGCACAGTTACTCTGTACCACATGCAATCTCATATGCACTAAAACTAATTAGGAGGGAAGAGAACTAATGGAAAAAAAACCATAGGGAAATGTGACTGGCTGACCACTTACAAAAATCTAGGATTAGCCAGCCACCCTTTGACACATTAAGAACATCTTCCTAAAATCTTGTTAAAAATGTTGGACAATTAACAAAACTTTAAAACCCTAACAACATTAGTTTGATCATTACATAAAATAGATGGCAGATCTGCGGGCAAATCTGCCACAGTCCACTGCTCGACAAATAAAATGCAGTCCTATACAATGTGGCGCACTGTGATCTGCACGCCACAATCACCACACATTGGAGGGTCCTTTCGCTGGAGTAAGAATGCATGTGTCAGAGCTGTGACGTTTGTCCCCGTTAGCTGAGCTGTCAGCTTGACAGACTGTCAATCCTAAGGGCCCGGGTTCGATTCCCGGCTGGGTAGGAGATTTTCTCCGATCAGGGAATGGGTGTTGTGTTGTCCTAATCATCATTTCATCCTCATCAACGCGCAAGTTGCCGAAATGGCGTCAAATCAAAAGACTTGCACCAGGCGAGCGGTCTACCCAACGGGAGGCCCTCGTCACACGCCACTTACATACACACAGAGCTGTGGCCTATGCAAAGATGGGTCAGAAGGACCTCATCCTGCCAACGTGGCTGGAAGGAAGTACTCCACAGCCGAGTTGTGGGCTTGTGACATGGAGCTTGTTATCGGTTACTGCCAGCCATTTGTCTTCCCATCAATTCATGACTTTGTACCTCAACAGTAAAGTGTGCGGGTGAAGTTGGGGCTGCAAGGCACTTACACACCTGACGAACCGCGCTGCCACCGGGTGGTAAGTGGCAGTTCCCCTGCCTCAGCACAGATGCTAGGTATGGGACTGGTCCGATAAGCACCTGTGGCCAGCCGAATCCCCTCATAACGGACAGCATCAATGATCCGCAAGTAAGAGGGCCTCGCTGACCCATGCTCCATGCAACTATAGTGCAGCCACGAACGCACAAAAGCCCAATAAAACTGAAGGAGATGTGTTCTGTCCGCTCCCCAAGACCTGTGGCTAAGACACTTGAT
This sequence comes from Schistocerca nitens, assembly GCF_023898315.1. Taxonomy (NCBI): domain Eukaryota; kingdom Metazoa; phylum Arthropoda; class Insecta; order Orthoptera; family Acrididae; genus Schistocerca; species Schistocerca nitens. The sequence continues at coordinate 707,708,946 of NC_064614.1, read as the reverse complement.
GATGATCAATGCCTTCAGGGTTCTGGCTTTCAGGTCTCGCAGGTGCGGTAACCACGACAATTGGCAGTCAAACATGAGGGCCAGAAATGGCACTGTGTCTCTAAAATGTAGGATGATGTTGCCCATATTCAAGGCAGGCAAAATAAGAAGACGACAAGAATGATTAAAAAAAACTCGCACGCACTTATCTGCAGTAAACTGAAAACCAATTTTTGCAGCCCACTCCTCTAACCTACACATTGTAAGTTGCAACAGACGGCTCATTGTTGCAACACTGGAGGACGAACAGAAAACAGCAAAATCGTCTACAAATAAGGAGCATTGTATAGGACTCCTTACCATAGATGTGATACTGTTGATGGCTATAGAAAAGAGGGTAACACTTAAAACACTACCCTGAGGAACATCATTATCCTGTTCAAATTTATCAGACAGCGTGTTACCAACTTGGGTCCAAGAAACAGTTGAGACAGGAAAGACCGTATGAAGATGGGGTGGTGGCCACGAAAGCCCCATCAATGCAGTTGTCCGAGAATACAGTGTCTCCAAGTAGTGTCATACGCCATACTTATATCAAAGAATATGCCAATAGTGATACTTAAGAAGAAATGCTGCTCAACAGCCACCTTCAGGACAGTCAGATTGGCAACAGTGGACCGAAATCTTCGGAATCCACACTGAGTGCTGCTGAGGAGTTGCCTGGTCTCTTAACAACCAAACCAGACGATTGTTAACCATTAGTTCCAGGGTCTTCCCTACACAGCTTGTTAAGACAATACTCCGATAACTACTGGGACGTGCAGTCCTTTCCTGGTTTGAGGAGAGGGATCAGAATTTCCTCCCTCCACGAGCTGGGGAAGTTGCTCGAATGCCATATCAGATTAAAACATTTGAGGAGGATTTCCTTTGATGCTGCTGGCAAATGTTGAAGCATGCAGTACTGGAAGTGATTGTGACCAGGTGCAGTGACGATCAGTGCCGATTCAAGCTCCCGATGGAGAAACGGATGTTATAGACCTCAGAACTGGTGGACCTGAAGTCCCAAGTTTTCCCTCTCTAGAGGGAAAACTGGATCCTGGCTTGCATTGGCAGTAGTTTGTGCAAAATGTTCGGCCAGCGTCTGAGCAATGTCTCTGGGTGTTGTTTGGAGGCAGCCCTGTTTCTGCACTGCTGCTATCGGTAAATGGCTGTGTTTACCAGAAATCCTCCGGATGGCTTCCCATACTTTTATAGAAGAAGTGGAACGATTGATGGAGTCCAGGAACACTTGCCATGACCTCCTCTTACTCTCCCTAACGATGTGTTGAGCCTTGGCCCTCACAACTCTAAAGGCCTTAAGGTTGTCTGCTGTCGGTCAGGATTTAAAATGCCGAAGAGCTGCACGCCTTTTCCAGATCGTGGAACGACACTCATCTGTCCACCAAGGTACTGGTTGCCTCCTAAGATGACCTGAGGACTATGGAATGGAGAAGTCAGCAGCAAGATGGATCAATGGTTTCATGCACTCCACCAATCCTTTGACGCTATCACAGTGTTCGAACCAGCCAGCTGGTTGACACACGTCCTGTTAGACCTGCTGACCATCCATTTTGGGGGTGTAACTTCAGGTGGTGAGCCATTCAGTAGGTGAAGGTGGATTGGGAAGTGGTCACCAGAATGAAGGTCGTCAATGACCTCCCACTGAACAGAGTCAGCAAGGGCAGGAGAACAGACAGGTCGATGGCTGAGAATGACCCAGTAGCAGCGGAGAAATGTGTGAGTACCCGTGATGAGGATGCACAGCTCGTGAGACGTCATGAGGTCCTTCACAACCCGTCACCGAGGGCAAGTATTGGTCAAGCACCAGAGGAGGTGATGGGCAGTGAAGTCTCCCAGGAGGCGGAATGATTGCGGGATTTGTGCGATAAGATCTGTGAGTGCCTCAAGAGTCTAGTGCATCTTGCAAAGGTAAATACAGCGACCAAACAGTGATCCTTCAACATACATGAATTTGAACTGCAACTGCTTGCAGGTCAGTAGCCAAAGGGAGAGCATAGGAGTGGTGTGCATTAGTGACATACACTGTGACACCTCCCTTGGCTCCTCCCCCCCACCAACATGTCATCCTTGTGGTATAGTGTATATCCTTGTAGCACAGGGACACCTGCGCTAGGAGTAGTATGGAAGCCATGTCATCGGTGTGGTTTTAATTTACCCCTATCTTTGCAACGGGGAGGTGATGTATTTTAAGAGTGAGGGGGAGTGGAGGGGCTGCCTGGATACAAGGCATCTAACTCCATGATATCCTCCTCATAAGCCAGATGGGAAAGAATGACGTCTGGATGCTTGCTGCGGAACTCTTGTTGGTCTTTCCTGGGGCAGCTGTCTGGATTGCTTTGTCCTTACTGTTTTTCCTTTGACATGTACACGTGCAAGTACAGGTGCTTTTGGTACCAGTGAAGGTTTTTTTTCTTTTTGGGGGGAGGGGGGGGGGGGGCGCAAAACTGCTATGGTCATTAGTGCCCGGTCCGTGACTTAGGAAACAGTAAAAAACGAAAATGGAAACCAGCAGCAATGGGAACGAAACTCAAAAAATTGGAGAAACTAAAAGCAGAAGGAAAGCTTAAAAATCCACTACAGAAAGGGGTTGGTAGTCCCCCCCCCCAAAAAAAAAAAAAAAAAAAAAAAAAAGCTTCAAATGACTGACGTCATCTCACTGGCACTAATAAACTCGAGAACGTGATCGGCCGAGCGCGTGTCATCTGCTAAAATGGACGATATATCAGGCGACAGCTGTAGACGGGCGCGTAACGGAGTAAAATAGGGGCACTCAATTAAAAGATGTCTTACCGTCCACAGCTGAGAGCAGTGGGGACAGAGTGGGGGAGGATCGCCGCTTAAAAGATGTCGATGGCTAAAAAGACAGTGCCCTATCCGGAGTCTAGTTAAAATTACCTCCTCCCGACGACACGTTCGGGAGGAAGAGGTCCAGGCACAGGGAAGAGCTTTCACGTCCCGCAATTTATTATGGGGAAGTGTTGACCATTGTGCATGCCATAAAAGAACACGAACACATAAAATGCTCCGTAGATCGGCGAAGGGAATCGATCGAATAGCTGGCCGAAGAAGAGAGACTGCAGCCTTGGCCGCTATATCGGCTGCCTTATTTCCACAGATACCAACGTGTCCTGGGAGCCAGAGGAACGCCACTGAGACACCCCCCAGGTGGAGCAAGCGCAGACAGTCCTGAATCCGGTGGACCAGAGGGTGGACAGGGTAGAGAGCTTGGAGACTGAGGAGAGAGCTGAGAGAATCTGAACAGATAACATACTGTATCCGCTGATCACAGCGGATGTATTGGACAGCCCGGAGAACAGCGTAAAGCTCCGCAGTATAAACCGAATACTGCTCGGGAAGCCGAAATCGATTTGGGGTGTCGCCAACAATATAGGCACTCCCTACACCTAACGATGTTTTCGAGCCATCAGTGTAAATAAATGTGGCTTCCTTCATTTGTGCACATAGAGCAGCAAATGCTCGACGATAAACAAGTGAAGGGGTACCATACTTGGGAAATTGACAAAGGTCACGGAGCAGGCAGATCCGGGGACGGAGCCAAGGCGGTGCTGTACCCCAAGTTGTCAAGAAGGTTTTAGGAAAGCGGAAGGAAAAAGAATGGAGCAGTTGACGGAAGCGGACTCCCGGTGGTAGTAGGGAGGAAGGGTGGCCTGCATACCCTACATCCAAGGAGGCGTCGAAAAAAATGTCATGGGCTGGATTAGCAGGCGTGGAAGACAGATGGCTAGCATAACGACTCAGAAGGACTGCTCGCCGATTGGACAGCGGAGGTTCAGCAGTCTCAGCATAAAGGCTTTCCACAGGGCTGGTGTAAAAAGCTCCAGACACTAAACGTAATCCACGGTGGTGGATAGAGTCGAGACGCCGAAGAATAGACGGCCGAGCAGAGGAGTAGACTATGCTTCCATAATCCAATTTCGAGCGCACTAAGGCGCGATAGAGGCGGAGAAGGACCACTCGGTCCGCTCCCCAGGAGGTACCATTCAGGACACGGAGGGTGTTGAGGGATCGCAGACAGCGAGCCAAAAGATAGGAAACGTGGGAGGACCAGCACAATTTTCTGTCAAACATAAGACCCAAGAATTTAGCGACATCCGAAAACAGAAGGTTGACAGGTCCTAGATGTAAGGATGGTGGAAGAAACTCCTTACGTCGCCAAAAATTAACACAAATGGTCTTACTGGGAGAAAAACGGAAGCCGATTTCGATGCTCCAAGAGTGGAGGCAATCGAGACATCCTTGAAGACGTTGTTCAAGGAGGCTGGTTCGTTGAGAGCTGTAGAAGATCACAAAGTCGTCCACAAAGAGGGAGCCCAACACATCAGGAAGGAGACAATCCATAATTGGATTTATGGCAATGGCAAACAGTACAACACTTAGCACGGAGCCCTGGGGTACCCTGTTTTCTTGGGAGAAAGTATGGGAGAGAGTAGTGTTCACTCACACTCTAAATGTGCACTCTGCCATAAATTCGCGAAGAAAAAGGGGCAGCCGTCCTCGAAAGCCCCAAGAGAACAGTGTGCGGAGGATGCCTGTCCTCCAACAGGTATCGTATGATCTCTCCAGATCAAAAAATATTGCTACTGTTTGGCGTTTCCAGAGAAAATTGTTCATGATATAAGTGGAGAGAGCAACAAGATGGTCAACTGCAGAACGATGCTTTCGGAAAGCGCATTGGGCAGGTGTTAAAAGACTGCGGGACTCCAGCCACCAAGCTAAACGGCAATTCACCATACACTCCAAAACCTTACATACATTACTCGTGAGAGAAATGGGGCGATAGCTAGAGGGGAGATGTTTGTCCTTTCCAGGTTTTGGAACAGGAACGACGATAGCTTCCCGCCATCGTCTGGGAAAAGCACTGTCGGTCCAAATTCGATTATAAAGGCGAAGGAGGTAACGCAGACTATGGGTTGATAAATGCAGCAAAATTTGGATGTGGATACCAACCGGTCCTGGGGCGGAGGAGCGAGAAGACGAGAGTGCATGTTGGAGTTCCCGCATGGAGAAAACAGTATTATAGCTTTCGCGATTTTGAGAGAAGAAAGCAGGAGGTTGCACTTCCGCTGCACGTTTCTTCGGGAGAAACGCTGGCGGGTAATTTGAAGAGCTCAAAATCCCAGCAAAGTGTTGACCCAATGAGTTAGAAATTGCGACAGGGTCCACTAACGTATCCCGCGCGACAGTGAGCCCAGAGACCGAGGAGAAACTAGGCGCCTAATAACCGTCGAATCCGACTCCAAACTTCCGAGGAGGGAGTGAAGGTGTTAAATGAGTTAATAAAGAATTTCCAGCTTGCCTTCTTGCTATCGCGGATGACGCGACGGCATCGTGCACGGAACTGCTTATAGCGGATACAGTTGGCCAAAGTAGGATGGTGGCGGAAAACGCGAAGAGCACGTCGCCGCTCACGTATTGCGTCACGGCATGCCTCGTTCCACCAAGGAACTGGGGGGCGCCGGGGCAATTCGGAGGTGCGTGGTATTGAACGTTCCACAGCTGTAAGAATAACGTCTGTAATATGTGTGACCTCATCGTCGACGCTAGGAAAGTGACGGTCATAGAATGTCGCTAGAGACGAAAAAAGTGTCCAATCGGCTTGGGCAAACTTCCAGCGTCGCGGGCGCATATATGGCAGTTGAGGCTGCAGTCTAAGGACACGTGGAAAGTGGTCACTCGAGTGTGTATCATCAAGGGCGAACCATTCGAATCGCCGAGCTTGCGGAACAGTACCGACCAAAAGGTCCAAATGAGAGAAATTTGTCGTGGAGGCAGACAAAAATGTAGGGACCCCAGTGTTGAGGCAAACTAGATCCGCTTGGTGGAAGACGTCTAGCGATAGTGAGCCACGTGGGCAAGGATGTGGAGATCCCCAAAGCGGGTGGTGGGCATTGAAGTCCCCAACCAGCAAATAGGGGGGTGGAAGCTGACCAAGAAGATGAAGGAGATCAGCTCGTGCCATTGGTGTGGACGATGGAATGTATACAGTATAAAGAGAAAAGGTATATCCAGAAAGGGAAAGACGGACAGCGACAGCTTGGAAGGAAGTGTTTAAGGGGACTGGGTGATAATGGAGAGTATCACGGAGAAGAATCATGAGTCCTCCATGGGCTGGACTGCCTTCAACAGAGGGGAGATCAAATCGGATGGACTGAAAATGGGGGAGAACAAAGCGGTCATGGGGACGCGGCTTTGTTTCCTGAAGACAGAAGATGACCGGTGAGTAGGAGCGTAAGAGGATCAACAATTCATCCCGATTGGCTCGAATGCCGCGGATATTCCAGTGGATAATGGACTCAACGACTGCTCAGAGCTTGTGACCGACAGCATGGAATGGCTTTCAGCCGAAGGCAGAAGATCCTGATCCATAGGTTGTTCAGGAGCAGCTCCTGCCACCAGCAATCGGCCGGTTGATCGGCCGCCAGCAGTGCGCCTCGGCGACACAGAAGATGGCCGAGGGCGATTTCCGCCAGGTGGTGCTGTAGATGAGACACGCCTTGGCGGAGGAGGAGATGAACTGGGTTTCTTATTAGCCTTCTTGGAAATATGATGTTTAGATGAGGGAGGAACCGATGGCTGTGAAGTTGGGGTACGTAAAAAATCTTCACGAGTATGCTCTTTTTTTCGAAGTCTTGGTGTCTGACTTTTGGGCTCGAGATTTAGCAGAACCCGATGAAGGGTGAGCCATAGAGTGGGCAGGCGAAAGTGGTGAGGTTGAACGGGCGATCTTTGCGCTGGCCGATCTGACGACCGTGGCACTAAAGGTGAGATCGCAAGTCTGCATGGCCGCCTCCTTTGTTGGCCGAGGAGAAGCAAGGACAGTGCTGTATTTTCCTGTCTGAGGCACGGTGGGCTGTCGACTGGCGAATAATTTTCGAGCAGCAAAGGTCGACACCTTTTCCTTCACTCTGATTTCCTGAATGAGCTTTTCGTCTTTAAAAATGGGGCAATCTCGAGAGGAAGCAGCGTGGTCACCCATACAGTTGATGCAACAAGGGGATGGAGGTGGACAAGCACCCTCATGGGCATCCTTGCCACACTTAACACATTTGGCCGGATTGGAACAGGACTGGCTGGTGTGATTGAACCGCTGACACCGATAGCAATGCGTAGGGTTTGGGACGTAAGGGCAAACGGAAATTATCTCATAGCCTGCTTTGATTTTCGATGGGAGTTGAACTTTATCAAATGTCAAGAAGACAGTGCGGGTTGGAATGATGTTCGTGTCAACCCTTTTCATAACTCTACGAACAGCCGTTACGCCCTGGTCAGACAGGTAGTGCTGAATTTCTTCGTCAGACAATCCGTCGAGGGAGCGTGTATAAACGACTCCACGCAAGGAATTTAAAGTGCAGTGCGCTTCAACCCGGACAGGGAAGGTGTGGAGCAGTGAAGTACGCAGCAATTTTTGTGCCTGGAGGGCACTGACTGTTTCTAACAACAAGGTGCCATTCCGTAATCTGGAACAAGACTTTACAGGACCTGCAATTGCATCGACACCTTTCTGAATAATGAAAGGGTTGACCGTGGAGAAGTCGTGACCTTCGTCAGACCGAGAAACAACAAGGAACTCTGGCAACGATGGAAGAACTGTCTGTGGCTGAGACTCAGTGAACTTACACTTGTGAGCAGACATAGTGGAAGATGAAGAAACCATTGCGGAAGAATCCTCATGATTACCGGCGTCTCCGATGGCGCGCTCCTCCTTTGTGGGAGCCCTCTCTGAGGGCACTCCCGCCTTAGGTGATTGTTCCCACCTCAGGTCACACCTCCCGAGAAACGGACGGAGGGACCAATCGGCACTTTTGGAAGGTATCAGCTTGGGTAATCACCCCTCCCTGGGCCTGGCCGTTACCAGGGGGTACGTACGTGTCCTACCTGTCTACTCGGGGCGGGGAATTTCGCGTTACCCCGTCACCGGCTACGCACGAAAATGCGTGGGTCGGCCTTCAGACACGCACAGGGAGGAAGAAAGAGAAAGGGAAAGGGAAAAACAAAGAAAGGGAAAGGAAAGAAAAGAGGTCTCAAACGCCGCAGCGGAGAAAAGGGTAAAGAGAAGAGGTAAGGAAAAGAGGAGGACAAAGGAAGGATGAAGACATACAAGCAGAGAAGGCGAAGAATGCGTTACATTTACGAGCGTCCGTCTCCGGACATAGGCACAAACCATACTCCCAGAGGGGGAGAAAGGGAAGGAAAGAGCCAGAGGTGAGGGGAGGGGGGGCCAAGATGGGGGATAGGGAAGGATGCGGAAAAGGAAGGTATGCAGCCCGGAAAGGAAGGAGGGCCACATTAGCTCGGGGTCCCGTGCTCGCTACGCACGTATCCACAACAGAGTTGTGGACCCCCTGGGGGGACCAGTGAAGGGGATAGTGAAATATCTAAGTGTAACACTGGATGAGAAACTATCGTGGACCCCTCACATAAGGAGCACCTGTTCAAAGGCGAAAGGTACTCTAATGAATACTATGAGAGCTTGTGGTAAAAACTGGGGCTTAAGCCCCAAGAGTATGTACTGGATATACACCTCGGTGGTGAGTCCTACGATCACTTATGGGGCTACAGTGTGGTGGAAGAAGGTAGAATAGCAGGTAGCTGCTAAGGAGTTTGCTAAGGTGCAGAGACTGGCCAGCTTAGCCATTATAGATGGAATTAGCAGCACACCTACTGCTTGGATAGGAACCATGCTGGACATGCCACCATTACACCTGTGGGTAGAGATGGAGGCAGCAGCTAGAGCACACAGGTTAAAGACTGGCAAAATCTAGAACTCACTGGGATATCCAGGATCTGACACTAAAATACTGAGTGAGGTAGACATAGGTACGGTTGGGGAAATGCCGGTCGGCTATATAACAACTCCCAGATGCTTCAACAAGCCTTTCAATGTAGTAATTGGAAGTAGAGAGCTCTGGGAGAACAAATTTCGACACCGTACTGGGGACATAGTCTGGTTCACTGACAGTTCGAAAACAGACCAAGGTGTTGGGGCTGGGGTATACGGAGTGCAGCCAAACCTGGAGAGTGCAATCTCTCTAGGGAAGATGGCCACTGTGTTTCAAGCAGAAATATCTGCTATCAGGATGTGTGTGGAGGAGAATTTGCAGAGGTGCTACAGAGGTCGTAGCATTTTCATTTATTCAGACAGCCAAGCAGTCCTGAAAGCACTGGCAGCCTCTGCAACAAGATCAAAGATTGTACCAGAATGCCACAAAGTCCTTGTGGAGCTAGCGGAAAGCGATAGGGTAAACCTATTGTGGGTCTCAGCTCACTCAGGAATTAGTGGTAATGAGCAAGCTGATAGGTTGGCCAGGATAGGGGCGATGACACCATTTATTGGACCAGAACCCGTCCTGACAATCACCAAGGCAATAATCAAAATAAAACTTCGAGACTGGACGAGGAGTCAGCATGCAGAATATTGGGCTAAGGTCCAAAAGCAAAACCATGGCAAGGTATTGATGCCGAAGCTATGTTCTAAAAGACGTGTCTTAATCCTGGGCTTGAACAGGGGAGAAATGATACTCATGGTTGGACTATTGAAAGGCCATGGGAACTTCAAAAAACACCTACTTACAATGGGGATAATAGAAGAAGACCCCCAAATGTAGGATGAGTGGTGTGGGTGAGGAAATTGCATCACATTTGATCTTCGACTGCGAGGCATTGGAGATTAAGAGACACAGAACATTCAGATCAACCAGACCTGAAGAAACTGTGTCTAGCAAAGCACTGGTAAAGGATCTCCTTGCACCATTCAAGGGCATTGGTTGGCTTTACTAGACACACACGGAATGATACCACACAATAAACTCTGTTTCGGTGTGGGCAGCAGTGGGCTTGACCAATGCTGTATTTGCTACCCTGATAAAATCAAATAAAATCAGGTGTCGTCTGTGTTGATGGTCCACCTTGGGAATAGGTTTCTACACCATGGAAGAATATAAGGTGGCAAAGACAGGCAGTTTTGTTGCCTTATATTCTATTTTCGGCATAGGCATAGGAGACCTGCTTGGTCACTTTTGTTTCCTGTACTTTGCGTTCCTCAGCAAAAAAAAAGGTCAGTCTTGGCTCCAGACTGGGTGGTTTCCAGAGCAGTTGATGCAAATAGCCGGAGATGAGCAGTCAGTCCCAGCGTCATAGTGGCTTTTCCACAGTTTGCATTATCTCCACAACTCATGGTTGTATGGCTGAAATGCTGGCATTTATAGCATCATTTAGGGTTTGGTATGTAGGGCTGAACATTAAGTTGAAGGAACCCCATCATAAGATGTTCAGGCAGTGTCGGAGAATTGAACGTGACAATGAAAGCAGCAGTCTTTCAGTTGCTCCATTATTCTTCCGAGTTTGTTGCTCAACATTGACTATTCCCTGGGATGCCCATTCTTGCTTCAGTTCTGCTATGTCCATGTCCATGATATCTCAGCATGTGACACCCTTACTGGAGTTGAGAGGTGTGCATCTCAACAATGATATCATATCAACCAGTTTCTGTGATTTCTTAAGGTCTATCTGCTTTGACCTGTTAGTTTCGACCAATGGTGAGCCATTACGCAATTACATCATAGATTTTAATGTTCAGCAAGGCCTTCCATACCCTTATGGATATAAAAGTGGGACACTTTCTCAAATGTCCACTCCTTCCTCTTTATCACCAGAAACACATTGTTATTCTTGACTCCATGAGCCTTGCTACTGCAGTCCAAAGTATTCTTATTATCAGGACTAGCCGCTCTCATTCTTTTGGATGAATGTGTGTAGATACTCCCAGATGGTACACCCTTCCTGCTGGAAAGAGAAGAAGATGATTTCGAGAGTTCCTTCTCAGTCCCACGAGCAGCAAGGGAAATAAGGATCCACTCAGACAGAGCCCTGTAGGCCTGAATAACCCTTATACAACTGATGTGCGGCAGGTTCCCCAGAGGCTGCCAGTTAACGACTGTTCCATCTCAACAGCCATGCATCCCATCAGCGCCCAGCACACCTTGAGATCGAGGTTATTTTTTTTTTAGAGGTTTATTCCGTCCTTGCGTGCCAGGAAGTCAAGTCCAGATCCCCATTCCCTAAGCCACAATGTTCCACCACCATGCCACACGTTGGTCGCAGAAGCATACCCAGAGCTTATGGAGACGTGGGATTGGCGGTGCTTACCAGTCCCCAGCTAAGGAAACCCAGGGTCGCCAAGCCCATACTCAGCAAGTCAATGCTGAACCCTTGAGAGCCCGCAAAATGGTGGCCCAAGGTGTTGGAGATAGCAACAGAGTCCACGATTACTTTGTCTGCTACTGTCAGGCTGGAAATTGGGGAATGGATCTCGGTCCTAGAGAGCCATCGGAGGTTGGCTCACATGACAGAGCAAGGGGTGGAACTGTTAAAAGTACTAATGAATGAAACCCATCTAGCTTTTTTGCTATCCTGAAGAATGCAATGACACTTTTCATGCATCTGTTTATAATGAATGCAGTTTTCCATTGTAGGATGACTGTTAAAAACACAGAGCATGTCTCCGCGCACAAATTGCATCGCAGTATGCCTCAAGTCCACCAAGGGAGCAGGACATAGCATGATAAAGAGGAAGTGCGAGGAATGGACTGTTCTGCTGCGGTAAGGATAATGTTTGTAAGGTAGTCCACCTGGTCATCACAGCTGTGGAAATCTCGTTTGTTGAAGGTCGTCAGGGAGGAGTAAAGCCGCCAGTCGGCCTTAGTAAGCCACCATTTGGATGTGCACACAGGTGGGGTAGGAGTCAGCAAATGGGTAGCACACAGGAAATGGTCACTCGAATAGGTGTCAGAAAGAATGGACTACTCGAGACTACGGGCAAGCTGGGAAGTACAGGATAGGTCCAAATGGGAATAAGTGTGTGAGGAGTCGGAAAGGAATGTGGGTACTCCTGTGTTAAGGCAAAAGAGGTTAAGTTGATTAAGAGGTTCAGTCAAACGGGCACCTCTCCAATAGGACCTGGGAGAACCCCAAAGGGGATGGTGCATATTAAAGTCACTGAACAGTAGAAATAGGTGAGGAAGCTGCCCAATAAGCTGGAGGTAGTCTGCCCTCCTGACACCGAATGACGGAGGGATGTGAATGGTACAAAGGGAAAAGGTCAAGTGAGGAAGGAAACGGTGAACTGCAACAGCTTGAAGCAGCCGGGTAGTCAGGGTCATCGTGCGACTATGAATGTCATCCCGGATGAGCACCGTGACTCCCACACATCAGGGAATTCAGTTCTCGGTGGGAGGAGGTGGGGGAAGGTCAAAACAGACCAGAGAGAAATGCAACAGGTCACAGTGGTTGTGAGGACGCAGTTTTGGTTCCAGGAGACAGAGAACAAGGGGATGCCGTGATTCTAAGAGCAGCCTCGGTTCTCTTTCTTGGATCGAAGGCCAAGAAGGAAGGGGAGTAAGGAAAAAATGAAGGGTTCTCACCTCAGCGGCTGCCGAGTGCCAGCCTTCAAAGACTCGCTACTACAGGGTTGGTTGATTTAAAAGGAGAGGGGAGGGGGGGGGGAGGGGAAGGGACCAAACTGCAAGGTCATCTGTCCCTTGTTTCCAGTAGAACCTTTACCCAAGGGAAAGAAGAAAACAAAGAAGATGTATGGCACAGTAACAGGAGAAATTAAGAACCAGAAGAACGACAGAAGGACAACAAACACTACAATGGGCAAAACAGGACAAGAAAACCACAGAGAGATGCAAGAACAGGGAGAAGCGATTAAAAACAAGTAAGCAGATTACCATGGCTGGCTGACCATGAGAATAAATAAGGAGAAGTCAGCCACTCTGCAACACATTAAAACCTCCACCCTAAAAGCCCTAGTGTGGAGGACACAGAGGGACAAAGGACACACACTAAAACTCAGATCAAATGATAAAACTCACCCTCACCAATAAAACGTAAAACTAAAGCTGCTGTTGAGGCACTGTCGCCCAACACCGAAGGTAGAGTGCTGGGGAAAAAAGTCTGCCGCAGAGAGAATAAAAGTGGGCAGTCCAGCAAGAGGTGGATGACTGTCATTTGGGAGCCACAGCGACACTGAGGTGGGTCCTCGCGACGAAGAAGGTGACCATGTGTGAGCCACATATGGCCAATGCAGAGCCGACAAAGGACAACTGATTCCCTGCGAGAAGCCTGCAGGGAAGACTTCCACACGTAAGCAGTCTCCTAAACGACATGCAGTTTGTTGTACATACTATTATGCCACTCCGTCTCCCAAAGCTGAAAAACCTTGCGGTGTAAGACAGAATGCAAGTCAATTTCAGAGATGCCCATTTCCATGAGCAGTTTCTGCACAGCCGGTTTGGCCAGCCTGTCAGCAAGTTCATTGCCTGGGACCCCGATCTGTCTTGGGGTCCACACAAACACCACTGAACGACTGGACCGTTCCAGGGCAGAGATGGACTCCTGTATGTTCACTACCAAAGGATGGCGGGGGTAGCACTGGTTGATAGCTTGTAGGCTGCTCAGGGAGTCAGAACAGAGAAGAAACGACTCACCAGAACAGGAACAGATGTACTGAAGTGCACAAGATATAGCCACAAGTTCTGCAGTGAATACGCTGCAGCCAGCGGGCAAGGATTGCTGTTCAGTATGGCCTCTGCAGACATAGGCAAAGCCAAAGTTACCATCAGCCATCGAGCCGTTGGTGTAAATAACTTCAGAGCCTCGGAACAAGTCAAGAATAGAGAGGAAGTGACAGAGGAGACTGGCGGGATTAACGGAGTCCTTAGGGCTGTGCAAAAGGTCCAGATGAAGATTCGGCAGAGGTGTACACCATGAAGGTTTACGTGAATGGACCTCAAGTAGAGATGGTAAAGGGAAGGACTCCTGTATGGAGAGAAGGGATCGCAAGTGAACCGCAATCGTGACCCCCTGACCTGGGCCACCAACGAGGGAGATTAACTGCCGCGGGTGGGAAAAGGAGATGGTAATTCGGATGCTCAGGAGAACTACGAATGTGTGCAACATAACTGGTGAGCAGTTGTGCACATTGGATCCTTAATGGAGGACTCTGGCTTCCACTAGGTCATTGGTCACCCAACTCGTTCTAAAAACTCTCGTCCCTAGGAGAACGCCACAGTGGTGCACTGAGTCGAGTACATGCAACGCTGAGGGCACTGCCACACCATAAACCAGACTTCCACAGTCGTCAAGGCAGGATTGAACAAGGGCTCTGTAGAGCTGCAGCAGCGTAGAGCAATCTGCACCCCACTTGGTGTTGCTCAGGCAGCGACGAGCATTGAGGTGATGTCAGCACTCCTGCTTAAGCTGACAAAGGTGAGGTAGCCAAGTCAATCGGCATCAAAAAACCCTCTTAAGAATCAATGTCTCCACTACAGTGAGTGGATTGTCATTAAGATAAATTTCAGGTTGCGGATGGGCGCTACGATGCTGACAGAAGTGCATGACACACGACTTCGCAGCTGAAAACTGGAAGCCGTGGACTAGAGCCCATGACTGCGCCTTTTGAATGCCTCCCTGTAGGCACCGCTCAGCAACGCCAGTACTGGAGGAGCAATACGAAATGCAGAAGTCATCTGCGTACAGAGAAGGGGAGACTGATGGCCCTACAGCTGCTGCTAGACCATTAATGGCCACTAAAAATAGAGACACACTCAATTTGGAGCCCTGCAGAATGCCATTCTCCTGAATATGGGGGAACTATAGGAGACATCAACTTGGACACGGAAAGCACGGAGCGGCAGGAAGTTTTGGATAAAAATCGGGTGCGGGCCCGGAAGACCACACTCACACAATGTGGCAAGGATATGTTGTTGCCAGGTCATGTTGTATGCTTTACCTAAGTCAAAAAAGGTGGCAACCAGGTGTTGGCATCTGGAAAAGGCTGTTCAGATTGCAGACTCAAGGGATACAAGATTATCAGTGGTAGAGCAACCCTGGTGGAAGCTGCCCTGACATGGAGCCAGTAGGCCATGAGACTCCAAGGGGGGTAGGTCTCCAATGCAGAGGCTCGAGCATAGTGCTCGGCAGAGAGCACATCATTCATGTTAACACCAGGGACACCTGTTGGGGTCTGCTACCAAGAAGACTTGAGAAGGTGACTTATGGCACCCAATGGTCGACACGTACCTCTCCCAACACTCCTGTTTCCGTCATTTTATAAGCAGGCAAACATGCACACGGAGCGACTTGAAGGCTATTAGGTGCTCTAGAGAAGGGTGTCGCTTATGTCACTGTAGAGCTCGCTGATGCTCTTTAATTGCCTCAGCAACTTCTGGCGACCATCAAGTGACTGTCTTTTGCCTGGGGCACCCTAGAGAACAAGGGATCGTGTTTTCTGCCGCAGAAATTATCATTATAGTGACCTGCTCAATCATAACATTGATGGCACCATGTGGGGGAGATTCATTGGTGACAGCAGAGGTTGCCTTGTTTAAAGCCCACCTCGGTAGGTGTCCGTGGGCTTGACGTTGGGTGAGTGACAAGAAGATGGCGAAGTGGTCACTACCACACAGGTCGTCATGTGTTCTTCAGTGGATAGATGGGAGAAGTCTGGGCTCCAAAATTGATAAATCAATGGCCGAGTAACTACCATGAGCCACACTGAAATGTGTGGCGCCTCCAGTATTTCAGAGGCAGAGGTCGAGTTGGGACAGTAAATTTTGGACATCTCCGCCATGGCCAGTAAGTATGGTGCCACACCACAAGGCGTTAAAATCTCCCAAAAGTCGGAAAGGTTTAGGGAGTTGATCAATCAATGCAGCCAAGACATTCAGGGGTACCAAACCATCTGGAAGGATATATATGTTGCAGACACTTATTTCTTGCGTTGTCCGTATCCTGACAGACACAGCTTCAAGTGGAGTTTGAAGGGGCACAGGTTCACTAAATACCGAGTTCAGGACATAAACGCATACTCCACCTGACACACTATTATATTCGCTATGGTTCTCGTACTATCCCCAGTAGACGCAAAGGGCAGGGGGCCGCATTGCCGGGAACCAGGTTTCCTGGAGGGCAATGCAGAAAGCAGGTGTAAAGTTTAAGAGTTGCCGTGGCTCAGCCAGCAATTCCACTACAGGATGACGCGATCGTGAGACTGGGAAGGCACGAAACACTCAATGAGGCAGTCCATGCCTCAGGGTCACCTGCTACCACAGACTTATTTCCTGAACAGCCTATATCCATTGTGTCTGAGGGTCTGGCGAGATCTAGGTCCTCAGCAGACACCAGAATCTTCGCCTCATCCTCAGATGCAGAGCTTGTAGGCAGCAGCGGTGCGACCCTGATGGATGCGCTGGACAAAATGAACTCCTCGTCACTCTAAGTTGGCGCGCAGCTCGTTGTCAGACTGCAAAAGAAGGTCCCTGTGGAATATAATACCCTGGACCATATTTAAGCTCTTATGAGGCGTGATGGTAATGGAAACATCACCCAACTTGTCACAAGCGAGTAATGCCCGTTACTGGGCAGAGGATGCCATTTTTATCAAGACTGACCCCGACTGCATTTTGGACAAGCTCTCCACCTCCCCAAACTTGTCCACTAAATGCTCTACAAAAAACTGAGGCTTCATCGAGACAAAGCAGACCCCATCAGCTCTTGTACATATGAGGTACCGGGGTGAATAAGGTTCACTGCCATCCTTAGCCTCGCATTCGTCCCATGGTGTGACCAGGGAGGGGAACGATTTAGGATCGTACTTCCTTCCATTGCACTGAGACTTGGAATGCTTAGAGACTGCTGGCATTTGATCACCAGCAAGTGATCACGTACTACGCTTCATGGCGTGTCATCTGCCCTGATGCCACCCACTCCGACCAGGGGCCCTCCCCAGGGGCATCACCCAGCCTCAGTAAAGGCCACCTGGCAGGATGGCCATTGCCGGGAGTCCTGATGCCCCAAGGAGATGGGCATCTAGTCCATGGAATACATGGGGAGTTAAACTGTGCAGGCATCAGCAGAACAATCCTTGTGTAGTCAGGGGTTACAATCAACAGGGTACATGGCAGCCCCACCACAATGGACTGGCTACCGTGCTGGATGTGAGGTGCAAAGAATTCCATGGCCATCGTTGGCGCAGAAAACTATATTGCATAATGGGTGGAGGAAAACGCACCCAGAAAGGTGTCCTCGCTCAAGAGATGGGAGGATGAGCAGGACTGCAATGCCACGACGAGAAAGTGGGCTAAAGATCTACATGCATGATGGACACGGTGCACCATGTGAGGTGGGACATGATGCATCATGTAAGGTGCCCTTCCCCAATCGGCTCACTCTTCGGCAAAATTTTGAAAAATGGATGTCAAACCCTATGTGGGACTATCACATAAAGGCCGAAACAAGTGAGACTCCTTTTAGTCACTTCTTACGACAGGCAGGAAAACCTCGGGCCTATTCTAACCCCCAGGCCCACAGGGGGACTACTACAGGGCACAGTGGCTGGGGGACCCTGCTCTGTGAGATCTACA
This sequence comes from Schistocerca nitens, assembly GCF_023898315.1. Classification (NCBI taxonomy): domain Eukaryota; kingdom Metazoa; phylum Arthropoda; class Insecta; order Orthoptera; family Acrididae; genus Schistocerca; species Schistocerca nitens. The sequence continues at coordinate 707,691,463 of NC_064614.1, read as the reverse complement.
GAGGCACCGCCATTGTCCTTCTGTCAGTCTGCGGAGTCCAGGGCAGAAAAACTGTTGGTGGTATGCACCAGCAACATGGACGACAGCCGGGTGACGGTACCACATGGCGACACCATTGAAGAGGAACTTCAAGTCGGCGAAGGATATGACTGTTTGCCTTTGTTTGATGCCTTGGAGCCTTTCCGGTTGGCAAAGGGGGGCTCAGATGTTGGTTGGCTGGAGGGACATATTAAGTCTTCATGGGAGTATTCCTTCCATTCTTTCCGGACTGCTGGTTGTGTAGCAGGTGACTTCGCCCAATGAGTTTCGTGGCTTGCTGCACAGCTGGAGGAGGAGACTGGGCTGCTACCATAACACTGAGCGATTTTTCAACTGCAATGCTGTATTTGAGGTCATTTGTCTGCAGAACCGTGTCGTTCATGGAGCGAGAGGCAGCAAGAGCAATACTTTTAAGTGCTGGGTGGTAGAATCCAGGCTTTCCGACTAGCCAACAACTTGTGAGTGAGCGGAGAAGGCACTTTTTCCTTCACCCGGATCTCCTGGTCAGCCCACTCGTCGAGATACATGGAACAATCTCTGGAGGCTGCAGCATGGTCACCAGTGCAGTTGATACAACGGGGAGGAGGAGGTGGACAATTGCTCTCGTGAGCATCCCTACCACAGATGGCACATTGGCCAGTTGTCGACTGGAGAGACTAGAGTGGTTGTAACAATGACACTGGTAGCAGCGCATTGGGTTCAGAACGTACAGACTGACAGTGACAACTTCATAACCTGGTTTGATATTTGATGGGGACAACAGAGAAAAGTCAGAAAATGAGTGCTTTTGTCATTAAAGAGGCATTTCCCTTTATCATCACCTGACGGACTTCAATGACACCCTGATCAGAGAGGTATATTTGGATTTCTGCCTCGGTCAGACCATCGAGCAGCCTAATGTAAATAACATTACAGGAAGAATTCATCATTCAATGGGCCTCGACACGAACAGGATAGCCATGGAGGAGCAGAGCTGCAACCAGTTGTTATGCTTGAGAATCACAAGTAGTCTTCAAAAACAAAGCGCCATTGTGTAAACAAGAGCAGGATTTCACAGGGCCAGCAATTGCATCAACGACTTTCTGAATATTAGAAGGATTTACCAATGCAAAGGACTGCGTCTTCAGTACGTGAAACCATGAGGTACCGTGGTGCCACTGGGAGGGTCTTTGAATTGTTTAACTACTTCCATTTACATTTTGTAGACTTTGACTGTAAAGAAGATAATTGGCTCATTGCAAGAAAATCCACCACAATTGCCAGTGTGTCTGGTGGTGTGATCCTTCCAACTAGGGGCCCCCTTCAGAAGGGGGCGCACCCACCTTAGGTGATTGTTCACACCTCAAGCCACACCTCCCAAACACCTGACAGAGGGACCAATCGGCAATATGGGAAGGTAGCAGCTCAGGCAGTCACCCTTCCCTGGGCCTGGCCTGTACCAGGTGGTATGTGGAAACCCTTACCTGTCAACCCAGGGATGGGAATTACATATTACCTTCACCTGTTATATATCAGATGTGTGAGCTGGCCTTCAGGAGTGCACAGGGAGGAAGAAGAAAAAGAGGAACCTCATATGCTGAAGTAGCGGAAGGATAGGAGAAAGTGAATGAAGAAAGAAGAAAAAGGAATGAAAAAACAGTGGTGAGACTGTTCCAATGTCAGTCACTGAAAACGCAGAGTACATTACGAAAAATACCCCAGACATGTTCCTCAAGGGAGAGGAAAAAGAACAGCAAGAGGACAGACATGCAGCACGGAAGGGAAAAGATGTTGCAAAGGCTGGGGACCCATGGTAGTCAAGCACAAACCTGCCAAAGATCGGTGAGCCCCCGAGGGGGGAGTTTCAGGGTATGCCCATACCAGCCACTTCCACTTGTGGAATCACAGTACTCTTTCCCAAAATGAATACCACAACCATAAATGCACTGCAGCTGATTATACTAATAAAGTCTGAGTTTAAATTTCTGGTGTGCACTATTAATAACAAACTGTAATATTTTTGTTGTGTGTCCTAGGGTCATACCAACATGGCCCTTGAGTGCTGATCAATGCTTAGCCCATTATAGTGACCTACTTTATAACACCTGGTTAGCTCCTGTATTACAGTTTTAGACCTAGAAACAGTATAACTGAATAGATTATGGTTATAATTGGACACACTGTTTGCGCTTGGTATTCTCATCTGTGACATCTTGTGTTACGGTCACATCCTAAAGATTACAAATAAATTAAATGCTCATGAAACAAACATCTTTCAGAGAAGTATACCTACAAGAATGCCATTTATTTGGAAATTTATTTGTACTCATCACAGAACCCCTGCTAATATATCTTTACCATACTACTGATTATCAATCCACATGGCCTCAAAACAGTTGTTCAAACCCTCAATACTCCATGGTGGCGAGGCATCCAGCTCACTCAACTTTCTAAGAATCTACTAAAAGTACAGGGGTGTATTCCTGGATATATGCCAATCTTCAGTCTCCTCATAGGCTGGAATCCACGTGAACTGTGACACCCTTGGTTGCCACAGACAGACATTCAGAAAAATCTGAAGACATTCTGCAATGCTTGCTCAAATGAGATTATATTCAAATGAGATCATAATCAAATGATGCATTAAGACACAAAACAACAAAGCCACCCTATGTAGATGTCTGTGGTAATCTATTGCCTCAAATATGTCTTCAATCAATAAAGTTTTATTTGACTGCAGAATATAACGGCAGTGCTGTCCTTGTCAGCTGCAAGGAATGTGCTGGCCACAAGAACTTTGCCTCTCTGCTCACACAATCTATTCCCAGCCTCTTTTAAAATCACTGAAACACTCAACATTTTTTGCAAACTTTGACTTCAAAACCAAGGAACCAACTGCACGGCAATTCTCCTCAAAAGAGAGTACAAATCCTCAATGATATTAATGACAATAACTAAACAACTCTATTAATCCCTCCACCAGGAGATCATCCCAATACTATCTCAAGACACCGCTGCTAATGTTGTTCTGGAATATGCTGACCTCTATTCCCGAGCCCTGAACCAATCAGGCGATAGAGTACTTTTCTGCTACATGTCATTCATATGCAATACATTGCATCATCCTGTTCCATTGCACACTATCAACTAAGTTCCTGTAGCTCAATTGGCCCATGATGTTAATCGAATGAGACCCAATTCCGTGCAAGTTATATGATATGCAGTGATCAAAATGTGTGTACGGATGAGAAGGTGAACAAAGTCAAACTTGTACAAAGCCCACTCTGCACCATTGTTGAATTCCTGATACCAATTAACATTGATTCTTGTATGTACAGAACACTATTCCGTAAAACAATGAGTGTTATCTGTAATGGCAAAATACGATAAAACTGGGGCCAATATTTACTGTTAGCCCACGTGTATGGGATGGCTCTGAAAACTATAATACTAATAATACATTAATTCCGTAAGTCTACCATCAGAGCAGCTGTGTATTCCGTCTACACAACAGCAGCATATTATCTTACAGTTATATTACGGAATTCTGACAAGGCGTGGATACACACAACCAACCAAGGATTCTGATGCGCTTTGACACATTGACAGGGGACCATTCAAAAGTAACTCTTGTGAAACAATTTAGGTGACTAGGTCTTAGCTATACAGGTAAAAATATAGGTAACTGTAATGTTTATTGTTTCATATTACTGCTCAGGCACCCTCTTCCTGAACTTTGTCTTTATGTGTCTAATGATAAATGTCAAAGGCACTCAAAACACAAAAATTTTCTGCACCACACTCACTAGCAAGGTAGTTCTTTTTTCCAGATGACACTAGTATTGTAATCAATCCAAGCATACATACAGCAACCATACAAATGGTAAATGAGGTTCTTAAAAGCATCATTGACAGATTTTCTGCAAATGGTCTCACCTTCAATTTTATAAAGACAACATATTCAGTTCTGTACACCTAGGGGTATTACAGCAATGATACATGTAACAAATGGCGAGGAAATAATAAATAGAGCCAAAACTTCAAAATACATAGGTTTCCATATTGATTAGAGTTTAAATTGGAAAAAAGCACATTTTGGAACTCCTAACACAACTTAGTCCATCAGCATTTGCACCTAGAATCACTGCAAATCTTGAGGACACACAAAGCAGTAGGTTCACATATTTTGCATGTTTTCATTCAATAATATCACACAGAATAATGTTCTGGGATAACTCATATTTAGGAAAGGTAATCTTCTTCACTAAAAATCATGCTGTAAGGACAATACATGGTTCTCACCCATGATCATCTTTTAGACACCTGTTTAAGGAGTTGGGAGTTTTGACTATTGCTTCAGCCATTTAGTCTCTCATGAAATTTGTTGTAAATAATCAAATGTACTTCAAAAGGAACAATGATGTATATAATTATGATGGCAGAAGGAAAAATGATATTCACTACTCCACATTATGCTATTCTTTAGACTCCACATTATGCTATTCTTTAGCACAAAAAGAGGTGCACATGACAACTAAAATTATCTATAACTTGCCCAGTGATATAAAATGTCTGACACACAGCAAAGTAAAATTTGAAAATGAATTGAGAAGAAACCCTTTGGCAACTCCTATTCCATAGAGGAATTTCTCTTATTGTAGTGTGTAAAAGGCTGTGGGTAGGAATTGCTAACTCATGACTGTATATTTAATAATAATAAACAAAACAAAAATGTTCAGCACATCTACAAATTAATTTGTGATGTGAAAGTAAAATGATTCATTTCACATCATTACCATTTATCATGCAAATGGAACATGGAACTAACTGTAGCTGTACATTGCATTATTTTTACCTGCATTATTAGATTTTCCCGTAATTATCACACAAAGTACAGTTTTACTAAACACTTCTAATTATTCATGTGACAAACAAAAACTGTTAAGTTTAGGGATTTGAACCCACAATGTCCAGATGAGCAAGTAATCCACCTAATGCTCCATCAACTCTCCAGTCCTAAATAGTCATCAAATGTGATGACTGTAGACCATGTTTCTTTCATTAACCAAGGCTTAGTGATCTAAACTGTGTACAGGGCTAAACATTTTAGCAGCATCATTCTGGCGTAATATATAACACTGGACACTATCCCTGCTTGTGGTCGCATAATCTACTACATTGGCCGACATTTTAACATGGCAAGTTATACTGGTCACCATATATTAGGTTACTCTGGCCTTGTAACACTAACCAAAACAGCCTTGCTGTGCTGGTACTGCGAACGGCTGCAAGCAAGGGGAAACAAAGGCCGTAATTTTTCCCGAGGGCATGCAGCTTTACTGTATGATTAAATGATGATGGCGTCCTCTTGGGTAAAATATTCCGGAGGTAAAATAGTCCCCCAAATAGTCGGATCTCCGGGCGGGGACTACTCAAGAAGACGTCGTAATCAGGAGAAAGAAAACTGGCGTTCTACAGATCGGAGCGTGGAATGTCAGATCCCTTAATCGGGCAGGTAGGTTAGAAAATTTAAAAAGGGAAATGGATAGGTTAAAGTTAGATATAGTGGGAATTAGTGAAGTTCGGTGGCAGGAGGAACAAGACTTTTGGTCAGGTGATTACAGGGTTATAAATACAAAATCAAATAGGGGTAATGCAGGAGTAGGTTTAATAATGAATAAAAAAATAGTAGTGCGGGTAAGCTACTACAAACAGCATAGTGAACGCATATTGTGGCCAAGATAGACACTAAGCCCACGCCTACTACAGTAGTACAAGTTTATATGCCAACTAGTTCAGCAGATGACGAAGAAATTGAAGAAATGTATGATGAAATAAAAGAAATTATTCAGATAGTGAAGGGAGACGAAAATTTAGTAGTCATGGGTGACTGGAATTTGGTAGTAAGAAAAGGGAGAGAAGGAAACGTAGTAGGTGAATATGGATTGGGGCTAAGAAATGAAAGAGGAAGCCGCCTGATAGAATTTTGCACAGAGCACAACTTAATCATAGCTAACACTTGGTTCAAGAATCATAAAAGAAGGTTGTATAGATGGAAGCAGCCTGGAGATACTGACAGGTTTCAGATAGATTATATAATGGTAAGACAGAGAGTTAGGAACCAGGTTTTAAATTGTAAGACATTTCCAGGGGCAGATGTGGACTCTGATCACAATCTATTGGTTATGAACTGTAGATTAAAACTGAACAAATTGCAAAAAGGTGGGAATTAAAGGAGATGGGACCTGGATAAACTGAAAGAACCAGAGGTTGTACAGAGTTTCAGGGAGAGCATAAGGGAACAATTGACAGGAATGTGGGAAAGAAGTACAGTAGAAGAAGAATGGGTAGCTATGAGAGATGAAGTAGTGAAGGCAGCAGAGGACCTAGTAGGTAAAAAGACAAGGGCTAGTAGAAATCCTTGGGTAACAAAACATATACTGAATTTAATTGATGAAAGAAGAAAATATAAAAATGCAGTAAATGAAGGAGGCAAAAAGGAATATAAACGTCTAAAACACGAGATCGACAGGAAATGCAAAATGGTTAAGAAGGGATGGCTAGAGGACAAATGCAAGGATGTAGAGGGTTATCTCACAAGGGGTAAGATAGATACTGCCTACAGGAAAATTAAAGAGACCTTTGGAGAAAAGAGAACCACTTGTATGAATATCAAGAGCTCAGATGGAAACCCAGTTCTAAGCAAAGAAGGGAAAGCAGAAAGGTGGAGCAAGTATATAGAGGGCCTATACAAGGGCAACGTACTTGAGGACAATATTATGGAAATGGAAGAGAATGTAGATGAAGATGAAATGGGAGATATGATACTGCGTGAAGAGTTTGACAGAGCACTGAAAGACCTGAATCGAAAAAAGGCCCCGGGAGTAGACAACATTCCATTAGAACTACTGACGGCCTTGGGAGAGCCAGTCATGACAAAACTCTACCATCTGGTGAGCAAAATGTATGAAACAGGCGAAATACTCTCAGACTTCAAGAAGAATACAATAATTCAGATCCCAAAGAAAGCAGGTGCTGACAGATGTCAAAATTACCAAAGTCACAGCTACAAAATACTAACATGAATTCTCTACAGACGAATGGAAAAACTGGTTGAAGCTGACCTCGGGGAAGATCAGTTTGGATTCCGTAGAAATATTGGAACATGTGAGGCAATACTGACCCTACGACTTATCTTAGAAGCTAGATTAAGGAAAGGCAAACCTATGTTTCTAGCATTTGTAGACTTAGAGAAAGCTTTTGACAATGTTGACTGGAATACTCTTTTTCAAATTCTGAAGGTGGCAGGGGTAAAATACAGGGAGCGAAAGGCTATTTACAATTTGTACAGAAACGAGATAGCAGTTATAAGAGTCGAGGGGCATGAAAGGGAAGCAGTGGTTGGGAAAGGAGTGAGACAGGGTTGTAACCTCTCCCCGATGTTATTCAATCTGTATATTGAGCAAGCAGTAAAGGAAACAAAAGAAAAATTCGGAGTAGGTATTAAAATCCATGGAGAAGAAATAAAAACTCTGAGGTTCGCCGATGACATTATAATTCTGTCAGAGACAGCAAAGGACTTGAAAGAGCAGTTGAACGGAATGGACAGTGTCATGAAAGGAGGGTATAAGATGAAGATCAACAAAAGCAAAACGAGGATAATGGAATGTATTCGAATTAAGTCGGGTGAAGCTGAGGAAATTAGATTAGGAAATGAGACACTTAAAGTAGTAAAGGAGTTTTGCTATTTGGGGAGCAAAATAACTGATGATGGTCGAAGTAGAGAGGATATCAAACGTAGACTGGCAATGGCAAGGAAAGCGTTTCTGAAGAAGAGAAATTTGTTAACATCGAGTATTGATTTAAGTGTCAGGAAGTAGTTTCTGAAAGTATTTGTATGGAGCGTAGCCATGTATGGAAGTGAAACATGGACGATAACTAGTTTGGACAAGAAGAGAATAGAAGCTTTCGAAATGTGGTGCTACAGAAGAATGCTGAAGATTAGATGGGTAGATCATATAACTAATGAGGAGGTACTGAGTAGGATTAGGGAGAAGAGAAGTTTGTGGCACAACTTAACTAGAAGAAGGGATCGGTTGGTAGGACATGTTCTGAGGCATCAAGGGTCACCAATTTAGCATTGGAGGGCAGCGTGGAGGGTAAAACATCGTAGAGGGAGACCAAGAGATGAATACACTAAACAGATTTAGAAGGATGTAGGTTGCAGTAGGTACTGGGAGATGAAGAAGCTTGCACAGGATAGAGTAGCATGGAGAGCTGCAACAAATCGGTCTCAGGACTGAAGACCACAACAACAACAACTATTTCAATTGCACAATATGGCAGAAAAAACACTATAACTGATCAGCATGTAGGCACATTTACAAAGTACTTTATGATGTGAATATAAAATGATTCATCCTAAATCATTGCGATTGATTGTGGACATTATCAACGGAACACTAACTGACTGACTGACCAACCAGCCACATGTCTGTGGTAATTTGGATGTGGATGTCTTCATGTGGAGTTGGGATGTTTCACACGACATATGACTGGCTTGATGCTGCCCAGCATACTCTCAACAAGAATTTACACCAGACCTCAGTCCCGATGACAACATATTGACAGAGATGAAATGGACCATGTGAAATGCTGTGCAAGTTGTAAGGCTAAAAATATCTTAATAAGGAATGTTAACTGTTTGTTACATTAATTTTGTGTTCTATGGATTAAACAAGTTAAATTAAAACAGAAAAAATTGCCAGAGGTGTGGTACGATTCAAATCCTGCGATCATATAATTACTTGGAAGTCTGTTGACTATGCTACTGAACTGTGAAGTCACTATACCCTAATCATGTAAGAGTAAATGGAGTCAATTCCATGCCAAGTGGTCTACAGGTTCCCACATGACCATAATGGAATTTGATTAAATTTTGTATGAACAACTGTACATGTCCCCAATCACACTGGTAAATTTTCACAATTATTAATTCAATACTTCCGGTTGTATAGTAATTTGTTTGACACCACAATTCAGCTTTTGGAAATCAGTAGGAGAATGAAATTTTATATTCTAAGGCATTGTATTGGTAAGCTACAGGAGCAAAGTTTCAGGTTTATCCCGCAGTTAACTTTGGAGATATAAAAGCCTAAATTTTAAATTTTTTTTCAAGTGTTGGTTTTCAGCCGACTTTCCTTCAAATTACGCATATACAAATCATTTCAGTAATCTTTTTTATTATTTCACTCAGGAGAGTGCAAGAAGTTGTACAAGGTGGCCTATTTCTGTTTATTTCAAGAAAATATTTCCGGAGATACTATGTCACAGTTTTGCCGAAAACTCACTGCTGCACTACAGGATCAAACAAATGACTACGGGTATATCTCTGCAGTATTAAACTATTTGAAGTAAAACCTCCCAATGTTCACTGGGAACATGTGCAACTGTTCACACAAAATTTCAGAAAAACCTTTGATGGTCATGCTGGAATTTATTCTGAAGTTTTTTTTTCTGAAATTAGACCACTTGACGTGGAATGGCCCTATTACATGATCTGGGACTATACTAAATTCTGTGATATTCAGATATTTCTTAGTGCCATTCCACCCCGACTCCACCTCAAGACTTAACATGAGTTTTTCATGTGTGGAATCCTAGGAATGACACTGATCAGATTTTCTTGTGTGTTTTTAGAGAGTGTGTGCTTTGTGCCAAGAGCCAACAGGACATAATTAGTCACAGTTACAAGTAACCTTTACTTTTATGAGTAGTAAGCCAACGGGGATGCAGTGGGGAGAATGTTGGGAGAACAGAGAGGCTCTCCCCTGGAACTGCAGAGTATGCAGTAGGAACATTTTGATTGGGGAACAGGAAAGGAAAATCTGTGCCCTTCAGACACAGTTGGAGGAAGCAAGGAAGGAACTCATAGGGATCAAGGGAGATAGGAGGGGAGGAGGGTGGCTGGGAACTGGCAGCTGGTAGGAGGATAGGAAGAAAGAATGCGATCTGACAGTTATCAACATCAAAAACGGGTATCTACCACTGCCAGAGTTTAGTGGAGAAGAGCCTCAGGTAGAATGAGGAGCAGGAAAAGTGCAGCACACTTCAACCAAGGCCAAGAAGCCTAGGAATGTACAAAGTGTTAGGAAGAAGAAAGTGCTGCTGCTAGGTAGTAGCCATGGGCAAGGTGTAGGCCCTCAGCTACAGGAAAGTTTAGGGGCAGCGTACCAGGCCACCAGTATCTTCAAGCCACATGCAGGGTTGTCATGTGATGGAGGAAGTAGGGTCTTTATGTAAGGACTTTACAAAAGTGGACCATGTAGTGATAGTGGGTGGGGCAGGAAACAGTTTGGACAGGGATGGGGTACATGAAATAGTTGGTGATCTGGACAAGAAAGCTTCCCTGACTCATGGCATCAACGTACACTTTGTTGAGCTGTTCCGGCATCATGATCGACCACACCTTGATGGAGCTGTGAGGCGAATCAGTGTGGGGTTAGGGATGGCTCTGAGGACAGCCAACTTTGCTCGTGTTTCTCTGGTGCCCGTCGGAACTATCAACAGATGGGGTTTCACTAGGCATGGCCTACACCTAAACAGGACTGGGAAGGGAAGATGGGTACAGTTGATTGATGAAAGTATAGGGTGTGGATCTCAGGCCACAAATGGTCAAATACCTGTTGTCATAGGTAGGAAAAGTAGGTCCTTTTTAGGATAAATCCAGACAACAGGTTCCCCTGCCTAGAGTATCTCCAGCATTTTAAAAAAATACTGAAACAATCACTCACAAGACAGATTTTAACAGCTAAAATATCACATATACCGGATTTCACAAAGAAAAACAAACCATTGGAAAGAGTAACATGGGGCATTTCACAGACTTAACAATCATCCATCAAAACATGCAATCAATAAAAAATAAAATACAACTATTAGAAGTTGAGCTCCAGTGTTTGAACTGGCGTAGAGACACAGAAATCCAACATGTAGTATATCTTTGTATGGAAGGGCAATTCAAGGAGTGGAGGATCATGCATTTATATCAGAAAAGGAACACAGTTCAAATCAAGACATGACCTCAGTACCGTATGTGAAGACAAACACTTTGAAATATCAGCTATTGAATTAACAGGGCTTGATATCACCAAGAAATTAATCATTTTGTGTATGTATAGATCTCCCAGTGGTAGTGTGAACACTTTTTTCAGTAACCTAACAGAAGTTCTAGATAAAGTCTCAAGTAAAAAAGGTCAACATAATTCTGTGTGGGGACATTAACGTCAACACTAACAACATAAATGAATACAGCAGCACCTTCATAAACATCCTCCAAAGTTTTAGCATGTCCCTATTGGTCAATAGTGTAACAACGGTTACCACGACAACTTCATCAGTAATTGACCATGTGGCCACAAATATGGACAGGGAAAAATGTGATGTAGCTGTAAAAGATCTCTATCAGCCCATCTCTGTCAAAAAACAACTGTAAAATCAGGCATCGAATCATTCCCTAAACTACAAGCCTACAAACGACATCTATCAGAAATCAAAATAAAAGATTTTTCAAAGGAACTAGAAAAACAAAGCTGGGATGAAGTGTATAAGGAAACCAATTTGAATATGACATTCTCTAAATTCTCCACAGTGTTTAAATTGAACTTTGAAAAGGCATTTCCAAAAGTATGCTTGACTGTATCAACATCCCACAAAACAGATGGATAACAGCAGATATTAAGAAGTCCTCCCAAACAAACACCTCAGTTCCATGAAAAAGATTCGCAATTATCCAGAATTCTTAAATTTCTATCACAGATACAAAAAGATCTATAGGAAGGTGCTGATTGCTGCAAAAAAGTCATTTAATGACAAAATAATATATAATGCAGAGAATAAAAGCAAAGCAGTTTGAGATGTTACAAAAAAGGAAACAGGGAGGGGCAAACAAACAGAATAACATACTGCTAAGGGAGGGGGATAAAGTAATAAATGATCCACAGCACTTAGCAAACTATGTAAATGAGCATTTTTCAAGTATTGCAGAGAAGGTACAGCAAAAATTCCCCCAAACAAATATAGCACCTGTAAATAATGTTGCCCTAAATACAATGATGTTATTTCCAACCACAGAGAATGAAGTCAGTAAAACAATTCAAAAACTAAAAAATAAAAAATCAGTAGGCTTAGATGAAGTACCAATCTGTGTATGGAAACAATGTATAGGGATTATACAAGGCCCCTTAACAAATATAATAAATGAATCCTTCACATCAGGGACATTTCCAGAGCAGTTAAAACAGGCAAGAGTTGTACCTTTGCTTAAGAAAGGTAATGCAGAAGACATAGAAAATTACCGGCCCATTTCCCTGCTGTCAGCATTCTCAAAAATAATAGAAGCAATTATGAAAGACAGATAAATGAATTACCTGAATAAATACAATCTTTTAAGTGAATCACAGTTTGGTTTCCGAAGTGGCAAAAATATGGAGTCAGCCATAGTAGAATTCACAAAAATTGTACTTGATGCTCCTGGCAAAGATGAGTGTGTCACAGGCATATTTTTGGATATTTCCAAGGCATTTGATACAGTTGACCACAAGATACTATTAAATAAATTAGAAGCATTAGGAATAAGAGGAGTAGCTAATGACTGGTTTCAATCATACCTAATACATAGGGTACAAAGAGTAGAGGTAACACGTACTTCAAATAGATCTAAACATTTAGTAAAACACTTATCAGAACCAAAATACATTAATATAGGGGTTCACAAGGTAGCGTATTAGGACCAATACTGTTCCCGACTTTCTCAGTAGTGTTACTCATGGCGAAAAAATCCTCTTCACTGACGACAGCAATATTATAGTCACTGAGAAAACAAGAGAACTCCTTGCTGTGAAAGCAAATGAAACTCTCAAGGAAGTTTATGATTGGTCAATAAGTAATAAAGTGACATTGAACCTAAAGAAAACTAATGCCATGAATTTCAGTTTGAAGAGGAAAAATGACAATGTTAAATTAAATGTAGATGGCACCTCTACAGACTGTAACAAATGCAAAATTTCTAGGAATGAATTTCAGTTGAAGTGGTGTGAACACACAAAGGTACTTGCAAACAGAATGTCATCAGCATGTTATGCCCTTAGAATCCTATCATCAGTGTGTAACATGCAGTATCTTTTAGTTACATATTGTTCATATGTACACTCAGTTATTAGCTATGGCATTCTTTTTTGGGGAACAAATGCACAAAATATGAACACAATTTTCAAACTCCAGAAAAGAGCCGTAAAAATAATAACCAAAAATACAAGTCGAGCTCATTGTAAAGATCTGTTCAGAACACTGGGGACTGCTCCATGTGAATACATTTACTAGTCAGTTGTACACATCAAAAATAACATTGGTAATTACTACACAAACAGCTCTGTCCATGACCATGCAATGACAGACTCAACTTACATTTACCAAGAAAAAATACACATAAAACTCAAAACAGCATTTTCTATCAAGGAATAAAACTACAATAAATTACCACACAAGAGATTAAAGAAATTGCAAAAACACACTTATTTAAAAAGGCAGCTAAAAAGTACCTGTTATGCAACACATTTTATACATTGAAGGATTACTTAGCTAACACAGAGTAGAGCTTGGATAAAAAATGTTATACAAATATTAATATTAATAATAATAATAATAATAATAATAATAATAATAAAGAAGAACTAAAAGAAAAATACAGACAAAGACTAACAAAAAGACTGAAAACAGAATTGACAGCAAGAAACAAGACAAAAGCTATATATACTTATGCTATACCAATATTGACCTACTCATTTGGAGTAGTGAAATGGAGTACCACAGACCTAGAAGCACTCAATACACTTACACGATCACAATGCCACAAATATAGAATACATCACATACATTCAGCAACAGAAAGATTCACATTAAGCAGAAAGGAAGGAGGAAAGGGATTTATCGACATAAAAAACCTACATTATGGACAGGTAGACAATTTAAGAAAATTCTGTATAGAACGAGCAGAAACTAGCAAAATACACAAAGCAACCACTCATATAAATACATCGGCTGGATCACTACAATTTCATAACCACCACACCTCGATCAAGACGCATCCAACACATGGCTAAGAAAAGGCAATATATACAGTGAGATGGAAGGATTCATGATTGAAATACAGGATCACACAAACACCAGATATTACAGCAAGCATATTATTAAAGATCCCAATACCACAACAGATAAATGCCAACTTTGCAAACAACAAATAGAAACAGTAGATCACATCACAAGCGGATGTACAATACTAGCAAATACAGAATACCCCAGAAGAATGTAGCAAAAATAATAGATCAACAGCTTGCCTTACAACATAAACTTATAAAACAACACGTTCCCATATACAAGTATTCACCACAAAATGTACTGGAGAATGATGAATACAAATTATACTGGAACAGAACCATTATAACAGATAAAACAACACCACATAACAAACCTGACATCATTCTCACCAATAAAAAGAAGAAATTAACAACTAATCGAAATATCCATACCCAATACAACAAATATACAAAAGAAAACAGGGGAAAAAATTGAAAAATACATCCAACTGGCTGAGGAAGTCAAGGACATGTGGCATCAGGATGAAGTTGACATTATACCAATTATTCTATCAACTACAGGAGTCATACCACACAATATCCACCAGTACATCAATGCAATACAGCTACATCCAAACTTATATATACAACTACAGAAATCCATAATTATTGCTACATGTTCAATTACCCGAAAGTTCCTAAATGCAATATAACATATACCGTACAGTTAAAAGGAAGTCACACTCGATCAAGGTCCGCGTCACTTTCCATTTTTGACCAGACATAACGTCTGAGAAAAGAAAGATAATAATAATAATGATTATAAAATATCCAACATTCTACATAACACCTTCCACTTTATACGTTTTTCCCCTTCTTTTTTCCTTTCTAGAAATATTTTTTCCTTCTTTTTTTCCTTTCTAGAAATACTTACCCCCAAGCTCTGCATGGCACAATACTAAAACCTCTTCATCTTTCTGAGCTCAACATCTCACTCATTATGGAGGGATGCTGACTCAGTTTTTCAGGATAGCAAATGGGAAGTTGCAGAACAGAAAATGGCCCAGAGATCACCAGATTTAATACTTATTTGTAAAAAAAAGTATTGTATACCAGGAGTAAATGTAATGATTGTCTCTAACTAGAAGTTGGTAAATATATGTGTATACGAATTACTACTAACTCCGTCTACAGGCCGCAAGCGACCCATCGGGACCATCCGACCGCCGTATCATCCTCAGGTGAGGATGCGGATAGGAGGGGCATGGGGTCAGCACACCGCTCTCCCGGTCGTTATGACGGTTTTCTTTGACCGGAGCCGCTACTATTCGGTCGAGTAGCTCCTCAATTGGCATCACGAGGCTGAGTGCACCCCGAAAAATGGCAACAGCACGTGGCGGCGGGATGGTGACCCATCCAAGCGCCAGCCACGCCCGACAGCGCTTAACTTCGGTGATCTCACGGGAACCGGTGTATCCACTGAGGCAAGGCCGTTGCCGTGTATACGAATTAGCTTATTTTAAATTGATCTAAATTTGTAAATACTTTGACATGTCCTATATCCTAGTAAAAAGATATCTACAGATAAATAAAGCTGCTGCTGCTGCTACTACTACTACTACTACTACTACTACTACTACTAGTACATGTTTTGGCACCTTTGGATGCCTATAGGCTGGCAACCGGTGATGATGTAAACCTGTGAGTGATCTCATTTTAAAGCTGTTGAATGGGGCTTTAATATGATATGCCACAAGATAGGGATTACAATTTTTTTTTAATTGTAAATTTTAAAATCTAAATTTCTCAAAAGTGGCAATTTTAAAAATTCCAAAAAATTATTAATTACAGTTTTTAAGGTCTTAATACATATAGCAAAATTCTATCATGGGTTCGGGACATATAGGACTTCAGAAATACATGTTTTGTGAAAAATACCAGTATTAGTATCATTTCAGAAAATTTTGAATAGTTCATTGAATGAAACAAGCAACACATTACAACGAAACAAGCAGTAGCAATTACTTTTACATTTTTTAATGGAAAAAGGTCACATACACACACAAGTGTAACATCAAAAATCCAATATTATGAGTAAAGTTAAGGGTTAACAAATTAATTCATTGAGACTTCAATCATTGGAAGATACCCACACATTTGTTCTCTTCACTGTATGGTAAACTGTATGTTCGGACAGTCTGTGTGACGGGGTTCACTTTGCATATCACATCTGCAAAAGGGATCCACGGTGTATCATGTGGTATGGGATATATAAATGTGGGTGATGGACCTGAGGGATGGAGGAATGTAACTTGCATTTTACTACAATCTTCATCTTTATCCAGAACATAACTCAACCACCAAATGTCACCACAGATTGATGTTACATACCCACTAATATCTGCTGTATGTCCTTTACAATAGGAAATATGCTTGAAACAACTGCAGAAGAAAATAATTTCACATTTACTTTGGTTCCACATTTGAGAGGTGTGAAGGCATGAAATTTCTGGGTGTGTGATATAGTTCCGGCGGTATTGTGCCAGTTGGCCAGTTCTTCAGTTTTAATGTATTCTTCAAGGGTCACAAATACAAAGTCTGTGTCAGATATGTTCTGATGTGACCATTCATACAGTTGCCTTGCATCCATAATTCGGTCCTTATACGGTCTTTGTAGGCTTGCTCTGGCTGCTAGTCTTTTTACTTTGGCCCACAGCCTATCGCATGGTCCTTTGCCATGTGCTGTTGTTGAAAAATGCCATTCAGCCTCAGCTCCAAAATCTTGCTTATGATTACACAAGTTAATAAAGTTTTATTTTTATTTTTGTATAGATAGACAGCTGTATTGTTGTGGTTGAGGCAATCTGATATTATTACAAAATTTAAATGTTTGGCTTCTTTCTCTTTAAAATACACCACAACAGGGTGAATGGTTGCCTGACTATTTGACCAATGACAGGATTGTGCCTAATCTTGAAAAATGATTGAATAATTCTAAGAAAAGTCACAAATGAAAGCCACTTCACATTCCAGAATATTTTCCTCGGTATGTCTCAGAAATGCACTTTGTTCCTTTGCTGTGAAGTTGTGATGAAGTAGGACAGGAAGTTTTTCACAAAATACATCAACAAATTCACTTACTGGTTTTTGAATTGTTTCCAAGTTACATCGCTCCACATAGCTCCACTGTCTGTATGTGACAGTCTCAATTGCATTGTCTTTATATGCTTCTTCCAAAAGTTCTCTAATCCTTTTGGTACCTGGACATGAAACAATTTGAAAAGAAGCAGTCAGTTGATGGTGGGCTGCAAACCATCATTTGCAGGCAGTCCTTGTATGTTTTAATTCTACCATCCATCACTGAACTCATTCTTGCATTTTCAAACATAAGCTTCACATTCTGTTGAGTGGTGCACACACAGACTGAGTGTTCCACTCTGGCCCGCTTGCACACATTTTTTAGGCGTAAGTTCTGCAAACTTAGAAAATCTCACCATTACAGCTGGGAATTTTTCTTTGAAAACTATGTATATAGTGTATGCTTCTTTTAAATTAAATTATTAAGCATCAACTTTTTTGAAACATATTCTTTACACCTGTGCTGCTGTCTTCTTTCACTGTTATAAAGTCCTTCATCCCTGGTATCACTCTACTCATTTCATAACTTGTAAAAAATCCTTTAACAATATGAATGGTATGATTTGATAGACCTTTTCCTGATTTCAGATCAGGACCAGACAAGGCGCCCATTTTTTCTACGTCTTGATTTATTGAACTAAGTAGTTAGAGGCCGAAAATTCCTGCATTACTTTTCCTCACACTCCAGCTGTCAGGCATAAGAGTCAGCAGTTGAAGCTGCTTCTTCCTACTAGTGAAGCTGTTGTACACCTACTTTACACGCGTTAAGAACTCATCTTGTGAACCATCATTCTCATCATTGCTAGATGCATTCACTAACAGGTTTCTCTTGCCAGGCACATTGATTCTGTTGGCCTTCTCAGTAGAGTAAATTTTGGATTGCATCCTCTTTTTGTCTCTAAAAGAGAGCTGTTAGAGCTTCACATTCATTTGAAAATGGCATATCAATAGCTTCTTCAATTTCAGTATCAGACTGGCTTTCTTCATGTATGTTGCTAGTTCCAGTGGAATTTTCTCTATGTTTTTCATTTTTCAACTTCATCAGCTGCTTCCTACAATGGTCACAGACCTTGGATGACTCAGGTGTTCCTGGAATCAAGTCAAACATCCATGAAGTAACAAGGAAAAGTATAGTGGCCAAGAAATGGGTTGTGTTCTAAACATACAATAACACAGGAAACATCAAATGAACTTCATACAAGCAACTCTGATGCTACACTGGCTATAAATGTGGTCTTGTCTGCTTGACCAATCAGCTTCCACCTTGTGAAAGGGGATTTGCCATTGCCATGAGGGAAATCCCTTTTTATCTGAGTAAAAGGGGATTTCCCTCTATTTGTAGGCCAATCAGCTCCAGTTTTCTTTTAAAGAGAAGTTTCCAAACATGGTACACTATAAAGTAATCACTGTGTTTTATTAATTTAATGGTGTCCTGCACACTGCATAGCAAAATTAGTAATTCTAAAAATAAAATTTTACTAATTTGGTACTTTTTTTACAAAACGTGTATATCTGAAGCCATGCATATCCTGATCCCATTGAGATCCCATGACAGGATTTTGCTATATGTATTAAGACATTACGAACTATATTTGATAATTTTTGAAATTTTTAAAATCACCACTTTTAGAGAAATTTAAATTTTATAATTTTCAATTTTAAAAAAAATTGTAACGCCTATCTTGTGGTATATATCATATTAAAGCCCCATTCAACAGCTTTAAAATGAGACCACTTCCAGGTTTATATCCTCACTGGTTGCCAGCCTATGGGCATCTAAAGGTGACAAAATATGAAATATTTTTAAAAAAATTAATCTTTAAAAATTAATAACTTCAAAAATAATTGTTCTGCATAACTGAAATTTGGTATTTTTTCATAAGTCTATGATATATTGCTGCATACCAAAAATTATCAAAATCTGAGACATCAATTCTGAAAATCTCCCAAAATTGTGTTGATTTGACATGGCATGACCTGTGACTGGTTTCAGTGTAAAGGGTGGGCAACTCAACTTTCAGCAACTACCACTTTCTGCTGTCAAATGTACATAGTGAACAATGAAGTATGCAATATAGTGGGTACCAGTTTGAGATTTTGAAGTGAAGATATAGTACAGTAAGTGCCACCTATTAATTTCAGACTTATTAACCACAAAACGGAAAATTCAGGCTTGAATGTAACAATCTTATGAAAAGGATAATTAATTGCTACTCATGATAGAGTGAAGATGCTGAGTCGCAGATAGGCAGAATGAAAAGACTGTCAGAAAGTGAGCTTTTGGCGAGCAAGGTCTTTGTCGAAAAAAAGCCCCCCCCCCCCCCACACACACACACACACACACACACACACACACACACACACACACACACACACACACACACACAGAGAGAGAGAGAGAGAGAGAGAGAGAGAGAGAGAGAGAGAGACGACCACAGTTTCCTCTGGCAGCTGAAGCCAGACTGTGAGCAGCAGTGCATGGTGGGAGAGGCAACTGGGTGGTGGGATGAGGTGGAGGCTGGGGTGGGAAAGGGGTGGGATAGCAGGGTAGGGGTGGAGAACAGCGAAGTGCTGCTTGTGGGAGTGCGCAGGGATGAAGTGGAGGGAGGGCATGCAACTAGGTGCAGTCAGGAGGTTAGATGGAGGGCAGGGGAGAGTGCGGGTGATGGAAAAGGAGAGGAGTAAAGAGACTGGGAGCATTGGGGGAATAGAGGGCTGTGTAGTGCTGGAATGGGGACAGGGAAGGGGCTAGGTGGGTAAGGTCAATGACTAACGAAGATTTACACCAGGAGAGTTACAGGAACATAGGATATATTACAGGACAGTTCCCATCTGTGCAATTCAGAAACATGTTGGGTGGTGCGCTCAGCAACAGGGTGAACAAGCTGTTTCTTGGCCACTTTCCCGTCGGTGGCCATTTGTGCAGGCAGGCAGCTTGTTGGTTGTCATGTCCACATAAAATGCAGCACAGCGGTTGCAGCTTAGCTTGTAGATCACATGACTGGTTTCACAGGTAGCCATGCCTTTGATGGGATAGGTGATGCTTGTGACAAGACTGGAGTAGGTGGTGGTGTATGCGACAGGTCTTGCATCTCTGTCTATCACAGGGACATAAGCCATGAAGCAAAGAGTTGGGAGCAGGAGTTGTGTAGGGATGGACAAGGATATTGTGTAGGTTCGGTGGGTGGCAGAATACCACTGTGGGAGGGGTGGGAAGGATAGTGAATAGGACATTTTTCATTTCAGCACACAACACGAGGTAATCTACACCCTGGTGTATGTAACTCTGGATGGTACTGAGTGGCCAGACGGTGGGACTTTGGGAGGTGGTGGGTGACTGGAAAGGTAAGGCACAAGATACCTGTTTTTGTACTAGGGTGGGAGGGTAATTACGGTCTGTGAAGGCCTCGGTGAGAGATTCAATATATTTTGAGAGGGACTACTCGTCACTACACAACCCCATGCTCTAAACCCCTTGCCTCATGGCTCATATCCCCGTAACAGACCCAGATGCAAGACCTGTCCCATATGTCCTCACACTAGCACCTACTCCAGTCCAGTCACAATCCTCATCTACCCCATCAAAGGTAGGACTACCTGTGAAACCAGACATGCGATCTACAAGCCAAGCTGCAACCATTGTGCAAAAGGCCACCAACGAACTGTGGCCAAGAAACAGCTGGACCACCCTGCTGCTGGGCACGCCGTGCAACATGACACTCTTATTTCAATGAATACTTCACAAACTGTGTCATCTGGATCCTTCCCACCAACAACAGCTTTTCTGAATTGTGCAGATGGAAAGTCTCCCTGCAGTATATCCTATGTTCCCATAACACTTCTGGCCTCAATCTCAGTTAGCCATTGTCCTTATCCATCCAGCCCCTTCCCTGCTCCCATTCTAGCACTGCACAGCTCTCTATTCCACCAACACATCCAGTCTTTTTACTTCTCTCCTTTTCTGCTACCCCCACTAGTTGCACGCCCTCTCTCCACTTCATTCCTACATGCTACCACAAGCAGCACTTTTCTGTCCTCCAATCCTACCCTGCTATCCCTCCCCATCTGCACCCCAGCCTCCTCATCCCCACCACCCAGTTGCCTCTCCCATCACACACTGCGGCTCGCAGTCTGGCTTCAGCTGCCAGATGAGACTGTAGTCGCGCGCGCGCGCGAGAGAGAGAGAGAGAGAGAGAGAGAGAGAGAGAGAGAGAGAGAGAGAGAGAGAGAGAGAGAGAGAGTTGTATTCGTGTGTGTGTGTGTGTGTGTGTGTGTGTGTGTGGCGGGGGGGGGGGGGGGAGGGGGCTATCCATTTTCAACGAAGGCCTTGTTGGCCAAAAGCTCACTTTCTGACAGTCTTTTTGTTCTGCCTATCTGTGACTCAGCATCTCCGCTCTTTGGTTAGTAGCAACTATCCTTTTCATATTATTACCTTCATTTTGTAGAATGTATGGACTGGTGATGTACCAAGCATTGGCAAATGCGAGTGTTATTGCACAATGAGCTTAACAGCTCATGAAGCCAAGTAGCTGACAAAAATAATATACAGAAGAATGGAAAAGAAAATTGAGGAGCTGTTGGATGATAATTTGGCTTTAGGAAAGGTAAAGGCACCAGAGAAGCACTTTTGATGCTGTGTTGATAAGGAATGAAGACTGAAGAAAAGTCAAGGCACATTCACAGGATATGGCGACTCTGAAAAGCTTTCAACTGTGTAAATTGGAGCAATATGTTCAAAATTCTGAGAAAAATAGGGGTAAATTACAGCAAAAGAAAGGTAATATACAATATGTTCATGACCCAACAGGGAACAATAACACTGGAAGACCAAGAACGAAGTGCTCACATTAAAAAAGATGTAAGACAGTGATGTAGTCTTCTACTCCCATACATTGAAGAAGTAATGGTGGAAATAAAAGAAAGGTTCCAGGGTGGGTTTACAATTCAAGATGAAAGGTATCAGTGATAAGATTTGCTGATGACATTGATATCCTCAGTGAGAGTGAAGCAGAGTTATAGGATTTTTTGAATGAACAGTATAATGGGCACAAAATATGGACAGAGTAAATCGAAGAAAGATGGAAGTAATGAGAAGCAGCAGAAATGAGAAAAGCGAGAAACTTATCATCAGAATTGGGGATCACAAACCAGATAAACTTAGGGAATTCTGGTACCTAGACAATAAAATAAGCCATGACAGATGGAGCAAGGAGGATGTAAAAAGCAGACTAGTTCTTGAGGCAAAACAAGCACTGTATGATTGTAAGAGGTACAGAAGCGTGCGAGTGTGCTGGGGCTTACCCCCATTCACTACTACCAGCGCCACGTCATCAGAACATATCTCTGCTCAACAGTCAAAGAATTGCACCATAATCTAAGGGAGAAATTGAAAAATTAAAATAACTTTCCAAACTTTGTCAGTGTATTCTTCAGTATGTTAATGTTAACATCATAAGGACTCAGAATGATCAAATGAATATATTAGGCATAATATATGATCTAAAGAAAAAAATAAGTGGCACCAAATAATAAGCCTAAGAGGCCGAAAACTTGTCAGCATATGCAAATGTATGTCACAATTGAAACTTACAAGTCTCAACTGGATCAGAGCAATATTTTGGTCAAATTAGTGTTTTTATGGAAAACTGAAGGTGCTAAATATTAGACTCGGAAAGACGAATTCTTCATATGTAACCTCAGTTACATGTAAAAAAACACCCTTATATGTGTGACTACAATAAGGTACCTCTACTAGTTTTCAAATTTTTACTGAAAACCGAATTGGAACAAAAACATTCTTATTCATAATAGATTAAGTATCGTTTGTATTTGTAATAGAAAGTTCTAATTATAGCACTTCATTATATTCATACTATAATAAAGCTGTACGAAGATTCAAGAATGTACTGTAAATAACTATTAATACAAGGAATCTTAAAGAGGCAGTTCAAAGGTCATGTTCTACTATCAGTTCCATACTAAAATTTTAGCCAGCAAAGTTTAAACACAGTAGAGCAAAAACTTTTTCAGTAACTAAAGAAAAAAATAACTGTCTTTATATAAGAAAATTAAGAAGATTGTAAATTGTTAAACAACAGCACTATTAATTAATACATGTCCAAGAAAGGGCCATTTAGATGCTGCTACCAGTGCCTAGGTCGGTAGATAGCACACATTCCTTTTGGATATCTGCTGTGCATAAATACAGCCAGCGATGCAGTTAGAAGAGAGACTTTGCACCAAGATACCAGTCTGTCCATGTCAATCAAACGCCCGTGTGTGCTGTGCTTCAGATGACATCAGAGCCATGCAGCTATCAAAAGTGTTATTGGTAAAATTAGGAAGTGAACTCATGAGGACCGTACACTGTTGTGGGTCACTAAGATTTCACGGACGTAACTGTTTGTGTGTTGCCCGTCATGTTGACAAAACCAAAAGGCAAGAGGAGAGATCATTTCTACTTTTCAGACAAGTAATTAACTTTTGGTTAGAAGTCAGGGCAATAGACCATTTAACTTGGAACTTACTGCAGGGGTCATCTCTGAGCTGTTAATATTGCTGTTTCTGATAGGGATATCATTATATTTTGTGCATGTCAACCTTTAAAGAATGTATCAATCACTTAAAACTCAGAACTTTTAATTACAGTCGCAATTCCTGATCCAACTGGGTAAACAGCAAGTAGGATTTTTTTTTCTTTCAATGAGTTCAAAGAGTTATGTGGACTGGCAGACTTCAATATGTTCTCCACCACTTACTCACTGACTGCAATTATCATTTTCAGGCTTTTGTAAATGGCGAAGGTAGATTTAAAGCATGCAGACATAATTTAAGTGTGTTTTCATGGTGACATAACAAAGGTAACGACCATTTTGATTATTTACCTGCTGTCCGCCACACTGGCAAAAAGGGCATTCCTGACAAAGAGAAGTCTGCTAGTAACAAATAGGCTATAGTTTTTGAGGAATAAATGTCTGAGAATGTACGTTTGGAGCACTGGACTGTATGGTTGTGAAACAAAGACTGTGGGAAAACTGAAGCAGAAGAGAATCTAAGCATTTGAGCTGTGGTGCTACAAAAAAATTTTGTAAGTTAGGTGGACTGGGTAAGGAATGAGAAAGTTCTCAGCAGAATTGGCGAGGAAAGGAACATACGGAATACTTGGACAAGGAGGGACAGGATGATTGGACATCTGTTAAGACATCAGGCAGTAACTTGCATAGTATGAGAGAGAGCAGCACATGGTAAAAACTGTAGAGGAAGACAGACTGGAACACATCCAGCCAATAATTGAGGACATAGGTTGCAACTGCTACTCTGAGATGAAGAGGCCTTTTAATATATATATATATATATATATATATATATATATATATATATATATATATATATATATATCTCAACCTATGTCCTCAATTATTGGCTGGATGTGTTCCAGTCTGTCTTATATATATATATGATGAGGTGGAAATCACTTGCTGCCAAGTGTAGGCTGTAGGACAGGTAGGTGTTGAAACATGTACAATTTCAACTGATTCAACAGTTATTCTTGGTACGTTGCACTTCTTGGCAAATAATGTGTCAATTCAAATTGTTCACTTTGTAAGACTGCCAATGTAGCTCGGACTTTGCTACAAGTAATTTTTCACTATTTAATGCATCCAAAGTGCCTTGGGTTCCAACACTGACAAAAAATTTCAAGATGTTATCACTGGCTAACTGAGATCTAACATGCAGAAACTTCGAAAGGCTTTATCAACTAGTAGAGATAATCTTTAAGCCCAAAGGATTTGCATATAGTAGTACAAAGAAGTGTAATCAACATCTTTCTAATAAATTTTCTTTTCCCCTTCTACCAGTATTTTACTTACATACCACTAGGCCCTACTACTCACACAGCCCATGTAAAAAAAAGAAAAAGGTCCCATATACACCAGGCATCATAGGTACTATTTCGTCTACTAGCAAATATAAATAAACCACGAGAACTTTCAGTAATGAAGTAGATCTGACATACGCTATTACAATTGCGTTAAGTATAGGCACTACTCTACGTTACGCACTACTCTACGAGAACATACCACTTCAAAGGTAAGAAAGTATCATACAAAATTGTGTGAAACCACTGACGTGCATATTCTTGAAACAAAAGAAATATCTTTACTAATGCTTTCAGTATCGATAACGATTTGAGATAATATTGCTGTTACACTATCAAATATCACATAGTCTAATGTTAATTTCTCTACGGTATAGGGTCTTGCATTGAAAATACTATAGTTCTCAACAAAATTAACTGATATCTCATTAAACTAATGTAAGCTGACCTGCTTCATGTCTGACCATGGGCTCCTGATTACGGTCTCTCAAAATATCTATCAGAATAGGATTTGCGATGGGATCCTGCATCTGCCCAAGGCAGTATGCCAGTTCATGTTTCAGTAACGCCGAAGGATCATTAAAACATTGCTTAATACATTCAACAGCAACAGGTCCGCCTATGTTTTTCAATGTGAATAATGCTCTAAATCTTTCTTTCAGCGGCCTTTCCTGGTCGTTCAACACTGATCCAATAGCTCGTATTCTCTCTTCAGGAATCAGACTCAAACTCATCTTGCTGCAATATTATAACGAACTTAATTCACAACATACACAGTTACACACTTCGTTTCAACGCCACAACACCAGTCACCAAGACATGTGACAATCACAACCAACGCATATCGCTGTAAGCTGTTTGGCTGTCACATGTTTTGTTTTTATAATTTTTCCCTCTAATTTCCCTTTAACACAAAGTAAACTATTCCTGCATATTTTCTACTTATTTGACTAATTTGCTACTTCTATTTGGAATGGTTTTCTATTCATTTTCAAGCTGTGTCACTGCCGCCTATATTACGGGCAGCCGCGACTTCGTTCACTGTCATGTGTAAACCTCGAGTGTAGCGTGGTACAGAGCCTCTAAAAGTTCGTGTGTTTACAAACACTAGACAACTACGACGGCAGCAGCGTAGCACTATATTTTTGTTGTGAACAATGTTAGTGATGTATAGATATCTTATTGGTCTATAAGAGAAAACCATCTCTTCTTCGTAGTGTAACAGAAGTGTTCGAAATATTTCGTCCTTCTGAGACATGGCAAGTAGCAGATTAGAAAAAGTTGGAACTATATATTCAAGGTAAATTTTAGTAGTTTTGCTACTACCTCACATCGTGTGGGCTTAAGTTGCATATGATGACGATAGTGTAATTCACAGGTAGAAACAATGTCCGTGTTTCTCGTTCGCAGGGTTACCGGTCTTCTGAAGTCTGGTGCCATGAAGAATGAAGATAGACCAATTTGGTACGATGTGTACAAATCCTTTCCACCGAAGTACGAGCCAACCTTCTCCAGACCTGCTCCAAATGTACCCATAAGGAATATCTTTTACCCCGAGGATAATTTACGAGCGTAAGAATTTCAATTAACTCAAAATACTCTGCGCTCTGGGCATGCTTCGGCGATCTCAGTGAGCACTGCAAAATGGTAGAATGTTATATACCACGGCAGATCTTGGCGCTATCGTGTGAATCGAAAGATGTTAGAAAACTACATAAAAAATGGCCTCAAGGTGTGCTAATGACATGCTGATTTGGTGCGTGGCTGTAAATGTGGAACAGATGTTTGTGGACAAACTCTGGGGAAATGATCGTATGGCATTTATTGACCGAGATATCCCCTTCAGTGTTCGGCCGCCGTATTGCAAGTCTTTTTAGTTGACGCCACTTCGGCGACTTGTGTGTCAATGATGGTCAAAATGATGATGAAGTATACACAACACCCAGTCCTCTGCAGCAGCTGCATGTCGCTTGCTTTCCAGTGTGCTGATGCTGCCCGCTTGAAATCTTTATTGGGATGATTTACTGATCTCGTAAAGTAGTCTGGGGTCTCGGTTATGTTGTAAGAGGACAGTTCGGCTGTGAGTTGAAGAAGCCAATGTATGTGAAGACGACATAAATACTATAGTAACAAATTCCTCTGTAGAGTGCCCAGAGGTGTACATTTGCTTCATACATAACGCAATTTCGTTAAATTTAAAGTAGCATGACAAAAGTTTTGAAAAATCTTAATTATTTCTATATTCGATGTGTTTTTTCAAGATTCGCTGGAAATTTGAAATCAGTGGAAAGTTTCAAAAATGGGTCATCTCCAACAGAGACCACCTTCTCCAATCAGCCTTCATTGGTGTTTAATGTTAAAACACTTTTGGAAGTGTAACTATTTTGGCATCCTGCTGGAATAATTTCCTTGGTGTCCCAGCTCTCCCTGTCATTTTGTTGTTCCTGCCCCCCCCCCTCTTCCCCTTCCCACACTCCGTACACCAGAAAGAGTGAGAAATAGAGATAAGAGTAACAGAAAAAAAAATTGCAAATTTAGGATCTCAAGAAATAACAACAATAATATAAATGTGTTGTGTTGTAGTTTTCAGACCTGAGACAGTTTTGATTCATTTATTCATGTTAGTCCAACCTAAACAAGTTCCTTCATCTCTGTTCACCAACTGCAACCCATTGTCATTTCACACCTACTTAATTTATTCAACCTTGGCCTTTCTCTGCAATTTTTACTTTTGGGTCATTCCATGTCAAGGTGACCAGAGGTCCCCACTCGACCATCTCCAAATCTAATGAAATTTTTGTGGGAAGGTT
Organism: Schistocerca nitens; assembly: GCF_023898315.1. NCBI lineage: Eukaryota > Metazoa > Arthropoda > Insecta > Orthoptera > Acrididae > Schistocerca > Schistocerca nitens. Next base: position 707,663,486 of record NC_064614.1, on the reverse strand, counting down.
CTATATGGTCTTTGATGGTTATATACCAAATTTCAGTTCAGTGGTTGAATTCTTAGGAGCTTTTAAAGAGAGGCTATTCATCTTCGCATCATGTACAAAGCCACAAATATGCTAAGTTTGGTAGGCTTTTTTAAAATTTCTAGCAAACATTTGGTCATGTACATTAATATACACAGACAACTTTCTATGCTGAAGCACACCGTGACAAAAATGTGAAATTTAGCCACTCCTGAACATAGATACAAGCCTCTAAAGTGGCTAAAAAAATTGTCGCACTATTTTAAGAGATTATATAATGGTAAGACAGAGATTTAGGAACCAGGTTTTAAATTGTAAGACATTTCCAGGAGCAGATGTGGACTTGACCACAATCTATTGGTTATGAACTGTAGATTAAAACTGAAGAAACTACAAAAAGGTGGGAATTTAAGGAGATGGGACCTGGATAAACTGACTAAACCAAAGGTTGTACAGAGTTTCAGGGAGAGCATAAGGGAACAATTGACAGGAATAGGGCAAAGAAATACAGTAGAAGAAGAATGGGTAGCTTTGAGGGATGAAGTAGTGAAGGCAGCAGAGGATCAAGTAGGTAAAAAGACGAGGGCTAGTAGAAATCCGTGGGTAACAGAAGAAATATTGAATTTAATTGATGAAAGGAGAAAGTATAAAAACGCAGTAAATGAACCAGGCAAAAAGGAATACAAACGTCTCAAAAATGAGATTGACAGGAAGTGCAAAATGGCTAAGCAGGGATGGCTAGAGGACAAATGTAAGGATGTAGAGGGTTATCTCACTAGGGGTAAGATAGATACTGCCTACAGGAAAATTAAAGAGACCTTTGGAGAAAAGAGAACCACTTGTATGAATATCAAGAGCTCAGATGGAAACCCAGTTCTAAGGAAAGAAGGGAAAGCAGAAAGGTGGAAGGAGTACATAGAGGGTCTATACAAGGGTGATGTACTTGAGGACAATATTATGGAAATTGAAGAGGATGTAGATGAAGTGGGAGACACGATACTGCATGAAGAGTTTGACAGAGCACTGGAGCACTGAAAGACCTGAGTCGAAACAAGGTCCCAGGAGTAGACAACATTCCATACCACCTGGTGAGCAAGATGTATGAGACAGGTGAAATACCCTCAGACTTCAAGAAGAATATAATAATTCCAATCCCAAAAAAACCAGGTGCTGACAGATGTGAAAATTACCGAACTATCAGTTTAATAAGTCACTGCTACAAAATACTAACACAAATTCTTTACAGACGAATGGAAAAACTGGTAGAAGCCGACCTCGGGGAAGATCAGTTTGGATTCCGCAGAAATGTTGGAACACATGAGGCAATACTGACCCTACGACTTATCTTAGAAGCTAGATTAAGGAAAGTCAAACCTACTTTTCTAGAATTTGTAGACTTAGAGAAAGCTTTTGACAATGTTGACTAGAATACTCTTTTTCAAATTCTGAAGGTGACAGGGGTAAAGTACAGGGAGCAAAAGGCTATTTACAATTTGTACAGAAACCAGATGGCAGTTATAAGAGTCAAGGGACATGAAAGTGAAGCAGTGGTTGGGAAGGGAGTGAGACAGGGTTGTAGCCTCTCCCTGATGCTATTCAATCTGTATATTGAGCAAGCAGTAAAGGAAACAAAAGAAAAGTTCGGAGTAGGTATTAAAATCCATGGAGAAGAAATAAAAACTTTGAGGTTCGCCGATAACATTGTAATTCTGTCAGAGACAGCAAAAGACTTGGAAGATAAGTTGAACGGAATGGACAGTTTCTTGAAAGGAGAGTATAAGATGAACATCAACAAAAGCAAAACGAGGATAATGGAATGTAGTCGAATTAAGTCGGGTGATGCTGCGGGAATTAGAACTATTTAATCAAAAATGGTGGGTACGAAAAGTTTCACATGAACAGGATGATGTCATCATCAGTTTTATGACCTCACATGGTTCTGCTCGTTCCTTGCACTGGCCAACTGCTAAAGACACCTGCTGGATTCCTGAGCAACATATTTTCATGACTTTAGAAGCACTATCATCATCATTAGGAAGACAATACAGTTTTCCTCAGTCTGTCATTGACAAAATTGTAGAAATATTTAACCAAAAATGGAGCTGACTCTTTAGTGTTTTTGTTTTGCAAATTAGCTTGTGTTCTATGTGGCATTTGTTAAATTAATGTTTGAAACTGATTTATATACTAAATAAAAAATTTATTAGAGGACTTATTGAGCAAAATAGCTCACTTTTTGATCTTCGGGAAGTGCTAAAATAATAACTTCTGAAATGTATTCTTACTAATCAGTATGTAAGCTCCAGAAATTAAACAATGTAGCTTTGAAAGCTTAAGCATGCTCTTTCCAGCTGTGGCAAGAAAAAATGGATTGAACAATACACAGTTGAGATATTGCCCCCCAAAAATACCCTACAATTTGCACTTAGAAAATTTTGGCCAAACTTGCAGATGCATACCTTCTCATCCAGGCACCCAATGTTAATTAAATTTGATACATATAAAGACTTCATAGGTAGGAATAATCCTCTGAAGTATTGGTGTAATTGGTCCCTATGAAAAGAAGCAGTGGTTGGTCAAACCTTGGCTCTTAAAATCGTTGTTGTTCTTGTTGTTGTTGTCTTCAGTCCTGAGACTGGTTTGATGCAGCTCTCCATACTACTCTATCCTGTGCAAGCCTCTTCCTCTCCCAGTACTTGCTGCAGCCTCATCCTTCTGAATCTGCTTTGTGTATTCATCTCTTGGTCTCCCTCTACGATTTTTACCCTCCATGCTGCCCTCCAGTACTAAATTTGTGATCTCTTGATGCCTCAGAACATGTCCTACCAACCGATCCCTTCTTCTAGTCAAGTTGTGCCACGAACTCCTCTTCTCCCCAATTCTTTTCAGTACCTCCTCATTAGTTATGTGATCTACCCATCTAATCTTCAGCATTCTTCTGTAACACCACATTTCGAAAGCTTATATTCTCTTCTTGTCCAAACTAGTTATCGTCCATGTTTCACTTCCAAACAAATACTTTCAGAAACGACTTCCTGACACTTAAATCAATACTCGATGTTAACAAATTTCTCTTCTTCAGAAACGCTTTCCTTGCCATTGCCAGTCTACATTTGATATCCTCTCTACTTTGACCATTGTCAGTTATTTTGCTCCCCAAATAGCAAAACTCCTTTACTACTTTTAGTGTCTCATTTCCTAATCTAATTCCCGCAGCATCACCCGACTTAATACGACTACATTCCATTATCCTCGTTTTGCTTTTGTTGATGTTCATCTTATACTCTACTTTCAAGACACTGTGCATTCCGTTCAATTGCTCTTTCAAGTCCTTTGCTGTCTCTGACAGAATTACAATGTCATCGGCGAACCTCAAAGTTTTTATTTCTTCTCCATGGATTTTAATACCTACTCCGAACTTTTCTTTTGTTTCCTTTACTGCTTGCTCAATATACAGATTGAATAGCATCGGGGAGAGGCTACAACCCTGTCTCACTCCCTTCCCAACTACTGCTTCCCTTTCATGTTCCTCGACTCTTATAACTGCCATCTGGTTTCTGTACAAACTGTAAATAGCCTTTCGCCCCCTGTATTTTACCCCTGCCACCTATAGAATTTGAAAGAGAGTATTCCAGTCATCATTGTCAAAAGTGTTCTCTAAGTGTACAAATGCTAGAAACGTGGGTTTGCCTTTCCTTAATCTAGCTTCTAAGATAAGTCGTAGGCTCAGTATTCCCTCACGTGTTCCAACATTTCTCTGGAATCCAAACTAATCTTCCCCGAGGTCGGCTTCTACCAGTTTTTCCATTCGTCTGTAAAGAATTCGCGTTAGTATTTTATAGCTGTGACTTATTAAACTGATAGTTCGGTAATTTTCACATCTGTCAACACCTGCTTTCTTTGGGATTGGAATTATTATATTCTTCTTGAAGTCTGAGGGAATTTCACCTGTCTCATACATCCTGCTCACCAGTTGGTAGAGTTTTGTCAGGACTGGTTCTCCCAAGGCTGTCAGTAGTTCTATTGGAATGTTGTCTACTCCCGGGGCCTTGTTTCAACTTAGGTCTTTCAGTGCTCTGTCAAACTCTTCACGCAGTATAATATCTCCCATTTCATTTTCATCTACCTCCTCTTCCATTTCCATAATATTGTCCTCAAGAACATCGCCCCTGTATAGACCCTCTATATACTCCTTCCACCTTTCTGCTTTCCCTTCTTTGCTTAGAACTGGGTTTCCATCTGAGCTCTTGATATTCATGCAAGTGGTTCTCTTTTCTCCAAAGGTCTCTTTAATTTTCCTGTAGGCAATATCTATCTTACCCCTAGTGAGATAAGCCTCTACATCCTTACATTTGTCCTCTAGCCATCCCTGCTTAGCCATTTTGCACTTCCTGTCGATCTCATTTTTGACATGTTTGTATTCCTTTTTACCTGCTTCACTTGCTGCACTTTTGTATTTTCTCCTTTCATCAATTAAATTCAGTATCTCTTTTGTTACCCAAGGATTTCTACTACCCCTCATCTTTTTACCTACTTTATCCTCTGCTGCCTTCACTATTTCATTCCTCAAAGCTACCCATTCTTCTTCTACTGTATTTCTTTCCCCCATTCCTGTCAATTGTTCCCTTATGATCTCCCTGAAACTCTGTACAACCTCTGGTTCTTTCAGTTTATCCAGGTCCCATCTCCTTAAATTCCCACCTTTTTGCAGTTTCTTCAATTTTAATCTACAGTTCATAACCAATAGATTGTGATCAGAGTCCACATCTGCCCCTGGAAATGTCTTACACTTTAAAATATGGTTTCTAAATCTCTGTCTTACCATTATATAATCTATCTGAAACCTTTTAGTATCTCCTGGGTTTTTCCATGTATACAACCTTCTTTCATGATTCTTGAACCAACTGTTAGCTATGCTTAAGTTATGCTCTGTGCAAAATTCTACCAGAAGTCTTCCTCTTTCATTTCTTAGCCCCAATTCATATTCACCTACTACATTTCCTTCTCTTCCTTTTCCTACTGTTGAATTCCAGTCACCCATGACTATTAAATTTTCATCTCCCTTCACTACCTGAATAATTTCTTTTATCTCATCATACATTTCATCAATTTCTTCATCATCTGCAGAGCTAGTTGGCATATAAACTCGTACTACTGTAGCAGACGTGGGCTTCGTGTCAATCTTGGCCACAATTATGCATTCACTATGCTGTTTGTAGTAGCTTACCCGCACTCCTATTTTTTTATTCATTATTAAACCTACTCCTGCATTACCCCTATTTGATTTTGTATTTATAACCCTGTATTCACCTGACCAAAAGTCTTGTTCCTCCTGCCACTGAACTTCACTAATTCCCACTATATCGAACTTTAACCTATCCATTTCCCTTTTTAAATTTTCTAACCTACCTGCCCGATTAAGGGATCTGACATTCCACACTCCGATTCGTAGAATGCCAGTTTTCTTTCTCCTGATAACAATGTCCTCTTGAGTAGTCCCCGCCCAGAGATCCGAATGGGGAACTATTTTACCTCGGGAATATTTTACCCAAGAGGACGCCATCATCATTTAATCACACAGTAAAGCTGCATGCCCTCGGGAAAAATTACGGCCTTTGTTTCCCCTTGCTTTCAGCCGTTCGCAGTACCAGCACAGCAAGGCCATTTTGGTTAGTGTTTCAGGGCCAGATCAGTCACTCATCCAGACTGTTGCCCCTGCAACTACTGAAAAGGCTGCTGCCCCTCTTCAGGAACCACACGTTTGTCTGGCCTCTCAACAGATACCCCTCCGTGTTGGTTGCACCTACGGTACGGCTATCTGTATCGTTGATGCACGCAAGCCTCCCCACCAACGGCAAGGTCCATGGTTCATGGGGGGGGGGGGGGGTTATTCTACATCTAAGATCAAATAGTAAAAATAATAAATAACTTTGTTGCTGTAGTTGGAATGTCAGTTGCTAATAGTAGCTTTGAATGTTTAAATACATACAGATACTGCAGATTTATAAATCAGTCAGTCTTCAATGCAATAACTATTCAGTAGATCATGAGCCCTGGCCACTATGGAAGTCTATAAATGTTACTCAACTGGCAAACACACAAAATGGAGTCAGTGCAAGAATGTTTGAACTTAAGTACACCTGCTGCTGGAGCTCCATAGATGGGATGCTTGCAACTCATTGGCAGTGGTGTAATCATTCATGGTAGTGCGCTTGTGCTGCCGTGCTTGCTGTAGGAAAGGTGGCAGCGTAACTGGCGTTGCTTGAATTTGGATATGCGGCCGACCGGATAGTGGCCGATACTGCCTCTCTCCCTGACTAACTTGGAGGTTGTGGGTGAAGACGTGTGCTGTGGATAGTGATGAGGCTGGGTATGTGTCTGGGGGCAGAGCAGACCGAACCGTATCCAGACACTGCAGCTTGCAAGCATCAGGGAAACTGCCTTGGAAAGCCAGGTGCATGATGCGTCCGACGACTTGGAGGGTGCTGCAGAGGGTGCCCGCAACTAGCTGATGGTGACAGCGTTGATATCCTTGGGAGAGTTGACCTGCAACGTTGGCAGCAATGGCAGTGCAGGTGGGCAGGCAGAGACTTCCATCACTGACTTGGCCATGGGTTGAGGCACCCGCTTGGTTAGCTACATAGGAGGATGCATTTGCATCAGACAGATGTGGCTGCATCACAGTGGCTGGACGTCAAGCTGTGAAGAAATCTAAAACAATTTGATCTACTGCAGCATCACTGAATTCGTGGAGCCGTAGCTGATTTTGATGGTGCTGGTGCATGCCTGCACTGCCACGAATAGTGTACTGTGCTCTGTCAGCTGATCTGAGAACAACGCTGGATCTCCATAATTGTGGCTTATTGTACACTCGATATTGAACTCTGATATTTGGGTGCAACTTCATGCTGAAGTCTGAAGCTGGATAAGAGCAAATGCAGCAAAGTTCTGTGTCATCTCCCATGCAAACATTCTGTCACAAAACTGTTGGGAGCTAGCAAAGTATGATATAAACTCGGCAATATCTTCACGTGAATGTGAAACTTGAAGTTTTGACATTTGTGTCGTCAACATTTGAACAAAAGTTTGGTCGTGCCATTAGACTGTGGCAAAAACATTGTTGTCCTGATATGCTGTATTCCATTGCACGTGTAAAATCGTGCAAATTCCTTGGAAGGAAAGCAAGGTCCATGGCCAGAAACAATTGTTTAGTGGGATAACTTAAAGGATATTTGCAGTTGGCATCGACAATAACTGACCAACATGTTTACCAAGAGGGGCCAGCAAAGTCTATATGGAGGCATCGCCATGCAGTATCAGAATGCGGCTAGGAGAGAAGTCCTGGCACAGAGCAGCCTGATTGTTGTCCACGCAAGCATGACAGTTTGCTGTCACGAGTTCTGTTTCCTTATCTAAACCAAGCCACGTACAATGTCGGTGCACCAGCTGCTTAGTGTGAACTGTTTCTGAATGAACTCTGTGTAGATGACTTAAAACTTGCTGTTGCAATGAGGTGTGGATTAACACTCTTGTCTGGTCATTGGGCATGAGAAGCAGAATCACATCATTTAGAAGAGATAAACTGTTGCAGTACACAAAGTATTTTCACACTAAGGAGTCTGGAATACATTTCTGAAAGCATGGCCAACCTTTGTGAATGTAACTTTCTAGCAATGGTAGTGATTGGTCATGCTCCGTGGCTTGCACTATCTGCTGTGAATCACCAGGAAAAGAATCCAGTGATTGCAAACCACTAGAATCAGTAAGTACAAAAGAAGATTCCAGTGCATCAAATGCTGAATCTGTGCTGACAGGTAAACGATACAGTGTTTCAGCGTATGTGTGTTGCACTGTTGGGCGATACAGAATTTCATACTGATAATTTGACAATAATAGCAAACAACAATGAAGCTTTTGTGCTGCATGGTTGGCAACTTGTTTCGATGGATGAAACCTTGCAGTCAAAGGCTTGTGGTCCGTGACCAGGAATAATTTTCTGTCAACACATAATGATGTAATTGGGTGACACCATATATTATAGCCAGGGCTTCCTTCTCCAGCTGACTAATTAATCTCAGCACTGTTCAAATTTCGAAGCAAATGTGATGGGGTGTTCTGTTTTGCCAATTTTATGGGATAAAACCACACCAACACCATGGGATGAGGCACCGACCACAAGCACAAGTGGTCTGATAAAGCAACGTTGACAAATTAGTGCATTTTTCAGTCTTTGAAAAGCTTAGTCATAGTATTTTGACCACTGGAACAGAACATTTTTACATCTGAAGTGGTTCAGAGGCATGGCAATTTGTGCTGCATTAGGAATGAACTGCAAGTAGTGAGTCAGTTTTCCAAGAATAGCTTGCAGTTCATGTAAATTCTTAGGAGATGGCAGTTGCTGAATTGCTTGCAAATGTTTCATCATAGGACGAGCATAATTGGCATCGATGGTATGCCCTAAGTATTCAATGATTGTGTTAAAAAAAGAACATTTCTGCAAGGTATGTTTGAGGCCCACAAACTTGAAAAAGACAGTCCAAATTTTTAAGGTATTGTTCCGCTGTTCATCCAGATGTCATCAAAATAATTAAAGCTAGAAGACATCTTGGATGTTACTTGTTAAAGGAATTTTTGGAACAACACAGGTACAGAAGCCTTTCAGGAAGATAGGCATTGATATTCAAACATGCCGACATCAATATTCACAATAAAAATATTCTTTATCTCTTCATCCAGTGGTAATTGAGGATAGGTTTCAGCAAGATCAATTTTTGAGAACTGTCTTCCCTCTAGGTGATCCAAAAATTTTGTCTACACATAGGAGCAGTAGGAATCAATGATTGTCTGTCGAACAAATGTTGATACATGTCACAGAGTTGTTGAATTGTGGCATGGGAAACTTTTGTGTCAGTGATATGCACATTGTCCTGCACATCCTATCAGAAGGAATAAAACACAGCCATGCTGAAAATATTTGGACTTGCCCGTGAGCAAACTACAGTGAAAGAGACTTCCTTAGTCATGTTTTTGTATTTTGCAGGTAAGCAGCGTGTTGCAAGCACTAAACACTATCGTTTTATATGTGGTGAGATGCAGACTTGATTTTTGCAAAGGTGGTTGGCCAAATTTCTTATGTGTGAGATGCAGACTTGATTTTTGAAAAGGTGGTTGGCCAAATTTCTTATGTGTTAATCAGTAGTTTTTTCATAGGTTAAGCAATGTGACAGAAGCTCCAGTAACTAGTTGAAAAGGCACTGACTGATTACAAATTTGCAGTTTAATCCACATCGTGTGATGTGTTTTCTGAATACAATTGTCCATTGTGTGTTTTGGAAAACTGTCCTCTGTTTTGCTTGCATCTCATTGGCAGTGGTGTAATCATTCATTGCAGTGCCCTCGTGTTGCGTTGGCGGCTGTAGATAACATGGTGGGCTAACTGGCAGCACACGCATTTGACTGTGCGGCCGACAAGATAGCAGCCGGTACTGCAGATACATAGTATGGAATCTTCAAAATTTAAACTGGTATAAACACATTTTGGAACTCCTAAAAAATCGTAGTCAGCCACATTTGCACTTAAAATCATTGCAAATTGTGGGAAGAGACAAATCAGTAAATTAAAATTTTTTGCATATTGTCATTCAACAATGTCATATGTAATGATGTTTAGGGTAATTCATCTTTAAGAAAGAAAGTCTTCATAGCTCAATAATGTGCTGTAAGAATAATATATGGTGATTATCCCCGATCATCTTGTAGACATCTGTTTAAGAAACATTGTGTGTTCAGCATGTAGCCATGTTTACCATTTAATTTATTATGTGACTGTAAAATTATTCATTCCACAACATTAAGATTTTGTGTGCAAAATGATCCATGGAACATGAAACTAATTAACTTTGATTATAAAAGTAACATATACTTTGTCCATTGCACAGGGAATGACTAAATACTGTTAATAACCGCAGAAATGTGATCAACTTGAAATCGGTATCAAGCATGCAAGACACATGTATCCTCTTGGAAAGCAACTTTGAGCCACTTACAAGTTAGTCAGATGGTTACGCTATTTTCTAGATACTTTGAAAAAGAATAGTACAAAAACATGGTGAGCCAACTTTTATCCGTCATGATAATTGTATTTATTCTAAGTCCATACATAAAATAACTTTATAAACATATACAGATAGTGATCAAAACACAGCTCCTCTCTTGTACACTAACTAATATCCTCATTGGAAAATGGACCTAAAAACACCACATTAATAAAACACTGTTGCTATGGGTTGTTAATATATTCAGTATTCTGTCATCTGGAGAAAATAAGTTACTTTTCTACAGGCAAGAAGCAAAAATTTGCAGTGAATGGTCCTGGCTGTAGAGGGAGTGCATAGGAAGTCCCAGAAAAGTTGTTTGGACACTGGGACAAGAGTTGCAATATAAAAATTCCATATATCTGATACCTGTATGTGTATTTGTCTGTGTATGCATTTTTCCATGTTCACTGTAATATGTACTTGCTTTTTCCCAGAAAAGCCAGTTGATTTGAAGAATTTTTGTCATTTTTGTTATTTTCTTTTTCTTGAGATTTCCCTTTTGATGGTATTTTGTCTCAAAATAAATTGACATCTTGATGTCATAGCTTAAATTCTTTTTTCAGACGGTTCCACAAGGAATATTCCAATTTCATGACAACAGTTAACATGGCTGATGAGAGCAGAAGTTCAATGACACAGAAGTTTCTGTCATTGTATAAAAAACTAGAAGAGGAAGGAAATACTGCTGAAGAGGATTTGTTTTTGTCAGCTGTTGAGTTGCTGGAAGCTGAGAGAGAAAGCAGAGTGAAACAAGAAGAGACGAATTTTGGAGAAGATCATGGAGAGAAAAAAAGTGATTTGGTTTCATCATTCAAAGCAGCTCAAAGAGAAATGGATAGAAGTGGCAGTGAAAAATTAAAACTTTCTGAAATTTTGAAAGAATAGTGTTTATTGCCATGTAATGTACAGACCTGTTGTAAAAATGAATAGAATCAAATGTAGTGTTAAGATGTTTTATTGGTATTATTGCTTGAAAACTCTGACTCATTGAAATATGCCCGTTATGTTGAATGAACATTACAATGAACAATATTCACATGGAACAGTAATGAAGACTGGCTGTATTTACTTGTGAAGCTCCTTGGGGTTGATTGATGGACACTTTGTGAAGGATTTGTTTACACATGTTTATTAGCAAACAACCACCATGAAGGAACCATCAGAATATTTTAAATTCTGCTGCAATCCTTTACAAATAATGAGGATGTTATAAGTCATCAATATCAGTGGTTCTCATTGCAGTTTTATTTATTATTGTGTCTTGTAAAATCCAGTTCCAAACTTTAACCTGACACTTGCAAACAAAAATATGGGCTTTGGATGTGATCATTTCAAATTTTTTTGCGAAGAGGGGTGGGTTATAGTTTTATCATTTGTAATTGTTCCCCATTTGGGATTGTTTGCATGGGAACTTACTATTCCCATGCATGTTGGTAATATTGAATTGTGTTTGAGTTGGACTATCTCTGTTTGGATGCTTTAGTTACATCTGGTTTAAGGCCAAAACCCTTGTGTGTGGCTAGTAAATTCACACACCTTGTGCTTTCAGTCAAGCATCTTTTACATAAGTGATTTCTAAAAAGTAAATAATTTGGAAGTAGAGGAGTTGATTCACCAAACAGTAAAAGTGTTGGGCCGTTGACAGGCACACGCAAAAGAGTGAAAACTTGCTAGCTACGGAAAAATTATTTCGCAAGGTAAATTACACACAAACACACTGCATCATCCCTGTATGTATCTGTATAGTCTCAGATTTGAGTTCCTTGATTTCCCATTGTTTTAACTTTTTGCACTTGAAATTTCTTGCATATCATTGTAGCGGAGCAGGTTGGCTGATGCTGCAGACTTGTTTAATGCTGGAATTGAACTACTTGAAGATGTGGAAATTTTATCAGTAAATACAAAGAGCTTCTTCTGGAATGATTTCTGTATATTGTTCTGTAAAATACAACTTCTTCCATTCAGAACTTTAGAACCCAGGAAACAACACAGTGAAGGTGACATAAAAATGTAACATGAATAATATTGTGTCTTCTTGTGTTCTTGTCCTGATCTCACACAGTGTTGTTATGCTGCACCCATTTTCTATGAGATTACATTTTACTCCAACATGAGATGACAATGCCATGCAGATACTTCATCTAATGGAGATACTGCAGTCTCAGCCCTCTGTATACTCATTACTTGCAAAAACAGATAACAAAACCCTTCACTTTCACATTCGTAATTAATAAATTGCTATATTGCTTAAAGGTCTTGACGAATCGTTCATCACCTAGGTAGACGTATGGTTCCACATCACTCTACTGGAGAGATATGTAACACACATTCCTCTACTCGGATGAACAATTACATAAACCTAAGTAGTTAAATGTTCAATACTGTATACAGCTGAATCCTATAGTAATTGTTTCTAATATCATATGGAATCAAACTGAAAAGTAATGCCTTTAATTTCTTTTAAACATGCTCAATATTGGTTGGGTAATTATAAGTCATACATTTTACTTGGTTGACTTTCCCACTTTCCTGATGCAAGTTGCAACCATCTACCTCTAGAGGAGTCCGAATTGTAGTGTGTAATATGGCGGTGTGTAACATAACTATGTCGCTTCATGAGAAGAACTGGAAGCACAAATTTGAAGAGATCATCTGCACATGAAGCACTCTCTCCAGCAGCATGGCAACGGTATGTCACACATGAGCACAGTGACGTGTACAATAATCTGACAGCTGTCATCAGTCATCCTCCGTACAGTCCCAACTTGTCCTCACTGGCTCTGTCAACAAACTCAAACATTCTACAGTGACAATATCAACGAGAAATGTGTTTGTCACCAGGGTGACTATTATGAGAAGTAAATATATAAATATGAAAAATAAAGATGTAGAATGTTAATAAAGTTAATTTTATTTAGAAAGCTGTATGAGGTTTTACATAAAAGATTGAGAGGCATTACTTTTCAGACACCCTCAACATAATATCTCTGCCTCACTCTAGAGAATGTGTCAGTAGGTTTACGTTGATTTTTCTATTCAAAACCCTTTTAATCTTGTTCTTAACATCACATTGCCAGGTTTTAATGGTTTATAATGATAATATGAATCTACCTGCAACTCACAGATTTTCACCCTAAATTAAATTTATCATTTACCCATACTCTAATGTTGTTTGGTTTTGTTGGTTCATAATGTTTCGTCTCTTTCTTATCCATGGTGCAGATACACAGATATATCGATACGAAAAGTTTTCCTGTTTGTTGATTTATTATTCTTCTGTACGCATTAAAGAAACACTTTATTTCACTATTGCCCACAGCATGTATCTTCGATCTACTTTTGTTGGCTCTCCCTTTTTGACTCTAAATATACCTCAAAGAAACTTTCCCCTGCTGAAATCTTAGAATTCGTTAACCTCTTGGAACTGCCATTGAAAAATAATTGCTTTTCTTTCAATGGAAAAATCTAAAAATTAAGAAATTGGGTAGCTATGGGTGCCAGCATAACAGGAACTGTAGCTGAAGTTTTTCTCAAGCACCTAGAGCACAAACTTTCCACAAGGAAAGTCAGCATCCACTCCAAAAGATCAGTTCTACAGAAGATACATAGAGGATACATTTCTAGTCACTGATGGGATAAACAAAGATAACATCCAAGACACCCTCCAGACCTTCAACAAAATGCACAGTAAATGGGGAAACAAATAATATCATTAACTTCCCTAACCTAACCACCTGCAAGCAAGATGACAGATATGTCTTTCAAATCTATGGGAAGCCAACCATCACTGACATAAACATACATGTTTCTTCCTGCCACCCCAACATGCACAAACTAGCGGCATACCACTTGGTGATTCATAGAGCACTAAAATCCCACTGAGTAATGAGAACCTCTGGGATGAAATGAGAATCATAAAACATTAGCTACATCTAACAGGTATAAATCCACACTAATAGACAATTTAGCTAAAAAAGTAAAAAAAGGAAAATAACCATCAAGAAACAGGAATATACAACATAAATCCCCTTCCTTGGTAATATCTCCCAGAAAGTTGCCAATATCTTCAAATGACACAAAATAAGAAATGCATTTCAGACAAAAAATAAAATTTGCCACCAGCCATAGATAAATTTTCATTCTCTGGCATATACAGGGTGTTTCAAAACTGAATGGCAGAACTTCAGGAATTGATTCCTTATATAAGAAGTAGAAGAAAGAAAAGAATGTGTCAACATGGGTCCAGAAACGGATAGTTGCCAAGTTATTCAAACTTGTTACTGTTACACAGTGCATATTTTCAAGTGTTGTTTGCCAGTGGAAAATGTATAATTCTGGTTTTTACAGAAGTAATCAAATTATGAATCAATGTGATATGAGCCTGAATATCCTTCAGAACATGCAGATGAAGTACAGTTGTTACCCGTTAAATATTTACGTGGATAGTAATTGTGATATGCAGTCTGCTCTGAAGTGATTCGGAAAGTTAAATGTATGAGTAGCCATTAGCAAAGGTGTGTATGGGGTGGTTTAATTCCCTGTGCTGATGGTTTGCAGTCTGGAAATATACACCAAGCAGGAGCTCGCAACCATGCATTACATGTATGATTTGGCAGGTGGCAGTGCATTGGAGGCATGTCACGTGTACCAGGAATGCTACTCAATGTGCAGATTACCAGACCAAAAGACATATGAAAGAATTCATTGCCACCTCTGTGATTACGGAAGTTTCACACATCTACCAGGCAGCGGTAGTTGGCCAAAATGTATAGCACCAAAGGATGAGGAAGGTCTACTCAATGTTTTGGCGGAAAATGCTGGAGCTGTTGTTTTATTCACATGGAATCCAAAACTTGTATAACCAGCACCTGTAGGCGGGCAGAAATCCCCATCCAACTTTTCGATTGTCTCACCAACAGAGGTTCTCCCTTAACTGGGTAGCCATTGTTGGTGACTGCTTCTGGGCCCTTACATCCTTCCAGGGAGACTTACTGTGCAGAACTACACAGAGTTCCTGCATACCACATTGCCTGAAGACTTACCGTGTGCATCCCATCAACAACTACATTCTATATATGGTGGTACTCTTGCACAATTCAGTCTGACTGCCTGGAGGCATACGAGTGCACAATTTCATGAGTGCTGGATAGGCAGAAGTAGAACGATTGCTTAACCGCCCTGTTTGCCTGACGTAAATCCTGTGAACTGTCACGTAAAGTCTCTCCTGTATTTGACTGCTGTTGTGGGTGAACCTACTCTCCATGCATGCATTGTGACAGCCTTTCAGACAGTGTGAACTACACCAGGCAATAATTTATGATATATTTCAATGCACAGCAATTTATTTAATCACATACTCCGATAAGTTTTCTGTTTCTTTAGAAGTTTCTTTACAGTGACACTGTACCATTGAGGGTCCCCACCTGTATGAACTGTTCTGTTGGGTACGTATGTATCCTGTCCATGCTCAACTGTTCTTTTAAACTTTGTATATACCTGCAATGTATATGTATGATCTTTTTTTATCAGCCTTGTCACACAAGAAAGCGCCTAAAATACAGACATCTAATACTGCATTTAAGAAAAATGTGGCACCTGCAACATTAAATTGCTAATTGTTTAATTTTTTCCTTTAAATCCATAATACATTTATAATTAGCAATAAGCCTAAATTCAGCAATAACTCACTAAATTACCTTTCTTTTGTACTTACGCCCATGTCCCTATTCTGTTACAGCCCAATCATACTTTTAAAAAAAGGTGGAACATATGTATGTACACATTTAATATAATAACTGAATTCATTCTGCAGCATTTCTTCATCTTCAAGCTTCCTCTTGCCATTCCTTTTAGAACTTCTTGCTTCTTTGGTAACTTGAAGAGCGAATCTTTCAGCTTTATGCACCCTTTGTCTGTCACATGCAAGCTGTTGATCTTCCACATTAGAGCCACATTTTATGCCTAAATTTATCAGGACTTCCAACCTTCCTATAACTACACCACTGAAACATATCACTGCATCTGGTACACCAACTTTTAATGTATTTAGTCCTACAACAACATTATTGGGTAATCTTTCTTATATGCAATGGCTGAAACATTCAATTATATTGTGAGTTCCCCATGAAGACATTACTAAGCAAAACAGGGTCACTCAGGGGTCTAAAAATTGGTTTTATTTCATTCATAACAGGCTCAGACAGAGAATGCTTATGATGGTATAATTGACCACTTTCTTTTGCTTTTTGGTAACCACACCAAAATTCTGCTCCTTTAGGTCAAAGTCCGTGAACAGGGTGATCATCTGTGGACAACTTATGAAAGTAGGTGACCCATACAGCCTTTTCTCATTGCTGTAAAATAATTCAGAGGTGCAGTTCGTCTAATGGGCAGTCCATAATAACTCGGAAGAAGGTCTATTTCAGTATCTGCCAATGTGCCTCGGTCAGACAGAGATTTTCCATCAAATAGCAACTTTCCTTTCATTTCTCTTCGTAGCTTCCTCAATCTAGCACCCATCCTCTTTTGCACATGTCCGCAACACTCCAGGTTTGTTACCAGGGTATCACCATAAACACTGAGCTCATTAATTTTATTGAAAGCCTTAGAGTCCCCATTGCTTTACTTCGTATATCTAACGTTATAAATGGGCACTGACCTCTGAAATAATTTTAGAGCTCCATCACACTCCATACCTCCAATGTAACCATCATAATTCTTAGAACAGTAATGTACAATATGTCCTTCAGTGTTATCGTGGCAGTACTTAGATAATCACTCAACATCAACATGTTTTCATTCTCCAGAGGACATGGCATTGTCCTCGACATTGCCATGTCCTATCAAGTGCAACAGCAATGTCCCTGGTTCCACTAATATTTACAGTTTCTTCTACCGCATGTTTCATAGATGCTTTAGACACAACCGTCAAGGCACCTAAAAGTATTTTTATATACTTTCTGAACCTACTGGGAGGACAAGGAAGGTTCATCAAACCACAAAACGTTTGAGCCACCTTTTTTCCTATTGCATACACTAACTTCAAATTCACATCATATGAATTATGCACAACGTTTCGAAGTCATTTTCGAGGTAGATTTATTTCAGGATCTACAAAGAACAACTAATTTTGATGCAAAACCCTTCCTGCTACTTCGTTCTTCAGTTATTTCCAGACAGCCTACACCATCACATTGTTTACATTTCGACACTTCCTTTATCAAAGAAGATAAGGTGCCCACATCAACAACAACACATCCACTACAAACGACGTCATTGTTAACACAAAAATTTGAATTACCAGGAGGTGTGCCATGTGGGAGTTTCTTCCCTGAAGAACTGATACAGAGGTTACTTTCAATAGTGTGGCTTGCTTTTTTTGTGAACCAGTTACCACGGAATTTCCTTTTATTGAATTTGTTGATGCGTGGCATAGTTTGTATTTATTGCACACTAAGGGATATGCACCCCTCCCTCCCCCACATGAATTATGGACCTTGCTGTTGGTGGGGAGGCTTGCGTGCCTCAGTGACACAGGTGGCCATACCATAGGTGCAACCACAACGGAGGGGTATCTGTTGAGAGGCCAGACAATTGTGTGGTTCCTGAAGAGGGGCAGCAGCCTTTTCAGTAGTTGCAGGGGCAACAGTCTGGATGATTGCCTGATCTGGCCTTGTAACACTAACCAAAACGGCCTTGCTGTGCTGGTACTGCAAATGGCTGAAAGCAAGAGAAAACTATGGTCATAACTGTATGGTTAAATGATGATGGCGTCCTCTTGGGTAAAATATTCCGGATGTAAAATAGTCTCCCATTCGGAACTCCATGCGGGGACTACTCAGGAGGACGTCGTTATCAGGAGAAAGAAAACTGGCGTTCTACAGATCGTAGCATTAAATGTCAGATCCCTTAATCAGGCGGGTAGATTAGAAAATTTAAAATGGGAAGTGGATAGGTTAAAGTTATATATAGTGGGAATTAGTGAAGTTCGGTGGCAGGAGGAACAAGACTTTTGGTTAGGTGAATACATGATTATAAATATAAAATCAAAAGGGGGTAATGATGGAGTAGGTTTAATAATGAATAATAAAAAAAAAATAAGAGTGCAGGTAAGCTACTACAAACAGCATAGTGAACCCATTATTGTGGCCAAGATAGACACAGAGCACACACCTACCACAGTAGTACAAGTTTATATGCCACCTAGCTCTGCAAATGACAAAGAGATTGATGAAATGTGTGATGAGATAAAAGAAATTATTCAGATAGTGAAGGGAGATGAAAATTTAATAGTCATGGGTGACTGGATTTCGATAGTAGGAAAAGGAAGAGAAGGAAACATAGTAGGTGAATATGGATTGGGGGTAAGAAATGAATGAGGAAGCCGCCTTGTAGAATTTTGCACAGAGCATAACTTAATCATAGCTAACACTTGGTTCAAGAATCATGAAAAAAGGTTGTATACATGGAAGAACCCTGGAGATACTAAAAGGTATCAGATTCATTATATAATGGTAAGAAAGAGATTTAGGAACCAGGTTTTAAATTGTAAGACATTTCCAGGGGCAGATGTGGACTCTGACCACAATTTATTGGTTATGAACTGTAGATTAAAACTGAAGAAACTTCAAAAAGGTGGGAATTTAAGGAGATGTGACCTGGACAAACTGACAGAACCAGAGGTAGTAGAGAGTTTCAGGGAGAGCCTAAGGGAACGATTGACAGGAATGGGGGAATGAAATATGGTAGGAGAAGAATGGGTAGCTTTGAGGGATGAAATAGAGAAGGCAGCAGAGGATCAAGTATGTGAAAAGACGAAGGCTAGTAGAAGTCCTTGGGTGACAGAAGAAATATTGGATTTAATTGATGAAAGGAGAAAATATAAAAATGTAGTAAATGAAGTAGGCAAAAAGGAATACAAATGTCTCAAAAATGAGATCGACAGGAAGTGCAAAATGGCTAGGCAGGGATGGCTAGAGGGCAAATATAATGGTGTAGAGGCATCTCTCACTAGGGGTCAGATAGATACTGCCTACAGGAAAACCACTTGCATGAAAATCAAGAGCTCAGATGGAAACCCAGTTCTAAGCAAAGAAGGGAAAGCAGAAAGGTGGAAGGAGTATATAGAGGGTCTATACAATGGCGATGTACTTGAGGACAATATTATGGAAATGGAAGAGGATGTAGATGAAGATGAAATGGGAGATACAATACTGCGTGAAGAGTTTGACAGAGCACTAAAGACCTAAGTCGAAACAAGGCTCCGGGAGTAGACGACATGCCATTAGCACTACTGACAGCTTTGGGAGAGGACAAAACTCTACCATCTGGTGAGCAAGATGTGTGAGACAGGCGAAATACCCTCAGACGTAAAGATGAATATAATAATTCCAATCCCAAAGAGAGCAGGTGTTGACAGATTTGAAAATTACCAAACTATCAGTATAGTAAGTCACAGCTGCAAAATACTAACACGAATTCTTTACAGACGAATGGAAAAACTGGTAGAAGCCGATCTCAGGGAAGATCAGTTTGGATTCCGTAGAAATATTGGAACATGTGAGGCAATACTGACCCTACGACTTATGTTAGAAGATAGATTAAGGAAAGGCATACCTACGTTTCTAGCATTTGTAGACTTAGAGAAAGCTTTTAACAATGATGACTAGAATAATCTCTTTCAAATTCTGAAGGTGGCAGGGATAAATACAGGGAGAGAAAGGCTATTTACAATGTGTACAGAAACCAGATGGCAGTTATAAGAGTCGAGGGGCATGAAAGTTAAGCAGTGGTTGGGGAGGGAGTGAGACAGGGTTGTAGCCTACCCCGATGCTATTCAGTCTGTATATTGAGCAAGCAGTAAAGGAAACAAAAGACAGAGTAGGAATTAAAATCCATGGAGAAGAAATAAAAACTTTGAGGTTTGCCGATAACATTGTAATTCTGTCAGAGACGAGTACCTGGAAGAGCAGTTGAACGGAATGGACAGTGTCTTCAAAGGAGGATACAAAATGAACATCAACAAAAACAAAACGAGGATAATAGAATGTAGTCGAATTAAGTCAGGTGATTCTTAGGGAATTAGATTAGGAAATGTGACACCTAAATTAGTAAATGAGTCTTGCTATTTGGAGAGCGAAATAACTGATGATGGTCGAAGTAAAGAGGATATAAAATGTAGACTGGCAATGGCAAGGAAAGCGTTTCTGAAGAAGAGAAATTTGTTAACATCGAGAATACATTTAAGTGTCAGGAAGCCGTTTCTGAAAGTATTTGTATGGAGTGTAGCCACGTATGGAAGTGAAACATGGATGATAAATACACTCCTGGAAATTGAAATAAGAACACCGTGAATTCATTGTCCCAGGAAGGGGAAACTTTATTGACACATTCCTGGGGTCAGATACATCACATGATCACACTGACAGAACCACAGGCACATAGACACAGGCAACAGAGCATGCACAATGTCGGCACTAGTACAGTGTATATCCACCTTTCGCAGCAATGCAGGCTGCTATTCTCCCATGGAGACGATCGTAGAGATGCTGGATGTAGTCCTGTGGAACGGCTTGCCATGCCATTTCCACCTGGCACCTCAGTTGGACCAGCATTCGTGCTGGACGTGCAGACCGCGTGAGACGACACTTCATCCAGTCCCAAACATGCTCAATGGGGGACAGATCCGGAGATCTTGCTGGCCAGGGTAGTTGACTTACACCTTCTAGAGCACGTTGGGTGGCACGGGATACATGCGGACGTGCATTGTCCTGTTGGAACAGCAAGTTCCCTTGCCGGTCTAGGAATGGTAGAACGATGGGTTCGATGACGGTTTGGATGTACCGTGCACTATTCAGTGTCCCCTCGACGATCACCAGTGGTGTACGGCCAGTGTAGGAGATCGCTCCCCACACCATGATGCCGGGTGTTGGCCCTGTGTGCCTCGGTCGTATGCAGTCCTGATTGTGGCGCTCACCTGCACGGCGCCAAACGCGCATACGACCATCATTGGCACCAAGGCAGAAGCGACTCTCACCGCTGAAGACGACACGTCTCCATTCGTCCCTCCATTCACGCCTGTCGCGACACCACTGGAGGCGGGCTGCACGATGTTGGGGCGTGAGCGGAAGACGGCCTAACGGTGTGCGGGACTGTAGCCCAGCTTCATGGAGACGGTTGCGAATGGTCCTCGCCGATACCCCAGGAGCAACAGTGTCCCTAATTTGCTGGGAAGTGGCGGTGCGGTCCCCTACGGCACTGCGTAGGATCCTACGGTCTTGGCGTGCATCCGTGCGTCGCTGCGGTCCGGTCCCAGGTCGACGGGCACGTGCACCTTCCGCCGACCACTGGCGACAACATCGATGTACTGTGGAGACCTCACGCCCCACGTGTTGAGCAATTCGGCGGTACGTCCACCCGGCCTCCCGCATGCCCACTATACGCCCTCGCTCAAAGTCCGTCAACTGCACATACGGTTCACGTCCACGCTGTCGCGGCATGCTACCAGTGTTAAAGACTGCGATGGAGCTCCGTATGCCACGGCAAACTGGCTGACACTGACGGCGGCGGTGCACAAATGCTGCGCAGCTAGCGCCATTCGACGGCCAACACCGCGGTTCCTGGTGTGTCCGCTGTGCCGTGCGTGTGATCATTGCTTGTACAGCCCTCACGCAGTGTCCGGAGCAAGTATGGTGGGTCTGACACACCGGTGTCAATGTGTTCTTTTTTCCATTTCCAGGAGTGTAGTTTGGACAAGAAGAGAACAGAAGCTTTCGAAATGTGGTGCTACAGAAGAGTGCTGAAGATTAGATGGATAGATCACATAACTAATGAGGGGGTATTGAATAGAATTGGGGAGAAGAGAAATTTGTGGCACAACTTGAATAGAAGAAGGGATCGGTTGGTACAACATGTTCTGAGGCATCAAGGGATCACCAGTTGAGTATTGGAAGGCAGCGTGGAGGGTAAAAATCGTAGAGGGAGACCAAGAGATGAATACACTAAGCAGATTCAGAAGGATGTAGTTGCAGTAGGTACTGGGAGATAAAGAAGCTTGCACAGGATAGAGTAGCATGGAGAGCTGCATCAAACCAGCCTCTGGACTGAAGACCACAACAACAACAAGGGATATGTACTGAGGAAAGACTACAGAATTTAATAAAGTCCTAAAAAATTTCGATTTTTTCACCATTTATAAGTGCCCTGTATCATTAACAACACCTTCACTTCAGTAAAATTACCAAATAGAAAACAGGCAGGCTTTCAAGGATAACAGTTTGTGTTATGTAAGATTACCAAACAGAGAACTGGCAGGTCTTCATGAATAACTGTTTTAGTTAAGTTACTAAGAGTTTGAATTACCTCCTCAAAGTAGAAGACTTATACACAAGGAACACCTGACTACATCTGATAGGAAGGCCAAAAAAGGTTACAACGAGAGGACAGGCTTTCGAAGCCCGCTTTCGTTGGGGACAGACTGGCAAAGGAAATATTAACGCAGGAAGCCTCTACAACGACGACGAAACCCCCAAAAGAAAACTAAGCTGCCTAATCCAATCACACAGCCTGAGCAATTGCAAATTTTGAGAGCAGGCACCTCCTAAGCCACTATAGTTAACATAGTGGTTACGTCTGCAATGCACAAAGATATCTTGCAACCGGCACCCGGCCACATTACGTGACAAAAGTACTTACTTGGTGTTCGAAGACGTTTGCCAGGACCGTCGGCTAAAACTCAATCATCTAGGTACTGCTTGACGATGGAGAGTCTGGCCACAGCACAGAAGATACACATTATCGTTCCAGGTCAGGAAACACCATCGGCTCACACAGTTTAAGATATCCTGTTAACAAACAACCAAGACCAGTATCGACACAGGAAAAGCAAGCAGCCACAATTCATGGAACCAACAGGTGGTGAAGTAGATCATCTAAGAAATCTCAACGATCGCACAGATCTACAGGTATCAATGAGAAAATAACAGTGAAGACCTCAAAATCCAAAACTTAACTGAAGTTCAGAAATCGAAGCTGAAGCTTGCTGGTTACATAGAGGGCCCAGGATGTAGCACAGCAAAACTGGTTTCAACCCTGTCTCACCAGTGTGCCATGTTCCAGAGCTGGCTGGCCAGTCTTCGCATGAAGATGGCACTCAATGTCAGCCATGGATTCAAATCGGCCCACAAATATGTCCAGTAACCACTCACCGGAATCTCTGTCTTGCTTCTGCAAGTGTTCGCCTTACTTACTGGGTGAACCTCTCACACCATCCTCTTCGCTCTGTTACCACTCCCCACCTCACCACGCCACAACACTCCTGTCCCCGTCAACAACCTCGAACAAAGATCTTAGTGGCCTCAAACCAGAGGGACAGCACATGACAGATCGAGCTAGTGGTGCCAGGAATTGGAAAGGCGACGCCAACAACCCCACCATGGCTCAACCTCCCCCCTTAAACCAACAGGCACTGGTCCAACCTACAGAAGAAGAAGGGGAAGGCTAATTAATGGGCGTAAGCCGATTCAGGTGCACTTTGAGAACCTTATCAGTGGCCAAATGCCTGACAAGTACTACAAAGTCATCTATCTGCATTCACAATGTAGTATATGGCACTTGAAAAGTAGTGGAGGGATGATTCGGCGATGATACAGAAATTGGGAAGCATTCCACTATGTCACTGGCTGGCGTTGAAATTATGGAGCAATTGGTATACTTTGATGTACGGTTTATGGCTGGATGTACGTACTGCGTAGTCATCTATTTGCACTCACAAGCTAGTACATGGAACTTGCAACGTAGTGGTGGGGTGATTTAGGAATGACGCAGAAACTGGGAAGCAATCTGCTGTGTCATTAGCTGGCATTGAAATTACGTAACAAATGTATTACAGTACATTATTCCATGTCAACAGTGTCTTTCCCATTCCTTCCATCCACTGGTGCGTTGTTGATTATCACTTAATAATTGAATGAACCTCTTGATTGAGATGGAGGGAGCCTTGGCAGAACACTCGATATCTGCTACTTGTCACGGATATCTGCTACTTGTCCATTTGGAGCATGGTATTAATGTAGAGCTCATCATCTTCGGACAGTTGTTCCTTGGTGCTGTGGTCTCGTTCTATTTCCGTATGCTGCGTTGCCCTCCACACGTTTTTTTTTTTTTCCTTTTCGTTAATAAGATAACAGTACCTCTTTTTGTTTCTATTACCTCACGCATGTTGTGAACAGCATCTTCTGGCGATGGTCAACACTGGAACAGTAATCATGTACATGACTGCAAAATGAGGAACCAATGTTCTTTGAAATGGAGCATCGAGAATTCCGCTACCCCATCGCTGTGGAAGATGAGATTGACTGTAAAGGTCATCACTTTCAGATAGCTGTTGGAATTGCTCTGCAATGCTGGGATAGGGTTTGAAGGTGGATCCACCATGCATTGTATCCAGAGCAGTGTTTTGGTGCAGATTCACAATATACCACATTCGAGTTAGCATTCGAGTGTGGATCTGCTGCGCACTATATATATCGGGACCAATGTTCAGAGGTGGATTCATCACATGTCACATCTGTGATAGGGCTATCAAGTGGAGCAATCACACGTTACGTCTGATCAAGTGCTCTATGTTCGAAGTTTGGTCCACCAGCGGGGAGGGGGGGAGAGGGTCCTGGGAGCCTTCTGTGACACATGCATATATACAGTCACGCAGAAAACAGAGCAAACGCTCTCCAAATGTGGAGGTGACTGGATACAGTCGAGTACAGCGCTATTCTACGCCTCCCGATAAGTGCATTTGGGCTAGCTGTTTGCAGATGTACTACATTTACAAGTAATTTTAGAACACAGAACGAGAGGTTACGTCATGATCGCATGGATGAAACTGACATAAAATTTGATACAGCTGCAAAAAATGATGGGGGGATAGATATAAATTGACCGAATATACACAAAAATGCGGGGAAATTGAGGAAGTAATTGCGTATCTTCTGGTTGGCGCAGAGAAATTTGTACATGGGAACAAGTATGCAGCACCAAGAGGAATTCGAGAAAACGTCGACATGGAAGCAAACTGAATCAGGGAAGCAGCCAATTTTTTTTTCCGCCGAGGCAGCTTTATACTGCGTGTCTATTGAGGTACCAGTGATACACGCGAGTTGACTACTGTATTTGATGCTTTTCAGGAACACAGAGAACCATCTGCCTCTAAACTTACATGCATCTGCGTTAAAGGATGACAGAGAGTGGACGTGGTGATCGATTGAGATGGAGCTATAACAAGGTACGATTTAATGGTAGACTGATGATGCATTCTAGAGAGGGAGAATTTGCTGTAGGTCAATTTTTCCACTGTTCCGTCAGGATGCATCAGTTGTGTGACATAGCCTGTGTTTGACTCTTATATAGCCATGTGTTCTGTATGTGATTTAAAGCACTGTCTACTTGCGATCGTTAACGGTAAATTTGTCGGTCATCAGAGGACTTCCATCTCATGTGTGATGAAACGTGACACATTCCTCTAAACGAACTATAATTTAGGGGGTGTACTCCATCCCCCGGTCGCAGTTTGGGTGTAAAATCGAGACTTCAGCTTCATAAATAAGTTAGCGATAGGTGCTTGTGAAGCACTGCAGTCCCTGTGTATACATTTCCCTGACAGATGTGCTGTTTACAGAGTTAGTGGTGGAATGACTTGTAATTTTCACATGTCGGATGCTGCTGCTATGCGTTTATCTGTATCCTTGTAAGAGGTATTCCCCATTACTAACGATAATTTTATATAGGTATGATGCAGGCAAAGTATAATTTCTGAAGCGTTATCAGATGTGAACAGTGGACGCTATACATCTCTGGAAAGTTATATTGTGATCGTATCACACTGAGCCAATGTTTTAAGGAAGTAGTTTTTTCGTTTTACGGTTCGATAACATAGTTTATCGTAGAGAAACCGGAAAGAAGGATGTATGTCTTGCGCTTCAAATATATTTCTTACATTGGAATATTAACAGCGCTACATTCCATATGACTGATAGGTCGGAAACGCAAGCGATCTAACATTAGAGCCCGTTTTAAGTGCAGAACGTTGTAGCCTAAGGAGTGCATGGGGATGTATTCTCTCTTACCAGTAACTTCCAGGTACTGATCCTGGACTCTGTAATAATACTTTAAAGTTGATAGCTTGGTTGATTTACATAAAAATGATTCGAACTCCATCCATCTGGAGCTCCATCGCGCATAAAAATCATCCGTTTCTTGCTCTTCTTCACCGTCTGCTATTACATCACAACACTCAAATCTGTTACTATACATCGATAAGGAATGCTAACCTCCTCGACATACCGCATCTCGAGAAATCTTGTGCACTTGGATGCGCGAGGACTCGGCAAGCTCCATTCATTCACGAAGAGTGGACTGTAGCGGTCTACTTGTGGTCGATTGTAGATTAAATCGGTAATGGTGCTGCAGGATGGGTTGGTCAATGAAAGTGTGAGGAGGGTGTTTCAGTCTCTAATTTTTACCCTAAGACTGCGAGAATGCTCTGTGACTTTCATCAGCATAGAGGAAAATCGTAAATTAAGCACTATGCTCGAAGTGTTAGAAATATGTAGAGCGCTGTCTGATACACTTTGATGACGGATGTGTTCGAGAATTAACAATGAATGGACGTACTGCACACTCATCTGTCCACATTCGCAATGATACTCGCAAAGTGGGGAGGGAGTGGTTTAGCTATAATACCGAAATTGGGAAACATTTTGTCACATCATTGATCGGTGTTGAAATTACTCTAAAATTGCTAAAATTGTTCTCACAATCAACTGTAATGCCTATTATTTCAGTACATTGGGGGTGTCATTTCCATCCCATCCGTCCACTGGCATGCTGTTGGTTACCATACAGGGTGATTCAAAAAGAATACCACAACTTTAGGAATTTAAAACTCTGCAACGACAAAAGGCAGAGCTAAGCACTATCTGTCGGCGAATTAAGGGAGCTATAAAGTTTCATTTAGTTGTACATTTGTTCGCTTGAGGCGCTGTTGACTAGGCGTCAGCGTCAGTTGATGCTAAGATGGCGACCGCTCAACAGAAAGCTTTTTGTGTTATTGAGTACGGCAGAAGTGAATCGACGACAGTTGTTCAGCGTGCATTTCGAACGAAGTATGGTGTTAAACCTCCTGATAGGTTGTGTATTAAACATTGGTATAAACAGTTTACAGAGAATGGGTGTTTGTGCAAAGGGAAAAGTTCTGGACGGCCGAGAACGAGTGATGAAAATGTAGCACGCATCCAGCAAGCATTTGTTCGCAGCCCAGGAAAATCGACTCGCAGAGCTAGCAGAGAGCTGCAAATTCCACAATCAACTGTATGGAGAGTCCTACGAAAAAGGTTAGTTATGAAACCTGTACGTCAACTACCCGAGGCGATGGATCGGCCGCCAGGCAGCCCGTGACAGAGCACTTCATCACTGGCCTCCAAGAAGCCCTGATCTTACCCCCTGCGATTTTTTCTTATGGGGGTATGTTAAGGATATGGTGTTTCGGCCACCTCTCCCAGCCACCATTGATGATTTGAAACGAGAAATAACAGCAGCTATCCAAACTGTTACGCCTGATATGCTACAGAGAGTGTGGAACGAGTTGGAGTATCGGGTTGATATTGCTCGTGTGTCTGGAGGGGGCCATATTGAACATCTCTGAACTTGTTTTTGAGTGAAAAAAAACCTTTTTAAATGCTCTTTGTAATGATGTATAACAGAAGGTTATATTATGTTTCTTTCATTAAATACACATTTTTAAAGTTGTGGTATTCTTTTTGAATCACCCTGTATAATGATTGACTGACAACACTTGTTTGAGTCGGAGAAAGAGTTTTGTGGAGGGGTGACACCTTCTGGTGATGGCTAGCACCAAAACAATGATTGCGTACATGACTGCAGTATGAGAAATCAGTAGAAATGGAACGCAGAGGAATCTGCTTTTCCATCAGTGTCACAGATGAGTTTAAATGTAGTCTGGAAACCAACGCCAACGCCGCAAATATCTTTCAATTTCCTCATGTTGTAAATGACTTTTGTTTAAAATCATCCCGTCTATGCAGTGTGTTATTGTAACAGCTGTAACAATATGATTTACACAGTGCGACATCTAGAGGTAACCCAATTGACCTATCTTCGCCTCCAAAATTCAAACTTCCCACCAGGAGGGCTTGGCAGTGGCAGTGTGGTACTTCATAACCATCTTGGGTAACGGTACTCGCGTCATCAGCTGACGTCACAGCAGCCATCTTGAATGACGTCAATCGCGTCACAGTGCAACGTCTTGGATAATGGTACTGTGGGGTGATGTCCTTGTTGACTGCGAGAGGCCATGGATCAAAACGTCTTAATGTCAGTTTGGAACCTGACACAGACCTCAAAGTCTTGACAGAAAAACAAAATGTTTGGTAGTATACAAAGCGTGTTACAGCGGAAAAAAAACAATGTTTCAAACAACGAGACAGGGCCACAGGGGGCGTCTCTTGCAACTTACAGTATAGTCAGTGGGATACCATCATCCTCCTACAGTACAGGTGATGAAACTTTAAACTGGTCCGTGCAGTTCATCATTACCTGTATTTAATAGGATCGTCACATGTGCTCGAAGCCTGCACGCATGCGGTATTTGTTTTCGAGACATGGGAGGTGAAAGCTGCAGTAACAGTCTCTAGTTATCTATCGGATGAATTTAGTTGAGCTTTTATAGTTCATAATTTTTCTCTGATGGATGGTACAGAATAACGAAGATAGCATGTTGGGGAGATAGATGTGAATGGACGTGGATCTGTAGTACTTGTATGTAGTTTGGGAGTGCACCACAGTACAGTAGTAAAAATCTTCAGCCTTCTCTCAGATCCCGTTTCCATCAGATGGTCAAAACACAGTCCTGCCACAGTAATGCAGCTTAGCCTCTTTCCTGCGGTATGCAGAAGGTGGTAGATATAGTTTCCTCTGACCTATTCAGTTCTGACTTGCATTGGAATGATCACATGCGGAAAGCTGCAGGGATGGTAGCGCAGAGTCTGAGAGGGCTGTTGCATGATGGCTAGGGACTACCTAAAATGTGGCTGGAATTTTACTGTGGCTGATAGGTTCGAGAGAGGTGACTCGAGTCGAGGTATGAGAGTGTCAGTAATATGATTCACTAGTGGCTGTAATCATTAAAGCACTTCTTCACAGGGTCCAATGGAGGTATGTGCTTGAATGGAGTGACTTAATTCCAAATCGTAGAAATCATTTCTAGCAGACAGCGTAACACTAGAGATCTGAAAAGATAGTGTATATTTCTTACGACATCAACCAGCCCAACATCTACTACTGTTTGTGATCTTCCTCAATCAGTCATCACCTATAGCTCAGTGGATATATCACTTAACCTCTGACATGGTATCGAGACAGAATATGTCACAAATACTGGAGAAATATCTAGCGGCGTGAGGGAGTTCCAAATACCGGTTCCAAACCACGTTCCTTAGCCGAATCACTTTCAAAATTCAGCGGTTTTATCTTGAGGTTGCATCATGGGCTATGTGTAACCAGACTACTGGTCTGATAATATACACTCCTACGATCACCGTCGTGGTATCTATCTGGAAAAACCAATTCATTCGAAGGTAATGCCATACCTCGATTTATAAAGCCAGTATAGCTTTTAACATGGATACTTGTGTGCACCTGCAGAGCCAAGACTGATTGTGACGGTAATATGGTTGTGTTTTCTAACATCTGACGGTTTGTAAGACGATTACGCCTCTCTCTAAGACACAGCGGTACCAGTCACAAGAAAAACTTATGAGACATATACACTAATGGTTGATTTTCGGTCAGTATTATTTTGTACCGCTGGCAATCAGTTATTGACGAGGTATTATACTTAGTAGTAGGGGCTGTTTGATAGGTTTGCCTTGGGCATCAGGCATAGTATGTGTTTGTGTTCAGACATGCAAAGGAAGGTATGGATTTGACGTGGAATACTGTGACAGCAAAGGGAAGAGTATGTCAGGTCATAAGAATGATACAGACGTTTCTATTTCCAGAGCCACAGCCGTCAGCAGGGTGTATTTCAGATACTTCGCTCATTGTCGAATGTTGTTCAATTGAGACTGCGACTGTAAAATTGAATTGTAAGTACAATGATAAAACATATATGTGACCAGTTTTCTAGGATGATTGTGCCTTTTTATGCTTGGCATGCAGAGCTGGTGATGGTTTCATGTCTTTAGTTTATACAAAATTGTTGAGGCTTTAGGCTTTAGTTTATATTTATTACTGCCTGCGAATGCACTGCTTGTTCTGCAAAGTCAATAATTTTGATTTTTTTGTTTCTGTAAGTAGTAGGGCAACAGGGCTATGGCCCCAAGCTGCAGTGATGCTAGATTTATTTCAATATGGAGGATCCAAGATGGCGGCCATAGATGTGGCAATGTCGCAATGATATCATGGTGGGAAGTTCAAATTTTGTCAGGAAAATAGGTCAATTGGGCTACCTCCACTATCCTAACCCACTCCACTCCCCTCTCTCTTCCCCCCTTTGGATATTGGTGAGAAAAAGATTCAGTCTTTGCTGAGCTGCTGGATATGATGGACATGAGTCTTTACTTTGTATGCATTGCTCCCCTCCCCTCCCATCCCTCGTCTGCAAATTGCTAGGAAAAGGACTCAGTCTGTGTTGGGCTGCTGGATAGGTTGGATGTAAGTCTTGCATGCATTGTTTATGTAAACAATTTGAGTTGTCACAGGTACTAGCTCCATCCAGTGTGTTCACCATGAGGTCCAGAGTCCAACTGTCCTAGTTCACAGTACCACTACCAGAGGGTGCTGTCATCCCTTTCCCTCTCCCCTCCTGTGACGTAATCCAAGATGGCAGCCTGGGCAAAAATGGTGGGAAAAGGACTCAGTTTATGTGTAGTGGCTGGACTTGGAGGATGAACGTTATTGTTTATCATGTTCAATGGATGAGATGTCTGCACTGTAAGAGGAGGTGTATATTAGCACCTGCTGGCTGTGTTGATAGCTTTGATATTTGATGAAGACGAATATGGGCTAATTTACACTTCACAACTCATACTGGTAAATGCGTGTGCTGTAAATGTATATCATTTGACAAAAGTCCAGCCAAAGTGCAAGAAGCAAGATGTTCACCCCAGAGACTCTGTACCCCGCTGGAAGAGAGGCAATGCGCCGGGCTACCTGCTCCAAGAGTAACTGTGCTGGCTTATGATTTGGCCATGTGGTAACCACAAAGCACATCCACGTTGGAAATATCTGTGGCCCCTGTGGGTTTTTTCTTGTGCAGTTATCTAAAGAACAAACTGTATACAGAAGTACCAGTTACTAGACAGAACATGACTGAATGTGTGATAAATGCCTGCCCAAACATTCCACCAGACATGCTTTTAAGTTGTGTAGATGCATTCCACACATAAATTAATAAATGTACCGAAATGGAAGGTCATCAGTTTGAGCATTTGTTGTGAATTGCAGTTATGGTGAGAGGCAAGGGGACTCACTGAAATCAAGCACCCCAATGCAGAGAGGCATGGGTCTCACTGATATCAAGCATCCCGAAGGGAACAGAAAACTATTCCATCCACGTCATTGCTCCTGGATAATGCTAAATGTAGTTTCTAAGCAGACATTGACACAGCTAACCATATTGTGTGGTATAATCAAATTTACACCACTAAAGTAAATTTCGAGCATAAATATCAGTCATTAGAAAACAAAGGTTTACATTCACATCATAAATGAAATGTAGAATCAAATGCATTGCTTCTTAATTGCAAAAATTGGCACACTTGACATTTAACGAAAAATCCGAATATGCAATAAAAGTGGGAGGTAGCCAATTGTAGCACAGACAGGTGTCCCCTTTACTAATAATGATTGTTTACGTATAACATTTTTTTCGCATGATGCGTCGTTTTAGAGATACTTAGTTGTCTCAAGTTAAAACAAACACCCCGTATTTGTGAGACAAGTGAAGGTACAGTTGGAAGCATGTGAATGTGCCACCACTCAGTCCGTAGAATGTGTACACATTCTGAGTGATTTTTACTTAAAGATATGACCGATTTAGCTATTACAGCCAGATTATACGGATCTCCTAACTATTGTTAAAGTAGCCACAATTGGAAAAGGTACTGCTAGTAGCTACGGGAAGTGGATGAAAAGCACAACACATTACCAATGGTAATACGGAGTAGGAAGACCGTTGGCATCGAAAACAGCTCCAGTTGTCCCAGAATGAATAAATACAGGCCATGTGTGGTTTTAAAGGCAAGCTTATACCATTCTTCCTGCAAAATAGCCGCAATTTCAGGTAACGATGATGGTTGTGGGTAGCGATCACGCACCCTTCTCTCCAAAGTGAACTACAATAATATTGAGTCTGATGGCTGTGACGGCCAATGAAGATGGGACAACTCATCCTCGTGTTCACAAAATCAGCACTGGTCGATGCGAGTTGCCCTATTATCCTAGAACTCAGCATCACCATTTTGGGAGAAACACTGTATCATGTGGTGGACATGACCAGCCAAAACAGTCACATAATCCTTGGCGGTAATATGCAGTTATAGAGTACATGGTTATAGCTACCCAAATCATCACTGAAAACCCCGCCATGTTTCACTCTTGGGACATAAACTCGCCCAACAGCTGGAAACAGTGTGAAAGAAGACTCATCTGACCAAATGAGATTCTTCCATTGCTCCGCAGAACAGGTGTTACGGCTTCACCACCACGTTTTCCGGTAGCAGGCATTTGTATAACTGGTGAGTGGTTTTGGAATTCCAGCTCACTCCGAAATTCCCTACTTCTGCAGGTGCCATCGTGTTGTTCTGGAGGTGACAAGGTTTCCGACTGCAACATTTAGTTCTGCAGTCACTTTTACAATTGACGTCCTCTTATTTTTCATTACATATCTCTTCAATGACCGTCCATCACAAACATTCAACACACACTCTCACCGCATTGTGACTTAGCGGATGTTTTTCCGCTTTCCCTGTATGCGATGTAAACCTTCGATACGATGCCTCTTGAAACACCAAACACTTCAGCTTCCTTGGTAATGGAAGCATCCACCATAGGAGCACCAAAAATTTTCCCACGTTCGAATTCACTTAGCTCCGACGTAATACACTGACAACTACACAGAATACAGTTCTGACCACACCTGTCTCTTGAAACGCATTGGGGACAATGTACAGGCGCCGATCGTCGCCAAATGCAACAGCGCAATTTGCATGTTTGCCTAGCGTCTGTACTTATGTTCAAGGTTACGTTTCTCACGGTGTTTCCTTATTTTTGTCCAACCCTTGCATGAAGTGGAGAAATACACTCCTGGAAATTGAAATAAGAACACCGTGAATTCATTGTCCCAGGAAGGGGAAACTTTATTGACACATTCCTGGGGTCAGATACATCACATGATCACACTGACAGAACCACAGGCACATAGACACAGGCAACAGAGCATGCACAATGTCGGCACTAGTACAGTGTATATCCACCTTTCGCAGCAATGCAGGCCGCTATTCTCCCATGGAGACGATCGTAGAGATGCTGGATGTAGTCCTGTGGAACGGCTTGCCATGCCATTTCCACCTGGCGCCTCAGTTGGACCAGCGTTCGTGCTGGACGTGCAGACCGCGTGAGACGACGCTTCATCCAGTCCCAAACATGCTCAATGGGGGACAGATCTGGAGATCTTGCTGGCCAGGGTAGTTGACTTACACCTTCTAGAGCACGTTGGGTGGCACGGGATACATGCGGACGTGCATTGTCCTGTTGGAACAGCAAGTTCCCTTGCCGGTCTAGGAATGGTAGAACGATGGGTTCGATGACGGTTTGGATGTACCGTGCACTATTCAGTGTCCCTTCGATGATCACCAGTGGTGTACGGCCAGTGTAGGAGATCGCTCCCCACACCATGATGCCGGGTGTTGGCCCTGTGTGCCTCGGTCGTATGCAGTCCTGATTGTGGCGCTCACCTGCACGGCGCCAAACACGCATACGACCATCATTGGCACCAAGGCAGAAGCGACTCTCATCGCTGAAGACGACACGTCTCCATTCGTCCCTCCATTCACGCCTGTCGCGACACCACTGGAGGCGGGCTGCACGATGTTGGGGCGTGAGCGGAAGACGGCCTAACGGTGTGCGGGACCGTAGCCCAGCTTCATGGAGACGGTTGCGAATGGTCCTCGCCGATACCCCAGGAGCAACAGTGTCCCTAATTTGCTGGGAAGTGGCTGTGCGGTCCCCTACGGCACTGCGTAGGATCCTACGGTCTTGGCGTGCATCCGTGCGTCGCTGCGGTCCGGTCCCAGGTCGACGGGCACGTGCACCTTCCGCCGACCACTGGCGACAACATCGATGTACTGTGGAGACCTCAAGCCCCACGTGTTGAGCAATTCGGCGGTACGTCCACCCGGCCTCCCGCATGCCCACTATACGCCCTCGCTCAAGTCCGTCAACTGCACATACGGTTCACGTCCACGCTGTCGCGGCATGCTACCAGTGTTAAAGACTGCGATGGAGCTCCGTATGCCACGGCAAACTGGCTGACACTGACGGCGGCGGTGCACAAATGCTGCGCAGCTAGCGCCATTCGACGGCCAACACCGCGGTTCCTGGTGTGTCCGCTGTGCCGTGCGTGTGATCATTGCTTGTACAGCCCTCTCGCCGTGTCCGGAGCAAGTATGGTGGGTCTGACACACCGGTGTCAATGTGTTCTTTTTTCCATTTCCAGGAGTGTAGTACACTGAGGTGATGAAAGTCATGGAATACCTCCCAATATCGTGTCGGATCTCATCTTGTCCGGCGTAGTGCAGCAACTACACGTGACATTGACTCCACAAGTCATTGGAAGTCCCTGCAGAAATATTGACCCATACTGGCTTTATAGTTGTCCTTAATTGTGAAAGTGTCGCAAGTGCAGGATGTCGTGCACGAACTGACGTCCTGATCATGTTCTATAAATGTTTGATGGGATTCTTGTCGGGCGTTCTGGGTGGCCAAATAATTCGTTTCAGATGTCCACAATGTTTTTCAAACTAATAGCGAACTTCTATAACCTGATGACATGGCACATTGTCATCCATAAAAATTCCATTGTCGTTTGCCAATATGAACTCCACGAATGGCCGCAAATGGTCTCCAAGTAGCCGAACATAACTATTTCCAGTCAATGATCGGTTCAGATGGACCAGAGGACGCTGTCCATTCAAAACAGCCCACAGCATTATGGAACCATCACCAGCTTGCAGAATGCCTTGCTTCACAACTTGGGCCCTTGGCTTCGTTGGCTTCTTAAGGTCTGTGCCACACTCGAACCCTACCATCAGCTCTTACCAACTGAAATTTGGACTCATTTGGCCAGGTCACTGTTTTCCAGTCATCTAGGGTCCAACCGATATGGTCACTAGCCCAATAGAGGCGCTTCAGGCGATGTCTTGCTGTTAGCAAAGGCACAGACGTTGGTCGTCTGCTACCATACTCCATTAACGACACCTTTCGCCGCACTGTCCTAACGGACACGTTCGTTGTACATCCCATAACTGATTTCTGCGGTTATTTCACGCAATGTTGCTTGCCCGTTAGCGCTGTTAAGTGAATGCTGTTGGCCACTGCATTGTCTGTGGTGAGATGTAATGCCTAAAATTTGGTATTCTGGACACATTCCTGTCTCTGTTGTGCTCGGAATACTGAATTCCCTAACCATTTTCCGGATGGAATGTCCCGCACGTCTAGCTCCAGCTACCATTCTGCGTTCAGAGTCTGTTAATTTCCATCATTCTGCCATAATCAAGCTGGAAATCGTTTCACGAGACTCAGCTGTGCACAAATGACACCTCCGCCAGTGCACAGCCCTTGTATACATTGTGTACGTGGTACACGGCGGAGGACCGGACAGAGAGATACAGGGCACTCTGTTGTCTTTAGTATGGGAAATTGTCCCCAAAGGTGGAAGAATCAGCAATAATCAACGGCATGAGGATGCAGAAGGCAGTGGGAACCACTGCATTAAAGACACGTAACGTGTATCCGCAGGACATGTGGCCTGTAACTGAAAAAAAAATGTCATGATGATCTCTCCATTGGCAAAAGATTCCTGAATATTCCCCCATTGTGATCTCTGGGAGGGAACTGCCAATGGGGAGGTGACCACGAGATAAAGATTGAATAACCAATGAATGAATAATATTCTACGAGTCGGGGCGTGAAATGTCAGAAGCTTGAATGTGATAGGAAGCTAGAAAATCTGAAAAGGAAAATGCAGATGCTCAGTGTAGATACAGTAGGGGTCAATGAAGTGAAATGGAAAGAAGACAAGGTTTCCGGTTATATGAGTATAGGGTTATATCAGCAGCAGCTGAAAATGGTATAACGGGAGTAGAATTCGTTATGAATAGGACGGTAAAGCAGAGAATGTGTTAATGAGGGCAGCTCAGTGATAGGATTGTTCTTATTAGAATCGACAGCAAATCAACACGGTCAACGATGATTCAGGTACAGATGCCGACGTCGCAAGCTGAAGATGAAGAGAGGGAAAGTATATGAGGATACTGAAAGGGTAATACAGCATGTAAAGGGGGATGAAAATCTAACAGTCATGGGGGAATTGAATGCAGTTGTAGGGGAAGGAATAAAAGAGTAGGTTACAGGAGAATATGGGCTTGGGACAAGGAATGAGAAAGGAGAAAAACTAATTGAGTTCTGTAATAAATTTCAGCTAGTAATAGCAAATAAGCTGTTCAAGACTCACAAGAGTAGGACGTATACTTGGAAAAGGCCGGGTGATAGAGGGAGGTGTCAGATTACATCACTGCCAGACAGAGATTCCGAAATCAGATACTAGATTGTAAGCCGTACCCAGGAGCAGATATAGACGGATCCTAATGTGGTAGTGATGAAGAGTAGGCTGAAGTTTGAGATTAGTCAGGAAGAATCAATAGGCAAAGAAGTGGGATACGGAAGTACTAAGGAATGACGAGGTACGCTTGAAGTTATCTGAGGCTATAGATACAGCAATGAGGACTAGCGAGTGGGCAGTGAAGTTGAAGAAGAATGGACATTTCTAAAAAGGACAGTCACAGAAGTTGGAAAGAGAAACATAGGTACAAAGAATGTAACTGTGAAGAAACCATGGATAACAGAAGAAATACTTCAGTTAATCGATGAAAGAAGGAAGTACGTTCGAGAATTTTATATTTTATTTGTTTATTTATTTAATTAACAGTACAGAGTAACCCACCGCCTTGAAATATAAGGTGTGTTAGCTGCTTCTGAATCTAACAGCAAAGACTTCTCATTAGACTTGGCCACTGTTTCTATATTTCGATACAGTGTATCGATACGTGGAACTGTTTCAGTGTTTCGGAACGGCTGTGGTTCACTGTTTCGAAACAGTGGTGTTTCATTCCGCCCCTGTCTCGGACCAGATTCGACCTCACTGTGGTTCACTGTTTCGAAACAGTGGTGTTTCATTCCGCCCCTGTCTCGGACCAGATTCGATCTCGAGCCAAACACAGATACTGTATCGTTGTTTCAAAATAAAGCTGTTTCAGTCCACCTGTCCTTGGAACGGACTGATTGTATCGAAACAGTGATCTTTCATTCCGCTCTGTGTCGGACGAGATTCGGACTCGGCACAGGTACTGAAACACAACATACCACTTCATGAAACACTTTCAAGAGTGTCGAAATATTTTTGACAAGCAATAGCATGAAGCTTAAGATATCCGAAAATAAAGCTTCGTTTCTAGCTGACTGTCCTATTTCGAAATGGCGTAACATCTACTTTATAAACACTAACCAACAATAAAACAACGCATACTATTCACATTCAAAATAATGAATATGTGAAAATCATTCAGTTAAATTATACTTTTTTTTATAACATACGCTTCTCTGTTCATGTACAGTAATCATATTAAGAAACGCAAGTAAGCCTACAACATTTTGAATAAAACAAGGCGTAGAGTGACAGTTATTAGACATATACATAAATTTGATGTAGGTATAATTGCAAGCAATCTGTTTGACATATCACTGATAGTGTAATGGCGAACGGGAAGGACTGGGAAGCATGGTGAATTTATAGTAACGGTTCGAAACACCTTGAAAGACAAAATTTTTTTCTCTCATATTTTGTAATTTATTCGAATTATTTGGCGTTATTTGTGAGTCTATAGTCACTTTGCCCATTATCCACAATGATTCCCTTGTGTGCATGGAAATTAGCGGGATGGGTATATTACCCATACTAACGGAATGTGGGAATCCCAGTAGCATATCCGTTGTTTCTGCAGTTCGCTCCCATCTCCAGTTTCGTTCGTGGTGGTTCTTCTGTCTTCAGCTATGTCTGTCCTCAGTCAATTGAAAAGTATGAAAGTCACAGGACACGAAAGCAGCGCAAATACTAACCTGCCAAGACGTCTAAGTGATAGTTACACACTTTCTGCGATATGATTATCGCTCTCGCACCTCATTTGTGCTTATATGGACATACTTATACAGTAGACATTCAAGATGATAAAATGTGTAGGTTTATTAGATTACAAAATACGAACTGTTTCACTGTTTCGAAACTGCGTATCGAAACATTACATTGTACTGTTTCATTTGTTTCGAAACAGTTACGTGTTTCAGTTTGCCCATCTCTACTTCTCATTGTTACAATCTTGTTGGTATACAGTTGTTAGTGCTTTTGTTTATAAATAATTTTAAGAACATTATACATAAAAATTTCTCTGAGGTTACAGCGAATTGAATGCTTAACAGTTGTTAAAATGGTTCCATATAATTTGTTACTACGTAGTTGATGACAATATAATTTATATAATGAAAATGTCAAAGAAAAAAAATGTAATACAATGAGTGTAGTGAAAACCATTTACTGTATGTAGAGGGAAGTGATATTCTGTATTTGGATGTGTAATACAATCTAAGTAGCATGCTGGTTGATAATGGCCTATTTCTACCTATTTCAGTTGAGAAGGTCTCGGTATAACCTCGAGCTATTCTCATCTGAAATGGTTTGTGCTTATGTATGTTTGCATAGATTATACAAATTAAATACTGACTGAGCACATCAAACGTGGAATGCCTTACATGAGAAATACAATTATGTTTGTAATTTGTTAGTAGAAATAGAACGTAGTTCATTGCTACTTGAATGTATTATTCCTTAAATAACTTAATACATTATATTTTTAGTGTTATACATAATTTATACAGAAAATAAATTTGATATATTAAATTCGTTGACTGTAGCTTTGAACAGAGAAGAGAATATACTTCTGTCTGCACAAAATACATTACTGCTTGTGTGCAGTATACTTTAAACACTATACAGTATGTCATTGGGGAGCGGAGCCTCGGAATAAAAGTTCTTCGAGCTTTCTCCTCCCAATCGACATTACCTTATTACTATAGTCTTAATATGTGCTGTCGGAGTTCGTTTGTTTTATGATTGTTGTGTTGTTTGTGACTGTATTGTGGCATGCAGTGTCATACATTGTTGGTTTCGGTTCCTTACATGGTGATCCCTTCTGAGTCACGTTCACTTAGTGTTCCTTCCTTGGTTTCGGAATCTGTGGTCGCGCTTGTGTCTTCCCATGTAGTTTATTGTGTGGTTTGTGCTTGTCTACGCTTCCTTCCATATGGGTTTTGGCGCTTGTATTCTTCGTGCAGAGTGTTCGATACAATATCTGCTACCCTATTTATTGTGTTCCAGTCGTCGGGATTACGTATTATTCTGACGATGTCATTGTCGTTCTGTATGGGTCTCACTTGTGATGAGTGTTGCACAGCAGAGTGACATGTTCTGATGTCCCAGTTTCTCCGCAGACGCATACTTCATCGTCGGTTAATCCCATGCGGTTTAAGTGTACCGGATACGACCTGTGGCCTGTCAGCAAATGGACCATCCCCCGGCTTGGGTCGACATGTTTCAGTTGTAGTCTTTCGTGTACATCAGGAAAGAAAGAGTGTACTCGGCGACCCTTATCG
The DNA here is from genome assembly GCF_023898315.1 of Schistocerca nitens. NCBI lineage: Eukaryota > Metazoa > Arthropoda > Insecta > Orthoptera > Acrididae > Schistocerca > Schistocerca nitens. The sequence goes on along the minus strand of NC_064614.1, from coordinate 707,623,320 downwards.
GATGCATCCCACTCTCTCTGCTATGTTTGCATCCGCCATTGTTTCATTTGTTTTTTGTTCATAATGTTGGTTCCCATAATTTCGGTGACTTTACCGAGCCTGTCCCTCTTAAGCCAGTAAAGTTCAGCTCTATAACGTATTGTTATGTCTATAGGGCAGGTCCCCATCACAACGCAAAGTGCCTCTAGTGACGTGGCGTTGAAGGCTCCACTCATTCTCAGGAGTAGACTACGTTGAGCTCGTCTTGCAATTGTCTTGTTAGTCTGTATGTTCAGTTTGTGAGCCCAAGCACTTGCGGCGAAGCGTGCGATGGATTGAAATATCGTTCGACAATGTAAAATAGTGCAAGATATTTGAAATTTTGAGAAAGATAGGGTTAAGTTGTAGGGACAGGCAGGTAATATACAATATGTACAAGAGCCGAGAGGGAATAATATGAGTGGACGACCAGGAACGAAATGCCCAGATTAAAAAGGGTGTAAGACAGGGATGTAGTCTTTCACTCCTACTGTTCAATCTGGACATCGAAGAAGCAATGATGGAAATAGAAGAAAGGTACAGGAATGGAACTAAAATTCAAGGCGAAAGGGCATCAATGGTACGATTCGCTGATGACACTGTTATCCCTACTGAAAGTGAAGGAGAATTAAATGATCTGCTGAATGGAATGAACAGTCTAATGAGTACAGAATATGGATTGAGAGTAAATCGAAGAAAGACGAGAGGAACGAAAAGTAGCAGAAATGATAACAGCGAAGAACTTAACATCAGGATAGAGGGTCACGTAGCAGATGAAGTTAAGGAATTCTACTACCTAGGCAGCAACATAACGAGTGACAGACGGAGCAGGAAGAACATCAAAAGCAGACTAGCACTGGCAAAACAGGTATTCCTGGCCAAGAGAAGTCTACTAGAATCAAACATAGGCCTTAATTTGAGGAAGAAATGTCTGAGAATGTACGTTTGGAGCACAGCGTTTTATGGTAGTGAAACATGGACTGCGGGAAACCAGAACTGAAGAGAATCGAAGCATTTGAGATGTGGTATTACAGACAAATGTTGAAAATCAGGTGTACTGACAAAATAAGAAAATGAAGGATTCTGCGCAGAATCGGAGAGGTAAGGAGTATATGGGAAACAATGACAAGGAGAAGGGACTGGATGATAGGACATCTGTTCAGACATCAGAGAATGACTTCCATGGTACTAGAGGAAGCTATAGATGGCAAAAAGTGTAGAGGAAGACAGAGATTGGAATACATCCAGCAAATAATTGAGAACATAGGCTGCAAGTACTACTCTGAGATGAAGAGGCTCGCACAGGAGAGGAATTCGTGGCGGGCCGCATCAAAAGAGCCAGAAGACTGCCTAGCGCTATCCCATGACTTGTCGCGTTAGTGTATGTGCGATTAATATTTTAGTTTCATTGAGACTGAACGAAGAGTGCAAATATGGCAGCAGAAGTAAAACTGGGAAACAGGAGGAACTTTCTCCCCAAAAATATTTTAATGCGTTATAATTTATTAATCTGCTGCATGTCATAACTCCAAAATGGGAATATTTCCGGGCACTTTTACTTTGGGCCACTAGGAAGCCAGCTCGCAAAGAGCCACAGCATAATTAATTATAACAAAGACTCATTAATATGATTAAGTGCACTACAAACTTAAAAAAAATCCTGTCTTTGCCTATAACAAAAGAATTGTCACAAATAAGCGAAAGCCCTTGCATTTGTCTTTTCGAATATATCGAATGCAAATTACACTGCTGGCCCTTAAAATTGAAACATTATGGAGCCAACAAGTAACAAACGTCAAATTAGCTTGAGGTATACCGCGTGTTTAGGAATGCAAGTGACTGGCGGTGTAGTGCATCCGCATAGCGTATGTAGGAGAAACGCCGCCTGCAATCTGTATACAAGAAAAAATTACGCATTGGGTTAATCATTCAGAAATTGCATTTGAACGTTGTTTGTTTTCTAGAAGATCATGTTACGCCCTCTTGTAAGAAGAAGAAACATCTAGCATCACATGTCGGAATTCGACACTGGCAAGATCGTAGCCTGTCGAGGCTGTATTTTAGCGTTTTGTGATATAGCCACTTGCGTTGGTCGTGATCCTACTCCAGTTATGTGGATATGGAATCAATGGCTCCGTGAAGACCATACTTAACGCTATGCAGCATCATACCGGCCCTGCACGTCGAGCGGCCGATAGGAGAGATATATTGTATGCGTGGCCATGCAGGAGTGTACAGCCACGACATGTTCTGCTAGATGTTTCTTCTTCTTACAAGAGGGCGTATCATGATCTTCTAGCAAACCTCGAGTGAGGAAATTACCTTGCTTGCAGCAATACTAGTAACCACACTCATAGTGTGACGACGTCTTGAGCAGCCCGAACTTTCAGCACGACTACCATTGTTCCTTTAAGGTGACAACAGGAAAGTGCCCAACGATAACACTGGACGCAAGGGTGTCACCACGACGTCTTTTCAGACGAGTCCCGGTTTTGCACACAGCAGTGCGACGTATGAAAAAATATTCTAAAAGAACGAACGTTGCCAGACTGCATTCATCATCTTTGTATCGGCCCAACAGCTACGACGATGGTGTGGGTTGTCTTTGGGTACACGAGCTGGTCACCTCTGGTTTGCATACTCGCTAGCTTGGACAGATGATGTGTTAAGACCAGTCGGTGTTTCTATTTTCTTAATCTCAGTGTTGTTATCTTTCGGTAAGATAAAGGAAGATCTCATTTTGTCCTTGTGGACCTGACTACCTTGATAAGGAAGGCATTCGTCGGTTACCCTGGCCGGTTTATTATTCGGATCTCTCACGTTACGAAAACATCTGTTCGTGGGTTTCTGACTCTAGGATGGCGCCGCTTGCCACCCAAAATGACTGATGAACACTAGCACAGAGCTGAAGCAGCACTGAATGGTGTAACCATATATATCATCTAATCTCAATTTGAATAGATGTCCAGACAGATTAGAGCAGTTATTTCTGCCAGAGGGGGCAGCTCTATGTACCAAATATCGCACACTCTGTATCCTTAAATCGCATACAAATTTAATTTGTATACTTCCATCTTTGCTGTATCGCTCAGTAAGTTCGATTTCGTTATTTGCTATTGTTCCTGACGTTGCAATTTTAGTGCCACGAAATGAATCTTGGATACCAATGCAGAACAGTTTTTTCGTGGTAATTTCACCCAGGGATCTTAGTAATTTTGAAGGTATATCACCTACTCCAGTTGCTGTTGTGCCGCAGAAAGATATCCTGGGCAAATGAAAAAATTTTGGGCTCTCTTTCTGGCCACCATTGAGCCAAGCCGAGTCTGGCTCGTACACAATGTCTGCAAAGGAATGCCGTACAGGTAGGAGACCCAGTCCTGCAAATACCGCGACACATAACTGAGGCCACTGGTACACATTGCTGGAGTAAGATGTCTGAATTGCTAGTGCAGCAGTATTACCCCATGTGAAGGGAGCGTAATGTCATTTTGCCAACCGCGCATAGCGGAGTAACAACACACAAATCATATGCAAGAACAACTTTCATCCCACTGACACTGCATAATGTGACGTGCTGAAAGCGTGAAACGAAAGGTTTGGACAACGTGATGCAGCAAAGAATGGTGACGGTCACAGAAAACCAGGCCCCATTCAGCCATCCACACAAAGGGATAACATTATTGCCCCTGACAGACAGTTACAAATACTTCTCGTATTCATTTGCGGTGAGCAAGATCCAAGTCGGCACCTGTATGCGCTGACTTTAATTCGCCAGACGACTTCTACTTTTGAGACACCAGCCTGCTGAACTTAGCTGTTGTTAGCTGCCATCCTCTCCTCCACTGAAGACTCATAGCCTTCTACCATCCAGATTGTGATGTTTGGCTCAATGTCGAACTGTCAATGTCGTAGGAAGGTGTGTTAGCTGTTGCTATCCACTGACTTGCATCGTGATAGGACACTAGCGTCCAAGGCTCTGGTGGAAGCACTACAACACAACTCTGCAGAGCCAGCGCCATCTCGTGCAGAGCCCTGGGATCTTCGCAGTGTGCGATTTGCAGGGGGGGGATTTCCCCCCCTCTGCATCAGACCATCCCCTCCTCTGGTTTTAGTTTATCCGTCCCAACCTGGGATGTTTATTTCCCACGCACTGGAGTAAAACTTTACATATAATTTAAATTTGTGGAGCCGAACACTTACTATTAATACAGGCCGGCCGAAGTGGCCGTGCGGTTAAAGGCGCTGCAGTCTGGAACCGCAAGACCGCTACGGTCGCAGGTTCGAATCCTGCCTCGGGCATGGATGTTTGTGATGTCCTTAGGTTAGTTAGGTTTAACTAGTTCTAAGTTCTAGGGGACTAATGACCTCAGCAGTTGAGTCCCATAGTGCTCAGAGCCATTTGAACCATTTGAACTATTAATACAATTAATATGTTTCAGTTTTCTATCATCGGAATAAGTACAGCTTTTCACAAATGTGCCTCTACTTTTTGTATTCCCCTCGTATAGCTGTATGTAGATGATTCTGTAAATAAGCTTTACTTATAATGTACTTTTAAAGATATAACAAGGGATGGCTTTTCTGATAGTGCATACGCGTGAATTGTGAATTTCGGCATTAACATCTATTTATAAATAGCTGTTTAACCATGCGTAACGCCACGGTCCAAGCTAGTAACATATATAATTCTAATAACCCCTAAGACATCCCCCCCCCCCCCCCCCCCACTGGTAAAAGCACAAATCGCACCCTGGTTCTTAGAGGGGCGCTATCTTCGATGTCCACGAGTTTGTCCCAGTAGACGTTGTTGTTGAACTGTTGGGCGTCATTGCTGGACGAGTAACACCTTCCACCAGCTAGGCTGGCTAATTTGCACGACTCCGCTCGTACTGTGTTCGCGGCCTTGATCATATCGACCGCCTCGAGACTGTTGAGGTGAACGCATCAGCACATTTCAACCCGCCGTGTAGCTTCTGCTGTCGTCGCCGTTGCCGCGGCGAAGATGATTCAATTGCAGAACTAAACAATAAATGAGTAAACCGTTAATGCTGTCTCATAAGCACTCTGGGAACCAGATACTTCGTCATCCCGCATCAGTGTTATTTCAAATTTTTCTCACAGTGTTTGATCACACATTTCATCTTCATCCACTTCCCTTCCTTTTTCATAGTTTTATGGTCAAGTTTCTTCGATTTATATAGCCCTTGTATCCGCGGTGAAGTAGCAGTGTCGATTATTGTAAAGGTCAAACTTGTAATTGGAGAACATGTGATAACATTTTTACTAGGAAAATGCACGCGTGCATCCTGTTATAGCGAGATATCGTAAAGCTGACCCAAGGAACACTCAGATGTATAAACTGAAGTGAGCTATTATTATTAGTAGAATCATTTGGATGAGACAGTTCACAGGCCGGAGGAAGGGAATGGTGTACCAACTCCAGTATGGTCTGCCCAGTAAAATAGTACAGTGTTCAGTCTCCGGTTCCATCTTCGTTGTACGTGCTGCCAGAAATAAAGAGAATCGGAGAGGTGGTGGACTGTCGCCTATGTGGTCGCCGAGTAAGAAGCGAGAGGCGCTCTTTATGACACTCGGGCGAATGGAGAGGGGTGGGAGGGATAGGGTTATTGAAAGAAGAATGTGAGAAACTGAAATAAGAACAGCAAGACGCTATCGCGACGGCTTAGGGTGAGGCTAGGCGTCCCGCCGGCCGTTACGATCGTATTTCCATCAACGTCAGCGCCGGCCCGACTGTAAAACGAGCGCGTGCACGGAATGGGCGCCGGGTGGTGGGGGCAGCGACGGTGAGGGGTTGGGGGCGGGGGGAAGCTCATTAGGCGCCGGAGAGAGGCGTGGGGTGGTGGGGTTGGCGGGGGGGGGGGGGGGCAGCGACGCGGCTGCGGCGCGCAGACGGATTTTACGACGCCCGGCCGGCCTGTGGGTGCGGCGCGGCGCGGCGTGGCGGGAATTGGGCTGCGCCGTTTTGCTCCTGTCGTGTCTGCGCCGGCCCGCAGCCGCCGCTCAATGGGGTCCGGAGCCCAGCCCTGGCCGGCCTTTTGCTATCCTAGGCCGCGACAGTCCGCAGTTCCCGGAACTGTGGGACGCTGACCGCAGTTCACTCACCGCCCAGGTGTCTCACCTTGAGAATATCACACCGTGTGTGCATTGATTGGCTGTCAGCATTACACGCTGAGAAGACGAGTATCAGATCTCTGGCTCTGCTGTGGCGAGACGTGGGCTGGAAAGAGTTCTCATTTTGTGATATCACTGCGCGCACAATCTGTTTTTTTACACTGAGGTGGTAAAAGTCATGGGTTAGCGAAGTGCACATATACATATGGCGGTAATATGGCGTACTCGAGGTATAAAAGGGCAGGGCATTGGCGCAGCTGTCATTTGCACTCAAGATGATTCACGTGAAAAGGTTTCCGATGTCACTGTGGCACCACGACGGGAACTGACAGAGTTTGAGCTGTTATTCCTAAAGACAAGCGACATTGCATGAAATAACCGCGGAATTCAGAGTAGTACGTACGTTAGTCGGACATAAGATAACGGACTAAAGCAGTAGACGTCCGACACGAATGCCGTTGCTAACAGCACGACATCGCCTACAGCGCCTCTCCCGGGCTCGTGACTATATCGGTTGGGCTTTAGATCAGGGGTCTCCAAACTACGGCCCGCGGGCCGAAACCGGCCCGCGAGGAGCGGCAAACAGGCCCGGTTTAGCTGGCCGGCCATCCCCGGTATCCGGTCCGCCAAATATTTGAGGTGGTACCTATACTGCCAATAATTGAGTTTCGAGGCCTATCGCGACCAATACACCGCGACATTGTCGGACTCAATCACGCAACAGAACTATCAAATATATGCTCTGGCTCTGCTACTCGCTACAAGACTACATGTTGTAGTTGTGGTCTTCAGTCCTGAGACTGGTTTGATGCAGCTCTCCACGCTACTCTATCCTGTGCCAGCTTCTTCATCTCACAGTTCCTACTGCAACCTACATCCTTCTGAATCTGCTTAGTGTATTCATCTCTTGGTCTCCATTTACGATTTTTACCCTCCACGCTGCCCTCCAATACTAAATTTGTGATCCCTTGATGCCTCAGAACATATCCTACCAACCGATCCCTTCTTCTAGTCAAGTTGTGCCACAAACTCCTCTTCTCCCCATTCCTATTCAGTACCTCCTCATTAGTTATGTGATCTACCCATCTAATCTTCAGCATTCTTCTGTAACACCACATTTCGAAAGCTTATTATATTCTCTTCTTGTCCAAACTAGTTATCGTCCATGTTTCACTTCCAAACAAATACTTTCAGAAACGACTTCCTGACACTTAAATCAATACTCGATGTTAACACATTTCTCTTCTTCAGAACCGCTTTCCTTGCCATTGCCAGTCTACATTTGATATTCTCTCTACTTCGACCATCATCAGCTATTTTGCTCCCCAAATAGCAAAACTCATTTACTGCTTTAAGTGTCTCATTTCCTAATCTAATTCCCTCAGCATCACCCGACTTAATTCGACTACATTCCATTATCCTCGTTTTGCTTATGTTGATGTTCATCTTATATCCTCCTCTTAAGACACTGTTCATTCCGTTCAACTGCTCTTCCAAGTCCTTTGCTGTCTCTGACAGAATTACAATGTCATTGGCGAACCTTAAGGTTTTTATTTCTTCTCCATGGATTTTAATACCTACTCCGAATTTTTCTTTTGTTTCCTTTACTGCTTGCTCAATATACAGATTGAATAACATCGAGGAGAGGCTACAACCCTGTCTCACTCCCTCCCCAACCACTGCTTCCCTTTCATGTCCCTCGACTCTTATAATTGCCATCTGGTTTCTGTACAAATTGTAAATAGCCTTTCGCTCCCTGTATTTTACTCCTGCCACCTTCAGAATTTGAAAAAGAGTATTCCAGTCAACATTGTCAAAAGCTTTCTCTAAGTATACAAATGCTAGAAACGTAGGTTTGCCTTTTCTTAATCTAGCTTCTAAGATAACTCGTAGGGTCAGTATTGCCTGACGTGTCCCCATATTTCTACGGAATCCAAACTGATCTTCCCCAAGGTCGGCTTCTACCAGTTTTTCCATTCGTCTGTAAAGAACTCGCGTTAGTATTTTGCAGCCGTGACTTATTAAACTGATAGTTCGGTAATTTTCACATCTGTCAACACCTGCTTTCTTTGGGATTGGAATTATTATATTCTTCTTGAAGTCTGTGGGTATTTCGCCTGTCTCATACATTTTGCTCACCAGATGATAGAGTTTTGTCAGGACTGGCTCTCCCTAAGCTGTCAGTAGTTCTAATGGAATGTTGTCTACTCCCGGGGCCTTGTTTCGACTCAGGTCTTTCAGTGCTCTGTCAAACTCTTCACGCAGTATCATATCTCCCATTTCATCTTCATCTACATCCTGTTCCATTTCCATAATATTGTCCTCAAGTACATCGCCCTTGTATAGACCCTCTATATACTCTTTCCACCTTTCTGCTTTCCCTTCTTTGCTTAGAAATGGGTTTCCATCTGAGCTCTTGATATTCATACAAGTGGTTCTCTTTTCTCCAAAGGTCTAATTTTCCTGTAGGCAGTATCTATCTTACCTCTAGTGAGATAAGCCTCTATGTCCTTACATTTGTCCTCTAGCCATGCCTGCTTAGCCATTTTGCACTTCCTGTCGATCTCACTTTTGAGACGTTTGTATTCCTTTTTGCCTGCTTCATTTACTGCATTTTTATATTTTCTCCTTTCGTCAATTAAATTCAACATTTCTTCTGTCACTCAAGGATTTCTATTAGCCCTCGTCTTTTTACCTACTTGATCCTCTGCTGCCTTCACTACTTCATCCCTCAAAGCTACCCATTCTTCTTCTGCTGTATTTCTTTCCCCCGTTCTTGTCAATTGTTCCCTTATGCTCTCCCTGAAACTCTGTGCAACCTCTGGTTTAGTCATTTTATCCAGGTCCCATCTCCTTAAATTCCCACCTTTTTGCAGTTTCTTCAGTTTTAATCTACAGTTCATAACCAATAGATTGTTGTCAGAGTCCACATCTGCCCCTGGAAATGTCTTACAATTTAAAACCTGGTTCCTAAATCTCTGTCTTACCATTATATAATCTATCTGAAATCTGTCAGTATCTCCAGGCTTCTTCCATGTATACAACCTACTTTTATGATTCTTGAACCAAGTGTTAGCTATGATGAAGTTATGCTCTGCGCAAAATTCTACCAGGCGTCTTCTTCTTTCATTTCTTACCCCGAATCCATATTCACCTACTACGTTTCCTTCTCTCCCTTTTCCTACTACCGAATTATAGTCACCCATGACTATTAAATTTTCGTCTCCCTTCACTATCTGAATAATTTCTTTTATTTCATCATACATTTCTTCAGTTTCTTCGTCATCTGCAGAGCTAGTTGGCATATAGACTTGTACTGCTACATAAGTAAACTTATTGTTGCGCCGTTTGAAATAACAATGCGTTGATATTCTCCATCTCTTCGTCTTGCAGTAATAGTGTTGCCAACAATGATTTTGAGATTTCGTTAACTTTGCAGGACGCTTTCGTGAAGAATGTGCAGTGACATACTTTTTTGTCGGTGAAATTCGCCAGAAAAAAATACGCCAGAATTTCGGTCAGGTACGTCCACCAATCAAAATTATGTAATTAAATAAAAATCGTAGTTCGTTTCAGTGTTAGCTATTCTTAAATCCTTAGATTTTTGCGATTTCATCTTTCCTTTAGTCTTAAATTACGGTGATCATAGAGTGCTAGGGTGCTTTAGTCCCACTAGGTAGATCATGGCTCTTGTGACTTCGTGGAGGAGTCAATGTGGCCCACGGACTAAAAAGTTTGGAGACCCCTGCTTTAGATGACTGGAAAACTGTAGCCTGGTGAGATAGTCCCAATTTCAGTCGGTAAGAGCTGATGGTAGGGTTCCGGTGTGGTGCAGATCCCACGAAGCCATGGACCCAAGTTGTCAACGAGGACTGTGCAAGCCGGTGGTACCACCCTAATGGTGTCTGCCTTTGGTCCAACTGAGTCGATAATTGACTGAAAATGGTTCGGTTAGCTGGAGACCATTTTCTGCCATTCACGGACTTCATGTTCCCAAAGAACGACGTAATTTTTGTGGATGACAATGCGCCATGTCGCCGAGCCACAGTTTTTCGCGATTGGTTTGAAGAACATTCTGGACAGTTCGAGCGAATGATTTGGCCATCCAAATCTCCCGACATGAAAACCATCGAACGTTTACGGACGTAATCGATGGGTCAGTTCGTGCAGATCATCCTGCACCGGTAACACTGTCGCAGTTATGAACGGCTATAGTGGCTGAATGGGCCAATAAGTCTGCAAGGGACTTCCAACGACATGGGTAAACCATGCGACACCGAGTTTTTGCACTACGCCAGGCAAAAGTGGGGCCGACACGATATTAGGAGGGGTCTCATGACTTTTGTCACTTCAGGGCATTTGTATTTGTTGTTCGCGTTAACGCAAATTTGTCAAATTAGCTATTTCTTTAACTCATATAGACGTTTATCAATAGACAGAGGAGTTCAGTTCACTTGCAAAACCTAGACCTCTGCCTACTTTTGCCTTCAGTATTGTTAGTGCAGTCAGATACCCGATTCTTTTTTTTTTTTTTTTTTTTTTAATTCTTAGTCATATCACGACCCATCCGACATAAGTCTTACGCGGTATAGTCGTTCATTTTTTGTATTGTCTCCGTCAAAAACAAGTAATATGTATAAGAGAGCGTATAAGGAGAAAAAGTCCACAAACAAGACACTGTGCGGCAACGGCTTGGTGTTGTAAGAATATAGCCAAAGAAAGTATTAATGTGTATACCTATCACCTTTTCTTAAAATCATTTGACTGGTCTTGGGAACACATCGCCACTTTCTTTTTTTTCTTTTTCTTTCTCTTGGCGCTTGACTGCTCAAGTGTAAGTGTCGTGTAAGGCATTTTATGTCCATAATAACGGTATTTCGATTCAAACGTGTTTAAAGGAATTCATTTAAAAATCATTACGTTAAAGATATCCAATCAACGTATTCGAAGTTTATCGTATGTATAAAAAACTGGGAGTGCAGTATCACTAAACATTATTATATGATTCACAAAGAACCTGTTTTCGTACTAAACGAAGTCCGATTATATCCCAATTAGCATTTGAATGCATCAGAATGTCAATAACTTTACATGGTGAAATGGTACTAAAATGACGTCAGCCAACATTGCACATTGGCCTGATTCGCATAAGAATGTGCCATGGAATATTTTTTAAAAGTTATTTTGAAGTAACCTATTTACATATTTGCCTTAATTTTCAGTCCCATTGCTTTTGAAGTGTTTGTTTTGATGCAGCTCTCCATGGTGCCCTATCCTGTACAAACCTCTTCATCTCCGAATAACTACTGCAATCTACATCCTTCCGCACTTTCCTCCAGTAATAAATTGGTGATCCCTTGATGCCTCAGAACACGTCCTACCAACCGATGTCTTCTTCTGGCCAAGTTATTCCACAAATTCCTCTTCTCCCAAATTCTGTTCAGTACCTCCTCTTAGTTACGCGATCTACCCATCTAATCTTCAGCATTCTTCCGTAGCGCCACATTTCGAAAGCTTCTATTCTGTCCTTGTCTAAACTGTTTATCGTCCATGTTTCACTTTCATATATGGCTACGCTCCATACAAATACTTTCAGAAAAGACTATCTGACACTTAAATCTATACTCAATGTTAACAAATTTCTCTTCTTCATCTTTTTGATTTGCAAATTTGCAGCTCCTTGTATTGACCGTGTTTGCAGTTACAATTTTTGGATGTGAGGTCCGCCAACAAACAACACACACAACTTCACAATACTCAGGAAACCGACAACCACAAGCACTACCATTCACAACCTATCAAACCACCCATTGACACATAAGAATGCAAACTTCAGATTCATGTTCCTCAGATTAAACAGAACACCCATGAACAAACAGAACTACACACAAGAACTAAAGACAATAAAACAAATAGCAGTAGGAAATGGTTATACTACCCATATGGTAGACAAGTTAAATAAAAAAAAAATATGCAAACAGTACAGAAATGAACACACTACACACACACAAATCCTCACCCAGCACAAAACAACACAAAACACAAACAATGACCACACACGAGACACAACAGAGCAACAACACACACACAAAACGAAATGGCACATGCTCACCTACAATAACAAGATTGTTCACAGAATAGGCAACATATTAAAGAAACAGGGACTCCAAATAGGATACAAGACGGAGAGTGCAACACAGAAAAAGATCAGAACACAAGAAACACCCATGGATAAATTTAACAGATAAGGAATATATGAACTCACATGCAACACTTGTCAGTCAGTGTACATAGGACAAACATGCAGACACTTCAAAACCAGATATTCGGAACATCTCAGAGCTTTAAAAAGCAACAGCTCCCATAGCACATTTGCTGACCACCTTATAGCCAACAATCACCACCCAACCACAATAGAAACTGACTTAAGAATACTAAAAGCCAGCCACAGCGTATACAGAAAACTGACCATTGAGGAAAACTTCCATATACAAAGGCAATAGCAGAAGGAAAACAGGTATTAGACGAATACACTACACTCTGCAGGGGCACACTATCTAACACATTGAAGGAACTTTACAAATAAAAACAGCACAAACAGATAAAGTCTACCCACACGCACACCCACGCACACACACACACACACACACACACACACACACACACACACACACACACACACGAAAAATAGATACACTAAAATCTGCAAAGCCGCACCGTTTACACACAAATGAAATACCATATAAAAGACAACACACACAGCTAAGAAGCACACAGAAAACACACACACACACACACACACACACACACACACACACACACACACACAAGGATAAAATGCAAACAAAATTCAAATTTGGCGCCGAACTCTCTGGTGAACAAATGAACACTGACTGGGCTGGGACACATAACAAACCACAATCACTCTGTGTTCTGGTGTAGTGAAAAGTGTTTTTGTGGTGTCACCGCCAGACACCACACTTGCTAGGTGGTAGCTTTAAATCGGCCGCGGTCCATTAGTACATGTCGGACCCGCGTGTCGCCACTGTCAGTGATCGCAGACCGAGCGCCACCACACGGCAGGTCTCGAGAGACTCACTAGCACTCGCCCCAGTTGTACAGCCGACGTTGCTAGGAAAGGTTCACTGAGAATTACGCTCTCATTAGCCGAGACGATAGTTAGCATAGCCTTCAGCTTAGTCAATTGCTACGACCTAGCAAGGCGCCATGTATTGCTATGTATCTAATGAAGCATGTACAGTAACAAGACCAATGTTCACCAATTGTGGATTAAAGTTAAGTATTCCAGCAGCTACGTACTTTTCTTTATAGCATTCATTAAGTATCCTGTTTCAGACCTCACGCCAGCCTGCGTGAGCTTATAGCGTGCATTTCGGCTTCCTCAAACAACACGGTGTTGGCACTTCTGCCGACACATCAGTTTTAGTACGTTATTTGTGGAAAATACTTGTTCTAGTTACATATGCATCACAACATCTCAGCATGATGCGGAGAATGGAAGTGCCTGCCACACGAAAACGTAAGTAATTACGCAAATAGGCCCGAAAACATCGCAAAAAACTAAATTACATTCTAGAAGATAGGTTAATTCCCAGCAAAAAACTTTCTCATCAACATCGTTTGTTTGCAGATGACAAGCTACCTGTAGTAATTAACACAAAACTGATCCAGAAAATTCATGCGCACCAAATGTAAAGATCTGTTGTTTGAACTAAAATGCACATAATTTTATAATCATTTAACAAAAATGTTCACATTGCAGAATAAATAAAAACGAAAACCCACTGATGATCGCACAGTGGTGCCGAAACATGTTTGGGTACTGAGAAAAGGGGTGTTTTGCGTAACTGGTGGACCTCACATCCAGAAATTCTCTTCTTCAGAAACACATTCCTTGACATAGATAGTCTACATTTTATATCCTTTCTACTTCGACCATCTTCAGTTATTTTGTTCCCCAAATAGCAAAACTCATTTTCTACTTTAAATGTCTCATTTAATAATCTAATACAATCAGCATCACCTGATTTAATTAGGCTACATTCCATTATCCTCGTTTTGCTTTTGTTGATGTACTTCTTATATCCTTTCAAGACACTGTCCATTCCGATCAGCTATATAACATCGGGGATAGGCTACAACCCTGTCTCACTCCCTTCCCAACCACTGCTTCCCTTTCATGCCCCTCGACTCTTATAACTACCATCTGGTTTCTGTACAAATTGTAAATAGCCTTATGCTCCCTTTATTTTATCCCTGCCACCTTCAGAATTTGAAAGAGATTATTCCAGTCAACATTATCAAAAGCTTTCTCTAAGTCTACAAATGCCAGAAATATAGGTTTGCGACGACTTACAGATACGATAATTTTAAATAAATTTTTATTCTTTGCATACTTTAGAGGTTAATCTAAAGTTACTATAAAATGTGGGCGAGAAGGTACGTTTCAGTGGGACACTAAATGACCTGACTTCTGGGCACTGCTAACAGTTTGAAATATAGTATGAGGGTGAGTCAAATGAAAACCTTAAATTTGTAATAACAAATCGAAATTTCGCGCCGTTATCCTATAAGTTGGTAAGCGTGCTAAAAATAGCGTGCAGAATAGCCTGTAGGTGGCAGCATAGTGCAGATGCACGCATACCGCCGCAGTATCAGTATAAAGATGGCCGCCCCACTTGCGACTTGCAGCAGGGAAGAACAGCGTTCTGTTATTCGGTTTTTGGGAAGGGAAGGTGTGAAATCTATTGACATTCATTGACGAATCAAGGTTCAGTACGGTGATGCATGTTTATCACAGCAGCAAGTCTACGAATGGAGTAGGAAGTTCGCAAATGATGTGACTTCAGTGGAAGATGCTCCTCGTCCAGGTCAGGCACGACGAGTTGTGACTGCACAGAACATTGCAGCAGTTGACGCCATAGTGAATAAAAACCGCCGAGTGACACTGAATGACATTGCAGCTTGTTTACAGATTAGTCATGGGTCAACACACCACATTGTGCATGATGTGCTCCAGTTTCACGAAGTGTCTGCAAGATGAGTGCCACGGCAGGTGACTCCTGAAATGAGAGAACGACGTGTTGATGCTTGTGAAGAACTTCTTTGGCGCTTTGAACGAGAAGGTGATGGCTTCCTTGCAAGAATCGTTACTGGGGACGAAACCTGAGTTCACTTCCATTTTGAGTGTCTTCCTCATCCACCATATTCACCAAACCTTTCCCCAAGTGATTTCTATATGTTTGGACCACTCAAAGACGCAATGGGAGGAAAGAAGTTCAGTTCTGATGAAGAGGTACGCCACACGGTGCATGAGTGATTGCGCGGACTGCCAAAAGAATTTTTTTTCACTTTGTAAACGCTGGATGACTTGCATTGAGCGTGGGGGAGATTATGTTGAAAAGTGATACAGCTTTGTACCACTTCTGCACAATAAATAATACTGAAAAAATATTTAAGGTTTTCATTTGATTCACCCTCGTATGTATTCACTCCAAAAACGGTCGAATAAATGAAAGTTCGGAAAAGAATTTCTGAATGCGTCGCTATGGTAACCAAGGTTCAAATGGTTCAAATGTCTCTGAGCACTATGGGACTTAACTTCTGTGGTCATCAGTCCCCTAGAACTTAGAACTACTTAAACCTAACTAACCCTAAGGACATCACACACATCGTTGCCCGAGGCAGGATTCGAACCTGCGACCGTAGCAGTCCCGCGGTTCCGGGTAACCAAGGAAGTTAGAATGTGGTGCGGAAGTGGCACTGGTACACTCTCCACAGCACACCATAAGGTGGCTTGCTGAGTGTAGATGTACAGTAGATGTAGATGTAAGCGTAGAGGTCGCGAACAGCCAATGAACGAAAGAGATGCCTCAGCGCATCTCTGTACTGTAACTTCCGTAAATACGCAGCCTCGTGGCTTCCGCTGTTGTATTACTGCTGCGCTACTGTTTGCTGATGTGTGTTTCAACTTCTTTACCCCCTACCTCCACCCCGCCCTCCTCTCTCTCACAATCTGATTGGCCGCGAGTTATTTTAGTACTTTTCCATGACGGTGACCGATTTTTGTCCCCGCTAACTTGTTCGTTTCGTGCTTTCGTTAGTGGTGATGAAAAAACCGTGGGAGGCAGGCGATTTGTAGGTGTGTGCACAGCGCCCGTCGTCGTACTCAGTTCACACAGTAAGGATTTTTTGTAGGTGGGTTTATGAGTCATAGATGTCAGGAAGACTACAGGAAAACCATTTTTTTAAAGATATTGCACACTGCTCATCTGCAGAGATGCATATAACAACTAATTTCATTGCTCTCTTAGAAATCAGAACGATAAACGGCAATGACCTTGCAACTAGTATGCTAACTTCGTTCATAATATAAGGAAATACTTATGTAATGATTGAAAATGTACTTTATTTGTTTTGGCTCTTATGTCCTTGTCCCGCCAATTTTTTATACCATCAGTTCCTAAGCCCCAGCACGTGCCGTTAGTAATGGATTCTCGTGTCTGCATACAAAATTACTGAGTATCACGTCTGCCTACCATGCAAATATTGTTTCTTATATGAACCCAAACATGTTTCTTCACTTTTGTGACGTTGTCAGTGACGAAAACGGAACGAGATAGCAGTTGACGCTGTCATTGCTGACATTGTCACCCAGCTCGTCGTTGGACGCCGCATGACTCTCCTTCTATCGAAGGCGTAGATTATCTACAACACCCGCATGTTGTGGGATGTTGCTGATCGTTCCCTTGGCCTATAGCGGCACACAGGAACACCCAAAAGCCCGTTTCACATTCTCGGTCATATGACAGTCAACTGCATTGCCATTTAGTGAAATCAGAACATGGGGAAAACGAATTTATGTATACTGCTCAATGTGTGACACTTTGTACGAAACATTTTTCCTCATTTACGACTCACGCCGTAATGTGTATACATGTAGATGAAACTCTGTCCAGTGCTGGTCTTTGCTGGCTGATGTCAGTCATTCAGAGACTGACTTGCTTGCATTTTTGGCTTACTTGAGCTGATGTTAGTCTTCACTGTCTAGTTGTCCGGCAGGCTTTCCTGATGAGGCCAGAACAAGCGACCTCATATGCCTGACGCCACCACGGAAGTCACTGCAGTGGGCAACCCCTACCTGGGGTACATTTACGATGTCGTGAGTCTCCATCCCAGGCAGACGGGCCGACAGTGCCAGCTGACCACTCCACTGGGGATCGTTCTCCTTTTGCCCACCTCAGAAGCCGAGGTCACTGATGCATACACGACTATGTAGTGGCTCGCGATTCGAAGGTAAATCGATTCAATCGCAGTGGAGAATAAAGCACTCAGCAGGAAGTTTTTGGCCAGAAAGGCGAGGAGAGGTGGTCTCATGAAGTGACGGCATTTGATACCATAGATTCTGATCCATCCGTCAGCCCCTCTGGTGCTATTTCAGAGAAATAGGCTACGTGCCAGCACATCTTCTCTCATCACCATCATCATCATATAACACAAACACAACACTATAATATACGTGCATCCATTACTCTCACCTACACTCTACAGCTTCAAATACTACACGACCAAAAGAAAAGGGGCCAATGTGTGTGGAGGAACAACACCTTTTCTGACAGGTGGCTGAAGCCACCTTGTGGCATATTCCAGCCAACAAGGCCTACAACATTTACGTTCCACATTCTGATTTTGCAACGCCCAGAGGCAACACTATGGAAGAGGAATATTTGTGAACTATTCTTTCCCACATACTCTTATATTCAGGGACGAACATGAAAAAATTAATGTGCGCTTAATCTTCCCCACACGTAAAGCGCTCTGAGTTGTACAGTGCGATAGTTTAATCCCCTTGTTTGATAGAAAAAGTAAAGTAACAAAGCATATGTCTATGTTAATGTACAGCTTTGGTTCCCTGTTACCTACTTTTAGTTGAAATAACCTCTTTGTAACCCAATAAATTAGATCATTGATGGTTTACCGTCAGCAATCCGATGCCCAGTCTTAAAACGTGACTGATAAGACCAGAATTCTACTACACAATCCATTCACATTAATGTGATCACCGCCTATGTTTGACGGCAATGTGTAATAATCACTCATAGAGGAGTGGTGGCAGCACTAACAGAGGAGGGTACATAACACATACCCGGGGTCGTGGAAAACATTGCTGTCAGTGTCGCAATGTAGAACTGGAGCAATTTATCTGACATCCAAAAGGGCATGATTACTTGCTTTTGGGTCAATGGTGGAAGCATTTCAGAAAGAGCTAAGCTGGTAAAATGTTCACATGCCGCCATTGTTAGAGTATACTGTGCATGGTAAAATGGCGCTATCCAAAACTGGTGCCGAGGCAACTGTGGTGCCCTATGGGCTATAGGGATGAATGACGGCTGTGGAGACGTGTACAGGGGAATAGATGTGCAACAGTTGAGCAGGTGAACCAAGAGTGACCAATGTCCATTATAATTATCCTGGCTGTTATGCCGTGGTCGGTTGATGAATTCTACGTATGTCAATTCCCAACGTTTGGTCTCCGACTGCGGGAGACATCTTCAAGGGGTCCGTAGCTCGATGGAAGGTCCAACACACCCACTGGCTCCCTACTGACTGCCGCTAATTTCCGTGTCCGCGCGCTCCCACGCCGCGGCGTGACGTCACGTGTTTTGAAAACGTCAGTGCAATTGGCCGCTGTCCGTCGCCGTCGATCGCCGTTGCCATCACACAGTAGTGGACGGGTGGTACACATCTTCTTTAACACCGGCATCCATATACCGTTTAATTTCACGCCCTCCTTCTTTCGGTTGAAATTATTTGCGTGTTGAGCGATTTCGATTGCCACCCTGTAGAGCCTTTCGTAATATCCGCTTGTGGCCGCTAGTACTTGCGTCTCCTCGAAACGAATATTCTGGTTCCCTGGCTGGAAAGCATGCTCCGCAACAGCTGATCGTTCCGTTTCTCCTCTTCTACAATTTCCCTTGTGCTCTTCCAAACGTTTAGAAACAGTTCTTTTTGTGGTACCACAAAGAGAACTGTTTCTAAAACGTATGGAAGAGCACAAGGGAAATTGTAGAAGAGGAGAAACGTAACGATCAGCTGTTGAGGAGCATGCTTTGTGGTACCAGAAGAAGAACTGTTTCTAAAACGTTTGGTAGAGCACAAGGGAAATTGTAGAAGAGGAGAAACGGAACGATCAGCTGTTGCGGAGCATGCTTTGTGGTACCACCAAAAGAACTGTTTCTAAAACGTTTGGAAGAGCACAAGGGAAATTGTAGAAGAGGAGAAACGGAACGATCAGCTGTTGCGGAGCATGCTTTCCAGCCAGGAAACCACAACATGCGTTTCGAGGAGATGCAAGTACTAGCGGCCACAAGCGGATATTACGAAAGGCTCTACAGGGAGGCAATCGAAATCGCTAAACACCCAAATAATTTCAACCGAAAGGAGGAGGGCGTGAAATTAAACGGTATATGGATGCCGGTGTTGAAGAAATGTGTACCACCCGTCCACTACTGGGTGAGGGCAACGGCGATCGACGGCGACGGACAGCGGCCAATTGCACTGACGTTTTCAAAATACGTGACGTCACGCCGCGGCGTGGGAGCGCGCGGACGCGGAATTTAGCGGCAGTCAGTAGGGAGCCAGTGGGTGTGTTGGACCTTCCATCGAGCTACGGACCCCCTTGAAGATGTCTCCCGCAGTCGGAGACGAAACGTTGGGAATTGACACAGAATTCATCAACCGACCATGGCATAACAGCACGGAGAATTATAATGGACATGATATTTCCGGCCGTGAAAGTCTACATTTTAGTATGAGGCTGCCAATGACCAGTCAGCGAACGTTGCCATGACGACCCTCTGCAGCAGGCGCCTGGTTTATGTACCTATGCTGACTGCTGTTCATCGGCGCTAAAGGATGAAATTTGCACGCCGGTACCGCAGCTGGATGTCCACTGAGCTGCAACAAGTGACCTTTTCAGATTAACCGTTTTATGCTCCATCAGACAGAAAGCAAACATCCACCAATGTTGAAAGAACCTAGCCCAGAGTAGGGAGCATTATGGTATGGGGAGTATTGTCGTGGCATTCCCCAGGAGATAACGTCGTTCTGAAAGGCACAATGGATCAACACAAATAAGCTTCTATCATTTGGGACCATGTCCACCAATACATACATCTACTAGCTGTACAATGCAACGTGTCTCACAGCTCACAGAGCATATACATGATTCATAGAGCACCAGGATAAGTTTAACGTACTTCCCGAGTCACCAAACTTCCCGGATTTAAACAAAATTGAGAATCTGTGGGGCTATCCTGATTGGGCTGTTTTTTACCATGGAGTTTCAATCGAGAAACCTAGTGCAGCTGTCCATGACGCCAAGAGTTGTCATGGCTCCACATCCCTGTCGGTACCTTCTAGATCCTCACTGATTCTCTTCCAGGATATCTCAAATGATCTACGCTGGAAAAGGTGGTTATTAAGGCTTTTGACAGGTGGTCACTTTAAAGTGAAGGAACATACTGCGAGTTTGTGTCAGTGTCTATGCGTATGCTAATTAACTCATGATGACGATGATGACCTCCTGGCTACTTTTCGATACCACTGATATTAGATAGCTCCTCAAACAGCCGAAGCATTTTCTTTTCCTCACTGCAGGCAATCGTGCAGGATTTGTGAACTACAGTGGTGTGCACACAAGATGGGACCCAGTGCCGAACATTGAATATTCGTCGACACCCACAAGATCAACACTTATGCCATGATAGCAGGTCCACAGTCATGACCCGAGTGACGGGGCAATAACTGTCATTTCTTGACATTTCGATGGTGCTTGGTGGGCTGCATACAAGACCTGCCTTGTCTTGTATAAAAGCAGGCCTTTCAGCCAAACTGCGCAAGTTGACACTACTGGCTCTTGAATGATCATCCACTGTTTGTTGGCTCCCGCCGTGAAGCCACCCCAATCGACCTGTCATCTTACTGGAACCTCTTGCTGAGAGTAGCAGGCCAAAGAGAGAACAAGGACAGTTTGTTTGTGCAGTTGCATACATTCAGGAACAAGTGTTCATTTAGGGGCGAACCTATTGTTATGCTAATTTATTTATGATACCCTGAGAGTTGATTTATGACTCTGTGGGAATAATCCATCCTCAAGGATTGACTGAGCCGCTGCACAGTGCCATCACCACAAGACATCCCACACCCTGTCCGCTCCCTCTCCACCCCTACATCTGTGATGGATCTCACGGTACAGTACGAAATTCGAAACAATGTCAATAATATATTGATGCATATACTTTCTTCTTCTTCTTCTTTCGATTTCGGCCATCTTTGGACCACGTTCAACAATTCACTTGCCCGGCTTTTTGATCTTTTTTCTCTCTTCCCAATATTTCCTCATCATTTTCGAATGGTTCCTCCTCCGCTCTTCCGACCATTTCCTGTTATTATTCTTTAGTTTCGTTTCTTCTGGAAAACACTTAATTTCGTTCACTATTTGTCTAAACTTTTTCCTGTCCCTGATTGACTCACGGGTGACATTAAAATAGGCCAAATCCTTTTTCACCATCTGTATCCATTTATTGTTGGTTTTTTCGTTCCTGTTACTATGTTCAAACACTTTTCTTGTTAGTCTGTTTCCATCCATCCTCGACAGGTGACCATAAAACGTTAGTCTGCGTTTACGCATTGCATCACTCACCTTCTCAATAGTTTTGTATATTTCCTTATTACTCTTTAGCTTGTACTCTTCTCCAATCTTTCTCGGTCCTAATATTTTTCTCAAAATTTTCCTTTCTTTCCTTTCCATGTTTTCTATTTCCCCCTTTTTGTTAAGAGTTAGGCACTCCGATGCATACAGGCATTCTGGTCTAATGACAGTTTTATAATGTCTTAATTTAGCTTGAATCGAAATGTTTTTTTTTGTTATATATGTCTTTGGTTTTTTGCATATACTTTATTTAATCAGTTGCAAGGGACAGAGCTCCCACACTAGGGTAGAGCTCACGTCTGCTCCTCCTCCTCCCTCCCCCCCCCCCCCATCCCTGCTTCCCATGATGTAATAACTGCAAGCACTGATAAATATAATAAAGTGTGGTATAGTAATCGCCATTTGGGATCACCTGCACATGTGTCGCTCGTCTGGGAACAGCCATGGATGTCAAAAACCACCCAGTGTCCTAAGTACAGGTCATGATACTAAATCCACCAGCCACAGACCTAATGTCAGCTTCCTTTGATCTCATGGCTCCAAACAAAGCATCAAATGGCAGCATTCTGTTGGCTGGGAAATTCCAAAATCATTTCCTGTTTCTGTCTCTCTCAAGAGCCTACTTCCTGTTTGTGTGTGTGTGTGTGAACCAAACATGTAGATGGAGGTTTTCATCTCTCCCTAGAATAATGTGTTCGTATTGGCTAATGCTGGGGACAAAGGGAAAGCTGATACATTTCCATATCAAAAATAGGGTAAATAGTCTATTTGCACTACCCTATCAAATTAATTGTTTAATAATTTACTGGAGTCAAATAGATCGCTTAGAGCACTCACTACCACCTTAGAGTGATACTTCTTTGTAATAAAAACATATTTTCAGTGTTTGAGAACCACACACAAGCATTTTACAAATCAAGTAATTAAATTTCCGCCACAAGTAGATCGTAGTGCTAAATATATCTGAAGTCTGTATGCTCCAACATCTGACAACACTGGCACCCTCCTCCACCACAGAGTTTCCACCAAACATATCTGGTGAAAAAACCTTACTGATCACACGCTCTTGTGACTACAAAAAGTGCACTGTCTGCCGCTGGGCTCGCGACTGCACTGCACCGCAGAGAAACCACTGTGCCAGGCGCATAGACCGCATTCACAGTCAAGCACCAATCTTCAGGTATTCGCATGCCTGCCATACCAGATGCTTGGGACCACAGAGAGTATCACAGCGCAAACTCTCTCCACACTTGGGTCACTGCTCTACCAGCATACTGGCTAGTTCGCTATTCAGCTATCCAGAGGGCGCTGCGAGGGCCACTGCAGAACTTGTCCTTAAGAGTGCCGGCAGGAGCTGACTAGCCAGCAACTGGAATCTTTTCTTTGTACTCGCCACTCACTGGAGGCTAAGCTAGTCTGCGACTCCTAGTCAACCGAAGCTTCGTGTCCACTCACATCGCTAGCCACGGCGCACTGCGAAACAAACATGAATGGCTCGGTCATATAGTTGTAATTACATTTCCCCCACACACAGATTCTCCCCAATTTAAAAAAAAATCCACTTTACCCAATCCGAGACAAGGATGTTATTGACCATACGCCTGGAATTTTTCATGCGTATTGTAGATTTCTCCCTTTTATACGAATTATTTTCGCAGACAGAAGAAATCGGGTCATACACACGTTTTCACATCTCTAATATATCGTAACTTGCTGCGAAAATCCCGTAACACTAAGGCATAGACTACATTTCTTCTCACTATTCTCTAATCAGATAAAAAAATATGTTCTAATCAGATTAATATCTGTTACATCCTGCATCACAGGACTAGAATATTAAACTCATTTTTGGCTCATGACGAAGTGCTAAGACTTACCTCTGTCACAGAATGCTTCGTCACTCTCGAACTCTCTTAAAGTAACCAAAAACTTCGTTACATGCGAAATCTCTTAATGGCAGCACAGAAACCGATACAGGGACATACACATACACAAAAATAGCTCAGCTGTGCTATGTGTTGACAAATGTACAGCATTTGCAAGCAATTTTAGAATACTTGGCGAGAAGTGATGTCATGATCACATGAGCGTAAGTGACATAAAATCGGTAAAATTACAAAAAATCACGGAAAATATGTATAAATTGAGGGAAAAAACGCAACTGAGGGAGAATGAGGCAGCACTTACATGTCAGCTTGGTGCTGTAAAATTCTTGTACATGGGAAAGACTATGGACAGCAAGATGAATATGAGAAATAGTTGACCTGCAAGCACTGGGAACCAGGGAAACAGTCATTTTTCGTGGACGGCGATAAGCTGGCTGGAAAAGGTTGTTTAAGGTGGATGACCACCAAATGTAGACCAATAAATTTATGTATGTCATTTCAGAAGCCCAGGTGTGACCTCTAAGTTACCAGTAACCACAACTACAGAATGCATTGTATGTTTGACCCGTTTCCATGTTTTAAACTCTAACAAACAGTATTTACAATGTGCTTCCCTGTATTGTCTACCAATCACCACTGTGTGGTGTCAGCTAATAAGAGTTGCTGTGTAGTTTCTAACAGCATTCTACTATATGTCTACTGAGATAATAGTGATATATACAAGCTGACTGCTGTCTTTGATGCTTTCCTGAAAAAGAGAATCATCTGCCTCTAAATTGACATGGATCTGCATTAAAGGATGATAGAAAGTAAATGGAGTTGAGAGGGGTTATAATGAGGTGTGATTTAATGGTAGACTGATGATACATTCTAGAGATAGAGGGAGATGTTGCGGCAGGTCGTTTATCACACATTTAACCAATTTTTCGTTCTTCTCTTGGGCTGTATCAGTTGTGTGGTATAACCTACGTTCAATTTATATACAATTGTGTGCTCTTTGTGTGACTTATCGTGATATCTAGCTGCAATCGTTAACAGCAAACCTCTCCATACTCAGTCAGCAGCAGACTTCCAACGCATGTGTGATGAATCATGTTTACCAAACTGATGAAAAATTCTATTACGGCATCCTCCTCTAGATGGACGAAGGTGTATGGGAAGTACTCCATTCCGCTGCCACATCTTGGGCATAAAACGAGTTTTCCATTTAATAACTGCAGTGATTCTAAGTTATTGATGGGTTTGAGAGGCCCTACAATCCCTGTGTATACATTTGTTTGACTGATGTCATGTGTGGAAGAGACCGTGTTCTGTTCACAGACTTAGAGCAGCATGGCATGTGATTTCACATGTCAAACACCGCTGCTATGCGTTTTTCTATTTCCTCATAAGATGTCATTGTTTCATGCATTTTCTGTTGCTGACGATCAATTTATGTGACTGATGCGAGCATACCACAATTTCTGAACTGTAATCGGATATGAACAGTGGATCAAGTCATGGGTCAGAAAAAAATCTATGTTTTTTTTGTCTTTGGTGTAGCAGTAGTTTTATCATCTTGAAGTTTCTCACCTTAATGAGAGGGATAGAAAACTTGCAGGGCGGATGTATGTCGTGTGTTGCAAATACATTTCCTGCATTGGAGTATTAACAGTGTTTCATTCCACGTGATTAACATATGGAAAATCATACTGCTTTAACATCATAGCATGCATAAGCGCAGAACCGCATAGCCTTAGGGGTGTGTGTTTATTTCTATTATCATTTCTCGCTTCCCAGTACCTTCTTAGTATGGAATCCAAACACTACAATAATTCTATGGATTTAGTAGCGCAAGAGATTTACATAAAGTGTTTCAGACTCCTTTTGTTTGGAGCTCGATTATACGTAAATCACACGTTTCTTCTTCTTCTTAATCGTCTGTTACATCACCACAATACTTTCAAATGTATCAGGCTTGTACCTACTATACACCAACAAGGAGTGCTAAGCTTGTCATCGTGCAAGCATCTAGAGAGATCGTGTGTAATTTGACAGGTGAGGTGAGTAAGACTGGCAAGGAACAGTCTTCGCAGAATGGCAGTTACAATATTGGAATGAGAATACCACTCTATATCACTAGCGTCGCTCTGTACAAGTTTAAAACATCCGTCATACTCTTTGTAAAAGCAAAATACCGAGGTGTATTGATTATGTGGAACTTAGCTCGTTCTGTTCCTTCGCGAGAGGTCGAATATAGTGGGTATAGTACCCTCGTACTTCTGGTCAGTTCCAGATTAAATAGGAGGCAACGTTGCAGGGCGAGTTAGTTAAAGACAGAGGAAGAGCTATGAAATGCCTACAGTGAGGCCGTCTAGAGTTTTGCTCAAGATCCTTAGCTGACAGGTTCAACGAAGGGGTAGCTTGTTTTGGAATAGAGGGCAGTGTGCTACATCTCTGTGAATCTCTGACTTTCTCCAACGAACCTGAGAATGCTTTTTGACTCCAATCCACGTAGGAGGAGAGGCAGATGGCAATAAAATCCTACCATATTTAAGAAAGTGTTTTGGCTAAGGAATGCAGTTTTTGCACCTCCTCCTGCTGATGGCTATTTCCTACACTAAGAAACAGTATTTGTGTCATGTGATGTAGGAAGTGTTACAGGTTTCAGAAAATGTGTATGACCCTCGCAAAGTACTGGAAGGGGGGGGGGGGGGGGCTTTGGGAATGATATGGAAATTGAGAACTGTGCTGCAGTGTGATTGGCTGGTAGCAACACGAGATCGGCAAAATGAGACGTTTTGTTGATGCGACAGTTCGTCGAGAGTGGTGGTTTGTACCTTGAATAATGGAGCAAAATGCGTTGCAATTATGGAAAACCTGGTAAAATTACAAAATTTATGGACAATACGTAAAATTGATGAAAATACAACAAGAAATGTGAAGAGGAGAGGGTACTTACATGCTCGCTTGGGTGTATGAAAATCATTCCATTCCTCTACTGGTGGAACTGACAGCTGATGGTGCATATTATCTGTGCTCTATGGGTATAAGTCCTGAAGAATACCCCTCATCATCATCATCATCATCATCATCATTTAAGACTGATTATGCCTTTCAGCGTTCAGTCTGGAGCATAGTCCCCCTTATAAAATTCCTCCATGATCCCCTATTCAGTGCTAACATTGGTGCCTCTTCTGATGTTAAGCCTATTACTTCAAAACCATTCTTAACCGAATCCAGGTACCTTCTCCTTGGTCTGCCCCGACTCCTCCTACCCTCTACTGCTGAACCCATGAGTGTCTTGGGTAACCTTGCTTCTCCCATGCGTGTAACATGACCCCACCATCTAAGCCTGTCCGCCCTGACTGCTACATCTATAGAGTTCACTCCCAGTTTTTCTTTGATTTCCTCATTGTGGACACCCTCCTGCCATTGTTCCCATCTACTAGTACCTGCAATCATCCTAGCTACTTTCATATCCGTAACCTCAACCTTGTTGATAAGGTAACCTGAATCCACCCAGCTTTCGCTCCCATACAACAAAGTTGGTCGAAAGATTGAACGGTGCACAGATAACTTAGTCTTGGTACTGACTTCCTTCTTGCAGAAGAGAGTAGATCGTAACTGAACGCTCACTGCATTAGCTTTGCTACACCTCGCTTCCAGTTTTTTCACCCCTATGTTCCACATTTGTTTATGCATTGTAAGTCATGGAAATGAAAGTCGCAGTGTCCAAAAATTTGGGGTCAGGGCAACTACCACCTAGGACACCGAAACAGCAGTGGGTGCAATGTGTACCACCAATATGAGGACTCAATGCTCTGAGTATCTTCAAAAACAGAACAGCAAGCCATCTGCTACCCCATCGCTGTGGAAAAACAGGTTAAATATAGAGGTCATCACCTTCGTATAGCTATCTGAAAGTGCACCCCAATGACGCAGGCTCTTCCAGTTCCCATATATTGAGACGTCTTAGACATTTTTGTCAATAAGAAACACTGTCTCTGTCTTTTATTTCTACTATCCTTTTTGTTGTAGGAGTAACTTAACTTATGCCATGCGATGTCCAGCTTCTTGTGAGAGCCGATGGATCAAAACATTTTAGTGCTGGTTCAACACTTGATGCAGACCTCAAAGTCATGGTAGAAAAACAGAATATGTCGTGGTGTACAAAGCTGTAGTCATACCCTGCTCAGATGTGTTACAGAAGAGAAACATCAAACTGCTTGTGAAAGAACAACTCAGGACCTTGCTTGTGATTGGTAGTTTGTGGGATATGGTCCTCCTACAGCACTGGAGACAAAACTTTACACATGTCTGTGCAAGTTACTTCGATCACTGGCCACCTGCTCCAGTGGACCAAAATATGTATGAGGGTGGATTGAAAATTTCTCAGAACAGAATAGAAAAAAAGCACTTACATGACTGAAATTTTTTATCATTTTTCAATATAGTTTCCTTGTAGATTAATGCACTTGGCCCAACAATCTTCCAGTGTTTTGATCCCATCTCGAAAATGAGTTTCCTCCAGGTCTGCAAAATAGTTGTCAACTCCAGCTATCAATTCTTCGTTTGCAGTGAATCTCGTCCACCAAGAAAATTTTCAGTTTTGGGAAAATGTGGAAGTCTGACTGAGCCATATCAGGTGAATAAGACAGATGTAGCTACAATTCATACCTTAATTCATGTAGTTTTGCCAAGGTGACAGCACATGCGTGGATGCGTATGTCAAGAGTTGCGGCACCCATCTTACTGATATTTTTTTCATTTCTAATTCTTCAGTTAAAATGTAATATACCCTTTCAGATGACATCTGGCAAACGGAGCAATTTCAAGCACTTTCAATCGACAATCCTCCAAGACCATTTTGTGCACTTTTGCAATGATTCCTGGAGTAGTGACGCATCTAGGCCTACCACTGCATGGATCATCATCTAAGCTCTCACAACCAAATTTAAATTCATTTGTCCACTTGGCAACAGTTGAATATGAAGGAGAACAGTCCCTCAGTGTATTCTGGAAATTGGCATGAATGTCCTTTGCTTTCATGCCTTTCTCTATGAAGTACTTGATACGGAGTCAGCCATAGTATAATTCACAAAAGTTTTACTTGATGCTCTTGATAAAGATGAGTGTGTCACAGGCGTATTTTTGGATCTTCCTAAGGCCTTTGATACAGTCGACCACAAGATTCTATTAAATAAATTAGAAGTATTAGGAATAAAAGGGTCAGCTAATGACTGGTTTCGATCATACCTAGCAGATAGGTTACAAAGAGAAGGGATAAAACACACTTCAAATAGATCCAAGCATTTAGTAAAAAACTTCTCATAACCGAAATGCATTAATATAGGACCAATACTATTCCTGATATACATCAATGACATTCCCAGTAGTGTTACACATGGTGAAAAAATTCTCTTCGCTGATGACAGCAATATTATAGTCACTGAGAAAACAATAGAACTCCTTGCAGAGAAAGCAAATGAAACTCTCAAGGAAATTTATGATTGGTCAATATGCAATAAAGTGACATTGAACATAAAGAAAACTAATGCCATGAATTTCAGTTTGAAGAGGAAAAATTACAGCGTTAAATTAAATGTAGATGACAACTCTATTGACTGTGTAACAAATGCAAAATTTCTAGGAATGAATATTGATTCTCAGTTGAAGTGGTGTGAACACACAAAGGTACTTGCAAACAGAATGTTATCAGCTTGTTATGCCCTTAGAATCCTATCATTAGTGTGTAACATGTAGTGTCTTTTAGTTACATACTATTCATATGTACTCAATTCTTACCAATGCATTCGTTCTTGGGGAACAAATGCGCAAAATATGAGCACAATTTTCAAACTCCAGAAAAGAGCCATAAGAATAATAACCAAAAATACTAGTCGAGCTCATTATAAAGATCTGTTCAAAACACTGGGGATTTTAACTGCTCCATGTGAATACATTTGCCAGTCAGTTGTACACATCAAAAATAATATTGGTAATTACTGCACAAACAGCTCTGTCCATGACCATGCAACAAGAGCTAGACTCAACTTACATTTACCAAGAAAAAATAAACATAAAACTCAAAACAGCATTTTCTACCAAGGAATGAAACCATACAATAAATTACCAAAAGAGATTAAATAAATTGAAAAAACAGACTTATTTCAAAAGGCAGCTAAAAAGTACCTGTTATGCAAAACATTTTATACATTGAAGCATTACTTAGATAAAACAGAGTAGGGGTTTGACAAAAAATTTTATACAAATAAATAACAATAATGATTATAAAACAACAAACATTCCACATAACACCTTCTCATTATGTTTTTATCCTTCGTTTTTCCTTTCTAGAAATACTTACCCCCAAGTTATGCATATCACAGTGCTAACACCTCTTCCTCTTTCTGAGCTCAACATCTCACTCATTATAGAGGGTATGCTGACTCAGGTTTTCAGGATAGCAAATGGGAACTTGTGGTACAGAAAATGGCCCACAGATCACCAGTGTAGAGATCACCAGTGTGTGTGTGTGTGTGTGTGTGTGTGTGTGTAGTGAGTGAAGTGCTATGAAACAATGTGTGTATAGTGTGCAGTGACTAACAGTGAGATATGAGTGAACAGTGTGGCATTACACTATTTAATAAGTTATTTGTAAAAAAAAAAGTATTGTATACCAGGAGTAAATCTAATGATTGTCTCTAACTGGAAGTCTGTAAATGTATGTGTAAACGAAATAGGCCTAAACTTATAAATACTTTGACATGTCCTATATCCTTGTAAAAAGAGATCTATGGATGAATAAATCTACTACTACTGCCACTGTTCGAATCTCGATATTTCCCATCTTAGCAAATCACTATGGGGAACGACAACGGAGCCATGTCACCACTACAGCTCTCTCCCAAGGGCACTGACGTGGCACGTGTTTACAGGCAACTGTCCAATGGATAACACGTGAACAACTTGTTGCGCTAGCGCTGATCTCTCGTGGTGATTCTGAGAACTTTTCAAAAGCACCCTAGTGTGTATAATATGCTCAGTATCAACACACAGACAGTAATTGATGTTGATATACCGGGAGAGAGAGATGTGGCAATATGTTATCAAGTAGTCTACCAGTGACCTAACGTTTGTATAGTTTGTAGTTTTACTCCATTGGATGTTATAGAAATAACGAGGAGAGAGAGAGAGAGAGAGAGAGAGAGAGAGAGAGAGAGAGAGAGAGGTGTCAGCGAAGTATCTGAGACCATTATACTGTTGTATTTTTAACATAGTAATCATAGGAACCTGATAAACGAGATCAGGACATGTAGAGGGTGATATTTATAGACCATCATTTGATATCTATGAATTATAAGTGTTATGCTTCTGATTTTCTTTGTGCAGTCCACGCATACTCTGCATCATTGTAAATTTCCTCCTGTACGTTAGTGACCTATTTTTCTCATAATGATAGCACTCTACCTAGTCAGTGATGGGTGGTGAACTAGACAGTTTTCTAATTAATGGAACAGTACTGTCAAAACGTGATAGGATTTCGAGAGAATTAAGAGGAGTCTGTGGCTTGATGGCAGACATCTGTTACTCGTGGATAAATTCAAATGCTATATATCGAAGACTGGAATATTCGTGAGAATATGGCAGGTAAGCGATGCTCTGACGAAAGGGGAGTTGAGAGGTGGGTTCTATACCACTCCTTCTAAGTGTTGTGGGCAAACATAATATACTCACTCACATTCGTTCCGGGAAGTAACTGCAATTGGAAAATTATGAGCTATTATGAAGATTTTTGCCGAGAGACAATCAGCAGCAGTTTTTTGTTTTCTTGTTAAATAAATTATTCGGTAAATTTTTTTTATGGCTATAAATGAATGGAATGACATATTAATAGGTAGACTAAATTTACATTTACATCTATATGCTTACTTCACAAGCCATCATATGGTGTCCGACAGAAGGTACTCTGTACCACTGCTAGTTATTCCCTTTCCTATTCCACTCGCAAATAGGGTGAGGGGGAAGGATGGTCTGTATGCCTCTTTATGAACACTAATTTCTCATATCTTATCTTCGTGGTACTTATGCGAAATGTATAGTGGAGGCGGTAGAATACTTCTGCATTCATCTTCAAATGTCGGTTTTCAGTAGTGTTGCTCAAAAAGAACATCATCTTCACTCCAAGCATTCAGATTTAGGCAACCTGGCAAATGTAGTCAGACTGTTGGAAAGAAAATTACTCGCCATGAAAAGTGACTCTCATGATCAATTTAATTAATTAGTCTATCAATCTGATATCAATGATGTGCCATAGGGCAGGTGGAAGTGAGAACTACAGTACCACGGAAATGATTCGGGAGGTAAAGTGGTAATTAGGGAAGTTTTCGTTGAGGCACTATCTTTTCACGAAATTTAAATCTCCCACCTACACAGGGAGGGATGACCGCCGTAATAAAATCAGCTTTTCATTAAGTAATACGTAGTATAAATCTGATATTGACAACTTCTCTGTGCTGTTACCTTAAAAGACTTCTTTATGTGACGAAGCATTTGGTTACTGTAAGAGAGTTTGAAAGTGAGGAAGTATCTAGTGCCAGAGGCAGATCTTAACACTCCGTCATGGGCCGTCATATTCTAGTTCAGTGATGCAGGACTTAACACATATTAAGTTGCTTAGATTAGCTGGTAGAACACTGTCAAAGCGGACATGTACTTTCCATGGGAAGTTTCAGTAAAGAGAGATTTGCACTGGAAAATGTTCATTGATTGACTGGTGGCTCGGCAGCCCTGGTGGTATACTCTCTGGCCCCTGAGCGTCTGGTACGGCAGGTATGTGAATACCAGGTGATTGGTGCTTAACTGTCGATGCGATCGACTCTCGCAGCACAGCTGTTTCTCCATGGTCTGGTGGCAGGCAGGACACTCTCCATGATCGCGAGTGTGTGAGATCAATAGGAGTTTTTCAACAGATACGTTTAGTAGAAGTGTTGCGGTGGAGCAGAGGGCTTGTGTTGTCAAACATTGGGGCATATAATACTTCGGATATATTTAGCACTACGATCTATTTGTGGTGGAAATATAATTACTTGATTTGCAAAATATTTGTGTGTGACAAAGGTTGAAAATATGTTTTTGTTACGTGGTGGTGAGTGTTTTAAGCGATCTATTTGACTCCAGTAAATTATTAAACAATTAATTTGATAGGGTAGTGCAAACAGACTATTTCCCTCTATTTTGGACATGGAAATTGCAGCAGCTCACCTTTTATCCCCAGCATTAGCCAATAGGAACACAGTACTCTGAGGAGAGATGAAAACCTCCGTCTGCTTGTTTGGAGATGTTGGTTCACACACAAAAAGGAGATAGCCTCTTGAAAGAGACAGAGACCGGAAGTGACTTTGGAACAGAACGCTGTCATTTGATGCTTTGTTTGGAACCACAAGATCAAAGGAAGTCGACATCGGCTCCGTAGTTGGTGGTATTTAGTATCGTGATCTGTAATTAGGAGGTTGGGCGAGTTTTGACATCCGTAGTGGCGCCTGGACGACAGATGGGTGGCCCCAAATGGTGGCTACCGTACCGTACTCCATTCAATTCCTCAGTGCTTACAGTTATTACGTTATGGGAAGTGGGAGTGGGGAGGAGCAGACGTGAGCTCTACCCAAGTGTGGGAGCCTCGTCTCTCGCAACTGATTAAATAAAGAATACGTATCAATATATTACTGACATTGATTTGAATTTCGTGTCATGAGATCCTTCCTCTACACAGACTCCCTGCAATTTTATCTGGGAGGGGTGGAGAGGGAGTGGGCGAGCGGTGGGGTGTCGGACATCCTTTAGTGGTGGCATTGTTCACTAGTGGAATCGATCCCTGCCAGTCAAAGTGAGCACTGTTGCGAAAATTTTCCAACAAAACAACACCTACAATCAGGATAAGTGAAATTAGATTTTAGGACATGTACTTGGTGGACCAAGTAATACTTGCACCTTCCGCATCAACATCTCTGCACAGAGTAAGCGATTTTCCCGCCAAATTATTTCTGGGTAGGAAGAGGAGTGGGGAGGTGGGGGGAGAGGAGATATGAGCTTTTCCTGCCAATTTCCAAAGTGTAGCACCCAAAATAAAGAAAAAAAGCTCCCCTATGTCCTTCCTCTCCAGCAGCTCAGCACAGACCAAGTCTTTTTCCCACCAACTTTCAAATGGGGGAGAAGGAGTGAGGAATGGGAGGGGAGGAGGTAATTAATTGATCAGTTTAATTAATTACGCAATAATTTAATATCAATAATGTTCTTGTGTCAGCGAGGGGGAGAGGGGGCTGGGGATTTTCCAGATGGGTGGGTAGGAAGAGGAGGAGGAGGAGGGGAGGGAGTGGGGGTTTCTCAGGAGGATGGATTATTTCCAGGGGTCATAAATCAACCCCCAGGAGGTTGTAAATCAGTTAGCTTAACTATAGGTTTGTCCACGAAGGTATGTCTGCCCCTGAATGTATGCAACCCACACAAACTGTGCTCATTTTCTTCACCCTACCATTGCTGGGGTCCAGCCTGGATGGGCCAGGGATCGAGGTAACGTCCTCTCAGCTCCAGCTGTTAGTGTCTGTCAGCGTCTACCACTGTCTCAGAATCATTGGTAGCAGCTCCGACCCTGGGGCAATGCTGCCCATTGCTGGGACGTCAAGCGTGCCTTCTGATGATGTACCAGGCCGAATAATGCACAGCTAGCAAAGTCGACACCATGGCACAATGATGGAAGTGTTGACACTGGCACATTCTTGTCAGCCGTCCTGATCTGGGTTACTGACATCTGCCACTTCCTGCCTCCTGTGGATACTATATCTATGACTACCAAACTTTGAAGTCAATAAACCGGTTGTCACCACTGGCTGCCTACAATTTCTGCATGAAGCCAACGTCTCCATCAGAGAAATACTCGCCCACGGCAAGTCCACACCTTTACAAGTGGTGTCAGAAGACCTTTTGGAGGCTTGGAACAATTGTGGTGACAGTGACGGTACAGTAGTGACACTCTACACAAATGTGCAAGTAAGTACTGACTCTCAATTTTCACTCTATGGGCCTGAATGGTAATTTCCTATCTTTCCTTTTTTCTTTTTTAGGATTTATTTTCACTTCTGGTAGTAATAGATAAGTAAAGTAGCAGTATGTGTAAAAGTGTCAACTCAGGAGACAATTCAACACTTGCTGAATAAATTTTTTGAAACATGGACTGAAAATGAGGATTTACTTGGGCTAAGGGAGGAAACAAGGGAACAATTTATAACCTTTTCTAACTGACCTAGATGTAAGCACTGTCTCATCAGTGACTAATGGCTGCCTTCTTGGGTAAATCTGGGGAGGATTTTTTATAGCCTATACGCAGCTAAAAAATTAGGGAATTGGAATGACGAGTAGTTGCTGTATGTAGCTCGACTGAAATTGGCAGATGATGCTATCGAGAATAACTTAGGGGGATAACTCAGAGACAGGAAGAGTCTTTGGAGAGCTTTGTGGATCATATAAGAGAGATAAACATTAATATGTATGAACTGACAGATGACAACACCAGTAAGGCTATTTGGCAGGAGGCTGAGCAAAGATCATTAGTTGCCTTTTTTCGAGGGTTGCCTACTGAGATGTCACGCGATCTATGGAGTATCCTCAGACAGTAAACTAGCTGTAACGGCTGCAGCAGCCTTAGTTCAGATTGATGCGTAACGAAGCCTACAGAGAAGAAAGAGGTTTTTTTTAATACTGAGACCGTGTGCTATAGCTGTGGTCAGCTGAGCCACATCACCGTTGTTGTAGGAAGTCGCAGTGTAAGAAGTGTGAACAGGTTGGACACTCCGAACGTGACTGTCAGCACAGTGATACACAAGGGCAGGAGTCACAGGGCAGATCTCGCACCCAAATGTCAAGCGGAAAAGAGAACATCGCAGCCACTATGCAGTGTTCCCAATAAACGTTATCACGAGACACCCCTGTTTGAAAGCAAAGGCAGTCAGTTAAGACTGTTTAGGAGGAAAAGTGTGAAAGTTTTTGCTAGGTACGGGATTACAGGTATCTGTAGTCAGTCTTCGCGTACTTAATGAAAAAAATTTGTACCCTTCTCAGTGCTGGTTGAGTAATGTGGGTGGGGGTATTATTCATTCATTTAGTGCAGCAGTGTTGGGACTACGATTTTTTTTTGGGGGTGGGGTGGGGGAGGGGCGGGTGAAATTGAAAGTTCTCCCTATTGTAAGTTTCAGCTACGACATAATACTTGGGTTAGGTTTTTTGACTGAATATCACGCCACATAATGGAAATGGAGCTGCATGGGGTGTTGTTGCATCACAGTTCTAATGTTGCAAGAACCGAAGTGATGCGATGCAAACCCTAGGTGAAGTGGGGGGAAGGGCTGCTAAACTGTGTTCTAGATCCCTTAGACTCCACTCATGGGACGTAACAGGAAAGAACAGGAAAGACAGTCTGAGTGGACGTAGGAGCAAACTTACCTGTTAATACGTGGCATGCCCGGAAAGTAAGTACCCTTTCGCTAAAAAACTCTTAAACAATCTTCTTGAAACCAAAATTTATCTTTCCAAAAAAGAGGATTTCTTATACTACGAGGGCGGTTCAGAAAGTAACGTCCGATTGGTCACAGTGCGGGTTGTGGGGGGAGTAGCGACGCCATCTGTGCGTTCACGCACTCAACAGCTCAGTCGGCATCAAGCCGTGGTCGAGTGAACGTCGTACCTGCGCTAGTTTAGTTTTTGTGGCAGTTTGAAATGCGTGCTGCAATAGAAAACCCCGCCAAATGTGAAGTGCGTGCTGTCATAAGGTTTTTTACAGCCAAAGGATATTCTGCAGCAGCTATGCATCGTGAGCTTTGTGCCGTGTACGGACCAAGAGTTATGAGTGAAGGAGTTGTCCGTGAATGGGTACGTTTATTTAAAAGTGGACGAAAAAACGTTCATGATGAAGAGAGGAGTGGTGACTGACGAACTCGTTCAGACAGTTGATGCAAAAGTTCGTGAAAATCGACGTTTCTCAATGTCGGAGTTGTGTACTGGTTTTCCACAGATTTCTAAGACTCTCTTGTACGAGATAGTGACAGCAAGATTGGGTTACCGTAAGTTCTGTGCACGATGGGTGCCCAAAATTGTTACCGACCACCACAAAACTCAAAGAATGGCCTCTGCATTAGACTTTCTGTCACGTTATGAGGACGAAGGAGAACCATTGTTAAACAGAATCGTGACCGGTGACGAAACCTGGATTAAGTACATGAACCCTGAGACAAAAGAACAATCAAAGATGTGGGCACATTCAAATTCGCCTACCAAACCAAGAAAAGCCTCGCAAGATTTTTCTGCCAGAAAACTGATGGCAACGGTGTTTTGGGATGCCAAAGGGGTGTTGTTGGTTGAATTCATGGAACGTGGTACGACCATTAATCAAGACGTGTACTGTGAAACAATAAAAAAGTTACGACGGGCTATACAGAACAAACGCCGTGGTATGCTGACTTCCGGTATCGTTTTTTTGCACGATAACGCCCGTCCTCACTCTGCTCGCAGAACAACGGCCCTTCTTGAGTCCTTCAAGTGGGACGTTATCAACCATCCACCTTACAGCCCAGACCTGGCGCCAAGTGATTATCACCTCTTCATGCATTTGAAGAAATGGCTCGGGTCACAGCGGTTTGATGACGACGAAGAGCTCAAAGATGCGGTCACAGGCTGGCTCCAGGCACAAGCGGGTGATTTTTATGCAGAAGGAATTTCAAAGCTTGTGAAGAGATACGATAAGTGACTCAATCGCTATGGAGACTATGTAGAAAAATAGTGCAAAGATGTAGTTGTAAGATGTATATATTAAAATATTTTTATTTAACTTGGTGTATTTTTTTAAATCAACCGGAGGTTACTTTCTGAACGGCCCTCGTATTTCTCTAAATAGTTGTCACAATTGTTCAGAGATTTATCACAGCGGGAAACCAACTTTTCTATGCCCTCTTCATAGAAAGATTCCCCCTGTGAAGACAGCCACTACTGACCACCGTTTTTCTGCGTTGCCGTCGTTGCCAAAGCGCCATCCTCCAAAATCGCGCTTCAAGTTCAAGAACAAGTGGTAGTCATAACGTGTGAGATGGGCGCTGTAAGGCGGGTGTTCGAACTGCTTCCATCCGAATTGTTGCATAAGGTTTTGCGTGACACCAGCAGAAAGGGGACGTGCCTTGACTAAGCATTCCACGCCTTTTGTTTTGAACTGCGCGCTCAACTTTTCTCAACGTTTCACAGGATCGTACCTCAATGTCGGTTCCACCTCTGGGGAGGAACTCAGCGAGCACATTGCGCTATTTGTCCCAGAACACAGTGCCCATGTTTTTCGTGCTGACAACATTGTTCTGAAAACTCGTTTTTTGTGGTGGTGGGGATCGTGCGTACCTCCACTCCATCTACTGTTGTTTTGATTCTGGAGTGACGTGAAAAGCCCAAGTTTCATCATCGATCACAATTATGTTTAAGAATTCATCTCCCTCATCGTTGTATTGTTTAAGAAATATCAAGACACCACAAAGTCGCTGCATTTTGTGGGCATTCGCATCCGTAAGCATTTTGCGAAAATTTAAGCGATCTGTGACACTCACATGCTAAACAGTTTTTGAAATTTGTGGAAACTCTTCACAAAGCATTCTTACTGTGAACCGTATGTTTTCAATAATTCACGTTCTCAACCAAGTCATCATTGACAACAGAAGGCCAGCCACTCCGTTTCGACATGAACTTTGTTTCGTCCATCACTGAATTGTCTCACTCACTTTCTCACAATTCCGTCGGTCATTACATTTTCACCTACAACTGTACAAGTTGATGTTGAATTATATAGCAGAACGCACTTAACAGTGGGTGGGCTCAGAGACTGTCTTAAACATTTTGAACGATCACTAGCAAATGTAAGCACAACACTACCCGGCTGTAGTGGCATCGATGGAAAGATAATGAACCAGAGAAACGAGTGCGAACGTGCGGAACTGCGATACTAGTGCTGCAGTGTAGGTAGAACGAAATAGTACTTACTTCCCGGACACACTTTGTACTTTATGTCGAATTTAGCCCTTGACACAAAATGAAGAGCTGAATAAGGTACAGTGTTTTATTCACTGAATTTTATCCTATGTACAAAACGTTGACGGTAGCCGGCCGGTGCACGTCAGCATGGACAATTTAGGTTCATTCAAAGTGGAGGTGTCACGAGGTGCACGGATAGTTGACTTAGAAGTCTTGGAAGAGGAAGAATTAGATAGAGACTTTAGGGAAGCAAAGACGAAGCCAGGACAGTCTGTCGACTTTGTTGAATTGCAGGAAAAGGTGTTTCATTTGGTAGGACATGGCAGGGAGAAGATGGAAGGATTATTAGAAGAATACGTGGAGTTGTTCAACCCTCCTGGCTCATTCAAAAAATGTGTTTGAAATCTTATGCGACTTAACTGCTAAGGTCATCAGTCCCTAAGCTTACACACTGCTGAACCTAAATTATCCACAAGGACAAACACACACACCCATGCCCGAGGGAGGACTCGAACCTCCGCCGGGACCAGCCGTACAGTCCAACATTGCAAAGCCCTGGCCCATTGCCAGCTAAAACGCTAAAGTAGCTTAGTACTCCCACTGGGAATGAACTATAATTTTTCAAAACCATATCGAATTCCCCATCATTTACAACAGTAATGGAGGGATTTATTAACCATCACCTCGATGAAAGGATTATAGAAGAGAGTGCCAGTCCATGGACAGGATCAGTAGTACTTCTACTGAAAGAGAAAACAAGATGGGAGTAAGACTTACAGATTTTTTTACGATTACAGGTATCTAGATCAAAAGACCGTGAAAGAAATGTAAACAGTGCCCAACATCAAGGAAACACTAGATAACCAAGGGAAATGTCATTAATTTTTGACCGTAGATTTGCTAAATGGGTAACATCAGATAGAGGCAGTTCTAGAGAATCAGCCAAAAACGACGTTTATGATCCCATCCGGTCATTTTCAGTACCGACGAATGCCATTCGAATTAAAGAATGCGCCAGTGAGATTCCAGCCCTTATCGGACAGTGTACTACGTGGTTTGGAACTGAAACAGTACATGGTATACCTAGACTTATTACAGTCTTTTATAAGGGCACCAAAAAACACATTGTAGAATTATGTGATGGCTTTAGTTAATTGCAAGTGACATGGCTAATGCCTAGTTTGGGAAAGTGCCATTTTGTTCCCTATTTGGGCAATATTATTAGCCAGGATAGAGTGTGAATTGATCTTCAGCTTGTGCAAGATGTGCAGAAGTTTCTTATGCCAAGAACAGTGAAAGAGTTACAGTACTATCTGGGGATAGCTAAATATTATATAAAATTTGTGTCGAAATTTATTGAAATAGCAAGACATATGCTGAAGAAGGATGTGAATTGTATGATTAAAAGCATTTGTTGACGATTGTTCCCATCTTCACATTTTCAGATTATGAGAAAGAATTTATATTATAATGTGAGTCAAGAAAATATACCATGGACCTCCTGCTGAGTCAGGATTTTGATGGAGCAGAGCACTCTATAACTTATGCTTCTTGTCAGGTAATAATGTATAGAAAAACTACTCAACTACTGGAAAAGAGATGTTCAGTTTGATGTATAATATCACGTATTTCTCTTATTACTTGTATGGTCGACGTTTTGAAGTTACAACAGATCATGCAGCAATGAAATAGGTTCTGGGCCTTAAGGATTCGTCTAGCTGCCTGATATGGTGAGCTTTATGGTGAACAGTCTTCCATTATCAGGTCATAAATCGTTTTAGGAAGAATCATAGTAACGGTGACAGCTTAAATCCTTGGATATGTGCCACAGAATATACCAACATGGTATTCGGAAATTCCCCTTTACAGACTTCTAGTACTTGTGGAGGGGAGTGAGAATACAATATTTTGAAAAGGGACCCATGTCCGCAAACGTATAGTTTCCATTCTGTGACAGTTTCAGTTCAAATTGTAACGTGTCCACGTCTGCTGAGGGGAAGAGAAATATCGCAGCGTTGCTTGTCCTTGTACGCAGTAGGGTAGACAGGATATCGTGCCACTGAATGTCCATGAGGTAATGTGATTTCAGCGTGATGGTGTACCCCCTCACTTTTCACGTGTGGTTTGGAGACATCTCAACGGATGATGTGAAAGATGGCCATGCCGAGGATGTCCAGCCGCGTGGTCGTCACGATCGCCTGATTGAACTCCTGTGGATTACTTCTTGTGGAGTTTTATGCAAAGTTTAATTTACGAGACAGAGGAAGATCTACTAGCACGAGTTCTGACTGCTGTATTAGAAACTGAAGAGATACCAGGTGGGATGGAGAGTGTGTACCAGAACATGCTTCGTAGGTACAATATCTCTAGCAATGGTGGTGGTCGTCGTCACGTAGAGCCTCTGTTGTAATGCATTAGTACTGTTCTGCTCGTACAATATGCTTGGTTCTTTTTTGTTTTCGAATAATGTAAACACGTAATGTTTAAGTGTTAAGGCAAAAAATGCGTTTACGTGATAAATGGATGTTTCGTTATGTTGCGTGTCGAATTGTTACTTAATAATTGTATTGCATCAAGCTTAATTCAGTTCCTCAAGGAGAAATGAATGAGTTAAACATCTGAACTGAAGCCGACGGAGTATTATACACACACAAAAACGAGGTGTGGTCGACGCATATTAACGCTGGCAAGTTTGTGTTAAAGTGTTGAGGCCGGCCCATGTATCTACCTTAACAGTGCGTGTAGACTGACGGGCTAAGGAACGGTGCATTGTGGAGACATACGGCGGAAAATGCATAGCGTGTGCACAAATAGCTGAACCTAGTTGACAGATTCTATTGCAAAGGTTGCCTGAGGCCAGCAGACCATTCCAAACGAATGTTCAATCAAATGGAGCAGTTCTGTCGGCTTTTGCAAATTAGGAAGCTGCAGACTTGTACACTACATCCAGAAGCCAATGGGAGGCCAGAGTGGGTGCACGCAACGATAAGAAAAATGTTACTATGTGGAAAGTTACCGTAGTGACTGAGATACTCTACTACTGTACATGGCAGCGACCTACAATACAAAGATACATGAGAGTACATGATTATCACCACGTGAGACCGTTTTTGAACAAAAGATTCCACCCCATTTTGAAATGTGTAAACCATCTCCTGGAGAAGTTATCGCATCAGTGTAAAATTTTGCTAAGAGACTAAAGAACATATGGCGTCAGTTTCACGACATGAGTACAAAGGCACTGGAGTGGCAAGATGGTGCATGAAACCAGACTACCCATGTATCGCATCTGACAATGGGTTATGCTGACTGACTCCTGTGAATCAAAAGGACAAACCAAGAACTTGTTACACCTTACCA
Source organism: Schistocerca nitens (assembly GCF_023898315.1). Classification (NCBI taxonomy): domain Eukaryota; kingdom Metazoa; phylum Arthropoda; class Insecta; order Orthoptera; family Acrididae; genus Schistocerca; species Schistocerca nitens. The sequence continues at coordinate 707,581,155 of NC_064614.1, read as the reverse complement.
AGGTTCTTAATCAAGTAACTGAAATGAGTTGTCTGGTTAAAGGAAAACTGCAACTACCAACTTAAACGTCAGTTGTACATGTAGGGAGACACTGTCTGTTTAAAGGCACTTCTGAAGGGCTGTGTTGTTAGTCAGCAGCTCCTTCGCAGGAGGAGGGGTGGGAAGCGATTTGGAAGAAAGGTAAGATAAACCAAGAGGAATCAGATATTCCTGCGGTTGCAGCGACATATCCATTTGCCCAATGGTCATGTGGCGGCGTTGTGAACTAACTGCGGATTACTTCTGCTTCTAGGATGCAAAGCTTACTTCTGTGGATGCAGTGCTTGCGTGAATTTTATCTGTGTTCTGTTATTAGTTTTTGGGAATGTCTATGGTGGAAACCTAATATAATTAATTTAATTTGCTTGGGAAACACTGATGCAATGTATTGCATTCTGTCGATTATTTTGTAAAGTGTGTGGGGCAGTCATGATCCAGGGACTGGGGCAATAAACGGTGTTCCGAGAGATTTCTACGACACTTGCTGGACTACATATGTGATCTCACCTTCAAGAAGAACTGCTTTGTCTTGTATAAAAGCAGGTCGTTCGGCTATGCATGTCGACACAGCTAGGCTTCGAATCATTCTCCACTATACATTGGCTTCCACAGTGGTGCCGGCCATGTCCGTCTGCCATCTCGTCGGGACCTCCTGCTGGAGTGCAGCCATAGAAGGGGACGAGGAAATTAAATGAGACTTCACAGGTTGGGAGGGTATGTGATGTGTTTCCAGCTACTACAAAATCGAGTCAGCTTTTCAACTTTGCAGTGTCAGCCCACTTATCAGCATGACGGTGCACCTCATTTCACTTGTATGCATGCACTGATTCGGTTGGGAAGAGTGTCATAAAGCCGTCGTATCCCCTCTTTAGTAAGTTCGCCCACAACGTTGTAACTGGTTCCTAATATTCTGCATACTGGAACAAGGACGGAGTCAACGTCCAAGCTGGTCACACATATGTTCTGTCAGGGACAGATCTGGGGATCTTGCTGGCCAGGGGAGTACCTCATCATCATACAGACGGTTCATAGAGACATGTGCCGTGTGTGGACGAGCATTATTCTTTTGAAAAATGGCACAACAATGTTCCCACATGAAAGTTAGGGGATGAGGTTGCGAGATGTCTGTGATACAGCATTGTGCCGCCAAACTTCCCTCAATCAGTACCAACCGTGACCTGAAGTCATACCAAATGTCCCCCCACACCACGACGCCCGGAGTAACACCACCATGCCTCTCCAAAACATTGGAAGAATGAGAGCTCTCTAAGGTCACCATCATGCTTTTCGACAATGGTCGTCCCGGGGAGGGCAGAAACGCGATTCATCGCTAAACATAATGCGACCCCATTCCTCAGCAGTCCTTGCTTCTCGGTCACGCCGCAACTCCAAACCGAGCTGTTTTTGTTGTGGTGTTAATGGAAGCGGTGATGCTAATTTCCCAGTTTTCGTGTAACGACGGCGCTTGGCGACGGCGCGAGTTTTCACGTGAGCTATGCCATTTCTGCCTATTGATCCGTTATCGTGCATTTTCAGCAGAACTTCAGTCTTCTTCAAGCAAATCCATTCTATCAATTTATGTAATTATCAGGAACAGTTACCAACTTCTCCCAGAAGCTATCTGGGAGTTCTCCTTTTAATATTTTAAGTACACTCCTGGAAATTGAAATAAGAACACCGTGAATTCATTGTCCCAGGAAGGGGAAACTTTATTGACACATTCCTGGTGTCAGATACATCACATGATCACACTGACAGAACCACAGGCACATAGACACAGGCAACAGAGCATGCACAATGTCGGCACTAGTACAGTGTATATCCACCTTTCGCAGCAATGCAGGCCGCTATTCTCCCATGGAGACGATCGTAGAGATGCTGGATGTAGTCCTGTGGAACAGCTTGCCATGCCATTTCCACCTGGCGCCTCAGTTGGACCAGCGTTCGTGCTGGACGTGCAGACCGCGTGAGACGACGCTTCATCCAGTCCCAAACATGCTCAATGGGGGACAGATCCGGAGATCTTGCTGGCCAGGGTAGTTGACTTACACCTTCTAGAGCACGTTGGGTGGCACGGGATACATGCGGACGTGCATTGTCCTGTTGGAACAGCAAGTTCCCTTGCCGGTCTAGGAATGGTAGAACGATGGGTTCGATGACGGTTTGGATGTACCGTGCACTATTCAGTGTCCCCTCGCCGATCACCAGTGGTGTACGGCCAGTGTAGGAGATCGCTCCCCACACCATGATGCCGGGTGTTGGCCCTGTGTGCCTCGGTCGTATGCAGTCCTGATTGTGGCGCTCACCTGCACGGCGCCAAACACGCATACGACCATCATTGGCACCAAGGCAGAAGCGACTCTCATCGCTGAAGACGACACGTCTCCATTCGTCCCTCCATTCACGCCTGTCGCGACACCACTGGAGGCGGGCTGCACGATGTTGGGGCGTGAGCGGAAGACGGCCTAACGGTGTGCGGGACCGTAGCCCAGCTTCATGGAGACGGTTGCGAATGGTCCTCGCCGATACCCCAGGAGCAACAGTGTCCCTAATTTGCTGGGAAGTGGCGGTGCGGTCCCCTACGGCACTGCGTAGGATCCTACGGTCTTGGCGTGCATCTGTGCGTCGCTGCGGTCCGGTCCCAGGTCGACGGGCACGTGCACCTTCCGCCGACCACTGGCGACAACATCGATGTACTGTGGAGACCTCACGCCCCACGTGTTGAGCAATTCGGCGGTACGTCCACCCGGCCTCCCGCATGCCCACTATACGCCCTCGCTCAAAGTCCGTCAACTGCACATACGGTTCACGTCCACGCTGTCGCGGCATGCTACCAGTGTTAAAGACTGCGATGGAGCTCCGTATGCCACGGCAAACTGGCTGACACTGACGGCGGCGGTGCACAAATGCTGCGCAGCTAGCGCCATTCGACGGCCAACACCGCGGTTCCTGGTGTGTCCGCTGTGCCGTGCGTGTGATCATTGCTTGTACAGCCCTCTCGCAGTGTCCGGAGCAAGTATGGTGGGTCTGACACACCGATGTCAATGTGTTCTTTTTTCCATTTCCAGGAGTGTATATCGTCATCCTCAACAGAAGGGAAAACGAGACGGCAGCCAGACATGTACGTTTGGTCTTTATCCGCGACTTTACGTTATCTCAGATCGTGACTATGCACTGAATTGCTACTTTCATGTTCCAGTAAATAACGGCTCTTAAATGAATTCCTTAAGAGCTATAGGCATTTGTTCAGTAGAAGAGATGTGTCTGAAAGAAGCGAAGATGAACAGGTTATCATCACTCTGAAGGTACGCATTTTAGAGCCAATTTCTTTTGGTTTGGTCCATCTCCTCCAAAAATATGGAAACCAAAGGGCTTGCAGTAGAAGAAATGAGTTTCAAACTGTCGAAGATGAACATGTGCTCATAGCTCAGAATTTAGGAAGCGAAAACGATAGGGCTGTCCTGGGTGTGTTATGTGTACCAAGCTCTCGCCATATGAGGCTACGTAATGCACCCTGGAACGTAGTCGGAAATGATCGTTTTGGTGGTTCAAGTGTTACGCTGTGTGGAGGCATAATGTTGCATGAGCGCACTGCCCTCAAAATCTTTGAACACGGTATACTCAGCAGTCACCGATATTGTGATACGTTACGCCTTCCGTACATGCGTCTTTCGGTAGTGTATTCGGCTCTGACTTTATTTTTCGTTGGTGACAACGCGCGACCGCTTCGAACTGCGCAGGCGGAGGAGCTCTTGGAACGAGAGGACATTTCGCGAATAGTCTGGCTTGCCAGTTCTGCCGACTGTTTTAAATCGCTTCGAGCACGTGCGGGATGACTGGGGAGAGGTGTTGCAGCACGTCCACATCCCCAACGATCATCCAATTGCTATCAATCGTTCTGATGGAGGACTGGGACGCCATACCACAAGAAGTCGTTACCAACTTTGCGACCAGCATGGCAGCATGTCGCATAGCACGCACTGCCGTCCTTGATGATCACACATCCCACTAAGACGCACGTCCCCCCTTTTGCAATGTCCAGAGGCCGTTATAAATCGTGATGACTTCAGTGTAACCATTGTGTTTGAATAAAAGTGTCATTTCTGTTCGTCTCATTGTGTATTTCTTTCAGTTACCTTCTATGTGTGGTCCACATTTCATCGAGCTAAGTTACATGGCAGTGACACATCACTTTCATCCTCAAGTTTCGTGCACCAGTGTTTTTACTGGTACATTAATTACATTACTGTACTGAAGATGTACAGTAGTGGTTGCCCACCAATAACTTCCTTAGACGGCTTTTAAGCTGCCGGAAAATTGCTGAAAATATGTGTTCGTGAATAATGGACGTCTTTCTGGACCAGAGTAAATGGCTATAATCTATGTGAAGATTATTCTAGTTTCTAGTGTTGATTCCGTGAACTGAGCAGTTGATTTGAAATAGAGACATTGCCTACGACAAATTTAATTAACAATATTACTTATAATCCGTCTTGATTGCAAAATGTTTATTCATATGACCGGTTTCGGTTCATCTATAACCATCTTCAGATCTGTAACGATAATGATACTCATTTACTATTTCACGAATGCAAATCTTTTTCATCCTATCTAATCAACATCAAATGTACTTGAACGTACCTGATATTTCGATTACAGGAGTAACTCGTCCAAATCCAGCAACTTTCACATGCTGTGTCACATAAAATTGGTTGGCAGAGTGCACGTCATTTATATTAATTATAACACTATTACCGACAGGTGGCGTCAGGTACATTTGTTACATTACATATGCACTTACTATATTCAGTAAATTTTCTGATTAACTTTTATCTCCAAAAATACTTAGTTAAAATCTGTAGATGTCAAGGTTAAAATCTGTACTTATCAAAAAACACAGTACAATTATCATTTTTATACGATCTAAAAACATAGGGCGATTTCTATATCTATGGCGCTGGTGTAGACTTGTTTTCCTCCGCGGTCTGCTTCCTTGGTCCCCGCCATTTCGGTGTTGTGCCGCGAGCCGCTCAGTTGTCTGATGTCCGTCGTCGTGGGCAGAAATAAATATATTGGGATGGAGCAGTTAGTACCCGAGTTCACTGAACAGGCCTCTACTGGACGTTCTTGAATTCACACCACAAATAATTCGGATTACGCGATTTTGAAAAGCTTTAGCCAGATTTGATGAGTAATCCCAAAACATGATCCCGGAAGTTAATAAGCAAAGTATGCTAGCTTTCTAATTTTTGTATAAACTGTGTCTGACAACATCTGCACTGCAAATACAGATTTGTTTAGGTTTTTCGTCAGTTGTGAGGTATGTTCCTGGGAGGAGACTATTATAAACCTTTGATATTAAGAATTTAACACTGTCAACCTCTTCTATCGACAGGGTGGTTATAATTAAAGTTTCGCTAATTGAGCCAGTGTAGGCGGAAAACTATTTACCGAATGGATACTGAACTTTAGAGGAATGATGTTCAGACTGTGCGCTGCAGGATTTGCGTTTCAGTAGCGTTAGTGTCATTATAGTTGCAGACAGTCAGCATGGGCGAGCACAAGGTGAGCACGGCTTTAGTCGTAAAACTATTTGGTCAAAACTGTAGTGTCAGTCCTGTTGCTCTTCGCGAGTATCGACACATTAAATGAATACTGCGGGTTCTCTTTCTGCACCGGGGTTGAAGACCGTGATTCGTAAGTTCGAATTAACTGGCGATTTGGGAATTGCTCCTGGGAGAGACCGAAGACCAATTTTTCCACAAATTGTTGAGGAGTTAGTGTTTCCACGGCTGAGAATGCTGGACGTAGTGTGTGATCTTCAAGCAGTGCACGAGCTGTGTCAGGACGGCTAAACATTCCATGGTCAACCGTTCGAAAAGTGTAGTGAATAACTGTGAAATGATATTACCAGCACGATTCCAGGCTGCCACGGATGCAGATGATCATCACACTGAGTAAAGTTTGTAACCTGTAAGGTAAAAATGGTGTGCAATTAACAAAAGTTACTCTCACTTCTAAATTAACATTGTTTCTTTCAATGGATTTTTCGTTATTTCTCTTCCACATGTCCTTGCACATGTTTCCACAAAGTTTCATTGTCCCACGATAATTTGTTTTTCATGGGGGCCACTCAAGTAGCGAAAGTTTAATTAGAACCACCCTGCACTTGGCCTTATGTTTTGGGCACATACTAGAGGGAAACCTCTTACAACCTGTGTGTTTCTTCGAAATTTAGTGACAGGGAAGTAGCTAGGAACTATTTATTAATGTCCGTGAAAATTTTACCAACCGAACTTTTTAAAACTGTGCTATCAACTTACGTATCAGCCGCAGAAGAAACAAACTTGGCATCTTGTTACTCATGAACGGTCGTTTATATATACAAGTTTAAAGGTTTTCGATTCAACCAAATATCTAGGGATTACAAAACGAACAACATAAGCTGGAACCATCGGATAGAAAATGTCGTGGGGAAGGTAAATCAGAGACTGCTTTTCATTGGCGGAGCTCTCCGAAGACTGGACAAATCTACGAAACAGACTGCCTATATTACGCTTGCCCGTCCTCTGCTAGAGTACTGCTGTAAACTTGGGATCCTCTCCAGATAAGATTGACGGAGGATATTGAAGAAGTTCAAAGAGGGGTAGTTCGTTCTGTATGATCGAGAATTAGGGGAGACAGATAAGATACGCGAGCCGGGGTAGCAACCATTAAAACATGGCGTTTCTCGTTGAGATGAGATACTTCCACGCAATTTTAATCACCAACTTTCTGATCCGAATGCGAGAATATTTTGTTTACTCCCACCTACATAGGGGGAAATGACCACTATAGTAAAATAAGAGAAGTTACAACCGGCATGGAAAGATTTAGGTGTTCAATTTTCCCACGTGTTATTCGAGAGCGGAACGATCAGAAATAATCTGACAGAAGTTCTGTGAACCCTCTGTCAAGAACTTGGATGTGAATTGCAGAGTAGCGAAGTAGACGTAAAGACAAAGTAAGGACCCTGAAATTGAACCTTGTGAGACCCCTTAATAATAGTTCCCAGTTAGATGATCTTAGATGGCTCTTTCCTATTGACATCCTCTGTTTCCCATCAGATAAGATTTGAATCATTTCGGAGAATTTGCTGTTCCACGGTAGTACTCTAATTTACTTAAATGTAACTGCGATTTACACAGTCAAATGCCTTTGACAGGTCATAAAATATGGCAGTAGCCTGTAATTTATTGCCTAACGAATTACATTCTCGTTGTACTTATGTGTAGCTAGACTTCTCAATATCGGACCCATTCAGAAATCCGAACTATGACTTCGACAATATATTACTTGTTGTCAGATGATTAAGAAACCGACTGTATTTTCGAGAATATGAAATTGGAAGAATATTGGTGGTATTTCCGTATCTCATTTCTTGCATAGCAGCAGAAAGATTTATCTTTGATCACTGTCCGATTTAGGCCGGCCTCTGTGACCGAGCGGTTCTAGGCGCTTCAGTCTGGAACAGCGTTGCTGCTACGGTCGCAGGTTCGAAACCTGCCTCGGACATGGATGTGTGTGATGTCCTTAGGTTAGTTAGGTTTAAGTAGTTCTAAGTTCTAGGGGACTGATGACCTCAGATGTTAAGTCCAATAGTGCTCAGAGCCATTTGAACCATTTGTCCGATGCAACTGGGAAGGGGCTCAACTGTGATTCATACACATCCGAACCAGGATAGTTAACAGCTATGTACTCATTTGAAGTTTTAGAAACCAGGAAGAGTTTCTAATTACTGTTTGCGTTGCAGCATAGTACTGACACTCTTGGAAGATTGAAAGGCGCCAATTCTCTGCTCATCCTTCCTCGGCCAATTTGTGTGTCCATACCCTTAAAGATGGATGGTAGACTGACGCTAAGGATAAGTTAGGTGAACTGTAGCAATCGCTGCTTATCGAAACAGATAATTTCAAAGCCCTTGTTGAAAAGAAGCATTCTGATCCAGGTTTTGTAGAACAACCTGCAATAAATAAAACTACATATGTGATCCTGAAAATCGAAGTCTCTACGACAGGGAATTCGATCAATAGGCTAAATAATATGTTAATCAAAAGACTGCACGTCTGTCTTGACGAGCATCTGACATTTAGAGATTACAGTAAAGTAGTGACCGAAAGAGCTTCAAAAATTATGCATAAAATCGCCAAATAGCCCCATTGTAGTGTAAGTGTCCACCTGGAAACATTTGGTAACATGAGGAAATCCTAGAGGCTGCAGTTGTTTTCGAAACCAGTGCCCGGGCACATAAGCCAAAGCAGAAAGCCAATAAAGCTTTTGCGAAAAATTCAAAGTTCATATACGACTGACAGAACGATGCCAGTAGAGTTCCTACGTTTGATATCGATATTATGCCCCATATGTGTGACGACCATAACTGGTTAGTGCAAGTGCAGAACCGAGAGAATGGACAGGCAATATGGGGAAATACGTGTACTACCTATAGGGTTTGTTCGCCTCTGGCATTATGTAATAACACGATGCATTTAATTCTCACAAATGGTGTAATGCACTTCAACGCTGGGAATTGGTCGTAACATTCGTATTTAAACAAAATTCAGATCAGCGAAAATGGCAGCCGTGTGTGGGGTTAGATTATAGTCTCGAAACGTCACTTTTCATTGTATCGCTACAGATCCTGGTTCTGAAGGCTGCAGGCGTTGCCTTCACAGGACTGTGTGCTTCCGAAGCGCTGCGTTCCAGAGAGGCACGTGGGCCGTTACGGAGTCTTGCAGGCTAGCGGGCACAAGTGGAAAGGCAAGCTTACATCACGGCGAGACGTGCAACACGATAGCCCGACGACAATGAAGCACGACGGCTGCAGGGAAGTTGAAAGCCTGCCACAACAAGGACGCTTGCAGGATATGGGAAAGTATCCGATAACGTAAACGCGCTACTAAAACATGCAAACGTGAAATTAGCCTTCAAAACAGCAAATAATTTTAGCACAAATCTATGTTCAGGAAAAGCCACACTCCCGAAACACTTAAATCCTGGAATTCACAAAAATAACTGCAATAACTGCACAGAAATTTATATAGGACAGACGGAAAGAAATCTCGTCATCAAATTCAGATAACGCACGAGAGAAATAGCAACCAATCCACCTTCCTTACAAACCTTAAACAATGAAAACACAAAGCTGACGGCATTGAAAACGCACTACAAATCTTGCACAAAATCGCAAAACATCCAATCATGAATATTTTGGAGGAATTTGAAATATTCATATACACTAACGGTGTATATATGCTAAATGGAGTGGCCGATTTCAAGTATACACAGTTTTTTTAAAAAAATATTGATATTTTATATAGGAATAGCGGATAACCAAAACCCCCTATATTACAAACACATCAGTTACAGTTGGATAGATATACGACCCGCAGCAACATAAATATAAACAACGAGCTGTCGAACTAATTCCTACGATTGCCAAAATACTAAAAAAAAAAGCGTATTGTAATATATGTGAAACATCAAATCATCAGCTGTAAAACGTTACTGTAAAAATATTACATTCAACAATTAAGAATAGCAGTGACAGTTTACTCAATGTTGATGTTTATCCATCTACAACGCCAGGACGTGAGTACAATATCTAGTGTAAAACACCTTTTAAAATTATATATTATGTAAAATATAAATAAATGCGATTGTTTGCAGATGTATTGATGAAGGCAATAAAGCCGAAATAAGTTTATACACAAAAATAAAGCATTAGTCAGCATACTGTCTAGTAATTCTCTGCATAATGTCCTGTTCTGATATAATGTATGCTGCAGATCCCATAATAAAAATAACTTATGGCAATCCTCGTGCGATCGCAGACACGCATAACACGCTCCTATAACGGCCAGTTCCGCGGACCGCCTGTAATTTACGCCGGATGGATTTCTTTCGGTCGCATTCTCGTGCATTGGAAAGGAAACAGAACAAACGCGAAGCGAAAAATCAGTCCTAACGCTTTACAAGGATTCATAAAAATATTAACTATACATTCTTGGGTCTCGTTACAGTGTGTTGCAGAGGCAGAGTGCCGTGGGCAACATCTTGTGACATTACACTTCATATCTTCAAAATGAAATTTTCTTGGAGGTTAGTGGTATAGTAGGAGCTACTAAGGAATGGTAAGCTGCCGGACTACACTGAATTAAGACAGCCTTTGAAATAAATTTATTAAAAAGCAGTTCTTACTCAACAGTTATTAGGAAACTTATTGCCCGACGTGTGTATTTAGTATTTTTTATTTATTTACTTTTTTGTTAAAGGGCACCAATTACAACACTTACTCTTAATAATATTTTCAGTGATCCAACGTGGGTGATACGGTAGTGCTGAATTTGAGTCCAAAGCAATTATAACATAACTAAAAGTTTTAACTCAAGCTCGATAAGTGTTGTGATAAAAAATTTAAAATACCGAAGGCAATTTCAAAATGCATTTAGTAAACTTTTAAACAAATTTATAGTAACAAAGTGACATCAATGCAAACCTAAAACAGTATTCAGATAATTGTAATTTAACAAAGCACTTGAAATGCACAACAAATTACAGCGGGAGCATCTTATCGCAAGTTTTGTTCATACCAGTTTTTCTCGTTGATCATTTACTGTACACGAATACCGAACAATTTCAAACAAGTTTAGGTGCAGACTTCTTCAGACGAACGCCAAATTTAGAGGTGTAAATAGTTCAGTTCAAAATGGTTCAAATGGCTCTGAGCACTATGGGACTTAACTTCTGAGGTCATCAGCCCCCTAGAACTTAGAACTACTTAAACCTAACTGACCTAAGGATATCACACACATCCATGCCCGAGGCAGGATTCGAACCTGCGACCGTAGCGGTCGCGCGGTTCCAGACTGTAGCGCCTAGAACCGCTCGGCCAATAGTTCAGTTACAAAAGATAATTACTTAACTCAAGAACAAATCTGCAGCATTAGAATTCATCTGTTGCTACCTCAGTTGGTTTACAGAGCCGTGATCTTGCCATCTTATTTCATGTCACACGTCAGTCTTGCGCACGCTGCCTGAGAATACGTTACATGCATCACTACATTGGTATGATAAGCCGTGAAACCTAAGTAAGTTACCACTGGTCCCACACAAGCATACAAATAATGGGCCCCTGCAGGGTAAACTCAATGATAACCTTGTAACATGAACAGTTAAAACAAACAAATGACCAGTCACGAAATAATGGAACTAATGGCAACCCACAAGAGCAGACTTAATTACAAGTTTGCAAGATGAACGACTAAAACACACAGTGGGCAAGAACTCAATAATCAATGGTACTCAGTTTCACATGGAGTTATTCAGCATCCTTGTGTCAAAGCAACCAGGGCTCAGCGACAGTATAGTGACGGCTGTACAGACTTCCAACCGTTGCTTTAACCGCCGATGTCCTTCGGGCAACGCCAGTATTGTGCAACCGAAACGCTACTGCATGCAAAAGGGGGGTTTCTTTCCTAAATGCAGCTCCCAAACCACAGCTCCCAACTACAACTAGGCTGCGCTAGCACACCAGCTGCGGCCAAATAGTTTTCCGGCACATACGTGGGCTGCTCCCAACACAGGGCCCGCTCGCCACCTTCCTCGTGCCGCTGCTAACTCAAGACTCATCCCTTCTCGAGTCACGCCGCCTCCCGGACCACATTCGCACCTCAAGCCTCTCTGGCAAAGAGATTCTACACAACAAGCGATTCCACCAGAGAGGCACAAAGTCGAGAAATACCAAACTTTGCCGAAGATTTCGATGCACGGCAAAGTTAGTAACAGATTCTCTGCAAATGGACTGACACTATACTTATATAAAATATATTGCGTGCAGTTCTGTTCTTTTCAAGGCCTAACCATACGACTAGAAGCAATGCGTGATAGTAAATTGATAAATGGAACAGAATATTCGAAACTGTTAGATGCTAATACTAATAGAAACTGCGTCTGATCTCTGCAAAATGACCGTGTGGCATCGATGGCCTGGAGGTCCCATCCGCCGGGTGCTAATCTTATTGCAGGTGACGGTACACTGGGCGACTTACCTGCCGGTGATGATGAGTGATGACGAGGACAGCACTAACACCCAGTCCACGAGCGGAGAAAATCTCCAACCCGGCTGGGAATCGAATCCAGGCCCACTGCATGCTAGACAAACACTTTGCCCCTCTGCTAAGTTCTACAGATTTTGCATTGCGAGTGAACAAGGTTGGAAGACAAAAATGTCAAAAAGTTTACTTACTTTCCTTGCTTTCACTCACTTATGTCTCATGGCATCAAATTCTGGGGCAAGTCCGCATTGGTGTTGGAATTATTTGTTACGTAGATGCATGTGATATGGACAATATGTGCTTTCTGTAGAACTTCTTCCTCAAAGCTCTTTAAACACCTGGGTATAAGGACAAGAGATTCACTTCACGGGGATTTTACTTCTTATGAAGGTCATTGTTAACATTCACTTCCACTTCAAATAATCTAGTAATATTCGTAAGTATTTACATTATCCCTCATTCGACCTTATTGTGGTCAAGAAAGGAGTGAGACATTCAGCCATAAAAATCTTTGACTTCATACCCCGTGACGTAGAGAATTTAAAAGATAATAAAATAATCTTAAAATACCAAATGAAATCATATTTGTTCTGCTTCACAGCTCCTTCTATTCCGTAGAAGAATTTTTGAATGTGTTGCATTATAATGCACGTTTCTCTCTCTCTCTCTCTCTCTCTCTCTCTCTCTGTGTGTGTGTGTGTGTGCAAGAAGGGGAGTGAGAGTAATTGAAATACAAGTGTAAGTGGGCAGTAAATTGTCATACTTTTAATCAAGTAAGTGTAGTGTAACCCTCAGACCAAAAAGTTTCGATACTGCATTAATAATAAACAGTGAGAAGTTAAGATGGTCGTTTCAGTGCTTTATGTGGTCCATGTAGTCTAGTGACGTTGGTCAACTCGTGCATCACATTGACACCTTCTTCGGTCTTGGCGAACCATCCGAGACCCATACTGCAGTTTGTCATTTTTTCGTAGTTTCGTACTGATAACGTCATCTCTAATGACCTCGTTGTCGATGGGACATTAAACTGTAATCTTTCATTTCCTTTCGTATTGATAACATCAAATCTCGTGACCCGTGATGATTTTTCCAGCAATGATTCGTCGACATTTTCCATTGTAATCCAATCGTGACGGGTGCCCACGCTTCGTTTCTCGTTCCGGAGTCAAGGCGTGAGACCAAATCTAGCACGCACTCTTCCCTCCTTCGAAACATTCGAGAGAATGTCTTGAACATTTGATTTAGAGATATTCAGTTCGTGACTCCATTGTCATATGTGGCACAACATCATTGACACATTAGTCCGCAGCTCGTGGTCGTGCGGTAGCGTTCTCGCTTCCCGCGCCCGGGTTCCCGGGTTCGATTCCCGGCGGGGTCAGGGATTTTCTCTGCCTCGTGATTACTGGGTGTTGTGTGCTGTCCTTAGGTTAGTTAGGTTTAAGTAGTTCTAAGTTCTAGGCGACTGATGACCATTGATGTTAAGTCCCATAGTGCTCAGAGCCATTTGAGCCATTTGACACATTACTGTCGTACGCACACTAAACTCTTCCTGCTCACAAGTAACAAATCAAATGCACATCTGTTCTGACACCACAGTTATTGCGTTGACATTGCTTGTACACTATGAGCAAAATCCGTCTCAAAACTTTTTGGATGGATGAAATAATTGTAAAACTGACTTGTTTCACGTCATAGGCAGGAATCACAATTATAATCCATTGAACATGTAGCCAACTAACTAACGCCTCTACCACTGGATTTGCATGTGAGAATCTCATGGGATTCTCTACTGGTTTTTTCTTTAACATCTTCAGGAATTCTTACGAAAACTTGATGTAAATCTGAATTCGTAAGTCAGAATTAACAATAGAACACAGTAAGATTGCTGAAAACGGATTTAACGCCCTAAGAGAGGACAAGTTACTCTCACCTATTTTTCGCTTACAAAAAATTATTAAAGATTTTATTACAACCTGATGCACCTTGAGCGAGACTCTTAGAAAGTTAACGAGCTGAGCAGACGTTGATGCAGCCTGGTAGGGCACTAAAAGCATGAGGTCTTTTTATGATTCTTAGCTTGTAGAAACGGCGTATTGGGAGTTGAAAGCAACTGGCGGCAACCCCGCCCTTAGTATATCTTGCCAGATAGGCCCACAGTCATTCAGGGCAGACAGGGCAGCCCCTCACTGAGACAAGGCTCCAGCAGAACAATGCCACAATACCTGCCACGGCGCCAGCAGAAGCCTGAGCTGGGGCGACGGTCTAAAGGAACACATATACACAGTGGAGTCGTAAACTGGGAATTGTGTGCAGAGCCACATGTAGTAAAATTTCTCGTTTTTGTGTTCACCGATAGTGCAAATAGGCTAATGAAGCACTTCCCTCGACCGCCTTGCTTGTATAAGGAAACTCCGGCGTCTGAGAAACGTTTAGAGAAAGAATCTTTATTACACCTCGTAGCTAGGACTAACAAGCTCCAAGACACAGGCGATTTAGATGAAGATCTTTTATGATTGCATCTGTTCGCTTGTTGCCATAGGAAGAGACACGATTTTGGAAAAAATAATCTCCTCCTCCTCTGCAAAAACTTTAAAAAAAGCCCGTAATTGGTGGTTTCTTTTTTTTTTCAGAGATGCAGATTTCATAACTCTTGCCCTGGTTCGACATGAGTTTGTGCTGTCATGTGGGAGGGGAGATTTAGCGCCTCTAGAGCCTTGTAATTGGCTAAAGATGGGGTGAAGGCAGCGTCGTTCGTGCACTTTGCGGGAAAACGGAATTTTTTTCTGGAGAGGTGCGAAGCACTCAGGTGCAGGAATTTGGTCTGGTGAGCACTTCTGGTCGAAGCTCTGGATGTGTGGTTGGTGCTTGGGACCTGTCCTGAAACTGACTTCACTAGCGAGTAGTTTAGACTGGGGAGCCTGTGGTGATGTTCATACTGTAACGACAGTGTGACTTCAAACGTCTCGGACGACTCATTTGCCGAGGGCACGCTTATTCGATTTTTTTTGGTTTACCATTCCTGATGTTTGGTATCCTTGTGCACTCTGCCGTATAAGTGAGCGAAATTGGTCCTTGGTACGACCAGCGAACGGGTGTGTCACACACTGAAATCTACTGTGATTTCAGGGCTCTGGTAGAGAGTAAATTGTGATCCGTCTGCCTAATGGCTAGACCGTGAGATTTTTGCGTTTCTTTCGTGGCCGCGATCGATTCACCGGTGCCGCCTACATGTCTCACCTCCTCTGCCGCACACATCTCGCCAGCTGCAAGTCACGTCACCCATAAAGTACACAGGGTAACGTACTGCCGCTCCGGCATTGTCAGGGGGTACATGTCTCAATCACCACTTGCTCTCAGCTACACCTGTGTAGAGAAACTTGATCAGTCGAAGTCTACTCAGTCTTAGATCAAATCAGCTTGCGTTATCCACATTTTTAGCGCCAGAGTACTTGAATCACTGATCACCAAGTTAATCTGTCTTTGCCCCCCAGGGTCCACCCAGTGTAGTATTAAAGCACCTGTTAGTTGTGTAGGGTATTCAATCTATCACTTGTTTAGTATAACTCATGTCTTGTTCGGGAAAATAAATGTTGTTAGCACATTAAATTTCGCCAACATTCTCACAATTAAATAGTCCCACCAGACTCACCTTTCAACCCCATTGCTTAGAAAATTCATTGACTTGTTTGTTACATTTTAACTGTCAGTACAAAAATGAGAAGACACGATTTATAAGGGACGATGAAAAAGTTTCCATTCGAAGGCTGTACAGTCCATAACTAGTAGTATTATTATTATTATCGTATGCATCAATTACAGTAATACACATTTAGCAAAACAAAGAAATATATATAAAAATGAACATGTGAAATTATATACAGTACACAAGTTTTAAAACGGCTCCGACTACACTCGGATGCTGATAGACTCGATCCAGCGGAGTGCCTCGTGGGATGCTTGATGGAGCTTCTCAATGCCACCAGGGAAGCGTCTGATTGGACATTCATTCACAATGTGGCTCATTGTTTGGGTGTCACCACAGTCACACACACTGTCACTTGAAAAGCCCCGCTTGTGCATGTTGTATTTGCACCTACCCTCTTCTGTCCGATATCTGTTTAACTACACCCACACCTCCCTTGGTAGGTGGAAGCCTGGAACTGGAACTGTTGGATTTTCTACGAGTTCGTGGTTTCAGGTTCTTATAGCTTGCCACTCACGTTTCCACTCTGCGTCCTGGTCGAATCCTGTGGACAGCATTTGGACTACCATTTCATATGCTGGTCTTCTAGATTTGAGGCGTTTCCTGGGCAGTGATAGCAAATCATCATGAAGAGGTATCGAGTTGTTTTCAGAAACTTGTTAATCGAACTGCATTATTACTGTCAATCAGTCGAGTAGGTGCTTCTCCTGTCATAGCTGTCAGGGTAATTCTCATTAGAAAAATCTGTCCTGTCTACAATTCGCATAATACATGTTACGAGCACTCATTTTTGTTGCTTACCGCCAGTGGGCAACCTGTAACCGTACATACGATGACAACTACCTATTCCGGCGCATTGCCATAGAAGATAGATCAAACGACCTCAACTGGTAACCCCAACAGCACAGTACGGTCGTAAAATGTCTCCAGGTCTTGCCAATAAAGACGATAAGGTCTGTCATCCGCTGTTCACGCACTGCCAGCAAGGTGCGCGCGCATCAGAGTAGTAACCTCTCCATCGACTGTCGACGGCTTTGTTTATGGCCCTCCTCGGTGCGCTGTAAGTCATGAGCATAAGGCGCATTGTCTAGCCGCGCCTTGCCATCCGCTGCACAGTATATCACGACGCCCACCACGTCTCCGTCTCACTGCGCCTGACACTGCCAGCAGAACGACCGGTGTCTCCCATTTAGCGGCTGACAACCGATATACACGGCGACAGCGGAAACCTCATTTTACTAGCGAACAGAGAATGAAGTATATAAGTCAGAAATGTCGTTATAATCTTTATTTCATTTGGCGAAGCAGTCGATACACAGTACTATCAAATTTGTCATCTCAACTAAGCGTAAGAGCCTGCTGTGAAGTAAGAAACACAAAACAGTCCAACGTAATTACTGGAACTCTTGATCATGAATCTGTAATCATACAGGATAATAGCGTGTTGCATTTGAAAGAGTTTCAGATTTATATTGCGAAACAATTAATTGCATAAAAACGTAATGTTGCACACGAATATCGTGCGAATGAGCCACGTAACAGGAGAATTTTTTACAGGGTAGTGGAACACTGATTTTAGGTTCAAAATTAATTTTTTTCGAAAATAGTATATATTAACGCCAACAAATCTCGTTCAGCGTTATTCCAGTATGTAGATATCACCCCTGAAACGCGAGTCTTCAAGAGCTACCAAATATCCATAACCTCTTCATTGGCCTCAAAAGTTTTTAATTCAGAAATTGTTTTAGATACGGAAATAGCTGGATTTCAGAGTAAGTTTGTACATCAGATGTCTTAGTTTTGCTATTGCCAAAGTACGTTTGTGGGTTTCTTCATTTTCCTGACGAAAGGCGACTCATTACTTTTCCACCCCAAGCCGCGTGTCAAGTATTCCTCCATAAATAGGATAACTACAGCTTATACAGAAACCAGGCTACAGCTGTACATTGAGTAACAGTAAGGCGAATCAAAGAGAAATTTGGATGAACAATTAAAGTTTAGGGAGAAGAAACAAAAACTTAAGTTCCAGAAAGACCTTGCATTTCCGTAATGGACTTGAAGATCAGTTGAATGCAGTGGAAAGCACATTGAAAAATGTTATAAGATGAACATCATCAAGAATAAAAGAAGGATAACGGAGTCTCCTACGATCTGCCACTTGGCATCGCCAACGAGCTATAAATACGTGAATCAAACTGAATCCCACTGCTTCACAGTTACGAGGAAGCATTATCCAATGATACCCCCCACCCCATGAACCATGGACCTTGCCGTTGGTGGGGAGGCTTGCGTGCCTCAACGATACAGATAGCCGTACCGTAGGTGCAACCACAACGGAGGGGTATCTGTTGAGAGGCCACACAAACGTGTGGTTCCTGAAGAGGGGAAGCAGCCTTTTCAGTAGTTCCAGGGGCAACAGTCTGGATGATTGATTGATGTGGCCTAGTAACAATAACCAAAACGGCCTTGCTGTGCTGGTACTGCGAACGGCTGAAAGCAAGGGGAAACTACAACCGTAATTTGCCCCGAGGGCATGCTGCTTTACTGTATGATTAAATGATGATGGCGACCTCTTGGGTAAAATATTCCGGAGGTAAAATAGTCCCCCATTCGGATCTCCGGGCGGGGACTACTCAAGAGGACGTCGTTATCAAGAGAAAGAAAACTGGCGTTCTACGGATCGGAGCGTGGAATGTCAGATCCCTTAATCGGGCAGGTAGGGTAGAAAATTTAAAAAGGGAAATGGATTAAGCATAACTTAATCATAGCTAACACTTGGGTCAAGAATCATGAAAGACTGTTGTATACATGGAAGAACCCTGGAGATACTAAAAGGTTTCAGATAGATTATATAACGGTAAGACAGAGATTTAGGAACCAGGTTTCAAATTGTAAGACATTTCCAGGAGCAGATGTGGACTCAGACCACAATCTATTGGTTATGAACTGTAGAATGAAACTGAAGAAACTGCAAAAAGGTGGGAATTTAAGGAGATGGGACCTGGATGAACTGAAAGAACCAGAAGTTGTAAAGAATTTCAGGGAGAGCATAAGGCAACTATTGACAGGAATGGGGGAAAGAAATACAGTAGAAGAAGAATGGGTAGCTCTGAGGAATGAAATAGTGAAGGCAGCAGAGGACCAAGTAGGTAAAAAGACGAGGGCTAGTAGAAATCCTTGGGTAACAGAAGAGATACTGGATTTAACTGATGAAAGGAGAAAATACAAAAATGCAGTAAGTGAAGTAGGCAAAAAGGAATACAAACGTCTCAAAAATGAGATCGACAGGAAGTGCAAAATGGCTAAGCAGGGATGGCTAGAGGACAAATGTAAGGATGTAGAAGCTTATCTCACTAGCGGTAAGATAGATACTGCCTACAGGAAAATTAAAGAGACCTTTTGAGAAAAGAGAACCACTTGTATGAATATCAAGAGCTCAGATGGAAATCCAGTTCTAAGCAAAGAAGGGAAAGCAGAAAGGTGGAAGGAGTATAAAGAGGGTCTATACAGGGGCGATGTTCTTGAGGAGAATATTATGGAAATGGAAGAGGAGGTAGATGAAGATGAAAAGGGAGATATGATACTGCGTGAAGAGTTTGACAGAGCACTGAAAGACCTAAGTCGAAACAAGCCCCCGGGAGTAGACAACATTCCATTACAACTACTGACAGCCTTGGGATAGCCAGTCCTGACAAAACTCCACCATCTGGTGAGCAAGATGTATGAGACAGGCGAAATACCCTCAGACTTCAAGAAGAATATAATAATTCCAATCCCAAAGAAAGCAGGTGTTGACAGATGTGAAAATTACCGAACTATCAGTTTAATAAGTCACAGCTGCAAAATACTAACGCGAATTATTTACAGACGAATGGAAAAACTGGTAGAAGCTGACCTCGGGGAACATCAGTTTGGATTCCGTAGAAATGTTGGAACACGTGAGGCAATACTGACCCTACGACGTATATTAGAAGCTAGATTAAGAAAAGACAAACCTACGTTTCTAGCATTTGTAGACTTAGAGAAAGCTTTTGACAATGTTGACTGGACTACTCTCTTTCAAATTCTGAAGGTGGCAGTGGTAAAATACAAGGAGCGAAAGGCTATGTACAATTTGTATAGAAACCAGATGGTAGTTATAACAGTCGAGGGACATGAAAGGGAAGTAGTGGTTGGGAAGAAAGTGAGACAGGGTTGTAGCCTCTCCCCGATGTTATTCAATCTGTATATTGAGCAAGCAGTAAAGGAAACAAAAGAAAAGTTCTGAGTAGGTATTAAAATCAACGGAGAAGAAATAAAAACTCTGAGGTTCGCCGATGACATTGTAATTCTGTCAGAGACAACAAAGGACTTGGAAGAGCAGTTGAACGAAATGGACAGTGTCTTGAAAGGAGGGTATAAGATGAACGTCAACAAAAGCAAAACGAAGATAATGGAATGTAGTCGAATTAAATCGGGTGATGCTGAGGGAATTAGATTAGGAAATGAGACACTTAAAGTAGTAAAGGGGTTTTGCTATTTGGGGAGCAAAATAACTGATGATGGTCGAAGTAGAGAGGATATAAAATGTAGACTGTCAATTGCGAGGAAAGCGTTTCTGAAGAAGAGAAATTTGTTAACATCGAGTATTGATTTAAGTGCCAGGAAGTCGTTTCTGAAAGTATTTGTATGGAGTGTAGCCATGTATGGAAGTGAAACATGGACGATAAATAGTTTAGACAAGAAGAGAATAGAAGCTTTCGAAATGTGGTGCTACAGAAGAATGCTGATGATTAGATGGGTAGATCACATAACTAATGAGGAGGTATTGAATAGAATTGGGGAGAAGAGGAGTTTGTGGCACAACTTGACTAGAAGAAGGGATCGGTTGGTAGGACACGTTCTGGGGCATCAAGGGATCTCCAATTTAGTACTGGAGGGCAGCGTGGAGGGTAAAAATCGTAGAGGGAGACCAAGAGATGAGTACACTAAGCAGATTCAGAAGGATGTAGGCTACAGTAGGTACTGGGTGATGAAGAAGCTTGCACAGGATACGGTAGCATTAAGAGCTGCATAAAACCAATCTCAGGACTGAAGACCACAACAACAACAACCATTTTTGTGGTGTCCTGCCTGCTCGTCGAATATGGGGTGCTTTCTCGGATTGCTAGACAACAATTCAAGCAAATCGTATTAATGAATTTTTATTACAGTGAGCTAAATGACAACACTTAACTTAGAGACTTCACAATGTTGTGTCGCAAGCAATCTCATCAGTATAGACAATGCCTAATACAAGTGAAATTACACAGTTCCTAAGTCGCTGCTGTAGAGCTCATAGAAAGGCTAGTTTCCCACTGGGCTGTGGCCAGGCGGCGCGGCGTTTATGTTCTCTTCGCGTAGAGGCCGCTGCTGTCCTGGTGTCGTCCTAGAGAGGAGCCCGTCAGCGTACTGTTGGCTGACGTCGTCTAGCAGCCCTCTCTGCTCTACCAATCTTGACGGGCGTGCCGGGTCTTGACGTTACGCCTGAACATTCCTCTTCCCAAAAACGACGGACCGTCGTCGTATAGGGTGCTCGACAACGGTGGGGGAGGTAGGAGTGTGGACGCTGCGCTGGACCGGAAGATGTGGCTGCAGGGGACGTCAGGCTTTCGATCGTACCCCGCCATGCGGCCTTCGCTCTGGCCGAAATGTTCCCCGGAAAACAACCAGAAGGGTGCGCGTCTACCTTCTGAGGCCCCTAACAAAATATAGAGGGCGTTGACTGTTGCGGTGTGGGCGGGTCCAGCCCCATCGGTAGGACGAGAGGAGGCGGAGGAGGCGAAGGCTTCATCTACACCCTCTCGTAGCTACTGTGGCCACGCTGTTCTTGGGCTCCGTGAATCTGTGGGAAGAGACACAGAAGGATCGCCGTGCAAATGACAGCGGCGAATTTGATTGTGATGGCGGCGTTGCAATCTGTCTGGGCCTGAAATGAGATACATGCATCGCCAAGTCGGCGTAGAATCTCGCCTCGCGCACACCATCTGCTGCCACTAAAAACCCTGTAAAACACAATATCATGAGCCACGAAGCGATACTTGCGGCCTTCCTTCGGCGCCGGATGCTGAGGATGGTGGAGCAGTGTCCGATGGCGGCGGCCGTAAGGCAATTCCACCGGCGATGGTCCGTCTGCTAGATGCGACGACAGGAGGCGAGAAACAGTCGCAATGCTTGATCCATGGTGTGTGCGGTGCGAAGTTTAGCCATCTGCTGCTTGAAGGTTCTGACAAAACGTTCCGCTTCGCCGTTGGACTGTGGATGGAACGGTCCACTAGTTAGATGCTGTTTGCCATTGCGTTCACGGAATGTTTCAAATTCATTTGACGTGAACTGAGGGTCGTTGTCCGACACTATGGCTCCAGGCAAACCTTCGAGGCAAAAAATAGAGGACAACGCCTGAATTGTGCTACGTTACCTTGATGAGTTCATGGGCACAGCAAAATGAAACTTGCTATATATGTCCGCCACAATCAACCAACGAGTGTTCCAAAAAGGTCCCGCAAAGTCTATGTGCAAAGGTTGCCATGGTGATTGTGACTTGGGCCAAGCAGAGAGTTTTTGTGGCGGAGCGGACTGATTTTCCGCATATGCGTGACGCTCTATCTGGGTGTCCATACTCTGCCAGGTATAGTGTCGACGCGCTAACTTCTTTCGCACGAACGTTCCCCCAGCGACCTTAGTGAAGTAACTGCAACACTTATTTTTAAAGCTTTAGGGATCAAACACGTGACTGGCCAATGTCATTCTGAACAAGAATCACACCTTTCTGTATGCAATATGCGAATTTATTTTAGCAGAATGTTCAAATCTGAATCAGCTTCCGTGACTTGTGCAATTTCCCGATAGTTCAGAGGAAATGATTGAAGCAATTAAGAATCCTGAGCATCGATGTGACAACAAGATGCAGTAGAAGCGTCAGAGTCTGTATCAGGGCCAATCGGAAGACGTGAAAGTGCGTCCGCATTACCATGTTGAGCTGTCGGACGATACACAATCTCATACTGGTATTGAGACAGCAACAAAGCCCATTGATGCAATTTTCGGGCAGCTCGTACAGGAACCGTCTTCGTCGGATGAAACAAGGACTGCAATGGCTTGTGATCCGTTACTATGTAGAATTTTATGCCATACAAATAGTGGTGGAATTTGGTGACACCATACACAATAGTTAATGCATCTTTCTCTATTTGTGAAGAGTTGCATTGTGCTTTGGACAACACTTTTGATGCGAAAGCGATAGGTCTGTTTTTATCACCAGATCTGTGCGAAAGCACTACACCGATTCCGCAAGAGGAAGCATCAACTTGCAATACGACTGGTTTGTCAGAATCTAAGTGGATCAAACAATTAAACATCGATCACTTAGCAATGCATCTATAAGTTTTTGAAAAGCTTCTTGGCACTCATCTGTCCAAACAAAGGGGACATTCTTGCGATAAAAGCGATGCTATGGAGCTGCGATTTGTGCAGCATTCGGTATGAACTGAATATAATGATTCATTTTCCCTAACACTAACTGCAATTCTGTGACGTTATGAGGAACTGGCAAATCACGTATGGCTAACAAATGTGACTGAAGAGGATGTAAACCATGACTGTTTGTGACATGACCAAGATACTGCAACTCAGGTTTAAAAAAATTACTTGTCCAGCTCACACTTTAGTCCTGCATCAGATAACACACGAAACAAAGCACGTAGATTTGTAATATGTTCTTCAAGTTTACGACCAGCTACGACAATATCGTCTAAATAGTTTGAACTGTTTGGTAATTGAGCAGTCAGCTGTTCCAAATACCATTGAAATATAGTGGGTGCAGAAGCACTGCCAAAAGGAAAACGCAATTATTTAGTCAAGCCTAAATGAATGTTCACAACACACACTTTTTGAGATTATTCTTCTAGTGGTATTTGAAGATATGCATGCAAATCAATTACAGAAAAGTAGCGGCCAGCGCCTAATCTGTCCATGAGATCCTCTGAGTGTGGCAATGGATATGTATCAATCACAGTTTGGGGGCTGACTGTAGATTTAAAGCCAACACAGATTCGAATGCGTCCTGAAGAGCAAAACCAGTGGACGTGCCCACTGACTAGCTTGTATGGAAGCAATAGCTCCTCTACCTTGCATTTGTTTAAGTTCAGCAGTGACTTTGTCCTGTAATGCAATGGGAACAGTTCTATCCTGGCAAAATTTTAGCTGAGCATTGTCTTTCATTATAATATGAGCAAAAAAATGCTTAGCCTTCAGAAAAGAGTTCAGGGAATTCTTTCAGCAAGCTAGCTACACTGTCTGTGACAATGAATGCGGTCACTGACAACACATTGTCCTGAATTTTAAAGCCAAACAAATCAAATGAATCAAGGCCAAATATATTCTCACAATCACGTGATTGTAGCACAGTGAAATTTACAGTTCACGTAAGCAAGCGATCATGGCAGCCAAATTACATTTTCTGAGAACAGGAATGTTGTGTCCATTATAAGCCGCCAGGTGCGAGCTAGTTTTAGACATGCGTGGGCAGCCTAACAGTTCTTATGTGTGACGATTCAGCAGTGTAACAGAGGAACCCATGTCCAACTGAAATTTCACATGTTTTCCACTAATACGCAAATGTACAAAATGTTTGTTGGACTGGCATAGCACTGAAGAAACAGTTTTCTTACTAGTTTTGCTAATGCCCACAGCAACCTTGAATAAATTGCATTAATTACATGGGACTTGTGACTAGAATTTTGTGAGTGGGCAGAATTCTTATGTTTGTTCTGTTGCAGACATACAGGTTGTACATGACCTTTCTCACCAGAAGTGCAACACTAATGGCTCTGAGTAATATGGGACCTAACATCTGAGGTCATCAGTCCCCTAGAACTTAGAACTACTTAAACCCAACCAACCCAAGGACACCACACACATCCATGCCCGAGTGCGGTTCCCGACTGAAGCGCCTAGAACCGCTCGACCACCGCGGCCGGCAGCGTAACACTATAATTACAGGATGGGCAGTCTTGGTATTTGTGCCGTGAATAGCACTGAGAGCATGACTTAATTCCGTTCACCTGTTTATGTGGAGTAGAGAATTGTTTATGCGGCGTGGCGTGTGCTAGCTGACGCTGGCTAGGGGCCGGTCATGAGCAAGCAGCGACTCAACCCGACAAATCTGTGGCCGCTCAGATTTATCGTCCGACATGGCACCTGAATCGTACTGATCTAGTATTTGTGCTACATGCTGAAATGATGAATCGGACTGTTTCAGAATATGTTCTCTGTGTTTGACATCAGTTATATTGTATGCGATCGCATCACGCAACATAACATCTGAATATAAAGCACCACAAGCACATTTTAATTTACATTGTCTTGTCATACCCTTCAAATGTGTTACCCACTCGCGAAGAGTTTTTTCTAACCATTTCTTGCAGTTAAAGAATTGGTACCTAGCTGCTTCCACATTCACTTGTTGGTCATAATAGTTAGTTAGCAAATCTACAACCTGATCATATGAAAGTTCACTCGTAGTGGCGTTAGGAAATAGTTTCTGAAAGAGTCTAAACACTGCACTTCCTACCGAGGACACTAGATAAGGGAGTTTCACAGCACCTGGTATGTTGCGAGCAATTACATGGGCTTCAAACTGTTGCAACCACTCGAGCCATTCCTGTTCTTGTTCATGAAACTGACGAAAAGGCGGTATAGCTCTTGGAATCACGGATAGTGGTTGTTGTTCTGTTGGGCATGCAGCAGTGGCCAATAGCTGCTGCACGATGGTTAGCAGTGTCGATATTTGCTGACACTGAAACTGAAACATCTGCATTAGCTGCGTTGCATCTATCGCTTGCAGTTGTGGCGCCTGAGCAGGGGGTGGGATAGATGGGTTGCTCATATTGGAAGATACAAAGGCAATAAACAGACAATGTATGCAATAAAAATAAATACAAAAGCATAGAAAATTTCCGCAACGCTCACCTGAAAACACTAATTAGCGAAAACACGATAAAGGATACTGTTAAATCATGTAAATACACCCCTGCAAAGAGAAGCAAATGTAGAATTAAGGCGCCAGCAAAACACAAGAGCCCACGAAAAGAAAACAGAGAATCTGTGGTGGGTGTTGCTACAGGATCCATCGGCCACCTCGTCGCCAATTGTGTGTCCTGCCTACTCGTCGAATATGGGGTGCCTAGGAAACTTGCTTTCTCGGATCGCTAGACAACAATTCAAGCAAATCGCATTAATGAATTTTTATTACAGTAAGATAAATGACAATACTTAGAGACATTACAATGTTGTCACAAGCAAAGACAAAATAAGAAATCTCAGCAGTGTAGACGATGCCTAATGCAAGTGAAGTTATAGAGTTCCGAAGTCGCTGCTGCAGAGCTTGTAGAATGGCTGGTCTCCAGCTCGGCCACGACCAGATGCGCGGCGCTGCTGTCTCGGTGTCACCCTAGAGAGGGGTCGGTCAGCGTGCTATTGGCTGACGTATCACAGCCCTCTCTCTGCTCTACCGTTCTCGACCGGCATGCCGGCGCTTGACGTTACGCCGGAACAATTTTGATCCCCCTTCCAAATTTCCTCGAGTGAGTGGGTGGATGAATCAGTTTGGTTTCAAAGTTACACTAGCAAAAAGAGAGTAAAGTCCAGCTTGCAAGAGTTATATCAAACATATTTTGATAGTTGTACAACTAACAGTAAACATAGGTTATGTCCGCGATATTCTCTTCCTTTTCACCCTTGCTGTCAGGCAGTTGCCGAGAAAGTAATGGTTCTAGTTTCTGCCTGCACTTAACGAGAATGGGCCCTCAGGAATCTGCAAACGGTGTGGGACTTTTCTGGTGGTCAGTGTGTTATAAGTAAGGTAAACAATTTTCCTTCAGTTTACTGATTGTGTAGTGTCATACAACGATACCATACTCACCAGTGTCTCACAGTTAGCAACGGAAACGAAGGTACTCGCTATACACCAATAGTGATTGCACGGGGACCCGACAGATCCAATGACGTGCGCCCACTGAGCCAAGCTTTCAGCAACTCTGATTACAAGCGCCCTCTGCCACTGCTGTGATACAGGATGGCCAGGGACAGCCACATTGAGCAGTCTGTCTGACTGTCTGTCGCAGTCTTCGACACTCTTCATTCTCATTTGCAGTTTGTCAGCCTTTGATAGTTTGCTCGCGAAATGGTAGTGGGAGCCTCATACTGCACAATCTATTCGCTTCTTATAATAGCTGGACTTTATTTCTGTTTGTTCTTTTTCAAAGTTTCTTCGCAACACTCGGGGAAAGCTATAAGTTAAGTAAAACTTCTGTATACTGTTCAAATGTGTGTGAATTCCTAAGGGACCAAAGTCCTAGACTTACACACTACTTAAACTAACTTATGCTAAGAACAACACACACACCCATGCCCGAGGGAGAACTCGAACCTCCAGCGGGAGGGGCCTCACAATCCTTGACACGGCACCTCAAACTGTGCGGCCACTCCGCGTGGCTCTGTATACTGTATTTACGTGTTCACTAATCATTTTTTCTCCTGTCCAGCTTCCTAGGATGACGGCTGCTGCACTACTCTGTAACCCACCCCTCCTTACCACTGTGTATGAAGCAGTACACAACAGGTACAGTTTGAAGTGAGGCTTTGAGACGATATTCCATCATGTATCAGATCTCTAAAGGTTTCCATTTGAAGCTACAACTCAAGTTATTACATGAAATTATATGAATGTGTGTGGTGTCTGCGGATAGGTGGCACTCGATGGAAGTGTGGATCGGCTGAGAGGCGAGGTGAGATATTCCATACAGTTGCGATAACAGTGGGTCCCAAATGGCGCAGTTGTTACCGCACTTGCCAAGTAAGTAGGGGATCCTGAGTTCGAATACCGGTCCGGTACACATTTTCAGTCGTCGCCCCCGGTTCCGCATAATGTCCCAATGCAGCTGACAGCAGTGATCCATCCCCTTTCCTTCCCTTCTTCACCTTCCATTTACATATAATCAAGTTATTTCCGCAATTACATTTTTGGTTTCATTTATTTAATTTCGTGTTTAGAATGCAATTTGGGGAAGTCGGCTTTGACCTAAGAAGATGCAACCACATGTCCTTATAGATCAACGAGTTTCGCCTCTTGAGTCTTAATTTACTCCTGAATTGAATACGCATTCGTTCGTAAAACTTGTACAATCTTTTCTTTCGGAATTTGTGTGTTCTTAATGCGTTCAGTCGTGTTTCAGTCTTGATCGTTCATCAGTGGTTACGCCACAAGGTACTTTAGTCAGTTGAAGCTCACCCTAAGCTGATTTAATGAATGCATCGTCGCCTTCAGCGATTGCATTTAGCTATCTCTCGGCCGCATTTTCGGGAATATTTTAGCCAAGTTAAAGGACTTTCATTCAACGCTGAACAAATATTTACAAGCAGAATTTGGCAGTGTCTTTTATTTTGGATTCAGAATGTAACACTATACTTCATATTGTACTACGCAAAATTACTGTACAACGAGTACCAACATGTGTAGCGAGTTTCTTCTCTTGTGCATTTATAGAATTTAAGATGTCTTTCATCAGTTCGGTATCTGACAGGTAAGATGACTGTATTCACCTCGTTTTTACTCCAGTCTATTTGATTGCAAAAGCTGAATACCCATAGATCCCCATTAGATCAAGCGTGAAAAGCGAACATCCGTAAAGAGTATGTAACACAAAATAATTATATATTTTCATATTTGTTGGTAACCCCTAACAGATTTGAAATGGTGGAAGGAAGATTAGAATATAATGTCCCATTGAGAACAAGGGAATTAGTAATGGATCACAAGCTTGAAAGGCTAAGGGTGAGGAGAGAAACTGACCTTGTCCTTCCAAAAGAACTATCCCGGTAATTGCCTTAAACTATTTAAGGAATCGATGAAAAAGCTGTATGGTGCGAAAAGTGGCAATTGACCCTGAATAAAGGAAAGTGTGAAGTTATTCATATGAGTACTAAATGAAATCCGCTAAATTTCGATTACGCTATAAGTCACACAAATCTGAAGGCTGTAAATTCAACTAAATACTTAGAGATTACAATTACAAATAACCTAAAGTGGAACGATCATATAGATAATGTTGTGGGCAGAGCAAACCAAAGACTGCGATTCATTGGCAGAACACTTAGAAGGTTCAACAGGTCTACTAAAGAGACTACTTACACCACGCTTGTCCGCACCATTCTGGAGTATTGCTGTGCAGTGTGGGAGCCGCATCAGGTGGGACTGACGGATGACATAGAAAAAGTACAAAGAAGAGCAGTTCGTTTTGTATTATCGCGAAATAGGGCAGATAGTGCCACAGATATGATACGTGAACTGGAGTGGCAATTATTAAAACAAAGGCGTTCATCGTTGCGACTGGATCAAATGGTTCAAATGGCTCTGAGCACTATGGGACTTAACATCTGTGGTCATCAGTCCCCTAGAACTTAGAACTACTTAACCTAACTAACCTAAGGACATCACACACATCCATGCCCGAGGCAGGATTCGAACCTGCGAGCGTAGCAGCCGCGCGGTTCCGGACTGCGCGCCTAGAACCGCTAGACCACCGCGGCCGGCACGACTGGATCATCTCATGATATTTTAATCACCAGTTTTCTCCTCCGATTGCGAAAACATTCTGTTGGCACCCACCTACGTAGGGAGAAATGATCTTCACGATAAAATAATGGAAATCAGGGCTCGCACAGAAAAAATTAAGTGCTCGTTTTTCCCGCGCGCCGTTCGAGAGTGGAGCGGTAGAGAGACAGCTTCGAAGTGGTTCATTGAACCTCTGCCAGGCACTTCACTGTGAATAGCAGAGTAATCACGTAGATGTAGATGAGAAAATAAACGTTTTACAAATTTCCTACATGGTTTGTTTTTATCAATATACACACGTAAGAACTTACAATTTTCTATCCTGTTTATCATCATTTCTTGTTCGTATACTTAGTTAATGGGAAGTGGAATATTTTTGACAAAGCTGGGTGAAATGCATTTTTTTCAACGTTAGAGCTAGCCCATTTATGAAAAACCATTCAGTAGCCTTCGCAAGAACATAATTTACTAATTTCTCTGATGCTTCTTTCTTTTGCTGCATAATGCATTTGTCATCTGTAAAGAAGGCTAATTCTGTCTCCTAATTGAGCGTACATTTGAGAAAACGACAGAAGATATCAGTTTAAACTAGACTGACAGCCACAGTATAATTAACAGAAGATATATCCTCTAGAATATTGAAGAGTAGCTTGAAAGGGTATTACGCGTAGAAGCTGACACAGAAGTAGAGTAAAAGATGTCTTTCACAATTTTAACTTAATTGGAAACTCATAAACTCAACTGTATCACTAAGTATGAGGAATTACACTTTACGTCAGGGAATGTGTACCTATGATAAAATAATGGGAATTTGGAATACATTAACAATCAAAATAAAGTAAATAAATACGATGAAAAATGTACGTAAAGACTGGAACAAACAGCGTAGGAAACATTGGAGGAAACTGTTCTCAGGGGTATACTTCGTTAAATCATAGACCGTGTATTTACACGAGGGTTTATTAGAAATAACCTAACTGAGTGGATGTCCAGTTATTTCCCTCCCAGAAGAGTTCGTTTTACTTCCGAATCGCATGAACGTGTGATTTCACCTAGTCACTAAGTTATGTAAATCACACACAACTGTTACTAATCCTGTACACAGTAGAGCTAGGCTATAAATCCGTTCTAATCCCTGTAAACAACGACAAAGTAGTTATTGCTCATGAAAGTATGATAACATGACTAAGTACGATGTAAACACACCTTGTGTCGTTTGACAGCTGTCACGTTGTAATATCCACACTATGTTCTAGCCACAAGATGTTAAAATGAACTAAGTGAACAAACTTCAACAAATATTATCGATGCTACGTATAAAAGGATTGTATCGCGTGAAAATGACGATAATTATTTCATTTTTTCTGTAATAATTTAATTTCTGTGTGAATTAAAATTATTATCAGAGAACTACACTCATAGACAACGACAATTATAATCTTTTTTTGTTATCTGTGATAATTGTGGTTCAGTTGTTCTTCCTGTGCTAACCGATGAACTGTTCGGACGCGAGACGTGTGAGGTCTGTAAAGAGAAAACCTGTAGTTGTATATATTGTTAGTTATTATTTGAAAAATAGAGTCGCTATTGTCTAGACGTGGATTTGTATTTATTCCAATTGTAATCCAACCTAATTAATGTTTTTAAGTGTTAATTTTCAGCTCCGCAATTAGGAGCTCAGCCATTAGCGCTAGTAACTTACAGCGGTGTTTACTAGTAGCTGGTATAAAAAATATGTCGGTATTTATCATTGAAAATGATTTTAAATGCTAAAGAATAGAGGTAAAAGGCTTAAAGAGTTTCATATAAATATATTACCTTGATAACATAAATCGAGAATAACAATAGACAAATTGACTATAGTCTGTCTGCCGCCATCTTAGCAAAAATATCTCCGCGGCAGTTTTGAATCGAGAATTTTAACAAACATAAATGTTGTTAGAAATAAATGAATGGAAATAAATGTGCACCGGTGGTCCCAAATCTACTTTAAAAGACAGAATTAAACTTAGATTGAATCTTTAAAAATAGAGTTCACAGCACGTTATGTAG
Organism: Schistocerca nitens; assembly: GCF_023898315.1. Taxonomy (NCBI): domain Eukaryota; kingdom Metazoa; phylum Arthropoda; class Insecta; order Orthoptera; family Acrididae; genus Schistocerca; species Schistocerca nitens. The sequence continues at coordinate 707,549,639 of NC_064614.1, read as the reverse complement.
TATCGATTTCTTATTTGCTAATGTACGAAGCCTAATTATTTCGGACGATTTACATGAAATATTTTTATAGGAGACATACGTCAGTGTGTGCGCGGGTAGTATTTTGTGACTAAATGTTCTCTTTGCTAGAGAAAAGTGCATCCATCTTAAGTAACAGTTGTGTAAAATCTGATAAATGATATGCAAATTTAGTGACACTCACAGGACTTTACAGACAACATTTCTACACAACGTCACGTGGAGATTTCTTTAGCGGAGTGACAAATATTAGCCGGGATAATCATTTTTGAGACCAAACGAATTGTTACGCTGACAATAGGTAACTGGTTTTATATTTTTTTGATCTACCTGAAATACCATTTATAAATAAGTAAAGTCACGAAATACTATAATCCAGTTCCGCCACAACGTTCAGTTTTGCCCTCGCCGCGAAGCTTAGCCAGTAGCGAACAAGCAGGTTTAATTCTGTGATTCTTGAGTTTCTCCCGGCGTATTTGATAATCAAAATATCCACGGGTGTACTGCCGGTCTACAGTGTCCAACGGGCACAATATTTCGGCGATCATACATGTCGCCATCATCAGGTGAACTGACGGACTGAGCTCCTGTGAACGTGCCGGCACGGAGATCCGTACACTATGGCTGCTCAGGTGGAACTGGGTTCGGTCGCGGCGGCGGCGGATTTAAATACCCTCCGCCCGCGGCGCGCTCACTCCGCCGTCCGCGCCCCGCGCCACGGTCGCGCGGTGGAACAGATTGCGACGGCGTCTGAGATGACGTCGGTGTGATGGCTCCGTCCGCCGTGGTCGTCACAACTAAACATTTGCTCGATTTACTCTTGATTAACCCAATCGCTGGTTCCCAAGCCTTGCTAAGATTATAGCCACAGTCACGATTTATGAGGTCGTCATTGGTGCGAATTTCGATGGCCTCTCTAACAACGCTGTCCCAGTATCTCGACGTCTGTACCAGAATCCTCGTGCGTTCATACTCCATAGCGTGATTTTCCGACAAACAATGTTCAGCGACCGCCGACTTGCTCGGATACATCAGTCGAGTGTGCCTCTGGTGTTCACGGCATCGTTCCTCGACGGTACGCATCGTCTGACCAATATACGACTTGCCACATTGACACGGAATCTGGTACACGCCGGCCTTCCTCAAACCGAGGTCATCTTTGGCGCTCCCCACCAGTGCACGAGTTTTATTCGGAGGACAAAACACCGTTCCGACCCGGTGTTTCTTCAAAATGCGGGCGATCTTTCCCGAGAGTGCGCCTGTATATGGGATAAACGCAGTGCCTACCTCCTCCCTCGTGAAAGGAAGGCCGGCGTGTACCAGATTCCGTGTCAATGTGGCAAGTCGTATATTGGTCAGACGATGCGTACCGTCGAGGAACGATGCCGTGAACACCAGAGGCACACTCGACTGATGTATCCGAGCAAGTCGGCGGTCGCTGAACATTGTTTGTCGGAAAATCACGCTATGGAGTATGAACGCACGAGGATTCTGGTACAGACGTCGAGATACTGGGACAGCGTTGTTAGAGAGGCCATCGAAATTCGCACCAATGACGACCTCATAAATCGTGACTGTGGCTATAATCTTAGCAAGGCTTGGGAACCAGCGATTGGGTTAATCAAGAGTAAATCGAGCAAATGTTTAGTTGTGACGACCACGGCGGACGGAGCCATCACACCGACGTCATCTCAGACGCCGTCGCAATCTGTTCCACCGCGCGACCGTGGCGCGGGGCGCGGACGGCGGAGTGAGCGCGCCGCGGGCGGAGGGTATTTAAATCCGCCGCCGCCGCGACCGAACCCAGTTCCACCTGAGCAGCCATAGTGTACGGATCTCCGTGCCGGCACGTTCACAGGAGCTCAGTCCGTCAGTTCACCTGATGATGGCGACATGTATGATCGCCGAAATATTGTGCCCGTTGGACACTGTAGACCGGCAGTACACCCGTGGATATTTTGATTAGGTTTAATTCTGTTGGTCGATGCCCAGAAACTCAATGCGGACGCCGCGACCATATCTAACGTTAAAGTATGCCAACTCACTTTGATATTAACAGTGTACACGCGTTTGTAACAGTTACCTTCAAGACGCACACAAAATACACTCCTGGAAATTGAAATAAGAACACCGTGAATTCATTGTCCCAGGAAGGGGAAACTTTATTGACACATTCCTGGGGTCAGATACATCACATGATCACACTGACAGAACCACAGGCACATAGACACAGGCAACAGAGCATGCACAATGTCGGCACTAGTACAGTGTATATCCACCTTTCGCAGCAATGCAGGCTGCTATTCTCCCATGGAGACGATCGTAGAGATGCTGGATGTAGTCCTGTGGAACGGCTTGCCATGCCATTTCCACCTGGCGCCTCAGTTGGACCAGCGTTCGTGCTGGACGTGCAGACCGCGTGAGACGACGCTTCATCCAGTCCCAAACATGCTCAATGGGGGACAGATCCGGAGATCTTGCTGGCCAGGGTAGTTGACTTACACCTTCTAGAGCACGTTGGGTGGCACGGGATACATGCGGACGTGCATTGTCCTGTTGGAACAGCAAGTTCCCTTGCCGGTCTAGGAATGGTAGAACGATGGGTTCGATGACGGTTTGGATGTACCGTGCACTATTCAGTGTCCCCTCGCCGATCACCAGTGGTGTACGGCCAGTGTAGGAGATCGCTCCTCACACCATGATGCCGGGTGTTGGCCCTGTGTGCCTCGGTCGTATGCAGTCCTGATTGTGGCGCTCACCTGCACGGCGCCAAACACGCATACGACCATCATTGGCACCAAGGCAGAAGCGACTCTCATCGCTGAAGACGACGCGTCTCCATTCGTCCCTCCATTCACGCCTGTCGCGACACCACTGGAGGCGGGCTGCACGATGTTGGGGCGTGAGCGGAAGACGGCCTAACGGTGTGCGGGACCGTAGCCCAGCTTCATGGAGACGGTTACGAATGGTCCTCGCCGATACCCCAGGAGCAACAGTGTCCCTAATTTGCTGGGAAGTGGCGGTGCGGTCCCCTACGGCACTGCGTAGGATCCTACGGTCTTGGCGTGCATCCGTGCGTCGCTGCGGTCCGGTCCCAGGTCGACGGGCACGTGCACCTTCCGCCGACCACTGGCGACAACATCGATGTACTGTGGAGACCTCACGCCCCACGTGTTGAGCAATTCGGCGGTACGTCCACCCGGCCTCCCGCATGCCCACTATACGCCCTCGCTCAAAGTCCGTCAACTGCACATACGGTTCACGTCCACGCTGTCGCGGCATGCTACCAGTGTTAAAGACTGCGATGGAGCTCCGTATGCCACGGCAAACTGGCTGACACTGACGGCGGCGGTGCACAAATGCTGCGCAGCTAGCGCCATTCGACGGCCAACACCGCGGGTCCTGGTGTGTCCGCTGAGCCGTGCGTGTGATCATTGCTTGTACAGCCCTCTCGCAGTGTCCGGAGCAAGTATGGTGGGTCTGACACACCGGTGTCAATGTGTTCTTTTTTCCATTTCCAGGAGTGTATATGCAACTGCTGCAGCTTTAATTGTGAAGAAAAATATAGTTTAAGTAAAACAAAACTTCTTGTACGTAATTGTAGGTCAACAAAGCTACATTGAAAGTTAATAGTTCACTTCCAGCAATTTTATTTACTGAGAAGTAATAGTTTAATAATGGAAACAAACGATTTATAGTATGAAATGCTGAATCTGTGTCTTCAACTGGGGAGAGTAAACGGCAATGCAGTTTATCTATTCGTTATTGTAGAGGAGTGTTGAGAAGGGGACTGATGACCTCAGATGTTAAGTGCTCAGAGTCATTTTTTTTTTTTTTTTTTTTTTTTGCGTGTTGAGATGATGGCGGAGGCTCGCGATGTTGCTGATAAAATTATTGCAGCAACTCTGTCATATTTCCATGACGAAGTGCGCTGGTGAAGTCTCTTCTCGGTTATACTGCAAAGACATCTGCAGTGGCATTTAACAAAAAAAAAAAAAAAAAAGGGCTCTGAGCACTATGGGACTTAACTTCTGAGGTCATCAGTCCCCTAGAAATTAGAACTACTTAAACCTAACTAACCTAAGGACATCACACACATCCATGCCCGAGGCAGGACTCCAACCTGCGACCGCAGCGGTCGCGCAGTTCCGGACTGTAGCTCCTAGAACCGCTTTTTTTTTTTTTTTTCATTTTGTTCGATATAGTTCGTTGCGTTTGGTCGGGGCGGACGTCACAAGACATCCGTTCAAATTGATCGTTAGTTCCTTGACTCAGTTTTTTTATTACAGAGAGCACGCAGCCCTCTGACCGAACACGCTTTTTTTTTTTTTTCATTTTGTTCCTTGTTGATCGTTGTGTTAGGTCGTTGCGGACGTCGCAAGACATCCTGTTCAAGTTCGGTGGTTGATCCTTCCACTCAGTTTTTTATTACAGAGGCCAAGCGGCTCTCTGACCGAACACGCTGAGCTACCGTGCCGGCATTAACCGCTCGGCCACTCTGGCCGGCATCATTTAACAGGTCACCACTGGCTGAATAGACGTCATTAGCGGTGATGATCCACAGATTTAGCATGTGCACGTTTATTACTCACTACGCACACTCTGTTCTCGTTTCAATACTTCAAACACAGTTCGTGATAATTTACGACTGCGATATAACTGTTCGTCACGTTTCCGTATGACTACCATGATCGCTGTCAGTAAAACCGTTCTTGCATCTGATCCACAGTTGGAATTATGTTCACCGCGACATTTATGGCTTCAAACACTCAGCTGTTCATTTAGAAGACAAGTAAAATAGTTTTATGGGGCCTTGGCTCTCGCGATGCGGTCAAATGAGAAAGTAGTTACGCTCATTCATATAACCTTTGTCAGTACCGATTGAGACGGTCCAGTTATTAATGCTCAAACCGTACGATCTTTCTGTTCCTAATGATCACTTCTACTTTCATTATGCACTGCGACAGTAATCCCAATCGTCAATCGTTAAGTTCCCCGAATCACTGATGACTCTGCAAATTTTTGCATCTCAAATCAACAACGTGCGTCCCGCCATAGTGTCACGCTCGCCCCCCCCCCCCCCCCCCCCCATCATTGTATAGAATTGCTCCCTTGTTACTCTCACGATTTACATAGCAGTTCTCATAAGTTAATATTACAAATGCAAATAAAATAAAAGTTTTTCCATATTAAAATCCCATGTTCAGAAAAAACAGAACACCTTGAACAACTAGAGATAGGATGTTCATTATTCCACTGTTGCGCCAGAGTTCAAGTCACTCTAATCCATTACCTTTGGTTTATAGCGACAACGAGAGCCGCAGGCACATTTGACGGGTAGGTAGTGTTGCGCCGCGATATCGATGTTGACCTTGATCCCAGGGTCCGACATGGCTCAAATGCTAATCATTTCTGTAGAACATACTAATCTACATGTCCTGTGAACGTGAACGTCCTACCACTAGTTGTTCTAGGTGCGCAGTTTTTTCTGAACATGAGAGTAAAAATAAGAAAACATATTTATCCATTAGAGAAAAGGAAATAAACTGCATTTACTTTTTAACGTTATTACCAAACACAGCTATGCTACACTATCAAAGATTTGAGTACTTAGTCGAAGACAGCGATAATAATGACAGAAGAAAGAAAAAAAATTACCTATGACTAATGGCTATGTCTTCAGACTTGAAAGAGGTTTAGCAGAGGAGAATTGTTAACCTGAGTTAATGTACCAGGTGTTTATTGATCTCCAGAGATTCAAAAAAATTCAGTATTTCGCAAATTCCAACAAATTCAGTATTTCGCCATCCGCTCACCAAGTGTGTGACTGTAGCTGGCAGCTGTGAGGATGGCGATAAAAATCCTCGTTTGGCCATTCATAATCAGTCCTTCGTTATTTCTAAATAGCTGAAGGTAAATGCTAAAAAGCTTCCTCTGAAAGAGCATGGCTGATTTCCCACCCACCCTTCCCCTTTTCGAGCTTGTGCTCAGTCTCTGATGACCTCGACGTCGACGAGACGATAAGCCCGAACCACCCTTCCCTCTTCACCCCACAACTAGGATATTTCGCGGACAACTGTGCAGTTATTTCTTGATCAGATATCCGTATGTACACTTCTCAGAAATGACTCTAATGTATTGGTAACGGTTGAGGCAATTTAATGCTACTATGTATAAAAGATGTTTGAAGTCCAAAGTTTACAGTGCTCACGAACTTGAACATCACTGTAGCTTGACAACTGTGAACACTGACGGAAATTTCGTGTCTGAAAATCTGATTTCTTCTGGAAAGTGGTGGTTGTGCTTAATTTCATATAGAAAACAGGTACACTTTGGCTAGATACATCCCGTGGGATTCTGAAAAATAGGAGTTCTAGTGAGGGGTTAATAAAGTGACGACCGTGAGGACTTCCGGATCGCGAAAAAAACAGTTCTTTAGTGAGGCTGACAAAGATCCAACGAACTGATGCAGGAACTTTTAAGATCCAGAATGAATTTTTACTCTGCAGAGGAGTGTGCTCCGATTTGGAACTTCCTGGTGGATTAAAACCGGCACTCGAAGCCGAGATCTCTGCCTTCCGCGGACAGGTAGTCTCCCAATTGAGCTATCCAATCACGAATCGTCCCCCCCCCTCCCCCTCCGAACCGTACTTCCATCAGTATCTCATCCCGTTTCTTCCCACCTTGCCCTCGAAAAGCAAAGTTTGAGTCCCTATCTAACAGACAATTTCAATATACCTGGACAGGTTTCAAGATGTTTGATCAGCTTTCAAAGTAGTCTAATCTTCTTCAAAGACTTCTAACACCAACTAGTATACTTTGTGTTGGAGATATCATCTTCACAACGTCTTCTTTTTATGTATTTTCTTCATTCGCTTCCCTGTACGAGGTAATACTACCTGCTGAAATTGTTGATATACACTGACGGGAAAAATCGTAAAACAAGAAATAATTAATATAGAGATATACAATTTCGGGAATACATTTGTCTAGTTAACGTATTTTATTAGCATTAAAACATCACAGGTTAATGTAAGTCCGAGATAAGCCATTACAAATGTGAAATGCTGGTACGTTAATAACCTGTGTAATCGAGAGAATGTTGAATGCAAGCATGCAAGCATTCATGCATTGCGTTGTACAGGTGTCGGATGTCACTTTGGGGGACAGAGTTCCATGCCTATTGCACCTGGAATGTCATTACAAGGACAGTTAATGATGGTTGTGGATGACACTGGTATCTGTCGACACTCTGTAGGGCATTTTGGGTTACAACAGCGATATGAAGGCGTGCGTTATCCTGTTGGAAAATACTGTGTATGAGCGTTATACTGTCGGAAAATACACACTAGAACACTGTTCGTGAATGGCAGCATAATAGGTCGAATCACCAGAATGACGTACAATTTTGCAGTCAGGTTGCATGGGGTAAACACAAGAGTGCTCCTACTGTCACAAAAACTCGCACAAGACCATGACTCGAGGTGTAGGCCCAGTATGTCTAGCACACAGACCAGTTGATGGCAGGTTCTCAACTGGCCTCCTCCTAATCAACACACAACCATCACTGGCACCAAGAGAGAACCAGCTTTCATCAGAAAACACAACAGACCTCCATCCTGCCCTCCAATGAGTGTCGCTTGACACTAGTAAAGTCGCAAATGGCGGTGGTTTGGGGTCAGTGGAAATCACGCTACACAGCGTCTGACTCGGCCAACTAACAAATTAGAACAGCTCATTGTCACTGCTGTTCAGATAGCTGCTGCAGATGCACTACGATGTGCCAGAGCAATACGCCAGTAGTGCCACGTGGACATCCACAGCCCAGACTTCTTACCCCGTACATTCTCGGTACCACCGCTGCCAGCAATCGTGTACAGTGAATACATTCCTGCCAAGTCTTTTTGCAATCTCGCAGAAGGAACATCCTGCTTCTCGTAGGCCTATTACAAGGCCGTGTTCAAACTTAGTGACGCGTTGGTAACGGCATTTTGTCGCGTTAAAGGCATTCTTGACTAGCATCAACTCATCATGTCGAGTCTCAAAGGTGAAGAACTCTCACGATCGTTACAGTATGTACACTACTGGCCGTTAAAATTGCTGCACCACGAAGATGACGTGCTACAGACGCGAAATTTAACGGACAGGAAGAAGATGCTGTGATATGCAAATGATTAGCTTTTCAGAGCATTCACACGAGGTCGGCGCCGGTGGCGACACCTACAACGTGCCGACATGAGGAAAGTTTCCAACCGATTTCTCAAACACAAACAGCAGTTGACCGGCGTTGCCTGGTGCAACGTTGTTGTAATGCCTCATGTAAGGAGGAGAAATGCGTACCATCACGTTTCCGACTTTGATAAAGGTCGGATTGTAGCCTATCGCGATTGCGGTTTATCGTATCGCGACATTGCTGCTCGCGTTGGTCAAGATCCAATGACTGTTAGCAGAATATGGATCGGTGGGTTCATGAGGGTAATACGGAACGCCTTGCTGGATCTCAACGGCCTCGTATCACTAGCAATCGAGATGACAGGCATCTTATCCGCATGGCTGTGACGGATCGTGCAGCCACGTCTCGATCCGTGAGTCAACAGATGGGGACGTTCGCAAGACAACAACCATCTGCACGAACAGTTTGACGACGTTTGTAGCAGAATGGACTATCAGCTCGGAGACAATGGCTGCGGTTACCCTTGACGCTGCATCACAGACAGGTGCGCCTGCGATGGTGTACTCAACGACGAACCTGGGTGCATGAATGGCAAAAGTCATTTTTTCGGATCAGCAGGTTCTGTTTACAGCATCCTCATGGTCGCATCCGTGTTTGGCGACATCGCGGTGAACGCACATTGGAACCGTGTATTCGTCATCGCCATACTGGCGTATCACCCGGCGTGATGGAATGGGATGCCATTGATTACACGTCTCGGTCACCTCTTGATCGCAATGACGGCACTTTGAACAGTGGACGTTACATTTCAGATGTGTTACGACCCATTGCTCTACCGTTCTTTCGATCCCTGCGAAACCCTAAATTTCAGCAGGATAATGCACGACCGCATGTTGCAGGTCCTGTACGGGCCTTTCTGGATACAGAAAAGGTTCGACTGCTGCCCTGGCCAGCACATTCTCCAGATCTCTCACCAATTGAAAACGTCTGGCCAATGGTGGCCGAGCAACTGGCTCGTCCCAATACGACAGTCGATACTCTTGATGAACTGTGATATCGTGTTGAAGCTGCATGGGCAGCTGTACCTGTACACGCCATCCAAGCTCTCTTTGACTCAATGCCCAGGCGTATCAAGGCCGTTATTACAGCCAGAGGTGGTTGTTCAGTGTACTGATTTCTTAGGATCTATGCACCCAAATTGCGTGAAAATGTAATCACATGTCAGTTCTAGTATAGTATATTTGTCCAATGAATACCCGGTTATCATCTGCATTTCTTCTTGCTGTAGCAGTTTTATTGGCCAGTAGTGTATTTAAAGCAAACTTGATTCGCATCCTCATAGTGGAGCTACCAGCGCCACTCTTGTGCGACTTGGGCGAAACAGGAACAAACATCATCTTTCAAGTGTAAATGCACTCTTACGAATTTTCGTTTATGTGGCATAACTCCTTATTTGTGCTGCGATTTTTTTCCGTCAGTGTATTTACTTCTACTGCATGTCCATCAAAACAAAAGCACAGAGTGTACTTAGAACCGTAATTCACGCCTTCCGTGGGACCCCAAGAGCGCTCTTCGTTTTAAGTAGCAATGGCACTGCTCTGAGGCCAAATAATCCGATTGGAATGAATTTCAACTGTGTCAGAAGACGTGGAGGTATGTACCGTCTGTGCAACAAAATGAAGGCAGTTCATTTGTTGCCACATGCGTTTCGCTTCATTTATTTGGGAAGCATCATCAGTGACATGAAATACATGTTTCTTTTAATACATACAATAAAAGTATTATTTGGTGGATATAATATGCTGATATATTAAATTAGGTCATGTTTTTCTGTTGCTTTTTAGGTTAGAAGCAACTTTTGTAGCACAAGTTCCGTATAGTCAATGTATCGTTCCGTGTTACTTACGATTTCCAGCGCTGTTAAAACTTCTATATGTTCCTGGATATGTATTTGTTGGTCTTCATACTCCAGCTGCCCGATTTCTGGCGTTGTCTATACACATTTGTCACATCGCATATTTCACTTTCACTTCCATTTGGTGATCAACGTATGTGTGTTTTCAGTGTATAGTGTAGCCAACTGTTGTTGTGTTTGTCTGTCTTCTGTTACTGTTGTGTTTGATGCTTTGAATTTGTTGTGTGTGCATCATTTTTTAAAAATAACTATGAGTTTATGTGTGTTTAATTTTGTGTGTGTAAATGCATTATTATTTTTTTAATAATAAATAAACTTTTGTGTGTGTGTGCATGGGTGTATATTGCTGTGTGCAAATGGTTTTTTAATTGGTAAATATGAGTTCATGTGTCTGTGTGTGTGTGTGGGGGGGGGGGGGAGGGGGCAGAGAGAGAGAGAGAGAGAGAGAGAGAGAGAGAGAGAGAAAGAGGGAGGGGGGACAGAGAGAGAGAAGAGGGATAGGAGATTCATTAATTATTTATCCTGGTTATATTTCAGTTTGTTATTGTTTTGGTGGCTAGCATTATCAGGGAGTTATTGTTTATATGGATTTGGTCATTGAGTACCTCCTTTTCCACTGCAATGGCTCTTTGTATGTGAAAGTTTTCTTGCAATGTCAGGAGATTTTTGTTATGTTATTCACTCTGATAACTGTCATGTCATATTCCATGTTGGATGGTTCATGTCCACGTTTTATCAGGTGTTCAGCGAAGGTAGAGTGACTGTTTCCATATTTCCAACTTCTTATATGTTCTTTACACCCAGTTTTAAAGTTCCTGCTTCTCATCCTCAGATATACTGATTTACATTCTTGGTACTCTAGCTGGTATATACCTGCTCCTCGGTATTTGTCTGGTTTTTCTGTTGCTTGTAAATGTGATTGGAGTGTGTTTCTTGTTCTGTAAGCTATTTGTAATCCCTGTTTCATTAGTATATTTGCTATCTTGTGTGTTGCTTTGTGTTTGTATGTAAGATTGTGCCATTTTTTGTCTTACACATGTCATGAGTGTTAATGTTTTGTGTTTCAGTGTGTGGTGTAGTGTCTGTGGGGTTCTGTGCTCTCTGCTTGTTTTGATTTTCCTTTAGTTGTGTTTTAATTTTCTAATTGAGTTTTTGTACTATATGGGTGCTGTAACCATTGTTAGTGGTTATGAATTGTATTGTTTGTAACTCTTTTTCATAATTTTCTTTGTTGAGTGGTATGTTACGAGGGCGAGTCAAATGAAAACCTTAAATATTTTTTTAAATATTATTTACTGTGCAGAAGTTGTACAAAGCTGTATCACTTTTCAATATAATCTCCCCCACGCTCAATGTAAGTCCTCCAGCATTTACAAAGTGCATAAATTCCTTGAGTAAAAAATTCTTTTGTAAGTGCGCGCAACCAATCATGCACCGCATGGTATACCTCTTCATCATAACGGAACTTCTTTCCTCCCATTGAGTCTTTGAGTGGTCCAAACATATGGAAATCACTTGGGGCAAGGTCTGGTGAGTATGTTGGATGAGGAAGACACTTAAAATGCAGGTCTGTGATTGTTGCAACTGTTGTACAGGCAGTGTGGGGCCTTGCATTGTCATGTTGCAAAAGGACACCTGCTGACAGCAATTCACGTCGCTTTGATTTGATTACAGGCCGCAGATGATTTTTTTAGGAGATCTGTGTATGATGCACTGGTGACAGTGGTCCCTCTAGGCATGTAATGCTCCAAAATGACGAATTTTTCGTCCCCAATAGAGTCAGCATAACCTTCCCTGCTGATGGGTCTCTTCGAAACTTCCTTGGTTTTGATGATGAGGAATGGCGTCATTTCTTGCTCGCTCTCTTCGTTTCCAGTTGGTGGAAGTGAACCCAGGTTTCGTCCCCAGTAACGATTCTTGCAAGAAAGCCATCGCCTTCTCGTTCAAAGCGCCGAAGAAGTTCTTCACAAGAATCAACACGTCGTTCTCTCATTTCAGGAGTCAGCTGCCGTGGCACCCCTCTTGCAGACACTTTGTGAAACTGGAGCACATCATGCACAGTGTGGTGTGCTGACCCATGACTAATCTGCAAACATGCTGCAATGTCATTCAGCGTCACTCGGCGGTTTTCCTTCACTATGCTTCAACTGCCGCAGTGTTCTGCGGTGTCACAACTCGTTGTGCCTGACCTGAACGACGAGCATCTTCCACTGAAGTCACATCGTTTGCGAACTTCCTACTCCATTCGTGGACTTGATACTGTGACAAACATGCATCACCATATTGAACCTTCATTCATCGATTAATTTTAATAGCTTTCACACCTTCACTACGCAAAAACCGAATAACTGAACGCTGTTCTTCCCTGGTGCAAGCCACAAGTGGGGCGGCCATCTTTATAGTGATACTGCGACGGTATGTGTGCATCTGCACTATGCTGCCACCTACAGGCCATTCTACACGCTGTTTGTAGCACGCTTACCAACTTACAGGTGAAGGACGCGAAATTTCGATTTGCTATTACAAATTTAAGGTTTTCATTTGACTCACCCTCGCATTTAGCCTGTGTAACATGTGTCGTAGGGCCGCAAATTTTTGATTTTGCGGGTGCTTGGATGATGCAATTATGATTATGTTGTAGCTGTTGGCTTTCTGAAGATGTCAAATGTGTGTTTATTCTTCTCTCTCTTTATTGTTATATATAAGAAATGTATTTGTTTTGTATGTCTTCGTCCATGGTAAATTGAACATTTTTATTTATGTTGTTTGTATCTGTATGAAATTTATCAATTTCATCTGTTGGTTCATCTACCATACTAATTATGTCGTCACATATCCGTGCCAGTAAACAATTTTGTATCTTTTCTTTGTGATGACTGTATCAATGATTGTGTTTTTTGTGTGGCTGATGAATATGTTCCCCAGTGTTCCCGAAATTGGGGATCCCATAGGAAGCCCATTTTCTTGTAAGTAAAATTCTTTTTCAAATTGGAAATAATTTTGGGATGTGATTGCTATGACAGTTTTTGTTATTTCATTAATATTGTCTGCAGGTTGTTTGTTGTATAAGTTTTATTCAATTACTTTTATTGTGTCTGCAGTGGGTATTGAGGTGAACATGTTCTCTATGTCAAAAGAGACGAGTGATGCCGTTAGTGGGATGTGTAATTCTTCTATTTGTGTTATGAGTTTTTTTGTGTTTTTCACTTTTCTGCTGTTTTTCATTTCATAATGTTGCATTACGATTTTGTTCATGTGTTTTGAAACATGGTATGATGGTGCATTCATGAAATTAATAACATGCCTCAATGGAATGTGGGGTTTGTGGAGCTTGGGTTGGCTTCTGAGTGTTGGTGCTTTTGGGTTCTTCTGTCTGATGTGTTGGTTTTCTTTATCTGTGAGAATGTGTCTGATCACTTTGAGGTTGTTTTTTACGCATGTCTGGAAGTGCGCTGTCGGATCACATTTTAATTTTGTGATGTTGTTAGAAGAGATAAAAGCTTGAGTTTTTTCTATATATTGTTCTTTAATGATCAGTACTGTGCTGTTCCATTTTTCAGCTCTTGTGACTATACTCCTTGGTATTTTCTGTAAGCTATTTGTAATTCCTATTTTTTAGTATATTTGTTATATTGTGTGTTGCTTTGTGTTTGTATGTAAGAGTTCACCATTTTTTCTGCTATTCATGTTATGTGTGTTATTGTTTTGTGTGTCTGTGTGCGCTGTAATGTCTGTGGGGTTCTTTGCTCCTCGCTTGTTTTGATTTTCCTTTACTTGAGTTTTAATTTTTTGATTGAGGTTTTGTACTATATGGGTGTTGTAACCATTGTTAGTGGCCAAACAACGCATGCCACAGATCACGTGGCCCCTCCCGCTGGAGGTTTGAGTTCTCCCTCGGGCATGGGTGCGTGTGCTGTTCTTAGCATAAGTTAGTTTAACTAGTGTATAAGTCCAGGAACCAATGACCTCCGCAGTTCTGCCCATTAGAAATTCACACAAACACACACACACACACACACTCACACACACCCACACACACACACACATACACACAGACAAGGTGCTGAATTTAATGTATCAATACTATTTTAATAGTAATAGACAGGTGTTTCTCGAATAGTGTTGGTAGCAATATGACACTACTGACCTCATTCTGATTGCTTGCGTATCATTTGTTAAATTGATGAAATGTTGTTGTTTCCGATGTGTAACATATACTTGTTGCAGGTTAATGAAACCAATATCTAAGTCCTACATGTACAAGGACATCGTCTGTGCAGATGAACTTCATGTAACGCTGCTTCTGTAAAAGGAAAAAAAAACGCTATATACACGTTCTATGCTGTTGAACTATTGGTCAGGGGAGTGGTAGCGGTTCTGGCATGCTGCAACAGAAGGGAAGCATCATTTTGAATTCATAGTAGATTTCTGTATTTCTGTAAAGGCTGTTCATCTACGGGGTTCTAACCTGGATCGAAAGACCAATGGGTTCCATGATTATGGTTTGTTTGATGAAGGGGATAAATCAACTTGATTGTGTTATGGTTTTGTAAAAGTAATAACTTTGGATTTGTTGTTTTTTAAAGATTTTTAACATCTTGTTGTCTTTTATTATCCGAAATTGTATTATGGAAGGCTGAAAACCGCTTTTTGATAAGATTTTGGGCCACATGTCCCTCCAACCATAATATAGTAAAGCTTTTTCCTTTGATGTAATCGCTAAGATGGCAATGTCATGAAGGACGAGGTAACTGAAACCATTGTAAGGTGTTTGACAGTTGGCTCATAAGAATAACATGAGGTAGAAGCTAGCAGATTAATGAACTAATTAATGCATATAAAGCAAAACACACACACACACACAGAGAGAGAGAGAGAGAGAGAGAGAGAGAGAGAGAGAGAGAGAAAGAGGGGGGAAGGAAAAAGAGGAGGAGGGGAGGGGAGGGGAGGCTAGGCGATGCGATGGGAGGGGAAGGGAGCAGAAGGGAAGGGTGAAGGGAAGGGTGAAGCGAAGGTTGAAGGGAAGGGAAGAGGGAATGGAAGGGAAGGGAAGGGAAGGGGGATGGGAGGGGGAAGAGGGAAGGGGAGGGGCAGGGGGAAGGGGAGAGTGAAGGTGAGGTGGAAGGGGAGAAGGAAGGGCAGGGGAGGGGGATGGTGAGGGGAGGGGAGGGGAGGGGGAGGGGTAGTAAGGAGAATGGAGGTGAAGGGAGAGGAGGAGAGCCAGTGCACAGTGTGGGAAAGAATGCATATCAAGCACGGTAATATGGTAGATTCCATTCTGTGTAACCTTGTAATTATCTAATTTGACTGTCGTTGTCATTATGCAAAATGTATGACACAGAAAGTAAAGGTATCTTGACCCGTAATCTCTTCTACATGTTTCATTATTCAACTTAATAACAGTACCGTATCTCCTAACAGAACTAAAGAACTGGTCCAATGTGTGTAGTATAAGCAACCTCCTTCACGAAGGAATTACAAAGAGTTCCTTTGTTCGGCTCAATCTGTCATCGGCTTCTCGACAGTAAGATTTGTGTGTTGTTCCACTTTCAATCGCTCCTTACAGACACGCACAGATACTTTACATTGTGGCGGAGTCCACGATGGTAGCCTGTCATGTAGTCAAACGAGATCGGATCTGTGTGTCTTTGAGCCGAATGCATTATGTTTATTTATGCTGCCAGTCCGCTGCTAGTTCTTCCACCAAGTGCTGCTCATTTTCAGCTGCTCTTGCACTTTGTAGAGTATTCTTGGCAGCATTGCCTGTGAACAGTCACAGAAAATTACGAACTTCCTATACCTTGTCACCGGCAGATAAGTCAGTGCACTGTACTCTTGCATCTACATCTGTAGTCCGCAAGGCCCGTGTTGTGAGTAGAGGAGGTTACTTAGGGTATCAGTCTATTGTCCCCCACCCTTCCTGCTCCATTAAGGAAAAGTCTTTTTTTTCCCTCGAGTCTCCAGTCTTCTGATTGGTTTGATGCGTCCTGCCACGAATTCCTCTCAGGGAAGGTATACGAAAGACTCTATATCGGCCACAATTTCTGAATCCAGTCTCGTGGCCACTGTATGTTAGTAGAGGCAGTACGCTTATTAATTCGTTTTGTAATGTCTGCTATCGTAATTTTACTAGTATGTGAAACGCACGCTAAACCCGCAGAGCAGAACAGGTGATTAGGATTGTGGAAAGGGCAAATAAGGTGGCTGTCAGTTTCACTTCAAAGTTGTAATTTATTGTAATTTCATAACACATTTCAACCAAAACAGCACATAGCCGAACCTTTACAACTACGAGTTTCAAAATACAATTCTTTCAAGGCTCAAGGCTTCCAAACAAGAAATCTTAAAAATCAACAAGATAAATTTCAAGTGACTGAAGACACGCAGTTAAAATTGCAAATAAAATAATTAAAATGTATATCACAGTTAAATTTCAAAATTTTAAAATATATTAGCATAATCTTTTAAGGCAGAAGGCCGTGATGTTTTTGCTTAAGGGGAAATTTTAAGAATAAGGCTTTAAGCAGCTGACGGCCCACAGTTGATTTTCCAAAAAATAAAAAATACCTTAAACTATTAAGTTTCAAGTTGCTGACAGCACACTAAATGGAAAGATAGCACAACAATAGTCACTTTCAGCAAAATATGCACTTACCAGAAATCAAACTTACTTATATGGGCTGAAGGCCCTTGATTCACATAAAACAGAATAAATTTTTTTAAAGCATTGGCTATAATAGATTACCAACAGACCATTAAACACCCATAAGAAGGACAGTATAGACAATGGCATTCAGACGTCTCCAGGGTAGCAGGGGGCTGTCCTCAAAACATCAACATTCATTTAGGTGAGACAGGTGGTGGGCCCAACTACACTTGATCCATCGGTAACCCAACCAAGAGACAGTCACAGACCGACTGACCAAACAACTTGCTAGTCACCAGTCAGCACATGAAAACTCAAAGACCAAACTGTTACGTACGTGATTATCGACAGTGAAATATGTATTAAGCTGTCAGAACTATACACCTTGTTGGACAGTGACAACAGGTGAAGAAAGGACACTGCCTGAAATTACGTTAGTGCCCAGGGTAGGTAACGGGAACACTAACCGCCACAAGGCAGAAAATTCCGCTGGTACACTTGAATTTGAAATAAGGTAATATAGTTAACTTCACCAAAAAGGAACACTGCCTGAATTTACGTCAGTGGCCAGGGCAGGTAACCAGAACACTAACGGCCACAAGGCAGGAAATTCCGCTGGTGTACTTGAATTGCAGTGAACCAGTTTAGTTGATTCCACCACACGGCGGCTCGATTTCACCACTACAACCACTCGGTGTTGCTCACAGGAAAAGCTCCCCAACAGCGAACCACCGAAACGAACAACACAACATGAACGGACATGGCTTAGGTACTTAACACACCACTCAACTTTGACGTCCTGGGTCGGTGAGCCACGAAGCTTGTAGCGATCGGACAGCTCCACACACGCTCCGACGCTGCGCAGGGACCGCCAGCGGACCCAGCCAAGTGCGCCGCTGCTGCCACACATAGAATGAGGAAGAACCAGGTCATAACCACAACAATGGCAGGAAACCAAATCCAGATAGACACCCTAGTTCAAGGAAACACATAGTTCAGAGTGAGCACGGCTCAGTATTCTATTCACGATACACGCTGTCTCTTTTGTAACGTCCCCCGCAGCAGTTTTCTTAACTCACACGTTGTCTAGAGACTCTTATGACAAATTGTGCATCTCTCGCTTGGATCATTTCCTTTTATCTGTTAATTCATCACAAACAGTGATAACTGGTCATACGAGGATTTCGTAAGAGACCTTTTTCGTACACACACTACATTACCTTGGGATCTATCTGCCCACCTGGGTACAGGTGGGCCCGTCCATGCCGGTAAATGTGGGCCCACTCATATTTTGCCAAGGCTGTTTCGAATACACTCCAGAAGTTTCGCTGGGAAGCCCTCACACGTCCTCTGGAACAGTTCCGATTTCTACACAAGCAATTTCCATATTTTTGGAACCCTGAAGAAAGATATTCGTGGCCGTCGATTTGCTTCAGGCGAAGTATAGCGACAGCCGCTGAGCCGAGAAGATGCGGAGCAGAGTATCAGCTGCAGCACTTGTATGATAAACTGTAAATTAATTTAGTCTTTATTTTTTGTTCATGTGCTTTTGCAAACTGTGTAGACTAGTGTTTAGAAAATTAATCGTAGTTTTTGTTTTAGCGCAAGTCTTGTGAATATCCTTGTGTAGCGCGGCTTCCTAGGGTAAATTTTCCGTGTAGCGAAATTTATTTCTGTTTAATAGTTCGCGGTCTCGGTGTTCGGTGAGAAATCTGCACATCAACATTTAGTTTTACATTATTCTCCTTTGGTATATTTTCAAACTCAGTAGCGCCATTTGCGACCTCATAGCTATTTTATACACATTATGATATGGCTAGGGACTGTGCTTGTGAGCAGACACAAGGAGAGTTGGCTGCTGTTCGTAAACAGCTGGAAGCTGCATTGTCTACCGTTGACAAGCTTCTGGCTAATGCTCGAAGTTGCGAGACCTGCGACACATTTGGTGTCACTGGAATCCCCTGGTGACCCGGATGTCACTGCGGCTTCCGATACGCAACGTCTGACCGGTCCGTCCTCACTCCAGAGTGGGTGGCAGACAGTGGTGGGTTCTCGTGTCACTGGGCAGAAGGCGAAAGAGGGAGCAGGCCGTGCGGCTGGCTCCGTCTTAGCAAGAGGTACGAGGTGCTTCCCATTGTTGATGATAACTCTGAGCCAGCACGGGATGCATAACCTGTTGGGGCAGCAGATGATTTTCCTGCCCAGACCGGACAAGTACAGAGGATGGGTATGCTACTTCATTGGGAGCTCCAATGTTAGGCGGGTGATGGAGCCCCTCAAGGAGATAGCAGGCAAGGCGAGAAAGAATTCCAGTGTGCATTTGGTATGTTTGCTGGGAGGTCTCATCCGTGATGTGGAGGAGGCCCTGCTGGCGGCTATCGAGCGCACTGGGTGCAACCAGCTGCATGTAGTGGCACATGTTGGCACGAATGACGCCTGCCGCTTGGTTTCTGAGGCCATCCTCGGCTCCTTTCGGCGGTTGGCTGCTTTGGTGAAGGGAACTAGCAACGAACGCGGGGTGCAGGCTAAGCTGTCTATTTGTAGCATCGTACCCAGGGTTGATCGCGGTCCTCTGGTTTGGAGCAGAGTGGAAGGTTTAAACCAGAGGATCAGACGGCTCTGCGACGTTATAGGATGCAAATTTCTCGGCTTACGCTATCGGGTGCAGTATTGTAGGGTTCCCCTTGATTGGTCAGGCGTGCACTATACGAGGGAAGCGGCAACTAGGATAGCGGAGTACGTGTGGCTTTCACATGGGGCTTTTCTGGTCAGAGGACACCTCCCTTGGGAGCAAAGAGGATTTGCCTGTTAAGCCAGCCACAGCGGCCTCAGAGAATCTTGGTCCTCGCAGATCAGAGATAGAAAACATTAATATGATTTTAGTAAACTGCAGAAGCATCCAAGGAAAGGTCTCGGAATTAGTAACGCTTATTGAAGGTTATAGTGCACATATAGTACTGGGAACAGAAAGCTGGTTGAAACCAGACATCAATGACAACGAAATCCTAAGTTCAGACTGGAATGTTTATCGTAAGGATAGGTTAGTCGCCAATGGTCGCGGCGTGTTTATTGCAGTAAAAAATTCGATAAAATCTAGCGAGGTTGTCACGAATTCCGAATGTGAATTAATCTGGGTGAAACTGTGTATCAAAGAACGGTCAAAAATGGTGATCGGATGCTTTTATAGACCACCTGGGTCAGGATCAGTAGTTGTAGAGCGCTTCAGACAGATCTTGTAGAATATCATTAGTAATTTTCCTGACCATGCCGTTGGATTAGGGGGTGACTTCAACTTGCTAGGTATAGATTGGGAGTATTATGCCATCAAAACAGGTGCCAGAGACATGGAATCGTGTGGCATTGTTCTGGATGTCATGTCCGAAAATTATCTTGAGCAGATAGAGAACCAACTAGACAGGGTAACGTCTTAGACCTCCTGGCAACAAAGAGACCTGAATTTATCGATTCAGTTAACGTAGAGGAAGGTATCAGTGATCATACAGCTGTTACAGCATCTACGATGACGGGTCCTACAAGGAATGTTAAGAAAGGTAGGAAGATATATTTGCTCAGTAAGGGTGACAGGATACAAATCTCAGAATATCTCAGCAGTCTACAGAAATATTCAGTGATGAGGACGAAGATGTGGAGAAGGAATGTAATAAATTCAAAGGAATCGTTCAATATGCCCTAGACAAGTATGTTTTAAGGGATGGGAAAGATCCACCATGGTTTAACAGCCGTGTTAGAAAAGCGCTACGTAAACAAAGAGCACCTCATCTCAGATTCAAGAGAAGTGAAAATCTAGCTGACAAACAAAAGCTGAACGAAGCAAAAATAAGCGTAAGGATAGCAATGAGAGAAGCGTTCAATCATTTCAAAAGTTAGACGTTGTCAACCGACCTGAGTAGAAACCCTATGAGATTTTGCTCGTATGTAAAACCATTAAGTGGGTCAAAATCATCTATTCATTCACTCAGCGACCACACTGGCACCGAAACGGAAGATGACAACAGAGAGAAGGCCGAAATACTGAATTCGGTCTTCCAAAGCTGTTTCACCACAGAAGATCATAACACTGTCCCTCCTTTCAATCGTCGTGCGAGCATCGAAATGGCAGATATTGATCTAACCGATCGCAGAACTGAAAAGCAGCTACAATCGCTTAGTAGTGGAAAGGCTTCAGGACTAGATGAGATACCTATAAGATTCTATAAGTATTGGGGCTAGGCTTGTTCTAGCTCGAACCACCGTTTTCCGAGATGGCGCCGATGATGTCATCCAATATGGCGGATTTTTTAGGGAAGTTCGAATTTATGCAGAAAAGTGCCATGCCCCCTCGCCCAGAAAAATGGCGGGAAGTTCTAATTCCAACAGCATAATTCGTCACCCCAAGAAAAATGGCATGAGAAAGGGACTTGTCTTTATTATTTAACCAGTTTCAAGCATGTGTGTTCTGCACGAGCTCTAGAGCCCAACTGGCTTAGTTGATATCGTCGCCGCCAGAGCGCCATCGTGACGTCATACAAGATGGTGGATTTTGGCGGGAAGTTTGAATTTTGGCGGGAAGAAGGTCAACTGTGCTACCTCCACTAACCTAACCCCCCCCCCCCCCCCCCCAGGAAATGGCTGGAAGTTCAAAGTGCAACATGATAATGCACCACTCCTAAGAAAATCGCTGGAAGATAAGTCACTTGATGTTTCACTGTTAATCTAAGAAAATCGCGGGAAGAAGGTCAATTGTGCTACTTCCACTAACCTAAGTCACCTGACCGCCACTTCCTCCTACGAACTAGCGCCAAATTTGAATTCCAACAGGCATCACACCGCTCTTATCTCTACTAAGCAAAGAAAATCGCATGAAAATAGCTAACTTGGCCTACCTCCACTAACCTAACCCCATCCCCAATAAAAATTGCACGAAGTTCAAATTCCAACATGATAATGAGTCACACCTAAGAAAATCGCAGGAAGATAGGTTACTTGCGCTTTCGCTATTAATCTAAGAAAATTGTGGCAAAGAAAGGGTACTTGTTCTAAACTCATCCACCCGACTGCCATCTCCTCCTAGGAACCGGCGCAAGGTTTGAATTCTGGCAGTAAAGAAAGGTCACTTCTGCTTTCGCTAACAACATAAGAAAATTGTTGCAAACGAAGCTCTCCACCACCACTAACATAAGTCACCAAACCGCCACCTCTTCCTAGGGGCGGGTAGTGAAAGGACTCAGCCTGCACTAGGCTGATGGAGAGAATAATGAGTGTACTTTATTTATTGTGGAGCAATTTATTTAGGGGTGGAGTATATTTATCACAGAACACACCCTCTGACATGTCCCACAGCATACAGACCTGCAAACTACTCCTACCTAACTCATGTATAAGGCTCTACACACACGCTTGCTAATTGTAAACCGTCAAAAATAACGCATTGCACAACCTACAGACATGCGAACCACTCCTAAATAATGCAATACGTTTACGTCGAGATAGCCAAACAAATCTTAAATAATAATAATAATAATAATAATAATAATAATAATAATCCATACAAAACACTCTGCTTGCTAATCGTCAGCTCTCGAAATCATACACCAGCCTTTATTTAAACAATTAGGGGCAGCACCACAACCAAGTGTATTCGCCGCTGAGTCCATAGCCCAACTGACTTAGTTCATACCGATGCCACTAGAGGACGCTATAGTGACGCAAGTAGTGTAATCTAAGATGACGCCACCTAGTGTGTTCACCACGAGCTCCAGACCCCAACTGTCTCAGTACATTTCCTCGCCGTCAGAGGACGCCACAGTGACCCCAGCTGATAACGGAAGTACAGTTATCCATGATGACAGCAAACAATGTGTTCTCCACGAGGTCTACGATGCTGTCGTCCCTTTTGTGACGTAAACCAAGATCCTGAGGGAAAACGACTCAGCCTGCTTTGGGCTGCTGGGGGGAGTAAAGAAGGAGTTCACTCTATTTAGTTTCAAACATTTTCTTTAGCGATCGAATATATTTATCACACTGACGCATAAACACTCGTCATGTTAGGCTTGGGGTCACAATACACAGTCTGCAGACACGCAAACAACTCCTAATTTTCCTAAATAATTTCAGTACAGACCTGCAAACTGCTCCTAAATGATACAGCGCATCGATTTGTAGACACGCTAAGTACTCGTAAACTATCCAAACAGCGCATATCACGGCCTACAGACCCACTCCCGAAATAATGCAATCAACGCGTGGAAGCACAGTCCAAAGCCCCCTCTCCATTAGAATACACAGGAGGTAGCAATAAGTGACGCATCCCTCAGATGACAAACCGCACACAGCCTCTGTTCGGCTTCCACAAGCATGATGTGGTGGCACCCCCATACATACGCAACACCTGAGAAATTCTTATCCAAATACGTGTTCACCTACACACATGTGCTGACGTGATCGGGCGGGAGCACAAACGCGACCTGCAGCCAAACGCAGGCCACAGTTGTATGTAGACGCCGTTAATAAGCGGGCGTTTATTTACACAGCGCGCACTCCAAGCAGAGCCGCGCGCGTTCGGCGTTCCTCTATACCCTCACTCTAACTGTGGTCCGGCAAAGACGCTGCAGAATTCCGTTCCACAACAGCAGAACCTGCTTTCTCCTTAGTGATTCTAAAGGACCCTACGCCATGTTTGACTCACGCTTCACCAAGCTTAGCTAGATACCATCGCAAACACTCTAGCAACATTATCAATCTCATACTCAACTCACATTGCTATCTAAAATAATAACGATGTCTAACTTTACTAAATTCCATAGCCCCCACCCCCCACCCCAGAAATAGTTAACGCTCGCTTTCTTATTGTCTCAGCTTGTATGCGCCAAAATTCCTGTCCTAACAGAATCTGTTTACCAAAATATCGCCTAATCCAGTCTTCCTCCCGGACGTAGCGTGATAGCCTTCCTGCTCTCAACATACGCAAATGTTCTCACCACTACGATATCCCACCACAATCAGTCGAGCATTTTCTTGGGCTTTCTGTCGTTATTTTGCAAAGTATGTTAAATTGCACCGACAGTTCCCTCAATCTATATCCCCCCAACCTGCTCTTTCTTTCTACAGACGCTACAGTCAGTGGTAACAAACTATTTTACACTGATCACCATTTTGCACAGACAACTAAACATCGCAAAGTAGTGTACAGGTCATCAAATACAAACCATACTCGCAAGAATATTGGAGCGTCAAACCGATCTCCAACCGGCAAATATATCACCGAGTTCCGTCAATTTTCGCTGTACTTCTCGATATCAAGAATACCGCACTAGCCTACCGATGGCTAACGCAACATAATGCACAACATATACACTGTAAATTATTTCTCCACAAACACCAAACTTCAGCGAGGTGCATCGTGCTGTTAGCCATTGACTAACTAGAAACAAATGGAGTAAATTGATATTCGCACACTCAAATACCGAAGTCGGTCATCTAACTGATTCGACATGATCAATATTGTTTACAAACTAGCTAGGGTCTTTCCCACGTCTAGAGAACAGGCAAAAGTATGTCCAACACACCACAATCGATATTCCCTCAACTAAATAAAGGCACCAAATGTGCAGAATCGGTCGACCGAACAATTTACGTGGGTGGGAATAACGCTCCACCGCAAACACAACATCTTCTCAAAGTTACACTTGATCACCAAAGCCGCCCAGCACATACTTAGTTCGCTATTCTGTCGTCTAGAAGATGGTAAAGTTAACTATCATACATTCCTACACTCCAACAGGCCTCTGCATTCGGAAGACTGCTACTATTAACATGGGAACGCGAATAAATACCACCACAGACTCTGCATACACGAACACATTCTGGAAAACCCCTCACATATTTCTTTTATCATTATACCTAATTAAATGTTACTATCGCGGTCTCAATTTAGCGGCATTCGACAACGAGTGAAGTATCAGAAATACACCCTCCTGTCGGTAGTGGCTCTGGAAATAGATATATCACTACCATTCTTATTACTTGACATACTCTTCCTTTTGATATCACAGTACTCCAAGTCAAATCTATACCCTCCCTACAAAAGCACATAGACATTTCCTTTACACAAACACATATACTTTATAAACCTGATGCTCTAATGGGAACATATCACACACCCAGCACCAATACACCTCGCCAATAACTGGATGCATACGATACCAAATAATACTGACCGAAAATCAACGATGGGTGTGCATGTCTCATACATTCTTCCTGCGAGTGATATCGCCGTGTCATAAACGTAATCGAGCAGATGTTAAAGAAAAAAATCCCTATCCCAACAACTACTGTGTGTTACTCTCACAAGCGCTATTGGTTCTACAGGCGCACCCATGTATCTATGTTGAAACCTATACCCGCTTTACGAATCGAGATACGACATTACCTCTGAATGAGGTAGTGTTTTCCGGACAAATACCGTGACAGTGATCGTAGAAATGTTTTTATTAACAGCCAACTATGCAACCTCGTCATAAAATCGTCTAATTTTGAAAGTCATTCGGCTAAGGAACGCGGTATGTGACTAGTATTTGCAACTCCCTCACACTGCTAGATATTTATCCATACCATGTCAGAGGCTCCTTTATATAACCACTGAGTTAAAGGCGATGACTACGAGCGCACGCGAGGCTCAAACACCTCTACCCAATGCTCAACAGGGAAAGCACACTGAATAGGAGGGTGTCGAGGTCCTTATACACGACACTGATTAGACCTCTGATGACGTACGCAGCTCCCGTCTGGGGATATGCAGCTCCCACACGACTGCGCCGCCTGCAGATCATACAGAACAAGGTGCTACGAATCATTAGCAATGCTCCACGCTACACACGCACCGTGGATCTTCACCGTGAATACCGCCTTGATACCCTCAAGGAAGTATTCAAGAAACACGCCACACGACTATACAGGAACTCGAGACACTCGAACAATCCGTTCATCCTCACTCTGGGAAATTACGATCACAACCACAGGTGGAAACACAAGCGGCCAAAGACACTGCTTGCTAGGGCATAACCACCTATGGTAAACTAACATACGCAAACAGCGACAAACGTCGGTAAGCCCCTGCATATCAGCAACACTGACTGGCAACTACCAGCTGCTATTAGAGCCGACCAACAGGCCACAGCAGGGACACCGACGAGCTCGCCCACAGACGCACGAACAATCTCCCAACACTCCCTCACACTGTGCCTCCGGTATTTGACCATCGGACACAAGACCGATAACAAAACTAACTGTTGCAGGTTGCAGGACGCTGAACGAGGACTCTGTACCAGCGCCAGCCGCCGAGCAGCACAAACGCACGACATCAAGGTATCGACATGCATGATACCCACTACTAACAAAGCCTATCCTTGTACAACCTATCGCAGGCAGCAAGACAACCGCTACTGCTCTTGCCGCCCGACCTAACTTTCGCAGAGGTTTTTTTCCCTTGGCTCTTGCCTTGGCACTTTTTTTCCTCTGCCCTGCAAACCGCTACCCTTCGCCAGATTTCGACCAATCTATCTCCAGATGAGCGCGTATTAATGGTTAATCCTAACCAGACGTACGCAAACATCGCAGTACCCACATCCTGCGACACCTCACTTTAGTGAATACTAACCCTTATGCAGAGATGGCAGTAGACCTTTTGTGTTGGCCATCATGCCGGTGTGGGCGTGGAGGGGCTCCACCTCTTTAAAAAAAAAAAAAAAAAAAAAAGGCGATGACTGATTGACAAGGAGCACAAACAGTAGTGAATCGTATGCTTATTGAGGTCGTAAGAAATGTACACTAGCTTTTCACACCTCTAGTGTTACGCTATCCACTAGAAATGATGTCTATGATTTGGAATCAGGTCCTCCCATTCAGCCACATACATGCGCCGGATCACAGCCACAAGTGAATCATGTCTCTGGCGCTATCTCCAAACGAGTCACCTTTCTCGAACCTATCTGTTACAGTAAAAATCCAACATGGTCTTAGTCAGTCCCTACACATCTTGCAACTGCTTCCATTTCTACAGCTTTGCGCATGTGATCACACCATTTTAAGTCGGAACTGAGCAGAAATCGGACAAAGCCATATCCACCACCTTCTGCAGCCCGTCTAGAAACAGAGGGAACTGAGTTACTGCGACAGGACCGTGTTTTGACCATTTGGCGGAAATGCGCGCATTGTGGTGCGTTCCCAAACTACATACAAGTACTACAGATCCACGTCCATTCAAATCTATAAGCCCAACATCCTATCATCGTTATTCTCTATCCCCCAGCAGACAAAAATTAAAAACTATAGAAGCTCAAATAACTTCATCCGATATAGAACTCACATAGACGCCATTACTCGCGCGATAACGCAAAGCTGCGTTGGGGGTCCAGCGCAGAGAGAGAGAGAGGGGGGGGAGAGAGGGAGAGAGATTTCGCAATGCTTCCCAGAATAGCACAGCGTGCAGCCCTCCAGGCATTCCTAAGGGCATACTTCGCCCGTCACTGAATTTATCCCTCAAACTGCTGCTGCTACTGCTCCCTGTGTCGAACAAACCTGTTAAATACACCCTTATTGAAACACTACAGAGAGTAGTTTAAAGTTTCATGACCTCTGCTCTAGGAGAATGATCGCATCCCACGTACTATACTGTAAATCGCAAGAAACGTCCACTGCGGCCTTGTTTAGTTGTTTGAAATACTGTTTTCTAACGCACTTTGTACACTGCCAAACATTCCTTTTTTCTGCCACGACTTCGACCTCTATGTCAGATTCTAAACTGGCAGTAAGACGCTCTTATCCACGGCCTCTCACAAAAAACTAGACATCACACTATGTAAATCATATTCTTACCGCAGATAGCATAGCGCTGAATTATTTTTAAATAAAACACACTTACAACATAAGGAAGCTAGAAGAGTTTGGCAGCGTTGTGGAGAGTTTCCAAACTACCGTGCGAAAGTCTTTCGTGACCTCTACATTTAAGTTCATATGTCGCCGTGACAGAACAGATGATGGCTCGGCGTTCCATTTCGAGTTGTTCGTGATTTTGCACTCGTGTACGCGATCGCTGTTTAGCTGCTAGCAACCCCCAGAAGTTGTCTCCCACCCACAAAACTTCTCCCCCAATTCAAACAAGCTGTGTCACTCAATCATCATGTGGTAACCGATGCGCGGATGTGATGGAAAAGACATCTTTGATGTACTGTAATATTAAGCAACAGACTTGATAGTGCGAAGAAATTTACACTAAGTTCAGCACCGGCCATTGATGAGACAGCATGGCCCCCAATTTCAGTATCACAGCTAAATCGCCCCTTTTATATCACTTTGCGAGTACGATTAAGAATGTGGGTAGATTACAGTGCAGTACGTGCATTCATTGTTAATCCTCGAACACATACATGATCAAAGTACATCAGACAACGCTCTACATATTTGTAACACTTGAAGCATAGTGTTTAATTTACGATCTATCTCTCAGCGTATGGGAGTCACAGAGCATTCTCCCCGTCTTAGGCTAAAAAACCAACCTCACACAGTCATTGACCAACACACCCTGCAGCACCGTTAGAGAATTAATCTCCAAGCGATCAGAAGAAGAGTGCTACACTCCACGCTCCTGAATGAATGTAGCTCTCCAAATCCCAACCAATCCAAGTGCACGAGATTTCTAGAGATGTCGAGGAGCTTAGCACTCCTTATCGATGTATAGTAACAGATTTCAAAGTGCCGTACTGTAATAGCATACAGTTAAGAAGAACAAGAAAAGACTTATTTTTATACGCGATGGAGTTCCAGACGAATAGAGTTGGACACATTTTTACCTAAATCAACGAAGCTATCAACTCTAAATTATTGTTCTAGAGTCCAGAATCTGAACTTGGAAGGTACTGGTAAGATAGAGAGTGGTTGAGCGGTTCTAGGCGCTATAGTCTGGAACCGCGCGTCTGCTATGGTAGCAGGTTCGAATCCTGCCTCGGGCATGGGTGTGTGTGATGTCCTTATGTTGGTTAGGTTTAATTAGTTCTAAGTTCTAGGGGACTGATGACCTCAGCAGTTAAGTCCCATAGTGTTCAGAGCCATTTGAACCATTTTTTAAGATAGAGAACATAAACACACACACTTCTAAGACTACAACGTTCTGCACTTAAAAACTGGCATAATGTTAGATCGAAAACCTTTCCCCCCTATCAGACAAACATCCTTCTTCACAGTTTCTCTACGCTGAACTACCTTACCTTAACGAATGATAAAAGATTTACTTTGCATGATACGAGCGCAATATAGCTTTGCGGAGACGTACAGTGCCCACTGTTCACATCCGATCGCGGTTCAGAAATTATACGATGCCTGCATAAGGCCTACATAAAATGATAGTTACTAGCAGGGGATACATCCTACAAGGAAACAAACGCAAAGCAGCATTGCCGGCCGTAGTGGCCGTGCGGTTCTAGGCGCTACAGTCTGGAGCCGAGCGACCGCTTCGGTCGCAGGTTCGAATCCTGCCTCGGGCATGGATGTGTGTGATGTCCTTAGGTTAGTTAGGTTTAATTAGTTCTAAGTTCTAGGCGACTGATGACCTCAGAAGTTAAGTCGCATAGTGCTCAGAGCCATTTGCAAAGCAGCAGCGTCCGACATGTGAAAATTACACGTCATTCCGTCACTAACTCTGTAAACAGCGCATGAGTCGGGCAAATGCGTACACAGGGATTGCAACGCATCACAAGCTCTTATCGCTAAGTTAGTTATGACCCTGAAGTCTCGATTTTACACCCAAGAAGCGACAATGGTGATAGCATGAATGAAAGCCCCTTTCGAGGAGCGTGTCAAATTTCTTCGCACATGAGATGGGAGTCCTCTGATGACCGACAAGTTTACCGTTAACGATCGCAAGTAGACAGTGCTTTAAAACAAACACAGAACACGTAACTGTATATGAGTAGAACGCAGGCTATGTCACGTGACTGATGCATCCGGACTCACTGGTACCTCACTAGACATACAATATAATGCAGCCTCAATGCGAAACAAATTGACTGCCTCCCTTATTCGCTTCGTTTCGATGTCCACGTTTTCCGGGATACCTCCTGTTGCAGCATACTTGGTCCAATACACAAATTGTTTGATGCGAACCAGAAGATAGTAAAGTAGTTCCCCAAGTTCACCGCATTAGGCTCTATAGTCTGTAGATATGTACAGTCGTGCTCAAAAGTATCCGAACGACCTGAATTGCTTTTCGCCTGATTCGCATGCAACCCACATAATGCAGTTGTCAAGCAGGTCCTCTAATCGCTCCTTGGTACAGTAATTTGACTATTGAAAATGGTTCCAACAAGTCACCACTAGAAAACACTGCTCTGTATCGCAATAACTCAAGATGTAAAGGAATACCACGATACTAGAAATATCAGGGAACACCTTATCACAGATAAGACTGACCTAAGGCTTGTAAGCTCACATTTATTGCAATAAATGACATACCTGATATGTTACCACTCTCATTATTACATCAGATAGGTAATGCACGTAGTAAGTTCGTCGTATTCATGATTTCCTCTTCAGAGTAACATACCGTACTTGTTATTTAATACAAAATGACATTAAAAATTTAAGTTGTTCTCTAGCAGCTAGTTGAGAATATGTATGAACTTCAAATAACACGACGAACCGTCTCGTTCAGCATATAGATTCAAACGCAGGTCATGCAGACTAAGATTTCGTGACTGACGGAAACTAAGTCATTCCTGACTAGGCATACAGAGAGTGATATACCTCGATTTTAGACAGTATCAGTTAGCAAATATCAACTTTAAATTACATAAAGTAAACATTTTTAACGGACGCGAATTCCTACCCAGCATCTATTGTCCCTGTTAACGAACTACGAGAAATGTTAAATATTGCTTCTTCACAAGTAACTTACTTGAAATGCCGTGATGTAAAGCTTTGCGTTGGACAGGGATTCGAACCCAGAACCAAATCGGATTGTTATCGAAGCACAATCAACTGTGACATATCGGATTTTCTCGGCAGTAGCCAGATGTTTCAACTGAAATGACGAGACGAAACATTAATATTTCCCTTCCCAGGACTCCAACCCGGCACCTATCGCTGTTATATTCTAGAGAAAACGAACGTTAAATATGCGTTTGTTACACCAGCAGCGACATGTGAGCATGTTTGAACTAGAAATTTGTATGACGAAGAGTTCAGTGCCACTTGGAATCGAACCCAACACATATCGTTGTTCACTACACACAAACAGACGGCCGGTCGGGGTGGCCGAGCGGTTCTAGGCGCTACAGTCTGGAACCGTGCGACCACTATGGTCGCAGGTTCGAATCCTGCCTCGGGCATGGGTGTGTTTGATGTCCTTAGGTTAGTTAGGTTTTAGTAGTTCTAGAGGGCTGATAACCTCAGAAGTTAAGTCCCGTAGTGCTCAGAGCCATTTTGAACAAACAGACGTCAGATACCGAATTTTTCTCCACCAGCAGCTCGGAATAACATCCTTGAACTTACAGTGATCTCGCAAATAGTTGTATGTCTGACTGGAAGCCAAAAACGTCAGATATCGTTAGTGTTGACAACGAATGAAAATGCATTAAAAATCAAAATTATTATCCACCAGCAGATAGGTGTTCTCATGTTAGAGCTTGATAATTCATAATGAAAACCTTAGTGCCGGGCCAGGATTCGAACCCAATCACGCGCAGTATGTGGACATGTTGACGAATCTGCAGTTTTGAACAAACAACAAATTGTAGTCGAGCTGTATTGTCACGAAGGGATCAAATTCCGCGTTAAGGGCGGTCTGAGTTGCATTCCCAGTTCAGAACCAATTTTATCGGCATACAAAAGCTCAAATAAAGGATGGAATAAGTGTCCTGTGATCCTACATAGCATTTGTTTCCTCACTAGTAATAAATAACTAGCATAAGAAAGGATACTGGTGATAGAGTTTCTACATGTTGCTACTCCTGACTTTATTGTGGTTCAACCTAACGTCTACTTGGTAGGGAAGGAATATGATATTTAATGTGAATTTCAGACCACAATTACTTATATCTTCTTCACTTGGCGTAGCCAGAAACGAAGAGAATCTGTGTCTCCCTATTAAAAATCATCGGCAGAAGTTGGAATCGAACCTAGACCGTCAGATACGAACCTATGATCTTTTTTTTTTTATCTCAGTTTGTTCGTTTTCGTTCGTTGTATCTGCTCTGGGCGGAAGTCGAAAGACATCCGTTCCAGTTCGTTGTTGATCCATTATCTCAGTTTTTTAATTACAGAGGGCAGCTAACCCTCTGACCGAGCGCGCTGAGCTACCGTGCCGGCAGGATCAATCCAACAGGCCACCAAATCTTCTTCTCTCTTCCTCATTTTTCCTATCATAACACCGATGCGGCACACTCGATGAGAATTCTGACACACAGGCTCCCTGTAGTGTTTTGCAGCATGTTCAGTACAGACATTAATTTGGTTGACCGAATCGCCATGAACTAGCTGCCTCGGCTACCCAGTGCATACATTCGACTCTATTTTGTAATCACCGTAATAAAATAACGTAATTGCCACCTACACAGAACTGCCAACGGTGTAGGAAGCAGAAATTTAAACAGGAGGTGCTCCTTTCCATTTAAGCTACCCTATTGCACTATCTGTTTGTTGAAACCGTCGTGCAGTGCAAAAGAAAAGCTGTAACAGTCTGTCTCTCAGAAGTCTAGATCCGGCCATATGCATTATCTCACAGCATTGTGGAGTGCGGCAGTTCTGGAGGACCTGATGTCGACTTCTGGAGCTGCGAGCTAGTAGCGTAACGGTAAGCGTCGCGCACTGTAGATAAGGCGTCACGAGTTCTATTACATTCTCTGCTACATTCTTTAAAACGCAATTCTGCTGTGTGCTGAAGTTATCAATTTAATGGAACTTTGAATATAATTCCCTTCATTTCTCAACCCAAAATAGTCGCATGTGGAAAAGGGGCTAACTTCTGCGACATTTTGTTCTTTTCAGGTTTAATAAACGGCCAGGCAGCAGATGCATCTCGAAGCTTTTGTATTATGTGTGGGGAGAGCGCATCGTGCCAAAATAGTCAGAAAAGTATTTTCTACATTAGCTGTCGGCTGGTAGTGGCATTTTATTCTTCTTCACACCTTGTTTGACAGCTTTAACTCAGAATAAGTTTTCTACATGCATGTAATCAATAAACTGCATGTGCATTGTCAGACTGTTATAGGTAACATCAGAGAATTCGCATATATCGTTGATGATTAATTTCTCTCTCATGTGTAATATGGTTTTAACAACACTAAAAGAAACCTTATGGAAATTGTGCACTGTATTATAAGAAATGAAATAAAACTACCCACTATAACCTTACGACGAAAGTCTGTTGTAATAAAACTGAGTATCTGCACACAAGCGTGCCTCTATCGGCACGAATTAGTAAAATACTACCCACTTAGATTTCGATTGGGTCAGTGTTTAATTGGTATGCTGTGCCATAATCAACAGGTATGCAAATGTGGCATTTCATAAATAAAGTTATGTATTCCTAGAAACCCAAAATTTCCTTGTCAGCAGCGGAAAGAGGCGTTAACTGTTGTGCAGCTTTGTAAGTTTTTCACCATTGCACTATGAGCTGAATGTATTTCTTGCGATTTGCTCCTGGATGTTTGATCTGACTGCTTGTAGCTCTTTCGCAGATGGGATAAAAATGTTAGAGTGAGCAAAACTGGAACCGCGAACCAAAACAGACGCTTTTGCACAGGTCAGCACGCCACCACAGAGCCAGCGAAGAGGTATGTGTTGTGCCTTACTCTTACAAGGCCAATAGTGGATAGAACTCGTAAACCACTATTTAAAGGACGAGATTAGTTGCGATTTCGATGTGCAATGACTTTCCTGGGCTGAAAACCGTAAATTTACAATCTTATGTTACACCTCAAGCGATAATAACTCAGATTATTCAATGGAAATGACAGGAAAAATCAAGTGAACTTTGAGGCTCAATCCCGTGCACACCAGGAAGTAACTCTCCGATCACAGTGTGGCCAAACATACCTTGCCTTATTGCCAAATCTCAGGTACAGTACCAGCTGGAAGAAGACCAACCGATGTTACCCTACAGCGGGCTGGGAAGTGACCATAGCTGCTGTCTCCAAGTCGCGGCTGCTACGGCCTGGAATACGTAATGCGTCTGATTCGCATTTCTGTAACTAGGTTTAGGGACTGGAGCGTAGTTACTAATAATACTCAGAACTGACTGCTAACTAAGCGTCATAAATCAGTAACTCTCATAGTTGTTTTTATATTTCTTTCGTGACTGTACTCATTCACGGACGTTTTCGAGCCTCGCCGATAGTCTAGCACAATAAACAAAAATAAAAAGAGAAAGTGCGTGTGTGTGTTTGTGTGTGTGTGTGTGTGTGTGTGTGTGTGTGTGTGTGTGTGTGTGTGTGTGTGAGTGAGAGAGAGAGAGAGAGAGAGAGAGAACAGAGCGAGAGAGAGAGATAAAAAAAAAAGATTGAGAGAGAGGATAAATACTGTTGTAAAGAAATTGAATGTTGGTATGTAAAGAAATCTTTCATGAAAATAACACGTTCCACATCATTACGACATGTCGTATTCATGATATATGGAACAAGTATTAATCTAATCTAATCATATCATATTGCTGACTAGCCATGAAGAGTCATGAATTACCGAAATTTTCGACAATATCAGTAACTAAATCTAAACTTGAAAACGAAAGTTTTTGTAATAAACCGGGACTTTTATCAAGACCCTTTCATTCCTGTTAAATAACCACGAAAGATATCTGATATACCTCAATTCAGAAGTAACAAAGTGTGTATGCATTTAAAGATGAAGCGCATGATGTGAAGTTCTGTGACAGAGATACGAACCCAACACGTAATCGGATTGTGAACTAAGTAAAATCAAATGTTACGTATCGGTTTTTCTTACCAGACGCTAGGTGTTTGACTCTAAAATAAGGATACAAGTTTTTGTGCATGAGGGCAATCGAACTGCACTCTTATCGTTCTTCTTTATCATCGACGAATATAGCTTAAGTATCAATTGCTTACTCACCAACAGTAAGATGTGTGCTTGTTTGACCAGAAATTGTTCGCAACACATGAACAGACATTAAAAATGCACGTTAATTTTCACTAGCAGGCCGGTGTGCACGTGATAGGGCTTGAAATGAAATTATGAATATTTTTGTACTGGATGAGGATTCGGACCCACATACTTACCTTTGGAGGAGACCTTGAGAAGATTGCAGTCTTGGGAAAAGGAACGAAATGATTGAACTATACTGTTCCGAGAGATTCAGATCTTCGAAAGAGAAGATACGAATTCGAATCACAGTTCAGCACCAAATTTTTCAACGTCTCTAGTTCAATCAAGTACAAGTAAAATAAGAGCCCTGTTCCTTTAAATGGCTATCGGTTCATCAAATAAAACAAAATTTTCTAATGTAAATAAGTTTCCTGGCGACAGTATTTCTGATTACCATGACCTCCACCTATGTCATTTCCCAACGTAAACCGGCTCTGCCCAGTTAGTAATGAAGGAACGTTATGTGTATTCTGGATTATAATATCTTTCTCTTGAGGTTACCAGAGGTAAAGTAAGTCTGTTTGTGCCCCTTAAAAGTAAATGCCAGAACCCACGCATGCACTTGTGATAGTTCGTTCCACCAGACCATTGTGGCCACATTTCCCAGCCCCAGGGGCGTGCTGTAACGGATGATGTGCTTAGATTACAAAATTAGTCACGGTGGAAAAATGCGAGTCTATTAAATGGTTAAGTAGAAGCAAGCTTCTGACGTGGAGATTATACTATTCTCATGTCAGCAGGATGTAAAGACTCTTCTAGGCATCTGAAATTTTCACTAATTCAGCAAATTTCTTAGTTCGAGAAAATTCACTGTGAAGTGTGAAGTTACCGGATAATTCGATTATTACCGTCATTATTACTATCATTTTCTTCATACCACTGCTTTAACCCATATGCTTGAAGATCATTTAAGACCTTTGGTCATTATAGAAGTAGTTGCCCATAAACAGGTTCTTTCCCTTTCTACGGAATCCTTTTCATGTTAATATCAAACATCAGCAATTAGTCGTAGAGCACATTAAAACTTAAGTAATTGATGAAGACGTTACTTGATAGCAAAAACGCGCTGCCTTTCTTCATTTACTTGCGCCTATAAATGGCTGTCGAATACTGCCTAACCAAAAGCCAAGGGATCTTACTGCCTTCCGATATACGTCGCTGTCAGTTCTTCCATATGATTTGGTCGACGTGGCCTGTTTCAAGTTGTGTATGACAGAGAATGTTTTAGAAAATCAATTGTTTTCCTTTGCAATAAACAGAAACATTTTCATTCTAAACTATCCAAGTCCAAAATTTTCGCAATATTAGTTCAAATTTAATGTTCGTTTCTATAATGTAGGAAAGTATTTCACAGTTGCAAAAGCCGCATCCGACTCATTGACCTTACACTTAGTCGCTGACCATAAATTCTAGCTCAGAGTAACACCAGTTTAAGTAACCTAATCTAGCGAAGACTGTTTGCCAGTGCTCTTTCTCACCGGAAAATATGCAATTCACTCATTGGGCTCCATAAGTACACTGTAACAGTAATTTATGTGTGTATGCAATGCATACGGATTGTAGAATCTAGTGGTGCTCTCTCTTCCACTTCTGTATACAATATGCGTGACCTAAATGGGCCCTTTATCATTACAGGCCCTGGGCGGTGCAACATCATATTGACAACAGTAATGTGCTTATACTGACAACCTCACTGTTCGTTTTACCTGATTTTGTAATCATTTAAACAAAACAACATGACCTTCGGTGGGAGACATTTCGTCTCCCTTTTCCTTCTGTGAAATTTGTCAGTAAGCTTTTTGCCTTCGAACCAGCGAAATGCGGCAGAGTACGACCGGTAAACGATTCACAACCCCACGATTTAGTGCCGTTAAGACGATTTCTTTAAACAATGGCGTAGTTGAAGGAATTTAGTTTCTTCTTAAATCGTCTTATGCAGCAACGTTCACAGGTATCTCAAATAGGAAAAGCTATTTATCCAGGTACGGAGATTGTGAAACAAACTTCCCACAGTTTGTGTCAGGTTGATCTTTTCGTCTGATACCACTGCGTAAGTATTTCGTCTGAGAAGTATCACACGTAGTGCTCCTGTAGCTGTGGGAATCATTGGTTGAAAACGAGTTTAACACCAATGGGTACAGTATTGCTAACTATTCAAAATGATGATCAACCTAAGTCTGCGTTCATCCACAAACTGAGGCGTATTTGTAAGAATGAAGCTAGACTGTGTATCCTTGTCGTCCTTGAGTGGGCATTGGAAGGTGTTTGCACACACGTATACGAGGGTAATCCCAAAGATAAAATCTCCTAAGGGACACGCAAGTGCCAACGCAGGCACAAACAGAGATCCAAATTTTAATGCCAAGCAGAAACCGCACTGTTGGCTGCATGGTGGCAAGGTGATAAAGACCAAGACTGCGGATACAAAGGTCTCAGGTACGACCCCTCGTCAGTCCCACGATTTTTATGTGCCATTTTACACTTATTTCCCCTCGGGCAGTGTTTGTTGATGTGAAAAATGCCGAGTTGCACTGTAGTCCTAAAGCCACGTTAAACTGTAGGTTCCCCTATTAACTGGCTAGGTAAGTCAACTCAAAGGTCGGAGGAAAGCAACGGCAAACCACCTCCAACAAGACCGTGCCCATTAAAGCACTGCGGTGTCCAAATAACTCTTCCGACTGAGAACTGCTTTACTTTCTATGGGTTCCAAAATTAATGATCTTCGGGTTATTAACATTTTTGCGCTTTCATGTTGTAGCTTTGATACCAGTAAACGTAAGTAACCGCCCGAGCACTGCCACTGATCATGTTGTCAAGGTGGTAGACGACGATGCTGTCGACCCCAGTTATAATCTTGGTCATGGCCATGTTTCAGTCGAATACCTCTATGTGCCTTTCTGCGTATTTCAAGACATACTTTTATACACTTGGTACGCATCCATATTGATATCTGATACAGCTGTATTCAGCAACATGAATCAAATATGTTTTCCGTGCAATATATCGGACAACTCGTCAGTGCAGCGAGATTTCGTTTGTGTGTTGCGCATGGTGCAAGAAATATTTGTGTTTTGCTTGCTTCTGTGATAGATTTCACCCCACTGAATGCAAGTAAGCTCACGAAAAGACATTCAGTAACTGGAATTACGCAATAATACACTTAAAATATGTATTTTTGCATTATGTATCCTGATGAAAATAACTGTAAACTGGTTATATGCCTACTTGCTTATTATTCGCGCTTCTCGATGCCTTCCTCAAAAAATAAAAAGAGAAATAAAAAGAGAGAGAGAGACAGAGAGAGAATACAGGAATATATTTCAAATATAATCTCAGTCACGCCATGTTCGTCTCGTGAAGTAAAGCAAGGATAGTTTATAGGTAATATCTAATTGTACTAGCGATATGTATGGCTACAGGGTTCTTTCTTTTCTCTCTGCAAACAACCAGAACAGAATTCAGTAACAAAGTGATAAGAACGCCTACGCAGTGCGCCAATTAAACACTCAGCCCAACTCAGCCTTTCTTGGTTATTTTGTTAATCGTCTGTAATGCAGTAAACATCCTTGATTATTGATATGTTATTACTACCATTGTTATTGTTTTTCGTCACCTCACAACAGCTTTCCTATCACTCATTGCCGCAGATGCACTTAACGAATGGATCAGGATGAATGGAATGTGGGATGTTCGTCACGGAGAATATACACATTTATCTCGGCGTCTTGTGTTCAGGGTAATATGAAAAGCTCAATAAGAGAAGACGACAATGGGATGCCGGTGATGCAGGCAATAACACCCAACTATTTCTGTCGACTTAACACCATGACGACAGACAAATTGGCGTCTCACTGTATTTTGATTATAATTCGTTAGCCTTCTTGCGACCTCGTTTTAACACCTCGTGGGAGCAGGCATAATGTTTTGCTTTTTGAACATCGAGCAATAACACACAAAGATAGTAGATGGAAGGACACAAAGAAACAATCATGGGTGTGGATCTAGTTCATCATTAAAAGACTAAAAAAGAGGGAAACATTACGAAAGCAATGAATACACTAGTTAGTATACATTATTTGTATAGATCTGAAGATGAAAAAGCGCAGATCTGCACAGTGCCCGCATCTGCACTTGAGATTCTGTCTTAATGGGCATAATTTTTAGTTTCTTCTCTTCTGAATTTTCAAATGAATTGATTATTCCGTGGTACAGAATAATTAGTTAACTGTGTTTCTTACAGCTTTCATTCGCACCAACATTTTTCTACATTCTCGTGCAATTCATGAAATTCTACTTGCATGATCACAAGACTTTAGATAGATGCAATCGATTTCGAGGTGCAAAGTATTTGTTATCTTTCTTTTCGTGGCAGGTGGGGACTTATGACCACAGCAGTTGAGTCCCATAGTGCTCAGAGCCATTTGAACCATTTTTGAACCGAATTTCCAGAAAAAATTCTGCAACGAAATCAGAAGAAAACATTCACACATCAAATCCTCTTGGCAGCTCGACTCACTAAGTTGTGTTAATGGTCATAGATCTCGGCTTTCTGACTGCGAAGCTGCGTCACAATACAAGCGTCTCTGAAGAAATTCGAATCGACCGTCAACGATACGAAAATCAATGTTCAAATGGCTCTGAGCACTATGGGACTTAACTTCTGAGGTCATCAGTCCCCTAGAACTTAGAGCTACTTAAACCTAATTAATCTAAGGACATCACACACATCCATGCCCGAGGCAGGATTCGAACCTGCGACCATAGCGGTCGCACGGTTCCAGACTGTAGCGCCTAGAACCGCTCGGCCACCCCGGCCGGCCGTATGTTTGTGTGTAGTGAACAACGATATGTGTTGGGTTCGATTCCAAGTGGCACTGAACTCTTCGTCATACTATTTCTAGTTCAAACATGCTCACATGTCGCTGCTGGTGTAACAAACGCATATTTAACGTTCGTTTTCTCTAGAATATAACAGCGATAGGTGCCGGGTTGGAGTCCTGGGAAGGTAAAAATTAATGTTTCGTGTCGTCATTTCAGTTGAAACATCTGGCTACTGCCGAGAAAATCCGATGTGTCACAGCTGATTGAGCTTCGATATCAATCCGATTTGGTTCTGGGTTCGAATCCCTGTCCAACGCAAAGCTTTACCTCACGGCATTTCAAGTAAGTTACTTGTGAAGAAGCAATATTTAACATTTCTCGTAGTTCGTTAACAGGGACAATAGATGCTGGGTAGGAATTCGCGTCCGTTAAAAATGTTTACTTTATGTAATTTAAAGTTGATATTTGCCAACTGATACTGTCTAAAATCGAGGTATATCACTCTCTGTATGCCTAGTCAGGAATGACTTAGTTTCCGTTAGTCACGAAATCTTAGTCTGCATGACCTGCGTTTGAATCTATATGCTGAACGAGACGGTTCGTCGTGTTATTTGAAGTTCATACATATTCTCAACTAGCTGCTAGAGAATAACTTAAATTTTTAATGTCATTTCGTATTAAATAACAAGTACGGTATGTTACTTTGAAGAGTAAATCATGAATACGACGAACTTACTACGTGCATTACCTATCTGATGTAATAATGAGAGTGGTAACATTTCAGGTACGTCATTTTGCGGGGTGCCGGGGCTATCAGTGAATTTAACACTAAATTCTAGAATCTACACATATAAATGATGCTCTAAGCCCCCCCCCCCCCCGCCCTATTCTAACTCCGACTTTTGCTGTTGCACAAGGATTAAAAAGAAACGCGAACTGACTGTAATAGACCCTGCAAGTGCAGTAGAAAAGAGTTTGGCACCTGCAATAATTTAATTTGATAAATAAGTTAAATAAACGAAGGTTTCATTACGTAGAGAGAAATGATGGGTTGCTCTACCGATTAATAGAATGAAAGTTCTGTCCAAAATAACAGTAGGATTTATTAAGACTAAACACAAAATAATAAACAAAAACACATAAACATTTACAATAATCAAATTGGCTCAAATTGGATACTCATACAAACACTGTAAAGGTGAAGTTGTCCCTGAACTAGATTGTGAGGTTTAAGACGAAGTGGTATGTGGAGCCAATTCCTTGCCACTCAAATCTTAAGGGAGACAGACAGCTAACCTAACAATAATTGCTGCTACTCAAGACAGAACAAAGTTAGAAAAAAAACGAACAGGCGCGCTCTGCTGAGCTCTGATTATCACCTAGGAAAATTCCTATCTGCCAGTGCTGCGGACATACATTACCAAACTGTCTTCTTATCTCCCACAACACGATCTGGCGTACCGGAGGTGATGGCTGGTTGCTTCGACGTCCTCGACCGAAAGGCGAGAGCCGACTACCTAGAGCACCCGTACAGGCCGAACACAGAACATTCCCGCCCCCACGACAGTAGCCGTGGTTAAACGTTCCAATCAGCAACTCGAAAACCGGCGGAAAATTCCACTCCCTTGCCGGAACACTACCATTCCACCAATGGAGATTCTTGGCGCCAATTTCTTCGCTGATTTTGCTACGTCACGGAGCTATGCCCTGAGCAAGCCAATCACAGTTACTATTTTGCAGAAAGCGCAGGAATTTTCCCGCCACAACTGCCTGGGTACACAAGTCATTCCCACGCCTCGCTGGTAGCCCGCCAGAAAGTGTTTTTGCTAAGTTTCTGCGAAGTAACGGAACCTCTAGCCCAGCCGCTACTTCCGGCCTCTGCGGGCGTGCCTCTTGACAATGTCGGCATCTGGAAAGCATTCACTCGACCCCTCACACCTTACCCTTTCAAAGTCAGAAGAGCCCGCCTGTCACTGGACCACCCGGGCGACGAGAGACGCTGCATGGGAAGTCCGCGTGTGAAGGAATAGCAACTTCCCACCACATGCAATTAGAGAGGAGAATCGTAAGATAGAAATATGAGAGGGGGCTCATGCCACCTCTCATTGCCCCTACGCCATTTTAGATTGTAATTGGTGAGCGGTTGGCTCACTTAGGAGCAAGGTAGTGAGTCAATCGCCCAAGAACAATCTTACAAACTGACTCCACACGCCGCACTCTATAAAAAAATCATTGCAACTGAAAAAATGCAGCTCATAGAGGGAGGATTATTGATGATGTAGCCAACTTCACCTTCTTAATATGGAACACAAACACTCACATCACACATCCATACCCAGGGAGCCCCTTCCAAACACCGATTCACACAGACATTCACGCTCTAAATATGGCCCGGGCATGTGAGCCAAATATGGGGCAGTTTATTCTTTACAATCAGAGTTGGAGTGCTCCGCAATTAAATGCCCAAGATTTTACAACAATTTGAATCATGAAACTAACCTGAACTCACTCACACATGATACTGTTTTAAGTTAACAATCTCTTTGTGAGCTTTCAGAATCTAGTTACAACCTCGGATTCATTCTGTCTCCCTGCAGCAAGAATAACCTTTACAAAATGTTCCCTGAACTGATGGTCCATTCACAATGACAGTGGTGGTATCTGCTTCAGCTTATGGGGACTTCAGGCACACTGTTTGCATACACACAACAATAAATACAAAATACAAAAAAAACATGGTGTGGAGAACAATATAGTAATTTGTAATAAGAATTACAGTGTAAAACACAAACGCATACAAGGTATAACATACATTACAAAACAACATAAGAGAAAGAAATTTTAGAAAAAAAACAAGGTTCATGAGGCATTAAATTGTGCGTGCACATTGCACAAAGTTCACGACTGTGCTGAGAATGAGGCACTAAATCACATTGTTAGAAATATCCGAAGCACTTCACAAATTTAACAGCACTGACATCACATAGGGCTAAACGTCGGGTGTTGTTGCTACGTTGTTGCAACGGCAATAGGGTGTGCTGGAGCATCTGCAGTACTCTGTTGAGATTGCACCAAGACCTACGCATATGATCATGGCAGTACGGTAGGAAGACATAGTGATAGGCTCTCCTCACGTCGATTAATTGTCTCTGAGGTCTACTTGTTGGGATACATCACTAGTCTAGGTCTCTTCTCTCGCTGGACAGTACTTTATGTT
Organism: Schistocerca nitens; assembly: GCF_023898315.1. Lineage (NCBI taxonomy): Eukaryota > Metazoa > Arthropoda > Insecta > Orthoptera > Acrididae > Schistocerca > Schistocerca nitens. The sequence continues at coordinate 707,506,699 of NC_064614.1, read as the reverse complement.
TCCCAATATTGCAGTTCGACGAGGGATGATGGCACGTGGAGTGACTCCACAAGTGTGTGAGGTCATCCATACAGGATCGAACTAGGAGCGACGATTACTAAAACTGCTCTCTAATAGAGAGGAGAAGTTAGAAATGAGACCATTCATTTGTTAGAGTGTGTGGCACGATACTGCTTTGTGTATGCAGATCGGCCAATACTAGTGAGTTGTAAAAACCCAAACAGGTGAGTATAGAGCGTCCCTTTCTGTCCTGAGGCACATGAGGCGCAGGTTCTGACACAATATGTGATCTTCTTGGTGTACTCACGACAACGTGGTCTGCCGCAGGGAATCCCTCCAAACGGCTGCCGCGTCCGGAGATCTAGCAGCCTGTCGTGTGTGGGTCGCGTGTCAGGGTCAACGGCCAGCCTCACTTTCGCTTGTGGCCCGGCGAGGATCCCGCCTAATCCCTCAGGTATACGGCCCGGCGACTGTCAGCTTGCAGGACTGGACGCTTGCCCTCTCGCAGGTAGCCGAAGACCTCTTGTTTTTGCGCTGGCTGGCCTCTGCATTGCCACGATACCTGTCATCTGCACAGTTCTGACAAAAATCTTATGCCTAACTTTTTTTTATGACCTTCTATGTTATAATAAATTTACATAATGACACATTGATGGTCTGTCATTTCAGACACTCTTATTTTACTTTTATAGTTATCAATCGATGGCTATCATTATAACAATCTTGGTGTATGTAATCTAGACATGGAAATAATTTATTTTGATATTTGTGTAGAGACCGATCTCAGTATTGTACATGGTGTGTGATAACTGATGCTATGTAATGGATGAACAACTAAATGTGCGGGCCCGCACCAATATTACTATTACTTACATAGATCGACAGTAGACATGCTCAAGAATTAACTACCATTTGCCAACGATCTACATTCTATGTCTTTTAATTCAATTATGTTGTTATGCAGGTCTAAGTTTTACTGTGCTATAAAGAACATGCAACTTCGCTCGCCGGTCGTCCCTCCATCTTGGGCCTGTGATTTGATGACCTGAAAAATAGCATCCCAACAGGCACGCGCCACACTTGTGGTAGAAAACCCCCACAATAATAATCTAGTTATTGTTAAATCCTACAGTTTAACTTATCCTAGTATATCGAACTTTCCCTTTTATTTTTTTTTTTTTTTTGTTTACCTTATACAATACTCTTACATAATTCCTGTTACGCTGAGATGTCTCGCTGCTCGCCGCTATTGACGACAGTGATGTGCGCGCCGTACGACATGGCCTCCGAGTTCTCACTACGCCTCACTGAAACTCCAGAGACTGGGTTAGCCATGGCTATACAAGACAATAAATTTATAGTTGCAACTTCTTTTTTTTTTTGTTATGCAGTATTCGCGATCAAAGCACACCTTTCCAGAGGCAGTGTAATATGACCAAGCCCGGACTGGTTCCTGTTGAGGATTCCGTCGCCCACCACACATCAGCTACACAGTATATCACGAATTTCCAAGTATAATTCCTTGATTATTCATCTGTGACAGTCACAAGCAGCACGCTAAATCCCCAACCAGCACATTGGCATGGTAGGCTTTATGCCCGCATTTCTACCGTCTAGGTCCTAGGGCACCATTGGAGTCAAACGCTCACAGGTTCACCCCGACTTGCAAGACAACGATGCTGGCGCAGCTCTGCGAAAACCTATACTGCCCATATTCACCCTCGAAATCACGCAATATACCACAATCTTGCAGTGCACTGACGCGTGCCTGCAAGCATTGGTATGAACGTCTCACGAACTGGTTGTGGCCGCTATGGATCGTATCACGACTTCTCAGAACGCTCCTAAGAGCACGTTCTTGTATGCGTCCGTTTGTGCGACATCTCGTCACTCATCTTTATCCCTTAACATGGACACCAGATAGGAAAGGACAAAAACATTGCTCATGGAAAGGTAGTGCCTCTTATCGCAACGACGGAGGAGATCGCGAACATAGACAAAAAACGTTAACAGCAGTAAAATCTTATGCGAGAAAACGCAGCGTGTTAATACTTTACCAATCTTAATCTATTAATGCAACGATTATTGTTCCCCGAAGAAAGGTTCATATATTTGCCTATTCTACTATGTACACCACTTAAACTACTATTATTCCACGAACTTCTTTGTGTGAGAGAAGTGGTGGAGTCCTATGGACTAGCGTCAATCCCTTCTTAGACTCCCCCTCCTCTGACGTGCATTAGGATTTAGAGGTCTAATTTCAATCTCCTGGTTCTCCTGTTGTCCTTGATTTCGCTCTCTCCAATTACGGTCGCTTTGCCGTTCGTTATTCCTCCTGTCCCAGATTCCTTGTCTAGATTGTCCCTGTTCCCTGACGTTCTGGTTTCCGTGTCTCTGGTTACCATAACCTTGAATAGCGTAACCTTGATTTCCGTAACCCTGGTTTCCTAACTGACCAGTGCGATTATGCGATCTGTTGTCGTCTTCCCTTGCTGGCCCGTGGTATTTGTTATTTTGTGCCTTCTTCCTGTCCTTTGCGTCTTGTTTATCAAAGACTCCTTTGAGTTCGCGCAATAGACTCTTGAATGCTTCTATGTCAGATCCACACTTCCCGATAAGTGTCTGTTGAAACCTAACTGGCAATTTGGAAAAGCAAAATTTAATGATTTCTCCGTTGCTATATGGACTATCTAAAAACTGATTCTTCTTAAGTAAATCATCAAAAAATTTGGTTGCGCTCCTATGCCCGGACACATCCAGTTCAGGACAAAATATTATTTCCTCTTTAATCCTGTCTTGCGTTTCCTTTGACCAGTAGATCCCCAGGAACGCATCAACAAATTCCTGATAAGTCTGACACGTCGCTGCCACATCCCGCATCTTTTCCGCGGCTTGGCCTTCGATGTTTCCACACATGAATTCTAATTTTGCCAGGGTTGGCCATGATGACGGTAATGAGTTTGTAAACTGCATCACCCAGCTCTTGGGATGCATCGACCCTCCATTATCTCTGAACTTTTGGAATTTTAGTATCGACAGGAAGTGATTGTGATCAAAATCCTGTCCGATCCTCGCACGGGTGTTGTCACTCGTTTTCGATACTTGCACGTCTGCTGAGTGTCCTGATCTGCCTTGCTGATAACTGTGATGTGTTACCTCTGTATCACAGTGGCAGTGGCACTCAGAATTCACTCTCCTAAGTGGGCTACAATTATTGGAGCTATTACTAGGTGTTTCTGCGTGTGCATTGTTAGTTCCGCACTCTGTCACTGGGCTAGAGCACGGCGGGCTTTTCCTCGGAGACACAATTCTGTGTACTCCATCATTGGTATCCGAACGCGCAGTGCTCGTGTGCCTGTTTCGCTCTAGTTTCGCTATCCGACTCTCTACTTCTTTCATTCGTTTCGTGATGTTCGTAACCGCAATATTACCTTGGGTTTTTAAGAACGCTAGGGATTTTGAGTGGGCTTGTGTCGCACATCGCAAGTGACCTACAAGTTGAGAAGTTACTTTTGCGATTTTCATTGCCCCTGTTGCTGCCGTTTGGGCTAGGCCTGCTACTTTTTGTGCTACCATTGACAATTGTTTTGCTTCTCCACATTCTTTCCTTATTGTTAGTAATTCCCCACGAATTTCCCCTATATGCGAAATTATAGTCTGAGTGTCCTTACGCTGTTTCTCATCTTCTTCTTTCATTGATCGTAGGAAGCTCAGTATTGGGTTTACGTCATCTTTTTGATCCTCTTCAAACGTGGGAGATGTAACTCTGGACACCTGGGCGCTAGAGCTCTGACGTGGCCGAGCTAGCCCCTGTCTGCTCTCGTTCGTTTGATTATAAACTTCTGCTACCGTCTCGACCTGTGTGCCTGTCTCTGTTTCATCCTCTACTTCACGCTGCTCTGAGATCGCGTCCAAATCACCTTCCTCATCAATGACTCTGTCGTCCTGTCTTGCTAAAAATGTGCCCATCTCACCTCCGAACCTATCCCCGTCAGTAATGTGCCCCTTATCCATTATAGTATCCACTTTTGTTTTAGCTTCGCTCACTAATAGTCGTGCCTTACTTCTCGTGATCATTCATAAGAAACAAAATTTATCTAAAATACACAGTAAAAATAATCTACTCCCTGTATTTTTACACATAGACATAAAATTTCAACAACGCTGTTCCAACGCTGTAACCATAAACGCAATTTGATGTGGTACAGAAACCGCACACAAATCCGACAAAGTGCGATGTGGTACGGACACCACAACAACGAAACACAAAAACAATGAACAAACAAAAATATAAACACTGAAAACAATAACTGTAATCATGCGCCGCTACTTAAAACTAAACGCGGAACAACCAGAAAAAAGAACTAGGGTATTAATTATTAAAAAAATTAAGCAAAAAAATTCTGAGTGTCCCTACTACTATTAATACTTGCTTATCAGCGATTCACAGGAAAGATCCGAGGCTAAGGGTCGCCATTTTATGCGAGGTGCCGGGGCTATCAGTGAATTTAACACTAAATTCTAGAATCTACACATATAAATGATGCTCTAAGCCCCCCCCCCCCCCCCCTATTCTAACTCCGACTTTTGCTGTTGCACAAGGATTAAAAAGAAACGCGAACTGACTGTAATAGACCCTGCAAGTGCAGTAGAAAAGAGTTTGGCACCTGCAATAATTTAATTTGATAAATAAGTTAAATAAACGAAGGTTTCATTACGTAGAGAGAAATGATGGGTTGCTCTACCGATTAATAGAATGAAAGTTCTGTCCAAAATAACAATAGGATTTATTAAGACTAAACACAAAATAATAAACAAAAACACATAAACATTTACAATAATCAAATTGGCTCAAATTGGATACTCACACAAACACTGTAAAGGTGAAGTTGTCCCTGAACTAGATTGTGAGGTTTAAGACGAAGTGGTATGTGGAGCCAATTCCTTGCCACTCAAATCTTAAGGGAGACAGACAGCTAACCTAACAATAATTGCTGCTACTCAAGACAGAACAAAATTAGAAAAAAAACGAACAGGCGCGCTCTGCTGAGCTCTGATTATCACCTAGGAAAATTCCTATCTGCCGGTGCTGCGGACATACATTACCAAACTGTCTTCTTATCTCCCACAACACGATCTGGCGTACCGGAGGTGATGGCTGGTTGCTTCGACGTCCTCGACCGAAAGGCGAGAGCCGACTACCTAGAGCACCCGTACAGGCCGAACACAGAACATTCCCGCCCCCACGACAGTAGCCGTGGTTAAACGTTCCAATCAGCAACTCGAAAACCGGCGGAAAATTCCACTCCCTTGCCGGAACACTACCATTCCACCAATGGAGATTCTTGGCGCCAATTTCTTCGCTGATTTTGCTACGTCACGGAGCTATGCCCTGAGCAAGCCAATCACAGTTACTATTTTGCAGAAAGCGCAGGAATTTTCCCGCCACAACTGCCTGGGTACACAAGTCATTCCCACGCCTCGCTGGTAGCCCGCCAGAAAGTGTTTTCGCTAAGTTTCTGCGAAGTAACGGAACCTCTAGCCCAGCCGCTACTTCCGGCCTCTGCGGGCGTGCCTCTTGACAATGTCGGCGTCTGGAAAGCATTCACTCGACCCCTCACACCTGTCGGCTTACCCTTTCAAAGTCAGAAGAGCCCGCCTGTCACTGGACCACCCGGGCGACGAGAGACGCTGCATGGGAAGTCCGTGTGTGAAGGAATAGCAACTTCCCACCGCATGCAATTAGAGAGGAGAATCGTAAGATAGAAATATGAGAGGGGGCTCATGCCACCTCTCAATTTATTGCAATAAATGTGAGCTTACAAACCTTAGGTCAGTCTTATCTGTGATAAGGTTCAAATGGTTCAAATGGCTCTGAGCACTATGCGACTTAACTTCTGAGGTCATCAGTCGCCTAGAACCTAGAACTAATTAAACCTAACTAACCTAAGGACATCACACACATCCATGCCCGAGGCAGGATTCGAACCTGCGACTGAAGCGGTGACGCGGTTCCAGACTGAAGCGCCTTTAACCGCACGGCCACACCGGCCGGCTGTGATAAGGTGTTCCCTAATGTTCTAGTATCGTGGTATTACTTTACATCTTGAGTTACTGCGATACAGAGCAGTGTTTTCTAGTGGTGACTTGTTGGAACCATTTTCAATAGTAAAACGACTGTACCAAGGAGCGATTAGAGGACCTGCTTGACAACTGCATTATGTGGGTTGCATGCGAATCAGGCGAAAAGCAATTCGGGTCGTTCGGATACTTTTGAGCACGACTGTACCTATTCCCTGGTCACTTTTCGCAATTTTATCGATTTGAGGTCAGATCTATATATGCGATCATGACATAATATCTCGTTCTGTGTTCTAAAATTGGTTGTAGATGTAGCACAGATGCCACCACCTAGCCCAAGTGCATTGATCGTGACGTGTAATACAGCACTGCACTCGACTGTATCCAGTCACCTCCACATTCAGAGAGCGTTTGCTCTGCTTTCTGTATGTCTCTGTACAGAGGCCTATCGACAATCATTCTTCCCACGCACTATTCGCGTGTGGAACAGGGTTGGAGCGATTAGATAGTGGTACCGAAAGTACCCTCCGCCACCCACCAATAGGTGGAATATGATGTAGATGTAGAAGTAGTGGTTCGATAGGCAACTGCAAACATTTTTTTCATAAAGGCATTGACCGTCTTGTCTCATAGTGGTGTGAATGTATTAACAGTTATGGCGATTACTTTTGAAATAATTAAAAAAAAATACTTATTTCTCATCAAGCCATCTCGTTTACATTCGACTGCCCCTGACACATCTACAAACATACTCCCTGAACCACCACATGGTGCAGAGAGAAGGATGCCTTTTACCCCTGCTAGTCATTCCCTTCCCTGCTAAAATTGCAAGTGGATTGAAAGAAAATAGTTGTGTAAACGAAGTGATCAAAAGAATCTGAACGCCGACTAATGAACATTACATAGGATAGGCATCGTTCACCACTAGTCAAAATATCCTCGGTTTTGAATAAAAATCATCAGCAATAGCGGCCGAAGACTTTCGGCATAAGAAGTCGCAACGGCCTTGCCAGAGGGCTGAGGAGAGGACAGAGGTTCAGAGCACTCCTGCCCTCGGTATGGGAAGCTGCCCCTGAAAAACGGAAGAATCAGCAATGATCAGTGGCATGAGGATGCTGAAGACAATGAGAACAACTGCATTAAAGATGCATAATGTGTATCCGGAGGACATATGGTCTGCCACTGAAAAAGTGTCATGATGGTCTCTCCATCGGCAAAAGACTCGGTAATAGTTCCCCATTCGGATCTTCAAAGGGATTGCCAGTGGGAATACGATCGTGAGAAAAAGGCTGAACAGCCAATGAAAGGTAACGTTCTGCGAGTCGGGGCCGTGGATGTCGGAGGAGGAGGAGATTAAATGATTATAAAGAATCGGCCTCGATTGCAAATAGAAACCAGATGTTGACCTAGGTTTCGGCGCGGATAACCACGCCTTCTTCGGAACACACTAAAACTACAAACTGCCTAATACAGAACATTAATGTTGTACCATGCCTCTTTAGGCAGTTTGTAGTTTTAGTGTGTTCCGAAGAAGGCGTGGTTATCCGCGCCGAAACCTAGGTCAACATCTGGTTTTTATTTGCTGTCGAGGCGGATTCTTTATAATCATTAAATTATTCACGGTTGCTGACGCGCTGCAATGTTAAAAGTTCTCGAGCTGGAGATTAGTGTTTAACGTCCCGTCGACAACGAGGTCATTAGAGACGGAGCACAATGTCGGATTAGGGAAGGATGGGGAAGGAAATCGGCCGTGTCCTTTCACAAGAACCATCCCGGAATTTGCCTGAAGCGATCTAGGGAAATTCTGGATGGCCGGACGCGGGTTTGAACCGTTGTCCTCCCGCAGGCAAGTTCAGTGTGCTAGCCACTGCGCCACCTCGCTCGGTGTGGATGTAAAAAGTCTTAATGTAGTGGGAAGGCAGAAAGCCTGAGGGAAAAAAAATCGTAAGTTCAATCTAGATACAGTGGCAGTCAGTGAAGGGAATTGGAAAGAAGACAAGGATTTCTGGTTAGATGACTATACGGTAACACCGACAGCAACAGAAAACGGTACAACCGATGGTAGGATTCGTTGTGAATAGCAAGGCATGGCAGAATGTGAGTTACTGTGAACAGAGTATAACAACCCCTTTCCTCTCCGGGCGGTAGACTTATAAAAGAATTGCCGTGTTGCTAATGGTTTAATATTAACATGCGATAAGGCATCGAATCCGAAGTGAAAGTATTACCTGTAAGAAGTCAGATGCTGTTATAACTTGATCGTTGTTGTACGATTCACTTTGCGCAATAACGACCTGCAGAAATAAAAAATGAACAAAATAACATAGAAACTAGCTAGAGAAATTTTGGTCCGAAATGATGAATTAGTTTCGACTCTGTGTGAAAATTACTGTAAATGAACGGTCACCAGCTCACTTAGTATGAGGGAAATCAATTAAAACTCTTGACTTTGTATTAAACTATGATACTATTGTAACATGTTGGCATACGAGGATAGTCGAAAAAGCATTGACTCGCGCTCTTTATCAAAACACAGTGATCACCAGAATGAGATTTTCACTCTGCAGCGGAGTGTGCGCTGATATGAAATTTCCTGGCAGATTAAAACTGTGTGCCCGACCGAGACTCGAGACCTTTGCCTTTCGCGGGCAAGTGCTCGACCAACTGAGCTACCGAAGCACGACTCACGCCCCGTCTCACAGCTTCACTTCTGCCAGTATCTCGTCTCCTACCTTCCAAACTTTACAGAAGCTCTCCTGCGAACCTTGCAGAACTAGCACTCCTGAAAGAAAGGATACTGCGGAGACATGGCTTAGCCACAGCCTTGGGGATGTTTCCAGAATGAGATTTTCACTCTGCAGCGGAGTGTGCGCTGATATGAAACTTCCTGGCAGATTCAAACTGTGTGCCCGACCGAGACTCGAAATCGGGACCTTTGCCTTTCGCGGGCAAGTGCTCGACCAAGTGAGCTACCGAAGCACGATTCAAGCCCGGTCTCACAGCTTCACTTCTGCCAGTATCTCGTCTCCTACCTTCCAAACTTTACAGAAGCTCTCCTGCGAACCTTGCAGAACTAGCACTCCTGAAAGAAAGGATACTGCGAAGACATGGCTTAGCCACAGCCTTGGGGATGTTTCCAGAATGAGATTTTCACTCTGCAGCGGAGTGTGCGCTGATATGAAACTTCCTGGCAGATTAAAACTGTGTGCCCGACCGAGACTCGAATTCAGGACCTTTGCCTTTCGCTGGCAAGTGCTCGACCAACTGAGCTACCGAAGCACGACTCACGCCCGGTCTCACAGATTCATTCTGGAAACATCCCCAAGGCTGTGGCTAAGTCATGTCTCCGCAGTATCCTTTCTTTCAGGAGTGCTAGTTCTGCAAGGTTCGCAGGAGAACTTCTGTAAAGTTTGGAAGGTAGGAGACGAGATACTGGCAGAAGTGAAGCTGTGAGACCGAGCGTGAGTCGTGCTTCGGTAGCTCAGTTGGCCGAGCACTTGTCCGCGAAAGGCAAAGGTTTCGAGTTCGAGTCTCGGTCGGGCACACAGTTTTAATCTGCCAGGAAGTTTCATAACAGTGATCACCCATAAAAATTTGTCATGGACAAAAGCAAACTTGCAATTACTTCACGAAATTAATTACTAGTTCTTTACACTACTTACGTAACATCTGAATTGCGTTTTTCACCGTAATGGTAACTGCTATTTAACACTTTTGCAAAAGGTAAACTTTTCGAAAAGAATAATTCTAGTATTCAAATTGACTGCTCCACAATAATAACTGGTTTTTAAAATGATTACGGAGTTGGCTACTTTGACTTATCGTAACGTAAATTACACTCCTGGAAATTGAAATAAGAACTCCGTGAATTCATTGTCCCAGGAAGGGGAAACTTTATTGACATATTCCTGGGGTCAGATACATCACATGATCACACTGACAGAACCACAGGCACATAGACACAGGCAACAGAGCATGCACAATGTCGGCACTAGTACAGTGTATATCCACCTTTCGCAGCAATGCAGGCTGCTATTCTCCCATGGAGACGATCGTAGAGATGCTGGATGTAGTCCTGTGGAACGGCTTGCCATGCCATTTCCACCTGGCGCCTCAGTTGGACCAGCGTTCGTGCTGGACGTGCAGACCGCGTGAGACGACGCTTCATCCAGTCCCAAACATGCTCAATGGGGGACAGATCCGGAGATCTTGCTGGCCAGGGTAGTTGACTTACACCTTCTAGAGCACGTTGGGTGGCACGGGATACATGCGGACGTGCATTGTCCTGTTGGAACAGCAAGTTCCCTTGCCGGTCTAGGAATGGTAGAACGATGGGTTCGATGACGGTTTGGATGTACCGTGCACTATTCAGTGTCCCCTCGCCGATCACCAGTGGTGTACGGCCAGTGTAGGAGATCGCTCCCCACACCATGATGCCGGGTGTTGGCCCTGTGTGCCTCGGTCGTATGCAGTCCTGATTGTGGCGCTCACCTGCACGGCGCCAAACACGCATACGACCATCATTGGCACCAAGGCAGAAGCGACTCTCATCGCTGAAGACGACACGTCTCCATTCGTCCCTCCATTCACGCCTGTCGCGACACCACTGGAGGCGGGCTGCACGATGTTGGGGCGTGAGCGGAAGACGGCCTAACGGTGTGCGGGACCGTAGCCCAGCTTCATGGAGACGGTTGCGAATGGTCCTCGCCGATACCCCAGGAGCAACAGTGTCCCTAATTTGCTGGGAAGTGGCGGTGCGGTCCCCTACGGCACTGCGTAGGATCCTACGGTCTTGGCGTGCATCCGTGCGTCGCTGCGGTCCGGTCCCAGGTCGACGGGCACGTGCACCTTCCGCCGACCACTGGCGACAACATCGATGTACTGTGGAGACCTCACGCCCCACGTGTTGAGCAATTCGGCGGTACGTCCACCCGGCCTCCCGCATGCCCACTATACGCCCTCGCTCAAAGTCCGTCAACTGCACATACGGTTCACGTCCACGCTGTCGCGGCATGCTACCAGTGTTAAAGACTGCGATGGAGCTCCGTATGCCACGGCAAACTGGCTGACACTGACGGCGGCGGTGCACAAATGCTGCGCAGCTAGCGCCATTCGACGGCCAACACCGCGGGTCCTGGTGTGTCTGCTGTGCCGTGCGTGTGATCATTGCTTGTACAGCCCTCTCGCAGTGTCCGGAGCAAGTATGGTGGGTCTGACACACCGGTGTCAATGTGTTGTTTTTTCCATTTCCAGGAGTGTATTTATCATACAAAATTGTCTGAACAGGAAGTATTATTAAATATACCACTTTCTCAAATTACTAGTCAATAATCTGCACTTAATTAGCAAGTCCAAAAAAACTAAGTATTTTGTTCGCTTTCATTTAAACTAATAATCATTTCCATAACTTCGCTCTTCTCATCATTGACTTTCAGTTCATTAATGACACACTAGGTTAGTTATGGATTCGGAGAGGATCCTGTCAGGTAGTTGTTACTGAGGATTACACTCCTTAACACACATATGTTGCTAAACTATTTATTAATGGTCGATTCGCAGCGAGCACTGGCAAGTCTTTTACAATTCTGAATGATAAACTGGTCGGGAGTTACATCATAGCGGTGCGGTCGGTGAGCTGAGGTCCATTATACCACAACAATGTACGGCCATAGGCTCTTCACTGCAGTTAACCTTGGGCCTCTAGCGGTCTTGTTAAACACTGGTTAACCTTGATACTTTGCGCTGTGCCCAATTACTTCTCCACATTATGTCTGGTCATACCGTAGTGCGATCTTGCAGTGAACCAAGCCTTGCGTCCTTTGGCAGCAGAATTCCTCCTTTGCATCCAACCCGCTAGCTAGCTACTAACAGACCCTCCTTACGACTTGACACACTGTCCGAAAGCGCCGCCCTCCTGCGCCCTGCGACAATACGACAACAACAGTAACCTCTTTGGTTTACATAACCATATTCCCTTGAACTGGTCAGTGTGCGTACTATAATTCATTGGTTATTTTACACACACGAAATTCTTAAAACATATATACATCACAATAATATATGTATTTATACGCTTCATTTAAAAGTACATAGATAATAAAGCAGGAAAAATTATGTGGGCACTGTGTTGTTGTGTTACAAGGTCAGTGAAAGGGTTGTTCCAATCCTTATCGACAGCAAACCGACACCGAGGCCGATAGTTCCGATATACACTCCTGGAAATGGAAAAAAGAACACATGGACACCGGTGTGTCAGACCCACCATACTTGCTCCGGACACTGCGAGAGGGCTGTACAAGTAATGATCGTACGCACGGCACAGCGGACACACCAGGAACCGCGGTGTTGGCCGTCGAATGGCGCTAGCTGCGCAGCATTTGTGCACCGCCGCCGTCAGTGTCAGCCAGTTTGCCGTGGCATACGGAGCTCCATCGCAGTCTTTAACACTGGTAGCATGCCGCGACAGCGTGGACGTGAACCGTATGTGCAGTTGACGGACTTTGAGCGAGGGCGTATAGTGGGCATGCGGGAGGCCGGGTGGACGTACCGCCGAATTGCTCAACACGTGGGGCGTGAGGTCTCCACAGTACATCGATGTTGTCGCCAGTGGTCGGCGGAAGGTGCACGTGCCCGTCGACCTGGGACCGGACCGCAGCGACGCACGGATGCACGCCAAGACCGTAGGATCCTACGCAGTGCCGTAGGGGACCGCAGCGCCACTTCCCAGCAAATTAGGGACACTGTTGCTCCTGGGGTATCGGCGAGGACCATTCGCAACCGTCTCCATGAAGCTGGGCTACGGTCCCGCACACCGTTAGGCCGTCTTCCGCTCACGCCCCAACATCGTGCAGCCCGCCTCCAGTGGTGTCGCGACAGGCGTGAATGGAGGGACGAATGGAGACGTGTCGTCTTCAGCGATGAGAGTCGCTTCTGCCTTGGTGCCAATGATGGTCGTATGCGTGTTTGGCGCCGTGCAGGTGAGCGCCACAATCAGGACTGCATACGACCGAGGCACACAGGGCCAACACCCGGCATCATGGTGTGGGGAGCGATCTCCTACACTGGCCGTACACCACTGGTGATCGGCGAGGGGACACTGAATAGTGCACGGTACATCCAAACCGTCATCGAACCCATCGTTCTACCATTCCTAGACCGGCAAGGGAACTTGCTGTTCCAACAGGACAATGCACGTCCGCATGTATCCCGTGCCACCCAACGTGCTCTAGAAGGTGTAAGTCAACTACCCTGGCCAGCAAGATCTCCGGATCTGTCCCCCATTGAGCATGTTTGGGACTGGATGAAGCGTCGTCTCACGCGGTCTGCACGTCCAGCACGAACGCTGGTCCAACTGAGGCGCCAGGTGGAAATGGCATGGCAAGCCGTTCCACAGGACTACATCCAGCATCTCTACGATCGTCTCCATGGGAGAATAGCAGCCTGCATTGCTGCGAAAGGTGGATATACACTGTACTAGTGCCGACATTGTGCATGCTCTGTTGCCTGTGTCTATGTGCCTGTGGTTCTGGCAGTGTGATCATGTGATGTATCTGACCCCAGGAATGTGTCAATAAAGTTTCCCCTTCCTGGGACAGTGAATTCACGGTGTTCTTATTTCAATTTCCAGGAGTGTACATGCCACCGTCGCAAGCAGAGGATGAGCGGATGGAAAAAGTATGAGGACACTGAACTGGTAATTCACTACATAAAGGGAGATGAATATGTCATATTCAGTTGGGATTGGAACGCGGTTGTAGGGGTGGGAATAGAAGACAGTGTCACAGGAGAATATTTGATTTGTAGTAGGAAAGGTTTAATCGAGTTCTTCAATAAATATCAGTTACTAATAGCGAAATTCGGTTCAAGAATCACAAGTGAAGGAGGTATTCTTGGAAAGTGACGGGAGGTACGGGAAGATTCCAGTTAGATTACATCATCGTCAGCAGAGGTTCCGAAATCAGATACTGAATTGTCAGGCATGCCCAGGAGCAGACACAGACTCGCACATTTTAGTGATGATGAAGTGTAGCCTGAAGTTTGAGACTAGTCGGAAAGAACAAGCGTGCAAAGAGGTGGGATACAGAAGTACTAAGGAATGAAGAGATACGCTCATTGTTCACTAAGGCTGTAAATACTGCGATAATGAATAGCTCAGTAGGTAGTTCAGCTGAAGAGGAATAGACATCTATAAAACTGGGAATCATAGAACCGTGATAAGACGCCCAAGACCGCGCGGCTACCCCGCGCGGCGAAACAAGGGAAGACAGTGATGTTGGACGCTGGGGTCCGGAGTGAGGCTGACGTTCTAATTCATCCCAGAACTGTCCCGTAGGGAGCGGGTCAGCACTCTGGGCAGGTTAGCCCATTTCAGACATTACTTCACAGATATTGCATCACGACTGGGTGCTTTGCCTTGCTGATACATTCATCAAAAAAATGGTTGAAATGGCTCTGAGCTCTATGGGACTTAATGTCCGATGTAAAATGTGTTAATATCCTTCCGCATTCAGCGTTTTCTTAAGTTCAATAAGGTGAGCACACGTTTATAACGAAAAGTACCCCCACTCCGTACTTCACTGTCGGCACTACACAAGATGGCATGTGCCGTTAGCCTCACAGTCGCCAAACCAAAGGCTTTTGTCCTACTGCTAAAGGATAAAGCGTTATTCATCATTCCAATTCTCAGGTTTCAAGTCATCCACTGTCCAGCGGCGTCTCTCTTTATATCACCTTTAGCGTTGCTTAGAATTAACTACAGAAACGTGTTCTTGATGTGGGGGTACTCGACCATTGTAACGGATTGTTTCTAACAATTCACAGTCACTGTGCTACTTGGTAGGGCTTTGGAACTGACGATTGCTGTCTTCCGCTGATTTCAGTCGACTGTCGAACCTCGCTCCGCAGTGTTCGACCTGCCTGGTCTTGTTTCAGCCGTGAGTATTCCTTCGCGTTTCCATTTCAGTCACATCGCCAACAGGCAACTTGGGCAACTTTAGAAGGGTTGAAATGTCTCCGATGTATTTGTTATGCAGGCGACATCCAATTACTAGTCCAATTTCGAAGTCACTGAGCTCTTCTAATGACCCATTCTACCATTACTGTTTCTGTACCGACAACACAACGTGCTCCGTCTCATTTTGTACTGGCGCCTCCGCCTCTCACGATGTCTGCTTTTTAATTCCGCATTACGTAGGGGTGTCCAGATACTTTTGATCAGGTAGTGTATACGCTTCCGTACAAGCCCTGTTTTGTCTTCGCAGCTACTACGTGAGATGTGCATTGGCGGCAGTAGAATCGTTCTTTAGTGTGTCGGGAATCCGGTTCTCTAAACTTTCTCAATACTGTTTCGCGAAAATAACTTATTTTTCCGATCACGGATTCCTATTTGTAGTCACGGAGAACTGACGTAATATTCACATGTTGGTCGAACCTACCAGTAACAAATCTACCAGTATGTGTCTGAACTTCTTCGATGTGTACTTTCAAATTCACCAAGTGAGAATCCAGACCACTTGAGCAGTACTCAATAATGGGAAACAGTGTTCTGTAACCCGTTTCCTTTATAGACGTACTACACTTTCCTTGGATTCTGCCAATACACCGAATTTGACGATTCACATTCCAACAACCGAGCTTTTTACGTAGTCCTTCCATTCCATGTCGCTTTGCAACGTTACGGCTAGATATTTAATGGACGTGTCTGTGTCAGTCAACCCACCAATAATACTGCATTTGAACTTCACAGGATTGTTTTTCCTACTGGTCTGTATTACCTTCCATTCTTCCACATTCAGGCAAGGAATTCATTCCACCGAACAGAAATCCAGTATATGTCATCCTTTATCCTCCTGCAATCACTCAACGCCGAAACTTTAGCAAACGCTACTACGTCATCATCGAACAGTCGCGAATCACCCTATCCGACGGATCGTTTACGTATATAGTGAACAAGAGCGGTCTATTAAACTTTCCTGGAGCACTACGGACGATACCCTTGTCTGTGATGAACACTCGCCGTCCCTGTCGGCGTACTGGGTTCTCTTGTGAAGTCTTGAACCAATCACATATCTGAGAAATTAATGCTATGTTCGCACCTTCGTTAACAATCTGCATTGTGGCACTGCACAAAATCATTTCCGCAAATCTAGAAATATCGAACCTGTTAGTTGCCCTTCATCCATGATTCACAGGAAATCGCGCGAGTTAAAGGCAAGTTCTGCACGTGCGGTTCTTCCAACAATTTTGAGTCTAGCTCTTGCCTTTAACGCGGCTACATTCACGTTTGCGCTCACCTTCAACCAGTCTAAACAGAAGGTGCTAGATACAAGAAGGCTGCAAGTGATTTTAGGCACGGGCCGCACTTCCTTTAGTTACACTGGACGCTAATTACGTTTCATGCTATGTGTCTCCCTTGAGAATAACGTAATGAGCTATTTTCGATAAGAAATCTTTACTCGAAAATGTTATTAGAATTACTCAGAAAACAGAAAATTTTGGAACAAAAAGCGTGGGAGACGGACATGTGTCCCCAGGCCAGCTCGGAGCGAGCGGCCAGCTGCAGAGGTGAGGCCCCCGGTGCGTGACCTTGCCGTGACCTCTGACGATAACATCTCCAGACACGGCAGCAGCAGCAGCAGCGCGAGCGGCAGGACGCCGCAGCCAGCCCGCGGTCGTCTCTCTCATTCTACCCTCGCACTGCTGCCGCACAAACGCGCATGTCATATCTGTCAGCGTCTCGCTCACCCCTATCGTGGGAACGAAGTAACAAGATCAGGGTTTTGTCTCTCGTAGATGCCGAGGTCATTAGAATGAGTAAGAGACCGGACTATGGAAGGACAAGGAAGGAAATCGGCCGTGTCATTTCGAAGAAACGTCCCGGCAGTTATCTTAAGCCACTTAATGGTCAGACGGGGATTTGAACCATTGTCCTCCAGAGTACGAGTCCAGTGTCTTACCAGTGCACCACATTGTTCGTTGGTGCCGTGGAAAAAGAGTGCGCTTTCTCCGAGTTGCAGATGCAGATTACTGTCCGCCGACGGGTCAGTGCCGAACCCCAGAGACGAAACTGGGAGGCCGCATGGGGTCAGCATTTAATCGCCAAGCGATGAATTACTTCGCCTGGCAATGAAAGTGAAAACGCACTTTACCAGTCGTTCTACCAGTTAGTTGATTGCGTATCTATTCACAGTTGTCATAATCACTTCGTTGAACTCGTGGGTTGTCGAGACAAGCGTTTCATTAGATGTGAGAATTGCTGGGATTCAAAGCATGCGCATCTAGTGAGTCAGAGAGAGTCGGGGGCATCTAGTGAGTCAGAGAGAGTCGGGGTGGGGGGACCGGGGGGTGTGTAGACAATGCAGCTCGTAATTTAGATGCCTAAATTTTTCCGCTGGCAATGCATGTTAGTCCAAGCATTCTCCTGACAATTCTATTGTCATTGTTTCGTGCATTTTTCTTCGTGCTGGACAAGAAATCTTGCAGTATTCGCTAGTTACTTTTTTTTCGCGGAGCCGCTGTATTCATTACACTGCTTTGATTACTGTTTCATTTCTGTCGCATCTTCTCATCCACAATAAGATTCTTGTTAAAAAGTTCCAAGATGGCTAAGAATTTTATTTACGTGTTTCGCTGTGTTCATTGTTCAACAAATGTTATATCTATCTCGAGCAAAATGTTTTTCACAGTAAATGGATCACATAAAGTGTATCTTCTTCTGATACATTTACGGTATGAGCTAGTTTTTTTCTTTTCATCGGGCTTCTGGCTAGCTTGATGCGGCCCGCCACGAACTCGTCTCCTGTGCCAACCTCATCTCAGAGTAGCACTTGATACCTACGTCCTCAATTATTTGCCGGATGTATTCCAATCTTTGTCCTCCCCTACAGCGTTTACCCTCTATAGCTCTCACTAGTACCATGCAAGTCAATCCCCGACGTCTTAACAGATTACCTATCATCCTGTTCCTTCTGTCAGAGGTTTCCACATATTCCTTCCCTCTCCGATTCTGCGGAGAACCTCGTCATTCCTTACCGTATCAGTCAACATAAATTTCAACAACGGTATGTAGCACCACATCTCAAGTGGTTCGATTCTCTTCTGTTGCCGCGCGGAGTGGCCGCGCGGTTTGAGGCGCCTAGCACGGATTGCGCTCCCGCCGGAGGTTAGAGTCCTCCCTAGGACATGGATATGTGTGTGTGTTTTTCTTAGCATAAGTTAGTTTAAGTAGTGTGTAAGCTTAGGGACCGATGACCTCAACAGTTTGGTCCCTTAGGAATTCACACACATTTGAAATTTTTTTTTTCCCTTCTGTTCCCGTTTTCCCACAGACCATGGTTCACTACCATACAATGCTGTGCTCCAAACGTACGTTCTTACAAATTTCTTCCTAAAATTAAGGTCTATGTTTCATACTAGTAGACTTCTCTTGGCCAGGAATGCCCTTTTTTCCAATGCTAGTCTGATTTGACGACCTACCGCGCCCGGTAGCCACGCGGTCTGGGGCGCCTTGCACGGTCCGCGCGGCTCCCCCCGTAGGAGGTTCGAGTCCTCCCTCGGGCCTCGGGCATGGGTGTGTGCGTTGTCCTTAGCGTAAGTTAGTCTAAGTTATGTTAAGCTGTTAGCTTAGGGACCGATGACCTCAACAGTTTGGTCCCATAAGACCTTACCACGAATTACCAAATTTCCAATTTGATGACCTCCTTACTCCGACCGTCATTGGCTATTCCATTCAGCAGATCATGTAATTCTTCATTTTCGCTCAGGATAGCAATGTCATCAGCGAATCGTATCATTGATATTTTAACCCACTCCTAAACTTTTCTTTTATTTCCATCATTGCTTCTTCGATGTACAGAATGGGTGACAGACTACATCACTGTCATACACCATTTTTAATCAGACCATTTCGTTCTTGGTCGCCCACTGTTATTACACCCTCTTGGCTCTTGTACATATTGTATATAGCCCACCTCTCCCCCATTTTTCTGATAATTTCGAACATCTTGCACCATTTTACATTGTCGAACACTTTTTCCAGGTCGATGAACGTGTCTTGATTTTTCTTTAGTCTTGCTACCCTTATCAAACACAACGTCAGAATTGCCTCTCTGGTCTCTTTGTCGTTAATAAAGTCAAACCAATCGTCATGTAACACATTCTCAATTTTAGTTTGCATTGTTCTGTATATTATTCTTGTAAGTAACTTAGACACTTGAGCTGTTAAGCTGGTACTGTGATAATTCTCGCCCTTTTCAGCTCTTGCAGTATTTGAAATTTTGTGGATGATGTTTTTCCGAAAGACAGACGATATGTCGCCAGACTCATACTTTCTACACACCAACGTGAATAGCCGTTTTATTGCCACTTCCTCTAAGGATATTAGAAATTCTGATGGAATGTTGTCCATCCCTTACGCCTTATTTGAACTTAAGTCTTCGAAAGCTCTCTTAAATTCTGATTGTAATATTGGATCCCCTATCTCTTCTAAATAGACTCCTTTTTCTTCTATTACCTCAGACAAATCTTCCCCCTCATAGAGGCCTTCACCGTACTCTTTCCACCTATTCGCTCTCTCCTCTGCATTTAACAGTGGAATTCCGGTTGCACTCTAAATGTTACCACCCTTGCTTTTAATTCCACCGACGGTTGTTTTGACTGTCCTACATGCTGAGTTAGTCCTCCCGACAATAATTTCTTTTTCGATTTCTTCGCATTTTTCATGCAACCATTTCGTCTTACTTATTTCATTTCTCAGCGTCTTTTATTTCTGTTTTCCTGAATTTCTGTGAACATTTTTGTACTTCCTTCTTTCATCGATCAACTGAAGTATTTCTTATGTTACCCAGAATTTCTTCGCATTTACCTTCTTTGTACCTATGTTTTCTTTCGAACTTATGTTATTGCCGTTTTTAGAGATGTCCATTGTTCTTCAACTGTATTGTCTTCTGGACTACTTTATACGCCTTTAATGGACGATCGTCTGCTGATCCCTTTGATGTTTGTTAGTGTGGTGGCAGCTTAAGACGACCGCTACGTGGAGCGTCCTGAAGAGAAGTACCGTCACACTGACATTCAGCTGTCAATGTCTTAACTGTTCTTACTGAACGAATTTGCGTGAATTTTTATCGGCGAGAAACTCCCCAAAACAAAGACTTTTATGACCACACGGTGTTCTAGTTTATCCATTAGAATGGAACCTACGGAAGACACTGTTTTCAAAATCTGTGTAAATAAAACTAACACACTGGTAGGCAAGAACAAACTATTACCCAGTATCGAAAAAGTAAAGCGTTCGTGTGTGCATGTTTTGCTTGATACTTTGTGGATATATACGAGTATGAATTCATATGAATTCCCGGTGCATTGCTCCGCTACTAACTAAACGATAAGGAGTGTTTGTAAAGTGAAATGATAAAGGAAAGAACATTATGGCTGAACGACTTGTCGACAATAAGGTCATTAGAGAGGGGACGCTAGCTCGAATTGGACAAGGATATGGAAGAAAAGTGAGTTTTTTGTTTTCGCCTTGACGCAAAGCCTTAAAGC
The DNA here is from genome assembly GCF_023898315.1 of Schistocerca nitens. NCBI lineage: Eukaryota > Metazoa > Arthropoda > Insecta > Orthoptera > Acrididae > Schistocerca > Schistocerca nitens. The sequence continues at coordinate 707,486,074 of NC_064614.1, read as the reverse complement.
AAACCAGTACACCAACGAAGCGATACAGAGGACATTTTAAATTAATCTCACATATCCATCGGAAATCAGGAAGATCATCATGAATCCAAACAGTAAAAGTTCATTAAAAGTCTATATGGCGTGAACAATATCTCCAATAAGACACTAAAAAGTTGGGGATCTATGATATGTAATGTTTGTAGTCACTTTAGTAGTCCATCATTAATTCTGGATTTTTCCCAGACAAATTAAAATATACCATTGTTGGACCTGAGTATAAGAAGTTTGATTCCATAATTGTCAATAACAACCGTCCAGCATGATTCATTATATTATTTTCTAAAGTACAGGGGAAAGTGTTGTACTCGCGGGTTGTTATCCACCTATATAGCGATGGAATACTTACCCAATAAATTTAGTTTCCAAATGGCAACTCTACAGAGTACGTAAGAGTGAGATGATTATCACTACAAGAAAAAAGAGGGAGGAACAACTGTAATAACAATTGGTGAGGAACGATTGAGGAGAGTGAAGAGTTTCAAATACCTAGGAAGCCTGATACAGGAAGATGGGAAAAGCGACAGAGAAATAAACGAGCGGGGAAGAAAAGCAGAAGCATTTCGGAAGAGTGTCATAAACCTGATATGGAGCAAGGATGTACCCCAAATCAGCAAAAAGGTTATATACCGGTCATACTATGTCCCAATCCTGACATAAGCATCAGAAACCTGGGTTATGAAAGGAAGAGAGAAAAGCAAAGTAAAAGCTAGTGAGATGAAATTCTTGAGAAACAGTATTCGAGTGACAAAGATAGACAGGTTAAGAAATGAGAGGATCAGAAAGTTAATGAAGGTGGAACCATTACAGGAGGAGATAAAGAAATCAAGGCTGAGATGGTATGGACACGTTAAGAGAATGGAGGAGAAGATACCTAGGAGGATACACGAGATGAAACTGGAAGGAAAGAGACCAAGAGGAAGACCGAGAGACAGATGATTGAAAGGAGTAGAGGAATGCGTCCAGAAGAAAGGAGAAGACCGGGCCAAGGTGAAGACGGAGAGATGGTGGCAAGACAGAAGACGATGGAGTGGCCTACGTTCCATGCAGACCCGGGCAGAGGCTGGAAACTGTCCAAGATGATGATGATGACTGAGCACATAAGATATCTTAAAATGATAATGTGTCACCAGCTTCTCTTCCGTGACTTCCTGAGAGCATTTGATTTTGACAGTGATAATATTCTATTTGAGAAGTTAAATGTGTATGAAATTAGTAGTTCGTATATGGATGGTTTCGTTCTTTTTTAGAAATTAGAGTGCAGAAAGTTACCCTAGACTCCTCCAAGTGAAATGTCTTATCAACAATCCATAAAAGTTTGGGATAACAGACACATTCACAAGTACTCTTTAATTAAACTAACTTTGGCGTAGAAAGGAATGAACTACGCAGATATAAAACAGTCTAACCATGGAAATAAAATAACTGGCAGAGTTTGAGAGTAACAGAGATATTCACAAGTAGCCTTTGTTGTACCTAACTTAGGCACAGAAAAGGCTGAAATATGTTAGGTGAAATATGTTACTATAAAACTCTTTGACAATCAAGGGTTTTGAAATGTTGATTAAAGAAATTCTTCCTTAATAGCTCCTTCTATGCCACACGGGAATTTTTAAATAGAAATAATTAGTCATTTACGCAAAAAAAATACCTACAAATGGCCAGCATGTAGCCATGTAAATATTTTTCCACTTTGTTTTTATTTTTACTATGTTTTTACGTTTTTTCAAGCTACACAGCGACAAATTCCATAATTAACGTCTTATTGTATATGATTTATGGAACACATAACTATATAAATAACTAATCACCCAGGGGAAATCTCAGAACATTTACATCTGCGTGGCCAACTAATACGTTCAAAAATGTTGCCTGGTGTATATATAACGTTACTGGTTCTAATGTACGATATGACGTATTTCTTACATCAGAATTGTTTAGTTTTATAGACTGACGGGCACACATCATTAAAAGACCTGACACAATCTTTTATAGTCCCAACTATTTACTGTAATTCATAATATTACATGTGGTATGACACATGATGTATGCGTTTCGATCCACTACTTTTAATAAGATAACACATGTGAGAATAGTGAACATAATATGCGGGTGAATATGGCACCAGTAGTTTACCTAATGTTATCGACCATTCACAGATAGGTTTCTAAACATATTTAGTTATAACATAACAGCTATGACTGTACTATAAGATAACATCTTTCTGTTCGTGTCAGCTAATAGACGTAAACATGTACAATAATGTATTTGTGCCACATAAGCACAGAAGTACGATGCATTCCTGTCCACATAATTGTTGTTGTGGTGGCCTTCAGTCCGAAGACTGATTTGATGGAGCTCTCCATGCTACTGCACGATCCTACGCAAGCCTCTTCATCTCCGAGTAACTACTGGAACCTACATCGTTCTGAATCTGCTTATTGTATTCATTTCTTGGTCTCCCTCTACGATTTTTACCCCTCGCGCTTCCCACCAGTACTAAAATTGTGATACCTTGATGTCCCAGAATGTGTCTTACGAAACGATCCCTTCTAGTCAGGTTGTGCCACAATTTTTTTTCCTCGCCAGTTCTAATCACTACCTCCTCGTTAGTTACGTCATTTACCCAACTAATCTTCAGCATTCTTCTGCAGCATCACATTTCAAAAGCTTCTGTTCTCTTCTTGTCTAAACTGTTTATCGTCCATGTTTCACTTCCAAACGTGGCTACACTCCATAGAAATACTTTCAGAAAAGACTTCCTGACACTTAAATTTACACTCGATGTTAACATAATTCTCGTCTTCAGAAACGCTTTTCCTGCTTGTCACTCTGCATTGTATATCCTCTCAACTTTGGCCATAATTTATTTTGCTGCTCAAAGGGAAAAACTCAAAGGGTGGGTTTCGGGTTCCGCTGAATAGGTCAGGTATCCATTATACGCAGGAGGTGGCTACACGGGTAGCTGGGGCTGTGTGGCGTGGACTGGGCGTTTTTTTAGGTTATAGGGTCTCGGGAAAACACAAGAAGGGCTTCAATTACAGAGGGTGCAGGCTGAACACAGGAAGAACGTAGATACAGGAACCATCCGTATAACAGTTGTAAATTGTCGTAGCTGTGTTGGGAAAGTACCAGAGCTCCAAGGGCTTATAGAAAGCACTGATGCTCAAATCGTTATAGGCACTGAAAGCTGGCTAAAGCCGGAGATAAGCTCAGCCAAAATGTTTCCGAAGAACCTAACGGTGTTCCGAAAGGATAGGCTGAACACGGTTGGCGGTGGCGTGTTTGTTGCTGTGAGAAGTAGTTTCTCTTGTCGCTAAATTGAAGTAGAGAGTTCCTGAGAGTTAGTATGGGTAGAGGTCATTGTTGGCAACCAGCATAAAATAATAATTGGATCCTTTTACCGACCTTCCAATTCAGATGATACAGTTGCTGAAAGATTCAAAGAAAACTTGAGTTTTATTTCAAACACTTACCCGACGCCTACGATTATAGTTGGTGGTGACTTTAAATTACACTCGATATGTTGGCGAAAATACACGTTTAATTCCGGAGGTACGAGTAAAACGTCATCCGAAATCATGCTAAACGCATTCTTTGAAAATTATTTCGAGCAGTTAGTTCATGAGCCCACGCGAATAGTAAACGGTTGTGAAAACACACTTGAACTCTCAGCAACAAATAATCCTGAGTTAATAACGAGCATCGCCCGCATCTCGTGGTCGTGCGGTAGCGTTCTCGCTTCCCACGCCCGGGTTCCCGGGTTCGATTCCCGGCGGGGTCAGGGATTTTCTCTGCCTCGTGATGGCTGGGTGTTGTGTGCTGTCCTTAGGTTAGTTAGGTTTAAGTAGTTCTAAGTTCTAGGGGACTGATGACCATGGATGTTAAGTCCCATAGTGCTCAGAGCCATTTGAACCATTTTTTAATAACGAGCATCAAAACAGATACAGGGGTTAGTGAACACAGGGTTGTCGTAGCGAGTCTGAATATTGTAAACCCCAAATCCTCCAAAAATAAACGAAAAATATACCTATTCAAAAAACAGATAAAAATCCATTTGACGCCTTCTTGAGAGACGATCTCCACTCATTCCAAATTAATGTGTAGACTAGATGTGGCTTGAATTCAAAGAAATAGTATCGGCAGCAATTGAGAGATTTATACCAAATAAATTAACAAGCGACAGAGCCGATCCTCCATGGTACACAAAACGAGTCAGACCACTCTTGCAGAAACAAAGAAACAAGCATGCCAAATTTAAACAGACGCAAAAACCCCAAGATTGGCTATATTTTACAGAAGCTCGAAGATTAGCGCGGACTTCAATGTGAGATGCTTATAACAGGTTCCACAACGAAACTTTGCCTCGAAACCTGGCAGAAAATCCAAAGAGATTCTGGTTATGTTAGCGGAAAGAAGCAATCAATGCCTTCTCTGCGCGACAGCAATGGAGATACTATCGAAGACAGTGCTGACAAAGCAGAGTTACTAAACAAAGCCTTCCGAAATCACTTCACAAAAGAAGATGAAGTAAATATTCCAGAATTCGAATCAAGAACAGCTGCCAGCATGAGTAACGTAGAAGTAAATGTCTCCGGAGTAGTGGAGCAACTTAAGTCACTTAATAAAAGCAAGTCTTCTGGTCCAGACTGTATACCAATTAGGTTCCTTTCAGAGTACGATGAAGCAATAGCTCCATACTTAAACATATGCAACCGCTCGCTCAACGAAAGATGCATACCAAAGACTGGAAAGTTGCACAGGTCACACCAATATTCCAGAAAGGTTAGTAGGAGTAATCCACTTAATAACAGGCCCATATCGTTAACGTTGATGTGCAGCAGGATTTTGGAACATATATTGTGTTCGAACATTATGAATTATCTCGAAGAAAACAGTCTATTGATAAGTAGTCAACTTGGGTTTAGAAAACGTCGTTCTCGTGAGACATACCTAGTTCTTTATTTGCATGAAGTGTTGAGTGCTATTGACAAGGGATTTCAGATCGATTCCGTATTTCTGGATTTCCGGAAGGCTTTCAATACACTGTACCACACAAGCGGCTTGTAGTGAAATTCGTGCTAATGGAATATCGTCTCAGTTATGTGACTGGATTTGTGACTTCCTGTTAGAGAGGTCACAGTTCGTAGTAGTTGACGGAAAGTCATTGAGTAAAACAGAAGTGATTTCTGGCGTTCCCCAAGGTGGTGTTATAAGCCCTTTACTGTTCCTTATCAATGTAAACGATTTGGGAGACAATCTGAGTAGCCGCCTTAGTTTTTTTGCAGATGACGCTGTCGTTTATCGACTAATAAAGTTATCAGAAGATCAAAACAAATTTAAAAATGATTTAGAAAAGATATTTGAATGGTGCGAAAATTGGCAGTTGACCCTAAACAACGAAAAGTGTGAGATCATCCACATGAGTGCTAAAAGTAATTCCTTAAACTTCGGTTACCCGATAAATCAGTCAAATATAAAGGCCGCAAATTCAACTAAGTACCTAGGAATTGCAATTACGAACAATTTAAATTGGAAGGAACACACAGAAAATGTTGTGGGGAAGGCTAACCAAAGACTGCCTTCACTACGCTTGTCCGTCCTCTTTTAGAATACAGCTGCGCGATGTGGTATCCTTACCAGATAGGACTGACGGAGTACATGGAAAAAGTTCAAAAAAGGGCAGCACGTTTCGTATTATCGCGAAATATGGAAGAGAGTGTCACTGAAATGATACAGGATTTGGACTGGAAATCATTAAAAGAAAGGCGTTTTTCGTTGCGACGGAATCTTCTCAGGAAATTCCGATCACCAACTTTCCCCTCCGAATGCGAAAATAATTTGTTGATGCCGACCTACATAAGGAGAAACGATCCCCAGTATAAAATATGGGAAATCAAAGCTCGTACGGAAAGATGTAGGTGTTCGTTCTTTTCGTCCGCTATATGAGATTGGAATAATAGAGAATTGTGAAGGTGGTTCGATGAATCCTCTGCCAGGCATTTAAATATGATTCGCAGAGTATCCATGTAGATGTAGATGTAGATTTACTTCGTGTCTCATTTCCTAGTCTAATTCCCTTAGAACCACGTGATTTAATTTGACCACATTCCATTATCCTCTTTTTGCTTTTGCTGTTGTGCATCTTATATCCTCCTTTCAAGACACTGTCCAATCCGTTCAACTGCTGTTCCAGGTCCTTTGCTGTCTCTGACAGAATTACAATGTCGTTGGCAAAACTCAATGTTTTTGTTTCTTCTCCCTGGACTTTAATTCATACTCCAAATTTTTCTTTTGTTTCCATTACTGCTTGCCCAATAAACAGATTGAACAACGTTGGGAATAAGCTACAACCCTGTCTCACTCCCTTCCCAACCACTGCTTCCCTTTCGTGTCCCTCGACTCTTATAACTGCCATCTGGTTTCTGTACAGATTGTAAATAGCTTATTGCACCTTGTATTTTAACCCTCCCACCTTTAGAATTTGAAGAAGAATATTCCAGTCAACATTGTCAAAAGCTTTCTCTAAGTTTACAAATGCTATAAACGTAGACTTGCCTTTCATTAACCTATCTTCTACGAGAAGTCGTGGGGTCAGTATTGCACACTTTCCCTAGCAAATTGTTGAACATGGAGCTCCGCAGTATACCATCCCTACGTGTTCACATGTTGATCCAACGACGTTGCCAATTACGGTTGCAGTGGACACGGGACCATCGGGATTCGACCATCGATCAATGGAAACGTGTCGGCTCTTCGGGTGAATAATATTTTTGCGACCCTTTGTCGTTGGCTGCCTCCACAAACGTCGTCATCGAGGTGACGGCGGCTTGAAACGCACAGCACGCCACGGACGCAGGTCGATGGGGGCAGCATTATGCAATGGGAGACATTCTCCTGAGCTTGCTTGGCACCTGTGGTAGTGGTCGAAGACACGCTGTCAGCTGCGAACCACCTGCATGCCTTCATGCTTGATGTTTTTCCCTCCGGTGATGTCATCTGTCAGCAGCATAATTGCCCTTTCCTCGAAGCCAGACCCGTACTACCGTTGATGCCTCGGCGACCAAACTGCCCGATGTAAATTCTATGGAACCCATCTGGGTCGCCATCGGGCGCCATCAGCGCGTTCTCAAATCAGTGGTTATTTACGCGAATTACATGACTTGTGGGTAGACATCTAATGCCACAATACCTCCACGAAACTACCAATAAACTGGCGGATCCATGATATGCAGGGTCAGTGGTGAATTTCGGTCCAAAAAACAGACAAATAAGCTGTTAACAGGTGGTCATAATGTTTTGGCTCTTCGGTGTATGACTAAGCAGACAATATTTTAACGAAAATAATGTTTGCTATCGCAGTGGAAAGAAACAGTCAGCATTTTAGGCCAATAGCAAAACTGCTGGGAAAGACTTGTAGGTCCAATTACGGTGTCATCTTTTTCTGTTAGATTCGAAACGGTTTCCTTTAATAGCAGCAGGTCTAAAGGAGCTTACATTTAATTCCGACGACTACATGCACATGCCGAAGCAACAACATCAAGGGATTGTCAGTTTGGTAATGGAGATTCTAGTCCTCCCTCGGGCATGGGTGTATGTGTGTTGTTCTTAGTATAAGATAGCTGAAGTTAGTTTAAGTAGTGTGTAAGCTTAGGGACCGATGACCTCTGCAGTTTGGTCCCTTAGGAATTCACACACATTTGAACATCCATGTACATGGCTCTCTGCAAATCGCACTTCAGTGCCTGGCTGAGGGTTCATCGAACCACCTTCATTTCTAATTCTCTATTATTCCTCTCTCGAACAAACGCGTGGAGGACGACGGTTCAATCCCGTCTCCGGCCATCCTGATTTAGGTTTTCCGTGATTTCCCTAAATCGCTTCAGGCAAATGCCGGGATGGTTCCTTTGAAAGGGCACGGCCGATTTCCTTCCCCATCCTTTCCTCACCCGAGCTTGCGCTCCGTCTCTAATGACCTCGTTGTCGACGGGACGTTAAACACTAATCTCCTCCTCCTCCTCCTCAAACGAGTGGAAAAACCAGACACCTGTATCTTTCCGTGCGAACACTGATTTCCCTTACTTTATTATGATGATCGTTTCTCTCTATGTACAAGGGGGCTGTTCACTAAAGAATGATCATAATTTTTATGGTCATAATTTCTCACACTAAAATTGAATCTTATGATATTGCGTTAGCTTAATGTGCAACAAACACGCCGTAGTAGTTTCATTGGTGGGATTCCTGGTTCCCGCCTTTGAGAGACAGACAACGTCAGACAGGTTCAGTATCGCCCACCGCTGCAATGGAGTTAACACTTGAGGAACAATGTGCGGCTTTGAAATTCTGCTTTCGCCTCAACAAATCTTCAGCTGAGGTCTATATAATGTTACAGGAGGCCTATGGAGAGTCTATTCTCCCCTACAGCACGGTTCTAAGATGGTTTAAAATGTTTAAAGACGGGAGACAGTCAATTTCAAGGGGAGGTGGACCTGGTGCTCCAGTTGCTGTTCTTACAGAAGAAAACATCACCTCTGCTGCTGTCGTTGCGAGAAAGGATCGAGGAATTACTTTAATATCACTTCCTGAAATACTGAACATTTCATTGGGTGCCGCTTACACGTTGGTGACAAAAAAATTACACATGACATGTGTTTGTGCGCGATGGGTTCCAAGACTGTTGATTCCCTAACGAAAGGACATTGCCGTGCAGGTCTGCATGCAGTTAAAGTTGATATTAGAGGAAGATCCGGAGTTTCTTTCAAATGTAATCACTGCTGATGAAACTTGGCTACATCATTTTGATCCTGAGAGCAGTCTGCCCCTGGTAGCTGAGTGGTCAGCGCGACGGAATGTCATGCCTAGCAGCCCGAGTTCGATTCCCGGCTGGGTCGGAGATTTTCTCCGTTCAGGGACTGGGTGTTGTGTTGTCCTTATCATCATCATTTCATCCCCATCGACACGCAAGTCACCGTAGTGGCGTCAACTCGAAAGACTTGCACCAGGCGAACGGTCAACCCGACGGGAGGCCCTAGCCACACGGCATTTCCATTTCCATCCTGAGAGCAAACAGCAAAGCTCAGTGTGGAAATCTCCTTCATCACCAACCTCCAAAAAAGCAAAAGTGGTTGCTTCTGCTGGGAAAGTTATGGTCATCTCATTCTTTGATATTCATGCAATGCAGATGGTAGAGCACTTGCCCGTGAAAGGCAAAGGTCCCGAGCTCGAGTCTCGGTCCGGCACACAATTTTAATCTGCCAGGAAGTTTCATATCAGCGCACACTCCGCTGCAGAGTGAAAATTTCATTCTGTATTCATGCAATGAGTTTATCAGCATGTTGTACCTGCATACACATCAGTAACTGGAAAATACAGCAGGGATCACCTGAAAAAATTGCAAGTCCATATCAGGCGCAAAAGACCACATTTCCGTGAAACAGGCTGGATGCTGCACCACGATAATGCGCGGCCGTGTATTGCCAATGCTGTTGCTGAGTATTTTGCAAAAATCAACGTGAAGTGTATCCCTAACCCTTCCTATAGTCAGGATTTAGCCCCATGTGACTCTTTTCTATTCGCTAACATGAAGAAACGCCTTCGTGGGAGGCATTATCAGTCATCAGAACCAGTGGTGAAGGCTGCAGAGGCGATTTTGAAGGACCTCTCAAAAAATGGTTTCCAACCTGTATTTGAAGACTGGCAGAAACGCTGGGACAAGTGCATCGCATCCATGAGAGACTACTTTGAGAAGGAACATCAAAATTATGAGGATCAGTAAAGGTATGTTGTCAAAAAAAATTATGATCGTTCTTTACTGAACAGCCCTCGTAGGTCGGCGTCAACTATTTGCATTCAGAGGAGAAAGTCGATGAGTGATGTTTCTCGAGAAGATCCAGCCGTAACGAAAAACGCCTATGTTTTAACGACGTCCAATAGACATCCTGAATCATGTCCGTTACATTATCTCCCTTATTTCTCGATAACAGCCAACATGCTGCCCTTCTCTGAACTTTGTCGATATACTTCGTTAATCCTGTCTGGAAAGGATCCCACACTGCACAGCAATAGGGGAGAGTAGTACAATGTGAAACATGGTATACGGTGAAAAATTCCATTTCAGCTGTTTCTAGTAATATTTTTGCTTCCTATTGATAACACTGTACGTCGACCTTTAACAAAGATATCTCTTTCTGTAATGGCGGAAAATTTAGTGTGCTATATATTAATATTTCTTTATATGTTATTACATCTTTTTGATATTCATTGAAACACGTATGTATTCAGTAGCAGCGATGGCGAGGCATGACAGAATCTCTGACCAGAGAGTTTTTTTATCGTTGCTAGTCTGCGCTTGACCGCGCGAGAGTTCAGTTCAGTTGCGAGGCAGTTGTTGTACGTAGCGAGTCGCGAGAGCATGTAGTTCAGTCAGTGTTAGTAGCGCGCACGAGAGACAGTCGGAGTTGTGTGTGAGGAGTCGGCGGGCGTCGACATGGGCCTCTGGTCAAGGTTCAGGACGAGGTATATTTTTTAAATAAGGTAATGAAGCAGCATTGCGCACATCTGATAATGTAATGTATCTTAACTGTAATTAAATTGTTCAAGAATTGCCCCAATAATAATTTTGTTCTCAAAACAATCTTTTTAAGAAAATAATCATTACAATTGAAACAATATTTCCTTTGCATTTCCTCCCAGAATCAATTTATCAGGTTGATCTTAACGTTAATTTTGTCGGGATTTAACATTTTTGCACATTTTTATTATCATTGACTTTTATTACTGTGGGAAGCTAACATTTGGCTCTATTTGCATTTTCATTCAATTCATATTATTTAAAAATAATTACGGGGAGGTTACACTTGGCTCTATGTCCATTCACATTTTTAATATTATCTTACATTTTTGCGGGAAACTTACACTAGGTTCTATTCCCATTAACATTTAATTATTTTCTTTCAAAATTTTGTGGGGAGGTTACACTTGGCGACATCCGGTACAGGATCGTATTTCTTTGAGAATCTTCTGAAAAGTAGTCAGATATTTGCTCTTATTTAATTAATATAATTAGCATTTGGCGCTACGCTTTTCTAATTTTATGACTTTCTTTCCTCAGATCATCGGCAATTCGTTGCTTTGTTGTATTTGTGTTTGTTGCATTGTGCTTATTTCTTTTGTGAATAATTGTGACTATAGTAAAAATGCCGCGAAAGACTGTGAATAGTGTATCGCGAAGTATAATGAATGAAATTACCGACTTAAACAACTTCACCAATAGTACTTGTGACACGCAGTGTAATGATGACAATCCTGCGTTCACTGACAATCAGTGCATTCCAACCATTAATAATGATGTAGATCTTAATGATGAACAAACGAACTTAATTGTGTCCTCTGTTAATTTGATGCGGGGCGCTCTATTGTAGTGAGCGCTAGCCAGCTTAACACACCCGGTTTGGAAAATTCAAGTAACGTTCAGACAAATTTTTCTAATGAAAATGAACAGGATACACAAAGTACGACGGATTTATTTAATTCCGAAATAGTGACCGACAGTGTACATTTGACTGGCAAACAATTTTGTAAATTACAGAATGACCAAACGGTCACACAGAACGCGACAATCGCAGGTACGGCACTAAACAGTACAGAGAATAGAAATGCTAATTTTGACTTGGAACAAATTATGGCAAAATTGCTACAACAACAATTTAGTGAAAATTTCAAACAACTTAGAGAACAGAACAAACAAGATAGCGAAAATCTCAAACAACACTTTAATGAAAAATTAGACTACAATTCCAGACAGTTAAATGAAAAATTAGACAACAATTCCAGACAGTTAAATGAAAAATTAGACAACAATTCCAGACAGCTTAGCGAGCAGATTACAGCCGTTGCCGCGCAGTGTCATGACACTAAGGAACAGTTACGCGAGGAAATTAAGGCTTGTTCAAAGAAAAGTAGCGAAGAAATTAGATCTGTTGCTCAAGAATTAAGGGATATGCAAACAGTTACAACAGAAACACTTAGAGAGGAAATTAGCGCAGTCGGTAAACAATGCTCCGAAAAAGCTACACAATTACGCGACGAGTTTAAATTAATGACAGCAGAACTTTCGGGCACAATGGATGCAAAGATAGACGCGAAATTCGAGCAACAGAACACACAGATTGACGAACGTTTTAATCTTCACATACAAAACAGTGATACGCGTTTCCGCAAATTTATTCAGGATCAAAATAAAGTAAAACGACAAGTAATGGAAACAATCACAGCACAAAGACAAGAAGACAAACGTAAATTGTTTGCGAAGGCAAAAACATACGTAGACAACAATATTGCTACAGTGTCCGACGAAATTAATACCATCAAACAGTTGAACATAGAATTACGTGATGAAATTTCTGATCTTAAATCAAAAACAGATACACACACAGCAGATATTCAGACAGTGACAGACAGATTCGAGCAATTAGAACTAACACAGGATTGCGATGTCATCAAAGCTGACGTTAAAAAACTGAACGAAACTACACGTAAATTGCAAAAACAGATTTATGCTTCTGACAGTAAAAACGATGATCAGGCAAAAATACTGACTGAAAAATATGATGAATTGGCGAGTCGTATTGATGTTATCGAAAGTACTAATGACAATAAATCAGACGATACTGCACCAATTTCGTTTAACCAAACACCTGAATTCCAAAATTTACAGCAGACAATTAATGAGATAGATTCATCTAATAACACATTGCGTAGAAAATTGTCAAGTTTACAGCATGAAGTAACAGAGATGAAAAATATTTCAGTTAATAATACATCACAGCAGACGCCATTTTTCGAACATTTGTCAGACTCACGCAGCGCGTATAATTTGGGTAATCTACAGAGACGATAATTTCGATTACAAACATTTTCTGTCAGTGAGAAAATTTAAAGTGTTTAAAAATGACAGAACACAGATTCATCCGCTAGATTGGATACAACAGTTTAGCTTTGCTTTTCCACCGACTTGGCCCGTAACACACAAACTTGAATTTATTTGCAGTTTTTTGGAAGGCGAACCGGCAACTCGTATGAGACCGATCGCGAGACAATGCTATTCGGTAGAAGAGTTTCAGAATGCTTTTCTATCAGCGTATTGGTCGAAGTCGACACAGCGCGGGATTAAAGATCAGTTAATTAGTTTACCGAATTATGAGAACACAAATTTTCCCAGTGTCACGCAATTTTTTGAGCACATGGTCCAACAAAATCAGTACCTAAGTGAATCATATAGTGAATCTGCACTCATTCAATTATGTATCTCTAAATTACCACGTCATTAAGATTGTCACTCCTAACGGGTCAGCAAAAAGAAAACATTTCGGCATTCAGAGATCTGTTGCAGCTTTTAGTAGTGCAGCAATCAGATTATTCTTTTGTAAACAAAAACTTTTCGTATAATAACCAAGGTCAACAAACATACAGCAATTAAGATCAGACACGTAATTTCAATAGGAAAGGTAACAGACGCTTTAGGAACGACAACCACCAGAACTTTAATAGCAGACAAAATTTTGATTATCAATATTGCCAAAATTTTCAGCAACAGAAACCACATTTTAGTAACAATAGAGGTTTTCCACAACAACAGCAACAAAACCAGCCGGTTAGCATACCTAACCAACAATGCAATGCAAAAGGTCAACATAACTTTAATGTTTCGCCGCGTGGACGTATAGTCCAGGGTACAACAAATGGTAACGGACGGCAGCAAAGGAATAACTACGTACAGAAAACACAGTATTTCAATTCCTATCGCAATGCACCGTATAGGAATGACTATCACGACAGACGTAAAAACGATGAGCACAATTTTCAGCGTACATTTAATAACAGTCGGTCTCACCAGCAACAAAGTGATCAGCAACAACATATTCTAGTGAATGAACCAGACAGTAGGTATCATCCAGAGCGTAATTCGTCTGGAAGAAGTAATAGAACAGTTCAAATAGTAGAAATGCCACAGAATCCTCCTGATAATAATAACACGTCAGATAGAATCTGACTAGATACTGTACAGGTCGCATCTTCCAATAACACAAGCACTACTTTAGACACGCAGAATGTTGTTCACGAAAATGTAATTACTTTTGACGATATCAGAGACACTCTTTTGCAGGAAAGACCAGTTGTTCAGAAAACTATTTCACATCCTGTCATTGAAATTAAAATTGGTTCATCGAAATTTTCAGCAGTAATTGATTCTGGATCTCCTATGTCAGTAATAAATAAAGAAACTTACAACGAATGTAACAAAGAGAATACGTATCCTACATTACCATTAGGCAAAACGAAAGTAAAAGGAGCAGTATCGAGTAAAGGAGTAGATGTTAAATTACATACACATTTATCATTTTGTACTGCAGGTCATACTTTTCACTCAAATTTTTGGATTGTTCCTTTATTGACAACAGACGTTATTTTAGGTACGACGCAGTTATTGATTTTCAGAATTCCTATTTAATGTTGAGGGATGAAAATGTGCAATTGGCTTTAGAATTTCAGCATTCTTTATCTGCGGAAGAACAAACAATTAATCGTACAGAGGTCATTTCCGCAACACGTAACGTAGACTGTAATTCCACATTGTTCACTGATACATACGTACATAACTATAATACTTCAGACGAAGCTGAGTAGGACGTAATGCAAATGATTTCTGATAAAGTTAAACAAAGTAGCGCAAATACTGACGACGAACGCACGCAATTACACAAAATTCTTTTACAGCAAGCTCCAGTTTTCGACAACATTCCTGGTACTATGTCGGGTTTTATGTGTGAATTTCAAGTCAAACAGCACGACACATTTAAAGCCAAGCATTATCCCATTCCGTATATTCATAGAGAACAGGTTAAGAAAGAATTGCAAGATATGCTCGACCAAGGAATTATTGAACCAGCAGTTAGTCCGTACATAAACCCGCTGCATATTGTTAAGAAAAAAGACGGCTCACTTCGCCTCGTACTTGATTCACGTCACATTAATGACATTATTATAAATGAAACAGATCGACCACAGACACTAGAGGAACTTCTACAAAAATTTCATGGTACTGCTATTTATTCTACATTAGATTTGAAATCGGGATTTTGGCAAATTCAACTTCATCCGAATTGCAGAAAATATACAGCTTTTCTCTGTTTTGGCGACTGTTATCAATTTTTTAAATTACCATTCGGCTTAACTATTTCTTCTGCAGCTTTTATTCGCGGTTTGAACACAATACTTCCGACAGAACTTAAAGACAGAATCACGACGTACGTAGACGACATTCTTATTGCAGAAGCTAACTGGACTGAACACAATCTGATTCTAGAACAACTGTTGCAAACTTTTCATGCACAAGGACTCACAGTTAATCTTAGTAAATCGCACTTTGGCAAAACTTCTATAAAATTTCTTGGACACGTAATTTCAGCAGAAGGTATTGCGCCTGATCCGGAAAAACTTCAAGCTCTACGTGACATTACTGTTCCTACGACGAAGAAACAACTACGCAGTTTTTTGGGCTTAATTAACTTTTTTCGTAAATTTATTCATCACTCTGCTTTAGACACACCTAGATTATGTCAATTAACAGGTAAAAACACTATTTGGTCTTGGGATAAGCAAGCACATTCTGAATTCATGAACCTGAAACATGCTTTGTTGAATGCACCACTTTTATCGCACCCAGATCTTACCAGAAATTTTTCCATTGCCACCGACAGTTCCAACACCGCTTTAGGCGTACACATTTTTCAGGAAATTGAAGATGACTCTACAATAATTAAAAACATCGCATTTGCAAGTCGCATTCTGTCGCCTGCTGAACGAAATTATTCTGTTACAGAATTGGAAACATTATGTGTTGTATGGGCTTTTACGAGATTTAGGCACTTTCTTTATGGCAGACATACCACCGTCTACACAGACCACAGAGCGATACAATTCTTACTTTCGGCTAAATTCACTCACGACAGATTAAGCAGATGGAAGCTTTATTTACAGGAATTTAATTTCACAATTGTTCACATTCCCGGCACACAAAATGTTATAGCAGACGCACTATCTCGTTCTCTCAGCAACAATCAGCAAGACATCGCAACCAATTTCTGCAAAGCAAATTTCAGCGTCATGTACATTCAGCAAGTTGCATTTGAAAATTTTATTTCATCGTCATTACAGGACATAGCACAAGAGCAGAATAAAGACAATGTGTGGAAAGAAATTAAACACCTTTGGCAAAATAGGAATAATGTTACGATTAGAAACCATTACACTGTACGCAATGACATTCTATTTCGCCGCTTTCATCCTGACTGCAACAATTGGTTATTATGCATTCCTGAATAACTGGTTAACAAATTAATATGGTATACTCATTTAAGTTACGCACATTACGGAGCCAGAAAATGTTTTCTTATACTGAGATAGAACTGTTATTTTACCAACATGGAGAAACGTATACGACGAGTTTTAGCGTCATGTAAAATTTGCCAGAAAGCTAAGTCAGACACCACTTCATATATTCCTCCATTATATCCCATTATACCCGTTAAATTAAGACACATGGCCGCAGTAGACATTTTTGGTCCAATTCCGAGAACTAACAGAGGTTTTTGCTACATCTTTGTCGCTGTCGAACTCACTTCAAAATTTGTTACTTTCACTCCGTTACGCAAAGATACTGCTAAAACCGTTTCGAAAGCATTTGTAAAACATTTTCTATTTCATGTAGGGCATGTGATGAAAGTAATTTCTGACAATGGATCACAATTTCGTTCTGCTATATGGACACGCATGTTACGAGCTAGAAACATTTCTCCGATCTATATATCCAAGTACCATGCTTCTTCGAACCCTTGTGAACGATTAATGAAAGAAATTGGTAAACTGTGTAAAATTTACTGCCACAAAAGACATATTGATTGGGACACACACATATTCTCATTCCAAGATGTAATTAATTCCATTCCAAATGAATCCACTATGCTATCTCCGTCTGTTATACTGAAAAACGTTGAGCCACCAAACAAAATTACAGAATTAGTAAATTTTCCTACATCTCGTCGATTACGACACCACGAAATAATTGACATTGCACTGAACAACATCAAACGTGCCGCAGAGCGCCGGAGAAGAAAGCAAGAACAGGTTTGTACACGCCGAGACTTTCACATTGGACAGAATATATTAGTACGTACACACTATTTGTCCAGCAGAATAAAAGGTAAGTGCAGTAAATTTGAACTTCTATACGCAGGTCCATATCGGATTCGCAGCATTCCTCACCCCAATGTTGTACACGTCGAAACTCTGAGAACCAGAAAAAGTAAAGGCAACCACCATGTCTTTAACATTAAACCCTTTATTGAATGAAGACACTTTATCATTTAACATGCTATGATGCCATTTACACATTTTATGACTATTTCTGCAATTATATTCACATGACTACCTATTGATGATTATCGTATTTTTTCTTGGCAAGTGCCCGGCAAGGTAAGGTTAGCAGGTCGCTCTTCTTGTCGTTACACATCAGACCGTGCACATTTTTCCAGATGAACTTACACATTTTATGACCACTGATGCAATTATATTTATTTGACTACTTATTGATGATTATCGTATTTTTTCTTGGAAAGTGCCCGGCAAGGTAAGGTTAGCAGGTCGCTTTTCTTGTCGTTACACATCAGACCGTGCACATTTTCCATCATTTTTTTATGTATGTATGATTGTTTCATGTTTTGTTTGTATGCACTATGAAATGGTTAAGATATAGCAAACACCAGTTGACTTTGACATTTTTTGCCCTATGATATCTCAACATCGTGACTGTTTTACATTTTTTTTTGCTGCTGCATTGTGATATTCTGTGTACACTTTTTGCCTCTGAACACTGCCTATGTCTTTGACATATTACGTTTTGTGTCATGGTATGCTGTATGCTCAAATTATGTTACCATAAACCAGTCATTATTTAGTGAGTATATGATGTAAATGCACGAGATTAATCTTTATTCATCATTTTCAGAAAGAAATAACGTGTAAAGGAAATAACTTAAACAGAAATGGGAATTTCACCTACGGAATAAACGAAAGAAGATGCAAAAACCTTATGAGGAAGAGTAAATGGATCAGAATTAACAAGCATTAACAAGAATATACTATACACATCGTAGAATAGCAGTCTTAACTAATTTTTTCTTTCACACCTCTTAGTTTTAGTGATGAAATATGCTAGAGATAAGGAATAGTTATGTAATGAGTGATGAAGTGATTTTTTGCAGATGATAATGAACGCTGATGAATAATGATGAAGAATATGCTACTATGGATAATGAAGTTTTTCTTTACAGGTGATGATAATAATGGAGTTATGATAATATAAGTAATGAAGTGATGGATAATGAAGTTTTTTCTTTACAGATGAGGATATTGTTGAAGTTATGTATTTATGCTATATAGTTATTTAAGTATTTGTTGCAGTTCGCTTTGACACCAGGTGTTATATTGCATAGTATAATGACGGAAGGTTTTGGAAAGGACAGCTATGGAACACATTTTTTATATACATTTCACTACCTGTTAATTCGAAGTTCACTACTTTTCAGCATAAAATGCATTTCTTCTTTCAGCTTAATAATCCATTTTTTTAATATATTTTTGCAGGAGAAATTATTTATGAAATTAATGTGCTATAAGCAGTTGTTCATTAAATCTATGTCATCTATAAATGTGATTACATATACTCTACTTGTTTCATAATCTTGCCACAGCTGACTTATGACGAATGACGTTACACATTTTCATTTACACCAACAACCCAGAAGCAAATTTTTCTCTCTTGCTTTCCCCTATAATTACCCAACGCAATGCATTGCTAACAAAAAAATGTATTACCAGTCCCAAATAATGATACCAGTTTAAGAGAGTTCTGAGTAATGCTGATCAGCTATGAATAATATGTTACCTAAAAAAAATATACTACTAATTACTGTATAGAGATGACCAATGCTTTGTAACTAGAAAGAACTACTAATAATGCTTTGTAACTAGGAAAATACTACTAATTACTGTATAGAGATGACCACTGCTTTGTAACTAGGAAAAGAATGCTACTAATAATGCTTTGTAAATAGGAAAAGAATGCTACTAATTATGCTTTGTAACTGGAAAAAAATGATGATTAATTAATAATGCTTTGTAAATAGAAAAATAATGCTACTAATTATGGTTTGTAACTAGAAACTGAATGCTATTCATTATGCTTTGTAACTGGGAAAAGAATGTGATTATTTAATAATGCTTTGTAACTAGGAAAAGAAGGCTACTGATTATTACTATATTGAAATGTCAAATTAATTAATAATGTTTTGTAACTAGAAAATGAATGCTATTAATTATGCTTTGTAACTGGGAAAAGAATACGATTATTTAATAATGCTTTGTAACTAGGAAAAGAAGGCTACTGATTATTACTATATTGAAATGACAAACGATTAATAATGCTTTGTAACTGGAAAATGAGTACTATTAATTAATAATGCTTTGTAACTAGGAAACTACTACTAATTATTGTATTGAGATGACCAATGCTTTGTAACTAGAAAATGAATGCTATTCATTATGCTTTGTAACTGGGAAAAGAATGCGATTATTTAATAATGCTTTGTAATTAGGAAAAGAAGGCTACTGATTACTACTATATTAAATGACAAATGATTAATAATGCTTTGTAACTAGAAAATGAATGCTATTCATTATGCTTTGTAACTGGGAAAAGAATGCGATTATTTAATACTGCTTTGTAACTAGGAAAAGAAGGCTACTGATTATTACTATATTGAAATGACAAATGATTGATTAATAATGTTTTGTAACTGGAAAATGAATGCTACTAATTAATACTGCTTTGTAACTGAGAAATGATGACTGTATTAGGATGACCAATGATTGAGTATCAACATTATTATTGACTACCTCCTGTTTTAGGTAATGACTTCTGATGATTTATAATTAGAGAATGGGCGCAAATATTCTATGTAAAACAATTAATGAACATTTTTCTGTAATACTACATACATGGTACAGAAATGTTCAATAACTGGGATATGAATGCCGCAAACTACTAATGTAATTCCTAATGAAGACTAGTATGTGACTTAATGTCCTTCACCTTCTGACCTCACTACCCTGAATTACTGCAATATCCATTTGTCCTGTACATCCTCCTGATCATGGAGCACTATATTTGGTTTTTGCACTAATTCTACGTTCGTGTGCCCTGTAAGAGCGTGGTGTTGACACGACATGCTGTCCACCACCGTGAGCGATGGAGACGTTATTATGATCCCACTGTTTGGTGTACCTAATGTACTGCCAAAGTGAAAACATGGAATATTACTACGACATTTCAGTGTCTTGGCTACGCTGATAAATACTTCTGGGAAAAGAACTGCAAATTGTCTCACTTGGTGTTGTACTTCTGTGGAAAGATATGGACTTTCAGTGCAGCTGCGTGCAACCTAAAGTGCTACAACCATGATGCAATCCTTCCCTTTCCTATCCTAATTCTTGTAACATAGTGACAATCATTTTTTTTGCTAACATCATTTATATTCATGGCCTATACATTTTTTTCGATTTGCTGAACTGCAGTACATGTGCACTTATGTCATATGTTCTGTACTCATTGTATATATATTTTTTTTGTCATTGTCTGAAATGTTTTGTACTCGGTGCATGTGCACCACATTTAATTCATGTTCTACATCTGAATATTCTGTGAATTGTAAAAGTTAATTAATTAAGAAAAAATTTGTTGCTCATGGCAAGTCCAAATGACTCACCATCGCTGCCAAATTTTTGCCCCCCCCCCCCCCCCCCCCCCAGTGGAGGGTTATGAAACACGTATGTATTCAGTAGCAGCGATGGCGAGGCATGACAGAATCTCTGACCAGAGAGTTTTTTTATCGTTGCTAGTCTGCGCTTGACCGCGCGAGAGTTCAGTTCAGTTGCGAGGCAGTTGTTGTACGTAGCGAGTCGCGAGAGCATGTAGTTCAGTCAGTGTTAGTAGCGCGCACGAGAGACAGTCGGAGTTGTGTGTGAGGAGTCGGCGGGCGTCGACATGGGCCTCTGGTCAAGGTTCAGGACGAGGTATATTTTTTAAATAAGGTAATGAAGCAGCATTGCGCACATCTGATAATGTAATGTATCTTAACTGTAATTAAATTGTTCAAGAATTGCCCCAATAATAATTTTGTTCTCAAAACAATCTTTTTAAGAAAATAATCATTACAATTGAAACAATATTTCCTTTGCATTTCCTCCCAGAATCAATTTATCAGGTTGATCTTAACGTTAATTTTGTCGGGATTTAACATTTTTGCACATTTTTATTATCATTGACTTTTATTACTGTGGGAAGCTAACATTTGGCTCTATTTGCATTTTCATTCAATTCATATTATTTAAAAATAATTACGGGGAGGTTACACTTGGCTCTATGTCCATTCACATTTTTAATATTATCTTACATTTTTGCGGGAAACTTACACTAGGTTCTATTCCCAATAACATTTAAGTATTGTCATTTCAAAATTTTATGGGGAGGTTACATCATAAATTACAATTAGCAAAGACTTATAAGTTAAATATTTTCTTTAATGCTTAGAACTAACAGTAATTTACTATTTTATGGTCAAACATACAGTTTTAACATGGTGACCTGCTTTACATGTGGTAGGTGAGGCCGTTGCGGGGTTGCTGCGTCACCCTTCGAATTCCTGGCGCCATTAGCTCAATCTATCGTGTTATGTCCCTCTGCTTTGAGATCATCAAGGTCTTCGCTCGAGGTTGTTGATGGGGACGAGGCGTGTTGTGGCGTGGTGTGTTGGCGAGTGGTAACGCAGCGAGGAGGACGGGGTGGGATCTCCGCCCGGCGCCTTAGCGACGACTTGAGCAAGCGTCTTTGGCACGGAGTCCAGCGAGTGGTTACTGGGCATGTTTGTGGGCCGATTTGAATCCGTGGTTGTTAGAGTGCCGTTTTAACGCGAAGCCTGGCCAGCCAGCTTTGGGACGATGTACACCGAGGAGAGAGTTGAAGCCAGTTTTGCTATGCTGAATTCTGGGCCCCATTTGGAACTGGCAAAGTTCATGAACTTCAGTTAAGTTTTGGATTTTGAGATCTTAACTGTTATTTTCTTGAAAATTCCTGGCAGATTAAAACTGTGTGCTGGACCGAGACTCGAACTCGGGACCTTTGCCTTTCGGGGGCAAGTGCTCTACCAACTGAGCTACCCAAGCACGACTCATGCCCCGTCCTCACAATTTTACTTCCGCCAATACCTCGTCTCCTACCTTTCAAACTCCACAGAAGTTCTTCTGCGCAGTTCTTGGGTGGCTCAGTTGGTAGAGCACTTGCTCCCGAAAGGCAAAGGTTCCGATTTCGAGTCTCGGTCTGGCACACAGTTTTAATCAGCCAGGAAGTGTCAAGTCAGTGCACACTCCACTGCGGAGTGAAAATTTCATTCAGTTATTTTCTTATTGATACCTAAAGGTCTGTTGCGATCATTGCGATTTCTTAGCTGATCTGTTCCTTGAATTGTGGCTGTTGTTTGTTTTTCCTGAGTCGATACTGCCCTTGGTTGATTAACAGGATATCTTAACCAGTCTGAGCTGATGGTGTTCCTGAACTGGAGCCATAACGTGTTTCTTGCATGCTGTGGCCGCCCTCTCCCCCCTCCCCGCCCACGCCCTGCCAAACGTCTCTGAACATCAGGTAAGTACCTTTCTCCTATAATACGTCCAGGTACCGGTTTCGAGATGTCTTCAGGCATTGCAGACATCATCGTTCGGTTAATTATGGTTGCTTAGAAGGTGCCTGCGTCTCAAAATTTGCAATTGGTGAGGCTATGTAATTGGATTTGGCAGCCTAGTTTTCTTTCGGGCGTTTCGCCGTCGTTGTAAGAGGACATATTTTGCGACTCCGGTATAACATTTAGCTAATTATTGTTGCTTTAACATAATTAACCTTGCTGTGTTAGTATTTCTTTTGCCGTCTCTATCTAACTAAAAGGGCCTTGGAACGCCAGTCATCTCGTTGTAGCCTTTCTTGGCCTTCCTATTAGTGGTAGTCTGGTGCTCCTTGCGTATAAGCCTTCTGGTGCACCCCTTGTGAGGAGACAGTTCAAACTCCAGGTTACTTAACTGAAGCTCTTACATATGAAGGCCTACCTGTGTTCTGTTTGGTAACTTTGCTTAACTGAAGCCGTTATCACGGAAGGCCTACCGTTTCCTATTTGGTAGTCCTATTTAACTGAAGCTGTTATTAAACGCGGCCTGCATGTTCGTATTTGGTAATTTTGCTTAACTGAAAATGTTACTAAAGAAGGCCTGCCTATTTTCTATTTGCTAATTTGACTTAACTAATGCTGTTATCATTGGCAGCCTGCCTGTTCTCTATTTGGAAATCTTCCTTAACTGAAGTTGTTGTTACTGATGGCCTACCTGTTCCCTTTTAATTGAATTAAGGTCAGCCGAAATTCTTATTAAGCAAGACCTACCTGCTTTTATTGCCCTATTATTGAGATCTTATATCTTACTCAATCTGTGTTGTAATTAACAGTAATTGTGAATGCAAAGAGCCACCTGTTATGGAGGTATTCATGTCAATAAGTTAGTAACAAGAAATGGCACATGACGGCACACAGTCCCGGACCTTTCGCCTTTCTTCTTTATCCATAATTGTAGGTTTCAGTAGGTATCTAGGACGTGAAACTAAACTAACTTTTTAGTTGTTGATGTATTTAGTACACAGTGAAACACTTGTATATAGTAGACAGTGAAACACTTGTATATAGTAGACAGTGAAACAGTGTAAACTTATAGATGCTGAGAAATTCAAGCCTATGACAATGTATCAGGTTGCAGTATACGTTAGTGGAAGTTTTCTTAAGTCAGTGCCACCAACAAATGTAACTCCTGGGTTTAGAAAATGCAGACTTTATATATTTAATGTCAACATCTTTGATGAGTCAAATTGCCTTACGTTTGCAGTTTCGGACCAAATATTAAATGCTGATTGTCTGCCTAACCCGGCAGATCCCTTCCAAACACTCATGAAGATAATATGCACAATGAACAAGGAGCCAGTTGCAGTACATACAACGATAACAGCAGCACCAGCCTATCATTTATTTCACCAAAGGCGTTTTATTGTTTCCCGAAAGTAATTGTAAGTTTTCTTGTTAATTACCTTCCAAATTTTTTTTCCTCAATGTGGGCAAGGAATTGTCATTTTAAATAAGTACAAACATTTTGTTCTGTAAGAAACAATTTCTTCAGGATCATCAAAAGCATAATTTTTGTTTGCCTCCAAAGAGGGACGGTCAAGTGAAGTTCAGCCAGTCTCTTTAGTAGATCTGTTGCATCTTCTAAGTGCTTTGCCAATAAAACGCAGTCTTTGGTTCGCCTTTCACACAACATTCCCCGTGTGTTGTTTCAAATTTAAGTCGTCCGTAATTGTAACTCCTAGGTATTTAGTGGAATTTAGGGCCCTTAGGTTGGATGTATTTATTGTGTAACCGGAGTTGACTTCATACTTTTCATTATTTAGGGTCAACTGCCAATTTTCGCACTATCTAAACCGTTTTGCAATCGGTTTTGATCTCCGATGACTTTACTAAGACAATAAACTACAGCATCATCTGCAAACAGCCTAAGTGGCTGCTCAGATTTTCTCCTAAATCGGTTATGTAGATAAGGAACAGCAGAGGGCCTATAACACTACCTTGGGGAACGCCACAAATCACTGCTGTTTTGTTCGATGTCTTTTCGTCAGTTACAACGAACTGTGACCTCTTTGACAGGAAATCACGCGTCCAGTCGCATAACTGAGATGATATCGTGTTTCAAAAGAACGATGTCTTCTAAATCTGTGTTCACTGTGTGTCAATAGACTGTTCTCTCTGAGATCATTCACAATGTTCATACATAATATATGTTTCAAAATACTGCTGCATATCGACGTTAATTATATGGGCCTGTAATTTCGTGGATTACTCCTACTGCCTTTCTTGAATATTGGTGTGACCTGTGCAACTTTCCAGTCTTTGGTATGGATCTTTCGTTGAGCGAGTGGTTGTATATGTTTAAGTATGGAGCGATTGCATCAGCATACTCTGAAAGGAACCTAATTGGTATACAGTCTGGATCAGAAGACTTGCTTTTATTAAGTGATTTAAGTTGCTTCACTACTCTGAGAATGTGCTTCTGAGTTATTCACCTAGACAGCTCTTCTTGATTCGGATTCTGGAATATTTACTTTGACTTCTTTGGTGAAGGACTTTCGGAAGGCTGCTTTTAGCATCCCTGCTTTAGCAGCACTGCCATAAAAAGTATTTCAACTGCTATCGTGCAGAGAAGGCACTGACTGTGTCTTGCCACTAGCAGACTTCATATAAGACAAGAATCTTTGGATTTTCTGCCAGGTTTCGAGACAAATATTTTCGAGATAAATGGTATTTCCATTGCTATAGCGCAGAGATGCTTATAACAGGTTCCACAAAGAAACTTTGCCTCGAAACCTGGCAGAAAATCCAAAGAGATTCTGCTTATGTTAGCGGAAAGAAGCAATCAATGCCTTCTCTGCGCGACAGCAATGGAGATACTATCGAAGACAGTGCTGACAAAGCAGAGTTACTAAACAAAGCCTTCCGAAATCACTTCACAAAAGAAGATGAAGTAAATATTTCAAAATTCGAATCAAGAACAGCTGCCAGCATGAGTAACGTAGAAGTAAATGTCCCCAGAGTAGTGGAGCAACTTAAGTCACTTAATAAAAGCAAGTCTTCTGGTCCAGACTGTATACCAATTAGGTTCCTTTCAGAGTACGCTGAAGCAATAGATCCATACTTAAACATATGCAACCGCTCGCTCAACGAAAGATGCATACCAAAGACTGGAAAGTTGCACAGGTCACACCAATATTCCAGAAAGGTTAGTAGGAGTAATCCACTTAATAACAGGCCCATATCGTTAACGTCGATGTGCAGCAGGATTTTGGAACATATATTGTGTTCGAACATTATGAATTATCTCGAAGAAAACAGTCTATTGATACGTAGTCAACTTGGGTTTAGAAAACGTCG
This sequence comes from Schistocerca nitens, assembly GCF_023898315.1. NCBI lineage: Eukaryota > Metazoa > Arthropoda > Insecta > Orthoptera > Acrididae > Schistocerca > Schistocerca nitens. Next base: position 707,459,852 of record NC_064614.1, on the reverse strand, counting down.
TTCTCGTGAGACATACCTAGTTCTTTATTTGCATGAAGTGTTGAGTGCTATTGACAAGGGATTTCAGATCGATTCCGTATTTCTGGATTTCCGGAAGGCTTTCAATACACTGTACCACACAAGCGGCTTGTAGTGAAATTCGTGCTAATGGAATATCGTCTCAGTTATGTGACTGGATTTGTGACTTCCTGTCAGAGAGGTCACAGTTCGTAGTAGTTGACGGAAAGTCATTGAGTAAAACAGAAGTGATTTCTGGCGTTTCTGGCGTGGTGTTATAAGCCCTTTACTGTTCCTTATCAATGTGCACTGACTGTGTCTTGCCGCTAGCAGACTTCATGTAAGATCAGAATCTCTTTGGATTTTCTGCCAGGTTTCGAGACAAAATTTCGCTATGGGAACTGTTATAAGCACCTCGCACTGAAGTCCGCGCTAAATTTCGAGCTTCTGCAAAAGATCGCCAATCTAAAGGGTTTTGTGTTCGTTTAAGTTTGGCATGCTTTTTTGTTGTTTCAGCAACAGTGTTTTCTCCTGTTTGTGTACCATGGAGGATTAGCTCCATAGTTTGTTAATTTATTTGGTATCAATCTCTCAGTTTCTGTCAATACTATTTCTTTGTATTCAAGACAAATCTGGTCTAAACTTTCATAGTTAATTTGTAAGGAGAGGAGATCGTCTGTCATTAAGGCGTCATGTGAATTTTTCTCTGCTTTTTTTTGAATCGGTGGATTTTTTGCTTACTTTTTGAGGATTTGGGGGTTACAGTATTCAGTCTCGCTACAACAACTAATCCCTGTATCCGTGTTGATGCTCGTTATTAGCTCAGGATTATTTGTTGCTAAGAGGTCAAGTGTATTTTCACAACCATTTACTATTCGCGTGGGCCCATGAACTAATTGCTCGAAATAATTTTCAGAGAACGCGTTTAGCACAATTTCAGACGAAGTTTTATCCGTACCTCCGGAATTAAACAATTATTTTTGCTAACATACCGTGGGTAAATTACTCACCACCAACTATAATCGGATGAGACGACCGTGTTTGAGATCAAACTCAAGTTTTCATTGAACACTTCAGCGATTGTATCATCTGAGTTGGGAGGTCGGTAAAAGGATCCAATTATCAGTAAAAGGATCCAATTATTGTCACTCTTGAAATTTTCCCGGCGTATCGAATATTCCACAAGATTTGGGGATTGCAGCCGGATCTCATCGCCTTCTTTTCACGATATTTCGGCTGACAACCTTACAGCCATCTTCAGGCGAGTGTTTGCTAGTGCAAGTCGCTCTATTTATACGTAAAAGTGCCGCCAGCGCGCATGCGCAAGTTACCGTAGCATGCGCGCCACCTCTCGATTCCAAGGCCCTCTACAATATTACTGCATCTATGGAGCGCAAACGAATGCGTGAAAACAGTAAAACATGCACGCAGATATGTCCAAAACAATAAAATGCAAAATTTCAATATTAAAATTAAAATTACTTGTCGCTCGACACGTCAGAAGCCATAAAAAGTTTTCTTTTGGTTGAAATTAAAGAAATCAACGGGTTCGAGGCCTTATTCAATAAAAAGCCGCCATCGCGGTTAATGAGATTTTCCGCTAAACGTATTTCCACGGATTCCTTCACAACTGAATCCCAAAAAGATCTCGATGGGGCCAAGATTTTCGTGGCCGAATAATCCATAGTATGTCCTGTGGAAATACAATGTTCGGCTATGGCCGACTTACTGGGCTGTAACAGGCGAGTGTGGCGCTCATGTTCAACGCAACGGTCGTGTACTGTGCGTGTGGTCTGACCAATGTAGGCTTTCCCACACTCGCAAGGTATTTTATAAATTCCAGCCTTCCGTAATCCCAGATCATACTTGGCTGAGCCCAGAAGATCACGAGTCTTTGTAGGTGGCCGGAAGATTGCTTTCACACGATGTTTCTTTAAAATTCTGCCTACTTTCGATGAAATGTTCCCGACATATGGGAGAAATGCTCTGGACTTAAACACCTCCTTTTCCTCTTGATCTTGTGGGTGGTCACGTTTTTTCCTGCTTAAAGCAGTACTGACCTGATGTGCAGAATATCCATTATGTTGAAATACAGATTTGAAGTGCTCTAATTCGTCTGCAAGGCTGTCTTTATCAGACACGACATGTGCCCTATGCACCAACGTTCGAAGGACACCCGTAGTTTGTGACGGGTGATGACAGCTTGACGACTGCAGGTACAGGTCCGTATGCATGGGTTTTCGATAGACAGAATGCCCCAATGACCCATCCACCCTGCGTTTAACCATGACGTCCAGAAATGGTTGGCAACCATCCTTTTCAACTTCCATCGTAAACTGAATGTTTGTGTGGATGGAATTCAGATGTTGTAAAAACCGTGAAAGCTCTTCTTCACCGCGAGGCCACACTACAAAGGTATCGTCGACGTACCGCCAGAAGACTGTTGGTTTCAACAACGCCGAATCGAGTGCCCTCTCCTCAGAGTCTTCCATATAAAAGTTTGCTACCAGAGGGGACAGAGGACTACCCATGGCAACACCGTCAAGTTGCTCAAAATATTCATTATTAAATAGAAAGTAAGTAGAGGACAGGGCATGGTGAAACAGCGCCGTTATATCGGCCGTAAACTTATTGCCGATAAGTGACAATGAATCCAAAAGAGGGACCCTCGTGAAGAGTGAAACGACATCGAAACTTACTAATAAGTCCGAATCCTTCAGCTGTAGTGTTCTCAGTCTGTTGATAAAGTCCGCAGAGTTGCGAATATGGTGCGTACATTTGCCAACAAAAGGTCTCAGTAGCGAAGCCAGATGACTAGATAAATCATATGTTGGAGCACCGACATTGCTCACTATGGGGCGTAAGGGCACATTATCCTTATGGATCTTTGGAAGACCATATAACCTCGGTGGAACAGAACTGTGAGGTCTCAATCTTTTCACAACTTCTTGCGGCAGAGAAGAGGAGTTTAGCAACTCTGACGTTTTCCTTTCTACTTTCCGAGTAGGGTCTTTATCAAGCTTCCTGTACGTTGTCTCACTCAGCAAACCATATATATTCTGATCATACATATCACGTGGCAACAGCACAGTGGCATTCCCGTTATCCGCCGGAAGGACCACCGTCTGAGGATCTTCCCGTAACTTGCGCAGCGCAGCCCTTTCCATTGAAGAAATGTTGCTCTTCTGAGGCCGAGTTCTCGTTAGGGCGCGACATGTTTCCCGCCTGATTTCTTCTGCTACTTCACTGGATAGAGGCCTGACAGCTTCTTCAACAGCACTAATAAAATCTGTTAAAGGTAAGGTCCTAGGTGTCGGTGCGAAGTTCAGACCTTTCCCAAGTACCGACAGTGTCACGTTGTCTAAATCCTTATCCGTGAAATTTACCACAGAGCGACGAAAAACATCTTCTTGTCGTGACGTTGCAGAGAGTCGGTCGAACTTCGATGATTGTCTTAAAGAATACTCCTGACGGACCCAGTCTGATTTCGCCCATGTTACACCATCGACCCATTCCCAGGAAAGGGAATATAGAGCGACTTGCACTAGCAATCTCCAGTGTCAAACTCTCGCCTAAAGATGGCTGTAAGGTTGTCAGCCGAAATATCGTGGAAAGAAGTCGATGAGATCCGGATGCAATCCCGAAATCTTGTGGAATATTCGATACGCCGGGAAAATTTCAAGAGTTACATCAAATACCTCTTCGGGGAGGTGATGGCATCTAACATCCAGGAGTTGGATAAGTTACGAAACAAACGTGTGAGATTGTTAAGTGCTTTATGTTTCTAACTGAAATGCCGGGATAATGGCCTTATTCCAAAGTTCGCCAGAGCGACACATTTTATCAAGACCGCCGCTGCGAAGTTCATCACTCGTAAAGCAAGTTTAGTCCTTGTGAAGGAGAGGATACGCTTCACTCGCCGGGAACTGGACATGGTCTCGAAAGAGCTGTTTTATTGGCATATGGCGATTGCATCTAATCTTCCTTCCCTATCCTGGGAATGGGTCGATGGTGTAACATGGGCGAAATCAGACTGGGTCCGTCAGGAGTATTCTTTAAGACAATCATCGAAGTTCGACCGACTCTCTGCAACGTCACGACAAGAAGATGTTTTTCGACGCTCTGTGGTAAATTTCACGGATAAGGATTTAGACAACGTGACACTGTCGGTACTTGGGAAAGGTCTGAACTTCGCACCGACACTTAGGACCTTATCTTTAACAGATTTTATTAGTGCTGTTGAAGAAGCTGTCAGGCCTCTATCCAGTGAAGCAGCAGAAGAAATCAGGCGGGAAACATGTCGCGCCCTTACGAGAACTCGGCCTCAGAAGAGCAACATTTCTTCAATGGAAAGGGCTGCGCTGCGCAAGTTACGGGAAGATCCTCAGACGGTGGTCCTTCCGGCGGATAACGGGAATGCCACTGTGCTGTTGCCACGTGATATATATGATCAGAATATATATGGTTTGCTGAGTGAGACAACGTACAGGAAGCTTGATAAAGACCCTACTCGGAAAGTAGAAAGGAAAACGTCAGAGTTGCTAAACTCCTCTTCTCTGCCGCAAGAAGTTGTGAAAAGATTGAGACCTCACAGTTCTGTTCCACCGAGGTTATATGGTCTTCCAAAGATCCATAAGGATAATGTGCCCTTACGCCCCATAGTGAGCAATGTCGGTGCTCCAACATATGATTTATCTAGTCATCTGGCTTCGCTACTGAGACCTTTTGTTGGCAAATGTACGCACCATATTCGCAACTCTGCGGACTTTATCAACAGACTGAGAACACTACAGCTGAAGGATTCGGACTTATTAGTAAGTTTCGATGTCGTTTCACTCTTCACGAGGGTCCCTCTTTTGGATTCATTGTCACTTATCGGCAATAAGTTTACGGCCGATATAACGGCGCTGTTTCACCATGCCCTGTCCTCTACTTACTTTCTATTTAATAATGAATATTTTGAGCAACTTGACGGTGTTGCCATGGGTAGTCCTCTGTCCCCTCTGGTAGCAAACTTTTATATGGAAGACTCTGAGGAGAGGGCACTCGATTCGGCGTTGTTGAAACCAACAGTCTTCTGGCGGTACGTCGACGATACCTTTGTAGTGTGGCCTCGCGGTGAAGAAGAGCTTTCACGGTTTTTACAACATCTGAATTCCATCCACACAAACATTCAGTTTACGATGGAAGTTGAAAAGGATGGTTGCCAACCATTTCTGGACGTCATGGTTAAACGCAGGGTGGATGGGTCATTGGGGCATTCTGTCTATCGAAAACCCATGCATACGGACCTGTACCTGCAGTCGTCAAGCTGTCATCACCCGTCACAAACTACGGGTGTCCTTCGAACGTTGGTGCATAGGGCACATGTCGTGTCTGATAAAGACAGCCTTGCAGACGAATTAGAGCACTTCAAATCTGTATTTCAACATAATGGATATTCTGCACATCAGGTCAGTACTGCTTTAAGCAGGAAAAAACGTGACCACCCACAAGATCAAGAGGAAAAGGAGGTGTTTAAGTCCAGAGCATTTCTCCCATATGTCGGGAACATTTCATCGAAAGTAGGCAGAATTTTAAAGAAACATCGTGTGAAAGCAATCTTCCGGCCACCTACAAAGACTCGTGATCTTCTGGGCTCAACCAAGTATGATCTGGGATTACGGAAGGCTGGAATTTATAAAATACCTTGCGAGTGTGGGAAAGCCTACATTGGTCAGACCACACGCACAGTACACGACCGTTGCGTTGAACATGAGCGCCACACTCGCCTGTTACAGCCCAGTAAGTCGGCCATAGCCGAACATTGTACTTCCACAGGACATACTATGGATTATTCGGCCACGAAAATCTTGGCCCCATCGAGATCTTTTTGGGATTCAGTTGTGAAGGAATCCGTGGAAATACGTTTAGCGGAAAATCTCATTAACCGCGATGGCGGCTTTTTATTGAATAAGGCCTCGAACCCGTTGATTTCTTTAATTTCAACCAAAAGAAAACTTTTTATGGCTTCTGACGTGTCGAGCGACAAGTAATTTTAATTTTAATATTGAAATTTTGCATTTTATTGTTTTGGACATATCTGCGTGCATGTTTTACTGTTTTCACGCATTCGTTTGCGCTCCATAGATGCAGTAATATTGTAGAGGGCCTTGGAATCGAGAGGTGGCGCGCATGCTACGGTAACTTGCGCATGCGCGCTGGCGGCACTTTTACGTATAAATAGAGCGACTTGCACTAGCAAACACTCGCCTGAAGATGGCTGTAAGGTTGTCAGCCGAAATATCGTGGAAGGAAGTCTATGAGATCCGGCTGCAATCCCGAAATCTTGTGGAAGATCCAATTATTATTTTATTCCAGTTTACAAAAAGACCTTTACCCATGCTAACTCACAGGGACTATCTACTTGAATTTCGATACGAGAATAACTATTTAGAACGGCAACAAACACGCCACCTTTCTGAACACCGTTAGGTTCTTTGCAAGAATTTCGGCTGATTTTATCTCCGGCTGTGGCCAGCTTTCAGTGTCTATAACGATTTGAGCATCAGTGCTTTCTACCACCGGTTGGAGCTGTGGTACTTCCCCAACACAACTACGCGAATTTACAACTCTTATATTCATGGCTCCTAGATCTACTTTCATCCTGTGTTCAATCTGCACCCTTTGAGACTGAAGCCCTTTGTTTACCCGAGACCTCTAATTTATAAAACTGCCCAGTCGACGCCACAGACACACCGGTAGTACCCTTGAAGGGGCCTCCTACATGTAATGGAATTCTGACCTACTTAGCGAAACCCGAAACTTCATCACTCTATAGCACAAGTCGAGGAATCTACAGTCTACACGGTCGCAAAACCATCTGAGCCTCTTAGTCAGATCCTCCGCTACTCTCTGTAACAAAGGTCGGCAATCGGTCCTATCGACTATGCTGCAAATGAAGAGGTCTGCTTTCATCTCGGAAGCAAGACTGACAGCATTTACCTTTTCAGACAGCCTCTCGAAACCAGAGATACAAAGCGACGCATATCACTGGTACCGATGTGAGACACCACATGCTGTTGGCAGCACCTTGTTTTCTTCATAGAATACAGAAGGACCCATTTCACGTTTGAAATGACTCCACCCAGAATGCACAAGGAGTGAACATTGGGTCTTCCCTTCCTTGGCAGCCATGTCCCTAAGGGACTCCATTACATGTCTAACATTGGAGGTCCCAATAATACCACCCTCTGTGACTGCCCAGATCGTGCAGGCTGGGAGATACATCTGAAACAGGACAAGCGACTGTATCTGACTGAGGAACATTGTCAGCGAGAGACAGCATTTGAAACCTGTTTGTCAGTCTACCTGGGGTGGCATTTATTTCGATCCCCTGGAAAGTCTTTCACAGCCTACTACGCCCTGAGGCGACCTCCCACTCGACCAAGGGTGAGGCGTCAACGTAAATGCGAGCAGTATCGGGGCTGGCCAATGGTACAGACCGACTGGTGGATTCCTGGGTCGTGCTGGATGTTCGTTGGATCCCCATGTGCGACCTACAACAGTAACGTCCATCTACTGCAGCCTCAAGCTGTGTAGCGGAAGCCAACACAGCCTGGAGTGTAGAGCGCAGTGTCATCAACTCAGCTCGCATTTGTACACAGAAATCACAGTCCCTATCTACACTAAAGACGTTGCAAAACTAAACTATACAGTCAAGCAAGAGATGGAGCGAGCCAGTTGAAAGGTATGCGTGGCATGAAACGGGGTTGCAGTCACGGTGCGTAGTGAGTGGGTGGTAACTGTCAATTAGAAACGGTAATTACCATTTTAGGATCATTATCTAGTCTAGTTATTAGTGTTTTCAATGTCAACAATAACTGATGCCACTGCTAAAACTGTAAAACTCACTCGTTCCCCGTCATAATGAGAGGTCGCAACACATCAATGAAACCTGACTTTTAAAATATTCCGGTATCATTTCGATAGTCAGTGATTGTGTACCACATCTGACAACTATTTAGGAAAAACTAAACAGATGATGAAGAAAATTATAGAGTGGGAAGGGGAGACTCAGAAGAGTGTGCCTTTAATATCAGGTGTCAAACTTCACCAGAGTAATTTACTAAAATTTCTGTAAAGAGTTGCAGACGCATTGTCCTTTGGATTGTCCTTTATAGGGGAGAACGAGCAGACTGCGGGAACATAGCTACGCGGACGACAACGCGGTGTTATTTCAGCCGCCATATGCCTGTGATATACACGTTTTAGTACAGACATGTTCAACGTTACATGCAGGTTTAGTCGACCAACTACCAGTTTCTGTTTCCCTAGTGCTTACAGTCTAATGAATATTTCGTGGTGATAACAGTAATTCTGAGATTCACAGTGTAAAGAGTGTGCTGATGATACCATGTGTCATGCATTACCTCTCACCACAGAGATCGCAGTGGCCAACAGCCTTCACTTAACGACCGAAGAGTAATGGCGTTTGCATAGAGTTGTCACTCCTAACAGACAAGTAGCACTGCGTGAAATAACTGCAGAAGTCAATGTGAGAAGTACGACGAACGTATCCTTTAGGACAGTTCTGGAAAAATTGGCGTTAACGGGCTATGGGAGCAGACGACCGACGTGAGTGCCTTTGCCAACAGCACGACATTGCCTGCAGTGTATTTCCTTGGCTCGTGATCATATCAGTTGGACCCTAAACGACTGTAAAACTGTAACCTGCTCAGATGAGTCCGAATTTCAGTTGGTAACAGTTGATGGTATGGCACAAACCCTTACGAAGCCGTAGAGCCAAGATGTCAACAAGGCACATTGCAAGCCGGTAGTGGCTTTATAATGATATGGACTGTGCTTATATGGAATGGACGGAGTCCTCTGGTCAAACTGAACCGAGCATTGGCTAGAAATGGTTATGTTCAGCTACTTGGAGACCATTCGTAGCTATTCACTGACTTCATGTTCCCAGACATGCCTCTAGGACACAATTGTTCGAAAAACAAGCTGGACAATTCGAACGAATGATTGGCCACACTAATTTCCCAACGTGAATCCCATCGAACATTTATGGGACATAAGCGAGAGGCCAGTTCATGCACAAAGTCCATCATCGTCAACACTTTCGCAATTACGGACGGCTGTAGAGGTAGCATGGCTCAATATTTCTGCAGAGGACTTCCAGCGACTTGTGGAATCCATGCCACGTGGAGTTTCTGCACTACACCGGGAAAATGGAGGTCTGACACGTTATTAGGAAGTATCCCAATGACTTATGTCACCTGAGCGTATTGTTACATTTTTAAGTAAATTATTAATTTTATCTTTTCTTCTTTGTCATAGTTGATGATGGCAATAAGGCATCAGAAACTCTAATCCCTAGTCAAGAAAGTAAAATACCCGTAGGGCAATATCGTTTAAGAATTACTTATTAATACAAAACTCAAACATCAAAAATATGCTTTAGAATGAAGAAATAGGAATGACAGCAACTGAAAAATATCTGGGGACTACGCAGACCAACATCTCAGGTGCTCGTGTTAGAGAACAGGTCATACAAGCAAACAGTAGAGTGGACCTAACGAGGCTGCACAGGCACATAGAAATACCGCTAAAATTAGTCAGTGTGTCAACAAACGGCACGTACAACCAGTTTTTTACAAAAAAATGATATAAATTCGGGCACTGTACTCAAACAAACTCATTACTTATTTCCGTTCGAGTTCTTAAATTAACTATCGTTTGCATAGTTCTGACGTGTTTCCTGTTCCCTGCAGGGACTGGCACTGAAACTCTTCTTGCGCCGTACATTCTCATGACCACCGCTGTCAGCAATCATGTATAGCGGCAACATTCCTGCCAAGTTTTTCTGCAATATCGCAGAAGTAATATCCAGCTTCTCGTAGCCCTTTTGCACTACCTTTCTCAAACTCATTGAGGTGTCGATAATGGCGTCTTTTTCGCCTTAGACATTCTTGACTAACATCAACTGACCATTACCAATCTCAGAGGTAACGAACTCTCACGATCGTTACAGCATGTATTTAAAGCAAACCTGATTTGCGTCCTTATGTGGAGCTACTAGCGCCACTCTTATGCGATTTGGGCAAAATGTGAATAAACATCATCATTTCGATGTAGACACGTCTACCAATTTCTTTTATGCCGCACAACTCCCTATTGGTGTTTAGATTTTTTTCGTCAGTGTGTTTACTTCTACCCCATGTGCATCAACACACACACACACACACACACACACACACACAATCTTGTAGAAAGCGAGCCACTGCTCAGAATTACATCAAATTTGAACAGAATAATATTGGCGCAGGAGGTAACGTCTTGGGAAAAAAATGACCAGTGGTGCTGCAAGCGTCAGAACATGCACACCAACAGATGCGCGGCACACGACTGTTCCACAGTTGGCGTCTTGCATCCGAAACGCCCGACACGGCTGTCTCCATGAAGGATCCGCGCTCCTGGTAAAGCTCTTTCACAAGAATAGTGACTGTGCGCCATTGGCCATGCAGAATTTCTGGACACTCAAGGATATGAAAAAAGACGTTGGTCCGTTGTTTGCTAAGGGTGTGGAGAAAATGAATACAAAATACGAAAAGACATGTTCTTTTGAAGTACAGTGTGTCAAAGTGAAGAAAGCCGTCGATCCGACGTCTTTCGAAGATGTGGCCACAGACAGCTCTGCAGGAAGGGTCGAGCGGTGATGTGTCAATATGCAGTGCACGGGAATCGTCAAAACGATGGAGATGCCTGCGAACAAAGTGCATAAAATCCTTCTAAACATCCTGCGTTGCTATCCATACAATATCACCCATATTCAGGAGTGGCATCCTCCTTTGTTAACAGGAAACGTTCTCTCTGGAATTTCTTTGTCACGTGGAAGTCGATAGTGAATGGTCGTGGTACGTTCTGTGGACGGACGAACCCATTTCCATCTCCAAGGACATATTAATAAGCAGAAATACGGAACACTGGCAGTGGAAAATCAGCAGGCACGTCAGTTGGTACCACTTCATTCTGTAATGCCAAATGTGTTGTGCCGGATGATATCGTTTATCAAGGCTGATTTTGTTTGAGGAGGTGAGTTTTGTGGGTTCTGCTACGTGTACAGCCTTGTGCGCATTATGATAGTCATTTGCACACCATAATTCCAACCTTTCAAAGAGTGGATGTGAGGATAGTATCATTTTTGTGCAAAATGGCGCTCCTTCGCACACTGGACAGCCAGTGGAGCGCTCGTTGAAGAGGTATTACGGAAAAGCTAGAATTATGAGCCGTCAATTGCCTACAGCCTGGCCGTCCGGATCACCCGACCTTAATCAGTGTGACTTCTGACTGTGGGATTATGTGAAAGATGCTGTGTTCAGTGCTCCAATTACGAACGTAACTGAATTAAAAACACGCATTGTGTAGTGCGTCCCTGAGACACTCCGATCTATTGTGGAACATGCTGTTTCTCGATTTCAACATGAGGCAGAAAACAATGGACAACATATTGAACATGTCTTGCGCGTTTTTTCCTTAGAACAATGAAAAACCGATTTTTCCCATCCGATGCGGTATGACCTTGCCGTGGTGGTCGGGCTTACCTAACAGTGCCACAACTGCTGCCTGCCGAACTTGTGCAGTTATACACACTGAACAGTACAATGTGTACCTCAAACCATACCCGTCGTACAGTTGTTCATCTGTCATTTGTAGCCGACCCCATTTACATTAAGACACCTACAAAATGGAAATGAGCGTTTGGTGTCATTAGCCGAGAGGCCCCTTGCAGGGCAGGTCCGGCCGCTTTGGTGCAGGTCTTATTACATTCGACGCCACATTGGGTGACCTGCGCGCCGGATGGGGATGAAATAATGATGAAGACAGCACACCCTGAACGGAGAAAATCCCCGACCCAGCCGGGAATCGAACCCGGGCCCGTAGGACGGCAATCCGTCAAGCTAACCACCTTTTTTTTCCACTCAGCTATCGGGGCGGACAAGACACCTACAGCGCTTCTATTAGTCAAATTTCCGTTAATTTTTTTGTTCCATGACGTTTCCTTCTGCGTCAATAATATGCTTTTCAAATATGACGTCATTCTGAGCAGTTTTTCTTTAAACTATGACGTTTTGAAACTGGAACCTTAATTTTGGACACCCTGTACTTGAATAGTCAGTCTGTAGTTTGCCGCGCGGGGTAGCCGAGCGGTGTGAGGTGCCTTGTCATGTTTCGCGCTGCTTCCCCCGTCGGAGGTTCGAGTCCTCCCTCGGGCATGGGTGTGTGTGTTGTCCTTAGTGTAAGTCAGTTTAAGTTTCATTAGGTCGAGTGTAAGTTTGGGGACCGATGACCTCAGCGGTTTGGTCCCATAAGACCTTACCACAAATTTCCAAATTTCCAAGTCAGAAATACCGGTGAGATTCCGCAAGCCCCAGCTTTCTTTTACTCTCCAGACAGAGCAACCTTTCAAATTGTACGTCCACCTCCGGCGGGACTACAGCTCCCACATACTGCCTTACCGGGCAGCCACTGCACTCGACGCCTTACGTCTTCTGAAAAAGGGTAGAATCGCGACTCCTCGGACGACACTGCTCGCTCCAGTCACCTGCTGCCTGGTTCCTGTGTTGCTTGACACTTTGATGACCTGTAGCGTTACGTGCTATGTGAAATATGCGGTTTTACGAGGTAGTCGACATCAGTTATCCATTGCACGCAGCTCACTTCGCAATTTTCACTTGGATGCTTGTTGAGGTTGATCTGAATTCACTGACAACAATAATACCTGTCGCCTTTGCAACAGACTACCAGTGACAAATAGTGACACTTGTCTCTCGTCCCTCTCGGTTAGGATCTTTTTAAGACTATTGTCCTTACGCCGCGTTACACGGTTGAGTCGTGCACAGTTCTTTGTAGATGCGTTGGACACTCCGAGCTGACACATCAACAAATCTGGCAACTTCATTCACGGTGTGGCCTTTGGCTCTTTCTGCCATTCTGTCACGTCTTCACATCGGGCTAACTTACTGCGTTGACTCTACACAACCGCCTGGCGCATTCGCAGCATCTGAGTGTCACAGCGAAAGTCAGCGGAGCAGGGTTACGTTCAAAAGGGCCTGTTTTAGCCACCCTTTCATATTATTTCTAGTTTCATGTCTTGTTATCTCTTGTTTAAAATCTCGCAGATGGTTTCTGCTGTCTAGTCGGGCATTTGATGAGTACTTGGGAAAAAGAACACGACATAGCTAGCTAGCTTGTTTTATTTCTTTTCCAATCACAAAACTCTTCCTTTTCCCTGTCATACCTAGAATAATCTTTGTAATATGTGGATGGATGGGTGAGTGATTTCTAATGTATCGGCGGGGGTCAAAGAAATTTCATATCTTCAAAGTAAAGTGGTACCAACCTCACCGGGTGCCTTAATTTATTTCTTTGTTTATTTTTTGAGTCATTAGTCTTCTGACATGTTTGATGCCGGCCGCCACGAATTTCTCTCCTGCGCCAACCTGTTCATTTCATAGTAGTAGTTGCACCCTACATCCTAGGATATTTGCTGAATGTCTTCCATTCTGTCTTCCCCTACAGTTTTTACCCTACTCCCTCGTAGTACTACGGATGTTATTCGTCGACGCCTTAACACGTCTTATCATCGTGTTCCTTCTTCATGTCACTGTTTCCCATATGTTCCTTTCCTCGCCGGTCCTGCAGAGAACTTCCTCATCCCTTTTCTTATCAGCCCGCCTATGTTCAGCATTCTTTTGTGTTCCTTGAAGAGATTTCCAGTTGCATAGCATGCTTCTTTAGACTCAGAGCTTTCCTGGTTTTCAATTCATTCAACTGACTAGGTCCACGAATCGTAAAACTCCCCCACCTTGCAAAGATACAGAGGCCCCGACTGCAACGCCCATCTTTTTTTAAGGTACTCTTGTTCCGGCCACTGACTGGTATCTCCGTTCTTCAGAATATGGTCCATCTTACAAGTTCAGATTGCTTCATGTACCTTGAAGTGCGAATTGCAATAAGGGAACTAACGCATTTATATCTATTTACCAGTCAACAATGGTTTTGATGAACACCACGTTTTATTTCAATCGAATCTACTTATAATGCATGCTCTGTTTGTAGTACGGATCAGACCGCTTGCACATGGCACGTGCGTTTTGTCTAAGTTCAACGTTTTCCGTGGTGTCTAATAGTTAATACATGCTAGTTCGATGAACGTGACTTTTATCGAAGTGTGTAATATCAATGAAATGTCTCGGATATGACAGAATGTGTGTATCATGAAGGGCCCCTGTGCTGCTTTCCAGTGTAGAGTTCCCTTTTCAGACAGTTAATTAATCACCTTCAGTAATTTACCCACAATATGTGCACGTGATTTCCGTTGGTTAATCGTTTTTACACTATCACACGTCCCCTACACGCAACTGGGCCCTTGTGTGGTATGGACCACCATATATAACGAAATCCGGCATTTTCTGTTACAGAAAATTGCGATTAGATAGGGCTAAATTTACTGAATAAAACGAACCCCTATATGTATGGCAACGTTTACATGAACTAGATTTTATCGAAACTGCGTTTTTACGGGTTGGTTTTGAACTCTATTTCTAACTTCAGTAATTTTCTCGCATCACACAGTGCCAAATTTTTCTAAAAAAAAACCGATTTCCTATATGTACAGAAGTACTTCCATATGCCGAGATTTATCAGAATTAATGCATTGTTGTTGAGTGGAGCGGACTTCGGTTTCCATCTCTGTGATCCCTGGTGATCAAAGGACTTGATGGTACTGGTACAGTGTATAATAACTTCCTATAGTTTCGTGCTTTGTGTATGATCACTTAAGGTGCTGTTTCAGGTTATTTACTTCATTTTAAAGTATTGCGCAATATTTATGACGTCAGAGCTAGTTACAGCGGACTAGGCTGGCACACAATGGAAAGACTTATGTGAATTTTATAAGGCGTGAGTATGCTGCTTCCCTATAGTGCGATGCTTAGCAAATCTTACGTTAATCTCCTCGTAAGGTGCCTATGCTGATGATTATGCTGAGGAATTTCATAAATATTTCACAGTGTGTGTGAGTTTGTGTGTAAGGGAAATATAGAGGGTGATTTTTTCCACCGTGTACAAACTCCAGGGATCGATCGATGAACAAAAAAGGTCTAAAGAACTTGTTTCCGGAAATGCATGATTTCCACGCTAGAGAACATTTATTCAGTCATACTTTGTTACAGACACTGCGTTCTAATGCGGGCTGTACCATGCAGCCATAGTTCCAGTGTGCATGGTTTCCTCCTAGAGGGTGGTACTGTTCAAATGTTGAAACGTGTGTGAAATCTTATGGGACTTAACTGCTAAGGTCATCAGTCCCTAAGCTTACACACTACTTAACCGAAATTATCCTAAGGACAAACACACACACACACCTATGCCCGAGGGAGGACTCGAACCTCCGCCGGGACCAACCGCACAGTCCATGACTGCAGCGGCTTAGACCGCTCGGCTAGCGTCGTCTCCTGCCACGGTAATTGGTAATGTTGTGTCTGATTCACGCACTTCTCTTGCTGACTCACCTTGTAGTGGATGTGATACAGCGTTGTACACAACTGTTCCGTATTCGAATCGAGAGCTTGCCGATATGGTGTTTACTTAAGGAAAGCCAAATGGCAACGGGTGACAAGGTTGTATCGAGAGTCCTGTTCCTGCCGACAACAACCACAGCATTGAATGTCTGCAACATTGATTCGCCTTTCGTTTGAGACAGGATCAGGGTCCTTTCAGGAAGCAGGAAAACTTGATGGACGTACCCGAAATGTTCGGACACCAGTCTTGAAGGAAAATGTGGAAGGCGACCGCCGTGTCAGTACCAGGCAGTTTGCCCGCCAGTAAAGAGTAAGCCAGACGATCGTGTGGACATCCTCCATAACAACTGTTACTACCCTAATCACTTACAGCGTGTGCAGCGCTTACTAGCGACAGACTATCCACATTGGGAGCAGTTTTGTCACTGGTTTCTTCACCAGGCAACCACGATTCCTGGATTTGTCATCCATCCTGTTCACAGATGAGACCACCTGTACGTGGAGCGGTATCTTCAACTTTCTTAAGCCATCTGTGGGATGGTATGCAGAACCCACTTGGTATGGTGACAGAGAATCATCAACATGGGTGCAGCCGGAATGTGTCGGCCGGGATAATTGGCCACCGTATTCTGGAACCAGTCTTCCTCGCA
Organism: Schistocerca nitens; assembly: GCF_023898315.1. Classification (NCBI taxonomy): domain Eukaryota; kingdom Metazoa; phylum Arthropoda; class Insecta; order Orthoptera; family Acrididae; genus Schistocerca; species Schistocerca nitens. Next base: position 707,443,630 of record NC_064614.1, on the reverse strand, counting down.
GACCGGAACTATAGGCATTTCTTGCGGGTGACTCCGCCTCCTCTGCTGGAAGAAGTGCCATTGATGATTCGAAGGCTTATGTGGCTGCTACAAGATGATTCTCCAGCCCACTTCACCGTTAGTGTACGGACGCATCTCAATAGAGTCTTCTCTGGTCGATGAATCGTACGAAAAATCCAGTTGCATGGCCTGCTCGTTCACCGGATCTCAACCCGTGCGATTTCTAGTTATGGGGCCATCTCAAAAGAATCGTGTGTGCAGAGCCCATTCTAGATGTGGAGACGCTGAAGCAGCATATTTATGCTGCCTTTGACACTGTACGGGTGCAGCCTGGCCGATGTTAACGTGGGCGTATACGCACATGGAATGAGACACATGGAAATTATTTTCTACACATACTGCAACTGTGGCTGCATGGTAGAGTGCTTATTAGACTGCAGTTTCTGTAACGAGTATGATTGAGTCAATGACCATGCATTTCTAGGCATAAGTTCATTAGATCTTTTTTGTCTCTTATTCTCTCATCGATCAATCCCTAAAGTTTGTACACGACGGAAAAAATCATCCTGTAGAACTAACATTAATCCCATGATGTATCCATTTTCTTATACTTAGCGGTAGAGTAAAATTATAAATAATGTCCATTTGATAAAATATGATCTATTGTTAGCCTTACTGCGTCTCACGCCTTGATTTCTCCTATAATTTCGAGATTTTCAGTGACCAGGGCCACCAAGCTCAGGAAACATTTTCTTGTCTTACAGAATTCAGGTAGGGCTAGTTGCCCCGCTGTGTATCACGAACTCTCAAGGAATCAATTGTCACTATGTAGTGAAGCCAAAGCCATAGCGATTTTTGTAGCACATTTTAAAACTTAGATGTCAAATTGTCACGGTTTAATGAATAACTTCAGTACAGCTTCGGACGACATTGTACACAAAGTGTGTGACAGGGGGACCAAAAGAGATGAATAAAATTCTTTCCTCATCATCAGAGAGATCCGAGCGTTCAAACAAGGCCATGCTGTGTGGTGAAATGGGTAATTTAATGAATGACAACTGTCAGTGTAAAGGAAGAAAACTATCCAACGCACATTTCAAAATGTTTCTAATGGCTCTAAGTACTATGGGACTCAACATCTGAGGTCATCAGTCCCCTGGACTTTGAACTACTTAAACCTAACTAACCTAAGGACATCACATACATCCATGCCAGGGGCAGGATTCGAACCTGCGACCGTAGCAGCAGCGCGGTTCCGGACTGAAGCGCCTAGAACCGCTCGGCCACAGCGGCCGGCCCAACGCCCATATTGCCAACCCCCTAAGAAAGCATAATCACTAACGTGAAGTAGGGATGTCTTTTAAGATACTAGCCCGGTATCAGTTCTGCATCGTATTCATCGCTCCAAAGCTATCTGGAAGTACATTGTTAATCAGTCACAGCGAGAAAGCCCGAGAAATCACAGCAGCGTGCCCTTTTAATGGTATGACTAATATTTTCGGAGAGCTTGTGCAAATATACATTAAGTTGTAGCAAAGGACAATAACTAGGAATACTAGTAATAATGCAATGTATCTGTATAAAATATAAACTACTTCAAAATCTGGAAGTCCTCTAGAACTGGGCGCATATGCCCATTTGGCAGACGTGTTAATACTATGACGAGAACGGAATAGGTAGGAGAGAACAGTTAAATCGCAGCAGATCTATATCAAGTACACAGGCCAGGCGTTAGCTCATAATAGCTTTAGAGGCAAGCGAAAACAATTCAGCGACACACCTGTAGCTTTCCTGAAGCTAAGTGCTTGTTTTCTCCTTGAATGGTCCATCGTAAGAAGTCAAACGTCCACCACAGAACCGTAACTTATCAGTGAAGCTATCGGCAGTCTGCTCGGACCAAATTCAGTGTAGCTCACTCTTAACTACCGCCATGCTGGGGGAGTACTTTATTACGTGTGAAGCAGTGTTAGGAGTTTTTCCTCTGTTCTATTTTCTGGTTCAATAGGGCTAATAGGGCTTTTTTTTTTCACCAACCATGATTATATCCCTACAGCTGCCTAAGCTGGCTACTGCGTGTGGTACAGACAGAAGCCCTTATCCCTTGCCTACAGCATTCTCTGGGCATACGCGTTAACTAATCATTGTAGGCAACCCTCTCCTTGTCAAACGAACCTGCAGAAGGAAGCAGAACTGAGATATTCCTGCACATTATCACTTACAAGCTGACTTGTGATACGCACCTACAGGCGTTGAGTCTGTGCATCCCTCCTTCACACAGTTAATTAATTTTTGTGATTTTAAAGGCAATTCTATATTGAGAAGCGGCTGCAACGTACGAGAGGAGTACCTGTTACAGAAGCTACGAAGTATGTCTCGAAAAAGAGAAAACCTTTTGCACTGGTGTTAAGAAAAACACAAATGTATATAAAACTGAGGAATATACTAGCTTTACTCGTGCCACAGTATACATTGTAGTGACGGTTTGTGAAATGTTTACATGGAGGTGTAATAAGGGGAGATGACGCTACAGACTTACGCTGCACGTTGCTTTGAAGGCGGCGCCGCCATGGCTGATGGCCTAAAACATTAGAAGACTATTGTTTACGATTGCTTCTTGTTTTTATTTCTGTCGTATGCACGTAACAGCTGTTTCAAACAGAAAATGTTGCAATACGTCTGTGAATAACACTGCAATAGGAAGGCATTTTCAGACATTTTTCTGATCTTAAAAGCATATTTGATCCAGTGATATGACGCATTTAGTCTCTTTAATGTAACGTACTTTTTGTTATATTTTTCGAATAATAAAGAAAAGTATGTGATATGGAAAGACTGCTTTCGTAACCCAGCGTTTTCCTTAATACGTACCGCAAAATTGATGTACAACCTATTTTCTATGACAGAAATAAAACTACAGTAAAATAAACGGCGCGACCAAAATTCATATATGTAAAAGAAAATATTGCTTGAACAAATGAAATGTGATCCTTTACACTCTAAACTACAATCCGGATGATTAGTACACCCGTAAATGACGCAGGCTGGCATTACTTTTATCATAACACTTCCGCCGGGACGTGGTGTTTGGGGAAACTAACAAGAGGGTTGACAACTCCCCTTATTATGCCCTCACGAATGTTACAACAAGTTTTAAATAATCTCAGTGATAACGACATGGAAGCCTATGGAACTTACTTATGATTACAACATACGTCCATGTTAACGATCTATAAGTTTTGGCAATTGCTTGCAGGTTCATTAGTGCTCAGAAAATTGCGTCGGCATTGTTTTGAGGAACGTTTGCTTGAGAAGTGGCAAAATGAAAAATTCCGCTCAGCACCTGTGACGAAAAGGGTATTAGTAAGGCGAAAACACTTCGGCAAGTTCCGTGGATAGAGTAGTGCACATGAACAGTCCCTACAGATAAATTAGTAATACAATTTCTTATATCATTTTTTCGTAAATATGAAGTTTGTATAGTAAGATGTTCAGTTATGGGCACTGAACTTGATGGTACAGTGGGAAGGCACTATAGCCGTATTTCGGAGGAAGACGATACAAAACCGTGTTGAGACATCCAGAGGTAGATTTATTGTGATATCTGTAAATTGTTAGAAGCGAATGCCGGATTGGTTCCTACGAAACCGCTCGGACGATTTCATTTCCCAGCCTCCTCCATTTCGAGGTTGTATTCCATTGCCCTTGTCCTCGACGGGACATTAAGTCCCAGTGTTCTTTACTTCTTTACTTTTCAATATTTTTAAACTATTGCACGATCTGAGTGACTGTACCTTAAAGCGGATCTGTTCCGTCGCGTTACATCTCTCACATCCTTCCATCGTACACACAAAATGGCAGTACATTATAGTTTGATTGTTTTTCTGTTCTCCCAGATTATGCAGTCAGAACACTAATGTACTAAATTCTTTGATGTGAAACACTCAAGCTGTGACAGCTATCTTTCGTGGACGCTTCCACCCTAGGCTCTATGGGTGACGTCAATATCATCCAGAAAGCGGAGCAGCATGGTTCGTTAAGTTGGAAAGTATCGTACAGAAGACTAATCTACCTTGTTCATATCTTCCTTTCCTCGGACTTTCATTGTTTATCAAAGTGCTTTCACCTGACTTATCTCAAACCTTTTTCAGTGCAATGACTAGGCATTTACATCGGCTAACTTGATAGCGATCAGCTCCATCGTGCAAGAAAAAATGGTTCAAATGGCTCTGAGCACTATGAGACTTAACATCTGAGGTCATCAGTCCCCTAGAACTTTGAACTACTTAAACCTAATTAACCTAAGGACATCACACACATCCACGCCCGAGGTAGGATTCGAACCTGCGACAGTAGCAGCAGCGCGGTTCCAGACTGAAGCGCCTAGCACAGCTCGGCCACAACGGCCGGCCCATCGTGCAAGAGGCAGAGTTGGTATCCAGTGCGTCAAGGCTCTGTGGAGCTAAGCTCATATCTGTCTATACATTTACATACTATTCAGGCGCTTTGCAACAACTATTATTATTTTCTGTGTTCTTTGCTTATTGCTGTTGATGTAGAACGTAGTATGTACTTCAGTGCTATAGGCTGGGCTTCTCTCAGCGCCTCATTTAGTAAAATTATCATTTGTGCTGCTGTCCGTCAATGCTCCGATGCGAATAATTCCCACACCTAATTGTGTCGGCTTTTGATATCGTTGCGGCCACCTCACCGCACCATGTACTTGGTCACGTAATAAGTGACACTCGTATCTTAGGTATTTGGCTATCTGCTTTCTAACCTTTCATTGTGCTTCCATTGCCTCTAGCTATCCCCTTCGTAATTAATCCTGACTTCGTGCATTTAACGGACAAACCAAGAGAACACATCCAAGTAAGTAATTCAGGGCACATGAGCACAATTAGTAGTAATAGTACTCCCTGTGTGAGGGCAAGTGAGGGCTGATTGGCGCAAAGAACAATAGTAGCTAGAAGACGTCCATGTTAGTAATTAAACCTTGCATGCAGAACACTCCCATCTCGCATGCGTGAAGTGCGAGACCTTTGAGATGCCCCTGGTAAAACGTGCCACGTTTGGGCGGAGTTGCGAGAGATGAGCTTTCTCACATGTGTGTCAAGCACCTCGTTCCCCCACACCCACTGCACCACGAAACGTTCATAATGGGAGGCTGGGACAGAGGAATCTAAGGAAACGTTGCAGTTGGATTCGTGTTTACGGACGCCAGCTGTCGCCGTATCGGAGGGACAGGGCGGCAGAGTTATTTCTCAGTAGGCTGTTGCGCCATAAACTTGAAAGCAGCCGCAGGCTCACCCACTGCATTCCTCCGGAAGCGCACAGGCTTACCAAATTGCCTGTCCAGCCCGTGACACCGCGGCTAGCGCCTCGCTGCAGACTGCAGGCAGCCGCCTGTTCCTGCGGGCGGAGTCCAGGCTCGTTCACACGCCCGCCTTCTACTCTCTCTGACACTCACATACACTGACAGAAATGGAAAGCGTTACGTCATCAACACCTTGGCCAAACGCTGCCCAACTGATGCTCCAGTACTTCCATGACTGTGGGATGATTGAAATTTCATGATTATGCAAACTTATTTTCTGTAAAGGTAAAAGCTATTCCTACAGTTGAAGACTGGCGTAAGTATACGATGGCTATTGGGTTTATCTAAACGGGCCTCTCATAAGTCCAGTATCTATTGCCCAATAATAATGACCGTTTAAGAGCTGTACTGACGTTTTACACAATATGTTGAAGAGACCATTGGACTAAAGAAATACTGAGTTTAGCCAAACATATTGCGCAGTATATTATACTCTCTAAAGGGAAGTACACTGAGGTGACGCAAGCATGGAATACCTCCTAATAGTCGGCCGCTGTGGCCGAGCGGTTCTAGGCGCTTCAGTATGGAACCGCACGACCGCTACGGTCGCAGGTTCGAATCCTGCCTCGGGCATGTATGTGTGTGATGTCCTTATGTTAGTTACGTTTAAGTAGTTCTGAGTTCTAGGGGACTGTTGACCTTATATGTGTAGTCCCATAGTGCTCAGAGCCATTTGAACCATTTTGAACCTCCCAATATCGTGTCAGAACTCCTTTAGCCTGGCGCAGTGCAGCAACTCGACGCGGAATGGATTCAACAAGTCGTTGGTGGTCGCCTGCAGATGTATTGAGCCATGCTGCCTCTACAGCCGCCCATAACTGCGAACGTGTTGCCAGTCCACGATTTTGGGCACGTACTGACCTCTTGATTATGTCTCATAATGTTAGATGGGATTCAGTTGGTTGGTTTGGGGTGGCCAAATCACTCACTCAAACTGTCAAGAATGCTCTTCAGACCAATCGTGCACAATTGTAGCGTAGTGACATGTTTGGGAACATCAAGTCCATGAATTGTTGCAGATGGTTTCAAAGTAGCCGAAAATAACAATTTCCAGTCATTAACAGGTTCACTTGGACCAGAGGACCCCAGTCCATTCCATGTAGAGAGCGCACACCATTATCGAGTCACCACGAGCTTGCACAGTGCCTTGTTGACAACTTGGGTCCTTGGCTTCGTAGGGTCTGTGCCACACTCGAACCTGACAATCAGCTCTTACCACCTGAAATCGGGACTCGCTTGACCAGGCAATGGTTTTCCAATCGTCTGGGGCCCAACCAATATGGTCACAAGCCCAGGAGAGGCTCTGCAGGCGATGTCGTGCTGTTATTACAAAGGCACTCGCCTCGGTCGTCTGCTGCCATAGCCCATTAACGCCGGATTTCGCTGCACTGTTCTAACGGATACATCGTCGCACGTCCTATACTGATTTCAGGCAGTGTTACTTGTCTGTTAGCACTGACAACTCTAAGAAAATGACGCTGCTCTCGGTCGTTAAACAAAGGCCGTCGGCTTGCGTTGTCCGTGCTGAGAGGCAATGCCTCAAATTTGGTGTTCTCGGCACGCTCTTGACACTGTGGACCTCGAAATATTGAATTCCCTAACGATTTTCGAAATGGAATGTCCCATGCATCTAGCTCCAACTAACATTCCGCGTTCAAAGTCTGTTAATTCCCGTCTTACGGCCGTCTTACGTTTCCCACTGAATCACCTGAGCACAAATGACAGCTTCGCCAATGGACTGCCCTTTTATAGCTTGTGTAGGGGTACGCGATACTACCGCCATCTGTATATGTGCATATTGCTGTCCCATGACTTGTCACCTCATTGTGGTTGCACAATAAATGAAAGTTCCTGTCGAGAACGAATCAAATTCCACTCTTTCTTAATGAATTTCCGCCAAGAACTGAAAAAATAAATGACAAAATATCAGGAAGTCTACGGGAGGATGTATATTGAAGCACCATGCGGTACTTCGAGAAATGAAATTCCTCACTGCTTTGGAAACGCTAGATACCTCGTTGTTCACAACAGCACAGGAAAGATTGTGGTGTCATGACAGTAAGTAGAAATGTAGCAGTTTTCAGAATTGGTAAGCTATTCAGTGAGCATGCATGTTTTTCTTTTTGTAGCAACAGTTGTCACCACGGACATAAGATCATGCAAGCTTTCAATAAGTAATCACTAAATAATTGTTTTGTTTGAAATAGTTGTTACAGGAGAGAAATACATAGAAAACAGCTCGAGTACACGACAAATTACTCAAATTGTGCCACAAAAAGACATCATGGGGAAATGTAAAATTTTCTTAGTTTTCTCCAACCAGCGCCGAGCTAAGTTCAACTATTCCAGCGTGCTGTGTAGCAATCAGAATGACAAACAGACAGAGAGCCGATACTTCAATTAATATGGCTATTGCTTCACCTCGCTAGACCGAGAAGTCAGAATCGTTAACTCAGCAACTTGACGTCACTGAGGAAGAATGATAACGCCATAACTGAGCGAGGTGGCACAGCGGTTAGCACAATGGACTCGCATTCGGGAGGACGACGGTTTAATCCCGCGCCCGGCCGTCCTGATTTATGTTTTCCGTGATTTCCCTAGATCGCATAAGGCAAATGCCGGATGGTTCCTTTGAAAGGGCACGGCCGATTTCCTTCACTATCCTTTCCTAATCCGAGCTTGTGCTCCGTCTCTAATGACCTCGTTGTCGACACTAATCTCCTCCTCCTCCTCGATAACGTCATTCTGAGAGTGCGTTGTGAAATCGCGAGAACAAGTAAATGTTCTCTAAGAATGTTTCAGGTCGCCGATGTTGCGGGAAAGCACCAAGCTGAGGTTCTGAAAGCCGCTTTTGTGATACCGAGGTGCAGTGAAGAGCGTTGATGAGCGATGAAACGGACTGATTCGGTAATCATGGGCCAAACATAACCCGTTGCCTTGGGCGCACAGTAATAAATACTGAGGTTTCTAAGTCCGTATGCTTTTTAGTTACATAGAGCCAGCCACGATGCCGATCCTGTGACATGCTGTCGAGCCTACTGCGTGCCTGCCCTACCAAATGTAGTCGCTGTAAGCTGCCAACATCTCATCTACTGATGTTGTTACACCAATATCGATTGTAAGTAGTTTATACAGTGTAATTATCTGTATGTGATTATGAAGTGATTGTTCTTTACTAGTTAAGATCTTTGAATTGTCAGAGGGAGGTTGAAGTTTCTAATGTACTTATTGCAAAAAACTTAATAGTGTTTAAAAGTAATGAAACTTAATAAAATATGAATGTTAAGAAAGAGAAATGTATATGTAAAAAACTGGTTCATGCTTAGGGATCTTGTATTGTAAAGTGAAAAAGGTGTAGCGAACCTCCTCCGCTACGGAAGTGGCCTGGCGCGCGCTAAAATGTGGATTTGGCGATCGATCTGGGCCGCTACTGGGGGAGCACGCTACGCAGTCAGTGGCTATCCGTTGTACGGCTAACATCAAGGGTGCCAAGTGAGGCATTTGAAAGCCAAGTTATATTGAAATTGCCTCGGATGTGGTTTCGGATGTCGTATGGTGCTCTTGTTATAACGGAATGGCTCTAAAACGAGGATAATACGTCGCCAAGAAGAATTTATAAAGATCATTGCGCCACTGCTCCGCCTGCTACAGGACTCACATATGTATCATAGTATGGATCAGTATGTTTGTGTGAGTCGTTTCCAATAATAATTCCAGTGATATAAACATCTGCGTGAACCTTAAAATTGTCCTGATCATGAAGCCGGCCGAAGTGGCCGTGCGGTTAAAGGCGCTGCAGTCTGGAACCGCAAGACCGCTACGGTCGCAGGTTCGAATCCTGCCTCGGGCATGGATGTTTGTGATGTCCTTAGGTTAGTTAGGTTTAACTAGTTCTAAGTTCTAGGGGACTAATGACCTCAGCAGTTGAGTCCCATAGTGCTCAGAGCCATTTGAACCATTTGAACCTGATCATGAAACCAATGTAGGGTCCCATCCTAAACGTGCAGAAGACCGAGTACCCTGCTTCTGAATAACTACTGATTTGTGTCTGCATTAAATGTGTCTAAGTTCAGTGCCAAAGTGTATAAATGTTGCTTGTTAAATTACCTGCTTCACAGGCAGTGAGAAAGGCACACAAATCGAACTTATATGAAAGTAAATTTGCTTTGATTATTACTATGAACTGTTTTCTGAAGTTAATTGAACTTAATATTTGAATTACTTGATTTAAAGTATGAACATATAAATTGCTTCAAGTGGGGTTGGAAATCAATATTGGCAAATTACAATTTGTTTCTGAAATAGTCACAGAATTTGCCTGAACAGAGAGTTTCAGTTTATGGGTCCCCACTATATTCTTTTCAATTATAAGAAAGATAAACGGAATATTGCACTTGCTAAAGAAGCCTGACATATTTCCATAATAGTGAGAGTATATAAAGTGTTTATGTAGTGTTATTTAACTTCATTTGTGGTGTTTGTATGTTAGTTAGACCAGGGCCCTTGTCATGCCCAATTTTAGTCTCGTGATGTCTTGAGTAACATCTTAGTGCTGAATTGGTTAATGATTGAGATAGCAACTATTATTGCTATGAGTGAAATATCATTTAACTTTCTATGGTTGCTGATTTGTGGAAATAGTAACTACTGCTACCCACTACTCAGTTCGTCTGGTAGTTGTGTGTATTCATTGCACTATTTAAAAGGGGTATTAATGAAAGTCACTTTAGCAACTCAGTTTCATGTTTCTTTAAACTTAATGTTTCAAATTATTAGGTGTAATTAGGCTGGCGACCGTTTGTTGTTTCATTCACGTGAACTTCACTACTTTCATTACTTCCCAAATAAAGCCTTTCAGTTTTCTATTAATTGCCATAGATACGAAATTACTATTTCGATACCCTCTGTCCATTAGGTATACACAGGGTCAAATAAATACAAAAATCCTCACAGAGGGTAACATTAAGCTGCGAGCATAGTGTTATACTTTGCGCAAACTTGCAGCACGAGTGTTTTACTTGGTGCCGCGTGACAGGACTTTTGTTAATTTTACTTACAAGTACAGTTCAGAACAGAAAGATTGAACGAAAAACAATAGTAAGACGAGCACTGAATGTCTAGCGGCACGAACTTAGGTATTTGAAAGATAAAATAGAAAATAGTGAGAAAGTAAAAATGGATATAAGTACATCAGTAGGTCAGAACAAGCAGGACGAAAAAGTACAGGATGCACTAGGTGGCAGTAGTTCGCTAAACGTAAACATAGATGACACCACGAGACGGCAACAAGCTTACGTGGAGTATCATACGTAAATGATTAAATTCAAATGCTGAACTCACCACAAGTAAAACAAGGCAGGAAAGACGACATAACTAAAGACAGTGGTTATATTAACGGCTCGATGGATATGTTTAATTCATCGAAAGTCGAAAGTGAAACTAGTGAAACGTGGGGGGCAGAATCCGAAAATGATGACACATTAGAACAGGAAAGCGAAAAACCACTGGATATCACTGAATTGTTAAAAATGTTGTCTGCAAAAATTACAGCACAAGGTCACCAAATTAAAGCACAAGGTAATTCTATAAACAACCAAATGGAAAAACAAGTAGCAGCAGAAAGTAGCAATATTAATAACCAAATGGCAGCACAAGTAGAAGCAGATAGTAGTAATATTAACAGCCAAAGTAAATCACTTGAGAAAGCACAAATTTAGCAGATTGAAAGGCAAGGTGTTAAAACCAGCAAACAAATCGAAGAGGTAGATTCAAAAGAAGGTGTTGTAAGCAATGCAATCAGGGATTTAGAAAATGAGATACATATTATTAAAAACGAAGTTGCCACTATGCAAGGACAGATTGATGACATTAATGATAGATTTGACACAGAAATAATTAAAATCCATGACAATGTAGAACCTTTGGTTATAGCTAAAGTTGACGAAAAAGTTTTCGGACTCAAAACCGCTCAAAACCGAATTAATAACTAAATGTAACACCAAAATTTCTCATTTGAGACAAACGGTGAACAGAAGTGTGAACAAAACACTTCACAGATTCAAGGCAAAGCGAGCGATCTTCAACGAAAGATGAGAGAAAAACCAAATTATGCTACTGAAAGAATAATCTGTAACAAATTGCTGGAGGGGGAAGAGTGATTCGATCTGGCTAAAAGACATAACGGATGGCATTCCTTAGACTTTTTGAAAAATTGCGAGAGGAATTTTCCTGATTATTTGATGGATCAGGACAGTATTGATGTAGTCATCAGTGCCTTAGCAGGTGACGCAAAGAGATGGGGCTAAACGTAAATACGGACCAGATGTCATTTCATGAGTTTAAGCAAAAATTTATTGAGGAATACTGGTCAGAACAAAAGCAGGACTACTTATGCAGAGAATTCATTATGGCAAGACTATATGATAATAGAGGCAGGAACTCTATGAAAGAGTTTTGCGAAATATGGTACCGAAAACTGACCCATTTAAGAACTAGGCGAACAGAATTCTTAGACAATGTGGCAGCTGTGGAAAAACCTCCCAGAGGATTCGAAACGGTATGTGGGAAGCAACCACAAAAGATTCTCGTCATTTTTTGGAGAGAGTAGAAGACTAAGATCATTGGAGAGGAAACCGTGATTATCGTCAGAACAGTAACAATCGAACAAGGGGAAATCACTATCAGAACGAAAAAACTGAAAACGAACGTTACCGAATAAATATGATACAATGAGTTAGAGGCAGGGGTCACGGTGACGTATCATTTCATGGTAGGAGATTTGTACCACGAAACTTTCAAAATAGAGATGATACGGAAAACTGGGACCCGTGTATATTATGGGCCAGATTCACGCAGACAAGTTTTCTGGGCCCAAACTGAAGAAACGTTACAGGGTAAAGCAAGATGAATGTAAGACACTAGCTAACGGTAGAAATGTGTCATGAGGCAGTGTACGTGGAATGACAGGTGCTGACATACGTATATGTGTCATGCACGGGCGACAAAGCGACAGGCAGTAGCATGCGAACTAGGCCACAGAGTGCACTGAACTTTGCAGAGTGATCAGATGGCTGCTGTGAGACTGAAATAGCGGCAGTAAAAAGAGATGATGTAGTGAAAGAAGTCAGTGGACCTGTATCGGTAAAGAATATCACCGAAACGAATGGAGGATCAGACAGGTTAATCGTTGTTGTTGTTGTGGTCTTCAGTCCTGAGACTGGTTTGATGCAGCTCTCCTTGCTACTCTATCCTGTGCAAGCTTCTTCATCTCCCAGTACCTACTGCAACCTACATCCTTCTGAATCTGCTTAGTGTATTCATCTCTTGGTCTCCCTCTACGATTTTTACCCTCCACGCTGCCCCCCAATACTAAATTGGTGATCCCTCGATATCTCAGAACATGTCCTACCAAACGATCCCTCCTTCTAGTCAAGTTGCGCCACAAGCTCCTCTTCTCCCCAATTCTATTCAATACCTCCTCATTAGCTATGTGATCTACCCATCTAATCTTCAGCATTCTTCTGTAGCACCACATTTCGAAAGCTTCTATTCTTTTTTTCGCTCCCTGTATTTTACCCCTGCCACCTTTAGAATTTGAAAGAGAGTATTCCAATCAACATTGTCAAAAGCTTTCTCTAACTCTACAAATGCTAGAAACGTAGGTTTGCCTTTCCTTAATCTTTCTTCTAAGATAAGTCAGGGTCAGTATTGCCTCACGAGTTCCAACATTTCTACGGAATCCAAACTCATCTTCCCCGAGGTCGGCTTCTATCAGTTTTTCCATTCGTCTCTAAAGAATTCGCGTTAGTGTTTTGCAGCTGTGACTTATTAAAGTGATAGTTCGGTAATTTTCACATCTGTCAACACCTGCTTTCTTTGGGATTGGAATAATTATATTCTTCTTGAAGTCTGAGGGTATGTCGCCTGTCTCATTCATCTTGCTCACCAGATGGTAGAGTTTTGTCATGACTGGCTCTCCCAAGGCCGTCAGTAGTTCTAATGGGATGTTGTCTACTCCCGGGGCCTTGTTTCGACTCAGGTCTTTCAGTGCTCTGTCAAACTCTTCACCCAGTATCTTATCTCCCGTTTCATCTTGATCTACATCCTCTTCCATTTCCATAATATTGTCCTCAAGTACTTCGCCCTTGTATAGACCCTCTATATACTCCTTCCACCTTTCTGCCTTCCCTTCTTTGCTTAGAACTGGGTTGCCATCTGAGCTCTTGATATTCATACAAGTGGTTCTCTTCTCTCCAAAGGTCTCTTTAATTTTCCTGTAGGCAGTATCTATCTTACCCCTAGTGAGATAAGCCTCTACATCCTTACAATTGTCCTCTAGCCACGCCTGCTTAGCCATTTTGCACTTCCTGTCGATCTCATTTTTGAGACGTTTGTATTCTTTTTTGCCTGCTTCATTTACTGCATTTTTATATTTTCTCCTTTCATCAATTAAATTCAATATTTCTTCTGTTACCCAAGGATTTCTACTAGCCCTCGTCTTTTTACCTATTTGATCCTCTGCTGCCTTCACTATTTCATCCCTCAAAGCTACCCATTCTTCTTCTACTTTCCCCCATTCCTGTCAATTGTTCCCTTATGCTCTCCCTGAAACTCTCTACAACCTCTGGTTTAGTCAGATTATCCAGGTCCCATCTCCTTAAATTCCCACCTTTTTGCAGTTTCTTCAGTTTCAGTCTACAGTTCATAACCACTAGATTGTGATCAGAGTCCACATCTGCCCCTGGAAAAGTCTTACAATTTAAAACCTGGTTCCTAAATATCTGTCTTACCATTATATAATCTATCTGATACCTTTTAGTATCTCAAGGGTTCTTCCATGTATACAACCTTCTTTCATGATTCTTGAACCAAGTGTTAGCTATGATTAAGTTATGCTCTTTGCAAAATTCTACAAGGCGGCTTCCTCTTTCATTTCTTAGCCCCAATCCATATTCACCTACTATGTTTCCTTCTCTCCCTTTTCCTACTCTCGAATTCCAGTCACCCAAAACTATTAAATTTTAGTCTCCCTTCACTACCTGAATAATTTCTTTTATCTCATCATGCATTTCATCAATTTCTTCGTCATCTGCAGAGCTAGTTGGCATATAAACTTGTACTACTGTAGTAGGCGTGGGCTTCGTATCTATCTTGGGCACATTAATGCGTTCACTATGCTGTTTGTAGTAGCTAACCCGCACTCCTATTTTTTATTCATTATTAAACCTACTCCTGCATTACCACTATTTGATTTTATATCTATAATCATGTATTCACCTAACCAAAAGTCTTGTTCCTCCTGCCACCGAACTTCACTAATTCCCACTATATCAAACTTTAACCTATCCATTTCCCTTTTTAAATTTTCTAACCTACCTGCCCGATTAAGTGATCTGACATTCCACGCTCCGACTCGTAGAACGCCAGTTTTCTTTCTCCTGATAACGACGTCCTCTTGAGTAGTCCCCGCCCGAAGATCCGAATGGGGCACTATTTTACTTCCGGAATATTTTACCCAAGAGGACGCCATCATCATTTAATCATACAGTAAAGCTGCATGCCCTCGGGAAAAATTACGGCTGTAGTTTCCCCTTGCTTTCAGCCGTTCGCAGTACCAGCACAGCAAGGCCGTTTTGGTTAGTGTTACAAGGCCAGATCAGTCAATCATCCAGACTGTTGCCCCTGCAACTACTGAAAAGGCTGCTGCCCCTCTTCAGGAACGACACGTTTGTCTGGCCTCTCAACAGATACCCCTCCGTTGTGGTTGCACCTACGGTACGGCTATCTGTATCGTTGAGGCACGCAATCCTCCCCACCAACGGCAAGGTCCATGGTTCATGGGAAAGTAAAAAGGAGGACAAGTTGTGCGACAGGGGGTCGTCAGGGATCTAAAAAGGGCATGATGATTTCATTAACAGTATAAAGCAGTATGTGAGGGAAAAGGACCATAGAAGGACCATAGAAAATGGCACAGATGGGCCGTATCATATGTGACCAACATGAAAAAGACGAAAACGTTTTGCAAGTGTAAGAGGTGGGTGGAAATCATTTTTTGTGTCACGGGCCTTTCAAGTGTTGTAAGGTAATAAACACGAGAGAATGGAACTCACCTGTTCCTCCCAAGCCATCTAGGTACGTGTGATGGAACGTAATTCCTGTACCAGTGTCAGTACCCCCTTTCCTCTTCCAGTCGCGAATGGTTTGTTGTAAGAACGATTGATGGTAAAAGACCATGAAAATAAAATTAGAAACATTTGAGATCACACATAGGCTTACCAACAGTCGTTCTTCCTCGTCACTGTCCTCTGGAACAGGCAACTAGGATGTTGATGTATGTAGCTTGAAATAGTTTTTCCCATTATTTTTTATTTTTATTTTATTCACCGCATTTATTTAGTGAAATTTTCTAAGATAAGTTAATAGAAGGGTTAAACCCCTAGCTTTATTTTTTCAAAACATATGCTTTTCCTAAGCTCACACACTTTAATGAGACTTGCGGAGTTTGGATGTAGATGCATAACATAAAAATTGTCGAAATTTTAGCAGTGAATCCCGTCGTGATGTAGAGCGCATACCTCATATCGTCTGTCACTGGAGTCGGATCTAACGTTTTTGCACTGAACTAAACGAACCCGACAAACCACCAACATTACGCAGGAAAAATGTGTCAGAAACTTATTTTGCTTTATTGAAACCACTGTTTGTGTAGCTGTCGAAGTTGCGATGAGAAATATCCTTTATTAGTGGTGACTAGTTTCGGACGTTAAGCCTACTATCAAACCATCGCTTTGTATTTCAATTCTTACCATGTTTTGGTAACGAACATTACGTCCGAAACGAGTCATTACTAATAAAGGATACGTCTCACTCCAACTTCAACGGCTTCACAAAGAGAAGTTTTAATAAACGAACCCGTGACGAAATGCTCCCCCCTTCAAGGGACGTCTATTTCCTGTATCAATTCTACGTGCAACGGTCCCACACTGAGCAGCAATACTCAAATATCGGTCGGTCAAGCTAAGTGGGCTACAGGGTTGGACAAAAACATGGAAACACCAAAAACACTTTACATTACATCTGCATGATTACTGAGCAATTCACAATTAAGTGCCTGGTAGAGGATTAATCGAACCATCTTTAAACTACACTTGTGTCCAAAATTAAAGCAACAAACCGAAAATCAGCAACGTTGCGCTTATTTTGCCACAAGACAGTATATTCAGGTGATAGAAAAGAATATAGAACGTAAACAGCTGCAATACGCACAACGGTAGACAAAAATGTTCTTCATTTTCTCCAATTTAACGGATTTACACACACGTTCCGACAAATGGTTAATGCTCTCAGTATGGGGTGCGGTCACCTCTGGCAACAATACGAGCCTAACAGCAATGGGGCATGCTGTAAATGATGTCATCAGTCTCATGTTGGAGGCAATAACTCCTATTCTTCCTGCTGTGCTTCTCGTAAGTCTTGGAGTGTGGTTGGTGGATGCTGACGTGATGCAAGCCGTCTCCATAGTGCATCCCGGATGAGCTCTATGGGATTCAAATTGAGAGAGCGAGCAGGCCACGCCATGCGTGCAATATCTTCGGTTTCCAAGAAAACTGTTGTGGATTGACAAGACAGCCAACCCACTATAAGGAAGCCGAAAGGCACGCGTTTTAGCTCACGCAGGCTGGCGTGAGGTCTGGAACAGGTCAAGGAAATGAGACTACCAAAAAACGTACGTAGCTGCTGGAATACTTAACTTTAATCCATAATTGGTGAACATCACTCTTGACGGTACATGTTTTACAGCATCAATAGTAACTGGTAATGTCGTCTTGCTAGGTCGTAGCAAGTGACGTAGCTGAAGGCTATGCTAACTATCGTCTCGGCAAATGAGAGCGTAATTTGTCAGTGAACCATCGCTACCAAAGTCGACTGTACAACTGGGGCGAGTGCTAGGAAGTCTCTCTAGACCTGCCGTGTGGCGGCGCTCGGTCTGCAATCACTGATAGTGGCGACACGCGGGTCCGACGTATACTAACGGACCGCGGCCGATTTAAAGGCTACCACCTAGCAAGTGTGGTGTCTGGCGGTAACACCACATTCCTCCCCCGCAAATCGGCGTACGGTTGTGTTATAAGGCTTCCGCCCGCCGTGGGGAGGGCCCCATGTTGACGTATGCGACGAGGTGGGGAGCCTAACAACAGGCGAGGCTGTGCCACCCGCACCCTGCCATTCGGTCCGAGGGGAGCTAGGACACGCCTGAAAACCTGCTACAGGGTGCACGCCAACATGCGGTGTATGCGCCCGCAGAGAGACCGGAGGGGCCGAAGGGTCGACCTCCATCGGGCCGGGGCATTCGACGGGCGAAGACGACATATGGTCCGGAGCGGGCAAGAGTTCCATGTCGGAGGACAACTGGTCACGGGAAGCGATCGGCGGCGCGTGACCCAGGGAGGCGCCCGGCGGCTGCAGCGAAGCGTCCACTGCGGGCGTCGCCGGCGGGAGAACAGGCGGCGGCGGCGGCGCGTCGCCATGGGGCAAAATGGAAGGCAGCGTCGGTAACACCTGGGGCTGAGGCGAGCCAGTAGATGGGTCCCCAGGGCGCTGATCGGACGGCACCGTCGCTGAAAGCAGACGGGGAGCGGCAGATCCCGTGCGACGACAGAGGCGCAGCTGATTGAGATGCCGACGCACCTCACCAGAGGCCCCCAAAACCAGATACATAGCGCGGCCGAGGCAGCGAAGAATGCGCCCTGCGAGCCAACGCCGTGAACCTCGATAGTTGCGATAGTAGACAACGGCGCCTGGAGCAAAAGCAGGTGTCTGCCGCTGCACAGGAACCTGATGCGGCGGATGTAGTAAACACATCAAGGATCGATGAGGGCGACCGTGGAGCAACTCAGCCGCCGAGCAACCATCTCGGGGCTGAGAGCGATACGAGGACAAAAAGAGCAATAACGCTTCCTCCCGAGAATGCGACTCTTTTAACTTCAACATCTGTGACTTGAAAGTTCTGACCATTCGTTCAGTGGCACCGTTTGATTGTGGCGAAAACGGCGCGGACGTCAAATGTTGCATACCATTGGCCTTGCAGAATGACTGAAATTCTGCGGACATGAATTGGGGGCCATTGTCGGAGCCGGCCGGTGTGGCCGTGCGGTTAAAGGCGCTTCAGTCTGGAACCGCGTGACCGCTACGGTCGCAGGTTCGAATCCTGCCTCGGGCATGGGTGTGTGTGATGTCCTTAGGTTAGTTAGGTTTAATTAGTTCTAAGTTCTAGGCGACTGATGACCTCAGAAGTTAAGTCGCATAGTGCTCAGAGCCATTTGAGCCATTGTCGGAAACAATAGTCTGTGGAAGGCCTTCAATGCAAAAGATAGCGGATAACGCTTGGATGGTGGCAGATGACGTCGTGGAAGACATCCGGACAACAAAAGGAAAATTACTGAATGAATCTACCACAACCAACCATCGAACATTCCAGAATGGACCAGCAAAATCGATGTGTAAGCGTTGCCAAGGGGAAATGGCTTTTGGCCATGCAAAAAATTTCCGCGGTGGTGCTGATTGTTGTTCGGCACACACCATGCAAGAAGAGCACATATTCGTAATCGCGGCATCGATTCCGAACCAAGTACAGTGCTGATGAGCAAGTTGTTTCGTTCTCACTATACCCCAATGTCCTTGGTGGAGAAGCCGTAAGACAGAGGACTGTAACGAACGTGGGACCACAACCCTGGACTGATCATTATCAGAACGCAACAGCAAAACACCACGTCGTACAAAAAGTCTCTCCTTGTGAGCAAAAAATCGGCGAACCAACGGATCCCCGATCCGTGACTTTGACAAGGGCCATTGCGTAGCAACAAAACGCAGAACGGTAGCAAGGACAGGGTCAGCAGCTGTGGCTGTAGCTACACGACGAAAATCAATCAGAAACGATTCGACCACGTCATCGGTTTCCGCATCAATGAACATGCAAGCAAGGTCGGAGGAATCGAATGCTCTATCCTCAGCAACAGGCAAACGGGACAACGCATCGGCATTTCCGTGCTTAGCAGTGGACCGATACAAGATATCGTAGCGGTACTGCGAGAGTTTAGCAGCTATCGGCCTCTTATTTTTCTCCACAATCATCTTCAGTGGCCTTGTGTCACAATCACTTAACACATCCTTTCCTCCACATTGTGACTTAGCGGATGATGTTTTTTTGCGCTTTCTCTTCATGCGGTATAAATCTTCGATACGGTGGCTCTTGAAACATCAAAGAGGTGGAGCTGTCTTGGTTATGGAAGCATCCACCATAAGTGCACCAACAATTTGCCCACTTTCGAATTCACTTAGTTCTGACACAATACATTAACAAATACATAGAGCACTGTTCGGACCACGATTGACACTTGCAGCGTATGGACGATGCCATTCGTGGTCAAATAAAAAAGCACAATCCGCAGGCTGGCTAGTATCCGCATTTATGTTCAAGCATGCATTTCTCGCAGTGTTTTCATATTTTTCTGCAACCCCAGTACCTTGAGACATTACGAGAACCGGTTGTTACTGCAAGAGCTAGCAGAGGATGTGTTACCTGTCAGTGGTGAGTGCAGTGACTGGTGAGCGTGGGACTCTCCCCGACGTGTCCACGCAGGCATAAATCAAGAGGATGGAGGGGACACAATGGCGAATACAGGATGAACGTTGTGTTTTCAAGGTAAATACGCTACAGACCTTACAAACATTACACACTAAAATTAAATATATATCGCGGCTATGAGACGAGGTCATTGCAACTCTAAGAACGATTCCACGAGAAGTATTACGAAAGTTACTACTATTTTTATATTTTTAATTATGAATAATACGCTGAACAACAGAAATTAATAAAATGAATCGATCACATCATGTGAACTATCAAATAAAATCTGACGATGTCATCAAACACCACGATATGCTACATTTCTAGTCCTGCATGTTCTACAATATTACTTTTATTGCTAACCGGTTTTCGGTACAAGGCCATCTTCAGACATTTACTGAGTATTATCACCAAAGAAGTTAAACGTTAGCAGACAACATTGGAAGACAAGTAACACATCTAGAGTGAAGTAGAAACATATAGTAAGTAACATCTTTGCAATGAAATAGTAAAAACTAAACACTACATAAGTAACAATGGAGTTGACAGGAAAACCTTTAGCAAAAAATAGGAATAGCATGCCTACATAACAGTTTCTATTCATAAACAAAACTAATAAAATAAGATAAAATTATTACTAGACAAGGCTCCATCAAGAGGTATGAAACATGAAGAGTGATACACAACCAATTAAAAAAGAAGAGACAGTTGTCAATGTAAATACAGAATACGTAAGGAACTTAAGCAATATCAATAAGATAAACAGAAATTAATAAATGCGGGAAAATGGAGGTGTCTGAGGGAACCTACAGTTTGAGAGTGTGGTGGTACTGCATTTTAACATTAACATTATAATCAAAGCAGTGGCTGTGTACCAGTTTTCATAAAATAAATGAGCAAAGTAAAATATGAACAGTATTTGATGAGACAACTACAAGGGGAGTTAAACATGGACAGTAATACAAGTACAAGTTAAAAGGAAACCCTTAACTATTGAAACTACAGCCTTTGTGGAATACAGAGACAACAGCAACAAATAAAACAACTTAATGAATACAGGAAAATTGGAATATGTAGGAAGAGAGAGTATGGGAAGTAATGAACAACAAAGATGATTATATGAAGTTTAGGAGAGGGGAAGTGTTGAGTTGTGTCTGGTCATTTAGGATGAGATCTGGACTGTGAGCCAGATGTTTGTTAATTTCCAGTGCTTCCAGCAGGTTGAGTTTATGGCCTTTGTTTGCTAAGTGAAGTACATGGGACACTGGCTGGTAGTTGTGACCCTCACTCAGTACATGCTCAGCAAATGCAGGGTCTGAATTCTGCAACCTCCAGCTGCGTTTATGTTCAGCCAGCCTAGTTGATATGTCTCTGCCTTACTGACCAACGTAAAATTTATCACTATCAGAACAGGTGATTTCGTATACCCCACTCAATGGTACACCGTCTCATATCTATCCCCATGTCCAGAGATGATTTTAAAGCAGAGTTAGATACAATAAAATTTATTGCCACAGCCATTGGCTACAATCCAGTTCTTATTGACCACATCTTGCACAGGAAACAAAAACGGAAAATTATACCCCTCCTCTCTGCCCCACCTGCTTCCCCATCCACTGTCTGCAAGAAATGGTGTACACTACCATTTGTAGGTCTGGTATCACAGACTGTAGCCAAAGCACTGAAATCCTGAAAGTATAGGGTTTCCTACTATGTCAGGAACACTACGGCCCAGTGTGTTTTTAATAGCAAAGACAAGATCCAGTTATTGGCCAACAGTGGGGTATACAAAATCACCTGTTCTGATTGTGATAAATTATACATTGGTCAGTCAGGCAGAGACATATCAACTAGGCTGGCTGAACATGAACGCAGCTGCAGGTTGCAGAATTCAGACTGCATTTGCTGAGCATGTACTGAGCGAGGGTCACAACTACCAGCCAGTGTCCCATGTACTTCACTTAGCAAACAAAGGCCATAAACTCAACCTGCTGGAAGCACTGGAAATTAACAAACATCTGGCTCACAGACCAGATCTCATCCTAAATGACAAGACACAACTCAACACTTCCCCTCTCCTAAACTTCATATAATCATCTTTGTTGTTCATTACTTCCCATACTCTCTCTTCCCCCCCATGAACCATGGACTTTGCCGTTGGTGGGGAGACTTGCGTGCCTCAGCGATACAGATGGCCGTACCGTAGGTGCAACCACAACGGAGGGGTATCTGTTGAGGGGCCAGACAAACATGTGGTTCCTGAAGAGGGGCAGCAGCCTTTTCAGTAGTTGCAGGGGCAACAGTCTGGATGATTGACTGATCTGGCCTTGTGACATTAACCAAAACGGCCTTGCTGTGCTGGTACTGCGAACGGCTGAAAGCAAGGGGAAACTACAGCCGTATTTTTTCCCGAGGACATGCAGCTTTACTGTATTATTAAATGATGATGGCGTCCTCTTGGGTAAAATATTCCGGAGGTAAAATAGTCCCCCATTCGGATCTCCGGGCGGGGACTACTCTGGAGGACGTCGTTATCAGGAGAAAGAAAACTGGCGTTCTACGGATCGGAGCGTGGAATGTCATATCCCTTAATCGGGCAGGTAGGTTAGAAAATTTAAAAAGGGAAATGGATAGGTTAAAGTTAGATATAGTGGGAATTAGTGAAGTTCGGTGGCAGGAGGAACAAGACTTTTGGTCTGGTGATTACAGGGTTATAAATACAAAATCAAATAGGGGTAATGCAGGAGTAGGTTTAATAATGAAAAAAAATAGGAGTGCGGGTTAGCTACTACAAACAGCATAGTGAGCGCATTATTGTGGCCAAGATAGACACAAAGCCCACGCCTACTACAGTAGTACAAGTTTATATGCCAACTAGCTCTGCAGATGATGAAGAAATAGATGAAATGTATGACGAGATAAAAGAAATTATTCAGGTAGTGAAGGGAGACGAAAATTTAATAGTCATGGGTGACTGGAATTCGTCAGTAGGAAAAGGGAGAGAACGAAACATAGTAGGTGAACATGGATTGGGGGGAAGAAATGAAAGAGGAAGCCGCCTTGTAGAATTTTGCACAGAGCATAACTTAATCATAACTAACACTTGGTTCAAGAATCATAAAAAAAGGTTGTATACCTGGAAGAATCCTGGAGATACTAAAAGGTATGAGATACATTATATAATGGTAAGACAGAGATTTAGGAACCAGGTTTTAATTTGTAAGACATTTCCAGGGGCAGATGTGGATTCTGACCACAATCTATTGGTTATGAACTGCAGATTGAAACTGAAGAAACTGAAAAAAGGTGGGAATTTAAGGAGTTGGGACCTGGATAAACTGAAAGAACCAGAGGTTGCAGAGAGTTTCAGGGAGAGCATAAGGGAACAATTGACAGGAATGGGGAAAAGAAATACAGTAGAAGAAGAATGGGTAGCTCTGAGGGATGAAGTAGTGAAGGCAACAGACGATCAAGTAGGTAAAAAGACGAGGGCTAATAGAAATCCTTGGGTAAGAGAAGAAATATTGAATTTAATTGATGAAAGGAGAAAATATAAAAATGCAGTAAATGAAGCAGGCAAAAAGGAATACAAACGTCTCAAAAATGAGATCGACAGGAAGTGCAAAATGGCTAAGCAGGGTTGGCTAGAGGACAAATGTAAGGATGTAGAGGCTTGTCTCACTAGGGGTAAGATAGATACTGCCTACAGGAAAATTAAAGAGACCTTTGGAGAGAAGAGAACCACTTGTATGAATATCAAGAGCTCAGATGGCAACCCAGTTCTAAGCAAAGAAGGGAAGGCAGAAAGGTGGAAGGAGTATATAGAGGGTTTAAACAAGGGCAATGTACTTGAGGACAACATTATGGAAATGGAAGAGGATGTAGATGAAGACTAAATGGGAGATACAATACTGCGTGAAGAGTTTGACAGAGCACTGAAAGACCTGAGTCGAAACAAGGCCCCGGGAGTAGACAACATTCCATTAGAACTACTGATGGCCTTGGGAGAGCCAGTCATGACAAAACTCTACCATCCTGTGAGCAAGATGAATGAGACAGGCGAAATACCCTCAGACTTCAAGAAGAATATAATAATTCCAATCCCAAAGAAAGTAGGTGTTGACAGATGTGAAAATTACCGAACTATCAGTTTAATAAGTCACAGCTGTAAAATACTAACGCGAATTCTTTACAGACGAATGGAAAAACTGGTAGAAGCGGACCTCGGGGAAGATCAGTTTGGATTCCGTAGAAATGTTGGAACACATGAGGCAATACTAACCTTACGACTTATCTTAGAAGAAAGATTAAGAAAAGGCAAACCTACGTTTCTAGCATTTGTAGACTTAGAGAAAGCTTTTGACAATGTTAACTGGAATACTCTCTTTCAAATTCTGAAGGTGGCAGGGGTAAAATACAGGGAGCGAAAGGCTATTTACAATTTGTACAGAAACCAGATGGCAGTTATAAGAGTCGAGGGGCATGAAAGGGAAGCAGTGGTTGGGAAGGGAGTAGACAGGGTTGTAGCCTCTCACCGATGTTATTCAATCTGTATATTGAGCAAGCAGTAAAGGAAACAAAAGAAAAATTCGGAGTAGGTATTAAAATTCATGGAGAAGATGTAAAAAGTTTGAGGTTCGCCGATGACATTGTAATTCTGTCAGAGACGGCAAAGGACTTGGAAGAGCTGTTGAACGAAATGGACAGTGTCTTGAAAGGAGGATATAAGATGAACATCAACAAAAGCAAAACGAGGATAATGGAATGTAGTCAAATTAAATCGGGTGATGCTGAGGGAATTAGATTAGGAAATGAGACACTTAAAGTAGTAAAGGAGTTTTGCTATTTAGGGAGTAAAATAACTGATGATGGTCGAAGTAGAGAGGATATAAAATGTAGACTGGCAATGGCAAAGAAATCGTTTCTGAAGAAGAGAAATTTGTTAACATCGAGAATAGATTTAAGTGTCAGGAAGTCGTTTCTGAAAGTATTTGTACGGAGTGTAGCCATGTATGGAAGTGAAACATGGACGATAACTAGTTTGGACAAGAAGAGAATAGAATCTTTCGAAATGTGGTGCTACAGAAGAATGCTGAAGATAAGGTGGGTAGATCACGTAACTAATGAGGAGGTATTGAATAGGATTGGGGAGAAGAGAAGTTTGTGGCACAACTTGACTAGAAGAAGGGATCGGTTGGTAGGACATGTTTTGAGGCATCAAGGGATCACAAATTTAGCATTGGAGGCCAGCGTGGAGGGTAAAAATCGTTGAGGGAGACCAAGAGATGAATACACTAATCAGATTCAGAAGGATGTAGGTTGCAGTAAGTACTGGGAGACAAAGAAGCTTGCACAGGATAGAGTAGCATGGAGAGCTGCATCAAACCAGTCTCAGGACTGAAGACCACAACAACAACAACTCTATCTTCCTACACATTCCCATTTTCCTGTATTCATTAAGTTGTTTTATTTGTTGCAGTTGTCTCTGTATTCCACATAGGCTGTAGTTTCAATAGTTAAGTGTTTCCTTTTAACTTGTACTTGTATTACTGTCCATGTTTAACTCCCCTTGTAGTTGTTCATCAAATACTGTTCATATTTTACTTTGCTCATTTATGTTATGAAAACTGGTACACAGCCACTGCTTTGATTATAATGTTAATGTTAAAATGCAGTACCACCACACTCTCAAACTGTAGGTTCCCTCAGACACCTCCTTTTTCCTGCATTTATTAATTTCTGTTTATCTTATTGATATTGCTTAAGTTCCTTACGTATTCTGTATTTACATTGACAACTGTCTCTTCTTTTTTAATTGGTTGTGTATCACTCTTCATGTTTCATACCTCTTGATGCAGCCTTGTCTAGTACTAATTTTATCTTATTTTATTAGTTTTGTTTATGAATAGAAACTGTTATGTAGGCATGCTATTCCTATTTTTTGCTAAAGGTTTTCCTGTCAACTCCATTGTTACTTATGTACTGTTTAGTTTTTACTATTTCATTGCAAAGATGTTACTTACTATATGTTTCTACTTCACTCTAGATGTGTTACTTGTCTTCCAATGTTGTCTGCTAACGTTTAACTTCTTTGGTGATAATACTCAGTAAATGTCTGAAGATGGCCTTGTATGCCGAAAACCGGTTAGCAATAAAAGTAATATTGTAGAACTAAAGCAAACTTGTGCTTTTAATTTATTATTATAATGTTGTTCTACCAAGAACCGACGGAAGATTCTGTTAATATGAAAAAGTTACAGTCGATTTTATAAAAGCTTAGTATGTCACAACCTAAATCCGGCGCAAGCTGCATTTCGTATCAAGGCAGTTGAAGTTACCTAGTTCCTCTCCTACTCTTTCTACAAGTAACCAATGTCACTGACAAGCCAAAACATTGTGACCACTGCCCACCGCGAATTTGGATGCTGCCTGGAGGCGCTAGGGCATGTGCCGCGGTAACAAAAGTATGTAATCGGAGCAGACACGGACGGGGGATCACCGTAGCGAAGATATGGGGTGCAAATGCGGAAGTCTATTGAGACAAGCGACTTTGAAAAAGGGCAGATTATTATTAGGAAGTGCCTGTGAACGAGTATCTCGAAAACGACGAAGGTGATAGAATTTCACGTGTTTATCTGCTCTGTAAAGTAAGATGGATGGTGATCTGTGGCATTTCTGCCGAAAGGGCACAGTGCTGGCTCACGCACAAGTGTTTCAGAGCACACCGTTCATTGTACGTTGTGGAACATGGAGCTCGGCAGCAGACTACACCTGTGTGTTCAGATGTTGACCCAACGACATCGTCAGATAACACTGCAGTGGGAACGAGACAATCGAGATTCGACCGGCGATCAATGGAAACGTGTCCGCTTTTCGGGTGAATCACATTTTTGCTACACTAGGTCGATGGTCGCCTTTACAAACGCGGTCATCGATGTGAACGGCTGTTCGAAACGTGAATCGCGCCACGGACACAGGAATGTAGGAGCAGCATTATGGTATGAGTGACGTTCTCCTGGGCTTGTTTCGGACCTGCGATAGTAATCGAAGACACGCTGACACCTGCGAACCACCTGCATCCCTTCATGCTTGTTGTCTTCCCCGACGGCGATGTCATCTTTCAGCAGTGTAACTGTCCGTGTCTCAGAGCCAGAACCGTGCTAAGTGGCTTGTGGAGCATTTTAGTGAACTCATGTTTATGCCTTGACTACTAAATTCGCCTGACGTAAATTCTATGGAACACATCTAGGTCGCTATTGGGGGTCGTCATGTCGTACGCAAATCAGCGATCCGTTATTTACGCGAATTACATGACTTGCTTGTAGATATCTAACGCCACATACCTCCAGAAACCTACCAACAGACTGTCGGATCCTTGGTACGCAGAATCAGTGATGTATTTCGTTGCAAAGTCAGACAGACAAGCTATTAAGCAAATGGTATAATCTTTTGACTCATCATTGCATACTTCAAGTGATTATCTACGCCGGCCGGGGTGGCCGAGCGGTTCTAGGCGCTACAGTCAGGAACCGCGCGACCGCTACGGTCGCAGGTTCGAATCCTGCCTCTGGCATGGATGTGGGTGATGTCCTTAGGTTAGTTAGGTTTAAGTAGTTCTAAGTTCTAGGGGACTGATATCCTCAGAAGTTAAGTCCCATAGTCCTCAGAGCCATTTGAACCATTTGAATTTGATTATCTACGCAAATGGCCATTAACAAAAGGTATTAAATCATTATGGAAGTGCGAATAATAAAAAGTAAAACGCTTTGCATGAAGAAACTTGTGTCCAGAGGGCGAAAAGAGACACTTCCTTCAGACTCACCATATGTATTTTGTAATTTTGATGTAATTATTTTGTACTGTAACGCAAGCTCGGCTAGCAATTTCGCTAATAACTTATGTAATACTATGTTGATTTTCTAATAAGAGGTCGAAAAGTGCTTGTAATGGTTGTAAATGTATTGTGTATTCAGGGTGAAGAAATATTCGCGCACTCAGACTTCACAAAGCGGTTCCTCTCATACTAACAATGCAAAAATGTCTGTCACAAAATTTCGTCCTGCGCCTATTTTGGGGAGTAAATGTACGTTAAATATAGGCAATAAATATTGCCAATCGGGCAAAATTATAATCACATGTACGGTAATTAACTCTCTGCATACATACCACTGCTCGGCAGTTGGTGCAGGAGGTCGAGGGTGCGATTATGGGTTGAGGGTATATGTTATTATCTCCTAATTTAGTCAACATCGTACGATACCTGGCGTCTTAAAAGTCATACAGCGATTATAGTGGGACATCTACAAAACATTTGCAGTTACGTATTATGATCACAGATATGGAAATACAATCGTTTTCACTGGTCAGCTTTTAAAGAAGCCCTTTGTACGTTGTGGACGCGATTGTTTCGCACCACTTCATCTACTAGATTCCAGACCTGTTTTCTGTGTACGCTTACCTTGTGGTCCCACCGAAATTATTTGCAAAGCACGTTGCTAGTCCTGCATAAAGTCCTAATGTAATGGACGTGCATGTGGCGAGAAAAATAATTTCTATTAACCGATGGGACCATTTGCGGAGGGTACACACAAAACAAGTTTGGAATCTAGTAGATGTAGTGGTGCGAAATAATTCTCTTTCATGACGTGCAAAAGGCCTCTTTCCAAGCTCACCAATGAAAACGATTGTACTTTCATTTCTGTGTCCATATTACGTAACTGCAAATGTTTTGTACACGATTCAGACGCCAGATACCGTACCACGCATATCACACGTGGCAAGTAAAAATAAATAAAACTCTAGCTAGAATCGAATCCTTGACCGCCTGCAGACTAACCCCCAGCGCTATCCAATGCACCATCTGCACTGCACTACGACACCCTCCGGGCAAAGTTAGTTTACGTTCTTGCGATTACAGTGTTGCCAGATTGCCAATCTTTTAACGTCCATTTACTGCCTGAAATATGCGCAGGACGAAATTTTGTGAGACATTTTTGTATTGCTAGTATGTGAGCAATCGCAGGGGGTAGTACGAGTGCGTGAATTTTTCTTCACCTTGCATACGAAAATAGCCCTAGCTTCGAATGGTGATCATACTTTCAAAAACATGGTTCAAATGGCTCTGAGTACTATGGGACTTAACATCTGAGGTCATCAGT
Organism: Schistocerca nitens; assembly: GCF_023898315.1. NCBI lineage: Eukaryota > Metazoa > Arthropoda > Insecta > Orthoptera > Acrididae > Schistocerca > Schistocerca nitens. The sequence goes on along the minus strand of NC_064614.1, from coordinate 707,414,472 downwards.
CCCCTAGAACTTTGAACTACTTAAACCTAACTAACCTAAGGACATCACACACATCCATGTCCGAGGCAGGATACGAACCTGCGACTGTAGCGGTCGAGCGGTTCCTGACTGAAGCGCCTAGAACCGCTCGGCCACAACTTTACTTTCAGTATGGATTGTGTAGTGTGTGACGTCACAGACAGTATTTAAGGGTGAGCAGGCGCAGCAACAAAAATGCTGTCTATGTCGGAAGCTTGTCAACGCTCTAGTTTTCTTGTTTTTCGAGTGGTACGGCATAGGCCGACGTGCTTCGCGGCATTCGAGAGTGTCTGGGCAGCGTAGCACCCACACTAGTTAACAGTTTAATTTTTCGTTGTTTTGGGCGCTCTCAGAATCATACTTTAATTTTCCAAGGGACTTAGAATGTTTTAAGATGATTTTCAATCATTGAGGTTGAGCGCCCATACGATTTTAACGTTATTTATGGGACTTGACGCCGCTGAGAACTTTATTTTGCTGCAGTTAATATTGAGACTCAGGTGTCATTGACTTGTGTGCTTCTTTTTGCAGTGATTAAAGAAGACAATGAACTTCAGTTTAACGTCACGAATAGCAGTGAGTATCTGAGCTGTCGGACTTTAGTTTGCCTATGAATTTCGTGATTAATGGCCTGTTAAAAGCACTATGCGTGGACTAGTTTTTCTACTCCGCATCCATTATTACTTATCTTTAATTTCATTTGAATCCACAATTATTTTATAAGGTCACCATTTGCAAGCGTGTGAATTATTTGCAATAAACATTTATTGTATTTAAGCGATAATCATTTTCTTTCGGTAGCATTATAAATTACACAGGATTTAACTGCGCAGTTTATTTATTTATAATTTATTTAGCTAATCTGCCTACTACATTATAATAATGTTCTTTATTAAATGCATCGTCTTTAAGATGATGATGTAAAATTGCCCCCTATGACTCACATTAAAGCGATCCAAGGTAAGGTGGTGCGTTTCCCACATCAAGAGCGGACTATAGAACCGTTGGTGCAGTTGTAATCCCCTGCCTCTGTGGACTGCAGTTCCGGACTCTTGCAGTGAATTTCAGTATGGCGCTCGGCTTTTCTACTACCTACTAGTTTTATGACGTCTCTCTTTCTCTCTCTGTCCTAGCGTTTAAACAGTCTGATGGAGTCGATTCTTTTCATGATTTGGCAAATTTGTTGTATTTCATTTTTGGCCTGATGGCCTAACTATCGCTACACTCGTCGGTTAATCTAACGGAGAGAAGTCGTGTACGCCTTCGTTCTGGTAATCACGTCAGTGTATCTTCGTGTTTTAACTTTGCCTATCGTAGTTTCGGAGGTGGAGTCCTCTAACTTTAAACGAACCTGGAAAACCTCCTGAAAATTCTCAGGCTGACCAGTTGTCATAATCCAACTTAAATTAGTTGGTACACTCTTGAGCTAGCGTGCTGGACTTCAGTACACGAAAAGGAGCCTGACGTTATCGGCTTTCACTGTGTTGCCACTTCTGCTGAGTAAACTATTGTGCCTTCAGTTCTCTAGTAGTGAATGTCTCCTGACGCAAAATTTTTGTCAGTTTCGAGAAAAAATGTAAAACCTGTCCTGATTAAAATTAAGAACCGTTTTGGATTTCCTTAGAGGAAATTGCAGAGATCTGTACAATACGAAAATTTCATAACTGTTATATGATTTTATAGAATAAAGAGATTTCATAAAGTTCGTACTTTCTATGATTTCTACAAAAACAAAATTGGAAAAAAAGAGAAAAACCTTCTCCAAACTTCATACATAAGAAACGAAATCGGATACGAAACGTTGGAGAGATCTGTTGTCTAGCGAGGTATTTCAGTAACCAAAATATATATATTCAGTAGTTTTCGAGATACATCGTGATAAGTCTGAAACTGTTTCCCACACGGGAAAATTTCTTCTCTTTCAAGAAAAGTAACAGAACACCGAGTGCAGTCAAAAACTTAACACAACTAAAAAATAATTGACGTGGTTAGAGAAACTATAGAGATTTACAGCGTACGTGAATTTCAGAATTATTACGTGATTTTTGTAAGAAAGAGGGAGTTTAAGCGATGTTCTGTGACCTCAAAGAGCGAAGCACTATGGTGGATGTCTGCAGGCAGTGCTTAATGAGTCGTAACTTCAGACCATAATGCCCAGATGCCAAGTACACTACTGGCCATTAAAATTGCTACACCAAGAAGAAATGCAGATGATAAACGGGTATTCATTGCACAAATATATTATACTAGAACTGACATGTGATTACATTTTCACGCAGTTTGGGTGCATAGATCCTGAGAAATCAGTACCCAGAACAACCACCTCTGGCCGTAATAACGGCCTTGATATGCCTGGGCATTGAGTCAAACAGAGCTTGGATGGCGTGTACAGGTACAGCTGCCCATGCAGCTTCAACAGGATACCGCAGTTCCTCAAGAGTAGTGACTGGAGTATTGTGCGAGCCAGTTGCTCGGCCACCATTGACCAGACGTTTTCAATTGGTGAGACATCTGGAGAATGTGCTGGCGAGGGCAGCAGTCGAACATTTTCTGTATCCGGAAAGGCCCGTACAGGACCTGCAACATGCGGTCGTGCATAATCCTGCTGAAATGTAGGGTTTCGCAGGGATCGAATGAAGGGTAGAGCCACGGGTCGTAACACATCTGAAATGTAACGTGCACTGTTCAAAGTTCCGTCAATGCGAACAGGAGGTGACCGAGACGTGTAACCAATTGCGACCCATACCATTACGGCGGGTGATATGCCAGTATGGCGATGACGAATACAAGCTTCCAATGTGCGTTCACCGCGATGTGGCCAAACACGGATGCGCGTATAATGATGCTGTAAACAGAACCTGGATTCATCCGAAAAAATGACGTTTTGCCATTCGTGCACCCAGGTTCGTCGTTGAGTACACCATCGCAGGCGCTCCTGTCTGTGATGCAGCGTCAAGGGTAACCGCAGCCATGGTCTCCGAGCTGATAGTCCATGCTGCTTCAAACGTCGTCGAACTGTTCATGCAGATGGTTGTTGTCTTGCGGACGTCCCCATCTGTTGACTCAGGGATCCAGACGTGGCTGCATGATCCGTTACAGCCATACGGGTAAGATGCCTGTCATCTCGACTGCTAGTGATACGAGGGCTTTGGCATCCAGCACGGCGTTCCGTATTACCCTCCTGAACACACCGATTCCGTATTCTGCTGACAGTCATTGGATCTCGACCAACGCGAGCAGCAATGTCGCGATACGATAAACCGCAATCGCGATAGGCTACAATCCGATCTTTATTAAAGTCGGAAACGTGATGGTACGCATTTCTCCTCCTTACACGAGGCATCACAACAACGTTTCACCAGGCAACGCCGGTCAACTGCTGTTTGTGTATGAGAAATCGGTTGGAAATTTTCCTCGTGTCAGCTCGTTGTAGGTGTCGCCACCGGCACCAACCTTGTTTGAATGTTCTGAATAGCTAATCATTTACATATCTCAGCATCTTCTTCCTGTCGGTTAAATTTCGCGTCTGTAACACGTCATCTTCGTGGTGTAGCAATTTTAATTGCCAGTAGTGTAGTTTAAAATCATAGTATAGTCTGAAGTGCGAATTCGATCGGAGTTCGACTCACCTAACTGTCTCCGAAACTAACACGCAGCCTGTGCAATTAGACTTCATAAGGTCGCTCCACTCTGAATACAAGTTATCTGCAAAAGGCGGCTGTGGAGCGGACGCAAGAAGCAGGCGGCGGCACGCACGCCGTTACCGCCACCCAGCGGCGACCAGTTCCGCCAATTTGACGGCACTCAGCAGCCGCGACGTGCCCGCGCATGCGCACGGCCGGTAAGGTGCGACCCGTTCCGCGACGCACGCACCGACAATGGCCGAGCACTCGCCGCCCGACACTCAAAAACAATGTCGACAACTATAGCATCCAGCCGCGGGCGCTACAACACCTGTAAACGGGCGCCGAGCGGCCTTCTGTACCAACCTGTCTTCTCTGCCGCCACATCGGGACCTACATCGAGATTTTATGTCTGATGGACTGCAGCGATCGCTTTCTGAATAGTGTAGCAAATTTATTCACAATATTCAGAATTTACTGACCGATTTTCCGTTACTAATCAGGCACTGCATCATTACAGCCGAATCGCTGTAACAAATATGTGTGAAAAGGCAGCGCAGAGAATCGCGGTTTGGTGGCGTGGCGGGGGTTGGTAGCGGGTTCGGAGGGGAGGAAGGAGGGGGATCCCGTTGCTCACCTCCTATTTCAGCTAGGAACATCCGATAAAATGCGTTTGGTTTAGCCCGCACCAACGGCCATTTGTGTGGCTATTCGAAAATGGCGTCCAGGTAGATCATTCGAATAGATTAATTCCTTTTGCAAAATCTTGTAATCGGGCGGAAATTAATGTTCAGCAAATAGCACCATCTGTATGTGCACCCATAGGATTTATGAGCAAAAGCAGTCACCCTTGTTCGAATTTTACGTGCAAAAACAGTCATCCTAAAATAAGTCCGGAATGGAGTCAGACTGATGGTTCAAATTTGGTCCACCGGTGTATCGGACCTCGGTCTAACAAGAAACACAGTAAATGCTAGGTCGCAAAAGGCCAATCACACTTTTGGCATTCGAAGTTTTAACCGTCTGAAAAACAAGTACTTCTTTTGGATTTTACGTTTCTTTACGTGCGCCGCTTCTACGTTCCAAACTTGTGTGAGTCGGTTCACATTGAGTAAGAAGGTAGGCAAATGCAGTATTAATGGCCGTCCTTTTTTTTTTTTTTTTGTGGAAGCTTTGCACTGTATAGTGGTCGAAAGTTCCACCTAACAAACACGTAAAATCTGAAATCTGGTTTTAGGCGAATCGCACATGCTGAGATGGTTTAAAGTGATACAGATGATAATAAGAATATACTCTTAAGCTAATCGTAAGAACCGTTTGCAAAATCTCATTCAACCCTTACCTGCGATAAAACGCGCGTTTGCTCATGAAACGGTGTTTCGTAGAAATGCATTGCATTTTAAGCGATTCACTTGGACATGATTTAAAAACGTTGTTATTACAGTTGATTATCGTTTCGTTGTTCATACGTTCAAAGATTTTATTCACCAGTGGCTTAAAACTGTCGAAAAATCTTTGGACGCGCAAATCAATGCATGTACCAAAGCAGAATTATGCCCACACCTGTACGAAATGCTATACTGTTTAATTGCGCATTTAAATCTCTACCGATGACCATGCAGAAAAATAAACTAACCCGAAAACTGATATAAATATAATTGCCAGAAAAAGGTCACCTTACATCTAACTAATAGATCATGTTTTACAGGGTTTTCTTCAAAAACTACACTCCTGGAAATTGAAATAAGAACACCGTGAATTCATTGTCCCAGGAAGGGGAAACTTTATTGACACATTCCTGGGGTCAGATACATCACATGATCACACTGACAGAACCACAGGCACATAGACACAGGCAACAGAACATGCACAATGTCGGCACTAGTACAGTGTATATCCACCTTTCGCAGCAATGCAGGCTGCTATTCTCCCATGGAGACGATCGTAGAGATGCTGGATGTAGTCCTGTGGAACGGCTTGCCATGCCATTTCCACCTGGCGACTCAGTTGGACCAGCGTTGGTGCTGGACGTGCAGACCGCGTGAGACGACGCTTCATCCAGTCCCAAACATGCTCAATGGGGGACAGATCCGGAGATCTTGCTGGCCAGGGTAGTTGACTTACACCTTCTAGAGCACGTTGGGTGGCACGGGATACATGCGGACGTGCATTGTCCTGTTGGAACAGCAAGTTCCCTTGCCGGTCTAGGAATGGTAGAACGATGGGTTCGATGACGGTTTGGATGTACCGTGCACTATTCAGTGTCCCCTCGACGATCACCAGTGGTGTACGGCCAGTGTAGGAGATCGCTCCCCACACCATGATGCCGGGTGTTGGCCCTGTGTGTCTCGGTCGTATGCAGTCCTGATTGTGGCGCTCACCTGCACGGCGCCAAACACGCATACGACCATCATTGGCACCAAGGCAGAAGCGACTCTCATCGCTGAAGACGACACGTCTCCATTCGTCCCTCCATTCACGCCTGTCGCGACACCACTGGAGGCGGGCTGCACGACGTTGGGGCGTGAGCGGAAGACGGCCTAACGGTGTGCGGGACCGTAGCCCAGCTTCATGGAGACGGTTGCGAATGGTCCTCGCCGATACCCCAGGAGCAACAGTGTTCCTAATTTGCTGGGAAGTGGCGGTGCGGTCCCCTACGGCACTGCGTAGGATCCTACGGTCTTGGCGTGCATCCGTGCGTCGCTGCGGTCTGGTCCCAGGTCGACGGGCACGTGCACCTTCCGCCGACCACTGGCGACAACATCGATGTACTGTGGAGACCTCACGCCCCACGTGTTGAGCAATTCGGCGGTACGTCCACCCGGCCTCCCGCATGCCCACTATACGCCCTCGCTCAAAGTCCGTCAACTGCACATACGGTTCACGTCCACGCTGTCGCGGAATGCTACCAGTGTTAAAGACTGCGATGGAGCTCCGTATGCCACGGCAAACTGGCTGACACTGACGGCGGCGGTGCACAAATGCTGCGCAGCTAGCGCCATTCGACGGCCAACACCGCGGTTCCTGGTGTGTCCGCTGTGCCGTGCGTGTGATCATTGCTTGTACAGCCCTCTCGCAGTGTCCGGAGCAAGTATGGTGGGTCTGACACACCGGTGTCAATGTGTTCTTTTTTCCATTTCCAGGAGTGTACTTCGCTAACTTGTAGCAAATTTGTTTTCGGACAGAATAAGCTTGAGTTATTCAGTTTTCGTACAGGATTGGAAATTTCATAGTTTCTTGTCGTGCTTACATAGTTTCACAATTCTTCTTCTTATGTTAGCCAATCTTACTCATATGTAATTCGGATTGGTTGTTGTAACATTTTGCGCTAAAATTATTCAAGTGAGTGTCTCTAGCAGCGGTTTCTTAATTTACAATTTTTATTACTACATACTTTAAATGAACGATGACAAGAATTTTAAGATAAGGCGTAATAACAAGATGTATGGATTTCGACAGTTGATTAGTTGTTGCGTGAATTGTTCAGTAAGTAAGCGATGTAGTAAGCTTTTAAGTAAATTTATCTATGTATTATGGTCGTATCGTAAGTTCGTCTACGTAAAATAAGACAATTTATATGCATTACTTCATACATTTCACACAGTAACATTTCGTTCGGTGTCATATTTATTTTTACTGTTATTTTGTTCACTGTATTAAGTATTTATGGTTATTTTTCTTATGTTTGGGTGAACACTCTCATACGTAGCGTATGTAAATGTTCAAATGTTCAGATGTGTGTGAAATCTTATGGGACTTAACTGCTAAGGTCATCAGTCCCTAAGCTTACACACTACTTAACCTAAATTATCCTAAGGACAAACACACACACCCATGCCCGAGGGAGGACTCGAACCTCTGCCGGGACCCGTATGTAAATAAACTGTGTGTAATTATAAAACAAAAATTAAAAAAAGAGAAATGAAAATGAAACAAAATTGAAAATAATTAAAAATATAAAACAAAACAACAAAATAAAAAAATAGAAAACATGAAAAAATAAAAAACCTTGACCTGGTGGTCAGGATTGTTTTCTCTGAGGACGCAGTGGATTATACTGGACAGGTTCAATCATAACAGAGAGGTAAACGTAGAGGAGCCAGGCTAACTATACACAGCTCAAGACACATGGTTCGAAAGCCAACAAAAAGCCTATAACGGATCAGTCGCCGCTCGAGTGAACAAAACTCTACATCGGTTGCCAAGATGTGGTGATCTAATGTCAAAATTATGGTAGAGCAAAAGCAGGGAACCAGAAGGAAAAATGCTCCTATGATAGTGCGAAAAAGGCGATTATGTCCTGGGCAGAGTTAAGGACATAAAAGAACAAAAAGAGAACTACCTGTTGAGTTATCTAGTGGCTTCAAAGACATTTAAATCAAAATGTCTTGACGTATTCGCGCCTTTTTACGAGTTAACCCCACTGAGCTCTCTTGGCTGCAAGGTGTTGGCACGCGTGCATCTTGCAATTTATAGGCTAAAGTGTCCGATCCTGTGCCCAGACTCCATAAGATTAGACAGCCGTAGTAAACAATGTATAGTATCACATGGCTGAAGAGCCTAGCGTAATAACTAAAAAGGTTTTTCTGGAGGGGATAAAATTTCTAGGGTTGGAATTGTTCCTAGGGGGAACAAATAATTTGAGGACGTGTACATCCTAAACTTGAATGACAAGCTGTGTCATAGTGGACGACATGACAAATTCCATGTTGGATGACATGGTGGTATGTCATGTTATACGAGATGACATCACGTATCATCTTTCTTTACTTGACACGATGTGTTATAGTGCATGATATGGCTGCTAATACGAAAAAGCAAAAAAAAACGCGAATATGTCTAGACGTTTTCATTAAAATATCTTTGAAGCTGCCAGGTAAGTCGAAAAAGCTGGTTCTCTTCTTTTACATCCCTGAGTCTGCCCTGGTCATAGTCACCTTTTTTGTGCTATAATAGGAGCATTTTTCATTCTGGTCAAATTGTTTGTGAAAACTGCAACCCTAGGAAGAGTATATGAAATGAAAGTATTATTTTGTTAAGTTTATGAAATCACACAACTTACATAACAGTGCATGACATCTGAGTTTTGGTGTTCCAATCAAAGCATGTTACCCCTGCGGCATGAGGTCAAACTAGGAGTCACTGCCTTCTTATAATTATATTGCCATCTGGCTACACCAGCACAACCAGTTCAAACTTACAGGATTGCTCTTCACCAAATTGCTAAGTAATTTAAAGCACAAATTTCATTGTCATAAACAATAACAATCAAGTATAGTGTCCAAAAAATCTTTGTACCACAGGTTAATAAACTAGTTTCTCAATAATCAAAATAAAGACACTCACTCACACACACACACACACACACACACACACACACACACACACACATACACATAGATTATATGCAGTCCGTGTGAGAGTTCACACAACGCGGGGAGCTGTATTAGTATCCTTTGGGATACTTGATATGTGAGTTCGTTACGTGAGGCTAGTTGCTGTCCGGTCAATCACGAGGTCATCGGAGACGCGGCCCAAGTTCGGATTGTGGAAAGGAAAGGAAGGACGTCGACCACATTATTTTCAAACAAATCGTACCAGCATTTCCCTGAAAGCTGGTTTAGCTAAAACGCGGAAAATTAAATTTGGATAGACGGATGGAGACCTCAGAAACCGCCCTCTCGAATGCGAGTTCATTGTGTGCTAACTTCTTCCCCACCTTCCTCGGAACGGCCTTACCGCTGTCACCATCTGGTGGGATCGTCAACAACTGCATTTTCCCATCAAAAATCTTAGCTGGAGAATAATTTGCCGTCCAACCGTATCTCAAACACATTCAAAGGGCGATACGTCAAGCCAGGGAGCCAGCAGTACCTGTTGTTATTGATGGAAGGACTGCACACTCTGTGCCACGAATTACCTCGTACTTTGTGCTGGAATTACACTGCGCCACACAACTGAGGGATTACTTTTTCGAAACACCGTAATTTCTCCCATTGCGACGCATAAGTTTTGAAATCTGGCTCAAAGGTCTCTACAACGTTCCTCTGTAACGGTGCAAAAGCATGGCGCCCTGCGACAACACCCTCGGGCTCGACGAGGCCTCAGACAGCAAGGTGATGACGCGTGCCAAACGAAGGCCAGAGCTCAGGTGTTCATGAGACGTGTAAAATGAAATGACGTACTTATGAGTGGCCGAGGAAAACATTGCAGGCACACCACCGCTCAGAATTGACAAGAAAAGGCCTCAGGGGATTATATAAAGGGCGTCGATAAAACCACTTCTTTCCTTCGCCTCTACTGTTCAGTCTGTACATCGAAGAGGCAATGATGGAAATAAAAGAAAGGTTCAGGAGTGGGATTAAAATTCAAGGTGAAAGAATATCAATGAAACGATTTACTGATGACATTGCTGTCCTGAGTGAAAGTGAAGCAGTATTACATGATATGCTGAATGGAATGAAAAGTCTAATGAGTACTTAATATGGACTGAGAGTAAATCGAAGAAAGGCGAAAGTAATGAGAAGTAGCATAAATGAGAACAGGGAGAAACTTTACATTAGGATTGATGGTCACGAAGAAGATGAAATTAAGGAATTCTACTATTTGGCAGCAAAGTAACCAATGATGGAGGGATACCTCAATTTGAGGAAGAAAGTTCTGAGAATACACGTTTGGAGAACATCTTGTATGGTAGTGGAGCATGGACTGTGGAAAAACCGGAACAGAAGAGAATCGAAGCATTTGAGATGTGGTGCTACAGACGAATGTTGAAAATTAGGTGGGCTGATAAGGTAGGAAAGGAATATGTGGAAAACGCTGATAAGGAGAAGGGTCAAGGTAATAGGACATCTATTAAGGGATCAGGGAATATCTTCCATGACACTAGAGCGAGCTGTAGAGAGCAAAAACGGCAGAGGAAGACAGAGATTTTAATGTATCCAGGACGTAATTTGCAAATGCTTCTCTGAGACGAAGAGGCTGGCACCGGAGAGGAATTCGTGCTGGGCCGCATCAAACGAGACTGATGAATAATAATAAAAAAAAATTGTCATCACAAACGTAGTCTTTTAGTGTCCCCTGTGGTACATCGGTACGATTCCAAGCAGAACAACCAACACACCTGTATCACAATTCTTTGTACTACTTCTCCACAGATGCAGCTCTGCTCACCGTGTGAGCCTGGTGCTCTGCTTTGAACCATACTGCATGTACTGGAAACGACACTCGAAGAAAAGAAAACGTATTGTTATAGAATTGGCAACAAGGTATTTGCAACGTGGAGGCAGTGATTCCAGTGCGCCAGTAAACTGGTTATCATATTCATCATCATCATCGTCATCATTACAAATGCTGGAAACATATGATACCTACGAAGATACTGATGTTCCTTTCTTACTTCTGGCTTTCCTCCCTTTCCTTCTTTTCTGGCTGCTCATTAAGGCTCCTGTGTACAGCTTTCCCATTAGTATTCTTCAACACAGTCTGTTGTTTTTTTTTTTTTCATTCCGTACTTTATCCTTCACGTCAACTTCTGTTAGACGGTAGTGGCACCTGTTGTCTGTCAGCGAACTGTTACCCCAGTCTGCTACTACATACGTATACAGTTAAAGAGTCGGTATGATAAACTGTTACGTTTAGGAAGCAAGTCCGTGCAAAGAAACAGTGAATCACAGATTGTAACAATACATTCAGCTAACAGTAAATCAGTAACAACTGTAAGTTTACTTTCTTACTTGCTGTCCGCTGAAAATAAAAAACTGGCCTGTTTTGCGTGCTTCACACTCACGGATTCAACAGCTCTGATTGCGCCGGTTCGTTACTTACAGGAATCAAAAGAGGACAACAGGAATAGGAGGTCGTGTTTACAGCACTTTCAAATACTGTTTCGCGCAGTTTTCCATTGCTTACAGTCATCCAGGTCTCCCTTACAGCCAACGTGCTGAGTTACTTACTTTACTTTGAACGGCTCCCTCTGTTCCATGATGTCTTCACACGTTTCCTACCATCCTGTCGCTTCTTCCAGTCAATGTTTTCCACTTATTTCTTTCTGAAACGCAGCCAGCCAAAGGTGGTTACTAGGGGAGGGAAGAACTCGACCAGGAAAACTGAACATCATTCACTATGACAAAGTAATTTATTAGACTATTCTCTGGTGAGGCAGGGTCCGGGATTTTCTCTGCCTCGTGATGACTGGGTGTTAGTGATGCCCTTAGGTTAGTTAGGTTTAAGTAGTTCTAAGTTCTAGGGGACTGATGACCATAGATGTTAAGTCCCATAGTGCTCAGAGCCATTTTTGAGGCATTAACATAAAAAACAGAAGTTCAATAATACGACAGTAGATACAAAATGATGAAGCTATAGCCCGTGAGGCTGATGATCAGTAGCCTCCGGGGACAGGACTCAAACCCGTATGTCGCTCCATAGTCTCGGCGCGACATAGAACGCGCTGACAAGGTACCGACAACATCGGATACTCCTAAAACATACACATAGGTATCTTAAAGAACAGATCTCAAAGAATTATATTTTAAAAAGACCTGGCGAGTTAATAATCATCTTAAGCACAAGCTAAATGCCGTTAGAAGTAATAGGACCCAAACAGTTTACGCACATGAAACTTTTCTTTAGGAATAATGAGATTTAAGCACAAGTTAATTATTCGGAAACAATTAGATTTAAACAACTAAAGCACAAGATAAACAACAAACAGTACGATTTAAAAAATTTAAACCCCAGGTTTTACAGACTCTGAAGTCTGCAAAATCTTCCCTTAGGAATACTGTACGACAATAGGATCTAAAAGAGATAAAAACCTCAGCAAAATTTATGCTTGGTCGCAACCGATCACCACAACAGTCCAGTTGAAATGCAGTTAAAAATTTTAATGTAACAATTTTTACTTTGAGAGGCACCCACATGCCTTGCTCATACTGTGGCATCAAGCAGTCAGGCCTGCAAGATGAGTGGTCTGCCAAGCGAGTGGATTCATTCTGATTTATCGAGTAACATGAACTCTAGTACTCACACTTAAGTTACAAGTTATCCTCCTATATGATTAATACGCAACGGAAACACGCATCTGACTATCAGTAATTTATAGAACTCTGACTGTACACTACGCACTGGTAATACCACATTTTCTTTTTGTCTTTTATTTAACGGATTTTGTCAACACGTGGCCACCGCACTGAATATGAATGGCGCACACATTATAAATTCGGGACATTATGACAACATACAATTCGAAGGAAAAGTCCACCAATCTTTTTCTTTTCACTATCTTATTTATTCCGATAAATTCTCTAACCTAAACACACAAATTCTATAATCTACAACAATAACACATGAGAAATTCCGCCCAGTGGGCATGGCTTTACATTGGTGAATCTCTATATTATGGTCTCGTAATTATTTAACGCTACAGTGCACTTTCTGGATAGGATGGTGGATCTTTTATTATTTCTCACACTTCGACTCTCACAATCATCATCACGAAACTATTCTCCAGACCGAGCAGTACAGAAGGAACAAGCATAACCCACTAATCTTTTGAAACTACCTTGCTACTCTCCCATGCAAACCACACATACCCAAATTACATGACATACATCACACTAATTATATGAAATACAAAACACTAAATAGTCACAACACTATCACTTTCAGCTTTCCCACTTCAATTAATATTTATCCCAGTTTCACACGACACTGCCTCACTTCGTAATTCTACTTTCCTACTATGAACTCTGGAGATATATGCACGTCTTCCTGTGCAATGCCAAGTGGCGTTGCTGGATAGACGGCCGACTCACCTTGCTTCTCTCTCAGAGTTTGAATCTAGCGTCACACGGAATCATATCACGCAAAGTAATATTAAGAACGTATTCATCACACACGCGAGTCCTCAACTGATACCATGGACGAGTACTTCTCTTTATCTTTTGTCTCATACACAGTTTGAGACTCACACAGTACTCACCACGTGGAAGTACTCGTCTCTAATTTCAAGTCCTGCACACGCCATTTCTTAAATATTTCAACTTATGGTACACACGCTATTTCTTAAATATTTCAATTTATTGTACACACGCTAGTAATTCAGCTTAACTTAAGCACACGGAAGTATTTCAACTTATTGCTACACGTGGTTTCATTGTGACCGTTGGTCACTTCCGAAGATTACTACAGTCCCATTAATATTACCTGCCTGACATTTAATTCTCCCCACAAAAGTTCCTGAAATAGAGAAATTATTATTTCAAACTACTCTTAAATATTCCACATGTATACCATGTCTCCACTCTTTCGTCATTACGGAGCACAACTAAAACAGGTCTTAACAGCACAAGATCCAGCGGCAGAGTCCTGAAACATGGCCGTTCTACCGGTCCTCTCACACCTCTGTCGAAGTGGGGGAGCACCTTGCTACCGTATTGATCAGCCACATTTCAGGCGCTGAAAGCTCAGGTAAATTTCATCTCTTTGGTCCCACCAAAGGTGGCCAAAGGATCGTCTCAAAGATGATGATATATTCACATTCACTATCTGCGGTTAGCAGACGACCATACATTCATTCATTTCACAGATCTCACCAAACTGGATGTAGGGATTTACTTTGTGGGAGTGCACATGTGATCAATTAAATAAATAAATTGTCATTCTTTCCCACACTGGTATCCGGCTTCGCTGTATTAATTGAAATTGAGTTATTTTACAAAAAAATGTGTTGTTCTGACAAAAATAATGAAGTATGTTGTACCTATTTTCAATGTCGGGCGGTACTGTACCCTTTCAACTTATTAACAAAACCAATCATCACGTAGCAGACCAATCTCACCACCGTCCCATTTGCAATCAATGACACAGGTAAATAACCTCCAAAGTACGTAATTGAGTAGAGGACAATAAAAGAAATATGTGATTAAACCACGGAGCAGAATATAGACTCCGATGGAGAGAAGGGATGGGGAGTGGGAAGGCCGGTGCATAAGCCAGAAAGCCAATAGCCTTTGGCCGTGCGCCAGACCCACGACGAGAAACGAGGCACAGTGATTTCCATGTGACAGTACACTAGCACCCACTATCGCAAACTTGTCAGTTTGAAACGCGCTCGCTTGATATAGCCTTTCAGGGGGAGATCTGCTAGCGGTAGTGGACGTGCGCGGCAGGTACTGTGCCTCCTCTTCCGCAAGCCGCCGCCTACACGACCCCCGGTAGATGCGAGTCCAGGCAGAGGCAGTTGAACTGATGCCTTCCTGGATCCAACTGGCCACGTATCCGACGAGTCTGCTCGCCTCCTGTCGACGGCGAACCCCGGACCTCAGAGCAGCAGGACGAGACGGAACTAGAGATGGGTAGTTCGCGAACGAACGGGTGCAAAGGACCGGTTCACCAAGATGAACGAAAGGATCGAGGAACTAATTCCAAGGAACGATCGGTTCATAGTTCACTTCGGTCGCGGCGGTCTACTAATAGTTCCCGGGAACGATGAACGATCGGTTCATAGTTCACTTCGGTCGCGGCGGTCTACTTAAAGTTCCCGGGAACGAGGAACGATCGGTTCATAGTTCACTAGTTCACTTCGGTCGCGGCGGTCACTTCGGTAGTTCTCGTTCCAGCCTCGGTCGCGTGCTCGTCTCAGTCTCGGTCTCCCTCGGCCGCACTCGTCGTTCTTCGCATGGCCACCTGTCTCAATTCCACTGCCGACTGCTCCTAGTTAGTTCGGTATCCAGTTGTTCGTTTCGTTCACTGCGCTCGCCTACTTTACATGTGTTCCAAACTGTTCTTGCACTTGGTTCTCGCTATTCAGCGTCCACGACCGGTAATCAAAAAATAATTTGTAGTTACATAAATTACATAAAAATTACGTTGTATGTAATAGGTACGTCTTTTCAGGTTACAAAAGGGCATATCAGCTCACTTTATTATATCGATGAACAGCAGAAGACATACTTATAACAAGGCAAGTTTTTTTGTTATTCATATATTTTTTGGTTTCATCGACTTGACTTAGCAGCTAACTTTCAATAGTTTCCTTAATTTTTAGTGTAATAAAATTCATATAAACGATTTTATCTTTCATGTACAAAACATTACATTTAGGAAGGCTCTAACTATTTTTAAGTTTGGTTGTTTCCAATTTGCGTTAGATGCTAGTTTGGTTTCTTGCTGAAAAAAAAAAAAACTTGGTTGTGGATCATTTTGGCTCAGTAGGAAAAACGGTGCCTCTCCATTTGAAAAGACACAGATTGCCATAAAAGCATATTTACTTATTATCTCAAAATCGTTTGTTCAGAAGGAGCTTTCAAACCAAAAACTTTATTACTGTGAATTTAATTATTATTATTATTGCTGCATTAACGTTAATAATGCAACATAAAAACCTAATTTTTGCTAAGCATGTGACGCAAGTATGAGAAAAACCACATTTTATTTTATGCTTCCATAAAGTGTCTACTTCGCCTACGAACTCAGAGACAACGTGAAGTATATATAGGGTGTAAACGATTATTGTTTACAACGTAGCATAGCTGCGTAGTGGAAGTCGAAACGAAGAATTTTATACAAAACACTTGTGGTCTATTAAGTTGGGAAACAGCCACCAACAGGTTTACAAGACTACATGAGCTATAGCCTATGCGTGTCGCGTGAGATTTTCATGTTCTCTTCTCCAGTTCTCTACAGATCCTCATCGATTGTTTCGCAATTGTTGCTTGCATTAGCTTGTTATTTCTTCACTACCTAGTTATTACATGTTTGAGAATGAGATTACATGTTTGTCTGTTGTATCTGCTCGTAATGGGCAACCATCGTCCGTAACTGGCGAGCAGTCTGTACTCGGGGCCGGTTTTCCGTGCGCCACCCTATATTATTTCCCTGCGATCAGCCACACAAGGCTACGGTTGGCTAAACGACAGGTTCTGCAGAATCACAGAAATTACTTCTAAAAGTGTGTAAGAATTCTGTAATGAATAAAAACTCTATACTCCAGCGGGGAGGCAAGTGCTCCCTCTTGGTGCCCTCCATCCTTCAGTCACCTACACTGCTAGTTTTCAGTTTTTCATGAGAACCATATACCAAGCACAAATGAACGGTGAACGAGTAAAAATGAACGGTTCCCAAAAAAGAACGATCAGCAATGAACTAGTTCCCAAGGATGAACGAGTTTGCCCATCTCTAGACGGAACACAGTAGCCACTCGCCTCCCCACTCGGTGCTGACCCCCTGCACCGCCGGGCCGGCCGCTAAGAGGCCTCGGCTGGCGCGCGCGCGCCTCCTGGCGGTGGAGGCTCGCAGGCATAACGCCTATGGACACAAAGAGCGTACCGCGAGCTATCGATTCTTGCAGGACAGCTCAGTTTCCTCCCAGATTTTGGAGAAGCTCTTCCCCTCTTCACACTCCTATTAACTTTCAGTATCCTTCTGTAACACCACACCTCAAACCCTTCGATACTCCTCTCCGGTTTTCCACGGTCCACGATTCAGTGCAATATAGGCTCAATAGTCGGCTCCAGATGTGCATTTTCAAAACTTTTGTTGTCAAATTAATGTCTATGTTTGATACTAAAAGACTTTTTTTTTAGCAAATAATGCTTTCTACTTCATCCATCATGCATTTTTTGTTTTTTTGTTTTTGTTTCCAGAGAAGAAGTATTTGTTCACCATATTTACTACGTGGACCCCAGTTCTGCTGTTAAGTTTATTGGTAATCCCATTTCTACGACCTTTCGTTACTTTCACCTTTCTCTGGTTTACTCTCAGTCCATTTCTGTGTCAGTAGACTGTTTATTCTATTTTACATATCCTATAATTCTAGAATGAAATTACCACTGTCCAGCGGAATCTGCACTGATTTGAAAGTTCCCGGCGGGTTAAAACTCTGTGTCGCGCCGAGACTCGAACTCGCGAACTTTGCCTCCCTCCGACCTGTTATGAATTGTCAGTATGTATCTGCGTCGTATGGATGACTGCAGTGAGTGCTTATATACTATACTGTTGCGTTTATGTAGTTATGGATGAAGGAATGGGGGAGGGTGAAACCTAGTGCCAGCACAGTGTCTGTTCTTCTCAAATAGCGCTAAGTGAGCCGCCGAGCTAACGTCCCCATCTGACGGATGGATCACCATCAACAGTGTCACATGCCTCCGCTTCATGAGACACTGCGGAGAAGTTTGGAATTTAATCCAGGACATTGGCGATTACCTATGATCCCTGTCTCAGCGAGCTTCATACTAAAACCTAAAATTGAAAGAAAGCGATGCGTGCTATGCTTTGTAACCAGTGGCCACGCAGTGGACTACCTTGGTTTTGACCACTCGTTACTAAGATATTGCGTTATTTGATCTATGTATTTTGTTAGTAACTCTTCAGGTGAAATCGTGGGGTAATCTCGAGACAGGAGCACGGATTTTGACCTCATTAACGCACTATCTATTGAGACAAAGGAGCTTTACCCACCACGTGGTACGCAAATTCTCGAATTTAGCAAGAGTTCCCCCCCCCCCCCCCCCCAGAAAGTTACGAATACATTATGTCGACGCAACATATTCTCAAATAGTTACGAAATATGCGACCAAGAAGCGACGACAAGAACAACATGTGAACTCCCAAAAAGGAACATCGAAAGAAATTGGAACCTACGTCTTGACACGCCGCTTTATTAAACATTATATGTATAGATACACATCATAACAAAACACTGGAGGGCAAGATAATATTAATACTGACTTGTTGGCTGAAGGCCACGCAGGCTTCGAAGAATCCTCACTCAAGGAAAGATTTTAAGCTTCGGTTTAATGAGTTGATTATGGAATTGCAGTAATTAAACTGTGAGGGGATATGTGATGACCAAAGTATGATGACCAAAGTGGTATAAGATAATACTCACTCCTAAGATAGTTCTCATGTATTGTTCCATCTTAGCTGCACACTTTTTTAATTTACATTGCATGTTTCGATCACATTGTTCATCTTCAGACCTAATTAGTTGCGTCAGCAACCCGTCTTGTCTACTCGGCTCCACATATCAGAGATAGTAGCCTACTCTGATATGCGGTTCTGAGTAGGTAAAATGGGTTGCTGACGCAGCTACCTATATCTGAAGATAATCCAGAGAAATCATTAAATGTAATTTAATTAAAAATACGCCAGTGATCTGTGGCAATAAATGAGAAATATCTTAATTATCTACACATTTACTGAATCTCTCAAAACAATTAAGTCGACTATAGTGAATTCTCACTCTTGCACAGAAACTCCAGCAGCTCCTTCAACACCAGTGTCTCCACGAATCTGCCAGCGCACCGGCCCTTTGTCCTCCATTTCAGCCAAGAGATCCTTTACCTCTGAGCCTATGATTAACCACTTGACTAGTGATTACAAGTTGTGCTCAAGTAGATGTGATCTGTCTTACACGACCACAGCTAAGTGACTTCTTGACCAACAGAAAAGCCACAGTATGTTAAAAAAAAAGAATAATGCGATTAATGCCAAATATACATGCGATCTATATTAAAATAGATAGTCTAACATGTGTGAGACTGGTTCTGATCTACCTTCCTACCACAGTTGCGAAAGGACGCTCTGTGAGTGTTTTAGGAATTTGTGTTGAATCTACGGCCTGCAAGGTAGGAAGATACCAGCTCACCATGCAGAGTTCAGAACAGTGCAGCAGTATGGACAGTGATGTGACCAGGCAATGATCTCAATGTCGGTTCCACTACACTCCCTGTAAAGGACACGATGTCACTAACTGAAATTAGTGTACAGGTTCAGGAGTAACTGTATGGTCTGTATGTTAGCAAAAATAAAAATCTTAGATTTTCGTTATTAAGGTTTATTTTTTCTTTTTACTGTAAGTATGATTTTATGACGTATCAGTCATAATTATAATACTTACAAGGCGGTAAAATATTGATATTGGGTGTTCACAATTCTGAAGCGAAATTCCTAACTATCCTAAGGTTCTTTAATAGTACGATGGTTGATGACCATATCTGGGGGTCGATAAAATATAAACAAATGGAGCCAGAAATATCAGTTAAGCTAAAAATGCACAATGAAAATAACCAAACAGTGGATGGGGTCGGTAAAGAGCAATCAGAAAGAAGTTCACAACTAAAACAATTCAATAACTTCAGAGTATAAAGCACTCTACAATGGCTGATCAGTTCTTTTCGTTAATTCGGATATCTCGCGTTTATGCTTCAATTAAGCCTCATAATCGTGAATATGTTTAACTACAGGTCATGGCTGAATGTACTACAAAAATAGGAGAGACGAAGATGAACCCAGTTCTGAGCGGAAACTGAAAATCACTTGCTGGCGTAGTGCGAGCGCGCGTGTTTACCTTTCGTCGGTGGCGGCAGTGGCTGCTGTCGGCGCAAGCTGTGAATCTGAGAATCTATTCTAAATCTTTCTCGACTGTTAAACACCAGTCTGATATATTTCCTATGTCTTCGGTGGGGCCGAGATTCCCAGTTATTCCCTAGTTAAGTTAAATGTCATACAACACACTATGTGGCTGGAGTAGCGTGTATGTCGTTGCTCTCAATCGTTCGAAAGCGTTAACTGTCAGTGCTCGGTGCAATTCTCCGTACTAGGAGACTTTGTAGATTAACTCGTTAAAAGTTAAGAGGAGCCTGTGAACAAGTGTTCACATAAGTACTCTCGCAATCGTCTCAGCATGGCGCGAGTCGCCTTGCGCAAACGCTCGACGATTTGCTGCAAGAGAGAGATCGAATTTCTCTGTCTGCAGTTTGCCTATATCAAAGCTGGTGGCCACGCTTTTTCTTTCTGGCCAATCACTTGTTATCATTCCACCCACTAGAGTTTCTGTAGCCTATCACAGGCATCGTTTCTTTCGTAGGGCAGAGTTTAACTTCAGCTACGTAATACTGAGATAAACAGCTTCTTTCCAAAAGGGTTTTCGTGCAGGTGGCCACATTGCGTCACCAATGTTTTGAGTTGGATTTCTCCAGACGTTTATCTGCCATCTCCAGCCGTTTTCCTATAGAAAGGCTTTCCGAAGGGTCGTTGTTAAACGCAGGCACAAGGGGAGCTTTTGCCCCCGGTCTGCGCAGTGACTTGGGCGTCGCATTGTCACCGCTGAATGTTCCGCTGTGAAGGTTTCGGCCTAACATTCGGATGGGCGTTGCCATCATAAAATTCTCCTTCACTCAGAACTGCATCTCGTAGCTCGAGTCTGGGAAATTACTTGTGTGCACTTATTAGTGTTAGTGTTGTATTGTACTGTATGTTAACCGGGAACCTAGAAACGACGGAGAGGCTCCGTCTCTGTCGCAGCCGCAGTGGTCCACAACCCCACGACGACTACCGCAGTCCACTTCACCCCTCCGCCGCCTCACACCGAACCCAGGGTTATTGTGCGGTCCGGCCCCCGGTGGACCCCCCCAGGGAACGTCTCACACCAGACAAGTGAAATCCCTATGTTTGCGTGGTAGAGTAATGGTGGTGTACGTGTACGTGAAGAACTTGTTTGCGCAGCAATCGCCGACATAGTGTAACTGAGGCGGAATAAGAGGACCCAGCCCGCATTCGCCAAGGCAGATGGAAAACCGCCTAAAAACCATAAACAGCCTGGCCGGTTCACTGGACCTCGACAGAAATCCACCGGGAGGATTCGTGCCGAGGACCAGGCGCTCCTTCCCGCCCGGAAAGCCGTGCGTTAGACCACACGGCCAACCGGGCGGGCAGTGTTAGTGTTAGTGGTTTATATTCACAAAGTGCTTATTTGCTTATTCAATTTGCTTATCAATAATTTGTACATTTTCATGTAACTATGTCATGTGATACATTGATTCAACCAGGATTGTTTCAGAAATTCAATGTAAGGTGTGTTATTTTGTTTGACACCTTACCATAGGAATACTAAATATCCCGTAAAAATCTGATATTATACTGTTACTGGCTCATAATAACCTAGCAGGAAACTTACACACTTATCGAGAACTGCTTGGGAAGGAAGATGCCATGCGATCAGAGAAGATATCCAACTAACTACATTAACTATAGTTTAGTACCAGGATGTGTTATGCAGGTGCTGACACTGGTGGTGACCATAATCTAGTACTAATGGAATCTCACTAAAAATTCAAGCAGTTAAAAGGGAAGCAACAAAAATGTTGGAACTTATACAAATTGAAGACACTAAAAACTCACTTTGTCTTGGAAAAAAACATCTGACAAAGAAATGTCAAGTTGTTACTATTGAGGAAAATCTACACAATAGTTTCAAAATGGGGATAAAAAGTAAGGTACTAGAATTAATAAAGGGAAAAGGAAAAAGTAAAAATATCTTAAGTGATCAGCACAATCAAGCTAAACAAGAATGGGTTGAGGAAGGATGTCATGAGGTAGACGCAAATCTGAGACGGGTTTAAATGGAGCATAATGATTAGTGACATAAAACATAACTGGGTAATCTAAACAGAAAATAATACACAGCGATGAAACCAATATCTAAAAGCCTTTATGGTGCCTAGAAGAAATTGGACCAATTAAAAATTAGACGGTGAAAGAAGCCGATATGGAAGATTCGGCATTTATTTCCGAATTTCAAAAGGCTTTGCACAAGTTCGAAACCAATGCCCAGATGATAATGGCGGACACTTCTTCAGGAGAGTATTTTAATTGGCCCTGTTATCCGACATGAGCCAATTACGCACCATGAAAATTAATGAATTAGACATTTAGTGACTGCTGAATGAAACAAGAATCACAATTAATTCGGTTTATTATGTTAAAGTAACTCATAAATCATCTGACAAGTAGTGGTAATTCTGAAGTAAAACGTGACATCTGACTGAAGCGTCTAGGGTAAGATTCTAATAACCGCTTATGAAAACGAAACAACTGCAGATTCGAAGTTGTACTGTGATTTTCATGATGTAAGTATAAAAGACAGATAGTACTTGAGAAGGGAACATGTTGCATCTGTGGCCAGAGCTGAAAGCAAATTTTTCAAATGTGAAAGCAGGTCTTCAGAGTGAAGCTTGAGGTAGAGTTTCTCTCTAACTTCCAGTTTTTTATGTTAGCCAGTCCTGGCAGTTCTCATGTAGTGTAAACATTTAGTTTTCGTGGATTTTACTTTCGGTGGCATCCCACACTTACAAAGAGGTCGTAAACTGTAGACTCTCATTCCATTTTCTAGACGTTAGCTGCGGCATCTGGTGTGTCTCTAACAAGGGAACCTCCCCATCGCACCCCCCTCAGATTTAGTTATAAGTTGGCACAGTGGATAGGCCTTGAGAAACTGAACACAGATCAATTGAGAAAACAGGAAGAAGTTGTGTGGAACTATGAAAAAAAAAGCAAAATATACAAACTGAGTAGTCCAAACGCAAGACAGGCAACATCAAGGATATTCTGGGCTCAGTAGCGCCGTGGTCCTGTGGTTAGCGTGAGCAGCTGTGGAACGAAAGGTCCTTGGTTCAAGCCTTCCCTCGAGTGAAGATTTTTACTTCCTTTATTTTCGCAAAGTTATGATCTGTCCGTTCGTTCATTGACGTTTCTGTTCACTGTAGTAAGTTTAAAGTCCGTGTTTTGCGACCGCACCGCAAATGTATGCGATTAGTAGACGAAAGGACGTGCCTCTCCAATGGGAACCGAAAACATTTGATCGCAAGGTCATAGGTCAACCGATTCCTCCACAGGAAAACACCTCTTGTATATTCTATACGACACTGGTGACGGCATGTGCGTCACATGACAGGAATATGTTGTCGACCCACCTAACTTGTACACTTGGCGAATGGGTGAAAAGATTCTTCTACCTTGCCCGATTTAGGTTTTCTTGTGGATGTCATAATCACTCCCAAAAAAGTGAAGAAAACATAAGAGTTTGTCACATAAACTGCAGTAAATGAATGCAACAGTCTCACAGTCACACAGTTTCCCTGTGCTCTGTCAAAACATATGTTTTTAACGTTTTCAAATTTTTCCGTGTGTAGGCTGTCTAATCTTGCATATTTCCAAGCAAATCTGAACATGTCCTGGAATTTTGGAGAGCGAAGTTGATTATGTGTGAGTACCTGAACTTTGACAATTGTCTCAAAATAAAAAATTAAACTTTTCACTCGAGGGAAGATTTGAACCAAGGACCTTTTATTCCGCAGCTGCTCACGCTAACCACGGGACCACGGCGCTACTGAGCCGATAGTATCCTTGATGTTGCCTATCTTGCGCATGGACTACTCAGTTTGTATATTTTGCTTATTTTTTTCATAGTTCCACACAACTTCTTCCTGTTTTCTTAGTTCATCTGTGTTCAGTTTTTCAAGGCCTATCCACTGTGCCAACTTATAACTAAAGCTGAGGGGGGTGCGATGGGGAGGTTCCCTTGTAAGAAACACAGGTCTCTACAGTTTATTCACAATAGTACGTTTCCTGGACCTTATTAAATACGTATGCCCCCTCTATCCATTTCTGACTTGTAAAGACAGTCGGTGCTGGAGGCACCATGGGAGGTGATACCTACGTTTCCTGTGTGGTGCCCTGCATCCAGTTGCAGCAAATCAAAAGAATGTCTGGTCAAGCGAGTGGCACTGACCTGTGGCACATCCGGCACATCCTTCTGAGAATTCCTCTGGGGATGTTCCCCTATCTGGAGCCTTGCTGTATAGAATTGTTTTGGTTGGGAGCTCAGGTGAGGTTACATCAGTTACTTTCATGCAGTTATCTATCGATTTCGTGCACTAAAAATTACGCCAGAGCGCTCTACTGATACTCAGTATCCTCTTAATTACTTGTGCATTGCTGTATAATACCCTTCACCCAAAAAATACTGTGGTCACACTAAAATTACCTAATTTTAATACTCTTTCCTAATATTTCAATCCATTATTTTATCTCCGAAATAGCATCTTCCATCCATCCAGTATATCAACTCATTAGGTTATCATTTATGGGATCTTTTAAAATTGCAGAACGCAGATCTACAACAAAAACAAAAGTATAATTTGGCTCTAAAAACACACAAAATTTACATCATTTCATTTTATTCTACGATGGTCTTTTACCTTACCTACTTCTACTCTCAATAATTCAGCTCTCTGTCCTGTCAAAGTTCATGGATGCATGATATCATTATATCACACTCTCATCAACTCCCAAAATACTCATGTAAATCAGCGTAGCAAAACCCTCATCATCTTTCACATATGACTCTAAATGTGCAATGCTCCTTACGTCTGCTAATAAATCTTTTAAGCTTCATGGCTTCTTGTTCAGAGTGATATCGCATCTGAACTATGTACAAAAATTAAATCACAGTTAATACGCATCTCTTCATCAGGGCAACTACAGCAACTGATCTGTTAAATGTTCCTCTTCTCAGTATCATCTACAGCATCTTCCTTACTCCTGATGAAAATTGCACTGGCACATGCAAAACTCTCTTCTTTAACTACACAGCTCTTGAAACTTCCTGGCAGATTAAAGCTGTGTGCCGGACCGAGACTGGAACTAGGGATCTTTGCCTTTCGCGGGCAAGTGCTCTACCAACTGAGGTACCCAGGCACGACTCACGCCCCGTCCTCACAGCTCCTGCGAAGAGGAGGAGAGCTTCTGTTAAGTTTGGAAGGTAGGAGACGAGGTACTGGCAGAAGTAAAGCTGTGAGGACGGCGCGTGAGTCGTGCTTTGGTAGCTCAGTTGGTAGAGCACTTGCCCGCGAAAGGCAAAGGTCCCGAGTTCCAGTCTCGGTCCGGCACACAGTTTTAATCTGCCAGTAAGTTTCATATCAGCGCACACTCTGCTGCAGAGTGAAAATCTCATTCTGGTACACAGCTCTTATATTTCACTGGATCACCTCATGTTGTTATAAAAAAAAATGGTTCAAATGGCTCTGAGCACTTAACATCTGTGGTCATCAAACCCGAGACAGGATTCTAACCTGCGACCGTAGCGGTCACAAGGTTCCAAACTGAAGCGCCTAGAACCGCACGGCCACACCGGCCGGTTGTTGTTATCGATACATCTTTCCAACAGACTGGAGACTAGATATTGCGTCCCTGTTCATTTTTGCAATATTTCTCGTTCCCTAAATGCTTTAATGTGCGAAATGTGGTGACATCTGATGACCTACGACTTCTTAAAGTTTCCAGTTCAGTGATGTTATGGTGGACAATTTTTCGTACTAGCTAATGCCCACAAAACATGTAAAAAATGTACTGTTTAAGTACCGACCCTTCTTTCACTTTTCTCCTTGACGATAGTAAAACTCTATAGCGACATTGATTATCATCTGCCGTACTTGTCACTGCTGGTTTTCCTTCCCTTTCTCTGCTTTTGCACTAATCCTCTGTAAGATTAGGTTTTTTGATTTCTTTATGGCATTTGTATTGAGGCAGTGGGAAGTCCATGATCTTTCCTATCCAGTCCTGAGGTGGTTGATAGTAGTGGGATTAACTACTTCATTATTGTCGGTTGCAAGTATACATTCAGGGGCAAATCTATTATTCTGCTCCATGTCAGCCCTTCACCTATTATTGTCTTTTGATTGACAGGTTCTTAACCTATTGCTATACGCCGCATTGTATCAATTGATATGCAGATTAATCAAACTGTGACAGCTAATTCGCCGGCCGGTGTGGCCGAGCGGTTCTAGGCGCGTCAGTCTGGAACCGCGCGGCCGCTACGGTCGCAGGCTCGAATCCTACCTCGGGCATGGATGTGGGTGATGTCATTAGGTTAGTTAGGTTTAAGTAGTTCTAAGTTCTAGGGGACTGATGACCTCAGATGTTAAGTCTCATAGTGCTCAGAGCCATTTCAACCATTTTTTTGACAGATGATTGATTTGTGACCCCTCCCCTTAACCTACTGTTTTGCTAATTATTTTATGGCCCCCTGCGGCTAATCCATCTTTCCAAGTGACCCCTCCCCACTTCTCCTTCCCCCTTATCATTTCCTACCTGTCCTCCTTTCTCACCCTTCTGAGAACTCCCCTCGCTGATACAAGTACACTTTCAGCCCTGAGCTATTCGAATAGCCCCTCCCACTCTATAAATCTGATTGACTAATAAATTAAATCGATCAATTAATTAACTGCTCCCCTTTTGGGGAATCCCCCAGCTCTCCCCTCACACCTCCATCTGGAAATTGCTGGGACTGTGCAAGAGAGGAAGAATCTCACGACGGGATACTTAATTACATGGAAAAGCATATATCATTTATATATAAAATTCAATTTGCAGGTATTAGACATCTCTTGTGCATCATTCTTTGCTATTTAGGAAGAAGCAGCTCTTGTAAAATGCATCGAAAATAAGTAATTAAATCGATCGCTTTTTTATTCCGATTGTGCAAGGAGTACGGTCAATATAACTCACCGCACGTGGTTATACTCTTAAAAATCTTGCGCACCAACCGCTTTGTCAGGCTGGCCGCTTTGCATATTCCCACCCACTCAGACCCCGCGACTGCTGTCAGTTGCTACGTAGCCAACCGTCTCCTGTGACACATGGACCAGTTGTTACACTAATCCCCTGAACAAGAGCTTCAGGTGGTGGCTAACCTTTGATATTTTATACCTGAGAAATCCCCCCCCCTCCCCTCTCTCTCTCTCTCTCTCTCTCAAGTGGCCACATCTTGGCATGTGCCACTGCTGGACCAGCACACACCATTGGTCGTGGTCGGACCGAACTGCAAATTAAATGGCGTTTACCTGGTAAACACCCAGAAATTAATGTCTCGGGTTTTCCCTCACTCCCAGATTGACTGACTAATTAATTCCTATTGGTGGATACTAAGACTGATATTTGGTGGGAAACGATCTTACAATCACTTGGTTTCCAAACCATTCTGGATTTTTCCCCCTTGTCTCCTATCAGCAGATGCTGGCACAGTTAGACCATTTGGTAGGAAGTCTATTATGTTGGAGGCAGCTGAAAATTTCAAATTTCGGTTCATTTGAGTGCTATGTTGTTAAACAATCTGCGGAGGGATTGGACTGGTGTGTATCCTCGCAATACCACTATTGGAGAGAATAAATTGATCAAATGGGAATTTGACGTTGCAGTTAGGTTTTCTAAGCACTTTATAACCCCTTAGTTCGTTCCCTCAGCTTCACCTGTATGAGGAATGAGCAGCAGAAGAACGAGGATGAGGAGAAGGAGGAAGGATCTACCGTGTGATGGAATAGTAACAACGAATACCAATGCCACCTTCTGCTGCAAGACAGAGTCCACTGGGCTGCACTGAGAAGCAGTAAACACCACACACTTAAACCTTGTTCCATTCTGTAGAGGTGGTTGTCATGGATAGATGTTGAAGATCACAGAAACACTCGCACATCCTGCTCGCTCATGTTCCGATGCACACACGCAGTGCACCAGTCGCCTCACACACTGCCAATGCCAATGCTCAGACGTCGGAGAAAATTGTCGCTGCGACCACAGTCGTGGATCTGTGTGTATTCCAGGGTGCACCACACAAGGCCATGGAGGGCATCTGGGGTTGATTGGAAAGATACGAATTTGGCTGTTATCAATATGTCCAGTGTCAACAAATGTCAGTCATCGATATTGAATCTTGTGAAATATCCACATAAAAATCAGAGACTTCATGCAACACATGTGATCACAGAGACAGCCTAACACATACTGATTATTAGTTCGCTATTCAGCTATCCAGAGTGCACCGTCGCTTGCCTCTGCAGCTATGGGCAAGAACTGGCTAGCTGGCTGGTGGGAACTTTTCTTTGTACCCGTCGCTTGTGAGAGTCTTCAGCCGAAAACGTCCATATGTTCTGGCCAGAGGCTACCTCCACCGTGTGCCCCACATACCAAACGGTGTCGTTCCAGGAAACCAGCCACATACTTATCACTGTAATTACTATTAAATATTACGATTGCAAGACCAATTTGATGATATCCAACAATGAGCAGAGTATCATAAGTAGCTCCTCCCAATGGCTGTGGCTCTGGAAATAACAATATCTATATCCTTCTTCTGACTGGACATAATTTTACACGCAAAATACTTCACCCTCTTTAAAGCTATCAGTGCACTGAAATCACACTCTCCCACGTTACATCCATACCTCCCTTACCACTGGAGATAGTCATTTTCTTTTCACATATTGGAACAATGACTACAGTAACTTTTCACCCTAACACAAGCATTGTAAAACTGCATATCACAGCGAATCTATCACACATCCCCTACTAAGTATAAAACTTCATGAATAACAGAATGCACCACACAATGTTAATTTAAAATCCGCGATGAGTGGACATGCTTCTTTTGTTTTTCTTGTGAGAGGTACCAGTGTGTTTTAGGAGGAGAGACGTAATCGTCATATAAGCGAGCAGGTATTAAAAATGCGATGGCAATGACCATGTTATTGTCACCCTTCATAAAAAGCTGTCTCGTTTCTACAGGCACACACAAGTATCACTAACGACATCCATGTTAAAAACTATACATGCTTTATAAATCGTAGCATGGTATTAATTCTGAATGAAGTGGTCTTCCACACAAATACTGCAACACTGAGTATAGATGGTGATCGTGGGGTATATATTAACAGATGGAAAGTGCGGGTTCACGTTGCCAGCAGTGTAAGCTCTTAATGACATCACCCTTATCACCGAATTTAGAAAGTGATTCGTGGCGGAACGTGGTATTTGCAACTCCCTTTCGCTGCTTCTGGATATTTACCATGCTAACAATCATTATTTCTAACGCATTCTCTCTTGATATCATATAGACAGTGTAACAGAGGTTCTGCGATATATCCTTGGGGTTTAGGCAAGGGAGGATGATGGTTGATTGAGAATGATCACATACAGTAGATCGTGTGCTATGTGAGGAATCACTTAAAAATGCAATGCCAGATTGAAGTAATAAGAAATGTACAAAATCCTACGACAAATACACTAGATTTTCAGATCTATAGTGTTACGGTTTCTGGTAGAAATAATGTCTGTGATTTGGAATAAAGTCTCTCCATTTAACCACATACTTGCGTCAGATGATATGGAGATGTCTTTGAATGATTGCAGTCACAGATGAATCATATTTGTGACACTCTCATATCTCGAAATGAGTCACCTTTTTCTAACACATATGCTAAGCACCACATGCAGCAAAACTCCTGTATGGTTGTAGACAGTCTATCTGCATCTTGTAACTCTTCCTCAATCTGTGCCCTATGCTTGCTGCAGATTTGTGCACGTGATTATTCTAATTTAAGTTGGAACTGAGCGGAAGCCAGAGTGTGCTGTATCTAAGACCTCCTGCATCCTGTGGAGAACCAAGGTGAGGTGAGTTAATGCAACAGGATTGTGTTTTGGGAATATGTCGTCATAGCTCAGCCACCCATGTATGATGAGTAAGGCCAGCACCAAACGTGCTTCTGCAACACAAGGCAGTAGAAAAGACAGTACAAGCAGTTACGGTGGTGTTCCTTATTGGGAATATTAGGAAGACTCCACATTGTACGGGAACTGGAAGAAGGATGAGGATTTTGCTACTGCACTGCTGTGCTTCTCCTAAAAACATACAGTTACCACAGTCCTAAGGAGATATGTGTCCTTCAGGGTGCAATCATACCTATCACCCAAACATTCTCTCTGTCCTCATTATTTTATGCTATCCAATAGAGAAAGACTACAAACTATATAAACTCCACTAATGTCACCTAGTAGGGAACTCAAAAAGATGTTATCATTTCCCTCTCTTCCCACATATCTAAAATAAATACTGTCTGCATGCTGGCATCAAACATATGTGGCAATCCTATTACATGTACAGGTATTAGTCCACTGGAGCAGGTGGCCAGTGATCGAAGTCGCTTGCACAGGCCAGTGTAAAGTTTCATCACCCACACTGTAGGAGGTCCATATCCCACAGACTATCAATTGCAAGAGAGTTTATTTTTGTTGTTCTTTCATAAGCACTTTGATACATTGTTTTCCTGCCGTAACATATACAAGCAGCGTATGACTGCAGCTTTGTACACCACAATACATTTTGTTTGTCCACCATGACTTCAAGGACTGTGTAAGGTGCTAAACTGACATTAAGACATTTTGATCGATTGGCTCTGACAGAAAGCTGGACATCACATGGTGTAAACCATGCTGCTCCTAGAACACTTTGGATGATTGAAATAAAAGACAGAGGCAGTGCCTTTATTGAAAAAAAATCATCATAATGTATGGAAACTAGAAGCGTTTTCAAACAGCTGCCTGAAGTTGATGAACTTTACATTTAATTTTTTTCATAGTGATATGGTAGCTGTTGTTCAGATGTCCCATTTTGAAGAGAGCAAGAGCACTGCTTCCTTATATTGTAGCCATGTATGCGATCACTGTTTCAGTGCTGGCCATCCCTGAAAGATGTTGTTCTCTCAGTCTCAAACAAGTGGTGTCAGTCAATCATTATAAGATAATCAACAGCATGGTGTGGAAAAGATACCATCAATAATGTACCATAAGAAGCACACAGTTGATTGTGCGATTTACCAGTTTTTCCTTAATTTCAACACTGACCAATGATATGGCAACATGCTTGCCAATTTATGTATCATTGCTAAACTACCCTGCACTGCTTTGTGTGTACCATATACCAGTTTTTGGCTGTAGATAGATGACTGTGCAGTATGTCCATTTATGTTTAGTTCTTGAATATATACAGCAGCATATGCAGATAGTGGCCTATAATGATACAGTTAGGTTATCTACATATATCTAGCACTTTGATCATAGTGCATAGTTTACTATTATGAACATCATCTTTTCCTATGTGGATGTGAGTCACAGAGTATTCTCGCATTCTTGGTATAAAGTTGGAGATTGAAAGATCTGCCCACTTTGTCTTTGACAAACCTCCTTACAGCAGTGTCACTGATTTAATTTGCAGCTGACCAGAAGTAGGATGGTCTATACCTACCACATGCCTTGTGAAGGAACAGAGCGATCTGAGTCCATAACTGGTGTTCAGTGAAGACTGTTCCACATCAGTCCTACTCATGGTACCCATTCAAGTGCACTAGATCTCTCCAGATGCTCATGTATCGAAGGAGTTAGCACCCATTATCAGTGTGTAGTAGGTATGAGAGGGTTGTGATGATACAACAGATGGTAATGTCTGGTTAATGCATGATAGAGCTGCAGATGGATGGAGTCTGAAGCATTTTATGTAAATCAACTGTGCTATCAGTTCTAAAGTATTATCTGGGGTCAGAATCAAGTAGATATTGGCAAGAGAGAAATGATCATAGAAGATAAAGACATACACTCCTAAGGCTACACAATTCTGCACTTAAACACATTATAATGTTAAAGGCATGTGGTTCCTGAAATATTAGTCATGTGGAGTGCAATGCTCTTAATACACAATGCAGGACATATATGTCCAACATCTGACATACATACCCTGCGAGTTTTCTATCCCACTCACTATGGTGACAAACTTTAAGACGATAAAACTATTTCCTTCTACACCAAAGAAAAACATCGATTCTTTGTGATACATGCACAATATAGCTTTCTACAGGTATACAGCACCTACTGTTCACATACAAATACGGTTCAGAAAATATACTATGCTCGCATCAGTACTGTTAAATGATGGTCAGCAATGGAAAACGCCTCTTGCAACGAATCAAACTCACAGGAGAGGTGTTTGAATGTGAAATTACACTCCATGCTCCACTAACTCTGTACACAGGAAAACTGTCACGCAAATGTGTACCTAGTGTTTGCAAGCCCTCACAAACTCCCATCACTAACTTAGAATCTCTGCAGTTAATGTAACTGAAGACTTGATTTGTATCCAAGATGTGGCAGGAAATGGAGTACTTTGCATAGATCGCTATTCATGTAGAGAAAGTTGTTAAAATAGGTTTTAAATCTAAGGACATGATTCATCACACATCCACTAGAAGGTCTCAGCTGACTTTGGTATGGAGACATTTGCTGTTAACGATTGCAGGTAGATAGCGCACTAAGTCACATGCAGGACATGCAGTTGCGTACTAGTCGAGCGCAAGTTATACCACACAACTGATGAACCCTGAGAGAAATATGGAAAAAAATGATTAAATGCACCATAAATGACCTACAGCAACATCTCCCTCTCTCTACAATGCATCATTGGCCTAATCATACATCATTAGAACCTCTCTCAACCGATCACTCCATCTAGTTTCTATCATCCTTTAACGCACATTCATGTCAATTTAGAGTCAGACAGTTCTCTTTTTCAAGAATGTATCAAAGATAGTCAACTTGCATGTATCACTATTACCTCAACAGATATACAGTAGAATGTTGTTAACCATACAGTAACTGTTCTGTAAGATATTGGTAAGCTGACACTGCATGGTTGTGATTGATGGAGAGTACAGAGAAACGCATTGGAAACACTGTTTGTTCAGATTTAAAACATCTACACAGTCTTGCACAAAATCAAACACACAATCCATTCTATGGTTGTATATTGCAGTCCCAAAATTGATAAGGTGGTTGTCAATAACTTTGGTGTGACACCTGGGCTTGTGATCCAACATATACACTCCTGGAAATGGAAAAAAGAACACATTGACACCGGTGTGTCAGACCCACCATACTTGCTCTGGACACTGCGAGAGGGCTGTACAAGCAATGATCACACGCACGGCACAGCGGACACACCAGGAACCGCGGTGTTGGCCGTCGAATAGCGCTAGCTGCGCAGCATTTGTGCACCGCCGCCGTCAGTGTCAGCCAGTTTGCCGTGGCATACGGAGCTCCATCGCAGTCTTTAACACTGGTAGCATGCCGCGACAGCGTGGACGTGAACCGTATGTGCAGTTGACGGACTTTGAGCGAGGGCGTATAGTGGGCATGCGGGAGGCCGGGTGGACGTACCGCCGAATTGCTCAACACGTGGGGCGTGAGGTCTCCACAGTACATCGATGTTGTCGCCAGTGGTCGGCGGAAGGTGCACGTGCCCGTCGACCTGGGACCGGACCGCAGCGACGCACGGATGCACGCCAAGACCGTAGGATCCTACGCAGTGCCGTAGGGGACCGCACCGCCACTTCCCAGCAAATTAGGGACACTGTTGCTCCTGGGGTATCGGCGAGGACCATTCGCAACCGTCTCCATGAAGCTGGGCTACGGTCCCGCACACCGTTAGGCCGTCTTCCGCTCACGCCCCAACATCGTGCAGCCCGCCTCCGGTGGTGTCGCGACAGGCGTGAATGGAGGGACGAATGGAGACGTGTCGTCTTCAGCGATGAGAGTCGCTTCTGCCTTGGTGCCAATGATGGTCGTATGCGTGTTTGGCGCCGTGCAGGTGAGCGCCACAATCAGGACTGCATACGACCGAGGCACACAGGGCCAACACCCGGCATCATGGTGTGGGGAGCGATCTCCTAGACTGGCCGTACACCACTGGTGATCGTCGAGGGGACACTGAATAGTGCACGGTACATCCAAACCGTCATCGAACCCATCGTTCTACCATTCCTAGACCGGCAAGGGAACTTGCTGTTCCAACAGGACAATGCACGTCCGCATGTATCCCGTGCCACCCAACGTGCTCTAGAAGGTGTAAGTCAACTACCCTGGCCAGCAAGATCTCCGGAT
Source organism: Schistocerca nitens (assembly GCF_023898315.1). Taxonomy (NCBI): domain Eukaryota; kingdom Metazoa; phylum Arthropoda; class Insecta; order Orthoptera; family Acrididae; genus Schistocerca; species Schistocerca nitens. The sequence goes on along the minus strand of NC_064614.1, from coordinate 707,380,231 downwards.
CTGTCCCCCATTGAGCATGTTTGGGACTGGATGAAGCGTCGTCTCACGCGGTCTGCACGTCCAGCACGAACGCTGGTCCAACTGAGGCGCCAGGTGGAAATGGCATGGCAAGCCGTTCCACAGGACTACATGCAGCATCTCTACGATCGTCTCCATGGGAGAATAGCGGCCTGCATTGCTGCGAAAGGTGGATATACACTGTACTAGTGCCGACATTGTGCATGCTCTGTTGCCTGTGTCCATGTGCCTGTGGTTCTGTCAGTGTGATCATGTGATGTATCTGACCCCAGGAATGTGTCAATAAAGTTTCCCCTTCCTGGGACAATGAATTCACGGTGTTCTTATTTCAATTTCCAGGAGTGTATATAAATTCATTACTCTACATTTGGTGGTCATCCATGTTAGACAATCCATTCCAGCTGTATTATCGCTGTCCATGAAAAATGACTGCGTCCCTAGTTCCTGGCGCTTCAATGTCAAATTTTTCTAGTATTCCTCTTTCTGTAACATAGTCATCCTCCTGTAGAACAATGTAGCTGCACTAAGCGGAGACATGCACGTACTCCTTCGTTCCCCATCAATTGTCCCTCATTTTGGCGTATTTCCCCTCAATTTATAAGTATTTTCCGTCATATTTCGTAATTTCATCGATTTTATGTCATTTCTACCTATGCGATCTCGATATTACTACTTGCCGTGTATTCTAAAATAGCTTATAAATGTAGTACAGTTGTCAAAAAACAACACAAATGCGCCATTTTTCTGGGCAGATGGTATAGTACACACATGTAGTTGAACACATCCATGCACCTCCAATGACATTTTCTACAGTTGGTGCATTTGCTCTGTTATCTCTATGTCTGTGTCTGTGCATGTGTCACAGATGGCTCCCATGATCTGGAGTATACCCGAGTTAGTGTTCAAATGTGGATACGCCACATGTTATATTCAGATTGTTGTTCATATGCGGATCCACAATATATTACGTCCAGGATAGGGGTAGAAGGTCGATCCACCACTGTCTGAATATGTGTTCAGTGTCTGAATTTGGATCCAATGGCGGGAGGACTGGGTCTTGGGAGCCATCTGTGATGCACACATAGACACAGACACACAGAAAACAGAGCAAAAGCTCTGCACCTATAGAATATGTGGTTGGAAGTGACTAGATGCATTCGAGTACAGTACTAAAATATACCATCCGAGAGAAAGATAATGCATTTGCACTGTGTGTTGATAACTGTACTAAATTTACAAGCAAATTCAGAATACGTGCTGAGAAGTGATGTCATGATGTCATGATCACATTGGCAGAAGTCACATACAATCTATTAAATTACGAAAATTGACAGAAAATACGTATAAATTGAGGGGAAATGCAGGGAAGTTGAGGAGCATGAGGGAGTACTAGAGTGTCTTCTGTTAGGTGCAAAAAAATCCTTGAACATGAGAAATACTGTGTGACAGCAAGAGGAATACAAGAAAAAGTTGATATAGAAGCACCAGAATCAGGGTAACAGTTATTTTTCTAACAGTCACTTTTTCTAAGTTTGTGACAGGTTTTTCTGAGGTATCACAAACCCTATGTATGCATTTGCTTGACAGCTGTCCTGTTTACAGAGTTAATGCAGTGTGGCATGTAATTTCGTGTGCCAAACACCACTGCTATGCTAATGTCTGTTTTCTTGTAAGAGACATTTTCCATTGCTGAGGATCAGTTTATAGGACTGATGTGAGTATAGTATAATTTATGAACTGTAATCGGATGTGAACAGTGTCGCTATATGCCTCCAGGAACCTATATTGTGCATGTATCACAGAAAATCTATGTTTTTCATTTTGGTGTAGAAGTGGCTGCATCAGGACATGAGTGTGCAGGATGTGCATGTGTTTGAGCAATCTCTGACATCTAGCCATGACAACTTCTGTTTTGGAAGAGAAAAGGGTTTAAGTTGTGGTGTTTACAGAATGGAATGAGGTTTATGTGTGTGATGTTTACTGCTTCCAAATTCAATAAGTGGACTCTGTGTTGCAGCAGAAAGGTGGCAGTGGTATTCATTGTTGTTACTATCCTATGACATGGTAGACCCTCTCTCCTCCTGCTTATTCTTTATACTGTTGTAGCTGAGAGAACCAACTTAGAGGTTATACAGTGCATTAAAAACCCAGTGGCAATATCAAATTCCCGATTGATAAATTTATTTTGGCCTATTGCAGGCACACACACTAGTCCAACAAAGCTGAAATTTAATTCCAACCTAATGGGCTTCCTACCAAATGACATAACTTTGCCAGCGTTCTCTGATAGGAGGCAATTGGGGGGGGGGGGGGGAGGAGGGAATAGTCCAGAAGAATCTGGAAGCCAGGTGGTGGCAGGCTGGAATCCTGCCAAATATTCCAATCCTAGTATCCACCAATAGGAAGGGAGGAAAAACTTTCTCACAGAAACGGTATTGATTTAATCAATTAATCAATCTGATACAGGGAATATTTCCAAGGCATCCATGTCTGCAAGTTTACCAGGTAAATGCTGCTTTGTTTACAGTTCAGTCCAATTGCAACCGATTTCTTGTGGAGGCTGGGCAGTGGCATGTGACAGGACACAACCACTTGAGAGAGAAAGAGAGAGAGCATGTGTTTTGCATGTGCAGCAGCCAACAGTGGTCTCGGGCCTGAGCGGCGAGAATAACTGACGTGACTGGCCTGCTGAAGTGGTCAGGACATGGGTGCGCACTGCTCTGCAGTTGGTGCAAAAGATTTTTAACAGCGTATTTATGTTCGGTGAATTATATTGATAGTATTCCTTGCACAATCAGAATAAAACAAGTGATCCATTTAATTACTTATTTTCGATGTATTTTACAAGACACGCATCTTCCCAAACAGCAGAGGATGGTCTGCAAGGAAATTCCAACCCCTGAAAATTGAATTTTATAAATAAACAGTAGATCCTTTGCTGTGTAATTGAATTTCCTGTTGTGAGATCTCTCATCACCAGCGCAAACCCATCAATTTCAGTTTGCGGGGTAGGATGGGAGGGCTGGGGGATTTCCTAGAAGGGAAAGATAATTAAGTGATGTATTTAATTAATTCAGACTGGGAGGGGCCTATTTGAATAACTCAGGTCAGAAAGTGTGCTTGTATTGGCGAAGGGAGTTTCCAGAGGGTGGAGGGAGGAGGAGGAGTAGGGGGCAGGAGGGAGAAAGGTGTAGGTTTTCTCGGAAGGACAGATTATCCCCAGGAGATCGTAAACCACTATGAGGAACAATAGATTAAGGGAAGGGGAGGGCATCACAAATCAGTCAGCTATTACAGTTTAATTAATTTGCATATCAGTTTGCCATAAAATGGTGTATAAAGATAGTTTAAGGATGCGTCAATCAAAAGAGAACAATAGGTTAAGGGCTGACATGGGGCAGAACAATAGGTTTGCGCCTGAATTTATGCTTGCCTCTTGTGTAGGCAAACAACACTAATGAAGTGTGCCAGAACTTAGTTTATTCCACTACTGTTGATTCATCAGAAGTAGTCTGGGTGCAATTCCTGTAGCTTCATGCATTAACAATTTAGCACATTCTTAAAGTCTTCCAGATATATATCCCATGTCTGATGTTGCTTATGATACATTTTTGTAATTTCTCATATTATCATCCATGAAGGATTCAAGGCTGAGTGGTCCCATGATATACATGTTGTTTTAATCAAGAATTTCTTCCGGAACTTAGCTCCTAACTGTAGCCTGTTGTCTGATAAAATTCTTTTCACCATTAATACTATGGGAAGAAAGTGGTTATTAAACACTCTTGTCTCTGTTTTGCCTGTGGGTTTCTTAATGAAGTAAATATAACAGATTTAGAAGTCAGCTCAACAGTTACTAATATGTATCGGTATCCCCTGTGTCTGAAAAGATCCATGGCTGTGATGTCTCTCAATCCTTCAGCAACTATCGGAAATATAAGGGGCCGATGCGTAACAGTGGTCAGTTTTGCTTTTTGACAACATACACATCCCCTCAGTACTTTCCTTATTCGTCCGTCCATATTATAGAAGTGTACTGACACTCTCAGTTTAGCATAACATTGTAGGGGTCCAAAGTGAATATGACTAAGGTGTACATACCAAATTAGCTTGTTTATAGATTCCTCCAGGCTAAGCACTAGCCAGTTACCTTCCGCTGGGTTATTGTGCCTGAACAAAACGCAATTTCTAATCTAGTTATACTGTCTAATACTTGCAGAAAGTCTATCTTGGCATTTCCATTCTATTGCCACTAATCTGGGTCACTGTCTTGCTCTTTTCCAGTATTGATAAGCACTTCCCCACAAAATTTTCCAACGACAATGCAGCCACTACCGAGTACGAAGCAGAAATCGCTTAGACCACTGCGCCACTAGATGGCTAATAAAAGTTGGAGAAGTGTCAATAGAAAATGAAAACAAGGTGTCATTTATATATTTAATCGCAAGAAAGTGCGTGCAGAAAAAGAAGAAATTTATTTCTTATTCTAAAAATATTTCAGTTAAAACAAAAACGAATGAGACAACGATTATACAGATGACCTTTGATGCTTTGGCATGTCTCCCAACAGTATAGCATAATTTATAGATTGAAGATAAAATTCATTTGCACCAGAAAATAGTTCCAAACCTTCTTAGTACGTTTTACTGCAATTAAATAAAATAAGTGGTTGATGCAAAATTTGGTTGCACCGGTGTATTTAGTTGAGTTCTAGTTTAAAATGTTCAGCATATTCTTCCTATGTCAATTACTGTGGGGGGTTTAAAAATGGGGGACAGAAAATAAAAAAATTGAGGGCGTTTGTTGTCCTCATTCAGTTTTATAGGAATTAAGGACGAAGCATGAAAACTGAGGACTGTCACCAGAAAACGAAGACGTCTGGTGACCTTAGTTTAATGATTAAAAGTATAATAGGAGGTTTGCATTGTTGTGTCATTGGATGTTGGTGATGGTACAGGGGAGAGGGAATATCGGGGAGACAAGTAGTAGTAAAAAAGACGGGGAGTAATTTTTCAGTTCTCGCCTAGGACGGCAAAATACCGAGCAATGGCCCTGAACATAAGTACCCTTGTTCAGACCGAAACTTGGGTAGCTATGTAAAGTACTCACTGGAATAATCAACTGTTAAGATCTGCAGTGACAAGAGGATATTCACAAACATCAACACCGTCCTCGTTTCCTAATAATATGTTCTTAAGCTTCTCAAAATCTACATATTGAACGATTACCGCTCGTTTGTGATTTGCTTCTTTGCATTGGGTTACGTTCGACTGCACTTTATTTCTTTGCGTCGAACTCATAGAGAGATCATTGCCAGACAGTATGCACTTGCCTTCAAATGAGGACATTTGCTTTTGCTACCTTGATTTAATGCTTGGGATTTCATAAAGAGGAATAGACCCAAAATAATTATTGGACTGTTAAGTGAAATACAAACTGTTAATCTACACGCAACGGATAATCGCATGGCAGGGCTCAGGCAACCAGGGAAGTTAGCGGATATTTGCCTTACAGTCAGTCACGATCTATCTTTCATGGACTTGACCAAAATTATTATTTACTGATTGATTATAATTCATCAGCTGGGATAAATAATCAGGATTCCTATCAAGAGTGAATTTGGGGCTGAAATTATTAGACTACAAAACCAAAGATTCTCAATTTAATATCCAATTTATTGTGGCACGCAATCCATAACTCAATTAAAAACAGAAAATTATTTATTGCCTTTTTCTGCGCTGATGGCACTTACCTCTAACGTAGCGGTCTCGTAAGTTAAAATGTGCACGGAAACCGAGAAGGAATATTATGTTGCTACTGTTCTTTCTCCTGCTATGATATGACCATCATGCCCGTCAGTCATTCTCTTTCTACTACAAATACTTTGAATGAAATAGCAAATGAGCTTAGATGCTGGCACTATTTTTTTATTTTGAAAGGAACACGCGATGAAATACCCTATGGACATGGGAGTAAGCAGATAAAAGTGTTCTTAAATTAGGCACGTTTAAAATTTATTACATCCTACTAAATTCTACACACACACGTATTTGTCCCAATGTAAAGTTCGAGAAGAACGATCATTTTCCAATGACTGTGCAGCCAATACTACGTTCAAAGTCAAAGAGGTATACTGGAAGCCACCTTAGACGATCTATATTGAAACATAATCAAAATTTCACACGAGACACACACATCCTAAACCGAATTACCTCAAGAACGTGCTTTGCTCATTGATATGTGCACACAGCCCCACGTGGGAAGTCAGAAATCTATGGCTCCTACTTTTATTCACCTATGAGTATCGTTTTCGGTTTTATTACAAATTAAACTTCATACACATTTCCTAGCTGAATCTAATTTAAGATGCAGGTGGTCAAGTCTCCTTGCAGAACTTCTCACCTGGCAGTGTGGAGACAACGACCAGCAGACCAGAAACAAAAAATTAGCAAAGAATTTCACATACCAATTTAGTAAAGTATCTCACACAAATCACACGTAAAATGGCCAACCGGAAATTGGAGTATACTCATCCACAACAGCATCATACTTTGTAAACCACCTAATGGTGTGTGGTGGAGGGTACTTGCGGAACCACTATCTGATCCCTCCAACCCTGTTCCACTCACGAATGGTGCGTGGGAGGAATGGTTGTCGATAAGTCTCTGTATTGGCTCTAATTTCTCGAATTTTCTCCTTGTGGTTAATACGCGAGATGTATGTGGGGAGAAGCAATATGTTGTCTGACTCCTCCTATAAAGTACTGCTCCGAAATTTCAATAGTAAATCTCTTCGTGATGCACAACGCCTCTCTTGTAACGTCTGCCAGTGAAGTTTGTTTAGCATCTCCGTAACACTCTCTCGCCAGCTAAACAATCCCGTGACGAAACGTACCGCTCTTCGTTGGATCTTCTCTATCTCCTCTATCAGTCCTACCTGATAGGGATCCCAGATAGATGAACAACATTCAAGAACTGGGCGAACAAGTGCCTTATAAGCCACTACTTTCGTGGATTACATTTCCTTAAGAATCTTCCGATGAATCTGAGTCTGGTGTCTATCTGTTTTATATGGTCATTTCACGTAAGATCGCTCTGGATAGTTTCGCATTTTACGGCAGACGCTGTCTCCAGCTGTTTGTCATCAGTAGTGTAGCTGTAGAGTAACGGATTTCTTTTCCTATGTATGCGCAATGCGTAACATTTATTTACATTCAGGGTCAACTGCCACAGTCTACATGATTCATCAGTTCTCTGCAGGTCGTTCTGCAAATTCTTAGAGTCTTCTGGCGTTGCTACATTGGTATAGACAGCTGCATCATCTGCGAATACCCTTAAAGAGCATCCTACGCTTTCTACTTGATCATTTTTTTTCTTTCGAATAACCCATTTGGAGGGTACGATGAATCAACTTTGGCTACTCTTCATTGTATTAGATTTCTTCAGTTTCCAAATTTCCTTCATCCTTTTAGAGTGTTGTTCCCTTTCTTCTTGAGTCCACTTTCGTCTAGTTATTTTCTTTCTCTCCTGAAATTCTGCCTTTTGAACTGCCTTTCTGAAATGCGTTCTGTTTTCTATTGTGTCTATTGTAACTCCAGCATTTTCAATGTCCTTTTCAGTCTCTATGAACTATGCTGGCTTGGATTTGTAGCTATTGAGTAATGTGAATATCCGCTTGGTTAGTCTGTTGTTATCCATTCTGAATATATGTCCAAAAAACTGTAGTCTCCTCTTCCTCATTACATCAGTTAGTTTCTCCGTTTTCAGATATAGCTCTCTGTTTGGTCTTAACCTGTATTCAGCATTATCTTTTCTTTTAGCTCCCAGTATTTTCCTTAAAATTCTTCTTTCGACCTTCTCTAGTTTCTCAAGATCTCCATTTCTTGTTAGTTTAAGTGTTTCTGCCGCATAGAGAGCTTCAGGTCTGGCCACTGTTTGGTAGTGTCTTAATTTCGTGTTCCAGGACAAGGATTTTTTATTATAAACGTTTTTGGTCATATGAAACACTCTTTCCATTTTGTGCACTCTAGTTTCTATAGCTATCTTTTCTTTGTCATTGTATGTAATCCACTCTCCTAGGTATTTAAAGGAATCTGTTTTGTGTATTGTGTTGTTGTCAACTGCAATATTTTGAGGAGCATCACAGATGTTTGTCATAAACTTTGTTTTTTCATAGGATATTTGTAGTCCTACTTTGGCTGCTTGTTTTTGTAGTTCTCTTATTTGTTCTTGGACATTGTCTAGTGAATCTGTAATCAATGCCATGTCATCTGCGAAGGCTAAACAGTCGACAGTGATCTTGTTTGGATTTCTCCCTAGTTGAATCCCTTTAGTATTGACGGCCTTCCTCCATTCTCGAACTACCTTCTCCAAGACACAATTGAAAAGCAGAGGTGACAGACCATCTCCCTGTCGAACACCTGACTTTATTTCAAACGATTTTGAGAGCTCTCCCCTAAATTTTACTTTCGATTTTGTATTTGTCAAAGTACCTTTAATTATTGCAGTTGTTTTAGCATCGAGTCCCAATTCTTTTAAGATATCAAGCAGTGTATTTCTGTCAACTGAATCATAAGCTTTTTTAAAATCCACAAAAGTAATTACATATTTTAAGTTCCTGATTTTCCTCATTTGTATTATGTTCTTTAAATTTAGTATTTGTTCTGCACATGACCTTTCCTTCCTAAATCCAGCCTGATACTCTCCTAGCTGTTTGTCAAGTATCTCTTCTGCTCTTTTTAAAAGCGCCTTAGACAAGATCTTATAGGTCACTGGTAAGAGGGAGATTCCCCTATAATTGCTAGGATCTGTTTTCTTCCCTTTTTTATGTAGTGGATGTATTAATGCAGATGTCCAATCTGATCATTTATATATATTGTAAACACCAACGGTCATATCACACTTCCCTGTGGTACTCCGGATATTAGCTTTACATCTGTCGATTTAGTTCCGTTAAGAGCGACCTGCTGAGTTCTATCTGCAAGAAAGTCTTGAATCCAATCGCAGGTCTGCTCAGATATTCCATAAGCTCCTATTTTTTTCATTAAACGGCAATGCGGGACGGTGTCAAATGCCTTACTGAAATCAAGTAATACCTGTTGTACACTTCGCTGTGGATCTCATGGAGGAACAGAGCGAGCTGAGTTTCGCAGGATCTCTGTTTGCCGAATCCGTGTTGATTTTTATAGAGATGTTCATTTTCCAAGAGCGTCATAATTCTTGAGCATAAAACATGTTCCATAATTCTACAATAGATTGACGTCAACGATATAAGTCTTTAATTGCGTGGCTCTGTCTTAGGGCCTTTCTCAAAAACTGGAATGACCTGCGCTTTTCCCCAGTCGTTAGGTACCTTTCGTTGCTAGAAGGGGAGCAAGTCCTCTCGCATAATCTTTATAGAATCTTATAGGTATCTCATCTGGTCCTGAAGCCTTTCCACTACTAAGCAATTGTAGCTGCTTTTCAATTCCGCAATCGGTTATTTCAATATCTGCCATTTCGACGTTCGCACGGCGATTGAAATGAGGGACAGTGTTACGATCTTCCGCGGTGAAACAACATCGGGAGACGGAAGTCAGTATTTCGGCCTTCTCTCTGATATCTTCAGTTTCGGTGCCAGTGTGGTTGATGAGAGAATGAATAGATGATTTTGACCCGCTTACTGGTTTTACATACGACTAAAATTTCTTAGGGTTTTTACTCAGGTTGGTAGAAAACGTCTTACTTTCAAAATCATTGAAAGCTTCTCTCATTGCTCTCCTGACGCTCATTTTCGCTTCGTTCAGCTTTGGTTTGTCAGGTTTTTACTTCTCTTGAATCTGAGATGAAGTGCTCCTCGTTTACGTAGCGCTTTTCTAACACTGCTATTAAACCATGGTGGATCTTTCCCATCCGTTAAAACCTTACTCGGAACCTCCTTTCTGTGGTATAATGAACGATGCCTTTGAATTTTTTCCATTTGTTCTCCACATCTTCGTCCTCATCGGCGAATATTTTATGCTGACTGCTGAGATATTCTGAAATTTGTATCCTGTCACCCTTGCTGAGCAAGTATATCTTCCTGCCTTTCTTAACATTCCTTGTAGGACCCGTCGTCATAGAAGCTGTCACAGCCTTATGATCACTGATACCTTCCTCTAAGTTAACTGATTCGGTAAGTCCAGGTCAGTTTGTTGCCGGGAGGTCTAAGACGCTACCGTCACGAGTTGGCTCTCTAACTATCTGCTCAAGGTAATTTTCGGACAAGACCTCCAGAACAATGCCACACGAATCCCTGTCTCTGGCACCAGTTTTGATGGCTTAACATTCCCAATCTATACCTGACAAGTTGGAGTCATCACCTATTATGATCAGGAAAATTACTAATGATATTCTGTAAGCTCTGTCTGAAGCGCTCTACAACTGCAGATCCTGACCCAGGTGGTCTATAAAAGCATCCGATCACCATTATTGACCGTTCTTTGATACTCGTTTTCACCCAGATTAATTGACATTCGGAATCCGTGATAAGCTCGATATATTTTATCGAATTTTTTACTGCAAATAAACAAGCAGCCACCATTGGCGACTAACCTATCCTGACGATAAACATTGCAGTCTGAAGTTAGGATTTCGTTGTCATTGCCGCTGGTTTCAACCACCTTTCTGTTCTCAAAACTATAAGTGCATTTTGACTTTCAGTAAGCGATACTAATTCCGAGACCTTTCCTTGGATGCTCCTGCAGTTTGCTAAAATCGTATTAATCTTTTCTATCTCTGATCTGCGAGGACCAAGATTCTCTGAGGTCGCTGTGGCTGATTTAACAGGCAAATCGTGTTTGCTTCCAAGGGAGGGGTCCTCTAACCTAAAAAAGCCCCATGTGTACGCCACACGTACTCCGCTACCCTAGTAGCCGCATCCTGCCTGTAGTGTACGCCTGACCTATAAAGGGGAACCCTACAGTTCTGCACCCGATAGCGGAGGTCGAGAAATTCGCATCCAATACCGTCCCAGAGCTGTCTCAGCCTCTGGTTTAAACCTTCCACTCTGCTCCAAACTAGAGGATCGCGTTCAACCCTGGGTACGATGCCACAAATAGACAGCTTAGCCTGCACCGCGCGTGCGTTGCTAGTTGCCTTCACCAAATCAGTGAGCCGCCGAAAGGAGCCGAGGATGGCCTCAGAACCCAAGCGGCAGGCGTCATTCGTGCCGACATGTGCCACTACATGCAGCCGGTCGCACGCAGTGTGCTCGATAGCCGCCAGCAGGGCCTCCTCCACATCACGGATGGGACCTACCGGCACACATACTGATTGCACACTGGATTTCTTTCTCGCATTGCCTGCTATCTCCCTGAGGGGCTCCATCCCCGCCTAACGTTACAGCTCCCAGTGACTAGCATACCCAACCTCAGTACTTGTGCGAACTGGGCAGGAAAATCGACCGCTGGCCCAACAGGAGAGGCTCAGAGTTACCAGGAACACTGGGAGGCACCTCGTACCTGCTAAGACGCAGGGAGCCAGCCGCACGACCTGCTCCCTCTATCGCATTCCGCCCAGTGACACGCGAACCCACCACTGTTTGCCACCCACTCTGGAGTGAGGACGGACCGGTCAGATGTTGCGTATCGGAAGCCGCAGCGACGTCTGGGCCACCAGTGGATTCCAGTCACACCAAAGGTGTTGCAGGTCTCGTCACTGGCGCCCCGACGTCACCGCAACTTCGAGCATTAGCTAGAAACTTGTCGACAGTAGCCAACGAAGCTTCCAGCTGTTTATGGACAGTAGCAAACTCTCCTTGTGTTCGCTCACAACAAGCACAGTCCCTAGCCATATCGTAGTGTGTATAAAATAGATATAAGGTCTCAAATGGCGCTACTGAGTTTGAAAATATACCAAAGGAGAATAAAGTAACACTAAAAGTTGATGTTCAGATTTCTCACTGAAATCTGAGACCGCGAGCTATAAAACAGAAATAAATTTCTCTACTGAAGTTGATGTATTTACAGATACCTGTTTTCAGAAATCCTGTTTGGCGAAGAATTACTGCACAAGATAAATATTCAAACTAGAATGCACTGATCTAAACTGCGTGCTGCCTACTAGCACAACATTAAAATTTAGTGGCGTGACGGAGTTTCTGTCGACGGGAAAATTTACACTAGGAAGCCGCCCTACACAAGGATATTCATAAGAGTTCTGCAACAACAAAAACTACGATTAATTTTCTAACCACTAGTCTACGCAGTAAAATACACACGTACAGTTCACTTCTTTGGAGAACACGTGAACAAAAAACAAAGACTAAGTTAATCGCCCGTTCTGCGAAACCATTTCGTTTAATATTTGGCGCACAAATTTACGTTAGCGATTAAACGCAAGATAACTGATGACAGAATTTAAAAAACCAAATAAGCTGAAGGCACAACGAGATTTACTTTGCATTACTGGATAGTATTATGGTCCATGCTCTTGACGAAATACTGAACTTCTAGTCATTGTATTTTATCTGTAAAATTACTACAAACGGTGGTCGCCACATAAGCCTGATTATAATTTTGCTGAAAAAGAACATGTTAGTAATCTTGCCAATAATATACCTCATCCTCTTCAACATTTGCGAATTTCGGGATAGAGATCGTCACAGCTTCCGTCCACCCACGAGTCATACCAGTAATAGAATGCCAAAAAATAGAGGAACGCACCTAACCCTCACTCTGCTCATTCCTGAGCGGGGATGGGAAGTGTCTCTTACAAACCCTCGAAGATTCTACTGGTATATTCTACTGCTAGATTCTAGGTGCAGCTTAGTCAGCTATCCACCAGAGTTAAGTTAGCTCCAAAATCCAAGTAAAGCGTGTATCTCTGTTCTACAGTTGTTCTGCAGATGAATCCACGATCAAAACGAACACTCGTTCCATAATTTATAGCAACACAATAAGGATAAGGGAAAAGATGTACACTATGTGATCAAAAGCATCCGGACAGCCCCAAAAACATACGTTTTTCATATTGGGTGCATTGTGCTGTCACCTACTGCCAGGTCCTCGATATCAGCGACGTCAGTAGTCATCAGACATCGAGAGAGAGAGCAGATTGGGGCACTCTGCGAAACTCACGGACTTCGAACGTGGTCAGGTGATTGGGTGTCACTTGTGTCATAAGTCTGTACGCGAGATTTCCACACTCCTAAACATCCATAGGTTCACTGTTTCCGATGTGATAGTGAAGTGAAAAGGTGAAGGGACACACGTACAGCACAAAAGCGTAAAGGCCGACCTCGTCTGTTGACGGGCAGAGACCGCCGACAGTTGAAGAGGGTCATAATGTGTAATAGGTAGACATCTATCCGGACCATCACACAGGAATTCCAGACTGCTTCAGGATCCTCTGCAAGTACTATGACAGTTAGGCAGGAGGTGAGAAAACTTGGGTTTCATGGTCGAGTGACTGCTCATAAGCCACACATCACGTCGGTAAATGCCAAACGACGCCTCGCTTGGTGTAAGGAGCGTAAAAATTACACTATTGAACAGTGGAAAAACGTTGTGCGGAGTGACGAATCACGGTACACAGTGTGGCTATGCGATGGCAGGGTGTGGGTATGGCGAATGACCGGTGAACGTAATCTGCCAGAGTGGGTGTTACCAACACTAAAATTTGGAGGCGTTACGGTGTGGTCGTGTTTTTCATGGAGGGTTCTTGTGCCTACATTGATGTTTTAAGCACCTTCTTACTTTCCACTGTTGAAGAGCAATTCGGGGATGGCGACTGAATCTTTCAACAAGATCGAGCACCTGTTCATAATGCACGACCCGTGGCGAAGTGGTACACGACAATAACATTCCTGTAATGGACTGGCCTGCACAGAGTCCTGACTTGAATCCTATAGAACACCTCAGATGTTTTGGAACGCCGACTTCGTGCCAGGCCTCACCGACCGACATCGATGCCTCTCCCCAGTGCAGCACTCCGTGAAGAATGGGCTACCATATCCCAAGAAACCTTCCAGCACCTGATTGAACGTATGCCTGCGAGAATGGAAGCCGTCATAAAGGCTAAGGGTGGGGCCAATACCATATTGAATTGCAGCATTGCGGATGGAGGGCGCACGAACTTGTAACTCATTTTCAGCGAGGTGACAGATACTTTTGATCGTGTAGCGTACTCTTATGCTTACCTGAATTACGTTTCGCCTGATTTGCATGCAGCCCACTTAACGTAACTGTCTTGTAGCTCCACTACTCTCGATTCGATACAGTCGCTTGACTATACAAAATTGTCACCACAAGTGACTACTGGAAAAACACGGGTAACTCCAGGTGCAATTAATACCACGATGCATCACGTATCAGGGAACACTTAAGACAGTCCTTAACGCTTGCAGACTCAAATTTATTACAATAAGTGATTTTACTAAACGTTTACCACTCTCGTTAGTTTCTGACACAAATAGTGCCCACAACTCTTACACACCACCTATTCCACAATCCTTACTCAAAACTAGATTTACGAATACGATATTTTCAAGAGTATCTTGACTCTAAATCTCTATGATTACCCGAGGAATTCTTGCTATTTAAAAGGTTTTCCAACCACATATTAACCGTCGTTGACTAGGCGAACGTCACTGCATAAACTGAATAATGGTCTGACCATTAAATAAATCGTGATTTACATCAAGCATGGTCGTTATTGCTGACTAGCTTTTAAGAGACGCGATGTAATACATATTTAGCCATTATCAGTTAGCATATCTGAACTTGAAATTACGTTACGAAAATTTTCGTACTGGATGAGGACAAATATCCAGAAGCCTGTTTTCCCTGCTAACTTATCACGAAATATATTAAATATGGTTTCATTTCCAAGTTACAAAGTTGAAATGATGGAATGAATGTGTTGCATGGCGATTCGAACCCAGCACTTAAACCGACTCATATGTAAGCACAGGCAAAGACCAGATATCGAATTTCCTCAGCAGTAGCGAGATGTTTCACTCTGCAGTGACGAGTAAAATGAATAATTTCTGTCTTCCTGGGATTCAAACCCAGCACCTATCACCGTTGTCTTCTAGCCACGAACGGATATTATACATAGGTTTCTTACACCAGACGCGAGATGTGCGCCTCGGTGAACTAGAGGTAACGTGACGAAGAGTGAAGTGGTGACTGAGAATCGAACCCAGCACATCCTAGTTGACTACACACGAAGATATGTCAACTATCGAATTATTTTTCACCAGCAGCTAGGAGAAGGATGTTTCCACTAGAAATAATGATACGAAAAGATCTGTGTCCGTTTGTGAGTCCAAATCGTCAAATACCAAAACAGATTATGATCAACATTTAGGTGTGGTAATGCAAATGCATGAAAGAACATTATGAATGTTTTTGCGCCGAACCAGGATTAAAACCCAGGCACGTGCCTCACGTGATGAACTTGAGGAGTTTGGAACCTTGAACAAACAACTAACTGATGGCACTCTCTGGTCACGAAGGGATCAAATCGCGTGAAATCAGAACCAATATATTCAGCATCTCAATCTGATGGTTCAAATGGCTCTAAAAACTATGGGACTTAACATCTGAAGTCATCAGTCCCCTAGAGTTAGAATTACTTACACCTAACTAACTTAAGGCATCACACACATCCATGACCGAGGCAGGATGCGAACCTGCGACCGTAGCAGCACCGAGGTTTCGGACTGAAGCGCCTAGAGCCGCTCGGCCACAGCGGCCGGCTCTCATTCTGAAATGAAAGGCAGAATTAGTGCCCTTTGACGTAACTTGGCGTATGGTTCTTTAACTAAAATGAAATTACTAGTGTAAAAAAGGTTACAGGTGATAGAGTTTCTACATGCCGCCACTTACGCCTATGTTACGGCCCAAAATAGTAGTCGGTGGCGAAGGGACAGCACGTTTAATGTGAATCTGGAACCAGGGTAGAATCGCATGTTCTTCATGTGGCGTAATCGGTGGTAAACAGAATCTACTAGTGCCTATAAAAACCCTTGGCCTGAAGTGGGAATCGAATCCTGAACCTATGTGTACGAAGCTAGTATCAAATCCCAGAACACTGGAACTCACATGTGTCAGGATCAAGATTTTGTCGGGGTACTGGTGTACCACACTCGATGAGAATTTTGATTTGCTGGAGTGGATAACAGTCGGTTCAATACATATGTTTCTCGCTCGATCGAACCAGCTGCCTAGCTACTCATTGCGTACTTTCAAGTTCATTTTATAATCACTGCAATGAAATCACGTAACGATCGTCTGCACAGTCTCCCAGCACTGCAGGACGTCGAAGTTTCCACTGGAAGGGTTGATTCCAGTTAAGCTTCTCACCATGGTCAGCGATGCGCATTGCAAAAGAAAAGTTGAGTTACTGCACACGATTCTTCCGCAATTTAGTAAACTACAACTCGTCGGTCTGCTGAGAGTATCAGTCTGTTGGAAGCTTAGAAATAATTTACTTTATTTCATAGCCCACCAGTAACGGCGAAACCCTGGGAAAACGTCTCCGTCAAGAGCTCGTGGCCGCCTGTCCGGATCAGAGCAATTCCTGCTCCACAGGCCTACGGCCGCGTGGCACCAGCCGGCGTCAGCCCAGGTGATCGCGACGGATCGCGCCCTCAGCCTATGGTCCACAGCGGGAGTTCGTACAGTCACATAAGCCAACATAAAATTATTTAACACTGTAGTTCGCTCTTCAGCGTAAAATATTCTCTACAAACACTGTGTACACCACGCAGTAACAACAACGCTGTAATCTACAACTGACGGCAAAATTTTCTAGAAGAAAAGGAGTGTTCAAATGGTTCAAATGGCTCTGAGCACTATGGGACTCAACATCTTAGGTCATAAGTCCCCTAGAACTTAGAACTACTTAAAACTAACTAACTTAAGGACATCACACACATCCATGCCCGAGGCAGGATTCGAACCTGCGACCGTAGCAGTCCCTCGGGTCCGGACTGCAGCGCCAGAACCGCTAGACCACCGCGGCCGGCAAAAAAGGAGTGTCATGCATAGATTTGTGGTGACTATAGATCTATAGAAGAGGGGGGGGGGAGGCAGGAAACTCGATCGTATGTGCCCCGTACGGTGTGAGTGTTATCTAAGAAGTGAAATCGAAAAATAGATTTCTCGTGTCATGTAGTAAAATTTTAACGTGAATCTTCTGTCACATTCAGCAAGTCGAACCGTTGTAACTCTGTCACATGAGGTTTCAAATGCTGGTTTCCTGTTTAATTAGAATCTAGAACCAAGGCTGCGTCGGCTTCGGTGGTGCGACATCTTTTCCACCGACTGAGCAAA
This sequence comes from Schistocerca nitens, assembly GCF_023898315.1. NCBI lineage: Eukaryota > Metazoa > Arthropoda > Insecta > Orthoptera > Acrididae > Schistocerca > Schistocerca nitens. The sequence continues at coordinate 707,362,914 of NC_064614.1, read as the reverse complement.
CCTCCTGCAGCATGCATTTCTTCCTCACCGTGCTAGTGATGGCTAAGAGAGATAATTCACAATGAAGGCGATATTAGTTGTACAGTCTGCATGGGATGTACTTCGTGGACTAAAAACAAACACTTGGTAATTAGATGACCCGTCACAAGGGAAAATCTTTCAGAATGTTTAACTGAAATATGAAGACGCTATCAATCGAATGTGGCCACATAATTCTGTGTTACTCTAGGAGGTATCGCTACTATCACAGGGAGGCAAATTTAATTTACAATGTCGTTAAGTCCCAATCATCCTCGCAGCAGGAAGGAATACTATTCCACGTCTATGAGTTTCTTGAGCAGGCTAGCAATCCATGAGTAAAGGGGCTATCAACCCTTGAGTAAAGGTTGCGTTTCAAAGACGCCAGCGGAAGTACGTCGCATATTGACAGATACTAGAAAAGCGCCAGATGTGAGCAAATGTTCGCAAATCAAGGAAACAGTAAAAATTAAAAGCATGAGAAATGATATATTCCTCATCATAGACGTCATTATGTTCCTTCTATTTTAGGCTGTAGGTTATCAGAATATTCACATGAGAATTAACGAGGAGTAAATGTTCGAACTGACTGTTTAGTCAAATTTAAAAAGTAAAATAAGTAACGTTGTTTGTAATGAATACTCAACAACAACAAGTCCTTAAATAAAAAGAAATTAAATAAGTAGCAGGGAGTGGCACTTACAGTCAGCGACCCACAGAAACATCTGGGGTGCAGATGGCCAGACGGTGTCCAGATGTGTACAGACTATCTAGATGTATTATGTCGAAATACTAAGATCCATGAACACCGTTCGTTGTCAACCAGTCTATTACTTAAGCCTCCTTAACAATGCCTGAACGGCATAGACACACCACAGCCCAATGCTGTAGTAGTTAATAATGAGCACGTCTTTTTTCATTGTTTTATTCGGCAGCTAATGATCACCATCTCTAATTACTTAATGGACTTCATACATAGTTTTTGTTTTGATGACAGCATTAGTCGAAAAGAGATGATGAATAATGATATATACGAAGGGCGTTCAATAACTGAAGCGAAAAATTGATGTAGAAACGAAAAAGTTTGTAGCAGGAGGTTTTTACTCCATGACTTTCGATTTTCATTATTAGGATGAACTGAGATTGGCTAGCGATTAAAAATTATTCTGTTTATAACTTCAATGTTGCATTTAACTTTACATATTGGTTAACAGCGCTCACTGGCTCGTTTCTTTGCTTCATGACAATCTGCTCTCGAATACTTTTATATTGTGGTGAAAATAGTATGAACTGTGGAAATTATTGTAAGTGTACAGAACAGTTCGCAAACGGTCGAACCTGAATGACTGACGAGCGCCGGCCGCTGTGGCCGAGCGGTTCTAAGCACTTCAGTCCGGAACCGCGCTCCTGCTACGGTCGCAGGTTCGAATCCTGCCTTGGGCATGGATGTGTGTGATATCCTTAGGTTAGATTTAAGTAGTCTGGGGGCTGATGACCTCAGATGTTAAGTGCCATAGTGCTCAGAGCCATTTGAACCATTTGACTGACAAGCAACGTCCTTGTCGGTCAGCACAAGAGTCAACTTCTTCGCTTGGTACTCGCATCATGAGATTATTCTTGAAGACCGACGTGTTACATTCGAATATATTGCAAAAGCAGTTCCATTAAATGTTGGCAACGTTATCAGTGACAAACTCAAATCCTGTAGCAGAAACGCAGGGAATCAAGTCTCGACGTGCGCACACTTAAGGGAACGATATGAAAGGGAATGTGACTGTTTTCTAAACAAGATTTTAGCGTGTGATGAAACTTCTGTTGACCATTTTCAACCAGAATCCAAAAATATGGAACAATGATTTGTGGGAAAGTGGCTCAAACAACAAAACAAAGACTTCTTTGCATCAGATATAAAGGCACCAGTTCGTTGTTTCTATGTCAATATGTCTACTTAATTATTGAATTTCCCTCGTATTAGACGATATAGACGGTTTTAATTACAAACCATAGGTTCGTGTTACATCATTCCAATCTTAGGAATGGAAAATAAGTCCCATGCTACTTGACAGAGCGTTGGGGAACGATGCAGGAGACGCATCGCCGTACTAGGCAAAGTCCTAATGGAGGTGGTTCGCCGTTGTCTTCCTCCGACCGTAAAGGGATGAATGATGATGATGAAGACGTCACAACAACACCCAGTCATCTCGGGGCAGGTGAATATCCCTGACTCCGCCGGGAATCGAACCTGGGACCCAGTGGCCAGGAAGCGAGAACGCTACCGCGAGCCCACGAGCTGCGGACTTCTAATCATAATTGAGCACTAATTCTAAGAATGAAACCATGTGGCACGGCACTGCGTATTAAATGCTCGTATGTGACGTTTTGGTGGTGCACTATGCCCGAAGCGCGTAAACAAATAAATTTTTGACAGGTGGACTGTCATCGTTAGCGATCGAATAAATTGGGGAGAAGCTAGTTTTCGTTACACACAAACTGGCTACAGGGCTCCAGCGCGACTGCATGTCACAACCGATATTGATACTTGTTAATCACAGCAATATGTCTTATGCTTACGCCTTTCTGTAGTCGATTTAATATTTCAATGCAGATTACCACTTCGTTGTGGAGGTTATAAGAGTAACATGTTTATCACGTTACTGCACCCTATGCAGTCCGGCTGCGGATTTCTCATAAATTATGATTCTGAACGCAAATTAATGTTATATTATGTGAATATATTCCTCTGATTTAGGTTTGCTGAAGATGTTATGTACAGAAGGTATGTCACTCGTAGGTAAAGAAAACTGCTTGATCTAAACCCCAAAAGTGTTAAGACATGTCCAAAACCAGTAAAAAGATCCGCAGATATTATTGATTAGCCCATCTTTAGCTGAAAAAATTGGGGTCGCACAGATAGAGCAAAATCAGAACGATAAATAGATATGTTAACTAATGTCGCAGCCCTCTGGTCTCTTTTGGAGACTTGGTTTTGGAAGTTCGAGGTTGCGGTTGCGTGCGTCGACAAAGTGGTGTGTATGCGGCTCCACTGCTGCAGTGTCAGGAGACTATCCACATGTTGCCCGTTATTGTTGCCAAACTTCCAAAATGTTGTGACAGTAGTGCATACTGATAGATTTTAATCGTTGTTCAGTTTGAATTGAGTCAGAACCGTACTGTAAATTATACTATTCAACACAATCTGCGTGGACAAAAACTGTACATGAGGAGTATTGTTTTTCACATACATAATGATTTATTTACGCACTTTATGTCATAAATAATAATTTTGCGTAACGAATGACCAATTAAATATCGTTCTTACCGGAATTAAGATTTTTACTGCTGTTTGCAAAATACCACGAAAGGCGAATTGCAAAGGACGTCTCTTGAAGGTAACACCAAATTGTATAATCTGACTTACCGAACGTAAATGTCAATTGTTGTGCTGCAATTGCCATTAAACTTACTAGAAAAGTCATTTCTTTATTAGTTCGTTAGTTGTAGTGCTGTAGTCTTCCTTACGATAGCTTTCTATTTACGAAATTCGACAAGGAAGGATACATCGATTTCTAATTTCAACCAATAAAATGGCCATCTTCAGATCACATAAAAGCAGTGTCTGTCTACATCGACTACTGAAACGCGATGCTGCGCCACAATCATATATACAGTTCCAAACTCGCAAATTAAAAACTACAGTCTTTAACTTTGAAGCTAGAAAATCTGGAAACGGTAAGGCAAAGGCACAATCCAGATATAGTGGGACTCAGTGAAGTGAAATGTAACACAGACAAGAATTTCTTGTCAGGCGAGTTAGGGTAATATCAACAGCTGCAGAAAATGGTATAACGGGAGTAGGATTAGTTATGAATACAAAGATAGGGTAGAGAGTGTCTTCCTGTGAACAATTCAGTGACAGGGTCGTTCTCGTCAGAATCAACAGTAAACCAACACCGATAACAATAGCTCAGGTATACATGCCGACGTCGCAAGCTGAAGATGAAAAGATAGAGGAAGTATATGAGGATACTGAAAAGGTAATACCGTACGTAAAGGGAGATGAAAATCTAATAGTCATGGGGAACTGGAATGTAGTTGTAGGAGAAGGAGAAGACGAAAAGATTACAGGAGACTATGGGGTTGGGACAAGGAATGAGAGATGAGAAAGACTAATTGAGTTCTATATTAAATTTCACCTAGTAATAGGAAATACACTGTTCAAGAATCACAAGAGGAGGAGGTGTACGTGGAAAAAGCCAGGTGATACGGGAAGATTTCAGTTAGATTACATCGTGGTCAAACAGAGATTCCGAAATCATATACTGGACTGTAATACGTACCCAGGAGCAGATACAGGTTCAGATGAAAAAGTAATAGTAATGAAGAATAGACTGGAGTTTAAAACAATAGTCAGGAAGAATCAATATGCATAGAAGTGGGATACAGAAGTACTAAGGAATGACGAGATTTGCTTGCAGATACAGCCATAAGGGATACCTCAGTGGGCAGTACAGTCAAAAGAGGAATGGACATCTCTAAAAACGGCAGTCATAGAAGTTGAAGGAAAGGTAACTGCGAAGAAACCATGGGTAACAGAAGAAATACTTCTGTTGATCGTTGAAAGAAGGAAGTACACAAATGTTCAGGAGATTCAGGAATACAGAAATACAAATCGCTGAGAAATGAAATAAATAGGAAGTGCAGGGAAATTGTGAAGAAACCGAAAAAGAAATGATTGTTGGAAGGACTGAGTTAGCATATAGGAAAGTCAGAACAACCTTCGGTGAAATTAAATGTTCAGGGAGATTCAGGAATACAGAAATACAAATCGCTGAGAAATGAAATAAATAGGAAGTGCAGGGAAATTGTGAAGAAACTGAAAAAGAAATGATTGTCGGAAGGACTGACTCAGCACATAGGAAAGTCAAAACAACCTTCGATGAAATTAAAAGCAAGGGAGTGCAACGGGAATTCCACTGCTAAATACAGAGATGAGAGCGGATAGGTGGAAAGTGTAAATTGAGGACCTCTATGAGGGGGAAGATTTGTCTGATGTGATAGAAGAAGACACAGGAGTTGATTTAGAAGAGATAGGGGATCCAGTATTAGAATCAGAATTTAAGAGAGCTTTGGAGCACTTAAAATCAGATAAGGCTGAAGGGATAGGTAACATTCCACCAGGGTCTGTCGACATAACAACTGACTTTCGGAAAAATATACTCCACACAATTCCGAAACTGCAAGAGCTGACGAATGTGAGAATTATCGCACAATCAGCTAAAGGGAGGATATGTGAGGATATGTTAAATGAGGGTCAGTTTGGCTTTGGGGAAAGTAGAGACGCCAGAGAGGCAATTCTGACTTTGCGGTTGATAATGAGAGCTAGCCTAAAAAAATAAAAACACGTTCATAGATTTGTCGACCTGGAAAAAGCGCTCGACAATGTAAAATGGTGCATTCTACCATATCTTCCTTCGTCGTCGGCGTTGTCGTTGTTGCCGTGAGGCACCGTTATACCAAGTGGAAAGGCGCGTCGATCTTAGAGCATGAGATATAGTAACCTTAAGTCATTGACAACACACAACGGTCACGGTAGCACCTGATTCCAGAATAGCTGTAGTAGTTAGGATCTACGAACTACCCCGTCTTGACCAGGTCCCCAAAACTTAACTCTTAACGAGATCCCTTCGAAGCAAATTCTCATAACGATCGTCTATAAAGGCTTCGTACAACGATAAGAAATGTTACAGTTCATGGAATAACAACAGATACGACCAAACTGTCTTGTTTCTTCTATTTTATTTAACGTAACTTTGTTCACAGTTTTATATCGCATTCACTACTCATTCACACTCTGATGTGGAGTATATGCGAGTGCCTGAACCCTAACTCCCAAGTTCCATCGAAACCCTTTGATGAACGGTTTTGGTTGCTCGACACCAACAGTCAATGATAATGACACAGTTTTTCTCCTTTTCATAAACTGGAGACCGCTCTCCACGATATAATAATAATAAAATAAAAAAAAAACGGTCTCAGTACCGCGTCCCTAGTGAGACGCGTATAGATTTATCCCGGAATTGACCGCCCTGTAGGTGTACTCAATTTAATGACCACACTTCGCTATCCGCGATTTCGTGTAACTAAATGTCCTTTTGTTACTCTGATTGTATACCGTAGTTATTTAAAACTCGCCCCTATATTTTTTCACAACGCACAATTAGCACTTCTTTATTTGTTTTATATCTAAGAGTAAACAGAAAAAAAAAGACGCCGTATCATCGGCTTCGTCGATATAAAGCAAAACACCGTAATACGCCCAATTTTACCTCTTCTTATAGAATCGCCTACCTTACTCATTAATTTACCACATATTATTTCCAATAACACTAAACAGGTATCGCCGTTATATTGTAATTGTATTCAAAAGCATGTTATTATTATTATGACTGACCAAATCGTAACAAATCACGCGGCGTGCGTTTTTAACGATAGATTTACAGTCGCCCAGCCTTTATTCAGGCAATATTATATATAAATATACAGACAGGACCGAAAGATCGATCTCTCTACCGTAACCAATAGAGGCAAATATGCTATTCAAGTCCCGTTACATCTATCTTGACTCGTAATGTTACAGCATGGTGTTAGAAATTCTGAGAAAACTAGGGGTAAGCTTTAGGGGCGGGTAATATACATTATGTACAAGATCCAAGAGGGAATAGTAAAAGTGGACGACCAAGAAAGAAGCGCTCGGATTCAAAAGGGTGAAAGCAGGGTTGTAGGCTTTAGCCCTTACTGTTCAATCTGCACATGGAAGAAGCAATTATGGAAAGAAAGGTAATGTTCTGGGGTGGAATTAAAATTCAAGCAGTAAGGATATCAATGATACGATTCGCTGATGACATTACTATCCTGAGTAAAAGTGAAGAAGAATTACATGATCTGCTGAATGGAATGGGCACTCTAATGAGTACTGAATATGGACAGATAGTAAATCGAAGAAAGATGAAAGTGATGAGAAGTAGCAGAAATGAAAACAGCAAGAACCTTAACATCAGGATTGATGGTCACGAAGTAGATGAAGTTAAGGAATTCTGTTACCTAGATAGCAAAATAAATAACGACGGACGGAGCAAGGAGGACATCAAAAGCCGACTAGCACTGGGAAAAAGTTCATTCCTGGCGTACAGAAGTCTACTAGTATCAAATATAGGCCTTAATTTGAAGAGAAAATTTCTGAGAATGTACGTTTAGAGCACAGCATTGTATGGTAAGGGAATATGGACTGTGGGAAAACGGAAACAGAAAGGAATCGAAGCATCTGAGATTTGGTGCTGTAGACGAATGTTGAAAATCAGGTGGACTGATAATGTAAGGAATGAGGAAGTTCTGCATAGAATCGGAGAGGAAAGGAATATGTGGAAAACACTGACAAGGAGAACGGACAGGATGATAGGACATCTGTTAAGATATCAGGGAATGTCTTCCATGGTACTAGAGGGCGTAGGTTGAAAAAAAAAAAAGCAGTCAGTTCTACCATAAACTGCTCGATAATTCTCATATGAAGAATCTGATAATCTACAGACTAAAATAAAAATAAAATATTGACATCATTGAAGAGGAAGGCAATCTACATTATATCCCCTGGTCTTAATTTATGCCGCTTCCCTTGATTCAAGAACATTTTCTCGCATTTGGCAGTCTTGAAATATCTGCTAGTATGCGAGCGACACCTTTCCCATAGATTGCTGGCCGCTCAAGAAACTCATCGGTGTGCAAATATATTCTTCCCTGCTGTGAAGATGATTGGGGCTTGACGACATTGTAGATGAAATTTGACTCCCTGTGACAGTAGCAATACTTGCTGGAGTGACACAGAATGATCGTGCCAAATTCACTTGATATCGTCTTCATATTTCAGTTAAACATTCTGAACGATTTTCCCTTATGATGGGTCATCTAATTATGAAGCGTGTGTTTTTAGTCCACGAAGTACTTCCCACGCAGAATATACAACTACCGTCGCCTTCATTGCGAATTATCTCTTTTATCCATCACTAGCACAATGAGGAAGAAATGCATGCTGCAGGAGGTTGCTCAGTCGGTGGAAAAGATGTCGCACTACGAAGCCAACGCAGCCTTGGTTCTAGATTCTAATTAAACAGGAAACCAGCATTTGAAACCTCATGTGACAGAGTTACAACGGTTCGGCTTGCTGAATGTGACAGAAAATTCACGTTAAAATTTTACTACATGACACGAGAAATCTATTTTTCGATTTCACTTCTTAGATAACACTCACACCGTACGGGGCACATACGATCGAGTTTCCTGCCTCCCCCCCCCCCTCCCCCCCTCTTCTATAGATCTATAATCGCCACAAATCTATGCATGACACTCCTTTTCTTCTAGAAAATTTTGCCGTCAGTTGTAGATTACAGCGTTGTTGTTACTGCGTGGTGTACACAGTGTTTGTAGAGAATATTTTACGCTGAAGAGCGAACTACAGTGTTAAATAATTTTATGTTGGCTTATGTGACTGTACGAACTCCCGCTGTGGACCATAGGCTGAGGGCGCGATCCGTCGCGATCACCTGGGCTGACGCCGGCTGGTGCCACGCGGCCGTAGGCCTGTGGAGCAGGAATTGCTCTGATCCGGACAGGCGGCCACGAGCTCTTCACGGAGACGTTTTCCCAGAGTTTCGCCGTTACTGGTGGGCTATGAGATAAAGTAAATTATTTCTAAGCTTCCAACAGACTGATACTGTCAGCAGACCGACGAGTTGTAGTTTACTAAATTGCGGAAGAATCGTGTGCAGTAACTCATCGTTGACCATGGAGAGCAGCTTGAGTGGAAGCAACCCTTACTGTGGTAATTCCGCGTCCTACAGTGCTGGCAGATTGTGTACATGACGGTTACGTGATTTTATTTCAGTGATTACGTAATCAACTTGAAAGTACGCACTGGTTAGTTAGGCTCTTGACTGTAATCCTCTCCAGGAAATCAAAATTCTCATCGACTGTGGTGCACTAGTACTACGACAAAATCTTGATCCAGTCACATGTGAGGTCCAATATTCTGGGATTTGATACAAGCTTCGTACACATAATTTCAGGACTCGATTCCCTCTTCAGGCGAAGGATTTTTATAGACACCAGTAGATTCTGTTTACCGCCGATTACGCCAAATGAAGAACATACGATTCTACCCTGGTTCCAGATTCACATTAAACGTACTGTCCCTTCGCCACCGGCTACTGGGTTGGGCTGTAACGTAGGCGTAAGTGGCAGCATGTAGAAACTCTATCACCTGTAACCTTTTTTACACTAATAATTTCATTTCAGTTAAGGAACCAGACGCTACGTTACGTCAAAGAACACTAATTCTGCCTTTCATTTCAGACTGAGGTGTTGAATATGTTGGTTCTGATTTCACGCGATTTGATCCGTTCGTGACCAGAGAGCGCCATCAGTTAGTTGGCTGTTCAAGGTTCCAAACTCCTCAAGTGTATCACGTAAGGCGCGTGTTTGGGATTTAATCCTTTTTCGGCACAAAAACATTCATAATGTCCTTTTATGCATTATCGTTAGCACATCTAAATGTTGATGAAAATTTATTTTGATATGTAACGGTTTGGACTTCCAGACGGACATAGATCTTTTCATATCATTATTTCAAGTGGAAACATCCTGCTCCTAGCTGCTGGTGAAAAAAAAATTGATATTTGACGTGTCGTCGTGTGTAGTCAACAATGATATGTGCTGGGTTCGATTCTCAGTCACCACTGCACTCTTCGTCACGTCACCTCTAGTTCACCGAGGCGCACATCTCGCTTCTGGTGTAAGAAACTTATGTATAATGTTCATTAGTGGCTAGAAGAAAACGGAAGGCAGAAATTATTCATTTTTCTCATCACTGCAGTTTGAAACATCTCGCGACTGCTGAGGAAATTCGATATCTGATCTTTGGCTGTGCTTACATATGAGTCGGGTTAAGTGCTGGGTTCGAATCGCCATGCAACACATACATACCATCATTTAAAATTTGTTATTTGGAAATGAAGTCATATTTAACATACTTCGTGATTAATTAACAGGGACAACAGTTTCTGGATATTTGTCCCGATCCAGTACAAAAATATTCGTCAGATTTGCTAACTGATACTGACTAAAAATATATTATTTCACATCTCTTGTGAACTAGGCAGCAATTTCGATCAGTGCTTGACGCTGTTAATCATGTTTTCTGTAACTCCTTAGTCCATTATTCTGCTTAATCAATTACGCTCGCTTAGTAAACGACGCCAAATAGATGGTTGGAAAATCTTTTAGATATTAAGAATATTACGGAGTCAAGATATCCTTCGAGATATCATATTCGCTTAACTAAAATCTAGTTTTGAGAAAGGATTACGGAGTAACTGATGTATGACAGTTGGGATTTTTTTGTCAGTTTGTAATGAGAGTAGTAAAATTTAGAATTGTTAGTTATTGTAATAAATTTGAGTTTACAACCGTTTAAGGACTGTCTCAGCTGTTCGCTGACGTTTCGTGTATCGTCGTGTTAATTGCACCAGGAGTTACTGCCATGCAGAGCAGTGTTTTCCCACTTTTTCGAACTCCTATAATTGTCTGCTGTTGCGACGCTAAGTTTGAAATTTGGTTCAAAATTGCTGTCAGAAGTTCATATTATATAAATTGAAGATGGAGGGGGAGAAAGGAATGAAAAGGGAAGGAACTGATGACATCAGCTGCATCGGTACTTTATGCCGAATCGGCGGCAACAAGTGAAAATGTGAGTCGCACGAGGACTCGAACCCGAAATTATTGGATACTGGGCAGGTGCGTTAACCACTGCGGCACTACTAATCGCAAATGCACAAATTATCTCCCCACGCTTCCCAGCCGACTCACACTTCCACTTGGTGCCACCTATCTGCGGTCCCCATTCCATGTCCTCTATTTTTCCTAATTTTAGATTCCCGTAGGAAGTTGAACGATATTCTACATCTGCACTGAACGTTGTGGACTCATTCCCCATCGAGGTGTATGAATTATTCCGACTGCGCGGTGTCTGTTCTCTTCGACATGTCCGAGACAACAGACGCCATGCCCGCATCTCGTGGTCGTGCGGTAGCGTTCTCGCTTCTCACGCCCGGGTTCCCGGGTTCGATTCCCGGCGGGGTCAGGGATTTTCTCTGCCTCGTGATGGCTGGGTGTTGTGTGATGTCCTTAGGTTAGTTAGGTTTAAGTAGTTCTAAGTTCTAGGGGACTGATGACCATAGATGTTAAGTCCCATAGTGCTCAGAGACATTTTGAACACAGACGCCATGCATGCATATAAGTTCATGTGAATTATTATCTTTTTTTTTTTGTCATCAATTTTCCGACTGGTTTGATGCGGCCCGCCAAGAATTCCTCTCCTGAGGCCAATCTCTTCATCTCAGAGTAGCACTTACAGCCTATGTCCTCTATTATTTGTTGGGTGTATTCCAATCTATGTCTTCCTCTACAGCTTTTGCCCTCTACAGCTCCCTCTAGTGTCATGGAAGACGTTGTTTTTCCTCATGTCTTAACAGATGTTCCATCATCCTGTCCGTTCTTCGTGCCAGTGTTTTCCACATATTCCTTCCCTCTCCGATTCTGCGCAGAACCTCCTCATTCCTTACATTATCAATCCACCTGATTTTCAACATTCGTCTCTAGCGCCACATCTTAAATGCTTCGATTCTCTTCTTTTCCCTCAGTCCATGCTTTCCCACCATACAATGCTGTGATCCAAACGTACATTCTCACAAATGTTTTCCTCAAATTAAGATCTATGTTTGATACCAGTAAACGTGAATAGTCGTTTTTTGCCACTTCCTCCAATGATTTTAGAAATTCTGATGGAATGTTATCCATCCCTTCTGCCTTATTTGAATTTAAGGCTTCCATAGCTCTCTTAAATTCTGATTCTAATACTCTTCTAAATCGACTCCTGTTTCTTCTTCTATCACATCAGACACATCATCTCCCTCACAGACGCCTTCAGTGTACTCTTTCGACCTATCTGCTCTCTCCTCTGTATTTAACAGTGGAATTCCCGTTGCACTCTTAATGTTGATCACCACCACTTTTAATCGCCGAGAGTTATTTTGTCTTTCCTATGTGCTGAGTCAGACCTTCCGACAATCATTTCTTTTTCGATTTCTTCGCATTTTTCATGCAGCCATTTCGTTTTAGCTTCCCTGCACTTCCTATTTCGTTCCTCGGCGTCTTGTATTTCTGATTACCTGAATTTCCATGAACATTTTTGTACTTCCTTCTTTTATCGATTAGCTGAAGTACAGTATTTCTTCTATAAGCCATGGTTTTTTCGCAGTTACCTTCTTTCTAGCTATGTTTTCCTTTCCAACTTCTATGATTGCCATTTTTAGAGATGTCTGTTCCTCTTCAACTGTATTGCCTACTGAGCTATTCCTTATTGCTGTATCCATAGTCTTAGAGAACTTCAAACGTATCTCGTCATGCCTTAGTGCTCCTGCATCCCACTTCTTTGTGTATTGATTCTTAGTGACTAATCTCTTAATCTTCAGCCTACGCTTCATGGTGATCTAAGTCTATATCCCGTCCTGTGTACGCCATACAATCCAGTATCTGATTTCGGAATCTGACTATGATTTAATCTGAAATCTTCTCGTATCACCCAGTCTTTTTTCCAAGCATACCTCCTCGTGTTGTGATTTTTGAACAGAGTATTCGCTATTACTAGTGGAAATTAGTCTTTCTCCTCTCTCATTTCTTGTCCGAAGCCCATATTCTCCTGTAACCGTTTGTTCTACTCCCTGTACAACTGCGTTCCAGTCCACTATGACTTTAAGATTTTCAGCTCTCTTTGCGTACTGTATTACCCTGTCAATATCCTCACATACTTTCTCTATGTCTTCATCTTCAGCCTGGAACGTTGGCACATGTACCCGGTCTATCGCTGTCGGTGTTGTTTTGCTGTCGATTCTAATAAGAACAATCCTATCACTGAATTGCTCACAATAACGCTCTCCCTACCCTACCTTGCTGTTCATAACGAATCCTACTCCCGTTATACTACTTTCTGCTGCTATTGATATTACCCTACACTCATCTGACCAGAAATCTTTCGTCTTCTTTCCATTTCACTTCACTGACCACTACTATATCTAGTTTGAGCCTTTGCTTTTCCCTATTTGGATTTTCTAGCTTCACTACCACGTTCACGTTATCCTTCAGTTGGTTATTCAATCTTTTTCTCATGGTCAACTCGCATTTGGCGATCCCCTCCCAGAGATTCGAACGGAGGACTATTCCTGAATCTTTTGCCAGTGAAGACATCATCATGAGACTTCCAATTACAGGTCACATGTCCTATCGATACACGCTACGTGTCTTTAATGAAGTGGTTTCCATTGCCTTCTGCATCCTCATGTCGTTGGTCATTGATTATTCTTCCGCCTTTAAGGGCAGTTTCCCATCCCAAAGACAAGACAGTGCCGTTAACCTCTGTCCATTCTTTAGCTTTCTTTGACAAGGCTGTTGGCAGAATGATGGTGATTTCTTATGGCGGAAGTCTTCGGCTACCAATGCTGATTATTAATCAAAATTTATGCGGCGGCCGGTTTCGAACTCGGGACCGAGAACGTTTTCGACACACCCCTCGACCAGCTATGAGGCTATGATATCACATTGGAACTAAATGTCACCACAATTTTGCCCAAATGCCACCGTGGGAGTTTCGCCCAATGCGAAGGTCGTCACACACTCTGTTAACCATATTTCACCCCTTCTCTTGCCGTCCCTGCGATAGAGGTCATAAGCTCAACACCCATCGTTGAAATCATATAGTTTACTTACGCGGGGCCGAGGTAAACCACCGTTAATAATTGACACAAAAAGGTCTCAGTGAAAACATTTCTTCCGTTGGTGCGCTGATTCCCACACATTTCGCGGTCGAAAAGGGCAGTTCAAAGTGTGATAAGCAGCAGGATGACGTTCTTGACAACGTTCGACACTGTTGTCTGCCCCTGGCCGTTTCAGCTCTGCTCTAAGGACATCGGAGCCAGCAACCCCATTGAACCTTATCTGACACCTTTGGAACGTAGTGTGGCCGCAGTTTGTACCCTGGTTACAGGATGGGGCCACTAAGGACCATTCAAAACCATTCGATGAAATTTGAACGTGATCCGAAGCAGCCTACAGTGTTTATTCTTTTTCAGCCCTCCTGTTTCGAGCATACCTTTTGTGTGATCATGGGGAATGGGGGGGGGGGGGGGGGGGAGTGTATGGAAGGCAACATTAATATAAGCGTGCATAAAACAAGTCTACTCTAGACCCACCAGTTCGGCAACACTCTTGGTGTAGCCTTCGCACTTTAAAAATGTGCCTTTCTTTCAGAAACCTGGACAGCGATTCAACCCTGCAACCGCTTTAGCACCTGGCAGTTAGCCAACCCCTTCAACGTCCTTTAAATGGGTTTTTTTTACCGGCAGGTACTAGAGTAGCTGTGAGGCTGAGTTGGTGTGGAGTATCTAACTGGTATATTTTTAAGGTGTTCAATAGAGGTTTGTTTAGATTTTCTAGATGTTATCTGCAGTGTCTGTGCGCCCAAAGATTCGTATGTTTTGTTCGCAAAAGCGCATTTTCCGGACCCTGCTAAAACATCATTTCTCCTCTTTCCATATTTGGGTCGTAAAGACAGTCACAGTTGGTGGCCTTAAGCCATCGGAGATTATATCTGTGTTGCCTGTGGTGTGCTCGACATCCGTTTCTGGCAACTCAACAGAAAGTTTAATCGACTGAGCGGCATCAGCTGCAGCCCATCCGGCGCGTCCTTCTGAGAATTCCTCTAGGGGTGGTCTCTGCTTGTCCAAGTACTGGCAGCTCCTCTCACTGTGCTTCCAAATGGCTTCATACTCGTATATCTCTTACAAATCCAAATAAAACTGTAAATTAAGATAATTAATCACTGACAATGACTACTACTAATACGCAATTTATTTCTCAGTGTTAGTTAATCAGTTCTATCCAATGGGTCTTTATATTCTGACTTCATATTAGTAGCACTACAGTTTTGAAAAAACGATCATGTAACAAGAGATAAATGTAAAATTCAGGAAAAGATTTTGCAGCCTGAGTTGCACGTCATCAATGATGACTAGTTTAGTTTGTGGCTCTACTCGATGGGTATACTCTTTTTTCATTGTTTAAAACTACACTATAGGTGACTGATGACTGTACTTGCATTTTGTCGCATGCTGAAGGGAAGTGAAAAACATGGTATCGATACACAGTCTACATTTCCTCTTGAGTAACACGAACGGGGAAATGTCAGAGAATTTTCAAAAACAAGGCATTCTGTGATAAGATTAGAGACATTTTAGTTGTTCTGTGACGGAAATTAAGGTACTAAGTCTTTTGTTAAAAATAATTTTTTTGACTAGTAATACACTAGTCTTGATCACTGACATAACTGTTTATTTATCATCTCACTACATGTCTCGGGATAATTCCATCATTAGATTTGTCAAAATACGAAGTACGCTATCGCTTACAATTCCGATTTGTAATATGATCAGTGCGCATGGAACTTCGTGCTTCGACAGATGTGATGATAGGTTATCCTGAAATGTATAATGAGATGCTAAATAAAAAAAAAACTATATTGGTGTACATTCAGTGCTAAAGAGGGTCGAAGATCCTCCTCTTATCTAACGTGGTAAAACCACTCTTTGATTCTGCTTCGGAAAGTTGGTTGCGAAGTTGCATGAAGAAAAATGAAGATGAACGCTGAATTATTGTAAAGTTTGTTGCACGATCGGGGTCACCTCCGGCGCGCTCGTCGACCTCGAGAATCTCATTATTATCAGCTGGTTATCGGGCCCCATGTCCGTTTACATTACACTATTGTGGCGGAGTGTAACTCGGGCATGAGAATTTGTCACTTAGCAGTGAGTTCGTCACTCACACAAAAGTATTTTTACAATTTTGTCCGCAGCTCGTGGTCGTGCGGTAGCGTTCTCGCTTCCCGCGCCCGGGTTCCCGGGTTCGATTCCCAGCGGGGTTAGGGATTTTCTCTGCCTCGTGGTGACTGGGTGTTGTGTGATGTCCTTAGGTTAGTTAGGTTTAAGTAGTTCTAAGTTCTAGGGGACTGATGACCATAGATGTTAAGTCCCATAGTGCTCAGAGCCATTTGAACCATTTTTTTTACAATTTTGTAAAAAGATATTCATGTTTGAACTTGGAAGATTTGAAGATCAACGTTGAATATTCAGGCTTCGATGCTTTCTTACTAATTTTAATGCAAAGTAATATTTCACTGATTCCCTAGCGGCCAGTGTCACGCTTCAACAATGACCATAGTGTGAAGACACTCCGATTTAAAACATGATTCGTCGTTGTTATCGAAGTCTATTGATATTAATTTCCAGTGACAATAGAGAAGATTTATCAAATTGTTGATGTTACCACACAATGACAAAGCGTGGGAAGTAATGCTGACAGGCAATGAGGATGAAGGAAGTTTCTGCGACGGCAAGAGCTGAAGATTTACAGAGTTGTTGATGAAACTGTAAATTCTAGCGGAATCCGGAATAATCACTAATAAGTCACATGACAATTTAAAAAAAAATCGTTTGTGGCCACGAAACTTAGTAAAGTACAGCTTTCTCCCGCTTAAAATTAAAAGTGGTTCAGAGAAATTTGTAATTTCAATCTGAGAAAACATGGAATTTTCAAGGAAGTCTTCTGATGAAACAAAGTAGCCACCCAGAGAGAGGTTGCAGATGTAACCGGGAGTATTGGGTGTGTACACAATCTATAGTATTGCATGTGAAAAAGGCGGGGCGTTGCGAAGTGGCAAAGGACAGTGTGTCACCTGGCGTTGCAGCCAGCGGTGTCATCCCGCCACGTCCGTCTGCTGCCTGCGCTTCAGGGTGCGCGGAGAACATTTAGCCTGGATTTCCATTTTAGTTTACCCCTGGTGGAGGTACTTAGCCACTGTAGTGTTCATTATGCGTGGCAAAAAACGAACGCGAGTACGACGTTAAGAACTTATACGAATAGTTTTCCGAGCTTATAAATTTACGTAGGAACAATCACAAGCAGAAACAGTGGCCCAATGTGGCGCTTATCTCAGCGTTGCCAGAGAGCGTGTTGGCGACAGCTGCAGCGCGTGGCGTGGGGCAGAGGCAGAGAGCACACTCCCATCCTGGTATTGACGATGGACCACACAAACTGCGTAGCGATTCAATACATCGATCCTCAGCCGACTTATCTCCAAGGGCCTATTGCTGCCTCGGTCACCTGAAGTCTTCGTCTGTCTCTGAACAGAACTCACTGCGCACCCAACTCCGTAATTGCATTTCAATGTAGTTACCAGGACCTGTGGTTCGCCGCCTTTTAAACCTCCACTAATCAAACCCTGGTAATAAAGAAATTATTTCCCAATAGGAATCGTACTGTTTACCAACCTGTTCAGGCACTATCAGACCACAGGGCTCTAGCAACATTGACTTTTCTTTTTATTAGAGACGAACTTAAGACATGGCTAAAATTTCTTTTCGTTTTGGGCAAGTCTGTGCGTTGCTAGTACATTGCCTAGTCACATGAATGTAACCACCTGTCAAAAGACTGAATGACCAACTTTTGCAGCACGGACTGCACCGGGTGAAATGAGAGTGAACGAGATTCTGGAGGGTAGCGGCAGGAACGTGGAATCATGCCGTCTCCAGTGTTCTTGGCAGCTGTGCTGGGTTTCTCGGCTGAGGTTCCATGGCGCAGCGTGGTTCAGGAGGCCCCACAGATTCTCGATTGGGTTTAAATCTTGGACGTTTGGTGGCCAGGGGAGCAGGGTAACCTCATCCTCTTGCTCTTTGTACCATGCACGTACACTGTGAACTGTGTGACACTTTTCATCGTCCTGCCGATACAAGCCACCATGCCGAAAAAAATGGTTCAAATGGCTCTAAGCACTATGGGACTAAACATCTGAGGTCATCAGTCCCCTAGAACTTAGAACTACTTAAACCTAACTAACCTAAGGATGTCACACACATCCATGCCTGAGGCAGGATTCGAACCTGCGACCGTAGTAGCAGCGCGGTTCCGGACTGAAGCGCCTATAGTCGCTCGGCCACAACGGCCAGCCACCATGCTGAGAAAAAGCAAACTGCATGTGGAGGTGGACATGCTTCCCGAAAATAGTTCGTCCACTGTGCCTCCAACAATGACGAGATCACTCAGAGAATGCCGCGAAAACATTCCGCGCATCACAACCCTCCCTCAGTTGTTACAGGGTGGTTGCTTTCAGAGGTTTCAAGCCCGACACGCCAACGGCCATCTGTCCTATGGAGCATAAAACGTGATTCATCTGAAAATGCTACCTGTCATCACTCAGTGGATGTCCAGCTGATGTGCTGGTGTGCAAATTCCAGACTTCGTCGCTGATGGATGGGTGCTTGAACCAAGCGGCTGTTGTGGAGGCCCACGCAAAGCAACGTTCTCTTAACGGTCGTTGAGGAGACACTTTTGGCGGTCATTTGGTTCGTCTGGGTGTCATCGAGTAAAACAGAAGTAATAGCCGGCGTTCCCCAAGGAAGTGTTATAGGCTCGCTATTGTTCCTGATCTATATTAACGACATAGGAGACAATCTGAGTAGCCGTCTTAGATTGTTTGCAGATGATGCTGTCGTTTACCGTCTTTTAAAGTCATCAGATGATCAAAACGACTTGCAAAATGAATTAGATAAGATATCTGCATTGTGCGAAAAGTGGCAATTGACCCTGAATGAGGAAAAGTGTGAAGTTATTCACATGAATACTAAAAGAAATCAGCTAAATTTCGATTACGCGATAAGTCACACAAATCTGAAGGCTGTAAATTCAACTAAATACTTAGGGATTACAATTACAAGTAACCTAAATTGGAATGATCACATAGATAATGTTGTGGGTAGAGCAGAACACTTAGAAGGTGCAACAGGCCTACTAAACAGACTGCTTGCACTAAGCTTGTCCGCCCTATTCTGGAGTATTGCTGTGCGGGGTGGGATCCGCATCAGGTGGGACTGACGGATGACATCGAAAAAGTACGAAGAAGGGCAGCTCGTTTTGTAGTATCGCGAAATAGGGGAGATAGTGTCACAGACATGATACGTGAACTGGAGTGGCAATCATTTAAATAAACGCGTTTTTCGTTGCGATGGGATCTTCTCATGAAATTTCAATCACCAGTTTTCTCCTCCGATTGCGAAAACATTCTGTTGGCACCCGCCTACATAGGGAGAAATGATCATCACGATAAAATAAGAGAAATCAGGGCTCGCACAGAAAAATTTAAGTGCTCGTCTTTCCCGTTCGTTGTTCGAGAGTGGAAGTGTAGAGAGACAGCTTGAAGGTGGTTCATTGAACCCTCTGCCTGGCACTTTATTGTGAATAGCAGAGTAATCATGTAGATGTA
Organism: Schistocerca nitens; assembly: GCF_023898315.1. NCBI lineage: Eukaryota > Metazoa > Arthropoda > Insecta > Orthoptera > Acrididae > Schistocerca > Schistocerca nitens. The sequence continues at coordinate 707,343,425 of NC_064614.1, read as the reverse complement.
GATGTAGATTGTTCACCGCTGCTAACTATGGCCCTTGTATACCACAGCTGCCTCGGCGCCGGTTTTGGATAGTGCCATTTTGCCACGCGCGGTATATTTTAGCCACGGCAGCACGCGAAAAGCTTAAAGAACTTAGCCATTTCGGAAATTTCATCCTTGGCCCGAAAGCCAAGGAGCATGACCTTTAGGACGTCAATTAATCGCTCCGTTTCCGCACTACGACAGCGGCTTCAGTTTTACGGGTCCCTACGAATGCTTCATACACCCTCCACTGCTAGTGCTGCCACCTACCATATGTGGATGTGTGTGTGTGTTTGTGTGTGTGTGTGGTTATTCCACGTTGACGACGAATTTAGGCGTTAGTGACATTAATGCTGCAGGATCATGTAGCTGCCAAGCACCCTTCGACGAAGCTGTTCCACAGCGCACACCAGTGACCTGACGGCTCAGAGCAGTTCGCTGGCCAGCTGGCAGAGCAGAGCAGAGCACGGCCAGATCAGGACCGGGGGCGAGCACGCAGCGGCTGGCCCGTCGCACACCACTGACACAGCTAACAAGGCGCGCGACACACTGCTTCACTTGTCCGCCATTCAGCGTATCGGCCCACTAACAGCCTACTAAGCCGACTGCTTGCTCCCATTCCATAATGATGTTATCTCCTGGACTAGCTTGTGATCCGCCAAAGGCCGACTTGTTCGTGTCACCAGGAAGTCAGAGAAGCCAAATACAATGCAATTATTTGGGTGTAAGTTTCATACACCGCTGCTTGTATACAGATTATTACTGCAGAGAGTTGTGGTTTCGCAGCTTTCAAATATCTGTTGAAAGACATTGTGGTTTGGCCGAGGTTGTCTTATTTGAATAAGATGTTTTGTTTTTCACTATTCCTCACTTTCGACAAACGGTCTTTATCAAGTGTCACGTATAAGGGGCGACGGCCGTACAGTCTACAATCGGTAAGCCAATCAGGCGAAATACCCGTAAGCATTGAGGTAATCATCCTACCGACGCACCAGTTTGAAGATACCTGTTTGGTGTGCTGCAAGATGAAGTCCGTAACTGTTGCTGCACAACCTCGTCCCTCATAAATCGTCGACCATGACACGCCCGCTAAACTCGCAGGGCAGAACAGATGATTAGGATTGTGGAAAGGGCCAAATAAGGTGTCGGTCAGGTTCACTCAAAATTGTAATTTATTATAATTCAATGACACCTTTAAACCAAAGCGGCAGAGAGGTCGAACCTTTAGAACTACGAGTATCAAAAAGGCAATTATTTCACGGCTGAGGGCCTCCAAACAAGAAATCTTAAAAGTCAACAAAATAAAAAAATGCAGTTAAAATAGCAAATAATATAATTAAAACATACATGGTACCACAGATAGGCCGGAAAGCCTCAAGGCAAAAGTAGATAGAACAAACATATGCAAGATACAATACAAGCGGCTGAGGGCCACAATTAAACTTGAAATTTTTAAAATATATTACCATAATCTTTTAAGGCAGAAGTCCGCAATGTTTTTCCTTAAAGGGTAATTTCAAGAATAAGGTTTTAAGCAGTTTAAGGCCCACAATTGCTTTTCCAAAATTCTAAAATACATAAAGTTCAGTAAAAACAAGAAGTTTAAAACATTGGCTACGACAGATTATAAACAGACAATTAAGCACCGGTGAGAAGGACAATAAAGAAAACGGCACTCAGAAGCCTCCAGGGAGGTCGGTCTGTCCTCGTTCACTTAGGTGAGACACGCGGTGACCCAACTACACTTGATCAGGGACCGATGACCGTAGCAATCTGGTCCCTTTAATCCCACAAACCAACCTACACTTGATCCGTCGGAACCCAACCAGGGGACAGCCACGGACCAACCGACACAACGACTTGCTTGCCACCAATCAGTACATGAGAACGCAAACACAAAAGGTTACGAACGTGATTATCCAGAATGAAATACGTATTAGCTGTGAAGGCCGTGCGGGATTAGCCGAGCTGTCTAAGGCGCTGCAGTCATGGACTGTGCGGCTGGTCCCGGCGGAGGTTCGAGTCCTCCCTCGGGCATGGGTGTGTGTGTTTGTCCTTAGGATAATTTAGGTTAAGTGGTGTGTAAGCTTGGGGACTGATGACCTTAGCAGTTAAGTCCCATAAGATTTCACACACATTAGCTGTGAAAACTACACACCACGTTGGACAGCAACAACAGGTGAGGAAAGGACGCTGACTGAAATTACGTTAGTGGCCAGGGCAGGTAACCGGAACACTAACGGCCAGAAGGCAGAGAATTTTGCTGGTACACTTGAATTTGAAATACGGTAATGTAGTTAACTTCACCCAAAAGGAACACTGCCTGAATTTACGTCAGTGGCCAGGGCAGGTACCCAGAACACTAACGGCCACAAGGCAGAAAATTCCGCTGGTGTACTCGAATTGTAGTCAACCAGTATAGTTAATTGCACCGCATGGCAGTTAAATTTCAGCAATAGAAACACTCAGTGTTGCTCACAGGGAAACCTCCCCAACAGCGAACCACCGAAACGAACGACACAACATTAATGGACGTGGCTTGGATAGTTGAAACCCCTACGCAACTTTGACGTCCTGGATCGGTGAACCACGAAGCTCGTAGCGATCGGACAGCTCCAAACTCGCTCCGACACTGCGCAGGGACTGCCAGTGGACCCAGCCGACTGCACCGCGCGGAGATATCTTTCCCTGGTCCGCAGCAACGGACCGACTCACTGCAGACCGCCTAGCCGGAAACTGCATGCGCAAAACCAAAGATGGTACACGGTGCAAATATCGATACACTTCGCTGCTGCCACACGTAGAACGAAGAACCACGAAGTAACCGCAAGAACAGCGGGAAACCAAACACAGATAGACACCGAAGTTCACGAAAACGCATAGTTGGCTGTGACCACGGCCCAGGCCCCTCTAGGCCTTTTTTAAGGGACCGCATCGGGAGACATCAAGGCTGTTGGGTGGGTGATCGGTGGTGTTCCACATGTGTTGGCGTCACTCCTGCGTAACGACGTTCGCGAGATCCGACGTGGGTTATCATGAAGTAGCAGCACCCCTTGTTGCACTTAGTTTTCAACAGACATGCTGCCGCATACACAATCCTCATTCTCCAGTGGTGCCTATCGCTGCTTGTCCTTTGGGAGCCAAGAAAAGAATAAAAGCTCGTTGGTTCTATTTGATCGCATTTAGTAATAATGTCGCCATAGTCCACGTTTAGCCTCGTGATGGCTGGGTGTTGTGTGCTGTCCTTAGGTTAGTTAGGTTTAAGTAGTTCTAAGTTCTAGGGGACTGATGACCATAGATGTTAAGTCCCATAGTGCTCAGAGCCCAGTCCACGTTTCCGCATTTACCGCACGCACTTCGGAAAGACACGATTGCCACACAAATCCCTTTCTTACATGTCTGTGCTAATATACTTGTATCACAGTCGCACTACGTCGCATATATGCTGCAGCAACGACCTCAGACGGAAACTATTTGATCACGCCTTATACATATGCTCACATATAGGGAAATTAATGTGTCTTGACCACTCGGAATAACTTTTTCTCTTCAGAAGTAATATAAAATACGTTTAATTACCAGAGGAGACATTAACCATCAAGACTGTCTTTCTTGTGACTTTATTAGTTCGGAAGATATGAACAACAGTACGTCTTTTTTTACTATATTTTTTGTTCGGTACCACATTTCGTCTTCTGAAAAACTCTACAAAAACGTATAGCAGTGTATCATTCACGTAAACATGACGTAATTTAAAACACAACACAGAATTGACGTGGACTCTGCTGGACTAGCGCACAGTGCACGTAGCCGCAGTAATTAAATCGTCCGCTAGCTGGAGATGACAGTAAATAAATGGAAACACAGAAAAGTACATAAATCATTCAGTCAACCGTCTTCAGCAGAAGTTTTGTGTGAGAACAATGTACACCAGCGGAGATAAGGTAGAAATACGACATGTGGTTCAAAATTACTACGATACTACACCAAATGCACCAGTATTGTGAATAAAAAACATAATTGCAATTACTGTTAAGCTAACTTACGTCTCCGTAGATGAGAAGCAAAAATGGTCCAAATGGCTCTGAGCTCTATGGGACTTAACATCTGAGGTCATCAGTCCCCTAGAACTTAGAACTACTTAAACCTAACTAACCTAAGGACATCACACACATCCATGCCCGAGGCAGGATTCGAACCTGCGACCGTAGCAGTCGCGCGGTTCCCGACTGAAGCTCCTAGAACCGCTCGGCCACCGCGGCCGCCAGATGAGAAGCATTTGTAACTTAATAATGTCGTTTTTTCGTGAAAGGTACACTGTGAAACGTTTTGTACACATCATCAAGAAGTTGCTGGTTAATGTCCCCATGTAGATAAACAACATTTGCATGGCACTTTTTTTATTTTGTTTCTGGACAAAAAGTACGTGGGCTGCTCAAGATAAATGGGACCGCCTGTACTTGCTAACAGCAGGCCATACATGCAGTCTTAAAGTTTCTTTTTCTATTTCTGGTGGAATTTGCGATCTTCCGTTAGAATACTTATTAGGACGACCATGAGAAACTTCAATAACAGACACGGCCTACGCGCTTGACCTGTTGTAATATTAGGAACCGAATCATCGAATATTGTGACGGCCAAGAGGGCGTGTTTTGCGACCTCATCAGTAGGTGGTGGCACCTTTGAGACACAATGATTGGCAGAGCTCAAAGAATGGGAAATACTGAGTGCATGTCAGTTAAATAGAGGCGCTGACCACACAGTGGGAAAAGCCCGACTGTTCGGGTGGACTTCGAAGAGTATCCGCTTTGGCTGACTTAACTGAATAGAGGAAATATCAAATAAGGGGAACTCTAATAAACAGTAAACACAATCAGTGGGAGAGAATTCAGTAACATGATTTCAAAGATGAAACTTAGACGAGTGCATCAGTGAAGACGCACCTTCGTTACTAGATTTAGTTTTCAAGTTATTTAATGTTAAATGTTTTAGATATAAAGTGATGATTAAAATTTAATAACTTATTAACGCCTTAAGCTATTTATACTAACGTGGTGTCTATGGCCAGGTCTCAGTAAGAACTATCGAACGGTTATGGAAGATGTTTTTGTGCAAATCACGTATTTTCAATTACAGTCCGCAATGTACATATCGCGCATAAAAAAGTGAATTTTCTCGTAAATGAAACATCGAAAACTGAGAGTAGCAGCAGCATTAGTAAATATATGTCATTATCGATGTATTACTGTAATTAATTTTAACTGTTTTTTTTATTAATGGCATAACGACGCAAAATATCGGCCACATGGACACCAACACCAATCTATTAAAGCTACTGAAAGTTACGATCAGTGTTAGACCGTTGATGAAATTTTCGTCCAAATTCATGTATGATATGTACATATAAAATTAAATTTATAGTTTTAAGTATTATTTCAAAAGTCGACAGTATCCGAGCTGGACTCAAGTTATTGCGTGGGTATTTCGCGCGGGACAGGCATTTCGTTTCGTCCGGCAGTCGGGATGAGACGGGGATAAAGGAGCACATATGTGCAGCTGAACATTGTCTCGAGTGTGTACCAGAAATATTTCTAAGCATTTAGACTTGTAATACTTCGCACATATCGATCACAAATACTCTGAAACATTTTTAACTCGTGTTGACTTAAACATTTCGCGTCAGATGAACTGTTTGTGTTTGGAACTTTTAATATTTCAGGTATGTCGCTCACGAATACTGTGAAACATTTTCAGCTTGTGTACGCTGAATATTTCTGGTTAGGTTACTCAGTGTAAACTTTAAAAAACTTTTCTGCAGTCGACTTTGACGGTGACTTTCTTTTAGAATTTCGTTAGTTCGCAGTTAAGGAACTTTCTCTTTAGACCTGTGGTAAAGAAACTAACTAATTTTTTTCGATTTTCGGAAGTTGATGCTGACATACGATTTTGGTCAATTTACTTAAAACCTCGCATTATTATTATTTCTATTTCAATAATAAACCATTGTGAATTGTGAAGCCGGCCGCGGTGGTCTAGCGGTTCTGGCGCTGCAGTCCGGATCCGCGGGACTGCTACGGTTGCAGGTTCGAATCCTGCCTCGGGCATGGGTGTGTGTGATGTCCTTAGGTTAGTTAGGTTTAAGTAGTTCTAAGTTCTAGGGGACTTATGACCTAAGATGTTGAGTCCCATAGTGCTCAGAGCCATTTTTTTTTGAATTGTGAAAAGTGATAATTTGTTTTTCTGCAATCAACTCAATTTCGTAAAAATTAAAAGGCTGTAAGAAATCAACATTATTGCACCGCAAATACCTGCTCGTATGTGGTGAATCTGTGGCTGACAATGTTTCGAGTTAATGCGAGGGATGCATTGGTTTTCCCCCGGGCAGAAACGTAGCCAACATTTTAGAAATCTAACCACGCATTTAGGATTCAGTTCAATGTGTCGCAGTTTATTTATTTATTTTGTCCCATAGTGCTCAGAGCCATTTATATATTTACATAGTTTACACCCACACCGGAGCACTAAAATCAAACATATTTTCCTTGTCTACAATGATTAAGTTTAGGTCTTAGGAATCAGCAGTTTCTTCATTTCCAAAAACTTCTTCATTCGCTGTGATCTGGCTGCTGGTTCTTCTGTCGATATGACATACTTCTTCCGGTCTGATGCTTTGAATGTCAGCCGTGTGTATTTGTTTTTCAGAAGCAGTTTCTCTTCTCTCTGTTGAAATTGATGTGAGGTGATGTTCAGTTCATCCTGAAGATTCTAGTATTTGGTAGGCGAGGTATGTGGCCGAAAAATGCAATCCTTTTGTATCAATAATGGATTCACTTTTTTATACACTACTGAATTGGGCAAAAGTCCCCACTGCCTATTAACTTGATGTTTCTTACTGATAAATGTTCGGAGTATTCTTCTATCATCTTTCTGCAATTTGTCAGTTGTTCAAATGGTTCAAATGGTTCAAATGGCTCTGAGCACTATGGGACTCAACTGCTGAGGTCATTAGTCCCCTAGAACTTAGAACTAGTTAAACCTAACTAACCTAAGGACATCACAAACATCCATGCCCGAGGCAGGATTCGAACCTGCAACCGTAGCGGTCTTGCGGTTCCAGACTGCAGCGCCTTTAACCGCACGGCCACTTCGGCCGGCTGTCAGTTGTTGCTTGAGTATTTAGTCTGAATAGTGTTTCACTTGCATATGTCGCTTCCTGTTTAACGACGGAGGAGTAATGTCGAAATTTAGCATTTATTGAGAGAGATGGTTTTTTGTAGGTTGGCTACGTGGTTCTCTGCGCTCGCTGCAGTTTTAATGTTCTACTATCTCTATTGATGCTCTTTCATTAACATTCCAGGTAATAATCTCACCAAGATATTTAAACTTTTTTTCTACTTTAATTTGTTGATCATTATGGAGTATGATATGGGATGTGTCAACTGGGAAGCTGTGCATCATTCCTGTTTTCTCAAACGAAATTTTCAATCCGACCTTTGTCGCTAATAGTTCTAGTTGTTCTATCTGAACCTTTGCTTCATCAATATTGTTTGCTAACAGTGCCAAACCATCTGCAAATACAAGGCAGTTAAGTCGAATCTTTCTTCCAACCTTAGCATATGGTGGGTACATCTTGTTCCATTCACGCATGATTTTCTCCAGCACACAACTGAACAACAATGGAGACAATCTATCGCCTTGTCGAAGGCCAGTATGAATTTCAAAAGGTTCAGACAATTCATTTCTGAACCTTACTCTAGCTTTAGTATTTCGAAGGGTGACTGCATTTAGGTTGACAAGTTTCTGATGTAAACCAAATTCTTTAAGAATTGACAGTAGAGATTCACGATGGATACTATCGTAGGCCTTTTTAAAAACGACATACGTGATCACTAGTTTCTTGTCCCTGACCCTTTGATGTTTCATTACCCATTTGAGACTAATAATTTGATAAGGACAGCTTCGTCCTGGACGAAAGCCTCCTTGATATTCGCCTAGTTCACCATCAAGCTGTTCATGAATTCTGAAATACAGAACCTTGGAAAAAATTTTATAAGTAATATCCAGCAGGGATATACCCATATGATTATTTGGATCCAATCTATTTCCTTTTTTGTGTAGTCGATGGATTATTACAACATTCCATTCCTCTGGTAACTTCTCATTATTCCCAATGTCAGTGAGATGTTTGTGTAAGTTCAGGATAATTTGTACATTTGCATATTTCCAAAGTTCTGCCACTAGTTGGTTCTCACCTGCTGCTTTATAATTCCGAAGTGAGCTTAATCGCTGCTTGTACTTCATCTGGTGGTATAACTCTTTCTAAATGGGTTTTGTTTCTTGGATAGGGGTCATATTCCAAATGGTGTTCAGGTTCCGCACTATTTAGTAACTGTTTGAAATATTTAGCCAATATCATTGAATTGTCATAATTGTTATGTGCTACCTTTCCGTTTGTATCCTTCATCATAAGAGTAGATGGACAGATGGAGTGTATTTCGACTGATACTGTTTGAATGTCTGATAGCAATCGCCTTGTGGCGATTGAAAGCATCCACGATATATTTTAGCAAGTCCTTACGAACTTGGCTTTAGATCCTTCTAATTTCTTCGGCGGTGGATCGTCTAACAATTATTAATTCCTCCCCGGAGCTTTCAGTTCTTATGTCTACGTTGTATCGCTACATCGCATTCCTCGTTCCACCAAGCATGTTTCTTGCGTTTCCGTACAGGAGCTACTTCTTCAGCCAAGGCTTTTAATCGAATGAGTGGCTTCTAGATTGTCACTTCAAGGTATTCTTGATCTCTCGTAACATATCTGATTATTGATAATATAACTAGGGTCATATGTTCTCTTTGTATCTAACTTTTGAGGTTTGCTTTTTCTTTTAAGTGTCAGTTTGATTTAATTTTTGAAATGTAGTAGTCTGAATCAACATCGACGCCACGCAACACTTTAACATTATAGATTTCCTTATGGAATGTGTGATCCATGGTCACATGATCTATCTGGAACTCTCCTAGCTTGACGTTAGGAAATTTCCATTTCATTAACTTATGTCGCAATATTACATTTACATGACACTTCATACGAACCAAATCGTCAAAATTAGCGAACATGGCCAATTTTTTTAGAAATAATATAGCCGAATGCAACCATGATGTACACTAAGTGATCAAAAGTATCCGGACACCCCCAAAAACATACGTTTTTCATATTAGGTGCATTGTGCTGCCACCTACTACCAGGTACTCCATATCAGCGACCTCAGTAGTCATTAGACATCGTGAGAAAGCAGCATGGGGCGCTCTGCGGAACTCACGGACTTCGAACATGGTCAGGTGATTGGTTGTCACTTTTTTCATACGTCTGTAAGCGAGATTTCCACACTCCTAAACATCCCTAGGCCCACTGTTTCCAATGTGATAGTGAAGAGGAAACGCGAAGGGACACAAACACCACAAAAGCGTAAAGGCCGATCTCGTCTGTTGGCGGACAGAGACCGTCGACAGTTGAAGGGGGTCATAATGTGTAATGGGCAGGCATCTATCCAGAGCATCACACAGGAATTCCAAACTGCATTAGGATCCACTGCAAGTACTATGAAAGTTAGGTGGGAGGTGAGAAAACTTGGATTTCATGTTCGAGCGGCTGCTCATAAGCCACACATCACGCCGGTAAATGCCAAACGACGCCTCGCTTGGTGTAAGGAGCTTAAACACTGGAAACAGTGGAAAAACGTTGTGTGGAGCGCCGAATCAGGGTACACAATGTGGCGATCCGATGGCAGGGTGTGGATATGGCGAATCCCCGGTGAACCTCATCTGCCAGAGTGTGTAGTGCCAACAGTAAAATTCGGAGGCGGTGGTGTTATGGTGTGGTCGTGTTTTTCATGGAGGGGGCTGGCACCCCTTGTTTTTTTGTGTGGCACTATCACAGCACAGCCCTACACTGATGTTTTAAGCACTTTCTTGCTTCCTACTGTTGAAGAGCAATTCGGGGATGGCGATTGCATCTTTCAACCGAGCAGCTCTTCATAATGCACGGCCTGTGGTGGAGTGGTCACACGACAATAACATCCCTGTAATGGACTGGCCTGCACAGAGTCCTGACCTGAATCCTACAGGACACCTTTGGGATGTTTTGGAACTCAGACTTCGTGCCAGGCCTCACTGACCGACATCGATATCTCTCCTCAGTGCAGCACTCCGTGTAGAATGGGCTGCCATTCCCCAAGAAACCTTCTAGCACCTGACTGAACGTATGCCTGCGATATTGGAAGCTGTCTTCAAAGCTAAGGGTGGGCCAACACCATATTGAATTCCAGCATTACCGATGGAGGGCGCCACTACCTTGCAAGTCATTTTCAGCCACTTGTCCGGATACTTTTGATCACATAGTGTATTTCAGCATAACTATTGCTTTAATAGTTTCAACTTAAATCGCTTCTCTGAAATTCATTTCATTACTTTCTGACGTAAACGATAAATATTAGAATTTAACTTCCCGTTGGCGACCTGTTCATTAAATAGCACGCATAACTCCGATCGGAGCAGGATATCGGCTCTCCCCTTCCAAAGAAATCATCTAGGCATTAAGCGATTGAAGGAAATCACAGAACCCAAATCCAGATTGACAGACGGAGTTTCGACCTACCTTCCTCTGAATACGAGACCAGTGTGTTACCACTGCGCTACCTCCCGTGGCGTTAGTTTCCGATTTCCTGATTTCGACAAGCAGTAGTGCAGAAAGTAGCGCAAGTCACTGTGTGTATGAGTGTTATGATGACACCGTCCAGCCATGAGAAGAGCGCAAGTACGTTGGAGGGACGCGGCGACCACTGAGTGGGGTTGCGTTTGGATTGGAAGGACCTGACCGACCAAAAATCGCCTCTGGTTTCTCTCTGAGAAACCACTTTTTGCTAGAACGAGACAGAAGGTCATTCACGGAACGCGGGATGTCCTTGCACAGAGACGCAGGAGACGGGTGCAAAACTGGGGTAGTACAAAAATACAGCTCACGAATTCCGCGATACATTTGGTACCCTGTAACAGAGATAGTTTGTTTCCATGGCAATTGAACGTGATTAGGGCGACTGCGGACAGCGGTCACTGAACAGTGTAAACTTACCACCTAATCCAAGGAAAGCATTTTCAACGTTTTAGTACTGCCAAACATTCTTTTCTCCGTCATTTTATCACATGTCACTTCCTTCAGGATGTACATTTGCACACACATGTTTATAAACACTTCACAGATGTTTTTGTACCTGTTGTTGTCAAAGATGAATTTATGCGTAGTGCTAATGATATTACTATAAACAATTGACATATGCAAGGAATAACTTTAGGAAAGGTCTTTGAAATTACTGAAATAACTATGACTTGTGAAATCTGGTTTTCATTTAACATAGATTCTGGTTTTTTGATTTTGTGGAAGTATATCTCCAGTAGTTCTAACAGACTTACGGTCTTACCATTGGCTTCGCTATGTAGTATTACCAAATTGTTTCCAAGACTGTTGATCACATGTTTAGTTTCCAAAATATGTTGTGTTATTGTTGTTGTTGTTGTTGTTGTGGTCTTCAGTCCTGAGACTGGTTTGATGCAGCTCTCCATGCTACTCTATCCTGTGCAAGCCTCTTCATCTTCCAGTACCTACTGCAGCCTACATCCTTCTGAATCTGCTAAGTGTATTCATCTCCTGATCTCCCTCTACGATTTTTACCCTCCACGCTGCCCTCCAGTACTAAATTGGTGATCCCTTGATGCCTCAGAACATGTCCTACCAACCGATCCCTTCTTCTAATCAAGTTGTGCCACAAACTCCTCCCCAATTCTATTCAATACCTCGTCATTACTTATGTGATCTACCCATCTAATCTTAAGCATTCTTCTGTATCACCACATTTCGAAAGCTTCTATTCTCTTCTTGTCCAAACTATTTATCGTCCATGTTTCACTTCCATACATGGCAACACTCCATACTTTCAGAAACGACTTCCTGACACTTAAATCTATACTCGATGTTAACAAATTTCTCTTCTTCAGAAACGATTTCCTTGCCATTGCCAGTCTACATTTTATATCCTCTCTACTTCGACCTTCATCAGTTATTTTACTCCCTAAATAGCAAAACTCCTTTACTACTTTAAGTGTCTCATTTCCTAATCTAATTACCTCAGCATCAACCGACTTACTTCGACTACATTCCATTATCCTTGTTTTGCTTTTGTTGATGTTCATCTTATACCCTCCTTTCAAGACACTGTCCATTCCGTTCAACTGCTCATCCAAGTCCTTTGCTGTCTCTGACAGAATTACAATGTCATCGGCGAACCTCAAAGTTTTTATTTCTTCTCCATGGATTTTAATACCTACTCCGAACTTTTCTTTTGTTTTCTTTACTGCTTGCTCAATATACAGATTTAATAGCATCAGGGAGAGGTTACAACCCTGTCTCATTCCCTTCCCAACCACTGCTTCCCTTTCACGTCCCTCGACTCTTATAACTGCCATCTGGTTTCTGTGCAAATTGTAAATAGCCTTTCGCTCCCTGTATTTTACCCCTACCACCTTCAGAATTTGAAAGAGAGTAGTCCAGTCAACATTGTCAAAAGCTTTCTCTAAGTCTACAAATGCTAGAAACGTAGGTTTGCCTTTCCTTAATCTTTCTTCAAAGATAAGTCGTAGGGTCAGTATTGCCGCATGTGTCCCATCATTTCTACGGAATCCAAACTGATCTTACTCGAGGTCCGCTTCTACCACTTTTTCCATTCGTCTGTAAAGAATTCGCGTTAGTATTTTGCAGCCGTGACTTATTAAACTGATAGTTCGGTAATTTTCACATCTGTCAACACCTGCTTTCTTTTGTGCAATGACTGATTTTTCGAAATTCTTGAGTCTGAAAGCGTTTATATGTTCTTGAAAACGGCTCTTGAAGTTTCTTCCTTTTTTTCCCTACATAGTAGGGAGGACAACTTTACGATACGTTGAGAACTTTTCAAGTTATAAACTCGTGGTTTAGCAAAGCGAAAAGCCCGATCCCTCGGTATCATCTCAGAGATTGTACTCCGGCAGACGCCTCGCGGCCGGTTGGGCAGTAGCCGCAAGATTTGTTGCCCGGCTGTCTGGAGGGAGTGGTCTGTTGAATAATTTAGAGGAGGCCGGCGGTGTGACACTGCCCGGTTTCCCCGAATCTCGGTCCAGCGCGGCAGGGCGCCCAGCCGCGTGTGTCGCGTGACCGTCGCGGCGCGGCGCTGCTGTCGCGGCGGCAGGCGGCAGAGTCCCGCGGAGCGCGCGTCGCCGCCAGTGAGACGCCGGTGGCCGCCGCAGCCGGACGGTAACCTCTGCTGCGGGATACAAGCCGGACGCGCCTCTCCTCTCCACGCCTCACTACAGCACACACCCACGCCGGACGCCTGTGCTGACGCGCCCGTGAGTAGCCTAGCGTACATGCCCTCACTGCTGCCTTACACGGCTCTCGTCTTCAGCGAGAGTTCGTTGACTCTAAGCATTATTGCAGCATAGTTGTCCTTGTGCATTGACACTTGTTGGGATAAAGCCTGGTATATTACGAGATCGTTGCACATGCGTGCCAGGTTCAAAAATGGCTCTGAGCACTATGGGACTTAACATCTGTGGTCATCAGTCCCCTAGAACTTAGAACTACTTAAAACCTAACTAACCTAAGGACATCACACACATCCATGCCCGAGGCAGGATTCGAACCTGCGACCGTAGCAGTCGCGCGGTTCCGGACTGAGCGCCTAGAACCGCGAGGCCACCGCGGCCGGCCTGCGTGCCAGGTGTTAACTGCATTTCTTAACATGTAGACTGTGGTTCTAGGTCGCTGCACAAGATTTAAGCGTACTGCGTGCGTTATTGGCATCATCTTCCGTGACGTATGATTACATGTTTCAGTGTCTTAGCCTGATCGAAAGCGGAACAGTGGTTTCACTTTATTTATACACTACCTGAGCGGGTACTTAAGTGTATATGAATTCTAGTTCAGAGTTCCAAAGTATTTCGAGTGTAAGTCTCGGATGTAAGTATCGGTGAGTCAGCTGGTCGATGAGTTCCATCAGTGATAGAAGAAAATTGCTGCATATGCTCATTTTTTGTGTAGATCACATTTCAATAATTCTTTTCTCATTCTCGGGTGAAGGTACATACTCGTGTTTAACGCCAAAGTGCGTGCAGTTGTGCGTTTCAGTGAACTCATGCTTCATTCAGCCTCGCAGCGGATAAAGTCCTGCAAAACTTACATGACTCTGGGAAAGCCGGCCGCGGTGGCCGTGCGGTTCTGGCGCTGCAGTCCGGAACCGCGGGACTGCTACGGTCGCAGGTTCGAATCCTTCCTCGGGCATGGGTGTGTGTGATGTCCTTAGGTTAGTTAGGTTTAAGTAGTTCTAAGTTCTAGGGGACTTATGACCTAAGATGTTGAGTCCCATAGTGCTCAGAGCCATTTGAACCATTTTGACTCAGGGAAAAACTTAATCTCATATATAAATAATTTAGTTTCGTATTTCACCTCGCGGAACCTCCCACAAACGCAAGTGTTCAGTACCGAATGAGGAAACATCTGTTAGCAGAAGGTACTGTGGACGCAGAAATTTGTTCAGACGATCCTCTAGAGTCCCAGAACGCTGCGTATCGGAGGGCAATACCTTTCTCTGATTCGGTACACGACTGAAACAGCTCATACACACGTTGGGACGGATCAGCAGTGGTCAGTAACAGCATACCTCGGAGCGAAATAACTATGGTCGTTGGCAGGTAAATCCAGCTAGGAGTACGAGGATGCATTCATTTGTGGGTAGCATGTTGAGGCCGATTTTGGTTTGAGAATGTGCAATAGAGAGAATAGTTCGGATTTGCGCGTACTAGTTAAATGTAAACTGTATACTGAGTGTGTATTGAGTATTCCAGTACTTGTGATAATTTCACAAGGGAATGACGGCAGCACCGTGAGACAATGCATCTGGCATTTAAACCTTACGGGGATGCCTACGCACAACTTTCTACTGGCATAATGCCATTTCACTGTTATATGAAATATCGATTAAACGAGACGACACAGCAATTAAGAGCAGCCACATTTCCTAAAATGAATTAAACAGACGCGTTGGATCTATTTCATTGTTTCAGTTTTCAGTTCTTCTTTTTCTTTCAGAAACTAAGATTCATGTAGAAATAAACATTTACACACAATTAACAGAAACTAGGTTCACAATTAACGTACGAAGCGGAGGTGCAGTGGGATGAACTTCTGAAAAAGCCGCTTTCAGAAGTCTAGATACAATGCCGTAACATTTACTAAGACATCCAAGAACGATTACCTTGGCACTGGACGAAGCAGTAGAAGAAAGAGCCTGAAGGCACAGCGAACATAAGAACAAGTACAAAATTATCCACGGTGTCGCGTTTAACAAAAGAGCAGATGCGAAGAGTTTAGTGCAAGATAGGGAGAGGAGTATGACAACAAAACACTTTGTTGGCTTCAGAAAAACAGTTACATTCAACCTAAAACTCAAAAGACCCTCATAAGACCGACAGCAAAACTATATGTTGTAGCGATTAAGAGATTACAGAAAACAGTTGCACATCAGGAGAGACTGTTGTAACAGACAATTACGTGTGTTTCTCATCCGAAGACGGAATTATAGTTACTTACAATTAGGCAGCACCTTCTAGCAATAGTGTTGGTGCTATGATGTATTCGCGGTCTACCCGTGAGTTAATTGTAATCAACGATGTCAGGAATGTAGCCGGCATTTCCACACTCATTTTGTTACAATGTTACCAGACCAGTGCAACGTCATATTAACTTACATTGCGTTTTCTGAATCACATATAAGCGCGTACACCGTGCTTGTCTGACAGACATCTCTGCGGTGGTCTCGCCGCGAGTGTGTGGATGTATCCCACGGGCGGTGTGAAGTGATATGATATTTGTGGTTGTGCAGCGTCATAGTGGGGTAACGGTTTTGTGATAGACACGCCGGCGGCTCGCCAAGTGCTCGTAAACGGCAAGCCTTTTTGCATAGTAATTACCGGTAGCCACTAACCGTCCCATCCTTCTCGCGCTATGTACAAGCCAATATCCACCTATTACGCTTCCGCCAGTTCCATGAAAGCCTAGTGCAATTATCCACATTACGCAGCTAACAAACGCCATGATTGCGCATTATCTGCGTAAGAAGTTACTTCCCAGTTTTCCGCTTTCCTGCATTAAAACTTCCACAAGTGATTCCTGCAACACTCTATTTTCACCTTATAACACATTTTCCACAGCTCTTCGTAGTTATACCGAGGATTAAGGGACGAGCATTCGAGGGCTTCTTTAGATAACACTCTACCCGATGTGCTAGATGAACAGCCTTTATCAGTGCAACGAAACGTGTACTTGATGCACGATGAAGATTCTCCTCATATGCGTTCATCATCATAGGATTCTAAATAATAGATTCCTTGACAGGAGGATTGGAACAGGTCGACCAATTACACGGGTTCCTTACTGTCTGCTCCTAAACTCCATAGATTTTCAGTTATGAAGCATTTGTGTATCTATCACTGGTAGAAGACGCAGACAGTCTTTGAGCCAGTATTTTAGGGAAGCTGAAAAACTATACGCAGAACTCCAGGGCTACATCATCGAAGCTGGGCATTCCTTGGGACGGATGGTTGTGAATGTACCAATGCGAAGGGGGGATTTTTGAACATTTGATGTAAGAAATATGTTCATATAATATGCCGGTACGTTCTTTTTCTAGGTGTTTCCCATTGTTAATGTGCTGTAAACAGTTTTAGAAAATGAACTATGTGCAAATAAAGCATTTCCGAGACCATGTCCATACAATAATTTCTGGTTCCTTCAAAGTGCGCGAAACGTCCCCTGGAAGTGTGACCGTGCCTTTTTGGTAATCCTATGTATATACAAGGTGCTTGGTAATTAACACATTTGAGACTACACTGTGATCCTGTATGGGGCAGCTGGACTGCTGTTTTTAACAAATTTTTCGAAAATAATTGCTTTGTAACTGTGAGTACAATAGTTGTCTGATATTTCGTTTAGCCGGCCGAAGTGGCCGTGCGGTTAAAGGCGCTGCAGTCTGGAACCGCAAGACCGCTACGGTCGCAGGTTCGAATCCTGCCTTGGGCATGGATGTTTGTGATGTCCTTAGGTTAGTTAGGTTTAACTAGTTCTAAGTTCTAGGGGACTAATGACCTCAGCAGTTGAGTCCCATAGTGCTCAGAGCCATTTGAACCATTTTTTGATATTTCGTTTGAAATGATGAAACTTGGTTTATCTAATCTGAAATTCTTATGAAATATTAATGTTAGCAGACATAGGAAACATGTTTTCATTATGAAGAAAATTTCCGTATACCGTCCTTATGCATAATTCGCTTGAGTGTTTTAAGTTTTCAAACATTCGGGCATACAAAGAGCTACCTATCACAGTTTGAACACCATCAGAATATTTCTTTTGGCTTGTTTACCCCTTCTGGTTTTTATTGAAATCGAAACATGCTTTGTAGACATTCACTGGGTGCGTTTTTTATAGTAGTTTTTACAACCAAATTTGTTTTATGAATGTTCATTTAGCCGATGCAATATTTTAAACACTTCACTGCATTATTTTCTTTTGTTCCTTACTAAGCATTCAGCCACACACAAATTTGGGTCAATATCAGAATAATTAAGAACCCCTTCCGAATCCGAATCGCCAATTTCATCTTCCAGGGCATTGAAAACATTGTTATCATCTAAATTCCCAATACCAACGACACGTATAGCGCGAGCATTCGGGCAACACAGATACAGGCAACAGGCAAGAGCAATGTAGGACTCAGCACAGAGGAGAAAAATACAAAGCGCTTTCACTGTGTAGAGACAGTTCAGAATTCGAAAACCACGTGGTAGGGCAATGAAGAGAGCCTTCCTTGTGCTATCTACATGGCTACAACACAGGGCGCGTGCAAGACTCGGAAGCTGTCCGTCTGACTGCCACTACTCGAGTCCTACTCGGGCACCGTCCACAATCTGTTAATAGTAAAAAATTAAAGCGGGGAAATTTGATAGTTAAAGCTAAATGCTCGTGTAAACACAGTTCTGCAGACAAGCCTTTTGCAAGATAATTGTGAGAATAGATAACGAACCACAGTGACTTCAGTACGAAGTATTGTCCGAGTTAGTACAAATATAAGTAAAATGTAAAATTTTCAGTTGAGCCCCCACTTTTTCTTGAACCATCAGTCTTCTGACTGGTTTGATGTGGACCGCCTAGAATCCCTCTCGTGTGCCAGCCTCTTCTTCTCAGAGTAGCAATTGCAACTTAATTTTCAATTATTTGCTGGACGTATTCCAATCTCTGTCTTCCTCTACAGTTTTTACCCTCCACAGCTTCCTCTAGTTCTGGAACCTCCTCATTCTTAACCTTATCAATCCGCCTGATTTTCAACATTCGTCTATAGCACGACATCTCAAATGCTTCGATTGTCTTTGGTTCCAGTTTTCCCACAGTCCATGTTTCACTATCATACAACGGTGTGTTCCATACGTACATTCTCAGAAATGTCTTCCTCAAATTAAGGCCTATGTTTCACACCAGTTAATTACTCTTGGTCAGCAACGCCCTTTCTGCCAGTGCTAGTCTGATTCTGATGTCCTCTTTGCTTCCGTTACTGGTTATTTTGCTGCCTAGGTAGTAGACAGTCTACTTCGTGACCATCAATCCTGACGTTAAGGTTCTCATTGTTCTCATTTCTCCTACTTCTCATTTCTTTCGTCTTTCTGCGATTTATACTCAATCCATAATCTATACTCATTCCATTCAGCAGATGATGTAATTCTTCTTCAGTTTCACTCAGGACAGCAATGTCATCAGCGAATCGCGCCATTGATATCCTTTCACCTTGAATTTTAATTCCACTCGTGAACCTTTCTTCTATATCCATTATTGCTTCTTCTATGTATAGATTGAACGGTAGGTGCGAAAGAAAACATCCCTGTCCTACACACTATTTAATTCGAGTGTTTCGTTCTTCGTCGTCCACTCTTATTATTCCACCTTGGGTCTAATACATACCGTATATTACCAGCCTCTCCCTGCATCTTAGACCTATTTTCCTCAGAATTTCGAACATCGTGCACCGTTTTACATTGTCGCACGCTTTTTCTGGGTTGACAAATCCTGTGAATGTGTTTTGATTTTTCTTTAGTCTTGCTTCCATTATGAACTGCAACGTCAGAATTGCCTCCCTGGTGCCCTTACCTTTCCTAATGCCAAACTTATCCTCATCTATCAAATCCTCAGTTTTTTTCCCATTCTTCTGTATGTTATTCTTACAAGTAACTTGGACGCTTGAGCTGTTACGTTGATTGTGCGATAATTCTCGCACTTGTCAGCTCTTGCAGTCTTTGAAATCGTGTAGATGATGTTTTTTCGAAAGTCAGTTGATATGTCGCCGGATTCATACATTCTACACACCAACGTGAATAGCCGTTTTATTGCCACTTTCTCCAATGGTTTTAGAAATTCTGAAGGAATGTTATCCATCCCTTAAGCCTTATTTGAACTTAATTATTCGAAAGGTCTCTTCTGATTGTAATATCGGATCCCCTATTTGTTCTAAATAGACTCCTTTTTCTTCTATCACATCAGACACATCTTCCACCTCATAGAGGCTTCCGGTGTACTCTTTCCACCTCTCTGCTCTCTCCTCTTCATTTAACTGTGGAATTCCCGTTGCACAGATAATGTTATCGCCCTTTTTTTTTTAATTTCACCGAAGGTTATTTTGACTTTCCCGTATGCTTAGTCAGCTTTCGATTTCTTCACATTTCTCATGTAGCCTTTTCGTCTTACCCTCCTTGCACTTCCTATTTATTTCATTCCTCAGCGGCCTATATTTCTGTATTACTCAATTTCCCTGAACACTTTAGTGCTTCCTTCTTTCATCGATCTACTGAAATATTTCTTCTGTTAGCAGCGGTTTCTTCGTAGTTACCTTCTTTGTTCTAATATTTTTCTTTCCAACTTTTTAGAGTTGGTCATTCCTCTTCAACTGTACTGCCTACTGGGGTATTTCGTATTGCTGTATCTATAGCCATAGAAAACCTAAAGCGTATCTCTTCAGTAGTAGTGGCAAGGACAGCGTCACCCCAAGTTGCATGTTGCTAAATTGATGCAAGATGGCGGATCCAAGATGGCGGTGATAGATGTGGCAAGGTCGCAATGACATCACGGTGGGAAGTTCAAACTTTGGTGGGAAAAATAGGTCAATTAGGCTACCTCCAGTAACCCAATCCCTTCCCTCTCCTCCCCCTCCCCTCCCCGCCCCAAGAAAATGGCGGCAAAAAGGGCGAGAATAAACATCAGCTGGGCTAACTCCACTAACCTAAGAGAATGGCGACAAAAATTTCGACGGGAAAAAGGTCACTAGGGCTACCTCCACTAACCTAAGTCATCCAACCGCCACCGCTTACTTGGAATTGGTGGGGAAAGGACTCAGCCTGTGCTGGGTCGCTGGATAGGATGGATGTAGGTCTTTATTTTGCATCCACTAATTATATAAACAGTTTGAGTTGTCATAGGCAGCAGCTCTATCCAATGTGTTGTTCACCTTGAGGTCCGGAGTCCAACGGACCTAATACACAGTACCACCCCCACAGGGTGCTATCGTCCCTCCTGTGACATAGTCCAAGATGGCTGTCTGGGGGAAAATGGTGAGAAAAGGACTCAGTCTGTGGCCAGCTGCTGGAAAGGAAGGAGTGTACTTTCTTTATTTTCAGTGAGAATTTGGAACAATTTATTTAGGGATGGCTTTCACATAGCTAATTTATTACACTAATACCAACCAATCGCACTGATGTGCTTTGTGTTACAATAAATAGCCTTCAGACCGGCAAACTGCTCATGAATTACCGTACTAATACAGTACACTGATGTACATACACGCAAACAACTCGTACATTGTCAAATAACAACATGTAAAACGCTCTGCAAACACGTTCACTAATTATAAGCTGACGAAATAATGCATTTCACAGCCTACAGACATGTTCATAAAATAATGCAGTACACTAATGCACAGACACGTTCACTATGCGTAATACTGTCAAAAATAATGCATGTATAACGCTCTGCAAACACACTCACAATGCTTAAACAGCCGAAATAATGCAGTGCACAAACACTCATTGCACGTAAAACCGCTTTCGAACTACAGAGGCCATAAGGCACGCACGCTGGGGCATCCCGTGCACACTGGTCCAGTTCACCATACATGCGAGACATGTCAGGCCATACACATGTGTTTACCTACCCACTGTGGCTGATGCATAGCTGGGCGATGTTTACCTGGTGACTCACCCTCGCAGGTGCAGTTGAAAGGCTGTCACTGTTATGCTGACGTCTCGTGTCTATGTAAATAACAGCCAAGTCTCCCTTCTGGACGCGTGATAGAAATCTTCTGCAGTGCTTCCCAGGATGACACAGGATGCATTCTTCCTAGCAATTCAGCCTATCCATGATGTATCAACCCTTTCCAGAAATCGTAACGTGCAGCAGAAATAGTTAACGGTCGCTTTTGTTGTTGTAGGACCTTTTGTGATGTCTCAGGTTGTCTGCATGGAAATTCTTGTCCTGACAGGTCCTGTTTACGAAAAAAGCCCAGAATAACGCTGAATGCATTCATCCTGATGGTCCTAACGAGGCACCCCATCCATTACGTTTTTTTTTTTTTATTGCAAATGAGACTTTCAGTGCCAACACAAGTTTGTACAGACTGCCATATTGAACTGACAGCTTAAAACTGCATAAGTGGTCTACAGATCTACCAATGGAAGCTTGATTATTTTAGTGTGAAACCGATCTTCAACCCAGCTATATGTTCCCACATACCATATCAATGTAGTAAACATACAATTTATATCCTGTGCCATACAAAATCACCACTTCTGCATCCGCATTTAGTTATCGACAATCAGACCATCATTATGCTTACTACATAAATATGGTATGTGGTGACATATAGCTGGGTTTGAGATCGGTTTCACGGTGAAATATTCAAGCTTCCATTGTCAATGGCAGAGCAGTGTAATTGAGGAAGTGCCTTTCCATATTTGAAGATCTGTAGACCACTTATGCATGGCTTAGCTGTTAGTGCAATATGACAGTCTGTACAAAACTTTGTTGCTGCTGAAAGTCTCATCTGCACAAAAGAAAGGCAGACAGTGCTCCCACACTGGCAGCATCAGTAATTTGCTCCATTCATTCACAAGACATTGTTTGTGCTGGGACAGAGGAGCCTGTACAGACTGATTCAAACAAGATGGGGGCATAGTATTTGGAAATTTCTGAGGGTACCATGATGTCTTCTTTGTTCAAGTGTCAAAGACAAGTTGAAGCAGACCATCCATCTCTAGTGAGATGCTATCCCTCATCCGCCATAGAGGTATTAGGACATCTACAGACCACTAGCTTTAGGACACCGAAAATTCTAGCCATTTTTCTCTTCTGTAGCACAGTGCTTGGAATTCTGTTTGTGTAATTGTTCTAACTTTGCCGTCTGTGATTAGACCGTACTCTCTTTCCAAACAAAAAGAATGCTTTTATGATTAATGGTGTTTTTGCAAGCATGCACAGACATGATGAAGGCTTTTAGGGGTGAGAACATGAGGCAAACGTTCACCGTTTCTGAGACGTATGCTGAAAGTGGGACATACGATGTCTGGGAAGGGTAATATGTAATGGGTGGGGTGCCTCGTTAGGACCACCAGGAGGAATGCATTCGGCGTTATTCTGGGATATTTTTGTAAACAGGTCCTGTTAGGACAAGAATTTCCATGCAGAAAAGCTCCTACAACAACAAAAGCGACTGTTAACTGTTTCTGCAGCATGTCACGATTTCTGGAAAGGGTTAATACATCATGGACGAGCAGTCCTGTTATAATCGCTAGGAAGAATGCATCATGTGTCATTCTGGGAAGCATTGCAAAAGATTCTATAGTGTGTCCAGAGGGGACTTGGCTGTTATTTACATAGACAGGAGATGTCAGCATAAAACTAACAACCTTTTAGCTGCGCCTACGAGGGTGAGTCGCTAGGTAAACATCTCCCAGCTATGCATCAGCCACAGAGGGCAGGTAAACCCGTGTGTACTGCCAGACGTGTCTCGCGTGTGTGGTGAACTAGACCAGTGTGCACGGGATGCCCCAGCATGCGTGCCTTATGGCCTCTGTAGTTCGAAAGCGTTTTTACATGCAATGAGTGTTTGTGCACTGCATTATTTCGGCTGTTTAAGCATTGTGAGTGTGTTTGCAGAGCGTTATACATGCATTATTTTTGACATTTTTACGCATAGTGAACGAGTCTGTGCATCAGTGTACTGCATTATTTTTTGAACATGTCTGTAGGCTGTGCAATGCATTATTTCGATAGTTTACAATTAGTGAGCGTGTTTGCAGAGGATTTTACATTCTTTACTTTGACTATTTACTAGTTGTTTGCGAGTCTGTACTGCAGTGTACTGCATTATTACGTTAATTTACGAGCAGTTTACAGGTCTGTAGGTTATTTATTGTGACACCAAGCACATCAGGGCGAGTGTTCAGCATGATAAATAAATCCATCCCTAAGTAAATTGTTCTAACTTCCCACTGAAAACATATAAAGTACACTCATTCCACTCCAGCAGTTGGGCACAGAGTCCTTTTCCTGCCACTTTTTCCCCATACAGCCATCTTGGACTAAATCACAGGAGGGATGACTGTGCACTCTGGGGGTGGTACTGTATACTAGGTCAGTTGGACTCTGGATCTCATAGTGAACACATTGGATGAAGCTACTGCCTATGACAACTGACTGTTTAAAGAAACAGTGCATCCAAAATAAAGACTTACATCCATCCTATCCAGCAGCCCAGCAGAGGCTGAGTTCTTTTCCTGCCAATTGCAAGGATGAGGAGGTGGTTGGATGACAGGTTGGTGGAGATAGCCACGTTGACCTTTTTTGCCCCCGTATTTTTCCCGCCATATTGGTTCAAATGGATCTGAGCACTATGGGCCTTAACATCTGAGGTCATCAGTCCCCTAAAACTAAGAACTACTTAAACCTAACTAACCTAAAGACATGACACACAACCATGCCTGAGGCAGGACGCGAACCTGCAAGCGTAGCGGTCGCGCGGTTCGAGACTGAAGCACCTAGAATCGCTCGGCCACACTGGCCGGCCCCGCCATTGTCTTGGGGAGAGGAGTGGAGGGGGGAGGGGAGAGGTTGAGTTAGTGGAGGTAGGGCAACTGACCTATTTTCCACAAAAAATTTGATCTTCCTGCCATGACATCATTGTGACGTTGCCACATCTATCGCCGCCATTTTGGCTCTGCCACCTAAAATAAATGTGGCAATAACGCAACACGGGATGACGCTGTCCTTGCCCTACTACTATCATCATTCCTTAGTACTTCTGATTCTTCCTGGCTAATCTCTAAACTTCAGCCTACTCTTCATCACTACCAAATTTTTGTGATCTGACTCTATGTATGCTCCTGGGTACACTTTACAATCCAATATATTATTTCGGAATCTCTGTCGGTCCATGATGTAATCTAACTGAAATCTTCATGTATCACTCAGCCTTTTCCAAGTATACCTCCTCCTCTTGTGATTCGTGAACAGGGATTCGCTACTATTAGCTGAAATTTGTAACAGAACTGAACTAGTCTTTCTCCTCTCTGCCTCTCTGATTCATTTTCCCATGCCCATATTATTCCTGTAACCATTTCTTCTTCGCCTACAGTTGCCTTCCAGTCCCGAATGACTATTAGATTTCCATCTCCCTTCACATACTGTATTCCCCTTGTAATATACTCTCTCTCTCTCTCTCTCTCTCTATCTCTATCTTTTCATCTTCAGCTTGCGACGTCAGCATGTATTCCTGAACTATCGTTGTCAGTGTTGGTTTACTGACGATTCTGATAAGAAAAGCTCTATCACTGTTGACAATAGCGCACTCTCTGCCCTATCTTCCTATTCATAACGAATCCTACTCCAGTTATACCATTCTCTGCTGTTGTTGATATTACCCTACACTAATCTGACCAGAAATCTTTGTCTTATTTCCATTTCAGTGCACTGTCTCTACTGTATCTAGACTGAGCCTTTGAATTTCCTGTTTCAGATTTTCTAGGCTCCCTTCCAAGTTCAAGCTCTTGACATTTCACACCCTGACTTGTAGAACGCTCTCCTTTCGTTGGTTATTCCATCTTTTTCTCATCGTCCCCTCCCGGAGATCCGAATGGGGGACTATTCCAGAATCTTTTGCCAATGGAGAGATCATCACGACACTTTTTCAATTACAGGTCACATGCCCTGTAGATACGCGTTATGTGTCTTTAATGCAATGGTTTCCATTGCTTTCTGCATCCTCATGCGATTGATCGTTGCTGATTCTTCCGCCTTTAGGGGCAGTTTCCACCCCAAGCGCAAGAGAGAGCCCTGAACCTCTCTCCACTCTTCGCCCTCTTTGACAAGACCGTTTGTAAAATGAGGGTAGCTTCTTGTGCCGAAAGTCTTCGGAGCCCTTCTAATGACATGAATCGACACTGTTTGCATTACGGAGAAGCTATTTACCGTCTCGTATTATTGTAAGAGTGTGTCTGGCCGTCGAACTTCGTTCGTTTGATGTGACACCTTAGTGGAAATTGAGCGACTCAATGGTACTATTGTTAAACTCAGCCGGAAAAGTCGGGTACAGGATCTTTCACGAAAGGAATGAGATTGTTGCTGCACATTTATGCAATTCGTAGGCATGTTTAACTAGCGGAGGTTACCTTTTAAAAGAAAGATTTTCGCTGGTTCAGCTGGTCAAGACATCTACACTGCCCGAAAAAAAGTCGCAATACTAGGAAATAATTAACGTAACGAAATTTCGGTAGTACATTTGTATAAGTTTAGGTGATTAACATTGCAAGATTATAGGTTAATGTAAGCGCGAGATAAGCCATTGTAAATGTGAAATGCTGGTACATTAATAACTTGTGTAACAACCACCATGTTGAATGCAAACGTGCATGCATTGTATTTTACAGATGTTAGATGTCAGTTTGTGGGATGGTTTCATGCCTGTTCCAATTGATCGGTCAATAAAGGGCGATTAATGCGGTTTGTGGATGACGTTGCTGTTGTTTTCCGATGATGTCCCACATGTTCTCCATTGGAGACAGATCTGGTGATCGAACAAGGCAACATGTCGACACCCTGTAGAGCAAGTTGGGTCACAAGAGCTTTATGATGACGAGCATTATCCTGTTGGAAAACACCCCTTGGAATGCTGTTCATGAATATCAGCTCAACAGGTCGAATTACCAGACCGTCGTACAAACTTGTTGTCGGAGTGCGTGACCGTAGCTCCAGGTGTAGCTCCAATGTGTCTAGCACTCGGACAGGTTGGTTGCGGTTCCTCAACTGGCCTCCTTAAAAGTACACACAGCCGTCACCGGCACCGAGGCAGAACCAGCTTTTATCAAAAAACACAACAGACCTCCACCCTGCCCTCCAATGAGCTCTGGCTTGACACCATTGAAGTCGCAAATGGCGGCGCTTTGGGGTCAGCGGTATACACGCTACATGGCGTCTTGCTCGGAGCTGTCCTTAAAGTAACCGATTTGTGACAATTCATTGTGTCACTGTGGTGCCAACTGCTGCTCAGATTTCTGCTGCAGGTGCAGTTCGATGCGCCACAGCCATACGTTGAACACGATGGTCTTCCTCTCGTTCGTGCCACGTGGCCGTTCGGAACCCGGTCTTCTTCCGATCGTACGTTCGCATGACAGTCGCTGCCAGCTATCATGTACAAATGCCAAATGCGACATTCCTGCCAAGTCTTTCTTCAGTGTGAAGCTTTTCGCAGCCCTATTATGCGACCAGTTCGAACTCAATGAGGTGTTGATGATGAGGTCTCTGCTGCCTTAACAAGTTCGGTGTCCCCACTCCGCGAGGCGTGGTAGCTCGGAGAGCGTCAAGTAGCCGTCTAGTCTACGTTTTGTTTATTGGGTCGAGTTTGCGTCAGTCCTTGCCCGAGCAGTAGGCAGTCGACATCGTTTCGATTTAGCTCTTGGTTTATCTTTATACCATTCTGTGGTGAAACTTATGCAGGTAAGAGAGCAAATGATTTCAATTTATCGTTCTGTACCTATAAAATAATTATTTTCAGCTTAATTATGCACAAAAATAATTTACTCTTACGTTCACGCCTGTTTTAAGACATTCCCATAAGAATAAAATTTGTGTGCAATTATGCTGATAATAATTATTTTATAGATAAAGAACGTTAATTGAAAACAAATGCACTTACTTGCACAAGTTTCACCGCAGAATGGTAGAAAGATAAACCAACAGCTAAATCGCAACCGACGTTCAATACAGGGCGCGCGAGCATGGACCGACACAGAAGTCTGTCTCACTATGTACTCAAAACATAACATACTGTATACTAGAATGCGCCGACAGTCAGAACACGCTAGGCGTGGCGTCGGCCACCTACCATTCCCCGAGTTACCACGCCTGGCGGGGGCTGGGGCACCTGACGTGTTAAATGCATTCTTGACAAATATCAACTCACTACGTCCAATCTCAAAGGTAACATTCACTACTTTTGCAGCGTCATTTGAGGTTCAAATGGTTCAAATGGCTCTGAGCACTATGGGACTTAACTACTGTGGTCATCAGTCCCCTAGAACTTAGAACTACTTAAACCTAACTAACCTAAGGACATCACACACATCCATGCCCGAGGCAGGGTTCGAACCTGCGACCGTAGCAGTCGCGCGGTTCCGGACTGCGCGCCTAGAACCGCTAGACCACCGCGGCCGGCGTCATTTGAGGCAAACCTGATTTGCGTCATCATACAGGCGCTACCAGCGCTGGCGCGAAATTGGAACAGCCTCACCTTTCAGATGTAGAAACGCATCTATCAACTTTCGTTTATACCGCACACCTCCTTCTTGGTGTTTTGATTTTTTTTCCTTCGTTGTATATTAGTGCGAAGTGACTAACCCGCTCCTGGGTTGCGGGTTGCCCATCTAATGGCATCCAGGGCAAATATAATCGTCATTTTTCTTCTGTTTTCCGTCGTCACTTAGTTGCTTCAAAATTCGTGGAAATATGTTCCGTCTATGCAACTAACTGAAGGCAGTTTGTTTATTGACATAAGCATTTCGCTTCTTTTATTTGTAAAGATAACAAATATATTAAAGAAACAGGTATTACACATTGCTTATAGAACAAGAAACACACGCCGGTAACATTTACGAACAACAGACAAACCAGACAAATACCAAGGAGCAGACATATACCAGTTAGAGTGCCAAGAATGTAAATCAGTACAGCTGGAGATGACAGATAGGAATTTCAAAACTAGACATAAGGAACATATAAGAAGTCGGAAATATGTTAACAGCCATTCTGCCTTCACCGGACACCTAATAAAACAAAGACACGAACCATGAAATATGGAACATGACAGATATTAGAGTGAATAATCACAACAAAGAGCTCCTGACATTGGAGGAAAACTTTCACATACAAAGAGTCATTCGAAAAAGAAGGTACTCAGTGACCAAATCCATACAAGCAATGACTCTCTGCTCATGTCATCCACCAAAACAGTAATAAACAGTGATCCCAAACATAACCAGAATAAATAATTAATGAATTTCCTCTCTTCCCCCCCCCCGCCCCCTCTCTCTCTCTCTCACTCTGTCCCAAGCACACACACAAATGAAAATATCAAACCATACACACAACAGAAACAAAAGACGAAAGATAAACACACAGCGACAGTTGGCAACGCCACACACCGAAAACACGCACATCCTGAACACAGAATGTGATGCATGCGATGTGTTGAATCAAATGTGGGTGAAAGAGCACCGGAAATCGTCCAACTGGAGCATGGAGACTAATGAACACATCTCCAGGACCTCACGCTTGGGCGAACAGCACTGGAAATCGTAAGTAACACCGAACGATAATTTCACATCACGAAATTTGTGCTACAAAAGTTGATTCTAATCTAGGAAAAAAAACAAGAGAAAAACACACAAAATATGTAACATAGTAACATACTGTAACTAACAGCTAATACGTTTATTCTATGTATAAAAAGAAACATGTATTACAGGTGACTGAAGATGCTTCACAAATAAAAGAAGCGAAAAGCGTACGGCTACGAACAAACTGTCTTCAATTAATTGCATAGACGAAACATACCTCCACGCAAATTTAAAAATTTATATGCTGTCCTAATCTGCACATTAAGAGGTATAATCTTGTGTTAAATGTTTAACACCATACACCAATTATTAGTTACGAATTGTGTATACTCGTATGTCTTGAAGCAGTGTAACTTACCGCATGCAAATGCCCAGACCATACTTATCCAGCATTTGAAAATGAGACTACTTGGTGACTCGCAACAGACTTGGTACGTTTTCTCAAAAACTTACTAAATTTTTTCTCACTGACTACCTGACAAAAAGATGCAAAGAATAAAGTTTATCCCTTACTTCATTTTCGCTGATCATGCAGTAAAACTGCCCCATCAGACACGACGTTTTAATTTATTTGTTCTTTACTGCTAACTGTATTCGCACCATATTTTACACATAGTCTCCACATACAGCGCTGAATGTACCTACAAAATTATATCATTGTACTAGACATAGTTTAGAATATATGACGTCATAAACATTGAGATGCGTGTGACACTAGCTTTTGCTTAAAATAAGCTCAAATTATCCAGACTACACTCATCCAGAGTTTGATAATGAGAGCGCTTAGCTGATTCCAACAAACTTTAAACATAATTTCAAACTTTTTCTCGATTACATCTTTAACGCCAAACATTTAACACATCAGCTCATCTGTAATGTTATCACCAATGTGATACTTTTTATGCAGGGTGTTTCAGAAGTGATGGTCAGTATTCGGGGATATAACAGGAATGATCATTCGAAACAAAAAAGTCAAGTAAACATGGGGTCTAAAACGCATACCTTAAGAGCTATGAGCAATTCTTGACCTTCGATACTGTGAAACAAATCCCTTCTACTACAAGCTCTTTGCTGTCCATATTTTGGGAAGTGATAGTATGGATCAAAACAAGAAAAAATGTCCAATAAACATGTGCTCGAAAATGCATACCTAGAAACATAGGAGCACTTGTTCATTAGAAGAGTTGTGTTTCAAAATAGCGAAGATGAACAACTGTTCACAGCTCTTAAGTTATGCGTTTTAGGGCACAAGTTTACTGGACTTTTTTCCTTGTTTTAGTCCATACTACCACTTCCCAAAATAGGGAAAGCAAAGAGCTTGCAGTGGAAGAGATTTGTGTCACACTATCGAAGATCAAGACTTGCTCATAACTGTTAAGGTATGCATTGTAGACCCCAGGTTTGCTTGACTTTTTTTGTTTCGAATGATTATTCCTGTCATATCCTTGAATATTGACCATCACTTCTGAAACATCCTGAATATGCCAGTGCGATTCTTTAAAGTATCGAAGATTTACTGATTTCTGTGTGTCGGTCTCCGTGAGGCTATACGGGAACCGTATATACTTTGCATTTAGTTGTTTTCATGCACGTTATGATATTCATTGCGGATTGACCAAATCCAGAAGAAATGTCAGTCGGGTACGGCAGTCGTGCTTCAAAACGGCAACAATACCAGACGCAGGTGACTCCATTCTTCTGATTTTTTTCTAAATGCAGAAAGCTGATTAACCAGTGATCGTAACGTTCCCTGTTGCACATTACTTCGTTTTAAAGACACACTGACTACGCCAACTAAGTGGGGCGTCTTACGTCGCCGTGCTGTAGGAAAATT
Organism: Schistocerca nitens; assembly: GCF_023898315.1. Classification (NCBI taxonomy): domain Eukaryota; kingdom Metazoa; phylum Arthropoda; class Insecta; order Orthoptera; family Acrididae; genus Schistocerca; species Schistocerca nitens. The sequence goes on along the minus strand of NC_064614.1, from coordinate 707,312,509 downwards.
TCTTAGTTAAGTGTGGGCATATTCATATTTAAGTACAGGCATTTCGTCTGATGTCTAAGTAGTCATTATGTTTTTTCAGCTTAAACCTCAAGAGTAACCTTCCATCAACTCTTCTATATTTTCCTGAACGTGTGTAAGCCCATAAACCTAAATCATTCGCCACTAATTAGTGAGCGAAGTTATCTCGTAACAAAACTAGACTTTTAACACTCATTAAACAGTTGCAAAAGCTCTCTGTATCGTCGGAACACTTGTAACCAAAGCCTATGTGTAAAAACTTTAATGATACAATGACCTGAAAACAAATTTGTAATACAATTTAAGGTAATGGAATCACCGTAATATTTCCCTCTTTTTCGTTTTGTTGCGTTTTTAAGTTATATCTTTCGAATGGTTTGATGATGTGCTTCTTGTTACTGTCTTACGTTCATCTTTTTACCTCTAAGCAATTTATACCTTACTTCATCTATATTTTAGTCTTTGCTTGCAAACAGCATTTTTCCAGTACCAGCATTGGTCCATTCTTCTTGTAAAGGTCTTCCGTAGATTTCTTTTATCATCTGTTCTTTTTAAGTACTACTTCTTTTCGAACTTGACTTAATTTTGAACATCTTCTTCTTTCCCTGAACTATAATTATTTGTGAGGTTCCAACTCCTAGTTATTCTCAACTGAGTACAAAACTGCTCTGTCATGTTTTCTGTTACCTTTGGTACCCTTTTCACTAAGACACAGGCAGCACATTTTACGCGTTCTTTACGTTCCCTGATGAGGCTATGCCACGCTGTTCGCGCTTTGTGTTAACGGTTTTGAGGGCATGTCGACAGCAAAGTCAAAGAAAGCGAAATTACGCGAAGAGTGTAGTTATCACAAATAACTGCTATTTTCTACATGGATCGTAATAAACACGAAAGGAAATGATCACTTTAGCTGAGCTCATTTGAAAGTGCAGCTATACGAAGTTAAAGATCGTCCTTTGTTCTTGTTTTGGAGTGGAAAGAGCAACTCTAAAACGCAAGTAACGGGTACTGAAAGGCTCATTGTGGGAAGTGTGACCACCTGGCCGACAAGCGTTCTGGGTCTGCACCGTAAAGTGTCGCAATACTTTACTACTCTTCTTGCTTTCCTGCACTTTCAGGTTTCGTCTATATTGGTGTCGTTAATGACTCCCCTACGATGGAGGCAGCGAAAGTATCAGTCGTTTTGTTATCGAAGGAAACAATTCAATATTCGCCCCGTTTTTAGAGATACGATTCAAAAACTTAATCAGGTGCAGCCGACCACTCTGTAACACGTCACCGGGCAGTCAAACTTGGCGTTTTCTGTGGGCACTGTTGTTTCGACGAAAAGTCGACATTCTGTTCGCTAATGCAGTTAGCTGGCCACTGTATTCCACAATTAAACTATAATTGGAGGAACTGAGAGATCCTCTTCCACAGAGCATATGAGTGAGAGAGAAATTTGTTTAGCCTATAACGCAGGTAAAGTGAATTTCTGTGTTCTGGAAGAAACATCACATATTACTTCAGAAGTTATTGTGAAATTCGCAATTGTTTAAGATATAGCCTTCCTCCGAGGATACTAATCTCACATGTTGGTGAGAGGAAAGAGTGAATTTGGTATGGAGAGGAAATAATGTTAAGTTGGATCGTCGACACGGTTTCCGAGGCGCGTACACAAGACACATTCGACGAGAGTATTGTCCGCAAAGCAAAGTGTCTGCGATCGAGGCTTGGATCGGTGAACAGTTTAAATTCTCACAAATACTGAACACACCACTGGTTTGCTACATTTGTTTAAGGAACAGTGTGTAATACAGTATACGGTAGTTTTGCACACTTTTTCCACATTTTGCGCTGAGTATAGAGTGACGCATTGGACATTTAAATGCGATTCGACACTTAATAACCAAGAGCAACGGGGGAAAATGTGTTTTTGTTAGTACGAAATTTGTGTCGCTCGCCGATAATAGTGGAAGAGTATAAAGCTAAAATGCTGGTTTCTCTTAGTTTATTCCCCTCACACCTTGCGTGGTTTCCTAGTATGTATATGTAGAAGGGATGAACAAAAATATGGAAACGCATGTTAGAACATAAATGCAGATTTTAATCAAGACTATAGATTGTGCTGCTGTATTTTATCACGAACGGCACCTGTCCAATGCACTCAATACGTTCCAAGTGTCAGTCGTCGTCAGAACAACGTTCTGTGTAGGGCACAGAACGTTTAGAAGGTAGGAGACGAGATACTGGCAGAAGTAGAGCTGTGAGGACGGCGCGTGAGGCGTGCTTGGGTAGCGCAGTTGTTAGAGCACTTGCCCGCGAAAGGCAAAGGTCCCGAGTTCGAGTCTCGGTCCGGCACACAGTTTTAATCTGCCAGGAAGTTTGAACGCACTGTGTAGTTGTGAGTGTGCTATCTCGGACCTAGGTTACATCGAACGTGGACGAACTGTTAGTCCTCGTATGGTGGGAGCTTCCGTAATCAAGGTAGCAGAAGTGTTTACTGTTTTAAGAGACACCATATGGACGATTTATACAACACATAAGGAAAGCGGAGAATCATTATACGGTAAGATACAACGCGCACAAGAGTGAGTGTTGATTGATCGTGGCGGGCTGTCATTGTGACGAAAAATAAGAAGACGGGAGCTACAAAAGCATCTGCAGAACTGAATGTCAAACTCGCGAAATCTGTTAGCACCAAAACTACACAAAAGGAGCTCCGTAAGCAGGGAACTGCAAGGCCGGCTGCAATTACAAAACCACCCATCAGTGATGTATATGTCGTATCAAGGAACCGTCCTGTCGAAGCTATAAAAACTGGACTATGGAGCAATGTAAGGAAGTCGTTTCACCTGATGAGTCCTGTTTCGAACTGGCCGAGTTAACGTCCCAAGCGTGAAACGTAGGCGGTGGGGGGTGTGGCAGGGAGTCGGTGATGATTTGGGCAGCCATACCGTGTATGTATAGAGGATGTTGGTCACATGTGAACGAAGCTTCAGGATGTTTATTTTTTATCTTGCGTTAGTCTGTAATTTCCATTCGACTAGTGAGATGGTTCAGGTTCAAATGGTTCAGATGGCTCTGAGCACTATGGGACTTAACTTCTAAGGTCATCAGTCCCCTATAAATTAGAGCTACTTAAACCTAACCAAACTAAGGACAGCACACACATCCATGCCCGAGGCAAGATTCGAACCTGCGACCGTAGCGGTCGCGCGGGTCCAGACTGTAGCGCCTAGAACCGCTCGGCCACCCCGGCCGGTGATGGTTAAGGCACTGGAATTGTATTCAGTAGGATTAGAGCTCAAATTTCCATCTTCTAATATAGATTTTTGCTTTTACGAGGTTTTCCTACATTTGTTTATGTAGATGCCTTAGTAATTCGATCGAGGAGAACAGAGCCGAACTCATTAACAACCCCAATTTGTGCTCCGTCTTTAAAAGGCTGCATCGTCGACAGAAGTTCAAGTAGTTCATATGACTCGAAGCACTATGGGACTTAACATCTGAAGTCATCAGTGTCCTAGACTTAGAACTACTTAAACCTAACTAACCTAAGGACATCACACACATCCATGCCCGAGGCAGGATTCGAACCTGAGACCGCAGCAGCAGCGCTGGACTGAAGCGCCTAGAACCGCTCGCTCAACAGAAGTTAAACTCTGATCTTTCTTTCCTTCCTCCCACGCTACTGACCGACAAGCCGATAGAAGAAATCATTTGCTATTTCCTTCAGAATATAGCTATGCTTCGTCTTTCAGAGCAGTGCAGTGTCGAATGTAAGTGAATTCCTAAGGGACCAAACTGCTGAGGTCATGGGTCCCTAGACTTACACACTACTTAAACTAACTTATGCTAAGAACAACTCACACCCATGTCCGAGGGAGGACTCGAACCTCCGGCGGGAGGGGCCGCGCAATCCGTGACACGGCGCCTCAAACCGCGCGGTCACTTTGCGCGGCAGTGCAGTGTCGCGTGGTGCGTGACTGGTGCTTGAGGATGGTGGACTCCGAAAGAGTCCCGTCTCCAATTCTAAATCATGGTGGCGAGCAGGTTTATAATGAAGACATAAAGCCCGGGCCGGCCGTGCTGATGTGTCGGCTGATAAAGCCAGGCCATCAGGCCAGTCGAGGTAATGGCGCGCGTTAGCGACTTGTTTACGACTGTCCGCGGGACGTGGATAAGTCAACACGACCCGCGCCTCGTGCTCCGTCCCAGCTGCCTAGCGTTCTGTTGCTTTCCAGATTAATTAGCTCAGCTTAAGAGGGGCGCGCCGTAAAACAAAAACTCGCGTCTCTTTTCGGATGAAACCTGTTTCAGCATTCAAAGAGCTTAATCGACGGGACCATCAAATACTAAACTGTTCGTGCTAAGCTATTTGTATTGCTGGTTACTGATGCCCTCAACGTCGTCGACGAATTGTAGCCCTAAATAAGGTACACTTGCTTGCAGAGGCACGGACGATTTTGGCAAAAGACGAATTATAGTCCTATATTTTGTTTTTTATTCAAATCAGAGATATTTCCAATTTAATTTATAAATGAATCAGTGTGATAAATATTACATGCTGTCGCACAGTTCCAGATTCTATTTACGTCTTTGGTTGCACGTGCTAGATACGTTAATTGTTCATATGCACACTACTTTACCTAACGCGGTGGTACACTGGTCAGAATAATGTACTGTATTCATATTTCGAAATAGTTGGGCTCGCCGGCCGGTGTGGCCGTGCGGTTCTAGGCGCTTCAGTCTGGAACCGCGTGGCCGCTATGGTCGCAGGTTCGAATCCTGCCTCGGGCATGGATGTGTGTGATGTCCTTAGGTTAGTTAAGTTTAAGTAGTTCTAAGTTCTAGGGGACTGATGACCTCAGAAGTTGAGTGCCATAGTGCTCAGAGCCATTTGTGCATGCAGTACACGTGCGGCGCCTAGTTGTTTCCACTGCACTATGTGGAATACGAAGGTTCTGTTATAGTTCACTAACCTGCTGTCTTCAAGTTGGTGTCCACAGCGCAGAAAACAGCACGCAGGTCGTAGGTTCTGTATCTTGAGGCTTAAACTGACTTTTAGCGAGGTTCTGTCCTGAAATAATATATCACTTCTTTGGGATGCCACTCGCGTGTTTTAATATAGCCACGCGAGAAGACCAAAGTGAAAATGATTTTGTCAGAAATGTTTGGAGCTCTTTACAAACATCTAAATTTTGTAATCGATTTCTTACTATGGACGAGTTGTTGGCCCACCAGTAAACTTCACTTACGAAATTGGAATCAAAGCAGTGGGTGGTAGTTCACCACCTAACTGTAAAAAAAAGTGATTTCATTTTCCATAAAGTTAATGAGCAGCGATTTCTGGGAAGCAAAGTGTGCAAGTTGATTAGGAAGAACCAATAACCCCCAACCCCAGTACTTTAAAGAACCTAATTCTCATGTATAAAACATCTCGTAGAGCGATATAATTTTGCAGGTAAATTTAATCGTATAAGCGGACAATGCGTGCAAAAGTGTTGACACTAGAGTTAGTAGTAAAGAAGTAAGAAATCATGCTACAGTTTTACTGCACGAACACTGAAAATGTAGTAAGCAATAACCTTTTTTTCCTTTCATTATTTTGCAGGGTGGGGGGGGGGGGGGGGCGGAGAGTTTCAGCGAGAAAAAGTTTGGTAAAGGTCTGAAATTATGCGTAAAACTTGTTGGAAGCCGCTAAGTGCTCTCATTCTCAAATGCTGGGTGAATAAAGTGTAGGTAATTTGAGCGCCATGAGTTATACTGCTTCAAGATATTTATACAGTTTCTGTCATTCTTGATTTATTGTGTTAAACCATTACCATAGCACTTAATGAGTAGGCGACAGCATTTAAAATTTTTAAATTCAGTGAATAACTGAATGAATATTGAAAATCAATTTTTGTTGCCCCTAGAAGCTGTTAGACAGGCAGCCTGCAACTTGACTGTGCCTCAGGTTAGCCACTGAGTAATACGTGGGGTGATTCACTTGCATCTGTTGAAAGATTTTGTGCAACTCGCAATACCTTCAAAAACCACATGCAAGACTGTCATATCCTCTCGCTCACTACGCACGGACTATAGGACGTATGGAAAAAATGAACAGGAGCTATTTATAGCATAAATGGAAATGAGCGTACGGCATTGTGGGACGGAAGGCCCCATCCGGGGAAGTTCGGCCGACGAGTGCATGTCATATTTCAGTCGACACCACATTGGGCGACTTGCGTACCGGTAATGAGGATAAAATGATGATGAGAACAACACCCAGCCCACGAACGGAGAAAATTCCCAAGCTGGTCGGGAATCGAACCCGGGCCCACTGCATTGGAGGCAAGCATGTAACCACCCAGCTAAGCAGGCGGACTATTTATAGGAAATTTAATGTATTTAAATTTTTTACTAGGATACGTTTTCGTCAGTGGGCCACGGTTTTCTATTTATTCAAGAAACACGCTTTTGAAGGTCACTTTTGTACTTTTTTCTTGAGTAATTCGAAAACTACAGTCTCTAGCGAAAACGTATCCCAGTCCAAAATTTAACTACATTAAATTTACTATCATTAAGTCATGTTCATCTGCAGAATAATTTGCAGGTAATGAGAGAGAACATGAAAATCATTTGCATGGTATTTACAAGCATTGTGGGTTGCATAGAACCCATTGATTTGCACGTGAAAAACATAGAAATCCTTCATGGGGAGAACTGACATGCTCTCAAAGATACTTTGGAGATAAAAAATGAGAGGTATTTCAAATACTAATTATTGAAGCAGCAGTACAATTCACCTGACGATTTGTTAGTATTTAATGAACGTATTCCCACATGAAATAAATGTTTTTGGTTGATAAACGTTAGATCAGTTGAAGAGGGTATGGAAGCCGTTAATGTATTTGCAGACTTTCTAATACCGAACTTCAGCAATACTATCTAGTCCTTGGCAGAAAATGAATGGATCTAAAAGTGGACTTCGTCGAAACTGACTGCGGGAAGAATCAGGCTGAAGAAGTTTCACTTACTCTACTGGCCATTAAAATTGCTACACCAAGAAGAAATGCAGATGATAAACGAGTATTCATTGGACAAATATATTATACTAGAACTGACATGTGATAACATTTTCACGCAATTTGGGTGCATAGATCGTGAGAAAACCGTACCCAGAACAACCACCTCTGGCCGTAATAACGGCCTTGACACGCCTGGGAATTGAGTGAAACAGACCTTGGATGGAGTGTAGAGGTACAGCTGCCCATGCAGCTACAACACGATACCACAATTCATCAAGAGTAGTGACTGGCGCATTGTGACGAGCCAGTTGCTCGGCCACCATTGACCAGACGTTTTCAATTGGTGAGACATCTGGAGAATGTGCTGGCCAGGGCAGCATTCGAACATTTTCTGTATCCAGAAAGGCCCGTACGGGACCTGCAACATGCGGTCGTGCATTATCCTGCTGAAATGTAGGGTTTCACAGGGATTGGACGAAGGACAGAGCCACGGTCGTAATACATCTGAAATGTAACGTCCACTGTTCAAAGTGCTGTCAATGCGAACAAGATGTGACCGAGACGTGTAACCAATGGCACCCCATACCATCACGTCGGGTGATACGCCAGTATGTCGATGACGAATACACGCTTCCAATGGGCGTTCACCGCGATGTCGCCAAACGCGGATGCGACCATCATGATGCTGTAAACAGAACCTGGATTCATCCGACAAATGACGTTTTGCCATTCGTGCACACAGGTTCACCGTTGAGTACACCATCGCAGGCGCTCCCATCTGTGATGCAGCGTCAAGGGTAACCGCAGCCATTGTCTCCGAGCTGATAGTCCATGCAGCTGCAAACGTCGTCGAACTGTTCGTGCACATGGTTGCTGTGTTGTAAAGGTCCCCATCTGTTGACTCATGGATCGAGACGTGGCTGCACGATCCGTTACAGCCATGCGGATAAGATACCTGTCATCTCGACTGCTAGTGATACGAGTCCGTTGGGATCCATCACGGCATTCCGTATTACCCTCCTGAACCCACCGATTCCATATTCTGCTAACTGTCATTGGACCTTGACCAACGCGAGCAGCCATGTCGCGATACGATAAACCGCAATCGCGATAGGCTACAATCCGACCTTTATCAAAGTCGGAAACGTGATAGTACGCATTTCTCCTCCTTACACGAGGCATCACAACGCCGGTCAACTGCTGTTTGTGTATGAGAAATTGGTTGGAAACTTTCCTCATGTCAGCACGCTGTAGGTGTCGCCACCGGCGCCTACCTTGTGTGAATGCTCTGAAAAGCTAATCATTTGCGTACCACAGCATCTTCTTCCTGTCGGTTAAATTTCGCGTCTGTAGCAATTTTAATGGCCAGTAGTGCAGTTATCGTAGCTACTTGTAGAACCAGCTAGAGAGTGGAATTTACGTCTTATTAGAAGCGCGTATCGTCCGCCTCCTTGCAGCATCTCTTGAAGCGTATTCTAGGTTAGCCACAGGCGGCCAGTGGACTAGGGTCCGGCAGCTCACCTGGGGCCGCAGCTTTCGCTCTCGTCTGGCGCCCACGCCCCCCGGTCGGCCGCGCGAGGCCCTAGCGGGACGTCGTGGCCGCAGCCGGTGGGAACACGGCGCGTGGGACCGCGGCCCTCGATGCGGAACGAAACGCCGACCATTGTCTTGCTCGATTCCCTCGCAGCTACCTTGCAATACTAACGCCACACCTTATGACGCGTATTAGTCTCGAGAGCACTAGGAGCAAATGGTTCAAATGGCTCTAAGCACTATGCGACTTAACGTCTGAGGTCATCAGTCCCCTAGAACTTAGAACTACTTAAACCTAACTAACCTAGGGACATCACACACATCCATGCCCGAGGCAGAATTCGAACCTGCGACCGTAGCAGTTGCATGGTTCCGGACTGAAGCACCTAGAATCGCTCGGACACACCGGCCGGCTGATTATCCATCATACAGACCGGATTTGGCTACATCTGATTTTCATGTCTGTTCATGTGGACTACTGTCTGACAGCAATTTAGCTTAGAAAACTGGGGGAATTGGTGGAAATCTCAGGTGCCAGCTTTCTGCGATGTGGGTGTTGGAAAGTTGGTCCCACATTACAGCTGTTAAGTCGGAGTGGCAACTTTGTAGAGAAGTAGTTGGGAGGTGTAGCTAAAAGTTCCAAATAAAACTTTTTGATTTTCAGTGTGGTTTCCATTTTGCGATCGATCAAGGGATGCAGAGGAAAAAAAAAACTTTCGTAGTCAGGCATTGGAAAGAAGACTGATAAAACATTCTACGAGAAATACAGAAACTATAAAACGTGATACCTACGGAGTAAAACATAGTTCATGAGTGATGAGGCCAGCTGTAACTATCAGAAGGAACGGGAAGATGAGAAACACAGACATATGGTAGCAGATGAACTTCATTACTATCCAAAGGTAGAAGAAAATTTGACAGATCGCATGTATAAGAGGGATGCAACAGGTAAAGCGGAAGGATGATTATGGATGTGAAAGAGAAAATATGAATCCTGTTGGCTGCTCAACTGTATCGGGGGGAGAGTACCAAGCTTAACATTCCCACCCAACAGACTATTATCATAAAGGCTTTCATATGTGATGAAATAACACAGAAGTATTTGGGATTTGGCGTAGGCAACTGATAGTTTTAGGTATGTCACGCTCCCCATTCCCCTCCCCCCTCCCCCCTTTTTTGATAAAGTGCCGCTATAGAATGTTGCTTCAACGTCCTCGTTTCCGAGGCTGTTGTCTTATAATAGCTGGGTATCATGGGGCTTGAGAAACTCTTTGCCGTATACCCACGTTACGATGGCTCTACGAACAACTTACCTACATGAGGTATTTTATGAATTTATCACAGAAATATTATGTTTCGCTAAGTAGGTGATTTTCGTTTTGCTAATGAACCTCCGACGATCTCCCGTCAAATTTTTGTAGTTTCCTGCATTGTTGATACAAACGTAAGTTTAGTGTGCAGTCTGTCAGATCCCGTGTCGGAACTCGCGCATTACACAGTGAATCATCAGATACACCTATATTTTGTAAAACAGAACCATTATCTTTTGCTTAACACATGACAGCTTATTTCCAGTTAATTCATATGAATGACACTGGACAAATACACAGGACCTGGAAGAGCAGCTGAACAGAATTGACAGTGTCTTGAAAGGAGGATATAAGATGAGCATCAACAAAAGCAAAACGAGGATAATGGAATGTAGTGGAATTAAATCGGGTGATGCTGAGGGAATTAGATTAGGAAATGAGACGCTTTATGTAGTAGATGAGTTTTGCTATTTGGGGAGAAAAATAACTCATGATGGTCGAAGTAGAGAGGATATAAAATGTAGACTGGCAATGGCAAGGAAAGTGTTTCTGAAGAAGAGAAATTTGTTAACATCGAGTATAGATTCAATTGTTAGGATGTAGTTTCTGAAAGTATTTGTACGGAGTGTAGCCATGTATGGAAGTGAAATTTGGACAATAAATAGCTTAGACAAGAAGAGAATAGAAGCTTTCGAAATGTGGTGCTACGGAAGAATGATGAAGATTAGATAGGTAGATCACATAACTAATGAGGAGGTATTGAATAGAATTGGGAGGAAGAGAAATTTGTGGCACAACTTGACTAGAAGAAGGGATCGGTTGGTAGGACATGTTCTGAGACATCGAGGGATCACCAATTTAGTATTGTAGGGCAGCGTGGAGGGTAAAAATCGTAGAGGGAGACCAAGAGATGAATACACTAAGCAGATTCAGAAGGATGTAGGTTACTGTAAGTACTGGGCGATGAAGAAGCTTGCACAGGATAGAGTAGCATGGAGAGCTGCATCAAACCAGTCTCTGGACTGAAGACCACAACAACAATAACGGGAATAAGTGCAGATATTTTCGTATGTGCTTCTTTTGTTATATGTACATACATCAGTGTGTTGCTTGTCGAATAGTCTTCCCACCACCACATCGCACATGTTACGATCTTAGTTTCTGCACGGTCGAACAGCACCAGTAAGTGGACTGTGCTTGTCAGTAGAGACTACCAGTTTTGCGTCCACGCGTCCGCACTTCACCACCTGACCTGGTGCCCAGGAGAAAACAAGCATTAATGAGTTGCTACATGTACTTGGAGATACTAACGAACCTAAAAGCATACTACTTGTAATGGCTATAATTAGTAGTCCTCAAATGAGTAAATACTGATATAATGTTGTTCAGTACACCGTCCTCATTCACCAATAGAAATATCTGTACTCATATTTCTTACATACCGTATAATCTGCTGTAAGCCAACCGGAGACCATTTAATTTCTACGACTGATGTGGACTTCTGGAGTCGTCGGGGTTGGATCACAAAACGGAGTGACTCAGTTCATTTTGCAGTCTTTTTACCTGTGTTCAGGCTGTTGACCCGCTACGTCTCTTGTCTAATGTGAACTGTGAAATAAGAGGAATGCCAGTTAAGAAAAATTGAAATAAATAACCTACCTAAACGAGGTAATGAAAGAATGCATCACACGGAAGTTGTGTTAGTGGTTTTCTGAACTTTCTGACTTTGAACTGAGGAGCATGCTTTCCTCTTATCCTAGTGAATTCAAATCTCACATAGCTTATTTTCACATAAAACAGAACCGTAATGCGGGGTAGTTAAAGAGAAAAATACGAAAAAGTTTAAAAAGTCACTTACAGGAGCTAACCTAATGCCCATAGCTTGTGTAATATAAAAGTTCGCCAAGTAACCACATGAAATACCGCCCAGTTGGCCGTGCGGGCCGGCCGGAGAGGCCGAGCGGTTCTAGGCGCTACAGTCTGGAACCGCGCGACCGCTACGGTCGCAGGTTCGAATCCTGCCTCGGGCGTGGATGTGTGTGATGTCCTTAGGTTAGTTAGGTTTAAGTAGTTCTAAGTTCTAGGGGACTGGTGACCTCAGCAGTGAAGTCCCATTGTGCTCAGAGGCATTTGAACCATTTGGCCGTGCGGTCTAACGCACGGCTTTCCGGGCGGGAAGGAGCGCCTGGTCCCCGTCACGCATCCGCCCGACGGATGTGTGTCGATGTCCGGTAAACCGGTCAGTCTGTGGATGGCTTTTAGGCGGTTTTCCATCTGCCTCGGCGAATGCGGGCTGGTTCCCCTTATTCCCCTTCAGTTACACTATGTCGGCGATTGGCGGCCGGAGTGGCCGTGCGGTTCTAGGTGCTGCAGTCTGGAACCGAGTGACCGCTACGGTCGCAGGTTCGAATCCTGCCTCGGTCATGGATGTGTGTGATGTCCTTAGATTAGTTAGGTTTAATTGGTTCTAAGTTCTAGGCGACTGATGACCTCAGAAGTTAAGTCGCATAGTGCTCAGAGTCATTTGAACCATTTTGAATATCGGCGATTGTTGCGCAAACAAGTTCTCCACGTACGCGTACGCCACCATTACTCTACCACGCAAACATAGGGGTTACACTCGTCTGGTGTGAGACGTTCCCTGGGGGGGGGGGGGTCCACCGGGAGCCGAACCGCACAATAACCCTGGTTTCGGGGTGGGGCGGCGGAAGGGTAAAGTGGACTGCGGTAGTCGTCGTGGGATTGTGGACCACTGCGGCTCCGGCAGGGACGGAGCCTCTCCGTCGTTTCTAGGTCCCCGGTTACAATACAATACAACTACATGAAATTCATTTAGTCACAAAAATAGACACACTGTTACTGAATCGAGGAAGAAAAGGCGAGAGAAAGCACCTGTAAACCAATACGTTTGGCCTAACAGCCAGTTGGAGTGCCTATGCGAACGGTACGGTACCGCGTCTCGGGACTCGGACTGTGACACGGCGAAACGTCCGCACTCGAGAGGAGAGGCAGTGGCGAGCTGTTTACTCTGGTGGAGAGGGCGGCGCGTCCTCGGCGGCGCTGTGGCCAGCCCGGCGTGCAGCGCGCGGCGGCGCTCGTGACCGGCCCTCACTGACTTACGGCCGGGCGCGCTCGTTACTCTCGCCGCATCGCGACTCACTTGCTGCTCGCTTTGCGTTCCGCTCCACGTATCTCAGGGGCTCCCCCTATTTGTCTGCTTCTCATATCGTTGCTTTACTAATGCACCATTAGCCTTCCAGCGATTCATCACTACCTCTCAAATAGATGCAAGAAGCGACCAGTTGCGCTCACCGTTTGTTTGCACCCGTTCCGCGCCCTCTAACGGACCTACAGAGTGACAGTTACTGAACTATATGAAAAAAATGTAAATTACGAGGGTGAGTCAAATGAAGCATTAATGACTTACTGCAGTGCTTGGAGATACTAACCAACCTAAAAATATACTACTTGTAATGGCTATAATTAGTAATCCGCGAATGAGTAAATACTGATATAATGTTGTTCAGTACACCGTCCTCATTCACCAATAGAAATATCTGTACGCATATTTCTTACATACCGTATAATCTGCTGTAAGCCAACCCGAGACCATGTAGTTTCTACGACTGATGTAGACTTCTGGGGTCGTCCGGGTTGGATAACAAAACGGAGTGACTCAGTTCATTTTGCAGTCTTTTTACCTGTGTTCAGGCTGTTGACCCGTTACGTCTCCTGGCTAATGTGAACTGTGAAATAAAAGGACTACAAGTTAAGAAAAATTGAAATAAATAACCTACCTACACGAGGTAATTTAAGAATGCATCACACGGAAGTTGTGTTAGTTATTTTTTTAAATATTATTTATTCTGCAGAAGTGGTACAAAGCTGTATCACTTTTCAACATAATCTCCTCCACGCTCAATGCAAGTCCTCCAGGCCTTACAAAAGACATAAATTCCTTTAGAAAAAAAATCTTTTGGTAGTCCGCGCAACCACTCGTGCACCGCGTGGCGTACCTCTTCATCAGAACGGAACTTCTTTCCTCCCATTGCGTCTTTGAGTGGTCCAAACTAGAGATGGGGGATCCGCTCTTGAACTAATTCATAGAGTTGAATCTTTCAAAGGAATGAACAATCAGTGATTCAGAAAAAAAGAACGGTAGCTCCAAACGTTTCCCACGGCAGAGAGAGAGAGAGAGAGAGAGAGAGAGAGAGAGACGGAGCATATCAGCAGCGCCTCTGCTGGTCAGAGCACAGTGCACGCCACACAACACAGCCAGCGCCGGCCTCTGCCCTGCTTCTACCTTGGCTGCCTGCATTGTGCAGTGCCCCATTGGATTTTGTGTTTCACATATGCCGTGCCGTCTCTGTGCGTCGTCTGCCGTGTGCAGTGTCTGGCGCAGGTTAACTTCGCATCGCACTCTGTCGGCGATCGTTTCAGTCGCACGTCCTGCCCTCTGGGCAGTTGATGCGAGCAACAGGACAGAGAGCCACCTAGCGGATAACATAGGAACTACTTGCAAAAACCTGCTCGCAAGGGAATGGACGATTTGGCTCCGAGCGGGTGAGTTCACCGCTTCCCCCAGCCTCGGAACTCGCCCGCTCAACGCTCACCCCACCGTCTCGACTCTAGCCAGAACGTTGAGCAAAGCGACTCAGGTGTCACTCTGGTCTCTGCGGTCTCAGCTCATGCAGTAATACAGCTCGCGGCTCGACCTGCTCGACTCAGCGCCTCTGCATCGGAGTTCGTCCCCACTGGATATTGTTCTTCGTAGTAATACCGCTATGTATATTACATTATTATGTTATGTATACATCAATCGTTTTTATTTTATTTTTATTTGTTTAAACTGATTAGATTAGGTTCCTGATGACTCCTCTTACCATAGGATTTTTATTATGGACACTCGAATTTACGCTTTAATTACGAGCGAACCGATAAACGTATCGCAAAATGTGATACACCAATATTTTCCTTGTTTTATTCTGCGTAAGGCTATATGCAGCACTTTCGTTTTACAGTCAAATTTATATATTTTTTTCTTATTCTGGTACGGATTTTGCGATTTTAGGCGTCTTCGGAAGGAAACGTTCACTTTAAAAATATATGGCTTGCGATGTATTTGTATGAGGTTAATGAAATTTTAATACATTATAGCCAAATATATTGTTAATGTAAATCTCAAATTACAACATTTTCCGATCACCCAAAAAACCACGATAGTGCAAAATACATCAATAATCAAAAACTTTGTCATATCGTGGAAATTTCAATAAACAATACAAAATTCTTACTCATTATGTGTGTTACTTCAAAATAATATCAAATAAGATCAAAATACAGGTATAGTACTGGAATAAACCAAGTTTAAAGGGCAATGTGCCTTCCATTTATTTTCTATTGTAAATGAGTGGCGAGTCATGAAAAAGAGCTAATTCATTTCAGGGAGTGAACAGTTCTGATCCAATCTGTGAAAAGAACAGTTTTGCCCATCTCTAGTCCCCAAACATGGAAATCACTTCGGGCAAGGTCTGGTGAGTATGCTGGATGAGGAAGACACTCAAAATGTAGGTCTGTGATTGTTGCAACTGTTGTACAGGCAGTGTGGGGCCTTGTATTGTCATGTTGCAAAAGGACACCTGCTGACAGCAATCCATCTACATCTACATCTACATCCATACTCCGCAAGCCACCCAACGGTGTGTGGCGGAGGGCACCTTACGTGCCACTGTCATTACCTCCCTTTCCTGTTCCAGTCGCGTATGGTTCGCGGGAAGAACGACTGTCTGAAAGCCTCCGTGCGCGCTCTAATCTCTCTAATTTTACATTCGTGATCTCCTCGGGAGGTATAAGTAGGGGGAAGCAATATACTCGATACCTCATCCAGAAACGCACCCTCTCGAAACCTGGCGAGCAAGCTACACCGCGATGCAGAGCGCCTCTCTTGCAGAGTCTGCCACTTGAGTTTATTAAACATCTCCGTAACGCTATCACGGTTACCAAATAACCCTGTGACGAAACGCGCCGCTCTTCTTTGGATCTTCTCTATCTCCTCCGTCAACCCGATCTGGTACGGATCCCACACTGATGAGCAATACTCAAGTATAGGTCGAACGAGTGTTTTGTAAGCCACCTCCTTTGTTGCTGGACTACATTTTCTAAGCACTCTCCCAATGAATCTCAACCTGGTACCCGCCTTACCAACAATTAATTTTATATGATCATTCCACTTCAAATCGTTCCGCACGCTTACTCCCAGATATTTTACAGAAGTAACTGCTACCAGTGTTTGTTCCGCTATCATATAATCATACAATAAAGGATCCTTCTTTCTATGTATTCGCAATACATTACATTTGTCTATGTTAAGGGACAGTTGCCACTCCCTGCACCAAGTGCAGGGAGTGGCAACTGTCGCTTTGATTTGATTGCAGGCCGCAGATCATTTTTTAGGAGATCTGTGTATGATGCACTGGTGACAGTGGTCCCTCTAGGCATGTAATACTCCAAAATGACGCCTTTTTCGTCCCAAAAGAGAGTCAGCATAGCCTTCCTTGCTGATGGTTCTGTTCGAAACTTGCCGGCCGGTGTGGCCGAACGCTTCAGTCTGGAACCACGCGACCGCTACGGTCGCAGGTTCGAATCCTGCCTCGGGCATGGATGAGTGTGATGTCCTTAGGTTGGTTAGGTTTAAGAAGTTCTAAGTTCTAGGGGACTGATGACCTCAGATGTTAAGTCCCATTGTGCTCAGAGCCATTGTTTGTTCGAAACTTCTTTACTTTTGATGATGAAGAATGGTGCCATTCATTGCTCGCTCTCTTCGTTTCCGTTTGCTGGAAGTGAACCCAGGTTTCGTCCCCAGCAACGATTCTTGCAAGGAAGCCATCACCTTCTCGTTCAAAGCGCCGAAGAAGTGCTTCACAAGCATCAACACGTCGTTCTCTCATTTCAGGAGTGGCACCCATCTTGCAGACACTTTGTGAAACTGGAGCACATCACGCACAATGTGGTGTTCTGACCCATGACTAATCTGTAAACATGCTGCAATGTCATTCAGTGTCACTCGGTGGTTTTCCTTCACTATGGCTTCAACTGTTGCAATGTTCTGTGGAGTCACAACTCGTTGTGTCTGACCTGGACGAGGAGCATCTTCCACTGAAGTCACACCATTTGCGAACTTCCTACGCCATTCGTAGACTTGCTGCTGTGACGAATATGCATCACCGCACTGAATCTTCGTTTGTCGATGAATTACAATAGGTTTCACACATTCACTACGCAAAAACCGAATAACAGAACGCTGTTCTTCTCTGGTGCAAGTCGCAAGTGGGGCAGTCATCTTTATACTGATATTGCGACAGTTTATGTGCATCTGCACTATGCTGCCACCTACAGGCCATTCTGCACGTTGTTTGTAGCACGCTTACCAACTTACAGGATAACGGTGCGAAATTTCGATTTGTTATTACAAATTTAAGGTTACAGACAACGGCGTGTACACACTTTACTCAAAATGTGAATGTCACAACAGCTATCCGGATTTAGGTTATGACATGTTTCATACGCCTTTCATCATAGGCGATGATGTGGCGCAGACGATTAGCGAAATTCTGCATGACCCACTGAAGTGTCGTAACATCGAAGCTATCTGTCAGTGACCTCCAGAATGGCGGTTTTCAGCTCAACAATGGTTTTGGGGTTATTGCTGTACACATTGTCTTTAATACAGTTCCAAAAAAAGGAGTCGCATGTTTTCAGATCCGGAGAATGTGGCGGGCAATCGAAGCCAATGCCAGTGGCCTCTGGGTACTCCAGAACCAGAGTGCACCTCCAGGACACCAAACACTCTCCTGCTTCGATGGGGTCGAGCTCCGTGTTGTATGAACAACATCTTGTAGAAATCAAGGTCACTTAGGATAACGGGAATGAAATCATCTTCCAAAACCTTCACGTACCGTTTGGTAGCCACCGTGCCATCAAGGAATATCGTATCGATTATTCCATGACTGAACATTACACACCACGCAGTCACCCGATGAGGTTGAAAAGACTTCTCGATCGCGAAATGCGGATTCTTAGTCCCCCAAATGGGCCAATTTTGCTTGTTGACGAACCATCCAAATGAAAATAGGCTTCGTTGCTAAACCAAACCATATTCACATCAAAGTCCTGTTTGTCAATTCTGTGGACAACAGTGTAGGCGAAACACAACCGCTGTTCCACTGTCCTGGGGCTTAATAGCTGATGTGTTTGAATTTTGTACAGGAAGAGAAGCAGGTCTTCAACAACAATTTGTCGCAGAATCTCCCGGTTTATTCTCTCCTGTTGTGCAGCTCGTCTGATCGATTTCCTGGTCCTGATCTGAAACACAGCGCGTGTCTTCTCGATGTTTTCAGGCATTTTCACACTTTTTGGACGACTGACATTGCCAACACCGTCATCATGAACACTACCCGTTCTCTCAAAATTGCGAATCAAATTCTTCAATGTTACCACACTTGGACCGGTTGTCTTCAACTTGAACTCAGTCACAAACTTCTTTTGTGCCGCAGCTGGGCTGTTACTGGTCGCATAGTAGGCCTTCACAAGCGCTATACCTCAGGCACGCTGCACCGTGACATTTTCACTTGCGAATAGCCGACAACAACAAGACGCGTGCCGTTTGAACGTCCTAACGCAAACCGTTCAGAAGTTATGACGATTTTATTTCATACAGTTCAATAACTGTCACCCTGTATACAGAACGCGTGTAGGTTCCAAAATTGTACCTTTTCCTTCTCTAAGTGTTTAGATTTGAAATGTAGGTAAGTACGTAGTTAATAATAATTTCGTCTGCCAAAAGACAAACCTGTACAGCGATTCGTGATTACAGTGGCCATCACGAAATTATACACACCAATGTCACACCCGCTCCTTGCAGTCCGCCGGCGCAAAACCGTCGTGATTCGCCCACTTCATAGTTTTGTTGCCGCATGCACGCTGTTAAAGTGCAGTACGGCAGTGCCAGCTGAATTTTCGGTGTTTGCGTGCGGTATGGTGTGTTCACGTGTGATTTCAGTCTTCCGTAGAAAGGTGCATTGATGTGTGTTTGGTAGTGAGCGATATGCAGGAGCAAGGGCCTACGTGTAATGCTAACACGGCTGGTCTGCGTGAAGGGCGATGAGATATTCGAAAACACCCCCCTACGATTGTCGTATCGAACGTACCGAACAATTTTTTTCTTTGATGACCTGGCCAACAGTGAACAAGACAGGAATAATATAAACATTCTGCAAGTTCATAAAATGACGATAAAACATTGAGCTGTTTCCGAAGCGACTGTATTCCATACTAACAGTGCAGTAAATCGGCAGAATCTCTAGACATGAACACATATTTTGATTCTACATGAAATGGTTATAAATGAAAACAGAAATTACGGAGTTTGATGATTTTGGCAAGAAATTAGTGCCCAGACCTGTACTTGGTTACTACGACAGGGGAGAGTGTCTGACAGCTAGAAAAGTACAGGGTGATCTCCGTGAAAAAATTAATTATTCTGGTTCAAACACCTCCGCTCTTTGTCCTCTCCCCTCACTTGCTTTTTGGTTCAGAAAGTATAATGGTGGACGAAATTTTTTAATGGAATGCAGAGACACTGCAACTCCAACAATTAATTTTTGTATAAAATGCACTTACTGCGTACTGAGGACAATAGTTTTGTTGTATACTTCGACAAAACTTGGGTTTCACAAAGCTACACGCCAAAATATATTTTGTTCGACTTCAACGGAAATATTGGCCTGAAAGTTTAGTTTTGTACAGCGTATGTCGGCGATTTGGGTGATGGGCGCTGTGTCAAAGAATCAGTAATAGCTGCAAACAAAAATTTTTCAAGCTGTAGGGAATACTCTTGGGCATACTAAGGCAAGCCGTCGGAGCAAAGAATCCTGGTGGCAGCGTACAAATACTCGCACGCTGCCGCTCACGAAGCCTCTTGTAAATAAAACGCGTGCATACGTAACACGATGCGGTAATGATGTCTCAGATACTATCAAAATTAACTGCATAGTTTTCTTTTTAACAGCTTTCTCGCTACCAGTCTCTCTCTGGCAGGATAGAATCGTCAGAGATATTGAAGTACTTCAGCCACAGAAGACAGGGATAGCATCTTGAAATGTTCGCTACGTAGTGTGAGGGTTTCCGCCGTTTTGAGATATTCTTTTGTCATATACCAGACGGAACCTTAATTTCCTCCAGCTGTTCTTTCTGTAAAGCGACTTTTACTATTAAGAACAGGCTCTCAGACTACAACTTAAAATTAATTTTCAACTCAGATTACAACTTAATCGTTCCACAGGAACATCTCGTCTGACTGATTTCTATTGGCAGATTCTTCTCTTTTCTTCATTCTACATTGTTAGATCTGTGTTGACAAAAACCTTGGAATTTCGCCAGCGAGGAGCTCCAGGGCCCAGGGCACGGCGCCGCAGGCTATGAGTGACTGCTTGCAACGGCTGAAACTCGTCAAAAGGGTGTCTTTTGCCGCCACACGACGACCCAGGAGCACCTCAAATATAAAAATTCAACCTCAGCAGAAGCAGAATTGTCACAGTAACTTAAGTAACAATAATAAAATGCTGCATGAACTTAAACACCAGTTATGAACGGTTACTCAACTATACTGACTGATAAGGCTACAGACGTTATACAAAACCCCTGAAATATTCACCAACGTATCTGTACGCTTGAAATAGCATACCAAATTCTTGCAGAGATCGGCGATCGTTCTTAGCACTTACACACAGACTTTGTCTAGACTGCAATGTATTCTCTTTATTCCTGATGTCGTGTCTTCTATACCCATGATGAGATTAAAATAAAAAAGATAGGTACAACGTGTTTCGGTAACAACTGAAATAAACATGACAGTGGTGCGTACCAGATCCACTGTTACGTTACCGAGCAGTTAGATGTAACACTTACTTGTGACTGTGTTGTAGCAAGCACAGTACGAATCTACCTTACGTGGCGAATACGCTTGCTCTACTGCCCTTCGTATTTTCGTTTATTTTTTATGTTTGTATTGTATTTATGGCGTGACGAGCTGCGTGCTGAGTGCAGCTGCAGCGCTCGCTCCTGAGAAGTGATGCAGACGTGCAGTCTGCGCCTGCGACAGCAGCGGTGTCCGCTCACGTCCGCGGAAATTCGCTCCGCACGAGCTGAGGCCGAATGGCGCTAAGAGCACGACGCAGCATTCCACGGCTCTCACAGAATGACCACGCTGCCAGCGTGCCGGGACAACCGCCCTGGCGGACGCGAAACGTTGCCGCACAACGGAACATAATTAGGTCCCAGCGCATTTCCCTAACTTCCTATCGATAACTGTTGCAACAAAATATACTGTCACAACTGCAGAGACATACGGAACTTGAAATTCGTCTCACAGTGCAGGCTTTCACGTTCCTTATTGATATCTCATTTTTAAGCAATTCCCTCTCTCGCTTCCCTCCCTCTACCATTTTGTTTGATGACAAGAAGGCACGATTGGGGACTGTGGACGTAAGTGATCAGAGTCTCCGACGCTTGAAGATAACCTTAACAGCGGCACTGTTTACTCACAACGCTATGGCCGAGCGGTTCTAGGAGCTTCAGACCGGAACCGCGCTACTCCTACAGGCGCCGGTTCGAATCTTGCCTCGGCATGGATGTATGTGATGTCCTTAGGTTAGTTAGGTTTAAATACACTACTGGCCATAAAAACTGCCGCACCACGAAGACGTGCTACAGACGCGAAATTTACCGAAGAGGAAGAAGATGCTGTGACATGCAAACGATTAGCTTTTCAGAGCATTCACACAAGGTTCAAAATGGTTCAAATGGCTCTGAGCACTATGGGACTTAACTTCTGAGGTCATTAGTCCCCTAGAACTTAGAACTACATAAACCTAACTAACCTAAGGACATCACACACATCCATGCCCAAGGCAGGATTCGAACCTGCGACCGTAGCGGTCGCGCGGTTCCAGACTATAGCGCCTAGAACCGCTCGGCCACCGCGGCCGGCATTCACACAAGCTTGGCGCCGGTGACGACACCTACAACGTTCTGACATGAGGAAAGTTTCCAACCAATTTCTCATACACAAATAGCAATCGACCGGCGTTGCCTATCGAAACGATGTTGTGATGCCTCGTGTAAGGAGGACAAACGCGTACCATCACGTTTCCGACTTTGACAAAGGTCGGATTGTAGCCTATCGCGATTGCGGTTTATCGTATCGCGACATTGCTGCTCTCGTTTGTCGAGATCCAATGACTGTTAGCAGAATATGGAATCCGTGAGTACAGGAGGTTAATACGGAATGCCGTGCTGTATCCGAACGGCCTCGTATCACTAGCAGTCAAGATGACAGGTATCTTATCCGCATGGCTGTAACTGATCGTGCAGCCACGTCTCGATCCCTGAGTCAACAGATGGGGAAGTTTGCAAGACAGCAACCATGTGCACGAACAGCTCGACGACGTTTGCAGCAGCATGGACTATCAGCTCGGAGACCATGGCTGCGGTTACCCTCGACACTGCATCACAGACAGGAGCGCCTACGATGGTGTACTCAACGACGAACCTGGGTCCACGTCATTTTTTCGGATGAAACCAGGTTCTGTTTACAGCATGATGATGGTCGCATCTATGTTTAGCGACATCGTGGTGAACGCACATTGGAAGTGTGTATTCGTCATCGCCATACTGGGATATCACCCGGCCTGATGGTATGGGGTGCAATTGGTTACACGTCTCGGTCACCTCTTGTTCGCATTGACGGCACTTTGAACAGTGGACGTTACGTTTCAGATGTGTTATGATCCGTGCCTCTACCCTTCATTCGATCCCTTCGAAACCCTACATTTCAGCAGGATAATGCACAACCGCATGTTTGAGGTCCTGTACGGGCCTTTCTGGATACAGAAAATGTTCGACTGTTGCCCTGGCCAGCACATTCTCCAGATCTCTCAGCATCTGAAAACGTCTCGTCAATGGTGGGCGAGCAACTGGCTCGTCACAATACGCCAGTCACTACTCTTGATGGACTATGGTATCGTGTTGAAGCTGCATGGGCAGCTGTACCTGTACACGCCATCCAAGCTCTGTTTGACTCAATGCCCAGGCGTATCAAGGCCGTTATTACGGCCAGAAGTGGTTGTTCTGGGTACTGATTTCTCGGGATCTATGCACCCAAATTGTGTGGAAATGTAATCACATGTCAGTCCTATTATATTTGTCCAATGAATACCCGTTGTTGATCTGCATTTTTTCTTGGTGTAGCAATTTTCATGGCCGGTAGTGTAGTTCTGGAAGTTCTAGGGGACTGATGACCACAGATGTTAAGTCCCATAGTGCTTAGAGCCATTTGAACCATTTACTCGCAACGACGCAGTAATCGTCGTGCTTTATCGTAATCTCTACACTGTCGTGCGTGAAGGTGACCGCTCGAAGTTTGCGACCGTCATGTACGTTTGGAATTAGAACTATTAACAGTGAGATAGAACGGTTGAACACAGTTACCATATGACAGAATCAAATAAAGTTATGTCCCCATGGGTGAGTGATGCTGTGACAGCGAAAAAAATTTTTTTTTCACGTCGTAAGAAGTGGACATATAAAGTAGGAATCGAATAGACACCAGAAGGTGTGCAAGAAGAAGTAACGTATCGAAAATTTTTATCATAAACACGCCATGTTTATGCGTTTTGAAATAGTCAGCTTGGAGCTGAATGTACTCGTAATGGGTGGAGTTAGGAAGTAGAAGAGACGCTGTAACGGTAGACATACATAGAATACATAAGATTACAGGGGTTTTCGGATGCAGGGGGCGTGCTGATGAGCCAATATTAGCATGAGATAGGAAAGACGTACAGTAACTTCAAATCCGTTCCCTTCATATAATCTTTTTTTCGGTACCGTTTCGAACCACCATTTGCGACCTTGGTTAAAAATATTGCCGCTGTGAATGAATTGTTGCATGTTACACGCAAAAACGGTTTCGCCCTAGCTGGTGTTGTTTTTTGTTTCTTGATAATAATAGATTAACCGCTTCTTGCTCTGACTTTCATCTGATGTCATTTGCTTGGTAATCGTGTCCAAATCTCAGCAGAAAGCTATTAGCAATGTACATTATTCCACCGAGGTACAACGTAACGTCTCACATTTCATGTGTCTGCGCCTCTGGCATCAGACCGCCGCCGCATTTCTACGTGACACTCCTCATAATGAGGACCACCTGGCGATACCGGCCTCTCACTGTGTAATTACGATAGCTCCTCCGAGCGAGCAGTCCATTCATTTGGTGGAGCGCAGAGCAACGGAGCGCCCGTAAGCCGCCGACAGACGGCAGGTGTGGAGGTCGCACTCCGAGCTGGAATGTCGCCGCTCTTTTGCGGCCTACCACTCGCTACTTGTTTTTCTAGCGCCGTACTCTCGTCCACAGCAATATTTTGTTTCTTTCTTCGTGAACATTAAACGCAGCGACGTTACTATGTCGTTAATAATGCCAACATATGAGCGCCGCTACCTGCACGTGTAAGCATAATAATATTTTGTAGGAGAGTCGCACGGTCAGCGAGTCTTGGGGTAAAACGAGAGAAGACGGAAGACATGGGAAAGAACCGGATAACTTTTTCTGTTTAATTTAACGTTCCCCCAACGTCGAGACCGTTGAAACCTGAACGTTAATTTGCTTTTGTTTTGTTGTTATTCTCTGATGTCTTAACAGATGCCCTATCACCTTGTTCCTTCTTCTCGTTAGCGTTTCCCACTTATTATTTCCTCTGCGATTCTGCGGAGATCCTCCTCACTCCTTACTGATCAGTCCATCTAATTTTCAATATTCTTCTGAAGTACCACATCTCAAATGTTTCGATTCTCTTTTGTTCTAGTTTCCCACAGTCCATTGTCGCATAACCATACAACGCTGGGCTCCAAACGTACATCCACGGAAATTTCTGCCTCAAATTAATGTCTGATACTAGCAGTTTTCTCTTGACCAGGAATGCTATTTCAGCCAGAGCTAGTCTGCTTTTTATATTCGCCTTCCTC
Source organism: Schistocerca nitens (assembly GCF_023898315.1). Lineage (NCBI taxonomy): Eukaryota > Metazoa > Arthropoda > Insecta > Orthoptera > Acrididae > Schistocerca > Schistocerca nitens. The sequence goes on along the minus strand of NC_064614.1, from coordinate 707,287,578 downwards.
CGTCTGTCATATTTATATTGATGTCTAGGTAGCAGAATTCCTTAACTTCATCTACTTCGTGATCACAACTTCTGATGTTAAGTTTCTCGCTAGTCTCATTTCTGCTACCTCCCATTACCTTCGTCTTTCTTCGATTTATTCTGTCCATATTATTTGCCCATTAGACCGTTCATTCCATTCAACAGTTCCTGTAACTATTCTTCACTTTCACTGGGGATAGTAATCTCATCAGATCTTGTTGTTGTTGTGGTCTTCAGTTCTGAGACTGGTTTGATGCAGCTCTCTATGCTACTCTACCCCGTGCAAGCTTCTTTATCTCACAGTACCTACTGCAACCCACATCCTTCTGAATCTGCTTATTGTATTCATCTCTTGGTCTACCTCTACGATTTTTACCCTCCACGCTGCCCTCCAATGCTAAATTTGTGATCCCTTGATGCCTTAAAACTTGTCCTACCAACCGATCCCTTCTTCTAGTCAAGTTGTGCCACAAACTTCTCCCCAATCCTAATCAATACCTCCTCATTAGTTACGTGATCTACCCACCTTATCTTCAGCATTCTTCTGTAGCACCACATTTCGAAAGCTTCTATTCTCTTCTTGTCCAAACTGGTTATCGTCCATGTTTCACTTCCATACATGGCTACACTCCTTACAAATACTTTCAGAAACGACTTCCTGACACTTAAATCTATACTCGATGTTAACAAATTTCTCTTCTTGAGAAACGATTTCCTTGCCATTGCCAGTCTACATTTTATATCCTCCCTACTTCGACCATCATGAGTTATTTTGCTCCCTAAATAGCAAAACTCCTTTACTACTTTAAGTGTCTCATTTCCTAATCTAATCCCCTCAGCATCACCCGATTTAATTTGACTACATTCCATTATCCTCGTTTTACTTTTGTTTATGTTCATCTTATATCCTCCTTTCAAGACACTGTCCATTCCGTTCAACTGCTCTTCCAAGTCCTTTGCTGTCTCTGACAGAATTACAATGTCATCGGCGAACCTCAAAGTTTTTACTTCGTCTCCATGAATTTTAATACCTACTCCGAATTTTTCTTTTGTTTCCTTTACTGCTTGCTCAATATACAGATTGAACAACATCGGGGAGAGGCTACAACCCTGTCTCACTCCTTTCCCAAACACTGCTTCCCTTTCATGCCCCTCGACTCTTATAACTGCCATCTGGTTTCTGTACAAATTGTAAATAGCCTTTCGCTCCCTGTATTTTACCCCTGCCACCTTCAGAATTTGAAAGAGAGTATTCCAGTTAACGTTGTCAAAAGCTTTCTCTAAGTCTACAAATGCTAGAAACGTAGGTTTGCCTTTCCTTAATCTTTCTTCTAAGATAAGTCGTAAGGTTAGTATTGCCTCACGTGTTCCAACATTTCTACGGATTCCAAACTGATCTTCCCCGAGGTCCGCTTCCACCAGTTTTTCCATTCATCTGTAAAGAATTCGCGTTAGTATTTTGCAGCTGTGACTTATTAAACTGATAGTTCGGTAATTTTCACATGTGTCAACACCTGCTTTCTTTGGGATTGGAATTATTATATTCTTCTTGAAGTCTGAGGGTATTTCGCCTGTCTCATACATCTTGCTCACCAGATGGTAGAGTTTTGTCATGACTGGCTCTTCCAAGGCCATCAGTAGTTCTAATGGAATGTTGTCTACTCCCGGGGCCTTGTTTCGACTCAGGTCTTTCAGTGCTCTGTCAAACTCTTCACGCAGTATCTTATCTCCCATTTCATCTTCATCTACATCCTCTTCCATTTCCATAATATTGTCCTCAAGTACATCGCCCTTGTATAAACTCTCTATATACTCCTTCCACCTTTCTGCCTTCCCTTCTTTGCTTAGAACTAGGTTGCCATCTGAGCTCTTGATATTCATACAAGTGGTTCTCTTATCTCCAAAGGTCTCTTTAATTTTCCTGTAGGCAGTATCTATCTTACCCGTAGTGAGACAAGCCTCTACATCCTTACATTTGTCCTCTAGCCATCCCTGCTTAGCCATTTTGCACTTCCTGTCGATCTCATTTTTGAGACATTTGTATTCCTTTTTGCCTGCTTCATTTACTGCATTTTTATATTTTCTCCTTTCATCAATTAAAATCAATATTTCTTCTGTTACCCAAGGATTTCTATTAGCCCTCGTCCTTTTACCTAATTGATCCTCTGCTGCCTTCACTACTTCATCCCTCAGAGCTACCCATTCTTCTTCTACTGTATTTCTTTCCCCCATTCCTGTCAATTGTTCCCTTATGCTCTCCCTGAAACTCTCTACAACCTCTGGTTCTTTCAGTTTATCCAGGTCCCATCTCCTTAAATTCCCACCTTTTTGCAGTTTCTTCAGTTTCAATCTGCAGTTCATAACCAATAGATTGTGGTCAGAATCCACATCTGCCCCTGGAAATGTCTTACAATTTAAAACCTGGTTCCTAAATCTCTGTCTTACCATTATATAATCTATCTGATACCTTTTAGTATCTCCAGGATTCTTCCAGGTATACAACTTCTTTTATGATTCTTGAACCAAGTGTTAGCTATGATTAAGTTATGCTCTGTGCAAAATTCTACAAGGCGGTTTCCTCTTTCATTTCTTCCCCCCAATCCATATTTACCTTCTATGTTTCCTTCTCTCCCTTTTCCTACTGACGAATTCCAGTCACCCATGACTATTAAATTTTCGTCTCCCTTCACTACCTGAATAATTTCTTTTATCTCGTCATGCATTTCATCAATTTCTTCATCATCTGCAGAGCTAGTTGGCATATAAACTTGTACTACTGTAGTAGGCATGGACTTTGTGTCTATCTTGGCCACAATAATGCGTTCACTATGCTGTTTGTAGTAGCTAACCCGCACTCCTATTTTTTATTCATTATTAAACCTACTCCTTCATTACCCCTATTTGATTTTGTATTTATAACCCTGTAATCACCTGACCAAAAGTCTTGTTCCTCCTGCCACCGAACCACTAATTCCCACTATATCTAACTTTAACCTATCCATTTCCCTTTTTAAATTTTCTAACCTACCTGCTCGATTAAGGGATCTGACATTCCACGCTCCGATCCGTAGAACGCCAGTTTTCTTTCTCCTGATAACGACGTCCTCTTGAGTAGTCCCCGCCCGGAGATCCGAATGGGGGACTATTTTACCTCCGGAATATTTTACCCAAGAGGACGCCATCATCATTTAATCATACAGTAAAGCTGCATGTCCTCGGAAAAAATTACGGCTGTAGTTTCCCCTTGCTTTCAGCCGTTCGCAGTACCAGCACAGCAAGGCCGTTTTGGTTAATGTTACAAGGCCAGATCAGTCAATCATCCAGACTGTTGCCCCTGCAACTACTGAAAAGGCTGCTGCCCCTCTTCAGGAACCACACAATTGTCTGGCCTCTCAACAGATACCCCTCCGTTGTGGTTGCACCTACGGTACGGCTATCTGTATCGTTGAGGCACGCAAGCCTCCCCACCAACGGCAAGGTCCATGGTTCATGGGGGGGGGGGGGGGGGGCATCAGATCTTATCGTTGATACTCTTTCACTCCGAATTTTAATCCCTTCTTTTATTTCCAGCATTGCTACTACGATGTATAGATTGAACTGTAGGAACGAAAGACTACTTCGTTCTTAGTCTTCCAGTCTTATTGTTCCCTCTCGGTTCTTGTACATACTGCATTTTACCTCTCTTTCCCTATGCCTTGCCGGCCGCGGTGGTCTCGCGGTTCTAGGCGCTCAGTCCGGACCCGCGCAACTGCTACGGTCGCAGGTTCGAATCCTGCGTCGGGCATGGATGTGTGTGATGTCCTTAGGTTAGTTAGGTTTAAGTAGTTCTAAGTTCTAGGGGACTGATGACCACAGATGTTAAGTCCCATAGTGCTCAGAGCCATTTGAACCCTATGCCTTACCCGTATTTTTCTCAGGATTTTGAACATCTTGCACCATTTTACATTGTCGAATGTTTTTTCAGGCCTACAAATCCTATGGACGTGTCTAGATTTTTCTTGTCTTGCTTCCATTATCAATCGGTGCTTTTACCCTCCATAAAGCCGAAATGATCGCACACCATATATGAGCAATGCATTAGCTGCTGTTCTGGGTGATACAGACAGTCAGAGAGAGAGAGAGAGAGAGAGAGAGAGAGAGAGAAAGAGAAAGAGAGAGGGAGAGAGAGGGGGAGAGGGAGAGAGAGGGGGGAGAGGCAGAGAGAGAGAGAGGGGGGGAGAGGGAGAGAGAGCTCTCCTGTCACTATGGAGAATGGAGTAGGCATAGCTCAACGTGTCTCGTGTCTGCCATGTCGTCACATCTTGCACTGACCATCAACATGACAGTACAGTGGATAATGGACACAACATTAAGCAAGCTCACGAGATAAAATATTAATTGACACCTTAGGAGAGCACATTCGTAGACTTGGAACGCTGTTGATCTGTTGCCAAGCTGTCATGTGATGTTCCCTGCTGCTGAAGGTCATGGCACCAAAGTAAGATAGATCCATGTGGAAACGAGACAGAATGACAGATAGGAAGTGTCGTGTAATGTCGAGCCGACGTATGCACCATGAATGAAGTTGCTCGATTTGCTGCCTAGTAAGCAGGAGATTCCCGGTTCGATTCCCAGTCTGACACACTGTCCGCAGCTCGTGGTCGTGCAGTAGCGTTCTCGCTTCCCACGCCCGGGTTCCCGGGTTCGATTCCCGGTGGGGTCAGGGATTTTCTCTGCCTCGTGATGGCTGGGTGTTGTGTGCTGTCCTTAGTTAGGTTTAAGTAGTTCTAAGTTCTAGGGGACTTATGACCACAGCAGTTGAGTCCCATAGTGCTCAGAGCCATTTGAACCATTTTTTTTGTATGATTTTTAGTGGTTTTTGTAGGTACATGTCTGCAATCCTGGTACACAATTTAATTCCTGCTCCACAGTTCCTTAGTAGCTGCTAAAGGAGCCAAAAGAAAATATCACAGGCCTTTCAAAAAGTGGAGTATCGTACAGTAATTCGTTTCCGGCAACAGTGGAAATTTTGCAGCTGTGTTAGGCCAATGTGGACGGCTTTTTTAGTAATTTATAGATGGTTTCCGCAGAATCAAGAAAGACGGCAGTAGTGATGGTTCTTTTCCGCAGTCTTCTGGAACCCGTCAGAGAACTAAGAAAGCTAAGACTTGCACAAGAACTTAGCGTGTCTGGTCATTCCATAGAATGGTCTCAGAGTCGTGTAATGTGATTTGATAACAGAGACAGTAAAACACTAACAGTAACTCACTTGTATTGCAGCAGCGTTTGTGTAGCAGACAGTGAACCGCTGGCAGGCTCACGATACGGGAAGGGGCAAGTCTAGCGCGAAACACGAGAAGTGGTAGACGACACAGGATCTGGCAGTTCCCTTAATCGGAAAGCATAGTTAATATTATTGTGTTTGGGATATGATAAATGGAATGCCGTTCTGCGAAAGAGTCTTGAAAGCTCTACTATCCCGGACTGTGGATTCGAGGCTTGCTGTCAATTAGCCTCTTATGCAGCCGATGTCAAGACGACACACCGAAAGATCGATAAAAAGTTGCTCTCCACCTCTTTCCTTTCCTGATTTGCGCAGTCTCATATGCCAGTCCGTGCCGCGCTGTTTTTCGGCTACCGTCCTGCAGCAGCGCTACTCAATCTTTATTGGATTTTCTGTTTTTCGCGTATTAGTGTCTACATCTACATCTACATCTACATCCATACTCCGCAAGACACCTGACGGTGTGTGGCGGAGGGTACCTTGAGTACCTCTATCGGTTCTCCCTTCTATTCCAGTCTCGTATTGTTCGTGGAAAGAAAGATTGTCGGTATGCCTCTGTGTGGGCTCTAATCTCTCTGATTTTATCCTCATTGTCTCTTCGCGAGACATACGTAGGAGGGAGCAATATACTGCTTGACTCCTCACTGAAGGTATGTTCTCTAAACTTCAACAAAAGCCCGTACCGAGCTACTGAGCGTCTCTCTTGCAGAGTCTTCCACTGCAGTTTATCTGTCATCTCCGTAACGCTTTCGCGATTCCTAAATGATCCTATAACGAAGCGCGCTGCTCTCCGTTGGATCTTCTCAATCTCTTCTATCAGCCCTATCTGGTACGGATCCCACACCGGTGACCAATATTCAAGCAGTGGGCGAACAAGTGTACTGTAACATAGTTCCTTTGTTTTCGGACTGCATTTCCTTAGGATTCTTCCAATGAAGCCCAGTCTGGCATCTGCTTAACCGACGATTAATTTTATATGGTCATTCCATTTTAAATCACTCCTAATGCCTACTCCAAGATAATTTGTGGAATTAACTGCTTCCAGTTGTTGACCTGCTATATTGTAGCTAAATGATAAAGTATCTTTCTTTCGCAGCACATTACACTTGTCTACATTGAGATTCAGTTGCCATTCCCTGCACCATACGTCAATTCGTTGCAGATCCTCCTGCATTTCAGTAAAATTTTCCATTGTTACAACCTCTCGATATACTAAAGCATGATCCACAAAAAGCCTCAGTGAACTTCCGATGTTATCCACAAGGTCATTTATATATAATGTGAATAGCAACGGTCCTATGACACTCCCCTGCGGCACACCTGAAATCACTCTTACTTCGGAAGACTTCTCTCTATTGAGAATGACATGCTGCATTCTGTTACCTAGGAACTCTTCAATCTAATCACACAATTGGTCTGGTAGTCCATATGCTCTTACTTTGTTCATTAAACGACTGTGGGGAACTGTATCAAACGCCTTGTGGAAGTCAAGAAACACGGCATCTACCCGGGAACTCGTGTCTGTGGCCCTCTGAGTCTCGTGGACGAATAGCGCGAGCTGGGTTTCACACGATCATCTTTTTCGAAACCCATGCTGATCCCTACAGAGTAGATTTCTAGTCTCCAGAAAAGTCATTATGCTCTAACATAATACGTGTTCCAAAATTCTACAACTGATCGACGTTAGAGATATAGGTCTATAGTTCTGCATATCTGTTCGACGTCCCTTCTTGAAAACGGGGATGACCTGCGCCCTTTTCCAATCTTTTGGAACGCTACGCTCTTCTAGAGACCTACGGTACACCGCTGCAAGAAGGGGGGCCATTTCCTTCGCGTACTCTGTGTAAAATAGAACTGGTACACCATCGGTCCAGCGGCCTTTCCTCTTTTGAGCGATTTTAATTGTTTTTCTATCCCTCTGTCGTCTATTTCGATATTTTGTCATCTGTGCGACAATCTAGAGAAGGAACTACAGTGCAGTCTTCCTCTGTGAAACAGCTTTGGAAAAAGACATTTAGTATTTCGGCCTTTAGCCTGTCATCCTCTGTTTCAGTACCATTTAGGTCACAGAGTGTCTGGACATTTTGTTTTAATCCACCTACCGCTTTGACATAAGACCAACGTATCTTAGTATTTTCTGCCATAACGTTAAAACGAATATCGCACTGGGCTGACCAGGAGCCGCACCATATAATATGCTCGTAAAATCCGACATAAAAACTTTTTCGTGAGAAATAAATCAACCAATTGCGTTGTAACTGGTCGGCACATGAAACACAGAATGAGCTGTTTTTATTTGGACGAGCTCTGTCGATATATCTCAAACATTAAATTAAAAACATTTGCCGAAATAGCAGAGAAAAGTCACCTGACGGTTTCGTCGGAGGGACACTAGGTATCTGGCTCCGAGGGTGCGCTGCTCAGCACGAACAAGATCTGTCGTTCCGCGTTTCGAATCTATTGAATTCTTCTGCAGATCAGTATGTATCAAACATAAGATTAGATTTAACGTCCCGTCGACAACGAACTTATTAAAGACGGAGCACAGGTCCGGATTAGGGAACGATCTCAGTAATTGCCATAGTAATTTAGGGGAGTTTTCGAAAACCTAGATCTTGATGCCCCGAAGCGGATTGGAACCGTCTTCCTCCCGTGTTGTCCACTGAACCGCCTCACTCAGTCGCCGTAAGTATCGTCACCGTGCCCGGTCTGGACTGAACTACGTCGCTGTGGATTTGGTATTCTTTTTTCTGCTTGTGCGAGAGCGGCACTGAAAATCGCGTCGTCACGGCAACCCAGTCGAATGTCTCGGAATGAAATCACTGGCGCGACACATTGCTCACGAGAAAAAAAGCCTCGCCTCTAGCGTAACAAATCGAATTACTTCTGCAGCTTGCTAACCCTGAACAAGTGATACAATGCATAAATAAGTTGCCTGCGGAACAAACAATTTCTGCAGAGGATGTCGGAGCAGCACCGTGAGGACGCGAAAAAAGACGATAGGAATGTACTTGTAAAATTTGAAAATATCTTGCTTTCTAAGAAACACAGCTGGTAAATAGCTACTCATTTATTGTAGTATAAGAAAGCGTGGACGTGTATCAGCTTTAGAGAGTAAAGATTTTCACATATAATTTTGATACGTTTCGTTGGCCTTGATTTGCATGAGGATAGGTATAAATTTGTCTGTAGTAGTGCAGCGTCATTCATCAATTGTTTTACATGCGAATAGGTTCGAGATCTGACTTACAGGTTTCTTTCTGGGTTGGATCATCAGTAGTGTGTGAGAGCACGCTGTGGCTCCCTGTCCTGTGCCAAACCCTCCACCTAATAGTAGCAATTATGCCCAACTACCTAAATTATCTGCTGCATATGTTCTAGTTTCCGTCTTTCCCCTACAGTTTTTGCCCTCTACTGCTAGGGTGCGCTCAAATTATATTGACATCTATGTGTACAGACAGCGTGTTAGAAGAGGGGACAACAGCAGATGTGGGGCCTCCGACCTGAAGGACCACTGCGTGGTGGAAGAGGTACACTTTGACAGCCGAAGCACCTATCTCATGTGATTTATAATAACCTATAGCTAGCGAGTATGCAAACGATTGTATTAACAGGTTTCAGTACGACTAATAATCCTCAAATATAGACGTTAAAAGTCAACAGTTTCTCACTAGAGTACCATAAACGGAATAGTGGCATAAACAAAGGATCAGACAAAGAAGAAACTTCCGACCGTATGCGTCTAAAAGGAAACCCTATAAAACAAAAAAGGAATAAAAATGTAGTGTAGGAACGAACGTCGTTTACCACGGCATTGACAGTATAATAAAGCACAGGCATCACGTAGCAACTGCGTGTCAGTTTCCTGTTGATAATATTACCTATAAATAAAACTTTATTCCCCTTCTTTCGCTTCTTTCAAGAGAAGTAAAGCCTTGGGAAATTCTTGCAGCTTTGTTTTCCCCCTTCTTTTTAATCCTCTTTCTTGTGCGGAAGGAATAGTTAGCGGTTCCTGCAAACCTCTCAGGAACAGTTTGCCTCTTCCAACATAAATTTAATGGCATTGCGTGGAATGACATATGACTGATAATGAAGAACTTTTGCTGCACAAAGGATGCACAAAGATTATGGTGCCATGCTACGTAGTGAAAAGACAGCAACGAGAACACCTGAAGTGCGCTGGTCAGCAGGCGACTCACAAATGAGGTGGCCATGCCTTCGGAACAATAGGGTGGACCCACCCATCACTCAGACCGAAAATGGGTTTCTGTACATGGGACACCCTACTTTGTGCGAGCCCTGCATCTACTACCATGGTAACTGCTCCTCCGTGCCTTTAACATTTGCCCTATCATCGTGCTCGTTCTTCTAGTTAGCATTTTCTACATAACCCTTTCCTTGTCGATTGTTCTCAAAACCTCGTTTATTGTTTTTATAACTACACTCCATTTTCAGCATTATTCTTCAACACCACGTATGAAACGCTTCGAATCTCTTCTATTCTGCTTTTCACACAGTTCATGCTTACTGCACTTCTGCAGATACCAATGACTTCTGCTGAGTTGTTTACTTAGATTAACAAGAAGGAGTAACTGTTTCACTTAGAACATTGCAATGCATTATGTATTATGGCTTGTTATGACTCTGAGATTTATGACAGTTTTGTGTAAAACAAAGGAAACTAGCAAAAATATTGATAAATAGATAAGTCGATGGAATTGAAGCTTTGCCAAAATGTAGGGAAATATGATACAACAGAAATAAAACAAAAATGCTGTTCCAAAAAAGGAATTAACTTTGGTGTTAGGGCATGTTTGATGTGACCAAAATACTCTTGCTATGATACCACCATCACCAAAATGTGATGGAATACCTACCACTGTCGGATGCTATTTATGATAGGTTTTTGGTTTCCATCAGAAATAAACGTCGTTTATTTCGCAGTGTTGTTCCATATTCGCGAGTGTCTGCACCCCCGCCCCTCCCCCATCCATTCCCACTCCTCTTACTCCCCTCTCCACTCTTCTCTCTCCCCTCCAAAGCATCCCAAGCAGAGTGGAAACTCGGCATGGCTGCTCCTTGGACTGTACCGTTTGCTTTTGGAACTGTGAGTGGCCGAATCTTGTCGTTATGTAGCGTATTTTAATCACTTAACCACCGTCACAGGGATGTATTTAAACGTCAACGACATCATCACTACACAGATGCTCGGTCATGGATCCGCATGGAAATAAAATATTTTGTACGTTCACCTAAGCACATACCATCACATACACAAATACAGCTCCTCTGCAGCAGCAGACCGTGCTGTCTGTAAATGAAACTTTTAACAACATAGCACATCTACTTACTTTGCAGGAAATGTAGTCACAATTGAGAACATGAAATACCATCGGTTGTGTATTGGAATAACAACAATGAATATTTATGCCGCCTTACGCGAGCGGTCACCTTAACCGATTGGCTATTTATGCACGAAAGTCCAAAGGCACATTGCATAGTAATTTCTAATAACACAGGTACTGTTATTTCGAATCTTAATTTGATCTGTTTCCAGTCTGGCAATGGCAATTAATGCGGCAAATGATGTCGGTGTCTTCTCCCATAGTTCTGTCTTCTATCATTGTCACGTCACACACTGCGGTCCTAATTTCAGACCTACTGTTGCTGATGACACTGGTACCTTTATGCAACATCATTCAGGTGAGATGTATAGATAACGTGATGTTTCATCTACTGGTGCCGACAAGCTTCAGCAGGACGGCTTTCATTGAAAGTGTATACGCTGTTGAGCCAAAACGTTGTTAGCCCATCTTTGGAACGCAACACAGCAGTGGTTTTGTGTGTTCGAAAAGTCCTTGGTAGGTTACCAGATGTATGCGGCACCAGATGGCTATACAGGGTGTTACAAAAAGGGTACGGTCAAACTTTCAGGAAACATTCCTCACACACAAATAAAGAAAATATGTTATGTGGACATGTGTCCGGAAACGCTTAATTTCCATGTTAGAGCTCATTTTAGTTTCGTCCACCTACGCTCAATGGAGCACGTTATCATGATTTCATACGGGATACTCTACCTGTGCTGCTAGAACATGTGCCTTTACAAGTACGACACAACATGTGGTTCATGCACGATGAAGCTCCTGTACATTTCAGTCGAAGTGTTCGTACGCTTCTCAACAACAGATTTCATTTATGGGGGCATTTGAAAGCTCTTGTCTACGCAACCCCGGTACCAAATGTAGAGATTCTTCGTGCTCGTATTGTGGACGGCTGTGATACAATACGCCATTTTCCAGGGCTGCATCAGCACATCAGGGATTCCATGCGACGGAGGGTGGATGCATGTATCCTCGCTAACGGAGGACATTTTGAACATTTCCTGTAACAATGTGTTTGAAGTCACGCTGGTACGTTCTGTTGCTGTGTGTTTCCATTCCATGATTAATGTAATTTGAAGAGAAGTAATAAAATGAGCTCTAACATAGAAAGTAAGCGTTTCCGGACACATGTCCACATAACATATTTTCTTTCTTTGTGTGTGAGGAATGTTTCCTGAAAGTTTGGCCGTAACTTTTTGTAACACCCTGTATACAGGTCGTGGAATTCCCGTACATCACATATCAGTGATTTGTGGGTGCCTGATAGCATCCCATAGTTCAGATCAAGCGAATTTGGTGACGAGGACCTTGGTGTAAGTTCACTATCATGTTCTTCCGACCACTGTAGCGCGAGTATCGCATTGGAACACAGACAGGTATCCTGTTGGAAGAAGCCGTAGCTGTCAAGGAAGACATCAAGCTTGAAGGGATGCAGATGGTCCACAGTAACTTCCGTGTAGTCCAGAGTTGCCTTAGATTACTACCACAGGTCCCCTAGTAGCTATAGCAGCAAACACATCGTAATAACTCCCCCATCGGCCTGTGTACATTGTGCCGTGTTTGTTTCGAGCAGCCACTCGCTGGATGACGGCATATCCGGACACGACCATCGATTAGGTGTAACAAGCAAAGTGCTTCATCCGAGTGGGCGATACATTTCCATTGATCCGTGATCCAAAGTCAGTGATCCCGTACTCGCTGCGACTGTAATTAATGATACTGTTGGGTGAACAAGGGAGCACGTAGAGTGCGTGTGGCGTGGAGCCTCGTGTTCAACAATGTATCCATAACGGCATGCTTCAAAACACTTGCGACTGCCCAGAATTGTAATCTGCTTTACAAAGCGGAAAAGCCTCAGACCTCGATGTTCTGTGGACGTCCAACACCTTGCCGCATACTCATAATTTCAACATCCGTCAACCAGTTTCCATCAATGCTTACAATAGGAGCAAGCGAACAGCCGACCAGATTCGCCGTGTCCGAGACGCTCGTTTCCAAGAGGTTATCAGTAACAATCTTCCCTTCGTCAAAGTCACTTCCGTCAGTGTATTTTCCTATTTGCGACTCGTCTCGTCGCTGGAATAATTCTTCATTGTCTCTGCTCCGCTTATACGGAGTGTAAGGCGTGTGATTGCAGTCACTTTTACATGTGGTACCTTAATATGGAGACACATGGGTATGTTTGTTTGTTTTTCTCTACGTGAAACAGTCTTCCCACAAGCAAGTTACTAACTTTACGACCTGATGTTTTCTGCTTGGTTGTAACTGCACAACTAAGTGGACTACACCTGTCTGTACAGACAAGCGTCCACACTTCAATACTTTACTTGCTGCGCAGGGAAAAATAGGCTTTGATAACATACTTGAAGATACCAACAAATCTAAAAACATATAACTAATAATAGCTATAATTATTAATCTGAAAATGACGTAAATACTGATGTAATGTATTTCAGTGCACCGTTCTCAGTCACCAATATAGTATCTGCACTTATATCTGTTACTTCCCGTATACTTTCTTTACTACATAATGTGCCCACGACGTTACCAGGTGGTATTTCAACTCACGTTGGGCAATGATTCTCAAAGTTTTGGCTCTTGAATGTACGTAACACAAGTCCAGAATGAGTGTTGCTTATGTGACGTTTCAACCTTTGTTTCAAGCAGCATTCAGTCGAGTGACCACTTGTCACTGTGAACTCTGTGCATGCTGCAGAGTTTATATCCTGTCAGTTATGAGATGGAGGCAGTTATGCAGACAGTGTCACGATTAAATAACAAGATCGAGGAGAAAGGACAGACGTTCCACAATCGCAAGGTCGTCAGAGACGCAGCACTAGCTCAGGTTACGGAAAGACGACAAAGGATACGTCCAGTTCCTTTTTACGGTAGTTATTTACGGAATCAACGCGAAAACGTTATGTTGATAGCCGGAAAAGAGAGACATAAGATACGCTGATTGTAAGATGCAATTTCTGAGGTGGGAGTTCAGCCACTTAGTAACTGATCTTCCTGTTCTACAAGTCTATCATTCAGTGATCACTCTGGGTTTGAACAGTCATCTGCCATGTCATAAATCGGTAGAATGGAAGTAGTGTAACGCCCCTCGTGCAGTAACTGGGACACAGCAAACAAAAAAATGCGTTAAAACGTTGATGGTACCTGACTGTAAGGTAACCGAAATGTCAGTCATCATTTTACATCATAACAGCAAAGGATTCATTAGAATCGCTGTTGACTAACTTGGAGCGCCGTATGTGAATCATACACTACTGGCCATTAAAATTGCTACACCAAGAAGAAATGCAGATGATAAACGGGTATTCATTGGACAAAAATACACTGCTGGCCACCGTAAATGCAACACCCTGAAGGAAGCATCCGAATCAAGTGAAATTTACACCATGGGTTTGCAGCGATGAGATATGCAACTGATTAGAATTTCAGCGCAGACGCACATCACGCGCGCCTGTGGCGCCACCTCATAGCGCCATTTAAGGCTTGGCGATTTCGACGAGTGTACGTTCGGAACGTGTGTTTACCTTGTGGTTGTTTCACAAGACGATCAATTATGCCTCGTAGACAACAGCGAACATCGTTTGATCAAGTATCCGAGTTCGACAGAGGAAGGAAAGTGGCTTACCGAGATTGTGGATTATCATACAGAGAAATCGCTAGTCGTGTTGGACGAAACCAAACAACTGTAATGCGGATATGTGACCGCTGGATGCAGGAGGGTACGACGGACCGACGTGGTCGATCGCATTCACCTCGGTGCACCACTGCACGTGCTGAAAGGCAAATTGTGCGCATGGCAGTGACGGATCGCTCAGTGACATCCCGAAGCATAGCACAGCACATTGCGTCTGTAACGCTTCATCCAATGTCTGCGCGTACCATTCGACGCTGTTTACAGCAGAGTGGTCTGTCCGCAAGACGTCCATTGCTTCGTCTACCATTGACGCAGAACCACAGACGTCTCCGTCGCCAATGGTGTGATGACAGACGGATGTGGACGGCAGAATGGAATGACGTTGTCTTTACTGACGAGGCACGCTTCTGTCTGCAGCACCACGATGGTCTGATTCGAGTGTGGAGACACCGTTGAGAGTGGATGCTGGACAGCTGCATTATGCACCACCACACTGGTCTTGCACCGGGTATTATGGTATGGGGCGGTATTGGATATTACTCTCGCACGCCTGTAGTACGCATTGCCGGTACTTTAAATAGCCGGCGCTACATATCCGAGGTGCTGGAGCCAGTTGTCCTTCCTTACCTTCAGGGCTCGGCCACAGCCATATTTCAACAGGATAATGCGCGACCACACGTGGCACGCATTGTCCAAAGGTTCTTCGTCAATAACCAGATTGAATTGCTTCCCTGGCTGGCTCGCTCTCCGGATCTTTCGCCGATAGAAAACATGTGGTCCATGGTTGCTCAACGAGTGACCCAGATTACATCCCCAGCTGCCACACCAGATGATCTTTGGCAACGTGTAGAAGCTGCTTGGGCTGCTGTACCCCAGGAACACATCCAACGTCTCTTTGACTCAATGCCGAGACGTGTGGCAGCGGTGATCTCCAACAATAGCGGCTACTCTGGCTACTGATTCTAGCAGGAACCACATGTCACAGACGTCTGTAAACGTAATCATTTGATACTTGGTCAACATGTTATCTACAAAATAATTTTTTTTGTGCTACCTCTTGTCTTTCTTGGTGTTGCATTTACGGTGGCCAGCAGTGTATTATACTGGAACTGACGTGTGATTACATTTTCATGCAATTTGGGTGCACAGATCCTGAGAAATCAGTACCCAGAACAACAACCTCTGGCCGTAATAACGGCGTTCATACGCCTGGGCATTGAGTCAAACAGAGCTTGGATGGCGTGTACAGGTACAGCTGCCCATGCAGCTTCAACACGATACCACAGTTCATCAAGAGTAGTGACTGGCGTATTGTGACGAGCCAGTTGCTCGGCCACCATTGACGAGACGTCTTCAATTGGTGAGCGATCTGGAGAATGTGCTCGCCAGGGCAGCAGTCGAACATTTTCTGTATCCAGAAAGGCCCGTACAGGAGCCGCAACATGCGGTCGTGCATTATCCTGCCGAAATGTAGGGTTTCGGAGGGATCGAATGAAGGGAAGAGCCATGGGTCGTAACACATCTGAAATGTAACATCCACTGTTCAAAGTGCCGTCAGTGCTAACAAGAGGTGACCGAGACGTGTAACCAGTGGCACCCCATACCATCACGCCGGATGATACGCCAGTATGGTGATGACGAATACACGCTTCCAATGTGCGTTCACCGCGATATCGCCAAACACGGATGCGACCATCATGATGCTATAAACAGAACCTCGATTTATCCGAAAAAATGACGTTTTGTCGTTGGTGTACCCAGGTTCGTCGTAGAGTACACCATCGCAGGCGCGCCTGTCTGTGATACAGCGTCAAGGGTAACCGTAGCCATGGTCTCCGATCTGATAGTCCGTGCTGCTGCAAACGTCGTCGAACTGTTCGTGCAGATGGTTGTTGTCTCGCAAACGTCCCCATCTGTTGACTCAGGGATCGAGACGTGGCTGCACGATCCGTTACAGCCATGCGGATAAGACACCTGTCATCTCGACTGCTAGTGATACGAGGCCGTTGGGATCCAGCACGGCGTTCCGTATTACCCTCCTGAACCCACCGGTTCCATATTCTGCTAACAGTCATTGGATCTCGACCAACGCGAGCAGCAATGTCGCGATACGATAAACCGCAATCGCGACAGGCTGCAATCCGACCTTTATCAAAGTCGGAAACGTGATGGTACGCGTTTGTCCTCCTTACACGAGGCATCACAACAACGTTTCACCAGGCAATGCCGGTCAACTGCTGTTTGTGTATGAGTAATCGATTGGAATCTTTCCTCATGTCATCATGTTGTAGGTGTCGCCACCGGCGCCAACCTTGTTTGAATGCTCTGAAAAGCTAATCATTTGCATATCACAGCATCTTCTTCCTGTCGGTTAATTTTTGCGTCCGTAGCACGTCATCTTCGTGGTGTAGCAATTTTAATGGCCAGTAGTGTATAATTTAAGGTAGCTGCAAAAGTATCTGCTCGGGAAGGAATGAAGTTAAGGACTCCCAGACGGATGACTAACGACTGGTGTTCGGTAGTGGGCCGGTGACGCATTTTATGTTCTCCAGTGGCAACTATTTTCGTTAATCGCCAGAGCCGGCCGCGCGGTCAAACAGTCGATAGCATCGGGTCGCGTCCGGCGCCGGTGTTGAATGGGTGCCAAGGTCTGCGGCCGGGGCCGCCACACAGCTCTCGGTAATCCCCGGCCTGCGGTGGGCCTCTGATTTAACCTATTCCCGGCAGTGTCTGCCGCTAAGAGGCGGCGCGGCTCCGCCGAAATTTATCCCCGGGCCGGCGCCGCGGGAAGGCCGTGCTCGGGTCGGCCGTGCTGTTCGCGTTGTTTACGGACGAGGACCGGCCGCGATCAGAGGCCGGTCGCCATTTGGCGGAACCCGGCCGTGGCTGCGGAATTTAAGCCGCCGACGGTGTAGTGGAGGCTGTCGCGCCTTGCCGGCCGTAAACTCAGCCGTCCCTCTGCCCGTCGGCCGAAGTATCCGCTAAATCTGCTCCAGCGGCTACAGTGCAGACAGACGGAGCACCCAGACTGCTCTTGCTGCCTGTACAGGGTGATTTAGTTGCCCCTACCCACAGGTTTTAGGTGACCCACAACGCCTTCAAATACCACGCACACGATTTTCGTATTCTCTCGCTCGATATAGTCCCACAGAAAAAATTAACAAGATCTTTTTGTAGGAAATTTAATGTAGTTAAATTCTGTACTGGTATACGTTTTCACAGGAAGCTGTAGTTTTCGAATTATTCGAGAAAAACGTACAAATGTGATATTCAAACGGGTTTTTCTTGAATAACTCGAAAACCGCGGCCGCCAAAGAAAATGTATCCTAGAACAAAACTTAAATAAATTAAATTTCCTACAGAAAGGTCTTGTTCATTTTTTCTGTAGGGGTAACAGTTTTCCGTAGCGAGCGAGAGAATATGAAAACCTCGCACATTGTTTTTGAAGGTTTTGTGGGTTGCACGAAATAGGTAGGAGCAGCTGAATAATCCTTTATTACGTAAACGATCTGACGGAGAGGGCGAGCAGCGAATGTTTGTCAGTGAGACTGTCAGTGGACAGGAAAGGGTCATCTTTGAGCACTGTAAGAGATACACGACGACTTGGATAGAACTTCCATTTGCCGTAATGGAAGGATGGCAGCTTGTTCTAAATATAGGAAAATATAAGGCAATGAAGATGAGTAGGAAAATCAGTCCTGTAATGTTTGAATAAAGTACTACTTGTCTCCTACATGACAGATTCACGTCGATTAACTATCTAGCCATAAAGCTGCATAGTGGCAAGAGTGGAACGAGCATGTTAGGTCGGTTGTAGCGAATGCGAGTCGCTGGCTGTAGGAAACTGTGCTCATCTATAAAGGCGATCTCGTGTAGCACACTAGTGACCCATTCTTTAGTACTGCTAGAGTGTCTATGATCCCCAGCAGGAAAGACATAGAAGCAATTCAGACACCTATTGCTAGATTTGTTGGTAGCGCATTAGATCAAATCGCGAGTATTACAGGAATGATCTGTAAAATCAGATTGCAGTCCCTGGGCCGGCCGAAGTGTCCGAGCGGTTCTAGGCGCTTCAGTCTGGAACCGCCCAACCGCTGCGGTCGCAGGTTCGAATCCTGCCTTGGGCATGGATGTGTGTGCTGTCCTTCGGTTAGTTAGGTTTAAGTAGTTCTAGGGGACTGATGACCTCAGATGTTAAGTCCCATAGTGCTCAGAGCCATTTGAACAATTTTTTTTGCAGTCCCTGGGGGAAAACGATGTTCCTTGTTTGCAGTATGTCACTGAGACAGTTCAGGGAACTGGTATTTGCTTCAGATATTACTGTCATCAACATGCATCCCGTGTAAGGACTGCGAAGACAAGAGAAATCGGGTCTCGTATGATGACACATTATAGTCTTTTTTTTCCAAATCCGTCTGGAAGTGCGAGAGGAAACGGAATGACTGACAGTGGTACAAGATACTCTCCGCCATGCACCGTACGATGGCTTTTTGGAGTGGTTATGTGGATGTAGATACCACGTTGCCGTGTAACACACACAGAACCTTTGATGATGGTCTCATTTCAACGTGCAACCCTGACAGCACGGCTGTAGCCCGTCATCTGGGAAGGCATTAGTGTACAAGAGAAGACAACACTTGGTCACGGAGAACCTCTAAATTTACATCCTGGTCCGTGTTCATGGTAATCTGAATATGTGTGCTCAAGTCATGGTACGAAAATCATCTTTATAACATCATAGAAACATATACGGCCAAAACTGCATGCTCCCCAAGCTGAGAATTAAACGACTCATTGGACCGTCGGTCCACTCGACGCCTTGAATAATTTGATAAGAGGCAGCATAGCCACACTAGACGATTCCACTCAGCGACTTCTCAGTTTCTGTGTTGTCAGGAAGTGCAGCGCGTACGCTTCTCAGTGAAAAACGACCTTTTGTCGTGGACCCGACTCAAAATATCTTTTACATGGAGTTCTCTTCGCATTATTCCCTGGTAACTCGTTATGATGGACCTGCATTCACTGACAGCAGCTATTACTGTAGGCGTGACACTCGCCTGCTGCCCCCATCACTCGCTGCGAGCGTTACATAATTCCTTGTAGACATGCTGGACAGTCCTCGTTGATACACCAACATATCGGGAAACTTCTCGGTGTGTTCATGGGAATATCGAAATACATTTGCTTCTTTTTGTTGGGAGGTTATAGTTAAACTCACAGAGGTCCAGTGTGAGCTGTTATTATCGTATACCAGCGAAACTTAGTAGGTGCATCGCAGGCCATAGGAGTGGGAGTGTTCATTGCAGTTGACAAAAATATTGTCTGTATTGAGGTCGAGGCTGAGTGTTGCAGTGAAGTCATCTGGTCGCATATAACAGATGTTTGGATGTTTTTACCGGCCACCCGATTCTGCTGTGACAGTTTTAGAGTCATTCAAAGGAAGTCTACGATCATTAGCGCGTAAAAATCCAGATCATGCAATAATAGTTGGAGGCGACTTTAACGTGCCGAGTATAGACTGGGATGTATATGGATTCATTGCGAGGTGCAGAGACAGACAATCGTCCGAAATACTTTTGAACATGTTTTTTTGAAAATTGGCTTGAGCAACTAGTATGGCAGCCCACACGCAGTGAAAACTTCTTAGGCCTTCGAGCTGCAAATATACCGGACCTTATCGACAGTGTCAGCATTGAAACGTGTATTAGCAATCTTCATATCATTATAGCAACTATGATTACGAAAATTGATAAAACAGTCAAGAATGCTAGTAGGATGTTTCTGCTAGATAGAGCAGATTAGCAATTATTGACATCTCACTTAGACATTGAATTGGCATCACTTAATTCCAGTAAGATCGATGTAGAGGAATTATGGACAAAGTTTGAGCAGAGTGTAAATCGTGGTCTGGAGAGTTAAGTGCCTAGTGTGGGTGATAAAGGACGGAAAAGACCCACCATGGTTTAATAACGAAATTCGGCGGATACTGAGAAAGCAGAGGCTGTCGCACTAGGTTCAAAAGGGGATGCACAAATGATGACAAGCGAATAATAGTAGAAATTCAGGCGTCTGTGAAAACATGTATGCGTGAAGCATGCAACAATTACCACCGTGAAGCATGCAACAATTACCACCGTCGCACCTTATCAAAAGATGTGGCAGAGAACCCGAGAAAATTCTGGTAGTATGTAAAACCGTTAAGCGGATCTAAGGCTTCGATTCAGTCAATTTCGACCAGTCTGGTGTGGCAAATAATGATAGCAAAACGAAAGCCGAACTTTAGAATTTCACGTTCAAGAAATGGTTCACACAGGAAAACCATACAAATATACCGTCATTTGACCATCGGGCAGACTTCCTTATGGACGCCATAGAAATAAGCGTGCCCGGCGTAGAGAAACAACTGAAAGATTTGAAAACAAATAAATCACCAGGTCCGGATGGAACCCCGGTGCGATTTTCAAAGAGTACTTTATGGCGTTGGCCCCTTACCTAGCTTGCATTTATCGTGAATCTCTAGCCCAGCACAAAGTCCCTAAAGACTGGAAAAAAGTGCAGGTTACTGCAGTATATAAGAAAGGTAAAAGAACGGACCCGCAAAATTACCGACCAATATCCCTAAATTCTGTTTGCTGCAGAATCCTTGTACATATTCTCAGTTCTAATATAACGAACTTTCTTGAGACTCAGAAGCTTATGTCCACGAATCAGCAACGTTTTAGCAAGCATCGCCCGTACGAAACTCAGCTTGATTATTTTTCGCGTGATGTACTGAGAACTATGGATGAAGGGCTGCAGGCAGATTCCACAGTTCTAGGTTTCCGGAAATCATTTGCACGGTGACCCATTAAAAGCTGTTAACGAAGGTACAAGCATACGGAATAAGTTTACAGATATGTGAGTGGCTTGAAGACTTCTTAAGTAATAGAACCCAGAATTCTTTATTCAGAATTTTTAAAAAAAA
Organism: Schistocerca nitens; assembly: GCF_023898315.1. NCBI lineage: Eukaryota > Metazoa > Arthropoda > Insecta > Orthoptera > Acrididae > Schistocerca > Schistocerca nitens. Next base: position 707,266,295 of record NC_064614.1, on the reverse strand, counting down.
AAAGAATGCATTAAGACGAGCCCAAAAAAATTGTGAAAAAAATTGTGACTAAAGCCCTACTGGCCTGTTATTTATTTTATACGTGAAATGTAAGTACTGTCTCTGTCTTGTATTGTTAGTACTTACACTTTTATATAAAAAATTTTCTTTTCCCATAAATTTGTAATTATGTTATAGGCCACTTTAAACATTTAAATTCTGATGGAGGCACTCTTGGGAGTGCTGAAACTTGGTTAATAAGACTAAAAATTGTCACCGAGGGCTCATTTGTTTCAACTTTAATTTATAAACGGTCACTGAATCGAGCAGCCAGGTTTAAAACTTTGTAATTACTGAACGTAATGGTTCCATGTCATTGTGTACTTGTGGGTAATTTGAAGTGTAAAAGACTTGTAACAAATTGGACTTTAAAGTGAACATTGTTTCATTCAGTATTTTGATGAATTACAGCAACTATGTTTTATGTATGTTAGGGACACCCCAGTTTAATTAATTCAATTCATTAAGTTATCCCTTGCACAACATCCGCAATTAAATTGATGGGGGCGTTCTGATTATCTGTAAGTTCGCCCAGTACAGGTCAATCTGACACCCACAGGGGTGCGTAGATTGCTCGGCTGTAACCTCACAATATTTGTGACTCGATTCAGCACTTCTTAGAAGATAATTCGTCGTTCTTAAAGGTGCAAAATCAACAGTAATATAGCGCCCCTTCGTGCAGGATGAGGCGGCTGTGAGTCAGGATGATGCGAGCGGGTGCTGGAGACGAGATGTCATCCCAGGAGGCTCCAGAGAAAGGCAACTGCAAAAGTAACTAGTTCTTTTACTGAAGCATCTGCGCTAATCGATACACCACTCAGCGGCTGGCTGGCCGCTGCCTGCACGCCCGTGATGCAGCCGCGGCATGCCACGCCGCCGGTGCGGCCCCATTGTGTAAAGCGGGTCGCGCGACTTCCGTACCGGCAGCGTTATCTCGATGATGGGGTATATGCTACAAACCCTCCATCATGGCAGGGGGTGCCCATCGCGCTGAGATACCCGTCCCGCGATGGAAGATGACGGCTTGCGAGCACGGGGAGAGACCCACTACCTCTAGGGGAGGAGTCGGCCGTGCTGCTGGTGATGGTATGGCCCCCCTGCGCCATGGCACCACATCCGGGGAGGGTGTTAGTGCAATGACCCCGAACCGGTGATTCCTGCTGGCACGTCCATGTGGCGTCCTCGTGTAGCACTTCCCCGTAGTCCTGGTTGGGACGCGAGACTCAGAATAATTCTGTTACAAAAACGAGCACAGCGGCACGCTTGTTATGCGTTTGTGACCCTACCAGTCACGTATCCTGAAACACTTCTGCCACTGTCTGTACAGGAACCTGCCTTGTCCCTTGCTGCATTAGTCTATGCAGTACCAAAATGGCTCAAATGGCTCTGAGCACTATGGGACTTAACTTCTGAGGTCATCAGTCCCCTAGAACTTAGAACTACTTAAACCTAACTAATCTAAGGACATCACACACATCCATGCCCGAGGCAGGATTCGAACCTGCGTCCGGCCGGAGTGGCCGAGCGGTTCTAGGCGCTTCAGTCTGGAACCGCGCGACCGCTACGGTCGCAGGATCGAATCCTGCCTCGGGCAGGGATGTGTGTGATGTCCTTAGGTTAGTTAGGTTTAAGTAGTTCTAAGTTCTAGGGGACTGATGACCTCAGAAGTCCCATAGTGCTCAGAGCCATTTTTTTTTCGAACCTGCGACCGTAGCGGTGGCGCGGTTCCAGACTGTAGCGCCTAGAACCGCTCGGCCACCTCGGCCGGCTATGCAGTACCACTGCGTTCTCTGTTTCAACAAGCTAACCTGCCTCGCAACACTGCGTCGGTCTTGTTGAATCGACAACATCCCACGCTCGTGTGATGTCACTGCTGCTGCAACATAACACTTAGGCTCACGCTAATATGCTCACATATAGTAGTCATTCTACAGTAGTAAAAGTAAGTTCGGTACTAATCCCCTAGGAGAGTTAAATAGCCATCACTGTTAACTATTATGTTAATGCGGGACTATATGCAGGGGATGTGGTTCGCGGGAAGGCTGTAACACCAGAGTATTTTAGCGAAATGCAGGAAGATATGCGTATGTTCGACAATGCTGAGAGTGGTAGTTGACTCTGAACGTAAATAAATGCAACTTGTCGCACATAAATGGACAATGAGACCTATTAAAGTACGATTCCAGTGGTCGTGGTAAATCACTGGGACAGTAACAATCTTAAAATACTGAGGAGTAACCAAAAAAGGGATTAAGAGACAAGAATAATCGCAGGAAAAGCAGATGACAGGTTTGGATTTATTGTAAGAATCTTAAGGGAATGTAATTCATCCATGAAAAATGTAGCTTACAAAACACTCGTTCGATCGATCCCTGAATTTTGCGTGTGAAGCAATACGGAAATGCTTTACAAACTCCAAAGGCAAACTTCAAGAGCGTAGTTGTATATCATAGAGAAGTTTACTGCTAAAGATCCGAAAGCGTAATTTTCAACCAGAATCAGGAAAAATTATACTTTTTCCCAGATATGTCTTGTGAAGTTACTAGGATGAGGAAACTAGAGAAATTAGAGCTCATATGTCTTCAGTCTAAGCTTCGACCGCAACCCCTGCTTACATTTTGAATAAAAATAATTATCGGTAACCACCGAAGATATCCGGCATAAGGAGTCACTCTAGCTCTGGCAACGGCTTTGTGAGAGTGTAGAAGCGGAAAGAGCTTTGAGGTACCCCCTTGCCCTTGAGATGTGAGACTCCTCTAAAAGATGGAGGAATCGGCATCGATCAACGGCATGAGGATACAGAAGGCAGTGGAAGCCTTTTTTTAAAGACTGGTCTTATTCCCTGCTGGCTCAGGACTCTATCGATCTTGCTGGTCGTTGCACAGCAGAATGGTAGCCGCGAGACGTGTTGATCCTCTTGATCTGTTCCAACAGCGCCCTTCCTAGGTCTTCCGGCCATCCAGGAAGATTAAGCAAATGTTGCGACCCGTGAAATATAATCTCGGCCTGAGAGTACCGGTAATTTACAGCATTCCTAGCGAGTGTGCAAAAATTATGTGGGCCAGTCTATAATAACTGTTGCCAATTGCTGTGTGGAACATCAGCGTCACCTGAAATACAGGTATCTAGAAAAATCAGCGGTGGCTGAGCACTGTTTGTTAAATAAACATAAGATTTTATTCGATGAAACAAGAATACCTGCTCACGCTTCAAACTATTGGGACTCTGTCATCAGCGAAGCAGTTGAAATTAGTCTATGTGAAAATAATTTCAACAGAAATTTCGGATATGCACTCAGCAGTGCATGGAAGCGCGCAGTTGATAAAGATAAAGCGCAGAAGAGACTTCTTACATTCCTCGCAGTTCCCGCCTGATGCTATGGATGGCGCTGCAAGCAACGCTGGATAAAGCGCGCAAACAAAATCTATGGACATAGAGGCCGCCACCTCGGTACGCGCGATTTTCACCGTGACGTCATCCAGCCAATGAGAAGCCGTCCACTGCTTATAAAAGCGGAAGCCTCACCGGTCCACGACAGTCAGTTTTACCCCTGACGAAGATGACGGAGGTAGTCATCGAAAGCTCGCGATTTTATCCAAATTTGACGCGGCAAGTAAACCGAGAACTTTTTATGCAAGGACTCCGTCGTAGACTTCGTACTCTGACAACCATTTCAGTCAATATCTATGGTTGTCAGTAGAGAGGCGGGTCACTAGAGATTGACGACGTCTTTAGTGTCGTGGCCTGACACAAACCAGCGAGATCACTACCGCGAACACTCCAACTTGTCATGCAGGTTACAGCTATTGTCATTCCTTAAATCCAGAAAGGAGAGCAGCAGTTCGTCTAGTTAAATATGTGCATTACATTTTACAAAACAAGGAACTGAATGTGGAATCTTAAAACGTTTTACATGTTGTTCTGATTTCAGCACATATTACAAAGTAATATGTTTTAAGCTGCTCCTCCAGCTTATCTTTCCATCTCAACGGTAAGTGAAAGCAGTTTTTTTCAGAAACATCTTTTTACGCCTTACGAACATTCTGAAAAAGTCTGAGGTACCATCTGCGTATAGAACTGTGCATGTGTTATGATGATACCCCGTAAGGAGTCATTTCCTGGCTGTGTCCTCGGCTATTGTGTACTCTAGAGCCAGTTTGCGGTGTCCGGGGTAAGAACCTGGAAACAACGCGGCAGTCTTTCTGTAATGCGCTGTGGTCTGGGCCTACTCGCTAAGCACCGGTTACCTGTGCGTGGTGGCAGATGTTGTCCAGCTGCTGTCGGAAACAAACTTTGAGAACCCCGGCAGTGTGCTGTTCCTTTGATGAAGACTGCTATTAACAGCCAGCCGCGGCGAGGTGTACGAGGCGATTCTTCTGCTCTCTGGGGCGGAAGTGGTGTTTCGAAGTTTATTTCTGAAGTCGGTAGTTCCGATTCTAGCTATAAAATAATTTATTTTTCAAATATTCAATGGATAAAAGATTCCGAAGTTCGCTCCCGTCCGTGGACGTGGATTTCTGAGAGTGAAGTTTCCGGTTTTCTACACGAGTTCAACGTGTTCGCCACGCAGAGGCCTCAGATCAGATATCGGAGCCAGTAGCCAGTTGCAGGTGGTGCCGGTAAAGACGGCGACCTTTGTGCATTGTGAGGTTTAGCTGAAGACAGTAATTTGTTTCTTTGGAAACTTAGAGTGGAGGCACTTCTTTTGTGTCTCCCCAATGCAGTAGTCAGCTTATCAGTTTGCAGAGGATCCCGGTTCGATCCCTGCTACTGCAAAGTTTTTCATTGGTGGGAAGACTGGCTTTCAGCCTTGTGCGCCATCTGGGAAGCTACATTGGGCAACAGAATTACAGGATGTGTGAGAATCAACGTCCCAAGGGAAGGGGTGGTTTGACTGAGGCCCTTTATGCATTTCCTGAGGTTTTTTCATTTCGATTCTGAGCCGTGGCGGGTGTGAAATGTTTGCGTCGACCACTCATAAGAAAACCGCGTAATTTCATCGCTGTGCGTCTCAATTCTGACCTCCATCGCAGAGGCGACGGAAGAAGGGGTGAAACATGGGCGAGAGGTTCTGTGATGACCTTGCTATCATGTGACACGTCCACTGTGGCGTTGGGAAGAGTTATGGAGAAATTTGGTGACAGTGTAGCGTAATTATCACACTTGAGATGTCACATGAACTTGGGAGTTGGGGCCATTTTTCCAGTTGTGTCGACGCTTTTCTGTCTGAAACGTCTTCGAGCCCAAAGGTGACGCCTCTGGGCATCACTCTTACACAGGAAGGTTGCAGGCGCCTTTGAGTCAAATTTCAATGAGAGACAGTTACGGGGATTTGAAAAAGGGATGCCTTAATTCTGTTGCGCAGTGTACTTGTTTGAGTAGTGGCGGCTCCAAGAACAAGAATGCCGACAATGTCAGGGAGAGCGAGAGCGTGTGACGACCCCGTGCATCTCAACACTGTACCGCATCCGAATGACGCCATTGACATAGATGACACGGCGTTCGGTTGATCGCGACTGGCCCGTCTGGGCCAAAACGTGGTGTTTATTTTTTTTTTTTCTGCGAGGCAGTGTATGAACTGTGTGTACATTTTTCAGTCTAGGGACGTACGTTGTAATCTTTCTGAAAGTAGATTGCTACTTGTTTCGAGGAATGTATTAGTGATTTAGTATTAGTGACAGTTTTAACCCTCTCCTGCGGCTTAGAGGGTGGCTGTCGACCTTTAGTCTCACTTAATATCGTATACTGCGGAAGATTAATCCACGTCCGCCAGTACACGTTTAGAGCAAATCTGCGAGGCAATACGTGGCATAATTTGGCTCGCGCCGTCTGTCGCATAGCAGTGCGTGGAGTACAGCCGCAGCTAAGAGTGGGGATTCCCGCGACGCCACTGAAGGGAGCTCCTTTCAACTCGTCTCACAGTAAAAACAATACGTGCTCTAAATGAGCCCTAAACACAACATTGTCTTCGTTATCCGTGATCGAAGAAACTGACCAAAGATCACTCGCTACTTATTTGGAGACAGGATGTGTCATGGGCGAATAAAAAGACGACCGTGAAAAACGTAATCGCTCACATAAACACTAATATACCGATGTGTAACGTATGGAGACATGGTACACGTCTCTTTTAATGAGCCAATACACTACAACAGTCTACACAAATGCACAATGCACAAAACTAAGTCCAGGCGTAGTGGGTGGTAAACAGCAAACGAAAATCCTGTAAGCACGATAAACTGTGGCACATTCTTGGGTGGAGCAGTAGTTGTGATCGTCGCTGCCGAAGCGGCCGTGTCGTAGCTGAGGAGCACTATGAGCAGAAGCTGGCAAACTGTTGGAAACTCGCAGCTCCTTTCAACTCGTCTCACAGTAAAAACAATACGTGCTCTAAATGAGCCCTAATTCATATGCAGACATTCAGACCACATCCTTGTGTCGCATGACCCTACGAAAACTGTACTCGCACGCATGCGGACAAAAACAAGACAGACCTCACATGTATTCGCAGTTCCTAATGTGAAACATCTCCAGCTGTAAAATGGAATAACGACACTGAAAATTTGTGCCGGACCTGGACTCTAGTCCGGATTTCGCACTTTACGCGGGCGCTCGCCTTAAGCGCTACGGCTATCCGAGCACAGCTCGCGCCACACCCAGACTTCCTTGTGTCGCCGTCCACGTGTTATACCTGCACTCCTGCATCCTATTGATGTTACTCCAGTACAGTGCTGAAATTTCGTAAACACACAACAGGTGCAGCGGCCTTGGTACGTAATAAAGAGAAATATAAACTCCTCCGAGTACATGCCCGTGCCAGTATTCAACAAATGGCAGCTCGCAACTGGCGAAGAATGCTGTATTCTACCATAGAACTGACTAAACCAAACGCAACGAGAAATCTGACATTGTCAGGAAAGTTGAAGTTAATAAACGTATTTTTACTATCAAAAACTTGGTTTATGGCCCAAATTCTAAAGTAATCCAAAGAGCTGGGCCGAGCTATAATAAAGCGGCCTCCTGGCTATTGAGGCTAGATTCATATTTAAGGTTGCGTACGCCAAGTGCACTCTGAAACCAGAAGGAGGCCTCGAGATAATCGGCTGAACGTCAAAATGAGCTGCTCTGCATAAACACAGGACATCATAGAATACAATGGCCATTCCGACAGCGGTCTTGTTTGATAAACACAGACCCAGAGTACACAACAGCGCCCATGGGCTACTTAGACTCGGCCACATGCAATAATACTAAACGTAGAAGAGCTATATAATAGGGAGCGTCCTCAGACCCAGAGAGAATACTGCAAAGAATATATGGCGCAGTCAGAGACAATCATCTCAAGAATGCCACAGTGAAAAGTTCCGCAGTGCCGCTGGAACATAGTTTGGCAAAACGCCTCAGTGCGTTTCTTATCACCAGAAGTCCACAGCACTTGGCATGTTGTCAACAGGATGATATCGGTGAACGAAGAACTAACAGGCATGCACCTGATCAGGACTGAAGTGGCCGAGCGGTTTTACGTGCTTCAGTCCGGAACCGCCTGACCGCTACGGTCGCAGGTTCGAATCCTACCTCGGGCATGGATATGTGTGCTGTCCTTAGGTTAGTTAGGTTTAAGTAGCTCTAAGTTCTAGGACACTGATGACCTCAGATGTTGGCCGGCCGCGGTGGTCTAGCGGATCTAGGCGCTCAGTCCGGAACCGCGCGACTGCTACGGTCGCAGGTTCGAATCCTGCCTCGGGCATGGATGCGTGTGATGTCCTTAGGTTGGTTAGGTTTAAGTAGTTCTAAGTTCTAGGGGACTGATGACCACAGATGTTAAGTCCCATAGTGCTCAGAGCCACCTCAGATGTTAAGTCACATAGTGCTCAGAGCCATTTGAATTTTGATCAGGACTGACGCGTGCAACTTATGCAGTGAGCCAGAACTCTGGAGCACAGAATTTTCTGTCGAGCGGTTGAAGACATTTGTAAAAATAGCTAACTAATACTCAGCCTGGTGAACAGAAGTGCACCGAACCATTTCACCGCAGCAACAATCGCGGCATCAGACTTCAAGCCATTCGCTGCCTGCAACAGATCTGCCAACACATGAATAGTCGCCCTTTAAACGCATTCCATTTGTCAATAGCAACACACTGAGAAATTACAATTCCACTAAGAGAAAACAAGGAAAATACCAATGTATGAAGAAATTTTTGTAAATTTTTTAGTCATTGAGTTTCAAACAGCCTTTAAAAGAACTGTGGTGAATGTCGACTAGGCCGGTCAATAAACTGTTTAACAACTGCAAATCGGCAGACTCCTGTCAACATCAAGAAGCATCAACAGCTGGACGCACGAATCATCCCTCTATACGGAGTCAGCCTCCCAGCAACACCTAGCCACAATGAACTGTAGCAGGAGCAGACCTGTTCCAATTTGCAATGTTGAATTAACTGTTTAAGTTCATAAGATACTAATAAAAGTTGATTTAAAAATGGGTGGTGTGTCTGCTGCACACAGCGCCACTCTCGCTGACGATTATGCATAGTTCGGGGGGCGCACAGCTGCGCGGTCATCAGTGCCCGTACGAAGTCCCAATTTTTACACAGTCCAATTTTTGACTTAATCCAATCTAGCAACTGTCACGAATGATGGTGATGATGACAAACACCCCGTCTCCGGGCAGAGAAAATCCCCAACCCGGTCGGGAATCGAACCCGGGACCCTGTGATCCAGAGGCAGCAACGCCAGCCGCTAGACCACGAGCTACGGACGCCAGTCTCGGTGTGAGAGTGCGGGACGGAGCACCGCCGATTGTGTGACCGAGCAAACAAAGCTTGTCCATGAATCGCTGCGGGAGTCGCTGATGGATACAGCAAACTGCTTTTTTTTCTAATACTATATAATTAGAAAACTATTGTAAGCTGTTTACAACGGGGTAGTCATAAAGTTTTAATTAACACCTCCAGATAATAGCTATGTTTCTAATCCCGCATCAACTGAAATATTACAGATGTGCCAGGCCAGTCGGGATGACAAGCGAACTCATCCCAAGTGGTATGGCACAAATGTGCCATTTTCGCTGTTGCCGAGAAATTACACTCTAAGACAAGAGACGACGGAAGTCAGCAGATGTGATGTACAGGTACAGACAAAGAAATGATTATATTGTCAGAAAAAATGGATAACTTATTCCAGAGAAAGAGGTTCACAAAATTGAACAAGTCAGTTTCGCTTTGGTCAAGCTCTGGCTCTTAAGCAAACAATTATTCAGATTGGCACTGATTGACAGAGTTGTTGGATGTTCTCCTGAGGGATATGGTGCCAAATTACGTCCAATTGGCGCGTTAGGTAGTCGAAATCCAGAGCTGGTTGGAGGCCACTGTCGATAATGTCCTAACGCTGCAAACACTGTCAATCGGGGAGAGATCCGGCGACCTTACTGGCCAAGGTACGGCTTGGCAAGCGCGAAGGCAAGCAATAGAAACTTCCTCCGTGTGCGGGCGAACATTATCATGCTGAAATGTAACCCAGGATGTCTTGCAATGAAGGACAACGAAACGTGACGTAGAATATCGACGATGCACCACTGTGCTGTAAAGGTACCACGGTTGACAACCAAAGAGGTCTTTTTATGGAAGAAATGGCACAGTAGACCACCACTCACGGTTGTCGTGTCGTAAGGTGGGTGACAGTCAAGATGGTATCCCACTGCCTTTGGGGGACGTCTCCACACATTTTTTTCGCCCTGGAATCTCAGTGACTGGAGTACAATTGTCTGATGACTCCCGATTTGAACTGAACCCAATCACCAGCGAAGACGTGTCTCGAGACACCCCAGACGGGAGTGACCAGCCATGCAGCCCAACAACCAGGAATGATAGACAGCCTGGGATGTCATTTCTTTTCAGAACATGACCTTGATTGTCATCCGCAGCACCGTTACGGCACAGCCGTACCTCGACGCTGTTGTATGCCCCGATTTGTTATCCCCACGGCAAGTCGTTCTAGGCTTACATTTGAGTAGGGTTATGTCCGTCCGTACAAAGTGAAAGTTTGTACTGCTTATCTTCGTGGTTGCCAAATGCTACATCGGCCCACAAAGTCGCCGGATGTCTGCCGAAGTGAGACGTTTAAAGTATTACGGGAAGGGCCTTCCAACCATCTCGTGGTTTTGATGATATAAAGCGCCACTTGGACAGGATATGACACGAAAGGCTCAGGAGGACATCCAACAACTCTATCAATCTGTACCAAGCTGAATAACTCTTTGCATAAGAACCACAGGTGGACCAACACGTTATTGACTTGCTCAGTTTGTAAAATCGTTTCTCTTGAGTAAATCGTCCAATATTTCTGCAGCTGTGATCGTTTGTTTGTCTGTACATGAACGTCACATACACCGATTTCCGTCCCATTCTCATAATTCCGTATTGGTAATTTCATCAACGAGGTGTGCGATTTCGTTTCGGAACCTGTAACAGTGTGCTAAGGGAATTCATTGTGTGCCATGACTACAAATATGCACCTGAAAATAAACAAAACAATTTATTGCGTGACTCTAAGGTGATGATTAAAACCCTGGGTATCCTCGTAAATCAGCCCGCAGTTGAAAGTGAGCGCGCACGCGCGGTGGCAGGTCGGCACGTGGTGCGCCGCGGGAGAAAGTGCCAGCTACCGGCTGCTGGCCGGCGGGGCAGCTGCCGTGCTGCAGCCGCTGCTGCCGCGGCCTCGGCGCCGCCCGCCGCCGCCCACGCGGGCCCGCGGCACTTCCAGCGCGATGCTACCTCATTCCGCGCCGCCTGTTCTCTCTGTACCGCCGCATTGTCCTCGCACGTGCTCCCTCTCTTCTAGATAAAGTATGCTGGCAGTCCAAATAGTTCAAATGGCTCTGAGCACTATGGGACTTAACATCTGAGGTCATCAGTCCCCTAGAACTTAGAACTACTTAAACCTAACTAACCTAAGGACATCACACACATCCATGCCCGATTCAGGATTCGAACCTGCGACCGTAGCAGCCGCACGGTTCCGGACTGAAGCGCCTAGAACCGCTCGGTCACCGCGGCCGGCGCTGGCAGTCCGCAAACGGGATCACGAAACCTTCATCGGTCATTTTCGCAGTGACCTAAGGAAATGATACGGTTCCTCTGGAATGAATCCATTTGTAGCTACATGCATTCCAACGCCTCTAGGGCTCACGTGCATGCCCCATGGTTCTGCCTATCAGCATTAGTAGTCTTTCTGACTGACTGGTCAATAATCGTTCAGCATATCATTAGCGTTGGCGCAATAGGTTCGCAATCGGGGGAAAAGATGTTCAGACCTAGACCCGCACATCCTAATCTAGATCACTATTTTCCTTAAACCATAGAAGTGAATACCACGACAATTTCTTTAACGAAGGAACAGAAAAAACAGAGCTAAATGTAAGTTAATCCTCTGTCTCCAGTGACCTGACGTTGATCAGAAACTAAAGTGTGATCCTACTCTTTCTCAGTGTCTTGTTTGGAAACCGTTTCGCCGGCCGCTGTGGCCGATCGGTTCTAGGCACTTCATTCCGGAACCGCGCTGCTGCTACGGTCAAAGGTTCGAATCCTGCCTCGGGCATGGATGTTTGTGATGTCCTTAGGTTAGTTAGGTTTAAGTAGTTCTAGGGGACTGATGACCTCAGATGTTAAGTCCCATAGTCCTCAGAGCCATTTGAACCATTTGAATAAAATCAAATGAGATATTGTTGCTTGTTGCTAGAGCTTCCGCCGCTAAGTATGTCCACATAATTAAAACATCTGCGCTGTCACTCATTTGCTTAAATACATCAGTTGAGTTAGTGTGTATTCTGTTTAAAAAAGCTAATATTATACCACATTTTGCTCAGCTATTATAATCCCTTTCATTTCTGACCCACATCATTAGAAATTAATGAAGAAATAATGGAAATAAGAATACTTCCAGATAGCAATTGTTTCTTCTTTGCGATCAGTTTCGCGTATACAGTGTATCTTGTGTACTAGTTGATAATGTGAACCCATTGTCGTTATGTGTTTGTGTGTGTGTGTGTGTGTGTATGTGTGTGTGTGTGTGTGTCTGCGAGAGAGAGAGAGAGAGAGAGAGAGAGAGAGAGAGAGATTCCTGCGCATCTTGTGTTTCTACTGTTCTCAAATGTTAAGTCCCATAGTGCTTAGAGCCATTTGAACCTTTTGAAACCGTTTCTTATGTAACGTACAAACAACGCGGTGCACGTAAATCGGTGGAAACGCTATTTATTGTTTGACTACACGATCGTCAAACAATCAGTGGACCCCAGTCACATCCTTTAAATACTCGTACTTGGAAAAATGTCTTTAGAGCGATTTTATGTGGTATGACCGGATGGAACCAATGGCAAAAAAGACAGAATGGGATTAATTGGAAGAATCGTCAGGAAGTATAGGTCGCCCACGAAGGAGGTAGCATACAAAGTCTTCGTTCGACAAATATTTGGGAATTGTTCCTCAGTTTGAAATCCTTGTCAGGCGGGATTGATAGAGAAAATGGAGAAGATCCGAAAAAGAGCATCACATTTCGTGACGGTTGCTCTCAGTAAGCTCGAAAGCGCCGCGTAGATTCTCAGGCGCTACGAGAGAAAGCTAATCTGCACCACACTGTGGTTTACTCTTAGCGGAGGGTGCACATTCCTGTAAGAGAAAACCAACATCTTGCCTACACTGTGTATACATTACGCGAAAAGACTACGAGGGTAAAATTAGACAGATAGAGCTCACGCAGAGCTTACGAATTCTTGCCGCGCACCATCCGCGACTGGGATAGGAACTGAGGGTAGCGGGTGGAGTTCGAAATAAAAAGAAGCACCAGTTCCGTTTACAGGATTTAAAAAACAATCTCGAGAAATGTATTACGTGGTTATCTGCTGACTCTCTCGTGTAATGACAAAAATTGCGCTTTCACATAGTAAATAGTGTACATAAGCTGTTATTGCAACAGCTTTGGTGGTACTAGGTCTCATTCAGTTCCCTAAGCACATGTCGAGCTATTTTTTTATTATTTTATTTTTTATAATGTGGTACCCGGTAAGTGAGAATGGTGCTTGCTTATTCCATTTTATTGTAGGAGATTGCGCAGCGGGGCCCGAAACGTATCAGGTCACTAAAGATCTATGCCTGGCGACTGTTTTTTAAGTTCGTCTTGCACACATACTAGCTTAAGTCCAGAAGACAATGACTGTTCCAACGCAGAAACGTGTGCTGATAGTGTCGCGATGTGTGCCCCATCTCGTGCTTTATTTTCGGATTCTCTGCTCACTTAGAGCAGTGTAACTGAGTGGAAAAACTGAAGAAAACATACAAACCACACATTGTTTTTTGTGAAGATTTATCTTTGCGTCTGCCAGGTTCTGCAAATCAGTTTCTCTTATTATTTTTTTTAGCAATATCACGCATCAAAAGAATTCAACACAGTTTAATTCATATTACTTCCTGAAGAATTTTAAGATGTTAATACGTACAGCACTAGGTGAATTAAAGTAGCACTAATATGTGGTAGAAGTCGTTTTTCTGTACGGTTTAACAGGCGACTTGGCAGCGCTGTTAAAGGCATAAAACGAAGGCTGCTGTAGACGACGCATTAATTTGCCCATAAAATCGTGTTGACAGCTGATACCGCCCCGAAAGAGTGTCGTTCAGACCCCGCCCATGAAACCTGCATTAAAAACGAGAAAATATTATGTTTGCAAGTACAACAGAAAATTTATGTCGTAGCTGAAGTTAACCTTTCCTTGAAAGAAAATGGTGGAGGAGTTGCTGCGACTTTTATTTAACAAGAGAGAAGAATAAAATCAAGCTGGCCGCTGTGGCCGAGCGGTTCTAGGCACTTCAGTCCGGAACCGTGCTGCTGCTACGGTCGCAGGTTCGAATCCTGTCTCGGGCATGGATGTGTGTGATGTCCTTAGGTTAGGTTTAAGTAGTTATAAGTATAGGGGACTGATGACCTCAGATGTTAAGTTCCATAGTGCTCAGAGCCATTTGAACTATTTGAATAAAATCAAATGAGATATTCGCTATTTGTCGAAAGACGACATGTTGAGAAAAGTGGCTGTTGTACTTAAGGTTTATAATTTATATAAAAATTTTATATATATTTATATAAAAATTTATAAAAAAAGTAAAAGAAGTAAATCTTTCGTAAAAATACCATTACCGATATGACAACAAAATATTTCTTTTCTTTCCCAGTGCAGCAAACGAATAACACAAACAAAACTAGGTCCAACTAAGAATGCTTGTAATCTGCCATCTGAAGATGGATTTGTAAAGGAAAATCCGAAACCGGTCATGGTCTGAAGATAATAAACCTTTTTAAACCATACAGTGGCTGGTAGCTGTTTTTTATATAAATTATAAACCTCAAATGAGATATTGTTGCTGGAGCTTCCCCCGCAAAGTATGTCCACATAATTAAAACATCTGTACTGTCATTCATTGGCTTAAATACATCAGTTGTGTTCGTGTGTATTCTTTTAAAAAAAGTAATATTATACCACATTTTGCTCAGCTATTATAATCTCTTTCATTTCTCACCCACATCATTAGAAATTAATGAAGAAATAATGTAAATAAGGGTACTTCCAGCTAGAAATTGTTTCTTCTTTGCGATCAGTTTCGCGTATACAGTGTATCTTGTGTACTAGTTGATAATGTGAACCAATTGCCGTTGTGTGTGTGTGTGTGTGTGTGTGTGTGTGTGTGCGCGTGTGTGTGCGAGATGGAGAGAGAGAGAGAGAGAGAGAGAGAGAGAGAGAGAGAGAGAGAGATATTCCAGCGCATCTTGTGTTTCTACTGTTCTAACCGATCTCTGTGCATTCATTGCATTCATTTTACAGAACAACAACAATGTTTTCACATGGTTTTGTGAGGGTCCATTGCTACTATGGACGACCAATGATGTCTTCCTGTGCCACGACTTGTCTTACTCATATGATGCTATTCCTTTCGTTTCTGTGCCCTGTTACGAACTTTTTGCAAGTTTTCACGAGCGTCAGAAAACCTTTGGCAGCCTATCGTACTAGGTAATTCGGTAAAGAGGCATCCTTGCAATAAGCTATTTAGTCTTAAACGTGCTAGGAATGTAACATTTAGCTCCGCATCTAAAAGCTTTTGCAGAGTGAAGACTACAGTATGCTGTTGTAACAGGATCTACTGTGACGACAATGAAAACAAAAATTCTTGGTTATTGCAGCTTGTAATCCTGTCGATGTCCTGACCGTTGTTAGTGATCTTTGACTACACATTAAATCACGCAACGTTTCCTTCGCTCTTCGGAACTTCGCGTTTTCATAGCATTAACTGCCTACATTAGCATGTAAATGTGCTTCATGCAAATCAAATTTAAATTAGTAACGGAATTTCGTGTAACGGTGTTTCTGTTACGCGCTCCCTGATGATTACAGGAAGGAAGCTGTGGGCAATAGTCACTACATTGCGCTGTTGCTTCTACATGCACAGTTGAGTTCAAGGTAGGAGGTTCGCTATAAATGACGCTCGCATTCCGGACTGGAAGTGGCCCGAGTCGTTCCTATTAAATCACACGGGGAGCCTGCGAAAGTTCAAAAATGGTTCAAATGGCTCTGAGAACTATGGGACTTAACATCTGAGGTCATCAGTCCCCTAGAACTTAGAACTACTTAAACCTAACTAACCTAAGGACATCACACACATCCATGCCCGAGGCAGGATTCGAACCTGCGACCGTAGCGGTCGCGCGGTTCCGGACTGAAGCGCCTAGAACCGCTCGACCAAACCGGCCGGCCCTGCGAAAGTTCCAGCCTTCGTCCTATAAGTCTTTTAGAATAACTAACACATTTCAAATTGGTGGAATATAGACCAGTGTTCCAGGACATTTTGATTTTCGGGATGTTTTATTTTCGGGATGTACGTAACTGATATTGAGCTGGGAGACAATGCAAAGTAGCAGACTTCACCGTTGTAGTTAAAACACTGATAACGTACAGGGTGGAGAAAAAGAACCTGTTAACAATGTCAGGGCAGCGTAGGGGAAGAAGCATGGTGCAGAAATTGTCAGTTAACCATGGGTAGGAAACGCACCATTGTGGACCTGTAGCCACGAAACAGCAGCCAGTCAGCGGTGAGTGTGAGAAATAAAATATCTGTGAAGAGCTGCTCACAATAATTATTACGACGCAGCAGTCATTCGCAACATACCCGAAAATGTCGAGGGGATGCATTAATCATTTCTTCAGCGTTGTCAAATCTGCAACGACCTTGGTGATACGAATTTCGTCCATGCGCTACAAAAATTGTGATTTGATAAAAAAGTATTATTTATTCCAGTTATTTTTTCAAATTATTTTAGATAAGCTTACTGATCTATTTTATTTGTTACAATACATTTTCACTAATACCCTGTGTACAACAGTAAAAATCAAAACGTGTGGTCTTTAGATTTCATTTTTAATAACGTAGTATACTGTAGTACCACATGTCGACTATCTTACTACCGTACAGCTATTATCTTAATTACAGTACATTTAGCATAACTTACTCAGTACTCGACGTTTACCGGCTATACATTGCAGAAGATACGATTGCAATGTAATCATCGATGGAAAGCAATTTATAGTTTAGCTATATCTCATTGTTCCGCTGAAACCATTAAGTTCAGCTAATTTAATATGTAACTGCACTCTTTACGATAACCGGTGTTAGGAGGGAAAAAATTACTTTAACTGCAAACACTTCTCCTCTCTCGTTAGTGATTGAATGCCGTTTTACGATCGTAAAACCACAGCGGTGTTTACTTGTAACCTTTTCGTCAATTTCAAGCCATATTGACTATCAATCAACCGAGACTGAATGTGTAAATAAGAGTCTTTATTTCTTTTGTAATAATCGCATAGAAGAAATCTCACATGACACCACAAAGTGGTTCAACATTGAATTGAAGAAGCAGTTGAATAAAACACATTTCTTGTCCACAAGCGAAGCGACTCAGGGATTAATAATAACGAAACTTACAACTCCATACATATGGGCCGAAAAAAAAGATCCACGAAACTACTGACCCTGTTAGACAAATTATTAATGCTATGAACCATCCTGGCTACAAATTTATGAGAAAAATCATATTTAATTTAACAAAATCAATATAAATTTCCAGCCTCTTGTTGTTGTTGTGGTCTTCAGTCCTGAGACTGGTTTGATGCAGCTCTCCATGCTACTCTATCCTATGCAAGCTTCTTCATCTCCCAGTAACTACTGCAACCTACATCCTTCTGAATCTGCTTATTCATCTCTTGATCTCCCTCTACGATTTTTACCCTCCACGCTGCCCTCCAATACTAAATTGGTGATCCCTCGATACATCAGAACATGTCCTACCAACCGATCCCTTCTTATAGTCAAGTTGTGCCGCAAATTTCTCTTCTCCCCAATCCTATTCAATACCTCCTCATTAGTTATGTGATCTACCCATCTAATCTTCAGCATTCTTCTGTAGCACCAAATTTCAAAAGCTTCTATTCTCTTCTTGCCCAAACTATTTATCGTCCACGTTTCACTTCCATACATGGCTACAGTCCATACAAATACTTTCAGAAACGCCTTCCTGACACTTAAATCTATACTCGATGTTAACAAATTTCTCTTCTTGAGAAACGCTTTCCTTGCCATTGCCAGTCTACATTTTATATCCTCTCTACTTCGACCATCATGAGTTATTTTGCTCCCCAAATAGCAAAACTCCTTTACTACTTTAAGTGTCTCATTTCCTAATCTAATTCCCTCAGCATCATCCGACTTAATTCGACTACATTCCATTATCCTCGTTTTACTTTTGTTGATGTTCATCTTATATCCTCCTTTCAAGACACTATCCATTCCGTTCAGCTGCTCTTCCAGGCCTTTTGATGTCTCTGACAGAATTACAATGTCATCGCCAAACCTCAAATTTTTTATTTCTTCTCCATGAATTTTAATACCTACTCCGAATTTTTCTTTTGTTTCCTTCACTGCTTGCTCAATATACAGATTGAATAACATCGGAGAGAGGCTACAACCCTGTCTCGCTCCCTTCCCAACCACTGCTTCCCTTTCGTGTCCCTCGACTCTTATAACTGCCATCTGGTTTCTGTACGAATTGTAAATAGCCATTCGCTCCCTGTATTTTACCCCTGCCACCTTCAGAATTTGAAAGAGAGTATTCCAGTCAACATTGTCAAAAGCTTTCTCTAAGTCTACAAATGCTAGAAACGTAGGTTTTCCTTTCCTTAATCTATCTTCTAAGATAAGTCGTAGGGTCAGTATTGCCTCACGTGTTCCAATATTTCTACGGAATCCAAACTGATCTTCCCCGAGGTCGGCTTCTACTAGTTTTTCCATTCGTCTGTAAAGAATTCGTGTTAGTATTTTACAGCCGTGACTTATTAAACTGATAGTTCGGTAATTTTCACATCTGTCAACACCTGCTTTCTTTGGGATTGGAATTATTCTATTCTTCTTGAAGTCTGAGGGTATTTCGCCTGTCTCATATATCTTGCTCACCAGATGGTAGAGTTTTGTCAGGACTGGCTCTCCCAAGGCTGTCAGTAGTTCTAATGGAATGTTGTCTACTCCCGGGGCCTTGATTCGACTCAGGCCTTTCAGTGCTCTGTCAAACTCTTCACGCAGTATGGTATCTCCCATTTCATCTTCATCTACATCCTCTTCCATTTCCAACATCGCCCTTGTATAGCCCCTCTGTATATTCCTTCCACCTTTCTGCTTTCCCTTCTTTCTTCCAACTTCTGATTCAGTAAAAATTAGTTATCAAGCAATCGAAGGCCTGAATGATACTCAGATCCCAGTCAATGCAAAGCTGATTTCCCTGGACGTAGTAAACTTATACAGCAGTATACCTATCAAAGAATTCATAAGTAGAATTGCACACAAATTTATTAAAATACCACACAATATCCATGACTGAAACAGATGAAGTAATTATAATTATTAGATATTGTTCTCTTCCACAACTCTTCAGTGCTAAAATATATAAACATAATGTTGGCCTAGCAGTAGCTAGTCCACTCATTGGGATCACTGCATAAATTTTCATTAATCATACTGAAAATAAATTTCTGAAAATCACAGATTTATGGTATACTAAGTTAAGTAGACACAGTAATTTGCACAAACACATACACGTCACCGTAGAGCGCCAGAAAGGTAACAAAATAATTTTTTAGACATGGCAATAGCTAACAGAAACTAGACACTGAAAATCTGTGTGCACAGAAAACCAACCAACACAAACACTGTTATTGACAAGTATTCCACACATTCCAGCTCATATGAAGAGGCTACATTGAGAGCTTTCTGAAACACAGCACATAAATTCCCACTTAGTGCTAACGACTATGAGACAGAAATACAGTCAAATACACTGCACACAGTAATGGCTACCATGAACAAGAAGTAGCTGCGCTTTCATACCACTTATTCATAAGTAAAATCAAACACATCAACGTCGCCACCACCCACAATAACAAATAAAAACCTGAGCATAATTACGAGTCATGTCAGATAAAATAACCAAGCTGTTTAAAGAAACTGGTATTAGGATCATCTACACCAACTACTTAAGAAAGAAACTAGTACATGACATCTCACAACCAGATAAGAAACTGAGCAAATTAGGCATTTACAAAATAAAATGCAGTCATTGCAACAAATACTACATTGCGATAAACAAGCAGAGATTTTAAAGAACACATTGATCGTTTCAGACTTGATAAAGCTAACAAATCAGGACACAGTATTGCAACAGACAACGATTTTAAAATATTGTCTCACTTTGCCGATGGGAAGATACGCGATCTGTTGATTTAATACATGTGTGGATAAACATCCTACGTCAATATTGCAATTTTCTTTATTGGTTATCGGTTTTGGGTCATTGAAGAGCCACCCTAAGATTAAACTAAATTGTTGTTCAGTGTGCCCAGTGACTGTCACACACTGAACAACATTTTAAACTAAACTGAGGATGGCTCGTCAGTGAGCCGAAACCGGTAATCAATAAAGAAAATTTGCGATCTTGACTTAGAATTTTTAGCCACACGTGTTTTAAACTACGTTAAAGTACTGCATACTTCAGAGAAGAGCTGGAAAATGGACGTCTTGGGGGAAATATAAATATTCATCCAAGTCCAAAAGTGGAAAACGGAGATCATAAACGAAATTACAGAGCTTGAGAACTCAGTTTTCTTCTCTAACTTCAATTCAACCTGTTAAATAGAAAATACGTAAAAATTAAGAACGTATTTGTATCTGCATTCCAGCAATGTCTTTGCAAATCTGTAAAATAATTTTTGTACCGCCAATATTAACGTGACATTGCCACAGGCTCTCGTATTGTAATATTTTCCGTTGACCAACATCGGAGATGCGACAGCAAGATGTGCAGAAACATTGTAACTGATTGACACCAGGGTCGATATATCGATAGTTAATGGAAATAAGTATTGTTTTTACCGTCATCTTGTTGACTTTGATATAGTGAATTAAGTATTCTGTGGAATTATTACGTTCCAAGGAGCCACAGCATTGGAGGTAACTGAAGATACCACAAGAAGACAGCTATTTTACATTCACAAAGTGAGTAATTACTGAAAAACTATTTATGTGAACAGCAAATCAACATAAGAAGTGAATATTCTGTTTTATTAGGTTGTCCTCATTCTTCACAGTATGAGCACAGTACATGCCAAGTCTCTACAAAATAACTTTATTGTTATTTTATTATAACTTTTATTAAATGTTGATATTGTCATTTTAGCCTCAGCACAGCGTTTATACCTCAGAACAAGGACCTAATTAAATATCTTGAATGTTAAAATGTTTAGTTGCTGGTAGCGGTCTCTGGGAAACCTTTTCAACATTTTGTTCGATTCAGCGTCCCTACCCTGCTCCGATCTTATTGTGAAGCTGTTTTTGCAGGCGACTTTTTGTGAAAAATTTGCTAAAAGTGCTCACTCATAGGTAGGTGGTCACAAAGCGGCAAAACATTCAAGCAGCGAAGGCTATGGGTAGAGGTGTTCCGAAGGTATCTGTTCAGTACGTGATGTTGTTTAACACGAGGGTGGGTAGATAAATCTGGTTAGAAAGAAAGAAAGAAATGTTTGTTTCGTAAACGACTCACCTTACTTCTCGATATAACCTTCTTTGAGGTTATACACTTGGTTCAGTGATCCTCCAGTTGTTTCATCCCATCGGAAAAATAGGTTTTGTCAAACTCTGCAAAACACTTGTTGACTGCAACTAGGCCTATCACTTACTCATTTGATGAAAATTTGTTCCCAGTAAGCGGAAGTTTCAAATTAAGGAACATGAAGAAATCGCTTGGGGTAAGTCCGGCGAATAGGGTGGATCAGAAGCAAATGGAAAGCCCACTTCGTGCACTTTCGCCATTGTTGTCACTGATGTGTGGGATGGTGCCTCATCCTGGTGAAAGAGCACTTTTTTACGACCCAACCGTGGTCTTTTTTCAGCCAATGCAAGTTTCAGACGACCCATCAATGAAACATAATAACGTCCAGTTATGGTTTTGACTTTTTCCAAGTAATCAATGAGGATTATTCCTGGAGAATATAAAAAAAAATAGCCATCAACTTAATAGTTGACAAAACGGCCTCTGTCTTTTTCGGTGCACCTTCACCAGCCTTTATCCCCTGTTTTGGCCGTCGTTTTGACTGTACTGCGAAACGACGGATCAAAAGTCACAAATCAGCGCAAAACGTCTTGCGGATTGCAATTAAACATCGCCAGACATTATGTTGAAAGCTGTGCTGGAAGCTCTTTTTGTCGTCTGTTAGCAGTCTCAGCACCCAGCTCGCACACAGTTTCTTCATAGCCAATTCTCCATGCAGAATATTACGGAATTGCTCAGTTGAGATGCCTACAGTCTCAGCAATCTCACAAATTTTTATTTGTCGGCCTTGCATTACCATATCACTTACTTTGAGTTTCATGTTAACTGAATCTTCTGTCGGTTCTTGGTAGAACAGCATTATAATAAAGCAAACTAGCGCTTTTCATTTATTATTTTGTGTTTATTTCCCCGTTGTAGTGACAACAATTAGACGGCCGGAGCGCGCTTCGTCTTTAGTGCTTGTTCGACAATATTTAAGTTCATTAATCCAAAAGTAAATGCTCTTCAATGATGTTGCAGAATCCACGTGGATTCATCCAATTCTGTTTTGATTTGTGTGTTAGTCCAACCCTTCAAATGAAAATGGTTAATAAACATCACGAAAATCGATTAGCTCCGTTCTCCATTTCAATAGCAGTCGACATACTGACTAATTAAGACGGCATCAACAATAAACTGTACTCTGTACATTGTTGGAATTCGTTATACGGTCCTTAGAATACTCAATCTTATACTGTATCAACCTTGAAGGTGCAACAAAAATGTTACATTCTTTCACAGAAATTTACCAGACTTGTGAAACCACCCTCGTACTTTCACGATGTATTTACAACCCCCTTTAAATCCAATCGTAAAGCTCCTATAGTAGGCTCACGGTTTAAGTGCGTTTGCAGAAACGAACGAGCAAGATCTACATAAAAATAACAAGGTGAAGGCCAAAATTTTCTCATTGTTAGAGGTAAATGGGTTAAGATAACAAATGCTCAGTACCCATATTTGCTGTTCAAAGCACATAATCGTAAACGTAGATTATGTAGAGTAATAAGTGCATTGTTAACCGGAAAAGTAACCTTCCAGCGAGAGTTCGATAAATTTTTTCTTGACAATTTAGATTTATATGCATGCATTCTCTTAAGGTAGCCAGGTGCATCGTCACAGTTGACACAAATAACGTTGTTGCATCCTGAAGCTTGTAATGGTTCTGTATTTACGTGACCATTACGGCACTCCAACCCCAGTTCTCGATACCAGTAATATCGTACTACTTTTCTGCGAAGTAACAGACATATTTTTGTGACAATATTCACATTTCGTTTTATTAATGTATAGGTACTCCGATGTATCGATATATTATAGTGATATGGTTCTTGTGTGTATTCATTTCTGTGAGACTGTCATAATCTTTGACTTACTTGTAACCGTTTTGGCGCGAATGCGCACAGAGCAGTCTTTGTTTCACTTTGCAGAAGTTAAGTTGCTATTTCGCTTTGTAAAAGAACAGTCAAGTCTTGTGTTTGGTTAAAGTGGAAATTAAATATATGAAGATTGATACAAAACTGTTTTCTTGATTATGTGACAATTAAGAAGTAGTATATGAGAATTTACAAGACGTTTAATAAAAATGTGGATCGTGAACACCAAGTCAAAAATTATTTCTGCCATACCATTGTTGTGATCTGGGATTGTTTGATCATTAAGAATTTCCTGAAAAACGAATTTGTTAGGTCTTCAAATATTGCTAAAATACAGATCTGGACCTTCTAGCAGTCAAAGTGGAATCATCCTGGAATCAACAAGATGTGCCAAAAAACTTCGACGAAATCTACGTGGGAATCCATTCAAGATAAGTGCCAAAATGAATGACTTTTATACAATAACTTCATTATTTCCATTCTGACGATACCATCCACAGTCAATAACTTTGTTGTTGCCCGATAAAACGAGGTGCGTGAGCAGCATTATTAATCTCATTCTAACCTATATTGCAAGTGGTGGTATTGTTAGAAGCTCCGGTTCTCGATGTTCGCTCATCTGGTTCGTGGTTGACATTACAGATCAGTAACTCCCTCATAACATCATAGAAAACGTGTTGAGCCTTGATCCCTTTCTTCTTCACTATGGATCAGCGTCTACAACACCGGTATCACTGTCCGACGATTCAGAAGCGCTAGGCGGAAAAGTACCACCCACGGCACTGAGGTGGGCTCAGTATGAGGAGTTAATGCATACCTACAACTGACAAAACCGTCTTGACATTTGCTTCATCTTTCAGAGATGATATGAAAGCCCTCTCGAACAGATCCGGTTAAGTTTCTGGAGACAGACACGAGTGTGTTCCCCGTAAGTTGCCTTTTATTTGCCTGCGCGAGACGCGCTAGCTCGGCCGTTACAAGTCCCGACGCAGCCCCGCGCGACCTGCGAAGCACTGGCGCCAGTAAATAACGCGCCAGGGCGTGTTCTCGTAGCGTGAAGACCCTTACGGCTAAGCAGCTACAACGTTCGCGCACCACCAACAGTATTGCCGCAGCCGCGAACGAGGCTTCATATTTCAAACCTTATATGGCATCGACGATGCGGGTTCTTGGATTACTTCCTCCCTTTGGAGTTGTTCATCGCGATGAGTTACTCGTCGTACTTGGCACGGCTCGCGCATCGAAGCAAAAGGAACAGAGAGGAGGAGGAATAGGAGGAGGAGGCGGAGGAGGGAGGTCGGTCGTAACTCGCAGCTGGTTAACGACAGGCCGCGGGTGCTGCGCCAGCGCCACCACGCCACCAGCTCTGGCCGCTGCCCGCGATGGGCCGCGAGAGCGAGGCTTGTTTGCACGTGGAAACGTGTAGATTTCATACTAACAACTGAATAAAGTCAACAGGATTCTCCTTCTCTCCTTTAATTTTACGAGTAAGACTGTCGATGTAGTGTTTAAGGTAGGTTGCACGTGAAAGGAAAGGGGTTCAAAGTCCGTCTGACTAAACAGATTAACGTTTTTCACAGTTATTCCGAATCGCTTCACGCAAATACTAGTTACTTCATTAAGGTAGTGGTCGATTTACTCTCGCACACTGTAATCATATAACACCTATTTTTTGTCTTGAACTCAATTCATTAAGATTAGCATGAACTGAAAGTGGCAAACGAAATGTGATGAACTAAGAATTATAACAGTCACAAGCTATAAAGTCAATTATTCCCCAACTCTTGGTTTATTTAGGACAAAGAAAAAGTGGATAACATCGATAATGAGTATGACACTTCACCACAATACATACAGGGTGTAATGGGTGTAAGTGAAGACTTTTGTGACTGGGAACAGTGACAACATTACATCAGTACTTAAAAAAAAAACATTATATCAGTATTTAAATCATGTGCAGACTAATAATTATAACTACACTGAGACGACAAAAGTCAAGGAATGCCTCCTAATATCGTGTCGGACCTCCTTTTGCCCGGCATAGTGCAGCAACTCAACTTGGGATGGGCTCAACAAGTCGTTGGAAGTCCCCTGCAGAAATGTTGAGCCATGCTACCTCTATAGTAGTCCGTAATTGCGAACGTGTTGACGGTGCAGGATTTTGTACACGAACTGACCGCTGGATTATGTCCCATAAATGTTCGATATGATTAATGGCGGGAGATCTGGGTAACTAGGTCATTCGTTCAAATTCCCATGGGTGAAACAAACCAGTGACAATTCGTGTTGCACTTCCCTGAGTATGTTCAATATCCCCTGTTCATTTTAACACGGGTTCCATACACCTGAAGAGTATTCTAGAATGGATCAAACAAGTATTTTGTAAACAATCGCCTTTGTAGACTGGTTTCACTCTCCCGGCATTTCACGAATGAAATCCTCCACCTCTGTACCTACAATTGAGCCTTATCATAGTTCCATTCCATATTCCTACAATTTGTTACACCTAGGTATGTGTGTAAGTTATATTCCATTGTGATCCGTTGATACTGTAGTCACGGAATACGTTTCTTTGGTTCAAATGGTTCAAATGGCTCTGAGCACTATGGGACTCAACTGCTGTGGTTATCAGTCCCCTAGAACTTAGAACTACTTAAACCTAACTAACCTAAGGACATCACACACATCCATGCCCGAGGCAGGATTCGAACCTGCGACCGTAGCAGTCGCACGGTTCCGGACTGCGCGCCTAGAACCGCGAGACCACCGCGGCCGGCTTACGTTTCTTTACTTCGTGAAGTGCACTATTTTACATTTTGAACTTATGTAGCAAGTTACCTTCTTTGTACAAACTTTATCATGATCCGACTGAATATAGTGCAGCCTTTCTTACACGAGCTCGATACGCCATATGATCGTATTTTCGATGATAAGTGCAGGTGTGACACTGAGTCAAATGCTTTACAGAGACAAGAAGTACTGCGTCTACCTGACTGCCGATCCATGGTTTTCAGGATGACACCTGAAAAAAGTGCTACAGTGGCCGGCACGAAAAGAAGCACCCCTAGGTTATCTCACTATCTTGTAGCACTGTCAGTTAGTGGTGATGTCAAACGTTTGTAAAAATTCCGAAAAAATTGTACGCCTCTATTTTTAATTTAGAATACGCTGGAGTACATTTCAAAAGAAAATTTTTGCCACCTGCTACGAAAAAAAGATAAAAAGTAACTTACGAGAAATTTTGAAGAGAAAAATTTTTTTGCTTCAACCTCTTGATAAAATAGACTGAAAAAAAATGAAAACTCTGAAAGTTTATATATGCATGTGGTGCATCCTTTATCGTAAAAACATAAAAGAATTCCGAGATAAAAAATAAAATACAGTAAGATATGTCAAAGTCTTCCACCCGTGTAACGAAAAATGTAGTCGCTGATGAATTTACGTTCTGTCGTACCATGCAGAAATTTCCACTGAAAACTACGAAATTAATTTTGGTGACATATGAAACATCGTTATTGTATCGTGTCACGTATGAATGCATTTTATTTAAGAGCTACTCCTTGTGCGACAGCGCGCCAGTACTTGTACACCGCCACCGGGATTTTACTTTCGACGGCTCGCCTTAATACGACCGATAATATTCCCTAAATGAAGAAAAATTTTTATTTGCAACTCTACTGACCCTTCATCTCCACACCCATCAACCATATCGCCGCTATACGCTATACAGAATGAACTATATGTACTTTCTGCCCAGTGGTGAAAAATATATTTCTGCTTATGGCTTTGTGAAACCTAAGTTTTGTCGAAGTATACTACAAGACTGTTCTCCTCAGCAAACAATAAGCGCATTGTTCACAAAACATCGTTCTTCTTGCTACAATGTCTCCGCATTCCATTAAAATTTTCGCCCACCATTACACTTTTTGAATAAAAAACCAAGTGAAGCGAGAAGACAAAAAACGGAGGTCTCTGAGCCAGAATGAGTAATTTTTTCACCGAAATCACCCTATATTTTTTTCTAGCAGGCAGATACTCTTCTGTGTCATAGTATCTAAGTACAGTTCTACCCCAATTTTATTTTGTAAAAAATCATTAAATTCCATAGATTTAAGTTTTGATTTATATCTCTGTCTTGGAGAATCAAAACACATACTCACATCCAGAGTTTCTGCCGATATTACTGCACTGCTAATGTGCAATACAGTCGATTCCGAAACACCACAAGGTTTGGTTGCCATTTTACGAACTTGAGCCAAGTTTATATTATTCCTGGTTCGTTCACTGTTAGCTACATCAGCAAAAAACGTCAGTACATTTGATACGACAATTTTAGTTTGTTTTCGAACGTCTTTTTGCCCTTTACGCACGCCGACTGGTGTAGCAGTACACGTTGCTTCTAGCTGTTGCGTTTCGCTCAGTCGGCATCAAACGTAAGTAAATGCACCGTTCCACGAAAGCCGGAAACAACACGATATCGCACGGAAACACTGAACATTCAGCAGCCACTGACCTTCTGCACTGTTCTATGTATGACAACAAAGCTATGAAGCGGACGAACCACAGCGCTTAGCGCCTGTGGACTTCCAGGCAACGGGTGTGACCTTGAGGTGTCTAATTTCGTGACGTTCACTGTATTTAGGTTTCACGTGATCGACGGTTTTGGAGTCTGTGCTGGCTGGCATGGAAGAAGTGATTCTTTTCGGATACATCGTTATAATTCAGCTCAGAATCAGTTAGATTCTTGAACAAACGAACGTCAAGGATTTTGCACGGTAGTTTTGTTAATCACTTCTTGTAGATTAACATTCTGAAGAATTCACGTAGGCTAAAGGTTATCATGTGTATGTGTTGTGGTCTGCGGTCCGAAGACTGGATTGATGCAGCTCTTGACACTACTCTAAGCCGGCCGGAGTGGCCGAGCGGTTCTAGGCGCTACAGTCTGCAACCGCGCGACCTCTACGGTCACAGGTTCGAATCCTGCCTCGGGCATGGGTGTGTGTGATGTCCTTAGGTTAGTTAGGTTTAAGTAGTTCTAAGTTCTAGGGGACTGATGACCACAGTAGTTAAGTCGCATAGTGCTCAGAGCCATTTGAACACTACTCTATGCTCTGCAAGCCTATTCATCTCTGAGGTACTACTGCAAAACTACATCCTTCTGAATCTGCTTACTGAATTCAGCCCCCCCCCCCCCCCCCATTTCCCTCCAGTACTAAACTGGTGATGCCTTGATGTCTCAGAATGTGTCCTAGCAACCGATCCCTAATTCGAGTCAGATTGTGCGACAAATTTCTTTGCTCCCCAATTCTGTTCAGTACCTCGTCATTAGTTACCTGATATACTCATATAATCTTCAGCATTCTGCTATAGCACCGCATTTCAAAAGCTCTTCTTGTGTAAACTGTTTATCGCTCATGTTTATTTCCATAACTGGCTACACTCCATAAAATACTTCCAGAAAAGACTTCCTGACGCTTAAATCTATACTCGAAATTAACAAATATCTTTTCTTCAGAGACTCTTTTGTTGACATTATCAGTCTACATTCTATATCCTTTCTACTTCGGCCACATTAGTTTTTTTGCTGCCCATATAGCAAACCTCACCTACTACTCTAAGTATCTCATTTTGTAAACTAATTCCCGCAGCATCGCTTGGTTTAATTCGACTGCATTCCATTATCCTCGTTTCGCTTTTGTTGGTGTTGATTTTTTAGTCTCCTTTCAGCGCACTATCCGTTCCGTTCAACTGCTCTTCCAAGTCCTTTGCTGTCTCTGACAGAGTTACAGTGTTTTCGGTAAACCTCAAAGTTTTTATTTCTTCTTCCTTGACATTACTTTCTCTTTTGTTTTCTGTAATGCTTGCTCAGTGTACAGATTGAATAACATAGGGGATAGGCTACACCCTATCTCATTCCCTTTTCCACCACAGCATCCTTTTGATGGCCTTCGGCTCTTATAACTGTCTTCTAGTTTCTGTACAAGTTTTAAATAGCCTTTCACGCCCTGTATTTTACTCCTGCTACCGTTAGAATTTCAAAGAGAGTTCCCCAGTCAACATTGTCCAAATCTTTCTCTAAGTCTAGAAATACTATAAAAGAAGGTTTGCCTTTACTTAAAGTACACTACCGACCATTAAAATTGCTACACCAAGAAAAAATGCTAATGATAAACGGGTATTCATTGGAAAACATATTATACTAGAACTGATATGTGATTACATTTTCACGCAGTTTGGGTGGATAGATCCTGAGAAAACAGTACCCAGAACAACCACCTCTGGCCGTAATAACGGCCTTGATACGCCTGGGCATTGAGTCAAACAGAGCTTGGATGGCGTGTACAGGTACAGCTCCCCATCCAGCTTCAACACGATACCACAGTTCATCAAGAGTAGTGACTGGCGTATTGTGACGAGCCAGTTGCTCGGCCACCATTGACCAGACGTTTTCATTTGGTGAGAGATCTGGAGAATGTGCTGGCCAGGGAAGCAGTAGAACATTTTCTGTATCGAGAAAGGCCCGTACAGGACCTGCAACATGCAGTCGTGCATAATCCTGCTGAAATGTAGGGTTTCGCGGGGATCGAATGAAGGGTAGAGCCACTTGTAACACATCTGAAATGTAACGTCCACTGTTCAAAGTGCCGTCAGTGCGAACAAGAGGTGACCGAGACGTGTAACCAATTGCGACCCATACCATTACGGCGGGTGATATGCCAGTATGGCGATGACGAATACAAGCTTCCAATGTGCGTTCACCGCGATGTGGCCAAACACGGATGCGCGTATAATGATGCTGTAAACAGAACCTGGATTCATCCGAAAAAATGACGTTTTGCCATTCGTGCACCCAGGTTCGTCGTTGAGTACACCATCGCAGGCGCTCCTGTCTGTGATGCAGCGTCAAGGGTAACCGCAGCCATGGTCTCCGAGCTGATAGTCCGTGCTGCTGCAAACGTCGTCGAACTGTTCGTGCAGATGGTTGTTGTCTTGCAAACGTCCCCATCTGTTGACTCAGGGATCGAGACGTGGCTGCACGACCGTTACAACTATGCGGATAAGACACCTGTCATCTCGACTGCTAATGATACCAGGCCGTTGGGATCCAGCACGGCGTTCCATATTACCCTCCTGAACCCACTGATTCCATATTCTGCTAACAGTCATTGGATCTCGACCAACGCGAGCAGCAGTGTAGCGATACGATAAATCGCAATCGCGATAGACTACAATCCGACCTTTATCAAAGTCGGAAACGTGATGGTACGCATTTCTCCTGCTTATACGAGGCATGACAACAACGTTTCGCCAGGCAACGCCAGTCAACTGCTGCTTGTGAATGAGAAATCGGTTGGAAATTTTCCTCATGTCAGCACGTTGTAGGTGTCGCCACCGGCGCCAACCTTGTGCGAATGCTCTGAAAAGCTAATCATTTGCATATCGCAGCATATTCTTCCTGTCGGTTAAATTTCGCGTTTGTAGAACGTCATCTTCGTGGTGTAGCAATTTTAATGGCCAGTAGTGTATCTTATATTTCCTAAAAGAATTGCGAATAGCTGTTCATTTAACAACCACCTCGAAACGCTGAACAGTTTGGACTACGTCTGAGATTCTTCTAGTGTTACGGTCTGCAGGGACGCTGTGCCATTGTCTCCCTCCGTCGCACTGTCGCAACCGCAGCGAGCAGTGCGGAGGCCGTCGGTGTAGCATTGTCCACTCGCGCGGTGAGAGAGTGCCGGTCCAGCCGCCGGATGAGACGGGTCTGTTTGTGTTTGGAGCCCATCAAACTGTGCCGCGGACCATAAGCGGCGGCGAGTGGGTCGCCCCGCGCCGCGCTGCGTAAATTAGGCGCGAGTGGCGCATTGTGCTCAGGCGTCTGCCAGCCAGCCACAATAACAATCGCGGCGCGGCCCATTGTCGCCGGCAGGGCGTTCCGTGGGCGGCGCGGCGCCGCAGTCATTTGCACACAGAGCCTCGTCACCCCCTGCCGCAGAGGACTCACCAGGCGGCCTTACCCAATTCTACGATGCGTCCGGGTATTTATCAGTAGCTCACCACATGTAGTGACCAACGGAATGGTTTCCGTTTCTTCGAAAATTAGTGCTACGTACACGAAGTGCACGGATTGTAAGGGTGTGAGACAGGGATGTAGTCCTCGCCTCTGCTATTCAATCTGTACATGGAAGAAGCAATGGCGGAAATAAAAGAAAGGTTCAAGGGTGAGATTAGAATTCAAGGTGAAAGGATACCAGTGATAAGATTCGCTGATGGCGTTGCTATCCTCAGTTAAAGCGAAGATTCGCAGTATCTGTTGATGGAATGAACAGTCTAATGTGTGCGGAACATTTGGATTCAGAGTAACTCGAAGAAAGACTGAAGTAATGAGAAGTAGCAGAAATGCGAACATCGAGAAACTTAACCTCACAGTCGGTGCATGAAGTTAAGGAATTCTGCTACCTAAGGAGCAAAATAACCCATGGCGGACGGAGCAAGGGGGACATCAGAAGCAGACTAGCAATGCCAAAAAGGACATTCCTGGCGAACAGAGGTCTACTAATACCAAACATAGTCCTTAATTTGAGCAAGAAATTTCTGAGAATGTACGTTTGCAGCACAGTACTCTATGACAGTGAGACATCACCTGTTTCAAAACCGGAACATAAGAGAATTGAAGCGTTTCACGTGTGGTGATACAGAGGAATATTGAAAATTATATGGACTGATAAAGTAAGAAGTGTGGGGTTCTCTGCAGAATCGAGGAGGATTGGAATATATGGGAAACACTGACAACAAGGAGGGACAGGATGATAGAACATCTGTAAGACATCAGCGAATAAATTCCATGCTTCTAGATGGAGCTGTAGACGATAAAGACGGTAGACAAAGATTGGTATACATCCTATAACTAAATGACGACGCACACTATGTGATCAAAAGTATCCAGACATATGGCTGAAAATGACTTAAAAGTTCGTTGGGCTCTCCATCGGTAATGCTGGAATTCAATATGGAGTTGATCCACGCATAGCCTTGATGACAGCTTCCACTCTCGCAGGCATACGTTCAATCAGGTGCTGGAAGGTTTCTTGGGGAATGGCAGCCCGTTCCTCGCGGAGTGTTGCACTGAGGAGAGGTATCGATGTCGATCGGTGAGGCCTGGCACGAAGTTGGAGTTCCAAAACATCCCAAAGCTATTCTATACGATTCAGGTCAGGACTCTGTGCAGGCCAGTCCATTACAGGGATGTTATTGTAGTGTAACCATTCCGCCACAAGCCGTGCATTATGAACAGGTGCTCGATGGTGTTGAAAGATGCAATTGCCATCCCCGAATTTATCTTCAACAGTGGGAAGCCAGTGCTGTGATAGAGCCACGCCAAACAACAAGGGATGCCAGCTCCCTCCGTGAAAAACACAACCACGTCGTAACACCACCGCTTCCTAATTTTACTGTTGACGCTACACACGCTGGCACATGACGTTCACCGGGCATTTGCCATACCCACACCCTGTCATTAGATTGCTACATTTTTTACCTTTATTCGTCACCCCAACAGCGGTTTTCCACTGTTCAATCGTCCAATGTTTACGCTACTTACACCAAAGCGAGGTGTCGTTTGCCATTTACCGACGTGATGTGTGGCTCGACCACGAAATCCAAGTTTTCTCCCCTCCCGTCTAACTGTCATAGTACTTGCAGTGGCTCCTGATCCAGTTTGGAATTCCTGGGTGATTGCCTGTATAGATGTCTGCCCATTACACATTATGGCCCTCTTCAACTGTCGGCGGTCTCTGTCCGTCAACGGACGAGGTCGGCCTATACGCTTTTGTGTTGTACGTGCCCCCTCACCTTTCCGCTTCACTATCACATCGGAAAGAGTGGATCTAGTGATGTTTAGGAGTGTGGAAATCTCACTTACAGACGCATGACACGAGTGACACCCAATCACATGACCACGTTCGAAGTCTGTGAGTTCCGCGGAGCAGTCCATTCTGCTCTCTTACGATGTCTAGTGACTACTGAGGTCGCTGATAAGGAGTACCTGGCAGTAGGTAGCAGCACAAAACAGCTAGTACGAAAAACGTACGGCTTTGGGGGTGTCCTGGTACTTTTGATCACATAATATAAGTTGCAAATGCTACTGTAAGAAGAATAGGTAGGCACAGAAGAGGAGTTCGTGGCGTGCCGCGTAAAACCTGTCATAAGACTGATGACAACAAAGTGGTCCTATAAGAGTTCCGTCTTTACCGATTGACTTCCGGAGCCCTAAAATGTAAGGAAGTAAGCTCGGAATGTACTTGGATGGGAAATGAACAATAATGGCGATGGAACAATCTTACGTGATCCATGGAAACTACTGAAAATCTAAACCGGCGTGGGACTCGATTTTTGAACTTTATTCCTTCCGCATTTGTGTCCTCTTGTTTAATCACTGCGCTATCTCGGTCGGTGGAACCGTCACTGTTCACGCTATGTATTTAGAGTCACACAAAAAGCGAAAGTTCTAATACTGCACAGTCAGCGGGAATTTTTAATGCCGTAAACTAACGAGTTGTAAAGTCAAGTACCTTTTACTGTCCTTCAGTGGAACGATGACCTTTACTTAAAAGCACTCGACAGCTCGTGAAAAGGGAACAATAATATAATATATGTCAGTTTTTATAATGGACCATTGTAAAAGAAAGGCCAAGTGCGAGTAGTATTAGAGCAGTGACGTTCAATAGAAACTTAACTATGTGTACAGATACAGTTACCCGTACCGCGAATAGAGAACGTCGGCGATTTTTGTCTGTTATCGATATCGATACTGCAAAGATATCGGTCCCGGGAATTCCAAGACTGTATCAAAATCTCTACAATAGTTTCTGAGACTAAACCGGACATACAAAAAGAAGCGAGCTGGGCACTTCATTTTCATATGTAGACAGAGAAAGTTAAATAAAATATGTTTATTTACGAGGGTGAATCAAATGAAAAACTTAAATTTGTAATAACAAATCGAAACTTCGCTCCGTTATCCTGTAAGTTGGTAAGCGTGCTACAAACAGCGTGCAGAATGGCCTGTAGGTGGCAGCATAGTGCAGATGCATACATACCGTCGCAGTATCTCTATAAAGATGGCCGCCACACTGGCGACTTGCACCAGCGAAGAACAGCATTCTGTTATTCGGTTGTTGCGTAGTGAAGGTGAGAAACCTATTGAAATTCATCGACGAATGAAGGTTCAGTACGGTGATGCATGTTCGTCACAGCAGCAAGTCTACAAATGGAATAGGAAATTCGCAAATGGTCTGACTTCAGTGGAAGATGCTCCTCGTCCAGGTCAGGCACAAAGAGTTGTGACTCCACAGAACATTGCAGCAGTTGAAGCCGTACTGAAGGAAAACCACCGAGTGACATTGAATGACATTGCAGCATGATTACAGATTATTCATGGGTCAACACACCACATTGTGCATGATGTGCTCCAGTTTTACAAAGTGTCTGCAAGATGGGTGCCATGGCAGCTGACTCCTGAAATGAGAGAACGACATGTTGATGCTTGTGAAGAATTTCTTCGGCGCTTTGAACGAGAAGGTGATGGCTTCCTTGCAAGAATTGTTACTGGGGACGAAACCTGGGTTCACTACCACCAACTGGAAACGAAGAGAGCGTGCAAGGAATGGCGCCATTCCTCATCACCAAAACCAAAGAAGTTTCGAACAGAACCATCAGCAAGGAAGGCTATGCTGACTCTCTTTTGGGACGAAAAAGGCGTCATTTTGGAGTATTACATGCCTAGAGGGACCACTGTCACCAGTGCATCATACACAGATCTCCTAATAAATCATGTACGGCCTGCAATCAAATCAAAGCGACGTGGATTGCTGTCAGCAGGTGTCCTTTTACAACATGACAATGCAAGGCCGCACACTGCCCGTACAACAGTTGCAACACTCACAGACCTGTATTTTGAGTGTCTTCCTCATCCACCATACTCACCAGACCTTGCCCCAAGTGATTTCCATACGTTTGGACCACTCAGAGACGCAATGGGAGGAAAGAAGTTCCGTTCTGATGAAGAGGTAAGCCACGCGGTGCGTGAGTGGTTGCGCGGACTACCAAAAGAATTTTTTCTAAAGGAATTTATGCCTTTTGTAAGCGCTGGAGGACTTGCATTGAGCGTGGGGGAGATTATGTTGAAAAGTGATACAGCTTTGTACCACTTCCGCACAATAAATAACATTTAAAAAAAAATATTTAAGGTTTTCGTTTGACTCACCCTCGTACTAACTAAAACATAACTGTAACTTACATTTTATGTTTGCATGCAGTAATTTTTCTGTTGTCATTTTGACGTATAATGAATGTACAGTAAGCCAATGGCAATAAGATAAATTAATGTCGTACAATTACAATTTAACAATTTTCGTATTTTTCCTTTACTTTTACTGTGAAACATTGCCTCCAGCCAAATTTCATGATTCTATACTAACGGGAAGTACTCTATACGTTTTGATGAGTGAGTTTCCGAGTGTCAAAATATGTGACATGAATGGCCTAGCTTTTAATTGCATTGACTAAGATTCTTAAAACACCGCCAATGGACCATAGCCTTTAGCATGTGACGTAGATTTCAACTTGATACGCCTGTCCGTTCCTGTGGAAAAAGGCTTCTCAACAGTCGGACAGGCAGACAGGCAGCAGACGGATGGGCAACAAAATGATCGTATCAGTTGTTCTGTTTTTACTGAATGAGGTACGGAATCCTAGAAACAGACGGAAATCGTGATAATCATGACCTGTTGGCACGGAGCAGTTTTGCTGTTCTTTGGCTATTGTCGCAACAAAATGAAGAAAGTTCGCAGTGCTGGCGATGTTGGGCGTTAGCTCTACCACATTTTCCACCATCGTTTCCAATGTTTATTGATATTTGCTATATCACTGTACTTTTCTTTTCACTAGCTATCGGAAACAAAAAATCTGTCCTTCCACTAAAGCACGTTTGTTGCCTTCAGATTCTCGATGGATAAAAAAGCTGGAGTATTAAAACATACGGTAAAGTACTGTCCTATTTAGGCACCATCATTGTCGGGAAAACGTCGTTTAGACGTACTGAACAATGTTTCAAACACTACATATATATTAGGTTAGATAATTCACTGTATATATAAATTACCTGATGGGCATCATCGACAGATGCATGATGCCATTCGCGAACGATGCTATCATATGTGAGAACTGCAAAATCGCACATTGCAGCGAGACGCAGGAAGTCCTTCAGAGAATCGACGCACGGCAGAGGGATTGGAAACTGATCCTCAAAACAAACAAACTCCTAAATAGACATGAAAACTTATTGTTTGATTACACTACCGGCAATCAATCACTGAAATTGTCATTTATTACAAGAATTCTGCAGGAATATAATTCATCCGTGAAGAAGGAAGCTCACAAAAACTCTTACTAAATATTGCTGATTTATATGGGCTTATTCTTAATAACAAATAGAGCAGTCACAGAGGATTCAAAAAAGAACGCGGGTTTCTACATAGAAAAGCTGAATCAGTTTTTACTCTATTGGAGGGCTTTATGATGGCTGTGATCGCTGTGTAATGCTGGTTCCTCTAGAGGTCACTTAAACTGTTTGTGATATCTGTAACTTTCTGTTATTCTCTGAAATGGCGTGTGAGAATCACATTAAGATTCTGGGGCTTCAGTGCATAAGTTTTTAATAACGTCATTGTAAGGCTGGGGGGGGGGGGGGTTGTGTATCATGGAGAGGGTTAATGTTAAAAGTCCGAGAGCACGTACGTTCCAAAATGAGTTAAGTAACGTAATACCATCATTATCACCAGCATCATCATCATCATCATCATCATTATCACCACCACCACCATCAGTCAATTCGATATCTTGATGAAGTGGTCTCACTGAGTCGTTGGTCAGAAACATTCTCGAAAGCCTGTAAGGGGCATGAAGGATAGGTTGGCTGATAAATAATCAAGAAAAAGATTCAATTTAACAATATTAGAAAAGGGTAGTTGCTGCACACCAATAGCGTAGATGCTGAGTCGCAGATAGGGATAACAAAAAGACTCAAAAAATGAGCTGTCAGCCAACAAGTCTTTCGCCGGAAAACACCTCCCCCCCCCCCCCACACACACACACACATCTCTGGCTGCTGAGTTCAGACTGTTAACAGCAGTGCATGGTAGGAGAGGCAACTGGGTCGTGGGTGTAAGGAGGAGGCTGGAGCCAGGAGGGTTCAAATGGCTCTGAGCACTCTGGGACTTAACACCTGAGGTCATCAGTCCCCTACAACTTAGAACTACTTAAACCTAACTAACCTAAGGACATCACACGCATCCATGCCCAAGGCAGGATTCGAACCTGCGACCGTAGCGGTCGCGCGGTTCCAGACTGAAGCGCCTACAACCGCTCGGCCACACCGGCCGGCAGCGGGGAGGGGGAGGGACTCCAAGGTAGGGGTGAGGGATTGTAAAGTGCTGCTTGTGGAAGTGTGCAGGGACAAGATGCAGAGAGGGTGGGCAACTAAGTGCAGTCGGGAGGTTAGCTGGCGGGCAGGGGTGGGGGGTTTAGTGGAAAAGGAGAGAAGTAAAAATAAAATATTGTGGGTGCGTTGGTGGAGGGCTGTGTGGTGCTGAAATGGGAACAGAGAAGGGACTAGATGAATAAGGACAATAACTAGTGAAGGTTGAGGCCAGGAAGGTTACGGGAACATAGGATATACTGCAAAGAGGGTTCCCATCTGCGCAATTCAAAAAAGCTGGTGATGGTGGGAAGTGATGCTTGTGACTGGACTGGAATAGGTGGTGGTGGGAGGATGTATGGGACAGGTCTTGCACCTGGATCTGTAACAGGTCGGGGGATGGCGGAATACCTCTTTGGGAGGTTCAAATGGTTCAAATGGCTCTGAGCACTATGGGACTCAACATCTTAGGTCATAAGTCCCCTAGAACTTAGAACTACTTAAACCTAACTAACCTAAGGACATCACACACACCCATGCCCGAGGCAGGATTCGAACCTGCGACCGTAGCAGTCCCGCGGTTCCGGACTGCAGCGCCAGAACCGCTAGACCACCGCGGCCGGCCCACTTTGGGAGGTTTGGGAAGGATAGTGGGTAGGACATTCCTCATTTCAGGTCAAGACGAGACGTAGTCGAAACCCTGGTGGAGAATGTGATTCTGTTGCTTCAGTCCTGGGCGGAACCGAGTCAGGAATGTTTTGCTGTGGCTGGACGGTGGGACATTGGTGGTGTATGACTAGAGGGATAAGGCATGAGAGGTGTCTTTTTGTGAAAGGTTGGGGCAGTAATTACAGTCTGTGAAGGCCTCAGTGAGACCCTCGGTGTATTTCGAGAGGGATCTCTCTTCACCACAGATGCGATGATCGTGGACTGGACGGCAGATGTCGAAGTGGAGATATTACTGGTAAAGATTCGACACATTGCGCCGTTTCCGGGTTAATTAGCACTGAAGTTAGTCAGTTAGGCTGATGCGCGCACAAATTCAAGTGGCCCGCCATGTACAATTAGTATCAGACGTTCTCATAGCGTAAATGATTGCGCACGAGATTTCTCAGCCCTCGGCTAGAGTTCGATCCTTACTACCACCCCATGTCCAATTTTTCTATCTACGTGTTTTTCAGTTTTAGGAAACCAAGCGAAGAACATGTTTAACATGTTTGGCGACGCCGTCTCTGGAGAGCAGCTTGAAATTGCACGCGCTAACTTCAATGCTAATTAAATCGGAACCGGCGTAACATGTAGAATCTTTTCCTTAACAGTTATTTCTGAGCAACACCCTTACAAGCTTTCCAGACTGTTTCTCACAACTGACCATTACGGTAAAATCTGAAAAACGTGTTTTTGTTTTGGACAGATGCCTACGGCTAGTCGTTTTCTTTTTTTTTTTTCACACACTGTTTGTGAATGGAACGGGATGGTAAATGGTGGTGTCACACAAAGTGTACCCACCACTACACCCTGGTGTGGTGGCTTTCGGGCTGTTGTAGGTCAATGTGTAGTTATTGACGTTGCGCTTTTAGACAAAAATCTTATCTTTGAAATACTTTTGTAGCGACAGCGGAAATTACAGGAGAGCTTTGGAAATATGGCTCTGAGCACTATGGGACTTAGGTCATCAGTCCCCTAGAACTTAGAACTAGTTAAACCTAACTAACCTAAGGACATCACACACATCCATGCCAGCTTTGGAAATACACATTTTTGGTCTGGATATGTGTCAAGACGTGTGGTATTGCCTTAGCAGCCAAAACTAGGGAGGAAGTAAGTAAATCGCCTTCAGACGAAGTGCTGCCTACAGACATGGATCGGGAAAGGAAGCTATGTGGCCCCTTATTGACGGAACCATCCGAGGATTCAACTGAAGCAGTTTAAGGAAACGACAAAATGCAAAGAAGAACGTCTTTGAGGGTAATTCAACCAATTTCGCAGGTATTTGAGTCTAGTGTCAAGATAATGGGCCATTCGCTCGCTATTTTTCACGATATAAAGTATTCTTCTACGTACGAATTATACTAATATTTGCTAAAACAGTAAAAAGCACAGAGAAAGTGTTAGTGGCAAATTGTACTACATGCCGTGTGTTGGTCCACTAAAGAAGTAAAGAAAACGACGTTCAAGGACCTTGGAAAAAGAAACAGTTTATTAATTTATTTACGTATCCATCAATTTCCGTGGGATGATGCGGGCCACATCTGCTTGCTCATGGAACGGGTCAGGCAGTGTTTACAAAATGCTGATTAGAAAATTAATAAACTAAGTAGTTAATAAAACAAGAAAAAGTTGTAAGAGAGTATACGAATAAATATCACATTACAGAGAAAAGTTCTAAACTACTGGGAGGACTACTGTACAGAATAAGAGTTTGCCACAAGGAAACCCTTCAGCTTGATTTGGAATATTTGCGATTTATCACTCAACTTTTTCAGTTTTGCTGAAAGTCTATTGAAAATGAAACCTGCTGAATCAGCATACCTTTCTGTACAATGCTGAAGGAAATGTTATCTACATGTATTTCCTTTTTTCATCGAGTGTTCACTAAATAAATGTTGTGCAAAGGGATATCAAAGAGTTTCCGTTTGAGGGCGTTGCTGCAGCCTATATGCAACTGGGTGCTACTCCTATACCGGTATATAAGCACCGACATGTAGGCAAGGGATCACTGTAGCATTCGTGTCTTTCCGACGTGCATACGGTACATGTGGAAACATGAATTATGGCAACGTCGTTACCAATTGCGTCCAAACAGGACCAACGTCTTGTTATTCTTTTCTTGGCTTTCAAAGGATAAAC
Source organism: Schistocerca nitens (assembly GCF_023898315.1). NCBI lineage: Eukaryota > Metazoa > Arthropoda > Insecta > Orthoptera > Acrididae > Schistocerca > Schistocerca nitens. The sequence continues at coordinate 707,225,835 of NC_064614.1, read as the reverse complement.
ATCGGTAGACATCTATCGGAGAATGAAGAATGTGTGTGAGGCAGCACATCTGTCGAAAACCACCGTTGTGGATTAGTGCGCTACAAAACGTGTTGCTGCTTCATGATAACAGACACCCTCGTATCGCAAATGCAGAAACGCCAACTCAAATTGGACCTCCTCGGGCACACGCTCTATAGTCTTCATCTCTCCCCATGCGATTATCACGCTTTCAGTCCCTTAAAAAAATGCTCTGCACGGTCGACGATTGCTGTCGGACGAGGCAGTTACCAACTTCTCAACGCAGCAGGACACAATGTTTTGACAAACGCGTATTTTCAACCTGGTGCATCGGTGGGATGATTGTCGCAATGTTCACTACGATTTTGTCTGATTGGCGTACCGATTCTGGACTGTACGGAGTTCTAACAGAATCTTTTGACCGCCCTTTATAGTCTCTTCAGAGTGAGCCGGTATTGTCGATAACAAATGCCATGATGGAAAATATGTACAAGGATGGCAGAGCTAGAATTCCAAGACGCCTGAATAGCAGTCTACACGAAGTTCGCGAACTGACACCGCAGATCTGTCTGACTGCCCTTTCTTGGGTTGAGAAGCTTCTTGCTGAGTGCACAGAGCTCCCCAAATTACATAAGAGCAAAATAAACAAGTATTCGCATTTTAGTGCCAGAGTCTATAGGGACCATACTCATAGTAAAGGTAGTAGCACTAAGTTTCTCCACAAGATGTGGGTGCCTCCTGCAAAGTCTTCCATCATCTCAGGCCTAAAAATTTAAAGTGGTCCACTTCATTGGCTGACCACTTGTAGCCAGTAAAATTTTGCATTTTAAAAGTTTCAGGTCAGAGACTCTAAGCGTTGCCCATTGTTACAGTTACGCGTGAATCTGTTCTCTAAAAGCTGATGTTACTGTCCACCTTATAAGCTACCTCAGTAACAACGCATTCCATTTCTCTCAAATAAAAGTTATCACCTGCAAAGAGAACAATTTTTGTGTCATCTGTCACGCTTAATGGCAGATCATTGACGTGTATCAAGAAAAGCAACCGTCCCAGAACAGAGCCGAGGCACACTCTTACTTTACTTGAACCCCAGCCAGTTTCAAACAAATTACCTGTTTGTTGACACTGGAGGACAACCTTGTACTTCCTACTTTCTAGATATGAAGTGAACTGTTGAGATTTTTCCCTAATTCCGTATGTTCCCACTTATGCAGGAGTATTGCATGGTCTACACAATGAAATGTTTTCGTCAAATGAAGGAATATACTTACAGCCTTCAACTTATCGCTTAGCCCTGAGAGTGCTCCACACAAAAAAGAATAACCTGCATTTTCTGTGGGTACCCGTTTCCTGAAACCAAACTGTGAGTCTGGTAGTGAATTAAGCGAGCTGGAAAGGACCAGTACTTTTAATATATTAACATTTGAAAATACTTGTAGCAAATAAAATGGCCGATAATTATCTACATTCTGATTCTGCCGATCGTACTTTTAATAAAATGACTTCACTAACGAGTATTTCAATCTATCAGGAAGCTGACCACACCTGAAATACACTTTGTTCATCAGACTGAGTACAGAACTTTTGTATGGTGCACTCATCTTCATAACCCTACCTGAAATTTCATCGCACCTGTGGAAGTCTGCTCTTCAGTGATGTAACAATTGATTCAGTTTCATGTTTGACTATTTCCTGTACCTGCATGTGATGTAGCTGTCTCGAAACATCAGTTATTAAGATTTTACTGCCGAGACACAGGGCAGTTTTAATTCCCGCATTCTTGTAAGTGGAGCACCGTCACACGCTACAGGTCTCTATGTCAGTGGCCTGCGTAACACAACAATTTAACACGATCTGGGACTTTTTATTAACAATATTCGTACTATACTACCACTTAAAACGACTGTTCACAGTGTAATGTGCTTGAATAAACCACTGGTCGCCTAAATCCCAATGTTTCATTTCTTTCGCAATAATCTAATGCAGTATGCCATTTTTTGGAACTACATTGTCTCGTTTGCACACGAGTTGTTTATTTGACATCATCTGAAACCAAATCCGATAGATGGAAGAGTTTTTGTCACAATTTCAAAGCTATCCTTGACGCTCAGTACTGTGCAAAATAAAACATGGTATTTCTTTAAGTTGTCCATAACATTGCAGAAACCTCTGGTTAGCACGTTTATCCATGGGATATTTATTGTGTGCACTTTATTTCTTCTTCTTTGGTACAGACACTTGAACCCCGCTCTTCTCGGAAACGTTTTTATCCTCCTGTAATTTGCGCAAAATCAACTGAATCAACATACAGCATTTTGCTTGCGCACACCGCCAGCTTTCCTTTCAGCACTATCACTCCATTGTCCTTTTCGTCGTTGATAAATTTGATGATGTTAACAGCAAAGTGTCACGTCTGCCTGTGAAGGTATTTTCCATGAACTGTTTTCTTGCTTGCACTCCGAAGTTATAGCGAGCAGTGACCTGAGCTGGACCGTGGCCGTGAACAAGTTCGTTCTCATACTGCCGGGTCCACGGTTCGCTTCGTCGAGTAGTACGCATGATACGAGGTGCTGTTCTAAAAGGAGGTTCGAATCAATCTGTTTTCATAAGCAAGTTTTTACATGTTCAAGGAAGATGCACAGACGTGTTGAAATATATGTGACTGATTAAAACAAGGGGAAATGTTTCGTGATGGCTGATTTTTCAAAGACAAAAAATTTTTTCTTAAGGGAAGTAAAAATAAGAGCTACGACATTCATAGACTATACATTTCGAACAGGTAATACATTGATTCTGTCAGGGACGGCTAAGGACTTGGTAGAACAGCTGAACGAAATAGTTAGCATCTTGAAAAGAGACCGTAAGATGAACCTCAATAACAGTATATCAAGGGCGTACTCAATCAGGCGGTGCTAAGAGAATTCGATTAGGAAATGAGACACTAAAAGTAATAGATGAGCTTTGTTATCTGGGCAGAAAAAAAACTGCTGGTGGCTAAAGTAGGGAAGATATGAAATACTACGAATAGCAAGAAAGGGTTCCTAAAAATCACTTTAAGTGTTAGGAAATCCATTCTTAGTAAGGTATTTTTCTGGAGTGTAGCCTTGTATGGAGGACAGGCAGCTCAGGCAAGAACAGAATAAAAGCTTATGAAGTATGATGCTATAGATGAATGCTGAAGATTAGATGGTAGATCGAATAACAGATGAGGTACTGAATCGAACTGGGGAAAAAAGAAAGAAATGCACCAATTTGTCTAAAAGAAGGGACCGGCTGATAGGACACAAGCTGCGGCATCAAGGAATTGTCAGTTTGGAAATGGGTAGAAGTTTCGGGGTAAAAACTGCAGAGGGAGACCAAGCTCGAATAAAATAAGCAGCTTCAAATCGATGTAGCTTGTGGTAGTTACGCAGAGGTGAGAGGCCTGCCTAGGCGGACTAGCATGGAGAGCTGCATCAATCCAGTCTTCGGACTGACGACAACGGCCACAACAACAATGTTATTGGAGTTGTTTACGAGTAACAGCTGAGTGCGGCTATCTACAGTCAGTCCTAATGCGAGACATGAGAAACGAAAGTGCTTCGCGGCAGGCAGATTACAAACAGGGGCGGGAGCCGGGTGGAGTACGGACACGGCCGTGTGAGCTGCCGTCAAATAGTCTGGAAAACAGGCCAGGGAGCCCGGCTGTTGCAGTGGCTGCTGTTCTCAGAGAGTGTGCCCAAGTTAAGTACCGAGCCAGCTTTCAGAACACCTGGCTGTCCCACGGTCGGTTCACACCGTACGGCCATACCGGAAACATCACGAATCGCAACCAGTGTGAGAATGTCACTCTACGCCCCGTCAACATTCGTGTTCCGCAAGTCACCGTAAGATGTGTGGAAGTGGATACATGGCGTTACCGGAACATTCCTCTGCCCCCTTTCCAGTTGGTGCACGACAAGAAAGAATGTTGGTAATGCTCTGCATATACCCAAATTTCGCTAATTTTTCGCTCTTTGTTATTATGCTAAATATAGGTAGAGGTAATGATATCTTTCCCGAGCCTCATCGGAAAAGTGCCTAGCCGACTTTTTAGATCAATGCTCTCCGCGTACATGGCACTTTCTCATAACGTCATCGTCAGTTCAAGCATTGCTGTGAAGCTTTCGCGCTGACTAAATAAATGACGATTCGCGCTGCTATTCTAAGAACTTTCTCCAACTATTCAGTTTATCAGATACGGGATTCGATCGAAAAATACTCAACAGTTAATCGACGGAGGGTTAAGCGACCTCTTTCGCGGGCTGATTACATTTCATAGGTTTCTTCCGATAAAGCGTAGCCTGCTATATGGATACCCCATTGCTAAATTTATGTTGTTCTTACATCTCTGTGCAACAATAGCTCTACTTAATTAACGACTACGACAGTCCAGTGACTCTGTGACCGATAAAATAGGGCCCCTGCGAATATATTTGGCACGCCGAACTGAATAAATGCCACACTAAAATTTTTTCGTTGATGTTGTCTTGAGATAAGAGGTTCACAATTCCATCGTGTGCATCTTACTCTTTGAACTGAAGCAAAATCTGTGTTTTCTTTCTTCCTAGCTTCAGCGTTCTTTTATATTTTGGCCTGATGCGCTTTCTGCCTACATAGTGACACACTTAAATTTAGATGGCGAGGAAGTGATGAATACCATCTGTCTGCGAATCGCCTAAACTTCATTGTGTTTCATAAAGTTATTATTGTTTGTGTGTAAGATTTCTGAGGGGAAAAATGGGGAGTCAAAGCGATATTTACCTACGTAGGCGAGAAAACCACCGATATACCTCAGTGGAACTGGAGGATTCACCAGACCGTCGGATTTTAATCCGCCACGCGTATTCAGTCCGCGTGCCAAGGGATTTCCTTCTCGGGTGGAAAGGATTCAATTCCCCTTACAACTTTCTTCATGAAAGTCACTGCAGTTTTCTTTCTCGAGCCCTGTATAGCCTGAGATTATGATCCTTTTGTTATGACCACTATCCCTATTTCGGTGTCTGGTTCATCTCCCTTACTTGCAAAATAGCCCGCTGTTCATTACGCTAGGCAGCCAGGTTGCAAAAGATTCACAGGTTTCTGTTCACAGCACTGGAACTGTTAAGATGTCTGCACAGCTGGTGATCCAACCATCCAACAACGTATGACATCATGAATCTGACTTTACGGACCAGAACCAGGTATCAGGGAGCTACCATGTGCTGGGTAATAGCACACTGGCACACTGTGGCATACCTGGCAATGAAACAGTTGACAAGCTAGCTACAGCAGCTGTCTATGACGGAGCGAGGCGACACATGGAATTACCTGCTACAGATCTAAGCGTTATTAAATCAACAAGTTGAGAACAGTGGAAAACAGAATGGCAAGAGGCCTCCAAATACAAAGGAAAAATTATGACAAAGTGAACCTGGTGCCGATTCCTAAAGTGTGGCAGCAGAAAAATCTATGCTCCATTAAAGTCATGAATAGTATAAGGCGCCTCACACTCAAACAAAGCTGTTACAGGAAGCATCTACATCTTACCGGCCAGATTACATCAGCATAGTGAGAATGTGGGGAATAAGAAACTGTCAGTCACATCTTACCTGGTTGCACGAACAGATACAGCGCTAAAAATAGTTCAAATGGCTCTGAGCACTATGGGACTTAACTGCTGAGGTCATCGGTCCCCTAGAACTTAGAACTACTTAAACCTATCTAACCAAAGGACATCATACACATCCATGCCCGAGGCAGGATTCGAACCTACGACCGCAACGGTCGCGCGGTTCCAGACTGTAGCGCCTAGAACCACTCGGCCACTGCGGCCGGCTCAGCGCTAAAAATCACGTCCTGCAACTTCTGGTCAACATCGGTCGCTGTTCGCCGACATGTGTCGTCGTACTGCTCTGCTTGGAAGACTTGAGAATATATCACTTTTTATGTGCCTTTTTGTTGGAAGAGCAGGTAAACTTCTAACATGATTCTGCTTTAATTTCATGTTTATGATTGAGTGCAATGTGCACTCAAGACAAAAAAGAATGACGCACCAGGAAGGAGTTATCCGAATGGGCGGCAATCGATAGATGTGATGGAAGTGTACAGACAAACAAATGATTACTATTTCAGAAAAACTGTCAGAAAAACTGGATGACTTATTCAACGGAAAATGCTTCGCAAATTGACCGGGTCAATAACGCGTTGGTCCGCCTCTCACCTTTATTCGGACAGACAATGATTGATAGACCTGTTGGATATCCTGAGGGATATTGTGCCAAATTCAGTTCAGCTGGCGCTTTAGATGGTCAAAATCCAGAGCTGGTTGGAGGGCCCTGTCCAAAATGCTCCAAATGTTCTCAGTTGGGAGACAACCGGTGACTTTGCTGGCCAAGGCAGGATCCTACAAGCACGAAGACAAGCAGAAGGACCTCGCATTGTGTGCGGGCGGACATTACCTTGCTGAAATGTAAGCCCAGGTTGGCTTTCCATGAAGGCCAACAATCAGGGACATAGAATATCGTCGACATACTACTGCGCTGTAAGGGTGCACGGATGACAACCAAAGAGGTCCTGCTACGAAAAGAAATGACACTCCCGACTGTGAGTCCTGGCTGTGGGGCCGTATGGCGAGTGACAGCAAGTTTGGTTCTCACCGTTCCCTGGAGCGTCTGTAGACGTGTCTTCGCTAGTCGTCGGAGCTCAGTTCGAAGCGGGAGTCATCACTGAAGACAAATCTAGTACAGTCAATGAGATTACAGGCCGAAGACATGATTGGCGGCAGCCCTGACAGCGATGGGATATCAACATGCCTATAGCCCGCCACACGGCCCCAAGCCAGGATTGAGAGCCTGGAGTGCTATTTCTTTTCGTAGCTGGACACCTTTGGTTGTTATCCGTGGCACCCTTACAGCGCAGCGGTACGTCGACGATATTCTACTCGTCTTCTTGCCCCTCGTTGCAAGCGATCCTGTGCTTAAATTTCAGCACGATAACGCCCGCCCGCACACGGCGAGAGTTTCTACTGCTCGTCTTCGTGCTTGCCAGACCCTACCTTGACCAGAATTTGAGGACGTTGGGAGCTCTATGGGCGGGGCCCTCCAACCAGCTTGGCATTTTAACGATGTAACGCTCCGTCTATTGGACATAATTCCGCAATATATCCCTCAGGAGGACATCTAACGACTTTATCACTCAATGCCAAGCTGAATAGCTACTTGCATAAGAGCCAGAGGTGGACCAACGCATTACTGACTTGCTCAATTTGTGAAGGTCTTTCTCTTGGATAAACTACCCATTTTTTACAAAATTGTTGAGGCTTTCGTGGCCACTTGTTGACAAACTGCCTATTGGCTTCTGTCTCGGGTTCTTCGGCCGACGTTCATCTAATGATGAACGTCGGCCGAAGAACCCGAGACAGAAGCCAATAGGCAGTTTACCCATTTTTTTCTGAAAATGGAACCATTTGTTTGTCTGTACATGTAAACCGCATCTATCTATTTCCAAGAAATTCTGTTAGTTCCTTCGTAGTACGTCTTCTTTTCCTTTGTCTTAGGGTGTATTAAATCCAATGCCTACGTTGCTCATGAATGTGTTAAACCTTATATGTATGATGAGGGCTTTATGAGTCCAACTCGGACGCAGAAAGAAAATAAAGAAACACATTTGTCTCATTGCGACACAGAGATACTATTCTTCTAGCTGACAGAGTTATTTCCGGGCAAAGTTCCAGCTCAGTTATGATTTTTGACTTGGTGCCCAATTACGGGACTTTAAGCTGAGTCCCTCTAAAATGGAAATGTTGGCGGCTGTTTGTGGTGTGACCCGACCCACTGGCAAACGGCCCGGTCTGCAAAGAATGATCGGGGACCAGCTGGCAAATCGGATGAGGGACGGCTGTTTGTAGCAGGCCCAGTGACACGGGCCCCGCCGGCCCCTCTCCGCGACCACTGTGCTACGGGCTGTCTACTGCCGGCGTGTTCCGGAATATTAATGTGGGCCAGCCGCCGTCATAACGCGCGTTGGCGCCAGACACAGCCCCGTCGATTTACGACAGTGCCGTTATACGCGCCGCGCGCCGTCTATGCAAATCACCGACGGAGCCGGCCACCACTTTCTCACGTGGCGGAGCCACATTTATCTGCACCCTTCTGATAAGGAAATTTCCCAAGGAAGCCTTGTTCTGCAATGATTTGCGGCCAGGTATTGCGGGTAACGGGACTAATGTCAGCGGAACAGGCTGTTGCGTCACGGTACGCTTTATGGGTGCTCTACGCCATACATCACTTTAATAGTCTGTCTTCATTTGGGAAATGCTACGCCGCGATGGAAAGGTATAGGCGCTTTGTCTCCAGCCCAGGGTTTCGGTCGTGAATTTACGACACAACCTCGCAAACTCCGCCCGTGAATCCTGTTTCGGCACTGGGCCGTCGTAGAACAACAGGAATAAATCGTCCGAAGATCACTAACATCTGTCACACGACCGAGTCGCGGTTAACTAGAGAAGAATAGAACTCGTAACAAGATCTGATGCGTGGAATGTGAGTCAACGTAAGCACACCTCCAAAATAACTCTCCTGCCCCCCTTTCCGCTGCCCTTTAATAATATGCAAATTTTCGCGTTTGTTATCGAATCAATGTTTGAAATATCGTGTAAAACTGCAGTTACATTCAGAGTATAGAATGCAGATGACGGCTGCTCCTGTTTGGGCTAGAATCAAACAGTGAATTGAGTTTTTTTAACGTTCTGTTTTAGGATTCGACACAATTTCAGTCCTCTTATTTTCAGCCAAAAGGCATCGCCTAACGGCACCTCCTCACTCGCTGCTATTCAAGACATTAGGTGTTCCGTGTGATATGAACGTGACTAGTATCTGATAAACAGTCCAACACTGATTCGATAACCTTTGGAGCAAACGATATTACAACATTCGATATTGATTCTTACAATACTTTAGGTTAATATTGTTGCACAGAGTCCTGTATCGTGCAGCGAGTACCACAAGAGAGTTCTCAATTGAGAATATACAGCTGTTCGGAAATTCTAGTTACAAACGTCTAGGACTTGCAGAGGGAAGTGACTACATAGCATTATGAATAGGAAGTCATGTCCGTAGATGTACCATTCCCGTGCTACAGCCGTTTGAAAACATATTTGCTAGGGAGTCATGGCGGAGTTCGGTTACGTCAGATCGGCTGATGTCATTAGACGTCTATTCTGCCTCTCTGACCTGGTTCGAGCCTCATTCCCATACCTGTGAGTGCTACATCAACATTGTTGAGTACACGTTTGCAGAATACGCCGACATGAACCTTCTGAATGGCGAAGCTGACGGTAATGGAAGAGCTCCTCGTCGCCTTTATCAAGTTCGATCCCCACCACGTCCGACTCCATCTCATATTCTTTTCGCTACATCCTTACCCGACGGATTCGAGAAAATTGTACCTTCATCGTCAGCAGACGTGAGTGTGGTGCTCCAAGGGAACGTCGCACACCCGAATTGGAAGAGATCTTACTACATCACGTTGAAGAGAAAAAATGGTTCAAATGGCTCTGAGCACTATGGGAGTCAACTGCTGAGGTCATTAGTCCCCTAGAACTTAGAACTAGTTAAACCTAACTAACCTAAGGACATCACAAACATCCATGCCCGAGGCAGGATTCGAACCTGCGACCGTAGCGGTCTTGCGGTTCCAGACTGCAGCGCCTTTAACCGCACGGCCACTTCGGCCGGCCGTTGAAGAGAACCCGTCAACACTTACATGAGTAATTCCTTTGGCTATTAATGAGTGGAAATGTAAAACAAGTTCAAATGGTTCAAATGGCTCTGAGCACTATGGGACTCAACTGCTGAGGTCATTAGTCCCCTAGAACTTAGAATTAGTTAAACCTAACTAACCTAAGGACATCACAGACATCCATGCCCGAGGCAGGATTCGAACCTGCGACCGTAGCGGTCTTGCGGTTCCAGACTGCAGCGCCTTTAACCGCACGGCCACTTCGGCCGGCTGTAAAACAAGTGATGTACTGGATCACGCCTAATCAATTACTTGTAAAAGTGGTCGCATTACGAACGTGCTTTCAAATGGTTGTAGCACGGAAACGGTGGGTTCCATCAAAACATTGTATACTTACTCCCCTGTATAAATACTAGAAGTTTGTAACTGGAGTTTCGGAACTGTATGTGTCTGCGTGTGGAGTAAGGGAGGGGGCTGGCGACAGATAATTTCCAGTTAAACCATTTATCTTGCAATGTAGAAAACCATCCTAAAAACACCGATCTGAACCACAGAGGTACACCTAATTTTATTTATTTTTAATTTAATTTAATTCTGGATAATGGAATGTAGTCGAGTTAACTCGGGTGATGCTGAGGGAATTAGATTAGGGAATGAGACACTAAAAGTAGTAAAGGAGTTTTGCTATTTGGGGAGTAAAATAACTGATGATGAAGTAGAGAGGATATAAAATGTAGACTGGCAATAGCAAGGAAAGCGTTTCTCAAGAAGAGAAATTTGTTAACATCGAGTATAGATTTAAGTGTCAGGAAGTCGTTTCTGAAAGCATTTGTATGGAGTGTAGCCATGTATGGAAGTGAAACGTGGACGATAAATGGTTTAGACAAGAAGAGAATAGAAGCTTTCGAAATGTGGTGCTACAGAAGAATGCTGAAGATTAGATGGGTAGATCACATAACTACATCTACATCTACATCTACATCTATACTCCGCGAGCCACCTTACGGTGTGTGGCGGAGGGTACTTATTGTACCACTATCTGATCCCCCCTTCCTTATTCCATTCACGAATTGTGCGTGGGAGGAACGACTGCTTGTAAGTCTCCGTATTTGCTCTAATTTCTCGGATCTTTTCGTTGTGATCATTACGCGAGATATATGTGGGCGGTAGTAATATGTTGCCCATCTCTTCCCGGAATGTGCTCTCTCGTAATTTCGATAATAAACCTCTCCGTATTGCGTAACGCCTTTCTTGAAGTGTCCGCCACTGGAGCTTGTTCAGCATCTCCGTAACGCTCTCGCGCTGACTAAATGTCCCCATGACGAATCGCGCTGCTTTTCGCTGGATCATGTCTATCTCTTCTATTAATCCAACCTGGTAAGGGTCCCATACTGATGAGCAATACTCAAGAATCGGACGAACAAGCGTTTTGTAAGCTACTTCTTTCGTCGATGAGTCACATTTTCTTAGAATTCTTCCTATGAATCTCAACCTGGCGCCTGCTTTTCCCACTATTTGTTTTATGTGATCATTCCACTTCAGATCGCTCCGGATAGTAACTCCTAAGTATTTTACGGTCGTTACCGCTTCCAATGATTTACCACCTATGGCATAATCGTACTGGAATGGATTTCTGCCCCTATGTATGCGCATTATATTACATTTATCTACGTTTAGGGAAAGCTGCCAGCTGTCGCACCATTCATTAATCCTCTGCAGGTCTTCCTGGAGTACGTACGAGTCTTCTGATGTTGCTACTTTCTTGTAGACAACCGTGTCATCTGCAAATAGCCTCACGGAGCTACCGATGTTGTCAACTAAGTCATTTATGTATATTGTAAACAATAAAGGTCCTATCACGCTTCCTTGCGGTACTCCCGAAATTACCTCTACATCTGCAGATTTTGAACCGTTAAGAATGACATGTTGTGTTCTTTCTTCTAGGAAATCCTGAATCCAATCACAAACCTGGTCCGATATTCCGTAAGCTCGTATTTTTTTCACTAAACGTAAGTGCGGAACCGTATCAAATGCCTTCCTGAAGTCCAGGAATACGGCATCAATCTGCTCGCCAGTGTCTACGGCACTGTGAATTTCTTGGACAAATAGGGCGAGCTGAGTTTCACATGATCTCTGTTTGCGGAATCCATGTTGGTTATGATGGAGATTTGTATTATCTAAGAACGTCATAATACGAGAACATAAAACATGTTCCATTATTCTACAACAGATTGACGTAAGCGAAATAGGCCTATAATTATTCGCATCTGATTTATGACCCTTCTTGAAAATGGGAACGACCTGCGCTTTCTTCCAGTCGCTAGGTACTTTACGCTCTTCCAGAGATCTACGATAAATTGCTGATAGAAAGGGGGCAAGTTCTTTAGCATAATCACTGTAGAATCTTACGGGTATCTCGTCTGGCCCGGATGCTTTTCCGCTACTAAGTGATAGCAGTTGTTTTTCAATTCCGATATCGTTTATTTCAATATTTTCCATTTTGGCGTCCGTGCGACGAGGAGGTATTGAATAGAATTGGGGAGAGGAGGAGTTTGTGGCACAACTTGACTAGAAGAAGGGATCGGTTGGTCGGACATGTTTTGAGGCATCGAGGGATCACCAATTTGGTATTCGAGGGTAGCGTGGAGGGTAAAAATCGTAGAGGGAGACCAAGAGATGAATACACTAAGCAGATTCAGAAGGATGTGGGTTGCAGTAGGTACTGGGAGATGAAGAAGCTTGCACAGGATAGAGTAGCATAGAGAGCTGCATCAATCCAGTCTCAGGACTGAAGACCACAACAACGACAATTTAATTTTATTTTATTTATCTGGTTAGCAAACAGAGTTACATTTCCTGGATCGCCGTATCCTGCGCTTTACTTAAACTGAAGCCTCAACCCTGATGATTAACTTGTCCGACAACATAATGTAGGCGTATGCACCACAAGGCTGGCTTCGCACTTCCTTCTGTGCTTGCAGCTTACGCAGTGCTCGCTGCCTGGCCCGGCAGAAGTTCCTTAGAGAGTGGTGCTCTTTACACCTTTGTCCTGCAGTTTTTATAATTTGTTCTACATACTTACCACACTGACACGGGACGCAGTACACATCCGGCTCGCTAATGTCTGGATTATCTATTAGATCGGTAGCAGATCTTTCTAGTCCTATTGCAGGAATCGGCATACACTGAAAGCATATTTCGCAATTGTAATCAGTATCTGTTCAGGTGTCGCTAGGTTGCGCTATATTATTAGCACTTAGTGTCCTTTATTATCTGGTCTTGTTTTCCTCTGTTTTATTTTTATTTTATTTTTTTCTTGTACGTGGTATGCAATGTTCCGATTAGCGTTTGGTGGCTAGGGCATGAAATACTAACTTGAACTGTAATGGTGTTGGTCAACTATTAATTAGAGAACGAAAAGTAAGTGTTTAACGTCATAACGAGGACTGAGACAGGTGCTGTTTTGCTGGCCAATGGAAATGGAAGCAGACACCAGTCTCAATGCTACAAGTATGCAGTAAATCACCCGGCGGTTTCTCAGTCTACTAAATCCACAACATCTTTTCTCTAGGCACGTTGTTTCTTTAACAGTTACGCACATAGAATCACTGGTATTTCCGCGAGAGTAATCATCTACCGTATCTCTGCATATTAAGTACTGCAATTTTTCGCTATCGCATTCATCTCGTCGTAACTTATTTACTTCTACTTACTTCTTCCTACATAGAATGCGCTGTGAATTCTGTACTTGGATATATTTTTTAATATGGCGCATGCCTGAAATCTTTTGTCTTGTCAGCTTCATAGACGTTTTTAAAGGAGATATCACACTTTTTCCTTATAGACTACCTACTATATTTCTCGATAAACATACATATTAACTTAAACAACTGTTCTGCTCAATATAAAATGCAACCCACATTCGAGACAAACCCTACTCATTCTTCCAGTAACTAGTAATGATTTAATTTCATAGGTGTTCTGTGCAAAAAATGGCTCTGAGCACTATGGGACTCAACTGCTGAGGTCATTAGTCCCCTAGAACTTAGAACTAGTTAAACCTAACTAACCTAAGGACATCACACACATCCATGCCCGAGGCAGGATTCGAACCTGCGACCGTAGCGGTCTCGCGGCTCCAGACTGCAGCGCCAGAACCGCGCGGCCACTTCGGCCGGCTAGGTGTTCTGTGCCACAGATATCTTCTAGACGATCAGTTGTGGCCTTGCTAAAATTTTTAACTGCTAGAAAACTTCATTACGGCAACCGGCACGAATGGGGTCCCAGAGAAGTAGGAAAAAGCTCTATCGGACTGGCCAATCGAGATTTTAAATACGCGTCTTCCGAAAACGAGTGGAGCGTCTTAAATCTCGCGCTACTCTTCCTGTTAGTTAAGTGCAATGCTGTTTTACTGTTGCTGTTACTGTTGCTGAATACAAGAAGGAGTCAAGCCTGATGTACTCACACAATTTTTGTCCTTGAGACTATCAAAGCGGCCGCCGACGATCACTCTGTTTTGCCCAGTACCTCCGTAGCTGAGAAATCAAATAGCCTGACTGCAAATAGAACAGTTCAGGGTTGATTCCCATTGCTGGCAAACACGTTTTGGCGGACTACAAATGGTTCAAATGGCTCTGAGCACTATGGGACTTAAAATCTGAGGTCGTCAGTCCCCTAGAACTTAGAACTACTTAAACCTAACTAACCTAAGGACATCACACACATCCATGCCCGAGGCAGGATTCGAACTTGCGACCGTAGCGTAAGCTGTAAGCACAGAAGGAAGATTTTGTGCTAATAAAATATTAGTAAAAAGTGACTGCAGCAGTATAAATTATTCCACATAATCTTGTAATACTGTTGCAGATCTCTAACAACATGCATATAACATGGATAAATTTAAACTGAAGAGTTACCTCAGGAAGTTCGAGGTAGCTTACAAAACACTTGTTCAACGATTCTTGAGAGTTTCTCAACAATATGGAATCCTGCTCAGTAAAAGTAATTGAGAAAATAGAGATGATTCAAACAGAAGATGCGGTGTTTTAGAGAAGAGCGTTAAATCATCGCGAGAGTGTCGCTGTGGTCCTCATGTAACGCTTGTGGAGATTCTACGTCAGCGCTGAGCGTTTTGTAACGCGGATGCATCCCTCACCTGTGTCCGTTCCTCTTCATTCAAACTGATTGTGATGTCTGTAACTGGATCTCTTTTTTGGAAGTAGGGGTTGAGGCTTATTTTAGGCCTCTGCTTCCAAAGGCCGACATAAATTATCTTCGGAGTGGAGTTCTGATCACAGGAGCACCGTACATCACGACAAGAGGCGGTACATGAGGTGCCGTAGTTAGACGATGGTACTTCTCTGAAAATAATCGATCTATAGAATGTGTACAGACCTGTGTAGAGAATTAAAACATTTCTTTCCACAGTTTCGTTGGAGCCGAAATGGCAAACAATCGACATCTGCGTTCGACATACCTGAACCTAACTATCTTAGTTTTACGCGATATTTCAACACGAGGAAAAAGTTCTTGAGAGATGGGAGTACATTGACTCATGTCCTATGCACTAAGATTTGTGAGACGGCCCGTCCCTCTATAGGCCGTGTGACTGGTACGGGTGCCCTTCACTTCATCTGCGGAGTTTGTGAGGTTGTTTAGTACATTCTTGGCTGTTTAGTACATTCTTGGCCGAAGACTTGGACTACCAAGAGGAACCTACCTCACGCCTGTCACTTTCCATCGCTAAATTTCCTAAATGAAGATGAAATTGTAATGGTTTAACACATGTCCTGCCACTGCGTACGTAGCTTCTTCTTGCCAAAGTTTCGCATGTGTTCTTTCTTCGGCGATTCTGCACAGCTCCTTCTCATTTATTTTCTTATCAGTACACCTGATTTTCAACTTCGTTCTACACACTACACCTCAAGCGCTCCCGTTCTCTTCTGTTCTGATTTTCTCGCAGTCCTGATTCATTGCCATACAGGGCAATGCTCCAAGTGTACATTCTCAGAAACGTGTTCCTCAGATTAAGAACAATGTTCGATACTGCTACACTTGTTTTGGCCGGGAAAGCCGCATTCGGCCACCTTAGTCGGTTTTTATGTCCTCTTTGTTTCGTCCGGCATACGGTAGTTTTCTTGCAAGCTAGCAGAATTCCTTAACTTCGGCTGCTTCGTAGTTCCTGATTTCGATAAGTTTATCACTAATGTCATTCCTGCAATTTCTTAATACTTTGGTCTTTTTTCGATATACTCTCAGTCCATATTCTGCCCTCAGTAAACTGTTCATTGCATTCAGTATGTCTTGTTTCTCTTTCTCACTTCCAATGAGAAAAGCAATGTCATAAGCGATTATGATTGATATTCTTTCACTTTTAATTTTAATCCCATTCCAATCATTTCCGTGATTGCTTCTTCGGTGTACAGATTGAGCGATATGGGAAACAGACTGCCTACCTGTGTTACACGATTTTTAATATGAGCACTTTGTTCTTGGTCTTCCATTATTGTTTCTTCTTGGCTCTTTTTACATATTATATATTATCCGTCTTTATCTTTAAATTACTCCTATTTTTCTCTAAATTTCGAACACCTTGCACAGTTTTACGTGGTCGAACGCTTATTCCAGGTCGATAAATCTAAAGAAGGTGTCTGGATCTTTTTTGTCTTGCTTCTGTTCATCAAGCAAATGTCAGAACTACCTCACTGATGCCTTTACTTTTAGAAACCCAAGCAGACCATCATCTGACAGATCCACAGATTTCTTTTCCATTCTTCTGAATATTATTCCTGTCGTCAACTTGGATGAATGAGTCGATAAGGCGATTGTGTGAGAGGTCTTGTACTTGTCATCCTTTTCTGCCTTCAGCGTTATGTAAATGATACGTTAATCATTATAAAATAACGGTCAGTCTACAAAATTATGTCGTGTACAACGACATTGCCACGTAAATTGGTCTAATTCCTTCACAGACTAATTTAGCTCTGCAGTTCGGTGTTCATTTTGACGACGGTAGTTGACACGCCTTCGTTCTCCCACCCACACCGATCATGCCCCAATGACTGTTCCTTGAATCGACGAGTTCAAATGGTCGAGGGATTTATTTGACAATATATGTGATAACGACATTAAATTGCTTGTTCATTTACTGAACCTGTATCTATTCTATAACAACTAAAGTACGGCACAACTGTTTTATTGAACTAACAACGATTGATCCACGAAGAACGGACTCGGACCTTTAGACGTGGTCGATACAGTGGTCATATGAGTATCCTCAGTTACGCTCGTACTTTTGTAGAAGCAGCACATCAGACATCTACATCTACATCTACATCTACATACATACTCCGCAATCCACCATACGGTGCGTGGCGGAGGGTACCTCGTACCACAACTAGCATCTTCTCTCCCTGTTCCACTCCCAATAGAACGAGGGAAAAATGACTGCCTGTATGCCTCTGTGCGAGCCCTAATCTCTCTTATCTTATCTTTGTGGTCTTTCCGGGAAATGTAAGTTGGCGGCAGTAAAATTGTACTGCAGTCAGCCTCAAATGCTGGTTCTCTAAATTTCCTCAACAGCGATTCACGAAAAGAACGCCTCCTTTCCTCTAGAGACTCCCACCCGAGTTCCTGAAGCATTTCCGTAACACTCGCGTGATGATCAAACCTACCAGTAACAAATCTAGCAGCCCGCCTCTGAATTGCTTCTATGTCCTCCCTCAATCCGACCTGATAGGGATCCCAAACGCTCGAGCAGTACTCAAGAATAGGTCGTATTAGTGTTTTATAAGCGGTCTCCTTTACAGATGAACCACATCTTCCCAAAATTCTATCAGTGAACCGAACACGACTATCTGCCTTCCCCACAACTGCCATTACATGCTTGTCGCACTTCATATCGCTCTGCAATGTTACGCCCAAATATTTAATCGACGTGCCTGTGTCAAGCGCTACACTACTAATGGAGTATTCAAACATTACGGGATTCTTTTTCCTATTCATCTGCATTAATTTACATTTATCTATATTTAGAGTTAGCTGCCATTCTTTACACCAATCACAAATCCTGTCCAAGTCATCTTGTATCCTCCTAGACTCACTCAACGACGACACCTTCCCGTACACCACAGCATCATCGGCAAACAGCCGCACATTGCTGTCCAACCTATCCAAAAGATCATTTATGTAGATAGAAAACAACAGCGAACCTACCACGCTTCCCTGGGGCACTCCAGATGATACCCTCACCTCCGATGAACACTCAGCATGGAGGACAACGTACTGGGTTCTATTACTTAAGAAGTCTTCGAGCCACTCACATACTTGGGAACCAATCCCATATGCTCGTACCTTAGTTAGGAGTCTGCAGTGGGGCACCGAGTCAAACGCTTCCCGGAAGTCAAGGAATATGGCATCCGTCTGATACCCTTCATCCATGGTTCGCAAGATATCATGTGAAAAAAGGGCGAGTTGCGTTTCGCAGGAGCGATGCTTTCTAAAGCCGTGCTGATGCGTGGACAGCAACGACTGTAACTAAGAGAGCAACCTGTTGGCGGCGGCAGAGACGAGGCAAGGCTGGGCCCGCCTCGTGGCTGAGGGTCGGCCCGCTACCAGACCCGTCGTAAGGTTTCCGCCGCCTATCTTGTTTCAGCTTTCTCTCGCTTCCACCTTGAACATCGTCTTCAGTGACGCGATAATATTTCACCGATAAATGCCCGCCTCGTTTACACACTGGTCATTAGGCTCCGTCCAGTGTCCTGTCACCCACAGCCGGCTCGGTGTTGTGCTCGGGAGCGCCAACATAATGAAATGACAGCAGCCAGACAGATCGGTGGCGCGCACGTCTTGACAGCTATACTCCGTAAGCCATCTTACTTCGCACAGCAGAAGGTGCAAAGTGTTTTGTTTTCATCCTCCCTGTTCACGAGCGTGTAGTAGTACCCAAATCACCTGTCAGTTGGATACCTTTTAATATCATGTTGGACCTTCATTTGACCGGCGTAGTGCAGCAGCTCGGCTTTGCATGGACTCAACGAGTCGTTGGAAGTCCCCTGCAGAAATATTGGGCCATTATGCCTTCTATAGCTCTCTGTAATTTCGAAAATGTCGCCAGTGCGGGACTTCGTGTACGACCTGACTTCCCAATTGCGTCCCATACGATAGGATCCGTGGATGGCCAAAGAATTCTCTCGAATTGTCCAGAATGTCCTTCGAACCAATCGTGAACAATTATGGCCCGGAGACGCGGCACATTGTCATCCACAAAAATTGCATCGTTGTTTCGTAACATGAAGTCCACGAATGGCTGCAGATGGTCTCCATGTAACCGAACGTAACGATACATAGGCAATGATCAGTTCAATTGGGACAGAGGACCCATCCATTCCGTGTACACACAGCCAACACCATTAAGGAGCGACGACCAGCTTGCACAATGGCTCGTCGACAACTTGGGTCCATAGATTCGTATTGTTTGTGCCACATTCGAAACATACCTTCAAGTTTTACCAGGCAAAGGTATTCCAGTCGCCTAGGGTCCAATCGATATAGTCACGAGCTCAGGAGGGGCGCTGCAGGCGATGCTGTGCTGTTAGCAAAGGCACTCACGTCGATCGTCTGCTGCCACACTCCATTAACGCCTAATTTCGCCGCCTGTCCTGTCGGGTACGTTCGTCGTACTTTCCACATTGACTTCTGCGATTATTTCACGGATTGTTGCTTGTTTGTTTACACTGACAACTATAAGCAAACTCCGCTGCTCTCGCGTCGTTAATTGAAGGGCGTCGGCCACTGCTTTGTCAATTGTGAGACGCAATGTCTGAAATTTGATATTCTCGGTAGAGTGTTGACACTATGGTTCTGGGAAAATTGAATTTCTTAACAATTTCCGAAATGGAGTGTCCCATACGTCTAGCTCCAACTACCATTCCGTGTTCACAGTCTGTTAATTGCAGTCGTGATGGAATAACCAGATCGGAAACCTTTTCACATGAATCACCTGAGTACAAATGACAGCTCCGCCAATGCAGTGCCCTTTTCTACCTCGTGTACTTGTCGCTACCCCCACCTGTCTATGTGATTTCGCTATCCCACGATTTTTGTCACCTCAGTGTAGAGGGTAACTTTTCCTTCAGCAAATATTCCACGAAAATGTGCACGAGATATACAAAATAATAGACAACATCAAGGAAAAACGTATCATTATCCATAGATGAGAAAAATGCGCGCGACGGGACTGTGACAGCGAGTCGGGGTGTGCGTAATAACGTGCTGTAGACAGTATACTAAGCAACATTCTGAATACCTCTCCATGAATGCAATTACGTCAAAATAGTATCTGTGACTCATACGAAGAGATTCTTGTGACGTAAATAGATTAAATCGCCACACCTCTTCCGTGCACAGATATTTTCGAAATAGTGTCAGTCATATTCACCATTTGTGTGTACTTGATTTCAGTAGCTGCTGTGTCAATAATTAGTTAATATCGGTACTGCGTATGCAACAACAGAAATGCGGTGTTTCATCGCTGTACACGTTTTGTTTTTTTCAGTTTAAACTCGCCAGTAGTACAGTTTTCTGATCCATTTCTGTTTACATTGTGGATGTCATGCCTGCAAACACGTTGCACTAGTTCTTCCTCACTGGTGCTGCAAACAAAAAATAAAAGAAACTGTGCACCCTCCGCCTCACTCCTCGCCAGCATTGTTCAGAGCACGCTACTGTGCGTATAATTCACATTAATCCGGCAGTACTGTCGACATCTAGTCTCTCAGGTCCATTGATTTTCTTGAATTATTCTTTTGTCATTAAATACCGACATCCAAAATCATTCTTTTTTTGTGGAACTACGTTCCCGATTGGCGCATGGGAAGAACGACTGCCGGGCTCGTTACAGGCTGGAATTTCTCATTTCGTGAGGTGTGTGGGATTAAGTAATACGTTGCTAGTTTCTTCTCGAAGTATTGACAACAAGCCTCTCCACAATGCATAGTGTTGCTCTCGAAGCGTCTGCCACTAGCCGTGGGAGCATCTTGGTGACGCTCTCACCATGAGCGAATAAAAAACACACGACTCTTCTTTGAGGATTCTCTGTCTCCTGCATTAATCACAGCAGGTACATAAATTGAGCACTGCAGCAAACCAAGCGTTAGGCAGATGAGATGGATGCGCAGAAACGCTCACATGATTAGTATCATCTGGCTACTCTGATCAATTGTGCAATACTACGCCGCGCGGGATTAGACGAGCGGTCTAAGGCGCTGGTCCCGGCGGAGGTTCGAGTCCTTCCTCGGGCATCGGTGTGTGTGTTTGTCCTTAGGATAATTTAAGATAAGTAATGTGTAAGCACAGGGACTGATGATCTTAGCAGTTAAGTCCCATAAGATTTCACACACATTTGAACATTTTTTTTGCAATACTCTCTGTGAAAAAAAATTAAATAAAGTGCCTACCGCTCCAGGTGTAAGTCCTACATTTTTTTATATACTTCACCTTTGCATGAGTTCTACAGTTTCGACCTTATCCTGTAGAATATTTGTCGAGTTACTGCTTAATGCCTACGTCTTTGTCGTGGCTTGCTCGTCAGCAACGACCAATTCCTGAGACCTCCTAGAAGAATTCTACATCCATCATGTTACTACCAAGGTCTCCAAAACCTGAACAGCTTGATCACTTATCATATCCCCTGTCTCCATGTTCATTACCAAAAAAATTTTTGATAAGTTATCACAAATTCATTCATCTGATAAGGCTAAGCAAAAAAAAAAATTCAATTGCTCCGTTAATTGACAATCAACTAAATTTGCAGTGATGTTATGTAGGAACACATCTTAAGTATTTATAAGGAGTTCATTTAAGTTTTTTTTTATTTATTTTTTTGATGGATAGCACTGCAGCAATACGACAGTATGAACAATAATCATATGTGAAGACACAATCTTAATGTGCGGTTCTTTTGTCTTTTAGGAGCATTTATATATGCACCATAGCGTTAATAGGCCTCAACGCTAGGCTCTTTAAATTACTATTTCAAACAAATACCTAGTTAGTATTATTTTCAATTGAAATTCCGATTTGTCGTATTACGGCCAGGCTTTTTAAAATGTCTTATTTTGTGGAAAAATAGTGTTAAAGAAATTTCACTTCAGATATAAGCCTTTTGAAAACATTAGATAGTTAAGGAAAGAGGGATCATTAACGACAGATTCAGTTAACTTGGTATGTACGTATGGCTACAGCGGAGGGGAAATTATTGAAAAATTGTTCCCGAAATCAAGGAACAATTAATTTTCTGTCCTCCATGTTCTGTTTCTTGTAACCATGCTGTTGGTTTGTATTTCTGTCACGTTTAACTTAAAGTCTTTATAAAATTGCAGAATTGTTGCCTTTTGTCGTATGTGGAGTGTGTTTCATCTGCTGTCATATGTTATCGTTCGTATTTACACAAACCTGTCATGCTATTCACATCAGTAATTGGCATAATTTTCTTCATGTGGGGTACCTCGGCCATATATTTGTTAAAAGACTTTGTGATGTTTTCCACCTCGGCTGTTTCTGACAAGTATTCATTTTGTTACATCTTTCACGATTGGTCAATTCAGTTTTTAAGCGGGGTAGGTGTCAATATAGTGTACAATAATCCGATTATAAAACGGCGAATTAAACCGATCAAATAGCTCGCACACAACGTGCAGGCGTAAGAATTAAAACCAGAAGACTTGCTGCAATCAGCAAGAGTCGTCTTCAAGGCTAATTCCACATAACAGAACATACTAGAACATTGTGTGTGCTCGCTTTTGTTGTTAAACACCAAATGTCATTTCTGTCCACGTATCAGTTAAAGCGCTTTCAAATGGCCTGTAGGGCCGAAATTGGCCAATCGTGCAAAATGTAATAATGTGAATACTTGTCAAAAACAGTTGAGATGGAAAACTTCAAAACTTTGTAGTTGAAAGGTTACTTATATGTTTCAATTCAATGGTTTCACAAGTTTTAATGTATACCTTTTCTCATTGGTACACTTAATACTTGACTGAATAACTTCTGGTGCTTGGGGTCCACAGTTGGAATTAATTTCTTGAAGGACATCATATTAGGCCTAAGTGAGGATATTGCAAATCATGTTATGAAAAATAAAACATTAGCTACACTACATGCCTCTAGGGAGTTACTGTTTAGTATATGTTGTTTGGCTCACTGAATATTATCATTATCATCGTCATCTCCTTCCAAGGATTACGTGTTGTAATCACCTGTTTGGGTCTCTATCATCCATCCATCCATCCATATATTACGAGATTTACCTGTCTTTGCAGTCGGCCGATAGTTCATTATCTTTTTTGTCATTCTGTCAACGCGATCCTTCCATTTCACTTTATTCTCTGCTCTCTTGTCATTAGATGAAAAGATTTTTAAACCTGATCTTATTGTTTCATCCCTTATTGTATCCATTTTATTACAGCCTCTTACATATCTCATGAACTTCAACCCCTCTGCTAGTATACGCGATTTTTTTTTGTTACTGTCCATGATTCGGAGCCAGATACAAGAGTAGGTACAGCCATAGTTTTACAGAATTTAATTTGTATTTCCTTTTTTGTTTTTCTTCTCAAAGTTCGTCCAGCTGTTCCGCAGATAACTTGATATTTTTTAACCTTCATCTCAGAGTCTTTGCCATAGTTAAAACATCCTAGAAACCTGTTATTTTATTTTCGATCTTACTGGATTCTTTCCTTTGAAAGCAATTATGTTTGTCTTATATGCAGATGTAGTTAATTTGTTGTATAACGCGTTTTGGCTCAACCTGTATACTACTCTTTGTAAATTAATTTCTGTTTTCTGTGTAATTACCTGGTCATCCGCATATACCAGAGAATTTACCGGAACGCTACATCCTACTGTAATTCCTAACTGTATTTCATCTGATCCCTTAATAACTAGATCGTCAATACATAAATGAAATAAAGTGGGTGATAGACTGCACCATTGTCGAACTCCTTGATTTATTAAAATCTCATCTGACATTTTAGAACTTGAACTTGTAATTATTTTTTTATTAACATATTGACTATTCATGGTAGTAATAAGGTGTTCAGGAAAACTTTTTATTTTCGTGCTCTTTGAAGACGCGGAGCGTAATGTGGCACTGTCAACAATGGCCTTTTGCGAGGCAACCTACTCCAAATGCCGATTGCATGGAGTTTTATTCACAATGTTCGCTCGGAAACTGGTTGAGATGGACCTACGTTGATATGAGGGATTCCTATCGGCTTTGAAAGAGACTGTCATTGACAAGACGTGACCCTATTCTCCGATCTCACGTTCGACAATCCGCTGTGTTACTTGTAACTTC
Organism: Schistocerca nitens; assembly: GCF_023898315.1. Taxonomy (NCBI): domain Eukaryota; kingdom Metazoa; phylum Arthropoda; class Insecta; order Orthoptera; family Acrididae; genus Schistocerca; species Schistocerca nitens. The sequence goes on along the minus strand of NC_064614.1, from coordinate 707,201,741 downwards.
AAGCAACATGTGGTCACGGGCACGATCAATCATTACAGCACTTTACTGCCTTTTTGACGCGTCCCGGCGTCGACCCATCTTACTGCGCTGATTCCGTATAACCGACTTACGTAACGGTGCAGCGTCAGAGGACCAGTCCACCCCTCCTCCCCACCCCCCTCTCGTACCTAATCAGTATAAGAAGGCAAGCGCCACGGCCACAAACCAACGCAGCTGAGCTGGCAGACAGAGCGATGCACCGCGGTGCTGCGCGCCTGCCGCAAAAACGCACGCAGCGCCGCGCTACTCGCACGCACTACGCGTGCAGCGTGGCGTGAGGCGCGAGGCGCATGCGACTGCTCTGCTGTCCCTTTTACCTCTGCTGTAGGCGCTACTGCCGTCACATACCGTTCCACACACTACCTCTCACTGACAGAGAGAGAGTGTGTGTCTTCTCACATGCCCGATACATTACGGACATCATTTGCGAAAAACGGGTGGCTTTCTGCGCTCACGTGACAAGAGCGAAATCAGCAAAGATTATTTCTATTTTTGATCTGTAAATGACAGAAGATAGGTTTACAAACTTATTACTGGGCTGCTCAAACAAACAAATTGAGCAACTTTTGATCCTCGCATAATTGCTGGTTTCAGCAATCTATATCTTCGCATTTTTTTCCACGTCACAGTCTTTAATATCTTATGGCATAATTTTCTGTGCTAAATTGTCAGTTAGAGAGAAAGTATTTATTACACAAAAGCGAGTAGTGAGATGAGTATGTTCACCCACAATGACCTTGTAGACATCAGTTTAAGGAACTTTAACCACTCCTCCATAATGTCTATATTTCTTAATGAATTTCGCCATAAGTAACCTGGACGTACGGAAATGTGTGATGTTGCGATTCTGACAATAACAGAATTCTCATTGAGAAAAAAAAAGAAACAGAAATTCATTTTCCTACAAATCTTTGCAAAGGAGTTTTAACGCCCAACTTTCAGATCCATCACAATTTGAGAATGGTGGTGATGTCCATAACTACAAGGTTGTTGTTGTTGTGGTCTTCAGTCCTGAGACTGGATTGATGCAGCTCTCCATGCTACTCTATCCTGTGCAAGCTTCTTCATCTTCCAGTACCTACTGCAGCCTACATCCTTCTGAATCTGCTTAGTGTATCCATCTCTTGGTCTTCCTCTACGATTTTTACCCTCCACGCTGCCCTCCAGTACTAAATTGGTGATTCCTTGATGCCTCAGAACATGTCCTACCAACCGATCCCTTCTTATAGTCAAGTTGTGCCACAAACTTCTCTTCTCCCCAATTCTGTTCAATACCTCATCATTAGTTATGTGATCTACCCATCTAATCTTCAGCATTCTTCTGTAGCACCACATTTCGAAAGCTTCTATTCTCTTCTTGTCTAAACTATTTATCGTCCACGTTTCACTTCCATACATGGCTACACTCCATACAAATACTTTCAGAAACGACTTCCTGACACTTAAATCAATAGTCGATGTTAACAAATTTCTCTTCTTGAGAAACGCTTTCCTTGCCATTGCCAGTCTACATTTTATATCCTCTCTACTTCGACCATCATCAGTTACTTTGCTCCCCAAATAGCAGAACTCCTTTACTACTTTAAGTGTCTCATTTCCTAATCTAATTCCCTCAGCATCGCCCGACTTCATTCGACTACATTCCATTATCCTCGTTTTGCTTTTGTTGATGTTCATCTTATACCCTCCTTTCAAGATACTGTCCATTCCGTTCAACTGTTCTTCCAAGTCCTTTGCTGTCTATGACAGAATTACAATGTCATCGGCGAACCTCAAAGCTTTTATTTCTTCTCCATGGATTTTAATACGTACTCCGAACTTCTCTTTTGCTTCCTTTACTGCTTGCTGAATATACAGATTGAATAGCATCGGGGAGAGGCTACAACCCTCTCTCACTCCCTTCCAAACCACTGCTTCCCTTTCATGTCCCTCGACTCTTATAACTGCCATCTGATTTCTGTACAAATTGTAAATAGCCTTTCGCTCCCTGTATTTTACCCCTGCCACCATCAGAATTTTAAAGAGAGTATTCCAGTCAACATTGTCAAAAGCTTGCTCTAAGTCTAAAAATGCTAGAAACGTAGGTTTGCCTTTCCTTATTCTTTCTTCTAAGATAAGTCGTAGGGTCAGTATTGCCTCACGTGTTCCAACATTTCTACGGAATCCAAACTGATCTTCCCCGAGGTCAGCTTCTACCAGTTTTTCCATTCGTCTGTAAAGAATTCGCGTTAGTATTTTGCAGCTGTGACTTATTAAACTGATAGTACGGTAATTTTCACATCTGTCAACACCTGCTTTCTTTGAGATTGGAATTATTAAATTCTTCTTGAAGTCTGAGGGAATTTCGCCTGTCTCATACATCTTGCTCACCAGATGGTAGAGTTTTGTCAGGACTGGCTCTTCCAAGGTTGTCAGTAGTTCTAATGGAATATTGTCTACTCCCGAGGCCTTGTTACGACTCAGGTCTTTCAGTGTTCTGTCAAACTCTTCACGCAGTATCATATCTCCCATTTCATCTTCATCTACATCCTCTTCCATTTCCATAATATTGTCCTCAAGAACTTCGGCCCTTTGTAGACCTACTCCTTCCATCTTTCTGCTTTCCCTTCTTATAGCTACAATAGAAGAAGAAAATATTGCCTGTGTGATAAATAAAGCTGCCAGTGGCTCAGAAAGGCAACCGCTAAAATCTTCCAGCATTGGCGATGTAACACAAAATCTTTGACAGGTAGTAAGAAAATTTTAAATCTAGCCTGAAGTCATTTCTTCTCGACAACCCTCTCTCTACTCCACGAACGGATATTTGTTAAATACTGAGAGTGCATGTAGTTAAAAAAAGCTAAATTAAAGAGTGTCACTAGTTACATGAGTAATGTTAAGGACTAATATGTTCATTCTCATTAAACTTAAGAAAGTGTGCCATTAGTGATATGTAAATGGCCAGTGTGTATCCTTACGGGTAAAGAGGATGGTTGGAAACAGTTTGAAAGGTTGTCAGGGTGTTGCACGGCAGGCTGTGCTGAGAAATATTTGTTAAGAAAAAAATTTGATACTGCGCCGTTTCCTATTTAATCAGCCTTGACATCAGCAAATCGGGTCGTTGCATGCGCAAATTCAAGCTCTTCCCTGCTCTAAAATGCGGTAATGCACAGACGTCTGTGGGTACACCAGTTAACATTTATTCAAATGCTCATTCACAGTTTAAATGTGTCTTTTTCGGAAGTGATAAATTTAAGCTAGGTGACAAAAAGCTACAGTTATTCGGTTGGAACAAACATAACGAAGAAAATTTTTCGTGACACCTTCTCTGGCAGGTTGCTTGATGTGCAGCCAACGACCTCATTGCCGAACTTTATCGCTAATTAAATGGGAAACGGCGCAACGTATCGAATTTTTTTTTCTAAACAATTATTTCTCAGCGTTACCTACCCCGAAACACCCTTAAACTTGTCAAACTGTTTCTGACGACCGTATACACACACACACACACACACACACACACACACACACACACACACTTGATATCAGAAGTATCCGGACATCTGGCTGAAAATGACTTACAGTTCGTGGCGCCCTCCATCGGTAATGTTGTACGTTGAATCAGGTGCTGGGAAGTTTCTTGGTGAATGACAGCCCATTCTTCACGGAGTGCTTCACTGAGGAGAGGTATCGATGTCTGTCGGTGAGGTCTGGCACGAAGTCGGCGTTCCAAAACTTCCCAGAGGTGTTCTATACGATTCAGGTCAGGATTCTGAGCAGGCCAGTCTATGTTATTGTCATGTAACCAATCCCCCACAGACTGTGCATTATGAACAGGTGCTCGATCATGTTGAAAGATGCAATCACCATCCCCGAATAGCTCTTCAACAGTGGGAAGAAAGAAGGTGCTTAAAACATCAGTGTAGACCTGTACTGTGATAGTTCCATCCAAAAACAACAAGGGATGCAAGCCACCTCCATGAAAAACTCTACCACACCATAACACCACCTCCTCCGAATTTTACTGTTGGCACTACACATGCTGGCGGATGACGTTCACCGGGCATTCGTTTACGTTCCTTACACAAAGCGAGGCACCGTTTTGTATTTACAGGCGTGATGTATGGCTTATGAGCAGCCCCACGACCATGAAATATAATTTTTCTCACCTCCCGCCTAACTGATAAAGTTTGGAATTCCTGTGTGATGGTCTGGATAAATGTCTGCCTATTACACATTACGACCCTCTACAACTGTCGGCGGTCTCTGTCAGTCAACAGACGAGGTCGGCCTGTACGCTTTTGTGCTGTACGTGCCCCTTTACGTTTCCACTTCACTATCACATCGGAAACAGTGGACCTAGGGATGTTTAGGAGTGTGGAAATCTCGCTTACAGACGTATGACACAAGTGACACCCAGTCACCTGACCACGTTCGAAGTCTGTGAGTTGCGCGGAGCGCCCCATTCTGCTCTCTCACGATGTCTAATGAATACTGAGGTCGTTGTTATGGAGTACCTGGCAGTAGTTGGCTGCAAAATGCACGTAATCGGAAAACGTATGTTTTTGGGAGTGTCGGGATACTTTTGATCACGTAGTATGAATGTTTTTGGGAGTGTCCGGAAACTTTTGATCACGTAGTATATGGGTGTGTGTGTGTGTGTGTGTGTGTGTTGTATGTAAACTGTATCTTCACTTGCAAAAATAGATCAATTTATTTACGGACCACCCAGCTTAAAAGGGAGTCTCTAAAGAAGGAACTTGATATTCAACAAGTTTCCAGCCAAAGAACAGCAGAAAGTGTCATGTGAAACAGGAACTCATTTAGTGTTTATGAACTTCGTCGATGATTTTATGATCTTTTTGGCAACAGACAAGTAGTTTTCAGCTCCCTTGAAAGAACTCCAGCAACTTTCAGACAAACATGCCCTCTAAATATCGTACATAAAAATGCAATACATGTATCACAACAACATTCGACCATCTGCGTCTCATACCTAAATTAGGAAAGACTACTTAAATTGAAATACTCCGCAAAATTGAACTAAGCTTCACAATTAAACAGAGAAGATAATAAAGAAGAAACTTCCAAACAGGAAAATCTTATTGAGCCTCCCTCCATACGTACGACCAAAAAAAAAAGGCTGATGTGCAAAACTAAGACACTACGATACTGTAATTAATCCTAAACTATTCTCTGCGTCGTAAACCTTCCCTATTGATGAGAGATCGTCAATTATAAGTATGGGAGAGCAAGAGATGAGTGAAACTATTTGAAATTACATAATAAGAACGAACAATTGAGTAACCAAAGAATTCTCTACCTTTTCCTGTCAGTGAAAGCCGAGAGCAAACCGAAAGACACCTTCAGGAATTAGATATCGCTGTGTCATCATTTATGAACAAAGCCAAGCTTCATACTTATCTACGAAGCCAGGACAACGTACATAGAAGGAACTTTAGAAAAATGTTGTAAGGAGAAAATAGGAAATGCATGTGCTAGTAAAATTCGTTCACGCTTCTCAGATACCCATAACGATGTAAACAAGCAAACAAACAAACAAATGAAAAGTACCATTATTTTCTAGGGGAGTGGTTTTTTGCGCTGAAAGTATGAGTGGTGTTGTCCGGTTATCACATGATTGTTGCCCTGTGTGTGAAAAGCGCATTATTTTATTGTATCCACAATGATGACATGTTGGTAAATGCTATTAGTGTTCATGAGAGCATTAATATTTCTTTGTTGTGTGTACCGAACAAGCAGCGTGCATTTTGTGTTTTCGGTTTCATGTGATGTATGGTAGCGAAAGTCACGAAACATTTATGCTGTCCGCCAAACAGCACAGAATGATGTAAAAATAAATACTCCGAAACAATTATTATACGTAGATATTGATTCATAAGATTAGCCTGGTCTAGATTACAAATATACTTTCGTGTTGCTAACCTAGAAGCTAGAGAGGTAGAGGTGGTTCAATTTTAGTAGCAGATTACGAAGGTTCTTTCTTGTGACTAATCAATTGTTATCGAACTGTGCTGCGGCTGTACGATTTGAGACTTCGTGGAAACCATAAGTTCTGATCTTCAAGACAGCTAAATATTCCTAAGGCGCTAAATGAACGTGACACTTAAAAACACTTCGGCATTCCAATAATTTTCTTTTTACGAATAGCTGAAGCTGTTTAGCACTGAAACGAAATCGTTAATATTCTGTTACAATCCTACGCATCCACACCACTCTAGACTTTATATTTACTCTACGAATCTTATACACCGATTTGTACGTGTCGCGTTATTGCGGACCGTTTTCGTTCACTTTCATTTATGCTTTGCAAACAAAGCATGTATTACACCATATACACTCCTGGAAATTGAAATACGAACACCGTGAATTCATTGTTCCAGGAAGGGGAAACTTTATTGACACATTCCTGGGGTCAGATACATCACATGATCACACTGACAGAACCACAGGCACATAGACACAGGCAACAGACCATGCACAATGTCGGCACTAGTACAATGTATATCCACCTTTCGCAGCAATGCAGGCTGCTATTCTCCCATGGAGACGATCGTAGAGATGCTGGATGTAGTCCTGTGGAACGGCTTGCCATGCCATTTCCACCTGGCGCCTCAGTTGGACCAGCGTTCGTGCTGGACGTGCAGACCGCGTGAGACGACGCTTCATCCAGTCCCAAACATGCTCAATGGGGGACAGATCCGGAGATATCGCTGGCCAGGGTAGTTGACTTACACCTTCTAGAGCACGTTGGGTGGCACGGGATACATGCGGACGTGCATTGTCCTGTTGGAACAGCAAGTTCCCTTGCCGGTCTAGGAATTGTAGAACGATGGGTTCGATGACGGTTTGGATGTACCGTGCACTATTCAGTGTCCCCTCTACGATCACCAGTGGTGTACGGCCAGTGTAGGAGATCGCTCCCCACACCATGATGCCGGGTGTTGGCCCTGTGTGCCTCGGTCGTATGCAGTCCTGATTGTGGCGCTCACCTGCACGGCGCCAAACACGCATACGACCATCATTGGCACCAAGGCAGAAGCGACTCTCATCGCTGAAGACGACACGTCTCCATTCGTCCCTCCATTCACGCCTGTCGCGACACCACTGGAGGCGGGCTGCACGATGTTGGGGCGTGAGCGGAAGACGGCCTAACAGTGTGCGGGACCGTAGCCCAGCTTCATGGAGACGGTTGCGAATGGTCCTCGCCGATACCCCAGGAGCAACAGTGTCCCTAATTTGCTGGGAAGTGGCGGTGCGGTCCCCTACGGCACTGCGTAGGATCCTACGGTCTTGGCGTGCATCCGTGCGTCGCTGCGGTCCGGTCCCAGGTCGACGGGCACGTGCACCTTCCGCCGACCACTGGCGAAAACATCGATGTACTGTGGAGACCTCACGCCCCACGTGTTGAGCAATTCGGCGGTACGTCCACCCGGCCTCCCGCATGCCCACTATACGCCCTCGCTCAAAGTCCGTCAACTGCACATACGGTTCACGTCCACGCTGTCGCGGCATGCTACCAGTGTTAAAGACTGCGATGGAGCTCCGTATGCCACGGCAAACTGGCTGACACTGACGGCGGCGGTGCACAAATGCTGCGCAGCTAGCGCCATTCGACGGCCAACACCGCGGTTCCTGGTGTGTCCGCTGTGCCGTGCGTGTGATCATTGCTTGTACAGCCCTCTCGCAGTGTCCTGAGCAAGTATGGTGGGTCTGACACACCGGTGTCAATGTGTTCTTTTTTCCATTTCCAGGAGTGTATTAAGGTTATTTCGTGTTCCATTCGCAGGAGGAGTCTGGGATAAGTTACTGGTTGTTCGTCTGTCAGCGATCTGTCATTAATCACTATTAATAGCCACTATCTACGGGAGCAGCATGTAGGATGCAGAAAACATTCCCCGACGATGTATTGCCGAAATCTGGCTCTTGGTGGCTTCAAAGTACGTTTTCGTAAAGTGTCGAATGCCTTTTATTCAGAAGTGTACTTACTATGAGTTGAGATATTTCATTAGTTCTTTTACACTGCTTCTCGAGACAAAGAAATAGGTGTAAGGTCTTTTTTCATATATACGCTCTGCTAAACATGGTTATCCAACCTTATACAAAAGAGATGTGAATCCCACATCATTACACATATCCCTTTACAGCTGTACAACCGTTTTGTAAGCAGTCTCTTTCCTAGGCAACCCCAGTTCTCCATTATCCTTCCAGCCATCTGTTTTATGTAAAGCCGAATGTATGTACTTCTACTGTTGTTCCATTTCACACACAAATGAAATTCCTGGGAGTAGCCCTAGGCTTTTGTATGATACGACAGAGTTCAGTTCTGTGTTTTAAATGGTGAAGACAGCAACCCTTAACTTTTTTGCATAATTAAGATGGTGCTTAATGTCGCTCTTAACCTGACCCCATTACTTCAAGGGTTTTCCATTAGGTGGCCACAGGTTGTATGTCTTTCGAGCTGTGACTACATGCGGAAAAACATGGAAATCGTCGGAACAAGTGGATAGTAACAGTAAGTACTGTTATATTTATCCAAAAAGGGAACGTAAACTCTTTAAAATATATTGTTAATATAAGTGAAAATAATACTTCCTATGTATTTTATCCATAATGGATGCAGTTGAACTCCGTGACTGTTCCTTTATAGGATGCAGAATAATAATCACTACTAGTCACAATAGCTGATTTTATATTATACATGACCAGTTTAGGACTGATGTCCATCTTCATGCATGTCCTAAGGGACGTTGAATCGCTCCTTTTAACAACACAGGCTCTGCTATATTATATTCACCCGCCGATACCAAGCAGCGACTTTCAATTAAAGTGTCCTCCCCTGTACGGGAATTACACTACTGGCCATTAAAATTGCTACACCAAGAAGAAATGCAGATGGAAGGATATTCATTGGACAAATATATTATACTAAAACTGACATGTGATTACATTTACACGCAATTTGGGTGCATAGATCCTGAGAAATCAGTACCCAGAACAACCACCTCTGGCCGTAATAACGGCCTTGATACGCCTTGGCATTGAGTCAAACAGAGCTTGGATGGCGTGTACAGATACAGCTGCCCATGCAGCTTCAACACGATACCACAGTTCATCAAGAGTAGTGACTGTCGTATTGTGACGAGCCAGTTGCTCGGCCACGATTGACCAGACGTTTTGAATTGGTGAGAGATCTGGAGAATGTGCTGACCAGGACAGCAGTCGAACATTTTCTGTATCCAGAAAGGCCCGTACATGATCTGCAACATGCGGTCGTACATTATCCTGCTGAAATGTAGGGTTTTCCAAGGGATCTAATGAAGGGTAGAGCCACGGGTCGTAACACATCTGAAGTGTAACGTCCACTGTTCAAAGTGCCGTCAATGCGAACAAGAGGTGACCGAGACGTGTAACCAATGGCACCCCATACCATCACGCCGGCTGATCCGCCAGTATGGCAATGACGAATACACGCTCCCAATGTGCGTTCACCGCGATGTCGCCAAACACGGATGCGACCATAATGATGTTGTAAACAAAACCTGGATTCATCCGAAAAAATGACGTTTTGCCATTCGTGCACCCAGGTTCGTCGTTGAGTACACCATCGCAGGCGCTCCTTTTTGTGATGCAGCGTCAAGGGTAACCGCAGCCATGGTCTCCGAGCTGCTGCAAACGTCGTCGAACTGTTCGTGCAGATGGTTGTTGTCTCGCAAACGTCCCCATCTGTTGACTCAGGGATCGAGACGTGGCTGCACGATCCGTTACAGCCATGCGGATAAGATGCCTGTCATCTCGACTGCTGGTGAAAAGAGGCCGTTGGGATCCAGCACGGCTTTCCGTATTACCCTCTGAACCCACCGATTCCATATTCTGCTAACAGTCAATGGATCTCGACCAACGCGAGCAGCAGTGTCGCGACACGATAAACCGCAATCGCGATAGGCTACAAAAATGGTTCAAATGGCTCTGAGCACTATGGACTTAACATCTCAGGTCATCAGTCCCCTAGAACTTAGAACTAGTTAAACATAACTAACCTAACGATATCACACACATCCATGCCCGAGGCAGGATTCGAACCTGCGACCGTAGCGGTCGCGCGGTTCCAGACTGAAGCGCCTAGAACCGCTCGGCCACCAACGGCCGGCTGATAGGCTACAATCCGACGTTTATGAAAGCTGGAAACGTGATGGTACGCATTTCTCCTCCTTACACGAGGCATCACAACAACGTTTTATAACACTGCAGCAGCATATTTACGTAGCTTATTCAATCAAATACCAAGTTTGGCTTAGCACGTACGATGTCCCAACAGAACAAATCAGTCCTGTCACGGAAAAGCCACGTATAACACTACCGTCTGCTACTGCTGTACCATAACCTTAAAGCTGGAAACAGGTTGTGAAATAAAACTATTTTGTTGAAGCAATTATGGTATAAAGCAACAGAGCAGTGTTACCCTCTGAGAGGAATTTTGTTATGTTGACCGTGTTGTACCTAATGGAGGTGGCTTATCGGAAAATGAAAGTCAGAATTACGTAAATATTCCAAGAGTAACAAACAAGATTTTTGCCTATCTGCACTGTTTAAAGAAAAAGGAAAACGGTCGCCAGCCTAATTAGGCAAGACTTAGATTAACGTTCTCGTTTAAGAAAGTAGGTATGTGTAACTTTAACGGACAAACACAACCTAGACTTGGCCACACGCGAGTGCAATGAACTCTGACACCTGCATATGTCAACGTTAAGGTTGGAACAAACAGCTAGAGCAGCACAAACTATTTGTAAAATAATAATAGATGACGAAACACACTATTACTTTCAGGGCTTATTCAAACTGTATGTTCTTTATAACGTTACTATTTATATTCACCGCAGAATCATTAATTGGATATAGGTTAAGTCTCTCTCAGTTAAATACTTTACTATTTAAAACGAAAGTTAATTGGAATCCACTGAAAGGTTGCTTCTCACTATCATTTGAAGAAAGAAATTATGATTTTCATAATTAATGTTCCTTCCGTTACTTGTTACTGAGCATTAACACAATAGACAAACTGTGGATCCAGTTATACTACTAATATGCACTTCCAATACACAAAAGATACAAACACTTAGCAATCATGAACATATAATTTCCTACAATGTTGACAAAATTGCAAGAAACTGACTCACCTTTTAGAATTTACTACAGATATCAAGGTGATCATTTGCTAAGCAAAACTTTATAAGCCTCAGTCTTAAGAACTTTTAATTTTGCAGTTGGCAACAGCACTTTAATAAGCAGTTTTAACAGGAAAATTATTTTCAGCAAACAACATTTACTTTAACTCACTCTCTTGCCACATTAACTTTCTTTTTACTAAGTTCAAGTGGCATTAATTAGCAAAACACTGGTCTTTAATGTTCTTTCAGTAGGGACACTCGGTAATCACTTTAGTTCAAATGGAGAGGAACCTGAGAGGTGTTATGATAAGGAAATAAGGAAGGTAGGTACATAAATTCAGTTATAAGTTACCTTATATTTGTGCACACTAAAACATCCAGTAAGCTGATCCTTCACTGTACATCATTATAGTATTACGTTACAGTGATTGCGCAACGTTGTGGCAACTGCATGTTGGTAGGTGGATTCGCAGGCAGAATTGCTGGACTCTGGCCCTTCTTGGTGGCGATGATGAATACCAAATCCAGAATCGTTCCAGCTATTTATCCATCCATCCGAGGCATTGGAAAGTAGCAGAAAAGCCTCTCTCAGAACCAGCACAATATGCAGTTTTTACATGGCAGTGCACAGTTTGGTAGCGCGTCCCCGACTGACTCTTGTTCCACCTTTTCTACCTAGGCCAACCACAATTTGCGTGCGCTACACAGTTCCGTTCCCGAGGGGAACCACTGCACCTTTTACATACAAACTAACTAAGGCCGGTATTATACTATCAAATTTCTTTGTCAAAGATTTTATCAAAGATGTGATCAAGTATTCCGTCAAATATATTTGACAAAGATCTTTGACGTAGTGCTAGAAGGGGTATTACACTGTCATCAAATTTTTCGTCAAAGTTCAAGATGGCTGACAACAACTTGTTATTAACCGCAGCAGTTGCACGTACCGCAATTGCATTGTGTGCACATGCGGAAAAGAAGTGGAGGGGGGGGGGGGGGGGGAAGGAACCATACATACGAGGCTGACAGTCTTAAATTCCTGGCATTACAACTTGATAATAAATTCAGTTGGGAGGAGCACACCACAGAACTGCAGAAACGCCTTAACAAATCTGTATTTGCAATTCGAGTGTTAGCAGACATAGGGAACATAAAAATGAAAAAGCTTGCATACTTTGCCTACTTTCATTCCATAATGTCATATGGTATAATATTTTGGGGTAAATCTTCAAGTCAAACAAAAATTTTCAGAGTCCAAAAGCGTGTAATACGTATTATTTGTGGAGTAAATTCACGGACGTCCTGCAGAAACCTCTTCAAAGAACTGGGTATACTAACTACTGCCTCTCAGTATATTTACTAATTAATGAAATTTGTCCTAAATGATATATCTCTTTTTCCAACAAACAACTCAGTTCATACATACAATACCAGGAACAAAAATGATCTGCACAAGGACTTAAAAGCACTTACTTTAGTTCAAAAAGGGGTCCACTACTCAGGAACTCTCATCTTCAATAATTTGCCAGCAAACATAAAAAATTTACATACAAATAAAGATCAGTTTAAAAGGAGCCTGAAAGACTTACTAGTGGCCAACTCCTTCTACTCCAATGACGAAATTTTTAATAGAAACAAATGATGTATTTATTCATACTATTAGTATTGCTATGTCAGCTTTAAAAAAAATTGACATGTTCCACATCCACGAGCATCTATGGAACGAAAAACTAATCTAATCTGGGTGAAGCCGTGGGTTTTACGACGACAAGATAAAAGCATTCAACAATACTTGTTACGTGAGCTTACAGTGGAAGTCGTCAAGTCGTACATCAATTACTTAAGAATGGATGAGCATACATTTCTGTATGTGCCCAATGATGTGTATCCTCATATCACAAAGCACAATATTCACTTAAGAACTGCTACATCTTCAGAAGACAGGCTCACTGTAACACTCCGATTCCTTGCTACAGGAGAGGGTTATGTTATGTTATGTTAGGTTAGGTTAGGTTAGGTCAGGTCAGGTCTCCAATCATCTTAATCTATTTTTGTATTCAGGGTGCCTCACGTTGTAAAGCGCCTCATCAGCTTCATACATCTCTATTAATTTTGTAGTTGTCGGCACACGCAAACTGTATTTACCGGCAATGTTCATAAAAACACTACAGACGACAGAACGCTGCAGCGATGCTAGCGCTCCATGTGGTAACATGTCACATTGCAGTGAACAGAAGACAAGCGATTTCTTTGATCAAATCTACAGCGAGGCCCTAGATTTGATCAAATATTGGATGACATTTGACAAAGTTCCTATTACACCATCAAATATCTTTGACAAAGATTTTTGACAAAGATATTTGACAAAGAAATTTGATAGTGTAATACCGGCCTAAGAACCCTAAGTGAGGATCATATTGACATTTCTACAAAAAAAATTATTCATTCAAAAATTACAATTATATGTAGTAGGTTTTGTTCTCTCCAAATGGGACAAAGAATTTAAATGACAGATACACTACATTGCATAGAATCAAATCAAGACATCAAAGTTTTTACAAAGAAAGGAGTATACAGTTCTGTGTTATCGATTCAATCAAACACATTTACAGAAGCTCAACGAAGTAACATTAAATAAACAAAAGCAAAATAAATCAATAGAGTACTAGAGTTATAGTGTTACAGTTTCACCAGGCAAACGCCGGTCAACTGCTGTTTGTGTATGAGAAATAGGTTGGAAACTTTCCTCATGTCAGCACGTTGTAGGTGTCGCCACCGGCGCCAACCTTATGTAAATGCTCTGAAAAGCTAATCATTTGCATATCACAGCATCTTCTTCCTCTCGGTTAAATGTCGCGTCTGTAGTACAACTTCGTGGTGTAGCAATTTTAATGGCCAGCAGTGTACATAATGAGTGTACGAGTACAGGTTGTGACGCAAGAACGACAACAGATGGAAGTTTGGGTCTACCCGTGAGTCGTGCACGGATAGCCAAAGCTCGCGTAAAGCGGGAAATACGGGTTCGAGTCCCGGTTCAGCACAAATTTTTCATACTCTTCATTCCCTTACACAGCTGACACTTGTCCACATTCGCAACCGCGCATACATTTTATGTATTTCATAATCGCTGTAGTCACCGCAGCGCATGCTGGTGTGAAGGAAGATTGCATCGCACTTCTGAACAACACATGCACTGCAAAACCGTACACTAACAGTACAATGTCTTCAGCTAATCGAAGATGGTTCCGATGTATTTCATTATGGCTTCCTAGTTTGCCTTCTTAAGCACCTGAGAACATTCTCGAGGACTGCTGAAAATACTAACTGAAATTCACGTTATTCTGAGAAAGAACGACCTAATGTAATGACTCAATAAGCATGGTACGTACTGAAGTTAGTTCTTGTGATCAATGGTGCTGAGACTGTACGCGTCAGGGCGTTAGTAGTTCTCAGATAATGCTCTACAATGTACCACGCAATGCGGGAAATGGCAGCGAGTCAATGAATGGACAGGCTGGACATTAAGTCAGGGAACAAGTGTGGGAGCCCCAGACAGCTACTCACTGCTCCCTCGGTGAGTCACGCGCTCCCGCTTGCCATTGTTCAGGCCTGCAACTGCCTTATGGCTAGCCACAATTAATTTGCAGTTACTGCACTTTGAAGGCCTTTCATCCTTCACGCATACCTCACGATAGCGTCCGCGCAGCTGACGCGGACATACAGTGATATTTCTCATGTCTTACAGTAGTACACTAGCCGCTGAGTTTTGTTTGCGTGACCATTTGACTGACACGTTAGGAGTACTAGCATGATTCGTTCTTCTTCTTCTTCTATGGCACTAGCACTCCCTAATGCCTCAGCTTCACGTGTGAGTAAGATAGGAGAGATACTCAACACTCAGAGGATAATCAGCTCCATGTTCTTAACAAGACGAAACGCACAAATGATTGGGATACCGCAAGGTAGTATTATAGCTCCGATCTTCCTTTTTGTGTGTGTTTTTTTTAATTTGTTTTTTGAGTCATCATCAGTCTTCTGAATGGTTTCATGCGACCCATCACAAATTCCTTTCCTGGGCAACCTTTTCATCTCAGAGTAGCACTTGCAACCTACATCCTCAATTATTTGATAGATATATTCCAAGCTCTGTCTTCCTCTACTGTTTTTATCCTTTACAGCGCCCTCTAGTAGCATGGAAGTTATTCCCTGATACCTTGAAAGTTGTCAGCCTCTCTCTTCTTCTTGTCAGTGTTTTCGATAAATTCCTTTCCTCGCACATTCTGCGGAGATCTTCTGCATCCCTTACCTTATCAGATCACCTAATTTTCAAATTTTCTGCAGCACCATATCTCAAATGCTTTGATTCTCTTCCGGTTTTTCGACCGCCCCTATCTCACTACCATGCAGTTTTGTGCTCAAAGCGTACATTTTCTAAAATTTCTTTCTCAAATTAAGACCTAGGTTTGATATTATGACACTTCTTTTCGGGCAGGAATGCCCTATCTTTTGCCAGTGCAAGCCTGCTCTTAATGTTCAGGTTTGTTTCCATTAGGAACAGCGTGCTTCACGACCGTGTTAATGCGATTCAAGATAGGAGGAAAAGCAGCATCATTTGTAAATTTTTAATCTGTTTACTGCATATTGCAACGGATTAAACATTTACGACAGCTGCAGACCTTTCTCTTATCTTACTTTTTACGTTCTCTTTGCTTTGTCCATCTTGGGTTATTTTGCTACCTGCTTCTTGATCATCAGTTCTAATGATAAGTTTCTCGCTGTTCTCGTTTTTGTTACGTCACATTACTTTCGTCTTCCTTCGATTTACTGTCAATCCATATTCTCTACTCATTGACTGTTCATTCTGTTCAAGACATTCTATTATTCTTCTTCACTTTCACAGAGGATAGCAATGCTATATGCGAATATTATAATTGGTATTCTCTCACTTTGGATTTTAATCCCACCTTCGAACCGTTCTTGTATTTCCGTCATTACTTTTCGATGTATAGACTGAACAGCAGGGCGGAAGACCATATCCTCGTCTTGCACCCTTTTTAATCCGACAACTTCGTTGTTGGTTTTCCACCCCTATTGGTCCCTCTTTGTACTTACACATGTTTGTATATTACCTCTCTTTCCCTTTTTTTCTCAGTATTTCGAACATCCAGCACCGTTCACTGTCGAACCTTTCTCCCAGGTCGACAAATCCTTTGGACGTGCCTCGATTTTTCTTCAGTCTTGCTTCCATTAACAAGCACAACGTGAGAACTGCCTCTCCGGTGCCTTTATCTTTCCTGAAGCCAATTTGATCGTCATGTAACAAATGTGTACTATGTGTATTAATGGTCTAGCAGATGACGTCGGCAGCTTCAGGACGCTGTTCGCAGACGATGCTGTTGTAGGTAGGGATATTGCTACGCCAGAAGGCTGTAGCGAAATAGAATGAGACAATTGATGACGGTAGAGCGAAATACAATAAGAAGATTGATGACTCTGCAGCGATTGGCAGTTGGCCCTGAACGTAGACGTAGCGTGTTGCACACACACTAACTGATCAAAACTGTTCTGACATCCGTGTGTAACGCGAAATTGGTCACTAGATGTCTTGAGAGACGGACCCAACAATATAAAAGGAGTCAGGGTATGTGGTTCTGTCACTAACAATAGTCAGTAACAGCAGTTAGGAGACCTCAGTGACTTCGACCGCGGACTTATCATTGGATGTCTCCTGAGTAACAAATACAGGAGGGACATTTCAATCCTTTTAAAGCTGCACATGTCGACTGTTCGTGGTGCGGTTTTCAAGTATAAACACGAAGGAACAGCCAAAGCTAAACCGTGACCAGGCTGACCTCATCACTGATGGTTAGGGGCCGGCGAGCACTGCGGAGAGTGATTGTAAAAAATCACACGAAATCAGCGGCAGAAGTCAGTCCTGATTTACAAAGTGCTACCAGCATTCCACCAAAGAAAGTGACTGTCTAGTAATTAAAATGACTGGGGTTCAATGGTCGAGCTGATCCACGAACGCCAAACATTTCTGCAGTCATTTCCAAGCGACCCTTTGATTGGTCCAAAGAGAAAGCCAGTGGACGCGATTTTTAGCCATGAACTGCGCAATATCGTGCGGTAATCCGATGGAAGGCTTTTATTTTGGCGATTGGCTACACAACCTTACATGTAATTATGTGTAGTGCCAACATTGAAGAACAGGGGCGGTGCTGTTACAGTATGGAGATGATTTAGTTTTTGCCTTAAAGAAAACGTTAAATGCAGATGGACTTAAACATATTTTACAGCGTTCTGCACCGTTTATAGTAAAGAAACAGTTTGGAGGTAATATAGTATCAACATAACAGTAGTGGGCTGGTGGGGCTCCTACCAGAATTTTGATATCAAATTGATATGGCCGGACTGTGGGGTACAACCAGAAGTCTGACGTCCCCTGCAGCCATAGCTACCGGTCCATCAGATCGTCAATGCTCGTACCTCCCCAGCCCCTGCTGTCATGCTCGATATATGACGACGGGTCATCGCTTTAGGGGGAGGAATGTTACGATGTTAAGTCAATGCCGGAACGCCAGTCGTGAATGACAGACAAAAGAAGGCTGTGAGAAGAGGTCAGCCAATCGCACACTGACCGACCTCCCTCAAAGGACGACAATGCGACAGCAGCAGCCCCTAGGTGAAGACGATGTAAGTGCTGTGCCCAACTGGTGGCAGCCCACTTCGATAGCAGCTTGAACATTAGCCACTTCATTAGCCGACACATCGTAGCTTCTTCCTTAGCAATCTCTACAGAGCCGACTTAGAGATCAGCAGTCAGTGCATTTCGGTTGACAGACTTTTTTTAGTAGCGGTCGTTAGGACCAGAAGTGTTATTTGTGTTTTTCTGTTCCGAAGAAGACTGATTATTTTGTATGTCGCCCTTTGCTTGCGACACATCTGTGTAATTGCACTTGTGGATGATATGTATAAAGGGTTACAAGAATTCTCAGATCAAAGTTAAGTATTTGTACTTGTTTTGATGTAATAAAACTCATTAATATGAGTTGTTTGATTGTTTGTCTAGCGAACCAAGTATGCATAATTCCTCGACACAACAAGGTTCTATTACAAGGCTTGCTCTCACAATTTGTTTTTACATTTCATAAACGCCAGCTCGAAACACCATTGCACTGGTAAAACAGGAGGTGCCGTAGAGTACAAAGCAACAATGTCCTCTTGAATTATAGCTTGTTGTTTTCGAATGTAAAACGACTGGTTTTTTCTAACATGTAAGCAGATAAAGTGAAGGACTGTATTCTGTAGTGTTATTTCACGTGTCTGAATGTCAATTTATTTACAGACACTGACTTGAACGTCAGGGATGCTCTCAAACCATGTATTTCAGAGTTTAAATTCTCGCTTTTTCTTTACTCCGATTAGAGTTTCAAAATAATGAGGGCATTTTGCAGTGATTTGTATTTTTCGCAGCAAAATAGTGGAAGTTTTCTTTTTATTTTACGCAGGGTGGACAGGTATAGGAGCTGTGAGATAAGTTAATACGTATGTCAGATGTATCGCTGTATAGCTTTCATCTCTGCGGTTTGGTTATCTGTAATCGGCGACAATGCTGTTTTTTTTTTCACTTCGTTTGTTGTCACAAAATAATGGAAAGCGGGAAGAGAATGTGAATTGTATCCTGAAGTCAAACGTAAGAGAATGACTGTATAAATGCCAATCTGTACTGATAATTCACTCATCTGAAAAGAATATAATGCTCTCGTGTATGACAATTTATTATTTGAGTGCTCTCAAAGTATACACATTTTGCTTAATACACTAAAAGAAAAAGGACTTCGCCTATTTTCTTGGAAACAAGACCGTTTTTTTTATTTTGGTCGTGATTGTGTTTTTTTAGTAGATGCTTGCTTATATATGAGGTGTGTTGATGTTAAATACATCTGTTAGAATGAAGTGTTTTCTCTCTCTAAACGGGAGCTCTTGTGGGAATGGGTTGCTGGCGTCACAGCTGCACTTTTAGACAAACAACACACGGTCGGCATACCTGTCATTTATCTCACTTTGTTCTGAGGCTAACCAGTGCCACGTCATGTTGGTATGTCGGCATTGACAGCGCTGATCGCTACGGCCGGTCATACCCAACTGCCTATTTCCCTAGCAGCGGGCCTTTCTGGAGAGTTCTCCAGAATTTCGTCGTTGTTCCATTCAGGATCCAGTCTTTCCATGAAATACATTTTACGGTGTGTAGGAAGCGTCCATCTGTGACTGATTTCTGCAAGACCGGAGACAGTATATCACTGTCACCAGATGGATCTCTTTGTGGCAAGATCAGGCCTGCATCACTACCTACACTGAGAAGAGGGAGGGATGAGCGTTGGTAAGGGGGAGGTAAGACTGGCTCTAAGTTGGTTAATTCGTGACAGCAGATCGAGGAGGACACATGTGCAATGTGCAACTGCCGTCCCTCTCTCCTTGTGCAATCTTTTAGGATAGGTTCTTGCGGTAGTAGTGCTTTTATGACGATTTTTCCCAGTCCCCAGTACATGTGTTGCATTACGAACCCTTGTTTATGAGTGCTGGTATTTTTCACGATAATTTCGAGCATTTGCCATCAGTTTCGGTAGCATGTTTCGGCGATCCTGAATTTCGAGCACCTGGGCTGCAGAGTGATTGTCGAGCAGTTCAACAGTAAGCGTCTGTGGTGAATTCCGACGTCAAACTCTATGCTCACAGTAATACACTTATTACACTCCTCTCTATGTAACACCAACATGTCGACAGCTGAAGATTTTTCCCAACAAAAATAGCATAGCACCTTCCAATTCAGCCTTTATCCCGCCAAGTTGTAGGTGATGGGATCATCATGTGTAGAGCTTGAATGCGTCTGCCACTAGGTTCGAGTGATAATGTGAAATTTTTCCCAGTAGGATAACACTAGTTGTATGACTCAGTCAATTTTTGAGCTGTATCGCGATTTCAGGCGCTCCTTGTGTAGCACTATGCATGTTGTTGTTGTGATATTCAGTTCAGAGACCCTATCCCGTACAAGGTTCTTCTTTTCGATGTACCTACTGCAACCTACATCCTTCTGAATCTGCTTAGTGTATTCGTCCCTTGGTCTCCCTCAACGATTTTTACCCTCCACACTGCCCTCCAATACTAAATTGGTGATCCCTTCATGCCTCAAAATGCGTCCTACCAACCGATCTCTTCTAGTCAAGTTGTGCCACAGATTCCTCTTCTCCCCAGTTCCATTCTGTACCTCCTATGATCTACCCATCTAATTTTGAGCATTCTTCTGTAGCACCACATTTCAAAAGCTTCTATTCTCTTCTTGTCTATACTATTTATCATCCATGTTTCACTTCCATACATGGATACACTCCATACAAATATCTTCAGAAAAGACTTCCTGACACTTAAATCTGTACTCGATGTTAACAAATTTCTGTTCTTCAGAAACGCATACCTTGCCATTGTCGGTCTACATTTTATATCCTCTCTACTTCGACCATCATCAGTTATTTTGCTCCCCAAATAACAAAACTCATCTACTACTTAAAGTGTCTCATTTCCTAATCTAATTCCCTCAGCATCACCTGATTTAATTCGACTACATTCCGTTATCCTCGTTTTGCTTTTGTTGATGTTCATCTTATATCCTCCTTTCAAGACACTGTCCAATCCTCTCAACTGCTCTTCCAGGCCCTTTACTGTCTTTGACAGAATTACAATGTCATCGGCAAACCTCAAAGTTTTAATTTCTTAATTCCTACCCCAAATGTTCCTTTTCTTTCCTTTACTGCTTGCTCAATAAACAGATTGACTAACATTGGGGATAGGCTCATTCCCTTTCCAAACATTGCTTCTCTTTCATGCCCCTCGACTCTTATAACTGCCGTCTGGTTTCTGTACAAATTGTAAATAGCTTTCGTTCCCTGTATTCGACCCCTGCCACCTTCAGCCTGCTGCTATGCATAAAGATGTTTAATTAGCATCGAGTCTTATGATTAATTACGTAATTAAGATGGCTCTTTGCTTCAGTTTCCCACACGAATAAAAACAGTACACTAACGTAACTTTCCTTTCCTGCATCTCGACAGTTTCCCTGTGTGGAGGGGTGCACTTTGGCCTTCCATCAAGAAGGACTGGGGTTCGAGACCCGGAAAGAGCACCGCCATTTTGAATTTACCACTAGTTCCCGGGGGGGGGGGGGGTGAGATATCATCACAGCTTTGCGACAAAGAAATTTCCGCCATTTTTGAAATTCCACCATTTATTGAATTTCGTGCCAAAATTTGAAATTCTTGCCAAAATTCTAAATTCCCGTCAATAGGCTGGGTGTGGGACGGGGAGGGGTGGGAAGGGGGAGGGTTCAGGGATCGACAAACCGTCCGTGGAAAAACCATGACGTCATCCAGGATTGTGGGGTTTGAGGGGTAATTAATTGTTCAATTTCATTAATTTGCATATTACTTTGATATCAATTTGCATATCAAAACTTGAGTAAGTGGTCCATCATTCCACTATTCATGATAACCTGTGAGGCAAATGTTTGTGGTGAGTAACGTACCTGAAAAGTTCTGGCGTACGCAAAATCCCAACCTGAACACAGTGCAGCACCTTTGGGATGAGTTAGAACACCGACTTTGCTGCGGGCCCCAGCTTCCAACGTCACTACGTTCTCAGATTCCTGCTCTGGAGGAAAACCTGCCAGTCATTCCTCCACAGGCATCCGGACACGTCGTTGAAAGTGTACCCAATAGAATTCAGACCATATAAAGGGGAAGGGTGCCCGGATACTTTTGATCATGCAGTTAGGCGAAGAGATCCATCACCCATGCTGTTGACGATAAGCCACTGGAAACAGAAACAACCATAATAACTTAGGTTGAACCGTCCGCAGCGACAAGAAGTGGAATGACCATATAAGACTATATGCAGAGAAAACATGACAGCTTGAGATTCCGTGCAAGGATATTAAGTCAACATAATTCATTCACAAAATAAGTGGCTCACATAACATTTTTGTACCGATTATTCAGTATTGGCAATCAGTCTGATACTTGCTAGATTTGATTAATAGAAGAGATAGAGGACCTGAAATGAAGAATGGCTCGTTCCGTTTAGAAAGTGCAACAGCGTTGCGGAAATGCTCATCGACCTTCAGTGACAGACGCTCCAAGAGACTTTATGTATCATGGAGAGGTTTCCTATTTATATCCCGTGAGTGTCGTTCCAGAAACAGTAGGGCAGCTTGTTGTTTACTCCCAGGCATGTCTCGCAAAATGACCATGACGAGAAAATTTTAGAAATTAGAGCTCACACGGAGACTAATGGGCACTCATTCTTCCCACGCACCACAAGCGAATGGAACAGGAGAGAGGCCAAATAATAGTTATCAGAAGTTTCTTCCGCCACAAACCGTACGTTGGCTTGCCGTGCATAGAGGTATATGTGAGAAACCAGAATTTATACACTGCATTTCTTATGTTTCGGCATTTTAACGGATTTGCAGACGTTTAGTGAAACAGACTAAAAATCATGATGTAGAGAGCTTATCAAACCAGAGATTTGGCCACATTTCCTCTCGTCTCCTCATCTAGCAATCTAGCGCACTACGTATTGCGCTACACATGCAGATCGCCTCATGTATGCAATCCCGGTTCCGCTTGTAAGCAGAAGCTCTCTTGTCTCGCTTAGGTATTCGGGAAGAGCATGATTAAAATCCGCTCCTGACCATTCAAATTTAAAAACTCTGCGGTTTTATTTAATCACAACTGTTGAATTATGGCACAGTTCGAAGAGGCCACGACCGATTTCCTATCCATTTTTGTTCACTGTAAACTTGTGCTACATCCATAAAGAAGGGGTTGAAAATCCTGACCTTGCTGTAGCCCTGAATGGGCCCTTGGACCATGCAATAGAGCGTGTGTCAAGCGTCAGCCTATGGACGTGGCGAGTGGAAGAGGACTGACTGCTCCCCTCGCCACCTTCTGTTACAGCGGTGCCCGGTATCAGAATGCACGACGCTTACCGCACAGCTATTTCCGGCCGCACGTCGCATAAGTGGCCAGGCGCACGGCGCAGTGGAGACGAGGTGCATGTCTAGCAGAGTCTCACTTCGTTCTGATGACTTACGCTGTTGCATACGTCTTTATACGAAAAGATCCATGTTACAATCATTGCTGACCAAAACAAAATAATTACAGTCGTCTCCGCTAGTTACAATTACTGGTATTGACGATTGTTTCATTTTGGTATGTGTGATTAATAGTTACGGACTTTAAATACGTCCAGCATGGACAGAATAACCAAAAGTCTCTAATTTCAACCTTGGAAGATAAAAATAATGTTGTTTGCAGATTAGATTTTGTACGGCGGAACTACGAAGATACAAAGTATTTTGATTGAGTTTGTCGATTACAGATATTGTGTAAAACTGTGTCTGTATATTAAATGAATAGAAACACAGATAACTTTTCGAGTCATTTAGGAAATATTTGTTCATTTCCATTATCTAGTTGTCGAGCCTTTTTTAGTTCAAGATAAGACTGTAGAGATTGTAAAACGACTCATTGTGAAAAAAGAAATATTTCATAACTGATTGATTGCAATTATCTGCATTTATATTCACAGTATTTTACTGTAAGTCGTAAGATAACCTTAGCAGCGCCAGTTGCATCGACAGCTCGAGTGGAGCAGTTTATTGCCCGTAGAATCTCCGTAACATTTCTGAAGAGAATGCCATGGAGTGCTTCTTTCAATTGAAGAATCTAAGCCACTGTGATTTCAATTTTATTTCTAAATTGAAGGAAACACTTCAAGGTATTCGCTTCAGAACTGTTATACAGATTCCTCGGGCAATAGACCGCTCCACTCGAACTGTGAACACAACTGGCGCTGCTAAGTGTATCCTACGACTTCCACTAGCTATACACAATACTGATGACTACTCTGAAGGACAGAAAACCTTTGAAATACGTATCTGTTTTGTCGTCACTATTTAAGTCCCAACCCTCGTACAAACGCTCCCAGTAGCTCGAGCAAAACTATCAGTTTTCCTCCATTCTACATTCAGAAAAGATTTCCAGAAGCTGTTCTTCCACGATTAGAGGAAGATTATCTGATAGTGTCCGGAACTGCAACCGTTTTTGGACAACTGCTACAATATATAGAACTTGAAACTGTTATTAAATGCAGTACTAATGCCTTAAAATGATTTATTTATTTCTCGTCACACACAAAACATGTGTAGGGTGACAGAGAATGAAGTTGATTGGCGACTCCATGTTGTCTTGTGCACTACGACCAGATAACAGGTATACTTGAAAAAAGAGACAGCATTGGTCGTATATTTTTTACTATTGCAAAATCGATTTTCTGTCACTGAGTGACCATCTTCAGTGCTATATTGTATAACTTAAATTGGGATGCACTGTTGTCACTAAGCTTACGGCAATCACATAGACTGATTGCCGTAAGCTTAGTGACAACAGTGCATCCCAATTTAAGTTATACAATATAGCACTGAAGATGGTCACTCATTGACAGAAAATCGATTTTGCAATAGTAAAAAATATACGACCAATGCTGTCTCTTTTTTCAAGAGAATGAAGTCATGGAAAAAGAGTTTCATGTCTGTGACAGCACGGAAGGTGCTGTTTCAAGATTTTGTTAAATAGAGGGTCGCCCAGATTGCCAGTACTTTCAGAATGCGACGAATTGCATTGATGAACTCTTCTTGGGTTATCGTCCGGTCGGCCGACAAGATTTCATCAATTTTGATAATAGTTAGCATTGCGTTAATAAACGCGCTTTCTTACAGTAATTAGTAATGTAGCTGTCCACTTCCGTTGCATAGCGATAATCAGAAAGTGGGAAAAGGTTCATCTTAAGAAAGATTCAGAGCGTATTGTGGCTGGTCTAAAAGGGCACGATATTTAGCGTAATTTTATGTACTGATCATGGGGGATCTCGGTATCTCACATTAGTATCCTGCACCACTTACTGTAATTTCTGCAGGCACTGTGTACTGTACCACAGCATACGAGAAACCGAGGTTGAGCCGTACACGTGTGACTCGTAGTAAATTCAAAAGAAGGATCAGATGACAATTTAACTGAGTACGATGAAATTCAGGGTTTACGACGACGTACTCAGAGGTTTGAGTCTGCGGTGTTAGGAACAGCAAATGCTTCAAACTGTTGTGCCGTATGGGTTTACGCGTCTGTAACAGTTTGATCAGCTTATGCCGCAACATTTCGAGATTCGTTATCTGGATTTAGCCATCTTTCATGTCTGTCCGAAGTGACATATACGATTGCATACTTTACGTGCAGTGTTAGGGGCCATCTCATGTTCAAGTTGGACTACGCTAGATTTGGCGTGGAAGCCGTATTCCATGGAAACCTCGGCCATGACATATGACGCCAATGGACTGGTGTGCTTTCGTAAATCCATTCTTGGCTCGCATTCAATCTATGCGCTGACAGTGTTGCAGGCACTAAAATACGACACTTCTCTGGGATAGTATAGTCAGTTCCACAGTTCATAATGAGGTGATGTACAGCCTTATGTAATCGTTGCGACAGGCATTTTGAACACCTCCTTTAAAGAATGTGACCTACGCAATATAGAAGTGAATACAAAAACTACTATAAAGAAGGGAGTTTCGTTTGATGGTTGTTGCGTTTCCGATGTCACTGGCAAGTTCGTCGTATTTGATGCTGAAAACAAGGCACTTTGGTCGGCACGACGTAGTGAGTAGTTTGTAAATCTTTATTATCAAAGTCCCTGCGTCACTGTGCTGGAGACATCACATGTCTAGCACATCAACATAAAAACGGAACGATGTAGCACTCTGGTTAAAACGTAAACCCCATCTGGTCACTCATATTCAGGTGATGTCCATTTGGCACCACTCCTCTTGAGTACTGACTGGCGATCTTCGAAATGTATCCACCGATTATCGTGATGAGTTAGAGGCTGCGTAGTATTGTTGTGGAAGTGAACAGTAAAACCGATTACTCTCCGCGCACCATTCGTGACTGGAACGGGTGGGAGGGAAGTAATAGTGCTCAACGAAGCACCATCCCTTCACACCATAAAGTGGCATAAGGGGGGGGGGGGAGATATAGATGATGCAGATTTAAAGTGGTAATGTGTCAGAGGGCGGCATCTACTTGATCCGGATGCGTTCAGAGTCACAGTGTTTGTGTTAAATAAGGAACTTCCTGCCGAACCAATCAGCATCGAAACTTACGTCAAATGAGAATGAACTACTGTGAGTACGTGTGCCACTGTTACGATAAAGGTTCCGAAAGAATGATGAAATGGTGACCTGGCGAGAATCCAAAGGGAGGAGGGTGATAGAATTTTATGTAGATCATGAGCTCCCTTTATCCCCCACCACTCCCAAAAAAATCTCAAGTAGCGTGAAACCGGCAGTCTTGAAAATGACAAGGAATTGTAGAACTTACAAACTCCGTCAAACACGAGATACTTTCCATTGCTCGTATGAGGGCCCGCTCACGTGGACGGGCTTGCGCCCTGCCCATGACGCTGCAGCCAGGTAAAGGCAGCCGACCGTGCCTGCTGCCAGCAATAAATGCGACAGGGTTCGCGAATCCGCAGGCAGAATCGTCAAACTACAGGAAGCTGAGTAAGAGAACACAGAAAGGGAAACATACTCTACCAGGGAAAACAAAAATTGACTTCACGAGCGTAGGCGAAAACCACTGAACCTCGTTTACAAGCTCGTATAGCCATGATTTGCAGAACAATCTTCACAATCGTATCGCTTGTTGGAATGCTGATAACTCAGTGTGCACACTTCGATTTAATACTGTGCAAAATTATGACGTTATCAAAGTTGTGAGAGTTTACTGCTATTATTATTGCTGTTGTTGTGGTCTTCAGTCCGAAGACTGGTTTGATGCAGCTCTACATGATACCGTAATCCTTTGCAAGCCTCTTCAACTCCGAATAACTGCTGCAACAGGCATCCTTTTCAACCTCATTACTGCTTACATATGCCCCCTTCTGCAATTTTTACCCTCCACTCTTCCATCCAAAACTAAATTGGTGACCCTTTGATGTCTCAGAATTGACAACCGATCGTTTCTTTTATTCAGGTCGTGTCGTAAATGTTTTTTCTCTCCAAATTCTATTCAGTACCTTCTCACTGGTTACATGATCTACCCACCTCATCTTAAGCATCCTTCTGCAGCACCACATTTCAGGAGATTGTATTTTCTTCTTGCCTGAACCGTTTACCGACCACCTTTCTCTTCCATACAAGGTTTCCTCCAGACAAATACCTTCAGAAAAGACTTCCTAGCAGTTAAACCTATATTCGATTTTCTCTCCTTCAGAAACGCGTTTTTTGCCATTGCTAGTCTACATTTTATATTATTTTTCCCTCGGCTATCATTAGTTATTTTACTGCACAACATAGCAAAACTCATTTACTGCTTTTAGTCTCTCGTTTTCTAACCTAATTCCCTCAGCTCACCTCATCTGATTCGACTACATTCCATTTCCTTGTTTTGCTTTTGTTATATTCATCTTGTATCTTCGTTTCAAGACACTGTCCATTCCAATCAAACGCTACTTCAAGTCCTTCGCTGTCTCGGATAGAATTACGTTGTCATCCGCAAACCTCAAAGCTTTTTGTTTCCCCTCCCTGAATTTTAATTTCTTCTCCAAATTTTTCTTTGGTTTCCTTTAATGCTTGCTCATTCGTCACACTGAATAATATCGAGGATGGGATACAATACTGCTTACTCTACCCCAACCGCTGCTTCCTTTTCAAGCCGCTTGACTCTTATGACTGCCGCCTGGTTTATGTACAAGTTGTAAATAGCCTTTCGATCATTGTATTTTCCCCCTGATACCCTCAGAATCTCAAAGAGAGTATTCCAGTCAACACTATACAAGCTTTCTCTAAATCTACAAATACTTTAAAACGTGGGTTGTATTTCCTAAACATATCTTCTAAGATAAGACGTAGTGTCAGTACTGTCTCCTATGTTCATACATTAATCCCGAATCCAAACCGATATTCCCCAAGGCCTGCTTCTACCAGTTTTCCATTCTTCTGTAAAGGATTTGTGTCAGTATTCTGCAATCGTAACTTATTAAAATAATTATTCGGAAATATTCACACCTGTCAGCACCTTATTTCTATTAAAGTGCTTAACTTAATCATGTGACCCATGTACTTTTCAAATTTTCGGACGTACGCTTTTCAAAGGCCGTATTTTTCTGAATAGCAGTTTCTTGGACGCTACGCTAAAGCGTTGTAGTATTCACTGATGTAAACAACATATTATTTTTATTATTCTTATTATTACTATTATTATTACATTAAAATATTTTGAATGTATTTGGTAACCGAACTATTATTATTATTATTACCACAATGAAATACGCTCCTGTCGTTGCACAAAAGAAGGTGAAAATATGTCCAGGGCAAAGTTAGGATATAAAAGGAGGGAACTAACTTTTCGACTTATCCGGCAGCTTCAGACATTTAAATCAGACCACCTGGACATATCCAACCATGTTTACTTGTCAGTATATATTAGTACCCATGCCATGTAGTAAAATGGATATTGTCAAGAAAAGTAACGTGATACATGACGTCATGTCGTTTAACTTGACACGTTGACACACGCTATCATTTCACTCAACACGGGATTTACCAGGTCGCGCAATATGGCACGACTTTGTTGTCTTTCTAACCATGCTGCCTATATCGTGGCAACGAATAAAGGTGTCCCAAAACAACAGGACGATCATTACAATTGCATAACATGCATTTGTCTACCTTCTTAAGAATTTGAACCTATTCTCACACGTCTGAAACACAGAAGTGGCACGCTTAAAGAAACTCACTATGTGTGTTTTGCATGTAAAATCCGAATGAAACTAGATTTTTGAAAGCGAATTTGTTATTTCATCACAAGAATGCTTTTTTAT
Source organism: Schistocerca nitens (assembly GCF_023898315.1). NCBI lineage: Eukaryota > Metazoa > Arthropoda > Insecta > Orthoptera > Acrididae > Schistocerca > Schistocerca nitens. The sequence continues at coordinate 707,172,543 of NC_064614.1, read as the reverse complement.
TTATTTATCTGATTCACTTTAAACCGTTTCCGCTCATTCAGTTCACGTAAGGACGAATTTTATGTGCTACGTTTAGGGCGACTTTATACCATTGTATCTCGACAACAGATAAAGATTACTGGATGAAAAAATTTCATTTGACTATTTCTACTTTCCTAACTTCGTGCAAAGTTTGAAGCGATTCGTACAAGTTTAAACCATGGAAGAGGCGCGCTTCGAAAACCTCCCAGAAAAATGTTCTTTGTACGTAAAATCCAGACGAAGTAAACTGTTTTCAAACGGTTAAAACTTGTCTTACATCAACCTCCGATTCACTGGTGGACCAAATCTGAACCATAAGTCTCGCTTCAGTCCGGAGTTATTTAAAAGCGACTATTTTTGCATGCAAAATTCGAATGAGAGTGTTTTTACACGTAAACTCCGAACGGCGAACATGCGAATGGTACCATTAGCTGAGCGTTAATTTCAGCCCAATAAAAATCTTTTGCAAGAGGAATAAATTGGTTTTCACAATTTGTCTCGGCGGCAGCTCCGGTTCGTCGTTCAAGCCTTGCGAAATAAACCGTAACGTAGCTACAGTAAGACAGATGTTCGAATGGCTAAGCAAATGGCCGCTGATTCGGGCTAAACCAAAAACTTTTTATCTCATAATCCTAGCTCAAACAGGAGCCGCGCTGCTAGACCCCCAAATTATTAATATTATTATTATTATCCACGCTAGGCCCTCCTGTACCATGCGATGCGACATTTTCAGGGTTTCGTTTTAGCTTGCCTGTGTGCCGTATTACTTTCACTCTCTCAGAATTGGCTTTCTCCGCTCTTCAGACCAAGATGCGTCGGTCTGCTTTGCTTTTTCTGCCAGGCCAACTGCCCGCTCGTGAATTTCCTGTCCAAAAATATTTGTGTCGGGTATACGTAGTGAGATTTCTGCTTCCTTCACGTTGTCTTTAACTGCAGCGCTCCATTTTTTGCTTCAGTTTTAAATTAATCGAGTGTTTCATATAATTTCACAACCTATATAGTTAAGTTGGTTCGTCCAGTTAGTTTAATAAGTCTATAGAATTTTAGCCAAAGGTTTTCTTTTTCTTACGTGAATAAATGTTGGTATACTTCTCATTTTATTTATTTGTTCTTCAACATAAATCGGGTTTAAAATTTGCCTGATTGCTTTTAGTTCTCTCTGTTGGTTTTGTTAAATGTCCTTTCTGTTCAAAATGAGGTTTGATGACCGTGTTGTAATGTATCAGTTTTGTGTATTTTGTGATGGATGTTTTGTTATATATGTCTCCTGTAAACCTGAAAGCTGTTTCCATTTTGTGACAACGAATTCGTAACCAGTCGTCTCGAGAACGGTTTTCTGAATAGTTTCCTCTAAATATTTGAATTTAGAAACTCTCTATTCCCCCGCATTTAGTTTCTAAAATTTTGAATGCCAGGTTGTTGCTAGACGTGTGTTTTGTTTCTTCATATGTTGCTAGGAGCTCTACTCTTTCTGGTGTTTCTTTAAGAATTTCTCTTTTTTCTGTTTCAGTGTCCTGACATAGATCGCCAGTCCGTGTGCAAAAAGGTAAGCAGTCTGTCCTATTATTTCTAATTTGATTGATTTGGCAGTTTTAAGCTCTGATATCAGTTTTCGCCGTTCTTGAACTATTGGAGCAGTGTTTAAAAAAAGTAATTCGTCACCTTGCCTCACTCCTGTTTGAATTGCAAAATTTTTCGAAATTAATTTTATCCTAGATTTTGAGCAATTTTGTGTTCGTTAGTAACTGCTGTGGTTTTGAAGTTCAGACCTTGTACTTTGAGAATCTGGAAGAGATAATTAACGGTCCACTGAGTAAATAAGCTTTTTTAAAAAAATCTACGAATGTACCGCACAATCTACTTTCTTATAACAAGATTTTTGATGATTGAGGGATAGCTATTGATGTTTAGTTTCAGGTCCAAAATTTGTTCTGGGAAAGCTCTCCTTTTCATGTAGTGGATGAATGGATGAAATTTTCCTATCATTTGGAATTTTCTCAGTAAGCCAAATGTTTTGCAAAATTGGAAATTTATGGTAAGGTTTTATGGGACCAAACTGCTGAGGTCATCGGCCCCTAAGCTTACTCACCACTTAATCTAACTTAAACTAACTTACGCTAACGACAACACACACATCCATTCCCGAGGGAGGACTCGAACCTCCGACGGGGGGAGCCGCCCGGGCCGTGACAAGACACCATAGACCGCGCGGCTACCCTCGCTGCCAAATGTTTTGCATGGTCAGTCTAATTTGTATTGTGCCAATTGGTTTCAGCAATTCTGCAACAAGTCTGTCTTTACTAGACGCTTTTTGTTTTTTAACCCTTTAATTTGTCTAACAATTTCCTCATTTCGTGCTTGTGAATCTGGATTGGCTTTTAGTGCAATTTCTGGCAGAAATCTTTTTATGGGTTCTTGGCAATTTAGAATTTCCTTAAAAATATTTGCAGCGTTCTCTGTAGTTTTCTTGGTTGTTAAGTGCCAGTTGTCCATTTTCCTCCTTAAAGCAAAAAGTTTGGGTCTTGTACCCATGTACACTGCTTGACAATTCCTAAGAAACAGAGGTATTATTGGGCAGAAATAATCACAAGGAATGACGGACGACATGAAACACGCTATGTAAGTTGGCATATTCGTTGAGAAACATAACTGCCAAAAGCATCCCAGGCATGCGCTGTAGTCTTTAGGACCTAGACGTATGCAGACCATTCCCCATGTTCAATGTCTTCACTTCCTGTTGTGTCCGACAACACAGCGGTCCCGTGTCGGCGGGCATTGTCGTACATAAACAGGAAGTCGAAACCTACCTCACTACCTCGAGCATCATCAGTTATTTTGCTCCCCAAACAGCAGAACTCGTCTACTACTTTAAGTGTCTCATTTCCTAATCTAATTCCCTCAACATCACCTGATTTAATTCGAATACATTGCTTTTATTCATGTTCATCTTATATCCTCCTTTCAAGACACTGTCCAATCGGCTCAACTGCTCTTCCAGGTCTTTTGCTGTCTCTGACAGAATTACAATGTCGTCGGCAAACCTCAAAGTTTTTATTTTTTTGTCCATGGATTTTAATTCCCGCTCCAAATTTTCCTTTTGTTTCCATTACTGCTTGCTCAGTATACAGATTGAATAACATCGGGGATAGGCTACAGCCCTGTCTCACTCCCCTCTCAACGATTGCTTCCCTTTCATGCCCCTCGACTCTTATAACTGCCATTTGGTTTCTGTACAAACTGTAAATAGCTTCTGGCTCCCTGTATTTTACCCCTGCCACCTTCAGAATTTGAAAGAGAGTATTCCAGTCTAAATTGTCAAAAGCTTCCTCTAAATCTACAAACGCTACAAAACGTAGGTTTGCCTTTCCTTAATCTATCTTCTAAGATATTGCCTCACATGCTCCAATATTTCTACGGAATCCAAACTGATCTTCCCCCAGGTCGTTTTCTGCCAGTTTTACCACTCGTCTGTAAAGAATTGGTTTTAGAATTTTGCAGCGGTAATTTTCACACCTGTCAACACCTGCTTTCTTTGGATTTGGAGTTATTACATTCTTCTTTAAGTCTGAGGGTATTTCGGTTGTTTCATACATCTTGTTCACCAGATGGTAGAGTTTTGTCATGGCTGGCTCTCTCGAGGCTATACGTAGTTCTAATGCAGGGGTTCCCAACAAAATTTTCTCGAGGACCCCCTCATCGAGCATGATTGGTACCTTGTCATACATATCACAGTATCAAGTACCTAAAAAAGCCAAATTAAGAGTCTTTTTATACTTTTTCTATTTTTGGTACTTAGAATAAACATTGACATATTCATTATTGAAAAAATATTAAGCTTAAAACTTTTTCAATTTAGCCATTATTGTTATTGTAAAATTTTTGATTACTGCTCAAAATCTTTGTCTTCAAATCTGGGTGTCTAGTATAACAATCTCCTCAAAAAAATAAAAATTGAGTATGAACTGAAAATGACAGGAAAAAATTAAAACTGAGTGTATTGGTCTTTCAAGTGTACTACACTTGAGATTGCATTGAGTACACATGTGTGAAAAATAAGGCATACAGCAGAACTATTTAGCTCTATCTAATTCTAGTTTAGCGCTAGAGTGTGCTAGTGTCAGTTGGCTCTAGGAAGACGCTAGACGCAGAAGTTAGCGTTCGCTAAAGCTCTGCTCATGCAAGAAGCGTCCAAAACAAAAAATCTGTTATCATACAAAATTTATTTAAGATATTTTTTATTCTAATAGCATCTTGCGGACCCCTCTGGCATAGCTCGCGGACCCCCAGGGGTCCGCAGACCATCTGTTGGGAACCACTGTTCTAATGGAACGTTGTCTAATCCCGTGGCCTTGTTTCGACTTAGGTCTTTCAGTGCTCTGTCAAACTCTTCACGCAGTATCATATCTCCCATTTCATCTTCATCTAGGTCCTCTTCCATTTCCATAACACTGCTCTCGAGTACATCGCCCTTCTGCAGATCCTCTATATATTCCTTCCACCTTTCTGCTTTCCCTTCTTTGCTTAGGACTGGTTTTCCATCTGAGCTCTTGATATTCATACGAGTGGTTCTCTTTTCTCGAAAGGTCTCTTTGATTTTCCTGTAGGCTGCATCTATCTTACCCGAGTGATATATGCCTCTACATCCTTACATTTGTCCACCAGTCATCGTTGCTCAGCAATTTTGCACTTCCTGTCGATCTCATATTTGAGACGCTTGCAATCCTTTTTGCCTGCTTCATTTACTGCATTTTTATATTTTCTCCTTTCGTCAGTCGAATTCACTATCTCTTCTGTTACACAAGGATTTCTACTAGTCCTCGTTTTTTTACCTACCTGATCCTCTGCTGCCTTCACTATTTCATCTCTCAAAGCTACCCATTCTTCTTCTACTGTATTTCTTTTCCCCGTTCTTGTCTAGCGTTACCTAACGCTCTTTCTGAAACTCTCTACAACCTTGTTTTAATCTACTGTTCATAGTCAATAAATTGTGACCAGAGTCCACATCTGCCCCTGGAAATGTCTTACAATTTAAAACCTTGTTCCTAAATCTCTGTGCTACCGTTATATAATGTATCTGAAACCTTCCAGTATCTCCAGGCCTCTTCCACATATACAACCTTCTTTCATGATTCTTAAACCAAGTATTAGTTATGATTAAGTTATGCTCTGTGCAAATTCTACCAAGCGGCTTCCTCTTTAATTTCTTACCCCAAAGCCATATTCACCTACTACTTTTCCTTCTCTTCCTTTACCTGCTATCGAATTCCAGTCCCCCATAAATATTAAATTTTCGTCTCCCTTAACTATCTGAATAATTTCATCCATCGCATCATACATTTCTTCAGTCTCTTCATCACCTGCGGAGCTAGTTGGAATATGAACTTGTACTACTATGGTAGGCGTGGGCTTCATGTCTATCTTGGCTACAATAATGCGTCCACTAAGCTGTTCGTAGTAGCTTATCCGCGCTTCTATTTTTTATTCATTATTGAACCTACTCCTGCATTACCCTTATTTGATTTTGTATTTATAACCCTGTATTGACCTGACCAGAAGTCTTGTTCCGCCTGCCACCGTACTTCTAATTCCCACAATATCTAACTTTAATCTGTCCATTTCCATTTTTAAATTTTCTAACCTACTTGCCCGATTAAGCGATCTGACATTCCACGCTCCGATCCGTAGAACGCTTGTTTTGTCTCTCCTGATAACGACGTCCTCCTGAGTAGCCCCGCCCGGAGATCCCAATGGGGATATTTTGTCCAAGAAGACGCCATGATCATTTCACCCTACAGCAAAGCTGCATGACCTCGGGAAAAATTACGGCTGTAGTTTCCCCTTGCTGTCAGCCGTTCGCAGTACCAGCACAGCAAGGTCGTTTTGGTTGATGTTACAAGACCAGATCAGTCAATCATCCAGACTGATGTCTCTGCAATACTGAGAAGGCTGCTGCCCCTCTTCAGGAACCACACGTTTGTCTGGCCTCTCAACAGATACCCCTCCGTTGTGGCTGCACCTACGGTACGGCTATCTGTATCGCTGAGGTACGCATGCCTCTCCACCAACGACAAAGCGAGAGTAATGACACGTTTAATCTGAGGGAAGAAGACAGTGACAATAACAGACTGTGCCCGCAGACCCGAACCCTGTACCTGCGCTTGCTGATACCCGAGAGGGCTAAGCGCCAAAATTTCCCAGTTTGTGTCGCGCCGCGGCAAGCGCGGGAAAGTCCGGATACGTTCGCATCTCGCGGTGGCGGCCACGGGCGTTTCTTGATGAAAGCGAGCAGTTTTTGCTTTCCCCGCGCCGCTCCGCAGTAGCAAATTGCGTCAGAGCTGGAGCGAATTACAGGTCGTAATAACATGACGCGGATCCTTGCGCACTCGTTGTGTAATGGTCTCGGCTCAGCAGTAATAACGAGACACTAATTAAGGCCGCGGCGCGCGGTTCGGCCGGCCGATTGTTTAGGCGGCCGTAATTACAGCGGCCGCGGCTGTGTCAACACTCTCAGCGGCGCGAATAGGAGCGCGGGCCGCTTTGTGGCTCCTTCCCTGCCCTGCCCTGCCCCGCGAACTTTTTCTCTCGTCTACTCCAGAGGCCGCGTCTATCAAAAGATCGCCGACTGGGCGGGTTGGCGGGCGCTGAGTCACCTGCGCCGGATCAGTTTCTTCTCGCCACCAGCAGAATAGCCCCTGTAATGCGCGGCCTTCACGTATGTGTGTGTGTGTGTGTGTGTGTGTGTGTGTGTGCGTGCTACCCGCTGAATAGTTGACCGTCACCTTGGCGCGCTTAATAACACGGTAATTGAATTTCGGCGGTTATTTACGAATTGCTTTTACGCGATGAAGGCGGGAATGTACCGGCGTAGGACATTTGTCCCTGGGGAGGTATACAACAGGTTGCAACATTTCACCAAGCACCTTCAGGCGCGAGTGAAGTAGCACGTCTCCATGACGCTTTCGCACTTAACTAAATGTACTGCTCTTCTTTGGATCTTTCTATTTCTTCTATCAATCCTATCTGTACAGATCCCATATTGACCAGCAGTATCCAAGTGTTGGTCGAACGAGTGTTTTGTAAGCTACTTTTTTTAGTTAAAGAACTACATTTCCTGTGGATTCTTCCAGTGAATCTCTGTCTGGCATCAACCTTACTCGCGATTGATTTTATGTGGTCGTCAGATCGCTCCGTTCGCATACTTCTAGGCATTTTATGGAAGTAACAGCTTGAGCCGGCCGCGGTGGTCTCGCGGTTCTAGGCGCGCAGTCCGGAACCGCGCGACTGCTACGGTCGCAGGTTCGAATCCTGCCTCGGGCATGGATGTGTGTGCTGTCCTTAGGTTAGTTAGGTTTAAGTAGTTCTAAGTTCTAGGGGACTGATGACCACAGCTTTTAAGTCCCATAGTGCTCAGAGCCATTTGAACCAAGTAACAGCTTCCAGCGAAAGTTGTGCAATAGTGTACTATTTCTGTCTATGTATTCGCAATACGTTACATCTGTTTTTGTTGAATACCAATAGCCAGTCCCCGCAGCAAGTACTGGTACTCCGTGCATTTCATTGCAATTTTCTAGCGTTTCGACGTTTCTGTATAAAACAGTATCATCTGTGACAAGCATCACGGAACTCCCGACGTTATCCATTAGGTCATAGTCCTATGACACTCCCTCAGTGTTCGGCTCTCGGTTCTCTGCTGTACGCTGATATCACGGAGTTACTAGACAAGTAACAGAAACGTCCAACTCTTGCTGCGCAGACGCCAGATCGCCTGCGACGACCTGGTATCATGAGCGAAGAATAGAGACTGGCACGGAGGCAGGGCCAGGAATCGATAAAGAAAGCTCCTAATTGGACTCCAAAATTGTGAGGAGCTGAGGGCCACAGTGCTCAGAAGGTTGCGTGATCTCTGTTCACTGCTAAACGCGACATCTACGCACCCACAAGACCTTGGAGTTGTCCCGCGATGAGTTTTGGAGTATGCGACAGGTGTCTGGTGAAATGCGACCGGTGCACATATGTATCGCTTGCAGAGGATGTAAAATCGAGGTCTTAAACTTGCACTTACCTCGGGGTTCCCCGGCCGCAGAACTCCATCCGGTGACCGGAACACCTTACTTTGGGATCTCGGGAATTGGTCAAAGAGATCTAGAAGAACTGCACAAATTCACAGAAGCATTAGGGTGAAGCGCCGGCCGCGGTGGTCTCGCGGTTCTAGGCGCGCAGTCCGGAACCGTGCGACTGCTGCGGTCGCAGGTTCGAATCCTGCCTCGGGCATGGATGTGTGTGATGTCCTTAGGTTAGTTAGGTTTAAGTAGTTCTAAGTTCTAGGGGACTAATGACCACAGCAGTTGAGTCCCATAGTGCTCAGAGCCATTTGAGCCATTTTTTAGGGTGAAGCGCCACAAGTCATTACGTGGGCACACCTGCTGGAGGAATAAGATTGTTCAAAAATGGTTCAAATGGCTCTGAGCACTATGGGACTTAATATCTGAGGTCATCAGTCCCCTAGAACTTAGAACTACTTAAACCTAACTAACCTACGACATCACACACATCCATGCCCGAGGCAGGATTCGAACCTGCGACCGTAGCGGTCACGCGGTTGCGGACTGAAGCACCTAGAACCGGTCGGCCACCGCGTCCGGCGCGTTTCTTTTTTTTGTCATTTTTTGTGTTTTTTTCTTTTTTTTTCTTTAAATATTTGAATCTTTTATTTTTTCTTATTTTAAAAAATTTTTAAATTTCTTATTTTGTTTCCAAAAGTTTTATTCTTGCTTATGATTGTTCCTTTCAGCATAATAGTGTAATATAATTTCGTACACAGGCAAGAGCTGGTACGAGGGTGCTTAATTACATCTTTGTGAGAATTAAGAAACTAGCCACCGTAGATCCTAAAAGTTTGAAATCGATACCAGATAAGACTATCACGAACAAGTGCCAGCAGAATTCAATCAATGAGGAAGCGTGAAGAAACAGCTCAGAGGGGTAAGCCTTCAGAGCAGAACGAAAACCAAGGCTTCCCGTCAAAGGTGTCTGGCTACATCCCAAGAAAATGGTGAGAACTTATAAGCGACACAAGCGCTGAGAAATACCCAGAGATTTCCATTTGCGTGGGGAAAATCAATAATTTTTCCTCTAAGCTTGAGCCCACCTGCAAAGAAAGACGCTAGAGACCGCTAGGGCAGGCGGCAGGCAGCACGGCTAACTAATGTCATTGGCTACCGAATCTAATAATATACTTAATTTCTGAAACGTGATAATGCCACGCAACGGGTGATTTGGGATGCTGCTTTAAGACGCTAGCGAGAGGTACCGTCAGGCAATGTGCGGTAAAAGTATAAGTCCCAGTTCTCGTATCTGTGTTACAACGCAATACAACGCTGAGTACATTTATACGAGATAGTCTGCATTGATGTGTGTTAGTGATCTATCTAAATTTACACTGTACAAACCACTGTGAAATGTAAAACAGAGGATACCACACAGCGTACCAGTAGTTTATGTTGATCGAAGTTAAAAAATAAATAAAGAAAGAAAAATGATACAATCTAGGCATGAGATTTCATTACGTGCTTAAAATGTTGTCAGATCGCTTAAAAATTTAACCGAATCCCACACGTGCCACACGGCGTCTTTTGTGACCTTAAGCTGGCCAGACAATGGTGGTCCTACATCTAAGTCACATTAGTTCCTCAATTTACGGTGCCACTGTTACTTCCACTACTCTGCACTGTATGAGCTACACATATTCGTCGCTCCTCCTATTTCCGAAGTTTGCTTACAAATGCTGATCCTGAACAATTCCCTACTCGAGGCTGCTATACGGCCTTTCTAATGAAGCGTTGCATCCTATCGCAGGACAGTCCCGACAGTCAGTAGCTCGGTTTGGAATTCCACGCACAAATGGCCTTCGTTTAGGTAACTCTCGCCTATCTCCTTTATAAACATGGAAAATTGCGTGACACAATGCTGTCTTGTGCTGCTTATTTATTACGACCGGTTTCGGTCATTGGCTATCCTCACAGAAGAAAAAATTACGATCATTTCAATAACTGATCCTAGTCAAAATGTGTAAAACAATTTAGCCAGCATATTACCTGCCACTGATAGAGCCACATTGCTTTGGTGCTCTAAACATATGTTGACTGTTTTACGTATTTTGACTATGATCAGATTATTCTTTGTATACACTCCTGGAAATGGAAAAAAGAACACATTGACACCGGTGTGTCAGACCCACCATACTTGCTCCGGACACTGCGAGAGGGCTGTACAAGCAATGATCACACGCACGGCACAGCGGACACACCAGGAACCGCGGTGTTGGCCGTCGAATGGCGCTAGCTGCGCAGCATTTGTGCACCGCCGCCGTCAGTGTCAGCCAGTTTGCCGTGGCATACGGAGCTCCATCGCAGTCTTTAACACTGGTAGCATGCCGCGACAGCGTGGACGTGAACCGTATGTGCAGTTGACGGACTTTGAGCGAGGGCGTATAGTGGGCATGCGGGAGGCCGGGTGGACGTACCGCCGAATTGCTCAACACGTGGGGCGTGAGGTCTCCACAGTACATCGATGTTGTCGCCAGTGGTCGGCGGAAGGTGCACGTGCCCGTCGACCTGGGACCGGACCGCAGCGACGCACGGATGCGCGCCAAGACCGTAGGATCCTACGCAGTGCCGTAGGGGACCGCACCGCCACTTCCCAGCAAATTAGGGACACTGTTGCTCCTGGGGTATCGGCGAGGACCATTCGCAACCGTCTCCATGAAGCTGGGCTACGGTCCCGCACACCGTTAGGCCGTCTTCCGCTCACGCCCCAACATCGTGCAGCCCGCCTCCAGTGGTGTCGCGACAGGCGTGAATGGAGGGACGAATGGAGACGTGTCGTCTTCAGCGATGAGAGTCGCTTCTGCCTTGGTGCCAATGATGGTCGTATGCGTGTTTGGCGCCGTGCAGGTGAGCGCCACAATCAGGACTGCATACGACCGAGGCACACAGGGCCAACACCCGGCATCATGGTGTGGGGAGCGATCTCCTACATTGGCCGTACACCACTGGTGATCGTCGAGGGGACACTGAATAGTGTACGGTACATCCAAACCGTCATCGAACCCATCGTTCTACCATTCCTAGACCGGCAAGGGAACTTGCTGTTCCAACAGGACAATGCACGTCCGCATGTATCCCGTGCCACCCAACGTGCTCTAGAAGGTGTAAGTCAACTACCCTGGCCAGCAAGATCTCCGGATCTGTCCCTCATTGAGCATGTTTGGGACTGGATGAAGCGTCGTCTCACGCGGTCTGCACGTCCAGCACGAACGCTGGTCCAACTGAGGCGCCAGGTGGAAATGGCATGGCAAGCCGTTCCACAGGACTACATCCAGCATCTCTACGATCGTCTCCATGGGAGAATAGCGGCCTGCATTGCTGCGAAAGGTAGATATACACTGTACTAGTGCCGACATTGTGCATGCTCTGTTGGCTGTGTATATGTGCCTGCGGTTCTGTCAGTGTGATCATGTGATGTATCTGACCCCAGGAATGTGTCAATAAAGTTTCCCCTTCCTGGGACAATGAATTCACGGTGTTCTTATTTCAGTTTCCAGGAGTGTATGAAGACATGTATGACCTGCGACGGACTGTAATTTTTTCTTCAGTGAGGATGGTCATTGAACGAAACCAGTCGTAATAAGTAATATAAAACAGCATTGTGACATGCAGTACGCATGTTCTGTAAGCTGTCACGTGACAATAAAAAGAAAATCCATTATAAGCTACATAGCACCGATGTGTATGGCTGACCTAATATCGGGAAAGGACCAAAAAATGACAAAACGTCAGCTTTAGCTGACTGCGCTTCGTTTTTCTTCGCAGAAATCATCGTAATTTCGCCATTGGTGTATCGAGGAGATAGGCGGAGATCGTTGTAGAAAGGCACTCGGAGCTAGCTCAGACACTGTAGTCTAGAGAGCTATCAGCTTTAATATCACCATTAGTGGTTATTAAGGTTACATTAACTTTTCGGTGGCATGTATTCAGCATTCTTTTGTTCCTCTGAAGTAGAAAACGCAATTTTTTAGTAAGGCAGTCTTAGTGCTCATGTTGCAGGTGTCGCAATGGAAGGTTTCCGAGACCTTATAGTTCCACGGGGTCCAACGCGGGCCTAACCAGAAGTCTGCTGGTATTACACGTAACGAGTAAATGACTGCATCACTCCACCAAGCTACTCCTGACTGCGGAATAAGATGACCTCGTTGTGCGGGTAGCATCGACCATAACCACGCAATAAGTGATCATTGCCATTAGTGTGTTGACATGTCAGCAACATATTGAGCACACAGAAATGACACGTGTAGTCATGTGTGTTCGTATACGCTCAGAGAGGAACTTGGTAGTAGTATTGTTTGATTGCTGCGTGCCGCGACTTTTAATGTCCGCCTAAACTTTCGTAGGCACATCCTAATGTAATATTGCAGTTTTTTTCTTAATCTTCGTAGGGGTTTGTGGATTCATATGCCCACCATTAACGTCTCACTGAATTTTCAGTTTGTTAGTGGGTTACCAGATGGTGACCTTTAAGAAGTGTACTTTTTTTAAAACTTTCTGAATAATTTAGTTACTGGGAGGAATAATCTGACAGTCCCAGGAGAATTGTAGAATATTTAGAATCAAAAGCCAAATACTCAAGAATGCAGAAACGACCAACGGAAAGAAGTTTGGGGCTTGGAAAGCTACTTTCTTTTGCACTTGCATTTTATTTACGCGAAGACATCTGCCTTTGTCAAATGCACTACCGTGATATTAAATTTTTGCGCTGCTGAGGGCAGGTATGTTAGAGGTGGATAGTAACGACTGGAGCAGAAAACGTACGGTTTTTCATTTTGAAGAAATTGGTCATGGCATTTCGCTGAGAAGCGCTTATGATGAACAACATAATGAAGTAGCGTATGCGTGCTACATTTGTATGCCAAAAGCACTATGTTTCATGAAACATAGGTGGAATCGACCGCTGTAACTGATGATTTTGTGGCTGGAAATAAAATTTCTAAGACTCAGCTAATACAGATATGGCTGTGGAAGGTGGTTTATCTAGCGAGTATGTGACATCCAAATCGTATTGGTGTGCGATTATTTCTAGTTGCTCTCGCAAGTCCAAAATTCTCCTCCTGTTTGCAATATCCAGAATGGTCCGCAAAGAAATTTGTTATGTGCTTGTCGTGCAAGTGGTTGCCATTACGGGTAATTCGTTAAGGTGAAGTTTAACGTGTTGTTCGTCTCTCTCGAACTTTCACACAGTTTTCCCTTATTTATTAGACGAGCGACCTATGTGCGCAACCACTGGCTGGTTCTGCTCTTTCTCGAAAGCGACAGTAAGACGGGCGACCACAGGAAGTGTCTAGTACTTCCATCTTTCCAGAGTTTTAAGCGAGGAGAGCGCGAGCACGTGAATTACGGCTCGCGGCTTCTCTGGGGATGTCGAGTCTCACGAGCACCCACAACGACGACCGAGGCGGAGTACACGGAGCAGGAAGGAGTGCTGCGCCACCGTCGGCCGTAGTTGGGTGCAGTTCGCAGTGCAGGAGCGAGTGCTGACCTCTAGGAACTAGACTCGTAAACACCAGCCTTATAACGATATCGGTTACAACATCAACTTGACCCTTGTACGGCCATATTACTCGTAAGGAACATACTTCTCGCCCTTGCTTAATACGACGAATGTATATGCTTGTACCTCGTATATAACGTCATTTTCGCCCTCAGTTAGCAAGAAGATTTTCCAATAATCATTGTATTGTGGAAGGAAATCTATTGTAGTATGACAGCCTGGCATATTGTTCTCTGTGCTCATCCATCAGCCTTAACGCAAGCATACAGTAGTGGTGACAACCACAGAAATCGCCAACAGTACGAAGTGCACCCATTTTAGAACAACTTGGACAGTACAATAAAAGTTTTAATGGTGGAAGAAAAAGTGAGTGACTCGTGAAATCGAGAACGGAGGAATTTTGCCTCGTAAATTCCACAGTCCAAACGATGTGGAAGAACGGGAATAAATTGTTACTGCATTTAAACAAAATATATGTAAAGTTAAGCGGTTGGGAGAAGCTGAGCGGAGCGACTTCGGTGAAGAGCAGATTAAGTGGTTTAAGCAACAGAGAAGCATCGGTGTACCCAGCAGTGGACCTCTCCTTGTAGTGAAAGAGAAAGAATTTGCCAAGAAATTAAAAAATGAGGAATTTGTGTGCAACAGTGGCGGGAATGACAGATTCAGGCAACGTCACGGTATTTCTTTCGGTAAAGTGAGCGGTGAAGCCAACAGTGTGAATACTGAAACAGTCCGACAATGGCTCGCTACCCTGTGGCCTGCAAAGCGTGGAGGGTATGCATTTTGTGACATCTTTAATGCAGACGAGACTGGCATTTTCTTTCAATTGACGCCTGACAAAACCCTGAAATTCAAGGGCGGAAAATGCGTTGGTAGCAAGTTATCTAAAGAACAAATAATGGTTCTACTTTGTTGCTAACGCAGATGGAACTGAGAAGCAAAAGTTGTTGGTGAAAAGTAAATAAAAAAATCATAGGTGTTTTCAGCATGTAAAAGATCTGCCAGTGCACTTCACTGCTAATAAAAAGTCCTGCATGATCTCCGAACTCTTTGAAGCTGAAATAAGGCTTTGGGATCGGGAACTTACAAGGGAACCTCCCCATCGCACCCCCCTCAGATTTAGTTATAAGTTGGCACAGTGGATAGGCCTTGAAAAACTGAACACAGATCAATCGAGAAAACAGGAAGAAGTTGTGTGGAACTATGAAAAAACTAAGCAAAATATACAAACTGAGTAGTCCATGTGCAAGATAGGCAATATCTAGGCGAGTCCGAGTTCAGGAGCGCCGTGGTCCCGTGGTTAGCGTGAGCACCTGCGGAACGAGAGGTTCTTGGTTCAAATCTTCCCTAGAGTGAAAAGTTTGCTTTCTTTATTTTTGCAAAGTTATGATCTGTCCGTTCGTTCATTGACGCCTCTGTTCAGTGTAATAAGTTTAGTGTCTGTGTTTTGCGACCGCACCGCAAAACCGTTTGATTAGTAGCCGAAAGGACGTGCCTGTCCAATGAAAACCGAAAACATTTGATTGCAAGGTCATAGTTCAACCGATTCCTCCACAGGAAAACACGTCTTATATATTATATACGACACTGGTGACGGCATGTGCGTCACATGACAGGAACATGTTGTCGACCCACCTAACTTGTCCACTTGGTGAATGGGTAAAAAGATTCTTCTACCTTGCCCAATTTAGGTTTTCTTGTGTATGTGATAATCATTCCCAAAAAAGTGTGAAAACATAAGAGTTTGTCACATAAACTGCAACAAATGAATGCAACAGTTTCACAGTCGCACAGTTTTGTCTGTGCTCTGTCAAAACATATGTTTTTAACGTTTTCAAATTTTTCCGTGTGTAGACCGTCAAATCCTGCATATGTCCAAGCAAATCTGAACATGTCCTGGAATATGTGAGTGCCTGAACTTTGATAATTGTCTGAAAATAAAAAATTAAAATTTTCTCCCGAGGGAGGACTTGAACCAAGGACCTATCGCTCCGCAGCTGCACACGCTAACCACGGGACCACGGCGCTCATGGGTGCATCTCACCTGGATGTTGTATATATTACACATGGACTACTCAGTTTGTATATTTTGCTTATTTTTTCATAGTTCCACACAACTTCTTCCTGTTTTCTCGATTGATCTGTGTTCAGTTTTTCAAGGCCTATCCACTGTACCAACTTATAAATAATTCTGAGGGGGGTGCGATGGGGAGGTTCCCTTGTTAGAAGTCAGAAAAGAAGACACTGACACTTGTTGACAATGTCGAGCACATCCTGCACTCTCTGGTCTGGAGAATATTAAGCTTGTTTTTCTTCTTGCAAATATTATAAGCTTATTGCAGCCATGGACCAAGGAGTAATTAGGAGTCTGAAATGCTAGTGTCGTAAGCTTATATTACTGAAAATGATACAGTGCATTGAGAAAAAGTAGGATTATTTTATTACACTGATGGATGCGATCCGATGCACTACCAAAGCGTGGAGCAGGGTCAGAGACCAAACCATCAAAAACTGTTTCCGTCATGCGGGATTCGCAACCGAAGAAATAAATGCCACCGAAACAGAAGATACGTTCGATGACACTGATGACCAGCCGCTATCTCCATTGCTATCAGAAATCAACTGTATTCTCAATCAGTGCGACTATGAAATGTATGCAACAATAGATGATGACCTAATTACAAACATTTGCCACACAACAGACTGAAAATGCGAATCTCCATTACAACTACACTCGTTTATAACAGCGTAATTGTCAAGGTCCTTTGAATGTTGGTCAGGTTCCAATGTCAGCTAAACCCGTTCACGACAGCCAGGTCAGTTACAGGTTACCTATCTAACGTCTTACAGGGGGAACAAAAATTCGGCTTTCAATATTTTGTGTAATTATTGACCGAATTTAAAAATTTAAAATTCTGTCATTATCTACTGATTAAGAGGTATAATCTTACGTCAGAGGTTTAACACTGGAAGACAATTATTACAGTCAGAAAATATGCATACGTCTTGCGGCAGCGTAATTCACTGCGCGCAATTATCCAGGTTATAATTACTCGTTCACTATTTGAGAATGGGAGCACTTAGTAACGTGCAATCATTTATGAAACTTTCTCTCTGAAACCCCTCGCAAAATGATGAAAGGAAAAAAGGTCGTTTACAACATTATCGCCACAGCAGGCGTGGCATACCTGTTTATTACTTCTCTACTACTAACTTCATTGGGAACACATTTTGCAGACAGTATCCACATGCACCACATAATGTACCTGCAAAATTATCATTGTACGATTGTGTTCAGGATAGATGACGTCATAAACATTGATATTCGTGAAATACTAGCTCTTGCTTAAAATCTGGTGCTGATTTTTCGCACTATGCTCACAATCAGTGTTTGATAATGGGAGCACTTAGCAGCTTCCAAGAAACGTTACGCATAATTTCAAATCTTTTTTAACTTCTGCGTCCATACATGCTTAACGTCAAATACTTAACATATTAACTTATTTATAAAGAAAGCAGAAGTTTGAAAGTGCTTTATAGATGGGAGTTCGACTCTCTAAGGAATCTCTGATGAACTGGTTATTGTCTAGTACCTGTGCCTGACTCGTACACTTGTACTCTGTAAGCTGGTGGCACTCCGTGGACAGAAACAATTCCCCCCCTTACAACTGCGGGTTGTAAGCGAGGAGCCGCGCGGGGTAGCCGAGCTGTCTGTGGCGCCATGTCACGGTTCGCGCGGCTTCCCCTGTCGGAGGTTCGAGTCCTCCCTCGGGCATGAGTGTGAGTGTTGTCCTTAGCGTAAGTTAGTTTAAGTTAGATTAAGTAATGTGTAAGCTGAGGGACCGATGATCTGAGCAGTTTGGTCCCATAAGACCTTACCATAAATTTCCAAATAATTGTAAGCGAGGAGAGGGCTTTCCGGTATCCTTGGTATAATCTCAAATTCTCCATGGTCATTAAGCGAGATGTAAGCCTATATTGGATGAAATGGTGTGTTTCTTGACTCGTATTTGGAGGGAGGCTCAGGGAATTTTCGAGGATATGGTTTCCCTTCTTCCTTTGGAGTTTATTGAAAATTTAGAGACCAAATAGCATTATCTAGACAAACGCATGACGGACCGCGTATGTCTTCCTTGGTAAGAAACTGTAGAATTGTGTAACGAGGGTTTAGTAAGCTACCTCCTTCGTGTTAATAACTTTTCCTTAGGAATTCCCGATAAAACTCAGACTGGTATCTATCTTTCACTGGGCTACAACTGTGTGGTTACTCCTCCTCAAATAACACCTGACATGTTTTCCTAGATACTTGACGGCTGTGACCGATGTTCTGTGTTGTTCAGATAGTTGTCAAACGGTGTCGAGTATTCCACCTTTTTACGTGCACTATATTGCATTTATTTTTGTTGACGGTCAGCTGCTAGTGTTTGTACCAAGAGATTATCATCTTCAAGTCGTCTTTCAGTATATAAGTTTTCTAGGTACTGACATCTCGGTGTACAACTACAAACAGCGGATCAGAGCTACAAACGCTGTATCTCAGGTAATTCATACATAATGGGTATGCGAAAATACGAGTGCTGACACGTAACGTGGCGGTCGTATTTAGTTAGTTTATCAACTTGTTTGGAATACATACAATTGACAGAGTTAGACGACAACAGGTCGTTCAAGGTACATTTGTCTACTGATGGATGCGTGTGTCGAAACGAAGAACTGGTCAGCGCCTGAATGCTGCTGACGCGCATCCGAACGATAGCGCCACTTGAAGTTGGCTTAACAACCGAAACAGGTCTATAATGGATGCTTTGTAGGTGGCGATTTGGAACTGACTAGACTTTCTGGGTGTCAAGAAACAAGAAATAAGAAATTCGCTGCCTTCTGAATCTCGCTAACGAAAATAGATAACTGGGTTTCTTACGATTGGTGCGTGCAGGATCCCGGTTGGTTATTCCGGACCGCAGACAGCAAACGGCCTTGCCACATTGGTAACAGCGGTTAACTCCAGATCACCGAAGTTAAGCAACGTCGGGCGACCGTCCGGGGAAAACCGGGTGCAATTGGTTTTAAGGAGACGCAAGTCGCAGTTGTGGCGTCCAATTCAAAAACTTGGACAAGGCCGAGGCGCCACAAGACATTGTTTCTTGCCGACAAGTCGCGCCTTTTTCCAATCCAGTTGCGTGCACCATAACCGATTTTGCAATTTCCAGAAACATCTTTATTATTCCACCCAAACGGCTGATAACAAATTTATATCGTCCACACCAGTTCCCGTTACACGAAGGTTATTCTCAAGTGCAACGTCTGTGCAATATTATTGTTCTCACGTCACGCTTTTATTTGGCTAAAGTGCTGAGGAAAAATACTTCCGGCGTATCAAAGCGCAGAAATTGTTCTACGGTGCTGATATCTCCATAACGAAACGTGTGCTCGAAGGTATCGTAAGCGTTGAGCGTCTTTTCCATGGGCTCTCACCTCACCTCACCGTAAAGTACAGTCGTGTCAGCGAGCTCATACAGCTCGTTGTCCATTAGCACCCAGACCCACATATGTGAACAGCGGCGAGTGGTAACTCACACTGAAGTGTTAGAAGAGAACAACTACTGAGAGGTGGAAACTGCATGTTGCGTGCACCTCCCTCATGCACATGCAGTTCGATATACACTGAATGTTAACGGAACAGACTAGAAGAAGACGTCACCGTCAAAGGGAAGTCTAGTCAGCCTAGACAGAATTTCAGCACGTCGTTCTCCTTAGCCCAGTTCTGAACGATGAACGTAACGTTCTGAGTTTCTAAAAGATACAATGTAGTATCGGAATTAGATTGTAGAGTATATTAATGGAGTAAGCAAAATTCAAAACTATTTTTCTTGACAGAGATTATATGGTAAATTTTTCACGCTGCTAAGAACTGAATGAGCAGCATGAATGTTGACCAAACATTTTATGTCATCAACATTCATTTTCTCGACGAAATATACACAAACAAATCCTAAAATATTCAGAAGGCAGTACGTAGCACCTTTTCCCCTCATTCATTTTGTTTTGTTTCTTTCTAAGTAGCCTACCAAATAACATGTAAA
This sequence comes from Schistocerca nitens, assembly GCF_023898315.1. Lineage (NCBI taxonomy): Eukaryota > Metazoa > Arthropoda > Insecta > Orthoptera > Acrididae > Schistocerca > Schistocerca nitens. The sequence goes on along the minus strand of NC_064614.1, from coordinate 707,152,840 downwards.
ACAAATGTACATTTCGCCTTCTTTAAAGAAAACTTCCTTACTTTTAAAAATGTTTTAGTTAAATTGTCTTAATTACGCTCAGTGTAAAGTACTTCTTTGTCCAGATACCGTAAAACCTAAATCATTTTTCACTTTCAGATATTACGCTTCCTCTGGGAAAGAACACTCTTAGGGAGATTGTCCAAGTCCTCTTGCAGCCTTTGCAATTTGTCACGAAAACAGCAATCAATGAAGTAAGGGTACGAAGACACAACAGCACAAAATCCGCCGCTATCACACGAGTGTACTTCCTATGTTAGCAGACGACATCCCTCTCTTATCACCTTGTCAATGTCAAAACTTTCTTCCTGATACTCCCGGACAGTGACGTCGACACTGATGTTGAAGTTCCGTTTCGGCCCGTTCCGTGTGAATTCCGCGATTTGAAATGCTTTGACGTTCCGTTCTATTGAGAATCTACCGTCCTGTGTGAATCTACTGTAGTTCGGAAAAGACTGGCTGAAAATTGGTAAACATATCAATAGTGACCTCGTCATACATACAGTATTCTGGGTATTTTCCCGAAAAACCGCGTACATACCGTGAACGCGTTCTAGGTGGAAATTATGTTGAGAGTCACGTTGGCCATGACACTCACTGATGACGCCAGTGGGCATGTCGCTGGCGCAACTAAGTTGCCGGATTTTCATCTTACAGGCGACGGTAGTTCTCCTCGTCTCATGTCCTGTGTGAGCTGCGTCAGGCAAAAATAATACAACGTTACAGGCGTTACGTGGTTCTTTCTCAACATTCTGTATATTATATTTTGCAGTTAAGCTGTAGTCGTGATTGTACCTCCGAAATGTACCCTCCTACGACACTGGTAAAATATACGTGATATTGTTACTATTTATTGTTATTTTGGACGAACGTAGTAAAACTGCTGACACAATATAAAGTACTCCGCTAATCAATAGGAAAAAAACTCTTTACAGATGATTCCAGAAATGGTCACTGTTGATGCCGATGCAGCACTGTGCTCACGATCTGTTCGCTGTTTCAATTTTGTTGTCACTAAATGTTAGTTTTATTTAGGCCACTCTGTAAACTGTTATTTACATTATGATAACAGAGAACTCAGCGAGTTGCGTGTAGCTATTTTAAGTCCTGAGTATTATTCGTCCTTGGATGTAAAGTTCAAATATCACATTATTTGTAACATTGCCTCAATTTTCCGTCTTTGGTAATAGAACACAGCAATAAGCACGAGAAATTAGGCATTAATAGCTATGTGATCAGTTTAGTCTTTTTTCTTCTTTAGTGTAGCAGATTCTCTTTATCTGACCTCCGTAAGAAAAATCAACTTCCTGCTTTGAAATATCGCAGCTTTCTATTACCGTTCAATATTTCTGTCAGTATTACACTCATTTCGTATGTAGGTGCGACATCAATTGTCATAAAATAACATTTGTTACAGTCGGCAGTAAAGTCTTTTAGGCTTCTCACTCTTCAGGAACACATACACAGATTATTAATTTTATGTATATGGGCCTACCGTTTTAGAGTTTGTTTAAATTTTTGTTGGGAATCCCGGAAGCTGAGTGATGGTATAGTGGTTTCTCGTTGGGAATAAACAATTTATGTCACCAGTCAGTTCTTAATTACTCGATTGGGTTTCATTTTTATTGACAAGAGTTTCATGCTTACAGTTTTGTACTTGGTTGGTTATGTGTACTTTTCTCTCTAGCAAAGTAACATACTTAATGCTCTGTTTCGTCTTTTTTCAGCGTTTTTGATGTTTTTTAGTAATAATTCCCTTGTGACACTGGTGTGCTCGTGCGAGTTCCTGCAGCATTGAACCTCTGATGTGCTGGAAACAAAAGCGAAACAAAGTATGAAAGACATTACTTCGCTCATAAGTGAAAGTCGCAACACGTCGTTGGCTGCGAGACCTCGTGGGGTAGGCTCAGCGAACTAGTAGGAAAGGATTTTCCTGCTCTGCGCTCTGTGGATTCTTCCACGCGGGGGTCGCGAGTTGTGTCATAAGTTTATCTAGTGAGTAAATGTCTCTGTAATTTGTGTGTGTGTATTTGTACGTACTATGGTGTGACGCTATGTTGTATGATGATGAGACGAGCGAGATGGGATCATGGGAACGCCGGGCTTAACGTCCACCTCTGGCGAACGGATTGCTGTCAACAGTGCCACATCGTCTCAGTTCAGAAGACACTACGGACAACTTTGGAATTTAATCCAGAACATTGGTGCAAAATCTGGGAAAAAGGGACTTTCCGCTACCACATGTCTTCCTCTTGTGGGCCAGTCGCTGGCGGTAAAAGATTTCTTCCAGTACCAGAATTAGAAATGACTACTTCCGAGTCGAGAGACAACGCACATGCGTGGGCTAGCGATCTCAGCTACAAAGGCTTCATATGTACTATGTACTATAAAATACCTGAAAATGGCAAATTGCTGAAAGGCGTCGTGCATAGCATAATAAAACAGTAATGAAAAGTGACCACAAATAAATTATTTTCTATGACAAATACACGTTGATGTTTAGTGGCTCAAAAATTAATTTTTGCCTATTACCGTCTTATATCTGGAACAAAATCTTATTTTTTTCGTTGTATGTAATTCCCCGGAAATTGATCTGAAGATTTTCACTACGGCAGAATAAATATTACAATACAGGATCTCGCCCGATAGATGATTGAATAATCAACAGCATTGTTCATTGATGCACGCAGCACTGAATCACTTTTGCTGTTCTTTCCTCTCGTCTTAATCCGCTTTGCAAGTTCCAGCCCTTTGTCCTCCCTCGCCGTGAGTCTTGTTTTGCTTTTTCAGTGAGCACTTCTTCTGAGGTCGCAATGCTCACTTGATCTAATAATAGGAGTGACACATATATCTCTCGCTTGAAAATCGACTAAATACTTCTCTAAGCGTCCCTGTCTTTATCTTTATACTCGAGTAAGAGCTGGGATACTAATATAGCATTCGAGCTAACAACGTACCAGGTCAAACACTGGATCGCAGAGCATTGGGTGCAAAATGTAACTGCTTTAATCTGAATTCTTACCAGATCTTTCCACTGCGCTGAAATAAAGGGTAAGGTTGTAATTATAGGAATTTATGCATTAATCCATTGATCCCATTTTTTGTTCATCAATAACGAAGTCAGTTATTGGTTAGTGGGCTTCACAAAAAATGGTTCAAATGGCTCTGAGCACTATGGGACTCAACTGCTGTGGTCATTAGTCCCCTAGAACTTAGAACTACTTAAACTTAACTAACCTAAGGACATCACACACATCCATGCCCTCGCACGGTTCCGGACTGCGCGCCTAGAACCGCGAGACCACCGCGGCCGGCAGTGGGCTTCACCATAAAGTTTCTTGAAACTACTAACTTAGAACATAACAGTCCATCATCCGTGCTACGATTAAAGTAAGAGAGTTCGGGAACCTTCCTTTAGAGTCGAGTCTTTCCGACATCGACCGTTTTCGCCCTTCAGAATATTGTGGTGGACTTAAGCATATTTCACTTAGTGAAAAGTAGAGTAAGGAGAAAATTTCTCGACCTGCCACAAAGATAGCGTAGATATCAATAAATTTTTGTTCTGACATTGATCAATAGAGTAGTTCAGTATCAGCTAGTCGTGCGGATGAGTTTACTACTTAAACAATCATGTTCAGTGTGTTTGGTTCATATGGGTGAAGCGAAACGTATAGAAGTCACAGAACTATTTTGAACAGTTTATCGCAGTCAGTAACTAGTCCAAAATTTGTGAAGGCTTACAAGGATTCTGCTTCTTGGTGTTCAGCAGATCAGAAATGGGTTGCTGAGCTGGAACTCAGCCTTGCTGCTCTGGAAGATGATCCACGTGTAGGACGTCTTAAAAGTGGTGTCACAGGAGATGAGATCGAGGAAGTGAGCAATGTGGTGTCGTGCCATTGCTGAAAAAGGTGTATGAAATATGTAACGTCATAGGCATATCAGTGAAAAAGAGTTCCGTTGATTCCACATAAATAATTAATTAATAAAAACCTATCTACAAGGCTGGTTCCGCGACTGTGGAAAAAAATACTAGCCTTGTTTGGACCGTTTAATAAAGAATCCAGCTGATACTGTGTACCGATTTATTACCGTGGACGAAACCTGGGTCTACCACGTCACGCTACAAAAGGAAGCTACGATTAAAGCTATAAACTGGTGAGTCATCATCTGCTGCAAAAAGTTACAGATAATGTTTACTAGAATGGAAAAGGAATTAGTCTCATTGATTAGCTTGTAAATTTCCTTAGTGCGAAGAAAGAATTATTAATTGATTGACTTGTACAAATTTTTGGCGAATATTCCGAAAGTTTTCAGGATCAAATGCATAAAAATTAGACGAGGACTGTTTTGCAAAAGAAAAAGACTCATCTTTCGTCTGATCGATGTACGATCTTGTAAAGAAGTTTTGTCAATGGGAAAAACGGTATCGTTTATCTAAGGTACGAATACAGTAACCAACTTATTCAACGAATTTATAATTCTCTGTCTGTCTATTGTCCCAGCTAAATGCAGTAGAGGCTAGGAAACGAGTTGAGTACATGAAAAGTTTGGATATTTTTCAGACTTCCAAAATTGGTTCTTCAGCAGAAAAACTTGGAAGAACGTTGGACAAACTACATTGTCCTAAAAGGGCTATAAGTAGGAAAATAAATGCAATTTTTAAATTAAGAAACGCTGGTAGGCAGACAAACTTTCTGGTTTTTGCGTAGCTTAGGACTGCTCGATACTCTGAGCAGAATTCCTAAATGTGGGAAGAAGTTGTTTCTCAAGCATTTAGACTGAAATTCTTTGAGGAAATTGGTATCTGCTGTTCTTTTTCTGAGCAGAAATTTCGGCCTGCGCTATCGTCAGCCTCGTAGATACAGCGGGTGTCGTGGGTGAACAGCCGTAGCGACGAGCCAACCTTGGTTGCGTTCGTTGGCTGTGAGGGCGGCGGCACCGGTCCCTGCGTCGTACGCCGCTGCACTTTGTTTTTGTTGTCATTAGCTGCACCAGCACCAGCAGCCGCTGCCGGACAGCCGTGCCAAAATGATGAATCCCGGCGCGCCGGCCACTGTCTCCTCGGCCGGGTTATTACACTCGCCGTGCCGCCGAACCTTTTCAGCTCTTCACTGACGTCATACGCATTTTTCACGCCTTATTGTCCGGCTGAGGTCGTTTCATTTTGCATAAACTGTCAGTGGCAAACTACAAGTGGCAGAGGTGATTTACACCAAATTATTATCCGTCCGAAGATCACATCGTGTTTTAACCTCGATTGGAGGAAACTTGTTTAATAAACAAGCAGTTAACTCAGTCGATGTAATTGTGTGCTCAAATGTGTGTGAAATCTTATGGTACTTAACTGCTAAGTTCATCAGTCCCTAAGCTTACACATTACTTAACCTAAGTTATCCTAAGGACAAACACACACACCCATGCCCGAGGGAGGACTCGAACCTCCGCCGGGACCAGCCGCACAGTCCACGACTGCAGCGCCCTAGACCGCTCGGCTAATCCAGCGCGGCTCGATGTAATTGAAGATGGAACAGAACTCAGTTTAAACAGATTGAGGTGATGGTGCATTATGAGGACAAAAAGCATTGTCCACGAGTTAGTATGAAAAACTGGGAATTATGTAACTATAATCACTCTAAATACATCCTACCTGACAAAAAAAGTGAAGCACCCTCAACTGTTATGCAAATGATTAAATTTCGAATTGTCTGTGAGGGACAGGACGGCCATCACAATGCATTTCTGTTCTTAGGGTTTAATGCTGTTGCCAGGCCTGGTAGCACACACAAGTGGCGTGAACAGCGTCTTTGAAAGCGACTTCCGTGTGTGTCCCTGTTTGGTTTGTAGGTCGAATCGTGCAATGTCGAGATTTCTGAGGCATTCCGATGAGACAATGGCCCCACGTTTGATTGCATGGGATGAGGGCAGGCACACTTGTTGTCAAGTCATCTGACCACCACAGGTGACGATCATCGTATAGTACACCGAGCACATCATCACCCTCTCACGCCTGCGCCTGCCATCCGACAACAAGTAATGGACTCCCTGCACCATTCTGTGTCAGTCTGCACTGTTGGTCGGATCTAGCGCCAGCCAGACTAGGGAATTACCGTACAGTGCATAGAGTCCCGTCAACACAATAGAAATGGATCCGTTTGGAGTGGCGCCGGGACCGGGAAACATAGACTACTGACGAATAGCGTCGCATTTTGTGCAGAAATAAATCACTGTCTGCACTACCCCAGACGACCATCTTCGACAAGTATGGTGGGGTCCTTGAGAGAGATCCCATTCTTCCTACCTTTTGGAGAGTTATAGCCCTGAAGGCGGAAGGATCAACACAGATCAACGAAATGAGGATGCAGAAGGCAATGGAAACCACTGCGTTAAAGAGACGTAAAGTGTATGCACAGGGCATGTGGCCTGTAATTGAAGAAATGTCATGATGATCTCTCCTTTAGCAAAAGATTCCCCAATAGTCCCCCATTCGGATCTCCGGGATGGGATTGCCAAGGGGATGTTACCACGAGAGAAAGATTGAATAATCAACGAAGTAATAACATCCTACGAGTAGGAGCGTGGAATGTCTGAAGCTTGAACGTGGTAGGGAAACTAGAAAATCTGAAAAGGGAAATGAAAAGGCTCAATCTGGATGTAGTAGGGGGTGAGTGATGTGAAGTGGAAAGAAGGCAAGGATTTCTGGTCAGATGAGTATAGAGTAATATCAACAGCAGCAGAAAATGGTATAACGGGAGTCGGATTCGTTATGAATAGGAAGGGAGGGCAGAGAGTATGTTACTGTTGACAGTTCAGTGATAGAGTTATTCTTATCAAAATCGACAGCAAACCAACACCGACAACGATAGTTCAGGTATACATGCCGACGTCGCAAGCTGAAGATGAAGAGATAGAGAAAGTGTATGAGGATATTGAAAGGGTAACACAGTATGTTAAGGGAGAGTAAAACCTAATGGTCGTGGGGGACTGGTATGCAGTTGTAGGGGAAAGAGTAGGAGAAAAGGTTACAGGAGAATATGGGCTTGGGACAAGGAATGAGAGAGGAGAAAGAGTAATTGAGTTCTGTAACAAGTATCAGCTGCTAACAGCGAATACTCTGTTCAAGAGTCACAAGATGAGTTGGTATACTTGGAAAAGGTCGAGTGATACGGGAAGATTTCAGTTAGATTACATCATGGTCAGACAGAGATTCTGAAATCAAGTACTGGATTTTAAGTTGCACCCAGGAGCAGATATAGACTCACGTCACAATATAGTAGTGATTAAGGGTAGGCTGAAGTTTAAGACATTAGTAAGGAAGAGTCAACACGCAAATAATTGGGATACCAAAGTACTAAGTAATGACGAGATACGGTTGAAGTTCTCTGACGCTATAGATACAGCAATAAGGAATAGCTCAGTAGGCAGTACGGGTGAAGAGGAATGGACATCCCTAAAAACGGCGATAACAGAAGTTGGGAAGGAAAATATAGGTACAAAGAAGGCAACTGTGAAGAAACCTTGGGTAACAGAAGAAATACTTCAACTGATGGATGAAACGAGGAAGTACAAAAATGTTCCGAGAGACTCAGGAATACAGAAATACAAGCCGCTGCAGAAAGAAATAAATAGCAAGTGCAGGGAAGCCAAGACGAAATGGCTTCACGAAAAATGTGAAAAAATTGAAAAAGAAATGATGGTCGGTAGGACTGACTCAGCATACAGGAAAGTCAAAACAGCCTTCGGTGACATTAAAAGCAAGATTGATAACATTAAGAGTGCAACGAGAATTCCACTGTTAAATGTAGACGAGAGAGCGGATAGGGGGAAAGAATACATTGAAAGCCTCTATGAGGGGGAAGATTTGTCTGATGTGATAGAAGAAGAAGCAGGAGTAGATTTAGAATAGGGGACCACGTATTAGAATCAGAATTTAAAAGAGCTTTGGAGGACTTAAGATCAAATAAGGCAGATTCCATTAGAATTTCTAAAATCGTAGGGGGAAGTGGCTACAAAACGACTATTCACGTTGATATTTAGAATGTATGGGTCTGTCGACATACCATCTGACTTTCGGAAAAACATCCACACAATTCCGAAGACGGCAAGAGCTGACAAGTGCGAGAATTATCGCATAATCAGCTTAACAGCTCATGCATCCAAGTTGCTGACGAGAATAACATACAGAAAAATGGAAAAGAAAATTGAGGATGCGCTAGATGACGATCAGTTTGGCTTTGGAAAAGGTAAAGGCACGAAAGAGGCAATTCTGAGGTTGCGGGGAATAATAAGAGTGGGCGACCAAGAACGAAGTGCTCGTATTAAAAAGGGTGTGAGACAAGGATGTAGTCTTTCGCCTCTACTGTTCAATCTGTACAACAAGGAATCAATGATGGAAATAAAAGAAAGGTTCAGGAGCGGAATTAAAACTCAAGGTGAAAGGATATCAATGATGACATTGCTATCCTGAGTGAAACTGAAGTAGAATTAAGTGATCTCCTGAATGGAATGAACCGTCTAATAAGTAGAGAGTATGGATTGAGAGTAAATCGAAGAAAGACGAAGGTAATGGGAGGTAGTAGTAATGAGAACAGCGAGAAACTTAATATCAGGATCGATGGTCACAAAGTAGATGAAGTTAAGGAATTCTGCTACGTAGGCAGTAAAATAACGTGTGACGGACGGAGAGCAAGGAGGACATCAAGAGCAGACTAGCAATGGCAAAGAGGCCATTCCTGGCCAAGAGAAGTCTTCTAATATTAAATATCGGCCTTAATTTGAGGAAGAAATTTCTGAGAATGTACATCTGGAGTACAGCATTGTATGGTATTGACTGTGGGAAAACAGGAACAGAAGAGAATCGAAGCATTTGGGTGCTACTGGCGAATGTTGAGAATTAGGTGGACTGATAAGGTTAGGAATGAGGAGGTTCTGTGTATGATCAGGGAGGAAAGGAACATGTGTAAATCACTGATAAGGAGAAGGGATGGGATGATAGGACATGTGTTAAGATATGAGGGACTGACTTCCATGGTACTAGAGGGAGCAAATAATAGAGGACGTAGGTTGCAAGTGCTACTCTGGGATGAAGAGGTTAGCACAGGAGAGGAATTCGTGGCGGGCCGCATCAAACCACTCAGAAGACTGATGACCCCCCCCCCCCCAAAAAAAAAAGGCGATATTAATCCTAGCGTCATTCTTTGGGGAGCCATCGGGTATGAGGTGACGAGTTGGCCTTTGGGTGTGGAGCGGTGCGATATGTGACGGCTGCTCGATGTCGCGTTTCCAGGTTTGTTGTTGTTTACCGCGCCACTGCGTTGTTGTCGAGTGTCGTAGCTACGTTCCTGACATCCGGTGGCTCTTTCGTATCGGAAATCCACGATCAAACTGCAGTTTGACGCCAGGTACTCAGATCCGAGGCAAATGAAGTAAGAGAGATTTTTACGAGATGTGATACACAATGATCCGAAGGAGCTGCTCGGTTTCCACTTGTCTATCGACTCCAGCATTGTATACCTCAAGTTCATTGACGATGAGGTCTGTGATAAACTTCTCCGCCGCTCGACGCGAGGTTACCGATTCTGTCACACTGACGGAAACGTGGGTGTGCTAACATTTAAAGGTGCTGTGCTGGGAATACAAAATGTGCGCTTGTTTGAGCTATCATTTGAAGTCGCGGCGGATTTAGTCACCCATGCTCTTCGACGCTGCAGTACAGTTCTCGACCATACGGCGGAAAAATGGAAAACCCCCGAAACGTAACCTGTGCTTAACCAGGTACGACAGGTCCGCATTGAGCTGCGCCGCTATGTACCTTCATATCTCACGATCGCTGGCTGCCGGACGATAATTATTTACGACGGTCAACCGAGGACTTGCTTCGGACGTGGACAGGAAGGTCCCGTGCATACGGAATGCCTGCAACGCCGTCTCGTGCAGATGCCCTCTGACGATGGGATGACACCAGCGATATTGACTATGTCGATTAGATCTGTTGCGGTGGCGAGGCGGTAGACGCCAGCCGTCTATGACGACCCTTCCACGTTGGTACAAGCCTTGGAGGTCCCTGCAACAGTGCCTGAGGAGCCCCCAGCGCCTTCTATCGATGATGCCTCTGTTGCCCTCTCGACGAACCAAGCAACACGCATATAAAGCACCAACGACAAGACGACGTTGCGGTAGCAGTTGAAGAACAGGACACATTCACACCCTGCCCTGCGCCTGACACAGAGGTGAGACAGTGTAAACAGAAATCGCCGAAGCGCCGTAAGTAACGGCGCGTAACGACCGAGGCAGTAGACCAGTCCGAGGAAGCGACGATGGATGACGAGGTGCGTCAGCCGATACACCGGTCCGACACTGCCGGCCCTAATGTATCACTTGATTCGATGTCTCCCCCTCGCAACCGGCGACGCCGCGCATTGTGGGGATGCGAGAGATCACCGAAGCCCCGTCGCTGGGGATGCACCACGACTACGTCTGCCTCTCGGAATGACTGACACACGCCGTTTCCTATCTTTTCGCCCTGAAGACGCGCCACACCGCGAATACTGACCACTTGTAATAGCAAGGACAGCCTCCGCGACTTGATGGAACAGGCATGCCGCCTACCCACGATCAATGTCAGTGGTGTTACTACTGCTTTCAAAACACGTTTGCTGCAGGGTGCATTAAGGTGACGCTGACGCTCAAAAGACGAGGCTATCCTTGGCTCGAGGTGGTGCAGTTCGGACAAAATTTGTCATTCCTGTGGTTCCTGTAAAAGAGAGAAAAATATATTACCACTCTTGTTGATTCGTCCGTGCTGGTGTAACCTGAAAGGGTGCATTACGGGATGCGGATCTGCATGTAGTTTTCCTTCGCGAAGTCCGACCAGGAGTCGTCTGATGAACCTGTACTCTCCTTCCGCAACCGCTAGATGGAGAGAACGCCGCACCTTTTATGCCGAAGACGTAGCAGTGCACTTCCAGAGCAATGCCGTCCACTTGTACTGGAAGGAGACTTCAACTGCGTTGGACCATTGGACCATATTTAGCACTATACCATCTGCCAGGCACTTCAGTGTGGACTTGGTATTGTTTCACACATGGGTCATAGAACATGGCGATCGACAGGAATATACCTACTTTACTAGACATTCCGCGAGCCGTTTGGATAGAGTTTATGTAGCACGCGGCGTGCAGTCGGCAGTTGTGGACGCTGAGATGTGGCCGGACGCGTTCACGGACCACTTCGCGTATGTGTGCACACTCACCCCCGCCAACGCGTCCGACGCGGTAAAGGTCCGTGGCGCCTCAGTGTGGATCTTCCTGGCGAGTCAAACTGCAGACGCGAAGTTGAGTCCACGCGGAGCAGATGCCAACGGCGTTTTCCTGCCTACGGTTCCACACTTCAGTGGTGGTTACGGTGTGTCAAACCCGCCTTGTGCCGATCAAAGCCAGCAATGGACGTGATAGAGCGCGCTGGTATACCGCGATCACTGATTTCTACTACGCTGCGCTCCGTGAACTGGCTGTGCAACCGCCGTCGCCGGAACGACAATCGACAGAACACAACGTCAAGGCATACTTACTACGTATCACCGCGGCATGACTCGCGCTTGTGCGGCTGAAGACAACTGATGATACCAGTGTAGAACGGCCTTCCTTCTACCGTATCTTTCAAACAAGAGGCGACGCAAGATGAAGCTCAGAGATCGAGACGGAGGATGGACGAAGAGCCGAAAAACAAATGGATATCTTCTGAGCTTTCACACAATCATAGACACTTCTCTATGAGCGAAATTACAAAGTCGATATTGGAGTCAAGGCAGTCCTATCCGATCTACCCGTCTCTCGAAATCCACAAGACGATTCTACACTCTTTCCGGAGGTGACTTTGGAAGAATTACGAGAAGGGATCAACGACGACTGAAGCGTGACAGAAGTGCAACCCTTCCGCAAACTGCTGCAGATTTCGACGCTGGGCCATCAACAAGTGTCATCGTGCGAACTATTCAACGAAACATCATCGATATGGGCTTTCGGAGCCGAAGGCCCACTCATGTACCATTGATGACTGACGACATAAAGCTTTACGCCTCTCCTGGGCCCGTCAACGCCGACATTGGACTGTTGTTGACTGAAAATATATTGCCTGGTCAGACGAGTCTCGCTTCAAATTGTATCGAGCAGATGGACGTGTACGGGTATGGAGACAACCTCACGAATCCATGGATCCCGCGTGTAAGCAGCGGACTGTTCAAGCTAGTGGAGGCTCTGTAATGATGTGGGGCGTGTGCAGTTGTAGCGATATGGGGCCCCTGATACGTCTAGATACGACTCTCACAGGTGACACATACGTAAGCATGCTGTCTAATCACGTGCATCCATTCATGTCCATTGTGCATTCTGACTGACGTGGGCAATTCCAGCAGAACAATGTGACACCCCACACGTCCACAATTGCTACACAGTGGCTCCAGGAACACTCTTCTGAGTTTAAGCATTTCCACTGGCCACCGAACTCTCCAGACACGGACATTATTAAGAATCTCTGGGATGTCTTGCAACGTGCTGTTCACAAGAGATCTCCACCGCCTCGTACTCTTACGGATTTATGGGCAGCCCTGCAGGATTCATGGTGTCAGTTCCGTCCAGCCCTACTTCAGACATTAGTCGTCCATCTCACGTCGTGTTTCGGCACTTCTGCGTGCTCGCGGGGGCCCTACACGATATTAGGCAAGTGTACCAGTTTCTTTGGCTCTTCAGTGTATACTTTCCTTGACGGGTCACGTGCTCGCATCACCACCAGTTGGCATTCAATGCGGTGTTGTGCAGTGGTCATAATGTTTTGGCACACCAATGTGTACTAAGGCAAACAAATGCATGATTGATTCATAATTCCTCTGCGACAAATAAAACTATTGCTCGCACACCAGCTTGACCTGGGTAGGAGACTTATTGTACGTTATTTGCTCCATGTATGTATTTGTTGCGTTGATATTTTATAAATGTTCCTCGAGCATGGAATTTTCGCCGACAGGTAGAACTCATCGTCCGCCCATCACGCGTTTGTCGAAAAACCTTACCAGTAGGCGACGATGAATGTAGCCATCGCAGATGACTGTGCGAACAGCTTCAGATACCGTCACATATGTGAATCTCCTCCTAATTGTACGGCTGTCCTCTTGTCATCTTCTGGGTCTTCAGTTTATTGCTTTTTGTCTCACTGATCGGGAGTAATGTTATTTCGCCAATGATGAGTGTTGTAACTGTTAGTTACTGTTACTACTTTCTCCCAGTTTATCGTCGGTTCACATCCACCCCCATTGTACGTTGGATTTCACATGTTTCACTTGGTGTCGAAAAGCGACGTCATCGGAGGTTACCATCGTTGCAAGACAATAAGGAATGCAGTTAATTGTCCAGGGGTGCAGAAAATCTTGAAGCTGAGTAGCTATCCAGGAAAGAATGTTGTTGGGCCATTATTATTGCGCTCTTGTCAAATAATTTATGTGGAGGAATTACCAACTATTCTTGTAAAAGCAGATTTCAAATAACAAATCAGGCATTATAGTATACCCACGGCTATGTTTTTGCTTTATGTGTATACTAGTATAGAGGATGAACTGCAAACACTCGAAACCGGTATGGTGCCATCTAAACTGATGCTAATTGATCAGTCAACTACGACTACCGACTAACTACGATTAAGTCGTTCTTTTTAGGAAGAAAAAATTAGAAGCTTGCTGTTTGCCGATGAAATGGTCCATCTTTTAGAGACAGCAGAGGACTGAGAAGAGCGGTTGAAGGGAATGTATAGTACCTTGAAAAGAAATTATAAGATGGATATAAACTAAAGTAAAACAAGAGTAACGGAATGGACACAAATTAAATCAGACGATGCTGAGGGGATTAAATTGGAAGATGAGACAAAATAGGAGATGAAGTTTGATGCTGGGGGCAGCAAAATAACTGTTGGTGGCCGAAGTAGGAAGATGTAAAATGCAGACTGGGAATAGCAAGAAAAGCTGTTCAAATGATATTTCCACCATTTGGCTGTATAAACTGTTTATTCTATTATGCAATCATGACTTCGGACGTTTTCAAGTACCACGCTTTTAAGCATAAGATATCTCTAAACGAAGTTATCGTCGGATCATACTGAACTTAGTTGTATAAGGTATGGGTCACAGTATATAAATGAGACCATATTCAGAAAGTGCTCTCATTTATATACCGCCACACCTACATTACTTAACTAAGTTTAATACATTTCGATTATGACTTCGTTTACGGAACTCATATCATACTCAATATTGTGGTGCTCGAAAACGGCAAAAGGCCGAAATCATGATTATACAGTAGCATAAACAGTTTATACAGTCAAATGGAGAAACTCTCTTTTAAACAGTATTAATGACTGTGACCCCAAACTAAAAACTGTCAGCAAGAAAATCGTTTTTCAAAAAGGTAAATTTCGTAACATCTAATATAAACTTAAGTGTTAGGAAAACTTTTCTGAAATTACTAGTCTGGCTCGCAGCGTTGTGTGAAAGCGAAACATGGACGATAAGCAGCTCAGACACGAAAGAATGGACGCTTTTGAAATGTGATGCTAAGGAGGAATGCGTAAGTTATGAAGAGATACTGAGTTGAATTGGGGAGAAAAAAAAAATTGTCGCACGCTTGACTAAAAGATGAGATCGATTAATCTATACGCCCTGAGGCATTTAGTAATGCAAATTTGGAAGGTAAAAATTGTAGAGAGTGACTACGAGATGGATACTGAAGCAGATTCAAATGGATGTACGGTGCGGCAGCTACGCAGAGATGAAGAAGATTGTACTGGACAGACTAGCATGCAGAGCTGCATCAAATCAGTTTTCAGAGTGAAGACCACAACAAACAACAATTCCTGTCGTGAGAGTATATACAGGGACTTAAAAGCTAGGCTGGGAAAGAGAACAAGCGAAGGTTCCAGCCGACTTAGTGTAACAGCTTAGTGAGTTGTGGGAGTTACAACACGATACCAGATACCTTGGATAACACGCTTACCATATAGTTTGAATTTTCCCACCACAACGAAGATCCATTATTATTAATTAATCACCGAGAGATCACGTTTTCTTCGTCGTTGTCGTCGTTATCCTCGTCTTCAGCGCGAAGACTCGCCTAACCCAGCTCTCCATTGTAGTCCACCCTGTGCAAGCCTCTTTACCTCCGAATATCTGCTGCTACCTACGTCCAAATCAACCTTCTTATTGTAGTCAAGCCTAGGTTTCCCTTTACAATGTTTATCCTCTGTACTTCCTTCTATAATCAAAATTACAAATGGGTCAAATGGCTCTGAGCACTATGGGACTCAACTGCTGAGGTCATTAGTCCCCAAGAACTTAGAACTAGTTAAACCTAACTAACCTAAGGACATCACAAACATCCATGCCCGAGGCAGGATTCGAACCTGCGACCGTAGCTCAAAATTACAATTCATTGTTGTCTCAATGAATGTCGTATAAACCTGATCCCTTCATTCAATTTAGTAATGCACAAAATTTATTTTCTCTTCAATTAGAGAGAGCATCTCCTCCAATCTCTCCATGTACTCTTCAGCATTATTTTGCAGCACCACATTTCCAAAATTTCGATTCTCTCCTTTTCTTTGTTGGCCGCGTTTCACCTCCTTAAAGGGTCATACTCCAGACGAATACTTCCAGAAAAGAGTTTCTAACCCTTAATTTTATATTCTATGAAAATTCCTCTGTTTCAGAAACAATTTTCTTACTATTTCCAGTTTGCTTTCCACATCCTATCTACTTCGACCATTGTCAATTATTTCTCTGTGCAAATACTAAAACTACTCTACTGATTTTATTTCTCATTTCCTAATATAATTTTCTCTGACTACACGTTGAAACAAACAGTGGACATAAAGTGTTATTATCACCGCGAAAAAATAAAGTTCCGGAAGAAGATTTTTTTGTATTTGCAGGCACACGATCTGCAGTTGCAACGCTACATAACGATTATCTGCCGAGTAGTTGCTCTCTAAACAGCATCCAATACGAGCAAATCAGATGCGACTTTACCTGATGTTGTTCGAACCTTAAGTATTTGGGCAATACACGTCTCTGTTTAAAAGGAATAGCACGATATTGTCGTAGGGTCGAGCCAGACATCCATCGAGACAAAATCATCTCTGTTACTTTCACCTACATTACTATAATTTTTGCTACTGACTTGTGCCTCATCAGAATTCAACATAGGTTCCTTTAGCATATCTACCAAGATTCGCTGCCATACTATAATTACAGCCCACAATGGACCACTGTGAGTGGCTGCACTTTAATTATAAACATCCAGTACAACTCCCCGGTATTCCTCTTGAATCGTGTTTATTTTGCGTCGCCTCTGCGCCTATGCTTGCGCCTTGCCGGTGGCCTGTGTCGCTATGGCCTCGGTACGGCCCTGGAAGTAACTTAGAAGGGAAGGTTTCCAGATAACAAGAGCAGCGACGCTGGAAGGTATGCCGGAAGAACGGTGGCACAGCGTCGCTGCACAGTGGCAGCTCAAAGGCCACAGTGGCGGTGGCAGCAGCAGTAGCCGGGCGGGGGCGGCGGCGAGAAAGCCGAGAGAAAGCGACGACCCCCGGCACTTCTAGTGCTAGCCTAGCCGACTGTCCGTATCGAATCGAAGCACCAGTTCCTGTTCCGCTCCTGGACAAGAATTTTTGTCACGTCTGGCAGGTCTAGCAGCGTACGTCAGCCGTGTTTTCAGACCCACGGTGCCAACGTTGGCGTTTCTGGACCTGTGCGTGTGCTGAGCGCTAGATCTCAGCTCCCCGGGGAAGCAGTCAGTTATCAGATTCAGAGACTCATCGCCTATAAGTGGATCGCAGAACATACGAGTACCGTACTGTAACGTCTATTGGTAATTGCCATGACGAAAGAGAATTCCGTCACATGTATACTTTGATTTGCACACTTTAAGCAGCCTTCTTAATATCAGGCTTAAGCACCGGTGCTGTGCCAAGTCGAGCAGACACGGTCGCGAAGCGATGATGGCAAGATATGGTTTCCTCTTCTCCCCCAAGAGATACCGTGCCTGTGACCATCAAAAACTAAAGTCCAGCCCGTTTCCAGAAATGTCGTTATCCACAAACCATTGCCACAGATGCTGCTTTATGACAAGGTACGTGACTGATACAGTCACGTTTTAGAACTGTTCCTCTACTGTACGCAGTACACAATGCTGTAAAATTTGTCCACATTTTTCTGCATTTAGCATTTTCTTAAGCATAATAAGTGGACCACATCTTAATTACGAGAAACACTCACAACCATAACACCACCTCCTCCGTACTTTGCTGTTGGCCCTACAATGATTCTCCATACCAAAACACTTCCACCAGATTTCCACAGAGTCACTCCAAACCATTCGTTTCCAGTCACACACTGTCCAGTGGTGCGCTCTTCACACCAAAAGCGTCGCTTAGCATTAATTACAGATACTGTACAGGTGATTTTTGAGGAGCTGCTCCATCACTGTACTCCATTCTTTTTAACTCCCTAAGAACACTCATTGTACTAGCTGGGCTACTGCTGGCACTTTGGAACTTAGAATGATTCCTTCCGCTGACTCCATGCGAATTTTTACAGTAACACTCCGCAGTGTATGACAATTCAGTACAAGCGGTCTGGCTGGTCTCGGTTTAGCTGTGGTTGTTCCTTCGCTTTTATACTTTACGATTACGTCACCAACAGTCGAGTTGTGCAGCTTTATAGGGGTAGAAATATCCCTAATGGATCTGCTACTCGCGCGACATCCAGTGACTAGAATCAATTTTTCACTCTGCAGCGGAGTGTGCGCCGATATGAAACTTCCTGGCAGATTAAAACTGTGTGTAGGACCGAGACTCGAACTCGGGACCTTTGCATTTCGCTGGCAAGTGTTCTACCAACTGAGCTACCCAAGCACGACTCACGCCCCGTCCCCACAGCATTTATTCCGCCAGTATCTCGTCTCCTACCTTCGAAACTTCGCAGAAGCTCTCCTGCATACCTTGCAGAACACCTTGCAGAGCACTTGCCCGCGAAAGGCAAAGGTCCCGAGTTCGAGTCACGGCCCGGCACACAGTTTTAATCTGCCAGGAAGTTTCATCCAGTGACTAGCCCTCGTTCGAAGTGACTGGGATCTGACCGACCACTTCTCCTGCTACTGCTTCGCTACTGACAACGCAATACTCCCTGACTGCTTCGACACTGGCGAGTTCGCCTCTCTTGACATCCAGGATCAATTCTGCATTAAATGGGGATGTCGGATACTTTTGATCAGATACTGTAGTTCTGCTGTCGGCTGCTACAGCTGCAGGGATCGGGGGAATCGCGATACGTGGGGTCAGCCGTGGGGCCTCTATCCGCTGATGGACCGGCGATTCGTACTTTGTTATTGAAGCTCCAGTTCTCTAACACAACTTCGCTTTTATGGACCCCGATTTTGGCATGGAATATTCTGTGAACATGTGTTACTTTTTAAGACGCTCCGAGCAATTTTAACGTTCGTTCTCTGCTGTATTTCCGTCCATATTGATTGCCAAACGGTGCGTGCAACGCGCTAATCGGTAGCAGATGAAGAGATATGTCAGTGGGGCATGGGTGAAGGCATTCAAGAAATGTTAGCTAGCCACTGAAAGCAACAGAAGAGGGGGATGGAAGTGATGAGTCCTTAGACAGGTTATGGACGCTGTCGGGTGCGGTAGGTAAGCAGAGTGGCAGAAGTTCCTCAATGGACTTAATCTGAAAAGCGATACGCGCGTTTGTAGGCAGCAGCAAACAACTGGGTATCCTGCCCACATTCGCTTTAGTAAGACTGCACAAGAGCTGGTCGCCATACATAGCCGTCCCGAGACAACAGCTCCAGGACAGGGGTAACTGAACGCCGGGGCCAGCCCGCGACCACGTGTCCTAATGAGTTGGCGCAGTTAATCAGCAGTTACGAGCCGCACGTGGGTATTACAGCCGATCTGCCCGCTGACAGTGCCGGCTAATGTTGTCCTCATACGCTGCGGGCACGCAATCTGCCGCTAGTAACGCAGGCGTTTCTCATTACAGTCGCACTGCCGTAATGATCGCAGCAGCCGTTCCCGAGGACTTTCGCTCTTGGCCGCGGCGCGGCGCGGCACGCTGTTCCTTTTGCGGCCTAGACATTGACAGCTAGGCGCGGCTGCCTGTGCAGACTCTCCGCAGCCAACGCCTACGCGAGGTCAGGGAACTTGCCAGAAGGCGAGAAAGAGAGAGCGAGAGAGAGAGAGAGAGAGAGTGGGGGGGGGGGGAGGGGGTAGATCCCAGTTCACGGGGCGCTTAGCAGCACGTCGTGCATCGAACTGCGCTCGTCGATCGCGTCGTTTAACAGATACTGCTGCTTTCTGATTGATCGCAGACTGATAGGACCGACCATTAGCGCTGGATTGCCCTCTAGCTGCCGTCGGTCAGATGGATGAAATGTTCTCTAGGGAACGAATACTGCCCTAAGTTTCACACGATTGTAAGATCTCTCGAAAGTGTTGAAGCGCTACTAATCGATGGGCGTGACTCGTCGGTTCTGGACTCTGTAGCGATTTCCCTTCAAATTTCTTTCTGATCGTTCTGACCGTGTAACACTTCCAGCTTCTTATCTTACGGTTTCTTGAGCAGCCGGAGCATATGCTGATATCATGTGTCAGTGTGAATGAAAACTAAGTGAATTCGGTGTCAACAATAAGGTTGCTTTCAGCACCGCAATGCTTTACTAGCGTGGTTCTATTTGGGGTGGTGTGGCCTTGACTTCCTACAACGACTGAATCGCCTTACACATCCAGTTAGGTGCGTCTATACGGATTTACGTGAACACCGAACACGGTTGCTTCTGGCATTTTCAACTTAAACTTAAGAAAGAAGCGATGGGTGGGGAGAAAATCCTGGGACCCGCTTGACCTGAAGCCCGGACCTCTGAAGTCGTATTCTGATCAATTTTTGTAATGTATAACATTCTAAAAGCTGATAAAGATATTCTGAATGTCTTCTCCATCCAGTAGTTGTAGCAAATGGACATTTTTAATATATAGATTTGCAGATGCAACGTATACTGCTATACCGGTGAAATTCCATTCCTCCTGCAACTGGCCACGAACACTAATTGCATACTCGCGGCTCCTGCAGTTGGATGGTGTGCAGAGCAACGTTTCAGATCAGGCAGGTGCAAGCAGCGCCCAGCAAGGCACAGGTAACACTTCCTAGTTGAGAAGGCCGAATAACCTGTGCGGGCGAACTAAATTGTTCGTTACACCGCATTGTAATGAACCATTAAAACAAGTTGACACTTATTAAACTGGTCAGTAAACGTTTTGCAGGAGATAAATGTGTGCGAACGTTTGTGGACTTAGATTCAAGGGAAACTAGAAATGAAAGAGTAAACTTTATGAAATTTAATAAAAACTTGACTGTGAAAAAATAGAGGTAGCCTGTTCGAAAAGGAACATACCAGAAAATGAATCAAAATCTGTTTTTAGACTAAATTCAATACCGTATTACTCTACCTTGAGAACTGTAACATGGAGAAGCGTTATTGTCTTTAAGGACGAAACCATCACCAAATGTTGATAGTGGGCACTAGGTAGGAGGTTTCTATCCAGATACTGTATAGCTTTCAAATTTCCTTCGATAGTAAGGATAGGCGTCCGACATGGTACCATCCCCAAACTTCGCTGTCGAGACATTAGGACTTCTCGCTTGAGGTATGTTTCAGTTTCCAGAACTAATTTTTCACTCTGCAGCTCAATGTGCGCTGGTATCCTTTGTTCCAGTACTGCTGGTGACGCAAGTTTTACAAGAGAACTTCTCTGTAGTAGGTGAGAAACTGGCTATGTGAAGACGGGTCATGAGTAACGATTGCTTAGCTCAGTTTTTAGAGTACTTGGCCGCAAAAATCTCGCGTTCGAGTAACGGTCACGCATACAGTTTTCATCTGCCAGCAAGTTTCGTACACTTTAGTGTCTTACCACTTCAGGACTGTCATCTTGGATCAGACAAATCCTGCATTTGTCGATGTCATTCATCAAGGTTCCATTCCGGGTGTTCCCTCGCCCACCTCCTTCGTGCATCACAGCTCCGAGGATGTTTCAAAATGCTTCAAATGGCTCTGAACACTATGGGACTTAACATCTGAGGTTATCAGTCCCTAGAACTTAGAACTACTTAAACCTAACTAACCTAAGGACATCACACACATCCATGTCCGATGCAGGATTCGAACCTGCGACCGTAGCGAGCTCCGAGGAGTTTGTGCTGTTATTCATAATGGATGCCTGGAGGCCGAACTGATCGCGTGGAACGCGCAGCACCGCTGGAGTCTCCTCGAGTATCTGCGACCCACAATTTGTACGAGCACATGATGGACCTCGTTTGTTGATGTATACCGCAAGCAACCACTACCAGCCAGATCTTTCATATTTTGTGTCAGATGATAGCAACCTAATGTTTGAATGGTATTGCTGTAGTGTACACTAATTCGGCGAGCAGCTTTTAACAGTTCGTTTTGCCCTTAAGTGACAATTCACGCGAGATCTAACCCTGCAACGATTCTTTGAGGTATATTGACAAACTAAAGTCTACATAAGCCGCACTGCTTCGTTCACCAGTGAAGGCATACTGCTCTCCACTGTACTGCACTGAGAATACAATTTTGTTTCTGTCTCCATTCGACAAGAAGCTGCACGTCGTTATAGTGTTGAGAAAGAAGTTTCCAGTCGAAAGAAGAAATGCTGCTGGTGAGGTATAAGTTTTGTTGCGCGGTATATTAGAGCCGAATCAAGAAAAGTGAGTGACTGGTTGTGTACCTAGCGCTTATAGTTGTCGATATGTGGTTGACAGTTTTTGAGTGCGTTGTATCGACTGACCATTAATAAATTAAACTACCATTCTGTAACATTTGTTATGTGCACAGGCGTGGCGCCGCCACGGAACCGGCCACATCTCACTATTCTAGCCGACAGCGGGTGCTCGACGCAGAAGCAGGGACCGCGGAAAAGAAAAACCTCTTATGTGCGGGTCATTCTGTGTGGGGGCCCAGAGAGTCCAAACACTGTGTAGAGACTGACCTGGAGAAAAGCACGCAACACAGTCAGCATGAATAACCGAAACAACAAGCAAGCAGGATCAAGGATACGGCACGATCCGATAGCCATCAGGTCCGTGTTAGTCATCTCAGCGGAAGAACTGATTGAACTGGTCATTCACCGCTGTCCAGTGAACACCAGCGCACTATTCTGCCAGCTTGTCTACGTCCATATGTATTTCCGCTGACAGATATACTAAAGGAACAATGTCGATAACATTTAGAGGAAACTTGCGATACAAAAGAGTGCAAAACGTTGTGAAACTGTGTCACTACATTTATTAGCACCTGTTGATGACAGTGTTTTTATTATTTATTTAATGGCTCCCTCATTTTGACGTACTGACAACGATAACTTATCGTTATTTTAACTATGTTCTGTGAGAACTCCTCATGTTCTGCAGGTTTTCAGCATTGCTACCTTCTGCAGTTGAAACAGGACGAATGATGCAGTCGGTCTGCTGTCACCACTAGGACGATCTGCAGCAAATTTCTTTCCCCGTATGACTTTTATTTAATATGCCAAAACCCTGTATGTGATCTTCTAATCACTGGTGGTTATTTACAAATTATATGTATTGCGAACTTCGATGTCTATAAGAAAGGAGATTGGCTAGCTTGATTTACTATTGCTTTGTCAAATCGACAGCTTCAGATTGTTTCATCGGTTACTAGCGACCCGCCCTGACTTCGCACATGTAGCACAAAGTGCCTCTGACCAGACGACTTGTCTGGCGATGCGGCAGTTTATTTATGGGCCACTGTGTCTATTTATGATTAAAATTCAGAGAACAATATTAGGTAACTGAAGATCATCACCTTCATACAACTTAAAAGAGTTAAGCAGAGCGCGCTCGGAAAGTTCTCAGGGGACACGAATGTTATCTGAGTCGTCGGAGCTTCCTCGCAATGTTATTCATTGTTTTAAGTTTGGTTTTAGGGTTTTTAATCAGTCAAGTTTAAATCATGTTTTATTCTCACTGGCATTGAATTTTAAATGTGTTTCTCTTTGCTTGGTCTTTTAATTAACTTAACAAATAAATAAAAGCTTAATTGGCTGCTGTGTGATTGAAACTGTATAAAATAAATTTGTGTTCTACCAGTGAATGAAGTGTGTAAAATCCCAATTGGTCCAGCCCTTCCCGGTTTTCCTACCTGGCTGAATTAAGAGGCCATAATTATCGCCATAGAATGAAATTTTCACTCTGCATCGGAGTGTGCGCTGATATGAAACTTCATGGCAGATTAGAACTGTGTCCGACCGAGAATCGAACACGGGATCCGAGTTCGTGCCTCGGTCGCGCACAGTTTCAATCTAGCAGAAAGTTTAACGAATGTTATATGTTCTATATTTAATGTGGAGTGGAATGTCAGAAGTATGAACGTGGTACGGAAACTAGAAAATCTGAAAGGGAAATGCTAAGGCTCAATCTAGATATAGTGGGGACCAGTGAAATGAAATGGAAAGAAGACAATGATTTTTGGTCGAATGAATATAGGATAATATCAACAGCAGCAGAAAAGTGTATAATGGGAGTAGAATTCGTTATGAATAGGACGGTAGCGCAGAGAGCGAACTTCTGTGAACAGTTCAGTGACAGGGTTGTTCTCGTCAGAATTGAGAGCAAAGAAGCACCGACAGTAATAGTTCAAGTATAAATGCTGACGTCACAAGCAGAAGATGAAGAGATAGAGAAACTGTTTGAGGATATTGAACGAGCAATTCAGTACGTAAACGGAGATCAATAAGCTAATACTCATGTGGAACTGGAATGTGATTGTAGAGGAAGGAGTAGAAGAAACGGTAACAGCAAAATATGGGTTTCGTAGAAGGAATGAGAGAGGAGAGAGACTGAGTTCTACAATAAATTTCAGCTGGTAATGGCGAATACTTTGTCCAAGAACCACAAGGGGAGGAGGTTTACTTGGAAAAGGCCGAGAGATACGGGAAGATTCCAGTAAGATGACATCGTGATCAGGCAGCTATTCCGAAATCAGATATTGGATTGTAAGGTGTACCCAAGACCAGGTATAGACTCGAATCACAATATAGTAGTGAGGAAGAGTAGGGTGAAGTTCAAGAGACTAGTAAGGAAGACTCAATACATAAAGAAATGGGATACGGGAGTATTAAGGAATGAAGTGACGCTCTTAAAATTCTCTCAGGCTATACATACAGCAATAATCAATAGCTCTGTAGACAGTTCAGTTAAAGAGGCATGGGCATCTCTAAAAAGAGCAGTCACAGAAGCTGGTAAGAAAAACATAGATACAGGGAAGGTAACTGCGGAAAAACCGTGGGTTGCAGAAGAAATACTTCAGCTGATCGACGAAAGAAGTAAGTACAAAAATGTTTAACGAAATTTAGAAATACGGAAATACAGGTCACTTAGGAATGAAATAAATGGGAAGTGGAGGAGACCTAAGGCGAAATGGCTGCATGAAGAATGTGAAGAAATCTAAAAAATGGTTCAAATGGCTCTGAGCACTATGGGACTCAACTGCTGTGGTCATAAGTCCCCTAGAACTTAGAACTACTTAAACCTAACTAACCTAAGGACAGCACACAACACCCAGCCATCACGAGGCAGAGAAAATCCCTGACCCCGCCGGGAATCGAACCCGGGAACCCGGGCGTGGGAAGCGAGAACGCTACCGCACGACCACGAGATGCGGGCGAAGAAATCTAAAAAGAAATGATTGTCAGAAGGACTGACTCAGCATAAAAAGTCAAAAAAGCCTTTGGTGAAATTAGAAGCAAGGATGGTAATATTAAGAGTGCAATGGGAATTCTATTGTTAAAAGCACGGGAAGGAACGGATAGGTGGAAAGAATACATTGAGGTCCTCTTTGAAGGGCTGGACTTGTCTGATGACGTGATGGAGGAAGAAGTCGACAGGAAGGAAATAGGAGATCCGCTATTAGAAACGAAATTTAAAAGAGCTTAGGACGACCTAAGATCAAAAAGGCAGATGGTATAAAGAACGTTCTATCGGAATTTGAAATATCATTGGGGGGGGGGGGGGTGAGTGGCGATAAAACGACCATTCTCGTTGGTGTGTGGAATGTATGAGTCTGCCAAAATACCATCTGACTTTCGGAGAAATATCGTCCACACAATTATGAAGATAGCAAGAGCCGAGAACTGCTAGATTTATCGCACAACCACCTTAACAGCTCATGCATTCTAGTTACTGAAGACAATAATCTACAGAAGAACAGAAAGAAAATTGAGTGTCTCATAGATGATGGTCAATTTGACTTTAGAAAAGGTAAAGGCACCAGAGGCAGTTCTGATGTTGCGGTTGGCACTGGAAGTAAGACTGAAAAAAATAAGACGTTCACAGGACACGTCAACCTGGAAAAAGCTTTCGACAATGTGAAATGGTACAACATGTTCGAAATTCTGAGAAAAACAGGGGTAAGCTATATGGAAAGACGGGTAATGTACAAGAACCAAGAGGAAACAATAAGGCTGGAACACCAAGATCGAAGTGCTCGGATTAGAAAGGGTGTGGAACTGGGATGTAGTCCTTCGTTCCTATTATTGAATCTATGCATAGAAGAACCAATGACAGAAATAAAAGAAAGTTTCAAGAGTGCGATTAAAATTCCAGGCTTGAGGATATCAATGATGCGATTCACTGATCACATTGCTGTACTCAGTGTAAGTGAAGAAGAATTACAGTATCTGTTGAATATAATGAGCTGTCTGATGAGTACATAATATGGACTGAGAGTAAATCGAAGAAAGACGAAGGTAATGGGAAGTAGCAAAAATGAGACTAGCGAGAAACTTAAGGTGAGGAGTGGTGGTCACGAAGTAGACGAAGTTAAGGGATTCAACTACCGAGCCAGAAAAATAACGCATGGTGGTCGGAGCAAAAAGGACATAAAAGCCGACTTTTTTTTGGGTCATCAGTCTTCTGATTGGTTTGATGCGCCCCGCCACGAATTCCTCCCCTGTGCTAACCTCTTCATCTCAAAGTAGCATTTGCAAACTGCGTCCTCTATTATCTGCTGGATGTACTCCAACCTCTGTCTTCCTCTACAGTTTTTGCCCTCTACAGCTCCCTCTAGTACCATGGAAGTCATTCCCTCATGTCTCAACAGATGTCCTATCATCCTGTCCCTTCTTCTTATCAGTGATTTACACATATTCCTTTCCCCTCCGATGCTGCACAGAACCTCCTCAATCATTACGTTATAAGTCCTTCTAATTTTTAACATTCGTCTGTAGCACCAAATCTCAAATGCTTCGATTCTCTTCTGTTCCGGTTTTCCCATAGTCCATAGTTCATACCATACAATTCTGTACTCCAGACATACATTCTCGGAAATTTCTTCCTCAAATTAAGTCCGATATTTGATATTATCAGACTTCTCCTGGCCATGAATGCCCTTTTTGCCATTGCTAGTCTGCTTTTGATGTACTCCCTGCTGCGTCCGTCACTCGTTATTTTACTGCCTAGGTAGCAGAATTCCTTAACTTCATCTACTTTGTGACCATCGATCCTGATATTAAGTTTCTCGCTGTTCTCGTTTCTACTACTTCTCATTACTTTCGTCTTTCTTCGATTTACTCTCAATCCATACTCTCTACTCATTACACTGTTTATTCCATTCAGCAGACCATGTAATTCTTCTTCACTTTCACTCAGGATAGCAATGTCATCAGCGAATCGTATCATTGATATCCTTTCACCTTGAATATTAATTCCACTTCTGAACCGTTCTTTTATTATCGTCATTGCTTCCTCGATGTACAGATTGAACAGTAGGGGCGAAAGACTACATCCTTGTCTTACACCCTTTTTAATACGAGTACTTCGTTCTTGGTCACCCACTCTTATTATTCCCTCTTGGCTGTTGTACATGTTGTATATGACCCGTCTCTCCCTATAGCTTACCCCCTTTTTTCTCAGAATTTCGAACATCTTGGAACATTTTACATTGTCGAACGCTTTTTCCAGGTCGACAAGTCCTACGAACGTGTCTTGATTTTTCTTTAGTCTTGCTTCCATTATTAACCGCTACGTCAGAATTGCCTCTCTCGTGCCTTTACCTTTCCTAAAGCCAAACTGATCGTCATCTAGCGCATCCTCAATTTTATTTTCCATTTTCTGTATATTATCCTCGTCAGCAACTTGGATGCATGAGCTGATTGTGCGATAATTCCCGCACTTGTCAGTTCTTGCAGACTACGGAATCGTGTGGATGATATTTTTCCGAAAGTCAGATGGTATGTCGCCAGACTCATACATTCTACACACCAACGTGAATAGCCGTTTTGTTGCCACTTCACCCGACGATTTTAAAAATTCTGGTGGAATGTTATCTGTCCCCTCTGCCTTATTTGATTCTAAGTCCTCCAAAGCTCTTTTAAATTCTGATTCTAATACCGAGACCCCTACCTCTTCTAAATCGACTCCTGTTTCCTCTTCTATCACATCAGACATATCTTCCCCCTCATAGAGGCTTTCTGTGTATTCTTTCCTCCTATCCGCTCTCTCCTCTGCATTTAACAATGGAATTCCCGTTGCACTCTTAATATTATTACCCTTGCTTTTAATGTCACCGAAGGTTGTTTTGACTTTCCTGTGTGCTGAGTCAGTCTTACCGACAATCATTTCTTTTTCAATTTTTTTCACATTTTTCATGCAGCCGTTTCGTCTTGGCTTCCCTGCACTTGCTATTTATTTATTTCTGCAGCGGCTTGTATTTCTGTATTCCTGAGTCTCCCGGAACATTTTTGAGTTCTTCCTTTCATCGATCAATTGAAATATTTCTTCTGTTACCTATGGTTTCTTCGCAGCTACCTTCTTTCTACCCATGTTTTCCTTCCCAATTTCTATTATCGCCCTTTTTAGGAATGTCCATTCCTCTTCAACTGTACTGCCTACTGAGCTATTCCTGCTTCACAAAATTTCTGAAATATAGAATTGCAAAAAGTCGACAGCGAAAACTATAGGGGAAAGACTTAATGCAGTCCCAAACCACACTTCATATACTATGTCCTGCGTGCAGTCTCATGTACAATTAGAACCGAGACCTTAAAGGTAGTACTGCGTTTTGTCGAAAATGTATAGTACAACTTGTAAATTGCTGGGTGGTATTGCAAAAGAGAATGAAAAGTACAAGTTTGGAAAAAATGGTTTTGCTAGGTCTTCTGTATGGGAGACAGGTGTGTTTGCTGAAATCTAGAGACGAATCCAACATTCATACAGTTGCAACGAGATTCCTAGATGCAATTAAGGTGTTCTCCAAAGAGACCGCTTAAGAAATTAGAATACCGGAAAAGATAGAATACTAGAAAAGAAATAACTGTCCATTCCATGAAAGCCAAAATGGCTGAATATCGAAATAAGCAGTTCCAGCATTTAATGACAATGGATGAAAATTGCGTACCAAAATAAGCTTCGTCGTACCCCTTCAAGATGACGTAGTATGTGATATCTCAGAAAGATACGAAGTGTTATATCTGCAATAGCTAGGTGATCTACCCATAAAACAGTTTGTTTCGTCGTTTGTCGTCACACTTAAGGTCGGTCACTTGCTTCTGAATCCACTTAAAGAAACTGATATTTTGTTTTCCATCTTAAAACGAAGTTTAAAGCATATTGAACTAATTGGTAGTTAATAGAATTGGATTGGAAATTGGGAAATTGTTAAAAAATCAACGTAAACGTCACTCGGTGTGCAGCCATATTCATGTTTCCCCTGCTTTCCCAAGTCAAATGTCGCCGTTAAACTCCCGTTGGGAATAGTTATACTATGCAACTGTTTCACGTGTTGGTAGCCCTGTTAAAAGACACACTTGTTGACGCTCTTAAGTTTTCCCTTGTATATCTTTCGTTTACAATCGTGATTTTGCTCCTAAACTTTCCTGTTGCTTGCTGCAGCTCTATTATGGTTTGTCCTCAAGAAGTAATCAAGGTATCAAGATGATATAAAAGCGAAGAAGAAAATAAATTTCGGTTACCTTCTTCCACAAAGCGTCTACAGATGACGCACCGTAGCATGGGTTTTTGACAGTGGTGTAGCCCCACCATGTGGATACAGGAAAGCACGTGAACTGATGAAGTTTGTGATCAACATCACTCCCTGCCATTTGAAGTGTTAGAAACAATTAGGCCCATATACCGAAACATAATCGACATTAAACTATCGTAGTGCTGCTTACATAGGAAGACGCAAGATGCGAACAAGTTTTTCAACCATTTGATATGAGGACGCCTGCCAAAACGAGGTTTCGTTTAACTCAAAACTATGTGAGTAGGATGAGTTAGATGCTGTAATTGGTTTTTGGTAATGGGCCAGTTAGCAGGTGGGAAGTTGTAGAGTTACTAATGATATATTCTGCGTTCATTATGAGACAATCACTGGAGGCGCTTGATTCCATGACAGCGGCCAAAGCTGAAAAGCGAGCAACGAAAGAGGCCAGGAAAAAAACTGAAAGGGAGAGAGAAAATGGGGAGCATATAAATCAAGATGATTATGCAACTGGAATGTATTAGAAATAACAGAGGTAAGTCACAGATGAGGTATAACTTTGAACTGAATTTCTTGAGAGTTAAATTTTCTGACATGTTTATTTTAAGCACAAAAAAATCTTTCTGAAATTTTTTGGAATGTTTCAGGATACTATTTGGAGGAGAGTAGGCTATAGACACTAACGTACTATCAACAGCAAGAAAATACATTACCCAGAAAAGTAGCCTTAATTTCATCAGCTGTAGATATTTCTAGGATCAAAAATTGTGATTAAAATAAAATGATTGTTGTCTACATTGTAGGTAGATATGTTTTAATGTTTCAAGCAGCTGAGTAAGATAGATAATGCACAGATTCCAAGTAAGGACCGGCAAGTAAAAAATGTAAAAAAAGCCGTAACGAAGTCAATATGAGAACTAATGTGATTAACTGAAAATCAAAATGTCCAGCAAAAAACACTCCTATTGTCCAACAACTTTCAACCTGCCAAGGGTTCACCTTTTTTTTATTGGAGCCGTGTAAACTTCACGAAAATTGTTAGCGTTTTTCCTGGCGTTCGCAGGCAAGTTACCTTAATGGACGCAATGAAACATTTCTCCTAAGATTGCCAGCTTCTGCCTTCGCGCAGTTCATTGTTTAACGTATTCCATTACAACTGACTGGAGTTTAGAGATGTGATGGGAAAAGGCTGCCGCTTTTTGTTGGCTCAACTCTGGACAAAGGCTCTATTTCGCACTACCGCCAAGAGTTGCGACGGCACTGGCCGTCTCTAATGTAGTAGCAATGTTACACACCTGAAAAAGATCACAAGGCCACAATAAAACATTGGCTTGCGAAGTCTTGATTCATTTCTTTTGAAAAAAGGTATTAAGCCCTCACTGTAATTGCACATAGTGGTTGTGCTTATACGATCTCCTCCTACGCGAAACGCAATAAAAGAACCGGCCGACAGAAGAATCGAAGCTCGAGTTCTTCTCTCCGCGTTAATTGAGTATAATGCGGCAGAATGTGGGAGAATGCGCTCGAGCGCCGAGTATAATCGCTGCAGCCATTAACCGGAGAAAGCGAAACCGCCATGTAATTATTCATATGTGTCGGTGACTGCTGTTGGGCCGCTGACCGGCCAAAAGGAAGCAAAAGCGCCCAGCGCCTTTGTTGTGTAGTCCGGGCTGGCGTGACTCACAGCGGCGCGTGCTGCGATGCTGCGGGAAACCAATTAACCCCTGAGCAGAGCAGCCAAGGCGAGGAGGCAGGCGCTCGGCTGTTCGGCTGCCCTCGGCAAACTTCGCCGCGCGCTCCTTTTTACGCTCCGCTCGGTCCCGATACCGTTCAAGGACGCTATCATTTTCCAACCCACTTATTTCTCAGCTGCTTATCCAGCGGGAGTGGGTAGGGACATGGCTGTCTCTTGTGAGAACCCACAAACTTTTCCGGTGGCCTTCCTGTGGTTTTGGATACACACCTGGCGCACAAGATAATGTTTGTTTAAACCGCAATTCTTTTTTTTTTTTAGTTTCATATGTTCTGGACAGTTCAGAATATTCGCCGGAAAAAAGCAGCTGTAGGCACTAATTGTAGTGCTGGTCGCAGGCAGCCCGTCGTGTTTACGACCGAGAGAGAGAGAGAGAGAGAGAGAGAGAGAGTGAGTGAGAGGGGGGGGGGGGGGGGAATTGAGGGTGACAGGAACAGCGTGCGCTGCGGTATTCTTACAAGCGGAGCGCTGTCACGTGTTGAAAGCTTAGTGACTGTTAAACGGCGAGGGTCACTTTCGTTGAACAATATATTTCCACACCATGGACAATATCTCATTACATGTAGTGTGTGGGAATCCATATGCCTTCGAAAATGACCACCGGTCATATGAACACTGATGCTTTATTTCCTTCATAAAAATGTATGCTGTACAATACAGCCGGCCGAAGTGGCCGAGCGGTTCTAGGCACTACAGTCTGGAACCGCGCGACCGCTAGGGTCGCAGGTTCGAATCCTGCCTCGGGCATGGATGTGTGTGATGTCTTTAGGTTAGTTAGGTTTAAGTAGTTCTAAGTTCTAGGGGACTGATGACCTTAGAAGCTAAGTCCCATAGTGCTCAGAGACATTTGAACCATTTGTACAATACAAAGTATTAACAATAATGGCCTTCAGTCACAATTTTTTCGTATTTTATTGAACCACACACGCATTTCGAACCCTGTGGGTGTATCTCCCAAGGCAAATTGTTGTAGTCATCGTTTATTTCCGCTCTTGAGTGAGGTGATGTGATACAAATGTTCCTGTTGTGAGAAGGTTGGATCTCAGGTTTCGAAATTCGAGAATCAAATGACGGAAAATATGATGCGCGACGGTAAAAAAACTTGCCGAAAAATCCTGGAATAACATTTTTAACGTTTTAATCTCAGCAGAGTTTGATTTATCAATTCTGTAACCGCATATCACATCATTCAAGTCGTATCCTTGTTTCTACATTTCAAAACACTTGACAAATGCAATTTAATGTGAGATGACCAAAGATGAAGTTTATCGTGTAATGTTTTAAATCAGCAACTACCGCCGCTCGGGGTAGCCGTGCGGTCTTAGGCGTCTTGTCACGGTTTTCGAGGCTCCCACCGTCGGAGGTTCGAATCCTCCCTCGGGCATGGGTGTGTGTGTGTGTGTGTGTGTGCTGTCCTTCGCGTAAGTTAGTTTAAGTTAGATTAAGTAGTGCGTGAGCCTAGGGACCGATGACCTCCGCAGTAAGAAAGGAATACATGAAAGGTTCCCTCCCTTTTCATGACGTGAAGCTGCGAAATAAACGTTCAGTTGTACTGTTTACGTCCTCTAAGGCAAATGTCACGCGCCCAGTTTGGGTAAGCGACGTGAATGCCTACCGTCGGTGAAGAAAAACTGTTATCAGGTGTCCAGCATTCACCACGAAAATTTTTTTTAAAATAATGGTTGCCTGCAGTTTTAGACCTCGAGACAATGTTAAATAATGAATTTCTGTCGAGAGTGATGTAAGGTGGAACAATCACTTAAATCTAGCAGTGCAGGAGGCCGATGCTAGTCCGATATGTTGGAAGAATACGGCGGAAACGTAATCCACACAAATAGAGCCCGCTTACAAGACCAATTTTCGACGAATTCATGAGTACTGTTCGATTGGATTGGCTGGGAGTCTTACCAAGCACAGAATACAGCCCGCTTACAAGATCCAAGTTCGACCAATTCCTGAGTCTTGTTCGGTAACATGGGATCCGTACTAAGTTGCATAAATGGAAGAAACAGAAAAAAATCAAAAGTAGATCGGCAGAGTTCTCCAGAGGTTTCGTCGCGAAAGCGCCACGGAAATGCTGAACTAACTGCAGTAGGGACTAGGGAGACTGCTACAGGAAAGATTACGTGCATGGCGGACAGCAGCAGGCACTCACGTCACCTTCAGGATTTGTAAAGCTGCTTCCCGAAATCCGAATCGCAGAGTGGTGTTTCCTTTTGTGTTTTGGAGGCTGCACAGTGAGTCGGCCTGTCTCTCGCGGAGGGCAGGCCCCTCCTGACCGCATCGCGGACAACCGCTGCGGCTTGCAGTGGCCGCCTCCTGTTTGTGTGTATACTCGCACCGCCTGGGCCACAGCGTTGTCGCTCGGGATTGCCGCTCGCGGCTGCTCCTATCCGCAAAAACTTGTTTTCATTGTGGTTTATCCTACGTTGTACTTTCCTCCCGGCGAACTACGTTTTTACTTTCCTCTGCAGTTTAAAGTCAATTGGCAGGCTAACCGCAGTCATTCGGACAAAGTAGTGGCGAAACAGCGTAATTCCACATTTATATCTGCTCACCTGGAACAATATGCGTTAAAAGCTTCGTTGCTATAGTCACCTCTGTGCTTACACCTTGGTACTGAGGTCACCGTCATCCACTCGGCATCACGTATTGGACACAGTCCTCCTCTTGACTACTTCATGCACTACAAAAAATGGTTCAAATGGCTATGAGCACTATGGGACTTAACTTCTGAGGTCATCAGTCCCCTAGAACTTAGAACTACTTAAACCTAAGTAACCTAAGGACATCACACACATCCATGCCTCAGGCAGGATTCGAACATGCGACCGTATCGGTCGCTCGGTTCCAGACTGTAGCGCCTCGAACCGCTCGGTCACTCCGGCCGGCAGTCTGATTTGATGCAGTTTTCCATGCCACTCTATCATGTGCAAGCTCTATCATTCATGAATAATTACTGCAGCCTTCATCTATTTGAATTGTTAGCTGTAGCTCTGGTATGCCCCTCCAGTTGTTGTCCCTCACACTTCCCTCCGTTGATAACTTCACTACTCCTTGATTCCTCAGGATGTGTGCTAGCAAATGATCCCTTCCTTTAGTCAAGTTGTGACACGAATTTCTTTTCCCTAATTAAATTCAGTACCTCGTCATTGGTTTCCGACCTATGTATTTGATCTTCAGCACTCTCCTGTAGCACCACATGTCAAAATCTTCCAATCCCTTTTTGTCTAAACTGTTTATCGTTCACGCTTCCCTTCTGTTAGAGGCTATTCCCACACAGATATCTGCAGATGGGACTTAATTTTATATTCGATTTTAACAATCTCTTCTTTTTCAGAAATATTTGTCTTACTCTTACAAATCTCAGTTTTATATCTTCTCTACTTCAGCTGTCATCACTTATTCTGCTTTCCAAATAGCACAGCTCATTTATTACTTTTAGAGTCTCATTTTCTGATTTAATACCCTCAGCGTCGCCTGATTTAATTCGACTATATCGCGTTATCATTGTTTTACTTTTGTTGGTATTGATCTTATAACAATGCCACCTGGAAAACTTGACGTCTTCAGATATACTGAATTTTAATTCCCTTTCTAAACCCTTCCTTTATTTCCTTCACAACTCGGTCTATGAATAGCTTGAATAACGTTGGAAATACGCTACAAATCTATACGTTTCTCCTGTTAACTACTGCTTCCCTTTCATGTCCTTCGAACTTTACATCTGCAGTCTGGCTTCTGTACAAGTTGTTGCCAATCTTTCACTTCCTATTTTCCATCCTTGCTAACTTCATAGTTTCACAGAGAGTCTTTCAAACAACAACGTTAAAACATTTATCTAAATCTATTATTCTATAACGTAGGTTTGCCTTTCTTAAAGCTATTTTGTAAGGTTTAGGGTCAGTTTTGCTTCAACTTCTCTCTGTAAGCTAAACCGATCTTTCTCGATGTCGGCTGCTATAATTTTTTTTTTTTTTTTTTTTTTTTGTTTATCTTTTGCCAATACAGCTAAGAACTTCCGTCTATCATCGGGTCGCGCTTTGCGTACACTGCCAACATCGCTTTCATTTTCCGCACAGTTCTCTTTCCATCCCAGTCTGTTCCTCAATTCCTTGTTTGTTTTCTTCTCTCTCGAATTAGTTCCCAGTATGCATCCGACCATTTCTTCCTTACCAACCCTCAGTTTTTTTTAACGGTGTCTGCGTTGAAAGTCCATGTTTCATTCTCATAACATAATTACTGCGAGTCCGCAGCTCGTGGTCGTGCGGTAGCGTTCTCGCTTCCCACGCCCGGGCTCCCGGGTTCGATTCCCGGCGGGGTCAGGGATTTTCTCTGCCTCGTGATGACTGGGTGTTGTGTGCTGTCCTTAGGTTAGTTAGGTTTAAGTAGTTCTAAGTTCTAGGGGACTGATGACCATAGATGTTAAGTCCCAAAGTGCTCAGAGCCATTTGAACCAATTACTGCGAACATATTTCAAACATTTCATTTGAGAAACATCAGCAACTTCACTAGTTTATTTGCATGGCCATCCTATGCAGCAAGCACAGAAATATTTGTTTTGTAAATAAAACCACCTTCTCTTGTTGCACTGTGTTTTATCTTCCCAGACGCGTTTCATCTATTTCATTTTAAGGCATCACTAGTGGGATTTGTAATGATACATGTATTACATATGTTTCTTTCGATCTGTATCATTGATAGATTAAACAACAGTTAATTTCTCGTTTTTTATGTAAATAAGTGATTAATTACGATGCTTGCCGTTTTTATTTGGCATCGGTGTTTCCACCCATCTGGTCACATGAACGTCGCACTATCGCTCTATTTACGAAACATAAGCCTGTTTTTTGTGGTTCGATATTTTTCTTACCTCTGTTCATTCTTTTTTTTTTTTTTTTTTTTTTTTGCACTTGTTGTTTTGATGCATTATCAGTCTTCTGTCACAGCTATATGCATAACACTGATATAGAGATAACTTGTTCACTTTGCATCTCATCATGTTTCGATTGGCCGGCCGGAGTGACCGGGCGGTTCTAGGCGCTTCAGTCTCGAACCGCGCGACGGCTACGGTCGCATGTTCGAATCCTGTCTCGGGCATGGACGTGTGTGATGTCCTTAGGTTAGTTAGGTTTAAGTAGTTCTAAGTTCTAGGGGACTGATGACCATAGATGTTAAGTCCCATAGTGCTCAGAGCCATTTGAACCATTTTGAAAACTAACGTGTTATGTTCATATATCTGTATGTGTGTGTGTGTTTGTTTTGTGGCTGTGAGCGAGAGAGAGAGAGAGAGAGAAAGAGAGAGAGACATTTTCACTTGACTTGAGTTTTGTTTTAAATGTTTTGTGGACAGGTTCGTGGAAAGGTGAGTGGAAAGAGGGGGGTGAGAGACATTATTGTTATTATTATTATTATTATTACACTAGTCCTCTGCTGTAGTGATATTCTATTATTTTATCTATTAGTGCCAATGATGAGCTGTTTGGTATATGTACTTGACGGACTGCGGATGGCGGCTGGCACGTCCGCGGGCTCGGCGACCCCTGAGGAGCGTTTCCCGGTTCGTGGCCCCGCGACGCTATTTGTATTCCGCTGGGCTGGGCCGGGCCGACGGTGCGCGATAGCATCTGCTCGCGGCGCACTTTACGGGCGGCCGGCCGCCTCTAGCGCCCACGCCTCGCCTCGGCACAGCGCGGCCCCCTATGCCCCCGGCCGCAGGTTGAATGACTCTGGCGCGCCGACACCTATGTCGCCGTCGTGGGTGGCCGCGGACTGCCCGCCTACGGCGCCGCTGCCGGCCGCCCCTCTTTCCCCTCCTTTCTATTTGCGCCCATTCAACCGTCCTTTCCGACAACTACTATCCGCGACCTGTTTGTTCTGGTTTAGAACAACACGGGGTCGCGCGCAGCACGAAGAAAACGACACCGAGGCGGCACACGCGAGAGTAATAGCTCAGGCGGTAGCGGAGGCAGCAGCAACAACGGGTTTGGAGCGCGAAACAATGCGCCTCGGGGTGTTTTACTGTGGGAAGCCGGTTTGACAAACTTCCTGCTACGGCGTTAAACACACTCGCTCTGGCGGGTAGTCGTGCGCCTGTTACAGAGCTGGCCTCCGGGGCAGACGGGCATGGGATCTGCTGAGTGGCTAACGTTCGTGACGTCATAAGAAAGGCAGCTTGCTCGTTGAGTACGATCCGATGTAAAGGCTTAGCTCGCGGTTCTGTCACTGTAGTGGTGATATTCGAAATGGATTTCGAGGTCAAAGATGTTGAAAAATTCGCCAATTTCCAGACGCGTGTGTCGCATATTAAATGCACCCGCTAAACTTCTCGTTGCCTCCGGATCATCGTTTCTCGTCATAAGTTTTCGTGATACATTTAATTTGAAGCGTGATGTTTTTCGGTGTATGACAGAGACAGCATCTGTGAAAGAACTGCTGTGCCCAATTTCCAGATGCAAAATCAATGCATTCAATGCATTCAATGTTTATGATGTATCTCCTGAACTAAGTGTCGTCCAGTGTTGTAATTTTTCTGCTACATTCAATGGTATATGTGGATACTGCCTGAAAACTGTCTCACGAATATAGTTAGTAGTAAATAAGTAATAAATTAATACTTCATACTTTGTGGCAGTTTTACTCCATGGACAGGGAAAATATAGTAAGCGATGAACCTTTTTCGTTCCATCATTTTTTGGGGTCATTTTCGTAAAGATTCGTCGCCACCATCAACCCTTTGCTAGTTGGGTGGTCATAACTCCCACAGTGACACAGTAATTCTTTCTAGACAGTAAGTGATATGTGTACCAAATTTGGTTGAAATAGGTATAGCGGTTTAGGAGGGGGTCGCAGGGGGGGGGGGGTGGAGGGCATACATACGCATAATTTTTTTTCTTTATCCAGTTCAAAGTCGACCCCGTATCTTATAGCATTTTCCACGTTAATAAATCGATGCAAGAAGTGAAAGAAGCGGCAAATGAATACAAACCCTATAGCATCAATGTGAGATTAAACCTTAGATCTTTACTAGCCTAATCCAGTAGCCCCTGACATGTGAGATTGTACCCCAGCTCTTTACTAGCCTAGTCCAGTAGTTACAGACCCACCGAACCCGACAGGCGGTATCTGTTAAACATTCACATAGAGTATTTTACTAATGGTGAACTCACTTCTTTCTGTAATACTCTCCTCAGTTGCGAGAATGACGTTTGCAAGTTATTGGTTGCGAAGTAAGAAAAGGCAACAGTCGCTTCCAGAATTGAAGTGTAAGTGTCATTCAAGGGATAACGAGCTGTTGCTTCACTGCGTCTGCCAGAATGGCTGCCGCCGTGTTGGACCGTGATACCCCATTCTGAATATTACCGCTATGAAGTGATACAGTACCGTGACCAAACTGCGAAGACTCCAGAGACATTTATCGACTCGTGCTTAACGATCAAGCTTTCTTCCTTATGACATCACGAATGACAGCCAGTTAGTAGACCCGATGCTGATCTGTTATACCTTTTCTGTATACTGAAGAGCGAGCAGCGCTTGTGGTCGGGGAGTTGGTCTTTCCCGGAAGAACGCTAAATTGCCGTTCAGGGTGCCTAAGAATTGGTTTCCGTCTACCACTTCGATGAATTACACTGATCCTGTTCGTGTTCGTTTCTTAGATATAACTTCCGTAAAGTGCGACCGGTTCAAAGAAAAAGAATCCCCGAGCGTTACTATACGCTATGGATTCAAAAAGCGCGCTACGGAACGGTCGGTGAAGTTTTGTGCAGAGAGAGGACACCGGTCTGCTCGATCCTTAGTTTGCAGGGAGACTGTGTGGGCGCTATTAAGCATCGCTAAGCATTCACCCGAACAGTCGCAGGAGGTAGTCAAGAAGTACATGGAGCATGCGTACGGAGCGATTTAAAGTACGACAACCACATAAAAGTAATCGTAGAAGAAACAGACGCCAGACTGATATTCATTGCGAGAATCTTCAGGAACTGTAGTTCACTCACAAAGGAGGTAAATGGTGTGTGGCATGTACTTCAGAATTCCTCGTCACTCTGGGACGCTAACTACACTGCACAACAGGTTTTTCAAAAACCCCTAGAGGCCTTCCATTTGCAACGCGCAAGTTTGAAGTTTGGCTCAGAGGTGGGTACAGCCTTCCTCGGTAGTGGTGCAGAAGTGTGGAGTTCTGCGACGTCACTCTCGGGCTCGGTCAAGTATCAAACAGCAAGGTGTCGACACGTGCGAAGAAAATGACACAGAAGTTCATGTGAGTTGTACGGTGAGTTAATGATGCCACATTGGCACCAAATCTCATCACGATATGCCCAACGCCACCAAGGACGTGGCACACTATGAGAAGGTCCTCACAGCCCCTCTTACTCACTTTCACCCCCTTCTTTTGACGTCCCTGCGATGGAGGTCAGAACCAGACGTTTCAACTCTTCCCTAAGGACTGTGGCCCTGCATCGCATTGAACGTAATTGCAGTTTTTGGGAGGGCAGCGAGGCCGCATTTTTGTTCTTGTGTGCAGCTTTGAACCACTGGGGACCGATCAAAATCATTCGACGAAATCTGAATGTGGCCCGAAGCAGTAAAAGGTCTTATGCGTTTTACACTTCTGTTTTCCAGCGTGATCGCGTTGGAGTACAGCATTAACATGTGCGTGGATAGATCGGCAAAGGATCGGTAAAGATCCCCCATTTCGGCAGCATCCTCGGTGCCACCGATGCACGTTAGAAATGCATTTTCAGGAATTTCGACACCAAATCAGCCTGGCGGCTGCTCTAGCGCCTTTAGGTTAGACAACCCTTTCGACACCTGTTGGGAGCGATTTGCCTACATTGAGGCACTAGAGCAGCTGCCAGGCTAAATTGGTGTCAAAGTTTCTGACAAGTATATTGTAACGCGCTCAACAAAGTTGCTTGCGTGGCACCGAGGTGTTCTCGAATTGCGGAAGGGGTCTTAGAGGGACCCGTTGCCGGTTTATTCAAGCACATGATAACGTTACACTCCCGCGTGATCACGCCGAAAAATAGATGGGAGGAAAATAGGAAAGCTGTAAAGCATAAGTGCCCTTTGCTGCTGCGGATCACGTTCAAATTTCATTGAATGCTTTTGAACGGTCCCTAGTGATTCCAAACTGTCAGGACAGCAAAAATTGTAGTCGCGCTGCAATCCAAAGAGTTGGGGGTCATTTTCACTGGAGATCCAGCCTCACGACGTTCTTAGGTAAGGGTTGAAACGTCCGACAGTGTCAGTATTGAAACTTCCTGGCAGATTAAAACTGTGTGCCCGACCGAGACTCGAACTCGGGACCTTTGCCTTTCGCGGGCAAGTGCTCTACCAACTGAGCTACCGAAGCACGACTCACGCTCGGTACTCACAGCTTTACTTCTGCCAGTACCTCGTCTCCTACCTTCCAAACTTTACAGAAGCTCTCCTGCGAACCATGCAGAACTAGCACTCCTGAAAGAAAGGATATTGCGGAGACATGGCTTAGCCACAGCCTGGGGGATGTTTCCAGAATGAGATTTTCACTCTGCAGCGGAGTGTGCGCTGATATGAAACTTCCTGGCAGATTAAAACTGTGTGCCCGACCGAGACTCGAACTCGGGACCTTTGCCTTTCGCGGGCAAGTGCTCTACCACTGAGCTACCGAAGCACGACTCACGCTCGGTACTCACAGCTTTACTTCTGCCAGTACCTCGTCTCCTACCTTCCAAACTTTACAGAAGCTCTCCTGCGAACCATGCAGAACTAGCACTCCTGAAAGAAAGGATATTGCGGAGACATGGCTTAGCCACAGCCTGGGGGATGTTTCCAGAATGAGATTTTCACTCTGCAGCGGAGTGTGCGCTGATATGAAACTTCCTGGCAGATTAAAACTGTGTGCCCGACCGAGACTCGAACTCGGGACCTTTGCCTTTCGCGGGCAAGTGCTCTACCTTGCACTTGCCCGCGAAAGGCAAAGGTCCCGAGTTCGAGTCTCGGTCGGGCACACAGTTTTAATCTGCCAGGAAGTTTCATATCAGCGCACACTCCGCTGCAGAGTGAAAATCTCATTCCAGTGTCAGTATTGTCGGACGTTGTCAAGAACATTTTCTTATTGCTCATCGCATTGCGAACTGACGTTTTCGACCGTTCAATCTGTGGAAATCAACACCCAGGGAAAAGAGTGGTTTTTGACGCCTTTTATGCCACTCCGTGAGGCCTTTCCGTGTCGATTCTGAGCGCCGGTATGTCTGAAACGCTTTCCTCGGCCATCCATAAGAAAACTTCGTGATTTGAGTACACGGTTTTGTACCATTGCAGAGGAAAGTTGTAACTACCTTTGAGCCAAGTATCAAACTTTTGCGCCGCAATACGAGGCTTTTACGGTATTTCGAAAAGGTGAGCCTATAATTTTGGTTGGCAGTCTAGCTAGAAGAAATAGAGAAGATCCAAAGAAGACCATTGCGTTTCGTCATAGATGGTCTAACAAGCGCTAAAGCGTCACGGAGACGTTGATTAAATTCCAATGGCAGAGTTTAAAAAAGAGAGTTGTACGTCATGGTTTGCTTTGCTACTAAAATTCCAAGAGCGTACATCCCTAGAAAAGTCCTCCCGCGTGCATTCACCAGAATATCATGCCGGTAAAATAAGAGAGATTCGAGCTCACACGGAGACCTGCCGGCAACCGTTCATCTCGCGGACCATTCGTGACTGGAAAAGGGAAAGGAGGAAATTACAATGATATACAAAGTACCCTCCAGTGGCTTGCAAAAGTGTAGATATAAATGTGGATGTAAAGGCAAAAATAACGCAGCTACACAATATATGGCTTCTCTGAATCACAGTGATGTGATAACATCCAACCCTGAAGTAGCTAGTTCGAACTCCATTGGCGGGAGATATTTATAGCATAAGGCAGCAAAGAAGGTGAGACACATAGGCGCACACTTCCAGTTTCTGATAACTTAATGGTGTACCATAGCTTCGAATTAAATTTTATATTTATTTAGAATTTCTTTCGATCTTTTGAAATCTATTGTTTGTTGTGGAATGAAAAGCGCACAGCAAATTTTTTAATTTGTGAAATAAGACATAAGTGCCGATTTGGGAACTCTAAGTGCTTCTTTGTTACCAACTAACTTATGGTGCCACCCTGATCTGAACCTGCAACTATTCAGTGTAATAATAAAATCAGCACTTGTCGTTCAAGATAAGATAAAAAAAGGGCTCTGTATTTTTCTGACAAATGACAATATTTACAAGTCTGTCAAGAGCGTTGAAACCCCAACAAGATACGTGGTGACGTATGGTCTCTTTGCAAAAGTTTGCTGACCCGGCACCACTACCGTGTCACAGTAGGTGAGCTCGCAGAGAGCCTGTCTGGGAGCAGAGCGGGCGTTGCCGCGAGGAAAGGACTCGTTCTGGCCAGTCGCACTCCAGAGGCGGGCAGCAGGTCGTGCGGAGAGCGAAGTCTAGCAAACGGCGTGCTGGGCAGGCGAATTCCAAGCGCTGTCACGGAATGACTGGAGCGATTGGAGTGTGGGGCCGCCCATTATACAGCAGCAGAGCCTCCAGCTGCCAACTGCCTGACTGAGCAGTACGCGCCACACACACGCTGCAGTAGACCTACAGATAGCGGCCGGCATCTCGCTGTCGGCCGATGAATGAGCAGACTTCGTGGCATATCTTACTTCGCGAAGGTATAAATCTGTCAATAAAAGACACGAAATTCGAACATGTACCCTCAATCAGAAAGCGCTAGTTAATATAATACTCCAGCCTGGTAACTTTTTATTTTGCGTTTTGCGTTCAACATCATCCGTTCCGTTTATGCCATTATCATATTCTATGGTATAGGAATCATGAGAAAAAAACTGAGATGAGTTTTTATACAAAGCATAAGTTCTACATGTACGAGAAATCTAACATACCACTTTAAAAAGCCATCGATTCACAACGTATTTCCATGTTTCTGAGTACGGACACATGTCATAGATTAGTGCTGTGTGTAGAGTGAGGCAGCCTACAGTAATAAAACGCAAATGACAACTATGCTCGGTAGACGGCCCTGGTGTAGCGGCACGTTTTCCGTATTGTCATTCAAATATACCGTATGACAGTGAAGGCTGATACCTAAAATGACTGGGGGTTCACTACTTTTACTGTGTTACGCAATTTACAAATAAAAGTAATACTTTTTTAATTATTAAAAATATTTCTGCAGTTCTAAAATTACGTTAAAATGAATCTGACCACATTCATAGGGTTGAATTTCCTTTAGAGGTATATTTATAGAGAGAGTCCATCCTTATTTTTTGGCGAACCTGTCTATGACTCTCTCGTTGAAATCTGGAACCTTTGGACCATGACAAGAGCAACAGTCTACCTTGGTCCATGGTACTTCTAAGTAAAATTTCAATCCGCGACAAAATGGGGAAACACGTCTCTGCTTCAGGCGTTGTCATTAGGATAGTGGGTACTAATCAACAATTTCATAACACGACGAAAAATAACAGGAATCCGGTAAAACATCTCACATCGCTGCAGCCGGGAAAAGATCTTGCAAGAACGGAACCAACGGCGGCTGAAGAGAACCGTTCGACGTGGCAGAAATGCAACCCTTCCGCAAACTGCTGCAGATTTCGATGCTGGGCCATCAACAAGTGTCAGCGTGAGAACCATTCAACGAAACGTCATCGATAAGGGCTTTTGCAGCGGAAGGCCCACTCGTGTACCCTTGATGACTGCACGACAGTTAGCTTTACGCGTCGCCTGGGTCCGTCAACACCGCCATCGGACTGACGATGACTGGAAACGAGTTGCCTAATCGGACGAGTCTCGTTTCAGATTGTAATGAGAGGATGGACGTGTATAGATATGGAGAGAACCTCATGAATTTTTCATAATGCGGGGCCACACTCATAATATATTTCTTTAAAGTCAGTACCGCCTTTAGACTGTGGTTTATTTACAGTGTTACATTCACACGTACGCAATCATGATTTAGGCTTCAAAGTGGCATTATCAAGTGTT
The DNA here is from genome assembly GCF_023898315.1 of Schistocerca nitens. Taxonomy (NCBI): domain Eukaryota; kingdom Metazoa; phylum Arthropoda; class Insecta; order Orthoptera; family Acrididae; genus Schistocerca; species Schistocerca nitens. The sequence goes on along the minus strand of NC_064614.1, from coordinate 707,108,917 downwards.
TTAAGTGTTATAAATTGCCGAAGACGGCATACTGTCGTATTAAAATACACTATTAGACACATTGTCTAAGAGTCGATATTTCTGGCAGAGCCTACTGCTTTGTTTCATTACTGAGTAAACCATCTTGAAGTTATAGAGTAGTTGCCTGTCGACATTGCGGTTTAGCGTTATACCTCTACATCTACTTCTATACCCTGCGAACCACTGTGAAGTACATGACAGAGGGTATGTCCCCCTGTGCCGGTTATTTGGGCTTTTTCGCGTTCCGTTCACGCATGGAGCGCCGGAAAAAATGATTGTTTAAATGCCTCTGTGCGTGTACTAGTTTATCTTATATTATTTTCACGATCACTATCGGAGCAATATGTAGGGAGTTGTAGGACATTCCTGAGGTCATAATTTAAAACCGGTTCTTGAAACTTTCTTACTAGACTTTCTCAAGATAGTTTTTGCCTGTCTTCGAGTATCTGCCAGTTCAGTTCTTTCAATATCTCAGTGACACACTCCCATTGGTCGAAAAAACCTGTGACTATTCGTACTGCCCTTCTCTGTATACGGTCAGTATTTTCTGACAGGCCTATTTGATACGGGTCCTACACACTTGAGCAATATTCTAGGATGGGTCGCGAGAGTGATTTGTAAGCAACCTTCTTTGTAGACCGGTTGCATTTCCCCACTTTTCTACCTATAAACCGATGTCTACAACCTCCGCTACTCACGACATAGCCTATGTGGTCATTCCTTTTCAGATAATTATAAAGTTTTACACCCAGATATTTGTGTGAGTTAACCGATTCAAACTGTGACCCATAGATACGAGGACTAGTTTTTTATCTGACCAGTGATCGGTCGCGAAAAGGAAACCATAGAGAAAATCAAAACTGTTTCATTTGCAACATTTAGTTACTCTTTCCTCCTAATTCTCTATTTAGTAGCCGCTCGGACGTAGACAGTTGTCGTCGCGCGGTACCATCTTTCCAATATCCTCGTCAAAGAAGTGAGCCGGCTTTGATTTCCGCCAATTCCCTTCGCTAATCTACAGCTACACTCCTGGAAATGGAAAAAAGAACACATTGACACCGGTGTGTCAGACCCACCATACTTGCTCCGGAAACTGCGAGAGGGCTGTACAAGCAATGATCACACGCACGGCACAGCGGACACACCAGGAACCGCGGTGTTGGCCGTCGAATGGCGCTACAGCATTTGTGCACCGCCGCCGTCAGTGTCAGCCAGTTTGCCGTGGCATACGGAGCTCCATCGCAGTCTTTAACACTGGTAGCATGCCGCGACAGCGTGGACGTGAACCGTATGTGCAGTTGACGGACTTTGAGCGAGGGCGTATAGTGGGCATGCGGGAGGCCGGGTGGACGTACCGCCGAATTGCTCAACACGTGGGGCGTGAGGTCTCCACAGTACATCGATGTTGTCGCCAGTGGTCGGCGGAAGGTGCACGTGCCCGTCGACCTGGGACCGGACCGCAGCGACGCACGGATGCACGCCAAGACCGTAGGATCCTACGCAGTGCCGTAGGGGACCGCACCGCCACTTCCCAGCACATTAGGGACACTGTTGCTCCTGGGGTATCGGCGAGGACCATTCGCAACCGTCTCCATGAAGCTGGGCTACGGTCCCGCACACCGTTAGGCCGTCTTCCGCTCACGCCCCAACATCGTGCAGGCCGCCTCCAGTGGTGTCGCGACAGGCGTGAATGGAGGGACGAATGGAGACGTGTCGTCTTCAGCGATGAGAGTCGCTTCTGCCTTGGTGCCAGTGATGGTCGTATGCGTGTTTGGCGCCGTGCAGGTGAGCGCCACAATCAGGACTGCATACGACCGAGGCACACAGGGTCAACACCCGGCATCATGGTGTGGGGAGCGATCTCCTACACTGGCCGTACACCACTGGTGATCGTCGAGGGGACACTGAATAGTGCACGGTACATCCAAACCGTCATCGAACCCATCGTTCTACCATTCCTAGACCGGCAAGGGAACTTGCTGTTCCAACAGGACAATGCACGTCCGCATGTATCCCGTGCCACCCAACGTGCTCTAGAAGGTGTAAGTCAACTACCCTGGCCAGCAAGATCTCCGGATCTGTCCCCCATTGAGCATGTTTGGGACTGGATGAAGCGTCGTCTCACGCGGTCTGCACGTCCGGCACGAACGCTGGTCCAACTGAGGCGCCAGGTGGAAATGGCATGGCAAGCTGTTCCACAGGACTACATCCAGCATCTCTACGATCGTCTCCATGGGAGAATAGCAGCCTGCATTGCTGCGAAAGGTGGATATACACTGTACTAGTGCCGACATTGTGCATGCTCTGTTGCCTGTGTCTATGTGCCTGTGGTTCTGTCAGTGTGATCATGTGATGTATCTGACCCCAGGAATGTGTCAATAAAGTTTCCCCTTCCTGGGACAATTAATTCACGGTGTTCGTATTTCAATTTCCAGGAGTGTATAAGGAAATGCGTGACATGTTATGTGGGCTGCATGAAATCAGGCGATGCCTGTCAACCGGAGCTTCGCACTTGGCGACGAACAATATTTTTTAGGCATCTGTTTAAGACCTCACAATGCACACAGAACTAACAAGCCGGAAGTCACGAGATAGGCATACTAGAGAGACTGTGCAAAACACCTGCGCAAAGCTTCACACTCATATCATAAAATACCACTTTTTTTGTTTTGAGAACAATTTTACATTTGTCAATATTTAAAGCAAGTTGCCAGTCCTTGCATCACTTTGAAATTTTTTCAAATTCCGACCGAATATTTGTGCAGCTCCTCGATATTGGCGCTCGCGTAGGTCGTGATCCCAGGACTGTCATCCAAATATTGAGTCCATGAATTCAGGAGGCCCATACTCAACACCACAGCGAATTTCAACAGCCAGATGCGACAGAGAGGACAGATACATTCATTCGTGCAGGATCGTATTGCCCTGTCAGATATCTTGAGTCAGGGAATATTTGCAGCAAGACGAATATTCACTCGGACGCCTGGAACATCGCTAACTGTCGTCACGGTGACCACTACAGCACGGCAGCAGCGGGAAGCGCGCCGACAATGGTGTATCCAGCAACTCTGGACACACCACCTCGTCACTTCATATGAGTTCCGGTTGTGGGTCAGAATCACGGTGGACGTATGCTTGTATGTAATCTCTGATTACAACGAACATTGCCAGATACATTTCGTCGCTGTGCGGACCCAGCACATAGCGTGCTGGTACGGAGTGTGATCGGGTTCACAACATGACCACCTCTGCTTAGCATAGCTGGTAATTTATACAGCAGCCTTATGCCGAATGTACCCGTAAGTGGTCACGTGCTTATGACAGACTGCCACAGCGCCACTCGGAAACTACTATGATGTACCCTGGCACAGAGTTGAAGCAGTATGGAATGACATACCTGTATCTGTCATCCATGCTGATCGCCAACCGCGTTAGAACCGTTGTTGCTGCCAGAGGACGCAGATGTGTGTACCAAATGCACGTGATGCACACGCCCAAACTACCTACAAATTTAATCGTGTATTCTTCAAGTTGTTTGTTGTTGTTGTCTTCAGACTTCTTTAGAGTGAAGGCTGGTTTGATGCTGTTCTCCGCAGTAGTCTGCGCCACGCTAGCCTCTTCATCTCTGCATAATTACGGTAACCTACTGCTGCGACCTTAGAAAATTTTAATAATTTTAATCACATTTAAGATCATAACGAGACTAGTGCTCAGGGTTCCATAGTGAAGCCGACCCACGTACGTGATAGTTGAGTCAAACAGGATAGCGGGAGAAGAATGCTCCCCTAAGCAAAATATATATATATATATATATATATATATATATATATATATATATATATATTGGCTCTGAGCACTATGGGACTTAACTGCTGAGGTCATCAGTCACGCTTGATCAAGGTCCGCCTCACTTTCCATTTTTAACCAGACATAACGTCTGAGAAAGGAAAGAACAATAATAATAATAATAATAGTAATAGTAATAATAGTAATGGCTCTCACCCCCCTCTTTCCACTCACCTTTCCACGAACGTGTCCACAAAACATTTAAACCAAAACTCAAGTAAAATGAAAATCTCTCTCTCTCTCTCTCTCTCTCTCTCTCTCTCTCTCTCTCTCTCTCACACACACACACACACACACACAACACACAGATATATAAACATAACGACATTAGTTTTCAGCAGATACTTCATTAGGTTGGCGACATGTTCGTGTATGTAAACAATCCGAACAAAAAACTGGTTCAATGGTTCTGAGCACTATGAGAATTAACATCTGAGGTCATCAGTCCCCTACAACTTAGAACTACTTAAACCTAACTAACCTAAGGACACCACACTCATCCATGCCCGATGCAGGATTCGAACCTGCGACCGTAGCGGTCGCGCGGTTCCAGATTGTAGCGCCTAGAACTGCTCGGCTACGCCGGCCGGCGCTCCCCTAAGCAGCTGGACACTACATTTTTCTAGGAAGACTGGTCAAATACGCCATTAAGCATTACACCTGACTGATCGCCAAAGGCACCGATCGTCGAGGTTAGTGGAGTGAGAGGAAATGCTCGGCTACTCCGGCCGGCGCTCCCCTAAGCAGCTGGACACTACATTTTTCTAGGAAGACTGGTCAAATACGCCACTAAGCATTACACCTGACTGATCGCCAAAGGCACCGATCGTCGAGGTTAGTGGAGTGAGAGGAAATGTCCGATGTGTTTGATTTAAGAATCCAGAATGGAATTTAGGACGAAAATCGACCGTTACGGTGATCACATATCCAGGGAAGGTTCCAAGGAAATTTTGCAGACAGATACTGAAGAGTGTCCTGTGCACTTTTTTCTCTATTGTCTTCAAGTCATCAGTCTTGTGATTGGTTAGATGGGGCGTGCCACGAATTCCTCTCCTGTGCTAACCTCTTCATCTCTTGCATCCCACGTCCTCCTACGTCCTCTATACAGTTTTCACCCTCTACAGCTCCCTCTAGTACCATGGAAGTCATTCCCTGGTCTCTTAACAGATTTCCTATCATCCTGTCCCTTCTCCCAGTCAGTATTTTCCACACACTCCTCTCCTCTCTGATTCTGCGCAGAACCTCCCCTTTCCTAATGTTATCAGTCCACCTATTTTTCGCCTGTGCACCTAGAATCAATTAACAACGAAGTAAAAGGTCAGTCAGCAGCAGACAGCGGAGTATGTAGCAGTTTCAGTACCGGGTACCCAGAGGGCAGTGACGCTCCGCAGCAGCATCTGATGGAGCACTTTAAGTACGAGAAGACGCTGACAGATTCTGGTGGACCCACAGTAACTGCAAGCTAAGTAGCTTTTGACAGTATTCATTGCAATAGTGCTGAACGGAAACTGCCTGTCCCTTTCTCAAAGACTTAGAATAGAAGAATTTCAGTGAATAGCAGAAGCAAGCCACTGCTTAGTACTTGTCTCTTTTACGGTAGGCCGTGTGGCCCTTGAGTGCTGGTGAATTAGTTCGAAGTGCTGATGACTGATTAATTAGACCAAGAGATCAGTAGGTAGCAGATCGAGTCACAGTGCAAGAACTTGTCTTATTGAAAGCATCTGACACTGACCGAGCGAGGTGGCGCAGTGATTAGCACACTGGACTCGCGTTAGGGAAGATGACGGTTCAAACCCGCGTCCGGTCATCCCGATTTAGGTTTGCCGTGATTTCCCTAAATCGCTTCAGGCAAATACCGGCACGGTTCCTTCCTTAATCCGAGTTTGTGCTGCGTCTCTAATGATCTCGTTGTCGACGGGACGCTAAACACTAATCTCCTCCTTCTCCATCTATCTGATAATGAGGTATCGGACCAAAACTCCTAAGTAAATGTGTATGTTAGGACAATAAATTGGTTAAAAAAAGTAATAACTGGCTGCTTCAGCAAACCACTCCTGCCAAATCTACGAGATTTATTACCCTTCCGTAACGTAATCCCCTCTAACCCTCTTATCTCCGTCATTGTCGTTAACGTGCTGAGTGCGCCACACAGGTCACATAGAGTATAGTGAACCGTGCCGGGACGCGAAACTACGTCCATTTGAACATGGCTACTTTATTCAAGCCTTGGTCTCCACCTACGACTTTTAACATCCCCCATCTCCCCCCCCCCCCACACCCACCCTTCCCCCCTCACCGCCACAACGTACACACGCACTCACACTATTTCTTTAAGCCTCAGGTTGTGTACTATGAAGCATTCCTTTCTTTTAGGCGAGTTAAGTCATACATTTCTCTGTTATTCAGTACCTTCTTATTTGTTACCGACTACCCGTCCATTTTTCAGCTTTCTTCTTTCTTCTTTAGCACCACATTTCAAGAGCTTCTATTATCTTCTTCTCTGTGTTGCCTATCATCTACGTTTCCAAACCATACAAGGCACAAATATCTTCAGAAAACACTTCCTAACGCTTAAATTTAGATTAGATTTTAGTGACGTCACGTCGCCACACCTACCCGTTGGGAACATCTGAACGGCCAAGGCCGCTAAGCCTACGCTTTGCAGGAGGCAGTAAACCACTACCAGCTGCCGCTGCGGGGACATCAGTGTCTGTCGTTCCCGGACGTGCGTTGCGTAAAATAATAAGCGCCACTATAATAGTATACGTAATTGAACCGTGATTTATTTTCAAAGAATACTCTTAAGAGTTTATTTTATTTACTAGCGATTCATCAAGAACATTAACACATTTAATCACACTATGTAAGCATGGAAGTAGTTGCTGAGTAACTGATGAAATCATAACCAAATTCCTTTTAACAAATGAGAATTTTATTCACTTTAATAATGCCTAAAAGCATTTTTTAAAGAAACAGATTTAAAATTATAATTAGAAAGAACTCTCTAATTATCGGAGTTACAATTTATTCAGAGGCAGAAATAAACAAGTTTTGACTGTATGAGCTTTTGGGCAGAGAACCTTGCCGGTCCCATTTGATACGGCCGTAGTTACGACCGCTCACAACAGCCTCTGAAAGACTACACTGGTGCAAATCTGCAACACACCAGATAGCTTTAAACTAAGAGTTTTAACAATTTACACAAGCACACAAACTATGCACCCCCCCCCCTCCCCCCCGTAGGAGGGATGGAAATGGTACAAAACACTAGCAATTAAAATATTAACATGGCCACCGAAGGTGCAACTTGATTTTAACTTCTAAGAAAAGTCTTACGGTCAAAGGGCGGCAACTTTATATACTAAAATGATCATTTAAATAAAAGCCCATGAAATTAAATCTTATATAAAATTCTACTGGGTTGGCCAAACAATAGTTAAGATGCTCTACAGTACACAGATACCGCCTCTCAAGATCATAGGCAATAATATCAAAGTTTCCAAAGATCAAAACATATTTCAGGTATTAGGCCGTTACGCTCCAAGCAATAAATTCGTTAACACACCAAATCCGACAAACATGACAGAGGCAGCTACTAACGTACGGTAGATTGATAGGGAGATTACCGAACAACCCGAACCGCAGGTTGCTCTAACCCGCCCCTACTCCACAAGGGAAAAACGGACCACCCAATTTATAAACAACCACCTCCCCGCGGGTGGGCAAACGGAGAAGAACGGTGGGACGACCGAAAAGCGAAACGGCTGGTGACCTCACCAAGAAAACAAGTAGAATTTAACAAGAGTAAATCAAACAACATATCACCAATCACTTAACTTCTAATGAACTGCGATTTCTCGAGAAGACCTGGCGCATCACCCCCAAATCGCTCTCCCGAACCGTCCGTCGCCTGCCGCTTCAACGGACACAGGAAGGCGCGCCGATCTCCCATCTCACGGCGTCGCAGCTCGCACCGGCCAGACTGATGTGGGTTGACTCCTGTTGCTCTCGTGTCGACCGCGAAGTCACTACCCCTCACTATACGCAGCGGTCCACTGGACTTACGTGGCGACCTCACATGCTCCGACGCCCAAGACGGACAAGTCATCTTGTGTCTCAGTGAGCGACCGACCAACCGATCGATCCTACCGCCAATGACCATTGCCTGAGCAAACTCGAGCAGACTGGCGGCCTAACGCGCAGACTCAGATGCAGGAATTAAATCCCGACCGGGCGACCACTCGCTGAGTTCTCTTACTGGCGGAGTGGAAAGACTCTCATTTTGCCGGCCTTAAAGGCTGATCCGAATGACTAACATACTAGCACTCCGAACGACAGACAGACACTAACTATCTAACAAATGAGGACGAGAGACAGATTAGCAAGCTGGGGACGAGAGACTGACCCAGACTGACTGACTGGCGAGCTCGTGGCGCCCCTTAAATGCACGTGAACAGGCAACCTTTCCTCTTTCCAACCAGAGGGAGACGCCAAAGCTGCGATCGACACAGCGGCGCCATCGCCAGAAATGGAGGGCGACTGCTTCACACTACGCGCTGCGGCGCGCTCTTCAAAACAGCAATTTTTACCACGGCTCAGTAATAGCAGTTTCTTATCTTGTTTTTATGCAGATTAAGAAAACGCCATTGTCATGGCGTGTACTGTTTCTTAAATACCTAGAAATTCCTCTTTTTCAGAAATGTTTTTGTGGTGTCACCGCTAGACACCACACTTGCTAGGTGGTAACTTAAATCGGCCGCGGTCCTGTAGTACATGTCGGACCCGCGTGTCGCCACTGTGTACTCGCAATCCTAGCGCCACCACATGGCAGGTCACAAGACACGGACATGACCTCGCCCCAGTTGTACGGACGACATAGCTTGCGACTAGACCTACCAAGTATTCCTCTCATTTGCCGAGAGACAGATTAAATAGCCTTCAGCTAGTCCATCGCTTCTACCTAGCAAGGCGCCATGTGTATCATTGCTAATTGCTTACTACTATGCAAGAGATGTATTTCAACAAGAACAAGACTACATTAAAGTTAAGTATATTAACATCTCTCTTCTTTTCTTTATAGTTTTCATCCAGTCTCCTGTTTCAGAATTTACGCCCGTCTGCGTTAGTTTCGCGTGCACCTAGCCACTCATTGTGTCGAGACCTTAGGGAATCGACACAACAATATTTTGGCGACGAGGATGGGATGCCGCGCCCACGTTGCAGTCTTTGTGTTATACTTGCTCTAATTTGCTTGTGTCATGGCTTCGCCGCATTCTCCAGATGTACTGTCCGAATTTTTTCGCTTGCAGAATCAGCAGACGCAGGCGTTATTGGAAGCCCTTGGACAGCTCGTCCAGGGTCAACGTGCGCTGCAAACCGATGCGGCGGCAGCCGCTTCTTCGCTACCGCAGCCACACAACGCTGTCGCACCGCCATTTAGGCCTTTTGAGGCCCAGAACGAAAGCTGGACTGAGTGGGCCGATCAGTTCCGGTTCCACCTCACAGCTTATGGAATTCAAGGTAAAGAGCGGCAGCCGTTTTTGCTTTCTTGTGTCGGTGTGTCTACCTACCGTGTGATAGTGAAATTGTTTCCCCGACGCGACGTAGCAACTCTGTCATACGAAGAAATTTTGTCGGCTTTAGATGCCTATTTCAAAGAAACAGTAAATGTAGTTGCAAAACGGTATACGTTTTTTCGTACAAAACGTACGGCCGGTCAGACTAATAGGGAGTGGGTAGCAACTTTGCAAGGACTTACTAGAGACTGCGCGTTTGCCTGTGAATGTGGCCTCCCATATTCAGATACTATGGTGCGTGATGCAATTGCACAGAACGTTTCTGATGTTCGCATAAGGGAACAGATTTTGAAACTAGTTAATCCCTCCCTGCAACAAGTGATAGACATATTGGACAGGCAAGACACACTTGACTTTGCTCAGGAATCATTTGAAACTTCGCCAGCAGTGTGTCACATTAATCGGCCCGCCCGGCCCGCTGCACGGGACGCTAAGCGGCCCTCGCGCCCGACTTCGCTGCGGCCGCCTAGCTTGCAACCACGTGCGCCGCGTAAGCAAGCAAATGCAGTGAAATCTTGCCCGCGGTGTGCGACTAGACATTCGCGTGACAATTGCCCGTCACGCCAAGCTATTTGCTTTTACTGTCACAAGAAAGGACATGTACAAAGTGTTTGCCAGAAAAAGCTTAGATCAGACAATCACGCAAATTCCAGGCCCTTTGCTTCGCGCCGGAATCGAACCCAGGACAATCAGGCTCGTGGACCTTCGCCCATGGACATTCATGTAGTTCATGCCCACCCGTCCAGTGACACTTTAGCTAACAGTGACTGTGTTCGTCCCACCCAAAGTGTGCGTCGACGTCGCCGGAAATCCCGTAAAGTCGCAAGTGCTTCTGTACCTGTCTCCGTTCAAATTGCACGCGACAGTCGCTCTTGTCGTCAACAAGACAATAAACTTTTTGTGGACTTAGACTTTGCAGGAAAAGTGATCCCATTCCAGCTCGATACCGGAGCTGCTGTTTCATTGCTCAATCACGACACGTACAAACAACTGGGCGCCCCGCCGTTGCGTGCCGCAAATGTTACGTTAACTAGTTACTCAGGACAGCATATACCTGTGTTAGGCCAGTGCAGCCTTCTTGCCGCATACAAGGGACAGACAAAACTTGTGTCATTTTATGTTCTTCGTTCCTCTAGTGCAGTGAACTTGTTTGGTTTAGATTTGTTTCAATTGTTTAATTTGTCTATAGTGAATCAGATCCTATCAGTGAATCAGACTGTGCCTTCCGCCAGTGTTTCTAGTCTTTGTGAAGAATTTGCAGACATTTTTGCACCGGGCCTTGGTTGCGCTAAGAACTATGAAGCGCATTTGGAACTGAAAGACAACGCGCAACCAAAATTTTTCAGAGCGCGCAATGTTCCCCACGCATTGCGTGATGAGGTCGCAAAAACATTAGCCGAATTAGAATCTCAAGGTGTAATTGAACGTGTGCAGGCTTCTCTCTGGGCCTCACCCTTAGTCATTTTGCCAAAACCTTCCGGAAAACTGAGACTTTGCGTGGACTTCAAGGCCACTGTGAATCCACAACTTGTGACTGCTACTTTTCCTTTGCCCCGCCCGGAAGATCTTTTTGACAAACTGTGCCTGGGAAAATATTTTTCAAAATTGGACCTAGCAGATGCGTACTTGCAACTACCTGTGGACGAAGAATCCCAGCGCGTCTTAGTGGTTAACACGCATCTTGGCTTGTATCGCTTCAAAAGACTGCCATTCGGGTGTGCATCCGCCCCTGCTTTATTTCAGCAATATTTACAAACTATTTGTGCGTCGGTCCCTACGGCTGCGAACTATCTGGACGATATTGTAATCTCAGGAAAGACAGAAGCAGAACATTTGCAAAATCTCCGAACATTATTTCAGGTATTGCGACAGAATGGTCTTCGCTTGAGGAAGGACAAATGTGTGTTTTTTGCTCGTGACTTACCGTACCTGGGCCATGTCCTTAACGCCCAAGGTATACATCCGAGTCCAGAGCACCTTCGTGCCATTCAGGACTTGCCGTCACCGCAGAACTTAAAACAGCTACAGAGTGTGCTGGGTAAGGTAAATTATTATCATCGATTTGTGCGCAATGCTTCTTCCATTTCAGCTCCGCTTCATCGCTTACGCCGTAAAGGTGTTCCGTTCGTCTGGACGACGGAATGCGAACGCGCCTTTCGCCAGTTGAAATCGGCGTTACTTTCAAATACTTGCCTTACGCCATTCGATCCCCGAAAACCCCTTTTGTTGATGGTAGATGCATCGGATTTCGGGATCGGTGCTGTGCTTGCGCACAAGGATGGCTCGCATGATCGCCCTATTGCCTTTGCGTCAAAATTGCTCTCATCTGCGCAAAGAAATTATTCACAAATAGAGAAAGAAGCTTTAGCTCTAGTGTTTGGTGTTACCAAGTTTCACGATTTCTTGTATGGTCGTCACTTTACAATCATCACGGACCACAAACCTTTGACATCACTTTTTCATCCAAACAAGCCTGTACCTCCACGTACAGCGCAGAAATTCATTCGCTGGTCTCTTTTTCTCTCGCAGTACCGCTACGATATCTTGTATCGGTCCACTGCTACGCACGGAAACGCTGATGCGTTGTCCCGTTTGCCTGTTGCTGAGGATAAAGCATTCGATTCTTCCGAACTTGCTTGCATGTTCATTGATTCGGAAGCCGATGACGTGGTCACATCGTTTCCGATTGATTTTCGTCGTGTAGCTACAGCCACAGCTGCTGACCCTGTCCTTGCTTCTGTTTTGCGTTTTGTTGCTACGCAATGGCCCTTGTCAAAGTCACGGATCGAGGATCCTTTGGTTCGCAGATTTTTTGCTCACAAGGAGAGACTTTTTGTCCGACGTGGTGTTTTGTTGTTGCGTTCCGATAATGATCAATCCCGAGTCGTAGTCCCACGTTCGTTACAGTCCTCTGTCTTACGGCTTCTTCACCAAGGACATTGGGGTATAGTGCGAACGAAACAACTTGCTCGACAGCACTGTACTTGGTTCGGAATCGATGCTGCGATTGCGAATATGTGCTCCTCTTGCGTGGCGTGTGCCGAACAACAATCCGCACCGCCGCGGAAATTCTTTGCATGGCCGAAAGCCACTTCCCCTTGGCAACGCTTGCACATCGATTTTGCTGGTCCGTTCTGGAATGCTCGATGGTTGGTTGTGGTCGATGCTTTCAGTAATTTTCCTTTTGTTGTCCGGATGTCTTCCACGACGTCTTCTGCCACCATCCAAGCCTTGTCTGCTATCTTTTGCCTTGAAGGTCTTCCGCAGACTATTGTTTCCGACAATGGCCCACAATTCATGTCCGCAGAATTTCAGTCGTTCTGCAAGGCCAATGGTATTCAACATCTGACATCCGCGCCGTTTTCGCCTCAGTCAAACGGTGCCGCGGAACGATTGGTCCGGACTTTCAAGTCACAGATGTTGAAGTTGAAAGAGTCGCATTCTCGGGAGGACGCTTTGTTGCTCTTTTTGTCCTCATATCGCTCTCAGCCCCGCGAAGGTCGCTCGCCGGCTGAATTGCTCCATGGTCGTCCTCATCGAACTCTGATGTCTTTGCTGCATCCGCCACATCAGGTTCCTGTGCAGCGGCAGACTCCTGCTTTTGCTCCTGGCGACGTTGTCTATTATCGCAACTATCGCGGTTCACAGCGTTGGCTCGCAGGGCGCATTCTTCGCTGCCTCGGCCGCGCGATGTATTTGGTTTTGGGGGCCTCTGGTGAGGTGCGTCGGCATCTCAATCAGCTGCGCCTCTGTCGTCGCCTGGGTTCTGCCGCTCCCCGTCTGCTTTCAGCGACGGAGCCGTCAGGTCAGCGCCCTGGGGACCCATCTACTGGCTCGCCTCATCCCCAGGTGTTACCGACGATGCCTTCCATTTTGCCTCATGGCGTCGCGCCGCCGCAGCCGCCGCCGGCGCCGCCAGCAGCGGACGCTTCGCTGCAGCCGCCTCGCGCCTCCCTGGGTCACGCGCCGCCGCTTGCTTCCCGTGACCAGCCGTCCTCCGCCATGGACCTCTTGCCCGCTCCGGACCAGATGTCGTCTTCGCCCGTCGGGTGCTCCGACCACATGGAGGTCGACCCCGCGGCTCCTCTTATATCATTACGTGCGCATACACCTCATGTTGACGTGCACCCTGGACTAGGTTTGCAGGCGTTTCCTAGCTCCCCTCGGACCGAATGGCCGGGTGCGGGTGGCACAGCCTCGCCTGTTGTTAGGCTCCCCACCTCATCGCATACGTCAACATGGGGTCCTCCCCACGGCGGGCGGAAGCCTTATCTCACGACCGTTCGCCGATTTGCGGGGGAGGAATGTGGTGTCACCGCTAGACACCACACTTGCTAGGTGGTAACTTAAATCGGCCGCGGTCCTGTAGTACATGTCGGACCCGCGTGTCGCCACTGTGTACTCGCAATCCTAGCGCCACCACATGGCAGGTCACAAGACACGGACATGACCTCGCCCCAGTTGTACGGACGACATAGCTTGCGACTAGACCTACCAAGTATTCCTCTCATTTGCCGAGAGACAGATTAAATAGCCTTCAGCTAGTCCATCGCTTCTACCTAGCAAGGCGCCATGTGTATCATTGCTAATTGCTTACTACTATGCAAGAGATGTATTTCAACAAGAACAAGACTACATTAAAGTTAAGTATATTAACATCTCTCTTCTTTTCTTTATAGTTTTCATCCAGTCTCCTGTTTCAGAATTTACGCCCGTCTGCGTTAGTTTCGCGTGCACCTAGCCACTCATTGTGTCGAGACCTTAGGGAATCGACACAACAGTTTTTCTTACTATATCCAGTCTCCAGTTTATATCTTTTGTACATCGGCCGTCGTCAGTTACTTTGCCACCTAAATACCAAAACTAATCTACTACTTTTAGCGTCTCATTTAATCTAATTCCGTCAGCATCGTCCTATTTAATTCGACTGCATTTAATTATCCTTGTTATGCATTAGTTAATAATCTTATAATTCTTTTTCAAGACACTATTCATTGCGTTTAACTGCTCTTTCAGCTCGCTAGCCGTCCCTGACTGATTTACGATGTCATCGAAAAAGGTTTTATTTTTCAAAATTTTTTTATTTTTCTAAATTTTTTTTTTTTTTTTTTTTTTTTTTTGGCTTCTTCATATCTTCTTCAGTGTACACATTGAATAACGCCTGAGATAGTCTGCTAGGATGTCCCATTCCCTTCTCAACTACTGCTTTCCTTTCGTGTCCTTAGACTCTTACAACTACAGTCTGATTTGTAAACAAGTTGTAACTAACCTTTCGCTCCCTATATTTTATTCCTGCTGCCTTCAGAATTTCAAAGAGTGGATTTCAGTCAACACTGTCGGAAGCTTTCTTTAATTCTGCAAGTCTAGCTTTACCTTTCTTGAAGTTATCTTCTAAGACAAGTCTTAGGTTCAGTATTGCCTCAGGTCTTCCTACATTTCTCCATAACCCAAACTGGTCTTCCCCAGTGTCGATCTCTGCCAGCTTTCGCAAAGTTGCGTAAATAATTCGTGTCAATATTTTGCAACTATGACTTACTAAACTGATTATTCGGTAGTACTCACACCTGTCAGCACCTCGCTTCTCTGGAACTGAAATTATTACATTCTTCCTGAAGTCTGAGGGCATTTTCATATCTTGCACACCAGTTGTAGTAATTTTGTCACGGTTGGCTCTCCTTAGGATATCAGTAGTTCTGAGGGACATCGTCTGCTCTGCCATACTGTATTCGCATAGTACGTAAAAGTCCGTTCGTTGCTATCCATCGCAGTGTTTAAATTTAATGTCCAGCGGTTTAACTAGGTCGATTATTCGCTTAATGTCAAAATGAGCGTTATGGAGTTGCCTTGTCGGCCGTATTATGTAACTGGAAGGAAAAAATCTCGAGTGGCTGTCAGATGTAGCTGCTTGCCGGCGAGTACCAGGTATCCACACCCGGTGCGTGCGCGAAACAATGCGAGAGGAACGCGCGGCCGCAGGTGGCGTGGTCAGTGGCCAGTAGTCAGTAGTCAGTGGTCGGCTGTAACGGGCCGACCGGCGCTGCCGTTTTTGAGCTCCCGGGTCCGCGTACCTCCGATACTCGAAATTGCGAGGGGACACCCGCCGGCCTGCGAGGAATACCGGTTGAGCCGCTCGCAAAAAACCAGCCCGCCGGCCGCCGGCCGCCGGCCGCCGGCCGCCGGCCGCCGGCCGCCGGCCGCCGCAGCCGACGCGCCGAATCCTGGCGGCAGCCGCTGGACGCAGGCTGCTGTGGTCGCCCTGCCCTGGATGCGCCGCTGCGCGCTGCCCGCACCGCGCTGCAGCCCTGGGGATCGCATCTGGCGCACAGTGAAAGGAAGCAAGCGCTGTCCATCCCACGACTCGTCTTCTACGATATGAAGACTGCAGCAAGGATGTGCATCGAACTGTACAGGGTGCGGCGCTTAAATCCTGACAAATGAATCATCTTTTCAAAATCAAATTTATTAAAACAAAATACAAATGAAAATGAAAATCCTTTTACATATAAGTAGTGGGATCTTTCAAAAGTAACGGTACTTGATGTTTCCCCGGTCCAGCGGCAAGGACAGCCTCCAGTCTTGACCTGAAGCGGTCGCACGCACTCTTTAAAAGAGCGCTGCCCATATCTACATCAACATCTACATGTGCAGCCATGCTCCGCAAGCCACCTCACGGTGTGTGGCGGAGGGTACTTTGAGTACCACTATCGCTTCTCCCTTCTATTCCAGTCTCGTATTGTTCGTGGAAAGAAACATTGTCGGTATGCCTCTGTGTGGGCTCTAATCTCTCTGATTTTATCCTCATGATCTCTTCGCGAGATATACGTAGGAGGGAGCAAAATACTGTTTGACTCCTCGGTGAAGGTATGTTCTCGAAACTTCAACAAAGGCCCGTACCGAGCTACTGAGCGTCTTGCAGAGTCTTCCACTGGAGTTTATCTATCATCTCCGTAACGCTTTCGCGATTACTAAATGATCCCGTAACGAAGCGCGCTGCTCTCCGTTGGATCTTCTCTATCTCTTCTATCAACCCTATCTGGTACGGATTCCACACCGGTGAGCAGTATTCAAGCAGTGGGCGAACAAGTGTACTGTAACGTTGTTCCTTTGTTTTCGGATTGCATTTCCTTAGGATTCTTCCAATGAATCTCAGTCTGGCATCTGCTTTACCGGCGATTAATTTTATATGGTCATTCCATTTTAAATCATACTAATGCCTACTCCCAGATAATTTATGGAATTAACTGCTTCCATTTGCTGACCTGCTATATTGTAGCTAAATGATAAGGGATCTTTCTTTCTATGTATTCGCAGCAGATTAAATTTGTCTACATTGAGACTCAATTGCCATTCCCTGCACCATGCGTCAATTCGTTGCAGATCCTCCGGCATTTCAGTACAATTTTCCATTGTTACACCCTCTCGATATACTACAGCATCATCCGCAAAAAGCCTCAGTGAACTTCCGATGTTATCCACAAGGTCATTTATGTATATTGCGAATAGCGTCGGTCCTACGACACTCCACTGCGGCACACCTGAAAGCACTCTTACTTCGGAAGACTTATCTCCATTGAGAATGACATGCTGCGTTCTCTTATCTAGGAACTCTTCAATCCAATCACACAATTGGGCCGGCCGAAGTGGCCGTGCGGTTCTAGGCGCTGCAGTCTGGAGCCATGAGACCGCTACGGTCGCGGTTCGAATCCTGCCTCGGGCATGGATGTGTGTGATGTCCTTAGGTTAGTTAGGTTTAACTAGTTCTAAGTTCTAGGGGACTAATGACCTCAGAAGTTGAGTCCCATAGTGCTCAGAGCCATTTTGAGCCACACAATTGGTCTGATGGTCCATATGCTCTTACTTTGTTCATTAAACGACTATGGGGAACTGTATCAAACGCCTTGCGGAAGTCAAGAAACACGGCATCTACCTGTGAACCCGTGTCTATGGCCCTCTGAGTCTCGTGGACGAATAGCGCGAACTGGGTTTCACACGATCGCCTTTTTCGAAACCCATGCTGATTCCTACAGATTTCTAGTCTCCAGAAAAGTCTTTATACTCGAACATAATACGTGTTCCAAAATTCTACAACTGATCGACGTTAGATATATAGGTCTATAGTTCTGCACATCTGTTCGACGTTCCTACTTGAAAACGGGGATGATCTGTGCCCTTTTCCAAAACTTTAGGAACGCTACGCTCTTCTAGAGACCTATGGTACATCGCTGCAAGAAGGGGGGCAAGTTCCTTCGCTGACTCCGTGCAAAATCGAACTGGTAACCGATCGACTCTATCGGCCTTTCCTCTTTTGAGCGATTTTAATTGTTTTTCTATCCCTATCTGGAATGCTACTTCAATAGCGGTGCTTAGAGATGCGACATTAGGGTGCCTCGTCTTATTGGTGACTCTTTCAACTACGCTCCAAACATACTACTCGAGTGCGTTCAAATCCGCGCTATTCGGGGGCCAGAACTCCTTTGACCAGAACAGGTCAACGTCAACCGAGAGCCAGTTTTGGACTAAATGGCTCGTATGGGGTCCTCCTCTGCCATCCGGCGCACTGTTAGCTCGCTTACATTTGATAATGACGCCAGTTTCTTCAGCGCTTGCCTCGGGTACTCCGAAATCAGTGCCTGAGCTTTTTCAATGATTGCCGCAGTTCGTGATACGCGTTTTCTCCAATGAAATTTCCTCGCCGAGCTACCGAAACCTTCTCGGACTTTTCCGAAGCATTATACTTGGCCACAATATCGTAAACAATCGTAAACAGTTGATCTCGAGTACCCGAAGAATAGAATTATTTCAGTGGGCGAACGCCCAGTGCGAAGATTTTCGGTAGTCGCGGCTCTTCGGTTGCACCCCATACTTGTCCGCAACATGTCGGCCATTTTGAGCTTCTGACTGTTTACTAGATGCCTATGTCTATAAAGAACGCCAATCACGACCTCCGGCGGAACTACGATATGTCGGGAAATTCAAACTGAAATTTGTCCGGATCTAAGCACCGCACCCTATACAATTGCATATGACTTTTTTTTTTTTAAAAAAAGAAAAAGGACGTCTTGCCAATGGTATGGGCATGGCGGTACAAAGAACGTCATTTACGTGTGAGATTCCATAACATGTCACTAAAAGAAACCGCAACGGCTTAGGGGAGCGGCAGCACTTGCGGTAGTCTCAGCCATAGCTGGGCAATTGTTCAGGGCGATTCAGCTGCCGCTACCGACAGGTTTCCTGCAACCCACAACACCTTCAAAAACCTTGCGTAAGGTTTTCGTATTCTCTCCCTCACTACTTCGAACTACTAGTCCTACACAAAAACTGAACAGGACCTTTTTGTAGGAAGTTTAATGTAGTTAAATTTTGTGCTAGTTTACGTTTCCGCCAGGGGGCGTGGTTTTCGAGTTACTCGAGAAAAACGCGTTTCAAGGTCACTTTTGTATGATTTTCTTGAATAATTCGAGAAATACAGTCTCTAGTAAAAACATATCCCAGTACAAAATTTAACTACATTAAATTTCTCGCAAAAAGACGCTGTTTTTTTTTTTTTTTTTGGCCTAATAGTTATCGAATATGAAAATGTTGCATGTGGTATTTGAAGGCATTGCGGGTTGCATAATGCCCACGGGTAGGGGCAGCTGAATCACCCTATGTGTATTGTAATATGTCCGTTAATAATAACACCGTTCTCAGAATTTTTGCGGAGGAGACAATTGTCCATAATGAAGTGTGACCGGAAAGAGAAGCTCCACGTGTACCCAGTCAGTTGTTGATTCGAAGTGGTGTAAATTGGGAACTTGTTTTAATGGTTCAGAAATGTGAAATTGTACTTTTCACGAGAAAAAAAAAAAGATGTATCATTTGGCTACAACATCAGTGAGTCTCAATTGAAATCGATCAACTGATACAAATACCTAGCTGTAACGGTATGGAGGGATATGAAATGGAATGACCACCTAGGCTCATCCGTAGGTACACTAGGTGGCAGACTTTCGTTCATTGACAGAAAGCTGCGAAAACGCAGATACACTGGTGAGAAGACTGCTACGCACCCTATCCTCTAATACTGGTAAAGTATGGAAGACACGTACCAAAAACGACGAATGATCACAGGTTTGTTTGACTCACAGGGGAGCGTTACTCTGATCTTGAAAAACCCGACAGGGAGAACCTAGAAAACAGACGAAAATTATTCAGCGAAAGCCAACTTACAGAGGTTCAACAACTTGGCCTAAATGATGAATCTGGAGTTATTTTTCAGCTCAATGTGTACTGTTCCCGTACAGTTTAAGGAGGGAATCAATATTACGATTTTCGTCTACATGCATACACGTACGACAGAAGCGTATGCCCGCACGGGATATTCGCCTGTAATTCCTTCTACAGCTGCTGCATGACGGCTCGTCGAGTCATCTGTGAATTCAGCGTTAACTAAGACGCCATGCGACTAAGTTAGTCTTATCTATATTTATAGGATGTACTCAGAATGACTTTCATTTGCGGCAGGTACATTCTGACACCTACTGCAAACATTGTCAAACACTTATCGATTTTCGGATGCGGAAATTCCTGAAATTAAGAACCAAATATTGTCTTCTCACTCTCATTTTCATAGTAGTTCAACGTACGAAAAAGTCGTTTATCCATTGTTTATAGAGTAGTGAACTGCAACTATACACAACAAAGGAGAAAAACCATGAACGGAGCCTGCTTACGGGAACACTGGTATTTCCACAAAGCTAGACGGCTCTTGCATCCTACCCGGAACGCCCTGCGCTACATGCAACCGCTGATAGTCGCTACTATTGTTTTAACCCGCCATTACTATGCATTTGGGACGGCGTACCACTATACACGGTGTCCAACCTGACAACCTCAAATAACTTTCTGTCCAGAGCATAACAGTGTAGCAAACAAATGTCGTTCAGCTGCGAAGGGAAGTTAACCAGCATGACTGCCTGACAGGAAACAAATGGAAACACAAGGGAATCGCACCCCGGTCATTACTGCTCTGCCAACTCACATTCCCCGTAGATGAGCGTCAGTGCTACCTTGTCTTCATTGATGTGCGCTGTACGCACAAATCTTTGTTTGAAGACGCTTGACATAACGACTGCTGTTCATTTTCCTTGTTTGTTTGTTTACTTTACCAGGTGGAAATTTATGATTGTGCTAGTTACAAGTGAGTCTATCAGTTTTGTGTTTCGTTTTAAATAACGTCGTGTTTCCGACAATTGGTACACTATGATACGTTTTAAAGCAGGTCTTCTTGACGGAGTAGATTATTGAAAAAGTAAATGTAGGATACTATTTAAAAAACACATACTGCTGTTCACACCTTTGCTGAGAACCAAATTACAAGAAAGAAAATCGTTCTGCTTAATGTCCCCCAGCTAAACAATATTTGACACATTTTGTATTTTGCTTCTGGACAAAAAGTTATTTGCCGTTGTCAAGATAAATGGGACATCCCGTGTTGTCTTGAATGCACAAGGTTCTCGTGAGGATATATGAGTTATCGATACTTGCAAGGGCTAAAGAGGGCGACATACTTTTGTCTTGATTTTTCGTACACTTACACGGGCGTTTCCTTTCCGCCGTGCGAGCGGCTGCATGGTGTCTGAGTCATCCCTGTCTTTTCTACTGTGGCAGAGCTCACTTATACTGACGTCATAAATTCTCAACACCAAAAAGTAATTAATCTAGAGTAATAAAACTTCGGGAATACATTTATCTGGGTAACATATTTAAGTGATTAATATTCCAGGATGACAGCTTAATGTAAACGCGAGATAAGCCATTGCAATATCAGTAACCGATGTAACCGCTAGAATATTGAATGCAAGCTTGCAGACGTCCATGCATTGTGTTGTACAGGTGCCGGGTGTCAGGTTGTGCCATAGACTCCCATGCGTGCTCCACTTGGTTGGTCAATACAGGGAAGGTTAATGCTGTTTGTGGACGACGTTGGAGTTATCGTCAGATGATGTCCTGATGTCCCATATGTGCTCGATTGCAGACAGATCTGATGATCAATCACGCCAAGACAGCACATCGACACTATACAGATCATGATGAGTTCAGAATACTGTTCATGAATGGTAGCTCGATAGGTTAAATCACCAGACTGATGTACAAATTTACAGTCAGGTTGTATGGGATAATCACGAGAATGCTCCTGCTATCGTAGAAAATCGCACATCCGACCATAACTCTAGGTGTGTTTCGAGTGTATGTAGCATGCAGAAAGGTTGGTTACAGGCCGTAAACTGGTCTTCTAAACAGCATACTGCCGTCATTGCCACCGAGGCAGAACCACTTTTATCAGAAAATACAAGAGACTTCCACCCTTCCCTCCAACGGGGTCTCACTTGACACCACTGAAATCGCAAATTGGTGTGGTTTGGGGTCGGTGGAATGCACACTACAGAGCGTTTGACTCGTCCTCGAAGTAACCGATTTGGAACAGTTAGTTGTGTCAGTGTAGTGGCAACTGCTGCTCGTATTCCAACTGCAGATGCAGTACGATGCGCGAGAGCCGTACACCGAACATGATAGTTTTCCCTGTCGTTATGCCACTTGGGCCGTCCGCAGGCCGGTCTTCTTGCGACCGCACATTCTCGTGACCACTGCTGCCAACATTCGTGTACAATGACTACATTTCTCCCAAGTCTTTCTGCAATATCGTTGAAAGAACATCCAGCTTCTCTCGACCTATTACATGTTCGCTTTCAAACTCAGTGAGGTGTTGGTAATAGCGTCTTTGTCGCCTTACAGAGATTGTTGACAAATACACTCTCACCAAGTCCAATCTTAAAGGTAAATAACGTTCACGACCGCTACTTGATTGCATTTTCCTTTTCGACGCTGCGAATTTTTTCCGTCAGTGTATAGGCGATTACCGAAAGCCGCTACAAAGTGACTTCAGAGCTGTTCTTCGTCACTCCATACACTAGAAGCTTCGCTTCATAGTCTGACTCCTATTAATTTTTCACATACCACATAACGTTCGCTGTAACAGCATTGAGCCTATCAATCCATCAGCCGCCATTTCTTCTAGGAAATATATACAGTAGCGCACGTAGTGCCATCTGAGTATTATAAGGACGTAGAACAGCCTCTCAGAGGGATGAAGATGAACAGGCAGCGCGACTCACACTCCAGTCTAATCCATGACTCATAAGAAAACAGGACTCCAACTCATTGTTCCTGCGCCCTCTCTTGCTGGGTAAGACAAAACGTTTCCCGGGAAATGCAGTGCCATTACTTGAGGCGATGCAGCTGATGGGTCACTGAGCGTCGAGAGCACCCTCTCGATGCCGACAGTATACGATCTGATGGATGGGTGACTCAGGAAAAGCGCCATGCTGTTTGGACTTCCTAGAAAACTTATCATAATGATCCTAGCGTTAGGTGTTACCAGAAACGCGGTCTCCGAAACACTCGTGATACGAAGCGACGGCCCAACCAACGCCGACTGGGTTTACTCTAAACTGTCAGCGTGTAATTTCATCCAGATGTATTAACTATGGCATCCTGAGAGTTGAATAGTTACGCAAAATATGCAAACACGCAGTTATAACTACTATAACCAGGGGCTCTGCACAACGAATATTGCAGACACAATAATGGTTTTGTGCTGGCGTACAATGTACGTCACATGTCCATAGGGTAGTCCCATTGGAGGTTAATCCGCACAATATCGTCACAAAGGGGCGTTATTTTATTGGACCTCGAAGCTCCCTTAATTTTTTAGATATGAGTGCATGTTGCCAAAAAATAAGAAAAATACTTCATGATATCGAAGTTAATCGGCCGGCCGGGGTGGCCGAGCGGTTCTAGGCGCTACAGTCTGGAACCACGCGACCGCTACGGTCGCAGGTTCGAGTCCTGCCTCGGGCATGGATGTGTGTGATGTCCTTAGGTTAGTTAGGTTTAAGTAGTTCTAAGTTCTAGGGGACTGATGACCTCAGCAGTTAAGTCCCATAGTGCTCAGAGCCATTTGAACCATAATCGAGGTAGTTCTCTATAAGTGTCTTAGAAATTCTTATATAATATGACCAAAGTAACATATGTTGTCAAAATATTCCCAGTACCTGCACAAGCGCAACAATGGCGTGACATCGTCCTGTCGGCACAAAAGTCACTACCTTAATCGGCGGTACGTGCTCGACCCGGAAGACAGGGAGGTGGATCCTGGAAGAAGAAAGACTCGACGCGCGGATCAGTCTGTGGGGGAGCAGAGTCACAACACTACGTAGAGACTGTCAGAAAAAAAAAAAAAACCAAAACAAAACGCGACCAGTGCGAATGACCAGAACCAAGAGCACGGCGCGATGCCAAAACCAGGTCTGTGTTAGTCGATCTCAGCATGAGAACTGACTGGCCCGGTGTTTCCCCGCCAGTAATTAAACACCTGGATCAGGGGTTCCGTCTATACGACGCTTCGTGTGAGCCCATTTGATACCTTTCCGCAATACTCTGCCGTGATACCCAAGGCAGCCCATGTGCGTCTATGTCGATGTCCGCTGGCGGGGATACTAAACCACGATGTATTATTTGACAAAAATATTAAGACCTCGGTTAAAACCCAGTAAATCTGTTGTGCACGTGACTTGATACTGCATGTAACAGACTGTCGTTTTAGTGAGAACGACGAGGAGTGGCAGAACTGTTGAATTTTATGAGCTAGTTGGTGGCTGAGGGAGAACTCATGGAAAACAAACATTTTTCTTCCATAATTATCCAAAATTCTCACCAAGTAGGCTTTAGATAGAAAATTGTGTCTGTCTTTAAAACTTCGTCAATTCTGTTGTTTAAAAATTTGCGTGCCGCTCTTCTATTAGTTAAACAAACTTGTGATTCAGATTTATTGTAAAAATCCTGAGCGAGTGTAAGAGTGTACGAAAGAGTTACTTTGAACATCGTCGTTCGACCAACTGTTCGCCAGTCTGGGACCCTTACGAAGGTGGAGTGGTGAAAGAGACAGAAAAGATTAGAACATAAGCTCTATTATTTGTCACTAATTTGTTTCGCCGGCGTGACAGTGTTACGGAAGTGCTCACCAGAGTGCTGTGAGGGAGGCGACGAACTCTCTGAAGAGACGAACTTCCGCTAGCCCACTGCCTAAAATGAGTCAGTAAACATACTGTTCCCTGTAATGTGCCGGTACCGTATGATTAAAAAATGAAGAACAGATTTGTTTGTAGCAACATTTCGACTACACCACAAGAGAAATAATTTTGTTTGTTGGAATTTGCGGGAAGTCAATCCAATTTTCAAGTGCAACGAGCACTCCGCCGTCGATTCAGCAAGAAGCCGCCTCTGCGCAAGCACGTTTATGACCGGCATACAATATTCTTGGAAGCTGGATGCATATTCGAGGAGAAGAGCAGCGGTCGGGCACGCAGGTCTTATGGAAACGTCGAGTATATCCGAGATGCTGTCACGCTGAGCCCTCGGAAGTCGGCAAGCTGGGAAGGTCAGGAACTTCAACTTCCTCAAACAACGGTGTGGCGTGTCCTGAAGTGACGCCTGCATATGAAGCCTTGCAAGATGTAGTCACTGCTGCAATTGCCTCCCAGCGACCATAAAGGAAGATACAAATATTGCACTTCATTTCTCGATAAGGCAGAGGACGCTTTTTCCGAACGACTCACGTTTTCGGACAAATCGATGTTTCATCTATAGAATAAGTAAACCGCCGTAACTTTGGGTCACAAAATCTTGGCGGCACCGAAACTGAATGTGTTTTCTACCATTTACGCACACAAAGTTTATGGACCTTTTTTTTGTGGAGCAAACCGTGACAGGAATGTCATACCTGGAAGAGCTGCAAAATTGGTTGTTTCCTCAGCTTCACGAAGATTCCAGCGATTTCATTTTTATTCTTGATGACTCCCCGCCTCACTGGCGCTGTCTCAACAACACCACTCTGCAAGGTTTGATTGGAAGAGGTAGACAATTAGATCTTGTTCATTGCTTTTTACCTCCCAGGGCACCAGACCTCTAACCTTGCGATTTTTTTTCTGTGAGTGTATATAAAAGACAGAGTCTTTGTCACATCTAAGGCAGCTACTCTTCAAGAGCTGAGAAATCGAACTGTTGAAGCTGTCGATTTAGTAACCAGGGACCTGTTGATTTGGGTGTGGAATGAAATGGACTACCGTTTTGATGCTTCTCGAACAACGCATGGTGCTCATGTTGAATCTACGATATAGTGTCTGATAGAACTTTGAACCTTTCTCTAAACACTGACACGCGCAATATATTTCTGTCTTCCATAGTAAAGAACTGAAATCTTTCTTTCTTTTTAAGTCACCATGTATATCTCGCGTGATTGTCTCGACGGTAAAATTAGAGAAATTCCGAACCAACCGAAAGGGAAACACGAAGCTTTCTTCCCGCATTCCATTTGTTAATTTATAGGAGGGGTGGAAGATGAGGCAGGTACACTAAGAAGGCCATTCACAGACCGTACGTTGCTCATAGGATACAGGTGTTGCTGTGGAATGTTTTCTTCACCTAAGGATGTATTTTTCTCGTCCTTTTAGTCACTAAGGAGTGGATTTCATGTAAATCACGGTTTTAAGTGTCGAGCTGATGGTCAAACACGGTGACGGCAGCACAGTGACACTAGAAAGCCGCAGCTGCACATGATTTGCATGTGGACTGGGTCCGGTGCAGCAGCCGTCGCTCTGGCTCTTCTGGACGGGAGCGGCTGCGGCAGGCGGGCGCAGTTCCTCGCTGTGGAAGGCGGCCGCTCGGAAGGCAACCTTGGGGCGGTTGGCTGCTGACGTGTGGCGTGCTGACGTACTTATTTGCTTAACTCTGGCTGTTGACATCTCCTGAAGTGAAGTGAACAAGAGTCTGCGAAGTTTTCTCTCAAATGGCGGATTAAGGCAAAAAGACTCATGTAGAACATTGCTTTCTTTATTGAGACATGTCATCCTACAAATGTAGATAAAAGTAGAAGTTAAAGGTATAAGTTAAAAAAAAATTTAAAAAAATAAAAAAAACATGAACCTGGGAGTGTAAAATGAAAATCGCTGGTGTGACCGCATTGCTGTTGCCAACGGAAGAAGATGTGGCCCCCATAATCGCGCCGAGGCTCCATACTCTCCGTTAGAGGCACACCCACGTGACGACAAAGCGGGAAAGTGCACATGTTAACAGTGCATTACACTCAGCCGCACTAAAAACGATATGGTATAGTGCGTTTCCTGGCAGCGAAAGGAGTGCGGGGAACCGAAATTCACGAAAGAATGGCGCAATATATGAAGGGCACTGTATGCTCGTTGAGTGTCAAGTAGTGGCACAGGCGAATGAAGGGAGTGTGGATGTCGTTGACCAATGGGGCACGATTAGGAGCGCCACACCGTATTACAGACACCGTTGTCCAGCAGGTGGAGGCTCTCATCACTGAAATCCACTGAAATAAGTGCCTGCCATAGCCCCTGAGGTCGGACCCAGCGTCGGAACTGCAGCGAACATGCGGTGTTCTGCGTGTGCTTGTGCCATTATTCGATGAATTTCCGTTTCCCACACTCCTTCTGCTGCCAGAAAACGCTGTATACACAGTTGCTCTTCTTTTAAGCCTCTTTTTCTCTGCTTTCAGCGCGACTGACGTGACTGCAGTGGACTGTCGACGTGTGCATGTGCTCGCTCTGTCGCCACGTGGGGCGTGAGTCCATGTTCCTCTAAGCGCCGAGTTGGGGGCCTCAGCCCTCTTATAGGGGTCAAACTTTATTCCCTGCGCAACGACAATGCGAACCCATCAGCGGTTTCCATTCTACAACCTCTGGCTTGTGTTTATTATTATTATTATTATTATTATTATTATTATTATTAATATACCCCGTCTTCCTAGATTTACGAAAGGCATCCGACACAATACCACATCGTGCATCGCAGTGATGCACAGTGCGGCCTTAAGGTCTTTAAAGTTATTTTCCTTTCCAGCACTGCATCGCAGCAAATTACAGAAAAGATACTCGTTTTCTTTGATACGATCTCCTCCTTTCTTCGATTACCAATTCAGTGTCGCTCAACAATGTGCACTATAACACAATGGCATGTGAGTAAGACTCCTAAAAGTCGAATAGATCATCAGTACCAATGTCTTCAAGAATCTGCTCCCCGTCTGACTGACTGACAAGTACTTCAAAAAAAAAAAAAAAAAATGTTTCAAATGGCTCTGAGCACTATGGGACTTAACTTCTGAGGTCATCAGTCCCCTAGAACTTAGAACTACTTAAACATAACTAACCTAAGGACATCACACACGTCCATGCCCGAGGCAGGATTCGAGCCTGCGACCGTAGCGGTCGCGCGGTTCCAGACTGTAGCTCCTAGAACCGCTCGGCCACCTCGGCCGGCGACATGTACTCCATGATTCCTTTTAGTCTGCAGACAGATGCCCATTGACATAAAACGTCTGCAACTGAAGGACACTGCTTAGTTATTATCCTCGAACGTTGCAATAGTGAGTTCGATGCACCATACGAACACCGCTACTTTTCCCTGTGAAATTTTTAGAAGGTACTAGCGACCCAGCTCTGCTTCCCACGGTTACAACTAAGTATCCACTGCAGGACGACTTGCTTGGCATAACGGTAATAGTTTATGTACAAAAACCTTGGTTGTAAATCAGTCTATTGACAACAACCGTATCAAAATCCCTACAATCGTCCACTGAGGTTACCCTTTACATAAACGCGTCGGCAGACTTTATTGTAGTAATATGTGTAGGCACTGCTGTTTTTTCTACTTTCAATCAAAACATTCTGAACAATAGGTGAAATTAATTAAGAAAATAATGGTAGGTAATTAAAACTCTTTTCCATGATGTTCGCATGTGAATGAATAACCAGCATCGAACTTTATTTATGAAAAAAACGGGACCTAACGACATTTGAAAATACTGTTCCGATAGTCAGCCGATGTGGTTGTTTTCATTATTATGCACGATATTTCGACTACCGAGCCAAATATGTGGTTAGAATTATGTAATCACTTGTCTTAATTCCAACCAGACTGAAGCACTGTTGGTGTTGTGCCGCTATTTATAGCCGATTTCGACTACCGGCGAGTACTACTCTCAATGACACTGACTTTTTTTTTCTCGGAGCCAAAAAAATGGTTCAAATGGCTCTGAGCTCTATGGGACTTAACATCTGAGGTCATCAGTCCCCTAGAACTTAGAGCTACTTAGACCTAACTAACCTAAGGACATCACACACATCCATGCCCGAGGCAGGATTCGAAGCTGCGACCGTAGCGGTCGCGCGGTTCCAGACTGAAACGCCTAGAACCACTCGGCCACAGCGGCCGGCTTTCGGAGCCAGCACTGTTATTACGTGAAGCGCATTTGCCAGCTCTGGTGAATCCGAGTTCTTCGAAAATTTAGCACCGGCTTCCAAGCGTTGCTCAAGCTGGAACCTCCGTGTCGGTATACTAGGTTTTCCGAAGTTTCGATAGACGCATTAATTGCAATGTAAACGATTATTTATCACATAGAGCAACCTGAGAGATGACATTTGAAAGTATGTTCCACATACTAGTCATTTGCAAAGATTAATCCAGAAATATGCGTGAAAGATTACATTCGTGATACAATGTGGAATATTAGCGCTCTGAACAGCAAAACGATCTGGCGACAGGAATCCGCCACTTTGCTCTCTGCAACTAATGAAGTGTTCGCGGAGCTGCTGCTTCCAGTGTTGGCAAATCGGTTGTACGGTAACAAACTAAAATTTCCGTCTTCGCATGTAACATTTTCTTGTTTCGCCTTGTGTAAATCGTACGCCATACCGATTCGCCACACCATGACTCTGAGCATCAATATGTTTTTTGGATCATCAGTGTCCTGTCTGATTTGATGCAGTCTGGCACGAATTCCTCTCAGAGCATCACTTGTTCTCTACGTCCTCAATATATGAATAGGTTGTAGTATTTGTGAGCTGACTATAATGTGTGCTTTGCGCTGTCCATTGCAGTGCAGACCCAGAAATAGTGTCTAGTGAAAATTCATTCGTGTCCTTGGCTGTTCAGGAAGTAAGATTGGATGAACAGGGTTTAACGTCTCGTCGACGGCGATGTCATTATAGACGGAGCACATTCCCGGATCGGGAAGTAAATCGGTTGTGTCCTATTCAAAGTAACCACCGCATCATGCAAGCGATGTTCGGTAACAGGGAAACCTAAATCTAGACGGCCTTACCAACACCTGAACCGCCACCGTCCGGAATGCGAGTCGAGTGTCTCACCACTGCACCGCCTCGCCCTGTGTCAAAAGAGGAGTGACCGCCGCTAGTTATTTCCTTGCAACATGGTGAACTCTTCCTTCCTTGAAGCGCACGTGCAAACGAGTTTTTCGCAGATGTGTGCGACCCGAACTTGCCGCTGAATGCTGTTATATAATACTCTTAGTACGCAGCTAATTATCTGTCATCACCAACCGATGTGAGACACTATTTACATTACTTTTCAAAGTAATTTCACCTGTTTTAAGTCCGTATCTTTATTCTTCGAAACGGCTTATAAAGAATGTCTTCAAACATGTTATATCTGAACTGTCAGTTAGGTCTCCTATTTTCCTACTAAATATTGACGTGATAGTTCCATTTTCGTCATATATTCGCCTCTTCTGTTCGAAGTTAGTAAAGGCTACAGTTTTGTAGTATATTGCGTGTTGGTACTGAGAGTATAGTTAAAGGTCACTAGCGCCGGCGTTCTGTGTCGTTTACAGGCACAGCGCGTTTGAATGTCCTGCGTGATTTCCGCTGGGTGCAGTTATTTCCAGGCACCGCCTACGGGAGATGCTGACATGTATTTATAACGCTCGTGCCTCGTGAACTAAGAGCTCCTTGGTCCTAAAG
Source organism: Schistocerca nitens (assembly GCF_023898315.1). Taxonomy (NCBI): domain Eukaryota; kingdom Metazoa; phylum Arthropoda; class Insecta; order Orthoptera; family Acrididae; genus Schistocerca; species Schistocerca nitens. The sequence goes on along the minus strand of NC_064614.1, from coordinate 707,078,598 downwards.
TATTACCGTAGCCGCACACACCAAAATAACTTTGTTAGTATTGTCATAACGATCTATTCAGCACTACCAGGCTAAGGGTACCACAAGAAGTGTAGATTGTTACTGTCTGCGAAGGAAGTTTTCTTCTTCGAGCTAATTCTGTGCAAATGAATAAATCATTTAGGCAAACAGTGGAAAATATTGATCAAAGTGGTAGGACGAGGATTCGGACACCTTTCCTCCCGAGCAAGACTCCAGTGCTTAAACGGTGTATCATTCGTTATATTATTCCATTGACTATCTCTTTGAAAAAAACTAGTCGTCCAACAGTACGAAAGTGAAGGAAGTTGTGAGTGCCGTGAAATACAGAAGAGCGGGTTACTCAAACGTCACTTTTGAACTACGTTAATTTTCGATTTAATGATGGCGTATTATTCGTGGTACCTCTACCACGGAACAGATATGTACTGAGTTCGTACTTTTAAGATGTTATTTCGAGATTTAATTTACTATATACTAAAAAACTAATGGAAGAATTGAAGTATGAATAGTACGAACTGCAGTATATTCACTCGCGTATGGTAAAAATGGAATGTAAAGAGATGGTGGTGGTAATAAGACTTCTCCTAGCCCATAATAAATGCAGATATGTTAAAGCGCGTAGAACCTTGTCCAAGAGTAGTACAAGCAGCTTCTGCGTAGGTTTCTTGTGAAAATATAGAAAATGCTTTCAGTGAAAAGAGGCTTGCAGTTTCTCCAAAACGCTGGCTGAATTGCAGTGCTAAGAAGAAGAACCAGTTCCTGTAAGTATTTCGACAGACTTTTCCAATTTAGACGAATGATTAATACTGTGTATAGAAAAGAGTGGGAGAGTCCTGAGCAGCACGCAATTTTTTTGTGAATGTGTTGCTTCGAAGATATGTACTTGGTTAAAGTATAGCGTTTACTGAAGAGGAAACTACTGGCGTTTAAATGAGAAATCCTGTTGTGAAGCTCATATTAGACAGCATGCAGGAGGCGAATAATCGCCCTTTGGAAGGGAGTAGTGGAGACAGCGAGAGGGCGACCTGCTAGCGCTATGTGCCAGGCCAGCGCGCCCCTCCGTCCACGAGCCGCGGGCTGGTTAGCGACACACGGGCAAGGCCGGCGAGCCGCCTGCTAACCACTGCCCCAGGGACTGCAGCTCTTAGCACTGACGCGAACGCGTGGGCGGCCACACGTGCAGCGACGGACACAGAAGCCAAGGACTCTATAAAGAGCCATTTGCCGCAAACAAACTAACAGTGTGAAGTTGAAGATGACACATAACATTATGAAACTGTTTCGTTGTCATTAGAGATGGAGCACTAACTCCAACTCTATATGTGGATATAGATCTGGAATATATCGTACGGTATGTGGTAGAGGGGACACTGGGGGACGCGGTGTTGTAGAATCATTTTCCTCCTTGTCTATTCCACCCCATTCCATGGCAAGCGGGAAGAAATATTCTGGTACCACTCCGTGTAGGTCTGAGTTTCTCCTCGTAGTGATTACGAGATATATATGAAGATTTGATAGGAAGCGACTGTAGGATCCCCAACACCATCTAGATGCTTTTTTTTATGGTTGTTGACAGGCCAGACCGTATCGTTTAGTTGACATGGTTGCGGTTGTTTGTCTTCTTCTCGTGTTGACTGGCGCCACTTGGTTTCACAAGCGTTGCCTGTCCGCTAGTGGCAGCAGGGACGGTTATCTATATGTAGTAACTGTGGCCCTCTCTTTGGGGCGACGTGGTTGTTCTTCCGCGTCGTGTCAGTGGGCAATTCGTTAAGGGGACTCAGGAGGAGGCAGGTCCGCTCAGTGCGAGAACAAGCCGGGACCATTGGTGGCACGCATGGACTGCCGGATCGAAGGCCTGTGGTCACGAGGATGCACGACCTCGTCGTAAACCAGATCCCCGGCGTGTTCTCGCACTGCGCGGACCTCGCTTCTCCCGAGTCCCCCTACCGAACTGCACACTGACTCGACCCGAAAGAACAACCACGTCGCCCCAAAGATAGGATCACAGCTACTACATATCGATAACCGCCGCTGCTGCCACTAGCGGACAGGCAACGTTTGTGAAACCAAGTGGCGTCAGTCAACACGAGAAGAAGACAAACAGCTGCAACCATGTCAACTAAACGATACGGCCTGGCCTCAAACAGAGGACGGAAACCCACAAACAACATCAACGCGACCCGCAGCACGGCTCAAAGGCATGATGCGGTGGTTACAGTTCCGTAACGCCATAACAAAAAAATGTTCAAATGTGTATGAAATCTTATGGGACTTAACTGCTAAGGTCATCAGTCCCTGAGCTTACACACTACTTAACCTAAATTATGCTAAGGACAAACACAGACACCCATGCCCGAGGGAGGACTCGAACCTCCGCCGGGACCAGCCGCACAGTCTATGACTGCAGCGGCCAAGACCGCTCGGCTAATCCCGCGCGGCAACGCCATAACGCCTAGGCAAAACTGGGACTATTCTTTCGCTACAAGGATTTAGTATTTTTCCGATGAATCTCAGTACGTCGCCTGCCTTCCTCAGTGCTAGATTTATGCTGTCGCTCCACATTGAAATACTCCCTGCAAGTGCTCCCATATACTGACGGTCGTCGCTGATTCCAAAGAGTGATCGCCAGTCGCATATTCTTAACAATATCGCGGCTTTCACTTCTTTTTACACATTGCATTGCATTGCATTTTTGAAGGTGAGTGGCCTGTATTCACACCAAGCGGTAATCATTTGCGAGTCTCCTTATACTTCGTAACAATATTCTACCGATGTGACTTCCCAGCATTCAACTGTATCGTCTGCGAACTGCGTCACACAGCTGGAAACGTTCTGCTTTATCATTGTAGTAGAGCGGCAAGTGTGTCCCAAAATTCTGCAACAAATGTACGGCAGTAAGGGAGGTCTGCAGCACTGCGCCTCTGGCCTGTTAAACATCAAGCACTGTGAATTTCTTCTGATGGAGGAGTCAGGGTATTTACTTTATATTAAAAAGAACACTTTCTAATATTCTGCAAATTTACATTTATTTGGCCACGAATCGGCTTTCGGCTTCGGAGGCCGTCTTCGTAAACATAAATAAACATTAAGAAGTTTTCGACGGCGTTGACCCATAGCCATGCAATGCTTTTTAAAAGAGTAAACCATCATTTGAATGTGTGTTATTATATCTATCTGTTGTACCATCCAGATTTCGGCCTTTTCGCCATTATCAAGTACAATGCTAAAAGTTATTATACCATTACTGTTATATCCGTTAACGCCTTAACAGATATGAATTAATAATGGTCTAACAACCTTTAATTTTGTACTTGATTATAGCATGAAAGCGAAATATGGGTGGAACAAAGAATAAATATAAAAATACACAGTAAAATGGCATTTTACTCATTTAACACAGCTCTGCCTGATCAGTATATACTTTGGCACACTGCATGCAAATGATTTTTATGTGCACCACTTTGTGCCATCTGTAGTTGCGAAACTAACTTTTTTGCAAGATTGACTGAAATTTTGCAATATACCCAATTTTGCAACAGGCTCTGTAACTACTGAGTGATTGCTGTTGGCCGGTGTCGTTTAATTCTATTGAGCAAATAAATATAATTTTGCAGAAAATTAGGAAGTGTTTTCCTTTTTAATAGTATTATCGTGCTCTGCCAAGTACCGATGGAAAATTCAGTCAACGTTATTAACCTTATAACCGTTTTATTTACAGCAAAGACCAACTTCCCAGACTTCATGTAATTCCTATCACTGATTTACCTTTCTACATCCTGTAGTTTCCTAAGACAAAATGTTTATCTTCTTATATAGAAAGCTAGAGTCTTAATGCTGAATTTGTAAATAGTGAATGTAATCTACTTTAGTATGTCGGTTGCGGGCTTTCAAATTAAAAAGGAAATGAGGTGTGGTGTGGCCCTGAACTACGTACCCTCCGACTCAGAGTTGCAATATTAAACGTTTTGGCTGGTTTAGTTGTCTATGGGCTGGGATACGTAGCTGCCGCATTATAGCCCAAATACTGCTGTGTCTACAGTATACGATAAGAATACACAAACGAATCGAATGTTCGAAGGTTTCTATCACTTGGCAATTGCGAATTATCAATGTAACATATAAATTTATAAATGAGAAATTACAAGTAAATAAAATCTGCAAGTACTATCTTAACGACTTTAAATGATGAGTACGATAGTAGAAGTACTTTTGAGAATGCGGTATATTTCTGCAAAACATTTATTGGTGTCGATGGTCCAGGAATTAAATAAAATATAAGTGGAGTAGCAAGAAAACAATAGATTCCTACAGCACGTAATTAGTTATGTACAACAATACAGCTCGCGAGATATTCACTTCTAAACGCACCGTACGTCTTCACTGTGGAAGCCACGGAAATCTCACAAGTGCACAAGTCGCCACTCCAAAGTACAGTATTTCTATCTGCCGCGACCACGCGCAAACCGCTCCACACTCTCCAGGTCTCTCCGCCGACCCCCGTAACGCCTTCACGTCCAGCACTTTCCGTCCTGTCACAGCGGAATTCCCAGCCACGCGGCTGGACCACTGCGCTGGGGCTACCCCTCTCGTCCGGTTAACGTTCGGTACCACGTGTTTGCTGTCGCTCTCTGGCTGGCCGAGCGGCCCGTGCGGCCACTGCTTCCTCCGAACTCGGAATATTTTCAGGTCGCCACGACTCACCCGTTACCTCACACGGTTTCAAGTGTGCCTACCTAAAAAGTACTTTTTCTTGCGACAAAAGGGTACTGAGGAGTTCTGATTTTTGTCAAAGAACTCCCGGTCCTCCAAAATTCACTGATCGGGAGAATTCCGACTACGTGGGTTTGGGGCTTGGGTTAATTGCTGCAGTCATGGATTGTGCGGCTGGTCCCGGCGGAGGTTCGAGTCCTCCCTCGTGCATGGGTGTGTGTGTTTGTCCTTAGCATAATTTAGGTTAAGTAGTGTGTAAGCTCAGGGACTGATGACCTTAGCAGTTAAGTCCCATAAGATTTCACACACATTTGAACATTTTGTTAATTACTGTGATACCCTTTGTTCTATCGCACCAGAGTTTCAAGTTGAACGTACACGTAGGGGTTGATGCTTTTGGTGTGATTAAAAAATTTAAACGCGGTATCTAAGATCAAGAGGTGCTTCTTGGTTTCCTCTGGCTGATTCCTGGCACCCTCTGTCCTCTACCCTTGCTCCTTTATCTGCGCCTAGCGCTGGCTACAGCAATTACTGAACTATCCAATCCACACAATGGTCTAACTGCTTTGGATGCATTTAGTTACGTGATAGTAAATTTGCTTTATCTTTTTTATGACAAATAAAGATGAGTGTTTCCGTCTATACCAAATGGAAGTAACCTCCTCTCCACCCACTGTTGTACTACACTTAACTGCTCATGAAGTATACAGAGCCGGCCGCTGGTGGCCGAGCGGTTCTGGCGCTACAGTCTGGAACCGGGCGACCGCTACGGTCGCAGGTTCGAATCCTGCCTCGGGCATGGATGTTTGTGTTGTTCTTAGGTTAGTTAGGTTTAAGTAGTTCTAAGTTCTAGGGGACTTACGACCTCAGCAGTTGAGTCCCATAGTGCTCAGAACCATTTGAACCATTTTTTGAAGTATACAGACGAGACTCTTTAATGTGAAAAACGCTCATGTACACATCCATTGTGTTTTCTTACCCGATTCACTGCTTTCCATGCGAAGTGCACGCATGAGCTATTCAGAGGAAATGTATAATTTTGTACCTGATAGTGCAAATGAAGAAGTTTCCGTCAGAGAAGTGATGAAGAGAGTAGCTTCCGCCTGCCATGGGCTGATGCTACAAATTGCTAGCTGTGTTTTTTTCTTCGCGAGTCAGGATAGTTGACTTCATCCTTTCTGCCAGCAGCTGTAGTCAAAACATTCTATAACCGCCTCTAATTCTCAAAGGAGACTGCTGCCGAACGTACCGAGCGGGCACTGGATTTCCTGAACTGACTACTATTTCCCTAAGAGCTGCATCATCCATATAACACTGTACCTACCATTAACAATCGATCTGTCTATGTGCATGACACAACCTTGTAGGAAGATCATCCTAGTCCCGACAGAAGACGCGAATATTCTGTGAAATCTTACCAGCAACAGTAAACATCTACTTCCCGTCTTGGCGTCCAAAGACAGCCCTGCGGCAAGCATTTACATTCGCCTTCCGCTGATGGACCCGCAACCGAGCTGCTGACCGTCATTCAGTGCCTGGTGAGAACGAGGCGGCGAGGCCGAACGCGTCGGAAGACGCAGCAGCGTTACAAACGCCAGTCGTGCGAAGGCAGTCGCTCGCTCTAGTTGCAACGACGCCACCGTAACTGGGGGCAGCAGCCTCAAGCTGACCAACGCACCTTCCAGCTGTCTGCGAACAACGATCAGCTCCACCTACAACCAGACATTAGCGCACACATAAAGAACTGATTGCACGCAATAAGAGCAGAAAAACTGAACGCTGCCTACGGTGAAACCCCATGAACTGCTTCACTCATATAAGACATCTTGCAAACAGCAGATTTAGGTGAACAGGTAGACTTTGTGTTCCTAGATTAACAGTTCCACTCTGCTCACGTCAACTACTAGACAGTATACAACCATACGGAGTGTCTCCTCAGATGTGGAGTACTTGAGTAATAGAATAGAATCTAGTACGTTTAACTGGACAGCGAACGTTGCACTGCAAAGAAAGTAGCGTCGGGTGTGCTCCGAAGAAGCGTAATAGGGCGTAGAGGCGGTATTCAACAAAATATTTTGGGATTCAGAGTTGATAGTTGGTAATTAACATTTTGTGGAAAGACCTCCCCGCAAAAAGAAACGCCTTTGTATTACTGATTACCACCCCAACTCACGTATCACACCCGTGTCATTCTCTGCCCTGTTTCTTGATAACACAAAATGAGCCACCTCTTGAAATTTTCCGATGATCTCCGTGAGTCCAACCTGATAAGGATCTCATACCACACAGCAGTACTGCAGCAGAAGAGGACTGAAACGCTCCTCTTACAACAACTTAAGGACGTATCTCCCATATTCCGATTTGTGTCATTTGAATGCAGTTCGGAAGAAGACATTTTCACTTTAACACCTTTCAAAGCTGATATTTATCTCTGTTTACGGTGGGTTTGTTGTCTTCCTCAGGGGTAGTAAACGTTGGCCCTGGTTTTTCAAGTTCGATGACGCTCTAATTACTTTAAAATCGAAGTGTATCATGTTGGTAGCATCAGATATCGACTAACACGGATTTCTTTTGAATTTCACTTTTCTGCATTTTAGTCTTCAAAATAATCTTCCAAATCAAAACACGTTAAGTCTTCTGCTAACTGACGCCAAGCATGATGGGTACATAAAATAACAACCAAACAACACTTGCCTTTACGATCACTGTTACAGTATAATTTATTGCACAAATATCTATTACAATCAAAACAGTAATAACATTCAGAATATTAGTGTGCAAAATGCATGATTCGATTTTCTGTAACTTAAAAAATACCAAAGAAATCATTATTACTAGTTGTAGCGTAAATTTTACGTAGTCACATTTCCTATTTAAAGGTCATCAAAAACACTTAATCTGTACAAAATGAAGACAGAAACTCGAATTACAATACTAGCACCTGAAAATTAATTCACACACCCTTTCATTTTCTGTAATAGTTGTCGATACCCTTTGGTGTCATGCACTGAGGTGACAAAAGTCATGGGATAGCGGTGGGATATACACATGACGGTAATATCGCGCACAAAAAGTGTAAAAGGGCAGTTCATTCGTGGAGCTGTCATTTGCACTCAAGTGAGTCATACGAAAACGGTTCCGACGCGATTGGGACCGCACGACGTGAGTTAACAGACTTTGAACGCTCAAAATGGGTCATATGGCTCTGAGCACTGAGGTCATCATCCCCTAGAACTTAGAACTACTTAAACCTAACTAACCTAAGGACATCAGACACATCCATGCCCGAGGCAGGATTCGATCGTGCGACCGTAGCGGTCGCGCGGTTCCAGACTGTAGCGCCTAGAACGGCTCGGCCACTGCGGCCGGGATTTGAACGCGGAATGGTATTTGGAACTAGACGTATGGGAGATTACAATTTCGGAAATCGTTATTCGGAGATCCACAGTCTCGTTGCCGAGAATACCAGATTTCGGGCAATACCTTTCACCAAGTACTGTGCAGTAGCCGACGGCCTCCACCTAATGACCGAGAGCAGTGGAGTTTGTGTAGAGTCGTCAGTGCTAGAAGAAAAGCAACACTTCGTGAAATAACCGCAGAAATGAATGTGCGACGTACGACGAACGTATCCGTTTGGACAGTGCGGCGAAATGTGGCGTTAATAGGCTATGGCAGGAGACGACCGGCGCGAGTGTCTTTGCTAACAGCAAGACATGGCCTGCAGCGCCTCTCCATGTCGGTTGGGCCATAGACGACTGGAAAACTGCGGCCTAGTCAGATGAGTCCCGATTTCAGTTGGTAAGTACTGATAGTAGAGTTCCAGTGTGGCACAGACATGAAGTCATGGAATCAAGTTGTTCAAAATGGTTCAAATGGCACTAAGCACTAAGGGGCTTAACTTCTGCGATCATCAGTCCCCTAGAACTTAGAACTACTTAAACGTAACTAACCTAAGGACATCACACACATCCATGCCCGAGGCAGGATTAGAAACTGCGACCGTAGCGGTCTCGTGGTTCCAGACTGTAGCGCCTAGAACCGCCGGTCACCCCGGCCGGCAATCAAGTTGTCAACAAGGCACTGTGCAAACTGGTCGTGGCTGGATAATGGTGTGGGCTATGTTTGTATGGGTCCTCTGATTCAAAAGAATCTATCGTTAACTGAAAACGGTTGTGTTCGGCTACTTGGAGGCCACGTGCAGCCTTTCAGGGACTTCAAGTTCTCAAGTAACGATGTAATTTTTTATGGATGAAAAAGTGCCATGTCAACGGACCATAACTGTTCACGATTGGTTTGAATAACATTCTGGACAATTCGAGCGAATGATTTTTTCATCCACTGAACATACATGGGGCGTTATAGAGAGGTCAGTTAGTGCGCAAAATCCTGCGCCGGCAACACTGTCGCAATTATGGACGGCTGTAGAGACAGCTTGCCTCAATATTTCTGCAGGGGACTTCCAACGACTTCCATTCCACGTGGAGTTGCTGCACTACGCCGGGCAAACGCAGGTCAGACACGATATTGTCACTTGAGTGTGTAAGATAGTAGGCTTGATTACGCGAATGGATGGACATATCCAGTACCGGCCTGCTAAATCGCCAGATCTTAACCCCGGAAACAATATCTGGAATTATTTGTAACAGTGGGTGAAACAGCAGTCGACATTCCCGCCGTTTAGGAGCTGCACTTGAGCTAATACACTACTGGCCATTAAAATTGCTACGCCACGAAGATGACGTGCTACAGACGCGAAATTTAACCGACAGGAAGAAGATGCAGTGATATGCAAATGATTAGCTTTTCAGAGCATTGACACAAGGTTGGCGCCTGTGGCGACACCTACAACGTGCTGACATGAGGAAAGTTTCCAACCGATTTCTCAAACACAAACAGCAGTTGACCGGCGTTGCCTGGTGAAACGTTGTTGTGATGCCTCGTGTAAGGAGGAGAAGGGCGTACCATCAGGTTTCCGACTTTGAAAAAGGTCGGATTGTAGCATATCGCGATTGCGATTTATCGTATCGCGACATTGCTGCTCGCGTTGGTCGAGATCCAATGACTGTTATCAGAATATGGAATCGGTGGGTTCAGGAGGGTAATACAAAACGCCGTGCTGGATCCCAACTGCCTCGTATCACTAGCAGTCGAGATGACAGGCTGTAACGGATCGTGCAGCCACGTCTCGATCTCTGAGTCAACAGATGGGGACGTTTGCAAGACAACAACCATCTGCACGAACAGTTCGACGACGTTTGCAGCAGAATGAACTATCAGCTCGGAGACCATGGCTGCGGTTACCCTTGACGCTGCATCACAGACAGGAGCGCCTGGGATGGTGCACTCAACGACGAACCTGGGTGCACGAATGGCAAAACGTCCTTTTTTCGGATGAATCCAGTTTCTGTTTACAGCATCATGATGGTCTCATCCGTGTTTGGCGACATCGCGGTAAACGAACATTGGAACCGTGTATTCGTCGTCGCCATACTGGCGTATCACCCGGAGTGATGGTATGGGGTGCCATTGGTTACACGTCTCGGTCACCTCTTGTTCGCATTGACGGCACTTTGAACAGTGGACGTTACATTTCAGATGTGTTGCGACCCGTGGCCCTTCCCTTCATTCGATCCCTGCGAGACCCTACATTTCAGCAGGATAATGCACGACCGCATGTTGCAGGTCCTGTACGGGCCTTTCTGGATACAGAAAATGTTCGACTGCTGCCCTGGCCAGCACATTCTCCAGATCTCTCACCTATTGAAAACGTCTGGTCAATGGTGACCGAGCAACTGGCTCATCACAATACGCCAGTCACTACTCTTGATGAACTGTGGTATCGTGTTGAAGCTGCATGGGTAGTTGTACCTGTACACGCCATCCAAGCTCTGTTTGACTCAATGCCCAGGCGTATCAAGGCCGTTATTACGGCCAGAGATGGTTGTTCTGGGTACTGATTTCTCAGGATCTATGAACCCAAATTGCGTGCAAATGTAATCACATAACAGTTCTAGTATATTTGTCCAATGAATACCCGTTTATTATCTGCATTTCTTCTTGGTGTAGCAATTTTAATGGCCAGTAGTGTAATTAATTAGCGGCATTACTGGATGTGGCATATTTAAAATACTTGTGATATTTCTTCCTTGCCGAATTGATTATTAGCAACGCCAGGAGCGGTTGCATCGTTGGAGTGCCAAACTTTTTGTTGGCAGCTCATCTGTCTGACGACACAGGAGCGAGGGGCGGGCCGGCTGCGGACAGGTGGGGGCGGTCGTTGACCGCGGCCGAGCCTCAGCCTCCCAAACTGGACGCCCCGGAGACAGCAGCGCGGCCCGCCACAGCCGCTGCCGCTGCACCTGCTTCTCGTGCCTGTGCAACCCGTGGCTGCAGTCGCCTCTGACGGCATCACCGTGGCCGAGGTGCTCACCTGTAAACGTGACAGTTCGCGCTCGCCGCAGTCTCCTCAACACACAGTTCTGCACATACATTTATACTCCTCGAGCCACTTTACTGTGTGTGACGCATCATTTTGCTCTGTTCCTGTGCCACTCGCGAATGCTACGTGCGATGTCGAGCTCTAATTTATCTAACGTTATCGTGGCGTTGCTACCGCGAGAAGTATCTTTGATGAAGTAACACTTTGCCGGCCCTTCTCGGAACTTACGATCTCGAAATTTCCAAATAAAATATTTCGTAATGTATAATGCCTTGTAGCGTGTACCATTTGAGTTTGGGGTCACTCCGTGTAGCTTTCGCAATTACTACACGAACCAGTGACGAGACGCTTCGATACTCGCCATCTCTTTTTCTCATCCAACCTTGAAAAAATCCCAGACAGACATACTCAAGTATCGATCGAACGAATACTTTGTAAGGCACTTCTTTAGTGGATCAATTTTTCTTATTATTTTTCTTATTTTCTTATGACTCTATTAACGTCACTCAGCTAGATATCTGCTACTACTCTGTTGGCCACTAAAATTAAGCAGCAAGAACGATAGCAAATAAAGAAACTGTACCTGTTGTGCGTACATTGTGTAGTACAGTAGTTTCCAACCTGAGGGTAATTACTCCCTGAGGGTTAAAAACAAAAGTCCAATTGTGTTTCGGTAACGAAACTAAATTTTTTAAAGATCATTACAATTACCATTACTTTGTAATATTCGAATACAGTTTACGTAAGTTGCTAATAATTGGCACAATGGGGACTGAGGTTGCCGCTCTGAAACGAATATATGAACGTCTTACTCATTCGGTCTACCCACAACACATATCTTTTGCACTTTGCAGTCTGTATCTACGACAGTAAAAATGAGACATATACATCAACTATGCTTAAATATTACACGAAAATGCCTTCCGAATATTGACTAGAACTTGCTTCATTATCCACTTTTCAACAATAAACGAAGTAATTAACAGCACGGCACCACGACAGTAACAATCTGATGACTACTACACTGCTGCAGGACACAGGCATTATTATTAATATTATTAATATTGTTGTTGCTATAATTATTAATGACAGTGGTAATCCCTTTCATTTCAGAAGCAAGGAGCCTAGGAGTCATGTGATTTACGCACAATTTTAATTTGGTCGATTTTAATTGGGGGTGCAGGGTGTGGGTGAAGCAAGGGTTGCTAGGGAGACGAGTGCTCCAGAAAAGAATCTTTTGTAACAAGTGTCTGCCTTCAATGTGCCGTCCGGGGTAGCCGAGCGGTTCAAGACGCTACAGTCTGGAACCGCGCGACCGCTACGGTCGCAGGTTCAAATCCTGCCTCGGGCGTGGATGTGTGTGATATCCTTAGGTTGGTTAGGTTTAAGTAGTTCTAAGTTCTAGGGGACTGATGACCTTAGAAGTTAAGTCGCATAGTGCTCAGAGCCATTTGAACCTTCAATGTGGGTCTTTAACGTTTTTTTCTCAGAAGGAACTATAGGTAACACTCGTGATGCACGGAAATGGCTTCATTATTCTATAAAAAAAGTTGTTAGAAACAAGCAGTGTCAACTGCCTCTTTGACATGTTAGTTAGTGCTTTAATAAAACGCCTAGAAACTTTCTTATGTTATTTAAAAAATGAAAGTGCTCAAAGAGAACTGTTTTTCGTTCTAATGTTGTGTTAGGCGCTAATGTTGATCTGATAGCAAATAGAGGTAGTGGTTACAGAAACATCGAGAACTACTGCTGAAGCATGCATAGCTAAATAGGTAGGTGATTTGCGGGAATAGAGGACACGAACTTTGGTAGACAGCAACAGTGGCTCTAACCAGGCTGGCCTTTAAGCGGAACCGACCTGAGCTGAATCATTCCCCGCCGTTTCAACGCTATCTATCGTAGTATCTTGTGAGTGGAGATCTACCAGTCTCCCGACAACCCTCGATCAGGTGTGTTCAGAGCCGAACGCACGGCCAACATGCGGTTTTACGTTATCTTATTGAAACATAAGGCCATACAGATCTCTGAGTTGGGGCACAGCAACCGGCATCAACATGTCAGAGGTGCTGTCGTGGCACGGTCGTAGGTTCCGGTCAACACGAGCGGGAATACAGCGGGGCGATAAATCAGTCTCGGTGGGCCACCATCCTGCCGGTGCCCAGTTTTGAAACATGCTGGTACACGTTTTCCTTCTTACAACGAACGACAACGCGATCTTCTCGCAATCAATAAACGTTCAAATGGAATTTCAGAATAAGGAACTCTCTGTGTAAGCTTTCGAAAAAATTGTTCAAATGGCTCTGAGCACTATGGGACTTAACAGCTGAGGTCATCAGTCCCTTAGAACTTAGAACTACTTACAACATCTAATCTAAGGACATCACACACATCCATACCCAAGGCAGGATTCGATGCTGCGACCGTAGCGGTCGCGCGGTTCCAGACTGAAGTGCCTAGAACCGCTCGGCCACACCGGCCGGCATGTAAGCTTTCGTCATAAACATAATGTAGATGGCTTTAGTCCCACCTATTTTGTGCAATTGCAGTGAAATGTTAATCATTCGCTATCCATTCCAAATTGACAATCTTTTGTGCGCAGCCTTCACTGTGTTGAAAGTTTAGTGGCTAGTGGTGTAGTATTAAGAGGTCTGGACGGACACTACTAGGTATTTCACGGTTGTTACTGCTCCCAGTAATTTATCGCAAGTAGTGCAGTAAAAATGGATCCCTCCGACTATTTGTGCGACAATGCGCTATATTTATTTGCCTTCAGCGTCAACTACCAGTCCGCTTCACTATCTGTCTGCATTTTGCTATAGTTGCATAGGCAAGAGCCCCCCCCCCCCCCCTACCTCCCCTTTTGCTAAAAGAAAATTCCTTATAAGAATCGCACGCAGTGTCGCTGTACACTTACATGAAGCGAGGTGCTTGCTGGGACTGGAGACAGACACACACTTTCCTTTTCGGCCGGACGGAGCCAGAGAGCCGACCGCAGTGAGAAGGAGAAGGCCGCCGGGCTGACCCGCTGGCACGCTTTCCTTTCGCTGCGTCCAGTGCCGGCGATGGCCGCCATCGGCCATTACACGCACCGTCTGCTATCCGTCCATTTCTCTTTTCGGCTTACCTTGATGTGTCTGCTCTCATTTTATACCCTGTTTGGTTCTGAAATGTGGCAGTCCCGCTTAACCAAATATTACACACACACACACACACACACACAGAGAGAGAGAGAGAGAGAGAGAGAGAGAGAGAGAGAGACACGCGCGCGCGCAGTGACAGAGAGAGAAAGAGAGAGAAGGGGGGAGGAGGAGAAGAGAGAGAGAGAGAGAGAGAGAGAGAGAGAGAGAGAGGGGGGGGGGGGGAGAGGGAGGACGAAACATTTGCAGTCTTAATTTTTGATTCCTTACTGAGGCAGGTCGCTGGAGCTCTTTACAAACCACAAGTCGGGTATACAGCTGAGGGGAAGCTATGCGGGATCTGCTCTCTGGTATACCTTCTGCCAATGTTATTCCCCTGCTACTCCTCCTCCTTCTGCTCCTCCTCCTCTGAATATTCTCCCCTGCTCCACAGTCTACCTCTTCGACGTGTTACCGTTGTAGACATATGAGACATGTTTCATGCACAGTGTCCTATAAAAATCTTCCTTTAAAATCCTTGTGCTTGCTCCATTTATTTGCCTTCCTACAGCAGGGAGGAAGTTTCATCCTCGATATTTACCGTCAGATATAATAACATGTCACAAATGAAGTACCGGACATGTCTCACAATAATTTAATTCGCTAATACACTTGGTTAAAAGTACTGTCGTAAAGCATTTAGTCGTATAGAGGACGCTGATTTACTGAGAATTTATAGCGAACTCGTTCCTGAAGTTATCATGAAATGTGGCACTCACGAACTAGCTGTTAGTCATCTATTTCTATTCTTTTCTCTGTCAATAGAATGGACTTTGTTCCAAGGTCACATGGTAATCTCAAAACATATTATATAGTTTTACCACTATCAAATCTACACCTGCACAGTAAATATTGTTGTTTGTCTTTTATCATTGTTTTCTTTTGTTTCCGTGGCTAAGTGAACACTGGACAGACTTCTCACGAGCACCACAATTCGATCTCGATACCATCAAAGGACTTTTCCAACTGCAAAGACTGAGACGGACCGGAGTTACTCGAGTAATAACAACTGTTAAGCTACTTGAAAAAGAAGCAGCGGTCCAGTTTTGGTAGGTATTATTCATGAGTGGGAGATCAGTGTATCGACAGTGAGGCCTCATGAAGACCATGAAGCAGTGATTGGTCTGTAGGACAGTGTGTTATGAAATGACACCGGCATAGTGTTCACTCACACACACTTTTGAAAGCCTACCTAAAAAGCAAAGAGAAAAGGTAGTACGATATAATCATTGGCAAATAAAGACTACACACAGTAATTTTTCATTTGTACCTATTTCGAAGCGTACAGCACTGACGTCACGTTTTACAAATGAAACCAAACGTCACTGACAGTGAACAGATGTCCATGTGTCTGATAATGATTCATGAAAATGAAAAGGAAAAAGCAGTCTGAACTTACAAACATTTAGAAGATAAGAGTTAACACATCACGAAAACCTATTTAGAGAGTTAAAAGACCGAATTTTTAGGGTAGAATCTCTGAACGTTCTTCAGCTTCCTATGTGCCACTCCAGCAGCAGCCGTGAGAATATTGGACGGGCAAAATGTCAGACACTGGCTCGTGAAGAATCATCCACGAATGGCTCAAGAATAAATTTTCATTTATGGCACAAAGGAAACCATTCTCTGCTGGATAACTTACAGAGATTTTGAGGGTAAAGTTGTGGAAAATTGTTACTCTCCGTGAAACAATCCCTTCCTCCTTCATGATTCTGCTAATATGCACCAAAATACTTCAAAGACAACGTGAAGAAACGGGAGTTGCTAACTAATGTACATAACACCACGTACATTAGCCAGAGCCAGACCATTACGGTGGTCAAATTTTTCGCGAAAACTCTGTGTGTCCTACCTAAATATAAATTTTTTTTATGACATCATGATTTTAATTCTAGGCACCGTATCTCTTTGATTCCCGTTACGTTGCTCATAATGTTCATATCATTCTAGAAGAGTACTCTTAATTATGTGCCTGGCGAAGTGAGTTTATATCTGCTGCTGGCGATGATCATAGTTTAGGGCGTTACGTCTACATCTACACTCCGCGAGTCAGCTTTTGTTTGTGGGGGAGGGTATTTTGTGTACCACTGCTACTATCCACTTTTCCTGTTCCAGTCGCTAATGGTTCGTGGGATTGCCGGTAAGCCTCCGTTCTGTCTCGAATCTCTATAACTTTATTTTGGTGGTCTTTTTGCGAGATATTCATAGGAGGAAGCAATATACTGTATTTGTTGACTCTTCTAGGGACGTACATTCTCAGAACTTTAACAGTAAACCACAGCGTCTGTCAGTGGAGTTGGTTGAGCATTTCCGGGACGCTTTCGCGCTTACTCAATGGACTTGTAACAAAAAATGCTGCTCTTCTTTAGATTTTCTCTATCAGTCCTATCTGGTGCGGATCCCAGATTGGTAAGAAATATTCAAGCATTAGTCGAATGAAAGTCTTTTGAGCTACCTCCTTTGTGAGTTCCTGAGGGTTCTTCCCATGAATCTATCTGGCATCTGCCTTATCCGACATTGATTTTATGTGGCTTTTCCACTTTACATTGCTCCACCCACATACTGCTAGTTACTTATTATTGATTTGACTGTTTCCTGTCATTATTCTGCAATCGTACAATAATGAAATAACAGGTTTTTCTGCCTACGTATTAGCAAAACGTCATATTTGTTTACGTTGAGGGTCAGTTGCTATACCCCGCACCAAGTATCGATCCTCCGCAGGTTTTCCTGCATTTCACTCAGTTTACAAGCGTCGCGACTTCTCTCGTTATTTACTAGGTCCTTGTGAAAACTAACGGTCCTATAACACCCCTTTGAGTACGCCCGAAGCTATGTTAC
The DNA here is from genome assembly GCF_023898315.1 of Schistocerca nitens. Lineage (NCBI taxonomy): Eukaryota > Metazoa > Arthropoda > Insecta > Orthoptera > Acrididae > Schistocerca > Schistocerca nitens. Next base: position 707,061,411 of record NC_064614.1, on the reverse strand, counting down.
GTCTGAAGATTTATCTTCATTGAGAAAGGCATGCTCTGTTCCTTTTGCTAGAAATCTTCAGTCCAGTAACACAGGCGATCCGATATTCCATACACTCGTATTGTGTTTATTAGGCAGCAATATGGAAAAGTTTAGAACGCCTTCTGTACGTCAAGTAGCACGGCATCAACTTGGCCACCGGTGTCTACTGCATTCTGGGTCTCGTGGACAAACAGAGAGAGCTGGATTACGCACAATCGATGTTTTCGGAACGCATGTTGGTTCGTACAGAGGAGTTTTTCGGTCTAGAGAAACCTACGGTTATGTGCGTGTATTGGACGACCCTCTTTGAAAAGTGGAGTGACCTGAGCTTTGTTCCAATCACTGGGAAAGCTTCGCCCCTCCAGTTACCTACGTACACTGCTGCTAGATAAGCAGCAAGTCCTTTCACATAGATTACTCTATTAGTATGTACAATGGGCAATCAAATGGAAACAAGGCAGGTGGAACATAAGTAAGTAAACTGTTTACTACTTCGAAAGAAATCTTCATAAACGTTAATACACTTATCTCACCGTCTGACAAGACGGTCAGTGCCTATATGGAAAAATATTTGCTGTTGCCTGCGGAACCGTAATTGTTCCCAGGCGTGCACCTCTTCGTCCGAAGCAAATCGACGGCCTCGAATGTTTTTCTTCAGAGCTCCAAAAACTTGGAAATCGTATGGGGAAAGATCGCGACTGTAGGGAGCCGTGTATGGGCTTCCCAGCGAAATTTCTTCGGGATACTCTAAACAACGTGACAACATGTGCCTTACAGTGAGATAAACACATTAACAATAATCGCCATTACTTTTGAAGTATTAAAGAGTTAACTTCCTTTTTTCCATCTGCCTCGTCTTCCCTCGACTGCCCCTACTGGAATCGTAGCAGAATCCAGTCAGGTCCATTGGTCTTTCCCTTGTTGTTCTATTTAAGTTTCTTTTCTGTTCCATGGTCAGTTATTTCGTTTCTGTCATTTTGATGTCTGTGGCCGGCCGGTGTGGCCGAGCGGTTCTAGGCGCTTCAGTCTGGAACCGCGGGACCGCTACGGTGGCAGGTTCGAATCCTGCCTCGGGCATGGATGTGTGTGATGTCCTTAGGTTAGTTAGGTTTAAGTAGTTCTAAGTTCTAGGGGACTGATGACCTCAGATGTTAAGTCCCATAGTGCTCAGAGCCGTTTGAACCATTTTTTTTTATGTCCCTGCGATGATTTAAAGTGTGCTGTGTGATCGTCCTCTGTGAAGCAGTTTTGAAAATAATAGAAATATCCTGCGTCTTCAGTGCCCTCTTATGACTGCAGCTGTTAATATTTCCACATTGACTGTCTAAACCGTTAACACGGGTACCTTCCGTCAATTTCTGACACTAACTGTTGTGACTTAACATGTAATTATCCTTTCTGTTATTATTTATTGAATTACTTTCCGCGTCCGTACGTACGAAAATCTGCAATCGAGATGGTCAGGTCCTAAGGTTAAAATGTTTTCCAGCGGGTAAGGTTCGTCCAGCAGGCGGCATTGCAGTAGCTGCTCCTACACTGCAGTTTGCAGCAGTTGCAGAGAACCTCCTGTGCTTTGGTTGTTGTTGCCCCAACCCCCCCCCCCCCCCCTATTCGGAGGTCCATTCAGAGACAGGGCAGGCTCTGAGTTTTGGGCTGCATCCGGTATCTAAAATTCTCTCCTCCGACGGGAGTTCGTTGTGGGGCGTCCTCTGGGACTTACGTTCATTGCAGGAAGCTTGAGAACTGTAGAAGCAAGAACAGCTGATACGAAGCAGCCCTATTGCATTTTCGGTGATACTTTAGAGGTAATCCGTCGCAGATACGCCCGCGCCTGTTGAGTCCTGTTTGCTAGGCAGCCGCCGGCTCGACACCAGCGACCGGCGTCCTGCTCGGGGCTGGCCAGGCAGCTGCGCCGCGTCGTGCGCTGATTCGCGTCTCTCGGGAGAAACCACTCGCTGACCGCGCGCCCCGCTTCTGCAGCTCCGTGCTCCACATCGAACAAGCAACTGAAAACGCATTGCTGGTATTTAATCCACATGTAAAAACGGATGTACACCTCTATGTATGTATGTATGTTCCACAACTCCTCCTAAACCGCTAAACTGATTTCAAGCAAACTTGGTACGCATGTCACTTATTGTCTGGCGAGAATCGTTTTGGGGTAAGAACCATCTATCTATTAAAGGAAAGGCGGCGGTGGCGAAAAAGTGGTATAACCCAGTGTTTGTGAAGGACAGCACTTAGAGTGTTACAAAACATTTCACACATAATTTCAAACATTTGCGAAACCTTTTATCGCTGACGATCCGCACAAAATAATGAAAAGAAAAAGTTTCTGACTTATTACTTTTTCGCTGTTCGTGCAGTGAAACTGCCGCATAAAGCATGACGTTTTAATTTATACTGTAATCGCGACACATTTTGTAGATGGTATTCGAATATATCACTGAATGCACCAGAAAAATTACATCGTTGTACGACACATAGTTCAGGAGGTATGGCGTCTTTACACTGATATGCGTGAAAAACCGTGTATCATGCGTGATGTTTCAATTTGTCACTTCTTTACTACTATCTATATCCACGAAACATTTCGTAGACAGTAGATACTTATACCAGTGGATGTACCTTAAAAATTATGTCATAGTTCAGGAGGTACGACGTCATAAGCGTTGAGCTGCGTGAAAATTAAGCTGCAGGGTAAAATTCGCTAGGATGCAGGTGAAATAGTATATAAAATTCTTCTTAAGTGTGTTATATATCTGTAAAATATATTTAACATGTGGTTAAATATATGTTAAGTATATTTAAAATGTGTGTACGAGGGCAAAACAATCGGTAAAAACCTCATCCTAAACGAAATTTGGTAAATGTGTTAGTTACAATTTGAAAAGATTTATTGTGGGAGTAAAAAACACCGAGCTCCTATTGGGGATAACGTGATGACGTAGAAAGAGAATAAGCAGGCGACAACGTGTGGGAAGAAGGAGATGGACAGATAGGGTGGAAAAGGAGATGGACAGAGAGAGGTGGAGAAGTGTAACATTATTTATTTATTGTTCATTTACATTTTTATAATTTTTTTGCCTTATAATTTTCGCATATTGGTATTAAATTTTCTGTAGATGTTAACTAAAGTGTGCTATACTGGAGTTTTAAGTTCTGTACATTGTATGTGGGTAATGTATGTAAAATACTATGTAAATTGTTTATTACGTTAAATAATTTTCTGATGACATTTTGTATTTAAAAATATTTGTGAGCATAAATTGTTCATGTTGATGTAAATTTGACAATTTAAGAAATGGTCACGCTTAGGAACGATGTAAGAAATAGGTGTTATGTATAAGACACTGTGCTTTTGTTTGAAACGGAAGTGGCTCTGGGGAGTGGAAAAGGTGGCAAGGGCGAATTGGCGCGTTACACGCGCGGGAAGTAAGTCACACTTGTTCTGTTGGGGTACAGTACATGTGGCAACATAGAGACTGGGTTTTCTGTTATATAGGTAAAAGCATACTAAATTACAATTGTAGTGCTAGGGTTACAGAAGGAGATGGACAATGAGACGGGAAGGATTAGATGGACAGAGAGGGGGCCAGGAGGAGATGGACAGAGTGTGGGGTGGAGGAGACGGAGAGAGAGTGAAGAAGGAGATGGACAGAGAAATGAAGAAGCAGAAGATGGATGGAATAGATACACAAAGGAGGAGATGGATTGAATAAATACATAATCGGACAATGCCGGATATTCAGCTAGTAAACCCATAAATACTGGCCAACGACAGTCCCATCTTTCTCAAAAGGCCACTGAGTTGTATTACGGAAGCCCATTGGTGTCGATCGTGGGAATGTCCCTTTCGTGCACACGTCGGAGCTTCCGTGTCATAGTGCGAAGTCACTCACGCGGCCGCTGACAGAAGAGAGGCGGAACGCTTGCGAAATACTTACCCGACGCGCTGCTCCGCGGCTTTAGTCGCAAATCTTTACTGGCGGACCCGGCTCATTGTCACACTTCTACATTCAGTACAACTAACTGACGACAGTCTCACATAGATCCGCGGGTTTGGGTTAACATTCTCTTTGTCCTATGTCAATAATTAAAGCAGTTTGCCAAACAAAGTAGTTTCAGAAAAATTCCGAGACGTGACCACTGGCCTGCAACATGTACGCTGCCTAGTTTCTGCACGACCTCTAACTGGCTACTATCACCTCTCAACGATAATCAACTCGGCAATAATGGACAGGAATACTGTTCAACTCAGTGAGGAAAAAAGTCACACAAATATATGTCGCTCAAAATTTCACAAAAACGAATAAAATTTATTGGCATCAATTAACCCTAGCGAAGTCCCCATATTTCATCCGACACCATCCCCAATAGTTACTGACTCCACACTCTGCTAATTACCGAGCGAGGTGGCGCAGTGGTTACCACACTGGTCTCGCATTCGGGTGGACGACGGTTCAAATCCGCGCCAGGCCATCCAGATTTAGGTTTTCCGTGATTTCACTAAATCGTTTCAGGTAAATGTCGGGGTGGTTACTTGAAATAGCACGGCAGATTTCTTTCCCTATTGCCAGCTTGTGGTCCGTCTCTAACAACCTCGGTGTCGACAGGACGTTAAATTCTAATCTCCTTCTCCTACTCCACTCTGTAACCGCCGTCACTCGCCGAGATAAACGGGATGGTGCTCAGGCACGATTACACAGCCTCGCACGAGAACACATTTTCGAATGGTACATAGGTCTTCCATAGCAGTAAAGCAATCTCATTGATCACAAATGATCAGAAACTCTGGACTTCTGAAACGGTCACAACTTTAAAAGACACAGGTCGGACCGTGTGTCACCCCACGAGGACTGCAGGCCGACTCCCCGATCTCGAAACCTCCGAAAACGCTCCCCGAAATTGCTTAACGTTTAGGGCTTCCAGCTGATGGGAATCAGGAGCAGAATGTAGACATTTCCATTGGCCGTTTCCTACTGCCGCGTATAGCGCTTCTGTCAAGGCCGGCCGCGGTGGTCTCGCGGTTCTAGGCGCGCAGTCCGGAACCGTGCGACTGCTACGGTCGCAGGTTCGAATCCTGCCTCGGGCATGGATGTGTGTGGTGTCCTTAGGTTAGTTAGGTTTAAGTAGTTCTAAGTTCTAGGGGACTGATAACCACAGCAGTTGAGTCCCATAGTGCTAAGAGCCATTTGAACCATTTTTTTTTTTTTTTTGCTTCTGTCAAGCTCTACTTCCTGTCAGCTCTTTCAGAAGTTTCTCTGCCATTGGTGATGACAACACTGGCGGTCGTGGGAAAACTACTCGCCCTTGAAACCAGCCTTGTCGTCTCTGGCCACTTTCATAAGGGGCTTCATAAGGGGGCTAACGTAGGAGCTCCGAAATACAGGCAATACTGCCCTTTGCTTTCGCCTCGATCTTTGAGGTACATCGGCCCAAGTACTATCAAGCGAGACGTGCTATCATGGCTCAGTTGTACTTTCAGTAATGGTCAATAACGCCCGTCCGGTTAGTCGTGCGGTCTAACGCTCGGCTTTCCAGATTGGGATGAAGCGCCTGGTCCTCGGCACGAATCCGCCCGGCGAACTTGGGTCGAGGTCCGGTGAGCCGGCCAGTCGGTGGATAGTTTTTAGGTGGTTTTCCATCTGCCTTGGCGAATGCGAGCTGGTTCCCCTTATTCCGCCTCAGCTACACTATGTGGGTGATTGCTCCGCAAACAAGTTCTCCACGTACGCGTACATCACCATTACTCTACCACCCAAATATAGGTGTTACACTCGTCTGGTGTGAGACGTTCCCTGGGGGGTCCACCGGGGGCCGAACCGCACAATACCCTGAAAGAGTGGTTCGGTGTGGGGCAGTTGAGGGGTGAAGTGGACTGAGGTAGTCATCGTGGGGTTGTGGACCACTGCGGCTGCGTCGCGGACGGAGCCTCTCCGCCGTTTCTCAAGGCCCCCGGTTAACATACAATGCAATACAATACAATACAATGGTAAATACCTGCTTCTAAGACGTAAAGGGACAGCCGTGGAGGCGAATTACGTTGGACCAATACTTGAATATTGCTCGGCTGTCTGGGATTTGTAGCAGAAAGAGATGACAGGGCAAATACAGAAGATCTAAAGAAGAACAGTGAGTTTCTTTAGAAGTCCATCAGTAAGCCGAAAGCGTCACGGGAGATGCTCAGCCAGCAAGACAAGCGTTTCGAATCACGATGATGTTAAGTGTTGAAAATCCGAGATTGTATGTTCCTTGAAGAATGAGGCAACATATTGATTCCGCCTAGGTATATCTCGCTTAAAAACATTCAAATAGACAATCGTAATCCCTGCGAACCATTTGCAACTGGAAAGGATGGTTTGGGGAGGGGGGGGGAGGGGAGGAGGGGATGAAATCGTGCCTTAATTATCCTCTGCCTCATAGCACAAGGTGGTCTGCGTAGTATAAAAGTACAATAAAAAAGCAACCATAAATACAAAATCGTAGTCAGATAGAAATGTATACTAACATGGCATTGGACAGTTTTAATAAAACAGAAGTTAGTGGTAGTGAGTGGCTAATAACAGAATCTCGGATCCTCGTCTCAGAGACACCCTAGGACCAGCAAGCTGAGGCTATGTGGCCACATCCTCACAACATAAATGTAGAACATCGTAACTAACAGCATCTGTAGCATTTGTTTGCGTATAATTTTGGCCAGTGTGAGGTACAACCCTTTTAAATAGTTGTTGTGCGACATGAAACGTGAGTGATACGTGCCTGTCGGCGTGTTGCAGGTGCGGCTTCCGACAGACCGCCATTCCCCTGGGCCCCATGGACCGCTGCCGGCTGCCTCCGCTGCGGTGAGTACAGCACACAGCAAACAGCGTACAGCACGCAGCAGCGCACCACGTCTGGCTTCCCCCTACTTCCCAGAGTTTTAGCGTGGCGCGTTACGTATTGCTCTTCATTTCGGTGCTTAATCTGGCTACACTCAGTCAAAGAAGTTCTGGAGGTTGCTGACAGATTGAAACGAACTTGTCTGGTGGTCAATAGGTGTCTAAATACTTTAATTAGTTCTTCGTAACTCCATCTTCTGAAAAACAATCCTTTTGATACAAATAGATGTCTCAAGTAATGTCCGTAATTCTCTGAAGCTTTTGCTCTATTAATTCCAAAAGATAGTAAAAGTTTAAGTCGTTCTGGATAGAAGTTGAAAATGCAAGCTACTGTAACCACTCACATTAATTGTTCTTCCCAGAACCAGTTTCATAAGGCTACACTTCTGTCGTCACATGAGTTCATGTCAGGTACTGAGGCTTAGAGATACACGGTGTTATGTTTTAAATAATATTAGAAATCAGTAAAACCTTTTTTTTTTTAACGGAAGTAAAGCGAGATGTCCTTTGGGTCCCGAAAGTGTGAGCAAAAATGAGAACAAAACATTGTGTGTACACATATGCAATTCATACATACTCAGTGAAGCAAGCACTGTAGTATTAATTAGCGTAACAAAAGACTAAAACGGAAAAACACCAGCCGATGGGAATATTCTGTGACACGTCAACGGCATTTTATTGTGAAGTTCACAGAGCTCTTTCAGACAAACTCTAATATTATGGACGTAGGAAACCTTTCCTGAATGTATTTGCTTAGTGTGTAAGCTTAATGTGCAGGTGAAGGTGGTCTATAAACAGCACAGACAAGAAGAAAATGTTAGCTTTTGAAATGTGGTGTTACATGTGAAAACTGAAGATTATGCTGGTAGATCGAGCAACTAATGAAGAGATACTTAGTTACAAACGAGCTCTGTAGCACAAATTGCCTACACAAAGGATACAATGATAAATTTATAAGCTCTGATGCGTTATGAATTATCGTTTACAGGGTTGACCATAGGGTTCAATAATGGAAACCCTTTGTTGTTTGTCATACGTATCGTGACACATTGTAGTAGATGATGGGTTAACCAAGCTGTTACTCTCCAGTAGTACTCTCCGGCATTTGCGGATCAGTTGAAAGAACAGAAATGTTTTTAAAAAGTGGTGGCTCCTTGTGTGGTCAACGCTCGCAACATTTTTCATCCCTCAAGATAGTGAAATAATAGGTTCTTATCTGAACAGCATTCTTGATAGCTTTAAAACATGAGTATAATGATACTCTGCAGTTTTTTGCGTCGACATGATTTTCACGCACTATTTGAGTCTGTATCGAACTGTAACACGTCTCAGCACGTTTCTTTACATTGCTTGTCCGCAGCTCGTGGTCTCGCGGTAGCGTTCTCGCTTCCCGAGCACGGGGTCCCGGGTTCGATTCCCGGCGGGTCAGGGATTTTCTCTGCCTCGTGATGACTGGGTGTTGTGTGATGTCCTTAGGTTAGTTAGGTTTAAGTAGTTCTAAGTTCTAGGGGACTGATGACCATAGCTGTTAAGTCCCATAGTGCTCAGAGCCATTTGAACCATTTTTACATTGCTTATCGAGCAACTCTCAGGTCGATGATGATTTCTCACATTTAAAGTCCGAGTCTGATGACCATAAATAAAAATTGGTAATGCACACTGATCATACAATTTCGTTTCAAACACATCGGAAGTTTAGTTTTGCTAGCCCTATTTAATTTACTGGAATAACCCCAAGACACTTTCGCTGCTCTGTTTTTTCCTTGCTGTCCATTCAGTCTCGGTCTTCAGCTGCCATAAATACAAAAACGTAGCAACTGCTTCAGTAACTGCATTGTCAGCTTACACTATTTTCTTTTCGGTGTGTTTTTTGTATATTATTGTAGTCTTATTGTAGTCGACTTTCAAGGCTAATGCAATGACATCTTCGACTGGTCTTCAAAATTCATCTTCATTAGAGGCAAACAGCGCAATGTCATCAGAAAATTGAAGGATCTTCCAGTATATTGCATTAACACGTACTCATTCTTCGCTATCCCATCTTCGGAATTTTAAAACTTCATCTGGGACTGCTGAGAATAGATTTGGAGGTATGGAATCTCTTCGTGCGCCGCCTCTGTCTACTTTGAATTTCTCACTACCCTGATTAAGTACAGCGTATAAAGCGAATCTCGCAAAAGGGGTTTATACTGCTTGAACTTCAATAATTCGAACAAAATTTTAAAAAAACTATGAATCTTTAAGTCACTTAAATAGTCGCGACATTACAGATGATGTTTTACAGTTGAAGATGTCCAAAATGTCCTCCATCGGCAGCAATACAGCGTCTGCATCTCTGCGCTGCGGAACTGATCGATACACAAGTGTTGTGGTTGTCACTGGAAAGTATTCGCAGGCAATTTCAGTCGCCTCTCTCAGGCTATCCAGTGTACGTGGCATCGTGACGTAGATGGTGTCCTCTACAGTTCCTGACTAAAAGAAGTCTAATGGTATTAGACCGGTGATATGGGGGGGGGGGGGGCAACAAATGTTTCATCCAGCAGCTCCCGCACGTGACGACGGTAACGTGATGGAGCACCGTCTTGTTGAATACAATGATCTTCATCTCATTACAGCTGGTACAATTCGATCCTGCAACATAGTAACACACTTTACACCTACCATTGTTCCTTCAGAAAACAATGACCCGCAAAGTCCTCTGACAGGCATACCACACCACAGATGTAACCCAGGAAGATAAATAGCTCGTTCTTCTTTAACATGGGTTTATACTGTTATGGCGACTGACGGTCCCATCCTCGCCTCATCACACCAACGAACGACGTCAGTCAACCGTTCACTATCGCAAATATATTCACATACTTCGAGGCGCCTAACCGTATCGCCCTCATTCATTGCGTGAAGCGACCTGGGAATGTAGGGTTTCCACTTCGCTTGCTTTGAAATGCGGTTAACACTTGATTCTATTACACCTGATTTACTCTCAGCTAGTCGTATGGGCTTCTTTGGGATTTTGTGAAAGCCTGTACCACTGCATTCCACCCCCCTTTTGTCCGCCAGTCATTTGTTCCTGCCACGCCGTCCCTTCTTCAGATGAGGCACACTTCCTTCCGCTCCAGTCTGTCGCATAACTTCGTTACTGTTAAATTCTGTCCACCGTCGTCTCCGTCTTTCTGTCATGTTTTCACGTTTCCAATAACGCTTTAAAATCCACTTTCCTTGCTCCAAGAACAAGTTCCCAGTCATCTTGTTATTAGCATAAAGTTATTTGCAACCAAAAGTAAAAAACGAAAAACAAATGAACGGCTACACACACTGGCCCTGGGTGGCCTTATAATCACTATTGGATTAGATTGTCATTAATAACTCTTAGTTATTAAAGTTCAGACAGTGTAAATCCCATTGTGGGACACCCTCGTATATTCTACATTATTCTAACACAGGCTGATACAACACTTTCTTTTCAAGGGGATCGACGCAAGGCAGCAGAAAATTTTTCTTTTTAATGGAGTGGAGAGAGAAATCATAGCAACAACAAATATCTGAGCCATCATTATTTTTACGTTCAAAAATAGTCAATATGTGTAAGTAGTATCTACAAATAAACCTTTTCTGGTATTCACACAAATTTCCTTCCGTACTGGTGAAAAAAATAGTAGTCCAAATATTTGGGCGTGTGTGTTGTCTTACAGCTTTGTGTTCTACTCCTTTCTGTCCCAATGCTATGTTGACTAGAGGAGCAAAATATATAATGATTTCCTTCTGGCAGGGGAGCACGTGTACCTAGGAACACATGATCTTTCCTGGTCGGTTTTTCTCCCTAATGACCGATTGTAGAATCATATGAAGGAATGAGCACTAGAGATCACTATAAGCAGTTTCTTGCAGTTTATACTTTTCGTTGTGAAGCATGAGATTGTGTTTTGTGCAGCGTTTGTAAATATATCTAATGTTATACATTTAATTGTTGCATACCGTATGAAAGCTATGTAGAAGATACTGTTAATTCTTCAGTTACAGAATTTTATCCTGAGTAAAATTCTGTATGTTTTTAAATTGCTTATATAATGTGTGGACAGCCAAGCCATACTTCGTTGGCCGTGCACTATCCTGTACCTTGTAATGGTAGAAGAACTTCTACCATATAAAGTGTGTGATATTTTCAAAATAGCTGAGTTATTTAATGTCTTAATAATTTTTCCTTCCTGCAAACTGAAAATTTGTTTTGCTTTCCTACAGGCCTAGATTGTGTTTCTCAACTTGTAACTTGATTTTTGTCATATTTTTACTTGATTTGATTTCCCTTGCTGATTACTGGTGTGTAGCAGAGCCCTGATTGGAGCCCTGAAGAAAGACATTGGTGGCCCGGGCAAAGAGATGCACACCTGGGTACACGTTTTCATAGGCAACCGCAAGTATTTTTCCATGAAGACATCGACGTCTTGTCTCACAGTGGGATAAATGTATTATCAGGTGCGGCGATTACTTTTAAAATAGTAAACCGATTACTTATTTCTTCCCATCTGTCTTGTTTTAATTTGACTGCCCCTTATATATGTCACCTGCAATAACAATTAGCCATATAAATTCAAAAGGACTTTTTTGAAACTTCTTCAAGCATTGCTGAGAAGACTGCTGAGATTTTAGTTTTCACATCTGCTCTTGGTCAGCATTCAATAAACATAGCACGCACCTTTCACAAAGCTTTCACATAGTCAGTACACACATTTTAAAAATTAATTCTATCCACTTTATAGATCTATCCCACAGATCGAACTGACGCTTTAATTACGTTTTTAAGTGATCTGTACCGACGTGATATACACAAAATTTCAGTGATTTCTTTGAGTAACTAGCTGTAACTTGCTACGTCGCCCTCATATGCTGAATTAATTATTCCTATATCTCCAAACCAGACAATTATTTTATGACTTGACAGTGTATTAGGCTCTACCATACACTTAAGAATTATAAGTGTTGAATAACTTCAAATTCATGAATATCTGTCGTGATAGGCTGTGTAAAGTGGAACTGTCTACACCGTGCTAACATGGCTGGCATAAACAGGGTAGCCAAAATACTTGCTCTACTGAGCGATTCCCACACCAGGTGTACGACTTCAAATCCGTCAGATACAATAGGTTCGTTCACTAGTCGACTGAAATTTAAAATAGATCTCTCACGCCATATTAAACTACTGATTATTTTTAACTTGAGGCTGCTACTCGTAATGTCACGAATCATACAACTTTCTCGTAAGACAACAAACGTTTTCAAAGAAGAGGTTACTCTTCGGGTAACGTTTTTTTCGCATGTAACTCGACCCTCCCTAGCAGCTGTCTTGACTCTGTACCTTTCGGTGATAAATGAAGACCTTCCGCAGAGGCAGCAAAGAACTGGGGACAAGAACACTACGGGCTAACAGATGAATGTCCACGGTGCGGAGAGCGCTGGTACACGTACGTGACAGTGGCATGTTAAACAAATGAACATAGGTTGGTAGTGCGCTTGATTTGTCGCCGTGGAGCAACGCCCTGACCTCGCCGGGGTGCACGACGGCGAGGAACGCTTTGTGACGTCACAGCCGCAGCTGCCGGCTTATCCCCGTCCCCTCGTCAGCGGCAACTTGTTGCGCGTCTCAGCCGCTTTGTTTCCGTGACGTCACTAAATCAGAGGAGGGGGACAAAGCCGTAAGCAGATTACCCCGCCCAGTGTACTCGCTTCCCCTGGCGAGCGACAAAATGTCGACTGGAAATACTAACCCCACTCCCTCTATCAAACCCTCTCACCCTCTCTCTCTTTCTCTTTCGGTAACTCAAGTGTCTCCGCGAGCCACCTCCTGGGTCTGCTCGGAATGAAATATCTGCCCCGCGCTGCCAACCTGTCCAGCTGGCCCCTGTTTGCAATCAAACTTCCTCCGCAATAAAAATAAATGAAAGGGTTCATTACGACTGAGAGAACAGGTTTTCCGCAGTGTCGCACGGCATTCATCAGACGACCGGAGAGTCTTGTAGCGTGGGTTCGGGAGCTTGTAAAGGCGCTTGCTTCGTCGGGCTATCAGCTAAACACGATTGCTTCGCGAACTGTTGCCAGACTCGATTATGTCGTACGTTGGTCTCGGGCAGTCTGAAAACTGTAAAACCGTTTTTCTTGCGGATGGACTCGCTCGACGAGTTCAGGTTTTTCCCTTTCAACATTCCTTACGGCAAAAACGAATAGGATGAATGCACTTCATTTATCTACTTACGTTGCTGCAGTGTTTATCTTCGTTTAGTAAAAGTTCTGCCCGACAAGTCTGAAAGATAAGACGCTAATAACTACAAAGTGAGCTGGGTGTGCGTATTTTAAAATTCAAAAATATCTTTTTCCTTACTGTAGCGCTTACGGACCATCTGTTGCTTATGTTGTTGTTGTTTACGATGTTTAGTCTGAGGACTATTCTGATACAGCTCTCCATGCTAGTCTAAACTTTGGTAAGTCTCTTTATCTGTGCATATCTAGTACAACCTACATGCAGCGGAACCTGGTTATTGCAGTCAAGTTTTAGTTTCCATATACAGTCTTCCGTCTGCCTCCCCCCACATTTCCTTCTGTTACCAAGTCAATTTTTCTTTCGTTCTTCAGAATGTGTCCTCTCATTCTGTCTTTTTTGTACTCAAATTGTGCCATAAATCTCTTTTTTTCCGAAATTCACTACAATACGTCTCCATTAATTCCCCGATGTCGGCGGTGACCTCAATCTACCCTCGATATGCTGGAAAAATTATACCTTTAAAGCCGGTGACAGGCATAAAACGTCATCCAAAATTGTACTGAATGCTTTCTCAGAAAATTATTTTGAACAATTAGTTTATGAGCCCACTCGAAGCGTAAATGGTTGCGAAAGCATACTTGGCGTCTTAGCAACAAATAATCCTGGACAAATAGCGAGTATCGTGACGAATACAGGGATTAGCGATCACAAGGCAGTAGCTGCTAGGCTGAATACCGTAACTCCTACAACCATCAAAAACAAACGAAAAGTTTATCTACTTAAAGAAACTGATAAAAATGCTCTTAACGCCTTTTTAAGAGACAGTCTGCCTCCTTCCGATCTGATCATGTAAGCCTAGAAAAGTTGTGGAATGATTTCAAAGACATAGTATCGACAGCAATTGAGAGATATACACCACATAAATTAATAAGTGATGGTACTGATCCCCCATGGTACACAAAACGGGTCAGATCGCTGTTGCAGAAGCAGCGAAGAAAGGTCAACATAATTCTGTGTGGGGACATTAAGATCAACACTAAATTCATAAATGAATCCAGCAGGACCTTCATAAACATCCTTCAAAGTTTTGGCATGTCCCTATTGATCAATAGTGCAACAAGGGTTATTACGACTGCATCAGTAACTGGCCATATGGCCACAAATATGGACAGGGAAAAATGTGATGTAGCTGTAAAAGATCTCGGACTATCAGACCAGCTCTGTCAAATAACAACAGTAAAATCAGGCATCGAATCATTCCCTAAACTACAAGCCTACAAACGACATCTATCAGAAATCAAAATAAAAGATTTTTCAAAAGAACTAGAAAACCAAAGCTGGGATGAAGTGTATAAGGAAACCAACGTGAACATGAAATTCTCTAAATTCTCCACATTGTTTAAATTGAACTTTGAAAAGGCAGTTCCAAAAGTATGCATGTATGTATCAACATCTCACAAAAAGAAATGGATAACGGCAGGTATTAAGAAATCCTCCCAAACACTTAAACACCTCAGTTCCACGAAAAAGATTCGCAATGATCCAGAATTCTTAAATTTCTATCATAGATGCAAAAAGATCTATAGGAAGGTGCTGTTTGCTGCAAAAAAGTCATTTAATGTCAAAATAATATATAATGCAGAGAATAAAAGCAAAGCAGTCTCGGATGTTATAAAAAAGGAAACGGGGAGAGGCAAACAAACGCAGAATAACATACTGCTGAGGGAGGGGGATGAGGTAATAAATGATCTACAACACTTAGCAAACTATGTAAACGAGCATTTTTCAAGTATTTCAGAGAAGTTACAGCAAAAATTCCCCCAAACAAATATAACACCTGTAAATAATGTTGCGCTAAATACAATGATGTTACTTCCAACTACAGAGAATGAAGTCAATAAAACTGTTCAACAACTAAAAAATAAAAAGTCAGTAGGCTTAGATGAAGTACCAATGTGTGTACTGAAATAATGCATAGGGATTATACAAGGCACCTTAACAAATATAATAAATGAATCCTTCACATCAGGGACATTACCAGAGCCGTTAAAACAGGCAAGAGTTGTACCTTTGCTTAAGAAAGGTAATGCAGAAGACATAGAAAATTACCGGCTCATTTCTCTGCTGTCAGCATTCTCAAAAATAATGGAAGCAACTATGAAAGACAGATTAATGAATTATCTGAATAAATACAACCTTTTAAGCGAATCACAGTTTGGTTTCCGAAGTGGCAAAAAGTCAGTCAGCCATAGTAGAATTCACAAAAGTTGTACTTGATTCTCTTGATAAAGATGAGTGTGTCACAGGCATATTTTTGGATCTTACTAAGGCGTTTGACACAGTCGACCACAAGATTCTATTAAATAAATTAGAAGCATTAGGAATAAGAGGGGTAGCTAATGACTGGTTTCGATCATACCTAACAGATAGGGTACAAAGAGTAGAGGTAACACATACTTCAAATAGATCTAAAATTTAGTAAAACACTTATCAGAATCAAAATACATTAATATAGGGGTTCCGCGAGGTAGCATATTAGGATCAATACAGTTCCTGATATACGTCAATGACTTTCCCAGTAGTGTTACTCAAGGTGAAAAAATTCTCTTCGCTGATGACAGCAATATTGTAGTCACTGAGAAAACAAGAGAACTCCTTACCGAGAAAGCAAATGAAACTCCCAAGGAAGTTTGTGACTGGTCAATAAGCAATAAAGTTATACTGAACATAAAGAAAACTTATGCCATGAATTTCAGTTTGAAGAGGGAAAATGACAATGTTAAATTAAATGTAGATGGCACCTCTAGAGACGGTGTAACAAATGCAAAATTTCTAGGAATGAATATTGATTCTCAGTTGAAATGATGTGAACACACAAAGGTACTTGCAAACAGAATGTCATTAGCATGAATCCTATCATCAGTGTTTAACATGCAGTGTCTTTTAGTTACATACTATTCATATGTACACTTAATTCTTAGCTATGGCATTCTTTTTTGGGGAACAAATGCACAAAATATGAACACAATATTCAAACTTCAGAAAAGAGCCATAAGAATAATAACCAGAAATACTAATCGAGCTCATTGTAAAGATCTGTTCAAAACACTGGAGATTTTAACTGCTCCATGAGAATACATTTACCAGTCAGTTGTACACATCAAAAATAACATTGGTAATTATTGCACGAACAGCTCTGTCCATGACCATGCAACAAGAGATAGACTCAACTTACATTTACCAAGAAAAAATAAACATAAAACTCAAAACAGCATTTTCTACCAAGGAATAAAACTGTACAATAAATTACCAAAAATAAATTAAAGAAATTGTAAAAATACACAAATAGGCAGCTAAAAAGCACCTTTCATGCAATACATTTTGTACATTGAAGGGTTACTTAGATAAAACAGAGTAGGGGTTTGATAAAAAAATGGTATGCAAATAAATAATAATAATAATGATTATAAAACATCCAACATTTCACATAAGACCTTCACTTTATGTTTTTTTCCTTCTTTTTTCCTTTCTAGAATTACTTACCCCTAAGCTATGCATAGCACAATAGTAACACCTCTTCCTCTTTCTGAGCTCAACATCTCACTCATTATTGAGGGATGCTGACTCAGTTTTTCAGGATAGCAAATGGGAAGTTAGGGTACAGAAAATGGCCCAGAGATCACCAATGTGTGTGTGTGTGTGTGTGTGTGTGTGGTGAGTGAAGTGTTATGAAACAATGTGTGTATAGTGTGTGCAGTGACTGATAGTGAGATATGAGTAACAGCGTGGCATTACATTATTTAATAAGTTAGTTGTAAAAAAAGTATTGTATACCAGGAGTAAATCTAATGATTGTCTATAACTAGAAGTCTGTAAATATATGTGTATAGCCGCGCGGGATTAGCCGAGTGGTCTTAGCGCTGCAGTCATGGGCTGTGCGGCTGGTCCCGGCGGAGGCATGGGTGTGTGTGTTTGTCCTTAGGATAATTTAGGTTAAGTAGTGTGTAAGCTTAGGGACTGATGACCTTAGCAGTTAAGTCCCATAAGATTTCACACACACATATGTGTATACGAATTAGCTTATTTTAAATTAATCTAAACTTGTAAATTCTTTGACATGTCCTACATCCTCGTAAAAACAGATCTACGGAAGAATAAAGCTGCTACTACTACTACTACTACTACTAATTTAAAAGAACGCAAAATTCCCAAGATTGCCAAAGTTTCGCAGAAGTTCGAAATACAGTGCGTACTTCAATGCGAGACGCTTTCCATAATTTCCACAACGAAACTCTATCTCGAAATCTGGCAGAAAACCCAAAGAGATTCTGGTCATACATAAAGTACACCAGTGGCAAGACGCAATCAATTCCTTCACTGCGCGATAACGAAGGTGAAGTCACTGAAGACAGTGCCACTAAAGCAGAGTTATTAAATACGATTCTTCGAAACTTTTTTACCATAGAAGACGAAGTAAATATTCCTGAATTCCAGTCAAGAACAACTGCCAAGATGATAAATATAGAAATAGATATCCACGGTTTCGCAAAGCAGCTTAAATCACTTAATAAAAGCAAGGATACCGGTCCAGGTTGTATACCAGCCAGGTTCCTCTCAGAGTATGCTGATACAATAGCTCCATATTTAACAATTATATACAACCGCTCGCTCACAGAAAAATCCGAACCTAAAGACACGAAAATTGCTCAAGTCGCACCAAGACCCAAAAAGGAAAATAGGAGTAATCCGCTGAATTACAGGCCCATAACACTAACGTCGATATGCAGTAGGGTTTTGGAACATGTACTGTATTCCAACATTGTGAAGTACCTGTAAGAAAACGATTTATTGACACGTAGTCAGGAGGGACTCAGAAAATATCGTTCTTGCGAAACACAACTAGCTCTTTATACTCATGAAGTAATGAGTGCTATCGACAGGGGATGCCAAATTGATTCCATATTTTTAGATTTCCAGAACGCTTTCAACACCGTTCCTCTCGAGCGTCTTGTAACCAAACTGCGTGCCTACGGAGTATCGCCTCAGTTGTGCGACTGGATTCGTGATTTCCTGTCATAAAGGTCACACGCAGTTCGTAGTAATAGACGGAAAGACCTCGAGTAAAACAGAAGTAATATGCGGCGTTTCCCAAGGAAGCGTTATAGCCCCTCTATTGTTCCTGACCTATATTAACGACATAGGAAACAATCTGAGTAACCGTCTTCGATTGTTTGCAGATGATGCTGTCATTTACCGTCTTGCGAAGTCATCAGATGACCAAAACGAAATGCAAAATGATTTAGGTAAGATATCAGTATGGTGCGAAAAGTGGCAGTTGACCCTGGATGAAGAAAAAAAATGGCTCTGAGCACTATGGGACTCAACTGCTGTGGTCATAAGTCCCCTAGAACTTAGAACTACTTAAACCTAACTAACCTAAGGACAGCACACAACACCCAGCCGTCACGAGGCAGAGAAAATCCCTGACCCCGCCGGGAATCGAACCCGGGAACCCGGGCGTGGGAAGCGAGAACGCTACCTCACGACCACGAGATGCGGGCGATGAAGAAAAGTGTGAAGTTATTCACATGAGTACTAAAAGAAATCTCTTAAATTTAGATTACGCGATAAGTCACACAAATCTGAAGGCTGTAAATTCAACTAAATACTTAGGGATTACAATTACAAATAACCTAAATTGGAACGATCACATAGATAATGTTGTGGGTAGAGCAAACCAAAGACTGCGATTTACTGGCAGAACACTTACAAGGTGCAACAGGTCTACTAAAGAGACTGCTTACACCACGCTTGTCCACCCTATTCTGGAGTATTGCTGTGCGGTGTGGGATCCGCATCAGATGGGACTGACGGATGACATCGACAAAGTACAAAGAAGGGCAGCTCGTGTTGTATTATCGCGAAGTAAGGGAGATAGTGCCACAGACATGATACGTGAATTGGAGTGGCAATCATTAAAACAAAGGCGTTTTTCGTTGCGATGGGATCTTCTCATGATATTTCAATCACCAGTTTTCTCCTCCAGTTGCGAAAACATTCTGTTGGCACCCTCCTACATAGGGAGAAATGATCATCACGATAAAATAAAACAGGGCTGGCACAGAAAAATTTAAGTGCTCGTTTTCCCCGCGCTCCGTTCGAGAGTGGAGCAGTAGAGAGACAGCTTAAATGTGGATCATTGAACCCTCTGCCAGGCACTTTGTGAATAGCAGAGTAATCACGTAGATGTAGATGTACGCATGTGGTCTTCAACATTCCTAGGTTACAACTCATTTCGAAAGCATCTATTCTATTTTCGTCTGTATTTTTTATTTTCCATGTTTCTGTTTCATTAAAGCCTACATTTGACAAAAAAAAACTTTCAGTAAAAGTTTGCTAACTCATATTTTCATTAGATATCAAGATATTCCTCTTTTTTAGAAAACATTTTCTTTCTGTAGCGAGTATGACTTGATACCCACTTTGCTTTGGTCCCTGGCTTTTGCTACCCAAGTAGCAAGAACCGTCTTTGGCTTCAGTGTCTCATTTGCTAACCTCATTCCTTCAGAAACACCTTACTTAATTCGAATACACTCAATTATACTTGTTTCACTCTTATTGGTCTTTGTCTTACAGTCTCTTTTCAATACTGTACTCAAGATAATTCTCATTTATTGTTCCGTCTCCTCTTTAATTAGATTACATGTTTCGATCATTCAGTATCGTCTTCAGATCTAAATAACTGCGTCAGGAACCCCTCTTGAGAAGACAGGCTATATATTAAATAATTTCGTGAGTAGGTTTGGAGCTCATGAAATCGAAGAACTGGCCGCGGTCCTCGTGGTATTGAAGCGGCAAGTTGGGGGGCTTTTGGGTCACAGGTAACGTTTTAAAGCTTTTATCATATCGAAAGTCTGAAGGTGTATATCCTTAGTGATCAACGAGGTTATCTTTTTCGCACAGAAATCTTGATAAGCATTCGAATGTACGTTCCTGTTCGCTGTCGTCGCATTCTGCTTAGGCATTTTACTGTTTTATACAGCGAGTTTTGTGGGTCAGTGAGGGTGGACTGGTTCTGTAGAGAGAGGTCTCATTGCGGAACGTGGAGCTAGGAGCTGGCTGGAGGTAGTGTTGGATGAAAGTGACGGACTAGGCTAGCGTTAATTGACAGCAATAAATTTAATGTTTCCCTGCAAATCGGAGTGTGGTGTTTTTGTATGACCTTTACCCTATCGACAGTATTCTGAAAAGAATAGATTGTTACCCAACACGTACAGGAGACGCTGAGTCGCAGACAGGCGCAACAGGAAGACTGCTATACATCTGAGCTTTCGGCCTTCTTCTGAAATAGAAAACACACATACGTTCGCGCAAGCACAGCTGTCATACACATGACTGCCGCCTCTGACCACTGAGGACGGAGACAGTGATCATGCGTCTCTGAGTTGTGGGTGCGTGAATGTGTGTGTGTTTTCTACTTTAGAAGAAGGTAGTTTGGTCGAAAGCTGGAATGCATACCGTCTTTTTTCTGCGGCTGTGCTACTCAACGTGTCCTCTATGTGTCAATGTACCACCCCGGATTTTCCATTGTTTTATTTTTTGCCCTACTTACTTGGAAGTGTATGCCTGTTTTACTGTTGTGATTATCTGCGGTAGCTGTTAGTAACCTATTGAAGCCGGTAGGTGTATTGAACTGTTAGATGTGAAGATATTTCAGTCCAGTGATCGAATGCCGGAATTTTTCCTGGAAATAGCTACATACTACAGAGATTTAAACGATCGATGTTGGAGTTTGAGAAGTCTAACGCCGTCTCACAGGTGAGAGCAAGGCTAGTGACCCTTATTTAAACTACTTGATCAATGTTATACTATACTATATTATCAAGAGTCCACCCACGGGGTAGCCGCGCGGTCCAAGGCGTCTTGTCACGGTCCGCGCGTCTTCCCTCATCGGAGGTTTGAGTCCTCCCTCGGGCATGGGTGTGTGTGTTGTCCTTAGCGTAAGTTAGTCTAAGTTAGATTAAGTAGTGCGTAAGCTTAGAGACCAATGACCTCAGCAATTTGGTCATATAAGAACTTACCACAAATAAAAAAATAAATACCACCATAAGACGTTCCCTATTAAATCCACGGAGCAGTGAATTGCATAATTTTTCTCGCCCTCCACACATCGCCAAGAGTGTGTGGATTCCGGTTGTCAACCTTTTCGTATCAGAGTAGCAGTTAAGCCCAATGCCCTCAATTATTTGTGGGATATATTCCAATCTCCACTATCCCCTACAGTTCCCGCCCAATGCGGCTCTACCTAAAACAATGAAAATTATTCCCTGGTGTGTTAACTCGTGTCCTGTCATCCTGTCGCTTCTTACATTCAGTGTTTTCTACATATTTCTTTCCTTGGCTATTCTGCGGAGTACTCTCTCATTTATTATCGGTCCACTAAACTTAAGGCATCCTTGTATCATACCACATCGTAAACGCTATGATTCTCCTCTTGTTCGGTTTCCCCACAGTCTGGTGATTCACTCGTTAAAGTTTGTGCTCCAGATGTACTTTTTTCAGAGACTTTTCCCTCAAATTGAGGTATGGGTTCGATACTAGGAGACCTCTCTTTGGCAAAGACAGCCCTCGTTGATTGTGTTAGTCGACTTCTTACATCCTACTTGCCTCTCCGTCATGTGTTTTTGTACGACCAAGATAGCAGAATCTCTTCACTTCATCTGTCTTTTGGTCACCAGTTTTCATGTTTACTACTTATTTTAGCTCTGCTCCCTTTCAGTACTTTCGTCTTTGTTTGATTTCCTCTCAGTCAAAATTGGCTTCTCAGCAGTGACACAGCCAACAATACCAGGCAAGTACAGTCGTGAAATGAAGCGTACGCTAGAGCGAGGAAACAGTAATTACAGCAGAGCGTTCTGAGAACACATGTGCGGGACCCGGTAGTGGGGCTGTGGCTTGCGCGTGACGTAACGCCAACGGCGGAATGCCGGCCTGCCGCATTAGCATGCGAGGTTCAGGTTCAACCACACCCGCTCGTCGCGCCACTGTCCCATGCTCGTAACAACCTTGTTTATTGACACACTGGTCGCAACATTGATGCCACGTGGTTCTCTCTCAAAATGGACCGGGCATATATCGCTGGTACATCATTGGGAAAATCATTGCGACATCACGAAATACTCATTGGAAACTAATGCCAAAAGGCTATCATAAAGTGAACTTCAGTCTCATTGAAAAGTCAGTACCAATGAATCGTCAGCATAGGAAAAAAATGTTGCTGCCGGGAAGAGACTCAAACGCACGTGATCTGATGACTGAGTTTCTATATGGTATAAAACAACACTTGCTTTTGCCAGTAATATAGTTGAAAGTACGTGGAACTTTGTGTCGCAATACATAAAACGTGACTTAAATTTCTTGGTCTCCTTATGTATGAGGTTGGTGCGTAAGTTCGTAGCGTTTTTCCATATGTTTAATAAACACAACAGATACACACCACAGACACTTAAGTCATCAATAATAATTTCTCCTTCACTCTGTACAATAGTCACCAACGCCGGGGTAACTTTTTCGATTCAGCCACCGTGGAAATCGCGTGGTTTTGAGGGAAATAACTTGTTCGAGCCAAATTCGGAGTGCATTATCATCCGAAAAGGAAGTTGTTGGATGGAGAGCGGAAAAATTGAAAATCTGAGGGCGTAGTATAAGGTGAATAAGGTGGGTGCAGTATGGCTTGCCAATACAACTCCCGTATAGCGTTGTTTGTCAGTCTAGCATTATGCGAGTGGGCGTTATCGTGGAGTAGCATCACTTCATTCATTCAGTCTACTGGTCGTTGTTCTTGGACTGCGTCTGCTAGACGTCCCGGGTATTGATAACAAATCAGCAGTGATAGTTACACCTTGGGAAAGTAATTCGTAGTATGCCAGAGCGTCGCTGTTCCATCAGATCCTTATTGTAATTTGTTGATGTGCGCAAGTCTTCGTACGGAGAATTGGTGCTTTGTCTGAGCCCAACCATTCCTTTCTTTTACTTCTTAGTACGAAGTCACCAGTTCTCGTCACCAGTAACGACACAGGATAAGAATGGTCCGTGTTGTTCCCGAGCTAACTGATGATAAGCAAGCAGCAATGCACATATGGCGACCCGCAGATTCTTGTGATTGTGGCTTGGAGAAAGCGGTTGTCATACACCCGATTTTTGAGTCTTCCCCATTGCATGCAAATGTCACACGATGGTGGAATGATCACAGTTCATCAGATCCGCCACTTCTCGGGCACACTGACGTGAATCATTGTGGATTAATGCGTTTAAACGATCCTCATCAAACCCTGAACGTCTTCCTTAACGCGGGGAGTCACTAACGTCAAAACGATCCTCCTTAAAACGAGAAAACCATTTTCTTGTCGTGCTCTGTCCAATGGCATTATGCCCATGAACGGCGCAAAAGTTTCTGGCTGCGACCGCTGTTATCATGCCTCTGCTGAAATCAAACAGAGGAATATGTCGGAAACGTTCCGCTTTTTCCTCTTGGAGCTCCATTTTCTAGCGTCCACTGCTCAACTCACTGTCTCCAAATAACAAAATGACAATATGTTAACTCAAACAGCAACGGTAAAATAATAATAAAAGATGACAATCGTTAAACAAACCCATAGAAACTGGAATACAATATGCAGAACAAAAGTGCTAGGAACTTCCGGATTATATTTCGTGGTGTTGCTGTTGTTTTATACGGCAGAATAAAAAAAGGTACACTTCTGCAGCTGCACTGACTACAGTATCAAAAAGCTAATTCTTGCGCTGAAGCACCAGTGAAAAAGCAATAGAAAATAGTAACCTGAGTAACAACTGCACGTCACGTAATACGTAATATCTCGAACCTTGCCTTTGGCAGGCAGCTCTAACGGGCCATATCTTTTTTCACAAAAACGCACGCACGTACGTACACTCTGCTTGCTCTTGCAATAGAGAGAGCGTAAATGTGCTTTTCACACGGCTTCAGCCAGTTCGAGGAATGGAGGTAGGAATGCTTTGCATTATCGATATTTACGCCATAGTAGAACAGGTGGCAACGTACTCTGGCTCATCGCCCGATTGTGTTCCTGTATGCTTGGTTCCAGGTTTTAAATTGTAAGACATTTCCAGGGCCAGAGGTGGACTCTGACCACAATCTATTGGTTATGAACTTTAGATTAAAACTGAAGAAACTGCAAAAAGCTGGGAATTTAAGGAGATTGGACCTGGATAAACTGAAAGAACCAGAGGTTGTAGCGAGCTTCAGTGAGAACATTATGGAACGATTGACAAGAATGGGGGAAAGAAATAGAATAAGAAGTAGAATAAGAATGGGTAGCTTTGAGGGATGAAATAGTGAAGGTAACAGAGCATCAATTAGGTAAAAAGACGAGGGCTCATAGAAATCCTTGGATAACAGAAGAGATATTGAATCTAAATGATGAAAAGAGAAAATACAAAAATGCAATAACTGAAGCAGGCAAAAAGGAATACAAACGTCTCAAAAATGAGATCGATTGGAAGTGCAAAATAGCTAAGCATGGATGGCTAGAGGACATATGTAAGGATGTAGAGGCATATATCATTCGGGAAAGATAGATACAGCCAACAGGAAAATCAAAGAGACCTCTGGAGAAAAGAGAACCACTTGTATGAATGTCAAGAGCTCAGATGGAGAACCAGTCCTAAGCAAAGAAGGGAAAGCAGAAAGGTTCCACTGACTACAGTATCAAAAAGCTAATTCTTGCGCTGAAGCACCAGTGAAAAAGCAATAGAAAATAGTAACCTGAGTAACAACTGCACGTCACGTAATACGTAATATCTCGAACCTAGCCTTTGGAGAAACTGATGATGGTCGATGTAGAGAGGAGATAAAATATAGACTGGCCATGGCAAGGAAAGCGTTTCTGAAGAAGAGGAATTTGTTAACATCGAGTATACTTGAGGGCAATGTTATGGAAATGAAAGAGGACGTAGATGAAGATGAAACGGGTGATATGATGCTGCGTGAAGAGTCTGACAGAGCGCTGAAAGACCTAAGTCGAAACAAGGCACCGGGAATAGACAACATTCCGTTAGAACTACTGACAGCCTTGGGAGAGCCAGGGCTCACAAAACTCTACCATCTAGTGAGCAAGATGTATGAAACAGGCGAAATACCCTCAGACTTCAAGAAGAATATAATAATTCTAATCCCAAAGAAAGCAGGTGTTTACAGATGTGAAAATTACCGAACTATCAGTGTAATAAGCCACGGCTGCAAAAGACTAACACGAATTCTTTACAGACGAATGGAAAAACTGGTATAAGCCGACCTCGGGGAAGATCAGTTTGGATTCTGTAGAAATGTTGGAACACGTGAGGCAATACTGACCCTACAACTTATCTTTGAAAATAGATTAAGGAAAGGCAAACCTACGTTTCTAGCATTTGTAGATTTAGAGAAAGCTTTTGAAAATGTTGACTGAAATACTGTCTTTCAAATTCTGAAGGTGGCAGGGGTAAAATACAGGGAGCGAAAGGCTATTTATAATTTGTACAGAAACCAGATGGCAGTTATAAGAGTCGAGGGACATGAAAGGGAAGCAGTGGTTGGGAAGGGAGTGAGACAGGGTTGTAGCCTATCCTCGATGTTATTAAATCTGTATATTGAGCAAACAGTAAAGGAAACAAAAGAAAAATTTGGAGTAGGAATTAAAATCCATGGAGAAGAAATAAAAACTTTGAGGTTCGCTGATTACATTGTAATTCTGTCAGAGACAGCAAAGGACTTGGAAGAGCAGTTGAGTGGAATGGATAGTGTCTTGAAAGGAGCGTATAAGATGAACATCAACAAAAGCAAAGCGAGGATAATGGAATGTAGTCGAATTAAATGGGGTGATGCTGCGTGAATTAGATTAGGAAATGAGACGCTTAAAGTAGTAAGTGAGTTTTGCTATTTGTGGAGCAAAATAACTGATGATGGTCGAAGTAGAGAGGATATAAAATATAGACTGGCCATGGCAAGGAAAGCGTTTCTGAAGAAGAGGAATTTGTTAACATCGAGTATAGATTTAAGTGTCAGGAAGTCGTTTCTGTAAGTATTTGTATGGAGCGTAGCCATGTATGGAAGTGAAACGTGGACGATAAGTAGTTTAGACAAGAAGAGAATAGAATCTTTCGAAATGTGGTGCTACAGAGGAATGCTGAAGATTAGATGGGTAGATCACATAACTAATGAGGAGGTATTGAATAGAATTGGAGTGAAGAGAAATTTGTGGCACAATTTGACTAGAAGAAGCGATCGGTTAGTAGGGAACATTCTGAGGCATCAAGGGATCACCAATTTAGTATTGGAGGGCAGCGTGGAGGGTACAAATCGTAGAGGGAGACCAAGAGATGAATACACTAAACAGATTCAGAAGGATGTAGGTTGCAGTAGGTACTGGGAGATGAAGAAGCTTGCACAGGGCAGAGTAGCATGGAGAGCTGCATCTAACCAGTCTCTGGAGTGAAGACCACAACAACAACATGCTTGGTTCAATCCTCGTTCTGTAGGGTATTAGGTACAATGAATAAAAGCCTCAGACGACAGTGTTTTGTTTGTAGAAGGTCCGTTTCCATATCAGAAACATATTTGAAATATTTTCGGAGAGTTGTCGCGCATGTACGTCTGATTACACGAGTCTACGATCCGTAATAATCGCTCGGTCGCTAACTGAGAGTGCGCCCTAATCAGACTTAATAAATGGCCTAAGCTGTGATCCTCCTCAACTTAAATTTGCAACTCTTCCTCAAACTGGCAACTCTTTTACAACCGAAATGTGAAATGATATCGATCGAGTCTTCGTCATCTATAGAAATTTACTTCAGCAAAGAGAAAACGAAGGGTTCTCAAATACAAATTCTCGGGACACCCACGCTGTTTACCGGCTTTGGCATTCTTTGATTTTCATACATTCCAGCACCCAAGGAAATTTTAGGCTGGTAACATTTTGGCTGCTACAGAAGAATGCTGAAGATTAGATGGGTAGATCACATAACTAATGAGGAAGTATTTGAATAGGATTGGGGAGAAGAGAAGTTTGTGGCACAACTTGACCAGAAGAAGGGATCGGTTGGTAGGACATGTTCTGAGGCATCAAGGGATCACCAGTTTAGTATTGGAGGGTAGCGTGGAGGGTAAAAATCGTAGGGGGAGACCAAGAGATGAATACACTAAGCAGATTCAGAAGGATGTAGGTTGCAGTAGGTACTGGGAGATGAAGAAGCTTGCACAGGATAGAGTAGCTTGGAGAGCTGCATCAAACCAGTCTCAGGACTGAAGACCACAACAACAACAACAACATTTTGGCTCCAGTGATGATTTTATGGCAGCTGTGGGTCCGAATTTTGCAAAAATTTTACTTGAAGGATCGAATCAACTAACTACAAAAAAACATTCGTCGAGGATTACGTCGAGAAACAAGTGACTACGTCGAAAGATAAACTAATATTTTTATCGTAAGTAGCATAGCGTTTCAATGTCAGGCCGAGAGATTTTTCCCCTTTGCCCTAGTAAACGAAATAGAAACACATACAACGCAGTGTTCTCAACGTATAGTAAAAATCAGGGATCAGCTTCAAAATCCCATGCAGACTTGACACAAATATCGAATTATTTCGCGCTTTTCTTTTGCAAAACGAATCAGCGTTCCATCTCTGAAGACTTGACGTCAAAGAAACTTATCACAAATACATCATCCAGTAACGGCACTGACGTCGGTGTATATGAACTATATTCGCTTGCCGTTCCTCTTATGTAACGTTATTGACAAAGCAGTTAGATATGTGTGTCGCAGTGCGTACCGTCGAGATTGACGGGAGCGAGAATACTTGACCAGCCTGTTGAGCCATTCCGCATAAACGTGCACTGAGTGTTCCACTGGCGCATGCGTTAAGTGACTGCTCGCGACGACGCATGGCAGTCTTTATCACTATTGAAAGCGCTTTTAAGATCTGTTTGTCAATCCAATGTACCATGAACAATGACGGACTATTTGACACCGAGTCATAAACAAACGGCCTGTTGCGCAAAGACAGAAAATGAAACCACCTTTCCTCCGTTTGATGCACTGAGCCATACTTTTGGTATACGACACCTGTCAGCTGCAAATGATTCATGGTGCTCATTAGATGTCACTGCTAGACTGTGGGTGGGAGATGCTTATTGTCAGTCGTGTGGTTAAATACGGTGCGGCTGATGAAATGTGATGCTGTCGCTACCTGTTGAACAGCTTCACTGACAATGTGCTCGTAACGTAGGAATAAGCTGAGTGCGGGCCTACAAAGCGAATGAGGGCACAACCACACTGTAGGAGGCACGGCCACGATCACGACAAACGGCTGGTCGTGGCCGCAACTACTTGTCAGAGCGTACGGCCGTCGATAGGCTCTGGCTCT
Organism: Schistocerca nitens; assembly: GCF_023898315.1. NCBI lineage: Eukaryota > Metazoa > Arthropoda > Insecta > Orthoptera > Acrididae > Schistocerca > Schistocerca nitens. The sequence goes on along the minus strand of NC_064614.1, from coordinate 707,032,818 downwards.
GAGCACTATAGGACTTAACATCTATGGTCATCAGCCCCCTAGAACTTAGAACTACTTAAACCTAACTAACCTAAGGACAGCACACAACACCCAGCCATCACGAGGCAGAGAAAATCCCTGACCCCGCCGGGAATCGAACCCGGGAACCCGGGCGTGGGAAGCGAGAACGCTACCGCACAACCACGAGATGCGGCCCCGTCGATAGGCCTCACCTCAGTTGCCTCTTGCATACGGCTGAGACTGCTGCGTCTTTGAACTTCCGGTATGGTAGGCGATACGAGAGCAGTAGGTACTGGGTACATCCCAGCCCACAGTCCGGTCATACGAACGTCATGTTTATTTCTTTTTGTGAACTTTGCCAACTCGAATGGAAATGTTTACATTTTACTAAAATGTATGTAGAATGTTTCGATGCACTGTTAAAGGAAATTAGTTTTGTTTGTTGTCCAACATTATTTTCTGTTGCCAAATCACGACTTTATTTTCCGACATCGCATTTCTATAAATAGTTCCCATTATGAAATTTGTGTTTTCACGTACAATGAGCTCAAAAATGGCTCTGAGCACTATGGGACTTAACATCTGAGGTCATCAGTCCCCTATACTTAGAACTACTTAAACCTAACTAACCTAAGGACATCACACACATCCATGCCCGAGGCAGGATTCGAACCTGCGACCGTAGCAGCAGCACGGTTCCGGCGTGCTTCGTTACAGGACCATTTAGTAATCGCGAAAGCGTTACGGAGATGATAGATAAACCCCAGTGGAAGCCTCTGCAGGAGAGTCGCTCAGTAGCTCGGTACGGGCTTTTGTTAAAGTTTCGAGAACATACCTTCACCAAAGAGTCAAGCCGTATATTGCTCCCTCCTATGTATATCTCGCGAAGAGACCATGAGCATAAAATCAGAGAGATTAGAGCCCACACGGAATCATACCGACAATCCTTCTTTCCACTAACAATACGAGACTGGAATAGAAGGGAGAACCGATAGAGCTACTGAAGGTACCCTCCGCCACACACCGTCAGGTGGCTTGCGGAGTATGGATGTAGATGTAGATGTAGACTGAAGCGCCCAGAACCGCTCGGCCCATAGCGTAAGTGTCTGTGACATTTTAACGATGTGGATTATAAAAAACTAGTTGTAATTTCAGTTCTGGCGACAATGCTGCATGCATTACAATATCATTCTCCCTAATTGCATCGTTAACTCTATTAAGAAGAAACGTCTTCAGATAACATTCTCAAGTGACTGAAAAAAATGGATATTGTGCCCATAAAGGATGACATCACGAGAGCTGCGACTGTTGATAAATATAAATAAAACAGTTTACTGAGTCACTCACTCCTTAATTTTCCCACTATGTGTTTCAATGGTTCACACCATCATCTTCGCTTTCACAGCAGCAGACCAAGTGCAAGGCACGTTATGTTTCGTCTTTTCCAGGAGAGTCTAAAAGATGTTGCTTACTGCTACTTGCTGCACGTGCTCTTTACTGTACGTTGTATGTACACTTTCACCTCATTTCTTTGCCTCGCAATTGCTCTGCTACCGCGAAAAGGCGCCTGTGCTCTTCACTAACACCAAGAACACAACTACACAATTCTCCACCTGAGCATGTTGATGTGAACCATCGAAACCCGTAGTGGTAAAATAAACTAGTGACTGATTAACATCACTTCTCGGGTCTTCCACAACAATATCTGGGCGCTAGGGGCTGACATCTATTCTTTATCCAGTCATGAAACTAAATACGTCTCTTACTTATTGTCTTAGGTAGCGATTTCATACAAATAAGCGTCAACTCCGCCACTACTCGTGCAGCTGCCAAATCTTTCATTTCAGACACGACTCCGGCTTTCACGAAGCAGCGAAACTGAGATGTACACTGGTGTCGCCGGGTGTGCAGTTCAGTTTCGCGAAACTAGTATCTTCGTGGAAACTAGCCTTTACGATCAGCGCCCGCTTCTGTCTGCGTCCACTCCAACAAGGCTAAGGTTGCCACGTGTCCGGCTTTACGCTCATGTCCCGCTTTTTACGGTCGTTGTGATATTTCCCCATGAAGTATGTTACGTGTAATTAGGAAAATAAGTGGAATGCCAAACTCCATTGTGCCTCGGGATACTATTGTTCTCAGATAAGGGAAATCACAAGTGCTACAGCAGGAATGAAAATGTCTCTATTCGCCTTTCAATTAAGATACGATTTGTACAAGTTCCCACTGAAACTGACTGCGCGTACCCGTCGTGACGAAGACAGGCGATGCGATAATTTGGGCGATGGCTGACCGTGTTAAAAGTAGCACAATGCGATAAAATATGTCGCAACGCACAGCATGAAAACTCGGGTTCCGAATAACGAACAATTTAGACTGCAAGGCCTAAGAAAAAGGATGAAAATATGCGTATGGTAGGAAGCTGATAGTGGGTAGTCGTCACATCACGTAACTTTCGCTTCCTAATCGAATTAAACTGCTGGAAGATATAACAAATGGTATAGCGAATTTCGTTTCATATAAAAGAGAACGAAACCAACCGACTGATTCTAATAAATCGAGATCAAGGATATAGAGATGGCCGGCCGGAGTGGCCAAGCGGCTCTAGGCGCTACAGTCTGGAACCGCGCGACCGCTACGGTCGCAGGTTCGAATCCTGCCTTGGGCATGGATGTGTGTGATGTCCTTAGGTAAGTTAGGTTTAAGTAGTTCTAAGTTCTAGGTGACTGATGACCTTAGAAGTTAAGTCCCACAGCGCTCAGAGGCATTTGAACAATTTTTATTTATATAGAGATGTCTCTACATATTACTTGATTAAGCGAAACAAATAATTTATTAGATCGTGTGCGGCCGAGTATATAAAATTCCGCCCTGACCGGGTTTCCTTAGGCTCTTTATCCATGACCATTGCTTTTCTTATCTCTGTGTCACACATTTATTTTCGTAGGCCGAACGGGCGTAATGCACAATGTCACAACGATGCTACTGGCAGAGCAAGTGAGGCAAAGTAGAATGTGCCGATCCGCAGGTGAAAATCCGACCTCCTCCTTCCTCCCGCTCCCTTCCCACCACCCTCAATGTCAAACGTCCCCTCTTTGAGACACGGAAGTGTGAACTTGATTTAGTCTGCGCTGTGCTTTATGATAGCGTGTCACGCATGCTTTCGTACACGACAACGTTCGTTTTATAAGTTCAAATGGCTCTAAGAACTATGGGACTTAACATCTGAGGCCATCAGTCCCCTAGACTTAGAGCTAGTTACTGCCCGAGGCAGGATTCGAACCTGCGACCGTAGCAGCAGCGCGGTTCCGGACTGAAGCGCCTAAAACCGCTGGGCCACAGCGGCCGGTGTTTCGTAAGTGACCGGCAGACCTTACTGTTTATTTTCTTAGTGAATAACTGTTAATTTGATGTAAAATTATATTAGGAGGGAGACTGAGCAATTAAGGAGAGGGCGTAACGTAGTCGCTCTCCCTTTCGTATTTGAAGTGATTTTTTTTGTTACTTTCCCGAGCCTACGAAATTAAAACGCGTCGGTATGTGACGAGAGAAAATACCAACGCTACAAACTCTAACTCGCAAAGTACAACATGTCAACTGCCTTATTAGGACACGGTGTTCTAACAGGGCTGTGTGGATCAAGTGGGGCCATCCACACCTGTGTAACTTAACCATAGAGTAGCTAACTGCACGTTTTGCCCCAGCCTGTGAGTTCTGCGAACGAAAGTACTCCGAAACTGATACTCTAGGGAAGTAGTTACCCTCGTAAACAAAAGACAAACAAAACTGGTGAAATCATGCTTTGTATTCGAGGCGCAGTGTCCGCACATTACGGCTGTGTACATTCGTTAGAGCACTGGTATAAAGTACCAGCTGCTTCGATGAGAATTCACAGTGTACTGGCGAACGTAACTTTTGCCTCTCGGTCCGAAACTACCGACAGAGCAGTTACTTGCATCAGAAGGCACAATAATAATCTCCCACCATTCTGCTCTGCACCTAGTGCGCGGGTGTTGTTATCACACACAGGATTGTTTTGGAAATACTGGCTATTCCATAACGAACACAAGGTGACAATAATGTTTTCCTCTCGAAACCAAATGGTTGTCAGCGACGCTAATTACACATCACTGAGACAGCACACACTGGAACAGTAAAGAAAACCAACCTACTTTCTTGCATGGTGGCTATGGCGAGGAGACTGGCAAAAATTTTGCTCTTTGTTTGACATCGTCTAAGCCTCTGCGCTAGTCGCAAAGCAAAAAGACACAACCACTAAATAAGCGCTTCCTACCTGGCTTGACTATTGACAACATTATTTAAGTATTATACGCAAAGACAAAACTTATTTTTCCACAACTGTGGAGCTGCCTCACGATATGTTCGTCCGTTTTAGACCCCAGCCGCGTTCTCCTGAATCACGGTGCGTCCTTCCGTCTGCTGCCCCCACATGGCGACAATGACGTCACTCTAACACCTTTAATTATTTTGAATGTTGTTGAGAGTAGAATATCTTTCGATGATTCCTCCAAATGCGCCTCTTTGAGATCGTTATCTGCCGTCTCTCATAACTATTATAGCCCTTAACATTCTCAGGCCCTACTTTTTATGTTACTGTGGATTCATCCAAACTTTCGGAAAGATGGGGTGTTCTGCTACTGCAGACTACGAAGTATTTTTGCTTTAGGACACATTTCGTACCCATCTGGAGGCCTCGGAACTTTCCAGAATCGGTGGCTGCGCCCGTGCCGCGATGACCTGCGCTTCTCAGCCAGTACCTCGCCACGCAGCGGCACTAGTGGCGCCCGCTCGCTTCACGCACTCGTGAATTACGATCGACAAGCTTAATTAAAAGAAAAATATCTCCGGGGTCGTTACACGGATCACGTCGCAGTTTTCACCTCCATCAACCTAATAAAAATTCTCTATGCACCTACATATGCTTCAGTTTGCTCATGATTTTAATTTACGCAATCGTGGAGGACGAGTGCCATGAGTACAGATGGTGAACAGCAAAACCATTGCCACGTCTGAAGGGCACATAGTTACTATCACAATTTCCGGGCGGTAAGGAGCGCCTGGTCCCCGGAACGAATCCGCCAGGCGGATTTGTGTCGAGGTCCGGTGTACCGGCCAGACTGTGGATGGTTTTTAGGCGGTTTTCCATCTCCCTCGGCGAATGCGGGCTGGTTCCCCTCATTCCGCCTCAGTTATACTATGTCGGCGATTGCTGAGCAAACAAGTTTTCCACGTACGCGTACACCACCATTACTCTACCACGCAAACATAGGGGTTACACTCGTCTGGTGTGAGACGTTCCCTGGAAGGGTCCACCGGGGGTCGAACCGCACAGTAACCCTGGGTTCGGTGTGGGGCGGTGGAGGTCGTCGTGGGGTTGTGGACCACTGCGACTGCGGCGGGGACGGAGCCTCTCCGTCGTTTCTAGGTTCCCGGTTAACATACAATACAATACAATACTATCACAATTGCTAAATTATTGAGGTGGCAAATGTCATGGACACCCATATGCACATGGTGGTAGTACCACGTACACAAAGTATAAAAGGGCGGTGCATTGGCAGAGCTGTCATTTGTACTCGGGTATATGTAAAGGTATCTGATGTGCTTATGGCTGCACGATGAGAACAGACTTTGAACGCGGAATGGTAGTTGGAGCTAGATGCACGTGACATTTGATATCGGATATCATTAGGGAATTCAATATTCCAAGATGCACAATTGAAGAGTGTACAAAAAAAAATCAAATTTCAGACATTGCCTGTCAACGTGGACAACACAGTGGCAAAAGGCCTTCATTTAATGACCGCGAGCAACGGCGTTTGCGTAGAGTTTTCAGTGCTAACAGACAAGCAACACAGGGTATAACAACCACAGAAATCAATGTGGGACGTACGACGGACGTATCCGTTAGGATAGTGCGGTGAAATGTGGCGTTAATGGGCTATGGCGACAGACGATCGACGGGAATGCCTTTTCTAACAGCACGATATCGAATGCAATGCCTCTCCTGGGCTTGTGACCATATCGATTGGACCCCAGATATCAGAAAAACTGTGATCTGGTCAGATGAGTCCCGATTTCAATTGGCAAGTGCGGATGGTAGGGTTCGAGTGTACTACAGACCCCACGATGCCATGCACCTAAATCGTCAACAAGGCACTGTGCAAGCTTGTGGTGGCTCCATAATGGTGTGGGGTTTGCTTATATGGAATGGGCTGGGTTCTTTGGGCCAAATGAACCGATCTTTGACTGGAAAATGTTATGTTCGTCTACTGAGAGGCCATTTGCAGCCAAAAAACAATAGCCGGCCGTTGTGGCAGAGCCGTTCTCGGCGCTTCATTCTGGAACCGCGCGACCACTACGGTTGCACGTTCGAATCCTGCCTCGGGCATGGATGTGTGTGATGTCCTTAGGTTAGTTAGGTTTAATTAGTTCTAAGTTCTAGGGGTTGATGACCTCTGATGTTAAGTCTCATAGTGCTCAGAGCCATTTGAACCATTTTTGAATCAGAAAACAATAGAACTTTTATTGACGATGCTACAATTCTTCACGATTGGTTTAAAGAACGGTCTGGACGAGTCGAGTGAAAGTTTTGGCCACACAAATCGTGCATTATGAATACAGCCGAACATTTATGCGACAGATCCTGCACCGGCAACACTTACGCAATTATGGATGACTATAGAGGCAGCATGGCTCAGTATTTCTGCGGGAAACTTCCAACGACTTGCTGAGTCCATGTCCCATCGAATTGCTGCACTACAACGGGCAAAAGGTGGTCCGACATTTTATGACGATGTATCCCATGACTTTCGCCACCTCAGTGTGTAAGGGCATTTATGGAGTTTCGTCGCGCGGGATTAGCCGAGCGGTCCTAGGCGCTGCAGTCATGGACTGTGCGGCTGGTCCCGGCGAAGGTTCGAGTCCTCCCTCGGGCATGTGTGTGTGTGTGTGTGTGTGTGTGTGTGTGTGTGTGTGTGTGTTTGTCCTTACGATAACTTAGGTTAAGTAGTGTGTAAGCTTAGGGACTAATGACCTTAGCAGTAAAGTCCCATAAGATTTCACACACATTTTGAACATTTATGGAGGTGTTTTTTGTGGTGTCACCGCTAGACACCACACTTGCTAGGTGGTAACTTAAATCGGCCGCGGTCCTGTAGTACATGTCGGACCCGCGTGTCGCCACTATGTAATCGCAAACCTAGCGCCACCAAATGGCAGGTCACAAGACACGGACTTGACCTCGCCCCAGTTGTACGGACGACATAGCTTGCGACCACACGTATCACGTCTTCCTCTCATTTGCCGAGAGACAGATTAAATAGCCTTCAGCTAGTCCATCGCTACTACCTAGCAAGGCGCCATGTGTATCATTGCTAATTGCTTACTACTATGCAAGAGATGTATTTCAACAAGAACAAGACTACATTAAAGTTAAGTATATTAAAATCTCTCTTCTTTTCTTTATAGTTTTTCATCCAGTCTCCTGTTTCAGAATTTACGCCCGTCTGCGTTAGTTTCGCGTGCACCTAGCCACTCATTGTGTCGAGACCTTAGGGAATCGACACAACAATATTTTGGCGCCGAGGAGTGGTGCCGCGCCCACGTTGCAGTCTTTGTGTTATACTTGCTCTAATTTGCTTGTGTCATGGCTTCGCCGCATTCTCCAGATGTACTGTCCGAATTTTTTCGCTTGCAGAATCAGCAGACGCAGGCGTTATTGGAAGCCCTTGGACAGCTCGTCCAGGGTCAACGTGCGCTGCAAACCGATGCGGCGGCAGCCGCTTCTTCGCTACCGCAGCCACACAACGCTGTCGCACCGCCATTTAGGCCCTTCGAGGCCACAACCGAAAGCTGGACTGAGTGGGCCGATCAGTTCAACTTCCACCTCACTGCTTATGGAATTCAAGGTAAAGAGCGGCAGCCGTTTTTGCTTTCTTGTGTCGGTGTGTCTACCTACCGGGTGATAGTGAAATTGTTTCCCCGACGCGACGTAGCAACTCTGTCCTACGAGGAAATTTTGTCGGCTTTAGATGCCTATTTCAAAGAAACAGTAAATGTAGTTGCCAAACGGTATACGTTTTTTCGTACAAAACGTACGGCCGGTCAGACTAATAGGGAGTGGGTAGCAACTTTGCAAGGCCTTACTAGAGACTGCGCGTTTGCCTGTGAATGTGGCCTCCCATATTCAGATACTATGGTGCGTGATGCAATTGCACAGAACGTTTCTGATGTTCGCATAAGGGAACAGATTTTGAAGCTAGTTAATCCCTCCCTGCAACAAGTGATAGACATATTGGACAGGCAAGACACACTTGACTTTGCTCAGGAATCATTTGAAACTTCGCCAGCAGTGTGTCACATTAATCGGCCCGCCGGGCCCGCTGCACGGGACGCTAAGCGGCCCTCGCGCCCGACTTCGCAGCGGCCGCCTAGCTTGCAACCAAGTGCGCCGCGTAAGCAAGCAAATGCAGTGAAATCTTGCCCGCGGTGTGCAACTAGACATTCGCGTGAAAATTGCCCGTCACGCCAAGCTATTTGCTTTTACTGTCAAAAGAAAGGACATGTACAAAGTGTTTGCCAGAAAAAGCTTAGGTCAGACAATCACACAAATTCCAGGCCCTTTGCTTCGCGCCGGAATCGAACCCAGGACAATCAGGCTCGTGGACCTTCACCCATGGACATCCATGTAGTACATTCCCACCCGTCCAGTGACACTTTAGCTAACAGTGACTGTGTTCGTCCCACCCAAAGTGTGCGTCGACGTCGCCGGAATTCCCGTAAAGTTGCAAGTGCTTCTGGACCTGTATCAGTTCAAATTGCACGAGACAGTCGCTCTTGTCGTCAACAAGACAATAAACTTTTTGTGGACTTAGACTTTGCAGGAAAAGTGATACCATTCCAGCTCGATACCGGAGCTGCTGTTTCATTGCTCAATCACGACACGTACAAACAACTGGGCAAACCGCCATTGCGTGCCGCAAATGTTACGTTAACTAGTTACTCAGGACAGCATATACCTGTGTTAGGACAGTGCAGCCTTATTGCAACATACAAGGGACAGACAAAACTTGTGTCATTTTATGTTCTTCGTTCCTCTAGTGCAGTGAACTTGTTTGGTTTAGATTTGTTTCAATTGTTTAATTTGTCTATAGTGAATCAGGTCCTATCAGTGACTCAGACTGTGCCTTCCGCCAGTGTTTCTAGTCTTTGTGAAGAATTTGCAGACATTTTTGCACCGGGCCTTGGTTGCGCTAAGAACTATGAAGCGCATTTGGAACTGAAAGACAACGCGCAACCGAAATTTTTCAGAGCGCGCAATGTTCCCCACGCATTGCGTGATGAGGTCGCACGAACTTTAGCCGAATTAGAATCTCAAGGTGTCATTGAACGAGTGCAGGCTTCTCTCTGGGCCTCACCCTTAGTAATTTTGCCCAAACCTTCCGGAAAATTGAGACTTTGCGTGGACTTCAAGGCAACTGTGAATCCACAACTTGTGACTGCTACTTTTCCTTTGCCCCGCCCGGAAGATCTTTTTGACAAACTGTGCCCGGGAAAATATTTTTCAAAATTGGACCTAGCAGATGCGTACTTGCAAATACCTGTGGACGAAGAATCCCAGCGCGTCTTAGTGGTTAACACGCATCTTGGCTTGTATCGCTTCAAAAGACTGCCATTCGGGTGTGCATCCGCCCCTGCTTTATTTCAGCAATATTTACAAACTATTTGTGCGTCGGTCCCTACGGCTGCGAACTATCTGGACGATATTGTAATCTCAGGAAAGACAGAAGCAGAACATTTGCAAAATCTCCGAACATTATTTCGGGTATTGCGACAAAATGGTCTTCGCTTGAGGAAGGACAAATGTGTGTTTTTTGCTCGTGACTTACCGTACCTGGGGCATGTCATAAATGCCCAAGGTATACATCCGAGTCCAGAGCACCTTCGTGCCATTCAGGACTTGCCGTCACCGCAGAATTTGAAACAGCTACAGAGTGTGCTGGGTAAAATTAATTACTATGCTAAGTTTGTGCGCAATGCTTCTTCCATTTCAGCTCCGCTACATCGCTTACGCCGTAAAGGTGTTCCGTTCGTCTGGACGACGGAATGCGAACGCGCCTTTCGCCAGTTGAAATCGGCGTTACTTTCAAATACTTGCCTTACGCCATTCGATCCCCGAAAACCCCTTTTGTTGATGGTAGATGCATCGGATTTCGGGATCGGTGCTGTGCTTGCGCACAAGGATGGCTCGCATGATCGCCCTATTGCCTTTGCGTCCAAATTGCTCTCCTCTGCGCAAAGAAATTATTCACAAATAGAGAAGGAAGCTTTGGCTCTTGTGTTTGGTGTAACAAAGTTTCACGATTTCTTGTATGGTCGTCACTTTACAATCATCACGGACCACAAACCTTTGACATCACTTTTTCATCCGAACAAGCCTGTACCTCCACGTACAGCGCAGAAATTCATTCGCTGGTCACTTTTTCTCTCGCAGTACCGCTACGATATCTTGTATCGGTCCACTGCTAAGCACGGCAACGCTGATGCGTTGTCCCGTTTGCCTGTTGCTGAGGATAAAGCATTCGATTCTTCCGAACTTGCTTGCATGTTCATTGATTCGGAAGCCGATGACGTGGTCGCATCGTTCCCGATTGATTTTCGTCGTGTAGCTACAGCCACAGCTGCTGACCCTGTCCTTGCTCCCGTTTTGCGTTTTGTTGCTACGCAATGGCCCTTGTCAAAGTCACGGATCGAGGATCCTTTGGTTCGCCGTTTTTTTGCTCACAAGGAGAGACTTTTTGTCCGACGTGGTGTTTTGTTGTTGCGTTCCGATAATGATCAATCCCGAGTCGTGGTCCCACGTTCGTTACAGTCCTCTGTCTTAAAGCTTCTTCACCAAGGACATTGGGGTATAGTGCGCACGAAACAACTTGCTCGTCAGCACTGTACTTGGTTCGGAATCGATGCTGCGATTACGAATATGTGCTCCTCTTGCGTGGCGTGTGCCGAACATCAATCCGCACCGCCGCGGAAATTCTTTGCTTGGCCGAAAGCCACTTCCCCTTGGCAACGATTGCACATCGATTTTGCTGGTCCATTCTGGAATGCTCGATGGTTGGTTGTGGTCGATGCTTTCAGTAATTTTCCTTTTGTTGTCCGGATGTCTTCCACGACGTCTTCCGCCACAATCCAAGCCTTGTCTGCTATCTTTTGCGTTGAAGGTCTTCCGCAGACTATTGTTTCCGACAATGGCCCACAATTCATGTCCGCAGAATTTCAGTCGTTCTGCAAGGCCAATGGTATTCAACATCAGACATCCGCGCCGTTTTCGCCTCAGTCAAACGGTGCCGCGGAACGATTGGTCCGGACTTTCAAGTCGCAGATGTTGAAGTTGAAAGAGTCGCATTCTCGGGAGGACGCTTTGTTGCTCTTTTTGTCCTCATATCGCTCTCAGCCCCGCGATGGTCGCTCGCCGGCTGAGTTGCTCCATGGTCGTCCTCATCGAACTCTGATGTCTTTGCTGCATCCGCCACATCAGGTTCCTGTGCAGCGGCAGACTCCTGCTTTTGCTCCTGGCGACGTTGTCTATTATCGCAACTATCGCGGTTCACAGCGTTGGCTCGCAGGGCGCATTCTTCGCTGCCTCGGCCGCGCGATGTATTTGGTTTTGGGGGCCTCTGGTGAGGTGCGTCGGCATCTCAATCAGCTGCGCCTCTGTCGTCGCCTGGGTTCTGCCGCTCCCCGTCTGCTTTCAGCGACGGAGCCGTCAGGTCAGCGCCCTGGGGACCCATCTACTGGCTCGCCTCATCCCCAGGTGTTACCGACGATGCCTTCCATTTTGCCTCATGGCGTCGCGCCGCCGCAGCCGCCGCCGGCGCCGCCAGCAGCGGACGCTTCGCTGCAGCCGCCTGGCGCCTCCCTGGGTCACGCGCCGCCGCTTGCTTCCCGTGACCAGCCGTCCTCCGCCATGGACCTCTTGCCCGCTCCGGACCAGATGTCGTCTTCGCCCGTCGGGTGCTCCGACCACATGGAGGTCGACCCTTCTGTATCATTCCGTGCGCAAACACCTCATGTTGACGTGCACCCTGGACTAGGTTTGCAGGCGTTTCCTAGCTCCCCTCGGACCGAATGGCCGGGTGCGGGTGGCACAGCCTCGCCTGTTGTTAGGCTCCCCACCTCATCGCATACGTCAACATGGGGTCCTCCCCACGGCGGGCGGAAGCCTTATCTCACGACCGTTCGCCGATTTGCGGGGGAGGAATGTGGTGTCACCGCTAGACACCACACTTGCTAGGTGGTAACTTAAATCGGCCGCGGTCCTGTAGTACATGTCGGACCCGCGTGTCGCCACTATGTAATCGCAAACCTAGCGCCACCAAATGGCAGGTCACAAGACACGGACTTGACCTCGCCCCAGTTGTACGGACGACATAGCTTGCGACCACACGTATCACGTCTTCCTCTCATTTGCCGAGAGACAGATTAAATAGCCTTCAGCTAGTCCATCGCTACTACCTAGCAAGGCGCCATGTGTATCATTGCTAATTGCTTACTACTATGCAAGAGATGTATTTCAACAAGAACAAGACTACATTAAAGTTAAGTATATTAAAATCTCTCTTCTTTTCTTTATAGTTTTTCATCCAGTCTCCTGTTTCAGAATTTACGCCCGTCTGCGTTAGTTTCGCGTGCACCTAGCCACTCATTGTGTCGAGACCTTAGGGAATCGACACAACATTTTTTTTTTTTTCTTTTTAGTTTAAGCATCTTTGAGGTTGATATCGTAACAAACTTTAACTGATCATTGATTGAAAATACCCAGCAGACTACTTCTATTCAAAACTGTTAGGGCGAATTGTCCGGCTAAATCTATACGTAGAGTGTGGCTTTTCTATTTTTGGACCTGGCAACCCTACACGCAAGCCATCTGTTACCCCAGCCGCTGCTGCGTTCTGCTACAACATGCGCTTTCTTGCACTGAAGGCGACATGACGCAGTGGAACAACTTGTAATGACAGTAATCTGAAAGTAGGGTGTCGTTTATGGCGGAAAACATCAAAATATCCGCCAAATTTGACAAATATCACACTATTACTTTGCGCAGTAATACTTGCCATTTCCGCCAGCACATATCGTCCCGACCATAGCGACTTCAGTGTTGCGGTCGGAATATTTACAGTGAGACTTAAGGAATCCCTCTCCCAATCGTGTTGTGCAGCTGCGTGACTGCCGTCCGAATGGGACTCAGCTCTGAGTTCCCGATCCCGACCATCCGCTGTGTAGTCCCTACTGTATGAATGCAAGCGCCATTTTCTTTTCTCTTTCGTGGAGGCCACCGCTGGTGTAGGTCGTGTAAGATAGTGTGCCTTACTAACCACAACACCTCTCTGCCTCTACACACACATAACCGGCACCCGTGGTCGCCGAGGCTGGCTGTGGCGAGCAGCGGAATGTGGACAGGTTTTCCGGAGCTCCGGCGTGACTCACTACCGACGCAGTCTTCAGCGCCAGGTCTCTTGCGAGCCGACAGCTTCAGCTGCGGCATCTCCCGCAATGAGCTGTGCTGTCTGGTAGCTGGACACGCCACGCGCCACCGCGCAGTCACAGGGGGAGGCCACGACGTTTGGAGCGCGGATTTACTGCAAACTTCGTACACTCGTAGTACTCCACGAGGACAACAAAATGTGTAAGCAGTAGCGCGTGCTTCTCAAGCGTTATTGAGAAAATCGCAAGTGATACTGAAAATGTATGCTTGTCCGTGTGTTTAAAATTGTTCGCATTTAATCGAAAGAGAACGAGAAATAGCTTCTCGTGAAGACGCTGTTAAAATACACTCGATTTGATTGACCAATGATCAACGCCGATATTTAAGGAAATGCTGCGTTATGCGTGGTTTGCTTCCAAATTATCGGCTGAAAGAGAGGTTTTTGAAAATGTTAACGACGTTTGTTTTTCCACGGAAAACCTCAAAAGACCTTGTGTCTGCGGAAACATAGCATTTATTCAATGCAGCTGGTGCCGTTTAACTTTGTTTTTCATGTTTTTACGAAAAATACCATCCCGCAAATTGTATTCGTAATGTCGAAAGCGACGATTAATTGTACATCTAACGAAAGCCGTCTATACCGGCCAAAACTTGGAGGTAACAAGTCGTTTCGGGCTCCTTCCAAGTATAAGGGATTTCTCAAATTACGGACAAGCATAGATTTTCAGTATCACTTGATGCGTTTGGCCGTTTAATAGTCGGTAGTTATGAATATTATATTATTTGTGATAGTAAAAATTTGTAGACTGCCAAATAACATTCTAAATTTAATAGAAGTTCGTCCGATTACACGTATTTTTCCCATTACATTAACTGTAATATAAACAGTAAAGAAAATTACTGTGCTAGAAAAAAAAAACTGACGAGCGGGCCTTGATCCAGCGACCCAGCGATTACGGGGCTTGAACGCTAACCACTCCGCAGCCGGAGCTTCACGGTAAAATTGACCACGCACAGGTGTATGTATTTGACGACCGAAATTACCTTGCGATTTTCTCAATAACGCTTGAGAAGTACGCGTTACTGCTTACACATTTTGTTGTCCTAATGGAGTACTACGAGTGTACGAAGTTTGCAGGAAATCTGCGTTCCTAACGTCGTGGCCTCCTCTTGTCAGTCTCGTGGCTGTGCGGTCACAGCAATCGGAGACGGCTCCCATTCACGCCGCGGGCAACCTGCGGCGCGCTCTCCTTACGGCGGCGAAATTGCAGCGGTCCAGTTGGAGAGCGTTTTCGAGTCACGATGTGTATTAGCGGGCGTCTGCTGGAACGGCGCTGCAGGCGAAATGAACTGTTTTATAGCAAAAGCAATTAATGTCGCGGGGAACGCGAGCTGCGGAGAAATCGAAAGCCGCCTTATCTCTGGCGAGGAAAGCGGCTGGCAGCAAACGTGAGCACCGACCCACAAGTGGCCGCCGGCGCTCTTGTACCACGTGCAGCGTAGAAATGCTGTAATTTCTTTAATATGTTGCTGAAGCCTCTGAAACCCTTTTAAAATACTCTGAGCGTCGCTTCCTCGCAGTGTTGAGGTAACTTGTTGTACTGACAACAGGATATCCAGTCACGTAAGCCACATACTCGCAGCCTATTCTCCATTTCTTTTAATCCGGCTCAAATATGAATCAGTGCGTCCGCCCCCGATAGCTGAGTGGTTAGCGCGACAGAATGTCAATCCTAAAGGCCCGGGTTCGATTCCCGGCTGAGCCGGAGATTTTCTCCGCTCAGGGACTGGGTGTTGTGTTGTCCTAATCGTCATCATTTCATCCCCATCGACGCCGAAGTGGCGTCAAATCGAAAGACTTCCACCAGGCGAACGGTCTACCGACGGGAGGCCCTAGTCACACGACATAATAATACACTCCTGGAAATGGAAAAAAGAACACATTGACACCGGTGTGTCAGACCCACCATACTTGCTCCGTACACTGCGAGAGGGCTGTACAAGCAATGATCACACGCACGGCACAGCGGACACACCAGAAACCGCGGTGTTGGCCGTCGAATGGCGCTAGCTGCGCAGCATTTGTGCACCGCCGCCGTCAGTGTCAGCCAGTTTGCCGTGGCATACGGAGCTCCATCGCAGTCTTTAACACTGGTAGCATGCCGCGACAGCGTGGACGTGAACCGTATGTGCAGTTGACGGACTTTGAGCGAGGGCGTATAGTGGGCATGCGGGAGGCCGGGTGGACGTACCGCCGAATTGCTCAACACGTGGGGCGTGAGGTCTCCACAGTACATCGATGTTGTCGCCAGTGGTCGGCGGAAGGTGCACGTGCCCGTCGACCTGGGACCGGACCGCAGCGACGCACGGATGCACGCCAAGACCGTAGGATCCTACGCAGTGCCGTAGGGGACCGCACCGCCACTTCCCAGCAAATTAGGGACACTGTTGCTCCTGGGGTATCGGCGAGGACCATTCGCAACCGTCTCCATGAAGCTCGGCTACGGTCCCGCACACCGTTAGGCCGTCTTCCGCTCACGCCCCAACATCGTGCAGCCCGCCTCCAGTGGTGTCGCGACAGGCGTGAATGGAGGGACGAATGGAGACGTGTCGTCTTCAGCGATGAGAGTCGCTTCTGCCTTGGTGCCAATGATGGTCGTATGCGTGTTTGGCGCCGTGCAGGTGAGCGCCACAATCAGGACTGCATACGACCGAGGCACACAGGGCCAACACCCGGCATCATGGTGTGGGGAGCGATCTCCTACACTGGCCGTACACCACTGGTGATCGTCGAGGGGACACTGAATAGTGCACGGTACATCCAAACCGTCATCGAACCCATCGTTCTACCATTCCTAGACCGGCAAGGGAACTTGCTGTTCCAACAGGACAATGCACGTCCGCATGTATCCCGTGCCACCCAACGTGCTCTAGAAGGTGTAAGTCAACTACCCTGGCCAGCAAGATCTCCGGATCTGTCCCCCATTGAGCATGTTTGGGACTGGATGAAGCGTCGTCTCACGCGGTCTGCACGTCCAGCACGAACGCTGGTCCAACTGAGGCGCCAGGTGGAAATGGCATGGCAAGCCGTTCCACAGGACTACATCCAGCATCTCTACGATCGTCTCCATGGGAGAAAAGCAGCCTGCATTGCTGCGAAAGGTGGATATACACTGTACTAGTGCCGACATTGTGCATGCTCTGTTGCCTGTGTCTATGTGCCTGTGGTTCTGTCAGTGTGATCATGTGATGTATCTGACCCCAGGAATGTGTCAATAAAGTTTCCCCTTCCTGGGACAATGAATTCACGGTGTTCTTATTTCAATTTCCAGGAGTGTAATATAATGAATCAGTGCGATCTGTCTGATTCGTGGCGCTAGAAAACACGCGCTGTCCGCCAGGTCCTGTGATCTACACAAAACACAAAGTGTATTCTAAACCAAGTTCTCTTTCTCACTTTCAGTAGCGGTGTGTGTACAAATATTACACTGGTCAGCTCAGTACTTAGGTTCCTACTGCACATTGCTCACTATCTGCGCTGGTATTGCTTCTGTCTAGTGTCTGTGAAGTAGAAGGGGTTCTTCTTAATGATTCTCAGTGCCGCTTACAAATTTTAAAAAGGAAACAGATGCAGTGAATAGCCGAAATCGTAAATGTCAGTGCACGGTACATCCAAACCGTCATCGAACCCATCGTTCTACCATTCCTAGACCGGCAAGGGAACTTGCTGTTCCAACAGGACAATGCACGTCCGCATGTATCCCGTGCCACCCAACGTGCTCTAGAAGGTGTAAGTCAACTACCCTGGCCAGCAAGATCTCCGGATCTGTCCCCCATTGAGCATGTTTGGGACTGGATGAAGCGTCGTCTCACGCGGTCTGCACGTCCAGCACGAACGCTGGTCCAACTGAGGCGCCAGGTGGAAATGGCATGGCAAGCCGTTCCACAGGACTACATCCAGCATCTCTACGATCGTCTCCATGGGAGAAAAGCAGCCTGCATTGCTGCGAAAGGTGGATATACACTGTACTAGTGCCGACATTGTGCATGCTCTGTTGCCTGTGTCTATGTGCCTGTGGTTCTGTCAGTGTGATCATGTGATGTATCTGACCCCAGGAATGTGTCAATAAAGTTTCCCCTTCCTGGGACAATGAATTCACGGTGTTCTTATTTCAATTTCCAGGAGTGTAATATAATGAATCAGTGCGATCTGTCTGATTCGTGGCGCTAGAAAACACGCGCTGTCCGCCAGGTCCTGTGATCTACACAAAACACAAAGTGTATTCTAAACCAAGTTCTCTTTCTCACTTTCAGTAGCGGTGTGTGTACAAATATTACACTGGTCAGCTCAGTACTTAGGTTCCTACTGCACATTGCTCACTATCTGCGCTGGTATTGCTTCTGTCTAGTGTCTGTGAAGTAGAAGGGGTTCTTCTTAATGATTCTCAGTGCCGCTTACAAATTTTAAAAAGGAAACAGATGCAGTGAATAGCCGAAATCGTAAATGTCAGTGCAAATGGACGAAGAATTAGTATCCTTTTCCGCATAAAGCCTTCTCTCCATGTTCGTTATAAAACGAATCCACAGTTTAACAAAGAACATCATTTGATGAGATTCTTCACTTCGTGACGTATAGACCACCGAAACAGTGAGATACAGCTAAAGAAAAATGAAATACAAAATCTGAAGAAGAACGTGTCTGTTGAAGAACTATGTGTAAATCTATCAGATATTCGGCTAAGAAAGAACATAGCACCACAGCATTATTAAAATCACCAGGTAATGGAAAGAAGCATTACGAGCGAAGAAACTGTTAAGTCGATGTGAGACGGTGAGTTCGACAAATAACAGTTGCCTGATGACGAAGGTATGTCTACTGTAGAAAAGAAAACTCCGAGACGTGCTGTCTCGCCCGAGTCTTAACTTATTTACAACAATGTCAGTTACAAAACGCTTTGACATGCCCACGCAGATTACAAACCAGCTGTTTTCGTTTTCGAAAAATTGAGGTTCACCTCGTTTGACTGACTTATTAGAATCTTTTACTTTATTAGGTCTTTCTTTGATCTCAAAAATTTTTCATTGGTTTATGTAGATGTATCACACTGGCGGGACTTGAATAATCCACTAACACAGGACTAAAAACATAACCATTATCGAGAACTTCAGAACATGCTCTTTAATATCTGGCGAAATGGCGTCTTTAATGCTGCACCACTAGCAGATTCGTCAGCTAGTCGACCCTGTCGTAAAAAATTGATTTTGTAGAGTAGCACCATCTGTCGCATCGGGAACAAACTTGTGAGTCAAGTAGCAGCACGAGAACCAAATCGTGTCAGACCGCCTGCTCGTGATGGGTCGCTCCCTGTGCTTCCCAGACCGATTCACCACCAGACGCTACCAGCGCTCTTTCAGTATTCAAACAGATATATATTTCGTGGTAATCGAGATATAATGCCATAACAGAATCATGTTTTCTTGGCTGAGCGCGTTTTTTTCACTAATTGGTTGTCATAGTGTATTTGCCTTTGAATAATCTCCGTGTTTCATCCGGCTGGGCTGTTGTTTTTCGTTCGTAGTGAAGTGCAGTGATAAAACACAATTAAGGGCCCGACCAGGCATTGTATGATCGCCTAGATCTTTAGATTACTGGAGAGCATCTATCACTCATCCTTAGTATGAAACAATATTGAATGAAGTTTTCGGCCACAAAAATCTTTCACTTACTCAGTGATGTGAAGAATTTAATAGATAATAAAATCTGACTTCTAACACAAACTGAAATCATATCTGATTGAAAACTGCCTCTACATTTCAGAATTTGTAGTAGTATGATGTGTCTCAGCAATGTGTGTGTGTGTTTAAGAGCAGGGAAGAGAGAGACAGAGAGAGAGAGAGAGAGAGAGAGAGAGAGAGAGAGAAAGAAGTAAAATTCATCGCGTGTATGTAAAAAGAAGAATTCGTAAGTTAAGAAGGTATGTAAATGTCCAGCATGTTGCCATGTTTCTCACTGAGAAAGTGTAACATAATTTCAAAGCTGATCCGTCCCACGTCCCACATCATAACGAGAAGTAGTAATTATCATTCACGGAACATGCAAATAACTAACCAGCTACAGTAAATTTTGACAACACAGTTTACAGCTGATCAAACCATTGCAGAGACACCGGATTCTTCAACGTCACACGCATATGAGAGCAATGTAGCGCTGGACACGAAAATAAAATTCAAAAGAGAAACTGAGACCAAAATAAAAGAATATACTTACATAGCGTCTCAGTATTTTCCTATAATTATCTTAACAAATTTTTGATTATGCCTAATGGCTTCGATCATTTGTACCTATAAACATTGCTCTAACTCATAGTATTTCCTCTATCCATCTTACAGAGCCCCTTTTTAATTAGAATTTCTTACACCTCTATTTTACTGGTGCTTTAGACATCCCACACGAAGCAGCTAATAGAAGTAGATCGATCTCCTTGACGTGTTGGAAGTATTTCAGCAGTCTGAACTCTGTGATCGCTCGTGTTCTCTTTCAGTAACATTTCCGATAATACTGGAGCTCCTCCAACATTGTCACGTACGTCCAACGTAGTTCAAGATACTGCGGAGCTGCTGTGGGGAAGTCCGTTATTACGTCACCGCTATGGTGGGCGGTGACATCGAACTGGCTATTCTAAAATTGTGTGATCACCTGAACAGAAGACACTACAAGGTCGCATTCCACTTATTATGTGAATCTGATGTCCGCCGAGTTACATATTATGGGAGCTAATGACAATGTGGCACAAATGGTTCAAATGACTCTAAGCACTATGGGACTTAACATCTGAGGTCGCTCGGTTCCAGACTATAGCACCTAGAACCGCTCGGCCACCCCGACCGGCTCTCAGAACACAATTGTCATCGTTGTTCTTGATTGCTTTCGCAGAATTCTTCTTTCTATATTTTCCAAATGTTGTAATGGCCTTTTGCATTCCTGTAGAAGTGGTGCTTCTGACCCGTAGAGGACTTCTGATTTTAAAACTGAATTATAATGCCTTAACTTAACATCTTCAGAAAAAATGTTTTCATATTTTTATTCTACGGATTTCTCAACTTTCTTGCAGGCTCTCTTTACTTTTTAGACCTGATTTTGATTGCTTATGTTTCACTTTTTATTTTTTTGTTTTCACCCATACATTTAAAGTAATCTGTTTTTTTTTATGCTGCCATGCTTGGTTTTTTAAATTCTTGGTGAGTTGCTTTCATCGGTCATGTATTCTGTCTTTTTAACGATAATTTTAGACATGTCTTCTAAGCTGTTTTCTTCTGAAGTTCTAGTCTTTCCTTTGCTTTCTCTAGGGCTCTATCTGCTATTACGAGACCGACTACAAAGGCCAAACGGTTTATTGCTTCTTTCGATCTACCCAATTTTATTTAGTTACTAACCTTTTTTTTCTTCCTCTCTTTTCCATTCTCTTAAAACATTTTCCAGCACTCTATTGAATAACAGTTCATCTTCTTGTCAGACTCCTGATACAATCTGGAAGGACTAGAAGTTGTTCCACGAAATTTAACTTTGGATACTGTGTTTGTAAGAGTTTGTCTAGTTATTTCCGGAGTTTTCCTATCTACTGCTAATTCCGTCTGGGTTTTGAGGAGGGAGAGACTGTTTGTTCAATCATACGCCGTTTTAAAACCAACAAATATTAGAACTATTTTTTTATTTGATATTTTCATGTACCTATTATTTGATTAAGGTTTAGAATTTGATCTTGACAGGATTTGTTACTCCTAAATCCAACCGGAAACACTCAATTTTGTTTATCTAATTAACGATTTAATACGTCCATAAGAGCTTTTGACAAGTTTTGCTTTTTATTTAATTTTTTATTAATTTTTATTTTATTTATATATAATTTCACAAATTATTGAAATGCTTACACTAAATTATGAATCTCGAAGCGAAAGTTTGTTAGAGTTATATACAAAAATCCGCATTAGATTCAAAGTTGCGCGTGACGAAATTGTAACCTATAATAAGTGAAGAAATATTAAATCTATTTTTAATAAGGTTTTTAAAGGCACAAGAGCCTCAAAGCGTCTAACGTTTGTTACGAAATATGTATTTTGTGTGCGCCGAGTTTTAAGATGACTAAAACTTAATCTTCCTTTCTTCTTGAAGGGGGTGTGCGCCAAATGTATTGTTTCTGTCGGTGCGGAATCACGAATACTGACGATGATAACAGAAGCGGCCAACTTTATCTTTTCCTCGACGAACTTGTACAGAAAATTAACGAAAAACTTCTCGTAAAAAGGCGTTTCACGGTATTTCAAGTGTCGGACAACTTTTCGCAGATCTCCGCATGAGATCGTGAGTGAACAATTAAAGAGGTTGTGGGTTCTTTGGGTTAAAAAGTACTTTCTGAGGCGTAGGAATCTCAATGGACGACTGCTTCTCAATACTTTCTTTTTCGTCACAATACGGAAGGAGGAGGCCTTCTGAACAGAATCGTGAGCGGTGATGAGACATGGGTTTCTTATGCTAACACGGAGAAGAAACAGCAGTCAGTCGTACGGAGTCACACCACCTCACCACAAAAAGTGCTATGTGAGACTGTTCTCTGATGATGCTGTGAATGCTGCGGTGTACACAAAGGCGTCTTCATTGAATGGTTGTAGGATACAGGATGACTTAGACACAATTTCTAGTCGGTGTGATGAATAGCAGCTTGTCTCAAATGTAGAAAATGCAGGTGAGTAGGAAAAGCAATCCCGTAATGTAGTGCGCTGCTTGGCACGGTCACGTCGATTAAATATCTAGTCGTAAGTTGTAAGACGATATGAAATGGAAAGAACCCTTAGGGGCATCAATTTATTGGGAGAATTATAGGAAAGTGCGGTTCATCTGCAAAGGAGACAACCAGTGCGAGCTATTCTTGAGTACTGCCCGAGTGTTTGAGATCTTCACCAGATCGGACTAAATGAAGGCATCGAGGCAGTTCGGAGGTGGGCTGCTAGATTTACTACCGGTAGATTACATCAGCATGGAAGTATTACGAAGATGCTTCGGGAACTCATATGGGAATGCCTGGAGAGAAAAAGACGTTTCGTTCGCGAAACACTGTTGAGAAAGCTAAAAGAATTGGCATTTTAAACTGATTGCAGAACGATTCTACTGCCACCAATGTCCATTTCACGTAAGGACACGAAGCAGAATTTAGAACTCTTACAGAGGCATATATTCAGTCATTTTTCCCTTGCTCTATTTACGAGTGTAGCGGGAAAGGAAATGACTAGTAGTGGTGCAAGATACCCTCCACCATGCACTGTACGGTGGCTTGAGGAATATGTATACAGATGTATATATGTAGACTGTATATATGTAGACTGTGGTGCTCCGAACGACAACACTGGAGTCAGGAGTGTTGTCTTGTCGACAAGTCCCAGTTCTCCTTCCAGCATCACAACGGACGTATTCGTGAGTCTTAGGTCGGATGATTGCTTTGTTCATTGTCATAGAGGCCCATAAATTGTCCTGATTCTATGGGATGCCATTAGCTTCACAACAGATACATTTTTATCGTGTTAAGGTCGGCGCATGCCTCTAGTCATTTTCTTCTTGGCGTTACCTCTGAATTAGATAACGCATGACCTTATGTTACCCAGAGGGTGCAAATCTACCTCGACTCAGAGGGTGTTCGAGTGTTGCCCTGACCAGCGCTTTCTCTGGATCTGTCATCCATTAAAGAAATGGGTTATAGAGAGACTCACCAGTCACTACGACCTGTTAACTGTGGTAGAGTACAATGTATCCTTATGTGACATCAAAGCTCGTTAGACTAAATTCCCAGCCGGGTTAGAGTCATTGTTGCTGCCAGAAGTGGGAGAGCTGTGTACTAAATGTAGCACCATATTTACCTCTAACTTACCTACAAATTTAATCATGTGCTCTTCCTGCTGTAGTATGGTGTCATGACGGCACTGGAGTGGTACATTACGCACAGATTTCTCGTCTGTACTGATTACATCAGTGCGCTATGTAAGTTATAAACTAGTGCCCAGGTGGAGACAGCCTCGTCTCCCCCCGCCCCCCTTCCTCCCTTGAGAATGAAATGCTGAATTTTCGTGAGAGCGCTGATGATCATACTGTCATCGTCATCTTCCCCCTGCTGTACTGTACAGGCACAGTAAGTAAAATTACGTTATTTTCTTTCCTTACAGATGTTGTAATTTCAGTGGTCAGAAGTGTACGTGGACACATGATTATTTCGATGGTTTGATTTATTGGTTGGTTAGTTGGTTGGTTTTGGGGAAGGAGACCAGACAGCGAGGTCATCGGTCTCATCGGATTAGGGAAGGATGGGGAAGGAAGTCGGCCGTGCCCTTTGAAACGAATCATCCCGGCATTTGCCTGGAGCGATTTAGGAAATCACGGAAAACCTAAATCAGGATGGCCGGACGCGGGATTGAACCGTCGTCCTCCCGAATGCGAGTCCACTGCGCCACCTCGCTCGGTGGTTTGATTTATTCATCCATGCCTCTCCATGAGGGCAAGTGACGTTTCCCTATGTGAGAGGAAAATTAGGAGACGTCCAAAGCGGCCGCTGGAATCGTGCCGCGGTGTTCTCTGGGCAGTTGGAGCGGAAAGGCGGGCAGCACGGAACTTACGGGGCGGCGGCGCAGCAGACGAAAGTTGGCCATCAGCAGCGGTAGTCTGCACTGCCAGCAGCCACAGGCTGACGCTTCCCTCGCGTCCGGTCCAGTTCGGTGACCGATGCTCAAACGGGGCGCACGTATCATCACTGAACAGGCGCCTGCAAGCAATTTATGTATTGTTATTGAAAGGGAAGTTACACCAGCATGCGGAGCACAGAGTTTCAGAGACGATGTGAATCTCAAAATACCAAAGTCTATCGGCTTTCGTGGGCGTTCTCATTGAAGGTGAAATCTTCTAGGACGTTATGCCGCGTCATATTACGCTTCTATTGACGACTGACACGGTTGACGTCTCGGTTTCAGCAGGTCCCTCGAAACGTCGATCGTGCAGAAGAAACTGTAACTTGACGCCGCATAATATTCGAGAAGATTTATCTTGAAGCTTGAAATGTTTGTTCCTCTCATTATTGGAGATGCCACGCAGCCGTCCAGCGCGGCGGAAGAGCAGCCAAGTGGCGTTCTGCTTCGGCTCCTCCTTCGCGCGACAGTAGACGCGCCATTGGAAAGACCTGCTGCATACAGTTGCACTAAAGGAGTGCCCCGAGACAGGCGTGCGGATACTGCCGTGCGGCTTGGGTGGCCACAGCCACCACACTGGAATCGCACGAACTATGCACGTGCAGCGCTACACTGTTACCGGGGAACCGTTTACCAGCGAACCCGAATCTGTTATCGGTACTCCACACTTAAAAGAGCCAACCAGTCTCGCTTCAATTCACAAGAAAGGATTAAACGTATCATTAATCCACTATAAAAAATGCCATGTACCAACTTAAACGCATTCAGAAATATTTAGAGATCCGACCAGTAGGTTGAGAAAGGAACACCTCTGTCAAAGCTCCACCACCGAGTATTCCCTGGATACTTCCGCAGACAATCTCTACAAAGATGAAACGTTGCACTAGCTCAAAGTTGCGTTTCCAAGGTAACAAATGCCAGTTATTAGCTGAACGTGACGGTCACCCAGTCGGTCTACTCCATCAACAACCACCACCAGGTACCTGATGGCTGCATGACCTAACAAGACACTGCTCTCTAGCAGTCGCTAAACTGCAACCCTGTACCACAGAAACCGGGTAAAACTGGTCGGAACTGCACGTCCGAAAGCAGTAAACAGAGCTGCTAATTCTTTTAAACTTTCCGTGCTGAAGCAATATCATTATCGATCACTGTAGATTGCTAACTCCCGGCTTCACGAATATGAACCAATAATAAACATCAGCTCAGCTCCTCAGCCGCGACTTGTCCCCTACGTATAGGAGGGCTGCGAAACGACCTCTGAGCTGCCAGCAACTACAGAAGTTGTTTAATAATACTCAGAATTGTTTATTATTACACGTTCAGCTCTTCCCATCACTCAGCCTCAGCGGCAGAATGCGGACGTTCTCTTTGTGATCCTTCCCTGTCGCTGGTAACAATCCTCTGGAAAATGCTGCTTTCTGCCATGAGTTCTCCCATTATTGTTGAGGGTGCTAAGACGTAATCGTACTCCTGACAAATCTAGTAGTATCCTGCGAAATATTCAGCTTATATTGTACCTCTCCTCTGCTGCACACTTTATGCTGATAGGCAAACCCAACGTTTCATCTCCAGACGACAAAGGGAGCACTTCTTGGTGAGTGGTTCGGAGAAAATCAGCCAGACAATGGCATTCCGTTGCCACCAGCAAAGATTAGGTTTTCATGTCACGGTCGTGTATTCGAACAGGTCCAAAAAAACTAAAACGAAACTCCTCCCGAACAGGCCATGAAGGCCCAACGATATCGACCGGCCGCCGTGTCATCCTCAGCCCACAGGCGTCACTGGATGCGGATATGGAGGGCATGTGGTGAGCACACCGCTCTCCCGGCTGTATTGACAGTTTCCGAGACCGGAGCCGCTACTTCTCAATCAAGTAGCTCCTTAGTTTTCCTCACAAGGGCTGAGTGCACCCGGCTTGCCAACAGCGCTCAGCAGACAGGATGGTCACCTATCCAAGTGCTAGCGCAGCTCAAATGGTTCAAATGGCTCAGAGCACTATGGGACTTAACATCTGAGTTCATCAGTCCCCTAGAACTTAGAACTACTTAAACCTAACTAACCTAAGGACATCACACACATCCATGTCCGAGACAGGGTTCGAACCTGCGACCATATCAGTCGCGCGGTTCCGGACTGAAGCGCCTAGAACCGCTGGGCCACAACGGCCGGCTAGCGAGCGCAGCCCGACATCGCTTAACTTCGGTGATCTGACGGGAACCGGTGTTACCACTGTGGCGAGGCCGTTGGCCGACCAGGTTCAAAATCTGAACGATAATAGCTCGTCCGGAAACCCACCCTCCAAGCTGGAAAATAAGCTGTAAGCTTTGAGTCGGCCCATGAGGCGTGCTGTGACGGTGCAATTGGTAGCGCAGAGCCCATGGAAGCCATAATTTCCGATGTGAGCATATAGTTTCAAACAGAGACAGTTCTGCAACGCTCTAGGAACGCTGCTAAGTACTAGGAATTCGTCATCTAACCAAACACATTCTAAGACAAAAAACGATGCACACGAATAAATTATTCGAATGGAATGGAAATCGAGAGATGTGATTAATATGTACAGACAAACAAATGATTGCAGTTTTAGAAAAATTGGATATTTATTCAAGAGAAAGAGCTTCACAAATTGATTAAGTCAATAACGCGTTCGTCCACCTCTGGCCCCTACGTAGGCCTTTAACCGTCTCAACATTGATTGACGGGGTTGTTAGATGTGTTTCTGAGGGATATCTTGCCAAATTATGTCCAGTTGGCGAGTTATATCGTCAAAATCCCGAAGTAGTTTGAGGACCCTGCCGATAATGCATCAAACATTCCGGCTACTTTGCTAACCAAGGTAAGGTTTGGCAGGCACGATGACATGCAGTAGAAACTCTCGCCGTGTGTGGGCGGGTATTATCTTCCTGAAACGTGAGCCCAGGATGGTTTGCCATGAAGGGCAACGAAAGGGGGCGTAGAATATCGTCGACGTACCGTTGTGCTGTAAGGGTGCTGCGAATGTGAGCCAAAGATGTCCCGCTATGGAAAGAAGGAGCACCCTAGATGATCACTCCTCGTTGTTGAGCCATATGGCTGGCGACAGTCAGGTAGTCTCCACACACGTCTTCGCTGGTCATCGGACTCATTTCGAAGCGGGACTGATCACTGAAAAGTATTCTAGTGCAGTCAGTGAGACTAGATGCCGAAGACGTGTCTGAAGACAGCAGTGGTATGCCAGTGTCGCCCGTCATACGGCCCGACAGCCGGGAGTGATGGTCTGGGGCGCCATTTCTTTTCATAGCAGAGGCCCTTTGATTGTCATCTGCGGCACCCTTACAGCACAGCGGTACATCCACGATATTCTACTTGCCCTTCATGGCAAGCCATCTTGGGCTTACATTTTAGCACGTTAATTCTCGTCCGCATACGGCGAGAGTTTTTACTGTTTATCTTAGTGCTTGTCAAATTCTGCCTTAACCAGCAAGGCCATCAGATCTCTCACCAGCTCGTGATTTTAGCTGTCTAAAGCGCCAATTGGGCAGAATTTGGCACGATATCTTTCATAAGTAGACCCAACAAATCTGTCATTCAATGCCAAGCCGAATAACTGCTTGTTACACTGCATCTACCAATTTGCATCCCATTGGGATACTTCCTTCGTCGTGCATCGGATTTTCGTTCTTAGAGTGTATGTACGAATATTTCACTGTGTTCGATTACATGTTGGGCAAACCATTTAATACAACCCTCATGAGATATACTGCTTCGTCTACAGTTTCTCACAGCGTTTACACTGTAGATGACGTTATATGCATATGAAATCGCATTAACCCTTTGCTGCCAGGGCACTAACTTGAACTCCTCCTTTGACGACTACGACTGTTTCGTTCACGCAAAGTGGTCTGGACGCATGTTTCATACACAATAACAAACTGTCACAGAAAATCAGTTATATATTTTTGAAAAGAATGTAACCATTTCTGTAAAAGTGATTTGCTCACTTGTTCTTGTCTGACTGAAGTAGCGCACCGCTTTGTGTTTGGACTCGTATTCCTGAGGACAGCGGTTCGACTCCCCACCCCCACCCATCCACCCAGGCCTCCCTCCTCCCCCTCCCACCTCCCGTCTTCCCGACCAATTTAGGTGTCGTCGTCATGTGAAATGTAGCATATTACGTCTTCTGATGTGCCTGTGTAGCTCTTTTATACATTTTTATTTACCGACAGTCCAATATCATACTTTGCAATTTCTCGATGTTTCCATTTGGCGTCGTGCATTTCGGTCGTCATTTACGGGCTCTGTCTTAAAGACAAGTTCGGCTTTCATTTCATCCCCTCTTTTCTCAACACTTCGTAAACTTTTACCAATTTCGGATGAATTAGGGGAACATGACTTTGGCGTCTGCAATAATTGAGGACCTGTTATGCTACCAAATTATACCTTTGTCTTTCACAAATTGAGTACACAAGAAAACATCATTACATCATCGATGGTTTACATAAAGAATGCCCGACAGGTGTTGAAAATAAAGTAGAAACAATCGTTCATCCTGTCATTCTGGGTGGTCTTCATTGGACTTTAAGAGCTTTAATAACGTATATGACCTCCGTTGGCGTTTATCACTACCTGAAATCTACGTGGCGCGCTCCGTATTAGTCTACGGAGGTCATCACCTTGTGGTAATGGTTTCCATTTTCAATGAGAGCTCATGAGAGTTCTTGGAGACTATGTCATGGAACAGGACAATCACGAACATGTCTGTCAGGATGTCCCACATGTGCACTATCGGATTTAGGTCGGGACTCACTGCCGGCCATTCCATTACTTCAATGTGCAGGCTTCGCAAGACATACCTGCTGACGCCTGCTGCAGCGACCGTGGTATTAAAAGAAATTCAGGGCCACCACCGTAAGCACCAGTCACCACATAGTCCAAAAGAATTTGTTTTATGTACTGCCTGGTGATAAGACGACCACGGACTGCAACGCCCGTGTGGCTGTCACTAGTGAAGCCTCCCCACAACATCATAGAACTCGGGAAATCTATTTCCTGGTCAACGTTTGACAGGTACCACAGACGAACACGGTCACAACCTTGCGTCAGAGGATGTCTAGACCCGTCTGTGAATAACACATTTCGCCAGTGACGAAGTAGCCAGTTGACAAGGGAACGGCAGAACTGGAGGCCAGCTGTTAGATGTTTTCGTGTCAAGGGGGGGGGGGGGGGGGTACTGAACAGGACGTCTGGGTCGTAAGTTCCTTTCTCGTAAGCTGTCCATCACAATCTGATAGGGCACATCGGCTCTAGTGACCCTTCTGAGTCAGTCTTGGAGTGCTCTGGCGGTATCCGTTCGAGGCCTCAACGTAGAGATGGCAGATGCCGGTCTAGACGTGGGGTTTTATTTAATACGTCGGCGACCTTGTCCATCTCGCCTTGTGCACAGATCCTGTCTCCCTGCAGTGTCTCCCTTTGTTGAACATAATGTTGACAAATGGCAGCTGCCATCCACTTTCCTCACTATAAAACACTGAGACATCGGTCGCTTCCTTCTGAGTGGTTACCTGACACTGTAATGGATAACACAGCCAACTGATGGCAAATGACTTAAATTGTTCCCAGCATCGAAAAGCGATGATCTCAAGCCATGCAGTAAGATTACAGGTATCACCTGTATCAAAATAGATTTAACATACTGGACGCTGATACAGTTGTTCCCTTATTTCTATTGAACAGTGCAGTTGGCGATAAATCGACGTAAATAATGTTTGATAACCGTATTTATCAGTTTGAACGAAACACACGTACACTACTGCTCTAATAATTTCACATATTATGAACTCTGATAAAGTTGTTTGCCGCGTGTGTGGATATAACAAGGAGCTTCCGTAAGCGTTAACTACACGGCGTATGACCTTGACAGAGCTCTGGTCACAGTGAAACCGTTGTCCACATTGTATCGCTCTTTTTCAGAGCTCAGGTGTGTTTGTGTGTTGCCTGTGAGGAACATTTGCATCATCACGACGGCAGAGAACACTTTGTTGGCGGTGCGCGACTGCGTCAATTGGAGGCGCCAGCAACAGGTGGCGGGCGGCAGGGCCCGCTGCGCGGCGCACCGCTAGGCGGGTAGGCAGCGCCGCCTGCTGTATGTACACTGTGGTCTACTGTGCGGCCGCAACACTGCCAACACTGAGGGTAGACGCTTCCTTGCGTCACGTGGTGATCTAAATAGTTCTACGAATAGACCATAGTTCAATGGCAATGTGTGTTAAAAAAGTGGCCTGCGGGTGGGGAGAGATGTCGAGAAATGCTCCAAGCTGAGGCGGTTTGCGACTAGTAGGATGAGATGAGTCTAAGTGGCTACCTTTTGCAGTGGTTCAACGCATAAACATCACTTTTTAGGGTTCCCTACCTCAATCGGTAAAAATGGAACACTTATAGCATCGCTTTGTTTTCTGATCGTCTGTCAGTCTGCCTGTCTATGAATGTTGAGAGCGCTTTTTCTCACTAACGAATCGATCGTATCAAGTTGAAATTTATGTCAAATAATGTGGACTACGGGCCTTTGCAAAAAAATTTAAGCTTGCAAGTCAATGCAGTAAAAAGATATTGTCTTTTATTTCACATATTTTGATATTTGCAAACTCACTCATCAATACCTATAGGGTCCTTTTGGCCTAGAATCACGAAATTTGGCAAGATGCGAGATTGCACAGTAGAAGTAAAAGAAAAAATCCTAAACTGTAATCATATCACATAAAAATAATCTCTTTTCCATCAGTCAGAAACCTAATAGGAAAACATTACTACATGCACGTTGTGCTACGTGTACGTTGTAGGCATATTTTAGTAAGGAATTAAAAATATTTTATGAATCTTCTCTCTCTCTCTCTCTCTGTGTCTCTGTCTGTCTCTCTCTCTCTCTCTCTCTCTCTCTCTCTCTGTGCGTGTGTGTGTGTTGTGTGTGTGTGTGTGTGTGTGTGTGTGTGTTCAAGTGGTTCAAATGGCTCTGAGCACTATTGGACTTAACATCTGTGGTCATCAGTCCCCTAGAACTTAGAACTACTTAAACCTAACTAACCTAAGAACATCACACACATCCATGCCCGAGGCAGGATTCGAACCTGCGACCGTAGCGGTCACGCGGTTCCAGACTGAAGCGCCTAGAACCGCACGGGCACACCGGCCGGCTCTGTGTGTGTGTGTGTGTGTGTGTGTGTGTGTGTGTATAAACTGAACTCCCCTGCTCGTTTCCTTTTCTGTATCAGGGCTAATCACAGGAACTACGCCGGCCGTTGTGGCCGAGCGGTTCTAGGCGCTTCAGTCTGTAATCGCGCTGCTACTAGTGCTCAGAGCCATTTGAACCATTTTCAGTTGCCCCTGCCGACGTCGTTTTATGCAACCCGTGATGTTATACCTGGACTTCAAAACCACATGTCATATTTTTATAGTCTTTCGTTCGCGACGTGCAGACTGTTGTTCGTACTGAAAAAAATGAATAGAACTTTCTGTAGGGAATTTAATGGTCCAGTTTTGTGCGGGAAAACACCACGGTTTTCGAGTTATTGAAGAAAAATGTACAAAAATGACCTTTGACACGCATCTCCACCCCCACACTCATTCCTCAGCAGTCAGGATTTATGGTATGTTGTTCGTGGCTCTCTCCTACCACCGTCCAAAACTTTCCGGCTACAGGAACTATTCCTGGTATTAGACCAACATGGTTCCTCTTAATGAGGCTATTAGACTAGCAGCATAATCGGCTATTTCGTTAAGATTATTAATTTAAACGTGTCCCTGAGGGTAATGAAAGAAAAACAACTTTTCTAAAACTAATTACGTTGACATTTTGATCCAGACGTAACTCATACCAGCACAGTACTGTCGTAGTCAAAATCTGACAAATACACCAAATTAAATTTCTTACAAAAAGATACTGTTCATTTTTCTGTACGACTAATAGTTTGTGCTTAGCGAGCGAGAGAATATGAAAATCTCGAGCGTAGTTTTTGAAGGCCAGGTATAACATTGCGGGTTGCGTAAAACATCAGTAGGAGCTGCTAAATCATCCTGTATGATGCGGCTCTGCCCTTGTCGAGGGCGCTCCCCTCTCTACCACATATACTGCAGGTTTCATCAGACGTCCTTCCTTTATGGCAACCACAAATTCGTCTCGGGACCATCTTTCTCCTCTTTCTCCTTCAATTTTTCTTTCATAAAATAAGTCCGCCATTTGGAGTGGCGCAGAAGATGGCCAATGAAGCTATTCTTTTCCTCACTCTCTCTATAAAGTTACTTTTTCCTTTAATTCTTACCGAAACCTTTTTATTTGCCTCCCTGTTCGAGCAATGTATCCCGTAGTGCTCGTTGCCCTCACAGCACTTGAAAAGCATCCAATTTATTCATTTGACTTTTCCTCCTGATCCACGTCTTTGAGCAACAGTTGATGTTATCTCCGTCTTGCATCGCCCAATGGAGGAGATAATGCTACCCACCGTAATGTAATAAAATAAAAAGTATTTGTGACTCTTTTTCTTTGCTATCAGTGTAATGTAATAGAATGAATAGGAGCCGTGACTTATATAAAAAAAAGAAACACACATTAATGCAATGGCTCAGCATAAAAGAGAAATAACTAATGTAGGAATATTATTAACATTGTAATATGTTGTTTAATTTATCCCGACGTTTATAAGCACTCAGTAAACTAGCTCAGTTCTCAGTGTAGTTACGTAATCGTCGATAGTTAATTGTCCTTTTCTTATGTACCCAACACTACAGATATTATTCCAGGCTCGTGAGAAGTCGTGTGCTTATTGCACCAGAGAATATTTGCCAAGTCTGTTCGATGTACACTACTGCAATACGTAACTTAACATAGTGGTTTCGTCTCGATCCCCCAATATAAGATAACAAGAGTAGCATCTACAAATGAAATCCTATAATGGAACTGGAATCCTGTGACCAGACCTTTTCTGCCTGGGATGTTATCTCGTTATATAAGGAAAATCTGTAGGTAAAATTGTTAAATTATTAGTAGCTGCCTCCGGTCTCGTGGGATCTGAAATAAGGTTAATTGTCCTAACCGACGTCACGTCTCGTAGATGAGCTAAAAGAAAAATGTTAAAGATTTTTCTAAGATGGCGCCTAACAATGAAAATTATTTGTTAAGGCCCATATCTACTTAAGACAATCCAGGCACCAGACTACCAATTGATTGACCACAGCCGGCCGGGGTGGCCGAGCGGTTCTAGGCGCTACAGTCTGGAACCGCGCGACCGCTACGGTCGCAGGTTCGAATCCTGTCTCGGGCATGGGTGTGTGTGATGTCCTTAGGTTAGGTAGGTTTAAGTAGTTCTAAAAGTTCTAGGGGACTGGTGACCTCAGAAGTTAAGTCCCATAGTGCTCAGAGTCATTTGAACCATTTTTTGATTGACCACATACACAAATTCTTTTGACAAAATAACCATTATATTTTTCGAGTTTTAAGTACAACGTACATTATCAGCTGGTACAGCAGGATGAGCTTTACACCATAACGTCCTCTTAGGTCCGAATCCAAGCAGATAAGATAAGTGAAAGACAAAGGAAAGATATTTCATGTTTATAAGCGCAAGAGTCCGTGGAATAACATGCCCATTGTAGTTCCATCTCTTCTTCTTTGGCGTACTTGTCGATTATTTATAAAATTTATCGTAATATTTAGTTTACATTTTTTAAAACCCAAGTTCACCCAGGAGAAACAGTACAATCCCAAGTATCTGAATTCATTTGTCTGGGTGAATTTTATTTCTTCCAAGGTGACTTTCGCCTTTTCTAATGAACGACCCAGTGATGAAATAAGCCAGAAGTGGCTCGCATTGTTCCTTCACGTACAGAAATTTGTGAACAGAAAACGTTTTGAGTTCAGTGATGAGATTATGGCTATCCTTCTGGAGTATTAACTACTTAGTGGAAAACCTTGGAAATAATGAATTGGTCTAAAGAGGTTTTACTTTGAGTAATAAGTGTAGTTTTGATCTGAGAACCTCTGTCTTTCACTGTCAGGCCGGAGAATTTTCAATATGCTCATGAATTCTTTAAGAAAGTAATACTGTTTCTGTTGTTTGACAATGAGAAGTCAGACCTGTTCCTCATTTTCAGACTGAACGGATGGGCGCGGTGGTCAGGTCTCGCATACAGGAGCCTGTAGGTTCGAATCCCCGACTAGCCATCCACATTTAAGTTCCGGTGGTTTCGCTAACGCTAAAAACAAATGCCATCATGGTTCGTTTGGCAGCCATAATGTAAATTTTCTTTCGTATTTAGAGGTCGTGCTCCGTCGCTAATGACAGAGGTGTCGATGGGACGTTGGAACCTAATCTTTCTTTCCCCATGGCTTCACTCCTCAGAAACATTGTGCAACGAAACTCTCCCGCCACTGCAGTTATCCCATGTGTAGCGGAGTCTGGAAAGGCCTACAAAATAATTACAGTCTGATGCAAAGACTGGCAGGCCTTTTAATTTAAAGTAAATAGAGACAAAGGAATATAAGTAGTTATTCACTTGAATACTTCTTTAACAACACCATCAGCGACATATCGTTAGTAGCGGAGGGAAAGTTACTCTTTCGTCAACTTCTGACAACAAATTTACTAAATAGGAAGCTCTCGAATGCAAAACCGGGAAACAACAGTCACGGTTTTCAGTATGTCCTTACTTTCGCAGGTGACATCAATAGGAGTCTTATGAAATGCAGAATGAAAATTCGCCCGCATCTCGTGGTCGTGCGGTAGCGTTCTCGCTTCCCACGCCCGGGTTCCCGGGTTCGATTCCCGGCGGGGTCAGGGATTTTCTCTGCCTCGTGATGGCTGGGTGTTGTGTGATGTCCTTAGGTTAGTTAGGTTTAAGTAGTTCTAAGTTCTAGGGGACTGATGACCATAGATGTTAAGTCCCATAGTGCTCAGAGCCATTTGAACCATTAGAATGAAAATTCCTTAATGTATCTTTTAAACAGTTTGGTTTTGTATTAGAGGTGAAATGTGGGTGACACGAAAAAACAATCAAAAACGAATTACACTAGTGTCGAATCCACGGATTTCAGAGTCGCTACGCTGTTTGCTGTCAGTCGCGATGCCATTCACCCCTGCAGCCGTGGTATGGCTAACAATGCATGACACAGAAATAAGTAACAGGGCAACGCCAGGTAATCAACAACATAATATATGATGATGATGGCAAGGAGTATATAGCGCATGCATTTAGTTCAATTTATAAGTTTTCATTATGTTCAAGGGAGGGGAGAAATTTGATCACGTTTTTCTATCAGGAAGCTTTCCTACACTCGTCCTTGGTGATTTGGGAAGACTATGGCAAACCAAAATTTTGACGGTGGAGTGGATAAACAAACCCGTATCTTCTTTATGTGAACAGCTTAGTACTTACGACACATTAGTCATAAGAAGACTCAAGGTGGCCTAGAGTAGTTATACGGGAAGGTTAAAAAGGAAGTATCCCTTATTCTAACAGGAGATAGGAATAGTCAAGACTATAAAAAGTCCTATAAAAATACGTCTAGGAACAAAATTTCTGCCAAGATATAAGCCATTTTATTTTGGTCGGGGAAGCTCAGTACTCCGTGCTCTGCGGTACGAGCTGTCTTCCGGTTGACGCTGCTTGCTCATTTCTTGTTGAATGTGTTCGTCCGTGTAATCAACTCTGACTGTACTGATCGTCTCAGACGTAGCACTTACAACTTCCTCCTACGTCAGTGACTCTCTACGTATTGTTTTGAGTTGTGACTGTAGCAGTGCAACAACAGTGAAAAACATAAACAATGCTATCGAGCCCTACTACCTCGCGGGAAATTGCAAGCATGATTTAGCCAACGGCGTTAATCAACAGGTACATGTCATGTACGCCGGACGACATCCTCAACGTAACGTTATAGCTGAAATAAAAAAAAAACCGCTAGTATGTTCAAAAGACTTGCTGATACTGGATCACTACGACGACGATAAGAGGTGGCGGTAGACGTCGCTCGGTTCACTCTCGAATTTGGAGGACCGAGTACTGTGACAAGTAGAAGATGGTTCTGAAACCAGTGTGCCAAGACTTGGAGCTGCCGATGGCGTAAATCAAGCTCTTCGTTTGTCCACATCACTTACGGCATGTGCGGGCGCTGAGGCCACGAGACTACCACGGCAGATTACAGTTCTGCCAATGGGGTATATAAGAAGGATCGCTCAAGATATCTGCGTTGTTATTTACGGACGAGGTAGGATTCGTATAGAATCTGATGATATATAACCACAATAATGACATATGGGCAGCTTCAAATCCTCGAGCTCTCGTGAAAGCAAGACATCAGATACACTCTACTATCGATGTGTTGACAGCATTTGTGGGTGACACAGAGACGTATACTGTACTGGACTGATTAGCAGGTGCTGTTTATCACCATTTTCTGCACGACTGATTTCCAGCCCTTACACTTGCAGAAAGATAACGAATGTTATTTACGTACGACGTGGCATCGTTCCATTTTCTACATCTCGTACGACCGTACATAACTCTAACGCTCAATAAACGATGGATTAGCATGGCTCCCGTCATGTGACTTTAATCTCGTACGCTGATGGCTCTGAAGACATGTAAGAGCATTGGTGTGTCGCACAACCATCGACAACGTGGTCGTCTTAAAGGATCGTATGTCCCATGCGCATGGCCAAATCCGACGGCAGGCTACTGGGTTCGCAAACTTTCGTGATTCTTTGAGAAGGAGATCGGAAGGCTGTTCAAGAATGAGCTCCTCCCGTATTGTCAACAGAAAGACGGCTATCGTAGGACGGAATAGCTCAACAAGTATTTGTATCTGGACATGCGTTAACAGACTTCCTTTTTGCTCTGGTCAGCATCATCTCGAGTAAGAATATGGGCCACTTTTTATAAACTCTCTGCATACAAACTGCATGCACTGGATTTTACTTGTATTCCTGTTGTCCCTTCGTCAAAGCTTAGTCCGCACAGTGTCACCGTTAAAACAGTGTTATTTTGTGGACTTGGAAGGTGTCCCAACTTATGGATGTACATGTAATTAGACTGAGCGCTCGTAAATGCGTTCCTCCTCGTTCCGCTTGTAAATCCTTCAGTAATGTCAAGCCAAGCGAGCTGACGACATACGAGCGGCCCCTGGCGCCTCGCTGCCCGCTTTCCGTCGAATTGTTCCCCAGCTCTGTTCTCGCTGTTAGCTGCAGCTGTGCACACTGCCTTCGCTACTACGTACGATCTAGCCAAACTGTCCGACAGGCGTATCATGCTACACGCAGATCATTAACCCATTACTTATGCTGGACCCATGGAATCAGCTACTTTTCAGGCAAGTGTTAAACAGCTGCCTTCGTCACGGCGACAGTTGCACTGGCAAGCCATTTTGCCAGAGGAAGCAAACCGAAACAAACACCCCGGCTGATTTAATAGACTGCTACACGGCTTGTCCAAAGCGCAGCGCCAAGGATCACATCGTTCTCGTCGGTGGTTTAGCTCAGTGGCTACAACGCCACACTCGGTTCGTAAGCTGTCGTGCTGAGCAGTCTATATCTCGTCCACGCTGCCCAGCGAGGTGGTTGCCACTTCACCTGTGTTGTGTGGCGTGGCCCGGCGATTAAGGCATTGCCCTCGCATTCAGGAGTTACGGTTTCTGCATCCATACGTACATCTGTACTCTGCGAAACACTGTGAAGCGTGTGGCAGACGATAATTTCCACCATACCAAATGTCAAGGTATCTTTCCGGTCCATTAACGGATGGACGGCTTGTAACCTTCCGTGGAGTTGTTATTTGCCTAATTTCATCTGCACGGTCCTTGCGGTATACGTAAGTAAGGACCTGAAGAATTTCCCTAATCCCTGCCCTAGAACGCATTTCGTAAGCAGATACTTTCCAAATGGCTGCTTCTATCTCCAAGTGCAAATCAGTTAAGTTTTTGCAGTATTTCCGTTACACTTATCAACCAGACAAGCCTCCGACAATTCGCGTCGTCCTAATTCGTATAGACTCTACGTCCCATTTCAGAATTAACTTTACCATAAATCAAGTATGAACTGTGTATTTGGCACACAAACTACATTTTCCGACTTTGAACCGTAGCCTACTATTTTCTTTACCTATAATTGAGCTTATACAGTCGCTCCATTTCGTAACTCCACTCAGTGTTTTATACCCAAATACTTGTATGACAATTGCCAAACAGCAGCCAAATGAAACGACGCTTTAACGTTTCGTAAAGTGCATCATTTTGCTTTTTTTGCATTAAGAGAAATTTGTCAATCTTTACACCTGCAGTATTTTATAGAGATATGGCTGGATATTACTGGGCCTAATAATGTATAGTTACTGAAAACTGCATCATCTCTGAAAAGGCGAACATTACAAGTAATCGTATCCGCTAACTCACCAATGTATAATGGGACAGCAAAGGTGCTATTACACTCCCCTGGGACACACGATAAATCATTGCAGTGTCTGTAGGTAACCCACCAACCAACCAGGCTAATATGCTGGGTCTTCCATGTCAGGAAATTTTCGGTCCAGTCATATACACATCACGTGAAATGGTAAATGTATTGAGTATAAGAGATATTGAGGGCGCTGTCAAGCTCATACACAAACGTACAATTTTGTCAACCTCTGCTCATCACAAACTTAAATATATCAGCTTCACTGCACGTGATACACAGATGACAAGGTATGTTAGCTAAAAGGAATATTGCAAGGGCTGCAGTAGACAAATTTTAATGTATATTCTGCTTTATGATATATTTGGGTTTCGTAAAATTCCCTGGATGTTTATTATATTTCCTCTACTGTAGATCTGAAATGATTTACGAAGAAAGCCGTAACAAGAATCAATATAAATTATTAGAATAGCAGATCACAGGACATTATAACACAGCTATGGGGCTAAGGTTATGAAAGTATAAAGTAAACTACGCATGATCCAACATACTTTTTTTAAATACATATTTCAGTGTTATGTTTGCATTGTTTTTTAGATTTATGTTTCGAATAAACTGTTCGCAATTCAGTCTGGAACCACGCGACCGCTACGGTCGCAGGTTCGAATCCTGCCTCGGACATGGATGTGTGTGCTGTCCTTAGGTTGGTTAGGTTTAAGTAGTTCTAAGTTCTAGGGGACTGATGACCTCAGATGTTAAGTCCCATAGTGCTCGGAGCCATTTGAACCATTTTGTTCGCAATTTCGTAGTAAGAGACAGATAGAAACAAACATAAAGGACTACTCATGCGAGACCTCCCAAGAACCAGCCTGCAGTTCTCATTCTCTTCTTCAGTGCTGCCGAGACGAGCCTGTCCGCTACCTAAAACGGGAGGTCTTGTTCTCGATTGTGGTCTTGGAATGCTCCACGTCATTTCTAACACTTTGATATCCAGCTCTCGGTTCTCGGACTATCCAACACTAAGCCACGCAGTAAAAGCTTCTCTAAAACATTAATTGTTAGCTACACGTTCCTTCTCCAATCTAAATGTCTAACTCTACGCTCACAGTTCCCATGGATAAACCAGCATCATTAATACTAATATTTATGTGGATTGATGGGAAGGCTTGCCAGAAACGTGAGTCGGTTTCAGTCCGTCTGCCACCTGTTGACGGAGCATACTACCCCGAGACGGGGCCCCGTAGCTGCTATCCCTCACGGACGAAATTTACATTTCCGCCCCTTTCCTCTGCAGACGGAAAGAGATTTGTGCCATTTCTCTTTAACACCGCACTATAGTGCAACTCGACAGGACGACGGTATAAGCTGTTTTTGTAAACATTGTTTTACACGCCAAGAAAAGCGAGAAAAGAAAACAGGCGGTAGGGTCATTTTTTAAATCTTAAACACGTGCCCGAATCATGTGGAACCGGTGTTACGCTAAACCTTATTAAAATATGTAAATGAGGCGGAAGGACGTCCACGTGTTTCACAACAAGCTTTCAAAATGCTGTTGACTGATCGGGCATCCCGATTATAAAGAGATCGCATTTACATGTAAACGGCTGCAGCCGGGCCCGCGCGGTCGGTCGCCACACGCGATGTTGATGTGGCAGCCAGGGCTGCCGCGCGCTGCGCCCGCCAGCGCTGGCGATGTCTGGCTCCGATGCAGCAGTCGTGTGCTCCTATTACTACCTTATGCAGTCTCGTCCGAGTCCAAGCATTAATGTGCCTTGAAATATAACGCGGCTGTGGAATGTGAAAGCTGGGAAATTAGACTCTTAGTAGACAACTTTTGCGCTTCGTACTAAACAAGCTTGCCAGATAAAATATTAGTCACCCCCTAAAAGAGCACACTGGTCGCTCTGGAGGCGTGCAGGTGACGTGGAACTGGTACCAGGTGACGTAAGTCATAGTAATGTATAAGAGGTAGACAAATGTAAAGGAGACAAAAAAAATGTACCTAAAACTGTTTATTATGTCAAAAGTAATCGTCATAACCATTAAAAATATATCCCACTGTGAGACAAGACGGACAGTGTGTTCATGGAAAAATGTTTGCGTTTGTTTAGTGAACCATGATTGTACCAAGGCGTGTACCTCTTCATACGAAGCAAGTGGACCACCACGGATGTCTTTCTTCGGGCCTTCGAAAATTTGGAAATCGCATGGGGAGATATCGCAGCTCTATGGAGGACGTGTAAAGGCTTCTCAGCACAACATTCGCAGCATAGTAGAAACAACAGGCACGCCAGCTATCGGAAAATGATGCTGACCTTTTTCTTTGACTGCAAGGGTCAACTACCCATCAACCGTCTGGAACATGGCGCCACAATTAACGCGCAACGGTAAGTGGCCACTCTGCAAAAGTTCAAGGGCGCTCAGGAATGTTGACGGACGGTATTATTCTGTTGCAGTAATAACCTCAAAGGTAACGGTCTAGTTACATACGGTCAGCACGGATTCAAAAAATATCGTTTTTGTGAAACACAGCCGGCTATTTATTCGCACGAAGTAATGAGTAGATTTCCTGAGCACTCTCCTTACAACAGTCTTCTTATCAAATTGGGTGCCTATGCAGTATCGCTTGAGTTGTGTGACTGGATCAGTGATTTGCTCTCAGAGAGATTATAGTACGTAGTAATCGACGGAAAATCTTCGAGTAAAACGGATGTGATATCCGGCGTTTCCCCGGGAAGTATTATAAGTGCTCTGCTGTCCCTAACGATTTAGGAGTCCGAACAGCCCCCTTAGACTTGCTTGCAGATCACAAGGTCAAAATCAATTCGGAAATTGTCTTTCATTAAGAAAAAATGGGAGGTCACCCAAATCAGTACACAAGGAAATTTCAATTACATGATAAATTCCACAAAACCAAAGGTTGTCAATTCGACTAAATACCTAGGAATTACAATTAGGAACAATTTCAGTTTGAACGATCACATAGATAATGTTGGAAGACAAACCGAAGACTGCTTTTTATTGGCAGAACGCTTAAAAGATGCAACATGCCTACTAAAGCGACTGCTGACATTACGCTTGTTCGCCCTCTGTTAGAGCGCTGCTGTGCTTTGTGGGATCCTTACCATACATGATTGACGGATGGCATCGTAAATCTTCAGAGACGAGTAGCTCGTGTTGTATTATCGCGAAATAGGGGAGAGAATGTCACGGATATGAGAAGCGAGTTGGGATGGCAATCATTAAAACAAGGTGCTTTTCGCTGCGGCGAGATATTTTCACGAAATTTCATTCACCAACTTTATCCTTCTAATGTGAAAATATTTTATTGTTGCCAACTTGCATAGGGAGAAATGATCTTCGTAATCAAATAAGAGAATCAGAGCTCGTACAGAAAGATTCAAATGTTCATTTTTGCCACGCACTGTTCGAGACTGGAACGATAGAAAAATAGTCTGAATGTAATTCGAAGAACCCTCTGCCAGGCACTTAAGTGTGAATTATGGAGTGGTCATGTAGATGTAAATGTATATATAAGATAATACCCACCCTTCTGTTACCAAGATTATTTCAAACACACTTCAGGAGTTTCACTGGGAAGGCGTTACACATCCCTATGTCCCCCCAAACGATTCCCGTATATTTCGGAACTCTGTAGAAAGATATTGTTTCCTGTCGATTTGTTTCGGACGAAGTGCACGCCGGATACAATCATATTTCTGTATACAACCACAAACATTTTTCCATGAAGGCACTGACTGTCATGTCTCACAGTGAGGTAAATGTATAACAGTTATGGTGATTCCTTGCGAAATAATAAACACTTTGCTTAATTTTTCCCATGTGTGTCGTTTTCATTTGAGTGTGTCTTATACGTTCCAGTTCATTTTATTGAATTAAAAAAGTAGGATAGATCGAAGTGAAGACGTGACAGAATGGTAGAAAGAATCCATCTCGTTTAGGCGTAACGATGCATTTCTCCGATTTGCTGATTTATCAACGCGGACTGTACAATACGTCTACAAGAAATGATGTGCCACTCCCAATCATGCATCGCAGCTCAATAGATCCTAACAGACAAGGAATTCAGCTGAGTTTCACTCCTCGTCAACGACAGTCGGTTTTAAACCAGAGAGGAACTGATGCTATCAGCGAATGCTAGTCCATTTCAACCAGTTTCCGAGCGGAAACAGATAAGAGACATGGATCCAGTGATCATCTGGAATCGGGTACCTCGCGAAAGTCCATACCTTACGTCGTCACATAAAGCTGCATATCTTCCGTATGCACTAGGTGGAAAGTAGCTGATGGGGGCATGTAGTGTGGTCCGACGAGTCTCAATTTTCCTTCTTTTCAGATGATGCAAGGTGTGAAGTGCATCTGCGACCCAATTTTCGTTTAATTTGCAATGTGTGGGGTGTGTGTTGGTGGTTTTGTGATGTTCTGGGGGCGTTTTTCCTACCACTCATTCAGATTATCGTGACCATCAACCAAGATTCTTATTTGAACGTTCTCAGTGATCAAGTGTTGTTGTTTCTTCCGCATCTTCATGATGAGTGGGCTGTGACCAGTTTCCTCTTCCAAGAGGAAGACCAGCCGTATTTGCATTTCTGCACACGCATCTTCATGGTTTGAGGAAAACTCACACCCCTCGACTAGCCTGCTAAATCACTCGACCTTAGTCCGAAAGGAAATGTCTGGGACTATTTGAATAATGGGTGAAACGTAGCGAGCAATATCCCCGCAGTTCAGTGCCTCCACGGAATCTAAACATCTCTAGTGGCTTCACCTGGATATGGGATACATATACATAATGAAACTTCTGAACTCTCTTCCTTGTCGAATTGCAGCCATTATGAAGGCTAGGAGCGTTCTGACACTATACAGGTTCGATGTCTCCTGGAGTGACAATTTTTTTTGTATGGTGTATTTAGTGTCTGTCCATCTGCTGGCCGAGCCGTGGAAGCTGTTCGGTTCGGACGGTCGAGATTCGACGGAAAGGAGCCGAAAGCGTTAAGAGGGCGCGCCTGCCAAACACATTATAACTCAAATCAGATACAGCCGGAAACTAATGCATAAGAAGAGGAAGGACTGGCTGCACTTCAGTTATTCATTACGTCTAGACAACTCTCGGCCGACCATAGGAGGTCATATAAAAAGAATGCGCCTGGTGATGACATTAGCAGCGCTTTACGCGCACTGTAACCTAATGCTATGAACAGCGAGAGAGAAGAAGATAAGCGTGAATATTTTCTAAACGATCTCACAAATGGTCTTAGAACTAGACGGAATACGGTTGCGAGGAGAACCCACGTCGCTAAGTCTACCCACATTATTTGTCATACTTATGTAAGGATTAAAACTCTCCTGTAATTTTTTCAGTAAAATAAGGTACGTTGGAGCTGACATTCCGGACTTAAAAGTG
Organism: Schistocerca nitens; assembly: GCF_023898315.1. Lineage (NCBI taxonomy): Eukaryota > Metazoa > Arthropoda > Insecta > Orthoptera > Acrididae > Schistocerca > Schistocerca nitens. The sequence goes on along the minus strand of NC_064614.1, from coordinate 706,988,753 downwards.
ACATGAGACGACACCATTAGGAAACCCGAAAAAAATCTCCAGACTGCACTCTCACGTTCTTGCCAATAACAGTGATAACCTGCGAACAACAAGTACTGGAAAGAGTTGAAGTACAGACTGGAATACTGGCTGTGATGCAGAGGGTCGAGTAAATGAAAAACTATCCTGTGAAGTAAATCTAGGCGCTTCAGTCTGGAACCGCGTGACCGCTACGGTCGCAGGTTCGAATCCTGCCTCGGGCATGGATGTGTGTGATGTCCTTAGGTTAGTTAGGTTTAAGTAGTTCTAAGTTCTAGGGGACTGATGACCTCAGATGTTAAGTCCCATAGTGCTCAGAGCCATTTGAACCATTTTTGAAGTAAATCTTTTACAAGAATTTCTAACTATCAAACGGACTTGCGTCCACGTAATAAGTTAATTTTGAAGAAAATTAACTAACTGGAATGTTTGAACGCGCTGGCCAATCGTTTGCAACTCTGCAACCTATACATCGTAATCCTGTTCAGATAATCCTGTTCAAACTCTCAGGATTAATTAAAATGGAAAAGGAGTCTATTACAACGCAAACATGCTCAAATGACACTGAAATATCTATCTTATTGCACCAACTTCAATGTTCTTACTTAGATTCATTCCATACCAAAAACACAAACATTCATTACTAAATACAAATACACACTTGACACTTCATTGCCAGGTGCGAGAAATGCAACGGTAATCTACTAGAGCGTCCGCAGAAACCACTACGGAATAATCCTACTTCTGATATAATACTGACCTACTGAGTTGTGGCCTGCCGGTGTGGCCGAGCGGTTCTAGGCGCTTCAGTCCGGAACATCGCTGCTGCTACGGTCGCAGGGTCGAATCCTGCCTCGGGCATGGATATGTGTGATGTCCTTAGGTTAGTTAGGTTTAAGTAGTTCTAAGTATAGGGGACTAATGACCTCAGATGTTAAGTCCCATAGTGCTTAGAGCCATTTGAACCATTTTTTACTGAGTATTGTCTACGATTTTCACCTAAATGACTCGTTTCTTTCATAGGTTCCTACAACCTTCATTACGTATTGCAGGTAACTGTTAGGTGTCACCTCGATTCGAAGCAAAAAACAAAGGTGGTTAGAACCCAGAAGTTTTGGTTTTTTAGTCTCTCTCTCATCAAGTATTAAGACGCTGAAAGCTGTTACGCGAACGTTACAACCACCACGACGCTAACACGTCCCAGACTGCACTGCAGAAGGAAGATTAACGCCCTTCTGAAAATTCAGGGATGTCTTTTTCGGAATTTCCTCGATAATTTTGGGCAGAATATGAATCAGTTCGTTTAAACACTGCCCGAAAATTTCATCATCTGATTCTTTCCGAATCTGGGATACGGCTGCATTAGTGAGAACTTTGCTGCTGACAGTAATTAAGCGCAAACATGTACTGAGCGAGTTCCATGAGGTTTATTACAGCTTATTACATTCCTGCTGTGTATGGGCAGCCGATGACAGAAGGTACGGTGCCCGGTGCGCATCTGGGGCGGCAGCTCTGTGGGAGAGGCGATCCACTAACAGCCACTCTGGTGGCTCATTTGAAAGTAATATGATACCGTATCGCGGCTGCATCTGACCCGGCGGCCCTTAGGGCCGGTATTACTTTGTTGTAATTCCGTCCCCTGCAGACCACCGAAGCGCCAGTTACGAAGACGGATCGCTACCTCGTTTGACATTCAATTATGTTGGTCAATACGTCATAAATAACAATTCTGTAATTAGTAGCCGCGGTGGGAGGAGCGTGTTCTTTGCCTGCGGGCAGGAGGATGGCACGGCAGATTATTGGGAAGGGCATCGTTTGTTAACTGCTGGAGCCTGTAGCTGCCTATCTGATACACCGGCGCGTCGCACTTGTCATTCTGCTAATGAGGTCTTCCGAGAAACCTTACTAGGTGCACTTACAGCGCTAGCATTTGGCTTCTAATGTGGCTGCCTATTTCCGAAGTTCGTTTTGATTGACGTTCCTTTTGTTTCAGTGACAGAAATTTTAATGTTCGCCACTACAGCCTGCTGAATAAGCACATCGAAAAAATCAAGATAAACAAACTAACAATATTGCTACACGTTGTTTCCTTATGAGAAGCTATAATCATTTAATAGTTCTTTCACGAGCCTTCTTAACATTCCTTACAAAATTTGCTGCAAAATAATGTTCAGATTTCTCGCAATGAACAGCAGCGATTATTACAAACCCATTTGTACCGACTACAGTAGCGAGGATGTAATGTATAACATACAACGGCTGCAGAGACAGACAGAAAATGTTTCGCGCTGCCAGTAAAAGATTATATTGTTCAGACTAGAAATTAAACTTACTTTTTGTTGCCGTACTCCTTGAAACCAATGTACCTTGTCAAACTCTTTCTAGCGACTAAACTCCACCTGTACAGTGTGATTCTTAAATGCCCGCAATGTACCTGTCTACAGCTGCCAAACCACAGCGTGGGACAAAACGCTTCTCATTATAAAAGTGGGATGAGCCAGCATTAGGAAAAGGTAGAGGTAGGGCAGGCTACAGTTGATTGGATGGACAGATCTCTGGAATCATTTCCTGGTCTGTCAGCGGAAGACGGTTAAAATTGCCTACAGGAAGGGCATGAAGAGTGTTTGAGGTGTAAGGAAGTAGGTACTTGTTGATGAGGCACGGCAGCTGGACGGCGCGTGCAGTGGGGTGCTGGGATTCGATTTCGCGGGAAACAGGCCTGGCGACGATATTACAGGTATTTGAAAAGCTGTGGTACATCATCAGATGGTGCAGTGTAAACTTTCACCAGTTTTACATGATATGTCGTCGGCAATAAATGGTCAAGAACAAGTTTATTGAGACAGCATGGTATTATACACTACCGTTTGTGAAAAGTGTAACACTCAGAAGGAATGGTCTGCACCATGCCACGATGAGAGAAGGTGTAGAACAGCTGAACCATAATAACAGATTTAAATGGCGGACAGGTGGCGTGCACGTAGCCGCAACAGAGCCCTTGGGTGTGACTGGGCAGGTTAGTGTTGCGAAACGCTCAGTCGGTGCGGAGCCTTCGTACGAAGTGGAAGCGTGTAACAAGTTCCACTATGCCACGCCGACATCACAGGGTGGAATATCGGCATGCGAGTGCGCTCGACTGCTTCAACAATGTGGCTTATGTGGAACCAGTGGAGAGAAGAAGGCCGCACACAGCGCCACAGGATAGTGGGCGACACTGGGTGAACACTGCCGTTTTGTCCTCTTGGCCGTAACGGACAAAACAGTTTCGTCCACAGTGTTGGCGTGATGTTGGCACCCTGCGACGGGTGAGGCCATGTCTCCTTCGATGGTTCGACGCTGTCGTCTGCGCGCTGGACTGGTGGCACGCACACCATTGCCTCGGCTTCCATTCACCAGAACCCACGAACTTCTCAGACTGCAATGGGGACGTGAACGCCGACAATGGCGTGCTCAGTGGCAAAATGTAGTGTTTTCCGATGAGTCCCCTTCAGATTCTCCTACACTGATGGCTGCATACGCATTCGACGCCATCGTGATGAACGCTATTGGGCAGACTGTATTATTGAGCGACATAGTGGACGGCGTCATTGCCAACAACACGAGATCTCGTCTCCCACGTCTTGAGGGCAATCTGAACAGCTACCGCTACATCTGGGAGGTTTTACAGCTCCAGATACTGTCCCTCCTGCACGCCGTTCTACGTGCCATATTCAGCAGGACAACGCCCTGTCGCATGTGGTGACGAATGTGCAAGCCTTCTTCGAACAACGATGGGTACTATTGCTTATGTGGCTTGCTTGTAGCCTGACATGTCGCCCATAGAACATGTCTGAGATATGGTCGCCTTGTTACTTGCTCGTTCAGGTCCTCCTGCAGCCACACTTGATGCTTTGTGGACGCCTCTTCAAACTACGTGGCAGAGTATTCCCCAGCAGCATATTCAGGCGCTCTTGCATTCCATGCCACGACATCTAGCAGCTCTGATTGCAGCACGTGCTGGACCTCAGTCACAGTGCAATTATAGATTGGCAATGCTGGTCATTTGTGTAGTGTAATGTCCCTAATCGGTGGAATATATTTCATTGTGATCACGTCTCTCGGTCTTCGTGTTTCACTTTTTTCAAGCATCTGTGTAGCTTATCCCTTTGAATGAAGCACACAACTAGTTTAAAAATGTGGTAAACGAAATTACTTGTAGATCAATTAGACATTTGACTGTAACATGTGCCAATCTGACAAACCAAAATTTCATTGATACCAACGCCATCTCTGAGGTAAACCGAGATATTTCTGTCTATTCCTACTACAAAGGAATGCGAACAGTTTAACAACAGATCAAGGAACACAGCAGGAAACTAAATGGAAAAGTAAGCATGCTCAGCCGTACCGTGGAACAATCACAGGATGTAGGAGTACTTGATCCAGTAAAATAAGGGACTAGGTGAGTCTCGAATTATTCTAAGTATGAATGCCTGACTGACCTTATCTTTGTGCCCAATATCTCCCAAGAGACAAGTAAAGGGCGCCCCGGAGTAAGTAATCCTGCAACCTCCGAAGGAGGTATAACTTTGGAATCACACGAACAAACACACCCGCACCAACCCACACAAACACACAAACACACACACACACACACACACACACACACACACACACACACACACACAAAACACGCGCGTGCGCTACGAATTGACGTTTAGTGTCCGAAATTTCAACTGTAATGCTTTTCAAAAACTGTAAGATGTATTAGGAATAAGTTAATTGACCCCCCCATGAACCGTGGACCTTGCCGTTGGTGGGGAGGCTTGCGTGCCTCAGCGATACAGATGGCCGTACCGTAGGTGCAACCACAACGGAGGGGTATCTGTTGAGAGACCAGACAAACATGTGGTTCCTGAAGAGGGGCAGCAGCCTTTTCAGTAGTTGCAGGGGCAACAGTCTGGATGATTGACTGATCTGGCCTTGTAACATTAACCAAAACGGCCTTGCTGTGCTGGTACTGCGAACGGCTGAAAGCAAGGGGAAACTACAGCCGTAATTTTTCCCGAGGACATGCAGCTTTACTGTATGATTAAATGATGATGGCGTCCTCTTGGGTAAAATATTCCGGAGGTAAAATAGTCCCCCATTCGGATCTCCGGGCGGGGACTACTCAAGAGGACGTCGTTATCAGGAGAAAGAAAACTGGCATTCTACGGATCCGAGCGTGGAATGTCAGATCCCTTAATTGGGCAGGTAGGTTAGAAAATTTAAAAAGGGAAATGGATAGGTTAAAGTTAGATATAGTGGGAATTAGTGAAGTTCGGTGGCAGGAGGAACAAGACTTTTGGTCAGGTGATTACAGGGTTATAAATACAATATCAAATAGGGGTAATGCAGGAGTAGGTTTAATAATGAATAAAAAATAGGAGTGCGGGTTAGCTACTACAAACAGCATAGTGAACGCATTATTGTGGCCAAGATAGACACAAAGCCCATGCCTACTACAGTAGTACAATTTTATATGCCAACTAGCTCTGCAGATGATGAAGAAATTGATGAAATGTATGACGAGATAAAAGAAATTATTCAGGTAGTGAAGGGAGACGAAAATTTAATAGTCATGGGTGACTGGAATTCGTCAGTAGGAAAAGGGAGAGAAGGAAACCTAGTAGGTGAATATGGATTGGGGGGAAGAAATGAAAGAGGAAGCCGCCTTGTAGAATTTTGCACAGAGCATAACTTAATCATAGCTAACACTTGGTTCAAGAATCATAAAAGAAGGTTGTATACCTGGAAGAATCCTGGAGATACTAAAAGGTATCAGATAGATTATATAATGGTAAGACAGAGATTTAGGAACCAGGTTTTAAATTGTAAGACATTTCCAGGGGCAGATGTGGATTCTGACCACAATCTATTGGTTATGAACTGCAGATTGAAACTGAAGAAACTGCAAAAAGGTGGGAATTTAAGGAGATGGGACCTGGATAAACTGAAAGAACCAGAGGTTGTACAGAGTTTCAGGGAGAGCATAAGGGAACAATTGACAGGAATGGGGGAAAGAAATACAGTAGAAGAAGAATGGGTCGCTCTGAGGGATGAAGTAGTGAAGGCAGCAAAGGATCAAGTAGGTAAAAAGACAAGGGCTAATAGAAATCCTTGGGTAACAGAAGAAATATTGAATTTAATTGATGAAAGGAGAAAATATAAAAATGCAGTAAATTAAGCAGGCAAAAAGGAATACAAACGTCTCAAAAATGATATCGACAGGAAGTGCAAAATGGCTAAGCAGGGATGGCTAGAGGACAAATGTAAGGATGTAGAGGCTTGTCTCACTAGGGGTAAGATAGATACTGCCTACAGGAAAATTAAAGAGACCTTTGGAGAGAAGAGAACCACTTGTATGAATATCAAGAGCTCAGATGGCAACCCAGTTCTAAGCAAAGAAGGGAAGGCAGAAAGGTGGAAGGAGTATATAGAGGGTTTATACAAGGGCGATGTACTTGAGGACAGTATTATGGAAATGGAAGAGGATGTAGATGAAGATGAAATGGGAGATAAGATAGTGCGTGAAGAGTTTCACAGAGCACTGAAAGACCTGAGTCGAAACAAGGCCCCGGGAGTAGACAACATTCCATTAGAACTACTGATGGCCTTGGGAGAGCCAGTCATGACAAAACTCTACCATCTGGTGAGCAAGATGTATGAGACAGGCGAAATACCCACAGACTTCAAGAAGAATATAATAATTCTAATCCCAAAGAAAGCAGGTGTTTACAGATGTGAAAATTACCGAACTATCAGTTTAATAAGTCACAGCTGCAAAATACTAACGCGAATTCTTTACAGACGAATGGAAAAACTGGTAGAAGCGGACCTCGGGGAAGATCAGTTTGGATTCCGTAGAAATGTTGGAACACGTGAGGCAATGCTAACCTTACGACTTATCTTAGAAGAAAGATTAAGAAAAGGCAAACCTACGTTTCTAGCATTTGTAGACTTAGAGAAAGCTTTTGACAACGTTAACTGGAATACTCTCTTTCAAATTCTGAAGGTGGCAGGGGTAAAATACAGGGAGCGAAAGGCTATTTACAATTTGTACAGAAACCAGATGGCAGTTATAAGAGTCGAGGGGCATGAAAGGGAAGCAGTGGTTGGGAAAGGAGTGAGACAGGGTTGTAGCCTCTCCCCGACGTTATTCAATCTGTATATTGAGCAAGCAGTAAAGGAAACAAAAGAAAAATTCGGAGTAGGTATTAAAATTCATGGAGAAGAAGTAAAAACTTTGAGGTTCGCCGATGACATTGTAATTCTGTCAGAGACATCAAAGGACTTGGAAGAGCAGTTGAACGGAATGGACAGTGTCTTGAAAGGAGGATATAAGATGAACATCAACAAAAGCAAAACGAGGATAATGGAATGTAGTCAAATTAAATCGGGTGATGCTGAGGGGATTAGATTAGGAAATGAGACACTTAAAGTAGTAAAGGAGTTTTGCTATTTAGGGAGCAAAATAACTGATGATGGTCGAAGTAGAGAGGATATAAAATGTAGACTGGCAATGGCAAGGAAATCGTTTCTGAAGAAGAGAAATTTGTTAACATCGAGTATAGATTTAAGTGTCAGGAAGTCGTTTCTGAAAGTATTTGTATGGAGTGTAGCCATGTATGGAAGTGAAACATGGACGATAACCAGTTTGGACAAGAAGAGAATAGAAGCTTTCGAAATGTGGTGCTACAGAAGAATGCTGAAGATAAGGTGGGTAGCTCACGTAACTAATGAGGAGGTATTGAATAGGATTGGGGAGAAGAGAAGTTTGTGGCACAACTTGACTAAAAGAAGGGATCGGTTGGTATGACATGTTTTGAGGCATCAAGGGATCACAAATTTAGCATTGGAGGGCAGCGTGGAGGGTAAAAATCGTAGAGGGAGACCAAGAGATCAATACACTAAGCAGATTCAGAAGGATGTAGGTTGCAGTAGGTACTGGGAGATGAAGAAGCTTGCACAGGATAGAGTAGCATGGAGAGCTGCATCAAACCAGTCTCAGGACTGAAGACCACAACAACAACAAGTTAATTGAAACCCACTTGCTTTAGTTCGTGGAGATGAAGGCGTAGAGAGCTGAATGGTGAGACAGGGAGGTCAGTCAAACGCGTGTAGAGCCAGTGTGCTGCATATACATCCTTTGGTTAGTTGTGCTTTCTGATCAGTTTAGAACATACAGCTAGGCAACAGTCGGCCTAGTTTCCGTTCCTCGATTCAGATGTCCCGTATCCCATTTATATTCTGTTCTAAGTGAAGATGTGACGACAGCAGTGCCATCACGAGACAAAAATGCAGTATATCTATCAATTATTTACTAGATTAGAGGTCATCGCAAGTAATAACATATACAGAGAATCCGTCTATGCCGTATTCATACAGTAACTCAAAGTTTGTAGCGCCTGTTGTCGGTCTCTTCTGTACACTTCTGTATGAAAAACTTCGGTACATTCCATTATTTCAACTCCGTCTACTTATTTACTTGACATGTTTGGATCTTATGCACTATAATTCAGTGCATAGACTTCCCAACTGCGAGAAATCATTGAACCAGCCACTTAATTTGCTAGCCGTGAACAATAAAACCAAGGCCAGAGGCTGACGTCTGGGTTCTAGGCAGACCATGCAATTATCGATCCACCTGCCTGTAAAATGCTCACTAAAAATTCTCTAAGCCACAGCGAAATGCACTCAGTCCAACTGCAAACCAGCATTTCCTGTACTTCTGGTACGGCATATAATTTGCACGCACCAAGTGCTGCCTCTGAAAACGTCCAATCATTTAGTTCTAAGCAAGAGCGCACTTCCTAATAACACAAGGATGCCAAATACATGACTGAACGAAAAACAGGACGCCGTAGGACCTGATAACCCATCTTGCCCAGAATATCTGTCGCAAATTCCTCACACCTAGGGTTATCATCTGGTATGACTTTTTGCAACATGTGCTCTTTATAAGCACATGCTTTTTCTTTCCACGACTTTATCGTTGTTCGCTTTTGAATAGACTGTTACTTATATCTTGTATGAACTATGGGTAAATGTCTTACTTGTATTACTGCACCTGAAAGACATAATTTTCCTGTACGAGGTGTTTTCCATTTGGAATATGCACTTCATTTCATTTTCGATTATCAACTTTGGTCCCCTTGTGCTTCACACTAAAATTACATTATATGCTTACAGTACATGACCCACACAGCAGCGTCGAAAGAGCACGATGCAGTAAGAAAACAGTAAAAACATACTAAGTAAAATGGCAATTATGACGCATGTGGAATTCTGTATGTACGAGTAGAACTAAAAAAAAAAGAAAAGAAACCCTTATCCGGCTTTAATCATACCAGTAGTCAATCGCTTAAAATTACCTGCTTTAATGTGTCGCGTATGCTGGCATGGTAGCTAAACAGGTTTATGGATTGCAGTTTATTTCGTTCTACACATAAAGCTTTGCATCAGAGACTGAGCGTACCTACCATATCAGTATTGCATTGTTGTTAGAGATGGCGTAGCGCCTTGCTCTTTCCACACATACACTAGTTTTTGGGAAATGTTGTTTTATAATGTCCAACGGGAGTGAAATCAGCAAACCGTCAGTTAAGCAAAGTATTTTTTCTATGAAAAAACCAGCATCACACAAGAAAATTTCATTGAAGAAATTTATTGCGGCTGTGGACTCAATCTCGAAAACGGCTGTTGATGGGTGATTTAACTTCTTGCTTTTGATTTAACACAATGCCACTAAAAGATGCCCTTTGTTCTTTCTGTAATGTTTTCATTGCACATTGATGCTATCTATTGTCAGATTACTGTCAGATTGTGAATTCTGACTTCAGTAAAATACAGGAAACATATTTCGCCATATGCCATGTACTTTACTAAGGCACTGTGCTATTTATCATAAGCAGGCAATGCCTCTCTACCTGCAGTATCCTCTGAAGAGAATTTAATGGAATTTGTCGCAATGATTTATCTGTAATGCCCAAAGGAATCTAACTAATCGTCTTTAGCACCATTGATCATGTAATGAATTTAGTTCATCATATACAAAGGCATTACTCAGACAGGACAGTTACTGTTAATAATCACAGGAGGTGGAAGGGAGGCGTAGGGGAAGAAGACTAACGAACTGTATTCCATAAAAGAAAATATTTATTATCAGTGAGGTGTTCTCTCCTCGATTAAAGCAATTTTTTAACAACGCAAAGTCATCTTAATGATATGGTTCCTTCAGGGAGGAGGGTGGGTTAGTTCTTAGCAAATTCTGTTGACATAATTCTCTCAGCAAAAGGATTATGTCATCAGAAGGGTGGGACTCAGTGTTCTTATGAATGCACTAAAACACTCGTTACACAAGGAAAAGAAGACAATCACAATAATGCACACGAATTGTAGGCTGTGGCCACCGGACCTAGCTTGTGACCATTATTTCTACTGAAGAAATTCGGTAGAGCACAATGGAGAAACACTAGTATGGGTGGGTAATAAAATCAAAAGCGTCCTTCCAAGAACTAAATTGAAAACGATATAACTGACACACGCAAAATCTAGCTACCTAACTCCCTCGATAATTGAATTTAATTACTATAGAGATTATCTATGTGAAGAATTGAAACGACTAACCAGAATCCCAATAAAAATGGTTTATCGTAACTGTACCCGAAAGCAGCACGACTTTCTCACCAAGCTGTCAAACCCCGATGAGCTCAGAGAAATTTCTAAAACTTCTCAGACGCTGTGGTATGGTGCAATGTCCATGAGTGGGGCCAGGCACTTTGGCTAATCGGATGAGTGCCGAAAACTCTAGCATCCGCCATTCAAGCTCGTACCACATTATTGTGCAAAATTTGAAGAAGAATTCGGCGGAAATTTCCACAGCTTGGTCTGCCTGACACCAATGGCAAGGGATACATATTTAAGAAGAATAGGACAAAAAATGTTGTGTCCGGCCCGGTCACATAAGTTTTGAAAAGTAAATTTGACGGACGTTGCCGTGGCTCCGCAACGAGAATCGTGAGAACTGTTCTGTTTCTACGATCGCACAGGCACTTACAATTGTCCACACATTCATACATATGTTTAGGTTCATGGACAAGGGGTATCATAGGATGCTGATACGAAATACGATTGTGTGTGTTAATAAATAAGTCGCAAACGCAGAATATTGCACATCTTTATAAATTTCGCGTCCATACGTGTCTAGAAGGTGGCAGCTGTCGCGTGAAAGGTAGCGGACAGACGGTATTAACGGTCTGCAGCTGGACCAAGGCGGCAGGCGATCTATAACTGTGTACCCAGCGAGAACAACGCGATTTTTGTGAGCCAAGGGACTGTCCACCGAGGATGTTCGTAGTGAAATTCGTCAGGTGTATGGCTAGAAATGTATTTCATGAAAATTTGTGTTCTGTTGAGTACAGGAATTCAACAAAGGACAAGAAAAAAACACAAAGAAAGAGCGCCCTGGACGCCCTCGTTAACCATTGATGGCACAATCTTTCCCAGTTTAGGGGTGTTTCGCTACTCCCACAACACACCAGTCTTGTGGGTTGCAGCAATTTAAGGAACCAAATAAAAACTTTACAGCGCGAGGTATCACCCGTTAGATGCGACCGCTGCAACAAGAATTTATGTTGTAGGTTTTTAAGAAATTGTCGCACTATGGGATAAGTGCTTAAGTTTACAGGAGGTCCATGTTGAAAAGAAAAATACATTTCAGGCTCGTACACGCGGCACTGATGACCGTACCACAGGCTGTGGCTTATTTATTGACTCATCCTCGTAGAAAGGAAATAATATGAATAATGGCTCTCTATGCAACCCTTCTCCCAGGTATGAGTATGTGTTAATCAAGTAGTAGAAAAGCAATTTACGCTGAACTAGGTGAAGACAAATTAATCATAAGCAATAATTTCATGAAAAATGGCTGAACCTTTAACAACATTTTCTTAAAAATGTAGACTCTTTTATTTAGTGTGTTGCTAAATGCTGTATTGTATCAATCAGTAATTTCATCTTCGAACAACACATCTCTTTTGAATATTCGCCATTTTTGCTTTGCCGTCCTTGGAAATATAGTGTTGACAGTTAAAAGAAAAAAAAAGAAAAAAATTTTGAATGTCGGGAAAGTTTTTTAATTCGCAGTACGTGTACTGCAAAATTACAATCCGAGAAGTAGTGTTCCAATACCCTGCACAGCATTTTGAATGGCAGCGGGAACCGCAAAACAGCGTCGATAGAGTGGAGGCGGCGACAGCAAGCTGGACTGCGCGGCGTTCTCTGGGAAACAGTGGCACAGAATGACGTCACGTGTTGGGCTGTGGATGGGAGCTGCACGAGTGTCGCCGGAGGCCGGCGTGTGGTTTGGGAGCGCCAGCCGTGCCACACGGCGACCTCCAGACCCCTCCTCCCACCCCTTTCCGGACCTCGATCCCTGCTATCGCGCCGTACCGACACGAAATTACATATCTAGGATTGTTTGAACTGATGGACACACAAATGATTTATGCGGCGTGGCTGTGCCGGCCCCTCCTTCTCGGAAGCGAGGACGAGTAATTACATATTTGAAGAGCCGGGGCCCCAAACATGTGGGCCCCTCGCCGACTGGACACGACTGCGGTGTAGGCAGAGGTATCGCGGGCTGCCCACTGTGAGAGAGGGGGGGAGGGGGAGGGGGAGGGGGAGGAGGAGGCTTTTATTGCCTCCTCGCGGCCGCTCCGCCGCTCTTCTCGGAACCGAATTATTGATTGCGCGCTGGGCCGGACAAAGGGCCCCTCGGCGTGTAATAGCGGCGGGCCGGGCCCTTGTCTGCGGCGCACAGTATATCACTTTTACAGCCGGCCGCAGATAAGCGCCGGCGCGGCCCGAGCTGTCCGCTTTCCGGACAATTTTGCGGAAGACTTGTGGCCGCGCCGGCATCTTTTTCTGTCCGTGGCGTAGGAGCCGGGCCTCGTATTCCAGCAGTACGAGGCTAAAACGAGGCAAAGCCGATCTATTTACTCGTGAGTAACGTTTAAATTAACTACCGGTACTCACTGATTTCTAAATAAATCTTCTCTTTATGACCTGATTGCTATCGGGCGAGGCGGCTCATAATCAAACGGCTACATTTATCCTCATTACTCGAGACACTAGTCTCATCCAGAAAAATAAGCCTTACCGTTGCCGTAGACAGAAAGTAAACGTGGTCGTCTCGAAGCATTTATTCCGATAGAAATAGTAGTCACCATCTGAATTGAGCCACTTGTCGCATCTGCTCCCTCCCCCACCCCCCTTCCTCCTCAAACCGTGGACCTCCTTTAGTAGGGTATCTCAGCTACAGAGAGACACATACTGTAGATGTAGTTACGTCGAAAGCGTATATGAACTGCTAACTGCAGAAAGGGAACAAGTCCACGATTACAAATTTTATAGGTAAAGTGCTTTATACAAAAGCTCTAAAGCAAAATAATTCAACATTTTTTTTCAAAAAATATTTGGGTAGAGTATAGGGCTCTTCAGGTTTTGTAATTTTTTATCCAGCTTTGCGTTACTGGTACCTTTAATATTTCTTTCCTACTGGGCATATTCCCTATTTGCAGTAAACAATTGGGAGATAAATTAAAGGTCTTATATTTTGCAGGTTCAAATTTATTTTATACATTTTTCTCAAACTAAATACATTTTAAACATCATTACACCAAAGTAAGTTCATGGACTAATACCTTCTCTTTTGTTTCATTTCCCTTTGTTGCTGCATATGTCAAAATTTCTTTCTAAAAGTGCATCCTTACTTGTAGGTTAAAATCATCCATTTTTAAGATGTTTATGTGTAGGTTGGCTTTGTAAGCAGGTTCCTTGCGAAGTTCTAGATTCATCCGAGTACTCTGTAAACAAAAGCTATCAGCTTGCTTTAACTATATATGACCATGCAGCTTTTCTAGAATTGAAATGATAATTAAATGAACACCCTAGCTGCAAGCAGGCGTTGATACACTTCGTTGGGGACATGTTGAAAATGTGTGCCCCGACCGGGACTCGAACCCGGGATCTCCTGCTTACATGGCAGACGCTCTATCCATCTGAGCCACCGCGTTCCCGGCCTTTGACCTTCTTCTGTGCGAACGCACACGCTATGCCCGAACTCGTACGGGACTTGGTAGATTAATCTGCCACGAGTAATGAGTATGATGGGCAAACATCTAATAGGCGCACTACGAATGTAGTGTTGTGGACATGTTGGGAATGTGGATCTCGCGGGGAGCGTGCAAGGGATAAGTTCCTGCAGACGCACTATCCTCTGTGCCCGCGGTGGCTCAGATGGATAGAGCGTCTGCCATGTAAGCAGGAGATCCCGGGTTCGAGTCCCGGTCGGGGCACACATTTTCAACATGTCCCCAACGAAGTGTATCAACGCCTGCTTGCAGCTAGGGTGTTCATTTAATTATCATTTCTATCAGCTTGCAGTTCATTGATGTTTATCTACATTGAGCTACCTGTGACGTATCGTTGCTGAAACTAAATTCGCCGGCCAGTGTGGCCGAGCGGTTCTAGGCGCTTCAGTCTGGAACCGCACGACCACTACCGTCGCAGGTTCGAATCCCGCCTCCGGCATGGATGCGTGTAATGTTCTTAGGTTGGTTAGGTTTAAGTAGTTCTGAGTTCTATGGGACTGATGACCTCAGATGTTAAGTCCCATAGTGCTCAGAGCTATTTGAAACAAATTCTTGAGTGATAGGACAAAAATCTTTTGCTTCTTTGGAATAGCTTTTCCTTAGGAATTATTACTTAGCAAGATTTTTTTTTGTCATGGACATCAATTATCCTTTCCTGGTTTCTCAGTTTTTTCGCGACTATGCCAAAATCCATATATTGTTTATAATAGAAAGAGAACACGTCCAGGGCACAGTCTCTTTCTGCAGTAAGCGGCGAACCCTACCTGTTGCTAGAGCTGCTTTGTTCACTGTGGCAGAGTTCCACATCTGCGCGTAAATGATGCACTTACCCAGTTAACCTTTGACGCATGATTGCAAAATTTTGGACGCCTTTCCTTTCTGCAGTTATCGAGTCTGAAAGTACTTATGATAACACAAACGCTCGAACAGGGCTTCAAATGTTACGTGATGTGTGAGGGTAGTTGCTTTGATACAGCCGTGCTGCAGCACACAAGGATCACACGGCAAGTAGTCGGAGGAACTGCCATTCGTCAGCGCCATCTACCGTGGCTACGTTGCATTTCTGGACACGTATTCATATTACCTTTTTTCCTCCATTTTCAATCAGGAACCCGCCCCAGCAGTTTGTCGGTTTTGTTAGTGTTCAACCTGAACACAGCGCAAACAAGATCATCATACATTCTTGCGAAATGCTGCGAAGGCCAGATGAATCGGTCGCATAGCTAAAGAAGCTGACTGGAACAAACCTAGGAGAAAAGACATTTATGGCACAACTTGATTAAAATAACGAGTACGTTGATAGAGCACATTCTCAGCAATGGGGAAATAGTTAATTTGTTATTGGGGTCAAGTATGGGGCCCAGGCTTTGGATCCAATAATCAGGTTAAATGGACGTAGAGTGCAGTAGATAAGTAAGTATCAATAGAGTTGGCCCGCATCTCGTGGTCGTGCGGTAGCGTTCTCGCTTCCCACGCCCGGGTTGCCGGGTTCGATTCCCGGCGGGGTCAGGGATTTTCTCTGCC
Organism: Schistocerca nitens; assembly: GCF_023898315.1. Taxonomy (NCBI): domain Eukaryota; kingdom Metazoa; phylum Arthropoda; class Insecta; order Orthoptera; family Acrididae; genus Schistocerca; species Schistocerca nitens. The sequence goes on along the minus strand of NC_064614.1, from coordinate 706,973,034 downwards.
TCGTGATGGCTGGGTGTTGTGTGCTGTCCTTAGGTTAGTTAGGTTTAAGTAGTTCTAAGTTCTAGGGGACTGATGATCATAGATGTTAAGTCCCATAGTGCTCAGAGCCATTTTAGCCATCAATAGAGTTGCATGATTTTCTCAAGCGTTGGTAGTTGTATCACACCTACATTCAGAGTCAAGTGCACAACCGAGCGAGGAGACGCGGTGGTTAGCACACTGGACTTTCTTTCGGGGCCATCCGCGGTGGCCGAGCCGTTCTAGGCGCTTCAGTCCGAAACCGCGCGACTGCTACGGTCGGAGGTTCGAAACCTGCCTCGGGCATGGATGTGTGTGATGTCCTTAGGTTGGTTAGGTTTAAGTAGTTCTAAGTTCTAGGGGTCTGATAACCTCAGATATTAAGTCCCATAGTGCTCAGAGCCATTTTCGCATTCGGGAGGACGACGGATCAATCCCGCGTCCGGCTATCCTGATTTAGGTTTTCCGCGATTTTCCGAAATCGCTTGAGGCAAATGCCGGGATAGTTCCTTCGAAAGGGCACGGTCTACTTCCTACCGCATCCTTCCCTAATCCGATGAGACCGATGGCCTAGCAGTTTGGTCTCCTCCTCCAAATCAACCCAACCCCGAGTGCAGAACAACAACTACTGTGGTGCCTGGGGTTGCAATCACAGCTCCTCTACCTTTCCGGCACCATGAAAATAGTGATCGGAAGGAAATATCTTTCGGTGCAACAAGACAAGAAAGTGGCAAAGGCGAGGTCAGTTGCAACGTATTGATCGGCGTATTGCCTGAAGGAAATAGGTGCGCGCTGAGCTGTATACGGCGATTCACGGATCGGCAGAACACCGTCACTCCCCTATTCGTCCTGTTTTGAAAGGTGCATTCCGTTTGCAGGATAGAAATATTCGCGGAAAATGGTTGGTGAGCCGAGTAACTGCCAAGTGACACACTTCCACAAGGCATTCGTCATGGACGTTTTGCTGACTTAGTAGCAGGAGACAGTATTACGTAGGAGTAAGATACTAAGAAAAAGTTTCACTTGACTCTTAGTACTTGGTGTTGTTAACGCAGTTATCTTTGCGCCCCGCCCCCCCCCCCCCCCGCCCTCCCCCCCGCCACCCAAGCTTGCACTCCCATAATGGTAGATGCTACAACTTTTTCATCGCACAGTAGAGGACGTAACAGAGCAGAATAGTTACTTTACTGGCTGGAGATGTTTAAGAACTTTGTCAAGTCTGCACAGTGATGTGTCTACACTGCAAGCAGCTACTAATAACAAACGGTTCTTTGCAAAAATAAAAAAATAAAATAAAAAACAATCAACGAAAATCCTAATCGGTAGAATCCGGACCCGCTTTGTGTGACGTGTACTCCTGCATGGTTGATCTCAGTTTAACCTGTATTTCTTTATTATGAAGCGTAGACTTTGACGACTTAGGCCATAACTTTGATCCCACGCTGAATGTGTGACGTAAGTGTATTTTTTTATGTTTTATTAAGGGTGGTAGTTTAGGCAGTTATGGCTATAGCGCTGCCTGTAATCAGCTTTCGTTGGACCGAACCACGAAGGGGACAATTGCTGCGCGCTGTTAAGTATCGGCGAAGCGTCCAGATTCCTTTGTCCGCTTGCGACAGGAACAGAAGCGACGGCTCCGTCAGCTAATACTGCCAAGGCCGGGCCGGCACTGATCAAGCCGCGGTGCGTGACTTACTGCGCTAATTAAAAACTCGCCTGTTCCGCCATTAATCGCCGCAGCCGGCGCGCCGTTGCAGTCCACAGTGACGTCACGCAGTCGCAACGGCGCGGGCCGAGCTACAGCGGTGCCGGTGCCACCGGCTGCAGCGGCGGTACAGAGCCAGGTGGAAAGCTTTTGTCCTCAGGCAGATACAGAGGTGATATTTAGGAATCGTTTTTCTCACGTTGGTACATGTAACGGAACAACATAAATTATGCGCCAGATTGAACTGCGAAAAAGTTTTGTTTCTAGGGCTCTTACAAGGGAACCTCCCCATCGCACCCCCCTCAGATTTCGTTACAATTTGCACAGTAGATAGGCCTTGAAAAACTGAACACTGATCAATCGAGAAAACAGGAAGAAGTTGTGTGGAACTATGAAAAAATAAGCAAAATATACAAACTGAGTAGTCCATGAGCAAGATAGGCAACATCAAGGATACTGTGAGCTCAGGAGCGCCGTGGCCCCGTGGTTAGCGTGAGCAGCTGCGGAACGAGAGGTCCTTGGTTGAAGTCTTCCCTCGAGTGAAAAGTTTAATTTTTTTTATTTTCTGACAATTATTATCTCTTTGACAGCTATACAGGACATAAGGATCAGGTATTGTACAATTTTAGTGTGGGAGTAGACGTGATTACCATTCCTCCAGGTTGTATTCCTCTTGCGCAACCGTTAGATGTGTTTGGTTTTCGGCAAGTGAAATACTTTGTGAAAAGATTCTATGATTTTGCGAAGCTGCACAGGTACACAGAGCAGTATCGTTTACATGATCGTGTGTCAATTATCAAAGTTCAGGCACTCACACATAATCAACTTCGCTCTCCAAAATTCCAAGACATGATCAGATTTGCTTGGACATATGCAGGATTTGACGGCCTACACACTGAAAAAATTGAAAACGTTAGAAACGTATGTTTTGACAGAGCACAGGGAAAACTGTGCGGCCGGCCGCGGTGGTCAGTCTGCCGCCGGCAGTGCTGCGAGGCGGTCGCGCGCCAGAGCGCTGCGGGCGAGGCGCGCACGGTGTGTTTGTGTTTACTTCGGCCGCTGTAAGTGCCGTTTTCCCTTCTAGACCACCATGGCGCACAACTATCGGAAGAAGACATTACGTTTCAACTTTTGTTCCGACTTCGCCCGACCCAAGCCCCTAGAGGTAGAACGATTTATACGCGATGAAGTTAAGATACCACCAACGGATCTCATTGGTATCCACTTGTCCATAGTTAGCAGTACCGTCTACGTCAAAATGATCAACGATGCGGCGTGCGACAAGGTGCTTCAAGAGGCAAAACGTGGACTGCGCTTCTGTCATTCCGACGGCAACGTCGGACCCGTTACCGTCGATCACGCAGGTCTCGGCACACGGACGATAAGGATCTTCGAACTGCCGTTCGAACTACCTGCAGACGTCGTCATCGAGGCGCTCCGTCCCTATGGCAACGTTCTGGAACATGTTGCCGAACGATGCGTACAATTTCAAACCTATCCCGTTTTAAACGGTGTTAGACAGGTCTGCATCGAGTTGCAGAAACACGTGCCTTCCTATCTACGTATCGGAGGCTGCCGTGCCATTATAATGTACGACGGCCAACTTCGGACCTGTTCCGGTTGCGGGAAAGAAGGTCACCTACGGTCTGACTGCCTTCAACGACGTGTCGCGCAGCTCCCGTTGTCGGAAGCGTCCGTCACACCCACGATGACCGCCCTACCGGTCACTTACGCAGCGGCTCTTGCCACGTCTACAGTTTCGTCCAGTCCGTCGCCCGGTCCTTCCGATCGGCACGTCCCACCGTCCCAGTCACCTATGGACGGTGCGAACGTCCCACCTGACAACCTTGCCGCCGAACAGGCTCCCGCACCGGAAGCTGAGAAGAACAGTACTTCTTCACAACACCTGTTTGACAATTTCATTGTCCCCACCGACGCCTTCGAACCAGGTCGACGCTCCTCCTTGCCGTCGTCCGACACTGAGGAACACGTGCGCAAACAACGCTCGCCACGTAGGCGCAAACGCCGTCGCCGTTCACCCACGGGCTCTCAAAGCGTCGCCACCCGCGACGACGACGACGACACCCAGCCAGCCGACATTTCCACACAGAGGTCGGCGGACAACTTTCAAGATGAACAAGACGTTTCGCAGGACGGGACCACCATGGAGGTCGCCACGCACAATATAACAATCGGTGCGCAGGTTGAGACGCCTGTCTCCCCGCCGACAACTACAGATCTCTCTCACCACGACGCCATTCCCATGGACATTGGACAGACCCACGGCACAGGAACATGGGCCGACGACGTTGAGGAAGATACGCCCCCTCCTCCGGATGAGTTGCCTCCACCGGACAAGGCTGCCTGTTAACATCAAAAGCGAGGCATTGCAGCTGATGGGACGGGACTTCCTGTCGGTGCCCTTCCGTTGGTGATGGTAGATGCGCGTCCACCACCACTGAAACAAACGTACCGGTTTGCCACACTGAACATCAACATGATCGGCACTGCGCCCAAGCTGCAACTCCTATGTGACATGCTTCGGGCCTCTGACGTCGACGTCGCCCTTCTTCAGGAAGTACGCGTTGCCACCCTACCACCAGTCTACGGCTACGACTCAATGTATTGCCACTACATGGGCGTCTTGCGAAAGACGCCTTCCGCAGTACACATCCACGTTCCATTGGTGGCTCAAATGTGCCAAACCTGCGATCAGAAAGGCCTTCATACAATGTGGCAAGGAAGCAGCAGCATGGCATCGAGACACCACAAATTTTCACCACGCCGTCCTCCGTGAGCTCGATGCGCTCCCTCCATCACCTGCCACCCATAGGGAACGACAGCGTACTAAAGCTCGTCTCCTCTCTCTTCAACGTGCACGACTGCATGGTGTCGTGGTGCGTTCCCGACGACAAGACCTCCTCCACGACGAAACCCCATCCACAATCCATGCCGCATCCGACCATAGTCGTCGACGTCGACTTTTTGTCCCCAACATCACGACCTCCGATGGTGTTCGCCACACAACACAGGCGGCAGTGGTGTCTGCCTTTGCTGAACATTATCGCCAATTTTATGATGATGAACCGATGGCGACGCCCATTCCTGATGATCTCCGTCCTTCCTCTGATCAGACCCTCACCGTAGCGGAGTCAACGTCCATGATGTCTGCAATCACCGCAGAAGAGGTGGTAGATGCGATCAACAAAGGGGCCAAGAACAAATCACCCGGACCAGATGGTCTCCCAGTGGAGTTTTACCGGGCGTTCACCACGTTAATGCTTCCTCGCTGGACGGAAATGATTCAGGAACTCTTTACTCCGTCCTTTCCAATTCCACCTGAATTCGTCACTGGCATTCTTCTACCTGTGCCTAGACCGAAGGGAGGGTCTCATGTCTCTGCATATCGCCCCCTTACACTACTGAATGCAGACTATAAAATCTATGCACGGCTCTTAGCAGCGCGCTTACGCACCGTCTTACCTACGGTCCTTTCACCTGAGCAGACTGCACGTGGTTGTGGGGCCACCTTACAAACAGCCCTAGGAGAATGCCGTGACCTGATTGCACTGGCGTCGGTTTGTCGCCTTCGTGCAGCACTGGTATCCGTCGATTTCACGAGTGCCTTTGATCGCGTTCGACACCCATTCCTCCTCATGGTGGCGACACGTATGGGGTTCCCATTGCCTTTTGTCGATGCCATTCGCCGGTTACTGCTTCCCGCGGTCTCGATGGTACAGGTCAATGGGAGGCTTGTAGGACCGATTCCTATACGCCGCTCTGTGCGTCAAGGATGCCCTATGTCTACTTTATTATATGCCATTGCACTTGAGCCCCTCATCACTGGACTTACCTCTAGACTGCAGGGCCTCACTTTGCGTGACTACACCTTTCGCTGTAGGGCGTATGCGGACGATCTCCTCTTTCTCACCCGCTCCTCCACGGAACTCAATGACGCCATCCAATGGATCCACCAGTATGGACGTCTTTCTGGTAGCATTCTTAACGTCCGTAAATCGACTATGATGCACATTGGGCGCGGCCTCCCGGCTATGGTGCCGACCCCACTCCCAGTCGGTGCCACCCTTCGTTACTTGGGTATCGAATTTACGAGCTCCACACACCGCACAGTGGCCCTGGCTTACCGGCGGCTTTTGCAGTCGATTCGGCACCATGTCCGCGTTCAAGCGCACCGTAACTTAAACCAACTCCAACGTGTGTCCTATGTCAACATGTATGTCGCCCCTAAACTGGTACACGTCGCCCAGATCCTCCCAATGCCGTTACTCCTTGGCCGCCGCATCCAATCAGCCTTTGGATATTTCGTGTCAGCAGGGGCACTTTTCAAAGTCCGCTACAACACTCTGCCTCCTGCAAAAGGTGGCCTCGGACTCGTCAACGTGCGGGCACGATCTTCTGCACTCTTTGTCCACACTCTGTTGCGGCTCTGGCAGGGGCCGGTCCCGTCCTTAACACGCAGTCTCTTAGATATCCTCCGACCAGCTTCTCTCGATCCACCGATCAATGTGGCACCTATTTCTCCATTATTGTACCATGTCGCCAATTGTTTCATAGAACTCCGCTACGTTCGGGCCGATCTTCCAGTCACCCGTCCTCACCGTACAAAAGATTATTACCGTTTGTTTATGCTGTCCAACCCTTGCGACCCCATGGTGCTACAGCATCCTGACATTAACTGGCGCACGGTTTGGGGGTGTGTGCATGCACCCTTTTTACCGTCGTCTGTGTCTGCACTCTGGTATATTTTAGTCTATGGGAAATTCCCGACTAATAGCCGACCTTATCGCATAGGACTGGCCACCTCCCCACTCTGCCCTGACTGTCAGCTCGAAGACACCGACGAGCACCGTCTTACGTGCTCCCTGAAACAAAACGTATGGCTCCTCATCCAACGAATCGTGGGCTTTTACCTACGTGCCCCGCCAACGACGGTAACCCCGGATTTCCTGTTGTTGCCCCAGACATTTCACTACCCTCTTGCTAAGCACCATACCCTAACCTGGTTTCGAGGACAGGCTTTAGAATACCTCTTTCAGAGTGGTCCGCATACAGTCCTTGACTTCTGGTACAAAGTTGTGACCACGCATAGCACCCTCACCCGAAAACCATCTTACCGACAAACTTTTGCCGGTTTTCTCCGCAGCGTCTTCCTTGACCCCCCTCAAAGTTGGGGTGTACCATGCCTACCTGTCACATGATGCAACACCCTTATCCACGTTCTCATGCATCGACCAAAAACCAAAACAAACTTAAAAAAATGGAAGAAGACGGAATATGTTGTATTTTGTTGTATTTAATGGTTTTCATTTCAATATTTTTTTGTTTAACTAACAGTCATTTGTATATGTTTCAATGGTACCTTGAAGAACTCTTGCATAGTAAATATATATGTACTTTTAGTTTGTTCACTAAAAATTATTAAAAAAAAAAAAAAGAGCGGTTCTGGCGCTGCAGTCCGGAACCGCGAGACTGCTACGGTCGCAGGTTCGAATCCTGCCTCGGGCATGGGTGTGTGTGATGTCCTTAGGTTAGTTAGGTTTAAGTAGTTCTAAGTTCTAGGGGACTTATGACCTAAGATATTGAGTCCCATAGTGCTCAGAGCCATTTTTGAAAACTGTGGGACTGTGAAACTGTTGCATTCATTTGTTGCAGTTTATGTGACAAACTCTTATGTTTTCATCACTTTTTTGGAGTGATTATCACATCCACAAGAAAACCTAAATCGGGCAAGGTAGAAGAATCGTTTTACCCATTCGCCAAGTGTAAAAGTTAGGTGGGTCAACAACATATTCCTGTCATGTGATGCACATGCCGTCAATAGTGTCGTATAGAATATATCAGACGTATTTTCCTGTGGAAGAATCGGTTGACCTATGAACTTGCGATTAAATGTTTTCGGTTCCCATTGGAGAGGCACGTCCTTTCGTCTACCAATTGCACGGTTTTGCGGTGCGGTCACAAAACACAGACACTAAACTTATTACAGTGAACAGAGACGTCAATGAACGAACGGATAGATCGTAACTTTGCGAAAATAAAGAAAGTAAACTTTTCACTCGAGGGAAGATGTGAACCAAGGACCTGTCGTTCCGCAGGTGCTCACGCTAACCACGGGACCACGGCGCTCCTGAGCTCACACTATCCCTGATGTTGCTTATGTTGCGCATGGACTACTCATTTTGTGTATTTTGCTTATTTTTTTCATAGTTCCACACAACTTCTTCCTGTTTTCTCGATTGATCTGTGTTCAGTTTTTCAAGGCCTATCCACTATGCCAACTTATAACTAAATCTGAGGGGGATGCGATGGGGAGGTTCCCTTGTTAGGAGTAAGCTAGTAACGTTGTGTTTTTCACTCAAACGGAAATTCATCCGAAACTAATGAAGCTTTGTAAGGAGCCTGCACGTTCAAAAATCAGCATTTAAAAAATGGGTCGCTGCTTTGAGTCGCGGTATTAGTTGTCATGAAAGCCATCGTCGTTCAAGATGTCTCAGAACCATAATCACGAATGGTGTCTTCACGGTCGTCGGTTTAACGTGTATGAAGTAGCTGATCCCATTTGAGAAGAAAGAATGCGCCATACTTTACATAAAGAGTAAAGAATCATAAGGAATGAGGAACATATGTGCTACCTTTGCTGAATGCTTATGGAAAGAAAAGAATGAAAAGCACTTTCCAAAAAATGGTTCAAATGGCTCTGAGCACTATGGGATTTAACTTCGGCGGTCATCAGTCCCCTAGAACTTAGATCTACTTAAACCTAACTAACGTAAGGACATCACACACATCCATGCCCGAGGTAGGATTCGAACCTGCGACCGTAGCGGTAGCGCGGTTCCAGACTGTAGCGCCTAGAACCGCTCGGCCACTCCGGCCGGCAGCACTTTCCAAAACGTTGGAAAAAGATTAAGCAGTCTGACACCTTCCACTATCATTGTCTAACAGCCTAGGAGTTAAGCGCTATGCTCTGTCGGTACTATTATTTTACGTATACTGGCTCTCAATAGACACAGCCGCGTGGGATAGCCGCGGATCGAGTGGCTGCCTCCGTCGAAGGTTCGAGTCGTCCGTCGGACATGGGTGTGTGTGTTGTCCTTAGTGTAAGTTAGTTTAAGTTAGACTAAGTAGTGTTAAGCTTAGGGACCGATAACCTCATCAGTTTGGTCACATAGGGCTTAAGACAAATCTCAGTAGACACCGGCCAACATCCAGCATGTACACTACAACATCAGTTGTACGAGCTTGGCCTCAGATAGTTCCTCTGTTCCCCAGCTTTGATAGCCTTAAATTTTTTTCGCCGTGAAGTGACTTGGAGAGAAAAAGCTGTTGTCGAAAATAATGTTTATGTATGCTACGAATAATGAGCGTTATATGGGTTAAGTTGAAAATAACTTTATTTTCCAGCAAATACAGTATGATACATTCTGCGCAGTGCAGATAAGAGGGCGAGAGATTTATTTTTATATAAAACAGTTACGTGTTCATTTTTTTACAAAACCTGTCAAAACAGGTCTGTATGTCTTCTTTAACGACAGTGGGAAGTTGCACAAGCACAAAAGTAGCTGAATAAGACAAGGGGTTTGGATGACACAACAGCGCCGCAAGACGAGGAACTGCCGAAAATGACACATCACTGTCTCATTGAGGTTGTTTACAGATAACAACACTGGGCTCGGACCTCCAGAGTGAACGCCGACGAAGTGAAATGTGCACCAAGTGGGGTAACATTTTATTATGAGATTACTCGATTTACAGTGTGTCTGGGCACCTTGGTCCCTAATTTTTGGGCCTTGTAAATGAGGGGCAGCTGCGAGCCGTGCGCGGGCACGCTCTGAGGCATGGTGCGCACTTCCCCCGCTGCCACACCACTGCCGCACCGCGAGGAGGAGGAAGAGGGAGAAACCGTGCACGCGCCACATTTAAATGACAGTGCAGGCGTACTGTATACGACTTGGTTTTATGTTTCACATTTCACAACAACATAAATGGCAAACAAAACAAATTTTCAGTATCATTTAATTATTTTAGGCATTCTGAAAGACCTTGACCAACCGCCCCTACAACTCTGTTCAAATGTTCAAATGCGTGTGAAATCTTATGGGACTTAACTGATAAGGTCATCAGTTCCTAAGCTTACACACCACTTAACCTAAATTATCCTAAGGACAAACACACACACACCCATGCCCGAGGGAGGGCTCGCACCTCCGCCGGGACCAGCCGCACAGTCCGTGATTGTGGGGCCCAGACCGCTCGGCTAATCCCGCGCGGCTAGAACTCTGTCACCAATTTAATGTTCAGCTAACCACAAGTAAGAGGTTACCATACACACACTATGCAACACAGTGAGCCGGCCGGTGTGGCTGAGCGGTTCTAGGCGCTTGAGTCTGGAACCGCGCGACCGCTACGGACGCAGGTTCGAATCCTGCCTCGGGCATGGATGTGTGTGATGTCCTTAGGTTAGTTAGGTTTAAGTAGTTCTAAGTTGATGACCTCAGATGTTAAGTCCCAATAGTGCTCGGAGCCATTTGAACAATTTTTTCTTTTCAGCAGAGTGAACCAAGGCCGTAACTGCTGTTCAGCATAGACTATTCCGCACTGATCTTGCTCACAGCACCCACCCAAATGTATAGATCTTTCCAGATTCGCGCATATCGAGGAGATTAACACTCCTTATCAGTGTATAGTAGATGTGAGTGTGTTGTAATGATATAACAGACGGTTATGAAGAAGAAACGTGTGGTCTATGCATGATGGATTTAGTTTGAAGCATTTTACGTAAATCAACTGCGCTATCAATTCAGATGTATTGTTCTAGTGTTTCGGGTCAGTACCACGAATGCATTGGTAAGATAGAAATGATCTTGGATACTAAAAACATACTGTCCTAATGCTACACGGTTCTGCACCAGAAAATAGAGCAAACGCACTGCAGCTGTAGAATATGTGGTTGGCGGTGACTTGATGCATTCGAGAACAGCGCTCTACTATGCCGTCCGATCAGAAAAATAGTGTATTTGCAGTAGGTGTTGACAGCTCTACTACATTTACAAGCAATTTTAGAATATGTGGCAAGAAGTTACGTCATGATCCTATGGGCAGAAGTGACACAAAATCGATAAAATTACGAAAAATGACGGAAAATACTTATAAATTGATGGAAAATACGCCCAAATGCGGGGCAAATTGAGAGGAATGAGTGGGTACATGCATGCCTTCTGCTTGTTGCAGGAAAATTCTTGTGCATGGGAACAAGTATGCGACAGCAAGAGGAAGACGAAAAAAAATTGACATGAAAGCACCTGGAACATGGAAAAAAGTCATCTTTTCGTCGACAGTGATAAGACGGTTGGGACAGAATATTTAACATAGATGACCATCAAATGTAGAGTAATGAATTTATATATGTCGAGTCACAAGCCCAGGTGTGAACCCAAAGTTATCAGCAGCCGCCTTATAAATTTTATAAAGTGTGATTACATAAAGAGCGTTGTATTACCCACTTGGGTGACTGCAGTATACAACTACAGAATGGATCGCGTGTTTGACCCTGTGCAGGACTGTTTACGAGTTTTAAAATCTAACAAACTGTATTTTACAATGTGCTCCTCTGTGTTCTCCACCAACCATAGTCATGCAGTGTGAGCTAACAAATACCATACAAACAGTTGCTGCTTGGATTTTTCTTTTAGCAACATTCTACTATATGTCTATCGAGGTAATAGTGGTACATGGAAGTTGACTGCTGTTTTTGTTGTTTTCCTGAAAAAAAGAGCCATCTGCTCTAAACTGACTGGATCTCTGTTAAAGGATGATACAAAGTGGATGGTGTGACCCGTTGAGAGGGGTTGTAGCGAGGTATGATTTAATGGTAGACTGAGATGCATACTAGGGAGAGGGAGCTGTTGCTGCATGCCATTTACCACGTATTTAACCATTTTTTCCCGTTGTTCTCTCGGGGCGTATCGCTTGTGTGGTATAACTTACGATCGAATAGTATTCAGTTGCATGTTCTGTATCTGTGACTTAGAGCACTATCTACCTGCTATGATTAACAGCCAACGTCTGCATAGCACAGTCAACAGAAGCTTCCAACGCATGTGTGAAGACGAAACGTATCCAACAATGGAAAAACTGTTTCAACGCCCTCGTCTAAGCGAATGAAGATGTATGCGATGTACTTCATTTCCCTGTCACATCTTCAATATAAATCGAGTGTTAAGTTTCATATATGTACTTCAATCACGAGCCACCTGCTCCAGTGAAACAACACCTGTATATTTAATAGGCTCGCCACGTGTGGCCAATGCCGGTATGCAGACTGCATTTGTTTCCGATATATCAGAACACATTGACACAGTAATAGCTTATCGAGTTCTCTAGCAGATGACGTTAGCCCTGAGAGAAGCAGATCATCTTCCGACTACGGTGCCTGTATGTAGTTTGCAGATGTACTGCAATACAGTGGCAAAATTCTCGTTCTTCTTCCATGCCCTGTATGATGTGGAGGCTTCCTAATTTTTCCAACAAGAAACACCACCGTAACTGCTCGTACTCAGTATTGCATTTTATGCAGGGTGACGGTAAACGTAGTCTTTATGATCGTGTTTTTAATAGCACCATCCTTACGATAAATATATTTTGTGGGCTGTAGCAACCCTCTACAGTCGGCTTCAAATGTCGATTCTCAATTGTGTTCCTTGAAAAGTACATCGTCCTCCCTCCACACATTTCCATTTGACCTACATAGTGAGTGTAATCCGACTGCAGAAAGAAAAAATATTTACTCTAATGATGAATTTAATTAGTTAGCCTGTCAATTTGGTGTCAATGACTTGCCACCTGGTGGGTGGAGGAGATGGCTATGGCACCATAAAATGATTCTTGACTTACGTTTCTTTTCTTGTGTGTGGCGATATCTTTTAAGGAAATTGCAGTCTCCCACCTACACCTACCTAGACAGGCTCTCAAGATGTGTTTCGTAAATGCTAGTGTAATACAATGTCGCATTGGCAAAACAAGACCTGCCATACCGCACAAAACAGCTACATCCTCTTGAATTATAGCTTGTTGTTGTTGAATATAAAATAACTGTATTTTTTCCAACATGTGAGACAATGGCACGAAAGATTGTATTCTCTAATGTTATTTCACATGTTTGAAATGCTTGTAATACACACATGCATGACAGTTTATTTACAGACACTGATTTGAACACGAGAGACGCTCTCAGGTCGTGTAATTTGTCAATCAAGCTGAAAAAAATTGCTTATCATAGATGTTTTTCTCTTCAGAGTTCATATTCACGCTTTTTCTTTACTCGAATGACGGTTCTCAAACAACAAGGACATTCTGCAGTGATCGGTGTTTTTGCATCAAAATAGTGGAAGTTTTTCTTCCTGATTTTACACATGGTGGACATGTCTCTGCTGTCATTTGTAATCGGCGGCGGTGCATTTCGCTGAATGCCCCAAAATAGTCAAATGCAAATTGCATCCTGCAGTTGAACGTAAAACTATACCAATTTTGCTCATAAAACTCGAAGAAAAAGGACTGCGCCTATTTTCGTGGAAAGAGGACATTCTTATTATCGCGATTGTTTTTTCCTCATTTAATAGATGCCAGATTATATGAGATGCCTTGATGTTAAATAAAAATGTTTCAGTCCAAAGCTCAGAACGACATGGTGGCCGAGTTCCATAGGAGGTGAGGCAGTCCCTATAGACAAACAACCTGTGGTTGAAATAGCCCTCATTTATCACAGTTTTGTTCTGAGGGATGTCGGCGTCATGCTCTATTGTATGTGTACCTTTTGTCGCCATCAATAACGCTGACAGCCCAGCCTCGTGCTCTCGGCGACATATTGCACTGAAGACACTGCAGGTTATCTGGACCATTCTCCAGAATTTTGTCGTTTTTCCAGGGGTGTCCAGTCTTTCTGAGAAACACATTTAACAGATTGCAAGAAAGAGTTGTGCTGATGTTAAAAAAAAGTGTTTTCCTTTGCAGGATGACAGGCCTATTGGAGGCGTTGGGGGCCTGCCTATTCCGTGTCAGATCGCCGCCGCAGTTGCGCCCTCTGACCACTGTGGTCGGCGTTTGGGGGCAGGGCTGTGTCGCTATACTTTACTCAGACAAGTTGCACTTAGGATGACCGCCCTTTAATTTCCTATTGTTTAGTTAACTATACCTGCTTTTGTGTTGGCGAAGGACCATCGCCTCAAGGCGGCTTGTGTCTGCGAGGTTATGGCGGAATACTGGTTGCTACCGGCCTTAGTAGTTGACCATTTGAAAAAGCCTGTGTCCCCCACGTGGAGGGGAGGGATGAGGGGAGGTAAGAGGGCCTTAATTTTCAGCAGTTTGTGAGCACCTATCGCGCAGAACACACATTCAGCTACCGCCCACTCTGAAATCTTTTGGGACGATGAGTTTCCCCAGTTGCATTATGACCCGTTCATTACGAGTGCGGGTTTTTATCAGAACATTTTCAAAGTGTAACTAGAACAGTGATGCATTTTTTCCATCAGTTGTGATAGCGTGTATGGGCTTCGATTACTTGAGCTGCAGGGTGATTGTCGAGCAGGCGTCTGCAGTGAACTCTTGACTTCAAACAGCAATAGATACTATCCTCAGATGTTTGCTTACAAGTAATACACTTTTTAAGCTCCTCTCTGCCCAACACCAGCATCTCAACACTTGCACATATTTTTCAACAAAAAGAATAAAGATAGTACTTACACCTCAGCCTTTTTCCCGCCAGCTTATAGGTGAAGGGTAGAGTTTGAGTGGTATTGTGATATTTTTTCTCAGTAGAATAACACCATTTGTATGGTATCGCCAATTTTTGAGCTTTATTGCGATTTTGGGCAGTCCTTGTGTAGCACTATGCATATAGTTGTGTAATTAAGCCCAATCTTTATGGTTAATTACGTAATCAGGATCGATCTTTACGTCAGTTTCCCAATCAAAATAAAGTACAGTAATCCGACCTTCCTCTCCTGCATTTGGACAATTTTCATGTGTGGGGTGCAGCACTTGAGCTTTCCATCCATAAGGACCAAGGTTCGAATGCCTGTAAGGGCACCACCATTTTTAATTTCCCACCTATATCAAGCGCCTCTGGTGGTAAAATTGTGTTAAGGGGTGCAGGTGGAATTTCCATCCAAGAGGACCATAGTTCGAGTCCAAAAAAGGGCACAGACATTTTTAATTTCCCGAAGATCCCTGGCTGGGGTGAAACATCAGCACAGCCGAGGAACAAAGAAATTCCCACCAAAATTCGAAATTCCCGCTAAAATTCGAAATTCCCGCCAAGGGGGTGGGAGTGTGGGGAGGGGGAGGGGACCACGTGCAGGCCGAGAAAAGCACATGATGACATCTGGGGGTGGGAGTAGGTATGGTTGGGATGGATTAATTGATCAATTTAATTAATTTGCATATCTATTTGATATCAAAATTGCACCTGTAACCCCATGTCCCTACTACTCATACTTTGCATATGTAAACACTATTCACTACGTTCTGTTGCATCGAAAGTTGTTGCAACTGAGAGTGGCATAATGCGTGCCACTTGTGAACTTTTGCTGTTCATACTACCAGTCTCTTCACGTTTTGCACACATGCAGATTGTGCACGAAGTGCTTTTTGAAGTGCAGTACAATGAAACCCGTCTGTCGATAGTTTTGTTTTCTCTCTTCCATTATTAATAAAATATTTTAATTGTTTCTGTATGCTATTGTAATATCGTTTCATAGCAAAGTTGCAGTACCTGTCGCTTGTGCAACTGCATAATATATAATGAAAATTTTCATGCCTCACGTTTGTCTTTCCCATTCATTTTTAAAGGCATGTGACGATAGATAGCTAGTTGCTTCTCTTCCTGCAAATAGCCACTGAAGCAGCAAACAGCCGACCGAAAGATTCCACTCTGCAATATTAAATGAAGTGTCCGATTACGGTCTTGAAACATCCACATCGAAGCTATTATCATAGTCCTACATTTTGTCTTCGTGTTGAGGACGATTGATGGAGTGAAGCGAGAAAACACGGCACTGAATAATGGGTGTACGGTTGCATAATGATCACACTATGCTTACTGCTAACAAGGGAACCTCCCCATCGCACCCCCCTCAGATTTAGTTATAAGTTGGCACAGTGGATAGGCCTTGAAAAACTGAACACAGATCAATCGAGAAAACAGGAAGAAGTTGTGTGGAGCTACGAAAAAATAAGAAAAATATACAAACTGAGTAGTCCATGTACAAGATAGGCAACATCAAGGACCGTATAAGCTGAGGAGCGTCGTGGTCATGTGGTTAGCGTGAGCACCTGCGGAACGAGAGGTCCTTGGTTCAAGTCTTACCTCAAGTGAAAAGTTTAATATTTTTATTTTCAGTTTATGTGACAAACTCTTATGTTTTCATCACTTTTTTGGGAGTGATTATCACATCCACAAGAAAACCTAAATCGGGCAAGGTAGAAGAATCTTTTTACCCATTCGCCAAGTGTACAAGTTAGGTGGGTCGACAACATATTCCTGTCATGTGACGCACATGCCGTCACCAGTGTCGTATAGAAGATATCAGACGCGTTTTGCTGTGGAGGAATCGGTTGACCTATGATCTTGCATTCAAATGTATTCGGTTCCCATTGGAGAGGCACCTCCTTTCGTGTAGTAATCGCACGGTTTACCGGTGCGGTCGTAAAACACAGACACTAAACTTATTACAGTGAACAGAGACGTTAATGAACGAACGGACAGATCATAACTTTGCGAAAATAAAGAAAGTAAACTTTTCACTCGAGGGAAGACTTCAACCAAGGACCTCTCGTTCCGCAGCTGCTCACGATAACCACGGGACCACGGCGCTCCTGAGCTCACGTTAGCCTTGATGTCGCCTATCTTGCACATGGACTACTCAGTTTGTATATTTTGCTTATTTTTTCATAGTTCCACACAACTTCTTCCTGTTTTCTCGATTGATCTGTGTTCAGTTTTTCAAGGCCTATCCAGTGTGCCAACTTATATCTAAATCTGAGGAGGGTGCGATGGGGAGGTTTCCTTGTAAGCAATCACTTAAAAAGTAAAATGAGTAGTATGCGCATCCTGGGCATCTTATGATTTTTTTAAGTTGTAAAACGTAAATCATCCAAATGACAATAATTGTATGTTTGAAATGAATATGGGAAATTAAATTTCGATAATGATTCCATATGGTAACCGTTTGCAGCAAGCGACCTTCTACAACATGTTCTATATGAAAAGTAACATCAAAAAGTTGGCTGCCTCCAGTGCATAACCAGATGCGCACATCATCAGATAAACGAAAGTGTTTACGGTGCCCATCTGAATTTTGTGGTGTGAGACTGATGCAGGAAATTTGCCTTGTATCTTGTACAGCTGCTACACGTAAAAAAAAGAAAAACGGTTCAATATAAACTCCATAAACGCAAATCACAATAGACGTAAAACTAGCGTTTGTTATGATGTCAGCCACTATTTTAGCAGGAAAATACTTCTAGTTCGTGTCAGTTGCGCACAGATGCTTCATTTATTCTTTTGGTTCGAGTTTCTGTTTGTGGCCAAAGGTTTAAATTTTTCTACTGAACGTTGACGTATATTGTGTTAAACCACTTGATATTTATTGTTTACACGTAGAATTACAGAAGGAGACATCTCGGTCAGTACGGTTTAGTAGGTGAGGTAATACGCCGATCGTTTATTTGTACACTCCCGCGGGTGGCAGGTATTCTCGCGCGCCCCGCGAATCAGATGGAGGTGGCCAGATAGTGTCTGGCCGAGTGTCAACTGCAGGGCGGCCAGGAGTCGCACCCACTCGTGTCCACCCCACCCCAGCACCCGCCTCGGTGCAGCGCTCATTACAAGAACCAGTCACGTAGAGCGTCTTTGTATTTAGCCTTTGTCCACCGTCAGGCGGGCCTGATACGGATCGAGAAGTCTGAAAGGGCGTACGGCAGGCGGCAAGTCATTGTCTGCTCGGCCATTCTCACGCCCGTCCTCACCAACCAACCGTCAGCCGAGCACCGATCTGCGAGTAATACCGAAGAGGGTCGCGGAGCGGCATCCACGCTAAAATAAAGTTTCCCTTGTAACAGTGTGGGTAAGTCAGTTCGAGGGTTGGAGGAGGGCAACAGGACCGTGCCTAATAAATGTCTTCACTATTCAGATCAATATTCTCTTTGAGGACAGGTTTCCCTTCACTACAGAATGATCAAACAGCAAGCATTCTTCTTTGCTACCCCATCCTTTTATAATCATTTATGGCCGGTTAGCTTTAATCCTATAGTTTCTAGGTAAACTAATTGTAAATTGAGCTCTCGAGAAGTATGTGCTGAGTAAGTGGCTCAAGGACGGAAAAGTCCCACCGTGGCTTAAGAACAAAATTCAGAAAATGCTGAGAAGATACCAGCTTGCGGAATATCAGCGCTGCTTTGTGACTGGATCGAAGACAACACTTAATAACGAACAGAAATCTTCAGACGAAAATTAACTTCGGGCGTACCGCAAAGGAGTGTTATAGAACCATCATTCTTCAAAATATATGTAACTGACATGGTGGATAACGTTGGATGATGCTGGTGCATACAGAGAAGTCACAACGCTACAGAGCTGTAGCGAAATGCGGAAATATCTGCAGAGGATCGACTCTTGGCGCAGAGATTAGCGGTTACCCTCAACATAAACATATGTACTATCCCATCAACAAAAGAGCCAGGTTACAAAACCTTCTTTCGGCCTTTGCTTGATTACCGTTCCCCAAGGCTCGGTGCTGGGGCCGCTGCTGTTTCTTATTTATATAAATGATATGCCTTCTAGTATTACAAGTTATTCAAAAATATTTCTGTTTGCTGATGATACCAGCTTGGTAGTGAAGGATCTTGTGTGTAATATTGAAACATTGTCAAATAATATAGTTCATGAAATAAGTTCGTGGCTTGTGGAAAATAATTTGATGCTAAATCACAGTAATACTCAGTTTTTACAGTTTCTACCTCACAATTCAACAAGAACTGATATTTTGATCAGACAGAATGGGCATATTATAAGCGAGACGGAACAGTTCAAGTTCCTAGGCGTTCGGATAGATAGTAAGCTGTTGTGGAAAGCCCATGTTCAGGATCTTGTTCAGAAACTAAATGCTGCTTTATTTACCATTAGAACAGTATCCGAAATAAGTGACAGTTCAACACGAAAAGTAGTCTAGTTCGCATATTTTCATACGCTTATGTCATATGGTATTATTTTTTGGGGTAATTCTTCTGATTCAAAAAGGGTATTTTTGGTTCAAAAAGGGGCTGTTCGAGCTATATGTGGTGTAAGTTCGAGAACCTCTTGTCGACCCCTATTCAATAGTCTGGGAATTCTGACATCGCCCTCACAGTATATATTTTCTTTAATGTCGTTTGCTGTTAGCAATTTTAGCTTATTCCCAAGAGTTAGCAGCTTTCACTCAGTTAATACTAGGCAGAAATCAAATCTGCATGTGGAATGCACTTCTTTGACTCTTGTGCAGAAAGGAGTGCACTATTCTGCTGCATCCATTTTCAATAAGCTACCACAAGAACTCAAAAATCTTATCAGTAGCCCAAACGCTTTTAAGTCTAAACTGAGGAGTTTCCTCGTGGCTCACTTCTTCTATTCTGTCGAGGAGCTCCTGGAAGAGCTGAAAAATTAAGCAAATTCCAGTGTTACATTGTTGATTTTCTTTATTTAAACTTACGAATTGTCGCCTGAATACGTTTCTTGTACTTCATTTTATCTGTTTCTACTATCGTGTTATAATTTCATGTATTGACTCGTTCCATGTTCAAGGAGACTTCTCCTTAATTTGATCCCCCGGAACAATAAATAAATAAAAATAAACTGCTCGTCAAACTGGTACCATCACAAGGTAGGATTGATAGAGAAATTAGACAATATCCAAAATAGTGCAGTGGTTTCGTCATAGGCTGGTTTGATGAGCGCGAAAGTCTCACGGAGATTCTCATTCAGCTCGAGAACCAGACGTCACAATATACGCGTTGTGTATCACGTCGTTGTTTACTGTTACAATTCCGAGAGCGTACGTTCCCAGAAGAGTCAGTCAACGTATAGCTTCCTCCTACGTAGAGGGCTTCGAGCTGACACGAAGGCTTATCAACTCCCGCTCTTCTCGTGCACAGTTCGCAACTGGATTTCCTCAGCGACAACCGTAAGGTGGCTTGTGAAGTATTAATGTAGATTTAAGTGCAGATGTAAGCCATCGTTCCAGAAAGAATATGCATTCTGGGATACTGGTTTCTCAGCGAACTGTTCCACCTGGCACATTTTCCACCAACATTTTACGCAGATTTCTTCTAGTATTACGAGGCGTTCTTGGAAAGCACTGTGAAGTTTCTGTGAGATAAACTGGCTCGATGTTTCGATATGGGTTACCACTATACAGTCGCGCGGGATTAGCCGAGCGGTTTCAGGCGCTGCAGTCGTGGACTGTGCGGCTGGTCCCGGCGGAGGTTCGAGTCCTCCCTCGGGCATGGGTGTGTGTGTTTGTCCTTAGGATAATTTAGATTAAGTAGTGTGTAAGCTTAGGGACTGATGACCTCAGCAGTTAAGTCCCATAAGATTTCACACACATTTGAACTTTTTTGAACCACTGTACAGAATTTACTGCTGGCCGCTGTTCGATAGAACAGTCTCGTATATCCAAATTGAAACACAGCCTGTAGATAATCTAGAGCTCTTCTGTGTGAAGGTACTGTAGAAAAAGCTCAGTTTAGGTTTTCAAATATAAATTGCCAAGTACCATCCAGACACCCCTGTCTGTCCAAATAGAAAGAAACTACGCATAAAACATTTAAGCTGAAAATATCCTATTCCTTCTAGCTGCCTACAAACACAGACAGATTCTCAACAAACTTCTCTTTACCAGACAAGGCGATGCTTCCTAATCATTAGTACTGTGCCGTTACTACAGCCAATCGACTGATGTAAGGTAACAGTCAAGATACCGAACTGTTATTCGTGAGAAGCAGGTTCCGTAACCTTCCTCCTTTATCTCTTCTGTGGCTTCACGAACTTGCTGCGGAAGTTGTTACGACGTTTCCTCAAAAATCACGACGGTTGTTGAGAAAGTTGTCTTTTTGGAAAATGTCATATTACCGTCTAGAGGTGCTAGTAGAAATATTTATTAACGCACCCAGTTTCGGTTGACCAACCATCATCAGGTTCATAAAAGTATTCGCAACTTCATGTTAGGCGAAATATAAAATCTGTATCGTTAAGTGACAATACCATGAATTAGATACTGTTATCATATCACAGTATAAATTACACCATCACTATATAAAAATTGTGCTGGTAGTGTACTCATTAATATTATAATGTAATCTGCAATAAAGCTACGAACAGATGTGGTAAGAATCCGTTCACAGAATTACCGCCGATTGCAGTTACAACGTGAAGGAGTATACTACCCACCATAGTTTTTATAGACTGACGATGTAGTTTATACTACGATATTGTAACAGTGTCTAATTCACGGTTTTATCACTTGACGATAATGATTTTATATTTCACATAACATGAAGCTGTGAATACTTTTAGGAACCAGATGATGGTCATTCGACCGAAACTGGTTGTCTGAATAAATAATTTTACTAGCAGCTGAAGGCCGTATTATACGATAGAAGCGAAAAAATATCGCTAAGAGGAAACATAGGTGCATTCACGCGAAGTTTTTTTCTGTGAGATCGGCTGGGAACAGCAAGTAATAGGAAGAACAAAGAGGATGGAACTGGAGGTCGGCATACAGCCTACTACTCCAGAAGCGAAATACGATGGGAGCCTCCGAGCTTGAAGTTCCCATCCGATGGACGGAGAGATATGGCCAATCGGCGTCTGAGGCCTTGGGCTAGCTTACTTCCATTTTTTACGTATACTGAATGCATCTTTAAAAAGAAACTCGCTAACTTAGTGGTTCAAAAATGGCTCTGAGCACTATGGGACTCAACTGCTGTGGTCATAAGTCCCCTAGAACTTAGAACTACTTAAACCTAACTAACCTAAGTACAGCACACAACACCCAGCCATCACGAGGCAGAGAAAATCCCTGACCCCGCCGGGAATCGAACCCGGGAACCCGGGCGTGGGAAGCGAGAACGCTACCGCACGACCACGAGATGCGGGCGCTAACTTAGTGGTCGCGTAGCCGAAAATAAGGTGAAGCTGACGTTTTCCGAACTTAAGGGTTATTTGCGGTACGAATTCCTAAATTCACAGAAAAGCCTATTGAAACAACTGGGGATAAAAATTTCTGCTTCGCATTATATTTAAGCCAATTTCATTAACATTTATGTAAAACTCAGTTTGCTCTTGGTGTCCACTCACAGTGAGCAAGATTGCACATTCATTTACCTATTAGGTGCCTTAATTTGAGAATTAGAAATATACCTCTGGAAGCCGTCGGTACAGAAATCATCGTGAGGACTCCAGCCAGGAAGGCCGTGTTCTATTTCGACAACTTCCTGCACATAACGTGGGTTTGTCACGTCTTCGATATTGGGTATGTTTGAATGCTTCCTCCCATCTGCAGTTTCCTCATAGCCATAAATTGGTACTACAAACGACGTTCAACTTCCGACCCACTTCCGGACGACTGCAGTCATTCACAGCCATAATGAAAGAAAAACTTAAGGTTTGTGGAAAGAGTCAACTTACACGTTATCAGGCAGAAGGAGCCTCAGTAGGCAACCTCTGTGAGGTGTTCTACACTGCGTGATAAAAAATGTTAAGCATCAAGATTGGGAGGATGAATCGGAATGAAATTTCGTGGGTTGAGAGGGTATTTACTATTAATCCAGAGATTACAGCGTCAAATTTACGAAGAACTTGCAGTATGAGCCCGCTTATCAATATGACGTCGTATCGATTCCCCCTCCCAGCACCCCCCACGCTCCCCTTGCATGCATTCACTGATTCGATTAGGAAGAGTGTCATGAATCCGTTATACCCTCTCCTGGGGCAAGCTGGACGTCAGGTTTACCTTAATATGCTGGCTAGTGGTAATGGGAAGGATTGACGTCACAGCTGGCCCAACACAAATTCTGTTCGGACAGATCTGGAGATCTTTCTGGCCACGGTAGCACCTCAACATCACCTTCATAGAGGCACGTGATATACGTGGACGAGCAATGCCCTGTTGAAAAATGGCATCACGATACTGTCGGTCAGAGGTAGCACACGAGGATGCAGGATGCCTGTGACGTACCATTGTCCCGTCAGAGGCCCCACATTAACTATCAGCTGTGACGTGAATTCACGCGTTTTGGACGGGTTACTCCTGTAACCGAAATATCAAATCTGAAGATGGTTCTAGATGAACCTAAACCGGTCATATGAATAAAAATTTTGCAATCAAGACGGATTATAAGTAACATTGTAAGATTCACTGATTGCTGCTATCCTATTATACATTATGTCTGTTTTTGCAAAGTCCATGGTCACATCACTCTAGAAGCAAACAATTGTGTTATGGTGTTAGTGGCAAGCTACGCATGGGGCGGTAATTTATGGCCCGGCTGCGGCCAGCCTCCGACCAATGGCGTGGAATGAAGCAGAACGTTGCAGGGAGTCCATTACTTGTTCTCGGATGGCAGGCATAGAAGTTACAATGTGTTTGGTGCTTAATACAATGAGCCTCCCGCGATCGACAGCAACCCTTACGACGGGTGTGCCTGCCCTCGCGTTACCACAGAGTCCAACATCGGGCATCAGAACGCCCCACAAATCTGGATATCGCACTATTAGACAAACCGACCAAGGCGAGATCCAGAATGATGCTCCCTTCAAAATCTGTCTGGTGAAGAACGCTGTCTCACACGAATACGCGAGTGTCTGTGTCCACAGAGATCACTCAACATCTGACTGTTCACGACTCATACACCCTGCTAGGTCTGGTAACAGCACTAAACACGAAAAAGACTTATGCACTCTGGTAGCCGTTCTACCTGCGACAAAGGATTGCAGCTCTAATCTTTTACTTCCCCACCGGTTTCCTGTATATGTACGAAGTTATGGTGACATCTTAACCGTGTCCTCTAGGTACTTCACTTTTTCTTTCAGCGTTGTAAAAACAAATTAGAAAAATTTTTACTCTACTTACACTGTTAATTATGGGAATTACTTTTAGGTTACTTTTATACGCTTTTGCTGTAGTGTTCAGTCTGAAGAATGGTTTAATGCAGCTCTCTGCCTTGTCTGTCCTTCACAAGCCATCTCATGTCTACATGACTGCTTCAACCTACATTCAGTTGAAATGTTTAACTACAGTCAAACTATAATCTCTCTATAAAATGTTGACCTTCTACACTTCCCTCTAGAATCAAATTAACTACTGCTTTGTGCTTCACGCTGCATTGTGTCAACTTATCACTTTTTTAGCCAAGTTATACCACAAGTTACTTTTCTCCTTGATTTGATTTAGAATCACTTCACTAAATATCCGACCTCATCTAACCATTTTGTTCTTGTGTAGCACTACATTTCAAAAGCTTCGGGCGTGTTCGTGCCTTTACTGCTCATCATGCCGGCACGGTAGCTCAGCGTGTTCGGTCAGAGGGTTAGCTACCCTCTGTAATAATAAAAAAAAAAAAAAACTGAGTTAATGGATCAACAACGAACTGAAACGGGTGTCTTGTGACGTCCGCCACGAGCAGATGCAACGAACAAAAAGATTTTAAAAAATCGTCTATGTTTAATCTCAATGCTTTCCCAACTCTTTAGATAAATGTTGCCGTAAGATTTCGTGACATTGAAATTTATATTTGAAGTTAGCGTTTTTCTCTTTTAGAAAAAGCGTTCTTGCTGCGATTTCCTCTTTACTTATTTTGCTACCCACATATCTAAACTCGTGTTCTACATTTAGTGTCTCTCTTCCAAATCGAAGTGTCACAGCATCACCTAATTTAACCGATCTGCATTCCATTACGCTTTACTATTGATGGCATGTTTCTTGTAACATTTCTTCAAGAAATTATCAGTTGTGTACAAATGAACTTTCACTTCCTCAGACGTCTCTGACAGATTTACAGTTTTAACGACAAACCTTGAATATTTTATTTCCTCTCTCTAAACTTTAATATCTTTTCTAAATTCCTCTTTCCCTGCTTCTTTATGTGCAGACTGAATAACATGTTGGACATCTGTATAAATATTCTCGTATTAGCTGAGATACAGCTAGTTTGAGAAACTGCGACACTTGTTACACCATTCAGCTGCTGTTTTCATCTACCTCAAGCAGCCAATGACATGGTCACAAGTAATGACAAAGAAATTCATCAGTTATGGCATATCCGATCCCTCCTCACCCCACTACCGACCGGTTAACCGGACATCTGAGCACACAGTAGAGCCACTGCAAGGCCAACAGTTGCAGGCACAGAGAGCGGATCTCTTACAGGTGTGCCATGTATATCACGCAACACACATCATCACAGTTAAGCCTGCAATGTGACGCAACTTGTTTTCATGGATCTCACAGAGCTTTTAACTTCTGGACATGGACGTATGTAAATGTAAATGTAGATGCATCTGAATATCTCTGCTATCGGCAATATATTTATATGATCTCTCGGGGGATATCGTTCCAATCTTTAAGTGGGCAACTTGTCAAGAATGAGTGAGTGTCTGAACGCGCACAGACCGGCTGCCGGCGCAGCAGAGCTGGTTGTGTACAGAGAGTACGCAGTGGCCACTGCCCTGTGTGCGCATGCGCCGAGCTGTCCTTTGCTCTGCCCCTGGCACGACACGCTCTGCCGCAGGAATGCCGGCCCTTTGGCCTTACATTTATTCTGGCTGCCCCCCCTGCAGACGCAGACCACGCAGCCTCGCAGATGCGATTCGGCGTTCGGTACTTAAAAATTCTTCCGAGATTCTGCGGTTCGCCGAGGTACCTAACACAGCAATTGGTGAACCTAAATGTGCTGTTTGCTGCGCTCTCAATACTTCGTAGTCGATCTCTGTCCATTGCACTTGGGTGGTCATTCACGTCGGTCTCGAATATCGCCCAGTATGCACTGAATCCAAAAATGTTCTCTACGAAAGCTCGCGTTGTAGGAAAAATACAGTGTAAGTCTGAAATAAAGAAATATGGCCGCTGGCGTCTAGAAATGAAAGAAATTAAGCATTGTTGAGCCTGAACGAAACCAGAAACAAATACTTTTTAAAGAAGGTCTGTTTTATTTCCGTGATCAATTTCGGGTTATCATGCTCTTCTTCAGGTAGCTAAATTTGTACTACTGTTTTATATTCACCAGTAGCATGTCGTCCGCTCATGTGCTGCGAAAGAATATTTAAGTACTTGGCATCACTTTATATTCTATGCGAATGGCTTCAAAAACACAGAAAAACACGCTAATGAGCAACAGTTAATAACATATCAAGTGAATTAGTTATACGTCTTTACATTCGTCCCAGTGAACGCTTTATATGTTATCAAGATGCAAACTCAAGGAAAAGAAGTGTTAATTTCGTTTTCACACATTTACTGTTAACTCCAAATGGCATCAGGTTTATGCTTTTAAGAAATATCGAAAGCTGCAGTTTTATTGACTCACTGTCCTAAGTAATATTATTTATAACGAACTGCCAAAGATGGGCTGTCATGATTAATATTCTCGAAAAAAACATTGTATGAAACTTCCAGTGAAATTTAAACTTGTGAACTCACTCCATATTATAACGTTTAAAATGAGGAATAAATGTTGTTCGCTACAAAGCCGTGTACCATGACTTACTTGTCAATTGGAATCAAATCTGTAGAAGGAATAACAGACAGCCTAGCAAAGTAATGACCACAATATCCAAGCGTACTTAATTCTAAAGTAAGGAAAGCAGTTACTGGTTACAACGTAAGTTGTGTGTCTCCGTATCCACACATCAAAAAATGTTTTGCAGCACCTCGGTTCAGAGAGTTCCGGAACCTGTACAGAAAATTGGAATAGAGATCAACATAAACATCATTTCCGCCCTTTTTATTGCTCATGAAAACCACCAATTGCACGTTGTGCCACCACACAGCGAGACCTTCAGAGGTGGTGGTCCAGATTCCTGTACACACCAGTACCTCTAATACCCAGTAGCACGTCCTCTTGCATTTATACATGCCTGTATTCGTCGTGGTATACTATCCACAAGTTTATCAAGGCACCGTTAGTCTAGATTGTCCCACTCCTCAATAACGATTCGGCGTAGTGCACTCAGAGTGGTTGGTGGGTCACCTCGTCCATAAACCGCCCTTCTCAATCTATCCGAGGCATGTTCGATAGGGTTCGTGTCTGGAGAACATGCTGGCCACTCTAGTCGAGCGATGTCGTTATCCTAAAGGAAGTCATTGACAAGACGTGCATCATGGAGACGCCGGTTGTCGTTCATGAAGATAAATGCCTCGCCAATATGGTTTATGGACGAGGTGACCCACCAACCACTCTGAGTGATCTACGCCGCATCGTTATTGAGGAGTGGGACAATCTAGACTAACGGTGGCAGATTTCAGACTACCTAACAGATCAAAACGAAAATTTCTGTTCCGACACTGACAATGTTGAGTGTTTATGGAAAAAGTTCAAGGCAATCGTAAAATGCGTTTTAGACAGGTACGTGCCGAGTAAAACTGTGAGGGACGGGAAAAACCCACCGTGGTTCAACAACAAAGTTAGGAAACTACTGCGAAAGCAAAGAGAGCTTCACTCCAAGTGTAAACGCAGCCGAAACCTCTCAGACAAACAGAAGCTAAACGATGTCAAAGTTAGCGTAAGGAGGGCTATGCGTGAAGCGTTCGGTGAATTCGAAAGTACCGACTTGACAGAAAATCATAGGAAGTTCTGGTCTTACGTTAAATCAGTAAGTGGCTCGAAACAGCATATCCAGACTCTCCGGGATGATGATGGCATTGAAACAGAGGATGACACACGTAAAGCTGAAATACTAAACACCTTTTTTCAAAGCTGTTTCACAGAGGAAGACCGCACTGCAGTTCCTTCTATAAATCCTCGCACAAACGAAAAAATGGCTGACATCGAAATAAGTGTCCAAGGAATAGAAAAGCAACTGAAATCACTCAACAGAGGAAAGTCCACTGGACCTGACGGGACACCAATTCGATTCTACACAGAGTACGCGAAAGAACTTGTCCCCCCCCCCCCCCCTCCTAACAGCCGTATACCGCAAGTCTCTAGAGGAACGGAAGGTTCCAAATGATTGGAAAAGAGCACAGGTAGTCCCAGTCTTCAAGAGGGGTCGTCGAGCAGATGCGCAAAACTATAGACCTATATCTCTGACGTCGATCTGTTGTAGAATTTTAGAACATGTTTTTTGCTCGCGTATCATGTCGTTTTTGGAAACCCAGAATCTACTCTGTAGGAATCAACATGGATTCCGGAAACAGCGATCGTGTGAGACCCAACTCGCTTTATTTGTTCATGAGACCCAGAAAATATTAGATACAGGCTCCCAGGTAGATGCTATTTTCCTTGACTTCTGGAAGGCGTTCGATACAGTTCCGCACTGTCGCCTGATAAACAAAGTAAGAGCCTACGGAATATCAGACCAGCTGTGTGGCTGGATTGAAGAGTTTTTAGCAAACAGAACACAGCATGTCGTTATCAATGGAGAGACGTCTACAGACGTTAAAGTAACCTCTGGCGTGCCACAGGGGAGTGTTATGGGACCATTGCTTTTCACAATATATATAAATGACCTAGTAGATAGTGTCGGAAGTTCCATGCGGCTTTTCGCGGATGATGCTGTAGTATACAGAGAAGTTGCAGCATTAGAAAATTGTAGCGAAATGCAGGAAGATCTGCAGCGGATAGGCACTTGGTACAGGGAGTGGCAACTGTTCCTTAACATAGACAAATGTAATGTATTGCGAATACATAGAAAGAAGGATCCTTTATTGTATGATTATATAATAGCGGAACAAACACCGGTAGCAGTTACTTCTGTAAAATATCTGGGAATATGTGTACGGAACGATCTGAAGTGGAATGATCATATAAAATTAATTGTTGGTAAGGCGGGTGCCAGGGTGAGATTCATTGGGAGAGTCCTTAGAAAATGTAGTCCATCAACAAAGTATGTGGCTTACAAAACACTCGTTCGACCTATACTTGAGTATTGCTCATCAGTGTGGGATCCGTACCAGATCGGGTTGACGGAGGAGAGAGAGAAGATCCAAAGAAGAGCGGCGCGTTTCGTCACAGGGTTATTTGGTAACCGTGATAGCGTTACGGAGATGTTTAGCAAACTCAAGTGGCAGACTCTGCAAGAGAGGCGCTCTGCATCGCGGTGTAGCTTGCACGCCAGGTTTCGAGAGGGTGCGTTTCTGGCTGAGGTATCGAATATATTGCTTCCCCCTACTTATACCTCCCGAGGAGATCACGAATGTAAAATCAGAGAGATTCGAGCGCGTACGGAGGCTTTCAGACAGTCGTTCCTCCCGCGAACCATACGCGACTGGAACAGAAAAGGGAGGTAATGACAGTGGCACGTAAAGTGCCCTCCGCCACACACCGTTGGGTGGCTTGCGGAGTATAAATGTAGATGTAGATGTAGAATATGCTGCCAATATGGTTGCACTATCAGTCAGAGGATGGCATTCGTGTATCGTACAGCCTTTACGGCGCCTTCCATCACCACCAACGGCGTACATCGGGCCCACATAATTCCACCGTAAAACAGCAGGGAACCTCCACCTTGCTGCACTCGCTGGATAGTGTGTCTAAGGCGTTCAGCCTGACCGGGTTGCCTCCAAACACGTCTCCAACGATTGTCTGCTTGAATGCATATGCGACACTCTTTGGTGAAGAGAACGTGATACCAATCCTGAACGGTCCATTCGGCATGTTGTTGGGCCCTTGTGTGCAGCATGGTGTCATATTACCTCGCCGTGGACGTTAGGACTGAAGTTGCGCATCATGCAACCTATTGCGCACAGTTTGAGTCGCAACACGACGTCCTGTGGCTGCACGAAAAGCATTATTCAACATGGTGGCGTTGCTGTCAGGGTTCCTCCAAGCCATAATCCGTAGGCAGCGGTCATCCACTGCAGTAGTAGACCTTGGGCGGCCTGAGCGAGGCATGTCATCGACAGTTCCTGTCTCTCTGTATCTCCTCCACGTTCGAGCAACATCGCTTTGGTTCACTCCGAGACGCCTGGACGCTTCGCATGTTGAGAGCCCTTCCTGGCATAAAGTAACAATGCGGACGGGATCAAACCGCAGTACTGACCGTCTAGGCTCGTACGTGACGACATCAGTGGTACGTATACTAATTTTTCTTAATTCGCAGGCAATATTCTACTGTCAGTTGCAACAGATTTCGATGACACTGAACGAAGAACATGGAGGCTTTATGTATTATTGAAAAGTCCGTTGGCTAAGTCAGCGGCATGCTTGGAACGAGTTTTGGATCTAAAACCCGCTTTTGATGAATTATGTAAAGGAAAAAGGAAAGCAGCAACAACAATTAGAAAATCCGAAATGGACCGCAGACCTCACTTTTTAAGTAGACTTGACTGCACACTGCCCACCGTAAGTCCTCGCAAGGGTAGGAAGAACTTATTTTTGATATGATGGGTATGTTCATTTCCCTAAGCTCTCCAGCGCGAAGAACACCTGAGGTCTGTAGAATTAATTGTGGCCTTGAAAGAATTACATGGATAGTTTTCAAAACATTTTGAGGACACTGACAATCTTACAACTGTTTTCGATCTGTTTTCGAGACCGTTCGCCGTTTCAGCTGATATCTCCCCTGTGCATGTGCATAGGGAACTGGTTAATCTGCAATGTAATCCCATTTTAAAAAACAAATTCTATTACATTAAAACTGTCAACTACATTATTTTCCTCGGAAAGAATTTCCATCTCTCCTTAATGACGCTACAAACGTGATAAAATATTTCAGTCAACATATCTGTGTGAATGGCTTTTTTCGATTATGAAACTATATTAAGTCACGATTACATGGCAGACTGAGTGCAAAAATCTGCGCAGTTGTCTGCGTCTGGCTGTATGTTGACTGTTTGTACCAGTTAAAAATTATATAATGGCTCAATGGCTCTGACCACTATGGGACTTAACTTCTAAAGTCATCAGTCCCCTAGAACTTAGAACTACTTAAACCTAACTAACCTAAGGACATCACACACATCCATGCCCGAGGCAGGATTCGAACCTGCGACCGTAGCTGTCGCGCGGTTCCAGACTGTAGCGCCTAGAACCGCTCGTCCACCCCGGTCGGCAATTTGTTTCATTTGGGATCTATGTTGTTGAGAAACAGTAAGTGGTATACTGTGTGACTTTATTGCCATTTAAGCTGGGCTCGTTCGTGTTTCCCCCTCATCTCCCTCCTCATGCTCAGACAGTGCGGCTTGGTGGTGGGGTAAGTGAGTAGCCAGGCGGCAGAACTATGACATGCAGCTGAGAGCACAGCTGGTGTGCCGAATTCTTGGCCGACCCTGAACTAGAGGAATGAACAGAGAAAAGTTTCGTTTCGTTTAGTTCAAATGGCTCTGAGCACTATGGGACTCAACATCTTAGGTCATAAGTGCCCTAGAACTTAGAACTACTTAAACCTAACTAACCTAAGGACATCACACACATCCATGCCCGAGGCAGGATTCGAACCTGCGACCGTAGCAGTCCCGCAGTTCCGGACTGCAGCGCCAGAACCGCACGGCCACCGCGACCGGCATTTCGTTTAGGAGAGTGACGATACACACGAACGCACTTCTAGCACTGCTCAACTCTGTGCTGCGACAGAGTTCGAGTGGTTGTAGAGGTACTCTTGAGGAAAAAATCGAGGACAGAAACTCGCGTCTGGTAACTTCGCCTAACGACACTACAGAGCGCCGAAGTTATTGGCGCTGGCGCCTTCGGCAGCAAACGTAACTTTGTATGCAGACGGACCGAGGGCACACTGTATCGCAGTGTTGTTTGTTATTCGGTGATCGCGACTGACTACGACGATCTCCAATGGAGAAGCTGGAGCTAGCTGCTGCCTAGAAAGGCCTTGTCTCTTATGAAGGCGATGCTCTGTTTCTCGGTGGATGCCAGTATCGGAAACGGGTTTCCACTCGCAGTTCACTTTTCTCTTGGAACCCTCTAAAATTTCCACTGCTTTCCGTGTAAAGGAGAAAAATAAAGTGCAGATTGAAACCTGTGTCTGAAACCGTCATCCACCAACGCAACAGAGCATCATTGTATACGAGGTGTGAAAATAAAGTAATGAGACTGATTTTCTTTGCAAGATGTGGCAACCCTGCAGGCTTGCGTAGGCACAATATCTTTGACCTTGGTCTATAAGCTGCTTCTAGTCCAAACGGCACATCGATGCAACTGCTGAGTCGTGAGTTGTGCTGTAATAAGTTAACACGTGTGTGTGTCTCTCGTCACGGAAATGGCACCGCATAACATTGCGTAATGGTATGCCATTTCTTTTTGCGGTAAATTGGGTGAAAACGCGACGACAACTTACGGTAAGCTTCAGAAGACTTTTGGAGAGGAGGTTATATCAAGAGCCCAAGTTTTCGACTGGCATAAAATGTTTAGTGAAGGCAGAACGAATGTTGAAGATGAAGACTGCAGTGGACGACCATCAACCTAACGGACGGATGTCAACTTGGCCAGGGTGCGTGAACTCGTAGGGTCTGATCGAAGATTATCCGTGAAAATGATTGCAGAAGACCTGAACATCAATCAAGAAACGGTTCGCCTAATAATAACTCAAAATCTTGGTATGAGAAAGATTGCTGATAATTGGATTCTGCATCACGATAATGCGCCATCGCATACTGCTCTGTCAGTACAGCAATTTTTAACCTCAAAACAAATTTCAGTACTACCACAGCCACCTTATTCACCAGGTATCGCTCCGTGCGACTTTTTTCTATTTCCAAGAGTCAGAACGGCAGTCAAGGGACACCATTTTCAAACAACACAAGATGTCCAAAAAGGTGTGATGAGGGTCTTGGAGGATATTGCAGAAGACGAGTTCCAGAGATGTTACCATCAATGGCAGAAGTGCTGGAAAAAGTGTGTGCAATCAGGAGGGAACTACTTTGAAGGGGACAACACTAAACTTGACTAAAATGGTAAACAACATGTTTTTCCCATCAGTCTCATTACTTTATTGTCGCACCTCGTACATAGGAAACCAAGCCTGTCCTCTTAGCAGCTAGCTCCATCTTCCCCTTGGCGATCGTGACAATCAGTCGCGTTCCCTGAATAATGAACGACAGCGTGAGACGTTCCGCCGATGGTCTGTGAGCGTACAAAGTTACGTTTCCTGCCTAAGGCATGCGTAGTGGCAGGCGCTGGCACCTATAGATTTGACGGTCTGTACTATCACTGGATGACGTTTCCGAACACGAGTTCCTATTCTGGAGAGTACCTTTTCACCCTCTCGAAGTTCTCTGCAAGCAGTTCTGGGGCATACATGATATACGGTGCCACGGATGTTTGAGTTACATAACTTGGAACAGCCCTAGATCAGCCGCAACGACAGGGGGAAGTAGCATGGGACTCTGCTCCCTGAATGAAAGCCGACACATCTGCAACTGCCTTATGCACGAGTGCAGACGTTGAAGGAGGGAAGGAAATTTAGGGTCAACGTCCCGTCGACGACCTAGGGCGAAGGAAGGGGAATGAAATCGCCAGAGCCATTTCAGAGGAACTCTCCCAGCATTCAGCCTAAGTGATCGTCACGGAAAACGTAAGTGCCTAGATGTGGATGGCTGGGCGAGGACTTTAACAGCCGTCTGCAAGAGTACGAGTGCAGTGTTGCAGCACTGCGCCACCTCGCCGTGGGCAGTAGTTCAGTGAGGGCTACGGCAGGCTATGACGGATTCCGTAACTGTTACTGAAACAGTGTGTCCGTAGGTGTGTGAGCTTGTGATTCTGATCGCGCACACTGTTAAACCTGCATTTTTTTTCTTTATTGTGATTTTGATCGCCTTACACAAGGCGGGCTGTCAGCAGCTGAGTACGCCGCTCTTCAGCCTTGAGGTTTACAATAAGTAATACATAGAGGGGGCACAGAGAATACAATCAAAACGGCGGGCAAAACAATGTAGACACTAAAAATCAAAAAAACATGGAGCCGTTCACGCTGGACGAGAAAACATCACTGACACTAGTTGACACGGCGCACAAATCATGGCTGATGGCGACGGTACACGTGAACAGTGGCGGCGTGACGGCGAACAAACACTAAACACAAACGAAGGCACACACACGAGACACTGATGACGATGACCACCGGCGCGCGAATGTTCACTGTGCGTGTGCGAGTCCGGGGACCTGCCAAGAGAGGAGGAGGAGCAAGGGGAGTGGGAGGGCGAGAGGGGAGAGCAGAGATGCCACGGGCAGGGGAGATAGGGGGAGGGAGGAAGGGGGAGGGGAAGCCCGGGGGAAAAGGGGTGGAGGGAGGGGACGGGGGAAAAGGAAAGAGAAGGTAAGGGAAGAGAAGGGAGGGAGGGTGCCTAAAGGAAAGGACACCGGAAGTGGGGGGTGGGGCAGGGTCAAAGTTGATAGGAGGGGTAGATGGAGGGGAGGAGGACATCATCAGGGAGGGGGAGCTGGTGGAAGCTACCTTGGGAGAGGGTAAGGAGGGTTGAAAGATGAAGACCGGGTGGGACGTGGGAATACAGGCGCGGCAGCGGGCGAGGCTGGGAGAGGAAAACCTGCATAAGAAGTGAATAAACTTCATTCCAGTCAGATGACGTACAATGTACAGGTACATTTTCCGCTGAAACAATGTCTCGTTTCTCCGAACGACTATCTTACTATCAGTGCTCAGAACTTCTAAGGATTATGTATGGTACCTGCACTTACACATCGATTACACGATAGAATTGTTTGTTAAATTTATTAATTGTTGTCTTTTGAATTAGTGCCGTAACAACACTCATGACAACACTGCTTGTCGAAAGCAGAAGCGGCGGTGAGCAGCGGAAGAGGGCGCTGGCCCATGTGGGTCGCACGGTGTAGCCGCGTCTGTTGTGAAGTGGTCTGATCCGCCTTGTCACGGTCTGTGTGGCTCCCCACGTCGGAGGTTCGAGTCCTCCCTCGGGCATTGGTGTGTGTGTGTTGTCCATAGCGTAAGTCAGTTTAAGTTCGATTAAGTAGTGTGTAGGTTTAGGGACCGATGACCTAAGCAGTTTGGTCCCATAAGACCTAACCACAAATTTCCAAATTGCCCATGTGAAGCATCACAGCCCCAAAGTATGCCCTGACGTTTCTGTGCCTACCCTCGGGAGCAGTACGTAAAATCTTCTCAATTATAAGCACCCAAACTTTGGTTGATGATACGTCTAACACGCTACTAACAAATTCTTTAACTGAAGATTGCTTATTTTTCCTCAGGAAAATAACCAGATTGAAGCTTAAGTAAGTACTATCTTTGCAGTGTTTAAATTATAAGAAGCGTCACGAGTAAAGTTGGCATTATTCTCTTTTATATCCTTTTTATACGTTTAAGTGTAAAACAGCTCTGTGAAGAAAAAGATTCCTACGAATACAAAGTTTACTTGATGCTCACCGTTAAAGCCCTGTTGGTCGTATTTACGGTGAGCTAATATAAGATTTTCTACGTACAGCACCATAGTTCAATAGAAAGTACATTTGTTTCCTAATATTAATGAATGAACGTCTACGAAATAGATTCTGACTTTGTCACCAAAACGTAGCAATACACCCGTGATACCTCCTCCCTTTCCCTCGCCCTATCAGTAATAATTGGCACAAATATCTGTTTATTAGCTGGCATGTTCTTTTGTAAGTCTCAAAAAAAAGATTTTTCTTTTTCGTCGAATTTGGTTCATTAACTTAAATCTCACTGCCTACTTTAGATTAGTTTTTCTTCATCTCAGATTTAAATATAAATTCGTAATTACTACTATGTCTATGTATAATTTCACCCTTTTCCTATTTGACTTTTACGGTTGTTTGGTCATTTTTACATTCGTTTTTTCAGAGGAAGAGGAATACATTTTTTCTGTTATTCGTTCTGAACGGTAAAGAAGTCTAATTTTGGGATAAAAATGAAGAGGTCGAATTCTTATGTTAATTTCGAATGCAGATTCAAGTTTCTTTTAGATACACGTGTACACTAGCTGTCTTAGAGCTACACTGTGTTCTCCAGTGATACTAAACTCGGCATTTCCGAACGATAAAAAACTTGTCACCGCCACTTTATCCCTATCAGTTACAAATATCATTAGCAAAACTCATTCACTTCAGGTCTATTTAACAATGCTCAACCCAATAACTTTGTTCGAGAAATTTGTGGATGCTCAAAGTCGGATTTTCTTTAAGATGGAAATAATGCTGTTCGTAGTTTTTCCTCAGTACCACCAGGAAAAGGAATCTATTAACTGTTTCTAAGGTGAGTTTGTTACTAATCAGGTCACGCAACGATCAAACTACACGGTAAAAATCGATAATGGCCTCCGTTTCATCGTCAAACTCACGTAATTGAGTCTTTCTCATCACTCACTTTGAACTACTTGCAATCCATCAAACAAACGAACAAAGAAAGAATAAACCGTCCCAGTTGATAAGGTACCGCCAGTGGATAGTTATCGTAAACCGGATAACGATTGGAAGTACCGATCAATCACTATTCCCCCAGCGACACCTACATGAACGAGAAAGAGAGAATGTTAACTGTTTCTACGTTAGGTTTATTACTAATGAAACCACGCAACGATCAAACTAACCCGTTATCATCGATAGCAGCCTCGTTTCACCGCCAAAATTTGGCAGCTGAGTCTTTCTCAGCAGTCAATTTGAACTACCCGCAACCCATCAAACACACGAAATAGAAAGAGTAACCTATCTCACTGGATACGGTACCACCAGTTTGAGTCATAAAACTTTTCCTCGACCGATGAGTCCCATATCTGACTTATGTCATTCTGCGATAGTAACAGCAGATCACGATTTTCCGAAAAGAAAAATAAAAAAATAAAAACGCTCTAAGTAAGAACAAACAGAGGAGATTGTACTCAACTGATCTCAATAAGCTTACTTCCTGTGGTTGTTTAGGTGACCTTACGTAGTTGACTCACCAATCTAGTCGACTCCCGATGACAACCTCAACTGAGATCTAAAAATCATTAATAACTAGAGACCTAACTACAAAACAGAAGAAACAGCGTTATTAACATGTTTAACTATAGTAAGATTGTACACACTGGCCTCTGTGCTTTATCTGGCGGCCAGCTTCTATACTGAGAGCGTACATTACATACATGGTGTATGCGCACAACGTACTTTGTTTTCTTCTGTGTCGGTAATTTCGATGCTTCCCACTACCCCGTAAGTCTACAACATTTTCATAAAAATTTGCACATGAAATAACAGTACATAAAAAATGGATAAATTTTCACATAATCGATAACAACAAAAATATTTATTATTCCAATTAAAGGCTACCTGTATCTAAGGTGGTACGACTACCACTCTCGTGACGTTATGTACTCAATTTTTAGCGTATCACAACCGACCAGGTGCTTCTTTGGCGGTCTAAAGAGAAGATAGATTGAGGAGAGGTCCGGGCTGTACAGAGAGTGCTTCAATACGCCGCACCAGATCATACATAGTGGAGGTCATGTGCACAACTAATCCTTTGAAAGCAATCGCAGTGGTTTTTTTATGAATCGCGTTCATGGTTTCCTTGTACCTCAGGAAATCAACCAGCGGCATACCCTGCATGTCGCAGAAGATTGAGAATAACTTTCTTTGTGTGCATAATTGTTCCGACGTACTTATGAGGACGAGGAACGAAGGACAGGGGGTATCTCAATAACACTGATGCTTTCTTCGTCTCTGACATCAATAAGATGCAGTCATGTCTCGTCCGCTGTGACGACACGCTCCAGGAATGGATTACCCTCCGCCAGATAAGGGATTACATGTTGCAAAGACAACTCCTTTCACTTGGCTCCTTACAGTCCTGTGAGAGTCGACGCCATACTAAAACAGAACAAGTCTCCCGATATTCCAACGAGCTGTAGCGTAACGACCATACACTGCGGTGACAGAGATCATGGGATACCCCCTAATATCGTGTCGGGCGGCGTAGTGCAGCAACTCGACGCGACATGTACTCAACAGGTCGTTGGAAAAAATATTGAGCAATGCTGCCTCTGTAGCCGTCCATAATTGCGAAACTGCTGCAGGAATTTGTGCACCAACAGACCTCTAGTTTATGTCCCATAAATGTGCAATGGGACTCACGTCGCGTGATCTGCGTGACCAAATCATTCACTCGAATTCTCCAGAATTGTTTTTCAAACCAGTTGCGAACAATTGCCGCCCCGTGACTTGGCGCATTGTCATCCATAAAAATTCCATATTTGCTTGGGAAGATTAAGACCATGAATGGCTGCGAATGGTCTTCAAGTAGTCGAACATAACCATTTCCAGTCAATGATTGGTTCATCTGGACTAGAGCACCCAGTCAGTTCTATGTAAACACAGCCCACTCCATTATGACGCCCCCACCAGGCTGCACAGTGCCTTGTTGACAACTTGGGCCCAGGGCTTCGTGGGGTTTCTTACCCACTGAAATCGGGACTCAACTGACTAGGCAAAGATTGTCCACCCTTCTAGGGCCCAATCGATATGGTCACAAGCATAGGAGAGGCGCTGCAGGCGATGTGTTGTTAGCAAAGGCACTCAAGTCGGACGTCTGCTACCGTGTTGCTTGTCTGTTAGCACTGACAACTCTACGCAACGCCGGAGCTCTCAATCGTTAAGTGAAGGCCGTTGGCTCCTGCATTGTCCGTGATGAGAGGTAATTTGGTATTCTCGGCTCTCCACTGTGGATCTCAGAATACTAAATTCCCTTACGATTTCCGAAATGGGATGTCTCACGCACGGTGATTAAGCGAAGGCCATCGGTCACTGGGTTATCCATGGTGAGAGGTAATGCCTGAAATTTGGTATTCTCGGCGGGCTGTGGATCTCAGAATAATGAATTCCCTAACGATTTCCGAAATGGAATGTCCCACGCGCCTAGCTCCAGCTACCATTCCGTGTTCAGAGTGTGTTAATTCCCGTCGTGCGGGCGTAATCAGGTCGGAAAGTTTTTCACATGACTCACATGTCCACATCTACATCTACATCATACTCCACAAGCCACCTAACGGTGTGTGGCGGAGGGTACTTTCGGTACCACTATCTGATCCCTCCAACCCAACCCAACCTAGAAATGACAATTTCGCCAATTCACTGCCCTTTTATACCTTGTGTACGCAATATTACCTCCATATGGATATGTGCGTATCGCTCCTCGGTTCTTTTTTTTTAATCATCAGTCTTCTGACTGGTTTGATGCGGCCCGCCAGGAATTCCTCTTCTGTGCCAACCTCTTCATCCCATAGTAGGACTTGCAACCTATGTCCTCTGTTATTTGCTGGATGTACTCCAATCTCTGTCTTCCTCTACAGTTTTTGCCCTTTACAGCTCCCTCTGGTACCATGGATGTCATTCCCTGATGTCTTAACAGATGTCCTATCATTCTGTCAAATGGTTCAAATGGCTCTGAGCACTATGTGACTTAACTTCAGAGGTCATCAGTCGCCTAGAACTTAGAACTAATTAAACCTAACTAACCTAAGGACATCACACACATCCATGCCCGAGGCAGGATTCGATCCTGCGACCGTAGCGGTCGCTCGGTTCCAGACTGTAGCGCCTAGAACCGCACGGCCTCTCCGGCCGGCTATCATTCTGTCGCTTCTTGTTTTCCCAATATTCCTTTCTCCTACGATTTTGCGCGGAACCTCATGATTCCTTACCTTATCAGTCCACCTAATTTTCAGCATTCATCTGTAGCCTCACATCTCAAATGCTTTGTTTCTCTTCTGTTTCGGTTTTCCGACAGTCCATGTTTCACTACTGCTGCGCTCCAGACATACATTCTCAGAAATTTCTTCCTCAAATGAAGACCTATGTTTTATACTAGTAGACTTCTCTTGGCCAGGAATTCCATTTGGCAGTGATAGTCCGCTTTTGATGTCCTACTTGCTCTGTCCGTCATTGGTTATTTAGCTGCCTGGATAACAGAATTCCTTAACTTCATTTACTTCGTGACAATAAATCTTGATGTTAAGATTCTCGCTCTCCTCATTTCTGCTACTTCTCATTACTTTCGTCTTTCTTCGATGTACTCTCAACCCATATCCTGTGTTAATTAGACAGTTCATCCCGCTCAGCAGATCCTGTAACTCTTCTTCACTTTCACTCGGAATAGCAATGTCATCAGCGAATAGTATCATTTATATCCTTTCTCCTTGATCTGTAATGCCATTGCTGAACCTTTCTTTCTCACTTCCACGGAGGATAACAGTGTGGCCGGCCGCGGTGGTCTAGCGGTTCTGGCGCTGCAGTCCGGAACCGCGGGACTGCTACGGTCGCAGGTTCGAATCCTGCCTCGGGCATGGGTGTGTGTGATGTCCTTAGGTTAGTTAGGTTTAAGTAGTTCTAAGTTCTAGGGGACTTATGACCTAAGATGTTGAGTCCCATAGTGCTCAGAGCCATTTGAACCATTTATTTGAGGATAACAGTGTCATGATGGAATCTCATCATTTCACTTTGAATTATCCGTCTTTCCCTATAGCTTACCCTAAGTTTCTCAGAATTTCGAACATCTTGCATCATTTTATGTTGTCGAACGCTTTCCCAGGTCGACAAATCCTGTGAATGTGTCTTCATGTTTCTTGATAATGGATACAAGAGTGAAACAAAATGAAGAAGCGGAAATACGGATAGACAAAACACCAATTACTCTACATGTAAGAGAAAAATGTGCGACTATAGGATCGAAAACGTCACCAGACCTGGTATCTGTTATTTCAGTACATGCTACTCCAGTGTGCGCCCATGACGCCTGTGCGGCGTCGCACAGCAGGTGAGAGGCAGGGGGCTGAGCCGAGGCGTGCGGCCGCTCTCACGGCCTTGACCGCGGGCATCCCCGATACACCCACCGCGACCCGCACTTAGATTTTGTCGGCCTGCGACTCGCTCCCACCACCGAGTTTACTAACCCGCCGCCTTGCTCTGCTTCTCGTTACAGACGTAATCTCCGCAGTTTATCTCGAACGATAAAGTGCCGTGTCAAGGTACAACTCTCTTGGAGATGTAATTAAATCGTATCTTATACTGCACTTTACGTTATTAATGTCCAGATCTCCTAGAAAATAGCCGTCCTTCATTTTTATTCGCTAGACGATCACTTCATAGATCTTCCTTTTCGCTGTTGATAACAAAAAAGGAAACAACTAAGTGCGACGGCTTAAAATAAGTGCACCAAGCAAGGTAGCGCAGATATTCTTCACGGGTTTGCAGCTGGATCATGTCGTCGTCCAGACACAATATTTCGGCGGACCAGCTGGCCGCCATCTTCAGGTGAGTTAATGCTCGTGCACTGCCTCGCCGGAATTGAATTCCAGCCTCGCGTGGATCTGCACGGAGATAACTTGTCCTCCGATGTGTGATGGAGTTCGCAGCAGTTATTGCTTTGCCTCCCACGCATGCCGATGTAATGCGTCTTCACATGTAGAATGTCTTCTTGGGTGTCTCCTCAGCACAGTTCTGCAGTACTAGCTATGCAGCGAGCAGGTGTGGCCAGCGGGTGGTGACGCTGCGCGGCAGTTTGCGGCCCAGCGTCCGGATTTGGGCGTTGTGTGGCCGGCCAGCACGTTCGTAAAAGGTACGGGCGGTCGTCTGGAAGAGGTCACGGAGCAGAGGGACTTCCGCGATGTCGTGAAGGTGAGCGGTGGGGAAATCGTAAGGCAGGTGTAAGGCCAGCCGAAGGATGCGGTTCTGCAGTGTCTCCAGCTTCTTCAGGCTCGTGTCGGCGGCGTTCCCCCAGACGACGGCGGCGTATTGGAGTACAGGCCGGAGCAGCGCCTTGTACAGAGTGATGCCCAGCCGCGGTGGTAGTTGGGAGCCGGGGTTCAGCACCGGGTACAGGATGCGGAGCCTGTTCCGCACTTTGGTCTTCACTTCGCGGATGTGCGGAACCCACGTGAGTCGGCGGTCGATGGTGACGCCGAGGTAATGCGCCATTGGACGCCACGAGACGGGGCTGCCACCGACAGTGAGCGGTTGCAGACCTGCAGGAACGAGTCGCCTGGTGACGATCAGGAACTGCGTCTTGGCCCCATTGAATTGTAGACGCCACTTGACTGTCCATGATGCCACAGTGTCAACGGCGAGCTGCTGACGGCGGCGCATGACGGCGGCATTGGGCTCCTCGTATATAGAGCCGTGTCGTCCGCGTACAGGGCGAGCCGCACACGGTCGATCTTCGGCGCATCAGAAGTGTGCAGCGAGTACAGGAGCGGCCCCAAGACCGAGCCCTGCGGCACACCGGCGTTGATGCGGCGGACGGAGGACAAGCCGTGCGCGGCCCGCACATGGAAGGTCCTATCGGCGAGATAGGAACGGATGAGACGGACGTGCGACGTCGCGACCTCAAGTTCAAAAAGTTTGAATAAGAGGACGCGGTGCCACACACTGTCGAAAGCACGCGACACGTCCAGGA
Source organism: Schistocerca nitens (assembly GCF_023898315.1). Classification (NCBI taxonomy): domain Eukaryota; kingdom Metazoa; phylum Arthropoda; class Insecta; order Orthoptera; family Acrididae; genus Schistocerca; species Schistocerca nitens. The sequence continues at coordinate 706,930,678 of NC_064614.1, read as the reverse complement.
CCACCGCGCCGAAGAACTCGCGCTGCTCGAGGGCTACGAACGCATCTTCCACTAGCCGAAGGAGTTGGTGAACTGCCGAGTGGCCCCTGCGAAAGCCGAACTGCTCTTCGGGCAGGAGGCCTTCCTCGTCAACGTGGCGCTGCGGCCGCCTGATGTACACCCTTTCAAAGATCTTGGAGACGGCCGGCAGTAAACTAACAGGTCTGTAGTTCGCGGGCTGGCGCAGATCCTTCCCCATCTTCGGTATCGCCACGATCTCTGCATGCTTTCAGGACTGAGGAAAACTGCAGGACCGGAGGATGACATTAAAGACGTCGGCGAGATGGGTGACAGCCACCGGCGGCAACTTCTGGAGTGAATTCCAGCCACAACGACGGAAACCTTTATACACCACGGACAGAGCACCGCGCGTGCGCGAGATGATGGGCAGCGCCTCCTGGCGGCAAGTAGACACGCAGCGCGCCGGTGGGAGAAGACTGCAGAAACGATAAATAGCTACAGCACTAGTTGGAAGAATCCAATGATCGAAAAGAAAACCGTTGTTGTTTAATGTCGGACAAAATCGGATTCCATATCTTCAACTCAGGCACTGCAATAGCGTATTTATCTGAACCGCGGCTCTGCACTGCCCCAGAACTCACAGCGAGTTCGGCGGCGACGTTGGGAGAGCTCACATTTTTCTAATGTTTTGGAGAGACAGAGCGGTGTTACTCCTGGTTAGCGGTGTGGGGAGCCATCAGGTATGATTTTAAGTCATGGATGGTGGTGACTAACGGCACAACACGTCCTTATGTGTTATCTCTCATCTTTTCATCCCCATCGACGCGCAAGTCGCCGAAGTGGTGTCAAATCGAAAGACTTGCACCAGGCGAACGGTCTACCCGACGGGAGGCCCTCGTCACACGACATTTCCATCTCTCATCTGACAATGTCGTGATGCCATTTTTCAACACGATAATGCTCGTCCATTCATGGAACGTTACTCTATGTCTGCGTGATGCTGGTGTACTGTCGTGGACAACAGGCTCCTCAGATATGTCCCAGTAGGACATGTGAGGGATCAGTTCGGACATCAACTCCTTCTCCACGCCGGTATCAAGGACAAGTTACAACGGTTGTGGGCCAGACTGCCTGGTGGGAAGATACAACGAATTTGACACCCTTGCGAACCGAAAAAGTGCGTGCATCAGGCCGAAGGGGGCGCAACGTCGTATTGATAAGTGGCTCATACTGCCAAGTTCCTTATCAGTTTAACTGGATTTTGTAATCACTACAATAACGTCGCATACCCTCTTCACTCGTAAAGTTTCATTCCGTTTCCTGCTCCCCTTCCGCGAGCTTCCCTTTCTTGTGAGCCGGCCGAAGTGGCCGTGCGGTTAAAGGCGCTGCAGTCTGGAACCGCAAGACCGCTACGGTCGCAGGTTCGAATCCTGCCTCGGGCATGGATGTTTGTGATGTCCTTAGGTTAGTTAGGTTTAACTAGTTCTAAGTTCTAGGGGACTAATGACCTCAGCAGTTGAGTCCCATAGAGCTCAGAGCCATTTGAACCATTTTTTAACCTTTCTTGTGTGACAGTCTATAAGTGAGAATTGTAAATAAAGTACCAAGTCTGTTATTGTAGGCGGAGAAAATTAGATGTTTATATTTGTTGAGAAGTTTTGTGCCTCTGCAGTGAGTTTTCCACTCCGATGTGGAGTGTGTGATATTCTGATACTTGCTGGCAGATTAAACTTCTCCTTTATGGACACCCGAACCCGGAACGTTATCTTTCAGTGGCAGTGCTCTTACCAAGTTAGGTATCCAGGCTCAGATTTGCTTTCGCCAATACCTATCTTCCTGCCTTGAAAGCCTCGCCGAATCTCTCGTGCATACCTCGCTGGACAAGCAGATAGCTCAGGTAAAAAAGGCACTGCCTGCTAAAGGAAAGCCTTTGAGTTCTAGTTGCAATCTGGCACAGATTTTGAGTCTGCCAACAAGTGTCAAAACAATACACACTACACTGCAGAGTGGAAGAGACATTATGCAAAATATCATCGGAAAATTTTCTCCACAGTATGCTTTCTCCCAGAAATGCTGTTCGTGGGTAAGCTTATGTGAAATTTGCAAGATAGGAGATGAGGGATTTGCGGAAGTAAAGCTGTGAGTCTCGCCTCGATAACGCAACCAATAAGAGCGTAACAGACTAAGTTCCAAGTTCGAGTACCGCACCGGCACACAGTTGGAATCAGCCAGGAAGTTTCTAATTTTATGTCGTTTAGTGTGGATAAGTCGGAAAAGCGTTATCTGTTAATATAGGTATTCGGCAGTAAGTCGCAGTTCGGTACACAGTTTTAACTGGTGTTGACTGATCAGCACAGTCCGTACCACGGTCACGAGTTAAATAATTTCATGTTCTAGTACCGTTCGTCTTGTACACGAAGTCGTTAGGTTATTTCACGTTTGGAGCCAGTTATCTCGAGCGCCCCTCGCAGCCGGGATGCTGGCCGTGGTTTTATTGAAGTGAGCGTGCGGTCGGTGACCCTGACAGAGACGGCGACCGCGACCGCGACCGCGGTATTGGCGGGCCATGATTAGGCGCCATGACTTGCGCCGAGCCGCGCCGTCTCCTCCGGCGGGCACCCACCCGCCTGTCGCGTTCCCACGAGAAACACACACGCACTTCCTACCTGCCTACGCCCGTTACGTTTACAGCCATTATAGCACGGTAAGGCCTTGCACAACTCATGCAATAGCAGATTTAGCTCTGTAATACTAACACGGTCGTTCCTGGTATTTAGACTCTACATATACATCTAGATGCATACTCCGCAAGCCGACGTACTGTGCGTAATGCCACTTCCTCGAACGAGAAATGAAAATCAAAAATTAGCTCCAAAATTCCCAAAGAGATCCCCATAACAAGTTCCAAAATCCACGAAAAATGAACAAGCAAACAAATTGCCAGTTAACACTATTATTTGGTTATTAACCAGTAACTGAATCAGGAACCTAATACTTACAAGGGAACCTCCCCATCGCACCCCCCTCAGATTTAGTTATAAGTTGGCACAATGGATACGCCTTGAAAAACTGAACACAGATCAATCGAGAAAACAGGAAGAAGTTGTGTGGAACTATGAAAAAATAAGCAAAATATACAAACTGAGTAGTCCATGCGCAAGATAGGCAATATAAAGGTTGGTCTCACTTCAGGAGTGCCGTGGTCCCGTGGTTAGCGTGAGCAGCTGCGGAACGAGAGGTCCTTGGTTCAAGTCTTCCCCCGAGTGAAAAGTTTATTTTCGCAAAGTTATGATCTGTCAGTTTGTTCATTGACGCCTCTGTTCACTGTAATAAGTTTAGTGTCTGTGTTTTGCGACCACACCGCAAAACCGTGCAATTAGTAGACGAAAGAACGTGCCTCTCCAATGGGAACCGAAAACATTTGATCGCAAGGTCATAGGTCAACCGATTCCTCCACAGGAAAACACATCTGATATATTCTACACGACACTAGTGACGGCATGTGCGTCACATGACAGGAATATGTTGTCGACCCACCTAACTTATACACTTGGCGAATGGGTAAAAAGATTCTTCTACCTTACCCGATTTAGGTTTTCTTGTGGATGTGATAATCACTCCCAAAAAAGTGATCGCATCGGACGGACGGACGGACAGATAATAACTGTCTGAAAATAAAAAAAATTGCCTTTTTCACTCGAGGGAAGATTTGAACCAAGGACCTTTCGTTCCGCAGCTGTTCACGCTAACCACAGGACCACGGCCCTGCTTAGCTCAGACTCTCCTTGATGTTGCCTATCTTGCGCATGGACTACTCAGTTTGTATATTTTGCTTATTTTTTCCATGGTTCCACAAAACTTCTTCCTGTTTTCTCGATTGATCTGTGTTCAGTTTTTCAAGGCCTATCCACTGTGCCAACTTATAACTAAATCTGATGGGGGTGCGATGGGGAGGTTCCCTTGTAGTAATTTATTAACATACGAAAGAAAGATAGGATTGCAGTAAAATTAAACTCAAAATTCAAAATCATAGTAAATCGCAATATCATTATAATGAAAATTCGCAAACTAGAACCAACGTTCCGAAAGAATACTCCGTGAGAGTACGCTTTGAGATTCGTGAGTAATGGCTAACGATAATTCAAGCCATTGTCACTACGTTACGACAGTTAGCCGAAGCAGGACATGCTTTTGAATGCTCGTATATGTAGGCGCAATTAGATTGTTTTTTCCAGAATGAGATTTTCACTCTGCAGCAGAGTGTGCGCTGATATGAAACTTCCTGGCAGATTAACACTGTGTGCTGGACCGAGACTCGAACTCGGGACCTTTGCCTTTCGCGGGCAAGTGCTCTATCATTGAGCTACCCAAGCACGACTCACGCCCCGTCCTCACAGCTTTACTTCTGCCAGTACCTCGTCTCCTACCTTCCAAACTTTACAGAAGCTCTCCTGCGAATCTTGCAGAACTAGCACTCCTGAAAGAAAGGATATTGCGGAGACATGGCTTAGCCACAGCCTGGGGGATGTTTCCAGAATGAGATTTTCACTCTGCAGCGGAGTGTGCGCTGATATGAAACTTCCTGGCACATTAAAAGTGTGTGCCGGACCGAGACTCGAACTCGGCAAAGGTCCCGAGTTCGAGTCTCGATCTGGCACACAGTTTTAATCTGCCAGGAAGTTTCAGATTGCTTTTTTTTTTCAGAATTGATTATTGCGATCTACTAAGACGCAGTGAAACGATACTTTGACTCCAAATATTACGTTATTTAGAATTCAGATAGAGGACTTGCATATATTAGAAGTGACTTTCAATTAGATAACCTGAAGTTAACACTATTTAGGAAGTGAACACAGATAGACAATTTCATTCGTAATAACTAATGGACTATGGAACTTGGCGATAGTTACGAAGCATATAATTTATAATTCCCCCAACGCCTGGGAAAGCTTCTTCCTCACGGCTCTGTTAGGAAGTGACTAATATTTTGTAATAAACCAGCCATATCGTGTCAATTCACGCATTTATCATTCAAGTTTTACAATATTATTTATAGAGATAACGTGCTGCGATATTATTTGACAGAAGCGCTCAGTGCTTATATAGAAATTCTTTGACGTTAGGAATTAATAACACTGTTACTACTGATTATAGATTTGAGAGTACAACCAGTCTATAGGGAATTTGGTGTCGCTGGAACTAATTTGAACTTATAATTAATATTTAAATAGCGACTGATAAACCATCGATTATAAACAACTTATTTACGACATTTGGTGAAGTAAGTATCTCGCACAAGTCGCGAGTTCACTTCAATGTTCTGTTTGTAACGTCGTTACCGATACATAAGAAATAACAGTCTCATTGCACTACCGCTGAGTGTTGGCAAAGACCGAAGACCCGAAGAACGTTACATGTGCATGGCGGAGGGTACCATTTTCACTGCTAGCATTTCCTTTGCTCTACGGCTCGCAAACAGAGCAAGTCCTAATTTCTCTCAGCTTAGCTTCGTGGCCGTTATAGGAGATGTACGTTGGCGGCAGTAGAATCATCCTGCATCCAGCGTCAAATGCCGGTTCTCTTAATATCTGAAACAGCGTCTCGCGAAAACAGCGTCGCCTTCCCTCCAGGGATTCTTATTTGATTTCACGAACCATCTCCGTAATACTTGCGTGCTGATCGAACCTGTCGATAACAAATCTAGGCGCCGGCCTCTAAATTGCTTCGATGTCTTCCTTTAATCCGACCTGGTGGGATACCAAACACTCAAGCAGTTCTTAAGAGCCGACCGCGGTGGCCGTGCGGTTCTAGGCGCTCCACTCCGGAGCCGCGCTGCTGCTACGGTCGCAGGTTCGAATCCTGCCTCGGGCATGGGTCTGTGTGATGTCCTTGGGTTAGTTAGGTTTAAGTAGTTCTAAGTTCTAGGGGACTGATGACCACAGATGTTAAGTACCATAGTGCTCAGAGCCATTTGAACCATACTCACGTATCTGGGAACCTAAACCGTGTACACGGACTTTCGTCAACAGTCTGCAGTGGGCCACTGCGTGAAACGCTTTCCAAAAATCTACGAATATGAAATCTGCCCGTTGCCCTCCATCCATGGTTTGTAGGCTACCATGTGAGAAAATGGAAAGCTGAGTTTTGCACAATGGCGACCGATTTTTCTGAGACCATTTGGGCCAAAGGAACTCCGATGTGGAGCGAGCCCTGAACTACACATGTCATATAATACAGATTAAAAAACAACTATTACAACTGCAACACCGCTCATATGTGTTACTTACTGTAATTAAGGAAAACGTGGACGGGAGGACCCACCAATATAACGTTCTTTTCACACAACCTGTTTATTTAACAATATATAAACTGTGTTTTACAGGTAATCGCCGGCCGGTGTGGCCGTGTGGTTCTAGGCGCTTCAGTCTGGAACCGCTTGACCGCTACGCCGCAGGTTCGAATCCTGCCTCGGGCACTGATGTTTGTGATGTCCTTAGGTTAGTGAGGTTTAAGTAGTTCTAAGTTCTAGGGGACTGATGACCACAGATGTTAAGTCCCATAATGCTCAGAGCCATTTGAACCATTTGAACAGATAATCGAAACATTTAACCATAACATTTTCTTTAACAAAATGAACGAATTTGTAAAATTCTTTTGACCTTAAACCTGAATTTGAATAAGCTTTTAATCTTTGCAAAAAAAAAATCTGAAGTGCTGTATTGCAAAACAGCAAACAATATGACAATGATTACAAGACGGCCGTCCTGCAGCCCGCCCGTTATCGGGTGAAACAGCGGTGTTTACTACCGCGCTGGACACAGTTTCTCTTATTAAATGCCCTGCTGCAACACATCAAAACTATATAAGCACCATTGATGACAAGAGTGATTCAATTACTCAAAACAAATGACTTAACTTTTAATTTGAAAGCTGTATGTCGTAAGGTTAGGGATTAAGATGCGCACCTGTGTTTAAAGGTCTGACAGATTAGCAAACAATATGACAAGTATAAGGCTTACTTCAAGGCAACCAACCCCTTAATTTTAATCGGCAACCGAGGTGCGACTGGACCCCAACTTGTCCCTTCTGACAATTGACTAAAGCCTTGGTGACAGTTGGCTGTTAACTGATTGTCAGTTATTAAGACAGATCTAAAGGAACGCCTTGAAACATCACTTGTGAACATTTATTACAAGAGAATTCACTCAGCGTAACCACAAGATCCAGCTAAAATACGTCAATAACGACCCGGTGTTTCAAACACGGAAATGAACAGCTTAATACAACAGGTTGTTCAGATTATGACTAATGACTGAGAAATGCCATTACAATAATAAAATTGAACCGGTTAACAGCTAAATCTAACCACAAGGTCCCTCTTTTGTTTAACGGCAACCTGTGCTTTAGTACAATCTTTCCGGTTGTATTTACGACAAAGAGCTGATTAATTGGAACATTAATGATCGGATACAAACCAGAAAGAAGAGGCAATTTTCAAACGACAACTAGTGTCTTAGTACAATACTACTGCCTATATTTACAACCAAAGAGCCGACCGAGTAAAACTCTGAGGGTCAGGTACAAACCAGAAAATAATAAGGAGGGCAGGTAGATAAAGAAACAAATCATCATGAGGATTACAGAATGTTACTCCCCTTTATCAGCAAGCAGTTCCACGGATCCACGGTGCGTTCCGGCGGTTACTGAGTGGTGCCGATGAAAGACAGGTAGAAGAGGGCAGCCAGGCCACGAGCGTTCGTCCGGCACGAATGTTGCCAACCAACCGACGGGATGTCAACCTGGTGCTTTTTTTTTTGTTTGGGGTTTAAGGGCGCTCAACTACTGAGGTCATTAGTGCCCAGGACCTGGTGCTTGTAGTCGACGCTGAAGCCGGTGAAGTACTCCAGTACCTTCACTCTGCGCAGGCCCTCCTTGCACGGCTCGTGGCTTCGGCCGCTCGGACCTCGCGACCACCTCTTGTCGCGACGCTACCACCAATCGCCAAACTTCGTGTCGGATAACAACTTTTCCTCATAGATGTTGGCAATGGGGCCGCAAGAGGGATAGTCGACACTACACCTGAGCCAGTGACGCCAGACAGAACAGTCTACTGACTCAATGGCGCCACGGCTCAACAACGAAAGCGAAATGCAACAAACGTCAAGCGGGCATGAAAAGTTCTACAAGCTGTAATACGCAAGTGACTAACAGTACATCGCAACCTACATTCTGTACGTAAGAAAAAATTAAGCACTGCGTTCTTCACTCAGAAGCAGTGATAGGGAACTACAGCTTTCGACAGAATGAATTTGATGTTCTATGGTACCACAGCAATTTATAGGTTCAAAGTGTCAGTAACTGTCGTTTTGCGTCATCAGTGTAGCACGAGGGGCGTTTGAAAAGTCCGTGCAAAAATAAAAACTACGTACGTGTTTGGGGTAAACTTTTTTGTTTTTCAACATAGTCTCCTTTTAGACTTATACACTTCGTCCAACGCTGTTCCAATTTATTGATCCCTTCCGAATAATACGAATTGTCCAATTCTGCAAAATAGCTATTAGTTGCTGCAATCACCTCCTCGTTTGCATAAAATCTTTGTCCCGCCAGCCATTTCTTCAAATTGGAGAACAAATAGTAGACCGAGGGAGCCAAGTCTGGACAATAGGGAGGATGTGAAACGAGTTGGAATCCTATTTCCATTAATTTTGTGACCACAACCGCTGAGTTGTGTGCTGGTGCATTGTCGTGATGGAAAAGGACTTTTTTGCAGTCCAATCGCCGGCAACTCGGTTTTCAAACGGTCCAATACCAATCAATAATATGCACCTGTAATAGTTTTACCCTTTTCCAGATAGTCGATAAGGATTATCCCTTGCGAATCCCAAAAGACAGTCGCCATAACCTTTTCGGCCGAAGGAGTGGTCTTCGCCTTTTTTGGTGCAGATTCTCCATTGGTAACCCATTGTTTAGATTGTTGTTTGGTCTCAGGGGTATAGCAATGTATCCATGTTTCATCCACCGTGACGAAACGACGCTTAAAGTCCTGAGGATTCTTTCTGAACAGCTGCAAACCATTCCTGCAACACTTCACACTATTCCGTTTTTGGTCAAGCTATCTAACGGATAGCTTTCTCATGTTCAAATGTTTATGCAAAATATTAAGTACCCGTTCATTCGAGGTGCCCACAGCACTAGCAATCTCACGCACCTTAACTCTTCTGCCATCCATCACCATATCATGGATTTTATCTATGATTTCTAGAGTCGTAACCTCCACAGGGCATCCAGAACGTTCAGCATCACTTGTGCCCATATGGCCACTCCGAAAATTTTGAAACCACTTACAAACTGCTCTGATCGAAGGTGCAGAGTCACCGTAATGTTTATCAAGCTTCTCTTTAGTCTCCTGAGGCGTTTTCCCTTTCATAAAGTGATGTTTAATCACCACACGAAATTCTTTTTCGTCCATTTTTTTGACAATCACTCGACTTCCTTGATTCACACGAATGCCAAACACAAATAAATAGACCAATATGGCTGAAACTTGGTGTGAGTTCTTTCCAAAGATGCTACTAACTAAACATGACCCCGAAACGTGCCGGTGGTGCCATCTCTCGGACTTTCCACCGACTTTTCAAACGCCCCTCGTACATATAGATAGTCTGTCAGAATAGCTAAGAAATACCAATGTCTTAATAAATCCAAGAACAGCTTCAGAAACTGGCGTGATGAAAAATAATTTAGATACAGTATGAGGGAGAGAAATAGCATGTCACACCACCGACAGAATGAAGGATAGACCTTCTTATTAATTCGCTTCCTGTATCACCTTGTCGGTAACATTTTCTCACTGAAGCACTAACGGGGCGCCAGCCGTGGTGGCCGAGCGGTTCTAGGCGCTACAGTCTGGAACCGCGCGACCGCTACGATCGCAGGTTCGAATCCTGCCTCGGGCATGGATGTGTGTGATGTTCCTTGGTTAGTTAGGTTTAAGTAGTTCTAAGTTCTAGGGGACTGATGACCTCAGCAGTTAAGTCCCATAGTGCTCAGAGCCATTTTTGAACTAACGGGGCAGGATTGAACTTATGCGTGCCGACATCTTCGAGGTCATTAGACCAGAAACAGAAGATTGTGCTGGAGAAGGACAGGGAACGAAATCGGTCGTGGCCTGTTTCAGCAACAGCATTTGTTCTCGCCTCGCGTGGTTCAGAGAACCCACGCAGAATTTGAATCAATGCAGTCGGACGAGGATTCGAGCGCACCTCACCCTTGAATACAGCTGCTGTCTATCAACAACTTTGCTTCATCTATCCATGAACAACCGACAGAGGTCGTAACATTTTCCTGAATCATCGCGAGCCAGTTCCAGCATAGTTTCCCCATAAATGTAGTAATCTTTACCATCAGCTATCCTTATTAACAGCATCCGGCACCCCGAATCCTACGACCTTACTACTGAACGGATAACCCGCCTGCCGAAAAGAGCACAACGCATTTTAGGCCACAATGATTCACACGTACTATACGCAGAGTACAACGTATTTCTGGAAGGCCGTAAGTTTCTGTCGTGCATAGCTACCTTGCCAAACAAATAATCTTGTCGCTTCTTCGTTAATTTATTCGTGTAAATTGGCGTTCCCGTGCGCCGCGTATGGGTGAACGCGGCGCTTGCCGCAGCAGAAAATGGCTCCACCGATATAATCAGTTCCGGTAAAGAAACGTGCAGCCCCTCGGTGATATATTTCGTGTGTTGAGAGTTATCGCGGACGTGATCTACATGCCAAAGTCTTTTCTTTTACTGTTTGAACAAAGAAGGCGAGCAATTGGTGGCGGCGGAATGTTTCTTTTGGCGCCGCTGGCCGCTGGCCGGCGATTACCCAAGGCCGCGGAGTCGGCGGCAGCCGTAATAAGCACTCCCGGCCACATAACGAGGATCGCCGCGCTCCTACTTTATGTGCCATTGTTCCCAGCACCTGCGATCAGTTTCCTCGCGATAGCTATAGCGGCCATTACGGGCGTTCAGATATTTCAATATCTGTATCTCATTTAGCCGGTGCAGCCAGGTGCCGAATGCGATACCCGCGACCTACGGCGGTCGACCTGTGACAGCATTGGGCTGTATTTGTCGAGGGAAGCTTATTTCTCGTCTGTCAGCGACCCGAGAGCCTGGGCAATAGCTCGCCGTGTTTAAGGTGCCGGTGTTCACGCACCGCTAGTACCAAATGACCAGGCGGCCCCACAGTGTATCGAAAAGGTCCACATACCACTTTAAAAGACTACTAAACGACGAATAAATACATATAACCTTAATGTTCGTGCAACCACAGCTACGTTATGTGAAGGACAATCAACAGTTTCAAATCAGACATGGTAAAATACTCTATATTAAAACTGAGTGAAAGTCCAAATCCCCAATAGGTATTGCGAATTTGGACTTTCACTCAGGTTTGATTTAGACTATTTTGCCATCTCTAATTTAAATTGTTGATTGTCCTTCACATTATGGACGAATAAATGATTTTTTCTACTTCTACTTCCTTTAAGGAGCAAACCTCCATCGCAGTGGGCACAATTTATCTTAATTACAGAAGGAAAATGATGCTGGTGTGTATCTGACATCATCTACTGACATGGGTTTCCATTCAGTATTTGACTAGCAGCTGGGTAGAGTAGCACTGCACTTTGACAATAGAATATACAGGGCATTCCAAAATGATTCATCTGATTCCACAACACTATCTCGGTATGCAAGTGACAGCATGGCTACCTAATGTGTTCCAAAACTCCGCACATAAAAACTGCATTTTCCGGTGCTCATACCTCGTGTTCTACTGGTGAGAAAAAGACAGGGTCTCGTGTTTTGAATAGTAGTCTAAAGAAGGCTCATATTAATGCCACTATTCTATACTACAGCGTCGAAGTATGAATATTACACACTTCCTCCTGCATGTACAAATGCAGCAAATCTGTGGGTTCTTTTTGCATTTGATGTGTTCTACGGTGGGCTTGATGGAACATACGGAGGCACCATTAGTTCATGAGTGATGTCTCGGAAAACCCTACAAAAGTAATTTTTTTCTACATTTTCGCCTTCACCAGCCGAGGATTCCGAGACTACTACACACAGAAAATGGCTGCAATTTTTACGATGTATCCCTAAGATCTCGATCTCGAGCAACCTTGAAAATTTTCTTCATATGTTTATCCGCTTCAGAGATACAGAGGTTCAAAGTCATCCTACTTGTAGACGTAAAATCTGGTCTGAGGCGAAAACGTAGTTTATAAAGTGGCATAGCACGGAGAAATACTCGTATGCTGTATAGTGTCTCCGTTATCATCTGGGAATTTATCTTAATTACAGATGGAAAAATGATGCTGGTTGCCTCACTATAACTAAGATATAATCTGTTCTCACTGGGGTTTACTTGTATACCCCCACCTGAGTCTTTTGCACGTAAAATCCTGCATGAGGTGTAAGACTAATTTGTGGTATTTCAATTCCACATAAGTAAACAGTCTACATTTTACTGTCCAATACGTTTCTTTTCATATTAGTTACATAGTCTGCTGCAACAGGGAAAATAGGGGAACCAGTCCAAAAATGCTCCTACGGAAGCACAAAAAATGCTAGTGTGTTGCTGTTTATTTTAAAAAAAAATGCCGATTGAAAAATGGGGTACCAGCTGTCTTTTCCTACCTTCCTTGGCACCTTTACAAATTTTTCCAAAAATTTAGCGTGCAAAGGTATTCGCATTTCTTTACCGTGAGAGAGGAGAAGACAGTGGCATTAGGAATGAGACGAAAAAGTAATAAATACTGGAAGATAGTAGGTAGTGGTTGTGTTATAAAAAGAGCGAAGGAGACAATGGCAGTGTGAGAGAAAGAGAGGGACACAGTGGCAGTGGGACTTAATTGGGGCGAGAGCCAGTGATAATGGGTGAGAGAATATATGACAATGAGGGAGAGAGAGATAGTGACAGTGAGAAGAGACAGCTGCAGTAGGGAGGAAGGAATGAGGTATGTACAGTATTAGTGAGCAAGAGGGAGTAGTGACAGCGAGAGTGAGAGGAGGCTATAGTAATAGGACAGAACGGTGGGGACTGCGCTGTGACACAGGAAACAGTGACAGAGAGAGACAAAGAGATAACGGCAATGAGTTGGGCTTAATGAACGAGCTAGAAAGGACAACTGGGAATGGATGGGTATGAGTGAGCTACAGCGATGTACTAGTCGGTGTGAGTGAGTTAGGGCTAGGGGTGCTCGTGGGAGTTTGAAGTGCGTTGCATATTAAGAAAAGCGCGAATGTGTTCGCATGGCAAACTTTTTGAGAAAAATTTTAAAGATGCCAAGGAAAGTAGAATGCTGCAGCTGGTACCCCACTTTTCAGCCAGAATCTTTTAAATAAGCAGGAACATATTCGCGTTTATTGTGCTTCGATAGGAGCATTTTTCGCCCGGTTCTCATGCCTTTCCCTGCTTCAGCAGTCAACGTAAATGATTGAAATCGAAAGTAAAAGTTTGTTTTGGCACCAGCTGTAGGTTGCTTCCGGTATGGGTCTTCTATTGCGGCTCGTTCGTCCGGTATGGTTTTTCCACAAGTCAAGTGAGAGTACGTGCCGGAAATTTCACATTTCAACGGGACGGAACACGACCGCACTGGCACCTGCCTGTAAGAGCGTTTCTTAACAGTGAGCAGCACAACATATCAGTGTTGTTGAGAACAGTTTGATAAACCCAGTCTTTAAAATAATCGCATGTTAAAAGGTCTCAGGGCGCAGTGTCAGAGGGTTTGGACCACCAGCATTTTAGGTCACATTCACTAGTCTCACGTCTAAGACAGTTGTACTTCAGGACATGTCTTATTTCAAGGGACCAACGCAATGGTGCACAGTACTTCCGGTAAAAGATAGCTAATGAAGGTAACAAAGACACACCCATCATGTGAAAGTACTATTAATTTCTACCCCTTTTTGCACATTTTCTGGTACAGTATGAAGAATTATTGAGACCGTTATATATATTATTTCATAAATATGAAAACTGGTATTTTTGGAAGATGGCACATTGTTTTAGGAAACGTCCGTACTCCTCCAGACGTAGCAAGAACTATTGCGTGCATTTCTACCATCTCGCTTACTTGCATGCTATAACTGCAGCAAATACAATGCCTTCGAAAACGTGGCAATCGAGAGGGTTTTCACTGCCAGTTTGTTAACTGACGTTTCTCTCAGCCTGTATGTCTGATCTAGTTTGAGTATACCAGTTCGCACATTAGCCGTCTTGGTTCAGTGACATCGTTATATTCTACTTCAAATATCTGCTTATGTGCCTGTGCACGGGACAGATTGTATGTCGTTCTTCTTTTGCGTCGTATTGCGATGGAAGTCCTCTTCATGACTCTTCGTTTTGTTTTAAGAAGTAGTAACTTATTCAGTGAAACACTTTCTTCAGTGATACATCTCTTCAATCTCAAAGCTTCAACTGTGCAAGCACTGGAAATGAGTATACGCAAGAAATGTGGTTTTCTGTTTACACTATTATGGTTCAAATGGCTCTGCGCAGTATGGGACTTAACCTCTGAGGTCATCACTCCAATAGAACTTAGAACTACTTAAAGCCGGCCGGTGTGGCCGTGCGGTTCTAGGCGCTTCAGTCAGGAACCGCGTGACTACTACGGTCGCAGGTTCGAATCCCACCTCGGGCGTGGATGTGTGTGATGTCCTTAGGTTAGTTAGGTTTAATTAGTTCTAAGTTCTAGGCGACTGATGACCTCAGAAGTTAAGTCGCAAAGTGCTCAGAGCCATTTGAACCATTTTGAACTACTTAAACCTAACTAACCTAAGGACATCACACACATCAATGCCCGAGGCAGGATTCGAACCTGTGACCGAAGCGGTCGCGCGGTTCCAGGCTGTAGCGCCTAGAACCGCTCGGCCACTCCGGCCGGCTATTTACACTATTACACAACCTGTAAATCTGTTTACAAGGATACCAGTAATTGCCTCGAAACGTACACAAATATAGAGCCCTAGTGACAGATGCGAACAAAATTATCGACTAAAGCAAAAAATATGGAATAGCTAAATAAATAAAGTGTTTTACTTGCAAAATTAATATGTGGAAATGAAGTCCCATGCTTCTTTACAGAGCGTAGGGGAACGATGCGGGAGACCCGCACCGCCTTACTAGGCAAGGTCATAATGGAGGTGGTTTGCCGTTGCCTTCCTCCGACCGTAATGGGGATGAATGATGATGATGAAGACGACACAACAACACCCAGTCATCTCGAGGCAGGAAAAATCACTGACCCCGCCGGGAATCGAACACGGGACCCCGTGCTCGGGAAGCGAGAACGCTACCGCCAGACCACGAGGGGCGGACAAAATTAATATACTGTTTCGTACATTGATCGCGAATTCATATTGTGAATTGTCATTTATCGACATCAGTTGCAGAATGTTCAGCAGCAGAAACGCTTGAACGGCTCGTTGCAATCCATTCAGGAGCAGAGCGGATGTTATTTGATGAAACGTTTACGTAACGCTCCAGTTGATCCCAGCAAATGAGGCTATTAATGTTATTAATTGTCGGCTTCCGCAACAGGTGCAGCGAGCGGTGGATGTCTGGGCAGGCCAAGTTCTCACCGTGCGCTCGGCGTGTTCTCAGGGTGCTGACACGTCTTGGTGCGACCGGCAGTTTATCTCTTCCTCGATATCATTAATAACCAACCGTCTCTTCTCAGAGAGCGTTAAGAATTTGGGTACACGGACGCGGATGACGGGAATTCAAATTATAAATTTTGTCGATATTTCCCTCAAATTGCATAAAAATTGAGGTCACTGAATCACAGCATAGTGCTAACATTTTAAACGTTATATCAGCAAAATAAAAATATCTGTGCTACTTTACCTGTTGGAATGCTGCTCACGTGTGTGGGATTAATCACATCAGACTAACAAGTGATATAAGGAATGTACAAAGGAGGACAACGACTTGATTACTCGCGGAATTGTGTACTAGACATACTGAAAAACCTCAGCTGGCAGACGTAGTAGGAAGGTGGATGTTTTGTGTGAATGTTCTTAGAAAATTCGAATATCGGTTTTTGGAGCTTGAATCTAGGAAAATTCATCAGCTCCTTACGTATTGTCAAGGCAGGAAGAATAACTATAAAATTAAACTACACTACTAGCCATTAAAATTGCAACACCACGAAGATGACGTGCTACAGACGCGAAATTTAACCGACAGGAAGAAGATGCTGTTATATGCAAATGATCAGCTTTTCAGAGCATTCACACAAGGTTGGAGCCGGTGGCGACACCTACAACGTGCTGACATGCGGAAAGTTTCCAACCGATTTCGCATACACAAACAGCAGTTGACCGCCATTGCTGGTGAAACGTTGTTGTGATATCTCGTGTAAGGAGGAGAAATGCGTACCATCACGTTTCCGACTTTGATAAAGGTCGGATTGTAGCCTATCGCGATTGCGGTGTATCGTATCGCGACATTGCTGCTCGCGTTGGTAGAGATCCAATGACTGTTAGCAGAATATGAAATCGGTGGGTTCAGGAGGGTAATACGGAACGCCGTGCTGGATCCCAACGGCCTCGTATCACTAGCAGTCGAGATGACAGGCATCTTATCCGCATAGCTGTAACGGATCGTGCAGCCACGTCTCGATCTCTGAGTCAACAGATGGGGACATTTGCGAGACAACAACCATCTGCACGAACAGTTCGACGACGTTTGCAGCAGCATGGACTATCAGCTCGGAGACCATGGCTGCCGTTACCCTTGACGCTGTATCACAGACAGCAGCGCCTGCGATGGTGTACTCAACGACGAACCTGGGTGCACGAATGGCAAAACGGCATTTTTTTCGGATGAATCCAGGTTCTGTTTACAGCATCATCATGGTCGCATCCGTTTTTGGCGACATCGCGGTGAACGCACATTGGAAGCGTGTATTCGTCATCGCCACAATGGCGTATCACCCGGCGTGATGGTATGGGGTGCCATTGGTTACACGTCTCGGTCACCTCTTGTTCGCACTGACGGCACTTTGAACAGTGGATGTTACATTTCAGATGTGATACGACCCGTGGCTCTATCCTTCTTTCGATCCCTGCGAAACCCTACATTTCACCAGGATAATGCACGACCGCATGCTGCAGGTCCTGTACAAGCCCTTCTGGATACAGAAAATGTTCGACTTTTGCCCAGGCCAGCACATTCTCCAGATCTCTCACCAATTGAAAACGTCTGGTCAATGGTGGCCGAGCAACTGGCTCGTCACAATACGCCAGTCACTACTGTTGATGAACTGTGGTATCGTGTTGAAGCTGCATGGGCAGCTGTACCTGTACACGCCATCCAAACTCTGTTTGACTCAATGTCCAGGCGTATCAAGGCCGTTATTACGGCCAGAGGTGGTTGTTCTGGGTACTGATTTCTCAGGATCTATGCACTTAAATTGCGTGAAAATGTAATCACACGTCAGTTCTAGTATAATATATTTGTCCAATGAATACCTGTTTATCATCTGCATTTCTTCTTGGTGTAGCAATTTTAATGGCCAGTAGTGTAAGAAGAGCACGGCTCTGTATATATAGACTCGTGCTAATACGGCATTGTATCGTTAGGCTAGGTATAGAACTACTCGTTACTCCAAAAGGTCTGAGGCATCTATTGCCTGATGTTTAATGAACGCAACCGCCAATGGAAATTAAGGCATTTTTAACTGTAGCTGAGGGTGTAATCTAGATACAGAAGAAATATGCTGGATATACATAAAATTATATCCTCATAAACGTCTTAGGTAATAGGCCGTCAGCGCCCCGGCGTCTCAGAACATTATCTGTTACAGCATGGCCGTCAGTGGGAGAAGATGAGTGCCGATAAGCCTACAAGTAACGAGCGACTCCAGAAAAATAATGGATTTATTACCCCGTACCATCGCACGCAATTTCAACAAGAAATTACCAGTTTCGCCCGTCAACGTGGTTTCCTGCGTGTGCTTATGACTGAACGCTGCTTCCCTTTACAACATGAAGATTGTTGGTAAGGGACAAACCTGGTCTCCATCACAACCGAAATGTCACTGTTTCCAGAAAGACAGAAAATTACCATCATCTCTTGTGTGTGCAACGCTTTTAAATTTTTCTATCTGCTCTCATTTGTTCCTATTGGGACATTACTTTGGTCCATTTTGTGACTGATGGCAGTAGTATTACATACCACCAGTAGGCTGCTTCCAGTATCGTTTCAGGCAGCAGTACCTCAGTGAGTATACAGCTGGAGGAATTTGCGTCTGCACCTGTTCTCTGGGAGTCGCCGTACAGTGTGTGTGGCGGAGGGTATTTCTGGTACCATTATTATTTCACCCCTTCTGTGTTCCATTCGCGAATGACGCGTGCAAAGAACGACTGCTGATAAACTTCCATACGAGCTCTGATATTTTTACATCTTGGTCATTTCGCGGGGAGGGATTAATACATTGACGATTCTTCTTGGAACGTACACTCAAGAAATTTCAATAGCAGCCTCCTCTGTAACACAGTTTGGTTTAGCACCTCCTTCACGTTCTAGTGTTCACTAAAACATCCCGTGACGAAGCATGCTGGTCTCCGTTGTAAACCTGGCTCTGAAACACAGTTTGATGTCCACCTCACTTGGGACTGTGTGAGACAGACAGCTCTCACGAACCAAACTACCTATCAAAACTTGTTACACATTGGAAACGCTAGTTATTTGAATGAAAATTAATTATTTACGTGATATCAAAATGGCCCCAAGTAACTGGCTTATGGTGTCGGTGCCTCTACGTGTACTATATCTAACATGAAATGGAATAGAATTTCTAAATACTTAAATTAAATCTAAGTTCCAGTGAAATTTCACATTTGTTTTCTCAGCACGTATTCGGATAAGATTCGTAAGGTACAAGAATTTTGACTTTACAGAGGCTGCCAGAATAATGAGATTATACCAAATAGCAACATTGACTTGGTTTATTAGTACAACTTAAGGGTGGCAAGACCACTCTGATAACGGGTGAACAAATGGATAATACCATACTCGATTTGAAAGACGACCAGAGAATTTACCATTAGTTGCTAGTTACGTGAATAGTTACACGAACCTGACCCCGGTATTATACGTAGTGGAGGGCACCACACGTTGCCCAATACATGATTGGTGTGTCACTTGTACATTTACAACTTTTCAGATTGAATACAACCCTTGGTCGGATTGCTCCTAAACATCCTCAGAGTCTCGAAACACCGGACGCAGATACATCTTACAAACTGAGTGCTAGAAGCTGCAGCTGCAAGACATATGTTGTTGCAACCGAATAAGCCCGAAACATCAGTTGCGGGTCTGACAGTCGTCCTTCCGCTTTCGCAACTAATCAGCGTGAAATTTTTCTAAGTCTGGAACGAGCGCGAACAGTACTTAATGAAAGCCAAGACCTGAGACAACTTCACTGCTACGTAATCTGTGACAAGACTCTTTTTTTCTCTGCTTCATAATTCGGTATGATAAATTCGGTGCACCTTCCTCTGTCAATCGGAGGGCTAGCTCCATAGCTTCTGTCGAATGGAGGGTTTTATGACAAAGCTACATCTCTACGTAGTGGAAGGCACCACACGTTGCCGAGTAGATGACTGGTGTGCCAGTGGGCATCATTTCCGTGCACAGTGAATCGATCGATCAAAGTTTTCCCAGGCTCAGTGACATTTTGATGCCTTCTGCGTGTACAGAGCAGAACAGAAGACAAAGCATAGCCTAAAGTAGCTACGGCTTCTCAAGGAACATGGAGAAGAGCTATCTCGATGGAAACTTTTTCAGTTAAAACGCCAGGAATGCACTCTTTTAGTGAAAAACTGCTTTCATTTTTTCCTACATCAGGAGGTTTTAGACCTACACTCCATGTTTCTTGAGACTTCCCTGTATCCACAGACACAATTCCCGAGTCGATCCACTGCCAGCGTGATCCCATCGCCTCCGATTGCACCATTCGGCGGCAGTGGACTCCAGGAAGCAGACCCCTGCTGCAATAGGAATCTCCCCTTCAAGGCAGCCACCAGCTAAACCACTACCGACTTCCTGTAACCACTGGTTCCCGCAGCTCACTAACATGGATTTTATGCACTTCACTCTAAAAGAAATTCGGTAGAAGGGAAGAAGTGGAACCGCGGATGTATCATGCAACCACTTATCAAGCTCGGAAATAGTTTAAAGTCACAAGCATATTTGAAATATTTAATGTAATCCATTACGGATGTGAGGTAATGGTTGTTTTTACAGTAATAATCGGTAGCTTTCAACTGTATTTCTGTCCTACACACAATATGTATCTAGAGACAGTGCTATCATCATAAGGTTGTAAAACATTGCTTATGAGAACTATTTTTGAATGGTTCTGTGCCATTTGACTGTAATAATTTTTATTTCATTGTCATACAATACAAGTTTCGGCCTTAGACCATTTCCAAGTACAAAAAGACTTCAGACTGGTATGAAATGTCTTTTGACATATAAATAAATTTTTGTTCTGGACAATGGTCTAAGGCCGATATCCGGACTGTATGATAATAAAATAAAATTTATTACTGTCAAATGGCGGCAGCATCACTCAAAAAATTTATTTTGGCTCCAACCAAAATAAAAATTGCCAATAGCTCATGAAAGCTCATTGATAAAGGTCCCAGATTGATGAAAATAGTCAAGCATCCGTTAAATTGGTGTTTTATAAGTTTTTTAGTGAATGAATTATGTTTCCTTAAGATTCAAATGGTTCAAATGGCTCTGAGCACTATGGGACTTAACTTCTATGGTCATCAGTCCCCTGAACTTAGAACTACTTAAACCTAACTAACCTAAGGACATCACACACATCCATGCCCGAGGCAGGATTCGAACCTGCGACCGCAGCGGTCGCGCGGTTCCAGACTGTAGCGCCTTTAACCGCTCGGCCACCTCGGCCGGCTCTTAAGATTCTTCCAGTTAATCTCGTCCTGGTATCTGCTTTTCCTACATGTAGTTTTGTCCGGTCATTCCACTTTAGATCGGTCTGGACAGTGACTCCTCTGTATCTTGTGGTTCTTATTGTTTGCAGCGATTTGTCACCAAAATTATAATCAAACAGTAATGTAATGCCGTTGGTGGGGAGGCGTGCGTGCCTCAACGATACAGATAGCCGTACCGCAGGTGCAACCACAACTGAGGGGTATCTGTTGAGAGGCCAGACAAACGTGTGGTTCCTGAAGAGGGGCAGCAGCCTTTTCAGTAGTTGCAGGGGCAACAGTCTGGATGGTTGACTGATCTGGCCTTGTAACACTAACCAAAACGGCCTTCTGTGCTGGTACTGCGAACAGCTGAAAGCATGGGGAAACTAAAGTCGTAATTTTTCCCGAGGGCATGCAGCTTTACTGTATGCATGGAGAGCTGCATCAAACCAGTTTCAGGACTGAAGACCACAACAACAACAACAACAGTAATGTAACTCTTCGCCAGTTACCGCATAGTATGTTAAATTTTACGTTCAGGGTGTAGTGCCAGTCGCTACACCAATGAGGGATGCTGCACCATCCCATGGGCATCAAAGCTGGCAACGGAATTGCAAGTATCTGTCAGACGCCGATAGCGGTCGTGTAGGATCCGGCAGACCCAGTGGAGCCACGCCTCCAGCGGCTCCGTATCACGAGCGCCCCCAGCCCGGTGCAGTAGAGGACGACCGGCGGCGGTCACACGGCCCCTCTCACGCT
Organism: Schistocerca nitens; assembly: GCF_023898315.1. NCBI lineage: Eukaryota > Metazoa > Arthropoda > Insecta > Orthoptera > Acrididae > Schistocerca > Schistocerca nitens. Next base: position 706,908,903 of record NC_064614.1, on the reverse strand, counting down.
ACGTGATGCTGCGCAGAAGCCACTTAGTCGTGGCGTTATTGCTTTAGTTCAAAAAGTCTCTCCCTTGTTGACACTGAGAGCTAGACTCTATTTCTTGATGCGTTATTTGTAACGAGTCTTCATATACTTGGAGAAATGCAAGTTATATAAATCTTCAGCTTACCGTGTTAGGTTGTTCGCATATCGCTTCTGCTCCTGTCTAACTTTGCTATGACAACACTCTGTAGCCCATCTCTCCTTCTGTGCAAAGTTGTACACACAGCTACAGTCTTCCGGTGTTGTAACCATCCAACAGACAACATCATCTACACTACTGGCCATTAAAATTGCTACACCAAGAAGAAATGCAGATGATAAACGGGTATCCATTGGACAAATATATTATACTAGAACTGACATATGATTACAGTTTCACGCAATTTGGGTGCATAGATCCTGAGAAATTGAGAAATCAGTACCCAGAACAACCACCTCTGGCCGTAGTACCGCCCTTGATACTCCTGGACATTGAGTCAAACAGAGCTTGGATGGCGTGTACAGGTACAGCTGCCCATGCAGCTTCAACACGATACCACAGTTCATTAAGAGTAGCGACTGGCGTATTGTGACGAGCCAGGTGCTCGACCACCATTGACCAGACGTTTTCAATTGGTGAGAAATCTGGAAAATGTGCTGGCCAGGGAAGCAGTCGAACATTTTCTGTATCCAGAAAGGCCCGTACAGGACCTGCAACATGCGGTCGTGCATTATCCTGCGGAAATGTAGGGTTTTGCAGGGATGAAATGAAGGGTAGAGCCACGGGTCGTAACACATCTCCACTGTTCAAAGTGCCGTCAATGCGAACAAGAGGTGACCGAGACGTGTAACCAATGGCACCCCATAGCATCACGCCGGGTGATACGCCAGTATGGCGATGACGAATACACGCTTTCAATGTGCGTTCCCCGCGATGTCGCCAAACGCGGATGTGACCATGATGATGCTGTAAACAGAACCGGGATTCATACGAAAAAATGACGTTTTGCCATTCGTGCACCCAGGTTCGTCGTTGAGTACACCATCGCAGGCGGTCGTGTCTGTGATGCAGCGTCAAGGGTAACCGCAGCCACGTCTCCGACCTGATAGTCCATGCTGCTGCAAACGTCGTCGAACTGTTAGTGCAGATGGTTGTTGTCTTGCAGACGTCCCCATCTGTTGACTCTAGGGATCGAGACGTGGCTGCACGATCCGTTACAGCCATGCGGGTAAGATGCCTGTCATCTCGATTGCTAGTGATAGAGACCGTTGGGATCCAGCACGGCGTTTCGTATTACCCTCCTGAACCCACCGATTCCATATTCTGCTAACAGTCATTGGATCTCGACCAAAGCGAGCAGCAATGTCGCGATACGATAAGCCGCAATCGCGATAGGCTACAATCCGACCTTTATCAAAGTCGGAAACGTGACAGTACGCTTTTCTCCTCCTTACACGAGGCGTCATAACAACGTTTCACCAGGCAATGCCGGTCAATCGCTGTTTGTGTATGAGAAATCTGTTGGAAACTTCCCTCATGTCAGCACGTTGTAGGTGTTGCCACCGGCGCCAACCTTGGGTGAATGCTCTGAAAAGCTAATCATCTGCATATGACAGCATCTTCTTCCTGTCCGATAAATTTTGCGACTGTAGCACGTCATCTTCGTGGTGTAGCAATTTTAGTGGCTAGTAGTGTATTTATTGGCTGCCTGAAGAAAGACTTCAAACAGCAAGGAAAACATGACAGTTTCATACGGCTGACTCTTTTTTTCCATCCAGTCTCTCTTTGTTGTCTGTGTGTGTGTGTCTGTGTGTGTGTGTGCTGAGCTGATCGGCAGATGTTCACGAGTGTGGGTGTAACCAGCAGTGTGCGTCGCGTTGCAGGCTGCGGTAACAGCGCGAGCTGCGCGGCGATGCGGGCGCGGCTGTGGCCGGCGGTGCTGGCGGCTGCGGCGGCTGCCGCGGCGGCCTCTGCGGCCGGAGCGCGGCCCGAGCTCAGCACCGAGTTCTTCCTGGTGCCCGAGGCGCCGCGGCCCGCCACCAGGGCGCCGCCGAGCCCGGCAGCCCCCACGCCCCCGCCTCCGCCCCCGCCACCGACCTGCCTCTCCGCGGCCAACTGCACCGCGGCCGGCGCCGCGGCCACAGAGCACGACGGAGTTCTGCGCAGGGAGACCTGGGTGAGTCGCCGGCGACACTCGCTCCACGTTTCACGCTTTCCACACTGCTCGGCATCGCTCACCGGTGATTCCCTCCTTCGCACGCGCGCGTGTGACCACTCTCGACTAATCTCGTAACATAGAGGGCGTACAAACAGCTCGGTTCCTAGCTGTGCAGTTTTGTAGAGGAGGGGCAACGGTAGTCGTGAGCGTCCGCGTTTGGAAGACCACTGCGCATTAGGAGAGGTACGACAGTGAAAGCCTCTGCACAAACGCATATTTTTCAGAATTTCTTACCTACAGTTAGCGATTCTGCAGACGGTCGTATTATTGGGTTATGTATGTACGATAAAGATGGACAGCCGGAAATTAATTAAGGGGGGTAGTACGTCAAACGGGCCGACTTCGAGCAGGAGAGGCACCACAGGACATTTTAATTTCCACTGTTTATACTTTTAAAAATAAATTCATAAAACTTTGTCAGTATGACCAGGAAGGATTCAGAATTCACACTCATAGCAGTGGAAGTTCGAAAACATAACAAAATAATGTTTTTTTTACGTGTGAAATTTCATCATTTTCTCACTCACTAATGGCTGCATTTGTTGCTATAGGTACACTTTTCTTCATAAGTTAGAGAGATTCTTCGATGAATTTTGCACAGCATACATACCATACTTACAGGTGTATGAAACTCTAGAATTTATTTAATTTATGAAAAAACGAATTATCTGTTGTATTTGAAACTTCATGTTTAGAAAAAACACAAATTTTTGTAGTTAATTACCTCAATTTTTACCACAGTTTTTAATATATTTGGAAAATTCTAGAGTTTCATACACCTTTAAGTATGGTTTGTATGCTGTGTAAAATTCATCGAACCATCTCTCTTACTTATGAAGAAAAGTGTAGCTATAGCAACAAATGCTACCATTAGTAAGTAAAAAAAATGAAATTTTACATGTAAAACAAATTACCTCGTTATGTTTTCGAACTTCCACTGCTATGCGTATGAATTCTGAATCCTTCCTGGTCATGCTGACAAAGTTTTACGAATTTATTTGCAAAAGTATAGAAAGTGGAAATTAAAATGTCCTGTGGTGCCTCTCCTGCTCGAAGTCGGCCCGTTTGACGTCCTACCCCCCTTAAAAGAATTATCAAAGGCTGTCCTCAAGGGTCAATCTGCGGCCCTATCTTCTGGGACATGACAATCGAACCCCTCCTACAACTTCTGGATGGGGATGATAGGTCAGACAGAATAGTCTCCTAAGCAGATGACCTATTAGTTGTAATCACTGCAAACAGCAGAGCCCAGTTAGAAGAGAAAGCCAGTGGAATTCCACAAACAATTACACAATGGTGTCACAAAAATAAACTCAGGATAGCCGGAAACAAAACAACATACACATTACTGAAAGTATCACTCCAAAGAAATGCTGTTGTTAAAATTGTGGACACAAACATCAAACGAGCGCACGTTACGCGCTATCTTGGGGTACACATAGGTGACAAATTGAATTTCCACGAACACATAAGGCTAGCAACAGACAAAGCAGGAAAAATACTACGCAAACTGGTGAGGCTAAATTCAAAACAATACAGATTACCTCTACCAGTCATACGGACATACCACTGTGCGCCCTTCGAATCAGTACTCTGCTTCGCAGTTAGCACGTGCGCATGTAGACTGAACGTGGTCAACAACAAAGCATCGGTCAGACGAATGCAGAGAAGTGTCCTACTTAGGCTATCTGGAATCTTCGGCACCACCTCAGCGGGTGCACTGTGTGTGGTGCTCGGACTATGCCCCATAGATATCACGATCACATACAGAGCTGCAAGATACTGGTTAAAGATGGGGAGACTAGATAAGATAAACACAATAACTGGTGTGCTGATAGAGACGGTACGTCACCTTAAAAGTAGGCCCTTGGACACATGGCAGGGTGAGTGTGATGTAAGTGATAAGGGACGTAGACTGCACGACTTCCTCCCTGACATAAGGGAGCGGTTGAGGATCAAACATATCAATCCCAGCCGCGGTATGGTACATTTCTTAACCGGACACGGACCTGATCCCGCGCACTTAAACCGCGTGTGTTTGAGGCAGACAGACATCTACGTGCACCTGCGGGTAAGAAGGTGTCCCAGAACACACTGTCTTTTCCTGCGGGCAATACACTACAATTAGACTACACACACACACACATATATATATATATATATATATATATATATATATATATATATAAAAGAGACGAAGAACAATGGGCACAATTAAACGTGTTGAAGAACAGTATTTCAGAAACAACACATGAAGAGTACATGCGGACACGACATAACAGACATGCCTATGTTCAACGTAACAACAATCTCAAGAGGAGGGACAGCGATACCCACAGTGATAGCGAAAACAGTGACAATGAGGTGGAACAGGAGGAGCAAGCCGAGATCTGACAGTAAATAAGCATAAAGTCCTGGCGATCCAGCCAATAAATCAAAAAATGCTGTACACGGATGGGCACCTAAAGTTAATACATAGGATTAATATTAAATAGGATAAGCAATACCGTTTGTCTACTAACAACCATTTGTGTGTGTGTGTGTGTGTGTGTGTGTGTGACTGGCGGTCAACGGCTCGAAGAAGCCATTCCGAGGTATTCACCGTCAGTCACATTCGGTGATGGTACTAACAAATCTCTCCTCTATCCTATCATATTTTTATATTCTTCTTAATAAACAACAAAATTGTATTTATATTTCAACCTTGAATTATTGTTATTTCGAAAAGTATTATTCTTTGTAAATGTTATAGGTAAAAGAAAAGAAAACTGCAAAAAGATGAAAAACGAAAATTGTAAGATGTATGACCTGTTGTAAAATATCAGTTAACAGGTCTATAATTTGGCAGCAAATAAATAAAATGTAAGACAAATAATTCCACAAATACAAAAGTTCAGAATCAATAGTCTCTGATTAGATTACTGAAAATAAAGAATGCATTAAACGAAAGATCAATCAAAGTAGAATGGGAGCTCTAACACACACAGCAACAAAGACTACTCATAAGACAAGAAAAAGAGAAAACTTTTGTCGCATGAACGAACTGATCTTCCATTTACTAGCTGTCATCAGAATGTATGGTTCGAGATTCGTTGTCACCGTCGATGTCGTCGACATCGTTAGGATATACCGTATGGTGTATTGTGTATTGAAACCGGGGACCTAGAAAGGATGGAAAGGCTTCGTCCCGCCGTAGCGCTCAGTAATTCCCAAACCCACAACAGGCCACAGCAGTCCACCCACCGCTGCCCCACACCGAACCCACGGTTATTATGCGGTTCGGCCTCCAGTGGACTCCCCCCCTCCCACCCTCCCCCCCTCCCCCCCCTCCCCCCCTCACCAATCCCGCAAGGAACGTCTCATACCAGGATTGTAACCCCAAATTTTTGCGTTAAAAATGGTTCAAATGGCTCTGAGCACTATGGGACTTAACATCTAAGGTCATCAGTCCCCTAGAACTTAGAACGACTTAAACCTAACTAACCTAAGGACATCACACACATCCATGCCCGAGGCAGAATTCGAACCTGCGACCGTAGCGGGCCCGTGGTTCCAGACTGAAGCTCCTAGAACAGCTCAGCCACACCGACCTGCAAAATTTTTGCATGGTAGAGTGATTATTGTGTACGCGTACGTGGAGACAGTGTTGTGCACAGCAATCGCCGACATAGTGTAACTGAGGAGAAATAAGGGGAACCAGCCCGCATTCACCGAGGCACATGGAAAACCTCCTTAAAAACCATCCTCAGGCTGGGTGGCACACCGGACCACCACACTAATCTGCTCGGCGCATTCGTGCCGGGGATCGGCACGGTTTCCGCTCGGGAAGCAGCGCGTTAGACCGCGCGGCTAGCCGGTCAGGTTGAATATACCGTAGACCACCAAGAACTATTTCGTTCGTTCATTTACCATTCTTCGTATATTTCTTTTTGACATCTTCAACTTACCTGGAACTCCTGTCTACTCTATCTCAGTAATTGGTAGAAGTTTTATCTCAACTGTCTTCCTATCTCCCTCGAGCTTAAAAGTAACAATCTTGGCACCCACACAAACTTTTGCAAGCGTCCTTTTAATTTCTACTGCGTTTATTTCCGGGTGATTTGGAGACAACCACAAAATCAGAATGTCCGTAAATGTTACAAAAGTTGGTCTACACTAAACATATTTTCTGGCTTGTTACTTTTTATTAAAGCGTGTAATTCAGCTCTCGCGTTTCCCTTCACGCACTGAGTATCACGAGAATTCAACCAATTTACCATCTCAGCCTTCTAGCCGTTCATTATTGGTGGTTTTCCTTCTTGCAGGTTGTGGTAGCTTGCATTGTCAGCCACAATAAAGGACTTACATGGTAAGTTGGGTATTAATTTCTGTTCCATCCCCCTGATAAAAAAAAGAAGAAAGTGATTCACTCGAATTGCAATACTGATTTGTGCAGCATTTGAAGTGAATAGTAATGGCTCATATAATTACGTCGAAAATTTACACCCATCATGCTGATCTTCCATTTTACTCCCATAACTAATTCTCCTGACTTGGTCTTTCCATTTGTCTCATTTTACTTCTTTCTTTTGGCTCTGTTTTAGTTCCCGCCTTCCAGCCTCTCTTTGATTACGTCCTTTATTATTGTGATATCCCTCACGACTCCATCCACTTCTACCTTTAACAGGTGGCCCCCTAAAATTTTCTCTGTGATCGTCTCATCGTCTGTCTTCCTTGTCTTCATGTTTCTAGATTTTATTTTCATTGCTGCTAATTCTTTCTGATAATTCCGCCATTGTTTTTCCTGCCATTTATTCAGCCGATCAGTTTTAGTGTTTGTTCCCAGATTTTAACGCACTTTTTTTTTGGATCATTCAGTTTTAAACTCCTGTCTCAACTCTCCACAAGATTTGGTCAGTTGGTCAGTTCATTCATTCATTACGTTGTTAATTTGGCCTAACTTCCTACCCGAAGTCCCGTTATTTTATTCAATCTTATCATCAATTTTCCTACGCAAATCTTTCGGATATCGGTCTCATTTCTAGTAATATGTCCCTAATGCTGATATTTTCTTCTTTTCCAACACTAAACTCATCATCTTTGCTTGACAGTCCTGTTGATCACAACATGACTTACAATGTCGTTAACCTCTTGTTCCCCACTTATCTCAACAATATCGTCATATGCTACGTCGTGAGATTAACTCCAAGACAGTAGAGAAACATTGTCATTATTAACCAACTTATGAATATCGTCCTCATGATTATCAACACTTCCTTGAGTGATAATCTCACTACCTGTATTTTCATTAATAGAACTCATTTTGCCTGATGTACATTATTTGTAAATCACAAAAATTATAAGTCCTAAAATTCCGAGACGAATTTCTATTAAAACTAAAACAATAGTTCCATTCTTGGACAATAATGCAAATACACTGACGGGAAAAAATTGCAACACCAAAAAATGGCTAATGTAGAGTAATGAAATATTGGGAATACACTTGCTATAGGTAACATATTTAAGTGATTAACATTGCAAGATCAAACGTTACTGTAACCGCGAAATATGACACAGCAAATGTAATACGCTGCTACATTAATAACGCGTGTAATTGCCAGAACGTTGAATGCAAGCATGAAAATGTGAATGCGTTGTGTTGTACAGGTGCCGTATGTCAGTTTGTGGGATGGAGTGCCATACCTGTTGCACTTGATCAGTCCGTATAGGAACGGTTAATGTTGGTTATGAATGACGCTATAGTTGTCGTACAATGATGTTCCACAAGTGCTTGACTGAAGACAGACCTGGTGATCGAGCAGGTCAAGCCATCATATCAACACTCTGTAGAGTATATTGGGTTGAAGCACCAGTATGTGAGAGAGCGTTATCCTGTTGGTAAGTACACCCTGGATTGCTGTCCATGAATAGCTGCACAATAATCGAATCACCAGTCTGACGTACATCTTTGCTGTCAGGGTGTGTGGCATAACCACGAGAGTGCTCCTGCTATCATACGAAATCCCACCCCAGACCATAACCCCAAGTGTAGGTCCAGTGTGTGTAGCAAGCAGACAGGTTGGTTAGAGCCCATGGCTCCTTCTAACGAACACACGGCTATCAATGGCACCGAGGCAGAACCAGCTGTCATCAGGAAACACAACAGACCTCCACCCTGTCCTCCAATGAGCTCTCACTTAACACCACTGAAGACGCAAATGGTGGTGGTTTGGGTTCAGTGGAATGCACGCTACAGGGCGTGTCGCTCGTAACTTTCCTCGAAGTAACCGATTTGAAACAGTTCGTTGTGTCACTGTGGTGAACAGCTGCTCAAATGGCTGCTGCAGATGCAGCAGGATGCTTCAGAGCCATACGCTGATTACGATCGTCTCCCCTCTACGTAGTGCCACGTGGTCTTCCGGCCCCCTGTCTTCTAGCGACTGCACATTCCCGTGACCATCGTTGACAGAAATCATGTACATTGGCTACTGCCAAGTCTTTCTGCTGTACCATAATATCGCCCGAACACGTTCATTTTCTACAGTGCTAACACATCGTCTCATAGAACGCTCATTCGGTGTGGCAATTGAGTTCATTACAAATCCTACATTGCTTGAAAAATGACATCTACGTCTATAGCCATTCAAAAAGCCTTGCTGCCACAGTCCATTAATATTGCTCCACAACAACAGTCCAAGGAACATCCAGTTTCTCGTATTTCTATTACACGACCTCGTTCAAACTCACTGAGGTGTTGACAGTTGCATCTTTGTCGCCTTAAAAGCATTCCGGACTAACATCAACTCATCACGTCCAATCTCAAAGTAGCTAACGCCCATGACCGTTACAGCGTATATACAGCAAATCTGATTTGCATCCTCATAGTGGCGCTACTACTGCAACTCTTATGCGACAGGGGCGAAATCTGAATAGACATCACCTTCCAGATATAAAAACACGCGTATCATTTTTCGTTTATGTCGCACAACACCTTCTTGGTCTTGTGATTTTTTTTCCGTACAACAAACGTCAATCACTGCGAAGTTATACACTGCACCAACACTGTCCTCGTCGATCTGCTTAATCGACCAGGCCCACGCCAGCTCTGCCAGCTGCCATTCTTGGAGTCGCTCCCGCCTTCGACCACGCGTCCCTGATGCCGTGCCACCGAGACCGCTGACTGGTCAGACCACTGCCAGCTTCCGGTAGTGCACGCTGCCGTTGCTGCACTCATAGTATCTCTCAAGCCGTCCAATACGAAAGCCGCCTGCATCCGTTCAGGTCTACTTCACTCTTCATTACCACGTCGACATCTCGACAGTTGACGTCCACGCGCAGTTCGTAATAATTCTCACTGTACCATAATGTCGCCTGATCACGTCCATTGCCTACAGTGCTAACACATCATCTCATAGAGCGTTCATTCGGTGTGGCAGTTGAGTTCATTACAAAACCTACACTGCTTGCAAAATATCTACATCTACAGCCTTTCAAAAAGCCTTGCTGTCACAGTCCATTAATATTTCTCCACAACAACAGTCGAAAAGCAACGTTATTTCGTAATGTTCACAGTTTATAATTGACATTGCCACATGTAATATCTATTAAGAGGCAGAAATATTGAAAATTTCTGTTCATAATAACGTTTTCCTCAATAACAGTTCAAAATCAGAGTTATCGCCTGAAGTTCAATTTTCAATGTAATAAACTTTGTCACATGTAATGTTAATTATCCAAAATAGTTTCTACCATAGCAGTTATCCGCTGTCTTATGGCAGTTACTGAAATTCACACACGGTAGTCTTATCATACCTAGAGTTAATTGTTTAATGGTTGTTTTCAAAGTTTAAAATTAATATTCATTGTTCAGAATATTTCTTGCCATGACTGTTTGCCAAAAGTTCAAACATATTATTCGCTGTTTAAAATCTTTCATGCCATGCCAGTTACATACCGTTTAATTGCTAGTTCAAACCAGAGATGCGAAGTGTAGCGATTCCTAGGCCGACAACCTAATTCGTCAAATAACTGGGATGAAATATGGAATTTCTTGCCCTGACATTTTACTGTGTCTGACGTACTTACAGCGCAATTTGCTCTTTGAGAAATGTCGATCAATTCGCGATGAGATGGTCTTCTTCCTTGGCTGTACAGAAAGTTAGGTTTCTTACCTTGTGTCTTCTAAAATAGCATCGATGTCCTCATTGCTTTTCTTGTCTGACAACTGCAGATTCTAACATGCAAGTAATGAACAGTGAATAATGGTATGGCAAATGGGCATATCTCAACTCCATTACACCGAAAGTTTCAAAGTAAAGGGATCCAACTGATTTTTGTATATCTCAATCATAAAATCAGGAAATGAATTTTTACTATAATAAATCACTTAAGAGTGTCTAAAAGTGATGTATTCATCAAAGATTGCGTCCTCGAATCATCACTCATCGAGCACAATTATAGTCACAAAATATCTTCATATGATTTTGATGAATGTACGGGTATCGTACACAAACGTTTTCTGAGGCAATTCAAGAATTAATTCACTTTTACGCAAACTTGAGAACTGTGCACGGTGCACACGTATTGCCAGTCGGAACACAGTCGAAGACTAGCCTACCGTTTTGCCCCTCCCTGTTCAGTGAGCGCTTATGATTGTCGGTTCACTCAGAGAATGGTTTATGACGTTAAATTTATCTTTACTTCAGCTTTGGGCATGAATTTAGATTTGCTGAACTCATAATTAGAAAGCCATCAGCGTGAGTAATATCACAAGCATAGTTGGAATTCTGCAAAAACATTTAAATAGTAAATATAAATAATCAAGTTACGTCGAACGTGCCAAGCCGAGTAGGTGAATCACCGATCTCTCTATACGCTCCAGTGAGATACTACTGGCCGGCCGGTGTGGCCGTGCGGTTAAAGGCGCTTCAGTCTGGAACCGCGTGACCGCTACGGTCGCAGGTTCGAATCCTGCCTCGGGCATGGATGTGTGTGATGTCCTTAGGTTAGTTAGGTTTAATTAGTTCTAAGTTCTAGGCGACTGATGACCTCAGAAGTTAAGTCGCATAGTGCTCAGAGCCATTTGAACCATTTTTTTTGAGATACTACTTCTATTCCACCACCTTCCCCATGTTTCATGACCATTTGCGCTTTGTGAGATGGCAGGTTTACCTGTCTTCACTCTTTGCTAACTTATAGCTGCGTGAGCCTCCATATAACGCATCATAAAATATAACAAAACGTGGACTGAAATGTGGCGCAAATGTCACAGGACGAATAAAGTTCGTTCTGGATTTTAATCCTTCTTTCTGCTGTCTCTTGCAGTAGTTTCGAAACCAGCATTCGTCTTAAAAACACCCCTGCTGTGTTAGAAGCTGTTACAAAATGTTCTTTCCTTTGTCTTAAACGTTGTATTTCTTGGCGACTTAATGTTTCACCCTCATACTGCTAGCATCTAACAAACACCTGCTAACGCTCTGTCCTTTTTCAGTGGAAGCAGAGCCATATCCTCCGACGGTATCACGTCTCCAGGTAACCGAGACGGTTCGCTAATATCTTCCTGAGAAACAATGTAGGAGCAATCGCCTTGTGGACAGCAGGTCGTGACGAATGCGCCTTCTCTTCTGCACTTCGAAAAAAAACTACATGCGGAGGCTGCTGTATCGGCAGGTTATATTTCCATTACAGATTACTGGCAAGGTCTCGACGTATGCGAAACAATTTCATACGCGCCCACCCACCTAGGGAGAAATGACCATCGTAATAAAATAACAGAATTCGTAGCTCTCACGGATAGATTTGTATCTTCATTTTTCTCGCTTGCAGTTAGACAGTGTGACTGCAGAGAAGTAACTTGAAGGTACTTCATTGCACCCTGTGCCAGGCACTTAATTGTGAATTGCAGCGTAATCGTGTAGATGTAAATGTATTTACTGATAAATGTACACTGAAGGTTGAATTTGTTGACTGCAGAATACTGGGAGTCATTGCAATCGACCGTCGATAAGAATTAATGGACGTTCTAAGGATAAACTTGCTGCCCGTTATGCGAATAAATTTTCTCTTTCAACTGAGAGTACCGCCGTCTCTACGGGACAAGAGGTACTTTAAACATTCACGCAAAGTGTTTTTGAAATTACGAAATACCAAGAGAAAGTACCGACTTCGATAGATCAGTACGTTTTTGTATAAATAATAACCTATACTTACGCCGGCCGTGGTGGCCGAACGGTTCTAGGCCCTTCAGTTTGGAACCGCGCGACCGCTACGGTCGAAGGTTCGAATCCTGCCTGGGGCATGGATGTGTGCGATGTCCTTTGGTTAGTTAGGTTTAAGTAGTTCTAAGTTCTAGGGGACTGATGACCTCAGATGTTAAGTCCCATAGTGCTCAGAGCCATTTGAACCATTTTTTTACACTTACTTTATGCAAGCAAACTATCCAGCGTATGACAGGGACTTCTATGTATCACTATTAATCGCCTAGCGTACGAAGCGAGGGAAAATGTTTCACTGTATGCTTCCGTAGGTGACCTATTCTCTCATTGTTATTATGCCTACACGAGATATACGTAAGATGCAGTAACATTATCGCACTGGCCATCCCAAATACCGATAATCTAAATTTAAGTAAGGGCATTGACATGTTAAGGGCACAGTGCCGAGGTCGGCTGAAGTTGTTGTTTTTGGAAGGTCATTGTTTATATTCCAATGCCTGAAGGTGGCGGATTAATCTTCTGAAACAGGAAGTCTTCAAAAAAGGGCATTATGACAGAGCGACAGTTGTTTATTGTAATTAATAACCGATACAGACGAATGGATAAGCTTATAGGTTGAACATTTTTCATGCACAACGACCTAGAAGGATCGTTCATGTCCCAACCATTCATAATTTTTCCCAGAGTAGTTACACGTAGTGCATTCAGCTTGCTTAGTGGCCAAAGGTTGTAATGTCTAGGCCACCTTACATCTCACACACGTGGAATGTGCAGCGCCAGTGCTCTGCAGATGCTGGGTGTGTATGTGTTCATAGTGTGCAAGGCGCCGTTTGACTCTAGAGAAATGACAGGTTAGTGAGCTGTGTGTGTACGGCAGGTGAATGCCATTGCTGGTGGTGTGCAGCATTAGCACACTTCTGATTCTGGGCTTCAAAGTCTTTGTGGTGTGCAAGGCACATTATTTGACTCTAGTGGAGTGGTAGCTTTGTGTACTGTATGATGTTAGGAAGCTTTCAGCTGGTAAAATTGTAGTTTATCAAAACACGACCAGTTTTGCAACTTCAAGCGGCATCATCAGGCCAACAACGTTAATAGTGTAGGTATATCCATCTCCCCTAGCTAAAATTTACTATTCAGAGAATACCGTCAGTACTATGACAATCGCCATTGATTCGTTCGGTTGTTGGAAAACAATCGACTTAATTGGCTGTAGTTTTACGTATCCGTTAAATTATTCACTCATTCTTTCAAGTGAAAACAGTCTGTGGGAGCAGCTGAATGAAAACAATCGATTTAGTCGGTTGGACTACTAATTTATTCTTCTGAGTGCAACCAGTCGGTGGGAGTATCCGAATGAAATCAGTCGTTCAGTTGATCAGCCTACTCATTCATTTTTTGAATGAAACCAGTCTGTTGGAGAAACCGAATGAAAACAGTAGAGTAAGTTGGTTGTAGTTTCACGTGTCTGTTGGAATATTATTCATTTACTTTTTTCGAGTGAAAGCAGTCTGTGGAAGCAACCGAATGGAAGCAATCGACACAGTTGTAGCTTTGCATATTGACTGAATTAACCATTATTTCTTTTCTGGTGAAAACAGTCAGTAGTTTTTCTGTCGATTGACCCAAGCATCTATTGATAGAATGACAGTGCTACTGGGAAACCTGTAGACGATAAGTTGCCCGAAGGTCACGACAGTAAGCGGGGACATGAGAGGGGGAATGTCTCCTCGCTTGCGTTTCAGTGCTGACAACGCCAGCGGCAGAGCGCCTCCTACCCATCAGCAGATGTAAATTACACACGAAAATAATAAGGATTTGTGAAAGCACATTATAGAGACGCCCATGTTCAAACGTAGTACTCATTTGCAGTAAGGAATATGAACGTAAAGTAAGTCAGATGTAATATAACCGAATGAGTAGAAAACAAATGCCATTCAAAATATTCAGTTGTCTGGCGGGCAGGGTGGCGTCACTGAGCATGTGATCGCCGATTGTTGGTGGCTTCCCACTGGCTCAATAAAGGCGTATGGAAAGTACAAGGTATTCCAAAATGATGTTTACAACTATGGTCACGTGTATTTTATACATGGGGAAAGATAGAAACGTGTGGTTTGTGGCATAATGTTCATACACACTTAAGATTCTAGTAACCGCTTAATAGAGTTAAGTGTGACCATATGTTCTAAATCCAAATTCAGGACACAATAAAAATTATTGATATTGCATAACAAGTGTTAATTAAATGTAAAAAATGCGAACTGTCACTTTAATTCTTTACATAAATACACTAATTTACGTTTTATTAGTACCCCCTAAGATGAAGCAGTGCGAGCAGACATAAAGTATTTTACCAGTGCTGTAAGTTTGCTTCAGCATGTCTGTATTCCTCAACAGCATGGAAATATTCAACCCAAGTTTTGTCATAATTGAGGCTAGTCACTAACATTGCTTTCGTAGTTTCTACAACAAACTGTTTTTATTTATTTATTACATTACTTATTTGGTAAATTATCCTTTCAGTACCAGCATACTAATACAGGTGAACTGAATATCTAATGTGGGATAAATCGTTTTACAATTGTTAAATCCAGAACAAAGAGGTATTCCGACCGGCCTTGCGTGTCATCGTTAATGTGTGATGTCGCTGCCTTGATGCGAGGTCAGAGTTCTTGCTGCTCCCGCCCAAATAATAATAAAAAAAACTGTGATGCAGTTCGTCAAATCTGTTTTTTACCAGCCATTTCATATACGGTGCGAACTGCAAGGGACAGCCAATAACTAACCTGGGAAAATAAGAAAAAACAGCTTTACATGAGTGAGAACGATAATCACAAACTGCATCTTTCCGCCCATTCACATTTTTTGAATATACTTATCAAAGTTGTTAATTCCATTTTAGAACATCATGTATGTTTGTAGGAGAGCTTCTGAAAGTGCTTGCCTCATGGTTTTTAGTTTACTAAAACGAAGAAACTACCTACGGACTGGTCCTTATTTAATGAATTTTAACTAAGGGTTATTACAATCTGTTTATTTCCAATCAGTCAAGTTTCTCAGACACGAAAAAAGATCCGGGTGTACTCTGGACAGTTGTGCAAAAACCACTTCAGTACTCCTTTGGACGCCTTCAATACTAGGACCCATCCGGGTATACCTAATGTTGCAAAATTATAAGTAAGCTAATTAACTTAAATATATTTACGCTCATAATAATACTTAGCGAGCACTCCCATAGCCTTTCAAACATGAATACAAGATGCTGTAATGTGATTCAACCAAGCAGTTAAACTGTATTATTTTAAAAATGTGTCTGCTCGCTGTGTGCCAGGCACGGGAAGGCGAGAACCGTCCCCGTGTTCCTCGTTACCTCGAATCACTTTTGCCATTCAGCCAGGGTGTGGTCTTTTACGCGGTTTCTCCACAATCGGCTAGGCCAAAGCTTAGCTGGTTAACCATTTCAGCTTCATTTACACGACACACAAACGCTTACAACACGAAAATCATCTACTAGTACGCAAACCACATTTCAGCACTCATAAGCTTACCTTTAGAGATGACCTTGGTTTGCATCGTCGAGATTGTTGTGTTGTTGTAAGAAAGTGCAAAGTTTGATATTTATAAAATTTTGTTCGTATCTACCGCTTAAATAGAAACAAATAAGCCTGCAAGTTGATTCTGATGTATCAAAAACCTGATGAAAACAACGAAGCCTTATATATGGGTCACAGTAATAATATACGAATGGGAGAAATCAGATGACTGAGTAAGGTGTGGTCCTCAAAATACATTCAGTACGATATATACACATCAAAAAGAGTTTTGCATCACCCCAGTTCCTAGAACTCCTGAAGATAGATGTTGACCGTGGATATTGTATCACAGACACAGTCCCTTCGACTGTTAAGAGATGTCGCTAAACTCACCAAAAGATGTAAACAACCATGCATGAGCAGCACCTATGAGACAGCCGATCAGTTCCAGCCATTCCACCAGGAAGGAGTTACACGACTCGTGTTGTCTGTAGTTCAGCTATGTCTAGACGGTCAATACCGCGGTTCGATCGTGCCCGCATTGTTACTTTGTGCCAGGAAGGGCTCTCGACAAGGGAAGTGTCCAGGCGTCTCGGAGTGAACCAAAGCGATATTGTTCGGACATGGAGGAGATACAGAGAGACAGGAACTGTCGATGAAATGCCTCACTGAGGCCGCCCAACACTAACTACGGATTATGGCCCGGAGGAACCCTGACAGCAACGCCACCATCCTGAATAATGCTTTTCGTGCAGCCACAGGACATTGCGTTAAGACTCAAACCGTGCGCAATAGGCTGCATGATGCACTACTTCACTCCCTACGTCCATGGCGAGGTCCGTCTTTGCAACGACGAAACCATGCAGCGCGGTACAGATGGGCTCAACAACATGCCGAATCGACCGCTCAGGATTGGCATCACGTTCTCTTCACCGATGAGTGTCGCATATGCCTTCAACCAGACAATCGTCGGAGACGTGTTTGAAGGTATCCCGGTCAGGCTGAATGCCTTAAACACACTGTCCAGCGAGTGCAGCAAGGTGGAGGTTCCCTGCTGTTTTGGGGTGGTATTATGTGGGGCCGACGTGCGCCGTTGGTGGTCATGGAAGGCGCCGTAACGGCTGTACGATACACGAATACCATCCTCCGACAGATAGTGCAACCATATCGGCAGCATATTGGCGAGGCATTCGTTTTCATGGACGACAACTGGCGCCCCCCCCCCCCCCCCTCATGCCCTCATGCACACCTTGTGAATGACTTCCTTCAGGATAACGACGTCGCTCGACTAGAGTGGCCAGCATGTTCTCAAGACATGAACCCAATCGAACATGCCTGGGATGGATTGAAAAGGGTTGTTAATGACCACGTGACCCGCCAACCATTCTGAAGGATCTATGCCGAATCGCTGTTGGGGAGTGGGACAATCTGGACCAACAGTGCCTTGATGAACTCGTGGATAGTATGCCACGACGAATACAGGCATACATCAATCCAAGAGGACTTGCTACAGGGTATTAGAGGTAGCGTTGTGTACAGCAATCTGGACCACTACCTCTGAAGATCACGCTGTATGGTGGCACAACATGCAATGTGTAGTTTTCAAAAGCAATAAAAAGATCGGAAATGATGTTTATGTTGATCTGTATTCCAATTTTCTGTACAGGTTCCGGAAGTCTCGGAACCGAGGTGATGCAAAACTTTTTTTGATGTGTGTATAATATCTGTAAGGATGACTCATATTATGAAACTTCATTAAGCAAAGAAATTCAAAGTAAATTTACGAACGATACGTATTTTTTTGCGAAAAGTACTTCCAATATGCTTAAAATTCAATTGGTATAGTCACAAATAAAATAATTGCATCGTATGTGTGCCAGTGTTGGGTGCCAACCGGCCAGAAGAAAGTGGTAGAGTTTCAGTAAAATTTAAATCAAAAATTATTATTTAAGTAAAAAACATTTAAATATAATACGTAATTAAAAAGGACTAAAATGTATTAAATAATTTCTGCTAGCCCCATACAAAAAGTTTTAATGCTATACAGACAGTTCTGAAAATTTATGCTTTTGAAGTTTTTGATTCTATTAAAAAACTTGTAAAAGTTAAAATAAAAAGTGTGAGACGTATGCAATAGGTAAGCGATATATGAATAGTTCACCGAAGTCGCTAACAGTGTTATTGCACTTCAAATGATATGAATGTTTCTGTGATTCTTCTCAACGACAGATACTGTGCACACTCTTTACTATTATCTGCTACATGTGCCCCATGTTTTCCGTTTTCAGTTTTACAAGTATTGTCATAGGTATTAAAAATTCACAAGCAGAAATGCTCAGGATTATCTGTATAGAGTCATTATAGATAATTTAATAGTTTTTAGTCCGTCATAAAAAGAATTTTATTAAAAAGTGTTTTATTTAAATAGTTACTCTCTGCTTTGTAGTCTTGCACATGTGAATTTTTTCAATTGATTTCAAATATTTTGATGAGATAACGACACAGAGACACATGGTAAATGTCAGATTTAGCCGGCCGGTGTGGCCGAGCGGTTCTAGCCGCTTCAGTTTGACACTGCGCGACCGCTGCGGCCGCAGGTTCGAATCCTGCCTCGGGCATGGATGTGTGTGATGTCCTTAGGTTAGTTAGGTTTAAGTAGTTCGAAGTTCTAGGAGACTGATGACCTCAGATGTTAAGTCCCATAGTGCTCAGAGCCATTTGAACCATTTTTTGTCAGGTGTATTTCAGTTTCTCCTCAACTGAGTCAACAATATATTGCTTCCTCCCACCAACATCTCGCGAAAAGACCGCCAATGTAAGAATTATGGAGAATCGAGCTAACACGGAAGATTAGTGGCAATGATTCTTAACTGATAAACATGCGCGACCGCAAGAGGAAAACAGGAAAACAGCAATGGTACACCAAGTTCTCTCCCCCCAACACACAAGGAAAGGAAGCGAGTTAATGTTGCATTGTCATCCAGTTCTGAGCTACGCTGAAAATTAAAGTCTTAAGCTTATTGGGAAGTTAGTTTAAGATTAATTGCAAAATTTGTTCCGAACAGACAAAAAGACCACAAAACATAGTGCTCCGCGCCACACCCCACTCAAAAGCTACTTAATACTCAAGCGTCATCGAGTTCTGAGTTATGTTGAAAGTTTCAAGTGTCTAGCTTATCGGGAAGACAGTTGGAAATAAACTACAAAATTTGAACTGGACAAACAGAAACTGACCTAATAAAAACTTGTTAAAAAGAGTTTATTCGTTTATATACGCATATATTTACTGTGCAGCATGAGATATTAAACTTTTAAAACCAACCAAAAATTGATACTTAATGCCCGAAGTACTAAAATTTGTATTTAAGTAAGTAAATACATACATTTTGAAAATACTTTATTTCTAGAAATTTACGTCTTATTCACATCTCCTTGAAATAAGATACTTTTTTTTCGTGTGAAGAAGTTTGTCAATCCTAGACATGGTTCATGTATAACCGGAAAATCTGAAAAGGTTTGTAAATAAAACCACTCAAACCCATAGACTGAGTGGAAAACGGGCAGAAACGGAGAGAGACTTGTGTCAGTCGGTTCTCTCGCATTAAACTCGGTGAGTGAAGGAAAATTTTAATATAGCTGACAAGGCCGCAGAGGATAGTTCGATTCGGCTGTTTCATTTGACTGAAAAAACCAGCTGAACGAAAAAACAACCGACTGAACAATGCATTGAAGTATTCGTGTTGTGCAAGATGCGGCATTTGACTCTAGTTAGTGCCAGCTTTGTGTGCTGTCTTGCGTTCTCCAGGTAGTGTGGCTAGTGGTGCAGTGCAGCATGAGGCCACTGCAGATGCTGGGTATCAAGGTGTTGATGGTGTGCAAGGCGCGCCATTTGACTGCAGTGGAGTGCCAGGTTAGTGAGCTGCAGGCGTTCGGCAGGTGGTGCCGCTGTTGGTGGTGTGCACCGTGAGCGCACTGCTGATGCTTGGCTTCGAGGTGTTCGTGTTGTGCAAGGCGCGCCATTTGACTGTAGTGGAGTGCCAGGTTAGTGAGCTGCAGGCGTTCGGCAGGTGGTGCCGCTGTTGGTGGTGTGCAGCATGAGCACACTGCTGATGCTGGGCTTCGAGGTGTCGTGTTGTGCAAGGCGCGCCATTTGACTGTAGTGGAGTGCCAGGTTAGTGAGCTGCAGGCGTTCGGCAGGTGGTGCCGCTGTTGGTGGCGTGCAGCGTGAGCGCACTGCTGATGCTGGGCTTCGAGGTGTTCGTGTTGTGCAAGGCGCGCCATTTGACTGTAGTGGAGTGCCAGGTTAGTGAGCTGCAGGCGTTCGGCAGGTGGTGCCGCTGTTGGTGGTGTGCAGCGTGAGCGCACTGCTGATGCTGGGCTTCGAGGTGTTCGTGGTATGCAAGGCGCGCCAGACGGCGCCCAGCCGGCGCCACCTCTTCCTGGGCCAGACGCTGCTGCTGGGGCTGCTGCTGTGCGCCGCCGTCGCCGCCGTCGCCGCCGCCACGCCCACCCCCGCCGTCTGCGCCACCATCAGGTACCGTCGCTCACTCTTTGCTCAACTGTGAAACTTCACAAATGATGCCACGTGTTCAGTACTTCATCTTGTCTACCGTTTACCTTGCCTCTTCTGCATTCAGACCCTGGTGACTATGTCGTTGTGACTCGCTACTGTATTAATTTCCACATGAATGTCAGTACTCGAGGGACATCACAGCACGGAACATAATGTAACGAAACGTCACCGTCAAGGATTTTAGGTGTGGGAAGTTTTGTTGTTTGCAGCTACCCCATCCTGCTGTCTTCCCTATCTCTTTGCAATCTCTGACAGCGAAAATAAAAGAAGCTTACCCCAGTTCTTAAATGTGGTACATGTTGAGAGGCTAACAGGGTTTTCAATTGATAGATGGTGTAAGGCACTGGAAAGGTAGTTATTTGCAGGAGGTCCCTGTTTTTTTTATTTTTTTTTTTTCAGTGCTGGGAGGGGCGGAAGGAAATCTCAACTCTAATAAGAAAGGATAAGGAGAAACAAAAATATTGATATAGTCTGAAATTAGAATTAATCTAAATACAATATTTAGAGGTCAGCCTTCACTGATGTTATTAAATGATAGATGACACAGAACACGTGTACTGAAACCGTAGCTTCGTATGCAGAACTATGCTCAGGGCGGAGAGGGAATACTAACCAGAGAGTGAATATCAAAATGGCAAAGAACGAGATTTCCGTGAATCTTACCACACAGCTGACGCCATGGGATTGTGCTCGTAGTATGAGATACTTTCACTTGCTGAGCAGACGAATAGGCCAACGTACCCAAATAATTTCGCTTTGTTATGTGCAAGATGACCGACAGCTAAACTGCTACTAATTGCAATGGGCTAAACACCTATATCAAGATGCGTCCACAACGGAGATGAACCTGCAACTGCTGGTCCGACTATAAGCTAAAACTCAATAAGTAGGACATGAGACTGGTCAGGCCTTTTGTGGATTAAATGGCACCACTGACCTGGCACACACTTCAAAAAATAAAGAGCCGTTGCCAACTACCTAGGAGGGCAGGGGCTGACGCCTTCTTGCTGAGACATAGGAGCTGTCACGTCATTTTGCCGAGAGAGGTTTCCTGTTCTGGGTCAGACCTAACTGGCGCAAAGGCGGTTCTCACTGTATCCCCATGCCTTCACTAGAAAGGAGGAGGACCGTTTTTTTACAACAAGAGTAGTTTTTACTGGTTGTTGCCATTCTGTGTACATTATCAATTCCTTTTACTGATGGCAGCTGAAATCTATTTCCACATTCTGGTTCCTCAGTATGTTAGCAATAATTGTCATAAACTTCCTTCTCCCTCGGAAGTTTCGTTAATGGTTTCAATCGTGGCTGAAATTTGAAGAAATTCGGAATAAAATTGATAGAGAAATTATGTTTACACCACCGGGTTGAACATTCCTAAATGGTCCTCGATGTGTCATTCGATTAATTGCTTACAAATTCCTATTCGACTCTTTCTTTCTTTGTAACCTTGTCCGGCTGCCCTTGCTCTTGTACACATCTCATCGCTTGGTGGATGTTTCTTCTGTGAGGTGGATGTTTCTTCTGTGAGCGTTCATTTATAAAGAAGTCCAAATATTTGAAAGCAAAACAATATTTAGGTTTAATAATACGTGAACAAAGGTAAAGCTAAAGCTGTACGTAAGTAACAATATAAATGGGTTCTTTTCTTTAAATAAATTGCGACAAAGTGGATGAGCTCGACCGTAGAGTGGGAACAACTTAAAGTAATATACTATAGCGAGACATGGCTGTTATAATGTATTATATGTTGTTTTGAAGAGTAAAAATATAAATGTTGGTGAAACTGCTAGCTAGATTATAGTGAAAGACACAGTGATGTGCCGTATGGGCGCGCGCTTTGTCTGTAATTTCACAACGACGTATACTTCGCTGGAGAGGGAGTGTGGGTTTTAGGTAAATGTTGCTTTTTCTCTGCGACTGTGTCATTACGGGTTTGACTGGCAGCTCTTTACAGACGAAGAGTCAGGTGATGCAAAGGTTGAGACACAGGTCGCATATTCGGAACGGGCAGTTCGCTAATAGAAATTCGCCCATCCTAGAGAGGAATTTTAAAATCTTATTTGGGTGAGGGTGTTCTCTTGGAAGCATGGTGAAGCTCTAGCCTTTCTGATGGAAGCATCCCGCCACTCGCCCCAAATTATTTAGGAAAAAAAGGGAAATCTGAATAAGGTCAGTTGGACGAAGACTTGAACACGGACATCCCGGGTACGAATTTAGTTTCTTCATCACTGCACTTCGTCGCTCGGCCCTGATATAGATTTTCTGTGGTTTTCATAGATCAGCTGAAGCGAATTCCTGTACTATCTGAAAACTTTTATATATTTTATAGCGCAGTCTTTTCTGACAGAAACAAATATTTTATCATTTTTTTGATAATACCAGGACTCACACAGACAAACAGTGCGTCCGAAGAAGGATCTAGTATTGATGATGTAAAAGAGATTCTTCTGTCCTACCATGAACAAACACATAAACACCTTTGCATGGATCTTTGTGTTGTGTAGCAAACAGGTTCGAGTCACATTATCTAGTTCCCTGACAAGGTTTTCCTGTCTCGTCACCTGCTTCCATCTCAGCTGGCAGAGAGAGGCGGAGTGAACTTCGGCGAGGGGCAGCTTGTTCCGCACGAGTGGCGATCACCTGAGCGAAGAATGCCGGCCGCGGTGTCGAAGCAGCCACGCGGCGCCGGCGACAGTGAAAAAGCATCGCAAACCTGTCGCACGGCCGCCTCGCGCCGCGGCTCGCGAGTGCACAGGTGAATCGCGATAAGTAGGCAATTAATTAAGCCACTTGTCATCTCAATTCCTCGCTCCGCTGTCGTTACTCATGTAGCGCAGTTGTACGTGTTTCATAATTACCGTGACGGCCGTGTATGACACGCGGTAATCGGATTATAATACTCTGGTAATTAGACTATTCGTGGAAGCAGCTTTTCAAATTTGTCATTGGACTGCTCTGCCACGATATAGAGAAGATATGTTCGTAATGTTATGTCAGTTTCATCTATTGCTGTGGCGCGCTACACCGAACAGAAGCAAAGAGCAATTCCTAACTTTTTTTCCAAATATAGAGTGTGACACCCCACCCGACACTTAGCTGGTTTTGGCGTGTGTTCACTCCAACTAATTGACTAACAGATCAACAGAGAGTGCAAACTGCCACAATATCGGATAACGCAAAAAAGTAATAAGGCCCTGTGACTCCTGATTGTACTGCAGTGGCAGTGTTGACATTAATTTATTCAGAATTGATCACTTTTAATTAAAAAGGGGCGCACATTGATGTTTTATTCAGCTACTGAACACCAGATGCAAATGTGGAACATAAAATTAATTAAGAAAGTGGCTTTGGATTTCAACTACTTGATTGTAAACAGATGCAGTCGATTAGCACAAATTTATTTTAACTCAAGACCTTCAATCACGACATTGCAAGACTCTCCTATCAGGCAGTGGTAATAAATTGCGTTTGCATGGAGTAAAGCGCAATACTCAAAAGTAATTCCTATCGACTGACCCAGGCGTAATGCGAAGTGCGAGAAGAATTCTTCAATACACAGCCCATGAAACCCTCGTGGAAACTTTGCCGATGTGATCCAACAAATTAATCAGTGGCCAGAGCGGGCGCAATATCACCGAATGCAGCGTGGCAGAGCGGCGTCGTTGTGTGGACGTCGGCCGACCTCGTGGTGCTGCAATGCTGCGCTCGTCTATTCACTCCTAGCTATCTTGCTCAGTACATAGCTGAACCAACACTTCCTATCTCCAAGCTCAATCGTTCCCTTTGCTAAGTCCTAAACTGCAGAGATGCTCACTCTTTCTCAGGCAAGCTGAGTCAAGAACGCCACATCCGCACTCTAGGCAAGCTGGGAACGGAAGACCTCTACTGAGACTTCTGCCAGTCTGCTCTTCGCCTCGGCTTCCCCTCCAGCAAAATCACTTACGCCAATTGCAGCGCAAGTCGCGTTAATTATGCGTCGCTCCCCAGCGCCGACCAATGCCTGCTCTGGGAAATGAACAAATTCCCACAAAATTTCCCTTCCTCTCAACTTCTGCTATTTAACTCCTCCCAGGCCACCCATCAAGGTTAGTGTCTGCAGAAACACCAAATTTTCCGGAATTCTGACTCCCAGGAGAGTACTTCAAATTCCTTGGTCCTATGTTCCTATCAGAGGCCGGCGTATTTCATTCTGTCGCTCTTCACCTAATTTGCTTCAGGCTCTGCGGACCTTGAATTCAGCGTGAAGTTGCTATAGTCACGAACACGCATATTTTGACCTCTGTTGACCGCTCCACCGTAGTTTTGCGCGGCTTCCTCGCATATTTCGCAGAAGACGGGACAACGGACATTTATCAACAGGCGTACGGACAACGGACATTTATCAACAGGCGTACAAGTTCTCCGTCTGTTTCCCGGTACACCAGCGTGGAGTCGGGGTCAACCACCCACTCACTGTCACTCATCTTAAGGCGGCCGGAGGCCGCGCTGCATTACCACTTTCTCAGAGCTTGAGCCGCCCTAAGCTTCCTATTGTCGCTTCCCTTCGCCGTTCCCCAGCTGGCCACAGTTAACTCTTAATGCTTTCCTGGGGTAAACTAGCGTCCAGTAAATCGACTCGTTTCCACAAAGTTTTCATATCGCTTGAATTACTTTAAAACCATCACCCGACATTAATTATTCCACTATGTCCATACTATACCCTCTACAAGATGCATTGTGCCTTGTCAGTCATTTTGTTCAGCCCTACTGTTCGCTCAACGTGAGTTAGGTGATCTTTAATGACTTGACGTAAGGGGCATAGTTCTTGCCATCTTATAAAAAGACATGCAAACAGGTTTTCAAGAAACAGACTAGCTTTTCTAGTAAATTTGTTTCACTTCAGAGTAGACTTTTATTTATCATTTCGTTCACGGGGATCATCGAGATCAAGGAAATAGCATCAGAAGTAATTAAAATAAATTCAGAAACAAAAGCACATTTTCAGTACATGAAAATAGTACACAGAATGCCTTACGTGCGGCCCAATATATTGAAGTGATGGTGCAGACAGACCGCTAACTCCCATCGGATCAAACTATTTTTCTCTTTCATTTACTGACCGCAACATACTTTAGTAGAAAACGTGGATGATATTTACGAAATATTGAACCGTAACGGAGAGGAGAATAACTTTTCTTTTCCGGCTCTCAAACAGTAAGTGCTCAGGGATACAGTTCCCTGTCAGAACACAAAATTTGGTTCAAATGGCTTTGAGCGCTATGGAACTTAACATCTGAGGTCATCAGGCCCGGGATTGGAACTACTTAATCCTAACTAACCTAAGGACATCACACACATCCATGCCCGAGGCAGGATTCGAACCTGCGACCATAGCATCAGTGCGGTTCGGGACTGAAGCGCCTAGAACCGCTCGGCCACAATGGCCGGCTACACACAATTTGAAAAAAGAAAAAAGTCGCTTTGTAAACGTTTTGATAACGATAGCTCACACAGAGCACAAAGCAACACACACTGTCAGGCACGCACACACAGTTTCTGTCATATTGTCCTCAGCATTCAAAACACGAATTACATTTTCAGTAACTCCACTCAAAAATTAAATACATCACTGTACCCAGAAGAAAGAACTGCAGACAATCGATGACTTATGCAGAGACTGGGTATTGATCCTGAAAGTAAATAAATGTAACGTACATAATTGGTTGAAGAAATCCATTGTAGTTTGAGTAAATTATTGGCTATAAATCTCTATTACACCAGACCTTCTTTTACGTGGATGTGAGAAACTCGTGGCCAGGTTAGCAGAAAATGTCACCACATGCTAACGCAAGAAGCTCTAGAGATGTGGAGCGACGGAAGCCCGCAGGGCGTACGTTCGCAAGAAGCTGCAAGAAGAAGCTGCTGACACAGCCAGTCGCTGCCTGGTCCTCACAGTGCAGCAAATTACCACACATCTAACTTCGACAACCGCTGCTGGGACTGCAACACTGCTAACGCTGCAGAAGTACGGAAGGAGACCATCACCATGGCAATCTGGATTAGCGCATGTCCATGCCCGCCAGTGGGATAAAATGGTTCAAATGGCTCTGAGCACTATGGGACTTAACATCTATGGTCATCAGTCCCCTAGAACTTAGAACTACTTAAACCTAACTAACCTAAGGACATCACACAACACCCAGCCATCACGAGGCAGAGAAAATCCCTGACCCCGCCGGGAATCGAACCCGGGAACCCGGGCGTGGGAAGCGAGAACGCTACCGCACGACCACGAGCTGCGGACACTTCACTGTTAGCACTATATATGGTCGGAGATAACATTCACCAAACACATATCCTTCCATCAGATTGCAGCTTGGTATAGCGTTATTCATCAATCCAAACCACTCGTTTCCAATCATCTACCGCCCAGTGACGTCGCTCTTGACACCACCTCAAGCGTCGCTAAGCACTGACTATATAAATGTGTGTCTTATAAGGAGATGCTCGATCATTGTACGCCAAACGTCTTAACACCCTACACACGCCACTGTGCTTGCTCGACTGCTGGTAGCACTTTGCAACTCACGGGTGATTCATTCCGCTGATTCTCTTCAGGAAGAATGGGCATTATTGCCCCAACACGAAACTGATGACATCATTCACAGCATTCTCCGTCGTTGTCAGGCCTGTATTGCTGCCAGAGGTTGTCACACAGCATACTAGGCAAATTAACCAGTTGTGAGAATGTGTCTGCAAGTCCGACAAGTTGCAAAAACCGAAGAACGTGATTGTCTACCGCTATGCATGTTGCAGCTGTTTACGTTCTGTATTCTTTACATTGTTTCTACTTTACTGTCCCTGTTTATACTGTTTTGTGACAACATAAAAGTAACCTTGCAAAATTTCCGTTTGTAGCTTTACTTTTGGACAGAAATGTATTTGATCCAAAGGATATCGGAACGAAACTGTTGCCAAGTGGTAAAAGTGTTTGCAGTCGCTCGTTTTCATGTCTGTCTGAGCTATAGATGAGATTAAAAGAAAATAGAAAGGATGAATTGTACATTTATGATAAACAAACTGCCTTTTTATGTTCTAAAATATGAGTAATTCAGGAGCATTTCATTTTTGTCGAAAAGTGTCTTCAGTCAGTGGGCTCCAACGTTGTACTTGCTTCTGGTTAAAAAAAAAAAAAAAAGGTGTTCTTAGATTTAATCCCTCCCCTTGCGGTTTCCATATTTTGGACGCCTGAAGAAAGGAATTCGGGGCCCTCTATTTGCTTTGGAGGAAGAGATGCACGCCTGACTGCAATCATGGTTTCGTAGGCAACCGCAAAATTTTTTTTAATGGAGGCCCGGGCGTCCTTGTCTCACAGTGGGATAATGTGTTAATAGAATTGACAATTACTTTTGAAATAAGACACAGTTTACTTAATTTCTTTCCACCTCTCACATTTTCATTTAACTGCCCCCTTATACATGTCACATGTGAAAGCTCACTGCATTACTTACGCGTTTCTCGCGGAAACGGACAACTTATTTACACAATTGCACTCAAAAAACATCGTGTTTCATTTCAGCTGGTTTTTCTTTATTCTGGGAAATAATCGTAAGACTTTTCGTGTTTCCGTCAATGAAACACCGGTATGTCCTTAATCTAATAATAGATCAAAGTATTTCATTTCCACGTTGTGCGTGAGAAAGGGTTCCTCCATAGGCTTCTTTGAACCCTCTTCCTCTACCAAACATCTGAAGATTGTTCGCTAAGTGAAGGAGAATTACATGATGTCCTGAATGGAAAGAACAGTCTGACTATAGAATATGGACTGAGAGTAAATCGAAGAAAGACGAAAGTAATGAGAAGTGGCAGAAATGAGAACAACGAGAAACTTAACATCAGAATTGATGGTCACGAAGTAAATGAAGTTAAGGAACTCTACTACCTAGGCATCAAAATCACCAGTGCCGGATGGAGCAAGGAGGATATCAAAAGCAGACTAGCACTGGGAAAAAGGCATCCCTGTCCAAGAGAAGTCTACTAGTATTAAATATAGACCTTAATTTGGGGATGAAATTTCTGAGAATGTACATATGGAGTGCAGCATTGTATGGTAGCGAAACATGGACTGTGGGAAAACTGGAACAGAAGAGACTCGAATCATTTTAGATGTGGTGCTACAGACGAATGTGGAAAATTAGTCGGACTGATCAGATGAGGAATGAGGAGGTTATGCGCAGCATCGGAAAGGAAAGGAATATGTGGAAAATACTGATAAGGAGAAGCGGCAGGATGATAGGGCATGTGTTAAGAATGTGTGAATGACTTCCATGATATCAGAGGGAACTGTAGGGCAAAAACTATAGAGGAAGACAGAGATCGGAGCACATCCAGCAAATAATTGAGGATGTAGATTGCAAGTGCTACTCTGAAATTAAGAGGTTGGCACAGGAGAGGAATTCGTGGCAGGACTCATCAAACCAGTCAGAAAGCTGATGACTCAAAAAAAAAAAAAAAGTCTTTGTCGCTGAGCTGTTGAAATCCCGGTTCATAGGCATCGGTATTTAACCACTCGTGGTTAGTTTCATCACCTACGTCTTCACAATCAGAATTTTGTATTTGAAACGAAAATACTGGCTCCAATTATAACCGAACACTTTAGCTCTTCTTCGTCTTTTTCAAAAGTTATCGAAGTATGTATGGATAACCGGTAAGGGAGATGATTCCAGAATAAGATTTTCACTCTGCAGCGGAGTGTGCGGTGATATGAAATTTCCTGGCAGATTAAAACTCTGTGCCGGACCGAGACTCGAACTCGTCGTGCTTGGGTAGCTCAGATGGTAGAGGACATGCCCGCGAAAGGCGAAGGTCCCGAGTTCGAGTTTCGGTCCGGCAAACAGTTTTAATCTCCCAGGAAGTTACGGAAGGGAGATATTCTGCATCCTGATGATTGGGAGCTTTACGGATTACAATTTAAGGTTCAAGTGAGGGACAAATGTCCCATAACGAGAGCAGCGCTTACTATTGTCACTTGCACTAAAATTCTGTTTTCTTTTTTTCTGTTTTCACACACATTTACATTACTGTTGTTCTTTTCGACAAGATGCGGTAAATATTCGTACTGCTCTTCTTATAGTTCTAATCTCCCCTTTATTCTTTTCAAGCACAACTGATTCAACTGTCGGAGATACTGTGTTAGTTTACCGGCTGTCAGGTGCTTCATTTGCGGCGCGCGCTTGTCGGCAGGATGGGCGCGGGCGTGTCGTACGCGGTGGTGTTCTCGGCGCTGCTGGTGAAGTGCGTCTTCCTGATCAGCCTGAACGGCGGCGTGTACCTGCCGGCGGCCTACCAGGCGCTGCTGCTGGCCTTCGCGGTGCTCACGCAGGTCGCCGTCGGCGTGCAGTGGCTGCTCGCGTCGCCGCCCGCCGCCGAGCTGCGCCCGCTGCCGCCGCTGCTGCACGTAAGTACCACCACTCCAGCCTCTGCTAATAGCCGACACCTCGGTCGGTGGAGTAAACATTAGTCGACGGAGCCTGTACTTTTATTATATCTGGCTTTCTTTGTTCATCCTACTTGCAGAACATCAAAATTCACCCACTTCTTCAGGAGTCCAATTTTGCTAATCACATTGTATTACAACTTCCGACTGAAGAACATGAAAGGAAAAATAATCGAAAATGATTACCGTATTTGGATACAAACGGGTTGTTCACTACCAATTTTTCAACATTTATAGTTCAAATAAATACCGAAAATATAAATCTTTTAGAGAATCTGCACTTGGTAATTTGTGGTAAGTTCTCATGGAACGAAACTGCTGAGCTCATCGTTTCCTAAGCCTTCACTCTACTTAATCCAACTTAAACTAAATTGCGCTATGGACAACACACACACACACACACACACACACATGCCCGAGGGAGGACTCGAACCTCCGACGGGGGAAGCCACATGGACCGTGACAAGACCCCCTAGACCGCACGGCTACCCCGCGCGGCAGATCTGCATTCTAAAAGAAATTTATAGGCATATGTTTAATTCATATGCACGTTAGTTCTACTTCTCTACCGTCGCTCGCACGCTAATAACGGGGTGGTCATTCTGACGCTAAGATTCTTCGGTTTTGCTATTCGCGTATATCTGTCTGTGACTCCTGCCAGGATCTCTCGCACTGTTTTTTAATGCGCTTGAAGTGTACTTAAAACTGAAGTCTTGGAGGAGGACGATTAGGGATCAACGTGTTGTCCTCTTCATTGTTAATACAGACGAAACCAAGCTCAAATCGGTCGAGGGTAGGTAATGCAATCGGTCGTGCACTTACCATACCAACCTTCCTAGCATTCGCACCAATTATTTTGAGGAAACGATGGAAAGTTTAAATTCGAGTGACGAAACAGGGTTTATAACCCTGCTCCCTCACAGTGCGAGTCCATAGCCGCAACCTCAGCGTCATTACGCCTGGCGAGAAAGTCTGCCATCAGAAGGTCTTTTCGGTTTTGTCACGCCCTGTTTAGAAGGTCTGCTATTCTAGGAGCTAGGCCTTATCCTTTCACGTCTCTCGGGTTTTAAATTTTATTTTGAGAAACGTTTCATTGCGAATACTGACATTTGATATTTTACTGTACTTTTGTTTTCACGATCTATTAATTGTCATGAAGGCCGCGCGTGGTAGCCGAGCGGTTGAGGGCGTCTTGTCGCGGTTCGCGCCGCTTTCCCCGTCGGAGGTTCGAATCCTCCCTCCGGCATGGCTCTTTGTGTTGTCCTCAGCGTAATTTATTAGAAGTTAGATTAAGTATTGAGTAAGCTTAGGGACCGATGACCTCAGCAGTTTCGTCCCATAAAACTTACCACAAATTTTCAATTTTATTTTAATTAAGGAACCATACTGTTCCATTTTAAAAGGTATAGCTGTTTCTTTATCTAGTTATTGTATTAATAACCTATAAACCCACAGATAGAGAGAGAGCACAGAGAGTAGATTTTAATATTTGTCTGGGACGATGAATAACATTGTTGTTGATATTTGATTTGTTGGCATAAGGTCGTGGTACATAGCATAATTCGCTGCGAAATATTTCGGCTTACACTGCTGTTGAGTCCATCAGAGGCTTTAACGAGCCAGAGAGCTGTTACAGGCTCAAAACAGGTGAGCAAGCGCAACCATTTATACGAGGTGCGACAGTAAAGTAATGAGACTGATGTGAAAAAAAAAAATGTTGCTTACCGTTTTAGTCAAGTTTAGTGTTGTCTCCTTCAAAGTAGTTCCCTTCTGATTGCACACACTTTTTCCAGCGCTTCTGCCATTGATGGTAACATTCCTGGAACAGATCTTCTGTAATATCTTCCAAGACCCTCGTCACAGCTGTTTGGACATCTTGTGTGTTTTGAAAATCGTGTCCCTTGACCGCTGCCGGCCATTGTGCCTGAGCTGTTCTAGGCGCTTCAGTCTGGAACCGCGCGACCGCTACGGTTGCAGGTTCGAATCCTGCCTCGGGCTTGGATGTGTGTGATGTCCTTAGGTTAGTTAGGTTTAAGTAGTTCTAAGTTCTAGGGGACTGATGACATCGGATGTTAAGTCCCATAGTGCTCAGAGCCATTTGAACCATTTGACCGCCGTTTTGACTCTTGGAAATAGAAAAAAAGTCGAACGGAGCGATATCTTGTGAATAAGGTGGCTGTGGTACTACTGAAATTTGTTTTGAGGTTAAAGATTGCTGTACTGACAGAGCAGTATGGGATGGCGCATTATCGTGATGCAGAATCCAATTATCTGCAATGTTGGCACTGACACGAAAAACTCTTTTTTTCTTTGTAGTAATATTGGTTGTTTTTCCAGGAGGCACCCACTCTTTATGAACAATTCACTTGGAATCAGAGAAGCACACAAGCATGCATTTCACTTTTAACTTTGACATGCGAGCTTTTTTGGTCTGGGTGATCCCTTTGAACGCCATTGCGAACTTTGGCGTTTTCTCTCTGGATTGTACTGAAGAAAACCAGCTTTGATCACCAGTGATGACACGGCTCAACAATTCAGGATTGATCTCCGTTTGCTGTAACAGATCGGCTGCCACATTTTTCCGTCTTTCTCGCTGTTGTGGTGTGAGATTTTTGGGGACCATTATTGCACAAATCTTTCTCATTCCAGAATCTTCAGTTATTATTAGATGAACTGTTTCTCGATTGATGTTCAGTTCTTCTGCAATCATTTTCGCGGATAATCTTCGATCAGATCGTACGAGTTCACGCACCCTGGCCAAGTTGTAATCCGTCCGTGAGGTTGATAGTCTACCACTGCGATCTTCATCTTCAACATTCGTTCTGCCTTCAGTAAACATTTTATGCCAACTAAAAACTTAAGGTCTTGACATTAACTCCTCTCCAAAAGCCTTCTGAAGCTTACCTTAAGTTGTTGATGCGCTTTCACCCAATTTAAGGAAAAAAGAAATGGCATACCGTGGCGCAACATTATGCGGTTCGATTTCCGTGACGAAAGAGAAATATGTGTTAACTTATTACAGCACAACTTACGACTGAGCAATTGCATCGATGTGCCTCTTGGACTAGAAGCAGGTTATAGACCAAGCTCAAAGATATTGTGCCTACGCAAGCCTATTGGGTTGCCACATCCTGCAAAGAAAATCAGTCTCATTACTTTATTGAAATGTGTGTGAAATCTTATGGGACTTAACTGCTAAGGTCATCAGTCCCAAAGCTTACACACTACTTAACCTAAATTATCCTAAGGACGAACACACACACCCATGCCCGAGGGAGGACTCTAACCTCCGCGGGGATCAGCCGCACAGTCCGTGACTGCAGCGCCCCAGACCGCTCGGCTAATCCCACGCGGCATTACTTTATTGGCTTTACTGTCGCACCTCGCATGTATCCACACAACGGTCTGTTCGTGACGTCATAAGACTGCTGCCTAAGATCTCGGAGTCGTTAAAGCCTCTGAAGGAGGCTTCAGCAGTTGAAGACGAAACGCTAAGCAGAGAATTCGCCTTTTACCACTGCCTTATGCAAATAAAACATACATCAACAATACCGCAAACGCCGGCCGTGAAAGCCTGCATTCCGACCGTGACACTGTACGAATAAAATTACTGTCCCAGACATTAAATAAAATAGACTCGATTCCCCGTTTCCGTCGACAATTTTCGGGAAGTTTCCCTCGGTTATCATCTGAACACGGGAACTGGAAGTCCCCTCCCAAGTATTACCAATTGGGATTCGCTTTGTCCTTTTTCTCAGGTGCCGGGACATTTGAGTATCGCATTTGAGTATCACGACACTTCAGTGGCCGGGATCTCTAACAGCTCGCTCTGCCCCGTGGCGTAAGGCGTAGAAAAGAAGGCCGTTATGTGTACCGTGAGTTTCCGAAAAAAGAGTGTAATGACAAACGGTGTGGAGGGTGAACGCAGGCTGGGCGCGCCGGTTGCAGGGCGGCGGGGAGCGGTGGGTGTGGTCGTGCCGGTCGCCGTACGCGCACCTGGTGGCGTCGCTGTCGTACTGCGGCGCGCTGCTGCTGCTGGTGGCCCTGCTGGCCGTCAAGTCGCGCGCCATCCGCGACAACTACCGCGAGGCCACGTTCATCGGGCTGAGCGCGGGCGCCGCCGTGCTCATCGCGGCCGCCTGGCTGCTCGCCGGCCTGCTGCTCGCCACGCCGCCCCAGCGCGACGCCTGCGTCGCCTTCGGCCTCGTCGCCACCGCCGCCGTCGTCTTCCTCGTCATGTTCATGCCCAAGGGCCGCCAGCTGGCCGCCATGGGCCGCGACGGCCTGTACGCCGAGGACCGCGACGACCGCCTCAGCTCGCTCAGCAGGGCCGCCTCGCCCTCCTTCTTCCACTTCACGCCTGCGCACCACCCACAGCCGCCGCCGCCGCCGCCGCACAAGGCGCCCGTGCCGCCCGGACTCACAGGTAAAAAAGCGCGCGCGCGCTGCACCGGGCACGTGCCTCCGTGATACGGGCAGGCCGCTCTCGCCTGGCAAACGTAACTCTAAGGGGCAGTCAAATGAAAACGAGACAGATCGAAAGAAAGCTTCAAAAGTTATCGCCGTAACTGTTAATATTACACTGCTGGCCATTAAAATTGCTACACCCGAAGATGACGTGCTACAGACGCGAAATTTAACTGACGGGAAGAAGATGCTGTGATATGCGAATGATTAGCTTTTCAGAGCATTCACACAACGTTTGCGCCGGTGGCGACACCTACAACGTGCTGACATGAGGAAATTTTCCAACCGATTTCTCATACAAAAACAGCAGTTGACCGGCGTTGCCTGGTGAAACGTTGTTGTGATGCCTCGTGTATGGAGGAGAAATGCGTACCGTCACGTTTCCGACTATGATAAAGATCGGATTGTAGCCTATCGCGATTGCGGTTTATCGTATAGTGACATTGCTGCTCGCATTGGTCGAGATCCAATGAGTGTTAGCAGAATATGGAATCGGTGGCTTCAGGAGAGTAGCATGGAACGCAGTGCTGGATCGTATCACTAGCAGTCGAGATGACAGGCATCTTATCCCCATGGTTGTAGCGGATCGTGCAGCCACGTCTCCTTCCCTGAATCAACAGATGGGGACGTTTGCAAGACGACAACCATCGGCACGAACAGTTCGACGACGTTTGCAGCAGCATCGACTATCAGCTCGGAGACCATGTCTGCGGCCACTCTTGACACTGCATCACAGACAGGAGCGCCTGCGACGGTGTACTCAACGACGAACCTGGATGCTCGAATGGCAAAACGTCATTTTTTCAGATGAATGCAGGTTCTGTTTACAGCATCATGATGGTCGGATCCGTGTTTGGCGACATCGCGGTGAACGCACATTGGAAGCGTGTATTCGTCATCGCCATACTGGCGTATCACCCGGCGTGATGTATTGGAGTGCCATTGGCTGTATGTCTCGGTCACCCCTCTTGTTCGCATTGACGACACTTTGAACAGTGGACGTTACATTTCAGATGTGTTACGACCCGTGGCTCGACCCTTCATTCGATCCCTGCGAAACCCTACATTTCAGCACGATAATGTACGACCGCATGTTGCAGGTCCTGTACAGGCCTTTCTGGATACAGAAAATGTTCGACTGCTGCCCTGGCCAGCACATTCTCCAGATCTCACACCAACTGAAAACGTCTGGTCAATGGTGACCGAGCAACTGGCTCGTCACAATACGCCAGTCACTGCTCTTGATGAACTATGGTATCGTGTTGAAGCTGCATGGGCAGCTGTACCTGTACACGCCATCCAAGCTCTGTTTGACTCAATGCCCAGGCGTATCAAGGCTGTTATTACGACCAGAGGTGGTTGTTCTGGGTACTGATTTCTCAGGATCTATGCACCCAAATTGCGGGTAAATGTAATCACATGTCAGTTCAAGAATAATATTTTGTCCAATGAATACCCGTTAATCATCTGCATTTCTTCTTGGTGTAGCAATTTTAATGGTTAGTAGTGTACTTATCCCACTGTGAGACAAGGTGGTCAGTGCCTTCACGGAAAAATGTTTGCCGTTGTCTACGGAAGCATAATAGTATCCACCCGTGCACCTTTTCATCCGAACAAATCGACGGCCGCAAATGCCTTTCTTCGGCGCTCCAGAAATAAGGAAGCCGCATGGGCAACGTTGGACCAGCGTGTTGTCAAGATTGTTTCGATTACGCTGCCGAAGTTTCAGTGGGAAGCCCTTACGCGTCCGCCGCACAGTCCCGATCTCTCCCCATTCGATTTCCGTATTTTTTGGTGCCCTGAAGAAACAGATTCTTGGCCGTGGATTGGCTTCGGCAAAGAGATGCACGCCTTGGTACAATCGTGGTTCCCTAGGCAACCGCAGATATTTTCCTGTGAAGGCACTGACGGTCTTATCTCACAGTGGGATAAATTTATTAACTCTTACAGCGCTTACTTTTGAAATAATAAACAGTTTACTTACTTTTTTCCTTCTGTCTCGTCTTCATTTCACTGCCTCTTATACAGGGTGTTTCAAAAATACTTTTACGAACTGTGGGGACGCGTTCCTTGCACCGAACAAGAAAAAATGTTTGATAAACATGGGCTCTAAAATGCATATCTTAAGAGCCATGGGCACTTTATCGTCTTGGTTACTGTGGAACACATCTCTTCTATTGAACAAGTGCATGTAGCTCGGTGGAACATATGTGTTCTATGGAAGTAAAGTGCATGTAGCTCTTAAGGAATGAATGCAGAGCCCATGTTCACTGGTATCTTTTTATTTTCTTGTTTTGGTCCGTACTACCTCTTCCCAAAATACGGAAAGCAAGGAACTTTCACATTAACAGACGTGTTTCACAGTATCGAAGACGAACAAGCGGCCATAGCTTTTAAGGCATGCGCTTTTTAGAGCCCATGTTTATTGTACATTTTTCTTGTTTCTGTGTAAGGAATTTCTCACTACAGTTTGTGCAATTATTTTTTAAACATCCCCCATTTGTTGGAGAGCTCTCTATTTCATCGTACTTGCGTCTGAATGAGCGGATAACACTTCCTATCAAATATTTCGTTGCGCCAGCATCTGCCTGCAGCTTGTAAGATTCTTCTTCTCCCCGCTTACTACTTAATTGTGGTGCATGTACCCTCGAATGGATAATGCTTAAATGTGGAAAAGCTTTGAAAAAAATAAAATTATTTGGCTGCAGAATGGCCTCTGGATCTGTGAACACAGCTTAAAATATGATTATTAGTGTTCATTAAATAACTATAAAATATGCAATGTACCTTGATTATTAGTTTCCTTTTGCAGACTCACACAAAATACGGCCGAATTTTCTGCGGACAAAAACTTCTTGTATTATTAGAGCCATTAGAAACGCTCCATGAATAACTTATTACAGTGGCGTCAGACGCTCATCTACCTCTATTTTTCGATAAAGCATAAAACCTGATTTTGAGAACGTCCGCAGTTGAGGCTCATGTTGACTGAAGTAAATATCTGCTGCTGTTGTAATTAATGTATCTTTTTACTGCACGACTACTTTCGGAAGCTTACAGCTCCATCAACATGTGCCACCAAGTAATTTGTTAATTGATGGATGCTTGGCGATCGGGATACACAATCACAAAACGTCTAAGATATGCCTGCACAACAAACAGCAGCGTCGGTACAGTACCTGCTTCACTTTGCAGGACGGCGGAACATAACTTTTAATACAAGCTCTCTCTCTCTCGCTCTCTGCTATTAATCAAGGCAGATAACTCTTGACTAATCATTGATAATCTTCGTCTTCCTCTACGGAGAAGATAAACTAAGAATGAAATTGCAATGAAATGCAGACCTTTAGCTGCTTACAGGCGTTGATAAATATAAACGGGGATAGTAAGTAGCTAAAGGTCTTGATTTCATTGTTCGTGAGCTGCAATATTACCAATGGTATCTGTTCTTTGGGACATGTCTGAAGCATATGAGATGTTACAAACTCCTTTATGCGCGGGATAAGACACAGATTTTCATGTGACGTTCCGTTAATGATACACTGGCTTTATTTTGAGAGACTGTAGTGACGAGGCTATTGTGTGAAGTTCAGTGAAGCATCATTAACTGCACTTCGATTAAAAGCACTTGTTAGCAGACACTTGCCACGTCGTGTCAAGAGATGCCTCATAGCTTGTCGGCAGCACATCGGTCAAGGCGCGGGAAACAGGGAGCGGTCTGCCAATAAGGCCAGAGCACGTTCTTGCTCGCTGCGGCTGTTACCTGGTGTCCGGTTACGACGTGGCGTTACCAGCTGTGCTCCAGAACCGCAACTCACCTGACACCTGGGTTATGCTCTGTACACGGGTTACGTCAATGTGTCTGATTGGAGAACCAGATTCTAAGGCGTTATGTAACAAATAAAAGTAATTTTACTCAGACTATAAATTTGAATGTTTCTTCCCTAGTGAGTTGATAGATTATACTCAAGAGTACATGCTCCAAATGCCATACAGAAGGCCACGATCAGTGGTATACAAAATTATTAGGTTTCTTCCATTCGTACACCACAGTGCGAGACGCTACAAATCTGTGGAACCAATCACAGTTTGCACAACGTCTTCTTGTTCACGTACATCCGTAATTTCAGCACTCCGGGCAGATCTCCAGTCCCATTGTCAAATCGATACTTTTAGTAAAACTAACCTTACGTAGGTACGTTCCTGATATTGTATGGTCTAATGAGCTTTCTCGACTGTACTAAACCAGGGAAGACACTTCTGCCTGAGATTTGACCCAAGCAGAGACTATCTGGCGGTTCTCAAACCAGGGAAGACACTTCTGCCTGAGATTTGACCCAAGCAGAGACTATCTGGCGGTTCTCCTACTGCCACATTTCAACTAAGATAATTGATGACTCCTCACTCCGAACACGGGGTGATTTTGAAAGTTGGAAGTACACTGCAGAGGGCCATATATAAGTGGATAAGGACGAAATAAGGTCGAATTAACATTCCCCCATGAATGCATGTTATCGTGGCCGGAGGCCATTCTACCCTGTACAGAGGACAGGGCAGACGTTTGCTGGAGTACCATCACGTAGCACCCACGTGACCGAAGTCACCGAGGCACTTCTTTCAGCAGCAAGGCAGTGTGTCCCGCAGTAAATGGGGACGTACTCCACCTATGGAACACCGTAAGAGGACGACAGGTCCTAAGAGGATAAGGAACAAGCTCCGATGAACAGTCTCGCCCTCTAGTATGGAGCAACTCAGGAATGTTCTACACAAAGTAATGCATGGTACGGATGAAGTGACATTTAACACGGAAGCAAACATCTCTGGACAAAAGATAATTTAGAGCCTGTTTGTTCTTTATGTTTTTAGGCAGTATCTCTCATAGGTTATGGCTATTGTTCGAAATGACCCTCTATTAAATCCTCACATACATTCGTCAGTGGCCGAGCGGGGTGGCCGAGCGGTTGCGCTACAGTCTGGAACCGCGCGACCGCTACGGTCGCAGGTTCTAATCCTGCCTCGGGCATGGATGTGTGTGATGTCCTTAGGTTAGTTAGGTTTAAGTGTTTCTAAGTTATAGGGGACTGATGACCGCAGAAGTTAAGTCCCCTGGTGCTCAGAGCCATTTGAACATTCGTCAGTGTGGCTTATTAAGCCATGTCGTTCATATCTAGTGCTCGTTGCTTCTTGCGAAACTGAAGTAACAGTCCACAATGGGTCGTAAAACATTTCCTAGTCTATCACCGGGAACCATAATAGTCTACGTATAAACGTAACACTTGTGCGTGACTTGAATGTCCCATCGGGGTGAAATTTATTTTCACCATCAATTCAAGGTAGTCCTTGTTTTTTTATATTATTGTCATTATTGCCATTATTATTATTCTCAGGAGAACCTCCTCATTCCTCATCAATCTAGCTAATTTTCAACATTCTTCTGTAGCACCACATGTCAAATGCTTCCATTCTCTTTTATTCCGGTTTTCTCACAGTCCATAGTTCACAACCACAAAGTGGTCTATTTCAGAAGTACATTCTCAGAAATTTGTTCCTTAAGTTAAGGCCTATGTTTGACGCCAGCAGACTTTTCTTGTACAGAAATGTCCTTTATGCCAGTCTAGTCTGCTTTTGATGCCTTTACTCCGTCCATCATGGGTTATTTTCCTGCCTAGGCGGCAGAAGTCCTTAATTTCCTCTAATTCGTGATCCCCAATTCTGATGTTAAGTTTATCGCTGTTTTCATTTTTGCTACTTCTCATTGCTTTTGTCTTGTTTCCATTTATTCTAACAAGGGAACCTCCCCACAGCACCCCCCTTAGATTTAGTTATAAGTTGGCACAGTTGATAGGCCTTAAAAACAGAACACAGATCAATCGAGAAAACAGGAAGAAGTTGTCGGGAACTATGAAAAAAATAAGCAAAATATACAAACTGTGTAGTCCATGCGCAAGATAGGCAACATCAAGGAGAGTGTACGCTCAGGAGCGCCGTGGTCACGTGATTAGCGTGAGCATCTGCGCAACCATAGGTCCTTGGTTCAAGTCTTCCCTCGAGTGAAAAGTTTAATTCTTTATTTTCAGACAATTATCAAAGTTCAGGCACTCACACATAATCAACTTCGCTCTCCAAAATTCCAGGAGATGTTCAGATTTGCTTGGACATATGAAGGATTTGACGGTCTACACACGGAAAAATTTGAAAACGTTAAAAACATATGTTTTGACAGCGCATAGGGAAAACTGTGCGACTGTGAAACTGTTCCATTCATTTGTTGGAGTTTATGTGACAAACTCTTATGTTTTCATCAATTTTTTGGGAGTGATTATCACATCCACAAGAAAACCTAAATCGGGCAAGGTAGAAGAATCTTTTTACCCATTCGCCAAGTGTACAAGTTAGGTGGGTCGACAACATATTCCTGTCATGTGACGCACATGCCGTCATCAGTGTCGTATAGAATATATCAGACGTGTTTTCCTGTGGAGGAATCGGTTGACCTATGACCTTGCGATCAAATGTTTTCGGTTCGCATTGAAGAGGCACGTCCTTCCGTCTACTATTCGCACGGTTTGACGGTGCGGTCGCAAAACACAGACACTAAACTTATTACAGTGAACAGAGACGTCAATGAACGAACGGACAGATCGTAACTTTGCGAAAATAAAGAAAGTAAACTTTTCACTCGAGGGAAGATGTGAACCAAGAACCTCTGGTTCCGCAGCTGCTCACGCTAACCACGGGACCACGGCGCTCCTGAGCTCACACTCTCCCTGATGTTGCTTATGTTGCGCGTGGACTACTCAGTTTGTGTATTTTGCTTATTTTTTTCATAGTTCCACACAACTTCTTCCTGCTTTCTCGATTGATCTGTGTTCAGTTTTTCAAGGCCTATCCACTGTGCCAACTTATAACTAAATCTGAGGGGGCTGCGATGGGGAGGTTCCCTTGTAAGTCCATATACTGTTAGAGTGTTCATTCCGTTCAACAGATCCCGTAATTCTTCTACACTTTCACATAGAATAGCAGTGTCGTCAGAGAATAGTATCATTGATATTCTTTCACCCGGAATTTTAATCATAGTCTTGAATCTTTCTTTTATTTCCGTCTCTGCTTCTTCGGCGTATAGATTGAAGAGAAGCTGCGAAAGAGACGAAAAAGTTTGTTCCTCTTTTACACCCTTTTCAATACAAGCACTTCCTTCTAGGTCTTCAAGTCTTACTGTTTGCTCTCGGTTCTTGTACATACTATATATCACCCCTGTTTCCCTATTTTTCTCAGAATATCGAACATCTCGAACCATTTTAATTGTCGAACGCTTTTTCCAAGTCGACTAATCCTATGAACTTGCCTTGATTTTTCTTTAGCTTTGTTTCCCTTATCGGCCAATGGCCTTGCCGCAGTGGTTCAAATGGTCCCCATGGCTCTGAGTGCTATGGGACCTAACATCGGAGGTCATCAGTCCCCTAGAACTTAGTACGACTTAAACCTAACTAACCTAAGGACATCACACACATCCATGCCCGAGGCAGGATTCGAACCTGCTACCGTAGTGGCCGCGCGGTTCCAGACTGAAGCGCCTAGAACAGCTCGGCCACACCGGCCGGCTGCCGCAGTGGTAACACCGGTTCCCGTCAGATCACCGAAGTTAAACACTGTCGGGATTGTCTAGCACTTCGATGGCTCCTCTTGGGGGTCTGCCAAGTGCCGCTGGCAAGCGGGATGTACTCAGACCTGCCAAGTAAGCTTCCAAATCACGTGGAAACAGGCGGTAGACCGTCAGACTATGTTGATGTCATTCGACATGATGGTTCTGCTGCTTCTGCTTCACAGCCAATGGATTTCGAAGTCATCCCAAGGCAACCATATTTTCCCAAGGTTGACCCTCCACACATTGTGGGCTCAATCCCTGTGCTTATGTTTACAGGAAATACATTTGAAAGCCACTGATGCCTCTGTACTACTGGGCTACATCCTCCATTGAAAGGATGACCCGACTGTCGAAAGAGCCAAGAGGGGTTGCTGTATTTGTCAATAACACACTAAACTCCTCTGCTTTCTCCTTGGTTACTGACATACAAGCAGTAGCCATTGCAGTTCATATGGGTCAAAACATCATTATCTGCCCCCTGTACTTACCTCCGCAAGGTATTTTTGCCCTGTGGCTCTCACAGGCATTACTGAACAACTCCCCTGCCCATTTCTCCTACTGATTGATTTCAGTCCCCACAATGTATTAAGAGGATGAGATTATACTTGCCCCACAGGTCGAGTCTTGCAGAACGTCATGATGTCTCAGGAGCTGTATATCCTCGACAAATGCAGTCCCACTCGTTTCTCAGCTGCTGCTGAGTCGACCCCCCTTTCTGCTCTCCAGCCCATGCAAATTCAGCCCACTGAGAAGCAGCTGATAACCTTCATTCCAGAGACCAATCCCACTGTGTATTCATTTGGATGGAGGATTTCTTAAACATGAGCCACCGAAATGTATGATGATTAGGGCCAACTAGGCGCTGTTCAGCTAGCTGTCTGTGTTTAAACACCGTGACAGAATACAGGAATGGGTGGACCACATCAGACGAGTGTGATCAATCATGCCATTGACCTACCCATCCCAAAGTCCTTAGGTCAATTTAGGAGGACAGATGAGCGCCGTTCAAAAATCCAGGATAGGCATATCGTTTTTCGACGGTTTAGTACCGCCCAACCACAGAAAAAGTAACAGCCTTTCGAGTAGCGAGAACCAAGCCTCGCCTCGCACTTAAGGAGAGCAACAAAAGAGCATGGCAAGCGTTCCTGGACACTGTCAACTGTTCCACTTGTTCTTCAAAAGTATTGGAAATTATCTGGAAGATTCCCGATCAATACAATCATTTACCAATAGCAGAAGGCTGAAATTAGGTTGTCTCCGAAGAACGACTGGAAGCATCGCCCAGACGCTGACAGAGCATTTTGCAAAACTACTGTCATGCAAGCCAGGAACTAGAGTTTTCTCACTACCGTTGTAGAGAGAGGGAAGTTGGACTTCAGATCCAACAGTTCTGAGTCTTACAACTACGGTTTCTCAATGTGGGAACTGAAATCGGCTCTGTGTGAGATTCGTGATACTGCACCCAGTGACGACCAAGTCCAGTACTGGATGTTTCGACCTTTTCCAGCAGTGTCAAAGGAAATCCTCGATGAATGTTTTAATTTGATATGGCAGACAGGTCACTGCCCCGATTCGTGGAAAGAGGGAATTTTGGTACTTCTCCTCAAACTAGGAAATGACCGTACATATCCCGGTAGTTACCGGAGTATCACCTCAACGAGCTGTGTAGGAAAGACACTGGAATGAATGTTTAACGTCGACTGGTCTGGTTGTTAGAGACCAAACAACTCCTTAGCCACCCTCATAGTGGATTCGGGAGTTTTCGGTCCGTTGTCGACAACGTGATCCTGCTAGAAGCGGCTATTCAGCAGTCTTTCCTACGTGAACATGATCACTGTATTGACATATTCTTTGACAACAGTATGTGTATGACCTTACTTGGAGACACAGTAGGGCTTTCGTGGCCACCTCCCTATCTTCATACTGTCTTTCATGTCTCGGCGGCTTTTTAGGACCCGAGTTGGTGATACGCCGTCAGATCGTTTTGAGCAGGAGAATGATGTCCGTCAGGGCAGTGTTCTGCGTGCTGCTCTCTTTGCAATAGCCATAACACTATCACGTCTACAGTAATGAGTCCTGTACAGTCCTTATCATTTATGGACGTTTTTTGCTGTTTTCTGTTTTTCCTCCAGCAGTGCAACTGCGAGCCACCAGTTGCAACTCACAGTTCAGAGGTTATAGGAGT
Source organism: Schistocerca nitens (assembly GCF_023898315.1). Taxonomy (NCBI): domain Eukaryota; kingdom Metazoa; phylum Arthropoda; class Insecta; order Orthoptera; family Acrididae; genus Schistocerca; species Schistocerca nitens. Next base: position 706,864,601 of record NC_064614.1, on the reverse strand, counting down.
GGGCTGCAAAGACTGATTTTCAGTTTTCTCCAGAGAAATGCGTGTGTCTTCATTTTAATCCTTCTCGCCGTATTTTAATTTGCCTGACTTCCATGGGATGGACACCACTCTACATTTTACACACTCAGTGTTTCTGGGCCTCATTTTTTACTCCAAATTGTCGTGGTTGCCAGAACTGGGAGATCTGAAGCCAGTGATCATCATAAAGCGCCTTAGCCGTAGGTCTTCGGGAGCGGACAGAGCGCGTCTGCTCCAGTTTCATAGGTCTTCCGTGCGTTTGCTGCTAGACTAAGAGTGCAGTTGTATGGATCGGTGAAGCCTCCTTATTTGAAGATCATTGATGCTGTCACCATGAGGGGATTAGACTGGCCGCTGGTGGTTATACGACCAGCCCCATACCCAGTCACCTGAGGCTAGTAAACTGCCACTTACAACTTCGTGTTATTTACTATTCGTGTATTCGACAGTGCTGACTGAACGTCTCACGTATGGTAGATGAACTGATTTTTGTATGAGGAAATGTTATCTGATAATTGTTGAATTAAAATCCTGTTAGATCATGAAACGAATGGCATCACTTCATGAAGCAGAGAAATGGAACTTTCTCCACATTCAAGGCTTGGTATAAACCTAAGATGTTATGGCCTCTGACTATGAAATTACGAAATCCAATCTAGAGTCAGTCTTGCCACATAAATAGCTGATGCTAGCAATGAACAGCAGGTGTGATATATAAATATTAACGAGGCATACTTTTAGATAAAGCAAAAAATGGAACTTGAGAGGCTGGACAAAAATATGGAAATACCTCGAGAAATGCATCCTTGTATATAAATGCAGTTTATAGCCAAGCTCGCAGTTTGCGCTGTTGTATTTGACCACGATCGCCACTGTGTAGTTGTGTGTTATTTCGAAGGTAGGTGGTTTAGGACGTAGGAAGATTGTTGGTGCTCGTATGGTACGAGGTTCCGCTACCAAGATAGTCGAAGTGTTTGATATTTCAGGAGGCACCTGTCGGAGATTTATACAGCATACATGAAAGGCGGAGAAACATCATCCGCTAAGACACAAAGCGGTCGTATGTTTTGGTAACTGATCGTGACAGAAGCTCAATTATGAGGATTGTGACGATTGATAAGAGGACGACAGCTGCAAATGACACTGCGGAACTGAATGTCGCACTCACGAAGCTTGTCTGCACCAAAACGACATGAAGAGAGCCCCATAACTACGGAATTTCAGGGCGACCTGGATCTCCAAAACCACTCATCAGTGACGCAAATGCCCGTAACAGGAGACCGTGGTGCCGAGGCTATAAAACATGGACTATCGAGCAATGGAAGAAAGCCATTTGGTCAGATGAGTCTTGTTTCACACTGTTTTCAACTTCTTCCTGAGTTTACATCCCAATAGTGAAACATGACGGCGGTTCGGTGATGATTTGGGCGGCCATATCGTGGTATTTCACGGGACCCACTGGTACTGTACAAGTTCGCTTTACTGCCAAGGATTATGTGACCATTTTGGCTGATCAGATCCATCCCGTAGAACAGTCTTTGTTCCTAATGGTGATGCTGTATTCGAAGACTATATGACCTCTGTTCACAGAGCTTGCATCGTCCAGGATTGGTTTTGTGGGAACGAGGCTGAATTATCGCATCTCTCCTGACCATCACAGACACCACATCTCGATGTTATTGAGTCTTTATGGTCTACTTAGGAGAGCAGGGTGGGTGATCGCTATACACTTCCATCATCGTTACCCGAACTTGCCACTATTTTATAGGAAGATGGGTATAATAAAATTACACTGAAAACCTCACAGGGCCTGTATTTATCCATTTCGAGACTAAACTGTTGTGGATGCTAACGGTTTTCCTACTCCCTAAAAGCCACGGCAGTGTGTTGTGTTTTTGGTGTTTCCATATTTATGTCCACCCTCTGTATTTTAGACGATGGGCTTAAAAAATGAATTGCTTACAAATTTTTTGAAATTCTGGTAAGTGAACTCTAACGTCATAGGAGTAGGCAAATGCAGTGGTTTCTTATTTTCCCGCTATTTTAAAGTGCTCTGCTTAGCACAAGTGACCATTTTGGATTTTTTTAACATTTCCAACAGTGTAAAATTAGGACACATTGTCTGTCACATCAGAGCGAAACGCAGCGGCTGTCTTCGATTCTCAACTAAACATAAGTGATCTGGTAACCATGCAGGCTACGCCCATATTCCCTTTTCCATCATCTCGGAGTCTATACTTTGCACAAGTGACCTGATTGGAATTCCCACGAACAGGGTTCAAAAATGGTTCAAATGGCTCTGATCACTATGGGACTCAACTGCTGAGGTCATAAGTCCCCTAGAACTTAGAACTACTTAAACCTAACTAACCTAAGGACAACACACACATCCATGCCCGAGGCAGGATTCGAACCTGCGACCGTAGCGGTCGCGCGGTTCCAGACTGTAGCGCCAGAACCGCTCGGCCACCAGCGGCCGGCCACGAACAGGGAAACTGTGCATCTTTTACCACTTAGGACAACTGGTCTGCGAGATGTGACTTCAGAAGGGAGGGGAAAACACTTTAGCACAACTCGAATATCTTGGATTTCCCGCCATGTTTTGAGTTTCTCGACGTATATAACATCGTCGCAATTGGCCTCTGGCGTCGCGGTGGTGGGGAGGGGAGGGGGCAAATCTGGCAACATGGAATTATGTCATGAATGACATATTTGGAAATGTGGCAACAATGCAGACTGCACCCATACATACACAGCTACACTACTGCTCGTCGAATGGTTCAAATGGCTCTGAGCACTATGGGACTTAACATCTGTGGTCATCAGACCCCTAGAACTTAGAACTACTTAAACCAAACTAACGTAAGGACATCACACACATCCATGCCCGAGGCAGGATTCGGACCTGCGACCGTAGCGGTCACGCGGTTCCAGACTGAAGCGCCTACAACCGCACGGCCACACCGGCCGGCCTGCTCGTCGACTGCCGTATTCTGTGAACTGAGCGCCGATGTGATAACAACACAATCGTGCAGATCAGTAAGTTTTAGTTTCGGTTGTTGATCCATGTAAAATCCTGAACGTTGTTTGACGTCGATTTTTTCTTATCATTTTTCTGACTCGTTTGGTGAGGTCCGTCACGAATTTCTCTACCAAACGAACCTCCTCATCTCAGAGCCAGCGTCTTCAATTATTTTACCCCCTACCCTCTACCTCCACGGAAGTGATTTCGTGATCTCTTGGCACATGCGTCATGCTATTTCTGCTTGAATTTGCTATTTTAGACCTGTTCCTTCACTCATCTGGAGAACACGTTTTCAATATTATGAGGTCCATCTTTGTGACAAGGGTCATCATTCTTCAGGTGGCAGAAAGAAACGGTGAACAATTTAATTTGAATGGAATTGCACAATTTTTTCAGTACAATAAATTTCTCAGCAGACATCAAACTTATTTTCAGTAGCAGTTAAGGAAGTTAAGGAAGGAAAACTAAATAACGTAAAAGTCTTAAGAGACTCGAATTGTACAGAATCGACTACAAGAAGAGGTCCACAATGGCAGAAACTCACTGTCCTTCCGAAAGTAGGCCGCGTAGCTTGAAATAAGAGCTGTTTGGGCCCACTCTGCAATTTGGGCAGTCGATGCTTTTCGTTCCCAGCGCCGCCAGCGTGGATGAAAAGGCGAGCAACGCACCGTAGCCGCCCGCGGCGAACGTTCTGTGCGGGTTTACGTACGGGGCGTGCCTTTCCGCTCTGCTTGTGGCTGCGTCGCCGCTTCCCTCCCCTGCCCACACAGCCTTGACTCTGCGGTCCGCTACCACGCTCCCGTCTCCATACTCGCTGTCTCACGAGATAAAAGGAACAACACCCACCAGAGATGTGCCGCACTATCTCATTCCGTTTTCTTGTTATGTGCGAAGTATCTTGTAAACAGAGTACTGCCGCAGAGCAATAAAGTTGATATCTACACTACTGGCCATTAACATTGCTACACTACGAAGATGACGTGCTACAGACGCGAAGTTTAACTGGCGGGAAGAAGATGCTGTGATATGGAAATGATTAGCTTTTCAGAGCATTCACACAAGGTTGGCGCCGGTGGCGACACCCACAACGTGCTGATATGAAGAAAGTTTCCAACGATTACTCATACACAAACAGCAGTCGACCGGCGTTGCCTGGGGAAACGTTGTTGTGATGCCTCGTGTAAGGAAGAGAAATGCGTACCATCACGTTTCCGACTTTGATAAAGGTCGGATTGTAGCCTATCGCGATTGCGGTTTATCGTATCGCGACATTGCTGCTCGCGTTGGTCGATATCCAATGACTGTTAGCAGAATATGGAATCGGTGGTTGAGGAGGGTAATACGGAACGCCGTGCTGGATCCCAACGGCCTCGCATCACTAGCAGTCGAGGTGACAGGCATCATATCCGCAAGGCTGTAACGGATCGTGAAGCCACGTCTCGATCCCTAAGTCAACAGATGGGGACGTTTGCAAGACAACAACCATCTGCACGAACACTTCGACGACGTTTGCAGCAGCATGGACTATCAGCTCGGAGACCAGGGCTGCGGTTACCCTGCTCTGACGTTTCGTGTAAAAAAATACGAGAGTGCCGAGTACTGGACCACATCACTAACCGAGTTCCGAACTTATGTGCAAATGGAACTCAACACGTCGTTCTGAACGGAACAAAATTGGCAGATGCGAAAGTGATTTCAGAAGCTCCCCAAAGAAGTGTGATGTGGGTACTGCTATTTACACTATACAGGGTGAGTCACTAACTATTGCCACCTAGAATAACTCAGAAAGTATGATAGTAGCTGAAAAGTTTTTGGGGCAAAAGTTGCTTGAGACAACGGGGGCCATAATATGAGGCTGGTTTTTTGTTGCTAGGTGGCTATCGAGACGAGTCCAGTGATGTGTAACAGTAAGGTCTTTGAAGGTCAACGAAGCTCAAAAAGGTGACACGAACGTCCATTTGCAGAAGTTGTTCGAAATGATGACCACTGGGATCAATGCATTGCTGCAAACTTCTTATCATGGATTGCGTGGTATTCCTCATCACATCGGCACTTATCGAAGCACATGCTCTGACAATGCTCTGTCGTATATCGTGCAAATAGTAAATATTCACCGAATACGGCGTATCCATCTAACGTAACATTGAGATGTAAACACCATTCGACGGTTTCGCAATGCAACACTAATAGGAACGGTAAGCCTGGTATCGTCGAATCAAGCGAATGTGAATGATGGATTCCTTCGAAGAACAAGTCGATATGCTTCTCATTGCTAACGATATCCAGTGAGAGCTATAGACTTATACGCAGAAAGATATCCTCAACGTACTCACCCTACACGTCGTACATTTAAGTATGTGTGTGATAAATTGAGAACAACTGGACATTTAACGCATCGGAAAATCGGAAACATATCCGGCAAAGGAAAGTTACTAACGAGGAAACGGAAATTGGTACTCTTGCCACTGTGCAAGGGAATCTGGCATGAGCCAAAGTAGTGTTGTTCGTGTTCTGCAACGCCATAAATATCATCCTTACCATATCAGTTTACACCAAGAATTAACTGGTACGGATTGTATGCGTCGCATTGACTTCTGCCGATGGGCTCAACTTCAGATTCAGAGGGATGACTCATTTATTGTTGTTGTTGTTGTTGTGGTCTTCAGTCCTGAGACTGGTTTGATGCAGATCTCCATGCTACTCTATCCTGTGCAAGCTTCTTCATCTCCCAGTACCTACTGCAACCTACATCATTGACTCATTTATTAATATGATTTTATTTACTGACGAGGCTACATTAACGAACCATAGAAATGTTTATTTGCATAACATGCATTACTGGGCAAATCATAATCTATGTTGGCTGCGGCAAGTTGCACGCCAAAAACCATGGTCGGTGAATGTATGGTGTGGGATTCTGTAGGACAGAATGATCGGCCCCTATTTCACCGAAGGAAATCTTAGTCGTAGGAAGTACACTACATTCCTGCAAGAAACATTAGGTCTGTTATTGGAAGAAATACCTTTAGGAACAAGGAATAGAGTGTAGTATCAACGCAATGGGTATCCGGCACATTTTTCGCAGATGGTTAGAAATGAGTTGCAGAGAAAATTCCCAAATCGTTGGATTGGACGCGGAGGAGTTGTGTCGTGGCCGTCTCGTTCGCCAGACTTGAGGGCTCTGGATTTTTTTCTTGCGGGGATTCGTGAAAGGCTTTGTTTATAAAGACGTTCCAACTACACCTGAAGATAAGTGAGAGAGAATTGTCAGAGCATGTGCTTCGATAAGTGCCGATGTAATAAGAAATACCACTCAATCCTTGATAAGAAGATTGCAGCACTGTATTGATCCCAATGGTCATCACTTCGAACACCTTCTGTAAATGAACGTTCATGCCACCTTTCTGACCTCCATCGACCTTCAAAGACCTTACTGTTACACATCACTAAATTCGTCTCGATAGCCGCTATCAGAAAATAAGTACAAAACTATAGCATCCTATTTTAAAAAACAAAGTTGACCTTTATATCTCTGAAGCGACCCCACCTAGCAACGAAAAACGAACGTCATATTATGGCCGTCGTTGTCCCATGCAACTTTTGTCCCACAAAATTTTCAGCTCCTATCATACTTTCAGATTTATTCTTGGTTTCAGTAGTTACTCACCCTGTATATAAACGGTCTAGTGGCCGACTTCTGAAGCCCCACGAGGCTCTTCGCATCCGAGGTATTCGTGTATGGGAAGGTAGCAACGCCAGAAGTTGCTAGCGAAATTCATAAAAATCAGGAGAGGAGAGGAGATTGCTCGAGGACCTGACAGTTGACGCTGTACATAAATAAATGTAACGCACTGAGAATTACATTATTGACGACAAATTACTGTAAAAAGTACCTACCTTATTATATCTGTGAGTAACGATCCGGAAGTACCTAAAGTGGAATGTCAAAGTAAAAGAAATTACAGAAGTAGGTGGAGATTAATACTGGAGTATTTTAAGGTAGAGTAAATCATCCATGAGAGGTGTGGCTTACAAAACACGTATTCATATTGATATTGTTCATCTGTCTTGGAGCCTTACCAGGTTGAATTAATAGAAGAGATGGAGAAAATCCAATGAAGAGGGACGCGTTTCGTCACAGGAATGTTTAGTCGACATGAGACCATTACGGAGATGCTCGACGAAAGTAGATGCTGAAGGAAAGGAGTTGTGAATTATAGGGAGTTTTACTGTTGAAATTCACAGGGAATATGTTCGTGGAAGAGTCGTGTAAAATATTACTTAATCCACACACACCTCACGAAACAATCATGATGGAAATTTGGAGTTCGTACAGAGGTTTATCGACATTCGTTGTTTCCACGTACCTTTCGTGAATGGAACAGGCAGTGACGCTGGTAGAAGAAATAACCTCCGTTACACACCGGTAGCTCTCTTGCGGAATATAGAAGGTTGATGTAAAAGCCTAGTTAGCGAGGGATATGGTGCATCTAGAGTACTTTCCGCCACACTTGTAAAGACGTAAGGAAGCTTGCAAAGTGTAATACATACAACCGGTAAAAATTTAACGTAGCTAGGCAAAACGCGAGTTCGAGTCTTTAATCCTTCGTGAATTACACCGAGGAGACCGAAGCTGTTTGATGCACTGTAACAGCTCTGATATCTATTTGCTACGATCCTCCGTTGCTGAGCGTGGACCTCTCTAGAGTTAACTGTATCAGCGTTTACTTCGACCTCTGGAGGTCATTTGAGCGTGTGGCTGGACTGCTGGAGGCAGCTATTCTAGTGTCCCGAGAGCTCTTATAACGGGACGCCACTTAAAACAGCCGTCAAGTGCTGCGCGGGCTGCCGGCCTGCCAGGGGCGCTCTCGCTGGACGATGACCCTTATTTGGCAGAGCAGAGCAGTCGCTCTGCTTCTCCCCATTATTTCTCTCATCAATGCAATTCATAATTTGACATTTTGTATTATGCTTCTACTTAATTGGTGCACTTGTTGCATAGGCATCCTGTTATCATTGTTTATTGATCGTACGACTCTCAGATCTTCATAAGCCACTACATTTTCATAGGCTCGCAAACCTAGTTTTCCGTAAACTGATTTGCCAATTCCCCTTCTGGTGGGTCTTGTAAACACGCCAGTCTCGATTCTGGAAACATGATTTCGGCTGCTGGCTTTAAACAACAATCGCTTTTCATTGCTTGTGAAAAATCTATCGTATTTGAATCGCGGTTGGGTTTTAGGGTTTTAAAATGTTGTTTAATGTGAACGAAATGATTTTGTGTGGAATGAAGGTTAAGTAATAGTACTGAACTAGTCATTAATTTAACCGCTTTCGTTACTTAGTCGATGTGAAGCAAATTTTATGTTTATTAGATGGGAAGAGATGTATAAATGCTGTTATATTTAATGAATTAGCAAAACAGAACGGCTTTACAACATCCCTGTATCCTGCATAGTTGGCATATTTGTAAATCTCTACATCCACTCCCGCTTTTAGTGGCAAAGGGTCTAACAAACAGTAAACAGCTGGTGACGAAACATACGCTAATTCTGTGTTTAAGATTAAAAATATATCTAGACTCACTTGTAAATTTATAGTCATCTAAAGTCTCAAAAATCTCGGAGTACAACGATGTTCCATCGGTACTCATTTCGTACTTTTTTCAAAAGGCAAGTGATCTGGATGGTTGTAACAAAAAGAATTTCACACGCATTCATTGGCATGGTGAAGAAAATTTTTAAGCTCCTTTATGCACAGTATCCCCTTCATCCTCCAGTTCCATTCACGTCCATAGGAAAATCATGCCCTCTGTTTATTCAGAATAATAGAAAGGTATTGATATCCTCACTTTATCATGCTGATGAAGCCTGACAAGCTGATTTAACAGACACTATTCGTGTAGAACAACTAAACGCTCTGAAAACTTATTGGGCTACCAGAATGGATTCAGGCTGAACATGCGAACATGACAGCGAAACTCAGTTTATGAAATCTGAGCCTCGTATTCTGCAATTTTAGTCTAATGTAATAGCGGTGATTGTTCAGTTCTTGACATACTTGTTTTATCTGTTAATACCAATACTTGACTCCTATTAATCCTCTAATCGACACTCTGGTAGTACGAATCTCCCTGATCTCTTCACAAAATTTTTCGCGTGTATATATATATACACTCCTGGAAATTGAAATAAGAACACCGTGAATTCATTGTCCCAGGAAGGGGAAACTTTATTGACACATTCCTGGGGTCAGATACATCACATGATCACACTGACAGAACCACAGGCACATAGACACAGGCAACAGAGCATGCACAATGTCGGCACTAGTACAGTGTATATCCACCTTTCGCAGCAATGCAGGCTGCTATTCTCCCATGGAGACGATCGTAGAGATGCTGGATGTAGTCCTGTGGAACGGCTTGCCATGCCATTTCCACCTGGCGCCTCAGTTGGACCAGCGTTCGTGCTGGACGTGCAGACCGCGTGAGACGACGCTTCATCCAGTCCCAAACATGCTCAATGGGGGACAGATCCGGAGATCTTGCTGGCCAGGGTAGTTGACTTACACCTTCTAGAGCACGTTGGGTGGCACGGGATACATGCGGACGTGCATTGTCCTGTTGGAACAGCAAGTTCCCTTGCCGGTCTAGGAATGGTAGAACGATGGGTTCGATGACGGTTTGGATGTACCGTGCACTATTCAGTGTCCCCTCGACGATCACCAGTGGTGTACGGCCAGTGTAGGAGATCGCTCCCCACACCATGATGCCGGGTGTTGGCCCTGTGTGCCTCGGTCGTATGCAGTCCTGATTGTGGCGCTCACCTGCACGGCGCCAAACACGCATACGACCATCATTGGCACCAAGGCAGAAGCGACTCTCATCGCTGAAGACGACACGTCTCCATTCGTCCCTCCATTCACGCCTGTCGCGACACCACTGCAGGCGGGCTGCACGATGTTGGGGCGTGAGCGGAAGACGGCCTAACGGTGTGCGGGACCGTAGCCCAGCTTCATGGAGACGGTTGCGAATGGTCCTCGCCGATACCCCAGGAGCAACAGTGTCCCTAATTTGCTGGGAAGTGGCGGTGCGGTCCCCTACGGCACTGCGTAGGATCCTACGGTCTTGGCGTGCATCCGTGCGTCGCTGCGGTCCGGTCCCAGGTCGACGGGCACGTGCACCTTCCGCCGACCACTGGCGACAACATCGATGTACTGTGGAGACCTCACGCCCCACGTGTTGAGCAATTCGGCGGTACGTCCACCCGGCCTCCCGCATGCCCACTATACGCCCTCGCTCAAAGTCCGTCAACTGCACATACGGTTCACGTCCACGCTGTCGCGGCATGCTACCAGTGTTAAAGACTGCGATGGAGCTCCGTATGCCACGGCGAACTGGCTGACACTGACGGCGGCGGTGCACAAATGCTGCGCAGCTAGCGCCATTCGACGGCCAACACCGCGGTTCCTGGTGTGTCCGCTGTGCCGTGCGTGTGATCATTGCTTGTACAGCCCTCTCGCAGTGTCCGGAGCAAGTATGGTGGGTCTGACACACCGGTGTCAATGTGTTCTTTTTTCCATTTCCAGGAGTATATATATATATATATATATATATATATATATATATATATATGTGTGTGTGTGTGTGTGTGTGTGTGTGTGTGTGTGTGTGTGTGTGTGTGTGTCTAATATATGGAAAGTCATGCAAATTTCTTAATCTACATAAAATATGATAACATGATAACAACAAACAATGTCAGTTCCACATCTATGAGCGTTCGGCTCAAAGTGGGAACCCCGTATTGATCGTTCTTTTAAAACTATAACTCGAGGAACGTATGACGTGAACACACATCACTAATTTCAGCTGCACAACAGATGATAAGATTACGTCATGAATTGGGAGTTTTGCGTCAGATTTAGTGAATGGAGAAGCCAGACACTCAACATAGCATGGATGTAGTGGTCCAAAAGTTCCAGCGTTTCGTCGAATTTCACACGAATTGCATGTAGGCTTACGCAGTGTTAACGATGCAACTGTGATGTCAAAACAACAGAGACGTCGCATTCGCAGGACCATTGGGGAGATCACTGCTATGTACAACTACCTATAACCAGCAAACGCCGGTTACTGTGATGCATTTCCATTACAGATGAGCCAGTGGCAGTACGATATTCTGAGGACGATGTGTGTCAGTTTTAGTGATCGTGTTCCTGATCTACGGCAAGTGACAAGGCGGGGCTGCGACCTTGACATCACGAATTTACTTCAAACTTTGTACACTTTTAGCAGGCCATTAAAACAACATAATGCGCAAATAGTGAGGTGCACTACTCTGGAAATTCCGAGAAAATCGCATGAGAAGTTTTACGCGTCTATTATGTAACTGGTGTATGTGTGAGTTTGTGCCGAACGTTGAAGTTCGTTCTGGTCAAGCGGTTAGTGTCTTAGCCACCGCTGCGCGGGATTAGCCGAGCGGTCTGGGGCGCTGCAGTCATGGACTGTGCGGCTGGTCCTGGCGGAGGTTCGAGTCCTCCCTCGGGCATGGGTGTGTGTGTTTGTCCTTAGGATAATTTAGGTTAAGTAGTGTGTAAGCTTAGGGACTGATGACCCTAGTAGTTAAGTCCCATAAGGTTTCACACACATCTGCACATCATCATCTTAGCCACCTAAAACGAATATGTATGAGGCGACGGTTCGACTACTGCTCAGATTCAATTTTTAAACCGTATTTCTTTATTACTGGTCATATTATTTAACTGACATTTGCGAGGTAGAATAATTTAAAAAAAACACATGCCTTTGAACGAAGTTTTAATCAATTTCAAGTTATTTGACTGCTCACTGTTATTAATTAAATTTAATTTTTAGAAGAAACATATTTATAACCATCGACACGTAAATGAAGAAACGCATAAAGTTTTGCTGAAAATCTGTGCCTGTCGTGATTTGCGAAATCGCTCAAACGTGCAATTAGGTAAGGTACCCCGAACTACTTTGCACCTCTACACTTCGAGCTGTAGATACAGAGGCAGGCCCCATTTGGCAGTTAACCAGCGTAGCGGTGAGACGTTGCTAAAGTTGAAGAACGAATAATGTACGTGCAAATTAATTATCACAGAATTTATACTTATACAACAAAAACTGAGGAGTGAGCGGGAGTCGAACTGTCGTTTCGTACCCATTCGTCTTACGAAGCGCGAACGCTAACCACTTGACCACTTTGAACTCTAACGTCCGGCACCTATGCACAGGTACATCAGTTGCATAATAGACGCGTAAAAGTTCTCTTGCGATTTTCTCGGAATTGGCGGCATACTACTTGCGCCTTTCTACTTGCACATTGTTTTAATGGTCTAGTAAAAGTGTACAATGTTTGAAGTAAATTCGTGATACCACTGTCGTTTCTCCCCTTGTGGGAACAAGAACTAACAAGTATCGTAAATTAGAGCAGAATAATACAGTAGTACAAACAACGCAGTCATTGGTCTGCGAAGCACCTGGAGGAGAATTTTTGGCGTCATAAGCCACGGCGAAGAATATAATTCTCAGATGAACATGTGAAGATGTAAATACTTTTAGCGATTTAGGAGAAGCTAGTGTAACTCTTTCACACGTGTTTGGGCTGACGTTGTTAGCTTTGGTCGATAATAATTCTTCAGTTGTTTTAGATACCAGAAAAAGTCTCATTGAGTGACAACTTGGATTCTTACATCCGTCGTATCAGCATAATACGCGCCTGGTTGCAATTTCCATAAAAATCATCTACGTGTACTCTAATTTTCCGTCGCTCTAGCGATGTGGAAACGGAATCAGAAATCGGCGACGTCATTATTGGTATGGCTTACATTTCCGCCTTCTCTAGCCGCAAGCCCTAGGAGTAGCGGCATACGTGTCACGTAGAGATAGTCGTTAGCCCTTCATCGGTAATATGCACTCTTAAGACAGAAAAAAAACACTTCCCGAAGCAATTATCCGAATGGGACGGATATCGGTAAATGTGATGTATATGTACAGACAAACAAATGATTGCAGTTTCAGAAAAATTGAACGGTTTATTCAAGAGCAAGAGCTTCATTTATTGAGCAAGTCTATAATGTGTTGGTCCACCTCTGGCCTTAAGCATGCAGTTATTCGGCTTGGCACTGATAGAGAGTTTTGGCGCTCTCCTGGGCGATATTGTGCCAAATTTTGTGAAACTGGTAAGTTACATCGTGAAAATACCGAGCTGGTTGAAGGGCCCTGGCCATAACGCTACAAACTTTCTCGATTAGGGAGAGATCTGGCGCCCTTTCTGGCCAACGTAGGGTTTGGTATGCACGAAGATAAGCGGAAAAAACTGTCGCCGCATGCAGACGGGCATTATACTGCTGAAACATAAGCCTGGGACGGCTTGCCACGAAGAGCACCAAAACGGGACGTAGAATATCGCTTTACTGTAAGGTTACCGCGGATTACCCCCAAAGAGGTCCTGCTATAAAATGTAATGGCACCCCCAGACCATTATTTCTTATTGTCGGGCCATATGGCGGGTGACAGTTAGGTCGGTATCCCGCCATTGTCTTAGGCGTCTCCTGGCACGCCTTCGCTGCTCATGGGGCTCGGTTCGAAGCGGGACTCATCACTGAGGACAATTCTACTCAAATCACTGAGATTCCATGCGGAAGACGCACATGGCGAAAATTTCTACTGCTTGTGACACGAGTAGTGACTAAACATGTTTGGTGTCAAGCCACCGCACTAGAGATACGCTTATACTTCGCATGCAATTGTACTGTGTGTGGCAAACAGTGTGCGTGAAGAAAGACTTTTGGTAAAACATCGTATGAGCTCGAATCTCTCTGATCTTCACCTTCGTTGTACTTTCGTGAGATGCACGTAGGGACTTCAGAGATAAGTTACACGTATCGTCACACGTGAAGACAATTGCACAACAAGAGTGGCGCAATTTCAGAAGAGAGTGTGTGTTCAGGGTTACCTGCAGAAACGGTTCGCTGTGGTACTGACAACAGTTGGCATCATAAGGCGCGAGAGAAATTTCGCGACAACTGGAAATGCAATCTACAGCTGAAGTGCGCCAGTCTGCACGATTCTTGTGGACAATACTTCAAGAATAAGAAGAAAAGAAAGTAGTAGGTGAATACTGACTGTGGGAAAGGAATGAAAGAGGAAGCCGCCTGGCAGAATTTTGCACAGAGCATAATTTAATCATAGCTAACACTTGATTTAAGAATCATGAGAAAAGTTGTATTCATGGAAGAGACATGGAGACACTGGATGGTTTCAGACTGATTATATAATGGTAAGACAGAGATTTAGGAAACAGATTTTAGACTGTAAGACATTTGCAGGGCCATATGGGTACTATGACCACAATTTATTGGTTATGAACTGTAGAAGCTGCAAAAAGGTAGAAATTTAAAGAGTTGGACCTGGGTAAACTGAAAGAACCAGAGGTTTTAGAGATTTTCAGATGGAGCATTGGGGAACGATTTGACAAGAAAAGGGGAAAGGAGTAGAACAGAAGAAGAATGGGTAGCTTTGAGAGATGCAATAGTGAGGCAGCAGAGAATCCAGGACGTAAAAAGACGAGGGCTAGTAGAAATCCTTGGGTAACACAAGAGATATTGAATTTAATCGATAAAAGGAGAAAATATAAAAATGCAATAAATGAAGCAGGCGAAAGAGAATAAAAACGTCTAAAAATGAGATCGACAGGAAGTGCAAATGGCTAAGTAGGAATGGCTAGAGGACAAATGTAAGGATGTAGAAGCATATCTCACTAGGGGCAAAATTAATGCTGCCTATAGGAAAATCAAAGACATCTTTTGAGAAAAGAGAACCACATGTATGAGTATCAAGAACTCAGATGGAACACCAGTACTAAACAAAGAAGGGAAACAGAAAGGTGGAAGAAATACATAGAAGGTCTATATAAGGGAGATGTTCTTGAGGGGAATATTATGGAAATGAAAGGAGACGTAGATGAAGCTGACAAGGGAGATATGATACTACGTGAAGAATTTGACAAACACTGAAAGACTAAAGTCGAAACAAGGCCCCAGGAGTAGACAACATTCCGTTAGAGCTACTGATAGCCTTGGGAGAGCCAACCATGACAAAACTCTTCCATCTGGTGAGCAAGATGTATGAACAGGCGAATACCCTCAGACTTCAGGAACAATATAATACTTACACGAATCCTTTATAGAAGAATGGAAAAACTGGTAGAAGCCGACCTCGCGGAAGATCAGTTTGGATTCCGGAGAAATGTTGGAACACGCGAGCCAATACTCACCCTACGACTTCTCATAGAATATAGGTTAAGGAAAGGCAAAACTATGTTTGTAGCATTTGTAGATTTTGAGAACGCTTTTGACAACATTGACGGGAGTACTCTCTTTCCAACTCTAAAGGTGGGTGGGGTACAATAAATGTTAAAGAAAGACAAAACTATGTTTGTAGCATTTGCAGACTTAGAGAAAGCTTTTGACAATGTTGACGGCAAAACTCTCCTTCAAACTCTAAAGGTGGCAGGGATAAAATACAAGGAGCAAAAAGCTATTTACAATCTGTACAGAAACCAGATGGCAGTTATAAAAGTAGAGGGGCACGAAAGGGAAGCAGTAGTTGAGATGGGAGTGAGACAGGGTTGTAGCCTATTCCCGATGTTATTCATCTGTCTATTGAGCAAGCTGTAAAGCAAACAAAAGAAACTTTGGAGTAGAAATTAAAAGTCTGCTATTTGCGACATTTTAGTTCTGTCATAGACAGCAAAGGACTTGGAAGAGCAGTTGAACGAAATGGACAGTATCTTGAAAGGAAGATGTAAGATGGACATCAACAAAAACAATACGAGGATAATGGCATGTAGTCGAATTAAATCAGGCGATGGTGAGGGAATTAGATTAGGAAATGAGACACTTAAAGTAGTAGATGAGTTTCGCTATTTCGGAAGCAAAAAAACGAAGGCTGAAGTAGGGAGGATACAGAATGTAGATTGGCAATGGCAAGAAAAGCGCTTCTGAAGAAGAGAAATTTGTTAAAATCGAATATCGATTTAAGTGTCATGAAATCCTCTCTAAAAGTATTTGTAAGGAGTGTAGCCATGTGTGGAAGTGAAACATGGACGATAAACAGTATAGACATGAAGAGAATAGAAGCTTTAGAAAAGTGGTGCTACAGAATAATGCTGAAGAGTAGATGGGTAGATCACGTAACTGTTGTTGTTGTTGTGGTCTTCAGTCCTGAGACTGGTTTGATGCAGCTCTCCATGCTACTCTATCCTGAGCAAGCTTCTTCATCTCCCAGGCCGGCCGCAGTGGTCTCGCGGTTCTAGGCGCGCAGTCCGGAACCGTGGGACTGCTACAGTCGCAGGTTCGAATCCTGCCTCGGGCATGGATGTGTGTGATGTCCTTAGGTTAGTTAGGTTTAAGTAGTTCTAAGTTCTAGGGGACTGATGACCTCAGCAGTTAAGTCCCATAGTGCTCAGAGCCATTTGAACCATTTCATCTCCCAGTACCTACTGCAACCTACATCCTTCTGAATCTGCTTAGTGTATTGATCTCTTGGTCTCCCTCTACGATTTTTACCCTCCACGCTGCCCTCCAATGCTAAATTTGTGATCCCTTGATGCCTCAAAACATGTCCTACCAACCGATCCCTTCTTCTAGTCAAGTTGTGCCACAAACTTCTCTTCTCCCCAATCCTATTCGTAATTACGTAACTAATGAGGAGGTAATGAATAGAACTGCGAAGAAGATTAATTTGCAACACAACTTGACTAGAAGGAGGGATCGGTTGATAGGAAACTTTCTGAGGCATCAAGGGATCACCAGTTTAGTAGTGGAGGGAAGTGTGGGGTCTAAACAAATAGATGAGTACATCAAGCAGATTCGGAAGGATGTAGGCTGCAGTAGTTAATCGGAGGTGAAGAGTCTTGCACAGGACAGAGTAGCATTGTGAGCTGCATCAAATCAGTCTTTGGACTGAAGAACACAACAACGAGTGACGTGGAAAATTTAGCAAAGGGTTTGTTCCCTTGCACGACAGCTCAACATCTCACACTGCGCGCAATGTTTTTGACGGGAGATTTGGAAACAGCCATCGTGCAATTCAGATGTTGCGCCAAGTGCTATCCATCTTTCGGCAAGAGAAAGAATATCTGGGCGAGGGGGGGGGGGGGGGGAGATTTTCCATCGATGTGGACATTCACGCAGCTTTTCTGGTGAAGGAGAGGATTTACATCGTTGAGGAATCGAACTATTGGTAGAACGTTCCGATTTTTGTTTCCAGAGACTTGGTGACTCTGTTGAAGAATAATGAAATATATCGGTGTCACTTTAAAGTGTAGCGTACTAGTACAACATTCAGTGAAAGTTACTTTGCCTGCCATGGCAATGTGTAAATTCCTTTTTGAAGTCCCGTTGTAATTATAAGGAAGGCAATGTCGATTGACCGTGTTAGGAACTTATGCTCTCGTAATTTCACCATGATGCACAGATGACCATCTTGTGGTGTTAGCCACTCGATTCGGATGACCTTCTCCGCGACTCTACGGCACGTCTCCCCCGCTAGAGCTAGTGGCTTGCTGAGCAGCAGTGGCAGCAGAGTGTGTGGTGTTGCAGATCAGGTGGCCGTGGTGGGGCAGGTGCCGAGCTACGCGCGGATGCTGCACTACTACCCGTACTGCTACTACCCGCGCTACACCTGCCCTTGCACGCCCGCCCCCGCGCCGGCGCCGGCGCCTCTCCCCAATTCCGGCGACCAGTACCACGCCGGCGCCGCCCCGCGCTGGAAGAGTGAGCACCGCACCTGCCGAGCACGCCGCATGTCGCACGCCCGCACCCACAGCCTGGCTTCCTGCCGCTACCAGCTTTGCACGCCGAGCTTCTTGTATGCCTTGCGACTAACTCGCCCCTGCATGGCACAACTTACTTGTGCCTCCTCTCGCAGCTCAGAGATGGCACGTGATAACAACAATCTGCTGCATGCCTGCACTGTGCTGTAATTAACTGTTCGATGCGTAACATTTTTTTACTGTTTTTTTTAATTTCTTCGTGCATTGTCTTTTTCGAAAATTTTGTGAAACTATTTATGACGGATTCATTATAAATTACTTGACTGTTTTGTAACACTGTACATCAGTCGTTATTCTTCCAGACATCAGCCCGAAGGCTGGTTCGACGCATTTCGCAGTGCTACTGTAGGTCTACCTTGTACAAGTCTCTTTACACGTGCGTAGCCATTGCACCATACTCCCATAAGAACCTAGGAGCCTTGGTTTGCCTCTACGCTATTTACTCCCACACTTCCCTCAGTTACCAAACCGTACCGCGATGCCTCAGGACGTATCTTATCAACTATCCTATTCGATATCAAGAAGTCACAAAAAACTCCTTTCTCTACAAATCGATTAAGTATGTCCTCATTTCTTACTCTATCTGTAGAGTGTTCAGCATGATTTTCTAGCACTAAATTTCAAGTGCTTCTATTATCTCCTCATCTGTATTGTTTATCGCCAATGATTCATTTGCATATTAAGTTACTCTCCAAAGAAATACTTTCAGAAAAGACTTCCTCACTTACAGCTTCAGCAACACTAACTATAAATTTATCATCATCCCAGATCTACCCATACATCTTCTTATATATTCCTAAAATCACTGTACGATGCATGGCTGAGAGTAACTTGTACCACTATTAGTCCTTTCCTGTTCCATTCGAAAATGGAGTGATGGAAAAACGAATTTGTACGAGTCCTAATTTCTCTTACCTTTGTGGTTCTTAAGCGAAATGTACGTTGGTGGCAGTAGAATCATTCTGCAGTCAAGCTCAAATACCAGTTCCCTCAATTTTCTCAATAGTGCCTCGAGAAGACAACGTCGTCTTCCCTCCAGGGATTCCCATTTGAGTTCACGCAGCATGTCTGTAATTTGTTGATCGAACCTACTAGTAACGTATCTAGCAGTTCTCTTTAAATTACTTCGATGTCTTCCTTTAATCTGTACTTGTGGGGATCCCAAACACTCAAGCAGCACTCGAGAATAGATCGCACTAGTGTTCTATACGCTGTCTCCTTCATAGATGAGCTACACTTCCCAAAACTTCTCCCAATGAAGTGAGGTCGACCATTCGCCTTCGTTGGTACCATCCTTACATGCTCGTTCCACTCCATACCACTCTTCAACGTTACACCTAAAAATTTAATCGATGTGATTGTGTCAACGAGCAGCCTACTAATGCTGAATTCGAAAAATCACGAGATTTTTTCCTACTCATCTGCATTAGCTTAAATTTTTCCACATTTAGAGCAAGCTTCCACTTGTCACACGAACTATAAATTTAGTCTAACTCGTCTCGTGTCCTCCTAGCGTCAGTCAACGACGATATCCTCCCGTACCCCACAGCAGCACCAGCAAACAGGCGCAGATTTCTGCTCACTCTGTTCGACAGAGCGGTCCTAGTACACTTTCCTGGGCGCGCCTCATGATACCCTTTCCTTTGATGAACACTCGCCGTCCATGACAACGTACTGGGCTCTTGCTTAAGACGTCTTCGAGGCAGTCATATATCTGGAAACATATTCCGCATGCTCTTACCTTCGTTAAGTCTGCAGTGGGGTACCGTGTCGAACGCTTTCCGGAAATTTAGAAATATGGAATTGGCCTGTTTTTGTCTTCATCAGTGGTTCACAGGATATACGAGAGAAGGGGAAGCCCAGTTTCCCACGAGCGGCGCTTTCTGATGCTGTGCTTATCTGTGGACAGCAGCTTTTTCGCCTCATGGACATTTATGCTATTCAGACTCAAAATATATTTAAGAATTCGACAGAAAACCGATGTTAAGTATGTTGCTCATTAATTATGCGGGTCCTTTCATTTACAGACCCGTTCTGTGAAAGAAAGAACCTTGGAAGTTATTCGATGTGAGGCCCGAATCTTATATGATTGACATTCAAACATTAATCAGTTCTTCCAGAGCCCTCTGCATCCGACCTGAAATAATGTCCATGTTGGAAGAAAGCATATCTTGTCACGGACGCAACTCCACACGTATAGTTTGTCTGAATCACTCAGGTCGAATGCCGAGGTAATTCCTTTGAAACCACACAGCTGTTTCCAGCTCTAGCTTCGTACTACGCGAACTTGTGATCCACCGATAACGATTTCGCCGTTTTTTCACGGGGCGGTCATTCCTAATCTCTTTATCTTTCTTTCCACAGCAAGAAACCACATGCTGGGAAATCCAGCAGTCGAGATGGCCATGCGCAGTGAAAGTTGCCTGTGGCCTATTCACGGCCTAGCAGGTCTGATAAACTCTTCTCCAGATATTCGAATGGCACTGGAGGTAGGAATTAAAAGACGGCCTCAGTCACAACTTTTCATGTTTTATTAAGTACGCGATACATTTAGGACCTTGTGGGTCCATCATCAGGTGTAATTTCTCTTCATACATGCTTTATTTTTTCTCTTGAATGAGGTGAAATGAATTTTCCTGTCACAAGAAGGTTTGACGTTAGGTTATGAATTTCGTAAGCCAAACGCGGAAACTGTGTGCGAAATCGTGCAAAAATTCCCACACATTTTCCGCGTTTGACTTACGAAATTCATAACCTAACATCACACAGTTTTGTGATAGGAAAATTCATTTCACCTCATTCAAGAGAAAAAATAAAGCACATATGAAGAGAAATTACACCTGATGGTGGACACAGAGGATCCGAAATGCATCGTGTACTTAATAAAACACGAGAAGTTGTGACTGAAGTCTTTTTTAATTCATACCTCCAGGTTACTGAATACAGTCAAGCTTGAAGCTGCGAAATATGGATAAAATTAAATTCGCATGGCAGTTCTGAAGGATAAACTGGGTCAGAGCTGAAAATAATTTATCAAATCAGTTCCCAAAAAGAAGTGAGCTGCCATATCATCCAGAAACACCTTCTCGCTCTGTGGACAAAAGTCACCATCCCAGATGTGTACCTCTGTTCATCACGTGTCAGAGTTCACAGGGATTAGCGAAGGCTCAAAATATAGGCCAAACAACATTCAGAGAAATCACAAAATGAACCACTAAACTGAAGGCACATACCTGATACTTCCCATCATTCTTCTTCGAGCAGATGACGGCAATGCTGCATCATGACATGGACTCCAAGGGCTACGAAAAGCGTTGGGGAACAAATTGTAATTCACGATATGCACGTTCTTTGTTGTTCATAACACGCAGGCGTGGATCTAGTTCCAAGATACGCGTGGCATCCCATGTTGAATGTACAGATCACCTGAGAGGAAATATAGGCAAACAAATGGATGGATATTTTCGTGGGTGGATGCTGATCTCTATGCACTGTTATTTGTCGTGAGCACGGGTAGTAGTACGGGGCTGTGATTTCCTTACTCACAGCGAGGAGATGGTCCTGGATGTTATGGCTGTTCACCGGTTGGTATTGCTATCCAACATGACTTGGTGATTCCTGCCTTCTTGGGACTATTGCAGTCTATCATAGTGAACGGCGACTCCCAGTTACCAAGATGATGTATGACAGATGACTCCGCTAGGAATGATTTTCCCCGAATCTAGGCACTCGAGGCGAACATGAAATGGAGGTTCGTGGCAAAGCCCAGTGGCTGTACGAGTTCGAAAAGTGTCCCAAGTGACGGGCAGTCGTGGTTAAAGGTGCTGGTAACGACCTCCCCTTCCATCCTGTCAGTTCATAAAGTGTGTTCACATTGGAGAGGCGCGCCATGCCGACTGTTCCATTTGGTCTGGTTAAAGGTACGCTCCCTCTCTCCAACAGAGTAGCTACACCTGTCATTTTCTATCTCAAACACTGCGCATCATTTCACATGCAACTCAATTCTGGTGGTGGGCTTATTGGTTTCCGACATAAATGAAATATCAGTGCATCTTGATATTTCAGTCTAATAAGTCATAAGAGTATAAAATTCTAACAAAACATGCGAGGCTTACTGGATGCAATATGTTGTATTTTCCCTATTAGATACTGGTTGTAGGTGATCTGCTGGAATTTTTGATTTTTTGGTGTTTGGTATACATAGCGTGCGGCCGCGCGGGATTAGCCAAGCGGTCTCAGACGCTGCAGTCATGGACTGTGCGGCTGGTTACAGCGGAGGTTAGAGTACTCCCTCGGGAATGGGTGTGTGTGTTTGTTCTTAGGATAATTTAGGTTAAGTAGTGTGTAAGCTTAGGGACTGATGGCCTTAGCAGTTAAGTCCCATAAGATTTAACACACATTTGAACATATTTTGAGCGTGCAGCCAGATCTTCTTTACCGCTGATAACAATACTAACTGCAACTATTGGCTGGCTCGCAGCACTGATTCCTGCACTCACAGTATGAAAATCTGAAATACTCTGCCGATTTTTCTTCTACGATAGAGGCATCCACTTTAGCGATATTCTTCGAAGCATATCCTCACCGGTATCAGGAAAAGACAACGATGCCGCAATTTCCGTTTATATGCCATCGATACGCATCAACTGTATACTTTTCCACGATGTTGGATACACCAGGTACGATAGGTCGCAACGTTGCCAAGTACACTATCCGTTCAAAAGTATCCGGACACAGATTAGTGGACATTAATATGCAAGTTCGTCCAGACTTTGCCCTTATGACGACTTTAACTTTGTTGCGGACGCTTTCGATAAGGTGTCTGAGTGTCTGTAGGGGAATGGCAGCCCAGTTCTTCCTCTGGAGCCAAAACCACAGAAGGTAGTGTCGTCAGACGCTGGAATCTGGAGCCACGTCTATGTTCTAACTCATCCCAGAAGTATTTAACTGGGTTCAGGTCGGAATTTATTGGCCACAAACCATTGTCTCATAGATGCCGCTTTATGACAGGCTGCATTGTCATGCTGACAAACGATCATAGTCTCCCAATCGTTCCTCTGCTGTACGCAGTACAAAATGCTGTAAAATTTGTTTATATCCTCCTGTATTTAGCGTTTCCTTAAGCACAATAAGGGGACCACACCCTAATTACGAAAAACACCCCATACTGTAACACCACCTCCTCCGTACTTCACTGTTTGTACTACACATGGTGGCAGGTAATGTTCTCCAGACTTTGGAAACCTCGAGCGGTTCCATCAGGTGACTTCATGCGATGCTGTACAATCACCCTCCGTAAATCTCGACGTTTCTTGTCTGCAAGTACGTAAAGTCTGCCGTGTCTCGGTTTACCTGTGGCTGTTCCTTCGCGTTTCCGCTTGACGGTCGTATCTCCAATTGTTGACTTGAACAAATTTAGGACTCAAATGTCCCTGTTAGATTTGTTATCCAGGAGACCTCCAATGACTAGCCCACATTAGCTCTGTGCTCTCCTGACCGATCCATTCTCCTGTCACTCCTTGGCTACTCACAACACAATACTTGCCGTCTCCTTTAAACTGGCCTCTCGTGACATCTAGTGGTCACTTCTGCATTACAAAGGGATGTCCGAGTGCGTTTGCTCAGTGTACCATGTTGCACTGTAAAGGCATTACACAAAAAAACGAAAAATAAAATTAGAAACTTTTCAGTTTTGTATAATGGTAAGATAGTATACTTATGTTCAATTGTAGTGAAAATATAGTCATACGGAATCGTTTAATAAAATCGTGAGCGCAGATTATTGATTCTGGTGTAGACTGGAATCGTTACATTGTTGTCAAATGTAAGCAGCTTCCTCGACGGATAAACTGGTTTGTGTCGGTGAGACGGCAAGAAAGAAGAAAACGTAAAAGTATGGGTTCAGTATTTTCAGCAAGCAAAAAATGCTTTCTGATACAGTGCGTCGAATGAGGATCTTCTGTGTCCCAGGCGGATGGCGCTGTCTTTAACCCAGAAGTGCTCCTACTAAGCACTGCATCGTGCAGATGTAAATCGCCCGTTGCACAGCTTAAATAGCGGCGAGCTGCTCTGAATTGCATCGGTGAACGTTGGAGCCAGCAGGTTCATCTGTCGATCCACGGTGACTGAGTATGGAGGATGCGTTTGTTTTCTCGCGGCTACTTCCACGGTCTGCTCCTGACTGCACGCGCATCTCCGCACGGGACGCAGGTGGTGGTGCGGCAGCGACTGTACGTCGTTAAGCGCCGCTTTGCCGCGAGCTGCACACGCTCCTCTGCGGTGGCGACTGGCAGAACCAACACGCGGCCGGCCGCCGCATCAACTGCACTCCACTTACCTTCTCACTCGGTGCGATGCACTGCCTTTTTGCGGTTTCCATTTCTACAACTTTTTGGCCAGACGATCCGCTGCCTATACGTGTTATGATCACACGTCTCGTTACTGGCGGAGACCTCCCTCCCAATAAAAAGAATGATCACAATATTCCGCGATCTCAATTGGCATGGATATAAAATATAATTGGAGTATGGCGCATTGTACGTTAAAGCTAAAGGAATAGCGTTAGTACTCTCTCTGGCCAGTGATACAACCTGGGAAATTTTAGAAGACCAAAGATGAACTTGGAATGATATTCCAATGTAGTTTAACCCACAGCACGCTAACCCAGAAAGAAGATTAGGGAAATTAAAGCTCAGTATTCCGACGAGTTCATTAGACACGAAGTGCGAGGTCGGATGGGACATGAGATGAGGAGAAATTCGGCCGTGTTATTTCTCAAAGAAACCATCCCGCCGTTTGCTGTCCTTCAGTTGGTCAAGGGATAACACAGATGACAGCATGGAGCTTTCTGGTCGTCTGTGCCTGTCCACTGAGTTAACCACAGCTCTACTTCACTTGGAGCTCTGATGCGACAAAGGGATGTGAGACCATCCTCGATCTGGGCTAACAATCATTGGTTTGGTAAAAGCCAGCGTAGATTTTTTTTTGGTGGCTTGCACCCTCGTCTACGCCAATTTCTGGCTGGTTCCCCAGCCCTCCCACACACAGAAGGTTAAATATGTATGAAAGTATCAGGAAAAGTTTGCTCGATTCACAGACAAGTGGAATACACGACTCTTTTTCACTTACACTATCTAACCGGTGCCGACAGGAAATGCATTGCATGAAAATCAACCGCCAATTCTAGGATGCGTCATCATTTGCAGACTCTACCACAGCGGGCCATCTCGAAAGAGAAAAATAAGATTAAGAAGTGAAGAATAAAAGGCGGGTGGTCCAGGAGGAGGAGAATGATGATCATGATGATGAAGTAAGTACGCTGCCTAACAAAAAAATTAATTCTGATGATATGGTTGGAAGTCGGTATCAGTTTGTACTCGTACACACCATCGGCGGGTACGCAAATGATTAGAGTTGTAAATCTCTGTGATAGGTAGAAGGGTCACCAAAGCAAATTAGTTTTGTTCGTATTTAGTGTTACTGCCAGGTCTGGTACGGTATATACGGCACATGAACAAAGTCACTTGTTGAGTAATCATTGCGAAGCACGCGGAGATGCCGCATACCTGTGTGAGACAGCGTTACCAGCACCTGACGTGGTTTGAAAAGGCTCCCATTGTGGGTCTCCATTTGTCCAGCTGGTCAAATCTTGAAATATCCGTTGCCATTCGGATATGACGGTAGCTCGATGTTGAACGGCACAAACTTGAGGGCAGGCGTACTCGTTGCCAAAGTTACGGTCGGCTATCATGTCTGCACCCTCCATCCGACAACAAGTAATGGACTCCCTGCAGTATTCTGTGTCAACCTGCGCAGTTGGTCGGAGACTGGCAGCGGCCGGACGAGGGTAATACCGCCCCACGTGTACGCCGGCGCTAACACCACAACACAAACGGAGGCGTCTGGAATGTCGGCGCGACCGAGAAGCATGCGCTGCTGACGAATTGCGTCGCATACCTTCTGGCTGTTCCCTATTTGAGCAGGATTCGAATTATATTCAACTGTCGTCTGAGATTAAGAATATCATCTGTAACTAACTACTTTATTTGTCACTAGATGCATGAGGAGCAAAATTAGCTTTTATACTGAAATGAGAATAAATTCTGAGAAAAATAGGAGTAAGCTATAGGGAAAGATGAGTAATATACAATATGTACAAGAAGCAAGAAGTAAAAATGACACTGAAAGACCAAGAACGAATTGTTCGGATGACGAAGGGTGTAAGTCAGAGATGCAGCCTTTCGCCTCTACTGTTCAATCTGTGTATCGAAGAAGCAGTGACATAAAAATTCAAGAGTGGGATTAAAATTCGATGTTAAAGAATATCAGTGACAAGATACGCTGATGAAACTTTTATCCTCAGTGAAGGTGAAGAAAATTTACATGATCTGTTGAGTGGTATAAACACTCCAATGAGAGCAGAATATAGATTCAGAGTGAAGAGAAGAACGATGAAAGTAATGAGACGTAGCAGTAATGAGAATAGCGAGATATTTACCATCAAAACTGACCACTAAGTAGACTGTGTTAAGGAATTCTGCTACCTTGGAAGCAAAGTACCCCATGACGGGCGAAGCAAGGAGAACATATAAAACAGATTAGCCCAGGAAGAGAGGGCACTTCTGGTCTAGAGAAGCTCTGCTGACATCAAACATAAGTCTTAGTTACAGGAAGAAGTTTCTGAGAATGTACATTTGCAATACAGCATTGTATGGTCGCGAATTATGGTCTGTGATAAAACCGGTGCAGAAAAGAATCGAAGTATTTGAGATGGGGTACTACAGATGAATGTTGAAAATTTGGTGGACTGATAAGGTAAGGAATGAGGAGGTTCTCCGCAGAATCGCTGAAGAAAGGTACAAAAGGAAAAACTGATAAGGTAAGGAATGAGGAGGTTCTCCGCAGAATCGCTGAAGAAAGGTACAAAAGGAAAAACTGATAAGGTAAGGAATGAGGAGGTTCTCCGCAGAATCGCTGAAGAAAGGTACAAAATGAAAACACACTAAAGTGTAAAAGAACTTAAATTATAATATTTAGAACAAAGGCGACGTTCTGCTCCCGAAACCTATTGTTCAGATTCAGGGCATCGGTACCGAGGAAGACTGTGGTATTGAATTCAAGTAGGGATCGTGATGATAAGGTAAAGAAAGATTAGGGCACTTACTAACTGATACAGATAGTGACTTTTCTCTCGTACCATACGCGAATGTGATACTGCGGAATGGGATAGCACAGCATATCGCTAATATTGTAACGAAGTTCCCTCTGCCAAGAACTATACAGTGACTTCGGGAGTGGCTAAGTGGATGCAGATGTAGATACGTCATCTTTATTAGATCGCATAATTAGCGGAACCTACTCTAAGATAAACCATAGCATCTAGTCTTTCAACTAAAGCTCTGATCATTTTCTGTATTGCTTCAACAACTACCATGTTTTTCTATAAAATTAAGAAACCCATGAAAATGCAGACCATAGGAAAATAAGAACATTAACGTTACGAAACGAACCTTGCAATACATTATAAGAATATTCTCTATCCTCTAGATAGCGATGTTGATATCAACAGTTTGTCATAAATTCTGTTGATTCTTCATTTCTTTCTGATTCGACTATTACGTTCTTTACGTCTGCCATTCGCTTCTTTCCTGTTATTCAGGCAAGTGAAACTGACACCTTCCACAGAAGATTACAGACGTGTTGTACATTTCAGTTTACTCTGTAGTCGGCACAATGTAGAGTCCAAGGTGGTGAAATTTGTTTTCCATTATTATCTTTTTAATCCCAAAGATGTTAAAGAATCAATCCCTTTGTATTATTATTCTTCAGCGTAGTTCTTCTAAAGTATTCCCGTTAAAAGAGATAAGATGATATGACATTATGTCTCATTGCTTATACTAACCCAAACTTCTCTTCCTCTTTGTCTCTCTACCGACGCTTCACGAATAGTAGCCGCACCTGGATTGCTTTCTTGTTTGTTGTATTCTGAGTAATTAGTTTTTTGTAGTGTTTTGCTTACGAAACAAAAGAGTATAGCATTGGTATCCAGAGTATCAGAAAACGATAAGGCATTTAGTGCTAAGCTATAGGTCTATCTGATTTAAAAATTGTCTCCAGTTTATTTTTACTTGGAAATAATTGTACCACACAAAAGAGAATGCATTTTTTTAAGTTACGCAATCGTTTAAACAGACAGCATGTTATGTCACTGTAGCATGCACTAGGATCTAAGATGAATGTTACCTTATCTGTTCACAAAATCACTTGCTTCAGCAATACTAGAATCCCGAAACGTGACAGACAGTGTATTAAATTGTAGCAATTAACCCGAATTAGCCTTGATATAAAAAGTGTTGTTAAATAAATACGATCCCCTTGTTATAATAGGAGCATATAATTCTAAATACATGAATGAAATCATAAAAGGGAGGGATTTTACCCTGTATAATATTTAAACGCTACAGGAGTATGAAATTTCCGAAAGGAATTACCTAGAAACTGAACTGATTTCATCTTGCACTGCATTGATACAAGAAACCAAAACGAGAACATCGGAGAGTAACTACGTTGCAACGAGTGGTTTTTGCTTACTTCTGAAACGAATATTGAAAAACTCTATTTTCTCAGTTCAAATTATGGCTCCTACTCGATCACCTAATTTGTCAGCTATTATCAGAAAAAAGTAGTGCGTCCGAACGAAAAGTATGGCATACTGTTTCATGTCTGATAGGGTAGGGCCACATTGAGAGCATAGTTATTAGTCAGAAAGAAGTACATCATTGCGTTTGCATGTTCTGTAGCTTTCTCTAATGAATCATATTTCTGCCTCGGAAAGACTGATTAGTGATGTGCTTGCGGGTGTACAGACAAGCTGTTGTTTACATTCTGTGCACGACATAGTGGCCCAGTCGTCTTTCTCATGTGCTGTGACGTGTATTACGCCTACAAGTCGCCTCGAGTCCAAGACGACAACGATTGTGTGGGCAAAATACGCTGTGTATAAAATGGAATGAACAACTTTGTTGCATATCCGAAAAGACATGATTGAACATACTTCTTCTCTATCATTATAATTTAATTATTAATGAGTGAACTTTTCTAAGAAACTAAAAACCTATCCCACTATAGCACTACGAATGCAATTTTACCATAATGAACAAACACATCATCTGATCAAAAATATCTGGACACCTGTTAGTAGACACTAATGTGGGGTGCGTCCGCCCTTCGCCTCTATGACCGCTTCAACACTACTGGGATCACTTTCAATGTGGTGGCTCATTGCCTGTGGAGGAAGGGGAGCCCACTCTTCCTCAAGAGCCGAAACCAGAGAAATTAGAGATAATGAACACTGGGGCCTGGAGCAAAGTCAACGATTTAAGTCATTCCAAAGGTGTTCCATTGGCTTCAGGTCGGAACTCTGAGCAACCCCGTCCATATCAGGAGTGTTATTGTACCACATATGCTGCTTTATGATAAAGTGCATTGTCGTGCTGATACAGTCACCGTCTTCAGCTGTGTCTCTGATGGGCGCACTACACATTGCTGTAAAATGTGTTGCTATCCTTCCGCATTTAGCATTTCCTTAAGGGGGCCACAGCACAACCAAAAACAAAACAAAAAAACAAAACAAAATACACCATACCGTAACCTCACCACCTCCTCTGTACTTCACTGTTGGCAGTACACATGACTGCAGATAACATTTCCAGGGATTCGCCAAACCCAAACCCTTCCGTCGTGTTGCCACGAGGTACAGCGTAATTCAACACTCCAATTCGCTCGTTTCCAGTCATCCATTGTCCAGTGGCGTCGGTCCTTTACATCACCTGAAGTATCGCCGAGCAGCGGGTACAGTAAAATGTTATTTATGAGGAACTGCTCGACCATTGAGGCACGTTCTTTCTAACTTCCTACACAGGGTCGTCGTGCCGGCTAGGCTACTAGTAGCTCTTCGGAACTCAAGAGTGACTTCTTCCGCTGATTTAATGCAATTGTTTTACAGCCCCTCTCCGCAATGCTAGACATTTCTCGTTCGTCATTACAAAAGGTATGCCTGATCTCGGCTTACCTGTGGTTGTTCCTTCGCTTTTCCATTTCACAATCAATCACCAGAAATCGACTTAGGCGGCTGTAGAAGGAATGAAATGTCCGAGATGAATTTGTTATTCAGGTGACATCTGGCGAGCACTCCAAGTCCGAAGTCACTGGGTTCTGCTGTTTTTCTACCACCAACACGGTACTCCCCGCTTCCTTTTATAGTGGCTGGTCCTCCTCTCGTCACACCTACTGGCCAACTGCACACTGTGTGGGAGTGTCTGGATAGGTTTGATCAGACTGTGTTGTACATGTTTTTGCTTTCATATAGCCAGAATAAATTTAAATATTTTACCACATATAATATTACATGTATTCAGTTACGCCTAAAATACAAAAAAAATCCCTTGATCTCTCTTTGTTATAAATCTGCGTATAGTAAGGAAATAATTTCCGGCTGAGACAGAGCCCGTGCGCTGAGAGGGGAGGTGTTGCAGCAGTGCGGTGTGTTCGCAGGCGGGCTGTACCTGAAGCCGGACGACAGCAACCTGTACACGACGGTCGAGCCGACGCTCTCCAGCAACCCCAACGTGTTCTTCCAGCGGAGCGGGCTCCATCCTGGCCTCATCTACTAACACAAGTGAGTAACAAATAAACACCGACTGTTTGAGAAACGTTTGGAATGTCAGGCAACAAGGCACCGATTAATTGAGAACAAACGTGAAACAAAATTATTTATAATAATAAGTACGGTTAATGATCGAGTAAGTGTAATTAGGGAGCGGGAAATGCCCTACGTTCAAAGTTAAATAGCTCAGTAACCATCAGTCACGTTTATTAAAAGCAACAGTTAAGACATGATTTCAGCAAATCTTCCCCCCTGTGTGCTGTTAGCATGTTTATGGTAATTCTCATAACAGAGAATTGTCAGTAATACTTCAGAGGGTGCCGTGTTTTCTATATAGATATTAAGTGCACTGTTTCAGGAGATTTAGTTCCGAACAGATTTATCAGTGAACTGTCTAGTAAGTAACTGAAGAACTTAATTTCGTAATCTACGGTATATAGATTATTTATACCAGGTTTCCAAGTTGTTTGTAAGTAACGGTGAGTGTGGGGTGTTCGACCTGTCGGAGAAACGTTAGCTTCGGGATACTGCTAGGCTGTTGTGCTAGATGCTATCATCTTGGGGAATGTTGTGGAGTGGACAATGGTAGCTAATTTGTTCACAATTTTCATGTTACTGGTGAGAGCATTAGTGACATATTACTTACTACTGTAATTTTTTTTCAGTCAATACTCGCAAAACTAAGCGGCTATTTCGGTTCTGACTGTCTAGTAACTATCAGTGACCTATAAATATCGCCTGGCTGATGGCTACATCGAAACGTGTTACGAGTCAACACATGTCAGAAAATCCTAATATGTTCTGATCTTCAGTTAAATCAGTAAACGGATCAAATCCAACTCTTCAGATTCTCTGTGATCATACTGACATCGAAACGGAGGATGACTGAGAGAAGGCTGAAATACTAAATACCTTTAATAACTAAGTCTGACAAAGGTTGCTCTTTAGTTATTGCCTACAATTCTGAATATATTTCTAAAACCTTAGATTTTTTAGCGAAAATAATATTTCGGAACTGCATGAGGATCTGACTCCAGAATTAGAAAAAGAAGTCAGGTCAGCCATCAATAAGGCAGAATTTCTATTTTTTTTTTTTTTATTTAATCGTATCGCTAGGGGCCCCCCGTCGTGCAGACCGTTCACCGGATGCCGGTCTTTCAATTTGACGCCACGTCGGCGACCTGCAGTCGATGAGGAAGATAGGATGACGATGAGGACAGCACAACACCCAGTCCCTGGACGGAGAAAATTCGAACCCAGGCCCAGAAGATTGACAATCCGTCACGCTGACCATTCAGCTACCGGCGGCGGACAAAATTTCTATTCAAACCTTTTCGGAATGAAATGCATATCAACATGAACCGCCGGCCGGGGTGGTCGAGCTGTTCTAGGCGCTAAAGTCTGGGACCGCGCGACCGCTACGGTCGCAGGTTCGAATCCTGCCTCGGGCATGGATGTGTGTGATGTCCTTAGGTTAGTTAGGCTTAAGTAGTTCTAAGTTCTAGGGGACTGAGGACCTCAGAAGTTAAGTCCCATAGTGCTCAGAGCCATTTGAACCATTTTTTGAACATGAACCCTCAACCCCAAAAACTTCAGTCTCAATTTAAAATTCACAGACCTAACCATCCGATACGGCTGATTTCTAATAGCATTGAATAGCACGTACCATGATTTAGCCAAATTTCTGCATGAAACTCTGAAAAAAATCATTCTTTTTCGAGAACAATTATTCTATCCCATAGTCACGCCTTAGTCCATAAAAAGATTTAGAATGCAGTTCAGATACCAAGTTGTTTTCATTAGTCATCGAAAATCTTTATAGTAACGTTCCCGTACAAGAAACGCTTACAATCATAGAAAAAAAACTTACGTCAATTAAAAAAATATCTTTCATAGCAAAAAAGTCAGTTTTATCAGCAATCCGACGGTCTCGCTATGGGAAATCCATTAGCTGGTATTCTGGCTGATATTTCCATAAACTCTCTAGAAGAAAAGTTGTTCAACTGTTTTTCAGCTACAGCACTAGCCATTCCCTCCTATTTCAGATACGCTGATGATATTTTAGTCATCTACAAGGAACCTGCTGATGGCATCGACCGTAGTTTCAACCTCTTTAATGAACTTCATGAGAAAATATCTTTCACCATCGAGCTCGAAAACCAGGCCCGCCAATTAAACTTTGACTTGACGCTTACAGCAGAACACTGGGTCTTCCATGCATCCACAGTCTCATAAAAACCCTTTCTTTCACTCTGCTATTCACAGAGCTACTTCTATTCCACTCTAGAAAGAAAAATTCAATGAACAAATTAATTTACTCAAAACGATAGCAGTT
The DNA here is from genome assembly GCF_023898315.1 of Schistocerca nitens. NCBI lineage: Eukaryota > Metazoa > Arthropoda > Insecta > Orthoptera > Acrididae > Schistocerca > Schistocerca nitens. Next base: position 706,831,695 of record NC_064614.1, on the reverse strand, counting down.
AATAATGAATATGAACCTGGCGTAGTGGATGACATCCTTAAAAAGAAAACTGTTAGGAATTTGTGGTAAGGTCTTATTGGACCAAACTGCTGAGGTCATCGGTCCCTAAGCTTACGCACTACTTAATCTAACTTAAACTAACTTACGCTAAGGACAAAACACACACACCCATGCTAGGGAGCCGAGGGAGGACTCGAACCTCCGACGGGGGGAGCTGCGCGGACCGTGACAACGCGCCCCCTAGACCGCGCGGCAGAAACTGTTAAAAGAGTTACTACGCTCGGCAGCTCTATCATTGAATTCAACCCAAAAAAAATTTTCAATTCATTTCTTGGGGCCCGTATCCTATCAGATTCAACGCCTTCTTCGTAATAAATACAACTGTAACGTTGCCTTTTCTACCAATAACAATTTGAAAAAAAATCTTCATTGATAATTTAAAATCGACTCGTTGCCCTTTGGAAAAATCTGACGTCTACTACATTTTCTGCGACACCTGCTCTTCTTACTACATAGGACAAACAGGACATGCCTTTAAAACCAGAGATAAAGAACATTTTTGAAGAAAAAATGGCACAACCACCCAAAATTCGTCTTTTGCCGACCACCTGATTACAGGTCACGCACCTAAAGCTATTCACGATATCAACATTTTGCACATCGAGAAGAAAGGGCGTAGATTAGATATTCTAAAAAAATTAGAAATTTTTAAACATCTTTCTCGAAACGATAGCCTCATTCTCAATGAGCAGCTGCAGTTGCGTAATAAAAACTTCTTCAACGATATAAAGCGGTTACTTGATATTTGATTTCGGGTTTCCTCGTACAGTTACCGAAACATCTAAGTCAACTCGTAATTTTTCGTTTATTAAATGGTTTATACTGACTGCATTTCATGTTATATCGTTTTTCTGCAGGCTGTGTGATTCAACCCTCTTTGTATTTTCTATAATGGTGTTTTCATCCTTTAAACTGTACTTCTAAGCTCTGATGTAGACAAAATGTTACCTTATCTGCTGCTGACCAAAAAAATATTGCCTTTTACGTCACGTACTGAATAATTTTAATCATGATATTCTTCTGTCGTCATTTGAATGATAAGTAGCCAGGTTGTACTTGCGGCTACTAGATGGCACTCTTGGTGCAATGTTCACCTGCCCGCAGTTGCTAACGAGGGCGCCTCAGTCTGTTGCTACCTGTGGCTTTATATGTATGAGCAGCCCATAGTGGTTCGCCTTCTGTATATTTTTAAATTTTTGTGACTAAAGCCATCCCGCTTGATATTTATCTTATACGTGACATGTAAGTGCTGTTTTTCCTGTATACTGTTAGTATTTTTCTGGAGACATATCAACAAACAACTTGTGAGACCCAGCTCGCTTGCTCGTCCACGAGACCAAGGACGTCGTATGTACCGGCGTCCAGCTTGGTGTCGTGTTCTTGACTTCCAGAGGGCGTTCGCTATAGTTCCGCACTGTCGTCTAATGAATGTAATACAAACGTACGGAATATGACGACTTTCTGACTTATTGAAGATGGCCTAGCAGAGAAAACACAGCATACCGTTCTTAACGGAGAGAAATTTTCAGAGCGAAAAATAACTTCGAACGTGGGTCAAGGGGAATGTTATAACACAATTACACAATGATAACTTAAGTCTGAAATTACATGAAGCTTTTCGCAAATAATGATTCTTACATATACATTGCGCAACACAATTACGAGTAAAAGGGTCAATTTTCTGAACCCCCAAATTGTGTCCAGCTGCGACGCAAAATTTCAGAATTTGGCTCAAAGTTGCTTACAAGCTTCCTACATACTGTATACAACGGCGCAAAAGAGACGTCACCCTCGAGCTCGGGGATGCTTCAAGCAGCAAGGTTTCGACATATGCGGAAAGGTATCAGGAGTTCATGTAACGTCTAAGGTGCGTTAATGATGTCACACTGGAACCAGATTCCCCCACAATTCTGCCAAATGCCGCCGTGTGTGTCTCACGTAGTGAGGAGGTCGTCATAAATCCTCTTACCTAATTTCGCCTTTTCTTTTGACGCCTCTGCGATGGAGGTCAGAACTGCAATGCCCAGCGTTGAAATCACGGAGTTTTCTTATAAGTGATCGAGGAAAATGTTTCAGATGCACCGCCGCTCAGAATCGACACAGAAAGGCTCCAGGTGCTGGCTGGCTTAAAGCACGTCAATGAAACAATCCTTGTCCTTGGGGCGTTGATTCCCACAAACTTGGTGGTCGAAAACGTCTGTTCACATTGCGATGAGCAATATGACGACTTTATTGACAGTATTCAACACCGCTGACAACTCCCTTGACAGTTCAACCCTTTTCTAAGGACATCATGGGGCTAAAACCCCATTGAGCTTCACTTCCCCACTTTGGAGTGTAGCGTGACCGTAATTTTTGATTTGTTGTATAAGATGGAACCACTAGCAACCCTTCAAAACTATTCGACAAAATCTGAAGACTATCTGAAGCAGAAAAGAGATTCCATGCTTTTTCATCCCTCCTTTTCGCGCCCTCCTGTGGCGTGATAGGTGCAACATTGGAACGCACATGAATAAAACTGCAAATGGTATCTCTAACAGACCACAGACCACCTTTATTGATTACTTAAAAATGTACCTGCAAAGGGACAACCTGTAACAGAGCCCCAGGTGCCTGCAGGCTCTCAACCCCCTTGACATCCCTCCGCTTGTGTACGGCTGTTAGCAAGAGCTAGAATAGTAGTGTAGCCTGTCTGCAGGTGCCTAGGACTTCGTCCAGTTTGTCTCACAACAGCTATGTTTTTAAAGTGCTGAACAAAGGTGGATGGGTGGAAGTGAGGGTCTCGCTGAACTGGGTGGTCTTAGAGGGACCCTTTGCTATTTTATTGATGCATGTGTCAACGTTGCACCCTTTTCTGCTTCAGATCAGGTTCAGATTTCGTCTAATGGTTTTGAACGGTCGCTAGTGTTCCACCCTGTGCAATAATAGCACATTCACACGACCACATCACATGCTGGACTTGTGCGGGCGATGGCTCACTTTCAGTTGATTTCCTCTTGCAGATTGGGTCTTAAAGTCCCGGGTATGAACCAGCCATACTTTCTCCAATGCGTATTGGAGAGAAGCGGATCCATGTTTGCTTACCAAGCGGAGTTCTGCATTGTACTCTGTGCTCTGACTCGTCTGTTGGTCCTGGCAGGTTCATTGAGTACTAACAGTGTTTTTTTCAAAAGGAAACTAATTAGTACTGTCGAAGAAAAATGTATCTAGAAGTAAACATGGTAGTAACGTAATTCCCAAAAACAGAACGTCCCTCCACTAGGTAAAAAGTTGACTGAATACAGTCCTCGTAGTAGGTGATCATTAGAAACGCAGATGGAAAGTTGCACCACAGATTTGGGGAACTCAGATATTCCCCCCCCCCCCCCCCCCCAAGAGAAGAGCGTGCTCCTGGTACAAAGCTTCTTCAATAATTAAAGAGACAAATGGCTATAAAACAAAAGTCGTATATTAAATCAGTATAGTTTTTGTGTATTTCTCCATATAACGCCCACCACCTTCTATGCACTTGTCTCAAGTATCTCGCATATAGTCTTGTACTTTTTTTTCTTTTCTCTTCTCTGCTGTTGGCCGGTCGGGGTGGCCGAGCGGTTCTAGGCGCTACAGTCTGGAACCGCGCAACCGTTACGGTCGCAGCTTCGAATCCTGCCTCGGGCATGGGTGTGTGTGATGTCATTAGGTTAGTTAGGTTTAAGTAGTTCTACGTTCTAGGGGACTGATGACCTCAGAGGTTAAGTCCCACAGTGCTCAGAGCCATTTGAACCATTTTTCTCTGTTGTTGGAGCTGACGCCATGCAAAGCTCCTCCCATCGAAGCAGAAAGATAGAAAGACGATGGGGCAAAAACGTCAGGGCCGTAAGAAGGACGAGGAAAGAGCTCACAAACTACTTAGCCAACAGTTTTAGCGTCATGGGCCGTGTGAGGTCGATCGTTGTCTTGGAGAAGGGGCGTGCCTCCTCGGCCATCCCGAACGTACCATCTTCAACGCGAACTTGTCTTTGTTCTTAATCTTGCCAGCGTAGTATAGGCTGTTGCTAGTGTGTTACTCCTCCAAAAAACTACCTAAAATCGGACCATGGGCATTCCAAAAGATAGATATCATGACCTTACCTGCTGTTGATTAAGGCTTGCGTTTCAAATTTCTTATGGACAGGCGGGTCAGCGTCTCTCCATTGCATGCTTTTACTCTTGGACTCTGGCTCAGAATGATGTGTCGAAACTGTCGTTTGTACTTAAAAGTATTTTTGGAGATCAGGGAAAATGCGAAATCTCTGTTTTTTTATGATGAACGGTAAACTCTCGGGGAACCCATCTTGGGTTAGTCTTACGGTAGTTTTGTTAGTTTTCAACAACGAAATGAGTTTTACACCAACACTTACTCGATGTATTTCAGTAGTTTATTGAACTGTAGACCGACCATCTCGGGTATGCGAATCAATTCGGGCTTGCAATTCCGAGGTCGACGCTGCCACCAGACACGGGAACCGTGCTAGTCAGTTACGCTTTTGCGGACACTTTTAAGTTTTTCCATTCAAGCAAAAAACTCGCACGTTACATGCAGTATTTGCTGTATTTTTTTGTTCATCCAGAGAATATTTCTCATTGCAGTACGCTTTCCGAAAGTATAAATAGGATCACAAAATGCTGTTCCTCAGAAGTACTTTATTTAAGCAGACACACGATCGTTACTAAATTTCCTATCAAGAAAACAGAAGCAGCCAGAAGGGTGGGGGAAACGAAATTAAGCTTCACGGGATGAGACTGCATGGGATGTTATTTCAGTGATGAACTGAGTAAAATTTACAAAGAACATGGGGGTATGACATTGCACCGCCTCTGACCTAGAACCATGTTGAGAAGCTTGTCACAAATCCACTGTATCCTATCCCGAGGCAGGCTCACAACTGTTGTCACTGGTTCTTGATATCCCGGATACTGGGACTTGGACAGAGTTGACGCCCGATCTCATGCCACTCACGTTCTATCGGAGACAGGACAGTGGAACTTGCTGGCGACGGGAGTTCCTCAGCATCACGCAGACAGTTCATAGAAGCACGTGTCATGAATATACGAGCATTACCCTCACGGTGCTGTCGCATGAAAGGTAAGGCGTGAGGACGCAGGTGGCCGCGATGTGTCGTTGTACCGTCAGAGCTCCCATAATCACAACCAGCCGTGACCTCAAGCCATACCCCACGGCTCTGCACAGCAGGACGCCAGGGGTAACATCGCTGTCCAAAACATTTCAAGAAAGGGACCTCTCTAGAGGTTGCTGCCATACGCGGCAGCGATGGTCATCCAGTGAAATGCGGAACCGCGACTCGTTTCTGAATACAGTGCGACGCCATTCATCACCAGTCCGTGCTTCCCGGTCACGCCAACTCTGGAAACGCAGCCTTTCGTGTTCCCGAGTCCGACTGCTGTCAGTCTCTGGCCAGTTGTGCAGAATGACACAGGGAGTCCATTACACGTGTTTGCATTGCGGTGCTGACGTGAAAGAGAAAGGATGCACAACACAGCGATCCTCCCTTGTGGGTCGACTGGGACCGTGACTACAAGTATGTCTACCCTCGTACTCTCGTAGTCCAACATCGTATCACTGTCACCTGCGATGCGACCAGCCGGTCAAATCGTAGCCCACAACGAGTCCCCGTTCAGACTCTGTGGTGCAAATAGCGCCGCCTCAGACGAGTGTGCGTCATCTCCGTGTCCGTCACAGTGGTCAATGAACATCTGTCGTCCGGGTCCTCTTTGTATGCCCTACCACGCCTGATAACAACACTAAAGTGGTAGTCGTTCTACGTGTAGAAAGTTACATTGACATTCGACCTTGTCTTGCAGGTGCCTCAGTGTTTTTGTCATGCAGTGTAAGACATCAGATATTACGTTAACGTAAATATTAATCGAACAAACGACTAACACTCTTCACAAAGTTGGCAACTTACATAAAAATTTCAATTCTATGTGTTAGGTTTGCCTTCAGTATAAATGTTTATCTGCTCCTCGTAGTAAGCTGAAGCGAACTTTGAACGGCAGTGGCACGCAGCAGGATCAGTATGTGGAAGCGATGCCTCCTTCTGGGTGAGGAAGATGTTCTGTTTGTGTGTCTGCCTGTGGGGCGAGGTGCAAGATACGGGCCACTCGATGTATTGCCGATAGCTGGATGAACCTTGCACACGAGAAGACTTTTTTAAAGTTAATAAAATGGCCACAATTTTCTGAAAAAACGGACAAGAAAAATTAACAAATAAATACTGAGCATTACTCTCGAATAATGAAGTGAATTACAAGGTGCCTAAATCTATTAAGAAGGTCTGGTCGCCAAACCCTGGCGGAGTTAAACCGTCCTCATGAACTATAAGTAGGTAACTGTAAACTTCGATTCAGCTAACAACTTCTAAACATTCGTATTAAGTACAATAGATTATGGAATAAAGTCTCCAACAATTTTCACGATGTAACTATAATTGTTTATGTAAAATTAACATCTTTATGAATAAACTGACTTGTAAGGTGCGAAGATGATATTTTTGCCAAAATAACAATTATTTTTTAAATACTTAGGATATCCTTCTTTTAAAGACTAAATATAAAAAATCGTTCATTCATTTACTTCAATAATCACCAGATAGCGCCCATTGTCATGTTTTTTATTATTTTTATTCCAATTTTAATTCATAATACTATAAGTAATTACCAGAAAACACATAAGTCCAAAATCATTCCACTGTCTTCTAGATCATTCAAGACTGGTTATGTTTTTTTTGTGTTTTCTTTACAACAATTAGAGAACGAACACCAGACGAAAGTGTAAGTTACCGTATGGCTCTTCCTGTTACGTCTGTGGGTATTATGTTAGGCCTAAAGATATTAAACATAACATTGTATTAGACACAATGTTTTTGCTGCATATAAAGCTTACTTTGGAATGCCGGTTGCAGATGTGAATGTTTCTTGGGCTCCTTGTGCCTTGCGGAAGTTGTAGGTCTACACTGGAAAGGTGGCTTCGTGACACAAGAAAGAGTATATCGTTTGCAGTTCCTCGTATGTTCAAAAAATGTTCAAATGTGTGTTAAATCTTATGGGACTTAACTGCTAAGGTCATCAGTCCCTAAGCTTACACACTACTTAACCTAAATTATCCTAGAGACAAATACACACACCCATGCCCGAGGGAGGACTCGAACCTCCGCCGCCTCGTATGTTATTGGAGCTCACAGACCATTATAATGGTAACTATTTTTGTATTGTAAACATATGCATATCAAATTGAGATTAATTAAACAGTTCATTAATGATGTGGCAACTGATTCTGCTTCTCTTCACTTTCTGATACAAATATTTTCCCCCAAAACATGCTGCAGATATGGAAAGTGGAATTTTTTAGTGGTTTTCAAATTCGGCTCATGTTACAATCAATCAGTCAAAAGATCTATATCAAGCAATGATTCCAGCAGAACGTAATGAATGCGAGTCATTCAGAATGCTGGTGAATGGGTTTCTAGGTAAGAGAATAAGTGAGAATTTTCTAAAACTTATAGCTGCTTTAATTCACAGCACGTATAATTCCCATGGATCTAGAATGTCAATTAAAATGCACTACTTGCATCCACATAGTGATTGATATCTGTAGGCAGGATTTAGGAAACGTGGTAAGCGATTTCACTGCGGCATTGACACTACTGAAGAAGGTGCCAAATAAGGTAGGATACATCTATGACAGAGGACTACATCTGGGTGTCAGTGCCTGAAATGAAGGCAGTACTACACAAGTGGAAAAAGCCGTTCTGATGTTCATTTTTTAATTAATTTCTCCCCAAACTGTTACGTGATATAAAAAGTGCTATGTTTGTAAATATTAATTTTTCTATATTCATCTGGTTCTTATATACAATAGTTACTTACGTTAGTCTAGTTTTGGTAAAAGTTAATATTCTGAAATACGACTAACACATTGAAATTATATAAAAAGTAATTTTACATACTATGTCAGTATGGAAAAGTCATATATAAACATCAAAAAATTATGATAAATAAAAACTTGGTTTTGTTACCCTGTATTATCACCATAATAAGGAAATGTACAGGAATAACTATATATTACAATAGTACGAACACTCTTAGCCGCTGAATGACAATTAACATGAAAATAAATTTTAAAAGTGTTGATTATACAATAGATTGAGGTGCCAGCCTAGTTCGTTCCCATTCTTGTTAAGACCATGTCACTGTGTGAAAACAGACTTTCCCGAGGTGTACTGCTGATGAAAAGCTCACGAGTTTCTAGCCGAGTGGCAGCATTAAGATACCATGACGTTTCGATGAGTGTCATACTCATCTCCTGGGCAGGTGACTAGGATTCACCAGATGCTGTTGAACATAACAAACTTCGAAACGTCGTGGTAGCTTATCGCTGTTACACGGCTGGAAAACCGAGAGCTTTCCCGTCAGCATGTGACCCTGTTGTGGTATATCTATCGCTGTTGGTATTAATCGTACAACTCTTTCACTGCTGTAATTAAAACCACATGCTTTAAGATTTATTTCTGTCACTTGCTTTTGTTTTCACGCACTACTTAGCTAAAAGCTGGAATTTGCCGTTACAGGTGCAGATTATGGCCCGTCGCAGCTGCCAGTCATCCGAAAGGACTCGCGGACTGAAACTACTGATTTCCTACTGTATACCGCCCCTGAAACTTGGCCAGTCCTTTACAAAGAATCTTTGTCACCCAGAATTAGGTTTCGCGGGGTAAGATGGTACTGCTATACTATCGCACAGTGAAGTAAAACCATTTCATAATTTCCTACTGAGCGACCTCTAACTGTCAATTTCATTGTTTCAGATTCCCCTGGTGCTAACGATAACCGCTTGCAAGGACATACGACAATGTTGACTGGAGCAATTTCGTCGTTATGGTAAGCTAGCGGAGTCCGAAGCGCCGCCGGCTGCAGAATGTGAACCGATACAAAAAATACAAACCGTGCCAATTTACAATCCCTGATCTCAGTGCAGAGAGTACGGCAGACTGCTTACTGCTCCTCATCTACTAAAGGCGCGTAGCTGCGTCTGCTCTGTGACTGCTTATCGGAGTTGAAGCTCCGCGGTGTGACAAAGTGTGGAAGTAGAACGTTCAGAGTAACTCATAGTGAAAAGAAAGTGAACGTCTTACCATATTTTCCCTAGTCATCCCATCGTTGAGAGACCAGCGCTCAGACATGTAGAAACCCATATCTGTGACTTCTCTCGTTTACCTTGTGTAAGTTCCACAAAAAAAGAAAGTCACCATCGCTGCATCGTTGAATAAAATTTTATTCAACTTATCCAATAGACATTGATGAATTTCGGCGCTGTGATTCTCTACATTGATTCGAAATGAACTGTAAGGTGAACTGAGGTATACTCAAGTGAATCTTATGTGGCTCATTTGCTGTCGAAGCATTAGACTATTAATGGTTTTATTCGATTCAGGCTTGAGACTTAAAATTCATAATACATGATTTGCTACTACCCGCCGATTCCGTAAGGATTATTTTGAGAACAAACATAGCTATATGAGATCACACTTCGTCAAAATGTTATAATTTGACACAAGAATGCTCTCTACGAGGAAAGACAGGGAGAATCATTTTGTGTTCAAGAATCTTGTAACAAGATTTAAAATAAATCATTTTGTACAAAATTTCAGTTTGTCTTCACCAGCATTTCCTTCTGTACCTGCTTAGCTCTTATTTAGCGTATCAGCGAAAACAAAAACATAGCCAGCCGTAATTAAGTAATTTACTTCTTCATTATTATGACGCTGATACAGGTAAGACGTTTGTGTAGTTATGGTTCATGAATCCTATTCTAAAGATCCCTTTTCGTCCCCAGCATCTGTTACAAACTGGAGAAACATCTACGGTCTGTGAACCAAACACATTAAGGGTATGATAAACGAACTAGAGATAAAAAGTGCAACACAGACCAATGAACTAGACTTCGTACTGTAAATGCGGGCCCTGATGACAGCGTATTTGAGCGTCCCACAAACGAATCATCATCATCATCATCTACTGTAAATTCAGAGTTACATGTGACAGGACAAACTGAAATAAAATGACAGTGAAATATGCCTTACAAATAGGCTGATATAAGATATAACCATTTAGCTGTTGGTACTGTACAGTTTCGAAAAGAAATGTTAGCTGCAACTTACTTTTAAGAAATGCAAGCCAGCCACTTTTCTGTACAGCTTTATTTTATGTCAGGACATGTTTCGTGGTTTCACCTGTCTGCGGCGCGTGTAATGAATTTATGTCTTGTCAGTATAATATTTTTATTGACTGCTTTTTGAATGTTGCAGTTGTTTTCCTTCTGTAACTTTTGGCTCGTTTTTATGTCAGATGAAAGCGGATAAAAGCCCAGGAATAAAGTATGCCGTACAAAAAATGGGCTGGCTGTTGTGTCTCAAGTAATTCAATTCACAATCACAGAGCTCAACTACCATTAATGTGGATCCATTAATATTACCCACAAACCGGTGATTTATAAGAAAAGAAGTGAGAGGATCATTATTCTCAGAAGTGTGACGAAACCAGCATCTGCTATCATTACACAGCATGTTAATACACTCCTGGAAATTGAAATAAGAACACCGTGAATTCATTGTCCCAGGAAGGGGAAACTTTATTGACACATTCCTGGGGTCAGATACATCACATGATCACACTGACAGAACCACAGGCACATAGACACAGGCAACAGAGCATGCACAATGTCGGCACTAGTACAGTGTATATCCACCTTTCGCAGCAATGCAGGCTGCTATTCTCCCATGGAGACGATCGTAGAGATGCTGGATGTAGTCCTGTGGAACGGCTTGCCATGCCATTTCCACCTGGCGCCTCAGTTGGACCAGCGTTCGTGCTGGACGTGCAGACCGCGTGAGACGACGCTTCATCCAGTCCCAAACATGCTCAATGGGGGACAGATCCGGAGATCTTGCTGGCCAGGGTAGTTGACTTACACCTTCTAGAGCACGTTGGGTGGCACGGGATACATGCGGACGTGCATTGTCCTGTTGGAACAGCAAGTTCCCTTGCCGGTCTAGGAATGGTAGAACGATGGGTTCGATGACGGTTTGGATGTACCGTGCACTATTCAGTGTCCCCTCGACGATCACCAGTGGTGTACGGCCAGTGTAGGAGATCGCTCCCCACACCATGATGCCGGGTGTTGGCCCTGTGTGCCTCGGTCGTATGCAGTCCTGATTGTGGCGCTCACCTGCACGGCGCCAAACACGCATACGACCATCATTGGCACCAAGGCAGAAGCGACTCTCATCGCTGAAGACGACACGTCTCCATTCGTCCCTCCATTCACGCCTGTCGCGACACCACTGGAGGCGGGCTGCACGATGTTGGGGCGTAAGCGGAAGACGGCCTAACGGTGTGCGGGACCGTAGCCCAGCTTCATGGAGACGGTTGCGAATGGTCCTCGCCGATACCCCAGGAGCAACAGTGTCCCTAATTTGCTGGGAAGTGGCGGTGCGGTCCCCTACGGCACTGCGTAGGATCCTACGGTCTTGGCGTGCATCCGTGCGTCGCTGCGGTCCGGTCCCAGGTCGACGGGCACGTGCACCTTCCGCCGACCACTGGCGACAACATCGATGTACTGTGGAGACCTCACGCCCCACGTGTTGAGCAATTCGGTGGTACGTCCACCCGGCCTCCCGCATGCCCACTATACGCCCTCGCTCAAAGTCCGTCAACTGCACATACGGTTCACGTCCACGCTGTCGCGGCATGCTACCAGTGTTAAAGACTGCGATGGAGCTCCGTATGCCACGGCAAACTGGCTGACACTGACGGCGGCGGTGCACAAATGCTGCGCAGCTAGCGCCATTCGACGGCCAACACCGCGGTTTCTGGTGTGTCCGCTGTGCCGTGCGTGTGATCATTGCTTGTACAGCCCTCTCGCAGTGTCCGGAGCAAGTATGGTGGGTCTGACACACCGGTGTCAATGTGTTCTTTTTTCCATTTCCAGGAGTGTAGTTTGTATTAATAAGTTCATTCTAAATTACAGATAATTATTTATTTCACACAACAGTGTAGGCAGATCATAGCGACGTCATCTCTAATACAATGTGTGTAGTCACAGTGCTGCACTCGGGTTGTATGTGGTTACACAAAATATCAAAGTCAAATTAACAACCTACCAGCTCAGCTACATAGACTGTGATGAAAAAATCACATTTGAGATGACTGGCAGGACATTTGACACAAGATGTATAGAGCACATCAGCACATTGAAATGCAGTACAAACCATTCATCATTTCCAGAACACTTTAAACACCAATACTAGTGGCCAGGCACTTTAGAAAAAGATAGGAATATTACAAAAATTGGGAATGATAGACACCTCCTCCGTTTCCAAGGAAATGTCTGTATACGAAAAACATTTGTACACAATAAATAATTGTTCAACGACCAAATAAATATTGGAAACCAGACACTGTATAAAATAAGTGACAGAATCCCATAGGAAAGAAAGGGCACTTCCTTTCCCATCCCTCACTCTCTCTTACCCCCCCCCCCCCGCCCCCCCCCATCACCCTCCTGTACCCTTTTAATTTCACTTTTCGCTCTTCACTCTTTTCCTCCAACTCACCCTCCATCACACTACTTTGCATTCTTGTCACATATTTTGCCAAACCACCTCAACCCCTCCTCCTCACACCCACCCACCAAGTGGATAAGTTGGACAAGTATTACAGTGTGATTCGAAAGCTTTAGCTCCATCCAACAATTTTATTTCGACAATTATCTTTTCTTCACGAGTTGGTAATGACGGTAGGACCCTAACCAGCAGTGTTTCTTTGCTGAAGCTTAAAGCACACAGTAACATACGCCCTCTCTGATTGTTACAGTTAGTTAGACTAAATAAGACAGTGTCTTACAATATAGAAACTTCACAGTGGAAAACAGAATAATTAACGACTTCAGGATATACGGTTTTAAGAATAGTTTATAAGAGATGACCTGGGATATAATTTTTAATGAACCAACTGATAACATAAAATTTAATCTATTTCTTGATAAATTATATCATAATTTGAAAACTGCTTCCCACAAAAGCCAGTTAGAAGCAACATTAAAGAGCCACGCAAAAAGCCTTGGCTCATTAAAGGGGTTAAAGGAATAGGGAAATGTAACAGTTGGAAACAGCAAGTAAAAATTCTGCAGTAGATGAATGACTCAAAACTAGTAAGAAAAGTTATTAAACAATAAAGAAATATGCATATTATATCAGAAATCATCAAGTCTGCAACAGAGTAAAGTCTATGTGAAATTTAGTTAAATTAGTGAAATGAGAGACAAGACAACAGGCCACAGAACAGGATAATATCACTGCTGATTTTAATGAAAGGCTTACAAATGATCAGTGTCAGCAGCAAAATGTTTAACAGGCATTTCTTAAATGTAACAGAAAACACAGGAACAAACAAGAAGAGAAAAATCAAAGCTGTATGTTGAAAAAACACTTCAAATAAGATTCGATCATATAGATGTTTCACAGACTTCTCCTTCTTAAATTAAAATATATATATATATATATATATATATATATATATATATATATATTTTCTCAAAAATAAATGTCCATTTGGATTTGATGTTGTTTCCAACATAGTGCTAAAGACTTGTTCCCATATAATAAGCGCTCTCATTTCTGAGGTATGTACTGCACCACTAACTCATGGTTTTTCTTCAGATAGACTGAAACATGCCATTCTCAAACCGCTCTATAAGAAACGTGACGGAAGAGATGGTACTAATTGCTGACTCATTTCCCTATTGACCTCATTTTCCAAAACTTTTCAGAAGGCGCTGTATTCTAGAATAGTATCCCACCTGAGCATCAATAATACATCAGTCAGAGGTCAGGTCTTAGGTCTGCTCCGACTGGCTGACTACTGCCTACAAGGCAGAACGAGGAGCGATCTGTGATCGTGGGAAATGTGATGAGTGTGTTACCAATCCCTCTAGCTGTTACTGCCGGTAGATGAATCCTGATCATGCTGCTGCCTCCTTATTCTAGCAGCGTCCCATCTGGCCTTAAAAGGATGAGTGGACCCCATTCCAGACATTCCTAGCTCGAAATGATCTGAGGAGGTACTGGGAATCAAACAAAGATCCTTCCCCCAACCGACGGCAGTGAGCAACAATAATATCCTCAGGAAATCACAGAATGGGTTTAAGAAGAGTTGAGCAACTGTAAACGCCATTTACCCACCCGCTCATCAAATTTTACAAGCATTAAATAACAAAACAGCAGCTATTGATATTTTCTGTGACCTTGAGATGTAGTAGTGACATGATTTTTGCCTGTCCACGCGCATTGCCAAACCTAAATTATGTACTCTCTTGAGTTGAGGAAAAGTGTAACTTGTTTTCTAACAGAGCATAAAATATCTTCAGTGGATCTTGCAATTTACTGATGGAACCCGCATTTAAATCTGACGTTTGGTTAAAGAGTTGTGTGAATTTTAATCGAATAATGCACCAGAATTCAAGGAGGCGGGAAGCAGCCATGTTCGACCATAGGCGAGCGAGTTATTTTGGAACGCCTGCTCGAGATGAAAGTCCGCTAATTAGGCGGAAGCAAGACCCCAGAGAGGTGTGTAAATGCGGCTTCTGGAATGGTCTAGAACCTTATCTTACTGTGTATATACTCAATGTTGTAGTAGATAATCGCCGATGGCCATCTAGTCGTGACTGTATGTTGAAATTTAATGGTAATGGACAATCTTGTTGGTCGAAATGCTAAGCAGTGCCAGAACTATTCCGGTATTCATCTTAAAAGTCCCCTGTGGCAGCCTATTTTATCTGATTTTCTACTAGGGTTGCTAGTTCGTCAGAGTACTGTTGGAAAGACATTTCTTTGAATTGGTGACTTCTGTGAAAGAATAGTGAATTCTGCTGTAATGCACATTTATCTTTGATTGGAAATTGTTTCTAATGTACACCAACTTAACTGAAGGAGACAGGGCCTCGACAATACAGTTTGTTTTTATCAGATACATTGGATACTTATTTGTTGGCGAACGAACTTCTTCCTAGGCCCACAATTTAATTCAAAGATTGTGTATGTACCAGTTGAAGCGCAATGTCAGAACGAATGCAGTCCAGTAAGGTAGGTAAGATTTAACAGGTTGCAATGTCCCTGACACCGACCGAGTTGCAGAAACCATCAGATGGGTCCACTGTAGCCCTGTGTTGTGAAAACCTGTTATTCCTCCAGTTTCAGCTGCAGAGAGTTGTTTTCTGCAGAGACATCACATGTTCTTGTTCTTCTCACTTATCTTGTAAAAATCGATGCATGAACATTAATGGACGAGGTGAAGTACGTTACAAACCATATAAGGTAGTTGACTGGGCGAATCACAATATTCTCCTAGGTAGGCTAACGTTTGGTGGAATTGATGACATAGAAACCAACGGATGTCATCTCTTACCAAAAAAAATGCAGAAAGTTGTACCAATGTAAGCAGGGGACAATTCTTCCATGTGGGGAGAAATCACTTGAGGGGTTCCACACGAAAACCACTATTGTTTCTCATATATGTGAATGACCTTCCATTTAATGTAGAATTAGTTTTTTAGCGGATGACACTAGTATTATAATCAATCCAAACATACATACAGCAACAGAAAAAATGGTAAATAATGTTCTGAAAAGTATTATTGAGAAATTTTCTACAAATGGTCTCACTCTCAATTTCTGAAACACGTGATGTACCATATCCAGGTCTGCACTTGTAGAGGTACTATGTGTAACTCATTGTGAGGAAACAATAACTAGGATCGAAGCTTCAACATGTTTGGGTGTCCATATTCACGTATATGTAAGCTGGAAAAACATTTTGAAACTCCCAAATCAATGTAGATCAGCCACATTTGCACTAAATATTGGTGGGAGGCAGATCAGCAGAATAAGTCAACATATTTTTCATGTTCTCATTCAGTCATATGGAATAATGTTATGGCGTAACTCATGTTTAAGAAAGTAGATTCCATTGTTCATAAATGTCCTGCAAGAATAATATGTGTTGCTCACCCACATTTTGTAGACATCAATTTAGGGAGTTAGGGAGTTTTATTGCTTCACAACATATTCATTCCCTCATGAAGTTTGTTGTAAAAAATCGACTTCAGGTCAAAAGGAACAACGATGTACATAATTACAATACCAGAAAAAAACGAGATCCGTTACTCCACAGCAAGGTTGTCTTTAATAGAAAAATGGATGCACAGTCCTGCCACCATAATTTTTGGTCATTTACCTAATGATATAAAATATCTGGCAGACATTTAAGTTACATTATGATAACAAATTGAAAAAGTTTCTTCTTGACATCTCCTATTATTTCACAGAAAAAATTTTATTTTTCCATTTTTGTAGTCTGTAAATTGTAATTGATGGGAAATACTAACTCACATCTATATTTACAAAAAAAGACTTAAATGTGGTGAGCATGAAGCCTTATTTACATGTGAATGTATAATGTGAATGTAAAATGACTTGCAGATCGTTATGATTAATCATGAATATGATCTATGGAACATGAAACTAATCAACTTAGGAGGAAGAAAAGTTTTGTTGACAAACAAACACACATCAATTCAAGTACAACTCTGCTCCTCACTGTCCATAATGTCCCCACTTTGATGTGACAACTGTGCAGAAGAAGACTGAATCTACAGGAACTTAATAAATTCATAGTACATTGTTACATGCAGAAGCACTATACTGCAGTGGGCTCAGCAACTGTACAACATAAAAAGAGCTGAAGACTTATGTGATCATTTCGAATTTATTATAAAAGTTTCCTTCCTGAGGTGAATTAACTGACTATTTAAAGGTGATGTTGAAGTACCATTATTCATTCATGTGTGAATTGCATGTACATAACATTTATAACCATGAAGAATCAACACTGAGTGGATCAGACTAGTGCTTACTAAATGCATTTATATGTATGTGTCAATGTCTGATGCTTCATAATTTGAAATTTAAATACTTTTCAAGTAATCAATATTCCATTCACACAATATATAAGTTTTCATAACAACACTAACAAACAACATGTCAAGACATTTAACAATGAGAGCAAACAGTAACAAATTGTTCCACGATATTTGGCAGTCACTATTGAATACAAAGAATTTCTGAAAGTTTAATTTCACTTGGAACAGTCTTTAGTGATGCAGAACTGGAAACTATGAGATGGCGATTTTTCCATACGACCATTTCACGAGTGTACCGTGAATATCGGGAATCCGGTAAAACATCAAATCTACGACGTCGCTACTGCCGGAAAAAGATCCTGCAAGAACGAGACCAACAACTGTTGAAGAGAATCATTCAACGTGACAGAAGTGCAACCCTTCCGCAGATTGCTGCAGATTTCAATGCTGGGCCATATACAAGTATCAGCGTTCAACCATTCAACGAAATATCATCGATATGGGCTTTCGAAGCCGAAGGACCACTCGTGTACCTTTGACGAATGCAAAGCACAAAGCTATACGCCTCGACTGGGCCCGTCAACACCGAAGTTGAACTGTTGATGACTGGAAACATGTTGCCTGGTCGGACGAGTCTCGTTTCAAATTGTATGTTTCTGTTGCATCAGCTGCTCATAAACCAATTAAATTCAGTATGTACATTGAAATTTGTCTATTAAGTTAAATCTGTAAATTGATATTCTCCTAAGACAGTCATTGTATAAACTGAAATTAAAAATCCACTGCACAGTAAATGTTATCTGATTTAAACAGTACCCACCGGACTCTGATAAGATAAACTCCAATTAGATTTCATATAGACCATGTCTGCTGCCTGTCTGTAGAGGTTGTGTGTAAGCAATCAACACAAAAATCCCACTGTACTGATTGCTAGCTGCTCCATACTGTGTAACTGCTGACTGCAAGCACAGTGTGCCAGTCACTGCTAATCAGGTGCAGCACACTCACTGTGGTCTCTGTTTCTGCTGTATCAAACTGTTCTTCCTGAAAAATGTGCCACATGCATGCCACGCAGACAGCGCACACAATCCATAGTTTCCAATTCTACATTACTAAAGACTGTTCAACGTGGAATTAAACTTTCAGAAATTCTTTGTATTCAAATAAAGGACAGCCAACCAGTTGCAAAAAATGGTTTTCAAATAAACTTGACCACAGTTTCGGATCTAAAGCCATCTTCTTCAGAAGGACAGACAAACTTCACATTAGCAATTCACTCAGTGAGAGCTGTCTCCACATGACATTTATTGGCAATTGTCTGTATGTCCACATGTAAAATTAAGGCCCCTAGAATCGAGGGCTTGTCACGTCAGTAAAAGCAATCACTTAGAATAACAGACCATGTTAGTAGCTAGTACTAGTAGATTAACACGATCTGCTATTCTAAGTGATTACTTTTACTGACGTGACAAGCTCTTTTTTCCAGCATGTAGCTATTAACATGATCTATTATTTCAAATGATTGCTTTTCTGATGTGACAAGCGCTTAATTCTAGAGTCCTTAATTTCTACATATGGTCATACCGATCGTTGCCGATAAATGTCATGTGGAAACAGCTTTTACTGGGAGAACTGCTAATGTGAAGTTTCTATGTCCTTCTGAAGAAGATGGGTTACATCCATCGAAACCGTGGTCAAGAATATTTGAAAACCACCATTTATTGCAACTGTTTGGCTGTCCTATATTCCTTCTGTTCTGTAACCGTTGCTGTAGTGCAGCCATGTTCAAAATATTGAATCCAAAATGTTACGAAAAATAAACATATATACATTCCCGACCCTCATCGTTAGAACCACAGTGTATTACGTGAAAAAAACATATTTTCTCTAACAGCTACATATTACGAAAAAAATGCACTTATGTTCTTGCTGATCCAGCTGATTTTTATTGCTGTAGGCTGCTGAAGCGCAGGCCCTGCCTCCTAACTCAGCCAGCATTTGAGGAATGAAGACTGCAACGACAAGAAAAAAAGACTGTCTGGTATACCAGCTACGGAAAAAAAAATTGTCACAAACATACACACAAACATTAAAATTATGTCAGCAAGCCGTTCAAAGCTCGGTAATACAGAGGACTGGTTCTGCCACCTACGGCCTAAACAATTGCTGGGAGGGGGCGAGGAACTAAATAAATTACCTCAGCAAACCGTTCAAAGCTCGATAGTACAGAGGAATGCCACTGACTTCTACGACCTACAGATTTGCTGAGGGAGGGTACTAAAATTACAGAACGCACAGGTACATTGTATAAATAGTAAAAAAACAATTAACTTATGTGGTAGAGTGTCTGGACGAGCGCGTTTAGCGTTACCGCTATCATCTGTTGACGAAGGTGTGTTGCTTTGACCACAACGCCTTTGACGAGGATACACTGCATGCAATGGCCTTTCATGACTTTAAGTACTGAGACTATGTTAGTACTCGAATTTTTGCACATAGTTAAATAATACGGAGAATTATGCTAGATGAATTGAAAACGCGTTTATGATCCGATTTCGTCTATCTTCGAAAATACCTCGTACACATCTACATTTTGAGTAGAAAATTCCTGGTGTATTGAGAAAACAACATCACTGTCTCGGATTTTTTAAACTGAGGAGTCAATGTCAGGGATGGAACTACTGTGTACATCCCAGCCACTGGCGCTTGGCTCGCATTGTGCTGCAGTCAGCGGCTGGAGTCACGAGGACGACGGCAGCAGAAAGTCGCGGATTAGCTTGGCCTGTGACGGATGGCAGCTCCTGGCTGGCCGGCTCTTTAGGTACACGCCACACTCGGTAGATGGCGCTGGACTAGACTGGAAGTGACAGGTCAGTTTTCTTTTTCGACTTGAGACACCGTATTCAAGTAAGATTATGAGCACTTCATTCGTAAAAAATATCGTACGATATGTTTACTATGTGTCTGTAGGATAGGACACGACTTATGACTTGTAAATAGGTATAAATGTTTCATTCCAAAATGATGATGCTGCAGGAGTCCTGTGTATTGGGGCAGGCTGTTACAGGCACAGTGGAAGGGATTCATCCTCATCAAATCTCCCAATCCTTCCTTCCATACCTACCTCCTGATAAGGATCTCCCATATCACCTTTGTCCTCCATGTCACCTTCACACCCTTCCTTTCCCCCTCTCCTCCTCGGCAGCCCCAACCCCCTCCAACCTTCATTGCTATGATATTTTTGAGTGGTGTAAGAGGAACTGAACGCACACCCACCCCTCCAAATCCGTTCCACCCACCGCATTTGTGACTTCCTCACGCATGTCTTCACAGAATCCATCTCCTCCATTGCCCACCTGCTCACCCAGGGAGCCCTTATCTATAACCACCGACACCCTGTTGACTCTTCCCACTTTCCTCCCCTGTCCTACATGTGCCGAAAGTGCCTGGCTTACAATGATCACCTCACTTCTGCCTGTAAAAATCCTCTCACCTCTCCCCACTTCAAATCCTCTCACTTTCTCAAACAACGTCCCACCCAATCTTACCTACCCTCCTTCATGCAATACCTGTAATGAAACCCACCCAACCTATTCCTATAAATGTAAAGCAAAACCCCCTCCCACCAAATCTGAGCTTACGGTCCCCATTTTTCCCACTGATCAACCCCTCCACCCCAACAATTTCCTCCACCCATCCCCTACAGCCAAAGACATCATCTGGTTCCTTACAATCGTTCTTCAGAACATCCCCTCCTTCCAATGTCCACACGCCCCCTAGCAGATTTCCCTAGCCACCCACTCCATTTTTCACCTGAACACCTATGCCAGCTACTCCCACAACCAAGTCCAATTCGTCTTCACCTGTCTTGACACCCTTGTCCAAGCCTCTCTCCTCCCTCCTCCTTCCCCTCCCTACCTCTCCATCCTGGTGCAACGACAGTATCACCTTCTCTATCAAAACATCCGCTCCTTCCCCACTAACAAGCCTCTACACATGCATACCCTGTCCCAGCACCAAGTAAATGTCTTCATCCTCAATGAAATCTTCCTCCAACCTCACTATGTTGTCCATGCCTATCCCCGTCTCCTTCACCGAACTGATAATCCCCATATCTTAGTGCAAGATGATGTCACTATTGGCCACCTTAAGAATATTTCTGTCTGGCCACAATTCCTGCTCAATGACACAACCGAACACCTTATAATCAGCGCCTTTTGCCCACCCCATCATCACCTGTGCCACCATCTACGTCCAGCCTGCTGCTCCCATCCCCTATGGCTTCCTCTCCCATGTTGACCACATCCATAGCCACGACCATGCTACACTCTAGCAGTGGTATCAGTTTCTTTCCACCCTCCAAGGTGACCCTTGTCCCCCTCCCTCAGCATACCCATCCCAAAAGTAACCACACCCCCTTCCAATCTTGTCCTTGCTTCCCTTAACTCCTTAGGTTATCACTGCAGAAGTCTTTGATCCCATTGGCAGTGACCATCTCCCCATTCTTCTCAGCATCTCCTTTGCCCCTCGCCCTCATCTGGCTCTCTGTCCCTCCCGAAGTCATACACACCTACTGTCATGCCAACTGAAATTCCTACTGGGAATCCATCGCCACCCAGGTCGAAGGCCACCCTCTCACCTTCCACCATCCTGATGACATCGCTCATGATTCGTATCTCCCCAGAAGACTATCTCTGACACTGTGGAGGCCCATCAAACATATCCACCCCCATCATACTACCCTTCCTCCAGAGGCCATACTCCTTCTCCGTGAATCCTGCTGGCTCTACTGTTCCTTCCTCCACACTTATGACCAGGACACACTCCTCCGCCACCAGCAACTACAAAGACATATTCGAAACCTTCTGCCACCACAGAAATGCTGGAACTGTCGCCAAACATGCACATGAAACAATACCACCCGCCCTGTCAACTCCTCCAAGTACTGATAGCCATCCTGCTTCACATTACCCACTACTCCATAACAACCGCCCCTTCCCTGAGAACCTCAGTAAGGCTAACCATTTTGCTCTCAGCTCGCCAAAATCTTCTCCATACCCGATGATCCTGACTTTTATTACTCCCTCTTCCCCACCATCCTTGACTTCACTAATATCACTATCCCACCATTTGCTCCAAGCTCCCCTACTTGGACCAGTTCTTGCCCTAAGAATTAAACATTCCTATTAAAGCAGATGACAACTCCTTTCTCTGCTCCAAAAGCAACACAACCCCTGGTCATCGTTGCATCACCTACTGCCACCTCAGAGAATGTCCTTGCTCCTTCCTTGCCACCCTTGCCACCATGTACAACACTATCCTCTCCAATGGCTTTTACCCTGACCTATGGAGGACCTCCCACACCCTTTTGTTCCTTAAACCAACAAACCCTCTTCTGACACCTCCTCCTATGGTCCCATGTGCCTCACTCCTGTATACAGTAAGGTCTTTGAGTCCATCCTCTCCCATCATATCCATCACCACCTAACTTAACACCATATCCTCCCTCTTACCCAGTGTGGTTTCCAGCCTCCTTCCCCTCCAACAGACAGCTCCTTAACCTTACCTATCTCCTCTCCCTTCAACTTAACTGCTGTCACTCTGCTACTTTCATTTCCCTTGACCTCCAGAATGCATACGACCATGTATGGCATTCTGGGCTCCATTTCAAGTTCCAGACTTATGTCCTCCTTACCAACATTGTTCATCTAATTGCATCTTTCCTCACCCACCATCCTTCCTATGTCACCATCCATACTAATAAATCCTGTACCTTCTACCCTCCTGCAGGTGTACCCCAAGGCTCTGTCCTTACTCCTCTCCTTTATCTCCTGTAGACCCCTGATATGCCCAAACCACCCCCACCTGTCCATCTATTTCAATATGCTGAAGATACCACCTTCCTTGACCTCTATCCTACCCTTCAACCGTCCCAGTGCACCCTTCGAACCCTCTTACATGAGTTTACAAATTGGAACAACCAGTGGCTCCTTCAGATCAGTCCTCCAAAAACATGGGCAATCATCATAAGGTGTACTACACCCTCCTTCCAGCTCCATAATTTCTACCTCACCATCTATGATCGTCCTATCCTGCTTACTCCCACCTTGAAATACCTCAGCTTCACTCTTGACTATCACCTCACCTGGACTCCCCATCTGCACAACATACAATGTAAAGCCAACAGTCGACTCTGTCTACTGAAACTCTTGGCTAGCTGGACATGGAGATTGCATCCTTCCACCATCCTTCACCTACAAATCCTTGATCTGTCCTATCCTTCAGTAAAGTTGTATTGCCTGGATCTCTGCCCCTCCTAAATTCTATAAAGCCCTCCCAATTCTTGAATGCCATGTACTCTGCCTCGATTTCAATACGCGCCTCCCATCCTCCATGAGGATTCTCTATGACCTCATCCCTTTCCCACATCTTCCTTTTCCTTGAACACATCTCTATCCTTTACACCATCTGCAGACTCGATCCCTCTCAGCCCCTGGTGTCTCTTTTTCTCTTCACTCCCCACCCGCTGCCGCACCTCTACCGATGTGTCCAACCCTCTCCGCATCTCCACACTCTCCATCTCCGCTCCCAAAGAAACTTTTCAGATCTCGCCATCCTGGATGATGAGCTTCGCCCCAATATTTATCCTTCCATCCAACTCTGACGCTCCTTGTCCTCTCCCCTCCTCTCTAGATTTCTTTCTCCTTCCCCCTTTGCTGTTTCCTCCCTCCTACCCTCTTGTCCTTCTCGATTCTCCTTTCCCTGGTTTTTGCACTCCTTCCTGAATTGGTCCCTTTCCCATCCTCTCTGCTCCTGTCCCTTGACTGCTACCTGCTCCCTCTCCTTCCGCTCCTTCCTTTCCCCCTCCTCCACCGAGCTCCTACTCTCCCTTCCTCTAATCCAGCTTACTCTGCACCATGTTTTATGCTTGCTGTATGTGTTACATAAGTGCAGTGTGTTTTAAGTGTCGTCATCCCGTGTCGCTTTTCATACTGTGGACGCCGTTTCTTATTGTGGTCTTAGTGCTGCCAGTGTTTCTGTACTGTCTCCATCGAGTGTCATTTTATTTATACGTGGATTTTATTCAAATGTAATCGTTAAATTTCTTCTGTTTCCCATTATCATGTGTCAACTTCATCTTTTATCCCCTTATTATCTGTTTTTAAAGTTTCTCCCGTGTTATTTGCACAGTCTCTGGCTGATGAGTGGCAAATTGTATCACAGCCAGCCTACTGCTGCCCACATGGGGCAGCGGTATGAAATAACAATAAAGGAAAAAAAAACAGACCCTGTGCAACAGTGGGCCATTGTACTAAAATTATTGTTACCTATTCTTATATTCCTCCTATCAGCAGCTATTCTCTTGTAGATCGGAAGCAGGATACTCCACTGTACCTCAGAGATAGCTTGCTGTCCTATCATCATTACCCTTTCTTCCCACATAGCGCTATTGCTAGACTGGCTGGAGCTCTTTAACGCTAGGCTAACAGCAAAAACATTCATTCTACATCCAGCAGCTACAGACGAAATTGGATGGAGCTACTGCCTAATTTTATAATATCATCTGTGTGCTTTAATAGCTTAGTTTCTTTAGTTTCTAAGTGTTAATTTAATATCTAATAGCCACAGTTCTCGCGTTTTCGATTGCGTCGGAAAGTAAATCGATTTTGTGACATAATACAAGTTCCTAATGAGGAGCGAATTATTTAGTTTCACCTGAGTGTTGTGTGCGAATGGGAGCCGAATTGGTTTTATTTATCTATTTACACGTCAAGGAACTCCTCAATAGAAGGAGTGCCCATGAGGAAATTCTTCAGTTTCGATTTGAAAGCGCGTGGATTACTACTAAGATTTTTGAATTCGACTGGTAACTTACTGAAAATGGATGCATCAGTACACTGCATACCTTTCTGCGCAAGAGTTAAGGAAGTCCGTGGAAGCTGTTTATTCTTGGGAATAAGCTAATATTGTTAACAAGAAATTACAGTAAGGAATATATAGCGTATATTGAGAGGCCAATGTCAAAATACGCAGACTCGTTAACAGGGGTCTAACTTCCCGTTTCTGAGCCAAAAATATCGTTTTAGTATGGGAAGAGTTACCCCAGAACATAATACCATATGATATAAGCGAATGAAAATAAGCAAAGCAGATTAATTTTCGTGACGAACGATCACTCACTTCAGATACCGCTCTAATAGTAAAAACGGCAGCATTAAGTCTTTAAACAAGATCCTGAAAGAGGGCTTTCCACGACAGATTACTGTCTATCTGAACACCTAGAAATTTGAATTGTTCAGTTTCACTAATCAAATGCCCATTTTGTCAAATTAAAACGTCAGGTTTTATTGAATTGTGTGCTACAAACTGTAAAAACTGAGTCTTACTGTGATTTAGCGTTATTTTCTACAAGCCCTGAACTTAGGTCATGAACTGCACTATTTCAAACCGAGCCAATGCTGCACACAACATCCTTTTTTGTGTACTAGAACATCCAATAAACCTTGGGACATGTCATATACTATAAACCCACACATACGCACCGCTATCTTCATTCTACGAGCTTTCATCCACCACATCAGCGCATGGGAGTTTTACGTACACTGGTCAAGAGAGCTTTTGCCATTTCTGATTCCGAAAATTTGACACAGGAACTGGATCACCTTAAGACTGTCTTCAAGCTCAACGGATATACCGATCATCAAATTAATCGTGCTCTTCAGTTTGGAGCATCAAGAGAACCAGCGCCGGATACTAGTAAATCAGTTGCTTTTCTAACCTTTGCTGGAAGTATGTCTTCAAAAATTTCTAGAATTCTCAGGAAATATGATATTAAAAGTGTTCTTTTGCCTTTGGCCAAGACCAGAGCCCTGTTTGGATCTGTTAACGATGATTTGTGATTGAGAAAGCCTGGAGTTTATAAAATTCCCTGTCATTGTGGAAAGGCCTGACTATTCTCACTGTTCATGACCGATGTGTGGAACATCACCGTCACGTTTGTTCCAGCCTGAAAAATCTGCCGTCGCCGAACATTGTATCAATGAAGGACATAGCATGTCGTTTAAAGAGACGCGAATCGTTGCTACAGCTTCTCGTTACTGGGATTGTATTCTGAAGGAATCCATCAAAATACGATTATCTGATGACATTATTAATAAAGGTTTTCCTTTAAACAAGATATGGAACCTTATTTTACCTGATATACGGTGCAATTCTTCGCTTCGCAGGGGGCAGCTGTTCTGCTTCTCGCGCAAGCGCAATGACCTGGACCAGGGGTATAAAAGAGCCGCCGCTTCTGATGTGTATATAGTTCCAGCGTAATTGTGTACTCAGCGATCGCATGTATAGATAGCGACCAGATGGATTGCCGAACTATCGCGTAGTGAAGACGTTCATATCTGGCAACATACCCGTGAAGAGCATAAACTGCCAGTGTTGCTTGCAAGATGAAAGCAGACCTGACCATTTGCAGTATAGTCTTCAGGACCGATTGTGAATCTCTGGTACAGATCAGAGTGGAGGGTCTGAATAAGAGGCTCAGACGTTTCTGCGTTCGTGTAGGCTGCAGATACAGGAACCATCCGTATAACAGTTGTAAATTGTTGTATCTGTGTTGGGAAAGTACCAGAGCTCCAAGGGCTTATAGAAAGCACTGATGCTCAAATCGTTATAGGCACTGAAAGCTGGCTAAAGCCGGAGATAAGCTCAGCCAAAATATTTTCGAAGAACCGAACGGTGTTCCGAAAGCATAGGCTAAACACGGTTGGCGGTGGCGTGTTTTTTGCTGTCAGAAGTAGTTTATCTTGTCGCGAAATTGAAGTGGATAATTCCTGTGAGTTAGTACGGGCAGAGGTCATTGATGGCAACCGGAATAAAGTAATAATTGGATCCTTTTACCGACCTCCCAGTTCAGATGATACAGTTGTTGAAAGATTCAAAGAAAACTTGAGTTTGATTTCAATCACATACCCGACTCCTACGATTATAGTTGGTGGTGACTTTAATTTACATGTTAGGGAAAATACACGTCTAATTCCGGAGGTAAGCATTAAACATCGTCCGAAATTGTGCTAAACGCATTCTCTGAAAATTATTTCGAGCATTTGACATTATGTGGGGCCGACGTACGTCGCTGGTGGTCATGGAAGACGCCGTAACGGCTGTACGATACATGAATGCCATCCTCCGACCGACAGTGCAACCATATCGGCAGCACATTGGCGAGGCATTCGTCTTCGTGGACGGCAATTCGCGCCCCCATCGTGCACATATTGTGAATAACTTCCTTCAGGATAACGACATCGCTCCACTAGAGTGGTCAGCGTGTTCTCCAGACATGAACCCTATCGAATATGCCTGGGATAGATTGAAAAGGGCTGTTTATTGACGACATAACCCACCAACCACTCTGAGGGACCTATGCCGAATCACCGTTGAGGAGTGGAACAATCTGGACCAAAAGTGCCTTGATGAGCTTGTGGATAGTATGCCACGACGAATACAGGCATGCATCAATGCAAGAGGACATGCTACTGGGTATTAGGGTAGGTCCACCACCTCTGAAGGTCTCGCTGTATGGTGGTACAACATGCAAAATGTGGTTTTCATGAGCAATAAAAAGTGCGGAAGTAATATTTATGTTGATCTCTATTCCAATTTTCTGTACAGTTTCCGGAACCCTCGGAACCGAGGGTATGCAAAACTTTTTTTTGTACGTGTTTGTTAGCGGCAAGAAACAATCAATGCCTTCCCTGCGCGATAGCAATGGCGATACTATCGAAGATAGTGCTGCCAAAGCAGAGTTACTAAACACAGTCTTCCGAAATCACAAAACAAGACTAATTAAATATTCCAGAATTCGAATCAAGAACAGCTGCCAATATGCAATATGAGTAACAAAAAAGTAAATATCCTCGAAGTAGTGAAACAACTAAAATCACTTAATAAAAGCAAGTCTTCTGGTCCAGACTGTATACCAGTTAGGCTCCTTTCAGCGTATGCTGATGCATTACCTCCATACTTGTCAATCATATACAACCGTTCGCTCGACGAAAGATCCGTACCCAAAGACTCGAAAGTTGCACAGGTCACACCAATATTCAAGAAATGTAGTAGGATTAATCCTCTTAATTACAGGCCCATATCATTAACGTCGATATGCAGCAGGATTTTGGAACATACATTGTGTTCGAACATTATGAATTACCTCGAAGAAGACAGCCTATTGACACACAGTCAACACTGGTTTAGAAAACATCGTTCTTGTGAAACACAACTAGTTCGTTATTCGCATGAAGTATTGAGTGCTATTGACAATGGATTTGAGATCAATTCCGTATTTCTGGATTTCCGGAAAGAATTGACACTGTACCACACAAGCAGCTTGTAGTGAAATTCGTGCTTTTGGAATATCGTCTGAGTTATGTGACTGGATTTGGGACTTCCTGTCAGAGAGGTCACACTTCGTAGTAATTGACGGAAAGTCATCGAGTAAAACAAAAGTGATATCTCGTGTTCCCCAAGGGAGTGTTATATTCCCCTTGCTGTTCCTTATCTATCTAAGTGATTTGGGATACAATCTTAGCAGCCGTCTTAGGTTGTTTGCAGATGACGCTGTCGTTTATCGGCTCGGCTAATAAAGTCATAAGAAGATCAAAACAAATTGCAAATCGATTTAGAAAAGATATCTGAATGGTGCAAAAATTGGCAGTTGGCCCTAAACAACGAAAAGTGTGAGATCATCCACATGAGTGCTAAAACGAATTCGTTAAACTTCGGTTACACGATAAATCACTCAAATCTAAAGGCCTTAAATTCAATCAACTAAATACCTAGGAATTACAATTACGAACAATTTAAATTGGAAGAAACACATAGAAAATGTTGTGGGGAAGGCTAACCAAAGACTGCGTTTTATTGGCAGGACACTTAGAAAATGTAACGGATCTACTAAGAAGACTGCCTACACTACGCTTGTCCGTCCTCTTAGAATACAGCTGTTCGGTGTGAGATCCTTACCAGATAGGACTGACGGAGTACATCGAAAACAAATCGCCAGCTTCCTCCTCCGAATGCGGAAGTATTTTGTTGACACCGACCTACAAATGGAGAAACGATCACCACGATAAAATAAGGGAAATCATAGCTTGTACGGACCATGGACCTTGCCGTTGGTGGGGAGGCTTGCGTGCCTCAGCGATACAGATAGCCGTACCGTAGGTGCAGCCACAACGGAGGGGTATCTGTTGAGAGGCCAGACAAACGTGTGGTTCCTGAAGAGGGGCAGCTGCCTTTTCAATATTTGCAGGGGCAACAGTCTGGATGACTGACTGATCTGGCCTTGTAACACTAACCAAAACAGCCTTGCTGTGCTGGTACTGTGAACGGGTGAAAGCAAGGGGAAACTACAGCCGTAATTTTTACCGTGGGCATGCAGCTTTCCTGTACGGTTAAATGATGAAGGCGTCCCCTTGGGTAAAATATTCCATAGGTAAAATAGTCCCCCATTCTAGCGTTCTATGGATCGGAGCGTGGAATGACAGTTCCCTTACTCGGGCAGGTAGGTAAGAAAATTAAAAAGGGAAAACTATGCACCCCGTAGGAGGGATGAAAATGGTACAAAACACTAAAATTAAATGATTAACTTGATTTTAACTTCTAAGAAAAGTCTTACGGTGGAAGGGTGGCAACTTTATATACTAAAATGATCATTTAAATAGAAGCCCATAAAATGCAATCTTATATAAAATTCAAGATGACAGGCAAGATCAAAACATGTTTCAGGAATTAGGCCATTACACTCCAAGCAATAAATTCGTAAACACACCAAATGCGACAAACATGACAGAGGCAGCTCCGAACGACAGACAAACACTACCTGTCTAACAAATGCGGACGAAGGACAGACGAGCAAGCTGGGGATGAGAGACTGACCCCAGACTGACCCCAGACTGACTCCAGACTCATCCAGACTGACCAGCTGGCGATTTTTGTGTGTGTGTGTGTGTGTGTGTGTGTGTGTGTGTGTGTGTGTGTGTGTGTGTGTGTGTGGTGGTGCTGAAGTCTGATCAACTTCGTTGATTTTTACTTCTGTAGGGAATGGAAGGGGTAAAAATTTTCTCTTTATTTATTTATTCTTCTTTCAGCTTTAGTTTGGGCACACAGAAGGGTCCTTTAACTCGCTGCTTTTGGTGTGTGTTTGAAAACATGTGTGTAGAAGTGCTAAAGGACGATATGTCCTTAAATTATGGAGAATTCCGTAGGGATATCATTTACGGAGGCTCAAATACTATCGCCTTCGGTACTTTATATTTGTGGTTGCGTAAGGGTTCTACTGCACCTACTGTGGTCAGTTGTGGTGTACTGTCACGTATCATGTCCAACTTCCGAAATAAGGTTCGTGCCTTCTCCTTGACCTTGTCTGAGAGGTAAGATTCGCTTAAGGCTCGATGAATGTCATGATTTCGGATCCACCATTGGGCTCCTGTGATCCATCGTAGGCATCTGCTTTGTACAACCTGTAACTTCTTGTAGTTAGTGGCACACGTAGTACCCCAAGAGGTCGATCCATACAAAACAGATGGTTCGACTGTGGCATGGTACAACTGGAGTTTCGTGCGTTGGCTGAGGTATGAGCTCTTCAGAAAGGGGAGGAGAGCTCCCAGTATTTTGAGGCCAGACGTCTTCTTCTCCATAATGTGATGACTATACAACAGTTTGGCGTCTAGATGCACTCCCAGGTATTTTACAGTTGTTGCCCAAAGGAGTGGCTGGTCTGATATCCGCAGGCGGTCATTGACAATGGGTCTCCGACGTGTGAAGACAATAACTTTGGTTTTTTCTGCATTGACCGTTATTTTGTTCATGTGGGTCCAGTGGTCCACTAAATCTAGTTGGCGCTGCATCCGTGTCACGAGGTGGTCCATTCTGGTGCCTGCAGTCAGGAGCGCTGTGTCGTCGGCATAGAAACTGGCAGTAACATGTGGCACCGTCGGGAGGTCGTTAATATATAAATTAAACAGCAGTGGAGAGATGACCGATCCTTGTGGAAGTCCTTCAAGGACAGGCCGTGTTGTTGAATTCTTGTCATCAATGCGAACATATAATCTGCGATCCTGAAGAAAATTGTCAAGAAGTTTTAAATAGCAGTCTAGTAGGGGAGTGGTACGTCGGAGCTTGACGATCAAGTTGCGTCGCCGTACTTTATCGTAACTTTATACTTTATATCGAGAAAGACTCCAATAGTATGTCGTTTCTTGTTGAAATTGTCTTGGATAGATTCCGTGATGCGCAGTAGTTGTAACTCAGCCGATAGCTTCGCCAGGAAGCCAAACTGCTCCGGTCGGATGATGTTGTGTGCCACAAGGATGTCCAGCATGCGTTTCAGTAGGACACGTTCCAGTACCTTTCCCAGCGTCGGCAGTAAACTTATGGGTCTGTAGCTGTCAGGGTGTGAGAGATCCTTGCCCGGTTTTGGTATTGGCACTATTCTGGCAATCTTCCATGCCTCTGGGAAGTATCCAGTCCTGAGGCAGCTGTTCACTATCCGGGTGAGAAGCACAACAGGCTTTCTCGGGAGGTGTTTCAATTCCGTATTGCTGATTCTATCTGCTCCAGGTGAGGTGTGTTTGCTATACTTGATAATCCTCCGAATTTCCTCCGGCGTTGTCAGCCGGGGCATAGTGTTAGTCGGGGCGTCCCGAATAGCTTCTCATTCCGCCGCTGCGTCCTCCTCTGCACGGTGGAGTGCATCATCTCCATCCTCCGTGTGGGGCGTAGTCATCTGTTGTTGGTATGTATCCGCATACAGCTCCGCCTGCGCCAGTGAGTCGTACAAGAGGACATGGGGTCCTCGAATTGCCCTTTTGGGGGGCTGTTGCTGTCTGAGACTTTTAACTTTTCGCCATTCATCTTTGGTGCGTAATAGAAAGTTGTCCATTTTGAGTTCCCAAGTGTGTTGCTTCCAGTCCTGAACCTTCCGCCGGAGTTCTCGGGTTAGTCTGTGAGTTTCCCGTCTATCGTCCGGATGGCGGTAACGGACCCATCGTTTCCGACAGCGATTGCGCCTTGTCTTAAGCTCCTGCAGTGGTGGTGGAAACTCGTCATAATTGACGTCTGGTTGCAGGTGCTCCGTGAGTGCTCGTTGTTTCGCACTGGTAATCTTCTTCGTGAGTGCTGCGACTGCCACATCAATCGCTTCTCTGGTAGTAACAACCTGGGTTGGTCGCACATTGTTGTTGAGGTACGCTTGGAACTGCTGCCAGTCGTAAGTTCTTGTCGTCGGCAGTGGGAGTTGCAAAGTAGCCCTCTCTATGAGTCCTAACACCGGTTTATGGTCCGACGAAAGATCATCCAGCGTCCGCAGATGGAGATTCGGGTTGATGTTCTTGATTATGGCGATGTCTAGAACATCAGCGTCTTGTGTCTGGACGTAAGGTATCCTCGTCGGTTCCCGTGGTCCATGGACGGAAACATGTAAATTCTCAGCCAGTGCAAACAACATATGTCCTTTTGGGTTAGTCTTACGGGAATTCCAAGCAACATGTTTACTATTAAGATCCCCTCCAAGGAGGATCTTGTCGTAACCCTCTGTAACGGAGTAAAGATCTTCTGGGTGGAGAGGCTTCTTTGGGCTAAGGTAAGCCGCAATACAGGTAATGTTTCCGAGCGTCGTGTGGATTGTTACTGCCGTGGCCTCTAAAGTCTGGAGTTGGGGTAAACGTTCTTGGTGGTGACCCCGCTGGCGAGCTCATAGCGCCTCTTAAATGCACGGGAACAGGCAACCTTTCCCCTTTCCCACCAGAGGGAGACACCAAAGCTGCGACTGCCACAGCGGCGCCACCGCCAGAAACGGAGGGCGACTGCTTCACACTACGCGCTGCGACGCGCTCTTCAAAACAGCAATTTTTACCACGGCTCAGTGGTATTAGTTCGCATATGCACTCATTGCCATAAAGAGCAGTGGTTGCTTGTGCTCACTTGTAGTAACCATTTTGTACAGCCAGACGATTGGGAGATTAGAAGACCTGCAAGAACGTTATGCTATGTGGGCTGCACGCAAATCAGCTGAAAGCAGTGCAGTTAGTTCGGATACTTTTAAGCCTGACAGTACATATCATAAATTTCTCATCGTGTCAGTGTTTCTCTACCGTTCCACTTGATAACAGTCTGTCCATAGTGTATTGCTATTAGGTAGAACTGTCACAAGAATACTCACGAAGACCTGTGTAAGTTATGGATGTATCCACGATTTTGCCACTTATCGATAGGAAACAAAGTAGAAGATGATGCTGTCGTTTCGAGTTTTAAGGATCCCCACAGTGTAAATTCAATATGTTGTTATTTATATGGCCGAGCGGTTCTAGGCGTTTCAGTCTGGAACCGCGCGACCGCTATGGTCGCAGGTTCGAATCCTGCCTCGGGGACGGATGTGTGTGATGTCCTTAGATTAGTTAGGTTTAAGTAGTTCTAAGTTCTAGAGGACTGATGACCTCAGATGTTAAGTCCCATAGTGCTCAGAAGCATTTGAATCATTTGTTATTTATAAGAAGGCTTTTTTCTATACCGATATTCACGTTACCTTTTCCTTTTAACTCGTGCAATAGTAAGTCTAAATCAATAAACAAAATATAGAGACGTGGATCACATACAGAATATTCAAATCTTCGCTCTGTGGTATTTGGACTCAGCCTTTCACAGACACACACAAAACCAACAAAGACATACGGAACTGAATGGTGAAGCATGCTGGACAGCACGTATTCCAAAGCAAATAAGGAGAAAGTCTGTTGCTTCGATTTGGTCTTCTTTTCGTGAATACAAACGGACAGCAGCGGCGGATCATTAGGCGCGAGCCCTGCTTGGCGCCTGAAAGGTGAGGGCCGGGCCGTGTGAACTGCCAGCTGGTCGACGGCTGCGCCTTGCGTCGAGCTGTGCTGTGCTGTATGTGTGTGTGCGCGGCACATGAGTACGGCGCTTGCTGTCGCGGTGACCGCGTCGTCCCTCAGAGCGGCCCGTCCCGTCACAGTAAGTCCGTCACTCAGTTCAGTCTCACTGATCTACCAACTACAACTCTCCACTTGTAACATCCTTTAACCCACAACCGTATTTTTTTGTTTACTTGTTTCATGCAAAAAAATAAATGCTTATAGTACAAACGGTTTGCACATAAGCGTGTGAGATTTTACCTCTCTTAATTGAAATCAGAATCAGTTCAACAATAACAACTGTTAATATTTATTTTCTACTAGGACTGTGCGAGGAGACGCATTGATAGGAGATTGGACACGTATTTGGGAAGATGGCTGTTCAAATACCAATCTACAGTCATGCTCATAAATTAAGGATAATGCTGATACATGGTGAAACAACGCTCTGGCGGGCAGTTTGCGGGTTTAAATCACCTCGGGGTACGACCATGAGGTGCATTTGACCTGCGGTCGTCGCACGGTCGCGCTGGCAGCAGTCCACATACACAGAGGTGTGTGTTGGTGCATGTCAGAGTACGGTGCAGCGAGTAAGTGTGCAGACGTTTTCAGACGTGCTAACGGTGACTGTGTGTTGAAAATGTCTCAAAGAACACATATTGATGACTTTATGAAGGGTAAAATACTAGGGCGACTAGAGGCTGGTCAAACACAACAGGTCGTAGCACGGGCCCTCGGTGTCGCACAAAGTGTGAAATCAAGATTAGGGCAACGATTCCAGGAGACAGGAAACGTGTACAGGCGCTACAGTACGGGACGTCCACAGTGTACAACATCACAAGAAGACCGATATCTCACCATCAGTGCCTGCAGACGGCCATGGAGTACCGCAGGTAGCCTTGGTCGGGACCTTACCGCAGCCACTGGAACAGTCTACCGACGACTGAACAGACATGGTTTATTCGCCCGGAGACCTGCAAGGTGCATTCCACTGACCCCTGGTCATAGGAGAGCCCGTAAAGCCTGGTGTCAAGAACACGGTACATGGTCATTGGAACAGTGGTCCCAGGCTATGTTCGGGGACGAGTCCAGGTATAGTCTGACAAGTGATTCTCGCCGGGTTTTCATCTGGCGTGAACCAGGAACCAGATACCAACCCCTTAATGTCCTTGAAAGGGACCTGTATGGAGGTCGTGGTTTGATGGTGTGGGGTGGGATTATGATTGGTGCAGGTATACCCCTGCATGTCTTTGACAGAGGAACTGTAACAGGTCAGCTGTATCGGGACGTCATTTAACACCAGTGTGTCCGCCTTTTCAGGGGTGCAGTGGGTCCCACCTTCCTCCTGATGGATGATAACGCACGGCCCCACCGAGGTCCCATCGTGGAGGAGTACCTTGAAACAGAATATATCAGGCGAATGGAGTGGCCTGCC
Organism: Schistocerca nitens; assembly: GCF_023898315.1. NCBI lineage: Eukaryota > Metazoa > Arthropoda > Insecta > Orthoptera > Acrididae > Schistocerca > Schistocerca nitens. The sequence continues at coordinate 706,796,264 of NC_064614.1, read as the reverse complement.
TGTTCTCCAGATCTAAACTCCATGGAGCAGGTCTGGGATGCTGTCGGTCAACGTATCACTGCACGTCTTCAAACCCCTACAACACTTCAGGAGCTCCGACAGGCACTGGTGCAAGAATGGGAGGTTGTACCCCAGCAGCTGCTCGACCACCTGATCTAGAGTATGCCAACCCGCTGTGCGGCCTGTGTACGTGTGCATGGTGATCGTATCCCATATTTATGTGGGGGTACATGCGCAGGAAACAGTGGCGTTTTGTAGCACATGTGTTTCGGGACGGTTTTCTCAACTTATCACCAATACCATGGACTTGCAGATCTGTGTCGTGTGTGTTCCCTATGTGCCTATGCTATTAGCGCCAGTTTTGTGTAATGCCACGTTGTGTGGCACCACATTCTGCAGTTATCCTTAATTTATGAGCATGAGTGTAGATATCCAGATGTAGGGTTTCCACGATTAACGCAAATTTCAGGACTGTTCCTTTGAAGCGGACACGCAGGATTTCCTTCCCCATCTGCAGCTTATGCTTTGTTTGGAACTATTATTTCGTCGGCGGAAAGTTATACCTTATTCTTCCTTCTTTCCTAGTATATTATATCATACTGCCACTTATTGAGTATTGCAGGAGGTTCTCTCTTCTCGGACAGAGAGACTCAAACACCCACAGCAGCAAATATGCATGTCATGCTGTATTTTGTGATGGTTAGATGCGTAAGTTAAAGCTCGGACGAAGAACGGCTCACCTGAGTCTACCGTCCACATAGAAACTGATTCTCTTCAGTTTCCTCATACTGGCTTTGAGACCATTCCCAGAGACTAAGAGAGGCTCATTTACACACAGTTGAACCACACTGCTGGAAAAAATCTCAGCTTCTGGTCTTCTCACTGTATAGAAGTAACCGAGAATTTCCCACTTGGCACACGACAGCAACAAATTTGTTTGTCCTTCTACCGCCACACTCATTAATGTGCAAAAACATGTCTCTTAAATGAAACTAAAGTAACTGATGTACACAGGACATATGAGCACACTGAGGACATTGTAGCACCCCGTATTGGTATTTTGTAGATATTTTCGTCTCTTCAGGAGTGGAATTTTCTCTCTCCCTACAAGGCCCATTAATATTTCTTCCTGAAATGACGTTTCATCTGTGCTGTCGATTTTCGTTGATACGTGAGCTTCAGTACCACAGTTATTTGTGCGGCTTCAAAAATATTGTTGCAAGCTAAAATACTGTATTACATTTCGCGTAAAAGTGTTGTCACAATCCGAAACCTTTTTACTGCAAATATTGAACTCAGATGTCGAAAATCACGAAACGACCCAATAGAGGAATCTTTAGTATCACGTTTGCACTTACGGCCTCAGAATACGCTGTTCTTCGGCCGGAAGAGGACGCGGATGGCAGCCCGCAAGTGCGGTCGGCGCGCCGTGGCCCCGGCTGCGACTGTGGCTGCAGCGGCGGGCCGGAGGTGTGGCGGGCGGCGCGCGGCCAGCCTGCGGCCGCTGCTCGCCGAGGCGGCCCGCGGCTGCTCCGTGCACGGCGTCCGATACCTCGCCCCCCACGGGGGAGCCTCGCCAGCAGCCAGGCAAGTGGGGTCTCGTGAGCCAGGGCACGCTTCGTTAAGTCGAAAAGTACTTGCTACATTAATACGCCCTGTAAGTGACTCCTCTTGAGAAATGACGCCAAGTACAGCCGTCACAAATGTACTGATACAAAAAAGATACCACTGCAGAAGACAGATAGTATTACACAGAGGTGACAAAATTCATGTAATACCTCCTAATATCGTGTCGGACGTCCTTCTCCGCGGCATAGTGCAGAAACACGGCCGGCCGCGGTGGCCGAGCGGTTCTAGACACTTCAGTCCGGAACCGCGCTGCTGCTACGGTCGCAGGTTCTAATCCTGCCTCGGGCATGGGTGTGTGTGATGTCCTTAGGTTAGGTTTAAGTAGTTCTAAGTTCTAGGGGACTGATGACCACAGATGTTAAGTCCAATAGTGCTCAGAGCCATTTGAACCTTTTTTTTTTTTTTTTTTTTTTTTTTTTTTTTTTTGCAAAAACGCGGCGTTGCACGGAATCAATAAATCGTTGAAAGCCCCCCTGCGGAAATACGATTATGCATGTGTTATCGGTGCAGGGTTTTGTGCATTAACTGGCCTCTCTATTACGTGCCATAAATGTTTGATGGGACTGATGTCGAGCGATTTGGGTAGCCAAATCATTCGCTAGGATGTTGTTCAAACCAACCGCGAACAAATGTGGTTCGGTGACTTGGCGCATTGTCGCTCCATAAAAATTTCATCGTTGTTTGGGAATATGAAGTCCACGAACGGCTGCAAATAGTCTCCAAGTAGACGAACATCCAGAGGACCCAGTCCATTCCATGTAAACACAGCCCACACCATTCTGGAGCCACCACCAGCTTTCACGGTGCCTTCTAGACAGATTGGTCGATAGCTGCAAGCGGTCTGCGCCACACTCGAACCCTACCGTCAGCTTTTACCAACTGAAATCGGGGCTCATCTGACCAGGTCACGATTTTCCAGTCGTCTAGGATTCTACAGATACGATGACGGGCCCAGGAGAGACGCTGCAGACGTTGTCGAGGTGTTAACAAAGGTACTACGCCGGTCGTCTGCTACCACAGCCCATTAATGTCAAATTCCACCATTCTGTCCTAACGGGTATATTTATCGAACCTCCCACATTGATTTCGGTGATTATTTCGCTCAGTGTTGCTTGTCTGTTACCAATGACAACTCTACGCAAACGCTGTTGCTCTCGGTCGTTAAATAAAGGCCATCGGCCACTGCATTGTCCGTGGTGAGACGTAATGCCTGAAGTTTGGTATTGTCGGCACTTTTTTGACACAGTAGACCTCGGAATATTGAATTCCGTAACGATTTCAGAAACGGAATGTCCGATGCCTCAATCTCCAACTACCATTCCGCGTTCAAAGTCTTTTAATTCCCATCGTGCGGCAATGCACTGCCCTTTTACGGTTGGTTGATTCTGGGGAGGGGACCAAACAGCGAGGTCATCGGTCCCACCGGATTAGAGAAAGAATGGGAAGGAAATCGGCCGTTCCCTTTCAAAGGGACCATCCAGGCATTTGCCTGAAGCGGTTTAGGGAAATCACGGAGAACCTAAATCAGGATGGCCGGACGCGGATTTGAAACGCCGTCCTCCCGAATGAGAGTCCAGTGTGCTAATCACTGCGCCACCTCGCTCGGCCCTTTTATACTTTGTGTATGCGATGCTACCGCCATCTGTATATCTGCGTGACTTCTGTCACCTAGGTGTAATAAGCTATTAAACTGATGGCAGTAGACAGAACACCAAACAATTACTGTAGAGGTTCGATTCAGCATCAGCGCTTGTGATTCTGCAGGAACATGATTTCGAGTTAAAACAGAGAGATTAGAGAGAAAACTGAACTGTGACAGAGTAGTCGAGGCGTCGAATAGGGGGTAGGGGGGGTTCGATGTGGTCTTATCCGATGGCTATGACGACAGTGCTTGGCAGCTTACAGCAGGGTGCCACATCGCTCCTGCACGATACAGTTGCTCTCAGTGAGCTAAATCCATGGTCCTTTATACGAGTGCCAAGCATCATTACGCATCTCGGACCAACATAACGAACAGCAAAATTGTAACAAGGCAAGTGCCAGGAGCCGAACGCAACGTTTGTTGGTTACTCTGAGTGCATCATCTAACTACGAGCACTAACGTCGGCAAAAAGTGGAGCCTGGGGCAGGCGTGCTCCGGACTTTTTGGTCGTCAGAGTGACTGCTCCTGAGTACGCTTCCGTTCTCAATAAATAGGTCTCCTGCCAACTGCTGAAAAGCACAGTGGTCATGTTCTACCTGGTGAGACGTAGGTACAAAGCATGTCTTTCTTCCTCCTAGGTTTCCCATCATGCCTTGGCGCCATACGTCGCAACAGAGGACTTTCGTACCAAAGCCTGCCTTAGGAGAAGGAGCCCTTAATATTTTTGGAAGATTGTACCTGTTTTTCCAATTCTGATGAAAATCGTTTCTCTCGTATAGGAGATTGGATTCCTGGATGATATTCTCTAGTGTATAAGGTATCTAGTTGTATTTCCCCTTTTCTCCCTGATATTTCTTTGGGGAAGTATGTAATGTTAGTTCAAAATGGTTCAAATGGCTCTGAGCACTATGGGACTCAACTGCTGAGGTCATTAGTCCCCTAGAACTTAGAACTAGTTAAACCTAACTAACCTAAGGACATCACACACATCCATGCCCGAGGCAGGATTCGAACCTGCGACCATAGCGGTCTCGCGGTTCCAGACTGCAGCGCCAGAACCGCGCGGCCACCTCGGCCGGCGTAATGTTAGTACACATCGAAATAAAATCAGTAACAAGAACTAAAGTTCCCCCTTGTGTTAGATGCAAAGAAAGTACCAGTATCAGATAGGAATACCGGTACGATTGCAATTAATTGAGATCTCTGTTAATTCGCCTTACGTGAGCACACGAGTAGTAACGCGTTCGACACGGGACAAAACTGCTTCAAGTTGTAGCGTCACAAGTGTGCTACGAAACAATTACACTCTCTGATTAAAAGTATGCGGAGATTCCTAGGTAATGCGGAATTGAGGTCCATATGTCATAAGAGGCGGACGTGCCAGTAAAAAGGTGGTGGGAGTTGTTGTCAGCAGAGAAACAATAACGCAGAATGGCTCGCTCAGGAGAGCTCAGTTACTTCGAACGTGGACCTGCCACTTGAAGTCATCTGAGTAACAGATGATCCATCAGGGACGTTTCAGTGAAGATACGACCACACTTAAACCAAGACCAGACAGACCTCATGTGCTGACGAACAGGGACCGTCGAAAAAAATGCTGAAATGTGTGTGAAATCTTATGGGACTTAACTGCTAAGGTCATCAGTACCTAAGTTTACACACTACTTAACCTAAATTATTCTAAGGACAAACACACACACCCATGCACGAGGGAGGACTCGAACCTCCACCGGGACCAGCCGCACAGTCCATGACTGCAGCGCCTTAGACCGTTCGGGGACCGTCGAGCATTCCGGAGGGTGGTAGTAAAAAAATCGCATGAAATCAGCGGAAGGAACCACTCCTGATTACAAAGTGCTACCACTAGTCATCTGGGACAATGATTGTGCTTAGGGGCTGAAGAAGAATGGGATACAGTGGTCGGGAACTACTGATGAGTCACACATTTCTGTAGGCAGTGCTTAGCGACGCTTCAGGTGATGTAAAGACCGACACCACTGGACAGTGGATAACTGAAAATGAGCGATCTGGAGTGACAAATCGCGCTCTACCCTGTTGGATTTCCTATTGAAGGGTTTGTGTTTGCCCAACGCCTGGAAAACGTTACTTGCCATCGTGTGTAGTGCCAGCAGTGAAGCATGGAGGAGGTGGTGTTACGGTAAGGGTGTGTTTTTCGTTACCATGATGTAGTCCCCTTATTGCACTTCAGAAAAACGCTGAACAAGGAAGGATACGAACACATTTTGCAGCATTGTATACTGCGAGCAGTAGAGAAACAGTTTGCAGACCATGACTGTATCAGCACGACAACACACCCTATCATAACGAAGCATCTGTGAGGTAATGGTTTGTGGACAATAAAATTCCTAGAATTGACTAACAAGTCTCGAGACCCGACCTGAATCCAGTGCAACACTTTTGGGATGAGTTAGAACGTCGACATCGCTCCAGAATCCAGTGCCCTACATCACTACCTTCTCTAGTTTCGGCTGCCATTCCTCCACAGACATTCAGACACCTTATTGAAAGTGTCTCCAGCAAAGTTCAAGATGTCATAAAGGCGAAAGATGGGCACACCCCACATTAACGTCCACTAATGTCCGGATACTTTTGATCAGATAGTTTATTTCGATAACAAGTTCTGTTTTATTACATAGTATGTCATTTGAGTGTTATACGTGATATTTCAAGAACAATCATCCAGTGACGAAAGACTTATTCTTCTGCATGAATGAGAATATAATCTTGGGATAGATTCTAACTTACGCATAGAACTACGAAGTTTTTACTTTCCAAAGAACCATCCGATTTTACAAGGGCATTCCTTTTACATGTATGTACATGCAATGTTGTGGTGCTTTTTGCAGTTACGTTTTGTGACCAAAAGCTCGAAGTGTTCTCTACCAGGAGGAATGACAGAGAGCCAGACGTTATTCAAACTCGTGTCATACTATTGCGAGCGTGTCTGCAGATACTACATTCCCTGCTGTTGGTACACGGTGTTGCGGCTCTCCCAGGGGTGTTGGAATTAGAGGCATGCATTAGAAGTCTTTCACGAACATTCACATTACGTGAACTTAGGAGACCTTGAAGACTGTGAAACTGCTGGTGCCATCGTCAAATGCTTTGAGGAGGTGCCGTCCTCTACCCTCAACGAATATCACGCCGAATAATAGCAACTGAATTGAATCTGTTGGAACAGAAAAAGCAAAATGCCTTCTATTTCTGTGTTACCGCCATTTCAGCTCGACACATATGACTTGATAATGAACGAACAGGCTTGATAACTGCACCAAACACATGAAACACTCTCACCAAACACATGAAACGTTAACGTACAACTGGCGCCAAAGTAAGCTTTTAGTTTCGATGCGTAAGTTAAAATTCACCCTTGGTTTCTACTGCAAACAAGCAGGAGACACAGTCTCGTGACATTGGATGAATTTTTCTGTAACGTAATAGATGTACAGCAAATAATATCAACTACAATGTAAGACCTACACTGCATTCCATATTATGACTCAGCGATGAACAAGGCATACTTCTGTAGGGTGTTATAAATTAATGTATTAAGTCGTTACGCTCATAAAATAGCTTCCATTGGTTTTTTATAAGCAAATGTGTCAGTTACAGCATTAAAGTTCAGCAGACGAGCAGTTCTATAGCAGGAACTCCTCATCTGATCTTCTACATAACGCGTCTGATCAAGCGAACATGATGACTGTGATTACCGCAACAGTGGGGATACACACCAGAGGAAACACGATAGAAATGTATAGAAGAAAGTAGCGAAGAACGTCGACATGATGCGAAACAGTGGTTCTTTTCCGCCTTCCTTTGACCTACGGTACAGCAGTGAGCTCAGTACAGTAATATGGAAGGGAGCATGACTCACATACATAAACAACCTACTCTCCATAATCGAGTGTCTAACGTTACTCTTTCTCACCATTTTCTAAGAGTGAAGATGATATTCTCCTCGCTATAAATTTATACTTCTGTAAATGAAACCCATCTTTTTTAAATTCTCAGTTTTTAAAAATGTTTCTTAAATATGTCAGATGGACAGCGTGCAGTCCAGGCAGCCACTGCCTCTCCCCCCTCCCCCCTCCCTCCTCTCACCTGTACCGTACCAGCCCTGTCACGGTCTCCACGTTCTTCCTTTTGCGGGGCAAAGCCTGGCGGGGTGCGGCGAAGTGTTAAGCAATAGAATTCCGGCTGGCAGGTGTACTGCTACATCTTAGAAGCCAGAAAGATCGTTTCACACTGCACCGGAGCAGTTCCGGATCTATTATATTTCCGAACCAGAACAAAAACTTGATAACAGCGGCCCCTCCCCCCTTCCCCCTCGAGCGTTTGAGATAGGACGTCAAAATATTTTTAAAAAATCGATTTTTCAAAAATACGATCATTTTGTAGCGCTCATCTTTATGAAGAGTTTGATGTATAAAACATATATGTTCGAGGAAATGTAATACATGTTATTTGGTCTTAAATGTACCAAAGTGCAGTGCCACGCCTCTTCACACGGCATACTTCTGTCGCACGCCACTGTATTTCTCTCTTTGGAACTCAAACGTGTATATTTTGTAATGGAAGCTATTAAACCTACATTCAGAACAGTGGAAATTAAAATGTCCTGTGATGCCTCTCTTGCTCCCAGTCGGCCGGTTTGACAGCCTGCCCCCCTTAAAACAATAACTCATAGTTAATATTGTGTGGGATTATTGTTGACCGGGAGAATAAGAACTCTTCAGGAAATCTGCACTCTTTATCGCCTATTAGCTAATAACTTTCTCCTTTGTGTGACATAAAATTAAACATAGGAAACATAAAAGCAGTAAAGAAACGAGACAAGCAAGACAGAACATGTTTCTTCAATCCTTAGGTCCTAGCATTTATTCCTCTCCAATCTTGCATGCTTTCCTTTCTGCGAAAGAATCTATTACCTCATCAAAATTCGTCAAAGGTTTTTCTACATGAAAAAACCAAATTTTGCTACCTAATACTGAAAAAGCAGTTAATACGAATAGTACCCAAGATTGGTGTACTTTCTCGATTTGATTACGTCTGTTTAGTCATTGTCTGCTAGATAAAACGAAATAGGCCTTTCTAATATTGCGGCAATTGTAACACACGCCAAATAAGCGAGACTTTTTTGGCACAAACGGTCATTTTTGTCTAACTCATTTACGTAAATCTGCCATCTGCTGCCCTGCACACAGTGCCGACTAGCACCAATGCAGCAGCCGCCAGACTGCACCAAATGCCAGTGTCACTTTGCCTGCTCAGGCCCCGCAACTGACAGAATGGATGTCGCGCTAATCCCCGAACAAAAGGGTCAGGTGGCAGCAACCATTTGATATTGGTACCTTAGAATTTCCTGTCGAAACACATGATATCTCTCTCTCTCTCTTTCAATGGCCATGTCCTGTTGCGTGCAACAGCAAAGCCTGTATGCGCTATTGGTCACGGTTGGAATGAATTGCAGACAAATCAGCGTTTACATGGTAAATCTCTAGCTATAGATGGACATATTGCCTCATTCTATCAGATTGATTGAATAATTAAGAAAATCAATAACCTTTGTGTGAGGCAGTTGTTCCTTGCCTCCTTTTGGTGGATAAGGAATAGGATATTAGGCGGAATTCGATCCTGCAACTATCAGGTTTCCAAACCCTACTACATTTTTCCCTTTGCCTCCTATCAGTGGATACAAGCACAATTAAGCCATTTGGTAGGAAGTCTGTCACGTTGGAGGTAGCCAAAATTCTCAAATTTCAGCTCAGTTGCTTGCTATGTCATAAAACAATTTGCAGGATGGGTTGGACAGATGTGTGCTCGCAACACAACTATCAGAAACAATAAATTGATCAATCGGTAATCTGATGTTGTGATTGGATTTTTCAAGCACTGTAGAATTCCTAAATTATTCCTCTCCATTACATTCGGAAGGAGGAGTGGTGGGATAGCAAAAATAACGACAAATACGAAACTTCCTGGCAGATTAAAACGGTGTGCCGAACCGAGACTCGAACTCGGAACCTGTGCCTTTTCTCGGGCAAGTGCTCTACCATCTGAGCTACCCAAGCGCGACTCACGCCACCTCCTCACAGCTGTACTTCTGCCAGTAACTCGTCTCCTACCTTCCAAACTTTACAGAAGCTCTCCTGCGAACCTTCTGTAAAGTTTGGAAGGTAAGAGACGAGTTACTGGCAGAAGTAAAGTTGTGAGGACGGGTCGTGTGTTGTGCTTGGGTAGCTCAGATGGTAGAGCACTTGCCCGAGAAAAGGCAAAGGTCCCGACTTCGAGTCTCGGTCCGGCACACAGTTTTAATCTGCCAGGAAGTTTCATATCAGCACACACTCCACTTCAGAGTGAAAATCTCATTCTGGAAACAACAATACCTCTGCAAGACAGAGTCCACTGCGATATATTGAGATGCAGTAAACACGACACATTTAAACCGTGACCCAATCTGAAGTAATACGTTGTCACGGATAGAAGTCAGAGGTCGCTATCAATCAGGAATTTGACATCATGACTGGGTTTTTAAAGCACTACAGAATTCTTAAATTAGTTTCCAAACTACATTCAGACACTGCTGTCCGTAGGAGATCTGTGTATTTCAGGGTGCATTCATTTCTGTCACCCAAACAACCTCTCTAGCATCGTTATTTTGAATCATCCAACAGAGAATAACTATGACTATAAGAAACTCTGCTAATGTCATCCGATAGATAACTTAACAGGCTTTTGCTTTTCCAATAAATCAGGAAACAAATACCATCTGCTTGTTGACATTGACCATATGTGGTGAATCATTTAAATATACATGTATTGGCCAACTGGAGCAGGTGGCCAGTGATCAAAGTCGCTTGCACAGAGCAGTGTAAAGTTTCATTGCCTGTACTGTAGGAGAACCGTATCCCAAAGACTATCATTCGCAAGACAGGGTCCCTGTGTTGTTTTGTCATACATTGTTTTTTCTGCCATAACAAATCCAAGCAGTGTATGACTACTACATTGTACACTGACATATATTTTGTTTTTCCATCATGACTGAGGTCTCCACCCAGTGTTAAACTGACATTAACACACCTCGATCCACTGGCTCTCACAGAAAACTGGACATCACATGGAGCAAACTATGTTGCTCTTCCCACAACACACAGGATGGTTGAAATAAAAGACCAAGGCAGCATTTATTACTGACAAAAAATGTGGAATTTTACACTGTTCTGTACAAGCAACTTCGATCACTGATAACCTGCTCCAGTGCACCAATGCATGTATATTTAATGAGATCACCACATACAGTCAATGTCAACACACAGACAGTATCTGTTTCCCAATATAGCAGAAGAGAGAAGTGTGGTAAAATCTTATTGAGTTCTCTGTCAGGTGACCTTAGTGGAGTTTTTTATAGTTTATACTTTTTCTCTATTGGATGGTACAAAATAATGACGACAGAGAGAATTTTTGGGTGACTGACATGAATGCACTCTGAGAGACACAGATCTCCTTCAGACTGCAGTACCCGTATATAGTTTGGAGGCATATCACAATGCAGTAACAAAATCCTCGCCCTTCTTCCAGTTACTGTAACTGCTCCTACTGTCTTTTCTACTACCTTATGTTGCAGGAGCTATGAGAAGATGTTCCCATTTCCACTGGGTAGTCAAAACACGGTCCTGTCATGTTAGCTCAGCTCATCCTGTTTCTCCATGATGTGCAGAAGGTGGTAGATATAGCGCGTTCTGCCTTCTGTTTGGTTCCCACTTAGATTGGCATGATCACAAGGACAAATCTGCAGGGAGGGTGGGGCAGAGACTGAGGAACAGTTGCAAGATGCAGAGGGACTGTCAAAAAATAGCACTAGATTTTTACTGTGTGGGATCCTTAACACATAGGTTCGAAAAGGTGACTCGTTTCGAGATATGAGAGTGGCACTAATATGATTCACCAGTGGCAGTAATCATTAAAAGACGCCTCCATAGGATACAACGCAAGTGTGAGGTTGAATGGAGAGACCTGATTCCAAGTCGCAGACAGCATTTCTACCACAAAGCGTAACACTAACAGCGACTCTTGCGTGTGCCTGTAGAACCTAGACCGCTTTTTATGCAGGATGACATTAAAATAGTCATTGTGATGGTTTTTTTAATAGCACGGTCCTTACACAAAATATATGTTTCCAGCTATAGAATTCTTCTGCGGTCAGCTTTAAATGTCGTTGCTCGATAGTGTTCATCGAAAAGAACATCGTCTTCCCTCCAGAGATTCCCATTTGAGCTACCTGGTGAGTGGAATCTGACTGCCGAAAGAAAAATAAATTACTTGCCATACAAAGTGACTCTCATGATCAATTTAATTAACTAACCCATCAATTTGATATCAAGACGTGCCACACGGCTGGTGGAAGCGATGGCTAGGGTACCACAGATATGTTTCTTCAGTAGAGCGGTAATCAGGAATTTTTTCGTTGTTGTGATATATTTTAACGAAATTTCAGTCTCTCATCTAAACAGGGAGAGATACATGGTATAAACCTAATATTTACAATTTCTCAGTGATGTTACCTTAAGAGACTTCGTATGTGGCGAGACATATGGTTACTTTAAGGGTGGTCGAAAGTGAGGAGGCGTCCTGTGACAGAAGTAGATCTTAGCACTCCGTTATGAACCAAAAATGGGTTTAATATTCTAGTCCTGTGAGGGAAGACATAACAAATACTAAGCTGATTAGAACACATTTTTTTCTACCTAATGAGAAAGTTACAGGAACTTTAGCCTATGCCCTACTGCTACAGGATTTTCACAACTAGTAACAATACTTTAGTGATGTGAAAAAGCGTGTTTGCCCTGATTTCTTTTCTTCGAAAATAACTTGTATAAAAAAGGTAAATCTACATTTCACGTGAGAAATTCGGGGTTTATGGTCAACACATCGCTGTCTAGGATTAGGCAAAGTGGACTTTTAAAACTGGTGTGTCTGCGTTGGACTGGAATATGTTAGAACTACTGTATACATTCAAGTCACAGCTGTTTGTCTCACAGTGCATTATGGCTGATGGCAGGAATGGTCACAAGGAGTCATCGGCTGGAAGTAATGGATTAGCTGAGCCTCTGATGGGCTATTAGGTGCAAAGAATGCTCCGATCTGTCTGATCTTGTTGCAACAGTGGGGCGATGTGACCACTGTGTTGGGTGAGTGGCGATAGAAGTGGATGTGTGTGTTGTGTGAAAAGATTCAAAATGACAGGTGTCTGCATTGGACATGTTGATAGCATCCGAATTTATTCCACTCCAATCATCTCCGGGTGCCCTCCATGGCAGGAGGTGATGCAGTCAGGCTTACACGCACATCCACAACTGTTGCTGCAGCTGTAATGGTAGTTTCACCAACCACTCTATCACAGAGTAGGCCATTCGCGACGTCAAATTCCCGATTGATAGCGATCTCTGACATCTAGTCACGACAGTTTATTATTACGGTGTGGATTGTGGTTTAAGTATGTTGTGTTTAGTGCATCTCAGTAGATTGCAGTGGACGCTGTCTTGCAGAGGTATTTGATGTTGTTGCTACCTCATCAATTGGTAGACCCTTCCTCCACCTTCTGAATGTAGCAGAGAGGAAGAATTTAAGAATTCTACAGTGCTTTCAAAGACCGATCACAATGTCAAATTCCCGATTGATCATTTTATTGTTTCAAATAGTTGTATTTTGAGCATGCATCTGTCCAGTCCCTCCTGCAAATTGCTTACGGACATAGCATGCAGCCGAGCTGAAATTTTAAATCTTCAGCTACCTCAAACATGATAGACTTCTACCAAATGACCTAACTGTGAAGTAGCCACCGATATGGGACAAGAGAATCCAGTAGGGCTTAGAAACCGGATGACTGCAGTATCGAATTCCTCGAAATATCCCAGTCTTAGTATCCGCCAATGGAAAGCAAGGAAAAACTATCCCACACAAGGTGTTTTGATTTACTTAATTATTGAGTCAGTCTGATAGAATGAGGCAATATTTCCAAGACATCCACAGCTGAGGGTTTACCAGGTAAACGTTGATTTGTCAGCAGTTTGATCTGACCACGACCGATCTTTTTGGTATGTGCATGCCCAGTTGTGGCAAGTGACAGAATGTGGCCCTTGAGAGAGAGGATGTGTTTCGACAGGAATTTCTCAGTATCAACATCAAAAGGATGTCCCCACCAAACACCTTTTTTGGGGATCAGGACGATATTCTGTCTGTCAGTTGCGGGACCCAGGCAGGCAAGTGTGATCTCTTGGACACCAGCGCATGGCGCAGTCCAATGGCTGATGTGGTGGTGCAAGCTGTCACTGTGTGCCGGCCAGCAGATGGTGGATGATGTGTGATTTACCATCTCAAGATTTTTAATACTGTAATTACGTGTGATGAGTGTTCCATGATGGTATTCCTTGTGTGATCGGAATTTAAAAAAGCGATGGAAGTAATTACTTCTTTTCCACGTATTTTATAAGACCTGCATCTTCCCAAACAGCAGATAATGAATAGCATGAGAGATTCAGCCTCTGAAAATCGAATTATTTATAAATAAATAATATACCTTGCTATGTGATTGAATTTCCTGTCGTGAGATCCTTCCTCTGCAGCACAGAACCACCAGTTTCCAGGTGGGAGGGAGGAGAGAATTGGAGGAGAGGGGAGGACTGGGGATTTACCAGAGGGAGCGGTTAATTAATTGATTAATTTAATTAATTAGTCAATCAAATTGATATAGTGGAGGGTGATATTCTAATAAATCAGGGCGGAAAGTGTACCTGTATTAGTGTGTTGAAAGGGGTGGGTTGGTTTCTCAGAAGGGCAGATTATCCCCAGGTGGTCATAATCCACTTAGCAGAACAACAGGTTAGGTAACTGCCAATCGAAAGAGAACAATAGGTTTGCCTCTGAATGTATACTAACCCCTGAGTGTGGGTAGCTCACACAAAAAAATTGTCCTGATGTAGGCCTTGCCCCAGTACTCAAGGAATGATAATAGAAAACTTATATAGTGAGTGATTTCTGCTGTGTCTCCATAACACTGAGGTAAATATGGTTCAAATGGCTCTGAGCACTATGGGACTCAACTGCTGTGGTCATCAGTCCCCTAGAACTTAGAACTACTTAAACCTAACTAACCTAAGGACATCACACACATCCATTCCCGAGACAGGATTCGAATCTGCGACCGTAGCAGTCGCACGGTTCCGGACTGCGCGCCTAGAACCGCGAGACCACCGCGGCCGGCAACACCGAGGTAGTTGCTAAGGAATAACATTCTATGTATGTATGACTTGCTACAGACAGTCTGTTGTAAATGGTAACTACTTGTTGCAAGTTGTCTTATTTCAATATCATTATATGTTGGTTTCAAACTAAAGACTTGGTTGCTAAGGAATACCATTCTAAGCATGTATGACTTGCTACAGACATTCTGTTGTAAATGGTTACTACTTGATGCAAGTTGTCTTATGTCAATATCATTATATGTTGACTTCAAACTAAAGAGTTACATCCATTTGAGTATCGCTTCTGTACCGAATACAACACTTAAAATGGGTCACATTAAATTTGCAGAAGGCATTTTCATGCTGGCCAACGGCAGTGATAACACCAGTTCCTGCTAGTTCATCGAAGTTAAGTGCTGTTGGGCTTAGTTAGCACTTCGGTGGGTGAACACCCAGGTCTGCTGAGTGCTGTTGGCAAGGGGGGTGCACTCGGCCCTTGTGAGGCCAAGATCCATTGAGGAAGTGAAAACTAACAACAGCCTGTAGACCAGCGTGCTGAGCACATGCCCCTCCATATCAGCATCCACTGACGCCTACTGGCTGAGGCTGACATGGTAGTCTGTCAGTATCACTGGGCCTTCTGAGGCCTGTTCAAATGGTGTCTTTCCATCGTGATGTAGCTGATAAATACAAATAAGTGAAAATATATCATGCTATCCACATCAACGAGTTCCTACAAATGACAAAGCTGTTACAATGTTATGTGAAAGTATTCCGTTCAGAACAGAACATCTGTTGGCGTTGTAGCCATACTTCGCCACGGAACTGACAACATCATATATCATCCCATGCTCAGCTCTTCTTGCCTCTCACCTACTTGATTAGTCTGATACATGACTAGATCTTCAGAAATATTACGTAATTCTTTTGAAATGCGAAACGATATATGTTATGTTTTGTAGCAGATCTGTGTTTCTGCAGCAGAAATGCGTTTGTCCGATGAGGAACGTAGGTGTAGGTGGTTCTATTTGCATGTGACGTGATTCCAGTCACTTATGTTAGCACTGTGTATGATTCAGTTCTTCAACAACTGCTTGTAGAAAAGAATGGCATATTGCTACCACAAGAAAAAATCTTCTTGGGAATGGCCCATTATCTGGCTAATGGCATGCTTCTTGTAGCACCTCTCTAAACTCCAGACCATCCAACTTAATCGGTCTCTACAGATTAAGTTGCCAGACCACACACATTCACCATAGATGCTATTAAGAAATGACAAATCCAATGGAACTTGACTCATGGCGAGAAAAAGTTAACCATGAAACAAGGAGATTCCAATCGAAACAAGTTTCTAGGGAAATTCGTTTGGTGCTATTTGGCACCAAGAAGACCTTATGCAAGCCACGAGTTTTAATGACAATCCTACTGGTTGGAAAATGTATCACAGACTATCCATTGCAAGTAATCGTTGGGACAATGAAGAGTAAGAGACGAGAACAAGTTGTTGGTGACTTCTGTTCAGTTGCAGTCCTGGAGAAGAACACATGGCTGTACAAGTCTGTTGTGTTGAGCTCTTGGTGGAGTCAGATGACTCTCAGATGACTTTCAGAAGGTAGCTCTGACGCTGTCTGCCTTTACCACCTGCTCCACATATTGCTGGTGGTTTTCCATCTCAGTGATAGAAGATCCAACCCACCTACTGGAGGGTGCGAGGCTCATGGGCTGATTGTGGGCTCATCGCTATCTGCATCAGCACAGCGGGCCGTCGACCAATCTGAGAGGTGGTATTTCTGCCCGTTTTCATTACTTTTGTCCCGCTGTAGACTAGGAGTTGTACTTATGTGTGATATGAACGTAGTCTCTGGTACACAGCCTTACACGAGAGTGCGCCACCATCCAATTATTCCAGCTGTGGCTCCACATCGAGCTCCAGTCTTTTGCCATCCAAGTAAAATGAAACCGATTTCTGCTTCTGCTACAAGACTGCAAAGCCTCACATTCATCCGCCGATAGCGATATTAGCTGCCACAGACGGCGCTTCTTTCCTCTTCCCAGATACAAGTTTACTCCGACGATCTCAGGACAAACAGCTACTCGGGGCCATTCTCAGCACAGTTCACGTCGGGACAGTCCGACCAGTTGCATCTCACGTCAGAGCGCCTCCAGTTCTATAGTGCCATCAGCCGACACTGTTTTCAATTGGCACTGTAATAGCAAGCTGCTACTTACCAGTAATCGTCAGAGTGTTCAATGAAATATGTCTGGTGCCATTATTAGTCAGCGACTGAGCAGGGTAAGTCACAAACAGTTGTCTGGCTAAACGGTTTTAAATTACACGGTTATCTTCAGGGTGTTAGGATAGTCAGCGTGCTGGACTTTGAATAAGAAGACACGAATCTGTCGGCACTCAAAGCTGAGTATTACTTTAGTAGTTAAATTTAATAAATGTTTATTACTTGTTTGATTTTGTGTCATCCATTTTATGTATATTTTAGACCTAAAGCCCTATGTTCACATAAAGTTTCGTGGCATGTTGGCCAGCCACCTCGCACAGCAACTAAGTGTCTGCAGTTGGAGGTTCGCTGCCTGCTTTCTTTGCTGTTAGGCATCAGATTTTATAGCATGCGTCTCCGTATCTCAGCCACGCTAAAAACCCTGGGAGAATTTTTCTCATTGACCAAGTAGTCAATATTTGATAAAAAAATGGTTCAAATGGCTCTGAGCACTATGGGACTCAACTGCTGAGGTCATTAGTCCCCTAGAACTTAGAACTAGTTAAACCTAACTAACCTAAGGACATCACAAACATCCATGCCCGAGGCAGGATTCGAACCTGCGACCGTAGCGGTCTTGCGGTTCCAGACTGCAGCGCCTTTAACCGCACGGTCACTTCGGCCGGCAATATTTGATATTCACGGTAAATGATAACAGCCAAACAGTTGCAGAATAAAGATTTATTAAAATCCTTGACCACGGTTACGGTATATCTAGATATACTTTCATCAGAAGCAAAAATACACCTGAATAGGGAGACACCTTCATTAGCAGAAAACTTAGCAACATAACTTATAGCTTTAAGTACCATAAAAATTACCAAAGTATTACAAGCACAAAAACTTTTAGTCACTTACTAAAATCACATAGTGCATTGGGGGTGCATAAAACAATCGTGCCTCCACTGCAGAATGTGATTTTAGTAAGTGGTACTTAAAGCTATAAGTGTTTGTTTTTTTCTTTTATCTCATTTATGTTGATAAGTTTTCTGCTAATGAAGGTGTGTCCCTATTCAGGTGTATTTTTGCTTCTGATGAAGGTATATTTAGATATACCGAAACCGTGGTCAAGGATTTCAATAAATCTTTATCCTGCAACTGTTTGGCTGTTATCATTTACCGTGAAGATTTTCAACAGTTGTTGCTTCAGCCACGTTAAAGATTTATCAGTGTTTGTTACTTTTTTTTACAGGAATTACATGTAAGGATTTATTACGTTGTTATTTCCTATGGTTCAATACTATAACATTTATGTTTCATTGTATGATGGTCCTACTTCTGCATAACGTTTTGTCTTTCATGCACGGTGCAGCATGTTTTACATGGTCCAGTCGCATTAATGTGATCACCGCCAGTGTCCGACATCAACGTCCAATAACCACTCATAGACGGCAGATGCCAGCACCAGCAGTGGAGGGTACATACACGGTGGGATACGGAAACTATGCAGACCCTGTTGTACTGAGGAAACGTAGCGGTTTAACTGACGTCCAGAAGGGCATGATCATTGGCCTTCGGCCCAAGGCTGGAAACGTTTCGGAAACGGCTCAGTTTGTAAACTGTTTTTGTGCCGTCGTGGTTAAAATGTACCGTTCATGGTAAAATGGCGTTACCTAAAATCCGCTCAGAGGCACCTGTGATGCAACACAGGCCATACATTACAGGGATAAATGACGGCTGCAGATATGTGTACAGGCGAGTAGACGTGCAACTGCTGAACAACTTACTGCCCATGTCAACCAATGGGCTATCAGCAGTGTCTCCTCAACGACAGTTCAGCAAACGTTGCTGCATATGGGCCTCCGGAGTATGTGCTTAGTTCACTCACCCACGCTGACTGCTGTTCATCGGAAGTCTGGAATTTGCACGCCAGTACCGCAACTGGACGAAAATGAGTGGCAGGAGGTGATCTTTTCAGATGAATCGCGTTTTGTGCTCCATCATGTAGATGGCCGTTGGATCTTTGGAAGGGCCTATGCCCGAAGAGACAGCGTTATGTTCTCGATAATATTTTCGTAGCATTCTCTGGGTGGTCTCTTCATTCTGGAAGGCACAGTGGGTCAACACAAATACGGATCTGTAACTTGTCGGCCATGTGCACTCCTACAGGCAGTGAATTTTTCCTCAGCACGGTGGCATCTACCAGCAGGACAATGCAATATGTCACACAGCTCGCACATGAATGCTTCGGAGAGCACCGATATGAGTTTACCACACTCTCCTGCCCCTCAAACGCCCTAGAATTAAACCCAATCGAGAATATTTTGGACCATCTAGATCGGGCTGTTCGCGACATGGATCCTCTGCCGAGAAACCTAGCACAGCTGACCACGGCACTGGAGTCGGCATAGCTGCACACCCCTGTCGGTACCTTCCAGAGCCTTACTGGCTGCCTTCCTTCTCGTCTCGCAGTGGTCTGTGCTGCGAAAGGCTTGTTATTCAGGCTTTCGAAAGGCTATCACATAAATGTGACTGAATAACCTTGTAGGAACCAGCCTGGCGCAGATCAGTGAAATAACTGAACCACTTAACCACAAACTAGCTTTACACGAATTAATTATCCCAGAAATTCAAGTCCCAATCTGTACTTTTTCAAATCGTTATATTTGTCTGTATGAAGGACGCTTCAAGGAGAGTGTGATGCTTCTGTCAGAATTATGGAGATTATTGCTCCGACTTCCATGTACAAGTAGGCAACTGCGAGATCATATAGTGCCAAATGTGAAATAAAAGATTGGCAGCATCTATATGGATACTTCACGTGGTTACTGCCTGGGCTTACGCATTTCGATGCGAGCATATAAAGCCATCTTTGCTCCTTCCCCTATCGAGCTTTTTGAGGCAGGAATGTGTCTGACCCTGGTACAAGTGATGCACGCATTCTATTACCGCTTCGCCTGGAGTGGTGGGCACTGACATAATGTCAACTTCCACAGAGAGCGCGGCAGGTGTAGACTCTTGTATAAGCGCACTCTTGCTGCCACGACGTGGGGATAGCACGCTGCCTACTGCGCTACGTGGGTCAGAGCCTGGTATTGTTATGATAATCATTGAGGTTCTTTCAACTTATTCATCATTTGAGACGAGAATATAAACATTACGATTGCTTTTCATGTTGACTTCTGACCAGTGATTCTCAGTTCAAACCACTTCTCGACCAGAAAGTGGACAGTGTCGAAGATTTATCCTGTGTCTTGTTGTACCGCATCTTCTCATAGTAGGCCGATTACCTTTGCTAATTATTGAGAGGAAATAAGTTTATTATGTGGCTAAATTGCGTTATGTAGTTGCAGCGGTTTATCAGTGAATTATAAGCTTAAACTTTGGGTCATTGTTTGCTTAAGTAAAACGTGGCAACATATATTATTTTAGCCCTCAGTTACTGCCCACATTTCTTGAAAGTGATCATACAGTACATTGGTCGTTAAGAAGGTTGTTTTTGTCATTTAGTAAATGTTTAAAAATTTGCATTTCCTCTAAAATGTCTAACTTTGGACCTTTTACTTCACAATGCAAGAGCTGAGTATTGTGGGGGCGGGCGGTTGGGTGCATGAGCCAATTGCAAATGTCGCAACTTCAGGAAATGAACTTTTATTGTGAAGAAGGTTGGGTTATCCCGACTCAAACCTAGGTAAATCTAGGTAATCTATGCAACTGAGGCTGTTGATTTTTAAAATTAAAATTAATATTAATACAATTGCTGACAGGGCGGCTAAATGCTGAAAATATTTCTTGGTTGTACACATGCTTTTGCAAAAAAATTGCAGAATTTATGACTTCCGTTGCGACATTTCGTAGTGTGGGTACGCTGGTAGACATTGCCTCCTGTTGTTATCTTGGCAGTGTGGAAAAAGGTGGGACGGTATTTTGTTATGTTTGTTTTTGTTTATGTTAAACATACTTATCAAAATGTGGCCATCGGAGAAAGTGTTGCAGCTGACAGACGATTTTCACGCAGCATCATGTTTGCGGGAAGTTAGTAATTCCAGATGAAAAATTCGCAACAAGAAGCAGTTGATTGTCAAGTATATGGCCAAAAAATGTTCAATATCACTGGCTGTGAAAAAAAAGTCGAAAGTAAATTATAGCCGAAGCGAGGCCCTTCCACAAGCAGTTCACGTTTCCACCAACGTTTCCTCTTTCTATTTCTTTCACTACCCACAAGCCGCAATCACAGCAAGGTCAACCACAAGCAGCAAATATCGAGGCATAAAGCATTCCAGTGTGTACACGATAAAAAAGTACCTAGACAGTGTATATACATTGTCTAGCAACACGTCTACAGACAGTCCTTCTAGAATCCACAGACAGTCGCTCGATTTTGTAACCAAGTGTGTACTTGCCTTTACAGTATCAAGATTTGTAACTGCGGATGCGCATGCAGACTGCACAGGCTCAGAATGTGTCGGCCGAGAAGTGAGCAGTGAGTGTGCAGAGGCTGTGCGCAGGCTGGCGTGGGCGACGGCGGTGTGCGGCAGTGCGCTGCTGGCGGTCCTGGTGGGGGCGGAGGCGTGGCGGGGCTACGCGCGGGCGCCGGCCGCCATGCAGGTGGAGAGCACGCACTGGCCGCTGCGCGCGCTGCCCTTCCCCGCCGTCACCGTCTGCCCCGGCCGGCGCGTCGTCACCCGCGTCGCGCTGCCGCTGCTCGCCAGGTGAGCCACTCCACACGAATCCCACTCGTAAAGTATTCATCATCTCCTCGAAAAAATTAAGTTCCCTAATTAATTATTTGTTTGTTTGCAGGTATACAGGGTCATTCAGGAGGAATATTGCATAACTGATGAGGTGACTCTAATGTGAAACTAAACCGAAAAAGTCCTACCAACGTGCTTCAGATTTTCGATCTTTACGGAACTGGAGCGGATTGAAAACCACACAGATCCGTGAATAATTATGAAGATAGGCCTAAGTATGGATATTACTTACCGAAATTCTACTCTACAGGTCATTAAAATTGCTACACCACGAAGATGATGTGCTACAGACGCGAAATTTAACCGACAGGAAGAAGATGCTGTGATATGCACATGATTAGCTTTTCAGACCATTCACACAAGGTTGGCGCCAGTGGCAACACCTACAACGTGCTTACATGAGGAAAGTTTCCAACCGATTTATCATACACAAACAGCAGTTGAGCGGCGTTGTGATGCCTCGTGTAAGGAGGAGAAATGCGTACCATCACGTTTCCGACGTTGGTAAAGGTCGGATTGTACCCTATCGCGATTACGGTTTATCGTTTCGCGACATTGCTGCTCGCGTTCGTCGAGATCCAATGACTGTTAACAGAATATGGAATCGGTGGGTTCAGGAGGGTAATACGCAACGCCGTGCTGGATCCCAACGGCCTCGTATCACTAGCAGTCGAGATGACAGGCATCTTATCTGCATGGTTGTAACGGATCGTGCAGCCAAGTCTCGATCCCTGAGTCAACAGATGGGGACGTTTGCAAGACAACAACCATCTGCACGAACAGTTCGACGACGCTTGCAGCAGCATGGACTATCAGTTCGGAGACCATGGTTGCGTTTACCCTTGACGCTGCATCACAGACAGGAGCGCATGCCATGGTGTACTCAACGACGAATCTGGGTGCACGAATGGCAAAACGTCATTTTTTCCGATGAATTCAGGTTCTGTTTACAGCATCGTGATGGTCGCATCCGTGTTTGACGACATCGCGGTGAACGCACATTGGAAGCGTGTATTCGTCATCAAATGGTTCAAATGGCTCTGAGCACTATGGGACTTAACTGCTGTGGTCATGAGTCCCCTAGAACTTAGAACTACTTAAACCTAACTAACCTAAGGAGATCACACACATCCATGCCCGAGGCAGGATTCGAACCTGCGACCGTAGCGGTCGCGCGGTTCCAGACTGTAGCGCCTAGAACCGCTCGGCCACTTCGGCCGGCTATTCGTCATCGCCACAATGGCGTATCACCCGGCGTGATGGTATGGGGTGCCATTGGTTACACGTCTAGGTCACCTCTTGTTCGCATTGGCGGCACTTTGAACAGTGGACGTTACATTTCAGATGTGTTACGACCCGTGGCTTTACCCTTCATTCGATCTCTGCGAACCCCTTCGTTCCAGCAGGATAATACACGACCGCATGTTGCAGGTCCTGTACGGGCCTTTCTGGATACAGAAAATGTTCGACTGCTGCCCTAGCCAGCACATTTTCCAGATCTCTCACCGACTGAAAACGTCTGGTCAATGTTGGCCGAGCAACTGGCTCGTCACAATATCCCAGTCACTACTCTTGATGAACTGTGGTATTGTGTTGAAGCTACATGGGCAGCTGTACCTGTACACGCCATCCAAGCTCTGTTTGACTCAATGCCCAGGCGTATCAAGTCCGTTATTATGGCCAGAGGTGGTTGTTCTGGGTACTGATTTCTCAGGATCTATGCACCCAAATTGCTTGAAAGTGTAATCACATGTCAGTTCTAGTAAAATATATGTGTCCAATTAATACTCGGTTATCATCTGCATTTCTTCTTGGTGTACCAATTTTAATGGCCGGTAGTGTATGTAGGCGTTGTGATGGACAGAATAATAGTGGTACAGATGAGTGTCTGTCATCCGAGCGACAAATTCTTCAGATATCCACCTCCGTAGCGTTTAAATACCTCTTTCATCAGTCCCATGAACTGAAGTGTAATGGGATTAGGTCGGGTGATCTGGCAGGCCTGTTAATAGGTCCACGACAGTTAACACACTCTTCAGGAGATGTATTACTGATATGCTGGAATACTTGTCTGGTGCAAGGAATCGGTGATCCCTCATGTTGCAGTTACATTTGCCGTCGTTACTCTAATGTCATGTCTTCCAAAAATGCAGGTAGGTCTTGTATAAGGAAATTTACGTATGCTGCAGCTGTTATGAAAACACAGGCCCTATTACCAAGACATCAGTCATACCAAACCACACGTTCACTGTGTACCTAACTTGGACTCTTGTTCCCCTAGTGTCATCTGGGTTCTCCATCGTCCATGTATGAGAAGTGCGGGGTGTTCGTAATACCATTGCGTGTAAATGTAGCCTCATCTGTAAATAAAGTGTACTATATGACTTCTCCGTGTACAGCCAATAAATAACAAAATTGTTATCTGCTTACTGAGTCATCTGGATAAAGATCTTGCATGTAAACTCGCGTTTGTGGAATATCAAGCTGACAGCTAATGAACCGTGTCCTGGCGGTGGGACTTCGTTGTGCCATTGCAATATGTCTCCCCTTTCCTCAACTGACAGGATGGCCACAGGTTCTGTTGTTACATGTACACTAGGTAGTGTTCCAGATTCATGTAATGTTTGAAAACTCTTGGAAATACACTGGCACAAGGTGTTCATCGATCAGGGTAACGTCTGGTATTCTGTCACAGCCACATGGGCACTGGCATTACAGTACCTGTACACAAACAACATGCCTATGTATTGTGCATGGATGAACATATGCATTATGTCGGTATTCACAGACACAATGGACTTGCTCTTTCAACCAACACTCAAGCACGACATGCACACGGCCTCACTGTTGGAAAACCCCCACACCTCTTGCAGAATAAACCAGTCATCTGTCCCACCACTATTCCGTCCACCACAGCCGCTGCGCAGCATTTTGGTAAGTAATATTCACACATGTATTCATAATCATTCATGGATGTGTGTGGTCTTCAACCTGCTGCAGTTCTGTATCAACCGAAAAGTGGGCACATGTCCATGGCACTTTTCGGTTTACTTTCACACGTAGAGTCCGCTAACAAATTATATGACATTCCTCCTGAACCACCCAGTACGTCTCGAGTCTTGATACACTTTGAAATTCTCTCATGACAGTACCATATCATGCGGCTACAAGAGCTGAAACAAAATCCCTCACTCACGTGACGTCATCTAGTAATTAGTTTTCTACATTTGAAGAGGAACAACGCCGCAAAAGTCCCTGCTGAGTTATTAGGAGTGTAAAGCAAGAATGCACCACTATTCTATGGCGCAGTGGGTGGGTGCCTTATGACTATTTTGGCATGAGGCGCTCTCCCCATTAATAATACAAAAGCTTCGAGATGCATCTGCTGCCTGGCCGCCTATCAAACCTGAAAAGAACAAAATGTCGCAGAAGTTAGCCCTTTTTCCACATGTGACTATTTTGGGTTGAGAAGTGAAAGGAATTATGTTCAAAGTTCCATTAAATTGATAACTTCAGCAGACAGCAGAATTGCGTTTTAAAAAACGTAGCAGGGAATGTAATAGAACTCGCGATGTCTTATCTACAGTGTCTGACGCTTACCGTTACGCTACTAGCTGGCACGTAGGTATAGCAGCTCCAGGTGTCAACAACAGTTCCTCCAGAACTTCCGCATTCCACAGTGTTGTGAGATAATGCATATGGTCAGATCTAGACTTCTGAGAGACAGACAGTTACAGCATTTCTTTTGCACTGCACGACGGTTTCAACAAACAGATAGCGCAATAGAGTAGCTGAAATGGAAAAGAACACTTCCTATTTAAATTTCTGCATCCTACACTGTTGGCAGTCCTGTGTAGGTGACAGTTGCGATATTTTATTTCGGTGATTACAAAATAGTGTCGAATGCATGCACAGGAAAGCCGAGGCAGCTAGTTCATGGCGATTCGGTCAACCAAATAAATGAATGTACTGAACATGCTACAAACCACTACAGGGAGCCTGTGTGTCAGAATTCTCATCGAATGTGCCGCATCGGTGTTATGATAGAGAAATGAGTCATACAGTAGAGGATTTGTTGGTCTGTTGGATCGATGATAAGTTCATATACTGACGGTCTAACTTCGATTCCAACTTCTGCCGACGCTTTTTGATAGGGAGAGACAGATTCTATTCGCTTCTCGCTACGCCAAATGAAGAAGGTATAATGGCATTGTGGTCTGAAATTCACATTAAACATGATATTCCTTCTCTACCAAGTAGACGTTAGGTTGAACTACAATAAAGTCAGGAGTGGTGACATGTAGAAACTATATAACCAGTATCCTTTCTTATACTAGTTATTTATTTCTAGTGACGAAACAAACGCCATGTAGGGTCACAAGACACTTATTCCATGTTTTATTTGAGATTCTGTATGTCGATAAAATTGGTTCTGAACTGGGAATGCAACTCAGACCGCCCTTAACGCTAAATTTGATCCCTTCGTGACAATACAGCTCGACTACAATTTGTTGTTCGTTCAAAACTGCAGATTCCTCAACATCTCCACATATTGTGCGTGAATTGGTTCGAATGCTGGCCCGGCAAAACGGTTTTCATTCTGAATTATTAAGCTCTAGCATCAGAACACCTATCTGCTGGTGGATAATAATAATGATTTTTAATGCATTTTCATTCGTTGTCAACACTAACGATATCTGACGTTTTTGACTACCAGTGAGACATACAACTATTTGCGAGATCACTGTAAGTTCAAGGATGTTATTCCGAGCTGCTGGTGGAGAAAAATTCGGTAGCTGACGTCTGTTTGTGTGTAGTCAACAACGATATGTGTGGGGTTCGATTCCCAGTCAGCACTGAACTCTTCGTCATATTATTTCTAGTTCAAACATGCTCACATGTCACTGCTGGTGTAACAAACCCATATTTAACGCTCATTTTCTCTAGAATATAACAGCGATAGGCGCCGGGTTGGAGTCTTGGGAAGGAAAAAATTAATGTTTCGTCTCGTCATTTCAGTTAAAACATCTAGCTACTGCCGAGAAAATCCGATATATCACAGTTGATTGTGCTTCGATAACAAAGCGATTAGATTCTGGGTTCGAATCCCTATCCAACACAAAGCTTTACCTCACGGCATTTCAAGTAAGTTATTTGTGAAGAACCAATATTTAACATCTCTCGTAGTTCTTTAACAGGGGCAATAAATGCTGGGTAGGAATTCGCGTCCGTTAAAAATGTTTATGTTATGTAATTTAAAGCTGATATTTGCTAACTGATACAGTCCAAAATCAAGGTATATCACTCTCTGTATGCCTAGTCAGGAATGACTGTTAATTTCCGTCAGTCACGAAATCTTAGTCTGCATGACCTGGGTTTGAATCCATATGCAGAACGAGACGGTTCGTCGTGTCATTTGAAGTTCATACATATTCTCAACTATCTGCTAGTGAATAACTTAAATTTTTAATGTCATTTTGTGTTAAATAACAAGCACAGTATGGTACTTTGGAGAGAAAATCATGAATACGTCGAACTTACTACGTGCATTACCTATGTGATGTAATAATGAGAAGAGTGGTAACATTTCAGGTATGTCATTTATTGCAATAAATGTGAGCTAACAAGCCTTAAGGACAGTCTTATCTGTGATAAGATGTTCCCTGATATTTCTAGTATCGTGGTATTGCTTTACATCTTGAGTTATTGTGATACAGAGCAGTGTTTTCTAGTGGTGACTTGTTGGGACCATTTTCAATAGTCAAACGACTGTACCAAGGAGCAATTAGAGGACCTGCTAGACAGCTGCGTTATGTGGGTTGCATGCGAATCAGGTGAAATGCAATTCAGGTCGTTCGGATACTTTTGACCACGACTGTACATGCTTCAAGCGAACTCCATCAGGATATGTAAGCAGTTATATAATATTCAGCTTGCCACAATCTGATGGGTCCGTAATTATCGACTGTATACTATCAGACAGGATTGGACCATTCTGTATGATTTGAAGAGGTGTTTCACATATTTAGTCATTATGTCAAGTATGCTACTACATCAGCAGCAAGAGATTTTATAGGAAGAAAAAACATGATTTATACTGTCTTATTAACTATTCATGGAAACATTATAAATTTTATGTGTTACCGGATGTGTGAAAATACTTAAATATGGTAGTAATACTGTGCCTACATCTGGCATGGTGAAGCCATATACACTCCTGGAAATGGAAAAAAGAACACATTGACACCGGTGTGTCAGACCCACCATACTTGCTCCGGACACTGCGAGAGGGCTGTACAAGCAATGATCACACGCACGGCACAGCGGACACACCAGGAACCGCGGTGTTGGCCGTCGAATGGCGCTAGCTGCGCAGCATTTGTGCACCGCCGCCGTCAGTGTCAGCCAGTTTGCCGTGGCATACGGAGCTCCATCGCAGTCTTTAACATTGGTAGCATGCCGCGACAGCGTGGACGTGAACCGTATGTGCAGTTGACGGACTTTGAGCGAGGGCGTATAGTGGGCATGCGGGAGGCCGGGTGGACGTACCGCCGAATTGCTCAACACGTGGGGCGTGAGGTCTCCACAGTACATCGATGTTGTCGCCAGTGGTCGGCGGAAGGTGCACGTGCCCGTCGACCTGGGACCGGACCGCAGCGACGCACGGATGCACGCCAAGACCGTAGGATCCTACGCAGTGCCGTAGGGGACCGCACCGCCACTTCCCAGCAAATTAGGGACACTGTTGCTCCTGGGGTATCGGCGAGGACCATTCGCAACCGTCTCCATGAAGCTGGGCTACGGTCCCGCACACCGTTAGGCCGTCTTCCGCTCACGCCCCAACATCGTGCAGCCCGCCTCCAGTGGTGTCGCGACAGGCGTGAATGGAGGGACGAATGGAGACGTGTCGTCTTCAGCGATGAGAGTCGCTTCTGCCTTGGTGCCAATGATGGTCGTATGCGTGTTTGGCGCCGTGCAGGTGAGCGCCACAATCAGGACTGCATACGACCGAGGCACACAGGGCCAACACCCGGCATCATGGTGTGGGGAGCGATCTCCTACACTGGCCGTACACCACTGGTGATCGTCGAGGGGACACTGAATAGTGCACGGTACATCCAAACCGTCATCGAACCCATCGTTCTACCATTCCTAGGCCGGCAAGGGAACTTGCTGTTCCAACAGGACAATGCACGTCCGCATGTATCCCGTGCCACCCAACGTGCTCTAGAAGGTGTAAGTCAACTACCCTGGCCAGCAAGATCTCCGGATCTGTCCCCCATTGAGCATGTTTGGGACCGGATGAAGCGTCGTCTCACGCGGTCTGCACGTCCAGCACGAACGCTTGTCCAACTGAGGCGCCAGGTGGAAATGGCATGGCAAGCCGTTCCACAGGACTACATCCAGCATCTCTACGATCGTCTCCATGGGAGAATAGCAGCCTGCATTGCTGCGAAAGGTGGATATACACTGTACTAGTGCCGACATTGTGCATGCTCTGTTGCCTGTGTCTATGTGCCTGTGGTTCTGTCAGTGTGATCGTGTGATGTATCTGACCCCAGGAATGTGTCAATAAAGTTTCCCCTTCCTGGGACAATGAATTCACGGTGTTCTTATTTCAATTTCCAGGAGTGTACATATTAAGGACGGTCACATAGCATGTACCAGAATGATGGATTATGGCCTCTTCTGTGGGCTGCTGAATCGCATTCTGGCGTGCAAACTCCACCACATTCTTTCACAGCTTCTCACAGAAGCTACCTGCATGTGGTTGCCAGTTAATATGTTCAGCAACACAACGGATTACTTAGATCACGTACAGTATATTCATAATATATGTTCTTGTGAATGCAAGCACTCTGTGTCGTTATGTATGCTCACTGTTCACTGTAAGTGACCACTGCAAGTGTGTTCTGCTACTTGGGTGAGAGGTTCGTAGAGCTGGCAACGGTCGGGAGAGTGGTGTGCTGACCCCTGGCCCCTCCATACCGCTTCCACGACGCCTTAGGCCGACGATGACACTGCGGCTCGCCGCTCTCACGCGGTCCTCAGCACCCGATCGCCGAGTTCTTCTTTTGTCAGTCACTCCTATGAGCATTTTCCCAGCTGCATTTCGAAATCTGTATCTTCAAATTCAGTGTCCAATATCAGTCGTTTTTCACTGTCGGGTCATTAAATAAAAATTATCAAATCTACTTGGGTAACTAATACTTTCGAAATACGTTCTATCCTGGTATCATGTTTGACAAATGTAATTAAATTCACAAAACTTCAGAGAATACCTATTTATGACTTCTTAAAACAAAAAAATCATTTAGTTTGTCAGAATATAAGTACTGGAATTCCCAGAATAGAGATATTTCCACTTTCTCCAACGAATGTGAAATGTAGGACAAAGCAACTAATATGAAGATACAGCCTATAAAACGTGGCCGGAATCGAAATAATGATAATGTTAGATAATGTATGCCATCTGAAATAAAATCTTTTGCCTTCTTTAGGAGTCTCTCAAAAATCTACACCAGAAATGAGTAACGAATAGAAAGGATTGTTTAAAATTTATTTAGAAGAAATTTTAAGGATGTCTAGAAGTAAATGTAGCCAGTGCGATATGGTATGTTCTCACCTCCAAACAAAACTGTCGGGTTTGCCACCAGATCGTATTTTGCAAATCGCACAATGGAAGAGGAAAGGAAATGACTAGTAGTGGTACAGGGTGCCCTCCGCCACGCACTGTACGGTGGCTTGCGAAATATCTGTGTGGGTGTAGATGTAGAATATTTCGTTGATACAACTTTAGGCGGTGGTAGTTACTGTTGTCTAGGCTGCAAGATGCGACTGATGATAATCGAGCAGCGGCGTCGAAATTTATCAGTCCAGCAGTAGGCAACAGGCGTATGCAAGAAGGCGCTCAAAGTTGGATGAAAGCGGCGCTGATGGCGCCCCCTGCCGGGAGCTACAGAGGGGCCTTACACGCGTGGGCCGTGAGCAATGACTGAATTAAATCTCAGTAATGCAGTGGGTCGGGTCATGAATCGGAAGTTGTTGTTTTTCAGTCGATGCAGGGATGCTCTCTTTAAGTGGAAGAAGCTGCCTAATCCAGCCCGTAATTGCGGGGCTCCATACCAGACTGTTCACCACATTGTCAGTGAATGCAGGATTCGAGACTATCACGGTGCTGAAGAGGACTTCCTGCTAGCAACTCCAGATGCAATGCGCTGGATTGAAGGACTGGATATTCAGTTGTAAAGACAAACTTAAGTTTCTTGTGTGTCAATTTGTACGTATGTATATGTCATTTAATTTTATGATATGTCTGTATTAGCCATACGCTAAATAAATAAATAAGTCTTGTTTTTCAGGTTTTAATTTAAAGAAAGCAAGTGCTTGACTACAGGCGCGCTTAATTGAAAACCTGCATCATTGTCGATAATACTGTCCGCCGTACAGATATGTATAGCCTCCTTGAAAAGACAGTCGCAGAATGATGAGTCTGAAGACAAAACTTAAGTCTTCTCGTGAAACATGCGATGCCCCGTGATCGGTCAATGCTTCATTACCGTTGATTTATCATTTTGTACCATGCGTGTATGATCATGATGGTTAATACAACGTTCTAAGATTTCCCCCATTGGCATGGGGTCTTGTGTACGCCATGTTTCCTAAGGTCAAGATCGTCTTTGACCAAACACAATAAATTCCTCAATTTTGCTGGTGGACGAAAAACACACTCAATGCCGTGTCTCTTGAGGATTTTTTCAATTCTTAATAACATGCCACCAAAATACGGGAACAACGCCGTCGCAGTGTGTACCATCGCATCTTCATTTACATGTTTGCACTGAATTTGCTTCGAATGGAATGCACAGCGAATCTGTCAGAACAGCTATTCCATTGGAACACCGTTCTTGGGTGTTACCCGCCAGGCAGACTATCGGTATCTGGGATCACATGTGCTCTGTGTACCAGAGACCGTAAAGCACTATCGTTTTATGCAGAATGATGACAGCTTGTAGCCTGCAAATATTGCTCGGCATGAGTTGGTCTGCGGCAGACATTATGTCCCCGTATGGCATCGACTTTTCTTCTAACCGTCACATTCAGGAATGGTAAGAAGCCGTCTTTTCCATCCTTTTCTACTTTCTGCTATTCGCTGTTGACCAAGAGATAGTTGTAGTAGATAGCCACTTAGTTCTATGCTGAGAGAGTGTTCGTAGAATAAGACAAGAGAAAATACAGAGAAAACTGAGTATATAAAACTGGGCGGTAATAAAAAATATAATTTAGACAATGGGAATTTTATTATGAAATGCTGTTCTTATTGTAAACACGTAAGTGCAACTATGCCAAGAGTGTAGACAATACTAGAAATGAAATTGGGCAAAAACATCGCTTTCTGGCTATGGAAACAAATTTCTGAAGAAGAAGTACTGAAATCTCAAGATTAGACCACATCGGAAATAAGGAACTAAAAAAATATATGAAAGCAGAAGGGAACATAATGGAAGTTTTTGAGAGGAAGATGTCGCTATGCGATGGCCATTTACAATTACATCAATACTCTGCAAGCCACCTTTTGGTGTGTGCCGGAGGGTTACTTTCTGCACCAGTACTGCCTCCCCTTTTCTTTTTCGAATCGCGCATGGGTTTTGGGAAGAAAGATAGCTGGTAAGCCTCTGTGTCGGCTCGAATCTCCCTAATTTTATTTCCATGGTCTTTTCGCGACGTATACGTTGGAGGAAGCAATACGTTACTATAGTCTTCTTGGAACACACGCCCTCGAAACTTTTAACAGTAGACAACACTGTGACGCAGAAAGCGTCTCTTGCAGCGTCCGCCACTGGAGTTGGGTGAGCACCTCTGTGACGCTTTCGCGCTTACTAGATGAACCGGTAACGAAACGTGCTGCTCTTCTTTGGTTGTTCTCTATTTCCTGATGGATCTTCTCTATTTAGAAATAACGGATGATAATACGAGGGCGTGGTGAAATGTAATGCTTCCGAATTTTTCATGTGAAAGTTCTAGAAGACATTTTTTAAAGAAATCAAATGCTATTAACATTCTGTATCTTTATTCTTCACGTCCACGTTTTTATTTCTCCACATAGTCACACTGGCGACGAACACCTTTCTCGCAACGAAAGATTAGTTTGTCGATACAGTCACAACAGAATGTTTGACTTTGTTGACGGATACACATCCTCACCTTCCTTGCACGGCTTCATCATTATCAAAGTTATCAAAGGAAGTACTTGAAAGCGTTCTTTAAATTTTGGTAACAGACTGAAATCTTCTGATGCGGCCAAGCTTGGACTGTAGGGAAGATGATGGACGGTCGCTAACCCAAGGCGTCGGACTGCTGCAGATGTCGCAGCTCTCGTGTGTTGTCTGGGATTCTCATCCCGACGGAGAGGCAGCTCCATGTGCGGACGAGCTCTTCGAATTCGAAATTGATTACAGTACGCTGTTTCTCACGCACCAACGTAGTTACGTTACACACCACTAAAATTCATAGCACTCTAGTAGCAGAGGGCTGTAAATATGTAGACACTAGGGATAAAGATGTAGAATGTTTATAATATACTTTTTATTGAAAAAAACTTTGTAATATTTATGGCTTACACATCCATCATATTAGGCTTCAAGAAGCTGTTCCCAGGGCAGTGGAGATGCAAGAAGTATATAGATGACGAAATGTGGTGTGAGGTACCTGTAACAGATGTTAGATTCGGTACCATTCCCGTTAGAAAGACCGCCTGCATAATGGTACTGCTCTGTGATTGACTGCTGTGTTCGGAGCAAGGGCGCCAAATCGTTAAAGAATAGTTATTATTATTAGTTAAACTAATCATTGAAATGACTTCACTTTTTAATGTAAATATCTCTCAACAGCTGACTATCAATCAGTCATTTTAGAATTATTAAAAAACAATTTAAATAAAAAACAAAAGACTGACGAAATTGCAGACGAAGCACTTCAGAAGCGTTCGGGTCACGCCTTTCCTGGTATGGCGCGCGAAGTGTTTCGGGCTGTTCGTCACTCTGGATTAGGCAGTCGAGAAGAACAGACATGTTGTCTGTCGTAAGGTGTGTTTCCGATTTTAAGTTCCTGTTCGTCACTCTGGATTAGGCAGTAGAGATGTACAGTCATGTTATCTGTGGCAGGATGTGTTTGCCAGTATCCAGTATTAAAAGATTCACTCCAGTACTCATGAGGCACAGACATGTGCCACAAATAGTGTAAAGATACATTTTCGTAAACATTATGTTTGATCATGTACTAAGCTGTATCAGAAGGTGTTGTATTAAGATCATGTAGTCTTCTCGTGTGGCTATATTAAAATACGCGAGTGGCATCGCAAAGAAGTGATACATTATTTCAGAACAGAACCTCGCTAAAAGTCAGTGTCAGCCTCAAGATACAGAACCTACGATCTTCGTGCTGTTTTCTGCGCTGGGGACATCAAATTGAAGACAGCAGGTCAGTGAACTATAACAGAACCTTCGTATTCCACACAGTGCAGTGGAAACAACTAGGCGCCTCACGTGTGCTGCATGCACAGAACAAATGTGCTCAGTGACACGTCATCTGCAGTAATTCAGAGGAGGTAAAGGAGAATGAGCGTTATTAACATCAACAATCAATTCATTCTTCCTTTCTTGCCGTAACTTTAAGAGTTTTCACATAAAAAATTAGGATGCATTACTTTTCAGCATGCCCTAGCAGACAGCCGAAGGAGGTATAGGGACGGATCTCAAAGGCAAAAAATACAAGAGATCGGCCGCCTAGAAGATGGGTGACAGATGTCAACGAATCTATGAACTCCAGCATTCTCGAGCGAGATTCGGAAGACCGTAAACTATGAATATAGAGAAGCATAAAGAGACATTAAAAGTCCAAATAAATTAGTAAATAACTGTAGTGTAAAAATTGTGAGAGTGATTGTGTTGCAGGGAGTTAGGAGAGGACCCCGAATCGTTGAACGGGAGCCTACAGGAGTCGCTTCTGCACGTGCTGAGCGCGTTGTCGCTGTTCCGGGCTCCCAGCTACGAGGGCGTCGCCAGGGACCTGCTGGCGGCCGGGGACCCGCTGCTGCGCCGCCTGGCCAAGCTCAACGTCACCAGCTTCATGCTGCAGGTAGGTATACGGAGCAGCTGGCGAAGCGTGCGGAGTCGTCTGCTGCCACACGGGGGCAGCTCAGCTCCCCAGTAAGATCGCAGCTGTACTGGCAGCTCAGATACGACAGCATGTGTAAGCACCTGCAGGAAGTCAGGTTCTGACTGAGCACCATCATAACCGGCGCTGCAGGTATTAAAAAGTGAGCAAACCTGGGCGATGTGGTAGCGGTCAGACATTTGGCTCGCAGAGTTGAAATCCATTTATCACCTTATAGATCTGGGTTTCCTTTATATATCCAAAACACTTAAGGTGAATACCGCGGCGATTGCTTCCGAAAAGACCACAGTCCCTAATGTAGCGGCTTCTTTGGTCTTCTATTAAAAACAGAAAATGGAATCTTTCAGACACGAAACATTACTGCATCTGAATATCCTCACACTATAAGTTGTCCCTTGTAGTTGTGTATCGAGAGGTATTTTGGATAAACTGTGAAGGTAAATCCTAAAAGTCGGCACTCAGTGGTTATCTGAGTGATAGAAGAGGGGCCAGCATATCTCATCCTTCTAAATATATCTCCTTGGCACAACTGGAATTCTTCTCCGAAATTTGCGGCTTCTAATATAGTTGTTTTCGATAGGGAAAGTCAGTGTGATATTGGGATCGTTGCTATTGTCATTACAACAATGTCGAAAGTCTGTGACCCACGAAAATGGGTGCCATCGTACGGTAAAATCAGTGCCGTGTGAGTAAAAATCCACACGTCAGTGTAACACTTACGATATCTCATCAATAACATGGAGAACTTTTGCACCTAACATCACTGCCTTTTCTTGAGAGTCATTTCATATAAAATTAAACGCTACCCAAGGTACTTTTAATGATTATAACACTTTCAGTTATAGACCTACAACTGGTTCATTCGATAACGAGATATATATTCACATCACCGAGGACCTAGCTAGACAGCTCGGTGGCTACTATGAGTAGCTCTTCGCTTGCCCGTGCACGGTGGATCTTCGCCAGAACCGGGCATCACCACCCATATTCGTTTCGTTAATCTGATTCATCTCTTTTCTTCTAAAAGTTGATTTTTAATAAATAATGTTACAGATAAGAAGCGTCACTATCAGTAAAGATTCTAGCTTTGTTTTCTTAATAATATTATTATCACTATCACTCGCCAATTTTGTATATGATTTCCTACAATCCGTCGTAACTCAAAGACAAAGTCTCCCGCAGACAGAAACTTTTTCGCAACCATCTGTCAATCTGAAGTGGGTAAGCTGCTGTGACACGCACAGCTATAGTAGTGAATGTAAATTCTGTATGGACATCAGTCAACCAGTTGCCATCCTAGTCCAGTTCGATTTCGTGCTCTACTGACTTCGTTATCATTTATCATCCTTCGCGAGTAGGCTACAGCAGGGTACATGCCAGCTGTGAGGTCATATGAAGGCAGCTGCTATCAGCCAGTGACTCGCATCTGCAACGCCTGGTACGTCTCACAATCTCCAATTTGCTGCTGCATGTACAGCTACCCCAACGCGAAAAAGCTCACGGATTGCGGCAGCCCAGCAACGGAGCGACCATCTGTTGCAATGTCCAATGCCACTCAGTGTCAGAAGCATCTTTCTGCAGGTTCTCCCAACACCTGCAATGTTACTCGGCTGTGCACATGTAACGACTGTGACCATTTCCTCAAATACGATTCTGAAAGATTTCGCTCGTTATAAGATGCTTACCTACATTGATTATCTCAGGAAGTAGCTGCGCACATGTACCACTCCGTATCAAAAGCTGAAACTTTTTTTGATGAAAATAAGTCCCAATTACGACACATCCAACGTTGAGTACGTATTTTCTATTACCTCTCTTCACTCATGGCTCGACCACAAGTAGTAGCGGTTCAGTCGCACCCTGGAGGGATGGGACGATACTTTTAAGACTTTTCTCCTGTGGCGGCGTCGTGACTAATTGATTTCTGATGTGTCGATGGTATCTGAACAGCCAGGCACACTCCGTTGGCGTAGGCACCTGGGCCAACCATCATGTCCTAACTGCTTCTCAGCATACTTGTGGATAGACTTTCAGATCGCTGGGTGCACTGCAGCCATTGTGGAAAAGATGGGCATCTCCGAACTGTCTGCCATAAGGTGTTGGAAGCGTCAAACCCAGTTCCCCGCATGTGTCAAGGCACGGTACATGAACTTAAGGTGATTATTCCCCAGGGCGATCCTTGTGCTACTAAGTTATTTATCACAGTTGCGAATCAAGACGTTCATTTCCAAGTGGACGTAGGAACTACCGTTTCCTCGGTGAACCTCCT
This sequence comes from Schistocerca nitens, assembly GCF_023898315.1. Lineage (NCBI taxonomy): Eukaryota > Metazoa > Arthropoda > Insecta > Orthoptera > Acrididae > Schistocerca > Schistocerca nitens. The sequence continues at coordinate 706,759,320 of NC_064614.1, read as the reverse complement.
CAAGTGCTCTCGACTGGGATCACCAGAACTGGACCCGTCCGTCCTCTCATAAGTTGGTCGCATATGATGACACTTTGACTCCCCTCCACAGACAATTCACATTCACCACGACCTGCAAAAATTTCACATACCTGACAACATTATTTGCTGTCGATAGCCACTTAGCTGGAAACATTTTCGATTTGGATGCCTTCTCATTGTTTAGATTCTCCATCACCGACGAGGTTAAGATCGTCTCTGACATGGTTCCCTTCGATAAAATCGACGACTTTTGTGCTGCTTTTTTATCAATATTCTAACCTGGCCTGTGGTGCGCCACAGATTTCGGGGCTCCTATCATCTTGGACTCCGACACAATGCTCTGTTCCTGCTGGATACAACATATTCGCGTTTCTCCACAGATGGCCATTAAAAAGGAACTCTAGCGGCTTCACGTGGATGGGGGCGATTGAACCAGTTACATCCTGCGCTTGCTCTACACCTATGGTAGTGGTCAATAAACCCAACGGCCGTCACCAGCTACGTGGAGATTTTAAATCGTCAGTCGATGCCCAGGCACAGGCCACTTCCCGACCAATCGACCTCTTCACAAAGCTAGTTGGGATTGAATACTTTGCTAACAGAGACCTTACCGACACGTAGTTCCAGATTCCGGTGTATGAGCATCATGGTAATAAGTACTTCTTTCAATTTATACTGTTACAAGCCTTTGGCTTTTGGGATCTCTTCCTCTCTGGCAATCTGCCAGAGACTTCTAGAACAGTTAACCAACCCCATCCCCATTTGCACTAACTATCTAGATTAGCTAATTATCGTGGACATTATGCATCGGGACTACTGCACAATTTTAGCAACATATTTACCACGTTGCATTACGCAAATGAAAAGTACGGCTTACATAAAAGCCAAGTTTTGCTGGAGCAAGTGGAAAACAGAGCGGAGGAGCGGACAGAGGTTCAGAGCACACTCCTGTTCTAAAGGTGTGAAGCTGCCCCTAAATGCTGAAGAATCAGCAATGACCAACGGCATGAAGATGCAGAAGGCACTGGAAACCAATGAATGAAAGACACTTATCGCGTATCCACAGGACATGTGGCCTGTAATTGAAGTGTTATGATGATCTCTACATTGGCAAAAGATTCCGGAATAGTCCCCCATTCGATCTCCGGGAACGGACTGCCAAGGGGGAGGCTACAATGAGAAAAAGATTTAATAATCAGCAGAAGGATAACGTTTTACGAGTTGAGGCTTGGAATGTCAGAAGCTTGAAGGTGTTAGAGAAATTAGAAAATCTGAAAAGGGGAATGCAATGGTTCAATCTAGTTATAGAAGGGGTCAGTGAAGTGAAGTGGAAGGAAGACAAGGATTTCTGGTCAGATGAGTATAGGGTAATATCAACAGGAGCAGAAAATGGTATAACGGGAGTAGGATTCGCTATGAATAGGAAGCTAGGGTAGAGAGTGTGTTACAGTGAACAGTTCAGTGACCGGGTTGTTCTTATCAGAATCGACAGCAAACCAACACCGATAACGATAGTTCACATATACATGCCGACGACACAAGCTGAAGATGAAGAGATATAGGAAGTCTATGAGGATATTGAAAGGGTAACACAGTATCTAAAGAGGGATCAAAACTAATAGTCATGGGGGACTGGAATGCAGTTGTAGGGGAAGGAGTAGAAGAAAAGGTGACAGGAGAATATGAGCTTGGGACAAGGAATGAGAGAGCAGAAAGATTAATTGAGTCCTGTAACAAGATTCAGCTAGTAATAGCGAATACTCTGTTCAAGAATCACAAGACGAGGAGGTGTACTTGGAAAACGCCGGGTGACACGGGAAGATTTCAGTTAGATTACACCATGGTCAGAAGGAAATTTCGAAATCAAATACTGGATTGTAAAGTGTACTCACGAGCAGGTATAGACTCAGATCACAATATAGTGGTGAGGAAGAGTAGGCTGAAGTTTAAGACATTACTAAGGAAGAGTCAGTACGCAAATAATTGGGATACGAAAGTACTAAGGAATGACGAGATACGGTTGAAGTTCTCTGAGGCTATAGATACAGCAATAAGGAATAGTTCAGTAGGCAGTACAGTTCAAGAGGAATGGACATCTCTAAAAAGGGCCATCACCGAAGTTGGGAAGGAAAACATAGGTACAAAGAAGGTAACTGCGAAAAACCATGGATAACAGAAGAAATACTTGAATTGATCGATGAAAGGAGGAAGTACAAAAATGTTACGGGAAACTCAGGAATACAGAAATACAAGTCGCTGAGGAATGAAATAAATAGTAAGTGCAGGGAAATTAAGACGAAATGGGTGCAGAAAAAATGAGAAGACATCGTCGGAAGGACAGATTCGGCATACAGGAAACTCAAAACAACCTTCGGTGACATTAAAAGCAAGGGTGATAACATTAAGAGTGCAACGAGAATTCCACTGTTAAATGCAGAGGAGAGATCGGGTAAAAAGAATACATTAAAAGCCTCTACGAGGGGGAAGATCTGTCTGATATGATACAAGAAGAAACAGGAGTCGATTTAGAAAAGATAGGCGATCCATTATTAAAATCAGAATTTAAAAGTGCTTTGGAGGACTTAAAGCAAAATAAGGCAGAAGGGATAGATAATATTCCATCAGAATTTATAAAATCATTGGGGAAAGTGGCAACAAAATTACTATTTAAGTTGGTGTGTAGAATGTATGAGTCTGGCGACATACCATCTGAGTTTCGGAAAAGCAATATCCACACAATTCCGAAGACGGCAAGAGCTGACAAGTGCGAGAAATATCGCACAATCAGCTTAACAGCTCATGCATCCAAGTTGCTGACAACAATAATACACTGAAGAATGGAAAAGAAAATTGAGGTTGCGCTAGATGACGATCAGTTTGGCTTTAGGAAAGGTAAAGGCAGTTCTGACGTTGCGGTTAATAACGGAAGCAAGACTAAAGAAAAATCAAGACAGGTTCATAGGATTTGTCGACCTGGAAAAAGGGTTCGACAATGTAAAATGGTGCAAGATGTTCGAAATTCTGAAAAAAGCAGCAGTAAGCTATAGGGAGAGACGGGTCATATACAATATGTACAACAGCCAAGAGGGAATAATATGAGTGGACGACCTAGAACGAAGTGCTCGTATTAAAAAGGGTGTAAGACAGGGATGTAGTCTTTCGCCCCTACTGTTCAATCTGTACTTCGAGGAAGCAATGACGGAAATAAAAGAAAGGTTCAGGAGTGGAATTAAAATTCAAGATGAAAGGAAATCAGTGATACGATTCGTTGATGACATTGATATCTTGAGTGAAAGTGAAGAAGAATTACATGATCTGCTGAATGGAATGAACGGTCTAATGAGTACAAAGTATGGACTGAGAGTAAATCGAAGAAAGACGAAGGTAATGAGAACAGCGAGAAACTTAACGTCAGGATTGATGGGAACGAAGTAGATGAAATTAAGGAATTCTGGTACCTAGGCAGTAAAATAACGAGTGACAGACGGAGCAGGGAGGACATCAAAAGCAGACTAGCACTGGCAAAAAGGGCATTCCTGGCCAAGAGAAGTCCACTAATATCAAATGTTGTGGTCTTCAGTCCTGAGACTGGTTTGATGCAGCTCTCCATGCTACTCTATCCTGTGCAAGCTTCATCATCTCCCAGTATCTACTGCAACCTACATCCTTCTGAATCTGCTTAGTGTATTCATCTCTTGGTCTCCCGCTACGATTTTCACCCGCAACGATGCCCTCCAATGCTAAATTTGTGATCCCTTGATGCCTCAGAACATGTCCTACCAACCGGTCCCTTCTTCTTCTCAAGTTGTGCCACAAAGCCCTCTTCTCCCCAATTCTGTTCAATGCCTCCTCATTAGTTATGTGATCTACCAATCTAATTTTCAGCATTCTTCTGTAGCACCACATTTCGAAAGCTTCTATTCTCTTCTTGTCCAAACTATTTATCGTCCATGTTTCACTTCCTTACATGGCTACACTCCATACAAATACTTTCAGAAATGACTTCCTGACACTTAAATCTATACTCGATGTTAACACATTTCTCTTCTTCAGAAACGCTTTCCTTGCCATTGCCAGTCTACATTTTATATCCTCTCTACTTCAGCCATCATTTGCTTCTCAAACAGCAAAACTCCTGTACTACTTTAAGCGTCTCATTTCCTAATCTGATTCCCTCAGCATCACCCAACTCAATTAGACTACATTCCATTAGCCTCGTTTTGCTTTTGTTGATGTTCATCTTATATCCTTCTTTCAAGACACTGTCCATTCCGTCCAACTGCTCTTCCAAGTCCTTTGCTGTCTCTGACAGAGTTACAATGTCATCGGCGAACCTTAAAGTTATTATTTCTTTTCCATTGTTTTCAATACCTACTCCGAATTTTTCTTTTGTTTCCTTTATTGCTTGCTCAATATACAGATTGAATAACATCGGGGAGAGGCTACAACCCTGTCTCACTCCCTTCCCAACCACTGCTTCCCTTTCATGCCCCTCGACTCATAACTGCCATCGTGTTTCTGTACAAATTATAAATAGCCTTCCGCTCCCTGTATTTTACCCCTGCCACCTTCAGAATTTGAAAGAGAGTATTCCAGTCAGCATTGTCAAAAGCTTTCTCTAAATCTACAAATACTAGAAACGTAGGTTTGCCTTTCCCTAATCTATCTTCTAAGGTAAGTCGTAGGGTCAGTATTGCATCACGTGTTCCAGTATTTCTACGGAATCCGAATTGATCTTCCCCAGGTCGGCTTCTACCAGTTTTTTCATTCATCTGCAAAGAATTCGTGTCAGTATTTTGCAGCCGTAACTTATGAAGCAGATAGTTCGGAAATTTTCCCTCCTGCAACACCTGCTTTCTTTAGGATTGGAATTACTATATTCTTCTTGAAGGCTGAGGGTATTTCGTCTGTCTCATTCACCTTGCTTACCGGATTGTAGAGTTTTGTCAGGACTGGCTCTTCCAAGGCTGTCAGTATTTCTAATGGAATGTTGTCTACTCCCGGGGCCTTATTTCGACTTAGGTCTTTCAGTGCTTTGTCAAACTCTTCACGCAGTATCGTATCTCCCATTTCATCTTCACCTACGTCCTCTTCCATTTGCATGATATTGCCCTCAAGTACATAGACCTTGTGTAGACCCTCTATATAGTCCTTCCACCTTTCCGCTTTCCCATCTTTGCTTAGAATTGGTTTTCCACCTGATCTCTTGATATTCATGCAAGTGGTTCTCTTTTCTCCAAAGGTCTCTTTAATTTTCTGTAGGCAGTATCTATCTTACACCTAGTGATATATGCCTCTACATCCTTACATTTGTCCTCTAGCCAACCTGCTTAGCCGTTTTGCATTCCCTGTCGATCTCATTTTTGAGACGTTTGTATTCATATTTGGATGCTTCATTTACTGCATTTTTATATTTTCGCCTTTCATCAATTAAATTCAATATTTCTTCTGTTACCCGAGGATTTCTACTAGCCTTCATCTTTTTACCTACTTGATCCTCTGCTGCCTTCGCTATTTCATCTCTCAAAGCTATCCATTCTTCTTCTACTATATTTCTTTCCCCTGTTCCTGTCATTCGTTCCCTAATGCTCTCTCTGAAACTCTCTAGAACCTCTGTTTCTTTCAGTTTATCCAGGTCCCATCTCCTTAAATTCCCACCTTTTTGCAGTTTCTTTCGTTTTAATCTACAGTTCATAACCAATAGATTGTGGTCAGAGTCTACATCTGCCACTAGAAAGGTCATACAATTTAAAACCTGGTTCCTAAATCGCTTTCTTACCATTATGTAATCTGACTGGAACTTTCTATTGCTTCCAGGCCTCTTCTACGTATACAATCTTCTTCCATGATTGTTAAACCAAGTGTCAGCTATGATTAAATTATGCTCTGTGCAAAATTCTACCAGGCGGCTTCCTCTTTCATTTCTTACCCCCATTCCATATTCACCTACTACTTTTCCTTCTTTTCCCACTATCGAGTTTCTGTCCCCTATGACTATTAAATTTTTGTCTCCGTTCATATCTGAATAATTTCTTTTATCTCATCATACATTTCATCAATCTCTTCGTCATCTGCGGAGCTAGTTGGCATATAAACTTGTACTACTGTGGTAGGCGTGGGCTTTGTGTCTATCTTGGCTACAATAATGCGTTCACTATGCTGTTTGTAGCAGCTGACCCGCGCTCCTATTTTTTATTCATTATTAAACCTACTCCTGCATTACCCTTATTTGATTTTCTATTTATAACTCTGTATTCACCTGACCAGAAGTTCACTAATTCCCACTATATCTAACTTTAAACTATTCATTTCCCTTTGTAAGTTTTCTAACCTACCTACCCGATTAAGGGATCTGACATTCCACGTCCGATCCGTAGAACGTGAGTTTTCTTTCTCCTGATGACGTCATCCTGACTAGTGCCCGCCTCGAGATCCGAATGGGGGGCTATTTTACCTCCGGAATATTTTACCCAAAAGGACGCCATCATCATTTAACCATACAATAAAGCTGCATGCCCTCGGGAAAAATTACGGCTGTAGTTTCCCCTTGCTTTCAGCCATTCGCAGTACCAGCACAGCAAGGCCGTTTTGGTTTATGTTACAAGGCCAGATCAGTCACTCATCCAAACTGTTACTCCTGCAACTACTGAAAAGGCTGCTGCCCTCTTCAGGAACCACACGTTTGTCTGGCCTCTCAACAGATACCCCTCCGTTGTGGTTGCACCTACAGTACAGTCTTCTGTATCGCTGAGCCGCGCAAGCCTCCCCACCAATGGCAAGATCCATGGTTCACAAATTATGCATCCGATAGCTAAAATGTGGAAGAAAGGCATTCAGTAGAGGTGGAAGATTGCCTGTGCACTACTTTAGCACATTTTAAGCATCTATTATGCTGGCACCAGCCTTACACCCTCTTCCCCTCTCATCTACTGTTTTTGACTGTGGTTACCTCCCCCTATGGCACGGATGCAGTGCTGGACTTAAGGAACGATGACAGTAGTAAACAATCAATTGCCTACACGAAAAAAAACACACACACAGCTGCTCAAACGAATTACTTGCAGATTATCTTTACAATTAAGATTTTCATGTTTACCTGTCCAGAAACAAGTTAACACTCATTATAAACCACAAACCTCTGCTAGAGCACTGCGGGCTACGCTCCCATCTTCCAGAGCAGATAGCACAATGGATTCAGCATTGGGCATTTTTCCTCAGCTCCAACAATTATACCTTTAAATAAAAGCCCACACTACAACACACAAATGCAGACACTCTATCTCACCTTATCGTGAGACCAGACCCAACCTTCGACCACCAGGACTTCTGAAGTTTACACATTGGCATGGAACAGCAACACCTTGGATGGGTTTCTTATTACAGGTGTTCGGATCACTGCAGACATGTGCTATGACTCTATCTTATGTTGCGTCAAGCATTATATGATGCATGATTGGCCCACATATTTTTCAAAGGACACAAGTCCAATGTTCCTGGCCTGGGCTCCCCTCTCCCACCATGTGTTGGTCGTCAGCGATGTTCTCCTGCTGTGCTGCGGATGCAAGTTTTACAACTCTTACATCATGGTCTTTGGAGTGTGTAATGGATTAGATTCCTTGTGTAGCGACATTCCTACTGGCTAGAACTGAACATGGACATGAAAGCTATGGTGTATAGCTGTTCCACATTTGCCTGCACCAGACTGCTCCACCAAATACTGGCCCCTCTCTGTGCTCTATGTGATTTATTGTTGTGGACGCCTACTCTACCTACTCCTGTGTAATCAGCATGGCGTTCACCACGACAAAGGCCAAAATTAACATGTTTGTCCTGACTCTTGCCATCAGAAGGATGGCCTGTATGGTCATGTCAGACAACGGGTTCCAATTTTAGGTGACGGCTTTCGATCAGTTCTGCACCACAAATGGCATCAAACATGTATTTAGTCTGGAGTTTTACCTGTACTCTCACGATGAAGCAGAACATACGGTGCAGAAGTTGAAACAGCAGTATTAAAAGTAGTGGGGTCGACCACCACCATAGCTGTGTTCACTACGTCGCTGAGCGCTTAGAAGACCACTCCTGTCCACAAATGTAACCCAGCAATGCTTTTCCATGCGCAGCAGCTGCATACTCACCTCCATCTCCTTGCTCCACTGCTTTGGGAGCCCCATGCCTGGCATTCTGAGCACTATCCACCTGGCACAGTAGTGTTCATACGAGGCAAAAGACGCGTGGACGCTGGCCATAGAGGTTATCACCTAGGACAAACTCTCAAGGCAGTTGACACTCTAAAGTGTTTGGAGAGGAGTCATATCGAACACCTGCATCCACGTTAACCAACTGTATCACCGTCGGTGGCTCAGGCCGACTTGGAAATTCCATCTTTGCTGGTCCCACAACCAAACAGGTATAACTTGCACTCCAGAACAACAACAGTTGTTCCTGTGAACATGGATGTAGAGTTCTCACCACAGCCACCAAATGCGCGGCTGATGTCGCCCGAGCCGCCACTACCCAACACGTTGCCAGACCACCTATTTCCTTTAACCAGCTGGGGACCTTAAGTGCCAGGAAAACAACTGTGCCACAAGTTCACCTTCCAATGCATCATCCAGATCGCTTCCGCCCTAAGCATCCATTTCAGGGGGGAATGATCTGGTATCCTGGCCAGTGGTTTTTAAGCTTGCTGAAGGACATGGAATTCAATGACGGCCGCTAGACGGCACTGATACATCTGCAATGATGTCCATAGAGACACAACCATCTTGTTGGCTAATTATAGTTCTTGGCCACACCTGAATACTAACAGCGCAGCAGCTTTGTCTTCAGTCGTGATTTCACTGTAATCTTGTATTGTTCTCACTACAAATCATTGTTTTCGTCTCAGAATTCTCTAAGTATTAGGTTTTCGCTTCTGGATACTCGTTGGGGCCCATTATTCTGCTGTATCGTCTCCAGTGTCCATCTCTGCCTAGTTGTTGTCCTGTTCCCACTCGACGAATTGCTGTTGACAGCCCTTGCTCAGTCGACCAGTTTATGCGGGTTCTTGAGTCATTTGTGGTCTCTTCACATTCTGGGCACTATAATTCCATACGTAGTTTCCTCACTGTCGACAAGAAATTAACCAAAAGAGCTGGCGCATTGGTAAGACGCAGGACTGGTATTTCGGAGGATGGTAGGAGAATTGTCTCACCAGCCATCCATATTTAGGTTTTCCATGGTTTTTCTAAATCTCTTATGGTAAAAACCATGGTAGTTTCTTTTCAAAGGAAGATGCCGATTTCCCTCCACAACTTGCGATTCTGCTCCATCTTCTCATAGGTGCAATATTAAATTCTAATTTTCCTATTATGTGTCTTTTACCCTTCAGACTTGGTGGTTGTGGAAACTCATGATCTCAACAATGGAAGTGTTTTATTACCTCTTTAATGTAATTTCCTTTACTAATTTGTAATCAAGAGTGTAGATGTAGCTGACTAAATTCAAGTACAGCTATCAGCTTTTTCTACGAGGGTGAGTCAAATGAAAACCTTAAATATGCTTACAAAGTGCATAAATTCCTTTAGAAAAAATTCTTTTGGTAGTCCGCGCAACCACTCATGCAGTGCGTGGCATACCTCTTGATGAGAACGGAACTTCTTTCCTCCCATTGCGTCTTTGAGTGGTCCAAACATATGGAAATCACTTCGGGCAAGGTCTGGTGAGTATGGTGGATGAGGAAGACACTCAAAATGCAGGTCTCTGATTGTTGCAACTGTTGTACGGGCAGTGTGGGACCTAGCATTGTCATGTTGGTAGAGGACACCTGCTGACAGCAATCCACGTCGCTTTGATTTGATTGCAGGCCGCAGATGATTTTTTATGAGATCTGTGTATGATGCACTGGTGACAGTGGTCCCTCTAGGCATGTAATGTTCCAAAATGACGCCTTTTTCGTCCCAAAAGAGAGTCAGCATAAGCTTCCCTGCTGATGGTCCTGTTCGAATCTTCTTTCGTTTTGGTGATTAGGAATGGCGCCATTCCTTGCTCGCTCTCTTCATTTCCGATTGGTGCATGTGAACCCAGGTTTCGTCGCCAGTAACGATTCTTGCAAGGAAACCATCACCTTCTCGTTCAAAGCGCCGAAGAAGTTCTTCACAAGCATCAACACGTCGTTCTCTCATTTCAGGAGTCAGCTGCCGTGGCACCCATCTTGCAGACACTTTGTGAAATTGGAGCACATCATGCACAATGTGGTGTGCTGACCCATGACTAATCTATAAACATGCTGCAATGACGTTCAGTGGGACTCGGCGGTTTTCCTTCACTATGGCTTCAACTGCTGCAGTGTTCTGTGGAGTCACAACTCGTCGTGCCTGATCTGGACGAGGAGCACCTTTCACTGAAGTCACAACATTTGCGAAGTTCCTACTCCATTCGTAGACTTGGTGCTGTGAGAAACATGCATCACCGTACTGAACCTTTATTAGTCGATGAATTTCAATAGGTTTCACACCTTCACTACGCAAAAACCGAATAACAGAACGCTCTTCTTCCCTGGTGCAAGTCGCAAGTGGAGCGGTCATCTTTATACTGATACTGCGACGATATGTGTGCATCTGTACTATGCTGCCACCTACAGGCCATTCTGCACGCTGTTTGTAGCACGCTTACCAACTTACAGGATAACGCCGCGAAATTTCGATTTGTTATTACAAATTTAAGGTTTTCATTTGACTCACCCTCGTATATTTTCATGTTCTGCATACTTAGTTTTTTGTCTCATTCACTACTTGCTGGAAGCATCCAAGGAGTGGGAAAGAACGTGACTCCCCGATTCACGTCGGTGCCATATCGCGCCTACTGACTAGTCACGCTCTGTACACTGTCGACAGGTGCTGCCCCGCTGCGAGACGGTGTTCCACAAGTGCTTCTTCCAGGGCGCTCCCCTCAACTGCTGCCAAGAGATGTCGCTGCAGCGAGCGCCCGTCGGCTTCTGCTACTCCTTCAACTCGCTCACGTCTGAGACTAGGAGACACTGGTCTGTTAGTTCTCAGTAGAAGACGAGCTTTCTTGTAATTCCGTTGGAAAATGTTCACCTCATTCGTTTCGTTCTCGAAATCATAAATTAGTCTGAAATTTAAAGCGCCATCTTGTTGCACAGTCACATGCAGGGAACTAAAAAATATTGTAGCAAAAAATTACTCTTTTGATAGATACGAAGGCGAGCATAAGGTTTCTTGGTCAGGCGTAGAGATGTCGCTGATGTGAAGTCTCAGGGTATTACGTGCATTCGAGGGTGAACAGCTTTGTCATCCTGGCTCTCCCAAGGATACCAGTAGCTCTGAGGGAATGTCATCTCTCCTGGGGATGTGTTTCGACTTTGGTCTTTCAGTGTTCTCTCAGATTCACCTCGCAGTATCATATCTCAATCTCAGATTCTCTTTCCTCTTCCCTTCACACAATATTACCTTCAAGTTCATTTCCCTTGTATAGTCACTCTATATATTGAAACTTCCTGGCAGATTAAAACTGTGTGCCCGACCGAGACTCGAACTCGGGACCTTTGCCTTTCGCGGGCAAGTGCTCTACCAACTGAGCTACCGAAGCACGACTCACGCCCGGTACTCACAGCCTTACTTCTGCCAGTACCTCGTCTCCTACCTTCCAAACTTTACAGACGCTCTCCTGCGAACCTTGCAGAACTAGCACTCCTGAAAGAAAGGATATTGCGGAGACATGGCTTAGCCACAGCCTGGGGGATGTTTGCAGAATGAGATTTTCACTCTGCAGCGGAGTGTGCGCTGATATGAAACTTCCTGGCAGATTAAAACTGTGTGCCCGACCGAGACTCGAACTCGGGACCTTTGCCTTTCGCGGGCAAGTGCTCTACCAACTGAGCTACCGAAGCACGACTCACGCCCGGTACTCACAGCCTTAATTCTGCCAGTACCTCGTCTCCTACCTTCCAAACTTTACAGAAGCTCTCCTGCGAACCTTGCAGAACTAGCACTCCTGAAAGAAAGGATATTGCGGAGACATGGCTTAGCCACAGCCTGGGGGATGTTTCCAGAATGAGATTTTCACTCTGCAGCGGAGTGTGCGCTGATATGAAACTTCCTGGCAGATTAAAACTGTGTGCCCGACCGAGACTCGAACTCGGGACCTTTGCCTTTCGCGGGCAAGTGCTCTACCAACTGAGCTACCGAAGCACGACTCACGCCCGGTACTCACAGCCTTAATTCTGCCAGTACCTCGTCTCCTACCTTCCAAACTTTACAGAAGCTCTCCTGCGAACCTTGCAGAACTAGCACTCCTGAAAGAAAGGATATTGCGGAGACATGGCTTAGCCACAGCCTGGGGGATGTTTCCAGAATGAGATTTTCACTCTGCAGCGGAGTGTGCGCTGATATGAAACTTCCTGGCAGATTAAAACTGTGTGCCCGACCGAGACTCGAACTCGGGACCTTTGCCTTTCGCGGGCAAGTGCTCTACCAACTGAGCTACCGAAGCACGACTCACGCCCGGTACTCACAGCCTTACTTCTGCCAGTAACTCGTCTCCTACCTTCCAAACTTTACAGAAGCTCTCCTGCGAACCTTGCAGAACTAGCACTCCTGAAAGAAAGGATATTGCGGAGACATGGCTTAGCCACAGCCTGGGGGATGTTTCCAGAAAAAAGTAAGGCTGTGAGTACCGGGCGTGAGTCGTGCTTCGGTAGCTCAGTTGGCAGTCGGCTCTCAGCCGTGGCAGCGTGCGGACGGCCCCGCGCGCCGGCCAGTGCTCCGCTGCAGGCGTTGTTTACTTCCGCGTCGTAGCTTAAAGGCTTGTGTCCGTCCACCGTGAACAACATGTCGAGCGCTTACCGCCGTGCGACCCTTAAAGTTTCCTTCCCAGCTGAACATGCGCGACCTCGTGCACATGAAGTTGAAACGTTCGTACGTGAAGAAGTTCGTTTAGATCCTAACCACGTTATCGGAATCCATTTTTCGATCACGAGTAGTGTCGTTCATATTAAAATGACAAACACCGAGGTGTGTGAAGATGTTATTCGCCGCCATGCCAATGGACTTAAGTTCAAATACTCTGATGGTCACGTCGGAGCTGTAACACTTGAACTCGCAGAGTACGGTCAACGCACGATTAGGGTGTTTGAACTACCTTTTGAAGTGCCGAAGGACGAAGTTGTCTCTGCGTTACAACCATACGGTAACGTCATCGGTTACGTAGAGGAAAAATGGCAAACCTTCACGACCTACCATGTCCTTAATGGTGTGCGTCAGGTCAAAATTGAACTGAAAAAACATATTCCATCATACCTGACCATTGGCGGGGTGCGAGCCATTGTCATGTACGACTGCCAACCCCGAACATGTGCAGGTTGTGGACAAGAAGGCCACGTCCAATCCGCCTGCATGCGACGCCGCCTGATCCAGACGCCGGTCGGCGAGGAAGCGTCCCCAGCGGTGATGACTCAGATCCCTGTCACATACGCTAAGGTTGCCCAGGAAGGTAGCACGTCTACACAGAGTCTTCCTGCTCCGTTGACGTCGTCTGATCAGGTAGATGCAACCGCTCCTGAGATTCCTTCTGAGGTGCCCCAGACGCCAGATCCTAACCTGTCGAATCATCGCAGCACTGTGACTGAAAATGCTACTGAGATGGACGTTGATCCGGGAGTGGTACCTACTTCTGCTTTCCTTCAGACTGGTCCAGAGTCAGACGAAAGCCACCCGCAATCGGACTCTGAACGACATGTTAGAAAACAAGGGTCGACACGAAAGAGAAAGAAACGTAGCCGTACACCCCCTGATGAATCCATTCTACGGATGGATACCAGGGATGCAGACCCGAAGATGGACGACAAACCGCTCTTTGATGACCAAAAGTCTGATGCGAAAGACCCGCCACAGGCGACCACTGGCAACGAACACCCCTCCTTACTGACGCCGTCGCCCCCACAGGTCGACGTTGAAGAGAGCCTATCCGATGAGACGAAAACTACGTCTCCTCTCCACGTGGATGACGTGCACAGCCGATGCCCTACCGCAGTATCAGTCTCCTGGGCAGACGACGTGGAGATCGAAGGGACTGGGGTGGACGCTGCTGATGATGGGGCACCCCCATCGGTTGCGCCCGCGCCCGGAAACTCTCCACAATAGCAGCCTCTTCAGCGGACCGGCAAGATCGACGACCTCTCGCTCCTGAAGAAGAAGCCCCACCTGTGCCTGTGGGACTCCAACACCAGCATTATCGTGTCGCAACGATTAACCTCGCGACCATTCGTGCGCCCCACAAACTAGCGCTGCTCCGCGATATGATTTATGATGCGGACATAGATATTGCGCTTTTTCAGGAAGTGCATGTCGCCGATTTTTCACCACCACATGGCTTCACGGTGCATCTCTCTCCCGCTTCGGACACCGGTAGTGGTGTTGCCATCATCTTACGCGAAGGTCTTCCTACCGAAGATGTCCTATACCTCCCCAGCGGCAGAGGTATGGCCCTTCCTCTCTTTGGTGTACGCATCGTCAACATTTATGCGCCGTCGGGCTCCAGCTACCGTCGTGAACGCAATGCCTTCTTCGCGAATGAAGTCACACCCCTTGTTATGGGACCACACGATGACTGGGTCATGGGTGGAGACTTCAACTGCACCCAGCGACCTCAGGATCAATTGCCGCGTCACTCACCATGCGCAGCTCTGGAAACAGTCGTCACGCGGCTACAATTTGTCGACACGTGGAGACATGTTCACGGTGATCTTTTGGGCTTTACGTACTACACTGCGCACTCCTCTAGCCGACTGGATCGCATCTACATCTCGCGATCTCTAATTCAACACACTCGACAGGCTGAAATCTGGCCTGTTGCTTTCTCAGACCATGAGGCTTACTTCTGTGATGTTGTTCTCGCAAGACAGGCAGTATGGCACGGACGTGGTTTATGGAAACTGAACACGGCACTTCTTAATTCACCTGACTGTCGACTTCTAATAGAAGACACTTGGATTACATGTAATAGACGCCCACCCACGTATCCGTCTACCATATCCTGGTGGATCCAGTGTGCAAAACCTGCTCTTCGAAAAACTTTAATCCGGTATGGCAAAGATGTTGTCGCCTGGAGGAAGAGCACTATGGACTTTTACTACAGGATCCTACGAGAATGCTCCACGATGCCAGCCTCCCCAGAGCACCATACAAGGATGAACTAAGCTAAGGCCCAAATCTCCAATCTCATGCGACGGCGTTTGGAAGGAGCGATAGTACGATCTCGTACTGCTGATCGCATGCCTCATGAACATCCGTCGATGTACCATATCATCCAAGAACGACAAAATCGACGCCGAAAATTGATTCACGTCCTAACGGATCAAGAAGGGCGTCGCTACGTAACCCAATCTGCAATAGGGAATGTGCTTCACGCCCACTACCGGCAGCTCTACGCCGCAATTCCACATTCCCCAGAGTTGATCGAGGAAGTCTCACAGCTCAACTTCGGTGGTATCCCAGGAGATGCGGCGATTGACTTGATGTCGGAGGTGACTGATGAGGAAGTCCGCTATGCGATCCGGGCAGGAACCATCAATCGCTCCCCAGGACCCGACGGTCTTCCCCTCGAATTTTATCGCACCTTCCGTGATTTGTTAGAGTCCTCCTTCACCTCCATCTGTCGGGAACTGATGTCTCCGGAAGTACCCGTGCCGGACGCTTTCATGGAAGGAATTATTATTTCTGTACATAAACCGCACGGTGGCAACAATATCAGTGATTATCGGCCCCTCACCCTCCTTAACAGTGATATGAAAATCTTCACTCGCCTTTTGGCAGCACGACTTAAAAACGTTGCCCGATATGTTGTGTCGCCAGACCAAGCATCTTTGGGAGGAGATAATAATATTCGCACGGCTTTATGCCGCTACAGGGATATGATCGCCGTTACCCAGGCAGAACGCCTCTCTGGGGCACTTGCGTCTTTGGACTTTAGTCAAGCTTTTGATAGGGTTGACCATTCGTTCCTTACGGCCGTTCTCCACCATATGGGTTTCCCAGTCGCCGTTATCACGGTAATGATGCGCCTTCTGCGGGGTGCCTCATCCAGGATTATGTACAATGGCAGACTCACTCCACCGATAATAATAGGTCGATCTGTACGTCAAGGGTGCCCTCTATCAGCAATTTTGTACGCCTTTTCCTTGGAATCCTTGCTATGTGGACTAAGACAACGTTTGGTAGGGTTGTCCATAGATCGCTACCGATTCTGTTGCACGGCCTATGCTGACGATGTAGTCATCTGTTTACGTAATGCCGACGAGGTTCGAGCTGTTTTGACGTGGGTAGCGACTTATGGTGAGGCGTCGGGTAGCTCTTTAAACGTACGTAAGTCACAAGTTATGTTCACTGGCACGGGACTTCCCGTGGAGTGCGTTACACCTCTCACCATCGTTGATACCATTCGTTGTTTGGGAATAGATTTTTCATCTGATCTCCGGCGTTCAGCCACCATCAACTGCCGACGCCTCCTTTTAATGATCAGAGCAGGTCTTATGGACCATCGCCTTCGATCCCTAGATATTCTCCAACGAGCTCGATATGTCAATACATATATCGCATCCCGAGTTTCCCATGTAGCGCAAGTTCTACCTTTCCCGCTTACTGTGGCACGTCGCATGTTGGCAGCGATGGCATCTTTCGTCAGCTCTGGGATGTTGTTCAGAGTTAACTATACAACCCTTACTCTTCCCCGTGAACGAGGTGGGATAGGTCTGTTTCACGTGCCGGATAGAGCTCGCGCCCTATTTATCAGCTCCCAGATGACGGTATGGACACGTTGCCCAACGAGCCTCGCTGGTCTCCTCCTGTCGGCATAATCGCCGGTCTCACTATCAGCCCCAGTGATGATCTCGGATGTTCCGACCCAGTTCCATTATATCCGGTACTTCTTTATGGAACTCAGTTATCTACGCCTCACCTTACCAAGACCGCTTTTACTCAAGACAAAGGCAGTATACAATGTCCTCCAATTAGGTCGTCCACCTAACCCGATTGAACAAAAGTTCCCCCAGGTTGACTGGCGTCATGTATGGCGCGCGGTGTTCGCCTGTTACCTTGACACGAATGTTCAATCTGTCTGGTACTTAACTGTCAATGGTAAGCAAATCAACCAATTTCGCCTTCATCGTATCCACCTCGCCCAATCACCTCTATGCTCCGCGTGTGGAGTGCCAGACAATGATGAACATCGGTTTGTTTGCGGACCGGCGGCGGAGGTTTGGCACTTGGTTCGACGTATTGTCGCTTTTCTAACGCGGGACATTCCGGATCGGATTACTCCCCCATCATTATTATTTCCGGAACGTGAATATTTTCCTCGGACAAAGACCAATGCTGTGAATTGGATTCGCGGACATGCCATTCACTACTTATTTGGACAAACTGTAGACACTGTACTCGATTGTTGGACATACCTCAATGACCGTCATTATGTCGTTGTCCGTCACCCAAAATACAGACAATTTTTCTCGAACTTCCTTGTGAGTGCTTTCCACGAGCCGCCTCGCAGCTGGAATGTGTTAAGCCAAGAGAGAAGAAGGTTTCCTGTTTGAACCAATGAACATTTCTGAACAATTGAACGGAACACATCAATTTCGAGAAGACGTGACTCAACATATTACCAGCGGGGCGCAGACGGTCTCTGATCAATTACACACAAAAAAAAAGAAACTAAATAAATAAATGTAAAACAAAAAAAATTAAAATAAAATTCAGGAAAATGAAAAAAAAAAGTTTGTAGAGCACTTGCCCGCGAAAGGCAAAGGTCCCGAGTTCGGGTCTCGGTCGGGCACACAGTTTTAATCTGCCAGGAAGTTTCATATCAGCGCACACTCCGCTGCAGAGTGAAAATCTCATTCTGGAAACATCCCCCAGGCTGTGGCTAAGCCATGTCTCCGCAATATCCTTTCTTTCAGGAGTGCTAGTTCTGCAAGGTTCGCAGGAGAGCTTCTGTAAAGTTTGGAAGGTAGGAGACGAGGTACTGGCAGAAGTAAGGCTGTGAGTACCAGGCGTGAGTCGTGCTTCGTTAGCTCAGTTGGTAGAGCACTTGCCCGCGAAAGGCAAAGGTCCCGAGTTCGAGTCTCGGTCGGGCACACAGTTTTAATCTGCCAGGAAGTTTCATATCAGCGCACACTCCGCTGCAGAGTGAAAATCTCATTCTGGAAACATCCCCCAGGCCGTGGCTAAGCCATGTCTCCGCAATATCCTTTCTTTCAGGAGTGCTAGTTCTGCAAGGTTCGCAGGAGAGCTTCTGTAAAGTTTGGAAGGTAGGAGACGAGTTACTGGCAGAAGTAAGGCTGTGAGTACCGGGCGTGAGTCGTGCTTCGGTAGCTCAGTTGGTAGAGCACTTGCCCGCGAAAGGCAAAGGTCCCGAGTTCGAGTCTCGGTCGGGCACACAGTTTTAATTTGCCAGGAAGTTTCATATCAGCGCACACTCCGCTGCAAAGTGAAATATCTCATTCTGGAAACATCCCCCAGGCTGTGGCTAAGCCATGTCTCCGCAATATCCTTTCTTTCAGGAGTGCTAGTTCTGCAAGGTTCGCAGGAGAGCTTCTGTAAAGTTTGGAAGGTAGGAGACGAGGTACTGGCAGAAGTAAGGCTGTGAGTACCGGGCGTGAGTCGTGCTTCGGTAGCTCAGTTGGTAGAGCACTTGCCAGCGAAAGGCAAAGGTCCCGAGTTCGAGTCTCGGTCGGGTACACAGTTTTAATCTGCCAGGAAGTTTCATATCAGCGCACACTCCGCTGCAGAGTGAAAATCTCATTCTGGAAACATCCCCCAGGCTGTGGCTAAGCCATGTCTCCGCAATATCCTTTCTTTCAGGAGTGCTAGTTCTGCAAGGTTCGCAGGAGAGCTTCTGTAAAGTTTGGAAGGTAGGAGACGAGTTACTGGCAGAAGTAAGGCTGTGAGTACCGGGCGTGAGTCGTGCTTCGGTAGCTCAGTTGGTAGAGCACTTGCCCGCGAAAGGCAAAGGTCCCGAGTTCGAGTCTCGGTCGGGCACACAGTTTTAATCTGCCAGGAAGTTTCATATCAGCGCACACTCCGCTGCAGAGTGAAAATCTCATTCTGGAAACATCCCCCAGGCCGTGGCTAAGCCATGTCTCCGCAATATCCTTTCTTTCAGGAGTGCTAGTTCTGCAAGGTTCGCAGGAGAGCTTCTGTAAAGTTTGGAAGGTAGGAGACGAGTTACTGGCAGAAGTAAGGCTGTGAGTACCGGGCGTGAGTCGTGCTTCGGTAGCTCAGTTGGTAGAGCACTTGCCCGCGAAAGGCAAAGGTCCCGAGTTCGAGTCTCGGTCGGGCACACAGTTTTAATTTGCCAGGAAGTTTCATATCAGCGCACACTCCGCTGCAAAGTGAAATATCTCATTCTGGAAACATCCCCCAGGCTGTGGCTAAGCCATGTCTCCGCAATATCCTTTCTTTCAGGAGTGCTAGTTCTGCAAGGTTCGCAGGAGAGCTTCTGTAAAGTTTGGAAGGTAGGAGACGAGGTACTGGCAGAAGTAAGGCTGTGAGTACCGGGCGTGAGTCGTGCTTCGGTAGCTCAGTTGGTAGAGCACTTGCCCGCGAAAGGCAAAGGTCCCGAGTTCGAGTCTCGGTCGGGTACACAGTTTTAATCTGCCAGGAAGTTTCATATCAGCGCACACTCCGCTGCAGAGTGAAAATCTCATTCTGGAAACATCCCCCAGGCTGTGGCTAAGCCATGTCTCCGCAATATCCTTTCTTTCAGGAGTGCTAGTTCTGCAAGGTTCGCAGGAGAGCTTCTGTAAAGTTTGGAAGGTAGGAGACGAGTTACTGGCAGAAGTAAGGCTGTGAGTACCGGGCGTGAGTCGTGCTTCGGTAGCTCAGTTGGTAGAGCACTTGCCCGCGAAAGGCAAAGGTCCCGAGTTCGAGTCTCGGTCGGGCACACAGTTTTAATCTGCCAGGAAGTTTCATATCAGCGCACACTCCGCTGCAGAGTGAAAATCTCATTCTGGACTCTATATATTCCTTGCATCTTTGTTTTCCCCTCTTTGCTTAGTACTGGTTTTCCATCCGAGCTTTTGATATTCATACGGCTGCATTTCTTTTCTCCAAACGACTCACCTTTTCTTATAGGCGGTATCTGTTTCTTCCATTATATTTGTATTTCATCAAAACGTTCAGTCAATCTTATAGAAAAATTCTACTTGCATATTAATCTATTTTAGTACTTGAAAACTCACAAAATATATGCGGATCCCGTGGACAAAGATACGCAGATTGTTCAGAAATATTATCTGAGTGTTTTAGGTATAAGAGACCAGTTATCTCTGGTAGATAATTACAAAATTATGTATACTATAGGCCATTAAAATTGCTACACCAAGAAGAAATGGAGATGATAAAACGGGTATTCATTGGACAAATATATTATACTAGAACTGACATGTGATTGCATTTTCACGCAATTTGGGTGCATAGATCCTGAGAAATCAGTACCCAAAAAAATGGTTCAAATGGCTCTGAGCACTATGGGACTCAACTGCTGTGGTCATAAGTCCCCTAGAACTTAGAACTACTTAAACCCAACTAACCTAAGGACATCACACACACCCATGCGCGAGGCAGGATTCGAACCTGCCACCGTAGCGGTCGTGCGGTTCCAGACTGTAGCGCCTTTAACCGCTCGGCCACTCCGGCCGGCCTATCAGTACCCAGAACAACCACCTCTGGCCGTAATAACAGAATTGATACGCCTGGGCATTGAGTCAAACAGAGCTTGGATGGCGTGTACAGGTACAGCTGCCCATGCAGCTTCAACACGATACCACAGTTCATCAAGAGTAGTGACTGGCGTATTGTGACGAGCCAGTTGCTCGGACACCATTGACCAGACGTTTTCAATTGGTGATAGATCTAGAAAATGTGCTGGCCAGGGCAGCAGTCGAACACTTTCTGTATCCAGAAAGGCCCATACAGGACCTGCAACATGCAGTCGTGTATTATCCTGCTGAAACGTAGGGTTTCGCAGGGATCGAATGAAGGGTAGAGCCACGGGTCGTAACACATCTGAAATGTAACGTCCACTGTTCAAAATGCCGTCAAAGCGAACAAGAGGGGGCCGAGACGTGTAACCAATGGCACCGCATACCATCACACCGGGTGATACGCCAGTGTGGCGATGACGAATACACGTTTCCAATGTGCGTTCACCGCGATGTCGCCAAACACGGATGCGACCATCATGATGCTGTAAACAGAACCTGGATTCATCCGAAAAAATGACGTTTTTCCATTCATGCACCCAGGTTTGTCGTTGAGTACACCATCACAGGAGCTCCTGTCTGTGATGCAGCATCAAGGGCAACCGCAGCCATGGTCTCCGAGCTGCTGCAAACGTCGTCGAACCGTTCGCGCAGATGGTTATTGTCTTGCAAACGTCCCCATCTGTTGACTCAGGGATCGAGACGTGGCTGCATGATCCGTTACAGCCATACGGGTAAGATGCCTGTCATCTCGACTGCTAGTGATACTGGCCGTTGGGATCCAGCACGGCGTTCCGTATTACCCTCCTGAACCCACCGATTCCATATTCTGCTAACAGTCATTGGATCTCGACCAACGCGAGCAGCAATGTCACGATACGATAAACCGCAATCGCGATAGGCTACAATCCGACCTTTATCAAAGTCGGAAACGTGATGGTACACATTTCTCCTCCTTACACGAGGCATCACAACAACTTTTCACCAGGCAACGCCGGTCAACTGCTTTTTGTGTATGAGAAATCGGTTGGAAACGTTCCTCATGTCAGCACGTTGTAGGTGTCGCCACCGGCGCCACCCTTGTGTGAATGCTCTGAAAATCTAATCATTTGCATATCACAACATCTTCTTCCTGTCGGTTAAATTTCGCGTCTATAGCTCGTCACCTTCGTGGTGTAGCTACTTTTAATGGCCAGTTGTGTAATTATGATATTTTCGGTTTGTTACTACAAATTACTTTGGTTTCATGTAAACAAACTGAAAATAGTGATAAAGCCTTTAATACATTATTCAAAACTCAGAACACAGAGCGCAAAGTAAGTCAACAACACTCAGACAGATGCAAAACTACTGCAATGTGGTGCAGTTGAGGGTCAAGGGTGAAGTGTGCATTACTTTTGTCAGTAGCAAAAACCGTAAATAAATGAAATAAGTGTGTTTCCAAAGCAGACAAACAGAGCGTACTGTGGAAATCTGTAATATTGTGAAGATATTTCTAGTAGATTTCGGATTCAAAGATAAACGAGATAAGAAATCTAACGGCATGCTATAAAGAGCTATAGGGGATCACGAATCATTTACAACAAACCAGCTAAGTACCTGGCCTTGCCCATACATGTACTCGCATTTATTACAGCTATATTCGTCCATCTCCTTCTTCCCGCTCTCTCTGTCCACCTACTTCTGCCTCTCTCTCTGCCCATCTCCTTTCTCTGCTCATCTCGTAGTCCACCCTCTGTCTGTCCATCTCCTCTTCTTTCTCTGTCCACTTCGTCCTCCCCAAGTCTCCGTCCGTCTTCTCCTCCCCCACTCTTAGTCCATCTCCTCCCTCTCCCTCTCTGGCCATCTCCTCCTGTTTCCTTTCTCTGTCCATCTCCTTGTCCCCCATATGTGTCCACCTACTCATTCCTCCCCCCCTCCCCTCCCCCTTGCCTATCCATCTCTTCGTCCCCTTTCCCTGTCCTCGTTATCACCCCCATCCCAAAAGGTTTTTGCTGGTTCTTACGACCACAGTAATTCTTTCCAAATAGGAAGTAATATGTGTACCAAGTTTGGTTGTAGTCGATCGAAGTGTTAAGAACCAGCTTTTTGCCAACGGTGTTGCCGCATATGTACATGTCACATACATTTAACAAATTTCACACATATTTCACCTTTATCTCTAGCGAATTTCGCCCTGTAGTTTCTTTTTCACGCAGCTCAATGTCTATGACGTCATATCTTCTGGACTCTGTGTCGTACAATGATGTGTTTTTACGCGTACATTCAGTGGATATGTAAATATGTACTGCGAATAGAGTGATTAGTAAAGAAGTAATAAATTTAAAGGTTATGCCTGTTTCGGCAGTTTTACTGCTTGAACGGCGAAAATGAAATAAGCGATGACCTATTTTCCTTTTGCCGCGCGGTGTAGCCGTGCGGTTTGAGGCGTCTTGTCATGGTTCGCGCGGCTGCCCCGTCGGAGGTTCGAGTCCTCCCTCAGGCATGGGTGTGTGTGTGTGTGTGTGTGTTGTCCTTAGCTAAGTTAGTTTAAGTTAGATTAAGTAGAGCGTAAGCCTAGGGACCGATGTCCTCAGCAGTTTGGTCCCATAGCGAGGGAGAAAAAGTACGCAAACGTTTAAAATTATGCGTTAAGTTTGCTGCACTTGACTAAGTGTTCTCATTCTCAAATACTGGATGAATATTGTCTGGCTATTTGTGAGTTATGAGCTTCACTTATTCTTCCTCCGTACCCTTATCATAGTTTGATGGTCCCTGTCCCCACTAGGCACGAAATGATATGTATACCAAGTACAGTACAAATCTACCCAGTGGTTTAGGAGGACATGTGGAACGTATGTACAAGTGTACACCAGAGTAAAACATGCTCTTACCACGGTTCAAAAAAAAAAAAAAAAAAAAGGAAGGGAACTAGCTTTTCGACTTCCGTGGCAGCTTCAGAGATATTTAAATCAAAAAATCTTGACATATTCGCTCCTTTTCAATCGTTAGTATTACGAGTAGTACACATGTCATTTAATATGATGCACTGTGTCAAGTACAGCAACATGATACATGATGCAATGTCATATAACACGACACATTCCATCATGTCATCCAGCATGGCATTTGTCATGTCACGCAGTATGGTACAATGTGTTATTAAACTTGCATCCCCACTCTGAGGTACTTCCTATTATAGATGCGCCTCCACTCTCGGATACTTACTATTGTAGATGAATCCCACTCTTCGGAAGCACATAAATTTATGTCTCTTTGTCCCTGCATCCTTCACCATTCGTGTAACAGGGTTTGGTGGAGGGGAGAAATGGTCGCCTCGATGAAAAATCCAATCAAGCCCGACCCCTTCCCAGAAATCAAAAAATTATCTTAGCGGGCCACCAGAAACAAATCCATTCCCATAAATTTTATCCACACAGAAAAACTTTTTTAGCTATTGCATGTAAGCTCTTCAGACATATTACATTATATATTGTTTATTATGGCTGGCGAATCTTCCGGATTTTGGGCACATGAACATGGATTTTAGGCTATATATTGCAAGCAGCAGGTGTGCCAACACCTTGCTGCTAAGAGAGCTTGTTGTGTCGGGGAAGTAAGATAAACTTGTAAAAAAATCGCGGATACGTCAACTTAGTTCCCTACTTTTACGTCCTTACCTCTACCCAGGATATACTGGCCTGTTTTTGTGCTATGATAGTAGCATTTTTCATTCTGGTTTCCAAGTTTTACTCTACTATTATTTTGACATTGGACACGCACAGCTTGGAAACCGATGCAGACTGCTGTTGACTCGGGCGACAACTGATCCGGTACAGGTTTTTTCTTTTTTTTTAATTGTCTTTCAAACCATGTTGCTTGAGTTAGGCATCGTTAGCCTGGCTCCGCGTGATGTGGTTGAACCTCTATAGTATAGCCTCGTGTCCTCAGGGCACACAAGACTCATCAGCACTTCAAGATCACATGCCCGCGGGAAGTTTTTGTTTCATTTTTTAAATTTGTTAGTTTTTATTGTTTTGTTTTCTATTTTTTTAATTTCTTAAAATTTTGTTTTATATTTGTTGTTCTTTTTTAAGTTTTTTTGTTTTATAGTAAGACATATTTAATTCGTGTACAGTTGAGATCGTATACGCAAACATATGAAGAAAAAACCATAAATACTTAATAGAGTGGACAAAATAACAGCAGCTATAAATATGATACCAAACGAAATATTAAATACTGTGTGAAGTTTAGATAGTAATGTAAGCACATACGTAGTTTACACTACGTAGATAAACTTACGATACAACCATACTATATAAGAAACTTACTTAAAACCTTACTATATTGTGAGCGGAACAATTCGTGCAACAAATAATAAGCTATTGAAAAGCGAACATCTTGTTATTATCTCTTATCTTAAACTTCTTATCGTTGTTTATTTAAAGTACGAAATGATAAAAAAATTGAAAATTAATAAACTGCCGTTAGAAAAACTCTAGTGATTAAGTTCTGCGTGAAATGTTGGGACAATTAATTAAGTATAACTGCCTGAAGTAAGCAAACGAACTGCGAAACAGTTAATGCGCAACAAAATAGCACCAGCTTTTCAATTCTGTACGAGTACTGACGAACTTGAGGTCATTTTATTCAAAGTAAATTTTCTAAATGATAGCACAGTAGTTTTTGAAAAAAAATGGAATACAAAATTTTCTGTCTGTTAGATATTAGGTGACCTTTCTTCTGACAATTATTTTTACAGTAATTTTATTGTTGGTTTAACTTTACACGTGGTCATCGATATAGCTTTAAATGCTCCATCAAACAGTCTATCATCTTTTAGCGGCCTGGGCATAACCCTGTTTGGCACGTACGTCGCTTGAACGTCCAAACAGTTTTCTATGGTTTTAAGCCACTGGTGAATAATATCTGAAATTAGGAAGATAATAAACTCTCTCAAGAATAAAATCTCACATGGTATTGATGGCATTTCCAGCAGGATAATAAAAGGTTGTTCCCAAGAAATAAGTGGGATTCTTAGCCACATAAGTAACAGCTCTCTGAAGTAGGGTATTTTCCCAGATAGACTGAAGTATGCCATTGTTATACCACTGCATAAAAAAGGGGATACGTCTCATGTCAACAACTACTGCCCAATCTCTCTTCTGACTGCCTTATCCAAAATTCTTGAAAAAGTAATGTATTGTAGAGTAGCTTCACACCTTTGTAAAAATAAAGCTTTAACAAAATGTCAGTTTGGTTTCCTGAAGGGTTTTTCAACGGAAAATGCTATATATATTTTCACTAATGAAATATTAAATGCCCTGAGTAACCGGAAGTCACCCGTTGGGATTTTTTGTGATCTACCAAAGGCTTTTGATTGACTAAATCATGGAATACTTCTAGATAAGCTCAAGTACTGTGGTATGAATGGGACAGTGCTAAAATGGTTTAAATCATACCTAACTGGAAGAGTGCAGAAAGTTGAAATAAACAGTTCACATAATATGCAAAAAACTGGTGACTTCTCAAATTGGGGAACAATCAAGAATATGGTGCCGCAAGGTTCGGTCTGGGGTCCCCTGCTGTTCTTAATACATATTAATGACTTGCCATTCTATATTCTCGAAGATGCAAAGCTGGTACTTTTTGCTGATGATACAAGTATAGCTATCACACCCCACAGCCAAGAATTAACTGATGAAATGTAAACGATGTTTTTCAGAAAATCATTAAGTGGTTTTCTGCAAATGGGCTCTCATTAAACTTTGACAAAACACAGTATATACAGTTCCACACAGTAAATGGAAAGACCCCATTAATAAATATAGACTTCGATCAGAACTCGGTAGCTAAGGTAGAATATTCAAAATTTCTAGGTGTATGCATTGATGAGGGGTTGAACTGGAAAAAACACGCTGAGGATCTGCTGAAACGTTTGAGTTCAGCTACTTATGCTATTAGGGTCATTGCAAATTTTGGCGATATACATCTGAGTAAATAAGCTTACCACGCCTATTTTCATTCTCTGCTTCCGTATGGCATCATATTCTGGGGTAACTCATCATTGAGTAAAAGAGTGTTCATTGCACAAAAGCGTGTAATCAGAATAATTGCTAGTGCTCATCCAAGATCATCCTGCAGACACTTATTTAAAAGAGCTAGAAATCTTCACTGTAGCCTCACAATATATATATTAACTTATGAAATTTGTTATTAACAATACGGACGATTTCAAAAGTAATAGCAGTGTACATGGCTACAACACTAGGAGAAAGGATGATCTTCACTATTCAAGGTTAAATCTAACTTTGGCTCAGAAGGGGGTAAATTATGCTGCCACAAAAGTCTTTCGTCACTTACTTAATAGCATCAAAAGTCTGACAGATAGCCATATAGCATTTAAAAGGAAATTAAAAGAATTTCTTAATGGCAACTCCTTCTACTCATTAGATGAAGTTTTGGATATAGTAAGTCGGTAATTTCCCAACCTCCACAAAAAAAATTATTGAGTGTCATGTAATATTTTGTCTAATGTAATATCTTGTATAGACACTTTTTATTAACCTGACACGTTCCACATCATTACGAAGTGTCGTATTCATGATCTATGGAACAAGCACTAATCTAATCTAATCTAATCTTTAACATGTAAACAATGAAACGATAATCGACTGTAGTAAACATTTTTCTTTAAATATAGACAAATACAGCGCTTATATTACAACGCTTTTCTATGAAAAAGAGTTTCATGTGCAAACACGTGTTTTTTCGCTCATAAGACCCAAACGTTGAAAGATTTTTGCAGACGCTTCTTATAATTACCGTTAAGAATATATTCTCTATTATCATCTATATCACTTTCAACGATTTCAGAACGTGCAATCCGCGTAAAACCGGATTTTATACGTATCTTACGTGCAACTGTAGACCTCTTATTGTGGCACCGGATAAACCTTTCACAAAACAACTCGACGACCTTTAATTACATGTTTTTGTCTACCTTCTTACAAATTTTGAATTAAATCGCACAAGTCTGAAACGTAGATTGATGCACGTTACAAAAGCCACAAAAAGTATTTTTTGTACTTAAAATTAGAATGAAGCTAGATTTTTGAAAGCACGTTTTCAATTTTATCATAATAATACGCTTTTTATTTATTTGGATCGTTTTAAACCGTTTCTGAGCATTTAGTTCACGTAATTTTTTGTGTTATATTTAGCTCGACTTTAAAACATCGTGTCTCGACAGCGAATAAAGGTTATTGGATTGATATTTTTTTACCTTATCTATTTGTCTACTTTCGTGCAAGCTTTGAGCCAATCCGTAGACGTTTAAAGTATCGAAGTGGAGCGCTTCAAAAACTTCCCAGAAAAACATGTAGGATCAAAACGAAGCAAGTTTTTTTTTTTGTTTCCTTCAAATTGTTAAACTTTATCTTAGACCAATGTCTGGTACACCGGTGGACCACATTTGAGGCCTCGGTCTGGCTCCAGTCCGGATTTATTTAAGGTTGACACACAAATGGTGCCACTGTCTGAGCAGTAATTTCAGCCCAATTAAAATCTTTTGCAAAAGGAATTAATCGACTGGCACAATTTGCCTGGACGCCACCTCCAGTACGTCATTCAAACATTACGTAATATAAGTCAAATGTTCGAAATGCTATACAAACGGCCAAAAACTTATTATCCCATGTTCCTAGATCGGATAGAAAGTGAGCACCAAGCGCTGCCCCCCTCCCTCACCCACTCCAAACCATGGTTCTGCGCGCGTGCTTTTCATGCGAATTTGAATTCCATATCCTTATTCTTCATGTCTACATATTTGTAACCCTCCGAATTGTATGGCGATGTGTAACGTAACTATGTCGGTGCTTGAGAAACAGTGTACTGTAATCTAGTTTCGAGTTATAAGAGTTGTCCACACATGGAGCACCCTCTCATTCAGCATGACTGCCAGATAAAGACGAGCCTTGCGACATCTGCAACAATCCGACGCCTTCTGTTCACTGTTATCGACCGTCCTCCAAACAGTCGTGATTTTCATTGTTTCCAAAACTTAAAGAACACCTTCGAGGACTTCAGCTTGATAGTGACGAGGCGTTGCGAGCAGCGGTGACGTCACTCCTTCAACAGAGTCGAACGTTCTACAGTGACGGTATCAACAAACTGGTCTATCGTTGGGAGAAATGTGTTCGTCGCAAGCGTGACATGTTGAGCAATAAGTTTGTAGGTATTAAGAATAAAGATGTGGAATGTTATTAACGTTTGTGCCCTCTAAAAAGCCTTATTAAATTTCACATTAAAAATTCGGAGGCATTACTTTTCAACACGCTCTCGTATGTGCAGACTGCTCAGAGAACCCGCATGAACAAGCACGTAAACATTGTCGAGGGTTTTCGGATTCATCTTGTGTATGCAGAATGAAACAAAACGATAATGAGTAACTCAGAAGCATCGCAGGGAGTTTGTTGGGTTACAAACTGAGCGTAGGAAGAAATTCGACTTCATCCAACGACGCCA
This sequence comes from Schistocerca nitens, assembly GCF_023898315.1. NCBI lineage: Eukaryota > Metazoa > Arthropoda > Insecta > Orthoptera > Acrididae > Schistocerca > Schistocerca nitens. The sequence continues at coordinate 706,730,033 of NC_064614.1, read as the reverse complement.
CTGAACTCTGAAACTATAGGGGTAAACGCCCACTTTTAAGTCATCCTTTTGGCAAGTGATCTGAGTCTTTATGCAGGGGACTGCTTGTTATGGAGAAGTAAAAACCTAGCTGACAAACAAAAGCTGAACGAAGCGAAAATGAGCGTAAGGAGAGTAATTATTTTGGAAGTACGAGGTTGTCAACCGACTTGAGTAAAATTCCTAAGACATTTTGGTCGTATGTAAAATCAATAAGTGGGTCAAAATCATGTATTCATTCCCTCAGCGACCACTCCTGCACCGAATCGGAAGGTAACAGACAGAAGCCCGAAATACTGCATTCGGTCTTCCGAAGTTGTTTCACCGCGGAATATCGTAATACTGTCCCTCCTTTCAATCGTCGTACGAACATCCAAATGGCAGACATTGAGATAACCGATCGCGGAATTGAAAAGCAGCTACAATCGCTTAGTAGTGGAAAGGCTTCAGGACCTGATGAGATACCAGTAAGATTCTATAAAGATTATGCGAAAGAGCTTGCTCCCCTTCTAACAGTAATTTATCGTAGAACGTTTGAGCAACGAAAGGTACCTAACGACTGGAAAAAATCACAGGTCATTCCCATTTTTAAGAAAAGCCGTAAGGCAGATCCACGCAATTATAGACCTATATCGTTGACGTCAATCTGTTGTAGAATTATGAAACATGTTTTATGCTCAATAATTGTAACGTTCTTGGAAAATGAACATCTCCTCTATAAAAATCAACATGGATTCCGCAAACAGAGATCCTGCAAAACTCAGCTCGCTCTGTTCCTCCATGAGATCCACAGCGCAGTGGACAACGGCGCTCAGGTTGATGCCGTGTTCCTTGATTTCAGTAAGGCATTTGACACCGTCCCGCATCGCTGTTTAATCCAAAAATTACGAGCTTACGGAGTATCGGAGCAGACTTGCGATTGGATTTAAGACTTTCTTGCAGATAGAACTCAACAAGTCGCACTTAACGGAACTAAATCGACAGATGTAAAGCGGGGTGTGATAGGACCGTTGCTGTTTACACTACATATAAATGATCTAGTAGAGAGCGTCGGATGCTCTTTAAGGCTATTCGCAGATGACGCAGTTGTCTATACCAACGCCAGAAGATAGTAAGAATTTGCAGAACGATCTGCAAAGAATTGATGAATGGTGCAGACTCTGGCAGTTGACCCTGAATGTAAATAAATGTAACATATTGCGCATACATAGCAAAAGAAAAACGCTGCTATACAGCTACACTATTGATGACAAACAGCCGGAGACAGCGTTTGCCGTAAAAATCTAGGCGTAACTACCCAGAGCGACCTTAAACGGAATGACCATATGAAACAGATAGTGGTAAAAGCAGACACCAGACTCATATTCATCGGAAGAATATTAAGAAAATGTAACTTATTCACGAAAGTAGAGGTTTATAAGGCACTTGTTCGCCCGATTCTTGAGCATTGTTCATCTATCTGGGATTCCTATCAGGTAGGACTGATAGAGGAGATAGAGAAGATTCAACGAAGAGCGGCGCGTTTCGTCACGGGATCGTTTAGCTGGTGAGAGAGCGTTAAGGAGCTGCTAAACAAACTCCATCGGCAGACGTTACAAGAGAGGCATTGTGCATCACGGAGAGATTTACTATTGAAATTTCTGGACATCACTTTTCAGGAAGAGTCGGAGAACATATTACTTCCGCCCACACACATCTCGCGTATTGACCTCCAGGAAAAAATTCGAGAGATTAGAGCCAGTACAGCGGCTTACCGAAAATCATTCTTCCCACGCACTATTCGCAAGTGGAACAGGGTTGGAGGGATCAGATAGTGGTACCGAAAGTACCCTCCGCCACACATCATTAGGTGGCTTGCGGAGTATGATGTAAATGAACCGAAGCGTACATGGAAGTAGGCCCGCTACTGTCTCAAGTGATGTCACAGCCTGAGAGAGACGCGACGGCGCTAAGATTTCACGTTACGAGTTCGTCTGAAATTTTGGTGCAAACGTATAAATCACCATACATTGTGCATTTCACGCAGATTACATTATGCTGTAGAGGAACTGAGAAGGGAATATAAAAACTATAAACATAATCAGGATAGCTTCCCACGCCCGCGTTCCCGGGTTCGATTCCCGGCGGGGTCAGGGATTTTCTCTGCCTCGTGATGGCTGGGTGTTGTGTGATGTCCTTAGGTTAGTTAGGTTTAAGTAGTTCTAAGTTCTAGGGGACTGATGACCATAGATGTTGAGTCCCATAGTGCTCAGAGCCATTTGAACCATAATCAGGAGGAAGAATGCATGTAACTCATGTCTACTCTTGTTTACAAAAGATCGTTTCTTGTTTTTGCACATTATCTGTGAAAATACTTCTCAAAATCTCACATGCTTCTTGAAGTGATTTCTTTCTTTACCGCAAGTACATGTCTCAGAAAGGAGAGTATAATCAGCTGTCAATTATAGACGCTATTAAACATTTCTCTATGATTTGCGCTGCTTAGTAACGAGTTTTCAAAGGCATCAAATAAAGGGTGAACGAAAATTCTCGGGCATCGAAAAGTTATATGTGATTGTAACAAATATGTTTGCACTGTATTTCATAACGACGGACGATGTTAAAGTTTATAGCATCTGCTCAAAATACACTCTTGGAAATTGAAATAAGAACACCGTGAATTCATTGTCCCAGGAAGGGGAAACTTTATTGACACATTCCTGGGGTCAGATACATCACATGATCACACCGACAGAACCACAGGCACATAGACACAGGCAACGGAGCATGCACAATGTCGGCACTAGTACAGTGTATATCCACCTTTCGCAGCAATGCAGGCTGCAGGCTGCTATTCTCCCATGGAGACGATCGTAGAGATGCTGGATGTAGTCCTGTGGAACGGCTTGCCATGCCATTTCCACCTGGCGCCTCAGTTGGACCAGCGTTCGTGCTGGACGTGCAGACCGCGTGAGACGACGCTTCATCCAGTCCCAAACATGCTCAATGGGGGACAGATCCGGAGATCTTGCTGGCCAGGGTAGTTGACTTACACCTTCTAGAGCACGTTGGGTGGCACGGGATACATGCGGACGTGCATTGTCCTGTTGGAACAGCAAGTTCCCTTGCCGGTCTAGGAATGGTAGAACGATGGGTTCGATGACGGTTTGGATGTACCGTGCACTATTCAGTGTCCCCTCGACGATCACCAGTGGTGTACGGCCAGTGTAGGAGATCGCTCCCCACACCATGATGCCGGGTGTTGGCCCTGTGTGTCTCGGTCGTATGCAGTCCCGATTGTGGCGCTCACCTGCACGGCGCCAAACACGCATACGACCATCATTGGCACCAAGGCAGAAGCGACTCTCATCGCTGAAGACGACACGTCTCCATTCGTCCCTCCATTCACGCCTGTCGCGACACCACTGGAGGCGGCCTGCACGATGTTGGGGCGTGAGCGGAAGACGGCCTAACGGTGTGCGGGACCGTAGCCCAGCTTCATGGAGACGGTTGCGAATGGTCCTCGCCGATACCCCAGGAGCAACAGTGTCCCTAATTTGCTGGGAAGTGGCGGTGCGGTCCCCTACGGCACTGCGTAGGATCCTACGGTCTTGGCGTGCATCCGTGCGTCGCTGCGGTCCGGTCCCAGGTCGACGGGCACGTGCACCTTCCGCCGACCACTGGCGACAACATCGATGTACTGTGGAGACCTCACGCCCTACGTGTTGAGCAATTCGGCGGTACGTCCACCCGGCCTCCCGCATGCCCACTATACGCCCTCGCTCAAAGTCCGTCAACTGCACATACGGTTCACGTCCACGCTGTCGCGGCATGCTACCAGTGTTAAAAACTGCGATGGAGCTCCGTATGCCACGGCAAACTGGCTGACACTGACGGCGGCGGTGCACAAATGCTGCGCAGCTAGCGCCATTCGACGGCCAACACCGCGGTTCCTGGTGTGTCCGCTGTGCCGTGCGTGTGATCATTGCTTGTACAGCCCTCTCGCAGTGTCCGGAGCAAGTATGGTTGGTCTGACACACCGGTGTCAATGTGTTCTTTTTTCCATTTCCAGGAGTGTAGTTGCACGTTCAGTGATGCATCCCCAAAGTCGTTTTATCTTATTTGAGGCCACTTCGCAGAGCTCTTTGACACTGACATTGATATCCATTGTTACTTTAATCTTTAGTTCTGTTAGTGTGTGTGGCCTATTTTTGTAGAACCTTCCTTTAAAATAGGAAGTCTGGAGAAGTCAAATCGGAAGAACGTGGGGATCACGATGCTTTAGAGATGATTCGATCACCAAAACATTCGCTTATGAAATGAATTGGTTCATTAGATGTGTGGCAAGTTACACTGCCTGAATGCAGCCTTCAGTAACGTTTACCTGCCTCAAGAAACGAAATAAACTATGCACTGATTTCTTGGTGGAAAACACTGTTTAATGCAGTTAGAAAGAAAATAGGATCCACTATTCAACGAGGCGATACGGCGCACCAGTTCTTTGACAGTGCAAGGCGTTTTTATGGACAGTACTTGGATTTTCGACCGACGAAAGCCTTGTGTTTTCAACAGCCTCATTTCCACTAAGGTTAAGCCACGCTTAAAAGCGCTGACAAAATATTCAATTAAATGAGAACTGTGGTTTTCTATAGTAAAAAGAAAATGTATCGGGGCGTAGTTTTCCAACATGTTTTCACGAAGGTACAGTAGTTGCAAAATTTTCGTTTGCAGTAGGATACTTGACTGAGTTTCTCTAGTATACTGACACCACCTACGCTGCTACTGGTTATTAGAACGAATCTCGGAGTAACCAGTCTTAGGATAAAATAAGTTCAATATCCTCCAACATGAAACAAAAATTTGAATAAATTCTACGCTGCCTACTAAACATAACATCACAAAAAATGAGTGCAAATCTGACACACGCTGTTAATCAAAACGGTACACCGCCAGTGAATCATTTGGGTAGGATTTCCAGGATGACGGCTGGATTTAATGCAGGATTCGTTATTGCGTGGCAACTCCTTCATGATGACAAGCGAGCTACGTGCCGGTTATCACAACCTTTGTATCCCGTATGCTACGGCCTGAAAGCATTCATGAAGTTAGATAGTGTCTAAAGCTTCATTACTTCTGACAGAAACACGGTAGAGTACACAAAGTCACGTTTACTGCCAAGGGGGATGGCCTAGCAACTTTGACATGGATGATGTTTTCAGCCAAGTGTTGCTATCCTCAATTTGTATTTTAAGGAAGCCGGCCGGTGTGGAGGAGCGGTTCTAGTCGCTTCAGTCTGGAACCGCGCGATCGCTACGGTTGCAGGTTCGAATCCTGCCTCGGGCATGGATGTGTGTGATGTCCTTAGGTTAGTTAGGTTTAAGTGGTTCTAAGTTCTAGGGGACTGATGACCTCAGAAGTTAAGTCCCATAGTGCTCAGAGCCACTTCCTCCAGCGCACTCTGTGAGTCTGCTGATAGGACAGCCAACAAGGAACTCTGTCAACCGTGGATTACCTCGCTTTAAGTTTCCCAGCCCGCCACATATCTGGGAACCTATTACGTATGCTCGTACCTTCATTAACAGTCTATAGTGGGGCATCGTATCAAATTCCTTTCGGAAATTTAGGCGCACGGATTCTGCTTGTTTCCCTTCATCCTTGGTTCGCAGGCTCTCATGTGAGAGAAGGGTAAGCTGAGTTTCGCACGAACAATGCTTTCTAACACCCTCCTGATTCGTGGATAGAAGCGTTTCCGTCTCAATGATTTTTTTAATGTTCGACCTGAGAAGATGCTCAATAATTCTGCAGCAAACTGAGGGTTAAGGATACTTTTTTGGGTCTGTTCTTTTGTCCTTCTAATATACAGGAATCACCTGCACTTTTTCCCAGTCGCTTGAGACTTTGCGTTGGGCGAGATATTAGCGATAATTATCAGTTAAGAAAGGAGCCGATGCCTTAGAGAACTCTTTGTTAAACCGAAGTGGGATTTCATCCGGATCTGGCGACGTACTCATATTTGTTTTCAAATTTTTAGTTGCTTCCTTGGGCCAGTGATGCTTATTACTATGTCCTCCATATGGGAGTCTGTGCGATGGTCAAACGGCGGTATGTTTGTACGCTTCTCCTGAGTGAACGATTTCTTAAACGCGAGCTTTAAAACTTCGGCTTTCCATTTGCTATCTTCTGCTTCTATGCCAGGCTGGTAATCGACTAGCTGTACTGAAGCCTTAGACCCGCTTAGCGATTTTACCTAAGACCAGAATTTTCTCGGGTTCTCGGCAAGATCTTTCGCTAAGCCACGACGGTGGAAGCAGTTGTATACTTCACGCATGAATTTCTACAACTCTTTCCAGTCGGCATTGGCGCGCTCTCCGAGGGTGCTACAGCCTTTGTTTCCCCAGCATTTTCCGAACTTCATTGCTTAACCACTGTGGGTCTTTACTCTCCTTAATCCACTTACTCGACACATGCTTCTTGAGAGCATGATTGAGAATACTTTTAAGCTTTGCCAATAATTCCTTTACCAGCATCATACTGTAACTAAAAGATATCATTCCAGTTCGTAAGTTGGATGCTAACAGCTGCTTATCTGTTGTTTCGAGTACAAATGCTCTCCTAGTCTCCTTGACTGATTTATTAACTTTGGTGACCATAGTCGCTATGATGACATCATGGTCACTAATCCCTGTCTTTAAGCTGACGCCGTCGATAAGTCAGGACTGTTTGTAGCTATGAGGTCTAAAATATTTCCATTGCTTTAAATCTTAGTAAAATGAGTATTTCCATTGCGCTTTAGCTGCCGAATTAGCTATTCAAGACAGCTTTTGGAAAACTTGTTCAAAAGCAGTTCGCAAAGCTGTCTGTCTCTATCCCGTGCAATGAATCCATACCCCATGCAATGAATCCCTAGACGTCCCAGTCTATACTCAGTAGGTTAAAGTTACCTCCAACTAACATTGCCAAATCTGCATATTTCCATGCTGCTGACCGTAGACTCTGTATGAAAGACTAAAACTGTCACAGAGGAATCGTGTTGCAGTGAAAAATATCCAACGATTAACTTTATTTCACGTAGAACTTATATACGCGACCAGATAACTTCACTGTCACATTCAAATTCGCCTTCAATAAAGTCAATATTTTTTTCAACTGCAATGAACAGTCCCACTCCTCTAGAGTCTAATTTGTCTTTTCGGTATATGTTCTGTGAATCGCTAAATATCTCAGAGCTTTTTACTTTGGTTTTCAGCCAGTCTCGGTCCCGAGAATAATTTGAGTGCTAGAAATTTCGTGGAGGGCAGTAAATTCTGGAATTTCCTTACGAATACTTCGAAAATTTACTGATAAAACTTTGACAATCGAAGTGTCTTTACTCTGAACGCTGTATGATTTCGCTATCTGCGTGTCATCTGGCAAGTAGTCATCACAATATCTGAGGCTAACACCTTGCCTATAAAATCCCATGTGGACTCCACAAGTATTGTGTTGACCGCGTAGCTGCTTCCTTTATGTAGTGCACCCCTGACCTATTAAAGACAGTGTTACAATTCCCCTCCCGATAAGACAGGTTCAGAAATCTGCAGCGAAGGCCCTCAATGAGTCGACGATGCCTTTGAACGAAAACCTCCACTCGGCACCAAGCCGAAGGATCCAGATCGACTCTGGGGAGAATGCTGCAAACTTCGAGCTTTGCTCGCACCCCGCGCGCGAGCCAAGCACCTTTCACCACCTCCTCTAGCCGCCTGCAGGAACTGAGGATGTTTAGGAAATCAAGAGCCATGCATCTAATTGTACCGAAGTTAAGTACCATTTTGTAAAAAGCTATCAACAAACGTTGTTTGTTACTTCTCATTCTGTTGACACTGCAAATTCTTCTCCTGTGCCAAATTTTTCATCTCAAAGTAGTACCTGCAACCTATGTCCTCAATAATTAATTTCTGGGTGTAGTCCAACCTCTGTCTTCCTCTACAGTTTCTGCTCTCTACATCTCCCTCTAGTATCCTGGAAGTTATTCCAAGACGTCTTAACAGACATCCTGTCATCCTGTCCCTTATTTTTGTCAGTGTTTTCTATATATTTCTTTCTTCTCCGATTCTTTGGGGAACCTCCTGATTCCTTAGTTTATCAGTCCACGTTATTTTCAACATTCGTTTGTAGCACAATATCTCAAATACTTTTAAGTTCCTCGGTAACTTTATTTTTGCTACTCCTCTCTATTTTCCTCTTTCTTCGATTTACTCTCAATCCATACCCTATACTCATTAGATGCTCGTTCCGTTCAAAAGATCCTGTAATTCTACTTCAGTGTCACTCTGGATAGTAATATCATCAGTGACGCGTTTTAATCCCTCTCTTAATTCTTTCTTTTGTTCCCCTCGTTCTTCTTCGCCGTATAACTTGAAGCGTACGGGCGAAAGCCTACACAATTGTCTTACACCCTTTTTAATTCGGACATTTCCTTATTGGTCTCCAAGTCCTACTGTTCCCTCTTGGTTCTTGTACATATTGTATATTGCCCGTCTTTTCACATAGCTTACCCCTGTTTCTCTCAGGATTTCGAGCATCCTGCACCATTTTACATCGTCGAACGCCTGTTGCAGATGGATAGCTCCTGTGGACGTGTCTTGATTTTTCTTCAGTCTTGCTTCCATTATCTAACGCAACGTCAGAACTGTCTCTGTGGTGCCTTTACCTTTCCTAAAGCCAAACTGATTGTTATCTAACAGATCCTAAATTTTCTTTTCCATTCTTCTGGATATTATTCTCGTCAGCAACTTGGATGCATGAGCTGAGCAGTTGATTGTGCGAGATTTCTCGCACTTGTTGACTCTTGCAGTCTTCGGAATTGTGTGGATGATTTTTTTCCAAAAGTCTGATGCTTTATCGACAGTCTCATACACTCTACAGACCAACGTGAATAGTCGTTTTGTTGCAATTTACCGCTATGACTTTAGAAATTGCGATGAAATGTTATCTATTCCTTCTGCCATATTTGATCGTTAGTCTTCCAGAGATTTTTTAAGTTCTGGTTCTAATACTGGATCCCCTATACCTGTATCTTCTCTGTCGACTCGTGTTTATTATTCTAACACGTCATCAGACAATTCTCCCCGACATAGCGGACTTCAATGTACTCTTTCCACCTGTCCGCTCTCTCTTCTGCGTTTAACAGTGTAATAGCCACTGTAGTCTTAACGTTACCGCCATTGGTTTTAATTTCACCGAAGGTTGCTTTGACTTATCTATAAGCCGAGTTAGTCCTTCTGATCATCATTTGTTTATTGATTTCTACACAGTCTCCGTGTAGCCTTTTCGTCTTAGCTGTCTTGCACTTCCGGTTTATTTCATTCCTAAGTGACTTGTATTTCTGTATTCCTGAATTGCCGTGAACATCTGTGTGCTTACTTCTTTTGTCGATCAACTGCAGTATTTCTTCACAGTTAACTTCCTTGTATCTATGTTTTTATTTCTAACTTCTGTGAGTGTCCATTCCTCTTCAGGTGAACTGCTTAGTGAGCTATTCATTATCGCAGTATCTATAGCCTCAGAGAAATTCCAGCGTATCTAATTATTGCTTAGTATTTCCATATCCTACGTCTTTAAGCATTGTTTCTTTCTGCCTAGTCTTTTAAACTTCATAGGGTGTAGAAAAATTTTCTACATCCTATAAAGGAACAGTCACGGAGTTCAACAGCATCCACTATGGATAAAATTTACTTTTTTAAACTGCAGTCAACCCTTTATTATCACTAAATTGTGATCTGGGCCTGTATCTGCCCATGGGGACGCTCTACAGTCCAGTACCTGGTTCGGAATCTCTGCATGATAATGGTGTAATGAAACTGAAATCTTCTCGTATCTCGTGGCCTCTTGCAAGTATACCTACTCGTCTTGGGATTCTTCAATAGAGTATTCGCTCTTAATAACTAAAATTTATTGCAGAACTGAATTAGTCACTCCCTGACAAATCACTGTCGCAAAGGGACTTCGTTTGACTTCCTCATGACTGTTAATGTCATAAATCAATGACTTAGCAAGCTGTGTCGGTTGCAGTCTCAGACTTTCTGCATATCATACATTTACGGTGTTCACAAGAGAAACTGCCCATCGCACCACACTCAGATTTAGTGGTACAATGGCCGAGTACAAAACAGAACACGCATCAGACATGAAAAGAGGAGCAAAATAGAAATACTGAACGGTCTAAGATGAAAATGTGCAACATAGAGCGAATTGCAAGAATTACAGCATCGTGGTTGTATGGTCACGGTGTTGGATTACGGAGCACCAGAGACGTGGTCGAAACTCTCTCGTGTCCTTTTCCTTCCACAAAAGTGTGAAGTTTGTCTCCGGTCATTAACGTGTCTGTTCTTCTGTAGTCTTGGCAATTATCATACTATACATTGATTATAAAACATGAGCCGGCCGCTGTGGCAGAGCGGTTCTAGGCGCTTCACTCCGGAACCGCGCTGTTGCTACGGTCGCAGGTTCGAATCCTGCCTCGGGCATGGTTGTGTGTGATGTCCTTAGGTTAGTTAATTTTAATTAGTTCTAAGTCTAGGGGACTGATAACAGATATTACGTCCCATAGTGCTTAGAGCCATTTGAACCATAAAATATGAGTCATGTGGTAAGAATATATTACGGTGACTAGTAAATGTGATGAACAGATAGAGCAGCCGAGATGGCGCACAGACTTCTCACAGAAATGAAAGAAACAAGTAAACGAGTGTGAACTACTTTGCAACAAAGGAATTCAAGAGTCAAAATTTCCAATAGGGAACGCAAGAGTCTATGACACATGCTGTGCTCGTGTAGAACAAATAGGGGGTGCATACTTCTGGAGCTCCCTTTCTTACACTTCGCCGTTGGTAACGGACGTTACATCACGACACAGACACAAATTTGAATACACCTAACAGACACTTCAATGATCGGACAGACTGTTCACAATTCTATGATTAAAAAAAATTGGGACACCAGGGAGGTTTGAACACGGATCTCCCGCATTGGTGTCCAACACCAGAGCACACAGCGACGACGCTGTACTTCTGGCAACTCGCCCTATGTTGCACATGTTGAGCTTGGAACGATCACTCTTCCTATTTTGCTTCTTTTTTCACAGTTCAGTGCATCTTCGTCCTGTTCTCATGCTTGACGGGCTGTTCACTGGGCCATCTTACCACTAAATCTGAGGGGAGTGCAATGGCGAGTTTCCATTGTCAGAATAACGTAGTTTGACATAGTACCGTTATATGTTTGCAACTCTGGCTGTGTTGACGTTTGTCTGCTCGCAGCGACGCGAAGGACTCGCGGCCGGAGTGCGTGGAGCGGCGCGGCGCTGGCTCCGGCGACGCCACGGGGCTCGAACTCTTCCTGCGCCGGGACGCCGCCAGACCCGACGGCGTGCGCCGGCTGGACCCGCCGGGAGCCCGGGTGAGCGGCCCGCGCCTGCAGACTCCACAGCTACCTCATTAGCAACACCCAGTAGCACTGACTTCAAAATACGTAGCCAAAACTTTTCAGATGTTATGTACACAACTGGTCATTAAAACTGCTACACCGCGAAGGTGTGCCACTGACGCAAAATTTAACCGACAGGAAGAAGATGCGGTGATATGCAAATGATTAGCTTCTCAGAGCATTCACACAACGTTGGCGACGGTGGCGACACCTACAACGTCCTGACATGAGGAAAGTTTCCAACTGATTTCTCATATCCAAACAGCAGATGACCGGCGTTGCCCGGTGAAACGTTTTTGTGATGCCTCGTGTAAGGAGGAGAAATGCGTACCATCACGTTTACGACTTTGATAAAGGTAGCCTATCGCGATTGCGGTTTATCGTATCGCGACATTGCTGCTCGCGTTGGTCGAGATCCATTGACTGTTAGCAGAATATGGAATCGGTGGGTTCAGGAGGGTAATACGGAACGCCGTGCTCGATCCCAACGGCCTCGTATCACTAGCAGTCGAGATTACAGGCATCTTATTCGCGTGGCTGTAATGGATCGTGCAGCCACGTCTCGATCCCTGAGTCAACAGATGGGGACATTTGCAAGACAACAACCATCTGCACGAACAGTTCGACGACGTTCGCAGCAGCATGGACTATCAGCTCGGAGACCATGGCTGCGGTTACCTTTGACGCTGCATCACAGACAGGAGCGCCTGCGATGGTGTACTCAACAACGAACCTGGGTGCACGAATGGCAAAACGTCATTTTTTCGGATGAATCCAGGTTCTTTTTACAGCATCACGATGGTCGCATCCGTGTTTGGCGACATCGCGGTGAACGCACATTGGAAGCGTGTATTCGTCATCGCCATATTGGCGTATCATCCGGCGTGATGGTAAGGGGTGCCATTGGTTACACGCCTCGATCACCTCTTGTTCGTATTGACGGCACTTTGAACAGTGGACTTCACATTTCAGATGTCTTACGACCCGTGGCTCTACCCTTCATTCGATCCCTGCGAAACCCTACATTTCAGCAGGATAATGCAGGACCGCATGTTGCAGGTCCTGTACGGGCCTTTCTGGATACAGAAAATGTTCGACTGCTGCCCTGGCCAGCACATTCTCCAGATCTCTCACCAATTGAAAACGTCTGGTCAATGGTGGCCGAGCAATTGGCTCGTCACAATACGCCAGTCACAACTCTTGTTGAACTGTGGTATCGTGTTGAAGCTGCATGGGCAGCTGTACCTGTACACGCCATCCAAGCTCTGTTTGACTGAATGCCCAGGCATATCAAGGCCGTTATTACGGCCAGAGGTGGTTGTTCTGGGTACTGATTCCTCAGGTTGTATGCACCCAAATTCCGTGAAAATGAATGTCCGTTCTAGTATAATATATTTGTCTAATGAATACCCGTTTATAATCTGCATTTCTTCTTGGTGTAGCAATTTTAATCGCCAGTAGTGTATCTATACCTAACTAGCTTTTGCCTGTGGCTTCGTCCACGTGGATCTCGAATCCGCATGAATTTTTAAAAATCCTGAAGATTATTATCGATGAGGAAAACGGATATAAAAAACTGAAGGCGAAGATTTCAACAGGGCGCAACGCTAAAGAATTGATGTGTTCGTAAGCACAGATACTGATATTTGAAGTATGAAATACCAGCAGACCTGGATAGAGGAACAGCCTAGTGTTGTGTTTAAAGAAATTATGAAAATTAAAGAATCTGTTCTCACATACACAATTCTTTGTAATTGCGCGTTTTTCACAGCTTCACCTACAGTTTTTTATATTCATTTTATCCCACCGATAATCAGCTAAGGATTTTTCAAAATCGTGAGGTTTCGAGATCCACGATGACAAAGTCGCGGGCAAGGCGTTATTACTACTCGACAAAATTACCAACGATAATAGATACACCAACAGAAGAATGAATTCTAGAAACAAAGAAGTTAATCGAACCAAGATACTAAAGCGAAATCTATCATTACAATTGTATCGGTAAGACATGATGAAAACCTCTGAAGAAATGTACGAAAGAGATTTTTAGCGACAAATCGACGAACTATTCAACGATAGTAGATTTTTTTTGTGTCAGTACGACCATCTTATCAACGATAATAGAAATGTCAAGTCGACAAATTTATCAACGATAATAGTTACACCGATTTATGAGTGAATTCAAGACTGCCTGTAGATAATGTGATTAAACTATTAACATTATTATTATTATTATTATTATTATTATTATAAAACGTTACAAAACAGTGTTTTTTTACCAATACCATAATTTCTATTCTGATTTATTTAGTTTAGTTTTATAAAACATCTGCTGACCCGATTTTGTTTCTTTCAATGCAGTGATATGAACTTACACGAAACTGAGTCGATCCACATCAGAACATTTTTGCCAATTTTACTCATCTTCATGGACAACTCACGCTTCACTAAGAATTTGATTATGGCAGAATTGTTTTCACAAAAAAGCACCTAAAGGTTCCTAAGACAGTTTCCCTGTATTACCTATTTGTTCCGATTTCTCCATACTGACCCGTTAAAGAAAACATTCGGCTTGTAGGCGCCGTATAAAAATGAAACATGTATCTGATTTTATGTCAGATCCCAACAATACAACTGTGAAAGCCATATCCAATTTTGTGCAATAGTTTTTGCGTAATGCGGTTACAAACATACGGGCAGTAGGCAGACAAACAACCAAACAAAAATTATAAAAGTAGTTGCTTTGTCTTTCATTTGACTTACAAAGACCCGCATATTAAGTTTTCTTAAGTATCTCCTATGTACAGACGTCGGTTGGTAACAACTTTTTTTATATGTTCATGTATAGATGGGGTTGAAAGTGGCACATACAGAGGCACGAAATCGGCTTTTAAATATGTTAAGACGTTTAGGTAATAATGATAGCAAGGGATTAGACAAAAACTTCGAAACTCCACGAGAAATGCATGCTTGAATATAAACGCAGATACTACCCAAACCTGCAGGTGCTGCTGCTATATTTGCCCACGAACGGCAGCTGTGCGATGCCTTCAATTCGTTGCAAGTGTCATGGTCAGAACAGTGTTAAGTGTAGATTTGAGCGCATTGTGCAGGAGTCAGTGAATTCGAACGTGGGCAAATTTCTGATGTTCATATGCTGGGTGCTTCCGTAGCCAGCTAGCCAAAATGTTTGGTGTTTCAAGGGGCACTGTATTGAAAATATTCAATATAGAAAAAGCGGGAAAATATCGTCCGTCAATCACGATGTGGGCGATAGTGTGCGTCCATTGATAGTGACGGGCGGTCACTGTAGAGGGTTGTGACGACAGCCGCAAATGTCTCTACAGAACTAAATATCGCTCTCGCGGACCCAGTCAGCAGCAAAACAACACGAAAGGAAATGGAGGGAGAGCTGGAATTCCAAAACCATTCATGAATTGTGCTAATCCCTGTAACTGAAAAACATGCCACCCAAGTTGTAAAACTGTCACTACGGGGCAATGGAAAAATGTAACTTGTTGGATGGGTCTCTTTGCAGCTTATGGGAGAGATTACAGTCCAAGAGAAAAATATGTTGGTGGTTGGGTGATCATTTGTGGAGCCATATCATGATTATTCCACGGGTCTCAAGTTGCTTTGCAAGGTCGCCTAACTGTCACCGTTTATGTGATTCCTGTTCCATTCCCATTCCTCATATGTGTGAATGACCTTCCACTTGGCATTCAATAAGCATAATTGGCACTTTATGCAGACGATACTGGTCTTATGATAAATTCAATTACAGAGAAAGAAACACAACAGCTGGTAAATGATATTTTCCAAAGAATCATTAAGTGGTACTCTTCCTACATTTTGAAAAAAACACACTCCATTCAATTCTGCTAACAAATAGAGTCATATCATCAACTGATGTAACACATGAACAAAAGACAGTGTATAGGGTACAATATCCCAAGCTTTTGGGTGTAATTAACGATGAAAACTTGAACTGGAAGAAGCATATTACTGAGCTTCTCAAACAATTAAAATTCAGCCACTTCCCCTGTTCATATTATAGCTAACCTTGATAACAAACGAGTCAACCTGCTGACACTCAATAATGTCTTACAGGATAGCTTTATGGATAATTCATCACTTAGGAAGAAAATGTTGATTCCAGAAAAGCGAGCAGTAAGAATAATGTGTCGTCCTCATCCACGGAAATTATGTAAGTACTTCTTCAAGGAGCTACACATTTAACCTACACCACAACAATATACGTATATAGTTGCTGATGAAATTCACCATACGTAACCCATCACAATTTGAGAAGAATGTCGTGTCTATACCTACAATGCTAGAGGTAATACCCATTGTTAAACCTGTCAATGGGTAAGAAAGGAATTCAAAAAATGGCTCTGAGCACTATGGGACTTAACATCTCAGGTTATCAGTCCCCTAGAACTTAGAACTACTTAAACCTAACTAACCTAAGGACATCACACACATCCATGCCCGAGGCAGGATTCGAACCTGCGACCGTAGCGGTCGCGCTGTTCCAGACTGAGGCGCCTAGAACCGCTTGGCCACCAGCGGCCGGCGAAAGGAATTCAGTATGCAGCAACAAAACATTTTGATCATTTTCCCAATAACATAAAAACCTAAAGTTCTAAACCTAATTTAAAATCGTTTCTTCTGGAAAGTTCCTTCTAGTCTACTGACGAATTTATTCTTAGAAACTGATAGCCAATAACAGAAAAAAAAGAATACTAGGAGTAGTTGCATGAAGAGGACTAAAAATAATAATGTGCTCATTAATGTTAACATCAGTCATGTATATATCATGTAAACTACCCGTTCCACATCATTTCGATAATAGAATCGTTCAAATGGTTTATGGAACATGTAACTAACTAACTAACCAACCAACTATTTCAGGTTCATCTCATGGAACATTGTTTGTCCCCCTATGGTGCTGCTGTGTTTCAAGAAGACAGGGATGCTGTCCACACAGTTCGCGTCGTCCAAGACTAGTTTTGTGAGCACGAATGTGAATCCGCCTCTCCCCTGGCCACTGTAGTCACCAGATGTCAATATTGCTGAGAGTTCTTGGTTTACCTTGGAGAGCATGGTGCATGATTACTATCCACCTCCATCATCGTTACTTCAGCATGTCACTATTTAGCAGGAACTTGAAAACTACACAGGATCTGTGTTTATCAATTCTGAGACGACTGGAAGCTGTTTTGAATGCCAGCTGGTTTCCTACACCCTATTAGGCACGGCAATGTGTTCTGTTTCGGTATTTCCAGTTTTTATCCGTCCCCTGTAGAAGTGAATCATCATTTACCGAGACTATGTCATTCACAGTGCTGATCGCACCTGTATAATAATTTAAAACGTGAGACTTCCTGCCGTTTTACAACTGGAACTCCAATCCAAAAGCTTATCCTTTCGCAGATAAACTTCTTCTAACAATGCTAGTCCCGCTAGATATGCGTGAGCCATTTTGCGACGTTTGGAAAGCTGGAGAGAGGCACTGGCGAGGAGAGCTTCGAAGGCGGGTCGTGAGTCGTGCCTGTGTAGCTCCAGCAGCAGGCAAGTATTCAGCGTCATAGAAGCAACAAGTGTGTCCAGTCACACCTTCGCTGACGAGTTTGCACAGAGGGGGCTACACCTGTGTAAGTAAACCAAAACCTTACACGCCGTTCGAGATGAGTTCTATTCTCCGTCAGTGCTTTGCGGAACAGAAGTCAGCTCTCATAATGTCGCTTCATATTTTCTGGTCGAATGTCTGGTTAATGACTGTGCAGACCTCTTCTGATGTTATAAGATATAATAAACCAAACTGAGGTTGTTAAACAATCGCCTTATTGAAATTCTGTTTCTTGATCTTTCTTCTTTGTTGTTACTTCATTGCTCCTTATAAAAGAGTGAAGGCATCCATAAATTTTCACTGTATGCCCGAGAATGTTTATAAAATACATGGACAGCTTCTAAAAAATATATAAAATATGTAGATGTTTTGTAATTATAAGGGGCAGTCAAACGAAAACGAGACAGATGGAAAAGAAATACATTTACATCTACTTCTACATGGACATTCTGCAAATCACATTTAAGTGCCTGCCAGGGTTCATAGAACCCCTTCACCATTCTCTTATTATTCCAATCTCCTTTTAGCGCGCGGAAAGAACGAACACCTGTATTTCCGATCGAGCTCTGATTTCCCTTATTTTATCGTGGTGATCTTTTCTCCCTAAGTAGGTCGGTGTCAACAAAATATTTTCGCCTTCGGAGAAGAAAGTTGGTGATTGGAATTTCGTGAGAAGATTCCGTCGCAACGAAAAACGCCATTCCAAATCCTGCATCATTTCACTGACACTCTCTCCCATACTTCGCGATAGTATAAAACGAGCTACCCTTCTCTGAACTTTTTTGTTTGTGTGACCTAAGTTCAACGAATTCCCTTTAGCGCTCATGTGAACGACCTCACACTTTTCGTTATTTAGGGTCAACTGCCAATTTTCGCACCATTCAGATATATTTTCTAAATCGTTTTGCAATCTGTTTTGACCTTATGGTGACTTAATTAGTCGATAAACGACAGCGTCATCTGCAAACAACCTAAAACGGGCATTAAAATTGCTACACCATGAAGATGACGTGCTACAGACGCGAAATTTAACCGACAGGAAGAAGATGCTGTGATATGCACATGATTAGATTTTCAGAGTATTCACACAAGGCTGGCGCCGGTGGCGACACCTACAACGTGCTGACATGAGGAAAGTTTCCAACCGATTTCTCATACACAAACAGCGGTTGACCGTCGTTGCCTGGTGAAACGTGTAAGGAGGAGAAATGCGTACCAACACGTTTCAGACTTTGATAAAGGTTGGATTGTAGCCTATCGCGATTGCGGTTTATCGTATCGCGACATTGCTGATCGCGTTGGTCGAAATCCAATGACTGTTAGCAGAATATGGAATTGGTGGGTTCAGGAGGGTAATACGGAACGCCGTGCTCGATCCCAACGGCCTCGTATCACTAGCAGTCGACATGACAGGCATCTTATTTGCATGGCTGTAACGGATCGTGCAGCCACGTCTCGATCCCTGAGTCAACAGATGTGGACGTTTGCAAGACAACAACCATCCGCACGAACAGTTCGACGACGCTTGCAGCAGCATGGACTATCAGCTCGAAGGCCATGACTGCGGTTACCCTTGACTCTGGATCACAGATAGGAGCGCCTGCGATGGTGTACTCGACGACGAACCTGGGTGCACGAATGGCAAAACGTCATTTTTTCGGATGAATCCAGGTTCTGTTTACAGCATCGTGATGGTCGCATCCGTGTTTGGCGACATCGCGGTGAACACACATTGGAAGCGTGTCTTCGTCATCGCCATATTGGCGTATCATCCGGCGTGATGGTAAGGGGTGCCATTGGTTACACGCCTCGATCACCTCTTGTTCGTATTGACGGCACTTTGAACAGTGGACTTCACATTTCAGATGTCTTACGACCCGTGGCTCTACCCTTCATTCGATCCCTGCGAAACCATACATTTCAGCAGGATAATGCAGGACCGCATGTTGCAGGTCCTGTACGGGCCTTTCTAGATAGAAAATGTTCGACTGCTGCCCTGGCCAGCACGTTCTCCAGATCTCTCACCAATTGAAAACGCCTGGTCAATGGTGGCCGAGCAACTGGCTCGTCACAATACGCCAGTCACAACTCTTGATGAACTGTGGTATCGTGTTGAAGCTGCATGGGCAGCTGTACCTGTACACGCCATCCACGCTCTGTTTGACTCAATGCCCAGACGTAACAAGGTCGTTATTACGGCCAGAGGTGGTTGTTCTGGGTACTGATTTCTCTGGATCTATGAACCTAAATTGCGTGAAAATATAATCACATGTCAGTTCTAGTATAATATATTTTTCCAATGAATACCCGTTTATCATCCGCATTTCATCTTGGTGTAGCATTTTTAATGGCCAGTAGTGTACATGAGGAATAGCAAAGGGCCTATAACAATACCTATGGGAACACCAGAAACCACTCTGTTTTACTCGACGACTTTCCGTCAGTTACTACGAACTGTGACCTCTCTGACAGGAAGTCACAACTCCAGTCACATAACTGAGACGATGTTCCATAAGCACTCAATTTCACTACAAGTTGCTTGTATGGTACAGTGTCAAAAGCCTTCCGGAAATCCATAAGTACGGAATCGATCTGAAATCCCTTGTCAATATCACTCAACACTTCATTCGAATAAAGAGCTAATTGTGTTTCACAAGAATGATTTTTTCTAAACCTATGACGGCTGTGTGTCAATAGACCGTTTTCTTAGAGGTAATTCATAATGTTCGAACACAATATTTACTACAGAGTCCTGCTGCATATCGACGTTAGTGATATGGGCCTGTAATTAAATAGGCTACTCTTACTACCTTTCTTGAATATTGGTGTGATCTGTGCAACTTTTGCCGGCCGCGGTGGTCTCGCGGTTCTAGGCACGCAGTCCGGAACCGCGCGACTGCTACGGTCGCAGGTTCGAATCCTGCCTCGGGCATGGATGTGTGTGATGTCCTTAGGTTAGTTAGGTTTAAGTAGTTCTAAGTTCTAGGGGACTGATGACCACAGCTGTTAAGTCCCATAGTGCTCAGAACCATTTGAACCATTTTTTTTGTGCAACTTTTCGGTCTTTGGGTACGGATCTTTCATCGAGCGAAAGGTTGTACATGATTGCTAAGTATGGAGCTAATGCATCAGCATACTCTGGTAGGAACCTAATTGTATACAGTCTGGACCAGAGGACTTGCTTTTATTAAGTGATTTAAGTTGCTTCACTACTCCGACGATATTTACTTCTACGTTACTTGTGTTGGCAGCTGTTCTTGATCCGAATTCTGGAAAATCTACTTCGTCTTCTTTTGCGAAGGCATTTCGGAAGGCTGTGTTTAGTGACTCTGCTTTGGCAGCACTGTCTTCGATAGTATCTTCATTGCTATCGCGCAGAAAAGGCATTGATTGTTTCTTGCCGCTAACATACTTCACATACGACCATAATATTGAAATGCCTGGGCTAGCAGGACAGAGCGGATTAGGTTGTGGAAAGGGGCCAAAATGAGATCCTGTCAGTTGAATTCAACGTACAGACTTTATTTATCAACACACAATATTACAACAAGGATGCAAAACACTCAGAATTTTAATCGACCTCCTTTGATTAACTTAAGATTAGCTGAAGACCACATTCAAAATCCAAGATACAAGGCTTAAGCAAAATTGAAATACAAGGTTCTTCTGGAGGTTTCACCAAAGAATATTTTCTAAATCTTCAATCTAATCGGCTGAAGGCCTTAGAAATTTAATTTTAATGGAACTAGGCTGGAGGTCGCATATTAAGCAATTAGAGGAGTTTCAATCAAAAGGCAGAAAGCCTTATCTTAAAACATTTCATGCAAATTGGGCTGAAGGCCCCATTCAAAAGCATAACAGTCTTATGCCCTAAGGGCAAGAGAAGAAGATTAATTAATTTAAGAGATATTAAAACTCTGCTGAAGGTCGCTCACCAGCAAATAATTTAACGGCTTAAGCCCTAGAAGAAGAGAGTCAATTTCAAAGAGCAGAAGCCTGAATCTTAAAACATTTCATATAAAATAAAGAATAACAATCTAATGCCTTAAGGTCAAGACAAGGGCATTAATTTCAGAGATATTAATACTCAGCTGAAGGCCACAGATCAACAAGTATGTTTAACGGCTTAAGGCGTAGAAAGAGTTTCAATCTAAAAGGTAGAAGGCCTTATCTTAAAATCTCTCCAATAAAATTCGGCTGAAGGCCCCATATAAAAATATAACAATCTCATGCCTTATGGGCAAGGTAAGAACATTAATTTAAGAGATATTAATACTCGGCTGAAAGCTACACATCAACCAAATAACTAAAATTCAAACAGGGAAATTACTACATAACACACAAAGAATGGCGCTCAGAAGTTTCCAAGGATCGGCCTGGGATTGTAACACTAACGCCCGTTTAGGTGAGACAGGCGGCCTGACCAACGATTTCTTAATTTGGAGACAACCCAACCGACAGACAGCCGACCGACCCATCAACCAAATTGTTTCCGCTCCACGCAACCAGCAAAACGACCACAAGATTTCAATATACGACACACAGAATATTGGCGCCCACAACGACCAACAACACCTTAGCTGTCGAATTACATACTACGCTGTACAGCAACAACGACCAGGGCAGGTAACCGTGTTTATCGTATCCTTTCTGAATACCGTTAGGTTCTTCGCAAAAATTTCGGCTGAGCTTATTCCGGCTTTAGCCAGCTTTCAGTGCCTATAACGATTTGATCATCAGTGCTTTCTACCAGCGCTTGGAGCTCTGGTACTTTCCCAACACAGCTATGACAATTTACAACTGTTATACAAATGGTTCCTGTATCTACGTTCTTCCTGTGTTCGGCCTGCACCCTTTGTGACTGAAGCTCTTCTTGTGTTTCCCGAGACCCTCTAACACAAAAAAACCGCCCAGTCCACGCCACACAGCCTCTGCTGCCAGTGTATCCGCCTCCTGAGTATAGTGGACACCTGACCTATTCAATGGAACCCGAATCCCAACCACCCTTTGACGCATGGCGAATCTGCAGGGAACACGGTCGCAGAACTGTGTGAGCCTCTGATTCAGACCGTCAACTCGGCACTGTACCAGAGGTCCGCAATCGGTGCTGTCGACTAGGCTGCAAATGGTCAGCTCTGCTTCCATCTTGCAAGCAAGACTGGGAGCCTTTACCATTTCTGTTAGCTGCTCGAAACCAGAGAGAATCTCTTCTGATCCAAAGTGACACACATCATTGATACCGACGTGAGCAACCACCTGCAGTTGGCTGCGCCCTGTGCTCTTCATGGCATCCAGAAGAACCCATTCGACATCTGGAATGACTCCACCCGGTATGCACACGAAGTGCACATTGGTTTTCTTTCCCATCTTGGCAACCATGTCTCTAAGGGGTTCCATAAAGCGCCTAACGTCAGAGCTTCCAACTACCAACAATCCCAACCTCTGTGATTCTCCGGATCTTGCAAACTGAGAGGTTTCCTCTGAAACAGGACAGGCGACAGTATCTGGCTCAGCGACAGTGTGAGCCACAAACAGCACCTGAAGTCTGTTTGTCGGACAAACCGGGGTGGGGGTGTGGGGGTGGGGGGGGGGGCTTTCGCTGCCTGCTACGCCCTAGGGTAACCTCCAACTCGACCACAGGTGAGGAGTCAACCTCAGTGCGAGCAGTAACTGGGATGCCCACCAGTGAGCACCGATCGGAGGACTCGGGCGTGCTGGACGTCCGTTGGATCCCCACGGCCGGCCCACAACAGTGGCGCCCATCCACTGCAGCCTCAAGCTGTGTAAACGAAGCCATCACAGCCTGAAGCTGAGAGCGAAGTGTCACCAACTCGACTTGCATCCGCACACAACAATCACAGTCCCTGTCCATACTAAAGACCATGGAAAACTAAACTATGCAGATAAACGGACTATCGGCATGTGCTGCGCAACTCTACTGTAGACCCAGACGAAAACGCAGGAACTGTTCTAATAAATTAGATTAATACGCAGAGATTCAGAAACCTAACTACCAAAGCACTCAAGTGAAACCAAATAATTGGCCCCAGATTAGGAATTTCTAATACGTCACAAAATCGGTTTACTTTCCGACGCAAACGAAAACGCGAGAACTGTGGCTATTAGATATCTAATAAACACGCATAAATCAAGAAACTAAATTATTAAAGCACACAGATGATATTATAAAATTCGCTCTTGGCTTGGAACTCGAAAAAGTTAGAAAATCGATTACTTCCCTGCTGCTGCTTGTGTCTCGGCCGACTGCTGCAGCCTAACTGTTTATTATTTCAAGTGTAATCGTCACAACCGTTAATGCATTTATCCCACTGTGAGACAAGACGGTTAGTGCCGTCTTGGGAAATTTTTTGCGGTTGCCTACAGAACCACGATGGTACACAGCAGTGCACCTCTTCCTCCGAAGCAAATCGATGTCCAGGAATGTCGTCCTTCAGAGTTCCAAAGATGTGGAAATCGCATGGTAAGCGATCGTGAAGGTACGGAGGATGTGTGAGGGTATCCCAGCGAAACTTCTGCAATGTAATCGAACTACCTTTGGCAACATGCGTGCGAGCATTATTCTACAATGGAGTGATGCTGTCCGTCAACATGCCTGAGCGTCTGGACTTGGGGCCACGTTTCAATTTTTTCGTAGTGTCGTACCTCTGTACGTTAATTTTGGCGCCGTGTTACTGGCGGTCAGCAAACGGCAATCCCTTGCAGTCAAAGAAAAAGGACATCATGAATTACCTCGAAGAAAACGGTCTATTGACACACAGTCAACATGGGTTTAGAAAACATCATTCCTGTGAAACACAACTAGCTCTTTATTCACATGAAGTGCTGAGTGCTATTGACAACGGATTTCAGATCGATGCCGTATTTCTGGATTTCCAGAAGGCGTTTGACACTGTACCACAC
The DNA here is from genome assembly GCF_023898315.1 of Schistocerca nitens. Lineage (NCBI taxonomy): Eukaryota > Metazoa > Arthropoda > Insecta > Orthoptera > Acrididae > Schistocerca > Schistocerca nitens. The sequence continues at coordinate 706,706,020 of NC_064614.1, read as the reverse complement.
AAGCGGCTCGTAGTGAAATTGCGTGCTTATGGAATATCGTCTCAGTTATGTGACTTTATCTGTGATTTCCTGTCAGAGAGGTCACAGTTCGTTGTAACTGACGGAAAGTCATCGAGTAAAACGGATGTGATTTCTACCGTTCCCCAAGGTAGTGTTATATGCCCTTTGCTGTTCCTTATCTATATAAACGATTTGGGACACAATCTGAATAGCCGTTCTGAGGTGTGTGGGGTTGATCTATTATTCTGTTATTCTGCGCAATGGATTAATCTGAGATGTACTCTTTACCCTGTGGCTCCTGCAAGATGCAATTCTCCCCCCCCCCCCCCCCATCCCACTACTACAGAAATCAGACAGATGCTCTTAACGTTCTAAAGAGAAATGCCTGAAAAACTTTCAGCAATAAATATCTTCTGGAGTCGTCGGCTGCAAGGAAATGACACAAAAATTCACAAAATTTCTTACGTAACTAGTGGGATACTTGGGTACTGGAGTAGTGCTAGTTAGTGTAAGAAAAACATGAAACTAACGAAAGTTATTATTTATTTTGCAAAAATTCTGAGAAATCACAATGACACTTTTAGTTATGAATTGAACAAGTTACATCCTGGTTCTTTTCGGAATGTGAAGTTACCTTTCAAGGATAGGATTCGCTAATGAAATTTCTATACAAAGTTTAAGATGGTCGCCGGCCGCGGTGGTCTCGTGGTTCTAGGCGCGCAGTCCGGAACCGTGCGACTGCTACGGTCGCAGGTTCGAATCCTGCCTCGGGTATGGATGTGTGTGATGTCCTTAGGTTAGTTAGGTTTAAGTAGTTCTAAGTTCTAGGGGACTTATCACCACAGCAGTTGAGTCCCATAGTGCTCAGAGCCATTTCAACCATTTTTTTTAAGATGGTTGTTAACTTGGCAGAATGGCTGAGAGGCGTGCCTACTCAAAAAAATGGATCAAATGGCTCTGAGCACTATGGGACTTAACTTCTGAGGTCATCAGTCCCCTAGAACCTAGAACTACTTAAACCTAACTAACCTAAGGATATCACACACATCCATGCCCGAGGCAGGATTCGAACCTGCGACTGTAGCGGTCAGGCAGTTCCAGCCGTAGCGCCTAGAACCGCTCGGCCACTCCGGCCTGCGCGCCTACTCAACTTGAATAATTATCCTTTAGAATGTTCCTAGGTACAGTCGAGGCTGTCGCGTGTGAAATGCAGTGAAGTGTACTGTTGCGGAGGAAATATGGGGCTCACAATAGCTGTAGCGCACAATACGGTAAGCTGCGATGACTGCTGTCTGCGCCGCTCACTGCTGACAAATAAGATAACTCTCATTCTATCTGGATTGACCTTCACCAATCAAACTCTCCCTATGCCTTGATGAAGTCAAGGATTCCTATTCGCCCCTAGTCTAACTATTGGCGTGGTGCACCGGTCAGATAACCAGTCCACCACGATGCCACTCAAAATTCGCTCACAGGCGTTTAACTATTACTCTGTCCGTTCACACCGCACAATAAGTGTGTCGGCCAACACAGTGAACAATGCTTAATCGCAAGGACTCAATATAGAGTCGCCCTTCGATTCGATCTCTACAGAGGTGCTCTCCCAGTGAAGTACTGAGGAGAGACTTGTCCCTCGCTCTTTCGAGTACAAGTACGAGCGCGCACGCTCTCGTTACGTGTTCTCGCTCCAAGAGCGACAACCGAACTGCGCCTCTCCATGCCAGACGTGAAGGGGTATATCTTTCGGTCTCTTCCACTATTCCTTCAGCTCAAGGCATCAGAAATATCGTCTGCCAATCAGCATTGCTCTTCTAAAACGGGAGAATGACGTTTCGTTTAAGGCGACCAATCCAGAAGCTTGTAGCTTTGGCGTTTGCTGTCTCCCTGTGAAAATCTCTGAAACTGCGTGCTATGTGTAAAGAATGCGTAGGCTGGCCGCTCCCACACAATGTAGCGGAATTTGCTTTCAAGCCGAACACGGGGTTGTTCCCCCCTTTCCACTCAGGCCCATGCTGTCCGCTACGGGCGGTCACCGGCCGACATGGTCTGGGTCGTCCTCTGAAGGGCCTGGCGTCCCGTTGTGTGGCCTCTCTCCTGAACTAAAAGCCTCTGTGACCGTCGTGTCTGGAATGTATGTCTGCGCGCCAGTCTCGAGTATTTCAACCACGGTGCGCTCACTTGTCAATTGCATATCGTTTACATGAATTTATACAACATTGACTTTATTTTATTGAGTTTGGGTTCGAATCAAGCGTCTTGATGTGCGGAACATGATTGTGAGGGCGGAATATGTAAGCACTGAAGGTCAGGAGACCACGACGTCTTACATCGTCTTCAGTTGTTTGCAGATGACGCTGTCGTTTATCGACTAATAAAGTCATCAAAAGATCAAAACAAATTGCAAAACGATTTAGAAAAGATATCTGAATGGTGCGAAAATTGGCAGTTGACCCTACATAACGAAAAGTATGAGGTCATCCATATGAGTGCTAAAAGGAATTCGTTAAACTTTGGTTACACGATAAACCAGTGAAATCTAAAGTCCGCAAATTTATGGTGTGATAAACAAAAAGTCTTCCGTCTGATTAGACGCAGCTCGCGTGCTTGTCAAAAAGATCGAATAACTCAACAGAATCATATCACGTACAACGGCGCCATATCGTCATGCAGTGAGTTCTCCCTCGGGCATGGGTGTGTGTGTGTTTGTCCTTAGGATAATTTAGGTTAAGTAGTGTGTAAGCTTAGGGACTGATGACCTTAGCAGTTAAGTCCCATAAGATTTCACACACATTTGAACATTTTTTTGCAGTGAGTTCAAAGGAGACAGAATAAACGATCTCTAGAAAATAGATTTATAACACCGCTACATTCTGATTCGTACCATAGGACGTGAAACTATAACAGTGATGTGTATATAATGGCATCAATGGGCCGTTCAGCATGGTCCACAGCGTTGGGTCTCCTGACTAAAATGGACTTTTCTTTTGATTAGCGTCTGCCGTGGTTTGCACTGGTGACCCGCCCCCCGTTGTGTTGGCTTCCATTGTACAAACAGCACGAACATCTCACATTAGGCCAAAACGAGTATGCATGCGAATCGGCTATTTCGTGATGAATGAAAAGATGTAGTGATTTCAGACGAGTTCCTTTACAAGCCATTCTGCAACTGTGGCGTAATACATGTAAAACGCTACCTTCGCACCTTCGCCGTCTGGCAAGCTGTGCTGTTGTGAGACGCAGCATACAGACGTCAACTCCGTTGGTTTTGGGCGGCATTGGACACAACGTGCAACCGCTACTCCTTCGTACTTAGAACTATCTTACCGGTATCTGTCTCTCGTATCCTTCAGACAACTGCAGGTGCCATGTTTCAGAAGGACGATGCCCAGCTAAAAGTGGAGAAGATCGTATATATCTGCTTTGAACATCGAGACTGTTACTACTACTCTCGACTGAAATTATTTTCCTTTTAGTTGCGTCCTCAGTCCTGCAGCATCTAGAAATAAAAATATCTTCCACCTGCACTGTTAAACGGTCGGGATTCCGGCTGTTGTTCCATTCTCAGGTATAGCTGCACCAGCTAATATCACTAAGAAAAATCAAGCCTAAAGATACATTCTGTTCTCAAACATTTTGTAAAAACGCAAATTACTGGAATCAGTGCTTACTGCGATGCATAATGAAAATTTCCTTTTGGGAGCAAATAATTTTTTTTAAAAAATACGCACAACCTGTCACCCCATTGTGAAGTGCGCCAATGCATATTCATTCTTCTCAAGAAAGCGAAATATTGAAATGATCGTATGGCATTGTTGGCCAGGATGTCCCAGTCGGGTTCGGCCGCCAAGTGCAAGTCTTATTCCAGTCGGCGCTACACTGGGCGACTTGCGGCTGATGATGAGGCTTAATTGATGATGAGGACAACGCAACACCTTGTCCACGAGCGAGAAAATCTCTAACCCTGCCGGGAATCGAACCCGGGCCCAGGGCATGGGAGGCAACCACGTACCACTCAGCTAAGCAGGCGGGCAGCGAAATATTGTATCATCCGCATTTATTGCTTATCATGGTAATACAGCTGTTAGTTCAGAATGGCGCAATAGCCTAAACACTGATCGTAAAAAAAATATAACTAACAACGGCCCAGGCACAAAATGTCATTTCGTCTGTTATTTCTCCTACCGGTCACGTCTGAGATTATTTTCCACGCAGGAAAATAAATACGTTTCTCATTTTCAGTTCAGCCCACTAAGCTGTCTTTATCACTTTTCGGTTTAAATGCCTTTTATTTAGAAGCCACAGTACTCCATTTTAAGACAAAAGGATTCGGTGTACATCTGTAACACGTGCTGTGTAACAGACAGCGATAGGAAACTGCTTTGCGCCCACGTAGCAGCGAATAGGAATACACCCAAAGACAAATCCATCGGTATATGCGCATATTTGTTGATACATAACCAAATCAAAGTTCAGGACACCCGTAGATAATGCGGAGCTGACGACTAGACATCACCAGTAGCAGACGCGCATGTTTGAAAGGAAGTGGGGAGCGCTGTTTTGTGAGTAGAGGGGCAACAACTGCAACACGGGTAGCTGAGGCGAGCTCAGTGACTTCAGTCATGGTCCAGTTTTTGGATGTCACCTTAGTAACAAATCCATCAGGGACACGTTAACACTTCTAAAGCTGCCCAGGTCTGCTCCTGGTAATGTGCCTGTGAAGCGCAAAAAGTGCAGACGCGGAGGAACAGCCATAGCTAAACCGTGACGAGGCAGACCTCATGTTCTGACGGACAGGAACCGTCGAGATTTTGGAGAGTGATTGTAAAAAATCGCATGAAATCAGCAGATGGATTCACTCGTGATTCCAAAGTGCTACCAGCTGCGCACATAACAAAGAATTTTTTTTTTTTTTTTTTTTTTTTTTTTTTTTTTTTGTCATCAGTCTTCTGGCTGGTTTGATGCGGCCCACCACGAATTCCTCCCCTGTGCTAACCTCTCCTCTGCCTCAGAATACCACTTGCAACCTACGTCCTCAATTATTTACTCTCCAGTTTCCTCTACAGTTTTTACCCTCTACAGCTCCCTCTAGCAACATGGAAGTCATTCCCTGATGTCCTACCAGAGGTCTTATCATCCCGTCCCTTCTCTTGTCATTGTTTTCCACATATTCCTTTCGTCTCCGGTTCTGCGCAGAACCTCCTCATTCCTCACCTTATTAGTCCACCTAATTTTCAACATTTTTCTGTAGTACTACACTTCAAATGCTTCGACTCTCATCTCTTCCGGTTTTCTCATCCTCCATGTTTCACTACCGTACAATGCTGTGCTCCAAAGGTACATTCTCAGAAATTTTCCCTCAAATTAAGGCCTACGTTTGATGCTGGTAGACTTCTCTTGGCTAGGAATGCTAGTGCTAGTCTACTTTCTATGTCCTCCTTGCTTTGTACAGGGAATTGAAAAGAGTGTGGTACTATGGTCGAGCAATAAGTTTCTAGATAGAATGCTATGCGACGCTTGAGGTGGCGTAAACAGTGACGTGACTGGGTAGTGGACGATTGGAAACGAATGATATGAAGCAACGAATCACGGCACACCCTCTGGCAATGGAAGGGTTTCAGTTGGCGAAATCCTGGAGAACATTACATGCCATCATTTGTAGTGGAGACAGTGAAGTACAGAGGAGACGGTATTGCAGTATGAAGGTGTTTTTCGTTGTCAGGGTATGGTTCCTTATTGCGCTTGACAAAATGCTAAATGTAAAAGGATATGAGAACACTTTAAACAACATTGTAGTGCATACACAAGAGGAACAGTTTAGAGACAATGATTGTACATGACAGTTCCCAGCTTCTGTGGTGTTTGGCACATAACATTCCTCAGTAGACTACCCTTCCTACAGTCCCGATGTGAACCAAATGGAATGCTTTTGAGCAGAGTCAGAACGTCAAGCTCGCTCCAGATCTCAGCGTCCGACATCACCCCTTCTCTGGTTTTGGCCTTTCAGTAAGAATGGGCTGCTATCCCTCCAGAGCAATTTCGTTGAATGTGTCCTCAGCAGAGTTCACGCTGTCACAAAGGCCGACATCACCACTTCTCTGGTTTTGGCATTTCAGTAAGAATGGGCTGCTATCCCTCCAGAAAAATTTCGTTGAATGTGTCCTCAGCAGAGTTCACGCTGACACAAAGGCAAAGTGTGGAGACACAGCATATCAGTGTCGACTAATGGGTCTCCAGATACTTTTAACCAGATAGTGTGCAGTGTGCATGACTGGAGAAACAAGGCCAGCGCTTCTTAAGTCGATCAAAACCTGTGACACTGTGTGGACTGAGCTTTATCTAAACAATGGTTTTAAATATGGCTTCTGTGTCTTTATCGCGAACCTACTACAAGAGCACTTTATGCCATTTTATAGCGCTGATTGTTAGACGAGTCACACGTTCTGTTAAACTCTAATTGTATGCTATGTAATAAAAGAAAATTTCTTTCGCCGAAATTATTGTTTCATAGCACACAATGGGTGGAGAGAAATATTGAAACACCAAAACAGAACACATTAAGATGCCAAATATGGTACAGGAAAACCGTTGGCATTCAAAACAGCTTCCAGTCGTCCCGGAATGGATGAATACAAGTCCTTTTTCGAAGACAATCTTACATATTCTTCCTGCTAACTAGAGACAAGTTCAGGAAACGATGAGGGACGTGGACAGAGATCACGCACTCTACTTTTCAACGTAGACCACAAGGGCTCAAAAATATTGAGACCTGGTGGAGGATTCGAGGGTTCATCCTGACACTCAAAAAACGCGTCCTGGAAGCCGCGAAATGTGCAGAAGCGGCCCTGTCATCTTGGAACACAGCATTACCATTGGGGAACAAACACAGTACCATGGGATGGAACCTACATAGGCAAAATAGACACATAATCCTTGGCAGTAATGCGGTCTTGCAGAGTAAATGTGGGGTCCAAGGAACCACGATATGGCTGCTCATCGTGGTCGTGCGGTAGCGTTCTCGCTTCCCGCGCCCGGGTTCCCGGGTTCGATTCCCGGCGGGGTCAGGGAGTTTCTCTGCCTCGTGATGACTGGGTGTTGTCTGATGTCCTTAGGTTAGTTAGGTTTAAGTAGTTCTAAGTTCTAGGGGACTGATGACCATAAATGTTAAGTCCCATAGTGCTCAGAGCCATTTGAACCATGGCTGCTCATTTCATCAGCAAATCACCATTATGTTTCACTCTTGACAGCAAGCAGTCTCTACCGGTATTGCAGGCTAAGGACGGCAGGAACCAGACGTTAACTCGGCCAGAAGTTGGAAACGGTGGGAAACAAGACTGATCTGACCAAATAACTGTTTTAGATAGTCTCGTGGTCCATTTTTTATGGGTTCGGCACGATGTTTTCCTGGTAAGGGCATTTGCATCACTGATGTGCGGTTTCGGGATTCCAGCTCGCCCTGCAGTTCCTAGCATATAGAGTTACCTTGGTTTTTTTTTTTTTTTTCCCAGACAGTGATCGCGAGTGCGAAGTTCACTTCTGCAGTGACTTTTGCAACTGGTTTCCTCTTTGTTTTCGTCACAATTCTCTTCATTGACCGTCCAGTCCATCACGACCACTCAACACACACTTTTGTCCGCGTTGTGACTTAGCGGATGACGTATTTCCGTTTCCACTGTATGCGATATAAGTCTTCCATACGGTGCCTCTTGAAAGGCCAAACACGTCAGCTAGCTTCGTTGCAGAAGCAGGCACCGTACAAGCAGAAAAAATTAGTTCCGACTTAACGCGCTCATAACTACACAGAACACTGTTGTGACCACGACGAATTAGGGCATGTTTAGTGGTCAAATACAACAGCGCAGCCTGGAGGCTTGGCTAGCATCTGCGTTTATGGTCAAGGATGCGCTTCACGCGGTGTTTCCATATTTTTGTCCACCGCTGCTCACATAAGTACTTCAAAATAATGGTCGTCAGACTTTCTTGCTCCAGATGATGATGATGTTTGGTTTGGGGGGTGGGGTGGGAGGGGGGGGGTGCTCAACTGCGCGGTTACCAGCGCCCGTACAAATTCCCAACCTTTGCTCAGTCCAGTCTCCCCACTGTCATGAATGAGGATGAAATGATGAAGACAACACAATCACCCAGTCATCTCGACGCAGGTGGAAATCCCTGGCCCCGCCGGGAATCGAACCCGGGACCCCGTGCTCGGGAAGCGAGAACGCGACTGCGAGACGACGAGCTGCGGACTTCTTGCTCAAGATACAATACTGACATTGTGGGGAGGCACTTCGGGTCGCATATGTACCAGTGCCATTAATAATTGGTAACCTACGTGAAGTAGTTTGTTATGAACCTCCGACAGCGTAGCTAAAGTAACGGCGCAATAAGTCGGTCCCGTCAACCAAGTACTGATCGTCTGCACCATCCCTCAGGGACTTCAATGTTGCGACACTGTAATTTACTGACAAAGTGGTGTTGTACTATGTTAGCATATGATTATTTTGATTAATAACAGTTTGTGTACTTATGTTTAAATGGATTATGCTATCTGAGATGGGTCGGAAATGTGTCCTAACTGTACCATTTTTCTTCTACTCATTGCGTTGTATTACAACAGCCTTAATTTAATTTCATACCCCTTGCTACTAATATTTATCCCATTTGAGGATGACTGTCTCTCTAATGCACACTCACGAAGCGATGCAACTTACACCGTAGCAGCTGATCGGTACGAGGTACACACCTTCATGAGATTTCAGTGCTGGAAGATAAACAAGCAAACATATCCCCTATCACATCCCCTCGTCCCGCAACAACATATCTACCCGCCACTGAACCGAGCAGCCAACGTACATTGCTCTACGTCTACATCTGCATACATACTCGCAATCCACCATACGGTGCGTGGCGGAGGGTAACTTGTACCACAACTAGCATCTTCTCTCCCTGCTCCACTCCCAAACAGAACGAGGGAAAAATGACGGCCTATATGCCTCTGTACGAGCCGTAATCTCTCTTATCTTATCTTTGTGGTCTTTCCGGGAAATGTAAGTTGGCGGCAGTAAAATTGTACTGCAGTCAGTCTCAAATGCTGGTTCTCTAAATTTCCTCAGCAGCGATTCACGAAAAGAACGCCTCCTTTCCTCTAGAGACTCCCACCCGAGTTCCTGAAGCATTTCCGTAACACTCGCGTGATGATCAAACCTACCAGTAACAAATCTAGCAGCCCGCCTCTGAATTGCTTCTATGTCCTCCCTCAATCCGACATGATAGGGATCCCAAACGCTCGAGCAGTACTCAAGAATAGGTCGTATTAGTGTTTTATAAGCGGTCTCCTTTACAGATGAACCACATCTTCCCAAAATACTACCAATGAACCGAAGACGACTATCCGCCTTCCCCACAACTGCCATTGCATGCTTGTCGCACTTCATATCGCTCTGCAATGTTACGCCCAAATATTTAATCGACGTGACTGTGTCAAGCACTACACTACTAATGGAGTATTCAAACATTACTGGATTCTTTTTCCTATTCATCTGCATTAATTTACATTTATCTATATTTAGAGTTAGCTGCCATTCTTTACACCAATCACAAAACCTGTCCAAGTCATCTTGAGTCCTCCTACAGTCACTCAACGACGACACATTCCGGTACACCACAGCATCATCAGCAAACAGCCGGACATTGCTATCCACCCTATCCGAAAGATCATTTATGTAGATAGAAAACAACAGCGGACCTACCACACTTCCCTGGGGCACTCCAGATGATACCCTCACCTCCGATGGACACTCACCATCGAGGACAAAGTACTGGGTTCTATTACTTAAGAAGTCTTCGAGCCACTCACATCCTTGGGAACCAATCCCATATGCTCGTACCTTAGTTAGGAGTCTGCAGTGGGGCACCGAGTCAAACGCTTCCCGGAAGTCAAGGAATACTCCGTCTGATACCCTTCATCCATGGTTCGCAAGATATCATGTGAAAAAAGGGCGAGTTGCGTTTCGCAGGAGCGATGCTTTCTAAAGCCGTGCTGATGCACGGACAGCAACTTCTCTGTCTCAAGGAAATTCATTATATTCGCTCAGGGTCAACTTTACCACAGTCCATAATAAGTGAGCCCACGTTATCAGGTGACGGTGCACAGCCCGCGGGACGCGCCCGGCCCCGGCCTGGTGGCGCCGCAGTGGCCGGCGGGCGGCGAGCGCTCCGTCACGGCGCTCTCGGTGGACGCGGCGTTCGTCACGAGCGAGGCCGAGCTGCGCCGCCTGCCGCTGCCCAAGCGCCTCTGCCTCTTCCCGGACGAGCGGCCGCTGCTCTTCTCGCGCTTCTACACGCGCGCCAACTGCATCCACGAGTGCCTGCAAGTCGCCCACGCCAAGAAGTGCGGCTGCTTGCCCTACATCTCCCGCGTCCCCTCAGGTAGCTCGCTCTCCACTGCATTGCCGTACCTAATTCACCGTTTTGATCAGCAAATACACTCGCAGCTAAGATGTCAAAGGGTTCGTAGCACGGATTGCTAACGGCAGTTTCATATCGTTTCGAGAGAGATTTGCTTATGATAACGACTACCTATGAGTTGCTAGTCCTTTTTCGCCCGTGCACAGTACGGTGAAGACATTGTACCTCCGCTACTACACTACTGGCCATTACAATTGCTACACCAAGAAGAAATGCAGATGATAAACGGCTATTCATTGGACCAATATATTATACTGGAACTGACATGTGATTACATTTTCAAGCAATTTGGGAGCATAGATCCTGATAGATCAGTGCCCAGAACAACCACTCTGACCATAATAACGGCCTTTGATACGCCTGAGTCAAACAGAGCTGGGATGGCGTGTACAGGTACAGCTGCCCATGCAGCTTCAACACGACACCACAGTTCATCAAGAGTAGTGACTGGCGTATTGTGACGAACCAGTTGCTCGGCCACCATTGATCAGACGTTTCCAATTGGTGAGAGATATGGAGAATGTGCTGACCAGGGCAGCAGTCGAACATTTTCTGTATCCAGAAAGGCCCGTACAGGACCTGCAACATGCGGTCCTGCATTATCCTGCTGAAATGTAGGCTTTCGCGGGGTTCGAATGAAGGGTAGAGCCACGGGTCGTAACACATCTGAAATGTAACGTCCACTGTTCAAAGTGCCGTCAATGCAAACAAGAGGTTACCGAGACGTGTAACCAATTGCACCCCATACCATCACGCCGGGTGATACGCCAGTATGGCGATGACGAATACTCGCTTCCAATGTGCGTTCACCACGATGACGCCAAACACAGATGCGACCATCATGATGCTGTAAACAGAACCTGGATTCGTCAGAAAAAATTACGTTTTGACATTCGTGCACCCAGGTTCGTCGTTGACTACACCATCGCAGACGCTCCTGTCTGTGATGCAGCGTCAAGGGTAACCGCAGTCATGGTCTCCGAGCTGATAGTCCGCGCTGCTGCAAACGACGTCAAACTGTTCGTGCAGATGGTTGTTGTCCTGCAAACTTCCCCATCTGTTGACTCAGGGATCGAGACGTGGCTGCACGATCCGTTACAGCCATGCGGTTAAAATGCCTGTCATCTCGACTGCAGGTGATACGGGGCCGTTGGGATCCAGCACGGCGTTCCGTATTACCCTCCTGAACCCACCGATTCCATATTCTGCTAACAGTAATTGGATCTCGACCAACGCGAGCAGCAATGTCGCGATACGTTAAACTGCAATCGCGATAGACTACAATCCGACCTTTATCAAAGTCGGAGACGTGATGGTACGCATTTCTCCTCCTTACACGAGGCATCACAACAACGTGTCACCAGGGTACGCCCGTCAACTGCTGTTTGTGTATGAGAAATCGGTTGGAAACTCTCCTCATGCCAGCACGTTATAGGTGTCGCCACCGGCGCGAACCTTGTGTGAATGCTGTGAAAAGCTGTTCATGTGCATATCACAGCATCTTCTTCCTGTCGGTTAAATTTCGCGTCTGTAGCACGTCATCTTCGTGGTGTAACAATTTTAATGGCCAGTAGTAGTATTATAGACATGCATAAAGACCTCTGCAGGCAAAACATAAATCACAGCTTCCGAACACAAATTTCTCATTAACTTTTAATGAAAGAAAATCACTACGAGGGTGTGCTGAAAAGTAACGCCTCCGAACCTTTTATTCTGTCTCAGTATCTACTGAGGTATTACAGTCATGTCACACATATTACTCTATCACTCCCCCTCTACTCTTACACTAGTTGCAACCCTCTGCCGCCAGAGAGCTCCGAATTGTAGCGTGTAACGTGGCAGTCTGGTACGTAACTATGTGAGTGAGTGAAAAACAGCGTTCTGTAAACGCGGTTTTAACGCAGAAAACGTTCGTTCACACGTGGAGCACCCTCTCATTCAGCATGACTATGCCAGGCCAGTCACGCTGCTGCGACACCTGCACTAAGCTTTAACACTTTTCACATAAAACATTCTGACGCATAAATTTTCAGGACGTCCTCGAATTATGAACCCTTGGTCACCATGGTTGAGGTCTCAACCTAAAGATCCCAATCAGACCCTTTGTCTACACAAGAAATACGTATGGCTATAAAATGATCCATAAGCTGATCTAGTAACTAAACAAGGCAGATACATACACAAAAAGTTACTCTGCAAAAAAAAGTAACCGTCAACAATTAACTGAAGAAAGGGAAAACATCAACAGCCCCCGAATTATTTTAGTGTGCTGTAACTTCCTTGTATACAGGGGAGAGTAGTGCAGTATTGGCCTGCTTAAGTTTTTTGACTTTACTGTTTAACTGTGGTGGTTGATAGGAATCTTAATATACTCATTCAATATACTTTCTCAATACATCTTGTATGAGTCGGACAGTGTAATGATTTTTATTTTTCATCGGAAGTATAAGAATCACAATAAAAACGCTTGCAGATAGAGTTTTGCAGTATGGGCCATTGTGTTTTCTGTGAAAATATCGGTTATTAAGCATACACTGCACTGATACTTATGATATAATAATAAAACACATAAGCGTGGGAACTTAGCTCGATTCACCAATTTTTACCTCACTGTTTTACAGAAACCGCAAATAAAATAAAAAATATTCTCCTGATCCACGAAATCAATATGTGCCCATCGTCTGCACTTGGTACACAGCACCCATCCTTCTTCAAACAACTCCAAACACATGGCGCACTTTTCAGTCTCTTCTGTTGATTCATTATTTCTAGTAATGAAACACCCGACTTAAGTTCAGCTTTGTTCAGCTATTTTTCAGACTTTATTTTTTCTACTTTTAATCTCTTCTCTCGGGTAGCGAACTTTTTCTTTTCTAATTGTTGAAAGCTCTTCAGCTACCTCCATCGCAGTCATTTTGATAGACATACCCTCGCTTCCAGTCATTTTAATGCATTCTTTTCTCTTATTTTTTGCTCATTTTCCGCGATTTCAGTCTAAAAAGAAGTAAGGCGAAGAAAACATAATTTAAAAATTGAAATTACTTCTGGCCGATATTGAAAGGCTATGAAGTGGCTTGTACTGCACGACAAACACGCAGTAGCATCTGGTCATATTGCTTGCACGTTGTGCTATGGAAGTTAGCGTGAAATGTTTGTTAGATATCGTTCGTTACATAACATAGATAAACGAAAAATAGCAACTAAATTAATCACTTACCCTAAAGAAGCGTACCACAGCCCCGCGCTAAGAGCTACAGCAACCACCATCAAGCACGCAAAGTAGAGAAAACACTGAAGAGAGGAACAAGGTATCCGATTCCAGCGCACTTGGATAGACAAGCTCGCTCCTGCTTGCTGTACACGTCTCCCATCTAGAGGCGAAAAGAGAAAATACAGTAATGGCCGATTTTGTAAGGCTGCACGTCTCCCCATATATATATATATATATATATATATATATATATATATATATATATATATATATATATATATCCGTCGATCATACTCCTCATTGGAATTTTTATGGACAACAATGCGCCATGTCACCGGGCCACAACAGAATGATTCGAGCGAATGATTTGACCATCCTAATCGCCTGACGTGAATCCCATCGAACATTTGTGGGACATAACCGAGAGGTCAGTTCATGCGCAAAATCTTGCACATGCAACAGTTTCACAATTATGGACGGCTACAAGTGACAGCGTGGTTCAATATTTTTGCAGGGGACTTCCAACGACTTGTTGAGTCCGTGCCACATCGAATTGCTGCACTTAGACGGGCAAAAGGACGGCCGACTCGATATTAGGATGTATCCTATGACTTTTGACCCCTCGTCGTATTTTGCTGTACTTTGTGGCCGGAGGCCATTTGTATCGCCGCAGTCGTCACTTCGTATTGTTAGCTGAGGGATGGACCTCGTGCGCGCCACCTGTTTGTGAATAATGCCAACTTTGTTCTGCGTGTGATCGTATTTTACACGTTTGTGTATCGTACTTTCTGAGGCTGAAAGTGAGAACCAGATCAGCGTTTGTCCAAACGAGCATGGGAAACAGTCTAAAAACCGCAGTGGAACTGGTCGGTGCACCACCAACCACGGTCGTTGATGATCCGCCGCACGATTAGAACCGGAACTGGCCTGCCTTCTTATATGACAAGCTGCCGCACTTTGCCAAACGATATACGAACAGGTATATAAACAATTATCTTAGTATATTGTTGTTGTTGTTGTCTTCAGTCCTGAGACTGGTTTGATGCAGCTCTTCATGCTACTCTATCCTGTGCAAGTTTCTTCATCTCCCAGTACTTACTGCAACCTACATCCTTCTGAATCTGCTTAGTGTATTCATCTCTTGGTCTCCCTCTACGATTTTTACCCTCCACGCTGCCCTCCAATGCTAAATTTATGATCCCTTGATGCCTCAGAACATGTCCTACCAACCGGTCCCTTCTTCTTGTCAAGTTGTGCCACAAACTCCTCTTCTCCCCAATTCTATTCAATACCTCCTCATTAGTTATGTGGTCTACCCATCTAATCTTCAGCATTCTTCTGTAGCACCACATTTCGAAAGCTTCTATTCTCTTCTTGTCTGAACTACTTATCGTCCACGTTTCGCTTCCACACATGGCTACACTCCATACAAATACTTTCAGAAACGACTTCCTGACACTTAAATCTATACTCGATGTTAACAAATTTCTCTTCTTCAGAAACGCTTTCCTTGCCATTGCCAGTCTACATTTTATATCCTCTCTACTTCGACCATCATCAGTTATTTTGCTCCCCAAATAGCAAAACTCCTTTACTACTTTAAGTGTCTCATTTCCTAATCTAATTCCCTCAGCATCACCCGACTTAATTCGACTACATTCCATGATCCTCGTTTTGCTTTTGTTGATGTTCATCTTATATCCTCCTTTCAAGACACTGTCCATTCCGTTCAACTGCTCTTCCAAGTCCTTTGCTGTCTCTGACAGAATTACAATGTCATCGGCGAACCTCAACGTTTTTATTTCTTCTGCATGGACTTTAATACCTACTCCGAACTTTTCTTTTGTGTCCTTTACTGCTTGTTCAATATACAGATTGAACAACATCGGGGACAGGCTACAACCCTGTTTCACTCCCTTCCCAACCACTGCTACCCTTTCATGCCCCTCGACTCTTATAACTGCTATCTGGTTTCTGTACAAATTGTAAATAGCCTTTCGTTCCCTGTATTTTACCCCTGCCACATTTAGAATTTGAAAGAGAGTATTCCAGTCAACATTGTCAAAAGCTTTCTCTAAGTCTACAAATGCTAGAAATGTAGGTTTGCCTTTTCTTAATCTATTTTATAAAATAAGTCGTAGGGTCAGTATTGCCTCACGTGTTCCAACATTTCTGCGGAATCCAAACTGATCTTCCCCGAGGTCGGCTTCTACCAGTTTTTCCATTCGTCTGTAAAGAATTCGCGTTAGTATTTTGCAGCTGTGACTTATTAAACTGATAGTTCGGTAATTTTCTCATCTGTCAACGCCTGATTTCTTTGGGATTGGAATTATTATATTCTTCTTGAAGTCTGAGGGTATTTCGCCTGTTTCATACATCTTGCTCACCAGATGGTAGAGTTTTGTCAGGACTGGCTCACCCAAGGCCGTCAGTAGTTCTAATGGAATGTTTTCTACTCCCTGGGCCTTGTTTCGACTCAGGTCTTTCAGTGCTCTGTCAAACTCTTCACGCAGTATGGTATCTCCCATTTCATCTTCATCTACATCCTCTTCCATTTCCATAATATTGTCGCCAAGTACATCGCCCTTGTATAGACCCTCTATATACTCCTTCCACCTTTCTGCTTTCCCTTCTTTGCTTAGAACTGGGTTTCCATCTGAGCTCTTGATGTTCATACAAGTGGCTCACTTTTCTCCAAAGGTCTCTTTAATTTTCCTGTAGGCAGTATCTATCTTACCCCTAGTGAGATAAGCCTCTACATCCTTACATTTGTCCTCTAGCCATCCCTGCTTAGCCATTTTGCACTTCCTGTCGATCTCATTTTTGAGACGCTTATATTCCTTATTGCCTGCTTCATTTACTGCGTTTTTATATTTTCTCCTTTCATCAATTTCTATTAGCCCTCGTCTTTTTACCTACTTGATCTTCTGCTGCCTTCACTACTTCATCCCTCAGAGCTACCCATTCTTCTTCTACTGTATTTCTTTCCCCCATTCCTGTCAATTGTTCCCTTATGTTCTCCCTGAAACTCTGTATAACCTCTGGTTTAGTTTAGCCAGGTCCTATCTCCTTAAATTCCCACCTTTTTGCAGTTTCTTCAGTTTTAATCTACAGTTCATAACCAATAGATTGTGGTCAGAGTCCACATCTGCCCCTGCAAAATGTCTTACAATTTAAAACCTGGTTCCTAAATCTCTGCCTTACCATTATATAATCTATCTGATACCTTTTAGTGTCTCCAGGATTCTTCCATGTATACAACCTTCTTTTATGATTCTTGAACCAAGTGTTAGCTATGATTAAGTTATGCTCTCTGCAAAATTCTACCAGGCGGCTTCCTCTTTCATTTCCTACCCCCATTCCATATTCACCTCCTACGTTTCCTTCTCTTCCTTTTCTAGTATCGAATTCCAGTCACCCATTACTATTAAATTTTCGTCTCCCTTCACTATCTGAATAATTTCCTTTATCTCATCATACATTTCGTCAATCTCTTCGCCATCTGCGGAGCTAGTTGGCATATAAACTTGTACTACTATGGTAGGCGTTCGCTTCGTGTCTATCTGGGCCACAATAAAGCGTTCACATGGCGTTTGTAGTAACTTACCCGTACTACAAATTTTATTCATTATTAAACCTACTCCTCCAATACCCCTATTTGATTTTGTATTTATAACCCTGTATTCACCTGACCAGAAGTCTTGTTCCTCCTGCCACCGAACTTCACTAATTCCCACTATATCTAACTTTAACCTATCCATTTCCCTTTTTAAATTTTTTAACCTTCGTGCCCGATTAAGGGATCTGACATTCCACACTCCGATCCGTTGAACGCCAGTTTTCATTCTCCTGATAACGACGTCTTTTTGAGTAGTCCCAGCTTAGAGATCCGAATGGGGGACTATTTTACCTCCGCAATATTTTACCGAAAAGGACGCCATCATCATTTAACCATACAGTGTAGCTGCATTCCCTCGGGAAAAAATTACGGCTGTAGTTTCCCCTTGCTTTCAGCCGTTCACAGTACCAGCACAGCAAGGCCGTTTTGGTTAGTGTTACAAGACCAGATCAGTCAATCATCCAGACTGTTGCCCCTGCAACTACTGAAAAGGCTGCAGCCCCTCTTCAGGAACCACATGTTTGTCTGGCCTCTCAACAGATACCCCTCCGTTGTGGTTGCACCCACGGTACGGCTATCTGTATCACTGAGGCACGCAAGCCTCCCCACCAACGGCAAGGTCCATGGTTCATGGGTATCTTAGTAAGAATGTGATTTTTATAAGCTCGCTCTAACTTAGAGCTCTTACACGACAAGAATATATTAATCTAACTGACTACTCTTTCTTTCCTTCTTTGTCTCCGTAACTTGAAATAAATTCCCATTTTTCCGGCCTACCGTAATAATTTCGGTGCATAAAAATAATTTTAAATTCTTTTGACTTGGCAGTTTATTATTGGAGCCATTCCAAACATATACTAGTATATTTCTGGTGAAGTACACTTCTGACTGAATCACACATCCGTAGCCAATCCATTACTACCCAAGTTGAGAATCTCTAGACTTGTAACGTTCAAAGTAACTGTGTGAGGATTTGTATAATCTGTATCAAGTGGTTCAAATGGCTCTGAGCGCTATGGGACATAATATCTGAGGTCATCAGTCCCCTAGAACTTAGAACTACTTAAACCTAACTAACCTAAGGACATCACACACACCCATGCCCGAGGCAGGATTCGAACCTGCGACCGTAGCGGTCTCACGGTTCCGGACTGAAGCGCCTAGAACCGTTCGGCCACAGCGGCCGGCCTAATTTGTATCATATTATTACAAAGTTAACATTTTAAATTAAACAGTACATTCATTTTATTTTTTCACTTCCCTACTTACTGCAATTTGGAAATGTTTCCTCGTCAGAGCTTGATGTGTGACATCTGTAGTATGCTGAGGCTGTAGAGTTGACGCCTGTTTTACCCTCGTGTTCGTAGCCCCCCCCTCCCCTCCCCCCCCCCCCCCCCCCCAGTAGCAGTGCGTTAAGACATGCCAGCCCGGCGTGAGCAGTCTGCGCGCGTACCACTCTAGACACGCTGCTACCTAAAACTGGACTTGACAGTGATATCGGGGCGACTCTTTAGTTCACATGCTAGATGCATTTTTGGGACGAGGGATGTTCAGATTCCTTTCTGGCAATCTATTCTCAGACTTGCAGTGACATAGCCAGTTACCTAATTGAACCACGTATGTCGGAGCTACATTCCTATGCTAACGAAGATGACACAGACAGGATAGCCACCGTTAACCTTCCTCCAGCAGTTTCCACTCTTCTCACTTACATCCACAAACGCTCATTATTTTCCAATACTTACAAGATCGTGTGTTTTATAAGTTAACTATCAGTCTCATGTTCCTTTTGAAGCTTCAAAATAGCACTTTGCAGTGTACAAGCATCCAGTTAACACTGCATTGCTCATTTAAATCCCCATTCCTTGTGTACCTTTTTACGACAAAGCAGAAGGCCTATCTAACAATGTCTGTGGCTGTGTGTTTTCAGTGCCCTGGCCAGAGTGCACCGTGGAGCAAATGAAGTGCATAGTGCAACCATTTCGTAAGTATTTCCATAGAACAACTATTTTTTGCTTCCTATTCCATATTTTTAATAAATACCATTATGATTTTAAAATGATACTCAACTTCTGTGGCTCAATAGGTGTGCTATGCTTGCGTGTGCGTCACATCATTGAAGTTTACAGTTTGTTCGCATTTGTCATGTTTTTGGCTGAGAGCTCCAGTGAACACATTACTTTTCACTATAAGATTTATTGAATCAATGTCTTACGTAACTGATCAGTGGCTATACCTCTTTTACCCTACTCTCCAATGCAGCCTGCTCCATCTTGTGTGACCACTGACAGGCACAGGTGGGCGGGGGCGAATAAAAGACTGACTGCGGTTAGTCAGAGAGCTGGACTAGAGCCTATGCGACTCTTGTGCCACTCAAACTCACATACTGTAATTCTAGCCAGGCGTCCTGGCGTGTGCTGATCCCGCACTCGTGCCCTAGTCTCGCGTAGCGCTCTCTGCAGTATTCGAAAATGGCAACGCTGAGCGTCCTTAGCTGCCTAGTCGTCATTAGCGAGGCGGTTTGCGGATTTTGGCCCACACCTTGTTTTTCATTGTTTATTGCGTTATTAGTTTCAGCAATTTGGTTCGAAGTAAAAATGTGTATTGTGTGGTATTATTTGTGCAATTTATTTACTGGGAGGAAGTTGAAAATGGAAATGCAGAAAGAAAGAGATATTTCTCCAGTGCCACGTGGGTCGTGTTTACAAACAACTGCAACAATATGCACTTTAACAGCTGGAAAAATACGTCTCAAAAGGGCAACTGAGTTTCGGCGACAAAGCAAATACATAATCGACAATGCCAATAGATATTTAGAAAAAATTTTAGACAATGATGATGATGTGTTAGCATATCATGCACGCTCATTAGGGAAGATTTCGGCATGGTAGACGTAATCAATAGCAATGATATTACGAAACGCAGTGATTGTACGGAAAAAACAACATCTGTAAAAAAAAATTCTTGCTACCGTACATACACTCCTGGAAATTGAAATAAGAACACCGTGAATTCATTGTCCCAGGAAGGGGAAACTTTATTGACACATTCCTGGGGTCAGATACATCACATGATCACACTGACAGAACCACAGGCACATAGACACAGGCAACAGAGCATGCACAATGTCGGCACTAGTACAGTGTATATCCACCTTTCGCAGCAATGCAGGCTGCTATTCTCCCATGGAGACGATCGTAGAGATGCTGGATGTAGTCCTGTGGAACGGCTTGCCATGCCATTTCCACCTGGCGCCTCAGTTGGACCAGCGTTCGTGCTGGACGTGCAGACCGCGTGAGACGACGCTTCATCCAGTCCCAAACATGCTCAATGGGGGACAGATCCGGAGATCTTGCTGGCCAGGGTAGTTGACTTACACCTTCTAGAGTACGTTGGGTGGCACGGGATACATGCGGACGTGCATTGTCCTGTTGGAACAGCAAGTTCCCTTGCCGGTCTAGGAATGGTAGAACGATGGGTTCGATGACGGTTTGGATGTACCGTGCACTATTCAGTGTCCCCTCGACGATCACCAGTGGTGTACGGCCAGTGTAGGAGATCGCTCCCCACACCATGATGCCGGGTGTTGGCCCTGTGTGCCTCGGTCGTATGCAGTCCTGATTGTGGCGCTCACCTGCACGGCGCCAAACACGCATACGACCATCATTGGCACCAAGGCAGAAGCGACTCTCATCGCTGAAGACGACACGTCTCCATTCGTCCCTCCATTCACGCCTGTCGCGACACCACTGTAGGCGGGCTGCACGATGTTGGGGCGTGAGCGGAAGACGGCCTAACGGTGTGCGAGACCGTAGCCCAGCTTCATGGAGACGGTTGCGAATGGTCCTCGCCGATACCCCAGGAGCAACAGTGTCCCTAATTTGCTGGGAAGTGGCGGTGCGGTCCCCTACGGCACTGCGTAGGATCCTACGGTCTTGGCGTGCATCCGTGCGTCGCTGCGGTCCGGTCCCAGGTCGACGGGCACGTGCACCTTCCGCCGACCACTGGCGACAACATCGATGTACTGTGGAGACCTCACGCCCCACGTGTTGAGCAATTCGGCGGTACGTCCACCCGGCCTCCCGCATGCCCACTATACGCCCTCGCTCAAAGTCCGTCAACTGCACATACGGTTCACGTCCACGCTGTCGCGGCATGCTACCAGTGTTAAAGACTGCGATGGAGCTCCGTATGCCACGGCAAACTGGCTGACACTGACGGCGGCGGCGCACAAATGCTGCGCAGCTAGCGCCATTCGACGGCCAACACCGCGGTTCCTGGTGTGTCCGCTGTGCCGTGCGTGTGATCATTGCTTGTACAGCCCTCTCGCAGTGTCCGGAGCAAGTATGGTGGGTCTGACACACCGGTGTCAATGTGTTCTTTTTTCCATTTCCAGGAGTGTATATGAGATTGGATCCCACGGGGAACTGTTGTGTTCAGCGACTGTACAAAGATTTAGTACACAAGGTAGATATTTAAGCAATGTGCCACGTAGTAATCTGTTTCCATTGCAGATCTAGAGTTCACCTGTCTAATAGTTGATATCAGTGCATTTACAGTGTTTCTTGTAAACTGATTACGCATTTTCGTTAGCATGCTGATTTGCGTGAAATTCCAGTAGTTGTCTTTATTTACCCTGATACGCGTTCTTGTCATTGATTTACGCGCATTTACATTTCATATAAACACATACTGTAATACCTAATGTTAACTACAATAATTTTACACACTGTGCACTGCGAGCGAGCTGAGGGGCACTCGGCAGCGCCTGCACCGCTTGAGCAGCGTTGGAACAGTGGAACAGTCTAATCGTTACCAACAGACAAGCAGTATCTATACGCTGTTGATTATCACTATACAGTAGAAACCGATATAGCCACTAAACAATTTTGTGAGCACTGACGGAAATAAATTTTATAATGAAAGCCTACAGTGATCAGGTAAAACACAGAACATAGTGACTCCTGGGCAGTTAAGCATTCATATTTAAAAATCACATGTCATTCTAAACCGGCAAACAAAGCAGATATTTCAGTGACAAGAAAGACAACGAGATCGATGTAAGACACTAACAACTCAAATCAGCATGAATAGTACAGCTCTGAAGCGTTACCACATGTTAAAATTATTCGATTAGGAGAAGGAAATCATCGTGCTATGTTTAATTAAACATTTATTTCATAATTTAATACCAATTTCAGAGTAATTTCCTAAATTTTCTTTAACGTCTTTTAATGAATGTACATTGTTTCTATTTACGAAAAGAGTTTTCAATACTGTTTGCATATTACAGGTTCATGGTGGACGTACACAAAATAAGAAAGACTGCTCATATTAGTAATATTTTACTTGCTATAATGTTGTCTTGCGTAAAAGTTTTTCTGAGCTGTGTGCTTTGCACTGTGACAAGTTTCACCAAAAATTAACGGCTCAGTGGAAACGAATGAGCAGTTTACTACCGTTTAGTTTTGGGCAAAGCCACAAAGTGGCATGTATCAGCTCTCTCGAAAACGAGGTAACATGTTCTGAATCTATACACCTACCAGGAAGTTAGTGGTCACCTGAAATGAACAAAATCTAGACAAATTGAGTACTACCGTGTAGTGTACCTTTTTTCAGAACAAAAGTGAAATGAAAGGAACAGGATGGCTAAAGACAGATGCTGAACATGTGGCCTTTCTTGTTATGGACCAATGTAGAATGAGAAGAAGTCTCTGCGTAATGAGTGATGAAATGGTACAGCCTTCATTGTTAAAACTAACATGGAATGGTACGAAGGGTGCAAAGGTGCAATAAAATCAAAGCGTTTGCTTGGTAGACATGAGATCTCAGTCTGCAGTCTCTGTTCGTTACTGATTTAGTTACGCATTCCATGAGTCACATTCATGTTAAGCGTTACGATGAAGAACATATCAACAGAACAAACATAAGACAAATATTTTTTTAAAAATGAAAATATTTATATTGCCTGATGGTCACCATTTACAGTTTCTTGCATAAATGATTAATTATTTATATTCAAAGATTTCTCTATGGTATAGAAAGAGCTGGTATGGAGAAATATCTTAAATCTATATTCGAAAGTACTTCTGCTGTCCGTCAGATATTTTATTTCCACGAGTAGATTGTCAAAGAGTTTCATACCCTCATATTTCACCCCTTTCTGTCCAAAGCTAGATTCATTAAAGGAAAATTCACGTCATTTCAAATTGAAGTCTTTTACTCGTAAATATCTCTCTCAAACGCAGATAGACTGCTGATAGCAGATTTCATAAGTGAATAAAATTACTAAAGAAATGTATTTCAAATTTGCGAAATCAGTTAGACTTCAGCTGCACAGTTTATTAGTAACATATGAAAAAATTTGTCAGATCAAGACACAAAGCCCAGATTTCCTGCTTTACACGTGCGATCAATTTAACTACTTTTTCTTCTTTCGTGTTTTTAGTATGCCTTAAGGTAGTAGGTTTGTAAGCCGTGGTCTAGGGGTAGCGTCTTTGATACATCATCAAAATGTCTTCGGTCCCGGGTTCGATCCCCCCTACTGCCTAAATTTTGATAAATAATCAGCATTGGCGGCCGAAGACTTCCGGATAGAGGTTCAGGGCACTCTCTTGTCCTAGGGGTGGGAAATTGCCCCTAAAGGCGGAAGAATCAGCAATGATCAACGACATGAGGATGCAGAAGGCAATGGAAACCACTTCATTAAAGACACGTAACGTGTATCCACAGGACATGTGGCCTGTAATTGAAGAAGTGTCATGATGATCTCTCCATTGGCAAAAGATTCCCGAATAGTCCCTCAATTCGGATCTCCGGGAGGGGACTGCCAAGGGGGAGGTTACCATGAGAAAAAGATTGAATAAGCAACGAAAGGATAACGTTCTACGACCCGGGGCGTGGAATGTCAGAAGCTTGAACGTGGTAGGGAAACTAGAAAATCCGAAAAGGGAAATGCAAAGGCTCAATCTAGATATAGTAGGGGTCAGTGAAGTGAAGTGGAAGGAAGACAAGGATTTCTGGTCAGATGAGTATCGGGTAATATCAACAGCAGCAGAAAATGGTATAACAGGTGTAGGATTCGTTATGAATAGAAAGGTAGGGCAGAGGGTGTGTTACTGTGAATAGTTCAGTGACCGGGTTGTTCTAATCAGAATCGACAGCAGACCAACACCGACAACGATAGTTCAGGTATACATGCCGACGTCGCAAGCCGAAGATGAACACATAGAGAAAGTGTATGAGGATATTGAAAGGGTAATGCAGTATGTAAAGGGGGACGAAAATCTAGTAGTCATGGGCGACTGGGCCGAAGTGGCCGTGCGGTTAAAGGCGCTGCAGTCTGGAACCGCAAGACCGCTACGGTCGCAGGTTCGAATCCTGCCTCGGGCATGGATGTTTGTGATGTCCTTAGGTTAGTTAGGTTTAACTAGTTCTAAGTTCTAGGGGACTAATGACCTCAGCAGTTGAGTCCCATAGTGCTCAGAGCCATTTGAACCATTTTTTCATGGGCGACTGGAATGCAGTTGTAGGGGAAGGAGTAGAAGAAAAGGTTACAGGAGAATATGGGCTTGGGACAAGGAATGAAAGAGGAGAAAGACTAATTGAGTTCTGTAACAAGTTTCAGCTAGTAATAGCGAATACCTTGTTCAAGAATCACAAGAGGCGGAGGTATACTTGGAAAAGGCCGGGAGATAAGGGAAGATTTCAATTAGATTACATCATGGTCAGACAGAGATTCCGAAATCAGATACTGGACTGTAAGGCGTACCCAGGAGCAGAGATAGACTCAGATCATAATATAGTAGTGATGAAGAGTAGGCCGAAGTTCAAGACATTAGTCAGGAAGAATCAATACGCAAAGAAGTGGGATATGGAAGTACTAAGGAATGACGAGATACGTTAGAAGTTCTCTAACGCTATAGTTACAGCAATAAGGAATAGCGCAGTAGGCAGTACAGTTGAAGAGGAATGGACATCTCTAAAAAGGGCCATCACAGAAGTTGGGAGGGAAAACATAGGTACAAAGAAGGTAGCTGCGAAGAAACCATGGGTAACAGAAGAAATACTTCAGTCGATTGATGAAAGGAGGAAGTACAAACATGTTCCGGGAAAATCAGGAATACAGAAATACAAGTCGCTGAGGAATGAAATAAATAGAAAGTGCAGGGAAGCTAAGACCAAATGGCTGCAGGAAAAATGTGAAGACATCGAAAAAGATATGATTGTCGGAAGGACAGACTCAGCATACAGGAAAGTCAAAACAACCTTTGGTGACATTAAAAGCAACGGTGGTAACATTAAGAGTGCAACGGGAATTCCACTGTTAAATAAAGAGGAGAAAGCAGATAGGTGGAAAGAATACATTGAAAGCCTCTATGAGGGTCAAGATTTGTCTGATGTGATAGAAGAAGAAACAGGAATCGATTTAGAAGAGATAGGGGATCCAGTATTACAATCGGAATTTAAAAGAGCTTTTGAGGACTTACGGTCAAATAAGGCAGAAGGGATAGATAACATTCCATCAGAATTTCTAAAATCATTGGGGGAAGTGGCAACAAAACGACTATTCACGTTGGTGTGTAGAATATATGAGTCTGGCGACATACCATCTGACTTTCGGAAGAGCATCATCCACACAATTCCGAAGACAAGAGCTGACAAATGCGAGAATTATCGCACAATCAGCTTAACAGCTCATGCATCGAAGCTGCTTACAAGAATAATATACAGAAGAATGGAAAAGAAAATTGAGAATGCGCTAGGTGACGATAAGTTTGGCTTTAGGAAAAGTAAAGGGACGAGAGAGGCAATTCTGACGTTACGGCTAATAATGGAAGCAAGGCTAAAGAAAAATCAAGACACTTTCATAGGATTTGTCGACCTCAAAAAAGCGTTCGACAATATAAAATGGTGCAAGCTGTTCGAGATTCTGAAAAAAGTAGGGGTAAGCTATAGGGAGAGACGGGTCATATACAATATGTACAACAACCAAGAGGGAATAATAAGAGTGGACGATCAAGAACGAAGTGCTCGTATTAAGAAGGGTGTAAGACAAGGCTGTAGCCTTTCGCCCCTACTCTTCAATCTGTACATCAAGGAAGCAATGATGGAAATAAAAGAAAGGTTCAGGAGTGGAATTAAAATACAAGGTGAAAGGATGTCAATGATATGATTCGCTGATGACATTGCTATCCTGAGTGAAAGTGAAGAAGAATTAAATGATCTGCTGAACGGAATGAACAGTCTAATGAGTACACAGTATGGTTTGAGAGTAAATCGGAGAAAGACGAAGGTAATGAGAAGTAGTAGAAATGAGAACAGCGAGAAACTTAACATCAGGATTGATGGTCACGAAGTCAATGAAGTTAAGGAATTCTGCTACCTAGGGAGTAAAATAACCAGTGACGGACGGAGCAAGGAGGACATCAAAAGCAGACTCGCTATGGCAAAAAAGGCATTTCTGGCCAAGAGAAGTCTACTAATATCAAATACCGGCCTTAATTTGAGGAAGAAATTTCTGAGGATGTACGTCTGGAGTACAGCATTGTATGGTAGTGAAACATGGACTGTGGGAAAACCGGAACAGAAGAGAATCGAAGCATTTGAGATGTGGTGCTATAGACGAATGTTGAAAATTAGGTGGACTGATAAGGTAAGGAATGAGGAGGTTCTATGCAGAATCGGAGAGGAAAGGAATATGTGGAAAACACTGATAAGGAGAAGGGACAGGATGATAGGACATCTGCTAAGACATGAGGGAATGACTTCCATGGTACTAGAGGGAGCTGTAGAGGGCAAAAACTGTAGAGGAAGACAGAGATTGGAATACGTCAAGCAAATAATTGAGGACGTAGGTTGCAAGTGCCAAGTGCTACTCTGAGATGAAGAGGTTAGCACAGGAAAGGAATTCGTGGCGGGCCGCATCAAAACCAGTCAGTAGACTGATGACCAAAAAAAAAAAAAAAAAAAGGTAGTAGAGTGATCACGTCACCTCTAGGCATTTGGAGATAGAGTGCGCAGGGGTCGAAACCCAAGGCCTGATCATGATGCCTCCCACTCCCCTTCCCTGAACCAACTTCTCCTATTTTTTTCCTTCCTTCAGCTCCAAAATTTGAGATACAATTTTAATACAGATTGTTTCTGTTGCAGAGAAGACATTGGAAAAAATTTAAATAACATAAAATCACATCAATATGAAATAAAATGCAAGTACACTTATTTCATGCATCTGTCCTCCAATAGACAGATGAACTCAAAACATCCAAGAACAAATACAAAAATGGAAATATCGCTTAGACAAAGATCACACACTGGAAGGAAATCAAAATAATAAAGTAGATAAAATCCTGCATGCTATCCCATTTGCATACAGTGTTCATTGCTACTAAGTCGATAACCATTTCACCTCGTGTCAAGGTCCACTGCAGGGGGGATCATCCCATGACCAGTACTTCCTAACTGCGAGAGTGGGTTTGTGAATACACTGCAGAAATAATTTGCAAAGAGTTGTTTGTAGTGAGGAGTGTGCTTAAGTGTACTATGATCGTCTTGGAGACACTGGCTGTAGTCAAGAACTACCTTCTTCTAGTTCTAGAATAAGTAGTAAATGGACATGTCTTTAAATCATGTGAGAGTGTGACTCCTCGAAGTCAGGAATTAAGTCTCCTCTGGGCATAGGAGGGGCCAGAGGACAATCTTGTGAAGTACAGTGTGGAGGTAGCAAGTGAGGATCTTCTGTACCAGCATTCATGCGTCAAGCGTTGATCCACATATCAAACAGTATTCGTCAGTGTCTCGGAGGTGGTACTGTGGGCAGAGGGGAGAACTTGCCAACCTAATAGCATGTAACCTGTGTCTCATCGTGTATTTGTGGTTGACAACATGGTACCACATTGCTCATACTTGTGTTGGGAGGAAGGGATGTTGGACTAATCTCCGCACTGCAGGATATAGTGTGGTTGTTCTTTTACTCTCACTCATGTTGTGAGGGATGGATATCAGGAGCGAACAACAAATGCCTCTCGCCTTCGAAGCTTGAGTGGTCAGGAGATAACACACACATAACTTTTTTTGCGTAAGAATGCTAAAATGTGGGAAAGAGAGGGAGCAAGAGAAGGAGCAATATGCATAATCGTAACAGGTGGCAGGATGGATGACAGCATCAGTTCCTCTAAAAGACAGTAGTAAAGGGAGATGGCAATGCTAGGACACTTTTGATATCAAATTGTTATGCAAATTAATTAAATTAATCATTTAATTATCATCACCTGACACTTCTACACACCCACACCCACCCTACACAACCCAGCCACCCACCTACCCGCCACACCCCACCCACAAAACAAATTATAAGAGCCTGTCTTGTAATACAACCTCCTCTCTTCCGATACATCAAAACCAAATATGATCTACATGCCTACATTTGACATTTTTGTACCATAATTCCCATCTACCGATCTTCTGTAAAATTCCTGTCATACAGCAGACAATCATTCGCAATACCAGCGGATTACTGCGTTCTCGTTTTGTAAGCAATTTGATCATCACTGCCTGTTTCACACAATCTGCTCACATATCCAGGAAAACACTATTTTTGCGAGGTTCCACAGTGAGCTATAACTCAAGTGTTGACTACTTTATAATGAGAGGTTATGAAGTAATAAATAACATAGGGTTTGTGGTAACACCAGTGTTTAAACATACAATCGTAATGATTATAATGAAAACAATCATGATTCCACGAAAAGAGATACAGCCAATTTCTATTAGTTTTATGAGCAAAATTGGTGTAGTTTTGAGAGAACTATATGCACCCAAACTTTAACAAGTTATATCATTCCTTTAATAGAACCTCGTCTAAGATTTTACTGCATTTCTCTCTTCCGATATATCGAAAAACAAATAATGTCTGTTTGTTGACATCAAGCATATACATGTATCGCTGTATTGGAGCTGGTGGGCAATGGTTGAAGTCACTTGCATAGACCTGTGTAAACTTTTGTACTAGAGGAAGACCGCGTCCAACAAACTATCAATCACAAGAGAGGGTTCCTCTGTTATTCCTCCATGAGCAGTTAAATACACTGTACTTTCGGCTGTAACACATCAAAGCAGTGTACGACTACAGCTTTGTACACCACCATAAACTTTGTTTTTCTACCATGACTTCAAGGTCTGTGTCGTGTGCTAAACCAACATTAACACTTTTTGGTACATTGGCTCTTACAGAAATCTGAACATCACATGCTATAAACTGTGCAGCTCCCACAACGCACAGGTTGATAGAAATAAAACACAGAGGCGATGTTTCTTATTGACAAAACTGTGGAAGACATTACAACGTATGGAAACTGGAAGAGATAGTGGCATTGTAGAGCATTTCCAGCAGCATTCCAAAGGTGTTGACCTATGCAGTTAATTTCACCTTACACAGCGAAGGGGTAGCAAAAGTCTCAGTGTTCCATTTCGAAGAGCATTGTTTCCTCATTTTGCAGTCATGTACATGAAAATTGTTCAGGTGTTGACTGTCACTGGAAGGCGCCATTCACAACAAGTGTGAGTTAGTAGGAATAAAAAAAATTACTGTTATCTTATTGGTGGAAAAAGGTGCTGAAGACATCGTATCATATGGAAATAGGATGTCTCTTAAGCATTGAGGAACACTTCCAAACAACTGTCTGAAGGCGATGACCTCTACATCAAATCCCATACTCCACAGTGACAAGTAAGGCTTTCTCCATCTCAACCAAGTGGTGTCAGTCAATCAGTATGCGTTAACCAAAATTGTACCAGTGGATGGATGGGCTGAGAAAGACACTGTTCATATGGAACTATGTACAGTAATACACACCACAGTTGATAGAATGATCAATTTAAGTAATTTTACCAGTTGTTCTGTAATTTCAACACCTGCTCATGATACAGAAGAAAGCTTCCCAATTTATGTATTATCGCAAAATCACTGCTAACACCATTTTACAACTACCATATACTAGATTGTGAGTGCATAGATAGATGACTGTGCAGTATGTCCATTCGGTCATATACATTTAAGTATCCCAGTTGTTCCGTAATTTCAATGTCAGTGAATGACACACCAGAATGGCTCCCAGTTTCTGAATCATTGCAAAATCACCCATCCACCACTTTTCAAGGACCATGTATTAGATTGCAAATGCAAATAGATGACTGTACAGTATGTCTATTTGGCCACATACACCAAAGTATAGAAGAGAGTGTCTTATACCGATGCAATTTCTTTAGCTACATATCTCCAGCATGGTGATCACAGTTCAGAATTTACAATTACAACTGTCCACATTTGCCTATGTGGATGGGCATCACAGAGTATGCTCGCATTTGTAGAATAAAGTTGACAGATCCCTCCCTCATTGTCCTTGACCAGTCCTCCCTGCAACACGCTCGCCAATTTAAACTGCAACTGATCAGAATAATGAGGGTCCTAAGCTCACTACATTCAATGTCTTTTGAAGGAACTGGGCAAGTTGTGTCCGTAACTGCACCTAACCAAATACACAAGATCCCTCCAGAGGCGTGCCTGTCGATGAGGGTAGGACATCTTATCGGCGTATAGTAGACATGAGAGTCTTGTGGTGATATAACAGACGGTTAAGTAGGAACGTGTGGTATATACTCGTAAATCAACTGTGTTGTCAATTCTGAAGTATTATTCCACTCTCTGGAGTCAGTACTTGAAAGGTAGAGCATAAAAACACACTCCTGTGGTTACAGGGTTCTGCATCCAAAAATGCTATAGTGCGAAAACCATATGGTTTCTGAAGCATTAGTCATGCAGAATGCAATGCTGTTAATACTGTAATGGTTCAAATGGCTCTGAGCACTGTGGGACTTAACATCTGAGGTCATCAGTCCCCTAGAACTTAGAACTACTTAAACCTAACTAACCTAAGGACATCACACACATCCATGTCCGAGGCAGGATTCGAACCTGCGACCGTAGCGGTCGCGCGGTTCCAGACTGTAGCGCCTAGAAACGCTTGGCCACCCCGGCCGGGTATATTGTAATGCAGGATATATTTGTCCAACATCAGACACATAACTAACCTGCAGCCTTCCTAACCCAATCAGTACAGTGACAAACTTTAAAATGATGAAACTGCTTCCTCCTACACTAATCTGGTGTCCTAGGAAGGCATCGTTCATGTATATCCGCTAATTGAGCTGCTTATAATCTAACTGGAACAAAGTTAGGAGACTGTTGTTCTGTCTCTTAGGAAATGAATGGATTTTATATGTCTTTTTAAGTTGGGAACGTACATCCCCTCACTTACACTTCCCTTGTCAATCATGCTTATAAGTAGTAGTAGTATCGCTTTTAGAGGAGTGCGGCTATGTCTCACTAGCATATAGAGTGAGGAAAAACCGACATGCATATTTTTGGTAGGTGATACATGGAGGTACCACCCACGCCCTCCTGCATGAAAATACACACGAAGAAGCACCACAATCAGTAGCCAATGGAGATTTAATAGTCTTACTGCTGTTTACAGCAGCATCACCACGGCTCTGGCAGCATTTGTCTTGCACAAAGATGTCCTCGTCTGATGTTAGGTTATTTTACTCATGTGTAGGACAATATAGCAGTTTTGTCCCAACACCACAGCTCTTGAGTACACTCCCCTCACATTCTTAAAGATGATATATGTGGCGTCGCTCCACTCTCCTGCAGAACACCCCAGGGCAGTGGTTCCCAAACTTTTTTGTAGCGCTAGCCACTATTTTTCTGGAAATATTTTTGCGACCCAGTGTATACATTATGTATGATCTACCCTTACAGTCACTATGCATTAGTTATAGTAATATAAAAATTATACATAATATGAAATTGAACTAAGTATTGTATGAAAAAACGCTTTGCTGAGTAATAATTTTGGAAATGGTGAAGGAAACATAATTAAAGAAAAGAAACAATATTTTTCTCCTAAGAATTTTATTTCATGCAAATTATGTGGTGAACTTAATGAGATTTGTGGAATTGTTTAGTCTTGGTGTTAATGGCACTTTCTATATCTGGACTGAAGCTTGTTAGTTTTAGTCGTAAATCGTTTTCCACGCAAATGTTTCTATATTTTTTTTTTTTTAACCATGCCAGAAAAAGCACGTCCACATAATTAAGTAGTTGAGAATCCCATTAGTTCCTTCAAAGCTATGTTTACAAGCATTCGATAGTCTCCCTTTAATTTGATCCAAAATGGGATTAGGCTTAATTCTTGAAATAAAGTTTTCAAAGGAGAATCACACGCTAGCTCTGTCTGGGAGTCTTCCACAGGTACCAACACTTTTAATTTTTAAGGTTGTCCTCTTCAAACGGATTTCTCATCCATAGCAGTTCATCAGGAATTATTGGAAAGTAATACCTACAACAAGAAATCAATATTAAGTAACACTCTTGAATAAGCAAACAACTATCAGTTAGATGAATGTTAAACTATCAAATTCTTTTGAGTTCGCTATCTGGGGACGGCCTAACTATTGTTTTGAAAATGGAGGTGGTTGAACTTAATTGTTACTTTTCTGTATTGGATGAAGAACAATATGAAAATTCTAAACATGTTTAATAAGGAATACTTCAAATGTGATTACCAGTGAAATTATTTCAGAATAAATACCTGAAACTAGAGTCCAGTGATTCAAGATGTTCCTTCGTGGAATCTGCTGTTCCTCGTTAACTTTGATTTCAAATTTTCTAAGAAATCATTGAGGAGTGGGAATGCATCAAAACACTTTCCTGGACCATCTTTCAAATTTTTAATAGTTGCTTCTATTTTACCTTACATAGAGCTTGTGGACATCCTTCCTTGCAGCGATGAATTGAGGCTATTAAGAGTACTGAATATGTCACCCAAATATGAAAGACGTATTTGACAGTTTTCGTCATTTAACACGTCCAAGAAACTGCTCACTTTTGTGCTCCAGCAGGAAGATTCTCAGCTCATCTCGAAGCTCAAATAATCTTGATAGCACTTTCCCCCCTTGGCAAACAGCGTACTTCACACTGCAGGAGAAGTGTTTTGTGCTCACTGCCCATCTCATCGCACAGTATGGCAAACAGTCTTGAATTTTTAGGTCTACATTTAATGAAACTCACAATTTTCACTGCGTCGTTAATGCTTTTCTTTAGGCTTTCGGACAGACCTTTACATACAAAGGCCTCTCGGTGCAGGCTACAGTGAGTCCACTAAACAGAAGGGGCAACTGCACTAACTTTGGAAATCAGACCTGAGTAAACGCCAGATATAGCACGGGCACCATCAGTCGTCAGTGCAACACATTTTGTCCACTCTATTTCATTTTCTAGTATAAAGCTATCGAGACATTTAAAAATTTCTTCCCCTGTTGTTGTCATTGGCAAACATATACAAAATAGCATTTCTTCTTCTACACTCCTATCAAATTCAAACCTAACACAAGCTAAAAGAATAGCCTCGCCTTGTATATCTGTGCTTTCAGAAGCTGAAGTGAAAAGTAGTCACTTCGCTTGAAAACTGTGATCATAGACTGTTTTACAAACTCTGACATTTCATCGATCCTTCTCTTTACTATTGTGTTTGATAGGGGTGTTTGGTCAACTAGTCTTGAGTGCTTTTCGCTGAATAAAGCATCAGATATTATTTTGGCCACTGGTAAAATAATATTCTCTCCTATGGAACGAGCTGCCCCCTTTTTGGCTATCAGTAATGACAATCGATATGTAGCTTGTAGGTTTCTTATTTTGTTTCCCAGAAGTCTATTTTGTCATCACTGATTTTAATTTTAAAAATTCTCCTTTTTTCTTGGAAAAATTCGATTGACTTACTTACGTATTCTGGATGTTTCTTTGATAAATGTCTTTTCAGTTTTGAGGGTTCCATACTCTCATTAGCAAGTACTTCAAAGCACACAGCACACTGACGAAGCGGCTCTTTATCTATTCCAGGAAACACAAATCGATATTTCAATTAATCATCATTATATTTACGAAAGCAAAATTTTGCTTTCTTCTGGAAGGACTTTAGTTCACTAATTTCACTAACACAGCCACCTTTAGTCTAGGTGTATTACATGATGCACTGGTACCGGATGTGGAAGGTTCGTCGTATTACATGAAGTCTGCCTTTTACAGCACGATCCTATTTTAATCCACGCATCCATAGTGAAATAAAATGAAACAAGCCGCAACAATAAACATGCATGCACGCACTATACCAACAAACAAACAAAGCACGCTCTCACAGTCATGAGTCGCATTGTCGCAAGTGGAAGGGAAAGCGGTGCTACATTATCACAATTACCGATGAGTCCTGCGCTTGCGCTGTTCTCGTTTCGCCCAGAGCACTTTATTAAGACACAATACTTTCTTGCTCAAAATGATTTCGTATATAACTCTTCAGATTATAAAACTTTCATATTGAAATAAGACTCACATTTTCAGTCGGTAAGATACTGTATTTTACTTAGTTATTGTAAAAATCATCCGGCGACCCAACTGCATAGGTCTCGCGACCCACTAGTGGGTCGGGACCCACAGTTTGGGAAGCACTCCTCGAGGAAATGCCTTAACTCTAACAAACGCATTGATTCTTCTCTTCTCCTTAATACTTACGGAATAACGTTGTTTGTGAGAAACAACCTTAATTCGGTAATATCTTAATTCGACTGAATGTGTGAGAACACAGTTATGGATTGGGATATATATGTTTCACCTGCTTTAATATAGCGTCTCCGTGTAATACTTACAACGCCTTTGTTGAACTATGTGTAATGAAAACCCATGTAGTTTACCGGGGAAGGGAAGTGTTAAAATTGAATGCAGACAAAGCATAATTTTTAAGCTTTTCCATCTGTTGGCTGGAGGGAGACAATACTTCGTGAGCATTATTCTTATGTAAAAGATAGCATAACACATTAGTCCGACGGTGTAGTATAACACTGTCAGTCACTCACAATCATGTATTCTAAAGACACAGTATATTTGCTCTATTTTCTGCATGTCTATGACTATTAAAGAGTCATGGCTAGCTGCCTTAAAACCTCATCCCGTCCTCTCGCTGCTGGATTCACCTTTGAACCTTATCCCACATGTACTGCATTACGGGTCATCCTCCAGGACACCGTTCCAGATATAATGCATAGTGGACCCACCAGCGGGAGGACTGGGTTGGGCTTATTGGAGACATCTGTAAAATAAGCAAGCACAAAGACATACAATAAATAGAGCAAATTCATTGCATCTGTAGAATATTTGGTTGTGAGTGACTAGGTGCATTATAGTACAGTGCTACACGATGCCGTCCGACTACTGTGCTGTTCTATGATGTACATCAAAATAAGGCTTACGAAATACTGTCTCCCTCCAGCCAATGGACATCCAACAAACAAAATAGTGGAACTGGGGTGATCAGGTGCCGCCACCTTGGGTCTTTAAGAGTATAAAAGGAAGTGTGGTAGGCCCAGCACCATGCCTTGGTTTACTGTTATTATTGGAGAATCTAGACAAAATTATTACAAAATATGGGTAATATAATTTGCATCATAGACGTTATGCTCTGTAGCAGGATGAATTTAAATGTGGTTATGACCCCTGTAGAGTTTCTCGCTAATTGCGGGTCTGTAGCACTATCGAGAGCGCGTACCCGTGGTCTAAAATGGTTCAAATGGCTCTAAGCACTATGGCATTTAACATCTGATGTCATTAGTCCCCAAGACTTAGAACTACTTAAACCTAACTAACCGAAGGACATCACACATATCCATGCCCAAGGCAGGATTCGAACCTGCGACCGTAGCACCAGCGCGGTTCCGGACTAAAGCGCCTGAAAC
Organism: Schistocerca nitens; assembly: GCF_023898315.1. Classification (NCBI taxonomy): domain Eukaryota; kingdom Metazoa; phylum Arthropoda; class Insecta; order Orthoptera; family Acrididae; genus Schistocerca; species Schistocerca nitens. The sequence goes on along the minus strand of NC_064614.1, from coordinate 706,669,883 downwards.
CGCTCGGTCACAGCGGCCCGCACCCGTGGTCTAGGGGTAACCTCTTTGATTAGTAATCAAAACGTCCTCGGTCTTGGGTTAGAAACCCGCCATTGCTTAAATCTTGATAAATCATCAGTATGTGCCGACGAAGGCTTCCGGCATGAGAAGTCACACTCATTCTGCCAACGATCTTGTCAAAGAGGGCAGAGGAGCGAGCAGAGGTCCAGAACACTCTCTTGTCCTTGGCATAGGAAACTGCCCCTAAAAGCGGAAGAATCAGCAATGTTCAACGACATGAGCATGCAGAAGGCAACGGAAACCATTGTATTAAAGACACATAACGTGTATACACGTGACATGTGGCCTGTAATTGAAAAAGTATCATAATGATCTCCCCATGGGCAAAAGCTATCAGAATAGTCCCCCATTCAGATCCCCGGGAGAGGACTGCAAACAGGGGGGTGACCATGAGAAAAAAAGATTGAACAACCAACGAAAGCATAACGTTCTACGAGTCGGGGCGTGGATTGTCAGAAGCTTGAAATTGGTAGGAAAGCTAGAAAACGTGACAAGGGAAAGGCAAAGGTTCAACCTAGATATAGTAGGAGTCATCGAAACATAATGGAAAGAAGACAGGGATTTCTGGTCAGATGAGTGTAGGGTAAGATCAACAGCAGCAGAAGATAGTATAACAGGGGTAGGATTTGTTATGAATAGGAAGGTAGGGCAGAGAGTGTGTAACTGTGAATAGTTCAGTGATAGAGTTGATCTTATCAGAATCGACACCAAACCAACACCGACGATAAGTTCAGGTATACCTACGTCGCTACCTGGAGATGAAGAGATAGAGAAATTGTATGAGAATATTGAAAGTGTAATACTGTACATTAAGGGACATGAAAATCTAATAGCCATGGGGGGGGGGGGGGGGGGCAGCTGGATGTAGTTGTAGGGGAAGGAGTAGAAGAAAAGATTACAGGGGAATATGGACCTGGGAGAAGGAATGAGACAGGAGAAAGTTTAATCGAATTCTGTAATAAATTTCTGCTAGTAATAGCGAATACTCTGTTCAAGAATCACAAGAGCGGGAGGTATATTTGGAAAAGGTTGGGTGATAGGGGACGATTTCACTTAGATTACGTCAGGGTCGGACACACATTCGGAAATCAGGTGCTGGATTGTTAGGCGTGCCCAGGAGCAGATATAGACTCAGATCACAATGTAGTAGTCATGAAGAGTAGGCTGAAGTTTAAGAGATTAGTCAGTAAGAATCAGTGCGCAAAGAAGTGGGATACGGAAGTACTAAGGAATGATGAGATATGCTCTAAGTTCTCTAAGGCTACAGATGCAGCAATAAGGAATAGCTCAGAAGGCACCGAGGCATTCTATTAAAGCAGGAAAGACATATATATCCCAATCCATAACTGTGCTCTCACACATAAAGTCGAATATAGATATTACCGAATTACGGTTGCTTCTCAGAAACAATGCTATTCCTTAAGTATTAAGGAAAAGACTGAATGCGTTTTTCAGACTTAAGCCTTTCCCTAGAGTATTATATAGGAGGATTGACCAATGCCACATTCATCATCTTTAATAGTGTGAAGGGGTGTACTCGAGACACGTGGTGTTACGACGAAATTGCTTTATTATCCTATGCATTAGCAAAACTACCTAACATCAGACCAGGACTTTTTTGTGCAAGACGAATGCTACCAGAGCTGTGGTGACATTGCTGTAAACAGCGATAAGACTGTTACACCTCCTTTGGCTGCTGATTATGGTGCTTACTCTCTCGTAAGAAATGGCTGCTTCTTCGTGCAGCAGGGCGGGGATGGTACCTCAGTGTATCAGCTACCGAAAGTATGCATGTCCGTTTTTACTCGCTCTATTTCCTAGTGAGACATAACCGCACCCCTCTAAAACAGATATTACTACTAATAATACGCAGGACGATGCGGGAAGTGTAATTGGGGATACATACGTTTCCAACTTAAAAGGACACATACAATCCATTAATTTCCTAAGAGACAGAACAGCAGACTTCTGTCTTTGCTCTAGTTGGTTTATAAGCAGCTCGAGCAGCGAATATACACTGACGATACCTTCCTAGGACACCAGAATAATGTAGGAGGCAGTATTTCATCAGTTTAAAGTTTGTCACCGTAGTGATTGGAGTAGGAAACTTGCAGGGCGGTTGTATCTCTGATGCTAGACAAATATATCCTGCATTAAAGTATTAACAACGTTGCATTCCGCATTACTGATTCTTTGGAAACCATATGGCTTTAACAACATATTATTTTTATGTGTAGAACCCTGTAGCCATAGGAGTTTGTACAGGGTGTTTCAAAAATGACCGGTATATTTGAAACGGCAATAAAAACTAAACGAGCAGCGATAGAAATACACCGTTTGTTGCAATATGCTTGGGACAACAGTACATTTTCAGGCGGACAAACTTTCGAAATTACAGTAGTTACAATTTTCAACAACAGATGGCGCTGCAAGTGATGTGAAAGATATAGAAGACAACGCAGTCTGTGGGTGCGCCATTCTGTACGTCGTCTTTCTGCTGTAAGCGTGTGCTGTTCACAACGTGCAAGTGTGCTGTAGACAACATGGTTTATTCCTTAGAACAGAGGATTTTTCTGGTGTTGGAATTCCACCGCCTAGAACAGTGTTGTTGCAACAAGACGAAGTTTTCAACGGAGGTTTAATGTAACCAAAGGACCGAAAAGCGATACAATAAAGGATCTGTTTGAAAAATTTCAACGGACTGGGAACGTGACGGATGAACGTGCTGGAAAGGTAGGGCGACCGCGTACGGCAACCACAGAGGGCAACGCGCAGCTAGTGGAGCAGGTGATCCAACAGCGGCCTCGGGTTTCCATTCGCCGTGTTGCAGCTGCGGTCCAAATGACGCCAACGTCCACGTATCGTCTCATGCGCCAGAGTTTACACCTCTATCCATACAAAATTCAAACGCGGCAACCCCTCAGCGCCGCTACCATTGCTGCACGAGAGACATTCGCTAACGATATAGTGCACAGGATTGATGACGGCGATATGCATGTGGGCAGCATTTGGTTTACTGACGAAGCTTATTTTTACCTGGACGGCTTCGTCAATAAACAGAACTGGCGCATATGGGGAACCGAAAAGCCCCATGTTGCAGTCCCATCGTCCCTGCATCCTCAAAAAGTACTGGTATGGGCCGCCATTTCTTCCAAAGGAATCATTGGCCCATTTTTCAGATCCGAAACGATTACTGCATCACGCTATCTGGACATTCTTCGTGAATTTGTGGCGGTACAAACTGCCTTAGACGACACTGCGAACACCTCGTGGTTTATGCAAGATGGTGCCCGGCCACATCGCACGGCCGACGTCTTTAATTTCCTGAATGAATATTTCGATGATCGTGTGATTGCTTTGGGCTATCCGAAACATACAGGAGGCGGCGTGGATTGGCCTCCCTATTCGCCAGACATGAACCCCTGTGACTTCTTTCTGTGGGGACACTTGAAAGACCAGGTGTACCGCCAGAATCCATAAACAATTGAACAGCTGAAGCAATACATCTCATCTGCATGTGAAGCCATTCCGCCAGACACGTTGTCAAAGGTTTCGGGTAATTTCATTCAGAGACTACGCCATATTATTGCTACGCATGGTGGATATGTGGAAAATATCGTACTATAGAGTTTCCCAGACCGCAGCGCCATCTGTTGTTGAAAATTGTAACTACTGTAATTTCGAAAGTTTGTCTGCCTGAAAATGTACTGTTGTCCCAAGCATATTGCAACAAACGGTGTATTTCTATCGCTGCTCGTTTAGTTTTTATTGCCGTTTCAAATATACCGGTCATTTTTGAAACACCCTGTATTTATGCTGTTCGATCATTTCTCTCATGCCGGTACCTTCCTGGTACTGACTCCAGAGAATGGAATAATACTTCAGAGTTGAAAGCACAGTTGATTTATGTGAAATGATTCGAATTCCATACGTCTGGGACTCCATCACATATAGACCACACGTTTCTTCTTAAGCATCTGTTATATCACCGCAACACTCTCACGTCTTGTATACACCGAAAAGAGGTTGGATGCATATTGTTCTCTCAAAACTACACCGATTTTGCTCATAAAAGTACTAGAAATCGCCTGTATCTATGCTCATGGAATCATAACTGTTTTCATTGTAGTTGTCATGACTGCATGTTTAAAAATTGGTGTTACCGCAAGTCTTACGTTATTTCACATTTCATAACCTCTGATTACAAAGTAGATGCCACTTGAATTATAGCCCATTGTGGGACCTCAAAATGATGGTGTTTTTTGTGAGATGTGAGTAGATTATGTGAAACAGGCTGTGATGATCAAATCGCTTCAAAACTAGAATGCAAGAATCTGCTGGTATTGTGAATGATTGTTTGCTGTATGATAGAAACTTTACACATAGGTCAGTAGAGGGCAATTATGGAGCAGAAGTGTCATATGTAAGCAGACGATATTTGGTTTCAATGTATCAAAAGAGAGAGATGTGGTAAAACCTTATATGTGGTTCTATTACAAGACAGGCTCTAACGATTTGTTTCGTAAATGCTAGTGTGACATAGCTGAAAAGCACGCTAAACCCGCTGGGCAGAACAGGTAATAGGATTTTGGAAAGGGCCAAGGGTTGAAGTCAGTTTCTGCTTCTAATTGTCATTTATTGTAATTTAATAACCTTTACAATCAAAACGGCACATAGCCAAATCTTTACCGAAAGCAACTCTTTCACGGCTGAAGACCTCCAACAAGAAATCTTAACAAGTTAAAAATCCAGTTAGGATAGAAGTAAAATAACTAAAAAACAACATACACAAAGTGCAATACAAATGGCTCAGGGCCACAATTAAATTTCGAAACTTCACAATATATTACTATAGACCTTTAAAGGCAGAAGGCCAGCATGTTTAACAACAAGAAATCTTAAAAATCAACAAGATAAAAATCCAATGACGATAGTAATAAAATAATTTAAAGAAGCAACATATGCAAGGTGCAGTACTAATGGCTGAGGGCCACAACTAAACGACAAAATTTTAAAATATATTACCGTAATCTTTAAAGGCAGAAGGCTGCAGTGCTGAAGCTTGAAAGATAAATTTAAAAATTAATTTTGCAAAATTTTAAGAAAACAAACAAATAACCGTAAGCCTAAAATTTAAAATAGCTGACAACAAAAAATTAAACACCGGTGGCACTCAGAAGGCCTCCAGGGAGGTCGGTCTGCCCTCGTTCACTTAGGTGAAACAGGTGGTGTGCCCAGCTATACTTGATCCGTCGGAACCCAACCAGGGGACAGCCACGGACCGACCGACACAACGACTTGCCTCCCGTCAGTCAGTACATGAGAACTTGAGCCGGCAATGTTAGAAACGTGATAATCCACACTGGAGTATGTATTAGCTGTCAAAATTACACACCACGTTGGACAGCGACAACAGTTGAGGAAAGGACCCTGCCTGAAATTATGTTAGTGGCCAGCGCAGGTAACCAGAACACTAACGGCCACAAGACAGAAAATTCCACTGGTGCACTCAAATCGTAGTCGGGCAAAATAGTTAATTACACCACATGGCGGCTAATTCTCAGCAGTAGAACCACTCGGTGTTGCTCACCGGAAAACCTCCACAACAGCAAACCACCGAAGCGAAACACCACAACATGAATAGAAGTGGCTTGGGTAATTGAAACCACTACTCAACTTTGACGTCCTGGGTCGGTGAACCATGAAGCTCGTAGCGATCGGATAGCTCCACACTCGCTCCGACACTGCGCAGGGGCTGACCGCGGCCCCAGCCGACTGCACCGCGCGGGGATAACTTCGCTCGTCCGCAACAACCGACCGACTCATTCCAGACCCCCTTGCCGGAAACTATATGCACCAAAATGCAGCAAAACAAATATCGATACACATCACTGCTGCCATACGTAGAAGGAAGAACAACCACGACGTAACCGCGACAAGGGCGGGAAACCAAACACAGATAGACAGCGAAGTTCACGAAAACGCATAGTTGGGAGAGAGCACGGCTCAATAGCTTTGTATTGGTAAAACAGGGCCTGCCTTAGTGCACAAAACAGCAACATCATCTTCGATTATAAGCTTCGTGCTGTCGAATGTAAAACATTGTGTTTTTTCCAACATGTGACCAAACGGCATGGAAGGCTGCATTCCGTAATTTTATTTCACATGTCTGAAATGTTTGGAATACGCAATACGCATGACCGTTTATTTACAGGCACTGATTTGAAGATGAGAGATGCTCTCAGGACCCACGTGGTGGCAAGAGAAACATGTGACGTCATTTGGAAATGGGTATGGGGTTGGGGGCTGGTGGCGGCATGGGTGGGGTGGGTATTGGGGGTGCGGTGTTTGGGTAATTAATTGATCAGTTTAATTAATTTGCGTATCAACTAGGGTTTAAAAGTGCCCTAGCAAAACCATCTCCCTACTGTCGACAGTCCATAAGCGAAATACGTTGATCGGTCCGCACTTTCGCCCTTGAGCACAAATATATGTCTGCAGTCCTCACTCATATGTTTATAGGTCCCAGTCCACCTTCATGTGGAGGGAAGGTGAGGATGTTGTAGCAGACTTTAAAGAGGAATGCAGCAGTAAGGTAATATCCAAATGCTGGCTGCAGATTGTCAGTAGTGGGAGAAACTGAGCCATGAGTATCAACTTGGTCGCCTCATGAAAGTTAAGGTACTCGACACTTTAGGTCCATACACTGAAGTAGTATCTGGCAAACTTTAGTGTGTATCGCCTGCTGAAATCGTCTGTAGCTTGCAGTAGATGTGGCACGTATGTCTCATGTAAATATAATGCCGAAATATCTAATCACATCCACCTGTGGGAGGAATTCCACGCAGCCCGCCTGGAGGCCCCTTCGAACATGCACTGCTGCCGACTTGCTGCATTAATGAAGCTTTTCCTCGCCACAGCATATTGTTTGATCGTTTCAAGCATGGAGCACACCTCATCACCAGATTGGGCCAGCAGTAAAAGATGATCAGCACATGCCCTGCTCTGGAAGGTGTGCCTCTTCAAAGTAATCCGTGAGAGTCTTTGTTGCAGCCCTCATATGAGCCATTCCAGTAAGGTAGCATAAAAAAATCGTGAAGAGTGAGCTTACCTTTCGAAGCGAACGCCAGATCAGCACGGGACCCGGTGTACATCCATTTACAAGTACACAGAATGATACTCCATGTCAAAAACGCAAAATTACATCAAAGAAGTTGTATCCTCCCCCTCTCTTATCGACCTTAATGACAGTGAAAAATTAAACCGCGTGTACCTAATGGAAATTCGGGAAAAGCAATCGTAACCGAAGTTAATCTGTCGGTAAACAGGGAGGAAGGGTTACATCTAAATGAAGGAAAAATGCAAATGAAATTGTTGTAAATTAATTTTGAAAAAGTGTAAAGTTAATGAAGAAAGTAAATGTGCGGTCGTTACGTTAACAATTAACTGGCGTTAATTAGATATTTGAGATTTGGGGAAAATTACGGTCGCCAGTCCTATGCACAACTACTATAATAACTGAAAAAGAAAGGTTAATGCACATATAAATGGCACTAAAAGCGTGGCTACTGAAGGTTGACACGTGTTGTGTGAAAACTGAATGTTTGTGAGAAGTAATAAATTTCGCTACACTCTGACTTAATTTAGCAAAAGAATTAATAAAACCGGAAAATTGAAAGTTAATTAAGTGACTGAGTTTAACAGTAAACTTTGTTTCTGAAGCACTACGAAATTAAATTAAATAAGGTTAGTCTTGGGCTTCCTCAACAATAATCTCAAATGCTACCTGAATCTACGCAATTTAGAAGTAAGAGATTTAACTTTGAACTTGAATTAAATGATGTTGAACAATTAACAATAGTAAAATTTAGTACGTACCAAGCTGAGCTGCAGTCACAGGTAAGCTCAAATATGGTAACAAAACTCCCACTCTTAATTTGTGCTTGTGTAATCTAAATATTGCAGCCAGCTATGAATACTTTAACTGAACTTTGAAATTAAATGTAATGATATTACTTTAATGCTGCCGTTTGAATATCAACGACACACGGGTTGATTTCGGAAAAGGAGGGGACCCTGCTTGGTAAGGCAATTGGGACAATGAGCGACAAAGGTTCATGCTAAGTTGCTATATTTTTGTGATGCAAACGGAACAGTTTGAAAAGTTGAGGTGTGCCATACAGTCCTAAAACTTTGCATGCTTTCAATCTTCCTTGTTGGTTGATTGAAGGTTTGAAGTCGTCGATCGAGGAGGTGGCGACAATCACTTATTGTCGGCCGTCGCTGTTGCAGAAGCTGAATGTTGGCGCGCTTTCTTCTCGACACGGTCACCAAGCGAAACGGCTCTTGATATGCAACAGCTAATGCTTTCCGTCCGCGACACCGTGTCAGAAACTATTATACCAAGTCGAGCGCAATTACATGTGAAACGTCCCCTTAGAAAAATTATATAAGACTGTGCTTAAACTGATACACAATATTTTTTTTTTAGCGCAACGCAATCTGATTTTCAGTAATGCCTACAAAAGAATGGCCCTGACTAACATTAACCTATACCTTTCACAAATCACTTACCTCACAAAAATCTTCGTTACTCAAGCTACAGCAATACAACGAGCACCACTACTGCCAGCTAAATAAAAGATTCAAACTACCGAAGGCACTAACTACTGATATGCATAGTTAGCAAATGAAAGATTTTGATAGAGAACAAACAATGTATTTACCTTACTAGTGTTCAAATGTCATAATATATATAGCACTTCATGACATCCAGTCTTACAAATTTCAAAACTCCGCCATCTCTCTCCCCACATCCACCAATGCTGGCGGCTCACCTTCAACTGCGCAACGCTACGCGCTGTTAACAGCCAACTGCCCAACGCTACAATGGCGAGTATTACAACAATGCCAACCAGCCACAGACTGCACACAGCACTGCCAGTGATTTTCATACAGAGCGCTACGTGGCGGCGGCGTTACCAATATAAGAACCTAAACAGCCTACTTACATAGCCCCCATGCTCCCCACAAAAAATTTTACAAATTGTTTTGGGCAGTGGACAATAATGATTTGATAAAATTTTTCATAATTACAATAACAAAGTTATCAAATGCACACACTTATTGATACAATGTTGGTCAAAAGCTAAAATTTTCTCACAGTCCCATAAAGACAGTCCTGATCGTTCATCACAGTAAAACTGCAGTGTTTTTCTCAAAGTCTGAGCAGTAAAAGAGAATGCACACGGAAGTAGTGGATTTCCATGCAGGCTTGAAGAAGTAGTGTTGTCCTTCCAACGGAAAGACAGTGCTGACTCTTGACATGCAGACAGGTAATGGGCCACAACAGAGCAAACCCACAGCAGAGTCAGTCGAAGTTTTGAAGAATATTGGTAGGTAGGTCATTACAGAGCAGACCCACTGTAGTCCTGGTAGAGATTATGGTATTGGTGGAACCACTAGAGGTGCAGACCCACTGCAGTCCTTGTAGAAATAATAGTATTGGTGAGGCATCAAAGGTGCAGACCCACTGCAGTCCTTGTAGAAATAATGGTATTGGTGGGTCATCAAAGGTGCAGACCCACTGCAGTCCTTGTAGAAATAATGGTATTGGTGGGTCATCAAAGGTGCAGACCCACTGTAGTCCTTGTAGAGACGGCCAGCAGCCATCTGTTGCGACTGTGCAGGTGCACAATCACCATCGAAGAGTCTTGCTGAGAATATAGCAAGTCCATAAACCACTCACAAACCACACACAAAGTTTTTGGAATTGTCCTTAGAACCAGCAATGCTGTTAATCAGTCCCTTGATGAATTATTAACACACGTCCAAACACAAAAAGTCCTGTTTTTTCACATATTGTGGATATACTATGACCAACAGAAATGTGTGCAGTGAAATGAATGCTTACAAGTTACTTAATTTGATGAACTGGTGTCAATTACAATATTATAACATGACAATACAATAACAAAGGTACAAAATATATCATTAAAGAACATAACAATACAGATAACATTTGTAGTTATTCGGGCTATACAAAAGAATCGAACTAACATATACATCAGTGTTACAGGAATTATGACATAACTAAATACATAAAATAATGAGAATAGTTTTCGAAACATTAATTTCCCATATGAGCATTGAAACAAAACAGAATAAATAATGTCTAAACATCTTTACAAAGTAAATAACATATTATTAATGCAAATTATATTTGAGGATAACAGTATTCCTCATCATAGTGAATGTAGCTGAGTATTAGAAAAATTGTACAACATAAATCTTATTAGCTAAACACATAAAGAAAGGAAAAACACAAATAAACAAGAGTACAGAAACATGTAGCAGAATGACACAAGAGGAAAGTGCAGGGTTTGTTTTCAGTGTAACATTTGGTACTGAAGTCCAACCCAAAACTTCATTCCGTAGATCTTTCGTCTTATTTCAACATTTGTTTCCACCAAAAAAATCCAATCCCAGCATGCTTTCTGTATTTATATGTTCACATATTTCTTACCTCATTATTTATTTTCCATTATCTTACCTCATCATTTATTTCCAAGAAAATCCTACCTAAACCTGTTGTCCCTAAACCCTACTTTTTTGTTCATATCCTCTTTCAAATACTTTTTTGGCCAAACCATTTTCTTATAACTTCTCAATGAATTTCTTCCAATTCATGACAACTCGTTCTCTCATATAGCCTACCCCATCTTAACCTAACTTAAATCTACTGAGCTCAGATGCTAATCTAAGGGACGAGGCAATGCAGCGGCACAAAACAATTAACACAAACAGCAATGACAAAAATTCAAATTGGCAAAGCAAGCAGCAATATATATATATATATATATATATATATATATATATATATATATATAGGTTAGCAAAGCAAATGCAACATTATCACTAATATGAGCCAATGTGCAGCAAAGAGAAAAATAAATCATTAGTAAAACTTGCTTAACAGAGTAATACAAAGTGAAATTTAATAGCACTATACCTGGCAAACAGCAGCAGCAAATGCAATAACTTATATCTAAACATGACAAAGCTCAAATAGAAAAAATATTACAGTAAAAATGGCCATGTTTAATACCTATGTCACATCTTACCACTAGAGTGATGCATCACGAGAACTTAGACTAGCAGATAAGTTACCAAATCGTAAAAAAATTATTTATTCAATTCCTGTGAAGGGAAATGTCTATTTATGTGCCCTCATTTTCTTGGAAGTAGATCATAAATTTCTTATTGAGTGGATCTGTAGGCATAAAATAACTATATTAGTACATCTATTAAATTTTATTTTAACCAATGCTGCAGTGCAGCTAGAAACTAGATATTAAACAAATTGAGTAAATAAAAACATAAAGCAAGCCATATGGCATTTCTCTCAACTAGCAAGACAATAGCCGTGAAATGCTTCTCATCGTTCCATTAGGCATTTTAGTAAATATCATAAATTAAGAGCTCCACAGTATAATCATATGTTTTCAAGTTTGAGCATGTTGTATTTGCGATGCTTTCTACAAAGGAATGTCAATAGCGAGGATAATGGCCTCCCTTTTTTTTCTCCACCTAATGGCTTTCTTTTGTCAGACGACTATCTCTCAGCTGGGCGCCCAAAACGCATTACGTCAGAGTCACTTACCTTTCTTAACGAAATATTTACGACATCAGTTTCCGCTACAGTGACAGTCTCATATGAAAATTTCACAGGTCGAAAATTTACGTTACAAATGTATAGAAACAAAATCCTGTAAATATAACAGTCTCCAAAAAATTTTCGCCAGCATAGTAATACATTCACGCATATACACACATTTCATAACTCTTAAAGTACGATTCTCGGTTTCCAACATCCTTTTTCACAAACCAGAGTCCCTAACTTCTATTCATTATTCATATACATATAAACACATAATCACATTCCTCATATAGCATCAGCTTATTGATCAAAAACATACCCCAACAGCATAATACACATTGTCATCGTAATAATAACATCATAAAAACTCAGTCAAATCTTAAAATCGTCGCAGCTTTCTGCAATAATTTCAAAACCTAAAAAAAATTCTCTGCTCATTTCAATAGTGTCATCTACCTCAATCATACTTTAAAAATTGTGATCCCATTCCAAATATATCATTCAAAGCTCTCATAATATCACAATGGTTCCGAAAAAATATGAACAGTTCACAAGTACAGACAAAATACAATTTCGTAAGTATGAAGTTATCCAACGGTGTAATTATGTAAACATCTGTCACTGCTGTAGTAAAATAAATGTTTGTCTCTCTCAGTTAAATGATAAGATAGCTGTGTAATTTATGTGTTACAGAAATATGGTACCGATGTGTAAAGTTGTATAAGCAAATACCATATTAGCTAGGGCTCCTTGTGTTTGCCAAACACATGGTACACAAAGTAAACGTGTACCCCCCTGAGGATTAATGTAATTATACCCTCAGGTGTTACAGATTACAGCTATGGAATTAAATGTATCACAAAAAACTTTCTTTGTAATTCAAAAATCTTGAAAAATAAATGGTTTTAGTACAAAATTAATCACTCAAATGCGTGTCCGGTAGCGCTAAATGTGCGTCTTGCTGTAAGATAATTCTGTGGAACTGTCGTAGTTATCGTCCTCTGTAAGCAAAGTTCTGCTGAAGTCAATGTACTTATCTCATCATAAACGAAAGTGAAATGCTTTGCGTATAGATATCGTAGTTATTACGTACCTTACCGTGATCAAGAAAGTACTATAATATAACGTATTGTTGTGCTACGAAAAAGGCTGTCTCACTGTAGCTATACCACAAAAGTTAGTACTAAAACATGTTTTACTTTCCAGAATAATACATAAAACTGTGCAGACATAAAACAGAAACACCGCAAAAGCAACATTGTAAATTGTCACTCATTAGTAGCGTCGTGATATAATCGTGTAGCTGTCAAATAAACTAACCACTGTGTAATCTGATATCTCTCAGAAAGTACTTTAAATCCAGAATGTATTTTCAAGTAAACCAAAATGTTGCATTAAAATCTTATTAGCAGTACTGGTAAATGTTCTAAGTATGTGAGCCTTATAGTCGTTACGTAATCGTGCAACTAACAAGCAAGAATGTACAAATAACAACATTGTGTCGTCTGTTCACTATAACAATGCATTCGTAATTTCTGTTGAAATAAGTTCTCTTGGTTCTTGACTGGATATTTAACTCCAAACATTGTTGCATGTTAACAGTTTCTAAGTCTGACGAAGTGTACTAGTAACGTGAAGTGAAAAGTTTTATGGCAAAGACAAAGTTAAAAAGAAACATTATCTCTCAATAAACGGTTTTACATGTGAAATGTGGTGCGGTCCTTTACCCTTTCTAGTGCGCAGAGTTTCAACTTCAAAGTAATTATCATGTTGTATACGTCGGTAAGGAATGCAAAAATTTTTCTCAAGGTTAGCGTCTATGTTATTTTTTTCTGAGGCAGCCGGCGCACGCGGCTGCCTGTGGTGCGAGTCATTGTCTGCCTCTTTGTTGGCCCGCATCGATCGGATTAGGAGAGCTAACTTCTACAAATTCACCTTGTCGAGAGTGCCCTACTCTGTTTGAATCTCGCCAGTTCTGATGGAATTCAGGTCTGTCGTTTTGTCGGTAGTTTACATAGTTTCTTGTTTGTCGGTCACGTGGTGGAGAATTTCTCCCGGAATCGTAACTGCGTGGTAGACCGTTGCGTCTGAAGTTATTCTGTCTCCCTTGATAATAATAGTTCTGGTTACCATATTGTCTGTTTCTATGATTGTCTCTGTCATATTTATTACCACGGAAATGCGAACTTTCTCTGTAACTATTACTCTGCCAGTGATTGTCATACGGGTGGTGTCTGTTTTGGTCACGATTTGTGTTGTGAGAATAGCCTCGTCGTTTCCAGTTATTATTTCTTTCATCGCGGAATTGCGACGGATGTGACCTGTAATTGTTGTGTTCCTGTTTTCGCGTTCCGTGATTGTCATGTCAATTTCCAATTCTTGTAACAGTCCCTGAAAAGCTTCAATGTCGCCTTTGCGACGACCTGCCAAAATAATATGTCGTAAATGTTCAGGTAGTTTGATTAAGGAAATGCGGATGAGTTCTGAGGGGCTGTATGGGTTTGACAGGTCCTGATTCTTGTGCAACATTTCTTCAAAATATTTCACAAGACTGGAAAATTCAGATTGTTCGAAATGTTTCATCATTATGATGCTATGTTTTACTTGGTCTTGTGTAGCTTGAGACCAATATGCTGAGAGGAAGGCATGATAAAATTCTCCTTCACTGTGGCAATCGTGAGTGACCGATCGCATTCTTACAGCTGGTTCATTCTCTAAATAGCCACACATAAATTCTAATCTGTGCTCTAATGACCAGTTGGGAGGAAAACAATGAGAGAATTGATGGAGCCCTGCTTGTGGATGAATGTCGTTGCCAGAATTCTTAAATGTTTTGAATTTACGTGTAGTAATGAACCGCTTATAGTCAAAATCATCGTGTCGGCGAGTAGCATATCGGTCATTGTTTCGTCGTGTCGGCGGTTCCATCTCAAAATTCGGTTCACCTTGCCAATTTCTTTCATATTTTCCGAAATGCCCTGTGTTATTATTTTGTGGCTTTTCCGTATTTCTAAGTTCCTCTTCCCGTGTTGGAGCGCGAGTGTCCTCTGAAATATGTAATTTTTTTATTACTTGTGCCAACTGATCTTGTACTTCCCGAATTTATTTTTGTATTGCGTATTAATTTGATACTGATTTTGTTTGAATTTCTTAATTTGTTCATACTCTTCTGTGTCAGTGATGGCTACAGGTCTTGTGTCATTCAGATCATCATCTACCTTTGCAGATAAGTTTGTGAACTGATCCGAAAGTTCGGCTACTTTCTCTGATAGTGTACTTATTTCCTCAGTGTGTTTTCTGAACCAAGTTTCAGAGTATCCATTTGTGTTGAAATCGTATCTACTGTGTCCTTGAAGTTTTCCTGAGTTTTTGCAAGTTGCATAACCGAATCGATAGATGCAACTGAGACAATTTTAGCCCACAAGGTCTCATGATTTTCATGAATAATGGTTTGCAGTTCTTTTATGGCTGCTTTGTGATTCTGTAATGCATTTTCATGACGCGAAGAAATAGGTTGGAAATGCTCACAAATTTGTGTTTTTACGCCATTACAGACTTTTTGACATTTTGATTCAATGTTATGTAACTCAGTAGTTAAATCTTCACGTGTTTGTTCAAGTGTGGTGTCTAACTTCCGAATATTTTGTTCCATTGTGTCTAACTTTTGAAGCTTTTGTTGTGTTTGTCTCTGATTTTGTTCCATTGTGTCTAACTTTTGAAGCTTTTGTCCCATTTGTTGCATTAATTGTAATAACAATGCACTGGTATCTGAAACATGTTCCCCAGTGCTATTCGGCAGTGCATTTGAACCGGCAATATTCGCATTTCGAAAAGCAGAAAATGTGTCTTGACTTATTTGAGAAAACGGCGAGGACGCAAAACCTGAATCTACAGTATTTGCGAGATTGTGTCCTGTCATTTCGGAATCCTGAGGCAAGCTGTTGCCGACCGATCGATCGGTAATGCTTCCCTGTTCACTAATTGTTTCACTGCCTACACCATTCCATTATTTGCAGCCCGCTCCATTTCCCTATGTACAATTACCAAATTACTACTTTGAACATTAGTTAATTCATTACACGGTGGCGCTAACACACTGCTTTCGTCTTCACTGTCATTTCTCAGTTTACTTTGGAGCCTAGTATTACGTTTTTCACACGCCGTTATTGTCACAATATTTCACACGACAACACAGAAAAACACAATTTGAAGAGCAAAAATAAGAGAACACATTAACATAGCATTGAAAATAATATCTCGTTAATTGCAAGCGCAGCTGCGAAAACTTGGTGCAAATCTACATGCATGCCACAACTGTTTTACTGTACAAGAATGAAAACTACAACTACAAAGGAAATTCTCTCTATGATTACACGCTAGCAATAAACAATAGCTACACTAATTACACAAACTACAAGAACAAAATCAGAAAATTCCAGTGAGGTATCCTCCGCTAAGGGTCCCCTTAGAACAATTATACATGACTGTGTTTAAACTGACACACAATATTTTTTTTTAGCGCAACGCAATCTGATTTTCAGTAATGCCTACAAAAGAATGGCCCTGACTAACATTAACCTATACCTTTCACAAATCACTTACCTCACAAAAATCTTCGTTACTCAAGCTACAGCAATACAGCGAGCGCCACTACTGCCAGCTAAATAAAAGATTCAAACCACCGAAGGCATTAACTACTGATATGCATAGTTAGCAAATGAAAGATTTTGATAGAGAACAAACAATGTATTTACCTTACTAGTGTTCAAAAGTCATAATATATATTGCATTTCATGACAACCAGTCTTACAAATTTCAAAACTCCACCATCTCTCTCCCCACATCCACCACTGCTGGCGGCTCACCTCCAACTCGCAACGCTACGCGCTGTTAACAGCCAGTGATTTTCATACAGAGCGCTACGTGGCGGCGGCGTTACCAATATAAGAACCTAAACAGCCTACTTACACATGCTGCCAAACCCCGAAAGCGCGGCAACTCGCGGTAGCGTCACTCAACACACCTGCTCCACTGCCCTACTCCAGCCAGACTCTGCTCTGCCCGCGCTCCACGCGGCAGAGTTAACACTACTTAATATCCTAAACACTTTGTTTCTCCATGCGACCTATCGATGTAATCACTCGATAGCATAGTTTTGCCTAGCCAGGACCCAGCGTAAAAATGCAAATAATATTTACAAAACAAACCAATTATACATCGACCTAAATGCAAATATATATATATATATATATATATATATATATATATATATATATATATATATATATATATAGTGAAACAATTACAATACATAGAGACACAGATACGTCATATCTTCAGGTAACAAAAATAAGGAAAAAATGTAAAGTGCAATAGAAGGAAATAGGAGGATATTTCCGGCGTTACAATCCAAGTGGGAAACCCATGTGGGCCAGAACTGACTTACGAAACTTCTGGCTCATTTTGTGTAGATCAAGGTCGAAATCAATGAGATGACAGCAGTCATAGGCAACAGGATGTGGCGAGAGCTATCAAACCCCTACATAAGTCAGTGGCTGTTTGCACATTGATCTCTCCTGCCTGTTTCGTTTGTCCACTAGTATTAGTGGCAGGACCTTCCTTATGGGCGCCACCAGAAGCTGGGGGAAGTTCTTATAACCAGAATTTTACATTGTAACGAGGCAATAGTCCTCGATCTTTCGACCAGTTGGAGGCTTGTGAATCGGGTTGAGTAGTCCGTCGATGGAGGCAGGTGGCACGCAAAAACGTTGGGACATCAGCTCTTAGTATATGGCGATCCAGTGTGGCAGCATCGGTGTGCAGTAAGTGCGACACAATTCGAGCAGGAGTCCATCTGGTCTGGGTAAGTTGTTAAGTGCACCCTTGTCTAGTGCAGCCTCTGTATCATTCTGCATAGTCTCTTCTAAAAATGACATTGCTGCTATGTCGTCAAGTGTGTGCCACATGTACTGCAAAATGTCGTTGTCGACCCCGTCCTCTATATCCTCGTCTGGTAAAATCGGTGATAATGGTCCGCAAAGGCTTCCACAATGAACACACGGGTTGTCAAGGATCGCGACCATCAGCAAAAGTGAAGTTCATGACTAATTGCCGTCGATAATGCTCTGCAAAAGCAGTCACAACGGCCGCCTGGTTCGTTAAGGCTCGACCATTCGCCTGTAGTGATGTCCTTGATTAATTGTCCTCGATCCTATCAAGCATGATGTGCTGCATAGATGCGATTTCAATGCATTCTCGATCTTGACGCCGCCACCGCACAACGACCCCTTTCAATTTACGCCGCGTAAGAGACAATATTTTGGCTTTAATCAGGCGGATTGCCATCTACTGGCCTGGTAATGGCGGTTGGGATGCGAGTTCGCAAAGCATCATGTAATAAAAGTCCCAACTGTGACGATGCCACTCAGCAATGTTCTATCCATGTTTTGTTAGCACCTGCTGGAAAGCCAGTTTTGCACATTCCATTCACCAAGACAAAGTCCAAGGATATCGTGTAAGACGTCGTTCACAAATACCCCTGCGCCATCGATAATCTGACGGCGTTCCTGGTCCTGAAGGTGTGCTGCGTGTATTTTCTAGATCCCAAGGCTGTGCCTACCCATTGCTGCTGTACATATGAAGGGGCTATCGCCTGAGAAGGCAAGTGGCCATGGTTCGGCGTCCAACACTCCGAGCCAAGGTCATGTGAGACACACATGCGATCAAGACGACTAGCCGATATATATGTGTCTCCCATGTATCAATGAGAATTGGGGCTCTCCCCAATATCTGAAGCTCTTGACAAGTGGAATTTGGTTTTTGGGGTGGAGCACATGCTATAATCGTTGCCGAAGATATGTTGATCGTAGCAACAAAGAAGCAGTGGGACGACTCCCTCCGAGTAGAGCTGCGATCTCTCTCGGCCTTTGTCCGTTCGTGATGGAGGGTAAACGTTAACAATACATGCGCCCAGTGCAGTGATCACCAGCCTCCTGGCTGAATGGTTGTAAGTCAATTCTTCGATTTCAATACTGTCCTGCACTAGTATCGTCATACTACTGCCAGTCTGACCACCCAGTGTCATACATGTTTCATAACCATATAATTTGGGGAGAGACACTAAGTACACTTCCTACAGTAAAGCAAAGTCAGTATCCGACACACAAAGCGTCTCTCGCAGAAGATGTAGTTTCACCACTGGCCTAATAAAAAAAACTGTTCAAATGTGTGTGAATTCCTAAGGGACCAAACTGCTTAGATCATCGGTCCCTAGGCTTACAGCCGGCCGCGGTGGTCTAGCGGTTCTGGCGCTGCAGTCCGGAACCGCGGGACTGCTACGGTCGCAGGTTCGAATTCTGCTTCGGGCATGGGTGTGTGTGATGTCCTTAGGTTAGGTAGGTTTAAGTAGTTCTAAGTTCTAGGGGACTTATGACCTAAGATGTTGAGTCCCATAGTGCTCAGAGCCATTTGAACCATTTGAACCTAGGCTTACACACTACTTAAGCTAACTTAAACTAACTTGTGCTAAGAAAAACACACACACCCATGCCCGAGGGAGGACTCAATCCTACTGGGGACGGGCCGAGCAATCCGTGACATGGCGCCTAAACCATGCGACCACTCCGCTCGGCTGCTCTTATCGTTTTGAGATTAACTGTGGTCTAACGATAAGCCTGATATCAAACTGCAGATGCTGAGTTATTCATTAGGTCAGAAAAGTCAATTAAGTACCACCTTGCGTCGCACATTCAGCCATCCCCGAAGCTACGGCTGGAACCATTCCTAAAGTGTCAGCTGGTGCAACTTCGATGGCGTCATCATCCTGCCCCATAGCAGGAACACAGAGCAAGTCTGTCTTCCATCACCTTCTCAGGGCGTGGGATGGGTGCCCCATCTCCGCCATGTGGGGGCGGCACCCTTCTCACGTTTCAGTGTCCGATCACTCAGCTGGCGTATGTACAAAACTTCCACAGTCCCACGCTGCAGCTGGTAACGGTTGTCTCTGTGGGAGCATCGTCTTGGAGGCTGGAGTCCACATACTCAACTTGTTCGTAAGTTCCCCTGCGCCTCCGTTTACAGCGCTTTGGGGATCATTGCTTCTGGGCGTTCAATTCTGTGTCGGACGAAGGCAGCAACTCACGACACTCCGGCACAAGGACTGCAGTTGGTACGTTCAGCAAGTCTGTAGGACACTCTATTGTCATAAACGTCGTCATCTGCAAAAGATGGCGGCGCACGACACAGAGAAAGGCAGTTTTATCTTCACACCACATCGGCCGACTGGGTCATCAGACAGTATCGGATGCTGTGCTGAAGTGGCAGCAGTCGTGAGGGTGGCAACATAACTCGCGAGAAGTAGCATCAGAGGCGATGGCGGCGCCATGTCAACCGGCAGTTACTGCGAGATCCCGTGTTGGGTGCATTCGGATCGGAGGTGTCCGTCCTTCCGACATCTGGAAGAGGTTTCTGGTTGCCCGTCAAAAATGACGATGGCACGACAGCCTCCGATATGTAGATATGAGACAGCATGTCAAGTTCAATACGGACCCGTCAGACTCCGTTCAGGACAAGATATGTTCGGAATTGAGTCCATCATTCCGCGACATGACTATACATCGCTCAGTAGTGGCAAAGAATGCTGTAGGGGCGAAGAACTGACTCAACGTCTCCCACTGAAAGTTCACCGCCATCCACAGTACTAACATTGCCGTCAGTATGGCAGAAGTAGAGGCTCTGTTTCGTCTCACAAAGGATCTGTTCACATTCTGGGTACATATATCCATCGTGAACAGTGCAGTCTACTTCGAGTGCTTCTGGTCGTGAAAATTCGTTTGGGAACGTAAATTTGAGCGTCAATTTTCTGTATTGATTCGCCTTGCTGATCTGTATACTTAAGGTGGAGCGTACGAAACGGCCAATCACTGAGTAAACTACACGAGCATTCACTTCGTGACGAGGACGCAAACAACACGTCTTCACCTCTGCACTACCAAAGGAAAACTGGCCACTTCGGCTATCTGGCACGTCTCCCAGACTGACCAAACCTCCATATGTCACCATGTGTTCACGTCTTGCACTCGCACAACTGCTGTGGTTCCCACACAGGGAGAGAGTTATTTATTATTGTCGAAGCCTGTTTAGGCACATGATACTATTTTGCAGTGGCTGTGTTTTACAGTGCACTATATGAAGTTTGGAGGTTTAGTCTGGTCAGGGAAATGTGCTCAGATAGCCGAAAAGGGTTAAGGCTACAACTCCTGTAATGTGGGAAACCCTGGTTCGAGCCCTGGTCTCGCACAGATTTTCCTGGTCTGCCATAAATTTGCTGAAAGACATTGTGTAAAACACAGAAACTGCAAAATAGTAATTAAGTTATTGTGAAGCTGTGATTAATATTCTCAGATGCTTAAAGAGATGCCTGAAAAATGTACATCTGTGAACCCTACACAAATTCTAATTATTTTCTTCTATGCAATAAATATTTTGTTTAAGTGAGTAGGTGCTCCAGAATATTATGCCAAAGACATCGGCGAACAAAAGCATGCAAAATATGTTAACTTATTGCTTATAGACGCTCAATATTGGCAATTATTTTATGGTAAAAGTAGCAGAGCCTAAACATTTCAGTTGGTCTTTCCCGTTTAACTTTCCATCAATTGTGGACCTAAAAATTCTGTGTGTTGCGTGCCTTTGGTCCGTATGTATGAGTTATTAGCCGCAAGAGGTGGAGCAACGTCAGCGGCTGATACTTATGCAAGAGGGTCCGTGGAAAAATACAGAAATCCGATCCCGTGTTACCCAGAAAATTCCGTTCTGTCTTCCGATCAGTTATGAAGAGGCGCAGAGACGGCGACTGACAATCGGATGCGCCTACTCCCGACTGCTGTTGGTATTTAGGAAAGCGCATGGCAAAGTGCATTTGTGCATCTTGTCTCTGAAATTTCTACGATGCAGTGCTCTGCCACCCGCTGCTGGACAGTTCGGAGAGGAACGACTTCTGGACGTCCTTCAAAAGCATCATCTCTAGTTTCGGTCAGAAATTAGCTCGCCGATCTGTCTGCTCAGCGCTTCAGCCTTGTCCGTGAGGCAGTCGTAACCTACACGCGTTACTGTCGATGCAGTGCTGCATGCCGCGCAGCTGAACTACATAAGGACGACACGATCTCCGCGTCCTGAATTCTATTTGCCAGATCTGGCACGGTGTCTAGCCACACCTTCGACTGGGACGCTATAACGGCCATTACCGGTACTTCACAGTGACGTATGCGGAACCGTGCTCGCGTCGGCCCTGCTGAGCAGATGTCGGAGGTACTGCGACAGCTTTCTCATCTCTTGCTGCGTGAGTACTTACCTGAATTGCTCTTCCTGTGAAGCTGACAGTTTGCGGATCTACTCTGTCTTGAGCCGCTCGTATGATTCTGTCTCCGGAGCAATGGTTATTACGTCTTA
This sequence comes from Schistocerca nitens, assembly GCF_023898315.1. Taxonomy (NCBI): domain Eukaryota; kingdom Metazoa; phylum Arthropoda; class Insecta; order Orthoptera; family Acrididae; genus Schistocerca; species Schistocerca nitens. The sequence continues at coordinate 706,647,715 of NC_064614.1, read as the reverse complement.
TACTTCTGCAGAGTAACGGTGGTCAAACTGACTGATCAACAATGTGAATTTTGTGGAGTCAACTACTACTCTGGCGCAGAGAAAACCTGCCTCGACTTGAGTGAACTATGGCTCTGAGCACTATGCGACTTCTGAGTTCATCAGTCGCCAAGAACTTAGAACTAATTAAACCTAGCTAACCTAAGGACATCACATACATCCATGCCCGAGGCAGGATTCGAAGCTGCGACCGTAGTGGTCGCTTGGTTCCAGACTGTAGCGCCTAGAACCGCAGGGTTACTCCGGCCGGCAGTGAGCTATAACACTGGATTGCGGGGCTGAAACGGGGGTAATTGCACAGTGAGTCTTGATACTGCGGGTATATCTACCACTTCGAAAAATTCTTGACCCTTGAAAATTCGGTAGTAAATCCGATGTATCGCTATTTATTCTCGTAGCTCAGCCAGGTGAGATAAGAAATTTTAATCTGCTACATCGTGAACAACATTTCATTTAGAATAAACCAGATATCGTTACACAAACATATAATGAAACGAGGTAAGTATAATCGTTCGCAGAGATAGATATATCAGCCAAGTTAAGTTTTTGTTGGAACAAAACAGTCATAGAGCGTCGCTCTGCAACAAAGAGAAAGTTGGTCTCAGCGCTCCTGGTGGCCAGCACTCGGACTCTTTTGACATCTTTCGCCGAACAAATCAGCCAACGACTTGTTATTGATGTGTGTTGATTTCTGCCACTACAGGTTCACTAACTTGTCATTACCCCTCTCATTCAGGTATATGTAACGGGAAGTATATCGTCATCTTCCTCTGCAACTACTGGAACAGAACCAATATGAGAATCTGCTTCTGTCTGCAGCCCCTACCCCCCCCCCCCTCTCTCTCCTCAGCGCCATGTTTACCAGCTTTATAGCAGAATTAACCTAGGATTGGTCAAGGCGAAATGGAACCTCCGCAAAACCCAGTTTTGTGTGTTCAATAGCTCCCCTTATTTTGAAACGTCCCCTTAAAACAATTATACATGATGTGCTTAAACTGACACACAATATTTTTTTTTAGCGCAACGCAATCTGACTTTCAGAAACCCCTACAAAAGAATGGCCCTGACTAACATTAACCTATACCTTTCACAAATCACTTACCTCACAAAAATCTTCGTTACTCAAGCTACTGCAATACAGCGAGCGCCACTACTGCCAGCTAAACAAAAGATTCAAACTACTAAAGGCACTAACTACTGATAGGCATAGTTAGCAAATGAAAGATTTTAATAGAGAACAAACAATGTATTTACCTTAATAGACATAATATATATAGCAGTTCATGACATCCAGTCTTACAAATTTCAAAACTCCGCCATCTCTCTCCCCACATCCACCACTGCTGGCAGCTCACCTCCAACTGAGCAACGCTACGCGCTGTTAACATCCAGCTGCCCAACACTACAATGGCAGACAACAATGCAAACCAGCCACAGACTGCACACAGCACAGCCAGCGATTTTCATACAGAGGTGGCGTTACCAATAAAAAAACCTAAACAGCCTACTTACATAGCCCCCATGCTCCCCACAAAAAGTTTACAAATTGTTTTGGGCAGTGGCCAATACAGATTTGAAGAAATTTTTCATAATTACAATAACATGGATATCAAATGCACACACTTATTGATACACTGTTGGTCAAAAGCAAAGATTTTCTCACAGCCCATAAAGACAGTCCTGATCATTCATCACAGTAAAATTGCAGTGTTTTTCTCAAAGTCTGAGCAGTAAAAGAAAATGCACACGGAAGTAGTGGATTTCCATGCAGTCTTGAAGAAGTAGTGTTATCCTTCCAACGGAAAGACAGTGCTGACTCTCGACATGCAGACAGGTAATGGGCCACAACAGAGCAAACCCACCACAGAGTCAGTCGAAGTTTTGAAGAATATTGGTATGTAGGTCATCACAGAGCAGACCCACAGTAGTCCTGGTAGAGATTATGGTATTGGTGGGCCACCAGAGGTGCAGACCCACTGCAGTCCTAGTAGAAATAATGATAATGGTGGGCCATCAAAGATGCAGACCCACTGTAGTCCTTGTAGAGACGGCCAGCAGCCATATGTTGCAGCTGTGCAGGTGCACAGTCACCATCGAAGAGTCTTGCGGACTATATAGCAAGTCCATAAACCACCACTTGTGCACTCACAAAGTTTTTGGAATTGTCCTTAGAACCAGCAATGCTGTTATCCAGTCTCTTGCTGAATTATTAACACATGTGCAAACACTAACAGTCCCCACTTCTCACATATTGTCCATATACTATGACCAACAGAAATGTGTGCAGTGAAATGTAACTTACAAGTTACTTAAGTTGATGAACTTGTGTCAATTAGAATTTTATAACATAAGAATACAATAATAAAGGTACAAAATACATCATTAAAGAACATAACAATACAGATAACATTTGTGGTAATACGGGCTTTACAAAAGAATAGAAATAAACATGTACACCAGTGTCACAAGAATTATGATGTAAGTACATACATAAAAGATCAGAATAACTTTTGAAACATCAACTTCACACATGAGCATTAAAACAAAACAGAATAAATAATGTCTAAACATCAGAAAAATTCTACAACGTAAATCTTATTAGCTAAACACATTAAGACAGGAAAAACGCAAATTCACATAGTGTAATAACACAAAAATACAGGACAGGGTTTGTTTTCAGTGTGACATTTGGTACTGCAGTCCACCCCAAAACTTCATTCCATATATCTTTCCTCTTATTTCAACATTTGTTTCCACCAAAAAAATCCTACCTAAACCTGTTGTCCCTAAACCCTACTTTTTTGGTTCATATTCTCTTTCAAAATACGTTTTTGGCCAAACCATTTTCTTATAGCTTCTCAATGCAGTTCTTCCAATTCATCACAACTTGTTCTCTTATATGGCCTACCCCATCTTAAGCTAACTTAAATCTACTGAGCTCAGATGCTAAACTAAGGGACGAGGCAACGCAGCAGCACAAAACAATTAATACAAACAGCAATGACAAAAAAAATGGAAATTGGCAAAGCAAGCTAGAGTAAATCTAAATTACCAAGCAAATGCAACATTTCAACTAATATGAGACAATGTGCAGCAACAAGAAAAATAAATCAGTAGTAAAACTAGCTTAACAGAGTAATACAAAGTGAAATTTAGTAGCACTATGCCTGGCAAACAGCAGCAGCAAATGCAATAACTTATATCTAAACATGACAAAGCTCAAGCAGAAAAAATATTACAGTAAAAATGGCCATGTTTAATACCTATGTCACATCTTAACACTAGGGTGATGCATCACCATAACTTACACTACTAAATAAGTTACCCAGTCATTGACAAAAATTATGTATGCAATTCCTGTGAAGGGAAATGTCTTTTTGTGCTCCCTCGTTTTTTTAAGTAGATTATAAAGTTATTATTTACTGGATCTGTAAGCATAAAATATTTATATTAGTACATCTATAAAATTTTATTTTAACCAATGCTGCAGTGCAGCTAGAAACTAGATATTAAACAAAATGAGCAATCTCTAAACTGCAAAGACAATAGATGTAAAATGTTTCTCATCATTTCATTAGGCATTTTAGTAAATATCATAAATTAAGAGCTCCACAGTGTAATCATATGTTTTCAGGTTTGAGCGTGTCGTATTTGCGATGCTTTCTCTAAAGGAATGTCAATGGCGAGGATAATGGCCTCTTTTTTCTTTTTCACCTAATGGCTTCCTTTTGTCAGACGACTACCTCTCAGCTGGGCGCCAAAAACGCATTACACCAAGGTCACTTACCTTTCTTACTGAAATATTTACGACAGCAGTTTCCGCTACAGTGACAGTCTCATATAAAAATATTTTCACAGGTTAAGAATTTGCGTTACAAATGTGTAGAAAATAAAATCCTATAAATATAACAGTGTCCAAAAAAATTTTCGGCTGCATTGTAATACATTCACGCATGTACACACATTTCATAATTCTTGAAGTACGATTCTTGGTTTCCAACATCCTTTTCCACAAATCAGAGTCCCTAACCACTACTCATTATTCCTCACCTTATTATACATATACATATTCGTCGACACTTCAATATTTCATCATAAGAAATACGTAGCATAATCAAATTCCTCATATATGATAGCAACATCTTATTGATCATAAACATATCTCAACAACATAATACACATCGTCGTCGTAATAATATCATCATAAAAATTCAGCCAAATCTCAAAAACGTTGTAGGTTTCTGCAATAATGTCAAAACCTAAAAAAATTCTCTGCTCATTTCAATAGTGTCATCTACCTCAAACGTACTTTAAAATCATGCTCCCTTACCAAATACATCATTCAAAGCTCCCATAGTATCACAATGGTTCTGAAAAAATATGAACAGCTCACAAAGTACAGACAGAATACAATTTCATAAGTGTGAAGTTATCCATCTGTGTAATTGCGTAAACATGTGTCACTGATGTAGTAAAAAAATGTTTGTTTCTCTGTTAAATAATCAGATAGCTGTGTAATTCTGTGTTAGCGGAATATGGTACCGATGTGGAAAGTTGTATAAGCAAATACCATATTAGCTAGGGTTCCCAGTGCTTGCCAAACACATGCTTCACAAAGTAGGCGTGTACCCCCTGAGGATTAATGTAATTATACCTTCAGGTGTTACAGATTACAGCAATGGAATGAAATGTATCACAGAAAACCTTTGTATCATTGTAATTCAAAAATCTTTAAAAATAAATGTTTTAAGTACAAAATTAATCACTCAGATACGTGTACTGTAGCGCTAAACTGTGCGTCTTGTTGTAAGATAATCTCTGTGGAAGTGTCGTAGTTATCGTCCTCCGAAAGCTAAGTTCTGCAGAAGTCAATGTACTTACCTCATGATAAACAAAAGTGAAATGCTTTGCGTATAGATATCTTAGTTATTACGCTTATTGCCGTGATGAAGAAAATACTGTGCTATAACGTATTGTTGTGCTACAGAAAAGGCTGTCTCATTGTAGCTATACCACAAAAGTTACTACTAAAACATGTTTTCCTTTACAGAAGAATACATAAAAACTGTGCAGATATAAAACAGAAACACCGCAAAAGCAACATTGTAAATTGTCACTCATTAGTAGCGTCATGATAAAATCGTGTAGCTGTCACATAAACTAACCACTGTGTCATCTGGTATCTCGCAGAAAGTATTTTAAATCCAGAATGTATTTTCAAGTAAACCAAAATGTTGCATTAAAATCTCATTAGGAGTACCAGTATATGTTCTAAGTATGTAAGTCTTATAGTCGTTACGTAATCGTGCAACTAACAAGCAAGAATGTACACACACAATAACACTGTGTCGTCTGTTCACCATAACAATGCATTCGTAATTTCTGTTTAAATATGTTCTCTTGGTTCTTGACTGGATATTTAACTTCAAACATTGTTCCATGGTAACAGTTTCTTAAGTCTGACAAAGTATACTAGTAATGTAAAGTGAAAAATTTTATAGCAAAGACTAAGTTAAAAAGCAGATTATCTCTCAATAAACGGTTTTACATGTGAAATGTGGTGCAATCTTTTACTCTTTCTAGTACGCAGAGTTTGAGTTTCAACGCAATTATCATGTGGTTACGTCAGTAAGGAACACTGGAATTTTTCTCATGGTTAGCTTATGTTATTTTTCTCAAGCCCAGCCGGCGCACGTGGCCGCCTGCCGGTGCGAGTCATTGTCTGTTTCTTTGTTGGCGCGCGTCGTTATTAGGATTAGAAGACCTAACTTCCATAAATTCACCTTGTCGAGAGGGCCCTGCCGTGTTTGAATCCCGCCAATTCTGATGCAATTCAGGTCTGTCGTTACGATCATATCGTCTGTCGTCATGTCGGTAGATTTCATAGTTTCTTTCTTGTCTGTCACGTGGTGGAGAATTTCTCCCTGAATCGCAAGTGCCCGCTGGACCATTGCGTCTAAAGTTATTCTGTCTCCCTTGATAATAATTATTTTGGTTCCCATATTGTCTGTTTCTCTGATTGGCTCTGTGATAGTCACTACTGCGGAGAGGTGATCTTTCCCTATAATTATTACTACTCTGCCAACGGATATCATACGGGTGGTGCCTGTTTTGGTCACAATTTGTGTTGTTAGAATAGCCTTGTCGTGTCCAGTTATTATTTCTTTCATCACGGAATTGCGACGGATGTGACCTGTAATTGTTGTGTTCCTGTTTTCGCGTTCCGCGATTGTCAGTGTCAATTTCTAATTCTTGTAACAGTCCCTGAAAAGCTTCAATGTCGTCTTTGCAACGTCCTGCCAAAATAATATGTCGTAAATTTTCAGGTAATTTGATTAAGCAAATGCGGATGAGTTCTGAGGGGCTGTATGGGTTTGACAGGTACTGATTCTTGTGCAACATGTCTTCAAAATATTTCACAAGACTGGAAAATTCAGATTGTTCGAAATGTTTCATCATTATGATGCTATGTTTTACTTGGTCTTGTGTAGCTTGAGACCAATATGCTGAGAGGAAGGCATGATAAAAGTCTCCTTCACTGTGGCAATCGTGAATGACCGATCGCATTCCTACAGCTGGTTCATTCTCTAAATAGCCACACATAAATTCTAATCTGTGCTCTAATGACCAGTTGGGAGGAAAACATTGAGAGAATTGATGAAGCCATGCTTGTGGATGAATGTCGTTGCCGGAATTCTTAAATGTTTGAATTTACGTGTAGTAATAAACAGCTTATAGTCAAAACCATCATGTCGGCGAGTCGCATATCGGTCATTGTTACGTCGTGTCGGCGGTTCCATCTCAAAATTCGGTGCACCTTGCCAATTTCTTTCATAATTTCCGAAATGCCCTGTGTTATTATTTTGTGACTTTTCCGTATTTCTAAGTTCCTCTTCCTGTGTTGGGGCGCAAGTGTCCTCTGAAATATGTAATTCTTGTATTACTTGTGCCAACTGATCTTGTACTTACCGAATTTCTCTTTTGTACTGTGTATTGATTTGATTTTGATTTTGTTTGAATTTTCTAATTTGTTCATACTCTTCAGTGTCAGTGAAGGCTACAGGTCTTGTGTCATTCAGATCATCATCTACCTTTGTAGATAAATTATTTAGCTGATCCGAAAGTTCGACTACTTTCTCTGATAATAAACTAATTTCCTCCATGTGTCTTTCTGAACCAATTTTCAGAGTATCTACTGTGTCCTTTAAGTTTTCCTGAATTTTTGCAAGTTGCGTAACCGAATCGGTAGATGCAACTGACTCAATTTTAGCTTGCAAGGTCTCATGATTTTCATGAACAATAGTTTGCAGTTCTTTTTTGGCTGCTTCGTGATTCTGTAATGCATTTTCATGCCGCGAAAAAATAGCTTGAAAATGCTCACAAATTTGTGTTTTTACGTCATTACAGACTTTTTGACATTTCGATTCAATGTTATGTAACTCAGTAGTTAAATCTCCACGTGTTTGTTCAAGCGTGGCGTCTAACTTTTGAAGCTTTTGCTGTGTTTGTCTCTGATTTTGTTCCAAGGTGTCTAACTTTTGAATATTTTGTTCCATTGTGTCTAATTTTTGAAGATTTTGTTCCATTGTGTCTAACTTTTGAAGCTTTTGCTGTGTTTGTCTCTGATTTTGTTCCATTGTGTCTAACTTTTGAAGCTTTTGTCCCATTTGTTGCATTAATTGTAATAACAATGCACTGGTGTCTGAAACATGTTCCTCAGTGGTTTTCGGCAGTGAATTTGCACCGGCAACATTCACATTTTGACAAGCGGAAAATGTGTTTTGACTCATTTGAGAAAACGGTGAGAACCCAAAACCTGAGTCTACAGTATTTGCAATATTGTGTTCTGTCATTCCCGATTCCTGAGGCGAGCTGTTGCCGACCGATCGATCGATAATGCTTCCCTGTTCACTACCTGTTTCACTGTCTACACCATTTCCCTATGCACAGTTACCAAATTACTACTTTGAATGTCTGTTAATTCATTACCCAGTGGTGCTGGTAAGCTACGCTCGTCGTCACTATTATTTCTCAGTTTACTTTGGAGCCGAGTGTTACGTTTTTCACACGCCATTATTGTCACAATATTTCACAGGATAACACAGAAAAACACAATTTGAAGAGCAAAAATAAGAGAACACATTAACTAGCGCTGAAAATAATATGTAGTTAATTGCAAGCGCAGCTGCGAAATATGGTGCAAATCTACATGCATGCCACAACTGTTTTACTGTACAACAGTGAAAGACTGCAACTACAAAGGAGATTCTCTCTACAATTACGCGCTAGCAATAAACAAAATCTACACTAATTACACAAACTACAAGAAAAAATCAGATGATTCCAGTGAGGTATCATGGCAGGGTCGCCATATGAAATGTCCCCTTAAAACAATTATACATGACTGTGCTTAAACTGACACTCAATTTTTTTTTAGTGCAACGCAATCTGACTTTCAGAAATCCCTACAAAAGAATGGCCCTGACTAACATTAACCTATACCTTTCACAAATCACTTACCTCACAAAAATCTTCGTTACTCAAGCTACTGCAATACAGCGAGCGCCACTACTGCCAGCTAAATAAAAGATTCAAACTACTAAAGGCACTAACTACTGATAGGCATAGTTAGCAAATGAAAGATTTTAATAGAGAACAAACAATGTATTTACCTTAATAGACATAATATATATAGCAGTTCATGACAACCAGTCTTACAAATTTCAAAACTCCGCTATCTCTCTCCCCACATCCACCACTGCTGGCGGCTCACCTCCAACTGAGCAATGCTACGCGCTGTTAACATCCAGCTGCCCAACACTACAATGGCAGACAACAATGCAAACCAGCCACATACTGCACACAGCACAGCCAGTGATTTTCATACAGAGGTGGCGTTACCAATAAAAAAACCTAAACAGCCTACTTACAATTTTGTCCAGTTCTTTTTCTTTGTCCAGTTTGTTTTTAATTTTTTAGCCAGGCCATTTCCATTTCCCTCAGCTGCATTGGTATAACAGAGTAGACATATTACTGAATGAATGAGTAACCAAATATCGTTCTACAATGTAGGATGCACATATGGTGGGTTATACTCGTATCTTGTAGCCGACATACTCAAATCTGAAGATGGTGCGAAGAAACCAAAGCCGATCACAATTTTAGAAATATATACAATCTAGATAGAGAATAAAATTCGTTGTACAGCCCCCGATTGCGAGTTTTCTCAAATTAGACAATATGTCAGTGTTTGCAAAGAATGCCTAACTACAGTTCGTTCGCTGTGTAGCTTTAAGAGATACTAGGGGATGCACAAGGTGAAGCCAACACCCCCCCCCTTCCCCCGCCCCTCCTCCGCCCTCCCTACCCGCCCCGAGTCCTCGCCCTCCCTACCCGAAGAAACAACCACTGATTTGTATAACTCCATTATCACTAGATAAGCAAATGAAATTATGTTGTTAAGTCGTTATCGTACAGTTCAGAGACAAGGGAAGAAGGAGATGGGTAGGGGTGCAATAAACATAATACAAAAATATTTCTTCGATGAAAATTTCATGTTGGACTAGTTCTTGTTAAAGGCACAAAAATTATAGATCATACATCTCCTATATCTATACTGCTTACGTCTGTTGTCTGTGGTATTTCTTCTGCGCTTCAGAAGCGTGGAAAACTTGTCAGTTGGAGTATTTTTCTGTTTGGATAATTGAAAAGTACATTGAGTATTGCGAAGAAACCTGAATATATGCGACAATGTTGCATTCACCACATGCCGATCAACGATTGTGTAAGTGCTGAAATAGTTGTCAAATATTTACCAAAGTGGATACATTTACTACTGAAAGCAGTAGAAAATTCTACGCTCACTGGGTCTACGAAGATTGCATTAACAAAGAACAATGTAGGAGCTTCTCACATAGGTCCATACAGCGGTACCAATCTCTCATTAACCTTATATTGTTACTTTTCATCACTGTCAGATCTTAGGAAAGAAGAATTCAGGAATATTAAGCAACCGTGTGACAGCTAAAGATCAACAAAAAATAAATAAAAAAATATCCCTTAAAATCCCTTAATCTTCCATAGTTTATTTCAAGTTTACGAAACTCATCTGTCTGTTCATTTGATTAAAACGTTCTTTGGATGGCTATTAGCCCTAAAGCCGTAGCGCTGCCGAAGTACAACAGACTTATCTCTTAAACGACCGCACTCATTTCATAAAACAGAATTCACAAAAACCTTAGCTCTGATCTCAACAGAACATGAAAACCGGCCTTTTACATTGCGCAAGTAATCTGCCACGCGCCTCCAGATGTCTAATTTGAGACATCTGATCTAGGGTCGTGCTTGAGCACGACTCAAACAAGTGTAGCAGTTTACATTACATCTCGAGAAATCGCAGGAGCTGTCGATTGTCTTGTTATCTAGCTACAACTATTGGTACTGTCTCCATGGCGTGTGTTAGTATTGTTAATATACTGTGGATTTTAAAAGTAAAAATAAGTGCGAAAAACGGACTGCAGTCAGTATCTTTTAGGGTACAAACTGTCTAGAGACATCGGTTGGTACTATCTCGGCGATGGGTCTCGCTGTTGGAATTTATTTTCGTGTTCCCAGTTACAGTCAGTTTAATATTGATAAATTTGTTTTATTTAGTAGGCATTTAATTCCTAATTAATTTTCTTCCTTGTTTACTTTGAATCTTACCATTTTATTTTTAAGCTAATTAGAAGCTTACTACCTCACAGTTGCTGTATGCACAACCATTCTCTGAAGTAAAAGCGGTGACGTCGGGAAACAAAGCGTTAGAGAGGTGGTTGGCGGCAGGGGAGACGCGGCCCCCGGAGGCGATGCCCCCGCGCTGCGGCCGCTGCCTGCCCGACTGCCAGGAGGCGGTGTACAGCGCGCGGCCGGCCGTCGCCAGGGACAGCAACCCGGCCGGCGCCACCGCCGCCGCCTACGTCGACGTCCACTTCTCGCAGCCCTACACCATCAAGTATCGCCGCGTGCTCACCTTCGACACGCGTCAGCTGCTCGGTAATCTAGCATCGCAACACAAATCTCTCCATCCTGTTGCTCTGTACCCCAATACTCCTCGCGTATTACATTGTTAATTTTTACAACCATTCAGTCTCAGTTGCTACTTCGATGCTGTCTAACTTGTAGATCGGAACAGCTAATACCCATCTTTTGCATTGAATTTTTTAAACTGTTTTTAACCAAACATATTTCACCAGCAACTCACTCCACTGATACCCTATACAGTTCCCATGACGGCGCGATTAACTTAGCAGCAAGGGTGAGCGAAGCGAACAACGAGATCGTCATGTACATCTGATGGGAATCTCATCTGTCGAGTCCAGAGGCGCCATTGTGTGCGTCCTCAACCACAATAACGTACTCGTAAATAGTGTAAAAATTAAGACAACGTAAAAGTAGCACAGGTACAGAAATCAGTCGTAATGATTTCATTGCGCATCTTGGGTTCCGTCATTGTGTGACTATCTTCAGTGGTAAAAATCACTTGAAGAACCAGTTACAATAACGTAATATTCATATCTTAGTAAAAGTACAGTTGCATAAGCTTTCAATGTGAGACAGACATAAAATACGTACCAGTAAATACAAGTTAAAACATTAAAAACACTTGTTTATGCACATAGTCCCTACTGGTCTATCCGTGTCACATATTGAGTTCACAATGAAGTCGCTGTTTGGAGTTACAGCACAGCTACCTTCAATGTACCTCATACCTGTCTACAACGCCCTCCTTACATGTATGATGCATTTACAACATCTATTAACTTTATCTTTCCTCCACAATAAGTACATTTTATCATTTTATTTATTATTTTACCCTTTTTAAAAACATGAAACAAATAACGGGGTTGTAGCTCAAAGCAGTGACTAATATTTTACAATTTTACATGGTGGTAAATGTGTGAACTACCCAGTGGCGTCAGTTACTGCTGCACATTTCACAACTGAACACAATTTAAAAACACAAAACATATTGTTCAAATACCTAAGTTAATAAAATTTTATTAAAACCAAATACAGTTAACGGAATTGGATCAGACAAGAGTAGTGCTAAAAGTCGTACCATCAGCAGCATGTCGAGAGGCGACGAATCTTTCTGCTTTAAAATACTCTCTTTTATGAGTTTCGTATACAAATCCACTATAATTTACATAGTTTGGTCTTATAACTAATAAACCATCGACTACATCATCTAATAAAATCGGAAGTACAAAACACTTGTCTCTAGAAACTTTGAACACATATGCGATCTAGGAGGAGTGCAATCATAGCTGGGACATTATTGTCAGATAAGTGCGTCTTTTGGGATTGGAGCACAGTAGTCCAGTTTGGATTATGTGCACATACAAGAGTTTTCAATGTTTTAACTTACATTTACTGGTATGTATCTTATGACTGACTTAGATTTAAAGCTTATGCATTAGTGAGGCATGCATGTTGCCTTACTGTAACAGATTCTTCACATGTTTTTAGGACCGAAACCTAGATATGCAATAAAATCATTGGGACTGATTTCTGTACCCCTTACTACTTAAAATGAGTGCAGTCGCTGGACACAACTATTTCCCTATGGAATGAAACCTGATAACCTAAAAGTGCTGCCAAGAAATACTACATACCTCATAACAAAATATTTCCATTCATCTTTCTTTTTGTAGACCACTGAAAATACCAGTACAATGCTGTGAAACATGTATGGCGAAAAACGATACTAAAAACTCAGTTGGAACAGACAAGTAATGTCTATTCTTATTTACCAGATTAAAAATTTCTTTTTTTGTGACTATACTTCTTTCTTCTATTTCAGCTCATATTTTATACTGATGGTATTTTCGGAGTAGGATATAAGTGTTGTGGCGTAACAAGCTAGTCACGCCACACTGAGGAGGAAGCCGAAAGGCACGCGTACACACACGCCGACTGGCGTCAAGTCTGGAACAGGATAAGTTATGACTGCTATAAAGAAAATACGTAGCTTTGGAATATACTTAACTTTTAATGCTTCCTTTGGTACATCTCTCTTGACTATACAAATGAGACTCGTAAGATACATGCACTGATACAATTGGCGCCTTGCTAAGTCGTAGCCATTAACTTAGCTGAAGGCTATTCTAACTGTCTCTCGGCAAATGAGAGCAAAGGCTTCGTCCGTGTAGTCGCTAGCAACGTCGTCGTACAACTGGGGCGAGTTCTCGTACGTCGCTCGAGACCTGCCGTGTGGTGGCGCTCGGTCTGCGATCACACAGTGGCGACACGCGGGTCCGACATGTACTAATGGACCGCGGCCGATTTAAGCTACCACCTAGCAAGTGTGGTGTCTAGCGGTGACACCACAATAAGCACTTATGACGATTGCAGAAACCACGACGAATGATGCATGTGATTAAAGTGAACTTGTCTCGTAGATTAGCTACGTGTCAATCGGCAACGCTGCTTTGAGTCATCAGTCTTCTGACTGGTTTCACTCGACCGCCACGAATTCCTCTCCTCTCATTAGGATTATCAAATTCTGTATTTTCTTTAGCTTTGAGAATTCAAGGTATCAATAATTGTTGCAGGAAGAATGTGTTAAACAGTTCTTGGGTCATCCTTTGGCACATATGTTCGATTTGTCGGCTTGCTGCCGAATTTGCAAGTCAGTTGAGCAGTGGTACCCATCGATTTCGTAAAGACCATGTAACTTCCTCACCACATATTACTGGGCGTTGTCATGTGGAAAATACATGTGCTTTTTAAATTTTTCTTTTATTTTTTTAAATGTAGAGCAGTATCTCAGATACGTGTGTCTATTTTTTCCTGCCTCATATCGTTCCTCGTAAACCACACTCACTTGAACCGACAGCCAAGGGACTCACTACACAAGCAAACTACCGTCTGGCTATTTCTCTCTCTCCATATTTCAAAGATTGTGTATTAGAGTCGCAATCCTCCCTTTACCTTCAAAACCGGTTGAGACAAGGTCTGTCAATCTACAAAACTTTCTTTCTGACAATCTCTATCTCGAAGATCTGTGACTCGTCCGTTGCTTCTGTAAAATGCTGGGTATGACCAGTTGCAAAAACTCAGCCGCAATAAAATACATAAAACTCTTTATGATAGACTAATAACAGCGAAGAATCACACCAGTAGAAACAGAAATACCAAATAACATTTAATTACTTTAAATCAATTGTTTGTAGTTTGTATGGCGCAAAATGTAAGCAAGTTTTCGCCAATCTTACAAATCATTCACCCCCTCCCACCCTTCCCCCGCCCCAGCACTGGAAAAGTATGCAAGTTGCAGCGCGTCTTTCTCCAGTCTGTCATCGAAAGTCTGTTATTCCATTCTCTATTACAATACCCTTCCTTACGATAGAATGCCTCAATATTTTACATACGCCCACCCTCTTCTAACACAAATTAAGTACTCCAATATTTTACCTTCGCGTCAGCTGCGTGATTCATCATTGCCAAAACCTGCACTCGTTAATACTGCTCTCCATCTTTTCTCTCGCCACCAGCGCACACATTCGGCAACACTAATTTCCGTCTCCTGTCCAAGTCTCGCCTCCGTCTCCTTGTAATTATTTCCCTCTTTGAACAGTCGCATACTTCTACTTTTAATCGTAGACCTTGAAAGTTGCGTCCTGCTTCTGGATCAGAGTCGAGAAGCGTAAGTGAAATGCTGGTAATAAAACAAATATTTGAGAACACAGGACGAACTAGTGCAGTGCTCGTTCTTTTCTCTGAATTCTTAATAAAACTCATCATTGAGTTTGACCTCTGTGCGCAACGATAACATCTTCACAGCGAGAACAACCTTAGGTGTGCATCAGGTTATATTTATTATTAGTGGGTAGCCTAACCACGGAAAAGTTGTGGGACAATTCATGGCACAATGGAACCTAAGTCAAGACTGAGATTAACAAATACTTATTTCCTCTAATGACAGGCGAAAATCACCATACAAATTTAAAAATGACAGAATTCACTAAAACTCAAATCAAATAGGTAAATGACGCTAACACTTCGGGGAGGTATCAAAAAGTGTGGAAGACTGTATGGTGAAAGCGCAACAAGATCTTCTCATCTGTGCAGTTCACGAAATCAAAGTTAACAATACAACAAGATGCCAGAAATTTTATCCAAATTAAGCGACACAAGTTGCGTGGCGAAGTAAGCAACTAACAAGCTGCTTAGAACATGGATCGTGCTGTTGCAGTCGTGACACATTTTCCCAGAACGATACATTCCAAAAGAACTCTATATGTTGTAGAGGACAATGCTGTAGCCGATGCGATTGAAAATAATATCACTTATTTCATGAGAAAATGGGGAAACGTTGCAGAAATTTTCCACTTTCGGTTTACAGAACGCAGCTTGACAAATAAGATGTTGGAATTGGGATGGACCAGTGTCCCATCGGTTGGTCGACTTCTTCATTGCAAGCACAGTGGCAGGACGATTCAGTTTGACTGGGTACACCAAATTTTGGTGCGCAAGTAACGGATCTACCCGCACTCGTCAGGCTGTATCTCAGTGTCTCGTCCTTTAATATCAGAACAGAGTAGGTAGAAATATCACGCTCAATTATTTTGTGGAGACCGCCATGGCGGCACGGTGTCTTCTGCTCAGGGCTAGGTGAGGTGCTGGCTGTACCGAAAAAAGCAAAGAGCAGGCCGCAGCCTTACTTCTGCGAACACTGCCAGCTCCCAGGGGGCCTTCGCCGTTCCTAACGAGATTCACTGACCGTCTCCTGCCAACAGCTTTCCACCCAACAAAACTGCACAACTCATTCTCAATTAACCACGAAAAGATGTCACGAATGAACCAATGTTGCCTAGTGATATGTGACAGTAATGTCACATTATCGCTTCATTTGTCTTTCAGAAACAATAAAAATTTTCTTGACAGTTATCTTCATTTGTCATATGCATACAGCATCCCAGAAATTTACTCAATCAGCTGCGTCAGTAAACGAACGCCAGCAGTTGTCCATCAGGATTATTGAAGAAAGCAAGGTGTGATATTGCCTGTTCCGTTTACAATAGCGTTATCACCAGAGAATAAATATGATGCCTCAGATTTATAAATAAATACAGTGCATTAGCAAAATCGAAATATACCTCAGAAACTTAGTTCCACAAAATTATGAGTTAGATGAGGTACACATAGCAGGCTTAATGTTTAATTGACTTGATCAATCAAAATTTTCTTGTGTTGCACAATGAAAAAGCTGAGTTTCTCCTGGCGTATACAACTTTCAAATAACTTCCGGGAATTCAGCCAGGTAACATTTTCAGCGGCCGCCGATATTTCGGCGGGAGAACACCCCGCCATTTTCAAGGCAAACTGAAACGGACAGGCGACGTACATGCAAATTTAAAACCTCGGTTCTCGGACTGAAGCAGGAAAGATAACACACACACTGAACACTAGTGCCACCGAAGATGACCAAAGTCAGAGCTATCGATAGTGAGACTACGAATTCACAGGTGAGGTAGGATTGACTCTGTCCCTCTGTTTCTTGACAAGGGACAGAGCCGGATTCCAAACAGAGTTTAAACAGAAACCTCCATCCCTGTTAACGAGGTTGCTCGCTAATTTAATCTCAACTGCCTCATTAATAGCTGGACGTGCATGCCAATATCTCGGTGTTATTATATAACATGGGGTGACCAGTATCCAAGCAATGTTCGTCAATAGCAGATCTATTTGGCTGCTGTAATCGTGTGTGCCGTTTATGCTCAGTACATCGGTCCTCCACGGTCCTGATAGTTTGACCAATATATGCCATGCCGCAGCTACAAGGAATGCGATATACACCCGCCTTAACGGAACTCAAAAGTGCTCTAATTTTAGATGGTGGTCGGTTCAAAAAATGGTTCAAATGGCTCTGAGCACTATGGGACTCAACTGCTGAGGTCATTAGTCCCCTAGAACTTAGAACTAGTTAAACCTAACTAACCTAAGGACATCACAAACATCCATGCCCGAGGCAGGATTCGAACCTTCGACCGTAGCGGTCTTGCGGTTCCAGACTGCAGCGCCTTTAACCGCACGGCCACTTCGGCCGGCATGGAGGTCGTAAAACACATTTCACATCGTATTTCCGTAAAATACGACCGATCTTGTTGGACGTGTTTCCTACGTAAGTCCGTTAAGGATGATCTTGGACCGCGTAGGGCGAGTGTATATCGTATTCCTTGTAGCTGCGGCATGGCATATATTGGTCCAACTATCAGGAAAGATCGCCCGCATTTTTAAGAAACACCGGGTCGGAACGGTGTTTTGTCCTCCGAATAAAACTCGTGCACTGGTGGGGAGCGCCAAAGATGACCTCGGTTTGAGGAAGGCCGGCGTGTACCAGATTCCGTGTCAATGTGGCAAGTCGTATATTGGTCAGACGATGCGTACCGTCGAGGATCGATGCCGTGAACACCAGAGGCACACTCGACTGATGTATCCGAGCAAGTCGGCGGTCGCTGAACATTGTTTGTCGGAAAATCACGCTATGGAGTATGAACGCACGAGGATTCTGGTACAGACGTCGAGATACTGGGACAGCGTTGTTAGAGAGGCCATCGAAATTCGCACCAATGACGACCTCATAAATCGTGACTGTGGCTATAATCTTAGCAAGGCTTGGGAACCAGCGATTGGGTTAATCAAGAGTAAATCGAGCAAATGTATAGTTGTGACGACCACGGTGGACGGAGCCATCACACCGACGTCATCTCAGACGCCGTCGCAATCTGTTCCACCGCGCGACCGTGGCGCGGGGCGCGGACGGCGGAGTGAGCGCGCCGCGGGCGGAGGGTATTTAAATCCGCCGCCGCCGCGACCGAACCCAGTTCCACCTGAGCAGCCATAGTGTACGGATCTCTGTGCCGGCACGTTCACAGGAGCTCAGTCCGTTAGTTCACCTGATGATGGCGACATGTATGATCACCGAAATATTGTGCCCGTTGGACACTGTAGACCGGCAGTACACCCGTGGATATTTTGATTATTTTCATATTGACTTTATTTACAGAGTATTGTTAAAAATTTTCTTCTTCTGAGACACAGCTCAGATTATGTAAGGATATGCTCAGTTAAAAGGACGACAATGTCTTTGGCTTAGAGCTCCCTGCTGGGTGGTGTATGTCGACACCAGTTTTGTGGTGATCAGCACGACATTGCCAAGAGGCACGTGCCAGCAGTTGCCTTGTATCTTAACGTACGGGCCAATCGCCGACCTCCTCTATAGCTGCTGCCGTGGAATCTGCTCACATCTCCCTGCAACGCGTGTGATCCTGGAACAGTTGTAGATGCCGTCCTACCCTCGGCATATGTCGTCGAACAAAATAATGTATTATTAACGGATAGGTACTTGATGACAGCATGTTGCCGAGATTCGTCGTGATACAGTAAATGTGACTGAAGCAGCAAAGTGTTGTGTTTATAAAGCTATCTTTTTTATTTATTGTTTTTTTTACGATTTTCCTCAGTTTGTTAACAGAATGACAGTGTTGCAACCTTAGCCTGGTAAGCACGTGTTGCGTGGGTGGCGAGACAGTGAGGTGTGCGGGTGTGCGGGTTCGTAGTGTCGCTGGGCGGCATCGCGAGCCTCTTCCTGGGCGTCAGCCTGGTGAGCGCCGCCGAGCTCCTCTACTGGGCGGCCCGCATCGCCGCCGCCACAGCCGCCGCTGTCCGCCGTCGCTGGCCTGGAGCCTCACCTGCTCCACCATCTGCCGACACTCCCTGTACCACTCGAGGCGCCTGTACGAGGCCGGCCGTACGGTAGTCTGTAGGAGGGCGGGCCTAGACCCGCGGCTATGCACTATTTTTAATACACTACTGGCCATTAAAATTGCTACACCTAGAAGAAATGCATATGATAAACGGGTATTCATTGGACAAATATATTATACTGGAACGGACATATGATTACATTTTCACGCAATTTGGGTTCATAGATCCTGAGAACTTAGTACCCAGAACAACCACCTCTGGCCGTAATAATGGCCTTAATACGCCTGGGCATTGAGTCAAACAGAGCTTGGATGCCGTGTACAGGTACAGCTGCCCATGCAGCTTCAACACGATACCACAGGTCATCGAGAGTAGTGACTGGCGGATTGTGACGAGCCAGTTACTCGATCACCATTGACCAGACGTTTTCAGTTGGTGAGAGATCTGGAGAATGTGCTGGCCAGGGCAGCAATCGAACATTTTCTGTATCCAGAAAGGCCCGTACAGGACCTGCAACATGCGGTCGTGCATTATCATGCTGAAATGTAGGGTTTCGCAGGGATCGAATGAAGGGTAGAGCCACGGGTCGTAACACATCTGAAATGTAACGTCCACTGTTAAAAATGACGTCAATGCGAACAAGAGGTGACCGAGACGTGTAACCAATGGCACCCCATACCGTCACGCCGGGTGATACGCCAGTATGTCGATGACGAATACACGCTTCCAATGTGCGTTCACCGCGATGTCGCCAAACACGGATGCGACCATCATGATGCTGTAAACAGATCCTGGATTCATCCGAAAAAATGACGTTTTGCCATTCGTGCACCCAGCTCCGTCGTTGAGTACACCATCGCAGGCGCTCCTGTCTGTGATGCACCGTTGAGGGTAACCGCAGCCATGGTCTCCGAGCTGATAGTCCATGCTGCTGCAAACGTCTTCGAACTGTTCGTGCAGATGGTTGTTCTCTTGCAAACGTCCCCATCTGTCGACTCAGGGATCGAGACGTGGCTGCACGATTCGTTACAGCCATGCGGATAAGATGCCTGTAATCTCGACTGCTAGTGATACGAGGCCGTTGGGATCGAGCACGGCGTTCCGTATTACCCTCCTGAACCCACCGATTCCATATTCTGGTAACAATCATTGAATCTCGACCAACGCGAGCAGCAATGTTGCGATACGATAAACCGCAATCGCGATAGGCTACAATCCGTCCTTTATCAAAGTCGGAAACGTGATGGTACGCATTTCTCATCCTTACACGAAGCATCCCAACAACGTTTCACCAGGCAACGCCGGTCAACTGCTGTTTGTGTATGAGAAATCGGTTGGCAACTTTCCTCGTGTCAGCACGTTGTAGGTGTCGCCACCGGCGCCAACCTTATGTGAATGCTCTGAAAAGCTAATCATTTGCCTATCACAACATCTTCTTCCTGTCGGTTAAATTTAGCGTCTGTAGCACGTCATCTTCGTGGTGAAGCAATTTTAATGGCCAGTAGTGTACTTTGGAAGACAAACTGTGACTTATAAGTAGCCTTAAAAACTTCAGGTTCGAACTCTGCAAAATACCTGTGTAATACCTACTTTTAAATCATTCCCTTGAAAGCAAAACACCAGACTACACTATATTTTCTCCTTTCCGTGGGGGCTAGGTGGGGCTTGGAGGGATGCAGCCCCCCTAGCCTCCAGTTATGGACGCCTTTGTTCCTGCACCTCTTCTTTCTTCAGGGCACACTAGTCTCATGGGGTGTAAATAGGAGTCGATTAAACTAGTACAATCGGCTCATGTCTAAAGTATTTTTTGACCTATCAGAACACACAGCTGCCTTTCGTTTTTACTAAACACTACACTATCTCTGGATGTGTTTAGAGCCAGGCACCATTTTTGCTGTCATAGCTATGCTGCTTTACACCTCTACCATAATGTGGGAATGACGGGCGCCCGCAGGTATTTGTGTCTCATGCATGTGATTCATAAATTTTGAGGATGTTGTTATCTGCATATCATTATCTCCTATAGCGTTCTATAGCTTGCTTTTTGTAACTGTACATTGTTAACAAGCATAGAAAAGCGAACGGTATAATTAGGGTATACACTATTTTTCACATTCCAGTTCTGATAACATTTCTCACGTTTTGCGCTGTCGAACCACTACCACATCAATTTTCAAATCGATTTATGTGTAAGCTGTATCGCCTTCCCGTTCATGCACATCATGTAGCATGATGCATAACACAGAACTGTACAGTTTATTACAGAATCTAAATCATTTTGGGTTCTATGAGAGATATAGGTGGCATTTTTAGGGGCACATTAAATGTCTTCCACAATGTTTCTTCATCTGACTAAACCCAAAACTGCAATAAATCATCTAAAACAGGATTTGAATTTATTTTTCCTCATAAAGGCAAGTCATGTAACGCACACAGCACAAAAAAAACAGTTAACATCGGTTTAGCAAATTAGTTTATAGTAATTTCGTAACATTCTTATTGACGAGCTCTTCTGTACTCTTTAGTTTTCTTTGTCAAGTACCTAGCTTTTCAACTGCATTTTTACGCCTTCAGAATTCATAACTATTTTTGCAGATTCGTCAAGTTCTTTGAATATGGTGAATGAACCAGCTTAAATATACTTTTGGCTCTTATTCCTGTGCAAATATTAATAGAAGAAACAATTAATTTCGATCAGCGGTAGTTCCTGAGATCTCTAAAGTCTAACAGTGAAATAAAAAATAACTGGATTTATTGTATTGTTCTAGCTTGAATAGAAATGTGTTAACTGGAGAGAAAGAAAATATAAAGCTTTTGTTACTTTTTAGTACAGTAAAAGAATAAACAGAATTAAAATACACTCCTGGAAATGGAAAAAAGAACACATTGACACCGGTGTGTCAGACCCACCATACTTGCTCCGGACACTGCGAGAGGGCTGTACAAGCAATGATCACACGCACGCACCAGGACCCGCGGTGTTGGCCGTCGAATGGCGCTAGCTGCGCAGCATTTGTGCACCGCCGCCGTCAGTGTCAGCCAGTTTGCCGTGGCATACGGAGCTCCATCGCAGTCTTTAACACTGGTAGCATGCCGCGACAGCGTGGACGTGAACCGTATGTGCAGTTGACGGACTTTGAGCGAGGGCGTATAGTGGGCATGCGCGAGGCCGGGTGGACGTACCGCCGAATTGCTCAACACGTGGGGCGTGAGGTCTCCACAGTACATCGATGTTGTCGCCAGTGGTCGGCGGAAGGTGCACGTGCCCGTCGACCTGGGACCGGACCGCAGCGACGCACGGATGCACGCCAAGACCGTAGGATCCTACGCAGTGCCGTAGGGGACCGCACCGCCACTTCCCAGCAAATTAGGGACACTGTTGCTCCTGGGGTATCGGCGAGGACCATTCGCAACCGTCTCCATGAAGCTGGGCTACGGTCCCGCACACCGTTAGGCCGTCTTCCGCTCACGCCCCAACATCGTGCAGCCCGCCTCCAGTGGTGTCGCGACAGGCGTGAATGGAGGGACGAATGGAGACGTGTCGTCTTCAGCGATGAGAGTCGCTTCTGCCTTGGTGCCAATGATGGTCGTATGCGTGTTTGGCGCCGTGCAGGTGAGCGCCACAATCAGGACTGCATACGACCGAGGCACACAGGGCCAACACCCGGCATCATGGTGTGGGGAGCGATCTCCTACACTGGCCGTACACCACTGGTGATTGTCGAGGGGACACTGAATAGTGCACGGTACATCCAAACCGTCATCGAACCCATCGTTCTACCATTCCTAGACCGGCAAGGGAACTTGCTGTTCCAACAGGTCAATGCACGTCCGCATGTATCCCGTGCCACCCAACGTGCTCTAGAAGGTGTAAGCCAACTACCCTGGCCAGCAAGATCTCCGGATCTGTCCCCCATTGAGCATGTTTGGGACTGGATGAAGCGTCGTCTCACGCGGTCTGCACGTCCAGCACGAACGCTGGTCCAACTGAGGCGCCAGGTGGAAATGGCATGGCAAGCCGTTCCACAGGACTACATCCAGCATCTCTACGATCATCTCCATGGGAGAATAGCAGCCTGCATTGCTGCGAAAGGTGGATATACACTGTACTAGTGCCGACATTGTGCATGCTCTGTTGCCTGTGTCTATGTGCCTGTGGTTCTGTCAGTGTGATCATGTGATGTATCTGACCCCAGGAATGTGTCAATAAAGTTTCCCCTTCCTGGGACAATGAATTCACGGTGTTCTTATTTCAATTTCCAGGAGTGTAGTTTACAAATCATTTCACTTTCCTTCGGAAAAAGTGGGACAGATATACAAAAAATATCACCTAATTATAAGCTGAAGTCTTAATCAAGACACTGTTTCACTGCCAAGTTTTATGCTACATGTGAAGCAAACCCACAAGTATATAGTTAAATTTCAGAAAATCTGCCAAAACAGTAGTTCTACTATTGTATTCTTTCACCATCATCAGTGTTCGCTGCTAATTATAAAATATCTACTTTACGGATTTCGCTTGGCCCTTGTATCGATTGGGCTTTAAGCTGTCTTGAGAACACACAACTTACAAAGTGCATTTTTATATGTCGACCGCAATATTATTGCGCCCAGGAGTGAGGGAGCTTCGGCGGCTTACAGTGAGCTTTTATCGTAATATTTCACGAGGACCGCTGAAACACTTGATAGCACACAACTATCTTGAAATCGCTCACAGTGCGGTACGTATTCCTCATCCACCACTGTAAGTGTTTACCATAACGGCCACGGCAAGCTGAACGCAATAATATCGTGGACAGATAGTAACTGTTTTAGAATAAACCAACCGTGGATATAATGATAGCCAGTCCAAACGATGTTCTCTTTATGCCATCTACGTCATACTTGAAATTGTAAACACATTATAACATTTGTCAGGTTGGCGTGGATTCAATAAAATCTTATACATTAGGGACTCGTCAGTCTCCATATTTTTACATATTTCCGACATCAGAAACACTGCCAGGAGACTACTGTTTCTTCCATAAAAGCATTTGAAACTAGCAGACGTACTGACTAAGTCTGTGTTATCTCTATCACCACAATTACTGGGATTTTTAACAGAGATACTTCAGTTTCACTTACCCTTTTCTTGTGATATTTCATCACAGGTAGCATACTTTTCGATTCCCTCACATTAATTTTAGGTTTTCATTCGTTTGTGGGATAAAAAACTCAAAAAATTAAATTTTTTCAAAAATTTTTTAAATTTTTTTTACACCTCATAGTGCACAAAATTTTAGGTAATCATATTCACGCACCACCGCTCACATACATGTCATTGCTTAGTACGAAAAAACTGAGAAGAGTTTCACTCACTGCCGACAACAATCTCGCGCCCTACCGGTCAAAAATAAAAATGGTTCAAATGGCTCTGAGCACTATGAGACTTAAAACATCTGAGGTCATCAGTCGCCTAGAACTACTTAGACCTAACTAACCTAAGGACATCACACACATCCATACCCGAGGCAGGATTCGAACCTGCCACCGTAGCAGTCGCGCGGTTCCGGGCTGGAGCGCCTAGAACCGCTCGGCCACCGCGGCAGGCGCGTTACCGGTCAGTTGAGGTTCAGGATAGAGCTTCGTAGAGACGTTCACCCTCAAATGAAGTGCTCATTTGCAGTATTGATTATGAAATTAATTAAATGAACGCTGTTGCGCGACAGTTACTCAGTGAATCCCACCAGTTGTTAGATGGCACAGGTCTGCAGTAGGTCCAGTGAGTAAGACTTCGTATTTCTACCGACAACTACCGATAAGCAGCCATGCATTACAATTCAACAAATTAAAAAAAAAAACACAATATTCAACTTTAAATTAGCGCCTGGCAGTTGTTAACCATTATTTGAGTTTAAAAGGAGTGAGGTTTTTATGAGTTTTCCTTCATGAAGAGACACAGAAATATAAAACTTACGGAAAGATACACTGCAGAGCCAAAGAAACGGTACACCTGCCTAATGTCATGTAGGGCCCCGGCGAGTACGCAGAAGTGCCGCAACACGACTTGGCATGGACTCGACTAATGTCTGAAATAGTGCTGGAGAGAACTGACACCATGAATCCTGCAGGGCTGTCCATAAATCCGTAAGAGAACGAGGGGGTGGAGATCTCTTCTGAACAGCGCATTGCAAGGCATCCCAGATATGCTCAATAAAGTTCATGTCTGGGGAGTTTGGTGGCCAGCGGAAGTGTTTAAACTCAGAAAAGTGTTCCTGGAGCCACTCTGCAACAATTATGGACGTGTGCAGTGTCGCATTGTCCTGCTGGAATTCCCCAAGTGCGTCGGAATGCACAATGGACAAGAATGGATGCAGGTTATCAGACAAGATGCTTACGTACATTTCATCTGTCAGATTCGTTCTTAGGCGGATCAGGGGTCCCATATCAATCCAACTGCACACGCCCCACACCATTACAGAGACTCTAGCAGCTTGAACAGTCCCCTGCTGACATGCAGGATCCACGGATTCATGAGGTTGTCTCCATACTCGTACACGTCCATCCGCTAGATACAATTTGAAACGAGACTCGTCCGACCAGATAACATGTATCCAGTCATCAACAGTCCAATGTCGGTGTTGATTGGCCCTGCGGGGCGTAAAGCTTTGTGTTGTGCAGTCATCAAGGGTACACGTGTAGGCCTTCGGCTCCGAAAGGCCATGCAGGTGATGTTTCGCTGAATAGTTCGCACGCTGACGTTGATCGCCCCAGCATTGAAATCTGCAACAATTTGCGCAAGGGTTGCACTTCTGTCACTTTAAACGATTCGGTTCAGTCATCGTTGGTCCCGTTCTTGCAGGATTTCTTTCCGGCCGCAGAGATGTCGGAGATGTTTTACCGAATTCCTGATATTCACGGTACACTTGACTTAGTCATAGCTACCTCGGAGATGCTGTGTCCCGTCGCTCTCGCCCCGACTGCAACACCACCTTAAACTCACTTAAATCTTGATAACCCGCCATTCTAACAGCAGTGACCGATCTAGTGATTAGTGACAATAAAACACACATTTGTTGACGACTGCTCAACTTCGTACAAGTCGACTCAGGTAGCAGATCCTGAAGTTCAACTACTACCGCAGAAGCTAAGGCTGGATACTAAACAGTTCTCGTCCCATAGAGTCTTCACTGAAGACGGGCTGGTGTGGTCTTGCTAGAAGTAGACGATGTGGCACGAAGTACACAAGTAGAAGGCGATCTTCTCGGTAGTCGAGCTGACGTGAAACAGCCCACTCTGCTGTGGCGCCGGCGCCGGCGCATACCGCTTCTCAGGCGTCGCCGCCACTGCGACTTCGTGCGGCAATCGCTGGGCTATACACCGTCTCTGAAGTGGGTTTCTACTTATCTACGCCCGTGGTGCTGCATGGTGATGGGTGCTGTGCTTACGATACCACACGTTATACAAAGCTGATGTTTCTTAAGTAAAACTGAGACTATTGTTGTAATATGTTGCGAGGTGCCGGGGCTAGCAGTGTATTTATCACTAAATTTTACTAGAATCCACATATGTAAATCATGCTCTAAGCCCCCCCCTATTCTAACTCCGACTTTTGCTGTTGCACAAGGATAAAAAAAATACGCGAACTGACTCTAATCAACCCTGCCAGTGGAGTAGAACAGAGTTTGGCACCTGCAATAATTTAATTTGATAAATAAGTTAAATAAACAAAGGTTTCATTAACATAGGGAGGAATGATGGGGTTGCTCTATCGATTAACAGAATGAAAGTTCTGTCCAAAATAACAATATGATTTATTAAGATTAAACACAGAATAGTAAAAGAAATACAGGAAATATTTATAAAACATCAAATTGGCTAAATTGCAGATTCATACAAACACTATAAAGGTGAAGTTGTCCCTAACTTAGATCGTGAGGTTTAAGACGAAGTGGTATGTGGAGCCAATTCCTTGCCACTCAAATCTCAAGAGAGACACACAGCTAACCCAACAGTAATTGCTGCTACTCAAGACAGAACAGAGTTAGAAAAAGACGAACAGGCGCGCTCTGCTGAGCTCTGATTATCACCTAGGAAAATCCCTATCTGCCGGTGCTGCGGACATACATTACCAAAACTGCCTTATCAACTGCTAGAACACGATCTGGCGTACCGCAGGCGAGGGCTGGTTGCTTCGACGTCCTCGACCGAAAGGCGACTGCCGACTACCCAGAGCACCCGTACAGGCCGAACACACAACATTCCCGCCCCCACGACAGTGGCCGTGGTTACGTTCCAATCAGCAACTCGAAAACCGGCGGAAATTCCACTCCATTGCCGGAGCACTACCATTCCACCAATGGAGATTCTTGGCGCCAATTTCTGTGCTGATTTTGCTACGTCACGGAGCTATGCCCTGAGCAAACCAATCACCGTTACTATTTTGCAGAAAGTGCGGGAATTTTCCCGCCACAACTGCGTGGGTACACAAGTCATTCCCACGCCTCGCTGGTAGCCCGCCAGAAAGTGTTTTCGCAAAGTTTCTCCGAAGTAACGGAACCTCTAGCCCAGCCGCTACTTCACACCCCAGCGGGCGTGTCTCTTGACAATGTCGGCGTCTGCAAAGCATTCACTCGACTGCCTCACACACGTCGGCTTAACCCTCTCCAGTTCTACAGAGCCCGCCTGTCACCGGACCACCCGGGTGACGAGAGACGCTGCGTGGGAAGTCCGCATGTGAAGGAATAGCAGCCCTCCACTGCATGCAAATAGAGAGGAGAGTCGTAAGATAGAAATATGAGAGGGGGCTCATGCCACCTCTCATAGCCCCCACGCCATTTTAGATTGTAATTGGTGAGCGGTTGGCTCACTTAGGAGCAAGGTAGTGAGTCAATCGCCCAAGAACAATCTCGCAACTGGCTCCACATGCCGCACTCTATAAAGAAAATCACTGCAACTGAAAAATGCAGCTCATAGAGGGAGGATTATTTATGATGTAGCCAACTTCACCTTCTTAATATGGAACACTAACACACACATCACACATCCATACCCAGGGAGCCCCTTCCAAACACCGATTCACGCAGACATTCACGCTCTAAATATGGCCCGGGCATCTGAGCCAAATATGGAGCAGTTTATTCTTTACAATCAGAGTTGGAGTGCTCCGCAATTAAATGCCCAAGATGTTACAACAATTTTAATCATTAAACTAACCTGAACTCACTTACACATGATACTATTTAAGTTAACAATCTCTTTGTCAGCTTTCAGAATCTAATTACAACCTCCGATTCATTCTGTCTCCCTGCAGCAAGAATAACCTTTACAAAATGTTCCCTGAACTGATGGTCCATTCACAATGACAGTGGTGGTATCTGCTTCAGTTTATGGGGACTTCAGGCACACTGTTCGCATACACACAACAATAAATACAAAATACAAAAAAAACATGGTGTGGAGAACAATACAGTAATTTGTAATAAGAATTACAGTGTAAAACACAAACACATACAAGGTATAACATACATTACAAAACCAACACTAGAGAACGAAATTTAAGAAATAAAAGAAAAAAAAGGGTTCATGGGGCATCAAGTTGTGCGTGCACATTGCACAATGTTCACGACTGTGCTGAGAATGAGGCACTAAATCACATTGTTAGAAATATTACACAGTACTGACATCACATAAGGCTAAACGTCGGGTGTTGTTGCTACGTTGTGGCAACAGCAATAGGGAGTTCTGGAGTGTCTGCAGTACGCTGTTGAGATTGTAGTCAGACCCACGCATATGATCACGGCAGTACGGTAGGAAGACACAGTGATAGGCTCTCCTCGCGTCGATTATTTGTCTCTGAGATCTACTTGTTGGGATACATCACTAGTCTAGGTCTCTTCTCTCGCTGGACAGAACTTTACGTTTCCCAATATTGCAGTTCGACGAGGGATGATGGCACGTGGAGTGACTCCACAAGTGTGTGAGGTCATCCATACAGGATCGAACTAGGAGCGACTATTGTTAAAACTGCTCTCTAATAGAGAGGAGAAGTAAGAAATGAGACCATACATTTGTTAGTGTGTGTGGCACGATGCTGCTTTGTGTATGCATATCGGCCAATGCTAGTGAGTTGTAAAAACCCAAACAGGTGAGTATATAGCGTCCCTTTCTGTCCTGAGGCACATGAGGCGCAGGTTCTGACACGATATGTGATCTTCTTCGTGTACTCACGACAACGTGGTCTGCCGCAGGGAATCCCTCCAAACGGCTGCCGCGTCTGGAGAGCTAGCAGGCCGTCGCGTGTGGGTCGCGTGTCAGTGTCAACGGCCAGCCTCACTTTCGCTTGTGGCCCGGCGAGGGTCCCGCGTAATCCCTCAGGTACACGGCCCCGTGACTGACAGCCTGTAGGACCGGATGCTCTCGCACCCTTCACGTCAGGTAGCGCGCTGACGCTCTTTTCTTGCAGGTAGCCGCAGACCTCTTGTTCCCGCTCCGGCCGGCCTCCGCATTGCCACGATCCCCGTCATCTGCACAATTCTTACAAAAATCTTATGCCTAACTTTTTCCCATGACCTTCTATGTTATAATAAATTTACATAATGACACATTGATGGTCTGTCATTTCAGACACTCTTATTTTACTTTTATAGTTATTAATCTATGGCAATCATTATAACATCTAATCTAGACATGGAAATAATTTATTTTGATATATGTGTAGAGACCGATCTCAGTATGTACATGGTGTGTGATAACTGATGCTTTGTAATGGATGAACAACTAAATGTGCGGGCCCGCACTAATATTACTATTAATTATATAGATAGACAGTAGACATGCTCAAGAATTAACTACCATATGCCAACGATCTACATTCTATGTCTTCTGAATAAATTATGTTATTGCAACTATTCTACGTTCGCTCGCCGGTCGTCCCTCCATCTCGGGTCTGTGATTTGATGACCTGAAAAATAACATCCAAACAGGCGCGCGCCAAACACTGGTGGTAGAAAACCGCCACAATATTAATCTAGTTATTGTAAAATCCTACAGTTTAAATTTATCCTAGTATATCGTACCTCTTTTTTTTTTTTTTTTTTTTTTTTTTTTTTTTTTTTTTTTTTTTTTTTTACAATACTCTTACATAATTCTTGTTACGTTGAGATGTCTCGCTGCTCGCCGCTATTGACGACAGTGATGTGCGCGCCGTACGACATGGCCTCCGAGTTCTCATTACGCCTCACTGAAACTCCAGAGACTGGGTTAGCCATGGCTATACACGACAATAAATTTATAGTTGCAACTTCCTTCTCTATCTGATGCGGTTTTCGGGATCAAAGCACACCTTTCCAGAAGCAATGTAATATGACCGAGCCAGGGGTGGTTCCTGTTGAGGATTCAGTCGCCCAACACACGCCAGCTACACAGTATGTCACGAATATCCAAGTATAAGTCCCTGGTTATTCATCTGTGACAGTCACGAGCAGCACGCTAAATCCCCAACCAGCACATTGGCATGGTAGGCTTTATGCTCGCATTTCTCTCGTCTAGGACACCATTGGAGTCAAACGCTCACAGGATCACCCCGACTTGCAAGACAACGATGCTGGCGCAGCTCTGCAAAAAAAACTATACTGTCCATATTCATCCTCGAAATCACGCAATATACCACAATCTTGCAGTGCACTGACGCGTGCCTGCAAGCATTGGTATGAACGACTCACGAACTGGTTGTGGCCGCTATGGAGCGTATCACGACTTCTCAGAACGCTTCTAAGAGCACGTTCTTGTATGCGCCCGTTTGTGCGACGTCTCGTCACTCATCTTTATCCCTTAACATGGACACCAGATAGGAAAGGACAAAAACATTGCTCATGGAAAGGTAGTCCCTCTTATCGCAACGACAGAGGAGATCCCGAACATAGACAAAAAGTTAACAGCAGTAAATTCTTAAGCGCGAAAACGCAGCGTGTTAATACTTTAACAATCTTAATCTATTAATGCAACGGTTATTGTTCCCCGAAGAAAGGTTCATACATTTGCCTATTCTAATATGTACACCACTTAAACTACTATTATTCCACGAACTTCTTTGTGTGAGAGAAGTGGTGGAGTCCTATGGACTAGCGTCAATCCCTTCTTAGACTCCCCCTCCTCTGACGTGCATTAGGATTTGGAGGTCTAATTTCTATCTCCCGGTTCTCCTGTTGTCCTTGATTTCGCTCTCTCCAATTACGGTCGCTTTGCCGTTCGTCATTCCTCCTATCCCAGATTGCTTGTCTAGATTGACCCTGTTCCCTGACGTTTTGGTTTCCGTGTCTCTGGTTTCCATAACCTTGAATAGCGTAATCTTGATTTCCGTAACCCTGGTTTCCTAACTGACCAGTCCGATTATGCGATCTGTTGTCGTCTTCCCTTGCTGGCCCGTGGTATTTGTTATTTTGCGCCTTCTTCCTGTCCTTTGCGTCTTGTTTATCGAAGACTACTTCGAGTTCGCGCAGTAGACTCTTGAATGCATCTATGTCAGATCCACACTTCCCGACAAGTGTCTGTTGATACCTAACTGGCAATTTGGAAAAGCAAAATTTAATGATTTCTCCGTTGCTATATGGACTATCTAAAAACTGATTCTTCTTGAGTAAATCATCAAAAAATTTGGTTGCGCTTCTATGCCCGGACACTTCCAGTTCAGGACAAAATATTATTTCCTCTTTAATCCTGTCTTGCGTTTCCTTTGACCAGTAGGTCCGCAGGAATGCACCAACAAATTCCTGATAAGTCCGACACGTCACTGCCACACCCCGCATCTTTTCCGCGGCTTGGCCTTCGATGTGTCCACACATGAATTCTAATTTTGCGTGGGTTGGCCATGATGACGGTAATGAATTAGTAAACTGCGTCACCCAGCTCTTCGGATGCATCGACCCTCCATTATCTCTGAACTTTTGGAATTTTAGTATCGTCAGGAAGTGATTGTGATCAAAATCCTGTCCGATCCTCGCACTGGTGTTGTCACTCGTTTCCGATATTTGCACGTCTGTTGAGTGTCCTGATCTATCTTGCTGATAACTGTGATGTGCTACCTCTGTATCACAGTGTAAGTGGCACTCCGAATTCCCTCTCCTAAGTGGACTACCATTATTTGAACTATTACTAGGTGTTTCTGCGTGTGCATTGTTAGTTCCGCACTCTGTCACTGGGCTGGAGCACGGCGGGCTTTTCCTCGGAGACACAATTCTGTGTACTCCATCATTGGTATCCGAACGCGCAGTGCTCGTGTGCCCGTTTCGCTCTATTTTTGCTATCCGACTCTCTACTTCTTTCATTTGTTTCGTGATGTTCGTAACCGCAATATTACCTTGGGTTTTTAAGAACGCTAGGGATTTTGAGTGGGCTTGTGTCGCACGTCGCAAGCGACCTGCGAGTTGAGAAGTTACTTTTGCAACTTTCATTGCCCCCATTGCTGCCGTTTTGGCTAGGCCTGCTACTTTTTGTGCTACCAGTGACATCTGTTTTGCTTCTCCACATTCTTTCTTTATTGTTAGTAATTCCCCACGAATTTTCCCTATATGCGAAATTATTGCCTGAGTGTCCTTCTTACGCTGTTCGTCAGCTTCTTCCTTCTCCTTCTTACGTTGTTCGTCAGCTTCTTCCTTCTCCTTTTACGTTGTTCGTCAGCTTCTTCTTTCATTGGTCGTAGGAAGCTCAGTATTGGGTTAATGTCATCATCTTGATCCTCGTCACACATGGGTGATGTAACTCTGGACACCTGGGCGCTAGAGCTCTGACGTGGCCGAGCTGGCCCCTGTCTGCTCTCGTTCGTTTGATTATAAACTTCTGCTACCGTCTCGACCTGTGTGACTGTCTCTGTTTCATCCTCTACTTCACTATCATAATCACGGCCGCAACGCTGCTCTAAGATCGCGTCCAAATCACCTTCCTCATCAATGACCCTGGCGTCCTGTCCTGCTAAAAATGTGCCCATCTCATCTCCGAACCTATTCCCGTCAGTAAACTGCCCCTTATCCATTATTCTATCCTCTTTTGTTTTAGCTTCGATCGATAATAGTCGTGCCTTACTTCTCGTTATCATTCAAGAAAAACAAATTTATCTAGAATGCACAATTAAATTACTCTACTCCATATATTTTTACACATAGACATAAAATTTCAACAACGCTGTTCCAACGCTGTAATCACAAACACAATTTGATGTGGTACAGAAACCGCACACAAATCCGACAAAGTGCAATGTGGTACGGACACCACATCAACGAAACACAAAATACAATGAACAAAAAAAATATATACACTGAAAACAAAAACTGTAATCATGCGCCGCTACTTAAAACTAACGCGGAACTACCAGAAAAAAACTTGGGTATTAATCAATAAAAAAAATTAGAGAAAAAAATTTGAATGTTCGTACTAAGAATACTGTTTGTTAATCAGTGATTCTCAGGAAAGATCCGAGGCTAAGGGTCGCCATATTATGCGAGGTGCCGGGGCTAGCAGTGTATTTATCACTAAATTTTACTGGAATCCACATATGTAAATCATGCTCTAAGCCCCCCCTATTCTAACTCCGACTTTTGCTGTTGCACAAGGATAAAAAAAATACGCGAACTGACTCTAATCAACCCTGCCAGTGGAGTAGAACAGAGTTTGGCACCTGCAATAATTTAATTTGATAAATAAGTTAAATAAACAAAGGTTTCATTAACATAGGGAGGAATGATGGGGTTGCTCTATCGATTAACAGAATGAAAGTTCTGTCCAAAATAACAATATGATTTATTAAGATTAAACACAGAATAGTAAAAGAAATACAGGAAATATTTATAAAACATCAAATTGGCTAAATTGCAGATTCATACAAACACTATAAAGGTGAAGTTGTCCCTAACTTAGATCGTGAGGTTTAAGACGAAGTGGTATGTGGAGCCAATTCCTTGCCACTCAAATCTCAAGAGAGACACACAGCTAACCCAACAGTAATTGCTGCTACTCAAGACAGAACGGAGTTAGAAAAAGACGAACAGGCGCGCTCTGCTGAGCTCTGATTATCACCTAGGAAAATCCCTATCTGCCGGTGCTGAGGACATACATTACCAAAACTGCCTTATCAACTGCTAGAACACGATCTGGCGTACCGCAGGCGAGGGCTGGTTGCTTCGACGTCCTCGACCGAAAGGCGACTGCCGACTACCCAGAGCACCCGTACAGGCCGAACACACAACATTCCCGCCCCCACGACAGTGGCCGTGGTTACGTTCCAATCAGCAACTCGAAAACCGGCGGAAATTCCACTCCATTGCCGGAGCACTACCATTCCACCAATGGAGATTCTTGGCGCCAATTTCTGTGCTGATTTTGCTACGTCACGGAGCTATGCCCTGAGCAAACCAATCACCGTTACTATTTTGCAGAAAGTGCGGGAATTTTCCCGCCACAACTGCGTGGGTACACAAGTCATTCCCACGCCTCGCTGGTAGCCCGCCAGAAAGTGTTTTCGCAAAGTTTCTCCGAAGTAACGGAACCTCTAGCCCAGCCGCTACTTCACACCCCAGCGGGCGTGTCTCTTGACAATGTCGGCGTCTGCAAAGCATTCACTCGACTGCCTCACACACGTCGGCTTAACCCTCTCCAGTTCTACAGAGCCCGCCTGTCACCGGACCACCCGGGTGACGAGAGACGCTGCGTGGGAAGTCCGCATGTGAAGGAATAGCAGCCCTCCACCGCATGCAAATAGAGAGGAGAGTCGTAAGATAGAAATATGAGAGGGGGCTCATGCCACCTCTCAATGTTAATTGGCTGGCGACTTGATGACTTATTTCACAGCCTTGTTCTGTTAATAACACATGCAAGTTGCCAGCCAATTAACATACCACAAAAATATTCTCACTTTTACTTGCGAAATATAAGGCTTATATAACCGAATACACATATTTCAACGTCAAATGATTTTTGTCATTTTTAGTACTTGAAAATTGCCTCAGGCTGAAATGTAAATGGTATAATAAACCATATCACACAGTCAAATAGCGCTTAATTTCTGTGACAAGAGATTTTGTCGTATGTGTTTTGTCGTGCAACTGTTTTGTTACGCCAATAGCCTAGTGAAGTGGGAACTGGGAGAGTGACTTTTTCGTTCCCTAGGAAGGCAACATTCCGAGACTGAACTCTCTCTATGGATATCGTTAATACGATCGCGTACGTATGTCCTAGCTTTACCAGTCAGTCGATCACAAGCTCCGTTTCGTTTTATTATAGCTTATTAGTAATACCTGGAGTTTTTGACATGTAATCGTTTTTCCCTTATGAGTTTTGCAATATTTACAAGGATTAAAATCACGAATTTCGGTCTATAGAAATGTAAATTTAATTTAATATCGCCATATAGCTACCACATTGTATTTACTTTTGCAAAGATCGTCTTATTTTTAAGATTTTACTTCATTTTTGTGCTTAACGTCAATGTATGATACAATAATAAATTCTTCTAATGCTGGTAAAAATAGTCAATGCATGTGCATCTAGGAAAAAAAGCACCTATGTCGCCCAACAATGTATTTGTATATGTCAAAACAAATTGATGGTTCATCTCCTTCTCTTATTTTTGTTAAAAAGTATGGGAACCAAAATAAAAACATTGCTTTTTGTGTCGATGTTATACAAAACGTAATGATATTTGCAAAATATCGATATTCGTGTGACAAGATTTAGATTCGTTATTGAAACTAAATGAAAACATAAAGGTGTACTCTCCAGTTGTTACAGCAAATGCTGAAATATTTTCTAAATACAAGCACTTGTTTCCTACAACAGACGTTCCCTCATTTATAACTCTAAGACGGTAATGCAACAATTTTCGTACATCTTCAAAGAATGAGATTTCTTAAGGGAAAACCTAACAATTTCACATTTTTGGAAGATGACAATCACCAGCCGTCAAGTAATATACAAAATGCGTGTTTGACCATCAGTGGTTTCAGTCTTGGTCCATCTTTACGGATAAGGATGCAAATGGTTTAAGCTACCACATTACATTTGTCATTACTTAAATAATGTGTAACCCATGTCATGAATACCAGTATACAACACAGGACGTTTAGCAGCAAACATAAATGTGTACGTTTAGTACTTATATGTTTGCTTCTAAAGGTCCTGTATCGTATGCTGATATCCATGACATGGCTTACACGTTGTTTAAGTAATGGCAAATGTAATGTGGTGGCTTAAATCACTTGCATCCTTATCCGTAAAGATGGACCAAGACTGAAACCGATTGTTATTCGGGTTTAAAATAAAAACAGCTGATGCTCAAACATGCATTTTATACATAACAAGTTCAAACCAATTATCCTTTTTGTAATTTCAATTCCAACATAATTTTTTTTTTCGTTTCATTCATTATATAATTCATTTTAAACATGTTTCACATAATTAATTTTACATCATTTTGTCGACATTTTAGGTCATTCTAGTGATAATTTGCCAAGTGTTTTAGATCATAAAAACTCGGGCCCTGCAGCTCCTGGTGCATCTTCATACATGTAAACTGAATGAATTATCAATAGGGGTAGCTGCCCCCATTGACACCCGCTTGCAGTCGCCCCTGGTGGGAATATGCAGAGCCACAACGATTTCAGTTAGTTGGTGCATCCGTGATAACAGTTGCATTTGTGCTAGTAGTATCCATACCTACTGTGCCTTAGGGATGGGGATTATCACTGAAATAATCGTTTTTCAACTACACCGTTCTTTTCGTCTCCAGTTTAACTTGACAGCTAAAACCGCTCAACATAACCGGTTTCTGAAATAAATTATTTTCGATGCGTTATTACTATTACTTCCAGTAATAAACATAGGCTCGGAACAAAGACTGAAAAATTCCAATGATGGTGAAGGAGTAGTAGATCGCGATCGATATAGGGTTCAGACTGTGGCAGAAATCGTTTTTTTTTGTGTCTAGCAAAGATGGCAAAGGTGAAGCAGGCGGGCGAGGCGACAACGAGAGCGAAAGGTCTTTCTTGCATCGACTTTTGGATGGCATCAATTTTCACAATGAAGCGACCACAAAATTAAGGTTTCAGATATTATCCCGAGTTAATAACACATCAATAAAATTATAGGTATATCAATCAAACACCAAGAAACGTCGCGGATGTGTCGTCCTTCACGATGTCTGAATTTTGTTGTGCTTCCTTTCGTTTTTAACCGTTTAAAGAAAATAGAGCATTGTAATTCATTGCTACCACCTTATAAAATACTTCCAGACTAGGGATGATACCATTCTGCAATACAGCTGATGTTCGGTGAGGAGAGCGAGAAATTACAGTACACACCAAATGGGGGCAAATCTTACACACACACTGCACGTGCACCTACACACCAAATGGGGGCAAATCTTACACACACACTGCACGTGCACGCGCACGCGCACCTTCTAATTAGGCCATGCCACGCGCAACAGGTACATTACTGTCTCTGAAAGCCTATACAGGTTCTTTCGTCATGTCTTTCTTGCTGGTTACTAACTGTCCGCGTACTTATTGCAATAGTACTGAACGCTTTTCTGAATTTATATAATAATCGAATATTTTAAAGCAACAGAAATTTTACGAATAAAAATTACTCGTCAAAAATATTTAGCACTGTGGCTATGACAAAATGATATATCTGTTTTACTTTACCTAGTAATTAGATGAAAATGAAAGAACACCTGTTAAAACCGAGAACAAACAAATATCTAAAATACTACTGACATCAGTTTTAATCTGTAGCTGTTTCCAACCATATCGTGCTTGTTCGACAATACGCAGATTTTAAAGGAAATCGATACACTTTTTTTGGAGGGGGGGGGGGGGGGAGTTTCATCAGTCTTCTGACAGGTTTGATGCGGCCCACCACGAATTCCTCTCCTGTGCTAACCACTTCATCTCAGAGTAGCACTTGCACCGTGAGTCCTCAATTATTTGATCGATGTATTCTAATCTCCGTCTTCCTCTACAGGTTTTGCCCTCTACAGCTCCCTCTAGTACCATGGAAGTCATTCCCTCATGTCTTAACAGATGTCCTATTACCCTTTCCCTTCTCCTTATCAGTGTTTTCCACATATTCCTTTCCTCTCCGATTCTGGTCAGAACCTCCTCGTTCCTTACCTTATTAGTCCAACTAATTTTCAACGTTCGTCTGTAGCACCAGATATCAAATGCTTCGATTCTCTTCTCTTGCGGTTTTCCCACAGTCCATGTTTCACTACCATACAATTCTGTACTCCGGACGTACATTCTCATAAATCTCTTCCTCATATTAAAGCGTATGTTTCATACTGGTAGTATTCTGTTGGCTAGAAATACCCTTTTCATCATTGCGAGTCTGCTTCTGATATCCTCCTTGCTCCGTCCGTCATTGGTTATTTTACTGACTATGTAGCCGGATTATTTCACTTCATCTACGTAGTAACCATCAATCCTGATCTTAAGTTTCTCGCTATTCTCATTTCTGCTACTTCTCATTACTTTCGTCTTTCTTCGGTTTCTTCTCAGTCCATATTCTCTGCTCATTAGGTTGTTCATTCCATTCAGCAGATCTTGTAATTCTTCTTCACTTTCGCTCAGGATAGCAATGTCAGCAACGAATCGTATCATTGATATCCCTTCACGTTGAATTTTAATTGCTATCCTGAATTTTTCGTTTACTTCCTTCGTTGCATCTTCGATGTCTAGATTGAAGAGTAGGGGCGAAAGACTACATCCCTGTCTTACACCCTTTTTGATCCGATCATTTCGTTCTTGGTAGTCCACTCTTATTATTCCCTCTTGGTTCTTTTACATATTGTATATTACCCGTCTCTCCCTATAGCTTACCCCTATTTTTCTCAGAATTTCATGCATCGAACACTTTTTCAGGTCGACAAATCCTATGAATGGTTCTTGATTTTTCTTTAGTCTTGCTTCCATTATCAACCACAACGTCAGAATTGCCTCTCTCATGCCTTCACCTTTTCTAAAGCCAAACTGATCGTTGTCTAGCACATCTTCAATTTTCTTATCCATTCTTCTGTATACTGTACTTGTCAGCAACTTGGATGCATGAGCTGTTAAGCTGATTGTGGGATAATTCTCGCACTTGCAGTCTTCGGAATTGTGTGGATGATATTTTTCCGAAAGTCAGATGGTAAGTCGCCAGACTCATACATTCTACACACCAACGACAATAGTCGTTTTGTTGCCACTTCTCCCAATGATTTCAGCAATTCTGATGGAATATTATCTATCCCTTCTGCCTTATTTGATCTTAAGTCCTCCAAAGCTCTTTTAAGTTCTGATTCTAATACTGGGGCCGGCCGTTGTGGCCGAGCGGTTCTAGGCGCTTCAGTACGGAACCGCGCTGCTGCTACGGTGGCAGGTTCGAATCCTGCCTCGAGCATGGATGTGTATGACGTCCTTAGATTAGTTAGGTTTAAGTAGTTCTAAGTCTAGGGGACTGATAACCTCAGATGTTAAGACCCAGAGTGCTTAGAGCCATTTGAACCATTTCCTAATACAGGATCCCCTATCTCTTCTGAATCGACTCCTGTTTCTTTTCCTATCATATCAGACAAATCGTCCCCCTCGTAGGGGCTTTCAATGTATTCCTTCCATATATCCGCGCTCTCGTCTGCATTTAACAGTCGAATTCCCGTTGCACTCTTGATGTTACCACCCTTGCTTTTAATGTCACTTTCCTGTACGCTGAGTCTGTCCTTCCGACAATCATTTCTTTTTTGATTTCTTCACATTTTTCATGTCGTCATTTCGTCTTAGCTTCCCTGCACTTCCTATTTATTTCATTCCTCAACGATTTATACGAGTCCTGAGTTTCCCGAGACATTTCTCTACTTCGTCCTTTATCGATCAACTGAAGTATTTCATCTGCTACCCATGATTTCCTCGAAGTTACCTTCTTTGTAGCTACGTTTTTCTTTCCAACTCCTGTAATGGCCCTTTTTGCACATCTCCGTGCCTCTTCGATTGTAATGCATACTGATCTATTCCTTATTGTTGTATCTATAGCCTTAGATAACTTCAAGCGTGTCTCGTCATTCCTTATTAGTACTTCCGTATCCCACTTCTTTGCGAATGGATTCTTCCTTACTAATATCTTAAACTTCAGCCTCCTCTTCATCACTACTATATTGTGAGCTGAGTGTATATCTGCCCAGCACGTGATTTCCGAATCTGTGTCTGAGCATGATGTAATCTAACTGAAATCTTTCCATATCACCCGGTCTTTTCAAAGTATGCCTCCTCCTGTTGTAATTCCTGAACAGATTATTCGCTATTACTAGCTGAAACTTATTACAGAACTCATTTATCTCTGTCCTCTCTCATTCCTTGTGCAAAACCCATATTCTCCTGTAACCTTTTCTTCTACTCCTTCCCCTACACCTGCATTCCAGTCCCCCATAACTATTAGATTTTCATCCCTCTTTACATACCTTATTACCCTTTCAATATCCTCATACACTTTTTCTATCTCTTCATCTTCAGCTTGTGACGTCGCCATGTATATCTGAACTATCGTTGTCGCTGTTAGTTTGCTGTCGATTGTGATAAGAACAACCCTATCACTGCACTGTTCACAGTAAAACGAATCATAATCCAGTTATACCATTTTCTGCTGCTGTTGATATTTGGCTACACTCACCTGACCAGAAATCCTTGTCTTCTCTCCATTTCACTTCAGTGACCGCCTAGTATATCTAGATTGAGCCTTTGCATTTCCCTTTCCAGATTTTCTAGTTTCCCTACCACATTCAAGGTTCTGACATTCCACACCCCGTCTCGTAGAGCGTTATCCTTTCGTTGATTATTCAATCTTTTTCTCAAGGACAGGTCCCTCTTGGCTGTCCCATCCGGAGATCCGAATGCGGGACTGTTCCGGAATCTTTGCCAGTAGAGAGATCACCAAGGTACTTTTTCAATTACAGGCCACATGTCCTGTGGATACACCTTACGTGTCTAAAATGCAGTGGTTTCCATTGTCTTCTGCAGGCTCATGCCGTTGATCTTTGTTGATTCTTCCGCCTTTAGGGGCAGTTTCCCAGCCCTAGGATAAGAGAGTGTCCTGTACCTCTGTCCGCTCCTCCGCCCTCCTTGACAAATGCTGATTATTAATTAAAATATAAAGCTTGGCGGGTTTAGAACGCAGGATCGAGGACGTGTTCATTACTAAACACAGACGCTACCCATTCCTTTTTTTTCTCGATCTCATTTTGTTCGTTATTGTTCGTTCTATTTGTTCGGTTTGGACGGCCCATCACGCTTGTTCAAGTTCATCGTTGATCCATTAACACAGTTTTTTTTATTTTTTATTTTATTTATTTTTTTATTATTATTACAGAGGGCAGCTAAACCTCTGACTGAACACGCTGAGCTACCGTGCCGGCGTCCCTAGCCCACGGGTGCGCTAGATACATTAACACCCACTAAATGAAAACTGAACAATCACTATATATTCGACAGAATTAACGAAAGTTTGATAGCAATAAGAAGGAGGACACGCCCACTACAACGACAGAAACGAGGTACGCTTTCTTTGTGACCAGGTGATTCACTAGCAGTTTGCAGTTGACTTCTAGATTTTATTTACTTAATGTTGCATCACTTCATTGAC
This sequence comes from Schistocerca nitens, assembly GCF_023898315.1. Classification (NCBI taxonomy): domain Eukaryota; kingdom Metazoa; phylum Arthropoda; class Insecta; order Orthoptera; family Acrididae; genus Schistocerca; species Schistocerca nitens. The sequence goes on along the minus strand of NC_064614.1, from coordinate 706,606,282 downwards.
AAACCGAAGATAGACGAAGAACAGCATGCACTTCGTACTTACAGTGATGTGCCAAAACATTATGGTTACTGCCCACCGCAAGACTGTATGCCGCCTGGCGGTTTTGCGGACATGTGACGCGGTAAGGAAAGTATACAGGGTGTTACAAAAAGGTACGGCCAAACTTTCAGGAAACATTCCTCACACACAAATAAAGAAAAGATGTTATGTGGACATGTGTCCGGAAACGCTTAATTTCCATGTTAGAGCTCATTTTAGTTTCGTCACTATGTACTGTACTTCCTCGATTCACCGCCAGTTGGCCCAATTGAAGGAAGGTATGTTGACTTCGGTGCTTGTGTTGACATGCGACTCATTGCTTTGCAGTACTAGCATCAAGCACATCAGTACGTAGCATCAACACGTTAGTGTTCATCACGAACGTGGTTTTGCAGTCAGTGCAATGTTTACAAATGCGGAGTTGGCAGATGCCCATTTGATGTATGGATTAGCACGGGGCAATAGCCGTTGCGCGGTACGTTTGTATCGAGGTAGATTTCCAGAACGACGGTGTCCCGACAGGAAGACGTTCGAAACAATTGATCGGCGTCTTAGGGAGCACGGAACATTCCAGCCTATGACTCGCGACTGGGGAAGACCTAGAACGACGAGGACACCTGCAATGGACGAGGCAATTCTTCGTGCAGTTGACGATAACTCTAATGTCAGCGTCAGAGGAGTTGCTGCTGTACAAGGTAACGTTGACCACGTCACTGTATGGAGAGTGCTACGGGAGAACCAGTTGTTTCCGTACCATGTACAGCGTCTGCAGGCACTGTCAGCAGCTGATTGGCGTCCACGGGTACACTTCTGCGAATGGTTCATCCAACAATGTGTCAATCCTCATTTCAGTGCAAATGTTCTCTTTACGGATGAGGCTTCATTCCAACGTAATCAAATTGTAAATTTTCACAATCAACATGTGTGGGCTGACGAGAATCCGCACGTAATTGTGCAATCACGTCATCAACACAGATTTTCTGTGAACGTTTGGGCAGACATTGTTGGTGATGTCTTGATTGGGCCCCATGTTCTTCCACCTACGCTCAATGGAGCACGTTATCATGATTTCATACGGGATACTCTACCTGTGCTGCTAGAACATGTGCCTTTACAAATACGACACAACATGTGGTTCATGCACGATGGAGCTCCTGCACATTTCAGTCGAAGTATTCGTACGCTTCTCAACAACAGATTCGGTGACAGATGGATTGGTAGAGGCGGAACAATTCCATGGCCTCCACGCTCTCCTGACCTCAACCCTCTTGACTTTCATTTATAGGGGCATTTGAAAGCTCCTGTCTACGCAACCCCGGTACCAAATGTAGAGACTCTTCGTGCTCGTATTGTGGACGGCTGTGATACAATACGCCATTCTCCAGGGCTGCATAAGCGCATCAGGGATTCCATGCGACGGAGGACATTTTGAAAATTTCCTGTAACAAAGTGTTTGAAGTCACGCTGGTACGTTCTGTTGCTGTGTGTTTCCATTCCATGATTAATGCGATTTGAAGAGAAGTAATAAAATGAGCTCTAACATGGAAAGTAAGCGTTTCCGGACACATGTCCACATAACATATTTTCTTTCTTTGTGTTTGAGGAATGTTTCCTGAAAATTTGGCCGTACCTTTTTGTAACACCCTGTATAAGCGGAGAAGAGACGGCAAGGCGCAGCAAGTTGGCAAACGTGCTCATCCAGCACTTGGGACAGCACGTTCGTCTCCGGCCGCGACACGTTGGCCAGACTTCATGCGTAAAACATCTTCGCAGCAAACAGATGAAGAACGATTATTGCACGCAACCTGTGTAGCAAATGATCAAGCTATGGCCAAAATCAGGACAGCCAGACTCAGGAATTACAGGAATAGTACTACATCGTCTTGCCTGTCCAAACTCAAGGCATCAGTGACATGAGGACTCATTCCATCGATGATTCAGACCTCAAATTGGGCCTCTGACAGAAGGCAGATTGTTGTGGAACGAGAACCTCGGCGACGGCGAAGCTGGCCGCCTGTTATTGAGCTGCTGTCGTCACCGCCTACGGAGAGCGGTTGCAGGTCGGGGAAACGACGAGTAAGGAAGACTGAGCGTCCACGCCTCATCAGAGACTTCGGCGATGGAGGCTCACCCGCTTTGTAAAGTGGGACGAATGGATATCTGTGGAAAATCTGACGACAGGGTGCAGCATTACTGCCGGAGCCGGTTGGAGAAAACTTTTCCACACAGGCGACACTTCATTTGGCGCCCCTTCCTCCACCTCCAGTCTTTATATTAGCTGCCTTTTCTTCGGATCTTGGTAAGACCTTTTACTTTTAAAATAAATACTATATTGACAATCCTCTGTGACAGAAATAAATTTCTAAATCTTATTCGACTGCTACATTCAAACGAAGAAACAGTTCACCTGTTCACGCTACATTCATGGCACTTCCTGAGATCTTTACATGCTTCTAGATAAAGCAACCCGAAGTAGACGTACTGTCCTAAGTTCAGTAGAAACATGGTGTCTATTAAACTTAGTGGAAAGAATGGAAATAGGATATTTCTGTTATTCTTTCAGTTTAATGATGAGAGTTTTTAAAGCAATAATTTATAAATGATTAAACTTTCCACTGGAAACAGTGCAACAGAAATACAAAACATAGTCTAAATTTATGTTGTCGTTTTAAGCATAAGACACCGTTTAATTGCTTTTATCGTAAATGTGAAAATAACTCATCAACAAGCAGATTCATGTCAAAATTTACCCAACTGAAAAGGAAAACACAGATTTATGTGTGACACAAAAAATAAACATTTTACTAATAAAATCTTTTATAATTCCTACAGTGCTACTTTGTCGAGAACATATGTTTTGTGACCGTGCCTGTGAACAAAATAAGAGTTAACTCTTGCAGAGAACAAAACAGCAAGCGGCCACTGTTAATAATGCTATTTATTTACACAAATAGCGCCTTTACCTGTTTCTAACCGACAGATTCATCGTGCGACAGCTGCTCACGTTTGGATGCACATTTGCTGATGTTTACATTAGCTTTCGGCTCTTTATTCCACCGTGTTGTGAAAGTTTCTTGGGCTGGTGTTGCCATAGAAAGTCCCCCAATTGGATAAATGCCATTTTTGTGTACAGTCTTAGGAATCAACTATGATTTTAAGTAAATGGTTATTCTTTCTAAATGGTAGTTCCATTCTGACTTGCTAACCGACATACATCATTTCCTACCAACGAACTTTATTTCCCTTATTTGAAAATGTGTGACAGAGTAATGCGTCACGTGCTTGTTCTTTCAACGCTCAACAACCAGGCAGGTGTTGCAGAGTGTAACACCTACAACGCCTCTCGGTGTTAATAAACCAAAATAGCTCCCAAATTAGCTCCCATGCCCTCGAAATATAAATTCAGAGAAGTCCCAAGCCCCTCCACAAGTAGTAATTTTTGAAATAGAAATAAGAGACAAACAGAGGGAAATCTATAGTAGAAAAATAATAGAAAAAGAAAATGACTTTAATCATAAATTTTGGAGGCATGGGAGGGGGGAAAAACGATAGAAATGGTTAAATTATTAGTTATTCTTATATATGAGAAAATCAATATTATAGTCACAGAACGTAGGTCTTGAACACCAAAGATAGCGTTTACTTAAGTATAAATAGACATACAATGCAATTATGATACTCCAGTCTCTATCCTCTAGTCTGTTCGAAGTCAGTTAGGACGTACAGCTTTAGGAATCAACAATAGGCGCTTTATTAAACCAGGGCGCAAGAAAAAATCGCGACGAGATTGTTTTTTGGGAAGCATTAATTTCAGATCAGAATTAGAACTTTTGTCATATTAGAGGAACGGGGAGGTGATCAATAATCTCTCTGACTTTAACGTCACTTCGTGTGAAGATTCAAATATTTTACGGAATTAACGGTTTTTGGACAGATTCGGACTTTGTATTGTGATAGTGGAAAAGCTTTACTTCACGCGACTAGTAATCATAGTTCAAGACAGTTTATGGATATTAAACGGGAACAATCTTTTTATCGAAAGTGACAGAACATTGTTTAGTGTCTCTGATATTGACGGGATTCTAGATTAGATACTTATTTAAAGAACCCCTTTGAATGCGATCGTGTGAATGAACTGATTTATTAATTATTATTGTTAAATAAAATAACGTGTTAATTTGAAACTGACTATTCGTCTTGAACTTTACTTCGATTTAGGTCCATAAATAATTAGGTTACGTGATTTTCACCAAGAATAAACTGCAGACTAGTAACTGAAACAAGTGAACGAGAATCTATTGTAAACACTAGTATTAATTTAGTTATGGTTTTTTCCTTCAAAACTGGGAAGACAATACGTGTAGTGGCTCACTGGGGTTAATTTAAGAACTAGCCGGGATAAAACAAATCCCTCAATACCAGTCAATGTATAAATAAATTAACATTCATACTTTCATGCAAGATACGGAAGTCGGGATAGAGAAAAGGGTCGCTACAAGAGCTTCAGATCTTAAGTCAGCTGGACAAAAATAGTGTTTTAAAATAAGTCCTCTTAGGTGGGTTATCTGCCATCTTCATGTGTTCGACAGCAAAAAGTTCGACTTCATGGTCAGAAACACGCAAGGGTACAAAGTATTGTTCATAACTACTCAGTGTGAACACATTAGGTGTCACTGAACACACAAACTTCTCGAGCCGACAGTACACTGCCCGACAGAAGACGCGTTATCTAGCGGCTGCTGCCAGCTCTCTAGACAGGACAGATGCGGTGCCGGCTGTACATGTTGGGGCACTTAAGGCAAGACAAAGAGCCCGGCGCTGGTATGTAGGATGTTCCCGAGCTTGCCCGTACCGCTGGAATGTTAGCCTCCTCTTTTTAACTTTCAGTACAGGCCCTCAGACTAGGCAATGGGCGATGACTGACTGACGTTATCCTCACCGTTCACGTCCTACTGACTGCGGCCGCCGTGCTACTATATGCAAATTTATTCCTGTGCCACCCCTGCATACCTGCGGCAAGAATACTGTGTGCCAAACGCACAAAACACGCTATCACTAGGTAGTTACGTATGGCAACCTAGCCCATAGCACGCTCGCAGTCACACTAAGCGAGCGAGGTTGCGCAGTAGTGGGTTCTCATTCGCAAGACGCTGTTCAAATCCCCCTCTGACCATCCCGTTATAGGAGTTCCGCGCCTTCCGTAAATTGTTAAAGGCAGATTCCGGGACGGTTCCTCTGAAAAGGACCCGTCCTATTGCCTTCCAAATCCATACTTGTACTTTAGTGATACTGCCACAGACCGTATATTTAACGAAGAATAGTAAGCAGTCTCATACAAAAATAGTAAGCAGTCTCGTATTAGAATATCATGTGTCTCCGGTTTTTCTCATGAAATAGGCCTATTTTCTGAAACTTCATGGCATATTAAAGCTGGGTATCGGACCGAGACTCGAACTCGGCACCTTCGCCTCTTGCAGGCAAACGCTCTACCGATTTTTTTTTTCTTTACCTCCAACTATGCTTCAAATTTTAATGAATATCTTTCACAAATTAAAGCAAAAATCCTGGTTCACACATAACATTTAAGGAATTTAAATTTCGGTAACTACCACTGCATTTTCATACCACAAATAATATTTCTGTATTGCCTGAAAGCTAGTAAACTGAACATTACTCTCGCATTACGTAAAGAAAGAAACCCACATCACCATGAAGAATCGTATTTCCAACTTCCTGCTGTTCTGTCAACCTGGTGTGTCTTCTCGTAAGTATACCGTATCCACCGATTCTTATCTTCCGTTCATTCTTTCTTCGCATCGATAATTTAATTTCTCCCACCCTGGACGTCCCAGCTACGCGGGGCTCTTGAAACGCACTCCACAGAAAGTTATAGAAATACTGTCGGTGTTCCGGATTGTTCACGATCCTTAGATGTCGTTCCTGTAAAAAGGTCCAGAAGTCCACTACATTCTTTGGGCCATCTCTGAACAAACAGAGCACCGTCTGGCCTCGAAGCCACGTTACGGCATTCGTTCTGGTACGTGGGTAGTACATCACGTGGGATTTTCTCTGCCTCGTGATGACTGGGTGTTGTGTGCTGTCCTTAGGTTAGTTAGGTTTGAGTAGTTCTAAGTTCTAGGGGACTGATGACCATAGATGTTAAGTCCCATAGTGCTCAGAGCCATTTGAAGCCAAGTACATTACGTCCGTGAAGAATATAATCCCTGGTTCAATGTTGTGCTGTCCCATTCGAAGAAAGAAAGCAATCATTTGTGTCGCCAGATGCCACATTTCTGCTGAGGGGCCGCATATGAGGCGGTGTTCATCGTTGTCCAGAGTTTGGCACTGAGGGCACAATGGTGACTCTGTCATATGAATCGCACGGAGTCTGGATCTGGATCGGATGATATTTTCACCATTAACTGTTAGGTCCACATTGCATGTGTATCTGTGTCTAAGGAAACATGGCGTATCGATCGCTACACTACTTGCCAATTGATATGTGGATGCTTCCTCTCAATAGGATTGCTGTGCTGGTCTGATTTCCGGCAGAGCCGTCTGAAAATCTTCTATTAGATTCCTGTCAGACAAGTCTGACGTTGTCTCCACAGTTTTAACATTGTGCCGATATATAGTGCCACCGATCGGTCACGAACATGTGCAAGACCAAGTCCAACCCAACTACGAGGCAGGATAAAGGCGTCGTACCTTCTTTAAACAGCAGTACTGCACTCACAAAGGAACCGAACGCCGCCAGTATTCGTCGTGCTATCGTCACCGGCATTGGGAGTACTTGAGAAAAATGCGGAATTCGTGACGCCAGGTAGGTGTTAACATACGAGACCCGCTGGATCATCTCTAATGTCCGTGTGATGTACTCTCTAAGGCTCGTCCGGTCTGTCTGTAGTAGTATCTCATAATTGTACGCTGCTGTGCGACATATGTCGTTGGTAAAAATAATACCTAGCCGTAAGGGTGCTACACATTCTTCCGTTAGTCCACCACCAATATTCATCGCTACAGACTTGCCCATATTTATACGGCTGCCAGTGGCCGTTCTATATTTGCGTATCTAATCTAAAGCCACACTCATATCGTTTCCATTCTGTACTATCAGCAGAAGGTCATCCGCAAATGACTTGCACATAAATGTGTATCCTCGCAAAGTCAGACCTGTCAAGCGGTGACGTAGGCCGCAAAGTAACGGGTCGAGAGCCGGTGCATATAACGTCGTTGATAAGGGACATCCTTGTCTGACCGATCTCGCTACGACGAGAGATTTTGTCGCACGTCCATAGACGAGCACTTTGGAAGAGGCTTTGCTGAGCAACCCCATCACGACAGCTATAAATGGTCGTGGAAAACGCATGTGTGTCAGGACTTCTGCAAGATAGGTATGGCTTACTCTATCAAAGGCTTCATCATAATCTATTGACGCTAGTGCTGCACGGAGGCGGCACGTCTTTGCTAGGGCGATCAAATCGCGATATTCAAGGAGCGCCGTCTGGATGTTGTTACCTCCGCTGAGTGAAGTTCGATCTAGTGAGAGTACTTGGCGCAGTACTCTTCGGAGGCGTGCTGCTGATAATCTGGCGAATATTTTAAAGGCACAGTTAAGGAGCATCAGCGGTTGGTAGTCCCGCATCCGCGTAGCATCCTAGGGTTTGTGTATCGGGATAATCAGTCTCCCCCACAAAAAAAGCCGGCGGTAAGGGCACGTCAGGAAACATTAATTCGCGGCAGATAGTAGTCCTTCGTGGTGCTATCACATAGCTAAAGAACCTGTAGAATTCCAGAGGCAGGCCATCTGGTCCCGACGATTTGTTCACGAATGGCCTCCATCACTTCCTCCTCCGTAATCTCCTCCATAAGTTGTGCTTCAGCCTCTGGTTTAATAGTGCCGAAAATCGTATGTGTAACTTCGATAACGGCCGCCATATCGGTATCCGTTGCGGTGTAAAGTTGAGTGTAATGCTCTACAAAGCCCTTGCCTATTTCCTGTTGCGATGTTAGGTGTCTCCCATAATCCGTGTCGCCTCTAGGGCTCTTCGTCGTCTTCTGTTTTCGTTGATGATGTGATAGATTGATGGGCGTTCTCCTGCAACCCGATCTAGTGCCCGCTCCCTGACCACTGTACCTTCGAGGTGGCGTCGCATGATGGATATAATTTGGCCTTTGCTAGTTGTACCTCCGCTTGCTGCTCCGGAGAAGGCATTTTTTCGGCGCATTCCCGTAGCAGCGTGAAACAGAAGTCCATCGTCTGTCGTCACCACACTGCCTGCTGACGACCATATGTCATCATTGCACGGCGCAGCGCCGGTTTGGCGCAACCCATCCACCAACTTAGGGTCGTGGGATACGAGCGAAGGCGTCGCTCGCAAGATCTCCAAACATCTTCAGTGACGTCTCGACAAGCTGGTCTCGCAGGTGGGCAACGTTCATTTTCCAAGGACCACTGCTACGCCACACTTGCTGCCGCCGGAGAGAGATTATACATATTAATGCTGTATAGTCGGTATAGACCGTAGGCCACAGCTCCACTTCCAGGACGTCAGCGTTAAGATTGCATGTAATATGTATTCGGCCGAGACGGCTAGTGGAATGACTCGTTGTACGAAGTGCATTCAAGTTCTAAGGCCTCCGATTTTTTTTCTAATTAACTACTCACCCGAAATCGATGAAACTGGCGTTACTTCTCGACGTAATCGCCCTGCAGACGTACACATTTTTCACAATGCTGACGCCATTATTCCATGGCAGCGGCGAAGGCTTCTTTAGGAGTCTTTTTTGACCACTGGAAAATCGCTGAGGCAACAGCAGCACGGCTGGTGAATGTGCGGCCACGGAGAGTGTCTTTCATTGTTGGAAAAAGCCAAAAGTCACTAGGAGCCAGGTCAGGTGAGTAGGGAGCATGAGGAATCACTCCAAAGTTGTTATCACGAAGAAACTGTTGCGTAACGTTAGCTCGATGTCTCAACCGACGAAAAGAAAGTCCCATTCATGCTGTCGTTGCGTGTCAACATTGCTTGGCAACATGCCACACGGGCAGCCATGTGGTCGTCCGTCAGCATTCGTGGCACCCACCTCGATGACACTTTTCGCATTTTCAGGTCGTCATGCAGGATTGTGTACACAGAACCCACAGAAATGCCAACTCTGGAGGCGATCTGTTCAACAGTCATTCGGCGATCCCCCAAAACAATTCTCTCCACTTTCTCGATCATGTCGTCAGACCGGCTTGTGCGAGCCCGAGGTTGTTTCGGTTTGTTGTCACACGATGTTCTGCCTTCATTAAACTGTCGCACCCACGAACACACTTTCGACACATCCATAACTCCATCACCACATGTCTCCTTCAACTGTCGATTAATTTCAATTGGTTTCACACCATGCAAATTCAGAAAACGAATGATTGCACGCTGTTCAAGTAAGGAAAACGTCGCCATTTTAAGTATTTAAAACTGTTCTCATTCTCGCCGCTGGCGGTAAAATTCCATCTGCCGTACGGTGCTGCCATCTCTGGGACGTATTGACAATGAACGCGGCCTCATTTTAAAACAATGCGCATGTTTCTATCTCTTTCCAGTCCACAGGAAAAAAATCGGAGGCCTTAGAACTTGAATGCACCTCGTATAGGTGTATCCAGGGCGGAGGCCGAGGACATGCTCCCAAATGTCAACCAGATGCATACTCTGCACTAACATTCGTAATTGTGGACACGGGGTATATCAAGCAAATTGGTCTTTCTTTGTAAGTGCACAATTAAAATCACCGCCTAGGATTAATCGGACGTGTTTACCTTGGAAGAGCGGGCAATTTCGCCTACGAGGAAGCGGGAATGCTCTCGCCTGTTGTCTGTGCCGGCGGTGCATAGATGTCGATGAGTTGTACTTCAAAGACTGTCATTGGTAATACCCGTGCCGACAGTAGGTACAGTACATCATCTGCCGTGATGCCTTCTTTAAGAAGTATTGCTACGCTGCTGCCAGTTTCGGAAGCGTGTGATATGTAGTATGCGGCCGGCCGGTGTGGCCGTGCGGTTCTAGGCGCTTCAGTATGGAACCTCGTGACCGCTACGGTCGCAGGTTCCAATCCTGCCTCGGGCATGGATGTGTGTGATGTCCTTAGGTTAGTTAGGTTTAAGTAGTTCTAAGTTCTAGGGGACTGATGACCTCAGAAGTTAAGTCCCATAGTGCTCAGAGCCATTTATGTAGTATACGTACCCGTACGCGACAAGAAATTCATCGATGTATACATCTTGTAGGAGGACGATGTCGATGCCCGCTGTTTGCAGCTTGTCTTTGAGTAAGGACATCTTAATCTGCTAACGTGTGTTATTGATATTGATAGAGGCAAGCCGATATGCTTGTTTTCGCTCCGTCGCATGTATAGTGGCCGTGGGAGCTTATGTCGCCTGCTGTTGCAGTGGCATGTTACGTGACCCCGTCCCACCCGCCGTCGTTGGTTATAAATTTAGAGTGGGGCCGCTCCCGCCGGGTCGCCTGTTGCGACTGTCGGTGTGTCCCCTTCACAATCATCAGCCCAGTCTCATTGGGACAAATTTTCTATAGGCCGCGTCTCGCCAACCGCGTCTCTCTGTTGCTCCTCTTCTAATGCTTGGGAGTCGTAGTGGACTGCAGGTTGCTGTGCGTTGTCAAGTTTGACGTATGTTGCTGTCGACACGGTGGTGTTCTGGATGAGAAGTCCCGGAACCCGCTGTAAGGTGGCCGTCTTCCTCGGTCGTTTCTTGATCGTCGCTCTGCATACGTATTAAGGAGTCGTCCGACGGGGTTAGACGTCGTTTCTTGCGTCGCTTCGGAGACCGTTGCTTACTCGTGTACATTTCCGTATCCGAATGTGGGCGAGTGTCTCTGTCGCCACTGCAGTCTGACGCGAAGGCATACGTTGACACTATTCGACTGTCGATGACCATTTGCTCATCTTATCTCTGTATTGGTGGTATCGGTAGGTGCTGCCCGGGGGGGGGCGTCACCGCTGTCACCATGCTCGTGTCGTCATCCGCCACCGTCAGCTTTTCGACTGGCCTGTCCAGCTGTTGGGCGTTGAAACTGTTCAGTGTGCCGTCCTTCCGGAACACATTTGCATATGTGGGAGGGAGAGATGACACCATAGGTGTTGCTACAGCTTCACCTGTCGGTATTTGTGCAATTCTTCGTTGGAGACAGGCTGAGCGAACGTGGCCTTCCTGACCACAACCTGAGCAAGTTTTCGGCTGACCATCGTAAATTATTATCGCTCTGCAGCCTCCAATTGTGAGATGACGGCACATGTTTTGATAGCTCCAAAAAAATGTTCAAATGTGTGTGAAATCTTATGGGACTTAACTGCTAAGGTCATCAGTCCCTAAGCTTACACACTACTTAACCTAATTTATCCTAAGGACAAACACACACACCCATGCCCGAGGGAGGACTCGAAACTTCGCCGGTACCAGCCACACAGTCCACGACTGCAGCGACCTAGACCGCTCGGCTAATCCCGCGCGGCTTGATAGCTCCATTCGTAGTTGTCGCACACCATTAAGTACCGGGTACGTGGTAAAGGTTGTCCATTTTTCTGCTGTATGACTAAGTACCCGACCATAGGGTTGTAGCGCGCTAACCACAATCTCAGCGAGAACCTCAATTCGTACCTCAAATACTCTTAACAGTTCTCAATCCAAGCCCTGGATGATCAATAGCTTCCATTCCGACAGCGCCGTCAGAATGTTTAAATTTAAGTCCATCTTTATGGTCCCGTATGATCTTGTCACACACCGTGTCGTTGATCAGTTTGACGTAGACCACACTGCTTGTGATAGAGCAGTAGATGCCAATCATATCTTATGTCCAATTTTAATGTCTGCACGTACAAATCGTTCTACTTCAAATGTCTCCGGTCGTGCAAATCCATTATTAAATCTTATCTTGATAATAGACTGGCCGGCTGGGATGGTCGAGCGGTTATAGGCGCTACAGTCTGGAATCGCGCGACCGCTACGTCGCAGGTTCTAATCCTGCCTCGGGCATGGGTGTGTGTGATGTCCTTAGGTAAGTTAGGTTTAAGTAGTTCTAAGTTCTAGGGGACTGATGACCTCAGAAGTTAAGTCCCATAGTGCTCAGAGCCATTTGAGCCATTTCATAATAGACTCACGGTAAGAATGAGCCATTGTAGTTCGAAAGTGCAAGCACTAGCGAAGGCTAACAAGAAGTAAACAATCGCATACGCGAAGCTCCGCGGCGGGGACGTAAAGAGACGTCCTAGCCGCCGACTGCGGAAAGCGGACTGCGAGAGCTATCCGAGCACAACTTACAGCCACTCCCCATAGTTTTCATTCTGCCAGTACCTCGTTTACTACCTTCCAAACTTCGCGGAAACTCTCCTGCGAAACTTGGGGGACTAGCACACCTAGAAGAAAGGATGTCGCGTCGGATGTCGCGTCGCGGAGACATGGCGTAGCCACAGCCTGCAGAATGTTCCCAGAGTTAATTTTTCACTCTACAGCGGAGTGTGCGCTAATATGAAATTTCCTGGAAGATTAAAACTGTGTACCGGACCGAAACTCAAAGTCGGCACCATTTTTTCCCCTCCGACCCGTCCCTGAGCCAGTATGACATCTCCCACATTCAAACTTGACAGACCTCCAAACGTCATACAAGTCGAGATCGAGTCCCGGTCCGGCACATAGTTTTAATCTGCCGGGATGTTTCATATCATCGCACACTTCACTGTAGAGGGAAGAATTTATTCTAGGCCTATTTTCTGTCTGCGATCGCTGTTTTTTTTTTTTTTCAGTATGATAGGTTTCGGACCTTGTAGGTCATCTTCATATCTATTAATGAATTAAGTACATTGCAATTGGGTTATAATCCTATGTTCACAAAGCTTAAAAAAATTTCGTATTCTAATTACAACATAAAGTTGTACCACACGTCTTAGTTGGAGTGTAGCCTGTCCTACTGGAACTATCAGTTCACTGTCACATAATAAAACCATCCTTGCATTATTCACTTATTATTTAATTGTACAATTTCCGTGTTTAGAATTAACATTTGTCTTCATACTCGTCAAACAATCTGATATAATACAGTAGTGGGCGACAGGTGATTTAAACGACTAGGTTGAATAAGCAGATCATCCTTCGTAATATTTATTAGAAAAGGAAAGCAATTGTACATAATAATTATCAGGTTGAATGGCCTAATTGAAAACAACTAAATTAGGGGCCATCACCAATTTAAAAAATTCAAAAAAAGCAGAATCGAATCAAGCTTAACTTTCTTCGAATAACGCATCGAGTGGACTGATACATTACCTAACCGGCCATGGCCCTTATGTCACTTATCTATACAAAATCAAAAGACAGATGCCTGCCGCAGTGTGGGCACACCAGAACACATGTTTTGGGACTGCACGCTCTTTGGAGATGCAACGGGTAATGGACGTCAGGTATTGAGGATGTTGGATCCCAAAGCAGTACTAAGGAGCGAGTCGACCTGGGGCATCTTGGACGATACTGCAGCCGCAGTATCCAGGAAGGCCAAGGAAGACTTCACGAGGCATTCAACCATAAGTCATCATGCTTCCGTCCATGCTAGACAATATACTCTGCAGATGGAGAGAAGATGACTGGCGTTGGTCTAAGTGATCATGGAAGCGAGCACGCAGCGGACGAAATTCGCTGTGTGGCAGCCAGTTCCCAAATTCTGGATCCGTTGCGCGTGTAGTTCTTCTCTAAAGCGAGCGCAGCCAGTTCCGATAAAGTGCAGTACGCTCTGTGACTCGTTCCATTGTCTGTCACTCTGTTACTAGATAGTACCGGAGTCAAAGAAGCGCGAGGGAATAAGAGCCAAACGCGGGCTGAAAATACGAGCAGCCAGCTTTCCGTAGACGGCGTCTGCTGACGGTGTGCCAGGGGGACGCTGACGCCTGACGCAACGAACAGTTGTGGCTCGTGCAGTCAGGCCGCAGCAAGTTGGCACGGTCCGCCTCCGACGTCTCCGTAGCCCGCCGCACACCACGACAGAACTTGCCGCACGGCTCCCAAGAATACATTCACTATCACGGGAAAAATTCTCTCGGACAAACTACAGTCCCGGAGTAGTCTTTATTGTGTAACGTGACAGATTACATCTTTAACTATCCGTGCAGAAACTTGCACCGCATTCCGACCACTTCTTGCCACCACAAACGCGAAAATAAGCGGAGCGACCGCCGAACACGTCCGTGCGCCTCGCCATTCCAGAGAGGGATTCCACATTGACCGGCCGACGTTCCCGCCAAAGACATGTCCGAACAGCAGACTTTGAGAAAATAGTGACGAACCGTGTAGCTGACCACCCTGCAGTAAGCATCCGTCAACTTGGCCGTCAAACGCACACTTCCAAAGATACAGTGTGAAGAGTACTGGTGGAGCAGGTATTTCACCTCTATCGTTAAGAATTTGTGCAAGCATTGGGTCCAACGGATTTTGAGCCCCGTGTTCACTTCTGTCAATGGATTATCCACCGCAGTGCTGTACTGCCGAACTTTGTACGGTTTGTATTGTTCACGGCAAGGCCTCATTCATCCGTGATGGTGTTATCAATAGCCATGTCTGGAGTGAGGACAATCCCCATGCCCCCCACATCAGTGGCCACCAGCAGCAATTCTCTGTCAGAGTATGAGCGGGCATTGTCCAAGACCACTTTTTTTTTTTTGTTAAATGTGATTGAGACTGTATAGAGAAAATTTTTAAAAGTTCAATAGAAAGTTTTTAAAATTTTTATAATTTTCCATTTGAAAATTGGACTTTATTTGCTGCCTCTCCGTTTGACTGGTCAAAGGTACCTGGTGCTCCTGCGACATGTACTGCCACAGTTCTTGGAGAATGAATCCCTCTTTCTCTGCGGAAGGATGTGGTTTCAAAATGACAGTGCACCAGCCCACCTCGATTTTAATGTCCATGAGCACCTGAATAATACACACCCACATCGGTAGATCGAAAGGGCAGGTCCTGGGTCCTGTGCCATGGTCAGTGTGACTGCCGGATCTCACACCTCTGGACTTTTTCCTTCGCGGTTACATAAAGCAACTGGCGTATGAAATCCCCGTAGAAACAGGTGAAGAACTGCTTTCTAGGGTTCACGCTGCTTTTCGCCCGGTGCAACAGACACCAGAGATCTTTGAGAGAGTGTGGCAGAACTTCACTCGCCATGCCATGCTTACATTGAGAGAGCGGCCATCACTTTTACCAATTACTGCGAGCTACATTGTTATTACGCGGTGTACACTGTGTATGTCCATAACACAGTAAATATGCGTATCCGACCACTGGCTCCCTATATCAATATAATCGGTTGTGGACCACTACCACCTGTTTCAGTATGACCCAAAAGGTTTGAGACACCTCTACGACAAAAGTTAACTCTTTTTCCAGTCGTTATCTCCTTAATTTCCCATAATTTGACATAAAAATCGTGTCGTTTAGCAATGTCTTCAGACAACACTAGAAGATTAATGAGTACTGCACTAATGTATTTGGGTTGCTTCTGACCATTTCCTTTACATATATACCCACTGGATTATTCGCTACAATATACAGCTAAGACAATCAGCGGTAACATTATCTGCACCTCACATGTGACGTACCCTAAATTAGAAGACTGGAATCCCGATTTCTCATCTGGCAATGCATCCCATCTCCCTCGGTCTTCCTGATAACCAATGAAGGACATGGTTATCCATTTCAAGAGGAAATGGATGATCCTCCATATATCTATGAAACATAAGGGCGAAAACTACTGCCAAAACTTCCAACTCATAAAATGAGTAGCTAGTTCTAATGTTGACAGAGCACCAGAGGCATACCCTATCGGGCATCTCCCTGACGCGTGTTTCAGCTACACCTGACATAGACATATGAGTTTAATGACAAATTTGTTGGAAAAGTCAAAAGAAGCTAATATGGGTGCTGTTGCTAAAGCAGTGTTAAACCCTTCAAAAGTGGTTAGCTGGGACGGATCACACTGAAAGATCCTACATTTCCTTCTTAATTAATTCAATGGACTTTTAATTTTTTATGAATTTACATACGAATTAAAACATTCCAAGGAACCTTACCATGGCCTTGTGATTCTTAGGTAGTTCGTAGCTGTAAATGCCTCGCAGTGGCTGTGATTAACTCTGATAGCTTGGGGAGAAGTTATTTGTTCCAAAAAAGAAATTTTTGACTGTCCAAATATTACAATAGAAGGCTTAAATGAGGGCCCAGCTTCCCTCACCTGGCACCAGGCCACCCCATTGTGCCAAATAGCCGCAGATTTATTTTCGCTGAAGATAACCAAGTCATCTAGATAATGACAGACGAACTTAAATTTGATATCTGAAAAAATACTGCCTGACACATGGGACAAGACTGTCAGATCAGATGAACACGGATGAGTTCAGACAGGTACGGTTCGGTAGCAAATAATATAATTGGTTTCAATTCTTCACACAAGTCTAATAACAGGACTGGTTGAGACCCAAAGTGGTGAAGAATTTAGGTGCACAAAACCAAGATAAGCAAGAATGTAAATTGGAGAACGGAAAGGACTGTTATGTTATACACTACTGGCCATTAAAATTGCTACACCAAGAAGAAATACACATGATAAACGGGTATTCCTTGGACAAATATATTATACTAGAACTGACATTGATTATATTTTCACGCAATTTGGGTGCATAGATCCTGAGAAATCGGTACCCAGAACAACCATCTCTGGCCGTAATAACGGCCTTGATACGCCTGGGCATTGAGTCAAACAGAGCTTAGATGGCGTGTACAAGTACAGCTGCCCATGCAGCTTCAACACGATACCACAGTTCATCAAGATTAGTGTCTGGCGTAGTGTGACGAGCCAGTTGCTCCGCCAACATTGACCAGACGTTTTCAATTGGTGATAGATCTGGAGAATGTGCTGGCCAGGGCAGCAGTCGAACATTTTCTGTATCCAGAAAGGCCCGTACAGGACCTGCAACATGCGGTCGTGCATTATCCTGCTGAAATGTAGGGTATCGCAGGGATCGAATGAAGGGTAGAGCCATGGGTCGTAACACATCTGAAATGTAACGTCCACTGTACAAAGTGCCGTCGATGCGAACAAGATGTGACCGAGACGTGTAACCAAAGGCACCCCATACCATCAAGCCGGGTGATACGCCAGTATGGCGATGACGAATACACGCTTCCAATGTGCGTTCACCGCGATGTCGCCAAACACGGATACGACCATCATGATGCTGTAAACATAACCTGGATTCATCCGAAAATATGACGTTTTGCCATTCGTGCACCCAGGTTCATCGTTGAGTACACCATCGCAGGCGCTCCTGTCTGTGATGCAGCGTCAAGGGTAACCGCAGCCATGGCCTCCGAGCTGATAGTCCATGCTGCTGCAAACGTCGTCGAACTGTTCGTGCGGATGGTTGTTGTCTTGCAAACGTCCCCATCTGTTGACTCAGGGATCGAGACGTGGCTGCACGATCCGTTACAGCCGTGCGGGTAAGATGCCTGTCATCTCGACTACTAGTGATACGAGGCCGTTGGGATCCAGCACGGCGTTCCGTATTACCCTCCTGAACCCACCGATTCCATATTCTGCTAACAGTCATTGGATCTCGACCAACGCGAGCAGCAATGTCGCGATACGATAAACCGCAATCGCGATAGGCTACAATCCGACCTTTATCAAAGTCGGAAACGTGATGGTACACATTTCTCCTCCATACACGAGGCATCACAACAACTTTTCACCAGGCAACGCCGGTCAACTGCTGTTTGTGTATGAGAAATCGGTTGGAAACTTTCCTCATGTCAACACGTTGTAGGTGTCGCCAACGGTGCCAACCTTGTGTGAATGCTCTGAAAAGCTAATCATTTGCATATCACAGCATCTTCTTCCTGTCGGTTAAATTTCGAGTCTGTAGCACGTCATCTTCGTGGTGTAGCAAATTTAGTGGCCAATAGTGTATTTTTGTTCAGTGTACGATAATCTGTGACTGGCCCAATTGGCCCAGTCCTTTTTGGATCCAAAATATTGGTTGTCTAATAATACTGTCCTGAAGTATTTCATCGATGACGAACTTGAGTTGTTTCTCCCTAGGGTGGGGCAGGCGATATAGTGTTGTCTGAAGGGATTATCGTCGGTAAGCTGAATCGTGTACTCGCCTATTTTAGCACAAGAGGATATTACAGACATATTTGGCGTAAATGGGCACCGTGATCAGGCAATAAAAAAATGGCTCCAAAAATGGTTCAAATGGCTCTGACCACTATGGGACTTAACATCTGAGGTCATCAGTGCCCTAGAACTTAGAACTACTTAAACGTAACTAACCTAAGGACATCACACACATCCATGCCCGAGGCAGGATTCGAACCTGCGACCGTAGCAGCAGCGCGGTTCCGGACTGAAGCGCCTAGAACCGCTCGGCCACGATCAGGCAATAGACGGCTACAGTAGTCACACTTTTGTTTATCTGCTTCTTTGACGTCATCAACCTTCATCAGTGCACTACAAGAAAGCACACACAATTTATAAGTTCGCTTCATTAAAAAACAGAATGACAATTATCATTCCCATCAATTACGGATAGATCCGTATGTTAGATAATACCAGAACCAAAAATCACAGAAACATTTAAGTGACACACTACAGTACCTTCACTTTAAACTTCCAAGTAAATCCCAGGATCCATAATTTAACCGTGAATTCCTTTCAACAAGTTCAGTTTACCAGAGCCGACCACCCCGAAACATCCACCAAGTCCAGTCCTCAAAGGAGGATACTCCGCTAATACTCTGCTGATCACTGTCCGCTTTGTTGTAACCGCCAATAGTTTTTCTTCACTAATTCCAGCAGTGCACCAGAAGGTATGAATTCCTTAAACAAATTCTGACAGAATTCATTGTGACTACACTGCGCCGCCCTTTTTGTACTAACACATTGCATCAACTGGCCCGTACATTTTGGATGTAACAGGTTATAGAAATGTTGTCTCCATATGTCACAGTTTTCGCCTTCCTCCAGTAAATCACCTAGGTGTGACATTATAAGCAATAATACATGTATTAGTCATGGTATGGAAGATTTAACTGAGCGATGTGTGGCTGAGTAGTTGCAACATAGTAGTCGGGCCAGACATGTAACTACCTGTAAGAGCCGCTGTGTGATAGTGGGTCTGCGCGGAGCGAGACAAGAGGGAGGTCGGTATCTGGTCGGCCAATGGGAGGACGTTGCTTGAATTTGCCAACGGGGAGAGCGGCGAAACTGGGTAGCTGCATTGCAAGGTCCTGATCGTGTCTAAAACTAAAACACAATTATTCACTAAAAACAATAAAATCGCTTCCAAAATAGCTGCAGAAGATCTATAGACAGCATTGAAATCTCAGTAAAGAGTTCATTCCTATAAAATTATCACCGCCTGTAAATCACCTAGTTGTGCCACTACAAGCAGTGATCGTACATTCATCACGGTACAAAAGGCTTAACTGAGTAATATGTGGCTGCCATATTTGCGCATTTGCTCATTTGTTATTTGTTTTGAAAAGCAAGCGTCCATTGATCACGACAGTCAGAGTCCAGCCTCCGTTGGTGAAGCACCGGGAGAGTAGCAAGCCACATATTTAGCTTTATCTGCTTGTTTTCATAGTTTATGTCTTAAATTCCTTGGGTGTTTTTGTGTGCTTGCATAGTTTAATACTTAAATTCGTTGCTTGTTTTTGTATTTGAGAGATTAGTCTCGCGATTTAATACTTGTATAGTGAGTATTGCGCTCTCTGTAGCGCATTTGTAAGTTGTTTTGAGAGGCTAATGGTGTTGATCACAGCTGTCAGCCATCAGCCTCGATTGGTGACACACTAGGAGAGTAGCAAGACATGTATGCGGCTAGCACGTAGCTGAAGACGTGTATGGCCACAGTCAGCTGTCTGTAGGTTGCTCCCCCGTGGTGTAGCGGTGGCGGAGAACCTGGCGCGTCACATGAAACACCTCAGACGTCGCTTGTTTCGCCTGCGGCAGGGGCGGGCAAACGTTGCACGCGGCTCATGAGCGCACAGCACCGCACGTGTGCCGCTCGCGTGCAGGCGTCGACCGGGGCTGTGGCGACAGCCGGCAGGTTGCGGCAGTGTAGTGCCAGGCTATGCGGACGTTGATGCGAAGCGAGCACTATGTAGTGAACGTTGTATTTCAAGAAACGGAGAAGTGGAGATTTGCTATCTTTTAAAAAGTAATGGGAGAATCATTTTTTCTTTGTGCAAAAACGTGAAAATTCGAAATGTTTAATATGTGGCAGTATTCTCGCTGGTCAACGGAAGTTTAGTATTGAAGGCCATTATAATAAATTTCACAAGGACGAGTACAATTTATTGTCGGATTCTGAGCGGATGGGGAATTGACTGAGCTTAAGAAGACCGATCTGACGATACCAGATGAATCTGTCGTAGTTGGCCGGTCGAAGTGGCCGAGCGGTTCTAGGCACTACAGTCTGGAACCGCGCGACCGCTATGGTCGCAGGTTCGAATCCTGCCTCGGGCATGGATGTGTGTGATGTCCTTAGGTTAGTTAGGTTTAAGTAGTTCTAAGTGCTAGGGGACTGATGACCGCCGGCCGAAGTGGCCGTGCGGTTAAAGGCGCTGCAGTCTGGAACCGCAAGACCGCTACGGTCGCAGGTTTGAAACCTGCCTCGGGCATGGATGTTTGTGATGTCCTTAGGTTAGTTAGGTTTAACTAGTTCTAAGTTCTAGGGGACTAATGACCTCAGCAGTTGAGTCCCATAGTACTCAGAGCCATTTGACTGATGACCACAGCCGGCCGAAGTGGCCGTGCGGTTAAAGGCGCTGCAGTCTGGAACCGCAAGACTGCTACGGTCGCAGGTTCGAATCCTGCCTCGGGCATGGCTGTTTGTGATGTCCTTAGGTTAGTTAGGTTTAACTAGTTCTAAGTTCTAGGGGACTAATGACCTCAGCAGTTGAGTCCCATAGTGCTCCGAGCCATTTGATTTTTGATGACCACAGCAGTTAAGTCCCATAGTGCTCAGAGCCATTTGAATTTGTCGTAGTTGCTGTTGTCACGAGAGATCTGCGACTTTCTCTCGTCATGTCTCTCATCTAACTGATCTAACATTTTATGGAGCACTGTTTTCAAGTTTTCAGGACAACAATAATAGCCCAGCGGTATTTGCAAGTTATAAGACTGCGCTTAATATAGCGAGAGCTGGAAAACCATTTGCTGAATTAATAAGTCTCGGTTAAGAGCAAACATCAGTGATGAAAATTTACGTAACTGTTTGTGTTTGTCTGTATGTAGAAATTTTGTTCCAGATATTAAACGTATTGTAAACTCCACCTGTGATAATTAAATAAAACGTATCGTAGGTAGTAGGTACTCTTTCAAACCATGATTTCTTTCAAGCACTCCTACTAACCTTATTGATTCACTCAATAAAGCAAGCTAGGAAACAAAACGCATTACAGAGGAAGGAGCGGACAGAAGGTATGGTGGGGATGGGAGATAAGCGGGTGGCCAGCTTGCCCCTGTGTGCACGCGGAACACCTGTTAACTGCACGCGTGCAAGTGCACCGCACATGTGCAGGATTCCTGCCCGCCCCTGGCCTACGGGCTCTGATGCTGAGGCACCGTGCAGCATACCCGTCGAAGGGGATCCATGCTCACCACACGATGAGTGGCGAGATGTAATGCGTTGGTAACTCGCTGGCGACGGAAAGCCAATGCGGAGGTTGGCTGTTCGGCGTCATCCATTCACTCCGTGAGTGGACGGGTAGCCACTCCTTCAGCAAAATACGAGCAGGCACACAGGGGCACGGGTTTACTAGTTATCGGAGGCCCCAATGGTAGGCACGTTATGGAGCGCCTTAGAGGAATAGCGTCCAGGGCTGAGATGAAAGCCAGTGTGCACTCGGTATGTCTGCCGGGGGAATCTGAGATGTGGAGGAGGCTCTGCCTGTGGCTGTCAAGTGTGCAGGATGCAGTCATCATCTGCAATTTATGGCTCACGTCAGCACCAATGATGTCTGTCGCTTGGGCTCTGAGGCCACCTTCAGTTCGTACAGGCAACTAGCGGAAGTGGCGAAGACTGCTCGCCTTTTGCGTGGGGTGCAAGCAGAGCTCATAATCTGCAGCATAGTTCCTAGAATTTATTGGTGTCCTTTGCTTTGGAGCCGAGTGAAGGACCTCACCCAATGGACACATCGATTCTGTGACCGTCCTGGCTGCAGATTTCTAGACCTGTGTTATGGGGAGAAGAATTGTGGGACTCCCTTGATTGTCACGGTTGCACTGTATAAAGCAAACTTAATCGGGTAAAGAGTCCTTGTGGAGTGTACATAGTTTTTTTTAGCTAGCTGGTAGTTTGAGTTCCTGTGATGAACACTCGCCACTCGATACAAGGAGAGCGAAATCGGACCACATACAATGATCTGACACTTCGATTGTTAAAATTTTAACAGTAAACTGTCTAAGTATTCGTAACAAAGTTCATGCGTTTGCTGCCTCCAGGAAAGTTGTCATACTAAAATTATTTTCGAAACAGAGAGCTGCCTGAAGCCCAAAGCAGAAAGCTCCGAAATATTTAGCGAAAGGACAGACTGAATGTCCTAGGAGAGCGAGTGGTCATTGATGTCGACAAAAATACTGTATCTCCCGTGATCCAAATTGAGGTTGATTCTGAAGTTATTTGGAAGCCACTAACAGGCCTAGGCGAACTAAAGATATTATCGGATATTTTTCCTGGCCATCTCATACTTACTTGTTCTTTATTATGTCAACCTACAGAACCCGTTTCGCATCAGCACCCTGCTATAATACGTAAAGCAAGGGACCAGCGGAAAAAACGCTACCGTTGGAGCAGAAAAAAGAGGATATGCTAGTATTTAAAAGGCTCTGACAGAGAAGTGAGGAATCAGCTGCCTCAATCCTCATTCCTCCTCCCTCACCGAAAATTTTGACATGCAGACACATTTGCGCTCTTTTGTGCTAAAAGAGAGTTGCAGAGAGATAGTGACAGTGGAAGAGACAGACAGTGCTACTTCGAGAGAAAAAGAGAGGAGACAGTGGTGGTGGAAGAGAGAAAGTGGCAGTGAAACAGAGAGAGAGATAAATGAAGACATCAGCAGTGGGAGACGAAGAGAGAGCAGATAGTGACGGTCAGTGGGAGACAGTCGCAGTAAACGAGAGAGAGGGATGGATGGAGATAATAGCAGTGGGAGCAACAAAAGAGAGAGGGTACAATGGAAACTAAAAAGAGAGATGAGTGGAGATCATAAATAGGTTTGGGGAGGCAGAGGGGGAGAGCTGGAAAACCCCCACCTCCAGACCGAAACATTAGCCCACTTTTCCCATACCTTATACCCACATGTTAAATTTCCCAGTCTGGGGATCAAAACCCTGAGCAAACATTTGTGGAGAGGAGACAATGGTGGTTGAAGAAAGTGACGGCAGTCCATAAGCGAGAAATAAAGAAACAAAGATAATGGAAGAGAATGAGAAGGGGACAAAGACAATGGCAGTGGGACAGACAGACAGTGAAAGTGGCACAGATAGTAGACAGTGGGAAGGAAAAGCGAGAGAGAGAGAGAGCCGGCCGGAGTGGCCATGCGGTTCTAGGCGCTACAGTCTGGAACCGCGAGACCGCTACGGTTGCAGGTTCGAATCCTGCCTCGGACATGGTTGTGTGTGATGTCCTTAGGTTAGTTAGGTTTAAGTAGTTCTAAGTTCTAGGGAACTGATGACCTCAGAAGTTGAGTCCCATAGTGAAAAAAATAATAATATAAAAAAGAGAGAGAGAGCTGATAGTGACAGTGGGAGAGACAGACAGGAGAAAGTTCCATTGAGAGAGAAAGGAGGCAGTGGGGGAGTGACATGTATGGACAGTGGTGCAGTGAGAGAGAGATGCTGAATGTCAAGGCTTCACTACAAAGAGAGACTTAGTAAAAGGATTTAGAAAGTGCTGTATTAAAAGAGCGTGAATATGTTCGCGTACCAAAACGTTTGCTGAGGGAGGCAGAATGAGGACTGAGGCAGCTGGTTCGCCACTTATCTGTCAGAAAGGCGAATTTGCCTTTTTGTGCTCTGAGAGGAGCATTTTTCAACTGTAATTGATTGCTGCAGTATTTGAAGGCCCCATTCACAAAAAAGTTTTGTTTTTAGAAGTTCAGCTCAGGGGTCAGGTGTTATACAGAGGACCTGGTTTCGATTATCGGAACTACCAGGGATTTTTGTTTTGTAGGAGTGCAATCAACCCTATGAGGACATCTGAGGAACTATTTGAATGAGAAACAGCGACTCTGAGGTCAAGAAAGCCGATAACAGCTGGGAGGGCGGGGCACTGATCCCAGGCCTTTCCATAACCCATTACAAAATGACGCCATTGGCAGACGATGAGTTTAGTCGGCCCCAATGGGCCATCTAGGTCAGGACTCCGAGATTTGCCTCTCCTGGGGTTCCCTTTCCGCTTTTCCACTAAAAGCTGCGGTCCTGTCGCCGGAACTATCGTCACTTGAAAGAAAATTGTTACCTTGTTTCATAGTTAATACATTTGCTTGGAAATCAACTGCTTGCCATGATTCTGGTTCTTTCTGATTTCTGTATGATTTGGTCTGTGGTTGTACAATGTACTCTTCACTGCTTGATGTTCTGCAATTCCTGCAACAGAATCACACCCTCCTGTGTGCAGGTCGCCTTTCGGAATCTGTTTTAGAAATCAAAGTCTCTTCCTCTCGTGACCTCCTCTTCACCAGATTCAGTCTTTTGTTCTTCTCATAGAGCGTTATCCGGACATCCGCCTTGATACTTGTTTCAGCTAAGCATCTGACAGTGTTTCGTCTTAATCATTCCTCGGCAACATATTGACTTTTGTTTTGAACAGCGCCAAATCATAGTCCCGTCTACTTCGGTTCTCTTAATGATATACGAGTAACCTTCATAATGGTCACATAGCTTAATATGGATGGTCGTTGACACTTTCATATCGAACCTACAAGCACCAAAGATACAAGGCTCACGAACTGAACAGTATATGAGAGCTAGAGTCGTGCTGAGGGTGTTTCTCCAAGAGGTTATTCGCTAGGGTGACGAGGACTTCCGGAGTTTTGGAAGACATGTACTTATAGGTAACGTTTCCAATGGACGAGTACTCTTGGGGTGCAGGTAGTCGGGACCAAGAAAATAGATTGGAATACTGGACACAAATTTGATAAATTTTTGCGTGGGTTCAATTTTCATTGGGTGCATCTTTGATATAACCTGTTCAGCAGCTGCCACAAAATCGCCCTACTCCCTGGTCGAAGGGCTATCCCTGCGACACCAGAGATTTTTGTTCCAGCAGAGATGAATATCTGTTCTATAGTGCCGAAATTGCAATACCCCTAAAAGGAAATAAAAGAACTGTCAGATGGCTAAAGTGTTGTCATTTAGACACATCTATCTTCGTTTTTAGTGTAACAGAGATATTTATTGCTAGTATAGGTGATCATGCATTCACAAAAAGTGTAACCTACATTTTTGAAACAGAGAAAAATAGTCCTTCTCAAACAAAAAATATATCCCGGTTTTAAAAGTAAGTGTTGGACAGTTTTTCTCGCAGCTTCCAATGTTTTTCACAATGAATCTGTTCCGCAACTGATAATTTAGGATTTAAACTAAAAGTACCACTTTGAAAAATCATGGAGAGACAACTAAGAACATTTTAAAAATATATTACTGCTAATTTACAGATATTATCACTCTCATATCTGTTTTCGTATAGGTGTAATGTAATTAACCGTTTCTGTAATTTCCTTTGTTTTGAAGTACAGAAACGCTGAAATATTTTTGTAAAAATCAAATGGCTCAAATGGCTCTGAGCACTATGGGACTTAACTGCTGAGGTCATCAGAACTTAGAACTACTTAAACCTAACTAACCTAAGGACATCACATACATCCATGCCCGAGGCAGGATTCGAACCTGCGACCGTAGCCGTCGCGCGGTTCCAGACTGTAGCGCCTTGAACCGCTCGGCCACTCCGGCCGGCTGTAAAAATCAAAAAAAGTCGTCGATAAAACTGGTGTGTAAATTAACAATGGTAAACGTGAAATACAAAAAGTTAATTACAGTAAACTCATGTTTCAAAACAGCACCTATTTTCAGGTATGTATCACTCTTTTTGATACAACTAAAATCCGATTTCAGAATTGTCGATCTATCATTAACATTAATATTACTCACAGTTTTATTGGGACGTCTACTGGTAGTTCTACAGTTTTCCCTTTTTAATCCACGGACTGTAGAGCACAGCAATAACAACACCTACGTCTCGCAGGATAACACAGCGAAGAGTGAGGTTTGCCAAGGAGAATGTGTGTCCCGGATGCAGCTCTATTCCGCCCGCCGCGGTACCAGAGCGAGCCCCTACCGCTGTAAAAATGTCCGCCATCTTTACGACTGACACACCGTAAAGCGCTTATCCAGGACCACACAGCGGGCCTGCCTTCTCTCCATTCAGACCTCTGCGGCCGTTCCGTGCCTTTATACCCTTCGTACACCCAGCTACAGCATGAGTTACGTTGTTTTTTTTCCTTTGTGTCTACATCGTCATCGAGAGTGGAACACTTGAGGTCACCTTAGCATTTCCTGTGCCCAACATAGCATAAATTGAAGGGTGTCAAATTTCAGGTACCACTATGCTCTGTATGATCAAAAGTATCCGGACACCCGTATGTAATGTGTAAATGACCACTGGATGTCATCTAGCCGCCAGTATAAAAGAAGACGAGGAATATTGTGTTGTCAGAAGAAATAGAGAAGAAGTAACAGGAGAGCCGAGTGACTTCGAACGTGGACTGGTCATTGAAGGTCACCTGCGTTACAAACCCACAAATCTATAAGGGACATCGCAGTCTTTCTAAAGCTGCCCAAGTCGACGTTGGCCACAGGACTGTGAGGAACAACTACGGCTAAACCGAGACTACGCAGACCTCATAGACTGTTGGACAGGGACCGTCGAGCACTGCGCTGGATGGTTGTAAAACATCGCATGGAATCAGTGGAAGCAACCACTAGTGATTTACAAAGTACTACCAGCAGTCCAGTCAGGACAATGACAGTGCGCAGTTATTTAAATGAATGGAGTACAATGCCCGAGCAGCTCCTCACAAGCCACACGTTTGAGCGACGCTATTGGATAGTGTACGGTTGGAAAAGAGTTACTTGTAGGGATGAATTACGCTATAGCCTGTGGCAATCCGACGGAAGGTTTTGGATTAGGCGAATGCCTGGGGACGTTACCTGTCGTCATGTGTAGTGCCAGAAACGAGGTGCATAGGAGGTAGTGTTACGGTATGCGTGTGTTTTTCGTGGTTGTGCTGTTTTCCCCGTACTGCATTTAAGAAAACGCTAAATGCGGAAGGATATGAACACATTTTACAGCATTGTGCATCGCACACAGAAGGTAATAGTTCCGAGAAGATGATTCTTTGAATCAACGGAATACCATCGGGATGATCTAAAACGTCGACTTCGCTTCAGATCCCCAGGCTCCAACGATACTAACTTCTCTGGCTTCGGCTTTTTAAGATGAACAGGCTCCCATTCCTCCGCAGTCATTCAAACACCTCACTGAAAATGTCCTCAGCGGAATTCAAACCGTCATAATGGTGAAGGATTCAAACACCACATATTGATATCCACTAACAGGTGCCGGGATACTTTTGAACACATAGTGAGTCATAGATTTCCTCGATAATCGTATCTGTACTGTTCTAGTGTCCACTTCAAGCGGCACATCAGCGATTCTCTTGCGGCTGACAACAGGATAACCTGTCAATTCGGCTAAATACCTAGGAATTAAAATTACGAGCAACTTAAATTGGAAAGACCACATAGATAATATTGTGGGGAAGGCGAAACATAGACTGCGCTTTGTTGGCAGAACACTTAGAAGATGCGACAAACCCACTAAAGAGACAGCCTTCATTACACTTGTCCGTCCTCTGCTGGAATATTGCTACGCGGTATGGGATCTTTACCAGGTAGGATTGACAGAGGACATCGAAAAAGTGCAAAGAAGGGCAGCTCGTATCCTGTTATCACGCAATAGGGGCGAGAGTGTCACTGATATGATACGCGAGTTGGAGAGGCAGTCACTGAAAGAAAGGCGGTTTTCTTTGCGGCGAGATCTATTTACGAAATTTCAATTACCAACTTTCCCTCCTAAATGCGTAAATATTTTGTTGACACCCATCTAAGTAGAGAGAAATGATCATCATAATAAAATAAGAGAAATCAGAGTTCGAACGGAAAGATTTAGGTGTTCTTTTTTCCCACGCGCCATTCGAGAGTGGAATGGTAGAGTAGTAGTATGAAAATGGTTCAATGAACCCTCTGCCAGGCACTTAAGTGTGAATTTGAGAGTAACCATGTAGATGTAGAAAAATTGTATTCGTGACTTGCATGGGTTGTTTATCTTTGGTGAAAAACTCGTGTTCAGTACAAGATGTTCCAAAAAGAGTCACCCGATTTCACAAGGTTATAGCTCCTACATGAACGAAGATAGAAACTAAATGTGAACTTTAACTTACGCAGGACTACAACGTTCACCTGGTTTCAGTTGTAAGTTGCTGGTTCATCTGGTTGCAATCAAGAATTTCCTGGCTACAGATAGCCCGCTCACTTGCTCGTTCGTGTGTTACCAGTGGACACTGACGTCAGACAGAAGTAACACATTTATTCTCCTGTCAACAGCTGCAATTGATTTTCGACAAGACTCCGGCACTACGCTTCAACTCGAAGCATTCCACAACGATGGCGTCAACAGTTCAAGACACTGATCGTTTACTTAGCGGTAAAATCACAGGTCGCCGCCGTGTTCTCATTCAAGACGCAGGCAGCATTCAGCACAGTTTTGCGCGTAGTCCACAGAAGCCCAATCGTCGTGTGAGCCTAGAGGGAGCCATTTCTCTGTCTGTCTGGCGTGTTTTGTGACGTTCCTGTTTCAAACCATAAAGAATTCATTACTGTGCGTCCTTCACGACGGTGATAACCGTAAACGTGTACAGTTCTGTGATTTCATTCTGGGCATGGAGTAGGAGGACAACAATTTCCATTCACCTTTGGTGTTCAATGATACGTTAAGTTCCATTTAAGTGAAAAAGGTAAGCGCCACAACTTAAAGAGTATGGGAAATACAGCAGCCACATACCGTAGTCGAGTACGAGGGAGGCTTCCAAAACTTATTGTGTCTACGTCGATTCCCGGGAAAAGATTCATGGTCGCCGGCCGTTGTGACCGAGCGGTTCTAGGTTCTTCAGTCTGGAACCGCGCTGCTGCTACGGTCGCAGATTCGAATCCTGCCTCGGGCATGGATGTGTGTGATGTCCTTAGGTTAGTTAGGTTTAAGTAGTTCTAAGTCTAGGGGACTGATAACCTCAGATGTTAGGTCCCATAGTGTTCAGAGCCATTTGAACCATTTGAGTCATGGTCCATTTATTTTTACGGAAAATAAGCTTACAGATTTCACGCACCTGGATACATTGTAGGTCCGGTTTTCTTCACAGTTGCCAAAAATTTTGTTTATCAACAGAGCGAAGGTTTGCAGCCCTGTCCTCTACAAGTCAGAGCATTTCTTAACGATGAGCAACCTCAACAATGGATCGGCTGTAGCAGGCGCACCGATCTCACATTGCATGTCGCCTGATCTCACGATAAGTGATTTGTGGCGATTTGAAAAAGAATTCATGTGCCTCCTGTTCTAGTATCTTTGGATGAACTATGACAATGAATAGCAACAGCAGTGAGTGAAATAAATCTAGTCATGCTCGAAAAGGTCTGGGACGAGTTTGACTATCGTCTGGTGGAGTACACATTCAACATCTATGAAAACTAATTGAAAACTTTGGTCCTAAATATAATTAATTACTCCAACCTAGTATGTGCATACATGTAAAAGATGTATCCTTGTAAAATCGGACTTCTCTTGAAAATATAGGCTTCATAGTCCTATGGGTAAATTAAAATTTATAAATGTATATCTTCATTCCTGTAGGAGAAACAGCGAAATCTGACGAATGTCTTCGCAACACCTTGTACTGTTTTGATCACATGAAATAGATAAGTATAGCCAGTATGCAATCTCCTTTTATTTCACGTGTGAAGTTCTAATATCTGCTGTTGTGTACATAGTTCCGCGTAGTCAGCACGTACACAACTTTCCCACTAGAGCGCGCCCCGCTAAGCACAGCAGCGCAGGCGCAGCGCTCGTCCGTCTCCGCACTACGAGATGGCGCTGCCTTAGAGACGGACCAAATTCTGCTTCCGCCGATCCGCGTATTAATATATAACGCAGCCAATGAGATTGTTGCTAGCGTAGAACCTTTTCTCCTCACTGATCACACTCGCGCAGTGATACATGAATGCGCAAGGTATTATAACGAGTGTACAGACCTCCGATTAGTCAGTCTGCATTTGTCTGCACCAGTCTATACCAGTCTGCATTAGTCTGTACCAGTCTATGGTTAAGTTTCAGTCTGCGCCTAATAAGATTACCATATTCCTGTACATAGCCATGAAGATAAATGTATAGGCACTTTGTTAAGTATCAGAGATATGTGAGAATAAGATTAACGTACTAAGACCAAAGGAACTTCAGATTGTCAATTGTAAACAGCATCCAGAATCAAGTTACGTAATGTCTATGCTTTTTATTATTTTAATAAATGTGTGTGAAAATTAATCAAGTTCTGTTTAAAGTTGGTCACCGTCAATCTGCTACTCTAAGCGTGCAAGTGGCTTTTCTATCGTCTTACCTAACGGCAGAAGATAAACACGCCACGATAAGACCACGAGACATATTGCTGACACTCGCCTACTTCGTTAGAGCGACAAGTCAAATAATCTGATGGTGTGTGTACCGAAGGTCTTACAGTACGCACACCACATCTGCAAACAACGCTGCACCGAGGTGTGATCCGTCGGCGCTGAGAAGTGAATTCCGTGCTCTTGTCTAACGCGTTCCTAACAGTTGAATGCGAAAGGTGTAACCGCAAGTGCCACAGACGACATACTTACGTAGACTCGCCTCGATGCAGTACTTTCGCAGACTTCTTCATTATCCTTAGTTTTTATGTAACTGCTGAGTGTAATAAGACTTAGAAGAAGCGACACTGGCTTTAATCGTACATGAAGGTAGACGTGTTCTACACTGGAGTGTTTCTTGTTAACTGTCGTGCGCCATCTTTGGCACATAAGAGAAATTTCAGGTTTGAAGTTAAATTAAAATGAAAGTATGACGTAAAATGAATGGAGAGAGCTGGAAGAAGATTATTCAATACTTGTATGAAATTGAAGCACGTCTTCAAAATTAATTTTTTGACTTACCAAGAACCGTTATCATTAGCGACTGCTACGCTAAGACTGAAGTTGCGTCTAATTTGCTTCTGTGCAAGAATCTGCAGTTTCTACACTTTCGCTATATTCCTCTTGTCATCAGTGGAAAACTTAACTTTCAAATTACCATCATCCTGCTCCAGTTCACCATTGCACCCAGGTAAGCCCGCGACCTATCGGCACAGCGTAAAAATAATTTCTGTCTGTCTTACTAATGAATTTCAGGGGGCGCAACAGCTTCAAGAGATCAACGTAAAAGGTGGCTGAACGTCATCAGGTAAGTGAAAACTGTGTATGTGGTGTGAATGATCAAGAATTAAAGCTATATCGACGGCTTATGTAGTTAAATCATTCTTTCACTCCGAATTAAAGGTCGATAATTGCATCTTTATATCAGTTCAGAATTTTGTCTTTCATTGCATTCAGTGCAATTATCCATGATTCGTAGCAATGATTGCTATCACTTAAAAGTCAAGTTCATACTGGAGATCTCCTTTCAAGGCCAAATATGTTAACTGGCAGAACCAGTCAGTGAATTATTGATTCAGGAGTTGAAATACCCAGCTACTTCGTACTTTATAATTTTCTCAGCATTAAACGGTGTGGTCTGTGTGAGTGTATGCTGCGCAGTCCGAACTTATTAGATTACACCACTTGTTATCCAAACCATTTGACCTTATGCATCACGTGTACTTTGTTATACATATATACAGTTCAGTTGCCGAATAACAAAGTGACAAATAAACAGACACATACGCCCACACGTAAAAGAGAGAGATAATGTACCACCCATATAATGGAGGTAAAATACACTAAACTGCACTCTCAGTGATTTTCATGAGCGCACGTTATGTCTCGAATCGTGAACAGAACAATGCAGCTTGTGTCCAATGTAACACTACGAGAGGATTTCAGGAAGTAAACCACACATTATTATGATTGGTCAAGTATCTTCTATTCAATGCTGCACTACCACTCAAAGTGACACAGATATGTGACGCTATTTTTCAACGTAGTCACCAGGTCTCTCTGAACAACGGTTGGAACGTTTCTCCAATCGTCAGTTTCTGAACGATAGAAGTCCACTCGTTGGTCATGGAGCCATTCGGGAAACGCTGCGTAAACATCCTCATCCTCGGAAAATCTGCAATCTCTGCGAATCAGTGCATCTATATCCTGGATATTGTCGTCTGTGGTGAATGCCGATGGCCTTCATTTCCAACCGAGATCAGCCACGCCCGTGCAGCCTTGGTCAAATTGTTGACACATATCAGTTCGGCTGGAAGTGACATTTTTGTTTAACGGCGAATATGCGTACAGTTCAGAGGTTTTGCCCACAGTACTCGTGCTGTCCCACGTACTTCCTCTTTGGCGAACATTTCTATTTACCACACCATTTTACTTCCAGATTGTGATGCACCGTTATCCGTACCACACCAGAACTGTTTATGCTGGAAACGCAGAACATGTACTGTCTTCTGACAATCCGCCACTCGTATTACGAAATGGTCTTATCGTGGGACGACATGTGTAACTCACTTTCTGACGTCTCCTCGTACATATCTCGAAGGTTCATTTCGAGCGTACATCTTGCGTGCATTGTCACTTTACCTCAAGAAGAGTTATCCGCATGGGAATGGTCCCACCAAATGGAATACACCGTCCGAAGATTGTAGCGCCATCACCAAATACAAAATGTTGAAGATGTGCATCGTAATGGTTGTCTGCGGTCAGTAACTTGAGCTGATGAACACTACCTACAAACTGATTCTTTGCCTGGTGATGAAAAAACTAAACTACGGGATTTCTCCGTGGTAATCAAAGTTGACCTTTTAAGCGTATGTATTTAGTTTTCTGTGGGGCTATGTCTAATTTGTTGTCTACACATCATCGCTGCATCTGGTAAAAGATCCCATTTATTATTCCCTTTATTGTGGCTCTTGAGTTCTCCATACCGCAGCCAGTACCTCGTCGGTATACCTCAGCATTCTATCGAATTGCTCATATTCTTACAACTACACTGCGTCACACAATTAGAGGATCATTATTTCCAAACCACATAATTGTCTCCCATTGCAAAGTATATGTTCGCAGTGACTCTTCACACTTTCCCGCCAGTTGTGTTGTAAATGGTCTTGACGGGTTTGCCGTGGATCACGTTGTGTATTTCCTAGGATCAACTGTCCGACATCTTCAGCTGGTTCACCCTTGCTGGTGGCTACGTACGACTGACGGTATCCGCAAGTCGACGCCCCGTTTCTCGAACACGTGCGCGAAAAATGCGCAGGCGCGGAAATCGCATATTTGATTTGCAGATAGATGGTGCCATATTCAAACTCCCTCTGCCGAAAATCGCAGAGTGGCTCTCCTGCGCGTGCGCTGTACACTGCGTTTGCCAACAGTGCGGTCGGACGTTACTCACCAACGGCCGAACTAGACCAATGTTACGACGGGTCTGTTATCGAAGAATCTTGATTTTCGCGTCGTGATTTGATAGCAGAAAATGTAGGGTTCCAGGCTGTGCTCAGTTGAAATCCCGCATCCTTGTTGAGGAGATTATGGGCTGTACAGATATGTGTTGCCTCCTGAAGGACGCAATCCCAGAAAGATGATGCCGGGGACCAAACTTACGTCTTTTCATAAATCACACGATGTCCCGTATTCAGACAGTGTTCCATAATTCTGCATACAGGACATCGGATGATTTATGAAAAGACGGAAGTTTTACCCTCGGCACCATCTGTCTGCAAATCATTGTGCATGCACGATTTCCGCTCCTGCGCGTTGTTCGCCCGCGTGTTCCAGAAATGGGGCGTCGACGTGCGGATACCGTCAGTCGTACCTACACACCAGAAAGGTTGAACCACCTGAAGATGTCAGACAGTTTCTCCGAGGAAATATTGTGGAATTTGCACAACGGCCGGACGGGGTGTCCGAGCGGTTCTAGGCGCTACAGTCTGGAACCGCGCGACTGCTACGGTCGCAGGTTCGAATCCTGCCTCGGGCATGGATGTGTGTGATGTCCTTAGGTTAGTTAGGTTTAAGTAGTTCTAAGTTCTAGGGGACTGATGACCTCAGAAGTTAAGTCCCATAGTGCTCAGAGCCATTTGAACATTTGCACAACGTGATCCGGCGGCAAACCCGTGAAGACTATTTACAGATGTTTGAAATTTAACTCGAAGGTGCCTATAGCCGATGTTTGAAACTTAACTCAAAGGTGCCTACAGTCTTCCTCTTTTATGGTGCAAAAGTGTGGCACCCAGCGATGTCACTCTCAGGCTCCGTGAAACTTCAAACAGCAAGGTGTTGACGCATGCGAAAACAAAGCCAGAGGTCAGAAGTTCACGTGACATGTAAGTAGAGTTATTAATGTGAGACTGACACCAAATTTCACCATAGTTCTACCGAACGTGGCAGTTCTCACAATGGGAAGGTTGTCACACATCCTCTAAATCATATTTCATCCCTTGTTTTACACCTCCACGATCGACGTCACAACAGCGACGCCCGAAATTGAAATCACGCGTATTTCTTATGAGTTGCCGAAGGAAACATTTCAGAGATACCGCGGCTCAGAATAAACATGAAAAGGCCTCAGGAGGTGGTACAAAGTGCGTCAATGAAACCACCCATTCCCTTGAGACGTTTATTCCGAACCATCTTGCTATCAAAAACGACATTTCGTACATCGATGAGCAACGGGACAGCTATTTCGACAACGTACATCACTACTGACACTTCTGGACTGTTCTACCCCTCTACAAGGAAACTCTGGGGCTGCAAACTCCATTGAACGCGATCTGGCCCCTTCGAAACGTAGCGCGACAGCAATTTTTGCTCTGGCTTAGAGAGTGAAATCGTTGGGACCATTCAAAACCATTTACCGTAATTTGAACGTGATCCGAAGCAGCAAAGAGTGTTTATGTCTTTTCAGCCCTTCTTTTTCGCGTCTTCCTGTGGCGTGATCACAGGGGGATGCAACATTGACACATAAGTGAATAAAACAGCAAAGGCTCCCTCTAAAAGAATCTAGTTCATCAACACCCTTGGTGCCACCTGTGCGCCTTTTTTATGCACTTTAAAATTTACCTGTTCAGAGACTTCGATACCCATTCGCCCCAGTGGTGTTCTATTGTAGCTGCAGCGCCTGAGGGCAGACAACCCATTCAACGCCCCTTACATTCTGCATGCTTGCCCTCTGCCGCTGGAGCAGCAGCGGAGCACTTTCAAGTGAACGAGGTTGGTTGGTTTCGGGGAAGGAGACCAGACAGCGTGGTCATCGGTCTCATAGGATTAAGGAAGGATTGGGAAGGAAGTCGGCCGTGCCCTTTCAGAGGAACCATCCCGGCATTTGCCTGGAGTGATGTAGGGAAATCACGGAAAACCTAAATCAGGATGGTCGGACGCGGGATTGAACCGTCGTCCTCCCGAATGCGAGTCCAGTGTCTAACCACTGCGCCACCCCGCTCGGTAAAGTGAACGAGTGTCGAAATCTCTGTACAGGTACATTTTTAAAGTGTGCATCAAAGCTGCGCAGTAAGTAACGAGGCTTAGCCGTTTTATTCAAACATATTGCGCCCCGCCCCTCATCTAACCCCCTGCGATCACACTGCAGGAGGCAGCAAAAAGGAGAGTGTACAATAACTTCATTTCTAAAAGACTTGTGGCAGGTTGCCTTATTTCCTACACTGTCAAATACAATTGTCCCTGTGGTATAAGGTAGGGTTTCCCAAACTGTGTTCCGCAGAACACTGGTATTCCACGGCAAGAGGCTAACTGCTCAATGAAAAACTTTTATGAACATGGCGGTTTTTTCGTCATTTGGACGACAGTAAATATTTTTTAATGTTGTTATGATTTCTGTGATATTAGATATGATTTAAAATTGAAGTAATCACTGAACAAAACAAGTATTTCTCTTTTTCTTTTTAATTTTATTAACCTTCAAAATGAACAATGTGCTCCATCAAAGTACTGTGATTCTCAAAGCGTTCCGCCACAGGAAAAGCTTGGAAAACACTCGTCTTGGAGTAACGCCCTCGGCTAGTAATCAAAGCATCCTTGCTCCCGGGTTCTTGCCTCGCCATTGCTTAATTTGAAATAAAAGTCATCAGTAATGGCGGCCAAAGGAGCAGACAGAGGTTCAGGGCATTCTCTTGCCCTTGGTGTGGGAAAATGCCCCTAAAAAGTGGAATAATCAGCAATAACCGACGACATGAGGATGCAAAAGGCAATGGAAACCACTGCACCGAAGACACATGATGAGTGGTATCTGGCTACAGAGGTATCCAGTGAAATGATGTTGAAAGAAGACAAGGGTTTCTGGCCAGACGAATAGAGGGTAATATCAACAGCTGTAGAAAATGATATAACGGAAGTAGGATTCGTTATGGTTAGGAAGGTGGGGCAGAGAGTTC
Source organism: Schistocerca nitens (assembly GCF_023898315.1). Lineage (NCBI taxonomy): Eukaryota > Metazoa > Arthropoda > Insecta > Orthoptera > Acrididae > Schistocerca > Schistocerca nitens. The sequence goes on along the minus strand of NC_064614.1, from coordinate 706,569,423 downwards.
AGGTTCGACAGCAAACCAGCGCCGACAGCAATAGTTCAGGTACACATGCCGACGTCGCAAGCAGACGCTAAAGAATATGAGGATACTGAATGACTAAATTCAGTACGTAAAAGTTCCCTACACATGTTGTGTAGATCCAGAGGTTCCTGTCTTATTCTGAGACCTGATGCAGGTTGTCACGTAATACTCTGTAAGTGGTAGTCCATTCACTGCTTCTCAAAGCATGTCGCGCCCTTCGGCAGCAGCTCTCTTAAGAGCTATTGTTTGTGAAGGGAATGCCTGCGACGATAGAACCCAAGTCTCAATTGACAGCAATCGTGCTCAGTCGGGTTCATTTCAACAGATGCTGAACGCTAATGGGTTGATATTGTCTGACGAAGGTATTCATGAGGTATATTCGTGGATTATCCTTTTGAAAGACGGACTAATCGTCGACTGCTGACTGTAGAGCTAGGCTACAGGTTGGAGGATTCTCTGCCGATTCTGCGAGGTTTCTAAATTATTCCAGGCGGCGATGAGTGGTATCCGACATACGTACGTAGATGTACCAGCCCAAGACATGACTGACCCACTTCCCTTCTAAAGCCGTAGGACTGCGTCCTTGAGACTTGAATTTGTATCTTTTCAGCTCCACACTACTCTAAGGCAATTACAACATTCGACTGAGTCACTGGAGAGTGCTGCCCTCTCTGAAGGGATCTGTACCAGAGGGACAACAGTCAGCAGGCCACCCCTCCAAGGGGATATAACGGCGGCACACTCACCGCTGAGAGGATGAGAACAGTGTGAATCGACTCTCGGTCGGTCGACTCTCCAAAACTCATGGCCACGTACCATGTACGCTAAATGGCAAAGATGTATAATTTGTCATGTAAAAATTAACATGAGTAATTAGTGATGCTCTAAGAGCTGTCGGGGGGGGGGGGGGGGGTTCCACCGGGGGCCGAACCGCACAATAACCCTGGTTTCGGTGTGGGTGGTGGAGGGGTGAAGTGGATTGCGGCAGTCGTCGTGGGGTTGTGGATCACTGCGGCTGCGGCGCGGACGGAGCCTCTCCGTCATTTCTAGGCCCCCGGTTAACACACAATACAATAGAATTATTTTGGTTAAGAAATTATAGTCGCTGAGCATCCCAGACCCTATTCCTTCAAAAATATGTCCTATGCGTTAGACACTATGACAAAACACCACACGGACCGCGTTTGGTATAAAGCAGCCTTCCGCGAGAATTTGTACTGACTCAGGCTTTGTGTGCGGTATCGTGTATTCAGCAGATGTCGAAAATTTTTTTGGTATTATAGAGAGTGTTAATGTACGTCGATGGTATTTACATGTAGGCTAAAAAGGTACAATAAGATTTAGTGCCCTTGGTGCGATGATGTTACTAGAAACGTTGCACAGCTCGGATTGTGGACAGGTGGAGGAAGGGGAGGGAAATCGGCTGTGCTCTAGATTTTCATCTCTTTTAACTATCTGAATAACTTCTATTATATCATCATACATCCTTTTAATCTCTTTAGTTGGAATATAAATTTGTACTGCTATGATGAGCGATGGCTTTATCTTGGCTACGAAAATGCGTTCACTATGCTGGTCATAGTAGCTTGCCCATATTTTAAAATCCTTATTCGTTATTATACCTACTACCTATTTGATTCTTTCTTTATAACCGTGTACTCTCCTGAACAGAAATCCTGTACTTCCGCCCACCATGCTTCACTAGTTACCAATATCTAGCTTCATCCTAACCATTTCCTTTTTTAAATAACCTGACCTTCCTACCGATAAGGAATGTAACATTTCACGTTCTGACCCCCAGAACACTGGTTTCGTTTTTCGTGATGAGGGCATCCTCTTGAACAGTCCCCGCTCTTACATCTGAATGGAGATCTATTTTACGTCCGGAATATTTTACGCAAATGATTGCCATCGTCATTAAGCCATACTGTAGAGCTGCATACCCAAAGGAAAATAACTGCTGTAATTCTGTCTTGTTGTCAGTCATTTGCAGTACCATGACAGCAAGGCTCTGTTGGTCGATGTTACAAGGCCACATCACTGGCTGGTGCCTCTGTAACAACTGAAAAGGCTGCTGCCTCTTTTAAGGAACCTCTCCACAGACAGCCTTCCGTTGTGGTTATATGTATCACTGAGACACGCAAGCCACGCCACCTCGGCAACGACTGTGGTTCATCGAGTAATAATAGAAAGAAAACTAGCACATATCCTTAAAAATCTTCCATTCTCTCAGATCAGGCTATGCGCTGTACATCTACAATAATTTGCATCAGGTCGAGAGACGAATATTACAAGAGTCAGATGTCTACAGTGTGAAACCATTGTTATCTCTGCTGTGTGAAATACAACCAGATGGATATCTGGCTCTCAACCATCTCGTTCCAGGACGCGTAAAACAAGATGGCCAGCACACCAGACTTCATTCACCGTTAATTAAATTAGCAGTACCTCTAGCCTCGAGTTTTAGGACAATGTTCTGGGGACCACGCTCAGTGATAGGATGGACTATATTGCCTTGTCAAGATATTTGGGAGATGACCTATAATGATTATTTGCTCGATATCTCTGCAGTTTCAATCAAATGTCACAAAACTTTACTAACTCCCTACAGTGAGGCATTTAGTTCTCGTGAAGATCCTTCACTGTAGATATCTATACATAAATTTGCCAGCGTCTTTTATAGGAAGGTGGTCATGGTCTGAAAGTTGATACTTTTAAAAAATGACTCTTAGTCTGGCAGTTTCACGTTCCTTTCATGTCTTGACTACAAAGATAGGAAGAATGAATGACACAATTAGGCGCATCAGAGGACACAGTTAAACACATCACCCAAGGGAACATCTCCTGATACTGTGTAACACCGTTACTAGCCTTCGTAATGGCTACAGTTCGGCAAGAGAGAGAGCCCACAAGTTGCTTCAGGTATGACCTATCCAGATGATTCCTCTCGTTGATGATTAGATCCCCTGGAGCTGCCAACCTGCGGGAATGTTTAGTAGGTTTCACCCGGTGCTCCAAACCGTGACAGACAGTTTCCATGGTACCAAGGACAGTGGATACGGTGGGCTCGTCGTGGTGGGATAATGAGCCTGGGCGTTCGTCAAACTGGGACCGTATGCATGTAATCCTGCGAACACGGCTGCTGTCATCTTGGAAGACGGGAATGTCCACAGCATACTCACCATGAATATGTTTAAGGAAGAGAACAATTGTTCATGCTAACCTGAATGGGTGACCAAATCATGGTACGGGAAATATTTCCAAAACATCACAAAACCATTATCGGTCTGAACTATATCGTATACATACTACAGGTTAAACGCCGTAGGTGCACTCTGTAACCTGCATCATTTGAAAAGAGCCGAAATCGTGACTCGTCGGACCACATTAGAACCTTAAGGCAGGTACTGTGCACTTTCTGTGTGGTTTCACCCGATGAAGACGTGCAGTTCTATGAGCCGCTGTGATCAAAGGCCTTTTGCGAGGGGTCTGACTGCAATGTTCGTTGTTTTCGCAATGTTCATTCAGAAGCTGGTCGAGATGGATCTGCGCTGACTGACAACAGCAATGCCTATCAGGTTTGAAACCGACAGTGATTGCAAGGCATGAGACTCGTCTCCAATTTCTATCACTAAGGAACTTCTTAGGATTCCGGTTTTTACGTAGTGTTACTGCGCTTATTGCACTCAACCGTGTGGCACACACTACACCCGTCACTATCGTGGCTTACATCAGTGGTGGAGCATCACATCACCACAAGGGGGCTATTCTGTAACGTTCCAAAGGGGTGATAAATATTTAGTCAGATAACTAATGAGGAGGTATCGAACAGAATTGGAGAGAAGAGAAATTTGTGGCACAACTTGACTAGAAGAAGGGATCGGTTGGTAGGGCATACTCTGAGGCATCAAGTGATCACCAATTTAGTACTGGAGGACACAGTGGAGGGTAAAATTATAGAGGGAGACCAAGAGATGAATACACTAAGCAGATTCGGAAGGATGTATGTTGCAGTAGGTGCTGGGAGATGAAGAAGCTTGCACAGGATAGAGTAGATGGAGAGCTACATCTAACCAGTCTCTGTACTGAAGACCACAACAACAAGCTCATATACATAGACGACTGAAAGAGGGACACAAGATGAGGATCGATAATCTTCAATTCCCTGGGATATAGTAAGATTTTGTCACACCTATAAAAGTTGGTCAAATGAAATTATATGGTTCCAGAATCCTTTCAAGTCTCAGACGTCTATGATGTATATATGCAGTCTGAAGTGAAGTATGAAAATTTGCTCCATGACTGGGATCCGGACCTGGGTCTCCTGCCAATTAGGCAGCACCACCACATTACCATGGTACAACAACGCCTTTCTATAACTGCACGGACCACCCTTGCATGTTTCTCTCCTCCATGCAAATTCCCATTCACGCCTCAACCCACTTGAAATTTCCCCTAAAGTCGAACAGTACTGCAGAGGCTTCCCAGCTGTATTCGAATAGCACCTTAACATTTTGTAGAAATAAACGTTTCGAGTTTGGTTTCCGTCTGGATTCATTCTCGTGCTTATAACACGAGTGATGTTCTGAATATCTCCAAATACCTACGTAAACAACGTTAGGGCAGAACGACAATTTACTTTGTCATGGCTATATTCTGTCATGTAAAGGCACAAGGGGAGAAAAAATGAAAATTGTCTGGCATACACCTGAAGCAGCGACGGTTGTAAGGGATCAAAGGTTTAATCACAGAAAACTGGGCCACAAATCAAACTTCGTGCGTAACGCTTAGTGAGATGTCTGATAGGCACCCATGGGTCACTCAACCGTCGAAGTTCTGCAGCGAGTTACTGTAACGAACGTATCTACAAAAACAGAACATCTCACTCTAATCTGAGTCAAAAGGCTTCAAATGCCAGCCTCAATTAGTGGCGTCCTTTGGAAACACAAGTCTGGAAAAGCAGTTCTGGGAAGACTGAGAGCAAGTGGCGAGGTGCCGGCAGGGAAGCGTGCACTTCGTGCTACGAGCCCGACCACCCCGGCGAGCACGACGGTATGCACACAATGGCGGCCGGAGTGATTCGCCACGAGGATGCGACCGCGGAACGGGACCGCGGCCGTTGTGCGGCCTTTGACGGGGGCCCGCGACCCCACTTTTAATTTCTGGCGGCGCTCCCGTAGCAGGGCGCATTGTGCCCGGCTGGCAGCGCCGTTACCTCGGCAGGCCGTGGCCCCCGCACTGCGCGACGCCGCAGAATCGACAGTCGTGAAGCTGCGAGAGTTCACTCACCTGATCGCCCAACGGCAGCATATTCTGCGTGGAACTCAACTGTGGCCTTATTAACCCATTAGCACCCAAACCGTTTTCTTCTTAATTTTTTTTATATTTATTACTCTTACCTTTTTTGTCATACTGTAAAAAACAATTCTTACCCTTCCACTCTTAATATAATATACCTGCCATTTATGAGCGCTAAGCCTTACTGAGGACCAATAACACATTTAGCGCAATAGAGATAGCTCTGAAAAATAGGTTGGGTTGCAAAAGGTAGAGTACTTTTAATTTTCAGGTTTGTAGTATGTGTTACCCCTCTCGTGAAAAATCCAGTTTTAGACCCTCTCCCCTTCGGCATTAAGTGCCATCTTGAAAAAAAAAACGCTAAGGAAAGTCACTTTTTGCAGTTTTTCCCCGGTGACTCGCTTTCAGTGCATTTTAGGCAAAAACGTCTCAATGCCAGTTTGAAAGAGAGTTAAATTTCCTCCAGGTTTCATAAATAACACGTTGGAAAATTCGGACCACCTAGTGAGATACGAGAATGTGAAAATCAGCAAAAATGTCAATAAAACGCAAAAAGTTAGATGTGGCAATTGTTTCATCCTAATAATTTTTAATGCAGTTTTGTGCACAATCCATTAAACCAATTCTGTAGGGGATTTAATTTCCTTCGAGATTCACACAAAATATATGTAATTACTCCCTATACACGTCGAGAAATGTTGCACTAACAATTTTTGTGAAAGTGACCTCGAATATGAAAATACCATCCTTAGTCAAAAATAGTATTCCTGAATGTAATATCATCTTTAAGCCATTATGTATGCAATGTATACACATAGTTCATGAGATTCGTAATATTCTTGAAAAAGAAAAACAAATTTTCAACACTTTCACACGTATTGATGAGATAAAGCATTATGACCGCCTGCTTAATAGATTGTTTGTCAGTGTTTGGGACGAAGTACATCACTGATTCTGCGCATGAAGGATCCGAAAGTTTGTTGGTAGGTTTGTGGAGGTGTGTGGCATTAGATATTGCGAGCCATCGTTTGCTTTATCATACATATATGCTTGAGTGATGACAAATCTTACTTACATAAAGAAGAGTATTATCTTCTCAATAACCCTGAAATTGTGAACTACATCCTTAATTTTTACTTATGAGTTAGGAATTTACTCATGCCACTTTTGCTGACTATACCTGCAGTCACTTTCAGAACTCCAATTAATAATTTATTTCATGAGATTGAACATTAAATTGCTAGTGTACCCGTGTACCACTATAATAAAATAAAAATAGTGAATAGTTGAGGGAGTATGAATGAGAACAGTGCCGTATTTAAGTTTACAAAATAATGACAAGTTTTATTAATCCTTTTTTTATAACTACGACTAGCTGATAAATCTTACACAAAAATAAAAAACACAAATCACGAAAGGAATGGAGTTTGATTGCCAAAGCATACATTGAAGTGGAAGCTATACAAGTTCTCCCACGAATTAATTCCTTTTACAGCGCCATCTGACTTTGTTTACATGATTCCACCGTTAGGCCCAACTCTATTCAAATGAAATCAGTTATAACCAACTATACCACAAACTGTAGTTCACATCAGAACAGGGAGCTGTGAATATCATTTAACGACCCCACTCCATTGCAGCAGTATTTCACCCATTCACCTCGATTCAGATGGCAGCAGGAAAACGGTGAGGAGCGATGCGCTGCGGCAGCTGTAATCTTCTAACACGTCCACGAAAATTTTCTAACTACTCCAAAACGCTCTAGAGCACTGGAGACTTCCCTATCAGAGCCCTGAAATCCTGGCAGATTTCAGTGTGAGCTGCTCCCACTCACTGGTGTGGCCAAAACAATTTGACTCATGGATACGAATTGTCAGACGTCACATAGTCGAATCAGGACTAATAAGGGCACCCTCGTCACACACAATATGTCAGAGATGATATGCAGTTCCACTGTCAGTACAGTTAGAAACTGCCACTGGTTCTTAGTCCACCACAAGACACAGACCACAAGTCTCACCAAGACCTGAAGTTCTTCTGAAGGGAGGACCAGAAGATGAAGCAAGTAAAGAATCACAACCACTTGCCACCAAGCCTCGGTACGGGAGCTGAATTAGCAAAAACGAAACTGTCCCTACATTGCACAAACCAATCGAACTATCTTCTCTTTGAATCTCCGCTCTTCACTGCTCTGTTGGTCTGGCTGCCAATCCAGACACAGCGCCGGGATTCCCACGTTGGGGGAGCAAGCCTCCACTTTGCATATCCTGAGAGGAGACAATCTGCGACTCCAAATCTCTCTTGTCTGAAAAAAGAAGATTTTAGAGTAGGGAGACGTAGTTCTCACCGTAAGTATGGTCATGTTCTGGCAAAAAACATCTACCTAGATAGGACCAAAGTCCCTCATTTATGAAGAGATCTGTAGGCGCCCCGGTGGTCCCGGTCGCCTACGGCGGACAGGAAGCCGAGCAGTGACCTCTCCAGTTGTCAGGATGCTAGAAAATGACTGTGGACGCATCAGAAACGCCAAAGAAACATTATTAATTCATGACACCTTTATTCCTGCCGAGTACAATGTGGCCCACGTAACACAGGCTGGCTGAGCTTGGTGATATCAACGACCTTCCCCGAGTCCTCGCTGACTCGGAGCGATGACACTAGCTCCGGGCTGCACCAGTCTTGCTAGCGCAGCGCCGCGTGCTGTGACGTAGCGTTGGAATGCCCTTACTTCAGCCGCGCGTGGCTGGCGGCGCCCGGCTGGCCGGCCGGCTCGGTGGCGGACAACAGGCCGCTGCGCATAGGAGGCTCTGGGTTGGAGTCCCGGCGCTGTAGGCACGAGAAGCGTTCTCGTAGTGCGGAGTGTACTCTATCCCACCCCGTCTTCTTCCCTGCTCCTCCTGGTGGCTCGTCCACAGTGGACGGGAGGAACGGGCTGCAGTCGCCCAGCGTCGTCGGCTCACCCGGTTGTGACGGCGGATGCACAGGGCCTAGGCCCCGCACGATCTCGATGACGGCTCACTGATGTGGGCAGCATTGGCGGCGAGCGAGTCTGCCGCGATGTCTGCTAATCCTGGGTTGATGATTGACAGCGGCAGCAGAGAGGACCAGAGCTGGTACTGTCCCCTCACGTCTGCTGCTGGATGGGCCGCCCTTACTGCAACATCTCCTTAATAAAGATAAACATGTCGATTACAGAGCTGAGCGCTATGCAGGGACCCAGTACACATCTAACTGCAAGTCTAACTGCGAGTGCAGAGCTACTAGCAAAGCTGGCGTATTTAAAGGAAGCACGAGCGACGTCCTGACGTCATGCTCATTTGTAATGAACGCATTCGTTCCACTTATACTGCTGATTTATCTGTCGTACTCGCCCCATAGGTGATCTTGTGACAGAGTTACGTGTTGTTACGGCATACTTACACGAAGTTGTGAAATGCAGTACAGCTGACGCTATACCTCTGTCTTGCACTCTACGAAAGTCTCCATCTAACACAAACATGTGTGCTAAGCAATTCTCTCTCGCTTGTTGTGTGTAACCCGGCCACTGCCCCTGCGTGACGACACATTCCGATACATGTGCAATCCTCTTACCTCTTGGCTAACCTACTGCCCCTGGCTCTCGGCATAGGCAACAAAACTTTGACAATATTCCACGTTTCCAACTCTTTACTATTCCGCGACAATACACATCTAATCTTTCTGGGCTGACGATTTCCAATTTCTGAAAGAAGACTATTAAGCTTCCCAGGCAGTCGTGCTCATGAAATATATGTTTTTGCGCTCGTTAAAAGAACCTGGCGACTAACTGGCGTCAGTGACGTTACAGTCTTTCCTCCACTAAACATGTGCACCAGCCACTTTGTCTGTATTGTCCCATCATTCTAACATGAGAATGCACAGAGTTTTATGACCTTCCCACCGATTGCACTAAGGCTCAGTTTACAGTAGTATCTCTTACTCACTTTCCGCCAACTGACCACCTTTGTGACAGACTGTAGCCTGGCCCAGGCAAAATGTTTTGTGAACAGACACCCTCCTGTCAGACCCTAAGAAGGAGGAGGAGAGTGCTACAGCCAGACGTCCTTCTGCAGGTACAATCCACTGAGTGCTACTTGCCAGAATCACTCGCACAATCATATCGCTGCACTTAGCATTTATGGTCCCCAATTCATTTCTCTCCCTGTTCTCTGCCGCCTCCACTACGACACCTCGTGTACAAGTTCTCTCTGTGTTACAGACGAAGTTATAAAACCGTTCTGCCCACAATTTCCTCATGTAAAAAGTCATGAACCACACATACCAAATGTAGTACTGAGGATCTCCGTGGTCATGACCTAAAATATAAACGTTAATCTGACTGACAGTGTTGTTAAAGTGAGAGAGTGGTGTGCCACCTTTCAGTGTCTATGCCCATGTGATGAAATTTGCGTCAACAGCTGGCTGCTGATTTGCGTTCGAGGTGATGGCGCCCAATAGCGAACCAGATGGGTTCCATAGGACTTACATCAGCCGAATTTGGACGCAAAGACATCAACATGGATGATATAACGCCCCCAAAACAAAAGTAGCGCGGTCCTGGCTCCAAGACACGGACAATTATACTGCTGAAAGACGACATCGACATCAGGGAAGACATCAAGCATGAAGGATGCAGGTGGTTTGCAGCTGTCAGCGTGTCCTCGATTACTGCCTTAGGTCACAAGCAAGTACAGGAGAAAATCTCCCATAGCATAACACTGCTTCCACCAGCCGTGCCATGCTGCTCGTTTCGAGATGAAGTTCACGTCTATGACGGCGTTTGTAGAGAGGACCACAGTAAAAATGTGGTTCACCCGAAGAGCCGGCACGTTTCCATTGATCGACGGTCGAATCCCGATGGTCCCGTTCCCACTGTAATCGTAACTGAGGATGTCGTTGGATCAGCATGTGAATACATTAAATGGTCTACTGTGGAGCTCCATATTCAACAGTGTACGATGAACGGTGTGCTCTGAAACACTTGTGTGTGCACCAGCATCGTCCTCTTTTGGCAGAGATGCCACAGATCACCAGATCCTACTTGACATAGCACGAAAGCCTCCGAAACACACGTTCTGTGAAGAATCGTGGACATCCAACCACTTATCTCCCAGTCGTAGTTTCACTGTCCTTCTACCTCTTGCTGTAGATACTCACTAAAAGAGCACGTGAACTTTCGAGCCGGCCGATGTGGCCGAGCGGCTCTAGGCGCTTCAGTCTGGAACCGCGCGACCGCTACTGTCGCAGGTTCGAATCCTGCCTCGGGCATGGATGTGTGTGATGTCCTTAGGTTAGTTAGGTTTAAGTAGTTCTAAGTTCTAGGAGACTGATGACCTCAGATGTAAAGTCCCATAGTTCTCAGAGCCATTTGAACTTTCGTCCAGCTTCGCCGTTTTCGAGTCTGTTAACAAATTCTGCGTGATAATAATCTAGCCTTTGTCAAAGTCGCTTATCTAAATGGCTTTCCCAGTTTTTCGGCCCATATCTTCGCTCGGGTTTTCCCCTGTCCGTGTATGTTCCGCTTACATGCTTTTGTTACCGCATCACGTGCCCGTAACGCCACCAGGCAGCAGCATCCAACGTCACGGTGACCAGTAGTTTTAGCCTATGAATGTATACGTACAGGTTAACAAAATACAGTTTAAAAATAGGTCTTAAATTTTATTTTAATGATATATACAAAATTTTAAGTAAAAAATTCATTAATTTCTCTTGTTTCGCCGCAGATGTGGTTAATGTATAGAATCTGTGAAACTGGATTTAGGCTACCAATATCCCTTATCCAGGCAAACGTGATGGCCTCTTTTTCATACCCCGCCGCGCGGGATTAGCCGAGCGGTCTGGGGGCGCTGCAGTCATTGACTGTGCGACTGGTCCCTCGGCCATGGGTGTGTGTGTTTGTCCTTAGGATAATTTAGGTTAAGTAGTGTGTAAGCTTAGGGACTGATGACCTTAGCAGTTAAGTCCCATAAGATTTCACACACACATTTTCATACCCCATCCGTGTTAGAACTTGCAGGTTAAGTCCTACATGCACGCCATTGAACTGCATTTCGTGTTGGTGATAGTTGTGCCAAATCGAATTTGGTGTTCGTAGCAGCTTTAGAAAAGCGAAGATGTAGCAACGCATCTGTAGAAGTACTCGAGACACTTCCATAAAGTGCCACGTGGAAATTTTCAGTTGCATCTACGGTATTGTCTTTTTGTGCAGCTGATCTTCGAAAATAGAAACGCCTTTACTGTGGGAAGCAACAGTATCAAATATGGTGAAAACTATGGTTGCCCCCTATCCAGACTGAGTTGAGATGGTGTGGCAACCACTTATCGTAAGGAGAAATGAATGTTTTCCGCAATATCTTTATATTTGAAGGATGTTTTTGAATACAGAGCATCTCGTATGTTACCCCTTCTAGATTTCCTAAAGAACACGCTGCCTGACGTTAAAGCCGTCACCAAAACCAACATATCGATGTCTTCTCGAATGACAACAGAATCATTTTCGGTAGTCAACGAAATGGCAGTTCTCAAAGGTAACACATCTGTATCCGCTATCGCCTTCTTGTGACCAACTGTGCTCGCTAAAATTCGCTCTGAAGAAATGACATAAAGCGGCATTTGTTTTTTCGTTACAAAACAATTTACGCCTTGGCATCTGTGGAAACATGCTACTACCAAAGAGTACTTCTGCACAAGATTTTAGCCTGGAACGACGAACTCTTTCGTTGATTTTTATGGTCCTTTTATTTATCTATTTTTGAGGCTACCCGTCGAAGATTACCAAAGCATTTTGACCATGTTGCTGCAGTACGTAGGTCACAAATCTTTCCCACATTACTTTTCTTGGACTGACGTCTCACAGTTTATTCCAGCACATCGTCTTCTTTTGAGTTGTATTTTCATAATCAGGTTGTTCATTCCAGCAAAATGGAGCTAATCTGCCATAGTACTGGAGTGCGGGGTATTTTCTGATCTTTTCTTCGGCGTCGCATACCTTCTCAAGTATACCTGCACGATTTTTCTTCACAAATTTGCATGATAGAGTATATTTTCATTTTTGTAATAGAGTATCCAGCCATTGTGTACACTGATACCCACTAACTCACTGAAAAAGAGTCCAGTATGTTACAGATATACAGATATTTTATTATATGGAATATTTTATACTTCTGCAGTCACTTTTTACTAATATTTTATTAGCACAATGCATTTCGGCAGGATGCTGCCATCATCAGATGCATTATACAGTTACTTATTCATCAGCTGATAGGTTATGTACATGAGCTGTGTGTGCCAGTGGGGTTAAGAATCGAAAAATAAACCTGTGTGGAAGGATAAATCAGTTACAGTGTGTACATTACGTGAATAGCATGATTAGGTAATATATATATATATATATATATATATATATATATATATATATATATATTAATACGTTTACTTACATTTTTGTTTGCGATTTCATTTCCTGGCACACAGAGCACAGTAACAGGTCAATCACAGCTTAGCATTTTCACAAACGTCTGTTTACAACTTTCCAAAGAGTTTTAAAATCTAAGATAAACTACTTACAATTTCAAGGTCTGTTTAAAAGTTTCAAGGGAGTTATAAAATCTAAGCTAAAATACTTATAATTTCAAAGACAGTAATATATACCTGTGGTGAAGATGAAAACTTTTATCTAAACGTATTGGCAATATAGAGAATGTTACATGGATACTTAATGAATACTATTCTGTCAATGGAATAAACATTTAACGTTGGAGAAGTTTTTGAAGAAGTTAACATTATTACTTTCAAGCTTATCGTTTAAAAATACGTCTCCATGTGCTGTGCCACGAATGAAGATTTCCAATTCTTCATTTAAGTCCATTTGGTGTCCCCTATCCTTTTATGTACTAAATGAAGATCATTCGCAATCATGGAATGGGCGGCCTGTGTCTTTTATGTGGGTGGTTATTGCTGATCTATTGTAATTGTTAGTGTGGTAAGCATTTATGTGTTCATTATACCTTGTTTGAAAGTTTCTCCCAGTTTGATCAATATAAAGAGATCTGCAGGTATTACATGCTATATCATGGATGCCTGACTGTGAGTGTTTATCAGTCTGTGTATGTATATTGTGTCTCAGTGTGTGTTGCAGTTTGTTGTGTGTTGTAAAGGCAATGTTAATGTCGTGTGGTCTGAGAATGGTTGCTATTTTGTAGAAGAGTTTGCCTGTGAAATGTATGCAAGCTTAGGGTTTCTTTTTCGATTCATGCATGGAAAGTGGTTTATCAGTGGAATATGAGATCAATGGTAGCATCAATTTCCTTGATCTAAACATCAGTAAACAAAACAATTCAAACAGCTTCGAAGTTTACAGGAAGACAACTTCAGATACTACCATACATAGCTGATCCTGTCACCCCACGACACACAACCTTGCTGCATACAGAGCACTAGTTAACAGAGCCAACAATATACCAATGGATAAATATGCACATCTTGACGAGCTCAGCGTAATAAGACAAATGGCTTCAGCAAATGGCTATGATGAAGTTTTAATTGATAACCTCACGGAAAAACGGAAAAACAATCCTCTAAACTGGTTAGTCCAGGTTGCTGCTGTATTTATGATTTCCAGAAAGCTTCGATAAAGATTCCCAATGTCGCTTAGTTTACAAATTAGTCAGCTACAGAACGTCATATCAGGTACGTGAAAGGATTAAATTATTTCTAGCAAACACCGCAGCACATCGTTCTCCATAGAGAGTTGTCACCAAAAGCGAAAGTAACATTCGATATATTAGTTGTACCGCAAGACGTGCGCTAGAACCATTACTATTTACGTTGGTACTTCTCCGAGGTAGTTAGCGAGTGACATAGTCGTAGATGGAAAAATTCTGCCGGATTATTTTTTTTCTTTTTTTGCGAAATGGTGGAATAACTGTACAACTCGGCTCGTTTTACAACCCTAGGTGTGGTGTACGCAATGCCATGTGTAAACGAGTAAGTGAATGAATGAATACAACCAACTAACGGTGCGAGGACTTGTGATTGATCTCCAACCAAACAAATGCAATGGAAGGCGCATAAAGAGTCCAGATAATGCTTGACTGCACCAGCGATAGTTAATAATGGCATTATTGACAAATATCCAGCATCCATCCGAAACGATATCAAATGGGACGACGACATAAAATTACTTGGAGGCAGATGTAGGGTGATTTTCATTAGAAGAGTAGTAAAAAGTGTAATTCATTCACGAAGACGGTTTCAAAACATTTGGTCACTATGGTTCAATATTTTTGTGTATCTGGGACCTTCATCAGTCGATTTAATAACAGAGACGAAGAAGAATCAAATAAAGCTATTTGATTTGTCATTGTTTTTATACAGTCTGCACAAGAGCGCCACGAAACGTTCATGAGAACGCCACAAGAAATCTCCCATTCATATCCCTTGTACTAAGCATTACGGTAAAATAAGAGAAATTGTGGCTTATATGATGGCACATCAATTGTCATTGCAAACGGAAATGAGAAAAATTATACTGGTGCATTGCGTACTCATCGCTGCAAACCGATGATGACTAACTTAATGGTAACGAAAATTCTGGAGTTTTTAACTATTGGGAGAGAAAGAGACCCAAATTACAGCTGGTATTTTAACACCACTGGATAAGCGGAAACCCACCATCAGCCAACTGATACAGAAAAACAGTACCGTCTAGACACAGACCACATCCAAACATGAATATCAAAGGACGCTCTCTGAACAGGGAACAATGTAGAACGATTTCACTGCTGCTCTGGACCAGTTGTTGGTGGAGGTGATTTGTTGTCTTCCTCCAACCTGTTATGATATTCCAAGCGTGTTTCTGTATACCATGGATTAAGGTGACAGTCGTCCGTGTAATGCAATATTCTGTTTGCGTTGCTATAGACGTCTGTGGACGTGTGAGACGGAAAGTGAAAGACCCGGCACAAAGCTTACATGAAAGGCACCAAGTCGTCCACTGGGCTTAGCATTCCTATACGACGTACAGTCGCTATCAGCAACGTCATATGCCTTTACTTCAAGAACCACTGCAGAAAGGTTTTTAATTTAAGAGATTTTTAACCTTAATCTTAAGTTACATTATCATCACTAAAATATTCTGTAGAAAGGGGATGCAAAAAGTGTTTATAGTCTCGAATGAAGAAGCAAACTGAATGTGTTAAATGCACAGTAATACAGAGTGCATAGAAACTAAGGAAAAAGAAATACACAGTAAAAAAAACTGTGTGCCTAAGAGAGAACTATGAAGAAGAGGGAAGAAAACCGTAAGTGAGCGAAGTGACTAAGTGAAAAACATCGGACTCGTATTTTTGAGGAGCCAGTGGGATTGACTTGGTTAGATTTAGCGGCGATCTTCTTAATCCACCCTTTGTCCTTACCATCAGCAAGACAATGGACTACGTTTACGTCCATCTTGGCTGGCACTTCACTCCCGAAGGTCTCACTGAGCACATTGAGGAATGCATATGCATTATCTTTTGTTCAGCAGTGCCATACCGACACCGCCCATGAGAATGGCGCAAGGCACGGCAGGCACCATTGTCTTCTTAACACATTGTATACCACTGTAAAGCGTAACACAATGAAAGGTAGCTGATAAATGCAGCCTGCAGTCGGAACAAATCGCACGCATTTGTTTCGATAAATATCGCCGCTGATATGTAAGACGTACACTGTAGAGTCGAAACATTACGGCCGGCCGGTGTGGCCGAGCGGTTCTAGCCAGTCTGGAACCGCGCGACCGCTACGGTCGCAGGTTCGAATCCTGCCTCGGGCATGGATGTGTGTGATGTCCTTAGGTTAGTTAGGTTTAAGTAGTTCTAAGTTCTAGGGGACTGATGACCTCAGTAGTTAAGTCCCATAGTGCTCAGAGCCATTTGAACCATTTTTTTGAAACATTGCGTCCACCGAACACCGTGCGATTGAATACCTCGTAATGGCATTCTGGACGCTCGACGCTGTAAGGAAAGTGTAAGAGGCATTGATTTGCGAACTTTTTGGGTCCACGGCTCCGAACATAAATACCCGCGGCTCCTTTGGTACGTGACATCCAACTCGAACTGTGGTACAAACAGGTTTAGAAAATAATTAATGAGATTATTATTACTTCATTAGCTTATGACGTATTGAAAGGCATCAATCGGTTCACCTTTCATATAATTTTGTGGTTTTTATAGTTCAGTGGTTTGACCAAGCACAGTGTATCTTTTCTCTACCTGCGTTTTCACATATTTTTACACGCCAGGGAGGAATATCACGCAGGGAAACGAAATTGACTGTGTATTATTCTCAGTTTTAATACATTTGATATTCAGGACACTTTGTACCGCATGGTTATAATTACTCACTGAGCTCCAGAGTGGGCTGTAATTATGTATGACACCCAAACTTGAAGATATGCTAACGCGGAACCGATTAACGCTGAAAAACATAAGGTCCACTTTTGGCCACCGGGCGCAAATATGGCAGTGTCCACTGTTTCTTTGACGGTATGACATCCACGTTGTCATTTGGCAATCCATAAAGTGAGTGAACAATATAGCTGCCGAGAAGAGTGACACTGTTTTATGTGAACGGCAGCAGTTACAGTGCTGCATTGAGTATCGCCGACTCAAAGATTTAAGCAGTGGGCCGGTGTCATTAAATGGTTTAAAGAAGATGATAATTAAATTCGAAAAAACACGGGTGAGTTTGGAGTGGCACCAGCAAGAGGAAGGCGTCTTCCCCCGGTGGAAATTACTGACGAGATTTCTGTCGCTGTAACTGGCCTCTCCCGAGGCAGCTGCAGGCTCATTCGACTCGAGGCAGCCGCACCGAGCACACAGCCATGGGTTACCGTCGCAGAAGATACGTGAGGAGGAGCAGAATGCCAGTGTACAAGACAGTGGATACATTTTCAATTACACCAAATGAGACTGGTCAACAGGAGTTACTACAAGGACCTATTACTTTTGTTGGTTGCAAGTGCTCCAGCAGTGCTCCAGCAGTGTCACGAAATTGTCCATCCCTTGGACATCAGCACGAAAAGTTTTGGGCTCTATTTTACACTGGTACCCGAGCAAAGTCCGGACGGTGCAGTAACTGAAACCTCATCATCAGCAGCAATGTTCTGAATTCACTGTCCGGTTTCTGGTTCGGATCGAAGTTGATCAACTGTGGACGGGCAATATTCTATGGAGTGACGAGGCACGTTTTACACTACAGGGTGCAGTGATAAACGGAACTGCCGAATTTCGGACAATGCTAAACTATGTGTTGTGCACAAAGAACCATTGCGCTAGACCTGTGTGACTGTATGGTGTGGGTTCATAAGAATCTTTATTATCGACCCGTTCTTCTTCGAATAAATTACACTACGAGGGCCTCTCAGATATACCGTAACGTCTGCTCCTTATTGACACCTTCTTGTACAGCATGGAATTTTTGTTTTGGAAGAGCGCGAATGTGTTGATACCACTGTTTTCATGCAAGATGGGGCAATACCTCATGTCGCTCGTCCAGTGAAAGATCTGCTTCATTCATATCTTCCACTGACGTGTTTTCTACAGAAGTTTTCCAGATACATGTGCTCTAAGATCACCTGATCTGAATCATTGTGACTTTTGGCTCTGGGGAAATTTAAATCAACGGATTAGCAGGGAAACGTTCTGCCTCTAACTGATCTGAAGGCCAATATACAGGAACACGTTGTTCAAATGGTTCAAATGGCTCTGACGACTATGGAACTTAACATCTGAGGTCATCAGTCCCCTAGAACTTAGAACTACTTAAACATAACTAACCTAAGGACATCACACACATCCATGCCTGAGGCAGGATTCGAACCTGTGACCGTAGCGGTCGCGTGGTTCCAGACTGAAGTGCCTAGAACCGCTCAGCCACACCAGCCGGCGAACACTTTGTTCAGATTCCACCGGAACTGCAGCGCGCAATGTTAATCAAGTCGCTTTACGGATGTAACATCTCGTCGACGTCTCCGCTGCTAGTACTGAACATATTATACAGGTGGTGGTTAATAATAAAATCAACATTATTCCTTTCTCGTTTGTCTGACCTTTTCTGTCCACATACTGTCCCATTACATGTGGAAATATTTCTAAACGTCTTCTTGCATTCACAGCGCCAGATTTGCACCTGGTGTCCAAAATCGGAAGTAAATTTTTCGAATGTAAATCGGTTCCGCATCAATGCATTAGAATATCTACCAAGTTGCGCTGCAATACGATAATTACAGCCCACACTGAACCTCTGTGAGTAGTTGCATTTAACCACCCAATAGTTGTAACCACCTGTCCTAAACATGAATGATCGCTGCATTGAATGAATGATGTAGTAATTAACGATGCGCGTGACTGGGTGAATTCAGCTGGAAATTCTTGTTTTCACTTTGCGCTAGAAACCTGAGAGAGCCGATTGGATTTAAACCTCGAAGCCAGCCCGTGACGCCACTCTGTGGCGGCAATCGTCTGCCAAGCGTTTTAAATGTGCGGCGACGTGGTTGGTTCCTCCGGATCCATCCAGTAGAAAGACCCGTGTTTGAATTTTGGACGTTAAACCGTGTGGAGAATTTTGAGACGAAGGAACCAGGCACTGTTGTCCCTCATGTCACCTGATTATAGGAGAGCCTGATACCTTGCTGATTCGTCAGTCCGCCCTCTCCAAGCCTGTTCGCTCTTGACACGCAGAAATAGGCATGTTGGATTTTGTACAGAAGTTATTCGAGCGCGAATGAGTAGAGTCGCAGCAGGTAGGTGTTCGATGGTCAAGTAAGTACGACGTGCTGCTTCTGTGCACACATGAACGGTGATTCTGGATGGGAGTTAGTTCAGTATTGAGTTAGGATTCTTTATAACGATTAACCTGTATTATTAGGAACAGTTCGGGATTCTCGCTCTACTATCATTTTACTTAGACCCAGATGGAACCGAACTTCTTCTTTAATCGACCACGATTCACCGTCAGCCCGATTAACTTCCATGATTGTTTTCGGAGTGAGTCGCAAGTCGGCTTTAATTGTTCAGTTTTTCGAATGTTCAGTGAAACTGAATCTTTGTATGCAGCAATTGCGTGTCCATGTTGGCTTCCTGATTCAATCCATTCCTTGCTGAATAATGATCGTTACGTTATTACTGTCCGTTCCTGGGGAACCATAGTGTTAGTTTATTATATGTCTCCCATGTCATACGCAGCTCTGGAATATGCTCTATCTTCATGAAAAAATGTTTTTCATGCACCTATTTAATTCGATAAACTTCACCACAGTGTGCATACCAGCACGGCTTCCTTCCTCCTGTTCCTCCTGTCATCTCTAACCTCACGTACACTTTACGACAGAGTAATAAGGAAATATTTAATAAAGTGTAAAACATGATCACTCGATTTGTAACTCAGTAATTAGATTTCCGCTACGCGTTTTTTTCTCCTTGTGATAGAAACTAGGTCTAGAATTCAGTTACTATTCGTGAACCTGGCGCTGAGGGGTAGACAAATTAAACACTACATCCGCCCAATAGGAAGCTCGCTGCAACGAAAAGTCCCTCTCACAGGACAAAAGTTCGGGCCACCAAAGAATTAACTGTCGATTGCTACATAGGCAATAAACACTGGGGGAAGTGGCTTTCATTACATTTTTTTCTTCCATCTTTTTCTTTCACAGTAGTAGTCTCTTTCTGAAGGCTGAAATTTTCTCTGGCAGTTGCAGAGAATGAGTCTAATTACCTTGAATGGATACATTCAACGAACTGAGTTTTTCCAAGGAAAGCCATATCAAGTATTTGACTACTAAGATTTGAACTATTGTCTGAAAAAGGTGCAATTGTACGTTGCTTGACGGCTGACTCACCTACAATACAACAAACCATATCCGGCACAGATGGTAAAACAATGTCTTCTGCTACGGTGTGAGTTTTCTTGTTCTATGCTACACGGTAGGCAACTTTGTAAGAAGAAAGAAAAATGTCTGCAGAAATCGCAGCTTCTTTGGTGAAGGCTTTTTTTCTCCTGTCATTTCATTTAATTTGTAGGAAAGAGTTCTCCTGGATTATTTAACGAACTACCGTGATTTGACGCCAATTGTCGCTTCGTTTTATTAGGCAGCATGCTTTTAGTATATAGGACTTTCAGACATATGACACACTGTAGTTGCAAATTCGAGTAACTGTCGTCATACCTGCTGCAGCTCAGAAACGGCGAAACAGGTCGCCTGTTCGCACACTACAGTTGTGAATATTCGCGGGTAGTGGGAGAAGGACGGCGAATCCACGCTGCTGGACTTCCACGTGTAATCAAAGAAACCTCAGGTCGTGTAAAACAAGACAGGCCGCGCTCAGTGGCAGGTCTGACGACAGAGTGCAATCGTGGAGCTCACCACTTACCACATACTGATGAATACGGGGCTCGGACATGACCGCTGTTTTCCCCTGGTGACTAAATGACATCACAAATCAAGACTCAGTGGGCATGGTATCATCAACACTGGACCTTGGATCGATGAAAACGTGTCGACTGGTCTGATGAAGCATGTTTCTTCCTACATCAGGTCGATAGATGTGTCCAGATCTGCCGTCATCAGTGTGGAGAAAGTGAGAGAACTAGGCCAAAGGAGGTTACGCACTAACTACACGGATCTAGTTTCAGAAAAGTCCTAGCTAATTATCACCCTATCTACTCTCACTTTTAAGCACTAATAACTATCTCACACCCATTTCAGCCAAATATCCTAAGACAACCAAACGCTACACTCTTTGATTTCACAACTTTGGACAAAGAAGTCTCTACGTTTGATAAGCACCATGTTCTTTCGGCATATCCATCCTTGTTAAATAGTAAAAGAGGACCACAGCCGAGAGGAATATTACAATTGGAATATTATAATTTTCAACAATATTCACAGCTGTAATTTCATATCAATTTATTGGCAACCAGTTTCGACGATTCATTTCATCATCATCATCAGATCCTCTACATATATATAGTGGCTGAATTTTCCCGAAAGACATCAATCAGAAAGTCCTACGAGAAAATAACTAGTGTCTGCATCAACTCTTGTAAGCAACCACACACAGTGTGGTGAGGGAAAAAATTCAGCCATTATATATTTAGAGGATCTGATGATGATGAAATGTATCGTCAAAACTGGTTGCGAAACGGTAGTGTTGAAAATTGTAAATACCGCCATCTTCAGGTTTCTTAAATTTCAACTGATTTAGGTGAAATTTTGCAATATATACACTTAAGTGCAATCCCGCTCGCACCCTTGTTGCCACTTTCACATCCAGTCAACTGTCTTAAGGTCATAACTGCCGGCCGCGGTGGTCTAGCGGTTCTGGCGCTGCAGTCCGGGACCGCGGGACTGCTACGGTCGCAGGTTCGAATCCTGCCTCGGGCATGGGTGTGTGTGATGTCCTTAGGTTAGTTAGGTTTAAGTAGTTCTAAGTTCTAGGGGACTTATGTCCTAAGATGTTGAGTCCCATAGTGCTCAGAGCCATTTTGAAGGTCATAACTTAGCAGCCAGAATATTTGGGGTCTGAGCCCCACCCATCATTTGTAATTTTCTTAAAATTCAACCAATTTCCACAAACTCTGCTCATCCGTCATTGATACAGGACAGTGGCCTGGTTGGTATTTCCCAAAGAAAAATCGCCAAACAGCCATAGATTTACAGAAGTTATTTTAGTGAGATGACCAGTTTCGGCATCTCATTAATGAATCACGGAATCCCTACAGTCAAAGTAACAGTGCTCACTTCCCACCGTTCTCCACGTGGGCCCCGCTGCTACCTGTGGCCCGCACACGTACCCCCGTAGCCCTCCGTTGCACCCGCTGCCCCATTCTCTGGCCCCCACATCTCTCTCTGCGCCCATCTCCACGTACAGCCAACTGTCCTAAGGCTATAGCTTTGTAGCCAGGTTCGAGCCGTGTCATGTTTAAATTTCTTGACATTTTTAACGGTCAGCGAATAATAGTGTACTCACTGTTTAAATAATTTCGACAACACCTGCTGCAACCCACTACCACAGCCCCACCTCTCCCACGCAGCTGTGGAAGTGATTGTATGTGATACTTGGAAAAAAGTCTTATTCAGTAACAGATAAAATGCTGAGCCATAAGCATGAAATGATCGGCATGCTGTATCAGCACTGTACTGTATTCACGCAGGGTGTCCACAATTACAGTTCCAGTTTCAAAACAGTGTAGAAAGAGAACCACTGCTCAAAATTAGGTCAAAGTTGAACAGCGTATTATTAACGCAGGACGAAATGTCGTGGACACAAAAAAATTTTTAATGTAGATTAGACCGATAGATGGCGCTATAAGCGTCTTAACGTAAATTGTGCCGTCTACAAATGACAGACGAGTCATATACGACGGCTATGGTTTGAGCTGCACATTACACCATGTGTACTGTTCAATGTGCATAACTGCACAAGTCCGGCACTCAACACTGTTAGTTAGGTAAGCCCATCCACCACGGCAAGGTTGTACCACATCGGATAGAAAACATCGAATTTTAGCTGTTCCGAGGCCAAAAACCACATAAAAAACAAAATGACATCTGTTTCTGACTGTCGTGAGAGTGGCATAAGACTTGTTCAATACGCTGTTCACCATTTTCTGTCAAAAGCTGAAATCGAGTGTGTCGTTCAATATGCTGTTCACCATTTTCTGTCAAAAGCTGAAATCGAGTGTGTCGCGTTCAGAATGCTTTGCAAAATGCGTGCCTTCAGTTCACCTACGTTCGTAATTCGAGCACTCAACACAACATCTTCCACACAACCCCACTGCATGAAGTCACACGGATTAAGATTTAGGTGATCTTTATCTCCAGGCTGTAGTGAAATAACAGCTGATAACTGTAGTGTTTCCGAAATGCCTCTGCAGTGGCCGCTTCACTAGTTGTGCAATGTGCGGAGAGGGGCATTTTTGCATAAAAATAGTTCTACCTAAACATCCACCCCGTCGAATGCTTTGAATGATCTTGGTGCGCAAAAGACTTTCACATTGTTTACCAACTACGGTACTGGTGACAGGACCCACAAGACCCACCTCCTCGAAAAAGTAAGGCTCCACCATTAACTATACGCTACCCGCAAAAGTCACCTTTTCAGAATGAAGTGGTACCGGTTGATGTGCGTGCGGATTTTCCGTTGCCCATATTCTACAATACTGCGAATTAACAGGTCCTTGGACATGGAAATAAGCTTCGTCTGTCCACAGAATGCTCCTTGGTCACTCATTGTCCATTTACATACGAGCAAGAAATTCCACAGCGAAGTTTGTCTTGCAGGTTGGCAGGAAGCAACTGCTAAAATGGCTAATTTTGTATGGACAGCAATTCTGGATGTTTCATAGGATTTTATATACAATGCTCCCAGGCATGTCCAGCGTTCGGGCAACTCCCGTACATTGCACGTTTGCACACCACGCTCGAACCCTCCTACAATGCTGTGGCCACATCTTCGACAGACGTTGGGTCAACTGCTTTCGTCCCTCTGTCACATTGCACGTCAAAAGAACCTGTCTTTTCGAGTTTTGTTATAATTCTCTCCAGAGTCTTAGCAAAAATCGGACCAATGTCTTTTTCATACCCTTGAGTGTCCGCAGCTACTGCACTGCTACTGGCGTACAGTTACCATTCTTCTAAAAGAGCGCGCAATTCTTCATGGAAACAGTCACGTGGAGCGTCTCCGATGCAAACTGAGGAACACCCGTGTACCGCACGTCTATTGGTGTCACAGATCACAGATAAAGTAGATCGCGTGTGTCCCTACCTACGCCGTATTGATGTTTGAAACCAACATGTAAGTCACATGACTCGGGGCAAAAAGCCGATTTTCGGTCATCACGCGCTATATGAAGTAGAGCTGACAGTTTTCTCATTTATCAAACATTTATTTTAACAGCTGAACGAATTGTAGCATTACTATCACACATCTTCGAAATTCCTAATATTAATTCAATGATTATCGTTTTTTACATGAGGCCAGCTGAAACGTATTTACAGTTCTGTTTACAAGCGACAGAAAATAATTCTCCAGAGAACACCTGTTTCCGTAGACTTGTTTCTGTCGCTCTGTCAGTCCTTTAGTTCAACGCCTCAAAAATGCAGAGGATAAAGTATCAGTGGGCAGACAGCATTAGTTTCCCAACGATTCCTCAACAATACGTGTCAAATGTTTTATTATGCTTTTATAAAAAATAGAAATCCGTTTCTATCCACACTTTCCGGTTTTTACAAAATGTTCTTTACCAATATAGCATTGCAAAAACCATTCTGAGACGTCAGATACTTGAAAACACGAAGAACTGCACAGTGGTTGCCGAGAGACTTGTTTAACTGCACTTGAACGAATCCAGTTGTCTGTACGCAGATACGGTAGCGACTCTCAAGGCATTGTACTGTGAAAAAAACGATTATTTATGTGAAAGCATGTGAGAAAGCGACTTGGTTTGGAACAGTATACGGGTATGAACATACTGTAGTACAAAATCTGGAATAAAATGGATATCCGTCATTACATACTTTAAAGACTGCAAGTGATGAGCTTATGAACTCTTATGAGAATACGTTATAAGAGGAGAGTGTTGTACCTGGGGGATAGTGTACCTAGGAACACGAGACGTTTCATGACAGGTGTTCCGATCTAGTGACTGATTTTAGAGTCACTTGAATGAATGCATACTGGAAACCACCATAAGTAGTTTCCGGCACTTTTTACAGTATTTGTTGTTGCAATACATGGGGTTGTGTTTTGTGTAGCATTTGCAAATATTATGAGTTCTACATATTTAAGTGTTTCGTAATGTATTAAAGCTATTTGGAGGACATTGTTAATTCTTCTGTCGCAGTAAAACTCTGTGTATATTTAAAACTACTAACGTAACGTGTGAAGCCATATTTCTTCGGTCGTGCAGCATCTTGTACCTTGAAACGGAAGATTGTCTACAATGGAATACGTAATACGTATTTCCAAATGAATTGAATTTATTTAATGCCTTAACATTTTCCCTGTCTTGAAAATGGTTATTTGCTTTAGTTGCCAACAGTTTCTATTCCTAAATTTTAGCTTGTAACTGGATTTTTATAATACTTATTCTTAATATGATTTCACTTACTGATTTTTGGTGTGTAGTGGACTAATAATGTGACACATAGACTATCAAAGCAGAGATGGACAAATACTCTTTCCGTCGTGTCTGCCCACATCAGCGCCGCAACTATTAAAGCGGCTTCCTCTGACGCAACAGAAACCCCGAGTATTTGTGTACTGAAGCACTGCGGTTAAAAGAGGTCAGCTTCGGTTCCTGCAAGCGTGACAGGCTTCACAGGATCCGTTCAGCATGCCTGCGCTTGACAAGTCTGTGTAGGTAGCTTCACTGCAGCTCATTTATCACAACGGTGGGAGCAGCAAA
The DNA here is from genome assembly GCF_023898315.1 of Schistocerca nitens. NCBI lineage: Eukaryota > Metazoa > Arthropoda > Insecta > Orthoptera > Acrididae > Schistocerca > Schistocerca nitens. Next base: position 706,543,638 of record NC_064614.1, on the reverse strand, counting down.
TTGAACAAACCAGATTTCATGGAGACTGAGGAAAAACTAAGAACTGGAGAATATATGCCGTTCACGAAACGGAGCCCCAGTCCACCAGGTTAAAAGTATTCGATTGTTTATCAGGCAGGTTCAAGTAATTCGACAGGTGTCTCACAATGCAAAGAAAGTGCAAAAATTTACTCAACACGTATTCGGTAACTTCGAGTAAGTTAAGACGTGTTTTTAAATTTGACTAGATGTTTCTTCACTGAATAAATATTTTGAAAGAGGTGAAACATCCCCTTAGAAAAATCAGTGAATTACTGTGCTGATAAACCTCTTACGTTATTTGATTTTCAAACAGCTGAGCAGAACTGAACGTACTCAGGCATTTCTCTCTTTACTTATTCTGATCAACACTAAACAGACGCACAATATTTTTAGTGCAACGCAATCTGACTTTCAATAATCCCTACAAAAGAATGGCCGACTAACAATAACCTATACCTTTCATGAATCACTTACCTCACAAAAATCTTCGTTACTCGAAGTACTGCAATACAGCGAGCGCCAATACTGCCAGCTAAATAAAAGATTCTAACTACTGATAGGTATAGTTAGCAAATGAACGATTTTGATAGAGAACAAACAATGCATTTACCTTAATAATATTCAAAAGTCATCATATATATATATATATATATATATATATATATATATATATATATATATATATATATTATTACAAATTTACTCTTTCTGATAGACACACGTCCAGATCGTCCGCTCTCAAAATTCTGCCACCTCTGTCCCCACATCCACCACTGCTGGCGGCTCACCTCCAACTGCGCAACGCCACGCGCTGTTCACATCCAGCTGCCCAACACTACAATATTCCAACAATGCCATCCAGTCACAGACTGCACACAGCACAGCCAGTGATTTTCATAGAGAGCGCTACGTGACGCTACCAACATAAAAACCTAAACAGCCTACTTACATAGCCCCCATGCTCCCCACAAAAATTTTACAAATTGTTTTGGGCAGTCGCCAATACAGATTTGAAAAATTTTTTCATAATTACAATAACAAAGATATCAAATGCACACACTTATTGATACACTGTTGGTCAAAAGCAAAGATTTTCTCACAGTCCATAAAGACAGTCCTGATCGTTCATCACAGTAGTAATTGCAGTTTATTCCTCAAAGTCTGAGCAGTAAAAGAAAATTCACACAGAAGTAGTGGATTTACATTCAGTCTTGAAGAAGTAGTGTTGTCCTTCCAACGGAAAGACAATGCTGACTCTTGACATGCAGACAGGTAATGGGCCACGACAGGGCAAACCCACAGCAGAGTAAGTCGAAGTTTTAAGGAATATTGGTAGGTAGGTCAACAAGGAGCAGACCCACTGTAGTCCTGGTAGAGAGTATGGTACTGGTGGGGCATCAAAGGTGCAGACCACTGCAGTCCTTGTAGAGACGGCCAGCAGCCATCTGTTGCTACTGTGCAGATGCACAATCACCATCAAAGTGTCTTGCGGACAATATAGCAAGTCCACAAACCACTACTTGTGCACTCACTGTAATCGTAACTGAGGATGTCGTTGTATCAGCATGAGAATACATTGAATGGTCTACTGTGGAGCTCCATATTCAACAGTGTACGATGAACTGTGTGCTCTGAAACACTTGTGCGTGCACCAGCATCGTCCTCTTTTGGCAGAGATACCACAGATCACCAGATCCTACTTGACAGAGCACGAAAGCCTCCGAAACATACGTTCTGTGAATAATCGTGGACGTCCAACCACTTATCTCCTAGTCGTAGTTTCACTGTCCTTCTACGTCTTTCTGTAGATACTCACTAAAAGAGCACGTGAACTTTCGACCAGCTTCGTCGTTTTCGCGTTTGTTAACAAATTCTCCGTAATAATAATCTGCCGTTTGTCAAAGTCGCTTATTTCAATGGCTTTCCCAATTTTTCGGCCCATACCTTCGCTAGGGTTAGGAGATGTGAAAATTACCGAACTATCAGTTTAATAAGTCACAGCTGCAAAATACTAACGCGAATTCTTTACAGACGAATGGAAAAACTGGTAGAAGTGGACCTCGGGGAAGATCAGTTTGGATTCCGTAGAAATATTGGAACAGTCTCATATAAAAAAATTGTACAGGTCGAGAAGTTGTGTTACAAATGTGTAGAAACATAATCCTATAAATATAACAGTGTCCAAAAAAATTTCGCCGGCATTGTGATATGTTCACGCATGTACACACATTTCATAACTCTTAAAGTACGATTCTTGGTTTCCAACATCATTTTTCACAAATCAGAGTCCGTAACCACTACTCATTATTCCTTACCTTATTACACATATACATATTCGTCAACGCTTCTTAAATATTTCATCATAATAAATATGTAGCATAATCAAATTCCTCATATAGCATCAGCTTATTGATCATAAACATACCTCAACAGTATAATACACATTGTCGTCATAATAATAACATCATAACAGATCAATCACATCTCAAAATCGTTGCAGCTTCTTTCAATAATTTCAAAACCTTCAATAAAGTGATCTACCTCAAATGTACTTCAAAAATCATGATCCCTTACCAAATACGACATTCAAAGCTCTCATAGTAGCACAATGTTTCCCAAAAATATGAACAGTTCACAAAGTACAGACAAAGTACAATTTCGTAAGTGTGAAGTTATACAACTGCGTAATTGCGTAAATATTTGTCACTGACGTAGTAAAAAAATGTTTGTTTCTCTGTTAAATAATCAGATAGCTGAGTACTTCTGTGTTAGGGAAATATGGTACCGATGTGTGAAGTTGTATAAGCAGATACCATATTAGCTAGGGCTCCTAGTGCTCGCCAGACAAAGTAGGCCTGTACCCCCTGAGGACAAATGTAATTATACCCTCAGATGTTACAGATTACAGTTTGTATGACCGAAAACTTTCTTTGTATCTTTGTGATTCAAAAATCTTTAAAAATAAATGTTTTAAGTATAAAAATTAATCGCTCAAATGCGTGTCCTTTAGCGCTAAATGTGCGTCTTGCTGTAAGATAATTCTGTCGAAGTGTCGTAGTTATCGTCCTCCGTAAGCTAAGTTCTGCAGAAGTTAATGTACTTACTTCATTATAAATAAAAGTGAAATGCTTTGCATATAGATATTGTAGTTATTACGCTTATTGCCGTGATGAAGTAAGTACTGTACCGTAACGTCTTGTTGTGCTACGGAAAAGGCTGTCTCATTGTATCTGTACCACAAAATTACTACTAAAACATGTTTACTTTCCCGAATAATACAGAAAAACTGTGCAGATATAAAACAGATACACCACAAAAGTAACAATGTAAATTGTGTCACACATTTGTAGCGTCGTGGTATAATCATGTAGCTGTCAAAGAAACCAAACACTAAGTCATCTTTAATCTCACAGAAAGTACTTCAAATAAAGAATGTCGTTTCAAGTAAACCAAAAGGTTGCATTAAAATCTCATTAGCAGTATATGTTCTAAGTATGTAAGTCGTATATTCTTTACACAATCGTGCAACTAACAAGCATGAATGTACAAATAACAACACTGTGCTGTCTGTTCACTATAACAATGCATTCGTAATTACTGTTTAAATAAGTTCTCTTGGTTCTTGACTGGATAGTTAACTTCAAACATTGTTGCATGTTAACAGTTTCTAAGTTTGACAAATCGTACTAGTAACGTGAAGTGAAAATTTTTATGGCAAAGACTAAGTTAAAAAGCAGATTATCTTTCAATAAATGGTTTTACATGTGAAATATGGTGTACACCTTTACTCTTCCTAGTACACAGAGTTTCAACTTCAACACAATTATCATGTGGTATGTGTCAGATTCTGTAAGGTCCATTGTAAACCAGAAAGAATATGTGACTCAAGTGTTTCTTCTTATGTGACAATGAATGAGCTTTAATGAGAACTTTCTGACCCATATATAGTTTCTTTGCATTTGCTTTACCTTGTAGTTTTCTCCTTTTGTCTGCAGCAGAATTTATGTTTTTAATAGCCAAATAAATTATGTCTTTGTGTCGAAGTTTACGTGTATTCGGAAAAGGTACAATCTCTCTGATTCTGTTCGGTGGTTCTTCATTCTTCAGTACAAGAATAGGTGGTAAAGCAGTGGAGTCATGAGGCATTTCATTCAGCACGTTTTGAAATAAGTGTAAATATCTGTCCCGATACTGATGCTTTCTGTGACAATAAAGTCTGCAAAGCTTATTGATTTCTTTCATAATCCGTTCAGACGGGTTACAATGTGGTGAGTACAATGAAATAAAAACAAGTTTGATTTTATGATTCCGAAGCATGCGTGACCAAACAGCAGATCTGAATTTCGGTCCGTTATCTGAAATGACTTTACTAACGTGTCCAACTTCACGTAAGAAATTTTTAACAAAGGCGTTGGATACAGACCGTCTACTGGCTTTATGTAACGGTGTGAAAGAAATAAATTTTGAAGTAAGTTCAACAGTGACTAGAACATACGAAAATCCATTCGATGTTCTGACAAGGGGTACCAAGAGATCAACAGCAGCAAATTCTTTTAATTTAGAAGGAATGATAGGAAACAACGGAGCACAATGTGAGACGGTAGATGGTTTAGCTTTGTGACAAAGTTTACAAATAGACAAGACTCTTCGAATTCTCTTTACCATAGTGTTAAAATAACAAGTCGTCCATAGAATATGATAACATTTTCTTGGAACAAAATGTGCGTACCTGAAATGAATGTACCAGATGAGCTTATTAACAAAATCGTCTGGAATGCAAAGTACCCATAGCTTGTCATCAACAGTGCAGCGTTTGAAGAGTATGTTGTTTCTAACCAGATAATAATGCCGAATCCGTGTGTGTGTCTTTTCATGCCATTTACTTTTGATGTCTTTCCAAATCGAATCTTTATCTTGTTCATGAGCAATGTCCTTTAAAGATGTGGTGATGAAGTTTTCAAAGGCGACTTTCTGAACGTAAAAAATACCCTGTGTGTTACTTTTCTCAAGCCCAGCTGGTGCGCGTGACAGTGCGTCCACAACAATGTTCTCCTTGCAGCGAATGTAGACTATCGTGAAGTGGAATTCTTGCAGAAACAATGCCCAACGTTTTAACCTGTCATGGTTTAATTTTGAAGACATAAGAAATTGTAATGCACGATGATCACTGTATACTTTTACGTGCTTACCAGAAAGAAAGAAACGTAATTTGTTAAATGCCCAAACGATAGCTAAAGCTTCTAATTTAGTAACGGAATAATTTTTTTCAGATTTTGTTTGCACCCAGCTAGCAAAAGCAATGGTTTTCTGAACAGTAGTGTCATTTTCTATGGCTTCTTGAAATAAATGGGCACCAAAAACCGACTTTAGAAGAATCCAAGCCAAGGCCGAAATTTTGTGACAGATCTGGATGAGCTAGTATTGGCGCGTTAAGTAGCACTTATTTCAAAGAATTGAATTCAAACTGTGCCTGCTCATCCCAGTTCCAAATATCCAAATAATATTTTTCCAGTGAGAGAACAAAGTTTTGGTGTAATTGCATATTTGCACATTCAGAAAACGACGGTAAAAATTTACGAGACCTAGAAAACTGCGGACTTGTTTTTTTTGTGGATAGAACTGGAATGGCTCTGATTGCTTCTAACTTTTCAGTATCTGGCTGAATGCCTTCAGAAGAAATAATATGTCCCAAAAACTTCACCTTTGACCTACCGAATTCAGACTTTTCCAAGTTAACTGTAATTCCATATTCTGCAAAAATACGTAACAAACTGTTGAGGATGCGATTATGTTGTTCCCATGAGGCTTCTTCTATTAGAATATCGTCCACATATAAGGTGATGTGACGTTTTAAGAACTCATGTAATATGGAATTTAGCCCGCGAATGAATGCTGCCGAAGAAATGTTCAAACCAAAAGAAAGTTTCCGAAATTGGTAACAAACGCAGAAACAAAGAAAAGCTGTGTATTTTCTACATTCTGGATGAAGTTCGATCTGATAAAAGCTGGATCTGTGATCAACGGAAGATAACACTTTTACACCATTAAAATTTTGAAGAAGTTCTTCCAACGTTTGCGGCCTGTCTGTTTCAAGAATGATGATAGTATTGATTTGTCTCGAATCTAAGACAAGCCTGATCGATCCATTTTTCTTCCCAACAACATGTAATGGATTGTTATATGAGTTTACTGCAGGCTCAATAATGCCCTCGTCAAGCATAGATTGTATTTCTGTTTCTAACACGGCCCCTATAATGTGCCGGAATTAGGTATGGTCTAACACAAAATTTAGTATGCTCACGAACACGAAATTGGTGTTGAATTCCCTTGACTGTTCCTGTTCTGTGAGTAAAAACTGTGGAAGGTGCTTGTAAAATCTCAATAAGGTCCTGCCTATCAGTGTCATTACAATTCTCAATTGTTTGCATTATATTCTGAATTCACTCATTAGTATCAAATACGCCGTCGATATCAGCCGTGTCAATGCTTGCACAGTGATTATTAGTGTCTAGTTCTGTCGAAAGGTCCGAACTGTTATCTAACAAGAGGTAAAGCCGATTAATTTCCTTGTCATGTTTTGAGAGCCAATCTTCAAATTTCAAAGCTATTGACTTATCTTCTTTCTCTAAACGTATTTCAGCATCGTGAAAGTTTAAGGTTGCTTTGTATTCATTCAAAAAGTCCACTCCCAATATAATTCCTGTTGACAATAATGGAAGAATAAGGAAGATCATAGAGAAACTGTGGCTTTGACAAAAGAATTCTTAGTTGGTTTGTTGGCGTACATCTACAATTTTTCCAAAGATTGCATCTTGTAATTTAATCTTACGTAACGGAAGTGTGGGGGAATCGTTCGATTTGTTGCATTTGCTAAAGGCTGTTTCACTAATTACTGAAATGGGACTGCCAAAGTCAATTACTGCCGTAAATTTTACGTCATTTACTGTAATGTGAATTACAGGATATACAATGTTGTTCTGTTTTACGTCGTGTTCCTGGAGTAAGTTGTCCCTAATGTCTTCCATTTTTACGTAATTACTAGCCATGGCAGCTACGTCGTCAGCTTCATAAGTACGTATTGTGGCTGCCAGCGGTGTGAGTCATTGCCTACTGTCTCTTTGTTGGCCCGCGTCGTTATTGGGATTAGGAGACCTAACTTCAACAAATTCACCTTGCCGAGATGGCCCTGCCCATTTTTGAATCCCGCCAGTTCTGATGCAATTCAGGTCTGTCGTTATCTCGGTAGTTTCCATAGTTTCTTTTTTGTCGGTCATGTGATGGAGAATTTCTCCCGGAATCGTAACTGCGCAGTGGACTGTTGCGTCTGAAATCGTTCTGTCTCCCTTGATAATAATTATTTTGGTTCCCATATTGTCTGTTATTCTGATTGTCTCTGTCATAGTCATTACCACGGAGAGGTGATCTCTCCCTGTAATTATTATTACTGTGCCAATAGTTGTCATATGGGTGATGTCTGTTTTGGTCACGATTTGCGTTGTAAGAACAGCCTTGTTGTGTCCAGTTATTGTTGCTGTCACCGCGGAATTGTGACGGATGTGACCTGTAACGATTGTTTTCCTGTTTTCGCTTCCCGCGACTGTCTGTGTCAATTTCTAATTCTTGTAAGAGTCCCTGAAAAGCTTCAATGTCGTCTTTGAAACGTCCTGCCAAAATAATATGTCTTAAATGTTCAGGCTATTTGATTAAGCAAATGCGGATGAGTTTTGAGGGGCTGTATGGGTTTGACAGGTACTGATTCTTATGCAACACGTCTTCAAACTATTTGACAATACTGGAAAATTCAGATTGTTCAACGTGTTTCACCATCATGATGCTATGTTTTACGCAATCTTGAGTGGCTTGAGACCAATATGCTGAGAGCAAGGCATGATAAAATTCTCCTTGACTGTGACAATCGTGAATGACCGATTGCATTCTTACAGCTTGTTCATTCTCTAAGTAGCCACACATAAATTCTAATCTGTGCTCTAAGGACCAGTTGGGAGGAAAACAATGAGAGAATTGATGAAGCCACGCTTGTTGATGAATTTCATTGCCAGAGATTTTAAATGTTTTGAATTTACGTGTAGTAATGAACACATTATAGTCAAAGTCATCGTGTCGGCGAGTCGCATATCGGTCACTGTCACGTCGTGTCGGCGGTTCCATCTCAACATTCGGTACACCTTGCCAATTTCTTTCATAATTTCCGAAATGCCCTGTGTTATTATTTTGTGACTTTTCCGTATTTCTAAGTCCCTCTTCCTGTGTTGGAGCGCGAGTCTCCTCTGAAATATGTAATTTTTGTATTACTTGTGCCAACTGATCTTGTACTTCCCGAATTTCTATTTTGTGTTGCGTATTAATTTAATTCTGATTTTGTTTTAATTTCCTAATTTGTTCATACTCTTGTGTGTCATTAAAGACTACCGGTCTTGTGTCATTCAGATTATCATCTACCTTCGTAGATAAATTATTTAGCTGATCCGAAAGTTCGACTACTTTCGCTGATAATGAACTAATTTCCTCCATATGTCTTTCTGAACCAATTTTCAAAGCATCTGCTGTGTCCTTTAAGTTTTCCTGAGTTTTTGCAAGTTGCATAACCGAATCGGTAGATGCAACTGAGTCAGTTTTACCCCGCAAGGTCTCGTGATTTTCATGAACAGTAGTTTGCAGTTCTTTTATGGCTGCTTCGTGATTCTGTAATGCATTTTCATGCCGCAAAAAAAAGGTTGAAAATGCCCACAAATTTATGTTTTTACGTCATTACAGACTTTTTGACAATTCGATTCGATGTTATGTAACTCAGTAGTTAAATCTTCACGTGTTTGTTGAAGTATTTCTTTAATTTGTTTCTGATTTTGTTCCATTTGTTGCTGTGACTGTTTTTGATTTTGTTCCATTGCGTCTAACTGTTGCTGTATTTGTCTCTGGAGTTGTTCCATTGTGTCTAACTATTGAAGATTTTGTTCCATTGTGTCTAACTTTTGAAGCGTTTGTCCCATTTGTTGCATTAATTGTAATAACAATGCACTGGTGTCTGAAACATGTTCCTCAGTTCTATTCTGCAGTGCATTTGAACCGGCAATATTCGTATTTTGAAAAGCAGGAAATGTGTCTTGATTTATTTGAGAAAACAGTGAGGACGCAAAACCTGAATCTACAGTATTTGCAAGATTGTGTCCTATCATTTCGGAATCCTGAGGCAAGCTGTTGCCATCCGATCGATTGATAATGCTTCCCTGCTCACTAATTGTTTCACTGTCCACACCATTATTTGCCGCCCGCTCCATTTCCCTATGCACAATTACCATATTACTACTTTGAATGGGGGACTGATGACCTTAGCTGTTTAGTCCCCCTTAAACATCCCAACAACCACCACCACCACTACTTTGTATGTCTGTTAATTCATTACACAGTGGTGCTGATAAGCTATGCTTGTCATCACTATCATTTCTCAATTTACTTTGGAGCCTAGTGTTACGTTTTTCACACACCATAATTGTCACAATATTTCACACGATAACACAGAAAAGCACAATTTGGAGAGTAAAATAAGAAAAAACATTAACATAGCACTGAAAATAATATCAAGTTAACTGCAAGCGCAGCTGCAAACTACTTGGTGCAAATCTACATGCATCCTACGACTGTTTTACTGTACAAGAATGAAAAGCTACAACTACAAAGGAAATTCTCTCTTCAATTAAACTCTAGCAATGAACAATAGCTACACTAATTACACAAACTACAAGAAAAAATCAGAAGATTCCAGGTTCGAATCCCGGCAGGGTCGCCAAATGAAACAGTGAATTACTATGCTGATAAACCTGTTATGTTATTTGATTTTCAAACAGCTGAGTAGAACTGAACATAGTCAGACATTTCTTTCTTTGCTTCGGAGTCCCACCTCTAACTGACAAACCAGGGACTCCTAAGATACGACTTCGCAAACAAACGGTAATGAGATGGGGAGCTATTAATATCAGTGGTGGCTACTCTGGGAAGAAGGTAGAGATGGCAGAGGCTGCAAGTAAGATGGGGCTGGACGTTTTAGCTGTTATTGACATTTGGGTAAGGGGTGAGAAAGAAGAGGAAGTGGGAGAATACAAGGTCTACCTGTCAGGAGTCAAAGCAGGAATAGCACAATGGGGTGTAGGGCTTTACATCAGGAAAGAAATGGAACCCAGCGTAGTTGCAATAAGGTATGTAAACGAATGACTGATGTGGATAGATTTGACAGTGTCTAGCAAGAAAATTAGGATTGTGTCAGTATATTCGCATTGTGAAGGAACAGATCAAGATACGATGGATAGTTTTTATGAGGCACTCAGTGATGTAGTTGTTAGAGTAAAGGACAAGGACAGTGTTCTGCTCATGGGGGATTTTAATGCCAGGATTGGAAATCGAACAGAAGGGTATGAAAAGTTTATGAGTAAATTTAGAGAGGATATGGAGGCCAACAGGAACGGGAAACAACTCTTGGATTTCTGTGCCAGTATGGGCTTAGTAATCACAAACTCCCTTTTTAAACATAAGAACATTCACCGGTATACTTGGGAAGGCAGGGGAACCAGATCTGTCATTGACTATATAATAACAGATCAGGAATTCAGGAAGGCTGTGAGGGACACATGTGTATTCAGGGGATTCTTTGATGACACTGATCATTATTTAATCTGCAGTGAAATTGGGATTGTGAGGCCGAAAGTGCAGGAGGTCAGGTCCATATGTAGGAGGATAAGAGTGGAGAAACTTCAGGATAAGGAAATCAGGCACAAGTACATAACAGCGATCTCAGAAAGGTACCAGTTAGTTGAATGTAGTCAATTACAGTCATTGGGAAAGGAATGGACAAGGTACAGGGACACATTACTAGAAGTGGCTAAAGAATGTCTTGGAACAGTAGTGTGTAAAAGTAGGATGAAGCAAACAGCTTGGTGGAATGACACAGTCAAGGCAGCCTGTAAAAGGAAAAAGAAGGCGTATCAAAAATGGCTACATACTAGAACTCAGGTAGACAGAGAAAGTTATGTTGAAGAAAGAAGCCAAACAGATAATTGCAGCATCCAAGAAGCTATGGGTCAAGCAGCTGGAAAACCATTCTGGAGTGTAATTAGCAGTCTTCGAAAGGGAAGTAAGAAGGAAATGACAAGTATTTTGGACAGGTCAGGAAAACTGCTGGTGAATCCTGTGGATGCCTTGGGCAGATGGAGGGAATATTTTGAAGAGTTGCTCAATGTAGATGAAAATACGATCAGTAATGTTTCAGATTTCGAGGTAGAATGGGATAGGAATGAGGATGGAAATAGGATCACATTTGAGGAAGTGGAGAAAATGGTCAATAGATTGCAGTGCAATAAAGCAGCTGGGGTGGATGAAATTAAGTCGGAACTCATCAAATACAGTGGAATGTCAGGTCTTAAATGGCTACACAGGATAACTGAAATGGCCTGGGAGGCGGGACAGATTCCATCAGACTGGACAAAAGCAGTAATCACACCAATCTTTAAATATGGAAACAGAAAATATTGTAACAACTACAGAGGTATCTCTTTAATCAGCGTTGTGGATAAAATCTTCTCAGGCATTGTTGAAAGGAAAGTGCGAGTGTTAGTTGAGGACCAATTGGATGAAAATCAGTGTGGGTTTAGGCCTCTTAGAGGTTTTCAGGACCAGATCTTTAGCTTACGGCAAATAATGGAGAAGTGTTATGAGTGGAACAGGGAATTGTATCTATGTTTTATAGATCTAGAAATGGCATATGACCGGGTTCCTAGGAGGAAGTTATTGTCTGTTCAACGAGATTATGGAATAGGAGGCAAACTTTTGCAAGCAATTAAAGGTCTTTACATGGATAGTCAGGCAGCAGTTAGAGTTGACGGTAAATTGAGTTCATGGTTCAGAGTAGTTTCAAGGGTAAGACAAGGCTGCAACCTGTCTCCACTGTTGTTCATATTATTTATGGATCATATGTTGAAAAGAATAGACTGGCTGGGTGAGATTAAGATATGTGAACACAAAATAAGCAGTCTTGCATATGCGGATGACTTAGTTGTGATGGCAGATTCGATTGAAAGTTTGCAAAGTAATATTTCAGAGTTAGATCAGAAATATAAGGACTATGATATGAAGATTAGCATCTCCAAAACGAAAGTAATGTCAGTGGGAAAGAAATATAAACGGATTGAGTGCCAAATAGGAGGAACAAAGTTAGAACAGGTGGACGGTTTCAAGTACTTAGGATGCATATTCTCACAGGATGGCAACATAGTGAAAGAACTGGAAGCAAGGTGTAGCAAAGCTAATGCAGTGAGCGCTCAGCTACGATCTATTCTCTTCTGCAAGAAGGAAGTCAGTACCAAGACTAAGTTATCTGTGCACCGTCCAATCTTTCGACCAACTTTGTTGTATGGGAGCAAAAGCTGGGTGGATTCAGGTTGCCTTATCAACAAGGTTGAGGTTACAGATATGAAAGTAGCTAGAATGATTGCAGGTACTAGTAGATGGGAACAATGGCAGGAGGGTGTCCACAATGAGGAAATCAAAGAAAAACTGGGAATGAACTCTATAGATGTAGCAGTCAGGGCGAACAGGCTTAGATGGTGGGGTCATGCTACACGCATGGTAGAAGCAAGGTTACCCAAGAGACTCATGGGTTCAGCAGTAGAGAGTAGGAGGAGTCGGGGCAGACCAAGGAGAAGGTACCTGGATTCGGTTAAGAATGATTTTGAAGTAATAGGTTTAACATCAGAAGAGGCACCAATGTTAGCACTGAATAGGGGATCATGGAGTTATAAGGGGGCTATGCTCCAGACTGAACGCTGAAAGGCATAATCAGTCTTAAATGATGATGATGATGATGATGACTTATTCTGATCAACACTAAACTGAAGCACAATACAGACTGTAAGACGTACCTTAATTTTTAAGCAGTCTTTGAAAAAATAAAAGTATTACTTTCCTAGTACTAGGCCCGTGGTCTTGGGGTAGTGTCTTTGTTTCATGATCGAAACGTATTCGGTCTCGTGTTCGAATCCCACTGCTGCTTAAATTTAGATTAATAATCAGCGTTGGCGGCCGAAGACTTCCGCCATAAGAAGTCACCCTCATTCTGACAACGGCCTTGTGAAAGAGGGCGGAGGAGCTGACAGAGGTTCAGGGCACTCTCTTGTCCTAGGGATGCGAAACTGCCCCTAAAGGTGGAAGAACCAACAAAGATCAACGCATGAGCATGCAGCAGGGAACAGAAACCACTGCATTACAGAAACGTCACGTATATCCACAGGACATGTGGCGTGTAATTGAAGAAGTGTCATGATGATCTCGCCTTTGGCAAAAAATTGCGGAATAGTCCCCCATTCAGGTCTCCAGGAGCGGATTACCAAAGGAGAGGTTACCATGAGAAAAAGATTGAATAATCAACGAAATAACAGCTTTCTTCTAGTCGGAGCGTGGAATGTTAGAAGCTTGAACGTGGTACGGAACTAAAAAATCTGAAAAGGGAAATGCCACGTCTCGAACTACACTGCTGGCCACCGTAAATGCAACACCCTGAAGGAAGCATCCGAATCGAGTGAAATTTACACCATGAGTTTGCAGCGATGAGATATGCAACTGATTAGAATTTCAGCGCAGACGCACATCACGCGCGCCTGTGGCGCCACCTCATAGCACCATTTAAGGCTAGGCGATTCCGACGAGTGTACGTTCGGCACGTGTGTTTACCTTGTGGTTGTTTCACAAGAGGATCAGTCATGCCTCGTAGACAACAGCGAACATCGTTTGATCAAGTATCCGAGTTCGACAGAGGAAGGATAGTGGCTTACCGAGATTGTGGATTATCATACAGAGAAATCGCTAGTCGTGTTGGACGTAACCAAACAACTGTAATGCGGATATGTGACCGTTGGATGCAGGAGGGTACGACGGACCGACGTGGTCGATCGCATTCACCTCGGTGCACCACTGCACGTGCTGATAGGCAAATTGTGCGCATGGCAGTGACGGATCGCTCAGTGACATCCCGAACCATAGCACAGGACATTGCGTCTGTAACGCATCATCCAGTGTCTGCGCGTACCATTCGACGCCGTTTACAGCAGAGTGGTCTGTCCGCAAGACGCCCATTGCTTCGTCTACCATTGACGCAGAACCACAGACGTCTCCGTCGCCAATGGTGTGATGACAGACGGATGTGGACGGCAGAATGGAATGACTTTGTCTTTACTGACGAGGCACGCTTCTGTCTGCAGCACCACGATGGTCGGATTCGAGTGTGGAGATACCGTGGAGATAGGATGCTGGACAGCTGCATTATGCACCGCCACACTGGTCTTGCACCGGGTATTATGGTATGGGGCGGTATTGGATATTACTCTCGCACGCCTCTAGTACGCATTGCCGGTACTTTAAATAGCCGGCGCTACATATCCGAGGTGCTGGAGCCAGTTGTCCTTCCTTACCTTCAGGGCTCGGCCACAGCCATATTCCAACAGGATAATGCGCGACCACAGGTGGCACGCATTGTCCAAAGGTTCTTCGTCAATAACCAGATTGAATTGCTTCCCTGGCCGGCTCGCTCTCCGGATCTTTCGCCGATAGAAAACATGTGGTCCATGGTTGCTCAACGAGTGACCCAGATTACATCCCCAGCTGCCACACCAGATGATCTTTGGCAACGTGTGGAAGCTGCTTGGGCTGCTGTACCCCCCAGGAACACATCAAACGTCTCTTTGACTCAATGCCGAGACGTGTGGCAGCGGTGATCTCCAGCAATGGCGGCTACTCTGGCTACTGATTCTGGCAGGAACCACATGTCACAGACGTCTGTAAACGTAATCATTTGATACTTGGTCAACATGTTATCTACAAAATAAATTTTGTTGTGCTACCTCTTGTCTTTCTTAGTGTTGCATTTACGGTGGCCAGCAGTGTAGTTGTAACAGGTGTCAGTGAAGTGAAATGAAAAGAAGACAAGGATTCCTGGTCAGATGAGTATAGAGGAAGCAGGAAATCGTATAACGGGAGTAGGATTCATTATGAATAGGAAGGTAGAGCAGGGAATATATTACTGTGAACAGTTCAGTGATAGGGTTGTTCTTATCAGAATCGACAGCAAATCAACATCGACAACGACAGTCGAGGTGTACATGCTGATGTCGCAAGCTGAAGACGAAGAGATAGAGAAAGTGTACGAGGATATTGAAAGGCTAAGACAGTATGTAAAGGGAGATGAAAATCTATGCAGTTGTAGGGGAAAGAGCAAAAGAAATGGCTGCAGGAGAATATGGGCTTGGGACAAGGAATGAGAGAGAAGAAAGATTAATTGAGTTCTGTGATAAACTTGAGCTAGTAATAGCGAATACTCTGTTCAGGAATCACAAGAGGAGGAGGTATACATGGAGAAGGCAGGGTGATCCCCGAAGATTTCAGTTAGATTACATCATGGTCAGACAGAGATCCCAAAATCACATACTGGATTGTAAGGCATACCCAGGAGCAGATATTGACTCAGATCACAAGGTGAAGAGTAGGCTGAAGTTTAAGACATTAATCGGAAAGAATCAGTACGCAAAGAAGTGGGATACGGAAATACTAAGGAATGACGAGATATGCTTGAAGTTCTCTAAGGCTATAGATACAGGAATAAGGAATAGCTCAGTAGGAATACAGTTGAAGAGGAATGGACATCCCTAAAAAGGGTGATAACAGAAGTTGGAAAGGAAAACATAAGTACAAAAAAGATAACTGAGAAGAAACCATGGGTAACAGAAGAAATATTTCAGTTGATCGACCGAAGGAGGAAGTACAAAAATGTCAAGCTGCCTCAGGAAAACATAAATACAAGTCGCTGAGGAATTAAATATACAGGAAGTGCAGGGAAGCTAAGACGAAATGGCTGCATAAAAAATGTGAAGACACTGAAAGAGAAATGATTGTCGTTAGGACTGACTCAGCATATAGGAAAGTCGAAACAATCTTCGGTGACATTAAAAGCAAGGGTGATAACATTAAGAGTGCAACGGGAATTCCACTGTTAAATACAGAGGAGAGAGCGGAAACAATACATTGAAGGCCTCTGTGAGGGGGAGATTTGATGTGATAGATGAAAAAACAGGAATCTATGTAGAAGAGATAGGGGACCCAGTATTAGAATCAGAATTTAAAAGAGCTTTGGAGGATCTAAGATCCAATAAGGCAGAAGGGATAGATAACATTCCATCAGAATTTCTAAAATCGTTGGGGAAGTGGCAACAAAAGACTATTCGTGTTGGTGTGTATAATGTATGAGTCTGGCGACATACCATCTGACTTTTGGAAAAGCTTAATCCACAGAAATCCGAAGACGGCAAAATCAGTTTGGCTTTAGGAGAGGCAATTCTGACGTTGCGGTTAATAATGGCAATAAGACTAAAGAAGAATCAAGGATTTGTCGACTTGAAAAAGCCTTCGTCAATGTAACATGGTGCAAGATGTTCGAAATTCTGAGAAAAATAGGGGTAAGTTATTGGGAGAGACGGGTAATATACAATATGTACAAGAGCCAAGAGCGAAGAATGACAGTGGACGACCAAGAACGAAATGATCGGATCAAAATGGGTGTAAGACAGGGATGTAGTCTTTCGCCCGTACTGTTCAAGCTGTACATCGAAGAAGCAACGATGGAAGTAAACGAAAAATTCAGGAAAGGAATTAAAATTCAACGTGAAGGGATATCAATGATACGATTCGCTGATGGCATTACTATCCTGAGCGAAAGTGAAGAAGAATTACATGATCTGCTGAAAGGAATTAACAATCTAATGAGTACAGAGTATGGATTGAGAGAAAATCGAAGAAAGACGAACCAAATGAGAAGTTCTAGTCACGAAGTAGATGAAGTTAAGGAATTCTGCCGGCTAGGCAGTAAAATAACCAATGACCGACGAATCAAGCAGGACGTCAAAAGCAGACTGGCAATGGCAAAAAGGGCATTCCTGGCCAAGAGAAGTCTACTAATATCAAATATCGTCCATAATTTGAGGAAGAAATTTCTGAGAATGTACGTCTGGAGTACAGCGTTGTATGGTAGTGAAATATGGACTGTGGGAAAGCCGGAAGAGAAGAGAATCGAAGCATTTGAGATGTGGTGCTACAGATGAATATTGAAAATTAGGTGGACTGATAATGTAAGGAATGAGAAGGTTCTGTGCATAATCGGAGAGGAAAGGGATATGTGGAAAACACTGATAAGGAGAAGGGACAGGATGATAGGACATCTGTTAAGACATGAGGGAATGACTTCCATGGTACTAGAGGAAGCTGTAGTAGGCAAAAACTGTAGAGGAAGACAGAGATTGGAATACATCCAGGAAATAATAGAGGACGTAGGTTGCAAGTGCAACTCCGAGATGAAGAGGTTAGCACTGGAGAGGAATTTGTGGCAGGCCGCATCAAACCAATCAGAAGACTGATGACCCAAAAAGATAAAAGTATTAGATTGCAAAGCTAGGCTAAGAAAAATTATCTTTTTTATAGCCGAACTGACCTTTAAAATCCCCGAATATCGTCATCTGAACTTTCCTCTTCTTCTTCTTCCTCTTCGTCGTCATCGTTGTCCTCTTCATATATGACATGGTCTTCACTGTCACTGAGAGCGTTATCTGTGCCACACTTCTTGAAGGATTTAACAGTATTGTCTGCTCTCATTCTAGTCCACAACTGTTTTATCCATTGAAACAATTGTTTTTAGGTCGTTTTAAAGCTCGCTTCAGTGTGAATTCATGTTGGGTTTCATCCCTCATCCGTTTGTTCCGTTTCTGTTGTATATAAACTTTAAATAATTTATTCATCGGGATATCAAGAGGTTGAAAATGTGAAGTAAGTCCTCCTGGAATAAGCTATGTATTTCCCTGATTCAATTTCCCTTTCACAGAATTTTTCAAATGACTAATATACTGATCTAGTAGAAGAAGAGAACTGTTCTTCAATAAAGCGCCTTTCCTTCTCTCCCACCCTATGTTAATCTGTTATTTCATACCAGCCCCTCAATAGTGGGATAAGGGCGGCACTGATGCAATTTTGATATCAAATTAGTATCCAAATTAATTACATTGATCAATTAATTACTCCCCACCCACAACCACCCCCAAAATAACCTCAAGTGTCTTCTGCAGCTGGCACATGGGTACCCAACACCCTCTCCCTATCCCTTCCTCTCCCCCTCCCCCACCTACCCTATTATGGGACTTTCGAATTTTGGAGAGCATTTCGAATTTTGGCGGGAATTTCAAAGATGTCGGGAATCCCTTTATCCTAGGGCTGTTCTGATGTCCCGCCACACGTCACACCCACGAACTGGCGGGAAATTAAAAATGGTGGTGCCCTTTGTGGGACTTGAACCCCGGTCTTTCTGGATAGAAATCCCAATTGCACCCCACAACACATGGAAAGTGTCCACGTGCAGGAGTGGAAGGTTAGGTTAGCGTACTTCATTTATTTTGGATGGGAAACTGAAGTAAAGATCGATCCTAATTACATAATTAACCATTAAGATTGGTCCTAATTAGATAACTATATGTAAAGTGCTACCCAAGGAGGGCCTAAAATCGCAATACAGCTCAAAAATTGATGATTCCGTACAACTGGGATTATTCTGCTGGGAAAAAATTTCACAATACCACTCAAAACTAGCGGCAGACATACTCAAACTCTATCCCTCACCTATAAGCTGGTGCGAAAAAGGCTGACATGGAAGGTATTATATTTTTGGCAGGAAATATGTTCAACATACAAGACGCTGGAGTTGGACAGAGAGGGATTTGATAAGTGTATTACCTGTAAGCATACAGCTGAGGACTGTGTCTATTGGTCTTTGATGTCAGAGTTACCTATGCATGTCTCCTGCTGCTTTGCTCGACAATCACCCTGCAGCCCAGGTCACTGAAATTCAGGGAAGCCAATACACGCTACCGCAACTGATGGAAAATGCCTCACTGTTCTAATTACATATCGAAATTGTCATGAAAAAGAAACAGCACTCGTAATCAATGGGTCATAACATAGCACATGTACTGGGGAATGGGGAAACCGCTCGCCCGGCCCGGCAGGCTAAAGCGGTCGGTTAGTCGCGGATGCTACGTTGGAACTCTACACACATTTGGGACTCTATTGTGCGCCAGCTCCACGTCCAAAAACAACCGGCCCATAGCTTACGGGAATTATATGATCTGCACTAAAACATGAACTTCCAGAAACCTACTAAGAACTTGAATCCATGGCACGAAGAATTTCTTCTGTATTGAGTTCCAGAGTGGGACCAACACGCACGTGGTCACAATGTTCTGGCCCACCAGTGTGTTTCGTTCATTTTACCATTGCTGAAGTGTTACTGGGCAGCCGAGTACTTTCCATTCACATTTGTATCGAGAGAATAAAACTGCAGAGTAAACTAGTAAAAAGCACTAGTAGGGATGTGGAGTGTTCACACACTGTAGTGTGTGCCTCTTCCACCATCTCACCTCCCCATTTTTTTATTAATATTGATATTTAGGACCTATTTTAAAAGTTTTTAAAAGTTATTTAAATATCGCTCTGTCTCATTTCAACGAATCTAGCTATGAAATCTGATGAAGTAGCTGTTCCTTTCCCGAATGAAAAAATGTATGAATAGACAAAGAGAAGATTTCACTCGTCCTATGAAACATTGATCTCCACCCACCGTTGCCTCTAGTATTGTTGACAACACAACAGAAACGTTCCGTCGCACGTGACTTTAGGTATAAGTTTATTCTTTTTTATCTTTACGCAGATAGTTACTTGTAAAGATTCTAAAATGATCCTTTGCTTCCTCTTTTTATCTATTGATAGTTTGAAGATCGCCATTGGTGGTCGGAACTGGTTTCTGCGTTGTGAAATGCTCTTTTAACTGCGTCGTGAAAAATAAAAATAAATTTAAGAACTTAAATTTATATTGAGTATTAACGTATTTATCTTTTATAGAAAAGTTTTTTTCTTGGAACTACCATTCTGCATTTTATATTTTGATTTCTGACGGTGATAGTTTTTTTTTTCTGGTGAAGTAGCAAAACTCGCCTACTACTTTCGGTGTCTCATTTCCTTATCTAATTCCCTTAGCTCTACCTTACTGAATTCTGCTACACATTACTACCCTTGTTTTACTTTTGTTCGTGTTTATGTAATAACATCTTTTTAAGACAGTATCATTTCAGTTCAGCTTATCTTCCAAGGTCTCTCGTATCATCTTCAAACCCTGAAGTTTTTTTTCTTCTCCCTGTTCATTAATTCCCCTTCCATATTTTTTTTTTGGTTTCTGTAAGTGACTGCTCAGTGTACAGCATGAATAGCATGGGTGGAAGGCTGAACTACAGCGTTTCATGTTATTTAACTTACAGCAGCAGTCTAGTTTTTGCTCTTTGCATTTTATTACTAGTAACTTCAGAATTCCAAAGAGGCAATTCCAGTCTACACTATCAGTCACTTTTTCTAAATCTACATAATCTACAAATGAGTTATTCCCCTCTCTTCAGTCTTTAAAGATAAGTCGTGGGTTGTGTGTTGCCTCGGGTGTTCCTTCATTTCTCCGAAAATAAAATCAGTCTTCCCCCAGGTCGGCTTGTGCCAATCATTCCACTCTTGTGTAGGTAGTTCGCTTCACTATTTTTCGACAAGAATGTGTTCAACTTACTTCGGGAAGTAAATGAATACAATAAGAACAACAGAAATATGAACACAGCTGTTGACGCAACGTCTTCCTTTTAAAGTATATTGAAAGCAAGATATTCGCCAAAAAAAGTGAAAGGAGACCTGAAAAAATGCACTTTCATGACGCCAAGACCAGAACAAGATGCAGATATTATGGGCAGATCATACAGGTAGGAGACATGTTGTTGAAGGCGCATTGACGTGAAAGGGCTGTGAAGGAAAACAGCTAACCTTAAGAACAACGTCTTTCAGCGCCAGGCTCTGATGTGGCAACTTGCCCTGGTAGTTCTGGTAAAGACGACAACAGTAAACACGTGGTCTAGCAGTCACTCACTTTCTTCTACCGACGGGACAAAAAGTTAAGTAAATTACGAGATTACATATTAAGATGCGGATTTCATAAAGTGCCTGACGACAAATGTAATTACTTTGCTAATACAACTCGACTGTAGCGCCGTGAGCGACATTCTTCTCTCCATTAACAGCCTTGTTGATATGCAGCACGCTTTTTGCGGCTGTCTGCCGCCCGCTAATTCTATCACGATGAACAGTTTCCTACCTTCTTTACCATCACACCAAATATGTTGCATAACGCTTTCTTCTGCGTTTTGTTGAAGTCTCATCTACTTCTTAACTGTGCCCTACACATTTCCATCTCGAAAACTATAATTACCTTCTCATAGAAGCCATTTCCGAACTTAGTGGAGAGTGCCACGTACCAACCGACTTCCCGCCTTTCATCTCGCTTTTTTAATTTTGTGTTAGTTATTAAATACACTCCTGGAAATGGAAAAAAGAACACATTGACACCGGTGTGTCAGACCCACCATACTTGCTCCGGACACTGCGAGAGGGCTGTACAAGCTGATGTGTCGGCAGCTGGGCCAACACCTTGTAGAATGAAGTGGCTGAAAGTGCACGCTAAACTAACGCAGACGGGCGTGAAGTACTGGAACATGAGACTTATTAATGAATAAGAAGAACAGTACGTAGCTGGAATAATATACTTAACTTTATTCTCTTGTTGGAATACATCTCTTGAATAGTAGTAAGCTATAAGCACTGATACACATGGCGCCTTGCTAGGTAGTAGCTATGGAATAAGCTGAAGGCTATTCTATCAGTCTCTCGGCAAATGAGAGGAAGACTTGGTAGGTCTGGTCGCAAGCTATGTCGTCCGTACAACTGGGGCGAGGTCATGTCCGTGTCTTGTGACCTGCCATGTGGTGGCGCTAGGATTGCGATTACACAGTGGCGACACGCGGGTCCGACATGTACTACAGGACCGCGGCCGATTTAAGTTACCACCTTGCAAGTGTGGTGTCTAGCGGTGACACCACACAAGCAATGATCACACGCACGGCACAGCGGACACACCAGGAACCGCGGTGTTGGCCGTCGAATGGCGCTAGCTGCGCAGCATTTGTGCACCGCCGCCGTCAGTGTCAGCCAGTTTGCCGTGGCATACGCAGCTCCATCGCAGTCTTTAACACTGGTAGCATGCCGCGACAGCGTGGACGTGAACCGTATGTGCAGTTGACGGACTTTGAGCGAGGGCGTATAGTGGGCATGCGGGAGGCCGGGTGGACGTACCGCCGAATTGCTCAACACGTGGGGCGTGAGGTCTCCACAGTACATCGATGTTGTCGCCAGTGGTCGGCGGAAGGTGCACGTGCCCGTCGACCTGGGACCGGACCGCAGCGACACACGGATGCACGCCAAGACTGTAGGATCCTACGCAGTGCCGTAGGGGACCGCACCGCCACTTCCCAGCAAATTAGGGACACTGTTGCTCCTGGGGTATCGGCGAGGACCATTCGCAACCGTCTCCATGAAGCTGGGCTACGGTCCCGCACACCGTTAGGCCGTCTTCCGCTCACGCCCCAACATCGTGCAGCCCGCCTCCAGTGAATGGAGACGTGTCGTCTTCAGCGATGAGAGTCGCTTCTGCCTTGGTGCCAATGATGGTCGTATGCGTGTTTGACGCCGTGCAGGTGAGCGCCACAATCAGGACTGCATACGACCGAGGCACACAGGGCCAACACCCGGCATCATGGTGTGGGGAGCGATCTCCTACACTGGCCGTACACCACTGGTGATCGTCGAGGGGACACTGAATAGTGCATGGTACATCCAAACCGTCATCGAACCCATCGTTCTACCATTCCTAGACCGGCAAGGGAACTTGCTGTTCCAACAGGACAATGCACGTCCGCATGTATCCCGTGCCACCCAACGTGCTCTAGAAGGTGTAAGTGAACTACCCTGGCCAGCAAGATCTCCGGATCTGTCCCCCATTGAGCATGTTTGGGACTGGATGAAGCGTCGTCTCACGCGGTCTGCACGTCCAGCACGAACGCTGGTCCAACTGAGGCGCCAGGTGGAAATGGCATGGCAAGCCGTTCCACAGGACTACATCCAGCATCTCTACGATCGTCTCCATGGGAGAATAGCAGCCTGCATTGCTGCGAAAGGTGGATATACACTGTACTAGTGCCGACATTGTGCATGCTCTGTTGCCTGTGTCTATGTGCCTGTGGTTCTGTCAGTGTGATCATGTGATGTATCTGACCCCAGGAATGTGTCAATAAAGTTTCCCCTTCCTGGGACAATGAATTCACGGTGTTCTTATTTCAATTTCCAGGAGTGTACCTTGCTCGCGTTCATTAGCGCCACATTCCAAATGTGCTCTGATATACTACTAAACACTAGCAAATCAGCTTGCTTATACGGCTTTATCTGCTTGACATTCTTTTCTTAGATGACTACACCTTTTGTACTTTATTGTGACAGACGTTTGTGCCTGTTGATGCTTGCTCATTTTAGGAGAAATCTGCGGTTATGAGGGTAGTTTCATGTGTCTAATAAAAAAGCACAAACAGTTTTCATTGCATCCCATTTTGTATAAAAAAATGGTTCAAATGGCTCTGAGCACTATGGGACTCAACATCTTAGGTCATAAGTCCCATAGAACTTAGAACTACTTAAACCTAACTAATCTAAGGACATCACACACACCCATGCCCGAGGCAGGATTCGAACCTGCGACCGTAGCAGTCCCGCGGTTCCGGACTGCAGCGCCAGAACCGCATGGCCACCGCGGCCGGCCCATTTTGTATATCAACATAGTTTTCATCATATAGCTGCTTGGTACAGTGGGTTTAGAATTTTCAAGTTCAGAGATGAGACAAAATTCATATTGACTGAATATGAAGAGTAAGAAGAATGGGAAACAAATTCTATCTCAGTCGACGCAGTTTTGCTGTAGTGACAACTGTGTCTAGCTTAGAGAATTGTTCTTTTTACAGTAAACATTCTGTGTGCCGAATTTCTCAATATTCAGTCTCATCCAGTTCCAAACGACCCGATAATCAAGCTCATCGTTCTACCTTGAAACTAAGACGCTACCGACTAACACTGGATCCTGGTGGGTGCTACACACCAGACGTGCGGCACTACCAACACAGCAGAAATCTGATGCAGTTACGAGCAAGATGCGGAAGGAGTGAAGTCGCAGTGAGGGACCTAATGAGTTGTCCTCCAGTAGCTAATACGTCCATTTTGCCAGAGAATGACAACATCTGTTTCTGTTAAACTGCAAGAAACCATCATGTTTGCAATACTGTCGCATTAGTTTACTCACAACGATTTTCGATTCTTCTGATACTCGTCACAAAAAATCAGTCACAGACAGCCATTGACACCAGTGACCACCATTACAGGAGCGTTCCAAAGTACAGCTTATGTCCAGACTGCATAGTCGGGGAGAGCCCCAGTTGGTTACCGAATAACAGCCATGTGGATCGCTCCAAAGGTGAACGATATCATTTCTCTGTCTCTGTGTCTGTAGTCCTTCTGATTCTGCTTTGACTGCTGTTTTTAAGGTGAATGACACTGAAGGAAAGCTGCAATCAAGCGTTAATTGGACAAATCTGAGGAAAGAAATCGGCCGTGTCCTTATCAAAAGAACCATCCCGACATTGTCCTTAAGTCAATGTCAATAAAGTTCTGCAAGAGCCATGTACTTTAAGGTATTATTTTCTTTTATTGTGAAAGCTACCGGATTCAGCATTTCATTATGCCATCTTCATGCCCCATACGCATCTATCCAAATAAACGAACTTGTCGTATAGCGCCATAAATCACTGGATATCGTGAACTCAATCGTTATACAAACGATACGGCCAGGGATTTTTCCTTTGTCGATGGTGTGGAGCTGTCTGCATTCAGCCTCCTGATGCCAGTTGAGGAGCTACTTGAGTGCAACGTCTGGGAAGACGACAATGGTCGCGAGGACAGAGTTACGACCCCACGCCCCTCCATACTGCATAGTGACGGCGTTGGCAGAGGATGAGACTGGGGTCGATTGGTGCTGCATGGCCCGATATGGTGAGCACGCAGAGCTCATACTTCCCTTATTATCCTTTTTAGCGATGTCCATTGCTCAGCTGAACTATCTACTCTGGTAATCAGTATCGCAGTATAAACGCCTTCAAGCAACTTCAAATGCACATCGTTCCTCAGTAATTTTGCATCCCATTTCTTGATTATTATTATTATTATTATTATTATTATGGGTTTAAAGAGACTGAACATATATGATCATCACTTTCTTATTCAACCCACAGGATCTGTGCGCCCCATCTACCTGCGTCTAGAATAAATCTCATTTGCAAATGCGAGAACGTTTTATAAATGTTTGCATAGCGTGCATCTGAGGCGGTACGTGTGTAACAACCCGGTGTTTATCTTTCAGGAAGTGAGAAATCGACTAAAAACCTCATCCGGGCAGGCCAGTTAACCAACAATCGTTGCTAATCCGCAAGGCGGATTCGATCCAGTCAGCCTCGCCCCCTTGTGTTATGGATACGTCGTGTCACCTCGCTTAGCTATACGGCCGGGTTTATCCCAGTTAGTTGTAAGTTGATCTTACCTGGCGATTTACTTAAACATTAACCTACTGTTCACCATTACTAAATTGTGATGTATCGTATATATTCCTGGGTACACCTTACAACTGAATATCTTACTGCGGAACCTCCATCTCACCCTGATGTAATCCAGCTGGAATCCTCCCGTGTCTCCAGGGTAAGCGTGCCACCTCCTCCTCTGATTCTTAAACAATGTATTCGCTATTACTAGCTGAAATGTTTTGCGCAACTCAAGGGAGTCTGTTTCCTCTTTCCCTCTTTCATTCCTCCTACCGAGTCCTTACTCTCCGGTAACCAATTCTGTTTATCCCCCTATTAGAGCGGTTTAATTCCTTATGATTATTAGATTCTCGTTTCTCCTTACACACTGAGTTACCCGTTTAATGCTCTCATAAACTCTGTCTCTCTCTTCAGTGTGGTTATCTGTTACTCTTTATGTCTCGTCATCTTCCGAAAGTGTCGTCGGGTGCCGGTTTTCTGTTGATTCTGATGAGAATAGCCCTATAACTGAACTCACTGTTTGCCCCACCTTCATATTCGGAACTAAATCTACTGGCGTTATTCAATTTTGTGCTGCTGCTATTATCCTACTATCGTACGTCCAGAAATCCGTATCTTCTTTCCATCTTTCTACTCTGTTGTTGTTGTGGTCTTCAGTCCTGAGACTGGTTTGATGCAGCTCTCCATGCTACTCTATCCTGTGCAAGCTTCTTCATCTCCCAGTACCTACTGCAACCTACATCCTTCTGAATCTGCTTAGTGTATGCATCTCTTGGTCTCCCCCTACGATTTTTACCCTCCACGCTGCCCTCCAATACTAAATTGGTGATCCCTTGATGCCTCAGAACATGTCCTACCAACCGATCCCTTCTTCTGGTCAAGTTGTGCCACAAACTCCTCTTCTCCCCAATCCGATTCAGTACCTCCTCATTAGTTATGTGATCTACCCATCTAATCTTCAGCATTCTTCTGTAGCACCACATTTCGAAAGCTTCTATTCTCTTCTTGTCCAAACTATTTATCGTCCATGTTTCACTTCCATACATGGCTACACTCCATACAAATACTTTCAGAAAAGACTTCCTGACACTTAAATCTATACTCGATGTTAACAAATTTCTCTTCTTCAGAAACGCTTTCCTTGCCATTGCCAGTCTACATTTTATATCCTCTCTACTTCGACCATCATCGGTTATTTTGCTCCCCAAATAGCAAAACTCCTTTACTACTTTAAGTGTCTCATTTCCTAATCTAATACCCTCAACATCACCCGACTTACTTCGACTACATTCCATTATCCTCGTTTTGTTTTTGTTGATGTTCATCTTATATCCTCCCTTCAAGACACCATCCATTCCGTTCAACTGCTCTTCCAAGTCCTTTGCTGTCTCTGACAGAATTACAATGTCATCGGCGAACCTCAAAGTTTTTATTTCTTCTCCATGGATTTTAATACCTACTCCGAACTTTTCTTTTGTTTCCTTCACTGCTTGCTCAATATACAGATTGAATAACATCGGGGAGAGGCTACAACCCTGTCTTACTCCCTTCCCAACCACTGCTTCCCTTTCGTGTCCCTCGACTCTTATAACTGCCATCTGGTTTCTGTACAAATTGTAAATAGCCTTTCGCTCCCTGTATTTTACCCCTGCCACCTTTAGAATTTGAAAGAGAGTATTCCAGTCAACATTGTCAAAAGCTTTCTCTAAGTCTACAAATGCTAGAAACGTAGGTTTGCCTTTCCTTAATCTTTCTTCTAAGATAAGTCGTAAGGTCAGTATTGCCTCACGTGTTCCAGTATTTCTACGGAATCCAAACTGATCTTCCCCGAGGTCGGCTTCTACCAGTTTTTCCATTCGTCTGTAAAGAATTCGTGTTAGTATTTTGCAGCTGTGGCTTATTAAACTGATTGTTCGGTAATTCTCACATCTGTCAACACCTGCTTTCTTTGGGATTGGAATTATTATATTCTTCTTGAAGTCTGAGGGTATTTCGCCTGTTTCATACATCTTGCTCACCAGATGGTAGAGTTTTGTCAGGACTGGGTCTCCCAAGGCCGTCAGTAGTTCCAATGGAATGTTGTCTACTCCGGGGGCCTTGTTTCGACTCAGGTCTTTCAGTGCTCTGTCAAACTCTTCACGCAGTATAGTATCTCCCATTTGATCTTCGTCTACATCCTCTTCCATTTCCATAATATTGTCCACAAGTACATCGCCCTTGTATAGACCCTCTATATACTCCTTCCACCTTTCTGCTTTCCCTTCTTTGCTTAGAACTGGGTTTCCATCTGAGCTCTTGATGTTCATAGAAGTGGTTCTCTTATCTCCAAAGGTCTCTTTAATTTTCCTGTAGGCAGTATCTATCTTACCCCTAGTGAGATAAGCCTCTACATCCTTACATTTGTCCTCTAGCCATCCCTGCTTAGCCATTTTGCACTTCCTGTCAATCTCATTTTTGAGACGTTTGTATTCCTTTTTGCCTGCTTCATTTACTGCATTTTTATATTTTCTCCTTTCATCAATTAAACTCAATATTTCTTCTGTTACCCAAGGATTTCTACTAGCCCTCGTCTTTTTACCTACTTTATCCTCTGCTGCCTTCACTACTTCATCCCTCAAAGCTACCCATTCTTCTTCTACTGTATTTCTTTCCCCCATTCTTGTCAATTGTTCCCTTATGCTCTCCCTGAAACTCTGTACAACCTCTGGTTCTTTCAGTTTATCCAGGTCCCATCTCCTTAAATTCCCACCTTTTTGCAGTTTCTTCAGTTTTAATCTACAGGTCATAACCAATAGATTGTGGTCAGAGTCCACATCTGCCCCTGGAAATGTCTTACAATTTAAAACCTGGTTCCTAAATCTCTGTCTTACCATTATATAATCTATCTGATACCTTTTAGTATCTCCAGGGTTCTTCCATGTATACAACCTTCTATCATGATTCTTTCTACTCTGCCTACCCTTATACCAAGACTGATCCTCTGCATTTCCCAAATTTTCTAGTTTCTCTCCAACATTCAGAGATCAGACGTACATTCCTACTTAATCTTACGTTTTGTTGATTTTACAGTCTTTTTTGCCATGCTCATCTGCTCCGTGACGTTTCCTTCCCTGTGGTCAGACTAGAGGACCAACTAAGTATCTTTTGCCGACGAGGACATCACTGTGACAATTGTTCAATTACTGCTCACATTTCCTACTGATAGATATTATTTCTCTTTACTGGTAGTGGTTTTCATAGTCTTTTGCATCCTCATGATTCGATTAGTGCTGATTCTTCCGCATTTTAAAAGGAGTAATTAG
The DNA here is from genome assembly GCF_023898315.1 of Schistocerca nitens. Classification (NCBI taxonomy): domain Eukaryota; kingdom Metazoa; phylum Arthropoda; class Insecta; order Orthoptera; family Acrididae; genus Schistocerca; species Schistocerca nitens. The sequence continues at coordinate 706,514,672 of NC_064614.1, read as the reverse complement.
TTACTTTACTTTAAACAATCAAGCCCAGAGGATCGCGCACGGCTACAAGGTTCCTCTTTCACTGGATTCCGTTTCCTGCTTTCTGTCGCCAGTCACCCACTATGCCGATCTGCACAAGCCATCTCTTCGCCTTTTCTTTGGTCTTCCTGGTGGTCTTCTTCCGCGGGGAATGAAATTCTTGGATTTCAACGGCCATCGGAATTTATCCATCCGAACGATAAGTAGAAGCCGCTCGCGTGTGAAAAGTTGCTTGGTTCCCTTCAGGCGTAAAATGTTTGGTCTGTTGTAGATTTCAACCAGCTCATAATCATGGCGGACCTTCCATTCTCCATTCTCGATTGACCTCATCTTCTACTGGACCATATATCGTCCTTAGAACTTTCCTCTCGGAAGCGAGGGGATTATTTAAGTCTTTTTTTTCGGATATTCCAAGTTGCACAACCATTAAGAGCAGTAAGCCAACTTCACCTGCTAGAGACTGCCCTGTTCTCTCTTCTGCCCTCTTTAACAAGTGCTTAGGCAAAGTGATGGCGACTCATTACATAGGATGCCTTCGATCACCATTGCCGATCGTCGGTTTAAAAAAAAAAAAAAACATTCTAAGTAGTAGCTACGATCAATAATGCTGGTACAGGATGAACCGTTTATCAGCAACTCAGCGCCAACGAGAACAATTATGAAGATATTTGAAGCAAGTGCGGCTTTTTATTGGAAAACTGACACAAACGCCCGCGAGAAATCTGTGCTAACTCCGAGCGCCATAACGCTGCCGTATTCTGCGTGTTCTGACGCCTAGGGCACACTGTGTTAGTGTCAGTAGTGTCCATTTTGCCTGGCGAGAGTAACTGTGGAGGTATTTGGAGAAAATGTAGCGGTTTTATATTGTAAAGCGGACATTAAAAGCCGGGAGAACTTAGTGCCAACGCATCGTGCCGTAAATGCTACCGTATTCTGACGCCTAGGGCAAACTGCGATATTACCAATAGGCTAATATTCTACATGGGCGATAGAGTCGGGGAGTGCCAAAGGAGATCAGTAATTGCAGAGACGCGCTGTATGAGAGTAGTAAGAAGAAGTACTAGGAATTAACTTCCTTAGCGGTGCTGTATGAGAGCAGTAAGAAGAAATACTAGGAATTAACTTCCTTAGCGGTGCTATTGCTCTAATCCTTAAGATCAAAACAAAAACTATAAAAGTTCCTACCTCCGAATATTCCTACCGCCGAATACTGAATAATAAAATAAACGAAAAGAATAAGATACAACTAAACCAACAGGAAAAATGTAACAAACAATTAAGTAATAATAACAATAATAATAAAACAATTAAGTAATAATAACAGAAATTAATTAATTCTTCAGCAAACCATAGTAGTCAAAGACGCTACCCTTAGACGACGGTGCTCCATCCTGTATCAATTTGTAATTTTATTCTTACTCATGTAGCTCATATAATGCTATAAATATTCTTCCATTGCATTGGGTCTGCGCCCGAGCAACCAGCATCTTAGCTATCTTATGTGTGACCTACGTTCAGTCCCCAGTTGGAATGAGACGTGTCCATCCAGCCTAAAATGGACGACTGAGGAAGTATTTGAAGGAAATGTAGCGGCTTTGCATTGGAAAGCTGTCACTATACGCTGGGAAAACTTTGTGCCAGATCTTCGCATCATAGTGTTGCCGTACTCTCACGCCTATGGCAAAATGCCGTATTGCCAGCAGTCTAATATCCTATGAGGGTGATAGAGTCGAGGTGTACAAGAGGAACTATGTGAGTACATAGATGCGCTATATGAGGGTAGGAAGAAAGATGATTACGGTGTAGCGTTGGAAGGTTACTCTACTAAGTTCACTATCTTTGCTTTGCTGTCTCACGTTATCCTTCTTCCCCGCTGCATTAGTAGTTAGGATGAAATAACAGCTAAACACGATCCACGAACAGATAATCTTATTTCGCGCAACGGAATACCGTCTCTTAAGCAAACAGGTGGTCGAAAGTGATCTAGCGGAGCACGTACGACATTCATTCCTATTGCACGTAATTCAGCTTAGACTTGGTTGGATACTGTGCAGCCCTTCTTAGACTTTCTTGTTAAGCAAGTTGGGATGTTGGGAAAAATTTCGGAAATATTTTAACATAAACGGTGAAATACCTCTAATTTTCAATGACAGCTTCTTTTTCCCAACGGCACTTCATTCAACGCGCCTTTACATTAGAAGTCAGAATTTCCACAGTAAAAATGAAGCAGTTCCCTAACACATCATGGTTTAGACTCTGTGGAACATTAATGCAAGACTACAGGAAATGCCCTTGTGGTCGAAGGACAGAGGTACTTACTCGTTTGTGATAGAGGAAGGGGATCTTACTCTTTACATCCAACGAAGATATCTTGAGAAGGCATATCATGCTATTATTTATTGTTCACAACGGTAATACAATGACGACAAAGTGATGGGAGAGCACTTCTTGCGGGAGGGGGAGGGGGGCAGGGACCTGGAGTTCCAGGAATCTCATAAAAATTCGGAAAAGTCACCATTATGACGAAATTCTCCTACTAGATAGGTACTCATTCTACCTGATATCAAGTGCTCCATGCACTGGACCATGACAGTTACTAGTTCCATGAGGAACACTATAATATACGGGTTACTGACGCGATCACAGAAATTCGTTACAACGAACAACAGAAACCCCACTGAAAGTAAATCATCCAAAGGCTTTTCATACGCGAGATTGACAGAGTTGACAGAAGTTGCAATGAGGGATTAGTAGTCAACTGTAAGAGATTTACACACTTATAAGCGACTACTGTGATAATCTAAGAGCACGTCATTATTTCTTCCTGAGAACGCCAAAACACAACTCTATCATAATTAGAGCTAAATAAATGGAAATGTAAACGAAAAATCACAAAATCAAGACTGCTGATACCTTCCTCCAAAATGCAGACAAGACTGCTCTGAAAAGTACGTCTGTTCACTTCTGAATCCCAGCTGGGATTGTTTGAAAACCACTCCCGCTAGCGAAACGGCTCTTCTCTTTTAAAAGGGTGGAGGGGAGAGATTCGTTGAGTATGAAACACCCAACCATCTCTCTCGCTCAGGCTTAGCTTTTTCATCTTTGGCAGGGGCCATTCCCTTCTCTACCTCCTGGGTTTTTTTGCTTCAGACATCCACACAACCATCCAGTGACAAACACTCATGGAATACAGGATAAGGGAAAAATAGTATCCACAGACCCTTATGTATCTTCTACATTTGGTTCTATTGTATGTGACGAAAATGTATGTCTGATCACCGTTCATGTATACCGTTTTCCTCCTGCGAAGATGGGTATAACTGAAACTGGTACAGAATAAATATACGATTCTACAGATGATAGCGCAAGTACGCTTTCTTCAAAATACTTACAGCCGTAGACAGTCACCTAAAAAAGGTTTTAGTATCCACAAGGATAAGAGAAATAAAAAAATAGCTAGGTCCGTTTTTTCGCCAAAGGTTTAGTGCAGTGTTGCCAGGGTAAAAATTAGCATGGCAGACCCGATAAATGTTCAGTAAATATACTGCGCACGTATGAAAATAAATCAAGTTACATGAAACGAACCGATAGACTCGCTCGCCTCAACGTCATTAGAGATGGAGCAAATGCGTCGGACTGAAAGAAGATGGAGAAACATTCCGCGCTCTTTCACAGAAACCATCCCGTTTTTATTTTATTTTATTTTATTTTTTATTTTGCTTAAACGATCTAGCGAAACCAGCGAAAACCTAAATATGGATGGCAGGGAGGGCATCACTATCGCTGCCCTTTCAGATATGCGTTACCACAGTGGCACCTCACTCAGTGAGGCACGAGTTAGTGTGATTTTTCAGTTAACATTGAGTGTGCAATGTTTAAAACTTGTCTGTGTCCTCTGTTTGTGAAATACAAATAATGTAATGCTGTGTTAAGTACGTTATTTTGACTAGCTCGTATACACTGGCGAGCCAACACATTATGACCACCTGCTTAATTGTTTGTTCGTACGACTTTGGAACGAAATACATAACCGATTCTGCGTTTCAGGGATGCGACAGTTTGTCGATAGGTTTTTGGAGGTATGTGGCATGAGATGCTTACGCATATGTCGTGTAATTCGCTGATTTGCGTGTGCGGTGATGGCGTCCGCTAGCGACTCAGATAGGTTCCACAGAATAAGCATCAGGAGAATTTGGACGCCGAGACATCAACATGAGTTCACTACAAAGCTCCTACAATCAAAGTAACACGGTTCTGGCTCCGAGACACGGACAATTATACTGCTGAAAGATGTCATCATCGTCGGGGACATCAATCATAAAGGAATGCAGGTGGTTCGCAGCTGTCAGCGTGTCTTCGATTACTACAACACGTCCCACGCAAGCCCAGGAGAATGTCTCCCGTAGCATAATACTGCTTCCACCAGCCTGTGTCACAGGCCGCCGTTCACCTCAATGATGGCGTTTGTGGAGACGACCAGCGACCTTGTGTAGTGAAAATGTGATTCACTCGAAGAGCCGAAAAGTTTCCATTCATCGACGGTCGAATCCCGATGGTCCTCTCCCCACTGCAGGCGTAATTGGCGACGTCGTTGGGTGGACCTGCGAACACTAACGGCGGTCTCCCGCGGAGCTACATGTTCAACAATGTACGATGAACGGTGTGCTCCGAAACACTTGTGCGTGCACCAGCATTGTGCTCTTTCGGCAGAGAAGCCACAGATTACCCTCCATCCTACTTTACAGAGCAAACAAGCCTCCGGACCCCATTTTCTGTGAAGAGTAGCGGACGTCCAACCATTTAGCGCCTAGGTGTAGTTTTCCTGTTTTTCTGCCTCTTGCCGTAAGTGCTCACGACAGTAGCACATGAACAGTCGACCAACTTCGCCGTTTCCGAAAATACTCGTTGACAGGCTCTGCATGATAATAATTTCCCTTTGTCAAAGTCGCCTATCTCAATGGATTTCTCCAGTTGCAGCCCATATCGACTGTTGGTCCTTTTTCGGTTAAGAACCGACCAGATCTTGCGTGGCAGCTCAGAAACAAGTGGCTTGGTCGATATGTATGGAAATTTAAATTTTTCCGTCATAGCATTAATCTGCTACATGAATCTCCAGCAGCCATAATTATTAAAGCCTTTTTCAAGTAAGATTCTTGCGGTTTCCAGAAGGGGTGACGAGAGGGAAGCCTACCTCTGCTGATGCTTAGAATGCCTGTGTGAACAGGAAGGTTAGGATTTTTCTGTATTTTTTGTATTCCAACACAAGTACACTTCCCCGCCGCAAATGGTGTGTGGCTAAGTATGAGTAACCAGAAAGATGTTATTTGTCGGAAGACACCTGTTATAAGACGCATGGTATGGCTGAACTGTTTATCAACAAGTTTTGTGAGGGCACTATTCATCCAGGTTGGTCAGCAATACTCCGTAACAATGTGAACCAGTCCCAGAGCTGAAGTACGGAGTGCCGATGCAGCTGATCCTCATGATGTACCAAATAATTTCTGGGCGGTTTTATTTCGAGTTTTGATTTTGCCAGCTGTTTGTGATAGATTCTGTTTGTAACTGAGCACTCTGTCAAGTGTGACCGATAGGTATTTTGGGTTTCTGTTACTTCTGAGTAATCTTCCTTAAAGGTGGAACGAGAGTTCCTTATTGGCCATCATGTTGTTTAGGCGGTACGTTGAGACTTCTGTCTTAGTAGCACTTGGCTGCAATCTCCATTTGTGGAAATATCCACCAATAGTTGAAAGACCGTTGGTCAATACGGACTCGATAACTTCGAGATCTCTAAGCCACGTTGCGAATGCGTAGTCGTCAGCACACCAAACTCTCTTGATGTGGTTCCAGGTATATCGGATATGTATAAACTGAACAGGAGAAGGGCCAAGACAAATCCTTGTAGTAGCCCGTGAACTAATATTGTTGTCAATTAGTATTTGAAAACATCGGTTATTGAGCATATCATTGATGATTACAGTTTACATGGTCAAGTGAATGAGGCGCCCAAGAACGATCAAGAACGATTCGCTATCAGGTCGGTTAATAATGTCTTCCACAAAGAGAATCTATCGTAGAGAATATAGCGAAAACATTCCTCAAACGAAAACTTGACTCTACCGCAAAAATGTGTTTGCCTTGCGTCGTTTCTCACCTTTGGGCCAAGGGTGGCTTTATTTTTGTTTATGTCTGGGCGCACGTGGTGTATGGTAACAGTGATATATCGTGGCTCCGAACAGTGCGGAGGTAGTTCGCTGTGAGCCAAATCCGGGATAGTTGACTGTAGATTGCGCGAGGTGACAGACACCAGCAGCGGAGGCAGCCCCGTGTCGTATCTGGCAGTTTACACACAAGGTGTTTTGGACCGCATGTCTCGCCAGGTGCCGAGTGAGCATTTGTGGCTGAGATTCCTAACGTTTTTGGACACTATATGTTGTTGCAGGAAGATAGAGGAACCAGTGTTACAATCGCAATTTGAAAGATCTTTGGACGACTTAAGATCAAATAAGGCAGAAGAGATAGACAACATTCCATCGCAATATCTAAAATCACTTGGGGAAGTGGGAAAACAAAACTACTATTCACGTTGGCCTGTAGAGTGTATGATTTCCCCATTTAATTTGGTCCAGTCTTCCGTCTTACTGTATAGTATCGCCAGCCCTTATACTTAACCGTGAATGCAGAAAACGTGACTGATCACTAAGACTACAGACAGCCCCATTTACATAATGTGGAGTGAATTCAAGTCTTATTAGCCCATGGAACATTGTTAATATGGTAGGAGATGGGCCCCCTACACAGCATGTTTCACTGAAATATTGTGATCGACACTATAGTCGCACTGATCAGGACAGTAAGTAACAGTTAACCATCTGGCAGCGTCTCGGCAGATGTTACCTTTGAAAATCATTGGCGCTTGAAGCGCGGCAGTCTCCACTGATGACTATCCAGTCATGAACAGCTCAAAAACTACTACTCTTTAGAAGTACTGCTTCCGCTGACTCGCAAGAGGATGAATTCGGAGATTCTGCTACTAGGATAAATTGTTACGTATACTCGTGGCAGCAGTGAGCGAAATATGTACAGAGAGAATGTTAGTCCCCTTTAATAATTACTTCGCCTGTGCACATGATATAACTTATACCATGAAGTACGTGCTGCAGTCACATACACTGATAAGCCAAAACACTTTCCCACTGCTCGCCGCGATGTTGGATGCCGCCTGGTAGCGTTGCGGGCACGTGACGCAGTATCAAAACTATGCAAGTGCAGCAGACACGGACGGGGAGTCACCCTAGCGTAGGTATGGGCTGCAAATGGGGAAATCCATTCAGACAACCGACTTTAACATGGGGAAATTAGTATTACGCAGAACCTTTAAACGAGTATTTCGGAAGCGGCGAAGCTGGTCGAATGTACATGTGTTACTATTGTGAGTATCTACGGAAAGAGGGAGAAAGACAGTGAAACCAACACTAGGCGCTAAATGATTGGACGTCCACGACTCTTTGCACAAGTGGAAGAAAATAACTTCTCCATGTTGTGACTGTGGCGCTGAAAAGCAGACTGTTCACCATATAACCGAAGAATGTCCTCTGAGAGCTTTCCCTGGCGATCGAACAGAATTCATGTTGACGACGGAGGATCAATAGATTATTTTCTTGGGCTGGATATTAGTTTCTAGTTTGAGATCATTGTAATACTATTGCTTGTGGTGTAACCACACGCTGAATAAATAAATCAGCTTGATCAAGATGATTATCTTCCTTTCGAAGAGATATAACCAGTGGTCTCTATACCACCTGAATGTAAAACTCAGGTCTCTCAGCATAAAACTTCATTGGTCTGCTGATTACTGTGCTTTGCATCGTTCGCCGTGATTTAATTGAGCAAAGAGTGTTAATTGGTCGGTGGGTAATTATGAATTATATACCCATTTCAGATTATAAACCTTATGTCATATACTGTGAGAGTAGTTGAAACAGGAAATTGTGAGACCAGTAAATCGTCAGACTAGTAAGCCTCTGATCCGTCGAAGAATCGTACTACTATATATAAAATAGTTGCAGACGCCCGATTCCTTTACGAAGGAGTTAATATAGTAAATAAATTATGTTAACTGTGTAAGCGAGAAAAAGGCTTGAAATTATGTTCCAAGTTTTTTGGAACCCATCAAGTGCTCTCATTATGAAATTCCAGATGCGTATATCTGGGTAATTTTCACTTCGTTTTAAGCAAAAACTGGTTTCTCCACACATCTCAATGTTTATGAAGTCATATCTCCCTAACTATATGTTGTACAAGGATGTAATTTTGCAGGCACATTAAGCGGTATATGTGAATACTATCTGCAAAGTAAAGAATTAATAAATTGAAACGTCATGCCGATTGCTGAGATTTTATTACAAGAACAGGGAAAATGTAGAAGCAATAATTATTTTCCTTTCTTTATTTTGTGGGCGAATGTCAACGAGAAAATGGTTTATAAATTATGTGCATGGTGTCTGTTCTTTCGGACCTGTCCTAGAGAACAGACACCATGGTGGATCGTGACAGCCGTGAAGAATGAAATTTCTATGAATTAAAAACATCACCTGTGTATGGGACGTTGATGGAAATCAAAGAGGAGAGTTGAAAATGTGTGTGTAAGCAGGAGATCGTGGGTTCGAATCCCGGTGGGGCACACATTTTCAACTCTCCCCGTTGATTTCTATCAACGTCCCATACACAGCTGATGTTTGTAATTCATTGAAATTTCATTCTTCATAGCTGTCACGGTCCACCACGGTGTTTGTTGTTTCGGTCATGTTCGAAAGAACAGACACCATACACATATAATTACGGCGATCACAAGCCAAGGATCATTTCTGTGCGAATGCACACATACACCCAAACTCATGCGGGAGTTGTCCTTGCCATGAGCATTAAGATTATCGAGTAGGGAGCAGATACACGGTTCCCGACTTCAACACTTGTCTTACTATGTTAATACTCTAATACAGGAGTGTATCTCTTAATGGGCAGATTATGACAGAATTTAAATTCGGCCAATAATGATATGAAACACTGAAAAACGAATTTTTGCTGCCCCTGGAAGCCGTTAGATAGGAAATCTGCAACTTGCAGCGTGTACCGTGAACCATCAACCGCGTTAACCTTTTAGTGACAAACGTAGATTGCAATACTTCATCAGAAGTGGCGTACATAACCAGAACAATTGCTTTCTTTCAACTATGCCACGAATTTTACAACCTCTCTCGTGGTTTTGCTCCGATAAATTGTAATAAAAAATTTAGTTCTCTAGAAAGTATTTCGGGTGTTTTGTATCTTTACTTTGTGTATCCAGAGGGAAAATGATACAGAATTTTCAACGCCATGCCCGAAATCTGTCACTTTCTACATGTATTTCTGTTGTCAAAACAGACCACACGTTAACACCCGTAAGTGCAGGTAATTTTCCTGAAAACTCCATATTTAAGCTCTGTTGAAGGAAATATAAATTTGGAGCACGTTTCTGTTTGACATTGACCGCCAACATAAATGTTAGTAGTCAGTGCATCATTTCGTATACCAAGACTGTCAAAATGTATTTCGTTTTACATTGAGCTGCGTCATTCCACATTTTAATATCAGTTCATATTTAACAAGTACATGCTTCGTACATACGTAATACTTATCGGTACTGACATGTCTGAGAAAATGATGTCAACTTTATTAAAGAGGCATCTACATCGTTTACAAAAATGGTTCAAATGGCTCTGAGCACTATGAGAGTTAACTTCTCAGGTCATCAGTCCCCTAGTACTTAGAACTACTTAAACCTAACTAACCTAAGGACATCACACACATTCATGCCCGAGGCAGGATTCGAACCTGCGACCGTAGCGGTCACGGGGTTCCAGACTGTAGCGCCTAGAACCGCTCGGCCACTTCGGCCGGCCATCGTTTACAACATTTGATTTTATGAATCACACGCATTTGAAGATTTGTCTAATGCAGTAGACAATAGAGGTGTGAGTAAGCTACATCTAAACTAAAGCCAAATCAATTTTCCTATCATTCTGTCACTCTCTGGATCACAGGAGTTTGTGTGAATTGATAGAGGGGACGTCTTACCGCATTTTCTTTTTTCCGCTACTCTTGGAACAACTACTCTTGTTCTTCACCAGAAATCTGGAACATGCATTTTAATAAGCTCATAAGAGCAAAAAACCTGGTAGGATTTTGCTTTTGCATTCTAGTGTGACTCTGTGGCTTCCATTTGTAGTTGGCAAAAATATGAAGTACAAAGGGCGTTCAAAAAGTTTTGCACATCCATCTCTAATTTTTTTTTTATTTTTTACAGGAGGAGAATGAAATTTTTTGTGAACATGCTTGGAATATTTAGCTATAAGTTGGTGTATAAAAGTATTTTCTTTTATTTACAGGTGAGCCATAACGGGGCATGAAGTATATTTCGGGTTGCGACAACGGTCGGTGATGGAGTTCCTCTTCAAGACCGGCGATGACTCTGCCACATCGATTCACAGGAAGTTGCTCCCTGTTTGTGGGGAGGACACAGAGAATCGCAGCGGTATCCGGCGGTGGTTGCAGACGTTTAAAGAAAGTGATTTCTCTCTACAGGACAATCCACGATGAGGTAGAAAAAATGGCTCTGAGCACTATGGGACTCAACTGCTGAGGTCATTAGTCCCCTAGAACTTAGAACTAGTCAAACCTAACTAACCTAAGGACATCACAAACATCCATGCCCGAAGCAGGATTCGAACCTGCGACGATGAGGTAGACCATCGAGGGCAGTGAGTGATGTGAATAAGGAGACCATTGATCAAATCATCCAAAATGACAGATGTGTGACGACACGACAGCTTGCTGAAATGACTCTTTCGCCATTGGGTAATGTGGTATCACTGATACTGTCCCTAGGATGCAGAAAAATCTGTGCACGTTGGGTGCCTAGTTTATTGACAAGAGAAATGAAAACGATGAGGAAGAATGTGTGCGAGGGTCTCGTGAAGACCTTTACTGAAGAGTGGAAACAGTGTTCTGATGGCGTCATTATCCAGGATGAAACATGGTTGTTTTTGTCCGAACCTGAGAGCAAAACCCAATCCATGGAGTGGCGTCATTGGGGCTCCCATCGGAAGAAGAAACCAAGACTTTCACGAACAGCGGGCCGTAAGGTGATGGCCTTCTTCTTCTGGGATGAGTGTGGTACCATTTTTCATCGACTTTTTGGAACCTGGCTCCAAAATTAATCGGGACCGTTATTGTTTGTCATTGGACAAGCCGTGGCGTGCCATCAAGACCCACAGACCACAGCTTGAGGGCTCAGCTCATTAGACTACACAATGGCAATGCCAAACCCCATACAGACCTTATGACGCAGGAAAAAATCAGGAAAATGGGTTGGAAAATTGTTCCTCATCCTCCCTACAGTCCGGACTTGGCTCCGTCTGATTTCTACCTCTTTGGTCGTCTGAAGGCCCACCTACGTGGTAAGACATTTGATAGTGAGAAAGACCTTATTTCCTGTGTCAAGCGATGGTGTAAAAGTCAGTCCCCAGAACTTTTTGAACGCCCTTTGTATGAGGATCTTACACTGCTGGAGTCCGAGCTCAAGTTTAGAAAGAGATCGCTGGTTATGATACAGTAGTGAGCTCAGTACTAAACTGCAGAGACTATTCCTTGAATACAAACCGCAGTATGGTGTACACGCGAAATAACGTCACGGTTTCCTATGCAAAGACGCGTTTGAGTGGTCTCCAGTTTAGTACTGAGCTCACTGTTCTAATATTACAATAATGTCTGTAGCTTCTAGCAGAAGCTACCCATACAAACTCTGAAGGTCTTGAAGGTATAACTTACGCAAGTCAGTTGTCTCCTCTGGAAGTTCCGAGCTCTTGGGCTTTGTGGGCGTGATTGTAACCATGCGCCACACATCCTGGAAAATTTTGCCCAATGAGCATAGAATAACCATGCTTCAGTAAGAAGTACTAAATTTATCACTGAAGAAAATTCTAGACTGCCATTACGTGTGGAAAGTGTAGATTTTTTTCTATTTGGTAATTAACTGTTTTCTTTGTAGTGTCTGCGACGCAAGCAGCGTGGGCTTGGAAAGGAGGAAGCTCGAAGTGCTCGTGATCTTTACGTGGAATGCATTGTCATAAGGCTAGCAACGACATAAATGGTTAGAAGAGCTGGGCCAAGATTTGAACTCCTTCCCTGGCCGCAAAATCTGTTGAACTTTAACCCAGCAGAACATGTGTAGGAACATATATGTGGCTGGTGAACCAAACAACTCACCTCAGCTAAACTCGTTAAACAAGCTTCCACCATTGCATTCGTGCCCTTCTGTAACGCACGGATTTACCTCATACTAAAGCTATCTCATCAAAAAAATGGAAAATCCAGGATGGAATGAAACAATATTACGAGAAGGAAAGTTGCTACTCACCACAAAGCGGAGAAGTTGAGTCGCAGATAGGCACAACAGAAGGACTCTCACAATTAAAGCTTTCAGCCATTAATGCCTTCATCAACAATAGACACACACACATACACACACACACACACACACACACACACACATACACACATACACACACACACACACACACACACACACACACACACACACACACACACGCAACGCAACGCAACTCACACACACGATTGCAGTCTCAGGGAACTGAAACCAATGTTTCGTCGTGACTTTGGAGCTGCCTCGTAATGTACTTGTTCTCTTGTAACGGTTCAACAACAGACTGACGCTATTTAACTACAACGCCCTCTCGGCGTGGTTTCAGTTGCCTGAGACTGCAGTCGTGTGTGTGAGTTGCATTTGTATGAGTGTGTGTGTGTGCGTATGTGTGTATTGTTGCTGAAGGCCTTAATGGCCGAAAGCTTTAAGTGAGAGTCCTTTAGTTGTACTTATTTGCGACTCAGCATCTCTGCTATATGGTGAGTAGCAACTTTCCTTCTCAGAAGATATTCTCTTGTGACGATTGCAATACATTTTGTATCGGACAATCAGGCAGAAATTTTGTAATCGGATTTAAAGAACACATACAAAATTACGAAAGCAACAAGTACACATTTTACCTGCATTCAAAAAGCCAAGAACATAAAACAGAAAATATTGCAAATTCCCTAAAAATATTATACAAAGTACTAAAGGACATACCATGAACACTTTAGAGGAAACGGAAATTTAGACTCATAAAGAAAAATACCCAGAAGTCAACGAACAAACAGGTTTTAAAGAAGAAAAATATCTCGAATCTTTTACTGGCATTACAAAAGAGAAAGACTGTATTATTGCGTTAGGCACAAAACAATAGAAACTTATTTACACAAAAGCCATAAAAATACTATCTCTGAAGAAATTAAACGTAATCACTGACTTCCCCCGAAATAAAACATTCCATTCTAAGCATACAGCATCGCTGGAGCAGAGGCTGTCAGCTGTCAAAAAATAACTTTACAAGATCACGCAAATGAAAAGTAAAGAAATAAATAACGTAATCGTATTGCAACAAAAAGACGACCGGCATTTATGCTCTAAGATGCCGTATGGACCGCGTCTTGCGAGCTAAGACGTAAGCGTAAGTTGCCATACGTAGGCATAGACTACCGTAGACAATATTGTACTTATTGTACCATCTTCACAGGTGCACTTGGTAATGGTAAAACGCCGAAACGAACTCGTCGTGTAACTTTTACTATTACGAGTAGATAAATAAATAGTGCAGCAGAAAACTAGTACTTAAAATTAAATATATCGTGAATCTATTATTTTCGGGTGACACAAGAACGTTTAGTTTCTTAAATCTGAGCGGAATTTTGTGTTAAAAAGACTTAAATTAGTGTAGTGCCACTGTGACATTTAGTTCAAAAGATTGAAAATTAGTGTACTGCCACTGCGACATTTACAGTTTAACAAAATGCATTGTATCTTTAAATTATGCTTAGAAGCAGGTGCTCACAGTAATACGACACTGAAGTAAGCGTTCTGAAGAAGTTAAATCATGATCATTAGCATCAGCGTCGTCTTCACCAACAGCAAGAACTTCTTAAGGCTTTGCCTTGTCACTGCAACAACTCTTCTCTATTTAACCTCTTCACGTCCTGATAATTTTATTTTGTTCGCCCCAATAGAACATCTACTGTTTCCTTTCTTCGCTATCCTTTGATTTTCTTTCTCGAAATTTTTGCTTCCAGTGCATTTGCTGAAAGCTTATTGCGTCTAAATAAATGGCCAGCAGAATTGTATTCCGTATCTGAATAGTTTCTTTGCTCATTGATTTCCCCACAACGTCTTCATTGATTTCTTTCTGTGTAGCTGAGACATGTTAGCCCTATCCAAAGCTACATTTCCATCGTTTTCAAGCGCTTTCTGCCTGTATTTAATAGTGTCCAGCTTTCACAGCCATACATAGCTACTGTCGGGATGAACATCTAGAAAAAAACCTGTTTTTGTTTTCAGCTGACTGAACCCGAACTCCATTTACAAAATGTTGCATACTGTTCAGGTATTGTTGTTGTTGTTGTGGTCTTCAGTCCTGAGACTGGTTTGATGCAGCTCTCCATGCTACTCTATCCTGTGCAAGCTTCTTCATCTCCCAGTACCTACTGCAACCTACATCCTTCTGAATCTGCCTAGTGTATTGATCTCTTGGTCTCCCTCTACGATTTTTACCCTCCACGCTGCCCTCCAATGCTAAATTTGTGATCCCTTGATGCCTCAAAACATGTCCTACCAACCGATCCCTTCTTCTAGTCAAGTTGTGCCACAAACTTCTCTTCTCCACAATCCTATTCAATACCTCCTCATTAGTTACGTGATCTACCCACCTTATCTTCAGCATTCTTCTGTAGCACCACATTTCGAAAGCTTCTATTCTCTTCTTGTCCAAACTGGTTATCGTCCATGTTTCACTTCCATACATGGCTACACTCCATACAAATACTTTCAGAAACGACTTCCTGACACTTAAATCTATACTCGATGTTAACAAATTTCTCTTCTTCAGAAACGATTTCCTTGCCATTGCCAGTCTACATTTTATATCCTCTCTACTTCGACCATCATCAGTTATTTTACTCCCTAAATAGCAAAACTCCTTTACTACTTTAAGTGTCTCATTTCCTAATCTAATCCCCTCAGCATCACCCGATTTAATTTGACTACATTCCATTATCCTCGTTTTGCTTTTGTTGATGTTCATCTTATATCCTCCTTTCAAGATACTGTCCATTCCCTTCAACTGCTCTTCCAAGTCCTTTGCTGTCTCTGACAGAATTACAATGTCATCGGCGAACCTCAAAGTTTTTACTTCTTCTCCATGAATTTTAATACCTACTCCGAATTTTTCTTTTGTTTCCTTTACTGCTTGCTCAATATACAGATTGAATAACATCGGGGAGAGGCTACAACCCTGTCTCACTCCTTTCCCAACCACTGCTTCCCTTTCATGCCCCTCGACTCTTATAACTGCCATCTGGTTTCTGTACAAATTGTAAATAGCCTTCGCTCCCTGTATTTTACCCCTGCCACCTTCAGAATTTGGAAGAGAGTATTCCAGTTAACGTTGTCAAAAGCTTTCTCCAAGTCTACAAACGCTAGCAACGTAGGTTTGCCTTTTCTTAATCTTTCTTCTAAGATAAGTCGTAAGGTTAGTATTGCCTCACGTGTTCCGACATTTCTACGGAATCCATACTGATCTTCCCCGAGGTCCGCTTCTACCAGTTTTTCCATTCGTCTGTATCGAATTCGCGTTAGTATTTTGCAGCTGTGACTTATTAAACTGATAGTTCGGTAATTTTCACATCTGTCAACACCTGCTTTCTTTGGTATTGGAATTATTATATTCTTCTTGAAGTCTGAGGGTATTTCGCCTGTCTCATACATCTTGCTCACCAGATGGTAGAGTTATGTCATGACTGGCTCTCCCAAGGCCATCAGTAGTTCTAATGGAATGATGTCTACTCCCGGGGCCTTGTTTCGACTCAGGTCTTTCAGTGCTCTGTCAAACTCTTCACGCAGTATCTTATCTCCCATCTCATCTTCATCTACATCCTCTTCCATTTCCATTATACTGTCCTCAAGTACATCGCCCTTGTATAAACCCTCTATATACTCCTTCCACCTTTCTGCCTTCCCTTCTTTGCTTAGAACTGGGTTTCCATCTGAGCTCTTGATATTCATACAAGTGATTCTCTTCTCTCCAAAGGTCTCTTTAATTTTCCTGTAGGCAGTATCTATCTTACCCCTAGTGAGACAACCCTCTACATCCTTACATTTGTCCTCTAGCCATCCCTGCTTAGCCATTTTGCACTTTCTGTCGATCTCATTTTTGAGACGTTTGTATTCCCTTTTGCCTGCTTCATTTACTGCATTTTTATATTTTCTCCTTTCATCAATTAAATTCAATATTTCTTCTGTTACCCAAGGATTTCTATTAGCCCTCGTCTTTTTACCTACTTGATCCTCTGCTGCCTTCACTACTTCATCCCTCAGAGCTACCCATTCTTCTTCTACTGTATTTCTTTCCCCCATTCCTGTCAATTGTTCCCTTATGCTCTCCCTGAAACTCTCTACAACCTCTGGTTCTTTCAGTTTATCCAGGTCCCATCTCCTTAAATTCCCACCTTTTTGCAGTTTCTTCAGTTTCAATCTGCAGTTCATAACCAATAGATTGTGGTCAGAATCCACATCTGCCCCTGGAAATGTCTTACAATTTAAAACCTGGTTCCTAAATCTCTGTCTTACCATTATATAATCTATCTGATACCTATTAGTATCTCCAGGATTTTTCCAGGTATACAACCTTCTTTTATGATTCTTGAACCAAGTGTTAGCTATGATTAAGTTATGCTCTGTGCCAAATTCTACAAGGCGGCTTCCTCTTTCATTTCTTCCCCCCAATCCA
The DNA here is from genome assembly GCF_023898315.1 of Schistocerca nitens. Taxonomy (NCBI): domain Eukaryota; kingdom Metazoa; phylum Arthropoda; class Insecta; order Orthoptera; family Acrididae; genus Schistocerca; species Schistocerca nitens. Next base: position 706,497,723 of record NC_064614.1, on the reverse strand, counting down.
TATTCACCTACTATGTTTCCTTCTCTCCCTTTTCCTACTGACGAATTCCAGTCACCCATGACTATTAAATTTTCGTCTCCCTTCACTACCCGAATAATTTCTTTTATCTCGTCATACATTTCATCAATTTCTTCATCATCTGCAGAGCTAGTTGGCATATAAACTTGTACTACTGTAGTAGGCATGGGCTTTGTGTCTATCTTGGCCACAATAATGCGTTCACTATGCTGTTTGTAGTAGCTAACCCGCACTCCTATTTTTTTATTCATTATTAAACCTACTCCTGCATTACCCCTATTTGATTTTGTATTTATAACCCTGTAATCATCTGACCAAAAGTCTTGTTCCTCCTGCCACCGAACTTCACTAATTCCCACTATATCTAACTTTAACCTATCCATTTCCCTTTTTAAATTTTCTAACCTACCTGCCCGATTAAGGGATCTGACATTCCACGCTCCGATCCGTAGAATGCCAGTTTTCTTTCTCCTGATAACGACATCCTCTTGAGTAGTCCCCGCCCGGAGATCCGAATGGGGGACTATTTTACCTCCGGAATATTTTACCCAAGAGGACGCCATCATCATTTAATCATACAGTAAAGCTGCATGTCCTCGGTAAAAATTACGGCTGTAGTTTCCCCTTGCTTTCAGCCGTTCGCAGTACCAGCACAGCAAGGCCGTTTTGGTTAATGTTACAAGGCCAGATCAGTCAATCATCCAGACTGTTGCCCCTGCAACTACTGAAAAGGCTGCTGCCCCTCTTCAGGAACCACATGTTTGTCTGGCCTCTCAACAGATACCCCTCCGTTGTGGTTGCACCTACAGTACGGCCATCTGTATCGCTGAGGCACGCAAGCCTCCCCACCAACGGCAAGGTCCATGGTTCATGGAGAAGTGTTCAGGTATATTTTCTGAATATTATGGTATAAGAGCCTCACATTCTCCGGTGGCTCCTTACAGGGAAACTGCGCTTCGTTTGATTTCTTACACCCATTTGTCTTTACACTGTACCGCTCTGAAATGGTGTAGTGGCTAGCACACTGGACTCTCATTCGGAAGGACGACGGCTCAATCCCGCGACCGGCCATCCTGATTTACGTTTTCCGTGATTTCCCTAAATGGCTTCAGGCAAATGGTTCCGTTGAAAGGGCACGGCCGATTTCCATCCTCATCCTTCCTTAACCCGAGCTTGTGCTCCGTCTGTAATAATCTCATCGACGGGACGTTAAACACTAATCTCCGCCTCCTCCGCTCTAAAAAATATCTGCCGAACAGTGTAAATATCGACGGTGAGTGCTTTGTGTGTTTCTTGGAAACAAACTTGTTTCAGCTACTCACAGCATTTGCTGTGCACAAAAGTAATACCCACATTACATGCTCAGAAGAAAGGCATTAGGTAGCCTGAGGTAACTTCACTCCCTCTCAAACCTCTTGTCTCCTCTTCCTTGTCACGTCACCCTATATAAATCTATGGTGTTGCCAGTACTGGATTACGGTGCTGCTATAAGGGGTAATAGCAGAGTGGGACCAACAGGTTCCGCAGATTGTACAAAACCGCGCCTTAACGTACACCGAAAATGTCGTCTTGTTATCCTAGAAAAACAATCAACGAAATGGCTGGAATGTCTCTCCTTCACGAGCGCTTCAAGAACTCGGCGCGACAGTTCTATGACAAAATTGTCCACGTCAGCATGATTACATTTTCACGCAATTTGGGTGCATAGATCCTGAGAAATCAGTATCCAGAACAATCACCTCTGGCCGTAATAACGGCCTTGATACGCCTGGGCATTGAGTGAAACAGAGCCTGGATGGGGTGTACAGGTACAGCTGCTGATGCAGCTTCAACACGATACCACAGTTCACCAAGAGTAGTGACTGGCGCATTGTGCTCGGCTACCACTGACCAGACGTTTTCAATTGGTGAGAGATCTGGAGAATGTGCTGGCCAGGGCAGCAGTCGAACATTTTCTGTATCCACATAGGCCCGTGCAGGACCTGCAACATGCGGTCGTGCATTATCCTGCTGAAATGTAGGGTTTCGCAGGGATCGAATGAAAGATAGAGCCACGGGTCGTAATACATCTGAAATGTAACGTCCACTGTTCAAAGTGCCGTCAATGCGAACAAGAGGTGAGGGAGACGTGTAACCAATGGCACCCCATACCATCACGCCGGGTGATACGCCAGTATGCCGATGACGAATACACGCTTCGATTGTGCGTTCACCGCGATGTCGCCAAACACGGGTGCGACCATCATGATGCTGTAAACAGAACCCGGATTCATCCGAAAAAATGACGTTTTTCCATTCGTGCACCCAGGTGCGCATTTCTCCTCCTTACACGAGGCATCACAACAACGTTTCACCAGGCAACGCTGGTCAACTGCTGTTTGTGTATGAGAAATCGGTTGGAAACTTTCCTCATGTCAGCACGTTGTAGGTGTCGCCACAGGCGCCAACCTTGTGTGAATGCTCTGAGAAGCTAATCATTTGCATATCACAGCATCTTCTTCGTATCGGTTAAATTTCGCGTCTGTAGCACGTCATATTCATGGTGTAGCAATTTTAATGGCCAGTAGTGTAACTATATCTACAGTTCGGATACACGTATTGCGGCCCGGGGGTTAACGGGTACAACAGGAGCAGCATCTCGTCGTCCCTTAAATTAACGGTGCCAAATTTGTAAATAACTATTCCGACTCTGAGCCGATGCGGGAAAAGGGCACGAGGAAAAAAAGAAGAAAACATGAATATATGGAATTGGATGCGATCGAAACACAGATATAGTAGAATAAGTAAATGGGTAAAAACCTGTAACGTAACTAATTTAAAATTGGTGGACCCATTCTACATTTCGACATCGATGGTTTTGAATGGGACACAGTTGCAGCATATGAACTAGTGGGCTTGAGTGCGTCAGACTGAACGTATGCGCATCACACGAGATGCAGCTGCTCTGTCGGGACGGGGTAACAGGATCACCGTCAAAAAGGAAGGCGGTGGCGTGCAGGTGATCCGGCTCCCCGTGGCTAATGGAGTTTGTAAAGGCGAGAGTAACAAATAACAGTGTGTGTGTGTGTGTGTGTGTGTGTGTGTGTGTGTGTTCGTCCGAAAGGGAGCAGCGGCGGCGGCGGCGGCGGCAGGAATGCGCTAACGGTGCTGGGCTGCTCGGTTCGTTCACCTTTCTCCTTCTCCTTTTCCTTTTCCTTCAGCCGGCGCGGCCCTGGCTTCGTGTTTCGCTTTTATCACCCGTCTCTCCGAGCCGTCCCGTTGGTCCAGCCTCCCAGAGACGGCCGATCACCCCCCAATTGGACGTGCCTTCTGCCTTCTGCCTCCCCTCCGGGAAAGCCCGGCCGCCCATCAGTTCCGCGGCCGCGATGACGACTGGCGCCCGCCGAACGTAGGCTGCTCTCCTAGCAGCAGTACTCATTACTGCTCTCTTTCTTCATTATGCAGGTCGCCATAAAACTGTGTATCGGACAGAGACTCGAATACGGACAACTGCGTTTCGACGATACGCCTCACGATTAGACTGTTATCATTTGGGTTGAGTCATGACGCTGCACTCGTGTGCATCCAAATTTGGTTTGTTGCAGACACTCACATTTAAGATGCATTAATCCAAAATAATAATTACAAGAAGTCCCTGAAAGTACAAAGAGGCGAACTTATCACAAAGTAATCAAAATACGGTGATGTTAAAAAAATTTATTACTTAGTGTTGGCTGTTAGAATCAGTCTGAGGGGAACAACTGAGAACTGCGTCCCAACACTTTGGACAGTCACTCGGGTAGTTTTTTATTCTGGTGTTCCGTTAAGCAGGTGAAGTGAATCTACCGATTTTGGATGTCGGCTCCGGTCAGTAACGTAACGATTAAATGGCGTGTGGCGTGATATTTCCACTTCGTCTTATCCTGTCCTAAATTTGCAGTTTTCCATTTCATCATATATGCGTTTTTCTCTCTATCCTCTTGAATTTTAACCGTTTGTTCCGCTTTACAAGATTATGCAGTCTATATCCGCACGTGGTCGTCCTTTGCTGTACAGAAATTGATTTCCAAATCTTTATGTATCCATGATATAATCCATCTCTCTTTCTGCTTGTCATGTAAAAGTATGCCTCCCTCTCTTGTGAATTTCTAAGAGGGTGTTGGCTACAACCATTTGAAATCTATGGCAGAATACTAGAAGCCCATATTTTCCAGTCACTCCCGTATTCAATTTGTTACAATCTCCTAGCAATATCAAATTTTCATCCACTTTCCGTATATCAACGCTGGATATGTCTCATCGAGTTATCAGCGATTATTATACATGTAACACAAGCTTATTTTTTCGCCGTCCATCGCTGTTTTATTTCAAAATAACGGCTTCGGGCAATGACGCCTATCTTCAGCTCATACTTTTTCCGCCATTTGATTGTAAATTACTGTTCTTCGCATTATCATGATTTCGACTTTATGGCGATTCTAAAGTCCACATATCTGAAAACAGTTAATGCACGAATATGATGAATGGAGGTCACAGCAATGCATTGGCTCTTAAATACGCCATGCCGTGTGTGCACAGTGATAGCCATATCATGTATCTTCGATGTGCACTCATATCCTGTAATATGACAACTGGTACATGAGACCAGAAATGTTTTTTTCGAAAATGATATATCACACGGACAGATCAGATATATTGTAACATTGCACTCTGCATTTGAAAATGCCTATAAAGTCGAAATCATGACTGTGTGAAATAAATTAACAGTTATTTACAGTCAAATTGCGGAAATTTCTTTCGAAACGTTCTTCTACCTGATTGTGGTCCACACGAAGGAAAAATCATTCAGACCATATCTCGTAGTTACTGAGCGACCAGTCTTAACGGAACTAACGGTTTCACATACTGTCAGTATATAACAGTCAGAAGATACGCATCGCTCCCATACCACTTTTTATTGCAAAAAAAGTGTTGTCTTTATATCTCCACATTTTGTAGTTTGCAATTGCGGGGGCTAGTCTGATGCCGACTTCTACGGTGTCAGGATTATGGAGGTTGGCAGCGCTGGTGATGGATTGAGATATCGGGAACGAAAGGGATACTCATTGTAGAAAAGATTCTTGTTCGACGTGTAGGCTGTCAGTGGCCTAACAGCAGCGTCTTTCATTAGTAATCAGAACGTCCTTAGTCCCAGGTACGAACGTCGCTACTGCTTCAAATTTGAATAAAAATCATTAGCAAATGCGGCCGAAGACTTCCGACATAAAAAGTCACTCCGTTTTCCGAACGGTTTTGGCAAAGAGGGCGGAGGAGCGGAAGACTCGGCACTGATCCACGACCTGAGGACGCAAAAAGCAATGGAATCCACTGCATTGAAGGCACGTAATGTGTATCCACAGGGCTGTGGTCTGTAACTGAAAAAGTGTCATGATGATCTCTCCATTGGCAAAAGATTTCGGCCTAGTCCCCCTCTCAGATCTCCGGGAAGGGACTGTCATGGGGGAGGTGACCATGAGAAAAAGACTAAATACCCAACGAAAGGGCAACGCCCTATGAGACGGGACGTGGAATGTCAGAAATCCGAACGTGATAGAGAAGATAGCAAATCTAAAAATGGAAATGTTAAGGATCAATCTAGATACAAAAAAATGGTCCAAATGGCTCTGAGCACTATGGGACTCAACTGCTGTGGTCATCAGTCCCCTAGAACTTAGAACTACTTAAACCTAACTAACCTAAGGACATCACACACATCCATGCCCGAGGCAGGATTCGAACCTGCGACCGGAGCAGTTGCACGGTTCCGGACTGCGCGCCTAGAACCGCGAGACCACCGCGGCCGGCTAGATACAGTGGTGATCAGTGCAGAGAAGTGGAAGGAAGATAACGACTCTTGGTCAGACGAGTATAGGATAGTATCAATTGCAGTAGAAAATTGTATAACGGGAGTAGGATTCGTTGTGATTAGGGAGGCAGGGTAGATGTTGTATTACAGTGAACAGTTCAGTGATAAGATTGTTCTCATCAGAATCGACAGCAAACAAACATCGACAGCAATAGTTCAGATACACGTGCAGAGGTCGCAGGCAGAAGATAAAGAGATGGAGAAAGTATATGATGATATGGAACGCGTAATTCAGTACGCAAACGGAGATGAAAATCTAGTAGTCATGGGGGATTAGAATGCGGTTGTAGGAGAAGGAGTACAAGAAACTTTTACTGGAGAATGTGGGGGTGGGACTAGGAATGAAAGAGGAGAGAGATAACATAGTTACGAAATAAATTTCAACTCTTAACAGCGAACACTCTGTTCAAGAATCACAACACAACGAGGTGTAGTTGGAAAATACGGAAAGATTCCAATTAGATTGGCTGACATTCCGAAATTAGATTTTGGATTGTGAGGCGCACACAGGAGCAGATAAAGATTCAAACCACAATTTAATATTGATGAAGAGTAAGTCAAAGTTTAGGAGACTCGTCACAAAGAAACAGTGCGCAAAGAAATGGGATGTGGAAGTACTAGGAATGTGGACATACACTTGAAATTCTCTGAAATTACTGCGATAATGAATACCTCAGTAGGCATTTCGGTTGAAGGAGAATGGGCATACCTAAAGACGGCGACTACAAAATTTGGAAAGAAAAACAGGTACAAGGAAGGTAGTTGCGAAGAAGCCCTAGGTAACACAAGAAATACTTCAGTTGATCGACGAAAGAAGGAAGTACAAAAATGTTCAGGGAAATTCAGCAATGCAGTAGGAATGAAATAAATAGAAAGTGCAGGGAAGATAAGGCGAAATGGCAGCATGGAAAGTGTGAAGAAACAGAGAAGAAAATGACTGTCGGAAATACTGAATCAGCATATACAAAAGTCAAAACAGCATTCGGTGAAATTAAAAGGAAGGACGGTAACATAAAGAGTGCAATGGGAATTTCACTGTTAAATGCAGAGGAGTGAGCGTGTAGGTAGACACAGCACATTAAAGGTTTCTATAAGGGGAAGGACTCGTCTGATGACGAGACAGAAGAAAAAAAAAGCTTCGACAGGGAAGGGATAGGTGATCCAGTATTAGAATCAGAACTTTTTGGACGACACAATATGAAATAAGGCAGAATGAATAGATAATATTCCATTGGAATTTCTAAAATTATTGGAATAAGTGTCTATTAAACGACTGTAAATGTTGGTGTGTAGAACGCATGAGGGAGGCGCGTGCTACAACAGTAGAAAACGAACAGACTAAGGGAGCGTCTACATTCCATTGCCATTCTCATTTAATACAACCCCGTGACCACAGCGCAGGTGCAGATCAACGGACACTTCAAATGATCCTCTTCAAAAACCTGGCCTAAGGCTAAACACGGTCGCATTTAAAACAATGTACAGCTTTACCAAATCATCGAATCCACTGCTGAACGTGAGAAATAGACTTGAAATAACAGGTGTCTCCGGCTGCTATATGTTACCCTAATCCCTTCCAAAGCAACGTCACAACGTAACATGACTCAGATCAGGCCATTTATCGGATTAGAAAGCTCCTTGCATAACTTGACTTCTACGGAGAAGAACCAACAGTAAATTCAAACGGCTGAGACTTCACAAATGTTCCGTCTTTAGATAAGCCCCGTGCCCACAAATATTAAACAGACAAAACGTTTAAAAGGCTACCAATCACTCAGTGCTAAATCAAGTTCGACCGAACGGCACATACTGCCTACGGGACCTGCGCGGCTCACCCTTCGGTCCGGCTTCAAACCACCAACAGCCACTCCGATCCGCTATCCTCGCCGCCCAGCGCGCCTCAACCACGCCCCCTGGCGCTACAAGCTCCGATTCGTGAGGAGTGACGTACGCCAGGCGCGCGGGGCGGGAATTCAAAGAGGGAACCAGGCATGGCTCAACAAGATTACATGCCAACTAGCTCCGCAGATGATGAAGAGATTGAAGAAATGTATAATGAGACAAAAGTTAATTGTTGTGTGGGACTGTAATTCCATACTAGAAAATGGAAGAGAAGGCAAAATAGTAGGTGAATATGGACAGGGGCAAACCAATGAAAGAGGAAGTCGCCTGGTAGAATTTTGCACAGAGCATAATTTAATCAAAGCTAACGCTTGTTTCAAGAATCACAAAAAAGGTTGTACACGTGAAATAGACCTAGAGACACCGGGAGGTTTCAGATTGATTACACAATGGCAACACAGATTTAGGGGCCAGATTTTAAATTTTAAGACATTTTCAGGGTCACGTGTGGACTCTGATGACAATTTGTTGGTTATGAACTGTAAATTAAAACTTAAGAAATTGGAGAAAGATAGGAAATTAAGGAGATGGAACATGGATAAGTTGAAAGAACCAGAGGTTGTTGATAGTCTGACAGGGCGCGTTAGACAACGGTTGACTAGAACAGGGGTAAGCATCGCAGTAGAAGACGAAGGGGTAGCTTTAAGAGATGAAATAGTGAATGGCGCAGAGAATCCAGGTGGAAAAAGAAAGGGCCTAGTAGAAATCCTTGAGTTGCACAAGAGATATTGAGTTTAAAGGACGAAAGGTAAGAATATAAAAATGCAACAAATGAAGCAGGCGAAAGTGAACGCAATCGTTTGAAAAATGAGACTAACAGGAAGTGCAAAATGACTAAACAGGATTGTCTAGAAATGATTTAGAAGCAAATTTCACTAGGGGAGGGTAACCGCCTACAGAAAAATTAAAGAGCCTTTGGGGAAAGGAGAAGCAGCTGTATGAATATCAAGAGCTCAGATGGTAAACCAGTCCTCAACAAAGAAGGGAAAGCTGAAAGGTGGAAGGGGTATATAGAGTGAATATACAAGGGAGAAGAACTTGAAAACAATATTATAGAAAGGGAAATGGACGTAGATCAAAATAATATCGGAAACATGATACTGCGAGAAGATTTAACTTGAAACAAGGCCCCGGGAGAAGATGATAGTCCGTCAGAACCACTGACAGCCTTGGGAAAGCCAACCCCGACAAAACTCTTCCATCTGCTATGCAAGACACATGAAACACGCGAAATACCATCAGACTTTAAGAAGAATGCAATAATTCCAATGAAAAAAAAAGCAGTTGCTGACAGATGTAAAAATAACCGAACTATCAGTTTAATAAGTTATGACAGCAAAACACTAACGCATATTCTTTACAGAAGAATGGAAAAAAAACTGGCACAAACCGGCCACAGGGAAGAGCACTTTGGATTCCGGAGAAATGTAGGAACATGCGAGGCAATACTGACCCTATAATTTCTCTTAGAAGACAGCTTAATGAAAGGCAAACCTACGTTTGTAGTGTTAGAGAAAGCTTTTGACTATGCTGACTGGAATAATCGCTTTGAAATTCTGGAGGTAGCAAGGGTAAAGTACAGGGAGCGACAGGCTATTTACAGCTTGTACAGAAACCAGACGGCACTTATAAGAATCGAGGGGCATGAAAGTGAAGTAGTCGTTGAGAGGGAAGTGAGACAGGGTTGTAGCCTATCCCAGATCTTATTCAATCTTTTCACTGAACAACCAGTGAAGGAACTAAAGAAAAATTTGGAGTAGGAATTAAACTTCAGGGAAGAGAAACAAAAACCTTGACGTTCGGCGATGACATTGCAATTCTGTCAGAGATAGCAAATGACTTGGAAGAGCAGTTGAACGAGATGGACATTATCTTGAAAGCAGGATTTAAGATGAACATCAACAAAAGCAAAACAAGGATAATGGAATGTAGTTGAATTAGACCAGGTGATGCTAGGGGAATTAGATCAGGAAACGAGAAAGTATTACATGATTTGTGCTACTTGGGCAGTAAAATAACTTATGAAGGTCAAAGTAGAAAGGATATAAAATGTAGACTGGCAATGGCAAGAAAAGCATTTCTGAAAAAGAGAAATTTGGTAAGATGGAATATAGATTTAAATGTCAAGAAGTCTTCTCTGAAAGTATTTATATGGGGTGTAGCCATGTATGGAAGTGAAACGTGGACTACAAACAGTTTAAACAAGAAAAGAATAGAGGCTTTCGAAATGTGGCGCTACAGAAGAATGCTGAAGATTAGATGGGTAGATCGCGTAACTAAAGAGGAGATACTGAATAGAAACGGGGAGACAAGAGATTTGTGGCACAACTTGACAAAATGAACGGATCGGTTGATAGGACACATTCTGAGACATAGAGGGGTCATCAGTTTAGTATTTGAATGAAGTGTGGGGAATGAAAATGATAGAGGGAGGGATGAATACAGTAAGCAGATTCAGAATGATGTGGGTGGTAGAAGTTATCTGGAAATGAAGAGGCTTCCACAGGATAGAGTAGCATGGAGAGCTGCATCAAACCAGTCTTAGAACTAAAGACGACAACAACAACAAAAATTGTTTATACCAAAGAAAAAATTATACAAAAGCAAATTTTCTTAAAGCGTTTTGGAAACTGTTTAGATAAAAATTTCTTTGTTATGATGTTAACTGTTTGTTTGTACCAGTATCTTACCACTCCCGTCACGTGCTACCCTGCCATTTCACATAAGTTGCTGCGAATGAAGTTTAGCTAAGACACTGAATCTTTCTTTAGACTTGGTAGGAGCTATCTATCTGTATCCAGTCTCATCGAAATGGAATTTGTGTACCACGTTGACTTCCGAACGCACGAGCGCGAGAATGAAATTTTCATAACATACCTCATATCTCCTAAAAGTTTCGAGACATCGAAACAATATTTTGTCATATGATGGCACACAACGACGATAGTATTTTACCATATGGTTAACACATGGAACTACGTCGATATAGCTGGAGCTACAGTTGTTATTTAATTTTTTCAATCCAGTATCATAATTTTTAAATAGTAATTGATAGCTAATGAAAAGAGAATTTTCTAGTATGAAAGTAAAAGTGAAATTTCTTCTCTTAGGTTACAGCAAACCAACAGAATGAGCTTTGTTTTGAGTCATTAATCCTCTCTGCTCGCTTATTGTTTTTTTTATTATGGTACTCTGTTTCAAGACCCTGTCATAATATCTATTGCAAAATGAGTTTGTGTAGTTTGTTCTGTATTTTGGCAAGAAAAACAAAATCAGACCTGTTAAAAAGAGAAATGTAGCCGTTCCCCATAACTGATGATGCTTATTCAAACGAGAAATGATTAAAAAATCAGACAATCTGTTGCCATTTCAGGGGAATATTTAACCAGGGTATCCTTACTAATGAACTCCTGGAACTGAAATTTACCGAAGGATTTTCTTCTATATCTCATTTATATTTGTCGTATGAGAATTGTTAGCAAGTGGCGTACCATCTTTTCATTCCTGTCCCTATACAGAGTGAGCGAATGAATATTCTTACTACAAATGTTTTTCAGTTCATCAGAGAATTGACATTGACGAATAGGTGGCAAGGTTCTGCAAGTCGCTAATGTGTTCACAGCTTCAGAGTTTTATTGGGTCACTTCTATCCCGCAGCAAAAATGCAGGTATTGTCCTATTAGAAGTAATAAGTTTGGTGCCTATGTACCTGTGGATAGCTAAGTTACAACATCATTATAGTAATTACTTTATGAACTGATTGAGACTACTCATTAAGGTTTATATATATATATATATATATATATATATATATATATATATATATATATATATATATATATACATATATATATAAGGTGAGTTACTAACTACACATACATATATTGACTTTGACGAATAGGTGGCAAGGTTCTGCAAGTCGCTAATGTGTTCACAGCTTCAGAGTTTTATTGAGTCACTTCTATCCCGCAGCAAAAAAGCAGGAATTTTCCTATTAGAAAAAATTAATTTAGTGCCTCTGTATCTGTGGATAGCTAAGTTACAACAACATTACAGTAATTACACTATGAACTGCTTGAGGCTACTCATTAAGGTTAAAATAAATTATATATGTATGTATTATATATTATATATATGTATGTATGCATAGTTGGTGACTCACCCTATATACATATGGTAAGTCACTAACCATTGCCTCCAAGAATAACTCCGAAAGTATGATAGGAGCTGAAAAGTTTGTGGGACAAAAGTTGCATGGGGCAACGGGGGCCATAATATGACGATGGTTTCTTTGTTGCTAGGTGAGGTCGCTTCAGAGATATGAGGGTCAACTTTGTTTTGTTTTTTTTTTAAATGGGATAGTATAGTTTAGTACTTTTTTCTGAGAGCGGCTATCATGATGAATCCAGTAATTTGTAATAATAAGGTCTTTGAAGGTCAACGAAGGTCAAAAAGTTGGCATGAACGTCCATTTAGAGAAGGTGTTCGAAGTGATGACCATTGGTATCAATGCAGTGCTGTAATCTTCTTATCATGGACTGAGGCGATATTCCATAGGCACGCAGTTTGGTTAGAAGACGCTTGGGAGGAACGGTGCCGAAAGCCTTCTGGAAATCTAAAAATATGGAATCAATTTGACATCCCCTGTCGTTAGCACTCATTACTTCATGAGTATAAAGAACTAGTTGTGTTTCACAGGAACGACATTTTCTGAATCCATGCTAAGTGTCAATAAATCGTTTTCTTCGAGATAATTCAAAATGTTTCAAAACCCTACTGCAAATCAACGTTAGTGATACTAGCTTGTAATTAAGCGGATTACTCCTATTTCCCTTTTTGGGTACCGGTGTGACTTGAGCAGTTTTTAGGTACGGATCTTTCTGTGAGCGAGCGGTTGTATATAATTGCTATATATGGAGCTATTGTATCAGCAAACTCTGAGAGGAACCTGACCGGTATACAATATGGACCGGAGGCCTTGGCTTTATTAAGTGATTTAAGCTGCTTTGTTACACCGAGGATATCTACTTCTATGTTTCTCATCCTGGCAGTTGCTGATTGAAAATCAGGAATATTTGCTTCGTCTTCTTTGGTGAAGGAGTTTCGGAAAGCCGTGTTTAATAACTTTACTTTAGTGGCACTGTCATCAGTGATTTCACCGTTGTTATCGCGCAGTGGAGGTATTGATTGCGTCTTGCCACTGGTGTACTTTATGTATGACCAGAATCTCTTTGGGTTTTCTGCCAGATTCCGAGACAGAGTTTCGTTGTGAAAATTATTATAAGCATCTCGCATTGAAGTACGCGCTTATATGATCAGAACGGAAGGAGTGGAGACTGTCTCTTAAAAAGGCGTTAAGAGCATTTTTATCAGGTTTTTAAATGTACTCGCCTTTCTTTTTGATGGTTGTGGATATTACGGTATTCAGCCTAGCAGCAACTGCCTTGTGGTCACTAATCCCTGTATTTCTCACTATACTCCCTATTTGTCCAGGATTATTTGTTGCTAAGAGGTCAAGCATGCTTTCGCAATCATTTACGCTTCGAGTGGGCTCATGAACTAACTGTTCAAAATAATTTTCTGAGAAGGCGTTCAGCACAAATTCGGGTGCCGTTTTATGCCTGCCGCCGGCTTTAAACGTATAATTTTTCCAGAATATCTAGGGCAGATTGAAGTCACCACCGACTATAATTGTATGAGTGGGGTACCCATTTGAAATGAGACTCAAGTTTTCTTTGAACTGTTCAGCAACTATATCTTCTCAGTCGGAGGGCCGGTAAAACGATCCAATCAATAGTTTAGTCCGATTGCCAAGTGTAACCTCTACCCATATTATTTCGCGGGAACTGTCTGCTTCAATTTCACTAGAAGGTAAATTGCTTCTGACAGCAATAAATACTCCACCACCAACTGTATTTACTCTGTCCTTTCTGAACACTGTTACGTCGTTTGAAAAAAATCGGCTGAACTTATTTCCGGCATTAGACAGCTTTCCGTTTCTATAACTATTTGAGCTTCAGTGCTTTCGCCGGCCGAAGTGGCCGTGCGGTTAAAGGCGCTGCAGTCTGGAACCGCAAGACCGCTACGGTCGCAGGTTCGAATCCTGCCTCGGGCATGGATGTTTGTGATGTCCTTAGGTTAGTTAGGTTTAACTAGTTCTAAGTTCTCGGGGACTAATGACCTCAGCAGTTGAGTCCCTTAGTGCTCAGAGCCATTTGAACCATTTTAGCCTTCAGTGCTTTCTATTAGGGCTTGGAGCTCTGGTTCTTTCCAACACAGCTACGACAATTTTCAACAACAACACCGATCGTTTCTACAACTACCTTACTGTGTTTCTCCTGCCCCCTTATATATGGACGCCCTTTCTGAGGTTTCCTGAGACCCTCTAACCTAAAAAAACCGCCCAGTCCCTTCCACACAGCCCCCACTACTCGTATAGCCGCTTCCTGTGTGTAGTGGACTCCTGACCTATTAAGCGGAAACCGGAAACCCACCACCCGATGGCGCAAGTCAAGGAATCTGCAGCCTACACGGTCACAGAACCGCCTGAGCCTCTGATTCAGACCCTCTACTCGGTTCTGCACCAAAGGACCACAGTCAGTTCTATCGACGATGCTGCAGATGGTGAACTCCGCCTTAATCTCGCAAGCAAGACTCGTAGTCTTGACCATTACGGCTAGCCGCTCGAAACCAGAGAGAATCTCCTCGAATTCAAAGCGACACACGTCATTGGTACCGACATGAGCTACCACCTGCAGTTGGCTGCACCCTGTACTCTTCTCAGCATCCGGAAGCAACCTTTCCACATCCAGAATGACTCCCCCCCAGTATGCACACGGAGTACACACTGGCTTCCTTCCCTCCTTAACAGCCATGTTCCTAAGGGGCCCCATTACGCGCCAAACGTTGGAGCTCCCAACTACCAGCAAACAAACCCTCTGTAAATGCCTAGACCTTGTGGGCCGAGAAGCTTCCTCTGGAACAGGGTGGACGACTGCATCCGGCTTAGAGACTTCGTCAGCCACAGATAGCACCCAAAACCTGTCCGTCAAACGAAATGGGGAGGCCCTACTATTGGCAGCGCTTGGAAAGTCTTTCGCTGCCTGCCAGACTTTGGAATGATCTCCCACTCGACCACAGGTGAGTGCTTAATCTCAGTGCAGGCAGTACCCAGGACGGCAAGGCAGTGGGCCGATCGGGGGAGCACATGGGGCGTGCTTGAAGTCCCTCGCATCCCCGCGTCTGACCCTTTACAGTGATGCCCCTTGGCAGCAGCCTCAAGCTGTGTGACGGAAGCCAACGGAGCCTGGAGCTGTGAGCGAAGGGCCGTGCGGGATTAGCCGAGTGGTCTCAGGTGCTTCAGTCGTGGACTGTGCGGCTGGTCCCGGTGGAGGTTCGAGTCCTCCCTCGGGCATGGGTGTGTGTGTGTTTTTCCTTAGGCTAATTTAGGTTAAGTAGTGTGTAAGCTTAGGGACTGATGACCTTAGCAGTTAAGTCCCATAAGATTTCACACACGTTTGAAAATTTTTTTTGTGAGCGAATTGTCATCAACTCAGCTCGCACCTACACGCAGCAATCACAGGTCCTCTCCATATTCTGTCAGCGCAGTGTTTCGCCGAATGGCACTCTGAAAATGGGCAAAGAATGTCTCGTCCATTCCAGCTCACCAGCAGGCGCAGGGCTGTGACGGTTGGCGCCGCCACCCACCTGCCATTGTAGGCTGCCTCATTAGATAACAAGGAGATATCTTCCACACTGTGTCAAGCCACCTCACGTTGGGTCCCCCTGTGCAGGTTGCCTACTTTCTTTCTGTGGGCACCCTAAGAAAAGACCATAAAGAGCAACAAAGGAGAATCTGTGCAGAATTGCTTGTGTGTGACAAGGATAATCATGACAATTTTCTGCCAAACATCGTCACAAGCGATGAAACATGGGTTCAGTACTTTGAAATAGAAACAAAATGGCAATCCATGTAGTGTAGCCACACCACCTTGTCTCTGAAGAAAAAGTTCAAGTTGCACCCAAACTTCTCCTTCTCACACAAGAGGAACTCACAAATATTCGTTGGGCAGTCCTTCCTCATCCACCCTACAGCATGTATCTCGTAGCTTACAACTCCCATCTCAATAAAATCTTCAAGGTTTTCAAGCCGTATCAGTTCGAATAAAATAATGGCTATCTCCGCCATCATCGTCAGGAGTAAAAGCACTGACTGCCAGGGCTGACACGGGTTTCCACTCATATATAGACGATTTCGACCTCTGGAACCAATCAGAGAGTGCCAAAACAATACGTGCGTGCATGGCGAACTGGGCAGCTCATATCAGTTCCAGGCTCGTCTTTCATGACGCTGATTACCTTTTTGTTTTGAGGTATTATTCAAAAAGGATTATCGGCCACATATTCAGATGTGTCGAATTCTCCGTGACTGTACCTAATTTCCTCATATGGATCGCAACCTTTCACCCAGCAGATGAAACTATCTGTTATATTATTTCAATAAAACAGTCTTGATCGTTTGTATATTGTATACTGTGTATTTCTTTGGTGACCAGTTTCGGTCTTTTATAAGACCGTCATCAGACCATTTTTTTAACTCTGTAAGCAAGTCGTAAGTAATCGAGGAATGAATTCCATCCCAGAAGCAAAATAATATAAAATAACTAAATTGCTGGTGTGCTCTTGGTAACAGCAGGAGCCGGTGGCGAGAAGCTGGGCGCTCTGGAGGGGTGTGGAACACTTGTGAGTGGAGCTCAGTCGCCCGTGGTTTTATAGCGAAAGCTCCGCCCACCACCTCCTGCATAACGTTATCAATAACCAGTCTTAGAGAACCATTACTGGAATTTACGAGAGTAGTTTGTAATCATAGCTTATTGTAAGGGATTATGAGCATACATAAAAGGTGTGCTGTACAAACTGTTCTTAAACAGAGAAGAGCGTCTCGCCCAATGAGACTTGCACATTTCAATATATATTACCCTCTATAGGTGCTTGTACCAGTGTTAGTGTGCAAACATGGCTGATGGGACGCCACGTGGTTGCCAAGACGACGAACGTGAGTTGATATGCTTCGCTATGAGCCAAAGACGTTGTGGCGTCCAGTCGAGGGCGATATGGAGATCGATAAGTACTTGTCTTCTAACTTCTAACTAAACTCCGTACGAACAGGTCTCGGAAGACCCTAGAGGTACAGACCGACCGCCGTGTCGTCCTCAGCCCTTAGACATCACCGGATGTGGATAAGAAGAGGCATGTGGTCCACACAGCTCTCCCAGTCGTTGTCAGTTTTCGTGACCGTAGCCGCTACTTCTCGATCAAGTAGCTCCTCAATTTGCCTCACAAGAGCTGAGTGCACCCCGTTTGCCTATAGCGCTCGGTGGATCGAAGGGTCGCCCATGAAAGTGCTACCCAAGCCCGACAGCGCTTAATTTCTGTCATCTGATAGGAACTGGTGTTACCACTGTGCCAAGGTTGCCTTCAGTGGTGTAATATGTAGCTTTGTTTTACGTAAGCATAAAATTTTCATTGTCTGTTGTACAATTATGATAAAATAATTGTAAAATTATTGTTTACAAAACTACGCCTTCTTTACCAGCACAAAGATTAAGATATTTTACTTCTTAAATGCGGACTACAAAATTAAGTAAACGTTTTGCGCACCTGAGAAACAATATGTACACTTGACAGCAAAAAAAGCGGGTCACTGCCGAATACAACCAACATAACATAGCTGTGTTGCAGGTCCTCTAAACACCAAAACTTCGTGGGGTACAGTTGTTTGACTACACACAATGGGTACCGCAAGAGACTACTAGAGACCAAAGGTCTTTATGGCAGTCAGTCTAAGCGTCAACTAATATCATCATACAAAACATATTAGAAAACACGTTCTTAGCGATGAGACACCCCATAACACTCATAAACTAACCTTAATTACAACAAGTGACAAATTAAAAGTTCTGAGAAAGCGGATTATTTTACATACATCGTACAGTAATCCTTAGTCAAAATTAAATACATGAAACAATATATGGAGTTACAAAGCTGTACGGCAATTGGAAAAAAGGTTTTTGCTCTCGAAAAGGTTTTCCATCCACATGCTGAACGTCACTCAACGGCGAGTGGCTCTGGAAAATGGATATTGGACGAACCAGTAAAAAAATACGATTAACCGCAACAAGCACTACGGAAATCTCAACATTAACAGCGAATCACCAGTAACATCATTGTTCTCGTAACACATCAACAGCTACGTGTACACAAATTTGAACTTTAAATGACATGACCAACGTCGTCGTTCTGGACCTGGATTCAAACCCAGCACCTATAGCCATTGCTAACTAAGCTAAGTTTTGTTTGTGCCTTATTGAGATCCGATCACTAGGTATAAAGAGACGTGAAGTATAGACGTTTGCACCACTATCAGTTATCAATTCAGATCCTGAAAATACCGGGTGATCAAAAAGTCATTACAACTTTGAAAACTTAATAAACCACGGAATAATGTAGATAGAGAGGTAAAAATTGAAACACATGCTTGGAATGACATAGGGTTTTATTAGAACAAAAAGAAAACAAAGTTCACAAAAGTTTGACAGATGGCACTGGGCAGCAAAACTGCTACCGTGACGGGTGAGAGGTACGCCGATATGTTACAGAATCGCATCATTCCCAGCCTGGCTGATAAACACCTGCTGGAACGTACGATGTTTACGCAGGATGGCGCTCCACCCCATATTGCTAGACGCGTGAAAAATATCTTGCGCGCGTCGTTTGGTGATGAACGTGTACTCAGCCGCCACTTTGTCATGCTTGGTCTCACAGGTCCCCAGACCTCGGTCCGTGCGATTATTGGCTTTGGGGTTACCTGAAGTCGCAAGTGTATCGTGATCGACCGACATCTCTAGGGATGCTGAAAGACAACATCCGACGCCAATGCCTCACCGTAACTCCAGACATGCTTTACAGTGCTGTTTACAACATTATTCCTCGACTACAGCTATTGTTGAGGAAAGATGGTGGACATGTTGAGCATTTCCTGTAAAGAACATTATCTTTGCTTTGTCTTACTTTGTTATGCTAACTATTGCTATTCTGATCAGATGAAGAGCCATCTGTCGGACATTTTTTGAGCGTTTGTATTTTTTTGGTTCTAATAAAACCCCATGTCATTCCAAGCATGTGTGTCAATTTGTACCTCTCTGTCTACATTATTCTGTGATTTATTCAGTTTTCAAATTTATACTGACTTTTTGATCACCCAGTAAATGACGAAAATGTTTGTACTGAACTGGGAATCCTGTCATAACAGTTACCTTCCTGGGAACTACCTCCAACGACGTTTAATATGGTGTCATTCACAAGGAACAAGGTATGCTCATGTTTAAAATTGAAATGCCATCATGTAAAGCTTGTGATAGGGATGTGAACCCAGCAACTAATCGGATTGTTAACGAGGTACGTAAAATCAGAAGTTAAATATCAAATGTTTTCACCAATAGCGAGATGTTGGAACCTTAAATGACGATAGAATTGTTTTTTCCTGACTGGGATTCGAACCCAGCATCTAGCTCCGTCGTTTTCTAGCCAGGAACAGACGATTAATAGCTATTGTTGGTTCACCAGTAGCGAGATGTGCGCATGTTTAGCTAGACATCATGCGACGGAAAGTTCTGTGCTGAATGGAATTCAAACCCCGCACACGTGGTCATGAAGACACTTTAATTATCAAATTCTTTTCCAATAATAGCTAGGAGTGACATGTTTGTACTTTCAATGATGTGATGGAAAATACTCTGCTGGCTAGAGGTTGAATCCACAACATATCGTCGTTGATGATCACAACGAACACAACGTCAAACCCAAATCCGATTTCGCCAGTAGGATGGAGAGGAATGCTTGAACTTGAAAAGATGTAAGAAAACGTTTGATCTTGCAATGTTGTGATAAAAAGCTCATCATGTGGCTGTGAGTTGAATCGAACACGTTACAGCTGACAACGCACGAAGAGACGTTGAAAATGCAACTATTTGTCACTAGTAGTTCGGAGTGCACATGCTAGGGCTTGAAATGAAATAATGAATATTTTGTGCTGATCGGGATTCGAAACCAGATAGGTGCCTTTCGAGGAGGCCTAGAAGAGTTCGCAATCTTGGGGAACACAGTGAAATCGAATTCAAATCCCAGTCCAGCACCACAATTTTCAACGTCTCGGTTTCAAATTAAGTAAAAGCCTTGTGAACTTACATGGCCATTGGTTCATTAAATGAAATACGTTTTCTAGTTTACGACGGCTTTCTGGTGACAGAGTCTCTGCCTTCCGGGGTTTCTCCATCTGTCACAGCTCAAACGAATGCCGCTCTGCCCCAGTCGGCAGCGAAGGGATCTTATCTTTACTGCGGATATTGAACTACGGAGCTTACTAGCGTTCTGCACTTGGCGTTACTAGGGGCGAAGGAGAGTTACTTGTGTGTGTTAAAAATCTACGCCTGACGTGAGATGTGAACCTACACGTTTTACACATCAATACAAGATTAATCCACCAGACCACAGAACCCCCTGCCAAGCACATAATTATGAATTGCAGAGTATTCATTTAATTGTAGATGCTGATGTCAAGGGACGGGTAACAGGAAGGAGGGCGGGATCTGGGAACGGATAGAAGTGCAGAAGTGCAAAATATAAGCGTGAAATGCTTGCAAAGTATTGCTTACTTAGATGTGTACCACAGTTCGTTTTATCTTAGGACCGAGAGATAAGGAAGGACTGTTTTCAGAACGAAGAATGGGTTATAGAGATGGGGGGGATCAAAGAATACGGTTTCATAGGTGTTGAGAGGAATGATAGAGAGTAAAGAGAGCAGTAATTAAAAGAGAAAATGTAGCGTCAATGGAAACCGTTAGATTTGTTTATAAAGTTTTGGGGGAATGGAACAGAAGGGCACTTGCGGCGATAGTGTCAGAGAGAGAGAATGTGAGAGAGAATAGAGGAGATATTAACAACGAGTAAACATAACACGAAATCGTTTGCATATTGTGTGGAGGACGGAGGGTGTATTCATGGATGGAGGGGAGGAGAGAGATGTATCTGAAATAACAAAAACTACTGTGACAGAGTCCATCTACGCTGATTAGTTTGTAAGTGTCTAGACAGGCTATAAATGAAATCAAAATAGAATATTTAACAAACTGTATATTCAAAAGAAACCCACTTGAATTAAAAAGGCAACTCAAAGGAAAAAAAACCATATTGTATCTTTACTGTTGCCATGCGATCTTCCACCAGCTCCCAATGAGGAAAAGTGACGAAAAAGAAGACATAAAAAAAATTTTAAGGACTCTAATATTTTATCCAGATTCCTTCATTATTTTGTACTTCTGTCTTGCGTCTTGGCATAGAATGTATAAGCCGTCGAACGCAACAGCCTGAAGAAGCAACTTCCTCCCAGGCTTCCAGGACGCAGTCCCAAAGAGCGTCCGCAGTAGTTGGTTGGTTTCGTGGCCAGTTTTCTGTTAATGGTCTGGCGACCTCAGCCCACATGTTTTCCATGGGGCTCATATCAGCCGCCCATGGCGGCCAGTCCATGACTTTGCCGCCAATCGTGCTGAACAAATGCAGACTTGTGAATGGGAGAATGGTCCTTCTGCAACGTGACGTCCCCTTCTGCGTACAGCATTCGCACTGACGGAAGCATCATATTTTCCAATATGTGGGCATACTGCACGCTGTCCAGGGTTCCTTCTATCCTGTGAAGAATTCCCGTCCCTCTCGCAGAAATCCAACCCCAGCAGGTAACAGATAGCCGGCCACTTCTTCTCGTCGTGGTTACATATTCGCGTCGATGGCGAGTCCCTTGAGGCCTGTAAACGATTCGTGGACCGTCGTTACTGATGGGAAACACCTTCTCATCAGTGAAAATAACGTTGTCCTACGACGCCCTCAGATGGAGCTCCGCAAATGCTAGCTGGTATAAAACGTTGTCTTCGCTGAGCTCTTGTTTCACGGCGGAAAGTCGTGCATGCAGTCCAGCGTCCCTCAGCCTTCGGCGAATCGTGTCACTGGAGCCGGGGAAGTTGGTCTCCCGCCGCAACTGCTTCGTGTTTAGAAAGGGATTTTCGCTGCTCCTAGACACTAGGTCCCTGTCTTCCTGCAGTGAGCTCACTCTCTTCATGCCTGAGCCAGGAGCCCTGTTGGTGATACCTCTTTCAAGGCAGATCCTCTACCATCTCGTTGCAGTGGTATGTGGTACGCCATACCGTCTGCCAGCTTCTCTGATGGAACATCCTCCTTCTTCAATGAGAGCGACGACTCTATCTCGAATAGACCTCTCCCAGTGAGCCATTACGGCAGACAGCGTGATGTGTATTTCTGCTTGCCGCTCTTATACTGATGCCAGGAGAGGTGGTAAACGTATTTAACGTCAAACGGAGCGGCAGAGGGAGAGGCATGCGGCGCAGCCGTGCTGGCTCGTCCCTGACTGTTGGCCCACCAACGCCACCGCCAGCTCGCTCACTTCCGTCTCGCCTCGGCCAGCCTGGCTGGCCCGTAGCTCGCGAGCCTCGGTTAGTACAGACCCGGGCCGCAAGGCCACGATCACCCCTTGAAGGATCAAAAGTTACACCTAACCTACCCAAGTCTGTAGTATAAACTAACGCAGCTACAGCTCTTTTGCTATAACATGTGCAGGCACACCTACAGTTGACGATTCATTAAAATATTTGACGAATAATAAGTTCAAAAATGCATTCATTTTAAACATAGTTACCACAAAATATTTCACCTAGCTAGCAATAGCATGACGCACGAAACTATTCTTTCTTGTAAGCGCTCTGCATTAGATGTAGCCTTAAGAAAACGTGTATTCAACCACGAAACCTAAGCGGAATGTAAAAGTAAACAGGTTTGGCGGCAGCTCCTCCAAATAATAGTATATACTTAGTATATAATACACGTTTTGTGCACTTATAACATGTACTCAGTGTCTCTGAAATAATACGTGCTGCACGACGGAAATTACTTTCTACTGAGGCAATTCATTTACATCTCAATGATACGCGACTACTAGAGAACATTGCTCTTTACGGCAGTCAATACACTTGTAAATTAACACCATGACATCGCAGATATTAGGCAAAACGTTACTAGGGATGAGGAAGGCCTTAAGGTTTGCAACTAAACATGCTACTCCTAGCTACTACTGAATAAGAATTTGATTATTAACGTGTCTTTATACCCATGTGTGCGGCGTTCGACTCTCAGTCAGCATAGACGTTTTCGTCGCCTTATTTCTAGTTAAACTTGCGTACATCTCGCTAATGATGGACCAACATTGGACATTTCTCGTCTGTTCCTGGTTAGACAACGACGGCGGTAGGCGCCAGGTTAGAATCCCGGTCAGGCAATACAACTTCAGTCGTCATTTAAGGTTCATACCTCACTACTGGTGACCAACTGTGATATCTACATTCTGATTTTACGTACTTATTCAACAATCCCTTCAGGTGCTGGGTTCGCATCCCTGTCACCAGCATTGCATGATGGTATTTCAATTTTAAACATGTGCATCCTTTGTTCCTTGACAATGCAACAATATAAAACGTCTTTCGAGGTTAATTACCAAGAAGGTAATTGTCATGTTAGGGTTCCTGGTTTCGTACAAACATTATTGTCATTTATGTTCAAGTTGAGAATTGATAACTGATACTGGTGCAAACGTCAATATTTGACGTCTCTTTCTGCCTAGTGATCGAGTCTCGATAAGGCACAAAGCTTTGCTTGGTTAACAATGGCTTTATGTTCTGGGTTTGAATCCGGATCCAGAACGAAGACGTTGGTCATGTCATTTAAAGTACAACTTTGTGTACAAGTAACTGTTGATGAGTAATGTGAACAATGATATTACTTGTGATTCGCTGTTAATGTTGGGATTTCCGTAGAGTGATTGCCGCCGTTAATCACGTTTTTGTTAACTGCTTAGTATTACATAAAGTTGATGCGAAACCACTCCCCGTTGAATGTTGAACGACGTTCAGCATGTGTTGGGTAAACGTTTTAGACTGCAAAGAACTTGTTTCCAATTGCCATATAACTTTATAAATCCATATACTGTCTCAAATATTTAATTGTGCCTAAGGATTACTGAACGACTTATGTGACAAAATTAGTTGTCCCATAACGTTTGAAATGTCATTTATTGTAATTAAGTTTAGTTTAGAAACGTTAAGGACTGTCTGATCTCTTCTGTACTATCGTGGTGTTTCTTTACATCTGGACGGGCTGTCAATAATACCGGTGTTCTCTAGTAGTCTCCAGCAATACCCAGTGTGTATCTTACAACGACTGCACTGTGGAGGGTTGCGACGATGTGCAACACAGATATGCTATGTTGGTTGCATACATTCAGGTGCAGCCTACACGTTGGAATTCAGGCGTGACCCACTTTTTTTGTTGCCGAGTGTACATGGAGAATGCAACTGAAGACTTAAAATAAATAGTAACTTAAAAGGAGAAATCAAGTTTATAACAGCAGTATCACAGTGTTAGTTAACATGGTGTGTGTAGTCATTGAGTACCATATTAGCTCTACATAAATGATAGCTAAAATCTATGACAATGAATCTAACTGAAAAAATATTTACAAAAAGTACTAGACTGTAACGCAATTTTTTTAATGTGGGGATGTTTTGAGAAACAAGCAGTACAAAGACGATTGCAGAGGCCATGATGATCAGCCTGTGTTTACATAATGGTCCAAAATACATCATAAATAGCGCATATTCAAATGAAAATATTTATCACAACTCGAAAAAAATGGTTCAAATGGCTCTGAGCACTATGGGACTCAACTGCTGAGGTCAGAAGTCCCCTAGAACTTAGAACTACTTAAACCAGCTAACCTAAGGACAACACACACATGCATGCCCGAGGCAGGATTCGAACCTGCGACCGTAGCGATCGCGCGGTTCCAGACTGTAGCGCCAGAACCGCTCGGCCACCAGCGGCCGGCTATCACAACTCGAAAAATAAGGCAAAATGTCCTTTTTGATATCTGCGATATGAGTGCGTATTTTAAAGGTTAAAACATTTATGAACTAGATGTAACTATCCGGGAGAACAAGAAGTGTAAGGTGTGGGCGGGGCCAAGTTCACGCAGCGTGTATAGCACGCTAAGAATTATCTTAAAGCATTATACAAGTGTTACAAACTGTATCAAAAGAAACATTAGTTTAATGTAAAGATGGAGGGTAAACTCTAGATAATTACTGTAAAAAGCTTAAGACACATATAAATATAAAATGATACATTCCTGGTTAATATTTATAAAGAGTAATAAAACAGTAAAATTAAATAGTCAAATTAGAAACAGAAGAGCAGGGAGTTTTAGAGTAGATTGTCAAAAAAGCTGAAGAAAAACATCTCTCTAAAAAGTAATTGCTTCTTAAGGATCGACACCAATTCCTTTTCATGAGACATGTAGATTTCGGATTTCGGGTGGGAATCTCACTTACTGGAGTAGAACTGTCTACAGTGATGCGTCCCGCTTAGAACTGAGCCCCCAGGACCGGCGAAGACATGTCTGGATACGCTCTGGACAGCGGTGGGATACCAACCTGGCTGTCGCCCACGATACGACCCGACAGCCAATAGTGACGGTCTGGGGTACCATTTCTGTTCACAGCAGGACGCGGTATCCTTATAGTACAGTGGGAAGTCGTCGAATTCTATACCCCTTTTGTTGCCCTTCATGGCGAGCCATCCTGGGCTTACGTTTCAGTAAGACTAGTTGACACGTGCAAATAATTCGCACTCAGTCCCGATCAGTCACCGATAGCTAATGTAGTATTGGAGGAATAAGTAATTGCAAGTATTTATTAATAAAAGGTATTATATTATGATTAGTAATAACAAATATTAGTCTCATTTATTAAAAAAAATCAATATAATTGTATACAATATCGTCGATTGTAAAACATACAAAAGCAGACATTGTCTTTGGAAGATTAATTCTTATTTTTTAAAACTTCATTATTTTACAAAACTGCTTTGAAAACAATGTTAACAATTATAATAAGATCATCGTTTACTTTTTGGCGCAAACGCACATATCACTGAATGTGCAGACTCATGAAAAACCACTTCTGACTACTGTCCACGAGAAAAAAAAAGGTTCTGGTAATTACAATCCTGCGCTTTGAAGCGTCTGACTTGTGCTTTATTATAGTCATATCGAAGGTTACTTTTGTTGGGAATTGTTTTATCGTTTGGAAAGGCGTGATTCGATCAGGTGTGAGGTTAATGCGGTGTATGAGCACAGTTTTATCGGAATCAGTGAATTCAGTAGTGATGATGCACTCGGCTAAATGAGTTACCACTACATCTACATCTACATCTACATGATTACTCTGCAATTCACATTTAAGTGCTTGACAGTGGGTTCATCGAACCACAATCATACTATCTCTCTACCATTCCACTCCCGAACAGCGCGCGGGAAAAACGAACACCTAAACCTTTCTGTTTGAGCTATGATTTCTCTTATTTTATTTTGATGATCATTCCTACCTATGTAGGTTGGACTCAACAAAATATTTTCGCATTCGGAAGAGAAAGTTGGTGACTGAAATTTCGTAAATAGATCTCGCCGCGACGAAAAACGTCTTTGCTTTAATGACTTCCATCCCAACTCGCGTATCATATCTGCCACACTCTCTCCCCTATTACGTGATAACACAAAACGAGCTGCCCTTTTTTGCACCCTTTCGATGTCCTCCATCAATCCCACCTAGTAAGGATCCCATACCGCGCAGCAATATTCTAACAGAGGACGAACGAGTGTAGTGTAAGCTGTCTCTTTAGTGGACTTGCTGCATCTTCTAAGTGTCCTGCCAATGAAACGCAACCTTTGGCTCTCCTTCCCCACAATATTATCTATGTGGTCTTTCCAACTGAAGTTGTTCGTAATTTTAACACCCAGGTACTTGAATTGACAGCCTTGAGAATTGTACTATTTATCGAGTAATCGAATTCCAACGGATTTCTTTTGGAACTCATGTGGATCACCTCACACTTTTCGTTATTTAGCGTCAACTGCCACCTGCCACACCATACAGAAATCTTTTCTAAATCGCTTTGCAACTGATATTGTGTGGTGTCACCGCCAGACACCACACTTGCTAGGTGGTAGCTTTTAAATCGGCCGCGGTCCGGTAGTATACGTCGGACCCGCGTGTCGCCACTGTCAGTGATAGCAGACCAAGCGCCACCACACGGCAGGTCTAGAGAGACGTTCTGGCACTCGCCCCAGTTGTACAGCCGACTTTGCAAGGAACGGTTCACTGACAAATACGCCCTCATTTGCCGAGACGATAGTTAGCATAGCCTTCAGCTACAATTGCTACGACCTAGCAAGGCGCCATAATCCTTTGCTATATATATTGTGGTTATAACATGTATCTTCAAGAGCGATGTTCTACAAATGTGGATTAAAGTTAAGTATTCCAGAAGCTACGTACTTTTCTTTATAGCATTCATTATGTATCCTGTTTCAGACCTCACGCCAGCCTGCGTGAGTTTAAGTGCGTGTCTTTCGGCTTCCTCTCATTGTGTCTAGGCTATCTTGTCTAGACACAACATATTTGGCGACGACGATTTAACGGTCGTATTGCTCTAATTTACTTGTGTCATGGCTTCGCCACAATCTCCAGATGTACTGTCAGAATTTTATCGCTTGCAGAATCAGCAGACGCAGGCGTTATTGGATGCCCTTGGACAGCTCGTCCAGGGTCAACGTGCACTGCAAAACGATGCGGCCGCCGCCGCTCCACCGCTACCGCAGCCACAACATGCAGTTGCACCACCTTTTCGTTCATTCGATGCGGCGATGGAAAGCTGGACGGAGTGGTCACGCCAATTTGGATTCCATCTCGCCGCCTACAGAATTCAAGGTAATGAGCGGCAGCCTCACTTATTATCATGTGTCGGTGTGCAGACGTACCATGTGATAGTGAAATTATTTCCCCGCCGCGATGTAGCAACTCTGTCCTACGAAGAAATTTTGTCTGCATTAGATGCATATTTCAAGGAATCAGTCAATGTAGTTGCAAAAAGGTATACGTTCTTTCGTACAAAACGTACGGCCGGTCAAACTAATTGGGAGTGGGTTGCAACTTTGCAAGGCCTTACAAGGGATTGTGCTTTTGAGTGTGAATGTGGACTCCCTTATTCAGATACTCTGGTGCGTGATGCAATTGCACAGAACGTTTCTGATGTTCGTATACGGGAGCAAATTTTGAAACTAGTCAATCCCTCCCTTCAACAAGTGATGGACATATTGGATAGGCAAGACACACTTGACTTTGCTCAGGCATCATTTGAAACTTCGCCAGCCGTGTGTCACGTTAACCGGCCCGCCGGGCACGCTGCACGGAACAGTAAACAGCTCTCGCGCACGTCCGCACAGCCACGTGTCCCGCGCCAGCACGCAAATGCCGTGCTAAAATCATGCCCGCGGTGTGCAACCAGACATTCACGTGAGAATTGCCCGTCACGCCAAGCTATTTGCTTTTTCTGTAATAAAAAAGGACATGTTCAGAGTGTTTGCCAGAAAAAGCTCAGACCGGACACTCACAATGATTCCAGGCCCTTTGCTTCGCGCCGGAATCGAGCCAAGAATACTCAGGCTCATGAACCTTCGCCCATGGACATTCATGTAGTTAATACCACTCCGCCCAGTGCCACTCTCTCTAAAAGTGACTGTGTGCGTCCCACAAAAAGTGTGCGTCGACGTCGCCGGAAATCACGTCAATTAGCAAGTGATTCTGTACCAGTGTCTGTTCACATTGCACGAGACAGTCGCTCTTGTCGTCAGCAGGACAATAAACTTCTTGTGGACTTGGACATTAATGGCAACGTGATCCCGTTCCAGCTCGATACCGGAGCTGATGTTTCATTGATCAATAAAGACACGTACAAACAACTGGGCACACCTCCGTTGCATGCCGCAAATGTTACGTTAACTAGTTATTCAGGACAGCATATCTCTGTGTTAGGACAGTGCAGCCTTCTTGCAACATACAAGGGACAAACAAAACTTGTGTCTTTTTACGTCCTTCGTTCTTCTTCTGCAGTGAACTTGTTTGGTTTAGGTTTATTTCAGTTGTTTAACTTGTCTATAGTCAATCAGGTCCTACAAGTGAACCAGACTGTGCCTTCAGCCAGTGTTTCTAGTCTATGTGACGAATTTGCAGACATTTTTGCACCGGGCCTTGGTTGCGCTAAGAACTATAAAGCACATTTGGAACTGAAAGTAAACGCGCAACCGAAATTTTTCAGAGCGCGCAATGTTCCCCACGCATTGCGTGATGAGGTCGCAAGAACCTTACACGATTTGGAGTCACAAGGTGTGATTGAACGTGTGCAGGCTTCTCTCTGGGCCTCACCCTTAGTAATTTTGCCAAAACCTTCCGGAAAATTGAGACTTTGTGTGGACTTCAAGGCAACAGTGAATCCACAATTTGTGATTGCAACTTATCCTTTACCCCGCCCGGAAGATCTTTTTGACAAACTGTGCCCGGGTAAATATTTTTCGAAGTTGGACCTAGCAGATGCGTACTTGCAAATACCAGTGGACGACGAATCCCAGCGCGTCTTGGTGGTTAACACGCATCTTGGTTTGTACCGATTCAAAAGACTGCCATTCGGGTGTGCATCCGCCCCTGCATTGTTTCAGCAAAATCTGCAAACTGTTTGTGCGTCGGTCCCTACTGCAGCAAACTATCTGGACGATATTGTGATCTCCGGAAAGACGGAAGAAGAACATTTAGCCAATCTCAGAACATTATTTCAGGTCTTGCGACAAAATGGTCTTCGCTTGCGGAAGGACGAATGTGTGTTTTTTGCTCGTGACTTACCATATTTGGGACATGTAATCAATGCCCAAGGCATACATCCCAGTCCAGAGCACCTCCGTGCCATACAAGACTTGCCTTCGCTGCAGAATTTGAAGCGGCTACAGAGTGTGTTGGGAAAAATTAATTACTATCATCGTTATGTTCCCCATGCCTCTTCCATTTCAGCTCCGCTTCATCGCTTACGCCGTAAAGGTGTTCCGTTCGTCTGGACGACGGAATGCGAACGCGCCTTTCGCCAGTTGAAATCGGCATTGCTTTCTAATACTTGCCTTACGCCATTCGATCCCCAGAAACCCCTTTTGTTGATGGTGGATGCATCGGATTTCGGGATCGGTGCTGTGCTTGCGCACAAAGATGGCTCGCATGATCACCCTATTGCCTTTGCGTCCAAATTGCTCTCGTCTGCGCAAAGAGATTATTCACAGATAGAGAAAGAAGCTTTGGCTCTCGTATTTGGTGTTACTAAGTTTCACGATTTCTTGTATGGTCGTCACTTTACCATCATCACAGACCACAAATCTTTGACGTCGCTTTTTCATCCGAACAAGCCTGTACCTCCACGTACACCGCAGAAATTCATTCGCTGGTCTATTTTCCTCTCGCAGTACCGCTACGATATCTTGTATCGGTCCACTGCTAAGCACGGAAACGCCGATGCGTTGTCCCGTTTGCCTGTTGCTGAGGATAGAGCATTCGATTCTTCCGAACTTGCTTGCATGTTCATTGATGCGGAAACTGATGACGTGGTCGAAACGTTTCCGATTGATTTTCGTCGTGTCGCTACAGCCACAGCTGCTGACCCTGTCCTTGCTACCGTTTTGCGTTTTGTTGCTGCGCAATGGCCCTTGTCGAAATCACGGATCGAGGATCCGTTGGTTCGCCGATTTTTTGCTCACAAGGAGAGACTTTTTGTACGACGTGGTGTTTTGCTGTTGCGTTCTGATAATGATCAGTCTCGGGTCCTTGTCCCACGTTCGTTACAGTCCTCTGTCTTATGGCTTCTTCACCAAGGACATTGGGGTATAGTGCGGACGAAACAACTTGCTTGTCAGCACTGTACTTGGTTCGGAATCGATGCTGCGATTACGAATATGTGCTCTTCTTGCATGGCGTGTGCCGAACAACACTCTGCACCACCGCGGAAATTCTTTGCATGGCCGAAAGCCACTTCCCCTTGGCAACGCTTGCACATAGATTTTGCTGGTCCATTTTGGAATGCTCGATGGTTGGTTGTTGTAGATTCCTTCAGTAATTTTCCTTTTGTTGTCAGGATGTCTTCCACGACGTCGTCTGCCACCATCCAAGCGTTATCCGCTATCTTTTGCATTGAAGGTCTTCCGCAGACTATTGTTTCCGACAATGGCCCACAATTCATGTCCGCAGAATTTCAGTCATTCTGCAAGGCCAATGGAATTCAACATCTGACATCCGCGCCGTTTTCGCCTCAGTCAAACGGTGCCGCTGAACGATTGGTCCGGACTTTCAAGTCACAGATGTTGAAGTTGAAAGAGTCGCATTCTCGGGAGGACGCGTTATTGCTCTTCTTGTCCTCGTATCGCTCTCAGCCCCGAGATGGTCGCTCGCCGGCTGAGTTGCTCCACGGTCGTCCTCATCGAACCTTGATGTCTTTGCTGCATCCGCCGCATCAGGTTCCTGTGCAGCGGCCGCCACCTGTTTTTGCTCCTGACGACGTTGTATACTATCGCAACTATCGAGGTTCACGGCGTTGGCTCGCTGGGCGCATTCTTCGCTGCCTCGGCCGCGCTATGTATTTGGTTTTGGGGGCCTCTGGTGAGGTGCGTCGGCATCTCAATCAGCTGCGCCTCTGTCGTCGCACGGGTTCTGCCGCTCCCCGTCTGCTTTCAGCGACGGTGCCGTCCGGTCAGCGCCCTGGGGACCCATCTACTGGCTCGCCTCATCCCCAGGTGTTACCGACGATGCCTTCCATTTTGCCTCATGGCGACGCGCCGCCGCCGCCGGTCCTCCCGCCGGCGCCGCCCGCAGTGGACGCTTCGCTGCAGCCGCCGGGCGCCTCCCTGGGTCACGCGCCGCCGATCGCTTCCCGTGACCAGCTGTCCTCCGACATGGAACTCTTGCCCGCTCCGGAACAGATGTCGTCTTCGCACGTCGGGCGCCCCGACGCGATGGAGGTCTACTCATCGGCCCCCCCTGTCTCTTTACGGGCGCATACACCGCATGTTGGCGTGCACCCTGGACTAGGTTTTCAGGCGTTTCCTAGCTCCCCTCGGACCGAATGGCAGGGTGCGGGTGGCACAGCCTCGCCTGTTGTTAGGCTCCCCACCTCGTCGCATACGTCAACATGGGGTCCTCCCCACGGCGGGCGGAAGCCTTATAACACAACCGTTCGCCGATTTGCGGGGGAGGAATGTGGTGTCACCGCCAGACACCACACTTGCTAGGTGGTAGCTTTTAAATCGGCCGCGGTCCGATAGTATACGTCGGACCCGCGTGTCGCCACTGTCAGTGATAGCAGACCTTCGCCACCACACGGCAGGTCTCGAGAGACGTTCTGGCACTCGCCCCAGTTGTACAGCCGACTTTGCAAGGAACGGTTCACTGACAAATACGCTCTCATTTGCCGAGACGATAGTTAGCATAGCCTTCAGCTACAATTGCTACGACCTAGCAAGGCGCCATAATCCTTTGCTATATATATTGTGGTTATAACATGTATCATCAAGAGCGATGTTCTACAAATGTGGATTAAAGTTAAGTATTCCAGAAGCTACGTACTTTTCTTTATAGCATTCATTACGTATCCTGTTTCAGACCTCACGCCAGCCTGCGTGAGTTTAAGCGCGTGTCTTTCGGCTTCCTCTCATTGTGTCTAGGCTGTCTTGTCTAGACACAACATATTGGTCTTCGGATGACCTTACTAGATGGTAATTTACAGCATCACCTGCGAACAACCTAAGAGAACTGCTCAGATTGTCACCCAGGTCATTTATATAGATCAGGAACAGCAGAGGTCCCAGGACGCTTCCCTGGGAAACACCTGATAGCACTTCAGTTTTACTCGATGATTTGCCGTCTATTACTACGAACTGCGACCTTCCTGACAGGAAATCACGAATCCAGTCGCACAACTGAGACGATACCCCATAGGCCCGCAGCTTGATTAGAAGTCGCTTGTGAGGAACGGTGTCAAAAGCTTTTCGGAAATCTAGAAATACGGAATCAACTTGAGATCCCCTGTCGATAGCGGCCATTACTTCGTGCGTTGCACAAGAACGATGTTTTCTGAAACCATGCTGATTACGTATCAATAGATCATTCCCTTAGAGGTGATTCATAATGTTTGAATACAGTACATGCTCCAAACCCCTACTGCAAACCGACGTCAATGATATAGGTCAGTAGTTAGATGGATTACTCCTACTACCCTTCTTAAACACTGGTGCGACCTGAGCAATTTTCCAATCTGTAGGTACAGATCTATCGGTGAGCGAGCGGTTGTATATGATTGCTAAGTAGGGAGCTATTGTATCAGCGTAATCTGAAAGGAACCTAACCGGTATACAACCTGGACCTGAAGACTTGCCCGCATCAAGCGATTTGAGTTGCTTCGCAACCCCTAAGGTATCTACTTCTAAGAAACTCATGCTAGCAGCTGTTCGTGTTTCAAATTTCAATATTCCATTCGTCCTCCCTGATGAAGGAATTTCGGAAAACTGCGTTCAATAACTCCGCTTTAGCGGCACAGTTGTCGGTAACAGTACCATCGGCTCTGCGCAGCAAAGGTATTGACTGAGTCTTGCCGCTTGTGTACTTTACATACGACCAGAATTTCTTCGGATTTTCTACCAAATTTCGAGACAATATTTCGTTGTGGAACCTATTAAAGGCGTCTCGCATTGAAGTCCGTGCCAAATTTCCCGCGTCTGTAAATTTTAGCCAATCTTCGGGATTTCGCGTTCTTCTGAAACTTCGCATGCTTTTTCCGTTGCCTCTGCAACAGCGTTCGGGCCTGTTTTGTGTACCATGGGGGATCAATTCCATCTCTTATCAATTTATGAGGTATGAATCTCTCAATTGCTGTTGCTACTATATCTTTGAATTTGAGCCACATCTCGTCTCCATATGCAACGTTAATTAATTCCTGTCTGCCTGCTTAGCTGGGTGGTAACGTGATTGCCTCCCGTGCAAGCAGGCACTGGTTCGATTCCCAGCTGGGTTGGAGACATTCTCCGCTCGTGGACTAGATGTTGTGTTGTCCTCATCATCATTTCATCCTCATCACCGGCATGCAAGTCGCCCAATGTGGCGTCGACTGAAATAAGACTTGCACTTGGCGGCCGAACTTCCCCGGATGGGGCCTCCCGGCCAACGATGCCATACGCACATTTTCAATTAATTCCTGACTGGCATTAATATTTCTAATCAACACAGTAATAGAATTTTCCTTTAAAAGCAATTGATCAGGTAGTAAACGGGATGGATTCAAAGAGGTCAAGAATTCTACATAGTACAACTCAACGTTATTTATTTCTTCAGGTTGGACAGAAACAGAACTGAGGTAAACCTTTGCCTCTCCTGGTGACAAATTGGAAATGACATATTCATTCATTGTTGTACAATCATCTTTTTCTGGACATCTAATCGCCGTTGAATAGAACTGCGAAACATATTTTTCACTGAATATAGTGGTTATAAAATTATCGTAATTACAATAACTTACCTGTAATGATGACGTTGATGTTCAAATGTCTCTGAGCACTATGGGACTTAACATCTGAAGTCATCATCCCCTAGAACTTAGAACTACTTAAACATAACTAACCTAAGGACATCACACACATCCATGCTCGAGGTAGGATTCGAACCTGCGGCCGTAGCGGTCGCGCGGCTCCAGACTGGAGCGCCTAGAATCACTAGGCCATAACGGCCGGCAACGTTGATGTAATTCAGCTTAATCGCCAGTACATAACGTCTGCTTAAAGAAAGTAAACAACTCCATCCGCTGTTGGAAGTAACAGTAAAATTTGGTTGCCATTAGATGGCGCCTCCTAAATTCTTTACAACGAACTGTATGACAAGAAATCGTTGATAGACTGCACTTGCATAAAGAATCTAAAGAGCTGCAACAGCTGTCGCGCGCATTAGTTACAGAGATTGTTAGTAGATGGCATCTTTTTTATAAAAATATTTTTAGTATATTTTTCGTCATTAGTTTTTATATCATCTCTGCAACCATCTTTCTGGATGTTTGTGTAAGTAAATAACCATTTGTTTAATAGAAATATCAATTTAAATAATAGTGAGTGACGTGATAGACATAACATGAAGGCAGTAATGGTGTAAATTTGAATAAAATCCTTTTGGGAATTAGGCTGCATAGCTCTGTAGTTTCATCGCCTCGAGGAGGGCATCGCATGTCGGTCGGAACGCCGGGTTTTGTTTGAGAGAGTGAGTTTAGAGGTTGTCTCAAACAGATACATCGTCTAAGTGAATAACGGAAACTTGGACAGAATTTTAACACTCACACAAAAACTAGAGGTTTAGCTTACCGCCAGCTGTAAGTTGCTGGTTCATGAGCTTCCCGGTAGGAGTCTCCAGTGCAGCTAGCCCTCTAGCTTACGCGGTAACAGAAATCACATACGTGGACCTGTTGGAAATCCGGCTTTTTGTACGATTGGGAGAACACGACGGAAACCTCATTTTTAACGGAACAGAGCACCACTGTGTTTCTTAATAACGAGCTGGTTCAAGGGGCGGACGGATCTCGCACAGCGCTAATGTCCTCCAAGGTCGCATAATCTCACAGTATGTGATATTGACGTGAGGGTTTGTAAAAGACTCGTTCTTTGTGCCTTCCCTTCCAGTAACTGTGGGTGAAATGTCAACCCTCATAGCACGGGCAGTGAATACTGTATCTCCAGACTTGCTCGCAAAAGTATGGGACAAGTCTGATTATTGCCTGGATCTTTGTCATGCTTCCAGTGGAGGGCACATTGAACATTTGTGAAAGGGAAATGAAAACTTTGACTTTAAACGTAATTGTAAAAAGTATCCTAAGGTTGTATGTGCATGTATTTGAAAATATCCTTGTAAAATGATGTGGTTTCTTGAAAATGATAACCCTGTAGTCACATGTGTAACAAAATTTGCCCCATATTTGCATACTCGTTCGTATGGAAAAGTCTTGTGAAATCGGACGAATCTGTTTGAGACAGCTTGTAGTTTAGCAGAAAAATTACCAGTTCATGACACTGATATGGGTGTGCCAACTGTAAAAATTGTTAGTTCGCCTAAACAGGTCATTCCAAAGGATTTAAATATGCTACATCTGATGTTAGTAAATTGTCGAAGTGTCTATAGCTAGATCCCCGAGCTAATCTCCGAAATAAACAGTAGCAATGCCAATATTGTATTAGGTACCGAAAGCTGGCTGAAACCAGACTAAAATAGCAGCGAAATTTTGAACTCGGATTGGACAATGTTTAAGAGGTGGTGTGTTCATTGCAGTTAAAAGCTGTTTAAACCCAGATATTGGGTCAGACTGTGAAATAGTCAGGATAAAGCTGTCAATCAGACAAGGATTGACCATTGTATTAGGATGTTTTTATAGATCACCAGCATCCGCAACAAACGTCACAGAACGTTTCAGGGAAAGTCTTGAGTACATAGGAAATAAATTTCCAAATTATCCATTAGTTATAGGTGGAGACTTTAATCTGGCATCCATTGACTGGAAAAATTACACGTTTAGCACAGGGGGCAGAAGTAAAGACTCGTGTGAAATAATTCTAGGAACGCTCTCAACATACAACCTTGAGCAATTGGTTAGAAAACCAACTCGAGAGAGGAACATATTAGATATCTTGGCGACAAACAGACCTGATCCTTTTGAGGAAGTTAATCTAGAAGAAGGTTTTAGGGACCATAATGTCGTTGTGGCTTCTATGGCAGTGGGAGTTGCAAAAAAAAGAAAACAAAGAAACAGGGTAGAGTTTTCTTGTTTGGGGAAGCAAATAAAAGTGTAATTAATGAATATCTTCATAGTCAGCTCCAAGCATTCACCACGGGACACAAAGATATTGAGCATTTTTGGTCGGAATTTAAAGGTTGTGCCTAGCAAAAATGTAGGGGAGGGACAGGATCCACCTTGGTACAACAAATATATTAGGAACTTGCTGAGAAAGCAGAGAATTTTGCACAGTCGTTTTAAACGTAGTCACTGACCCGCTGACAAACACAGATTATGCGAAATGAAAGCATCTGTCAAAAAGTCAATGAGAGATTCTTTTAACGAATTTGAAAGCAATATTTTATCTGCAAATTCTAAAAATAACCCCAAAAAATTTTGGTCGTACGTAAAATCTATGAACGCTACAAATAATTCAATACCTTCTCTTGCTGACAATACGGGTAATGTAACGGATGATGATAAACAGAAGGCCGAAATTCTAAACCCAGCTTTCAAAAACTCGTTTACGATAGAGGACTGCAGCACCATTCCCCCTTTCAATTATCGAACAAACGAAAGGATGGCTGACATAGTGGTTAGTGTATCTGGGATTGTAAAACAGTTAAGATCCTTAGACGCCTGGAAGGCATCTGGCTCAGACGGTAGCCCCGTAAGATTATATGTTGACTATGCTACAAATGTAGCACCATTCTTATCTGCTAGTATCATCTATCAGGGGTCATTAGAACAGCGGAAACTTCCACGGGACTGGAACAAGGTCCAGGTCATAGTAATCTATAAAAAGGGGAGAAATTCAGGATGCACATAATTACCGGCCAATTTCACTGACATCGATTTGTTGTAGAATCATGGAACATATTTTGTGTTCAGACATAATGACTTTTCTAGACTCTGAGAAGCTCATCTGCAGAAACCAGCACATTTTAGGAAATAGCGGTCTTGCGAGACACAGCTGGCACTCTTTGTGCATGATATACAACAGGCTCTAGATACCGGCTCCCAGGTTGATGTCCTATTTCTAGACTTTCGAAAGGCGTTCGACTCAGTTCCGCACTGTCGCTTGCTCCAAAAAGTGCGCGCTACGGTCTATCCGACGACATATGCGGTTGGATAGAAAGTTTTCTAACAGACAGAGAGCAGTATGTCGTCCTGAATGGGGTAACTTCAACAGAAACAAGCCTAACTTCAGGTGTGCCCCAGAACAGCGTAATAGGTCCTCTGCTTTTTACGATTTACATAAACGATCTGGTTGATGGTACTGACAGGGGCATTAGACTGTTTGCCGATCATGCAGTAGACTACAGGGAAGTAGTACCACACGAAAGTTGTGAACAAATCAATGAGGGTTTGCAGAATATGAATGCGTGGTGTAATGACTAGCTGTTATCTCTCAATATTAGTAAGTGTAACCTACTACGTATAACAAGGCGAAAATCCCCATTAATGTACGAGTACAAAATAAATGCCCAGTGCTTGGAAGCGGTAACATCCGTCAAGTATCTGGGCGTGACTATTCGAAATGATCTCAACTGTAATGATAAGATTACACAAGTAACGGACAAGGCGAACTCTAGATTGCGGTTTATTGGTAGAATCCTGAAGCGATGCAGTCCTTCAACAAAGGAAATTGCTTACAATCGTCAGTTCGTCCAGTCTTAGACTACTGTTCGTCTGTATGGGACCCTTACCAGTTGGGTCTGATTCAAGAGATTGAGAAGGTCCAAAGAAGAGCGGCAAGATTCGTGACTGGTACTTTAGCCATCGCGAGAGCGTTACAAAGCTCATAGAAAGTTTGAAGTGGGACACACTTGCAGATAGACGGCGCGCTAAACGGAAGGGGCTGCTCATGCTCATTAAATTTCGAAATCCGATCTTCGCCGAGGATGTAGAGCATATATTATTACCACCAACTTTCAAATTGAGCAATGATCACCATTCAAAGACAAGGGAAATCACAGCTTGTACTGAGGCGTTCAGACAGTCGTTTTTCCCTCGCGCGATCCGCAAGTGGAACAGAGGGGGGAAAATGACTTTGGCGCGAATTGTGCCCTCCGCCACACACCGCTTGTTGACTAGCTGAGTATACGTGTAGATGTAGCCTTACGAGGCCAGATTCCCACAACAATTTTGTTGAAATAAGATCAACATACTTGCGCAGACCACCGCGAATGCTATGAGAATCGTTGGCTGTGTATTCTACATTAAATACAGGTAACTTGCTTGTAGTGTGGTCACGCAACCAAATGCAGGGCTATGCTTGAACACGCTGTGTGGAAGCTAGATAACTGAGAGCAGATAATACAGCCAAACGAACTGTCTCGCTAGTTAAGAAGTAAGAAATGTGGGGAAAAGCAAAACGAATCACCTCATCTTACGTGTAAGCTTTGAGTACAAGATTATAGACATGGTTGTGTTGAAAATAGCGCGACTAAGTTCAGTCATGAGCGCCACTGCCACGCTGGGTGAGAGCGGAACGGAGACCCCACGGTGTTGTGTCCTTCTGTGAAAGAGTCCTGTACAAAGTCGGAGAATATTCCTAGTAGACAACTATTATCGCCTGATGTAACCGCGTTCAGCAATAGTGTTGGCTAATTGAACTTGGGAGAAGCTCTGTGCTGGAAATTACAAGAGAGGTACTGACAAAACAACAGCTGTGCTCATGGTTCATAAGATCCGGATACTAACTTCATCCAGCACACAATTTCAACCTCCCAGAAATTGTTGCAACTCACGTCTGGGGGCTATGCATTTTGTAGTTTATAGTGATCTGCCACATTCACACTATACGTCACATTTAACTTCAGTACATTTGAAGAAACACGCAATGTTGAAAGTCTTCATTTGTGTGGCCCCCTTGCCTGTAGTTGCTTTATATTTATTGAAATAACATAATGTTTACAGCAGAAGAAGAACAGGAAAACGCATTCTAGACATAACCATAAGACGTTCACAACCACAACCTTCGACATACACAGAAACCGACAACGGCAAACCTAACAATAAATGCAACCTCAGATCACCCACAAACTTGCTGCGATAAGTTGTATGTTAAACAGACTCAATAAAATCCTCCTGAACACTTCTGATGACCAAAAGGAGCTAGCCACTATAAAACTGATACCTTTAAAAACGGATACAAAAGAACACTCGTACATAAACTTAACAGGAAAACAAAGATGCAAATGATGAAACGAACAAACCAAACCACACCAATATATTTAAAAAACCGGATATAGAAATTGCCTGCACAACGAATCACTTAATACAGAAGCACAGCTCAATACTAAAACAAACCCAGACGGATACCAACATTGTGATACCTACAGCTGAAAAGCAGGGCCTGTTAGTAACATACACTGGAATGACTGGCACGATCAAGATACAAAGAGCACGTCACTGCATAGAAATACAGTACAAGCCACTCAACATTTGCAGTCCATCTTAAACAGAAGTTTCGTTTGCCAAACACAATAGAAAAAGGTAAGAACACCTGCTTCCCTTTCAAAAAAACTTCCACATACACAAAGCATTAACGTAAAATAAACAGTTGCTTGGTGAACAAATAAGTATTGGAGACCAGACACTATACAAAATAAGTGAAAAAGTTTGTAATCAAAAAATAAATTCCTCCTTTCCCACTTCTCAATCTGTCTCTTTCTCATTCTGTTCCGCCCCCCGCCCTCCCGCTTCATTTCGTCCCTTCCTCTTCACCTCTTTCCTCCATCTCATTACTAATTCACTCTCCATTCCTTTACGTTACATTCATTCATCTTTGCCTCTGCCCCCCCTTCCATCCCCCCCCCCTCGCCACACAGCCCAGCCCGCACCTACTCGACATTTAGATACTCATCTCTATCAACACACTGCCATTTCTGGTTCAAATGGCTCTGAGCACTATGCGACTTAATTTCTGAGGTCATCAGTCCCTTAGAACTAATTAAACCTAAATAACATAAGGACGTCACACACATCCATGCCCGAGGCAGGATTCGAACCTGCGACCGGAGCGGTCGCTCGGCTCCAGACTGTAGCGCCTAGAACCGCACGGCCACTCCGGCCGGCACTGCCTTTTCTCTTACATATTAAACATTAAACATATATGACGTATCTCAATTAAACGAAATAACACACATTATGAATGGCAGAGGAAAGGAACAGATTTAGATCAAGGGAAAACTAGCAGTTAAATTGGTGACATTACTCACATCAAACACAAAGAGACATGTTTAGCCAGAAATGTACAAACAGTTTTGGTGCTACACTATGTTTTGTTTCACATCAAAAACTGCATAGTTCTGCAAAGCAATGTGGGATCAGGTAGAAAACAACAGCACCAAACGGACTACCTCAAGAGTGTACAAGCAGCTGGCGTTTCCTGATGTGTGCGAAAAGCAGATAGAAATATCGTGAGTAAAATCAACATCTTTTGCAAACAACTGGTTTTCGATGTAAAAAGCAATCCAAATTGTAAATATCCTTAGTTATAGATCAATGAATTTTGGTTTAAATAAAATGAAACGCAATTTGTGAAAAAATACACATTTTCTTGCATCTGCAGAGGTAGATACTTTCAATAACATAATGTGAGTAGGTTATCAGAACCACTTCCGACACATTCCGTTCTTATAACATCTGGTGTCAAGTTACACACTTGGGCGACTTATATTCAGAGGCATCCCCTGCGATCCCCC
Organism: Schistocerca nitens; assembly: GCF_023898315.1. Lineage (NCBI taxonomy): Eukaryota > Metazoa > Arthropoda > Insecta > Orthoptera > Acrididae > Schistocerca > Schistocerca nitens. The sequence continues at coordinate 706,456,371 of NC_064614.1, read as the reverse complement.
ACCCCCTCCCCACCTCCACTCCAGGGGAACCACTGGGAACTGATCAAGGTCATTCACAGGAACCCCACACAAGCCTTAGAAAATTGTGTTGACATAAAATTTATGTGAACACCCTCCCTATCTCTGTGAGCCAATGGTAGCACTTTAAACTGGCGGAAAAACCCTTCCTATCGCTTTCAGTTAAAGGGAGCACAATAATATAGCGGGAAACCCAATGGATAAAAAATATTTGAGCTTGCTGAGTCCCCCTCATTCGAGATCTGTTGTAACCTTGTTGCATGAATTTGTTATGAAAGCGGTGCTGATGTTCAAGACCATAAAAGTGAGTTAAAAGCTGTGAGCTATCTGAGGAAGTTAACCTTACATTACTGCGCAACTGTTTCACCAAGTATCCAGTCTAGCTTACCAAATTCCCAACCAGACTAACATTAATTATAATCTTTTAATAGTCATATGACAACCGGTGATATATATATATATATATATATATATATATATATATATATATATATATATATATATATATATAAGAGAATTTAAATAAAAAGAAATAAATCAGTTTATATTTGGAAATTTATTTTAACATTGATCATTGAAATTTCAGCATATTAAACTTGATTCATAACTAAACTGGTGCCTTATTTAGGATTGTGAAAATGTGAGATTGTAATCTTACGGAACACATCAAATATGGAGCCAAGATTGGGAGACTGCATACAACACTGCATTCATAAAATAACACACGAAGAACGTTGAAAAATATGCAAGAGGAAATTAACCACAACCAACCGATTCAATTTTCACCCAAAGAAGTTACGTTCGTAGCGCAATCCTGTCCGTCATGTAATTACCACACACTGGTATACTAAATTCATACTAACTCTCTATGAAATCTTCCCGAAAAGAATAGCTGAGGGCTACTTTGATGATTACACCACATGCTTCACGTGGTCAACTTGGTTTACACAAAGAGTGTAACTCCACAATAATTCTGATAATTAAAATAAATTAGATCGAAAAGCAATTTACAATAGAAAAACCTTCAACTGGTTACTATCGTCTTACTACTAACCTGATGGGTCAAACAATTCTATAAGAACGTGGTACTGGTCTCACAAAGTACACCCCACGTGGGCTGAACGTAAAGAAAAGTTGCTATATTGAAAAATATTGTCAAGACGAGACGTTATAATCTCATGCACATTCGCATTTAAGATTGATGATCTTAGTTAGAGTTACTGATCAACACGTGGTTCCACTTTACTCACAAAGTAGTGACAAAGCAACTACCGGAATATATTCTGAACTTCACACTCGAATTACACTGCGTAGCAATTTAAGATAACATTAGATATTTTAGAGCTAAACCTGAAATAAAGGTGATTAAATTTTCAGTTAGGCTGATCTTAAGAAAACCATTGTCCTACGGACTTAGCAGACACGCACTTAGCCAGAGATATTACCACTTCAAACGCTCGCCACGGACAGACTGACCTGGGCCGCTACCGAGCGTGCTTCCGTATACAAAACGGAAGTGACCAGAGAGGCAGCTTCCTATACCAACATGACAAGGGACGGACAGGACCATACTAAGGATAGAAACCTCTTTGCTTTTAGAAAGCGTAGCTACCTGTTCCGACGTTGGTCCTACTGTTCTCTAGCAGACAGGCTTGTCTGCTACCATCCAGCATGCAACTAAAAATACATTTGCTCATTCATCCTCTCACACAGAAGGGAAGGGGATGACAGTATCTTATCATACACAGTATATAAAAGAAAGCGGATGTACGTTCCGTATGAGACTGTGTGACATGAATTACATATAAACTGTGTTTTAAAGTGTAGTAGTGTGACAGATCGTTCTTGTTTATGTGTAGAAGTAACACGTTTCACTGCTCAGTCTCCTCCCAGATAGTCAGAAACACCACAGTAAATTTAGAAGAGGAATTTATGCCGTAAATGACAACAGATTTAAGAAATTAACATGAAAGGAATCCAACAGAGACTTTTCACTGTTCATAGCGAGAGCACGATGAAGCGCCAGCAGCAGCAGGGACCAGCCACTTCCTCAAGGCACAAGAAGAATCAGACTGTTTGATTTGAAAGTAAGTAATAATAATATTATTAGTACTATTGTTATTAGGAAATACATACTGTAAGACAAGAAAGACACCATAAAGGAATCATCCAAATGGAACAGAAATAGGCAGATGTTATTGCAGGTACAGACAAACAAATGATCACAATTTCAGAAAAATTGAATGATTTATTCAAGAGAAAGAGCTTCACAAATTGATCAGGCCAATAACACGTTGGTCCACATCTGACGCTTACGAAAGCAGTTATATCACTTGGCATTGATTGATAGAGTTTTTGGATGTCCTCCTGAGGGATATCGTGCCAAATTCTGTCCAACTGGCGCGCAAGATCGTCAAAATCCCGAGATGGTTTGAGTGCCCTGCCCATAACACTCCACACATTCTCCGCTAGGGAGAAATCTGGCTTCCATGTTGGCCAAGGAAGGGTTTAGCAAGCATGAAGACAACCATAGAAAATCTTGCCGGATGTGGTGCGGGCATTATCATATACACTCCTGGAAATGGAAAAAAGAACACATTGACACCGGTGTGTCAGACCCACCATACTTGCTCCGGACACTGCGAGAGGGCTGTACAAGCAATGATCACACGCACGGCACAGCGGACACACCAGGAACCGCGGTGTTGGCCGTCGAATGGCGCTAGCTGCGCAGCATTTGTGCACCGCCGCCGTCAGTGTCAGCCAGTTTGCCGTGGCATACGGAGCTCCATCGCAGTCTTTAACACTGGTAGCATGCCGCGACAGCGTGGACGTGAATCGTATGTGCAGCTGACGGACTTTGAGCGAGGGCGTATACTGGGCATGCGGGAGGCTGGGTGGACGTACCGCCGAATTGCTCAACACGTGGGGCGTGAGGTCTCCACAGTACATCGATGTTGTCGCCAGTGGTCGGCGGAAGGTGCACGTGCCCGTCGACCTGGGACCGGACCGCAGCGACGCACGGATGCACGCCAAGACCGTAGGATCCTACGCAGTGCCGTAGGAGACCGCACCGCCACTTCCCAGCAAATTAGGGACACTGTTGCTCCTGGGGTATCGGCGAGGACTATTCGCAACCGTCTCCATGAAGCTGGGCTACGGTCCCGCACACCGTTAGGCCGTCTTCCGCTCACGCCCCAACATCGTGCAGCCCGCCTCCAGTGGTGTCGCGACAGGCGTGAATGGAGGGACGAATGGAGACGTGTCGTCTTCAGCGATGAGAGTCGCTTCTGCCTTGGTGCCAATGATGGTCGTATGCGTGTTTGGCGCCGTGCAGGTGAGCGCCACAATCAGGACTGCATACGACCGAGGCACACAGGGCCAACACCCGGCATCATGGTGTGGGGAGCGATCTCCTACACTGGCCGTACACCACTGGTGATCGTCGAGGGGACACTGAATAGTGCACGGTACATCCAAACCGTCATCGAACCCATCGTTCTACCATTCCTAGACCTGCAAGGGAACTTGCTGTTCCAACAGGACAATGCACGTCCGCATGTATCCCGTGCCACCCAACGTGCTCTAGAAGGTGTAAGTCAACTACCCTGGCCAGCAAGATCTCCGGATCTGTCCCCCATTGAGCATGTTTGGGACTGGATGAAGCGTCGTCTCACGCGGTCTGCACGTCCGGCACGAACGCTGGTCCAACTGAGGCGCCAGGTGGAAATGGCATGGCAAGCCGTTCCACAGGACTACATCCAGCATCTCTACGATCGTCTCCATGGGAGAATAGCAGCCTGCATTGCTGCGAAAGGTGGATATACACTGTACTAGTGCCGACATTGTGCATGCTCTGTTGCCTGTGTCTATGTGCCTGTGGTTCTGTCAGTGTGATCATGTGATGTATCTGACCCCAGGAATGTGTCAATAAAGTTTCCCCTTCCTGGGACAATGAATTCACGGTGTTCTTATTTCAATTTCCAGGAGTGTATATTATTTCTGAAATATGCTTTTTTATCGGTACGTCATATTTCCCTTATTATTTGATCGAAATTAATGATTGAGACATCACTTTCAATAGTTGGTCTCGGAAGTCTACGCACTTATATTATATTGAACTTATGACCACCTTTTGCACGTTCGTGATAACTAAAGAAAGCAGTTTTATATCATTGCTGCAACCATCTTTCTGTACATTCGTGTAAGTGGATTATCATTTGCTTACTAGAAATGTCATTCTAAACAATAGTAACTGACTTGACAGAAATAACATAAAGGCGGTAGTATTACAACTTGAACTTAATGGTACTGTCACATTTGGAGTATTCTACAATAGACCATTATACGAGGATTGCCCAAAAGGTAATGCACTGCATGTTTTTTCTTCAACAATTCTTTACTGAACATAATGAGAATTACACACACGAAAGAATGGAGTTTTATCTACACACGCTATTTTTCCACGTACTCCCCATCCCGTTCTAAGGCCTTCCTCCTGCTTCTACAGGAAAGTAGTATCACACGAAAGTTATGAACAAATCATCGAGGATTTGCAGAAAATAAATGCGTGGTGTAATGACTGGCAGTTATCTCTCAATATTAGTAAGTGTAACCTACCGCGTATAACAAGGCGACAATCTCCATTAACGTGAAACAAGATCGTGTATGCACTGTCTGCGTTAGTCCTTGTCGTGATGGCGGAGCCAGTGCTTCACTGGGTGAACTTCCTTTGCTGACTGACAGATGTAACGCCAACTGCCGAGTCGTAATGCGTCTGTCCTCCCGAATGACAACATCAGCTCGCTGCAACATGTCAGGTGCGACAGCCGTGGATGTCTCCCTGACCGCTGCAAATCGCGGAGCTCCGCCGAACCGCCTTCTGATGATCTCACCCTCCGTGCCCAGCGACTAACTGTACTTCAGTCGACAGCAGATGCTGCATAGACTTTGCACAAGCGTTTGTGAATGTTCCCCACAGTTTCTTTCTCTGCAATTCAATGACGGCACGTTGCTTGTAACGTACATCGCCTACAGACGCCATTCTGAAACTGTCCAGCAGCTACACTATCTGTCGGAAGTGACGGAAAGGTAACACGCTCACTCAGCGGGAGACTTCAATAATACATACGTAACGTTTCCCATTCGTAGCATTGTTTTCGCTTGAGAAAAAAATGCGTTGCATTACTTTCTGGGCAACCCTCGTATGTTTGTATGTCTTTTGTATCAGTTTTAGCTGATCTATTCTCAGTGAATTGTGAATATAATTCTTAGTGCCACAAAATCGAGCCTAGCTATTAAGCCTTGGTAATAGGAAATTAACTTAATTATGAGACACATTGTTTTTCCAGTTTGGATACATCATGTATTTCGAAGCTTCCTTTCCCTGTGACCGTTAACCTTTGCACCAATATCCTTATAGCTGATTATTAGATCAGTAAATAAGTAGTAGGACAAAGTGAGCTCTGAGCCATTTTTTTGTGTGGGTTGCGTACTTTCAGGAGCAAGCTTGATTCATTTATGACCCCCTTTTCCTCCCCTTAACCTGTTGTTAAGGTAACTGACGTATGACCCTCTGGGGATAATCTATCCTTATGAGTAACTCCTGAACACTCCCCATCCATCTCCAGCTCCCCCACCCCTCCTTTCATATCAAATTAATTGACTAATTAATTAAATCGATGAATTAGTTAACACCTCCCCCTGTGGGAAATTCTCCAACCACCTTCCCCATTTCCCTTCGCTCCCCACCTAGAAATTTGTGGGAGAAAGACTTAGTCTGTGCTGGAGAGGAAGGATCTCATGAAGTGAAACTCAAATCAGTTTCAGTTACTTAGAAAATGATATGCTGTTTAATTCTTTGCTGTTTTGGAAAATGCAGATCTTTTAAAACACAGTGCAAAAGAAATTAAATATATTGCTTTTTTTCCAACTATGCAAGGAATACCATCACGAAATCAATCTCAACATAGCTCACCTCACATAATTACACTGTTAAAAATCTTATGATTGTGGCTTTGCACCAACTGTAGGGCAGATATACTGAGAGCTGTGCTGGTGGGGACATTGTGTCTTCGCACACCCATGCACCAGCCACTTCACCATGAGCACACCACTTGCCACTGCCGCCAGCTGGGGAAGGACTGAAGGTCAATCGTTCTCAGGTGGCTACTTCTGGTTGCAAGCGATCACAGTGCAAAAGTCGGCATCCTTTGATATTTGATACCTGGGAAACCACCTTTGCTCTCTCTCAAGTGGCTACTTTCTGTTTCTGCGTGAATCAACATGTCCAAAGAAGCAGATGGAGGTATTCATCCCTCCTTAGAATATTGTGATCCTATTGCCTAATACTGAAACAGTGAAGGTATTTAAACATTACCCCTCCATCCCTGTCTTCACTCTCCTATCGTCCATGGTGGGCTCAGCTTGATTGTCTTTCTCTCGCTCATATATGCGTTAATCGTTAGATTGCTTGGCTGACGAAGCATTTTTCAAGCAGCAGCTGTGGCAGTGTTAGTGGTGGTAAATGCCTAAGGCTCTTGTAGGAATGGGAATTATCAGGTAAGGATATTTAATTTCATAGCAAGAGGTCAGGTTTCAAAGTGTATATTTTCAAAAAATGGTTTATAGTACCAAATCACTGTGTTTTCAGGTTTTGAAGAATATTTTCGTAAAAAAGTTTTGTACTAACAATTCCTTGTGTGTTCAGATTTTGAAGTCGAAAAAAGTGTCGTAGCATGTGTGTCCACATTTAGGGTTTTTTTTTCATTTTTCTTCAGCACACATCCACGAAATTGTGGATACGTATGTTGAAGGCAGAGAGATTGTAACGGTAGCACCAGCAGCAACAGCATAGTAAGTAGTATATACACTGAAGCGCCAAAGAAACTGGTATAAGAATGCATATTTACATGCAGATAAATGTAAACAGGCAGAACACGGCGCTGCAGTCAGCAACGCCTATATAAGACAAAAAGTAACCGTTGCAGCTGTGAGATCGGTTATAGCTCCTACAGTTGCAGGTTATCAAGATTCGAGTGAATTTGAACGTGATGTAATAGTCAGCGCATGAGCGATGGGATACAGTATTTCCAAGGTAGCAATGAAGTGGGGATTTTCCCATACAACCATATCATGAGTGTACTGTGAGTATCAGCAATCAGGTAAAACATCAAATCTCCGACACTGATGTGACTGGGAAAAGATACTGCATGAATAGGAGCAATAATAACTGAAGAGAATCGTTCAGTATGACAGAAGTGCACCCTTACGCAAATTGCTGCAGATTTCACTGCTGTGCCATCAGTGTGTGTGCAAACCATTCAACGAAACATCACGATATGGGCTTTTGGAGCCGAAAGCCCACTTGTGTACGCTTGATGACTGCACAACACAAAGCTTTACACCTCGCCTGGGCCCGTCAACACTGACGTTGCACTGTTGATGACTGGAAACATGTTGCCTAGTCGGACAAGTCTCGTTTCAAATTGTTTCGAGCAGATGAACATGTACGGGTATGGAGACAACCTCACGAATCCATGGACCACGCATGTCAGTAGGGGACAGTTAAAGCAGGTGGAGGCTCTGTAATGGTGTGGGGCATGTGCAGTTAGAACCCCTGATATGTCTAGATACAACTCTGACAGGTGACACATACTTAACCATCCTGTCTGATCACCTGCATCCATTCATGTCCATTGTGCATTCTGACGAACTTGAGCAATTCCATCAGGACAATGCGACACCCCATACGTCCCAAATTGCTGCAGAGTGGCTCCAGGAACACTCTTCTGAGTTTAAACACTTCCGCTGGCCACCAAACTTCCAGACATGAGCATTATTGAGCATATCTGGGATGCCTTTCAATGTACTGTTCAGAAGAGATCTCCACCTCCTTGTCCTCTTACGGATTTATGGACATCCTCGCAAGATTCATGGTGTCAGTTCCCTCCAGCACTATTTCAGACATTAGTCGAGTCCATGCTACGTCGTGTTGCTGCACTTCTGTGTGCTCGCGGGGGCCGTACACGATGATAGGCAGGTCCATCAGTTTCTTTGACTCTTCGGTGAATATTCATCTTTGTATATGTAATATGCTACTGTTATTTAGTGGTCAGTGAGTATTTACTATTGTACATGATTCTGAGGATAAAAATCGATAACTGCAACTCTTTCACTAAGTATGTCATAGTATTGAACAGATGTCGTCTTATTGTTTGACTACGTGTGCAGTGGGCAATTGATGACCTGGTTGCTGAAAGTCAGCAACAGCATTGCAAGTAGTATATATTTTCTTCTTCATAGTGCTGTGTGTGTACTAATATGCTGCTGTTGGACCAAATTTCATCATATAAATAAAATATGTGGCATATTCTTTGTTGTTTTTGTAGATAACTTCGAGGAGCAGAAGCACGGAGGAACAGAGGTTGTGATACGATCTGCAGCACAGCTGTTGTGTAAGTACATTTTTGTTTATCAAATTCTGTTCTTAATTTTGTGTATGTTCTTTTTTCTACATTAAACCGATATGTTGCTGTTGTAGGTGATTTCGAAGACATGGATCGATTGATCCACGGTGTTTCACGTGAGAAGGTGCCTGAGTGGGTGGAGGAGGTGGAGCGGGAGCTGCGTCGTCATGAGGAGATATTGGATGACCTGAGGGACATGTCAAAGGGCCAGAGCAATATGGGTAATTTATACATGTACTCATTCTGCTTGCAAATAACCATTGTTCTTTCCTTCCTTGCAGCAGCAGCAGGTGATGCCTGGAATTATGTAATTAATTCTCATTGTTAGTCCTCTACAGCACCACCATCCATACAATATGCAGTGGCACAGGTACTGAAGACAGTGAAGAACCCACCAATAATACACGGTTTGGTGCAGCACAGTCCACCGTATAAGATGGGCCTCGTCACAGCGCAGGAAGCTGCCGGCACACAAGCAGCTGCGGCCACAGCCCCTGCCGCCCCCGCCCCCACACTAGCACCGCTCTGGCGTCCATGAGCCACCCTCCCTGTGGCAACTGGTTCAGGCATGTGGCAACATCCATCTCCACATCTGCAGTTGCAGCCAGGTTACTCACACTGAGCAACACACAATTTGCTTCCGCCCCACATTCTTAGCCAAACCACAAGGTACGTGCTCATGCCTGCTCCTCCACACAACAGTCATCGGCAGCAGCATCGTCATCAGCTAGTTGTAGTATAGTAATAGTATCAGTCATCCTGTGACTCGTGATAGTTTTCTCACCAGTTCTTTTAGTGAAGGACACCAGAATACTAACACCATATCGCAGTTAGAGTACTCGGTGATTGCGGATGCCTTTGAGCAGCGAATATCGTTTACTACAATCAAGACCCTCTAGAGTTTCTAAAAGTGTTCCTTCCTGTTCTGGAAACGGAACTCCTCAAGGCTGTTAATGAACTGCGGTATCAGCCATTAAATACAGCGCTGTGCTGTCCATCGAACTGCCTCCCCCCTCCCCCAAAGGGCCTCTGGTATTAAGGAGACAAGTCTCCGCTACCTTTCGGGGGGGGGGGGGGGCAGGGGGGGGGGATGGAGTGATAATGTGGAGCATATCAATCACTGGGTGGTTTTGTAAGCCCACCATGAGTGCTATACTGGGCTGGTTTTCCGAAATGGAAGTTAGAGGGTCTGCTGAGGCACTGAGCCGAATACTGCATCTGGACATTCATACACATGTCTGTGATCAAGAAAGTGGAGGGTAGAGCTATATCAAGCTTCCTAATAGAGTAGCTGATGAAAAGGCGTGTATTAATGTCGCCAATGTTTTGCATGGCTTGCAAGAGAAATTACAATCATAAGGATAAGATACTGCGTGAAGAGTTTGACAGAGCACTGAAAGACCTGAGACGAAAAAAGGCCCCAGGAGTAGACAACATTCCATTAGAACTACTGATGGCCTTGGGAGAGCCAGTCATGACAAAACTCTACCATATGGTGAGCAAGATGTATGAGACAGGCGAAATACCCACAGACTTCAAGAAGAATATAATAATTCCAATACCAAAGAAAGCAGGTGTTGACAGATGTGAAAATTACCGAACTATCAGTTTAATAAGTCACAGCTGCAAAATACTAACGCGAATTCTTTACAGATGAATGGAAAAACTGGTAGAAGCGGACCTCGGGGAAGATCAGTTTGGATTCCGTAGAAATGTTGGAACACATGAGGCAATACTAACCTTACGACTTATCTTAGAAGAAAGATTAAGAAAAGGCAAACCTACGTTTCTAGCATTTGTAGACTTAGAGAAAGCTTTTGACAACGTTAACTGGAATACTCTCTTTCAAATTCTGAAGGTGGCAGGGGTAAAATACAGGGAGCGAAAGGCTATTTACAGTTTGTACAGAAACCAGATGGCAGTTATAAGAGTCCAGGGGCATGAAAGGGAAGCAGTGGTTGGGAAAGGAGTGAGACAGGGTTGTAGCCTCTCCCCGATGTTATTCAATCTGTATATTGAGCAAGCAGTAAAGGAAACAAAAGAAAAATTCGGAGTAGGTATTAAAATTCATGGAGAAGAAGTAAAAACTTTGAGGTTCGCCGATGACATTGTAATTCTGTCAGAGACAGCAAAGGACTTGGAAGAGCAGTTGAACGGAATGGACAGTGTCTTGAAAGGAGGATATAAGATGAACATCAACAAAAGCAAAACGAGGATAATGGAATGTAGTCAAATTAAATCGGGTGATGCTGAGGGGATTAGATTAGGAAATGAGACACTTAAAGTAGTAAAGGAGTTTTGCTATTTAGGGAGTAAAATAACTGATGATGGTCGAAGTAGAGAGGATATAAAATGTAGACTGGCAATGGCAAGGAAATCGTTTCTGAAGAAGAGAAATTTGTTAACATCGAGTATGGATTTAAGTGTCAGGAAGTCGTTTCTGAAAGTATTTGTATGGAGTGTAGCCATGTATGGAAGTGAAACATGGACGATAACCAGTTTGGACAAGAAGAGAATAGAAGCTTTCGAAATGTGGTGCTACAGAAGAATGCTGAACATAAGGTGGGTAGATCACGTAACTAATGAGGAGGTATTGAATAGGATTGGGGAGAAGAGAAGTTTGTGGCACAACTTGACTAGAAGAAGGGATCGGTTGGTAGGACATGTTTTGAGGCATCAAGGGATCACAAATTTAGCATTGGATGGCAGCGTGGAGGGTAAAAATCGTAGAGGGAGACCAAGAGATCAATACACTAAGCAGATTCAGAAGGATGTAGGTTGCAGTAGGTACTGGGAGATGAAGAAGCTTGCACAGGATAGAGTAGCATGGAGAGCTGCATCAAACCAGTCTCAGGACTGAAGACCACAACAGCAACAACAACAACAAGAATCGTGGTAGACACCTTGACGTTCGTGAATGTTATAACATTGACAGTATCAAGATCCATGTCAAGAGTCAGGACATACCTAAATGTGAGGCTCATAGTACTGGAATATCAGTTCGTGTTTATGATATGGAGAAACGCAAGTCAGATGAGCTGAACGAGCATATAATCGTCGGCCACCTCCATTTCTCAGTATTTTCCGTTGAGAAAAATAAAGAGAAAGGCAATTATCGCTATGTTTGGATCAAAAACATGTCCCATCTTCTCGCCTCCCAAATTATTAAACATAAGGGTAAAGAGCATATTTGCCTAAAGTTCCTCGATGACTTTTCGACAAGCGAGTTTTTAGCGAAGCATCTAGTAGATTGCATTTTCAAGGATCCAGAACGCGTTATTATGTCTAACGATGGAAGCAAATTCATAAAGTTTTAAGATTCTCATTATCAGTAGCGATGCCTATTTGCGGTGGAAATCAGAAATTTGTGGTAAGTCCTCTGGGACCAAACTGCTGAGGTCATCGGTCCGTAAGCTTACACACTACTTAATCTAACTTAAACTAACTTACGCTAAAGACAACACACACAGCCATGGCCGAGGGAGGACTCGAACCTCTGGCAGGGGCAGCTGTGCGAACCGTTACAAGGCTACCCCACGTGGCCTATTTGCGGTGTACACCGAGTTTGAATACCTCCTCGCTCCTGTGACTCGCTGTGAAGGTGACCCCACAGCCTCACATACTACCTTCATAGAAAAATACGTTCCATATGCCGCAGTGTAGCAATTGTATCGTCCTAAGATTCAAGTCTTAACCTTTACAAATGTTATGTCAGGGATAATCCTGTGGTTTGGTTTCTCACTGAGCTTGAAAAACTTTCATGGGAGGTTGACAAGCTTTACAGCGACAATGTGCCCATGACCACACCAAAGGAGAACGAAGATTTGAAAAACAATGCGATTGACTGTCACAGTTGTGGGCTGCTGTTAGACAGAAAAGTGGAAACTCATCGTAGGGACCACTGTCATCTTATGGGGAAGTTTTATGGCGCAGCTCACAATACATGCAATTTGAAGTATCAGTTACCAAGCCACATAATCGTTTTCTTCCATAATTTAAGCAAGTGTGATGCTCACTTTCCTGTTGAGCACTTGGCTGATTTCGGCTGGAGAAAAAGCAGGTCAGTGTCCTAACTGAGAGCATTGAGAAATATATTTCATTCTCAAAACGAATGACGCCAAGAATGATAGTCCGCTTCCTTTATTCGCTACATTTTATGCAAGCCCCACTCCAGAAACGCGTTGAAACTTTACCTATTGAGGATATGCGTATCACTCGATCTACATTTCTCGACAAGAAGTAGTTTCAGCTCGTGACTAGTAAGGGGGTTTTCCCACGTGAGTATCTGGGTAATATGGCAAAACCCAAGGAGACCAGACTACCCAATCCAACTGCAGCCCCAGCAACCTCACAGGCGATGTCATAACGGATGCAGAGTATGAGCATGATGTAAAAACTGGCGGGAATTCAACATCTCCACTTCAGGAGAGTATGCACAACTTTACATGAACACAGACGTCCGTTGTTTGAATATGTTTTCGAGAAATTCTGGAGTTTATGCATTACCACATATCCTCTGAATCCTGTCTTTTATTATACAGCACGTGGTTTGTCTTGGGACGCTATGTTCAAGAAAATGAAGCTTAGCATCGAATTATTGACCGATGCTGACATGCTTCTTTTCTTTGAGCAAAGGATCCGCTGGGGGCTTTATCATTGTGTCGATAGGCACGCTAACACAAATAACTCATGTTGGGGTGGCAGGTTCAACGCATCCCTTGATTCGAGTTACACGTACATCATGCACTTGGATGTCAATAACTTATATGGGCTCACCATGCAAAAATCACTGTCGGTTGGGGGTTTTAGATGGGTGCCTGAAGCCGAACGCAAGGGATGAGGTAGACATATCAGGGGTGTCGCGGCTGATTCTGATGTATATATGTGGCAAAGGCAGAACTTACATATCCTATTACTAGGCTTGATGACGCTGTGTTTGGAGCAACTAGTTCCGCGAGGAAGCTCCACCCCAACTCTGATGACAACACTGGAGAATAAGTGGAGACACATTATTCACTGTCATAAACTCCGGTAGTGTCTCAGGTTGGGGATGGAGCTGGTTGGAATCATCCAGGCTATCTCTTTCAAGAAATCCCTCTGGTTGAAGGAGTATATTGATTTGAATACGACGCTGAGGGCTTCCATGATATGTGACGCCGGAAAGATTTTTTTAATTAATGAATAAATAAATTTTCCGTAAAACAATGGAGAATTTGATGGAACATAGCGAAATTTTGACAAAAACGGAAGGAGTTGAGCGCTATAGCGTAAGAAAATGCATCGCCAAAACAAATTTTAAATGAGTCACAATCTTCAATGAGAACTTTGTTGCTGTGGAGGTGGTGAAGGTTGCAGTAGAGTTCATGAAACCTATCTATGTAGGGATGTGGATACTAGACCTATCCAAACTCCACATGTTCCTCTTTCATTACGAATTTGCGAAACAACATTTCACTGATCCTAAATTACTTTATGTGGATACAGATAGCTTCATCTATCTATTGGGGGGTGAAGAACTGCAATCCATATGAAGTAATGAGGCGCCACAGTAATGAATTCGACACGACCTCATACACTACCGATAATCCTTATGGTATTGTTAGAACAAGAAGGTTATCGACCGTATGAAAGACCACGTGACTGAAATTCTGACCGTGAAGTTTGTAGGTCTGCAAACAAAAATGAATTAGTATCGCACACTGGAAGGTGCCACTCACAGGCAGGCTAAGAGTGTGTGTCGTGTGACATCAAGAGCTCACTCTATCGAAGACTATTTGCAGTGTCTGCACAGTGGTATTCATGGTGCTCCACAGAAGCCTGGCCACAGCAAGTGCTGTGGCAAACTAGTATTCGATCGAGAGGACGTGAGGTGTACACTGTGTTACAGTATCAAGTTGGCATGTCGCCTCATGACGACAAAAGGGCCATTTGTGATGACGGGATTCAAACTCACCGGTACTCACACTATTCAATTGTTGACTGAGAAGGAGAGAATGAGACTGGTTGCGAATCATTTGAGTAATTGCCCAGGTGTGTGTGTGTGTGTGTGTGTGTGTGCGTGTGTGTGTGTGTGTGTGTGTGTGTGTGTGTGTGTGTGTGTGTGTCTCATGATGTCAGTATTTATTTATGTACGCTAGGTGTGCTTGGATAGTTTGAGTACTGTGTACAGGTTTGTAAATATATATGCACACCAAGCATGCTAAAAAAATTGTATAAATATGTAGACGCAAACCATCTGCATCAATGAAAAAAACACATACAATTGCACCTCGGGTGAATGTAAATGTAAATACCGTAACTAGCACGTCATGTGCCATGAAAATTTGTTAAAACTATCTCTGCATTAGTTTTTAGTATATATATATATATATATATATATATATATATATATATATATATATATAGTGTGTGTGTGTGTCTGAAAATTGTAAATATTTTAAAAGTGAATTTTTTGTTTGTTATTGTTAAAAAGTATTACGTGTAAAAATTCAAATTGTAATCTGACGAATCAAATTGTAATCTCAAAAACTGAATTGTATCTCAAAAGCTGAATTGTAATCTCAAGAACCAAATTGTATCTCAAGGACTGAATAAATGAAAAAAATTCATTAACATATGCCCTTGCTGTTCTTATTTACAAGAAAACCTATCCCAGTAGTATATATATAAAGGATGTGCAAAACACAAATGACAGTTTTCATCTTGAAGGAGAAGTCTGATATGGAAAATAACAGCATATGTAGAATGGTTGCTTGGGATTACGCCTGTTGTGCAGCATGAATTGGCTTATGGCAGCAGGAGGCATGTGACCATGTCTGCTTCCAAAGACATATAGCAAACATGTCCTGTGCTTGAAGAAACCCACAGACATAGTATCTAGGCAAAGTTGCATGCTATATAATTATAAAAGTGTGTGATCAGAATGAAATCAGCAAGAAAGTTAAACACATATTAGGAAGCATATTAGGAAGTAAAAATTCATTTATTTCTCATCCAACTTAAAAGTAATTTTACATTTTCCTAAGCAGACACAACGCTATTTTCACACATTTTCCTGAGTCGATGGAGAGCAGGACACCCACGGAATTCCAGGTGTGGAATAGCAGCAAACTTAAAGGTTCGACACATCCATGTGATCATCTCCTTCCCCTTCATGTAGGTGATGATATCTGTGTGATCGAATAAGCGAAACAACTTCACCATGTCTAATACTCGAAGCGACGTCACCATACCTTTACAGGGTATGCAAGGATCATGCCAGTGATTTCCATGTTAGAAATGTGTTAACCATTTTGCACTCCCCCATGTTTTAGCATACTTTATATCCTTGAAAGCAATCTTTGCTGAGAATGTCTCTATTATTCCAGCATCTTCTGTGTATGCTATGAATGCAACGTGTTTAAATATATCATCATAGAAAACCTGAGCATTTGCGATGATGTTCACACCATGAGATACTGTTTTTAAATGCTCTGGGTATGGCGTAGCTCCTGTTCGTTTATACAGCTCGTTGCAGAACAGTATTGAGCGGGCAGTAGTTAATCACATGGTCATGTAAAACTAAAGCATACGCTGCAGTGTGTTTCAGGCAATTTGCCAAAGATTCAGATTCAATTTGTACATCTATAGGACCAGATTTAATTATCTCATTCTGTTTTGAGATGTCTGTTACGATAACTGACGCCAGCTCCTTGAATTTCCGTGGACTGAGTAGACATCCCTCCTTTTCATAGTATTAAACACAGAACCTCACATACATTTCATATGCTAGACTATACACATTTTCATTCCACTGCAGATGTAAATTATCAGAAGGGTCGAATTTGGAGCTCAGGTAGACTATGGTATTAGTTAACCTGCAGTTTGCAGAATCACTTGCTACGTTCCTCCTGCTATTGGTCTGAAACGCAAGAATGATGAAACTGGGTGTCTCGAGTTGACTAGTAATTGACAATGTTTGTCTGCTTGTAGTCGGTAGCACTATATACTCGAAAACATCCCGTGAACGGAAATATTACGGTAGAAATATACTGGCATTTAGAACTTTTAAAAGCTTTAAACGTTGCTCATCTGATACAGTGATGTGTGGCATTTTCCATCTTATTTTATTGATGGTGATCTCGTTCTTCTCTTGCTCCGTCAATGTATGAGTTGTTACCTATTGCACTCTGTACCAGAATAAGTTTCTTTTTAACATTCGGAACAATTCGTCGCACGTCCTCAAAATATCGAATAAGCGATTTTAAAAGTATGCATGTAGTAAGTCTCTTGTACTCATCCACTGTTCTATGAACCATTCAGCATTTTCTAAATCGTCAAATCCGAGGGAGAAGCATAGACATACATTTCAATAGTTGATGTTATTGCGTGTATGGACAATCTCGACCCCGTTAAGTTCATATCGCATCTCATGAAAAAGGAACGCTAAAGCCTTAAGTGTAAAGTTGGATGCCCTGTGGCAGTACGATCGCTTTTCGTAAATGATCCATCGAGATAAATGAACCTCTTCGATGGGAGGGTTAAAGCGTCTTGGTGTTGAATGACGATCCTAATTTCATCGTTCTTGTTAAATGTGGATGACGCATGAGATGTTTGCGATAAGTATTCCTGGTGTATAGAACACTGGGCTAGTTCTAGCGAATGACGTCATTGCGCGGCTTCAGACTGACTGATTTAAGAAACTCGTAGTCTGGATGTGTTATCACCTTGCTGTTCTGTTGTGAAGTGCCGCACTGTGCATTGTGCAGTTTGGCTTTATACCTCATGCCCATCCTCTCTTCACTGACAATACAGGGACGCTGCAATTCCTGACTGGTTGCAGCTCGCCGTCGACGCTTCCGGTCCAGCAAGTTAAAGGTCGTCGCCTCTGTGTCTGCACGTTCGAGGTCACTGCTGGTTCTGCTTTAGATGTAGCCGAACAATGATTTCCTCGCCACGAAAGTAGGCTAGTTGATTATCCTGGTCCACAATACGCTGCTCCAGATAGTCCAAAGCCTGAACTGTTACTGCGAGGTAAAAAGCGTTGGTAGGGCTCTCAATGATCTTATACCATTTTCCCATTGTTGGGAAGTATATTCACTGACTAATCGGGTCTGTAGAACTTGTTAGGATCTTTCTTCAGAACCTGTCCCTATGCGAAACCCAGTAGCCTTCCTTTTGAACCTTTCTCGTTAAAGTCAATTTTACACTCGTTGTCTTTATTTTAGATTTAAGAGTATTGATATTTGCACGTGGCGCAATCCCTTTTCCGGAATGTTTTAAAACTTAGTTTAAATCGTCAATATCGTATGCACCAAGTTCTATTTCCACAATTTCTTTTCCACCATTGAATTCCAGATGATGTTTATTATTAGTTTCTGTGATATTCGGATTCCTGTTGCAAGTCTCCAGTCCAATCCGCGCAATACACCATCACCCGTTGCTTAAATCAACCAGTGGGACGTAATACGCGCGTAATACCGACGATCAATCTTTTTAAAGTTAACTAATGGGTGGATGCATAATGCGCCTCCTTATATATATGCTTCTTTGTAAACGTTGGGAGGAAGATGTTGTACATACACCTGCGTAAGTAGGGATTAAGGTACTGGCAGCGATGAAAACTGTAGAACACACGTCTTCGGTCGGCGAAGTATCGTGTAACTCTTCTGCAGCTGCAAGTCTCCAAATGAATCGAAAAATGAGCGTTATTTGTATTTTTCTGAACATACGCCACCAGTGGGTTCCTGGTTCCCCAGCAACATAAAGATTCGCAATTCGGTAATGTATCCAGCATAAACACGTCACGGAATCTTGAAATTGTGAATTTTTTCCTGACGAACTTGAGCAGATCTGTACTTGTAAGCGGTCGGCCTATTCGGAATGGAGAGACCTAGCCCTCTCTTGTATGGTTTCAGGTATACTACTTTTCCGATGCCTGCTGCCTCCATCATGCGGTTATGTATTCTTGCTTCCTGTAGAGCTCTTGAGAGTACTGTGCACTCTTGACTGTTCTCGCAATAGCCGCAGAACCATCAGCCAGTGAATCCATCCGTGAGAGACCTGCGAGGGTGGGCTTTATCGGCTCAAATACGATCTGCAGAGTGACGTCCTGGGAGATCGTTATGTTTTACGTATGCAATGTCGTGTTCCACACACACCTCGTCAAGCAGGTTAAACTCCTTATCACCGCGAGCCAAACATTTTTGAATCTTTGTACCAGGTCCACAGTAACTATACCCCAGAACGTGCAATTCGATGGGAAGTTTGTCGAGAATACCACCACCTTCTACAACGCGTCTCCTACCACGCGAATTATACTGTTGAACTGGTTGTGCCCTGTATATCTCATTCTATAGCAGATCGCTAGAGGCAGTCCAACTGTTTTGTGTTGCAGGTAAACCAAGTCATTTAACTAGTGCTCTATTTTCTCGACGTATTATGACGCTCTGTGAGAAACATGTATGGTTCTAAACTCTTCTGGAATTCCTTGCTTTAAAAACGTTCTGAAATTTCAGTGCCACTGCTGCCCTTTAAGATGTTAGCTCTGAGATTTATTCTTTGCACATTGGAAGCTGTGAATATCTCAGTCGAATAGTTCGGGAGGTATGACTTCTGAAATGCTGTCTTGTCTTTGGAGATACGTGCCAAATCAACCATATTACATTTCTGTTTACGAGGATCCAGTATTTTAATACAATAGTACACCATGTCCATGAGGCTATTATCACGAACATCTATTGGCCTCATTTTTGTTGTGTTGTGTTTGGTTCGATAATACTGCGCAATTACTTCTAGGAGGATATCTATCCATTTATACGTGCCGCGAAGATTAGAACCTATCCACATTTGACCTCTTCTTGTTCTGCTAATACTCGCCTTCAGGTGCGTGAATGTTGATTAATGATGTATTCCATACCGCTGCATCGCGGTCTCGAAATACCTATCGTAAAACTCTCCACCGTCATCGATCTGGAGGTTGTCCAGCCATCAATTCATCCCTATCTGCAACAAACGCTCAAAAGCCTCCATGACATTTCTCCCCGTTTTTGTCTAAACAAGCAATGCCGAGGCAAATTTTGAGTATATATCAATAACCATTAAAATAAATTTCAGTCCATAATGCTCACGTGACTATTCCCTCATATCTACGAGATCAGCCAGCTATAAGTCATCCAAACCTTTAATCATAGTATGTCTAGGAAGGTATATTTTGCGTGCTTGTTTGTACAATTCTCAAACTACCGTCACTATACTCATTCGATTATACCTCCCTTTCTGAGCTCCGAAATTACTGAGGCAACTTCATTCGAATGAGCAGTATTGCCTACAGCGGCTGATGCCGTGAGCAGTTGTAGTCGATCTATTATCTCATTCGGGTCGTCATACACTACTGGCCATTAAAATTGCTACACCAAGAAGAAATGCAGATGATAAACGGGTTTCATTGGACAAATATATTATACTAAAACTGATATGTGATTACGTTTTCACGCAATTTGGGTGCATAGATCCTGAGAAATCAGTACCCAGAACAACCACATCTGGCCGTAATAACGGCGTTGATACGCCTGGGTATTGAGTCAAACAGAGCTTGGATGGCGTGTACAAGTACAGCTGCCCATGCAGCTTGTAACACCTCCGTTTATTTATCCCGACCTGATCTGATCGAATAGCAGCCCAATAATTATTATTAATGTGACCGTGTACCTAATGGGGCTGGCAATCGGAATTGACTGCTACGGAAGTTGTTACTTTCCAGTTCGTCCTTCTCAATACTGTAATAATGAAATGTCTGGTAACAAGAAAAACACCAACACAGTTTCACTAATTACGAACCTATATTCGTCTCAAAAACACAAAAAGGAGGAGACAGCCACTGCCTTCGTCATACATATCTAATCACGGCTAATCTCAGCACAGGCTGCTTCATTTTCCATTATCATCACACGCTAATCCATCACTGCATCCAACACTGCAATCCAACACTGCAATCCAAGGTGATGCCGGCGCGGTAGACGCGAAACCAAAATATCGGCACTAGAAATGTCACTGACCACTTCCGTAATGATACTTCTTCACTTTCCCGGTATTATTTCTAGTACAAAGGGGTCTAACCACGGCGATGGCGACTCCCTTCTCCGTTAAAGCCTTGCATTACAACAACTGGCCTCCACACTCGCTCTACCCGCAACACGACACAATCGATTGTTCGCCCTATCGTCCTGTGCCGAGTGCAAATTTATAGTAAGGGCCTACAGACCCCTTACATCCCCGCCCTCGAAAACTTCTTTGGAGCCTCTGGCGTAAAAGAATCGGCAAAGAAATTAAATATTATTACATCTGAACAAAACACACAGTGTAAATAATTAATGAAATTACAATTTACCAAATAATCCCTCGACTCCGGTAGTGGGCTGCCTCCACTATAATTTTCTACTAAAGGTTATTACATCTCACAAACATGGCATTGTTCAAATCACAATTTTTTTTATCAAGCAGCAATAATCCTCTATAGTCCATATTGAATGTCACACACAACATACAATCAAAAATTATTACGTGAACACATGACATATGAGTTATTATATTACAAATTAGTTGTTACAGGTTTTTACACCCATTCTCAGGTAATCGTCGATATGAAATATGAAGTTCTAGTTATAATACATCAGAAAATACAATGCAAATAAACATTCCCCTTTTTCAAATGTCCGTTTAACAACTAAATGTTCTAAACATGTCTTAGTAGGTTTATTCTGGTCCTTGTCGCTCTCACTCCTGACCGGACCTCATCTGGAGTGTCATTCAGTTTTCCGGTCTCTCCGCCTCTTCTATATGCACTGTGTCATTCATTCGCCTATCCCTTCCTCTCTCATGATCTCTTGGTTCTTCACTCCTTTCCAATCATTTCTCCATTGCCGTTCACCACCATGGTTCCCATACTTATGGCCACCACCTCTTCCTCTATAATCAGACGAATTATTAAAATGATTCCTTTGGTCACTACTTCCCTCTCGGTTTTGGTCATTAGCTTGATTGTGTTCCTGTGATCGAACAGATTCCAACTGTTCCAGTATCTCCATCAAGGCCTCCCTATCTTTAATTAGGCTCCCAGATACAGTTTCTTGCATTCTCCGGCTCAATCTTCTTTTTATCGCTGATAGCATTATGTCATCACTCAGGGGTTGTTCCAGGTTCTCGTTCAATTCCCACAAATGTTCAGCAAACTCTCTCAACGTTCCTCTCCATGTATTAAGTGACTTGCGGTGTAGTAGGTCCTCAAGTGCTGCACACTGATAACTTTTGGACCAGTATTTCTTCAAGAATTCCCCTTCAAACTGATCATAACTGGTAGTCCCTTCCTTCTTCCTGACTCCCCAAGTGAAGGCCTCACCTTCCATCCTATCTATTGCAAATTGAATCTTGTCTGCATCTTTGAAATGTGCTGGGAAAACTCCTTTTAACCATTTCATAAATATCATTGGGTGCAACCCTCCTTTCGGTTTAAACTTCTGCCCTGTATTATTCTGGATGTACCGATTATCACTGCTCATCATGGTAACGACTCTACCTTCCCCAACGGTTAAAGTGGCATTGCTAATTCGTTTATCAATTTCTTCTATCTTGCTCTCCAATTGTTGCACTTCCTGTTGTAATTGCCTGACCTCCATTGCAACCCTCTTGTTATCCTCTTCTCGTTGCACGGCTATAGCATTTCTCAGATTGACAGCCAGTTGGTTTTGCCCATCTCCTATCCCCTTAACCGCATCATTGCATTGTTTCTGCATCTGCGTCACCTTGGCGATTCGATGATTGCAATTTGTTTCCACTTCGGTGATCCTTTCTCCCAATTCGGCTTTAGTCTCTTCAATATCGTCTTCTATCTTCTTTGTTAACTTTCCTTCCATCTTCTCCACGTCTCTCTGGACTTGGTCTAAGCTCTTCTGTAGCTTACTCTCTCTCTCGTTGATGTCCATCTTCAGTCGTTCTTGTAACTCCTGCATTTCCTTCTTCAGATTATATTCTATCTTCATTTGCGATGTTTTGATCTCTTGTGCTAGAATTTCCTTAAATGATTTTTCTAAGCTTTCTCTAGTTTCTTGTAAACCTTTCTCTAATGATTTGCGGAATATTTCTTCCCTTTCTCTAGTTTCTTGTAAACTTTTCTCTAATGATTTGCGGAATATTTCTTCCCTCACTTTTGTTGCCTTGGTTTCCTTTAACAAGTCTGCTAACATCGACCGTATATCCTCACCCTCTGAAACTGGCTTATCTCTCGTCGTTTGCCCCGGTGTCTCGGGGTAACTAGTTGAATGTGCTAATGGGCTTTCTAATGACAATCCATAATCACTGATTCCTGAATCATCTCTGTCTTCCTGTCCTATCCCTTTCCTTTCAGCTACTGCCTTACAAACCTCCTGCTTATCTTCGGTAGACATGTTTGGTTTATTTTTAATGCACAGGCAAGTAATATAAAATAACCTCTAGTAACCCAAAACACTCCTAATTACCGCGAAACTAATCAAACAGTAACTGCAGTAACTTCAGTTAATCCCAAAATTGATACAATACGTATGAGTACTGAACATAACGACTCTCAAAACCTAATAATTTCGAATATCAGTTTTCACATACACAGTTTATGTAAAATGTTTTAAATAAGACAAATCACACCATTCATTAAATCTATAAATGTAAAATCTCCAAAAACAATGAGCATATCTGTATAATCACCATTTAGACAGCGCAGCATGCATCAATAAGTATGCTATATTTCAGAGTATGTTTCGCAAACTTTTCGGAAATTACTGTAATTGGGCACTTCTCCTAAGGTGAAACACAGTTTATAACTGTTTATTTATCGTGAAGACAGTATACTGCAATTTAATGTTATGCTAACCAGTTGTTTTCACTCACCAACTGACGATACCACGAGTCGCGATGTTTTGACGTTTGAAGTGGGCGTGGCGCTGTACTGCCGCCAGAGCCGCGTGAAGTCGCACTGAAGATCTGTGGCGAGTCATCGTAGTTCTCAGTCGGCCGCTCCGTGGCGCTGCAGGCGGGCGTAGTTTGTAGTTCGGCCGCTAGATGCCGGGTTGGCGCTCGGTGTCTCGCACTGATCGCTGTCAGTGTAGTGCGTCTGCGCCTGACCTATTCCTTGCACAAGTAGTTGGGATGATGTGTGAAATCACCTCACGGATTGAAGCTCTTTGGCGCAGCTGCTGCACGGGTCTGCGTGACGTCATTCAATAATTGCGTCGCCACATAAATTGTCGCCTGCATAACAGTTTATGGGTCCACATGAATTTGCTCGATTTTCATTATTCAAAAAGCAATTTCGATCATAACATTACTACTAAACACTTCTTTAAAGCTTTCGTGACGAATTCTTGGCTCGTTTTGTTGTGGTAATGTTCACACATGTCTTTCTTTGGTGTTCACTTTTCACAGCTTTTCGCGCGGATTTACGCGTTTGCACATTATAACACAGTTTATTGACACTATTACTCTTATCTAATATGGCGGAAAAACAGTTTATTCACAATCGTAAGATGCTATTACTTCGTATTGTTCAAAATGCACTGTTTCTTGTCGCGATTTTAAAGTTTATACTCTGTCTTCATCCGAAATTGAAAAATATTTTCTCGCGTTAAGCAAGATAAAATTACCTATTGTTCTTTCTATTCGTCCGAAGATTGCACTCGTCCTTTCACGGTAAGCCAAGGTGTAACACCTCCGTTTATTTATCCCGACCTGATCTGATCGAATAGCAGCCCAATAATTATTATTAATGTGACCGTGTACCTAATGGGGTTGTTACTTTCCAGTTCGTCCTTCTCAATACTGTAATAATGAAATGTCTGGTAACAAGAAAAACACCAACACAGTTTCACTAATTACGAACCTATATTCGTCTCAAAAACACAAAAAGGAGGAGACAGCCACTGCCTTCGTCATACATATCTAATCACGGCTAATCTCAGCACAGGCTTCTTCATTTTCCATTATCATCACACGCTAATCCATCACTGCATCCAACACTGCAATCCAACACTGCAATCCAAGGTGATACCGGCGCGGTAGATGCGAAACCAAAATATCGGCACTAGAAATGTCACTGACCACTTCCGTAATGATACTTCTTCACTTTCCCGGTATTATTTCTAGTACAAAGGGGTCTAACCACGGCGATGGCGACTCCCTTCTCCGTTAAAGCCTTGCATTACAACAACTGGCCTCCACACTCGCTCTACCCGCAACATGGCACTCGCTCAACTCCACACTCGCTCTCGCAACACGACACAATCGATTGATCGCCCTATCGACCTGTGCCGAGTGCAAATTTATAGTAAGGGCCTACAGACCCCTTACAAGCTTCAACTCGATACCACAGTTCATCAAGAGTAGTGACTGCGTATTGTGACGAGCCAGTTGCTCGGCCACCATTGACCAGACGTTTTGATCTGGAGAATGTGCTGGCCAGGGCAGCAGTCGAACATTTTCTGTATGTAGAAAGGCCCGTATAGGACCTGCAACATGCGGTCGTGCGTTATACTGCTGAAACGTATGGTTTCGCAGGAATCGAATGAAGGGTAAAGCCACGGGTCGTAACACATCTGAAATGTAACGTCCACTGTTCAAAGTGCCGTCAATGCGAATAAGAGGTGACCGAAACGTGTAACCAATGAACCAATGGCACCCCATACCATCACGCCGGGTGATACATCAGTATGGCGATGACGAATACGCGCTTCCAATGTGCGTTCACCGCGATGTTGCCAAACATGGATGCGACCATCATGATGCTGTAAACAGAACATGGATTTATCCGAAAAAATGACGTTTTGCCATTCGTGCACCCAGGTTCATCGTTGAGTACACCATTGCAGGCGCTCCTGTCTGTGATGCAGCGTCAAGGGTAACCGCAGTCATGGTCTCCGAGCTGATAGTCCATGCTGCTGCAAACGTCGTCGAACTGTTCGTGCAGATGGTTGTTGTCTCGCAAACGTTCCCATCTGTTTACTCAGGAATCGAGACGTGGCTGCACGATCCGTTACAGCCATGCGGATAAGATGCCTGTCATCTCGACTGCTAGTGATACGAGGCCGTTGGGATCCAGTACGGCGTTCCGTATTACCCTCCTGAACCCACCGATTCCATATTCTGCTAACAGTCATTGGATCTCGACCAACGCGAGCAGCAATGTCGCGACACGATAAACCGCAATCGCGATAGGCTACAATCCGACCTTTATCAAAGTCGGAAACGCGATGGTACGCATTTCTCCTCCTCACACGAGGCATCACAACAACGTTTCACCAGGCAACGCCGGTCAACTGATGTTTGTGTATGAGAAATCTGTTGGACACTTTCCTCATGTCAGCACGTTGTAGGTGTCGCAACCGGGGCCAACCTTGTGTGAATGTTCTGTAAAGCTAATCGTTTGCATATCACAGCATCTTCTTCCTGTCCGTTAAATTTCGCGTCTGTAGCACGTCATCTTCGTGGTGTAGCAATTTTAATGACCAGTAGTGTAGAATAAATACTAAGGGGGCTGATTTCTGAGTCTGTTACTCTGAATATCAGTACCATCACAACTGCTATACCGACTGCCTGGTAATAAAGGTTTTATTATATCTCCTTATTTCGCACTGCGTTGGTTTCCTGCATTCCTGTGAACACCAATCAACTGCAGTATTTCACCACACATCTCCAGATCTTTGGGTAAAAATTTTACTGTTTTTGAGGGTTTTTGGAAAATGAGGTTCACTAGACTGTTCTTCGAAATTTCCTATCCCCTATTTGTATTGTTTTTCTCCTTTAAAGTTGTAGGCTGTGTGCCCAACATGTATGATTTTTCACCGCTGACATCGAATGTTCTGTCTATCCTAGCATCACTGTGATAGTTAATGAAACCGGTGATAGCATCATCGTCATCGTTGTGTAATTTCGCTGAGATTTCAACGAGAGATTCAATAACTGGTTTAAATGTTTCACTCAGTGCCTGCTCCCGATCCAAAATCAACCTTAGCAACCATAACTTCTCTCAGACAGACTTCCATGCAGGGATGACCTTATGCTTAGTCGACATCTTGCTATATAACAAGTGGGCTATTTCACAGGCTGTATCTTACATAGATTTCGCTCAATCTTTGCAGTTAAGTCATGTACATTCTTTTCAAATCTGTCAATCTTTACAGCTATGCCATCTACATACTTTCTCAGAATGATGGAGTTGTACATCTCTAGTTCCTTAACCATGGCATCTAATCCGTTGATCATTCTCAGAAGGGTCTGGCCATACTTCTCTTGCTCCCTAACTTTATTTTCGAGAGTCTGAAATTTTCCACCCACGTGCAGATGCATTCTGTCTATGCACACACAACTGTCCTGTCAGGCTGAGTGCCTGACGTATGTGCGAACTTGTCCATTGTGCAGTGTATACTAATATACTCATCACTTTATATATATATATATATATATATATATATATATATATATATATATATATATATATATACTCCTGGAAGTTCCGTCTGTACCTATTGTCACTGTTTTCCTTATCTATCAATAACGAGAAAGCCGTACTGTGTGTGATTCCAGCAAACTGCGTGTATCTTTAGAAAATCATTGACTGACATGTCAGTTCCTAGATGCATCTGGTAAATGTGTTTTAGATTCAAATTGTCTTGTTTGAAAGCTATAACGGAATTTGCATTATCCCTCACCAACTGTTCAGGATTCTGAAATATGTCTGACTCAAACAAATTATGTCAACACCCATATGACGGCCAAAACAGAAATATCACAGAATCTGATCGTGGTTTTCCACAGCAACATTGTCAAATACGAACACAGTGTTTGGCTTTACTTTTTTTGTCTGGAGGATTTCACTGCTTTGATCGACTTCCGTGTGTGTTACACCATCTATGCCCTGCAGTATCTTTTGCAGGAGCTGGTTCTTGTGTTAAAACAGCGTTTTTGAAAATACAGATACATACTCAAAGCGGATTCTATCCAGGTGTGTTATTAGCGGCATGAGAACATTTCTCTTCCCACAGTTGGATGGACCAACAGTTATCGCTCACGTATTATCAGGTAGGAGTATCCCACTCTTCTTCTTCTTTTTCTTCCAGTCTTCTTCTGCGCCATCACAGGACCAGTCACCTTACAACAAAGTCGTGATGCTCCACTCACCCTACCATGATACTAACTACATCAGATTTTGGCATGCAATGGGCTTTTATGTAAAAATGAAAACTTAGTAATAATAATAATAATATGTGTGGGCACTATTGTTTTATCATCTTACCAAATGAGCTACCATGGCTACAATATAATGAGAGAAGAAATAACACGATTTGCGATTATATATATATATATATATATATATATATATATATATATATATATATTACACACACATGCACACACGCACACTTTTAACACTTTTATATATATATATATATATATATATATATATATATATATATATGTGTGTGTGTGTTTATGACATCGTATTGATACACTGTTGTAAATCGTCTGTATGTGCCCTATACATACAGAGAGAGTTCACAATATCTTTAATCACAGTTTGAGTACATGACAGCCCATAGATCAGTCCTTCCAAAACAATGGATGGTACCAGCTATAGACCAACAAATTTGTAATGGTAGAATGTTGCAGATAAATGGATCGACCACAAGATCTCATCATGAGTGTCGCGCCAACGTCGTTGATGTTACAGATATCATCAGGCCAGCACAGTAAATGTATGGAGATGGAGAATACCCAGAGGCAATCTCTTGGTTAATGTACGGTTGTGCATTACACAGTTAATCCCATTACAACTCCATATACCACACATTAACACTTCTCAATGCATTTTCAATCTCTAACACAACACTGTCCACTGATCCCTCTGTGCCAATATTTGAGTACTTTGAACCGCTAGCTATTATTATAAGTTGAAGTGAAAAACAGTAGAGCACTGGGAGGAATTGGCAGCTTATCATCCATCACATCAACACTCTGTCCTTGCAGTAACACCAGTATGTTTTGGGATGCAGCTTGCATCAGATTCCAGTACTGACCTGCACTGTGTGGTATAGGGGCCTGCACAGATCCTCTGAGCCTTGGGGTCTGGCTGGGTGTCTTCCTTACACAAATCAATGAGCGGGATGGATAACAGCAACTGTTTATCCTGCTCAACGTGCCTGCCAGGTGCGCTACAGGATCTATGACGCTGCTGCCGCCACTGCTGGTCCTGGCACACCGGAGTTCGCCACAGGTCCCGACGAGCCAATGGTGGCTGCTGCTGGTTAAGACATGCTGGAGGTAGCTGCAGTCCGAAGGCTGCTGCACAAAGAAGAAGAAGAAACAACAAGTATCCACAGACAAAGACATGGAGTTGAACAAAGAAAGGGAATAATGAAATGAGCATATGGTATCGTTGGCCAGGAGGCCCCTATTCAGGGAAGTTCGACTGCCAGGGCAAGTCTTATTTCATTCGACACCACACTGGGCGACTTTCGCGCCGGTGATGAGGATAAAATGATGATAACGACAGCACGACACCCTGTTCACGCGCGGAGAAAGTCTCCAACCCGGCCGGTAATCGAACCCGGGCTCGCTTGTATGGGAGGCGAGCACGTTGCCATCCAGATAAGCAGCCGGACAAAGAAAGGGAACTTGACAAAGAAGAGGAAG
This sequence comes from Schistocerca nitens, assembly GCF_023898315.1. Lineage (NCBI taxonomy): Eukaryota > Metazoa > Arthropoda > Insecta > Orthoptera > Acrididae > Schistocerca > Schistocerca nitens. Next base: position 706,427,194 of record NC_064614.1, on the reverse strand, counting down.
AACCGACACAAGCAGTAACAGTAGCAAAGGTATGTAATGAGTACTTACTTTTACACTTCTTCTTTAATACGGAGGCACATGAAGATGTCGGCTGCTGTTGACACTTCATGGTTCTTCCACTGACTGACTGCAACTGCGAGCACATCCGTCTTATATCCCCCCTGACATAACGATCACACGACGGGATTTCTCATAATGAGAGATCATCCCCAGGGGGTCATAAATCAGTTAGCGTCAGTTAGGGTGAGGGGGTCATAAACCAATCCAGTCTGCCCCTGAATGTATACAAACTGCACAAGCAGAGTGGCTCAGAACTTAAAGATCTATTACAGGCTAACTCAAATAATAATGGTCGCATTATTATTTGAGATTACAGAGAGGGTCACTTGATACAAAGAAGCTAATAAAACATAAGCCCTGTTTTGAATGGTTCCAAGGGTAAACGCATGTATGTCAATGTTTGTTAGTACAGCTTCAGCTGTCTTCGAAAATCATCAACAGATCTAGTAGCTGGTGTTTAACTGGAATGATAAACGGGCCACTAGGTCAGATTGTGACATTTGAAGTGAACTGAAACCAGTCACAATAAATGAAAATAACCTTTGTGATCCAGGCAATGAAACAATTGTTTCAAATGATCAGGACTGCGGATCCCAAGACACTATATCACAGCCTAAAAACTGCTTATTTTATGTCCTATTTATTTGGCAGGATACAAAATTAAAGACGTTCATAAGACAAACGTCTCATGTTAACAATTCTCAATATCTTACAACTATTTGCAATACATTTATGAACGTACACAATGAACTTGCAATAAATTTTGACGGTTCCACGATAAGCATTATGTTCCTCATGCCATATCACCTCCGTGTTCCTTTAAGAGGGTAGCTATCTAGCAGCACACCTCGCCTACACCAAATCCAAGGGCGAATGCATAAAGGTAGTATCACAACCCATCCACCAACTTATACACCGATTACGGAACTGCAATTTAGGTACTGCCTCACACATTTGGTAGAGTGCATTGCCTGCTGTGTTGCTCACGGAACATCCTCTAGCCTCTAGCAGGTCAACTACCCTCATTTCAAGATCAGCTGCGAAAGATATCAGCCGGCCGATGTGGCCGTGCGGTTAAAGGCGCTGCAGTCTGGAACCGCAAGACCGCTACGGTCGCAGGTTCGAATCCTGCCTCGGGCATGGATGTTTGTGATGTCCTTAGGTTAGTTAGGTTTAACTAGTTCTAAGTTCTAGGGGACTAATGACCTCAGCAGTTGAGTCCCATAGTGCTCAGAGCCATTTGAACCATTTTTGAAAGATATCAAATATTTGTGTAATGGCTGATAAGTCCTAGCGAATAGAGTTCAGTGCGCTGTTCTCATCAGGAAGATATCGTCATACGTGATAGTAGCTTCGGGTATACCTCGGCGGAATGTTATAGGGTCTCATCTTCATAATACACAACAGTAACGAAGTAGATAACGCCAAAAGTCCCACGAAGCTGTTCATCTACTTGTACATCTACACGTCCACTCTGAAATTCACGCTTAAGTGCCTGATAGTGGATTCATTGAGCCACTTTCGTACTATTTCTCAACGGTTCCATTCTCGAATAGCACACAGCAAAAAGAAGACGTAATTTTCGAGTGCGAGCTCTAATTTCTTTAATTTTATTACGATGATCATTTCTCCCTCCCTACGTGAAATATGGAACTTGTCGTTGGTAGGGAGGCTTATGTGCCTCAGCGATACAGTTAGTCGTATCGTAGATGCAACCACAACGGAGGGGTATCTGTTAAGGGGCCGTACAAACGTGTGGTTCCTCAAGAGGGGCAGCAGCCTTTTCTGTAGTTGCAGGGGCAACAGTCTGGATGATTGACTGATCTGGCATTGTAACATCAACCAAAACGTCCTTACTGTGCTGTACTGCGAACGGCTGAAAGCAAGGGAAACTACAGCCGTTATTCTTTTCTGAGGCCACGCATCTCTACTGTATGGGTAAATGATGATGACGTCTACCTGGGTAAAATATTCCGGAGGTAAAATAGTCCCCAGTCTGATCTCTGGGTGGGGTCTACTCACGAGGATGTCGTTATCAGGAGAAGCAAAACTGGTGTTCTATGGATTGGAGAATGGAATGTCAGATCCCTTAGTCGGGCAGGTAGGTTAAAAAATTAAAAAGGGAAATGGATAGATTAAAGTTAAACACAATGGGAGTTAGTGAAGTTCGGTGGCAGGAGGAACAGGACTTACGGTCAGGTGAATACAGAGTTACAAATACAAAATGAAATAGTCGTAATGCGGGAGCGCATTTAATAATGAATAAGAAACGCGAATAGATTACTACCAACAGCATACTGAAGGCGTTATTACAGCCAGGTAGACATGAAGCCCACACCCACCACAGTAGTACAAGTTTATATGCCAGCTGTCTCCGCAGGTGATGAACAGATTAAAGAAATTTATAATGAGATACAATAAATAATGCAAATAGTTTAGGCAGACGATAATTTAATAGTCATGGGGGACTGAAAAAGGAAAAGTGGTAGTGAATGTGGACTGGGAGGAAAGGATGAAAGAGGAAACCACGTGGTAGAATTTTACACGTAGCATAATTTAATCATAGCTAACACTTGGTTTAAGAATCATGAAACACGGTTGTATGCGTGCAAGAGACCGGGAGACACTGGAAGGTTTGAGATAGATTGTATAATGGTAAGACAGAGATTTAGAAATCAAATTTTAAATTGTGAGACATTTCCAGAGGCAGATGTGGAATCTGACCATCATTTATTGGTTATAAACTGTAGATTAAAATTGAAAAAAACTGCAAAAAGGTACGAATTTAAGGAAATGTGACCTGGATGAAATGAAAGGACCGGAGGTTGTAGAGAGCTTCAGAGGGAGCATGAGAGAACGATTGAAAAGAACATAGGAAAGGAATATAGTAGAAGAAAAACGGGTAGCTTTGAGAGACGAAATAGTGAAGGCAGCAGAAGATCAAGTAGGTAAAAATACGAGGGCTAGTAGACATCCTTGGGTAAGGATTAAATGTGACTTGCAGAGTATCCATGTAAATGTAGACGTAACGCCATAGATATTGAATTTAAATGATGAAAAGAGAAAATATAAAAATGCAATAAATCGAGCAGGTGAAAGCGAATACAAATGTCTAAAAAATGAAACTAACAGAAAGTGCAAAATGGCTAAGAAGGAATAGCTAGAGGACAATAGTGCGAATTTAGAAGCATGTATGAATAGTTGATAGATAGATGCAACCTACAGGAAAATTAAAGAGACCTTTGGAGAAAAGAGAACCACTTGCATGAATATCCAGAGCTCAGATGGAAAACCAGTGCTAAGCAAAGACGGGAAAGCAAAAGGTGGAAGGAGTATATAGAGGGTCTACAAAAGGGAGGTGTATTACATGGCAGTATTATGGACGCGGAAGAGGACGAAGATGAGATGGGAGATATGACACTGCGTGAAGAATTTTACAGAGCACTGACAGTCCTAAGTCAAAACAAGGCCCCGGGAGTAGACAACATTCCGTTAGAACTACTGATAGCCTTGAGAGAGCCAGTCATGACAAAACTTCCATCTGGTGAGCAAGGTGTGTGAGACAGGCGAAGTACCTTCAGACTTCAAGATGAATGTAATATTTCAAATTCCAAAGAAAGAAGCCGTGAAAATTACCGAACTAATAGTTCAATAAGTCGCGGTTGCAAAATACTAACTTGTTTACAGAAGAATGGGAATAGAAGCCGACCTTGGGGAAGATCACTTTGGATTCCGGAGAAATGTAGGAGTGCGCGAAGCAATACTGACCCTAGGAGTTATCTTAGAAGATAGGTTAACGAAAGGCAAACCTACGGTTATATCATTTGTAGACTTAGAGAAAACGAGAAACGAGTTCGAGTCTCGGTCCGGCACACAGTTTTAATCGGCCAGGAAGTTTCATATCAGCGCACACTCCGCTGCAGAGTGAAAATCTCATTCTTAGAGAAAACTTTTGACATGGTTGACTGGAATACCTGCTGTGAAATTCTGGAAGTAGCAAGGGTAACGTACAGGGACCGAAAAGCTATTTACAGCTTGGTACAGAAATCGGACGGCAGTTATAAGAGTCGAGGGCCATGAAAAGGAAATAGTGGTTGAGAACCGAGTGAGACGGGGTTGTAGCCTATACCATATGTTATGCAATCTGTACATTGAACAAGCAGTAAAGGAACCGAAGAAAAATTTGGAGTAGGAATTAAAGTTCAGGGAAAAGAAATAAAAACCTTGAGGTTCGGCGATGTCACTGCAATTCTGTCAGAGATAGCAAACGACTTGAACGAGCAGTCTAGAAAGGAGGATATAAGATAAACATAAAAAAAGCAAAACAAGGATAATGGAATGTAGTTGAATTAAATCAGGTGAGGCTAGGGGAATTAGATTAGAAAATGAGAAACATAAAGTAGTAGATGAGTTTCACTACTTGGGCAGAAAAATAACTGGTGAAAGTCGAAGCAGAGAGGATATAAAATGTAGACTGGCAACGGCAAGAAAAGCATTTCTGAATAAGAGAAATTTGGTAACACCGAATATAGATTTAAGTGTCAAGAAATCTTTTCTGAAAGTATTTGTAAGGGGTGTAGCCATATATGGAAGTGAAACGTGGACTACAAACAGTTTAGAGAAGAAGAGAATAGAAGCTTTGGAAATGTGGTGCTACAGAAGAATGTTGAAGATTACATGGGTAGATCGCATAATTAACAAGGAGGTACCGAACAGAAATAGAGAGACAAGAAATTTGTGGCACAACTTGACAAAAAGAAGGGATCGGTTGATACGACACATTCTGAGACATCGAGGGATCATCAGCTTAGTATTGGAGTGAAGTGTGGGGGGTAAAAATCATAGAGGGAAACAAAGAGATGAATACAGTAAACAGATTCAGAAGAATGTAGGTTGCAGAAGTTATTTCTACAGCCGTTTGAAAGTTAACTTCAATTATAATCACCTTGTGTTTCACAGGCACGACTGTCTGGGAAGCTTAACAGCCTTCTTTCAGAAATTGGAAATGGTCGGCCTGGAAAGATTAAATCTCTCCGTAAATGAGGGGCTGTGTCCCATCTAGGTAGACGTTTTTTGCGAAAGCATGGCCAGCCTTACCCATAGAACGACGCCTTCCTAGTCTAAAATCTTTTTTCAGACAAGAGAGATTCTGAGTCGCTGAGTCGCTGCAAGGAATAGTGCAAGGCCGTTATGAACATAAGCATTTCAGCTACTAGTACTGAAGTGATTCTGATCGCCATTTCTGTACTTTACGTTTATTACAAGCGAATAACGGTACAACACGCAGAAGTACATGTGCAGCAGTTACCTGTTGCCTGGTTTAGCAATGTGGATAGTATGTGTGCTTTACAGGATCTGATACTATGCGTTCAAAAGTGATTTAATGAACAAAAGTACCTCGGAGGCTGTTTATATGCGATGCGCAACTTCGAACTGTTGTTAAAGTAGTGCGCAAATAATGGTTCTCAATATGTGATGACTGGAGTCCACGAACTTGCATTCCAGTATTACCGTTGAACTAGCTCTGAAGGCTTTTCCTTGATTTTTCTATTAACAAGGTAGCACCCCAGTATTTCGAGACCTTAATCAAAACTGCTTTGAAATTTTCTCGTTTGCCGTTTCATTACCCATAGTCTACTGTATGGTCGTTTGGAGTCACGATCGGCGGAGAAGAACGGCAATGGGGACCTCAAGACAACTTTAAAAGACAAGTGGTAAGAAAACGTCTAGCCGAAGAATTAGAGAACTTGTAGGTATTTGGACCTTCTCTTTAGGGTTGGTCAGGGCAGCCCTCCACAAGCAACAGTTCGCAACGAACAGTTTGTCTGTTAGCGGATCCAACGTTGTAATGTGTCGCGGCGGGAACGCTCATTGTCTCAGCCCAATTAATAGTTAGGCAGGGGCATGAAGCGTTATACTGTAACCTCCCCACAATAAAATAATATGAATAATATCCGCATTTAGTGTAACCTCCCAACACAAAAGTTCCGATACCTCCCAACAGTAAAAAATAAAACTATAAGATTGACATTTAGCGTAACCTCCCAATAAATAAATTGCGTAATCTATCAATAATAAAAATGTGACTAATCTCTCAATAAAATTGTGGATCACTTATAACCCTTCAATAACTGACTGTGAATTTAAACTGGTAAATTTTGGACGTCAGCAGTGCTGCGTCAAGGCCCTGGAAGATCATTCTGAATAAATTGAAAATTCTTACCTCAATAAGGTCGCCGGATAACGCATATATATCTGCTCCTATAAGGAATTTTTCTGGCACAGCCGAGTGCAATGCTGGCCGATAGATTTGCCATGTATAAAAAGAAACAACTGATTTTTCTTTTCAACAATCGGGATGACCAAGGATTGGAGAAATTAGTAAATTCTTTCAATTGAAATGAATTATTGTCAAAAGTTACTTTTTATGAGAAAGATTATTAGAGAGCTGTGCCAAACCAGTCTCCGGGTTGAGGACCACAACACCAACTGCTTTATCTTATGGTTCACTGAGAGGTTTCTTTGTTTTGAATAAATTTTGTAATAAACATTTACTTACCACCACTTCTTTGCCTTTCAAAAGAACAGTATTGATGAATGTCTTTAACTCTCTTCTTAGCATCTCCTCTTGGCGCATTACTGACTATATTATTAAACCAGCACCGGACTGTAATTGATTGTCGAGTGGCGCTCGATTGTTAGCCCTCAGGCTCCTGGCTACCCCTCTGTAAACTTAAAGCAAAACCAAGCAGATCCGTGCATACCCATCCCGCTCCTTCATTACTAATAGTCGTACCTACACAATTCATTAGAACTTGGAATATTGGCTTTTTAGTGAAAAAAGTGCCATGTTAGTAAATCGAGAAAACCATTAATACTTATTGTGCAAGAACTTTTAGCATGTGTAATTAGTTAAGCTTGCATACATTCGATCAACGGTGTCATTTTTTGTCAAGTAGAACTCAAAAAATTGAAATTGCTTTTAAAAAGATATTGGGGAGGGTGGGCACTTCCCCTACGTTGGCATCTTTCAGAAACAGAAGCGAGATTCATCACAGCACACCACAGGGTAACATTCAACGTCTCACCTGGTTCTGGCTCTACACCATGCAAGTCTCTGTTGTCCGTAACATGACGTCGGTGACAAATTCCAGTAATCGGTTTCCGGACGATTCGTGATGACACTCTGCCTGTAACCTCTGTCCAGATTTCAGTTGTAGTCCTCCATCAACTTGTCAGAGCAGTCGAACACTCGTGTGACAGTCTCACCGTGCAGTCCTCCTCGAAGGACCTGTGCCTATTCTTCTTGTCACACTGTCGTCCTGAGTCCATCTCGTCACCACTTGTCTACAGCTAACAGTCTGTGCGACCTGTCGGTAGGCTGCTCTCGTGCCCTTCATGACAATGATTTGACCTTCCTCAAAGTTCGCAAGATGGCAAGAAGTAGTACATCTGGACATTCTGTGATGCGATTTCCATTTCAAAAGTTACAGAGCAGTTACACACACCCAAAAGCCATAATGCACTCACATAGTTCATCTGTATGAAAGGTTTCTTTCTGTACCGAAAACAAACACACATAAGGATGAAATTTTAATCGGCGCATCCCACCAGCACGGAAGTGCTCTAATATTCATTTGGTAGCGTTCGATCGAGTAGTTGGTAATGTAACACTTCCTTCGGTGTATTACACCGGGTGATCAAAAAGTCAGTATATATTTGAAAACTTAATAAACCACGGAATAATGTAGATAGAGAGGTAAAAATTGACACACATGCTTGGAATGACATGGGGTTTTATTAGAACCAAAAAAAAAACACCCCATATTGCTAGACACGTGAAAGATCTCTTGCGCGCGTCGTTTGGTGATGATCGTGTGCTCAGACGCCACTTTCGTCATGCTTGGCCTCTCAGGTCCCCAGACCTCAGTCCGTGCGATTATTGGCTTTGGGGGTTACCTGAAGTCGCAAGTGTATCGTGATCGACCGGCATCTCTTGGGATGCTGAAAGACAACATCAGACGCCAATGCCTCATCATAACTCCGGACATGCTTTACAGTGTTGTTCACAACATTATTCCTCGACTACAGCTATTGTTGAGGAATGATGGTGGACATATTTAGCATTTCCTGTAAAGAACATCATCTTTGCTTTGTCTTACTTTGTTATGCTAATTATTGCTATTCTGATCAGATGAAGCGCCATCTGTCGGACATTTTCTGAACGTTTCCAAGCATGGGTGTTAATTTGTACCTCTCTATCTACATTATTCCGTGATTATTCAGTTTTCAAATTTATACTGACTTTTTGATTACCCGGTATACTATTTATTTCTATTCTAAGTTCAATATTTTCACAGATTATATGTTTTCTAGCCACCTTAAAGAGTGGAGAAAATATCACGTCAAGAATTAATTTTCTTTCCTCTAGTTTTCTTGTTTGAGACAAAAATTCAGCTCCTACTGCTCCTTTTAAATATTCTAGAAAATCCAGCTGCACAGTACGTCGCATCAAAAACTGCTAATCACATTAGATGTTAGAAAAGTAAACTCCTTGAATGAGCTCCTGGAGTATTAAAAAAAAAAATAAACAAAGTGATCACAGTACGGTGATTCGTCTGCTGCCAACCATATCTCCTCCCTCCTGCTTGCCGTCGCTTGTTACTACTGGAAATCGTTAGCCAACATGTTGCTGTCATCTCGCCAAGGCCTGAAAAAAAGCAGCATTAATCTAGGACCTTGCGCAGATAATATCTCAGGATTTGTCGAGTTCACAGACAACATCATCAAAACTACTGCGACGTCTCCCAACTGGATACCTTTTGATTGACGCGTAATTAAATGCCAATCACAATACAGACACGCCAACAGCATCGCTTTCTAAATATAGTTAAATACGTTTATCAAACGAACCTTGAAAGGACTTGCTGTAAAAACAGATTTCAACGTAACAATTTCAGCATATGAAGTAATTATCAGTTCGTGGAAGTGCTCTTAAGTCTCTAAACACGACGTATAGAGGGCCTTCAGGATGTTGTTATCCCGACACCGATCAGATAGATCAAAGACCTCAAAAGCCTATATATTAGATGATTATGCTGGAGCGACCCCATCGTAGACTGATAAATTGCAAAGAAAATCAACACTATCCTCCTCTCCTGCTTGAGGCATCGCAGCTAGGGCGCGATCGCCAATTTTTCTATTAAAGCTTTCTTCTATGAATATATGTGGGCTCCATTGTAAGCAGTCAGAATCTTATACGATCTGCAACGGGCGAGCTGTGTCTTGCAGACGTGCGTCATGACCATATGGCGTGACTGCAGCGTGTGAAAGTAGTGGAGAGGCGCTTACAGAGTAGTTACATTCTCTGGAACTATAAAAATTAATAACTGATCTAGAAATAGCCTGAGGAACTTCATGTTAGGTGCATAACCTTCTGCTGTGTAAAGGAACAATCTGTCAAAATCTGAAGTCAATAACTGTCATAATTTGGGAGTTACAAAAAAGTCAGTAAAAAAACGTAATTATCCGACACTTTAATATATATATATATATATATATATATATATATATATATATATATATATATATATATATATATATATAAGTTAATAGTTCACCAACTGTGACTATTTCAAAAGATATGATAACACCTTCAGTGTTTAGATTCAAATTTGGAAAGTTCTCATTTAAGAAAACCTTTCATAATTTTGCTGTAGTAATATAAAAATTTCAAGTAGATATTTATGTTTTGTGTTAGGGTGAGTGTGAAAGAGAGTACTCGTGTGGGTGTATGTGGGACATTTACCAATATTAAATTTTCAGTTTTTAATTCTGTATAGGAGGTTGCAAGTGTTCCAGCTTTGTATCGTGGGATCGAATCCACCAGTGGTTCCCCTACTAGTGGATGACGGCTGTCCAAGCATGTTTGAATATGAAAGAGACAGCCAAACGTTCGCGACTATATTGTTAAATTCTGGACGTAAAGTACAGCTAAAGTTTATTTCATTTTATTTGTTTAACAAGAGTTTTGAGTTGCTTATTTTAATGACGCCAATGAGCTGAGAGCAGTGGTTGGTTCCTGCTAGATTTTGGTGTGAACCGTGCCCTCAAAGTCAGTTCTGACTGGCCATAATTCTGTACAGCCAATAAGAAGTGAGACTGTTTGCCATCTAAGTCAGGAGAATAAGAGGTGCTTGTAGAGGCAAAGAGAAAAGAAGGAAGTGGTGGACTAGTTTTCGAAGGAGCCGGTCATGCTGAAAGTGTCCAAACGCATTATGTGTAAAATGAAGTGATATTGTGAATTCTGCATTTCGGTACAGTGATAAAGTGCGCTGGTGTTTACCGTTAACTATTTGTGAAATTTTGAGAATCGAGAGATATTTTGTTCTGGAGAAAATCGCGTGTGTAAACTTTGAACTAAAAGTGTGGCGGTGCTAAGTAATTTTTTTTTACTGAGTATGAATAAAAAAATAGGAGTTCGGCTAAGCTACTACAAACAGCATAGTGAACGTATTATTGTGGCCAAGATAGACACGAAGCCCACGCCTACTACAGTAGTACAAGTTTATATAACAACTAGCTCTGCAGATGACGAAGAAATTGAAAAAATGTATGATGAGATAAAAGAAATTATTCAGGTAGTGAACGGAGACGAAAATTTAATAGTCATGGGTGACTGGAATTCGAGAGTAGGAAAAGGGAGAGAAGGAAACAGAGTAGGTGAATATGAATTGGGGGTTATGCACAGAGCATAACTTAATCGTAACTAACACCTGGTTCAAGAATCCTGAAAGAAGGTTGTATACATGGAAGAATCCTGGAGATACTAAAAGGTATCAGATAGATTACATAATGGTTGTTGTTGTTGTTGTGGTCTTCAGTCCTGAGACTGGTTTGATGCAGCTCTCCATGCTACTCTATCCTGTGCAAGCTTCTTCATCTCCCAGTACCTACTGCAACCTACATCCTTCTGAATCTGCTTAGTGTATTGATCTCTTGGTCTCCCTCTACGATTTTTACCCTCCACGCTGCCCTCCAATGCTAAATTTGTGATCCCTTGATGCCTCAAAACATGTCCTACCAACCGATCCCTTCTTCTAGTCAAGTTGTGCCACAAACGTCTCTTCTCCCCAATCTTATTCAATACCTCCTCATCAGTTACGTGATCTACCCACCTTATCTTCAGCATTCTCCTGTAGCACCACATTTCGAAAGCTTCTATTCTCTTCTTATCCAAACTGGTTATCGTCCATGTTTCACTTCCATACATGGCTACACTCCATACAAATACTTTCAGAAACGACTTCCTGACACTTAAATCTATACTCGATGTTAACAAATTTCTCTTCTTCAGAAACGCTTTCCTTGCCATTGCCAGTCTACATTTTATATCCTCTCTACTTCGACCATCATCAGTTATTTTACTCCCTAAATAGCAAAACTCCTTTACTACTTTAAGTGTCTCATTTCCTAATCTAATCCCCTCAGCATCACCCGATTTAATTTGACTACATTCCATTATCCTCGTTTTGTTTTTGTTGATGTTCATCTTATATCCTCCTTTCAAGACACTGTCCATTCCGTTCAACTGCTCTTCCAAGTCCTTTGCTGTCTCTGACAGAATTACAATGTCATCGGCGAACCTCAAAGTTTTTACTTCTTCTCCATGAATTTTAATACCTACTCCGAATTTTTCTTTTGTTTCCTTTACTGCTTGCTCAATATACAGATTGAATAACATCGGGGAGAAGCTACAACCCTGTCTCACTCCTTTCCCAACCACTGCTTCCCTTTCATGCCCCTGGACTCTTATAACTGCCATCTGGTTTCTGTACAAATTGTAAATAGCCTTTCGCTCCCTGTATTTTACCCCTGCCACCTTCAGAATTTGAAAGAGAGTATTCCAGTTAACGTTGTCAAAAGCTTTCTCTAAGTCTACAAATGCTAGAAACGTAGGTTTGCCTTTTCTTAATCTTTCTTCTAAGATAAGTCGTACGGTTAGTATTGCCTCAGGTGTTCCAACATTTCTACGGAATCCAAACTGATCTTCCCCGAGGTCCGCTTCTACCAGTTTTTCCATTCGTCTGTAAAGAATTCGCGTTAGTATTTTGCAGCTGTGACTTATTAAACTGATAGTTCGGTAATTTTCACATCTGTCAACACCTGCTTTCTTTGGTATTGGAATTATTATATTCTTCTTGAAGTCTGTGGGTATTTCGCCTGTCTCATACATCTTGCTCACCAGATGGTAGAGTTTTGTCATGACTGGCTCTCCCAAGGCCATCAGTAGTTCTAATGGAATGTTGTCTACTCCCGGGGCCTTGTTTCGACTCAGGTCTTTCAGTGCTCTGTCAAACTCTTCACGCAGTATCTTATCTCCTATTTCATCTTCATCTACATCCTCTTCCATTTCCATAATACTGTCCTCAAGTACATCGCCCTTGTATAAACCCTCTATATACTCCTTCCACCTTTCTGCCTTCCCTTCTTTGCTTAGAACTGGGTTGCCATCTGAGCTCTTGATATTCATACAAGTGGTTCTCTTCTCTCCAAAGGTCTCTTTAATTTTCCTGTAGGCAGTATCTATCTTACCCCTAGTGAGACAAGCCTCTACATCCTTACATTTGTCCTCTAGCCATCCCTGCTTAGCCATTTTGCACTTTCTGTCGATCTCATTTTTGAGACGTTTGTATTCCCTTTTGCCTGCTTCATTTACTGCATTTTTATATTTTCTCCTTTCATCAATTAAATTCAATATTTCTTCTGTTACCCAAGGATTTCTATTAGCCCTCGTCTTTTTACCTACTTGATCCTCTGCTGCCTTCACTACTTCATCCCTCAGAGCTACCCATTCTTCTTCTACTGTATTTCTTTCCCCCATTCCTGTCAATTGTTCCCTTATGCTCTCCCTGAAACTCTGTACAGCCTCTGGTTCTTTCAGTTTATCCAGGTCCCATCTCCTTAAATTCCCACCTTTTTGCAGTTTCTTCAGTTTCAATCTGCAGTTCATAACCAATAGATTGTGGTCAGAATCCACATCTGCCCCTGGAAATGTCTTACAATTTAAAACCTGGTTCCTAAATCTCTGTCTTACCATTATATAATCTATCTGATACCTATTAGTATCTCCAGGATTCTTCCACGTATACAACCTTCTTTTATGATTCTTGAACCAAGTGTTACCATGGTGTTACCATAATGGTAAGACAGAGATTTAGGAACCAGGTTTTAAATTGTAAGACATTTCCGGGGGCAGATGTGGACTCTCACCACAATCTATTTGTTATGAACTGTAGATTAAAACTAAAGAAATCACAAGAAGGTGGGAATTTAAGGAGATGGGACCTGGACAAACTGACAGAACCAGAGGTTGCACAGAATTTCAGGGAGAGCATAAGGGAACAATTGACAGGAATGGGGGAAAGAAATACAGTAAAAGAAGAATGGGTAGATCTGAGGGATGAAGTAGTGAAGGCAGCAGAGGATCAAGTAGGTAAAAAGACGAGGGCTAGTAGAAATCCTTGGGTAACAGAAGAAATATTGAATTTAATTGATGAAAGGAGAAAATATAAAAATGCAGTAAATGAAGCAGGCAAAAAGGAATACAAACGTCTCAAAAATGAGATCGACAGGAAGTGCAAAATGGCTAAGCAGGGATGGCTAGAGGACAAATCACTAGGGGGATGGCTAGAGGACAAATCACTAGGGGTAAGATAGATACTGCCTACAGGAAAATTAAAGAGACCTTTGGAGAAAAGAGAGCCACTTGTATGAATATCGCCGGCCGCGGTGGTCTCGCGGTTCTAGGCGCACAGTCCGGAACCGTGCGACTGCTACGGTCGCAGGTTCGGATCCTGCCTCGGGCATGGATGTTTGTGATGTCTTTAGGTTAGTTAGGTTTAAGTAGTTCTAAGTTCTAGGGGACTAATGACCACAGCAGTTGAGTCCCATAGTGCTCAGAGCCATTTGAACCATTTGTATGAATATCAAGAGCTCAGATGGAAACCCAGTTCTAAGCAAAGAAGGCAAAGCAGAAAGGTGGAAGGAGTATATAGAGGGGTCTGCACAAGGGCGATGTACTTGAGGACAATATTATGGAAATGGAAGAGGATGTAGATGAAGATGAAATGGGAGATACGATACTTCGTGAAGAGTTTGACAGAGCACTGAAAGACCTGACAAAACTCTACCATCTGGTGAGCAAGATGTACGAGACAGGCGAAATACCCTCAGACTTCAAGAAGGATATAATAATTCCAATCCCAAAGAAAGCAGGTGTTGACAGATGTGAAAATTACCGAACTATCAGTTTAATAAGTCACAGCTGCAAAATACTAATGCGAATTCTTTACAGACGAATGGAAAAACTGGTAGAAGCGGACCTCGGGGAAGATCAGTTTGGATTCCGTAGAAATATTGGAACACGTGAGGCAATACTGACCCTACGACTTATCTTATAAGCTAGATTAAGGAAAGGCAAACCTACGTTTCTAGCATTTGTAGACTTAGAGAAAGCTTTTGACAATGTTGACTGGAATACTCTCTTTCAAATTCTGAAGGTGGCAGGGGTAAAATACAGGAAGAGAAATGCTAATTATAATTTGTACAGAAACCAGAAGGCAGTTATAAGATTCGAGGGACGTGAAAGGGAAGTAGTGGTTGGGATGGGAGTGAGACAGGGTTGTAGCCTATCTCTGATGTTATTCAGTCTGCATATTGATCAAGCAGTAAAGGAAACAAAACAAGAATTCAGAGTAGGTATTAAAATCCATGGATAAGAAATAAAAACTTTGAGGTTCGCCGATAACATTGTGATTCTGTCAGAGACAGCAAAGGGCCTGGAAGAGCACTTGAACGGAATGGACCGTGTCTTGAAAGGAGAATGTAAGATGATCATCAACAAAAGCAAAACGAGGATAATGGAATGTAGTCGAATTAAGTCGGGCGATGCTGAGGGAATTAGATTAGGAAATGAGACACTTAAAGTAGTAAAGGAGTTTTGCTATTTGGGGAGCAATATAACTGATGATGGTCGAAGTAGAGAGGATATAAAATGTAGACTGGCAATGGCAAGGAAAGCGTTTCTGAAGAAGAGAAATTTGTTAACATCGAGTATAGATTTTAAGTGTCAGGAAGTCGTTTCTGAGAGTATTTGTATGGAGTGTAGCCATGTATGGAAGTGAGACATGGACGATAAATAGTTTGGACGGGAAGAGAATAGAAGCTTTCGAAATGTGGTGCTACAGAAGAATGTTGAAGATTAGGTGGGTAGATCACGTAACTAATGAGGAGGTACTGAATAGGATTGGGGAGAAGATAAGTTTGTGGCACAACTTGACTAGAAGAAGGGATCGGTTGGTAGGACATGTTCTGAGGTATCAAGGGATCACAAATTTAGCATTGGAGGGCAGCGTGAAGGGTAAAAATCGTAGAGGGAGACCAAGAGATGAATACACTAGGCAGATTCAGAAGGATGTAGGTTGCAGTAGGTACTGGGAGATGAAGAAGCTTGCACAGGATAGAGTGGCATGGAGAGCTGCATCAAACCAGTCTCAGGACTGAAGACCAAAACAACAACAACAATTTATGGCGAGCAAGAACTTTATTTAAAGACAACCACTGAATGCCGAGTGCAAAAATAAATAGTTTATTGACTGTGTTACTCTAGTAAATGATTTCGGAATTGGATAGGAAAAGTACTAACTGTTTGAGTGTGACGAGGACTGTGAACAGGAACTTTAATGATTTGAAAACATGTGGGCTGATGATCTTGGTTAATAACAATAAAAAAATCCTAATGCAAGTTTAAAAGGACCTTTGAACTTAGAAATTTGAACAGTAACCTATTTCCGATTTATTCTTTAGAGTTCACAAGACTATTTTCAGCTTTTTGTACTTACAGCGGCCTCCGACGTGTAGTTATGAAGTCTCAGTTTCTTCAACACTGCTTTTCTGAGATTTCTTAAGTAGCTGCAGTCAGGATTTAGATGTGCAGATCTGCAGCAGTATCGAGGTAGGTGGACAATTTATGTTGCAGAACCGCCGTCGATGTGCGAAAGAGCGCGTTACGTCGCACGCTCGTCCTCTCTTCGGTAACAATGCTTTCGTCACGAACACTTAAGAAACGACGCTCTCTAGACTCAGTTGTGAACTTAACGGTGGCCACAGTAAACTAGACAGTTTGTACACCAATATGGTACAAATAAGAAGGAACCATGTCATAAGAAAGATCACGTATGGTACACCTTTATGTTGGAATCGCTCGAGTCCGAGGCAAGGCGATATTCACGTGTCTGCAGACAAACTACGTCCCAAAAGGCGATCAAAACTTACTCACAGAAGATAAGATGTACTCGAACAAAAACGAAAATCTGTAGTAACAGTTGAAAATGGCGTGTATGACTCTACTCTGTAAAAAACTTAGTTTTTCCTTCCTGCCATAAGACACTGACGGCAAAGCACTTCGCGATTTTAATATACAACTAGGGCCGATAGACCCGTGTCTTTTTATTTTATTAACTCGCGCAAATGAGTTGTGAAAAACTAACAATATTTCGTGAGTGTTGATAACCTTACGTGAGAGCACTGTCTCTAGCAACACGTTTATGAATTCTGGTGATGTTTGGCTTGTTGGGCGCTCAACTGCGTAGTCATCAGCTCCCATACAAAGTCCAAATTTTTACACAATCCAATCTAGACACTGTCACGAATGATGATTAAATGATGAGGACAACACGAACACACAGTCTCCGGGCAGAGAAAATTTTTGAATTCCGGTAAGCAGGTGTCGGTTAGACCGTCAGCGAGAGCACACTGCTAGTTCCTGCTACTAATAAGGCGAGTACACCGTTCGTTCGTTACATATTTTTATGAGCTTCAAATAGGAGCGACTTATTTTCAGTTAACTGTGTAGTTACTAGTTTATTTTTGTAATTTCTTGCTTGTTCAAGTGCTTACTAGGCACAACCTTTTATTTCAATAACAGTGTAGTGTACATTACCGCCATTGCTATTGGTGTTGTATCGACCCTCGTATCGTACAGGCTATTGTTTGTTTGGTTAGAACAGCTCAGTGTCAGTTAGACCGTCAGTGAGAGAGCACTTCGATTTCCAGCTGCTACTAATGTGAGTACACTGTTCGTTTGTTGCATATTTTTACGAGCTTGAAACAGGAGCGACTGCAGTAATGGATAGGACCTGTGATTGTTGTGTACAGATGCGAGCCGAGTTGGCGACCCTTCGCTCACAGCTCCAGGCTGTGTTGGCTTCTGTCACACAGCTTGAGGCTGCTGCCAACGGGCGTCACTGTGCGGGATCGAACGCGGGGATGCGAGGGACGTCGAGCATGTCCCACGTTTCCTCCAATCGACCCACTGCTGTTACCGCCCTGGGTACTGCCTGCATTGAGCTTGACCCCTCACCCATGGTCAAGTGGGAGATCATTCCAAAGTCTGGCAGGCAGCGAAAAACTTTCCGAGGGGCTGTCGTAGGGCCTCCCCAGTTCGTTTGACGAACGGGTTTCAGGCGTTATCTGTGGCTGCGATGTCTCTCAGCCGGATGCAATCGTCCACCCTGTTCCAGAGGAAGCTTCTCGGCCTGCAATGTCTGGGCATTCACAGAGGGTGGGTTTGCTTGTAGTTAGGAGCTCCAACGTTAGGTGCGTAATGGGGCCCCTTAGGAACATGGCTGCCAAGGAGGGAAGTATGCACTCCGTATGTATTCTGGGGGGAGTCATTCCGGATGTGGAAAAGGTGCTTCCGGATGCCATAAAGAGTACAGGGTGCAGCCAACTGCAAGAGGTGGCTCATGTCGGTACCAATGACGTGTGTCGCTTTGGATCGGAAGAGTTTCTCTCTGGTTTTTTCCGGCTAGCGGAAATGGTAAAGACTGCCAGTCTTGCTTCCGAGATTAAGCGGAGCTCATCATCTGCAACATCGTCGATAGAACCGACTGTGGTCCTTTGGTGCAGAGCCGAGTAGAGGGTCTGAATCAGAGGCTCAGGTGGTTCTGTGACCGTGTAGGCTGCAGATTCCTTGACTTCCGCCATTGGGTGGTGGGTTTCCGGATTCCGCTTAATAGATCAGGAATCCACTACACACAGGAAGCGGCTACACGGGTAGCGGGGGCTGTGTAGGAGGGACTGGGCAGTTTTTTAGGTTAGAGGGTCTCAGGGAACCACAGAATGGGCGTCCGTCTAAAAGTGGGCAGGTAAAACATAGTAAGGTAGTTGTAGAAACGATTGGTATTGTAGTTGTAAATTGTCGTAGCTGTGTTGGGAAAGAACCAGAGCTCCAAGCCCTAATAGAAAGCACTGAGGCTCAAATAGTTGTAGGTACAGAGAGCTGGCTAAAGCCGGAAATAAGTTCAGCCGAAATTTTTCCCAATAATCTAACGGCGTTCAGAAATGATAGATTAAATACAGTTGTTGGTGGAGTAGTTATTGCTGTCAGAGGTAGTTTGCCTTATAGCGAAATTGAAGTAGATAGTTCGTGTGAAATAGTATGGGTAGAGGTGACTACGAAGGCTTTCCCGGCGTAATAATTGATAATATTCTTCTCGGGTATGCAGCCGGATCATGACGTCTTCATGACACAATATTTCCGCGGTCCAACTGGCCGCCATCTTCAGGTGAGAGCGTTGGTGCACAATCTCGCCGGAACTGACTTCCTAGCGCAAGCGGCAGCCCCTATATAGGCCGCGGAAGACCCACAACGCGTGCGCGAGAAGGTGCCGTAGCTGCCCTCTAGCGCAGTAAGCATGCCTCGCCGCCAGTGATGGAAAGAGGCAAAATCGAGACATCGCTGTCAAAAATAAAAGAAATTTTAAAATTTTTTATTCCGACGATTGAAACACAGACCGTTGTTTTTTAATGTCAGATAACACCGGGTCCCAAGTCGTTGCGACGGGATCTTCTCATGAAATTTGAATCACCGGTTTTCTCCTCCGACTGCGAAAACATTCTGTTGGCACCCACCTACATAGGGAGAAATGATCATCACGATAAAATAAAAGAAATCAGAGCTCGCACAGAAAAATTTAAGTGCTCGTTTTTCCCGCGTGTCGTTCGAGAGTGGAACGGTAGAGAGACAGCTTGAAGGTGGTTCATTGAACCCTCTGCCAGGCATTGTATTGTGAATAGCAGAGTAATCACGTAGATATTGATGTAGAAAGCGGCTGTATGCTACTAATTATTACCAATAAAGTTAAGCATCCGTAAAATAGATAATGTTAAACTGATGGGAACCTTTACAAACCAGTTCTGAAAGTGTCCATGGTCTGTCATCTATAGCTTCCTCGTACAGCCTTCAGCGAGCTGCAGAAAAAGTCTATCCCAACACCTGGGCGCGCTGAAACTGCCGCCAGTTTCAGGATGTTATTCCCATACTTCACCACCATAGCAGAAAGACGCCTGTAAACAGACCCATCCCCCTTCGCAATTTACTGTAGTTCACCTTTTGTCCGAGCACACCATTGGTGTTCCGTCGGTGGCTTGTTGAGACTACATACAGTTTTAGACATACGGCAAGTTTAGTAGACACTAAAGATGAAGGCCACATTATAATGTAGGTAACCTCACTTGTACTTTATCTGTGGATTCAAATGCATCATTTTCAATGAAAAAAATGCCGTTTCCTGGCCTAGAAGAGCGGAAAACAAAAGGTGAACGTCGAAAAGATATGTTCAGTAACTGGTATCTTTCCGACCGCTGCGAGGTGCTACACACTGCAACATGCAGTCGCGAATTACCAATTCTACAGCTCAGATACAATTGCTGTACGGTACGTTGTCGAACTAGGGATATAAGGACCGTCTTGGGTCAGTCAAACACTGTTAAGACTAGTGCTACCAGAATATTCGATCGTGATTTTGTGACTCACCGTAACAACGCTACAAATATAAGTTTCCTAGTATACTTTACTCAAACTTAATTATGTGAATCAAAATTTTAAGAAAGTAGAAATCATGAAAATAATGGAATACATCAATTAACGTGTTCAGATACAGAACATGATGGTACAAATCCCATGAAAGTTCAGTATCCATGTTTTAGGTGTATTTTCTGTTTACACTCTGAGAAATGCTTTTCAGATCCTTTCTTGTTTCAGATTTTATTCCTTTCAGTGTCAACCTGCATTTACTGACATATGAATAAAAATATATTTTGTAAAGGTTTTCTAACTCATTTGATAAACAGAGTTTAATGAATGGCGATGTAACCTCAAATCATTAACTCAAAAGGTTCTATTCGTATGTAATTTTTTTGGCTCATTCGTTCCTGGATGAGACCATACGGTGAATTATAGTAATTAATATGAAAAAATTTTATACAAACTCTCGCCGCTTGAGCATGGCCTTATTTTGTTGAAGGCCCGTTCATGTATCTTTCACCGTGTTTCTTCTCTCTGTGGTAAATCGGACTTCATTAAGAGACAGCACCCGAAGATGACGGTGGATCGAGCTGGACGACTTTTTGCTTAAAAGTACGGAACCATTTGCCATGCCAAGTCACCGAACAATCTTACAATGACTAAAGATACAAAATAAAAAATACATAGGTTCTTAATAACAGTATATTCTGAAATAAAAACCATTTTATCTATGACACATTATGAAATTACGAGTGTCGTTTGGTTGAAACTCGTGAATATGTAAATAAAATAATGTATTAATGGCGGTGCACCTAAATACGTCCGATCTGGACAAAACCTAGGAAACGAAAGGTGACTCTTAGTCTAATCAGCTGACGATCAACAATCTTCCAACGTTTCTAGCGGCTGCATACAATATTTACACAGCTGTGGCCTATCTATGGCAGAAATTTTTTTATTTTTCCACTTATAATTACGTTTTCTGCTAATGAAAGCTCAGCATGCAAATGTGGCTTTAAGCGTAGTCATACTAATATAAAGAGGTAGTACAGAAATGATTTTTGACTTGTCTGTTCTCCTGAGTAAATGCAGATTACGTTTTGTCTGATGAATTTGACCTTAATTTATTGAGGTATCTGCAGTACCCTGAAATACGCTGACATTTTCATTCAAATGCAGCATTTTTAAGTTAAATATAAGAAAAATCTTTATATATTAGTAGCTGAGAACTCGCAGATCAACATTAAAGACAAGATATACTTTTCTTATACTTATATTGGTATGACAACTATCAATCTTTTGATATGCAGTACATTTTGTCTAATTCCTGTCGAATTTCAGTTTTGGGGAACGACACGTTCTGAAACTCGCTGAACTAAGAATTTCAAAAATGACAGTTTCAGAATCTTGATTGCTCTTGGACAAATATCTGTAGACGCCCAAGAGCTGCCCACACGTCCATAAGGAGTGCATACGTCGCGAGCGCGTACGCAGGCCCGTATCTAGGGGGGAGGGTGGGGGAAAACGTGGTATCCGCCACGGGCGGCAACTTCATGAAGCGCCAAATCCATATTCTTGAAGAAAAAACCTAGTTTCACATAGCGCCTAACATCCAGAACACGTTGGTCTATCCATTATTCACATAGCTTTAAAATTCATCCTTGCTGGTGTTTGAAAATATTTGAACATTTTCGAACACATCCTAAGCTGATTTCTGAACGAATCATAAGTTGATTTTTGAATGCATGCATAGTGTACGTGATGTCTCTGCCAAAGAAATCCCACAGCATCTAGAAATAAGGAAACTTTCCTGCAGACAAAAGGGGACGGTCCCATACGAGCTGAGCCGAATAAACCTGAACGGGTCAATGCCAATACGTAACGTTAGCGACAGACCCCCAAGGTGCACAAGTCACGCCCAATCACCCCCCTCCACACCAATCCATATCCTAAGCTCCGCCCATGGTCTGCCGCATGTTCCAACATCAAAGTTGTTCGTATCACAGATATGCCAGCCATAACAAGGGAGAAAATCAGTAGTTAGTACGAAATACAGTTTTTCCGGTACCATTGTGAAAAGAATTAGAAATATGTTCATTTGAATATGCGAGTTGAAAAATCAATAAGAAAGAAAAATAAAAATGGTATCCACACTGTCTTTTTTATTTCATGAGCTTTCATCTGCACTATATCAAAAATTCTGATATTTGTTAACTGCAGTGAGCGCAAATTTCCGTCACCTCGCGTACTGTAAGAAATTCTGTTGGGAAATATTAATTGGTAGTATCGCCAAGGATGCTGTCCATTATCTCGATTGTCTAAGGTCAATGTTGTGCATAAACAAGGCAAAGCGATGTCTTTGTTTGTTTCTGATTACCTCATTAAGACTAAAGAATACAAGAGTGGGATAATGTAGAAATGCCTAATGCAAGCAGTCAGAAATTTATACAGTGACATTCTTCATTAATATTTGCCTGTGTAATGGGTGAATTTTTACTTGTGAACTCTTATGACTGCTTGCTTATAGTAGACACGAGATTACATTGAGTTGTTCTTCAGCGTTTGAGAGCTTTAGAGCTGCCTATTGTTAAACATATGTACATAATTTCGTCAGTGTCATTCCAACACATCTTATCGTACTTTAATGTCTGTTAGATATCAGTTTTGACAGCAGTTGGTCACAACAGTCAAGATTAGGTACCTTGTGTATGATAACTTCATTGAGAGTGCATATCTATGTTTCATTTTGACAGTATCACACAAACTGCTAAGAAGTACTAACAGCACAACACTGCTAGTATGAACAACCGCGGTAAAACAAAAAACGACGAACAAAAACACGACAGCGACGAGGACTACCAAAGATCATATTGATGCGCTCTTGGTCGGTGTGGCGGGGGCTAGGTGTGGAGGGGGGTAAATGGGAGGGGCTTGTGCGAATGTCCGGGGCTGTCGCTAACGTTTCCTATGCCAATTGCTTTTTGTTTATGTGGCTGGCTGGGTGTGCGAATGACCAGCATTCTTATAATTGCTTGCGAAATCCGTAGATTCAGACTACTGGAGTGGAAATAAATGAGTAACAGGAAAGATTACATATTATATTCTCGGTGTATCCAAGCAAATGAAATTGACAATTTTTGCCAAATCGCTACAGTACTAGGTCCACTTGAGGAGCAGTCTCAGATCGCACCTCATGAAGGTCACGAGCTACGTTATCGAAATATCATGCAAGAACGACGCCAAAATCCGGCAGAACATCTGACAACCCAAGATACTCAAACTGTTATCCAACTGAAACTCTTACGTTAACCATTGATTAAACAGAACCTAATTTTAGCCGAACTTTAGCTGATCTGCGTGCAACTTGTGTTATATAAAATGCACAATTGGAGTAAAACAATTATCCGGTTCTAAGTAAAATTTTCATATACCTCAGATCTTGATAAAATTGCCGCATGTTCCCAAAAGCACAACAGCAAACACGCAGGCACCGACTACGCTAGATTTCTATTTCTAAATAAAAGTTCCAAACTACACTCAAAGTGTTTCATACCACATGGAATAATGTGGTAATGCGTAATGATAAACAGTGGGATGGGGAGAGTAACTATTTCTATGAAATGATATTCCAAGACGGATTTTAGAATGAAGTATATATTTCAAAAGACAGTAAAACTTCACGTTATCTTCACACAATATAGATCTGAACACTATTATATTTAACAAAGTAAACATTATTTAAAAGCGTACGATGTTAACAGAATTTCTATAAAAATCAAACAGCTTAATATGCAACGCTTGACTTAGGAAAGTTGGGTGATCTTCCTCTAAGCTCTGAGCACATTAACTAGCTGACAATTATATTGACAAACTAACTGCTCAGTTGTTCAGTCTTACCTTAAACTTCTCTTCAAAAAATTCATAACATTCAAAATGTATATACTCTTCGCCTTCTGATATTTAGATCTTATTCGTCCTTGCTGTCTTTTACAGTCAGTCTTTCTTCATCTAACAGATACAATCACAAGTCAACACAGCACTACAGAATACATCCATCACCTACCACACTTCAGCTAAGATCGTATCAGTCTGCTTAGAGGCAAAGACTTTGCCACAAAAAGACCAAAGATTGTTGAACAGTAATGTCACTTTCTCTCTCTCTCTCTCTGATGTGCACGTCTATGACATACAAAAATCAAAATGACGTGATCTTACACACGCTTCATCTTCCCACAGAAGAATTTTGCACACGGGTCATTTCAGACAGGAATGGGACGAGGAAAAAAATTATGAACATTTCAGATGGGAACAAAAAACATGTTATAAATACAAAAAGCAAAATAGATTTACAACAACATAAGTTAAAGACCTGTAAGTAAAAAATATAAAATTCAAGAACATGTAAATGATTAATCAGTGGAGTTCACCACTGGGATATTATCAGTTTTTCGTTATGCCTATGAGAACGTTCTGCACATGGCTATTTTGAAATTTTCTATGTCACATTTTGTATAGTAGTATTGGTTATCTACATTGTTTTTGTAGCACACAGAAAGTAGGTTAGTGTCTCTACCACACAGGGGCTACATTCCTGAAACATTCATATGGCAGTAGTAATTTGCACAAAGAAAGTAGTAGAAGCTTGTTGCAATAATGTCACAGTTGTAGCAAGTTATGTGGAGGCCAACTCAGACTAAGCACAGTTCGCAGTTGCCAACCCCAGACATGGACAAACAGTGTAATGTTGTATCTGCTTGAAGCAGACTAGATTCATTGGCAACTCCAAAGTCATCTTGTATCGAAGAGTTCCTTATGGAAGGAAGTTGCAGCTCGTGTCAGTGAAGTATGCCAACATGTGAAACAGTATTTCAATGTAGAATCTGTATACATATTTTCTTCTACCCTGTGATGTCAACCATATGTGGTGAATGGTCAAACAGTTACAATTGTATAAATTTTAATATACAGTTATCTATGATAAAACAGGAGTAATAAGATCTTATATCTACGTCTATAAAGAAAGTTAAAAAAAGTGGAATCATGGTTTTACAATAATGACTTACGAAAACATCAAATCATGTTAAGCAGTGTATAGTAATAGGCATGATAATTATTAAACATGTACAAAATGACCTACAGAAAATTCTAAATCTGTTCAAATAAATATTTTTGTGTGGAAATCAGTGAAATACACAAACGTGTGATATATTTAATAAGAGAAATTTTTGAGGTAATGTGAGACACATAAGGATAGTAGTCACACAAGAAATCAAACATTAGTCACATGCACTGATAAGGAGAACAGAAATATATAGTTAGGAAAAAATGGCATAAAAGAGTAACCAAGTTTCACATTAAAGAATGCTTTACACAGTCAAAAATGTAAACTTTCACGGCCGGAAATATCATGTCCATTATAATTATCCGGGCTGTTATGCCGTGGTCGGTTGACGAATTCTGAGGTGATTCCCAACGTTTCGTCTCCGACTGCGGGAGACATCTTCAAGGGGGTCCGTAGCTTGATGGAAGGTCCAACACACACACTGGCTCGCTACTGTGTTGGACCTTCCATCAAGCTACGGACCCCCTTGAAGATGTCTCCCGCAGTCAGAGACGAAACGTTGGGAATCACCTCAGAATTCATCAACCGACCATGGCATAAGAGCCCAGATATTTATAATGGACATTTACACAGTCAGTCAAACGTCAGTATTATGTTGAATGTGGTCCACAATTAGCATGTTGTCTATATTTCATCCTTTAGTTTGTGCACCTTTTACTCATAAATTCATCAAACTTCCAACAATTACCATTTTTACTTTATCTGTTTGGTTCTTTCTGTCATGTCCCATACATTCTTGTAAGTTCATATTATTTAGCTCCAATGCCCTACCTAACCATTTGTCATCTTTGTCCTATCTAATCATTTAATCTCACATTCATTTTTGTAACCATTTCTTTGCTCTTTCTTACCTTTTTCTCTTTGTTTCCTCCTCACATCTTTTATGATTCCTTACACATCTTCCATGACTGATGAGAGGTCCCTGCAGCACTACAATTCACATTATTACACTAGTGGCACCACAGCCTATAGCAACAATTTATACAGAGAATATGCATTATAAAGAAACTCAATAAATGACAAGTATAAAAGGCAAATACAACCTGAAAATTCCTTAAGCTAAAGCAATGCATCTTATGCTACATAATCGGTAAATATAAGAAGACAGTCTGCAATGGCACGTATGTTAGTAGAAAAATATAAACGAATGTTGTCCTATGCCATGGCAAAAAAAAGCTGGAAGAAATTAGTATCCCACATACTTTCTGCACATTGTCCATGTCACATATCGCTAGAGATGAATTTTATCTTCACTTTCCAAATTTAAAACTTTCCATACACCTCGACTGATGGACATTGTGATTGCATCGTTTCATATGTAAAGATTACCTGCTACACAAAGAAGAGGCTGATTAGCTGTACAGAATTCAATAGAAGTTACATTTTGAGTGCATGTAACTATACACAAATTAGAAAATGTCATTCGTAAGTAGAAATAAGAAAATAGATACTGCCACAAATACAAATCAGAAAAATTAAGTGTGGGTACCTTACGCTAAAAAAGTGCCATGACACTGGTAAGGTAAAGGATTGGTAAGCAGGGCACATGGGCTGCTGGAATGGAATGCTGACCCCCATTTGGGGATACAAAAATTTATTTTCACCACGTTAATTACAACAACACTGGTAACAACAATGATTAATGAGCATTTGTAAATTGCGGTGATCTACACCGATTATTCAATTGTATAAAAGCAATGAGAATAACTCAAAACATTTTAAAAGAAAGAGCCTTATAGACCCAGCCTTATTAAAAAAAACTCGACACAAATATAATCTTAACATAACTACAGATCTGAGCTCACTAGTTGTGAAATTAAGTAAATTACCAGGCCTTGTGAATATGAAAAATTTGTAAAACCTATTAGGTTTCAAAACTACTCAAACAGCAAGATCACAAATACGTGAATTAACTATTATGGAAAACATTCGGCCGCGTGGGATTAGCCGAGCGGTTTAAGGCGCTGCAGTCATGGACTGTGCGGCTGGTCCCGGCGGAGGTTCGAGTCCTCCCTGGGGCATGGATGTGTGTGTTTGTCCTTAGGATAATTTAGGTTAAGTAGTGTGTAAACTTAGGGGCTGATGAACTTAGCAGTTAAGTCCCATAAGATCTCACACACATTTGAACATTTGAAAACATTCGGCAATATGATATGAGAGCCTGAAAGGTCTACACAGCAATCAGTATATTCCCGACGTTTGGCGTCCATCGCGCATCTGAATTCCGTGTTCGACAGCTCGAGTTACAACAGGCAGGAGGGCCTGCGCACACCAATAATGGCTTGTAGAACACACAAACCCAGTATTAATACACAGTTCACTAAAATACTATAACCAAAAGCCAAGCACTGGGTAGCGCCAAATGCTGGACGAGATGTTAAACGTTATGATGTGACAACCGCAGCTACTATTAAAGCAATAGTTCATTAAACAATCTCCAATGACGTGAAATTTCACTTGATAAATTTATAAACCACGTATAGCTCAAAGCGACAATGATCAAACCAGCCGCACACAACCTTAAATACCAATGCACCGTTTGACGACGAAAAATGGTTACTACGAGGGTAATCCCAAAAGTAAGGTCTCCTATTTTTTTATAAGTACATAGACCTGATTATTTCTACAATGGGTTACATCAGTTTACAGCTTGAATATTTAGCTGTTTTTCGACATAATCGCCATTTCTGTCGATGCAGTTTTGTAGACGCTGTGACAGTTTTTCCATGCCCATGTCATACCAGCCCGCCGTCATGCTGAATCGCTTTCCGGCCACATGTTCTTTTAACCCAGGGAACAGGCGATAGTCACTGGACGCCAAGTCAGGACTATAGGGTTGGTGGGTGATTACACAGCTCTACAAAATAAAATTTTTTTTTCGTTGCCAGGGAAGTTTGAACGAAAATGGGATATTGTTATGATACTCATTCCGAGTATATTTGTACTTTTTCCAAATTGGCTCTGGTTTTTGAGATATAGGTTATTTGTGGAAATGAGAGTTTCATGTGGATAATATCGACTGCAGGGTCCATATATGGTGTAATGTATTTGCTACCTGTTTTTTAATTAGTGATATTGTACTATCTTTATTAAACAATTGTGCTCAGGGAGTGCATCTGTGTCGTTGAGGATTACATCATGCAAACATCACACTGTCAGCATGTGTTCAGTCATGTTGTGCGGTGCGTGTGTTGAAGATATTGAGGGTTGTGCAGATTTGAATTCGGCGGTACTCGACATTCATTTGTTGGCCGAGGTAATCCCCGCAACAGCCGATAGGTAGCGTTCAGTGTAAACAAGAAAAATGGCGATGGTCGAAAGTCACACACATGTGCAGTGCAGCTTCAAGGAGATAGAACCTTTTCATCGTGACGTAGCAAATAAGAGGTGAGTATTCATTTCACACAAAACAATTAATGATGTTTGTTGGATGTGATTGACATGCAAATACAAGAAAGTTCTGCATAATATGTAGTATTTGTGCAATTTTGTTTTAGGAAAACATGAGTTCTTCACGCCGTCTTTGCGTGAACCATCCAGATGAGTTCTGCTACATTTGTGGTGAATACGTTCTTCAAAAGAACAGGAAGAATATCACTCCTTTTGTGAAGGAAGCGTATCTGGCATATTTCGGAATAAAACTTGGAGATCAAGACAAGGCGTGGGCACCCCATAAAGTTTGTAAATGCTGTGTGGAGTGCTTACGGCAGTGGACAAAACGAAAAAGGAAAAGCTTAAACTTCGGAGTGCCTATGGTATGGCGAGAGCAGAAGAACCATACAGATGATTGCTATTTTTGCATTGTTAATGTGAAAGGTTTTAATAGGTTCAAAAAACGAAAGTGGGAATATCCCGATTTGGAGTCAGCAAGAAGACCGGTGGTGCACAGCAACGATGTTCCTGTACCAACCTTCACAACATTACCCACGCTAACATCATCAGATGACGATGTGCACGGCGAGGAATGTACAAGTAGTGGTTCGGAATACGAAGGACGTGAGACACAACCCCAGCAGTTCGACCAGAAGGAGCTCAGTGACTTGATACGAGAACTCAATCTTTCAAAGCAAGCATCAGAACTCTTAGCATCCAGGCTTAAGGAAAAGAACTGTCTTCATCCAAGTGTTAAAATAACAGCTTACCGGACGAGAGAAGAAAACCTTCTTCCATACTTCAACCAAGAAGAGGTTATAGTGTATTGCAGCAATATATCTGGACTTATACTTGAATTGGGGCTGCCGGAATATAGACCAGAGGACTGGCGTCTCTTCATAGACAGTTCCACTAGAAGTTTAAAATGTGTTCTCCTACACAATGGCAATCGTTACGCATCTATTCCAATTGCCCACTCAACAAAACTTTGTGAAGCATATGCTAACATCAAGATGGTTCTGCAGAAAATTCAGTATATGCAGCACCAGTGGTTGATTTGTGTTGATTTGAAAATGGTGAACTTCTTGCTTGGACAACAAAGTGGATACACAAAGCACCCATGTTTTATCTGCATGTGGGATAGTAGGGCAAAGCACGAACATTGGAAGCAGAAAACATGGCCTCCAAGGGAACACATGGCTGTTGGTGAAGCAAACATCATTAATGAACCTCTCGTTAGTAGGGACAAGATTGTTCTTCCACCATTACATATTAAGTTAGGACTAATGAAGCAATTCACCAAAGCTTTAGACAGAAATGGTAACTGCTTCGCATACATCTGCAATACGTTCCCTGGACTCAGTAGTGAAAAACTTAAGGCAGGAATATTTGATGGTCCTCAAATTCGCAGGCTCATCAACGATACCAATTTTACAAGTGTCATGACTGTCACTGAAGCATCGGCCTGGAACAGTTTTGTCGTTGTTGTAAAACGTTTTTTGGGCAATCATAAAGCTCCCAATTATGAGGAACTGGTCAAAAACATGCTCACTAACTTTCAAAACTTAGGAGCTAACATGAGCATAAAATTTCACTTCCTTCACAGCCACTTGGATCGATTTCCTCGTAATCTAGGTGATTTCAGTGAGGAACAAGGAGAGCGGTTCCATCAAGATATGAAAGGAATAGAGGAAAGATATAAAGGAAGATGGGACAGGCATATGATGGCAGATTATTGCTGGAATCTGCAACGTGACTGTTCTGAAGAGACCTATAAAAGGAAAGCGTGCAGGAAGCGGTTCGTCATGGACGGAAAATGATATACTTATAGAGAAACTTTTCAATTATGTTTTATACGTGGACAAATGCCTATCAGGTTTTCATAGAAGCTATTTGTAAAGATTATTTTCTTTTTTCATTGTAGTTTGTAGCGCTCGAGTTCAGTATTGCCAATTTTTTCTAATTTTTTGAATAAATCATGCATTATCTCAAAAACTAGAGCCAAACTGCATAAATGGTTGCTATATTCGTCCTCAGCACCACTAACCCATCCTAAAGCCACTCAAATATCCTTGGCAAGAAAATGAGTGTTGACCAGTGTTATGTTCCACTGAAACTGTTGCAGGAGAGCAACGGTTTGCCGAGTAATGTGTGGGCGATCATTGTCATGGAGAATGTGTTCGCCCTTGCTCAACATTCCTCTTTCCGGTTCTGAATTGCCCGTTTGAGTTTTTTCAGAGTCTCACAGTACCTGTCAGCGTTAATTGTGGTCCCAGTGCTTCAGTTCCGACGACGAGGTGAAAGAAGAGGTTCATAACTTTCTGAACAGCATGGCTGCGAGCTGGTATGACATGGGCATACAAAAACTGCCACAGCGTCTACAAAAACGTATCGACAGAAATGGTGATTATGTCGAAAAATAGTTAAACGTTCAAGCTGTAAATTGATATAAACCATTGTAGAAATAAACAGGTCTATGTACTTATAAAAAAATAGGAGATCTTGCTTTTGTGATTAACCTCGTATTACAGTTGCCAACAAGGAAATTTGCAATTCCAAATTAAGTTTGCGGCTGAAGTTTTATAAAGAGAATAAACTTTGATTCATAAAATTAACCACTTAACATATTAACAATATTAATCAGAAAAGGAATCGCCGAATATCGGCCACACTCGTAATTCAAGATAAATGCAACGGAACCAGAGCACAACGCAGTTGCATGGACTTGCAATACCAAGTATTCCGGACCCACGTCCAGGTGGTTTAAGAAATGACTGGCGAAAATCAAAGTGGTTCCAGGGAGCAATCATATCCGAAAGTACCACCACAAAATGGCTCACAATTTAAAATTAGTCCATACACGCCTTGGCAAGCTCCCGCGCTCTCGTCGGGATTCGAGATAGACGTGCCTCTCAAACAGAGCCTGTGTTGATCGGTGACTGCTTCCGCAATCCAGTTCTGCTCGCCGCCGGACCCAGGCGCCGGAATGACAACACCGTGCGTCCTCGCAATACACCAAACGCCGACTGACTGCTCGCGATGCTTCGTGCGCTGTCTTCCCTCCGTCACTGCCCCGACCGAGTCTCACCTCGCGATCCGTGGCCGTCGTAGAGGGCGCTAGCCAACCAGGACGCCGCGAAGCGCGTAACTTCGACTGAGAAACTATCCTGCCAACAGCATCGCAGGAAATTCACGGTAGAGAGCAGCAGTCAATGCTGAGCCAAATATTTGGAAAACATTTTTCCTTGATAAATGGAGACAAAAGTACACACCTCTCGAATTATTGTTAAGTACAACTGTTACGTGTTGTGTTGCTCCGATGGAAAAAAAAAGAGAAAAAAATGACACCGTATTTTTAGGAAGGACTGAATAATTTGCATCAGATAATTAAAAACTCCACACCAAAGAACTGTGTCGTCGTGTACATTACTTTCATTCACTATTGTCATCCAGCCACAAATTTTCAAAAATTTACCTTTCACACTTATAAACCGAAATGCGTCCACATGGGATAAAAATGGACTATAACAAGAAACAGGATCCTCATGCCCTAACCATTACTCACTCACTCTTTTTCTTCACTAATCATCATAATCATTGCCTCATACTATTACAGTATGGCCGCGCGGGATTAGCCGAGCGGTCTCAGGCGCTGCAGTCATGGACTGTGAGGCTGGTCCCGGCGGAGGTTCGAGTCCTCCCTCGGGCATGGGTGTGTGTGTTTGTCCTTAGGATAATTTAGGTTAAGTAGTGTGTAAGCTTAGGGACTGATGACCTTAGCAGTTAAGTCCCATAAGATTTCACACACATTTGAACATTACAGTATGCATCTTAAACCTTATAATAATTGTCATCTTACGTACCTCACCAACATAAATCTTATTATCCTACAACAACATTAATCATATTCGCTTTCTTTGTCTCAATATACTCTTCAAATAACAATTCCCTGCTCTGTTTTCGTCCATTTTCACATAAACAACACTTCATAGGTATAATTGTAAATATTACAGTTCAGCAAACACAACATCAGTACCTCACAATAGATCTTGAAAAACTTCTTGTCAAAATATCTATTACTCTTCTTTCCTGACAACACTATTAGCATCCTAACAGCCTGTATATCTCATCAAAAGTGCTAGAAAATTTCATATGTATCTGTATTATCATCGCTATGTATAGCTAAAAGTATTCCTCAAGTGAACAAAATGTTACTGAAAACTTGTGTATCCTCTCAGAGCTGGTTTAAAAAAATACTATCAATGTTCATTTCATTAGAAATTTTTTAGCCTTACTCGGATTATAGATGAAATTTCGAAGTTCGTAGCAGTTTGTTTATTGTACGCATCGTAGAAGCAAATCGCTCGACTTGTTGCGCTGTCAATGAAGTTTGTTGCGCGATGATTGTCGCCCAATACTTTTCAAAACTCGCCCGCCGCGAGACGGGAGTCGCTCTGACACGCGGTGAAATAGCGATGTTTATCGCCAACATTTCCTGTGCGCTGTAACGCAAGAAATATTTTCGAATAGGTGACACGTAGTTCTATCATCTGGGTATAACTTTAGTAAATAGAATTATTCTATATATGGTTTGAAGTGAATGTGTTTATCCCAGGTCCGGCGTTGCCGATGACAATATATTCTGCACAGCATGTTAATTTCTCTCACAATGCCTTCTCAAGAATTGGACTGAGGCCAATAGAGTGAAACAAAAACAGGTCTAATTTTATGACGTCGCAAAGTGCGTAATCAATATTTGAGCGAAATTTTGGACCGTTGTCTGAAATGACTTTTTCAATGTGACCAACTTCTCGTAGATAATTTTTAAGAGAGGCTTTGGACACTGTTTTGGCAGTAACTCTTCGTAAAGGAATGAATGAAACGCATTTTGATGTCAGTTCAACAACAACAAAAATGTATGAGAATCCACTGAGTGATCTGACAAGAGGTCCTTTCAGGTTTACTGCAGGCAACTCCTTTAGTTTAGAAGGAATTATACGAAACAATGGTGCTTGATCTGTGATGGTTAATGGTTTGGCTTTCTGACAATGTTCGCATTTTGTTAAAACTCTCTGTATTGTTTCTTCATATCATTAAAATAAAAAGTTGTACGAAGTTTGTGAAAGCATTTTCTCGGACCAAACTGAATATAACTGAGATGTGTATACCAAATAAGCTTATTTACAAAATCATCGGGTATACACACAACCCATAGAAAGTCACTGACTGTACATCATTTGAAAAGAATATTGGTACGTACCAAATAAAACTACCTAAGTGCAATGTTCGTTTTGTCATGCCATTTACTTTCTTTCTATCTTTCCAAATAGGGTCCTTATCCTGCTCATACACTACGTCTCATAAGGAAGAGGAGATAAAGTTTTCAAAGGCTACCTTCCGTATGTACTACAAACTGAAGTTTTTCTCCAAATCATTTTCAGGAAATGTTCTTAACCAAACCAATGGGACCACTTGACAACGTATCCGCTGCAACATTTTGAGTACCAGAAATGTGAACAACAGGGAAGTTAAACTCCTGTAAATGCAAAGCCCATCTTTTCAAACGATAATGATTTACTTTAAATGAAATTAAAAATTGGGGTGCTGGACGATCAGTGTACACCTTAGTATCTTCTTCTTTTCCTTCAGCATGTGTCTCGCGTGCCTGCGAGGTCCACTACATGGGTCCGTTGTCTCCATTTCGCTCTATCATGGGCTGCATCTGGGTGGATGTTCACGCATTTAAGGTCTTTATGAATTGCATCAGCCCAACGTTGCTTAGGTCGTCCTTTGGGTCTACCGCCGACAACTTCAAGTGTGTAACCCGCCTTGGCAGTAGAGTCATCACCGGCCCGTAAAACGCTCCCAAACCATCGAAGACGACTCTCAAGTATCTTGTCTTAGATTGGTGCAACACCAAACTGTTTCCTAACGCTTTCATTAGAAACGTGATCTAACTTAGTGAGGACCGCTGTCCGCCTTAGCATGTTCGTTTCCATTACACTTAGGCGGCGTTCTGTCTCAACTGTAGTCGGCCAGCACTCACAACCATACAAGGCGACTGGTCGGATGACAGTGCGATAAATTTTTGATTTTAAATTATCTTTCATCCTGCGGCCGCAAGTTACTCCGGTTGTTGTTCGCCACTTCATCCAGGCTGCCTGAGATCTGGTGTCGACCTCTTCGGTGAGTCGGCTGTCAACAGTGATCATGGAACCAAGGTACTTAAACTTACACGAGTCAGATCTTCACCATTAATCGTGATGGTTCCCATTTCTTGTCTGTCTGATGTTATGTACTCGGTTTTCTTCAAATTAAGGCTCAAACCGTGTTGCTCCAACTGGTCACTCAGTTCTTGAGTTAGGCTCTGCAGATCAGGCCTGTTTTCTGCTGCCAGCATCACGTTGTCAGCATAATGTAGGGTCCATGGTAACGGCCGGTGCAGGTCAGCTGTCATACTGTCCATTACAAGAATGAACAGAAGTGGTGATAATGCAGAACCTTGATGGACGCCGACAGTGATGAGGAAGTCCTTGGATAGTCCTGAGGTTGTATGGACATAACTTCTCGGCTGTGCATGAAGTAACTGCACCCAGTTAATAAGCTGCTCCGGCACATCATGCTGTCGAAGTGCTAGCCAGATGAGACTGTGTGGCACCCGATCAAAGGCCTTTTCGAGATCCAGGAACGCTAGATGCAGCGGCTTGGCCTTCTCATGATGTTTCTCGACTAAGAGTCTTGCAGCATAAATTGCATCAGTTGTGCCGCAGTTCTGAACAAATCCAGCTTGGTTTCTGGAAACATGTGTGATCTCACGGATCCTTTGGTCCAGAACACGCTCAAAGATTTTCATAGCATGGCAGAGAAGTCGAACTGGACGGTAGTTGGTGCACTCAGCGAGAATTCCCTTCTTCTTAAAGATAGGCACGGTGATGCCCTGATCCCAATCAGCTGATATTTGTCCGTCGTCAATGATCTTGTTGAAGAGTTCCGTTAACCATTCGGCTGCCTTCCAGTGATGTGAACACCATAACTCTGCTGCAAGGTCATCTGGGCCGGTGGTTTCCCCAGGCTTCATTTTCTTCAAAGCAGTCTTGACTTCTTCGACTGCAATTTCTCTTACGGGCCCTTCAACAGCATGGCCGGTGGGTATTGGTGGATGGGAGGAATCTTCTGTTGAGATCTTCTTGAAGTAGCTGCGCCATCGTTCTCTGGCCTTCTTCCAATCAACTAGCAGATTACCCGTCTCATCATTGACTCCGTAGAACCGATGAACATCTTCTGAATTGTGATGTCTTGCTTTATCGAGTCGATGTAAGTCCCGCTCTCCTTCACGTGTGTCAAGTTTTGAGTATATATTAGCATAGCGTGAGGATTTGGTTGCTGCTATAGCCTGTTTTGCATCTCTTCGCGCTGTTCTGTATGCATTCCATCGCTCCGCTGTTTTATCGATAAGAAACTCATGATACAATCGTTTCTTTGTGTACCGCGTCTTTGACGGTGTCATTCCAAAACCACGCATCTCTATCGATCCTCCGTCGTCCTGGTTGTATTGTCCGAAGAACTGAATGTGCAACTTCGTGAGCAGACTCTTTCACTTTCTCCCAGCTTTCTTCAACTGTGGTAGTTGGTGACAAAGTAATTCGGGCTATGATGTCTGCTTCCTTATCCTTGAATTTCCACCATTTGGTCGGCCGGAATGGCCGTGCGGTTCTAGGCGCTACAGTCTGGAACCGAGCGAACGCTACGGTCGCAGGTTCGAATCCTGCCTCGGGCATGGATGTGTGTGATGTCCTTGGGTTAGTTAGGTTTAATTAGTTCTAAGTTCTAGGCGACTGATGACCTCAGAAGTTAAGTCGCATAGTGCTCAGAGCCATTTGAACCATTCCACCATTTGATTCTCGCAGGTCCTGTGTGATCTACGTGCTTCTTTGTTGGCAACGTGATTCGTAGCTTACAGATCAACGGACGGTGTTGTGTCGGATGACCATTGCATCAAGCACATCTTTGAGATCACGGCGTCTCACGAGGATGTAGTCGACCTGCGTGGCGTTAGTAGAAGAGATAAAAACTTTGAGGTTTGCTGGTGACATTGTAATTCTGTCAGAGACATCAAAGGACCTGGAAGAGCAGTTGTTCGAGCCGACAGTGTCTTCAAAAGAGGATATAAGATGAACATCAAAAAAAGCAAAACGAGGATAATGGAATGTTGACGAATTAAATCTGGTGATGCTGAGGGAATTACATTACGAAATGACACACTTAAAGTAGTAGATGAGTTTTGCTGTTTGGGGAGCAAAGTAACTGATGATGGTCGAAGTAGAGAGGATACAAAACGTAGACTGGCTACGGCAGGGAAAGCGTTTTTGAAGAAGAGAAATTTGTTAACATCGAGTAAAGATTTAAGTGTCAGAAAGGCTTTCTGAAAGTATTTGTGTGGAGTATAGCCACGTATTAAAGTGAAACATGGACGATAAATAGTTTGGACAAGGAGAGAATAGAAGCTTTCGAAATGCGGTGCTACAGAAGAATCTTGAAGATTAGATGGGTGGATTGTGTAACTAATGAGGAGGTACTGAATAGAATTGGGGAGAAGAGTAATTTGTAGCACAACTTGACTAGAAGAAGGGATTGGTTGGTAGGTCATGTTCCAGGGCATCAAGGGATCACCAATTTAGTATTGGATGGCAGCGTGGAGGATAAAAATCGTAGAGGGAGACCAAGAGATGAGTAGACTAATCAGATTCTGAAGGATGTAGGTTGCAGTAGGTACTTGGAAATGAAGTTTGCACAGGATAGAGTAGCATGGAGAACTGCATCAAACCAGTCTCTGGACTGAAGACCACAACAAATAAACAAGAACATTGCACGTTTTTGAGGATTCGGAAATCAGTTCCAGCTTAGAAAAATCAGAGTTTGGAAAAACAAGACTAAAATTTCTTGGTCGTACAATTTCATCAGGAGGCATTGAGCCATATCCACAGAAACTTGAAGCAAATAGGGCAATCATCTTCCTTCCCCAAAACGTCAAATTGGAGGTTTTCTTGGTTTATCAAATTTTTATCACCGTTTTTTAAATATGACAATTCTTACCATTCCTAAATTATGTTTACTTACTGGAAAAAGAACATAATATGGCACTGGGATGAATAAGCACAGTTATAGTTTCATAGTCTGAAGATATAAAAAGAAAGAAGACTCAATCTAGCAATGTGGTTCGAAATGAAACACCAAGACATCTGCTACCCCATTACTGAGGAAGATGAGATTAACTGTATAGGTCATCGCCTTTAGAAAGTTGTTTGGAAACGCTCTACAATGCCACAAACTCATCCAGTTTCTATATGTTACGATGTCTTCCACACATCAATGAGAAACATCACCTCTGTGTTTTATTTCTACCACCCTGTGTCTTGTGGGAGCAGCATAGTTTACACAATGTATTTTCAGATTTTTGTGAGAGCCAATGGATAGACACGTGTTATGTCAGTGTAGATCCTCACACAAAACTTGGAGTCATGGTAGAAAAACAAAGTGGATTTCATGTGCAAAGATATAGTCATACACTGCTTGGACGTGTGGATGTGTTGCAGCTGAGAAAACCAACATATTAAACTGCTTCTGAAAGAACAACACAGGATCCCTCTCTTGTGACTGATAATTTGCTGGACTTGGTCTTCCTGCAGTACAGTCGACAGACCTTTACACAGGTCTATGCAAGTCATTTCGACCACTGGCCATCTGCTCCGATGGAGCGATACATGGATATGTAATATACCAGAAAGGAGAGATGTGGTAAAATGTTGTAGGAGGTTCTATTACAAGACAAGCCGTCAGGATTTGCTTCGTAAACGCCAGTATGATACAGCAATGCATGGACAAAACGGGACCTGCCATGTTGTACAAAACAGCAAAATCCTCTTGAATTAGAGCTTGTTGCTTTCGAACATAAAAGGATTATGTTTTTCCTGACATGTAAGCAAATGACATGGAAGACTGTATTCAGTAATGTGATTTCACTCATCTGAAATGTCTGTAATAGACATGTGCATGACATTTTATTTATGGACACTGATTTGAATGTGAAGGATGATTTCAGGTAGTGTGATATGTCCATCAAGCTGAAACGAATTGCTTAACACAGATGTTTTTTTCTTCAGAGTTTAAATTCTCGCTTTTTCTTTATTGTGATGACAGTTCCGAAGTAACGATGGCATTCTGCAGTGATTGGTAGTTTTCGACGTTAAAGAGTGGATGCTTTTTACCCCAATTTTACACAGGGTGGACATGTATAAGGGGAGTGTAACCCGACCTCTGCAGTTTGGTCATCTGTAATTGGCGGCGATGCTGTAATTGTATTTCATTTCATTTGATGTCACAAAATAAAGGGATGCAGAAGGGGGAGGGGGGGGGGGGGGCAGAGCGATGCGAGATGTATCCTGCAGTCGAACGTAAAAGCTACACTGATTTTTCTCATAAAACTAAAAAAAAATGGACTGTGCCTATTTTCGAGGGAAGAGCACGTTTATTATCGTCACAAATGTGTTTGTTTTTTAGTAGATGCACGTTTATAAGAGATGCAATGATGTTAAATAAAAGTGTTCTCCATCACAGATCGGTTGGCTGCTGGAGGTGTTGGTGGCAGGCCTACTCTGTGTTCGCCAATGCAGCTGTATTCCGACGTGGTGGAGGGATGAGGGGAAGTAGGAGTTCCCACAATTTCGCCAGTTCCCGGCGATACATCGGGGAGAACGCATGCTCAACTGCCGCCTCTCTCTCCTGTTGCAATCTTTTGGGATGATAATTTCCCCCTGTACATGTGTTACATTATGACTTGTTGATTATGAGTGCTGGTTTTTTGTTTTTTTTTTTTTCACGACAATTTCGACATGTAGTTAGAACAGAGAAGCATTTTCCGTCACTTGGCTTTGATTGTGCATTGGCTTAAAAATAAACATAGTACCTTCAGTTCCTTCATCATCTTTATGATTGATTACATAATTAGGACCCATCTTTACCTCGATTTTCAAACCAAAAAAAAAAAGTAAAGTACACTAACCTAACCTTCATCTCCTGCACCTGGACAGTTTCCAGGTGGACTTCGGCTTTCTGTCCAGAAGCACCGGACCGGGGCTTGAGTCCCAGAAAGGGCACCGCCATTTTGAATTTCCTGCCAATTCCGGGGTGTGTGTATGTGTGTGTGGGGGGGGGGGGGGGGGAGGGGGTTGACCTCATCATAGCGCCTGGACAAAGAAATTCCTGCCAAAAATTCGAAATTCCCGCCAAAATGAGAAATTCCAATCAAAATTCGAAATTCCACCAAAATCAGAAATTCCCACCGGTACGGGAGAGAGAGGAGTTGGGAGGGGGAGAGGGGAGGACTATGCGACACCTGAGAAATACACAAAACGTCATCTGGTGTTGGCTGTGGAGTTGGTGGTGGGTGGGGATGGGGGTGAGGGGGGGGGAGTAATTAATTGAACAATTTAATTTACTTGCATATTAATTTGGTATCAAATTTGCACCTGGAGCCCCCTTACTCTTGTACTAACACAGCCCACACTATTAAGGAGCAGCAGTGCCTTGTTACCAAGTGGGGTCCATGGCTTAGTAGTCTCGATCCTCTATCCCTACTATCAGATCCTTTTTTGGGGGGGCGGGGGTCTGCTGACTGGTTTGATGCGGCCCGCCACGAATTCCTCTCCTGTGCTAACCTCTTCATCTCAGAGTAGCACTTGCAACCTACATCCTCTATTATTTGCTGGATGTACTGCAATCTCTGTGTTCCTCTACAGTTTTTGCCCTCTACAGCTACCTCTAGTACGATGGAAGTCATTCCCTCATGTCTTAACAGATGTCCTATCATCCTGTCCTTTCTCCTCATCAGTGTTTTCCACATATTCCTTTCCTCTCCGATTCTGCACAGATCCTCCTCATTCCTTACCTTATCAGTCCATCTAATTCTCAACATTTGTCTGTTGCACCACATCTCAAATGCTTCGATACTCTTCTGTTCCGGTTTTCCCACAGTCCAAGTTTCACTACCATACAATGCTGTACTCCAGACGCACATTCTCAGAAATTTCTTCCACAAATTAAGGCCGATATTTGATATTAGGTGACTTCTCTTGGCCGGGAATGCCCTTTCTGCCGTTGTTAGTCTGCTTCTGATGCCTCCTTGCTCCGTCCGTCACTCATTATTTTACTGCCTAGGTAGCAAAATTCCTTAACTTCGTCTTCTTCGTGACCATCGATCCTGATGTTAAGTCTCATTGTTCTCATATCTACTTCTTCTCATTACCTTCGTCTTTCTTCAATTTACTCTCAATCCATACTCTGTATTTATTAGACTGTTCATTGCGTTCAGTAGATCATGTAATTCTTCTTCTCTTTCGCTCATGGTAGCAATGTCATTAGCGAATCGTATCATTGATATCCTTTCACCTCGAATTTTTATTTCACTCCTGAACCTTACTTTTATTTCCATTATCGCTTCGTCGACGTACAGATTGAACACCAGGGGCGAAAGACTACATCCTTATCTTACAACCTTTTTAATACGAGCACTTCGTTCTTGATCGTCCACTCTTATTATTCCCTCTTGGCTGTTGTACATATTGTATAAAACCCGTCTCTCCCTATAACTTGGCCCTATTTTTCTCAGAATTTCGAACATGTTGCACCATTTTACATTGTCAAAGGCTTTTTCCATTATTAACCGCAACGTCAGAATTGCCTCTCTCGTGCCTTTACCTTTCCTAAAGCCAAACTGATCGTCATTTAGCGCATTCTCAATTTTCTTTTCCATTCTTCTGTATATTATTCTTGTAAGCAGCTTCGATGCATGAGCTGTTAAGCTGATTGTGCGATAATTCTCGCGCTTGTCAGCTCTTGCCGTCTTCGGAATTGTGTGGATGATGTTCTTCAGAAAGTCAGATGGTATGTCGCCAGACTCAAACATTCTACACACCTACGTGAAAAGTCGTTTTGTTGCCACTTCCCCCAACGATTTCAGAAATTCTGATGGAATGTTATATATCCCTTCTGCCTTATTTGATATTAAGCCCTCCAAAGCTCTTTTAAATTCTGATTCTAATACTAGGTCCCCTATCTGTTCTAAATCGACTCCTGTTTCTTCTTCTATCACATCAGACAAATCTTCCTAGAGGTTTCCAGTGTATTCTTTCCACCTATCCGCTCTCTCGTCTGCATTTAAAAGTGAAATTGCCGTTGAATTCTTAATATTATCACCATCGCTTTTAATGTCACCGAAGGTTGTTTTGACTTTCCTGTATGCTCAGACAGTCCTACCGACAATCATTTCTTTTTCGATTTCTTCACATTTTTCATGCAGCCATTTCGTCTTAGCTTCCTCGCACTTCCTATTT
This sequence comes from Schistocerca nitens, assembly GCF_023898315.1. Taxonomy (NCBI): domain Eukaryota; kingdom Metazoa; phylum Arthropoda; class Insecta; order Orthoptera; family Acrididae; genus Schistocerca; species Schistocerca nitens. Next base: position 706,385,382 of record NC_064614.1, on the reverse strand, counting down.
ATTTCATTCCTCCGCTACTTGCATTTCTGTATACTTGAGTCTCCCGGAACATTTTTGCACTTCCTCCTTTCATCGATCAGTTGAAGTATTTCTTCTGTCACCCATGGTTTCTTCTCAGTTACCTTCTTTGTACCTATGTTTTCCTTCCCAACTTCTCTGATGGCCCTTTTTGGAAATGTCCATTTCTCTTCAACTGTACTGCCTACTGAGCTATTCCTTATTTTTGTATCTATAGCCTTTTGTTCCTTATTACTTCCGTATTCCACTTCTTTGCGTATTAATTATTTCTGATTAATGTCTTATACTTCAGCCTACTCTTCATCACTACTATTTTGTGATCTGATTCTATTTCTGCTCCTGGGTACGCCTTACAATTCAGTACCTGATTTCGGAACCTCTGTCTGACCATAATGCAATCTAACTGAAATCCTTCCATATCACCCGGCCTTTTCCAAGTATACCTCCTCCTCTTGTGATTCCTGAACAGAGTATTCACTATTACTATCTGACGTTTATTACAGAACTCAATTAATCTATCTCCTCTCTCATTCCTTGTCCCAAGCCCATATTCTCCTTTAATCCTTTCTTCTACTCCTTCCCCTACAACTGCATTCCGGTCCCCCATGACTATTAGATTTTCACCTCCCATTACATACGGTATTACCTTTTCAATATCCTCATACACTTTCTCTCTATCTTCATCTTCAGCTTGCGACGTCGGCATGTATACCTGAATTATAGTTGTCAGTTTTGGTTTGCTATCGATTCTGATAAGAATAACGCTATCACTGAACTGTTCACAGTAAGACAATCTCTGCTGTATCTTCGTGTTCATAACGAATCCTACTCCCGTTATATCATTTTCTTCTGATGTTGATATTACCCTATATTCATCTGACCAGAAATCCTGTCTTCTTCTCACTTCACTGACCCCTACTACATCTAGATTGAGCCTTTGCATTTCCCTTTTCATATTTTCTAGTTTCCCTACCACGTTCAAGGCTCTCAATCTTTTTCTCTTGGTAACCTCCCCCTTGGCAGACCCCTCCCAGAGATATGAATGGGGCACTATTCCGGAATCTTTTGCTAAATGAGAGATCGTCATGATACTTCTTCAATTGCAGGCCACATGTCCTGTGGATACATTTTACGTGTCTTCAGTCCAGTAATTTCCATTGCCTTCTGCATCCTCATGCCGTTGATCTTTGTTGATTCTTCCGCCTTCAGGGGTAGTTTCCCACCCCTAGGACAAGAGAGTGCCCTGAATCTCTGTCCGCTCCTCCGCCCTCTTTGACAAGGCCGTTGGCAAAATGAGGGTGACTTCTAATACCGGAACTCGTCGGCCGCCAACGCTGATTATTAATCAAAATTTAAGCGCCTTCGAACCCTGGACCGATGACGATTACGAATGAAAGACGCGACGCCAAGACCACAGGTATCAGCTCTGAGCAACTGAAGTCTGGACTCATCTGACGAGACCACAGTTTTCCAGATGTCTAGAACCTATCTGATATGATCGCGAATCCAGAAGAGGCGCATCAGGTGATGTCGTGCTGTCACGAAAGGTACTTGTGTTGGTAGTCTGCTGCCGTAGCCCATTGACACCAAATTTAGCTGCACTATCCTGATGGATCCGTTCGTCGAATGTCCCACGTTCATTTCTACTGTTAATTCACACTATCTTGTTCATCTATTAGCACTGACAACTGTAAGCAAATGCGACTGTTCTCGATCGTTAAGTGAAGGTCGTCTGCCACTGCGTTGTCTGTGGTGAGAAGTAATGCTTAAAATTTCGTACTCTCATCGCACTCTTGACACTGTGGACCTCGGAATACTGAATTGCCCAACGATTTCGTAAATGAAATGTCCCATGCGTCTACCTCCGCCATTTTGGATTGAAAGTCCGGTAATTTCCGTCTTGCGACCACAATTACGTCGGAAACACTTTCACATGAACCACTAGAGTACGAATGACAGCTCCGGAAATGCACTGAACTTTCATACTTTGTGTACGCAATACTGCCGCCGTCCGTATATGTGCACTCGCTAGCCCATCCCTTTTGTCACCTCACTGTATGTGAGGCAGCGGTGACGGCAGTCGACCGTTTCGCCAGCTGTCTGGAGAGTATTTTGTGACCACAGTAAGGATTACATGTGGACCTACTCCTCACTTCTTTTAGTTTGTTTTAAATAAAGTGCATATCTCTCCTATTCCCCATCCTATATAGGTAGTGGTGTTGGATTGGGGTGAAATTGTTTACAGTGTAAATTAAGCGATTTTTTCTGATATTATTTCTAGTGGAACATAATACTGTAGTATTAGACGCCTTTATGGTAGTCTTCCAGTGATTTCACATAGGGACAAATTTCTCTTAGACCGAGTATGTAGCAAGAGCATATTTGTTGCATTGTGCTAATTGTTTAACATGGGATATCAGTATATTTATCTGAAATGTCACGCTGTGGAAATTGTTTAATGTTTAAAGTCTCATATTTTGGTAAGTCTTAGGACGACAGAGTGGAAGATAACTGGTGACACTACAACAAATTACTCCAAATTTGTAAAAAGCAGTGGGAGGTGGTACATGGAAGAGCATACAGAAAAAAGCCATTATTTTTAGCGAATATTGCTCAGCACTCTGGGACCTTTATCAAGTAAGACCAATAGAATAGACAGAGAAGGTCCAATGAAAAGCGGTGCGTTTCATCGTGGATCATTTAGTTGGTAAAAGAGCATTACAGAGATGCTCAACAAACTCCAGTTGCAGGTACTACAAAAGAGGGGTTCTGAACCAGAGAGAGGTTTTCTACAGAAATTCTGAAAGATTACATTTCAGGAAGAGTCAGACAATATATTACTTTCTGCCACATAGTCTTGCGAAATGACCACAACGACAAAATTCGGAGCGTTAGAGCTAATACGGAGAGTTACCAACAATCATTCTTCCCACAAAGCATTCACAAATTGAACATCGATGGGGGATCAGTTAGTGGTAACATGGGGCTTGCGGAGTGTTCTCATAGATGCACATATTTTTAACACACTATGTCACATATTCATAATGCAGGGACACGTTCCTTGCAGCGAAATGTAAACCTGGTACGTAGTAAGAGTTTATTTCTTTAAATAAAGCACTGTGGAAACCGTTTAACTTTTAACGCCCTGTACTTATGTGTGTCTTGAAATGGTGATCTTGGAAAGTTGGAAAAAGCTCGCGAGATTGCAACAAATTATCCCAAAATTTTAAACACCAGCGGAAGGTGAGCATACGCTGGAGTGCTTTCAGAAAATGTCATTGTTTTTAAGATACTATGACGTTACATTCCAATACCACGGGGACAGGATCCCTACAGTATAACTTATACTTAGGCTTTAGTAATAGTTTGTTTAAATAATTGATTGTGGTAATTGTTAAAAAATTAAAAGTCGTGTACTTACGTGGACCTCTGAATTACACTCTTAAAGTGGGTATTTGGAATACTGGAAGGAGGAGTGTGGGGGGGGGGGCGGAATTGGCATAAAATATAACAAAGACAATGGGAGGTGGTCACACATTGCAGTGCTTACAGAAAATGCCAAGACATTAAATTATAGTAATTCGGCTGTGCCCCTTCGAATTTCCAAGCCACACACTGTAACAACAAAGTGTCTTACTTCGTAAGTTAATAGCTATCGCCATTTTCAAGCAGGATAACTCTGCTGCTGGCACTTAATGATGACGATGATTTCACTACAATGCACAGAGCTTGACTGACGACGCTCACACAATTGGGCCCTGTGAGAGAAGAGGAAGGGGGAGAGGGAACGTTTTCTCATTATTTTTAAGTCTTCCTATTCTCCTAAATCAATTATGGGATGGTGATCTTGATCTAGCAGCCACAAATGGTATAGTGGATGGGTGACCATTTTTCCGCCGGTTTTTTAGCCCTAGAGGCGTGGGTGGCGAAAGGGGCGGCTTATCTTGGCACGTGATTGGTATCAGGTTATATACTGGCCATGAATTTACGACGCACAGGTGTGAGGTTACATTGAGATTTTGAGATTACGTCGTTATCTGGGTTAGAAATGGCTCACCCACACTACTGAGCGACTCTAATTGGCTACCGTATACTATCACCTGGTTTGCTATGACTAATGATAATGAGCAAATCTCATTCGCTGCTATATATTATCACCTGATTGGCTATGATGCCAACAGCAGCATGCAACGAAAAATTGCTGATACCATAAGCGCACTTAAGCCCTGTATGGCATTGCTTTGTCCCTTCTAATATGAGAGAAAATACCACTAAAATCTTGGTAACTCTAGTTAATGATAAAAGCATGCATCGTTCTAAGTAACCGTAAGTGATATACAGGGGATTCCGTAAGAGCGTGCAAAAATTTAACAGGACATAGGATGATCCACTGAACAATTTGACGTAGGGAACCTGGGTTCAGAGAAGCCAGCTTAAGGAGATAATGGGAATAAAATCACATTACTGTGTACTTTTTTATTTACATTAGTTACAGTTAACTGCAAATACCATCATTGATAATAAACGTACCATTTGTATAGTATCTTACAAAATGTGCTGAAACTGACGGCCATCACCTCAATGCAAGCATGACATCGGCGAACAAGATTCTGACGTATCCTGGCAAATAACCTGGTGTGTTTCGAATCACGTAACAGGCAGCTACAGTACTGGCAACTAAATCCATCTCCGTATCCACTGGGGTTTCATACAAAGTGACTTTACATATCCCGATAGGAAATAATCAAGGGGTTCAGATCAGGTGACCTCGCAGGCCGTGGAATAGGACCTCCCCTTCCAATCCAGGGACCAGGAAATACTGTACCAGTACTGCTCCCTCGTATTTTACTGCACATCTCTGAATAGCACTGAGTAACGAATGGGTCTGTCGTTGATTCATAGCAAGTTCTGTCATGGGACAATGTAAAAACGATACAACAACCCACCTTATGGACAAGTAATGTAAACAAATACCTTCATCATGACTTCCCGATAATCAGGCTCGTCCTCCTTGTTTCCTTGCAGGAAATAAAGAATGTGCTTGAAAATAAACAGCACAGTACGTGTAAACTTGTACGCATGTGAGTTGTAAATAAGCTGGAAAACAGTAATGCTAGACAAATCGCTAGACAAGTCTACTTGCATATCTCCTTAAGCTGGCTTCTCCGACCCCAGCTTCCCTGCCTCAAATTGTTCAGTGGAGCATTCTGTATGTCCTGTTACATTTTTTCATGCTCTTACGGAAACACCTTGTATATAATGATGTATACATTAAAGTGTGGTAACATGATCCAAGCCAACCTAACAAAACTTCCAATAAAATATTTCTTTACAATAACAAGCTAATTTTCATAAAGTTCATATTGATATGAAGGAGACGTTGAGTCGCAAACAGGCACAACGAAAAGAATGCTATACTTTTAAGCATTTGGCTGAAAGGTCTTCTTCTAAACTGAAAAACGCACACACATTCGCGCAAGCATCACACATACTCGTACGCATGACCACTGTCTCTGGCCATTGAGATCAGACTGCTCACAGTATTGCACATCATGGGAGAAGCAACCCCTAGGTGATGGAGTAAGGAGAGGGCTGCAGTGTGCAGGGAAACGGGCAGCAGGGTAGGGCTGGGGGAAGGTGTAGTTACGCTTGTGGGAGCATGCAGCGAAGCGCTGGTGACAGGGTAGGGCTGCTAGGCAGTCGGGAAGTTTCGGGCGGGGAAGAAGGAGAATGGGAAAGGAGAGAAGCAGAGGATATTCCATTGTTATTCTATAGTATGATGTTGTGGTGAACAATGGAACATTCAAATTCGTAGTTCAGATCACGCTCCATGGTTTGGAGGTAAACAATTGGTTAAAAACAGTGTGTGTCCTCGCGACGTAGTGATCGTTTGTATTCCATGCGATTCAAAACAATTTAAAATATTAGTATTACAGACACCCAATTTTAATTCGTAGCTCTCTAGCCCTGTGTACTGTGACAGCACTAGAAGGGACTTGTTCATTTTATTAGGTACAACATTCGTGCTTAAATGCAAATGGTTCAAATGACTTAACATCTGAGGTCATATGTCCCCTAGAACTTAGAACTACTTAAACCTAACTAACCTAAGGACACCACACACACCAGTACCCGAGGCAGGATTCGAACCTGCGACCGTAGCAGGCGCGCGGTTCCGGACTGACGCGCCTAGAACCGCTCGGCCACCACGCCCGGCGCATAAATGCAAATAGAAACGTTTCACAACACAGCATGATTTGGTTAAAGCGATTCCAAAGAAGATAGGAACATTTATTTGGTTAAAGCGATTCAAAAGAAGCTAGGGACATTGCACTTAGCATACGATGTTAAAGTTTATAACAGCTTTGACCGCTACCGCCTCATGATCTCATTATGCTTAGCTATTATGCCTCGACCACTTCCTGGAATTTCGCATTTCATCTTCCCATGTTGGCCTTTTACGATGAGGCGCCGAAGAGTTATCAGTCTACCTGAAGCTTAATTGTGTGCAATTTTAAGACCGATTAAACTGCTATAATCCGCTCTACACGTAAAACGATTGGCGTTAACTGGTCTTTACTACATGCTGCATCGGTGTCCGTTCTTAGAACCTGCATGCAGCCGATGTACTCGATGAGGCTGTAACTCTTCCGAGACGCTTTCCACCTGACAGTGGGTAGCGAAGGGCGCCATATCCCATCGACAGCCCAGCGGCTTGTCCCACGCACTCAGTTTCCCTTCCAGAGCGTTGTTCTGACCGGTAGTTACCACAACGTACTGTGCGGCTGACGGAAAAACATCAAAGGATCGGGAAGGTGGTTATTAGAATGACACGTCGCTTGCGCCGTACATATCAATACATACTGTTCAAAGCCATCTTGACTCGTTTATTTGTAGTTTTGTGGCAGTGGCATATTTTATTTTTATCTATAACATCTCTTTTCTTAGTACCTACGTTGAAAGTCACTTCTTAAGTACACTACAGCGTCTTCGTTTATTCTATCACTAATAATTTGTTCATTTCCAAAGATGTAATAATCTTCTTCTGCGCATATCCCATTATGCAGGGAACACGAACCAATATGCATGACCTCACGACATGGTAGAACCCGACCTCCATGGACAAAGTTTCGGAGGTTTATATATATATTTCCTGAGTATTCTGGAATAAGGGACCCCTGGTCCCCAGGGGCTCGTTACAAAGTAATTGCTTGTTATTTGCACTCAAAAGGTAGGAGTAAGCTACAGGGAAAGATGCGTGATATACAATATGTATAAGAACCAAGAACGAAGTGTTCGGATTGAAAAGGAAGTAAGGCTGGGACGCAGTATTTCGCCCCATCTGATCAATCGATACCACGAAGAAGCAATGACAGCAATGAAACAAAGATTCACGAATAGGATTAAAATTCAGTATGAAAGGATGTCAAGAACGCCAGCACCTATAGATGGCCGAATGCCTTTGTGCCTCCCGGCCTAGCCACATGCGCAAGAAGAAGAAGCGTAAGCGCGATCATCACCAAGAAAAGATGAAACACACACTGATTGTGTCTCAAGTTAATATAGAAGGTTACAGTGGAGCGAAAGGAGAAAAAATGTTCAAATGTGTGTGAAATCTTATGGGACTTAATTGCTGAGGTCATCAGTCCCTAAGCTTACACACTACTTAACCTAAATTATCCTAAGGACAAACACACACACCCATGCCCGAGGGAGGACTCGAACCTCCGCCGGGACCAGCCGCGCGAAAGGAGATCTACTGTCCAAAATCATGAACGACAATAAAGTGGACGTCCTTGCATTGCAAGAAACCTACCTAACGGGTGACAACATCTCCAAGATCAAAGTACATGGCTTCACGACAGTTGCCTATGCTGAGCACGAAAAACATGGCATAGCCACCCTGGTAAGGAACAACCTGTTGAGCAACACAACAAAAATAAAGAGTAGCCACGACTTCACTGTGGAAATCAAGGTGAACGACATGACGATATTAAATGTGTACAAGCCACCCTCCAGCTCTTGGTCTCCATCCATGCTCCCTATGACACTCCACCCCTCTGTCTACATCGGAGACTTCAACTCTCATCACTTCAAGTGGGGATATAACAAGAACAACAGTGATGGCGTCTGTCTTGCAGACTGGGCTGAAACCAATAACTACCACCTTCTGTACGATGCCAAAGATAAGCCCACTTTTCACTCGAGTGCATGGAAGACCGAAACCACTCCCGACTTATGTTTCGTGTCCAGCACAAATACAGGAGCAGCAATGCCAGCATCACGGACAGTATTAAACCGCCTGCCTAGAGGCCAAAACTGCCTAGTCTTAATAATAATAGGCCTACAGTTACAAATTGTAGCGAGCCCTCCCATCCCACATTGGAATCTGAGAAAATCCAACTGGGAAGCATATCGAGAAAGCGTGGAGAAAACGATAATGAGAATATCACCTACTGCTGCAAACTATGCACGCTTCTGCAAGTTACTCATCCACGCAGCTCATAAAAATATCCCCCGAGGAGCCAGGAAATACCACATCCCATGCTGGTCTGAAGAATGCAGCAACCTACTGGAAGAATTTAACAGAACAGAAGATGAGGGCACTACCCAAGCTCTTACCGACCTACTGGACGAGGAACGAAAACAAAGATGGCACAAGCTGATGGAACAAATGGACTTCACACATTCAAACCGTAAAAACTGGAGTCTCATGAGAAAGCTGGGAGGAGCCAACCACAGGAAGTCAGCAGAGGCCAGTATCCACCCAAACAAAATCAGCAAGAAACTCAGGGATAACGCCAAGATAACAGTGACTCCTGAGCAAAGATAAAACATAAAAGCTCAGATGGCTGTGGCACTGCAGGAATGTGAAGAAAAAGCCGACATGTTCACGGCAGCAGTCCAAGAAGAAGAGGTGAAGATGGCACTCCAACACACACGGGCAGGGAAGGCAGCTGGACCAGGCAACATCCTCCCTGAATTTTTGAAAAATCTTGGACCAAAAGCGCTGAAATGGCTATGCAATCTATTCACGAGAATAATGGAAACCTGTGAAATCCCCAGAGAATGGAAAACAGCCAAAATCGTTGCCGTACTTAAACCAGGGAAGAGTGGAGCTGACGCACGGAACTTCAGGCCAATCACGTTACTGTGCATAACCTACAAACTGTTTGAAAGGATACTGTTGGAAAGACTTAAACCAGTACTGGAGGAACAACTACCAGTGGAGCAAGCAGGTTTTAGACAAGGAAGAAGCTGCTGCGACCAGGTGCTGGCACTTACCACACACACTGAACGAGGCTTTCAGGAAAAGAAGAAAACAGGGATAGTCCCCACTGACCTGACATCAGCGTACGACACTGTATGGCTAAATGGTCTCATGTTAAAACTGGCAAGGATAGTCAAATGCAAAACAACGTTGAAGCTCATAAACAACATGCTGAGCGAAACGAAGTTCAGGGTCAAATTAAATGTTGAAACCAGCAATTGCCATACCCTAAAAAATGGTCTTCCGCGAGGATCAGTCTTAGCTCCCTGGCTCTTCAACATCTATATAGCAGATTTGCCTGATGTGCACTCACGTAAATTTGCCTACGCAGATGATTTAGCTATTACAGCGCAAAGTAACTCGTTTGAAAACCTGGAATCAACACTAAATGAAGATCTAGCTACACTGAAAAAATACTATGACACATGGCATCTAAAAATTAATGTGACAAAAACAGTAAGCACAGTCATGCATCTAAACAACAAGGAAGCGAGAAGGGAACTGCGCCTGGTTATAAATGGTAAAGCTGTCAGCCAAGAAAATTTCCCAAAATATCTCGGTATTAAGCTAGATCGCAGCATGACTTTCAAACAACACCTAACTGATACTGCCCAAAAGCTAAAGACGAGAAATAACCTACTCAACAGACTGGCAGGCACCACTTGGGGTTGTGATGCTGCCACTCTAAGAACTGCTGCACTGGCACTGGTGTATAACGCTGCAGAATACTGTGCCCCAGTCTGGAGCAGAAGCCCGCACGCCAAAAAAGTGGATGTACAACTCAATGCCACTCTGAGAACCGTCACTGGCACTCTCAGGCCAATCCCCGTTGAGTGGCTTCCGGTGCTGGCAAACATCGCTCCTGCTTCCACACGTAGAGAGAAAGCAATCCAGGACATAGTAGAAAAAATTGAAGCAAACCCAAGGCTACACATACATGCCGACATGGGAGGACCCACGAGACTCAAGTCCAGGAAACCTATCGTCTGGAGCAGAACATTGGGCACAGAGAGTCTCGATGCTGAATGGAAGAATGCATGGCAGGGTCTGAGAAGAGGCGTCGTGGAAAACCATCACCTAATCCACGATCCAACCGAAAGGGTTGAAGGCTTCAATCTCAACAGGAAACACTGGTCGGCTCTAAACAGGTTTCGCACGGGAGCTGGACGATGCAGACAGCAAACAACCAAATGGGGCTATACAGTCGATCCGTGTTGTGACTGTGGCGAGGCACAAACAATGGACCATATTCTGGTTTGTAACATTCATGGTTTCAGAGACGGCTCTCTGATGTCGCTCCACAAGTTAACGGACAATGCCAGGAAATGGCTCCATAATCTTAATGTTACTGTGTAATTAATTGTCTTCAATTTATGTTATTTTTGTTCCATTTAATGTAATAATGTAGTTTCCCTGACATAATTGTAATGTAATAACTGATATAATTTGTTTCCACATTGTAAGTTCCAAACTTTATTGTGATTTATATTAATCTTACCTGTTCTTTGTAAAATGTATCTGGCAGATCGAACGAGAAAAAAATAAAGATAAGATTCGCTGTCGACAATGCTATCCTCAGTGAAAGGGAAGAAGGACTACAAGATCTCTGGAATGGAATGCATAGTCTAACGAGTACACAAAATGGGTTTAAAGTAAACCGGAAAAAGACAAAAGTAATGAGGAGCAGTATAGATGAGAATAGTCAGAAACTTAACATCATAATTGATGGTCACGAAGTACAGGAAATTAAGTAATTCTGCTACCTCGGAAACAAAATAACCTACGATGGATGAAGCGTGGAGGACATAAGAAGCAGCCTAACGAAGGCAAAGAGGACATTCCAGGCCAGGAGAAGTTTACTGTCATCTAACATAGGCCTTATTTTGAGGAAGCAAATCCTGGGAAATGTACGTTTGGAGCACAGCTTTGTATGGTAGTGAATCATGGACAGTGGTAAAACCGGAACTGAAGAGAATCGAAGCGTTTAAGATGCTGTGCTGCAGACGAATGTTGAAAATTAGTGAACTGATAAGGTAGGGAATGAGGAGGTTCGCGCAGACTGGAAGAGGAAAGGAATATGTAAGAAATATTCACAAGGAGAAGGGACAAGATGATAGTACATGTATTAAGGCATCAGGGAATAACCTCCGTAGTGCTAGAGGGAACTGTAGAGGGTAAAGACTGCAGGGGAATTCAGAGCTTGGAATACGTCCAGCAAATAATTGAGGAGGTTCCAAGCGCTACTCTGAGATGAAGAGGTTAGCACAGGAGAGGAATTCGTGGCGGCCGAATCAAACCAGTCAGAAGATTGACGACAAGAAGAAAAGAGAGGGGAAGATATACAAGAGACAAGCAAAGAGATTGCATTGAAAATTTCTTCACAACAATGCGAATGTCTAGAAATAAATTTGTTCTATTCACTCACGATGTATGCTGTTGAAAACACTAACGTTCATTTCGCTCTTCGCCCTTACCTTGCATTCGCTACTGCTTTGTTCTGTCCCAGTTTTTTTGTTTTTATTTTATTGCAGTGTTCTTCGTGCGTACGTACACAGAAGGATGAATAGGCTTATCGCTGAAGACATGGTTGATATGCACTTCGTGTATGGGCTCACTGGATGCAGTGGAAGAGCGACACGGCGTCACTACGCTGGGCTGTTCCCGCAGCGACGGCAATCACTTCATAGTACTTTTGAATTCGAGAATTTATTGTTGCAGTACTCTAACTTTTATGTTGTTCGTTCTGGTGACTGCAAGTTACGAGCCTTTTCCCTGACGTGAATATAGTTTTTACAGAAACAGTGCTTAACTGGTGTAACAAACTGAACAAATGATAATTCGTTATTACTTTTTAATGATCCACCGATGATCACGGGCCGCTTACGACAAAATATTCCGAACCCATCTCTAACAACCTCCGAAATTTTGCCTGTGAACTTCGGCTTCACCCGTGCACAATGTTCCGTTCCTTATAATTCCGGCTGCCATGAGGAACTGACCTTTCTTGCAGTACCTAGCACGACAGCAGCTACGCTAAGTGCTTGGGATTCGTTTAAGCATGCTCATGTATAAATGTCACATTCGACGCCCATGTGTGTAGAACACGCAAAGGTACTCTAGTGAATTATTTGCCTTACTTAACATTGCCTAGTGCTAATTCCTTTCCCTGAAATACAACACACTATGCATCAAATTGTCTCTTCATTCCTTGGGAGAACGTTGTTTACGGCAGTTTACAGCAGTTATTAATTGTAACATGTTTCAAGATACATTACAGTGGTCTAAGCCGCAAGATTTATGCTCGTACTCACGGACTGAAAAGCACAACATTTACGAAGAACTGTATACGAAGTACATACAAGCGCTGCTCGGTTTTTATATCCATTTCGCAACAACTAAACTCCTTATTAAATTGAAGGAACCAAAAAACTTTTGTAGAGGTAAACCGAGGTAAACCTTCTTTTAACCTCATACGTAGCTCCTGAAAAGCTAATCACTTTGTGCCTTACGCGGAAAAAATTCCATAGTTCTTTTCGAAGGAAGAATAGAACATTAGAATTAACGTTCCGTCAACAGCGAGGTCGTCAGAGACGGACCGCAAGCTCGGGCTACGAAAGTGTGGGGAAGGAAATCGACCGCACCGTCTTCAAAGTACCATCCAGGCATTTTCCCGGAGCGATTTAGGAAAATCATGGAAAACCTTAATCTGGATGGCCGGCTGGGGATTTGAACCGTCGTCCTCCCGAATGCGAATTCAGTGAGCTAACCAGTGCGCCACCACACTTGCTTGTTCTTCTCGATTTTAGCAACTACACTGGATCCAATGCGTATGAAACTACGTCTTCGAAACCAGCTTGCAGATTTTACGCAGCGCTCTGCGAACAAAACTGTACGCTTGTACAATCGTTAATATAATCATAGCCAAAACTTGAAAGTAAGCTAAAGATTGGGCTGGCCACAAGCATCCTCGTTTATAACTTTACAAAATATTTTTAAAAGTCTCCACAAAGCTCTTGAATTTATGTGCTGTGCAATTACCCAACGTAGTGCAAAAAATTGGTCTCTCCATTCCTAAATCGTGAATCACCTTCCTAAATATTCATCAGTTACGCATCTTTTTTCAGCTAAAGCCCTCATCATTTGCAGACGCATCCTTTAATTCCTAATATCCATTGTGGCTTGTCTCAGTTTCTCCGCCGATATACGTATACACTTTTGTCCAGAACTGAAGCAACAAACAGATGTTTCCCCGTCCTGTTTCTAATTCACCAGATAGCCATACAAACTGTCAACAGATGTCCGTAGGATCGTGTTCTGCACGGAAGATGGCAATCCGGTCAACGGACAACCACACAAAAAATGACGTCAGGGCACCTATCAAACGGGGTAGTGTTTGCCTGGTAGGTAGTCCCACAACTACATTCGCTGTGTGCACTGTCACAGACGGTACAGTATGGCACAGAGAAGACGCCTGCCAGTCTCTTTGCAGTGGACGGCCGCAGGAAGAATGGAAGCAGGACAGTCGCAAACTCATGTGACCCGGTGGCAAAATAAATGTAGTCTTGCAAAATTTCCGTTTGTTGCTTTAATTTTCGATACCGATATAATTCCAGAGCCGTATCGAGATTACTCGACATCAAGTAAAAGAGGGAATATCTGGCGTACTTGCCCCCTTTGCACGTAAAAAACTTTAAACCATTTGACTAAATGCAGCTCGTTTTCATCCTTAAACTGCTATATTCTGAAAAATCTGCACCCATCTTATCACATGCCTCCTCCATCGTTCGTTCTTATCTGTGTGTCACTATAAACCACAATAGATCTCGTGTTCTCTATTCTCTTACCTACTTGTTCCACTCTATCCCTACATCCTACACACCATACACTGCCACACACGAATTCCTATTTCCCTCATTACATACACTCTAAGACAAAAAAACGACGTACCGCGAAGCAATTATCCGAATGCGAAGGAAATCGGTAGATGTGATGTATATATACAAACAAACAAACGATTATAATTTCAGAAAAACTGGATGATTTATTCACTTATAATCATCACTTATAATGAAAAGCGAAACTGCAAATACTTTTTTAAAGAATTACGAGTTATATAGAAAAACTGTTAGCCTGTTCAAATGGTTGTTTCCCCGTGACAAAATGGTGATTTTTTTTCTTAGCAGTTCTACGTGTCTTTTTTGTGCTGTTGAACCCGAATTTCATGTTTGGTGCGTTGTAAGAGATCGATTTCCTAACGAAAAAGAATAAACACCTCAACATTTTCGCAGTTTTTTCAGTTTTTTGCTTATACTTGGAAAACTATGTGCTTTTCGAAGATGATCACTTTATACAAAATTAAAGTAGATAAAAATCCTACAAAATGTGCTAGTCGTGTCTGATTTTATGACGAGTGGTATCAGCGCTACAGCGCGCGGAAAAGCAGTGACTTTTTGGCCCATCTACGAAAACGTCAGAAACTAGCACTCCCGCCCCCTAAAATTCGAAAAATATACATGTTACCAACAAAACCCTTACACCACATGAAAGTACATTTAATTTCCTGCAATACAGGACTGTAACATTCAATTTTCTCATAAGGAGGAAGGGAGCAACGCGAAAATTACGAAAAATACCTTCTGCGTCTTACAGCCAAACGACTCCTCCCAATTCTCTATCCATCAACGGCGCAATACTTTCGGTGTATTACGCTTAAAAGAGGCTGTTTTGAATGAATTCATGAAAAAGCATGTTTGATGAAAACGTTAATGAATTATATTTACAACATACACTGACACAAAAAAAATGCAACAGCAAACGTGAATGCATTGTGTTGTACAGGTGCCGAATGTCAGTTTACTGAATGGAGCTACATGCCTGTTGCACTTGGTCGGTTAATGCTGTTTGTGGATGCGCTGGAGTTGTCGTCTGATGATGTCCCATATGTGCTCGGTTGTAACAGATCTGGTGATCGAGCAGGCCGAGGCAACATGCAGACACTCTGTAGAGCATGTTCAGCTACAACAGCGGTATGTGGGCAAGCGTTATCCTGGTGGAAAACACCCCCTGGAATGCTGTTCATGAATGTCAACATAACGGGTCCAATCACCAGGGGGGGAATGATGACCTCAGATGTTAAGCCCCATAGTGCTCAGAGCCATTTTTGAATCACCAGGCTGACGTACAAATTTGCAGTCAAGGTGCACGGGATAACCACGAGAATGCTCCTGCACCCCAGACAATAACTCCAGGTGTACTTCTGTCCAGCACACGGCTATCATTGGCCGCGAAGCAGAATCAGCCGTCACCAGAAAACACTACAGACCTTCACCCTGCCCTTCACTGAGCTCTTGCTTGACACCACGGAAGTCGCAAATGGTGCTGGTTAGCGGTCAGTGGATGCACATTAGAGGGCATCTTGTTAGGGTGTCTGAAATAACCGATTTATAACAGTTAGGTGTGTCAGTGTGGTGCCACCTGCTGCACGGATTGCCGAGCCATACGCCGAACACCACGACCTTCCCTCTCGGCAGTGCCAAGTTGCCGCACCAACCCGAGTCTTCTTGCGACCATACATTCTCGTGGCCACCGCTGCCATCAATCATGTGAAGTGGCTACATTCCTACCAAGTCTTTCTGCAGTGTAACAGAAGGTACATCTAGCTTCTCATAGCCCTATTACACGACCTTGGTGAAACTCAGGATGGCGCGATGATGGCGTCTTTGCCACCTTAAAAAGATTCTTGATTAACACCAACTCATCACATCCAGTCTCAAGGGTGACCATCGGTCACGACCGTTACAGCGTGTTTTTACAGCCTAACTGATTTGTATCCTCCTAGTAGCAGTACTGGCGTCACTCTTATGCGACTGGCATGAAATTTGAATATACATCATCCTTCAGATGTAGAAAGATGCCTGCCAACTTTCGTTTATGTTGCAGAACTTCTTGACACTGCAATTTCTTCCATCAGTGTATTAAGTGCATGACACCGAACAGAAATATGAATATGAGATCTGTATATAGTATTCTATTGTATTGTATGTTAATCGGGGACCTAGAAACTGATCCGCCGGGCGGATTCGTGCCGGGGACCAGGCGCTCCTTCACGCCCGGAAATGTATCCAGTAACGTAAAAGTGTTATGAAATGAGTGAATGTCGAGGCCAGGACCGGGTCATCACTTCGATTAGGTTCTCCATCTCGAAAAGAAAGAAGGCATTTAGTGACAGAATATGGCTTGAGAAGACTGATAAGCTGTATTGCGAACTGTCGATGTATGAAGAAATACTTGTGCTTATGTAATGTGCACGGTTTTAGTCTTCTGTGTCCAAGGTGTCAATGCTGGAGCACGACTCTTAACATTGCTGGTACTGTTTCGTACAGAATAGTACTGCCCCGCCGGCCGAAGTGGCCGTGCGGTTCTAGGCGCTGCAGTCTGGAACCGCGAGACCGCTACGGTCGCAGGTTCGAATCCTGCCTCGGGCATGGATGTGTATGATGTCCTTAGGTTAGTTAGGTTTAACTAGTTCTAAGTTCTAGGGGACTAATGACCTCAGAAGTTGAGTCCCATAGTGCTCAGAACCATTTGAACCATTTTTGAGTACTGCCCGACTAAACCCACACCGACATTGTTAATCTGTGTTGCTTTTGCAAGATATAAGCTGAAGAAGCATCACCAGAGCAGAGACTCTCCGTGTAGTAATGGGAGCAAACTCATTTTTGTGAACTTCCACTGAATCTATCTGTGTGAATATCCATCGAGCACAACTGTCGCACTTTGACCGCAAATACTTGGTACATATGGATACATGAGTGGCAAATTTGTTCAGAGCTATGCTCACTCGATCATACAAATCTCTGGAACAATACTGTATTACTTGGATCCAAAGCAGTGATGGGGGAAGGAGAAAAATATTAGTTAGCTCCCTTACCACACAGTATTCTTCATTTGTATCTTGGAAATGCAAGACAGAATGCCGAGGTCGGTGTGAATGCAGGCGAAAGGGACTGTTCTATACGAAACTGTGTTATCAATGTGAAAGGTTGCGCTCTGACATGGACAGTTTGAATACAGAAGATAAACACGACCTGCGTGAACCCCTTGCAGTACCATTGTCTGAAGCTCCTGAGACTGCAGAAGGTATTAACTACGTAATATTTTGCAGAATTATACATCTTTACTAATCATCTATTCTTTGCCACAGCATTAATAATTCATTTACAGTTTTTTTTTCAGTCGAAGAACAGTAACAACTCGCTGTTCAGCCTGGGCACTCCACAGCTGCTGAAGCGTTTCCTGGAGCTTCCGCTGTCCAAGATCCTTCACCTGCACCGTCTAGTGCCCAAGAAACATTGCCTGGTCCATCAACAGCCAAACGAAGCCAAATAAAAAAACGTGCACATGACGGCAGTACAAGTATTTCTTCATACATCGATAGTTTATTATGCAACTTACCTTCTTTTGAAATCATATTTTGTCACTAAATGCCTCCTTTCTTTTCCAAATCGAGAATCTGCTCGAAGTGATAACACATCCCTGTGCTCGACAATCGCCATTTCATGACAGATGTACAATAATACATAAAGGTCTCATATTCATATTTCTATTCAGTGTTATGTACCTAATTTGTTGTAAATATATTTTTTAATGTTTTCATCAAACATGCTTTTCCACCAGTTCATTCAAAACAGCCTCTTTTAAGCGTAATACATCGAAGGTATAGCGCCAATGAGGGAGAGGGAGGTGGGAGGGGTCGTTTGGCTGAACGTCGCAAAAGAAATTTTTCGTAATTTTCCTTTTTCTCCCTCCCCGTTATGAGAAAATTCAAATGTCACAGACGTCTTTTGGAGAAAATTTAATGTACTTTCGCTTGGTGTAGAAGTTTTGCTAATAAAATGTATACTTTTCCAGTTGTAGGGGGCTGGTGTCGAAATTTTTTACGTTTTCGCAGAAGAACCAAAAAGTCACTGCCTTTCAGCGGGCTCTAGTGTCGGTACCTCTCTTCATAAAATCAACCTGACCAGTGTGTTTTGTAGGAAATTTTATCTACTTTCATTTTGTCTGAAGTGGTCATCTCCGAGATATAAGATCAAAACTGACAAAAAGTGCGAAAATGTTGAGGTTTTTAGCGTTTTTCGTTGTGTAACCGACCTCCTACAAGGAAGCAAACATGAAATTCGAAATCAGTACGCTAAAAACATATAGCACAGTTGATGAAAAAACTTGTGCTATTTTGTTACGAAAACGAGTTTTTTTACTGGACTGGATGGACTATGTGTGAGTATTTTTAACCATGTCGATACCTTTCTTTTTCTCCGTTTCCCTCCTATCTCTCAGCCACTACCCTTCCTCTCTTCACATTTATTTCCTTCCCTGGTCCCACCTTCCTTTCTCTGCCCTTGTCGCGCCTCTCCCATCCACACTCTCTCCGGTCACAAATACCCCCTCCCTCCTCTCCCGCTCTTCATCTCACTCTTATACACACACACACATTCACTCACGTACATGATTGATCTCTTGGCTGCAGCTCTGAGTCTGTGTCACTTCCAGGCACTTCCTGGCTACACAGGGTAAGAATATGCTCTCTAAATTAACGTACTCGTTGAGAAAACTACATCTTAGCTGGCGTAGCAATGCTGCAATACGTTGCGGTACACAGACGCGGCTCAAAGGGGAGGGTCATAACCCCTTCCAAAGAACTATTTATTAAAATCATTCCTATTTTGCATACATAAATTTCCAATCTTTGTAGTTAAGTTATAGAGAAAAAACTATATTACGTTCATCGTAAGAATAAACCTGATGTAGCCGGCCGCGGTGGTCTAGCGGTTCTAGGCGCGCAGTCCGGAACCGCGCGACTGCTACGGTCGCAGGTTCGAATCCTGCCTCGGGCATGGATGTGTGTGATGTCCTTAGGTTAGTTAGGTTTAAGTAGTTCTAAGTTCTAGGGGACTGATGAACACAGATGTTAAGTCCCATAGTGCTCAGAGCCATTTGAACCATAAACCTGATGTAAACATTTCATTACGTATTATTTCGTGTCTGCTGGAACCACACTGGAATTCGTATTTCGTTGCACGAGGACAGTCAAGTACGACATCGAGGACACATTTTATGCTGTGCGTTACCCGTACATCGACTGAGCGATGATACGGGGAAGGGCTTGACCGCCGCATTTAATTTGGACAGCATTGGTCAGACAAGTGATCCAACTAACTGGCAGGGATGTGAACAGTTGCAGTTAGGATGTAAAAAGAGACAGGCAGAGAATGTTATTCAATTTTTAAATAGAATGAAATTATATATAGCAAATCTCAGGCAATACGCCTCTTAGGTAATCAAACGGAAAACATAACGTGCTCTCGATCTTAGCTAATACAGCACGGCTTTGCAATTAAAAACAAGAGTGATGGAAATTCCTGACTTACACAAGGATAATTTTTCTGCATGAACTATGTGCGATGTAAAAGCGCGGTTCTGGGGTTCACCATATGGTTATATATTGAAGCCACTGAAGGTATTATAGTCAGTCGTCTGGTAATCTCTGAACTCTTTCCCTATCTGACTCCGGGAAATATATTTCAGAACTGGATCTGTCATCCGCTTCGTTGATAATGAAGCGATCAACAACAGAATCCCCGAAGCCATCCAAAAGACCAGATTTCCATTCCTCTTTTATGAGATGTTGTTCTACATTTCGTCAGCGTTCGGCAGTGACGTGTGACAAGGCTTCCTGCATTGGATCCAGAACGTCTGGCAGCTTAAATTTCAAGTTTTTCTCGCAACAAATACCTTAACTTGGTTATTTATAATGTTTTCTTAACTTAATCTTTAACAACCTTTCATAAAACATCAATAATTAAGAATTACATTTGCAATGATAACGAGAAATTTGCTTTTGATACACATATCAAAAAATGTTTTGCATCACCTCGGTTCTGAGAGTTCCGGAATCTGTACAGAAAATTGGAATAGATATCAACATAAACATCATTTCAGCCGTTTTTATTGCTCATGAAAACCACACATTGCATGTTGTACCACCATACAGCGAGACCTTCAGAGGTCGTGGTCCAGATTGCTGTACACAACGGTACCTCTGTGCACGATGGGGGCGCGAACTGTCGTCCATGAAGCCGATTGCCTCGCCAATATGCTGCCGATATGGTTGCACTATCGGTCGGAGGATGGCACTCACGTATCGCACAGCCGTTACGGCGCCTTCCGTGACCACCTGCGGCGTACGTCGGCCCCACATAATGCCACCCCAAAATAGCAGGGAACCTCCACCTTGCTGCACTCGCTGCTGACCGAGTTGCCTCCAAACACGTCTCAGATGATTGTCTGGTTGAAGACATATGCGACACTCATCAGTGAAGAGAACGTGATGCCAATCCTGAGCGGCCCCTTTCGGCATGTTGTTGGGCCCATCTGTACCGCGCTGCATGGTGTTGTGGTTGCACAGATGGACCTCGCCGTGGACGTCGGGAGTGAAGTTGCGCATCATGCAGCCTAATGCGCACAGTTTGAGTCGCAACACGACGTCCTGTGGCTGCACGAAAAGCATTATTCAACATGGTGGCGTTGCTGTCAGGGTTCCTCCAAGCCATAATCCGTAGGTAGCGGCCATCCACTGCAGTAGTAGCCCTTGAGCAGCCTGAGCGAAGCACGTCATCGACAGTTTCTGTCTCCCTGTATCTCCTCCATGTCCGAACAACATCGCTTTGGTTCACTCCGAGACGCCTGGACACTTCCCTTGTTGAGAGCCCTTCCTGGCACAAAGTAACAATGCGTACGCTATCGAACGGCGGTATTGTCCGTCTAGGCATGGTTGAACTACAGACAACACGAGCCGTGTACCTCCTTCCTGGTGGGATGACTGGAACTGATCGGCTGTCGGACCATCTCCGTCTAATAGGCGCTGCTCATGCATGTTTGTTTACATCTTTGGGCGGGTTTAGTGACATCTTTGAACAGTCAAAGGGAGTGTGTCTGTGACACAACATCCACAGTCAACGTCTATCTTCAGGAGTTCTGGGAACCGAGGTGATGCAAAACGTTTTTTTAGAAACAAGAAGACGTGCATTTTTCTTGAAAGATGGTGGTTAATTATGTGTGCATCAGCATATATCTGATGACTTTCATATTTAATTGATTTAGGTATTCAAACTGAACGAAAAAAGTTAGTGACTAGTGCTAGTTACGAACCGCCATCCTGCAGATTACTCGATTACAGACAGCAATGCTACGTTTGCGCCACGCATTGCCTTCACAAGGAGTCCTTATATTTAATAAATAGTGTTTCTCGAACAACTTCAAAGCCGATATTCTTCGTAATCTAGTGAAAATCGTAAAGGCAATGTGTTTCTCGCCATTTTTATCGGTATTCCGTGCACATGCTTCACTCCGAAGCAGGGAGCAGAGTCATCCATTTCCACAATCAGAGCACAAGTAGCGTTTATAGAGACTGCGACTGTACACGATATTTCAAATAAAAATTACATAGTTAAAACATGCTGTTAATACATTGGAATATCTTAAAGTTTGTTTTAAAGTTACATAATAGTAAGATATCTAATTTACAAGTTGGACCTACTTCTAAGTGCGAAATAACACAAGCGTACTTGCGCTACAGCTGCTGGCCAATCATCGCTGCCGGCCGTAGTGGCCAAGCGGTTCTAGGCGCTACAGTCTGGAACCCCGCGACCGCTACGGTCGCAGGTTCGAATCCTGCCTCGGGCATGGATGTGTGTGATGTCCTTAGGTTAGTTAGGTTTAAGTAGTTCTAAGTTCTAGGGGACTGATGACCTCAGCAGTTGAGTCCCATAATGCTCAGAGCCATTTGAGCCAACCATCGCTTTTGTGTTTGTTTACATCGGATTTTGTTCTTATGATGAACAAAGTATAGAATAAAACATAAGGACCTCGATAACAGGGAAGAATTCCCATTTTTAGTTGCTTGCCTGACGGCTAGCTCACGTGGATGGGCTTTCGACCATCCTAGACGCAGTAAACAGCCCAGATAGCTAAAGAACAGTAACAAATACGACATGTTCCTGAATCGGAGGAAGTTGAGTAGGGCAAGAAGGAAGGGGAAGATCTCCAACTACGAAATTATTGTAACAGAATGACTGGCGTGCCCAAACGCAGACGGAAGCAACTGAAATAAGCAGCATTCTGCCCATTTACACGCTTCCTTAGCCACAGCTGTACGACCTGTCTTCACAAATGTAATAGTAAAGGAGATACTGATAACTGTGAGTTGATTTTATATCGTATGTGGCATGTTGAAACTTGAAAACAAGGTGTATGTGTACATGGATGATCTACAGTGAAAGTAGCCTTCATATCGGACAACAGAAATCCCTGGAAGGCGTTTTGGCGTCTCTCTCGGCCTCTTTCCCCCGAAGGAAACGCCGAAGGTGAAACACATTTTGAAAATCATCCGAAATATTCAACAAAATGTTAACCTTCACCGAAACCGAATCCTCGATCCGCACCTGGTGGTACAAGTCTTCAACATTATTGCACGACATTACTCATCGAACTAATCGAACTTTCGACTGGGCGTCAGTTTTAAGGTTCTTAAGTTAAGACTACCTGCATCCGCTGACATCGCTAAGTGCAGTAGGAACTTGCTACTGCTAACTTCGCATGAAATGCCAAAATGCTGAGAAGATGTATCATATATCGATAGCCTACTCATATAATGTAGTGTACTGATTGTACTGAGGCGCTCTTCTGAACTGAAGGATGAAAACTCTGGGTGCTAAGATATAAATTAGTGTGCATCGGTTTGCCTTACACTCCCATCCGACTTTCGTTGTACAAAACGTCTAAAATGGCAGCCTTCCTTCATTCTCTGTCTCGGCAGTGAACTGGATGTTTGGGTGCATGCTCTTCATGTGTTCAAGGAACTGCTCAAAAGCTAATAGACCGTGTGGCCAGACAATTAGCGTGTCGTCAATATAGTGATAGAATGAAGATGGACGAAGCGGAAGGGGGGGGGGGGGAAGGGGGAGGCAACATTAACGAACGTTCCTCAAAATGTTCCATAAAAAAGTTGGCCACTGCTGGAGACAACGGAGAACCCATAGCCATTCCGCCCGTTATTTAATAAAATTTACCGCCATAACATGCCGAAACAAAAGTATCTGTTCAGGATAATGCTCTGCCAACAGTTTCAATTTGTCCTCCGCTGGAACTTTTGTAAATAGTGAGACCGTATCCAGACTCCCGAAGACGATGGAGGTAATCGTCGAAAGCTCGAGGATCTACCCTGAAACGACGCGGAAAGGTGCAAGAATGTTTTATATAGGGTTTCCCACATAAAACCAGTATGCCTCACTAACCGGTCAATTATCTGTAGTCGAATTGCGTGTGAAGTGGCAACACTGCCTCGAAAAGTGGCTACACTGCATTTTATCCGAAAGTTAACAGCCGCTGTGTGTTCGTTCGTCAGTTGTGAGAAGCTCTTACAGAAATACGACCGTTTGCATTAGAACAGCGAAATGCTATTGTGGAGTGTTACATAAAGAGAGCCTCCGTCAAGAAATGTAGATAAATATTTCAGACGAAGTTTCTTGGTAGGAAACTCCCCACGACCAGCGAGATCTGTACAAGAAATGGAGAGCTGAAGGATCCATTCAGAATGTGCGGAGAAATAGGTGACCGACAGTGAGGACACCTGAAACTATAGACAGAAGTCCCCGCAGGAGACTATCACAGCAGCATGGCGTGTCTCGCACATTGTGTACTAAAAAATATGAAATTAAATGCTTATCGCGTGGATTTAAATTTGAGGATCAGCAAAAAAGAATTCATTATTGTAACTGGTTGTTAACATCAATTACTAACAGTTACGTGGACGCCTTGCATTAATTCAAGTCAGATGAGGCCTGCTTTCATTTGTCAAGTTATATTAAATTCCAGAACAGCAAATACTAGTCGCAAGACAACCCACTTATTCTGCATGAAGAACCTCTACACTCAGAGAAGTTTGGTGTTAGGTGAGCGTTGTCCGGCATGCGCATTATTGGCCCCACATTTTTCAATTACGTCTTAAACAGTGCCAGATATCTAGAGATCTCTCACCCTTTCTATGCTCGATTAACAGATGCAGAGAATCTGTATGCAGTATTCCAACAGGATGGAGAAACCACTCACCCGTCCAACCAAAGTATGGCCCACACCACCTTTGCCTTATCTGAAGTGTATGCTGACATTCCTTGCACAAAAGACAATTTTAAATAGATCATTACTAGCGAAATTAACAACAATATTACAGCGTGTTGCTGGTAAAGTCATCACACGAAGTCAACGATGCCTGGAAGCTCACGGCCAACACTTCTAGCGTCCCTTATAAACTGGTAACTATACTTTTTTTAACGTTACTGTTATCTACTCTTTTTTAGCTAGTTCATTGTTACTTGAATGTCGGGTGTGAGGCGTTCCGGTTTAATGAGAGACACCCTGCACAATAGTGCCGTACGAAAGGTTCCGTACTCACCCAGTACATTGCTCCCCTTTCAAAAGAACAGAAAGCACCAAGGACGGTATTTAAAAAGCGAATAGGCGTAAAGGATTGCACAGAATGGTACCTATGCGCTACAGGCGACCGACGATGTGTAATGGACGAATAGGTACCGCAAATACCCAGTCAAATGTGGGAGAATAAAAGCCGTGTCTATCAAAATAGACGTCGCAGTGTACAGCAATTAATCTTCCGAGCAATTGACAGTGCGAGGAAGTGCAGCTCGTGGGAATGAGCGCCGTTTAGAGGTGCAACGGCCGTACAGCCAGGCCGGGCGGCCGAGCAGGCCAGTAATTAAACAGCAGCAGGAGCCGCGGCGAAACCTGTTTGTGGCCCTGCCGGGACGCGACAAACACCTACCGCCGGCACGGCGACCCTCCTGCTGCCACACCTACTCCCCGGTTCACGCGTTCCCTTCATCGCGATAGCTGGTGTAGTTACCATACAGAGGATACACACTGAGGCGACTAAAGTCATGAGATAGCGATATGCGCACATACACTACTGGCCATTAAAATTGCCATACCACGAAGATGATATGCTACAGACTCTAAATTTAACCGACAGGAAGAAGATGCTGCGATATGCAAATGATCAGCTTTTCAGAGCATTCACACAAGGCTGGCGCCGGTGGCGACACCTATAACGTGCTCACGTGCACCTTGTTGTGATGCTTCGTGTAAGGAGGAGAAATGCGTACCATCACGTTTCCGACTTTGATAAAGGTCGGATTGTAGCCTATCGCGATTGCGGTTTATCGTATCGCGACATTGCTGCTCGCGTTGGTCGAGATATAATGACAGTTAGCAGAATATGGAATCGGTGGGTTCAGGAGGGTAATACGGAATGCCGTGCTGGATCCCAACGGCCTCGTATCACTAGCAGTCGAGATGACAGGCTGTAACAGATCGTGCAGCCACGTCTCGATCTCTGAGTCAACAGATGGGGACGTTTGCAAGACTACAACCATCTGCACGAACAGTTCGACGACGTTTGCAGCAGAATGAACTATCAGCTCGGAGACCATGGCTGCGGTTACCCTTGCCGCTGCATCACAGACAGGAGCACCTGCGATGGTGTACTCAACAACGAACCTGGGTGCACGAATGGCAAAACGCCATTTTTTCGGATGAATCCAGGTTCTGTTTACGGCATCACGATGGTCACATCCGTGTTTGGCGACATCGCGGTGAACGCACATTGGAAACGTGTATTGTCATCGCCATACTGGCGTACCACCCGGCGTGATGGTATGGGGTGCCATTGGTTACACGTCTCGGTCACCTCTTGTTCGCATTGGCGGCACTTTGAACAGTGGACGTTGCATTTCAGATGTGTTACGGCCCTTGGCTCTACCCTTCATTCGATCCCTGCGAAACCCTACATTTCAGCAGGATAATGCACGACCGCATGTTGCAGGTCCTGTACGGGCCTTTCTGGATACAGAAAATGTTCGATTGCTGCCCTGGCCAGCACATTCTCCAGATCTCTCACCAATTGAAAATGTATGGTCAATGGTGGCCGAGCAACTGGCTCGTCACAATATGCCAGTCACTGCTCCTGATGAACTGCGATATCGAGTTGAAGCTGCATGGGCAGCTGTACCTGCGCACGCCATCCAAGCTCTGTTTGACTCAATGCCCAGGCGTATCAAGGCCGTTATTACGGCCAGAGGTGGTTGTACTGGGTACTGATTTCTCAGGATCTGTGCACCCAAATTGCGTGAAAATGTAATCACACGTCAGTTCTAGTATAATATATCTGTCCAATGAATACCCGCTTATCATCTGCATTTCTTCATGGTGTAGCAATTTTAATGGCCAGTAGTGTACAAATGGCGGTAACATGGTGTACACAAAGCATAGAAGGACAGTACGTTGGCGGATCACTCATTCGTACTCAGGTGATTCATGTGAAAAGGTTTTCGACGTGATTATGGCCGCACGACGGGAATTATCATACTTTGAACGCGGAATGGCGGAGCTAGACGCAGGGGACATTCCATTTATGAAACCGTTAGGGAATTCAATATTCTGAGAGTCATTTCGTCAAGAGGGAGCCGAGAATATCAAATTTCTGGGAGTACCTCTCACCAAAAATAAAGTAGTGGCCGACGGCCTTCACTTAACGACCGAGAGCGTCGGCGTTTGCGTAGGGTTGTCAGTGCTAACAGACAATCAACACTGCGTGAAATAACCGGATAAATCAATGTGGGACGTAAGACGAACGTATCCGTTAGGACAGTGCGGCGAAATTTGGCTTTAACGGGCTATGGCAGCAGACGACCGACGCGAGTGCCTTCTCTAAAAATGGTTCAAATGGCTCTGAGCACTATGGGACTTAACATCTATGGTTAGCAGTCCCATAGAACTTAGAACTACTTAAACCTAACTAACCTAAGGACAGCACACAACACCCAGTCATCACGAGGCAGAGAAAATCCCTGATACCGCCGGGAATCGAACCCGGGAACCCGGGCATGGGAAGCGAGAACGCGTGCCTTCTCTGACACACGACATCGCCTGCAGCACCGCTCCTGGGTTCGTGACCATTACAGTTGGACCCTACACGATTGGAAAAGTGTGGCCTGGCCAGATGATTCCCGCTTTCAGCTGGTAAGAGGTGATGGTAGGGTTCGAGTGTGTCGCAGACCCCACGAAGTCATGGACGCAGGTTGTTATCAAGGTTCTGTGCAAGCTGGTGGTGGCTCCATAATGGTGTCGGCTGTGTTTACATGGACTGGACAGGGTCCTCTGCTTCAACTGCCGCGATCACTGATTGCAAATGGTTATGTTCGGCTACTTGGAGATCATCTGCAGCCTTTCATGCACTTCATGTTCCAAACAACGATGGAATTTTTAAGGACAATAATGATGCAATGCCACCGAGCCACAATTGTTGCGATCGGTTTGAAGAATATTCCGGACAATTCCGAGCGAACGGTTTGTCCTCCTAGACTGCCCGACATGAGTCCCACTGTACATTTATGGTACATAATCGAGAGGCCACTTAATGCACAAAATACTGCACTCACAATATTTTCCCAGTTACAGACGCCTGTAGAGACAACATATCTCACTATTTTTGCAGAAGGCTTCCAACGGCTTGTTGAGTCCATGCCACGTCCAGGTGCTCCACTACGCCGAGCAAAAGGAGGTCTGACACCATTTCCCATGACTTTTGTCATCTCAGTGTATCTCATCAAAATGTTCCAGCAAACAATGCAGCGTACACTGATGTAATTTCGGTCTACTTTCAGTCTCAACGATTTGACAGTGCTACGGAGTTCTTTGAGGAAGTGATGGTTTCGCCTCGTTATAAAGTTACACGGCTAATTATCTCTGCCTGCCTCCAGCGATAGCTATGTTGCCACCTACTCGTTAAAACACGAGTGATTTTTCTCTTCCTCCGGTGTATTTCTTATATCGGTGATGGTACTCTTGTAACACAAAGTTCCTGCTCTTCCTAAAATCCAAAAAAACTGCTAGTGATACTTCGTCCTACCGATCTATTCGTGTTACGTTTGTACTCAGGAAGGTCCCTGAATCCATTCTCTCCAAAACATGTCACAAACACTTCAAACGATATCTCCCCCTCTTCCCCACACTCATGCGGTGAACAGAGCAGATACCTTAATTCGATTTCCCAGAAACTTCGCTCATTGGAAGAGGAAACAAAATAAGCAGATTAGCAACTGGGTTTCACAGCAAGTGTCATATTGAAACTTCCTGGCAGATTAAAACTGTGTGCCGGACCGAGACTCGAACTCAGGACCTTTGCCTTTCGCGGGCAAGTGCTCTACCAACTGACCTACCCAAGTACGACTCACGACCCGTCCTCACAGCTTTAATTCCGCCAGTGCCTCGTCTCCTACCTTCCAAACTTTACAGAAGCTCTCCTGCGAACCTTGCAGGACTAGCACTCCTGAAAGAAAGGATATTGCGGAGACATGGCTTAGCCACAGCCTGGCGGATGTTTCCAGAATGAGATTTTCACTCTGCAGCGGAGTTTGCGCTGATATGAAACTTCCTGGCAGATTAAAACTGTGTGCCAGACCGATACTGGAACTCGGGACCTTTGCCTTTCGCGGGCAAGTGCTTTACCAACTGAGCTACCCAAGCACGACTCACACCCACTCCTTACAGCTTTACTTCCGCCAGTACCTTGGGGCGTGAATAGTGCTTGGGTTGCTCAGTTGGTAGAGCACTTGCGCGCGAAAGGCAAAGGTCCCGAGTTCGAGTCTCGGTCTGACACACAGTTTTAATCTGCCAGGAAGTTTCATATCAGCGTACACTCTGCTGCAGAGTGGAAATCCCATTCTGGAAACATCCCCCAGGCTGTGGCTAAGCCATGTCTCCGCGATATCCTTTCTTTCAGGAGTGCTAGTCCTGCAAGGTTCGCAGAAGAGCTTCTGTAAAGTTTGGAAGGTAGGAGACGAGGTACTGGCGGACGTAAAGCTGTGAGGACGGGACGTGAGTCGTGCTTGGGTAGCTCAGCTGGTGCCGGCACGGTAACTCAGCGTGTTCGGTCAGGGGGTTCGCTGCCCTCTGTAATAAAAGCACTGAGTTAATGGATCAACGACGAACTGAATCGGGTGTCTTGCGACGTCCGCCCAGAGCAAATACATCGAACAAAAACGAACAAAATATTTAAAAAAAAGTTGGTAGAGCAATTGCCTGCGAAAGGCAAAGGTCCCGAGTTCGAGTCTCGGTCCGGCACACAATTTTACTCTGCCAGGAAGTTTCGTATCAGCGCACACTCCGCTGCAGAGTGAAAAGCTCATTCTTGAAGTGTCATATTTATTATATAAAATACGAGAATGTGTATGTGATATTTTAGGAGGTTACAATATTTTTAAATTAACATATTTTATTTTTTCATCAATTCTTATATTAATTCTAATGTTTATTCTTCTTGGTACATTTCCTTGGAGGATACCGATTGTAGAAACATTCGAAATTTGAAATTACCGACACCACGAGCATGACGAGAAGGCACGTTTGCCACAGAGAAATTTCTTCGTATGAATCTCAATCGGAAAATAAATATCATTATCACTGCTGAAGATTTCACGCGTTGTAATAATTTGGCGGCAAACCACGTATTATGGACCACTTTATCGGAAACTGGCGCTTGCGATTCATTATAAACTAAGATACACAACAGGAATTCATCGAAAACAATTTCAAAAAAGTATCCCATTCACTTATTCTTTTACATTCATTCACCAGACATACACCTAATAGACGCACAAGGACAACGTTATTTAAATATACGTTGGTAAACATTCGTGCACTAATCCTAATAATAATAATAATAATAATAATAATAATAATCCCGTGAGGGGATTGCCAACCCCCATCGGGCGCGTCCCCAGGTGGCGGATAGGGGAATGCTCGGCAGATATGCCGGGTAGGTGGGAAATAAAATACCACCCGCGGACCAAATGACAACCAAAACCCGTGCTGCGTCTGACTTGGAACAAGCGGCAGTATGGTCAGCGTCTGTCCACCAGGAGGTGCGGCTGCAAACATGCTCCAGGAACTTACAATCCCTGGTTCTAAACCACTAGCGAAAGCTAGAAAATAAATAACAAGCAAACATGACTCGTACAAGTAAAGACAAAATTACCCCAGGTGGACAATCCACCCACTGCAAAGTGGCAACCAAGCATTCGGATTCTGGGGAGCTTGGACTTATACGAGAGAGCAAGTCGGAGTGCTCTGGTAAACTACCGCAGAAAACACATACTTACATTGGCACCTTTAACATTCAGACGCTCATTCAAACAGGAAAATTGCACAACCTCACGACAGAATTAACTAAACAGAAAATCCAAATCCTCGCCGTACAAGAAACACGCTTCAGGGACTCAGAAACAGTAGACTATAATAATTACAGAATTTTCAAAAGTGGAACGAACAAGACAATTTGTAAAGGAGCAGCACTATTTGGCATGGCCTTTATTGTGGACAAAAAAGTTCTAGATTCAGTAAAGGATGTAAAACCCATCAACAATCGTCTTATGACAATGAGAATTAAACATGCAAACAAAAACTACACTTTCATCAATGTACATGCACCAACAAATGGGGACAACAAAAAAGAGCCCGAAAAAACGGAAAGATTTTGGGAAGAACTCGAAACAGAGATGTCAAAAATTCCAACAGAGGATGTGAAAATTTTGCTTGGTGACTTCAATGCACAAATTGGCAAGGACCGCAAATATAAGAAGACAGTAGGGGACTACCCCGCACACAAATTTACAAATAAAAATGGTGTACGATTTGTGGAGTTATGCCAACAAAACAATCTCAAAATTATGTCAACCTCATTACGAAAAAAACCCAAAAAACAAAAAACATGGCGATCACCCATCCATCATCTAGGAGAATTCCAGATTGACCACATTGCAATATCATATGAGTACCAAAAAGAAATTCATGATGTACAAGTGCGCAGAGGCGCAAATGTTGATTCAGACCATTACTTAACTAGAATTAAAATTAAATTCACACCTAAAAGGAAATGTAACAGGAGAACACCCGTGATCCCGAAGTTCGACCTACACAGAATTAAAGATTCGAGGATCACAGAAAAATGGGAAGACCAACCTGCAGAAGAGTGGCCAAAATTTCGAACTAAAATCCTCAAAACAGCGAAAGAACTAATCCCACTACGTAAAAAACCAAAACACCCATGGTGGAACCAGGAATGTGAAGACGCTCTAGAAGAGAGAAAAAAAGCGTTTCAAAATTACAATTGCAACAAATCAGAAGAAACCCACAAGAAATTCCTTGAAGTCCGCAAACAAGCATCCAAGATTTTACGGCAAAACAAACGGAAATATGTAAATGACCAACTAAAATCGATAGAAGACAACTTTAAAAATTACAACACACACGATTTCTATAAAACCTTTGCAAACCACATTAAAGGGTACTGTCCACAGAACCTCTGCTTCCGAAAATCAAATGGTAAACTGGCCTTAACAAATAAGGAAAATTGTGAAGAACTAGCGAAATATTTTTCAAAGCTTTTAAACTGTCCAGAACCTAAGGAGAGGTTTCCGAAAATACAACCAGAAACCGTATCAGAAAACTCAGCACCACCAACAAAAGAAGAAATTTATTCACATATCCAGAAGCTTAAAAATAACAAAGCATCAGGTGAAGATGGAATTGTAGCTGAACTCCTGAAAAATTTAGGTCCAAATTCACTCAGAGAAATCACACACATTATCCAAAATATTTGGCAAACCGAAAAAATCCCAGATGACTGGAAGATCGCACTAATTCACCCACTACACAAAAAGGGTGACAAATCAGATGTGAACAACTATAGAGGGATCTCGCTTTTACCAGTCACCTATAAAATTTTGTCAGCCTGTCTCCTGAAGAGAACACAAGAACAACTAGAATCAAAATTATCTGAATACCAAGCAGGATTTAGAACAAACAGGTCATGCCCAGAACAAATTTTTAACCTCAAAACCATAGTCAAAATGCGAGCTCTCAGACAAAAGCCATTAGTATGCACATTTGTAGACTTTAAGAAAGCATACGATTCAATAGATAGACCCTCATTATTTCAAATTTTAGAAGAAAGGGGATTAGATTACAAGACACGAGAACTAATAAAACAAACACTAACTGACACGAAGTCTAAAATAAAATTCATGGGAGAAATTTCGGAGCCCTTCGGCATTCAGACAGGTGTGAGACAAGGCGATGGACTCTCTCCTCTTTTGTTCAACATCGTTCTTGACAAAGTTATGGAGGAATGGGAGAAACAACTACGGAAAAATGAGTGTTGGAAACCAATTTCACTTGGCTTTTCCAAAAACAATCTTTACATTCCATACCTCGCTTTTGCAGATGATCTAGCAATACTAGCGGAGGATGAGCAGACCGCCATTAAACAGATTGACACACTCAAAGAATGTGCTGAGAAAGTTGGGCTACAAATCTCATTTGAAAAAACTGAATTCCTATGTTCAAAAGTAGAAATTGCAAGCTTAAAAACAAAATATGGCAAAATCAATAGAATCCCGTATTTTAAGTACCTCGGAGAATACATTGAACCAACAGGCCAAGAAATAGTATCACAGCAAAATCGTTTACAAAAAGTCAAAAAAGCATTCTGGTTAGTCCACAACCTCTACAACAAGAAATCCTTGTCAAGACAAACTAAAATTCGGCATTACAATACCGTCATAAAACCAACAGTCCTCTATGCAAGTGAAACACTAGTACTGAACAGAAAGCGAGAACTCGAAGACATCAAAAAAGAAGAGAGAAAAATCATTAGGAAAATTTTAGGAGCGAGACAGACTAAAGATGGCTACAGACTGCAAACAATCAAAACAACAGAAAAGTTTTCAAACATAGAAATTGATTTTAAGAAAAGGCGACTGAAATTCTTTGGTCATCTTAGCAGATTACCAGAAAACCGTTTGACCAGAAAGCTAATAAATTACGTAACCTCACTTAAAGCTTCAACACCTTGGATGATCGAAGTTAGAAAAGACCTCACCAACGCGGATATAACAGCAACCGATATTTCAGACAGAGATACTTTTAAGCACAAAGTAGAGAAGTGGAAAGTTTTACCAGAGCAACCAAAACAAAAACAGTACAGACCGAAGTGGTCAGAAGAGCGAAAGCAAGCCTTCTCAAAAAGAATGAAGATCTATTGGAGCAACAAGAAGAACCAGAAAAAAAGTTGATTGTCATTTGCTTAATGTCATTTGCTTAATGTCTTCCGTTATTGGGAGAATTCATAAATAATAATAATAATAATAATAATAATCAGGTTTCAAACACGTGGAGCAGAAGTGTGAAACTGCGGTGTAGTCACTGTGCCATCGCTTCTGCTGTATTGTTTACTCGCTAAGAGGCACATAAAGCACCTCGAAAACTTTGACCGTCGTTTTCTCAGAAACGGTCGAATATCTACGGACAAGCGCACACAAGAACTCGCTCATTTCGACCCTTCTTTCACTGAGCGAAGTTACTGGGAAATCGGGTTGTGGTACTTGCCGTCAGGGTGGCTTCTGTCCCAAATTTTAGTCAAACTATTAATTTCTACACTGATGCCACTCTATCTGGAAATAACTTAGCAAGCATCGAGACTCTGTTTTTCTATCCCTTGACAATGAGTAACCGTCGTACTGTATATGGCACTCTCGCATCTTATTTAAAGTCTACTGAAGTTTGCTTCCATTCAGTTACATTTGCCTCATTACATCCTCCCTAACCATCCATCCTACATATGCACACTGTCTGATCCTTCGCCTTTTTGATGACTTGAGCTCTGCTGGGGTCACTTTCAATGAGGTGTCTGAATGTCTTGTCCAAGCGCCGAAATGAGAGGAGGTAGTGATGTTGTACGCTCGGGTCCTGAGCAAAGTCTACGTCCTAATTTATTTATCGAAAACGCGTTCCATTGGGTTCCACTAGGGACTCTCGGCAGGCCAATCCATTTCAGAGCTGTTATTTTCCACAAACCATTGCCTAACAGATGATGCTTTATTACGTGATCCATTGTTAAGCCGATACAAGCAGTCATCATCTCCACTCTATTGTATACAGTACACAATGCTATATAATATGTAGGTCGGCCGTGGTGGCCGAGCGGTTCTAGGCGCTACAGTCTGGAACCGCGCGACCGCTACGGTCGCAGGTTCGAATCCTGCCTCGGGCATGGATGTGTGTGATGTCCTTAGGTTAGTTAGATTTAAGTAGTTCTAAGTTCTAGGGGACTGATGACCACAGCAGTTACGTTCCATAGTGCTCAGAGCCATTTGAACCATTTTTTATATGATATGTATGTTATACATGGACTCTATGGAAACAATTCCAGCCTTGGCACCAATGTGCTCATGTTATGATGAGTCAGACAATATCTACGAAACTAATGACAGCACGTCCCACTGAAGATGATGACAATGTGCTATATTATTGCAGAGGTAGGACAATGATATATCAATCTTAAGTGGAAAACCTTGCACAGATCTTACATTAGTACACTGTCCAGTCACGTTAATGTGACCATTTGTCAAAAGCCTTAATAACCACCTATTGCAGCGCAGACCTTTGTGCGACATGCAGGAAGAGAGTCAGTTAGATTCTGGAACTACCGACAGGAATGCGTAGCCATGCCGACTCCAAGGCCGTGGGCAGTTGCCCTAGGTTGAGGATCCACGACACGTACAGCCCGATCGAGATGCCCCCACAGATTCTCTAGATTGAGTTTAAATCCGGGGAGTTTGGTGGCCAGGGAAGTACGGTAAACTCATCGTGGTGCTTTCCTAAGCACGCGCGTACGCTGCGAGCTGTCTGACACACTGGACTGTCCAGCTGGTAGATGCCATTGTGCCGAGGAAAGACAAACTGTATGTATGAGTGGACATAGTTCCAAGATAGATGCATACTTGTGTTGATCCACTGTGTCTTTCAGTAGGACGATTTGATCCAAGGGATACCACGAAAACATTCCCAAGACCATAACGTTCTCTACTCCGGTCCTGGACCCTTCCAGCGGTTCTTGCAGAGCCGTTCACTCCATCTGTCCGATGGAGCATAAAACGTGATACATCTGAAAACGGCACCCGTCGCCACTCTTTGGACGTCCAGTTTCGATACTGGAGTGTACATTCCAGCCTTCGTCGCCGATGAACAACAGTCAGCATGGGTGCACGAACCAGGCGCCTGCGGTGAAGGCACATACACAACAACGCTTTCTCAACGGTCGTTGAGGGGACACTGTTGGTAGCCTCTGGGTTCATGTGGGCGGTCAGCTGCTCAACAGTTGCACATGTACTCGTCCGTACACATCTCCACAGCCGTCGCTCACCCCTATCATATATGGCTCGTGGTGCACCACAGCGCCCTCGGCACAGATTTTGGATAACTCCATTTTGCCATGTGCGGTATACTTTGCCCACTGCGGCAAGTGGACAGTTTACAGACTTGGTCGTTTCGGAAATGCTTCCAGCCTTGACCCGCAAGCCGATGTTCGTGTCCTTTTGGATGTCAGAATGACAATGAATGCAGTGTTTTTCGCGTTCCCCAATCCGTTTTTTTCCCCCTCTGCTGCTAGTGCTGCCACCTATGTCGTCTGTGAGTGGTTCTAGCACGTTGACGTCGAACGTAAGCGGTGGTCACATTAATATGTATGGAATATGATAGTCCTAAACTATTTTAGAACTCATTGATTCACAATACGCAGAGTAAAACTAGAAACAAGGCTGAAAGGAAACACTCAGAGAGCAAGAAGTTTGAAATGTAGATAATGAGTGTTTATGTAAGAATAGCAACGTATCGAAAACTAAAATAAGCAACTACTTTGCAGCTTACAAGATGGAGATTCTACATAGACACAAGGAGCGATTATTTAACAAAACTACTAATGGGAATGGTGAAAGATATTACAGTTAAGCAAAAGAAAGAAACGTCACTCTCATCATCTCTGGCCACCATCTTCGCCAGGAGATGACGAGAGTGACGTTCTTCGGAACTTCGCGGTATTCCAACGCAGTCCATCGAATGCAAGCCCGAGAAGATTTCGTAAGCAGTACCTACCAGGAAAGTCGACATTCAGAGAAAAAGCAAAGAAACTCTCAAATTGAACAAGTTATCTATTAAAAGGAAAGCGACAGTTCGAAGTAAAGTATAATATGAACGTGTATAATACGCTGAATTACGAAAAGCTGTTTGAAACTGTCGTGGAAAGGATGAGAGAAGATAAAATGATAATTCTGAGAGAAACATACAAAATAAGAACAACATTTATCGAATTTTCCCTAGGTGTTTGGCAGAAAATAATGATAATAATATTAAAAAGGAAAAACGCTACCTAATTTTCTGCAAAATTATATTTATTTTGCCATGAACCGGTTTTCGGCTTCTCAGACCATTTCAGGTGACAAATGAATGTCGCAAACACATATAAACATGACGTGCGACTTACACAGGTAATAACTGTACAGAAAATCCAAAAGTGAGAAAGTGTTTACATAGGACACATAAGAAAAATTTTACAATAATTACATTAACTCGAAAATGTTAAACAAAATTTGTATGTGGAAATTCATAGAACAAATGATGAGAGATAAAATGAATTTACAGTTTGAATCTACTATTTGTAACGAAAATTTAATTTAACAAGGGAGCAAATGGAAACAGAGTGTGATCATCTAATAGTGTGCTGGCATTCTGTGACAGGTGTTTGTCGATTTCCATTATTTCCAATAGGGTCATCTATCTGCTTTTTTGACAGAATGTAGAAGTTCACATTCTGCATCACTTGGATGGTTCTCTTGGTTCAAATGGTTCTGTGCACTATGGGACTCAACTGCTGTGGTCATTAGTCCCCTAGAACTTAGAACTACTTAAACCTAACTAACCTAAGGACATCACACACATCCATGCCCGAGGCAGGATTCGAACCTGCGACCGTGGCAGTCGCACGGATGGTTCTCTGCTGAAAGATGCTCAGCAAAGGTCGAATCTTTCTTCTTCAGTCTCCAGAAAATATTCTAGTTAACGAAGTTCGGCGGCACGCGCAATTAAGTTTTGCGATACGGGACCGTAGAAACACACTGTCTGTAGTCTGTCCGAGAAGCAGGAGCACGCTTATTTTCACATGTTTGCGCAGTATATCGGCCAATCATTGTACAGTGCTTGACAAGCAGCAGTATTAGCCATTTCCTGTCTTAATCAAGGGAGAGATGGGAAAAAGGACTGCCCGTATGCCCCCGTCGTCGCCCCAATCCCTGTCTTACTCACACGTTATCCACGGGAGATATAGGCTGGAGACGGTACATCTGTAATACTTGTACCGTCTGCTTCGAAAAGCGGTTTCCAAAATTTACTTAACAGAGTATCGACAGGACTACTTTGCTACCCTTCCAACGATTTTCATTCGAGATGAAGGAGCATTTCCGTCACACGTTTATATGAGCTATACTAACCTGCTACGATCCTATCAACACAACTCTTTCGTCGTCTTCCGTTGGAACGACTTGATACGGATCCCAAACACTGAAGCAGTGCTCGAAAATACTAGTCTTGTACGCAGACACACAGCACTTTCACAGAATCCTCCCAACTAAATCATTTCCTTCCTTTCACCTTCGCCACTACTGGTTCCGCATGTTCGTTCCAGATTTTTCGTTGTTCATGATCATTATTATTCATTTATTCACATGTAAGAAAGCAAAAAATTCCACACAGCAAGTGAAAATACCAAGTCGTTCTGAGTCACTCAGCGACGATATTTTTCTGCACACATCGTCGTCATCTGCGATCGATCTGAAATGCCGCAGGCACTACATGGTAAAGGTGTTAACAACCTCATCTGGCTCATTTGAGCAATATCCAGTCATCCACTGTTAATTTATTTCCGGTAGCTGTTCATCATAACCATTGATTTCCGCCAGCAAAAATTCGTCAAACCAAGAAACTACTTTGCATGATTGAAATTATCACTTAAGTTAACCATGTTTCTTTAAGATTCTCGGTTAGGTATTCCATGGAAAACGGCAAGAACACATTCATGATCATTTATTTCATTTTAATTTCACAGTATGAGAGCTTCTGGTTAAAAAATTGTTCAAATGGCTCTAAGCACTATGGGACTTAACATCTGAGGTCATCAGTCCCCTAGACTTAGAACCACGTAAATCTAACTTACCTAAGGACATCACACACATCCATGCCCGAGGCAGGATTCTAACCTGCGACCGTAGCAGCAGCGCGGTTCCGGATTGAAGCGCCTGGAACCGCTCGGTCACAGGGGCCGGCGTGCTTCTGGTTCACTAATGTTTTCATTACAATAGTGATGCTGTCCAATGACGTCGTACATCACATTTACAAGTGTAATTTCATTTAGTGCAAGTTATTTTTCTGTCCTTTTTAATCGTTTCTACAGAAAACTAGTTATGAATTTCAGTTCTCGAAGTTTCATTTCAAAGGTCAACTTTATGCTAGT
This sequence comes from Schistocerca nitens, assembly GCF_023898315.1. NCBI lineage: Eukaryota > Metazoa > Arthropoda > Insecta > Orthoptera > Acrididae > Schistocerca > Schistocerca nitens. Next base: position 706,346,566 of record NC_064614.1, on the reverse strand, counting down.
TTCACGTCGTATGAGTTCTTACGTAGGGTCGTCCTCAGTGTTTTAAACGTATTTGCAACGGCGAATACGCGCAACCATCAGCTGCAGAATGGAATGAGGACAATGAAAATTTGTGCCGGACCGAGACTCGAATCCAGATTTCTCGCTTATTGCGAGCGGTCGCCTTACCATTTGGCTATCTGTTCACGACTCACGCCCAACCCAAACTTCTAAAAACTGTACTCATACATTTGTTGTGTATATTCCCGTACAGGTGACACATTTTACTTGAAAGTCGCTTCCTCGGTGTCGGCGCATAAATGTAATATTGCAGTGCCTTTGTTGTTCAGAATACGACGTCCGCCTGCTTAGCTGATTGGTAACGTGTTTGCCTACCATGCAGCGGGCCCGGGTTCGATTGCCGTCCGGGTTGGCGATTTTCTCCGCTGGGTGTTGGGTGTTGAGTTGTCATCATCATATCGTCATCGCTGACACGCGAGCCGCCCAGGCGTCACCTGAAACAAGACTTGCAACTCGGCGGCCGAACTCTCCCGGCCACCAATGCCACACCATCATTTCATTTCATTTCATTTCTGAAACCGATGCATGTCCAGAGGAACAGGCAGTGCGTCGACTGCAGCCGTTATGAAATACATTAACTGTATTCGCAATTGTGAGTATGCACGGCCCTCAACTGTAGAATGGAATGACGACAGTGAAAATTTGTGCCGGACCGGACTCGAAAACGGTTTTCTTATATAACGTGAGCGGTCGGCTTGGCTATCCGTGTACCACTCACGGCCAGATCCAAATTTCCACATGTCGTCAACCATGCGTCTACAACAGTGGCTCCCAAACCTGGGGGGTAATTAACCCCTGAGGGGCAAAATGAAATTTTCTGAGCGGTAATAACTAAACGATCCGATTCTGTTTCAGTCACTAAACTAAGTTATTTTCAAAAGATCATTACTATTGTCACAATTTTGTAAGACTCTAATACTGATTACATATTATTATTATTATTATTATTATTATTGTTGTTGTTGTTATTGTTATTATCTGAGAATGTCCCTATTGGAGAACGATAACCAGGTGATTTTCAATCTTTATTAAGGTTCTCCTTATTTTCCCAACATTTCTTCATTTTCTCCCCGAAGACCTTCTTTGTTTCTTCGGCCCACTTTGGTCGGTATGGTTCTGGTTCCCTCTCTGCTCTAAACTTCCGCTTATCAATTTTGCTTCTGAATGTATCCCTGTCTGGTGTGGTTGTTATGTCAATTTTTGCTTTTGCCAAATCCTTTTTAACTTCAGTTACGCTGGCTACGGGTATTTTGAGTGATATCACATTGTCCTATAGACGTTTATTTTGTCTGTTTCCAGGTAATGTGTCTAGGTGTCCATAGAAATTCATTCGTCTCTTTCTGATGTCAATTTCGATGTTTGATACTTTTTCTGTTGTCTCGGTGGTTTGCAGTTTGTATCCATCTTGAGTGTATCGCGGCCCCAGAATTTTTCTAATAATCTCTCTCTCCACTTTTTTTAATTTCTTGTGAATCTAGTTTTCGATTCAGTGAGAGTGTTTCACTTGCATATGTGACTGTCGGTTTGTTTGCTGTGTTGTAGTATCCGACTTTAGTGCCTTTTGACAGGCATTTTTTGTAACACAAATTCTGAACAAGTCCGGACGCCTTCTTGATTTTCTGCAATTTGTTTGTTTTTTTTATGCTACTTTTTCAAGTACTGTTGATTCAATGATTTGATCGAGATACTTAAAGTGTTTGACTCTGCTGATTTCATCATAATTTATTTTAAGTTTCGGAATATCTCATTTGAAACAGATGAATTCAGTCTTCCCAAAGGAGACCTGCAGGCCAAACTTCTCTGCACATTCTTTGAGGGTCTCGATTTGTTTTACTGCTGTTTCTTCACTGTTGGCTAGGTTACTAAGTCATCTGCGAACGCTAAATATGGAATGTTCAATTTTCGTTGACCTCCTCCTAGTTCGATTGGCTTTCAGAAGTTTTGTTTTCTTGGTTCCATTTTCCGTTCTTTCATTACTTTGTCTAACATTATGTTGAATAATAGTGGCAAGATCCCATCTCCTTCTCTTACTCCCGTTTTAACTAAGATTGATTCCGAAATTTCATCCACGAATTTAATTTTTGATTTAGTGTCTGTCAGTCCCTGTTCTATTAGATTTAGCGTTTTGGTGTTTAGTCCGCGTTCTTCTAGAATTCTACATAGAGATTGTCTATCTATAGAATCGTAAGCTTTTTAAAAATCAACGAATGCGCAGATTAGTTTTAAGGTTAAAGTTCTGTTCCGGCCGATCTATTAGGTCGAAAGGCTGATTGGTGATCTGAAATTGTATGTTCTAATTACTCTTGAGCCCTCTTTAGGAGACACGCGGATAAAATATTATAAATAACCGGCAAAAGTGAAATGCGTCTGTAGTTGTTTGCATCTTATCTGTCTCCCTTTTTGTGCAACGGATTAATTAGTGCACATTTTCAGTCCACTGGAATATTTTTTGTCAGCCAAATTTCTTGGATGATTTGAGTGATCTCTTTTATGGAATTTGGATCACGGTTCTTTAGTTACTCAACTGCAATTCCATCTTCTACAGATGACATTATTTTTGAGCTTCCTACTGTGACTAAATTTCTTCTTGAGCTGGCGGTAGTAAAGTTTCATTTCTGTGTGCTGGTTGTAACCTGAGGAATCTCGTATTTAGTTGTGACCAATTAAGAAGTTGTGAGGCTAATTGGTTATATAAGTTATCAATAATTACTTTTACTCAATTAGTAGCATTAATGCAGTGGAGCTTCAATGTTCAATTGTGTGTGAAATCTTATGGGACTTAGCTGCTAAGGTCATCAGTCCCTAAGCTTACATACTACTTAACCTAAATTATCCTATGAACAAACATCCACACCCATGCCCGAGGGAGGAATCGAACCTCCGCCGGGATTGGCCGCACAGTCCATGACTGCAGCGCCTCAGACCGCTCGCTAATCCCGCGCAGTGCAGTGGAGCTTACAGGTCCCTCATATAGTCACCCACTACACAAATATGTTGTGCTTTGCCCTGTACGTCGCTGAGATAAAAGTGAGACATATACGTAACAAATGCTAAATATCTCAAGAAAATATCTTCTCCAAATTGTAGATAGTAATTGCAGTAGTCCAGAAATCGCTTCATTACTCGCTTCGAAGTAGATAAATGAATTTATTGAGAGCACAGCACAGCAATAACTACATGAAGGCTGATATAGTGCTGTACACATTATTATTATTATTATTATTATTATTATTATTATTACTGTGGCCAGACAAAAAGTATTAATGGCCTGAAGTCTTTCAGTTCCTGTCTGTTCTGAAGTAAAGAATGCAGCAGTCAAGTGATTTACGAACAGTACGTATAGTGCACACATTTTAACTTGGTTGATTTTAAATGAGGTTGCAGTGTGGAGATCAAGCAAGTGTAGAAGTGGAGAGGATTAATGCTGGGGAAGTATGTTTTGTAACAAGTGTTTATCCTGAAACTTCCTGGCAGATTAAAACTGTGTGCCGCACCGAGACTCGAACTCGGGACCCTTGCTTTTTGCGGGCAAGTGCTCTGCCATCTGAGCTATCCAAGCTTGGTCCGGCATACAGTTTTAATCTTCCAGGAAGTTTCGTATCAGCGCACACTCCGCTGCATAATGAAAATCTCATTCTGGAGTGTTTACCCGCATTGTGGATAGTTAGCTCTCCTATCTGAGAAGGAGTTGTGCTAGCACTTGTGATGCACCACCAATTCCTTCCTCATTCAAATTCTCTCTCTCTCTCTCTCTCTCTCACACACACACACACACACACAAACACACACACACACAAACACACACACACAAACAAACTAACTAACTAAATATCACTTCACTTTCATCATTTTAAAAATAAAAGTGTTCCAATAAAAGTCTTTCATTCTACAGATTATTTAGGTGCTAAAATTGGTGATAATGTGGGGGGAGGGGGGTAGTGGGGGAATAGACGGTAGGGTAGGGGAGAGTGTTGGGGTACTAGTTAATGTCTAATTGCACTCAGGAGTAACGGTCGAAGAAAGGTTGGGAAAAACTGGTCTACAACCTGTACTCGTACATCCTTTAAAGGCACATTTGAAGGGTGGGCGTGGATACATAGAAAAAACGTAGATATAAGTTCAGAGTATAAATAAAGAATTACATAAGGTATGTAATTAGTATAAGTATTAGTATATAGGATCGATTATTATAAGCGGTCGTATCGATTGTGGCGTGCAACCGCTGAAACATTAAAATAATTACGCAGTTCAGTTGTCTTGCCGAGAAGACGGCATCTTTTTTTGTTCTGGAAGCCGTCCTGATCGGACGCAAATCTGCCATTGCTGCAGATAATTATTTGGCACACCATCATTATTATAGATATTGAGACGCAATCTCGCTAGGCACACAGCAACAGAATTAATGTAAGTGTCTGTGTTATTCAGTTTACTATATTTTGTGAGTACAGTGATATTAATTAATCTCGTGTTTCATTTATGTTGCAAGCTATTGTTCCATTTAAACGGCGTCTTGGCAAAGCTAAAGGTTCCGTGTTACGAATTGTATCGAAGGTCCAGTACGAACTAAAGCTTGGGAATTATTCAATGTACGAAGTCCGACAAAGAATCACACATGGTGAAACTTACAATGAACGGACCTTACGCAAAAAGCCATTGTCAAGCGCGCAAAGTTTGTATAAACTGATCACATACTGTTATTAATAATTATTATTATTTATCTGTTGTCTGATATTCAAAAACCAGACAGGAAAAGCCACGGCGAGAAAAATCAAAATCCATTATATACGAGGTGCGGCTAGAAAAAAACCGGACTGATGCTGGAAAAAACATTTATTTACAATTATTTACAATTTCATGTTATCTCCTTCAATGTACTCTCCTCCTCGGTCTCTACACCGCTCCATACGAATTTTCCACTGTTCATAGCAATGCTGCAGATCATTTTCGGTAAGTCCATACATTACTTCCGTCGCTTTTTCTTTTACTGCTTCAACAGTCTCAAATCTAGTTCCTTTCAAAGCTGACTTGACTTTAGGGAAAAGAAAAAAGTCACAGGGGGCCAAATCAGGTGAGTAAGGTGGATGATCTAAGATGGGAATGTTGTGTTTTGCCAAAAACGTCTTCAGTGACAACGCACTGTGAGCTGGGGCATTGTCTTGGTGAAGGATCCATGACTTTTTTCTCCACAAATCGTTCCGTTTTCTCCGTACTCGCTCACGTAGGGTAGCCAGGGCGCTAATGTAGTAATGCTGATTCACTGTTTGTCCCTCTGGTACCCAATCAATGTGCACAATCCCTTTGATGTCAAAAAAAACAATCATCATTGCCTTGAATTTCGATTTTGACATTCGTGCTTTTTTTTTTTTTTTGTCGTGGAGAACCAGGAGTTTTCCAATGCATCGATTGGCGTTTAGTTTCGGGATCGTAAGTAAAAAACCACGATTCATCGCAAGTAATAACACTTTGTAAGCAGGTGGGATCACTTTCAATGTTTTCCAGGATGTCAGAACAAATCATTCTTCGGCGTTCCTTCTGTTCAATTGTGAGACACTTTGGAACCATTTTTGAACACACTTTGTTCATGTTGAAACTTTCATGAAGAATCTGCCTAACACTTTCCTTGTCAACTCCTGTTAACTCAGACACTGCTCTGATAGTTAAACGGCGATCTTGTCGAACAAGTTTACCGATTTTTTCAATGTTTGCATCAGTTTTTGCTGACAATGGTCTGCCAGTGCGAGTGTCATCACTGGTGTCTTCGCGGCCATCTTTAAATCGTTGAAACCACTTGTGTTCGCGATAAACGATCATCGCCGTACTCTTGTTGTAACATTACAAACGTTTCACTTGCAGATTTTCCTAGTTTGAAACAAAATTTGATGTTAACACGCTGTTCTTTCTGTACACTCAACATTTTCCGACGCACAGACAAAACGTCAACTACTTAAAACAGACGCCACGGGCAGACTGAGTGCAGGAGGCAGATGAAACTCGAGCAGTAAGCGGAGCGAGAGTCACGTGACAGGCCACGCGACTTTCAGCCTTATTGCATTCGTTTTATTGTTTCACCAGTACTAGCCCGGTTTTTTTCCAGCCACACCTCGTATATTCCTATAAGGTGGAGACATTTTACTTGCAAATCGCTTGCGCCGTAGATAAACACGATATTGCAGTGGCTGTGTTATTCTGAATGCGATGCAAAGATCTTTTGGACTTGTAAGCATGCTCAAAGGAACAGGCACTGCGGCGACTATAGCCGTTATGAAATAGGCCTACATTAAATGTCGTGGAGGTATGTACCGTCTATGCAACTAATTGAAGGCAGTTTGTTTATTGCCATACGCGTTTCACTTCTTTCATTTGGGAAGCATCATCAGTGGCGGTGTGGTCGTTAGTTTCCATACTCCAGCTGCCCGATTTCTGGCGTTCTTTCACCCACATTCGCGATGTGACAAATGTGGGTGGAAGAACGCCGGAAATGGGCCAGCAGGAGTATGGAAACTAACGAATACATCTCCAGGACCACGCACTTGAGTTAATAGCGCTGGAACTCGCCACTGATGATGCTTCCCAAATAAAAGAAGCGAAACGCGTATGATCACACAAACAGTCTTCAGTTAGTTGCGTAAACAGAATACACCTCCAGGAATTTAAAGCAGCTAGGGAAAGACGGAAAACATAAAAATGACGATACATTAAATGTTTTCTCAATTGCGAATATGCGCAACCATCAGCTGTGGAATGGAATGACAACAATGAAAAAGCCGGCCGAAGTGGCCGTGCGGTTAAAGGCGCTGCAGTCTGGAACCGCAAGACCGCTACGGTCGCAGGTTCGAATCCTGCCTCGGGCATGGATGTTTGTGATGTCCTTAGGTTAGTTAGGTTTCACTAGTTCTAAGTTCTAGGGGACTAATGACCTCAGCAGTTGAGTCCCATAGTGCTCAGAACCATTTTTTTTTAACAATGAAAATTTGTGCACGGAAATCAAATGGGAAGGCGACCACTAGCGATAAGCGGGAAATCCAGGTGCGAGCCCCAAAAAAATGGCTCTGACCACTATGGGACTTAAAATCTGAGGGCATCAGTCCCCTAGAACTTAGAACTACTTAAACCTAACTAACCTAAGGACATCACACACATCCATACCCGAGGCAGGATTCGAAACTGCGACCGTAGCTGTCGTGCGGTTCCAGACTGAAGCGCCTAGAACCGCGCGGCCACAACGTCCGGCGGTGCGAGTCCCGTCTGAGACAAATTTTTACTATCGCCATTCCGTACTGCAGCTGATGATTGTGCATCTTGGCAACTGCGAATCCGTTTAATGTGTTTCAGTATCGCTGTAGTGACCGCAGTGCCTGTTCCTTAGGTCATGCATGCAAAATCGTATTTATCTTCCGACAGTGGACAACCGACTTTCAAGTAAAATTTTTACCTTTACAGGAATATACACAATGGATGTATGAGTACAGTTTGTAGACACATGGTTGACGACATGTGTAAGTTTGGAAGTGGACGTGAGTCGTGCACGGATACCCAAAAGGTAAGGCTGCCGCTCCCAATAACGGGGAAATCCGGGTTCGAGTCCCAATCCGGCATAAATTTTCATTGTCGTCATTCCATTCTGCAGCTGAAGATTGTGCATATTCGCAGTTGCGAACACATTTATAACGGATCTAGTCACCGCTGCCCTGTGCGTGTCCAAAGGAACTTTGCATCGTATACAGAATAACACAGGCACTGCAATATCACATCCTCAGTGTTTGGTGCTATGTTATGTGTCACATACTATGCCGTCAACAAGCCATAACATTATCAAGACGAGCTGCTGAACTCCGACAAAGACTGAACAAACAGAAATGCTGAGGAAACGAAGAAATTGGTACCATGCATCGAATTCGGGAAACCCAATTGGGGTCATAAAGGAATCAGCTTATCTTCATATCAGTGAGGTCTGCACTTTTTTGCTATGTTGCTGTTTCAATCGGTTACGTAACTCTATTGCGTTTTACCCGTGTAGCTGATTCCTGTCAGAGATCATAAAATACACTGACAGAAAAAAATCGCATCACTAAAAAATAATTAATCTGGAGTAATAAAATTTTTTGAATACATTTATCATATTTAAGTGAATAACACTGCAAGATTCCAGGTTAATGTAATTGCGAGATAAGCCATTGCAAATGTGAAATACTGGTACATTAACAACTAGTGTAACCACCAGCATGTTGCATGCAAATATGCAAAGTTGCATGTACTGTCTTTTAGAGGTGTGCCGGCCGTTGTGGCCGAGCGGTTCTAGGCGCTTCAGTCTGGAAGCGCGCGACCGCTACGGTCGCAGGTTCGAATCCTGCCTCGGGCATGGATGTGTGTCATGTCCTTAGGTTAGTTAGGTTTAAGTAGTTCTAAGTTCTAGGGGACTGATGACCTCAGAAGTTAAGTCCCATAGTGCTCAGAGCCATTTGAACCATTTTTTATAGGTGTCACATGTCATTTTGTGGTATGGAGTCCCCCGCCTGTTTCACTTGATCCGGCCAATATACGGACGGTTAACGCTATTTGTGAATGACGCTGGAGTTGTCGTCCGATGTTATCCTGTATGTGTTCGACTGGAGACAGATCTGGAAATCATCCTGACTTCTGTCAAACGATTGGCAGCTGCTGCGAATTCGAGTGCTGGAAGAGCTCCCTAGAGTTGTGTACCTATGACACCGCTACTAAAAGTACCCCAAGTACTGTCCTCTCCTGTGGGTCCTGTCTCCTCTGCAGAAAGCACAGGATCTGTCATTACTCGTCCACTTGACTGCGAGTGGTGTGTCAGTGGTAGCCCTAGGAGTCCTGTATGGGGTAGATGGGGAGCAGGGAGGGTTCAGGTTTTTGTACCGATCTCCCTAACCAGCAAATATGAGGTGCTGTGTTTCTCTAACACTGAAACTTAGTCAGTCATCTAAATTGGTGAAACCTGTTTTGTCCGGTATCAAGAGGAAGCAAACGCAAAAGGGTAGGCGTCTATTAATATTCGGCAGTTCAAACATATGGCAGCAAGGGATAGGAAAGGGTACCAAGTGCGCTCAGTGTGTATGCCTGGAGGCCCCAGTCATCATGTTGAAGAGGCCATTCCAGAAGCCATTGAGAGAACAGGTTGGAATCAACTGCAGATTGTGGCGCACGTTGGAGTAAATGGTGTCTGTCGTCTGGGTTCCGAGGTCATACTTGGTCATTCCAGCGGCCATCAGAGAAAGTTGAGAAGACTGATCTTGTGAATGGAGTTTCAACGAAGCTCACAATTTGCATCATTGTCCCCAGAACTGATCCTGACAATTTGCAGCGTTGTCCCCAGAACAGATCCTGGCCCTTTGGTTCTGAGTAGAGTGGAAGGACTGAACCAGAGACTTCGAAGGTTCTGTGACAAGCTAGGATGCGATTTCCTGGACTTAACGTGGGTAAAGTACTGTAGGATCCCCCTAAATGGGTTAGGTGTGCACTACACATCACACACTGCTAGTGAGGTAGCTAACTGTGTGTGAAATGCACACAAAGGTGTTTTTTTTTTTTTTTTAGATTAGGCGACTCTCCATCCAATCCAGATAACGATAGCTGTAGGAAACCCGGAAGTGTCAGTGTAAGATCGAAAGAAGTGTCCCCCATAGGTGAGAATATTAAAATCCTAATGGTAAACTGCCAAAACATTCGTAACAAAGTGCCAGAGTTTGAAGCACTCATGAAAAGCAGTGAAGCTCACATAATACTACATTAAGAAAGCTGATTGAACCCTCATAGCAGTTGGATTTTTGGAGAAAATTTAAGTGTTCATCGAAAGGATAGGCAAATTGAAAATGGATGTGGTGTATTTGTCGCAATAGACAAGCAAATCAAATCCACCGAGATAGAAATTGAAGCTGCATGTGAAACTCACTGTGCAAGACTCACTATCTGGGGTGGGCATAAAATGGTAACTGGATGCTTCTATCGCCCAGCAGACTCATCTCCTGATGTAACTGAAAACCTTGGAGGAAATCGTAATTCACTTGTATGTATGTTCCCCATCATACTGTAATCATCAGCAGACACTTTAGTCATCCAACAATTAATTGAGAAAATTAAAGTTTTGCCGGCCGCGGTGGTCTCGCGGTTCTAGGCGCGCAGTCAGGAACCGTGCGACTGCTACGGTCGCAGGTTCGAATCCTGCCTCGGGCATGGATGTGTGTGATGTCCTTAGGTTAGTTAGGTTTAAGTAGTTCTAAGTTCTAGGGGACTGATGACCACAGCAGTTGAGTCCCATAGTGCTCAGAGCCATTTGAACCATTTGAATTAAAGTTTTGTTAGTGGTAGAGGCTACAAGATATCCTGTGAAACATTAGTAAATCCCTTCTCTGAAGCCTATTTAGAACAGATAGTTCTGAACGACACTCATGATGGAAATGTATTGGATCTAATGATAATAAATAGACCTGACCCCTTTGAGGATGTCCACATCAGTATCCATGACATGGTTGTAGTAACAATAGCTACCAAAGTACAAAGGACAACTAAAACAAGCAAAAAGACATAGATTTTCAGTAATCTAGATAAAAAAAATCAGTAGTGTCTTATCTCAATGAGGACTCTGAAACTTTCAGCGCAGGGCAAGAGCATGTTGGCGAACTATGTCTCAAGTTAAAAAAAAAAAAACAGTCGACCATGCACTGGATAGATATGTACCTAGTAGAACAGTTCATAATGGGAGGGGGAACCTCCATGCTTTACAGTCACTGTAAAGAAACTTATAAAGAAACAGAGATTACGGCATAATTGGTGTAAAACAAAGCGTATGACTATAGATAGATGGTGAATGAAACGCGTTTGGCTGTCAAGAGAGCAATGCCTGATGCCTTCAATCACTACCATAGCAGAATATTGTCAACTGATCTTTCACAGAACCCAAAGAAATTCTGGTTGTACGTAAAGGCTGTTAGTGGCACCAAATTTAGCGTCCAGTCCCTAGTGAACGAGACAGGAACTGAAATTGAGGGCAGCAAAGCAAAAGCTGAAATGCTTAACTCCGTTTTCAAATGTTCCTTTACAAAGGAAAATCCAGAAGCATTTCCCCCCAAAAAATCCTCGTACCACTGAAAAGATGAAAGAAATAAGTTATTGTCAGTAGCGGTAAGAAACAGCTGAAATCTTAAGACTGAACAAAGCTCCAGGGCCCGATGGAATCGGTGTCAGATTCTGTACTGAATCTGCAGCTGAGTTGGACTCTCTTATAACTATAATCTGTCGTAAATCCCTCGAACAAAGGAACATGCCCAGTTTTTGGAAAAAGGCACAGGTCACACCCATCTACAAGAAGGCTAGTAGAAGTGACCCACAACACTATCGCCCAAAATTCTTGACATCGATTTGTTATAGAATCTTAGAACACATTCTAATCTCAAACATAATGAGATATCTTGAATGCCATCAATGGCAACCAGCACGGATTCCGAAAGCGTTGATCTTATGAAACCCAACTTGGACTTTTTTCACATGAGATACTGAGAGCTTTGGATCAAGGCAGTCAGGTAGACGCAATATTTTCTGTTTTCCGAAAAGCGTTTGACTCAGTACCACACCTATGTTTTTGTGAAAACTATGATCATTTGGGGTATCAAGTGAAATTTGTAACTGGACTGAGGACTTGTTGGTAGGGAGGTCGCAGCATGTTATCTTGAATGAGGAGCCACCATCAGATGCAGAAGTGTTCCCCAGGGAACTGTGTTGGGACCCTTGTTGTTCATGTTGTATGTTAATGACCTTGTTGAGAATATTAATAGTAACATCAGGTTTTTTGCAGATGCAGTTATCTATGATGAAGTACTATCTAAAAGAAGCTACATAAATATTCCGTCAGATCTTGATAAAATTTCAAAGTAGTGCAGAGATTGGCAACGTGCTTTAAATGTTTAGAAATTTAAAGTTGTGCACTTCACAAAACGTAAAAACGTAGTATCCCATGACTATAATATCAATGAGTCACTGTTGAAATCGACGGCTCATACAAATATGTGGATGCAACACTTTGTAGGGATGTGAAGTGGAATGATCACATAGGCTCAGTCATGGGTAAAGCAGATGGTAGACTTTGGTTTATTGATAGAATACTGGGGAAGTGCAATCAGGCTACAAAAGAGATTGCTTGCAAATCACTTTTGCGACCAATTCTAGAATACTGCTCAAATCTGTGGGACCCATAACAAATAAGAGTAACAGGCGATATTCAATGTAAACGGAGAAGTGCTGCACGTGTGGTCACAGGTTTGTTTGATCTGTATGAGAGTGTCACTGAGATACTGAAGGAATTGAACTAGAAGACGCTTAAAGATAGACATAGACTATCCTGAGAAAGTCTATTAACAAAGTTTCAAGAACTGGCTTTAAATGATGACTCCAGCAATATGCTACAGTCCCCTACATATCATCGACATAGGGATCGTGAGGATAATTACTGCATGTACAGAGCAATCCAAACAATCATTCTTCCCGCGCGCCATACGTGAATGGAATGGGAAGAAACCATAATAACTAGAATAATGGGACGTACCCTCTCCCATACGCCTCACGGTAGTTATCAGAGAATACATGTACATGCAGATCTGGTGATCGAGCAGGCCAAGGCAACAGAGGTTATTGGACGAGCATTGTCCTGTTGGAAAACACCTGGGATTGCTGTTCATGAATGGCAGCACAATAGGCCGAATAATCAAACTGATGTACAAATTTACAGTCAGAGTGGTATACGAAATCGGACACCAGATCAGAGCTCTAGGTGCAGGTCCAGTGCGTCTACCACACAGACAGGTTGTTTGCAGACCCTCCTCTTAGCCAACAAGCGGCCATCAATGGCACCGAGGCAAACCCAACTTTCATCAGAAAACACAATAGACCTCTGCCCTGCCCTCCAATGAGCTCTTGCTTGAAAGCACTGAAGTCGCAAATGGAGGTAGTTTGGGATCAGTGGAATGCACGCTAAGCGCATCTAGCTCAGAGTTGTCATCAAAGTAAACGATTTGTAACAGTTAGTTGTGTCACCGTGGTACAATTGCTGCTGCAGATGGAGTACCATGCACCACCATACGCTGAACAGGATGATCTTTCCTCTCGGCAGTGACACGTGGCCATCCGGAGTCCAGTCTTCGTGCGACCGTACATTCTCGTGATCATCGCTGCGAGTAATCATCTACATTGGATACATTCCTGACTGGATTTTCTCCCACCTTCTTGTAGTCCTTTTACACGAAATCGTTCAAACTCTGTGGGTTTGCCGCTTTAAAGGTATTCTTGACTAACATCAACTCAATACGTTCAATCTCAAAGGTAACTAACGCTCACGACTCTTACAGCGGTTATTCAAAGCAAACCTGATTTGTATCCTCGTAGTGGCGCTACTACCGCCACTCTCATGCGACTGTGCGAGATTGGAATAGACGTCGTCTGTGAGTTGTAGAAACAAGCCTACCAATTTGAAACCTTCCCGTCGTCTCCTCTTCATCTCTTTTTTTAATGATAACATTCCCTTTTACAATAAACTGTGAAACCTTCCCTTAGGATTTCTATCTCTTGCTTAATAATAACAAATGAAATTTTCCCTTTGAAATTTATTCTCTTTCTCTATCATCGCATCCTGCCAGGATGTCACCAAGTGTAACCTCCCCACACGAAATAATTAAATGTGTTTAAATATGAATAATGAATGTGATTCTAATTTAGTGTAACCTCTCTACAGAAATTCATTCACATTTAACCTCCACACAAAATTTGTTTCCCATTTAATGTAAGCTTGAAACAGAAAAATTCCTAAACCTCGTAATAAAAAAATAAATTCAGTAACCTGGTAAAATTTGGACGACAGCAGTGCTGCGTCGTGGCCCTGTAAGATCATTCTGAATAAAAAGCAAAAATTCTTACGTCAATAAAAACGGCGAATATATCTGCTCTTACTTAACATTTTTCCGGCACAGCTCCGTGCAATGCTGGCCTATACATTTGTGATTTGTGAAAGGAAGCAACTGATTTTTTTGAAATGAATGCTTTTTTTAAAAAAAATTACTTTATATTACAAAAATTATTACTAGGACATTTTTTTTAAACATTTGGATGACAGTTCAGATACATTACTAGATATGCGCGAGGCTGCTTCTTACCTTATACAATAATACTCAGGCTCCGGACTCCCGACCAGAGCAGACTCCAGACAAGCGCAGACAACCTCAGACTCGCGACTAGCAACAACTAACTGCTACAGTTACACAGTTCGTACTGCAGTCAACACTGCTCTCTGGTCAGCGATTCTCATATCGCAGGCAGCGCATACCTCTTACAAAGTATCAGCCTGTCTAATTTTTAGATGACTTTTTAGTTAATAAAAAAAATGAAATTAGCCATATATTTTCAAGAACATGTGCAGATTTCCCGAATATATCTTTCACTCTAAAGCGGAGTGTGTACTGTTTTGAAACTTCCTGGTGGATTAAAACTGTGCGCCCAAGGGGACTCAAACCCAGGCCTCGTCTTCCCCGGGAATGTTCTTATCGGTTCCGACAGAGTTTTATTCCGCCAGGACTTTCCAAAACGGCGCAAACTCGCTGCAGAGTTACAGATTCATTCTGGAAACAATCCCCTATCCTGTAGCTAAGCCAGTATTACACTGAGGTGACAAAGCGTGCAGCATGTCGACGTGACATAGATCCAACAAGTCGCTGGAAGTCCCCTGCAGAAATATTGAGCCATTCTGCCTCTATAGCCGTCAATAAATGTGAAAATGTTGCCATCGCAGGATTTTGTGCACGAACTGACCTCTCGATTACGTCCCATAAATGTTCGATGGCATTCTTGTCAGGCGATCTGGGGGCCAAAATCATTCGCTCGAATTGTCCAGAACGTTCTTCAAACCAGTCGCGAGCAATTGAGGCCTGGTGTCATAGCTTATAGTCATCCATAAAAATCCCATCGTTGTTCTGGAACATGAAATCCATGAATAGCTGCGAATGGTCTCCAAGGAGCCGAACTTAACGATTTCCATTCAACGATCGGTTCAGTTGGACCAGAGAACCCAGTAGATTCCATGTAAACGCAGCCCACACCATTACTGAGCCACCACCAGCCTGCACAGTGCCTTGTTGTCCATGGCTTCGTGAGGTCTGTGCCACACTCGAAACCTACCATCAGCTCTTACTAGCTGAAATCGGGACTCGCCTGAACAGGCCACGGTTTTCCAGTCGCCTAGGATCCAACCGATATGGTTTCGAGCCCAGGAAAGGCGCTGAAGACGATGTCGTGCTGTTAGGAAAGGCACTTGCGTTGGTCGTCAGCTACCGTAGTCCATTAACGCCAGATTTCGCCGCACGCAGTGCTGCTTGTCTGTTAGCACTGACACCTCTACACAAATGCCGCTGCTCTCGATCATTAACTGAAGGCCGTCGGCCACTGCGTTGTCCATGTCTGAAATTTCGTATTCTGTGTCATTCTTGACGCTATAGATCTTGGAATACTGAATTCACTAACGATTTCCTAAACACCTATGTCCCATGCGTCTAGCTCCAACTACAGTTCCGCGTTCAAAGTGTGCTAATCCCTGTGGTGCGGCCATAATCATAATGTCGGAAGCCTTATAACACTAGCTTCGTTATATGTCAGCCTTCCATAACAACCTAATCTCAAGTCCTGTCACGAGAAAAGCCACGTATAACACTAGCCTACCGTCACATAAGCTAATGTTACCTTCTGAAAGGATTTTGGAATTTTGACCGCGTGTTTGTCAAACGGATAAGGGTATCGGGCTGTAATTTTGAATATATTTCGATTTAATAGAAGGAAACTAAACAGGCTTTAAACTTTGGGGTTTAATGAAAGTAGTAAATTTCGTATACGTATAAAAAAATGAACGGTCGGCAGCCCAATTAGGCACATGAATTTGGAAATATATGTTTAAGAAAATAAAATATTAGGTATTGAAGTTACTTTCATTAATATTCCCCTTTGAATAGTACACAGGATACAAACGGACACAGGGCACTACGAGCTGTGTGTAGCAGTAGTTATCAGTTATGCACATACTAATAATCAGAGAAATCAAAATTGTACCAAACTCACACGAAAAAGGACTACACTCAAGATTGTTACTTGGATAATTACTGAATTACTCCCGCAAGTAGTGCAGAACTAAAATTGGCCAGGAGAGACTTCTGACTTCACCGACATATAAATACCACAGTTGAAATAAATAATACCACAATCACACTGTTTATACTCCCATTTATAGAAATATATCAGATTTCGTTAGTAGCAATAACATTCCAATTATCTTTCTAATATGAGAAGAATACTGTGGAGACCCATAAACTGCTATTGTCACTAGTCAAACTCTATGATTATTTCAGCACCAAAATTCAATTCATCTAAATTTAATTCTTAACTTCACTTGGAATAATTTATGGTCTTACTCTTTTCAAGACAAATTACCCAACTCTGAGTTCGAGTGACTCAAAACATCGTTCATGATAGCAATCGAGGCTAAATCGTGTTTCAAATAAGTTTAACTTACGTGCCTTTTTCATCACCTTTGAAGCAGGTATTTTAGACAGCAACATTCACACTGTCTGTCACTGAATTTTTACACATTTAATACACTGAAATACATTACTAGTTTGTTTGAAACAGGATACTCGGTTTTCTGAACACTTAGGAGGGGATCCTCCATAGGTTCATGATTAGGATAAAAGATACTGTTCTCAACACAGGTTTAAAGCACTTGGATTATTATTAAATCACTCACACAAATTAACTGGTCCATGCTCTGATACATATCTGTATGCATGAAGTTGGTGGAGCAGTGGCGACGTAGCGGTGGCAAGCGACATGGCGGCTAACTGTACTCACGGCTCTTGATATTTGAATGCTCTTTACAATTCCTTCTTGGCGGCGTATTTTTAACGTGTTAGAGCAACTCCTTTTTTACTAGAGTACCATGCAACAGCCAAATCCACACCCGAGGCAAAATTCCTTGCAAAACGGCTTCCAATTGCCTCCCTTGGCATCCTCTATGTGTACTGTGCAACGGCTAGCCACTGACTGCCTACCCTTCCCACCAAGGAGCCGCCTAGTTCGACCGCAAAAAATGTTCAAATGTGTGCGAAATCTTATGGGACTTAACTGCTAAGGTCATCAGTCCCTAAGCTTACACACTACTTAACCTAAATTATCCTAAGTACAAAGACACACACCCATGCCCGAGGGAGTACTCGAACCTCCGCCGGGATCAGCCGCACAGTCCATGACTGCAGCGCCCGAGACCGTTCGGCTAATCCCACGCGGCAGGTCGACCGCCAAAACCACCTTTTACATCGCTCCAAGCCACTTCCGTTACGGAGGGACTTCCCTACATCTTTTACGTTATACAATACAAGTGTCCTAAGCATGAACCAGCTTCCAATATACAATCTTTCTTTATAAACATACATACATTATAAAATTTCATTATGTTAAACATTATTTTGTTGTTTCCATAAAAACTTTAAATTTCCTGTCACAAATCAATGACCTTAAGTAACAAAGAACAAACACTTCACCATCACAGATACACAATGACATTGTATAAACCTACTTGTAATTGATATAGGTGTTACAGCCTGTTCACATGAATCACCTGAGTATAGATGAGCGCTCCGCCAATGCATTGTCCTTTTCTGCCTCATGTACGCGATACTAACGCAATTTGTATTTGTGCTATCACTATGCGATGACTTATGCCACCTCAGTGCACACTATCAAATTTCTTCAACGAAAAATTTGATTAAATATTCATCATACGTCTTTGAAAACATCTTTGACGTGGCTCAAAAAGGGGTATTAGACTGTCATCAAATATTTCGTCACAGTTCCTTCATAATGGTCGGCATGTAATAACAGAAGAACTGAGAAATTGCTGTTTTTAATATTTTTAGTTTCATAATTCCCAGTCACGAAGCAGGGCAGTGATTTTTTGCAACACGAATACGAAATGTAATTAAACTGATATCACACCTCCTGCTAATGATAACGTATAAAAATCTTATTGCAGTGTAACGTGTGCAGTTCACAGTAGCCGAATCGTAAGCGTATCATCGAAAATCCTTTAACATAAGAAATGAATTGTGACCTTTTGTGTTCAAGTTCAAAAGAAACAACTGATTATGAATATACCCAACTGCTTTCCAAGTATTTTCTGGTGCTTTACGCCCATTATAGAACGTTTCGCGAAATTCTTAACTGATTTCGGACTCATTTTAGTACATTCAAATCTAGGCACGATATTTACGTTCTTGCACATTAACTGCTGTTTACCCTTATAAAACACCTTTTGATCTTGTCCTTGTTTCTACGTCTTCTATGCACCTCTCATGTTTCTCTTTCCTAACTGTAACATGTAGTCCTCTAGCATGTCCACCTATGAAGATTTCTTCTTTATGCACATATTTTAACCTACAGCTAGCACATGTTCCATTGCATTTACCACAAAACTCATTTCCTATTCACTTTCAGCTACCACTGCTACATCATCAGTGTGTCGTGCTGTGCTAATTTTCTGTACTTAACAAACAACAACAGATCTTTAATTCCGTTTTCAGTGAACAAATAAACATCATTGATGACAATAAACTTGCCTTACATCTTTCCTAATGTAGACTTCTTATACAAATGTCAGTGCAGACTATTTAAATTTTGCATTGAAGAAAGAAACTGAATTTCCATCTCCATGCCTACATAAAAAGGAAAAACGTTTTATTTCATCCCAAATTAAAAAACATATTTCTGTATTTATAGCGACACAATAAGCTCCAAAATACGACCTTCTTTGCATTTTAATGTGCTTATCGGTTCCATACACACAATAGTTTCGCAGTGTTTTACACAAGCCAACCGCTTTCATTAAACAGAAGACCATCGCTTTCTTCCATCAAATCTATGGCGAGGCATTGCATTTGATCAAATAAATGTGACGAAAGGCAACACTGACAAACGTCAGATATATTTCACAAAGCAATTTTCTCAAACAAATTTTTTTAGTGCAATCCGGCCTAAGCCATTTCTCCGCAGTATCCTCTCTCCCGGGAGTTCTAGTCCTGCACAGTAATCAGAACAACTACTGTGAAGTTAGATGGTAGGAGGTGCTTGCGGAAGTGGGGCTGTGAAAAATGGAAATTCGTGGGAAGGTCTTATAGGACCAAACTACTTAGGTCATAGGCCCCTAGGCTTACACAAAAAATGGTTCAAAGTGGTTCAAATGGCTCTGAGAACTATGGGACTCAACTTCTGGGGTCATTAGTCCCCTAGAACTTAGAACTAGTTAAACCTAACTAACCTAAGGACATCACACGCATCCATGCCCGAGGCAGGATTCGAACCTGCGACCGTAGCGGTCACGCGGTTCCAGACTGAAGTGCCTAGAACCGCACGACAAAAAATGGTTCAAATGGCTCTGAGCACTATGGGACTCAACTTCTGGGGTCATTAGTCCCCTAGAACTTAGAACTAGTTAAACCTAACTAACCTAAGGACATCACACACATCCACGCCCGAGGCAGGATTCGAACCTGCGACTGTAGCTGTTTCGCGGTTCCAGATTGCAGCGCCTAGAACCGCACGGCCACTTCGGCCGGCTAAGCGTACACACTACTTGTTGTTGTTGTTGTTGTTGTGGTCTTCAGTCCTGTGACTGGTTTGATGCAGCTCTCCATGCTACCCTATCCTGTGCAAGTTTCTTCATCTCCCAGTACCTACTGCAACCTACATCCTTCTGAATCTGCTTAGTGTATTCATCTCTTTGTCTCCCTCTACGATTTTTACCCTCCACGCTGCCCTCCAATGCTAAATTTGTGATCCCTTGATGCCTCAGAACATGTCCTACAAACCGGTCCCTTCTTCTCGTCAAGTTGTGCCACAAACTCCTCTTCTCCCCAATTATATTCAATACCTACTCATTAGTTATGTGATCTACCCATCTAATCTTCAGCATTCTTCTTTAGCACCACATTTCGAAAGCTTCTATTCTCTTCCTGTCCAAACTACTTATCGTCTATGTTTCACATCCATACATGGCTACACTCCATACAAATACTTTCAGAAACGACTTCCTGACACTTAAATCTATACTCGATGTTAACAAATTTCTCTTCTTCAGAAACGCTTTCCTTGCCATTGTCAGTCTACATTTTATATCCTCTCTACTTCGACCATCATCAGTTATTTTGCTTCCCAAATAGCAAAACTCCTTTACTACTTTAAGTGCCTCATTTCCTAATCTGATTCCCTCAGCATCACCCGACTTAATTCGACTACATTCCATTATCCTCGTTTTGCTTTTGTTGATGTTCATCTTATATCCTCCCTTCAAGACACTGTCCAGTCCGTTCAACTGCTCTTCCAAGTCTTTTGCTGTCTGTGACAGAATTACAATGTCATCGGCGAACCTCGAAGTTTTTATTTCTTCTCCGTGAATTTTAATACCTACTCCGAATTTTTCTTTTGTTTCCTTTACTGCTTGCTCAACATACAGATTGAATAACATTGGGGAGAGGCTACAACCCTGTCTCACTCCCTTCCCAACCACTGCTTCACTTTCATGTCCCTCGACTCTTATAACTGCCATCTGGTTTCTGTACAAATTGTAAATAGCCTTTCGCTCCCTGTATTTTACCCCTGCCACCTTTAGAATTTGGAAGAGAGTATTCCGGTCAACATTGTCAAAAGCTTTCTCTAAGTCTACAAATGCTAGATAAGTCGTAAGGTCAGTATTGCCTCACGTGTTCCAATATTTCTACGGAATCCAAACTGATGTTCCCCGAGGTCCGCTTCTACCAGTTTTTCCATTCGTCTGTACAGAATTCGCGTTAGTGTTTTGCAGCTGTGACTTATTAAAATGATAGTTCGGTAATTTTTACATCTGTCAACACCTGCTTTCTTTGGGATTGGAATTATTATATTCTTCTTGAAGTCTGAGGGTACTTGCCTGTCTCATACATCTTCCTCACCAGATGGTAGAGTTTTGTCAGGACTGGCTCTCCCAAGGCCGTCAGTAGTTCTAATGGAATGTTGTCTACTCCCGGGGCCTTGTTTCGGCTCAGGTCTTTCAATGCTCTGTCAAACTCCTCATGCAGTATCGCATCTCCCATTTCATGTTCATCTACATTCTCTTCCATTTCTATAATATTGTCCTCAAGTACATCGCCCTTGTATAGACCCTCTATATACTCCTTCCATCTTTCTGCTTTCCCTTCTTTGGTTAGAACTGGGTTTCCATCTGAGCACATTTAACCATACAGTAAAGCTGCATGCCCTCGGGAAAAATTACGGCTGTAGTTTCCCCTTGCTTTCCTACTTAATCTAACTTAAAATAACTTACGCTATGGACAACACACACCCATGCCCGAGAGAGGATTCGAACCTCCGACGGGGGGAGCCGCACGGACTGTGGCTAGGCGCCTCACACCAGGCGGCTACCCCGCGCGGCTGGGTCTGTGAGAGAGCACGTGAGCGGTGCATTGACAGCGCAGTCGATAACAGCATGGTCTGAACAAGGCAATATTCTGGGTTCGTTTCATGATACACAAACAGCATTAATCCGCCAGTAACTTTCAAGATACACTGAAGTCAACAAACCGTTCTTTCATTCGTTTTATTTTTTATATCTTTCATATCTGCAATACCCTAATACTACCTGTATCATTTTTCTGCACTAGTTGCTGTCATCACTCGCTGTTAACGCGGAGACCCGAGATTCGACTGCCATTTGGAAATGGAGGAGAAGGAGAGAAAGAGACTGCCTATAATGTACTCAACAGTCTCGTGAGCCCAAATGAAGAGCTCCAGAACCAAAGAAGCAGCAACACTGTCAAATGAAAGGAGGGAAATTACGCAGAGCAACACGCTAGAGCCGGCCTCTGTGACCGAGCGGTTCTAGGTGCTACAGTCCGCGCTGCTGCTACGGTCGCAGGTTCGAATGCTGCCTCGGGCATGGATGTGTGTGATGTCCTTAGGTTAGTTAGGTTTAAGTAGTTCTAAGTCTAGGGGACTGATGACCTCAGATGTTAAGTCCCATAGTGCTCAGAGCGATTTGAACTAGCTAGAGATTTTTTTTTTTTTTTAGGTCTACCGATGTCAGGCAAACATGAACTTTTGGATTCAGTTGACGTAAATCAGCATCTATAGGACTGTTACTCTGTTAGTGACTACTGGTATTAAAAGAAATGTTAAAGAACGTATAAAAATATTTCTATTTAGCTTGTGCGAGTAGTTCAGAATGGTTCAAATGGCTCTGAGCACTATGGGACTTCCAGACCGAAGCGCCTAGAACCGCTCGGCCACACCAGCCGGCAAAAAACTACTTCCTTAAGACATTAAGCACAATATACCTTTCCAGAGATATATAGCGTCCACTGTTCACATCCGAACACACTTCAGAAATTATATTATGCCTGCATCAGCCCTATATAAAATTATGGTTAGTAACGGGGAATACATCTTACAAGGAAACAGATAAACGCATAGCAGCAGCGTCCGACAGGTGAAAATTACAAGTCATTCCGCCACTAACTCTGTAAACAGCGCATCTGTGAAGCAGATGTATACACAGGGGATTGCAGTGTCTCACAAACACCTATGGCTAACTTAGTTATGAAACAGAAGTACCGATTTTGCACTTAACATGCGACAGGGGGATGGAGTACATCGCAAAAATCATAGTTCGTTTAGAGGAATGCGTCAACGGTTCATCACACATGAGATGGAAGTCCTCTGATGACCGACAGGTTTACCGTTAACGATCGCAAGTAGACAGTGCTTTAAATCACATACAGAACACGTGGCTGTATACGAGTCGAACGCAGGCTATGTCACGCGACTGATGCATCCACACAGAGCAGTGGAAAAATTGACCCACAGCAACTTCCCCCCCCCCCCCCCCCGCCCTTTCTAGAATGCAACAATAGTCTACCGTTAAATCGTACCTAGCTACAGCTCCATCTCAATCGATCACCCAGTACACTCTCTGTCATCCTTTAACGCAGATGCATGTAAGTTTAGAAGCGGATGGTTCTCTGCCTTCCTGAAAAGTGTCAAATACAGTAATCAACTCACATGTATCACTGGTACCTCAGTAGACATACAGTATAATGCTGCCTCGAGGGAAAAAAAACTGACTGCTTCCCTGATTCCCTCCACATCCATGTCGACGTTTTTTCGGATTCCTCTTGCTGCCGCATACTTGTTCCCATGTACAAATTGTTCTGTGCAAATCAGAGGATACGCAAATACTTCTTCAATTTCCCTGCATTTCGGTGGATATTCAGTAAATTTATACCTATCCCCCTATCATTTTTCGCAATTCTATCATTTTTTTTATTTCAGTTCCATCCATGCGATCATGACATAGCCTCTTGTTCCGTGTTCTAGAATTGCTTGTAAATGTAGTACATCTGCCACCACCTATCCCAAATGCACTTATTTGGAGGCGTAGTATAGAACTGTAGTCGATTGTATCCAGTCACATCCACACTTGGAGAGAGTTTGCACTGTTTTCTGTATGTCTGTGTATATCCATGTGTCGCAGAAGGCTCCCAGGAACCGCAGTAGACCCGAGTTAGCGTTCGAGTGTGCATCCGCAGTGCTTTACATCCGGAGTTACGTTGGGATGTGGATCAACAATATGCCATGCATGGGATACTTCACTCATTGTCGAATGTCTTTCAACTGAGACCGCAATCATAGCATTTAGTTGTAAGTAGAGGGATAAAATATACATGTGACCGATTTCTTAGGATGATGATTCTACCTGTGCATGCTCAGCGGTGACCTGTGTGGGGATGATTCACGTTTCCCATTAACTGTAGGAGCTGTCAGAATGGAGAGGCCTGTTGGAGTGTAGGAATGTAGATGACTTAACCGTATTGTCCTCTAGACAACCGAATAGCGAACTAATGCTTAGTATGTGTTGGATAGCTTTTTTTTCTCTTCTGTAAGACAGTGCTTCGAATTCTGTTAGCATAATTGTTCTGATTTCCCCCCGTCTGTGCTTAGAGAGTGCTCTCTTTCCAAACAAAGAGAATGCTTTTATGATTAACAGTGTTTTCGAGAGCGTGCACAGGCTTTTAGCAGTGAGATCGTTTAACGTTCCTCAGATGTATATTGATAGCAGGACGAACATTTCGTGCAATGTGTCAGCCATGCTGGGTATGCGTGCACAGATAGATGCAGCTCGCATGTTCTGTTAGGATCGTTAGGAACAATGCACCCTGTGCTATTCTGTGACATCGGTATCCATAGGTATCGCGTCAATAACGGAAACACATGTGCTGCCCAGAGGCATCTCTCGTATGGGAGCAGCATGAGTACGCCTTCAAGTTCTGTGACATCAGTACAACACTCCAAGAACTCTAACTGTATACCTGAAAACAGAGCCAACTTTCACCTTCTCGCTGTAGCCAGCAGCTGCAAGAGAGCAATGGGTCACGCTGGGTTGCGTCCGACGGCAGGTCACGGTGGCACCGACACGTGCGTGACTTTGGAGCATCTGCGTTCTGCAAATAGGTCTTCGGTCCTGTCCGGTTGCGTCAGCGAAGGTGCCTAGGTTATCACGTGTTTCGAGATGAATTTCTCAGGTGTCAAGTATGAAATGGATGCCGCCGCCTCATGCCTGAGGGGCCTGAATGGGCACCTGTGTGTGTCTTGGCAGCTGACAGCCACATCACTTCATGGGGGCTGTCGTTGCATCGCGACTTCTGGGAGCATGTGTGGTAGTCTCCTGTGTGGTCCAGTGGAGCGGGAGTGGTGGGCGATGCATGCACACGTTGTTTACATGTCTGTTGAATTAATTTGTGAGCAGGTCTGCAGGCTGTGCTATGTGTTATTTCGACAGTTTACGAGTTGATTTCGTGTCTGCACATCAGTGTACTGCATTATTTAGGAGGAGTTTGCATGTCTGTGTACTGTGTACTGAAATTATTTCAGTAATTTAGTTGTTGTTTGCATGTCTGCAGAGCATTATTTAGGAGTAGTTTACAAGTCTGTAGGCTGTGTGGCGTGACCCCAAGCATGTCAGAGCGTGTGTTTTGTATCATTGTGATAAATATACTATCTAAAATCCACCCCTAAATAAATTGTTCCAAAATAAATAAAGTACACTCCTTCCTCTCTCCAGCAGCCCAGCCCAGGCTCAGTCATTTTCCCCTCCAGACATCCGTCTTGGGTTATGTCACGGAATGGACGACAGCGCCCTCTGGTGGCGGTACTGTGTACTAGGTCAGTTGGATTCCAGACCCCATGGTGACCACACTGTTTCCCTCTATTTCCCCCATATCTTGGATTATGTCACAGAATGGGCGACAGCGCCCTCTAGTGGCAACACTGTGTACTAGATCAGTTGGACTCTGGACCCCATGGCGACTACACTTGATGGTTGTACTACCTCTAATTGTTTAAATAAACAGTGCATGCAAAATAAAGACTTGTTCCAGCACATGTTGAGTCCTGTTCTCACCAATTCCTAGGAAGAAGTGGCGGTCAGATGACTTAGGTTAGTGGAGGTAGCCCAACTGCCCTTTCTTTCCTGCCATTTTCTTAGGTTAGTAGAGATAGCCCAATTGACGGATCTTCCCTCCAAAATTCAAACTTCCCACCAGTTCCTAGGAAGAGGTGGCGGTCGGATTTCTTAGGCTAGTGGAGGTAGCCCAAATGACTTTTTTCCTGCCATTTTCATAGGTTAGTAGAGGTGTGTTGCATTGTCTTTATGGAATTTGAACTTCCCGCCATTTTCTGGGGAAGGGAGGGGAGGGAGAGTTAGGTTAATGGAGGCAGCCCAATTGACCTATCTTCCCGCCAAAATCCGCCATCATGAATGACGTCACGACCGACATCTTGGTTGATGTGATGTGCTGTTGCGCCATCTTGAATGACGTCATCGCCGACATCTTGGATGCATCTGGCAACAAAGGTGAGTGGGTCAGAACGAAGGCTGCCCTCCCAGTTATGATCTGTGAGGTGGCCTCTTTCACCGTCTCAACTACAGGACAATAATTCATACTGAAATCTATGGGGCTAGTAACCAAAGTTCGCAGTTATCTAGTAAACGCCTTGTTCATGTACCCTCGATTAGTCGAACAATTTTTATTTGCTATTGCATACTTCCATCAGTGTTACCGTTTTGCTATTAACTGTGATCCACTCCATTTTGCGTTAACTTCAGTGCAATTACCATTGTTTCTGTTCGTCTCATTTCATATTGCTTTCAGTTACCTTTTGCGTTATGCTGGAGAAGTTCTTACGATGTATGGTGCAACTTTCAAAGATCTATACTATTTGTCAGTGACACACATTTGAGAAGTTATTTTCTTCCTTAACTTCTGCACGCCACTGTATCCATAAATTCTGATAGTTTGCCTGCACTGTTCACAACAAATAACTTACGATTATATTCACTGCATAAAACTTTGCTCCCTCGTAGGCCTCATAAGCTGTTGTAAGTATAATAAAGTTTATTGTTGAAGTGTTAAACACTCAGTTAGTCTAGTAAAATTCATGGCTGAAATAGATTATTGTAAGTCTAGAGGTGTGGCACAGTTATTACAATTAACATTAATCTACCCTAGTGGTATTACCAATTATTTTCACGAGTGTACACGTGACCGTTCGCAGCGCGGCTGTTTGACGTTTTACTGGTACGATAGCCAAATGAAAAATATCAACGCCCTTAAGATTTAGTCCGACAGATTATATGTTTCTCTTCCACTTAGAATATTCATTCAGATTTAATCCTGTCCACGTTGTTTGTCCAGCAACCGTTACCGCTTACGTGATCGTTGTCATGCAAAACGACACACGAGTTAGGATTTAAATTAGTCAAATAAATCACCAATACCAAACCATCAACACTGATGTTAAATGCACAACTTCCGTAGTGAAGACCCTAATTAATTCATCAAAATACCGCCGTTATCCATTTTGCGATTGAACGTCGGCACTGCAGGTGAAACGCACTGTAACATGCCCGTGGGTACAAACGGTCGTGGTCCCTTAAACTGGTTTCGCTTCGACCGAGCACCTAGTCCACACCACGTACCTGATACTCCCACAGCGGTCATATTGTACTGCTCCACACTGCTGCTGGATTGATGGTTTAGGGGAGCCACTCAATATTAAAAACAACACTGTCCTATGTCTGGTATGAACAACTATATTCTGAGGCGATAAGAAAATCGCAGGTTGCACTGTTTACACTCTAAATCGTAAGTGATGATGCCAATTAACATTCATGCTGATTATCTGTCCACAATATCACTTGGAAGAGTGTACGCGTAACCGACACAATGCAGGTGATTGTTGATGATGCGGAAGCCGAATGATCGAACAAAAGTTCCTGCGCTTGTCGTGCATACACATATATCTGGTATCAGTCCTCCTTGACATTTGTAATAACACTGTTCATAAAGTTAATTTACAGTTCTCACTTGTACGAGCGTGCGCGTAACCGTCGAGGCACGGCTGATTCTTGATGAGGAATGCTATGACCAAACACACGTTATTATCATGCTCGCTACAAGACACTGGCACTTGAACTCTCTCTTTTTTGTGGTAACTATTTTTACTGATTCACATTAATTTATTCTGGGAGGCCGAACACATGGGGATGATTGATGTTGTATGGTACACCATGCAACGGGTGGATACTCAAACACGTTATCGGTGGCACTGCTCATATTTAATTACTTCTTTACGCACTTTTCTCTGAATCCACTTACATATCTTATTACTTCACTGTAATAATACTTGAAGCAACACTGTAACTTCCATAAATATGCCTTTCACATGTAGAGCTACACAAAGCACAACATACAGTGTGTTTCAAAAATGACCGGTATATTTGAAACGGCAATAAAAACTAAACGAGCAGCGATAGAAATACACCGTTTGTTGCAATATGCTTGGGACAACAGTACATTTTCAGGCGGACAAACTTTCGAAATTACAGTAGTTACAATTTTCAACAACAGATGGCGCTGCAAGTGATGTGAACGATATAGAAGACAACGCAGTCTGTGGGTGCGCCATTCTGTACGTCGTCTTTCTGCTGTAAGCGTGTGCTGTTCACAACGTGCAAGTGTGCTGTGGACAACATGGTTTATTCCTTAGAACAGAGGATTTTTCTGGTGTTGGAATTCCACCGCCTAGAACACAGTGTTGTTGCAACAAGACGAAGTTTTCAATGGAGGTTTAATGTAACCAAAGGACCGAAAAGCGATAGAATAAAGGATCTGTTTGAAAAATTTCAACGGACTGGGAACGTGACGGATGAATGTGCTGGAAAGGTAGGGCGACCGCGTACGGCAACCACAGAGGGCAACGCGCAGCTAGTGCAGCAGGTGATCCAACAGCGGCCTCGGGTTTCCGTTCGCCGTGTTGCAGCTGCGGTCCAAATGACGCCAACGTCCATGTACCGTCTCATGCGCCAGAGTTTACACCTCTATCCATACAAAATTCAAACGCGGCAACCCCTCAGCGCCGCTACCATTGCTGCACGAGAGACATTCGCTAACGATATAGTGCACAGGATTGATGACGGCGATATGCATGTGGGCAGCATTTGGTTTACTGACGAAGCTTATTTTTACCTGGACGGCTTCGTCAATAAACAGAACTGGCGCATATGGGGAACCGAAAAGCCCCATGTTGCAGTCCCATCGTCCCTGCATCCTCAAAACGTACTGGTCTGGGCCGCCATTTCTTCCAAAGGAATCATTGGCCCATTTTTCAGATCCGAAACGATTACTGCATCACGCTATCTGGACATTCTTCGTGAATTTGTGGCGGTACAAACTGCCTTAGACGACACTGCGAACACCTCGTGGTTTATGCAAGATGGTGCCCGGCCACATCGCACGGCCGACGTCTTTAATTTCCTGAATGAATATTTCGATGATCGTGTGATTGCTTTGGGCTATCCGAAACATACAGGAGGCGGCGTGGATTGGCCTCCCTATTCGCCAGACATGAACCCCTGTGACTTCTTTCTGTGGGGACACTTGAAAGACCAGGTGTACCGCCAGAATCCAGAAACAAATGAACAGCTGAAGCAGTACATCTCATCTGCATGTGAAGCCATTCCGCCAGACACGTTGTCAAAGGTTTCGGGTAATTTCATTCAGAGACTACGCCATATTATTGCTACGCATGGTGGATATGTGGAAAATATCGTACTATAGAGTTTCCCAGACCGCAGCACCATCTGTTGTTGACAATTGTAACTACTGTAATTTCGAAAGTTTGTCTGCCTGAAAATGTACTGTTGTCCCAAGCATATTGCAACAAACGGTGTATTTCTATCGCTGCTCGTTTAGTTTTTATTACCGTTTCAAATATACCGGTCATTTTTGAAACACCCTGTACCAGCTGCATGTACCGTGATCGACTCTGCAATAGCAGCCACTTGCAAAGATACTCCGGAACCAAACCAGCGATATGACAATACGCTTACATTCTCGCACGAAAAAGTTTTCGAATTGTCGAAGAGAATATCGAAATCTAGATAATTGTTTCTCAGAGGGAGGTAAAGAGATTGTGTGGGGGAGGGGTATATTGCCCCATCCCACGGGTATAGACCATTGCCTCATTGCGGATGAGACACGAGCTACTCACAATAGTAGAAACATAAAGAACAGTAAGTAAACAGATGTCAAATAAAGAAAAAATACATAGCAAAAGAACCTTGCCCACTGTGCAACCTGTATAGCAAAATACAGTTACAATACAGTGGACAAACAAAGAGGTAATACAATAAGACACAAAAATATTAAGTCTCTGAAATAGAAAGGTTTACAAATACAAGAGGTTAGATATGATTTACAGGTCCCTGAAAGGAGATAAAATAAATATTAGAAGAACACATGTGTTCACTGCTACTCCAGTTAGACAGTATCCCTAATGACACTATTAGGCATTAAAAAACTAGAGAATCTCCATCAGCACTAGGCCATCAAAATCCAGCAAAATAATTATTTCACTACTCTCAACACTGCATCACAAGGGAGCGTTCTCTGCACTGAAAGGGGAGTGGGAAGTGGTTGCACTGTCGATGCTGCACAGATCGACAGATGTGCAGTATAGTCGTCTGCTCGTCACTATCGCCTTGCGGTAATCCGTCCATGGGCGTACATGAAACAGGTTAATGACGCTCTCAGTGTTGTCCTAACAATGCCTATTGAACCTACTCATAGTCTGTTACTACTACAGTGGACATTACAATGTTCTATCTGATATAATGAACACATAGGCTAATAAAAACAAAAAATAAATGAAAGTCCTCTAAAATAAATTCAGTTACTAAGTGAATAATACAAAAATACAACAGATACATAATCATTAAGCAGGAGTAATAAGAACTTTTTAAATGAAACCTGTAGACGCTATTAATCACTCAAACCATATCTCTGTTCTGGAAGGAAGAAACATAATATATATAATCCAGATTGAACAGACAGAAAGAGAAAAAAATTATAACATTGCATATGGTGGTAACACATCCTAGTTAAATCTTACTCGATTCGAGTGTCCTGATAAAACCTTATACATAAGCAGAAATTAATGTTTGTACTTGAGGGCAATCAGCTGATATATATACAGATTCACACACATCATGAGGTAGGCTATTGATTATACCCTCAAAATATGTTATATACTCTTTCCATTTGCTATGTTTCCAGTTTCGCACCTGGTCATCCAATGCATCGTGCCCTGAGTCCTGATATCCTTAGCTGCCATGGTGTCCTCCGTGACCACATGGCCACGGAAACCACAGTCATGTCACCTGCCATTATTATTATTCCAGTGTCATCATTTGATCTATTGTTATGGTTTCAGTGGGTATCTGTATTGGGTTCGTTGTTCCCTGATACTCTTCTCTCATCTTCTCCTCCTCCTGTTCCTCGTGACTCAGACAACGTGTCTAATTGACCTGAACCTGACTTCATTGCCTCTACGTCATCTCTAGGGATTGCTAGCAATTTATGCTAATCTCCAGTTGGTGGTTTACTTATGATCTGGGACACTATTGCTTCTGTCGTCATTGGTTCATCTAAATACAAGTTCCTCTCATAAAAATCTTGAAAAAATATCTTTTAAGTTCTGCTCACGCCCTCTCTCAGACCTTTTACCTTGGTATAGACTGTTATGTACTTCATTTTGCTTCCGTTGCGACCAATATTGCTTCAAAAATTCCTTTTCAGAATCAGCAAAGATTTTACACTAACGTCCTATTCTCATACACCAGGTACCAGCCTCACCTTCCAATCTTGTTGCATCAAAGTGTACTTTTCTCTGCTCGCCCCATAATTCAGGTAACACGCCCTTAAATTGATCTAGGAAATCTCTGGAATGCCATCTTCCATTTGGTTCGAAGTTCTTAAAATTCCCTATACCAAGAAAGACCTCATCATGTTGTATACCAATTAAGCTAACTCTCGCAATGCTTCCATCACGTAACAGTGATTTCACTTTGCTCTTCAGCTGCTGAACGATGTGTTCCTTAGTCTTGCCTGCCTCACTGTACACCTCTTCTACTTGCCATGCATAAGCATCCTGTTTTAGCGCAACAGCTGATATCCTGTGTTTACAGTGTTTCACTTCCTCATCCAGTTGTTCGAAATGTCCACCGTAAACCTCAACCTTTTTAGTAAGTTCTTCCTTCACTTCTTTGACATCCGATTCTACCTTTTCAAAACGTTTAGTATTGACTGCAACGCCCTCCTCAAAGCGAACGGTAAGTTCATCTATCCTTTGATGACTTGACCCAGCCAGCTTCTTTAGAGATTCATTAGTCTCGTCGATCTTTTTACTGAGTCGTTCGTTTACCTCCACTACCGATCTCTTAACATCTTCCTTCTGGCAAATAATATCTCCCCTTAATTGTTTGTTCTCACGCTCTACCGATTGCTTAATATCTTCTTTCTGGCGCATAATATCTTCCTTTAATTGTTTGTTATCATGCAGTAATGTTTACTACATGTCAACGATGGACAGTTCAGACCTAAGAATACACTCGTCTCGTTTGAGCGTCTCCATGATTGGTGACGACACCACATTCGAACTTCCCATTTCTATTGATAAGCTACTATCCCCTATGCTGGAATCCTTCGACATTTCACTACTACGTGCTTCTGTTTTCGCCTCCACCTGATTACTTTCAGGTAAAGAGTCTGCTTTCATCTCCCTGTCTACTGGAGTTGCACCAACCTCATGATTTGGTTTACTGAACCACAAATAAGTCACCCCGGCAAGAAACAGACAAATCACAATAACATTTGTAGCACAGAATGGAAGGCAATACCCATAACCAAAGTACAACGCCGTATGTATTCAAACGCTGTAATTCGTGTTCAGAAGCATACATAACATACAAGATCACCTAATAGAAGGGAAAAGGATGAAACGTAAGCTAAGGTAAATACAGTTCTGCAATTGTATCAGCTGTTGTTAAAAAATTTAGACGACCAAGTAAGCAGAGTCTGGCAGTGATATTCACTTTACTGTATGATGGGCAAAAAAATAAGTAATGTCTCCTAATTCAGTGATGCAAAAGAATTTTATCTATCACTGTTTGTAATTACGTAATTATAGAACGCAATCTGCACTACCAGTTAATTACTCTCGTTGCTTCAGCTGTGTGAGGTAACTTACTTTACGTTGTCTTCTCGCCCTTTTAGTCCTGGCTGTCCGCAGCTCGTGGTCTTGCGGTAGCGTTCTCGCTTCCCGCGCACGGGGTCCCAGGTTCGATTCCCGGCGAGGTCAGGGATTTTTCTCTGCCTCGTGATGACTGGATGTTGTGTGTTCATCATCATTTCATCATCATTGACTCGCAAGTCGCCAAAGTGGCGTCAACTAAAAAGGACTTGCAATACGGCGGCCGAACTTCCCCGCATGGGGCCTCCCGGCCAACAATGCCATACGATCATTTCATTTCAGTCCTGGCTGTTCCGTAGCGCCGACTCGGTTGACGCCGTACCACTATCAGCACTGCACCCTCTCTGTAAAGCGTGGTAATGTTTGCAGCATTGTTCCTAGCCGCCGCTCAAGTCGCATACGGTGATGGCTGCCAAAAATGTTTCACTTTTGCCCATAGGTGCCACTAGTGTCATCTACCATACTGGCTGCCAAATAAGTGTACACTTTTGCACATAGGTGCTACTAGCGTCGTCATAAGTGTACCACTGTGGAGTATGTTTACTTCATACCACAAGTCTTTCGACTGACACGAATCGGAGGACTGCATTCACTGTGTCACAAATTCTTTGGCGTACACTCCCACAGCTCACTCAACAAACCAAATTATCAGCCACTGTTTATACACAAATAGTTCACTCTACTAGTTAATTATACAGCACTTCTTACCCAAAACTGCAGGTCCTGTCATGTTCGCCATGTAACACGCCCGGGGGGACAAATAGTGGGGATCCCTTAAACTGGTTTTGCTTCGACCGTGCACCCTGTCCAGACCACGTACCTGATACTCTCAAGCGGTCATATTGTCTTGCTGCTGGCTTGCCTGAAATTATGTATCTAAATATGCCAGCGGGTTTAGAGGAGCCACTCAATATTAAACACAACACTGTCCTACATCTGGTATGAACAACTACACTCCTGGAAATGGAAAAAAGAACACATTGACACCGGTGTGTCAGACCCACCATACTTGCTCCGGACACTGCGAGAGGGCTGTACAAGCAATGATCACACGCACGGCACAGCGGACACACCAGGAACCGCGGTGTTGGCCGTCGAATGGCGCTAGCAGCGCATTTGTGCACCGCCGCCGTCAGTGTCAGCCAGTTTGCCGTGGCATAAGGAGCTCCATCGCAGTCTTTAACACTGGTAGCATGCCGCGACAGCGTGGACGTGAACCGTATGTGCAGTTGACGGACTTTGAGCGAGGGCGTATAGTGGGCATGCGGGAGGCCGGGTGGACGTACCGCCGAATTGCTCAACACGTGGGGCGTGAGGTCTCCACAGTACATCGATGTTGTCGCCAGTGGTCGGCGGAAGGTGCACGTGCCCGTCGACCTGGGACAGGACCGCAGCGACGCACGGATGCACGCCAAGACCGTAGGATCCTACGCAGTGCCGCAGGGGACCGCACCGCCACTTCCCAGCAAATTAGGGACACTGTTGCTCCTGGGGTATCGGCGAGGACCATTCGCAACCGTCTCCATGAAGCTGGGCTACGGTCCCGCACACCGTTAGGCCGTCTTCCGCTCACGCCCCAACATCGTGCAGCCCGCCTCCAGTGGTGTCGCGACAGGCGTGAATGGAGGGACGAATGGAGACGTGTCGTCTTCAGCGATGAGAGTCGCTTCTGCCTTGGTGCCAATGATGGTCGTATGCGTGTTTGGCGCCGTGCAGGTGAGCGCCACAATCAGGACTGCATACGACCGAGGCACACAGGGCCAACACCCGGCATCATGGTGTGGGGAGCGATCTCCTACACTGGCCGTACACCACTGGTGATCGTCGAGGGGACACTGAATAGTGCACGGTACATCCAAACCGTCATCGAACCCATCGTTCTACCATTCCTAGACCGGCAAGGGAACTTGCTGTTCCAACAGGACAATGCACGTCCGCATGTATCCCGTGCCACCCAACGTGCTCTAGAAGGTGTAAGTCAACTACCCTGGCCAGCAAGATCTCCGGATCTGTCCCCCATTGAGCATGTTTGGGACTGGATGAAGCGTCGTCTCACGCGGTCTGCACGTCCAGCACGAACGCTGGTCCAACTGAGGCGCCAGGTGGAAATGGCATGGCAAGCCGTTCCACAGGACTACATCCAGCATCTCTACGATCCTCCATGGGAGAATAGCAGCCTGCATTGCTGCGAAAAGTGGATATACACTGTACTAGTGCCGACATTGTGCATGCTCTGTTGCCTGTGTCTATGTGCCTGTGGTTCTGTCAGTGTGATCATGTGATGTATCTGACCCCAGGAATGTGTCAATAAAGTTTCCCCTTCCTGGGACAATGAATTCACGGTGTTCTTATTTCAATTTCCAGGAGTGTATATTCTGAGGCGATAAGAAAATCGCAGGTTACACTGTTTACACTCTCAATACTGTTAATGCCAGTTAACATTCACGATGATTATCTGTCCACAATATCACTTGGAACAGCGTACGCGTAACCGACATGACGCGGGTGATTGTTGATGATGTGGAAGCTGAATGATCGAATGAAAGTTCCTGTGCTCGGCATGCATACACAGATATCTCGTACCAGTCCTCCTTGACACTTGTAATAATATAACACTGTTTCTATAGTTAATTTATAGTTCTCAGTTCTCACTTGTACGAGTGGGCGCGCAACCGTCGCAGCGCGGCTGATTGTTGATGATGCGGAACACTATGACCGAACACACGATCTCACGCTCACTACAAGACACTGGCACTTGAATGCTCTCTTTTGTGGTAACTATTTTTACTGATTCACATTAGATCGTTCTGGGAGGCCGAACTCAACATAGATGATTGATGTTGTATGGTACAACATTCAACGGGTGGATACTGAAACACGTTATTGGCGGCACTGCTCATATTTAATTACTTCTTTACGCACGTTTCTCTGAATCCACTTGCATATCTCATTACTTCACTGTAATAGTGTGGATCGATAGCAACGATGCCATGCAACAGTTTCTCAAGTTGGCACTAGGAGAGACAGACGACAGTGCCCTCTAGCCGGTGCTGTCGGGGTGTACGAGCTCTGCGACTGCTTCAGCCCATTTCATCAGGTGCAGACAGCCAGAACACTTCGCTTCAACTTCGCACCACCTTGCAAGTTATGTAATATGTTTGCATATGTTTATTCACTAGTAAAGGTGCTTTAACTGTATTGGCAGTACCGACGTAATTTTCCTTTTCCCGTTCCTACCCATGCGCCGCCTCCCAGGCGGGATACAAAAAATAGCACTTGTAGCAACACTTGAACTTGCCTTTCACATGTAGAGCTACATACAGCACAACATAACAGCCCCGTCTCCTGCACTCAACTCTGCAGTTTCTGCCGCCCTCGAAGATACTCTGCAACTAAAACCAGTGATATGACAATACTCCTACAGCTCCACTAGTCAGAACCACTCGTCCTCGGCAATCATCCTCTGCACTATCCAGGGAGGCTACTGTCAATAATTTAGCTTACGCAGGAGTAAATTGTAAGGGACTGAACTAGTATTTCTTGTTAATACCACCAAAATAAAACCAGTTGCAAACAAAATGCGCCATTTACAAGACAAAACACAGTGCACACATAATCGTCTGACGACAGGAAAATGTGTCAAAGACCATACAGTACTTCGTAACAACAAACTGCTTTCAGTATGTCTTTCTCGTAGGTCTCGTTTTGATAAGCGTGACGTCACAACTGTTTACATTTCGAACAGGTCAGGGGAATATACTGGGAATGGTGGTTTGAGAAGCATTACTTTCAAAGTTAATTTCCTTTTACGCAAGATTAATTATGTTACATGTGACAATGTGCTATGAATTTCTTAAATCTTGAAGCGATAGGCTCTCATTCAAAACTTAACGCTAAGAATCAGCCACTATGAAAAATTTTGGGCCAGAGAGACCAACCATTTATGGTATTACTTAAAATTTTACTGTCACATTTGTGTTTGATATACAGGGCGAGTATAATTAAACTTTCAAACCACTGTAGAAATAACACCACTGGTCAGGAATGACGTGAAATTGCAACATAATATCAGCAGAGAAGGGGGGGGGGGGGGGGATATGTGTAGCAAAAGAAAAAGAAATAGTTATCAATTGTAGCAATTGATGACGTTATCAGCATCATGATTTAATAGTGGATGACTACCAACGACAAATGAATCATACAACAATGCCTAATGTGTACATTTGATTTCAAACATACTGTACTACTCTGTGAGCATGGGTGTACAGGTGTGATACTGTTAGTTCAAATGGTTCAAATGGCTCTGAGCACTATGGGACTCAACTGCTGTGGTCATAAGTCCCCTAGAACTTAGAACTACTTAAACCTAACTAACCTAAAGACATCACACACATCCATGCCCGAGGCAGGATTCGAACCTGCGACCGTAGCAGTCGCACGAGATACTGTTAGTTAAGTAAGCCAATCCGCCATGGCAAGGTCATAACAGGTCGGATGGGAAAAATCAGTTTTAAACTGTCCAGAGGCCAAAAAAGCATCTGTAGTGGCAACTTCAGTCACCAAATGTAACTGCAACACCAAATGTAGAGGGAAGAGGTAGAAGGCACCATATTAAGACTCGTCTGAGTTTCCCAAGTGATTTATTATTTCCAGCTACAGTGCCCCCATTTCACTTGGTCTGCATCACCGCGTCCCACAATGCTGAGGTCACTACTTCACTGTCTGCGAAATGGCTTGGCGCATAATGGCTGCCTCAGTGACCCGCGCAACGCCCCACTGTGTGTTGGCCTTGTACAGTCGCAGAGTTGCATCGGTGTCAGGATGAGCCCGCAGCTGACTCAGCAGTCTTCACCCCTGCCACCTCAGTGCCACTCACTGGGAGCTGCAGACGGCCCGTTGCATGCTTCTTCACCATCGTGGTTCAGATCGTGGGCAACAACAAGCGCCTGCGATCCGATGTCCGAATCTGTGGCCCTCGCCTCAGGATGCCTCCAGCGTGTGTTAGGAGCCAAAAAGTCTGCCCACGGTTGCGAGTCGTGGCGTGGCCCACAGCTGGCGGGCTGCAGACCCTGTGTTAGCCTCAGAGGGTAGAACCGAAACTAACCTTTTCCTATCTTAAACGGAGATGCTGCTACATCATTCCCCCCTTTGGAAAGACCTGGTCCCCGGGTAGACCTTTAACTAACTCTTAACTTGTTTGGGTCGGCACCTATGACATACACTCCTGGAAATGGAAAAAAGAACACATTGACACCGGTGTGTCAGACCCACCATACTTGCTCCGGACACTGCGAGAGGGCTGTACAAGCAATGATCACACGCACGGCACAGCGGACACACCAGGACCCGCGGTGTTGGCCGTCGAATGGCGCTAGCTGCGCAGCATTTGTGCACCGCTGCCGTCAGTGTCAGCCAGTTTGCCGTGGCATACGGAGCTCCATCGCAGTCTTTAACACTGGTAGCATGCCGCGACAGCGTGGACGTGAACCGTATGTGCAGTTGACGGACTTTGAGCGAGGGCGTATAGTGGGCATGCGGGAGGCCGGGTGGACGTACCGTCGAATTGCTCAACACGTGGGGCGTGAGGTCTCCACAGTACATCGATGTTGTCGCCAGTGGTCGGCGGAAGGTGCACGTGCCCGTCGACCTGGGACCGGACCGCAGCGACGCACGGATGCACGCCAAGACCGTAGGATCCTACGCAGTGCCGTAGGGGACCGCACCGCCACTTCCCAGCAAATTAGGGACACTGTTGCTCCTGGGGTATCGGCGAGGACCATTCGCAACAGTCTCCATGAAGCTGGGCTACGGTCCCGCACACCGTTAGGCCGTCTTCCGCTCACGCCCCAACATCGTGCAGCCCGCCTCCAGTGGTGTCGCGACAGGCGTGAATGGAGGGACGAATGGAGACGTGTCGTCTTCAGCGATGAGAGTCGCTTCTGCCTTGGTGCCAACGATGGTCGTATGCGTGTTTGGCGCCGTGCAGGTGAGCGCCACAATCAGGACTGCATACGACCGAGGCACACAGGGCCAACACCCGGCATCATGGTGTGGGGAGCGATCTCCTACACTGGCCGTACACCACTGGTGATCGTCGAGGGGACACTGAATAGTGCACGGTACATCCAAACCGTCATCGAACCCATCGTTCTACCATTCCTAGACCGGCAAGGGAACTTGCTTTTCCAACTGGACAATGCACGTCCGCATGTATCCCGTGCTACCCAACGTGCTCTAGAAGGTGTAAGTCAACTACCCTGGCCAGCAAGATCTCCGGATCTGTCCCCCATTGAGCATGTTTGGGACTGGATGAAGCGTCGTCTCACGCGGTCTGCACGTCCAGCACGAACGCTGGTCCAACTGAGGCGCCAGGTGGAAATGGCATGGCAAGCCGTTCCACAGGACTACATCCAGCATCTCTACGATCGTCTCCATGGGAGAATAGCAGCCTGCATTGCTGCGAAAGGTGGATATACACTGTACTAGTGCCGACATTGTGCATGCTCTGTTGCCTGTGTCTATGTGCCTGTGGTTCTGTCAGTGTGATCATGTGATGTATCTGACCCCAGGAATGTGTCAATAAAGTTTCCCCTTCCTGGGACAATGAATTCACGGTGTTCTTATTTCAATTTCCAGGAGTGTATTTCCTTATTTCTAGAAAGCTGAAATGTGGTCTTGTGCCCCTTAAAACACATGACACGAAACAAAACTCAAACATTCCTTACTGGACGACCACTGCTCGATCA
Organism: Schistocerca nitens; assembly: GCF_023898315.1. Lineage (NCBI taxonomy): Eukaryota > Metazoa > Arthropoda > Insecta > Orthoptera > Acrididae > Schistocerca > Schistocerca nitens. Next base: position 706,307,045 of record NC_064614.1, on the reverse strand, counting down.
ACCCCTTACCTACTCGTCTCATGCCCACGGTATCGAATCCTCTGAGACTTGGACTACCCTTGGTTCCCTCCTGGGATTGGCTCTCTGCCTGATCAGTATGAAAACAACACATAACAAAGTTAAGGCTGCGAAGACACTTGGCACAGAGGTGCTCAAAATGATCGTTATTTGCCGCTGTCTTTTCCTATACTGAGCGACATGTTGCACAAGCTGTTCGGCTGATATATGCCCCTCTTGCTCTAGAATGGACTGGTTTACGGATCTCAACAGACCTGATTCGAGAGTTTAATTTAACAAGGTCAGATTCTGCCTTGGCAAAAGCTCTAAAGTTGCTTCTGGCCAATACAGCTGTGGCTGTGTGTCATTCGATTGTGTGACTGCTGAAATTGACACTGGCAGATGGAAGGTTGGTCCTATTATATTACACTTAGTTCCACTGATAAAAATTCCGTTCCCCTCGAGCTATGCAAATGCTCCCTGTTCAAAACAACTTGCTACTACTATCAAGGGCCAGCCCGTGTGGCCGTGCGGTTCTAGGCGCTTCAGTCTGGAACCGCGTGACCGCTACGGTCGCAGGTTCGAATCCTGCCTCGGGCATGGATGTGTGTGATGTCCTTAGGTTAGTTAGGTTTAAGTAGTTCTAAGTTCTAGGGGAACAAACACTTACGTGAAGTACGATCCAAAAGTTGGGAACACTTTGTTCTAAACCAACTAGCTCTCGATCCTTGGGGAATTCCCTACAAGCTTGTCCGGGAAAAAATCCGCTCTCCGATGGAGCTCTCAACTGTCAGGCGGGGGAACGGGATGACAGAGTCCTGGCAGGAAACTGCCGAGGTTCTTCTCCAGTCCCTACTGCCTGATGATACAGCGGATGGAGAGACAAATGAACAACGGCAGCTGCGAGAGCACTACAGAAGCAATGTATATGGAAATGATACGGCAGTCTACCCATTCTCTGAGGAGGAGGTTGCTGCCCACATAAAAACCCTGAAGATAGGGAAAGCTCCCGGGCCAGATGGCATTGTGGCGGAGGTGGTGCAATTCCTGGCTCCCCAGATAGTCGCTCCCCTAACTCATCTATATAATGAATGTCTGAGGCAGCAAAAGTTCCCTAAAATTTGGAAGAGGGCAAATGTAGTCATTATCAAAAAAGGAGCCGACAAAGACCCAGCAGAAACAAAATCTTACCGGCCAATCTGCCTGCTCGATCTGCTTGGGAAGGTTCTGGAGAAACTGTTGGCTGACAGACTGGCTGCGCACCGAGTGCTGTGCGGGATGAGCGGCAGGCAATTCGGCTTTAGACCGGGGCGTTCGGCATCTGATGCAATCGCCCTGGCGGCTGAGGTCTGTGGCTCTACCCCGTTCAAGTATGTTGTCGGCATCATGGTGGACATAAGTGGCGCCTTCGACAACCTGTGGTGGCCTTCGCTCTTCTCCTGCTTACGGGAGACGGAGTGTCCAGGGCCGCTGTATGGGTGTCTGAGGAGCTATTGTGAGGATCGGGAGGTCTGGCTATCATCCCCTAGCACAAGAATAAGAAAAACAATCACGAAGGGATGTCCCCAGGGCTCCGTACTAGGTCCCCTGTTCTGGGACATCCACATGGAACCCTTACTGGATAACTTACAGCAAACTGATGAAGTGCTAGAGGTGATAGCCTACGCGGATGACCTCCTTCTACTGGTTGGCGGCCGAAGCCGTGAAGACATAGAGCCTAAAATAGAACGAGCAATAGACACACTACAACTTTGGTGCCGAAATACTAAGATGACAATTTCACCAACTAAATCAACGTACCTCCTTCTAAAGGGACAACTAGTCAGAAATCCAACAGTTAGAACAGAGGGCTTACCTGTTCTTAGGCGACATGAGACTCGATACCTAGGCATCATCATTGATGAGAGGTGGTCATTTGGCAGACACATTGAAACCGTAACACAAAGAGCTATACAAGTACTCAACAACCTCATCTCCATTGGTCATAAACGCTTTCACCTCCCACCACATCTCATCAAATTATATCATAATAGCATACTCACCTCCATAGTGGGTTACGGTTCAGGAGTCTGGGCACACAGGCTCACGAGGGTGGTGCCCGCCATGACAGTGAGAAAAGTGCAGAGGAATATGATTATGAGATCAATGGGGGCTTACAGGACCACACCAGGAGGAGCCCTGTTAGTCATAATGGGACTCACCCCACTGGATATCAAAATTCGGGAGCAGGCCGCCTGGTACTGGGCAAAAAAGGGGAACTTGGATAAAATAGAGGGAATTCTAGGGAGTAGAACTGAAAACAAAGTAGAGATCAGGTTAAGAGGGGAACAGCTGTGGCAACTTTCTTGGGAAAGCGAAGAAACAGGGCGCAGGACTTTTGACTTACTACCAGATGTCAGGGAAAGAATAGAAATGAAATATTTCGAACCAACCAGGGGACTCATTCATTTTCTCACTGGACATGGACCCTATTCGACATATCTATATCGATTTGGGAAAAAGGCGACACCTGCGTGTGACTGTGGTGCTCCGGAAGGCACTCCTGACCATGTGGTCTACGAGTGCCCACTCTTCAATGATGTGGCCTCAGAATTACGCGGACAACTACCTCATAACAACACATATAGACTGCTAAGACATCAAGACACCTTTCAGAGCATTAACAAACTGGCTAATGCGGTATCACAGAAAGTCTTAAGGGACTACCTGAATGAACCAAATTAGCTCATGATTAGAGACCTATTGGAACACCGATAAAGACAGCACCCTATTCCCAATCCGCCCGGGTACGGAAAGGTCGACTCCTCAGTCTAGAATCCGCCGAGCCCCGGGATTAGGGGGAGTGGGGTGCAACCCCACCTATCTAGACAATGCACCCGATTGTGACGTTAGATTAAGTTTAGTTGTAGACCTAGAAATAGATACTTCTTTTAGGAACCTGCAGCGACCAACTCCATGGCCTGCCCAGTGTCAGGGGCACGCTCATTGGGGTTAGCTCAATGAGCAAGGCCAAACAGTAGGTTTATATTAGTAGCTGACACCTTTGTAACGCTGCAGGCTTAGTGACTAGTATAGTTAGTTAATTAGGTTACCACTTAGTTCTTAATCAACAAAATAATTGCCCATTGCAGTTTCCATGTACTTAGCTACATACTACTAACTAGTTACTAACTTATATTAGAAAAGCTGCAATTGTATAAATGTATGAGATCTTCGGCCCACTAATTAAATAAGGTAGTGGGCTACATTGTATAATTAATATCATACGGAAATAAAGAATTTTTTTTTTTAAAGTTCTAGGGGACTGATGACCACAGATGTTAAGTCCCATAGTGCTCAGAGCCATTTGAACCATTTTGAACTACTATCAAATTTTCGTAGGTGAAGAAGATCTAATGAATCTCGACCCGTTGCAAGCTCAATTTAGGCTCCATGATGTTCCTTGGACAGTCTATTTCTTCCCTCTAGGCTGAAAGTAACTGCAACGAGCATGTGCCCGGATTTGTGCTTACCTTCCAGGCTGGACATACCGTTACTTTCCCCTCTATGGCAGCTCCGTAATTCCTCCCTTTTCATCTCGGCGTACTGGCTGTTGACTGCCGAGATCAGCAATACCTCCTCAGCTTTTTACTTCTACCCATTTGCTCAACGCTCCCCTTTTCAGTGACCTGAGTACAGGGATCACCATCACCCTTCCTTCCTCTTCAAAAGGACTGCTGTCCGCAGCAGGCTATATTCAAAAATAGATACAACATATGAAAATACAATGCCTAATTACTCTAAGCAAACCCAGTGATACATGATAAGAAAACAAAAAAAAACTACAAATACTCTACTACTTTCTGGATTGCAAAGCATACGTTACTTCATGCTGTACTCTATCTTTCTGGTTTTCACTGTGCTTGGCGCCTCTCTTCACTCTCTCTTTCTTCCCCTTTCCTTCCTGTGACACACCTGTAATCACATCTGGGCAACTCTTAAATGGCTGTAACTGCCCAATGTGTACTATCGTTGTTCTAGTTGGCAGCTGAAGCTTAACATTAACGGGGGATGTGGTTTCAACAACTTGGTATGGCCCTTGATACCTCGTGAGGAACTACTTCATTTTCCATTTTTGCGTATAGGGGATGGACAGCAGTACACATTGACCCACTCTATACTGCAGTAAACTTCCTTTCCACTTCAGTCTGTCTTCCTGCCTTTCCAAAGCCTTCATATTCGCCTTTTGTACTCGTTTCCAAACATCCCGAATTATTCTCGCGAATTGATGTACCAATTCACCGGTCCTTCCTTTCTATAGCTTCACTAAATCAAAGGGTGATGGCACTTTTCGCTCGTACACCACCTCTTATGGAGACAAACCGATATTGGTATGGAGTTTCCATTGTAAGCGCATACAGTATGCTTCAAATACTCGTCCCACTGATGGTGATGAGAATCCACATAAAAACTCAGCATCTTCCAGATTGTTCTGTGTACCCGTTCTGTCCTTCTATTCGCCTGTGGATGCAACGCGTTCATCCTCAACTTCTTTATGTTCAACAATTTACACAGTTCCTTCATTAAATCTGACACTGTCTCCGGTACACCAAACTTAAAAATACAGTTGTTTACTAATGCTTGCGCGACCATTGCTCACTGTTGATTTGGCATAGCCACCATCTCCACATACCTCGAAAAATGGTCTGTTATTATCAGAACGAATCTGTTCCCCAATGGTGTTTGCCTGAAAGGTCCTAAGATATCAATCCCCAACTTAGAGAATGGACGTATCACTTCCGGCAGTCGTTGCAACTGTATCTGTTTCCGTCTCAGATCTGCTATCTGCGCACAAGGTATACAATTCTTGACATACTGATCCACATCTTCTTTCCTACCTCTCCACCAATACCTCTCCGCCACTCTCCCATTCGTCGCTCTACACCCTCCATGAGCAGGTAACACGTGATCATGTGCTTACTTTAAAACCTCATCCCTCAGCTTCACTGGTACTACTACCCTTGGCGCTAACTGCGTTTCCTTGCACAGAAGACTGTCGTACATATTAAATTATGGCTGTGTCCCATACAATTTACAATCATTGTCAGCGTCCTGTAATTCTTGCCATACTGCTAGGTCATAACCAATGACTTCTACTTTTGCCACCTTTCTACTCAGTGCATCCGCATTACCATGCTTCTTGCCAGGCTTGTGCACCACCTCGTAGTCGAATTCACAAAGCCTCACAGCCCACCTAGTGAGTCTAGCGGACGGTTCCTTCAACACCAACAACCACTTCAACGCAGCTTGATCTGTCACTACCCGAAATCTTCTCCCATATATATAACATTTAAAATATGTGATTCCATAGATTACACTAAGCATCTACCTCTCTGTTGTTGAGTAATTCCTCTCTAATGCATTCAACTACCTAGACGCATAGGCTACAGGATGTTCTTCCCCATGAATTTCCTGACTAAGAGCACACCGTAATGCTTGATTCGATGCATTGCATGCTAGTATAAATTCCTTTTCAAAATCTGGAAACATAAGAACTGGACTTGATGTTAACACTTCTTTGAGTCTGCCAAACGCTTTCTGACACTCTTCTGTCCACATAAATTTCACACCCTTCCGTGACAATCGCGTCAATGGCTGTGCTAAATCTGCAAAACCCTTCACGAACTTTCGATAGAAATTGCAAACTCTGACAAATGATTGCACTTCCTTAACTGTTTTCGGCTCCCGAAAATCCCTTACAGCCTGTATCAACATCAGATGTGTTCTTACTCCGTTCTTACTGATAATATGACCCAAATATTTTACTTCTTCTAATGCAAAATGACACTTCTACAGGCTCAACGTCAAACGAGCTGCTGTTAACCTCATAAAGACTTCCCTTAATCGCTGTCTATGTTGCTCCATACTAGCCTACTAAAAAACACTTTAATGTCATCCAAATAGACAAGACACTGCTGTGGTTTCAAACCCCTCAAGACACTGTCTAGCAACCTCTGAAACATTGCCGGAGTAGAGGACGCAGTTTTCTGACGATCCTCTGAAGCCACCTCTAACTGATGATAACCACTTGTCAAGTCCATTGTAGAAAAGTACTGGCACTGTCCTAAGTGATCCAAAGTCTCCGACATATTTGGAATGGGGTGTACGTCCGTTACTGTCTAATTATTGAGTTCTCGGTAGTCACAATAGAACCTGCATTTTTTAGTTCCATCCATAGGTTTTTTAGGCACAGCGACAATGCCTGCCCCCAAGCAGCTATTACTATGCTTTATAATACCATCCACAAGCTGCTGATCAATGAAATCCTCGACAATCGGCTGCAAATAGCTCGTTATTCTGTATGGTTTATGGTAGAAAGGTGCTTCATTCCCTGATTGTATCCTATGTTGAACTAATGGAATTGCTGGCAACGGTCGTTGTAGAAAAACAAATCCTTAAATTCCCACAATAAGTCTCCCATATACTCTCTTTCTCCTGCTTTCAAATGATTTATTTTGTCACGCAATGCAGTTCTATCGGCAGTTAGTGGTTGATTGCTTCGCCTACCTCTCGAACACCAGTCTTCGTCATCTGGCACATCCAAATTCGCTACTGAAACTCCTTTTCTCAAATTCGCGTCTACAGCGCTAAAATTATCCACGTTTACGGAAACTACTCGCCCATCTTTCCCCTCCTGTACGCGTAACAATACTACGTTTCACAAAATAACCCAATGGACCCAAAACTTCATTATCCTCCAATGGTTCAATAAGACATATTGTGCCCACAGGTAGATTCGGCTCCACACTTACCCATAGCGACTTCCTGGTGCCACCAGACACACACTCATGCGAATTAAGCCTTAATGCTAATGTACGCGATTCAGTTGGTTTGTTCATTACGTTGAACGCCCCTCACGACAGCTCTGCATTGACAACAGTTTCCCCTAGCTAAAATAACATTCCACCAAGTTCCACAGTTCGTTGTCTAAGGTCAATTTTGGCATGATGTTGAGGCAAGAGATCTAGGATCATGTCGTAGCCCTCGCTTACCCATGGTACTACCTCCATGCGTGCATCAAATCGGACTTTCCCTATGCGAAAGTCAACTGTCACTGACCCCAAAGGTGTGACCTCCTTATCCCCCACTCCACCCAATTTACAACGTGGTGGGTCTAACTTCCTTCGTGCCATTAAACTCTTAGTATCCACTGACACTTGCGCCCCTGTGTCCAACAATATCTTAAACTTTTTAGTTCCTACAGATCCTACCACTTAACATTCCACCTCTGCATACGTATTTGTAGCATTGAAATTAAACGGGAGCTCCCTTAGGTGGGTCTTGGGCTCCCTCTGCCGTTTAACGATTGTCCACCTTTACTCACCCCACTTCCCGATCCTCCACACTGCTGATTTCCACCCCTTCCTCTATTCCTGGCTGGGTACATTGCCTTTGCACATGTTCCATACGGCCACACTTATAACATTTTATACCCGCTGTAAACACTGTTTGTCTATCATGTAACCCTGTTGCCACGTCTATTTCCTCACTTTGCTTTGCCAGCTGAATGGCTGAATACAAATCTTTCGGAATCCCTTCACGCACTTTCCGCGATATATGCTCCAGTAACCCCCTCAAAAATACATCAGGCGCCCTTTTCTCGGCCTCCTGCAACAGAACACCATTCACTTCATCGCTCTGACCCAACTCGTAAGTGTACTCGTTAATTTCCCTTATCCTGTCCGCAAATTTCTCTACCATCTCCCCCTGTCTCTTCGTCATTGTACTCAACCCCTCCCTAAAGTACCGAGCGCTGTTCTGTTTCTTGCACCTTTGTAAAAGCTGTGGTGTCACCGCCAGACACCACACTTGCTAGGTGGTAGCCTTTAAATCGGCCGCGGTCCGTTAGTGTACGTCGGACCCGCGTGTCGCCACTATCAGTGATTGCAGACCGAGCGCCGCCACACGGCAGGTCTAGAGAGACGTCCTAGCACTCGCCCCAGTTGTACAGCCGACTTTGCTAGCGATGGTTCACTGACAAATTACGCTCTCATTTGCCGAGACGATAGTTAGCATAGCCTTCAGCTACGTCATTTGCTACGACCTAGCAAGGCGCCATTATAATTTGTTATTTATCTTGGGATGCATGTACAGTCAGACCGATGTTCACCAATTATGGATTTAAGTTTAAGTATTCCAGCAGCTACGTACTTTTCTTGATAGTATAATTACTTTACCTGTTCCAGCCCCTTCTTTAACTGCTTAAACTGTCCTGCCTTCCTTAAGGCCTCAGAACACCTCACATATGTCTTCGCTTCACCCGTTAATCTAATCTTGGCTACATGTAACAACTGTCCATCTTACCAACCATTCATCATAGCTGAAGTTTCCAAGCCCTCCACAAACAAACGCACATCCTCAGATGCCTTGCTAGAAAATGGAATAATCAGACTCGCAGCAGCTGGATCAATCTCCTGCTGCAGCAACCTAGGCAACAACGACTGATCAGATGCGGTTTCCCGCTCACTCCTAGATGTGACTGGTGACCTAAGGACCTAACACTTTTGTGACACAGACAGAAATAAAAGCAATTTATTCCCTACTCTCTGGAATGCTCTGTTCATGACCATGTCACAGCTTGTGAAATACCGAGAAGGGTCAAGATGAAAAACACATGAGATTTAGCTGCTGCTATGTGCTGAGGATGAAATAACTGAAGTGAGTTTTCCTCTGACGCGTGGGCACATGGACCACACTAAGAAGGAATGGCACTACCCTCAATGTTGGAAATGCAAGGAAGTAGGGCACTGAGTGCATCATTGTTGAAGTAAGAGCCAGAACAGGCAACGTCAGGACAATCGTTCATTAAACGACAAAGGGATTGCCTCAACTGTTGGACAGCATTCCCAGCAAAATGAAATACTACAAAAATGTATGCACAGATGGAATGCTGATTGTTGGCCATGGTAAATGGAACAGAACATAAATTTTTAGTGAACACAGGGGCTCGTGTGTTAGTCAATAGTCTGAACCTCTAAAGTAGGAAGAGATAAATGGTCCATGATACAGATTATGTGTTTTATTATTGGGCACAACACTACTCAGTTTCAGCATAGGAGTAAGATTTCAGGACCATATGGAAATGTTGCCACGTGTCAGCGAGAGGTGCTGTGTAATCCTAGAACTTGACTTTCTGGATAAGCATCGCTCAAAAATTGATCAGTCACAAATGGTTCAAATGGCTCTGAGCACTATGGGACTGAACTTCTTAGATCATCAGCCCCCTAGAACTTAGAACTACTTAAAACTAACTAAGGATATCACACAAATCCATGCCGGAGGCAGGAATCGAACCTGCGACCGTAGGGGTCGCGCGGTTCCAGACTGTAGCGCCTAGAACCGCTCGGCCACCTCGGCCGGCTGATCAGTCACGGTTTCAAATAGAACGATGAGTCACTCTTCACATTATGTCACAATGGTTGCAACCCCAGATCACCAGGCAAATACAGTGGCTCAGACCATGGTGGGCCATTGGCTACTACTTGATATGGCATAAATATTATGTATGATCTGGGGAAACAGCTATGTCATCTATCTCATATTCGTAAGATTAGGGCTAGCTCTTTCCATCCTCAATTGAATAGAACGTATTTATTACACAATTTCCAAAATTTTGAGCTATATAAATAAATACCCATCACAATGATTGGGATGTGTATTTTCTATCTGGCAAGTCTACAAATAACTCTAAAAGTATACAACAATACTGGACTCTCACCCTATGAAGTATCATAGTAATGCCTAGAATGGGGAAAAATGGAAATTCATTAAAAAAAGAAAAAGAAAAATTGAAAAACTATTGCGCTATGTTTGGCAGAGGGTGTAAAAAACAAATATGAAAGCACTTGAGTGACAGGAACAGACGAGACAGCATTGTCAGTAAATTACCTCTGTATAGAGTTGGACAAGCGATTTGATTGATGAATCCCTTATATACCTAAGGGTAAAACAAAGAAATTCCTGATCTGGTATCAGAACTGTATCGACTCATAGATGCGACATCACCTGTCAACATCAAGCTGCAACTGCCAACGAAAACCTCTGTTGTGTGTGTAGGCATGCCAAACCATTTGGATGATTTCTAGACGATTTGAGCACAGACGTTTGCTTTCCTCGTGTTGATTGCATTGCGGCACACGAAATTCATTGTTTACATTTTTTTCCGCCTCATCCACTTCATTATCCTCTGACACCTCACTCTTAGCATTGCAGCGAGTGATGCTGCCACTTCTTCCCTTGTCATCATCATATCTGAACTTATAACCTCCATATTTATTATGTTTCCTGTTTTGCAGCATATAAGATGCTTCTATCCGCCCGAGTCAGATACCTTCTGTCCGCCTGCGTCAAATACCTTGTTTTTTTTTTTTTCCGGCGGCCTCTTATGCACTTCTGTTACTTGACTATCGCTCTTCATTGCGCCAGTGCTTCTACACCTTTTGTCCACCTGTAGATCACATATTTTGGTTCCAGACAGTGTGCACATTCCACGTTCTATCAGTATCCATACTGTTTGTTCTCCTGCCATTGTTTCCATATCAACACTAGGAGCAATCATATTTTGCTAGCAAAATAAAGGCACAGCAGATTTTTCTTCAGTTTCTCCACGAGTTTCATCTTGGAAACACAATGTCTGTTCATACTGTTCTTCGCAAAATTTACTGGTGACTTGATATCTGTAACTGTTTTGTCATGATCTTTCACTACTAGGCTACTCAAGGGTTGGTAATTGTCTGGTTGATTGAGATGAACTATTATCTCTCCCACATCATCCTTGAATTCTTTGTTTACATCACTAACCTAGGTCTTGGGTCCTTTCATTAAGTAGTTCTGTTCTTGGAATTCTTGAGATTCTGAGATACTGATGGCCTGTGTGAATGACGCCATTTGAAAAGTGTTGTGGAATGTTTTGACATGCCGTGATGTTCTGTCGAGTGCGAATCGGCTCAATCACGTTTTATATTTTGTAATGGAAGACCAAATGTCCTGTTGTTTCATTACGTGAAATAACTGTGCCAGGTGCTCTGGGCTTTACCTGAAGTCAATAAACTAAAAGATAGCTAAAACAGAAATTATTGCCCCTGAAAAAGTAAGAAATGAAAACAAAATTTCAGTGTGCAACGAATGGCACTACACGACAGTAGGCTGCCAGATGCACATTTCAAACAGCAAGTGTTTCGGCGGCAGGGGGTTGTAGGGAAGCAGCCTACTCACGCTGTAGTAAATTCACATCAGTTTCCATTGTGTGCCAGCCAGTCTGCTGTAACTAGCTCTGACGTCATAAATGTTGCGCAATACCTTAAAAATCAAGCAAATAACCTAAAACTTTTCTGGTATGTCAGAAGTAATACTAAATTAATATGTGTTAAATATCAGTTCAATAACTTAAGCCATTTCCGAAATTTGGACGTTTTTCTGTAAAAATCATTGGCGCAACAGAAAAGAGCTAGAGACTTCAAAATTTATATTTAGATTCATCTTTTATAATGATTTAATAAAAACAGTACTTTGGATTTCGCAGATTAAGATTTTAGTGGAGATTCATGATTTTGTGGTTTTCGTCTCAAAACTGAAGGAAGCAAGATAGATTAAGTAGGTTAATAAATAAGGCTAGGATGTTTAGATTTAAATAGGTTGGAGGTCCGCTATGACTATGAAGATGTGAAAAGTTTCTTTTGAATACCTATAAAATTATAGCGATAGCGGATCTCAAAAGGGTCAGTTCAGAGCTCATCTGCTGGGTGCAGTGTAATTAAATTAATTCTCTCGCCCAAAATATTTAACTTAGCCACGTCAAAATTTTATTATCAATACTTACCTGCGTGCTGAATGCACAGTTAAATTAAGAGCTTCATCGGCCATCAGCAAGAGAAGCTATAATTTATTATGTAACTTGAAGTGGTGCGTTACTAGCCCAGCGGCTAGTCGGGAGAGCCGATTTGATCAGGCATTCCCTTAGCCGTCTGCACCGCGGCTTTATATATAAGAACGTTGCGCGAGGAAGCAAGGCCCCAGTTCTCTCCAGACGCTGAATAACACGCCATCTGTGTCGGGAGCCGCGTCGCGTCGGTATCACTGCTACAAACAGCCTCGGGTGCCGTATTAAGTTACTAGAGATACGCGGAACCATGAAATCATTTCAAGTGAAGTGTTAATTCTGGGACGATTTTCATTATCTAGCTTCAGTTTGCGTATTGTCGTATTTTCACGTGCCGTCGCGGGACAGACATTCTACCAATTATTTAGCGTGGCGTTTGATGAAATATTTTCATCAAATTATGGCGAGCATTCTTTTTAACATTTAATTCGGACATTTATAGTTGCATCAGCGCATTAGACTCTGAACTGCTCTGTTAGTTAGTTTGTAGGGATACTTGTGTTTTTTATTTGTGACTTTGAGAATATACTCAACTATTTTGGAAAATCGTTTTTGATTATAAATCCCGGACAATCTCCTAATTCCTCAGAGCTATAAGCTGCAGCTATAATGGGATTCTCAGATGAAGTGGGCACTAGGAACTCTAATTACAGGCTTCACGTTTTGTTAAATCACTTTCTGGGTGCCTAAAAAGTAAAGAGAGAGCCAGTGTTGAGAACGGCGAAAGACAGCATTAACAACATTCTAATAGCCTGAAACTGATTTAACAAACAAACATTTTAAACAGCAAACGATTAATTTTTCAATTGCTAACTCGCCGCCCCACAGGGTGAAAGTTTAGCAACTGCAAATGGTTGCAGCAGCTACATATAGGTCTCGTGACGTTGGCCAAATGCGTGGTGTGTCTCCTACGCAAGCCTCACCTGTGGTCTTGCCACGCTTTTGCAGCTGTCAGTCTGTAACACAACAACACTAACTACTTACACACAACAATGGAAAGTCCTGCATGGAGGAATACAAAAAATAAGGAAAAAGCAACCACTCAGGTGTAGTGGATCAATAGTTGGAGCACAGAAACATATAACAAAAAACAGCATTCACGCTAATGTGACTACGAAGGCTTTCCCGGCGTAATAATTGATAATATTCTTCTAGGGTGTGCACCCGGATCATAACGTCATCTTGACACAATATTTCAGCGGTTCAACTGGCCGCCATCTTCAGGTGAGGGTGCTGGTACACGATCTCGCCGGAACTGACCACTCAGAGCAAGCGGCGGCCCCTATATAGGGGCATCCTAGCATCAAGCTTACCATGGAGGTGGAAAGTGATGGAAAGCTTCCGTTTCTGGATGTTCTGGTGTACAGAAAGGATGATGGGAACTGGGACACAGTGTTTATCGAAAGCCTAGGCACATGGTCGGTTACCTGCATGCTTCTAGCTGTCATGCATCGTTCCAATGTACGGGGCTACTGTGGACGTTGGCGAGAAGGGCATATACCATTTCAGACGGAGAAAGCTTGACACAAGAAGTGGATCATCTCAAGGTTGTGTTCAAGCAAAATGGCTATACAGATAAACAGATCCTTCGTGCTTTCCATTTTGGACCTCCGCCTGTGCCACCAGAAGATACCTGCAAATCGGTGGCTTTTCTACCTTTTGCTGGGAGCATTTCCTCGAAAATAGGAAGAATTCTAAAAAGATCTCATATCAAAAGTATTTTTCGTCCGCCAGCCAAGATTATAGTGCTTCTTGGTTCAGTTAAGGATGACTTGGGTTTGAGGAAGCCCGGTGTGTACAAGATCCCTTGCCACTATGGGTGGTCAGACAATCCGGACCATTCAGGACCGATGTATTGAGCACCAGCGGCACACACGGTTGTTTCAGCCTGAGAAATCTGCAGTGGCGGAGCACTGTCTCACCGAGGGACATAGAATGCTGTATGACGAGACACAAATGGTTGCCCCTGCATCTCACTATTGGGACTGTGTTTTAAAAGAATCCATAGAGATTCGATTATCTGATAATGTTATTAATAGAGACAAGGGTTACCTTTTAAGTAAGACTTGGAACCCAGTGTTATCAAACATAAAAAACAACAGTGTGTGTTTCGATCGTCGGAATAATTTTTAATTTTTGATAGCGATATCTCGATTTCGCCTGTTTCCACCATTGGGGCGCTGTATGTTTACTTGCGCTAGAGGGCAGTTACGGCACCTTCTCGCGCACGCGTTGTGGGCCTTCTGCAGCCTATATAGGGGCGGCCGCTTGCTCTGAGCAGTCAGTTCCGGCGATATCGTGTACCTGCACCCTCACCTGAAGATGGCGGCCAGTTTGACCGCTGAAATATTGTGTCAAGATTACGTTATGATCCGGCTGCACACCCGAGAAGAATATTACCAGCACTCACGCTAGTTTTTGAGCACTATCTCTTTTTCCAGCAAAAGAACACATTCACACACACGACCACACAGACACCCAAATGTGAACTCCCGTGGCCACAGCAGGACTAATTACTGATACTCAATTACTGAAATAGTTTCTGAACTGAGGACGGTGTGGAGGGGATAGGCAAGGATGCAAGGAGGTAGTTGCAGGAAGATGCAGGTCCTTGCACAGATGACTCCACAGCGACACAAGAAGACAAAAAGAGTACAGAGGATACAACAAAAAGATATGTAGGAATAGGAAAAATGGGGGATACTGGGGGAGAAAAGGGGAGATAAAGGGGAAGATGAAGAGGGGAAAGCTTGCCGGTGTGGCCGTGCGGTTCTAGGCGCTTCAGTCTGGAACCGCGTGACCACTACGGTCGCAGGCTCGAATCCTGCCTCGGGCATGGATGTGTGTGATGTGCTTAGGTTAGTTAGATTTAAGTAGTTCTAAGTTCTAGGGGACTGATGACCTCAGATGTTAAGTCCCATAGTGCTCAGAGCCATTTGAACCATTTGAAGAGGGGAAAATGGAGAGGAAAGAGAAGGAAGAGGAGCTGCAGAAGAGCGAGGGAAGGGGGAGAGGGAGAGAAAAGGAGAGGAGAGAGGGAGGGAGTGGACGAGAGAGAGAGACTGAAGATGAGCAGAGGGAGAAACACTGGTGAGAGAAGGCAGTGCACAATCTACACTCCTGGAAATTGAAATAAGAACACCGTGAATTCATTGTCCCAGGAAGGGAAAACTTTATTGACACATTCCTGGGGTCAGATACATCACATGATCACACTGACAGAACCACAGGCACATAGACACAGGCAACAGAGCCTGCACAATGGCGGCACTAGTACAGTGTATATCCACTTTTCGCAGCAATGCAGGCTGCTATTCTCCCATGGAGACGATCGTAGAGATGCTGGATGTAGTCCTGTGGAACGGCTTGCCATGCCATTTCCACCTGGCGCCTCAGTTGGACCAGCGTTCGTGCTGGACGTGCAGACCGCGTGAGACGACGCTTCATCCAGTCCCAAACATGCTCAATGGGGGACAGATCCGGAGATCTTGCTGGCCAGGGTAGTTGACTTACACCTTCTAGAGCACGTTGGGTGGCACGGGATACATGCGGACGTGCATTGTCCTGTTGGAACAGCAAGTTCCCTTGCCGGTCTAGGAATGGTAGAACGATGGGTTCGATGACGGTTTGGATGTACCGTGCACTATTCAGTGTCCCCTCGACGATCACCAGTGGTGTACGGCCAGTGTAGGAGATCGCTCCCCACACCATGATGCCGGGTGTTGGCCCTGTGTGCCTCGGTCGTATGCAGTCCTGATTGTGGCGCTCACCTGCACGGCGCCAAACACGCATACGACCATCGTTGGCACCAAGGCAGAAGCGACTCTCATCGCTGAAGACGACACGTCTCCATTCGTCCCTCCATTCACGCCTGTCGCGACACCACTGGAGGCGGGCTGCACGATGTTGGGGCGTGAGCGGAAGACGGCCTAACGGTGTGCGGGACCGTAGCCCAGCTTCATGGAGACGGTTGCGAATGGTCCTCGCCGATACCCCAGGAGCAACAGTGTCCCTAATTTGCTGGGAAGTGGCGGTGCGGTCCCCTACGGCACTGCGTAGGATCCTACGGTCTTGGCGTGCATCCGTGCGTCGCTGCGGTCCGGTCCCAGGTCGACGGGCACGTGCACCTTCCGCCGACCACTGGCGACAACATCGATGTACTGTGGAGACCTCACGCCCCACGTGTTGAGCAATTCGGCGGTACGTCCACCCGGCCTCCCGCATGCCCACTATATGCCCTCGCTCAAAGTCCGTCAACTGCACATACGGTTCACGTCCACGCTGTCGCGGCATGCTACCAGTGTTAAAGACTGCGATGGAGCTCCGTATGCCACGGCAAACTGGCTGACACTGACGGCGGCGGTGCACAAATGCGCTGCTAGCGCCATTCGACGGCCAACACCGCGGTTCCTGGTGTGTCCGCTGTGCCGTGCGTGTGATCATTGCTTGTACAGCCCTCTCGCAGTGTCCGGAGCAAGTATGGTGGGTCTGACACACCGGTGTCAATGTGTTCTTTTTTTCAATTTCCAGGAGTGTAGATGGTGAAGTAGTGGTGTGAACAGAAGAGAGAAGCGAAAATGTAAGCAGGAACAGGTTAGCGGAGCTTTAGGCCAGTGCGATTGTGAGAGTGTAGGACGTGTTGGAGGCATAACTCCCATCTGCATAGTTCAGAGAAACTTCTGCCGGAAATGAGCATCCAAATCGACCACTGGCGAAGCAGCTGTTGAAATCATTTGTGTTGTGGTGTGGAGAAAATTCAGTGCATGGATGGTCAGATCTGCAGTTTGCTCCAGTTTGGCAGTGTCCCTTCATACAAGTAGACAGTCGGTTACATGTTATGTCTCCATTGAATGCTATAGAGTAATTGCAGCATAGCTGATATATAAAATGGCTGCTTTCAAACATGGCCCTGTCTTCTACTAGATATGAAATGCCTGTGAATGGATTGCGGTAGGAGATAATTGGTGGGTGTATGGAACAATTCTTGCACCAGGGAGGACCACAAGGGAATGACCAATCAGGTGCAGAATTGGATGTAGGATTGGAATAGCATAGGACATGGTTGAGCTTCCAAGGCCAGGGTGATACTGGTGATCAGAGGAGTGCTAGTCAGTGGCTGATTAACAGACTCACTGGTATCCAAGGAGCAGACCACATGAGAGATTTGTTTATGGACGAGATGGGTAGGATACTGTCTGTCAGTAAAGGCTATGGTAAGGTTATTGATATATTTTGACAAATCCTGTTTTCCACTGCACATTCTGTAGGTACATGGTGAAAGACCCATGTATATGGTAGAGTTAAAATTTATTAAAAAATGAAACAGCGATAGTGACAGAATCAAAGACCGACCATAAGTGTTGGCAAAGATATTAAATATGAATGCACAGTGAGGCGCACACAAATGAACAAAAAACATCATTCACTTTTTTGTACATGATTTTGTTTCACCCTCTCTCGTATGTTGAAGGATTGTTAAGATGTATTGCTCGGAATGTGATGTACTATGAGTGTTTTGTATTATATGTGATTCTGAATAAGAGAAGGCTTAATAATAATATTAAGTTTTTATTGAAATGGAGTGGAGCCAAGTTGGGAGGAATTCCCTCATGTTTTATATCATCTTGAGAGGCAGTGGTGTTCCCCCGAGTCGGCTGCCTGCATCTACAATTGAAATGTAGCAAAGGAAGCCCACTGTCATATTTTCGCAAGATTAACAAGAAGGAGAAGCTTTCAGAAGACGAAAAATCGAAAATTAGAATTAAAAAATATATAGTGAGGAACACAGAAAAAAGAGAAACTACACAAGGTAAAGTGAATGAACAATAGCACAATTTCGTACATGCAGAACATTTAATAATAATGCAGTTGTACTATCCTTTAATTTTTCGATTTTAATTATCTATATATCCATCGATTTTGTTATTATTATTATTATTATTATTATTATTATTATACAACTGGCGACCTAATTGCCACGACTTCAGGACACCTGTTGCAAGTAGGGTTTGTTAATTATTGTTATAGTAAGAAATTTCTATGATATTGCTATGAGTCATAAAAACTAATTGTCTGTATTTTCTGTTTGCATGAATCACAACTGGGGGCAAGTAAAGCAAAAAGCCAAAAATTGAGGAGAAATTTTTGGAAGGAAATAAGAATTGGCCCAGGTTACGAAAAATTTTCCATAGTAAACAGTTTTGTTTGGCACAGCAAAGATAGGACGGCTATGCAAGTTGCTTGCTTAGTTACGTTTGGTAGTGCCTCTTTTAATGTACATTTTCCTCATTATTCCTTCCTTGAATTTTATTGTGCAAAATCAACAGGAATATTTCAGTGTGATACGCATTGTCAGTAAAACATAAAGAATTTCAACACAATAGATTGCATAGTAAGACATAAAACGGGCTTTGACATCGCATAAATTACAATAATCAAGTGTATTAATTAGCATACGAAATTTTTCCATTATTTGTTAAATTTTTATTTTCTCAAATACATACAACATGGCAGAAAAATATATGTCCATTGTTGATAGCAATAGCGAAAACGCAATCGGCCAAGAAGGCGTAGAGTTGCGCGTTCGAACAATATTAACTCCATGCGCCATGTATGCGTACAGCAGAAAGTTTAAGTAGGTCAGAGATGAATGTCGCAGTTGAGACAAATGACAACGACGCTCCACAGCAGAATAATTTTGAAAACACGAAGTTTACAATTGATGAGACAATGTCACGCATCGCCCACAGCGATATACCACTCATGAGTGAAACATTGGAGAGCGGTACAAATATGAATCTTGACAACATATTACTAACACCACTTGTTCACAAAACAAACATTAACTTGGAAAGTAAAGCTGAGAGCAACCACAGTAATACAACTGATGCACGGCTGTGGCAGTTTATCTAACATAAACACGAAATTAGATAATATGAACACAAATTTCAGTGATATGAAACAAGATATTAATACCAAAATTGATAATGTGACACAGAATCTGAACACCGTCGCACAAGATATGAACACCGTAAAATAGCAACAGAACACTGTCAGACAATATCTAAATACGACAAAACAAGAACAAAAACAAGTATTCAAGGATTTGCACGACATGGTCTCACAGAAGTTCAGTGACTTAGCGAAAAATTTGTGCACTGAAATTGACGAAAAACTGAATGATATGAAAAAACAAGTAAAGCATGAAGTACTTTCTGAAGTTTAACATTATGGAGTTAAAACAGAAGGTAGATTCTTTTAACGACCATCATGATCTAGTAGAGCAACAGGTAAAGAAAATCTCAGACGATAACACAAACACTGAAGCCACGCAGAACCAGTTGGGTTCGACAGTAAAAAGGTAAGCGCTGTCGTTAATAAACTAAACAAAGACTATGAAGGTGTACCTCTTGCTGTAGAAGAGCTTACTTTAAGGGTATCAACATTAGATGTTGACTCAGTGTGTGCTAAGAAGGAGAGAGAGAAGATCAATGGAAATCTAAGTGATATCATTAGCCAAGCCGAAGCAGGTATGTACCATTGGAGAGAAGTTAGTAACCGATTGTAAGTTATACACAAATGCAGCAGAAAAAGCTATTCAGAAAAAAGAAACTGAAATAGTGAACAAGGTAAACATTAACCTACAAGCCGCGGAAGGTAGGATCTGCAGTCTTTTAGAAGAAAATATTACCGGATCTCGAAATATGCATGTAAATAATACACAAGCTACAATGAACAAACCACAACCTGGCAGTATTTATCCACAAACTGTCACAAGACCTACAGCAAGTACCAGTGACAGTTTGTGACGAAGCAAGCTGGGATATTTATGAGAAACGGGAATACGGATAACTGTATACACAACAAACTGTTCCTATAAATGTCTATGCATACATATATTTCAGCACAAAGAAAGATACATTTGTACACTGTACAAGGTACGAAGGCTGACAGGAACATTAACAGAGCATTTAGAGTTCGAAGATAGAGCTTTATGTGGTCGATGTGACGTAACGACGCCACACAGCCCCCCCCCCCCCCCCCCCCGGCCCCGGCGGTACGCAGTACGGCCTGAGGGGAGGTCGTGTGGGCGTCGGCGCACGACTGGAAGCTCCATCTCAGTCAGGGCGGCGTGTGAAGGCGCGGTGACGGGCTCCAGGTCCACATCGTAATCAGACAGACAGCGCGAGCGGACGATGCTTCGGCCGGCCCGGGAGTAGAGGTTTGAGGAGGGGTGCCCCTAACGCAGATCGAGCCGTCCGAGGAGATGAACGCACGAACTCTTGATGGATCGCACTCTTGGGGAAGAGACGGGCTATGCACTATCTTGACATCTAGTTCCTCGTTGAGTGTCGAGTCTGCAGGGTCTGTAAGGAGCACGAGCACATGGTCATCGAAAGCGCCAATCGACACGTCATCGACTTGGTTATATGGTACATTGCAGCGCAAGTTGAAAGTCGGGGAGCAAGTCTCTCCAGTGGATAAAACGTCATCAAAACCTGCGCGTGGGGTTGATGACGACATGCTTGGGAAACCCGCAAACTGCGGTGATGAATCATCAGTACGAGAAGACCCTACCAGGGGATGAGCTAACTCATTATCAGACTCGGCAATGGAAAATTCGACCGGATGGTCTGACTGGGACGGCAGAGGGGCGTCGGAGTCTACGAAAGCAGGTATGAGCCTGTGTAGAAAAATAGTCTGTGGTCGATCTTTAACCATAATGTCGAACGTCGTCTCGCCCCTCCAGAGTACTTCAAAGGGGCCGAGGTATGGGGGTTGCAGGGGTTGTCTAACGGAATCGTCCCTGAGCACAACATGGGAGCACCTAAGTGTTAGGCAATGAATGACTGACAGGTGGGTGTAGCCGTACATGTCTAAAGTGGGTGTACATTCTACTAATAAAGTCTGGGGAGGTGGGGAAATCCTCGAGTGCTTGAGGCAGGATAAGTTCCCCAGGTAGAACCGGGTTCTCGCCGAAAACGAATTCGGAGATGGTTCCCTCTCAGTAAGGTTTAAAGGTCGAATGGAGACCGAGTAACACCCAAGGAAGCGCCTCAGACCACAGGCAGTCATGGCACCTGAGTGCTGTTTTAAGGGCACGGTGCCATTGTTCCACTAAACCGTTGCTTTGCAGGTGGTAGGCTGTTGTATGAATTTTTTTTAATACCGCGAAGGTTACATGGAATTGTGAAAAGTGCAGACTCGAATTGTCGACCCTGGTCAGTGGTGATGGTGGACGGGCAGCGGAACCTAGCGATGCATGATGAGACGAATCCCTTGGCTACAGTTTCTGTTGTGATGTTGAGTAAAGGAACAGCTTCCACCTAACGAGAGATAGGTCAATTGTGTAGAGGATATATCTGTGGCCCTGTGACAGTGGCAGAGGGCCCATAAGGTCGATATGTACATGACGAAAACGTCCTTGCGGAATGTCAAACTTGCCATGGGAAGGGGGGGGGGGGGGGGAAGGTGTGGCGTCCGATTTTGTTGCATTGGCAGGAAATGCAGTTGCGTGCCCAGGTTTTTACAGTCCTGCTTAACATTTTTCCAAACTAAACACTCGATGACAAGGCGTGTGGTGGTGCGGATGCCAGGGTGGGCGAGGTTATGCAAGGCCTCAAAGGTTTGTCGACGCAACGTGGGAGGGAGCAACAGCCACAGAGTGCCAGTATAAGAGTCGCATCACACTTCGTCCTAACCGCCGGTGAACTTGGCTTTGGTAAACACAAGTGATGTCTGAGGATCTGTGAGGAGAGCTTGAGATTCCTCGTCAGAGGCCTGGAGAGCGGTGAGGTCAGATAAATCAACGATGCGTGAGACAGTATTGATCTGCGAAAAGAAATCGGCAGGTATGTTTTCCATGCCTTTGATGTAGTGTACGTCCAGAGTAAATTGAGAGACCAGGTCTAAGTGGCGGAAACGCCGAGGGGGTGGGTCCTCGGGAGGGTTGCAGAAAGTGTCCGCCAGTGGTTTGTGGTCAGTGAGGATGTCAGGGTGAAAAGTCTGACAGCTTCATAGACTGCCAGAAGTTCTCTATCAATAGCAGAATATTTCTTCTATGCTGTAGACAGTTTTTTAGAGAAGAAATGTAGGGGTGAAACCGTGTCGCCTTTGATTTGTTGTAATACTGCCCCAACTGCGATGTCGCTGGCATCCGTAGTGATGAACAACTCATCAGACGGATCGGGGTGGGCGAGTATGACGGCGTGAGTCTTTAGAGCCCTGAAGCCTCTAACATATGTTCAGTTCAATGGATTGGCTTAAGGCCCGAAGTCTGTTTGCCGGACAGCGAGTCCGTCACAGGGGCCTGCACGGTGGCGGAAGAAGGTAGATGTCGGCATTAGTAATTTATAGTACCCAGGAAACGTCGGAATTCTTTGTACGTATCCAGGGGTAGCAATGACGTGATAGCCTGCTCACGGGATTTGGGGGGGGGGGGGGGGGGGCTGTATTCTGTCTGCGGAGATGGCATAACCAAAAAATGTCACAGAAGACTGGTGCAATTGGGCTTTATCTTTGCTGACCTCGACACTGTTGGAGTTCAAGGTCTGGAGGACCTGGAATAAATGATCTTCGTGGTCCTCAGTCAACTTGCTGAAAATGAGCATATCACCCAGGTATGCAAAGCAGAAATTGAACTGTCGTAATAGGGGAGCCGGCAGTGGTGTGTCGTTCCATCAGTGACGGAAGAGACTGCGAACTGCACACGAGGCTGAGTAAAATCCTGACGTGAAGTTCTGGGACGAGTGAGGCACGATGAGGCATAGCCGTTAGCACGAGTGGGAAAAGGCAGCACGAAAGTCACGTGCCTATTATGTGAGCGCGGCATGTACTTGTTTGGAGAGGTCAGCTGCGCGCGCAGCACGGAGCGGAACAGGGTGTGCAGCGACTGTCTGTTGTCAGCTTTGCCTTGAGTAACCAGTGCAGGCGAGAGAGGCGTTGTCATCGCACGGGGAATGGTGATGGCCACTGAACACGTGGTTGGCGCGTGAGAGAGGGAGAATGTTTACCAACATGCGGGGCGGGTTGCCTAAACAGTGGGCATGTTTGCATCGCGCGCGTGACTGTCATTAGAAGCACTTTTTGAAACACATGGCACAGCACACAGCAGGCGTGTGGTGAGTGCAGAGATCACTGAACGCGAATTATCACACGCAATGAATGCTTTTGAACTAACCTGATGAGTGTCCATGCTGGTGTCTGCTGATGAAGGTCGATCAGGTACAGGAACTGTGGATTGCAGTTGCAGCAGCGAGGTATGAGCTGCGATGAACTTGTCGAAAGTGAGAGCAATGCATTGTTTCAACTCGTCGTTTTGCGAACGGAGTTGCGCTGCTGCATCGTACTCTGACGCAGGTCACAATTTTGTCCACGAGCTTGGAGAACTCGTGAACCAAATCACATGTCGCAACAAAAACGGAACGACGAGCATAAGTGCCTGAGCACGGTATCCGAGTATCAGAAGGGTGGTGTAGCAGTGAACCTTGGACTATGTGCGGCGAGTGTTTGTAATGGGACAAGAAATCCATACCGAGAATTGGTTCGTCGACGTCGACGATGTAAAAAGTCCACGGAAAACGTGGAGACGGAGATAGATGCACCATAACTATAGCAGAGTTGACAGTTTGTAATGTTGATTCGTTGACAGTGAGTACAAGCGACTTCGTTTGTGAAAAAACGGGAGGAGCCAACGATGTTATGATGGACACATCAGAGCCTGTGTCGAATAGGAAAACAAACCACGACGAAATGTCAGTCACATATAAACGACCGCTCGGTCAAGAGGACGAGCAGATGGAGTGCAATGTTTGAGGACGCCTGTGAAGTTCCCTACAGGACTCGGCGTCTTTTAGATCCTGCGGTCAGTGTTTGGGTGCTGGCAAGGTAATCTGCACTTCTTGGCCTCATCCCCAAAAATCTTGTGGTACCAACAGTACGGATCATCCAGATGTGGCGGTGGTGGTGATTGTGACAGTGGAGGAGGTTGGTCCTCATTGATCTGTTCCGGAATGTAAACCAGGACGTATGGTGCGTGTGCAATTCTTGAGTGCTCAGAAAGAGGAGAGAGCGAACGAGTACTGCCCGGTGGTTTAGATGGCGTGGAGGCGGAACGAGCCCTGCCTCTGCCTTTAGACAGCCAGTAAACAGGCGGTGTAGTGCCAACCAGCGGCGAGAGGTGTGCTGGTTGTTTTTGTCGCAATAGTGCATACAGCTGATCTGTGATGCGAAGGCGAGAGCCGATAGATTCGGAGTGCGGTAGCAGGTGTATCTGCAGGTCGATAGGTAACTTGGCAGACAGTACCGTCCACAGGGTAACGTCCAGAATCGTGTGTTCACTTACAAGTAGCCGAATGCGGCGCCAGACTTGTGACGGAATGCCGTCCCCCAGGTGTTCCTCATACAGGATTTTGATTATTAATCCCTGTGGCGAGCAGGCGAGTTGGTCCAATATTGGCTTCTTGGCGAACTCGTATTTTAGCGGCGGCGGTGGTGGTGAAAGGAGGAGGTCACAAATTAAATTTGAGTGGTCATGGAGGTGCGTGATGAGACATAGAAATTTAGAGCAGTCGTCGGTTACCTGATGTAACTCGAAAAGGTGCTCCACAAGCGCAAACCATGTAACGGGGTTGTCCTCGTCTAAAGGAGGTAGCTTCAGCAGACGGCCGGGGGGTGGGGGATGGGGGGGAGTGGCTTCAGCACATCTTGGAAGGCCTGTTGTCCCGTGGTAGGATAGGCTGTCCTGTAAACTGGCACTACTGGTGTGGGCGTGTTACTAGCAAACACGTCCCGAACAACAGCCAGTTGCAATGTCCCTGATGAGTCACGGAAGCATGATGCGGCAGACATGGTCGGTACCATGGGAACAAACGGATGAGCGGCGCATGAGGTAGGCCCGTAAACTGGACCAGAGGTTAAAGGTACGACACTTAAATAGTCCACCTCGGAAATGACACGGGAGGCCGGTGCGCCAGGCACAGATGGTACTACGAAAAGAGCGTCTGGCTGTACAGTCGGAATCGGGGCCCCACGTAAGTGGGGAGGGGGGGGGGGGTAAAAGGGGTTGTTTTGTACATGGTGTGGCAACAGCGAGAGTTTTCTGTGCACATCGGAAATGCATCCCATGTGGTAGGACCATAAATCACTGGTGAAACCTGCTGATGGTCACATTGTCGTGGTACGTGGTACAATGTTCCTGGATGGCGAAGCACCATCAGGTGTGCTCGAACCCACATGGTCGAGAAACTGGGCGACAGATCTGGTGGTTGAGTCTGGAGAACTTGATGTATAAAAATGTCCGTTATTAAATTGTGAGGAAGGCAAAACTGGCATAGCTTGATAGCAGTTGACCATGTGTGTGTTTTGCACGAATGGTGGCACTGCACATGGCACTACTGTTACCAACATTGCGGTGCGTAGAGGATCAAAGCACGTGTGCGAATTTGGGTCCCTTTTAACACTACACGAGCAATCGATCATTACACGATTCTGGAAATCGTCCACTTCATTTTTCACATGTTGGCATGCACAGTCCGGTGACACAAAACCTGAGTCCATGGTTTGAGGTAACGCCATTGTATAGCTGCAAAGTTTGAGGTTAACTTCGTTGGAGATCACGAATCACTGTCCGTTAGTGGAGAAACAACTGTTGGCGGGAGATTGGAGTGGCCAGGTAGTGGTAGCTGAGCCTCCAGATCCTCATATAAAACATTGGGTGAGACAGCCATGGTGTCGAATGTAAAACCTGTTGATTCCACACAGCTGGCACAGAAGTCACAGAAGACGTAGAAACTTCGGGGTCACCAATATGGGAAACTGGAATGTGGATAACTGTATATCCACCAAACTGTTCCCATAAATGTCTATACATACATATATTTCCGCACAAAGAAAGATACACGTGTACACTGTACAAGGGACAAATGCTGACTGTAACATTAACACAGCGGCTCGGCAGAGCAGTTAAGAGTTCAAGGACCATGCTTTACATGGTCGATGTGACCTATTGACGCCACATATTTTTACTTCCCCTCTTGTTTTGCCATTTGCCACCTTAGATTCATTTTTTCACTTTTAACTTATTACCATTAACATACGTGAGTATAATCTGCATTTCCATAAAAGAGAAAGGCTGGCCCTGAGTTTTAAAAAATGTAACATCAGATCAAATTTTGTGCTTAGTATTATGAATGTAATGGATTTTGTAATTTATTTCTACTATTCCTGGTAAATACTTTTGTTATAGGTTGAAATCAGTAATTGTTTGGTAACTTAAATTCTATTGTTGACTTATAAACAGATATAAGTTCTGTACTAATTATAAACATTTGGAAGAACAACTAATAGGATTCTTAAAGTATTTATTTGGCTCTATTCAAAAACACGTTAGCAAAGACAGCCCTTAATTAATTCCAAAGTAATTACCATATTTGTCCAAAGTATTGTTTGTGTAATTACATCTGTTGATTTCATCATTTAAACAAATAATTCGGTCTAACTCTTGTAGAAGAAACTGTTAAAAAGACGGAATTTTTCAATGTATTCAGTTAATTGAATGAGTTAAGTTTTAATTGTAATTTCTGTAAATTAAATATCACACAATATGTAGTTTCAGTGCCTGTTATAGTGATAATATATAAGGGCCTGATTATTGGTCCCAAGATAGTCAGTCTATGTCCAAGTTTCCGGTGAGAAACCTGTATTGGTTAGAACAACAACAATGCATTAACTGTGAAATAAGTGTAATAGGCTGTATGCATCTGTTCAATATGTACCATATTATGCAACAAGAACTGTATGCTTAGGTTTTTACTGCTCGTAGATGTTCAACAGTAAACTATCGTAGCAGCTTATCTAAAGAAAGAGACATAGAACTCTCAATAGTAGAACTGCCAACTAGGAATTCTGTAATCATCTGTGTATATATCTCACCAGATGGTGATAAAAAAAGTTTTTTTTATAATCATATGAAAGAGCTGTTAGAGGATTTCAACAACCTCAAAAAAAATATTATCATATGTGGAAATTTCAATGCAGATTTCTCCAAACCCAGTAAATTTAAAGGTGAAATCAAAGATTTACTGAAGTCCTTTAACCTACAACCAACTATAACTAACCCAACTCGTATAATCACTACTTCTGCAACAACCATAGATCAGGTGTTTGTAAATGCAGATAAATATACCTGCAACACACAGACTGCCAACAATGGTTTTAGTGATCACAATGCCCAAATACTAACAATCGCTATTGCAGGAAACACAAAAGCCCAGAAAACTAGAGCTATTGTCAGGAAGTTTAATAATGAAAACATAGATTACTTTTGTTCTCTCTTGAGAAGAGAAATTTGGACTGATGTTTACAGTTAAAACAACACAGATGACAGGTTTTATAAATTTATGGCCAAATACAAACTTTTTTTTTTTAAATAGCCGTTCCTAAACAAATGTCATTTATAAATTCTGTACACAAACCAAATAAATGGATCACAACAGGAATAAAAATATCATGCCAGAATTAAAGAAACTTATATGAATACTCAAAGCGAAACATAAATCCTGTATTTATCAACTACTTTAAACAATATAAATACTTAGACAAGTTATAAAAAAAAGCAAAGAATGTGGAAAATGACAAACAAATAAAAAATTCCAGGAATAAGACTAAAGCAACCTGGAGTATCATAAAAAGAGAAACGGGTACTGCATCATTAGCCCACAAAAATACAGAACTTCATGAAAACAACAATAAAATAATCAACCGCACAGTAGTGGCTAATAAATTTACCAATTACTTTTCTAACATAGCACACCAGCTGATTACCAAACATTACAACTCACAACCAGACAGCAATACACTCCAGTCTGACACAAAACTTCTTACAAGAGCCCATTTATGTCTCCTACAATACCTGAGGAATTATTTGTCATTATAAAAAGCTTACCCAATATGTATTCAGCAGGTACTGATGAAATACCAGATACTATCATCAAAGCAAGAGTAACATCTATTGTAGAACCATTAACGGATATTTTCAATTCATCATTCATGAGTGGTATATTCCCGAAAAATCTGAAAATGGCAAAAGTGACACCACTGTAGAAGAAAGGGGACAAACATGAAGCTGCAAATTATAGACCTCTATCAGTATTGTCAGGCTTTGGCAAAATTCTTGAAGAACTATTTCTTACAAGGCTGACAGCCTATCTAACTAAAGAAAACATAATAAGTGATGCGCAACACGGATTCAGAGCTGGCAGATCAACACATTCAGCTATTTATACCTTCTTAAATGAAATTCTAAATGCAGTAGATAATAAGCAACATGTGTCTGGAATATTTCTTGACCTTAGTAAAGCCTTTGATGTAACTGATCATAACACTCTGTTGCAGAAGCTACGTAATTATGGAATACGAGGCCTGCCAAACAAGCGGATACATTCCTACCTTCATGACCATCAACAGATCACTCAAAAAAAATAAAAGACAAAAACACAAAACATTTGTAATTTTTACAGTAATGCACAAAACATTACATTTGGAGTTCCTCAAGGGTCAGTCCTTGGGCCAATTCTTTTCATTCTTTATGTTAATGATTTTTCAGAAAAAATAACTAAAGGGACAACAGTACTTTTTGGAGATGACACAAATATCCTAATCAAATCATGTGATGAGGAAAGCCTAAAAAAACAGCTACAGGTATAATACAAAATTTAACACAATGGTTCAGAACAAACAAGCTAATAATAAATAATGAAAACACAGTGACAGTCAATTTCCACAAATCACAGAAACTACATCCTGCAAGACCGATTTTCAAAATTGATGGAAAAACTGTCTCATTTGTGAGCTACACAAAATTTTTTGGTATACATATTCAGCAAAACCTAAAATGGGAGACACATCTTAATCATGTAAATAAAAAGTTAACACACTTACATATGCAGTAAGATTCCTGTCACAAAATACAATGCGTGCAGTCAGTGATCACAATGTACCATGGCAGTATTCAGTCACTGCTGATGTACACAATTATCTTTTGGGGGAACTCCGTAGGTACAAACAAAACATTTAGGCTATAGAAAAAGATTGTTAGAATAATAAACCATGCTAAATACAGAGACTCCTGTAGACCAATATTTAAAAATATCAATATACTGCCACTTCCTTGCTTATATATGTATGAAATACTAAATTTCACAAATGAAAATATTTTAAAAGATGGAAATATCCTCAAGTATAACTGTGATTTCCACCCTCATGATACTAGGCAGAAGCATTATTTTCATGTCAATACAGTAAGTACAAACATTTGTAAGAGAGGAGTGTATCATACTGGCACAATGCTGTACAATCACATGCCATCCTATTTGAAACAGATGCAAAATTTACAAAAGTTTAAAGTGAAACTGAAAGAGTACTTGCTTGAGCACTGCTTCTATTCTGTTTCCGAGTTTTTAGAGTACCAGAAAAGTATAGTGTGACTGCTCAAATATTATTAACCAATCTATCATTTTATTTCATTATATTAATTTTGTCATCAATATTCAACATGTATTGAATAATTTTTAATTATTTATCTTTCCAAAATAACGATGTGTGTGATGTTGTATATACTGTACCAACCTGACTTGTCCTACAACATTTGTGCAAAATATGTACCTAAACACAATTTACAGGACCAATAAAAAAATATAAATACAAATACAAATATGTTGATGTTTGCTTGCAACCTATTAATGAGACTTATCAGAAGTTAAACAACTGCACAGGCCATATAACTGTGTAATATTGGGTGATCATGAACAGTGAAAGTAAAGAACTATGAAACACAACTGTGCACCTATCGGCTACATCATTTACAGTAGTGTGTGTTGAACTTCCAACCCCCCCCCCCCCACCCATTCACCCACCCTCTATTTTTCAGCCAATAGAGCAATGCAGTATGTCGATACCAAGGACAATCAATGAAGAAATAAAAGAGGCAAATGTCACATATGGTGCCCCGGGTGAGAAATATTGCATGTGGGCACAATAAACTAGAACTTGCGAACTTTGAATAGTGAACTCAAGAACAAACGAAGGAAGTGCAATAGCCAATCAGCACTTGTGTATTGACAGTATGACAGCAGCCAATCAGTGACCGGGTTCTACGGAAGCAGCCATTGAGTACAGGAGCAGCCAATCATCAGAGCCGACTGCTGTAAACAAGATGTTTCACCAAGAGAATTACAATTTGCAGCCACCTTGCAGATGATTAATCGAGATGACAAACACAGCAACAGCAGCAGCAGCAGCAGCAGAAGAAGAAGAAGAAGAAGAAGAAGAAGAAGAGTGAATAAGAATAAGGTAATTTCACAGCAAAAACCATTTTATATTAAGTGATACATGATGAGTCCCAAGTCCCAACGCAGCACAAAGTTTCACTATCGTCATTCCATTATACAGTTGATGGTTGTTCACATCGCAATTGCGAATACGTTTAATGTATTTCATAATGGCTGTAGGCACTGCAGTGCCTGTTACTTTGTATATGACTGCTTTTCCAAAGGAAATGATAATAACACACAAACTGCAATATCGTAAGAGTATGAATGACACTGTGCATTTCACCATGCACGCTAAAATATACGTCATCACAGTTAAATAAAATTATGATAGTCTCAACATAACATATTACATCAGAAAACAAGAATAGCTGGATGAAAGCACGGGGTGGTCAGAAACAATCTGAAAAGCTGGTAAGGGTGTTACAGGGTATGTTGTGTTGAGAAGTGACATTGTTAAGAGAAAAGTTCAATAAATTGCGCCAGTTCCAAGTTCATTTACACTGAAGGCCATTACACATGCAGATTCAAGCAGCCAGCCAGGTAAAATTAGTGGCAGTTGTTCTTATAGCACAGATGGTAATCCACAAGACTGCTTAGCCTTTGGTTCAGGTCCGATCCTTCTTGGAGTACCAGTACTGTATTGTCACATGTCTGGTTCTTTATTATGGCATGATGCTATATGTGCTAGAAGATGAAAATGTGCACTTAAAATTCAGTGTACAATCAATACTAGGCAATAGTGTGGAATGAAACACTTCATTTCTTATAAACTGCCTGCATCTACAGAAAAGGTTGATAAAAGAAACATTTATTTAGCAAATCACAAAAATAACTTCATTATTGTGCAAGGCAATTACTGCTTGACCGCCAAAAATGTGGAAATGAAATAAAATCAGAAAACTGAAACTAATAACATATTTTAGCCTTCCGTAATTATGTGAATGTATTTTAATTCACTTGATAGCTCCTAGCCACAGAAATCCATTTTGTTTTCATTTGATGTGTGAACTAAGAGGAAACAGCAAAATCACTAAACGTAAACTTGGGCCACTATCCCCCTTACGACTACAACCCAGACTGCTCTGCACATGCGCGAATCTGGCAGCTTGGGCACGTCAGAAAATTTCTGTGGGTAGCATGACTGCTTCTTGTTACTGCTGCACCCACACTTCAGGTAGCCAGAAGCGGGAGAAGGTACTGCTCATAAGCAACTCAACTGCGCAAGTGCCTGAGCCCACTGGCAACTGCTCAAAATGAACTTAATGTAAACAGTTGTGACATCATGCCCATCGCAAGTGATTTGCTATTATGAAGTATTCCACAGCCTTTGTCCTAACGCTTTTAACACATCTTGCATTTGGCAAGTGCTTGACGTGCACTGTGCTTTGTAGTTGTAAATGGTGCATTTTCCTTGCAACTTAAAATTTATTTTGGTTTTATTCTCTCATTTACGTTTTATTGCTGCAGTATTATTCTGCAGTAGTGAGATACAGTAAAATTCTTTGTTAGACTATCAGTTCTTACCAGTCAAAATTACAAAAATTTAACTGAAGACTGAAACAATGAAAAATTCACAGAATTCTAAAAAAAATCCTGGGTTTTTCCCCAGTTTTCTCCCGGATGAAAAAATTCCTGTGTTTTTCCCGAGAGCGTATACATCCTGTATTTCTCTTCTGTTATAATGTCATATAATGACTCGTTCCATGACCATGGAGACTTGCTCCTCAATTTGGTCCTAGGGAATAACATACAAAATACAAATGAAGAAATAGATGGTCAGGTAGCACTCTGGAATTTCACCCATGATGGGAGGCTACGTGCCTTGACACACGTCTCTGTCTTTGACACAAGATGCGTGCACGGAAACATATATTTCACATTATGTTCGAAGTATCACATTATATGTGAAAAGATGCACACAAAAAGACATCATGAGGATAAATCTCCAGAGATGCAAAGTGCAGACTTTTTATTTAAGTTTTGTGTGTAATGTTCAAGTTATGAAACTGTAATTATTTTCTTTTCATGTAGTTGTAGTCATATATCTAGAAATCTCTGTTAGGATAAGAGCCTGTATTCTTTACATGCTGCACTACAATGTCTTTCTGTTTTTACACTATTATTAAACTGTCTCTACTAAGACCTATCATTAACATTATCACTTAGTTGTAATACCCTGATGTTAACAATCCAAATAGGAAATATCATGCGATTCATCAAAGCCATAATGGCCCTCATGGTGAAAGTGAGTCTATGTTTCTATAATCCAACAACAAAATGGCACCTACCTGCAGTGAAGAATTTAATATGAATTGGAAGTCCACTTCACTCAACACAAACTATCAGACAGAGAAGATATGAAAACTGGACATTAAAGCTTTTGGGAAAAAAGGCAACTTCATTTGGTGATACAATATCTTTCAATTTCTAGAAGAATATTCCACATCTTACTATATTTTATGTAGGTCCGAGTAACGAAACATTAAGTTTAGAATCCAACAGTAAATAAAACCTACAACATATAGCTGTAGAAGTGATGGTTTAGAAAATTACCTCTATCAAAGCATTCTGAGCATTCCTCCGAAACTATCATAAACCAAAATTTCCTGGTTAAAAAGGATCTGTCTGTTAAATCTTTGTAATATAGATGACTATTACAAAATTCCTTTACACTACTTCTTCAAACGTCAATAAAACGTTAATTTGTACTTTCAATGATACTCTTACATAACTGACATTGAAATTTTGTGATATTCTATTAATGTAAATTCCCAAATTTATGAAATAGGATTTAGCTACCAAGTTGTCTTGACACAGTGCAACCAAATGTAATGACGGCTTCATTTTCCTCTAATAATACAGGAAATTGATTAAAAAGAAACCAAATTAACAAGAAAATTATATTTAAATAAATAAACAATCGCAATATTTATAAATTTACAGTTCTGTACAATATAACACTTTAAGCTTGACAGGAAGTTGTTCTTTTTACATTATTTATATGCTCTCTCTTATTGTCTATTTCAGTAATAAGACTGTGTGCAAGGTTCACTGGTGTCACATCTCTTTGCAGAAACTGGGATACAAGCTCTTTTGCTGGCTTTCCTCCTCCGTGTGCCAAGCATTCACGCCTATATTTTTCACCTGCAGATGAACTTAAAGGATTTGCCTCGAAGTATTCCTGCCATATCCAGGAGGCCAATGCTCTTGAAAGTAGATACGAGTAATACTTAGCACCATAGCCAACCAGGTGAGAAAATCGTAACTGCCATGCCTAAGAAAAGAGAAAATCAAGTAAATTAGCAGACACACCAGGAGTGAAACAATAAACAAAACTGAGAAAAGGCTACCACTCATCTTTAGCTGACTGATTTGTCATGGTATACATACCTCTCATTACAGATGCTTTCAAAGAGGCTGCTCTTTTCCTGGTGGAAGCACACATTTTTTCTCACACACAACCAGACACCCAAATACCCCTACTGGTGATTATGACAACAGTTACTATTGATCAGTGGTTGGTTGGGCTAACAGAAGTCAGAGAGGAAGAAAGATTTGGCAGCTGTGATGGGTATAATTTAGGGGGAGAGGTAGCAGGGAGGTAAAGGGAGGCTTGATAGAGGGGAAGACCTATTTCTCGCAATAGAAGTAGTTGACTGATGACTGAAATGGCAACATTCACATACTGTTGAGAGAGAGAGAGAGAGAGAGAGAGAGAGAGAGAGAGAGAAGGGGTTGATGTGAAGGGAAATATTGAGTAAAATAATGGGAAGGGGACTCGTGCAGGACTGGTCAAGAATGGAGTGAAAATTCCAAAAAGTTCAGAGGAGCTGGTGCTCTTTTTTCTCAGAATGGGAGTGAACATGTAAATGGAACAGGTACGGAAGCATTTATTGACATCAATGATGATGAGGAGAGCTGAATTTTCAGCAGTTGGCTGGTCAAGGCTGCAGTTAGCCACATTTTGGCAGTGGCCATTCAGTCATGTGTACATTTGGTTTATCATTCTCACACGAAACACCTCATAGAGCACAGATGGAATATAATGTGCCTGCGCACACATATAACTTATCATCACTTACCAACCAAGTTATTTTTCCTCCATGACGAATGACCATATAGTTCCAAAAGCTTTTATTATTTTTCTATTTAGGTGTTTTTTATCAGCATTACTAGAAATTTTGTTGCCTGAAGGTAAGTACTGGCCAACTACTCTACCTCACGATAATTTTAATACAACACTACACTAACTGATGAGCGTAGGAGTTTGGGTAGGACATCCTTCATATCAGAGCACAGCAATAGCTGAATCCCTGGCAATTGATGTGTTTACTTTTTAATTCCTTTGTGACATAGTGATGGGAATGGTGATGGGAATACTGCCCAGTCATTGATTTACAGTGAATATCTGTGTTAATGCCATTGGAAGAGGTGACATGTGAAATTTGTTTCTATGCTAGCTGTGCACAATATCATTTGTCTGGGAACGATCTGACAAGGGTAACAGTGTATTTGATTAACTCCTGCTTTGTAAAAGAGATGTGGCACCCACAGATGGCACATAGCGCATTGAGTTTAGAAGGACAAGGTCAAATGAATTTGAGAACAGATGTTGAGTTATGGAAGGAAGAGCATTTTCCTTATCATGGGTCAGATCATATGATGATGTCAATGAATTCAAACCGAAAAATGGGTTTTAGATATTGAGCATGTAGGATGAATTCCACTAAGTGATGTCAACTTCTTGTAAAATCTCAGAACATATTCTGAGCTCAAACATAATGAGGTATCTTGAACAAAACAACCTCCACTATGCCAACCAACATGAATTTCGAAAACATCAATCACGTGAAACACAACTCGCACTTTCCTCACATTACATATTGAAAGCTTAGGATCAAGGCAACCATGTAGAAGCAATGTTTCTTGATTTCCAAAAAGCATTCAATTCAATACTGCAAGTACACTTATTGTCAAAAGTATGATCATATGGGCTATCAAGTGAAATTTGTGACTGGAATGAGAACTTTTTGTAGGGAGGACATGGCATGTTTTCTTGGATGGAGAATCATCATCAGATGTACAAGTATGAGGTTCGTCCTTAAAGTAAGGTCTCCAACAAGCTCTCATCAAGACGGAATGAGGTAGCCTAAATCAGACAACAGCGCAGGTTCCTTGCTTCACGCACCACTATTCTTGCCATTCCCCACCTCTCTGCGCATTCTTAGGGTATCAGCTGTTAATGACATAAGGGGTCAAACCCTATTGAAATCCATCACCAGTTGACCAATGTGTACGGAGGAAAGTGTGTGGATGTAAAAAAATGTGCATAAGTGGTGTAGGGAGTTTGCGGATGACCGTACAAAAGAGCAAGACGAGGCTGGCAGTGGGCGTCCATCAGTTTCGGACAAGACAGTGACAAAAGTCAAAGAAGTTTTGCTTATAGACCAGCAAGTGATCGTGTGAGAGATTGTTGAATGCTAAGATTACCATGGAAAAGATTTTGATGGACATTTTGAAGTATGCCAGTTAAGTGCAGCGGATGCTCACTGATGAACCCAAAAGGAAGTTTATCAAAAGTGCCTAGATGTTTCTGTGCCATTACTGGGAGAAAGATGAGGAATTTATGGATTCAATTGCAACTGGGGACGAGACCTGGGTCCACTACTTCATGCCAGAGACTACGGAACAATCAAAACAATGGCATCATTCTGGTTCTCCAAATGTCAAGAAGTTCAAGCAAATGCCATCAGTGGGGAAGGTGATGACTTCGGTATTCTGGGATAGGAACGGTTTTCTCCTGGTCAACTACCGGGAAAGAGGCACAAAAATCAATGTGGCAAGGTACTGTGAGGCAATGACAAAGCTACGCTGGACTATACAGAACAAAAGGAGGGTTTGGCTGACAGAGGGAGTTAGTTTGCACCATGACAACGACTGCCCTAACGTCACCAGCACCACGACGGATCTCATCATCAAGTTCGGGTGGGAAATCAGTTGACCATCCTCCATACAGCCCTGACTTGTCTCCCATTGACTACTATTTACTATTTGTTCCCCAACTTGAAACAACGTTTGGGGGGAACAAAATTGTCAAGTGACAAAGAGCTGAAGGCAGCTGTCCATTCCTTCCTTCACAAGTCGGCGGGAGAGTGGTACAAGATAGGTGTGAAAAAGTTTCCAGAGCATCTTCAAAAACACAGCAATCACAACAGGGACTATAATAAAAAAATAGCTATATAACTGTAATTGGTTTTGCAATAAAATGATGTTTACTATGTGAAAAAGCGATGTGGACCTTAATTTATCAACAACCCTTGTAATTTCGGGCGTGCCCCAGGGAAGTGTGTTGGGACCTTTCCTTTTCATGTTGCAGACATATTAATAGTAAAATAAGGCTTTAATGAAGTACTATCTCAGAGAGGCTGCATAAATATTCAATCAGATCTTGATAAGATTTCAATGTGGTGCAGAGATTGGCAACTCACTCTAAATGTTCACAAAACAAAAAAAGTCAATGAGGCACTGGTGGAATTGGCCGACTCATGCAAATACCTGGGAGTAATACTTTTCAGGGATATGAAATAAACTGATCACATAGGTTCAGTGTGGGTAAAGCAGCAGGTGGTAGGTTTCGGTTTATTGGTGGAATGGTGGAATACTGGAGAACTGCAATCTTTCTACAAACGAGACTGCTTAAAAATCACTCATGCAAATGGTTCTAAAATATTGCTGAGGGTGTGTGGGACCCATGCCAGATACGACTAACACGGGATATTGAACGTATATAGAGAAGTACAACACAAATGGTCACAGGTTTGTTTAATACATGGGAGAGTGTTGTAGAGATACTGAAGGAACTGAACTGGAAGACTCTTGAAGACAGACGTAAACTATCCCAAGAAAATCTAACAACAAAGTTTCGAGAACTGGCTTTAAATGATTAGTCTAGGGATATTTTACAACCCCCTACATATAGACCACATGGAGACTGTGAGGATAAGATTAGGATAATTACTGCACACACACACACACACACACACACACACACACACACACACAGGCATTTGATTAATCATTCTTCCAGCACTCCATACGTGAATGGGACAGGAAGAAACCCTAATATCTAGCAAGATGGGACATGCCTTCTGCCATACACCCTCACGGTGATTTGCAGAGTATAGATGTAGATAAAAAAGTTAGCATTGAATGGTGCCATTGTAACTTGTTAAAATGCTCCCATAAAAAGATTCTCTGTCTTCATAAACCAGCACCTCCAACCAACTGTCTGGAATGTCCATTCACACATCCAACACACTAACTGCTTCCACCACCACACATCCACAGTTCTCTCCATTACCCTCAGACTCCTTATTTGTCACTGTGGAATCCACATTGCTGTACATCAACATCCCCAATGCTCAGATCATATTTGTCCAGTGTCCTCTAGATACCAGACCTACTACCTACTACCTACTCCCTACTCCTTATGATCAACTACATTCTGACATTTCGTTGCTAAAGGTTAAATCCACAAACAATTATGTGGAAATGTCATGATTATCCAGATGACAGTATTCCCTATTCATATCAAACACGCTAACAATACTTCTATTACAACAGCAGTGCTGTGCTGCAATTTTTGTACAGCATTCTACACTGAGGCAACACAAGCCATGGGATAACTCCTAATGATATGTAAGACCTCCTTGTGCCCAGTCTACTGCAGCAACTTGATGTGGCATGGACTCATCACATCACTGGAAGTCCTCTGCAAAAATATTGAGCCATGCTGCCTCTATGGCCATCCAAAATTGTGAAAGTGTTGCCGGTGAAGAATTCTATGCATGAACTGACCTATTGATTGTGTCCCATAAATGTTCGATGGTATTCACGTTGGGCTTTGTTGAAAACACAAGCCCCTGCCTGTGTGGTGTCTGTGCCACAGTTGAACTCTACCATCAGCTCTTACCAACTGAAATTGGGACTCGTCTGATGAGGCACGTTTTTCCAGTCATCTAGGGTACAACCAATATGGTCACGAGCACAGGACAGGCACTGCACACGATGTCATGTTGTTAGCAAAGTCACGTGCGTCAGTCATATGCCGCCACAGCCCATTAACACCAAATTTTGCCACACTGTCCCAACGGATACGTTTGTTGTATGTCCCACATTGATTTCTGCAGTTTTTCACACAATGCTGCAAGATGATAGGTAATCAATGATGCGTAATGACAGGTAACGATTACTTATCAACGTGCTCTGAAATGAGGGACATCCTGCCCGAGACACTACCCACCCCTCCTAAAGTGGTGTTCCGTCACTCACCCAACCTCCACAAGATCCTAGTCCATCCCTATGCCACTCCCAATCCCAACCCATTGCCACAAGGATCATATCCCTGTGGAAAACCCAGGTGCAAAAATTGCCCAATCCACCCAGCAACATTTCCTATTCCAGTCCTTTCACAGTTTTGTCCTACCCCATCAGAGGCTGAGCTACCTGTGAAAGCAGCCATGTCATTTACCAGCTCTGCTGCAATCACTCCACAACTTTTTATATTGATATGACTACCAACCAGCTGTCCACCAGGATGAAAAGCCACCATCAAACTATAGCCAAGAGCAAAAAAATGGCTCAAATGGCTATGAGCACTAAGGGACTTAACTGCTGTGGTCATCAGTCCCCTAGAACTTAGAACTACTTAAACCTAACCAACCTAAGGACATCACACACATCCATGCCCGAGGCAGGATTCCAACCTGCGACCGTAGCAGTCGCATTGTTCCAGACTGTAGCGCCTAGAACCGCTCGGCCACTCCGGTCGGCTAGCCAAGAGCAAAGTAGGCCACCCTGTAGCAAAACACACAGCTGAACATAACACGCTTAATTTCAATGGCTGCTTCACTACCTGAGCCATCTGGCTCTTTTCCTCCACCACCAACTTTTACGAACTGCACAGATTGAGTTATCTTTACATGTTCTCCACTCCCATAATCATCCTGGCATCAACCTATGGTAATATCTTGTCCCCACACCGTTAACCCAACAGTTTCCACGCCCTCTGTCCTATCACATGCTTCCCACATGATGTTGATTTCCGGCCCAAGATGCTGGAGTTGGCGGACTTATGCACATGAAGTGTGCTTGCTTTTTGTGTGTGTGTGTGTGTGTGTGTGTGTGTGTGTGTGTGTGTGTGTGTGTGTTTTACTGACAAAATCTATGGCTAAAAGTTATATATGAATGTCTTTCAATCATGCCCGTCTGCAAATTGACATGTCTTCTTCACAGTAATTAGCAATATATCTTTTCCTACATTGTTGAGATTTCTAACTGGAGTTTCCACTGTTCGATTTTTTCTTTGTGGAATGCATAAGCAGGAAAGCCACACCCACTTCTACTAGCCAGCTTTCATTCATTTCACAGTCATAGTGTGGCCCGTGTAAACTCTTCAAACCTCAGATGTATTGCTGCAAACACTGTTGGAGAAAAATGGTAGGTAATGTTGCTGAACATTTAGCTGAAGTGGTTGTCAATGAAGCCCGTCAACATCCCTACGATATATTGTCAGCAATATGTAATTTTTATTGCCCTTATAAACACACCATTATATCTGTTCAGATATTTGTTTTGTATTTTTATTATTTCTTTGAGGTTCTCCTTCAGTGGTGGGTGATATTAGACAGAAGGAATTCCTACATCACAGCAGATGTTGCATGGAAATACCAAAGCTGTACCGAGCGCCACGGAGGATCTCAAGAGTATTCCTATGTGCTTCCATGGAAATAAGACACAACAATGCTAATGAAGAAAGAGATAAGAATTTATGTAAAGGCATTAGTTAGTATGAGCATAGATACTGTTCACATGAAATGTTTGTAGCCACACATCTGTAACAAATGTTTATCGACATTCCAAAACAGAATTATTTTATTCAATAAAAGTCAGAAATATAAGGAAACACTAAATCACTATTATGGTGGATTTTATATTAGCAAGGCTGAAAAGTGAAGCTGTAGCAATTGGGGAGGAGGGGAGGGGGAGACAGATGGATATTACATGAGTGCTGGTATTGAAAATTAGGAAAGATGAAGAGAAATACTGAAAAGCAAATACTCATCATTTTAATTTTGACTCTAATGTTCAGAATCACATTTCACACGGCAACTAAGTGAAGAAGACTGAATCGGTGAGAAGTTTCCCAATTCAAACTACGTCATTACACATGGAAACATTATGGTACAATGTTTAAGGCTAAGCAACTTCATAATATAAAAAGAACTGAAGGCTCTCGGGATCATTTTGAATTTCATTATAAAGCTGAAGATTGGACCAACAGCTTACTTTCTAAAGTGATAAGGATAGAATCTGAAGTAACAAATTAAAATTGGAGCCAAACTGGGACTTGGAACTGGATCTCCTGCTTACTAAGCAGATGTGTAATCCATGACACCACCCTGGCATTGCAGCTGATACAACTGCTCAGACTACCCCAGTCCAGTGCCCTCGCTAACACAAACTCGAATTCACACCTCAGCTTATCTTAATTTTCCTTAAATCGTAAGTACTGCCGAGGCCCTCCGATATAGGAATAACACCACAGCTTTGTATGTAATGGGGAAACCCTGCCTGTACCTCAGATATAGGTGAGCTACTGACCAGATGTAATTAATTTTCCTGCAGACATTGAGTCTCAACTTTATCTTCAGTAAGGACAGAAGCTGAAGTAAGGAATTAAAATTTATGCCAAGGCCTGGATTTGAACTCGGGTCCCTGCTTACTAGGCAGATGTGTTTTCACTACTTCACATAGGCAATACTGACGATTTAAGAAGGAGAAAATCAAGATGGGCTGAGGTGTGAACTGACGTTTGTGTTAGGGAGGACATTGGACAAGGGTAGCCCATGAAGCTGTGTCAGCCACAATGCCAGAGTGATTGAAGTGGATTACACATCTGCCTAGTAAGCGGGACACCTGCGTCCTAGTCCAGCCTTGGCACAAATTTTAATTTATTACTTCAGCTTCTCACATTATTGAAGATAAAGTTGAGACTCAACATGTCTCCAGGAAAATATAATTTGTAAAGTGAGTTGATGGATTTTTTAAAATGAGACGTGGGAGTGCTGTGATTCAGTGGTCTGTGAGTCACGTGTTAGGTTTACAATGATAGGGAATCAGCACTGATTGGAAGTCAGACCAACACTTAATTGATGCATCTGGAAGTTGCCTAGTGCTTCATGATTTGAACTTTAAACATTTTTAACATAAATTTATATATCTGTGTCCGACAGAACAGGCCTCACTCGTGACGATGCAGCTGGTCCTACATTTCATGTTTACATGTATGTACCAGTTGTGTCATCAAGGACGTCTGTACTGTCGGACATGTCTGACAGAATAGGTACCACTCAGATACATACATTTCTGAAAAAAGAAGAGGACAGCTCCTCGACATTTGTTTCAGTGCGAATGCACAAATATTGTCCAAATACCTGCAGGAATCAGGATTTGTGAGTACTGAGTTTAATGGATGAGAGACACTACAATGCATTGTGCAGTAAGTTGGAAATTTGAATCGGTCATGGACCATGCC
This sequence comes from Schistocerca nitens, assembly GCF_023898315.1. NCBI lineage: Eukaryota > Metazoa > Arthropoda > Insecta > Orthoptera > Acrididae > Schistocerca > Schistocerca nitens. Next base: position 706,265,206 of record NC_064614.1, on the reverse strand, counting down.
CGGCTGGCCAAAGCAGTTAGGCCATGACTCGTAAGAAGTGGTAAATCCAGGTTTGAATACCAATCCAGCACTCATTTTCAACTTTCACTATTGCCTTATTGTAATGCCCAGTGTGACTAGCCATCACATTTCCACCACATTCCTTTCCTTTTCCTCCCGTTCCTACATTTCACATTTACATTTTCAACACCATAGTCACTAAAATATATAACATGGTTGTTGGTACTGAAAGTCTGGAAAAGGGAAATGAAATACTGTAAAGCAAATACTCATCAATTTAATTTCAGCTTTGATGCACAGATCACCCTTCAGTTAGCAAAGGCAAAATCTTTATACCAAAAATGGTGATACAGGTAAATAAATTAAAGTTTCAGTCTATTACTGGCAAATGCCAGAACAAAATCTGTTTTCTTTTAATGCCTTCAGACACTGATATTTAATCTTCTACTCATCGTTTTATGGACTCAAAATGACTGATGAGTCTAGCAACGGACAAGTGTTACTTTTACAGGACACAATGGTCCAGTACTCAAGTGTATGGCACGAATGGCTGAGAGATCCTGAAAGGAAGGTTTAACCACCTAACTGGAAAGGTTTTCACTGCCCTTTGTGCCCGCAGGCATCTTTCCTTTGCAAAGTAAGAGACTTGCCTGCATGCATATGTGTAAATGCCTGGAATTTGTGTGTGTTGGGGCTAGAGAGAGGAGGGGGGTGCTCACATACTTAACGTCCCCTTCAGACGGACATTTCAGCAACAATACTGACACATCCCCTCACTTCACTACGCACTGCAGAAGTGTTTGGAATGTAGTGCAGGGTATTGGTGAAGACTGGTGATCCGGCCGTGGAGGCAGGTTAGCAGTCCTCTGATAAAGAATGACGGATCACACCAAGTGACAACTATTACATATGCTCAACCATGGACATAACCTTACAACTCAGGAGGCAAAAGGAAGAAACAGTGTGTGTGTCAAGATATTGTGAATGATTCCACAAGATTCTCGGCAACACATGTTTAAGGTTTTAGTAAAACATTCTTAGATTTTCCAGAATGAGACTACAGAAAGTAGATATGATACAGGGTTCTCTATTTTGTTTCTTTTTGAGTGCGCATATGCATTCACCACCCACAATTTGCTTGTGGTTGGGGTACTGTTGAGAGTACCAGTAACTGATACCAGCTAAGACTGACAATGGCATAAGCTGGCAGCTCATCTCATCAGACATGTCTGTCACCAGCAAGACGACCACTGTATTAACCTAAGTTACAGTGGGCTTCATCTGATGTCACAACTTGCTTCTATTCTACATAGTCCTCTACCCACTCACTTACTAACTGTGTCTCGATGAAGATAATATGTTCTAGCATATATTCTGAAGTGTCACAAAATACGAAATGCGTAAGCCTGGGTTCCACTGTTAAGAAGTAGTGCTGCTGCTGCCAGCCTGCAGTCATCTCAGAAGAGTTTTATATAGAAAATCATGGCTTTATTTCAGTTAAGTGCTACTACTACATTCCAACAAGAGAACACCTATTCATAAATTGCTATAATTTTTTAAGCTTGTTCATAGCTCTAACTCATGCCACCATCAATCTCTACCATAGTACAAAGTTCTCACTGCATTTCAAATTGAATTCGTGAAAGAATGGTTCTCTTCCAGAAATATGGTTGTATTAGACATAAAATTTTACTTCCACTTTTTTTATCACCACCATTTACAGTTATATAAAATGTTGGTTTTCCCCATTACCACACAATTACAGTATTAAAATTTATATCCAATTACTGTTTCTTTTTTATTAACCAATATTAATTACAACCCTTGATTCCACACTACAGTTGTAAGAGCAAATGTACTTAGAACAAAGGAATTACTTACTGTATTGGCAACACATGGTATTCCATAGTATTTATTTTGAAGCTGTGCTAGAACATCTGTTGTTGAGCCCTGTAATGGATGGTGACTGTGATAGCATTGGTCAAGTGCTGAATAAAACACTTGTAATTGCATTTCTGATGCAGCAAACAAATGCTTTGATGCACATAAACGAATGAGCATGTCTTCTGGCATTTTCTCTTGAGTCTGAAAATGTCTGGCAAATGTCTGTACAACCTGTGATCAGAAACAAAGCATAATAAAGATAAATTGATGAAGAATATTGGCAAAAAATTTGAATTTTCAATGCACAGGTCATTAATATCGTGAGAATGTGGTAGAAAACTGCATCTAGTAACTCATAAATATCATAAAGCACTGTAGAAAGTCTGAAATGGACTATTCACATTCTGTGCTTGTGCCTGGACTGCTGCACAATTATATTGCAGAAAATTAAAAGCACTCTATTTTTCTCTAATTCCATGGTCCTAACCCAGTTCCCATGCCCACATTCAACTAACGTTGCATCTACCTGCATGACCTGCCTAAGACCCTCAGAAAAAGTGAAAATTGCAAATGAACTGTCTCTCAATCTAGATATTAAAGGTTCAGTACTTGTTTCACATTCTCCACTTACAAAGACCCTTCTGTATTTTAGACACTCATGTGTTTCTTACACATGAGTGTCTAAACAATGAAAACATTCAGTTTTTGACAGAATAATTTAACTGCATGGATAAAAAATCTACTCACTAATCAGCAGCAGAACACACACATAAAAGAAGGTTGTAATTAGGCAAGTGGCTCCTTCTTCAGGCAGAAAGGTAGAAGGGGAAGGAAGAGGGGTGAAGGAAAAGGACTGGAGAGGTTTAGGAAAAACGTTAGATTTCAGGAAAGTCACCAAGAACCGTGTGTCAGAGGAGACTTACCGCACGGGATGAGAAGGAAAGACTGATTGTTGGAGGCTGCATCAGATGAGATTTGAAAACCTTAGAGCTTAAAGGTGGAAGACAGGGTAATATGCAGGACAGAAATTACTGTCTAAACATCATGCATGAGTTAATAAGAGTGAAAAGCCAAGGGCATTGTATGTAACAAGAGGTGGGAGGGGGCAGTGAAAAATAGATGGATAAGACAATGAAAGCTGTAGAAAACTAAAATGGAGTGAAGAAAAGAATAGTTACTGTGAAGAAATGATGAAACTGAAGAAATTAATGTAGATGAAGGCCAGATGGGTGGAAGGTAATGCTGTAGCGCTAGTTTCCAACTTCAGAGTTCTGAGAAACTGGTGTCTGTAGGAAGAATCTAGATGGTGTATGTGGTGAAACAGGCACCAAGGCCGTGATTGACATGTTGTAGAACGTGCTCCGCAACAGGATATTGCGTGTTGCCACTGTACACCCTCTGCATTTGCCCATTCATCCTAATTGATAATTTGGTGGTAGTCATGCCAATGAAAAAGGCCGAACAGTGTTTACATAACATGTGTCATTTCACGGAGGAGGGGGAGCCTCCTGTGAAACGACACGTCATATGTCATATACCAGCACTACACCATTACTTTGATTCTTGCCACCCACCTGGCCTTAATTTACATTAATTTCTTCCATCTCGGCATTTCTTCACAGTAACTACCATTTTCTTCACTCAATTTTAGTTTTCTACAGCTTTCATTATCTTACATGTCTATATTTCACTGCTCCCCCCCCCCCCCCTCCCACCGCTGTTATATACGATGCACTTAGCTTTTCACTCTTATTAGCTCATGCATGCCATTTAAACAGTAATCTCTGTCCTGTCTTCCACCTATAAGCTCTCAGGTTTTCAAATCCTGTCCAAAGCAATCTCCAATAACCAGTTTTTCCTTCTCATTCCGTGCAGCCTGTCTCCCCTGACCTGCAGTTCTGCGTGACTTTCCCAAAATCTACCCCTTTTCTTAGACCTCTCCAGTGCTTTTTCTTCGCCACTCTTCCTTGCCCTTCAACCCTACTGCCTGCAGACAGAGCCACTGGCTATGAAAGCTTGCCTAATTACAACCTTCTTTTATGTGGGTGTTCTGCAGCTGCTTGGTGAGTAGATTTTTTATTTATCCAATTAAATTACACCACAATCAACAATATACTTCTCTCCTATTAGATCATCAGAGACAGGGTTATCCTGTGAATGATCCTCCTCGTCTTTTATTTACTTAGTTTTTCTGCTGGTAACTTATGCATGCACTGGAACTATTGAACTGGAGAATATATAACAATTAAATTCAAATACTTTCAATTTCCACCAAAATCAAACTCCCATTCAAACTGACAAGTTATTTAAAAAGTATTCTCTGATTAACAATGTACCCAGATAACTACTGAAACTTCAACACCTCATTGCAGTTTCTTACAGAAGTTCGTGTCCAAGGCAAATGTTACTGTGAACAATTATCCACATTAAAAGGATGTGAAATTATGTAAACAAATATGCATCCAAGCCAAAGAGACTGAAAGAAAAGATACTGATAATTCCTGAATAAATCTCCTACCTGGAAGTAATCCACCTAACTGAACTGTAATAATTAACACTTTGATTGCAGAGCTCTTTCAGAGAATTTGAAGGTCTCTATGCTCCATACATGATGGACTATTACAGTAGTTCATGTCTGCACTGCCTATGGAGCTTTCAACAGTTGCAGAAGTTCAAAGATTCATGCTTGTTTATCACTTATATGCAGTCAATTTTGGTATCAATTCAATAGCAGCACTTCTGGCAGTCATTTGCTTTAAACCCAATATGCAATATTTCCATGTACAGTACATTAGAGAACCAATTACAGACAAAGAGAGAGAGGGGGGAGAGGGAGGGAGGGGGAGAGAGAGGGAGGGAGGGGGAGAGAGAGAGAGGGGGGGAGGGAAGGGGGGAAGGAGGGAGGGAGGGAGGGGGAGGGGGGAGGGAGGTAGGGAGGAGGGAGGAAGGGGAGAGGGAGGGGGAGGGGGAGGGGGGAGGGAGGGAGGGAGGAGGGAGGGAGGGAGGGAGGAGGGAGGGGGGAGGGGGGAGGGAGGGAGGGGGGAGGGAGGGAGGGAGGAGGGAGGGAGGAGGGAGGGAGGAGGGAGGGGGAGGGAGGGAGGGGGGAGGGAGGGAGGGGGAGGGAGGGGGGAGGGGGGGAGGGAGGGAGGGAGGGGGAGGGGGGAGGGGGGGAGGGAGGGAGGGAGGGAGGGGGGGAGGGAGGGGGGAGGGAGGGAGGGGGAGGGAGGGGGGGAGGGAGGGGGGAGGGAGGGAGGGGGAGGGAGGGAGGGAGGGGGAGGGAGGGGGAGGGAGGGAGGGAGGGGGGAGGGAGGGAGGGGGAGGGAGGGAGGGGGAGGGAGGGGGAGGGAGGGGGAGGGAGGGAGGGAGGGAGGGAGGGGGGAGGGAGGGGGAGGGAGGGGGAGGGAGGGGGAGGGAGGGGAGGGGAAGGGATGGGAAGGATAGGGAGAGGGAAAGGGGGAGAGAGGGAGGATTGGTTGGTTGGGTTAAAAGAGGGGGGAGGGCCCAAACTGCTAGATCATCGGTCCCTCGTTCTGATTAAAATAATTCCACAACGGTGGGTGTAAAATAACTGAGACATACAAAACACAGCTGGAAGATAGGAGAAAACCACAAGAATGACAGAAGAGCAAACAAACACTAAAATGCACAAAATCGGACAAGAAAACCACAGAGAGACCCAAGAAACATGTAGAAGAGATCAAAACAAGAGAGCAGATTACCATGGCTCGCTCACCATGGGAATAAGAGGGAGAAGCCAACCACTCTGCAACACATTAAAACCTCCACCCTAAAAGCACTAGTGTGGAGGACACAGACAGAAAAAGGACATGGGCTAAAACTTAGATCAAATGATAAAGCATACCCTCACGAATAAAACATAAAAATAAAGCTGCTGCTGAGGCATTGTTGCCCAAAGGTAGGGTGCTGAGAAAGTTAAAAGTCTGCTGCAGAGCAGCTAAAAGTGGTCAATCCAGCAAGAGGCGGACGACTGTCATTTGTGAGCCACAGCACCACTAAGGTGGGTCCTCGCGACAGAGGAGGTAACCATGCGTTAGCCACATAAGGCCAATGCAGAGCCGGCTGAGGACAAATGATTCCCTGCAAGAGTACCACATGGAAGACTTCCATACATTCGTAGTCTCCTTAATGACATGCAGTTTGTTGTGCATACTGTTATGCCATTCCGTCTCCCAAAGCCGAAAAACCCTTAAGTGTAAGACAGAACGCAGGTCAGTTTCAGAGACGCCCATCTCCAGAACAAGTTTCCGCGTAGCCTGTTTGGCCAGCTTGTCGGCAAGTTTGTTGCCTGGGATTCCGACATGTCCTGGGGTCCACACAAACACCACTGAACTATGGGGCCGTTCCAGGGCATAGATGGACTCCTGAATGGACACTACCAAAGGATGGTGAGGGTAGCACTGGTCAATAGCTTGCAGGCTGCTCAAGGAGTCAGTACATACAGGAAATGACTAGCCAGGGCATGAGCAGATGTGCTCAAGAGCATGAGATATGGCCGCCAGCTCTGCAGTGAAAACACTGCAACCATCTGGCAAGGAGTGCTATTCAATATTTCCTCCATGAACATCCACAAAGCCTACGTGATCATCAGCCATCGAGCTGTTGGTGTAAACCACTTCATGGTGCCGGTACATGTTCAGAATTGAGAGGAAGTGATAGAGGAGAGCTGCAGGGTCAATGGAGTCCTTAGGGCCATGGAAAAGGTCCAGAAGAATCTGTGTCCTAGGTGTACACCACTGAGGTGTACGTGAATGGACGTCGAAAAAAGGTGGTAATGGAAAGGACTCCAGTTCAGACAGGAGGGACCAGACGCGAACCGCAATCATATGCCCTGACCTGGGCAACCAATGTGGGAGATGAACCGCCATTGTTGGGAAAAGGAGACAGTAATTTGGATGCGTAGGAGAACTACGAGTGTATGTAACGTAACTGTTTGCAAGCAGTTGTGCTTGCCTAACCTTCAATGGAAGGACTCCGGCCTCCACCAGGACACTGCACCGGACTCATTCTAAATGCTCCCGTCACTAGGCGAACACCACAGTGGTGCACTGGGTCAAGTAAATGCAATGCTGAGGGTGCCACCGAACTATAAACGAGACTCCCGTAGTCAAGGCAGGATTGAACAAGGGCTCTGTAGAGCTGCAGCACCGTAGAGAGATCTGCAACCCAGTTGGGGTTCCTTAGGGCATTGAGGTGCTGCCAGCACTTCCGCTTAAGCTGACAAAGGTGAGGTAGCGAAGTCAATCAGGCGTCGAAAACCAGTCCTAAGGATCGATATGTCTCCACTACAGTGAGTGGATCGTCATTACGGTTAAGTTCTGGTTCTGGATGAACAGTGCGACGCGAACAGAAATGTATGACACACGACTTTGCGGCTGAAAACTGGAAGCCGTGGGCTAGAGCCCATGACTGCACCTTGTGAATGGCTCCCTGTGGGTACCACTCAGCAGCACCAGTGCTGGAGGAGCAGTACGAAATTCAGATGTCATCCGAATACAGAGAAGGTGATACCGACGACCCTACAACTGCAGCTAGACCGTTAATAACCACTAAAAATAGAGAGAAACTCAATACGTAGCCCTGCTGAACGCCTTTCTCCTGAATACAGGGGCAACAATGGGAGGCACCGACTTGGACACGGAAAGTACGGGACGACAGGAAGTTTTGGCTAAAAATTGGGAGGAGGCCCTGGAGACCCCACTCATACAATGTGGCAAGGATATGATGTCGCCAAGTTGTGTCGTATGCTTTATGCTAATGAAAAAAAGATGGGAACCAGATGTTGGCGTCTGTAAAAGGCTGTTCGGATGGCAGACACAAGGGACACAAGATTATCAGTGGTAGAGCAACCCTGGTGGTAGCCGCCCTGACATGGAGCCTGTAGGCCACGTGACTCCAGGACCCAACCCAACCGATGACACACGATACGTTCCAGCAGCTTACAAAAGAAGTTGGTGAGGCTGATGAGCTGGTAGCTACCCATACCAAGTGGGTTTTCACCAGGTTTGAGCACCGGAATGATGGTGCTCTCCCGCCACTACGATGGAAAGATGCCATCGCACCAGATCCGGTAGAAGATGACAAGGAGATGTTGCTTGTAGTCAGATGAGAGATGTTTAATCATCTGACTGTGGATCCGATCCGGCCCAATAGCTGTGTCAGGGAAACCTGCAAGTGTGCTGAGGAGCTCCCACTCTGTAAATGGGGCGTTATAGGGTTCACTGTGGCATGTAATGAATGAGAGGACTTTCTTTTCCATCCGCCGTTTGAGGGTGCGAAAGGCTGGGGGGTAATTCTCCAACTCAGAGGCTCGAGCATAATGCTCAGCAAAGTGCTCGGCAATCGTGTTTGAGCCGGTAGATAACACTTCATTGATGTTAATGCCAGGGACACCTGTTGGGGTGTGGTACCCAAAAAGATCTCTGATCTTTGTCCAGGCTTGGGAAGGTGATGTATGGCACCCAATGGTCGACACGTACCTCTCCCAACACTCCTGTTTGTGTCGTTTTATAAGCTGGCGAATGTGGGCGCGGAGCCGAGGTGCTATAGGGAAGGGTGCCGCTTATGTCGCTGTAGAGCTCACCGACACTCTTTAATTGCCTCAGTGACTTCCGGTGACCACCAAGGGACTGTCTTTTGCCGGGGGCACCCTAAAGAACAAGGGATTGCATTTTCCGCCGTAGAAACGATCATTGTACTGACCTGCTCAACGACAATATCGATGGCACCATGTTGGGGAGATTCAGCAGTGACGGCAGAGGTGAAGGCTTCCCAGTCTGCCTTGTTTAAAACCCATCTGGGCAGGCGTCCGAGGGCATGACGCCGGGGGAGTGACAGGAAGATGAGCAAGTGGTCACTACCACACGTCATCATGTGCTCTCCAGTGGATAGATGGGAGAAGACCACGACTGCAAACCGAGAGATCAATGGCCGAATGTGTTGGTTGGTTGGTTGTTTGGGGAAGGAGACCAGACAGCAAGGTCATCAGTCTCATCGGATTAGGGAAGGGTGGGGAAGGAAGTCGGCCGTGCCCTTTGAAAGGAACCATCCTGGCATTTGCCTGGAGTGATTTAGGGAAATCACGGAAAACCTAAATCAGGATGGCCGGACGTGGGATTGAACAGTCATCCTCCCGAATGTGAGTCCAGTGTCTAACCACTGCACCACCTCGCTCGGTGCCGAATGTGTGCCATTAGTCACACTGAAATATTTGGGGGCACCTGTATTTAAGAGGCAGAGGTCAAATTGTGACAGTAAATTTTCAACCTCCCTATCTCAGCCACTAAGCATGGTGCCACCCAACAAGGGGTTACGAGCGTTAAAATCTCCCAAAAGTAGGAACGGTTTAGGGAGTTGATCAATCAGTGCAACCGATACATTCAGGGGTATTGCAACAAACCATCTGGAGGAAGACAGTTATTTCCTGCGTCATCCTCATCCTGACAGCCACAGCTTCAAGAGGGATTTGAAGGGGCACAGGTTCACTACATACTGAGTTCAGGACATAGACGCAAACTCCACCTGACACACTATTATAGTCGCTAGGCTCCTGTAATACCCCTTATAGCTGCGGGAACCATGTTTCCTGGAAGGCAATGCAAAAAGCAGGTGTAAAGCTTCACAGCTGCCGTAGCTCAGCCAGGTGATGGAAAAAACTGCCGCAATTCCACTGGAGGATTACGTGATCATGGGACTGGGAAGGCATGAAACACTCAATGAGGCAGTCTGCGCCTCAGGGTCACCTGCTGCCACCAGATGAGTACCTGTGCAATCGACATCCATTGTGCCTCAGGGCCCAGCGAGATCTAGGTCCTCAGCGGATGCCAGAATCTCCACCTCATCATCAGACACAGAGCATGTAGGTAGTGGTGGGGTGTGTGCCACCACAGTGCCTTGGTTCTCGGGGGTCTTTTTCTTTTTAGGTTTCTCTCTCTGCTCCTTAGGTTTGTCTGGCTGGGAGGGCTTCACTGATTCAGTCTCAGGGACTGAGGAGGACCGTGAAGCCCGACAACAAGCTACCTGTCATTGCTTCAGACACTGGCAAGTGTCAGCTTTGCCACTGGTAGGAACCTGGGAAGGGAGTGACCGAAGGGATCCCTTCCTGGCAAGAGGAGCCAAAGAAGACTTACGCTTCTCCAGCTGAGAAGTGGGGACTATCGTCCCCGATGGTTGGGGGGGGTGTTGCTACAGAAGTAGGTGGAGTCTGTGGCTCTGAGAGCCAACTGTACGTGGTGGAATGGAAGATGGCAGAACCGTTGTTGTAGCAGCAGTGTAGGTTGACGTCATATGCACAGGATGTAACCTCTCATATCTTCTCTTAGCCTCAGTGTAGGCCAGTCAGTCCAGGGTCTTGTATTCCATTATTTTTCTTTCTTTCTGGAGAATCCTGCAGTCCAGCAAGACAAATGGTGCTCTCTGAACTTGACAGATGTGAGAGGTGAGACACAGGGAGTATTGGGATGTGAAGGACGTCCCCAATCCCGACAGGTGATGCTGGAAGTACAGCATGAAGACATATGGCAGAACTTCCAGCACTTAAAGCACCGCATCAGGGGAGGGATCTATGGCTTTACATCACAGGAGGGTGGCCTCACCCAGCAGCTGGAGAATGAGCGGAAGTGCAGATCCATGTCAACGAAGGAGGCAAGAGGTCTCAGCACATGATGGACACTATGCACCATGGAAGGCATCTTTCCGCAATTGGCTTGCTCTTTGGCAAAATTTTGAGAAATGGCCGTCAAACACTACAGAGGACGACGACATAAAGGCTGAAATGTGAGAGACTCCCTTTAGTTGCCTCTTATGACAGGCAGGAATACCTCGGGCCTATTCTAACCCCCAGACCTGCACAGAGAGAGGGAGGGGGGGGGGGGAGAGGGGGATAGGGAGGGGGAGGGTGGAGTAGGAGAGGGAGGAGGGGGGGAGTAGGAGAGGGAGGGGGAGGGGGTGAGTAGGAGAGGGAGGGAGTGAGTAGGAGAGGGAGGGGGAGGGGGTGATGGGGAGAGGGGGAAAGAGAGAGTAGAGAGGACAGAGGGGGAGGGGGGAGAGGGAGGGGGAGAGGGAGAAGGGGAGGGAGGGGCAAGAGGGAGGGGAGGGGCGAGAGGGAGGGTGGAAAAAGAGAAAGGGGGAGAGAGGTCAATGCAGCACGGATTGGCTGAGAGCTCACAACACCATGTTTTTTTTCCTGTCTTGTGATTACTTTTGTTGTCTTAGTGTGCGCGGTGCTATTCTGAACTAAATTATAATGTTCCCAAGATTTGCAGACAGAAATACAGTAAGTATTGGTACACTTCTGCATGTGCTTTGTCAGTTCAGTTAATGTAATTTAATATTGATTTAAAAAAAGGCAAACTGTAAGACGTATCTGCAGCAATAAGTATCAAGTTGGCTTTACACACCAGTTTTTGTAGATAAAATGTTGATTGAGGGGAATTTACTAAATATAACTAAACTTATTTACCTCTTTATGACAGACAATCAAGAGCAATGCCATGTCATGCCACTATGATTATAAAATCCGAAGTGAAGTTGGCTTCATGATGCTGGTATTTACAAGACAGAAACAGTGGTCACTGAATGTTAAGCAGGAAGAGGTGAATCATAAAGGAAAGTTGTGGAAAACGACGATTTATTCTTTTCTGTGTGAAGTATGTACTTGGTGCTCTGATGTCAATATTTTGTAGTATCAATTGTTCTTCAAAGCACTGTCGATGTTTGGGATGTAAAATTTGTATGCTGCTAGCAGAAAAACAAAAAGAAAAGTGACCTTTTTACTACCAAATAGCCTTTATACAGTTATTTTAGCAGTAGGAAATGTCAATTAACAAATACTGAATCATAATTTTTATCGGCAATGATCTCATTGAACATCCACAATGACCTCATCGAAACTGCAAATATGCTGAGAGGGGAAAAATATACATAAAGCTTAAAGGCTACTAATGTCAACAATGAATATCCAAGCAAGAAAATATGAATTCACTTCAGAGCTTCTGAAATAATACAAATGAAACTCATTTTTTGTTGGTCGATTCCTATTTTTTCAGAACCCTGTAAGAAATGGCTTGTACACTTGCATCGCACCACACTTTAATTTACCCAATATTGAACATTTAGTAGCCATACACAAAACACCAAGCTACAAGTTCCGCTGACCTACCACATGTCAAATACATGTCTTGTGATAGTCAACAGGTACAGTAATTCCATATGAATTCTGGAAAAAACATGGTGGCCACTTGACAAAATTATCTGTGTCCACGGATCATTGCCCCCCCCCCCCCTCTCTCTCTCTCTCTCTCTCTCTCTCTCTCTCTCTCTCTCTCTCTCTCTCTGCATATAGGCTCCCTACATAACAGGACTTTGTTATTAAGCATAAGTCACTACTTCGGGTAATAGTTTAATTTCCTATAAACCCAATATACGGCGTTTAAAACAAAGCTCTGTTCTAAACAATGAAATAACATTTCTGTGACAGAACACTTATGAACTGTACTGTAAACCAATGCTAAAGAATAAAAGGTTTTCTGTACTTCGATGGTATCTAGAATAACAAATCAGCAGTAAATAATTTGGCTACGACTTGTATTATGAGAATGTGTAAATACATTCCAGTGTAAAAGTGTTTAAATGGATACTCAATAAAAACACATCACAGCTTATGCCTGAAAACAATATTGGTAGTATGAAAAAATCTTAGGCTGCCAAACTCAGTGCACACTATCCTGTACTTGTAGAACAATGTCTTTTTCACTCTATTTCCAATGTGCATTTTGTCCAATGAGACAATTCTCAGAAATTATCAGAAAGCTGTTATATGTAGATGTCTGTCTAATGTTTGATCTTATTCATTACAATTCAAACAATGAGCAAACAGCACATATCATCCCTGCAGTATCTGCCTGTTTACACACTGTTAGTTGCAGCCACTACCCAAACATAGTTTACTCTAATACATAAGCTCATAACAAAGTAAAATTACAAGTTTTCAGCAGCAGAATACATCACACATACCAACAGTAATTGAGAAAAATTATAGTACTCACAGAGTGGAAATGATAATAAACCGAAAATGTACAAACCCTAGGATCTGCAGCAAAATATTCCATCAATACAGAAGGAACTTCAGCAAAGTCAGTACTGCAGCGAGTTCCAGTAACATGCTGATACTTTGTACGAGCAAGCATCGAGTGCATGGCATGTCCCACCTCATGGAACAAATTATCAACCATGCTAGGTGTCAACAAGCTGGGGCTTGACCATCGTGGAGTAGGTAAGTTCAGCATCAGTACAACAACAGGATTCTGTAAAGTTGATAAATTTGAGAACATATTAATTTTTAAAAACAAAATATTGTGGCATGGCAAAATAATGTACTGGGCACAACTGAGTGCTGCTATGGCTCACATGACAAGCCATGGACGAGGTCAGACCAGAGTTGATGGACATTGTTACATCACGTAATACTAGCTGATATGACAAGAACTGCTGCTACATCACCAGGCAAGAACCACATTAATGGGCACCTGAGGAACCAGAGTTGGAATATCAGAAATGTAGCAGAAAGGTGGGGCCACTGCAGCATCGATGACCTGTTTACTTCACATTCAAACTATGGTTTTGTTGTGACTTATTCAACAGAAACCACTGCTGCGGCAAAACAATGTAGGGCCAAGTCCACATAAATACTCGTTATGCATGCATATCCAAAGGAACATCGCATCATACTCCTAAACAACACAGGCACTGCAATATCGTATTCATTTGGTAACACCAGGTCAGCAACTTTCAATTAAAATGTTTCCCATGTACAGAAATAAACATAATGGATGTACAAGTACAGGTTATAGACACATGGTTAACAAAATATGAAAGAATAAGTGGGAAATCAAGGTTCGAGTCCCAGTCAGCAGCAACTTTTCCATTGTCATTGTTCCGTTACACAGCTGATTATTGTCCATATTCGCAATTGTGAATACATTTCATGTGTGTCAAAACAACTGTAGTCACTGCAGTGCCTGTTCCTTCAGACATGCATGCATTTCCAAAGTAGCATTGCATCATACTTCTGAACAACACAGGCCCTGCAATATCATATCTATCTGCCAACACCAGGCAAGTGACCTTTAATAAAAATGTCTCACCTGTACATGAATATACGTAATAGATGTACAGGTGCAGGATACAGACACACAGTTGATGACATGGAAGTTTGGGTCTGGTGATGAAGTGTGCAATGATAGCGTAATGGTAAGGCGACTAATTGCAATAAGTGGAAAATCCTAGTTTGAGTCCCGTCCAGCTCAAATTTTCATTGTCATCATTCAATTATACCGCTGATGGTTGCCTACATTCACAACTATAAATACATTTCATGGATACTGAGTTATTTCATATGTTAATGAACAATAATTCTATGGTCCCTTCAATCCCACAAACCAACCCATCAATAATTCTACAATGGAAGAAGTAAAGGTAACAATGAGCCATATAGTTGAAGTAAGTGTTTGATAGCCATGTAAAGACTGAAAACATAGCTAAGTTTTCAAATGATGTCCTTATTCAGTGATAAATAGTACAGAACACACACACACCTGCACAGCTACTGTCCCAGCCGACTAAGTTGTAGTGGCACTGCAGCTTGCCGAAAGTGTGGCCACTAAAGCAATTAACTGATAGGTCTTACGATCAAGATAAGTTAAACGTTCAATTAATTTGATTATTACATTTTTCACTTAACCATGTTGCTATTTGCAATCAAAAGAGAAAAAAAGAGCCTACAAAGGTATTACAAGAAACAATATCGAAGGAAACTGCTAAGATGAGGCAGAACAATCAACTAGTAGTCATCACAGCATATAGCAAAAATTAAACAAAAATGGATTTGTGCGAACTAGAAACTGACCCAGTAAAATTGTATGATGAACTGAAATCGCAATTTATGCAACTTGATGTTAATGCAGGGTCAAATATGTCAAAAGCGGACAGGCTTTAGAATTGTTGGTGAAGCACCTATGTCAGGAAAGGAAATACACATTAATCCTTTAATTGCTGCAGACAAACTTATTGCATACTGTATAAAGTGCTAAGCAACTATGGTCTAATCTGCTCACATGCTCTGAATGACTTGAATTTGGGCTTCTACCTGTTGCAAAGTTACTTAAGCAGCCTGCTTTGGTCGGTGTTGAATATGTCTGAAGAGCTAGCAAGTCTTGTTGTTCAAGGCAAAATAAGTACTGTGACCATAAACATTACTCAAATAGTTAATTTCTGACTTTGAAGTTCATAATAAACAAGTTATTGTATAGCATAACTCACAGAAGTGTAAAAATTCTTTTCGAGATTCATAATAATGCACTTACTGGCAGTTTTTGAAATTATTTTTCAAGCTTGTAACAAAAATGAAGTACTACTTTCACTTCATTTAATCTGTTATCTGTCACTTCTTTGCAACCCAAACATATTACCTGATATTTCACAGGCATTCCTCATGGTACTAACTCTAATAATGAATAAATCTGTCAATAATTAAGCAGATAATTTTAGATTTATCATCTGAGGCCAGTGTTTGATAAGGTGCAAATTTTACAATTTGTTATGTTTGCTGGGACTGGGAATAATCCGTAACAAAGTTTACTTTAAGATGTTTTGTTGTGTACAGCATCATTTAACATTCTACTTGTATGATACACTAACCATCTGTAATACTGCTCTTCTCATATCCAATGTAGAATGGTCGATAGACTGCCTACTGCAACATGCCAAGATTGGCTAGAGAAATCACAAATGACTGCTGGTGATACCATGCTCCAGGAATTAGGTCTCACTGGCAAACACTGTAATCCATAGCTAGCATATATGGGTCAATGTCATAGCTCTATAACACTGCTCTTTTTATGTTTGTGTCATATCATATGTCAGACTGGCTTTCATTATTGGACTGGAAAGCGTGATTTTGGTTTCTTTCTTGAATATGTGCACATAGATTTCAATGATGATTCTCAGTTTTGTATTACGGGCATAGATGAATCTTCCTTGTGAACTTGTTAAAGTTGATCATTTGATGACCTTGCTTGTCACAGTCGGGCTATTATTTTGATTGTGTCAGTGTTTAAGTAATGTCTTCCATACTGCACAATAAAGGAGTTAATCAAGAGCATTAGAGTTCTATCACACCAGCAATTATTGCAAACAGTAACAACAATTTTTCACTTTGCTGAAAAAGACCTGTTTGGAAGAGTTTAGTGACTATTTGTTCCTTAGACTGTAGCAAAGTGAGCATATTAATTATCTGTAATGTATTCAACATGTAAAACAAGTCACAATGACACACATTCTCTCACCCTATTTAGTAGCTTATCAAACATCTGAAGTACAACTGATGGCACATGGACAGCTGTAATTGCTTGTAACATCAAGTTCAGTTATTATGAGACAGTACAACTATTCAAGTAATGTCAGTCACGGTTCAGACTAGCAAATGTTCAGAATGACATTTTCATTCTGCAGCACAGTGTACACTGGTAAGAAACTTCTTGGCAGATTAAAACAGTGTACCAGGCTGAGATTCAAACTTGGGACCTTCATGAGCAAGTGCTCTACTCACTTGGTGCCCAAGCATGACTCACAACCTATCCTCACAGCTTAATTCATTCTGGGGACATCCTCAAGTTGTGGCCAAGTCATGTCTCCGCAATATCCTTTCTTCTAGGAGTGCTAGTTTTGCAAGTTTCACGGGAGAACTTTTGTGAAGTTTTTAAGGTAGTAGACAAGGTACTGGCAAAAGTAAAGCTGTGAGGGTGGGTCATGAATCGTGCTTGGGTAGATCGTTCAGTAGATCACTTGCCCACAAAAGGAAAAGGTCCCAAGTTTTAGTCGCAGTCCAGCACACAGTCTTAATCTTCCAGTGTGTTTCATACCAAATACTTCAACAACACAACCTGAATTTTAAACAACTACTTGGAGGTCATAACAAAAATACATCTGTGAGTGTTAATACGTCCACAGTACACAGGTATCTGAGCAACGGCACATCTACAGCACTGTGGGTAAGGCAGGTTAATGTGCTAAAGCACATACAAAGCATTTGGGGAACATACAGTGCTAAGTTTTAGTACACTTATGGTACTTGAAGGATTATTGTTGGACATTTTATTGATGAACAGATATAGAGTACCTCATGGGACAGATATTGTGAAGTTTTACATACAGACAGGCTCCATTGAGAAATGTAAAGAAATATTTCAACTGAAGTACCCTGTAGGAAACTCCCCCAACCTGCATTATTCAAGATTTGTACAAGGAATGGAGGGCCATAGGAACTGTCCAGAATGTGCAGAGGCATAGGCGACTGACAATGAGTACCCTTGGAACTACAGACAGAATTCGCACAAACATTACGAAAAGTCCTCACAAGTCAGTGAGAAGGTTACTGCAGCAGGCTGGTGTATCTCATACATCATGTCATCGTGTACTAAAAGATATGAAATTAAAAGCCTGTCTTGTGAGTGCGTTCCAGAGTTGAAATTTGCTGTAAAAAAAAAGTTCATTATTCTAACTGGCTGTTAACACCAATTGCTTGCGATTACTTGGACCCCTTGCTTTACATTGTGTCAGATGTGGCCTGGTTTCATTTGTCAGGTTATGTAAATTCTAAGAATTGCAGCTACTGATTGTAGGACAACCCACATATTCTGCATGAAGAACCTCTCCATTCAGTTGTCCGGCATTCACATTATTGGCCCATATTTTTCCATTAAACCTTAAACAGTGCCAATGCAGTATTCCAACGAGATGAAGCAAGTCCTCATACATCCAACCTATATATGATCCACATCACCAATGTGTTCTCTGAAGGCAGACTTATCAGTACACGTCTCTGGGCTCCAAAATCCCGATTTAACATTGTGTGATTTTTATTTATGAGGCACTCTAAAAAGCAGAGTGTATGCTGACAATCCACTTACGATAGACTGTCTTAAGTGGAACATTACTAGAGAAGCAAACAACATCAAACATACAGAATTACAGCGTGTTGCTAGTAATGACATCATAGAAGTCATTGAAACCTGGATGACAATGGCCGCCACTTTTAACATTTCTTACAAAATGGTAGCTACATGTCTTTTTAACATTAGTATTATCTACTCTTTTTTAGTTAGTTCATTGTTACTTGAATCTCGGGTGTGCAGCGTACCAGCTTTATGTGGGACACACAGTAGATTAAAATGCTATGATGAAGATAAATAATAGTAATTAATATCGCTGGGGTATAATAAAAGGATATAGTTAAAGAAAACAGTCAAATTACGTGAAGAGTCAAGTACATCCCACTAACAATAACACAAATGTATCCCTTAAGGTGACAAATTTAGTTGGGAGAAATAATAAAAACACAAACAATGACTTATAAATACATATCTCTGAAGGAGATATTACAATTACACCCCAAAACTTCAATTATTTAATGAATTTTCTACAGGAATTTGTGCTTTACACCTCAATAGTCAAAACACACACACACACACACACACACACACACACACACACCACAACTTTCATACTGCACATGAGTCATGGAGCAGCTAAATATACGTTTGTTACAGTGATTGGCTCTTTCATCTGTCATTAAATATATGGAAATCATTACTATCCACCTGTAATTCAACATGTGATAATAACTGGTACTCTTAGAAAATGTGACAAACTTGCCTGCAATTCTCCTGGCAACATGTCGTACACTCCCTGTAGATTACTACAAATACACACTTTTTCAACCTTCACTGAAAAATGTACACATTTGTGATCTTCTGCCTGCCTATCAACACAATAATTTTCACACTGCTGTTTGCAGAAGGATACAGTAGCATAATAGAAAAACATTCTTAGCATACTATTTATTGTCTGCATAATATTATAATGAAACAAAGGTTCTTATACACTACATTAAAAGTATAACAGGCCATTACCTTGCTGCAACCAGCATGCCTCCATGATTGGCGCAGTTTATATTTCTTTTTACATTGCAGCTTCTCACTTCACTTTCATAATGCAGTACGTACTGCTTTATTCATTCACCCAAATACACTATTTCTTTGATTTTTATGCATTGTGCATACTGGAGATGTTCTGGTTCTCAACCCCAATGAATATAACAAATTTTTATATGTGTACTTTTGTGTTCAGATTACGTTCTACAAAAAGCGTGTTCTTGTCCATAGACAAACTGCAGTTTTGGCCTATTGTGAAGTCTACTCGTGTGGCTAGCTATTCATGTGTCACAGAAAATGATGTTGATGAAATGAGACCGCAGTGATCAATCCATGCAACAGATCACTTGTGCAAATACTCTGAGAATCAATACTAATGAGGATAGGTAGCAATTCACCATAAAGATGACCGTTGAGCCACAAACAGGCATGTAGAAACATTACACACAAACTAAACCTACTGAGCATTACTCGGAATTCATGGAATGGCACATTTGCTTAACCAATACATCTATCAGTTCCATATTGAGATTGCCAGCATAGCTGGCCACATCTAAATATGATTACCAACATCTGATTACAAGAGTGACTCAATATATAAGGTAAGCAGAGGTGAGCACAGCATTAGATACATAACAACAATTAATTACTCACTCATGTTATCTTCAGTACGAAATATGAAGTAACCAAATGTCTACATTAAACTGTCCTTAGCCACAGGTATCTATATTTACCTGGTAAGATCCATCAGGTAACTCCTTTCCACCTCGAATAGTGAAATGGCAGTCCTGATTTGGTTTTCCTGGTCTTTCATAAAAGTCACAATATATATGGCCCAGAAGTCCTTCATCTTTGTGTACCACTATGGAACAAATAAAAAAAAAATTCGTGTAAGTTTTACACCTGTAAGGGCAATCAATGTAAATCTGCCAAAAACATTTTCTGGTGTACATAAAAGTGCCGTAATGTAAAAGACTTATCATTAAATTTGAGAAAATATAGACAATATCCCTTCTTTGTACTGAAAATAAAACAAAATACATCACAAATTCAAGTAAAGTTTCTTCAGGTGCAAGAAGGGTTAAAGATTATACTCTAGTGTCACTCAAATCGATATAGAAAAGCCAAAGAACGTGTGAAATTCTTGGGGTTGGGTTGGTTTGGGGGATCAAAGGGACCAGACTGCTACGGTCATCGGTCCCTTATTCCAAAGACAAAGAACACCCACAGAGAATAAAAACGAGGAACAGAATAGAACACAGACGAAACAGAACAAGAGAAACTCAGACAAAGACAAGACAAAACGAACTAAAACCACACAGAGTGTGACGGTGGTTGGCCGACCATAGAAATAAAAAAGGAAAAGTCAACCACTGAGAAACACATTTAAAAAAATCAGTTTAAAATCATAGGCCAAAGGCCAGAATCAACACAAAACAATAAAATAAAACAGAAACACTCAGATTAAATGATAAAATCCCCCTGCCCGAATAAAACGTAAAACTAAGTCAGCCATAGTGGAGTCGTCTGTTAAAAGGGCAGGGAGCGTATCAGGCAGCGCAAATGTCTGCCTGACCACAGCTAAAAGTGGGCAGGCCATCAAAATGTGGGCCACTGTCAAAGCAGCCCCACAGCGACATAGAGGAGGGTCCTCCCGGCGCAGTAAATGACTGTGTGTCAGCCGGGAGTGGCCAATGCGGAGCCGGCAAAGAACTACTGAGTCCCTGCGAGTGGCTCGCAGGGATGACCGCCACACAGCCGTCGTCTCCTTGACATCACGGAGTTTATTGCGCGTTGTCAGTTCGCGCCATTCATCGTCCCATAGCGCCAAGATTTTGCGGCGGAAGACTGCCCGCAAATCAGTCTCTGGGAGGCCAACGTCCAGAGATGGCTTACTGGTGGCCTCTTTTGCCAGGCGGTCAACATGTTCGTTACCCGGGATACCGATATGACCGGGGGTCCACACAAAGACCACAGAGCGGCCGCTACGGGCAAGAGTATGCAGAGACTCTTGGATAGCCATCACCAGACGAGAACGAGGGAAACACTGGTCGAGAGCTCGTAAACCACTCAGGGAATCGCTACAGATAACGAAGGACTCACCTGAGCAGAAGCGGATATGCTGTAGGGCACGAAAGATGGCGACCAGCTCAGCAGTGTAAACGCTGCAGCCATCCGGCAAGGAACGTTGTTCGGAATGGTCCCCTAGAGTTAGCGCATAACCGACTCGACCAGCAACCATCGAGCCGTCGGTGTAAACAATGCCAGAGCCCTGATACGTGGCCAGGATGGAATGAAAGCGGCGGCGGAAGGCCTCTGGAGGGACTGAGTCCTTCGGGCACTGTGCCAAGTCGAGCCGAAGGCAAGGGCGACGAACACACCATGGGGGTGTATGCAAAGTAGCCCGGAAAGGAGGTGGAACAGTGAAAACCCGAAGCCCAGAGAGAAGCTCTTTGACGCGGACCGCTATTGTACAACCAGACCGGGGCCGACGTTCTGGCAGACGGATGACCGATCGCGGGAACAGGAGACGATAGTTAGGATGCCCGGGCGAGCTTAGAACATGGGCAGTATAAGCGGCCAGCAAACGTTGGCGTCGGAACCGCAGTGGAGGTACACCTGCCTCCACTAGTACGCTGTCCACAGGGCTGGTGCGGAAAGCACCAGTGGCAAGGCGTATCCCGCTGTGGAGAATTGGGTCCAGCACCCGTAACGCAGGTGGGGATGCTGAGCCATAAGCCAGGCTCCCATAATCCAGGCGGGACTGGATGAGCGCCTGGTAGAGCCGTAACAGGGTAGAGCGGTCGGCGCCCCAGCGGGTGTGGCTCAAACAGCGCAGAGCATTGAGATGCCGCCAACACGCCTGTTTGAGCTGCCGGATATGAGGCAGCCAAGTCAACCGGGCATCGAAAACCACCCCCAAAAACCTGTGGGTCTCCACCACAGCAAGCAGTTCGTCGGCAAGATAAAGCTGCGGCTCAGGATGGACTGTTCGGCGCCGGCAGAAATGCATAACGCGGGTCTTGGCTGCCGAAAACTGAAACCCATGCGCTACAGCCCAAGACTGCGCCTTGCGGATAGCGCCCTGTAGCTGACGTTCAACCGCTGCAATGCCAGTAGAGCTGTAATAAAGGCAGAAGTCGTCAGCATACAGGGAAGCGGAGACAGAATTTCCCACGGCCGCAGCAAGCCCGTTAATGGCTATTAAAAACAGACAGACACTTAAAACAGAACCCTGTGGCACACCGTTCTCCTGGACGTGGGAGGAACTATACGAGGCCGCGACTTGCACGCGGAAGGTACGACACGACAGAAAATTGCGGATAAAAATCGGCAGAGGACCCCGAAGACCCCATCCATGAAGCGTAGAAAGGATGTGATGATGCCATGTCGTATCGTATGCCTTCCGCATGTCGAAAAAGACAGCGACCAGGTGCTGACGGCGGGCAAAGGCAGTACGGATGGCCGACTCTAGGCTCACCAGATTGTCGGTGGCGGAGCGGCCTTTACGGAACCCACCCTGAGACGGAGCCAGAAGGCCCCGAGACTCCAGTACCCAATTCAAGCGCCGGCTCACCATCCGTTCAAGCAACTTGCAAAGAACGTTGGTGAGGCTAATGGGACGGTAGCTGTCCACCTCCAGCGGGTTCTTTCCAGGTTTCAAAACGGGGATGACAATGCCTTCCCGCCATTGCGACGGAAACTCCCCCTCGACCCAAAGACGGTTGTAAAGATCGAGAAGGCGCCGCTGGCAGTCCACTGAAAGGTGTTTCAGCATCTGACAGTGGATGCCATCTGGCCCAGGAGCGGTATCAGGGCAAGCAGCTAGGGCACTGCGAAATTCCCACTCACTAAATGGAGCATTGTAAGATTCTAGGTGATTGGTGCGAAACGAAAGGCTCCGACGTTCCATCCGCTCTTTAATGGAGCGGAAGGCCTGGGGGTAATTCGCAGAGGCGGAACTCATAGCAAAATGCTCTGCTAAGCGATTTGCAATGACGTCGGAGTCAGTACAAACTGCTCCATTCAGTGAGAGCGCAGGGACGCTGGCAGGGGTCCGATGGCCGTAGACGCGTCGAATCTTGGCCCAGACCTGCGATGGAGTGACATGGAGGCCAATGGTGGATACATACCGCTCCCAGCACTCCTTCTTGCCTTGGCAGATAAGGAGGCGGGCCCGCGCACGCAGCCGTTTGAAGGCGATAAGGTGGTCGATGGAGGGATGTCGCTTGTGACGCTGGAGCGCCCGCCGGCGATCTTTAATCGCTTCAGCGATCTCAGGTGACCACCAAGGCACAGTCCGCCGCCGAGGGGACCCAGAACAACGGGGAATGGCTGATTCGGCGGCAGTAACGATGCCGGTGGTGACCGATTGAACCACCGCATCAATGTCATCAGTAGAGAGAGGCTCAAAAGCGGCAGTGGAGGAGAACAAGTCCCAGTCAGCCTTATTCATAGCCCATCTGCTAGGGCGCCCAGAAGAGTGGCGCTGTGGTAGTGACAAAAAGATCGGAAAGTGGTCACTACCACACAGGTCGTCATGCACACTCCATTGGACAGACGGTAAGAGGCTATGGCTACAGATTGAAAGGTCAATGGCGGAGTAGGTGCCATGCGCCACACTGAAGTGTGTGAAGGCACCATCATTTAACAGCGAGAGATCGAGCTGCGACAAGAAACCCTCAACGATGGCGCCTCGACCTGTTGCCACTGACCCACCCCACAGAGGGTTATGGGCGTTGAAGTCGCCCAAGAGCAAGAAAGGTGGCGGCAATTGGGCGACCAGTGCAGCCAGGACATGCTGCGAGACATCACCATCCGGTGGAATGTAAACACTGCAGACGGTAACAGCCTGTGGCATCCACACGCGTACAGCGACAGCCTCTAAGGGCGTCTGGAGAGGGACAGACTCGCTGTGCAGAGTGTGAAGGACATATATGCAGACGCCACCAGACACCCGTTCATAAGCTGCTCGGTTCTTATAATAACCCCGATAGCCACGGAGGGCGGGGGTTCGCATTGCAGGAAACCAAGTTTCCTGGAGAGCAATGCAGAAGAAAGGGTGAAGGCTGATAAGTTGGCGGAGCTCAGCGAGATGGTGGAAGAAACCGCTGCAGTTCCACTGGAGGATGGTAGTAGCCATTGCGGAGAAAGGCGTGACGGGACTGGGAAGGCAGATTACGCCGCTGGGTCACCTGCCACATCCGATGGAGCACCCGTGCAAGTGCTACCCATTGCGTCTGAGGGATCGGCGAGATCGAGGTCCTCAGCGGACGCAAGGATCTCCACCTCATCCTCAGATGCAGAGCTTTTATGTAGCGGTGGAGTAGGTGCCACCGCAGGTGTCTTGGACTTACGGGTCTTCAGAGTCGTTTTCTCTCGCTGTTCCTTTGGTTGCCGTTGGTGAGAGGGCTTATTGGAGTCAGTCTCTGGGACCGAAGTGGAACGCGAAGCCCGTCGACCAGCGACCTGTGGCTGCTTCAGCCACTGGCTGGTGTCTGCTGTGCCGCTGGTAGGAACCTGGGAAGGGAGTGACCCAAGGGATCCCTTCCGAGCGAGAGAAGCCGAAGAAGACGTACGCTTCTCCGGCTGAGAAGGGGGGACTGGCGTCCCCGATGGTTTAGTGGGTGCTGCTCCCGAGGTAGATGGTGTGGGAGCAACAGCAAGAGAAGGGGCCCCCATTGTCAAGGGGGCAGGTGAGGTCCTCTGGTTCCGAGAGCTGACTGTATATCTTGCAGCTGAAGGAGCTGGAGCAGGAGTGACAGTGGAGGCATAAGATGACATCATGCGCACGGGATGTAGCCGTTCAAATTTCCGCTTGGCCTCAGTGTAAGTCAGTCGGTCCAGGGTCTTATATTCCATGATTTTGCGTTCTTTCTGTAAGACACTACAGTCCGGCGAGCAAGGGGAATGAGGCTCTCCACAGTTGACACAGACGGGAGGCGGAGCACATGGAGTATCGGGATGAGATGGGCGTCCACAATCTCGACATGTGAGGCTAGAAGTACAGCGAGAGGACATGTGACCGAACTTCCAGCACTTAAAGCACCGCATCGGGGGAGGGATATAGGGCTTGACGTCACATCGGTAGACCATCACCTTGACCTTTTCCGGTAACTTATCACCCTCGAAGGCCAAGATGAAGGCACCGGTAGCAACCTGATTGTCCCTCGGACCCCGATGAACACGCCGGACGAAATGGACACCTCGGCGCTCCAAGTTGGCACGCAGCTCGTCATCGGACTGTAAAAGGAGATCCCTGTGGAAGATAATGCCCTGGACCATGTTCAGACTTTTATGGGGCGTGATAGTGACGGAGACATCCCCCAGCTTAGTACAAGCGAGCAAGGCCCGCGACTGGGCGGAGGATGCCGTTTTTATCAACACCGATCCGGACCGCATCTTTGACAAGCCCTCCACCTCCCCAAACTTGTCCTCTAAATGCTCAACAAAGAACTGAGGCTTCACGGATATAAAAGATTTCCCATCAGCTCTGGTACAGACAAGATATCTGGGCGAATACGTTTCACTTTCATTCAACGCCTTTCGTTCCTCCCATGGTGTGGCCAGGGATGGGAACGATTTGGGGTCATAAACATTACCCTTAAAATGAGCCCTCGAACGCTTAGAGACTGCTGACGGCTGGCCGCCAGCGAGAGATGATGTACCACGCTTCATTGCGGGTCATCCGCCCTGATGCCACCTACTCCGACCAAGGGCCCTCCCCACGGGCGCCACCCAGCCGCAGCAATAGCCACCTGGCAGGATGGCCATTGCCGGGAGTCCTGATGCCCCAAGGAGATGGGCATCTACTCCTTGGCATACGTGGGGAGTTAACGGCGCAGGCATCAGTAGAGCGATCCCTGTGTTGTCAGGGGGCTACAACCAAGAGGGTACATGGCGGCCCCACCACAACGGACTGGCTACCGTGCTGGATCTTAGGTGCAAAACTGACCAAGGTCGTCGTCGCAGATAAAAAACACTGCAGAGTGCAGCGTGGTAATCGCCCAAGAGATCGAAAACGAGCGGGACACCATTGCAACGACGAGAAAGCCGGCTAAAGGTCTAATTGCACGACGGATACAGTGCACCATGTAAGGCGCCCTTCCCCAATTGGCTCGCTCTTCGGAATAATTTAGAAAGATGGAGGTCAAACCCGAGAGGGGACCATCACATAAGGCCGAAACATTTGAGACTCCTTTTAGTCGCCTCTTACGACAGGCAGGAATACCGCGGGCCTATTCTAACCCCCGAACCCGCAGGGGGCTGAAATTCTTGTTTATGTAGCTATCAACAGTTCAGCACCTCTACTATTCGGTGAGTTGTTATCTTAACTTCTTCCATTGTTCGTATTCCATCCAGAGTTTTTCAGCATTTGTAATTACATATGTTTTACAGAAAGAAATCTCAATTAAGAACTATAATGACATCAGTGGTACTAAATAGCTTAAGGGCAGGTATCAACTCACCAACTGTTTGAAGTACTGAGTCTCACACACACAGGGTCTGTTCAAAAGCTAGTAAAGTTCTCAGACTTGTTTATGTGTATCCACAATTTAGGGCCTCATCTACTGAGTGAGTTGTTACCTTTACTCCAATTATTTACACTTCAACTAGAGCTTTCTGTTATCATATTTTTATTGCCTCAGTTGTTCTAATAACACACACAAGACTACAATTTATTGGCATTACTTTACCTGCAAGCTTGTAGACATCAGGAGACCAAACTTCTCCTGGACGTACTTCATCATTCACTAAGCTAATGTTATAAAGACTATTCGTCAATGTATTCAGACCCTCCATACATGCTCCAAGGGAAAGATATGGTGAAAATTCTGAGCTTCCAACCTGGAGCCAATCACGTTTCACTTTCTGGGTAAAATATGGAGTGTCCCATGGAGCTAAATTTTGCTGTAAGAGAATTGTCAAATTAATTCAGTTGGACCTTTACATATGTCTGCTTGTGTCGGTATATGTGCGGATGGATATGTGTGTGTGTGTGTGTGTGTGTGTGTGTGTGTGTGTGTGTGTGTGTGTGTGTGTACCTGTCCCTTTTTCCCCCTAAGGTAAGTCTTTCCGCTCCCGGGATTGGAATGACTCCTTACCCTCTCCCTTAAAACCCACATCCTTTCGTCCTTCCCTCTCCTTCCCCCTTTGCTGATGAAGCAACCGTGGGTTGCGAAAGCTTGAATTTTGTGTGTGTGTTTGTGTTTGTTAGTGTCTCTATCAACATACCAACACTTTTGTTTGGTAAGTTACATCATCTTTGTTTTTAGATATAATTCAGTTATATGGTAGATATGAACTGCAGTTCTCATGAATTTGATGCACTATTCCCAAATTAATTTATTTACTTGTTGTTGAATCAATCAGCAGTGCCCTTTGCTATTACTATGGCATTCTTAGTACTTCCACTATACCTATGTGTTCTACTATATCTATATGCATTTCAAAGTAATATACATCAATGGGATCCAATTGGAGAAATAGAGTGCTGGAGTACATTAACTTCAATTGTCATGATTTTCTTTGAATGTGAGTCCATGGTTCCAATAAAAATTTTAAATGATTCCATTTTGCCTGCAACTGTCTGTTTTTCATTTATTTTCTGTACTACTGCACAATTTCGGCCTTCGGTCAATTTCAAATATCTATATTAATAAAAGGCTATCTCAGTTCCTAGTTCACAATTCCAGTTCTAGGTTGCATCGCTAACAGCTTCCAAGGGAAACAAAAGTTTTACTTTCAGTTTTTCGCATGAGTGATGAAATTTAAATATACTTTCATAATATACTCATTAAGAAGTATAATCTTATGTTACAGCTTTAAAACAATAAGCTGAGTATTACAATTAGAAACTGTGTACATGTCTTGAGGCAGCATAACTCACCACGTGCAAATACCCAGACTATATAGATTCACTATTTGAGAATGTGGGACTTACTGACCTGCAACAAACTTTATACATACTTTCAGACCTCTACGAACCGTTTTCCTCATTGACAGCCCCCCACCCCCCTACAGGCACACACAAGATGATGAGAGGAAAAAATTTTGTCACTTATTACATTTTTGCTGTTCATGCAGTAAAACTTGAGCATTAGAAATGATATTGTAATTAATTACTTCCTTACTGTCGACTTTATTTGCAACACGATTTGGAGACAGTATCCACATATACCACTGAAAGTACCTGCAAAGTTCAAGAGATACAATGTCAAATATTGAGATACGTAAAAAACTAGTTTCTGATTAAAACAGAGCACCAAGTACCCAAATCTTTTCTAAACTTCTTATTTTATATGCTTAATGTCAAATAACTAACACACTAACTCTCTCCTAAAGTAATCAGAACTCTAAAGCTGTTTTATAAATGGGAGTTCAGTTCTTTAAAGAATTGGGATTTACTGTTCTACACTTATTTGTTGACATTATCATCTTGATGCCCAACATCAGTGTTGGGAAAGGTCGAAGGACAGAACTGTACGATAGTGCAACAAATAAACAAAAAGCTGGCAGATGCAAATGGAGTGAAATCATTTAAAAATTTTAACAGTCACGTTTTCCATACTACAAAATAATTTTTTTCTCCTTGCTATCTTTCAAAATATTGCACAAGACATCTATTTCCTTTCATATGAGTGTCTTTACTAGAAGTGGATAAAGGACAAAAAACAGACAAATATTACAACAATATCATTTCTACATAAAAAATTATGCTATTATTTTTCCATTTTTGTTTTTACATTTACAGCACTAAGATGTGATAGACAACTCTCACCAAACATAGTGTTCTCTTTCAAATTTTCTTTCAGTTCATTTTGGGTCCATATAGATTTCACCACATCTGTATGCATTGTTCCATTCAGAAACATACTACAAATATTAAACTATAATACACTGAGATTTTTCTTCAATGTCGCAGAATAAGAACCACAGATTATTTCTCAAGTGTTTATTGATGGCACAGGAGTAACTGATGAACATTTAATTCTTCTGTACCATGTTCTATCTTAAAATGAAATACAGCAAGAGATACTAATGGTTTTGTATATTTACTGCTGCTACTACTCGTAGTGTGGCTTCAGCTGCCACAGACTGTGGTCATGTGTGTGTGAGTTGCATTTGCGTATGTGTGTGCATGCGTGGGTGCGTGTGTCGGCTGTCAACCCTCCTGGCCTCAACTTTCGTAAGTCATTATCCTCACCCATGTAGTCCCATCTCTGTTCCCATTCCAGCACTACACAGTCCTCTATTCCATCAATCCACTGAATCTTTTTACTTCTCTCCTTTTCAACTAACCCCGCCCCCACACCCTCCCACTTTTCCCCCACCTTCCGTTTAACCTCCCAACTGCACCTCTCTCCACCTCGTCCCTGCAAGCTGCCTGGCAGCTCTTAACCATCCCCCATACCTACCCTACTATTCATCCCCCTGCCTGTCCCAGCCTCCTCCTTACCTCCATCCAGTTGCCTCTCCTATCATGCAATGCTGCTACTACTCGTAGTGTGGCTTCAGCTGCCACAGACTGTGGTCATGTGTGAGTGAGTTGCGTTTGTGTATGTGTGTGCGTGCATGTGTGCGTGCGTGGGTGTGTGTGTGTGTCGGCTGTCTAATTTTGATGAAGCCTTGTTGGACGAAATTTCACTTTGTGACAGGCTTTTTGTTGTGCCTATCTGAGACTCAGCATCTCTGCTATATGGTGAGTAGCAACTACCCCTTTCATAATATTGTTACAGGCCATCCTGTATTTTTGATTGTTTCACAGATTTATTGCCTAGTTTCAAATACTAACACCAATTTTGGTACTTTATACAGCACATACATTTCAACACTTTCAATTTCTATATGAACTTCTCAAACTGACAACAAACATTCTTCAAATTTATTAGTTCCAGGAATCTGCTATTCGCATGGTGTACAATTTCATTCAATTATCTTTTCCGTATATCTCACATACAATAATAGATTACTTCCACGTCTGTAAATTTTTAAAAGTGTAAAGTGTGTGTATGCATTAGGAGAATAACAGAGTATATACAGTAAGCAGTAGGGATAAATTGCTAAAAGTATGTGATGGGTAGCACAATATGGAGGGAAAGTGTCATCAAAAGAGGAGAAATCATACAGGATGGACACAAAGGAATGATTCAAAAATTCACTAATACTTCTAGGTTTTCCAGTAATATTTTCCACAATTTTCAAATTTTATTTTCATTACACAATTAAATGTGTGATTGTTTTCTGTTGGTAATGAAATCTGGTACAAAACTCACCAAAATTAAAATGACATGTTTTATGTTCATTTACATAGTTAGTTTTTATTTTATTCTTTTTACTACATTTCTGTAGTTGGTATTTTATAGGTAATTTGACAGTCCTATAAAATGAATATAATTTAAAATGAGTAACACAAAAATAAGCTAATAACTTTTTGTATGAACTAGTACACAAATTAAAATTCTAATATTTGGTAGATCAAATTATGGAAGATTTTTACATGCTCATCAATAGTACCAACTCATCTATAAGTTTAGCTTTTCTTGACACCAAATCTTTTTATTTGCAGTACATTTTCTTTTCGAATCAGTTATTGTAGCTTCCTTTTTCTGATGTTCAATTTCTTCTGACAATTTTCAAAGCAATTTCCAGTGACGCTGAACTAAAGATTTTTAAACATTAAGAGTTGAAACATCTCCATTTGTTTCATTTAGGATATAGTCATATATTAATCAGTGAACAGTTAAAATTTAATTTTTCAAATTCTCAAAAAGCTTTCAGAATTGACTGGAAAACCTCTTTCAATATTAGGGGAAAATAATGGATTTTTGAAAATACAATGTAATTGGATGGATTAAAAATCTACTCGGCAAGTGGCGACACGAGAAACACACATAAAATCTATTACAGTTGCAAGCTTCTGGAGCCAGTGGCTCCTTCTTCTGGCAGAAGCACTGAAGCCGTGAAAGAAAAGTACTGGCGAGGTTTAGAAAAAAAGGCAGAGTTCAGAAAAGTTGCCCAGAGCCCCCAGTCAGAGGAGGCTTACCAGATGGGATGAGATGGAAAGACCTGGGTTCAGAGCCAGGTTTGATGTTGGAAAGTTTTTGGGACTGGGTTGGAGAGTGATATTTTCAGTTGACATTACATGTGAAGGAAAGTAGGTCCTTCACCAAAGCACCATGATTAAATGCAGGTTTAGAGCTGATAGTGAGACCGTTGGATAACATATATAATTCAGGAAGGGAGTGCTTTAGAAGAGAAGTTGAGAACACTGTACTGTTGTGACTGATTCTTGTGATTGAGTTATTATCGGTCTGAGACGCGGTGGTGAAAGCTGGGGGACGTTAAGAAGGTGGGCCAAGCTCGGTTTGTAGGGGAGCGATGGTTGATGGTGTGGCTGTTTAGAGAGCTGCAGAGGGGCAGGAAGGGAAACACCACTGTTGGAGTAGTTTACAAGACAGTGTGATAGCTTTCTGAGGTAAAGATTGGCATGTTGTTGCAGTTTGAAGTTGGCTTGCTGGATGATACCATTCAAGAAAACAAGAGGGGCAGATAACTGCAGGATTTTGTAGAAGTAGAGAGTTCTGGTGGAGTGGAAATTGGCAGATGAGGCAAATACATCTTATATTAGCAGGGAAGTGGAAGAGGTTGCTGTATTTGAAACTGTAAAACAGGCTGGTGTAGAGCAGGATTACATCCAGAGCACCTTTCAATGTTAGGCCTTTGGGAGTAACTCCAAGGGAAAAGTAAGTTTCAAGAAACAGAATGCAGGACATTAGTTTTGATAGTGAAAACGCATATTTTTGAAAGAAATCGATGTAATATGTGACAGAATTCATCACGGCAACGGAGGAGGGTTTGGAATGTTAGGGACTATGGGAGTGGCAAAAAAGAGAATCAGAAGGTGGAAAAAGATAGAAAAACTGAAAAAAGCAGGGAAAATGATTAGGAAAGTCAGAAATATTCATACAAGAAATCATGAGAATTTACAACGGTTAACAAGAGGTAACGAGTGGGCGAGAATTTCTCGTCAGAAAAGTGGCCTATAGGATATGAATAAATGATTGGAAAAGAAAAAAATTGTTAGGGAAAGTTGTGAAAACAGACAAAATTTTAAAAATATGGCAAAAAGAAAGAGAAATTCATTGGAGAAAATATAATCTATTGTGTCTGGCAAATAAAGTAATGTAGGAAATGAGTAAAAGTCGATCAGAGTGGTTTGGAAAAAAACTAAGGCCAAAAACATGAAAGAATTCCATGTAAGCAAGGTAAATGGAGAGTGGGAAAGAAAACAGCTGTCAAATTTGCAAATAAATTGGTGAGAGAGAATCGGGAGAAGGTCCTGCAGTGTAGTGAACCATAAATAGTTACATACAAATTCGTAAATAACAATGGAATTGTTATATGCAAATTTGTAAATAACAATGGACCCATCTATGTGCAAGTAAATCAGTACTAGAAAAGATGCAAAGTGTAATGGAGATTACTGTTTAACGTCCCATTGACAACGAGGTCATTAGAGACGGAGCACAAGCTCGGATTAGGGAAGGATGGGGAAGGAAATCGGCCGTGCCCTTTCAAAGGAACCATCCCGGCATTTGCCTGGAGTGATCTAGGGAAGTCACGGAAAACCTAAATCAGGATGGCCAGACGCGGGATTGAACCGTCGTCCTCCCGAATGCGAGTCCAGTGTTGCAGCGTGTAATAAAACTGGTTATGATGAGATAAATGTACTAATAGATCTTGTATCATATGAAACGACTGATACCATATTGGAAACATAAAAATCAAGTACCCACTACTACCTAGCTAAGCGAAAAAATGTTTAACTTCAAATTTTCTACACACTTGATGTAATTACAACAAGATTATGGACTTCTCAAAAAATGATAAACAATTAGTTATCTTTTATTATGAAATGTATGTCCCATAATATGATTCTGCACAAATAGATCGATATATGATAATTTCTTTGCTACATGTTGTTAAAGGTAAATCTTTGTGTTTTGTGTAGTTGGTTGTATGTGTTAAAAGTGTGAGGATGGAGTACAAGTTGTGTGTGTTATACTGAATTGTATTGTAAAGTGAAATGACTGAAAATATACGTGTTATTTACCAGAAAGTCCACCAGTGCTTACATGGTTTCATTTGAAGCAACCCAATCATCTCTAAACGATCATAAAAAATTAAACCAAAGAAAGGAAATGGATAATGAGCCTTCAATTCACAACAAAGAAGAGTAACAAAAAAGATGAGCCTTCAATTCACAACAAAGAAGAGTAACAAAAAAGATGGATATTATTAATAAAACTGGTTATTTAAATTAAATCGGCATTATCTCTCACTGCAGTGTATCGGTGTCTCAGTGTAGCAAGCACTGAAAATGTGACCAGCCACCCAGATCAGTAATTTACTTCAAAAATGAATGACGCAAGTTTGGGCAACAACAGGGCGCTGGTGGTCAGAAGAGGCAAAATGTTGGTTAATCTAGGTGGTACAGATAAATAAATGAGTGGACTGACACATTAGGTAGAAAAGAGATGACTGTTTGAATAAGATAGATGACAACAAAGACTGACAGTAGGGATACATAAGAAGGAACGATGGCCACACAAGCTAATGTATCAATGAAAATAATCAATTTCTGAAAATATAATGCAATTGCATAGATAAAAAATCTACTCACCAATTGGCAATGGGAGAACACACATATAAGAGGTATTTCGGTCTGCAAGCTTTTGGACCCAGTGGCTCTTTCTTCTGTCAGAAACGTTGAAGCAGAAGGAAGAGCGGTGAAGGATAAGGACTGGCGGGGTTTACGAAAAAGAGGTAGCATTCAGAAACATTGCATGGAACCCAGGGTTCAGAGTAGACTTACCAAATGGGATGAGAAGAAAAGACCAATATTAGGATTGCCAAGAGATAAAATAATAACTATCTTTAACAGTTTTACTAATGATTGTGGACTTATGTGCACAACAATTAATTCATCCTAAGAATCGTCTAGCTGAAGTCTGAGAGTATAAATCGTTGAAATCTTGAATAAATTCACCAGCTGCAATAACACTGATCCCCCCCAATTATCATCATTCAAAATAGTGAGTAGACTTTTTAGTCTCTCACTTATGACTTTAGGAAAACGTACAAGACCTGGCTCAAAACAAGAGACTGCTTCAGTAATCATACAAAGTAAGGGTATTATGAAATCAGTTCGGCATCTTTTCTAAATTTTAAAGTCATAAGATTGGTGACTTTTTTGTTATTTTATTAATTCTTTGATAGCGTTTTAACAACAAATCTGAAGTGTATTTGACTGTACAGAAGCAAATTGCTTTTATCAATCAAGTGTATACTTGATAAGAAATCAGCAAACTCCAATACAACTGCTTTGATATACCTTCACATTATATTTTGAATATGACTCACTAATGAGTTATTCGGAAATAGTGCCACAGGAGTATTAGTTTGATATTCTTGTAGGAATGGTTATGATTCTTGCTAATGACTGAAAGAATGATAATTTCACTGGCAGAAAAGGATCTGAAAGAGCTCCTCTTACAATTTTGTGGCTGGTGCTAGTCTAGTCTTTTTTGTCACACTATAAATCCTCCACCATTTTTTAAGGATTCCAAATAATTTCAACAACATGAGCAGAAACACTTTCATTTTTTACCCAATGGACTCGCAGATTTTTTTAGGATAAACATTTGATCCTGAATACTCTGTTAATTGAAGGCGATAAGTTGGTATGTCTTTAAACAGGCAGTAAACTGGCCTTAAAAACTGAACAATGTTCCAATTAGTGGCTTCAATTCCATGTTTAAAGACACCATGCATGATATGAAAACTGCAACTGCTCATATCAAGAATCATTGGATCACCGATTGCTTTAGCAGTCCGCAGTTTTGATTTCAGATCTCTGAAAAATTTATGATTAACATTTGGTACAGCTAGTGAGATTTTTGAAATTTTATTAAGGCATATAAAAGGAAGAAGGATTTCCTTGAATGACAGAAGAAGATCAGAAGCCCACATACGGCGAAGAAAAGTATATGTTAAGAATTTTGCACAAAATTTGATTTTTTCATTGATACAAAATCAGATATTTACATGCATTTGAGTTTCCTGACAAACTTTATTGAGTGATTCACCAAATCCTATAGCAAAATGATTACAAGAAGTAACAGATTCCCTCAACCTATCTTTGTAATAAAGAGCAGTCCCATAATGAACTGAGTGCACAATTTTAGTTCACTGCAGTTCCATCCTTCTAGCTATTTCACTACTGTCAAAGATTTTTTAAATAATTATATTTCTTTTCCAGCTGAGTGCATAGACTTGTGAGTTATCAGTGCCTGAATACACCAAACTATTTCTGCAAAGCTTACTACTTCTTTGAGAAGAAAGCAGCTGACAGTATTTTATGATTCCCGAATGTGCGGTTCATTTTCTTGATTTATGACTGAATGAGAAATTGTTAATTTTTCTTTTAATTGTCTCAATACTAGTATGTTGTATGTGAGATAAAAAAACTTTGAAGAGGAGTGGCACTTTTGTAGATTTTAACTTTGCTAACATATTTTTGTCCTCTATCTTTTAGTTCGTCCGCAGCTCGTGGTCTCGCGGTAGCCTTCTCGCTTCTCGAGCATGGGGTCCCAGCTTCGATTCCCAGCAGGGTCAGGGATTTTCACCTGCCCCGAGATGACTGAGTGGTGGTGTGTCATCTTCTTCATCATCATCATTCATCCCCATTACAGTCCGCCCCCGGTAGCTGAGTGGTCAGCCCGACAGAATGTCAATCCTAAGGGCCCTAGTTCAATTCCTGGCTGGGTTGGAGATTTTCTCCACTCAGGGACTGGGTGTTGTGTTGTCCTAATCATCATCATTTCATCCCCATCGATGCACAAGTCACCAAAGTGGCGTCAAATCAAAAGACTTGCCCCAAGTAAACAGTCTACCCGCCGACAGGAGGCCCTAGTCACGCAACATTTACATTTTATATCCCCATTACAGTTGGAGGGAGGTAATGGCAAACCACCTCCATTAGGACCTTGCCTAGTATGGTGGTGTGGGTCTCCCACATCATTCCCTTACACTCTGTCGAGAGACATGGGACTGCATTTCCATTTTTCAAACTTTCGCTGCAAATATTGCACAAACAGAAAGCGCTACTGATGTGTGG
Organism: Schistocerca nitens; assembly: GCF_023898315.1. NCBI lineage: Eukaryota > Metazoa > Arthropoda > Insecta > Orthoptera > Acrididae > Schistocerca > Schistocerca nitens. The sequence continues at coordinate 706,229,134 of NC_064614.1, read as the reverse complement.
TTTTCACAAAATGGTCAAGTAGTCAGAGACTCATATTGCTAGCCAATAAACAGATTGCAATAATGCTTAGAAAGTGTATTTTTTTGTTCAAACATACAATTTTTTAATGGAACAATTCCTATTGTCATTAAGAAACAAAGTAGGGCAAATTACAATGCTAGTGATGTTTGTTGCAGGATTCTAGTGCTAGTCAATTACAAGACATTGTATTTTGAATTATACCATATTTTGGAAAGTTCCCACACCAAAACTTAATACAATACCTGTGGTAGCACACACTAAAGGAAAACACAAGTGCATACACTAGTAATGTGTATTCTGATCAGTTCAAACTGACCATCGGCAAAGGCAATGCACACTTCCAGTCTGGTATGGAATGACTGATGCATATTTGCTAGTATTTCAGCAGAGATGTCCAAGCAGGCTGCGCAATACGTTGTTGCATATCATCGAGTGTGATTGGTATATCTTGTAGAAAGCATCTTTCAGCTTTCCCTACAGAAAAAATAGTCTACAGGCATCAATTCTGGGGAAAGGGCCAGCCAAGTTACAGGTCCTCAGTGTCCAGTCCAACAATCTGGAAACAATTCGTGAAGATATACTGTAGTACTTTGTGCACTTTCGGCTGGACAGCCATCATGTTGGTACCACACTTCCCTTCAGTCAGGAGAGGAATGTCTTCTAGCATTTATGGAAGATGGTCTATTAGCAGGCTGCGATATTGTATGTGTTCAGTGCTCCATCTATGAACTATGGGCCTATGAGCTGATTCTTCACAATCCCACAATAAACGTTTACACTCCATGGATGCTGACGGCATTGTCAACAGACCAACCGTGTTCCACAGCACGCGTTTGCACTCCATACATGCTGATGATCCACCTGGTAAAGCCAACGGGGATTGTCAATAGACAAATAATGCATATTTCAGCAGTATAACAGGCCATGATTGGCACGAGTGGCTTCATCACTAAACAGGACACATGACGTATCTGGAGTATCCTATATTAATGCCCATGTACAGAAGTTAACACAATCCTCATAACTGTTCCCATGCAGCTCTTGATGGAGAGACATTTGATAGGGATATTACCTATGTTGATGAAAAAAGCGTAGGACATTTGCCTGTTTCATCCTCATGTGATTGCATGGGATCTAACGAGTAGATCAACTGCAATGGCAGCAAGAACATTAATTTCCCCCTCTTGTGTCATCACTTGTCTTGGAAGCGTAGCGCCGTGTACCGATCCTGCCTTGGAGGCGGTTAAGTGGGAGATGTGTCTCAGAGCTGGATAGTGACAGATGGTGACGCGAGACTGGACGCGCACATAGTTTATGTATCAGCCGATAGAGGACAGTATTGGATAGGGGACTGTGATTTAGTTTTGATTGTGCCCACTAGAGTGAACTAAAGTAATAGAATGTTTTTCATAAACTGTTCTAGTATTTTCATAAAGTGTTATTATGTCTTTTTGTGTATGTAAAATGTTATAAAATATATCTAAAAACAAAGATGATGTGACTTACCAAACGAAAGTGCTGGTAGGTCGATAGACACACAAACATACACACAAAATTCAAGCTTTCACAACAAACTGTTGCCTCATCAGGAAAGAGGGAAGGAGAGGGAAAGACGAAAGGATGTGGGTTTTAAGGGAGAGGGTAAGGAGTCATTCCAATCCCGGGAGCGGAAAGACTTACCTTAGGGGGAAAAAAGGACGGGTATACACTCGCGCACACACACACATATCCATCCACACATATACAAACAACTAGGTGTCTGACCTGACCTGACAAGCTTTTTTTGGTCTTTGAGAACTTTTCCCGGTCCATTGTGATGATTGAACCTTGGACTCAACATCACAATCATAGACCATGTATCATCAACAGTTATGATTCTCTTAAGGAACATCTTTTTCTCATTTGTGCAATCCAAAAGTTCTTCACAGATTCGAGGCGAAGGTCTTTCTGGGCTTGACTTCTGAGCCAAGGGACGAACTTGGTGGCAACACGATGCATTCCAAGATGCTGTGTACAGATTTCATGACTTGATCCAACTGGAATGATACATTCTTTTGCAATCTTTTACACATTCAGTCTTCAATTGGCACACACAATTCCGTTTCCACTCCTTACATGAGCAATGTCGGTAGTCGTCAAAGGGCTTCCTGAACAAGTGTCATCTTTAACTTCCATCTGGCCATTTTTCAACTATGTGAACCATTCAGAACACCAAGTACAGCTTAAGCACTCATCACTGTAGTCTTCCTGCATCATTTGGTGTTTCTCTGTAAAGATTTTCTTGAGTATCACACAAAATTTAATGCAGACACATTTCTCCTCTAACAGTGCCATCTCGAAATTCATAAACTGTGTGACAGAATGTTCTACTCGATACAGCACTCAACAATAAGTAAGAGACATACAACAATGAAACTTCTGGCAGTTACACATTAAACTGTGCAGGTATGCAAACTGCATTTTGCTCCAACACACCAATGGCGCAAAATTACAATGTTCCAGAATTTTTTGAACAGACCTCATACATGCAATTTCTGCAGTTTACTGTCAGAAATTGAAAACTAGATGGCCAAAACTGCTTCCATTGTAAATGAGATGGAAGATGAGGCTTATAATTCAGGAACACGCTTAGAAAAAAAAAATTGTGGTTCGCAGTGTTCGAGACAATGTTCCTGGCAAAATATGGATCTCAAAGCAAAGAAGACAAGATTTTAAATTCAATTTGCAACCACCCATACAACCAGAGGTATGACTGAACATACTCTGAATTTTTGGAAAAGGGATCAGGGAGAGATCATTATTTGGAAGCACCATATGGGGAATGTCACATGGTATGCTGGGTGGTGCAATGGCTGCCATGTGAAGTTTGTAGGAATCTGTTTGGCACAAAAATTGAAACTGAAGAGCAAATATGACAAGTATCTCCACCAACTGGAAGAGAGGAGAGGTGAGAGGAAACACTGGTGAAGGAAGCAAAAGCAGACATGATTACCACCACGAATGTGTGTGAGATGATTAAATGATTACTGCTCACTTAATTACAGACAGTGACACAGGAGGAATCGAATGACAGGGCAGCGTGCAGTTAAGGTCAATTGTATGCATGCAGACCTGCGTGAAGCGGAACAGGCAGAGCCGAAATGGCATGCCACTACCCCCCTCCGCCTCCCCCTCCCCAAATCTTCCAAATACATAAATATTATATATATCTACATATATGGCCTAAGAAGACACTGATGAAGTTGACGATGATGCAACCAACCACAATTGGGCCAGCAAGAAGACTGAGTGTCACCCACAAAATAAAAGAACTCTCAAATGTTTATGAACAGTGGTTTGTCTAATGTTCCATACGGTTTATGTCAGTACACTGTACGTGAGCAGCAATGTAGACAGCCAGTTTTGCAAACAGTGGAACTAGTACAACACCAACCAAAAATGCAGGCATTTTACACACTATGCACATTTTGATTTACGGTTATGAGTACAGATGCTGAGCCACACTATTGTTTATATGTCACAGAACAGAGATCTGGCACCACAGTCCTGTGCTGCCCCTCACCTCGTTCACTGCCGAGGACAGCCAAAGAAGTGGAGGCTGCAAAGGAGGGGAGCTGTGCACTAGCTCTGTTTACGGCCCCTCTCTCCTGGGAGTTGGGAGGTCACTGACCACTGACCATCCAAGCAGCTGGCAGACCGAGCACACCAGCAGCTTGCTGCCACAATGAGATAATCAGTGCTTCAACATGCAAACAGGCACACCATCCCAGGCATTCTCAGCAGTAGTAAACAACAAAATCAGCTACAAGATGTGTGGCAAAGTTAAGATGTTGATTATGCGTGTGCTTGTGAGGATTGTTTTTTTTTTTAGTTCTTATGTTTTTCAACTTTTTCTGCTACAAATACTTTACACTAGCTAATTTATTTGAACTAAGGTCACACTGTCTACATTTATGTCATACTTTTCACTTTTGCTTTCGTGTGTGTGTGTGTGTGTGTGTGTGTGTGTGTGTGTGTGTGTGTGTCTATATATATAAAAAGGTAGTGAAACAAAGTAAAACTTTCTTCTCCATGGTTAGAAGCATGGCAGATAGTAAAATATTTTTCTGTTTTGTTTTTCTAGTTTTCCTATATTGGCATAACCATGGTAAACTGATCTCATTTTCCATCTGAAAATTTATGCTCTATTTTTTATATAGGCTTACGGTGTTTGACAACCTTAAACAAACAGTTGATAACTAATTAGCTTTCGAGTGTGATGAAAATGTATGTCTCCTCTGCTTGCATCAATGTAGAACGCCGTCCATAAGGTGGCTCCGTTGTATCATATGTATGTTGTCCCATGACAGACCCATTCATTACTCAGTGCTACTCAGAAACATACAGTACAATACAATAGAGCAGTACCACTACAGTTTCGCAGAACTCACTAACATGTACCTTGTCTATGGAGAAGTATATTACAGTGCTCTCACTGCTGAAAGTCTGTACAGTGAACAATGTCCTAACAGGCATCATCCGTCACGATGAGTGTTTATTTCTCTTGACCGACGAATGCAGAAGACTGGTTCATTGGAAAGAAGAAACGAAGGACCTGGCAACATGAGGACCACTTGCAGATCCGATTCTCAAAAGGAGGTGCCAGAATGTGTTGCAGCAGACCTCACTACAAGTACTCATCATTTTGCACATGAAATGGGAGCTGCACATACTAGCATGTGGCAAGTACTCCACAAACAACTATACCACCCAAGGCGACTCAATGCAATGCTTGTGACTGACTTTGCACCAAGGTTCACACTGTGTCAGTGGTTGCTCTAAGAAGGGATTGATTGACAATTTTCCTGCAACTCATGCTGTTTTATGACGACACCTCATTTGATCATGATGGTATTTCGAGCAGCAAGAACAGCCACGTGTGGGATGAGGAAAACCCTTACACTGTAATAGAATCACACCATAAAGTACGTTTTGCTGTGAATATCTGGGCCAGCATTGTAGGTGACAATCTCATTGGGCCAAATCTTCTAGTTGGCTGTCTAAATGGTCACCTGTACTTGAGGTTCGTGCAAAGAGATCTACTTGAGTTGTAGCAGAATGTACCCTTGGCTGTTCGTGAGAGGATGTGGATACAATACAACGGAGCACTGTCTCACTTCAATGTGAAGTCTGCAAAAATCTCAATGCTGTATTTCTTGGTTGCTGGATTGGAAGGGGAGGTTCTATTCCACGGTCTGTGAGGTCATCTGACCCGAATCCTCTTGATTATTTTCATGAGGATATCTAATGACACTTGAGTATGAGATCCCAGTGAATATTGAGATGGAATTAGTTGTCAGAATTGTAGCTGCCTGTGATGTGATTCAAAACACACCAGGGATATTTGTCAGGGAGCATCAGAATCTTGTTCACTGATGTCATGCTTCCATTGAGGTTGATGCCAATCAGTTTCAGCACATTTTGTAAGATACAGTACAAACGGTATGCTCATTGTGTCAATGATAGTAACTGCAGTTAAATGTAACTAATGTAAATTAAAAGTACACAGTAATGTGATTTTATTCCTATTAGTTCCTTAAACTGGCTTTGCCGACCCCAGTTTCCCTACATCAAATTCTCTACATCATGTTAAATTTTTGCTCACTCTTACGGAGGCACCTACATAATTGTCATGAAAGTATAGATTCTGTTTGGATATCCTGACCAATGCTTATGTATAGGGCACATTTGAAGCACAGTAATTGTTTAGCTTTGGAAATATGTTCAAAGTAGTTATAATTCATACTCCTTAACAATATCAGAAATTATCTTTGGCAATACTGAATGTTAAGAAAAGTGTGGATAAGTCTAGCCACTGTTATGGAATGTGTTACATGCCTAAAGGTCAATGAAACAAAGTAATATGATCTGTACTGTTGTTATTTTAAAGTGACATTTTTCCATTTTATAACTAAGAAATTTTGATACCCACAAAGTATAAGAGAGACAGTTAAGTTCATTTAGTATTGAAGCATACTCCCTCCGTAAAGTTCCCATATTCGAATCCAACAGACGCAAAATTAATAAATGAAATATGATGACGAGCTTTATAGTCTTAATAGTTGGTACCAACTTTCAACTTGTTTGTTGTTGTTGTGGTCTTCAGTCCTGAGACTGGTTTGATGCAGCTCTCCATGCTACTCTATCCTGTGCAAGCTTCTTCATCTCCCAGTACCTACTGCAACCTACATCCTTCTGAATCTGCTTAGTGTATTCATCTCTTTGTCTCCCTCTACGATTTTTACCCTCCACGCTGCCCTCCAATGCTACATTTGTGATCCCTTGATGCCTCAAAACATGTCCTACCAACCGATCCCTTCTTCTAGTCAAGTTGTGCCACAAACTTCTCTTCTCCCCAATCCTATTCAATACCTCCTCATTAGTTACGTGATCTACCCACCTTATCTTCAGCATTCTTCTGTAGCACCACATTTCAAAAGCTTCTATTCTCTTCTTGTCCAAACTGGTTATCGTCCATGTTTCACTTCCATACATGGCTACACTCCATACAAATACTTTCAGAAACGCCTTCCTGACACTTAAATCTATAATCGATGTTAACAAATTTCTCTTCTTCAGAAACGATTTCCTTGCCATTGCCAGTCTACATTTTATATCCTCTCTACTTCGACCATCATCAGTTATTTTACTCCCTAAATAGCAAAACTCCTTTACTACTTTAAGTGTCTCATTTCCTAATCTAATCCCCTCCGCATCACCCGATTTAATTTGACTACATTCCATTATCCTCGTTTTGCTTTTGTTGATGTTCATCTTATACCCTCCTTTCAAGACACTGTCCATTCCGTTCAACTGCTCTTCCAAGTCCTTTGCTGTCTCTGACAGAATTACAATGTCATCGGCGAACCTCAAAGTTTTTACTTCTTCTCCATGAATTTTAATACCTACTCCGAATTTTTCTTTTGTTTCCTTTACTGCTTGCTCAATATACAGATTGAATAACATCGGGGAGAGACTACAACACTGTCTCACTCCTTTCCCAACCACTGCTTCCCTTTCATGCCCCTCAACTCTTATAACTGCCATCTGGTTTCTGTACAAATTGTAAATAGCCTTTCGCTCCCTGTATTTTACCCCTGTCAACTTCAGAATTTGAAAGAGAGTATTCCAGTTAACGTTCTTTCTCTAAGTCTACAAATGCTAGAAACGTAGGTTTGCCTTTTCTTAATCTTTCTTCTAAGATAAGTCACGTGTTCCAACATTTCTACGGAATCCAAACTGATCTTCCCCGAGGTCCGCTTCTACCAGTTTTTCCATTCGTCTGTAAAGAATTCGCGTTAGTATTTTGCAGCTGTGACTTATTAAACTGATAGTTCGGTAATTTTCACATCTGTCAACACCTGCTTTCTTTGGGATTGGAATTATTATATTCTTCTTGAAGTCTGTGGGAATTTCGCCTGTCTCATACATCTTGCTCACCAGATGGTAGAGTTTTGTCATGACTGGCTCTCCCAAGGCCGTCAGTAGTTCTAATGGAATGTTGTCTACTCCCGGGGCCTTGTTTCGACTCAGGTCTTTCAGTGCTCTGTCAAACTCTTCACGCAGTATCTTATCTCCCATTTCATCTTCATCTACGTCCTCTTCCATTTCCATAATATTGTCTTCAAGTACATCACCCTTGTATAAACCCTCTATATACTCCTTCCACCTTTCTACCTTCCCTTCTTTGCTTAGAACTGGGTTGCTATCTGAGCTCTTGATATTCATACAAGTGGTTCTCTTCTCTCCAAAGGTCTCTTTAATTTTCCTGTAGGCAATATCTATCTTACCCCTAGTGAGACAAGCCTCTACATCCTTACATTTGTCCTCTAGCCATCCCTGCTTAGCCATTTTGCACTTCCTGTCGATCTCATTTTTGAGACGTTTGTATTCCTTTTTGCCTGCTTCATTTACTGCATTTTTATATTTTCTCCTTTCATCAATTAAATTCAATATTTCTTCTGTTACCCAAGGATTTCTACTAGCCCTTGTCTTTTTACCTACCTGATCCTCTGCTGCCTTCACTACTTCATCCCTCAGAGCTACCCATTCTTCTTCTACTGTATTTCTTTCCCCCATTCCTGTCAATTGTTCCCTTATGCTCTCCCTGAAACTCTGTACAGCCTCTGGTTCTTTCAGTTTATCCAGGTCCCATCTCCTTAAATTCCCACCTTTTTGCAGTTTCTTCAGTTTCAATCTGCAGATCATAACCAATAGATTGTGGTCAGAGTCCACATCTGCCCCTGGAAATGTCTTACAATTTAAAACCTGGTTCCTAAATCTCTGTCTTACCATTATATAATCTATCTGATACCTTTTAGTATCTCCAGGATTCTTCCAGGTATACAACCTTCTTTTATGATTCTTGAACCAAGTGTTAGCTATGATTAAGTTATGCTCTGTGCAAAATTCTACAAGGCGGCTTCCTCTTTCATTTCTTCCCCCCAATCCATATTCACCTACTATGTTTCCTTCTCTCCCTTTTCCTACTGACGAATTCCAGTCACCCATGACTATTAAATTTTCATCTCCCTTCACTACCTGAATAATTTCTTTTATCTCGTCATACATTTCTTCAATTTCTTCGTCATCTGCAGAGCTAGTTGGCATATAAACTTGTACTACTGTAGTAGGCATGGGCTTTGTGTCTATCTTGGCCACAATAATGCGTTCACTATGCTGTTTGTAGTAGCTAACCCGCACTCCTATTTTTTTATTAATTATTAAACCTACTCCTGCATTACCTCTATTTGATTTTGTATTTATAACCCTGTAATCACCTGACCAAAAGTCTTGTTCCTCCTGCCACCGAACTTCACTAATTCCCACTATATCTAACTTTAACCTATCCATTTCCCTTTTTAAATTTTCTGACCTACCTGCCCGATTAAGGGATCTGACATTCCACACTCCGATCCGTAGAACGCCAGTTTTCTTTCTCCTGATAACGACGCCCTCTTGAGTAGTCCCCGCCCGGAGATCCGAATGGGGGACTATTTTACCTCCGGAATATTTTACCCAAGATTACGCCATCATCATTTAATCATACAGTAAAGCTGCATGTCCTCGGGAAAACTTTCAACTATAATAATAATAATAATAAATAATAACAATAATAATAATACCGTGTTGCTCAAAGGCCTTGTGCAAGTCTTTGAACTGAACACCACTTTGGCAACTAACCTACTCCATTGATCCTGTAGAGGAAAGAAAACTTGCAGTTTAAAAGTGGAATCTGAAAAATGTGTTGCTCCTAATGAAAGCTAACTTCACTGAAAGGTGAAGGCTCAGTTAAAGGCAAACTGAAATATTCCATACCCCACCCAGAATCTGAGCCCATGACCTTTCAGTTTCCAGGCACGTTCTTTATCACTAGACCAATATGCCTGACAATTACCAGAAGAATTTATGGAGCACCCCCATCCTTGTTCTTGTTTAAAAAAAGAAGGGGAGCGATAAAGAAGAAGAAGAAGAAGAAGAAGAAGAAGAGCTTAAATGGTTTACATTTAGTGTGTCATACTCTTCTACTGGGCACCAACAAACAACTGTTATTTGTTGTTAAATCCTCCTGTTACTACCTCCTTTCAATAATCAGCACACAGTGCCAGATAACAGTTTGTCATACTACGGAAAAGCTACTTAATCATTGTTTACAAGCAATGAACTGAGTAAAATAATTTAAAACCTCATTTTGGAAGTAGAAAATGTTAATGCACTCAATGTATATTACAAAACAGGGGAACACATTTAGGTAGTACACATTTCTGACATAAAACAAAACTTGTTTACTGTCTTCACTCATCAAAATACGTTAAGATTATATGCAGTTATTAAACTTACTTGTGACAGAGGATCTTCTTCACATTTCATTCTCATCATAGTATGGAAATCCGCTGCTGCTCTATCCCACAATTGTTCAGTTAAAATGTCCAAAAACTCATTTACAACACTGGGCATTTCAACAATGCTAGCTTTAAGGGCCCTAGAACACAAAACAACAGTGGTATTTAAAAATAAATTAAATAAAATGATTACTTTTCATCTAAATGCATCACAAAACATGTAAAAGTTATATATATATATATATATATATATATATATATATATATATATATATATATATATATTAGCTAATTTCAATTTGCCGCCACTCATACCTCACCTGTCTTTCAACAACATCTTTGCCTCATTACTTCCGCCCGACTGACATCTCTGCCCAAACTCTTTGCCTTTACAAATGTCTGCTTGTGTCTGTGTATGTGCGGATGGATGTGTGTGTGTGTGTGTGTGTGTGTGTGTGTGTGTGTGTGTGTGTGTGGGCGCGTGCGCGAGTGTATACCTGTCCTTTTTTCCTTTTTTCCCCCTAAGGTAAGTCTTTCCGCTCCTGGGATTGGAATGACTCCTTACCCTCTCCCTTAAAACCCACATCCTTTCGTCTTTCCCTCTCCTTCCCTCTTTGCTGATGAGGCAACAGTTTGTTGCGAAAGCTTGAATTTTGTGTGTATGTTTGTGTTTGTTTGTGTGTCTATCGACCTGCCAGCACTTTCGTTCGGTAAGTCACATCATCTGTGTTTTTAGATATATTTTTCCCACGTGGAATGTTTCCCTCTATTATATTCAATCATATATATATTAACTTACCAAACGCGAAAGTGCTGGTAGATAGACACAATAAAAAACACACAAACACACACACAAATTTCAAGCTTTTGCAACCCAAGGTTGCTTCATCAGGAAAGAGGGAAGGAGAGAGAAAGACGAAAGGATGTGGGTTTTAAGGGAGAGGGTAAGGAGCCATTCCAGTCCCGGGAGCAGAAAGGCTTACCTTAGGGGGAAAAAAGGACAGGTATACACTCGCACACACACACACACACACACACACACACACATATCCATCCGCACATATACAGACACAGGCAGATATGTCTGCCTGTGTCTGTGTCTGTGTGTGTGCGTGTGTGTGTGTGTGTGTGTGTGTGTGTGTGTGCGCGCGCGCGCGCGCGCACGTGAGTATATCTGTCCTTTTTTCCCCCTGCCTGTGTCTGTATATGTGCGGATGGATATATGTGTGTGTGTGTGTGTGTGTGTGTGTGTGTGTGTGTGTGTGTGTGTGTGTGTGTGTGTGTGTGTGCGCGAGTGTATACCTGTCCTTTTTTCCCCCTAAGGTAAGCCTTTCCACTTCCGGGACTGGAATGACTCCTTACCCTCTCCCTTAAAACCCACATCCTTTTGTCTTTCCCTCTCCTTCCCTCTTTCCTGATGAAGCAACCTTGGGTTGCGAAAGCTTGAAATTTGTGTGTTTTTTATTGTGTCTATCTACCAGTGCTTTCTCGTTCGGTAAGTTACAGCATCTTTGCTTTTTATATATATTTTTACCACGTGCAATGTTTCCCCTTCACTGCAAAGATATTGATGTCTGTTGAGTATTTTTTTTTTTCTTTTGACACACTTCTCATACTTTATATACATGTATGGCCATGTTCTAATGATTTATATTTTCCTAAGTTTTAGAAGACTTGTCAAGAAGACAGATTAATCTGTTGAAACCTGTTATGCACAATCAAATATTTCAGCTGACAACTGAATACAGTTTTGGAAAAAAAAATTAAAGACTTCTCCAACTGTCATCAAGTGATAACAGTTATTGAGGCAATTGGCAATATTGTATACAGAATGAAGTTTCTTCCACATATATGTCATTCCAGCATAACCAATTCTGAAGAATCTGGTTATACAACGATGGTGTGCAATGGAAGGAAGTGTTCAAAGGCTTTTCTTCTTCTTCTTCTTCTTCTTCTTCTTTAATCAATGCTGCCATTCCTCCAATGTGTTAATGGTTGGTAATCAACAGGAAAATTGCAAGTGAGGATTTCCACTCAGCTGCTGATTTTCTGTTTATGCAATGATGAGACTGAAGAAAAAGCATGTCTAGGATAGTTTCAGAGTTAAGCCATCAGTCTGAGTAATATTAACTCTTTGTTTCTTTGTGATAGCCCTCTTTGGTATTTCCTACTTCTGAGTCCTCTTTGGCATTTGCTAATTCTGACTATCAAAGTTTTTATTCATTCTTGGAATGAGACATGTAGGATCATCATGTCTGACACTGTAGCTTCCAAAGCCCTTATCACATTTTAAGGCTTTTGATGCTGTTGCCGGTTTTTCCATATTAATAGCATTCCTTTTTTTCTGCATTTGAATTATTCTGCTTTCATGAATATTTTAATAGCACAAAAAATTCTGAATCCCTTTTCCAATTGTACTCTGTGTCACTATTCAATATATGTCCTTTTTAGTTCTCCTCAGGGTTTTAGAGAATAATGAACTTCCTTTTGATGTTCATGGACTTTCTTTTGATGTCCATGAATATTATTTTCTATGTGTTCCCATAGTTTTTTTATCTTTTTCCCATTAAAAACTGCACGGTTTGTTGAAATGATGTTATTCAAAAGACACTTGATATGAGGATTTTTTAAACTAAGATTACACCTTCACTTCTTTGTGACCAAATGTTAAAACTTTGTTTCTTAATTCATTGGCAACTTTCCCTACTACTACATCTACTGATTTCTTTATAGCTTTTTAAATATATAACCCTTCATTATTACCATCTGACTTCATAGATGTTAATTGGTTATTTTTGTTTAGTACAAAATTCAATTTTTTCTTCATGTAATAAATTGTAATTGAAAAACTGTGAATTTTTGCACTTACTTTGCTTGTTTACTTACAACATGCTCCATTACACGCTATTTGTAATACTAAATGTATGTATTTTGTGTGTGTGTGTGTGTGTGTGTGTGTGTGTGTGTGTGTGGCTCCATTACACGCTATTTGTAATACTAAATGTATGTATTTTGTGCGTGTGCGTGTGCGTGTGCGTGTGCGTGTGCGTGTGCGCGTGCGTGTGCGCGTGCGTGTGCGCGTGCGTGTGCGCGTGCGTGTGCGTGCGCGCGCGTCCCTTGCTGGCCAAATAATAGTAGTGAAAATTTTTGCCATCACTTGTGTTTGGACCGCCTTACCACCAGATCAAGCACCACTCACCACTGCACAAGTGTCCATTACTGACCTCAGCTGTGGAGGCAGGTAATACTGGAGGTTGCAATATTTTATTCTACAGTATTTCATTTAGTACAAGTGTATACCTGGAAGATCATAAAAAGGAAAGAAGGAAGATTAGGGTTTAACATGGAGTTGTCAATGACGTGACAAATGAGAGAACTCAAATTCAGACTGTGTTAAGGATGGGAAGAAAAACAACCACACCCTTTACAAAGGAACGATCCTATCATTAGCCTTAAGCACATTATGAAAAGAACAGACATCCTAAATCTGACCTGCCACCTCCCAAAACCAGTCCAGTGTCTTAACTACTGTGCCACCTTTCTAGGTGAAAATTCATAGGATAATGATCCTACCCGATAGCTTCCGTATTCATTTGACTGTTATTTGACTTGCAAGTTGCTTTGCTGGTTGTAAATATAATATTATTTGATCAAAAGTATCCAGACATACTAAAGTAATGAAGAATTCACCACTAGATGTCGCTACAGGTGGACCTGTCAATATAAAAGGAAGGGGGGATATTGTGTGGTCAGTAGAGAAGCTGTGAAAGCAGAATCAGCCAATCAAGATAGTTTGGTGACTTTGAACATGGACTAGGCACTAGATGCCAGCTGAGTAGTAAAACCATGAGGGACATTTCAACCCTTCTAAAGTTGCCAACTCAACTGCTGGTGATGTGATTGTGAAATGTAAATGCCAAAGAATAACCATAGCTACACCAAATCAGGTAGACTTCACATACTGACAGACAGTGACCATGGAGTATCAGTGCGGAGGGTGGTTGTAAGAAGTCACATACAATCAGTGGAAGGGACCACTCGTGAGTTCAAAAGTGCTACTGGCAGTTCATCTAGCTCGACGATTGAGCATAGGGATTTAACAAGGATCTGGTACAACAGGCAAGCAGCTCTCCATAAGCCACAAGTTTCTGTAGTCAATGCTAAGTAATACTTGAGATGGTGTGGAAAGTGAGGCCACTGAAGAGTGGATAACTGGAAATGAGTCATTTGCACTGATGAATTACACTGTAGCCTGTAGCAATACGATGGAAGAGTTTGGGATTGGCAAGTGCCTGGAGAATGTTACCTGGTGCCATGTCTAATGCCAACAGTGAAGTATGAAGGAGATGGTGTTTCTCTTGGTTAGGGTGTTGTCCCCTTATTGCCTTAAGATGATGCAGAATTTGGTAGGATATGCTCACATTCTACAGCATTGTGTGCTGCTTACAGTACAGTACAGTACAGAAACAGTTTGGAGATGACTGACTGTATCAGCATGAAAATGACACCCTGTAATGAAGTAGTATCTTTGAAGAAATGGTAAGCAGATGATAACATTCCTGAAACAGACTGGCCTGCCCAGAATACCAACAACCTAAACCAAATGAAACACCTTTGGGATGTGTTAGAACATGGACTTCGCTCCGTGTCCCAGTGCCCAAAATCACTAATTCTCTATTGTCAACCATTCCTCTAGAGTCATTCAGAAAGTGTCCTCAGCAAAGTTCATGTCACTGTAAAGGTGAAGGGTGGACACATCCCATATGAATGTCCACTAATAGGTGTCCAGATATTTTTGATCGGATAGCGTATTTTGATTGTTTTGAAGATTGTTCTTGTACATCATTTTCCCTGCAGAAGGTATTGGTTTCTTTGAGATTACTGAAAGAGAGAAAATATTACAGGCTTAAAACATATGGCTGCGGGTATTCCTAAATTTAAAATTCGTTTGTTTAGGTCACTCTACAAACCTACATTGTGAGTTTTATCATATTTTGTCACTAGTTTGTGAAGAGCTCATAATGGCCTTAGATTTGGTTGTTTGTGTGTGTGTGTGTGTGTGTGTGTGTGTGTGTGTGTGTGTGTGTTTTGAGGAGGGGAAAGAGGGATGGAGTAGTGCATTGAACAAATTTTGGAAAAATTCTCCCAGTGTTGCAATATATTACAATGTGTCTATACTGTCACTTTGTTCACCACACGGCTACCAGACAATTTGTGGATATCATGCTTCCATGATATAACAACCCTACAACTGAGACACTGTACACTACATCTGTAAGGGGCAATGGTAGACATGACTACAGTCCCATTTAATCCATGTTAATATTGCCATATTCCAATTTCCTAAACAGCATCATACTGGCTGAAGTATTCTCCACCTTATACCCTGGTATCAAAAATGATTCATTAGTCCAGGAAACTTTCCTTCCCTTTTCTTTGAGTTTCCTAGTTGCAGTATCTCCAACACTGATAGGTGGGACACAGTAAAAAATAATGATGTTTGTAATATTTATTGATGTTTTTCTATTTTTTCAAGTACAGTTCCATTTACCTGAAGAGAAATAAAATGACCAGCTTTGTAAAAATGGTAATGCATGTCAAAACATGGCGAAAATGAAAAAATATAAATGAAACTCATACTTATCTAAATGCCCTTGATATATGTAAGCTGTATATTACTGAAGAAAAGTGAGTTCTGTAAACTATACGAACTATGACAAAGTTGGGTAATGGGAACTGGCAGTCGGCAAGAAGGCAGCTAGTAGGAGGAGGAGGAGGAGGTATTCAGACAGTCGTACTTTGGGTATACGCAATAGATTTGACCAACTGTCAGTGTTGAGTGGAGAGGAGCCTCTTGTAGCTGTCGGTGTAGGAAACCTCAGCAGTTAGGAGGCCTAAGTCAGTTGCAAAGTCAAACAGAAAGAAGAAGATTCTGCTGTTACGTAATTCACGCAGTAGAGGTGTGGGCCAACAGTTGCAGGAAGTGCTGGGGAGTGAGTACCAGGTCAGCAGCATTGTGAAGCCTAGTGCAGGGTTGGCTCAAGTGACTGACAGCATAGGGGAGTTACGTAGGAATTTTACGGAGGAGGATCAGGTGGTGACAGTGGGTGGAGCAGGGAATGGTCTTGATAGGGACTGGGAATATGATGTAGATGGTGATCTGGTAAAGACAGCTACTAAAACTGGTGGCACTAATGTGAATTTCATGCAACTATTTTGGCGTCATGATCGGCCTCATCTTAATGCAGCTGTTAGGAGTGTTAACATGGTGCTGGAGAAGGCACTGATGGCAGAGGGCATGGGCCACATTGCAGTGGTGTCAGTTGAGTCTATAAGTAGATCGGGTTTCACTAGGCATTGTCTGCACCTCAATACGTGTGGAAAGGGGAGACTGTCAAAGCTTATAGGCGACAGTGTAGTGGGTGGTGGTGGGATCACTCATGCAAAAATTCCTGTAGTAGCTGGTGTTAGAGTGGCACCTTTTTTTGGATTGAAGTCAGCTGATAGGTATACCCGCTTAAAGGAAGTCCCCCTAACTAAGGAATCACCTCCAGAGGACGTCATGTTTCCAAGTAGAGAAGGAGTTAGCATATTTCATCAATATAAGAGGTTCTAGAGATAAAGTTAGTGAACTGCTTTCAGATGTTGACTCTGAAATTACTGGTATATCGGAGCACCACTTAAATAATTTGGTAATTCAGAGGCTTCCTTTACCAGGATACAGATTAGCTGGCCGTTTTTCAAGGAGTTCCTTTCAGAGTGGGGTAGCGGCCATGTAAAAAAAAAAAAAAAAAAAAAAAAAAAACTCACAGTATTCTGTTCGAGTCCATAGACATATCACGGCACTCCTCTGAACAGATATTTGAATGTTGTGGAGGGGTCAAACTACGCGATCATCAGTCCCTCCAACCTCAGAATAATTAAATCGATAAAACCTCACACTATAAGAGGGAACTACAATGGCCATAAAATTACAAATTATTGACAGAGAAGGAAGGAAGTAGGCGGAAGAGAGGAGAGGAAGAAAGTGACTAATGACAGGGGCATGAAGGAAGAAGCACAGGTAGACAAGATAGACACTCAAGATAAAACAGACCCCATAAAGAAAGGGGTAGGAACGCAGAGGGTGGGAGTGAACCACAAAGCCCAGTCGAAACCAGCCCAATCAGGGCAAAGGGAGGAGCAATACGGCCTGCCATACCCTCCACCCACCAATAAGGTTGAAGATTCCACCCTTAAATAAAGCAATAAAAAACCCCATCACGAAGAAATTGTAAAACGAGATCAGCCACTGAGGTGCTGTCAGCTAATGCCAGGGGTAGCGAGTTAGGAAAGCTAAAAGTCCGTCGCAGGACGGCTAAGTCAGGACAGTCCAGTAAGAGGTGAACCACAGTCAACATTGATCCACAACGACAGAGAGGGGGGTCCTCACGATGGAGGAGATAACTGTGAGTCAGCCAAGTATAGCCGATGCGGAGCTGGCAAAGGATGACAGAGGCTTTACGAGAAGCCCGTAAGGAGTACCACCACATAGTTGTAGAATCCTTTATCACCCTGAGCTCATTTGGCAAAGAAAGAGTGTGCCATTCTGCATTCCCAAGTCCCAAAACCTGACGACGTAATGCCGAGCAAAGGCCTATTTCCCAACAGGTGACGAGGAAAGCACTGGCCAATAGCTTGCAAACTGCTCAAGGAGTCACTACAGATAGTGAAGTACAGTCCTGAGAAGAAGTGGACATGGTCCAGTGTGCACAAGATGGCTACCAATTCTGCAGTAAAAACACTACAGCCATCTGGCAAGGAAAGAAGTTCTGTGTGCCTCGCATAGATGTAAGCATAACCAGTGTGACCAGCAACCATGGAGCCATTAGCATAAATAACTTCTGAATCCTGGAATGAACTGAGGAGACAGTAGAATTGGTGGCGAAGGGCCTCAGGAGGGACAGAATCCTTTGAATTGATGGAGATATCAAGACAGAGCTGCGGCCGACAAATGCACCATGGAGGGGTACGTGCGTGAGCGGAGAAAAGAGGTGGTAAAGGGAGGTGCCGGAGCTAAGAAAAGAGCAACTGAACGCAGGCAGCCACAGTAAGCCCACATCGTGGCCGCCGCCGCGGGAGGTTGATCTCAATGTCTGGATAAAGGGGACCGTAATTAGGGTGCTTTGTGGTGCAGCGAATGTGGAGCGCATAAGATATCAGCTGTTGTTGGCGCAAAACTCACAGCGGTGGAATCCCCCCTCAGTGAGAAGGCTAATCACGGGGCTAGCTCGGAAGGCACCAGTCACAATCGTACGCCACAATGGTGGATAGGGTCTAGTATCTGCAATGTTGAAGGTGACGCAGAGCCATAGACAGGACTCCCGTAGTCTAAATAAGACAGGACCAGTGCTTTGTACAATCACAGTAGAATAGAGCGGTCTGCACCCCAGGTGATATTGCACAGACGTCTAAGAACATTGAGACGTAACCAGCACATCCTCTTCAGCTGGCAAATATGAGGACGCCACGTCAACTGGGTATCGAAGACCAGACCCAAGAAGCAATGGGTGTCAACCACCACCTCAAGGGATTGGCCATCGGGGAACAGGTCAAGATGGGGATGGACAGTACAGCAACGGCAGAAATGCATGACACAAGACTTGGCCACCGAAAACTGAAAGCCATGGGAGAGAGCCCAAGATTGTGCCCGGTAGATTGCCCCCTGTAGACAGCATTCTGTAGCGCCCACGATGGAGGAGGCGACATAGATACAAAAGTTGTCAGCATACAAAGGAGGGGACACTGTCAGCCCAGCAGCCGCCACCAGTCCATTAATGGCGACGAGAAAGAGAGGGATCCTCAGCACGGAACCCTGTGGAACCCCATTTTCTTGCCGATGGGAAGTGCTGTAGGAGAAATCAACTTGGGGGGGGGGGGGGGGGGGGGGAGATGGCCAAAAATTTGACTGAGTTTCGCCCAGACTTGTGAAGAGCGGGTGTGTGGTCCTATGGCAGCCACATATCATTCCCAGCAAATCCATTTCTGAAATATGATTAGGTAACGGGCCCGGGTGTGGAATCGTTTAAAGACCAGAAGGAGAGCAGTAGTAGGGTGCCACTTGAAGCATTGAAGAACACGGCGGTGGTCTTTTATGGCTGCAGCAATTTCTGGAGTCCACCAAAGAGGAATGGCTGAAACAGTTGTGGAAAGAATGGTGGCAGTCAAAGTCTGTGTAGACTCATCAATACTACTGAGTGGTAGTACAGGAGGGATGGTAGCAGAGGAGAAGGCACCCCAATCAGCTTTAGAGAAGGCGCACCTGGGAGGGTGACGGAACGAGATATACCGAAGGAAGGACAAAACAATCGGGTAATGACCACTGTCACATAAGTCATCGTGGACACCCCACTGAATGGAGGGAAGAAGGCCGGAACTGCAGAGGGAGAGGTCAATGGCAGAGAAAATGCAGTGTGCCACACTAAAGTGTGTGGGAGCACCAGTGTTTAGGAGACAGAGGTCTAACCCTGCCCGAACAGCTTCAACTGTCCTGCCCAGGGCAGTAGTTGTGTGACTACCTGAGAGAGGGTTGTGGGCATTGAAGTCCCCTAGAAGCACGAAGGGAGAAGAGGGTTGTTGAAGAAGAGTGGTTAGGGTAAGGGATGTAGGCGGCCTGTCAGGCGAGAGGTAGAGATTACAGATTGTGATTGGAGTGGCCAGATGGACCCTGACAGCAATTGCTTCCAAAGTGGTATGGAGGGGAACCCATTTACTAACAATGTCCTCGTGGACCAAGGTGCAAACACCACCAGAAGCCAGAAGACTGCAAGAGGCCAATTTGGTTTCAACAGAAAGTGTGAAACCCACAAAGGATGGGTGAGTAAGAATTCACAAAATGGGTCTCCTGGAGAGCAATGCAAGCAGCAGATTAGTAGGAAAGAAGGGGTTGCAACTCCGGGAGGTGATGCAAATAACCATTACAATTCCACTGGAGGATTCTCAAGCTGGAGTCCAAATGGGAAGCGAACGGACCAGAGCTGGTCATGCGGCCAAATCACGTCACCAATAAGGATGGGGTAATGTCCATATAGATGGGGTCAGACTCTGTTGGTTCATTGGCTGAAGGAGGGGAAGGCGGCACCACAGGGGGTACCGGAGGGGCCTTGCCCTTGTTCTTGGTAGACTGAAGCGAGGTCGGGCACGAAATTACACCTGGTAATCCTGGCGCCCATTGGCCACGGATCATGTGGTTGATGTAGAGCTGCAGATGGTCTTTCAGGGGGGTGCCAGGAAGAGGAAGGAGTCCCAGGAGGGAGTTCCAGTACCGGTGGCTGCTGAAGAAGGGCAGCACTCCTCCGGCAGGGGGGGAGGGGGGAGGGCACGATGTTGAAACCTTTGTCGCTTCATGTGCAAGACATCCGCTCTAGTATCACCCACTCTGACCAGGGGCTCGCCCCGTGAGTGCCACCCAGCCACAGCAAGGGCCGTCTGGCACGGCGGCCATTGCCGGGAGTTCTGATGCCCCAAAGTGATGAGCATCAATTCCTTGGCATACACGAGGCATTTACAGCTCAGGTATTAGCAGTGTGCTCCCTGTGTTGTCAGGGGGCTCAGCTACATGGGTACTTAACAGCCCCACCACATGGACTGGCTACCATGCTGGTGATCTAGCTGGAAGGGGGGCCAGGGTCGAAGGGGAAAAGGGAGGGGAGGGGGAGAGGAGCCTGCACCATGGAAACTAGGTTGGAAGTTCATCCCCAAATGGCTCACACTGAATGGAAAATGTTGGAAATGGAGGTCAAACCCCAAGTGGACCAAAAACGCCGAAAGGAGATGGAAAGAGCAGACTAAACAATAGCACATACCAAAACAAAGCCAGAAGGATAGCAAGTCGATATAAAGAAGTCCACCAAGAGGGAAAGGAGGGGGTAGGGAGAAAGGAGCAAGGACAGGGAAGGAGAGGAACAGGGATGGTAATGCAGTCTGGAAAAAGGAAGGTGACTGCAATAGCTCGAGGCCCCATGCGCACCACACACGTACCCATAAAAGGGGCTGTGGCCCCCGGGGGAGGGGGGGGGGGGGCAGAAAAAGGAAGTTGGTAGATTTCCTGAATTCATATGATGTGGTGCAGACTGTGCTTTTTCCAGCTAGGGTGCAGGGGAACAGTACCACAGCCATGACAATATTTTTATTCGTTGTTCATTACTAGACGGGCATTCTGTTAGCAAAAGGGCGAATGGCCTTTCAGAACATGATGCACAAATTTTAACACTAAAAGGCTTTTGTACTCAAACAAATGTCACATATAATTATAAATTACGTAGGAAAGCTAAACCTTCGGTAATAGAGAATTTTTTAAAGCTCGTCAAGGAACAGAAGTGGCAGGATGTTTATAGTGCTGATAACGTAGATGACAAATATAATGCTTCCCTTAACATATCTCTCATGTTCTTTGAGAGCTGCTTTTCATTAGAACGTTCTAAACTGGGTACTAGCAGTACGAGGCACCCTGGGTGGTGGACTAGTGGGATAAGGATATCACGTAGCAGGAATTATATCAAAATATTGGAAGTAGTCACAATCAAGCTACAGTAGCCCATTACAAACAGAATTGTAAAATGCTTAAAAATGTTATTAGGAAGGCAAAGAGTATGTGGTGATGTTACGGTTTGTCTGAACAGGGTAGTGAAAGGAGGTCAGAACTCCTGCACAGTGAAGTTACTGATGGGTTGGAAAACAGAAAAGGACTGCAAGAAAGAGGTGATCAGGCCTGAGTTGTACTTAAAGCTGGTAGAGGCACTGCTTGTACCTCTAACTTCAATAAAGTGATAATAGTAGGCAGTTGTTTCACAAAGGGAAAGCTCACAACAGCAAAAAGGTTAGAGCTAGATGGAATTGGATTACTAATAAATGGGACACGATGGAAATAGTGGGACCTACTTTCTGTCTACCTGCCACAATTTTGGGAATAACACATCTGAGCACCACGCAGCCTCAACTGTATTAGCCAGAGGGAGCTACAGAAGTGTTATCAGTTGTGAATCTGACTCCATTGAATCATACTTTAGCACCCTTGTTAATTCAATCCATAGACAAACTCAATGAGCTGAAGGGATGAAACTATAACTAAGTTAAACTAGAAAGGAACTGAAAGAACTTGAACAAGCAGTGCATAAGAGAACATAGTGATAAAGTAATCTTGAGCAAGAAGTGGACCAGAGCCAACTCTACCAGCTGCCATTGAATTTGTCACTCTAGTTTTGCATAAGGATAGTCTAGCTTAAGCTGATCCTTGGGACCAGGTCTTATTAAAGTGGAGGGCAATTTAGTGCACCAACCATATCTGATCAAAAATGCACCGAGCAGGAAGTAGATTGCAGCAATGCCAGCAGCTGGCGAGTGCAGGTGTTGCGCTTTATAAAATATATCATCGTTGTTACAACATTGCGAGGCAAGACAGCCCAGTGAGATGTGGAAACAGTTTACACAGCAGTACCTAAGCAGAAGGAGAAACCACAGTTCGGTTCTGTGACAGGGCAGTTTGCCTTGAAACCATGAAAGCTGGATCCGCCATCACACTGGACCAGCACCGGCCCTGGGAAGCAGTCTGCCGGCCATCTACGCAGGGTAGTGGGTCACTGCTGTTATGTCACCTGCTTGCCACCTGCTGGACAATGCTGGGGCAGGAGTCACACCACCACACTCACAGCCGTAGTTGGCTGAGGCCATCAGGACCAAAGTGGCCCCTGAGAGAGGCAGCTGCGTCACAAGCTGCTGCTCAGCCAATGTTGCACTTTGTCAGCATTACTAGGGGGCAACACACAGGAGGCTGCTGGATGCCTCAGCCACAAAGCTGCTTCCTCTATCAAGCCATGTCAGGGAGCCATAATAAAGCAATTTAGGAACTTCTGATTGTTTGAATGGAATCGTACGACATCCCCCTGCATCCTCAATCCAGCAGCCACCAGATTTTGTACCACTTACAAGTAGCTGGTCAGCAATATCTGCCTGTCCTGCACAGAATAATAATCTGGGCAGCCTTTTGTAATACAATGATGGCTCTCTCTCTGCTATCTCTCTCTCACACACACACTAATCCCAGTAGAAAAGCTCTCTCTTCATAATCTGCCATGAATAATCATCATATCTGATAATAAATAGCAAAAGATGCATGTTTATGTAACTTTCTGTCATACCAACTGCATGAGCTAAAGTCATGGATGGAAATGTGTTTCCATTATATAGCAAAATTCCTTTCAGCCTAGTTTTCGAGGAGCCAATGAACACACACCCATCTTCAGCTTTCAGATCAACACACAGTGACTCTATCAAAGAATCAACATTGTTGTAGAAAAATAGGTTCTCCTGTTTAGAAAATAAATGCTCAAATTGCTTTTGGTATTCACAAAAAGAACTTACTTTCGTGCAATCCTGCAGGAGGTATCAGCTTTTCAGCCTAGCAAATAATTCTGCTTTACTTTTAGGTAACCCAAGATAACAAACCAGATCATTTAAATCCCCCTGTATTAGAAAGTGAGGTGCATTGGTAATAATTCGTTCCACAAAATCTGGACCATTCTGTTGTAGTTCAGTCATCCAAACTTTCAAAATCTTCAGTCACATTTTTGGTCATCTGCAGGAGATGATCCATGGGGCATTGGTCGAATTGCTGTATAATTAACAGTATGTTTGGACTTTGAATTAATTGCAAATATATTTGACAAGCAGAAGTAGCAGTCTGTTAAAAGTTCTGCCACATTATAGAAACTGCAAAATGCATATGTCAAGATCCTTTTAACCGGCCAGTTAATAATGTTACTCATTTGGTGAAACATATTTCTGGAGTAGAAAACTTAATCTAGTCTATTTTATTATCAAAATAACATGTGTAAGCTCTTTCAATTTGGGGAGAAATTTTGCCTCTGTGATTTTGAAGTGAAATCGACACAAACGCAACAAGTATTGTTTTTATCATTTACAATTTTTTTGAGACATGTTCCTCACTCTAAAACGCAATGCTTAAGAAAGCACACTATTATGCAACACTACATTTGTCAGTTCACAGCTGAAGAACACACATGATTAGCTTCTTTCTTTAAATAAAGCTTTTACGGCTCTGGCAACCAAAAAGGACACTTTCTTTCTTTACCAAGTCTTCTTCCTTATCTGCTGTTGCTGCAAACCTTCACCTGAGTGGGAAATCCATCTGTGAACACTGTTAGCTTTGCTGAAGTCACAGACAATAATCACCCAAAACAAATATGTCAATTGATGACTGAGCTAAATAAAATCATATTATTTTACTAACTGTGTTTAGCACTCTATACTAATAAACATGATAACAGTTCTTTTTTATATATTACAAAAAGCTGGTGGCTGATAGAACACTTCTGACTTCATTTTCAGATTTGGCAGATGAAAATAAATATGAATCAACTGAAATTATTTATTTATCATGTCCATTGTTGACCAGTGTAATTAAACTCATCACATGATTTTATTTATTTATTTATTTATGAGCGATTTTTTGCACTGTATTTCACCTATCTGCTGCTCAATGCCAAGTTACTCAACAAAATCCCAGCTAACACCCAAGTCGCGGCCCTGTGTGGCTGCTTAGTAGATGTAACCTCAGTCAAACCAACAAATTCTCATCGATGCCAATATACCTACCTGACATCACAGTCATGTTCCATACTAAACTACAAGCAAGGATGAAAGCTTAATTTAATATAAACATAAAAAAATCATTAACAATGGAGCATTGGCGCTGCTGATGAGCGCAGGGAAGAAAAGTGGTTGCAGCCTTGTAGAAATAAGAATCCTGCCATTTGTACTTGTGGCTGTGGAAAATTAATCTGGATGATCAGAGATTTTAGATCCACTCCTCCTTAAGATAAGTCCATTTTCTTCACCACTGCTCCACATCAATTGGTACACTTGAATTCTTCATTCTCCTGATTAAGTTTCTACAAAGGAACATGTGTTGAGTGTGTAAAGGTGGGCTACTTATCCAACTGTATACAAAGACTCTTCAGTGTCATAAGTGACTATTATGATGCACTACTCATTTTATCGAGAGAAAAATAATTCCATAAATCTCTGCACTACAGGTTTCTTTGTAAAGCAGAAACCAGTTTGACTACATACACTGTTCAGTCAGAATAATATCTACATCAGACCCAAAAACTTTAAAAAATTATGTTATGATCAATGTAATACATTTTCTCTTGCTACAGTTACACAATACCTATGGCTGTATGTTGGAAATCCACAAAGTTTGGCAAGTTCATGTCGAGCCTTCAACATTTCTTCCAGTAAATATTCTTGGTGTCCATCTGGATAAAGAAATATCCGGTATGCTGCCTCACGTGCAGCTGCATTTGGAGAGTCAGCATAAAGACCAGTCACTAGCACCTGGTCACCATCAATAGTGAATCTGAAGATGAACAAGACACCAAAAAAATTAGAGAGTACATAATATAAATGTGTTGCACTGATTTACCTGCATTCACTGCCTGTTGCACACATATCAATCTGGCAAGAACATTTCTTCCTATTTCTATCATAATAATTATTCTCTGCTGTACACAAATAAAATACATGTTTCCACTGACACAATATAAATACAAAGAAGTTACTCACAAATGTCTGATGTTCTTTGGCAGAACTTCTTTCGGAATAGCACGAGGGCTTACAGCACCGGCCATAAATCTCTGGCCAAGTTGCAGAATATAGTCATTGAGCTCCACAACACGACACCGGTCACTTTCTGGAAGGTGTATACCACACTGCTCAAAGTCAAAGAGGAACAGTTGTGCTACATGTTCATCCACTGGTGTTGTTTCAAATTTATCCTTGTTTTCTGCAACATTTCTTAGAGCTGAATACAGTTCTCGGTGGGTGTTTAACCTAATAAATAAACAAGTTACAGTTACATTTTACATACACAAGTAAACAAAAAAAAAATTATATTATTATCCTTGAAGTAAAAATAATGGAATGAACATGAAAAATAACATTTCTCAACATGTTACTGACATACAGCAAATTGGAAAGAAAACAATTCTCAAAATGAATTGGACATTTATCACTGTGTCCTTTACAAGTAGTGCGACTAATGCAGAAAATGTGAATCACTTCATCTCAATCCTAGTAGACATGACCACATTTACAGTGAACTCTGTTATATTATTTACTAATATACTCAAGGTTATAATTCTAGGTAAGTACACTTCTCAATTTTTTGTACCATTTGAACACACAGAAAATGACTCATTTCAGTCAGCCTAAGTAACTTCACACAACAGAAAAATGAATGTCATTACAACTTGATTCACTATTCTCTTTAGTACCACACCACAGGCTGTTTATGAACACTAGTGGAAACTGCACTGAACAACTTACAAGATGCATCTTAAAAACATCATGTTAGAGGGGGACACTGGCATAAGGGACCAGAGACAATGACTGAATGCATCGCGCTATGGACTGAGCATAAAATACTGATATGTACACATTCAATTCAATGCAATGCAGTCCAAGTCAATTCAATTCTTTGTGATAAATTTTAGACCCATTACTTGGAAACTCCCAGCAGGTTGTACACGCTCAATAAACACTATACACAGGGCTTTGTATTACATATATATGCAGCTAAAAAAGTCAGAGGGACAACATTTTAAACATCTGCTTTATTTTTTCATGATTGTTTGGAGTCAGAATTTTGTTCTGAAAAATGAAACCTTTATTTAACAGAAAAATATATATCCTGTTCTCTTCTTACAACATATGTTGGTGCTTTGACCAGAAATATAATACAATGTCATAAGCCAAAGTATGTAGGCCCTCCATGCACCATCTTCAAGGCAAGCTCCTGACAAGTCTGTGAACATTTGCTTGTGAAATTTTTTCCCTTTCTCAATAAGGACCTCTACAAGTTGTTCAAGAGTCTGAGGTGCTACAGGATAGACCCAAAGTTGTCTGTCTAGCATAGCCAATAAGTGCTCAATAGGATTGAGGCCAGGACTCAGATCAGGGCATCCTAATGTTTGAATACCAAGATCCTGTAACATTTCCATGGTGGCTGCTGCTCAAGGCACTCTCTCATTGTCTTGTTGCAGGATACACTGGGGACCCATTACACCGTAATGGGCATAACATCACCCGCTACTACCTCACTGATGTACCTTTGAGCATTAAGTCGGCCTCTGAGCATCTGAAAGCCCGACCAGTCATCAACTATGATGCCACTCCTCACCATGTCCAAGCCACAGCCGGCATCATAGTGTTCACCACAACAACAACATACAGGTATACATCCATCGCTCCATGTTGCATGAAAGTAGGACTCCTCCATAAATAATGCACTGTACCAGTGACAGCTACCACTGCCTATGTTCCTCAACGAACCAAAGTTGATCTTTCATGTGCTGAGCAGTTAATCAAGGGGATGTGATGAGGTCTTGTCAGTCTTAAACCGGCATCTCAGACTCTGTTGCATATTGTTTGGCCACTGGTCCTGAGCAGTTGCAGTGCATCAGTGGAGAGAACAATTAACCAAATATCAGTCATCTCTGGCCGATGTTTTCTGTTTTCTCCCCTGTCGTGCAGATAATGCACGAATAGTCCAACCTTCCTGCAGTAATGTCACTGCCCGAACATGTCCTGCCTCTGCCAGATGCCTCAAGTTGACTGCTGAAATGTACACAAAGAGTATAGAGACACACTTTTACTTACACTCAATAGGTGGCAGAGTGAAAAATTGCTCATCCATTTCACTCTTATGCGTAGCATGATAAATTTGAATACTGCCACTTAGTCATGGCTTTCAAATGTATTGTGGAGGACTGCTCTCATTATTACAACACATCTGAAGACTAAAAGCAACAGTATATATCTTAATAAGAGATTATGTACATGGTACATTCAATCAAATGCTTGTCCCTCTAATTGTCTTGAGCAGTGTAGTTACAAGGGGAGCAACTATTGTGCTGTTAATGCTATTGCTGTTAATTAATGTAGAAATAAAACACCACTGAAAACATAATTAATTAAAAACAATAAATAAAAGGAATTTAATTACATGAATAACTTCCAGCTTATATTATTACACCAGTTTCTGGCAGCTTTGGAAAAACTTGACGTTTGCCAACTAATTACAACTGTACTTACCCTTATAACTATTGCTGCTTCTACACTGGCTTGCCCCCCTCTCCGGGAATCTGCATGCCTCCACAATACTCGAGTCTATGCACAACCATGTGGGTAGCCACTGCACATTTTATTACTTTATAGTTTCTCTTAATTACGTTTTATTCATGTCTATCATTCTCTGTTATAGAGGCAGCAATTTTTGTTAGTCTTCCGCTTTGTTCCTCTGATCTGTTGACTTTATTTTGATATTTAGAGCACCCACTTAATCCTGAAGACTTAAAGTTGAGACGTTCATTTTTTTGGTATTTCATGTGCAATAATATTAACTTTTGTACCTGAATTTTGGTCATTTACAATTGTTTGCAAATCAACATTCAGTTGCCTGTATTAACTCCCTACCTAAGAATAGGGGCAAGTGAAAATGACATGACAAGAGGAAACCATCCTATCTACATTCACAGAGTGTTGTGTTCGTAAATCCCACTCGATATAGATGTTTGGGATGTGGCCCACAATCTGTTAATAGGTGCATCATACCTCAGGTAAGGTGAATGTCATGCATACCGAACCCATTCTTAATGCTTGGGAATATGCAGTATACCCTTGTGTCCCAATCAGCTTGCCATCCATCTAACTTCCAGGTTTGTAAGTGTCTTTCATTAGAAATATGAGCTCCTGCAGTCCTGTACACTCTGACATAGTTCATGCCCCAACCAATACAATGTTTCCCTGTAACATACTACGATCTCCATTGGATATAATATGAGAATCACCAGTACACTCGACAGGTGTGCTGTGAAAGCTACCAGTGAGCTTGAGGCGAACACTCTGCTGTATCCATTACAGGTCACAACGCCCATATAGTACTAGGGACAGAAAGTTGGCTCAAACGAGACGTAAACAGTAATGAAATCCTAAACTCAGATTGGAATGTATATCGCAGAGACAGGCTGGACAGTGAAGGGGGAGGCATGTTTATAGCGATAAGAAGTGCAATAGTATCGAAGGAAATTGACGGAGATTCGAAATGTGAAATGATTTGGGTGAAGGTCACAGTTACAGCAGGCTCAGACATGGTAACTGAATGTCTCTATAGGCCCCTTGGCTCAGCAGCTGTTGTGGCTGAGCACCTGAAGGATAATTTGGAAAATATTTTGAGTAGATTTCCCCACCATGTTATAGTTCTGGATGGAGATTTTAATTTGCCAGATATAGACTGGGAGACTCAAACGTTCATAACGGGTGGTAGGGACAAAGAATCCAGTGAATTTTTTTTAAGTGCTTTATCTGAAAACTACCTTGAGCAGTTAAACAGAGAACTGAGTCATGGCGATAACATATTAGACCTTCTGGTGACAAACAGACCCGAACTATTTGAAACAGTTAACGCAGAACAGGGAATCAGCGATCATAAAGCGGTTACGGCATTGATGATTTCAGCCGTAAATAGAAATATTAAAAAAGGTAGGAAGATTTTTCTGTTTAGCAAAAGTGACAAAAATCAGATTACAGAGTACCTGACGGCTCAACACAAAAGTTTTGTCTCAAGTACAGATAGTGTTGAGGATCAGTGGACAAAGTTCAAAACCACCATACAATATGCGTTAGATGAGTATGTGCCAAGTAAGATCGTAAGAGATGGAAAAGAGCCACCATGGTACAACAACCAAGTTAGAAAACTGCTGCGGAAGCAAACGGAACTTCACAGCAAACATAAACATAGCCAAAGCCTTGCAGACAAACAAAAATTACGCGAAGCGAAATGTAGTGTGAGGAGGGCTATGCGAGAGGCGTTCAATGAATTCGAAAGTAAAGTTATATGTACTGACTTGGCAGAAAATCCTAAGAAATTTTGGTCTTATGTCAAAGCAGTAGGTGGATCAAAACAAAATGTCCAGACACTCTGTGACCAAAATGGTACTGAAACAGAGGATGAGAGACTAAAGGCCAAAATACTAAATGTCTTTTTCCAAAGCTGTTTCACAGAGGAAGACTGCACTGTAGTTCCTTCTCTAGATTGTCGTACAGATGACATAATAGTAGATATCGAAATAGACAACAGAGGGATAGAGAAACAATTAAAATCGCTCAAAAGAGGAAAGGCCGCTGGACCTGATGGGATACCAGTTCGATTTTACACAGAGTACGCGAAGGAACTTGCCCCCCTTCTTGCAGCGGTGTACCGTAGGTCTCTAGAAGAGCGTAGCGTTCCAAAGGATTGGAAAAGGGCACAGGTCATCCCCGTTTTCAAGAAGGGACGTCGAACAGATGTGCAGAACTATAGACCTATATCTCTAACGTCGATCAGTTGTAGAATTTTGGAACACGTATTATGTTCGAGTATAATGACTTTTCTGGAGACTAGAAATCTACTCTGTAGGAATCAGCATGGGTTTCGAAAAAGACAGTCGTGTGAAACCCAGCTCGCGCTATTTGTCCACGAAACTCAAAGGGCCATAGACACGGGTTCACAGGTAGATGCCGTGTTTCTTGACTTCCACAAGGCGTTCGATACAGTTCCCCACAGTCGTTTAATGAACAAAGTAAGAGCATATGGACTATCAGACCAATTGTGTGATTGGATTGAAGAGTTCCTAGATAACAGAATGCAGCATGTCATTCTCAATGGAGAGAAGTCTTCCGAAGTAAGAGTGATTTCAGGTGTGCCGCAGGGGAGTGTCGTAGGACCGTTGCTATTCACAATATACATAAATGATCTTGTGGATGACATCGGAAGTTCACTGAGGCTTTTTGCGGATGATGCTGTGGTATATCGAGAGGTTGTAACCATGGAAAATTGTACTGAAATGCAGGAGGATCTGCAGCAAATTGACGCATGGTGCAGGGAACGGCAATTGAATCTCAATGTAGACAAATGTAATGTGCTGCGAATACATAGAAAGATAGATCCCTTATCATTTAGCTACAAAATAGCAGGTCAGCAACTGGAAGCAGTTAATTCCATAAATTATCTGGGAGTACGCATTAGGAGTGATTTAAAATGGAATGATCATATAACGTTGATCGTCGGTAAAGCAGATGCCAGACTGAGATTCACTGGAAGAATCCTAAGAAAATGCAATCTGAAAACAAAGGAAGTAGGTTACAGTACACTTGTTCGCCCACTGCTTGAATACTGCTCAGCGACGTGGGATCCGTACCAGATAGGGTTGATAGAAGCGATAGAGAAGATCCAACGGAGAGCAGCGCGCTTCGTTACAGGATCATTTAGTAATCGCGAAAGCGTTACGGAGATGATAGATAAACTCCAGTGGAAGACTCTGCAGGAGAGACGCTCAGTAGCTCGGTACGGGCTTTTGTTAAAGTTTCGAGAACATACCTTCACCGAAGAGTCAAGCAGCATATTGCTCACTCCTATGTATATCTCGCGAAGAGACCATGAGGATAAAATCAGAGAGATTAGAGCCCACACAGAAGCATACCAACAATCCTTCTTTCCACGAACAATACGAGACTGGAATAGAAGGGAGAACCGATAGAGGTACTCAGGGTACCCTCCGCCACACACCATCAGGTGGCTTGCGGAGTATGGATGTAGATGTAGATGTATTGTTCTGTAGCTCTCTAGTCAAAGGCAATGTGTCCTGATGATGGTAGTGAAGCCCATAATGATGTTGAAGATAACTTCATGAAATGACCAAACAACATGCAACGGTAATTTATAGCTGACAGTGTCAGCACAGGCAATCTTGTGAATAATTTTTGACCGCTTTCTGAGCAGTGGATTTTACAGGTTCAAGAAAGTTCTTTTTCTCATCAAGCAGAATTTCTAGATACATGCAAACGGTGCTGCATTTTACAGGGATTATATCGAGCCTCATTTAAGAATTCCTGGGAAGAGAAAGCCTTCTCTTCAGTAGTATGTAAGTGGTTTTATGGACAGCTATAGCCAGTTCTTTATAGATGCATTACCGTTGCACCTGAACAAGCACAACATTCATCTTTTCCTCAAGTCTCATCTTTGAGTCTCCCAACATAACTACTAGAAAGTCATCCGCCTCTGCAACACCACCTTCAACATATCTGCCTCACATAACAGAAGTAACAGGGGTTCAGTACTAGCATCCCAGAACAGTGGACCATTTATGGAGCCTTGAGGACAGCTCTTGGAAACCTTTTTGAGGGCAGCATTTGGTAATCTTTTTGATTACCCTACTCTGCCCTGAGAGCCACTGGATGCTATGTCCACTACAACAATCGATAAAATTCTTGTACAGAAATTTCGGCACCCCAAGATCTCTTGGGCTTGTGAACACTGCAAACTACCACAGATTATTCAATGATTCTACAATTTCAATCGTAAGTGCATTTGCATATTTCGGACTCACATTTTCTGCAGTCAGAATAGCTCTATTACTGCATAATCTATTTACGTCTCTTTTCGGAATCTATACTGGCACTGATTCAAACCCAAGAGCTTTGTGTGCACCTGCAAAGAGTCACAAAGCAAGAGTTCCTGATCCTAGACACAGACATTTAATAAGTAAAGGGACTTGTAACTTTAGAGTGATGCTGGGTTTTTTATCCGTTCTCTTTTTAATCACTAGTGCCTGAGATGTTTTCTAAATTGTCAGTATTCAACCAATTTTACTTGCAATGCCTAATTCAGTAATAGTGTCAAATAAGGCACTGCCGGTGGACCTGTCATCTGTATTTACCTCAGGTGTAACGCCACCCAGAACCGGTGCCTTTCCAGTTTTGAATTTGGAAATTGAAAAAGCAGCTCCTTCCTGAGCATGAGGTAACTCCAACATCTGATTCATTACCTAGTTTTCTTCGAAGATGTGCATGTATTTCAGAATCTTTGTGTTATCGTCAGGAACTATGGCAGTTAGCAGGTGTTCAGCTGACTCCCTCCACCTAACCATCATTCAGCCATCTTCTCTACAAACTGCAAACATGACTGTAGGTCCTCTAACCTTTCCAGTCCACAACTTACACTAGACTCATAAAAATCATGGGATAATGGTATATACACATACACTATGTGATCAAAAGTATCCGGACACCACCAAAAACATATGTGCTTCATATTAGGTGCACTGTGCTGCCACCTACTGCCAGGTATTCTGTATCAGCGATCTCAGTAGTCATTAGACATTGTGAGAGAGCAGAATGGAGCACTCCACAGAGCTCACGGAGTTCAAATGTAGTCAGATGATTGTGTGTCACTTGTGTCATACGTCTGCACGCGGGATTTCCACGCTCCTAAACATTCCTAGGTCCATTGTTTCCAATGTGATAGTGAAGTGGAAGCGTGAAGGGACACGTACAGCACAAAAGTGTACAGGCCAATCTCGTCTGCTGACTGTCAGAGACCACCGACAGTTGAAGAGGGCCGTAATGTGTAATAGGTAGACGTCCATCCACACCATCACACAGGAATTCCAAACTGCATCAGGATCCACTGCAAGTACTATGACAGTTAGGCGGGATGTGAGAAAACTTTGATTTCATGGCCGAACGGCTGCTCATAAGCCACACATCACGCCGGTAAATTGCAAACAACGCCTCGCTTGATGTAAGGAGCATAAACATTGGACGATTGAACAGCGAAAAACGGTTGTGTGGAGTGACTAATCACGGTACACAATGTGGCGATCCGATGGCAGGGTGAGGGTATGGCGAATGTCCGCTGAACATCATCTGCCAGTGTGTGTCGTGCCAACAGCAAAATTTGGAGGCTGTAGTGTTATGGTGTGGTCGCATTTTTCACGGAGAGGGCTTGCACCCCTTGTTGTTTTGTGTGGCACTATCACCGCACAGGCCTACATTGATGTTTTAAGCACCTTTTTGCTTCCCAGTATTGAAGACCAATATGGGGATGGCGATTGCAACTTTCAACACAATCGAGCACCTGTTCGTAATCCACGGCCTGTGGCGAAGTGGTTACACAACAATAACATCCCTGTAATGGACTGGTCTGCACAGAGTCCTGACCTGAATCGTATAGAACACCTTTGGGATGATTTGGAATGCCGACTTCGTGCCACGCCTCACCTACTGACATCGATACCTCTCCTCAGTGCACCACTCCATGAGGAATAGTCTGCCATTCCCAAAGAAACCTTCCAGCACCTGATTGAACGTATGCCTGCGAGAGTGGAAGCTGTCATCGAGGCTAAGAGTGAGCCAACACCATACTGAATTCCAGCATTACCGATGGATGGTGCCACAAACTTTTAAATCATTTTCAGCCAGGTGTCCGGATACTTTTGATCAAATTGTGTACAAACGGTGATGGTATCACATACGCAAGGTATAAAAGGACAGTGCATTGGCAGAGCTGTCATTTGTACTAAGGTGATTCATGTGAAAAGAATTGCGATCTGATAATGGCCACACGACAGAAATTAACAGACTTTGAACAAGGAATGGTAGTTGGAGCTAGACACATGGGATGCTCTGTTTTGGATATCATTAGGGTTTCAATATTCTGAGATCCACAGTGTCAATAGTTTGTCGAGAATACCAAATTTTTGGTATTATCTCTCACCAAGGACAACGCACTCGCCGATGGCTTTTACTTAATGACCGAGAGCAGCAGCATTTGCTTGTCAGTACTAACAGACAAGCAATACAGCATAAAATAATCACAGAAATCAATGTGGAACATACGATAAATGTATCGATTAGGCGACTGTGGCAAAATGTGGCATTAATAGGCTATGGCAGCAGACAACTGCTGTGAGTACCCACCCTAAGAGAACGACATCACCTGCAGCACCTCTCCTGGACTTATCACCATACAGAGTGCACCCTAGACGGGGAGAGAGAAAAAGCTGATGGTAGGTTACATTGTGGCACAGACCCCACAAAGTAATGGACCCAAGTTGCCAAGTAGTCAATAACGCATTGTGCACGCTGGTGGTGGTTCCATAATGGTGTGGGCTGTGTTTAAATGGAATGGACTATGCCCTCTGTCTGATCCAACTGAACTGATCAGTGACTGGAAATGGTTACGTTCAGCTCCTTGGAGACATTTGGCAGCTATTCATGGACTTCATGTTCCCAAATAATAATGGAATTTTTATGGATGACAATGCGCCATGTCACCTGGCCACAGCTGTTGGCGAACTGGTTTGAAGAACATTATGGACAGTTCGAGCAAATGATCTGGCTTGGCCATTCATCAAATACTTATGCATCATATTTAAGAGTCAGTTCACGCAAAAATATCTTGCACCAGCAACACCTTTGCAATTATGGATGGCTATAATGGCAGCATGGCTCTGTACTTGTGTAGGAAGCTTCCAACAACTTGTCGAGTCCATGCCACACTGAGCTGCTACACTGTGCCAGACAAAAGAAGGTCCAACATGTTATTAGGAGGAATCTTAGACTTTAGCCACCTCAGTGTATATGGTCTTCCCCAAATGCCAAATTACAGTTGCCTTTGAAGATACTTCTCTCAGTGTATTCTTTTGATTTACTAAAGCAGTGTTTTATAGTACATCTTAACTGCCCTGTATTCATGGAGCCTTCCAGCATGCTCTGGTCAGCCTAAAGCTGCTTCTTGATTTTTACCTTCGCCTCAACATGGAATATTCTGGCCTCCACAGGATTATAACCTGATAATTTCTCTTTTTATTATGGATATAAATGTCCTTTATTCTTTGCGCTGTGTCTGCCAGAAGCAATTCCATTGGAAATGTTGCAGTTTAGACAATTAAGCCATCCAAATCTGTTTTCCTGATTTCCAAGACAATAACAGTTTCCTCTATCTCTCTTGTTGCAGATAGAGGAAATTGTGATTGTCTTGGAAATCAGGAAAACAGATTGGGATGGCTTAACTGTCTAAACTGCAGCATTCCCAACGTAATTGCTTCTGGTAGACATGGTGCACAGCTACTAACTGAGTTCCTGACAATTGCTTTACAATCACTGGACGTCAAGTATTGCAGCTTTTGTCAGCTATTAACCTTAGATGCTGGTACCTGGTTTCCTAAAGTGACATCTACGTGACTAGCAACACTGCTCGTTCCTTGAATGTACTCAGATGATGCTCTAGATATAAAACAATGAAGTCTAGTTCTTATATAGCATCCTCTAGTATATCACCTCATTCATCAGTTTGCCTACAGCATCACAGTGTAGGTTTTGCATTTGCATCTGTTGCCACAAGGAAACATGGACCTCATCTGCATGGAGCTACCACCTTGAGGTTACCTAGAAAATATCCTACAGGATATGAACACTGTATTGTATACGATTACTACAATCCTCTTTGTCTGTGTGTCCTTCATTTCAATTGTCGCCATATGCTTGTCACATAGCTATGCCACCTTAGTCACAGTGAATTTCCTACTCTTCATGACGATGCCACAAACTGCCTAATCACAGGCAGTAATTGCAAGACAATCCCAAGAAAATGTGGGAGCCTATTGTTTCCGTAACTCTGTTCTTGTAAACAGAGTATATCAACACCAACTTGTCAATTTTTCATATTTCAATCACAGTAAAGCACTAATATGTAGTATTGTGTTCCTTATATGTACATAAAGTGTGAACAAAGCACTTCAAGGAGGAGGTGTAAGGGTCAAAATATACGCAATCCATTTGCTTTAACAAAATCTCTGTATAATTGCTTGATGTCAAATGGTTCATTTCTCTGCAAGTGTTCACTGTGGCAGCACAGAGACTTCTGAATGCAGGATTCGACCCACTGCTCTCTGGCAAAAGTTGGACAGGGCTGGAACTCTGTCCCAGGATGGAACTCAGTGCTGGTAGCAGCATGCGCGGATTGCAGGTTGACAGTGCTGTGGCACTGAGGAATTTAGTTCCAGCAGTGACAGGTGCAGCCCAACCCCAAACACAAGGATGCTGCTGGCAATGCCCTATCGTCTCACTGTCTGGCATGACCCTGGCATCACGGTGTTGCTGCTGGGCTCTGGTGACCAGAATGCTTCTGCCTCAAAATTCAGACCCATTTATATCACTCCAAGGTGAATTTTTTTCACTAAAACCTGGCACCTAGACACGTACCAATAACAAAAGACTTGTCCTAGTGTGTTGACATCGACCCACCTGCTATGATTATTACCACTTTGCAGTGTGGTTTTGCACTGAGTGCAGTTAGTCTCGTCTCGCAATCCCCTTATGTGCACATTATTCTGACCCACATGTTGCTACACTGCAACTATTAATTCAATACTTCCTCATGGCTTTCTCACTACTTCTTATTATCTTTGCTAAAAGACTGGGTAGCGTCACTACACTACCCACCCCACCCCCTCCACAGAGAAGACTCAGTCCCTTGGGCCTTGCTCTGGACTGGTTCTGTACCAAAATTACTATCACCCTTAATCTGTAAAACAAGACTATACTACTAGAGTGGCTATTCTTAGCTACTATACGATTACCATTTTAACCTTTAAAAACTACATAAATCTATTTCTCGTCTCTTACTTGTACAGCAGAACCTTGCTTAGTGAACATAATTTGTTCCAGAATCTTACTCGTAGTGCAAAACACTCATTAAGCGAAACAATTTAGCCCACGTAGATTAATGTAAAATACAATAATGTGTTCCACGCACAAAAAGTATTAAAAGTTTTAACTCATTCATGCAATTTATTCAAAAAAAAATTATAAATACAGTATCATGCACCCTGTGAACCATGGACCTTGCCATTGGTGGGGAGGCTTGCGTGTCTCAGTGATACAGATAGCCATATCATAGGTGAAACCACAACAGAGGGGTATCTGTTGAGAGGCCAGACAAAGGTGTGGTTCCTGAAGAGGGGCAGCAGCCTTTTCAGTAGTTGCAGGGGCAACAGTCTGGATGATTAACTGATCTGGCCTTGTAACATTAACCAAAACTTCCCTGCTGTGCCAGTATTGTGAACGGCTAAAAACAAAGGGAAACTACAGCCGTAATTCTTCCCGAGGGCATGCAGCTCTACTGTATGGCCAAATGATGATGGCATCCTCTTGGGTAAAATATTCCGAAGGTAAAATGGTCCCCCATTCGGATCTCCAGGTGGGGCCTACTCGGGAGGACGTCATCATCAGGAGAAAGAAAATTGGCACTCTATCGGATCAGAGGGTGGAATGTCAGATCCCTTAATTGGGAAGGTAGGTTAGAAAATATAAAAAGGGAATGGATAGGTTAAAGCTAGATATAGTGGGGATTAGTGAAGTTCAGTGGCAGGAGGAACAAGACTTCTGGTCAGGTGAATATAGGGTTACAAATACAAAATCAAATAAGCGTAACACAGAAGTAGCTTTAATAATGAATAAAAAAGCAGGAGCATGGGTAAGCTACTATAAACAGCATAGTGGACACATTATTGTAGCCAAGATAGATACGAAGCTCACACCTATCACAGTAGTACAAGTTTATATGCCATCTAGCTCTGCAGGTGAAGAGATTGAAGAAATCTATGATGAGATAAAAAAAATTAAGATACTGAAGGGAGAGGAAAATTTAATAATCGTGGGGGACTGGAATTTGGTAGTAGGGAAATGAAGAGAAGGGAAAGTTGTACATGAATATGGAATGGGAGTAAGGAATGAAAGAGGAAGCCGCCTGGTAGAATTTCGCACAGAGCATAACTTAATCATAGCGAACACATAAGAATCATGAAAGACGGTTGTATACATGGAAGATGCCTGGAGACACCGGAAAGTTTCAGACAGATTATATAATGGTTAGAAATAGATTTAGGAACCAGGTTTTAAATTGTAAGACTTTTCCAGGGGCAGATGTGGACTCTGAAGAAACTGCAAAAAGGTGGGAATTTAAGGAGATGGGACCTGGATAAACAGAAAGAACCAAAGGTTGTAGAGAGTTTCAGAGAGAACATTAAGGAATGATTGACAAGAACAGGGGAAAGAAATACAACAGAAGAAGAATGGGTAGCATTGGGAGATGAAATAGTGAAGGCAGGAGAGGATCAAGTAGATAAAAAGATGAGGGCTAGTACAAATCTTTGGGTAACAGAAGAGATATTGAATTTAATTGATGGAGGGAGAAAATATAAAAATGCAGTAAATGAAGCAGGCAAAAAGGAATACAAACGACTCAAAAATGAGATTGATAGCAAGTGCAAAATGGCTAAACAGGGATGAATAGAGGACAAATTTAAGGATGTAGAGGCATATATCACTAGGGGGTAAGATAGATGCTGCTTACAGGAAAATTAAAAGAGACCTTTGGAGAAAAAAGAACCACTTGTATGAATATCAAGAGCTCAGAAGGAAAATCAGTTCTAAGCAAAGAAGGGAAAGCAGAAAGGTGGAAGGAATATATACACGATCTATACAAGGGCGATGTACTTGAGGACAATATTATGGAAATGGAAGAGGAAGTGGATGAAGATGAAAAGGGAGATATGATACTGCGTGAAGAATTTGACGGGACACTGAAAGGCCTAAGTCGAAACAAGGCCCCGGGAGTACACGACATTCCATTAGGTCTACTGATAGCCTTGGGAGAGCCAACACTAACAAAATTCTACCACTTGGTGAGCAAGAAGTACGAGACAGGTGAAACACCCTCAGACTTCAAGAAGAACTCTACCATCTGGTGAACAAGATGTATAAAACAGGTGAAATACCGTCAGACTTCAAAAAGAATATGATAATTCAAATCCCAAAGAAAGCAGGTGTTGACAGGTGTGCAAATTACCAAACTCTCAGTTTAATAAGTCACGGCTGCAAAATACTAACATGAGTTCTTTACAGACGAATGGAAAAACTGGTAGAAGTCTACCTCGGGGAATATCAGTTTGGATTCTGTAGAAATGGTGGAACACGTGAGGCAATACTGACCCTTTGAATTACCTTAGAAGATAGTTTAAGGAAAGGCAAACCTACGTTTCTAGCATTTGTAGACGTAGAGAAAGCTTTTGACAATGTTGTCTGGAATACTCTCTTTCAAATTCTGATGGTGGCAGGGGTAAAATACAGGGAGGAAAAGGCTATTTACAATTTGTATAGAAATTAGATGGCAGTTGTAAGAGTCAAGGGGCATGAAAGGGAAGCAGTTGTTTGGGAAGGAAGTGAGACAGGGTTGAAGCCTATCCCCAATGTTACTCAATCTGTATATTGAGCAAGCACTAAAGGAAACAAAAGAAAAATTTGGAGTAGGAATTATTAAAATCCATGGAGAAGAAATAAAAACTTTGAGGTTTGCCGATGACATTGTAATGAGACACTTAAAGTAGTAAATGAGTTTTGCTATTTGGGAAGCAAAATAACTGACGATGGTCGATGTAGTGAGAATATAAAATGTAGACTCACAATGGCAAGGAATGCATTTCTGAAGAAAAAAAAATTGTTAACACTGGGTATAGATTTAAGTGCCAGGAAGTCTTTTCTGAAAGTATTTGTATGGAGTGTAGCCATGTATGGAAGTGAAACATGGACGATAAATAGTTTAGACAAGAAGAGAATAGAAGCTTTTGAAATGTGGTGCTACAGAAAAATGCTAAAGATTAGATGGGTAGATAACATAATTATTGAGGAGGTACTGAATGGAATGGGGGAAAAGACAAGACACCAAAGAAGTGGGAAACGGAGGACACAGTGGTCAGGATCATATCTGATCTAGAAGTAGATACAGAAATGGAAAAAATAACAGAAAGTATGAGAATAGTACATTCGGCAAAAGCGTGAACACGGAAAACTGATAAAATTCTAGGGGGAGGGAGGGGTCGGTTCTCTGAGGCAATGCAAAATGAGCCGCAAGAATTTGCTGCAAGGCATATCAAGTATGACCATGACAATACAGTAACAGAAGAATTATTACAAGAGAATACACAACCAATAAAATAATATATAAAACCAAAATTTAAAGATATAGTAGGAAATGTAAAAGTAGGACTAATTTTAGATTTGGGTAACAACATTTCAGAGATTGATCACTATTTCTTGGAACAACATAACTTTTTGGATGTATTGCCACAATTACCATTAACAGGAGTAATGGGTAAACCAGTACATGAGGAGTTATTCATTATATTCACATTAAATAATTACACAATTCAGCAATTAATGTTCGTTCTTGCAGGTTTAAATGTATCTGTGATCCTAGGCACAGACTGGCTATCATAACAAGAAGTGTTATTAAATTTCCATAATGGAACAACAACATTTCCTTATGGACAGCAAGAAGGAATGTTTACGATATACTTTGAGCAAATAACTACACATAGACTGGGTTTATCTCTTATTACAGAAGCTGAACTAGGACAAAATGTCAAGCATGTTACTACAATTTAGAGGTAGACCAAAATACAAATAAATCAAAAAAACCTTAACACACATGAAAAGGGCATGTTTACTTTATTATGCAAATACGTAAATGTCTTTTCAATGAAACCAGAGATCATGAAAGATTTTGTGTGTACCTTAAAGATTAAAACCCAGTCCATTCTACATAAGACAGTATTCTACAAAGCCATTGGCACGAAAGGAAATTAATACAATATTACAGTGGAATATAACTGAGGCATCTGATAGGTGTTACAATAATCCTTTAGTAGGTTTTTTAAAAAAAAAAAAAAAAAAAAAAAAAAAGGGGGGGGGGGAACTGTGTGACAGATATTAGATGCATGCACTGTCAATAAAATAACTGGACCAGAAAGAGAGAGGCCACTGATAATAGATGAAATGTTAACAAAGTTGTCAGGGGCAAGATAAATTAACACAGCAGATTTAATGGCCGTATATTGGTAAATCACGCTACACAATGATTAAAGAAAATACAAAGCATTTTTCCATTTTTGTTTGAAAAGGACAAGAATACTAATTCAATGACTACCCCCCCCCCTTTTCGGTCTAAATATTTCTGTATCTGTAGTCATAAATGTGCTGGATAAGGCGATAGGTAATGAATTAAGGGATCAAATGTTGTTACAGGTGGGTGATATAGTAGTAGTGTTCACAATATGTTAACAACATCTCAAGTTTTTCCTCAGATTAAGTTCCCAAGATACTACAATTAAGTTTTCGTAATCACAATTTCAAAGAAATTAAGTTAAATTTTTGGAACACATTATCAATACAATAAGAATTAAGCCTGACCACACAAT
Source organism: Schistocerca nitens (assembly GCF_023898315.1). Classification (NCBI taxonomy): domain Eukaryota; kingdom Metazoa; phylum Arthropoda; class Insecta; order Orthoptera; family Acrididae; genus Schistocerca; species Schistocerca nitens. The sequence goes on along the minus strand of NC_064614.1, from coordinate 706,187,037 downwards.
TAGATGCAATTAAACTTTGTCCAGAACATTATAATAAAAAAATTTAAATCTTATCAACGAATGATAGGATTCTGCAGAAAATGTCTTGCAAATGCAGTGCTTAATGCATCTAATATAATGAAAGTATTGAAACAATACACGACACTGAACTGGAATATAAGCTTCGAAAAGGAATTTAACAATATAAAAGAAACTTTCACAAACTAGTAATTATTAATTCACCCAAATTTCAGTCTATTTTTCCATCCAGTAGTGGATGCATCAGACTACAAATTGGCATGTCACACATTTTGGAATATAATACACAATACAACAGAACAGAGACCAATAGCTTTTGTTTGTAGAATGCTTACACAACACAAATGGAATCACACTGCAGCAGAAAAAGAAACTATATTTGTAGTATGGGAGTTTAAGAAATTTAAATACCTAGTCTCAGGAAATGAAACAATAATACACACTAATCATAGTGCATTAACATTTGTATTGAAAAGCAAACTACAACATGGTAGACTCACAAGACAGGCTCATTTCTACAGGAGTTTAGATTTTCTATTACATACATCAGAGGAAAGCTAACATAGTACAGGTACACTATATAGACTACCTGTAGGCCTTCAGTCAAATCAAGATGTAACAGGAAGAGGAAACTTTGTACTTTACTTTTTAAAGGGTAATACATACGAACTTTCTGTCACAATTTAGAAAAAGAACAAAGGCAAGATGTACATTTAAGAACTGAAATTGATAACTTACAACAAAACAATGCAAATACCAGTGACCAGTGGACACTGCAAAAGGGAATCTTATTCTGCAAGTAAAACTAACTTACTTACTACTTACTATCATGCATGTAAATAAATACTAGTACTTTAGAAATATGAGTCACCAAGCAATGAAAATATTAAAGTCTTGCAAGACTTGTCAAAAAGTTAATCTTATTCTGCAAGTAAAACTAACTTACTACTTACTATCATGCATGTAAATAAATACTAGTACTTTAGAAATATGAGTCACCAAGCAATGAAAATATTAAAATCTTGCAAGACTTGTCAAAAAGTTAAAGTGCAAACTGTTGGAGTACACATGATGCTGTATCCAATTATTCTAAGCAAGCTATGGGAGTTATCGACAGTGGACACCTACGGTCCACTACCTCAAGGGCAAGGAGGAATGCGATACATCTTTGTTGTTTTAGAGTGCTGGTCTAAGTTGATTAAACTACATCCACTTAAACGAGCAATGACCAATAGTGTGAAAATGATTTTAAGAGACCATTCTTTTATAAATGTTGGTAAACCTAAGAACCCACTATCTAGCACTGGAATGTGTTTCAAAACCAAATAATTCACAGAATTTCTAACAGGGGAAAACATAAATCATATTTTAATTTCGAGATGCCATCTGCAAAGCAATCCTTCTGAAAATTTCATGCACGGGCTGGGCTAATTATGCTGGACCTATTGTGCAGACATTCGAGGCGGATGGTAAGAAGTAGAATTTGAAAATTTATTGAATGAGCTATCACATTCTGTCACAAAAGTGTCTTCAGCAGAAACAGTTGGATGGTGACTTGTAGGAGTACAAATTCTGTGGTTGGTTGAAAGGCCACAAGAGAATGCTAACATTCAACCAGTATAATATCAATGAATTGCTAACAAGGGAGGCAGAGAAAAGGAAGAAAGAGTAGGAGAAAGGTATCCCAATACAGTACTAGATTGGAATTTATTTTTAATTAAAAATTTATTTTTAATTAAAAATCATAAGAAAAGAATTAAAAGTGGTAAAACCATAAGCAAATTATATCCATTGTATGAGAGGTCATTTCTAGTAACCAAAAGCAGTAGTATTATCTGACCCAGGAACAGGAAGAGATAAAAACCTGTATTACAGTTAAGATTTGAGGCCATTTGTAACTGAGTGAGGGAATAGTAAGTAGCAGGAATCACATTTCTCAAAATTCATGGTATTAAGAAGTATTTTCTCAGAACTTATATCTCTCTTGGAGGACAGTTTGTCTAATAAAAAGCTTATAATTATTTACATATGATTCTGTATCATTGTACATAGGTACAATCCATCAGTGTGGAGCAATAATCTTAAGTTGCTACCAGTACGGAATAATAGCGAGGAAGTATTTTGTAGTGAGTTCTCTGGCAAAGGGTTGGTATTTAAACTTAACTTAAGGTATTGTGTACACTGATGTCACCATGTGCTATAGTTCAGTCAATGTGTGTGTGTTATTGATAAATAAGATATCTACCCTGTGATAGTCACTGAACTCCCGACTAGATGAAATACTCTTAAATCTTGAAATGACACCAATTTCTACTAAAACAGTAGGCTATTCCAACAACTTATGAGTTAAAATTAGACTTCATTACACGCTGACTTTCCATCAGAGAAGAGGTTAGCATGCGTCTTTATGTTAGACCGATATCCAGTTGAGATTATGCCATTCAACCAATTACAGCGGAACGTCGATTCTACACCATAAATTCATAACCCATGTGAAAAACCCATAAGACCAATGCTAAAAATTCCCCGATTTTACATTTCTTCCTAATGAAGTTTACCTCAATCTTAAGTTCTTACTGGACATCTCACTTGACTTCATCCCATTTTCTTCCCGTTGACATTTGATGTGACTGAATAAAACATAAGTGGCTCAAAAGACAGATGGTTTGCTCCACAGGTGGTGGGAGAATTAAGGTAATATTTTACGCCATTGTGAAGAAGGGCAATGTGAGAAAGGAAATGCTGACATAATCCACGATCGATGTTGCCAACACAACTTGCAACATTAGCTTCACAGCGCAATTATGATACAACTACTGTTAAGTTGCAGTGGTAATGGAAAAACAAGACAGTCAACACCCAGACTGAGCCAACAAGTGATGAAGGGGCCCAGGCAACTTTTTTTGTGCCACTTATAACTCAGTTTCATATTTTTTAATGTATTTCTGATGTACTGTATTCAGCAATAATATCAATCATCAACCTCTTAAATTTAAACACTCAGTCTCGAAGAATATGCTCTGTCATATCGAGAAAAAGTCGCCCATTTCCGGGTAGTGAACTGTTATTGGCTGGTGACTTTAGTCACCCAATAGCCTGTGCAGCCACCACACCACACATGTAAAACAAGCTCACCTACTGGATGTGTGGAGAGAGGGAGTGTCCCTTCAGCAATGGGAGTGCAGGTAGAGGTGAAAACATTTTGTGAAGTGCTGAAAATATACTTTTCGTGCAGACAATGTATTATGAATGCGATGTCACATGGAAATAGAACAAGGGTTTTGTAATAGCACATTTTAAAGACTTTTGTGTTCAAATCTGTAATGATACAGTTGCAACAACTACATACACTACTCATGTACATACTTTGCACAACACACATTGCACACTGTAGATCTTAAAGAGTGGCAGGAGTGATAGAGGGCATGAAGTGTAACTGTAGCACCTGAGCTTTCTTTCAAATTTACTTTTACACAGTGTACAGAAATTCATTGAGCTGACTTCTAATAAGCTTGTAACGTCAACTGGGTAAGTATAAAATCATTTTTCACTTCTCTGTTTTTCTCATCAAGCCTAAAATAACACTTTAATGGTTGTGAGCATAAGTGTGGCTCATAAGGAAATCATTAAACAATAACATCAATGGTGACAGTTGGTCATTAAGCAGATGTCCGCAGTTAAAATTATGGTTTAACCACTTAGCTATTGTGAAATTGTTTTTTTAAATTCAATATGATCATATTTTTTCTTTTTGCTGAGTACAAAGGATGAGCCCTCAAAAACAAGTGTTTTGAACAAATAATTTGCAGTCACAACATATCAGATAAAGAGCTCTATTACCTTGTACCCAGATACTAATTTCAAATTTTTGAGGAGTTTTCATTTATGTTACTCATCCATGATTTTTTAAGAACTGATGAAATTCATTACCAAAAATTATTGTATAAACATAGTCTTGTACATTTAACTTCCTTCTTTAGACAGATTTTACACAAAGTATTGGAGAGGACTGCAATTTTTAATCATATATGCCAATTAGATGCATTTTTGCTCACATTCTGGGAGTTTTAAGATTTTCCTTAATTTTGCATTTTTTAAAGTCTGGACTGCACAAAAATGTAAAATAGGGGTTTCACTGTAATAACAGATGCTATTTCAAAAAGATTCAATACATGTTGACATTACTTGAGTCACTCATACTCCTTGGAGCCATCCACAGTGCAGCAGACTGCTGTGCTTGCGATGATGTCAACCACAGTGCTCCAATTCTCATCACTACACAATGTCCATGCAAATAAATACAACTACAAGGGAATGTCCTCCATAGTAAACCTCCTTACATAATAAAGATACTAACTCTCAAAACGATTTTTTTACTCAACTGTACCACAATGCACAACTATGTACGCTTGTTCATTTATATATCAAGCTAGTACATAATTTTCCTTTTAAACACATGGTTTCCTTTTTTGAAGTCCTTACCAACTATATAGTGAAAATCTCATACCCTCTCAATTGGCACTAGCTTTAGTGGATGAAATATCTACTACTCACTCACAAATGGAACATGCTGCACAGACGGGTTTTAGTGATCCGCTTAAAGCTTTGCAAGATCAGATAGTGGCCCTTGTCCTTGGAATCTGTAATTGCAGGAAAAGCTGCAAGAAAAACTAGAATCACCTTTTATCAAAAAGTAGATGTAAACAATCGGGCAACTCATGAGAAATCCATTACACACTCTGAAATTCCTTCTCTTGTATCACAGTCCACCCCCCCCCCCCCCCCCAAAGGCAGTTTTCCTACTGTTAATTTCATAACTCTGACCTTGGAGAAAATGTCAGAAAACATCACTGCATTCTGCCAAAGTCTGCACGATACTTTCAGAATACATCCTTGGCCTGACGAGTTTCATGTTAATACTTGTATAGTGTGTCTAAAGAGGGTCGAAGACGCAAACTGCTATGAAGACTTTGTTGAATCATTATGGAATGCCTGTAGCTTTGATCAAGAGGTTATCTGTCCAATTCACTGACACAAAAGGTGTAAGTGTAGCTTTGACCAAGAGGATATCTGACCAATACAATGACAAAAAGGGAGTAAGTTTTTATCATGACAAGCTCTCCACCCACTGCCAGCACGTCAGGGAAGATTTTGAGGATTTTGTCGACTAAATCTGATCAGTTTAAAGTTATACTATTCTGTGGTTGGACAGAGGGAAAAGTGATGTGCTCCTTGAAGAGGCAAAGATGAGAGCCATGAATGTGTATATCAAGGGGATAAATCCGTAAATGGAGAAATTATTGTAGGATCACTTTTGTCTTTACAAGAAGCTGTGCAACTTACATCAATTACAGAAGAAGCTAAATGTTTTGCATTATCTTCCTCTGTTGGTAATGATTCTTGTCATGTATTCATTACGGAGACATACTGCAGGTGTTGTTGCACCCAGCCGAAATGTATTGTGCCCCTTGCTGTGTTAACTGTGGAGAGATTGATCACTTAAGTGCCAACTGTGACCATTCATGGAATAATTGAAACAGAAACTGCAGAGGATTCCAAGGGTATAGAGGCAACAGAGGATATGGGAATGGAATAGGAGATAGTGTAGCTATCACCCTGAGCTCCCATTAGAATCTTTAATTTCTATTAGTTTTGAGGAGTAACCAAGGTGACAAACATGTATATAAAAGGTAACATACTGGTAAGAACTTTAATAGATATGGGTAATCAGGTGACCATATTACTTTTAGCCCCTAGTGATTAACACCATTAAAGTTTCTAGGCTGCTCCATCAGTGAACTGGGGACAGAAACTATTAGTCCGTTGAGGACATGAGAGTTGAGGTGGAGATTGATGAAGAGAAATATAAATTTGAACAGGAAGACCTTAGGAAAAGAAGATAGGACTTTTATGTTATTCTTGGGAATAATTTCCAACACCACTTTCGCAAATTGTCCAACTCAGTGATGGTGCATAGATTTGGCAGCAATAGCATTGGAAAGGTCAGAGTAATCCAGGAAAAGGTCTAATCCTCAAGGTCACAATAAACCATGTATCCTAATGTTGAGGGAGCACAGCCCTGAACTCATTAATAGTGGAATGGTAAGAGTTATCTGAATAACCGCCGAGATGCAAGAGCCCGCAGGAACTATCTTTCTGGTCAATCTGCTCACCACAAAGTTCTAGACCATCTCCAAGTACATGCATTTGCAGAACCAAAATTATTACCAGAGAAACATGTGTTCCTACTTGCTTAGACAAATTTGTAAAACAATATATATAAATCCACATTGAACATTATTGGCCAATGGACCAGAAATAGAAGCAGTAAATGTTGAACATTTTCAGATGGAAAAAATATGGTCTCGGGAAACTTCAAGGACCCACCATTACGTAAAAAAATGATCCATGAAGAATCAGAAAACATTGCTGAACAGAGAAGTATATGCAACAATGTCAACCAACAAAAATCACTTGAGAGGTAAATTAAAGCATTTATCACAGCAAGACAGAAACATGTAGTACCCCGTGTTAGAGGAATTCACAAAGCTGTTCGATCAAAGACAATATTTACCAGCAATGGATTTAACAAAGATCAAAGTTCCAACTGAGGATGCACAATCAATAGTTCAGAAGCCTTACCAAATGCTCTATGATTTGCATTATGTCATAGAAAAAGCATTAAACCACAGTTGATGTGGGAATAACTCAGCCTTCCTCCAGTCCTTGAGCATTGCCCACTGTCAAAGTACCTAAAAAGAGCTTCAACGGAGAATAAACTTACACCTCTGTGTCGATACATGAGCAGTAAATTGAGTTACGACACCTGACACTTATCCAGTCCTCCCAGTCAACAAAACACTCAACCACTTGGGAAATTGCAAGTATTTTACCAATCAGATATGAGGTCAAGTTACACCAGATAGTCACAGACCCTCACAATAGACCCTAGATGGCATTTGTCATCCCTACTGAGCTATATGAATTCCTCAGAATACTTTTCAGACTTAAGAAATGTGCCAGCTACTTTTTAGCAGTTTGGAAATTTCCTGTTATGTGGACTGAAGCCCACTCTTCGTTTGGTGTACATCAACAATATCACTGTCTTTTCTCTGTCAATAGAGGCACTACTAAGGAGCATACTATTGCATGCAAACTAGAGAAGTGTTCTTCTGCAAAGTCTCAAATGCAACACCTTGGCCACATCATTATAAATTTTGCACGTATTAAACCTAATACACATATCTCATGGAAGCCGTTAATGACTTTCCTGCACCAAAAAATGTAAAAGAACAGTAATCATTTCTAGGTCATGCAAACTGTTATTGCAGATTCATGCAAGTTTATACCATGGTCATGAAGTCTTTTACTAAATTACTAAAAAAGGTAGTACCTCTCCACTGAACCACAGAATGTGATGTGGTAATGTAGCAAATTAAGGGGCTCCGGAAAGGCTCAAAATCATGAAAAGTTCAATTTTTACTTTTTTGCGTTTTCTGAATCTGCAGACTATTACCTTCTAATAGATATATAATTTATTCAATTCCGAAGACTACAACTATTTTTAAATTTTTTTTGAAATGTCTTCTACATGGGCGTGACCCACTGTGACGCTGTTAAACTGCTGTCAAATGGTGTTATTATTAACGTCCGTGTTCATCAGGTACGTTTTAGTGATGTGAGATAAAGTATGTGTTGTGGCTAACCTGTGATGGTTCAATATATATCGCTGGTGTTATTGTCGATTTTTTCATGTTTATTTACTCTGTCGTTATCTCGAAAATATTCATAATTAATTCTGTTTCTTGAGTCTCTGTTTTGTTGAAGTATAATAATGAGTAAAAGTAAAGTTATTAGAAATCCTCTGAAGGCTTTTAAGAAAAGGAGAAATGTTGGAAAGCCAAAGGTATTTAGAAATATGGGAATGAAGATAGGTTCTAACATGGTACGAGCGATGCTTGCTTTAGACAAGGAACACCTTCGGGCTGCAGACAGGGCTGTAAAGAGTCTAGAAATACAAGCAAGAGTAAACAGAAGGAGGAACAAGAGAAAGCTGGAGGAGGAGTTTGCAGAGGATGAAGATAATCCATCCTATGGACCTGGAATGCACTAAAAAGTTAATCCAATCTTTGTCGCTCGATTCCCAAAACTTTTATTTTCTCATACTAATTACATGTTTTCGAAGGATCTTCCAATTTGTTTGAAACTTCAAGTAAATGCTACACAGTACCTTCTGCATTATTTAACACAGCCTTTTTCCAAAAAACTGTATATTTTTGAATATATAAATAAAAAATTGCAAAAAAATGTTGTGAATTTTCATTACAATTGAAAAAAAATCATATTTAATAACTGAAATAAAATTTTGTAAAATCCCTGTGTTAAGTTGTAGCCCATATTCCAATAAATAATCTGTAAAAAGTTCAACTTCCTACCTCAAATACTTTGTGAGGAAAGATGTAATTTATAAGCGTTATTTTAACATTGCAAGTATAGGGCGTTCCGGAGCCCCTTAAATATGTTTTGATAAAACCCCTCTATAAGCTTATTCAGACCTTGAAAAACCATTTATTCTGTCATGAGACACCAATGATTATGCTACTTACTCTGTTCCATGTCAGGAACAAGATGGTGTCAAGAAATCAATTACACATGTAACCTCACAGGTTAATAAGTTAAGTATAGTACTACCAAAAGGAGCTAACCTCTGGTATCCATTGTAAATTATTTTAAGTGCTATCTTTAAGGGCAGATGTTTTACAGTAATCAGTGACCATACCACACTATTATGGCTTCTAAATTTACAAATACAGTGAAACCCCACTTTTACACTTTTCAAGGGACTTCAAAAAAACAGTGTAAAACGCGGGAAAATGTAAAATGTGGGAAATAATGTTTTAAGCTGTAAAAGTTGCATATAGGATAACCACTTGCATTTTATGTACAATACATGTACATAACAGCCATCAAAAGACTTTTCAGGGACCTGTTTATTATCCAATAAAAACTGCTGATGTAACTGGAACTGACAACTGTCTGGAAAGTAGGAACGTTTGACTCAATTTCATATGTCATAATAGATGTTTTTGAAAGCCTGTAGCTGTCATTCATTATTTAAATAATGAAATACTGCACTAGTTACGTATTTTTTCACACTTAGCACGACGCGTTTCGAGAATTTTTTCTTGTTGTCAAGTGTAAATATGTAAATAACTACTTTGTGTGGTGTTTGAATATGTGTTATTCTGCATCTCTTGCACTGTAGTCGTCTTTTTGAGGTTATCAGGTACTGTGCCTCATCAGTAATGTAGAAAACACACACACACACACACACACACGCACACACACAAGCGCGCGCAACGAACTATCACTCACATTGTTTGTGTAACATCACAAAAAATACGTATGCAAATACTGCACTTGACAATGAGAATAAATTATCGAAACACATTTTGCTCAGCATGAATAAAGTACATAACCAATACTGTGTTTAAACAAAAAATGTGCCCTGGTGTCAAGAAACTTAAACAAGTAATATTTGTAAACACTACTGCACAGCCAACATCATTTTTTCTCCACAAACATTTTTTCGTATTGCGTAAATCGCGGGAAAATTATAAATATATTGATGCAAAATCAGGTGCAAATTAACACTGTGGCCATAGGAAATTTGACAGGACCAATACAAAATGTAAACGTCAGGGAAACGTTAATTCTGGGAACGTTAAAGGGGGGTTATACTGTAGTTGAATCACATAGGGGCTCTAAAACTTAGCGAGTATGGTCATGAAGTCCGACATTAAGTCCAGGAAAACTTCATTAAAATGTCAATGTGCTAAGCAGGAAAGTCAGTGTGTTGCAAGCAGATAAAATGCTAGCAGGTGAATTCGAAGAGGCACAGGGTAAAGATGAGCAATGCTAGCAACTTGCTGCCCTGCCAGAATTTGTGTCTGAAGAGGCATTTCATATGGTAAAGCCTCACAAGGAAACCAACTTGTGATACCAAAAGTAATACAGCAATATATAATTGTGCATTGTCATGACAGCATTTCTAGCGTTTTGATGACAAAGTATGTGAAGTGTATGTGCGAACTTCCCACTTCTCTTATATGAGTCGACTTACTTGGTGTACACAGCCAATCTTCTTCTCTGGATAGCTGGCTTCTGGAATTTCTATAAACTTCTTCTCCGAAGAATGATGCTAGTTACAGGAACCTTAAAGACTCTCTCTCTACTTGCAAAAGAATTAGATACTCGAAGAATACTTTTCAACAACTATCAGTATATTTGAGCTACATAATGAACCAAATTCACACTTCGCACTTCTTGTAAGTCACTCATATCATCCCACATTAGAAACAGATTTAAGATCATGTAGCAAAGGGTTGACTTAACAACCATAACTCTATTACAAACATATCGTAAAATACGTCTTGCCTCCAGCAAGCCCAAGATAAGAGTTTATTCACAATTCCGAATCCCAATTGTTCTTTTTTCACTAACAATAGCCACAATTACAAACAGCACAGAATAACACAGAAGTTACTTGGTTCTTCTGTGTGCTTTCACCACGACTTCCATGTATCACCCGACCAATACTTGCCGGTGCCTTTCAACCGCTGCGTTGACCTTTGGCTCGCAACTGATTTCACACCCGCACACACAGGCATGTAATGCACAGTAGATAGGGTTCTCCTGCTCACATCTAAAATATTGTGTGTTCGAGACGGTGGAAGGCCGAGTGGTTCTAGAATTTAAGCGGAAATTCTCAAAACAGTGCATATCCCCCCCCCTCCCCCCTCAGATCGGACACACAATATTTTATACATAATCATTATGCACATAACATCACTCAGAACAACATTTCATATCATAAAAATATACTTTTCTCATACTTATTTCTACATACATCTTTCACTTTAACAACAATCTTTTTTCTCTCCAGAACAATCTTTAACTGAGACTTCCTTTATTCTGTTCTTATTTCACCTTGACATCAAGACCCGAACATTTTTTCGTCTTTTTAGTCATCTTTTATAATATTTAAGAACTGTGAGGACTCTTTCCTGCAGGTGATCATGACACTCGAGTATTCTACTATTTCTAGCCTTTGTACTACCTTTTCTTTAGTATGTAATAGCTTGATTATCTGTTGTAGTCTGGAAGAACTCAAGGCAAAATGAAAGTGTTCTTTTTGACACTCGTGAACTTACATAAAACTTAATAATGCTCGTTGTGCCTAGAATTCAAACTTTCCAGAATAATCCCTACAAAATGTCATGACTTTTGTCACAATACTATCCCTTCCCCCTAGGCTCAGTACCTCTACCTTGCTTGTGGGTTGACCATATGAGAGCACTTCCTCTTTCCATTTTTTGGTAGGTATGCCCCTTTATAAAACACTCCTATTTTTTCAGGGCACAGGTCATCCTATCTCCAAGCAGGTACGCCAGCCCCCATATACTTAGCAAATGCCGGCTACGCCACCCTTATCCTGTCTGAGAAGGCCTCACTGTTCATTACCCCAGTATGCGTTCCTATGCACACTATAATTATTTTCTGGTAAAGTTACAAATCTACTCTACACTTCGCATATACTTCTTAATACTTTATCTAATCCCTAGAGTCCTCCTCTACGTATCAACTTCTATACTTCCAGTAGATACCGTGTCTATATACACTACTCAGTAGATAATATGCTTACTTAGGCTATTCGGTCCCACTATCCTACAATTCCTCACTTGATCCGAGTATTTATTACACTGACTTTTCTTGGATGACTACCATTAGTGTTTTGTTCTTAGTTGCACTTAGTTACTCGAGTAAACATGGCTGGCGCAAGGCTTACATTTGATGAAAGGAAGTCAGTTTTGAAATGGTATTTTAAGTACGAAAACATTAATGAGATTCAACAGCAATGGCGAAATGAGTACCAAACAGAGCCACCAACACATTTAACGATTTGTCGCATTCAAGACAAAGGCTGTGTTAAAGATGTACACAAACAACGATCTGGATAACCTGTAACAGTAAAAAGTCCAGCTAACAATTCACTCACTCACCACAGAAGTCTGTGAGTCAGTGTGCCTGTGAAACTGGAGTGAGTCGCTCAAGTGTTCAGTGAATTTTGAAGACAGCAAAGTGGAAGTGCTCCATTCCACAATTGCTATACGCAATGAACGAGGAAGACCCAGATCATAGAATGGAGTACTGCGAGTGGTTTACTAACATGGTGCACAACGATGAAGAGTTTGCAGCGATGATTGTGTGGTCTGATGAGGCACAGTTCAAACTAAATGGTGCAGTGAATCACCACAACTGCAACTACTGCATCCGAACGTCCATGTAGAGAAAGCCGTGAATTTGCCAGAAGTAAATGTGTGATGTGGGTTGTTTTACCGGGGCTTGATTGGGCCATTCTTCTTTGATGGCACAGTTACTGGTGAGGTGTACCTTCAGAAGCTTCAGACATCCATTTTACCTGCCATCCAAGACTTGTATGGAGATGAAAAGAGTTTACTTTCAACAAGGTGGTGCCCCAGCCCACTACCAAAATCATGTTACGGCGTATCTCGACGAAAATCTACCAGGAAGATGGATAGGCCGTAGAGGTGCTGTGGAGTATCCACCATGTTCCCCAGACCTAACTCCTCTGGACTTTTACCTGTGGGGAACACTAAAGGACGTAGTTTATCGACATAAGCCACGCACATTAGATGAACTTTGAGAATCCATCGTACATTCACGTGCAAATATCCAACTGAACACGTTGCAGTCAGTTCGTGCTGCAGTTCGGCAGCATCGTTTGTGTGTGGATGTTAATGGTGACCATTTCGAACACCTACAGTGATATCTTTAAGTTGGACTTGAAGCTACACTTTCACCAAAAATGAGACAACTCCGTCAATTAGTTTGCAAGTAGTCTGATTCTTCGGCCTTTTTATTGAAAGATAAGATGTACGTTATTAGAAACCACGGAAAGTAGGAAGGACTTCTGTGACAGGGAAAGTAGGAAGGACTTCTGTGACAGAAGTATGTGAATATGGAAAAAGGGAAAAAGAGGTAGATCCTCAAATGAGAAGTAAGAAAGGAAATAAATAGAAATGGTTGCTAAGATTGAAGAAGAGAAAGAAGATAGTCCCAAAGACAGGAAACCCTTCCCATCCCCCTTCCCTGTGATCCCTACCTCACAGGTACTTGAGTGAGGCGCCGGAGGAGATTTGGTGTTAAATCATCTCCTACAGAGTGGACATTCCCATCTTCACCCTTGAGGTCCCCGAAGGAAATCTTAGCAACCCTATGGAAACAGCATGTGATGAAGAATCAAGCACACTTGTTTGTGAGGGTTGTTTTAAAGGTGTGATGTGTGCTTTGTGTTAGTCATGATTTGTGTGTTCTCATAAATCATGCTTTTATCCGCAATACCCACCCCTTTCAGAACTGATATAAGCCCTCCCATCTACATCACATCTCATAATATTCTATTTATTTATTTATTTATTTATTTATTACTTGTCATTAGCCAACATTTGTTGAAATAGACAGTTTTGACATTACATTTGATAGTGAATCTAAAATTGGGAAACTATGTACATTCAGATTACATTACATGAGGATAAAGAGTTATTCTCTACATTATAATTCCATAACATCATAGTTAGTCTCTACTACATTCCAATTCCTTGACATCATAGTTACTCTCACTCTCTACTACATTCTAATTCCTTTACATCATAGATACACTTATCAGCTAACAATTTGTGCAGCGGCTTCTTGAAGGCATCACCTTGTAGGTCTTTCAGTGATTGTGGTAACTTGTTATATAATTTTAATCCTGTTTGCTGAAAGCTACTTTGGACCTTAGATAGCCTGGTAAAGTCTACATTAAGATTGTTTTTATATCTGGTATCATGTGAATGAACATCTGTTCTGGACGGTAAGGTATGTATTTGTTTTTTATGGAAAGAAGACACGTTTTTATATACAGAGAAGGTAATGTTAAGATGTTAAGTTCCTTAAAGTGCTTTCGACATGATTCTTGGCTTTTAATACTTGTAATTGCTCTAATTGCTTTCTTCTGCCACATGAACACTGTCTGAGCACCAGTTGAGTTGCCCCGTAATTTTATTCCGTACTGTAAGTGAGATTCAAAGAAGGCATAATAAGAACATAAAAGTTGTTTTCTGCTAACTAATGTTTTTAGTTTCCTTAACAAAAAGACTACTCTAGAAAGTCTGGTACATAACAGTTCCGTGTGGGTGTTCCATGTTAATTTCGGGTCCAGGTGGATTCCTAGAAGTCTTACAGAGTCAGACTCATTTAATTTTTCCTGTAGATTGTGCAAGAAGAAATACATAGTTTCCGTCTTGCTACTGTTGAGTATCAGCTTGTTACTGTGGAGCCATATGGCAGACTTTTCAAGCATTGCTTTTGTTTGTTTCTTCACTTCCTCCAATTTGTTATCTGAGGTAATCAGGGTTGTGTTGTCAGCATATATTATTGACTTGTGAAGCATGAAAGTAGGCAAGTCATTCATGTATACCAGGAAGAGAAAAGGTCCAAGCACTGAGCCTTGTGGCACGCCTCTTACAACTGGTAGGGCATTTGATTGCTGGCTATTTACTATAACTACCTGAGTTCTGTTTGTCAGGTATGATCTGATTAATGCCAGTTCGTTATTTTTTACACCATAGCACTCTAGTTTATTTATTAGTATTTCATGGGATACAGTATCAAATGCTTTACTCAGATCTAGTAGTACAGCACAAGTGATGGAATTGTTCTCAAAGCCATCAAGTATGTCTGTCAGAAGAGTTTCTACTGCATTTATTGTAGACAATCCTGGCCTAAAACCAAAGAGCGAGGAGGAAAAAAGATTTTGTTCAGCAAAGTAGTTGCAAAGTTGTGTTTTAATGCAGCATTCTATTATCTTGGATAATATAGGTATGAGGCATATTGGACGGTAACTTTCAGGTTTGTTTTTTTCTCCTTTTTTATAGATTGGGATAACAATAGTAGCCTTCAGGACCTCAGGAAATTTTCCAGCTGTAAAAGTACTATTGATCAGAAAGGTAAGAGGGGCAACAATAATGTCAATTATTTGTTTCAAGATGGTGTTGGAGATGCCATAGAGATCTTCACTGTATGAGCCATGTAGGTTTCTGACGACTTTGTATACAGTTTGGCAGGTCACCTGTTTCCATTTAAAGGATAAGTTAGTTAGGTCAGGAATGTTGTAGGTAAAACTTTCAGAAGTTGCATCATCTGGTGCAGAGGTAGCAGTAGCTTCCAACTTAGTACTGTTAACAAAAAATTCATTTAATTTTCCTGGCACTATTGGAATTTCTTGTCTGTTTTTATGCTTCCCTGCTATTTTGTTTATTACCTGCCAGGCTGCTTTGCATTTGTTGCTGGAGTTTTCAATGAAAGCATCATTGGCTCTCTGCTTTGCCGTCTGTATTTCAGTTCTATAATTCTTCCTGGCTTCTTTATACCTCTGCTTCGATTCTAGGTTACCAGTTTTAGCCATTTTATGTAGGGAAATAAGTGTGTTTCTCAGGTCATGCAGTTCAGGAGTGAACCAGTTGTGCTTCTTTTTTCTATACAAAGTAGAAAATCTATATACTATGTTATCACAGTTGTTTAATTAGTCGTCCAATATTATATTTTCTGCTGACTTAATATTTCCTTCAGTTGACTAAGAAAAATATGCATCAAGAAGTATAAATTGGAACTCTGGTCCGATTATATTACATTCAATATGAGAATAGTATTCTCATGAATTCAGAAATTATTTTGAAAGTTATGCGCTATGACACGATTCTCCATATTTACCCATAAATATGTGACGAATAAAGGCATTATCAGGCATCTTTCATGAAAACCAGTGTTGGAGTCATCGTAATGACACCTTATATAAATAGAACATACAAAATTGATGATGTTGCTTTTATCAAGACCTCTACAGAGCTTTGCAATGAAACTGGTGAAGAGATTACATACCAAAACCATTTCAAGCAAAAATATGACCTAATTATACATGGATAATATGCTGATCAAAACCGAAGGAGAGAAAAGCTGACCATGTGGACTTGATATATCTTGTCCCAGAGCTGTGCCAAATGACGGGGATCAGAGACAATATATGTGCAAATTTAAACCTCATGCTGCAGCCGAGCAAAGTCGGGACAAGTCCAGACTGGGGACAGGTAAATGCGAATGCACTGTGCAAATCCCTACTTCATACGTGCTCTTGCAGGATGCATAAGAGTGGTACCAGAGGCACATATGCAGAAGCTTCTTTAGTCCCCTGAGATATTATATAGGGAGCCAGACGTTGTTAGTAGTCTGATGGAATGGAACAAGGAAATCCACCACCAGGAACCATTGGGGATGACGTAATCACAAATGTTATTTAGTATGATTTTTTTTAAAATAGTATCTCTGAGTGTGGGATAGTGGAATAGTTTAAGATTTTGAAGGCATTCGGTGCATGAAAACTATTATAGAAGAGACACCAAAAACAACTCAGGATCCGATGGTCGTCACTCTGCACATTAACTCAGAACGTTAACGCCCCTGGGGGATATATAACAGAATAGTTTGATAGGAATTCTCTGCAGCAAAACTATTACGGAAGGAACACTGAAAACAACTCGGGATCCGACAGTTGTCACTCCGCCCATTAACTCGGAATGTTAACGTCCCTGGGGGATATATACCTTTACGTCCTTTACATTATAGTTTCCCTTTTCTCATTCAGTTGTAGGATCCACTAAAAATAGTGCCTTGGGGTGGATAACCGTTTGTACTCGGTATGGTCCTTCATATTTTTGGAAAACTTATGAATCTCTTTCTCTAGTGTCGAGCTTTGAAGATGATGTTTTATGAGAAGTAGGTCACCAACTTGGTATTGAGATTCCACACTCTTTGTTGTGCCTTTTCAACTAAGTTCTTAGAAACTATTTCCTGATTCAGTTCGTAACCGACAATAGGTTGTTCGGGCCAATTAAAACAATTTAATCACAGGTTCTCCTACAAAGGGTTTGCCTATTACTTCTAATAGTGTCAACCCAATCAATACATGCAATAATTCATTAATAATAAGTTCAAAATCTTTAATTTTCATTGCCCATAAAGTATGTTTCTCATGGCAGTAGGTACGGCATAGTTTTCCAAATTCCTTCATTACTCGTTCACACGGATTCGAGGAAAGGTTATAGTTGGATATTAGCACTTGACAAATACCTTCCCACACTAGAAATTCTTTAAATTCATTACTCATGAATTGTGAGCCATTATCCGTAATAAACCATTTTGGTTTACCTACTTCCAGACAGTATTGTAAACAGTGTATAACTGTCTGCGTATTGGCTCATTTGACTGGATATAATTTAACATATTTTGACCAACACTCTATGATGACCAAAATGTATGACACTCCTCCGTTTCCTTTTGGAACTGGTCCAAAAAAATCTGCTGCTGTGAGATCGTGCAACAACTTAGGAATAATCGGATAAATTTTGTACTTCATGTGAGTATTATTCTCTTTCACTTTCTGGCAAATTTCACAAGTTCTTATCAAAGCTGCTACTTTATGCCCTAGCTTCTTAAAATATTAAAACTTATTCATATGGGCTATACACTTTTTTATTCCGAAGTGTCCATATCCTGTATGAACACACCACACAAGTGCGTCTTCCATTACCTTTGGAATGCATAAGCACCAACGTTACGTGTTACGCTGTCTCTCCAAAGCAAATTATGACCCATAATTTTCCATTTTCCTACTTGATTAGCAGGTAAGGAATTCCAATTACACATAGAAAACATTTCTGTAAAAAAGAGATCATGATGGATATTTTCTGTTGTTCTTTGAGCCATCTCTTGTACCCTGATGTTTGGATATTCTGCTGACATAAAATTAATTACAAAAATAATGCTGGGTCCTTCCGTAAGTTTTACTTCTTCCATTCCTATTGGTAGCCTAGCCAAAGCATCCGGTACAATGTTCTCGGAACCTTTTAGATATTGTATTCGAATATCATATTCCTGTAGGAATAGCATGCATTGCATTAACCTACGGTGCAACAATCGTCTACTCATTAGAAAGGATAGAGCTTGATGATCAGTATAAACATGGACTTCTGATCCCCATACCAGTGTTTGAAATTTCTGAATACTCCATACAATTACCAATAGTTCTTTTTTGGTAGCTGTATAATTTAATTCATGCTTATTTAGACTACTGCTAGCAAAAGCTATGGTTCAGTGTTCTACATTATTTAGAGCCCATTCTCCTTGGAATAGTTCTGCAGCAATACCGTAATCAGATGCATCTGTTGACAATTTAAATGGTTCGCCCGTAACTGGATGGTGTAATACGGGTGATTCAATAAGCGCTCTTTTGACGTTTTCATACACATCATTTGCCTCTTGATCCCAAACCCACGGTATTCCCTTTCTTAATAAACGTAAAATTCTTGGGTCATTTATTTCTTGCCCTCGTACATACTGTCTGTAATACCCGGCCATACCTATCTGTTTAACTGTCTTACATTTCTAGGGTGTGGACATTCTTTAATAGCTTTAATGCATTCAGGTTCTGGTCTAATTCCCTGCACCCCTACAAAATGACCTAAAAACTTGACCTAAAAACTTACACTCTTGGTGCGCAAAATACGATTTAGATAGCTTTATCATAATATGTTTTCTTTAAATCTTTTCAATGTCTTACTCAAGGTTCGACAATGTTCTTCCCAAGTAGCTGATATTATAAGGATATTATCTGCACATATTATCAAATTCTTTAGCAGATCTCTCCCTAGTGCTTCATCTAGCGCACGTATAAATATGGACATTGAGATATTTAGTCCAAATAGTAATACATTAAAATGATATAATTTACCATCAAACAAAAATACTGTATATTTTTTGGATACCAGGTGTAATTTTATTTGCCAATATCCCACAGTCAAACCCATCATGCTAAAGAAACTCGCCTTTTCAAATTTTGACAAAAATTCATCGATGTTAATTGGTCTTTCTCTTTCTGTCTCTATACGTATATTCAATGTATGAGCGTCTAATACTAATCGTACTCTGCCTGTAGCTTTCTTTACCACAAGAAAAGGATTATTCATTACACTAGAACTCTGCTCTATAATATTACTGTCAATTATTTTGTTGATTCCATCCCTAACAGCTTCTTTCAAACTTACAGGTATTGGATTTGGCTTACAAAAACATCTTTGATTTTGAATTTACATATGTAGTCACTGTATTACCTGGACGGTCGGAAAACACTATTTCCTATTCCATTACAATTTTATATAAATCTCATCTTTCTTGTTCGGTTAATATTTGGGATTCGTTGACTTTGTCTTGTATTTCAATTTGATGTGTTCCTGGATCTACATTATTGATCTTTGGTGACAATTGTGCTGTAGCTGTTAATCAAAAGCAATGACACTCAGTTGTTTGTTTTCCAATGTAGTTACCTGTCACAAAGGGTACCCAATATCTACTGTCCCCTTTACCAAAACATAGAAGATTTTTGTCAAAGTTCACGATAACTTTAGACTCTAATAGCCAATCTGAACCAAACAATACATCTCTTCTGATATTCTCTACTATTAACATCATTTGACGAAATAATATATTTCCAATGCTGCAGTTCTCTTGAGTTTCGTACTTTTCAACCTTACTTTTTGTTCCTGTTATTCAAACTATGTAAACTACAGTCACTGGAAATAACGGTAAGTGTTGTTTAGTCTGTAATGAACTAAAGGATGTGTTGGAAATGAGTGATACCCCACTCTCTGAATCTATAAATATGTTAACCTCGGAATTTTCTACGGTCTCTGCTACTTTAGGTTGTGGATTGTTTATAATCAAGCTTGGTTCTTCCAGTAGCAACCATTCCTTTGTAGGTATTTTATGGGTAAAATTATCATACTTGACTGGACTAAGGCCTGCTAGTGTATTTCCATGACATAAGCACTGGCCCTGGATCCAGATCGCACTACGTTTTCCTCATTATCAGTCATCACAGGTTGGTTACCAAAGTGAGATACTACGTTACCACTTTGTATTCTATCATTACTTGGTACAAATTCCTGCAAAGTTACTGGACCTAAACTCGAAGGTGGGTGCTTTTTCTGATAACTGTCATTGCCATTTTCCTGTATACTCTAGCTAAGTTAGCCTCAAGTTTTTTTAAAAATTATTACCACTGTTCCTTTTGTAGTTTGGATTTTCACTTTGGTACAAGTTTTCATTGTGGTCCTTATTTAAGGCATCAAGTGCATCTACAAAGGACAACAACTCTTCTACCATCTCCCATCTATTACCTAAGATACCTTTCCTCACATATATGGGTAATCGTCTAATTAAAATCCGCACTAATCTTTTTCCTCCATCGGCTTATCTAAGTACTTTGCACGTGTTAGATGCCAATCAAAATAATTCCTCATTGTACCCCAAGTATTATTGTAATAACAAATCTGATACTAACTTCTCCTGGGCACTTGAGGACCAATACTTCTCCTTAAATTTCTTTTGAAAATCTTCCCAAGAGGAAATGTTCTCAATATTTACTGTGCCCCATTCGGAGGCTTCTCCTAGAAGGTAACCCACAGCAAATTCAATCTTTTTAGAATCCTCCCAGTTCTTTGGCATAGCTTGGTTGAATCTTTTCAAAAAATGAATTGGATGGACATCTCCATCTGGCTTAAACTTAGGGGATTGTCTCGATAACCCCGAATTTGCTCGCCATCGTAAATCAGTAACTACTTCACTAGTTAACACAACATTGGGTGAAGTTGTCTGTTTTTCCACTTTGTCCTTTCCACCTTTCGGGTATCTGAAAGTTCAGAAGAAACAATAGGCGACACATTCCCAGATGTCATTCTCTCCGTGACTTTTTGATCTATAATCCATCCAAATTGTTCTCCAAACTACTTATATTTACTATACCAGTGTTTGCTATCTTCTCTTGGAACCTTCCTTCTACATTATCCACTCACATACTTACACCAGTAATTTGCGATTGGATTATTGGCATTAACTTATCTTGCTTTTCAACACTCTCTTTTAAAGTATACAATCCCTGCTTTACAGCATCAAACTTAACATTGCATACATTTTCAAATAATCCTAACTTTTCATTTATTTCTGATTCTACAGTATTACATTTTTCCTCAATATCAAATTATAACTTTTTTGCTAAATCTTGTAATCGATCATTCTGTTTCTGACTAAAGTCAGTGAACAGTTGATTTACGTTAATGTCCAAGGAATTGGTTAATTCTTTCTGTAAGTCTAATTTCAAATCCTCTACTTTGCCATACAAGATGTCAAATTCAATCTTTAAAGCATTCACACTTTCACACAGATTAGCAAATTCTTTGCTCTGCAAGTTGACTATGGCATTTAACAACCCTAAAGTTTCATTCTGAGCATTCAAACAAGAATATACTACTCTTAACTCCTTACTTAGAGCAGCATTTTGAGTTTTGATTAGATTTACTAACTCAGACCAGTCAGACCCTTCTTTAGTAATTCTCATAGCCATGGCTGGTCCTGACGTCCCTCCAATTTGCTGAACGTGATCCATAATTTTACAAGCTTTAGACCTTGTGAGCATTTAAAAATTAACTTTAAGTATAATAACTACATTAATAAAGTTCATTAAATGGTTTGCATCACTTCTTGCTCACCCGGTGTAGAATTCTTACAGCATAGGTGAGCAGATGTGACAGCAGGTCAGCACCGGTGAACAGCAGCTGGTGCCAGCAGCGTTGGATGTAGGCTGGTTTCCATGTCTGCATCCCCATGATGCATGTGAGAGCTGTATACTCCCCACACCAGACCTTATTAGTCGTATCTTTCTAGGCATATCTCTTCTTAGTCTAATACGTCGAGATCTTCCCTCCGGTTTTTCAAGTTGTGACTTTCTTACGTCTTCTCCCTTATTTGCCTTTACAAATTTTCTCCACAGATACTCCAGCATAATCCAGTGACTCTTAATGGTTCTTTTGTCGTATTACGCTTAATTGCTATGGCAACACTTGATAGTTTTTTCTCTCTTTTTCATCTCAAAATACCTGTTTTCTTCAATCCTGTCACAGCTGCCACGTTCTAAAATTTTGACGACTAAGAGTGTGTGAAGTGTATGTGCAAACTTCCCACTTCTCTTACACGAGTCAACTTACTTGGTATACACAGCCGATCTTATTCTCTGGATAGCTGGCTTCTGGAATCTCTATAAACTTCTTCTCCAAAGAATGATGCTAGTTTCAGGAACCTTAAAGACTCTCTCTACTTGCAAAATAATTAGGTACTCGAAGAATACTTTTCAACAACTATTGGTATATTTGAGCTTCATAAAGAACCAAATTCACACTTCACACATAAATATCAGACTTCTTGTGAGTCACTCATATCATCTCACATTAGAAACAGATTTAAGTCAATTTAGCAAATAGTTGGCTTAACAACCATAACTCTATTACAAACAAATCGTAAAATACGTCTTGCCTCCAGCAAGCCCAAGATAAGAGTTTATTCACAATTCCGAATCCCAATTGTTCTTTTTTCACTAACAATAGTCACAATTACAAACAGCACAGAATAACACAGAATTTATGTGCTTCTTCCGTGTGCTTTCACTACAACTTCCATGGATCACCCGACAAGTACTTGCCGGTGCTGTTCAACCGCTGCGTCGACCTTTTGCTCGCAACTGACTTCACACCTGCACACACAGGCACGTGACGCGCAGTAGATAGGGTTCCTCTCTCCCACTCACATCTAAAATATCATGTGTTTGAGACAGTGGAAGGGCAAATGGTTCTAGAATTTATGCGGAAATTGTAGAAACTATACACGTTCTAGCTTGCTATAGTGTGCAAAAAATACCGATTTGGAAGCTAAATATTGGGGGAAAGGTCAATGGCATGATAGATATAGAATATTATACACACACATGTATTTCTTGTGCATAGTGTGCACAACAGACTAAGTCTGAAATTCTGCTGCAAACACTGCCCGAAGCTTCAATGCCCTTGGAAATATTAATCTGGATGTCCAACAAACACTTCCACAAACAAAGCAGGAAAATAGGTACATATTATTGATCATTCATCAGTTCTCATGTTTCCTCATCTTGTTCCCAATCGCTGAATCGACAACAGAAATTGTAGCAAAAGCATTCATGATTGTACCCACACATGCACCTGTTTGTTCAAAGCTACCCGGTCATTACATACGTCTTTCTTCAGGGCTCCAAAACTACGGAAATTGCATGGGGAGAGATTGAGACTGCACTGAGGAGGGGTAAGGGTTTCTGGGCGAAACTTCTGCAGTATAGTCAAAACAATCTTGGCAACAGGTGGGCAAGTTTTACTAAAAAGTCTTCTTCTTACATAAAAGTATTATGGATTAAACAATGGGAACTAATCTTGAAAATTCAGCCACCTTCTAACAGTATTCTAATTTTCTGAAGTGTTGATATTCACTTTTTGATTCTGTTTTGTGTCACCTTTAATACTTGGAATTTTGATCAACGTTAACTGAAAGAATTAAAAGAAACTATTGCTTACAATGTTCAGCCCCAGTATCCACAAGCCATATTAATTTGCAACATTTTCCTCAGGGCCACCTCTAATGTTAGTCACATGACTGTCGCATATGATTAACTATATCTGTTGTTGTGCTGTTAAATGTTCGGCCACCGTTCAGCCACCAGCACTGTACCATCTGACCATTGTGTAAGCCAGTAAATAAAGCCAACTGGCAAATATAGCAGGTCAGGACTTTGTTATCCCCAGCTACACAGGTAAGCCCTCAAAACAGGTCAGCCCCACTACAAATGAAACGGGGAAGAAATTGTGTAGGTCACTCAGCCAGTCTAACTGGTGTTTCAAATCTTTATGTTATTTCTAATTTTTCATTTCAACGTTCTCATGCAATGTTCAAGTAAAATGCATTCTGACCTACACGCCAAGTCGGATCGCCACCTTAGTAAGGGTTGTTTGTTGACATGGAACAATAAGTTATGGGGCTATCATATGGTGGAATAAAGAACAATGGAAGGTGGCTACTAAAAGAGCCTGGAAAGGTACAAAGATTGGCCTGCTTAACCGTAACAGATGGAATTAGCAGCACGGCCACTGTTGGGATGGAAACCATGCTGGACATCCCCCATTGCACACCTTTGGGTTACAATTGAGGTGGCAGATTAACAACTGGAAATAACTAAAAGCTTTAGGAAAGCCAGAATCCCACACCAAACAGTGTGTGTGGTGAGTAAAAGAGTGGTCAGGGATATGTCTGTCAGCTGTAGAATAACTTCCAGCTGCTTCAATAAACCTTTCAAGATGACAACTTGAAGTAGTGAGCAGTGGAAGAACAAACCTCAATACTGCTATAGCCTAGTTTACTGAAGGATCAAAAACATATTAAAGTGCTGGGTCTGGGGTTTATGGGATGCAGGCTACACTAGAGAGAGTAATCTCTTTACGGTAGCTGACCACAATATTCCAGGTGGAAATATCTACTACCAGAGCAGGCATGGGAGATAATCTGCATAGGTGTGACAAGAATCATGCCATCTACATTTATCAACAAGCAGCTCCAAAATCTCTATGAGCCACTGCAACAAGACCAAATATTGTTGCCAAATGCCATGAAACCCAAGTGAACCAAGGATAAAGCAACAGGGTAAATATGCTGTGGGCCCCTGGTCACTTAGGAATCAGTGACAATGTACAAGCTGATAAGCTACCTAAGACAGGTACAATGACTCCATTTGCTGGAGCAGAACCTGTTCTAACCATCACTAAGTTGGCGGTAAGATGAAAACTATGTAGCTGGATTAGGAGGCAGCAAACAAAAAACTGGACTAAGATCCCAAAAACAGAAACACAGCAAACTAATGATGACAAAGTAATATTTCTAGAGAAGTTCTGAAATCCTGAGTTTGAACAAGAGACAGATTAAACTCATGGTAGGACTGATGACCAGCCATGGAAACTTTGAGAAACACTTACAAGTGATGGGCATAGAGAAAGAAGTCCCTAAGTGCAAACTGTGTTACGAGGGGTTTAAAACTGTGCCACATTTTACCTTCCAATGTGAAGAATTGGAGGCCAAATGAACAGAATATTTGCTCATTAATTCCTGAAGGAACTGTCCCTGTGTAAAAGGCCTCCTGCTACTGGACTTACAGGGAAAGAAACCATACAGTAAAATCAGCTTCAGTATGGGTAACAGTGGGCTAAGACCACTGTTGTTTTGTCTCCCTGCATAAATCAGGCAACCAATCAATCATTTATATTCTAAATTTTTTTATACTTAAAAACAAAGATGATGTGACTTACCGAACGAAAGCGCTGGCAGGTCGATAGACACACAAACAAACACAAACATACACACAAAATTCAAGCCTTCGCAACAAACTGTTGCCTCATCAGGAAAGAGGGAAGGAGAGGGAAAGACGAAAGGATGTGGGTTTTAAGGGAGAGGGTAAGGAGTCATTCCAATCCCAGGAGCAGAAAGACTTACCTTAGGGGGAAAAAAGGACGGGTATGCACTCGCACACACACACACGTATCCATCCACACATATACAGACACAAGCAGACATATTTAAAGACAAAGAGTTTGGGCAGAGATGTCAGTTGAGGCGGAAGTGCAGAGGCAAAGATGTTGTTGAATGACAGGTGAGGTATGAGTGACGGCAACTTGAAATTAGCGGAGATTGAGGCCTGGTGGGTAACGGGAAGAGAGGATATATTGAAGAGCAAGTTCCCATCTCCGGAGTTCGGATAGGTTGGTGTTGGTGGGAAGTATCCAGATAACCCGGACGGTGTAACACTGTGCCAAGATGTGCTGGCCGTGCACCAAGGCATGTTTAGCCACAGGGTGATCCTCATTACCAACAAACACTGTCTGCCTGTGTCCATTCATACGAATGGTCAGTTTGTTGCTGGTCATTCCCACATAGAATGCATCACAGTGTAGGCAGGTCAGTTGGTAAATCACGTGGGTGCTTTCACACGTGACTCTGCCTTTGATCGTGTAGACCTGCCGGGTTACAGGACTGGAGTAGGTGGTGGTGGGAGGGTGCATGGGACAGGTTTTACACCGGGGGCAGTTACAAGGATAGGAGCCAGAGGGTAGGGAAGGTGGTTTGGGGATTTCATAGGGATGAACTAACAGGTTACGAAGGTTAGGTGGATGGCGGAGAGACACTCTTGGTGGAGTGGGGAGGATTTCATGAAGGATGGATCTCATTTCAGGGCAGGATTTGAGGAAGTCGTATCCCTGCTGGAGAGCCACTTCAGAGTCTGGTCCAGTCCCGGAAAGTATCCTGTCACAAGTGGGGCACTTTTGTGGTTCTTCTGTGGGAGGTTCTGGGTTTGAGGGGATGAGGAAGTGGCTCTGGTTATTTGCTTCTGTACCAGGTCGGGAGGGTAGTTACGGGATGCGAAAGCTGTTGTCAGGTTGCTGGTGTAACGGTTCAGGGATTCCGGACTGGAGCAGATTCGTTTGCCACGAAGACCTAGGCTGTAGGGAAGGGACCGTTTGATGTGGAATGGGTGGCAGCTGTCATAATGGAGGTACTGTTGCTTGTTGGTGTGTTTGATGTGGACGGACGTGTGAAGCTGGCCATTGGACAGATGGAGGTCAACGTCAAGGAAAGTGGCGTGGGATTTGGAGTAGGACCAGGTGAATCTGATGGAACCAAAGGAGTTGAGGTTGGAGAGGAAATTATGGAGTTCTTCTTCACTGTAAGTCCAGATCATGAAGATGTCATCAATAAATCTGTACCAAACTTTGGGTTGGCAGGCCTGGGTAACCAAGAAGGCTTCCTCTAGGCGACCCATGAATAGGTTGGCGTACGAGGGGGCCATCCTGGTACCCATGGCTGTTCCCTGTAATTGTTGGTATGTCTGGCCTTCAAAAGAGAAGAAGTTGTGGGTCAGGATGAAGCTGGCTAAGGTAATGAGGAAAGAGGTTTTAGGTAGGGTGGCAGGTGATTGGCGTGAAAGAAAGTGCTCCATCGCAGCGAGGTCCTGGATGTGCGGAATATTTGTGTATAAGGAAGTGGCATCAATGGTTACAAGGATGGTTTCCGGGGGTAACAGATTGGGTAAGGATTCCAGGCGTTCGAGAAAGTGGTCGGTGTCTTTGATGAAGGATGGGAGACTGCATATAATGGGTTGAAGGTGTTGATCTACGTAGGCAGAGATACGTTCTGTGGGGGCTTGGTAACCAGCTACAATGGGGCGGCCAGGATGATTGGGTTTGTGAATTTTAGGAAGAAGGTAGAAGGTACAGGTGCGGGGTGTCGGTGGGGTCAGGAGGTTGATGGAGTCAGGTGAAAGGTTTTGCAGGGGGCCTAAGGTTCTGAGGATTCCTTGAAGCTCCGCCTGGACATCGGGAATGGGATTACCTTGGCAAACTTTGTATGTGGTGTTGTCTGAAAGCTGACGCAGTCTCATTTTTCCCACGTGGAATGTTTCCCTCTATTATATTTTTTTATACTTATAAATTTTTCGGTTTAGTTTCATGTGGGACTTCATAAAAATTGCAAGTTCTGCTGAATACTGAATTACTACTATGAACAATAATGAAACTTTATTAGAATTTCCATAGAGTAATGGTGCAATTGTATTAAGTGAATTTTAATATTCAGCAGAATTCACCATTGGCATTTTATCACGCTCCTGGTTGCATGAACAAGAAGTCTATGTTCCCTGGTTTTGAAAGGTCACACTGATTCAGGTTTAATAGAATAAACTCTAATTAAAATTTACAACAATACATCTATCACCTAAATTATATAGTCTAACAATGAAAACAATCATTTTTGACAGTATAATGTAATTGGATAGATAAAAAAATCTATTCATCAAGTGGCAGCAGAACACGTATAAAAAAGGTGGTTATAATTATGCAAGCTTTCAGAGCCAGTGCCTTCTCCTTCCGGCACAAGGATTGCAGAGGAAGGAAGAGGGGTGAAGGAAAATTACTGGAGAGAGCTAGGTGACAGGATGGATTCTGGAAAAGTCATCCAGAACTACGTGCCAGGGAGACTTACCACACAGTCTTCGCAGACCTTCTGAGTGACTTTTCCTTTGCCCCTCTTCCTTCCCCTTCAATCTTTGTGCCCGAAGAAGGAGACACTAGCTCCAAAAGCTTGCTTAATTATAACCTATTTTTATGTGCGTGTTCTGCCGCCACTTTGTGAATGGTATTTTAGCTATCCAGTTTCATTCAATTATATAATTTGGTCCATATATTTGCTTAACCTTTCACCTCACTGCTGCTATGTTAGAGACAGGTAATTATAATGGTGTGCATATAACCCTGGACAATGCAGATTAATTCATTCGCACCCTCCTCAGTTGTGCTGGATTATGGTAGAGTCGGAACTTACAGAGCAGTAGTCATTCAGTATCTC
Source organism: Schistocerca nitens (assembly GCF_023898315.1). Lineage (NCBI taxonomy): Eukaryota > Metazoa > Arthropoda > Insecta > Orthoptera > Acrididae > Schistocerca > Schistocerca nitens. The sequence goes on along the minus strand of NC_064614.1, from coordinate 706,158,549 downwards.
TGACTCGCATCTCCCACTCTGGTTTGTGTAGTCATACAATGATTACCAAAGTACAAACAGCAACTAAAAAAGTAGAAATATTTGTATGTTCAGTAAACTAGACAAAGAGAAATGAGGAATTCGAAACATGTAGGAGCACATAAAGGTACTGTGGGTCAAGTTTAGAAAAATAGTTGTGCAAGCACTGAATAGATATGTAGCGAGTAAAAGAAGTTTATGGTGGGAGGGGACCTCAATGATATACCTACAGTGATATACCAAAACCTGCAACAACATTGCACAATGCTTGTGAACCTGCACATTCAGACATTAATCAAGAAGTAGTTGGGTTTAATGTGGAATCCAAATTACAGTGAAACACTGGCATTATCCACAAACACAGAACACAGCACGGAGAGAAAAGTTACTTCAAGTGCCAGAAACAAATTCTAGGTCTAAATAGTATTCAAATTCTCTACACATCACAAAAACATTATGATCATGCAGTTCCTAACAACGATAACAGCCATCCAAACTTACTTTTCAACTATTCCACTGATGCTAACACATGCATCTTCTGCTGCTTGTGAGTATGCTGCTTTTGGATGAGCAATTCTAATGAACTCAGCCAGATCTGCGACTTTGCACAACGTATCTGACAGTTCGTCAAAAACTTCAACCATCTTTCGTGACCTTCATATAAAAAAGAAAAACATATGAGACAACAATGCTGGATAAATGTGAGTAATAATTATAGTCAACAGTCCTCTGAAACACACAAAAAACATAAGACAGTACATTATGAACTTAAAAAAGATATCTAGTCTTTTGCAATTTATGAATGCAAAGGCATATTTTCATGATTTGCACTTTGTGTTTTGAAAAACTGTTTCACCAAGTTAAGTTTCACCTTCAATTCCAAGTGATAAATTTAATGGTTTCTATTGGCAGCCAAAATAATAGTAAAAGTTTTGGACTGAAAGCTTCCAGGAATGGAAATTTTCTCTTTCTTTGTATGTATTATTGTGCTTTTTCACAAATTACATGAAGATCACAGTCCTTAAATACATCCTCAATAAGCATCTAATAACACCACACACAGCTAGTTAGATTAAAATAATAAGAGTTACTGTGCATTTTGGCACTGAACTTTCACCAGCCTTCTGAAAGGAAAAACAAAATACTATTTGCTGCTAGGAGTCCATTCCCTCTTTCTAAATATATGCCTGTTAATCTTTTGTGTTATTATTATAGTACATGTCAAATTTCATAACATCTGATCAGAACAGTGCATTCACTGTCTGTGCCAATTACAACTACCTAAATTTGTTTCTCACAAGAATTAGGACATACTGCCTCATGAATGCTTCTACACATGATAGATGCAGTACTTCACATGAATCATTCCTGTGTGTCTGAATATATGGTAAGAACAGGTGGTTCAGTTGAATGACCACATGCATTTCACAAAAAAAGAAATATAAATTAATTATAAACTACATGTCAACTCCATATAGATAAAGGAAATAAATGTTAAAGTAAAATACAGAGAGCATCCATAGACCATCACAAGCATAAATAAACAGTTATTGATTACAGCCATAAGTACTTATTTCATTTCTTAATAATACGAAAAATAAAAAGAAAATTCAAATGGAAATTAAACAGAAAAGAGGCTGAAATTACTAGATACAACTTAGGAAATCTGGTGGAAGAAGTAAAAGAAAAAATTACAAAGAAATGGAAAGTAACCTGACAAAACCTGGCTGGTTCAAAAGAACAAATTGATGTAGAAAGCACATGGAGACTCATGAAGAAAAGCAAATCTTTGCTTGAATTATTGTGCTTTATCCAAAAGTTATATGAAGATCAAATTCTGGATGGAGGCATCTGAGGAATGGTATCAATGTGCCTATTAAACAGGCTGATCTCCATACCTCAAGAACTACATGAGGACTACCAATGCAATTTCCACAGACACAGTGACACATTAGATCATTTGTCCCCCCTCAGATACATTACTGAGAAAGTGTGGGAATTCAGTGCAAATTTCAAAAAGGCTTATGACGGTGTCATATAGTAGTGAAAATCAAATGGCATGGTTTACAATTAAATACAACACTTAACACTGTAAGCATGTTTATTACGATCACCAGCTAACGGCCAGAACAGAACAGACCTCCTGAATGGAGAGTGCTGCTATTTACACAAAACATCGAATGTTTGAGAACAATCAAACATTACAAATATAATATGTTTCAAAATATTCCAGAGACAATAAATACGAAATAACAAATAATTGCTGGTGGTTGGATTTGAACTGGTAACTATAAGCATGCCAGCTAGCGACGTTAACTGCTACACCACACATCACATCTAGCTCAGTCCTTCTCTGAACCACTCAGTACAGCACAATATTTCATTTAGCAGGGCAATGCAGCACTTGTTTCTTCCAGCATTTGGTGTGGCATTTTGCAGTTGGCATGACTTTCTTCACTTCTGCAGAATCATGGTGTCAGCACTGTTTATCCTTTGCTATTTATTTGTGATGTAAAGGACATTCACAGGTCCAGTGGTTTTTTGCACAAAATAGGCATTCTAGTAAATCATCATCCCAACTTTTAATATGAATGGAAATCACAGAAGGGAAGAATGAGAATTCTCAACATCTATTACGCAGTCACACAATCGATGGATGCCACAAATTCACTATGCAGCGCATTACAACACTATGCAGAAAGACTTTAAAGATTTAGTAGACAATAAAAGAGCAAAACATTACAACAATCAACAGATGATTTGTATGAGATTCATTGGTCTGTACATCAATAAGCAATTCATACTAAATTAGTAGGTACAGAGAGCGTGATGAAACTGGTGGTGCAAATAGTAAATTTTCTGAAGTCGCTAGCACTATTACATAGTCAGTTGCAACAGTTTTTGATGGAAATGAGTGAAGGGTATGGTGATACTTTATACTACTGTAAAGAATGCTGGTTAAATCAAGGGGAATGTCTGGAATGATTTTTCGATTTAAGATCCTCTGCTGATGAGTTTCTAAAGGAAAGAGGAAAGCAGGAATGGAAATTAGAACATCCAGAATGGATTGCAGACATCTCACTTCAAGTGTACTTGAGTGCACATGATCCACAGGAAGACCTTGCAAGTTGAGAAAGATCTCATTTCTTATTTGGTGGGGATGCATTAACACAATCACATTGTGGAAGGGGCAACTACTGACAAACAAACCATTCATTTCCCTGTGCTCACTGGCATTGAATGAAACACAAATCTTGAAGAATTCGTTGTCATGTTGAAAAAATTAGAGGAATAATTTTCTAAATGTTTGAGGACACTGACAATCTCATCTACATATACATGGATACTATGCAAATCACATTTAAGTGCCTGGCAGAGGGTTCCATGAACTACCTTCACAATTATACAATCTCTTATAGCGCTTGGAAAGAACGAACACCTATATCTTTCTGTACGAGCTCTGATTTCCCTTATTTTATCGTGGTGATCGTTTCTCCCTATGTAGGTCGGTGTCAACAAAATATTTTCGCATTCAGAGGAGGAAGTTGGTGATTGGAATTTCGGGATAAGATTCTATCGCAACAAAAAACGTCTTTGTTTTAATGATGCCCAGCCCAAATCCTGTATCATTTCAGTGACATCCTCTTCCAAATTTCGCAATAATACAAAACATGCTTCCATTCTTTGAACTTTTTCGGCGTTCTCCGTCAATCCTATCTGGTACGGATCCCACACCGTGCAGCAATATTCTAAAAGAGGATGGACAAGCGTAGTCTAGGCAGTCTCCTTAGTAGATCTGTTACATTTCCTTAGTGTCCTGCCAATAAAACGCAGCCTTTGGTTAGCCTTCCCCACAACATTTTTTGTGTGTTCCTTCCAATTTAATTTGTTCATAATTGTAGTTCCTAGGTATTTAGTTGAAATTACGGCCTTTAGAGTTGACTGATTTATTGTGTAACTGAAGTTTAACATATTCCTTTTAGCACTCATGTGAATGACCTGACACTTACTGTTTTTAGGGTCAACTGCCAATTTTCGCACCATTCAGACATCTTTTCTAAATCGTTCTGCAATTTGTTTTGATCTTCTGATGACTTTATTAGTCGATAAACAACAGCATCATCTGCAATCAACCTAAGACAGCTGCTCAGATTGTCAACGAAATCGTTTATATAAATAAGGAACAGCAAAGGGCCAATAACACTACCTTGGGGAAAATCAGAAATCTCTTCTGTTTTACTCAATGACTTTCCATAAATTATTACGAACTGTGACCTTTCTAACAGGAAATCCAAATCCAGTCACATAACTGAGACAATATTCCATAAGCATGCAATTTCACTACAAGCAACTTGTGTGGTACAGTGTCAAAAGCCTTCCGGAAATCCAGAAATACGGAATCAATCTGAAATCCCTTGTCAATAGCACTCAACACTTCATACAAATAATGAGCTAGCTGTGTCTCACAAGAACAATGTTTTCTAAATCCATGTTGACTGTGTGTCAATAGACCATTTTCCTTGAGGTAATTCATAATGTTCAAACACAATATCAATGCATATCGACGATAATGATTTGGGCCTGTAATTTAGTGGATTACTCCTACTATCTTTCTTGAATACTGGTGTGACCTGTGCAACTTTCCAGTCTTTGGGTATGGATCTTTCATCAAGCGAACGGTTATATATGATTGTTAATTATGGAGTTAATGCATCAGCATACTCTGAAAGGAACCTAATTCGTATACAGCCTGGACTAGGAGATTGCCTTTATCAAGTGATTTAAGTTGCTTCACTACTCCGAGGATATTTACTTCTATGTTACTCATGTTGAATCAAATTCTTTGTCTTCTTTTGTGAAGGCATTTCGGAAGGCTGTGTTTAGTAACACTGCTTTGGCAGCACTGTCTTCAATAGTATCTCCATTGCTATCACGCATAGAAGGCATTGATTGTTTCTTGCTACTGACATACTTCACATACGACCATAATCTCTCTGGATTTTCTGCCAGTTTTGAGACAAAGGTTCACTGTGGAAACTATTATAAGCATCTCACATTGAAGTCCGCACTAAATTTTGAGCTTCTGCAAAAGGTGGCCAATCTCGGGGATTTTGCGTCTGTTTAAATTTGGCATATTTGTTTCATTGTCACTGCAACAGTATTCTCACCCATTTTGTGTACCAAGGGGGATCAGCTCTGTTGTTTGTTAATTTATTTGATACAAATCTCTCAATTGCTGCCGACACTATTTCTTTAAATTCAAACCACAGCTGGTCCACACTCATATTATTAATTTGAAAGGGGTGGAGATTGTCTCTCAGGAAGGCATCAAGTGGATTTTTATCTGCTATTTCGAATAGGTATATTTTTCGTTTATTTCTGGAGGATTTGGGGGTTATAATATTCAATCTCGCTACAACAACTCCATGTTCACTAATCCCTGTATTCATATTGATGCTAGTTATTAACTCAGGATGATTTATTACTAAGAGATCAAGCACGTTTTCACAACCATTTACTATTCACATGGGCTCATGAACTAACTGCTCGAAATAATTTTCAGAGAATACGTTTAGCACAATTTTGGATGACGTTTTATGAATACCTCCAGAATTAAACATGTATTTTCACCAACATATTGAGGGTAAATTAAAGTCACCACCAACTATAAGCGTATGAGCCGGGTATGTGTTTGAAATCAAACTCATTGTTCTTTGAACCTTTCAGCAATTGTATCATCTGAATTGGGAGGCCTGTAAAAGGATCCAATTATTATTTTATTCTGGTTGCCAACAATGACCTCTGCCCATAATAACTCACAGGAACTATCTGCTTCAATTTTGCGACAAGATAAACTACTCCTAACAGCAAGAAACACATCACTACCAACTGTGTTTAGCCCATCCTTTCGAAACACCGTTAGGTTCTTCACAAAAATTTCAGCTGAGCTTCTGGCTTTAGCCAGCTTTCAGTGCCTATAACAATATGAGCATCAGTGCTTTCTATTAGCACTGGAAGCTCTGGTACATTCCCAACACAGCTACGACAATTTACAACTGTTATACCAATGGTTCCTGTATCTACATTCTTCCTGTGTTCAGCCTGCACCCTTTGTGACTGAAGCCCTTCTTGTGTTTTCCCGAGACCCGATAATCTAAAAAACCGCCCAGTCCATGCCACACAGCCTCTGCTACCTGTGTAGCTGCCTTTTGCATATAGTGGACACCTGACCTACTCAGCAGAACCCAAAACCTAGCCACCCTTTGGCGCAAGTCGAGGAATCTGCAGCCTACACGGTCATAGAACCATCTGAGCCTCTGATTCAGACCCTCCACTCTGCTCTGTACCAGAGGTCCGCAATCGGTCCTGTCGACTATTCTGTATCCTGTGCTCTTCATGGAATGATTCCATTGGTATGCACACAGAGTGTACATTGGTTTCCTTTCCCTTTTTGGCAGCCATGTCCCTAAGGTGCCCCATAATGCGCCTAACGTTGGGGCTCCCAACTACCAATAATCCCACCCTCTGTGACTTGCAGGCTGAGAGGTTTCCTCTGAACCACGATAGGGGACGGCATCTGGCTCAGCGACAATGTCGGCCACAGACAGCACCTGGAACCTGTTTCTATGACAAACCGGGGAGGCCTTACGTGTGGCCGCCTGGAAGTCTTTCGCTGCCTGCTGTGCCCCAGGGCAACCTCCCACTCGACCACAGGTGAAGGGTCAATCTCAGTGGGAGTAGTAACTGGGCTGGCCACCAGTGAGGACCGATCGGAGGACTCGGACGTGCTGTACATCCATTGGATGCCCACGGCTGGCCCACAACAGTGGTGCCAACCCACTGCAGCCTCAAGCTGTGTAACCAATGCCATCACAGCCTGGAGTTGAGAGCAAAGTTGCACCAACTCGGCTCGCATCTGCACACAACAATCACAGTCCCTGCCCATACTAAATGACTTGGAAAACTAAACTATCCAGATAAGCGGACTATCTGCATCTGCTGCAGAACTCGAGACACTGACGCAAACCCAGGAGCTGTGTCTAATAAATTAGATTAATACGCAGAGATTCAAAAACCTAAGTACTGAAGTACTCAGGTGAAACTAAATAATTCGCCCTTGATTACGAACTTGTAATATGTCATAAAATCAGTTTACTTTTCTGATGCAAAAGAAAATGTGAAAACTGTGGCTATTAGATATTATATTAACATGCAGAAACTAGAGAAACTAAACTATTAAAGCACATTGATGATATTATAAAATTTGCTCCTTGTTAGGAACTCGTAAAATTCACAAAATCGGTTACCTCCCTGTTGCTGCATCTGTCTCAGCTGGCTGCTGCCTCATATCTACTTCCCAGCTGTTTTAGGTAGTGTTTTAGTTGAAAGTGGACCTATACAAGCACAGATGGAACCGATCGATCTGCAATGCAATTGCTGTTTAAAACATTAATTCTTTTCCAATAAAACTGTCTAGGAGTTCTACATTGTTTTCCCCAGAAGGAGCGTCCACATTTCCATCATTTCCATAATGAGGTTGCAAACATGATACAATGTTTTGATCAACGAATGTATGCAGTAGGCTATTTTTAATTATGAAACTAATTGAGTCACAATTACATGGCAACCTTAGTGATAAACTGTCAGTATGAAGACAGTTTGCATGAGATATAAATTTTATGTCTTCAGTACGCTAACGATAATTACATAATATTGAAAATTTAGTGTTTGTGATACACATTATTATGAAATACGAAATCAAGCACCTTGCGAGACATTCAGTATTTCTTGTGCAGTTGCACTGCCATCTAAATGAGCCACATTCACAGTTTAGCCCTGTGCCCACACAGACAGCACGGCGTGAAATCAGGGGAAGTGTACAGCCAGGAGACAGAACTCCGCACACATGCAGAATTCTTAGTCATCTCTGATCCAAATCTTGTCAATGGCAGACTTCATGGCAGTACAGGTGGGTCCTGACATTCTGGCTGTGTTAGTCACATCCTCTTCATTATGATTACTATTGATGGTAGCCTCTCGCATTGAGCAGGTTTCAGTTTTGTGGAACAAGAAGCCCACATTGTCAATTGGCATCTCAGGATTGTAGTAGGGCTTCATATGTGGAATGTTCTTTTTTCTTCTTTGTGAATTGTCATATGCCTTGACTTTGCATATGCTGATCAACAAGTGAAAAAGGATACAATACAGCCCACAGTAGCACTTTGGTAACTTTTCCAACCAGTACCACCACGTTCTGCACAGGTGTAAAAATTCTTACCAAGTCTCCTGAGTCGTTCCTCACTAGCTGGTGCTTGGCACTCTCGGTCTTTCTACCAAGGTAGCAGAAGTGTTTGGTGTTTCAAGAACCAGCATATCAAAGCTTTTTACCACATACAGAGAAAGCAGAAATACATTAGCTTCTAAGTCACATCATGGACAAAAGTGTGTGTTGAGTGATTATGACAGGTGGTCACTGAAAAGGATTGTGACAAGAAATAACAGGACAAAAGCTGTGAAAGTCACTGCAGAACTGAGTGTCACACTTGTGGGTGCTGTCAGCACCAAAACAAAACAAAGGGGGCTCTGCAAACTGGGAACTACAGGCAAGCTAGATTCCAAAACTACTCATCAGTGATGCAAATGCCTGAACAGGAAAACGTGGTGCTGAAACCACAAAACTTATGGTACAATTGAAGAAAGTCACTGTAATCAACATCTAGCTGAGTATACACCCCCAGAGTGAACTACTGTGGATATTTGGTGATTTACTTATGATTCAGGCAGTCATATCATGGTATTCCATGGGCCCCATGGCTACTCTGCAAGGTCACATTACCACCAAAAATTATGTGACTATTTTGACTGATCAAATCCACCCCATGGTGACGTGTTTGTTCCCCAATAGTGACACTGTGTTCCAAGGCAACAGGCCCCTCTTCACATAGCATGCATCGTCCAAAACTGGTTTTGTGAGTACAAAGATGAATTGTGCCACCTTCCCTTGTCACTACTGTCACAAGATCTCAATATTATTGAGTCTCTGCGGTCTAATTTGGAGAGAAGTGTGTGTGATTGTTATCCACCTCCATCATCGTTATTACCAGAACTTGCCACTATTTTTCAGGAATAACATATAAGATTCCATTGAAAACCATACAGGACTTGTAGTTACCCATTTCAAGAGAACTGAAACCTGTTTTGAATGCCAATAGTTTTCCTATACCATATTAGGTAATGTGTTGTATTTTTGGCATTTCCATATTTTTGTCCATTCACTGCATTTCCATCTCACCCAGGTGTTTTAGTACTTTTATTACTTACTGCTCAATGTTAGAAACCATATTCATGTTTTGGATTTGAGAAAATTACATAATCTGATTAAGGTAGATTTTACTGTATTCAAGACTGTTATTACGTCAGGAGAATACTATTGTCACTTACTGTTACAAAATGATGAACCACTTTTCCTGCTTCATTCTGGGACAACAGTTTCTTTTATGTTTTAATATTGTGATGTTAAGTTATAAACATAAGAAATAATAGCACTCTCCAAACATTAATTTAAGGTTACAGACATTTCTGAGATGTCCGTTGAAAATGAATGTTCAATACCCTCAAGCTCCCAACAAGTCATTTGCTATAAATATCATTTGCTCTGGCTTGAAATGTGACAAGTGACTATGGCAGCTTGATTCATAATATGCTCCTTGTCTTTGACTCCCAGATAGCCATGCTCTACAAATCAATAATGTAGTAGTTTATACAAGGAAAGTGAGTCTATATAAATTCGCTAGCATTTTCCCCATGCATAGTCAAGCCACATTTCACACCAAAGATGTTTTTTGTATGTATAAATAGTAAGCCCATAAGAATTATCATTTTGTGATATAGGCAAAAACTTGGCTTAAAAAATTTCTACGCAAAATAAAATTCTACTGCAGTTTTACCAACATCCTGTCAATAGTCACGTCACTTAAGGTATGCCAATAACTTAAGATGTCACCTCAGTGGAGAAACCAACTCAGCATTTACAGGATGTAATCCAGGGAAATTACTAAAAACTTAAACTGATTGAGTCTATACATCCTCACTATGTACCCACAGTTTTCTGGTTGTGCATTTCATGCTCATTTTATGTGGCATTGGTGTTTGAATATACAACCCTCTTACTATTTTAAAGAATGCCCATAATTTAAACGAATGTACAGTTACTACTGCAGTTTATGACATAACACCCCTTTAATTAGACACAGAAACGCTAAAACAAAAAACTTTTGTTTTACTTACAGAACTAACCAATCCATAAACTACATTTCATACAAAAAAAATGTAGATATCAAAGGTGCCCATACCTGACGGGCAAGGGAGTCCATACACCCCACCCCCGCCATACATCTCACGGAAAGGAAAGAAATATGGTACAGTCAGGTGTTATTACGTCAAGAAAATGATTTAAAAGTTGATATTATGCAGGTTTTTAATAGGGTCAGAAAGGTGACCTTTTTATGTGTACTTACAAGTCACCATTTGTCTTCCAAAATATTAAAAATGCCCCGTAACCCTAGGTCTTACCTCCCCGACCCCTCCCCAAATGGTCATATACAGGTGCCCTTGGTTCATACAATTCTTCTCAATTACTAATTTCAGTATGGAATTATAACTTAAATTTTAAATTTCCGATAAAAAATGCTGAGCAGTTTCTTACACAATACACAATGAGTCAGAAGGAAGGCTACATACTTTCAGGGATGACAGTATCGGTGATTCTGAACACAAAAAATTCATATGGACATATGCCCTGTTCTGAATGGTTTCCAAGATAGAACTAGTTTAATGGACATTGTTATTTACTTTCTACGTTATTCAGTACATTATCACTGTTTACAATGTACCACAGTAGTGTGAACAAATTCAAAATGAACAATTTGATATAGGACACTTGTGGTCTATCAAGTCAGGAAACTACCTCAAACTATTAGCCCTAGAGAAAAAATGAAGGGGCCTTTTTGATACAAAATTTATGGTAATTTAAATTTGTGCTGTGACAGGTTCTCACTGCAGGTTGCAGTTTTTAAGTCAGATAAACATACAAAACTGACATTAAAGGTGTTCTATCTCAGAAACCATTCAGAAGAGGGCACATGTCTATATTATGTTTTTTGTTCAGAACCACCAAGATTATCATCCCTCAAAGCAAGTACCTTTCTTCCTGACACCCTGTATACATTCATAAAAATTATTCTCCGCACCTACATACTGTACTTCAAAATATATTTACCTGTTTGGATCACATGACTCAGCTATTAGTTTGTCTGTTTCCAAAACAGCATTCTCTTTCATGGAATAAAACCCGTCATAGGTTCGTAGTTCTGGCAGTCCAAACAGACCCTTTCAGAAAAGGAAAGCAAGCATTCAGATAAAAACATTTAGTTGAAAGCAGTGGCACAATGTCATAGAAAAGCAACATGGCAATACAGATGAAATTACATAGAATATGTTCTGTTTGCTACACATTTGTTTCATATGGAACTATCTCAATCATAAAGCTCTACAGGAGTGTCACATCCTGTGCAGCTGCATGCTGTTAAAGAAGCAGCAGTATAGCTTAAATAAAATAACTTTGTAACTGGTAGATGTCAGTAGTAGGTGGCGTGTTTCCCAGCATTAGCAGCAAACCATGTGGTCTACAACTGATACAAATTACAGTATAATTGGGTCTTCCCATCGACCCCATGTAACTGCCTAACTTGGCTAGGCTCATCGCTTTAAAAAAAGAAAAATTGAGCTGGAGTTGACTGGCACCAGACCTCTTTCACCTGACTCACTGAAATGCCAATCACAGTGTTGTTTTAAGAGAAGTGTAGTAGCTATAAATAAGATCAGCAGTAAATACTGTTTGAATAACTTGGAAACAAACTATCACAAAATTAAAAAGTTGAAACACAAGCTGTGGTTTATTGGAACTGAAAGCTGATCTCTGAAATCCTTGTGTTTCTCTATTTGTATAAATTTTTTGTAAGGATCAAGCTTGTCTTTGCTATATTGGACTATACCCTCCTGCCCCTTATCACATCTTAAGTATGCAGCCTTGCTGTACTATTCAAAGGCCACCAAGCCCCTCATTCAGGAAGTGCATATTTTTAATGTCAATATGCAGCAATTATTAATAAAACAAATAAATTCCTTAAAAGAGTCTACAATATTTGTGGACTTTTGAGAACAAAGCCATCACTTAGCGTAATATATTTTCATTTATTACAACATTTTGATTATTGCCATCAGCAGAGCTGTAATATTATACTTTAATCTTAATCTCCGTCTGATTCTTAATTTAGGCCTCTGTGGGCAGAAACATTGGTCATGTGTGGGTGAGTTGTGCTGACGTGAATGTGCATGTGTGTTCTCTATGTTAGAAGTAGGTCGTTTGGCCAAAAGCTCACATGTACAGCAATCTTTTTGTTGTGCCTGTCCACGACTCAACATCTCCTCTACTTGGTGATTAGCAATCTACACTTTTCATAGTACTGTTGTTAAAAAATCCTCTTTTTCAGAAATGCTTTTCTTGCTATAGCTAGTGTGCATTTCATATCATCTCTAATTCTACCATCATCAGTTATTATAATTCATATACTACTTTAGGTGTCCTATTCTTTCCATTATGTTGTTATTCCATCCAAAATATTCCATTACTTATATTCATGTACAATGGTGGTTCCCAACCTGGGGTAATTACCCCCTGATTTTCACAATTCTGTAAGACTCTAATATTGATTATATAAATTATAAATAATTACTTTTTCTCAATTAGTAACATTAATGAGACGGAGGTTATAGATTCCTCACATAGTTCACCCAGTACACATATATGTTGAGCTTTGTCCCATACATTGCTGATAATAAAAGTGAGACATCTACATAACAAATGCTAAATATTTCCAGAAGATGTCTTTTCGAAGTTGTAGATAGTACCTACAATAGTCCAGAAATTGATTCAGATAAATGAATTAATGAGCAGTACAACACAGTACTATCTACATAAGGGCTACTATAGTGCTGTACACAGTTTCATTATTATTATTATTATTATTATTATTATTATTATATGAGTGGTTAGGCACAAAGCGTTAACAGCCTGAAGTCGTCCAGTTTCTGCCACTCCAGAAGTAAGGAGTATAGCAAAGAAGTGATTTACAAACGGTAAGTGTAGTGCACACATCTGAACTTGTTTACCCTCACTATGCACAGTTAGCTTTCTTTTCTGAGGAGGAATTGTGAGCAGCAGTTTCGATGCACCATGAATTCCTCCATCATTCATTCTAAAAAAAAACACACACACACACAAATTAAATATCATTCATCTTCAATTATTTTAAAAATAAAAGTGTTCCAAGAAAAGTCTTTCAATCTACAGATTAGCTAGGTGATAACGCGGGGGAGGGGGCCTGGGGTACTAGCTAATGTCTGATTGCACTCAGGGCTAATGGTCTAAGAAAGGTTGGGAACCACTGATGTACAATGTTAACAAATTCCTGTTTTTCATAAATTCTTTTCTTGCCAGTCCACATTTTACATAGTCTATACTTCAACCATCATCAATTATTTTGCTGCCCAGTTCAATTACTAGTTTTAATTCTTCTTTTCCTAATGTCATACCTTCAGAACATCCTCCTCCTCCTCCTTTTCCAAGCACTACTGCCCATGAAGGGCCGATGTTTTGTCAACCACCAGTCTCCTCCAGTCTTCTCTATACTTCAGCAGGCTTCTCCTGTTATGTATTCCCAACTTTCTCACATTCGTTTCTATATCATCCAGTCATCACAATCTAGGTCCCCCCATTGAGTGGCTACCCTCTGGCTCTGCCATTAGCACCTTCTTTGGCACTTGCTGTTCTTCCATTCTTTGCACGTGCCCAAACCACAGTAATCTTCGTGCCTTTACATCTATGGTGACAGAGGATTTTTTTAGATTTCATACAGTTCTGCATAGGTAATAATTCTTCAGACACCAGTTTCAAATACTGTCTCATATATCTTGCACAGTACTTTCTGTCCCCACCCACCCAAGGCATTTCTGACCTGCTGTTTTATTGTCCACATTTAGGACACATACATTACAACTGGTTTAATAATTGTTTTGTAAACTGGCATCTTCACCTGTCTTGAAATTTTAGAGGACTCCTATGAGTTCAATGAGTTAAAGAAGCTGTAACAGCATCTGTTACCTGCAGCTTCTTGCCTTTATCTCTGATGATACCATATTATCTTCAATAACTATTCCTCTCAAATGCCTGAAGTGGTCGACTCTTTAAGACTCTTCAAACTGGTCAGCACCTCTCCACCCTTGTTTTTTTCTGGTATTGATAACATATTTTGCATTTTTTCCCTTACGTATGACCAGGCCAAGTACTGCTACTTCACATTCAAAAACTACATAGTTTTCCAGCAAATACTCTCTATTTCATCCAAGCATGTTACACTACGTGATAAAAAGCAATCGGACACCTGGATGAAAATGACTTACAAGTTCGTGGAGACCTCCATCGGTAATGCTGGAATTCATTACAGTGTTGGCCCACCGTTAGCCTTGATGACAGCTTCCACTCTTGCAGGCATACATTCACTCAGGTGCTGGAAGGTTTCTTGGGGAATGTCATCCCATTCTTCAAGGAGTGCTGCACTGAAGAGAGGTATCGATGTTGGTCGGTGAGACCTGGCATGAAGTCGGCATTCCAAAATATCCCAAAGGTGTTCTATAGGATTCAGATCAGGACTCTGCACAAGCCAGTCCATTACAGGGATGTTATTGTCATGTAACCACTCCGTCACAGGCCGTGGATTACGAACAGGTGCCCGATAGTGTTGAAAGATGCAGTCGCCATCCCCGAATTGCTCTTCAGCAGTGGGAAGCAAGAAGGTGCTTAAAACATCAATTTAGGCCTGTGCTGTGATAGTTCCATGCAAAACAACAAGGGGTGCAAGCCCCCTCCATGAAAAACACGATCATGCCAGAACACCACCACCTCTGAATTTTACTGTTGTCAGTACACACACTGGCAGATAACATTCACCGGGCATTCGCCATACCCACACCCTGACATCAGGTCACTAAATTGTGTACCACGATTCGTCACTCCACACAACATTTTTCCACTGTTCAATCGTCCAATGTTTACGCTCCTTACATCCAGTGAGGTGTCTTTTGGCATTTACCAGCGTGATGTGTGGCTTATGAGCAGCTGCTCGACCATGAAATTCAAGTTTTCTCACCTCCCGCCTAACTGTCACAGTAGTTGCAGTGGATCCTGATGCAGTTTGGAATTCCTGTGTGATGGTGTGAATAGATGTCTGCCTATTACACATAACGGCCCTCTTCAACTGTCGGCAGTCTCTGTCAATCAACAGATGTGATCAGTCTGTCCATATTTGTGCTGTATGTGTCCCTTCACGTTTCCACTTCACTATCACATCAAAAACAGTGAACCTAGGAATTTTGAAGAGTGCAGAAATCTCACATATAGGCGTATGACACAAGTGACACCCAATCACCTGACCACGTTCGAAGTCTGTGAGTTCCGCGGAGTGCCCCATTCTGCCCTCTCACAAAGTCTAATGCCTACTGAGGTCACTGATATGGAGTATCTGGCAGTAGGTGATGCACAATGCACCTAATATGAAAAACTTATGTTTTTGGGGGTGTTCGAATACTTTTGATCACACAGTGTATGTTGTCCACAAATGTCATTTTCTGAGTCATTCTCCTGAAAACAGTACCATCTGTTTTGCTTGGCAGTTTTCGCATGGCCCTTGGAATTGACCTATTTGATTTGACTTTATTCTGCTACCCTTATTTTATTTATGATAACATTCATCTTAAAACCTATTTCAAGACACTGTTCATTCCATCCAACTGCTGTTCTACATCTTTTACCATCTTTGACAGAATTCCAATGTCATTAGCAAGCCTCAAAATTGTAACATCTCCTCCATGAACATTAATTCCCTTTCCTAATTTCTTCTTTGCTTCTTTCAAAGTTTTCTCAATGTACACAACAAATAGGGTACAACTCTGTGCCATTCCTTTCTCAACTACTGCCCCCCTTTCATGTACTTTGACTCCTACAACTACCATCTGGTTACAAGCTGTAGATAACATTTTGCTACCTGTATTTTATTCCTGCTACTTTCAGGATTTCAAAGAGTGTATTCGAGTCAACATTGCCCAAAGCTTTCTCTAAATCCATAAATGATGTAACATAGGTTGGCCTTCCTTCTTCCTGATTCTAAAGTAAGCCACATGGTCAACACTGCATGATGTGTTCCTACATTTCTCCAAAACCCAGACTGACCTTCCCCAAGGTCAGCAACTCCTAGTCTTCCCATTCATCTATAAATAATTCATTTTAGTATTTTGCAATGACTTATTAACATCGTGGTTCACTAATACTCCTAACAGTCAGTACCTCTTTTGGGGTGGGGGGTGGGGGCTGGAATTATTAAATCCTGCTTGAAGACAGACGGTATTTTTTTCTTTCTCTTACATCAGGTGGAATAGTTTTGTCAAGACTAGCTTTCCCAAGAACCACAATAGTTCTAAGAGAATGCTATCCAGTCCACAAGCCTTATGTTGGATTAAGTCTTGTAGTCATCTGTCAAATTCTTTGCACAGTATATTGTCCATGTCATCTTAATTACTCCATCTTGCTAGTCTATAATACTGTCTCCAATTTATTTTTCCTTGTAGTGCCTTTATATATGTTCCTTCTGTCTTTTGACCTTTCCTTCTTCGCTTGGCATTGGCTTGTCACCTGAAGTCTTAACATTCATATAGATACTTCTTTTCTCCAAAGGGTTCTTTAATTTTTGTATAGGTGGTATCTATTTTATCTTTCCCCTTTCCCATGGCCATGTCTGCTTCTACAGCTTTGCATTTCTCCTATAACTATTTCTGCTTTCCCATCTCTTTTTGTCAGCCTCACTTTTTTTAGACATCTGTTTACATTTGTCTGCTTCACATTCTGCCACTGCACTTCATTAATCCTCACTATAACTTCTTCAACTTACATACATTTCTTTTTAAATTCTGTAACTGCCTGACCCAATTAAGAGGCCTAGCTTTGCACATTCTAACTCATAGAATGCCAATTCTTTTTCCCCTGACCCCTCCACAAAACCCTTGCAATATTTTACCCAAGAAGACGCCATCACCATCATAATCAAGCCATACAGTATAGCTGCATGCCCTTGGGAAAATAACAGCTGTAGTTTCCCATTCTTCTCAGCTATTCACAGTACCAGCACAACAAGACCAACAGACTTAAGTTCCAAGGCCACATCAGTCAATTACCGCTGTACCTACTCATTAGGTTGTTGCCTCCTCTTAGTCTGACCTCTCACAGATACCTTTCCAATGTGCTTGCACCTACAGTACGGCTATTTGTATAGTTGAGGCATACAAACCAACCCATCGCATTAACATTCATGGGGAATGGGCTTTTACAGTTCCTTAAATTTTCTTTGTCCCCTAACTTTTAAATCAAAATTATTATTACCTTGTTGGAATGATTCACCTATGATTTCATACGTAGGAAACCTGTGAATAATTCTGAAAGTTTCAATTTCATCATTCATCTCCACTGTTATTACCTTTAACTAAAATTCTTGGTGGATTATAAATAATGGAAGTCGAGTGAAGATACCAAGTCCCAGTACACAAGATGCACTCAGTGATTGGAATATCAACAAGACTGAGAACATATGTGGGGGGTACCCAAAAGGAACTGGACTAATTTTTTGGAGGGCAGAGTTTTTGTAGTACCTTGATTGGCCACTAGGAGGAGCACATACAGCAAACATTTCAGAGTCAGTAAGCCAAGTGCCGTCACTGAAAGAGGTCAGGATTAGTTTCGACACAGTTTATAGTGACAACTGTTTTTGTTACCGGTGTATGGCAGTGAACTTTTGCTTGGAAAAAGTGGAACAGAAACTCTTGGAATTTTAAAAACGGCATATAAGGACAATGATGTGGGGACAGGTCAAGTGTTCGGAAATGTTGGAAACATTCATGCATTCACCAACAAAGATCGAAGATGGACCACTGTAATTATGGAGCTGTCGGTAGTGACGTGCAGTTCAGTGCAGCAAATTGTGACACACCCTTTGGGAATGAAAAGGCTGGATGCAAATCTGTGCCACGACTGGCAAAAAAAAAAAAAAACATGGAAGCTCTCTGTGCTCTGAAATTATCCAAAAATTATCACAGATGACAAAACTGATGCTATTCTTACAATCCTGAATCAAGGCAACAGTCAAGCCAGTGGAAGACATCAAGTTCCCCTCACCCCAAGAATGCTCAAAAGGTGAAATCAAACATTAAAAGTGCTTATTTGCTTTTCCAATGTGCAAAGGCTATCAAGAGTTTCTACTAAAGGGTCTGACAGATAACCAGGTCTTCTACTTCGAAGGTTTGTAAATATTGTGCAACAATGTGCGGCGGAAGTGGCCTGATTTGTAGCAGTCAGGTGACTGATTTTTCTAACATGGCAATGTCCCCACTCCCACAGCTCTGTCTATACAATTATTCACCAAAAATGGTATGACCTCTGTTCCTCACCCCCCATACTCACCCGATCTTGCCCTGTCACACTTTTTTTTTTGTTTCCAAGAATGAATAAGACACATAATGGAAAAGCATTTTGCTGATATTACTGAGGTGAAGAAAAAAATTGTGGAGGCACTGTTAAGCATCACAAAAGATGAATTTAAACAATGTTTTAAAAAAATAGTAAAAAATTGCAAGTGGAGAGTACTTGACAGGGACTGAAGGTTTGTGTTTAAAATCTTAATAAATAATATAAAAAAAGTTTGGTTTCTTTTGGGCACCCTCTAATATTGGCTGTTGGCTTTCGTCTCATGATCTTTGCCTGATGTTTGGCAGCACATCACTGGTAACAGACTAGGGGTGAGCATACAGTTGGAGGTTATGGATGTGCCACACCACATCTGGGTGCCTTCCCCTGGACATTTTGGTTCTCCCCTTGTTACCTGTAACACTCACTCACTGCTGCACAAGAATCCAGGACCCGTTTGGGTTGAGTCTTTCTTCTTTCTTTTTAAAACTGTGGTATTGTTTATGAATTTCAATGGCCTCCCTGAACAAACAGCCAAGATAGCTCTTCTCCACGGTGAGAAGCTGCGTGTCAGTGAATTTTATAAAATAGCCACCCGAACACAGTGCGTGTTCCACAATGGCCAATTTCCCCAGCTGTGCCAATATCTACTAACATTTATGTTCAGTTATACCGATGGAGTGTCCGGTCATTCCAACATACACTTTTCCACATGTTGCAGATGACAAAGAGGAGAACCACAACAGTAACGACCAGGGGAAAGCTCTCAAGACACTAGCACAACAGGTACATGTAATCTCTAGTTGTCACAGTAACAAAACACCAGAAATATCATTAAATAAATGACAGTTGAAGATCACAAGACAAAAGCCAATTGGCAATAAGTCAACAGTCAGTCACAAAAGCCTCAACAATTTTGTAATACGGAATGATCCTAAGCTTTCAGACCTACCCTTCTTCAGAGGTAATTCGAACAAGCACACTTGCACAATTAAATCCATGCCAGCGTACACATGAGTATACTGTTCTGAGAAGGTGGAGGTTTTCTATTAGCTGTGAGAAAGTATCCATACAAAACATTACCAACATTCTCAGTCTTATTTGCCTGCCTCTCCATTATTCAGCACCTCAATTATATGGTTAGCGGTCACTTTTTATCACCTCCATTATTTATTGGTAACACATCAATTACAAGTGTATTTCCTTTCTGTACATGTTGAATGGACGTATGTATTTCATGGCTGAATCTATTCTTGCCCTCAGTTGCCTTTCCATTTTCTTTCTGTATCTATTAAGAACTTATAAGAAATATTTTAGGCGGTTTTCATGACACATAGCTGGTCTTGATGGTTCAATCCAAGATCTTAGCTGATCAACTGAAATCATTATACAGCATAAAATTTCGATTTTTGCTTTTTAAGTTGTGGTTGTTTTTCTTTTCACCAATAGCCTATTTAATAATTCTTCTGTTATTGAGTACCATTATATCTATCTTTCTCTTCATCACTGGCCATGTAATGACCTTACAATGTCATCTTTCATATTTTTGTTTATTAGTTTTAGTTTATGCTAAAATTACCTTATTCAATAAAACTGGATTTGTGATTAGCTCCATTTGATTGCATCCTTTGTCATCTCTGGTATCAAATTACAGATTACCTATGCAACCATGTCATTACCAGGTCAATCCATTATCCTTTCAATATGAAAGAGGCACTCTACTTAAAGAATTGGAGGATTCTGGGAAGAGCGTGTTACCTTCTAGAATTGAAAATTGGCATATTCACTAAATATAATCGCACAATCTCATTCTGGTATCTATTCAACATGTCAATTAGCTGTGCAGATGCTCTACACGTGAAACCTGATAACAGTCACTAATCATAATCACACGATATCATTCTGGTATATATTCCGCATGTCAATTGTCTGTGTAGGCACTGAGCTCTGTCACACTGAAACAGTCAGAGAAGGCCCTGTGACATGCTTGAGCACTGCTTGCCAAGATTTAGTACTAGCTATACATTCACTGGTAGGTTAGTATACCACACTTTTAGTTAGTCAGGTGCCCTGCTGTGATGTGAGAGGTAGTGGGCTGTCAATATATCAGCCTTACTGAAAGCATTCTGCAGCAGCTAAATTTGATCAGTATGTCTGAAACGAAAAGCATTCCTAGCTACTTCAACATCTGTATTAAATTCTGTAAGAGTAAAATATTATGGAGCATGATGACATGACTGATCCTTCTGTGTCAGGCTACATCAAGTCGGCACAAGCAGGAAAGCACAGAGAAAACGGAACTAGATAACACCAAACTATTCGTCACTGGACTTGAGAAGTTAAAGTAAATAGAGGGCCTACCAAAATTTCGGTCGGAATGGGTCTTCTATTCTACAGAATCTTGGAGTAAGGAAGGTGTCTGGTAGAATCTGCTTTATAAATAATAACTTAAAAATAAAATAACCGATTCTGAAGAACTCCATAGCTACAAGTCTTACAAAAAAGATATACCTTGGAAATGAAAAGTTTACGACCCGACATCCTATTATACTGACAAAACAACCCAATTCTTTTGTTTTAACAAAAATTAAGAAATAAGTTGGGTGAATTTTTAATCATATGTTTACGAATGGCAAGACGTATATTCGAAGAAGCGTTTAATACTAGCGTCAAATACACACAGGACGAGGTTGGAGTATGAAACTGGAATAATATCCCTCCCCCTGCGTTCTGAAATCTTGATTGGGTCTAGTTTACGTTGAAAGCTAACAATTTGGCTGCGAGTTATCGAAGCTAACTAATGTGTGTGTGGTAGCAAATAAAATAGTTCTGTGCTACTAAATCTGACGACGTTTACAAACTTACCGACATCATAATACTTTTTACAATGATTCGTTAATGTGGCATTACTATGCGATCCGCAAGTGAAAACAGCTGGTTCGAAAAACGAGACTTGGAAGCCGTGTATTGGCACTTTGGTAAAAAGGAGATATTCGATGTATGAACAAAGCCCATTTAACCAAAAGTGTGCTGTGTATTAGTCAACACATGGTTGTAGAATATAAAGTTACTTCTACATCCATACTGTGTAAAGCACTGCGAACTGCATGGCAGACGGTGCTCCCATTGTATCAGCTATTAAAAGCTTCCATTCACGTACGGTGAGCGGGAAAAATGATTGTTTATACGTCTTTGTGAGCGCTGTAATTAGTCTAATCTTGTTCTCGAGATCCATATTTCGGTGTGACATGCCATT
Organism: Schistocerca nitens; assembly: GCF_023898315.1. Lineage (NCBI taxonomy): Eukaryota > Metazoa > Arthropoda > Insecta > Orthoptera > Acrididae > Schistocerca > Schistocerca nitens. The sequence goes on along the minus strand of NC_064614.1, from coordinate 706,136,650 downwards.
TTCAACAAACGGCATAGCTATAAACAGAAAGGTAAACAGAAAGCATAGCACTCACCACATCGTCTTGTGAAATGCTGAAGTTTAATTTTCTTGCTGGTCTACTGTTGAAAGCTGTAGCAAGGGGTGACCACGTGCTGACTTTCTGGACGCCAACTTTATTAAATGTCCCATTTTTTATCTTAACAGCAGCGAGTTTCCGAAAAACTGAACTCATATTTACAGCACTATAATTCAGTTTTTAGAATGAGAATTAGTCAGTTTCCATATGATTCTGCACTGTTATTTTTTAACACGCCAAGCAGCAGGCGACGGAAGAAGTTATTAATTTGTTTTTGTTACATTTTATAAGTTATTTGCAACTATTTTCGCACGTCAACACCCATATTTACATTTTGAACCATATGAGGGCACTTTGCCTCAATACAAAGATCTTCAGCATTAGTGAAGACTATACAGTGAAGGACTATTCTAGGAGGTGGAGCATTTAGGTCGATTCACACTCGACGTGAACGATACATCAAAACATTCAACGTTACACCACAGTCTAACATAACAGTCGCGACACTCACTGCTGTAAAAGTTGTTGCCGTTTGACAGATGGAGCGACACTAGCGCTTCAAGCGGCAGGTAAGGTGAACGTCAGACGCGTCGTAAGCATAATGTGTGTTTGCATCCATTTCCTACGTAATTTCCGAATTATTCGAGTTAGTTTCTTGCCTCCAAGAGTTTGTGTAGTATCAGAAAGCATATATGTTTCTAAAAATGATTCTAAAATAAGCGCAAGTATGGACAAAAACCATGAATATAGTGGCAAGCTACAACACATTCGTGAAGAAACACTTGTGACATTGGACAGAATTGCAGCTTACCACGTTGATATCAAAAGAATATAAACACACAGATTCACATGTAAGAACCACAGACATGTACATCTACATGCAAAAGCGATGGACAGCTCGTTTATCGTTCTGTAGGCCTACTGTGTTTGTCACTGTCGCCTGTTGCCACAAGTACGACCTTCATCTTTATATTATTCTAAGTGGGACAAGCAACTGACAAATAGTGGGAGAAATATGCTGAAAACATTATAATGAGCTGATTACATTACATTTCACGAAAAACCAAATATTTGAATAATTTTCAAACAATCTGTCTGTAGGCACTTTCCTTGTTCCATAATAGTTTCGCTCGAAGTCTAGCAATCTGAACGTTCTGACACTTCACACGCTTTTGTAAGACACGAACAGCTGCACTTAATCCAACCACTTCATCGTCAAAGCAGGTCTGTGTTGATGATTCTCACGAATCTGGCACTAATACATGGAGAGTTGAACTGGCTGCTTCTGTGTCATAGTACTGTTTTACAGCTTTAGATTGACTGTCGAATCTTTGTGGCAGTTTCCTCTTCGTCAGTTGAGGTGGCTTATTTGGAATGTCAAACAGAGTGGGTACTGCATTCCACACGAGTTTTTATTGTCTGCGTTCATGAACTGGTTTTGTTCGAAATGTAGCGAACAAAACCTAATATTATTATACAGGTAAACCGGGTCTTTTTTCATAAGGTCTTCTCGTCTGCTATTAACTAGCCATTTTTTTGCTCCTAAAACGAAACATTCATCATTTATACACTTACATTTGCAAGTGAATCCTGACGATACAGTTTAGTAACATGATGGTATATATCTCTCAGGATCCTTAGGAAACCTAAAAAAGACAGCTGTGGTGTCTTCTTCCTATTGCTGCTGCAATTTATTGCGCTACAAACGCTCCCGATGGTAAAAACCATTGTATAAATCAAAATAAACAATCACTATTCGCTTTCACGATCGCGCCGAACTCACAGTTCAACCTACCGGCCGCTTGGAGCGCTGCTGGCGCTGAAGGCAACAAAATCGAGGCGAAGTGTCGCGACTGTTATGTTAGACTGTGGTTACACTGAAAATAGCGACATTCAAACAGACCTTTAACGGAATAGAATGTTAACTCTAACGACCACTGATAATCTCAGATGTAGCCGAAAACTTTAGAGGAAACCTAAGTACACTAGCACGTAAGTTACCGTACTGTCATCAGTGGAGAAGACTTTAAGCCCGGCTAACAGTGGTCGTCACTTCAAACGACAGTAGCGCAAAGTCACGTGACATCGATTCATTTAACCCAGTACCAGTGACCTCTATAGCTTAGAGATCACTGCCCACTACCGAAAGGTGAAAATGAAGTTATGAGTTAACTTGCGCGATACAAAAATTCAGACTACAGTATCGGAACTGAGGAAATAACAGTGGTAAACTTGTGGCGACTCTGACGTAGAGCGCCCTATCTTTGAATATGATCCGTTTGGACAGCTTGTGTGCTATGATCTTCCGGCGCGCAACTTTTGTACTGCTATGTGTGTTCTCGCTTGCTTCAATGTCTAATAAGTGCAGTTACGGTATCTAAAGTGTGTTATTACCGACCTGCGATACGTGATAACAACAGTGGTGACCCCGACTTCGTCGTCTTATGATCGCCAGTTATTTTGTGCTTCTTTTCATCATTAACGGACTTCCTGTGCCAGCCCACATTGTCTTTGGAACAATGGATCTACCAGTGTCTTTCTGTGCTAGTGCCGTGCACCCTATTAACTGTGCTTGCGTGTATACACATGTACGTAATGCGGGTTTGGTTAAAAGTGAACAATTATTTACGCCCGGTCACCTAACCTTAACCGGCTCAACATGGCCACTGTCAAGTGCAGCAGCTCAACAATGGCCACAACATGGACAATGCACGCAGCCTAATGACGTCGTGGACGATCATCCAGTTAAGGACATTGTGGTTTACCCCTCACCTACGCAGTCACCTTCGGTTTGGTTTCATGTGCCGACGAAGTTCCAGAACTGTGATTCCAACATTCCTATGCACAGGGTTGCGCCTTCTTATATTCTTAGCGTTTGATCAGTATGTCTGAAACGAAAAACATTCCTAGCTACTTCAACATCTGTATTAAATTCTATAAGAGTAAAATATTATGGAGCATTATGACATGACTGATCCTTGTGTGTCAGGCTACATCAAGTCGGCACAAGCAGGAAAGCACAGAGAAAACGGAACTAGATAACACCAAACTATTCGTCACTGGACTTGAGAAGTTACAGTAAATAGAGGACCTACCAAAATTTCGGTCGGAATGGGTCTTCTATTCTACAGAATCTTGGAGTAAGGAAGGTGTCTGGTAGAATCTGCTTTATAAATAATAACTTAAAAATAAAATTGTTGTGGCGTAACAAGCTAGCTATGCCACACTGAGAAGTAGCCGGAAGGGCACGCGTCAACTCACGCCGTCTTGCGTGAGGTCTGAAACAGGATACTTATGAATGCTATAAATAAAAGAATGGAGCTTAGGTTTACTTAACTTTAATTTCCTTGTAGTACATATCTCTTGATAATACAAGTGAGACTCTCTCCAGATATGGTTAATGGCGCCTTGCTAGGTCGTAGCCATGGACTTAGCTGAAGGCTATTCTGTCTGTCTCTCGGCAAATGAGAGAAAGGCTTCGTATGTGTAGTCGCTAGCAATGTCGTCCGTACAACTGGGGCGAGTGCTCGTACGTCTCTCTAGACCTGCCGTGTGGTGGCGCTCGGTCTACGATCACACAGTGGCGACACGCGGGTCCAACATGTACTAATGGACCGCGGCCGATTTAAAGCTACCACCTAGCAAGTGTGGTGTCTAGCGGTGACACCACAAAAATAACCGATTCTGAAGAACTCCATAGCTACAAGTCTTAGAATGTCAACTGCTCATGGAGCGCCTTTCTCTCCCACCAGCAGAGGCTATCCACCACATTATTCACGACAAGCACCTCGACGACCGCACACCTTCGCAGCATTGGTGGTGCCTTCATGCATTAATTGATGAGACGCTGGTCGCATCGACCGCGCCTGTTTCCGCGAACGCCATTCTGTGGTTACACCATGATCGCCTTCCGCCCACTTTGGTAACGGCACCAGCTGTTCCACTCGCGCTGGTTACCGGGTCAGCCAACCGTGGCTGCACCGCAACTGCATTTAGCCCACTGTTGCAACGGCACCGGCTGTTACACCAGCATCGTGTTCATCGTTGGGCCTGCAGTTGGGACACGCCGTGCCAACTTTTGTACCTGCCCCCTCTACACCGTTTGCTGCATGCAGCCACCCACCAACGCAGATCTTGGGCAATGCACTGTCCACTGCTACTGCACATTCGGTGTCAGGGGCTTCCTGATAAGCACACACGGATCTACATCTGCCAGTGCTCAATCAACATGTGTTACCCGGCAGGTTTCCTAAGCTGCCTGCTTCGCAAAAAAATAACCCAAACACTTGGTTCGCGTTAGAGAATCACCTACTGGATATCCACGGTATTTCAGATGACGACGCACATTTCTTCTGCCTGGTGAGTCACATTCATGCTCATCCCGACCTCATCAGCGATCTGCTCCTCTTACTGCCTGCTTCGCACAAGTATTCAATGACGAAAGCACTGCTCATGGAGCGCCTGTCTCTCCCACCAGCAGAGGCTATCCACCACATTAGTCACGACAAGCACCTCGACGACCGCACACCTTCGCAGCATTGGCGGTGCCTTCGTGCATTAATTGATGATCAAGCATTACCTAATGCCACGCTTTGAACTTTGTGGATGGTCAAACTGCCTTTGGATCTACAACTTCACCTGCTATCACACGTTGCTGACCCTCTCAAGGTTCACTTACACATGCCCGATTGAGGTTATGCTATAATTCGTCACTGACACTACCTGTCACGGACATCACCATCACCCTCAGTTGGCACTCCTGCACCTCTGGTTCTGCGCTCTGCATACAGAGACTAGTGCACCCGACTCAGCATCTCAGCCGCCTGTCAGGAGCTGCCACCTAGCGGCCTATAGGAGGTACTGAATGTAGTCTCCTGACAGCAGCTGACCTCACCTGAGCAAATGCCCGAGCAGCCACCAGCAATGACACATCCAGCTGCGGTCCCCGCCCACTCCACATCACCTCGCCTCCAAGCTTAACTGTTATGCTGGTACCATGCTACTTACGGGGATGCCGCACACAACTGTCGGCTGCCTTGCGCCTACCAAAACGATTCTGGTGGTCACATTTAAGCACCACGTCCCATCACACTCCTTCACTGAACCTACTGTCTGATGCTGCACCACTCGCTCCAGTGGTGCGAAACCTCTACATCACTGACTGGTCATCGGGCACTCCCTTTCTCATTGACTCTGGCGCCGACGTCAGTGTTATCCTTGCCAAGCAGGCAGGCAACATGCTTTCACCTTCTAACCTCGCTCTGATCTCTGCTAATCATTCTCCTATCGTGGTCCTTGGCTGCATCAAGATGTCACTTCGCCTATCACCAGTCCACACCTTCCCTTGGACTTTCCACGTCACTGACGTGGATGAACCTGTGATTGGGTTGGACTTTCTACACCATTATGAACTTCCACCAGACCTGCAGGCCGCCATGCTCTGCCACACATCTGGTTCTACTGTTCCATGCTCGAACGAGTTCAGCCTGACTTTGCTCTACACCTCCTTGCCTATGTTTTCCACATGTGCTTCTCTGCTCGAGCATATTACTACACAGCTCTCTAATTTGTCGGACGTTCGCACACAAATCGACGAACCCCGCACCCAGAACGATGCGTTACACACCCACAATGCCTCTGCCTCTGCTGAATTGTCACACACATGGCGTACAATACATTGCGTATCTGCAGAACTGCAGCAAGGTGAACCAACACATGCTTCTACTGCGTCTCCTCACCACATTGCTTCTGCATTGAGCATTCCACTGACTGCTATCATTTCCACATCGCCGCAGACGAATCTCCAAGACACACCTGTTCGCACTACTCAGGATTCCTCGCATCACGTGGCTACTGCGCCACACCTTCCTTCATTGACTACAGCTGGCGCCCGACCCACGCTGCCCTACCCCAGCAAGGTCAGTGAACTGTCATTGCATGTGGAACCCTTCTGCCCCCCCCCCCTTCCTCTTGCTGGTCTCCCTTCACAGGTATCTGCCATCAGTAATGGCACTTGTCATAGGATTCGCACCACAGACAGTCTACCTGTACATTATAAGGCTGGGCACCTTAACGCTCCCAAACTTCTGTGCGCAAAAGAAATTGTTCAGGATTTGTTGGCTTTAAGCGTGCTCCGCCCCTCCGATAGCAACTGGTCTTCACCTATCCACCTTGTTCCTAAAAAGAATGGGTCCTTACGCATGTGCAGGAACTGCAGGTCACTTAATGCTTGCACAATTATCGATAGCTATTCCTTTCCTCATATATAGGATTTGAAGCAATTACTACATGGTCCTCAGTTCTTTTCTGTTTTAGATTGTTCGAAGGTGTACCATCATTTCCCTATGCATCCGCTGGATATTTTGAAGATGGCGATCATCGCACCCTTTGGCCTATTTCAATACTGTTACATGCCTTATGGATTGAAAAATGCTGCACAAATGTGGCAGCGGTTCATCATTCCATTTTGCTACCTCTGCCATTTGCTTATGCTTACTTAGATGACATACTGATCTTTTCCTCCTCTGCTGAGGAGCATCAAGTCCTACTCAGTGCAGTCTGCTCGGCCCTCGTTGCCAATGGCGTGGTGATCAACCATGATAAATTTCAACTCTCTTCCACATCAGTTACGTTCCTAGGCCATGCTGTCTCTGCTGACAGCCTTCCGACCGACGTATTCTCGTGTCGAAGCCATACTTGATCTCACTCTTCATGAAGCCTTTGCTTAACTCCATAGTCTTCTGGTTATGGCAAACTTTTACCGCCGCCATATCCCTCCGGCTGCCTCCCTTTAATTGGCCCTCACCGACGCCCTCTCCAGCAAAAACACCATGGGCAAACAGAAGTTGGACTGGACCAAACCCATGCTTGACACATTTGGTATCCTTAAAATTGCACTCGCCAAAGCCATTACTCTCTCCCACCCTGACCCGGAGGCCCATGTTTCAATCACGACTGATGCCAGTGACTCAGCTGTGGGTGCTGTTTTACAGTAGCACACCGCCTACTCCACCCAACTGCTCCATTTCTTTTCCAAGAAACTGACTAAGAGCCAGTGTAAGTGGTCGACTTTCGACTGCAAACTTCTCATAGTGTTCAAGGCGATTAAACACTTCCATAGTGATCTCGAGGGGCAACCTTCCATCAGCTACTCTGATCACGAGCCTCTTGTGGATGCTATTCATAACCTGGCTTAGGACCTTCCACCGAGATGTTTCCACCATAAGGACTACATCTGTTAACACTCTTCTGACGCATGCTATATCTGCAGCATGGAGAATGTTGGACAGAATACCTATTTGCATCTGCGTGCTAACCACACCATTGAACTTGGATAAGCTCTCCTGACTTCAGACCGAAGACATCGATATACAGTGATTTGTTTCAGACAACGAGTCATCGCTCACTGTGCAACCTCATGTCCTGCTCAGATCGATGACCCCGGTCCTTTGGGACATTTCTATGGGCACTCCCCACCCCTTGGTACCTTTGGCTCTTCGGCGTGGGGTCTTTAATGCTTTGCACAACTTGGCCCACCCAGGAATACAGGCCACGATGAGACTGGTTACTGAACACTTCGTCTGGTCCAGCGTGAAGCACGACTGTCGCACTTGGACCAGCATGTGCATCCCACGCCAGCATAGCAAGGTCACCAGGCATGCCCAACCTTCATTAGGAATATTCAGCATTCCAAGAGGTCGCCTTCGGCACATCCACATCAATGGGGTTGGTCCGCTTGCCACTTCTGAGGGGTACAGATACATATTATCAATCATCGACCGCGTAACCTGCTGGGTTGAGGTGGTCCCTCTCGTTGGCATCACAGTCGAGAGTATTGCTCACTCTTTCGTATCCGCATGGATCATGCGGTTTGGCAGTCCCCTTGCCTCACGACTGATCAGGGACAACAGTTCGAATCTGTGCTCAACTGTGTGAGCTCTGCGGTGTCGCTAAATTCCACACCACTGTCTACCACGACAGGCGAACAGCCTGGTAGAACGGTGGCACAGAACCCTCAAGGCCATGCTGATGTGCCACGGTGGGTTATGGTCCAAGGCCCTCTCATGGGCCTTGCTTGGCATTCGGGCGGCCCATAAAGAAGACTTGAATGCATCACTGGCTGAGATCCTATATGGAGAGCTCCTCCTCCTTCCAGCTGAGTTCGTGGAGGACACACCATCGGATGATACTGTGGATAATCTGGCCCTTGTTGAATGGGTTCATGTGCAAGTCACACACCTGTGCACCCCCATCCCCCCATCCACACCCTCGTTCCACCCCACTGGTGTTTGTCCACAAGGACCTTGCATCATGCGAATTTGTGATGCTGCATAACAACTCTGTGAGAGCATCCTTGCAACCACCTTATTCGGGCCTTCACCACATATTATCTCGAGGTGTGAATGCATTCGTAATTCATCTAAATGGACGACCACAGACTGTGTCTGTTAACCGCTTGAAGCCGGCACGGTCCCTCTCCGACCTGCATTCCAACACTTATGATCTGCCTCTCTGCCACTCTGTCTCCTGATGCTGCGGGCTTGACTTTGAGTGACATCCCACCGCCTACGCAGCAGTTGGCCACATGGGACTCTTGCAACGCAGATTTCAATGCTCCTACTTCTTGCACCGGCCGCTATCTTCAACCGCCGCAGTGGCATGAGTTCGTGTGAGGTAGCTTCCCTCTGCAATGTTATGCACTTCCTGGGGGGGGGGGGGATGCTCTGTGGCGACTCTGGCGTAGATAACCCTATCTTTGACTATGACCTCTTTGGACTGCTTATGTGCTATGCTCTCTCAGTGCACAACTTTTGAACTGCCATGTGTGTTCTTGCTTGTTTCATTGTCTAACAAATGCATTTACAGTATCTAAAGTGTGTTATTACCGACCTGTGATACATGATAACCACAAACTTTATTAATGGCCGAAGCAAACTTCATAATGTATGAGCTTCATCAGTTTCGTATGGTAAAGTGCTGAACAGGGCAAGAACGTTTCAGAACATAGACATTTACCTGCAAGTGAAAAAGTATACATATGAACACATCAGACGATATTTATAAGAGAATAAATGAAGCCTGTTTATTTTATCCATTATTTCCCTTCCTACGTAACTAATAACGTCTCAAAAAGAAAGTTATTCCTCCTTCATTAGAGGTGACTTTCTCACTTATAAAGCTACTTAATAAAAATTGCTTCATCAATTTATTTCTTTAATTTATATAAAATGTGAGCGTCATCTCTGTTCTGTTATTGTAAAGCCTCAATAATTTTTCGCTTTCAGATGTCTGACTTATTTGTGAAAGAAAACTCACCATAAAAAATATCGAAGTCATCACAGAATATTTACTATTTGCCATGAAAACGAAGCACAATAATATAATAAAGTTTAAAAAGATACTTGACTGAGCATAGCGAAAATGGGTTAACTCCCAATGTTGGCAGAGGGTGCTGCCGTCAAAACTTTCTTCCCAATAAACCTTGACGTGAGTGATGTGATGGTTCGTTGGTGGCCTGTATGAACTCCATTATGGGAACCTGTCATTTATATATCATCACATAAAATAATTGCTCAGTTATTTCTCTAAAGCGATTGTGCAATAATATTGAAGGTCTCCCTAGATTCCACAATAAAGCTGGGCAATGATATTGTACATAGTTATTGATTCTTTGAGTATTGGAATAGTTGTGCTGTGATAATTGCTCTACTTCGTTGCATTCCAAAAAATAAAAGAAGATGGCTGAAGAATTGATACAAGGAGCATGAAAGATTCACTCATGAAAACCCCCGATTGAGGAAAACAAGACTATCACAAATTTTTGTATGTTGATCATCCAGCATTTGTTGCATTACAGGAAATGGTTGACGCCATGATCAAAAAGCAAAGTACTACAATCAGAGACGAAGTTTCACGAAGTCAGCAATGATCTGTGACGCCAGGATACCTAGCTACTGGTACATTCGAAGACCTGCAGCTTACAAATGCAGTTTTACGTCAAAGTAATCTCTAGAGACATAGTTATGGAAATGTGTCGTGCAATAATTCATGGACTGAAGGACTACATCGGGGTAAGTCATGCATACATACACATATTGTTACACAACAGAATAGTAATTAAGTTTAGTGTAATGTATCTAAACAAAATGAAAGAAAAAGAGTCATACTTTTTCTTTTGTTTTGATGATAAATCTTATTATCTATAACAGCTTATGGTAAATTGTACAGTGTAATAAGAACCAAAGACATAATTCTGTGAAATAACAAATGAGAGTTGCCAATAAGACTACATTCAATTACTTTTGGTTAGTCTCTTCTGTCTGTGATGAGAGGTTGAGAAGGCTCAGACACAACAGTGCTCTGTAATAAAAATGCTTAAGTGCAAAATGTAATTGGCGACATTTTTAAAGGCAAAAGCATTATTTTATTTCTCTTTGAAAATATGAAGGAAGAATTATTGGTGTACGGAAACCACAGGAAAGCAGAACACAAAAATCACTTCCGACTGCTAAATCCAGGCTACATGAAAACAATATAAGATGCGTTGGACGGACCACAGCTAATTTACAGGAACCAAGATACTACAAAATGTTGAGGTAAAAGCCAATCTTAACCAAAATTTATCAAGAAAAGACAAAATACATATATGTTAACATTTTCTCTAGAAAATGTCATTGTAAAAACTTGTACCAAATATTTCTTTCACTTTCTATGAGGGCCGCCATATTATTGTAGTGGTTGGGTGCCAGGAGGTGCCATATTAAAACTCAACAAGAACTTTCCACATGATTTATTTGTTTCCACCACAGTGCCCCATACACCTCGGTCCACGTCACAGGGTCCCGCAATGCTGAGGCCACCACCCCAGTGACCCAGGGCAATGCGCTGCTGTGTGCCGGCCTTTTAGGACCACATAGTCAGAGCTGCGCTGGCAGCTGGCTCAGCAGTCTTCTTCCCTGTTGACTCAGCGCTGCTCTGCTGGGAGCCGTGGAGCTGCCCATTGCGTCCTTCCTCGATTGCGTAGCTGAGATCGCGGCGACCACAAGTGCCTGCGATCCGGCATCCGAATCTGTGGCCCTTACCTAGGGATGCTTCCGGCGTGTGTTGGAAGCCAGGATACCTGCCGGCAGTAGCGAGCCATGGAGTGACCCACCACTGGCTGGCTGGCTGGCTATGGACCCCGCATTGGCCTCATAGGGTCGAACCAGCGACCTGCCATGGACTGGAAGGCTGGTGCCCCATCTGCTGCTGCGTGTAGCTGGTGGTGTGACAAGCCTCGCCATACAGGAGAGCTGCCACACTTGATTGAATCTAGTTAGAAAACAACATCTATTTACACTCAGTTGTGCACCTCTGTTTTGGTAACATGCCACTCTGAGTCACGTACTCACCACCCTTGGGTTGTGCCAGTGAGCCCCTTCTGTCTGTAACTTGCATACCGCTGCATTTACTCTTTTCAGTGGATCAACGGCCCTGTAGCCTCCATTGTACTTCGCAACTGCTGGTCAGCGTAACTTAATGTCAAGTGGCCCACACCTGGCTGTAACTTGTGTGCTCAGAAATGTTGCACCGAATTTAACTTTCCTATCTTAAACTGTAGTTCCCGGTCCTCAGGTCGACCCTTAACTAGCTCTTAATTTATTTGGGTCAGCACCTATGGTATATTTCCTTACTATTAGAAAACTTAAATGTGGTCTAGTGCCCCTTGAAACCATGACATGAAACAAAACGTAAAAATTCCGTACTGCATGACCACTGCTCGATCAACCCCTTACCCACTCATCTCATGCCCTCGGTATCCAATCCACTGGGACTAGGACTACCCGTGGTTCCCTCTTGGTATTAGCTCTTGGCCGGATCAGAAAGAAAACAACACATAACAAAGTTAAGGCTGCAATGGCACAGATGTGCTCAAAATGATCGTTATTTGCCGTTGCCTTTCCCTATACTGAGCGACATGTTGCACAAAACCCTCTTACTCTTACTCTAAAATGAACTGGTTTACGGATCTCAACAGATCTGACTCCAGAATTTGATTTAACAAGGTCAATTTCTGTCTTGGCAAAACCTCTGAAGTTGCTTCTCGCCAGTACAACTGTGGCCGTGTAACATTCAATTGTGTGACTCCTGAAATTGATGCTGGCAGATGGAAGGTTGGTCCTATTATGTTACACTTAATTCCATTGATTAAAATTCTGCTCCCCTCGAGCTCTATACGTTTCGCTTCCGCAAATACTCCCCACTCAAAACAACTTGCTACTACTAACAAATTCTCATAGGTGGAGGAGATCCAATGCATCCCGACCTTTTGCAAGCTCAATTTTGGTTCCACGATGTCCCTTGGACAGTCTATTCCTTTCCCCCAGGCTAAAAATAGCTGCACCGTGCACGTGTCCCATATTTGTAGCTTCGCAGGTTTTCCTCCAACATTCACTATTTTTTATCCAAACCCAACACCGATTGTGTGACTCCTTTCATCCTCAAATTACATTATTTGAACTGGTGCAATAAACACGACTTTCCTGACCCAGCATTGTCGATAACTAAAAATTTAAACAGGAAATCGTACGACTCTGACATCGTTCAACACATATTTATTACGGGTTTGCCGCAAAATTTACTCCGAAGCATTTATTTCTACAGAACTGCGTTCGATTTCTCCTCCAATAACACTCCACATATGTCAGACGCTACACTTCCCTTTTCAGTGACCTGAGGACAGGCATGACCATCACCCTTCTTCAAAAAGACTGCTGCCCCTAGCAGCCTCACAAGACTCGAAAACACGTTAAAATACAATGCCTTATTAATCTATGCAAACCCAATGATACATAACCAGAAAAACAACAAAAACCACAAACACTCTACTACTTTCTCGATCGCAAAGCATACAGTACTGAAAGGTCTCTGTTGGATTCCTTTCATGTTTAATTTCTCAAATCTGTTGTCTTTTATGGAATAAATTCCTCTTCTAAATTTACTGTGGCGTTTCTGACTATCTGGGAGGAGACTGAGTAGTGGAACGTGTTACTTTTACACGTAAACAAGAACGATCAGTCACACTACTACACTTTAAAGCACAGTTTATATGTAATTCTTATATGTAATTCATGTCACACAGTCTCATACGGAACCTACATCCGCTTTCTTTTATATACTGTATACGATAAGATACTGTCATCCCCCTTCCCTTCTGTGTGAGAGGATGAATGATCAAATGTGTTTGTAGTTGCATGCTTGAGGGTAGCAGACAAGGCTGTCTGCTAGAGAACAGTAGGACCAACGTCGGAACAGGTAGCTACGGTTCCTAAAAGCAGAGAGGTTTCTATTCTTAGTATGGTCCGGTCCGTCCCTTGTCATGTTGGTATAGGAAGCTGCCCCTCTGGCCCCTTTCGTTTGTCTTTGTGAGCGACTCTCAGGAGCACGCTGGGTAGTAGGCAGTTGGTGTCTGGCAGTAGACAGTGGCAGTCTGGCAGTAGCACAGTTGCAGTCCAGTAGTAGGCAGTTGCAGTCCAGTAGTAGGCAGTTGCAGTCTGGCGGTGGCGAGCGTCTGAAATGGTAAGATCTCCAGCTAAGCGCGTGTCTGCTAAGTCCGTAGGACAATGGATTTGTTAAGTTCAGCCTAACTGAGAATTTAATCACCTTTATTTCGGGTTTAGCTCTAAAATATATAAGGTTATCTTTAATTGCAGCGGAGTGTAATTCTCGTGTCCAGTTCAGATTATTTTGCGGTAGTTGCTTTGTCACTACTTTATGAGTAAGGTGGAACCACGTGTTGGTCAGTAACTCTAACTAAGATCAATCTTAAATGCGAATGCTTGTGTGATTATAACGTCTGGTCTTGATAATATTTTCAATATAGCAACTTTTCTTTATGTTCAACCCACGTGGGGTGTACTTTGTGAGACCAGTACCACATGCTTATATAACTGTTTGACCCGTCAGGTTAACAGTAAGACGTTAGTAACCAGTTCGAGGTTTTTCTTTTGTAATTTGCTTTTCGATCTAATTTATTTTTATTATCTAAATTATTGTGGAGTTATACGCTTTCTGTAAACCAAGTTGACCACGTGGAGCATGTGGTGTAATCATCAAAGTAGCCCTCAGCTATTCTTCTTGGGAAGATTTCACAAAGAGTTAATATGAATTTAGTATACCAGTGTGTGGTAATTACATGACAGACAGGATTGTGCTACGAACGTAATTTCTTTGACTGAAAATTTGAATCTGTTGGTTGTGGTTAACTTTCTCTTGCATGTGTTTCAATGTTCTTTGTGTGTTGTTTTATGAATGCAGTGTTGTATCCAGTCTCCCAATCTTGGCTCCATATTTTATGTGTTCCGTAAGATTCCAATCTCACATTTTCACAATCGTAAATAAGGCACCAGCTCAGTTATAACTCACGTATAATATGCTGAAATTTCGATGATCAATCTTAAAATAAATTTGCAAATATAAACTGATTTCTTTCTTTTTATTTAAATTCTCCTTTTTATATATAGATATATTACCGGTTGTTGTATGACTGTAAAAGATTATAATCAATGTTAGTCTGATTGGTAATGTGGTAAACATAGACTAGTTACCTGCTGAAAGAGTTGCCCAGTAAACGCACGGTTAACCTCCCCAGACAGCGCACGGCTTTTAACCAGCTTTTATTGGCTAGCAGTAACGATCATCATACCAAATTCATGTAGCAATATTACAGTACTTCATGTAGTACTCTATCTTCCTGGTTTTCTCTGTGCTTAGCACCTCTCTTCAGTCTCTCTTTCTTCCTCTTTCCTTCCTGTGACACGCCTGGAATCTCATCCGGGCAACCCTTAAATGTCCGCAACCACTCAATGCGTACTATTGTAGTTCTAGTTGGCAGCAGCTGAAACTTAACGTTAACGGGAGATGTGGTTTCAACAACTTGGTATGGCCCTTGATACCTCGTGAGGAACTTCTTCGTTTTCCCTTTTTGCGTACGGTATAGGGGCTGGACAGCATTACCCATTGCCCCACTCTATACTGCGGTAAACTTCTTTTCCGCTTTACTGCATCTTCCTGCCTTTCCAGAGCCTTTGTATTCGCCTTTTGTACCCATTTACAAACATCCCGAATTATCCTTGCAAATTGACGTACAGATTCACCGGCCCTTCCTTTCTGTAGCCTCACTAAATCAAACGATGACGGCATTTTTCGCCCGTACACTACCTCATATGGAGACAAATCGGTATTTGTAGGGACTTTTGCACTGTATGCGCATACAATATGCCTCAAATACTCGTCCCACTGATGGTGATGAGAATCCACATAAAAACTCAGCATCCCGATTGTTCTGTGTACCCGTTCTGTCCTTCCGTTCAGCCAGTGGATGCAATGGGCTCATCCTCAACTTCTTTACATTCAACAATTTACACAGTTCCTTCATTAAATCTGGCATGAAGTTGGTCCCTTGGTCAGTAATTATTGTCTCTCTGCCTGTTGATTTGGTATAGCCGCCATCTCCACATGCCTCGGAAATGGTCTATTATTGTTAGAACGAAACTGTTCCCCAATGGTGTTCGCCTAAGAGGTCCTAAGACATAAATCCCCAACAAAGAAAGTGGACATGTCGCTTCCTGTAATCGTTGTAGCTGTATCTGTTTCCGACTCAAATCTGCTCTCTGCGCACATGGTATACAATTCTTGACATACTGATCCACATCTCCTTTCCTACCTCTCCACCAATACCTCTCCGCCACTCTCCTATTCGTCACTCTGCACCCTCCATGACCAGATAACACATGATCATGTGCTTCCTTTAAAATCTCATCTCTCAGCTTCGCTGACACTGCTACCCTTGGCCCTTACTTCGTTTACCCGCACAGAAGACTGTCGTACATATTAAATTGTGGCTGAGTCCGATGCAATTTACAATCGTTGTCCGCGTCCTGTAATTCTTGCCATACTGCTTGGTCATAACCTATGATTTCTACTTTTGCCACCTTCCTACTTAGTGCATCCGCATTACCGTGCTTCTTCCCAGGCTTGTGCACCACCTCGTAGTCGAACTCACTAAGCCTCTCAGTCCATCGAGCGAGTCTAGTGGACGAATCCTTCAACCTCAACAACCACTTTAACTTAGCACAATCTGTCACTACCCGAAATCTTCTCCTATATGAATAACATTTAAAATATGTGATTCCATAGATTACGCTAAGCATCTCCCTCTCCATTCTTAAGTAATTCCTCTCTGCTGCATTCAACTGCCTAGACGCATGGGCTACAGGATGTTCTTTCCCATCAATTTCCTGACTAAGAACACACCCTAATGCTTGATTCGATGCATCGCATGCTAATATAAACTCCTTTTCAAAATCTGGAAACACAAGAACCGGACTTGATGTTAACACTTCTTTCAGTTTGTCAAACGCTTTCTGACTCTCTTCTGTCCACTCAAATTTCACATCCTTCTGTAACAATCGCGTCGACGACTGTGCGAAATATTCAAAACCCTTCACGAACTTTCGATAGAAATTGCAAATTCTGATGAATGACTGCACTTCGTTAACTGTTTACGGTTCTCGAAAATCCTTTACAGCCTGTACCAACCTCGGATCTGTTCGCACTCCGCCCTTACTGATAATATGACCCAAATATTTTACTTCTTCTAATGCAAAATGACACTTCTCCAGGCTCAACGTCAAACGAGCTGCTGTTAAACTCATAAAGACTTCCCTCAACCGCTGTCTATGTTGCTCCATACTACCTGAAAACACTATAATGTCATCCAAATAGACCAGACACTACCGTGGTTTCAAACCCCTCAAGACACTGTCTAGCAACCTCTGAAATATTGTTGGAACGTTTTTCAAACCGAATAGCATTCTAATGTACTGGTAACGGCCTCCAGGTGCAGAGAAATCAGTTTTTGGACGATCCTCTGGAGCCACCCATAACTGATGATAACCACTTTTCAAATCCGTCGTAGAAAAGTACTGGCGCTGTCCTAAGTGATCCAAAGTCTCCGATATGTTTGGAATGGGGTATGCGTCCTTTACTGTCTTATTATTGAGGTATCAGTAGCCACAGCAGAACCTGTATTTCTTAGTTCCATCCATAGATTTTTTAGGCACAACGACAATGCCCGCTCCTGAGCAACTATTACTATGCTCTATAATACAGTCCACAAGCTGCTGATCAATGAAATCCTCCACAATCGGCTGCAAATACCTAGGTATTCTGTATGGTTTACTGTAAACAGATGCTGCATTCCCTGTTGGTAGGCATCCTATGTTGAATTAATGGAGATGCTGGCAACAGCCCTTGAGGAAAAAGCAAATCATTAAATTCCCACAATAATTCTTCAATATTCTCTCTTTCTCCTCCTTTCAAATGCTTAATTTTGTCACCCATGCAGTTCTATCGGCAGTTAGTGGTTGTTCGCTTCGCCTAGCTCTCGAACACCAGTCTTCATCATCTGGCACATCTAAATTTGTTTCTAAAACTCCTTTCCTCAAATTCGCGTCAACAGCGCTAAAATTATCCACGTTCACGGGAACTATTCACCCGTTGTTCCTCTCCTGTACACGTACAACACTACCTTTCACAAAACAACCGAGTGGACCTAAAACTTCATTATCTTCCAATGGTTCAATAACACATACCGTACCCACAGGCAGATTCGACTCCACACTTACCCAAAGCGACTTCCTGGTGCCACTAGACACACACTCATGCGAATTAAGTCTTAATGCTAATTTACGCGGTTCAATTGGTTTGTTCATTACGTTGTACGCCCCTCACGACAGCTCTGCATTGACAACATTTCCCCTAGCTGAAATAACATTCCACCAAGTTCCACAGTTCGTTATCCAAGGTCAATTTTTTGGCATGATGTTGATGGAAGAAATTTACTCCTGGGATCATGTCGTAGCCCTCGCTTACCCATGGTACTACCTCCATGCATGCATTAAATCGGACTTCCTGTATTCGAAAGTCAGCTGCCACCGAGCCCAAAGGCGTGACCTCCTTATGCCCCACTCCACGCAACCTATAACGAGGTGGAGCTAGCTTCCTTCGTCCCATTATATTCCTAGTAGCCACTGACACTTTCGCCCCTGGGTCCAACAAAATCTTAAACTTTTTAGTTCCTATGGATCCAACCACTGAACATTCCACCTCTGCATATGTATTCGTAGCATTGAAACTAAATGGGAGCTCCCTTAGGTGGGTCTCGGGCCCCCTCTGCCGCTTTACGCTTGTCCACATCTGCTATCTCCACTTCTCCATCCTCCCCGCTGCTGATTTCCACCCCTTCCTCTATTCCTTGGTGACTGGGTATATTGCCTCGACACATGTCCTGTACAACCACACTTATAACATTTTATACCTACTGTAATCACTGTTTGACTAGCACGTACCCACATTGCCACGTCTATTTACTCACATTGAATTGCTAGCTGAATGGCCGAATACAAATCATTTGGAGTCCCTTCGCGCACTTTCCGTGACATATGAGTCGGTAACCCCCTCCAAAATACATCAAGTACCCTTTGCTCGGCCTCCTGCAACAGAATACCATTCGCCTCATACTCTGACCCAACTCGTAAGTATACTCGTTAATTTCCCTTATCCTGTCCGCAAATTTCTCCATTGTCTCCCCCTGTCTCTTTGTAACTGTACTTAACCTCTCTCTAAAGTATTGAGCGCTATTCTGTTTCTTGTACCTTTGTAAAAGCCCTTCCATTAACTGCTTAAACTGTCCTGCTTTCTTTAAGGCCTCAGAACACCTTACATCTTACATATGTTTTCGCTTCACCCGTTAATCTAATCTTGGCTATTCGTAACAACTGTTCATCAGACCAACTATTCATCACAGCTGAAATTTCGAAGTCCTCCACAAACGAACGCACATCCTCAGATGCTTTGCCAGAAAACGGAATAATCAAACTCGCGGCCGCTGGATCAATCTCCTGCACCCTAGGCAACAACAACTGATCAGTTGCAGCTTCCCACTCACTTCCAGATGTTAATTCATTTCTCAACTGCGTATTGTCTGCTGTCAATTGTGCTACTTTTTCCAACAAAACCCATACTGCTTGTGGTTCAGACACACCTCGCGTTCCTGACTCTGCCATTGTGTTGCTTTCATTCCCAGTTAGTCCCAAAAAAAAAACATTTAAGTACAAGAACAACCTGACTTCCTACAGCGCCAAATCACACTTGGTAACATCATACTCAAACCAATACAAAAGTAATTAAATACCACAAAAAATTTACCTCCCCAAATACACAAACACTTACTTTGACAACAAAAAATACTATGCCCAAGAAAAACATCTAAAATGTGGCTTGCCAGGAGCCATACTCGAAAAAACAAAAAAAGGCAAGAAAACGTCCAATACTCAAAAGAAAACTGGTCAAAACTCACCACATCTTGTGAATGTAATGCAGGCGGTGGCCTCGAACAGCGTACTGTACAGACGACATCCGCTATTCTGACACCAAATGTAGCGGAATGAGGTAGAAGGCACTCGTCCAAGAACTTTCCACGTGATTTATTTGTTTCCACCACAGTGCCCCATACACCTTGGTCTACGTCACAGGGTCCTGCAGTGCAGACGCCACCACCCCAGCGAACCAGTGCAGTGCGCTGCTGTGTGTCGGCCTTGTAGGACCGCATCATCAGGGCTGCGTCAGCAGCCGACTCAGCTGTCCTCTTCCCCGTTGACTCAGAAATGCTCGGCTGGGGGCCGCCGAGCGGCCCACTGCATCCTACCTCGCTGGCATAGCTGAGCTCACGTCCCACCATCAAGGAGAGCTGCCACACTTGATTGACTCTCGTTAGAAAACGGCACCTATTTATACTTTGCTGTGAGCCCCTGTTTTGGTAACGCGCCACTCCGTGTCACACACTCACCACACCTGGGTTGCGCCAGTGGGCCCCTTCTGTCTGTAACTTGCGCCATGCATATCCCTGCATTTACTATTTTCTTCAGTTCAACGGCCCTCTAGCCTCCATCCTACTTCGCAACCGCTGGGCAGCATAACTTACTGTCAACTGGCCCACGCCTGGTTGTAACTTGTGTGCTCAGAAATGTTGCACCGAATCTAACTTTCCTATCTTAAACTGATGACATCATTATGTTTTCTGTTCATTAGACTGGCGACCTCACAGGAACTGTGCCTATCAGACGTTATAACTGCTATTGTTCATACCATTGTGAAGAACTTCGGTGTTCATACAATATTGATGTACGTTTTCTTTGTTGCATGATACAAGATCATCAGAAAAGAACACTAACAATAGCCCAGAAGGAAATTTGGAAAGCAACAGTGTAAGGAAATACTAAACCAAAACTGAAAAGGACATTTACTTAAATGCACAAATGAGCACATCAGAGGAAGACGCAGTGGGGCCAAGTTTTACCATTTATCGTTACCGGTCTGTAGCTAGATTCTAGAGGAATAGATCATTACTTTCCTTCCCTATGGCAATTTCAAAATCTCTTGGCAAGATAAAGTTTGTTGTAGGAATGGTTCTCAGGTGTCCAGCTGGATACGATCGTCGAATGCCCACTATATTTTGGCAAATAACCGTTCTGCCAACGTCAAATGGTGCTGATGCAATGGTCAGTCCGCTCTGTGCCGCTAGTATTTATCCTTCGCGGATCCAGGTGCGATTCCATGCTCCAACAACGTGTAGCGCGTCCAGTGGCGAGGGGAGCGTAGACTGCGGCAGGTGGTTGGGTGGAGGGAGAGGGGGCGCAGCATCTCTTCGGCGGCTGTGGCGGAATGATCTCGTGTCTGCTTGCATCGTCACTCCTTGATAGAGCTTAATACTGATTCCCAGGGCTTACTGAATTGATAACCAGTGTCCCAGTTAATGAGTTTGTCTATTACGCTAATTTCTATAGTCTCTTTGAAGCTGCAGTCCCAATAGTTATTTGTGGAGACTAGTACCTTTGTCTCATCATAATTCCCTGTGTGCTGAGAGGTTATACAATGTTATGCAAGGGCAGATTGGCTTTGTTGGCCCAGGCATCGATCCTCCACCATATGAATTCTTTGGACTTCACCATATGATTTTTTGTTGTTGTGACAGCTGCACGGAATTTTGTATACGTTCGCTTTCTTGAGGCGTACAGCGTCTTCCACTGTTCCTAGTAAGGCGCGTGTCTTAGCCAGTGTTCAGAAGACAGTATCGATCTTGTGTTGCCTCAATAGTCTTCCTACTTTGGACAACACATTGCCTGCAGCAGGTGGAAATGCCAGGCCTTTTTTCTCTTTTTCTCTTCTTCCATTTGTTCTTAATCTTGGGCCCTCCTGTGCTTCTGTTGTCAGAAGAATAATATCTGGCATTCCCCGAGGATGTGTTATAGGCCCTCTATTGTTACTGATCTATATTAACGACATACGAGACAAAATCAGTAGCCGTCTTAGATTGTTTGCAGATGATGCTGTCATTTACCGTCTTGTAACGTCATCAGATGACCAAAACGAATTGCAAAGTGATTTAGATAAGATATCTGTATGGTGCGAAAAGTGGCAGTTGGCCCTGAGTAAAGAAAAGTGTGAAGTTATTCACGTTAGTCCTACAAGAAATCCGCTAAATTTCGATTACGCGATAAGTTACACAAATCTGAAGGCTGTAAATTCAACTAAATACTTAGGGATTACAATTACAAATACCCTAAATTGGAACGATCACGTAGATAATGTTGTGGGTAGAGCCAACCAAAGACTGCGATTCATTGACAGAACACTTAGAAGGTGCAACAGGTCTACTAAGGCCTACTAAAGAGACTGCGTACATTACGCTTGTCCGCCCAGTTCTGGAGTATTGCTGTGCGGTGTGAAATCCGCATCAGATGGGACTGACAGATGACATCGAAAAAGTACAAAGAAAGGCAGCTCGTTTTGTATTATAGCGAAGTAGGGGAGATAGTGCCACAGACATGATACGTGAATTGGAGTGGCAATCATTAAAACAAAGGCGTTTCTCGTTGCGACGGAATCTTCTCATGAAATTTCAATCACGAGTTTTCTCTTCCGGCTGCGAAAACATTCTGTTGGCAGCCACCTAACCTACATACGGAGAAATGGTCATGATGACAAAATAAGGGAAATCAGGTCCCACACAGAAAAATTTAAGTTCTCGTTTCTCCCGCCCGGCGTTCGAGAGTGGAACGGTAGAGAGACAGATTGAAGGTGGTTCATTGAACCCTCTGCAGGCACTTTATTGTGAATAGCAGAGTAATCACGTAGATGTAAATGTAGAAGGCCCTTTGGATTTGGTAGTTGTCATATCCATTCTTGCAGAACACAGTCACAAGGTATCTTGAGTTCCATCGATAGGTTCTGTTCATCTGAGATCATATGTGCTCCTTCAAAGGGGCCATAGAAATTCGCGAAACAGACAAACTCGTCACCGTGGACTCTATTTACCAACTCAGTAAGGGCTGTGGAACTAATACTAAGCTCTGTCAAGGAGCTGCATGCAGACACGAGATCATTCCACCATAGCCACTGAAGAGGTACTGTGGTCCCCCTTCCACCTACCGCAGCCTGCACATCCCCCACCACCAAAAATTCCGCGCGCCATCAGAGCACAGACTCACGCCTGGACCCGCAAGGGATGAATAGTAGTGGCAGAGAGCGGATGGAACATTTCATCAGCACCATCTGATGATGGCAGACTGGTTATTCGTCAAAATATCATGAGCATTCAACGATCGTACCCGGCTGGACACCCGATAACCCTTCAAACAGCATATACGCCGAAAAAGTCTCAGATCACATATTATCAACCTCTACAGGGAATATATGTACCTCCTCCCATGAACCATGGACCCCTCCACCCATGAACCATGGACCTCGCCATTGGTGGGGAGGCTTGCGTGCCTCAACGATACAGGTAACCATACCGTAAGTGCAACCGCAACGGAGGGGTATCTGTTGAGAGGCCAGACAAACGTGTGGTTCTTGAAGAGGGGCAGCAGCCTTTTCAGTAGTTGCAGTGGCAACAGTCTGGATGATTGACTGATCTGACCTTGTAACACTAACCAAAATGGCCTTGCTGTTCTGGTACTGTGAACGGCTGAAAGCAAGGGGAAACTAGAGCCGTAATTTTTCCCGAGGGCACGCAGATTTACTGTATGATTAAATGATGATGGCGTCCTCTTGGGTAAAATATTCCGGAGGTAAAATAGTCCCCCATTTGGATATCCGGGCGGGGACTGCTCAAGAGAACGTCGTTATCAGGATAAAGAAAACTGGCGTTCTATGGATCAGAGAGTGGAATGTCAAATCCCTTAATCAGGCAGGTAAGTTAGAAAATTTAAAAAGGGAAATGGACAGGTTAAAGTTAGATATAGTGGGAATTAGTGAAGTTCGGTAGCAGGAGGAACAAGACTTTTGGTCAGGTGAATACAGGGTTATAAATACAAAATCAAATAGGGGTAATGCAGGAGTAGGTTTAATAATGAATAAAAAAATAGGTGTGAGGGTAAGCTACTACAAACAGCATAGTGAACACATTATTGGGGCCAAGATAGACACGAAGCCCATGCCTACTACAGTAGTACAAGTTTATATGCCAACTAGCTCTGCAGATGACGAAGAAATTGAAGAAATGTATGATGAAATAAAAGAAATTATTCAGATTGTGAAGGGAGACGAAAATTTAATAGTCGTGGGAGACTGGAATTCGGTAGTAGGAAAAGGGAGAGAAGGAAACGTAGTAGGTGAATATGGAATGGGGCTAAGAAATGAAAGAGGAAGCCGCCTGGTAGAATTTGTGCAGAGCATAACTTAATCACAGCTAACACTTGGTTCAAGAATCATGAAAGAAGGTTGTATACATGGAAGAACCCTGGAGATACTAAAAGGTATCAGATTGATTATACAATGGTAAGACACAGATTTAGGATCCAGGTTTTAAATTGTGATTCTTGAGTTTCTCCGGGCGTATTTGATAATCAAAATATCCACGGGTGTACTGCCGGCCTACAGTGTCCAACGGGCACAATATTTCGGCAATCATACATGTCGCCATCATCAGGTGAACTGACGGACTGAGCTCCTGTGAACGTGCCGGCACGGAGATCCGTACACTATGGCTGCTCAGGGGGAACACCGGGTCGGAACTGTGTTTTGTCCTCCGAATAAAACTCGTGCACTGGTGGGGAGCGCCAAAGATGACCTCGGTTTGAGGAAGGCCGGCGTGTACCAGATTCCGTGTCAATGTGGCAAGTCGTATATTGGTCAGACGATGGCTACCGTCGAGGATCGATGCCGTGAACACCAGAGGCACACTCGACTGATGTATCCGAGCAAGTCGGCGATCGCTGAACATTGTTTGTCGGAAAATCACGCTATGGAGTATGAACGCACGAGGATTCTGGTACAGACGTCGAGATACTGGGACAGCGTTGTTAGAGAGGCCATCGAAATTCGCACCAATGACGACCTCATAAACCGTGACTGTGGCTATAATCTTAGCAAGGCTTGGGAACCAGCGATTGGGTTAATCAAGAGTAAATCGAGCAAATGTATAGTTGTGACGACCACGGCGGACAGAACCATCACACCGACGTCATCTCAGACGCCGTCGCAATCTGTTCCACCGCGCGACCGTGGCGGCCGAATGAGCGCGCCGCGGGCGGAGGGTATTTAAATCGGCCGCCGCCGCGACCGAACCCAATTCCCCCTGAGCAGCCATAGTGTACGGATCTCCGTGCCGGCACGTTCACAGTTGCTCAGTCCGTCAGTTCACCTGATGATGGTGACATATATGATCGCCGAAATATTGTGCCCGTTGGACACTGTAGATCGGCAGTACACCCGTGGATATTTTGATTAGGTTTTAATTGTAAGACATTTCCAGGTGCAGATGTGGACTCTGACCACAATCTATTGGTTATGAACTGTAGATTAAAACTGAAGGTGGGAATTTAAGGAGATGGGACCTAGATAAAATGACTAAACCAGAGGTTGTACAGAATTTCAGGAAGAGCATAAGGGAACAATTGACAGTAATGGAGGAAACAAATACAGTAGAAGAAGAATGGGTAGCTCTGAGGAATGAAGTAGTGAAGGCAGCAGAGGATCAAGTAGGTAAAAAGACGAGGGCTACTAGAAAACCTTGGGCAACAGAAGAAAATTTGAATTTCATTGATGAAAGGAGAAAATATAAAAATGCAGTAAACGAAGCAGGCAAAAAGGAATACAAACGTCTCAAAAATGATATCAACAGGAAGTGCAAAATGGCTAAGCAGGGATGGCTAGAGGACAAATGTAAGGATGTAGAGGCTTATCTCACTAGGGGTAAGATAGATACTACCTACAGGAAAATTAAAGAGACCTTTGGAGAAAAGAGGACCACTTGTATGAATATCAAGAGCTCAGATGGAAACCCAGTTCTAAGCAAAGAAGGGAAAGCAGAAAGGTGGAAGGAGTATATAGAGGGTCTATACAAGGGCGATGTACTTGAGGACAATATTATGGAAATGGAAGAGGATGTAGATGAAGTGGGAGATATGGTACGGCGTGAAGAGTTTGACAGAGCACTGAAAGACCTGAGTCGAAACAAGGCCCCCGGAGTAGACAACATTCCATTAGAACTACTGACGGCCTCGGGAGAGCCAGACCTGACAAAACTCTACCATCTGGTGAGCAAGATGTATGAGACAGGCGAAATACCCTCAGACTTCAAGAAGAATATAATAATTCCAATCCCAAAGACAGCAGGTGTTCACAGATGTGAAAATTACCGAACTATCAGTTTAATAAGTCACGGCTGCAAAATACTAATGCGAATTCTTTACAGACGAATGGAAAAACTGGTTGAAGCCGAGCTCGGCGAAGATCAGTTTGGATTCCGCAGAAATGTTGGAACACGTGAGGCAATACTGACCCTACGACTTATCTTAGAAAATAGATTAAGGAAAGGCAAACCCACATTTCTAGCATTTGTAGACTCGGGGAAAGCTTTTGACAATGTGGATTGGAATACTCTCTTTCAAATTCTGAAGGTGGCCAGGGTAAAATACAGGGAGCGAAAGGCTACTTACAATTTGTAGAGAAAGCAGATGGCAGTTTTAAGAGTCGAGGGGTATGAAAGGGAAGCAGTGGTTGGGAAGGGAGTGAGACCAGGTTGTAGCCTATCCCCGATGTTATTCAATCTGTATATTGAGCAAGCAATAGAGGAAACAAAAGAAAAATTCGGAGTAGGCATTAAAATCCATGGAGTAGAAATAAAAACTTTGAGGTTCCTTGATGACATTGTAATTCGTCAGAGACAGCAAAGGACTTGGAAGAGCAGTTGAACGGAATGGACAGTGTCGTGAAAGGACACCAACAAAAGCAAAACGAGGATAATGGAATGTAGTCGAATGAAGTCAGGTGATGCTAAGGGAATTAGATTAGGAAATGAGACACTTAAAGTAGTAAACCTACCCCCATGAACCATGGACCTTGCCGTTGGTGGGGAGGCTTGGGTGCCTCAGCGATACAGATGGCCGTCCGTAGATGCAACCACAACGGAGGGGTATCTGTTGAGAGGCCAGACAAATGTGTGGTTCCTGAAGAGGGGCAGCAGCCCTTTCAGTAGTTGCAGGGCCAACAGTCTGGGTGATTGACTGATCTGGCCTTACAACACTAACCAAAACGGCCTTCCAGTGCTGGTACTGCGAACGGCTGAAAGCAAGGGGAAACTACAGCCGTAATTTTTCCTGAGGGCATGCAGCTTTACTGTATGGTTAAATGATGATGGCGTCCTCTTGGGTAAAATAGTCCCCCATTCGGATCTCCGGGCGGGGACTATTCGGGAGGACGTCGTTATCAGGAGAAAGAAAACTGGCGTTCTATGGATCGGAGCGTGGAATATCAGATTCCTTAATCGGACAGGTAGGTTAGAAAATTTAAAAAGGGAAATGGATAGGTTGAAGTGAGATATAGTGGGAATTAGTGAAGTTCGGTGGCAGGAGGATCAAGACTTTTGGTCCGGTGAATACAGGGTTATAAATACAAAATCAAATAGGGGTAATGCAGGAGTAGGTTTAATAATGAATAAAAAAGAGGAGTGCGGGTAAGCTACTACCAACAGCATAGTGAACGCATTATTGGGGCCAAGATAGACACGAAGCCCATGCCTCCTACAGTAGTACAAGTTTATATCCCAACTAGCTCCGCAGATGATGAAGAAATTGATGAAATGTATGATGAGATAAAAGAAATTATTCAGGTAGTGAAGGGAGACGAAAGTTTAATAGTCATGGTTGACTGGAATTCGAGAGTAGGAAAAGGGAGAGAAGGAGACATAGTGGGTGAATATGGATTGGGCAAAGAAATGAAAGAGTGTAAGACGTATGCTTTGCCGGCGGGGCATGACAGAATCTCTGACTAGAGAGTAGCTTGTCGTTAGTTGTTGCTTGTCGCTAGTCTGCGCTTGACTGCGCGAGTCGACAGTAGTAGTCTGGTGTAGTCTGCGTGAGTCGGCAGGAGTCGGCATGTGTTGGTTGTGTGCTCTGCTCGCGACTCTGGTCAGAACTCTGGAGGATGAGTATTGTTGTAGAAGGTAAAGAAGCAGCCTTGCACATATTTAATAATGTATGTTAATTGTAATTTAATTTGTTCAAAAAAATGCCCCAATAATAATTTTATAATATAAAGTAACTCTTTTAAAGAAAAGCATTCATTTCAATTTAAAGAATTTTTCCAATGCATTATCACTGCATCCAAGAATCAAAAATATATGCCAGCATTGCACGAAGCTGTGTCGAAAAATGACTAATTAAGAGCAGATATAATTGCAGTTTTATTGAGGTAAGAATTTTTCCTTTTTTTATTCAGAATACAGGGCCGAAGGGCAGCGCTGCTGTCCTCATAAAATTCATCAGGTTACAAAACTTTTTTATTATTTTGGTGTTTAGGAATTTTTCTGTTTCGAACTTGACATTAAATGAGAATAGAATTTTGTGGTAACATTAAATGTGAATGCCTTTCGGCACACAGACAATAAATGGGAGCCAATTTTGTTCAGAGGTTACAATATTAGAAAAATTCATATAATTATTATTCTTTGGGTAGGTTACACTGGGCTCATTTTCATTTTTCATTTGTGTGGGGAGGTTACACTTGGCGACATCCGGCCAGGATCGTATTTCTTTGTGAATCTTCTGAGAAGCAGTCATATATCTGCTCTTATTTACTTAAACGTAGTTTGCATCTGGCGCAACGCATTTACTAGTTTGTCACTCTTTCTTTCACAGATCATCGGCAATTTGTTGCTCTTTGTTGTATTTGTGTTTGTTGCATTTTGTATTGTCTTTGTTTCATTTGTGAATAATTTTGATTTGTGAAAAATGCCGCGAAAAACTGTTAACAGTACATCGCGATGTGTAATGAGTGAAACAGCTGACTCGTATAATTTGACATATAATACTTGCGACATTCAGTGTAATAATGATGATCCTCTATTTACAGACAATCAGTGTGTACTGACCACTAGTAATAATTTTGATCCTAATGATGAACAAATTAATTCAATTGTGTCCTCTGTTAATTTAACGACAATTGATGACGGGGGACGTTCTGTTACAATGAACGCTGCCCAGCTTGACACACCCGGTTTGCAAAATTTACGTAATGAACAGATAATTTTTTCTAACGACAATGAACAGTGACCTCAAAGTACGACAGATTTATTTGATTCCGAGGTAGAGACTAACAGTGCACATCCGATTGGCAAACCTTTTCAAGAATTACAGGTGACCAAATGGTTACACAAAACGCGACAAAAGCAGATACATCATTACACAGTACAGAGAATAGAGCCGCTAATTTTGGCTGGGATCAAGTTGTGGCGTTATTACAACAACTCAATAAAAAAATAGACAATGACTTCAAACAACATGATGAAAACCTCAAACGAATTTATGAATCGTTCGACCAACGTAATAAAAATCTCGGACAGTGGAATGAAAAACTAAACAACAATTTCAAACACATTAATGAAAAACACGACAACCATATAAACAACTTAATGAATCATACAAACAACTCAATGAAAAATACGATGACAATCCTTCAAATACAGACAATCAGTGCCTAGGGACCAGTAGTAATGATTCTAATGCTAATGAGGAACAAACAAATTCAATTGTGTCCTCTGTTAATTTAACGACAATTGATGACGCGGCACGTTCTGTTACAACGAACGCTGCCCAGTTTGACACACCCGGTTTGCAAAACTTACGTAACGAACAGGTAAATTTTTCTAACGAAAATGAACAGTGTAATCAGAATACGTCAGATTTATTTAATTCTGGTGTAGTGAATAACAGTGCACATGCAAATGGCGAAATTTTTCAAGAATCAGAGAATGACCAACTGGTTACACAAAACGCGACAAAAGCAGATACACCATTACACAGCACCGAGAATAGAGTAGGTAATACTGCCTTGGATCAATTAATAGCATTATTTCTACAATACAAGAAAGAACAAGAAGACCTTCTCAAACAGCAAATTATTGAAAACAATAAAAAACAACACGACAATTACAAACGACTCAATGAATCGAACAAACAAATTCATGAAAGTCTCAAACAGCGGAATGAAATACTAGATAATCATTTCAAACAACCTACTGAATCGCGCAAACAATTTAATGAAAGTTTCAAACTGACGAACGAAAAACAAGACAACCTTAACGAACAGAACAAACAAGTTAGTGATCAGATTACAGCTGTTACCGTGCAACGTCACAACACGAAAGAACAATCATGTGAAGAAAGTAAGGCTCATGCTAGGAACAGTAATGAAGAAATTACATCTGTTGCACAAGAATTAAATAATACACATGCAGCCACAACAGAATCAGTTAGAGATGAAATTAGTGCAGTCGCTGAACAATGTCCTAAAACCGCAACACAGTTACGCGACGAGTTCAATTTAAAGTCACCAGAACTTTCACACACTGTGGACACTGAAGTCGATAAGAAATGTGAACAGCAGAACAACCAAATTGACGAACGTATTAAAGTGACAGAGATAAAAAATATTTCAGTTAATAACACGTCACAGCATACGTCACATTCCGAACATGTGTCACATTCACACAGCCAGTGTAACTTAAGCAATTTACAGAGACTACGTGACTTAAAATCTGAAAAGCTACGGGAGTTAAAATCCGAAAAGATACAGACAAACAGATTCTCACACAAACCTGAACCTGTTCACAAAGTCAGAGACGATAACCTCGATTACGAGCAATTTGTATCCGTAAGAAAATCTAAGGTATTTGAAAATGACAGAGCACAGGTACACGCTTTGAACCGTATACGACAATTTATTTTTGTATTTTCAACAGCATTGCCTGTAAGGCAGAAATTAGAATTAGCATCGATACAACAATTTGTTTTTGAATTTTCACCACCATTGCCTGTAATACAGAAACTACAATTAGCATGGATACAGCAATTTGTTTTTGAATTTTCACCGGCATTGCCTGTAACACAAAAGCTAAAGTTTATTTGCAGCGCATAATAGACCTCAGGGGATTCATTACGCTTTAATGAATATGTGCCGTAGCGAGCACAGGGCCCCGAGCCGTAGTAGTGCTGTTTCATCTTTAGTTTTCTGCACTGCTGCCTTCTCTTCTACTATCCTTTATATCTATCAAAACAGCTCTTTAACTATTGCTCTACCTAGTATTAAGAAAAGTGTAAAGAAAACCCGATATGACAAGTTTTTACCGAAAGTGACAATTCTTCATTAGACACTCCAGAAATGACAACCATGAGAACTTTAATACCAGACAAAAATTTAATCATCAGTATGTGTAAAATTTTCAGCAGTTGCTAACGCATTTTAGTAATAATAGATGTTTTTCACCGCAACAGCATGAAAGCCAGCCGGTTAGCATACCTAACCAACAATGTAATCGTAATGTACAAGGTCAACCAAGCTTTAATGTTTCGCCGCGTACGCGTATAGCGTCAGCTCCAACTAATAGTAACGCACAGCAACAAGGAAATCAGTACGTACAGAAAACACACTATTTCAATTCCTATCGCAATGCGCCGTATAGAAATGACTATCACGACAGACGTAAAAATAATGAGCACAATTTTCAGCGTACATTTAATAACAGTCGATCTTATCAGCAGCAAGAACATCAGCAACAACATATTATCATGAATGAACCAGACAGTAGGTATCATCCAGAACGTAAGACGTCAGGAAGAAATAACAGAACAGTACAAATAGTGGAAATGCCACAGCATCCTCCCGAAAATAATGACACGTCAGATGGAATTTTACTAGATACAGTACATGTTGCATATTCCAGTAACGCAAGCAATACTTTTGACACGCAGAATCTTGTTCACAAGAATGTTATTTGAAACATGCTTTGTTGAATGCACCACTTTTATCGCACCCAGATCTTACCAGAAATTTTTCTATTGCCACCGACAGTTCTAACACCGCTTTAGACGTACATATTTTTCAGGAAATTGAAGAAGATGGTTGTACAGTAATTAGAAACATCGCTTTTGCAAGTCGCATTCTGTCACCTGCTGAACGAAATTATTCTGTTACAGAACTTGAAACATTATGTGTTGTATGGGCTTTTACCAGATTTAGGCATTTTCTTTATGGAAGACACACTACCGTTTACACAGATCATAGAGCGATACAATTTTTACTTTCGGCTAAATTTACACACGACAGATTAAGCAGATGGAAACTTTATTTACAGGAATTTAATTTTACAATTGTTCACATTCCCGGCACACAAAATATTGTAGCAGACGCACTATCCCGTTCTCTCAGCAACAATCAGCAAGACATCGCAACCAACTTCTGCAAAGCAAATTTCAGCGTCATGTACATTCAACAAGTTGCATTTGAAAATTTCATTTCGTCGTCATTACAAGACATAGCACAAGAGCAGAGTAAAGACAACGTGTGGAAAGAAATTAAACACCTTTGGCAAGATAGGAATAATGTTACCATTAGAAACCACTACACTGTACGCAATGACATTCTGTTTCGCCGCTCTCATCCTGACAGCAACAGTTGGCTATTATGCATTCCTGACGAACTTGTTAACAAATTAATCTTGTATAATCATTTAAGTTACGCACATTACGGAGCCAGAAAATGTTTTCCTATACTGAGAGAGAACTGTTATTTTACCAACATGGAGAAACGTATACGGCGAGTTTTAGCGTCATGTAAAATCTGCCAGAAAGCTAAATCAGACACGACTTCACATATTCCTGCATTACATCCCATTGTACCTGTTAAATTGAGACATATGGCCGCTGTAGACATTTTTGGTCCGATTCCCAGAACTAATAGAGGTTTTTGCTACATCCTTGTCGCTGTTGAACTCACTTCAAAATTTGTTACCTTCACTCCGTTACGCAAAGCTACGGCTAAAACTGTTTCGAAAGCATTTGTAAAACATTTTCTATTTCATGTAGGGCATGTGTTGAAAGTAATTTCCGACAATGGATCACAGTTTCGATCTGCTATATGGACACGTATGTTACGAGCTAGAAACATTTCTCCGATCTATATATCCAGGTACCATGCTTCTTCGAACCCTTGTGAACGATTAATGAAAGAAATTGGTAAACTGTGTAGAATATACTGCCATAAAAGACATATTGATAGGGACACACACATAATCTCATTCCAGGATGTAATTAATTCCATACCAAATGAATCTACTATGCTATCTCCGTCTGTTATACTGAAAAGTGTTGAACCACCTAACAAAATTAAAGAATTAGTCACGTTTCCTACATCTCGTCGACTACGACACCATGAAATAATTGACATTGCGCTGAACAACATCAAACGTGCCGCAGAGCGCCAGAGAAGACAGCAAAAACAGGTTTGTACACGCCGTGACTTTCACATTGGACAGTAGATATTAGTACGTACATACTATTTATCCAATAAAGGAAAAGGTAGGTGTAGTAAATTTGAACTTCTATACGCAGGTCCATATCGGATTCGCAGCATTCCTCACCCCAATGTAGTACACGTCGAAACTTTGAGAACCAGAAAAACCAAAGGGAACCACCACATGTCGAACATCAAACCTTTTATTGAATGAACATATTTTATGATTTATCACACTGTAATGCCATTTCCTAATTTTTTATGACCACTTATGCAATTATATCCATATGAACACTTACTGATGATTATCGTATTTTTTCTTGGCAAGTGCCCGGCAAGGTAAGGTTAGCAGGTCGCTTTTCTTGTCGTTACACATGAGACCGTGCATATTTTTCCAGATGAACTTACACATTTTTTGACCACTTATACAATTATATTTATGTGACTACTTACTGATGATTGTCGTATTTTTTCTTGGCAAGTGCCCGGCAAGGTAAGGTTAGCAGGTCGCTTTTCTTGTCGTTACGCATGAGACCGTACATATTTTCCATTTTTTATGTATATATGATTGTTTTCCTGTTTTGTTTGTATGCACTACGAAATAGTTAAGATATAACAAACACCAGTTGACTTTAACATTTTTGCCATATGATATCTCAACATCGTGACTACTTTACTTTTTTTTTTGCTGCTACATTGTGATACACTGTGTACATTTTTGCTTCTGAACACTGTCGATGTTTTTGACATATTACGTTTTCTGTCATGCTATGCTGTATGCTCAATTATGTTACTATAAACCAGTTTTTATTTAATGGGTATATGAATTAAATGCAAGACATTAATCTTTGTTCATCATTTTCAGAAAGAAATAACGTGTAAACGAAATAAATTAAACAGAAATGGGAATTTCACCTTCAGAATGAACGAAAGAAGATGCAATACCTCGTGACGAAGAGTAAATGGATCAGAATTAACAAGCATTAACAAGAATATATTATACACATCGTAGAATAGCAGTCTTAACTAATTTTTTCTTTCATAATACGAGGCGATTGATGCAGGCTGTCAGACAGAACTACACATCTTTGTGTTAGTGATGAAATATGCTAGAAATAAGGAATAGTTGTATAATGAATAATGAAGTGACTTTTTTGCAGATGATAATGAATGGTGATGAATAATGATGAAGAATATGCTACTATGGATAATGAAGTTTTTCTTTACAGGCGATGATAATAATGGAGTTATGATAATATGGATAATGAAGTTTTTTCTTCGTAGATGAAAATAATGATGAAGTTTATATATTTACTGTTAGTTAAGAGATGCTATGTAGTTATTTAAGTATTTGTTGCAGTTCGTTTTGACAGTATCTCTTATATCGCATGGTATGATGACTGAAGGTTTTGGAAAGGACAGCTAGAGAACATATATATATTTTTTTTATACACATTTCACTACCTGTTAATTCGAAGTTCACTACTTTTCAGCATAATATGCGTTTCTTCTTTCAGTTTAATAATCCATTTTGTATATTTTGCAGGAGAAATTATTAATGAAATTAATGTGCTATAAGCAGTTGTTCATTAAACCTATGTCATTTATGAATGTGATCACATATACTCTACTTGTTTCATAACCTTGCTACAGCTGACTTATGACGAATGACGTTAACACATCTTCATTTGCAGCAATAACTCAAAAGCAAATATTGTTATCCCCCAGCAATTAATTATCGATCCCAACGCAATGCATTGCTAGCACAAAAAAAAATGCTTTGTAACTGGCCAATGAATGCCACTGATTATTGTAATGAGATGACCTATGATGCCAATGATTACTATAATTAGATTGATTATGTATAAATGCTATGCCAATAATTAACTCATTTTGAATGATCATGTCTGAATAATGCATAAAAAATACTTTATAGCTGGCCAATGAATGCCACTTATTACTGTAATAAGATGACCTATGATGCCAATGATTACTATAATTAGATTGATTATGTATAAATGCTATGCCAATAATTAACTCATTTTGAATGATCACTTCTGAATAATGCATTAAAAAAAATGCTTTTTAACTGACCAATGAATGCCACTGATTACTGTAATAAGATGACCTACGATGCCAATGATTACTATAATTAGATTGATTATGTATAAATGCTATGCCAATAATTAACTCTCATTTTGAATGATGACTTCTGAATAATGCATAAAAAAAAGCTTTGTAGCTGGCCAATGAATGCCACTGATTACTGTAATAAGATGACCTATGATGCCAATGATTACTATAATTACATTAATTATGTATAAATGCTATGCCAATAATTAACTCATTTTGAATGATGACTTCTGAATAATGCATAAAACAATGCTTTGTATCTGGCCAATGAGTGCCAATAATTACTATATTCAGATAATTTATGAACATTATTCTGTAATACTACATACATGGTACAGAACTGTTCAGTAACTGGGCGATGAGTGCCACCAATTACTCAAATCAGTTGTTAGACTAGTGTAATTCTCAATTAAGACTACTATGTGACTTAATGTCCTTCACCTTCTGACCTAATTACCAGAAATTACTGCAATATCCGTTTGTCTTGTCTATCCTCATGATCATGGAGCACTATATTTGGTTTTTGCTCTAATTCTACGTTGGTGTACTTTACAAGAACATGGTGTTGACACGACATGCTGTCCACCACCTTGAGCGATGGAAATGTTATTATGGTCCCACTGTTTGGTGTACCTAGTGTACTACCAAAATGATAGCATGGAATATTATTACGACATTTCAGTGTCTTGGCTACACTGATTAATACTGCAAGGAAAAGAACTTCAGATTGTCTCACTTGGTGTTGTGCTTCTATATTAAGATATGGACTTTCAGTGAAGCTGCGTGCAACCTAAAGTGCTACAACCATGACGCAATCCTTCCCATTCCTTTCCTAATTCTTGTAAAATGATAGAGACATATACAGTGTGTGTGCACTTCATTTCATTTGTTAACAAGATCAGTTGTCCTAAAAATGCTAAAGACTTCTACAGTGCGTGTGCACTTTATTTCACTCCTTGATGTGTTTATTGCAAAAATGCTAGAGAGTTTTACAGTGTGTGTGCACTTTATGCCATTTGTACTCATTACGTATACATTTTGTGATTCCCAGATATGTTCTGTACTACAGTGCGTGTGCACTTTTGTCATTTGTCAGTATGATTTGTACTCATTATGTTTATTTGTTGTAAAAATGCTAAAGAGTTTTACAGTGTGTGTGCACTTTTGCCATTTGTTAATATGTTTTGTACTCATTGTGTATACATTTTGTCATTGCGTGATATGTTCTCGTACTCAGTGCATGTGCACTATATTTTATTTCATGTTCTGCACCTATATATATGTACATATTCTGTGATTGTAAAGTTAGTCAATTAAGAAAAATTTGTTGCTCATGGCAAGTCCTATTGACTCACCATCGCTGCCAAATTTTTGCCCCCCCCCTCCCCCCCAGTGGAGGGTTATGTAAGACGTATGCTTTGCCGGCGATGGGCGAGGCATGACAGAATCTCTGACCAGAGAGTAGCTTGTCGTTAGTTGTTGCTTGTTGCTAGTCTGCGCTTGACTGCGCGAGTCGACAGTAGTAGTCTGCGTGAGTCGGCGGGAGTCGGCATGTGTTGGCTTTGTGCTCTGCTCGTGACTCCAGTCAGGACTCTGGAGGATTAGTATTGTTGTAGAAGGTAAAGAAGCAGCCTTGCACATATTTAATAATGAATGTTAATTGTAATTTAATTTGCTCAAAAAATGCCCCAATAATAATTTTATAATA
Organism: Schistocerca nitens; assembly: GCF_023898315.1. NCBI lineage: Eukaryota > Metazoa > Arthropoda > Insecta > Orthoptera > Acrididae > Schistocerca > Schistocerca nitens. The sequence continues at coordinate 706,099,859 of NC_064614.1, read as the reverse complement.
TAAAGTAACTCTTTTAAATAAAAGCATTCATTTCAATTTAAAGAATTTTTCCAATGCATTATCACTGCATCCAAGAATCAAAAAAATATATGCCAGCATTGCACGAAGCTGTGTCGAAAAATGACTAATTAAGAGCAGATATGATTGCAGTTTTATTGAGGTAAGAATTTTTGCTTTTTTTATTCAGAATTCAGGGCCGAAGGGCAGCGCTGCTGTCCTCATAAAATTCATCAGGTTACTAAACTTTTTTATTATTTTGGTGTTTAGGAATTTTTCTATTTCGAACTTGACATTAAATGAGAATAGAAATTTGTGGTAACATTAAATGTGAATGTCTTTCGGCACACAGACAATAAATGGGAGCCAATTTTGTTCAGAGGTTACAATATTAGAAAAATTCATTTAATTATTATTCTCTGGGTAGGTTACACTGGGCTCATTTTCATTTTTCATTTGTGTGGGGAGGCTACAAGAGGAAGCCGCCTGGTAGAATTTTGCACAGAGCATAACTTAATCATAGCTAACACTTGGTTCAGGAATCATAAAAGAAAGTTGTATACATGGAAGAATCCTGGAGATACTAGAAGGTATCAGATAGATTATATAATGGTAAGACAGAGATTTAGGAACCAGGTTTTAAATTGTGAGACATTTCCAGGAACAGATGTGGACTCTGACCACAAACTATTGGTTATGAACTGTAGATTAAAACTGAAGAAACTGCAAAAAGTTGGGAATTTAAGGAGATGGGACCTAGATAAAATGACTAAACCAGAGGTTGTACAGAGTTTCAGGGAGAGCATAAGGGAACAATTGACAGGAATGGGGGAAACAAATACAGTAGAAGAAGAATGGGTAGCTCTGACGGATGAAGTAGTGAAGGCAGCAGAGGATCAAGTAGGTACAAAGACGAGGGCTAGTAGAAATCCTTGGGCAACAGAAGAAAATTTGAATTTCATTGATGAAAGGAGAAAATATAAAAATGCAGTAAACGAAGCAGGCAAAAAGGAATACAAACGTCTCAAAAATGATATCAACAGGAAGTGCAAAATGGCTAAGCAGGGATGGCTAGAGGACAAATGTAAGGATGTAGAGGCTTATCTCACTAGGGGTAAGATAGATACTACCTACAGGAAAATTAAAGAGACCTTTGGAGAAAAGAGGACCACTTGTATGAATATCATGAGCTCAGATGAAAACCCAGTTCTAAGCAAAGAAGGGAAAGCAGAAAGGTGGAAGGAGTATATAGAGGGCCTATACAAGGGCGATGTACTTGACGACAATATTATGGAAATGGAAGAGGATGTAGATGAAGTGGGAGATACGATACTGCGTGAAGAGTTTGACAGAGCACTGAAAGACCTGAGTCGAAACAAGGCCCCCGGAGTAGACAACATTCCATTAGAATTACTGACGGCCTCGGGAGAGCCAGACCTGACAAAACTCTACCATCTGGTGAGCAAGATGTACGAGACAGGCGAAATACCCTCAGACTTCAAGAAGAATATAATAATTCCAATCCCAAAGACAGCAGGTGTTCACAGATGTGAAAATTACCGAACTATCAGTTTAATAAGTCACGGCTGCAAAATACTAATGCGAATTCTTTACAGATGAATGGAAAAACTGGTTGAAGCCGAGCTCGGTGAAGATCAGTTTGGATTCCGCAGAAATGTTGGAACACGTGAGGAAATACTGACCCTACGACTTATCTTAGAAAATACACTCCTGGAAATGGAAAAAAGAACACATTGACACCGGTGTGTCAGACCCACCATACTTGCTCCGGACACTGCGAGAGGGCTGTACAAGCAATGATCACACGCACGGCACAGCGGACACACCAGGAACCGCGGTGTTGGCCGTCGAATGGCGCTAGCTGCGCAGCATTTGTGCACCGCCGCCGTCAGTGTCAGCCAGTTTGCCGTGGCATACGGAGCTCCATCGCAGTCTTTAACACTGGTAGCATGCCGCGACAGCGTGGACGTGAACCGTATGTGCAGTTGACGGACTTTGAGCGAGGGCGTATAGTGGGCATGCGGGAGGCCGGGTGGACGTACCGCCGAATTGCTCAACACGTGGGGCGTGAGGTCTCCACAGTACATCGATGTTGTCGCCAGTGGTCGGCGGAAGGTGCACGTGCCCGTCGACCTGGGACCGGACCGCAGCGACGCACGGATGCACGCCAAGACCGTAGGATCCTACGCAGTGCCGTAGGGGACCGCACCGCCACTTCCCAGCAAATTAGGGACACTGTTGCTCCTGGGGTATCGGCGAGGACCATTCGCAACCGTCTCCATGAAGCTGGGCTACGGTCCCGCACACCGTTAGGCCGTCTTCCGCTCACGCCCCAACATCGTGCAGCCCGCCTCCAGTGGTGTCGCGACAGGCGTGAATGGAGGGACGAATGGAGACGTGTCGTCTTCAGCGATGAGAGTCGCTTCTGCCTTCGTGCCAATGATGGTCGTATGCGTGTTTGGCGCCGTGCAGGTGAGCGCCACAATCAGGACTGCATACGACCGATGCACACAGGGCCAACACCCGGCATCATGGTGTGGGGAGCGATCTCCTACACTGGCCGTACACCACTGGTGATCGTCGAGGGGACACTGAATAGTGCACGGTACATCCAAACCGTCATCGGACCCATCGTTCTACCATTCCTAGACCGGCAAGGGAACTAGCTGTTCCAACAGGACAATGCACGTCCGCATGTATCCCGTGCCACCCAACGTGCTCTAGAAGGTGTAAGTCAACTACCCTGGCCAGCAAGATCTCCGGATCTGTCCCCCATTGAGCATGTTTGGGACTGGATGAAACGTCGTCTCACGCGGTCTGCACGTCCAGCACGAACGCTGGTCCAACTGAGGCGCCAGGTGGAAATGGCATGGCAAGCCGTTCCACAGGACTACATCCAGCATCTCTACGATCGTCTCCATGGGAGAACAGCAGCTTGCATTGCTGCGAAAGGTGGATATACACTGTACTAGTGCCGACATTGTGCATGCTCTGTTGCCTGTGTCTATGTGCCTGTGGTTCTGTCAGTGTGATCATGTGATGTATCTGACCCCAGGAATGTGTCAATAAAGTTTCCCCTTCCTGGGACAATGAATTCACGGTGTTCTTATTTCAATTTCCAGGAGTGTAGATTAAGGAAAGGCAAACCTACATTTCTAGCATTTGTAGACATAGAGAAAGCTTTTGACAATGTAGACTGGAATACTCTCTTTCAAATTCTAAAGGTGGCAGTGGTAAAATACAAGGAGCTATTTACAATTTGTACAGAAAGCAGATGGCAGTTATAAGAGTTGAGGGGCATGAAAGGGAAGCAGCGGTTGGGAAGGGAGTGAGACAGGGTTGTAGCCTGTCCCCGATGTTATCCAATCCATATATTGAGCAAGCAGTAAAGGAAACAAAAGAAAAATTCGGAGTAGGTATTAAAATCCATGGACAAGAAATAAAAATGTTGAGGTTCGCCGATGACATTGTAATTCTGTCAGAGACAGCAAAGGACTTGGAAGAGCAGTTGAACGTTATGGACAGTGTCTTGAAAGGGGGATACAAGATTAACATCAACAAAAGCAAAACGAGTATAATGGAATGTAGTCTAATTAAGTCGGGTGATGCTGAGGGAATTAGATTAGGAAATGAGACACTTAAAGTAGTAAAGGAGTTTTGCTATTTAGGGAGCAAAATAACTGATGATGGTCGAAGTAGAGAGGATATAATATGTAGACTGGCAATGGCAAGGAAAGCGTTTCTAAAGAAGAGAAATTTGTTAACATCGAATATAGATTTAAGTGTCAAGAAGTCGTTTCTGAAAGTATTTGTATGGAGTGTAGCCATGTGTGGAAGTGAAACATGGACGATAAATAGTTTGGACAAGAAGAAAATAGAATCTTTCGAAATGTGGTGCTACAGAAGAATGCTGAAGATTAGATGAATAGATCACATAACTGACGAGGAGGTATTGAATAGAATTGGGGAGAAGAGGAGTTTGTGGCACAACTTGACTAGAAGAAGGGATCGGTTGGTAGGACATGTTCTCAGGCATCAAGGGATCACCAATTTAGTATTGGAGGGCAGCGTGGAGGGTAAAAATCGTAGAGGGAGAACAAGAGATGAATACGCTAAGCAGATTCAGAAGGATGTAGGTTGCAGTAAGTACTGGGAGATGAAGAAGCTTGCACAGGATAGAGTAGCATGGAGAGCAACATCAAACCAGTCTCAGGACTGAAGACAACAACAACAACAAAGTAGTAAAGGAGTTTTGCTATTTGGGGAGCAAAATAATTAATGATGGTCGAAGTAGAGAGGATATAATATGTAGACTGGCTATGGCAAGGAAAGCGTTTCTGAAGAAGAAAGATTTGTTAACATCGAGTATAGATTTAAATGTCAGGAAGTCGTTTCTTAAAGTATTTGTATGGAGTGTAGCCATGTATGGAAGTGAAACGTGGACGATAAATAGTTTAGACAAGAAGAGAATAGAAGCTTTCGAAATGTGGTGCTACAGAAGAATGCCGAAGATTAGATGGATAGATCACATAACTAATGAGGAGGTATTGAATAGAATTGGGGAGAAGAAGAGCTCGTGGCACAACTTGACTAGAAGAAGGGATCGGTTGGTAGGACATGTTTTGAGGCATCAAGGGATCACAAATTTAGCATTGGAGGGCAGCGTGGAGGGTAAAAATCGTAGAGGGAGACAAAGAGATGAATACACTAAGCAGATTCAGAAGGATGTAGGTTGCAGTAGGTACTGGGAGATGAAGAAGCTTGCACAGGATAGAGTAGCATGGAGAGCTGCATCAAATCAGTCTCAGGACTGAAGACCACAACAACAACAACATGATGAAGAAACTGGATAAGCTTCGAAAACAGGAAGGATGTCTGCCAAGTTCTCTTGCCTTCTTGTTAAGTTGCAGGGAAAAACACACCATACCTACTTTCGCCAAAGTCGTTCATAACATATGCACACCTGCATAGAATCGTATGAAGTGAAGAGCCAGCCTGGCCCTGGACAGGGTAAGGATTCCCTACACCTGACAATAACTCGATAAGAATGCCAAGAAGCTGCTGCACCTTCACCTGCAATTATCCTTCGTGCTCCAAGGATACACCTGGGAATGGGTGGATGGTGTCATCTGGGCCCAAGCAGAATGGAGAAGCAGATTACTAAGTTTCCAAGACTACCTGGCAAACCACAAGAAGAAACAGAGACTACATGACACATCGTGATCAACGTCATAGGAAAACCACTTGACGATACAGCTATAGCTGTACTTGAAAAGGGGCTCAACTTTGCGCCAACACCTGCAACTCTCCCATTCACTGAAATAATATCTTCAGTAGAAAGGGCTACCTTACGACAAAGCTGAAGCAATCAGGAGGAAAACGTGCCGGATTATTTCGAAAACAACGCTGACTAGAAGAAATATCTCCACAGTGGAAAGACAGGTCTACGACGCCTCTGAGAAAATACAGAGATAGTCATGCTCTCTGCCGAAAAGGGGGTTATTCTTGAGAGATGCGACTATGAACATAAGATGCTCCAATTACTAGATCATCCAGCATATCGGAAAATTAAAACAGACCCGACTGAGAAGATACAATAGAGCACCTCCAACATGCTGAAAAATATCATGCTCGAGTATAAGGACGTCGAGAGACTTTGCCAATGCTCGGCAGTAGCATCGAGGATAAATGGCCTTCCAATGATGCACAAAGATGGAATGAGATCGATAGTTAGCAACATAGGGGCACCGAAGTACCCCCTCACATAGCATCTGGCAGGCTGCTACAACCCTTCATGGACACATGTGTGCACCACTTCTGGAATTCGACGGAATTCATTGGCCACCTAAAGGAGCTAACGTTACAAGAATCCGACATCATGGTTAGCTTTGATGTCTTGTCACTATTTACACAAGTCCCCCTGGAAGATTCTATCAACTTAATCAGTGAGAAATTCAGGGCAGAACTGACACAACTTTTCAGACATGCGTTAAGATCGGCCTGCTTTGTCTTCCACGGCCAATACGACAAGCACACTGATGGAGTGGCCATGGGGAGCCCTCTGTCTCCAGTGGTAGCCAACCTATTCATGGAGAGTTTCAAAGAAACATCCCTGCAAACCACTGAACTGAAGCCCGTATGTTTCTTCCGACATGTGAACGACACATTTGAAATCTGGTTATAAGGAAAGGATCAACTACAAATATTTCTACTACATCACAATTCCATCCTTAATAACATAGAGTTCACTATGTAACTCGAGGAAGGTGGACAACTACTCGTTCTTGATGTCCCAGTGTACCGCAGGTTAGATGGCTTGCTAGGTCACAGTGCCTACAGCAAGCCCACATTCACTGACCTGTACCTACATACTTATAGCAGCCACCATCTGGCTCAGCTAAACGGAGAGCTTAACTCCTTGATACCCAGTGCACATACGATCTTGGGCGTACAGAACCTATCAACGGAACTCAAACAATTTGAGACTGTATTCCGCAAGAACGGATACTGCAACCGCCAAATGCAAAGAATCTACCGACAACAGAAGCACAGCAGGGACCAAGATGAAGAACAAACAGAAGAAGAGTAAAAAGGCCTGGTGTTTCTACCTTTTGCAGGCGACGTGTCGTCCAAAATAGGGAGACTATTGAGGCAACAAAAGATCGACACAGTCTTCCGACCAGCAGCTGAGAAGCGCACCTTACTAAGAATGGTGAAAGACGATGTCGGCCTGAAGAAAGGTGGCATATAAAAATTCCGGGAGGCTGTGGCAAATCCTGTACCAGCTAAACAGTTTGTACGGTGGAAGATCGATGCAAAGAACTAATGCTACACCCACCTTGGCCAACCAAGCCAATATGCCCTAGCAGAACATTGTACAGCCACTGTACACACAGGGAATTATGGCAAGACAAAGTACTGGCCTCCACAAATAACTACTGGGATTGTATCTTCAAAGAGACCATAGAAACCCGTGTGGCAGACAATCTCATCAACATTCATCCACAGGGAAACTGTTTACCAACAAGCTCTATCAAAGAGGAATGGTGCAAGTGGACACGAGATCATTCCGCCACGGCCACCGAAGAGATACTGTGCCCCCTCCTCCTCCTCCCCCCCCCCCCCAACCATATACCACAGTCACCGCTCGCCCCACCATCAGACGCGTCACGCGCCGTCGGCGCATGGAATAGCACCTGGATTTATTTATTAGCGGCAGAGAGCTCACAGACCATTGCATCAGCACCACTTGACGTTGATGGAACGGTTATTCGCCGAAATGTAGTGGGCATTCGACAATCGTAAGTGGTTGGACACCCAAGAATCCTTCAAACAGTATATATGCCAGAAAAGCCTCAGATCACATTTAAAGTTTGATATTTGTATTGAAAAGAATTATGGTAACCTGACACATAGTATTCAGTTATCACATGCCCCTTAATATTTGTTTTGCATGTATTATTATTGACTGAAGTGCATTTTACATGAAAATAATATATCAAGTACAAAATATTTACACAACTGTTTTTGGTGTTCTGTAATTTCACGTCCCACATTGTTGGTAATGATTTAATTTACAATGAGAAAACTCTTTCCCATATTCATTCCAAACTGTGCACATACTACACAATAAGAACAATACGGTATTGCAGAAATACTTGTGGACTATGGACTGTCCAGTATTCAGCTTCTCTGGCATGTCACCAGTCTCGTCAGCATGGAAACACTTAACCCCCCCCCCCCCGTCCAAGCCCCATCTGTAGCTTAGTATCTCCCTTCATTTTATTGTATCTCTTTTCAAATGAATTAATAATTTCATCTTCTAATACAAACAGTCCTGCTGGAGATTCATCTGCAGCTAAGTATTATAGCAGAGAGTGAAATTACCGCTTCAGTTGTAAGGTTCTTTTTATTTTCCCATAGTCACTGAAAAATAAAAAGAATCTTACAACTGAAGCGGTATTTTCAACCTCTACTTCTTCTCATAATTCCATGACGTAAAAATCAGTCTGTGTGTGCATCTTAACTCCTACCAAAAGTTCAAATGGTGTCCTCCCACTACTTCTGTTGTAAGTTGAATTCATGACATATTGAACTGACTGTACCACCTTGTACCATTCATTACGGCTATCAGTACCAAGCTTACCAACGATTTTAGCCAAAGTAGAATTGATCTCCTCAACCTGTCCATTGATTCTAGGGACTCCTGTTGTTATTGAAATGTTTTCAATTTCATCTGTAGTGCAATACTCCTAGAATTCTTGAGAAGTAAAGCAAGTCCCCCTATCTGTAATTACTTGCACGGTTTTCCAAAATTAGTTTGCTATAATTCCACCTTACTAATTCTGTTAATTTTGTGGTCTTTGTGGGATACAGCCAGGTAAACTTGGTAAATGCATCAGTAATACTGAGAATGTGATTGTATCCTTTGTGCATTGACTGGATTGGTCCAATATGATCCCTGTGATATATACCTAAAGGCTCACTTCCTTTGAATAAGAGATGAAGGAAACCTACCTTATTTCCAGATTTCTTACTCACAATTAAACATTTTACACAATTTGAGATCATTCTTTACACCTTGGCAGTCAAATCTGCTACATAAAAAACTTCTTCTACTTCCTCCTCAGTTCTCTTAATTGTATAATGACCAATCTCATGCACAAGCTTCATGAATTTACATTGAATAGTGTGTGGAACCAGCAAACAGTACAATCACACAAAGACTTAAGGCATCTAAATGTTTCATCCTACAGCCAGATTGGCAATACTAAAGCCCTTCTTGCTATTCTTGGTGACAAGTACTTCATGTCCATAGACTTTTGGAATGAAGCACAATCTGTTGCAATTTTAAAACGCATTCCTAGCAAATGCGGCCAGAGTTTCTGTAAGGCGTTAATAGTGGTTACAACTTCAAGCTAATAACTGCTGTATTTTTCCTCTTGAGGTGTTGTTTGTTTTATTCATATACGACACTGGATGGATCTTATAATCATCTGCAGGTGTTTGTAATAACATGGCTCCAAAACCTTCTTTGCTTGCTTCTGTGTGTAGTTCAGTTTCACATTTTGGGCTGTAGATTTTTTAGACCTGGATCCGGTGAAAAAATACCTTTGAGCATTTCGAACACTTGCCTCTGTTCTTCTTCAAATTTATGTTCTCTAATTTTCCTCGGTAAATCCCTCAGAGGTTTGGCAGTAGCAGTGTAATTTGTGACAAACTTCCTAAAGTTTCCTGTTAGATTTAGGAAACTTTGTATTGCTGCGACAGATTTATGTTCTGGAATGTTGTGAACAGCTATTTTCTTCTCAGGTTGAATTTGACCACACCCCATCACTTACTCAAGAACCTTAACAGTTCTTTTCAAGAAATGGCATTATGCAAAATTAATTTCAAAACTGTATTTTGCTGCAGTTTTTAACGCTGAACCAAGTCGCTTACCTGCATCATCATCACTCTTTGTTGGTATTAAAGTATAGTCCATGTAAATAAAGTTGATGTTCTCTTGAGCCAGTGCCCAAAAAACAGTATTCATAAAACGCTAGAATACTGCAAGTGAATTTGATTAGCCAAATGGAACTTCCCTGTACTGAAACTGCCCTGACTGTGCCACAGACGAGGTATATTTTCGGCTTTGTTCTTCAACAACAACGTGAAAGAAACAATTCTTGAGGTCTACCTAAAAGATCTTCTACGAGGAGCAATGGATAACGATGGTTCACTTTGATCTTATTTATGTTTCTGTAGTCTATACAGACATGACAATCCCCATTTTTCTTTTCACAACTACGATGTGCCTAGCACATTCAGATTAACTTGGTTCTGTTATTCCTTGATCTAGACTTTGGAAGTTAGCAGGGTCGGTGGAGCAGTTAATTACTCTGAGATTTATTCCACATGACTACCATTATGATTAAACCGAATGCTGGAATGTGATACGAAATGAGTTGCATACTATTTTTAACGTATCGGGGCCCGTGGTGAGTCACTTGAGAGCCTTTGTGCCACATAGTTTGTATTAAATCGGGCGCGCAGCATGCCAACGCCCAGCTAACGTTTGTTATTTGTAGTAAGCTCCACAGACCGCTACTTTTATATTTCACGAAGATATTTGGTTCTCAAATATAGTCCTGCTCTCCCGCTCTCGATACTACTCACTGTAAGCAGTCTTGGGAAGCAACAAATCGACCAAGTAATATTGTAATGAAAAAGGGTGTTGCAGCAAATAAGAACACTGACCTAACGTGACAAATAAAATATAGTTCAGAGGCGCAGTGTCCTCCAATGAAGCACATGTTACAAGTGCAAGGGATTGCTATTACAGTATTGCTTGGCACCTGTAGTTAATCCGAGAGCCCACAAATGACAGAGCATCTTCCCTTATGCGCCTTATGATGACACATCTCTCATTTCTGTTGCTAAACTATCTTCACAATGAATCCAAGCTCTATACTTCAGAACAATGCAATGTACGTTAGCCCCTCCTAAAACAATGTTTTCTCTTTACGTGAATAGAATTTAGATACCGGTTTCACTCAGAGTTAAGCAGTTAGTTTTGCACTGCCACACAGGACTTCTAATGATTCAACTACAACAAACACTCACTCGCCTGAACAATACTACATTACACAATGAATTTAGATTCGTTTAACTGCACTCGACTCTACGACAATCTTGCGTACAATAAAACCTTGAAGACTTACTGAAAGTTCACACCAGCGCCGAGCCATGCAAGAAATCACTTACCCAAGTCGATGAGACTGCAACTTGATTGCGATACGCGGTTCTAGCGTTGTTCTAAACTTCATCAGAGTTCCAATAAGACTTAGTATCACACAATCAAAACCAATGCCCTGCGTACGGTTTTACTGGCGTATTAAATTGCGGAATAACCTGCCGCTACTCAGCTGCTGTTTCAGACACTCGGAGCATTGCCTGGAAAGCCATTTGTAACTGTAAAAGTACTTACTGACCAAATAAAGATAGCATTTCATCGGAGCGATCAGATACGGGTCTGTCCATCAAGAAGTACCCAGAGCGGCGTTCCAGAGCGAATGCGCCAATGCCAAAACAAGCGCTCCCCTCCACTTTATTCGTAACTCCGCGCCGACGGGTATCATGTCGTTACGCATTTTATAAACTAATGAAAGAAAATAGCATGTAAGGGAGGAGATCGTTTCCTTAAGCCATGTCCTCAATTACGTGCTTTAGAGTACCTTTAAAATATATTTTTCTTAACCTGAAGGTTTAAGAACAAGTGGGACTATTTTCTCGCTACGCCGATATCTCGCAATATCGCTATCGAAGTTCTACAGGAGGGGCTCCCCTCAGTATTCACAATCACTCGCACTTTCAGATACCAGAACGGTATTACTACATTGAAATTGTTCTAGAAGGTACTAGAAGCTCATCATTTTTCCGCGCGATTGGCACTCCCATCTACATACGACCACATCCACCAATGCGCCTTACTGCTCGAGATGACTCAAACTCTTCTATAACAATCGTTCGATCTATGCCTGCCCACAGCCCTCTGCATGCTCTCATTTACATTTACTCTGATTAAAGACGAAAATATATTAACTCACGTCGCCTTATAGGTGGTGAGCTTAACTTTGCTTTAAATTTGGGTGGAGCACTTACGTATTATTATTATTATTACTATAATTACTATTGAAGCCTTTAAAGAAATTTGCAAAATAGAGTGGGTATATTTATAAAGTACTGCATAACGTAGTTGCCACGTGACAACTTGATTGCCAACAATTTTTTTCTCTCCTGGTGACAATCTTCGGGGGGAATTAGACGTATATTAATTGTTGTTCTCTCGCAACATTCTCCATTCCGATGCCAATGGACTTTGTCTTTGCTTGGGTGTGATTAATCATTAAATCTTCGATGTGTTTGATTCTTTCATCAGTACGAAAGCTATAATATCTAATAGTGACTTGTCTGCTACATGGATACATGGAAGATGAGCTTCCTCTTATTTGTTTCAATTTGCGTGTCATCATTCTCAACAATGCCTGTAAAACATGCTTGTGGAGAGACGAAGTTTTCTCAAATCCTGTCAAGACTACAACCGTTTCTTGAAAACTTGGAGCACAAGCATCCATAATATATTAAGTTGACAGTCACAGTCAATTAGCACCGACATCTCTCAGTTACTTACTGGCACATTTCTAAATTTACGGTTGGCAATACTCTTCTTAACAGTGTTTGCATTGATAGCCGCCTTTTGGCTATTCTCCTTTGTGCATTCAGATGAGATATGTCCATACTCGTTGCAGTTGCAGCATCTCTTTCCCTTGCTCTTGTAGTTGCAACCACTATAGGATTTGTGACCACTAATTGAATAGTTTTTGTTTGGACCCCCAAGCTGTGATTTTAATATTTCTACTACTTGAGTTTAAATTTTCATTGCTCTATCTTTCGTTACTTCTCTTTGGCAATGACTTCACAGCTCTTTCATACTGCCTCATTTTTTTCCCTTAAGCTCTTTCACACTTCCAGCACATTAAAGTAGAAGTATGGTGACTGAGTCGTCTTCTATCCCGTCAGTCACATACTAAAATACCGAGTCGTTTTCGAAATCAACATGGTTGCAGTTTCCTTCATTACGAGAACATATTCTTGAAGAGACACTTCCCGTTTCTTCTTTCCTCTAGACCGCAACTGATGGATCTCTGTAACACTTTTTTTCACTTCAAATTCTTCCTGCAAAGCTCAAGTGCAGCTCATGGTGAACAAAAAACTTAGCGAGACTTTCACATGACTTCATTGTGAAAACAAGCATTTTCATTTCACTCTAACCCTCTAGAAATGTGGCTCCCTCGAAGTCCATGATCCTCTTTTAAACTAGATAGTATTGGGACATCACGGGCATCATTCCAGAGTACCAAGATAGCGGTGATGATGTCACCCAAGATAGTGACGATGACGTCATCTAAGATGGCGGATTTTGGCGGGAAGTTTGAATTTTGACGGGTAAGTGCCACGCCTACCTCCCACAGAACAATTATGAAAATTTCAAATTCCAACATGATAATGCGTCACAACGAGAAAAATGGCGGGAAAAACGGACATGTCTTTTTTATTTAACCAGTATCAAGCATGTGTGTTCGCCACGAGCTCTAGAGCCCAACTTACTTAGTTGATACCTTCACCACCAGAGAGCGCCACTGTGACGTCATCCAAGATGGCGGATTTTGGCGGGAAGTTTGAATTTTGGCGGGAAGAAGGTCAATTGGGCTGGTAAATTCGATAAGAGCTAATGAGAATGCTCGACTGATTGTGGTGGGATATAGGAGTGGTGAGAACATTTGAGTACGTTGCGAGCAGGAAGGCTATCACGTTATGTCTGGAAAGCGGATGTTAACTAATTCTGAGGCACTATAAAATTACGGAGAGTTGGACTTGGCTGAGATTTTTTTTTTTTTTCACAAAGCCATGTGACGTAAGAATAACATTGAGAATGTTTTAGATGGCTGTGTGTCAGCCATGCTGGGGCGGGTACGTGTGGTTGAACGTGTGTGTCAACAGGTTCTGTTGGCGCCTGGGGATGCCTCGAATATGAGACTGGCGTGAACACGCTTTGGAATGCTATGACAGTATAACAGTGACTGTATAGAAGCATGCAACTTTCAACGATGTTCAATGACGCCGGCTCGGCGACTGATGGAGCACGCGAAACCTGAGCTGCGGCTGCCTCACTTTGTGGTAGTATGTAGCTATGCAAGGTGAAGCGTGAGTCAAACGTGATGTATAGTCCATTAGAATCGCTAAGGAGAAAGCAGGATCTGCTATTATGAGACGGAATTCTGCAGTGTCTTCGCCGGACCGCAGTTAGAGTGAGTGTAGCGAGGAACGTCCCACGCGCGCGGCTCTGCTTGGATTGCACACTATGTAAATAAGCCCCTGGTCATTAATGGCGCCTACCTACAACCTTGACCTACCTACAACCTTGGGCTGCAACTCGCGGTTGCACTCCCAGCCGACGACGTCAGCACGTGTGTATAGGTGAACACGTATTTGGATAGGAATTTCTCAGGTGTTATGTAGAATGGGGCTGCTGCCGCCTCATGTTTGCAAAGCCGAGCAGGGACCTGCACGCGGTTTGACAGCTGATGGGCGTGTGACTTCACAGTGGACAGGGTGTGGTGGAGGGTGCTTGCGCTCATCTGTTGCGTTATTTTGCGACCGGACCTGTAGGCTGTGCCATGCGTTATTTGGACTGTTTACGAGTACTGAGTGTGTGCACATCCGTGTGAAGAATTATTTAGGAGCAGTTTGCTATTATGTACTGAACACACGAGTTAGTTGCATGTCTGTGGACTGTGCAATATGACCCCAGGCTCATTAGTGTGGATGTTTTGTATGAGTGTGATAGATACAGTCTATCCTTAAATAAGTTGTTTGAAAATAAATAGAGTGCACTCCATCCTTACTCTCGCCAGCAGCCCAGAGCAGGCTTGGTTTACATCACGAAAAGGATGACAGCGTCCTCTGTTGTTGGTACTGAGTACTAGGTCTTGGGGAGAACACACTGTTTGCAGCCATCTTGGATAACTGTACTTGCATCATTAGCTGGTGTCACGGAGGCGTCCTCTGGTGGCGACGAAATGTACTAAGCCAGTTGGGGTCTGGAGCTCGTGGTGAACCCACTAGGTGGCGCCATCTTAGTTTATGGTACTAGTGTCATCACCTGACGTCACTACAGCGTCCTCTAGTGGCATTGATACGAACTAAGTCAGTTGGGCTATGGACCCGGTGGCGAATACACTGGGTGGTGGTGCTGCCCCTAATTCTTTAAATAAAGAGTGGTGTATGATTTAGAAAGTTGATGATTAGCAAGCATGTTTGCAGGCTCTTTCACATGGATTATTATTTACACAATTTAAGAGTTGTTTGGCTCTCTCGACGTAAATGTATTGCATTATTTAGGAGTGGTTTGGATGTCTGTAGATTGTGCATGCGTTATTTTTGACGGTTTACAATTAGCAAGCATGTGTGTAGGAGTAGTTTGCGGGTCTGTATGCTGTGGGACATGTCAGAGTGTGTGTTCTGTGATAAATATACTCCATACCTAAATAAATTGCTCCAAAATAAATAAAGTACACTCTTTCCTCTCTCCATCAGCCTAATGCATGCTGAGTCCTTTTATCAGCCACCCTAGGAAGAGGTGGCGGCTTGGTGACAGGTTAGTGGTGGTGGTGAGCTTCGTTTGCAATAATTTTCTTACGTTGGTAACGAAAGCCGAAGTGACCTTTCTTTACTGCCAGAATTCAAAATTGGCGCCAGTTCCTAGGAGGTGCTGGCAGTCAGGTGACTGAGGTTAGTACAAGTGTGCTTTCTTTCCCTCAATTTTCTTCGGTTGGTAGCGAAAGTAGAAGTGACCTATCTTCCTGCGATTTTCTTAGGTGTGACGCATTATCATGTTGGAATTTGAACTTCCCGCCAATTTCTGGGGGGAGGGGGGTTAGGTTAGTGGAGGTAGCGCAATTGACCTTCTTCCCGCCAAAATTCAAACTTCCCGCCAAAATCCGTCATCTTGGCTGATGTCACAGTGGCGCTCTCTGGTGACGAAGTTATCAACTAAGCCAGTTGCACTCTAGAGCTCGTGGCGAACACACATGCTTGATACTGGTTAAATAAAAAATACATGTCCGTTTTTCCCGCCATTTTTCTCGGTGTGACGCATTTGCGTCATTTTTCTGTGGGAGGGATGCGTGGCACTTTCCCGCCAAAATTCAAATTTCCCCCCAAAATCCGCCAACTTAGATGACGTAATCGCCGCCTTCTTGGATGTCGTCATCGCTGACATCTTGGATAACAGTATATTGGAATGATGCCCCAGTTGTCAAAATGCTCTAAATATCTGTCACCGCCACTAAATGACTTAAAAGCACCCTCCACCTCACGAAATGACGGTGGAAATTTACATTGACCTCGTGAAAGGGGGCAGGAATCGTGTTCCCTTTTACCATCTCTTTCTAAACTTGAATCTGTCTCCATCTTTTCAAGTAAACTCGATATTTTATTGCTACCCATGTGGATGGCGTCCTCTTCTTCATCATCAGCATCATTACTATCCTCCTCATATTCTATGTTGTCGTTAATTTTCACCTCAAGTTTGTCAGTGCTGGGTAAATAGCATCAAATCTCAGCAGTCATTTCATTTTTTGGCCCACTATCTTCACAAAATGTACTGGGTATTACTCCTAACTCTGCTTCAGTGATTGACTTCTTAGCTTCCAGTTCATCAGATGGTGATTGAACAGTAAAACCAGAAAATTCTCTCACGCGTTTCCGATTTCTTCTGTCTTCTGGAACTGTTCAGAAAATTAACTTATGTAGAGCTTTAATCGTTTCAACTGGCGCAGAGTTTATATTGTTGTTTAGTTTCCCGATTTCAACGAACATTGCTGTTTCTAGGTTTTTTTCTTCTTTTTTCATCGGCTATTTCTCCTTTCGTCATGTTTAAAATTTCCCCTTGCCTCGCTCTGCTGTTGCTAATCGTCGTTGTAATGTGAATCCTAGTCGTAGATCCAAAATCACCACAATTACACGTCGCTACGTTGTCGCTGGCAAAACGACGCTCAGGAAAATTCATCGAATGCATCGTAGATTAGGAGACAAAAATGCATCGTCACTTGTTCAGTTGATTTCGGGCGGAGCCCCCAAAAGTTGTAGAAAAAGCGTTTCCTACTTTCATGAAGAACTGTTTATAAATCTCCTAGTTACAAACTTGAGTACTCAATAGTAAAAAATAATAAACAATAAATAAAGCCTTAATCATCAAACACGCGTTTTTTCTATTAACATTTTTTCTCCAAGAATACACAACATTATTGTGCAAGATTCATCTTCTCTGGTATGTCACCAGTCTCATCAACAGAGAAACCCTTTAGCCACCCATCAGAATACCACAAAATATATATATATATATATATATATATATATATATATATATATATATATATATATATATACTCCTGGAAATGGAAAAAAGAACACATTGACACCGGTGTGTCAGACCCACCATACTTGCTCCGGACACTGCGAGAGGGCTGTACAAGCAATGATCACACGCACGGCACAGCGGACACACCAGGAACCGCGGTGTTGGCCGTCGAATGGCGCTAGCTGCGCAGCATTTGTGCACCGCCGCCGTCAGTGTCAGCCAGTTTGCCGTGGCATACGGAGCTCCATCGCAGTCTTTAACACTGGTAGCATGCCGCGACAGCGTGGACGTGAATCGTATGTGCAGTTGACGGACTTTGAGCGAGGGCGTATAGTGGGCATGCGGGAGGCCGGGTGGACGTACCGCCGAATTGCTCAACACGTGGGGCGTGAGGTCTCCACAGTACATCGATGTTGTCGCCAGTGGTCGGCGGAAGGTGCACGTGCCCGTCGACCTGGGACCGGACCGCAGCGACGCACGGATGCACGCCAAGACCGTAGGATCCTACGCAGTGCCGTAGGGGACCGCACCGCCACTTCCCAGCAAATTAGGGACACTGTTGCTCCTGGGGTATCGGCGAGAACCATTCGCAACCGTCTCCATGAAGCTGGGCTACGGTCCCGCACACCGTTAGGCCGTCTTCCGCTCACGCCCCAACATCGTGCAGCCCGCCTCCAGTGGTGTCGCGACAGACGTGAATGGAGGGACGAATGGAGACGCGTCGTCTTCAGCGATGAGAGTCGCTTCTGCCTTGGTGCCAATGATGGTCGTATGCGTGTTTGGCGCCGTGCAGGTGAGCGCCACAATCAGGACTGCATACGACCGAGGCACACAGGGCCAACACCCGGCACCATGGTGTGGGGAGCGATCTCCTACACTGGCCGTACACCACTGGTGATCGTCGAGGGGACACTGAATAGCGCACGGTACATCCAAACCGTCATCGAACCCATCGTTCTACCATTCCTAGACCGGCAAGGGAACTTGCTGTCCCAACAGGACAATGCACGTCCGCATGTATCCCGTGCCACCCAACGTGCTCTAGAAGGTGTAAGTCAACTACCCTGGCCAGCAAGATCTCCGGATCTGTCCCCCATTGAGCATGTTTGGGACTGGATGAAGCGTCGTCTCACGCGGTCTGCACGTCCAGCACGAACGCTGGTCCAACTGAGGCGCCAGGTGGAAATGGCATGGCAAGCCGTTCCACAGGACTACATCCAGCATCTCTACGATCGTCTTCATGGGAGAATAGCAGCCTGCATTGCTGCGAAAGGTGGATATACACTGTACTAGTGCCGACATTGTGCATGCTCTGTTGCCTGTGTCTATGTGCCTGTGGTTCTGTCAGTGTGATCATGTGTTGTATCTGACCCCAGGAATGTGTCAATAAAGTTTCCCCTTCCTGGGACAATGAATTCACGGTGTTCTTATTTCAATTTCCAGGAGTGTATATATATAAGACTGCCGCTCCAGTGCTCGCTTCGTCGCTTTATACTGTTGTACCGCGCGACTGCGCATGCGGCCACAGATGCAAATGCGCCAGAGACGTTGGTCGGCGGCAGAGACGTGCATAATGCGCGAGTTGTATCTATGACTCCGCAGTTGATCTGTTTTGGCACTTCGATATATCATTGTGAGCTGCACTCTGATGACGTCTTTGCGAGTTTATTACAGCAAGTGCCGGATTCCATGATTTATCAAGATTGAAAACACAATCTCTATTAATTAAATTCGTTGTCCAGCGAATTGCAATGGCCTCCTTCACTATCGAGTCCCAAAAGGATGATGTAGTTGCCAAAATTTCGACGTTGTCAAACAACATACTGTGACCATTATCCATACAGTGCTCTGCCACTGCCGACTTGTTAGGTTGTAAAAGTCGTGTGTACCTCCGGTGTTCTGTACATCTTTCTTGGACAGTACGAGTTGTTTGTCCGATGTAAAAAAGGCCACATTCACATGGAATTTTGTAAACTCCAGATTTCTGGAGCAGCAAATCATCTTTGACAGATCCCACGAGTGCAGCTGTCTCGGGTGGAGGACGAAAAATCACTTTTACTTTGTGTCTGCCGAGAATGCGTCCTATTTTTGATGAGAGGCTACCCACATATGGCAGGAAGGCCATCGATTTAAAGGTTTCTTCACCTTCTTCTGCTTTCTTTGTGGCCTCTTTCGGTTTCATTTTCAGTGCCCTCTGTATTTGTTGTGGAGAGTACCCATTGTCTTCAAACACTCTTTGTAAGTGGGAAAGTTCATCTTGCAGACCGCTTTCGTCAGAAATAATATGCGCTCTGTGAGTCAAAGTTCGGAGAACACTCATTGTCTGGGCAGGATGGTGGCAGCTATTTGCACGTAAATACAGATCGGTGTGCGTCGGCTTCCTATACACTTCATGTCGCAAAGTGCCATCCTCTCTGCTCCAAACCAAAACATCCAAGAATGGAAGGCATCCCTCCTTTTCAATTTCCATTGTGAACTTTATTTGATCGTGGAGGGAGTTCAGATGTCTTAAGAAGTCTTGCAAGTTGTGTTCACCATGGGGCCAAACTACAAAGGTGTCATCAAAATACCTCCAGAATGCCATGGGTTTCAAGTCAGCAGATTCAAGCGCTTCTCCTCGAAGTCCTCCATAAATAAATTGGCCGCCAGAAGGGATAAGGGACTACCTATGGCAACTCCGTCCGTCTGTTCAAAAAATTCGTTGTAAAATAAGAAATATGTGGAGATCAGAACATGTTTAAATAAAGCTGAAATCTCTTTGTCAAAACTTCTTTCAATAAGTTGTAGAGATTCTGGAATGGGAACCTTTGTAAATGTAGCCACCACATCAAAACTAACTAATATATCAGATAGGTTCAATTTCAATGATTTCAGTTTACTAATGTAGTCAGCCGAGTTTCTTATGTGGTGAGTACATTTTCCCATAAGAGGCCTCAACAATAATGCCAGATGTTTGGCAACGTCATAGGTCGGAGAGCCTATGTTACTCACTAAGGGGCGTATAGGAACATCTTTCTTGTGGACCTTTGGTTGTCCATAAAGTCTAGGAGGCACCGGACCACTTGGTTTCAATCTCCGAACAAATTCTGGTGGAAAGTCTTTGCGCCGCCAAAACCTGAAGATTCACAACTTCCAAGTGATTTCATCTTTGGTGAGGAAGCTATGGGTCTCTGAGGTGGTTAGTGAGTTTCACAGTTCCGATAATTCTTGGTTAGCAGCGTGAAAGGTCTTTGCGTTACCAGTGTAGATGGTGTGCTGCAATCCACTTCAGCTAGCAAAGCTCTGTAAAACCATCAAAAATGTGTTGGTGTTCATACTGTAGCAGAGCATTAAATGTACTGCATATTTTGTTACGCAAGTGAAGAGTATTATATAGGCCTTTTCCATGGTCAAGCCTGTCTTGATGTAAAGTCTTTGCTCGTAACAGTAAAAGTCGTAGATGGTCTCATTTGATCTGTGGGTGGGGGACCTTCAATTTGTTTTCCTCTTGCAGTCTTCATGATCTTGCTTGGTAAGCGTGTATGCAGCACTCTTATAGTGGTTTGACGACCATTAAGTACCGAAAATTCTTGCCAAAGTTTGGATAACACAATTCAGACACCAAGATGATGAAGACCAATATGTGTTTGAAATATGAGGACTCTGGTGAACAATCTAGAAGTAATGGTGAGGTCTGTAAACTGTAGTCTACACCCCAGACGAATGATTCCGTCTTCAATGAATGGATGAAAGTGTCCAATTTGAGAGTCTTGCGGGATCAGGTTACTATTCTGGAGTGCGTGTAATCAATCTTATTATGCTCGCATGTCAGATATACACATGCCCATGTGTGGCAATCTTTTTGCACTCTGGGTCACACAACTTTTGAGAGTGCAAAAAGATTGTTGCACATGGGCATGAGTATACCTGACATGCTAGCGTAATAAGATTGTTAGACATGCCTTTACAGCTGTTACTCATTTTCTGATGCCACTGGCAAGATATCTGCACATACATGTAGAAATTGCAGGGCTGCTAACACAGTCCGTGGGACAATGTTATTTGCTGACGACCATCGATCGTTTTACCAGGTGGCCAGAAGTCGTCATAACACAAAAAATATCAACTAAATTGACTGCAAGGTTGCTAGTACACACCTTGTTCTCCAGGTCTGTCATTCCGTGAGACATAACTACGGATCGTTGGCGGCAATTTGAAAGCCAACTTTTTAGTGAACTTTTACTACTGTGCAGTTACAACTACCTCTAAATTACAGGCTATCATCTAGCCAGCAATGAAATGGCAGACGGATTCACTGTATGCTCAAAACTGTTCTAGCGTGCAGATTATCATCATGGTCCAAAGCACTACCCCTAGTCCTACTCGGATAAAGAACGAAGGTAGATATACAAATTTTTTCCACACAAATGTGCTATGGCTAGCAGCTGAGGATTCCAGGAGAATTAATCTTCCCAGTATCCACTCAACTAGTTGTTCCTGTACAATGTGCACAGTCTGTACAACTCATCATCGGAATCAGGAACATTCAGCCTCCCAACTCCGTTTAACATGGAGACTGGAGGGAGTTTTTTCACAGAGACCTAAAAATTAAGTACTGTGTGTGGCTCAAGGATGATATGTTGCGTCCACCTCTCATTTTACTGTACTCTGAACACTACTGGGAAAATGCAAGAGGGATTCACCATTTCAAGATTGAAAAGGATGACAGAGAAGAGACAGTCTCAATAGAGCAGCTCAAATCCACGTACATCAACAAAGGTGCACTCCTTTCTCACTTTCTTATTCCACAACATCGCACTCCAACGTTGGAGGCCGACGTTTCTGCAGATATTTGCACTTAACCCTCGGCACCAGAAGAGGGCATTGAAGCGACAACTGCAGAACAGAAGCAGTCTTAGGTTGCACCAGCTGTTTTCATGAGAACTAGCAGGCAAATCAAGTGCAAGTTCTCCGAAATACCGGAGGCACCAGGTTTAAAAAAAAAAAAAGGACAGGGGCTGATGTGATGATATTATTAGTCCACATCACCACAATAAGTGAGCGAACCTATAAAGATTATCTTTGCTGCAGTCGGCATAGTTACAGTTGTTGACTCTTAGAAAAGTTAATAAGTACCTCCAAGACGGTCTCTAAATTTGCACAATTTTTCGTGAAGCGTAATAAAAAATAGTGATCGTCCAGGGGTGAGATTGAGAGATTGCGCAATAATATTGAGAACATCAAAAACGTTTGAAATATTTTGCGCTTCTTGGAAAAATTGTGCCATCTGTGGGCAGTATTAACAGTACTGAGTGTGTTTCGCATGCTACAGTCTGGGGACGTCTGTATTCAAAATTCGATGTTGTCAGCGACTTTGAGCGTGTGAAATTTAAAATGACTGCAAAATAAGAAGATAGAGCGATTTCATTGCAGTGCATAGAGCTCTACAGAAAGATGTCTGTACTGTGCGACATAAAAGACGAAAGTTACAAAAACAGAAACATGAGGAATGGGCGCTATGAAGTTTTACTAACGAAATACAATACATAAAGCTGTATGACACAGCCGCAATGGGAGATGTTGTAAAAATGCAATTATTTAAGGACAAATTTTCACAAAGACGAGAAAAGAATGATTTATTACAGGAAAAGTGGTGCAATATCAGTATTTCGATCAAATGAATTTTTTTCTCAACCAAGATGCAGTGAGCTTTGTCAGTACATTGGAATCTGTAGATGAGCTGGAAGAGTCAATCAGTTGATTACTTACACTCCTATGAAACGCACAACAGTCGGTGATAAAACATATATCAGGTTAGTGAATACGCATGTCAAGCTATCAAAAGCCATTCAAGTCCTCCTAATGAGGTTTATCTTCCCAATATACTGTACCCTCGCCATTAAAGTAACTTATAAGAGAAGTTACATTTTTTAGGCATTCAGTTCATCATATTCTCATTTCTGATAAACTCTGTTGTAGGTCAATGAAACTGAGACTGTAGGTTGCCCATGGCCTCCAGTTAAAAGAAGAAGAGTCAAGAGGAGATCCTAACTCTAGCCTGATAGCACCTGCTTATCACAGAAAGTGGCTCTACGCACATTATCAGTGCTGAAAATTGAATGAAGTCGTCGAGACATTTATATCTCTGAATAATGATACTCTTTATAAGGACATTTATATCTATGACTAATGACACTCTTTGTAAGATATAACATGTAAATTCTTTAACATACATGTGATCCGTGACCTGTGAATAAAGTGTGCCAAGACTACAAATCGCTGTTTGCTAATGTGATTCACGGTGTAAGAAAATGGTGTCGATACCCGACAGGTCCCCAGAACTGCTGTTTTGAATCATGAATTCTGGATGCACATTACGCGATGTGGCGACGTCATTTATCCACTGCGCCAAAAACAGCGGGTGAAAGCTGCAGCTGATAGATATTTATCTTTGCCGTAGTCGGCTTGGTTACGAGTTGTTTATTCTTGTGAGTTTTTGATCTGTGCTTAGAAAATAAAATGTTTTCTCATCTCATGAAAAAGCTGTTACTTCATAAAATATAAAGGCTCCCATAGTGGTGACCCCGAAAAATCGTAGCAGAAGCATAAAGAAAATATATATACCGACGAGAATAATGAATTCAGAGACAAAAGCATGGGGTAGTGGAATCAAGATTGAAGACTACAGTCTGTTCGACCAAGGATCGCGGTCCACGCCCTTTGATTCGCCACAAAACGGAACGACAGATGTTAACGCAAAAGATGGGAGTACCTACGCGCGACACGGAAATGTTAAGCTTTCCGCGTTCTGGCCGACGCGCCCCCAGCATTGGTTTACGCAGGCTGAATGCATATTTCGGCAGCATGGGGTGTCTAACAACATTGACAAGTTTAATATAGTGGTTTCACATCTAAATCATCTAAATTTAGAAGTGATAGAGCAAGTAGAAGAAACCTTATCGCAACAAAATTACTTTGTGCTAAAGGAAGCTCTCATACAGCATTATACGTTGTCACCAGATGTGCGACTACAAAAAATTATGGCATACGAAGATTTGGGCGACAAGACTCCATCACAAGTACTCAAAGCCTTACGTACATTAGCCGGCCCGGAACTCCTACCTGAAGAGTCTTTACGTCTAATATGGCTTCGTAAACTTCCTGCCAACATCCGTGCCGTCATTGCATCAGAAACAGACTTACCATTGCAAGTCTTAGCAAAAAAGGCAGACACCATCGCAAACACCTTAACCGAAGTTTCTGCGTGTTCCGAATTCAACTACAGCCAGGATAGAGGCCCAAGAACGTGTAGTGTGATAGAGTCTGACGTCAGTGAGCCAGGAACATGCAATAATGCTTCCCAACAGCAGTGCTCATCGACCGAACCCACCATACAGCAACTGGCAGCACAAGTGGCAAAACTCAACGTGCAAGTAACTTCACACCACCAGCAGTTACGAAATCGCAGTTGGAAAAGACGAAGAAATGCTATTCAACAGGATTTGACAGATCAATGATGCTGGTACCAAAGACGCTTCGGTAACACTGCCCGTCAATGTATTCAACCCTGCAGCTACCCAAACTTAAAAGGCGGGCGTTAAAGGGCGCTAACGTTCGTCAACAACAACATAGGCTCCCGAGTCATAGCGTGATTCAAAGAGGTGGAAACGCCACGGTATCTGCAGTCAACCAATCACACCGATTGTTCGTGTTGGACCTCTCTTCAGGTGAGAAGTTTCTGATTGACACAGGTTCAGAAGTCAGTGTTTATCCAAGAAAGAGAGGTGATATACTCACGACAACAACGCAACATGTGCTGACTACGGCAAACAATTCCAGAATATCTACCTATGGTGAGAAACAGTTGGCATTACATCTGAATTCCAACTTCCATCCAAAATGGACTTTTGTGGTTGATGATGTGCCGAGTCCTATAATTGGAGCGGACTTTTTACGGAACTACCGACTTATGCCCTACCTGGTTAACCGTCGTTTGGTGACTTCCCACAGAAGGGATATTGCCTACTGCGTCTTCCGCGTCGGTTCAAGTGCAGTGCGATGTGCCCGTGTCTTTCCGCACGAAGATTTCCGGGTCCTCTACCGCGTCATCCGCGTCGGGATATTGTGATACGATTTCGTACCCGCAACTAAGCGGGGCGCACACGTGTGCGTCACGCAAGAAGACACCCGACAGTCGTAACGATTCGTATACTGTAGGCAATATCAGAGCACTGTCGGAGGAATCACTTTTTCGTAAACTGCTTCAAGACTTTCCAGCACTTACCGAACCCGTCAACGCAACCAGGAAATGCAGACACAATACTCAACACCACATCAGCACGACACAAGGTCAACCCATTGCCTTCCGCCCGCGGCGTCTGCCTCCAGAGAAGCTGCTCGCGGCGCGAGCTGAGTTCGACAGACTTCTAAAAACATGTAAGTAGGTCTGATTGTTCATGGGCATCTCCAATTCACATGGTCCGTAAAAAAGACAATTCATGGAGAGTATGTGGAGACTACAGGGCGCTCAACGCCCGCACAATTCCCGACCGCTACCCAGTACCCAATGTGACTGATTTTAAAAGTACGATTAGCAATGCCAAAATATTTAGTGTGATTGATTGCGCCAAAGCATTTTCCCAGATTCCCATGGCTCCATCTGACATTAAAAAAACAGCAGTTGTCACACCATTCGGTTTGTTTGAGTACAATTTTATGCAATTTGGCCTCAGAAACGCTGCCCAAACATGGCAAAGATTCATGCATGAGGTGCTTCGAGAATTACCATTCGTATTTTGTTATATGGACGACATTTTAGTATTCTCAGGTTCTGTATATCGGCATGTCGAACATCTGCGGCAGCTTTTCCGCCGTCTGACAGAGTATGGCATAATTATTAACGAAACAAAGTGCAGGTTTGGTAAACGCGAGGTTAAGTTCCTGGGATATTTGGTTTCAGCAGCAGGCCTGTCACCTTTGCCTGAGCGGGTTGAAGCAGTACAACAGATGCCCCTTCCCACAACTTACAAAGGACTTCGCAGATTTTTAGGCATGTTCAACTATTACAGACGTCGCTTACCTAAATTAGCTGCCGCCCAAGAGCCACTCACAACGTTACTTGCAGGTAAAAATACAACAGGAAATCGTAAAATTCCATGGAGTCCAGATGCTGAAGCAGCTTTCCATGACTTGAAGAAATGTCTTTCTCGGGCAACGCTACTGGGACATCCAAGATTGAGCGCTCCTTTAGCGCTCATGGTTGATGCGAGCCAAACAGCAGTGGGTGCAGCGCTACAGCAAGAAATTGATGGCAGATGGCAGCCGCTCGCATTTTTCTCGAAAAACCTGACTCGACAGCAGCAAAAATGGAGTGCTATTGACCGTGAGTTGCTTGCTATTTACTTAGCCATAAAGCATTTTCGCGCGTCTGTCGAAGGGAGGCACTTCGCAATTTTTACCGATCACAAGCCGTTAGTAGCTATATTTCAACGAGACACAGAGCTCAATTCACCACGTCAGTGCAGGCAAGTCGAGTACATTGCACAGTTCACAACTGACGTGCGTCACATTTCAGGAAAAGACAACCTGGTCGCAGATTGCCTGCCTAGGAATTGTGCCAGTTTAAATTCAATTCGTTGGACCGAGTTAGCGTCTAAACAACAAGAAGATCCTTTCTTGCGCCGTCTAATAGAGGAACAGAGAACTGCGCTGCAGCTCAGACGTGTGTCTGTCCCAAATGTTCCAGACGGAATTTGGTGTGATGTAGCAAAAGGAAAGGAGCGACCTTACATACCAGAACAATATCGTCGCGAGATTTATAGTGCACTACATAACCTATCACATCCAGGAGTACGAGCTACAGCCGAGTTAGTTTCCTTCAAAGTAGTGTGGCCAGGAATACAAAAAGATTGTCGTGCATGGGCGCGTGCATGCCTAACATGCCAACGTAATAAAATCAGCAGACATGTCTTTGCACCTATTGCTAACTTCCCGACGCCATCTGCAAGATTTTCACATATACATGTGGACATTGTGGGCCCGCTATCATGCTCTTCAGAACAACGCTATTTGCTCACAATCATTGGTCGTTTTACCAGGTGGCCAGAAGTAGTTGTAATATAAGACATTTCTGCGGAGTCGGTTGCAAAAGCACTGTTGCATTCATGGTTCTCCAGGTTTGGCGTTCCGCAAAACATAACAACAGATCGCGGAAGGCAGTTTGAAAGCCAACTTTTCAATGAACTTTTACTACTGTGCGGGAGCAACCACCTACGCACCACAAGCTATCATCCATCTAGTAATGGAATGGTGGAACGACTACACCGCACGCTCAAAGCTGCATTAATGTGTAGTTCCACTTCATGTCCTGAAGCACTACCGCTGGTCCTACTCGGATTGAGAACGCCCGTGAAGGAGGACTTACAATGCTCTTCCGCAGAATTGGTTTATGACGAGTAATTGAGGGTTCCTGGAGAATTTATCGTTCCAGCATCTACACAGCCGTTCGCCCCTGAGCTATGCACGCAATTCGCGAGACAACTCAGCGTTAGAATGAGAAACATCAAACCCACTAACCCTGTCAGACATGGAGACCGGAGAGTGTTTGTACATACAGACCTGCAAGCAACGTCCCACGTGTGGCTTAGGGATGATACGGTGCGCCCGCCGCTTGTTTCGCCTTACTCTGGGCATACAGGTCACAAGAGGAAGCCACAGCTTCAAAATCGGTAAGGATGGTAAAGAAGAGACAGTATCAATTGAGCGGCTTAAACCTGCTTACACCGAAGAGGGTACACTCCTTCTTCGGTCTGCAAAATCACCCTCAAACGTGGAGGTCAAAGAAACAGCAGAGAGTCTCGCCGAGCCCTCGGTTTCAGAAGAGGACAACGAAGTAGCAAGTGCAGAACAGGAGCAGCCATTGCCTGCACCAGATGTTTTCACGAGAGCTGGTAGAAAAATCAAGTGCAAGTTTCCCCACATACCTGGTGCACCCGGTTTCAAAAGGAGGGGGGCTGATGTGGCGACGTCATTTATCCACTGCGCCAAAAACAGCGGGTGAAAGCTGCAGCTGATAGATATTTATCTTTGCCGTAGTCGGCTTGGTTACGAGTTGTTTATTCTTGTGAGTTTTTGATCTGTGCTTAGAAAATAAAATGTTTTCTCATCTCATGAAAAAGCTGTTACTTCATAAAATATAAAGGCTCCCATACGCGACATTACCACGAGGGGTTTACTACAATGGCTCATCACGCGATGCAACAAACTCTCTGACGACGTTCGCCTGCATACACAGTTAAGTTCAACTGAACTATTACGCTATATATTTCATAGCGCCATTTGTAAAGCCAACTGATCACATCATTGCCCCTCTATACTGCTATTGCAGCTGATCGACTGTTCCTTTACTGGTTATCACATCTCACGCTATGCCTGCATTGTGTTCATGACTGGTTCTGCCATCTGTTTGCTGTTTACCAAACTACTGTTCATCAAATTCTCTTGACTCACTTAGTTGCAATCACTTCACGGTGTCTGATTTAGAAAACACTGAAAGCAACCATCAGTTACAACGCTTGAAAAAAGTACGGGCGAGAGCAAGAGCTGATATTAAACGTATTTAGAACGAAGTACACAAATTTAATGACACAACTACTATTGAAGATTAAGGATATTCCAAAAATCGATTGCAGTAACTATTGTGTGCTCTAACAGATCTTAATGACAACATACACGGTCTTCTCGACTGCGACGGCGCTCATTACGCTGCTGATGTGTCCAAATGTGACGAATACATAGAAGCAGCCAAGCGCCCTATTGTGCACACGTCATGAGGAATAGAGGGGAAACTTACGAATTCCATGGCTCATACTACTATCAGTAATAAACAACCTGCTACGACAGTCACTTCAGTCGTTCCACCGCCTAATATCAGTTTGCCCAGTATAAAACTTGACACATTTTCTGGAAATGTTGAGAACTGGGCTCGTTTTTGGGAACAACTCCGGCAATCGGTTGACTAAGATCCCACGATATTTACCATTCACAAACACATTTTTCTGCGTGGCTCCAGAAGGGGAACCAAAGTATTTAATTGATGGTATTGCTGTGATCTCTGACACATATGAAGAAACCAAGAGAATCTTCACAGCATGCTATGACGGTAAAAATATAATTATAGAAGCTCACCTGGACTATTCAGAATCTATTAAAGCCAGTCAGTTTCCGAGTCCAGAATCCCTTAATTCTACTGCTATCGAGTGCAACCGCCACGTCCAAGCTTTGCGCACGCTCGGTGAAGATGTAAATGCGTATGGTCACATGCTGGCACCAAAACTTCTCAGAACTGTTCTAGAAGATATTGGCCGATGCTTGCTCATCGATGTCAAGCAAACTGGTCTTTCCGAAGGGTGCATACTTCAGTTGATGGAATCTATAGGGACGGAAATAGACGCAGCGCTTGCTTCGCAGAAGATTCACTGTGACAATAAAACGTTGACTCAAACTCGCACAGCTGCAGCCCTTAATATCCATGCTACTCAGGGACAAACATTACTCAAGGGCAACAAAAACTACGGTCCATTTTGAATCTTTTGCGAAGAATGAGGTCATTGGGCCCAAGAATGTAATAAAGTTACTGACCTCACTGAAAGGAAACAGAAATTGAAAAGTACTAAGCGAAGAGGGGTCGACAATTTTGTGCTAACTGTAAAAAACCACACGACAATACGATATGCATCGCAGGTACGACGAGTAAGGAAGCAACACAGAGCAACGTCAGTTCTGTTGGTAAAATAGACAAAATTACATCGTCCTTTACCTTCTTGCAAACTGCTCAGGTGCGCATCGTAGGACGAACAAGACTAAGTAGTCACGTGTGCTAGACAATGGAAGCGGAGCATCCTTAGCAAAGCTATTAATAGAAGATTTGAAATTGCCTGCCATGAACCAACTACATCTGTCTGCACATTCGAATCTCAGTCTAGCTCCTCATGATGGCGTAGCCTTGTCAATTTCGAAATTAGAGGAGTGTGGACTAATTCTACAGCTTACATCAACACGTATGAAAGTGACCACTGTTTCACACCTCAGCCCAGAGTTCCACACGATATTAAGAATGTAACACATGTCTGCACACTACAGTTAGTTTATCCACAGACAGATTCCCAAGAAGATATGTCCATCGAGCTTTTCATTGGTGGTGATTGTTACTGGAAGATTGTAACCGATTATTTACCGATCCATATTTCTAAATCCATTGTTATGTTTCCCACAGTATTCGGTTGGATCCTCAATGGCTGCAGATCTGCCGTCTCTGCGAATTTAGCAGTTGTTAATTTTTTACTTCACACTCAAATGCCCACAGATGACCAGCTGAGACGATTCTGGGATCTAGATACTATTCGCATAACTACGCATAATGATGCGGTAAAGATTAATAATGATTCTCCTCTCCTTCAAGAATTTCAGGCATCTTACCTTGTGCAGGATCATAAAGAATCGTTCGTCCTCCTAAGAAACACAATAGTCTTTTATATTAAACTAATGGATTGAATGCAGAAAGTAGATTTTAAAGTTTACATGAAAAGCTGCTTAACAACGATTCCTCAAAAGACACTAACCACCATATTATGTTCGAGTACATTACAAAGAGCCATGTAGAACTCGCTCCTCCTGAAGACCCATCTAACACCACATTTTATCTTCAACATCTTGCAGTTAGGAAGGAGAAACTTGGTAAAATAAAGTAAAGGATCGTTTTTGACGCGTCTTTTCACGAGATCAACGCTCCCTCTCTTAACAACACTTTAAAAGTGGGACAAAATCTTCTGCCAGAAATACTTGCAGTTCTGATACGGTTCTGAATACACCCTGTGGCTATTATTAGCGATATTATGCAAGCATTTCTGCGACTTACCTTGCACGACGACGACATAAACTTCACAAGATTTCTATGGCACAAGGTTTTAGGAGACAGTCACGGAAACTACCATACGACGAACGAAGTAACGACACACCGTTTTACTAGACTTTCATTCGGCCAGACATGCAGTCCATTCCTGCTTTCGGCAATGCTGAAAGAACACGCTTCTAGACACGAGACCGCATTTCTCCTCGCCGCACGGATAATAACAAACAATATTTTCATGGATGATTTCGCGTTTGGTGCACATAATGACAATGAAGTTATCGCTATGTATTACGAACTAACGGCCTTATGAAACTATTGAACTTAAATCAACGAAATGGGCCACTACTTCAGATCACTTCCAGCACATGTGGAGAACCGAAGGACGAAGGATTACTACATCTACTCAAGCATTAGGCGTGTATTGGAACACAGCAACAGACAGCTGTCACATTAGCACTGACGATGTCACAGAAAAATTATCTGATGAACCTTCTGTCAAAAGGAAACTATTACAATCCACTAGGATTATTCCCTCCTGCGTCAGTCATGACAAAATTATTGGAAACCTGGTGTAGCGGAATTGACTGGAAAAAATTTCTATCTAACAGTCTGGCAACACAGTGGAATACTTGAGCGTCTAATTTACCTCCGTTGTCTTGCATTCGTATCCCACAATGGATATCAGCTACCAAAGATCGCTACGTTCAGATTCATATATTTTGTGCTTCGGAGCGAGCGTACGGCGCAGTTCGCTGCGTCCGCAGTGTTTTACATGGCAACACAGTGATTCACTTGCCCTGTAGCAAGAACAGACTTGCACCTGTCAAAAAGATTACACTGCAACTTCTAGGTACACTCGTGGAAGGACGATTACTAAGATATTTCTGCACACCTACAGGGTGTGACATTACTCATGTAATGTTGTGGATGGACGCTGCAGTGGCCTTAGGCTGGAAGCGAATCTATGGAAGACTTTCACCTGTAATACACTGACAGAAATTCATCCATATACGTCCTATAGTCAGTGGAAACATTGTCCTGGAAATGATAACCCAACAGACTACCTAACATGGGGACTTCTTTGTTTCTTCAATATTTCATCGTAATAAACACGTAGCAAAATCATACTCCTCATACAGCCCCACCTAACTGACCATAACCATATCTCAGTATCATATTGCACATCTTCGTCGTAATAATATCATCATAGCATATCAATAAAATCGCATAATCGTCCTAGCTTCCTACAACAATCTCAAAACCTCTAAAAAAATGCTCTCTGCTCGTTTCAATAATCTCATCTACCTCAAACGTACTTCAAAAATTATGATCTCATACAACATAAATCACTCAAAACTCTCGTAGTATCACAGTGGTTCCGAAAATATATATGACCAGTTCACAAAATTCAGACAAAGTACAATTTCTTAAATACAAAATTAATCCATTTGTATAATTACGTATACATGTGTTAGTGACATAGTAAAAAAGTTCATTTCTCTCTGTTAAATGACCAGATAGCCGTGTAATTCTGTGTTAAAAAAAATATGGTACCAATGTGTAAAACTGAATAAGCAAATACAATATTAGCTAGGGCTCCTTGCGCTTGAGGAATAATGTAATTATACCTCAAATCTTACAGATAAAAGCTGTGGAATGAAATGTATCATCGAAAACCTTCTCTGTATCACTGCAGCTAAAAAATATTTCTAATAATGTTTCAATTAGAAAAAGTAATCACTCAAATGTGTGTCGTGTAGCCCTAAACTGTACTTCTTGCTGTAAGAAAATTTCTGTCATCGCTTAACGGTAAAAATGAGCCGACTGTCGTAGTTACCGTCGTTCATAATCAAAGTTCTCCAGAAATCAATGTACTTACCTTGTCATATACAAAAGTAAAGCGCTATGCGTATAAATGTCGTAGTTATGACGTTCATTGCCGTGACCTTAAAAGTACTGTACTGTAACGGAATGTTTCATTGTAGTCATGTCACAAAAGTCATTACCAAAACGTGTTTTACTTTCCAGAAGAACGTAGAAAAACTGTGCAGACATAAAACAGATACAGCGTAAAAGCAATAATGAAAATTGTCGCTCATTAATAGCGTAGTAATAT
This sequence comes from Schistocerca nitens, assembly GCF_023898315.1. NCBI lineage: Eukaryota > Metazoa > Arthropoda > Insecta > Orthoptera > Acrididae > Schistocerca > Schistocerca nitens. Next base: position 706,066,874 of record NC_064614.1, on the reverse strand, counting down.
AATCGTGTAGCTATCAAACAAACCAAATACTTTGTCATGAGCTGAGATTGGCGCGTTAAGTAGCACTTCTTCCAGAGAATCAAATTCCAATTGTGACTGTTCGCCCCAGTTCGAAATAGTGTTTTTGCCAGTGAGAGAACAAAGTTTTGTAGTTACTAGAATTTTCATATTCAGGAAACGACGGTAGAAATTCATGACACCTAGAAAAATGCGAACTTCTGTTTTTGTAGATGGCACAGGAATAGGTCTGATTGCTTCCAACTTTTCAGGATCCGACTTTTGCCATCAGAAGAAATAATGTGGCCCAAAAACTTCACCTTCGTCCTACCGAATTCAGATTTTTCCGAGTTAACTGTAAGTCCAGATTCAGCAAAAATACGTAACAAACTGTTGAGGATACAATTACATTGTTTCCAAGAGACTTGTGCTATTGAAATATTGTCCACATATGAGGTGATGTGTCGTTTTAAAAACTCAGCTAATACGGAATTTAGTCCACGAATGAATCTGCTGAAGAAATCTTCAAACTAAAAGGAAGTTTCGGAAACTGGTAACAAACGCCGAAACATAGCGAAGCTGTATATTTTCTACATTCGGGATGAAGTTCAATTTGCAAAAGCTGACCTGAGATCAACAGAAAACAACACTTTAACGCCGTTGAAATTTTGAAGAAGTCCTTCCAACGTTTGTGGCCTGTCTGTTTCAGGAATAATTATGATATTTATTTCTCTGGAATAAGACAGGCCTGATCGATCCGTTTTTCTTCTCAACAACATCCAATGGATTCTTGTATGAGCTTATCGCTGCTTCAATAGTGCCCTCGTCAAGCATAGGTTTTATTTCCAATCTAACACAGTCCCTATAATGTGCCAGAATTATGTATGGTCTGAAACAAAATTTTGTATGCTCACGAACACGAAATTTGTACTGAAATCCTTTAATTGTTCCTGTTTTCTGAGTAAAAACTGTGGAATGTGATTGCAAGGTGTCAAAAAGGTCCTGCCTATCAGTGCCATTACAGTTCTCAATTGTCTGAATTTTTTCCTGCATTAAAACGTTAGTGTCTAATTCGTCATCAATATCATCACTGTCAGTACTTGCAAAGTGATCATTAATGTCAAATTCCTTCGATAGTTCCAAACTGTGATCTGACAAAAGGTAAAGCCGACTGATTTTCAGGCCATGGTTTGAAAGCCAATCTTCAAATTTCAAAACTATTGACTTACCTTCTATCTCTAAACATGTTTCAGCGACGTGAAAGTTAAAAATTGCTTTATACTCATTCAAAAAATTTACACCTAATATAATCTCCGTCGACAATAATGGAACAAAAAGAAAATTCATAATAAACCTGTGGCTTTTACAAAAGAAGTAGTTTGTTGGTGTACATCTACACTTTTCCAAAAATTGCACCTTGTAATTTAATGTTACGTAAAGGAAGTTTGGGGCAATCATTCGCTTTGTTGCATTTACTGAAAGATGTTTCTCTGATTACCAAAATAGGACAGCTGAAGTCAAGTACTGCTGTAAATTTTATGTGATTTGTTGTGATGTGAATTACAGAATATGCAGTATTTTTCTGTTTCATGTCATGTCCCTTATGTCTTCCATTATCACATAATTGATAGTCATAGTAACTACATCGTCAGCCTCATAAGAACGTTTGGTAGCTGCCTGCAGTGCGAGTCCTTGTTATCTCTTTCTTGTCGCATGTCGTTACTGGGATTTGGAGTTCTAATTTCTACAATTTCAACTTGTCGAGAGGGCCCTGTCCTATTTGAATCACGCCAGTTCTGATTAAATTCAGGTCTGTTGTCATGACTATAATGTCTGCCGTCTTGTCGTTAATTTCTGTAGTTTCTTTCTTGTCGATTAGGTGGTAGAGAAATTCTCCCGGAATCGTAATTACAGGGTGGACTATTGTGTCTGAAGTCTTTTTGTCTCCCTTGATAATAATTATTTCGATTCCCATATTGTATATTTCTAAGGTTGTCTCTGTAATAGTAATTACCTTGGAAATGTGATCTGTCTCTGTGATTATTTTTATTCTGCCAGTGGTTGTCATATGGGTGGTGTCTGTTTTGATCTCGATTTGCATTATAACGGTAGACTTCTCGTGTACAGTCATTGTTTTTGTCGTCACGAAATGGATGTGACCTGTAATTGTTGTTTTCCAGTTTTCGCATCATGTGATTATCCGTGTCGATTTCCAGTTGTTGCAAAAGTCCCTGAAAATCTTCGAATCATCTTTACAACGTCCAGCCAAAATAATATGTCTTAAGTGTTCAGGCAGTTTAATTAAGCAATTACGAATACGTTCCGAGGGGATGTAAGGGTTTGCCAAATACTGCTTCTTGTGTAATGTATCTTCAAAGTATTTTACAGGGCTGGAACATCAGACTGTCCGAAATGCTTCATCATTATAATACTGTGTTTAAATCGATCTTATGTAGCCTGAGACCAATATGCAGAAAGGAAGGCATGATAAAAATCTCCTTCACTTTGACAGTCACGAATAACCGATCGCATTCTTACAGCTGGTTCATTTTGTAAATAGCCACAAATAAATTCTAATCTATGCTCTAATGACAATTTAGGAGAAAAACACTGAGAAAATGGATGAAACCAAGCTTGTGGATGTTATGTCATTACTCGAATTCTTGAATGTTTTAAATTTATGCGTTGTGATGAAGAGCTTATAGCCAAAGTCATCGTGTCGGCGAGTCGCAAATCAGTCATTGTTACGTTGTGTCAGCGGTTTCATCTCAAGGCTCGGTGCATCCTGCCGACTCCTTTCAAGATCTCCAAGATACCACGTATTATTACCGTGTGACTTTTCCATGTTCTAAATCCCTCTTCCCGTGTAGGAGCGCGAGTATTCTCTGAAATATGTAATTCTTGTATCACCTGTGCCAATCTGATCTTGTGCTTCTCGTGTTTCTCTTTTGTGTTGCGTATTAATTTGTTTCTGACTCTGTTTAAATTTCCTAATTTCCTCGTAATCCTCTGAGCCAGTAAATGCTGCTGCCTAGTATACTTCAAATCATTATCTACCTTCGTAGATAAATTTGTTACCTGATCCGAAAGTTCGGCTACTTTTCCGATAATGTGCTGATTTCGTCCGTGTGTTTTCCTGAGCCAAGTTGTAGAGTGCCCATTTGTGTCGTTATCGTATCTACTGTGTCTTTCAAGTTTTCCTGATTTTTTTCGAGTCCCACAACCGTATTGGTAAATGGAAAAGAGTCAATTTTAGTCTGCAAGGTGTCGTGATTTTCATGTACAATGATCTGCAGTCCTTTTATTGCTGTTTCATGGTTCTGTAATGTTTCATAACGTCACGAAAAAATAGGCTGAAAATGTTCACAAGTTTTGTGTTTTTGTGTATTCAGACATGTTTTGATATTTCGATTCGATTTTTTGTATCTCGGCGGTTAAATGTCCACGTGTTTGTTCAAGTGTTACTTTAATTTCGTCAACTATGTCTGATTTTTGAAGTTGATGCTGTGTTTCTGATTTTGTTCCATTGTGTCTAACTTTTGAAGCTTTTGGTGTGTTTGATCAAATTTTTGAATTAGTTGCAATAACAATGCATAAGTGACTGAAACATGTTCCTTTGTGTTTTTCGTCAATGCGTTTGCACCGGTAATATTTGTATTTTGAAAAGCTGAGAGTGTGTCTTGACTTAACTGCGAAAGGCGTATTGATGCAAAACCTGGATCTATGGTATTTGCAAGATTTTTTTCTGTTATTTCGCATTCCTGAGGTGAACTGTTACCGACCGATCGATCGTCAACAGTTCCCTGTTCACTGATTGCTTCAATTTCTACCCCATTATTCACCGTCTGGTCCATGTCCCTATGCACCACTACCAAATTATTGTCTTGAACATTTGTCAATTCGTTACTTGGTGGTGCTAACAAGCTACTCTCGTCGTCACTGTTATTTCTCAATTTACTTTTGAGCCTAGTGTTACATTTTTCACACATCATGATTATCACACTATTTCGCACAAAAACACAAAAAAATTGAAAAGCAAGCATAAAAAGAAACACTAAAACAGCTCCGAAAATATACAGAGTGTGTCAAAAAAATGTATACACACTTTGAACTGTCATAGACAATTTATTTCCCGTTCTACAAGGTTAAATATCTGTGAGAAAGTAATGTTATGTTTCTTCAACAGGTGGCAGCAGTGACAACTAAGTAACTGCAACATGACGGCGTTTGAGCTTTGAAGTGCGGAAGCAGATAATTAAGTGGTACTGGAAGTTTGAGAATGTAACTGCAATTCGAAGACAGTGGATAAGTGAGTATGGTACAGAACCACCTTTAATGTTAACAATTACACGTCTACGAGACAAATTCGAAATTTATGGAACACTGTGTGATGTTCAATAAAGGTCGATCAGGGCGACCTTGTACAGCTGCAAGTGATGATTCCACAACCGCGGTCTCGGAACTGTTTCAGGTTCGCCTAAAAAATCTTCAAGGCAAGCGGCACATGAGAGTAATGTAAGTGCTAGTAGTGTGCTACGCTTTCTGAAGAAAGGCAAGAGTCGTGTTTACATTCCAAAGCTGGTGCAACAGCTAAGTGACGACGATCCAGATCGAAGGTTAGAATTTTGTGGACGGGTTCAGGAGATGGTGAGATGTGAACTGGGATTTATGGGTAGCATAATTTGGTCGGATGAAGCCCAATTCAAACCCAATGGAACTGTCAATAGGCACAATTGTGTGTACTGAGCTGAAGATAATCCTTACATTACAGTTGAAATGGCTGTGAATTTGCCTGGTGTAAATGTGTGGTGTGGTTTGTCTGCAAGGAGACTCATTGGGCCTTTCTGCTTTGAACGTACTGTTACTGGAGAAACGTACCTAACAATGCTTGCTGTCTCCATATTCCCTGCCATTTGTGCATTATACAGTAATGATGAGTTTTATTTCCAACCAGATGGCGCCCCACCATACTATCATAGGGACGTACGAGCATCCCTGGATCACAATGTGCCAGGCCAGTGGATAGGATGTAGGGGACCAATCGAGTTTCCTGCACGCTCTCCAGACCTCACGCCGCTGGATTTCTTCTTATGGGGCACAGTAAAACATGAGGTGTACAAACGTAAACCACGTAACCACGTAACCTGGACACACTTTGGAATGAGATTCAGGTGGTGTGCACAGAAATCTCATTGGAAACTTTGGTACGATGTACGGAATCAGCGGTGACTTGTACTCAGAAATGTATTGATGCTCAAGGCCACCAGTTTGAACATTAATCACATTTGCAAAGTACATTTATTTTTCCAATTGGAATTTACGCTTTCCATTTCCAGAAATTTAACATTGTAAAACGGGAAATAATTTTTGTATGACGCTTCAAAGTGTGTATACATTTTTTTGACGCACCATGTAAATATCTAAGTAATCCCTACAGCTACTTTGAGATACTTAATGCAAACCCACATCCATACCACAAGTACTTTGCTCATGACAATACAGTACAAAACTAAGAAACTACAACTACAAAGGAAATTCCATACATACAATTATGCACTACCAGTAAACAATAACTAACTTCTTATCTTGCACTAATTATTCAAACTACAAGAAAATCAGAAGATTACAGTGAAGTATTTTTGGCCGAAGGGTCGACAGGTGTACCTCTTTAATTATTTTTAATAAGAGTGACCTACAGAATATTCACTGCCAAAGACGTCTCAACCTATTAATTTATTACCCACAATATACAAGCCCAACGCAATCTGACCGCTATACAATGACAACATGTCTTCCAATAATTAACACAAAAGAATGGCCCTGAATTGCAAGAAATCCTAACAATAATACAAATCCAAAAAATATGAAAGTAAAGAAATATGAAACTCTGTTCATTGCCTACACTCATTTCAATCACGAATCCCAATAGTGCAAACTCCTTCTTTTTCATAAGTCACTTACATCACAGTAAATCTTCATAACACAAACTACAGCAATTGCAGGCAAGTAGCAACAATGGCTAGTTAAATAAAAAGATTGTAACTACTATAGACTCTAATTAATAGGAAGCATGTTGTTGTTGTTGTTGTTGTCTTCAGTCCTGAGACTGGTTTGATGCAGCTCTCCATGCTAATCTATCCTGTGCAAGGTCCTTCATCTCCCAGTACCAAAAGCTTCTATTCTCTTCTTGTCCAAACTATTTATTGTCCATGTTTCACTTCCACACATGACTACACTCCATACAAATACTTTCAGAAACGACTTCCTGACACTTACATCTATACTCGATGTTAACAAATTTCTCTTCTTTAGAAACGCTTTCCTTGCCATTGCCAGTCTACATTTTATATCCTCTCTACTTCGACCATCATCAGTTATTTTGCTCCCCAAATAGCAAAACTCCTTTACTACTTTAAGTGTCTCATTTCCTAATCTAATTCCCTCAGCATCACCCGACTTAATTCGACTACATTCCATTATCCTCGTTTTGCTTTTGTTGATGTTCATCTTATATCCTCCTTTCACGACACTATTCACTTCGTTCAACTGCTCTTCTAAGTCCTTTGGTGCCTCTGGCAGGATTACGATGTCATCAGCGAACCTCAAAGTCTTTATTTCTTCTCCATGGATTTTAATACCTACTCCAAATTTTTCTTTTGTTTCCTTTACTGCTTGCTCAATATACAGATTGAATAACATTGGGGAAAGGCTACAACCCTGTCTCACTCCCTTCCCAACCACTGCTTCACTTTCATGTCCCTCGACTCTTATAACTGCCATCTGGTTTCTGTACAAATTGTAAATAGCCTTTCGCTCCCTGTATTTCACCCCTGCCACCTTTAGAATTTGAAAGAGAGTATTCCAGTCAACATTGTCAAAAGCTTTCTCTAAGTCTACAAATGCTAGAAATGTAGGTTTGCCTTTCCTTAATCTTTCTTCTAAGATAAGTCGTAAGGTCAGTATTGCCTCACGTGTTCCAACATTTCTACAGAATCCAAACAGACCTTCCCCGAGGTCGGCTTCTACCAGTTTTTCCATTCGTCTGTAAAGAATTCCCGTTAGTATTTTGCAGCTGTGACTTATTAAACTGATAGTTCGGTAATTTTCACATCTGTCAACACCTGCTTTCTTTGGGATTGGAATTTTTATATTCTTCTTGAAGTCTGAGGGTATTTCGCCTGTCTCATACATGGTAGAGTTTTGTCAGGTCTGGCTCTCCCGAGGCCGTCAGTAGTTCTAATGGAATGTTGTCTACTCCCGGGGCCTAGGAAGCATATTGTTGGCAAAAAGAAAGATTTTGTTGGCTAGCAAACAATGCATTTAGAAAATTTTATCTTATTTCTGTGACATCGTGTTCCAAACATTATACAGGGTCAATAATTCCACTGTTCAAACAGTATCAACCATACATACATCCTCATACATTTCCTTCCATATTTTCTTGTAAACACATCATTGCATCTCATTTTACAATGCAAGTTCTACCAACACAGAGTCTCCCCTAAGAATATCATGTTCATACACTTCCCTATCCACTCGATAACTGAAAGTCCATCCAACCACAGAATCTCTTGCTGAGGGTGCAGAGTTTTGTCAGCGATATTAACACAGTCTATAGCGATGCAAACATACAAACAGGTTACTTACAATATGTATCATGACCTCCCAGAAGGAATGTAAAACACGTGATGGCAGTTGCTATACCTCTCAGCATCATAGACATTTCTAAATTAAATTCCTGCTGGAGACTATCTCGTACAACCGGCTGGATCCTTCACTTCATATGTAAGATTCGTAACTAAACACATTTGCTGGGGAGCTGACATCAATCGAGTTTGCAAATGCCCACACTTAATGAATCAAAACAGTCCAAAGTCAGTACTTCATGTGGGAATTATATGCACTCCAGAATGGTAAACCGATCGCACAAGACTCTAAAATTGGATACTTTCATCCTTTCATTGAAGACAGACTCATTCATCTGGAACGTAGACTGCAGTTTGCAGACCTCACGAGTGAGGAACGCCACTCATTACTTCTAGATTGTTCACCAGACCCCTCATATTTCCAACACTTATTGATCTTCATCATCTTGGTGTCTGAATTGTGTTATCCAAACTTTGGGAAGAATTTTCAGTACTTAATGATCATTAAACCATTAAAAGATTTCTGCAAACATGCTTACCACGCGAGATCATGAAGACTTCAAGAGGAAAACAAATTGATGCTCCCCCACCCACAGATCGAATGAGACCATCTAAGACTTTTACTCATATGAGAGAAGATTTGCTGCTCCTCTTTACATCAAGACAAGCTTGACCATGGAAAAGGCTTATATAATACTCTCCTCTTGCATAGCAACATATGCAGTACATTTAGAGCTCTGCTACAATATTAACACCAACATATTTTTGATGACTTTACAGAGATTTGCTAGTAGAAGTGAATTCCCGCACACTATCTACACTGGCACAGCGCAAACGTTTCATGCTGCTAACCAAGAATTATCGGAATTGCGGAACTCGCCAAAACCGGAATCACTTGGAAGTTCATTGCACCATAGAGTCTTCGTGGGGAGTATGGTGGGTTGGGATAATGGACACCATCAAGCAATGCTTACAGAAGGTGTTTGGACGATGAAGTCTAACTGCAGAGCAACTCTATACCTTCTTGGTCAGCACTGAAGTGGCAGTATACTTGATGCCAGTCTCTGCAGGAGATGACGCAGAACCTCTGACACCAGCACGCTTTCTGCTTGGTGAAGGCCTGTTACATGTCTCCACTGGGCCAAAAACTGTTGTCACACAGAATCTGACTAAAGAATTTAAACTACAGCAAAAACTAGTTGACGACTTTTGGAAAAGATGGACCAAGGAGTACCTAATGAAGCTTAGGACCTTACACGAAGTTAGATGCACATCTACAGGATGTATTGCATTCAGATCTGGTAATCTGGCATTGATTCAAGAGGATGGATGGCTAAGACACATGTGGAAGAAAGGAAAAATAAAAAGATGTGTCCAGGGAGGAGACAATAAAATAAGGACCATAATACTGCACATGCCAGAAGGACAGCAGGTAGCACGTCCAGTTCAGCTGGTCACCCGCCAGAGGTTGACCAGGTTGGAGAAGATGTTGAAAATTGAAGTCTTTTCTACATTTATATCTCTGAATAATGATAATCTTTCCACAGACATCTATATCTTTGAATAATGGTACTCTTTGTAAGACAGAACATGTTATAAACTCTTTGATATATGTATGATCTGTGAATTGAAAATAAAGTATTGTGTTGAGACTAAAAATCACTGCTTATTAGCGTGATTCACGAAAGTCAATGCTTAGGATGTGTGGCAGGACGGAATGACTCGAGAACAGCAGACATATGCCAAGAAAGCAATTAATGAAATATGTATGAACGGCATCTTGGAAATATGTGCAGTAACTGCGCAAAGTTACACCCATTTCCGCAGTCACAGGTTTGGTCTCTGCATTTACTTCTGCCACAACAGCATGAAGTCCATACGAGCCTGTAACAATCTATGCAGCAGATGCAGCGCAGTATTTTTCGCAGTTTGCATAGTTCATTCATATTATTTTCGTCGAAATACCATAAAGTACGTGCCACTAGTTCATTGGAGCCTGTACCAATTTCCGTGGAATCTTTCGTTCTTTTCACTTCTTTCTCAAAATTTGCCGTTAAAGAAGTACATTTTTTGAGACATCTTCCTTTGTGGATGTGTGTTATGATTCCATGTATTTTGTTAGTAAAACCTCATAGTAATCAAACTTTATGTTTCCGATTTTCTAACAATCTAGAGTTGGTACACTCTTAAATAAGTACATAGAAAAATATGCAAATAATAAATAAAAAGGGGGTTCAAGGGTTTTTCTGTTGCCGAGACTGGTGAGATACCACAGATGATGCATATTGGACAATAGTTTTGTGTATTCATGGAGAAAAATTTTCATGAAAAAATTTTCATGAAAAAAACTCGAGTTTGATGATTAAGGCTTTTTTGTTGTTTTTTTTATTTTTTACTTTTGAGTAATCAAGTTTGTAACTAGGAAATTAATAAACAGTTCTTCATGAAAGTAGGAAATATTTTTCCCACAAATTTTGGGGACTCCGTCCGAAATCAACTGAACGAGTGATGGTGCATTTTTGTCTCCTAATCTACAATGCGTATGATGAATTTTCCTGAGCGTCGTTTCGACAGCGACAACGCAGCGACGTGTAATTGTGGTGATATTGGATCTACGACTAAGATTCACATTTCAACGACGATTAGTAATAGCAGAGCGAGGCAAGGAGAAATTTTAAGCATGACGAAAGGAGAAATAGCCGATGAAAAAGAAGGAAAAAAACTAGAAACGGCAATGTTCGTTGAAATCGGTAAACTAAATAACAATATAAACTCTGCGCCGGTTGAAACCATTAAATCTCTACATAAGTTAATTTTCGGAACAGTTCCAGAGGACAGAAGAAATCGGAAACACTTGAGAGACTTTTCTGGTTTTACTGTTCAATCACCATCTGATGAACTGGAAGTCAATCAATGAAGCAGAGTTAGGAGTAATATCCAGTACATTTTGTGAAGATAGTGGCCAAAAAATGAAAATTAACGGCAACACAGAATATGAGGAGGATAGTAATGATGCTGATGATGGAGAAGAGGACGCCATACACATGGGTAGCAATAAAATATCGAGTTTACTTGAGAAGATGGAGACAGATTCCGGTGTAGAAAGAGACGGTAAAAGGGAACGCGATTCCTGCCCCATTCATGAGGTAAATGTGAATTTCTACCGTCATTTCGTGAGGTCGAGGATGCTTTTAAGTCATTTAGTGGCTGTGACGGATATCTGGTTTGAAAGTGGACATGGACTTCGAGGAAACCACATTTTTAGTGGGTCGAGTGAAATGCAAATGCTTGTTTTCGCAAAAAACAGTCGTGTGAAGGTCTAGATAAGCTTTTTGTTCAGCGTGAGAAGGGTCTTACACCAAGAGCTGCACTTGAGCTTTGCAGAAAGATATCGAAGTGAAACAAAAAGTGCTTCAGAGATCCATCAGTTGCGGTCTCGAAGAAAGAAGAAACGGGAAGTGTCTCTTCAAGAATATGTTCTCGTAATGAAGGAAACTGCAACCGTGCTGATTTCGAAAACGACTCGGTATTTTAGTATGTGACTGACGGGATAGAAGACGACTCAGTCACCATACTTCTACTTTAAGGTGCTGGAAGTGTGTAAGAGTTTAAGGGAAAAAAATGAGGCAGTACGAAAGAACTGTGAAGTCATTTCCGAAGAGAAGTAACGAAAGATAGAGCAATGAAAATTTAAACTCAAGTAGTAGAAATATTAAAATCACAGCTTGGGATCCAAACAAAAACTATTCAATTAGTGGTCACAAATCCTACAGTGATTGCAACTACAAGAGCAAGGGAAAGAGATGCTGCAACTGCAACGAGTATGGACATATATCATCTGAATGCACAAGGGAGAATAGCCAAAAGGCGGCTATCAATGCAAACACTGTTAAGAGGAATATTAACAACCGTAAATTTAGAAATGTGCCAGTAAGTAATTGAGAGATGATGGTGCTAATTGACTGTGAATGTCAACTACATATAATATGGGTGCTTGTGCTCCATGTTTGCAAAAAATGGATGTAGTGTTGACAGGATTTGATAAAAACTTCGTCTCTCCACAAGTGTATTATACAGGCATTGTTGAGACTGATGATGCGCAAATTGAGACAGATATTTATGTTCCTTATAGAAAAGCAGCGAATTTAGAATCTTTAGTTGGAAGCGATTTTCTAGATCAAACTGAAGTCTTAATAAACAAGGACTAAGTTACTGTTAGGAAACCATAAGAGGAAGCTCATCTTCTGTGTATCCATGTAGCACACAAGCCACTATTAGATATCAAAGCTTTCTTAGTGATGAAAGAAAGACACACATCGAAGATTTAGTGCCAAATCACACCCCAACAAAGACAAAGTCCATTGGCGTCAGAATGGAGATTATTGTGAGAGAACAAAACTGATTACGTGTAATTCACCTAGAGGATTGTCACCAAGAGAGAAAGAAATTCTTGACAACCAAGTCCAGATGTGGCTTCATCAAGGAATAATAGAACCAAATTCATCTGAATATGCTAGCAACGCTGTAATTTATGGGCAACTGAAGTAGCGTGTTCTTCCACCAACCTCTTGATCATAGGCACCTGTATATACAATGAATCTCATTACTAAGCCATTCAACATACAAAATTTAGTTCCATAAGGATCGTTGGAACATGAGTCTACCTCTCCACAGAGCCATGGATTCATCACTGTCAAGTTTTTGGTTGGTTATGTAAGTCTGTGTATTGTCCTATGACACTGGTCGAACGGTTGTCGAATTTTGTTCAGTCTGTCAGCAGGTAGAGGTTCTTTGGGTTCTGGATTCTTTGCAAAATGCAAAGCTTGCAAGATCCCAAAAAAAAAAAACTATCCCTGTCCATTACTCAATGAAATCATGGTAATCCAAAGAGCGCAGTGTCAATGCTCCAATAATCACATACTCTGCTCGCTGGAAAGGCTCCCGTTGTAAAGTAAACCCAGACCTGAACTAGTGAGAACCATTCTGACTGAAAAATAAGTTTATTTAGTAGGATGGAAAAATATTTACAGAAAATATTACTACTAAAAGTCATCAGTCAGAATAACACACATGTTTAGACAAAGATACACTAAGAAAGCTCTTTGTTCCAATAACCTTCTATAACTTGTGATTGTGCCTTGATTAGATACGAAAAACAGAATGATTTATTTAAGGAGTAAACCTAACAACCGAACCAGAATGCACAAAAAATGTACTCTACTTACCCTGAGATTGCAGAATTGCCGCTGGCGAACTGTTATAGATATTGCAAAGTTAAGATATGCTCATGGTTCTCTAAGCCTTTCAGAGTCACTGACAAATTACGTGGATTTTAACAGGCGAATGTCTTGGAGCGAGGTAAATATAAAAGTGAAGGGCCGTGAAATCTCAGTCACTGTGGAAGTGCGCCGGTACACCTCTGTCGCTGGCTGAGGGATAGAGGAGGGTGCTAGCGTGCTCCTGGTATTGTAAGGATTAACTTCATCTACTTCATGATTATAAGAACTGATGTTAAGTTTCCTCCTGTTCTCATTTCTGCTACTTCTCATTACTTTCCTCTTTCTTCGATTTACTCTCAGTCCATATTCTGTACTCATTACATTGTTCATTCCATTAAGCAGATCCTGTAATTCTTCTTCGCTTTTACTGAGGGTAGCAATGTCATAAGCGAATCTTATCATTGGTATCCTTTCATCATGAATTTTAATTCCACTCTTGAGCACTTTTTTTATTTGCGTCATTGCTTCTTTGATATACTGATTGAAAAGTAGGAATGAGAGATTACATCCCTGTCTTACACAATTTTTAATTTAAGCATTTCGTTCGTGGTCTTCCACTCTTATTATTCCCTCTTGGCTCTTGTAGATGTTGTATATTCCCCATCTATTCCTATTGCTTACCGCTATTTTCCTCTGAATTTCGAACAGCTTGCACTATTTTACATTGTCGAACGCTTTTTCTAGTTCCACAGATCCTATGAACATGTCTTTATTCTTCTTTAGTCTTGCTTCCATTATTAACCACAGTGTTAGAATTACCTCTCTAGTGCCTTTACCTTTACTAAAGCCAAACTGATCGTCAGGTAATACGTCTTTAATTGTCTTTTCCGTTATTCTGTATATTATTCTTGTCAGGAACTTGGATGCATGAGCTGTTAAGTTGATTGTGCGATAATTCTCGAAATTGTCAGCTCTTGTAGTCTTTGAAGTTGTGTGGATGACATTTTTCCGAAATTCAGATGGCATATCGCCTAACTCATACATTCTACACAGCAACATGTATTATTCTTATCAGCAACTTGGATGCATGAGCTGTATAGTTGATTGTACGATAATTCTCGCAATTGTCAGCTCTTGCAGTCTTTGGAGTTATGTGGATGACATTTTTCCAAAAGTTAGATAGTATATCCCCTAACTCATACATTCTACGCAGCAACGTGAATAATCGTTTTGTTGACACTTCCCCCAATTATTTTAGAAATTCTGAAGAAATGTTATCTATCCCTTCTGCCTTGTTTGATCTTAAGCTCTTATCAATTTGATTCTAATACTGGATCCCCTATCTCTTCTAAATTGACTCCTGTTTCTTCTTCTGTCATATCATATAAATCCTCCCCCTCTTGGATGGCTTTAATGTACTCTTTCGATCTATCCGCACTCTCAGCTGCATTTAACATTGAAATTCCCATTGCATTCATAACATAGCAAGAGTGTATTTTGTGCTTTTCCTGTATGTTTTTGCCACTGAATTTCATGTTTACTGGCGTATTTTTTGTTAGAATAATGGTAAATAAATCGAGACCATCCTTCATTGTAATTGGTGGAGAGCAATATGCCACTGCCACGATGCAATTCTAAATATGAAAATATAGATGTATTATGAGAGTACTTTCATACCTGCACGTGTGTGGTCTCTGGTGCTTCCTCGAATGATGTAATACAACTTAAGTATTGTTGAACAGATGGACTGCAACCTAACACATACATCTGCGGTGGAGACCACCAAATAATACTGCATCCACATTGTGTTATTAATACGAACACACTTATAATTTTTTTTACCTACATCACTGCGTGTTGGCACTACTGCTCCTGACCCATAGACTCCGATACGAAAAAATAGTAATTTGTCTCACCTACCTACCCATGCCACTGTCACACTATGCAGATGGGGAAGTATTAATTTTTTTCCCCGCCACTGCGTGTTGATGCTAAAGTACACTTGCTGGCGAGCATTCAATGCAGCTTGTTACTGTCTCAGCTATTTTTCCACTGCTCCATGCTCTCTAATGTTGCGGTGCTGGAAGCATAAATGCTATTGGATGCTGAAAAAAAACTGTAAACAGCAACAATAGCACAAATATGCTTGACAAATGCTTACTGGCTGCCTGCTGCTGCTACTTAAAATACATTTTTTTTGTGACATTTGCGAATTTATGTGGTTCCTGTTGCTGCCACTGTTGGTGGTGGTGGATGATGACTGAAGCTGGTGCTGCCCGCCAAGTCGAGAATATGAACTGGCACTCCACGCGGACACCTGGGAACCATCAGAGTTGAACAGTCCATCGGCATAAAAATAGCCCAATACTCAAATGCTATTGGTCACCAAGCATTAAATGAGGGGGGAGGGGGAGGTAGGGGAGGGGGAATGAAGGTGTGGGTTGGAATTAGACAGAGAATGTAATTACATAGGATCCCAATTAACTGCTTGCTATCAGGGTCAACAGTGAAGTCGCAAATTATATTGCTATCTAGGCGGGAACCCATGCTGTCACACTACTAGACCTACTAAGGTAACAGACCACTTGTGGAGTCTGTAGGTTGTTTGAGGTACTACACTGAAGAGCCAAAATCTGGTACACCCGTCTAACATCATGCAGGGCCCCTGCGAGTACTCACAAGTGCTGGAACACGATGTGGCATGGAGCCAACTAATGTCTGAAGTAATTCTGGAGGGAATTGACGCAAGAAATCTTGCAGGGCTGTCTTAAATCCGTAAGAATACGAGGGGGTGGAGATCTCTTCTGAACGGCATTTTGCAAGGCATCCCAGATATGTTCAATGATGTTCATGTCTGGGGAGTTTCGTGGACAGCTGAAGAGTGTTCCTGAGGGCACTCTGTAGCAATTCTGGATGTGTGGGGTGTCGCATCGTCCTGCTGGAACTGCCTAAAGCCGGCAGAATGCACAATGGAAATGAATGGATGCAGGTGATCAGACAGGATGCATACATATGTGTCACTTGTCAGATTTGTATCTAGACGTATCAGGGGTCTCATATCAGTCCAACTGCACATTCCCCACACCATTACAGAGCCTCCATCAGCTTCAACATTCCCCTGCTGACATGCAGTGTCCATGGATTCATGAGGTTGTTCCATACCCACACACATCCACCCACTCGATACAATTTGAAACGAGACTCGCCCGACCAAGCAACATGTTTTAGTCATCAACAGTCCAATGTCAGTGTTGATGGGCGCAGGCGAGGCGTAAAGATTTGTGTCATGCTGTCATCAAGGGTACACGAGTGAACCTTCCGTTCTGAAAGTCTATATCGATGATGTTTCGTTGAATGGTTCTCATGCTTATATTTGTTGATGGCCTAACATTGAAATCTGCAGCAAGGAAGGGTTCCACTTCTGTCATGTTGAATGATTCTCTTCAGTCAGTGTTGGTTCAATTCTTAAAAGATCCTTTTCTGGCTGCAGCGATGTATCATCTCTCGACCAGGCTGTTACTCTGCAGTTGGTGGATGGTATGTAAGTATTTTTAATACCACACAGTTGCGAAGTGCCATAACGAGCGCCAATTGATACTGGTGGCGCTGGCCTGCGGTGATGGCTTCTGGTGTGCAAAGAGATGATATACAGGTATCAACAAAAGTATGTGCTGCCATTGAATCTGTAATGTCTTGAATGTGTATTGTTTCGCCCACTGTGAAGCTTGTAAGGTGGCTATAATTTCGCGCCTTACAAGCACTCATCTACATATTTTGCCGTGATTTACAGTCGGATTTAGGTATCATTTGACAGGTTGTCCATTGTATATATGAATATTTAAAAAGACTGACATTGTCATGTACAACTTGTAAACAGTTGTTAACGCTTATTGCATGAAAGGTGATGGAATGTCCTTATTATCAAAACAGCGTAATGAATGATTGCCAATACCAGCAGAGGTTGGAATGCCAGTGGAAATGAAATGGCAGGCGTAACTCAGGCCCTGGATGATAAAGCCCACATAGGTGTGTCGGTCTGCTTAACACAGGAAGTATCCCAAGACGGACAGTCCGGGCATCTGAGTGCTCAAGCACAATACAGTAGCGGCTGGCCAGTGTTGTAATGGGACAGAAGGATAACCGGATAATACTGCGGAAACTCTGAAAATCTTGGTCGCCATGGAGAGGAACGAGGAAGTGTTACCTCGGAAATCACGCAGGTTGGGTTATTTCTGAGGATTTTTACTCTGAGAAGCATACCATTGTTGTTGTTGTTGTTGTTGTTCTTGTTGTGGTCTTCAGTCCTGAGACTGGTTTGATGCAGCTCTCTATGCCTATCCTGTGCAAGCTTTTTCATCTGCCAGTACCTACTGCAACCTACATCCTTCTGAATCTGTTTAGTGTATTCATCTTTTGGTCTCCCTCTACGATTTTTACCCTCCACGCTGTCCTCCAGTACTAAACTGGTGATCCCTCTCCATTCCTCAGAACATGTCCTGCCAACCGATCCCTTCTTCTAGTCAAGTTGTGCCACAAACTTGTCTTCTCCCCAATCCTATTCAATACCTCCTCATTAGTTATATGATCTACCCATCTAATCTTCAGCATTCTTCTGTAGCACCACATTTCGAAAGTTTCTATTCTCTTCTTGTCCAAACTACACTCCTGGAAATGGAAAAAAGAACACATTGACACCGGTGTGTCAGACCCACCATACTTGCTCCGGACACTGCGAGAGGGCTGTACAAGCAATGATCACACGCACGGCACAGCGGACACACCAGGAACCGCGGTGTTGGCCGTCGAATGGCGCTAGCTGCGCAGCATTTGTGCACCGCCGCCGTCAGTGTCAGCCAGTTTGCCGTGGCATACGGAGCTCCATCGCAGTCTTTAACACTGGTAGCATGCCGCGACAGCGTGGACGTGAACCGTATGTGCAGTTGACGGACTTTGAGCGAGGGCGTATAGTGGGCATGCGGGAGGCCGGGTGGACGTACCGCCGAATTGCTCAACACGTGGGGCGTGAGGTCTCCACAGTACATCGATGTTGTCGCCAGTGGTCGGCGGAAGGTGCACGTGCCCGTCGACCTGGGACCGGACCGCAGCGACGCACGGATGCACGCCAAGACCGTAGGATCCTACGCAGTGCCGTAGGGGACCGCACCGCCACTTCCCAGCAAATTAGGGACACTGTTGCTCCTGGGGTATCGGCGAGGACCATTCGCAACCGTCTCCATGAAGCTGGGCTACGGTCCCGCACACCGTTAGGCCGTCTTCCGCTCACGCCCCAACATCGTGCAGCCCGCCTCCAGTGGTGTCGCGACAGGCGTGAATGGAGGGACGAATGGAGACGTGTCGTCTTCAGCGATGAGAGTCGCTTCTGCCTTGGTGCCAATGACGGTCGTATGCGTGTTTGGCGCCGTGCAGGTGAGCGCCACAATCAGGACTGCATACGACCGAGGCACACAGGGCCAACACCCGGCACCATGGTGTGGGGAGCGATCTCCTACACTGGCCGTACACCACTGGTGATCGTCGAGGGGACACTGAATAGTGCACGGTACATCCAAACCGTCATCGAACCCATCGTTCTACCATTCCTAGACAGGCAAGGGAACGTGCTGTTCCAACAGGACAATGCACGTCCGCATGTATCCCGTGCCACCCAACGTGCTCTAGAAGGTGTAAGTCAACTACCCTGGCCAGCAAGATCTCCGGATCTGTCCCCCATTGAGCATGTTTGGGACTGGATGAAGCGTCGTCTCACGCGGTCTGCACGTCCAGCACGAACGCTGGTCCAACTGAGGCGCCAGGTGGAAATGGCATGGCAAGCCGTTCCACAGGACTACATCCAGCATCTCTACGATCGTCTCCATGGGAGAATAGCAGCCTGCATTGCTGCGAAAGGTGGATATACACTGTACTAGTGCCGACATTGTGCATGCTCTGTTGCCTGTGTCTATGTGCCTGTGGTTCTGTCAGTGTGATCATGTGATGTATCTGACCCCAGGAATGTGTCAATAAAGTTTCCCCTTCCTGGGACAATGAATTCACGGTGCTCTTATTTCAATTTCCAGGAGTGTAGTTACCGTCCATGTTTCACTTCCATACATGGCTACGCTCCATACAAATACTTTCAGAAACGACTTTCTGACACTTACATCTATACTCGATGTTAACAAATTTCTCTTATTCAGAAACGCTTTCCTTGCCATTGCCAGTCTACATTTTATATCCTCTCTACTTCGAACATCATCAGTTATTTTGCTCCCCAAATAGCAAAACTCCTTTACTACTTTAAGTGTCTCATTTTCTAATCTAATTCCCTCAGCATCACCTGACTTAATTCGACTACATTCCATTATCCTCGTTTTGCTTTTGTTGATGTTCATCTTATATCCTCCTTTCACGACACTATCCACTTCGTTCAACTGCTCTTCTAAGTCCTTTGGTGCCTCTGGCAGGATTACGATGTCATCAGCGAACCTCAAAGTCTTTATTTCTTCTCCATGGATTTTAATACCTACTCCAAATTTTTCTTTTGTTTCCTTTACTGCTTGCTCAATATACAGATTGAATAACATTGGGGAAAGGCTACAACCCTGTGTCAATCCCTTCCGTACCACTGCTTCCCTTTCATGTCCCTCGGCTCTTATAACTGCCATCTGGTTTCTGTACACATTGTAAATAGCCTTTCGCTCCCTGTATTTGACTTCTGCCACCTTCAGAATTTGAAAGAGAGTATTCCAGTCAACATTGTCAAAAGCTTTCTCTAAGTCTACAAATGCTAGAAACGTAGGTTTGCCTTTCTATAATCTAGCTTCTAAGATAAGTCGTAGGGTCGGTATTGCCCCACATGTTCCAACATTTATACGAAATCCAAACTGATCTTCCCCGAGTACATCGCCCTTGTATAGACCCTCTATATACTCCTCCCACCTTTCTGCTTTCCCTTCTTTGCTTAGAACTGGGTTTCCATCTGAGCTCTTGATATTCATACAAGTGGTTCTCTTTTTTCCAAAGGTCTCTTTAATTTTACTGTAGGCAGTATCTATCTTACCCCTAATGAGATAAACCTCTACATCCTTACATTTGTCCCCTGGAAATGTCTTACAATTTAAAACCTGGTTCCTAAATCTCTGCCTTATCATTATATAATTGAACCAAGTGTTAGCTATGATTAAGGTGTGCTCTTTGCAAAATTCTACCAGGCGGCTTCCTCTTTCATTTCTTAGCCCCAATCCATATTCACCTACTACGTTTCCTTCTCTCCCTTTCCCTACTACCGAATTCCAGTCACCCACGACTATTAAATTTTCGTCTCCCTTCACTATTTGAATAATTTCTTTTATTTCATCCTACATTTCATCAATTTCTTCGTCATCTGCAGAGCTAGTTGGCATATAGACTTGTACTACTGTCGTAGGCGTGGGCTTCGTGTCTATCTTGGCCACAACAATTCGTTCGCTGTGCTGTTTGCAGTAGCTTACCCGCATTCCTATTGTTTTATTTAACCTACTCCTGCATTACCCCTATTTGATTTTGTATTTATAACCCTGTATTCACCTGACCAAAAGTCTTGTTCCTCCTGCCAGCGAACTTCACTAATTCCTACTATATCTAACTTTAACCTACCCATTTCCCTTTTTAAATTTTCTAACCTACCTGCTCGATTAAGGGAGCTGACATTCCACGCTCCGATCCGTAGAACGCCAGTTTTCTTTCTCCTGATAACGTCGTCCTCTTGAGTAAAAAAAATGGTTCAAATGGCTCTGAGCACTATGGGACTTAACATCTATGGTCATCAGTCCCCTAGAACTTAGAACTACTTAAACCTAACTAACCTAAAGACATCACACATATCCATGCCCGAGGCAGGATTCGAACCTGCGACCGTAGCAGTCGCGCTGCTCCTGACTGAGCGCCTAGAACCGCTAGACCACCGCGACCGGCCGTCCTCTTGAGTAGTCCCCGCCCGAAGATCCGAATGGGGGACTATTTTACCTCCGGAATATTTTACCCAAAAGGACGCCATCATCATTTAACCATACAGTAAAGCTGTCTTTCATACCATTGTATGAATTCCTAATTAACGGGTAACTTTCCGCGCTGGACGGCGAAAGTCTAAAATGTGGTTGGTCGGCGTTTGGAAGAATCCGTAGAGAGGGAGAATATTCCGTCATTTTAAGAATATGATTCGCCTTCTGCAGTTACGAGGGAGGGCAGCCTAACTTTGCTGGGAAGCCAGCGATGGAGAAAATGGGGTCTTCTGTTTTGAACACCTGTGTTTGATAGTCGCTCAGTATCAGATTTGTTGGTACACACAGACTTGCTGTCTTTACTCTCAGAAGATTTTATAGTTAGACGGACAGGCACTGTACTGTTGTGAACTTACACTATTCTGGACTTCACCTCCGGTTAGGGAGTTGTTGAGTGCGCAGTGTTCAGTGATTGAGAGCGCTTCTTCTGTCTGTACTCACCTAGAGACGTTATCTGAATTCCACCCTTGTGCCTGGGAGTTCACGTTTCTTTTCTGTAGAACACAGAGAGGAGAAGACAGTACTAGATTATACTACTCACAGGACCGACATCTGCCGTCCTAGTGTTTGAAAGAGTTTTATATTTTGTGGCTGGAGTCTTTCCATCGTCGCAGACGTGTACGAGAACCATTACTCTGACGCACCAGACGCAGTACACATGTTGATGCTGCTAACTACTTCGGCATATTAGAGCTATAAAGCTAAATAGCTGTGGTCACGTAAGTTCTATTTCCACTGAGGTTGGACACCACTGTAGAGCATCTTTGAACGTATTGTCATCTAGTGTTTGGTATGTAGATGATGTCAGTCATCTCGCATTATTTATATTAGATCGTGTAGCCAAAAAAAGGTGCAGATTTGTGCAATTTGATCAATCGTATTAGTTAGAATATTCATTTGTATCTCTTTATGTCCATTGGACATTGTTATGTAATCATTTGTAATATGTAACAGGGTTTTTGATCTACAGTAAATGTATAAGCAGAAACTACATTTATCATTTTGTATTTACTAGTTTCCTTAACCATTCATTTATGTTTATGTTGTAATTTATATGTTAAAGAGCAAGCAGGAGGAAATAATATCACAATTAAGAGATCCTAAGATCTGCTTCAGAGGGTAGTCAGACAGGGCCAAATCTTCATTTTTGCGATAAGTATTTTCTGTTGAGTACATTCATTATTACACTCACCTGGAGTAGCATCTTGGAAGCTCTGTTCTGTGATGCAGAGAAGGAACTTGCAACCTTCTTATTTAGGAAGGGGGCCCATGAGAACCATTTGGTTGGTGGGGAAAGCCAGCTGTGGATATCTCGTATTGACCAAATTGTGGTTGAGCATATCATCCTTCCTAGCTATCTTGATAAGATTCACATGTCTGTGCGCAGGTGTGGCAGTCTCTCTTAATGGTTGGCCACACTAAATGTACAGTGATCTGGTGGACTGTGGGATGATACCAAGACGCGAAAGGCCATGCAGTTGGTTAAAGATTTCACATCGCATTGCTAGTGGTACAATCGGTCGAATTTTGTTGAGAGAGACATCGCACAGGATCGATGTTCCACTACTTGGGACGTTGCGTCTTTCAATTTTGAGGCTGATTTCATTGCTGTGTAGTAATTTGGCAATGCTAGTGTAAGTTTGTTGAACAGCATCAAGCTGTTTATGGTGAGGTTGGACGGAGATGATATTAATCCTTGATAGGTAATTGGTAATGATGTTGGCTGCACTGTCGACGTGATTTACGTCTTTTGAGTACTGTGAGATGAAATCCAGGTGTCATAAACGCTGTGGGGCGGCTTTCTTCGATAGTTATTTCATAGCGTCAACAAGTGGCTTGTGGGCCATGAGTAGAATAACGTACAACCTTCAGTATCATCACTAAAGTACTTAACTGTCTCATAAAGCACGAGGAATTCCCTGTCGAATGCTGACCATTTGGATGGGAAGCTGTCAGTTTGCGAGAGAAATATCAGAGAGGTTGGGCTTCTCTGCTCACCAACTCTTGTAGCACTGTGCCTATGGCAGTGTAAGTCAGGTTAGTGGCAACAGTCGGTGAAGCATCTGGAATTGGATGTTTGAGGATGATTGCGTTACTGAGAGATCCTTTTGTGAGATCGAAAGCATTTAACATGTCTTCAGTTGACTCGGCCTTCCTTTTTCTGTCCACGTTGTGACCTGGAAAAGTGTCTGTGAGCTGTGTTTGCAAGGCATCAGCTTATGGTAGGTGGCGTCCGTAGAAATTCTAAATTCTGAGCAAACGTCGGAGTAAGTTAATGGTAGTGGTAGCTCTCGCACGGCGTGTGCACTGTCTGGTGCTGGTTCAATGTCTGTGCCACTGATTAAGTGTGCGAAGAAAAGTGACTTCTTTTCGATGTAGTTAAGATTTATTACGACTGATCTCGTAAGGTTCTGAGAACTTGTTTGGGGCGTATCTTATGTTCTTCAGAGATGGCGCAAAAAATAAGGATGTCGTCAGTGTATCCATAGCAATTATCGAGGTAGAAGATGATATTGTCAATAGATCGTTACCATCTCTGTGCGACGTTTTTCAACCCCTAAGGCATATAAAAATATTATAAATGCCAAAGGATGTGATAATTGCTGTTCTTACCATTTCGACAGTGTGTATAGGGATTTGAATAGGCCTTTTTGTAATAGAGTACACTAAAGGTGAAGGCACCTGCCAGTGCATGAGTAAAGTCTTGTATATTTGATATTGGGTAACTGTTGTGGAATGTACTGGTGTTGAGAGCTCTGTAATCACCACAGGGGTAAAGGGTGCTGTCTATTTTTGGTACTAATTTGATAGCCGACACCCACAGGCTATCAGATAGGTGAACAATACCATCCTGCAGCGTCTTGTCAATCACTTCTTTAGCAGCGCGCGATTTAGCTGGTGCTCTTTGGTGTGCTTTATGCCATATGGGTGGATTGCTGGTATTATGATTGTGCATGCTCTAGCCTTGATTATGTGGGATTTGGAGAACGGAGTAGAGGTAGCACATGAGGCAGAGTGAGGTGAAGCATATAGTGTGGTACTAACTTTCATGTTGTGTGGGGGCACCAGGGGCATGCAATCAGATCGCATGGTATGTACTTGGGTGTGTCTGCACGATGGTCACTGCCATGTGGGAGCATAGTTGCCACAGCTGTTCAGGAGCTAATTCAAAGGCAGTTGAATTGTCATTGATACATTGGAGTAGCGAAGCATTTTCTGCATGAAGCATGTCGTTATCAGTGCGGCAGTTGTTGTAATGCTGATGGGGAACAAGAAATTCGTATGCCATCATTACACACTTGTGGAGAACCTTGGCTTATATAGAACTGTTATTGAACTTCAGGTAGGGCAGATACTGGACTGAGCAGTGGAGGTGCGGTCAGTTCGAAAGGTCTTGGCATACGTTTTCAGGTGCCATGCTGCACGGCCGAGGCAGTTGTGATGTCGACTGAGAATCGGAAATGACAAGGAAAATCGATGCTCAACACACATTCGGTGAAATTGGTGATGTAGAATGTCCATGTGAATTAGTGTTGACTTGAGAGATGTAAACTGCATGCTGTGAGTGTGTACACTCCAATTGTGGTGGTGTTGGCTGCACGCAGTTAAGAGTGACTCCATGCTGTAGGCTTCTGTTGTACACAGCTGATATTGGAACCGGTGTCGATGAGGAAGTACTCGCCAGAGTTGAGGTAGGGGATGTATAAACTGCCTCCATGATGAGTGTGTGTCTGCAACACACATGGAAGATGGGAGTGACTTGGTAAAGTTGTGTAAGGTGGTGTGCCTACAATGGCTTTGCTTGCAGTTTGGAAAACTGCAGGGGCACAGCAGTTGTGTGCATTGTCACCAAACCAGTTGTGGTACTAGCAGTCTAGTAACTTTGAATTGCCTCTGTGACCTTTATCATGTTATCTACTGCTGGCTTGGTGCAGTGTGTAGTCCACCACTGTGCATTGGTGGTGATGTCACTGTCAATGGAATTCGGTTGTGCTCGACACTGTCCAGCATGTAAGGCAAGTTGCTGATTTGTAGAGTGCCGGTGGGTGACTTTCTGGCTGATATGATGAGTGCGCTGTAATAGCATAAGGCTAATGCCACACTAGCCGATTTTCTCCTCCCCCTGATAATATTTGCAGCTGAAATAGTCGCCTAGGGTGCCACACTTCAAACGATTATAATCACAGAGGATGAAGTCGTGCCAACGGACTTCTGCAGTTGTGTTGCAACCAACCACAATAGACACCATGCATGACGACCTGTCATTCAAAACTAAAATATTTAGCTGCAGTAGCATTATATGTAGTTCGAAATCACAGAAGGTGTAACTGCCAATGAAAGTGGTGGATTCATCCAATTATTATGAATCGTCCAAGTGAAGGAAAGATTGTGTTATTACTCAAGATACTTGGGAGTTATCTGGAGAGACTCTTTGATTATTATCGCTTGTCTGACTTACTGCTCTCGAATATAGAAACTAACTCACAAAAGAAAGATACAAAGCTATGTGACTGTGTTGCTGCAGAAAAAAAAACTTGCAATGACATTGAGGTACATCCTTTAATTAAATAGATTAAGTAATTTATGGACATGAACATACACTTAACATAATGTTAACATAAACTAGGTTACAATGAAAGAGTTTATATTACAAATTCATGTCTTCTACCTCATCACTTGTAATATTCTTCAAAAGACAAGATCAAGTCTTCATCTGGCAGTCCAGTAATTGGTGAAAAATAAGTCATTGAACTCTCAGGTGTGGGGCTTTGCGCGCTTGGCGATGCCGACTTACCTGACAGCACAGTATTTGTGAAGGAGTCCGTAGTAGTGTAGCTCTCTACAGTCTTTCGGCTGTAAGATTTTATTAATTGCAATGTTTTTATTTGAAAGTCTAGTTTATCGTCAGTAGTCATTTCTTGTAAGTAAGACAAAAGAGATGTCAAAATCAGCTCATCAGGATCCTTTTGTGGTACAGCTCAAGTTGAACCATGTGTCAAAACTCTTATCATCTCTCTTTCAAATGGGTCCTGAAGTTTCCTTTTATTTGCTTTAGCAGTGGAAGACATACTAGCAGTGTTAGGTGGTGGTGCACTGTCTTCATGAGGCTTTTCTGCTTCATCATCCTCAAGAATGGAGTCATCATTCATATTTCCAGAGTTCCTGAAATTAAAAGAAACATTTTTGGAAAAACCCACATGCCACTTTGTACTGTGCAAAGGTATGTGATGTGATAAGTATGTAGTAGGTCGGTACTGAGTAGGTAATTAACACCATACCCATTGGAAACACATTTAAATGCTGCAGAAGAAAGTTTTTACTTACAGCCTCAGTTCCATGGCTTTTTGCAGGAAAGACATCTGTCTATAGTAGACATATGGTTTTTTGTAGGCGTTGTGTTGCTACTCTTTTTATTTTTTTGTAACTGAATGCATCACTCAAATTTAACCACCGTTTTTGCACTTCTTTTCCTGTAGGAACGTTAAAAATAATTATTCTTACACCTGCTCATTGAAATTAATTAATTTCCATCAACCTGATATTGTGTTTTGTACTCTACTTATTTATAACAGCTATCTTGGAATGGGATGCTCCATGAAGTCTCTGCATTAAGAGTGTTTACTAGGATGCTCATCAAGTGCATCTATAATTGACGACACATACAGAGAAATTTCGAACTGCATACAACCAAAGTACATGCCAATGCCAACAAAAAAGGACTTACAAGAAATAGCTCTGAATTTTCAGAAAATTACAAGTTTTCTTCACTGCATAGGTGCCATTGACAGTAAGCATGTGCAGTTTGTGTAGCCCTGGAATAGTGGAAGTGAACATAAACAGTTTCATTCCGTAGAGCTTAGGGCAGTTACGGATAGTGACTATTGCTTCCAATATATTGATATGGGAGGATATGGACACGATGATGATTCAAATATTTTAAAAGGAACTAACTTCGGAAGGGCAATTTATAATGAAAGGTTACCTTCTCCAGACGCCAAACCTCTGACTAATGGGCCAAACAATGAAAATGTGCCTATCGTACTTATAGGTGATGAAATTTTTCCTCTTGATGAACACTTGATGCAGCCTTTTGAAAGGAAAACACTCACATTCACGAGGAAAGTGCTTAATTATAGGCTGAGTAGAGCAAGGTGTGTAGTAGAATGTTCGTTTGCATCCTTGCTAACAAGTGGCGAATTTCCCACAGGGCCATAGATATTAATATTAATTTGGCTGAAAGTATTGCAAAAACTCGTTGCATGCTGCATAACTTTGTATGAAAGCATGATCGCTATAGGTTTGAAGATGCTTAAACCTGTTCTCTGGAATGTATTGAAAACGTAGGACTACTACTTCAGTTGTGTGGATGGATCAGTTCCTTGGAAAAGTGCATACATTATCAGCAAAGATAACTACATGTCTGCAGATAAGGATGTCATTGTTGTAAAAAGCTCTACTTGGTTGTACTGATAGTTGATACATTTCACGTTCATATTGTCATGTTACACTATTTGGTTTATGACAAATACATAATGCTACAAATAGTTCAAAAGAATACCGTTCTTTCAGAAGCCCTTTGTAGCTTTCCCTTTAACTTTTGAAAGAACTTATTCCATAAAACCTTAAGTTTTTGATTTTTTCAACTGTATCCTCAAAAATGTTATTTTTTACCTTTGTTAATATTGGATTAAGATATTAATAAGAAAAGTTTGTACAAATTCAGATTATTTATTTTTCTGACTTTCTTATAATATTGAAAATAGTCTGAAAATACCTCTAAAACATCATATTAAATCATGTAAAGTTTCAACATAATTAATTAAAATGGATGCATGTCAAACTATTAGAGGGAGAAGGAAAAATAAAAATTAAATTACTTTTTTAGTAGTTGTCGGGAGAAAGTTAATGCCAATTGTCATGAAACTTTGCATGCACCTATATATAAGTATGTACATATATCATCTTCCCTATTGCATTTTGTGCATCCAGTGATAACGAGTTCCACTTCTCAGCCCCAACAACATCTGCACACACCTTCTTCAATGCTTCTGTCTTCAGCAGACGATCTTTATATCTTGTGGTTTTTTGTTGTAGAGACAGGGATATTTCTCTACCTCAATTGAATGGGTTAGTTGAAAAAGGTACACATTCCACAAATTTCACAAATTAAACTGAGATAGCAATTTCTTGCTTGCCAGCAGTAGTTAGATACGAGTGAGTTGAAGACGGGACATATTCCTGGAATATGTTCCTTCTTCAACTCAAAGCCGCGCTAGTATTGGCAACACCTACCATAGCGCTAGTGCTCGCTGCTCAATCATGTGTTTGGAGCGTAATGTAGCAGATGAGCGAGCTGTTTAACCCTAGCATTACCAACGTATTTTTTGTTACATGTAATACCAACGGGGGGGCCTCAAAGGCCCATAAAGAATACCACAATTTATTTTATCATAAATCAAGTTTATTTACTTCTGATACCTCTAATAACAATTCAAAATGCTTAGACATTGTTTTTGTATACTGGATAATAAAAGATGTTATTATAATAGGAATAAAATGAACAAATCACGAGATTCAGTTTATATATTTTTTGGAATAATGTTTCAAAGTAGTGTTTTCTTATAAAAACGACTTTTTTTATTCGATACACTACATGGAGCAAACAAAATTTACTGTCTCATTCTGCAACGCATTTTTCACACAACACTGTCTTCCTGCAGTGTTTCCCACAGACGTGTTTGTGGCACTGAGAGCAGGTAACAGTTGACTTTCCCAGCTTGTTGTACTTGATCTTTTTAGATGCAGCTTCTTGGCAGCATAGGTGGCACCGTCCACGTGTTCCTGGTTCTGCTGTTGAGGATGATGGTTCTACAGAGCAGCTGAGCTTCCGTTGTGTGATGCTTTCCATTGCCATTATTACTGGCTTCTGAAGTCCATACAAATTTTGTGCCCGTTTATCTACTTGAGATCTTATTAGTTCTAGACCTAAGTTAGTGATAAAAACTCTTCTGCGGTTTAGCAAATTCTTTTTCCAATTCGGAAAGTTGAGGAGGAAGAGTGAATATGCATTTATTGCTGCTATGTCAATGAGTGTGTAGAAGAGGGACAAAGGCCATCTTCTTGTTCCTCTCTTTGTGCTGTAGTGTCTTGCCATCTGGTCTATGGTGTCCACGCCTCCCTTTGTAGAATTATAAAAAAGATTTATGTTAGTCTTTTTTGAGTCTTCATTCAACACCCCTTCTGAGTGATAAGTTGAAAGCATCAACAGCAGTCGTTTTGGCTTCTCGCAGACTAGCGTTGATGCAAGAGTAACTGGTGGCCTCTGTGTCTGAGGGTCAGTATAAGCAAAGATGGAAGAGTGTAAACTGCGGCCAGTTGTAGTCTTCAGCTCTTCAGGTATGTGTCGTCTGTTAGACTGTAGGGTGCCAACAAGTGTGAGGTGAAAATCATTCCATAGAGTCTCAGCAAGCTCCACTGAAGTATAGTACCGATCTGTGGTAACATTACGGCCTGATTTTTCAATAGGTTTTATTAGTCTCTTTACAATTTCCATCAGTCCATTTGAATGCTGTGTATTTCCTGACTTGCCTGTATAGATGTCCATGCTGATCACATATCTAGTCTCAGAATCAGACAGCATTCGAATTAGAATGCCGTATTTTCCAGGTTTTTCTTTTAGAAACACCTTGAATGGACAGCGACCACGGAACAAAGACAACATCTCATCCACTGTTGTATGTAGACCAGGAATGAAATACAATGGAAGTGAAGAATTGAAGCTTTCAAAAATGTCCCTCATTGGAGCAAACTTGTCAGTCTGGCGACGAATTTCTCTTGTGTTCTTATCATCAAACCTCAATATTTTAGTCAATTCGAAAAATCGGGTCCGACTCATTGATCCATAGTACACTTGTCGGCCCTGA
This sequence comes from Schistocerca nitens, assembly GCF_023898315.1. Lineage (NCBI taxonomy): Eukaryota > Metazoa > Arthropoda > Insecta > Orthoptera > Acrididae > Schistocerca > Schistocerca nitens. The sequence continues at coordinate 706,037,049 of NC_064614.1, read as the reverse complement.
AGCAAAGACCATAAATCTTGGACAGGTATCTTATTGTCATGATTTGAACCCATGATTAGCAAGAGTCCTATATAACAAAATAACTCATCTTCATCTGTGTGCTGAATACCTAGTCGAGAAGCCTCTTCATTTGAGTGTAGTTTTATTAGATTCATAATTTGAGGTGTAAAAAAGAGCTCTATAGCCTCTTTCGGAGACGCAATTCTTCCTTGTTGTCCTAGCCCCATTCTTTCTCGCACTATATTTTGTACAGAACGCCGATATTGTCGAGATGGCTTCGTAATATACTCTCGTCCACTTTTTGCAATGAATTTATCACATTCCGTATCATTATCATCTGGTGGATTGGCTTCAACCTCATCTTCATTCTCAGACGATGAATCAGTTCTAATTTCTTCCACATCATCATCCACTTCACTTTCCTCTAAATCTGATTCGTTCAAAACTTCTTCTAGCACTCTTTCAATGGAACTATCACGTAAACGATGTCTACTCATGTTGCTGGTTCAACAGCAGCAGAAACACTGAAAATAACAATGGTCCGCTTCATAATAATATGTCTGAAGGCAACAATGCCAAAATTCGTTTCATGGTAAGAATTTGAAACGAGAGACTCAACCTCGTAAATCTTTCCTTGCTATTACCAACGGGTGGGCTTCTAAGGCCCACAGAGAATTAAATCAAGTAAATGAATTTTAATTACATTTTTATTCCGAAATTCTGTAATGACTCAATAGTACATTCAATAACGAACAATTACCTTTGCTTTCAAGTTCATATATCAAAGGGTGTGGATACAACATAGAAAAACTGAGTCAGTGGGCCTACGAGGCCCCCCCCGTTGGTAATGCTAGGGTTAAGGTTATGTTGGTTATGTTTACAGTGTAAAGTGATAACATTTGTTAGTTTTTGGTTTACTTTAACCAAGTAACAATGTCAGCAACAGACAGTAACAGTGGAGAACCAAGACGTAAAAAGGGAAGACATCACAAAGAAAAACATGTACAGGAGATGGAAAAGTTAGCAAGGTGTCGTGGTGAGGAATCTGTAACTTCAGCAGGCATTCATGTTCCAGGCAGAACAACCGGACCTAACTAAGTGTAGGAAGAAATGCATGGATAGTTTCTGTGTTGAGGAAAAGGAGAACATTATTAAAATCCTATATAGTGGCAGACCTAAGAACGAGCAGGACACATTGTTAATGAGCCTAATTGAGAGGTATGAGGTTGCAAGGCACAGGCTATCAAATGAAAACTCCAAACCACATGAGTCCTCTTTCAAGTACTTTGCCATGAAAAGGACAAGCAGAGTTGAAGTATGTCATAATGCTTACATAAGCCTACATGCAGTGTCACACAAAGTTCTCATTAGGTTGACACATATTTTGGCCTCTGGGAAATCCCCTATTGACATGAGAGGTAAACATGAAAACTGTTCTAATGTTGTTCCAGCCTCACATCTAGTTAAAGTACATGAACATATTGATTCATTTCCAAAATATGTTGCTCACTATACGTCTACACTAGTCACATATCTTGATGCTCAACTTAATGTGGCAAAAATGCATGAACTTTTCATATACAAATTTCCTGACATGGAGAATGCAATTAAGTAAGAGTTTTACTTGAATTATTTCAAGAAAAACTTTAGTTACCGGTTTCACAGACCTCAGGTCGATGTCTGCAGTACTTGTGAAGATCTGAAGATCAAAATTAAATCAAACATACTTAATGACAATCCAAAATGTGTAGCATTTGCTGAATTAATGGTGCATAACAGACGTGCTAAGCGTTTTTATAACAAGATGCAGGAAATAAAAGAACTATCAAAATCCAGGTCTGATGTCATGGGAATTGCTTTAGATTATATACAAAACCTGCCACTACCATTGCTGCCTGTACCAGAAGTATTTTACCTTAGAAAACAAAGGTTCTATGTCTTCAATGTTTATGACATAAAAAATGACAAGGCCTATTTTTATACCTACGCAAAAGGTGAGGGAAACAAAGGGCCAAATGATGTATGTTCAATGGTTTTGGATTTGATCACACATCACAGTTCCGAAGAAATGCAGTACCTCCATGTATTTAGCGATGCATGTGGAGGCTAAAATCGAAATCATGCTCTGTGCAGACTTTTGTGCTCCTTGACCATGAACAGTAGATTCAAGGTTATACATCAGTATTGCCAAATTACAGGGCATACTTTTATGCCACATGATCGTATGTTTGGCACAGTGAAGCGTGAAGTCTGGCGACATGATCGTGTCTACTCACTTGAACAGCACAATTCAATGATTGGTAGTGCGAAGAAAACACAGCCTACTTTCGAAGTGCTACTATGCAATGTGATTTATTTTTGGAAATCAAGAACTGGTGGTCACAGTACTTTGTGAAACAGTCTAGAAGTGTAGAAAGCAGTGCAGTTACTTTCAAAATAAGCACAAACAGACATTTTGTCTTCAAAAATGATGCAAAAGGGTTTGTTGAAACATCTGCCTATATTGACAACCCTGTAAAATGGACCTTCAAGCTGAAGAAAACAAATATTGTTGAAAGTCCTGACACCAAGGCATATCTAATGGGAAAGGTTCCCATAAAGAAAGAGAAACTTCAGGATCTGCAGAAAATTAAACACTACATCCCAGATAAGTATCGACCTTTTTTTAATGAAAGACTCTCTTGGCCAACCAGAGATACAAGAGACGTTAATGAAGATGATGTTGAAGACTAACTGAGCCACCTACAAGGAAAGAGTAATAAAAACATATTTTAAAGTAACATTTATGGGCTATGTATCGCATACTACTAAATGAAACTAAATATAATAATGATAGTAAAAATAAAAAAGAACATTTTCATAATGTTTTTCAAACAAGGCTTTTTTTTTCAGCTGCTGATCGACTAGAACAAGAAGATTGACGACTGTCTACAATGAAAAGTCCAACAATGAAAAATGTTTAATCGGTAAACATTATTTTTTTGTAAATATATGTGGCCAACAGCTTTCAAATAAATTTTTTTGCGTCTTTACAAAGATTGAATAATTTGGCTTGCTTACTTCTGGAACATTTTTAGCATAATCCACAAATTCGGATAAAGTTTGTGCATTTAAAAACTTTGAGCTGAAAAAGGTACATAATCCTGAACATATTTACACAGTTACATGGTATATAACAAATATTTATACATTGGTACCATGTGCAATGTGTTTGCTACACTTAATTGTACACATTCACAATAGTAAAATTTTCTGTATAACAACCAGTTTTCTCACAAAACAGTTTTTTTTTAATTTGTCGAATGTTTATGTTTTTGGAATGTGTACCTTTTTCAACTCACCCATTGAATTATTATCATTACACTGTCCAAATGATCCACTGGAATGACATTTACGGAGTTTTCGGACATTGCCACCCACAGACGGCACAGAAATGAGTGCAGTATCGTTGTGGCTGCTGCGCGGCTGGCGATAATAACAGTCTAGTGTGGCAGGGATGTTGACAATTATCCCCGAGCCAAAAATAGGCCCGGGCCCATTCGACAGCGACAGTCCCGAGCGGAAACTTAACAGAGCGACAGTTACAGCCTGGTATGGCACCTTCCGTTTGCAAGGGTCAAGCGTCCCTCCTGTAGTTCTCTTTCATGTGGTAGTATCAGCATTAGTTGTAATTGCTGTGATTGTTTCACGATCCAGAACGGCCACAAAAAGGCTTCCGTCATGAGATTCATGTCAACTGAGAAATGTAGAAGATGCAAGAGTTGCGGCAAAATATTGTGTTCGAACTGTTCACCATACAGGACTCATTGAAATTGTTTCTCCAGTGTTTTCGATTGTCTTTGAAACAGCACTGTCTTACCTGTGTTGTATTTATTGTAGGCATGTGGCGACAAGATGACATTAATGTTTACATTGGTACATTCTGTGAGATTATTGATGACTGTGTCGTATTTGGTGTTGTCATCGAAGATATTTAGCAAACTGAACACACACTCAATTGTGACGAACAGTAGCGCCAGCTATTAGTAGTAGTAGTAGTAGTAGTAGTAGTACTCATCCATAGATCTCTTTTTACAAGGATATAGGACATGTCAAAGTATTTACAAATTTAGATCAATTTAAAATAAGCTAATTCATATACACATATATTTACATATTTTTTGTTAGAGACAATCATTAGACTTACTCCTAGTATATGCTACTTTTTTTACAAATAACTTATTAAATAATGTAATGCCACATTGTTCACTCATACCTCACTATCAGTCACTGCAAACACTATAAACACATTATTTCCTAACACTTCACTACACACACACACACACACACACACACACACACACACACACACACACACATACATACACACACACACATTCACAGACACACTGGTGATCTCTGAGCCATTTTCTGTGCCACAACTTCCCATTTGCTGTCCTGAAAAAATGAGTCAGCATCCCTCCATATTGAGTGAGATGTTGAGCTCAGAAAGACGAAGAGGTGTTAGTATTGTGCCATGCATAGCTTGGGAGTAAGTATTTCTAGAAAGGAAAAAAAGAAGGAAAAATACATAAAGTGAAGGTGTTATGTGGAATGTTGGATATTTTATAATCATTAGTATTATTATTTATTTGTATAACATTTTAATCAAACCACTACTCTGTTTTAGATAAGTAATCCTTCAATGTATAAAATGTATTGCATAACAGGTACTTTTTAGCTGCCTTTTTAAATAATTGTATTTTTCCAATTTCTTTAATCTATTTTGGTAATTTATTGTACAGTTTTATTTCTTGGTAGAAAATGCTGTTTTGAGTTTTATGTTTATTTTTTCTTGGTAAATGTAAGTTGAGTCTATGTCTTGTTGCATGGTCATGGACAGAGCTGTTTGTGCATTAATTACAAGTGTTATTTTTGATGTGTAGAACTGACTAGTAAATGTATTCACATGGAGCAGTTAAAATCCCCATTGTTCTGAACAGATCTTTACAATGAGCTCGACTAGTATTTTTGGTTATTATTCTTTTGGTACTTTTCTGGAGTTTGAAAATTGTGTTCGTATTTTGTGCACTTGTTCCCCAAAAAAGAATGCCATAGCTAATAATTGAGTGTACATATGAATAATATGTAACTAAAAGACACTGCATGCTACACACTGATGATAGGATTCTAAGGGCATAACATGCTGATGACATACTGTTTGTAAGTACCTTTGTGTGTTCACACCATTTCAGCTGAGAATCATTATTCATTCCTAGAAATTTTGCATTTGTTACACAGTCTATAGAAGTGTCGTCTACATTTACTTTAACATAGTCATTTTTCCTTTTCATACTGGAATTCATGACAATAGTTTTCTTCGTGTTCAGTGTCACTTTATTACATATTGGCGAATCATGAACTTCCTTGAGAGTTTCATTTGCTTGTTTTATCGGTGACTATAATATTGCTTTTATCAGCAAAGAAGATTTTTTCACCATGAGTAACACTACTGGGAAAGTCATTGATGTATATCAGGAACAGTATTGGTCCTAATATGCTACCTTAGGGAACCCCTATATTAATGTATTTTGGTTCTGATAAGTGTTTTACTAAATGTTTAGATCTATTTGAAGTATGTGTTATCTCTACTCTTTGTACCCTATCTGTTATGTATGATCTAAACCAGTCATTAGCTACATCTCTTATTCCTAATGCTTCTAATTTATTTAATAATTCTTGTGGTCATCTGTATCAAACGCCTTAGAAAGATCCAAAACTATGACTGTGACACACTCATCTTTTTCAAGAGCATCAAGTACAACTTTTGTGAATTCTGCTATGGCTGACTCCGTATTTTTGCCACTTCGGAAACCAAACTGTGATTCGCTTAAAATATTGTATTTATTCAGGTAATTCAGTAATCTATCTTTCATAATTACTTCTATTATTTTTGATAATGCTGCAAGCAGGGAAATGGGCCGGTAATTTTCTATATCTTCTGGATTACCTTTCTTAAGCAAAGGTACAACTCTTGCCTGTTGTAACTGCTCTGGAAATGTCCCTGATGTGATGGATTCATTTATTATATTTGTTAAGGGGCCTTGTATCATCCCTATGCATTGTTTCAGTACACACACTGGTACTTCATCTAAGCCTACTGACTTTATATTTTTTAGTTTTTGAATTGATTTACTGACTTCATTCTCTGTGGTTGGAAGTAGCATCATTGTATTTAGCGTAACATTATTTACAGGTGTTATATCTGTTTGAGGGAATGTTTGCTGTAACTTCTCTGCAATTCTTGAAAAATGCCCATTTACATAGTTTGCTAAGTGCTGTGGATCATTTATTACTTTATACCCCTCCCTTAGCAGTATGTTATTCTGCATTTGTTTGCCTCTCCCCATTTCCTTTTTTACAACATCCCAGAATGCTTTGCTTTTATTGTCTGCATTATATATTATTTTGTCATTATTCTGTTCTCAATGGTGGTAGCTGGTTGGAACACAGGTTTGTGAAAATGCAAATGTCTGAAAGGTGGTGTGGTCACAGTCAGTTATTTCAGTCTTGAAAATATGTGAGGTTGTGTGAGGTATCAAACATGTAACTTAGTGTGTCGTCGCACCAAGCAGTTTGTATTAGCAGGCACAAGAGGGGCAGAAAAAAAATTGCTCTGAGCACTATGGGACTTAACATCTGTGGTCATCAGTCCCCGAGAACTTAGAACTACTTAAACCTAAATAACCTAAGGACATCACACACATCCATGCCCGAGGCAAGATTCTAACCTGCCACCGTAACGGTCACGCAGTTCCAGACTGAAGCGCCTAGAACCGCACAGCCACACCAGAGGGGCAGGAATTCAGACACATTACACGACTTGGGAGTCGTGGACGACTCACAAAACATATCCCATTAAGTGGCGCTTTCCACCTGATGCATGTTAGATGTACTGATGGGGATGGTAATTGATTGTTTGGGGATGTGGATGCAGAACAAGTGAATGTTTGAATAAAAATTGTTATTAGACACAGTTGCCACATGTTGATTCTCTTCACAGGGATGTGAATTCACAGGGTAATCTTGTTCCAAGTCTAGCAATAGCATGTCTGATGTCGGCGATTGTCGTGGCGTGGTAGTTGTAGATTCAGTGATCAGTGTATCATTTAACGTTGTGATGCTCTGGCGTTTTGCCAGTGGGTGGTTTTGTGCACAGTAATTACACTGTCGGTGCACTTTACATGAGGTTAATCCAGATGCAACTCTGTATGGAGCTGGTGAAATTGAGAATACAACAAAATATCATCGCAATATTATGTGTAGTAGACCGTCCGTGATGAAAATTCACGTATCGCGTGTCATACAGTCCTCGCTCGCTAGTCGTGGTCGTAGGTATCGATATTCCCACAAACGTTTTCGCCCAACACTTTTTTTTAACAGGTACAAAATATTATATGTATTTATCTGTGAACAATGCGCAAGGAAGCTTGAAAGTTTCTACGGGCTAGTAAATAAATTTCTTGCTGACATATATGTAGCCTCATTTGTGGAAAAACGCTCACAGAAAAAATATACAAGGCCTTGCGAAACCTTCCCAATGTGTCACGAAAACAAAGCAAATAATAAAGACCAATAGGTCACAAAACCACAACATCCACTTTTATGGCATGAGTAAGTTTGGTGAGGCTATGTTAACTTCCCTACCTTCCCGTGGGCTGCCCCTGTAAATGCTGCTTAATGTACTGGGAATATTTCGGCGTTCCCATCAGTTTCGTCAAATGTGAATCGATCTTTTGCTCATGATTTAAATTTCCTGCAAAACGGCAAAAATATGGGGAAGATAATTCTCAATCTATTTTGTAAATTGAAATTTAAACTATTTACTCAGATAATATCGATATTTCCAAAAAGTATATTTTATTTTCTTTTAATTCTTACCCGTGGTAAATCAAAATTAGAACTTTAGCTATGTAGTTTGTTACACGTCTGAGTTTAATAATTATATCCACGGCCTCTAACAGAAGTCGTGAATCTGAGCATTTTGTTAGCAGATACATATTCTTAGTATGTTTATTATTGCAAGCATTTTCTGGCGTTAGAGGCACACATATTAAGGAAGAAACATCTTGTTAGTTTCCGCATGTCTTACAATTTAATGTGAAGTTTGAAACGAAATACTATCGTTGTGTTATTGATTTTTCTTGGCGTAGCACGTTGGCGGATGTTCCGGTTTACAAAATGGCTGTGTTGTGTAGTTAGTCGGTGAAGCAATGTTTACATACAGTCGCACTAGATGTTTGTAGAAGTGTGTGATGTGCACCGCTCTGTGTATTTTACGTAACATGTTCCCACGATTCACCCTGTCAATTTCAGAGCATTTGATGTTACTGAGCTAACATGCTTAGTGAATCGGTTCTTTGTTTTGACTGCAATAACCTAATATTAACATATTGAAGTATGCGCGGCGCCTGTTGTGCAAAAGCTGCATAGACGTTCAGTGAAAGTAGATAAATTTAAAGACCTTGCCGACTACCAGTAATGGATAGCCACGCAAATAATTCGCGAAAGCGGTCTTTAGACAAAATGATAGAACACATGACTGCGGATGTACAGAACAGTGACGGACAGTATATTCAGCTGGGCTTCACGCCGCCATCCACGCCGCAGTCTCACCATATCTGGTCAGAATATGCTCAAACTAATGTTAACAGCCCATCGTTGCAACACTTTATGCCTCACGCACCAGTCGTTCACAACACTGCAGAAAACACTGTTTACTATACGGATTTACATATTCCTTACGAGATGGATGTCACATCTCACGTATCAAAACAGCCTGAAGTGTTGCAACAATCTGGATTTTACTATTCCCCGCCAAGGCAACCAATAAATATGTTGCACGATAACCATGAACTAATTGGCACGGTATTAGACATGGGAGGTGGTAATGTTGTAAATGTAGTGTATGGCAGTAGGCCTCCTGCTGTAAATTCAAGTAGGTTAATGACCCAACACTATCACATGATTCCTTCAGACACCCAAAGGGAACTTGTTCCTCATGCATTGAGCAGTTTTGTTCCGTATCAAGATGTGCTTGAAAATAGTGGGCAGAATCACATTGATGAATTTGGATTGTTTGGTGCTAGTGAGCAGTCGCATGCACAGACATTGCAGCAGCCTCATCAACAACCAGTGGCCCAACCACAACAGCAGCCTTTCCAACCTGCACATGGAAGTACCCATGGACAGTTAATTGAAAATCTGGTTGGGAATTGGGTGCCGAATCAGAGTGGAACATACAGCCCCTTTGGATGCACAGACACAGGAATTTGTCCAGCTCCCACAACAAATCAGCAGACTACACAAACTGTTCCAGAAGGTTCAGATGCTGAAAATGATGCCAAAAATATGGGGCATGGCATTCGTAAAACCAGAATAGTAGCAGAAGTAAAGCCAATGAGGCCATCATATTCAGATGTTCTTGCAAAGTCTGCTCCAGCCACTTCAAATAACTCCACGTCTTTAACAAAACATACGTCAAACAACATGTCAGTTAATTCTGGCAGTTCAGTGAAGGCTGAAACTACCCCTCTAGGGAAGCCGAAGGGCAGCAATTTGCAAAAATCAAATTCAAAGAAATTGAAAAACAGTGTGTTGAAGCGTCAGCATTCTTCAGGTAGTGAGGAGCAAAGTATTAGTGGAAGTTCAAGTGCATTAAAAACTGTACAAAGTCCATCTGTTGTGCGCAGGACAGCAGAGAGTGACACAAAGCATGTTGATTCTGTAGGATTTAGTTCATTGCCACGAAAGTGGGTTTCATTAGATGATTTAGACAATGAGAAACAAAATCCTTCATTGGAAGAGGAGGATGAAGAAGAAGATGATGATGAGGATGGTGGTGATGATGATGATGATGATGATGAAGAGGATGGTGATCCTTTCCACAGCATTGACACAAGAACTAGATCAGTTACAAGCAGCATGAAGAGCTGTGGTAATGATTGCCAGATGTCAAGAAAAAGTTACACATCACAACGGTCAAAGAATGCATCTCAAGGTAATAAAGTCATTATTAATTTGTTACGAAGGAGATAAATCTTTATATTTTAAAATAAGTTTATAGGAGGGCACAAGTATCTACTCATAGAACCGCACACATCGCAATTTAGTTTAATGTGATAACGTTTTGCATGCTTTTTTTACTTTATGAAAATGTTTCTGCTAGTGATGTAGACTGAACCATTCACAGTTTGTTTAATTACACATCTATCATGAAAACTGTATTACCATAATGGGTGCAGAGGATGTGGGTTAAATGCAACAGTACACTGCCCCACTTTGATATTAATGTCAATGAGCGCCTGCACAACAATAAACTTTCTTGCTGAATTTTAAGTAGAGGTGTGTCTCATGCTCAGTGTCATCTCAGAACTACTCTAGATTTTTTGTCCTTATGGGGTTGCATGATGTCATTTGTGTATGAAACCCAAGTAGAAACTGGAAAGACACTGTCTGGTAGCCTTCCATATGTCTCATTGCACAACAGAAATGGATAGATTTGAAAGACTGCCGCAAAATTTTGTGCTTCACTGTAATTCTTGCATTGAGACTGGTCATTGGCACCTTGAACATTTTCCATCAGTTTCAGTTGTTACTGTAATGGGTAAAGTTTTTATGTCTTAAAAAAACTAAATATTCGTTATTGACCATTATTTTCTTATCTCATGTTACTTTGTGATCCTCTGTTATATTGATATTTCATATTCTAAATGTTTGGGAGACTGTATGAAAACCAAGTGGTTGGTGAAAGCTAGCAATGTTACAGAGATCCTGTTTCCTGTTCAAGAGCTGGGGAGTATTGTGGTGTGTAGGGAGGTTCTAATGGCAGGAATTATGGAGCAAGTACCCAACTTCATGTTTTCCTGTCAGACAGTATGATTGCAGCAATAGCATATTTAGTTTTACTAGTATGACAGTTAATCAGTAACCGTTCATTCCGACTAATGGTCAGAGTGTTGTGTTACAGATATAAAGCACTGGGTGAAACTAGCTGATAAAGTCACCTGTGCACTCTGTTGGATCATCTCGCCATTAATTATATATGTTTTATCAGGATGGAACTGGAATATGTATTAGGCCTATTGATAGTGTGCAGCAGAGTCACCCATGTGGGATGAACTATGGACTAGAGAGACTTACTCATATTGACAGTCCTAGTAGGTATCGGCCTACTCTGGAGATTGAATGAAAAATGTAAGTTAATTCCAAAGAAATCCGGGAGTTGTTTGATATTGTTGATTTCATTATCTTTCATGTAGCACTTTATTAATAAATTCTGGTCAAGAATGATACAGTGGAATAGAGCTGTTACAAATTACAGTATATAATGGTATGTAGGTCTGATACTTCAGAAGCTCTGTGAGGCAGTTTACAGAAGATTGCTGTGCTGAAAGATTGTAGTGAAATGCAGAAAGACATGCAGGCAATTGAGAATTGGTGTAGGAACCCCTGTACAGAAACATCATTCAACCACTACACATAGCATCAAAGTTAAAGGAGTCATCACCTGCCAGTAGGACAACGCTTTGGTAGAGCAGTGTTGCTATTAAAGCCTTGAACATATTCAACACCATCTTTAAGTCCTGAACACTGTCAGGACCATTGCAAGGAGTTCTGCTTGTGGTCTGTCACTGTACAAACTCACATAATTACTACTGAAAGGGTGGCCTAATGCAATGTGGTAACACTGAATCTCTGTACTGTCATTGAATGACATTTCCGGATAGGTGTTCCTATCCCAATTTGTTTCTGAAGATATCCTGTAAAATCCCCGATAGTTTGTCAGTGTCATTACGCTACATTCTCTGTATATCAGTCTGTCTTTACCACATATATTGACTACATAATGCGAAATTTAGAAAAAGAGGAAACTGGAAATGAGATTCCATATTGGCAAATTTATCCTTATGGGCCCTAAAGGAAATTTTTGCTTCCTCAATCCAAGAAAAAGGGCGGAGGAATGTGTGTTCATGAAACATATTCAAATCATCTTTGTTTTGATTATGACATTGTGAGGTTTCTCTCTTACCTGATTAACTTCAACAACTGACAAAGGTAACTTAATAAGGCTAATATGAAAATTGGCCTGAAGATTGGACTAAACGTATAACCAACAGATTGAAAAGAAACTAGTACACATTAACACTGAATCTATGTAACCAGTTGATGAGTTTTTGTATTTAGGTACTTGAAGACATTGACAGCAAAATAAATAAACAGTAAATGGATCAGGGTACAGAGTGAAGTGAAAGACATAATTATTAGTGAATTGAAGGTGGGTGGGAATTGATAGTCAGTGGACCAAGATATAGGAAAAGACGAAGGGAAGATCGTAAATGTAAGGTGGGTAGTATGTGCTGAAAATGGAAGATTTGTCCAATAGAATAAATTGCTTTGTGTACGTGGCTATTTGAAAATTTGCAAATGAGACTTAGAATTCATGTTATTCCAAAATGTCAGAGATTTAGTTGTAATGTTATATTGGAATATGCAAATCACTGATATATACTTTCATGTGAAAGAACAGAGGACAAAGCAGAATTGTGAAATTCTCCAGTAAATTACATTGATATCGTCAGAGAAAGATGTCATTATTCTTGATAACAACAAATGCTGTCATTCAACCAGACTAACTGAGTTGTCATCTGAGGAACAGTAAGATCAACGTAGGCTACCTTGTTTATTTGGCCAGTTTAATAACCTTTAACCTTCAGCTAAAATTTTATCAGAGAACAGTAATAATTGAATGACAAACAGATCAGCTGAAGTGGCTGAGGGCTGTATGTCTACATCTATATTTCTTCTCCATAAGTCAGTAAGAGGTCTATCAGTATATAATCTATTGATATTCATATTTCTTCTTTTTATGATAATTAAATGGACACCCTAGCTGCAAACAGGCGTTGATGTACTTCATTGGGGACATGTTGAAATGTGTGCCCCGACCGGGACTCGAACCCGGGATCTCCTGCTTACATGGCAGACGCTCTATCCATCTGAGCCACCGAGGACACAGATGAATAGCGCGACTGCAGGGACTTATCCCTTGCACGCTCCCCGTGAGATCCACATTCCCAACATGTCAACACCACTACGTTCACAGTGTGCCTAATAGATGTTTGCCCATCATACTCATTACTCGTGGCAGATTAATCTACCTAGTCCCGTACGAGTTCGGGCATAGCGTGTGCGTTCGCACAAGAAGGTCAATGGCCGGGAAGCCATATTTTAACTATATATGACGGTAGTATCTGTTCCCGAAAGAACAGTTACCGTGGATGACCATGGAGCTTGCTAGAAATGAAATGATAATTAAATGGACACCCTAGCTGCAAACAGGCGTTGATGTACTTCATTGGGGACATGTTGAAAATGTGTGCCCCGACCGGGACTCGAACCCAGGATCTCCTGCTTACGTGGCAGGCTGCATGGTCATCCACGGTAACTGTTCTTTTGGGAACAGATACTACCGTCATATATAGTTACAATATGGCTTCCCAGCCATTGACCTTCTTGTGCGAACGCACACGCTATGCCCGAACTCGTACGGGACTAGGTAGATTAATCTGCCATGAGTAATGAGTATGATGGGCAAACATCTATTAGGCACACTGCGAACGTAGTGGTGTTGACATGTTGGGAATGTGGATCTCACGGGGAGCGTGCAAGGGATAAGTCCCTGCAGTTGCGCTATTCATCTGTGTCCTCGGTGGCTCAGATGGATAGAGCGTCTGCCATGTAAGCAGGAGATCCCGGGTTCGAGTCCCGGTCGGGGCACACATTTCAACATGTCCCCAATGAAGTACATCAACGCCTGTTTGCAGCTAGGGTGTCCATTTAATTATCATTTCATTTCTAGCAAGCTGCATGGTCATCCACGGTAACTGTTCTTTCGGGAACAGATACTACCGTCATATATTCTTCTTTTTATGATGAATCTCTGTCCTTTACTATGCTATCTATCAGGCAGCAGCAAGTCTGTGGTGACTTCAGTGTAGATTTTCTAAAGGATTCTGACAAGAAAACTGATCTGGAAACCTTATTTGGACCCTGCAATTTGAGCTCAATAATTAACTTTACATCATGGATTGATAAAGATAGTAGTAACCCATAAGAAAATGTTTTCTTTAGTGAAGCTCAAAGCAAGAAAATAACTGTTTACACAGTAATAAATGCTCCTGCTGACTATGATGCACAGTTAGTCAGAATAAATAATGTAGTGCCTTATGTATGGGATACTCCTTACTGGAAATCAGTAATAATATTTAATAACTCCAGGACAGATGTTTTCAAGAATAGTTTACAAGTGAAATTTATAATGAACCAAATGTTAATATAAAATGTAATTTATTCCATAATAAATTCATATCATTATTTTAAAATAGCTCCACATTAGATAATAATAAAGAATATCTTACAGCCATGTACTAAACTATGAATCACTAGGAGATTAAAGTATCTTGTGAAAGGAACAGAGAAATGTATCTGTTAGCAAGAAAAAGTAGAGATCCTGCAGTACTTGCACTCTAAAAAAACTACTCAAAAATACTAAGAAAAGATATTGAAAAATCAAGGAACATGCACATAATGTCGGAAATCAGTAATTCCGACAACAGATGTAAGGCTATGTGGAATGTAGTGAAATGAGGCAGGACAACCAGCCACAGAACATGAATAACATCACTATTGAACAGAAGGGAAGGGCTGTAAGTGATGAAGCACATGTAGCAAATATATTTAGTAATAATTTCTTAAATATAGTAAAAGTAAAGGGACAAACACTTCAAGAGGAAAATCGGAGCAGTATGTTGAAAAAGCAGTGCTCTTAAAATTCATTCCTGTTAATGTATCATCAACTTCTCCTTTTGAAATTGAAAAGGTTACATATTATCTCAAAAATAAAAGCTCATCTGGTTTTGATGGTGTTTCCAATATAGTGCTGAAGATTTATTCGTATATAATAACCCTGGTCTTATCTGAAATATGTTATACATCACTAACTCAAGGGATTTTCCAGAGATACTGAAATGTGCCATTTTCAAACCCCTCTTTGAGAAACGTGATGTGAGACATATTGTAAAATAACTACCAACCTGTTTCATTGCTTATACCATTTTCCAAAATTTTTAAGAAGGTGATATATTCTAGAATAATTTCTCAACTGAGTAACAATAATATGTTCAGCAAATCAGAGTTTGGATTTCAGAAGAGTTGCTCTACTGAGGACGTTCACTCACCAAATTTTTACAAGCATTAAATAATAAAATAGGGTTGGTTGGTATTTTCTGCAGTGTATCTAAGGCATTTGATTGTACGAAACACAGTATTCTCCTAGATAAATTGAAGTTTTATGGGATTGATGGTATAGCCAACCAGCTGATTATGTCATATCTAATAAAAAGAATGGAGGCAGTTGTACGTAGTAATTCAAGCATTGTAGTCTGAGGACAGTATTCTGACTGGGGAGAAATCGCTTATGGGGTTCCCTAAAGCTCAGTTGTCCATTATGGTTCTTCATATATGTACATAATTTTCTGTCTAACATACAACAAGCACAATTAATTTGATCACCTTTTTTTCCTGCACATAGCACTAGTATTGTAATCAATCCAAACATACATACAGAAACAAAAATAATGTCCTCAAAAGTGTCATTGATTGATTTTTAGCAAATCGTTCGGTCCTAAATTTTGAAAAAGACACAACGTATTCAATTCTGCGCAGCTAAGAGTATTACACCAATGATAAGTATGTTGAACTAGTTCCCGGAAATCACTTTGCAACTACCTACAGTAGCACCAGTTCAGCATTATATAATGCATTATGTATTGCTCATACCAGGACCGCAAGTTCACGTTCATTCTCACCGTTTAACACTGAGTGAAGTTGAAAGTAGCAAGCAGGTGTTCTCTTTTATGCTCACATAAGGAATCTGCCACCTGTTGAGCAGAAGTTGGGCATCTCCACTCCACATGGTCCCAAGGTAGTGCCCATGTGGGTGTTATAAACAGCCCAATGCTAGTACTATCCCTGATCATTATCCAGTACTACACAATGAAGATTTTATAGCAAATATCCATGGAAAATGCATCTTCTCCACGTTAGTCTTGTTACGTGCATTCTATCAGATATCTGTTTTTCGGGATGATGTAGCTGAACGTGATGTCTACACCCCTTTTGGGCTATTAGTATTTACCAGGATGCCTTTTGGTCTATGCAGTGCTGCACAGATCTTTCAACAGTTCATGGGCAGTGTCATGTGCAACCATGAGTTTTGCTGTATTGACAATGATGATTCTTGGTGTTGTGAAGCTCAGTGACAGAACACCTTACACACATGTGCCAAGTCTTTACTCACTTCCATTCACATGGATTACTTAACAGTCTATCGGAGTGTGTATTTGGAGCAACTGAGATCCAATTTTTGGATTACACTATCAGTACCCAAGAAACACAACGTCCACAGGAAAGAGCTGAGGCTATAATCAACTTTTATCACCATTTTGTGTATCACCATGCACTGGAAGCTGCCCCATTGAACTACTTGCTATGAGATTCACCAAAACCAAACGATACAATTGCTGTGGACGAGTGAATCTGAGTTGGCATTTACCGATGTGAAGACTGCCACATGGAGACTATTCTGTTAGTCCACCCAGTTCTGCAGGTGCCCCTCGCTCTAATGGTCGACACATCTGCCACTGCAGTTGTTGCCATACTGCAACAATGAGTAGGCAAACACTGGCAGCTCTTGGCATATCTCAGCAAAACGTTATCCCCATCACAACAGAGCTGGTAACCTACAATCATGAATTGTATGCAGCATACACTGCTATCAATAAGCGAGGGTTTGCTGAGATGACTATCAGGTCTGCAACTCCGTCACATCCAAGTAACACCATGGCCCTGCCATGATAAAACCAAGACTATTTGTGGCCAGTGACTTTTGTCATCCTGGGGTACGTGGTACAACATGTGAAGCGTGCTTTTCAGTAACCAAACATGGACAATTACTGCAAGACATTTATGCCCCAGTGTGTGACATGTTAATGGAATAAGATCAGCAGTCATGTCAATGTGTCCTTTGGCACTTTTGTTCCCCCGAACCGATCATGCGACATTGCACATCTGGACATTGCCTCACCGTCCAGAGGCTATACAAATTACCTAATAGCTATTGACCACTTCACTCATTGGCCTGAAGTGTCCTCCGAGGTTGACATATCTGGCAAAACAGTTGTGACCACATTCTTCCATGGATTAATGGCCCATTTTGGAATTTTTATGTGTGTTACAACTGACCAAGGCAGACAACTCAAGTGATACCTATTCAAATCACTTGCAGTCCTATTGGGAATGAAGCATATTAGGACTACAGCATTCCATACAGCAGCGAATGGGTTAATATAATGCATGCACATACAATTAAAAGTATTGCTTCCATTGTATAACTTTGTACACAACAGTAAGGAGAGGTGGGCTACGGAGTGGTGTGGCAACTATCGTCATAGGAAAGCATAGGAGCAGAAATAATCAACGAAAAACTTAACTTAACAAACAGAAGATTTACTTAACGTGTATTTCTCCAAATGTACAAAGATGTGTTACAAATAATGCAGCAACAAATGAAGTCCAGCTATTACAGCAGTAACAACAATGATGATGGCACTGCAGCTAGGCGGCATCTGTGTAGCTTTATGTAGCAATGTGGCTCTGAGCACAGGTGGGCTGAGCAGGTGCTGCCAGCCATTCTATATTGCAATGGCAGAGGCTGCTTAAAGTACAGGGCTGCCAGAGGTGTAGCAAGCCACTGCGGGCACCGTGGTGATAGACCATCTCCAGTTATCAGCAAGGGACATTTATGGGTGACATTATTTGACTGCCAACCACCATCTCCATTGACTGAATCAAACCTGCCTTCAGCACCTGCTGCGTCGGTACAAACACATCACCGGATAGACTTGCCACGGACAGGACTGATTCGCCCGCCATTCCACCGTGCATCACTTACCAGCTACAACGGACGTTGGATGTTCACACTAATGATTTGATGGCAGCTCACACCTAGCCTGTGGTTACAAGATCTGAGTATCACGTACATTTTAACAAAAGTGACCATTACACTAAGTGGGGAGTGCTGAAGTGTTTGTGCAATGTAGTGACAAGTGTGAGCCAAACATAAAACTGAATAATGTAATCTCTGACATACATTTTTCCTTTGCTTTTATTAGTATGCCATTGTTATTTGTATGAAGTTGCTTGGTCTGTAATGTCTGGTATAGTTAAATGTTGCAATAAATTAGATTTCTTTAAGCTTGCAACAAGTATAACATATTGTGGGGAAGTAATAAATAGGGCAGAAACTTCAGAATTCTCAGGTGTACATATTGATGGGAACTTAAACTGGAAAATGCACATTTTGGAAGTCCGAAACCAACTTCATTCAGCCACATTTACTCTTAGACTCAGGGGAGAGGCAAATAAGTAAGCTGTCACATTTTGCATATTTTCATTCAATAATGTCAATGAAATAAACTCATTGTTAATAAAGTAAGTCTTCATTGCTCAAAAACATGCTGTAAGAATATTATAATATGTGGTGCGCAACCACTATCATCTGGTAGATATCTGCTTTAGGAGCTGGGCATTTTGACTATTGCTTCACAGTGTATTTATTCCCTCATTAAGTTTGTCCTAAATAATACACTGCAGTTCAAAAGAAAGGGAAATGCATATAATTACAATATCAGAAAGAAAAATGACATTCACTGCTCCACATTAAGGTTATCTTTGGCACGAAAAGGGGAATAGTGCCACAGTTAAAAAAATTTATCACTTACCAAGTGATATAAAATGTTTGGACAGACAGCAAACTAAAATTTGAAAAAAAAAAAAAGTGTAAAACTTTCTTCCTGACAACTCCTTCTATACTATAGAAGAACTTCCATTATTGTAATGTGTAAAAGGTGATGATAGGAATTCATCTGTATATTTAAAAAAGGTGAATGTAAAATGACTCATTCCACAGCATTGTAAAATGATCCATTGGACATGAAACTAACTAACTAACTAACTTATTTCCACACTCCTTGTGTGCAACCGGTAACTTGTATATGAGACATTGTCACATTTGCGCTTACAGCAATAAATAATAATGTCTGCCTGTTGTTCCTACCCATTTATAGTCAGAATACATCTTAATTACAGGATTCCTGGAATATACTGCTGTATGAAGAATCTGGTAGCTGCCTAAAAAATATTTACATGTGAAAGGTATTATTGCCTCGTGAAATGTTTTTATGCCCTAATTTGACTATACTCATCTTCAGGGTGCTTAAATAATGATAAAAGCAAGGGACAAAGATTTATATAAACTTAATTGTATAAAATGCTAAATTCAGTTGAAAAACTGCAAAATTGAGACTCCAGGAAGTGAAATTTTTAGTAGGCTTCTGCTGATAGACACATATGAAAGTATAAGAGATTATTCTACATTTTGGAACTATTAGTTTCTTGCTTGGGAAACCAACTTTCTTTGTGTCCCGAAAACCAACTTTCTTTGTGTCCCCTTGTCCTCACAATGGATGGCTCTTCTCATCCTGGAGCCCTTACTTTTTAATTTTCCATCATCTGTTCCTGTCTAAATTACCTTATAGTGATGGGAACTGTTATGAAACCAGAGATGAGGTATTATTCAGATTGTTTCCCATTATTTTGCAAATCTTGTTCAGTTTTTACCAGTATTTTCATGCATAACCATATTTAAATCTATAACTTTCTCTCCCACCCCCCTCCATCTTATTTCATTCATTTTAACTTGCTTACATGTAGAATATTCAGGACACAGTGTAATGCTTTTTTCTGTGCTTGCTCTAACAACCAATGGATTGCACTCTATGAAACATTGCATGTTAGAGAGAGCAGCCAATGGTTTAATCATTCAGATGACTAGGATTCCAAAAATCTGAGCAGATACCTTGGCTGTTCAAACAAACAATCTGTAATGAGTACCCTCTGTATCACTTAGGAATTAGTGAAATAAGGCTTCAAATGAAGCAATGGTACAAAATAAGACACAGCATGCTATCCCTATGTAGGTTGTTACTTCACAGTTGAATTATAGAACTGAATTTCAGTGGGAGTAAGTGTGGCTTGGCTTGATGGACAACAGTCTGCAACCAT
The DNA here is from genome assembly GCF_023898315.1 of Schistocerca nitens. NCBI lineage: Eukaryota > Metazoa > Arthropoda > Insecta > Orthoptera > Acrididae > Schistocerca > Schistocerca nitens. Next base: position 706,016,826 of record NC_064614.1, on the reverse strand, counting down.
TGAAGCCAATGATTCAATTGTGACATCTCTGTTCATTACCACTGAGGTGAAAATAACTTTATCTTCCTCCTACAGGGCACTGTCCTGTGACACAAGTTACTTCTCATTGTAAATGATTAAGTTTTATGTAGTCTCTTCAGTTCTTCAAAGAAATTCTGCAGAGTTTTTTAGTGACTAGAGAAAAGAAATCTTGCTGCCTGCTAGTTGATTTAATTTTTGATTCTTGCCATTTAGTTGTCACCAGTTGTGGTTGTATAAACTGTGAATGAAATGTAGTGTATGGAATGATACTACATCAGTGTTTTTTGTGTTCTGTGATTTCTGTTAATATTCTTTTCATAATACACTGATGGAAAAAATTGAAACACTAAAAAATAATTAAACAATGGAAAATCCAGGATGGAATGTAACAATATTATGAAAAGGAAAGTTGCTACTCACCATATAGTGGAGATGCTGAGTCGCATATAGGCACAACAAAAAGACTGTTACAAATAAGCTTTCTGCCTGCAGGGCCTTCATCAGAAATAACACACACACACACACACACACACACACACACACACACACACACACACACACACACGACTGCAGTCTCTGGCAACTGAAGCCACACTCAGTACAGTTGAGTGTGGCTTCAGTTGCCAGAGACTGCAGTCATGTGTGTGCGCATTTGCGTGAGTGTGTGCGCATGCGTCTGTCATTTATTTTTGATGAAGGCCTTGCTGGCCGAAAGCTTATTTGTGACTGTCTTTTTGGTGTGCCTATCTGTGACTCAGTGTCTCCAAAAAATAATTAATGTAGGGTAATGAATTTTTGAGGATACATTTGTCTATGTAACCTATAGGATACATTTGTCTAGGTAACATATGTAAGTGATTAACATTGCAAGATTACAGTTTAATGTAAGCACAAGATAAGCCATTGCAAATGTGAAATAGTGGTACATTAATAGCCAGCGTAACCACTGAAGTCACTTTGTGGGGTGGAGTTCCATGCCTGTTGCACTTTGTCAGTCAATACAGGGATGGGTAATGCTGTTTGTGAATGATGCTGGGGGACTAAAAGGAAATATTAAACATATGCAAAGAAGGACAGCACGAATGGCCAAAGATTTGATTGACTCATGAGATAGCATCATGACAATACTGAAAAACATGAACTGGCGTACGCTTGAAGATGGACATCAGTTATCTTACAAAAGCCTACTTACGAAGTTTCAAAGACCACTGCTGAGTAAGGTATTTAAGAATATACTACACTTGCTCATCTGTCACTCTCATAGGGTCTGCAAAGACAAGGTTAGACTAATTTCAGCGTGCACACAGGTATTCGAGCAATCATTCTTCTTGTGCCTCATACTATGTTGGAGTGGGAAGAAAACCTATTATGTGGTACCACGGAAAGTACTCCCTGCCATGCACTTCACAAGTATGGATATAGATGTAAATATGATTGCCATGGAACTTCTGTTTTTTAAAGTCTTTAACAAGAAGTTCATGCCATTCCAGTGCTTCAGTTTCAAGATAACTTGTGACAAGTTTAATTCTAACTTTTCTATCCCAGAATAGAGCTTAGATAGCATGAAGAATTATTAGGGAGACTAAAAGGTACACATCTCCTACATGTTGGTAACTTGAAAATCTGTTTGATTGGTGGATTTCGATTTCTAGACAAAACTTTCCACCACCTGCTGTATTTTCAACAGTTCTTGATATGGGCTACCTTATTTTGGTTTGTACACCTAGGAAGTATTCATTCTGTATGGATTTATTTTTTTACAGAATTCAATGCTACTTGTTTTACTGGTTCCAGTATCTTTAAATGCACTAGATGTGTATTTTCTTTTAGTTATTATTTTGAGAAATACCTTCTGTAAGCTGTAGTGTTAACATTTCAAGTACCTCACTGATGTGTCTGATGTCTTTTCTCAACTGAGACCTTTCTTCTCTTAAGTCAACGATGTCACTCCAGTTTCACAAATTGAGGAAATGAAGTGCCCTATGACTACAGTAACAATGAGTTACGGCTGTAATCAATCAACTCATACAATTATCTGGGTGTAACAGTTTGTATGGAAATCAGGATCTCCATCTACATAACACTCCGCAGCCACCACATGGTACATGGTGGGGGATACCTTTTACCACTACTAGACATTCCCTTTCCTATTCCACTCGTATGTGAAGTGAGGAAAATATAACGGTCTGTGTGCTTCCATACATGCCCTAATTTCTCTTATCTTATCTTTATGATCCTTGCACGAAATGTCCTTTGGCAGCTGTAGAATCATTGTGCAGTTAGTCTCAAATGCCAGTTCTCTAAATTTTCTTAGTAGTGCCTCATGAAAGGGATGTCGTCTTCCTTCCAGGGGATTTCCATTTGGGTTCACGAAGCATCTCTGTAATACAATGGTGATTCAAATGAAAACCTTAAAATTCTGTAAAATATTGAAATGTTTTGTGGTGGAGTTGGTAGGTGGCAGTAGTTTTCCTTGAGATTCAGAAAGTGAGCAACAGATGGCAGAGTGATGGTACAATGCAGGAGAAGGCAGCAGCATCCACAACAAGATGACCGCCCCACTATCAACATGCACCACAGTTGAGCACAGGTTTGACGATTAATATTGTTTCAGCACAAAATATTGCTCACAATGCACTACACTTCAGCAAGGTGTCAGCAAAATGGACACCACATCAGTTGCCTGCCGGACTGAAAGACTCTTGCACCGATGCCTGTGAAGAACTTTTGTATCATTTCTGTGTTGAAGGTGATGCAGTTCCGGAGAAAACTGTTATAGGCAGTGAGACATAGATTCACTGTCACCAACCAGAAATGAAAACATCAAGCAAAGAATGGTGTCACAGCTCATCACCAAAACCAAAAAAATTCCACACTCAACCATCTATGAAAAAGTTGTGCTCATTCTGTTCTGGCATGCAAATGGAGTGACTTTGGAGCTTTACATGGATAGGGGAGTCACATTTACCTATCTTATTCAGACATGCTGAAAAATCAACTTTGCCCTGCAATCAGGAGTAAACAATGAGGATTTCTGACTTCAGAAGTATTGCCACAGAATGACAATACCTGATTGCATATGGCCTGTAAGACTGTTGAGACTATCCAGGAATTTGAATTTTATTGTGTAGTACATCCCCCTTATTCTTCAGATGTCACTCGTAGTGATTTTCATCTATTTGGTGCAGTCAAAGAAGCAATGGCAGGCAGGCATTTCAGAAGTGATGAAGAGGTGAAAAATGTGTGGCATGACTGTCTGAACCCGTAACCAAAAGAATTTCATCATGGTTTCTATCCACTTCTGAAGCTGTGGAATATGTGAATCGAGTTTTTTTTAAAATGGCGTATCTCATGCTGAGTAAATTTTTCAGGACACACAAAAAACTATCAACTCCAAACTACAAAACATAGGTGCTTTTTCTTGGTTTTATGTTATTAGTACAGTAATATCTGAGTTTATGTGAGAAGGATTTTCTCCTTAAGTAATTATGCTATGTGTAATTGAACTATAAACTTCATTGATTTACGCTCTTTTAAAAAAATACATCCTAAATTTAAAAAAAACTCATGTTAGAATTAAGCAAACTTTGCTTTTTTTTAGTTTCGTTTAATTATTTTTCAAAGGTAAACAAAATACTATTAAGAGCAATGGTTTATGATACAAATCACAATAATTACTAGAAAAATATAACACCAGTACTGTCATCAACTAGAGTACATAAAATGCATTCTTCTTATTCTGTGGCATTTTCAGGTTCAGTTGGCCAAGAAAATAGTTCTGTGTAGAAATACATGTACTCTTGAGGAACTTAGAGTCCGATTTTCTTCAGGTCTTCAATCTTTGCTCATTCCCAGAAGAGTATGATGGTGATGATGGCGGAGCAGGTGTCATTGAACTGAGAGCCTTAAAGAAAGTGTGGCAGACCAGATCATCTATTGTTGAATACCCCTAAATGTAACCCTTTCTTTCATGGGAATAGACAAAGTGATAAAGAATACTAATTGAAAACTTAATTCTTTCATTTCCGGGTTTGCTTTTAGTCTCCTCAGAGATAGCATACTTTTTGTAGTGCAATGGCCACCAGCTTTTGAAATCTAGAATTTCTGTGGTTGCCACTTCTTTCACCACAAACTTTCCTGGTACAGAACTCTCTATAATATGACAAGCAACCTCGTGCACTGAATAGATTCTATCAGTTTTTTTAGATGTTTTGCGATGATTCCAAAATCACAGTCACAAGGTAAAAAACTGTGGCCTCACACAGGGAAAAATTGTTGTCTTTTCTTAAATCGACCTGTGTCTGTGAGTGAGAGAAGATATCGAGAAAGTGTCTGATTTTTGTTTTGGCTTGTGCAGTTATCTGAAAATAAATGGAGCTCTGTTTTATTTTGAGGCATCTCTAAATCTGAGAAAAAAGAACAGACCTCATCTGGGGATTTTCTGCCATTCCCCTCATGGTAAACATACAATGTACTCTTCTTTTCTTTAATGTTACTGATGCAGAATATACTAACAGTAAGCTGCCTTAAATAGAAAAGCTCCTGAACTGGAATCTTCTGCATTTGGTCAATTGTGATGGACAAGACATGGCTTTCTTTTTGCCCCTCTATAGATAATTCATGCTTGAGAGCAGAATAAAACTTCCTACTCTTGCGTTTATGTATTAATAGTTCGGCTGTAGCTGTCCTTTTAGCAACCTCATTAAGATGAGGGGCTTTAATTTTCTGGTTAAGTTCTTCACAGGTACAACATACATCTACTTGAAGGCTACCAAATCTGTAGCCAAAACTCTTGTTAAAATTGTTTCAGTATGTGTAGTATGAGACAGTTCTGAATTCGGGATATTTCATTCTGAGTAGTTTCCACATTGTTTTTATTGATAGCTGAGAGCTCAGATAGCATATTTTGTCCTGAGAATAATGCGATTCATACAGTGGGAAAGATCTAATATGATCGTGAATCACCTCATGCATTTCAGGTGTGAGACATCTGGTAATACCTCTACCTCTTTTTATCTTCTGGAGTACATCCAGCCATTTTTAAATCTCTGATTCTTCTGACTCGCTTTTCATTCACAGAAAAAACTGAAAGAAAAGCTTTCATGCACACCTTCCTTCGATCACTTCCTACAAGAATGTGGTAAGAGAAAGTAGCACTTTTCACTACCTTGGGATTAATTCTACCGTCTGGTCTTCTCTGTTTAACTTTACCTACATCAGTCAAACGTTGTAGATATAAATCCTGGGCATTCTTACTAAGAATATTGTAAAATTTTGAAAACACATCCAAACGGTTCTCTCCCCCCAGATTGTCTAAACACTTTCTTGTACATCTAACAGAAGAAAAAAAAAGAAAGAAACAAATAAGTAATTGTTGCTGTAAATACAAGTAGTACATGGTCATTCTGAAGATGATGGAGGCTACCAGTTAAATCAACTTTGGTTACCTATCAGTAATATTGTTATTAATTGTTTTAATGATAAACATAAAGTATAGCTTTGAAACAATAATGTATTGATAAATCATTAACACAAAAATGGTACAAAATAATTGAAGCAAAGTGGCTTACCTGCAGGAAAATTCAGGTTTCTTAGCCTCAGGTTTTTTAGCCTCACATGGCTACTTTGTTTACCTTATATAATGACGGATTGGCACCACATTTTCTTTTTCAAGATTTGTCAGCGTAATCACCACTACACACGCTATCAATGTCACTCGTTTTATCGTTTGATGTGAACTAATTGTCAACTGAACAGCAGTGGAACAAAGGCTGTATATCACAGGTTAGCAAATAAGTGGCAAACTGAAACAGCTGTTTAGAATGCAGCCAACAGATTTTTTTTTTAAAGAGGCGGAAGTCAGTGACATACGCTCATTTAAAAAAAAATTGCGGTCTTCGGTCTAGGATTCTTGCTCAATGTGGAGCATTAGAAACCCCCTTTTAGAACTAATCAATAGGCATATCGGGTTTCTGAAACAACAAAAAACTGAAAATCGGTGAAATGATGAGTTCTGCCCCTTTAAAAAAACTCGATTCATGTGCATTCAGTGTCAGGAGACTGTGTTGGAAAATGACATGTAAATATTTTTATTCATTTTCACAATTAAAAATATTATAGCACTTATAAGGTTTTAATTTGAATCACTTTGTGTGTTGATCGAACCTACTGGTAACAAATCCTTTAATCTGACCTGGTGGGGATCCCACACACTTGAACAGTATTCGAGAATAGGTCACATTGATGTTCTATATGCAGTCTCCATCATAGAAAAGCTGCACTTTACTAAAATTCTCCAAATAAACTGAAGTTGACCATTTGTCTTCCTTACAAGGGAACCTCCCCATCGCACCCCCCTCAGATTTAGTTATAAGCTGGCACAGTGGATAGGCCTTGAAAAACTGAACACAGATCAATCGAGAAAACAGGAAGAAGTTGTATGGAACTATGAAAAAAATAAGCAAAATATACAAACTGAGTAGTCCGTGCGCAAGATAGCCAACATCAAGGAAATTTTAACTGAGGAGCGCCGTGGTCCCGTGGTTAGCGTGAACAGCTACGGAACGAAAGGTCCTTGGTTAAATTCTCCCTGGAGTGAAATGTTTTAATTTTTATTTTCAGACAATTATCAAAGTTCATGTACTCAAACATGATCAACTTCGCTCTCCAAAATTCCAGGACATGTTCAGATTTGCTTGGACACATGCAGGACTTGACGGTCTACACACGGAAAAATTTGAAAACGTTAAAAACATATGTTTTGACAGAGCACAGGGAAAACTGTGCGACTGTGAAACTGTTGCATTCATTTGTTGCAATTGATGTGACAAACTCTTATGTTTTCATCTCTTTTTTGGGAGTGATTATCACATCCACAAGAAAACCTAAATCGGGCAAGGTAGAAGAATCTTTTTACCCATTCGCCAAGTGTACAAGTTAGATGGGTCGACAACATATTCCTGTCAGGTGACGCACATGCCGTCACCAGTGTCGTATAGAATATATCAGACGTGTTTTCCTGTGGAGGAATCCGTTGACCTATGATCTTGCGAGCAAATGTTTTCGGTGCCCATTGGAGAGGCACGTCCTTTCGTCTACTAATCGCACGGTTTTGCGGTGCGGTCGCAAAACACAGACAGTAAACTTATTACAGTGAACAGAGACGTCAGTGAATGAACGGACATATCATAACTTTGTGAAAATAAAAAATGTAAACTTTTCACTCGAGGGAAGACTTGAACCAAGGACCTCTCATTCCGGAGCTGCTGACGCTTACCACGGGACCACGGCGCTCCTTGTCTCACATTTTCCTTAATGTTGCCTATCTTGCGCATGGACTACTTAGTTCGTATATTTTGCTTATTTTTTTTATAGTTCCATACAATTCTTCCTGTTTTCTCAATTGATCTGTGTTCAGTTTTTCAAGACCTGTCCACTGTGCCAACTTATAACAAAATCTGAGGGGGGTGCGATGGGAAGGTTCCCTTGTTAGTACCACTGTCATGTGCTCATTCCATTTCATCTCTCGTTGCAAAATTACATGTAGATATTCAGTTGACATGGCTGTGTCAAGCAACACACTACTAATGCTGTATTCAAACATTACAGAATTATATTTTATACTCATCTGCATCAATTTACATTTTTCTACAGTTAGCATAAACTGCCATTTTCACAGCAACTATAAATTTTGTCAGTCATATTGTATCCTCCTACAGTCACTCAGCAACACCACCTTCCCATAAACTACAGTTCTTCAGCAAACCGCTCACCCCATTAATCAGATCATTTATGTATACAGGGAAAAGAGCAGTCCTATCACACTTCCCTGGGGCACTCACTATCCAGGGCAACATACTTCGTTATTTTACTGTAGGAGTCTTTGAGCCAATCACGTACCTTGGAACCTAATCTGTATGCTCGGACCTTCGTTAACAGTTTGCACTGGGGCACCATGTCAAACACTTTATGGAAATCTAGGAATATGGACTCTATCTCTTGTCCTCCATCTGTGGTTTGCAAGATATTATATCAGAAAAGGGCAAGCTGAGTTTCACATGGCTGACACTTTCTAAATCCTTGCTGATTGTGAACAGGAGCTATTTTTTCTCAATGAAATTTATTGTAGTTGAACTGACAATATGTTCAAGAATTCTGCAGCAAACTGATGGTAAAGATATTGGTCTATAATTTTGTTGGTTCATTATTTTACCCTGTTACTTACAAGAGTCACCTGCACTTTTCTCCAGTTGCTTGGGATTTTGCGCTGGGTGAGATATTCATGATACATGCAAGCTAAGTAAGGAGAATTGGGATTCCACCAGGACCCAGCACTTATTTGTTTTCAACTCTTTCAGTTGCATCACTACACTGGAGGTATTACTGTGTCCACCATAAGGGAGTCTGACCGATGGTCAAATGACGGTACGTCTGTCTGATCCTCAGCCTCCTTCAGTTTATTTGAAAATCAGTTCATTACTAGAAGTTTTGTGTGTTTTTCACAATCTGCAGAGGAGCCATGTACATTTAATTTAACAGCATCATTTTCTCCTCTTAAAACTGAAATTCATGACATTTGTTTTCTTTATGTTCAATGTAACGTTATTGCATGTTGACCAGTTGTAAACTTTATTGAGGTTTTCATTTGCTTTCTCTGTGATGAATCCTTTTGTTTTTTCATTGATTATAAAATTTCTGCTATCAGTAAAGATAATTTTTCCCCCATGAGTATCACCAGTGGGTAACTTGTAATTGTTTAGCAGGGACAGTATTGGACCTAATATGCTACCCTGACCAACTGTTTTATAAATGTAATTTGGTTTTAATCATTATACCACAGTCCATACTGCTAAAGAAGAGCGGTGACAGTTGAAATGGCTTGGCACATCTACCACAACCAATCACAGAACACGATTTTTTACATGTCTCTGTGACACTACCTCAGCATTCTGCAGCTCTATAGACATTGCAACCACCAGTAGCTTTTTGCACTTCACAGCTGAAAACTGGCAACAGCACTGTCATCTGTCAAAACTCTTCTTTCTGACACTACATTCTCCAGTGAGTGGATGTATTAGTTTGCAGTTCCTTCTGGTGAACAAATTACTAGTGAATAGCAGTAGATTTACTGATCAATCTGCCCCTTTTTAATCAATGTTGAGGTAAATGTTAAATGGGTTTTGATGTATTACAGTAGTATGTTTCAATCTGCCCCCTTTTTAATTAATGTTGAGGTGAATGTTATATGGATTTTGTTGTATTACAATAGTATGTTTAAACAGAGACAGTATTAATATTGTAAGAATTTGTGTGCATCAGTTTGACTATATAAATTAACGTGAGTTCCAGTTATTGAGAACGACTTTATATTGATACAAGTAGAACATGTGGTAACCAGCAACTGGCGCAGAAGCAGTTGCAACAGAGTCAACAGAAATAAAAATTTAAAAATAGTGTTGAATCTACAGCTATTAAATTGTTTTCAGATGCTTTCTTCAAGAAAAATGTGGCTGGAAAAAAGAAACATTAAAATTTACAAGAGCAGAGAATGAGGAAAAGCAACTTAAAGGGGATGAAGGTTACATGTGGAAATATATGAAAACTCCTAAGTTAGAGATTTAGTGGTATTCTGAAATTTATGTATCAGTCCTCCACTTGTTAAGTAGCTTCAATGCCAACTTGTCATAATGATGAACAGCATTCACTCAGAAACAAAATACAACAAGCCAGTATATGGTCATATAATACCTTACCATAACTAATGTGTGGACAGGTGTGTTATTTTGTGATATCAGTTTAGTCTAATAAAAACCATAAAAAATTCAAGCAACCAGCCACAGATTTCAGATAAAAATTTAAGAACTGCGATATCGCTCATCAATTCTGTTAGGCCACTACTTCCTAATATTGATTTGCCTCAAGCCCTAGTTTATTTTCTGGAGGTGCTAGAAAATTAGCAGAAATGGATAAATAGAGATCATGAAAAAAAATTTACCTGCTGTGAACAGTAACAACAGCAATTGTAATTATGTATTTGTTGTGTAAGGTATATTAGCAAGAAAAATAGAAGAGACATTCAATATGATCAGATTTTTAGTTTTACCTTCACTTAGAGTACTGAAATCATAAATTTTTCGCTCTTTTGTGAAAAAACAGTCAGATCACATTTTTATGTTATTGACAGATTGGGTACAATTAAAACAAAAGCTTTCCTCCTTTATTTTTTTCTGTCTTCTTCTTCTTCTTCTTCTTCTTCTTCTTCCTCTTCCTTCTCCTCCTTCTTCATTACATATTGTATTGTTAAATATTCCACATTTCTATGTATACTTTGTGTTTCTTCCATTAGCACTTTGTTCTTTGCAAATTGCCATTCCAGTTTTAGGGATATAGTTATGTTCAACAGGTTTCAGCAAAACAGTATTCTCACTCTCTTTGTCTCTCTCTCGTTTTAAGCTTAAATTTTGTTTTATTTGTTTCATGTTGAATGCAGAAGACAGATGGGAAGGAGGAACACTCAACAATCATAAAGTGTCTGCTTGTCCAACAGCAACAACAGCTACATCTGCAACTACTAGCAAAGCTAGCAGTGGAGTTGGAAATGCAGGAACAGGAAACAAACGTCCTATCCAAATAAACAATAATTTGGGCACACCTGTTTGGAATCAGAATAGAGTTGGGTGTACGAGAAACAACAAGCCTAATTCAGAAGACAGGAAAGGTATCAAGTTCAGTTAAAGTCTCTTTCCTTACATTAATATCTTTGTTAGTACAATCTCATGAATGGTAGTGAGTAAATTGTGTTTGTTTCATACTGTTCTGTTTCCCCCCATTAAGGCTAACATTAATGCTAAATGTTTCTTAATATTAGGGTAACCAGAAAATAACCTCTGTTAGGTTGTTAATAAGCCAATGAAATAGTTACAGCAAATGTAATAGAAAAACCTTAAAAGTACACATATGTATAACTTCTCTGTATCCAATATTGGAGAGCCCTGGCAGTAGTGACAATATACAGGGTGGTCCATTGATTGTGACGGGGCCAAATATCTCACGAAATTAGCATCATACGAAAAAACTACAAAGAATGAAACTTGTCTTGCTTGAAAGGGGAAACCAGATGGCACTGTGGTTGGCCCGCTAGATGGCGCTGCCATAGGTCAAACGGATATCAACTCCGTTTTTTTTTTTAGTAGGAACCCCATTTTTATTACATATTCTTGTAGTACGTAAAGAAATATGAATGTTTTAGTTGGACCACTTTTTTCGCCTTGTGATAGATGCCGCTGTAATAGTCACAAATAGATGGCTCACAATTTTAGACGAACAGTTGGTAACAGGTAGGTTTTTTAAATTAAAATACAGACTGTAGGTACGTTTGAATATTTTATTTCGGTTGTTCCAATGTGATACATGTACCTTGTGAATTTATCATTTCTGAGAACACATGCTGCTACAGCGTGATTACCTGTAAATACCACATTAATGCAATAAATGCTCAAAATGATGTCCGTTAACCTCAATGCATTTGGCAATACGTGTAACGACATTCCTCTCAACAGCGTGTAGTTCGCCTTCCCTAATGTTCGCACATGCATTGACATTGTGCTGACGCATGTTGTCAGGCTTTGTCGGTGGATCACGATAGCAAATGTCCTTCAACTTCCCCCACAGAAAGAAATCCGGGGACATCAGATCCGGTGAATGTGCGGGCCATGGTATGGTGCTTCAACGACCAATCCACCTATCATGAAATATGCTATTCAATACTGCTTCAACCGCACGTGAGCTATGTGCCGGGCACCATCATGTTGGAAGTACATTGCCATTCTGTCATGCATTGAAACATCTTATATTAACATCGGTAGAACATTACGTAGGAAATCAGCATACATTGCACCATTTAGATTGCCATCGATAAAATGGGGGCCAATTATCCTTCCTCCCATAATGCCGCACCATACATTAACTCGGCAAGGTTGCTGATGTTCCACTTGTTGCAGCCATCGTGGATTTTCCGTTGCCCAATAGTGCAAATGATGACGGTTTACATTACCGCTGTTGGTAAATGACGCTTTGTCGCTAAATAGAACACATGCAAAAAATCTGTCATCGTCCTGTAATTTCTCCTGTGCCCAGTGGCAGAACTGTACACGATGTTCAAAGTCGTCGCCATGCAATTCCTGGTGCATAGAAATATGGTACGGGTGCAATCAATGTTGATGTAGCATTCTCAACACCAACGTTTTCGAGATTCCTGATTCTCACACAGTTTGTCTGCTACTGATGTGCGGATTAGCCGTGACAGCAGCTAAAACACCTACTTGGGCATCATCATTTGTTGCAGGTCATGGTTGTCATTTCACATGTGGCTGAACACTTCCTGTTTCCTTAAAAAACGTAACTATCCAGTGAACGGTCCGGACACTTGGACGATGTCATCCAGGATACTGAGCAGCATACATAGCACATGCCCGTTGGGCATTTTGATCACAATAGCCATACATCAACACGATATCGTCCTTTTCCGCAATTGGTAAATGGTCCATTTTAACACGGGTAATGTATCACGAAGCAAATACCGTCTGCACTGGCGGAATGTTACATTATACCACGTACTTGTACGTTTGTGACTATTACAGCGCCATCTATCACAAAGCGAAGAAAGTTGTCCAACTAAAACATTCATATTTCTTTACGTACTACACGAATATGTAATAAAAAATGGGGGTTCCTATTTTAAAAAAAAACACAGTTGATATCCGTTTGACCTATGGCAGTGCCATCTAGCGGGCCAACCACAGCACCATCTGGTTTCCCCCTTCAAGCTAGACGAGTTTCGTTCTTTGTAGTTTTTTGTTTGATGCTTATTTTGTGATATATTTGGCCCGGTCACTATCAATGGACCACCCTGTATAAGGGAAAAATGAATTTAAGTTTTTGTTGGAAAGGGCACTCAGCTTAGGTAGTTCATGCAGCAATGTTGACTATCATGCTGTGGTAGTTTAATGGTTAGCATTTCTGCCTAGCAAGCAAGAAGACCCGGGTTCGGGTCCTGGCCACACCACGAATTTTAATTCATTTCGTCTGCTTCGATCATTATGCCAGACTATTGATTTGTAGTCTCAGGCTCATTCTCAGGTCAGTTGTTAAACTTTTATCTGCCACTTATCACTTCTGTCACCTCTGGCAATATTTGTTGATGTGAAAAATGCCAAGCTACACCATGATTTGGAATCCATGTTAGACTATTGTGTTCAAAACAAATTTTCTGTTGATGACCGCTTTACTTATGTTTAGGCTATCTCCTTCACATTATAATGAAAAAAGAAAATTCTTACACCCATCAAGTTTTGTGGCTTTCAGAAAGGAATTTTGCTACCCTACAGGCATAGAACCTGTGGTACCCTAATTGTACAGCAACAATTGGACTCAAAAACAATATGAAACCTACAGAAAGTCCTCCACTAACTGAGTTACTGTGAAGCTTCGATTTTTTGGAATTTTACCTCTGTTTTTTGTACCATTCATTGCTAATTACAGATGAATGGCTATTTCTATCATCATGAATATTCATCCTTCCACTTTTAAACAAGCCACACCGTTGACACACACCTTCACTTACCACTTTGAGTTTGTATAAACTACATATCAGCTTTGAGATTTTGCCTCTCACTAAATACTGTTTCACTTAACGGATTACACATCGGCAGATTTTTAAATACATAGCATGTTTTGAATGTTTACTGTAGACAAATAAGGAGCAGTGTGACTTTATTGCTACTGTAGCTCTAAGTACATTTATGCAAAGAAACACATGAGTGGCATGATACCCAGCCAAAGGCTTTAGCAGAGCTGAGGAATTGCCTATCCCATAATTTCTACAGTTCATCTTGATAAGTGTCCAACACCAAATTTATTTGCAACAGAGATACTGGGCAGCAGCAAAGCAGAATTTAACCACAATTTATGCAAGTTGGCATGTAAGTAACGGTTACGTATCTGAAGAAATGGATGTCTTGACTACTTTCATAAAGTAGTAACTGAGTTTCTTTAATCAGTTAGTAAAAACATTGAAGATTGTAGAATATCCAGTTGGTCGTAGGAGCAGATCACTGTTACCTCCTATGTTGGTTAAATGAGATATTCTGTGATATTGGCTGTTTTTACTAATTGATCCAGAACAGATCGCTGTTATCTGCTTAGCATGTTGATTAAAATTATCGTTTTCTTTAAATTTAATGTTATCTATACCTACATGTGTGCTCCAGAAGTAACCTTATGGTGTGACGAAGCGTAGCTTTGTACCATTGTTGCTTTACCCGTATCCCATTCCACTCAAGAGCAGGTCATAGGAAGAGCATTTATGCTAAACCTCCACGTGAGTTCAATTCTGGTGGTCTTTTTGTGTGTTATACAGAAAAGGATGCAATATACTGGTTGTCCCCCCCCCCCCCCCCCCCCATGAAGGCAGCAGAGGATCAAGTAGGTAAAAAGATGAGGGCTAGTAGAAATCCTTGGGTAACAGAAGAGATACTGAATTTAATTGATGAAAGGAGAAAATACAAAAATGCAGTAAGTGAGGCAGGCAAAAAGGAATACAAACGTCTGAAAAATGAGATTGGCAGGAAGTGCAAAATGGCTATGCAGGGATGGCTAGAGGACAAATGTAAGGATGTAGAGGCTTATCTCATGAGGGGTAAGATAGATACTGCCTACAGGAAAATTAAAGAGACCTTTGGAGAAAAGAGAACCACTTGCATGAATATCAAGAGCTCAGATGGAAACCCAGTTCTAAGCAAAGAAGGGAAAGCAGAAAGATGGAAGGAGTATATAGAGCGTCTATACAGGGGCGATGTTCTTGAGCACAATAGTATGGAAATGGAAGAGGATGTAGATGAAGATGAAATGGGAGATATGATACTGCGTGAAGAGTTTGACAGAGCACTGAAAGACCTAAGTCGAAAGAAGGCCCCGGGAGTAGACAACATTCCATTAGAACTACTGACAGCCTTGGGAGAGCCATTTCTGACAAAACTCTACCATCTGGTGAGCAAGATGAATGAGACAGACGAAATTCCCTCAGACTTCAAGAAGAATATAAAAATTCCAATCCCAAAGAAAGCAGGTGTTGACAGATGTGAAAATTACCGAACTATCAGTTTAATAAGTCACAGCTGCAAAATACTAATGCGAATTCTTTACAGACGAATGGAAAAACTGGTAGAAGCCAACCTCGGGGAATATCTGTTTGGATTCCGTAGAAATGTTGGAACACGTGAGGCAATACTGACCCTACGACTTACCTTTAGAAGAAAGATTAAGGAAAGGCAAACCTACGTTTCTAGCATTTGTAGACTTAGAGAAAGCTTTTGACAATGTCGACTGGAATACTCTCTTTCAAATTCTGAAGGTGGCAGGGGTAAAATACAGAGAGCGAAAGGCTATTTACAATTTGTACAGAAACCAGATGGCAGTTATAAGAGTCGAGGGACATGAAAGTGAAGCAGTGGTTGGGAAGGGAGTGAGACAGGGTTGTAGCCTCTCCCTGATGCTATTCAATCTGTATATTGAACAAGCAGTAAATTAAACAAAAGAAAAGTTCGGAGTAGGTATTAAAATCCATGGAGAAGAAATAAAAACTTTGAGGTTTGCCGATGACATTGTAATTCTGTCAGAAACAGCAAAGGACTTGGAAGAGCAGTTGAACGGAATGGACAGTGTCTTGAAAGGAGGGTATAAGATGAACATCAACAAAAGCAAAAACAAGGATAATGAAATGTATTCATATTAAGTCGGGTGATGCTGAGGGAATTAGATTAGGAAATGAGACACTTAAAGTAGTAAAGGAGTTTTGCTATTTGGGGAGCAAAATAACTGATGATGGTCGAAGTAGAGAGGATATAAAATGTAGACTAGCAATGGCAAGGAAAGCGTTTCTGAAGAAGAGAAATTTGTTAACATCCACTATTGATTTAAGTGTCAGGAAGTCGTTTCTGAAAGTATATGTATGGAGTGTAGCCATGTATGGAAGTGAAACGTAGACGATAAATAGTTTAGACAAGAAGAGAATAGAAGCTTTCGAAATGTGGTGGTACAGAAGAATGCTGAAGATTAGGTAGGTAGATCACATAAATAATGAGGAGGTATTGAATATAATTGGGGAGAAGAGGAGTTTGTGGCACAACTTGACTAGAAGAAGGGGTTGGTTGGTAGGACATGTTCTCAGGCATCAAGGGATCACCAATTTACTATTGGAGGGCAGCGTGGAGGGTAAAAATCGTAGAGGGAGACCAAGAGATGAATACACTAAGCAGATTCAGAAGGATGAGGCTGCAGCAAGTACTGGGAGAGGAAGAGGCTTGCACAGGATAGAGTAGCAAGGAGAGCTGCATCAAACCAGTCTCAGGACTGAAGACCACAACGACAACAACAACAACAACAACAACAACAACAACAACATCATACTGGTTGGCTCTTCTAGGAATGTATGCTCTCAGTATTTTAGCAGTAAACCACACCATGATGCAGTGCAGTGCAGTCCAGTCCAATCTACCACTAGATTTGGGTGAGCAGCTTCATGATGCTTTTGTGCTTACTAGATGAACCTATAATGGAACATGCTAATCTTCTTTGGATCTTTTCTGTTTCCTTTATCAGTCTATCTGGTACAGTTACCAGTGGATGGGCAACATTAAAGTATTAGTCTAATGAGGGTTTTATAGTTAGTTAACTGTTCCATTGATTAATCTCTTGGTAACCATTATGATATGGGACATGTCAAGTGCATAGGAAATGCACACAACTTTATTTTATTTATTTATTTATTTACAGCTTAAAATTTTTATTACTTACCTCATTCCCTTAAATGGCAGAAAATGAATATATTAGACCTCTAGATTTATTTATTCCTATTCAAGAATTTGTCTGTGACATAGAAGAAGTTGTCAAGGAGATATAATTTTTGAAACTATTACTGCTGTCTGTCAGACATTTTATTTCATCTGGTAATTTATCAAAAAGTTTTACAGCAGCATATTTTATCCCTTTCTGTGCCAAATATAAGTCAAGTAAATGATATTGTAAGTCTCTTTTTTTCTATTATTATAATCATGAATGTCACTACTGTTTTTAAACTGGCCCATGTTGTTGATAACAAATTTCATTACTAAGTGAATGTACTGTGAGGCTTTTGTAAGTATTCTTAACCTTCTAAACTATGCCTACAAGATGTGCTACTAAGAGCCCCACACATTATTCTAACCACTTTCTTTTGAGCAGTGAATACTTTTCACCAAGTGTTGAGTTACCCCGAGATATTATTCCCCATGGCATCAGAGAGGAAAGGGTGCAAAGTATGTTAGGTTATTAATTTCTATATCCTGAAAATTGGCAATTATTCTGATTTAATTCTACTGATTACCTGATTTAATTAAACATCTAGAAGTATGTGTACAGAGTATTTTAAAGTGGAATGGGCACATAAAACTAATTGTAGGCAAGGCAAATGTCAATAGAATTCCCATGAAGAAGGTAGCTTAACCACTGGGGTTGCTATAGGAGATCCAAAATATGAATTTTCCAATTAAGATTCTCATGTATAAGTACACTCAAAGACTTGGTATACTCTGCTCTGGCTACTGAATTCTGTTGCTGTTGATGTGTTATATTCATTGACGGGACTGTACTCCTTGCAGCAGAAAATTGGATAGAGAAAGAAACTTTTTGCTTCCTATTCTGCAGATATGACTTGAACCACTCATATGCTGTTCCATTTATATCACAGAATTGTTATTTCTGTAACATGTCATTGTGCACACAATCAAAAATTGGCAATTATTGTGATTGCAAAAGTTGCTGAACCTAGTTGCTATAGGAGATCCAAAATATGAATTTTCCAATTAAGATTCTCATGTATAAGTACACTCAAAGACTTGGTATACTCTGGATAGAGTGTCGTCCCCCCCCCAAACGCCCCCCCCCCTCCCCCGCCCCACCACCAGCACCGAAGTTCAGAGAAAGCCCAGTTGCAGCAAACCAATTAATAATTTTTCCAAAGACATTATTTGTATGATTTTCTATTGGAGTTTCTTTTACTGGATTAGTAATGATGCCTGTATCATCAGCAGACGGGGTCAGTTAGCTTCTTGTTTCAGATAGGAAGAAAGATCATTCACATAATATATCAAGAACAGAAGGGGACCCATGATCAAACCCTGTGGAAAACCTAATGTAATTTCACCCCACTTAGACGAAGTGGCAAACTTCCTTAAATCACGTAAACCACATAAAGAAACTTTTTGCTTCCTATTCTGCAGATATGACTTGAACCACTCATATGCTGTTCCATTTATATCACAGAATTGTTATTTCTGTAACATGTCATTGTGCACACAATCAAATACTTTCGATAAACCGCAGGAAATTCCTATTGACGACATTTTACTATTAAAGACTCTGTTACGTGGGCAGTGAAATTGTATATTGCTGTCTCAGGGGAACGGCATTTTTGAAATCCGAGCTGTGGTTTACTAAGTATCCCGTTGCTGTTGAGATGGAGAGAGTTCATTACTTTTTTGAAAATACTGTAAGCAAGGATACTGGCTAGTAATTATTGACATCTGTGATGTCCCTCTTTTGTAGAGAGGCTTGAAAATGGCATATTTTAACTTATCTGGGAAAATACCTTGAGCTAGTGATGGATTACATATGTGACTCAGAACATTGGCTGTAACTGCTCCACATTGTTTTAATATCTTGGTAGAGATGTCATCTACTCCAACAGAACATTTATTTTTTGAAGATTTAGTGATTTTCCTTATTTCACAAGTGGTCATTAAGTGAAAATTAATCTGACTAATATTTCTCAAAACTGACTCTTCCATGTACTGCTTGGCTTTTTCTTCTGAACTATTCTCATCAGTTTTTCACCTACACTTCAGAAATGGTTTTTAAATACATTAACTACTTGTGTATTGTTGGTTAAGATGGTCTCATTCCCTATAGTCTTAATACTAATTACCCCAGTGGTTAAGCTACCTTCTTCATGGGAATTCTTCTATTGACATTTGCCTTGCCTACAATTAATTTTATGTGCCCATTCCACTTTAAAATACTCTGTACACATACTTCTAGATGTTTAATTAATGTTTTAGGTATTTAGGCTCTTGTTCCCTAGATCATATTCACAGTAAACATAATGGTGTGTGTGTGTGTGTGTGTGTGTGTTTGGGCGGGGGGGGGGGGTCTTCCCCCACAACACACATACTAAATGAAAAAAATGTTTATATGCCTATATGCTGGTGATTACAGGTCTTGTTCTGTAAAAATGATTGATTATTTCAATTCAAGAATTGCTCTATAGAATAGAACGAGTTGTTTTAAGCAGAAACATCTCTAATCTTTTTTTGGAAATACTTCCGCCCAACATTTTATTATCATGAGTAGATTATCAAAGAGTTGTATTGTTATATATTTCACCCCTTTCAGTGCCAAAGGTAGTCATTAAAGGGTAATGTTGGTCATCGTTTAGTGTTGTAAATGTGTCTTTCAAATTCAGGTGGATTACTGATAAAAAAAATCATATGTAAATAAATGTACTGAGAGTGTGGTTAATATTCCCAGTTGCTTAGAGAGGTGCCTGCAAGGTGTACATTTGTAAAACCCACACATAATTAAAATTACATTTTCTATACTATGAATACCTTTTGCTTGTTTATTATTTCTTGTTGATGTACTAAGTTTATAGATGATTTTATACTTTTGATAGTACGAAACTCGATGAACTGTGTTTTTCAAAGTTTAAAGCTAACCTCTTTGTACAAAACCAGTCAGTAACTTTAAACTTAATTAACTCTTTCTCTGTTGATGCTTCTATGCTTGGCTTCACAACAGTGCTTGTATCACCTACAGACAGGACTAATTCAGCCTCCAGATTCAAATAAAACAACAGGTCATCAAGCTATAGCAGAACAGTAGTGGGCCAGTGATCAGACCCAGTGTGACTCCCACTGTAATTTCTACTGTGCTGTGGCATCCTTCTTTGTATTACCTGAATAGTTTAGGATTAAAACTGTAGTTTCAGGAAAACAATTAACAGTTGAGATTAGAGATAGGTGGGTCACAAGTGCATGGGTCCAAAGGAGTGATTCATTAAAGAGAACAGAAAGACTGAGGAACAATTTCTAAGGAAGGCTCATTCACTGTTCACTTTGGTCATTCCAGGAACAGTAGCAGATAGTCCTCATTCTCCGAATGGTTGCGACCTGTCTCGTTCCCACCTGTGACTTGTACTTTTTTGGGTAGTCACTTATTCCAAGTTCCAGTTCAACTTTTTTGTAATTATGTAATTTTATAAAAATTAAGTTGTATGTGATGTATACATATTTTCACACAGCAGACAAAGAAACCTACTTATCTCTGTATCGTTTTGATCAACTGTAGAACACACGTTTATCACAAGGTATGTATTTTTGGTTTACACAAAACTTTTGATTTTTGCATTTCTTGTAACCATTGCACATAAAAAATAAAATGTGACACTTAGGTATCCTCTTACTTTTCAAATTTGGTTGTTTTCTTGTGCTGCCACCTAGTTTATTTTCTTTGCACAAAAAGTGAGTTGTTTATGATTTTGGTTCCGTAGAAGAGGGAGAAGGGATGGCTCTCCATG
The DNA here is from genome assembly GCF_023898315.1 of Schistocerca nitens. Taxonomy (NCBI): domain Eukaryota; kingdom Metazoa; phylum Arthropoda; class Insecta; order Orthoptera; family Acrididae; genus Schistocerca; species Schistocerca nitens. Next base: position 705,996,137 of record NC_064614.1, on the reverse strand, counting down.
TGAAAAATTGTAGAATGGCATAAAATTGTATTTCCTTTTTATCTCGAAGAAGTATTGTTCAGAAGTACCTTTTCAGCAAGAAACTTTATTACTTGCAATTTAATTATTATTCTGTATTGTTGCAATAACTTTGCATATGGTTGGAGAAGCAGACTGGGTGGTGGGGGTGGCTGCGATGGAGAAAGGGAGGAAGAGCAGGGTATAGGTTGGGGAATGTGTGGTGCTGTGTATGAGAGCTTACAGGGATGCGATGGTGAGAGGGTAGGGCAGCTAGAGACAGTCAGAAGGTTAGACGGTGGAGGGAGGGGGGGGGTGATGAAAAGGAGCGAAGTAAAAAGCCTCTGGGTGCACTTGTAGAATAAAAAGCTGTGGAGTGGGAACAAGCAAGGGGCTAGGTGATTCATATGAAAAGATTTCTGATGTGATTATGGCTGCACAATGGGAATTAATGGACTTTGTATGCGGAATACTATTTGCAGTTTGATGTGTGGTACATTACATTTTGGAAATCATTAGGGAATTCAACATCCTGGGATCTACAGTGTCAAGAGTGTGCTGAGAACACCAAATTTCAGACGTTACCTCTCACCATGGATAACACATTGGCCAACGGCCTTCACTTAACAACCGAGAGCAGCAGCGTTTAAATCGAGTTGCTGGAGCTAACAAACAAGCAACACTGCTGGAAATAATTGCAAAAATCAGTTTGGGATGTACAACAAATGTATCTTAGGGCAACATGGCGACATTTGGCATTAATGGGCTATGACAGCACACAACTGACTTAGTGCCTTTGTTAACAGCACAGAATCATCATCAGTGCCTCTCCTGGGCTTGTGACCATATGGGTTGGAACCTAGACGACTGGAAAACCATGGCCTGGTCAGATGAGTTGCAATTTCAGTCCATAAGAGCTGGTGGTAGGTTTGGAGTTTGGCACAGACGCCATGGACCCAAGTTGTCAACAGGGCACTGTGCAAGGTGGTGGTGGCTCCATAATGGTGTGGACTGTGTTTACATGGAATGGACTGGGTCGTCTGGGGCAATTGAACTTATCATTGACTGGAAATGGTTATGTTTGGCTGCTTGGAGACCATTTGCAGCCATTCATGGACTTCATTTTTATGGATGACAATGCGTCATGTCATTGAACTACAGTTGTTCGCCATTGGTTTGATGAACATTCTGGACAATTTGAGCAAAGGAGTTTGCCACACAAATCGCCCAACATGAATTGCATTCAACATTTGTGGGACATAATTGCTGCACTATGCCAGTAAAAAGGAGGTCCGACGTTATATTAGAAGGTATTCCATAACTTTTTTCACTTCAGTGTACATGACACTGTGGGGAATCTTTCTTAAGGAACTTGTCATTCAAACCAAATTGTTTAACTATACTCTTATTTTATTAGAAACTAGCCGTTCAGTTCCATTAGTGATAATTTTTGGGATTTGATTGATTTGTATTTGAATTATTATGTATATTTGTCTTGTAGTTCTGCTTCATGACTCAGTACAATGATAGTTTTAAATTTGGATTCAGAAGACTAAAGCAACAGCAAGGGACAGGAACCATAACTGAAATTTCAGTTTTTGTAAAGCCACTCACAGGCTGTCACTATTAACAACCTAATTTATAAATATGAAGTTTTGAAAGAATTCTGAAATCCAACTACGGAGTTTTTGCTTGTGAAGTAGCACAAGATCATGCTTTGACATACATAGCAGTAAGGAAGATATGAGCAGAATGAATTGCAATTTGTTCTTGTGGTCGCAGTTTAGCTTCATTGAGAAACATAAACTTTCTCAGTACGTGAATGTCTAACCATCCACAGTTTAGATCCCTCAGGAGCATGGAAAGATACTTCGTGAGATGGTTCTTCGAGAAGAGAATTCACCATTAATTCAAAAACTATCAATATAATCATTTCATTTATCTTGTACCTGCTGCCCCCTGTGGATTCAGGGGTTAGAATAGGCCCGAGGTATTTCTGCTTGTTGCACGAGGTGACTAATAGTAGTCTCCCATTTTTTGGCTCAATACATTCAGGTCCCATATCATGGTTGGACCTCCCACTTTCAAAATTCTACAGAAGTGCCAATCATTTGGTGAATGACACCTTACGTGGTGCCTCAGTTGTCCACATGGCAGTTACATTAGATCTCCTGCACCTCTTATTGTCGTGGCTCTGCATTTCCACCCGCATTTCAGCTATTTGCACGAGGACACCTTCTGAGGTATGTCTTCATCTTCCGTTGTCTACTGTCCTCTTTCACCCCATGACGATATTGGATTTCTCCGTGCCCAATATCCAGCATGGTAGCCAGTCTGTTGTGGTGCCATGTACCGATTTGGTGGTAGCCCCAACAGCACAGTGATTACACTGCTGATGCCTGAGCTGCAAACTCCCCATGTATGCAAGTAGTAGATGCCCACATATGCCAAGGAGTAGATGCCCATTTTCTTGGGGCATCAGGACTCCCGGCAACGGCCATCTTGCCAGGTGGCTCTTGCTGTGGCTGGGTGGCCCCATTGGGAGAGCCACTGATTGGCGTGGGCGGCATAAGTGTGGATGACCCACAGTGAAGCTGACAAAGCCATCTGTTGCTGGGCACTGAATAGCCCCAGCAATCTTTAAGAAAGAGATGGTAGAATACAATGCAGTGGCATATGACCCCAAGTTGTTCCCCTCCGTAGCAACACTATGGAAAGAACGTAGGGCTACAGAACAAAGTGTGCAGCAGAACCAATGGGAACTCCTTTCTGGATATGAAGTCTCCGTTCTTTGTTGAGCACCTGGAGGATAAGTTTGGGGAAGAGACAGCACTGTCCAAAATGCGCAGTGGGTTAGTCCTCATTCAGATGGCATCCCCAGCTCAAACCCAGACATTACTGACCTGTGACAAGCTGGGTGGTAATCCTGTTTCAGTCAGTCCCCATAAAAGCCTCAACAGGGTCCAGGGAATTAATTGTTATCGCGACCTTCTGTTGCAGTCAAACAATGATCTAGATGCCAATCCAGAACGAAGGGGCATTGGCTTTGTCACGCACTTCTATAGGGGGCTGAAAGACAATAGAGTTGCAACTGGTGCCTTCATCTTGGCCTTTGAGGGTGATTCGTTACCTGAAAGAGGTCAGGGTGATAGTATACTGATGTGACGTTAAACCTTATGTGCCTCCCCATATGCGGTGCTTTAAATACTGGAAATTTGGGCACATGTCCTTCCAGTGCAATTCGAGTACCACATGTAGAGACTGCGGACGTTCACGGCATCCGAATACTCTAAGTGTGCTTCCTCCCACCTGTGTCAACTGTGGAGAGCACTACTCCTCCTGCTCGCTGGACTGCCTGGTACTCCAAAATGAGAAGAAAGACATGCTTTCTCACCGCGAGGCTGAACTAAAATATGAAAGGTTGACCCCTGTTCGAATGCTGTCTTCTTATGTTGCCGCTATGACGGCGTTGCTCACTGTGATCCAATTACACTCCTCATCTAAGCTTACTCCACTGGGCCCTCAGGGCTGCTCATCTTCATCCCTCCCCACCCCCCTCCTGGCTGGGGACACTACTACTGTTGCCCCCAAAGCTTCTGCTTTGGGCTTTGGGAGCATTGCCCCGACAAATGTCAGGGACATTGGTCCCCTCCTCTGACTCCACTCATGCGGAAGGCGTCCCTTGGGGCTCTGCCTTCCAAAGTCCCCCTCGTGGTCAACCCAGCAAGCCCCTAAGAAGTGGTGAGAGTGCAAACAAACAAAGAAGAAGTCTGTTAGGAAACGGAAGACTCTGGTGGACCCAGCACCACCATTCCCTACAAGTTCTACGTCTGAGAATGAGGTGGAGGTTTTAGTATCACTTGAGGACCTGGATCTCGCCAACGTCTCACCCGCAATCGAAATTGGTACAAATACTCAACTGGTGGCAGCAAGTGATGCTGAGGCGTAAACTGCCTCCTTGTTCTCTTCATGCCATCCTCGACTACAGAAGTGTCATCCCCCAGTGGAACTGCGGCAGTTTTTTCTCCCACCTCACTGAGTTACGACAACTCTTTAAGTGTTACACCTGCTTTTTGTGTTGCCCTTCAGGAAACCTGGTTTCCCGCATTGTGCACCCCCGCCCTTCGTGGCTATTGGGGATACTACAAAAACCATGCTAACTGTGACTGACTGTCAGGTGGGGTTTGTATCTATGTCCTTACCTCCGTCTGTAGCGAACCTGGGGCCATTCAAACACCTTTAGAAGCTGTGGCTGTCAGGGTGAGAACAACTCTGGAAATTACCATATGTAACATCTACCTCCATCCAGATGGTGAATGCTGCCTCATTATTGGTTGCACTAATTTCCCAACTCTCCCCACCGTTTCTGCTTTTGGGTGATTTTAACGCCCATAACCCTTTGTGGGGTGGCACCAAGGTTACTGGCTGTGATAAAGATATTGAGGACCTCTTAACTCAACTCGACCTTTGCCTTCTAAATACAGGTACCCCCCACTCATTTCAGTTTAGCGCTTGGTACATACTCGGCCATTGATCTCTCGGTTTACAGTCCTGGCCTTCTGCTGTCTATCCACTGCAGAGTTCACGACGACTTGTGGGGTAGTGACCACTTTCCATTCTTTCTGTCCCTACCCCAGCTTCACTCATCTGGCGATTCCCCAAATGGGCTCTTACCAAGGGTGACTGGTATGTTTTCACTCCACTACCACCACTGAATCTCGTTGCATGTTAACATCAGTGAGGTGATCCACATCATCACTACTACCATTGTTGCCACAGCTGAATTGGCAATCCCTTGTTCCTCCTGTTGCCCGCGGGGGAAGTCATTGCCTTGGAGGTTGCCGGAAATCGCTGTGGCCAGACTGTAGGCGGGCCCTCCAACATCATAAGCACCACTCATCGCCAACAGAACCTCATTGCCTTCAAACTTCTCTGTGCCCAGATCCACCTACTCACCTAATGACAGAAGCAGGTATGTTGGGAATGATATGTCTCCACCATTGGAACATGAACCTCTTCTTCCCAGGTTTGGACCAAGCTCCAATGACTTTACGGCTATCTGAGCCCTGCAGCTGTACCATGAATTTCCACACATGGATCTGTTTCTGCCAGTCCAGATGTAACTGCAGAGTGCCTTGCCAAGCACTATGTTTGCGCCTCTGCATCTGAGAATTACCGCCTCTCCTTTTGTCTCTGCAGATCGCAGGTGGAACTACAACTGTCTTTTGCTCCACGCCATCTTAAGCCATATAATGCCCCCTTTGGTGAGTGGGAATTTCTGACTGTCCTGACACATCCCCTGGCACAGACTGCATCCATTCCCAAATGACTAAACATCTGTCAGCAGATTACCAGTGCCACCTCCTTGCCATCTTCAATGGTATCTAGAGCGATGACGAATTCCCATTGCAGTGGTGGGAAAGTATCATCATTCCAATGCTAAAGCCTGATAAGAACCTGCTCAATGTAGATAGCTGTTGTCCTATTGATCTCATCAATGTTCTGCGCCAGCTGCTTGAACATATGGTGAGCCGATGGTTGTGTTGGCTCCTAGAGTCTCGGGGCCTACTGGCTCTGTTCCAGGGCGGTTTTCGACAAGGGTGCTCATCACCACCAATTTGGTCCACCTGGAGTCTGCCATTCGATTGGTCTTATTGCCGTCTTTTTTGACCTGACAAAGGCCTGCGACACCACATCCTCACTACTGTGCATGAGTGGGGTCTTCTGAGCCCAATGCCGATTTTTATACGGAACATTTGGTCTCTTCGGACTTTCAGAGTTCGTGTCGGTGCTTCCCACAGTGCACCCCATATCCAAGAGAATGGGATCCCACAGGGCTCTGTCCTGAGTTTCCCTTTCTTTTAATTGCCATTAAAGGTATTGCACTAGCAGAGGGTTATCAGTATCTCCCTTCCTAAACACTGATGATTTTTGTATTTTCTACTGCTACTCTTCTGTTGGTGTGGCTGAATGCTGGTTGCAGGGAGCCATACAAAAGGTGCAGTCGTGGGCCCTCTCTCATGGCTTTCAGTTTTCGGCCACCATGACTTGTGTCATGCATGTCTGTCATTGTCGTACTGTCCAGCCCCATCCAGAACTTTATCTTGATAACCATCTACTTGATGTAGTGGAGACTTACCGCATTTCCAGACTGGTCTTCGATGCCCACTTAACTTGGCTTCCCCATCTTTGTCAGCTTAAGGTAAAGTGCTGGTGGCATCTTAATATTATTTGATGCCTGAGCCACACCTACTGGGGTGCTGATCATTCTACATTGCTGCAGCTGTACTGTGGAGTGCCGTCTGGACCATGGGAGCCTGGTGTATGGTTCAGCATCACTCTCTGCACTGCAGCTGCTAGACCCTATCCACCACTGTGGAGTTCGGCTTGAGATGGGAGCTTTCTGAATGAGCCCAGTGAACATCCTCCTTGTGGAACTTTACATTCCTCTATTGTGGCTCCAGTGGAAACTACTGCTCGCATTCATCGTTCGCCTCACCATCCTGATTACTGTCTCTGTTTTCCTAACACAGCGATCCATTTCCCGCAACGACGACCCAGAATGGGGCATCCCCTTGCAGTCCATGTCTGGTCGCTTCTTACTGAACTCGGCACTTTCTTTCTACCACCTTTCCTGCAGTTCCACTTATGTACACCTCCATTGTCCGTGCCTCAGCCACTGCTCCGTCTGAACCTATCGTAAGACACAAAAAGCTCAGTTCCACCTGAGGCCCTCCACTGCCAATTTTTCTCTATTCTCGGTAAATTCCAGGGCTCAGAAATAGGCTACGCTGATGGATCACTGGTCAAAAATCATGTTGGTTTTGCTTACACTCATGTTGGACATACTGAACAGCACTCCTTGCCGGCTGGCTGCAGTGTTTTCACTGCAGAAGTGGTAGCCATCTATCGCACTCTTCGAGCATATGCTGGGGAGTCCTTTGCCGTCTGTAGTGACTCCTTAAGCAGCCTACAAACTCTCGACCAGTGCTTCCCTTACCATCCGTTCGTGCTGGCTATCCAGGAGTCACTTTATGGCCTTGGTAACAATGGACACTCAATGACCTTCATTTGGACTCCACAACATGTTGGGATCCCGGGCAATGAACTTGCTGACTGCCTGGCCAAACAGGCTACCAGTAAACCAACTATGGAGATTGGCCTGCCGGAGACTGATATTCAATTGGTCTTCCGCCGCAAATGATCTGAGATACTGAATGGCGCAGTGTCAGTACACCAAATAAACTACATGTTATCAAGGAAACAATGAATGTGTGGCAGTCATCCATGCGAGCCCCTCGCAGGGACTCCATTGTCCTTTGCTGGCCTTACATGGGCCATACTTGGCTAACACATGGTCACCACCTCCGTCGCAAGGACCCACCTTGGTGTTGCTGTGGCTCCCACATGACTGTCGTCCACATCTTGTTAGACTGCCCAATTTTAGCTGCTCTGCAGCCGACTATTAACCTTTCCAGCACCCTGTCTCTGGTGTTGAGTCACAATGCCTCAGTGGCTGTTGTTATTTTACGTTTTATCACACAGTGTAAGGTTGGGCATCTGGCCTTCTCTCCCAGGCCTCCCTCTCTGCCTCCATTTTACCTCTTACTCACTCTTTCATGGCTATTTGTTTGCCTTGGTGTTATTCTTGTCCTTATGTGTGTTCATCTCGCCTTCTCTTTTGGGCTGGAGATTTTGGTATGTTGCAGAGTGGCTGGCTTGTCATTGTTGATTCCTGTGATCAGCCAACCTTGGCCATCTACTATATTATTTTAATACATTTCACTACTTTTCCTTTTATTGTACGTTTTATCCTTTTGGTTAGCTTCTTTCCTTTTCTCTTTTCGTGTGGTCCCCCATTACTTTTCTGCCCTTTTCCTTTCCCCAACTACTTTTGGGAATTGTTTTAACTTGGGCCTTGTTTGCATGATGAAAAAGGTACTGATGACCTGTAGTTTGGTCTCTTTATACCCCAAACAAACAAACAAACCAACCAACCAACCAAACTTGCACCTGCAAGGTAAATACATTAATTCATTTTTTCAAAATATTTTCAACCAAAAAGTAAGGACCTCTAAAAGGGGTCATATTTTGTGCAGTTGTGACAGAGACTAATGATTTACCAGAAAAGCCATTCAGTGCTTACAATTAACAGCATTGAATAAGTAGTGGATTTTACTTTCATTTTATTTTCAAATTCTTTTTTATGTAAAATTTATTGTTTAAATACATCAATACATAATTGACTGATTTGTTGATTTTCGTATTCGTTTCACTCTCACCTGTTAATGGCTGCCTGTGCTAGCTCAGAAGTTCTCTTTTTTTAAATGACTTCCAATTTTCAGTGCTGTGACAATTTTCAGTTGCTGACTGACAAAAAGGTTCCCCATAGGTAGACGTCAAGAGGTGTAAGGTTTGGAGACTGTGGTAGATACCCAACAGCTCCTCTTCGACCTAGTCATCATTCAGGGGGATTTTCATCCAAGTAGGCTCTGACAACTCTGTGGTAGTGAGGCAGAGCACCATATTGTTGTAGATAAAATTTTAATTTCCTAATGCTCTCGGGTGGCAGGTAAAATTGATGTTTGCAGTGTATGAAGATACACCCAATCAGTTGCAGTGCCTTCAAAAAAGAATGAGCCAATCCACCATGCCCCTGATGACAGACCACACCGAAGATTAACACCTCGTAGATTAACATGTTTGTCCACATGAACGTGAGAATTTTCAAGAGCCCAGTACATGCAGTTGTGTCAGTTTACAGTACCGTTCATTTCGAATTGAGCCTCGTCAGACCAGTTAACCATCCTTGCAAACCATTCTTCCTCGTGGTGCATGTACACTTTCCACTTTGCAGCCTTCAGAATTCATTGTACACTTGATTGGCTTACCCCAGCTACAACTCTTACCCACAACAAAACGTTGTCATATGTAATGCGCACTGACAGAATCACATAGTTTTTGTCTGTGAACACTTGAGAGCATGCTTGCCACATTACATTATTCTAAAGTAACTTGATAAGCAAGACTGTTGTGAACTCTGTAGAATGAGGTCCTGTTTTACATCAGAAAGTATGTAAAGTCCATATGCAAACATAAACATCATGTGTTGCTCATGACACAAGCCTCGGTAGACAAGTCAGTCTCATGCTGTGGCAGGCAGAAGACTAACAGATGCTGTGCGTCAAGGCTTACAGGAAGCCAAGTTTTGCCAGATGGCACTAATAACTAAGTCTTCTCTTAGCAGAACCAATGAACAATTAATATAATGACAACATGAGTAATTAATTATACAGAACAAAAGAGTTAGATATACTTCTGTTTGCTAACATTTGTTATGGTATGTATTGTGAGCTGGAACTTTTATGTTAACAATTTAACATTTCTGTACTCCTTAGATGCAATATTCTATATCACAGATGTGAAGATAGCTTTTAGATAAGCCAAAACTAGTAATCAGTAAAATTACATTTGCTGTCTTGACTATTAAGGGTTTTTCTGAATCCACTGTTTTCACATTGCTTTGTCTCCAAATTTGACCATGTCACATAATGAATCACTTTCTGCATTCTCTTCCATAAATAAGAAATAAACCAGGCATGTACTGAACTATGTATTCCTAAAAAACATGGTGTCTGTAATAGAATATTATGTTTGTTTGTAGAGATTGTTCTGCAATCATATAATCATACCATAACGTACCTTTCTCCCTACGTATGCTCTATACATAATGTTCCTTTATGTCTAGAGTCAACTGCAAATCTCTGCAGCAAGCATTGATCATCTGTAGATCTCCCTGCAATTTTCTACAGTTTTCTAGTATTGTGACTATGTAACGGCATCATCTGCAAAACGTCTTGTGGGACATCTGATGATACCACTAGGCCATTTATACATGGAAGAGCCAAAGAAACTGGTACACCAGCCTAATATCGTTTAGGGCCCTAGCAAGCATGCAGAAGTGCCGCAACACAATGTGGCGTGGACTCCACTAATGTCTGAAATAGTGCTGGAGGGAACTGACGCCATGATTCCTGTTTGTAAATCTGTGAGAGTACGAGAGCATGGATATTTCTTCTAAACAGCATATTGCAAGGCATCCCAGGTATGCTCCGTAATGTTCATGTCTGGAGAGTTTGGTGGGCAGTGGAAGTGTTTAAACTCAGAATAGTGTTCCTGGAGCCACTCTGTAGCAATTCTGGACATGTGGAGTGTCGCATTGTCCTGCTGGAATTGGCCAAGTCGGTTGGAATGCACAATGGACATGAATGGATGCAGGTGATCAGACAGGATGCTTACATATATGTCACCTGTGAGAGTCGTATTTAGACATATCAGGGGTCCCATATTACTCCAATTGCATGCGGCCCCCACCATGACAGAGCCTCCACCAGCTTGATCAGTCCCCTGCTGACATGCAGGGTCCATGGATTCATGAGGTTTTCTCCATACCCCTACACGTCCATCCACTTGATACAATTTGAAACGAGACTCGTCTGACCATGCAACATGTTTCCAGTCATCAACAGTCCAATTTCAGTGTTGACGGGCCCACGCGAGGTGTAAAGCATTGTGTTGTGCAGTCATCGAGGGTACAGGATTGGGCCTTCGGCTCCGAAAGCCCTTATCGATGATCTTTCGTTGAATGGTTCGCATGCTGACATTCGTTGATGGCCCAGCATTTAAGTCTGCAGCAGTTGGCAGAAGAGTTGCAATTCTATCACGTTGAATGATACTTTTCAGTCCTAGTTGGTCCCATTGTTGCAGGATCTTTTTCTGACCGCAGAGATGTCTGAGATTTGATGTTTTACCAGATTGCTGATATTCACGGTACACTCGTGAAATGGTCGTATAGGAAAATCCCCAATTCACTGCTGCCTTGGAGATGCTGTGTCCCATCGCTCATGTGCCAACTATAACACCATGTTCAACCTCACTTAAATCTTGATAACCTGCCATTTTAGCAGCAGTAACTGATCTAACAACTGTGCCAGACACTTGTCGTCTTATATAGACATTGGCGACTGCATTGCTGTATTATGGCTGTTTACATATCTCGGTATTTGAATACGCATTCCTATACCACTTTCTTTGGCGCTTCAATGTATATAGTGTGAATAGTAACAGACCTATAGCAGTACCTCAGGTTAGACCCAAAGTTGCTTACACATCTGAAGATTCCTCTCTGTTGAAAGTGACATGTTGTGCTCTGTTTGCTAGGAACTCTTCAGTCCAACCACGTGACTGATGTGACATTTCATATTTTGTTCCTTAGGTGGCAGTGCAGAACTGTATCCAGCTGCTTCCAGAAGTCAAGGAACATAGCATCAGCATTTTCACTGGTGTATACTGTGTCTCGTCTCGTGGACGAATGGAGTGAGCTGGATTTCACACGACATTGTTTGCAAAATTCATGTTGGTTCCTACAGAGCAGATTTTCAGTCTTCAGTAATGTCATAAAACATGTTCCAAAATTCTACAGTAGACCAGCATTGGCAATATAGGCAAATAATTTTGAACTTCTGTTCGACAGCCTTTGTTGAAAATAAGAATGACCTATGCTTTTCTTCAATCACCAGGAATGTTTTGCTACTGCAGAACCTACCACACACTGCTGCTAGAAGAGGAGCCAGTTCTTTCACATAATCTGTGTGTGTATAATTGTATTGGTGTCCCACAGATGTAGTGGCTTTCCTCTGTTGAGCAATTTTAGTTGATTTTTTATCCCACGCTCACTGATTTTGATATTTCACTCTGATGTTTGTCCGATGATTTAATGCAGGAACTGTGGTTCAGTATTCTTCATTAAACAGTTTTGGAAACTAGAGTTTAGTATTTCAGCATTCTTTCCTCCATTTCAATGTCACAGTGTGTCTGAACAAACGGCTTTGATCTGTTTACTGTTTCAATGTGAGAAGAGAACTTCTTAGGGTTTGCTGTAGATAGAATTTGTTGAATGCTTCACATAAGACTCTCCTTACATTAATTTTGGCTGTGTTCAGTTTTAGTTTTTCTGTGGGATTTGCCTACGTATAAATTTCCAGTTTGCTTTTGGAGAAGCCTTCAAACATTTCTGTCAGACCACGGAGGGTCCTTCCCATCGCTCACATACCTGTGTTAGATGCATTGGGCAGTACTCTTGAACCTGTCCATTTATGCTCCATATTTTCAGTCCTCGATATGAATCTTACGTCATAACCACTCTGGAAATTTAAAGTCTGTTTTTCGTTGCACATACTAAGCCGAAATATCTTCCTACCTTTCTTTATATGCCTATTTACAACATTATTCGGCAATGGTGTAACAGCTTTATGATCATGATTCTCTGTTTCGTGTTAACCGAGCCTAATAAAAGTTCAGGCTTGTTGGTGATCAGAAGATCTAAGACATTACCTTCACAAGTCAGTTCTCTGATCAACTGCTCAAGGCAGTTTTGGGATGAGGTATTTAGAAATGATTCCCTGTCCCCACTACCCACCCAAATCTCCTGAGACTCTTTAAGTCTATAGCTTGAAGTGGAAATCTCCATCTGACACTGTAATGTGACAAGGAAATTTATGCAAATCTTCTCCAAGTTTTCCCTAACATTTTCTGGCAATAGTGTTCCTGAGGAAGGGGGTCTATAGAAACATCTAGTTATCACGTTTGATCCACTTCATCCAAATTATTTTGCATTACAAATTTGTACTAACCCTACTAGAAATGACCATATTATTTACGCCTATAAACATGCCAACTCCACAGACGTTCAACCTATGCTTGTGATGTAGTTGGTATCACTGTGTCCTTTCATTTTATATTTAGCTATGAAAAGTTATAGCTTCATTCTTACTGCAATACCATCTTTCCTTCAGAAACCTGATTTGCAGCATGTATATCACCGATCTGAAGCTGTATGGAAATTGTTCTAGCTACAGTTGAGCTGGCACATTTACTGAATTTTGTTATTGATAGTATACTGTAATTAGAATCAAGACAACATATTTCCAATAATAAGCTTTATTCATAATATAAGTTGTGAGATCAATTGAATTTACCTGTGAATAGCAGGTACTAATTGAAAACTATCAGAAAATTTATGTCCACTTGACTTGGAGGAATATATAAGGTGTTTAGGAGTGACAATAAAATTTTGTTTGTATAGACTCTGTGTGCGCATGTGTGCATAGATGTCTGTCTGTGTGTGTGTGTGTGTGTGTGTGTGTGTGTGTGTGTGTTTGTGGGGGGGGGGATTTCTTTTCTTTCATTAAAAAAAAAAAAACTGTTGTTCTGTGCTTTTTCACTTTGCAAGCCATTGACGTTGATGGCAAACTATTCATCTTATTACACAAGAAAATGAAAATCAACATTAATATTTGTTAAAAAAATTATTTCAGTAGCTTGTAACTGATATCATTGCAAGTGCAGGAAAGGATGTCTATTTGGAATGTGTTATTTATTGACGATTAACAGGAGGCCGACTTAAAAAGAAGAGTGAGATAACATTAGAACTGGATATTAAAGAAAGCAAACGGCACTAATTCATTCCCTAAACAAGTTCTAGGACCCACTTCAAGAAGCCTGAGTAAGTGAAACTGATGAATTTCTACAGTCAGAGTTTGATTCCAGTCTTTCTGACAGTGAAAAGAAAAGCAGGTGTTGTGGAAACATATGGGGAAAAAAAACCATTAAAATATGTCATTTAGAAAAAAAAATAGAGTGAGCTTTTCAAACTATAGAAAAAATCAAAATAATGTTGGCAGCTGCTGCAGAGAAGGATCACTCACACAGTCATAATGTGCTTATGTTACAGGGAAGATTGTCTTCTGTGCATCTGAACATTATTCCTACCATAATCAGTAGTTCTGCATTCAGGCTGACTGAGATGCAATGGTAAAAGTCAAACATCAGGTAAGGAATGATTTTATTGCTCTTATGATGCATTTCAGAATTTACCCATCATCAGATATCTTCAAAAAATCAGATACAAGAATATTTTATAAAATGTAATAATGGATGGCTGTAGCATTCCCTTTTGATTGAAAACATCTGGCACAAACTAGAATACACCTACCCAGTAGCAATTGCTGCACATAGATTTTTTACCACCAGGTGGCATTACAAGATGTGTAGTGATGCCAAGGTGCATCAACTACTGTACATTTATTATACTGTGTGTCTGATGGCTGTGAATCAACTTATTATAAAAGAAATATTCTCTTTATACAACTGGTAATGATTTTACAATGTTAAGGCATTATAAGAAATATTTGTTAAATTTTAGAGTATTACATGACACATCGTCAGAAGCTACAATCACCACTGTGCAATTTGACAAATAGCTTAAAACTAAAATATACAATAGCAATACAAATATATGCCACACATTGAAATACAGGCAGTAAAATAGGGGAGGAGGAATACAGTATTTTTGTTACAAGTAGGACAGCACATCTGTCAGTCTCAGTTTCGGTACCAGAAAAGTGTCCAATATGTCCTGTTGTATTTACATCAAATAGAAGAATAATTTTCTGCTAGTGAGCACAACCAGTTTTTTATTAAAAATAGTAGTATTTTAGTATAAATAAAAGTCAGTTGTATGGGGGATTACATGTCGTGTCCATATAACTAAGAAATGGTATTTGTTTTAGTGTGTTGTTAAATGTGAAAAAGTTAAGAACTCAAATTATACAGTACATAGTGTAACTACATCTCAACCATATAACATATGACAAAGAAGAAATTTAATTTTGTGATTGGGGTAGGGGAGGGATGGAGGGAGGGAGGCCTCAACAGCCAGAGACAATGGTCGTGTATGTTTTCCACTATGTGGTGGGTAGCTACTCTTCTTGAATTTTGTCACCGTAGAGTTGGAATCAAATAGAAGTCTTAACTACTTAGATTTGAATATTACTAGGCAATATGCAGATTTTTTTGTTTAGATATTTTCATCAAACTATCCACTAGAGTTGTAACTATTAATGTGGACTCTTGTCATTCACACATACATAAGTTTGCTTTATTTCTGTCAGTGTTAAACAGGTTAGCTAAACTTGACTTAAGCCCAGCAAGTGTTAGAAAAGAAATTTATATATCACACAAATAGGTCTGAAAAACATTTATACTGAATGTATCATACTTAGCATCTGTGAATCGTTTTTCAAAAACAAGGAAAAATGTTATTCTGGGTCCTCCTGAGAATCCACATAAATTTGTATTTTATCCTGTACAGGACATTTCCATGAACGCATTTTGAGTGCATTTAAGAAAGCCAAAATACATACTGGCTTCCAGGCACACAAGGAACTTTAGATAGTTTTTTCATACATCTTTTGACAATAAGCAGAATAAGTATTCAAAGTCAGAAGTATATGAAATTACGTGTGGATCCTGTGACAGTGTTTATGTTAGGCAGACAGGACATGACTTTTTAACTAGATTCAGGAAACATTGTTATAAAAACACTACTGCTGTGGGTTGTCATCTCAGTGATCAGAAGAATTATTGAGATACGATGAAAAGTCTCTAACAATCTTGCACATAGAGTCAAACAAACTCTCCCTCTCCCCCCTCTAACTTCTACTGCCTATAGTTCATATTTTATGGCTTGTGATGAACCATTACACTATGTATTTTATACTTTTGGCTTACAACTTTTGTAAAGTGTCACAAGACGTTTTGCTTTTTGACATTTGACAGTGTGCAGCACCAAGTTATGTTTCTTAGTTTTATGTGGCTGATCTGTAATATCCGATGACTGACTTGTGTCTTTACTAAAATAATATTTCTTATGTTTCATAAAATACTGATTTCCTCCTCCCCCCTCCCCCCCCCCCTCCTCCATCCCCAAATTTCTACTGTGTGTGTCTTATGTTGTATGGTTCACACATAGTTACACTATGTATTTTATACTTGTGAGTTTATAACTTTTGAGAAGCATCACCTGAAACTACAATTTTTAACATTTGACGATACATAGAACCAAATAATATTTCTTAGTTGTATAGATATGATGTGTAATCCCTCTCCCCCCTTCCCTCATGATTGATTTTTGTTTGTACTAAAATACTTTCTGTTTGTCATTAAAAAGCTGGTTGTGCTCATTATCAGAAAATTGTTCTTCTGTTTGATATAAGTACAGCAGCACATATTGAGTAAATTCTGGAATCTGAATTGAATCTGACAGACAATCCTAATTGCAACATGACTGTTGTATTTCCCTTCCCCCATTTTACTGCCTGTATTTCAGTTTGCAGTGTATGTTTGTACTGATGTTGTATTTTTAATTTTATGTCTCATGTCATATTGGACACCTGTTGTGACTGTAACTTTTGACGATGTGTGGTCCCATGTAATACTCCCGAATTTAACAAACATTTTGTGTAACCTTTTATCACTGTAAAGTCGTTACCAGTTGTATATAGAAAATATTTCTTCATGACAATTTGATTCACAGCCATCAGGTCACAATAT
The DNA here is from genome assembly GCF_023898315.1 of Schistocerca nitens. Classification (NCBI taxonomy): domain Eukaryota; kingdom Metazoa; phylum Arthropoda; class Insecta; order Orthoptera; family Acrididae; genus Schistocerca; species Schistocerca nitens. The sequence continues at coordinate 705,979,688 of NC_064614.1, read as the reverse complement.
AATAAATGTATGGTTGTTGATGCAACGTGGTGCAACTATACATTTTGTATCGCCACCTGCCGGCAAAAATGTCTACTTGGTCCACACACTGCAAAATTATGTCAGTAGTCTGAGAATATTTGTTACACATACAACTGGAAATGCTATATCTATGTGCAACAATCGCTCCTGGATAGGTGTATTGTAGTTTGTGCCAGGTGTTTTCAATCAAAGTGGAATCCATTTATACATTTTATAAAATATTTTTGTATCTGATTTTTTGGTAGATATCTGATGATGGATAATTCTGAAACACACAATATCAGCAATAAAGTCATTCTGTACCTGATATTTGACTTTTACCATTGTGACCCTGTCATCCTGAATTCAGAACTAGTGATTATTGTAAGAATTGTCATCTGCTTCCTGTGTGACTTTGTCACATATGTAGTATTCCTACCGGTGCTTTAGTGCATTACCTATTCTGTGTATAAGAAGTCCTTCTAGTAGCATGAGATGTCTGGATGTGTTCAAGCTTGTCTACAAAAACGAATTCTTCAGGTTACAACTGTAGTTGAGACTACACATGAAATTGATTGGTTTGTGCAGATTTTCTTGAAAGGTGCCATAGTTTCTAATAGTCTGTATTCTTTTTTTGTTATTACAGTTTGGAATTACCGATGCATTCTTATGAATAAAAATTATCGCATATACAGGCAAGGTGTTATCTTCAAAAATATTGCAAGAAGTATTTGGAAGCTTAATGATTGGTCACTTACTTCTAGATGTGGCATTGAGTTACCTAGCTAAAGTCACTTAACTTTTTGTATCACCTTGATGAAGTATTCTGAAAAATTCTCATTTGAAATGTTATAGCAAGTAAATTTAATTTTTAATTGCATGCATAAGCCACAACTACTTGCATCATTAACCCTGTGAACTACCTACCTTGACTTCTTGACTTCCATTGTGCCAATAAGACTCTTAAACACAGTAATGTCTCATTAGCTTCAAGGCAAATGCACTAGTTTTCTGCAGAAAATGCTGATGTATCTAATGACTCAAATCACACTGGATGAATAATATACTTTGTCAGAAGTTTTCCTTCTTCTTCAATCAAATTGCAAACAACTAAAACTAAACTCAATTATTAAATCTTAAGAAACCCCATGCTCCATAAGTCTTCTCCTTTGAAATTTGATTTAGTATCTTGTTGGAGGAGTAGTCATAAGTATCTGATCTGGTAACACCTATTTACTTCACAACAGGAGTTTGTTAAAAACTGTGAGGGAAATATTAATGACACAAATTCAGATTTTGGCTGTAAATTAGGCACTAATCCTCTTGGGGAACATTATGGAAGGAATGAATAGACTAATTAGTGTTGCTTCGTTGTAAAACAAGTTCTTCATTCTGCACTTTTGTTTCTTCATTGACTTTTATAATTTTCACTAAAGATGATTGACTACTGTATGACACTAAATATTTTCTTTTCAGTTGGGCTTCTGTACTCTCAAAACTACATTTCCACACCTTTGAGGTAGTCCTGAATGTTACTTGTGTATCATACAAGACTGCACATAGACTGTCAGTTAAGACAAAAGTACCTCCTCCTTTCACTGTTTTATGCTCTTTTGGGAAGTTAATTTTGATGTTACTTTTTCTGTCATGTACATGTACAAACAGTGAGAAATATGCACAGTGAAATTTCTTGGTCATTTGGGATGTATGTAGTACACAGAGCTGCCACCTCTGATAGAAACAATGGCTCTAACCCAGCTGAGCATTGAGTGAACAGAACTTCGAGGGCAGATATTGGTACTTCATTCCATTCTGCTTCAGTTCTGTGCCAGAGTTCATCAGTCGCAGTGGCTGGTGATCAGTGATGTGCCAATCTCTCGGCAACTCAGTGCCGGATATTTTCAGTGGATGATGGATCGGGAGAATATGCCAGTCAGGGCAGTAGTTGAAGTAGGTTGTGATAGCGTGCACAATGCTCTGTCTCGCATTAAAGTTTCAAAAGATAATGTCATAGAGACATTGAATATGAGGCTTAGCCACTAGACTTAATACATTGGAAATGAAATGCCTACTGTCCAAATTGTCAGGAATAGGAACCAGAAGGTATTGTCTTGTGTATCCTACGGCAGCTCGTAGTGTTGTGCCAGGTGACGTCCGTATGATTATGACAAATGTAATTTGACAGCATTCTCTGTGTAAATACCACACACAGATAAACCTACCACGGTGCTGTAAGTGAAATATCTGAAAATGTGATGTGGTGCCACTCCTGTCTCCGTATTATCATTGAAGGTATCACTGCCAGCTCATTTCTCTCCACTGTCACATCAGTGGAAACCATAACAATGGTTGTCATGCTAACAGTCTGTGGTGCTCTTCACATGACTGCCAATGGGGATTCTTGCGTTGCAGCAAACGAACCCATTTTCTGTTTTGAGGTACCAGGCTGGGTTATGCAATCCTGTACAGCTGAGAGAACACGATCAGACCTCTGAGGTTCTAGTCGTGTTGGATCACTGAGATCTGCATAGTGCTGAGTGTGGTCCTGGTGAACAGTTCTATTCCATATTGGCACGGCAGTCTTGGGATCCTAAACGATGCTAGCAGCAATATCACAGGACGAAAAAATGCACTCTCGGTAGACCGCAATCCTACCACTGTTGAATTCTGACAGGTGCTTCTTGATGTTTCTCCTTTTAATATGAGCTGTAGTACAATATTCTCACAAAAAAACAGACCTTAAAATACAATTTCTTAATAAGCAACCCTCTGTGTAATCTTTTCCTTATTCACAGAATGGCATTACACCTACTTGCCTTTTACAGTTGCACTGAAATGCTAATCATTTGCAGATCCAACCACCTTTCACACTTCTTTTCATTTTCATGTTTGTTACATACTGTCTTAATGGAGTTGCATTTTTGGCGGCCAGTAGTGTACTTCAGTATTCCTCATTCTGTAGCCTGCATTAACAATTGTCACATGTCTAACTTTACTATCATTATGTCTGAAATTTTCTGATATTGACATCAGCAGCAACTAAGTTCTTGCACCCTTTTACAAAAGGTAGCATTAAAAAGAACTAGTTTTGGAAAAAATGTAGTTGAATAGCCACTGTATCACTTTTGATGAGCAAATGCCCTTCATGACTCTCACGACAGGAAAATCAGAATTGGGCTCTGTATCTGTGTTTTCATTGAGTGTGCACTACAGGATATTAACTCAGTTTCTCAAATAACTTCTTGGTTGAAGTATGCACAACAACAATAAATAACCTAATCCTTGCCAAAGTGAGAGCAATAGCAGATGCTTTAGATCTTAGGTGAATGCATTTATGTGAACTCCTAGACAGTGGCTGTCAGGCAGCAGTTGCTGCATTATGCGTAATAGGCCAACTTGAAAGTGTGAAGTGTGCTTTCGAAGATAACCAGACATTTATGTCACAGAAGTGTCCTTAGATAGATCTATTGTTATTAGCAAGTCAGAAAGTAAAGTAAATCCTCATTCCATTAGATGCATACCTTTACCATATACTCAAAATTTAGTAAAAAAAAATCCAGTGATTGGGCTTGAATAGTGAGCACAGCATCTACTCTGAAAATCATTTACAGTACACTATAAGCATATACACTAATGGACAGCTTGAGCGGAGGACAACACTTCATCTACAGACAACAGCAGCCTGCAAATTGGCCAGCTTATGCTGTATTTAGAATTGTGTGTGTGTGTGTGTGTGTGTGTGTGTGTGTGTGTGTGTGTGTGTGTGTGTGTGTCTGGGCGGGCGCGCGCATGTGCAGAGGGGGGTCAGGAACACACTAACACTATTATTTTCCTGGCAAAAAGCACTGTGAAAAATGTGAATGAGTGTTCACATTAGCTTATAAAGTTCTCCTATGCTGCTGCTACTACTAGAGGTAAACAATGTGTTCTCATATTGTTCTCTTCAAAAGCCATTTATTTATGCTATAAATGTGTCTTGGTAACAAAGATTTACAGTATTGAGAATGTTTGTTGTTAAGTTGTTATTTATTATGATGCTGTTACAGGGAATTCAACAATCTTGAAAGGGGAAGCCAAAGCTGGATCACAGAGCTCTGGAAGGAGTGCATCTTGCAGGGGTGCTGGAGCTAGTAGTGCAAGCCCATTGCCTGTGTCACAGAATGGATTTGGAGGACCGGAAAAAGCAGCACAAGCCAAAAGAAACCAACGTGGAAGGAAGCGCACCTTGCATTCGCCAATCGGTTATAAATTCATTCTGAATTTCTTACCTATTTTATAATTACATTGTAATTTTTATTTTGAATGAATTGCATTCTTAAAGATAATTATCAGAAAAAGTTGGAAGCATTTTGTAGACACTGCTTAGGAATGTGAACTGTGTTTGCTAACCCAGTATAATGCTCAGTTATGAGCTTAATATTTCATGTGCAGTATGCAGTTCCTACTTTATCCAAAGCACAATGTTTAGAACCATTACCTTTATTGCCTTCGGGCAGTACTCTGTGTAATTATAATTCTTTTACAGTGTTCATTTTTCACATGTTGAATAATTCTTTTGCTGGCCGGTGTGGCCGAGCAGTTCTAGGCGCTTCAGTCTGGAACTGCGCGACCACTATGGTCACAGGTTCGAATCCTGCCTCAGGCATGGATGTGTGTGATGTCCTTAGGTTAGTTTGATTTAAGTAGTTCTAAGTTCTAGGGGACAGATGACCTCAGATGATACGTCCCATAGTGCTCAGAGCCAATAATTCTTTTTAAAATCTAGAATTCTGCTTCTTTTGGGCAACACACAGTAATCTGAATTAAAACGTTTTTCTTTTTTCAGCTATGGTGTGCCAGCCAATAAGGCAACAGATATGGCGTTGGGGTCAGATGGTGTTTAGTTTTCTGTTGTGGTTCATGCTTCTGCTGTCTGATGTCTTGGACATGAGCACACAGTTATTGGCACATCTGTAAGACTTCACAATTTAATCTGCCTTGAAACATTCGGATTATTTATGCATTACACATTTTATCTACAGTGAAGTAATATTTTTTTTCCCAGAAAATAAGATCTGTTAATGATTTCTGGATGTGATGAATGCAGTTGCCATTTGCCCTTTGCATTCTGCATATGTTTTTGATTTGATGAGAAATATAGATCTTTCCCTTTTTGGGCTGGGGGGTTCTGTGTACATGTGGAGATAATTACTTGGAGAGATGAATTGTTTTAAACAGTTATTGTATTTGAGAGGTCTGTTCGTGACATCAGGCCACTGACAAAGATCACAGATACGTGGTAACATATGTTATAGAGCTTACAGTGAGGAAGAGTTGGTGCTGTTTGTTCTATTTAACACTAAGACCCACAACTTGTTTGATTTCAATCCTTCTTCATTTCTTTTAAAATTGTTAATGTGCATTTGAATATTTATGGCCCCTTGTGCATCACAGCATATTAATGATTAGATTAATGATGTCACGAACCAATCATTGCATGGAAACATATTAACAGCTTGGCTTGGTGAGCTTTTTCAAGTCTGTAACTGCTTTTTGAGGTGTGGAAAATGTGTATTCGGTGGATGCAAGTTATACTGATAGAGCAACAGAAACATGAATACCAGGGTCAGCTTTGTATTTTCAGTCCCAATGCACTGCAGAAGGTGATGAATAAATGAGGTACGAGGAATGATACTTCAGTTCTGAAACCAAACACAAGTTGATGAAGTATACGCACCTTGTTATTCATTCATTCACACATCACATTCTGTAAATCCCATCATGAAGGAGAGCATTCAGGGATGTGGAACACGTCATGTTAGAGATTAGCAGGGAAAAGAAACCGCTGCTGGCTACTTTTGTAAAGTGTACTAACGACAAATTACGAATAATTTTTTACACCTACTGACTATTATGGTAATTGCTTCTCGATGCTGTACATATATACTTTAGGAGAAAAGAGGTACTTCGAAGAAAGCCAGTATTTTGCTTCTGTTTTTATCTAATACATTAAACAAAGAATTCATGTCATTTAAGACAGAACTACCATCATCTGTGTAAATACTGGTTAACACGTTCACTGCCACTGTAATTGGCCTTGCTTTGCCACGTAACCAATATTTTTCTTAATAGAATCTGAAAATATATTGCTAAAAGTAATATAACATGTATTTATTTTATAAGTACACAATCAAATTTACTCTCGTGAATCAAAGTTGTTTTGGGGCGCACTAAGGCGTCAGTGGCATATCAGGCCATATTCTGTAGCGGGTGGCCGTGGACGCGCCAATGCGTCTAGTGTATTGTTCCTGGTTAGTGTGACAGTTTAGGTTACTACAATTTCATTTTATATTCATAAATGAAACGAAACATCCTACTGACAAACGACATATTTATTGGACAAAAAATATAGTAGAAACATTCAAATACAAACACAAGATCTCGAAGAAACTTCTGAAATAAAATGTATGTCAAATCTAAGAAAAATACAATCTAGAGCTTTATCCATTACTCTCAAACAAATAAAATAAATACAAAGTTTAAGAATAGTACCGACACATAACTGTCGAAAAATAAATGAGCAACGAAAGTGCTATCTGCCTTTAGAGGTGGTGAATAACACAACAATTCAAACAATATCCTGCTTTATTTGGGCAATCTAGGCACTCGTAAATCGTGTCTGTTCGTTGTCCACGGCTGGCGCATGATCTGCACTTTTTTCGCGGTGTTTTTGATTTTCCATTTGATTCTCGTTTTACCACAACATGTTGGGGATTTCTGACTGGCCGTTCTACCTGCTTTCGTGGCAATAGTGCTCTTATAATACTGAGTCTAAATTCTTGGAGGGGCATTTTTGTGCCACAATATTTATTGTGTAGGGCATGTGCGTTTGTCAGTATCATTTCCACAACGTGGATAAAAAGTTTCTTGTACCAGCGTATGGTTTTGCGTTCCGAGAGGTAATATGATAACATCTGATCGTGCCGATCAACTCCCGCCATAAATTTATTGTAGTTTACAATGGCCAAGGGCTTAGATTTCTTCTCCTTTCTTTTGGTTTCAACCTCAACCATTTCATTTGTAAATGCATTAGAAATGTAGCAAACCTCCCTCTTATCACGCCACTTACCTATCATAACTCCTTCCGCAAATCTGGCAACGGCTTCACCTTTTCGTAGTTTTGCTTCCTGTATTTCCTTGGGTGTATCCTTCCTATTCGCCCTCAGAGTTCCCGTGCAGTGGGTCTTCTTATCCAGGAGCAGCTTTGCCAATGCGAAGCTGTTATAGTAATTGTCCATGTACACATGGTGACCAGCATTCAACTTTTCATCTAGTAAATGAAGAACAATTTTTTGCGCATGGCCTCTTCCTCCTAAATCGTCCAGCATGCCAGTGTATACCGCGAATTTTAGGACCATTCCAGTGGGAGTTGTCAAAATATATAGCTTTATGCCATATTTGTGCTTTTTGTTTTTGATGTATTGGCGGAAAAGTAATCGTCCACGCCAAAGGATCATTGATTCGTCCAGAGACAGTTCCCGTCCAGGGTAGTAAACTTGGCACATCCTTTCATTGAAAAAATTGATAACGGGACGTATTTTATACAACCTGTCGGATGGTGTTGGTTTGCCCTGTTTTGGATTTTCAGAAAAGTGTAATGCACGTAGTATTAGCAGAAAACGATTTCGTGAAATACTATCGGCAATTCCTTTCACGTTGAATAAAGCGTCCTTTTTCCAATAGTCCTGCAAATTCCTCATCTTTACATTTCCCATGTGCAGGAAAACTCCCAAGAACACTAACAATTCGCCAACAGTCACATCTTTCCAACAGTTTATTCGTGATTGTCCTTTGGTTCCCGCAGAAAGGAATAATTCAATCGCGTTTCGATTTGTTTCTTCTACAACTGTCAATAGAAATTCGTCCGTCAGCAAAAGACGAAAATAATCTAAGGGAGTGTTTTCCGTCGGTTGAATAAGCAGTCCCTCTTTTTTTATAAATGGGCAATTTATCATTCCAACTGGCTCTCTTTCCCACGCAACAGTTGTATCAGCTGCGTTATCTCTTGTTACCACTCCTTCTGCCATTTCCCTGTCGCTAGGATTCACAGCCATTTCTACAGTCTCATCTAAAACAAACTCGGCTCCGTCAGACTCTTCACTGGATTCCACGCCGTCCTCCTCACTGGCCAGTTCCGTTTCCGAATCGCTTTCTTCTAATATTCGTAATAATTCCGCATCCGTTAGTTTTTGTACGTTTCTTGTGTCCTGTGTTTTACGTTTCTTAGGTTCTGAAGGGCCCGCCGTGTCACGATTGTCTTCCATTTTCAGTCCCACAACAGAGAAAAACTGTAGGGAAAACACACGAACCGCACCCGCAAAAATTGAAAACAATACGTTCTTAGAGTGCCTGCGCAATGAACCACACCGAATGGCTGTGCCCGACTAAACTGTGGCGCTGAGAAACAGCTGAGTGTCTCGCCGCGCAGGCGCGTCGACGGCATATGCACTAGTATCGGCCGGACGCGCTGGTGCGCCGATGGCAGTGAACGTGTTAAGTCAGGATCTATCTAATACAAATATCAGAGTCTTGTGGAATTTACATTCCGGAATCCATATATTCTGATAAATTGTAGGAGGTGTGCCTAAGAAGTATTCTTTACTATCTTTTTGAGTATTTGGGGATGTTCAGTTTCCTGCCTGATGTCCACTGCCAACCTGTTATAGACTTTTGCACTATAGTATAAAACGTTTTTGAACCCCAAAGAAGGCTGCATAGTCTATAAGAAAAATTATTTTTGCTTTTCATATTATGGTTGGGAATTTAAAAAAATCATCTTAAGTTCACCCTTCTTATTAACTACAAATACCATTTTGGACTAACATTTATCGAGACAGAAGGGTAAAAATCCTTAGGTGTTTAAGAGATTTCTGCAAGATGTGTGGGTATCAACTACTCACAGCATTCTGCTGTATGCTTCTGTAGAATAAATCCTTTTTTGGTTGTACCCGCAGTGCCCTAACGATGGTCAAAGGACAATATTGAGTGAAAAGTGTGCAAAGTATGCTTAATGCTGTCTGCAGGTGAACACCATGAGAGACATTTTTATGTGCAAATCAAACGGAATAGAGATTTTTAACTTACCTACATACTGTGCCACCTTAGTTTATTATCCATCTGGATGCCCAGAAACTTCATTCAAGAAGCCTCATCCAGTGTATGTTCATTGATCTCTACTGCACCAGCTGGAAGTCAATTTGATTTGTTTGGAAGTGCACGATATTAGTTATCACGTTATTAAGGGTGAAGGCATTGGCTGTCCCAAGTAAATTATTTATGTAGACCAATAACAGTAGCAAGCCAAACACTTAATGCTGTGATGCATTATATTATGTTCCCCCACTTGAAATTTACTCCAATTCCTGATATATAATCTCCAAAAGTGATCCTTTTCTATTTTAAATTAGGACTCCACCCATGCAAGAGGAGGGCCTTTAAGAAGTCCCATAGTGCTCAGAGCCATTTGAACAATTTTTTTCAATTTATATGATACATTCTGAGGTGTTAAGGAATTGTCAATTTGATATTAAAGGAAAGGTGTGTGTGTGTGTGTGTGTGTGTGTGTGTGTGTGTGAGGGATAAAAAAAAAGAGGGAGATGAAGCCTAGATAGGGTAAGCAGGTTCAAATGGATGTAGGTTGCAGCAGTTGAGGCTTGCACAGGATAGACTAGCGTAGGGGGCTGCATAAAATGTCTGTGGACTGAAGACCACAAGAACAACTAAGATTTATTGGCTCCTCAAATACTAGAGGTATTGAGTTGTCAACAGACTACAAAATGAAACTAAAAACTTCACTAAATTTCTGAGGAATCCTTTTCTGCGCTAGAGTGCACAAAAATACACACACACACACACACACACACACACACACACACACACACACGCACGCATACAGTCGCTTAGTTAAGTTACATTCTCTGTAGATAATTTGAACGATTCTTTTATCAAAATGATGTGGAACAAGTCAGTTTACAGGCTATGTATAGGTGAGTAGTGTTAATATTACTAAATGTATGTTTAGTCCTATCCAAGCAACTACACTTTAAAAAACTAGGATTTTTCCCTCTCTTCTCCCGGCTACCAGTTTTTAAATAAAAATTCATCTACGGAATATAAGGCATTGTCCACGAGGTTAAATTTAAAACTTGCTATCCTACTTGTCAGACTTTTTACATTATTGGGAAAGTCATCAAAATTTTGTTGTTGTTACATATGGAACTCCTTCCTGAGTCACTGACAGCTTTAATAATGGGTAATAAAGGTTATTTTTTTCCTCTAGTGTAGTATGTATGGACATTGTCCGCAGATTTTTAATCTCAAAAGAAAGCAATTTCATATCTCCAACACAGTGAAGGTCTTTAATTTTATTAACTAAATCTCTACTGTTGTAAACAAAATAATTGTTGTGGAAAACAAAAGATTTTTTCATTATATCTTGCAAGAATTTGGCAAAGTCGTGATAGGCACTGTTAATTCCATTGGAATTTTGTCGGATCGGATTGTCTTTTTTATGGACTTTTAAATTGAACTCGTAACTTAGGCGTCTGCAGATTCATGTCGATCACCTTCTTTTTTTGAAAAGGTTTAAGAAGAGATTTGTCATTGTTAATTGCAGCTCTGACTTCTTTTTTCAGACATGATTTTTTTGCACTAAAAAGTATTTGGTTCTGTTCTGCACTGCTTAAAGTTCAGATAACACTTCACATAATTAGGCACAAGTCCCCTTGCTTCACATTGTTTATTGAAAGTAATTGCCATACCTGTATTCAGAATTTTCATATTCCAGTCTTTGTATTTCGTAACAGCCTTAGATACCTCGGCAGGTAGGAATCTTGTAGCTTACAAGATTTTTATTGACTGAGATCTAGCAACCGTACGTTATTTAACTACAGGATGTATGTATAGACATCTCCTCTGCACAAAATTATTGTCAAATTGACCATGGTTTCGACTGCACTATGGCAGTCTTCATCAGAATAAAAAAAAAATTACATAGCATTACCTAGAAAATATAATGACATGGCTTGAAATACAATATACATAATAGAATTGCTTCCATAAATTGTACAAACAGAGTGTAATTACATGTATTCATACCATGGGTGGAAAATGTCTGAGCAAAAGTGCTCTTGTCATATAGAAGTTGTAACAAGAACAAAAACTAAAATATAAAAATGTAACATGTTTGACTGCTGGATAAAATATTCCATGGTAATACAATGACAGCCGCGAGGTTGCTTAGGGCCAAGAACTGCATCAACACAGCCGCTACTGTCAAACTAAAATGGTTAACAGGACAAGAGAGCCAGTAGGTGGACACGAAAACAAATTCGTGCCATATAGCAAGAAGTAATCGAATTACAGACAAGAGCAAATAAGACATTGCAAAGACAATTTTAAACATTACAGGCAACAAACAGAAGCCAGTGTATGAATGTTAGAACATAATGTACGGTTGCTTGGTCTTAGCCAACAAAAATGTTTAAAATTTCGAGATTCCTACCTGCCGAGGCATCTAAGGTTGTTACAAAATACAAAGACTTGAATATGAAAATTCTGAATACAGGTATGACAATTACTTTCAATAAACAATGTGAAGTGAGGGGACTTGTACCTAATTATGTGAAGTGTTATTTGAACTTTAAGCAGTGCAAACAGGAACCAAATAAAACTTCCTGGCAGATTAAAACTGTGTGCCGGACCGAGACTCGAACTCGGTACCTTTGCCTTTCGCGAGCAAGTGCTTTTTAATATATTGTAAGCATTTCGTGAAAATATTTCTTTCACTTGTGATCGTGAAAATAAGATCCGGCAGTTAAACTTTCTAGATCTCATGATAGTAGATGACAAAATTAGCTTCAGTATCTTCCATAAAGAAACCAGTTCTGATCAAATTATACCATTCACTTCAGTACACTCGCATTCTCATAAGAAGGCCTTTTTTCATTCAGCTAATCATAGAGCCACCTCACCTCCCTTTTTTAGTGAAAATCTCAATTGTGAAATAAATCTGATTAAAACTATTGTCAATAATGGCTACAACCCTTCAGCAGATAATATTTTTAGTGGGAAAACCAATAAGAGAATCACCATCCTAGGCCTTTCTAATAATGAATCTAATTAAAAGAAAACAATTTTGTCTATACCATTTCTGGGTCCAATTTCTTACAGGAATCAGTGTCTGCTTCAAGTAAATATAACTGTAAAGTAGTCTTCTCCACCAATAATTCTTTAAAAAGTAACATCACACATAACTTGAAACCTACGCTTTCCCCTTTGCAAAATTCTGGTATTTATAAAATTATTTGCGGCAATTGTCCCGCCTATTACATAGGGCAAACAGGCCTAGCTATTTCGATAAGATTCAAGGAATGCCTTCTAGGCAAAAAAGGCACCAATGTTCACAATCCAACTTTCGCTGATCTTTTGTTAATCACAGGACATAATCCTTAAGATGTAAAAGACCTCCAGATCTTGCACTCGGAGAAAAAGACTTTAGGCTTAACATCTTAGAAGAGCTAGAAATTTTTAAACACCTATCTATGAAGGACAGTCTCATTCTTAACAAACAGTTGCAATTATGCAACAAAAACGTTTTCAAGTTATAGAGCCACTTATTAAAAATGTCTGAATGGGGCCACTCTCCTCAATGTGCTCTCTTAAACATTGTTTTCCCTTCCTTTTTCATGTTTTCTTTGTACATTACTTGGACTGTATTTTCTTGTAAAAAAAAAAGAAAAAAAAAGCCTGTTATGTTGTAACTTTCATACACTGGCTCCTGTTTGTTAACTGTAATATTTAAATTTGTCTTTGCAGTGCCTCATTTGCTCTTGTCTGTAGTTCGATTACTTCTTGCTAGATGGTGCGAATTTGTTTTTGTGTCCACCTCGTGGCTGCCTTGGCCTGTTAGCTGTTTTAGTCCAACAGTAGCAGCTGTGTTGATGCAGTTCTTGGCCCTAAGTGACCTTGCGGCTGTCATTGTATTACCATGGAATATTTTCTCCAGTTGACAAACATGTTACATTTTTAAATTTTAGTTTTTAATCTTGTGACAGTTTCTATTTGACGAGAGCATTTTTGCTCAGATGTTTTTCACCCATGGTGTGATTACATGTAATTACTCTCTGTCTGTACAATTTATGGACGCAATTCTATTAAGTATATAGTATTTCAAGCCATGTCATTATATTTTCTAGGTAATGCTATGTAATTTTTTTTTATTCTGATGAAGACCACCTTAGTTCAGTTGAAACCATGGTCAATTTGACGATAATTTTGTGCAACCGAGGTTGTTATACATGAGCCCTGTAATTAGATTTACATTTGAAGTACATCTGTCTAACTCTTTAAATCTCACTTCCCTGAAAGGTCTACTGGAAAAGTGCCTCTTTAGCAAATTATCTACAGAAATACTTTCATACTACATTTCCTCATATACTCACTTGTTTTACCATCATCTAGCCTATAGGCTTTTGACTTACAAAGATTGTATCAAAAATTAAATGAAAAAAAGAAATGTTGCTATCAGCAGGAATCAAACCTGGGTCCATAAATTACCAATCTGTGCTTTACACCACTTGCCTTCAGTACCATCATGACAGTGGTTCTTTAAAAAGTCATCATATTCTACACTTGCATGATACAGTAAAAAAAATTTCACATAAAAATAATGACATGGTGCTATGTGCAACATAGCAGTCATAGTGCCAGAAGGGATGACGTCACAACAAAACATATGCAGCAGAAAACAGAAAGCTGTGTCACTTCTCTGAGTGGATTGTAGTGTGCCTGACGGTCATTTCAGCACTCGACACTGATTTCTAGTTATTGTGAAGAGAGCACTACAAAACATGTTTTCATCGGTTTTATTTTGATGCCAGCACACATTCAAAGAGAAATGATTTACGGCTATCATTTGAAGAGAAATGGTGCAATTTTAGTTTGATTTGTGGCTCTCATTCAAAGTGAGATGGCAAGTGATGTTTGCAGTGTGCTGTAGAACATTAGCACATAATACTCTGCTACCACTAGGATTTTACTAATTATAACCTTTTTTTAATCTGTTTGTTAATTATGGTTCATGCTTGTTGCGTGTAAAACCACCAATTGTGTATCTGGCTGGTACATTGTAGTGGTACAGGTGGGTGTATCTTGAAGTTAAACAATGAGGGATTCCTTTGTTATGGGTTGTAACTAAGTTCTCACTACTCAATTGGTCTGTCACTCTGCTGCTTTTCCATGCTCATCTTTTGCATCACCTATTTGATGACATGGACCTGTTCAGTTCCACTAATTATAATATGCAGACTTCTTTGCTGTCTGCAGAGGCTCGAGGGCTGTAAGAGAGCTTACAGTGAAATGATATAACCACTTTTGAAAGAACTCTTCTGTTTTTTGTTGCTCAAATCAAACCATTGCACAGTTGAGTGAACAGATCTGACATTAACTGGAGCAACATATTTGGGGTGAATCTTATGATATCACCACAAAGAGTACATCGATTCAAGTGACATAACAGACTTGAAACATTTTAAAATTGTTTTCGTGCACTTTTTCATTGTAGACAAGGGATCTGCCATCCGAAGCACTGCCAAGCCGCGACACCTTCAAGGCATATGAAGACACTTAGTCACTCTCATGATTTGCCAGTGTCTTGTGTGCATGCTTCATTCATCATCTCTGTATGTATCAATATAAAGTGTACACAGTTGCATGTTTGCTACCTACGAACTACCAAAATACATTTTTTATTTTCGTAAGCATCTTTCATTGACCTAAGAGGATAATAGTGGAATATGTTATTGCGGATAATCACGTGTTACACTGCAGAAAGAGAGAGAGAGAGAGTGAGTCCATGAGCTCCAGCTTGAAAAAGGATTCATCCAAAAGCTAGTGAAGTTTTCAGTATTGAATTATAGCTACTCTAGGTCCCTGCAGGGAATAGTTTCCATACTCTCCCCTGCACAACTGATATGGTTTCCATTGTTTCTCACTTCCTTGTGCCTTCTCAAATTGTTTCTTGTTTGGATGATACTTCCATGATGAAGAGGAAATGGAAAGTCCCATCCGGAAGGAGAAACATAGATGTTCAGTTGTTTTTAGTTTCTGTTGTGGGTCGCAACAGTCTGTACTACAATATAAAACACTATAGTTTCAATGTTTTTTTGCTTAAACTAAACTCAAAATGAATGTATCTTCAACAGTCTTAAATTTAGCAGCTGTGCACCATTAATTTAACTGAAGGAACCATAGATCTTCATGTCACTGCTATGAAGGAGAGAATAACTAGCAAAATGGTCTTCCGAACAGCACAGTAATTAATCATAATGTAAACATGGCTATTGGTGTTTGCTGCAAATATTTAACTCCTCTAAATCTGTAACTATTCACAGAAATTTTTACTTAGTGTTTTGAAGTATAGTATTCTAAACGGACAATAACGAAAGCTGTTTCAGCTACCAGTGTGGTTTGTTGTGGGTGAGCTACTCACAAACTTATACTGCAAACAATGTCTACAACCTACTATGCCTGAATTCATTGCAAGTCACACACACAAAGTAACTGAATGGCAAATGATAATATTGACTTGAGGGCTCTGCTGGCACATGATCAGCATATTAACTTGTCATTTTGTACTCAGAATCTGAGCTTTAGAAGTAGTCTGGTCTGCTATGACTATATTTCTACCAATGTTTAGAATTGTCCATGTGTCTCTCCAAACTCTTCGGTCCCTGCTACTCTGATATACCACAGTTAATAGTATCAAGGGTCTCACTGGTGTTCTCGGTGCACCAGTCTCAATGCTCAAAGATAGAGACTTCAGGCGATGGTCAGCGTAATTCAGATCAGTTTGTATTCTTGGGTTGAACTGGTCTAGTGCTAAAAAGGAGGAGTTGGTGGCATCCTGAGGATGAGTAATATAATTACAGGGATTTATCTCAGCATATGTGGTCTGAGATTTCTACTTTACTGGGAACCACAAGTTGCTAACAGCTTGAAAATTTAATAATAATTAATTGAACATTACCTTATACTATGTATATTCTGTGGCTCTTTAGCCATTTCAGCCTCATAATAATAATTTCAGGTGATTCAGTGGCCCGGTGGCAGTCTTTCTATTGGATGCCATTTCGGCAGCACGGGTGTCCCTAACTGACACCAGTTGTCCAACTGGGAAAAAGGGGACCTACAGTTCAATGTGGAATCTGAACCACTTGTGGTTTCTGGTGACTCCTCAAATTGTTGAGAGGTGAACTCTAGGTTTAAACGCAGACTGTAAAATCCATGATTTGAACAGGATTTGATCCCACAACCTTTCAGTTTCCAGGCACTTGCTTTACCAGTAGTCCACCAGGCCCAACTTTAGCCTCATCTCTATACTTCACACTGCATGTGATCTGCAATAAAGGCATAATGTGCGTCAGACATTTTAAGCCTAGATTTGAACCTCAAAATGTTTGCTCAAAAGAGAGAAGTGGTATATGTCAATTTTTAGCTTCAAGTTATTGTAGTGGATTGTTTTTAGGTTGTTGTAGGTGGACGTTAGATGTCTTCAAATTATTATAATTATTTCGTACTGGTTGTGTTACACCAATAGGGTGGTGATCCTGTTAGATGAGATGGTTGGCAAATGTGTATGTGTTTCCACTGCTTAGTGCTTTTTAGCTGTTCAGATTATCTTATTCTAAAATTTATGTTTGTCTAACAAGAATATGGAAAGAGTAGATCACTACTCATTATATAGGAGGGCACATTGAGCTGCAGACAGGAAGAATTAAAAAGAATGCTAGAAATATTTTAGCTTTTAGACAGAGTCCTTCTTCAGAGGTAATATTTCTATTTATAATATTTCTGGCTTTCTCTCTCTTTTTTTAATTATGCCTCTCTGCAACTCAGTGCTTCTTCTGTGTGGCAAGTAGCAATCTGCCTTTTCCATATTGTTGTTATTTCATTCTGGTCTTTCCATTGTTAGATTTTCACACTTATACTCAGTAACAGTCATCGAATTTGTGCAGTGTGTCCGTAATTGTGCTTTTCAGTGTCATCACAAATCATCTTGAGTATGCAATAAAATGTTTCTCTCTTCATCTCATATTTTCATAAAACTTGTATAGCTATTCAAGTAACTGAGAAAATAGTGTACAGTAGTCAACAAGTTCTTTTCACAACATATATAAGCTATAATAGATTCTAACCTCCTTGATCCCACCGAAAACTAAGGAGATCAGGAAGCACTGTGACCAAGCTGTCAGCCGATGTTATCAGGCAGAATGTGGGAACAATGTTGTTGTTGTTGTGGTCTTCAGTCCTGAGACTGGTTTGATGCAGCTCTCCATGCTACCCTATCCTGTGCAAGCTTCTTCATCTCCCAGTACTTACTGCAACCCACACCCTTCTGAATCTGCTTAGTGTGTTCATCTCTTGGTCTCCCTCTACGATTTTTACCCTCCACACTGCCCTCCAATGCTAAATTTGTGATTCCTTGATGCCTCAGAACATGTCCTACTAACCGGTCCCTTCTTTTTGTCAAGTTGTGCAACATACTCCTCCCCAATTCTATTCAATACTTCATCATTAGTTATGTGATCTACCCATCTAATCTTCAGCATTCTTCTGTAGCACCACATTTCGAAAGCTTCTATTCTCTTCTTGTCCAAACTATTTATCGTCCATGTTTCACTTCCATACATGGCTACACTCGATACAAATACTTTCAGAAATGACTTCCTGACACTCAAATCTATACTCGATGTTAACAAATTTCTGTTCTTCAGAAACGTTTTCCTTGCCATTGCCAGTCTACATTTTATATCTTCTCTACTTCAACCATCATCAGTTATTTTGCTCCCCAAATAGCAAAACTCCTTTACTACTTTAAGTGTCTCATTTCCTAATCTAATTCCCTCAGCATCACCCGACTTAATATGAATACATTTCATTATCCTTGTTTTTGCTTTTGTTGATGTTCATCTTATACCCTCCTTTCAAGACACTGTCCATTCCGTTCAACTGCTCTTCCAAGTCCTTTGCTGTTTCTGACAGAATTACAATGTCATCGGCAAACCTCAAAGTTTTTATTTCTTCTCCATGGATTTTAATACCTACTCTGAACTTTTCTTTTGTTTACTTTACTGCTTGTTCAATATACAGATTGAATAGCATCAGGGAGAGGCTACAACCCTGTCTCACTCCCTTCCCAACCACTGCTTCACTTTCATGTCCCTCGACTCTTATAACTGCCATCTGGTTTCTGTACAAATTGTAAATAGCCTTTCGCTCCCTGTATTTTACCCCTGCCACCTTCAGAATTTGAAAGAGAGTATTCCAGTCGACATTGTCAAAAGCTTTCTCTAAGTCTACAAACGCTAGAAACGTAGGTTTGCCTTTCCTTAATCTTTCTTCTAAGGTAAGTCGTAGGGTCAGTATTGCCTCACGTGTTCCAACATTTCTACGGAATCCAAACAGATCTTCCCCGAGGTTGGCTTCTACAAGTTTTTCCATTCGTCTGTAAAGAATTCGCATTAGTATTTTGCAGCTGTGACTTATTAAACTGATAGTTCGGTAATTTTCACATCTGTCAACACCTGCTTTCTTTGGGATTGGAATTATTATATTCTTCTTGAAGTCTGTGGGTATTTCGCCTGTCTCATACATCTTGCTCACCAGATGGTAGAGTTTTGTCAGAAATGGCTCTCCCAAGGCTGTCAGTAGTTCTAATGGAATGTTGTCTACTCCCGGGGCCTTCTTTCGACTTAGGTCTTTCAGTGCTCTGTCAAACTCTTCACGCAGTATCATATCTCCCATTTCATCTTCGTCTACATCCTCTTCCATTTCCATAATATTGTGCTCAAGAACATCGCCCCTGTATAGACGCTCTATACACTCCTTCCACCTTTCTGCTTTCCCTTCTTTGCTTAGAACTGGGTTTCCATCTGAGCTCTTGATATTCATGCAAGTGGTTCTCTTTTCTCCAAAGGTGTCTTTAATTTTCCTGTAGGCAGTGTCTATCTTACCCCTCGTGAGATAAGCCTCTACATCCTTACATTTGTCCTCTAGCCATCCCTGCTTAGCCATTTTGCACTTCCTGTCGATCTCATTTTTGAAACGTCTGTGTTCCTTTTTGCCTGCTTCATTTACTGCATTTTTATATTTTCTCCTTTCATCAATTAAGTTCAATATTTCTTCTGTTACCCAAGGAGTTCTACTAGCCCTCGTCTTTTTACCTACTTGATCCTCTGCTGCCTTCACTACTTCATCCCTCAGAGCTACTCATTCTTCTTCTACTGTACTTTTTTCCCCCATTCCTGTCAATTGTTCCCTTATGCTCTCCCTGAAACTCTGTACAACCTCTGTTTCTTTCAGTTAGTCTTGCTTATTTGCCTGTCTAGCACTCAATGCCTCAGCTATAGAAATAATTCAAACATACACTATGTGATCAAAAGTATCCGGACACTTCCATAAACATATGTTTTTCATATTAGGAGCATTGTGCTGCCACCTACTGACAGGTACTCCATATTAGCGACATCAGTAGTCATTAGACATTGTGAGAGAGTGGAATGGGGCGCTCCATGGAACTCACGGACTTCAAACGTGGTCAGGTGATTGGGTGTCACTTTCTCATATGTCTGTACGTGAGGTTTCCACAGTGTTAAATATCCCTAGTTCCACTGTTTCCAGTGTGATAGTGAAGTGGAAACTTGAAGGGACATGTACAGTACAAAAGCGCACAGGCTGATAGATGATGATGATGATTGATGATGATGATGTCTGGTTTGTAGGGCATTCAAATGCGCGGTTATCAGCACCCATACAAATTCCCAACCTTTGCTCAGTCCAATTTTGCCACTTTCACAAATGTGTTGGCTGACAGAGACTGCTGACAGTTGAAGAGGGTCGTAGGCAGACATCCATCCAGACCATCACATAGGAATTATGAACAGCATCAGGATCCACTGCAAGCACTATGACAGTTGGTGGTGATGAGAAAACGTGGATTTCGTGGTCGAGCGGCTGCTAATAAGCCACACAGCATGCCGGTAAATGCCAAATTACACCTCGCTTGATGTAAGGAGCATCAACATTGGATGATTGAACAGTGGAAAATTGTTGTGTGGAGTGACAAATCACAGTACACAATGTGGCAATCCGATGGCAGGATGTGAGTATGGTGAATGCCTGGTGAAAGTCATCTGCCATTGTGTGTAGTGCCAACAGTAAAATTCAGAGGTGGTGGTGTTCTGGTGTGGTCATGTTTTTCATGGAGGGGGCTTGGCCACTTGTTGTTTTGCGTGGCACTGTCACAGCACAGGCCTGCATTGATGTTTTAAGCACCTTCTTGCTTCCCACTGTTGAAGAGCAATTCAGGGATGGCGATTGCATCTTTCAACATGATCATCTTTCACACTTTTTCATAATGTCTGGTCTGTGGCAGAGTGGTTACATGACAATAACATCCCTGTAATGGGACTGACCTGCACAGAGTCCTGACCTGAATCCTATAGAACACCTTTGGGATGTTTTGGAACACCGACTTCATGCCAGGCCTCACCGACCGACATCGATACCTCTCTTCAGTGGAGCACTCTTTGAAGAATGGGCTGCCATTCCCCAAGAAACCTTCCAGAACCTGATTGAACATATGCCTCAGAGAGTGGAAGCTGTCATCAAGGCTAAGGGTGGGCCAATACCATATTGAATTCCAGCATTACCAATTGAGGGCTCCATGAACTTGTAAGTCATTTGACTTTGCATTAAATTAGTTTGCAGCCAATAAACTTATCTGTTATCCCGACAAAACCAAAAGCTTATGTTAGGACTGTCTTAAGACTGTGAACATAAAACAATATTATGAGAAGGACAGTTGCTACTCACCATACAGTGAAGATGCTGAGACGCAGACGGGCGCAACAAAAAGACTTTCACAATTAAAGTTTTTGGCCTTTGGCCTTCATCAACAATAGACACACATACGCACACCACACACTCGCACAACCACTGTCTGGTTTCAGTTCACGAGACTGCAGTTATGAGTGTGAGCTGCGTTTGCGTGAGTGTGTGGTGTGCATATGTGTGTGTATTGTTGACGGAGGCCAATGACCGAAAGCTTTAATTGTGAGAGTCTTTTTGTTCTGCCTATCAGCGACTCATTATCCCCGCTATATGGTGAGTAGCAACTTTCCTTCTCATAATACCATGAATAATAAATGTGTCAAACTCTTAGGAATACGTATTGATGCCAAACTCAATTGAGTAAAGCATATCAGCCAGGTCTGTAAAAAGATCTCATGAGTGCCCTACCTCATGTGCAAACTGAGTACTATGCTTGGCAATAATTATCTCTGTATGGCGTATTTCATATGGCCTACTCATATGGGGATGTTCTCCTCATATCAGTAACATTTTAAGTAAAAAAAAAAAAAGCTTGTGTAATATGAAAGATTTGTCCTAAAGGGCACTGTTACGCCCCCCCCCCCCCCCTCTTTTTACCATGCTTAGGACACTAACAACGGTGGAGCTGTATATGTATTTGTCTGCACTCTTTGTCAAGAACAGCATTAAAGAATGTGTTATCAGGGAAACAATTCATGGACATGACACTAGAAATAAGGCAAAAATTGACATCCCAAGACACAGGCTAGCAATAACAGGAAACTCCCACGAAGTTAATGACCTTAAAATTTTTAACAAGTTTCCTCTTGCTGCTCGATCCTTGTCATTTAAAAAATTAAAATTATATTACTGGCTTGCAAAAAATCAGTGTTACAGTATAAAAGCAATCTATGACCTGGACAATATTAATTTTAATATTTAAGATTGTAGCTGTTTATAAGATACTTCATTTGTACATGTAATATGAACATTAAATTTTAATACTTAGATTGCAACTGTAACTTGCTAACAGTGGGAAAATACTATTCTACTTTATGTGGACAAAGGTGAATAAAGAATTTGAATCTGAATGTGATCATGATGATGAGGGATTTTAATGCAAAAGTAATAGAATTTGCCAAGATGAACAACATATTTGTTACCACTTCCTTCCAGAAGAAAATGTGTAGGAAATAGACCAGGTGAGTACAAAATGGAACAAAAAATGAAACTTGACAACATTATAACAGATAATAAAGAAATTATACAGGCTCTTGTAATCCTAAGCCATTAATTTCAGGTCATCATAGACAAGTGAGGTTCACAGTAGAAAAAAAAAGAGAATTTATATTGGAAGAAACTCGTCAGGCAGGAAATTAGAAATGTAGCTAATGAGAATTTGTTTCAGGATAAGTAATTACACCAGATTAAACTAAGCAAGTTAAGCGTTGTAGATGATGAGTATTATATAGGCAAACACAAATGTGATAATTATTTCCAAAATGGTAGTTAGACAAACATCAAGAGATATTGCAGCCGTAAAGAAGTCATATGTAATGAAAGTCCCAAATAAAATAAAATAGTTATTAAAAAATAAAGTTTCAAGCAGACTAAGGTAGGAACACGACAGAACACGTTGAATGGAACGAAGAGATCAAGCAGTGTATTCTGGGGCATTTGAGGAACTACAATGAAAATTTTTGACTTGTCAAACCATTTAAATCAACAGAAATATGAAGAAAATAGAATAGACAATCATTTTGACTAGTACATAACATTTCATTGATTAAGACGACAGATGGTACAGTAACTAACAATGAAGTAGAAGTTTTACAAGAATTAAAAATCTCTTTCCAGGTTTGTATAATTCAAAAGCTGAATGAGATACTTAATAATGGTGTTCGTAATACCAGATGAGATTTGTAATGCCATTCATTGTATGAATAAAGGGAAGCTGCCTGGAGATCTCAGAAATGATTACAACTGGAGAAATAGTAATACAAAGAGAACCTCAGAAAGTAAATGTTACACGTCTTGTCCCACAATAAGACTATTGCACAAGAGTGGTGCATTGTCAGAAGAGAGTAAATATTCCGTATTTCCTGCGGACACATTCTGTTGCAATACGGGTAAAAGGTGCATCACTTTCTATGAGTGAGATGGTGTGGCAACTTGAAATTTACTCTAAAGTTGAAGTATGCAGAACAGAACAATTCTTGTGGGCCAGACATCTAAATTGCACCCTGATTCATTTAGAAAATCTGATGTTGTATGAATCAGATGCAATGTTGGATCCAGATATAATGAAATGGTGTCAGCAATTTGACAAAGACTGCACAGGCATGGAGAAGTCTTGAGGATGCCTTTCTCAACGAGTGTATGTCAAATGGCTGATGATGATTGTTCTTTTTTTATTATGTGAATTATTTTATTCAAAAATGTCAATCAATTTTTTTAAATAGAAGCATGAAAATGAAGAAATGCGAAAATAATTTTATGTTGGAAATTGATAATGAGAAAGAGTGAGATGTTCAAGTTGAAATTGGGTAGAAATAAAGTATTTTGCTAGTGCTGTCAATGAATATATTGCATGTTACATCAAGCAGACACCTTTTCAGGAACATTGCCATTCTTGTGGTAACTTGTCTGGAAATTTTCTTGTAAATGCCATTTGTGACTAATAAGATACAGTTTCAAGTGCTAATGAGATATAAAAGTAACTACCACATAGAAGTAATGTGCTTATTTTTTCCTCTTAGTGGAGTTCCGTTTAAAAGATTTTTAGTTTGTTGCTCTCGGTAAATGTCTGTTGGTACTAGAATAATATTCCTAATGAAATATGACTGCCACAATTCACAAGTATTTCTTTTAAATTTATGTGTAAACACATTCGTATGTGAACTGTGACAGTGGCATGGTATAGGAGGAAAAGTGCCATAATTTTTAAAGATGTCAGTAACCAGGTTACTGCTTTGCACAGGGGGACAGAATATTTAAATAGCTATTCCTAATTAAGGAATATTCTCTGCAAATGTAATTTGACAAAATGTTGCTATGATTGGCCAATTTTGTCATTACGTCTTACCAAGGGAGGTGGCTCAGTGATCCAAACACTGCACTCATATTTGGAATGAAAGGGGCTCTATCCACTATCTGGCCATTAAGACTTAGTTTTTCTTTTGATTTCACTATATTGATTATGGCAAATGTTGAGATAGTTCCTTTGGAGATGACGGTAGATTTCCTCTCCCCATCATAAATTGTATTCCTTCACTAATGATCTCATTGTCGACAAGGTGATAAACTCAAACCTTCCTTTCTTCGCTGAACTTCATGAATGTCACACTACAGCATTATATTACTCATGTTCAATACTTATTTGCTGCAACCATCTTAAATTCCCTAAAACTGTGTGTATCCCATTACTTTGCGGTGCGCAGTTACATGTATAACATGTGAGTTGTGAGGCTGAAATATGATTGTAGTTGTATCATTGTTTGGGGAAAAGCACAGTTGAAACTGTGAGAATTGTTGTTTGCAAGAAGTGAGACAAGAAGTGCTCTTCACTGCATCCTCTAACATTAATGTCTGAAACATAAGAAATACTTTATAATTGGTTTTCAGTATCTAAAGGTTAGTGTGTACCATTCTCTGGTTTCTTGAATTTTGAAAATAGGTACTGTGGTTAATTAAATACTGTGCGTTGACATGGTTTTCAATATCAAAATATGGTAACAATATAATAGAGGGAAACATTCCACGTGGGAAAAATATATCTAAAAACAAAGATGATGTGACTTACCGAACGAAAGCGCTGGGCTATCGACCTGCCAGCGCTTTCGTTCGGTAAGTCATATCATCTTTGTTTTTCAAAATATGGTAAAGGTTATTGGCTTGATGGTACCATGGATACACATGAAACTACAAATCTAAAGGTTTAACTTCGGCAGCAGAAAGTCCAAGTCTTCTTCCTTTTTATTCTCTTCTCCCCCTCGCTCAACTTAATCAACCCAACTTTCCCGTTTCATAGTACTTTTTGTGTTTTACAAATATTGAGCTGTATTGTTGTTTAGATTTCACATTAAATTTTAGGTCCCATGTAGCTGACTTGTTAATATGCAGGAGATGGTTTGATTTTAAAAAAGTGCAAACAAAAATGGCGATAGGGTTACATGTTTAGGAATTTTGTTAAGATGAGCCACATTTGGTTTTTAGACTTTTCTGTGACTTTAAATTATTACTTCGAATTATTCATACATTCCAACCCCATAAGAGATATTTTATTACTGGTGTCACAGATTTAATTAGTTTTCCCCAAGATATTCATGATCATACAGGGAAAAATGAAATATGTAAAACTTGTGTATATCTTAATTTTTTCCATTTTTGATAAATGAGTGTAATGTAGCCTAATAATGTAAAGAGGGACCATCCAGCCCAAAGTGATATTTTGTGATTCAAGTTACATATGTATGTGTAATCTTTTAGTAGAAATGTGAATTGTGTTTTATTCATCTCATGACATACATATGTCAGAACTTCATAATACAGTTACAATGATTTTTACACAGTGAACAAATGTAAAATATGTGAAAATTTAGAGGAACACCCAGTACTTCTGGTGTTACAAGTGAAGTGAGACAGGTAAAAGAGTAATGTGTTCAGTGTCTATCTCCATTTTTTTTACCATTTAATGAATAGAGCATGTTGCTTGCACCCATGGTTGGTCTTCTGTTTCATTGCATGTATATTTCTTCTGTCTGCAGTATGTATCTTAATTGTTAAAAACTATGCGCAAATTGTTCACAGGTGTGTGCTGGTATGTGCACAGGTGCACAGTTGGTCATTAAAGGGATACTTCAAGCTAACTGCAGTGATTTACCAATTAAGTATATGGCCAAGAAACTGGTGGAAAGGTAGTACAAAATCAAATTCTAATAATACAACAAAAGATAAATCACACGGTGGTATTCCAGCCAGTTTAGAGAACAATATTTCACTACCATGCACTGGAGAAGAAGCAATGAAAAGATTATTGGCATGTAAGGGTAAAGATCCATACAGGTACGTTCTGAAACAATATTATTGATTTACAATTTACATATTAATAGCAATAGCTGTCTTGTGCTGTTGTTTTTGCTCAGCCTCTCTGATTCACTTTTTGTGTTAGTGATTACCTTACTTTCTCCTCTTCTCAGTTAGTGATATAGAATTTATGATTTGTGTGAAAGTAAGGAACAAAGAACAAGTACTGCACACATTTACAATACGTACAAATAACATACAAAGGAGGACATAATTTAGGCTTAGAGTTTATCAACATGCACACTGAAGATTATACACTATCTCTAAATTTAATATGTGCATAAGTATATTTATGTTTATCATCATACCTGTGCAAAGTTGAATCCCTGGAAATAATTGATCTGATTAGGTATTGACACTGGAACATTTTGAAGTATTATAGTTACAGTGTCCAGTGGAGGTTATTAATTAAATGGTAGTTGACCTCCCAAAAATGATGTGATCAACTGCTGTGCGAGTGAAAGAAAGCATTAATAAAGAATTAATTAAGAATTACATGCTTTTGAAACAATGGTAGAAATTGACTCTTGATGCTCTGGTCCATATGATACAGAGAGCTATATTGCCAAGTATTCTAAAGCAATCGATATGTCTCTAAATTCTTACTTAAAAGTACACTTTTTGTTATAATTTTATTCTTAATAATACACTAAAATTATTTTAAATACAGGGTGTTTCAAAAAGGACTTTACAACTTTAAAAATCCATATAAATTTATTGAAATAAGATATAAAGTTCGGATTAGAGTTATTTTGTAGGAAAGAACATCAAGTTTTTTTTATTAAGTTCAGGTAGAGAAGCCGGCACAGGAGGTACAAACACACTATCCTTGATGAATCCCCATAAAAAAATTGAGTGGTTTCGGGACTGGGGAATGTGGGGGCCACGCAATTGGTGCATGACGGCAAATTCATTGACCTGGAAAGCGGTCACTGAGAAAATCCCAGACATCAGTCTGGTGGTGGGTGGTTCATCATCTTGCATGAAGTAAACATTTTGTTCTTGGTCATCCTAATTGATCTGTGGTATCACAAATTGTTGTAACATGTCTAGGTACACTATCCCGTTGATGGTTCTCTCAGAGAAAAAAAGGGGCCGTACACTTTGGTCTTGCTCAGTGCACAAAAAACATTCAATTTAGGACTATCACAAACATGTTGCAATGTTTAGTGCAGACTTTCACTGCCTCAAACCCTGCCACTTAATTGAAAAGTCGACTCGTCAGAGAAGATTATTTTGTTCAAGAAATGTTCATCCTCATGTAATCGATTTAACATATCCACACAGAAGTACTTGCAAGCAGTTTTATCAGTGTCTTTTATTGCTGCTACGATCATCTGTTTGTACAGATTCAAATGCAAATGGTTTCACAACACACGCCAAACAATCATATGTGGGATTTGCAGTTTGTGAGACACATGCAGGGTTGATTTTATAGAGTTGTTGACAAAACTTTGTCTCACTTGCTTAGTGACATCGTCAGATGTGCTTGGACGACCTGATGATTTCTCATGTCTTACCGAGCACCCTCTTTCTGCAAACCATTTATGCCACTCATAAATTGTAGGCCTACTAGGAGGATCTTTAGTGTACTTGCAAGGGAACCTCCCCATCACACCCACCTCAGATTTAGTTATAAATTGGCACAGTGCATAGGCCTTGATAAACTGAACACAGATCAATTGAGAAAACAGGAGGAAGTTGTGTGGAACTGTGAAAAAATAAGCAAAATACACAAACTGAGTAGTCCATGGGCAACATAGGCAACATCATGCAGAATGTGAGCTCAGGAGCGCTGTGGTCCCGTGGTAGCGTGAGCAGCTGCGGAACGAGAGGTCCTTGGTTCAAGTCTTCCCTCGAGTGAAAATTTTACTTTCTTTATTTTTGCATAGTTATTATCTGTCCGTTCGTTTATTGACGTCTCTGTTCACTGTATAAGTTTAGTGTCTGTGGTTGTGACCGCATCGCAAAACCGTGCGATTAGTAGACGAAAGGACGTGCCTCTCCAATGGGAACCGAAAACATTTGATCGCCAGGTCATAGGTCAACCGATTCCTCCACAGGAAAACACGTCTGATATATTCTATACGACACTGGTGACGGCATGTGCGTCACATGACAGGAATATGTTGTCGACCCACCTAGCTTGTACACTTGGCGAATGGGTTAAAAGATTCTTCTACCTTGCCCGATTTAGGTTTTCTTGTGGATCTGATAATCACTCCCAAAAAAGTGATGAAAACATAAGAGTTTGTCACATAAAGTGAAAATAAAAAATTAAACTTTTTACTCTATGGAAGATTTGAACCAAGGACCTTTCGTTCCGCAGCTGCTCACGCTACCACGAGACCACAGCGCTTCTGCGTTCCCAGTGTTCTTGATGTTGCTTATCTTCTCATGAACTATTCAGTTTGTATATTTTGCTTATTTTTTCACAGTTCCACACAATTTCTTCCTGTTTTCTCAATTGATCTGTGTTCAGTTTTTCAAGGCCTATCCACTGTGCCAACTTATAACTAAATCTGAGGGGGGTGCGATGGGGAGGTTCCCTTGTTAGTACAGAAATTACGCTGCACTGTTGTAGCCGACTTCAATTCTTCAAACCAAAACACACCGCTAGCACGCTCTGGTCCAGTGAAGGCAGCCATCTCTAACGCAACTGCCGCTAGCACCCCTTACGGTGAGATTCAGTATTATTGAACTATGCGAGACAAAACTTGATGTATTTCACTACAAATTGACGCTACAATCACCTCTGTAGGTACTGTGAATTAATTTATATGGCTTTTCAAAGTTGTAAAGTACATTTTGAAACACCCTGTAGTTATAGAGAACCGCTTTCAGTATACCTATAGTCCCTAAGGCTGCATCCTATATGAGTAACAAAATCATGTAACAGTTTGTGAGCTCTAGATGTGCAACATAATGGCTACAAGCAGCAGCATCAGTTGACATGGTTACGTGTCCTGTATGTAAGTGACAAATTCCTGCTACTAAGTGAACCAATCAGCTGACTGTAATTTTGCTAAGAAATGGATGAATGTTGTTTCTTGGGAGTAAAGCAGCATAAATAGCCTGTATTAGAAAAAATCAGGGGAAAAAGGGGTGCTATATGCAACATATACTTCATAGAGAATTGAAAGACAAGTGTATTTAAAAAATATAACCTGACCTCCATCACCTGCAGGAATAACTTCTTCTGCAGTATTCTTTTTTTTTTGTAAAAAAAGTAAATAGAAACAATATTTACTTGTTGCTCATTGCTTTGGCCACGATTATCCTTTCTTGATCAGACATAAATGAGTTATGGTAATTTTTCTGCTTCATGTTGCACATTTAGCGTCTCTTCAACAATTTTGATACAAAAATTTGTGCAACATCTTTAGACTTACTTTAAAAAAAATTTCAGGACTGAACCAACTTTCCGGCTTAACTTTATTGCACTTATTACAGTGATAAGATTCAAACTCACAGAATTCAAACAATGTGTGTTGTAGAGGGTGGCAGGCAATGCTTTTAACATCACTGGCATTTTATTTCCTGAAAGTGTTGCACACTGTTGGTGGCTTCTGTAGCTTATGTATTGTATTTTTATTGGTCCTGTTATCTACAAAAGCAGTTTATGCATAAGAAATTGGAAAAGTCAATTTATGTGCATACAGGTGAAGGTGATTTCTTTGCGTAATACTCATTTAAAATTACAAATACTATGCTTCACACATTTAAATATTAGCTGAGAAACCAGCATTGCTCAGTTATGTATTTATTCCAGCCTTCTATTAGTCCATCTTCTCATCTCCCCCCCCCCCTCTTTGTCCATCTCCTCCTCTCCCCTCCCTCTTGTCCATCTCTGCCTCCCCCCTCCCTCTTGTCCATCTCTGCCTCCCCGTCTCTCTGTCCATCTCCTCCTCTCCCCACCCCCCTTTCGTCTTTTCATCTCCTCCTCCCCCTCTGTCTGTCCACCACTCTGACCCCTACTTCAAAGAGAGATTGGTGATTTTTACCCGCATGGTATTTTTTCCAGATAGTAAGTAAGATATGTACCAAGTGTGGTTGAAATTGATGCAGGGACTTATGAAGTGATGTTGAACATATGCATATGTAATGTATGTTGCACTACTATATGTCTGATTCTCTGCTGTTTTACACCATACTACTCCAAGGAGTATATTAAATTTTTCAGTGATATTCAGCCGTGTGGTCTGATCTTAGCTCCCGAAATATGCTAACAAAATTATTTGCTTGCTGCCATGCTCATTCTTGCAAACTGATTGACACACTTAACAGCAGAAATAAGAGACAGATGTTACTCCACACTTTTAAATTTATTTGTAATCAATTCAATACTGGAAATAAAAACCATCAGATCCTTTTCAAATGTTTTTATGTCATACATTCTCATCCACAACCCTGCCCCTAGCGGTAGAGGGGAATCTCATTCGCATATTATTTTTATACCATAAATAAGTCATGTACCTAACAAATTTGGTGTTCCGAGTTATGCTTTGTTGTCTGTCACCCCCCTTTTCAGTGCCATGCCTCTGGGATGTAGATAGTTCATAAACTCCTTAGAGCTTCTTTCCAGATGGAATCTTTAAAGAATCAAACTTGCCTATATAAAACAACTCTAACTTTTGATTACTTTGCAAATGAGTTATTGTATTAAATATTTGACTTTAAGTGTGCAGATGAGAAAAAGTTTTGAAAAAATTTGAAATTATATTAAAGTTTGTTGAAAGTTGCTAAGTGCTCTCATTATCAAACACTGGATGAGTATAGTCTGGGTAATTTGCTCTCTGTTTTAAGAACAGCTAGTTTTTCACACATCTTAGTGTTTATGACATAATATCTCCTGAACCATATGTCATACAATGATATAATTTTGTGGGGACATTCAGTGGTGTTTGTGGCTACAGCATGCAAAACTTGTTACGAATAGATTTGGTACTAAATGAGTAATACATTAAATCATCATGCTTGATGTGACAGTTTTCACACATTTCCATGTTTATGATGTTATATTTCCGGAACTGTGTGTTGTAAAATGATATAATTTTGCGGGCACATTTAGTGGTGTATGTGGATTCTATATGCAAAATGTGATGCAAACAGAGTTAGTGTAAAGAAGTAGTAAATTTAAACATCATTTTTGATGCGGCAGCTTCACTACACAAACAGCAAAAATGTGATAAGCGATAAACTTTTTTCCTTTCTTCATTTTTTGGGGGAGGCAAATGTATGAGAACCCTCATTTAAATTTAATTGTTACTGTACAAAAGAAACAGAAATGGTTCCATTACTGACCTCGGGGTGCATCAGATTTAATTACTCTCTACTCTGACAGGTGTTCAGAAATAATTTGAAGGTTGACAGTAGTGTGTTTGATGATCACTGCTTGCGTACCATTGCTCAAGAAGAACCCAACTGTTAGACAGACTTCGAATACCATACTTATCAATCTTATCATCCATCACATCAGAATCTTTTGATAAGTGAATAAATACTCCTATCGATTACTGTTTCTTGTTCATCAGGCAAATGCTGCTGTTGATTCTTGTCTCTTGTTCATCAGGCTTAGCATACAATTAAAGCACTCATAAGTGGCAGTAATTATTGATTGTTTATTTTTGAATCTTTGCTGTTCTTTGCACGTGATGTCCACCTCAGTAGCTCTGTGGTCAGTGCGGCAGAATGCTGTGCAAAGGGGCCCAGGTTCGATTCCCAGCTGGGTCCAAGATTTTCTCCACTCAGGAACTGGGTGTTTCATCATCTAATCCCCATTGACATGCAAGTTACCGAAGTGGTGTCAACTAAAAAGACTTGCACGAGGCGACCGGTCTAACTGACAGGAGGACCTTCGCCACACGACATTTCATTTCATTGCACATGATTTTGTTTTTATTTACAAATTCTATAAGTTTGTCATCCACAACTCTTTCTAGTATTTTTGAAATGCAAGAGTAAAGTGTGATAGTCCTTTAGTTATATGCATTATCTCTACGACCATTTTTTTAATAGATTGGGATTACCTTAGACATTTCCAATAAGTTGAAGAAAATGTGCACTTGAATTAAATGGTCACATAAGTGTGTAAATAGTTCAACTAGCTTTAGAGCACTCTTGTTTGAGATTGTTGCAGGGACACCATCAGTGTCTGCAGAGTAATAGTTTTTTAGTTCGTTTATTGCCTATATTGCTTTTGCCACTTCATTTGTTTGACAGTGATGATGTACGTAGACCTGCATGTACTTCTTTTATGTTTATTCAATTGAGTATTCTCATTTATGTTTGATCTTATCATATTATGTGCAACACCTGTAGAAGTTGTTATATAATGTGTTGGCAACATCTAAAGGGTTTATTACTTTTTTCTTTTCTTGTGAGAGAGTTATAATTTTACATGATGCTCAGTTTTGTGTGGTGGTGGTGGTGGTGGTGTGTGTGTGTGTGTGTGTGTGTGTGTGTGTTTTTTTTTTTTACACTCTACATGGCCTTCGTTTTATTTGTTGAATTATATTATGTATTTGTCAGTATACATTATTCTTTGCTACTCGTTTTACTTTTCTTAGAATTTTGGAGGTTTTTTTTTGCCATACACTTAATCAGCTGATGAGTTATTCAAGTTAGACATTTCATGTAGTAGCCTCTTCTTCTGGCATGAAGCCCATGTTCCCCTTGTGACCCTGTTGTTTGTTCTAGAGTTGCCTGTTATGGTTAGAGTTTTCTGTGGAAATGCAATTTGAAAATAATGGGCTAATACAACAGTAATGGTTGATATTTAGGGATATGACAGGAACAATCATGTGAAGCAAAAATCTTCGTATGGACATATACCTTATTTCAAATGGTTTCCAAATGGAACACATTTAGTGCACATTTGTTTTTAAGGTACTGGCATGCATGGCTGTCTCTCACCAACCTGATGTTTTGCTCTAGCCCAATTTACCTTGTTGCATGCATCAATGTCCTATGAACATGTGTATGGTGAATATTACATGTGGAAAACTTGTACCCATTTCATTTGCAGTGTGTCCACAATCTTCACATTGGCAACAGTGGCACATGACTTGAATTTTGCCACTGGTTAAATGACAGTCATCATTTGCTTCCATTAATACTATTCACTAATGATGCCACATTTATATAAAATGGAATCACAACACACGTAATAATCATTGATGGTCACAGCGATTATAAATGCTACAGTGGAAACCAATTTCCAAGTTCATTTTTCGATCAATGTTTGGTGCAGCATGATCAGTAACATATTGATAGGGCCAGTCATCTTAAACGAGCAACTGACAGTACAGAATTACTTGCATTTTGAAAAATATATTTGTTGAACACCTTGAGGACATTCCTTTGGCCATGTGCACCTCAACGTAATTCCATCATGGTGGAGCCCCTCCTCCTTTCACCAGACCTGGGGGAATGTCGTAACCTCACTTACACTAATTGGTCATGATAATGCAGTTAACTGGCCACCAAGGCCACCAGAACTTACGCCACTAGATTTTTGTTTATGGTGCTGGATGAAATCTGAAGTGTACAAATGTAAGGTGAATATGCCAGATGAACTGCTTGGGCACACCATGGGCACTGCTGTCCTCATTAGAGAATGTGTAGAGGCACATTGACAAGCAACATAACATGTGCTTCCAAGAGTGCATAAACGCACTGAAGCTGACCGTGGGATATTTGAACATTTGTTGCAAACTGCACAATAGCTGTAATGAGATGTGTATAATGCTTAAAGGTGAATATGTGATTGATATTTGTAAAATGTATGTTGTAAAGTTTACTAACTGTTGTACAATTGTAAATGTGATAACATATTGAAAAATACAGAAAATAAATAACAATGCACAGTAAATGTGTTCTATCTCGGAAACTGTTTGGAATAGGCCGTATGTCCATACGATGTTTTTTGCTTCAAATGATCATTGCTGTCGTACCCCAGAATATTAGCGATTCCTCCAGATACACCCTGTATATCAGTGAAGGTGTAAAATTATTCACTTAACCCATTAATTTTGTAAACATGTGACCACTTTTGTGTGTTTAATAAGCTGTTGAGGCAGTTCATGTTATTCTGACTATAGCATCTACATGTGGTTCTTAAAGACATGTTATTCCCAATACTGATTTTACTTTCTAGCTTAGTGTTTGAGCTAAAGCTCAATTGGAAATCTGAATGAAGTGCGGTATAAACTTTTCTTTAATAGGAACTGATATAAAGTGTTTAGCAAGTGTCTGTTACTCGGGTAGCAGCATTCACATCACCATATAAACTGTAGAATGAAGCAAAGTTCAAAAGGGCCTCTGTTTCTACATTTTATAAGGAAGTCAGTATTGAAGTGAAACCTGTATCTTCCTTTACCATAATTGCTCCTGTACCCTGCTTGCTATTGTTTTTGCAGTAATAGGTAGACAAAATGAATTTAGTTATTTTTGTACATTGAATTAATTCAGCCAGTCCTCAGAAATGTTGTAAATTTTGTCTGTTTTATTATTCATAGATTGTACATTATGATGATAAATTTTTAGATCAGGTGCATTTGTGGTTTGACAATTATGTACCATATTTTCCCTTCTGGGATTCGGGGAGGGGAGCCTTCCCCTGACCCAGGTGGCTTCATGGATTAATGACGAGGGCTGGTGAGCCAGCTAGCCTGAATGTTATTTTTAGGTGGCCTCCCACATCCAAATAGGTAAATGCCAGGCGGGTACCCACATTCCACTCAGATACACGGTGCATAAACATTTAGAAAACATTCTCATTCTTGGACATGACATGTACACAGGCAGATAGGGTGCATAAATTCTGTTCCAGAGGTAGTGACAGTGTCAGGAAGGGCATCCAGTCACCAGCTGTCACCAACACTGCCAAAACCCATACAACCGTATAACAATGCCAACACCGTAAAGAAATAGGAAAACCCAAGAAAGAAGAAGAAGAAGAAGACATACCTTTAGTGTAAATTCAAATCAGCAGTAGTGTTGCATTTTCTTATGTATTTTCTATTCGCATACCTGCCCATAGTTGTTTTTGGGCCTATAGTCTTGCTTTATTTTGGCACTTTAACGTAATTACTTATTACTTTCCATTTTCACTCATCCATCCATTAGTAGCTGCATTGTTACTGTATGTGTAGGTTTGAAATTCAGCTCACTAAGAGTGTTGTTTCTTAATTTTTTGCTTGCTTCTACTCACATACTGGTCCGTAATTGTCTGTCAGCTGTTTAGTCATGTTTTATGTGTTTCTCTGTTTGTGTATGCTTTCTTACTGGTACTTTTTTTTTCCATTCGTAGTATGAAAGAGGCAATTCATTGCAAAATGTACATTTTTCATCTTTCCTTGTTTGTCCAGCTGGAAATGGTGAGTATACATTTATTTGCCGTAGTGCAGTTTTGAAATTCACAGTCAGTCTCTTCCTACACACATTCATAGTAGTAATGATTTTTTTTTCCTATTGTGAATTCATAGACTTCATTATTCTGTTCAGGTCTTACGTATCATGTCTAATAGATACCAGATTAATTAATACATTCATTTTGTGTGTTAGTTTCAATATTTGTTCCAGAAAATCTGTTGTGTTCCTTCGAAACACACTCAGTGGCTTATTTATCTGTGTCATTTGAGCTATGATTTATGCACCAGAGTTTTTAATACTTTTCACAATGAATTGATTGTCAGTCTTTTACTGTAGTAATTTGCTACAATTTCTTCCGTGACTATCACTTGAATTTTCTCTATCTACATCTATATTTATGCTCTGCAAGCCACCTTGCGGTGTGTGGCACAGGCCACTTTCTGTACACATCTGCCCCCCCCCCCCTTTCCTGTTCTAGTTGTGAATGGGTCACAAGAAGAAGATTGTCCGCCACCGGTAGCTGAGTGCTCAGCGCGATGGACTGTCAATCCTACGGGCCCGAGTTCAATTCCCGGCTGGCTCAGAGATTTTCTCCGCTCAGGGACTGGATGTTGTGTTGTCCTAATCATCATCATTTCATCCCCATTGACGAGCAAGTCGCCGAAGTGGCGTCAAATCGAAAGACTTGCACCAGGCGAGCAGTCTACCCGATGGGAGGCCCTTGTCACACGCTTTTAAAAAAAAAAAAAAAAAAAAAAAGGGAAGAAGATTGCCAGTAAGCCTCCACGTGGGCTGGAATCTCTCTGATTTTATCTTTGTGATTGTTTTGCAAGACATATGAAGAAGGAAGCAATATTTTTCTTTGGAACATACACTCACAGAACTTCAACAGTAAACCACATTGTGATACAGAATGCATCTCTTGCAGCATCTGCCACTCGAGTTGGTTGATCATCTCCGTGACGCTTCCATGCATACTAAATGAACCTCTAATTAAATGTGCTGTTCTTCTTTGGAACTTCTCTGTTTCTTCTATCAGTCTTATCTCTACAGGTCCCATACTGATGAGCAATATTCAGCTATTGGTCGAATGAGGATTTGTAAACTACCTCCTTAGTAGACAGTCTACATTTCCTGAGTATTCTTCTGATAAATCTCAGTGTAGCATCCGCCTTTCCCACAGTTAGTTTTACGTGGTCATTCCACATCAAATTGCTCCATACTCATACTCCTAGGTATTTCATGAAAGTAACAGCTTCTAGTGATCGTTCTGCAATCGCTTAGTCATACAATACTGGGTCTTTCTGTCTATATATACACAATACATTATGTTTATTATGTTGTAGGTCAATTGCTACTCCCTGCACCAAGTGTCGATCCTGTGCATGTCCTCCTGCATTCTGCTACAATCTTCTAGCATTGCAGCATCTGTGAATACGGCAGCATCATCTACAAAAAGCCTTATGCAACTTCTGATGTTGTCTACTACATCACGTATATATAATCTGAAAAGTGACGGCCTATAACACTCCATTGGGATATGCCTGCACACACTTTACGTCTGAAGACTTCTCTCCATTGAGAACAACATGCTGTATTCTATTTGCCAGAAATTCTTCAGTCCAATCGCACAATTTTTTTATTTCATATGAAATCTCGTGTGGCTAGGGCCTCTCGTCGGGTAGACAAACTCATATATTTTGTTCATTAGATGACAGCGCAGAACTGTATTGAATGAAGTCGAAGAACACAGGATCTACTTGTGCATCAGTATCTGTCACCTTCTGGGTCTCTTGGACAAACAGAGTGAGCTGGAGAATTTTTGGCTTCCAGAAAGCTCATAATATTAGAGCATAAACTGTTTACCACAATTCTACAACAGGCTAATTCAGAGATACACGCTTATAGTTATGTGCACCTTTTCAATGACCCTCCTTGAAAATGGGAATGACCTGTGCTTTTTCTGATCATAAGGAACACTTTGCTCCTTCAGAGACCTACGGGACACTGTTATTAGAAGAGTTAGAAGAGGACAAGTTCTTTTGCACACTCTATGTACAGTCATGTTGGTATCTTGTCAAGTACAGTCGAAGCTGCTTTTCTATCCCACTTTTTTCAGTGTGGCCCTTTTTCCATTTGTGCGATGATTTGAAGGAGGTACTGCAGTGCGATCTTCCTCAGAAAATAAGTTCTGGAAAAAAACATTTGTTATTTTGTATCTTTGTGTATTGTCCTCAGTTTCAATGCTGTTACAGTCAAAGTGTGTCAGTATAGATCCCTTTGATCCATTTACTTATTTAACATAAGTCCAAAATTTCTTGGGATTATCTGTCAAGTCTGGTAGACAGAATTTTACTTCTGAATTCATTGAACACTTCACGTATGGCCCTCCTCGTACAATTTATTTATTTTGAGGCTTCAGCTATATTTAAATTTGCAGTGCAGCACTCTTTGATTTCGTAGCAGCTTTCTACTTTCTAACGTGGCTGTGAAATCACAGGAGGATCTTTTCCATCCCTCATAAATTTGCTCGACACGTACCTGTCTAAAGTGTATTGTATAGTGCTCTTCAACTTTGTTCAGTGATACTCAGCATTACTAGTGCTGGAGATTAAATTTTCATGCTGATTTCTCAGGTAATCTGAAATCCATTCATTGCCTTTGTTGCTAAGATAATGCTTTGTAATGGCCTTCTGAGCAGTGACTCCCTATTCTACACTGAGTCGGAAAGTTCTGATATGTTTGGCACCAGTAGATTTTAGATATTACCTTAATGAGTGGCTTTCCTTATTAACTGCTCAAGGTGATTGTCAGATAAGGCATTTAAAACAGTTTCACATGATTCCCTGTGTCTAATACTCACCCTAATCAATTGATCTCCCACTCTGTAGTTAATACAACATGACCAGGAAGTTTTCATGAAATATTCTCCAAGTTTCCCCTGTAGTTTTCCTGTCTTGTTGGTTATTTGTTGCCAGTCCACTGTACTTTTGTTTTCCAATATTCAGTGAATGATTCATTTCAGGAGCATCACAAATTTTTTATTGTAAATTTATTGTGAGTTGAAACTTGTTTTCCATTTTCTTTACTAGTTGTAGTTTTAGATCTAACAGATTGCATGTGTAACATGCATTATGAATTGAATTTTCCACTACAGATTGGTCAAAGTGACCTACTTGCACACCCATCTCCCTTACTTTATGCAATGCAACACTTCTTTTCCTGCACCTCTTTTATACTTTTGTTCTCGTATACAATTTTTGACCACTTGTCAGAAAAAGGCCAACATTTCTCACAGAAATTTCGATGTATGTCGTGTCGCAGGTGGTTCGCATTTTGGTGCTTGAAATTTATTAATATCCATTTTTAATGCACTGTTAATAAATTTTAGACTGGATACATATGCGATAAATTTTAGACTGGATACATATGCGTTTACTTTTGAAATCTCATTCTTAGAATATACATATGCTTTCTTTTTACTTGCAGTATTCACATTTTTTCAAGGAGATACATGAGCTACTTTTACACTGGCTGCCATCTTGCATCCATCCACATAGGATATAGACTAAGCTTTCTTAAAAAATACTGTACTCTTGTATTACAATAACTGCAGTTAATTGGCGGAAACAGAAAACAGAAATCCCTACAGGTTGCCAAAACAGTTCATGCACATTATATGAATATAGCACACACTTTCACTAAACATAATTCGAATAATATTTTATAGTTTCCACGTGGAAATTATAAAATATTATTCAAATTATGTTTAGTGAAGGTGTGTGCTATAATCACAAAGTAGAAGAAGCAGGAATGGTATTGGAAAAATGGCCTTTATCCCATATAAGATTGTCTGATGAAGTTGAAACAAAATACGCTAAGTTGAAACAAAATACGCTTATCTAATTATGATCTCATGACAATATGAAATAATGTGGTCATGAGCTCCTAGCCAAATTTGCATGAACTACTGGCTGAATGCTTACGAGGCATTGTCGAGTAATATCTGACAGCTGTTTCATCATTGGCCTCATCCTTATATAGCTTCACTGCTGACCGTGATCCCACTGGTGCTCAGTCCATTGTCAAATTAGACAAGTTTACATAATGTGATTAGATATTTTATAATTGTTTACAGTTGTCAGATATATGAAGAAATGCATTTCTAATCTATCAGCTGTACAAATACACCATTATTGTATACCAGTTTCAGTTAGATAACCATCTTCACAGGAGGAAAAGCTGTCTTGACTCATCATTGTACAGCTTTTCTTCCAGTGAAGATGGTTATTGAATCAAAGCCGGTAGAGAGTGAAGGTGTATTTGTACAGCCAATGACTCAGAGATGCATTTACGTGATGTGTTCGCCGTATTCACTGCAGAATCTCAGTGGCCAAATTTCAGGCTGTGCTGAGTTGGAGACTGCCATATTAATGTGGGTGTTTACTGAGGTTTTAATTTTGTCACTTATTGTGTCACACTATCTGAGAGTGGCATCAAGTTTCATAAGATGCCAATTTATAATTTGTGTTGTGCCATAGTTGATTTCTCAGCATTAAATAGTGTGTGTATGGCTATAGGGATGAGACCATTAGTGAAATGGCAAGCAGTTACTGCATGACAGTGGCCAAGAAGCATTTGTCCTAAAGCTCCTTTAGTCACTTGATATAGCTGGAAGTTCAAAAAAATTTTATTAAACTGCACTATTAGTTAACAAATAATAAGCAAAATTTCTGTAGTCAGTAAATATTCTCAACAAATATTTGAACACTCAACAATGCAGTTATTCTGTAGGAAAGATGACACATTAATAGTAAGAATTACAGTCCCATGTCATTATTATCCAGCTTTTGTAAAGCATTCAAGGAAAGTATCTTAACATTTTGAATAAGAATAAATTATGTGACTTCTGAAATTTTCCCGGCATATTTCTTCTTCTAATTATTTTTGGTTTGCAGCCGGATCCCATCAACATTCTGCCAAGATATTTCGGCCCAGAAGCGTCCGGCCATTCTCAGGTGAGTAGGTGAAGTACTGAAGGGACCTGATGCAGTCAAGGTATTTATAGTGAATTCTGCGCATGTGAATCGTACTGGCAGTTTATGGCGCATGCAGTAGGTGGTGATACGATGTCATCTTCCATCCACCAGCAAAGAGCAGGGCCTTAGTCGGATCTTTTAAAGACGATTTACAATTGGGGAAGTCGGGTGTTTATAAAATTCCCTGTGCGTGTGGCTCTGCATATATAGGTCAGATAACACGAACGGTCCAGGAACGCTGTGTAGAACATGAAAGACATAACCAATCTGCAGCAACCTTCGAAATCAGCAGTAGCAGAACATTGCATTTCCATGGGACATTCAATGGAATACAATAATACGAAAATTTTAGCACCAGTTTCCAGCTTCTGGGACTCTGTAATTAAATAATCCGTGGAAAAATGTCTTGCTGATAATTTAATGAATTGTGACAATGGCTTTAAGCTGGATAAAAATTGGAATCCAGTAATTAAAATTATGCGGTCACAACGGAATCGACATGCTCAGTCGATACTCAGCGATTAGATTATTCTTACTTCACCGCTGAGGGCAGCACACACAAATTGTCTGCCTCGTGCATGTCACCTCCTAATGCATGCACCCTAAACTGCCAGTACGATTCCCATATGCAGAATTGGTTATAAATACCTTGACTGCATCAGGTCTCTTCAGTACTTCGTCTGCTCACGTGAGGATGGCTGGACGTCTCTGGGCCGAAATACCTAGACAGAATGTTGATGGGATCCAGCTGCAAACCCAAAAATTACTGGAAGAAGAACAAATTAATCTGTAAGGAACCAAATTATTTCAAGGGCAACAGTCAAGTGGAACATGTATCTTTGAGTTTCTGAAACAAGTTTTTGAAGTCAGTGATTATAATTGAAATGTGAACTGTTAGTACTTGACCTCAGCAGTCCTGATCTGGCCATCATAAACTTTTATAAATTTTCTGTTCATAAAGATGCTTACAACTAGTGTGAGAGCAGCTACAAAGGCAGGTGTGGCGCACGTTTTGCGCAAATAGAAAGGGAAGATCTGTTGCGCTGCTGTGATGTTCTTCCATCAGTTCAAGCACTGTAACAGCTGATGAGATGCTACCATACACATTGTACCACAGTGAACTACGCTCTTAGTAAAACACACACCCACCCACACACACACACACACACACACACACACACACACACACAAATTTTTTTAGTAGTAATGATTAGCGTCTTCCTTTAAATGCTATTGATGTTTAATGTTTCATCTTTTGAACAATAATAGTATATTTTGCTTACATTAGGCATCAAGCTTTAAAAATGTGGCGCCTTAAAAGGATATCAGAAATAAATCATTTAAAGGGTTACTAAAAATTAATTTTCTTTCATTGTGGAACCTGCTATGACAAAAACTGCATTATTATGAAGCCAAAGATGAATACTTCAGCGATTAATAATTTTTAGTGCAACTGCAGATACAGTCATACAAAGAAAGTCATAAGTAGCAGTAATTATTACTTACATATGTCACATTAAGAAATCCACACCATTGTCTTCGCAGTCTGACGTAGATGTCTCACTTTCAGTGAGATTCACAATGAAAGGTTTCATAGTGTCCCTGCCAGTTTCTCTGTGGTAATCTTCATTCTGCAGTTTTTCTTCGTGTCTTACACAAGGCGCTCTTGCAAATATTTGAGATGCTGTCTATTGCCTCAAGTGTAAGTTTATCAAAATCTGCAATTTTAAATTATTGTTCTTTTTTGCAATATGTACTTTCACCTGATCCCATACCAGCTTAGCTGGATTATAATGATGATGATATGGGGGTAATCTAACAATACAGTGTCCATGCTGCTTTGCAGTTTCGTCTATCTCATAAACTCTGTATGCAGGCTTGTGGGCATTGACAAGAACCAGTAATTATGCTCTGGTATGTGACGAACTATAAGGCATGCCATTAGATGACAACCGTGCAATGATGTCAGCCCGTTTGGAATTGGTATATGAAGCTTTGTTCAGTTGCACAGGTTGGATGCCCACATTATCCATGACAATAGCTGAACACTCAGGGATATACAGCAACAGTTGTTCTTTAAACCACCATTTGAAGACACTGCACATCATTTCAGAATCCTAATTTTCAGAATTCTTACCCTTTGGTGCCTTAAAAACCAGCTTCCTCTGGTAAATAAAGCCAGTTTTTACTTGTATGATGCGAATCACTACAATTCTCTTATCCTTGCCAACTGGAACTTTTAACCCACTATACCCGTAGCTCATCTTCCAGCTTGTAGCCCTTGCATGTTTTTGATTGATGAAAGTTCCATCTACATTATAAATTCAAGACATGCCAAGTTACCTGACCTCCTGCATTGTTCTCAACAACACAATCCTTGCAGCTACAATATTGCTTCGTTCCATGAGTGATTTCCTCTAGTTGTTCATTTTCTGATATCGGAGCCCCATGTCTTTCAGTGCCCTCAAC
Source organism: Schistocerca nitens (assembly GCF_023898315.1). NCBI lineage: Eukaryota > Metazoa > Arthropoda > Insecta > Orthoptera > Acrididae > Schistocerca > Schistocerca nitens. Next base: position 705,936,810 of record NC_064614.1, on the reverse strand, counting down.
ATGCTCCATTTGCTTCTGTTAAAATTTTTGCTTCTTTCATATATGAAACTAATTTTTCTACTGTCAGATGTATTCGCCTTTAGCATACTTGTAGAACACTAGTTTCTGCAAAAGTTTTTCACAAAATCATATTGCTCACTCTCTTCCGTTTTGCGATTGTTTTGCTTGCTTTGTGACTTGAAAACAGCCGAACCACAGGCTTGCATAGACACCTTAGATTTGATGGATATTCTTTGAATGGACCTGAAACCAATACCATGTGTTTCACCTGTCTCCTCTGGGTATTTGCCAGTAGTGTGAAATGTGACTTGTGCCGGCATGGATTCAGCAGAAGACTGTCTTGTAAAGTATAGATACAAATGAAACATTATTCCTCTTGCATGTTGTGATGATTGCTTACCATTGCTCATGATGAACGCTGTGAGGGAAAAAATAATCACTCAGTACAGGACACTGTGACTGGAATAAGCAGTAAGCTTTACAAACATAGCACAATGCACACAGATCGAAGACAAGAATGTCGCAGATACACGATTGGCTGTTGAGTCACGTAGTACACTTCCATATACTTCTGCACATTTGATCTTGACCTGTCTTCATAGCTGCATTCCACTAGTTTAAGGCAGACATTTTTATCTATCAATAGATGGTAAAAGTGTATAATGAGAATAGAGAATGTCTCTCAACTTACAAGAAAATTAGTTACTGCATATCATAAGGTTCTGTCATAATTCAGTGTTTTTATGTAATTGATCAAATCTCATACCAGTAAGTGAGATAAATTAAAGATAAGTGCTTGTTTCTAAAATGGAAGAAAATGGTGTATATTAGCTTAAGAAGTGTAAGAACTAGAGCTAAAAGCAGTATAATGGTAGAAATAGGGAACAGGAGCTTCAATCAATCACCCTATACATATATACGAGGTGCGGCTAGAAAAAAACCGGACTGATGCTGGAAAAAACATTTATTTACAATTATTTACAATTTCATGTTATCTCCTTCAATGTACTCTCCTCCTCAGTCTCTACACCGCTCCATACGAATTTTCCACTGTTCATAGCAATGCTGCAGATCATTTTCGGTAAGTCCATACATTACTTCCGTCGCTTTTTCTTTTACTGCTTCAACAGTCTCAAATCTAGTTCCTTTCAAAGCTGACTTGACTTTAGGGAAAAGAAAAAAGTCACAGGGGGCCAAATCAGGTGAGTAGGGTGGATGATCTAAGATGGGAATGTTGTGTTTTGCCAAAAACGTCTTCACTGACAACGCACTGTGAGATGGGGCATTGTCTTGGTGAAGGATCCATGATTTTTTTTCTCCACAAATCATTCCGTTTTCTCCGTACTCGCTCACGTAGGGTAGCCAGGACGCTAATGTAGCAATGCTGATTCACTGTTTGTCCCTCTGGTACCCAATCAATGTGCACAATCCCTTTGATGTCAAAAAAAACAATCATCATTGCCTTGAATTTCGATTTTGACATTCGTGCTTTTTTTTGTCGTGGAGAACCAGGAGTTTTCCAATGCATCGATTGGCGTTTAGTTTCGGGATCGTAAGTAAAAAACCACGATTCATCGCAAGTAATAACATTTTGTAAGAAGGTGGGATCACTTTCAATGTTTTCCAGGATGTCAGAACAAATCATTCTTCGGCGTTCCTTCTGTTCAATTGTGAGACACTTTGGAACCATTTTTGAACACACTTTGTTCATGTTGAAACTTTCATGAAGAATCTGCCTAACACTTTCCTTGTCAACTCCTGTTAACTCAGACACTGCTCTGATTGTTAAACGGCGATCTTGTCGAACAAGTTTACCGATTTTTTCAATGTTTGCATCAGTTTTTGCTGACAATGGTCTGCCAGTGCGAGTGTCATCACTGGTGTCTTCGCGGCCATCTTTCAATCGTTTAAACCACTCAAACACTTGTGTTCGCGATAAACAATCATCGCCGTACACTTGTTGTAACATTACAAACGTTTCACTTGCAGATTTTCCTAGTTTGAAACAAAATTTGATGTTAACACGCTGTTCTTTCTGTACACTCAACATTTTCCGACGCACAGACAAAACGTCAACTACTTAAAACAGACGCCACGGGCAGACTGAGTGCAGGAGGCAGATGAAACTCGAGCAGTAGGCGGAGCGAGAGTCACGTGACAGGCCACGCGACTTTCAGCCTTATTGCATTCGTTTTATTGTTTCACCAGTACTAGTCGCTCATTTGTACTGTCGCTGATGTCGCTCATTTGTACTGGAGACAGACTTTTTGATTTCCTGGAAATAATAATGTTTCAGATTTTGCTGTACAATGGGATAGGAATGATGATGGAAATAGGATCACATTCGAGGAAGTGGAGAAAATGGTCAATAGATTGCAGTGTAATAAAGTGGTTGGGGTGGATGAAATTAAGTCGGAACTCTTAAAATAGAGTGGAATGTCAGGTCTTAAATGGCTGCACAGGATAGTTGAAATGGCGTGGGAGTTGGGACAGGTTCCATCAGACTGGACAAAAGCAGTAATCACACCAATCTTTAAACATGGAAACAGAAAAGATTGTAACAACTACAGAGGTATTTCTTTAATCAGCGTTGTGGGTAAAATCTTCTCAGGTATTGTTGAAAGGAAAGTGCGAGTATTAGTTGAGGACAAATTGGATGAAAATCAGTGTGGGTTTAGGCCTCTTAGAGGTTGTCAGGACCAGATCTTTAGCTTACGGCAAATAATGGAGAAGTGTTACGAGTGGAACAGGGAATTGTATCTATGCTTTATGGATCTAGAAAATGCGTATGACCGGGTACCTAGAAGGAAGTTATTGTCTGTTCTACGAGATTATGGAATAGGAGGCAAACTTTTGCAAGCAATTAAAGGTCTTTACATAGATAGTCAGGCAGCAGTTAGAGTTGACGGTAAATTGAGTTCATGGTTCAGAGTAGTTTCAGGGGTAAGACAAGGCTGCAACCTGTTTCCACTGTTTTCATATTATTTATGGATCATATGTTGAAAACAATAAACTGGCTGGGTGAGATTAAGATATGTGAACACAAAATAAGCAGTCTCGCATATGCGGATGACTTAATTGTGATGGCAGATTCGATTGAAAGTTTGCAAAGTAATATTTCAGAGCTAGATCAGAAACGTAAGGACTGTGGTATGAAGATTAATATCTCCAAAACGAAAGTAATGGCAGTGGGAAAGAGATATAAACGGATTGAGTGCCAAATAGGAGGAACAAAGTTAGAACAGGTGGACGGTTTCAAGTACTTAGGATGCATATTCTCACAGGATGGCAACATAGCGAAAGAACTGGAAGCGAGGTGTACGAGGTGTGGCTAGAAAAAAAACAGACTAGTACTGGTGAAACAATAAAACGAATGCAATAAGGCTGAAAGTCGCGTGGCCTGTCATGTGACTCTCGCTCCGCCTACTGCTCGAGTTTCATCTGCCTCCTGCACTCAGTCTGCCCGTGGCGTCTGTTTGAAGTAGTTGACGTTTTGTCTGTGCGTCGGAAAATGTTGAGTAGAAAGAACAGCGTGTTAACATCAAATTTTGTTTCAAACTAGGAAAATCTGCAAGTGAAACGTTTGTAATGTTACAACAAGTGTACGGCGATGATTGTTTATCGCGAACACAAGTGTTTGAGTGGTTTAAACGATTGAAAGATGGCCGCGAAGACACCAGTGATGACACTCGCACTGGCAGACCATTGTCAGCAAAAACTGATGCAAACATTGAAAAAATCGGTAAACTTGTTCGACAAGATCGCCGTTTAACAATCAGAGCAGTGTCTGAGTTAACAGGAGTTGACAAGGAAAGTGTTAGGCAGATTCTTCATGAAAGTTTCAACATGAACAAAGTGTGTTCAAAAATGGTTCCAAAGTGTCTCACAATTGAACAGAAGGAACGCCGAAGAATGATTTGTTCTGACATCCTGGAAAACATTGAAAGTGATCCCACCTTCTTACAAAATGTTATTACTTGCGATGAATCGTGGTTTTTTACTTACGATCCCGAAACTAAACGCCAATCGATGCATTGGAAAACTCCTGGTTCTCCACGACAAAAAAAAGCACGAATGTCAAAATCGAAATTCAAGGCAATGATGATTGTTTTTTTTGACATCAAAGGGATTGTGCACATTGATTGGGTACCAGAGGGACAAACAGTGAATCAGCATTGCTACATTAGCGTCCTGGCTACCCTACGTGAGCGAGTACGGAGAAAACGGAATGATTTGTGGAGAAAAAAAATCATGGATCCTTCACCAAGACAATGCCCCATCTCACAGTGCGTTGTCAGTGAAGACGTTTTTGGCAAAACACAACATTCCCATCTTAGATCATCCACCCTACTCACCTGATTTGGCCCCCTGTGACTTTTTTCTTTTCCCTAATGTCAAGTCAGCTTTGAAAGGAACTAGATTTGAGACTGTTGAAGCAGTAAAAGAAAAAGCGACGGAAGTAATTTATGGACTTACCGAAAATGATCTGCAGCATTGCTATGAACAGTGGAAAATTCGTATGGAGCGGTGTAGAGACCGAGGAGGAGAGTACATTGAAGGAGATAACATGAAATTGTAAATAATTGTAAATAAATGTTTTTTTCCAGCATCAGTCCGGTTTTTTTCTAGCCGCACCTCATAGCAAAGCTAATGCAGTGAGCGCTCAGCTACGATCTACTCTCTTCTGCAAGGAGGAAGTCAGTACCAAGACTAAGTTATCTGTGCACCGTTCAATCTTTCGACCAACTTTGTTGTATGGGAGCAAAAGCTGGGTACATTCAGGTTACCTTATCAATAAGGTTGAGGTTACGGATATGAAAGTAGCTAGGATGATTGCAGGTACTAGTAGATGGGAACAATGGCAGGAGGGTGTCCACAATGAGGAAATCAAAGAATAACTGGGAATGAACTCTGTAGATGTAGCAGTCAGGGCGAACAGGCTTAGATGGTGGGGGCATGTTAAACACATGGGAGAAGCAAGGTTACCCAAGAGACTCATGGGTTCAGCAGTAGAGGGTAGGAGGAGTCGGGGTAGACCACGGAGAAGGTACCTGGATTCGGTTAAGAATGATTTTGAAGTAAAAGGCTTAACATCAGAAAAGGCATCAATGTTAGCACTGAATAGGGGATCATGGAGGAATTTTATAAGGGGGACTATGCTCCAGAATGAACGCTGAAAGGCATAATCAGTCTTAAATGATGATGATGATGATGATGATGGAAATAACTGGTTAGTAGAAGTCTCTCCCCCGCCTCCTCCTCCTCCTCCTCACCCCCCTCTCCCCCTTGAAACATGGACTATTGGTGGGGAGGCTTGCATGCCTTGGCCATACAGATAGCCGTACTGTAAGTGCAACCACAATGGAGGGGTATCTGTTGAGGTGCCAGACAAATGCGTGGTTCCTGAAGAGAGGCAGCAGCCTTTTCAGTAGTTGCAGGGGCAACAGTCTGGATGATTGATTATACTGGCCTGGAACATCAACCAAAACAGCATTGCTGTGATGGTACTGTGAGTGGCTGAAAGCAAGGGAAAACTACAGCCGTAATTTTTACTGATGGCCTGCAGCTTTACTGTATGGTTAAATGATGATGGCATCCTCTTGGGTAAAATATTCCGGATGTAAAATAGTCGCCCCATTCATATCACCAGGCAGAACTGCTTAGGACATCTTTATCAGGAGAAAACAACTGGCATTCTACGGATTAGAGCGTGGAATATCAGACCCCTTAATCGGGCAGGTAGTTTAGAAAATTTAAATGGATAGGTTAAAGCTAAATATAGTGGGAATTAGTGAAGTTCAGTAGCAGGAGGAACAAGACTTTTGGTTAGGTGAGTACAGGGTTATAAATACAAAATCAGGTAGTGGTAATGCAGGAGTAGGTTTAATAATGAAAAAAAAAAATGGAAATGTGTATAAGCTACTATGAACAGAATAGTAGCCGGCCGAAGTGGCCGTGCGGTTAAAGGCGCTGCAGTCTGGAACTGCAAGACTGCTACGGTCGCAGGTTCGAATCCTGCCTCGGGCATGGATGTTTGTGATGTCCTTAGGTTAGTTAGGTTTAACTAGTTCTAAGTTCTAGGGGACTAATGACCTCAGCAGTTGAGTCCCATAGTGCTCAGAGCCATTTTTGAACAGAATAGTAAATGCATCATTGTAGCCAAGATAGACACAAACCCCATGCCTACCACAGTAGTACAAGTTTATATGCCAACTAGCTCTGCAGATGATGAAGAGATTGAAGAAATGTATGATGATGCAAAAGAAATTATTCAGATACTTAAGGGAGATGAAAATTTAATAATCATGGGGGGGGGGGAATTCAGTAGTAGGAAAAGGAAGCGAAGGAAAAGTAGTAGGTGAATATGGACTGAGGGTAAGGAATGAAAGAGGAAGCCACCTGGTAGAATTTTGCACAGAGCATAACTTAGTCATTGCCAACACTTGGTTTAAGAATCGTGAAAGAAGGCTGTACACGCAGAAGAGAACTGGAGACACTGGAAGATTTCTTATTGATTACATAATGGTAAGAAAGATATTGAGGAACCAGGTTTTAAATTGTAAGACATTTCCAGGTGCAGATGAGGACTCTGAACCACAATTTATTGGTTATGAACTGTAGACTAAAACAGAAGAAACTGCAATAATATGGGAATTTAAGTAGATGGGACCTGGATAAGCAGAAAGAACTAGAGGTTGTAGAGAGTTTCATAAGGAGTGTTAGGGAACGATTGACAAGAACGGGGAAAAGAAATACAGAAGAAGAAGAAGAAGAAGAAGAAGAATGGATAGCTCTGAGAGATGAAATAGTGAAGGCAGCAGAGGATCCGGGAGATAAAAACACGAGGGCTAGAAGAAATCCTTGGGTAACGGAAGAGATACTGAATTTAATTGATGAAAGGAGAAAATACAAAAATGCAGTAAATGAAGTCTGTGAAAAGGAATGTAAATGTCTCAAAAATGAGATTGACAGTAAGTGCAAAATGGCTAAGCAAGATTGGCTAGAGGACAAATGTAAGGATGTAGAAGCATATATCACTAGGGGTAAGATAGATACTGCCTACAGGAAAATTAGAGAGACCTTTGGAGGAAAGAGAACCACCTGTATGAATATAAAGAGCTCAGAGGGAAAACCGGTCCTAAGCAAAGAAGGGAAAGCAGAAAGGTGGAAGGAGTATTTAGAGGGTCAATACAAGGGTGATGTAAATGAGGGCAATATTATGGAAATGGAAGAGGATGTAGATGAAGATGAAATGGGAGATATGATACTGTGTGAAGAATTTGACAGAGCACTGAAATACCCAAGTCAAAACAAGCCCCTGGGAATAGACAACTGTCTGTCAGAACTACTGGTAGCCTTGGGAGGGCCTGCCATAACAAAACTCTTCCATCTGGTGAGCAAGATGTATGAGACAGGCGAAATACCGCCAGACTTCAAAAAGAATATAATAATTCCAATTCTAAAGAAGCAGATGCTGACAGGTGTGAGAGTTATTGAACTATCAGTTTAATAAGTCACGGTTGCAAAATACTAACACGAATTCTATACAGACGAATGGAAAAACTGGTAGAAGCCAACCTCAGGGAAGATCAGTTTGGATTCCGGAGAAATGTAGGAACACGCAAGGTAATACTGACCCTACGACTTGAGAGGTTAAGGAAAGACAAACCTACATTTTTTAAGCATTTGTAGACTTAGAGAAAGATTTTGGCAGTGTTGACTGGAATACTCTCTTTCAAATTCTGAAGGTGGCAGGGGTAAAATACAGGGAGCGAAAGGCTATTTACAATTTGTACAGAAACCAGATGGCAGTTATAATAGTCGAAGGGCACAAAAGGGAAGCTGTTGTTGGAAAGGGAGTAAGACAGGGTTGTAGCCATGTCCACAATTTTATTTAATCTGCATATTGAGCAAGCAGTAAAGGAAACAAAAGAAAAAAATTTGGAGTGGGAATTAAAATCCATGGAGAAGAAATGAAAACCTTGAGGTTTGCCAGTGACATTGTAATACTGTAAGAGGCAACAAAGGTCTTGGAAGAGCAGTGGAATGGAATGGACAATGTCTTGAAAGAAAGGTATAAGATGGACACCAACAAAAGCTAAACAAGGATAATGGAATGTAGCCGAATTAAATCAGGTGATACTGAGGGAATTAAAATTGGAAATGAGGCAATTAAAGTAGTAGATGAAGTTTGCTATTTGGGCAGCTAAATAAATGATGATGGTCGATGTAGAGAGGATATAAAATGTAGACTGGCAATGGCAAGGAAAGCATTTCTGAAGAAGAGAAATTTGTTAACATCGAGTATAGATTTAAGTGTCAGGAAGTCTTTTCTGAAAGTGTTTGTATGGAGTGTAGCCATGTATGGAAGTGAAACGTGGATGATAAAAAGCATCGACAAGAAGAGAATAGAAGCTTTTGAAATATGGTGCTACAGACTAACTGATAACGAGGTGCTGAATAACTAACTGATAATGAGGTGCTGAATAGAATTGCGGAGATGAGAAATTTGTGGCACAACTTGATTAGAAGATGGGATCGGTTGATAGGACACGTTCTGAGGTGTCGGGGGAGTACCAAATTAGTATTGCAGGGAAGTGTGAAGGGTAAAATCGTAGAGGGAGATCCAGAGAGGAATAGAGTAAGCAGATCAGAAGGATGTAGGTTGCAGTAGTTACTCGGAAATGAAGAGGCTTGCACAGGATAGAGTAGCATGGAGAGCTCCATCAAACCAGTCTTTGGACTGATGACCACAACACAGACAACAACAATAACAACAGATGTTTTTCTGAACTTAGTGGGCAGAACTTTGTCCATAAAGGCTTTAGCAAGACGTCAGTATGTTTGGTTGTCTCCTGCCTCCCACAGGAGATGTGATGATTGTGATGACCAGTGGGAAGGGACTTATTTATGTAGAGATATTTTTGGTAGTTCATACATTTGGTGTGGAAATATATTTTTGGGAGCCATCAGAGGGATGGCGAAAAATTACATGTAGGTAGCTTCTTGAGTTGAGAACATCAGATGTACCACATTTAAAATAGTTGTATGTCCGGAAATGACTTTAATCCCCTAATGCCAGGGTGTGCACCTAAAGTTCAAGAGAAATCGAGGATGGGACGTAACAATATAACAATGTGGCTTCAGCTGTTACAGATTGTGGTCAGTAGTGTGCAGGTTGCGTTTGTGTGTGTGGGGGGGATCATCGATATACGATGAGTGGCAACTATCCTTTTCATAATATTGTTAAAGTTCAAGAGATTTTGACATGAATGTGCCAGAGGCCCACAGGAGTGATTACTATTATTTTATTTATTTTTGTATTTAGATTACGGTGGACTATAGAAATATATGCCATACGTAGAAGAGGAAGAGAAGACATGAAATAAATATTAAAATATTAACAAAGTATTGAAGTATAGTAGGTGAACATTTAAGGATGTTATTAATTTTTCATCAGAGCTCTATATCTAATGAACTTAACCACGCAGTAGCCTTTGGAGAAGCATTTATGAAGTTGCTCCAGTCTCTTTGAATTCCTTATTTGATGTTCACAAGTAATGTGGTCTTTTATTTGCTCCATTCCTCCACAACTACATTCGGGACTGTCTACTGTCCCTCTACCATCCCCTGTTCATAAATGAATGCTTCACATTTTGTGTGTCTGGTTCTGATGTGGTTCATATGGCTCCAGATTTTTCTTAGCGTGTAAGTGTTTCACAGTTGGGTCGATCTGATTTGCCAAGCCTTGTCCAGCAAACAGTTTCCAATTTTTGAGGTATATAGATGACAGATGGCCTTCAAAATGGTACAAGATTCTGCCAGAAGATGCAGTGCTTCCCTTTGATGTGTGTATGTGTATGTGTGTGGCAACTGAACTGCCACACCGTGAGTAGGGAACATTGCATGGCCGTTTTTTTGCCTTTTATCAACATTGATAGCAGGAAGATATCGGTCCCAGAGACTCATGAGTATCAGGAATGTTTTAATTTCAAGTTTGAACTCAACAACAACTGATGAAAGAAATACTTTTCTTGAACGATGCAATTACAAACTAAGAGTTTTCTGATTTTTTTTTTTTTTTTTTTTTTTTTTCCTTTACCTGTACTGTGAAACTTTCTTCTTGCCAAATTACATGATCACACATCAAGGGGAAGTAACCTGTAGGTTTTAATGAGTCAGTTTGCAAGTATCAAATATGTGACACAAATGACCGCGTCTTTTGATTACATTGAGTTAGATGCTAATATTTATTATACTTCCCAGGGACCGTAGACCTCAGCATGTGATGTAAATTTCAGCATGATACATCTACCTGTTCCTGAGAAGAAGGGGTTTCAAGAGATGGATGGAAGGAGGTCTTAACAAATGGATAGACAGAATGAGATTTTCACTCTGCAGCAGAGTGTGCACTGATAAGAAACTTCCTGGCAGATTACAACTGTGTGCCGGACCGAGACTCAAACTCGGGACCTTTGCCTTTCGCGGGCAAGTGCTCTACCAACTGAGCTACCCAAGCACAACTCACGCCCCGTCCTCACAGCTTTACTTCCGCCAGTACCTTGTCTCTTACCTTTCAAACTTTACAGAAGCTCTCCTGCAAACCTTGCAAAACTAGCACTCCTGAAAGAAAGGACGAGGTACTGGCAGAAGTAAAGCTTGTGAGGACGGGGCGTGAGTCGTGCTTGGGTAGCTCAGTTGGTAGAGCACTTGCCCACGAAAGGCAAAGGTCCCGAGTTCAAGTCTTGGTCCGGCACACAGTTTTAATCTGCCAGGAAGGTTCAGATAGACAGTCAATCTGTTAACAAAGGACAAAAAATTGGCCAGAAGCGAGTAGGACTTGTGCACTGTGGGTTCTGTACAAAACTAATTATGTATACAGACAGTTCATCTATTCGGTGAATACAGGATTTCGGGTGATTTTTGCCTGTTATTGACATTGATAATGGCAAGATATCGGTCCCAGGGATTCCAACACTGTCGAGAATGTTTTAGTTTCAAGTTCGAAGTCAGGTAACAAATAACAGAAAATTTTTTTTTCATGTGATGTAATTACAAATTAACAATTTTTGGATTTTTTCCTTTTATTTGTAAGGTGAATCTGTGCTTCTTGGCAGATTTCATTATTCTAGGTCAATGGGAAGTACCAGGTTTTGATGAGTGAGTTTGCAAGTATCAGAATATGTGGCTGTATCTTTTGATTGCACGAACTTAGAAGCTTCACTTCTTTACATCGCCAAGGGACTGTAGACCTTAATGTGTGACATAAATTTCAACTAGATAAGTATACCTGTTCCTCAGAGAAAGGGTTTTGGAATATTTGGATGGACAGACAGATGGTAATGAACCATAAAAACTAAGTAAACTCTTTATTATTTTGATAGTAATTATGGTAACTCGTAAAATACATTTATTCCACTGTAAGACATGGCGGCTGGTGTCTTCATGGAAAAATGGCTGCAGTTGCCTATGGAACCATGATTGTACACATGCATGCACTCCCTCATCTGAAGCAAATTGTCAGCCATTAACGTCTTCCTTCAGGGCTCCAGACACATGGAAATTGCATGGGGAAAGATCAGGACTGTATGGAGGACGTGAAGGGCTTCCCAGGGTAACTTCTGCAGGGTAATTGAAACCACCTTGGCAACATGTGAGCCATAGATTCCGAGTGCTATTTGCATCCATTATTTTTGTTTGTTTATTATAAACATTGATGTAATGCCGATGATAAGGCAGGGTATGCATTGTACGGTCACTGTATCTGATTTTCATTATCATACCTGTACTTCCTTCACAGATTTGATCATTATTTGAACAATTAATGATCAGCTCAATTTCATAATCAACATTTTTTTAGGGTGAGCATTTGTCTTATTTTGTGAGTTTCATGTTTGTTATCAGCATTTATTTTCTACAGTGAATATTTAACATAAATTATTTCTCCTTTCAGCATTTTGGGTGTCACTCCTCATAGCTCTGATGATGACATAAAGAAATATTATAAACGACAGGCATTTCTTGTTCATCCGGACAAAAACAATCAACCTGGGGCAGAAGAAGCGTTCAAGATACTTGTGCATGCTTTCGAGCTCATTGGGGAACCTGTAAGTGTATTTTTTGCCTGTTGTCTGAAAAAAAAAAAATGTGTAAACTGGAAATTGTGTGTGTGTGTGTGTGTGTGTGTGTGTGTGTGGGTGGGTGGGTGGGTGGGTGTGGGTGTGGGTGTGGGCAAGCGCGTGCTCACAACATGCTGGGAAGACACATAATAGACAGATGAATCATTTTATCAGTCTCTCAATTGACAATTATTGCCAACAGCAGTAACGGCTTCACAGTGATGTAACAGTGTACTCAAGTAACTACTCCACACACACACACACACACACACACACACACACAAGAACATATATGCAAGACCATAAATAAACATAACTTGCATACCTCGTGCATGCTTTAAATAATATGCATGAAATACTGTGTCTTTCTCATTTGATCTTGTGAGCAATTCATTCATAGCTATAGTATTCCACTGCACAGTGTTTATGGGAATCATTCACCGTTTGTCTTAGTTGAGAAATTTCAGTTTTACATTTGTTTACTATTTCGGTTTTTAGGCCAAAAACCTTTTCATCAACTTTTGTTACAACCAGAGGTTCTACAGTGCCCTGAATCTTCATTATTTCGGTATCGAACCTATCTTTGATGTCATTAATCTGCCCCTGCATAGTGGCGACATTGTTATTGATAGTATCTATTTCAGTTTCTAAATCCTTGATAGCATTACTCACGACACCTACTTTTGAGTCTACATTTTCGATTTGTTTACTGATTTTAACACCTTGTGTTTTAATTACATCTGTCTGTGGTTTAAGCTGAGTGTTAATATTACTACCATGTGCTGCATTTTTTAACAAATCATTCATGGTCAGTCATTTTTCGCTACTTTGTTCTAAGGTGTCCTCATACTTAGATTCTACTTCTCATGTTTCACTCGGCTCACTTTCAAATTTTAATGAATCGAATGTATCCATCGAGTCATTAACATAACCACTGTCTTCATTCGTGTCATCCTTCATGCCTTGTTTTATTTGTGACGGGCTCATCATCTGAATTTGAACGTTGACGTGTGTATGGTACTCAACGTAAGCCTGTAGCCATCCCATGGCATCATCCGTGCTCTCATCTAGTGAACTGCTGCCACCTAGTACACTACGTACTTTTTCGTTTCGCTCATTCTGACCTACTGCCATTTTCGTATCCATTCTAAATACTTTATATCTTACCTTTTAAAGACCTGTAAAGCTTTCTGTTAATCATTTTGCACCTGATATATTGCATGTTCACTCCACTGAACATTCAATGCTCATCTTACAGTTATTTTAAGCCCAATATTTATGTAACAATCTATATTTTAGCAAGAAAAACTTTGACGAATGTCCTGTCACGGTTGCCACGTATAACACTAACTTGCCGTGAAACACGCTAATATTACCCTCTGAGAGGATTTCAAAGTTCGACTGTGCGTGTGTGTAATGGAAAAGGGTTTTGGACTATAATTTCGAATTTTGTGAAGTTGACAGTAAAACCAAACGAGGCTTAACCTTGGGAGTTAACAGAAGTGGTAAAATTATAAGTGAATGGGAAAAAAAAATGAACGGTCGCCAGCCTAATTAGGCACATTAATTTTGAAATATCTATTTGAGAAAACTGGATATTAGTTATTGAAGTTACTTTTGTTGAGATTTCCCATTTAATAGCAAACAAGATACAAACTGACACAGTGCACTCTGTACTGTGTGTAGCAACAGTTACCAATAAAACACACACACACACACACACACACACACACACACACACACACACACACAGACCAGTAAAGTATGGGGAGGAAAATTGCACCCAGCTCATATTAATGACGGCCACAGTCATTAGCATCACTTAATCAAAATACTGAAAAATTGCTGCATGAAGTGCAGAAGTAATTTTAGACATGAGGGGTTCTTATCTTGACTTTTTTCTTAATAGGAGGACAATATGATGGGGACCAAAACTGGTTTAGTTTCACTAGCCAAGGGTCTTTGATTATTGCAAAAGCAAAAACTATCTCTAATAGCTGATCATTCACTTAAATTACTGTGCAAGGTAATAAAATGCAACACTGGGCTTAATTAACTTCAAAAGGGACCAAAACTACACTATCTTTGAAAATGTGCACAATTTTGAAAAATCACCAATAATATATTTACAAAATAGTGTAATTATTTCAACATGAATCTTAAGTGCATGTGTGGAAATTAATGTTTTACCTTAAAAACAATCATTTTTTGAAAATGGTGTCAGTAAGGTGGCGCTTTGGTTTTGCGCACATTGTCAGAGTCTAAGGTGAAGTCCGGCCATGGCGTTCTGTAGCATCTGCAACGGAATGTTGTTAATTTCCTGCCGGATTCACTCCTTCAGGTCTTCTTTTGTTCTTGGTGGATTTAAGATAGCCTCAAAGAAAGAAGTTTGGGGCGGTCAAATCTAGCGAACGGGTTGGCCAAGTGATATCATCATTCTTGCTGATTAGCCGTCCTGGAAATGTGAGTTTATTCAAATCCATTGAGACATTTAGTGGTGTGGCTTGTTGCACCACCTTGCTGGAAGAGTGTTTTTTCATCTGGATCATGCTGATCGATTTCAGGCACACCAAAAGTTGCCAACATGTCAACATAATGCTCAGAGTTCACCGTTACTGTGTTACTACGTTCATCTTTAAAAAAAAATAGGGTCCCACGAGTCCACAAGAAGATATTGCACACCGAACTGTTACTTTTTCAGAATGGAGAGGGTTTTCATGAAGATCATGTGGGTTATTTGCAGACCAATTCTGGAAGTTCTGCTTGTTGTCGTAGTCACTAAGGTGAAAGTGGGCTTCATCATTCATCCATAAGTTATGCACTCTTTCTCCATATCTTCCAATAACATTAGGCATCGCTTGGCAAAAGCGTATGCGTTGATTTTAATCATTAGGTTTTAGGGCTTGCACTATCTGCATTTTGTATGGATGATAGTGTAGGTCATTCTTCAGAATCCATCTCACTGATCGATTGCTGAGACCAAGTTCGCAGTGTGCAGCCTTGCTGATTTTCGGGGAATTCGTGACAATGCACCGCGCACGCGATCAATGTTCTCTGGGGTCCGGATTGTTTTTTCACTACCGCCTATTTTTGTCGTCATGCTTGCAGTGGCCTCAAAGTTTTTTACCCGCAGGAGGATAGCTTTTCTTGATGGCACGGGAGCCCATGGCGGTAGATTAAACTCAAGACGGAAAGTATGTTGGGCACCAATCACACTATCTGTGTTTTTATAATATGCTTTTACAGCAAACACACTTTGCGCACTT
Organism: Schistocerca nitens; assembly: GCF_023898315.1. Classification (NCBI taxonomy): domain Eukaryota; kingdom Metazoa; phylum Arthropoda; class Insecta; order Orthoptera; family Acrididae; genus Schistocerca; species Schistocerca nitens. Next base: position 705,921,425 of record NC_064614.1, on the reverse strand, counting down.
GACCAACGCTCCATGACTACTGAAATTTCCACCTGTCTAGACACTCAAGGTCATTTCCCCCACTCCCATAACCCCCGACCGCACCCTTTAGCCATAGTCGGAATTGTGCCGTTTCACTGCCTCACTCTGTACGTACTTGTACTTTAATCACCTGTGAAGCAGGTATTCTTGGCAATAATATATAGACAACCTTGCACTGTAATCCTACAAAGCTATATTTTATAATAAACTAAGGATACTTCAGCAAAAGCTTATCAAACTTTGCTTTTATGGTTTTAGCTTTTAAATAATTAAGGCTTTGACTTTCCTATTGATGATCTTTAAATTTTTGTACTTAAACTTTCTACCTTAACAATTTCACTATTAGTAGTCCATAAATGAAGCATCCAAATTTTACTCTCACTTTAACTTTTGTTACTGCTTTTATTTTAGACAAAAAATCACTTTTAAACACATGAATGCCAAAATTGTTGATTTAAATCAGGATACTGGTTTTAGTAGCACTTAGGTGAGGACCCTGCATAGGTTTGTCATCAGGATTGAAGTTATGGTTTTGAACATGAATTGACATTTTATGTGATTATTATATTATTGAAACATCACACGAATTAACTGTCCATACCAGTATACATTATGTAACTGAGTGTATGAAGTCTGTGAAGCAGTGGTGAAGATTGGTGGCAGGCGAAATGGCAGCTAACTGTACTCACAACTCTTGATGTGAGAATGCTCTATAAAATGTTCTTGGCATCAGATTTTCAACATATTAGAGCCATTCCATTATTCAGTGATTACCAAATAACAGCAAGATCCACATCTGAGGCAAATCCCTTGTAATGCAGCTTCCAATTGCCTCTCTTAGCACCATCGAGGTCTACCGTGCTAAGGCTAGCCACACACTGCGTGCTGTTCACACAAAGTAGCCACTCAGCTCGACTGCCAAACCCACCTTTTTCATCATGCCATGCCACTTTCGTTGTGGAGGGAATTTCCAACAGTGTTTACATGTTACAGATACAAGTGCCCTAAGCATGAACCAGCTTTTAACATACATACTTCTTTCATAAACATATTCATATTATAATAATTTAAAATTTCAAGATATTCTTTTGCTTTCTTCATATATACATTACAAAACTCTAATTTTCTTGCCATACATCAAGGAGTTCAAACAACACAGAATGTACACTTTATAAATTGCAGATACTCAGGTACTTAAAATAAACCTACTCATAATCGATATAAGTTTTACACATGCTCCATGTGTCATTGAGATTTCCCGACAGGGATACATCAATGAAATATCAGTAACACTTCAAAACATTGTTGGGCAACTATAAAAAAATTGCAAGTGCATTGCACAACAATCACTTTACATAAATGTTTACATAAAACACTGTTTCATCAAGTACCCAAACATGAATTTTTGTCATATTCAGAAAATGTATACTATTCTATTCATGTGTCCATACTGTGAAAACATATATAGGGATTTACATATTGCTTACATACACAGCTTACATTACATAATATTTTTGTTTGGGTGATAAGATGTGTCAGTGTTGAGGATCAGTGGACAAAGTTCAAAACCATCGTACAATATGCGTTAGATGAGTATGTGCCAAGCAAGATTGTAAGAGATGGAAAAGAGCCACTGTGGTACAACAACCGAGTTAGAAAACTGCTGCGGAAGCAAAGGGAACTTCGCAGCAAACATAAACATAGCCAAAGCCTTGCAGACAAACACAAATTACGCGAAGCGAAATGTAGTGTGTGGAGGGCTATGCGAGAGGCGTTCAATGAATTCGATAGTAAAGTTCTATGTACTGACTTGGCAGAAAATCATAAGAAATTTTGGTCTTGTGTCAAAGCGGTAGGTGGATCAAAACAAAATGTCCAGACACTCTTTGACCAAAATGGTACTGAAACAGAGGATGACAGACTAAAGGCCGAAATACTAAATGTCTTTTTCCAAAGCTGTTTCGCAGAGGAAGACTGCACTGTAGTTCCTTCTCTAGATTGTCGCACAGATGACAAAATGGTAGATATCGAAATAGACGACAGAGGGATAGAGAAACAATTAAAATCGCTCAAAAGAGGAAAGGCTGCTGGACCTGATGGGATACCAGTTCGATTTTACACAGAGTACGCGAAGGAACTTGCCCTCCTCCTTGCAGCGGTGTACCGTAGGTCTCTAGAAGAGCGTAGCATTCCAAAGGATTGGAAAAGGGCACAGGTCATCCCCGTTTTCAAGAAGGGATGTCGAACAGATGTGCAGAACTATAGACCTATATCTCTAATGTCAATCAGTTGTAGAATTTTGGAACACGTATTATGTTCGAGTATAATGACTTTTCTGGAGACTAGAAATCTACTCTGTAGGAATAAGCATGGGTTTCGAAAAAGACGGTCATGTGAAACCCAGCTCGCGCTATTCATCCATGAGACTCCGAGGGCCATAGACACGGGTTCCCAGGTAGATGCCGTGTGTCTTGACTTCCGCAAGGCATTCGATACAGTTCCCCACAGTCGTTTAATGAACAAAGTAAGAGCATATGGACTATCAGACCAATTGTGTGATTGGATTGAAGAGTTCCTAGATAACAGAATGCAGCATGTCATTCTCAATGGAGAGAAGTCTTCCAAAGTAAGAGTGATTTCAGGTGTGCCACAGGGGAGTGTCGTAAGACCGTTGCTATTCACAATATACATAAATGATCTTGTGGATGACATTGGAAATTCACTGAGGCTTTTTGCAGATGATGCTGTGGTATATCGAGAGGTTGTAACAATGGAAAATTGTACTGAAATGCAGGAGGATTTGCAGCAAATTGACGCATGGTGCAGGGAATGGCAATTGAATCTCAATGTAGACAAATGTAATGTGCTGCGAATACATATAAAGATAGATCCCTTATCATTTAGCTACAAAATAGCAGGTCAGCAACTGGAAGCAGTTAATTCCATAAATTATCTGGGAGTACTCATTAGGATTGATTTAAAATGGAATGATCATACAAAGTTGATCGTTGGTAAAGCAGATGCCAGACTGAGATTCATTGGAAGAATCCTAAGGAAATGCAATCCGACAACAAAAGAAGTAGGTTACAGTACGCTTGTTCCCCCACTGCTTGAATACTGGTCAGAAGAGATAGAGAAGATCCAGCGGAGAGCAGCTCGCTTCGTTGCAGGATCATTTAGTAATCGCAAAAGCATTATGGAGATGATGGATAAACTCCAGTCGAAGACACTGCAGGAGAGACGCTCAGTAGCTCGGTACGGGCTTTTGTTGAAGTTTCGAGAACATAACTTCACCAAAGAGTCAAGCAGTATATTGCTCCCTGCTACGTATATCTCGCGTAGAGACCATGAGGATAAAATCAGAGAGTTTAGAGCCCACACAGAAGCATACCGACAATCCTTCTTTCCACGAACAATACGAGACTGGAATAGAAGGGAGAACCGATAGAGGTACTCAGGGTACCCTCTGCCACACACCGTCAGGTGGCTTGCGGAGTATGGATGTAGATGTAGATTTTAATGCTTTCCTTTCACATGATTAGTTCATACCTATTTTTTACTGTGTGATCATTAAGAAACTATGTTGTGTCTTCTTTAAATATTCATGCAGTTCATCATGAAAAATATAACACTTAGTGCACTATACAAACTTTTCATCACTGACCCTTCAATACTAGAGGCAGTCAACTTTTATTTTCAACTTCAACACTTGTCCGCCAATTGACAAATTTGGCAGTCCTCCTGATTATGCTGCAAGTATTCAGTCAGTGCAGTCCTTATGTGTGTCATAGCCTGGAGTTTACATATAATTTATATGTCCAATTATATTACACAGGATCTGAAACTTACAGACATGTATCAGTAGTCTCATAACAGAAAAGTTTTCCAACAGAACACTTGATAACACAACATATGAACAAGTATCTACAGAATAAAATACTATTTCATTAATTCCGTATACACTTTTTAATGTTGCCCCTTATTACTCATTTCTGTGGACGTATGGTTTTAAATTGACAATGTTACAAACACCTAATGGCTTCTTTGACTTAGCGTAAACAAGATAATAAGTGTTAGTGTGCGCAGCTCCTTGCAATTCATAGGGGGCCATTATAAATATATTTGAACTTATAAATTCGTGGTTTATGTCACTTGATTTTTTTGTGAGTTTCTACGAGAACAAAATCCCCAATTTCGAATTTGATCACCTTAAGGTGCTTATCATGCCTTTTAGATCTGGCTTCCACTTTTTGTTTCATTCTTTTTCTTCCTAAGTCTTTTTTCTCCCTCAGATCTAGTTCCTCACGTGTAAATCCTGTTGTTTCATGGTGGAGGGTATTCATTATAATTTCAAAGTCTGCAGTAAACTTGCCCCATGCCTTATGATCGTGGTGGCAGTATGTTAGACACAATCTACCTAGTTCATGCATACAGTGCTCCACTGGATTGCTTGCAGGATGGTATGCCAAAATATATTTCAGTTGAATGCCATTCTGTTCCATCCCTTCCTTCCAGAGTTTTTTAATGAATTCGTATTTATTTTCTGATAGTACTGCCTTTGGCATTCCTATCGCATTGAAATATTCAGTCGTTCTATTAAGTACTGCCTTTACGGTAGCTTTCCTAATGGGAAAAAGTTTGATAAACTTCGAAAATACTTCTAATACCTCTAAAATGTAGGTGGAATTTCCGGAAGTTTTCAGGAGAGACTGGTATAAATTCACTGAGATTAAGTCAATATTATCTTCCGGTACATTGTTTGCATGTTACCTTGATTGGTTCGACTTGTGACCTTTGGCCTCTGGCAAATATCACATGGCTTAATTGGATCTGTTACTTTCTTTGTAGAACTGATATTTATTGTCATTACATCAGAAAGTTATTCGATACACTTTTTCGGACCACAGTGTCTGAAGGTGAGGTGAAAATACACTCCTGGAAATTGAAATAAGAACACCGTGAATTCATTGTCCCAGGAAGGGGAAACTTTATTGACACATTCCTGGGGTCAGATACATCACATGATCACACTGACAGAACCACAGGCACATAAGACACAGGCAACAGAGCATGCACAATGTCGGCACTAGTACAGTGTATATCCACCTTTCGCAACAATGCACGCATACGACCATCATTGGCACCAAGGCAGAAGCGACTCTCATCGCTGAAGACGACACGTCTCCATTCGTCCCTCCATTCACGCCTGTCGCGACACCACTGGAGGCGGGCTGCACGATGTTGGGGCGTGAGCGGAAGACGGCCTAACGGTGTGCGGGACCGTAGCCCAGCTTCATGGAGACGGTTGGGAATGGTCCTCGCCGATACCCCAGGAGCAACAGTGTCCCTAATTTGCTGGGAAGTGGCGGTGCGGTCCCCTACGGCACTGCGTAGGATCCTACGGTCTTGGCATGCATCCGTGCGTCGTTGCGGTCCGGTCCCATGTCGACGGGCACGTGCACCTTCCGCCGACCACTGGCGACAACATCGATGTACTGTGGAGACCTCACGCCCCACGTGTTGAGCAATTCGGCGGTACGTCCACCCGGTCTCCCGCATGCCCACTATACGCCCTCGCTCAAAGTCCGTCAACTGCACATACGGTTCACGTCCACGCTGTCGCGGCATGCTACCAGTGTTAAAGACTGCGATGGAGCTCCGTATGCCACGGCAAACTGGCTGACACTGACGGCAGCGGTGCACAAATGCTGCGCAGCTAGCGCCATTCGACGGCCAACACCGCCGTTCCAGGTGTGTCCGCTGTGCCGTGGGTGTGATCATTGCTTGTACAGCCCTCTCGCAGTGTCCGGAGCAAGTATGGTGGATCTGACACACCGGTGTCAATGTGTTCTATTTTCAATTTCCAGGAGTGTAGTCAAGTACTTCGGTCTCAAATTGAGATGGCCAGCACACTTTCCACTCCCCTCTACTCACATCTTTTCATTTGTATAGAATACTGTTGAAGATCTTATAATACTTAATAATTTGAGGATATTTTGTATTATTAAAATTTACTTTAACTGATTTCTAGACTTCGTATTCAATTTGGTAGTACTGCATGTTTTTGCAAATCTGTTCGATTTTCCTTTTCCCCTGCTTGTCTTTGATGAACCTCATATGGAAAGTGCCATCTTCATTATTTCCCTTTGGTACACTGTCTATCCTTTCAGGTAGTATGCTACATAATTGTCAGTTCCTTTAACATAAAAAATTTTATAGTCAAACTGCTGGAGGTACAGTGCCCAACAGCTTAATCTGTCACTAAATAAGCGCCAGTCTTTAAGAAATGTCAACACTTTGCGATAAGAATGTATAATTGTTTTATGCCTCCACAAATAATTTCAAAACCTTTTCAAACTCCATATGATGGCTAGAGCTTCCTTTTCAGAATGATGTAATTTCTTTCATACTTAATCAGGTTTCAACTAGTGAAAGCTATTGTCCTATGTTTTGATTCTACTGTATCTATGTTTTCTTGGAAAATTTCTATGCCGATTCCACACACACTGCTATCAGTACTCATATGAAATGGTTCACTCAGAATGGTTATGCAAGATATTGTTTCTTGTTAATTCATTTTTCAAATTTTCGAAATCTTTTTGGCATTCCTCTGTCCAAATGATTGCATTATTTTTCTTAAATAACCCGTTTAAATTAGGACTATTAAATGCTTGCCCCTTCACGAATTTGCTGTAAAATCTGCAGAGACTGAGATATGCTTTTAATTGCTTTCACTTCTTATATGGTGGTCATTTTCCAATGGCATTAAACTTGTCTGGGTCTTTTCCAATCCCAGAAGTGTTAATAATATCTCCCAATAATTTTATTTCCTGTTTTATGAATTCACATTTCTTCAGTTTTAGTGTCATCCCTCCTGCTTGAAGAGCAGAAAAGGTTTTGTCTAATAATTCACAGTGTTCTTTCCAATTTCCCGTGGCGATCAACAAGTTGTCCATGTATGTAGTCAATCTGGCACTTAGTTCCCTTCCTAACACGGAATCTAAAGCCCTAATAAAGACTGAGAAGGAAGTATTAAGACCAAGAGGAACAACTTTGTATTGATAACATTTTCCCACAAATAGAAATGTGGTATACTTTCGAGACTCGTTATGCAATGGAATTTGCCGATATGCCACCATGAGATCTAAGGTAGTCGAATATCGCACATTGAGGAACTTTTGCAACAGTTCGTCTAAATTTTATGGATGATCTGCTTCTCTTTTTACAATCTTGTTTAGTGTTCGTGCATCGATTACTACTTGCATACCTCCATCTTTCTTGTTCACAATAATGAGAGTGCTATTGTGCTCACTATTGCTCCTTTTGATAATTCCCCATTCAATCATTTTGTCGATTTCTGCCTGCGTGGCTTCTCTCTTAGCTAGAGGTACTGGATAATATTTCATGAAAAATGGCTCATGTTCTATTGCTTCAATATGGTATTCAAATTTCTTTACTACTCCTGGTTTCTTTGAAAACACTTCCTGATTAGTAGTCAGAATGTTAAACAGATCGGCTACTGTTCTGAAAGTTCCTGTACCTCTTTAATAATTTCTTTAAAATTTTCTACTTTTTGGTCATCAATCATTATGTTCTTTATGTGGTATATTTCATATAAATTGAACAAACCATCATTCCCAGGATCTAATTCTAATAGCAATGAATCAACTTTGGTGTTCTGTGAAATTTCGTTCTCCTCAAATCCAACTTCCAAAATAACAGATTTATTACTAATTGTGACAGTCCCGCTATCACAATGAATGAATTCTTTTACCTTATCTAACCAATTTATACCTAAAATCATCTCAATATTCACTTCAGGCATGACCAGGAAGCCGTGTTCAAATTTTTGCCCATTAATTTCAAATTCTACCAACACTTGTCTTCGAATAGGCTTGCTGGATTTGCCAATTGCCCCTACATTTTTCACACCATTTACTGACTTCCTAACTAACCCAGGTCTATTGGAAATGTGTTCAAAGAAAGATTGTGAAAAGGCTCTAATTTGGGATCCAGTGTCTAAAAGTAATTTCAGTGTAATACTGTAAATTTCAGCTGAGATGGTAGTTTGATTGTACTATTTTCTGAATTTTCTTGTTCCTCCAATAAGAAATCTTGTTCGACCATCAGATCGCTCCAAGATATGTTATTTACTGGCAAATCACATATGTCTGGGAGCTTCCTCGGTTCTCTGATTTCGATGTCTTTCATGACTCTAATCATTTCTTGCTGTGGTATCGTATCATCTGGTTGCTCTTTCTTTTTTGGTTTGGTATTTACTGCCGGATTTTGTTTGGATAAGACTTCATTTTGCTTTTCAGAGTCATCTTCCGTTGTACTTCTTTCCTTATCCTCCATTTCTACATATTCCTCATCTGAACTATATTTCATATTCACTGTCTGATTCTAACATGAACGCTACTCTTAGACAACGAGCAAGCTCCTCTTTTTACCCTCCGTCAGTTTTCGTATTTTCAAAATTTCGACTCTTTCCTAACATTTCTATTCATTTTCAGTCACAGTTGGTTCTTCATCTAAACTATCTTCAGTATCACTTCTGGTGACATCAACCTTAACTTCATATTTAGTATAATCGTCATGGATTTCAGTGGTTTGCTTATACTCATCTGAACCTATGTTCTCTTGACCGTCAACAACAGCTAATTGTATGAGTCTTTCGTCAGCCAGGATCACCTCATCTGCAATATCGAGAATTTCATCCTCCTCCAGATTCCTATTTGTACCGACCATTTTTCTGTTTCTAGCACCAATTTCTTTAACTTCGCCAACTCGCATGCTTTGCGCAACGCCTTCCTCTCCCTTACCAACTTCATCTGAAATCACTGCTCATGCACCTTGGCATAGCACTAACTACTTTCATCTCCTTTTCATTTTCAGACAACACCCTCTTTTTGACGTTTCCATTTTCATTTCTCCCTTTTATTAATTCACTAGCCATATAACCCCTTTTAAAATCTTCCCACTCATATTGCTTTAAACCGTAAAAAAAAAAAAAAAAAAAAAAAAAAAAAAAAAAAAAAAAAACCCACACATCATGCCACTCCACAATCATTAAAGTCTCCTTTTCACACAAATTGTCTGTCTTTGCTTGGTTGTGGATGCTTGCTCTTTTACTTAACAACATGTCCAATTCTATTCTCGCTTCGGTGATATTTCCCACCGAAACAGGTCCACTGAATTCCCTTGTGACGTCATCTCTCCCTGCTGCCACTACTGCAGCCACGCTACGGGCAGCTGATCGCTCTGCCAAGTTCATTGACGCGGTTGCTAAGTTCACACTCTCACCTCTGTAGCATAGCCTGTTGCCTGTGACTCACTTATGCATGCACCTGTTGTTCTGTGAGCACTGTCCTGTGGCGCTGTGCTGCCACTTACTCATGTCTTAAACACTTTGTTTTGGCCGGAATGATTTCTTTAGTTTGGGCCGGTAATATTTGTCTGTTCGAATCTGGCCCATAAAACACGCGGGCCTTAGCTTTCTGCATAATTTTAGTTTTGATAGTTTTACAGTGCAAATCCCCTACCACAAAATGACATGTTACCGCGACCTCTGCCTCTACCTCTTTGCATCATATTTACACAGTAATGTTTGTTCTCATTCTATTCATTATTCTCATGATTATCCCGATTCCGGTTGTTATTATTTTGCTGATAATCACGGTTCCCTCTCCAGTGGTCTTTGTCTTTGACCCTTTCCAAAAATGACGAGAAGCTTTTGTGATTACTTCCCACATAACATTTTGAATCCTCCGGGAGTTTTCTCCATAGTTCCCACACTATTTAGGATTCCGTTCGTCTGTTTCTCAAGTGTGTCAGTTTCTGATACCACATTTCCCAAAATTCTTTCATTGAGCCTCTGTTATATAACCTGGCCATGATAAACTCCCACCATAGGCAGTCCTGTTTTTGCACCTACCAGTATTACTCTATAAATTTCTATTTAAATTCACCAAATGACATTCGTTCTGTATCCAAATGTAGGTCCCATCTTTTCGCATCGCCAGCTAATTTGCTAATGACCACATTGACCTTTTCTTGGTCTGTTACATAATTAGGACAATTCCTTTCACTGTTTTTCAAAAAATCTAACGGGTGCCATCTGTTATGCCTTTTTGCCAGATTGAATCATTCTTCTCCCCCTAGCAATTTGCTACATGTTATTCTGTCAGTGACATAATTTGGCTTTTCTCTTATTTGTCATTCGAGGTCACTCACTTTACCTTGAATTTGGGAAGTGTTCTGTTCACCCTATTTTTCACATGTTGTCACTTGTTTATTCAGTTCCTTTTCGGAATCATTCACTGTTTGTCCCAGTTGAGAAATTTCGGTTTTCTGTTTGTTTACTATTTCGGTTTTGAGGCCGAAAACCTTTTCATCAACTTTTGTTACAACCAGATGTTCTACAGTGTTTTGAATCTTCATTATTTCGGTATTGAACCTATCTTTGATGTCATTAATCTGTCCCTGCATAGTAGCGACATTGTTATTGATAGTACCTATTAAAGTTTCTAAATCCTTGATTGCATTACTCACAACACACCTATTTTTGAGTCTACATTTTCAATTAGTTTACTGATTTTAACACCTTGTGTTTTAATTACATCTGTCTGTGTTTTAAGCTGGGTGTTAATATTACTACCTTGTGCTGCAATTTTTAACAAATCATTCATGGTCGGTCATTTTTTGCTACTTTGTTACAAGGTGTCCTCATACTCAGATTCTACTTCTCATGTTTCACTCGGCTCACTTTCGAATTTTGATGAATCAAATGTATCCATCGAGTCATTAACATAACCACTGTCTTCATTCATGTTCTCCTTCATACCTTGTTTTATTTGTGACGGGCTCATCATCTGAATTTGATCATTGGCGTGTGTATGGTACTCAACGTAAGCCTGTAGCCATCCCATGGCATCATCCATGCTCTCACCTAGTGAACTGCTGCCACCTAGTACACTAGGTACTTTTTCGTTACGCTCATTCTGACCTACTGCCATTTTCGTATCCATTCTAAATACTTTATATCTTACCTTTTAAAGACCTGTAAAGCTTTCTATTAAACATTTTGCACCTGATATATTGCATGTTCGCTCCGCTGAACATTCAATGCTCATCTTACAGTTATTTTAAGCCCAATATTTATGTAACAATCTATATTTTAGCAAGAAAAACTTTGACGAATGTCCTGTCACGGTTGCCACGTATAACACTAACTTGACGTGAAACACACTAATATTACCCTCTGAGAGGATTTCAAAGTTCGACTGTGCGTGTGTGTAATGGAAAAGTGTATTGGACTATAATTTCGAATTTTGTTAAGTTGACAGTAAAACCAAATGGGGCTTAACCTTGGGAGTTAACAGAAGTGGTAAAATTATAAGTGAATGGAAAAAAAAATGAACGGTCGCCAGCCTATTTAGGCACATTAATTTTGAAATATCTATTTGAGAAAATTGGATATTAGTTATTGAAGTTACTTTTGTTGAGATTTCCCATTTAATAGCGAACAGGATACAAACTGACACAGTGCACTCTGTACTGTGTGTAGCAACAGTTACCAATAAAACACACACACACACACACACACACACACACACACACACACACACACACAGACCAGTAAAGTATGGGGAGGAAAATTGTACCCATCTCATATTAATGACGGCCACAGTCATTAGCATCACTTAATCAAAATACTGAAAAATTGCTGCATGAAGTGCAGAAGTAATTTTAGACATGAGGGGTTCTTATCTTGCCTATAAGAGTGTTTGCTGACAGTGCTGTTGTGTACAGGAAAATTTTGTTGTTGGAGGATCATAAGAAATTACAGCGAAACTTCGACAAAATTTGCACTTATCAAATGAATGACAGTGCTGTGTAAGTGTTAGCAAATGTAAGATAATGCCTGTACAAAAGAGAACAAACCAGATAGTATCAGATTACAAGATTAGTGGTGATCATCACAAGCACATCAAATTGTATGAGTATATAGGAATAATACTAAGAAGCAGTGTGTAATGCAGTGGACACAAAACCATTACTAGGGAAAGCAAATGGAAGATTTAGATTTGCTGGAAGAGTTCCAGGAAAGTGCAGTGCATCTGTACAGGAAATTGCATACAAGATGCTAGTATGACCAATCTTAGAATGTGTGTGATTGGAGGCTTTCCCACTGTATTCCAATAACAAAATCTTCTTGGGTGATCAGCTGAGAGGTGGCGTCGTCCTGTTGCAACGTTTCAGTGAGTTTTGTATGTATCATCTTCAGGCAAAATGTTGGGTTGCTGTGTTCTGCATATCTGTATAGCCGCTGAACTGCTGTCCTCTCCTGTGGGCAGGCGAGTAATGTGCTTCTGGAAGCAGGTGCCATGCCAGTGATGGGAAATGTGGCGCAGCCCATGTGGGCGAAACTTAGATGAGAAGGACCTACTATTCAGCTTTTCACCTGGGTGTCACTGGAAGATTCCTTAGCTCTAACTGAGGGATACTTTGAGGAGTACACAGACAAATTTTTTTGATGTTTACTAACAACCACTTATTTCAAATTGTTGGGAAATTCTATGAGTAAATAGGTAAGTTTGCTGTGGTCTTCCCGTTAGCCCTGGGTATGGCTAATATATACATGGAGCATTTCAAAAACATAGTGCTGAATACCACCAATCTAAAACTGAAGACATTTTACAGGTATGAAGATAATACATATGTGGTATGGCCATATGGCAGAAGAAACCTACAGTGCCGTTTACAACAGCATTAAGTTCATCATGAAGATAGAAGAGATTGGAAGCATATCCTTCTTGGACATTTTTGATCAAGAGAAGGCCAGACTTTGCGATACTGGGTTTACAGGAAGAAGACACATGTGCCCCTTTACCTTAATGCTTGGAGTTGCCACCATCAGACACAACACAACTCAGTATTAACCATCTTAGTACGTGCTGCAAGATTGATCGACAATAAGAAGAGCTTTTTAAATAAGTTAAGACATCTGTAGCACACTTTCCGCAAAAATGGTTACAGTGAGACTAATATGAGACGTGCCTTAAAGGCAGATAAGAAGTGGGAGGACAAATCAGAAGGAAGAAGTAGCCAAACATATAGTGTTTCTGCCATATGCAGGACTTCCAACAGCCAAGGTGACGAGAATAACAGCAAAACATCAAATAATGACCATTTTCCATGCAACACAGAAAATTAAGGACATGCTTGGCTCCTCCAAAGACCAGTTAGGACTGCATACGCCAGGCATTTACAGTATTTAGTGTAAATGTGGGATGCAGTATGTTTGGCAGAGACAGTGATGCTTCTTACAATGTGTAGCATTACATGAGTATGTCCAATATAGTCAGACCTACTTTGCATCACGTGAGTGTAGGGGAGTCGAAACAAGTAGTGACCCATAACGTCATATCAACTTGAGATTTTTTTTATATATCTAAAAACAAAGATGATGATGTGACTTACCAAACGAAAGCGCTGGCACGTCGATAGACACACAATAACCGCCCCCGGTGTAAAACCTGTCCCATGCACCCTCCCACCACCACCTACTCCAGTCCTGTAACCCGGAAGGTGTACACGATCAAAGGCAGAGCCACGTGTGAAAGCACCCACGTGATCTACCAACTGACCTGCCTACACTGTGATGCATTCTATGTGGGAATGACCAGCAACAAACTGTCCATTCGCATGAATGGACACAGGCAGACAGTGTTTGTTGGTAATGAGGATCACCCTGTGGCTAAACATGCCTTGGTGCACGGCCAGCACATCTTGGCGCAGTGTTACACCGTCCGGGTTATCTGGATACTTCCCACTAACACCAACCTATCCGAACTCCGGAGATGGGAACTTGCTCTTCAATATATCCTCTCTTCCCGTTATCCACCAGGCCTCAATCTCCGCTAATTTCAAATTGCCGCCACTCATACCTCACCTGTCATTCTACAACATCTTTGCCTCTGCACTTCTGCCTCGACTGACATCTCTGCCCAAACTCTTTGTCTTTAAATATGTCTGCTTGTGTCTGTATATGTGTGGATGGATATGTGTGTGTGTGCGAGTGTATACCCGTCCTTTTTTCCCCCTAAGGTAAGTCTTTCCGCTCCCGGGATTGGAATGACTCCTTACCCTCTCCCTTAAAACCCACATCCTTTCGTCTTTCCCTCTCCTTCCCTCTTTCCCGATGAGGCAACAGTTTGTTGCGAAAGCTTCAACCTCCTCTCATTGCACACAAACCCAGTCTCTCCCATCTACTCAACCTCCCACTTCCAGCTCCACTCCCTCTAAAACCTCAAAATTCCAATCAACGCAATCTGGAACCACAACACCCTAATTCAGTAGTTAACCTTTCCTCCAAACCTCTCTCCCAATCCGAAACCTCTGTCCTATCCAAAGGCCTCACCTTCAGCCCCACTCCCAGATTCAACCAAACAGCCCTCGTCAAAGATTTACTGTCCTACACTCGTACTCTCTGCTGGAAGTATCACTTTGCCACGAAGAAAAATGATCATAATCCTACTCCTAATGATCCAACTCCCCAAGACACTATCCAAATTGAACCCTGCCTGGAACAGTTCCGTCCTCCGTCACAGCGGGACCCACCTCCTCTTCCTCAAAATCACCCTCTCCAAACCTTCCAGGAATTTCTGACTTCCAGCCTTGCCTCTCAATCCTTCTTAAAAAACCTTAATCCTACTCCCAACATCACCACTGCTGAAGCCCAGGCTATCTGTGATCTGAAGGCTGACCGGTCCATCGTCATCCTTCCGGCGGACAAGGGTTCCACGACCGTGGTACTTGATCGTCGGGAGTATGTGGCTGAGGGACTGCGTCAGCTTTCAGACAACACCACATACAAAGTTTGCCAAGGTAATCCCATTCCTGATGTCCAGGCAGAGCTTCAAGGAATCCTCAGAACCGTAGGCCCCCTACAAAACCTTTCACCTGACTCCATCAACCTCCTGACCCCACCGACACCCCGCACCCCTACCTTCTACCTTCTTCCTAAAATTCACAAACCCAATCATCCCGGCTGCCCCATTGTAGCTGGTTACCAAGCCCCCACAGAACGTATCTCCGCCTACGTAGATCAACACCTTCAACCCATTACATGCAGTCTCCCATCCTTCATCAAAGACACCAACCACTTCCTCGAACGCCTGGAATCCTTACCCAATCCGTTACCCCCGAAAACCATCCTTGTAACCATTGATGCCACTTCCTTATACACAAATATCCCGCACGTCCAGGGCCTCGCTGCGATGGAGCACTTTCTTTCACGCCGATCACCTGCCACCCTACCTAAAACCTCTTTCCTCATTACCTTAGCCAGCTTCATCCTGACCCACAACTTCTTCACTTTTGAAGGCCAGACATACCAACAATTAAAGGGAACAGCCATGGGTACCAGGATGGCCCCCTCATACGCCAACCTATTCATGGGTCGCTTAGAGGAAGCCTTCTTGGTTACCCAAGCCTGCCAACCCAAAGTTTGGTACAGATTTATTGATGACATCTTCATGATCTGGACTCACAGTGAAGAACAACTCCAGAATTTCCTCTCTGACCTCAACTCCTTTGGTTCCATCAGATTCACCTGGTCCTACTCCAAATCCCATGCCACTTTCCTTGATGTTGACCTCCACCTGTCCAATGGCCAGCTTCACACGTCCATCCACATCAAACCCACCAACAAGCAGCAGTACCTCCATTACGACAGCTGCCACCCATTCACATCAAACGGTCCCTTCCCTACAGCCTAGGTCTTCGTGGCAAACGAATCTGCTCCAGTCCAGAATCCCTGAAGCATTACACCAACAACCTGACAACAGCTTTCGCATCCCGCAACTACCCCCCCGACCTGGTACAGAAGCAAATAACCAGAGCCACTTCCTCATCCCCTCAAACCCAGAACCTCCCACAGAAGAACCACAAAAGTGCCCCACTTGTGACAGGATACTTTCCGGGACTGGATCAGATTCTGAATGTGGCTCTCCAGCAGGGATACGACTTCCTCAAATCCTGCCCTGAAATGAGATCCATCCTTCATGAAATCCTCCCCACTCCACCAAGAGTGTCTTTCCGCCGTCCACCTAACCTTCGTAACCTCTTAGTTCATCCCTATGAAATCCCCAAACCACCTTCCCTACCCTCTGGCTCCTACCCTTGTAACCGCCCCCAGTGTAAAACCTGTCCCATGCACCCTCCCACCACCACCTACTCCAGTCCTGTAACCCGGAAGGTGTACACGATCAAAGGCAGAGCCACGTGTGAAAGCACCCACGTGATCTACCAACTGACCTGCCTACACTGTGATGCATTCTATGTGGGAATGACCAGCAACAAACTGTCCATTCGCATGAATGGACACAGGCAGACAGTGTTTGTTGGTAATGAGGATCACCCTGTGGCTAAACATGCCTTGGTGCACGGCCAGCACATCTTGGCGCAGTGTTACACCGTCCGGGTTATCTGGATACTTCCCACTAACACCAACCTATCCGAACTCCGGAGATGGGAACTTGCTCTTCAATATATCCTCTCTTCCCGTTATCCACCAGGCCTCAATCTCCGCTAATTTCAAGTTGCCGCCACTCATACCTCCCCTTTCATTCAACAACATCTTTGCCTCTGCACTTCTGCCTCGACTGACATCTCTGCCCAAACTCTTTGTCTTTAAATATGTCTGCTTGTGTCTGTATATGTGTGGATGGATATGTGTGTGTGTGCGAGTGTATACCCGTCCTTTTTTCCCCCTAAGGTAAGTCTTTCCGCTCCCGGGATTGGAATGACTCCTTACCCTCTCCCTTAAAACCCACATCCTTTCGTCTTTCCCTCTCCTTCCCTCTTTCCTGATGAGGCAACAGTTTGTTGCAAAAGCTTGAATTTTGTGTGTATGTTTGTGTTTGTGTGTGTGTGTGTGTGTGTGTTTCTTTGTGTGTCTATCGACGTGCCAGCGCTTTTCTTTTGGTAAGTCACATCATCTTTGTTTTTAGATATATTTTTCCCACGTGGAATGTTTCCCTCTATTAATTTATGAGATTTTTTTTATATATACATGTAATTCATTTCTAAATTTTATTGATTATTTGCAGAGTAAAGAATTTAATTATGTACAACATTTAATAGGTAATGAGTTTTAATGAGATAGATATAAATATGTTTCGACCTAGCAAATCACCTTGTCGCATTATGCATGATACGTTTTCTCTTTGTAAGAAAAAACTTCTGTGTTGCTCGAGTGCCTGATCAAGTAGTTGTCGAGTGTGGATCTTGTGTAACTTTCATGAATGAGCATAGAATTGTTAATTTACAACCTGGAGTTGATTTAAAAATTATTCTAGGAAACCACGGCCTGACTTTGGTGCAAACAAATCGCGCGATTATTCTCGAATATCTGTGCGGAGTTTAAGATACGTGGCTGGATATTGGGCATTATTGTCACATGTATGATTCAGTAACATTAACCTCAATATACGGACATTAACTTGATAATAACTATGAAAGACTTATATGAGTGGCATAGTAATCATCTTGATGCTTAAAGCAAGCGAGAAGCGATTTACTGCGGGGATATGACAAATATTAATCATTGCATAGTCAACTTGTTGATACGTTGCTTAGCAAACTCATAAACAGACAGTGATAGAATTACTGAAACGATCTTTTAAGTATCAATGACCTCTACACAAATCAGAAACTAATTACTCTAACTGTGGGTGACTTCTGGATTGGATGAGGCTTTTTTTTTATTTCAGCTAATTAGTATTAATAAACTTCTTCTGAGGTTGAAACTTCGATGGTGTTGCGCTTATTCAGTTTAGTAGAACTATAGATAGTACTAGCTATGCTACTATTTATAGTTTTAAAAGAAAAGAGAGGACATACCTGTTTTTCTTTTGAGAAATGTTCGTACTTCAGTCATCAGTCTTCTCAAACCAGAGGCACAAGTGACGCTTCCTCACAGCACTACGATATCGTGAACCACCACACACATGTGCCCCCTTCTCACTACCTTTCTGCATTGAAAACCCTGAGATATAGCCACGGTACGAAGAAGGAAGAAAGAAGAGGAAAGGTCAGCAAAAGAAATGGAGCAAAGAGAGAAGGGGAGGTCACATCGCCTACAGAATTACATGGATTGGATTATGACCATTTAAGATTCTGACAGAGATGTCTAACGTCTGGGACTTTGCAACTAAAGAATCTATCAAGATTCGAGTAAGTTCATTTGTGCTAGTTACTACGTCTTTAATAAGGCTTGGAAAGCTGCATTGAGTCTGATTAAGAAAAAGGAGGAGACATCAAATGACAAACTGACTCAGAGGCAGGCAGAGCAACATCAGAGACGCCACCAGCACATGTCCCTTGGGCGGAACGACTTGGTGGCAGGAGAGGTGGGGGGGAGTAGGAGAGATGCTGGACAGTAGCCTGCACCTGCGTGTGAACCTCGTACAGAGCACGAAGTAGGAGGCGACGTATATAAGCCTGTTGCCAGCTTCTAGGCATTGAGTTCATCAGCACACTTTACAATGGCAACATGAACCTTTGCCAAAAAATTGTGCCCATTGGACAGTGCCTTCTTGTTGCTCACCCATGAACTGTTTTGTCAAGATTTTTGTTTGGTCATTCTCTTATTTCCATTTCAAAGAACATTCTACATGTCCCTGAAGTCCCTCCTTACTGTTCTTCCTTTCTATACAATTAACCACTTTTCACCCTCTTTTGTTTCCATGAGTTTGAAAACTGTTGATCTCTAGGAGATTGTGAAGTTAGTCACATACGTGAAGGTAAACATATACAAGAAGTAGTCATAAAGTTTTAATTATAACCTCAAAAAAAGAACATAATTATTATTTTGTTGGTTTGCAGGTATATGTCTGCAGTCAGTATGTGCCAGGGATGTAGACATGTACCTGCAAACAAACAGAAGGTTAACTACAAAGTGATCTTTGTGACTACCTCTTGTATGTTAGCATTGTGAAATATTCACTGTACTGGACTCTTAACTCAGTCTTTGTGCTGACCACGTATCAATCTGTACTTGCAAGTAATGCAAAAATTTTGTAATTGAATTGTTGAAGTATTAATGTGTGGTCTTTGTGAAGAAATGCCTTTCTGCCATGAGGAAGCACTCTCTCACTCCATTAACACATTATAAACCTTGAAATTAGATGCCAGATTTAAAAGCCATTTAAGATGAAATTTGAAACTCCGTAATGATGTTTGAGAGGGTTCAGCTATATGCCTCAGATATTGCTTGGAATAGAAATTGTAAGATATAATATCATACAGTGTTGCCTCAGGGTTGTGAATGATATGTCACTAATTTGCGTATGTAAATAACTTACGTTGCTTTGTATTCATACACACTTAAATGTGCCTGTGCATATTCTTTTGTACATCATTGTAAGTCATAAGTGAATGAAACAAAAATAAGTGAAGTAATGTGGTGAATACTCTACAATTTTAATTGTATGTACAGAACTCGTGGGATTAAGGTTGCCCCTGATTCCTTATTATCAGAATGTTTTGAGAAATGAACATCTGTTGCCACAAAGTAGTTAATATTCAATTGCATTGTAATTTTTGTAATCTCCAGTCTTTTGTGAGAGACATCCTTGCTTCCTAATTTCTTGAATATGTTTGGAAAAAGCTAGCACAAAAGAAGTTATTGGCTACTGAGCATGTCAACCATTTAAAAACACTCTGAGAATTTCATAACACACTGAAAAGAATATGTTTGGAAATAGCAAGCACAAAAGAAGTTATTGGTTACAGAGCATGTCAATCATTTAAAAACACTCTGAGAATTTCATAACACACTGAAAAGAATTGCAGATATAAGTGAAATTAAGAATACTTAATCTTCTGTGATGCCATTAACAAAAGATAGAAAGTATTGTGGAAGTGTTCAGCCTTCACTTAAATTTATTGAACAATCTAAGAATGGTGTAATACAAAAGCAAGCAATGCTTTCCAGTTTAAGTAATTTTGACACTTTATCAGTTATAATAAAAATAAACCATGAAACCACAAGTCTAAAATCAACTATTACAGAACTTATTCATGGCATTCCATACTGCATGCACTAAAACAAAGTTACACAATTGTAACTTACAAGGGAGTGGTCAAATCCGACATGTCAAAACCCATCCTGAAATTTTTATGCAGGAATAATGCAATGAAAGAAATGCACTGTCAAAATTTTAGCTGTTAAGACTTACTGCAAGTATTTTTTAAAAATTGTTGAAGTTGCCCATTTATATCGCTCAAAGGGCTGCTTATGACAGCAGTATAGCGATGTGTAGTGACACAAAAGGTATTTGAAACACCTAAACCATCTAAAAACATCATGTATCATAAATGTTTTGAAAGAGAGACAGTTTGCATCACCAGTTAAACTGTATAATACGTAATTCTTATAAAGGTGATAGCAGGGGAAAATAAATCAAGGCGGTGTTTTCTGGGAAAATAAATCAATGCGATGTTTGCTGTTACATTATAGATGACTTCCATCAGTCATGACTGTATGTTATTGAAATTAAGTATTTCTTACACATACATCATTTTATAACAATTCATGTAGAATAGTTCTTATGACAATGTACATTTATGATTATGTATGATAATCTAAATTTTGTTAGCAATGTAACAGCTCCTTGTTTGTGCCCCATAGGCATCACAATAAAGCAAAGTGTGATTTGAATGATGAAAACAAACATTTTCCTTGCACTAGGCACACTTGACAAAAGAAAAATGTATGCTTTCAGGCACATTGAGGTAATTACTAGTTTTATTTAGCAGAATTGTGGTGGACTAAGAAGTGGTCCTGTTGTTGCTGTATTTATTATGCTGCATACCAAGCATACTTTAAGCAATTCGTAAAACGTGCCAGTGTGAACTTATAATGCAGAAAAGACTGGAATTTTAGAATACTGCTCTCCTGATAGATGTCAAATGACACTTAGCTGTTGGAAATTACTCTCTCCCATAATTTCCTTAAAAATACTTAACACAGTCAAAAAATTCTTTATGGAGAGTCACATTGGTTGTTCGGGGTGGAATGTGAATTATGTCAACAGTCTTTCTGCTGTCTTCTTTAGAGACGGAGGTATTGTTATGTCCCGACCAAGAGTCTAACAAAATGAGTTAATTTTTGTAACTGGTTAGAAATCATTTTGAATGAAATGTTAAAAATTATTTTTTCCTATTTTTCCAGATTTTGATAGATTGATTATAAGATGTCTGCCACTAAACAGTCTTCTTCTTCTTCTCTCTTTTTTTTGTCACAATATGACTTGAGATACCTGTAGACGTATATAAAGCTGCAGAAATGGTAATCCACTCATACTTATCACTGTCATTGTTGTATTTGATTGTGACACAGCATTAACCCTTAACTTATGAAGTGCGGTCTCCTCTACCAATCAGTAATTCTAAAATTTTACATTGACATATTGTTTTGTGTTTTCTGTCCCAACTTCTGTCTACCTTATGCACTAATGTCCATGAGAATTGTTGACGTTTCAGTTTATCTCCAGCTGTTACTGAGTGAGAACTGTTCCATTATTATTAACATGTGCGGTATGTGTGATGCACCTCACAAGCTATGTTATGTTGAGTGGAGGTAAGCCCGCACATAGTAGCATTCGTCTAAGTGATCCACAGTACGGTTCTGTAATACAGTCATGCCTAAATGATGTAAGCGATGTTGACGAGTATGAGGAAGACTTCTATGTGGAGTTATGTATGAAAGGAAGGATATTGCAATAAGCAGTGTTTGTGGTAAGGTTTATTATGGAAAAACAGGTTTAAGTGGTCTTGTGAACCTTTTATCACAAGATGCAGGACACGAAGCACAATATCATTCTTCAGCTGCCAGGCATAAAGAGTCAAGCATGTATAGTAGTAAATTCAGCTGAACCTGAGGTGGTTTGAAATCTGTTCCCCCCACAGAAGAAATGCTACAAGAAATAGTAGCTTTGACCAACAAGAAAACTGGAGTTGAAGGGCAAAAATATAAAATTCCGCACTGCACTGATATGCATGACATAGGCATTAGAGTTCTGCACTTTGTTGTGACCTTTAATGTATTCTGCCGCACTGAAGTCGAATCACAATAGTAGTAGGGCAGTTTTTGCAACAGTGGTTATGGTAGAGAGATTTTTCGGTGTGCCGTGAGCGATACTTCTTTCAGTGCTGTGCTTTGACAGTGCCGCTACCAGAGAAGAGAAGAAGAAAACAGATTCTACAGCTCCAATTTCAGAACTATTTTCGAAGTTCAAATTACACGTGCCTAAGAAACCTGCCAAGTATGGCATAAAACTGATGTGTCGTTCAGGTGTTGGAAATGGGTATTTTCTGGGTGGATATATCTGCGGTGGTAAAAATTCTGATGGAGATACCCTTTCAGAAGAACAACTAAAATTCTCAAAACGAACAGAGTAAGTAAAAAGCCTATTGAAGCCTATACAAGGAACAAATAGGAGCATCACCAGGGACAATTGGTTTTCTTCTATACAGCTTGTGGATATCATGAAGACCAAGACTGAATTATGTTGGGACAGTGAGGCAAAAAAGAGAGGTACCAATTGAATTCCTCCCCAGTAAATCGGGAGAAGTAGGTTCCTGTCAATTTGTATTAAAAAACAAGAAGAAGAACTAGACTGTAGCCTCTTACATGCCAAAAAAGAACAAGGTAGTGATTGTTTTATCATCTATGCGTCATGAGGTGTCTGTTGACACCACCACTCAGAAACCAGACCTGATAGCATTTTATGACCTCACCAAAGAAGGAGTAGATTCTCTGAATGAGAAGTTCACCAATTACTGTAGTGGTTGACTTACTAGATGATGGCAATATTTTACCAGATTCTGGACATTAGAGCTCTCTATCCATGTATAGTATATAGCTCCTTCAAACATAACTCACAGACAACCAAGCTTGACTTCATGAAGAACCTGGCCAAAGCTGTTGTCAGTCCTCAACTAGAAAGAAGATTGAATGACACGGAAATAAATCGTGAACTCCAGGTGTGTATTCAAAAAGTCCTGGGGGTATCAGAAGAGATGATTTCTTACACACTAAAAGAAAAGCTTGAAAAGAGGAGAACCTACTCCTTGTACGAACCTCGTAAGAAGAGGAAGACATATTTGTTTTCTGTGTAAAAATACAGTGTATCTTAAATGCATAAAAATGTTGTAAACGATTTGCTGCACAACTGTGAAGCACAAGCAGTTTTCATTGTCACAAAAATATGTATTCTTTTGTTTACAAAATAATAGTATTGATTCTTTGAGTTGTTCACCGCAAGTAGTTCACCGCAAGTATTGGTAAGTGAACTTTCATGTTTTCTTTATAACAGAACAATAGCTATGAATATAATACACATGTGTTTCTTCTATTCTTTACAAAACATCACTGTTGCACATCAGCGGTAAGAAATACTCGGATTACTGTAAAAATATAAAAAAACCAGAATACGTTATATTAAACCCAGTATTTAATCATTCAGTTGAATCCATTCACCTCTAAATATGCAGTAAATTATGTAATATTTTTACTAATACAGTACACTTGGTACAAAGGTTTAAATCAATAAGAATAATTTTCTATGAATTTTTTTTAAGCGCAATGAAAGCAAGTTGTATAAAGTGTACATATATAGAGTTTTATATATTATTTTGTACAATCAGGATACCCGATCTGAGATTTCTGTAAATGTGAGGAAATAATAAAGCAAAGTGGTGTGGTAGACCTGAACTCACAAACTGTGCCCAATACAAGTAACTCACAGGTTAAGAGTTAATTGATTGCACGGCACACTCTGTCTTTTTTCGCCTGGAGATGATCTAGTGTGGGTTGCTCGCATTTCCTTCATGAAACTTGGCTTATCAGCATTAGACACAGCAAACTTCATCTTCATGTCAGCTAGGAATTAACGGCATCTCCTCTACACTTTTACTTGAAATAAACCTTGTTGCTCTGCAACTTCATATACTGTATGATTTCTTGAATCTGTTTAACTAGCTCGTAGAAGGCTTCAAATCAACAATGTTCATCTCAAATGCATTTCGGAGGATCCAGTCTTGTAGATCACTATCATTAACAGTGCATTGCTTCTCACAAACAGCTCTCATACCTCAAGAAAACTCAAGTTAGTGGTTTATGCCAGTTATTAAGGGGGGTAATGGGATTTTGTGACTACCCTTACATTATATCTTGTGGATATTTTTTCTTTTTCTCCACAGTTTTGTGAGTTTTATTTTGGCATGTATTTATTACTTTGGGTAAATACTTTTTTCCCTTTATATGGTTCATGGTCATATTTTACGAAACAAAACTGGGTTTGCATGCTCCTTAACATTAAGTCTTACACATAGTGTGTATTAATTCAGTTTAATCTCCATCTACCGCAAAAGCAACAGGTAATTACTTAGGGTATTAAATGAGTTGAAAACAAATTGGCTTTACAAATTACAGTCTCTCATAGTTATGTTATTTGTTTATCAATGTGCCATCAACCAAAGGTACACACCTGTCATGTTGTGCATGTGCAGTTTGCTACAGCTCCGATAGGGATGTACAATTCGCCAGCCACCTGGTGAGCTGTGAATTTATCAACTTTAACTTTTTTTTTTTTAAATACTTGCAGTGCATCATAGTTGCTAACATTTTGACAGTGTCTTTCTTGAAGCATATTCTTCTTGTATAAAAAATTACAGAGCAAATTTTGACGTGTCAGGTTGGACCATTCCCTAATTGGTTCCAGTGTTGTTATATTTCTTTAACTACTTTAAGATTATTAATTAGAAGAAGTGCATAACAAATGAAGAGAATGTACCTTCATTTAATAATGGAATAGAAAATATTGTTTTCCAGTTGTATAAAGATGTCAGAAAAAAATTCAAAACAAAGGAAAACTTTATTATTATTTGAACAGTGTTACTTAATTAGAAGTTCTGACATGTAATTTCTACTATATTTTTTTGTGTAGTCATAGGCACCATTAACATGAAGACAATGAGATACTGATCATCTTGTTTCAATCTATAAAGGAACGGCGTAAAGCATATGATCGGAGAGTAGCTGAAACGCAACAGGTGGAACAAGCGTGGAGTGAATTAAATGACTTGCTGTCTCAGCTGCATCAGAAGATGGAGTATGCGGCCAACACAATAAGGTAAATAGTATTTGAGCTTTCATACTTTAAATGTAACATTTGAGGATTACTTTCCTTTGGGTAGGTACTACAGTCATATTGTTTAGTTGGCCTTACTGATGCATCTGGATATAAAAATTTATTTTGAATTGTGCATTGTACAGTGTCTTAATACACCATAATCTTTTAGTTACTCTTGGAAATCTTTTGAACTTAATGACATTTTGTGTCGTGTGGTCTAGAAAATTTGTATACTATAGCAAGATTTTTTTGATGTGAAAGTAACTCGGTGCTTAATCGTGCAACACACTTCTTAAGAAATGAAGCAGTGAATGAATTTTTAAAATATTCTTCTTATCCATGTTGCTTAGTTTATTTATTTTGTAATTGACGACAGCAAGTATCTACCAGTATTCAACCATTTGCAGCAAGAAATTATGGAATTTTGTTTCAAGCAAAATTCATACTATTTACAGACTCACAGACTGCCTGAAAAATAAAACTATCAAAAACATTACGTAAAATCATTAGAGTGCAAATAAGCAGTGGTGTGAATCTCAGTTAATTGCAGTTTGTTTCTTGATCCATACAGAAGTATTGAAAACTGTGTCTGATCTGATTCCATCAAATGAGAACTAGAGAGCTGAAACATTTACTTTCTTTTATGAGCTATGACTGCAAATCTGTTACCATGTATGGGACTTGGAAAAATACTTTTTATTTTATAGGAGACAGAGGTCTTTGATTGTCATCAGATCCTACTTGGTATTTAAACATTTTACCTCTAATCAAAGTAACATAACTAGCTTTGTACAATATGATAAAAATAATTATTTCACAGTTTATTAACTTTATATGAACATAAAAATTATGTGACAGAGTCAAACAGTGGAAAATACAGGATGGAAATTAATAATATTATGAAAAGGATAGTTGCTACTCACCATATAGCGGGGATGCTGGGTCACAGAAATGCGCAACGAAAAGAGTGTACGAAAGTTAGCTTATGCATAGCATACAAGCTCTCTTCAAAACATTGTCCACAAAATGTTTCTATGCTTACCTTTTAATTATTGTGCATGGTCTCCTCTGAAATACTCTCCTCCACAATTGATACACGCTGATAAAGCTGTTTCCACTTCTGGAAGCAGTCTAGGTACACTTCTTGCTGGGTTGCTCGAAGTGCTGTTTGTGAATTTCTTTTATCTTGCCTAACATTGCAAATCTTCATCCTTCTGACAGGGTTTTCAACTTTGGAATTAAATAAAGTCCTCAGGAGCCAGGTCTGGAGAGTACAGAGGTTGAGGCAGCAAAGTGATTTCGTTTTGTGTGCAAGAGTCGCGTACCAACAGGAATGAATGTGCAGGTGTGTTATTGTGATGCAAGAGCCACGAATTGTCTCGCCACATTTCAGGCCATTTCCTTAACCTCCTCAGATCCCGCGTGTCGTATACGACACACCAAATTGGTGAACTTTGTTTAGCCACAGCTCCGATGTAACGCCAGAGACACATGTCTAAGTAGTTTCCCAGACGTCTGCGAGATGTCAGCATGGATTCCTGTGAGTTTTAGCGGTCTGGCGCGTGAAGTGACGAGTGTGAGCTTTGTTTCCTGAGTGCATGCGTGAAAAGGCGGACAAAATGATGTCGAGATTTTGTAAGTACCCATCTATGTAAAGTTATTTACATTTTGTGTTACCTTAACGTGCATAATGTTTGACGCAAATACTAATGCTCGGTATGTGAGCATTTTAAAACCACGAAATAATATTTTTCACTGTACTACAAAAGGCTTTGTACACGTGTGTCGGATAGGACACATCAGATTCTCAAAAAAACCAATCAAAAAAATTTTTAAAGAACAATGTTTCCTTGCTAATATCAACCATAACATCAAATAAAACGCAATTTTTTTTAGCAAAATTAAATTTAGAGGGTAGAGGATCTGAGGAGGTTAACACATGTTCTCGCAGGCTTCACAACACATCCCAATAGTACCATCAATTAACAGTTTGTCCCCGTCTCACAAATTCGTGCTGAACTAACCCTTCAGTATATGTTGAAGGGCATCCTAAACGAGAACCTGAAAACTACTTCTACTTTTGTGGTCACCCAGAAAACAATGACCATAGTTTACAGTCTGCAAGTCCACATTCTTCTTTTGTTCACTGAAAGAAACATTTCTACTCTGTTTACTCAGCGGGATCAGGAACTGTAATTATAAATAAAACTTTTGAATTCTAACTGATTCAGTTATATTTAAGAAAATTTCATACGCACAACGTAGGAATATTCCTGATAATAATAATAATAATAATAATAATAATAACAATAATAACAATATTACAAGCATTGGCCAAACGACTTAGGAGATACAAAAAAAGTGAAAATAGAAGGAAACAAAACCAAACATTCAACGCAAACCAAAAGAAATTTTACCAGACAATAGATAACACACACATTAAAATAGACAATCCACCAAACACAACAGACATGGAACACTTCTGGAGCAACATATGGTCAAACCCGGTACAACATAACAGGCATGCACGGTGGATACAAGCAGAAACAGACACATACAAGATGATACCACAAATGCCTGAAGTGATAATTTTGCAACATGAAGTCACCCAAGCTATTAATTCTACTCACAATTGGAAAGCCCCTGTAAAAGATAAAATAGCAAATTTCTGGCTAAAGAAGTTCACCTCAACACATTCACATCTAACTAAATTATTTAACATATATCTAAAAACAAAGATGATGTGACTTACCGAACGAAAGCGCTGGCAGGTCGATAGACACACAAACAAACACAAAACACACACACAAAATTCAAGCTTTCGCAACAAACTGTTGCCTCATCAGGAAAGAGGGAAGGAGAGGGAAAGACGAAAGGATGTGGGTTTTAGGGGAGAGGGTAAGGAGTCATTCCAATCCCGGGAGCGGAAAGACTTACCTTAGGGGGAAAAAAGGACGGGTATACACTCGCGCGCACACACACACATATCCATCCACACATATACAGACACAAGCAGACATCTCACAAGCAGACATATTTAAATATGTCTGCTTGTGAGATGTCTGCTTGTGTCTGTATATGTGTGGATGGATATGTGTGTGTGTGTGCGCGAGTGTATACCCGTCCTTTTTTCCCCCTAAGGTAAGTCTTTCCGCTCCCGGGATTGGAATGACTCCTTACCCTCTCCCCTAAAACCCACATCCTTTCGTCTTTCCCTCTCCTTCCCTCTTTCCTGATGAGGCAACAGTTTGTTGCGAAAGCTTGAATTTTGTGTGTGTGTTTTGTGTTTGTTTGTGTGTCTATCGACCTGCCAGCGCTTTCGTTCGGTAAGTCACATCATCTTTGTTTTTAGATATATTTTTCCCTTGTGGAATGTTTCCCTCTATTATATAAATTATTGAACAGTTACATTGCAGACCCATACACATTCCCTGATACACTTACACAAGGAATAACTTATCTGAAACCTAAAGATCAAGCAGACACAGCGAACCCAGCTAAATATCGCCCCATAACATGCCTACCAACAATATACAAAATATTAACTTCAGTCATTATCCAGAAATTAATGACACATACAACACAGAACAAAATTATAAATGAAGAACAAAAAGGCTGTTGCAAAGGAGCACGAGGATGTAAAGAGCAACTGATAATAGATGCAGAGGTGACATATCAAGCTAAAACTAAACAAAGGTCGCTACACTACGCATACATTGATTACCAAAAAGCTTTTGATAGCGTACCCCACTCATGGTTACTACAAATATTGGAAATATACAAAGTAGATCCTAAATTGATACAGTTCCTAAACATAGTAATGAAAAATTGGAAAACCACACTTAATATCCAAACAAATTCAAATAATATCACATCACAGCCAATACAGATTAAGCGTGGAATATACCAAGGAGATTCATTAAGTCCTTTCTGGTTCTGCCTTGCTCTGAACCTACTATCCAACATGCTAAATAATACAAATTGTGGATACAATATCACTGGAACATACCCACACAAAATCACACATTTGCTATACATGGATGATCTAAAACTACTGGCAGCAACAAATCAACAACTCAAACAATTACTAAAGATAACAGAAGTATTCAGCAATGATATAAATATGGCTTTTGGAACAGACAAATGTAAGAAAAATAGCATAGTCAAGGGAAAACACACTAAACAAGAAGATTGCATATTGGATAACCACAGTGACTGCATAGAAGCGATGGAAAAAACAGATGCCTATAAATATCTAGGATACAGACAAAAAATAGGAATAGATAATACAAATATTAAAGAAGAACTAAAAGAAAAATATAGACAAAGACTAACAAAAATACTGAAAACAGAATTGACAGCAAGAAACAAGACAAAAGCTATAAATACCTATGCCATACCAATATTGACCTACTCATTTGGAGTAGTGAAATGGAGTAACACAGACCTAGAAGCACTCAATACACGTACATGATCACAATGCCACAAATATAGAATACATCACACACATTCAGCAACAGAAAGATTCACATTAAGCAGAAAGGAAGGAGGAAGGGGATTTATCGACATAAAAAACCTACATTATGGACAGGTAGACAATTTAAGAAAATTCTTTATAGAATGAGCAGAAATCAGCAAAATACACAAAGCAATCACTCATATAAATACATCTGCTACACCACTGCAATTTCATAACCACTTCTACAACCCTTTAGATCACATAACATCAACAGATACGAAGAAAGTAAATTGGAAAAAGAAAACACTACATTGCAAGCACCCGTATCATCTAACACAGCCACACATCGATCAAGACGCATCCAACACATGGCTAAGAAAAGGCAATATATACAGTGAGACGGAAGGATTCATGATTGCAATACAGGAGCAAACAATAAACACCAGGTATTACAGCAAGCATATTATTAAAGATCCCAATACCACAACAGATAAATGCAGACTTTGCAAACAACAAATAGAAACAGTAGATCACATCACAAGCGGATGTACAATACTAGCAAATACAGAATACCCCAGAAGACATGACAATGTTGCAAAAATAATTCATCAACAGCTTGCCTTACAACATAAACTTATAAAACAACACGTTCCTACATACAAGTATGCACCATAAAATGTACTGGAGAATGATGAATACAAATTATACTGGAACAGAACCATTATAACAGATAAAACAACACCACATAACAAACCTGACATCATACTCACCAATAAAAAGAAGAAATTAACACAACTAATCGAAATATCCATACCCAATACAACAAATATACAAAAGAAAACAGGAGAAAAAATTGAAAAATACATCCAACTGGCTGAGGAAGTCAAAGACATGTGGCATCAGGATAAAGTTGACATCATACCAATTATATTATCAACTACAGGAGTCATACCACACAATATCCACCAGTACATCAACGCAATACAGCTACATCCAAACATATATATACAACTACAGAAATCCGTAATTATTGATACATGTTCAATTACCCGAAAGTTCCTAAACGCAATGTAACATATACCGTACAGTTAAAAGGAAGTTACGCTTGATCAAGGTCCGTGTCACTTTCATTTCGAACCAGACCTAAGGTCTGAGAAAGGTCAGAAATAACAATCTCTCTATCATAAACAGCATTATGAGCAGTCCAGAGGCGACCTCTGTGGTAAGTTGCCATTAAACGGTCTTTCGCCATGACTTCTGATAATCAAAGTTAATTGCCCACCAAAAAAGTGGAAAATAATTTCATCAGTTGCCATGCAGTTTTCTTAACATTACAGGTGACACTCAAACAGTTACTTCGTGAGATCTAAGCAGTCCAGGATGGTTTACAGTCCTCGCAAGTTCACTTCCTATTCGTACTCAGAACATGCATTTAGTTGCGGCCTGGCTGTGACATCACTCAAGACAGTGCTAAGCCGGCGTTTGACTGACGTGGACCGTATGGTAGCTGGGTGTGAAGTAAAGTCAAGTTGGGACACTGCCTGTTAGGCTGTATTTATAAATGGGCGTAGCGGACAACTGAAGGGAACACCTGCTCCATCCCAAGTAGCAGCACCTAAATGGCCACTTTCTCGGACACACACAGTTTTTACCACTCTTGTGTATCAATTTACAATCTTTGTAATTTTTGTATGTATGGAATTAAGTAGGCTTTAATCACAGAAAAAGTACATATAAACTTTGTCGTCTCGAATTTTTAGAATGGAACTGACAGTAGAACATGACCTCTGAACTACACCTGTAAGAGATCTTGTATTGATTGTTATTTACATTTAACGGGCATGGCAATAAAAAAAAAAACTG
Source organism: Schistocerca nitens (assembly GCF_023898315.1). NCBI lineage: Eukaryota > Metazoa > Arthropoda > Insecta > Orthoptera > Acrididae > Schistocerca > Schistocerca nitens. The sequence goes on along the minus strand of NC_064614.1, from coordinate 705,889,874 downwards.
CCTTCAATTAGTAGCATTGATGGAACATACCTCCATGAAACCGAAAAATTGTTTAAAGGAGTGTTAAAGAATAAGATGATGCATAGAATGTGCTTGTAACTCGCTCCTGGAGATTCAGCCTACTTCTCTATTTGGGTCTTACTACAGAACATGAAGCAAAAAGTGTCCTTGTATGGGTCAAGTGATTTAAATAAGTTTGCCTCTTCATCGAACTGGGGTGAAATTACATTACATGTTCCACAGGGTTCAATCATGGCTCCCCTTCTGTTCTTGATATATGTGAACGACCTCCCTTCCTATCTGAAACAGGAAGTTGAACTGACACTGTTTGCTGATGATACAAGCATCATTATTAATCCAGTAAAAGAAAGTCCAATTGAAAATGGTACAAATAAGGTCTTTGGAAAAGTCATTAATTGGTTTTCTGAAAATGGGCTTGCTCTAAACTTTGAAAAAACACAGTACATCCTATTTTCTGGTGCAAAAAGTACAGTTCCTTCAATAAATATAACATCAACGGAAGTCAGTAGACAGGGTAGAGCATACCAAGTTTTTGGGTGTACATATAGATGAGAATCTTAATTGGAAAATTCATATTTTGGATCTCCTAAAGCAACTAGGTTCAGCAACTTTTGTGATCCGAATAATTGCCAATTTTGATGTATATAGATATATGTTAGTAAGCTAACATACTTTCACTCTCTGAAGTCACATGGAATAATATTTTGGGGTAACTCAACATTTGGACAAAAAGTATTCACTGCTCAAAAGAAAGTGGTTAGGATAATGTGGGGGGTTCATAGTTACACATCTTGTAGACATCTTTTTATAAGATTGGCAATTCTTACAACAGCCTCACAATACATCTACTCACTAATTAAATTTGTTCTCGACGACATGAATCAGTTTAAAAACAACAGTGACATTCATGATTATAATACCAGAAAAAAGAAGGACTTACACTATCCTTTGCTCAACCTATCTTTGGCACAGAAAGGGGTAAAATATGGTGCTATAAAAATTTTTCGTCAAATTACCAGATGAAATAATGTTTCTGACAGACAGCAGTAATAGCTTCAAAAATAAATTGAAATCATATCTCCTTGACAACTCCTTCTATATCATAGATGAATTGTTAAATAGGAATAAATAAATCTATAAATATAGTATATGGATTTTGTGTGATTTAAGGGAATGGGGTAAATAATAGAAATATTACTCTTTAACTTTGTATTGTAATATGTATGTTAAAAAATTTTGTTTCATACGTGCATTTCTTGTGCACTTGACACGTTACACATCATAATGGCTACCGTACCGTGTGATTGATCAATGGAACATGCAACTAACTAACTAACTGACTGACTATAAGGGTGGTTTAAATGGAGGTTGCAAAACAATCAATAGATGGGGTCAGAAAACAGGCTGTGCAAGAACTACAACAGCCCATCGTACTGTATTTTATAGATGTCTGAGTTCGAAAAGTTAATATGTTTGTTACCTGTCTTGTGTCTTAGCTGAAGTTTCAGAATATTGTGTGTCTATTGTTAGACAAAGAATAAGAAAATTTTTGTCCAGATGACACACTATGGAAAAGTTTCTCAACAGCTAGAGAAAAAATTTAAGAACACAACCATCACATCTATTTTTCAGATAAAGAACACTCTAAAACTTTGGCTTTGACACAAGATAGGTAACATATGTAATAGGTTTCAAATTCAAGTGTCTTCAAAGCACGGAGTGGGATGATTGTGACAAATTTTATATTGGGCAGAGGAATAGAAATTTTAATATTAGATTCAGGAAGCATACACAGCCACAGAACAAAACTGCTGTTAGATTATTGCTAAAACTCTCACTGAAAAATTACTATATGTCATTCACAGCAGCAGCCAAGTTAGTACTCAGATACTAAGCCCAAGACCACAAGCAAAAGGCTATGAATGAAAGACCCAGAGGGCTGCTGTTCTGGCTCTTAAATACCTTCACTTGTATTCCACCCTTTCCAATCTTAATCAGTTTTACTTTAAACAGAAAAAAAATCCAGACTTAAATTTATAATAAACATTTAGAAAGAAGCACCTTTTTTGCCAGTCTTTTTTAACCTCATTACTAATCTACATATAGTAATTTACTGAATACAGCTCAGCTGTGAAGAGTTTTGTAAAGAAATTTGAGAAATTTTTTCCATGTATTTTCTTCCATCTCTACAACACAAAACCTTCAGTAGTAAATACTCTGTAGCTGTAAGGTATGATTTATATCTGCTATCAAATTAGAATAACTGTGTCACTAGCAGATTTAGTGGTGTTGCGGAATTTGTATCGTGCTAATTTAGAACAACACTGAAACTCATTCATCCGATCCAAATTTAGCAGATTCTTGAACTGGTTTCATTTTCTGAACTAAGATTACAATTGATATCCAGTTAGTGTTATTTATATTACCAACCTTACATGTTTTTATATTAAGTGTAATTGACTACCTGTGATCACATGGATGAAAAATGGGATTTAATTTTATGCTTTAGGAACAGATTTTCTTTTTTCTGTATTTTGAAACATAGAAAAATGAAAATGAATTCCTGTGCCATGAAATGAAAATCTGCTAGTTATCTCTGTGATCAGTCAGTTACTCTAAATTTGAGCTACGTCACCACATCAGTGCAAGCAAAACTAAGCAGTGAATCCATTAAGTTGCAGACAGGCACAATGAAAAGATGCTTACACATTAGCTTTCAGCCAAAGCCTTCATCAGAAAAGGAAACACACATATTCATTCAAACAAGCAAGCACACCTCACGCATACATAACTGCCGTCTCCAGCAGCTCAGACTGTAATGTGTTCCAGTCCGAGCTGCTGGAGACTGTGGTCATGTGAGCATGAGATGTGCTTGCTTGTATGAATAAATGTGCTTGCTCGAGTGTGTGTGTGTGTGTTTCCTTTTCTGACAAAGGCTTTGGCTGAAGCTTATGTGTAAGTGTATCTTCATTGTGCCTGTCTGTAACTTTACGTGTGGCCTTTATGGTAAACAGCACTCTTATCTTTTCCTTATATTGTTGGTATTCCAACCTGGAGTTTCTGTTGTTTGACAAACAAATGTTTTTATGAACTGTACACCTGCTGCAATAAAATGTAGTTACATAATCTAAACACAGCCACCACATATAAATTTACATTACAAAAGTACACTGAAAGATTTAATCACAGCATATAAGCCCCTGTACTTTCATGACTACATGAGGAACAATGAAATGTCCTACAAAGTCACACCTTTTCTTTTGTAAAGAAAAATGGGGGAAAGGGGGGGGGGGGTATGAAGTGAGAAAATTTACTCATGGCTGTACATACATTCACAGATGCACAAACTGTGGGAAGAGGCACCGCAGAATAAGTGTTGACCGGCCATGTTATGCAGCTCGTTTATGTGCACAGTGCAAGATACATCATGCAGCCAGGGAGGTAAGATTTAATCTGCATTCACTGACCTAAATGAATGTTCTCAGGATTATTCATGAAAATAAGTGTTGACCATTTCCCAGTGTTATCTCTCATCACCAGTACTGTTCCCCTATATTTATTATACTATACTTAGAAGGTATGACAGTACAGGGGGGGGAGGGGGTGGCAAAAAGTCAAGAAATGAAAAGCAGGCACAAAGAGGAACTCTTCCCAACAGTAGCATTTGTTCTACTGAGTACTGTTAATGCTGCCATAACTGTGCTGTTGCTCTTAAAAGTTGTAAAAACTCTTGAAATTTAGTAAAACAATGTCATTTTGCTTCAAAATCACCTGATCTCAAAATTGCTTTTCTCAAAGAACAAGAGTCATCCTGGATGATGGGTACTGTTAAAGTAATCTGTTAGGATTTCTTATTAATTTTCATATTTCACCCCAAGAAATAAATGTCTAAATAATAGAGGAAGCATTTACTACCCAGCATAAAATTTCTCCTTATGTTACAGACTACATTTTCAGTATGCATTTGGTTGTATTTCTTTCTACATTTATGGCCATGTAAAGTTTGGTGGAAAGTCAGTTACTTGAGATACATTGTGAAACAAATTACGCCAATATCAGATACCTTCAGAGAAACAATGTAAACATGCTTGCTTTATACGGTGAAGAAAAAATGCAGCACTTGGAGGTCAGCATTCGATTCCTCATCCAAATTCAGGACAAAAGTTTATCTAGCAAAATCAGATTGGATGCATTTTGAAAACACACGTCTGAAAATTAGTAGCTGGCACCATTGTCATACCATGCAGTGTGTTGGAGTCTACAGAGGAACACGTCATCCCACAATACCATACCAACCATCATAGTCACTGGGTAGCCTGCTGGGACATCAAGCCCACTTCTGCCACATGAAGCAATGGTTCGAATCTTCATTGGGATCCTTTTTTTATTTTTTAGACTTCCATCCCTTGTTCTTGTTGTTCATAAGCAGAACATCATTTTGTCATTTGACAGTGGGATCCATTAAACTTCATGCAAGTATCTACTAACCCCATAGTACACTACCATAACTGGTTGTGTCAAGTTCATGTAGGGTCACTTCCCAAAGTAGTACACAGACAATGAATATGTCGATATGCTTTTGGGGCCGGCTACATCCAATAACCGAGCTGCTGCTCGTGCATACACTGCATGGTATCCTCAAAAGTGCCTTACTGATGAAAATGTTTTTCATTGCCTGGAGCAAGGCCTTCGAGAAACCAATAAACTTCGTCCACAAGAAATGGACTGAAGTTCTCCAAGGACTAGATGTACTCCTCAAACGGAAGAACTGATTCTTGAAACCTCTCATCAATCACCTCGGTGAAGTACCCAGGATATTGCAAGGCAGTTCCCGATATCTGAAAGATTGGTGAAGAACTGTACCCATATCATCACACATTAACTCAATACCAGCAGCCAGAAGACTTCATTCAAGAAGTACAGTATGGCTTTTGCACCAAGTGGAAGATAACAAACATTTTATAAATAATGTGATATGGACTGATGAATTTGGCTTCACTCATGAAGGTATTTTCAACCTCCACAACAACCATTATTGCCCACATGTCACCCATGAATACGAAGTTGCCAGAATCGAATTTTTTTTAATCATATTTCTGCTGAACCAGTTGGTGGGACTAGGTTTTGCTAGATACATTTTTGTCTTGAATTGGGATGAGGAATCACACTCCAACAACCACATGCAGCACTTTCTTCTTCACCTTGTATATGAGAAATTTATAGCTATAAAGCGTTTGTACTTCGTCGTATAGGTTGCAATATTTATAAACTTATTATGTCAGTAATAATTGGTTATTATTATTTATCATATTGTTATCTGTTTACATAAAACAAAATAGTGTTTTCCGATATATTAACGTAACATTAGTATTTAAAACATATAACAATAACAAATCCATTGGAATCCAAACAATGGTTTGTCTAAAGACAGCCCTTCAGTATGGGAAGCAAACATGAACACAGAACACAAACAAGATGAATATATCTTAGCTATTGAACTTGATTCTTTTTCTTTGCTTTTTTTTCCAGAGCCAGTAGGGGTATTTTTTCGAAGTTGTATGATGATGTGTGTTTTCCATTGACAACAGAATTGTACTGGATGTGTTCCTTACTTTATGATATTCTGTTTCAGTTTTTAAAGAAATAACTGTAAAAATTTTTAATTTAAGTCATGACAGATTAAGGTAAATGTTTCACTTGCACTAAACACATTTATTAAAACATACTGGTAGTACCACACAATACAAACATGTTGCCCTCATGGCTGCCTGCAACAGAATGCCTGCTCTTTACTCTCAGAGCCCCCTCCTGCATCTCGTGCCTGTCACCACATCTGCCAGTGACATGGTGTCACCACATCTGCCAGTGACATGGGGTGCATTCGCTACATGAATACAATATAAAATATCTATTGGCAGACATATGTAACTATTTATTATACAGTGAAGTGTGGAGAAACAAGAATATTTGAAATAATTAGAAAAATTGAAGTAAACTGACATAACTTGTATTTGAAAGATCCAGGATGGAATATCAATAATACAGGGTGATTCAAAAAGAATACCACAACTTTAAAAATGTGTATTTAATGAAAGAAACATAATATAACCTTCTGTTATACATCATTACAAAGAGTATTTAAAAAGGTTTTTTTCACTCAAAAATAAGTTCAGAGATGTTCATTATGGCCCCCTCCAGACACACGAGCAATATCAACCCGATACTCCAACTCGTTCCACACTCTCTGTAGCATATCAGGCGTAACAGTTTGGCTAGCTGCTGTTATTTCTCATTTCAAATCATCAATGGTGGCTGGGAGAGGTGGCCGAAACACCATATCCTTAACATACCCCCATAAGAAAAAATCGCAGGGGGTAAGATCAGGGCTTCTTGGAGGCCAGTGATGAAGTGCTCTGTCACGGGCTGCCTGGCGGCCGATCCATCGCCTCGGGTAGTTGACGTTCAGGTTTCATAAATAACCTTTTTCGTAGGACTCTCCATACAGTTGATTGTGGAATTTGCAGCTCTCTGCTAGCTCTGCAAGTCGATTTTCCTGGGCTGCGAACAAATGCTTGCTGGATGCGTGCTAGATTTTCATCACTCGTTCTCGGCCGTCCATAACTTTTCCCTTTGCACAAACACCCGTTCTCTGTAAACTGTTTATACCAACGTTTAATACACCACCTATCAGGAGGTTTAACACCATACTTTGTTCGAAATGCACGCTGAACAACTGTCGTCGATTCACTTCTGCCGTACTCAATAACACAAAAAGCTTTCTGTTGAGCGGTCGCCATCTTAGCATCAACTGACGCTGACGCCTAGTCAACAGCGCCTCAAGCGAACAAATGTACAACTAAATGAAACTTTATAGCTCCCTTAATTCGCTGACAGATAGTGCTTAGCTCTGCCTTTTGTCGTTGCAGAGTTTTAAATTCCTAAAGTTGTGGTATTCTTTTTGAATCACCCTGTATTATAAAAAAAGAACAACATTATGAAAAGGATAGTGGCTACTAACAACATAGAGGAGATGCTGAGTTGCAGACAGGCACAACAGACAGACTGTTGGAAAGTGAGCTTTCGGCCAACAAGGCCTTTGTTGAAAAAATACCCCCCCCCCCCTCCCCACACACACACACACACCCAAACGCAACTCTCATACACGTGACCACAGTCTCCGACAGCCGTTGTCTATTTTTGACGAAAGCCTTGTCCAAAATCTCACTTCCTAGCAGTCATTTTGTTGTCGTTCAGCATCTCCGCTATATGGTGAGTAGCAGCTATCCTCTTCATAATATTGTTACATTCCATCCTGGTTGTTTAATATTATGAAAAGGATAGTTTGCTATTCACAATATGGAGGAAATGGTGAGTCACAGATAAAAGACTGCTACACATATGAGCTTTCAGCCAAAAGTCCTTCTTAGAGTAGAAAAAACACACACATATATTCAATCAAGCACAACTCACATACATACACACATGACCATTGTCTGTGGCCGCTAAGGCCCAACTTTGAGCAGCTGCACATGATAGGAGAAGCAATCTGTATCATGAAGGAAGGAAGAGGCTGGGGTGAGTAGTGGGAGGGGGAGGAGGGTACATGCAGGCATGTAGTGGGTACAGGGTAGGGCTTCTAGGTACGGAGAGAAAGGCACTAGTGGATACAGTGGTGGAATAGGAAGACTGTGTAGTGCTGGAGTGGGAGCAGGAAAGGGGATATGTGAGTGAAGGACAGCCTACTGCAGGTTGAGGCCAGGAAGGTTACGGGAATGTACAATATATTGCAGGGATAGTTCATACCTGTGTAGTTCAGAAAAACTGGTGTTGGTAGGAAGGATCCAGATGGCACAGACTGTGAAGCACTAATTGTGGTGAAGAACATAGTGTTTGGCGGGATGTTCAGCAAGTGGCTGGTCCAGCTGTCTCTTGGCCACAGTTTGTCAGTGGCCATTCATGCAGACAGATAGCTTACTGGTTGTCGTGTCGACGTAGAACAATTACAGTAGTTGCAGTGTAGCAGAATACCACTGTTGGTGATGTGCGAAGGATAGTGGGCAGGATATTCCTCGTTTATGGCCATGATGATAGATAGCTCAAACCCTGGTGTAGAATGTGATTCAGTTCCTCTAGTCCTGTGTGGTTCTGAGTCATGAGGGGAGTGCTCCTTTCTGGCCAGATGGTGGGAATGTGGGAAAAGGTAGGTGACTGGAGAGACAAGGCACGAGATACATGTTTCTGTACAAGGTTGGGAAGCCGTCATTTTGTTGTGTCTGTCTGTGACTCAACATCTCCTGTATGTGGTGAGCAGCAGCCTCTCCTGTTTATAATATTATATCATTTTATTTGGTGCTGAGTGGAAATTTTGCAAGGTGTAACTTATTAAGAATTATGTCATTTAAGTGCTGTCCATTTTGCTGTGCACATTCAGTTAGATGATTCTGAAAATTTTGCACAGTGCAGTCTGAATCTTGTGCTTGGCAAGGTTTATCAGGTAAATAACACTCTTCAGATGTAGCCACAAAAAGTAGTCACAGACTGAGAGGTCTGGACATAGTGGCAGCCAAGCAATCTCAACTTTCCTTGAAATTATTCACTTCCAAAACAGATACTTTACAGTAACCATAGACAGACAGGCAGTGTGTGAAGTAGCTCCATCCTATTTAAAACAAGTGTGCTTAATGCGAAGATTGGGAACAGAATCTTGAAGTGACAATGTCTCTGTCATGTTGACACGACATTGAGAAATCATCTGACAGTGGAGTCACCTTCATTTTCAATGAAGTTGTATGGTGCCCCAACACAACAATACTCACCATACGATAACTTTAGCCCTGTGGAACTGATGCTGGTGAGGTGTAGCAGGATTTGCATGTAGCCAATAACGCAAGTTGTTTTTATTTGAGTATTCACGTTGGTGAAAACTGGGCTTCATCTGTCATCCAAAAATTTTCAGTGAAATTAGCATCGTCATTGATTATAGCTAACAGGTTTTCACAAAACTGTGTGTGAAACACAGAATCATTAAGTTTCAGTCCTTGAATAATCTGAAACTTGTAATGATGGAATTGAAAACGATGGGGTATTCTTTGCACGCATTGATATTTGAGCCCCTATGATGAGGCAGTTTTTTGCTCTGAATGATCATGACACCTTATCACTGCACCTTGCACAATATGTGCACAATATAAACCAAACAATTCTCTTTAAAGTTATGAACTCATATTTGGATACATATGAAGAAGAATTAAACTGCAGGACGGGACCTCATAGTGACACCAAAACACTCCTCGTGCAGCAGTCAGCCTGTTATCATGTCAGTAATATGTGCCTGAAGTGTGCTGTCCAATAAAGCTTAACACTTAAAGACTTTTAATGAAAAGTATGTATGGTTTCTATAGAATATAAAATAAATCACATTTTTCCTATACATTGATAACAATACAAGGAATTGTATAGATTGCTACTCACTGTTAAGATGACCCGTTGAGTTGCAGACAGACACAATGAAAAGACTGTTACACATGCAGTTACCAACCAAAGTCTCCCTCAGAAAAAAACAAAACAAAACAAAAACATATGGGGAATCCTTTCCCCGAATCCCAGCCTTCCTTTCACAATGACCTCCACCTTTCCACATTCCAACAGTCCCTATCCTTCACAAACCTGGTACTGCAAAAACTCATTCCATGGCATAAGCATCGCAGAACCACCATTGACCCCTCCACAAGAAACTGCTACTGTGCAATCCCTGCTACATACATCACATTTCTGAAACTGAATCCCTTGCTCTCCAGCACGTGGAAGACCATTCTAGACACCACCTTCATTAGTTATCCAACTTGCTGGCATCCTACTGCTTCTATGGGGCGCCACTCTCTGGGGCACCACTATCCAATGCCTGTCCTATACAAAGTGCTTCTCCCTTGCTCTCCAGCACGTGAAAGAGCATTCCAGACACCACCTTCATTAGTTATCCAACTTGCTGGCATCCTACTGCTACCGTGGGGCACCACTATCCAATGCCTATCCTCACCTCATAGCATCTGGACCTATTTAACTTGCTACATCCTCTGAAACTCCCTATCAGCACTCCAAATCCAGAGCCCAAAAAATCTCGGAATACTGTTGTCAAACTTTCTACCAAAATCCTCAGCCCCACAGAAGTTTCAGTCCTATCCAAAGGCCTCACCTTTAGCCCTACAACCAAATCTCACCATGTTGGACTACTCAAAGACCTACTCTCCTTCTCCTGTGGATACACTTCTTTGCCAGCAATCCCTCCAACCAAAGCCAACCTAATTCCAATAGTGAACCCTGCCTCACCATCCTCCACCAGATCCCTTCCTAAGAACACCAGCCTTTCAGCAGATTAAAGGACAACCCTACACAATCTCAAAACAGATCCTGAAGTAAATCATCCTCCCTGCTAACAAAGGCTCCACCAATTGTCTGACTTGGCCACCTATGAGCTCTGCCAGAGTGATCCCATTCTACAAGTCCAGCATAACCTCCAACACCTGCTTAAAGCTTTATGCCCTTCCGAGAACCTCTCCTCTGAATCCATTGTCCTCATCACCTTTGTGGCACCCTGCACACCTGTGTTCTACATGCTCCCCAAAATTCACAAACCTAACAACCCTGGACGCCCCATTGTAGCTGGTTTTCGTCCATCATTGACTAATACCTCCAATCAATTGCCAGCAATCTAGCCTCCCACGACAAAGATACCAGCCCTTTCCTTCACCAGCTCTCCGCCTTCCCCACCCCTTTACCTCCTGGTCCTCTACTGGTCACTGTTCACACCACTTCCCTTTACACCAACAGTCTTCATGCTCATTGTCCTGCCAAATTGAACACTACCTCTCCCAATGTCCTTCAGACTCTAAATCCACCACCTCATTTCTCATTCACCTAATTAACTTAAGCCTAACATGCAACTACTTCTCATTTGAAGGGAAGGTATACAACCAAATCCGCAGCACAGTCTCATGGCACCCTCCTATGGCAACCTGTTTATGGGCTATCTAGAGAAAATCATCCTAGTTTCCCACAACCCCAAATCTCTGGCCTGGTTCAGGTTCGTTGATGATATGTTCACGATCAGGACTCAAGGCCAAGACACCCTATCCTCATTCCTTCACAACCTCAACACCTTCTCTCCCATACACTTCATCTGGTCCCCCTCTACCCAACATGCCACCTTCCTAGATGTTCGTCTCCTCCTCTCTGGTGGCTACATCCACACCCCTGCCAACATTAAACCCACCAACAATGAACAGTATCTACATTTTGACATCTGCCATTCCTTCGACATCAAAAAGTCCCTCCCATACAGGCTTGCTACCCAGGGACAGCATATCTATAGTGACAAGAACTCACTTTCCCAGTATACTGAAGGTCTCTCTAGGGCCTTCACAGAGAGGCACCACCCCTCAGACCGAGTCCACAATCAGATTTCCCATGCTATATCCCCACAAATCCCAAATCCTCTCACCACCTCCAAGAGCCAGCTACAAAGGAGTGCGCCCTTCATCAGCCAGTACCACCCAGAATTGGAACAACTGAACCAGATCCTTTGTCAGGTCCTTGATTATCTTCCTTCATGCACTGAAATGAGGGACAGCCTACCCAAGATCCTACCCACCCCTCCTTAAGTGGTGTTCTGTCATCCACCCAACCTCCACAACATCCTAGGACATCCATGTGTCACTCGCACTCCCAACCCCTTGCCACACAGATTGTATCTCTGTGGAAGGCATGGGTGCAAGACACGTCCAATCCACCCACCCACCGCTTTCTATTTCAGTCCTGTCACAGGCTTTTCTTACCCCGTCAAAGACTGGGCCGCCTGTGAAAGGAGCCGTGTTGTGTACCTGTTCTGCTGCAACTATTGCACAGCTTTTTATATTGGTATGACTACCAACTAGCTGTCCACAAGGCTGAGCCACTCCCCCCCAGGGGGCTCGTCACCTTTTGGTGGCTTCGTGCTTGGCTACCATGGGGCCCCAGCCTTTGCAGCATTTGTACTCTTCAATGTTGCATGTCTATCCTCTTGCTATTCTTTTTCCCCTCCCTTGGGGAACATGTCTGGGGTGTTATTCGGAATGTTCTGTAATGTCTTTTCCTGACATAAGAACAGTCCCAACTTTGTTTTTTTGCTCCCGTTTCCTTTCTTTGTTTTCCTTCTCCTGTCATTCCTCTGCTTTGGAGTTTGAGGTTCCTCTTTTTCTCCTTCCCTGTGTGCTCCTCGCTCCTGAAGGCTGGCCCACGTGTCTGACGTTTAACAGGTGACTGGGTAAAGCGTAATTTCCAGCCCCTGATCGACAGGTAGGGATTGCACATATCCCCTGATACAGGACAGGCCCAGGGGGGGGGGGGGGTGATAACCTTCCCAAATTGCCGATTGGTTCCTCTGTCAGGTGTTCGGGAAGTGTGACCTGAGATTTGACCAATCACGTAAGGCGAATGCACCTTCTTGTGAAGGGACCCCCAGTTGGAAAGAGCGTGCCATCGGAGACGCTGGCAATCGGGGGATTTTCCCACGATGAGATGACACCCCTACATCTCTTCCTCATCATGACTCTCCTCCAATGGAACATTAACGGCCTTCAGTCCCACAAAGAGGATTCATGGCTGCTTTAAGCATCGCAGTGTCCCCTTGTACTCTGCCTTCAGGAAACGAAATTGTGCCCTCACACGACCGATTTGAGCTTTCACATTTCTTGCTGGTTTGTTTTGACCTTCCCACTGAGGTTGGCATTCCATCTCATGTGGGCGTCGTGCTGCTCATATGGGATGACATTTATAGTCAACCCATCTCCCTGAGAACCCATATTCAAGCTGTTGCAGTTTGCCTTTTCCTTCCCCACCTGACTTGTACTGTCTGTACCATTTGTGTCCCTCCATCATTCAGTGTCACCAGGGCAGACTTCCTTCAGCATATTGGACAGCTACCTCCCCCATTTTTGCTACTTGGTGACTTTAATGCGCGTCTTCCCCTTTGGGGTTCTACCAGGACCTGTCGGAGAGGTGCCCTCTTGGCTGACCTTAACCAACTTAACCTCTACTGCCTTAATACTGGAGCACCCACTTTCTTTACCGACGCCTCACACACCTATTCCCATTTGGACCTATCCTTCTGCACTGCTCAGCTTGCCCATCGTGTTGAGTGGTCCATTCTTTCTTACACATATTCGAGCGACCATTTCCTGTGTGTTATCAGTTTGCTGACTCCTATCCCATCTGCATGCTCGCCCAAATTGTAGCTTACGAAGGCTGACTGGTAGCTTTACTCCTCCCTGGCGACCTTCGAAGCACAAGATTTACCCAGTTGTGATGACCAGGTGGAATATCTCACAAGCGTTATCCTTTCTGCTGCAGAACTTTCCATTCCCCACCACGTCGTGTCCCAGTCTTTTAATGGACTGAGGCATGCCGTAACGCAATTCGTGCACAGAGACGAGCTCTCCATGGTTTAAACATCGTCCTACAATGGCAAACTGCATTCATTATAAACAGATACGTGCAAGGTGTCATCTTGTTCTTCTGGATATCAAAAGAGCTCACTGGATTTCATTCACTAGTTCTTTTAACAGTTCTGCCCCTTCCTCTGTTGTGTGGGCCAACCTCCGATGGCTCTCTGGGACCAAGATCCGTTCCCCAACTTCCAGCCTGACAGTAGCAGACGATATCATCGTGGCACTATTGTTATCTCCAACATCTTGGGCCACCATTTTGCAGACTTTTTGAGCTCTTCCCACTGTCACCCTGCCTTCGTCCATCAGAAATGAGTGGAGGAGGTGTGGGCAATACCCTTCTCTAGTCCGAATCGTGAGTGCCACAATGCTGCCTTTACTATAAGAGAGCTAGATCATGCTCTTTAATTCATCCTGATCCTCCATGCCAGGGCCAGATGCTGTCCACATTCAGATGTTGCAGCACCTTTCTCTTGCAGGCAAGCACTTTCTGCCTAACACGTACAACCGCATCTGGGCAGAGGGCACATTTCCTGGACATTATCATGAAGCCACCATCATACCCATACCTAAGACCAGTAAGGACAAAAACCTTCCTTATAGCTACCGCCCCATCTCTCTTACCAGCTGCGTTTGCAAGGTGATGGAACGTATGATTCATGCCCGGCTGGTATGGTGGCTCGAGTCTCGCAATTTACTGACGAATGCACAGCGTGGATTTCGAGTGCCCGTTCTGCAGCTGACCATCTCATTACTTTGTCCACCCATGTCATGAATGGTTTTCTGCAGAAATCCCAGACTGGCCGTGTTTTTCGATTTGTAGAAGCCTATGACACTTGCTGGAGAACTGTTATCCTCCGTACTCTTTACACATGGGTCTTCCGTGGCCACCTGCCCTGTTTCCATCAGGAATTTTTAAAAGACCAAGTTTTCAATGTGCGTGTGGGTCCTGCCTTGTTGGATACTTTTATCCAGGAAAACGGTGTGCCTCAGGGTTCTGTCCTGAACGTCATCCTCTTTGCTATCGCCATTAACCCTATAATGGCCTGTCTCCTGCCAGGCATCTCCGGCTCCCTTTTTGTTGATGATTTTGTCATCTATTGCAGTTCTCCGTGGACCTGTCTCAGTGAGCAGCGTCTTCAGCAATGTCTTGATTGTCTTTACTCTGGAGCATTGACAATGGCTTTCATTTTTCCACTGACAAAACTGCCTGTATGAATCTCTGGCGGCACAAATGGTTTCTCCCACAATCTTTACATCTTGGGCCTGTTGCCCTTCCATTTGTTGAAACTACGAAATTCCTTGGGCTCATGCTCGATAGGAAACTCTCTTGGTCCTCCCATGTGTCTTACCTGGCAGCCCGCTGTACATGGTTCCTCAATGGTACTTCGTGGGGTGCCGATCGAACCACCCTCCTCTATTTGTACCGGTCCCTTGTCTGTTCGAAATTCGACTATGGGTGCTTTGTTTATGCGTCTGCCCATCCATCCCTCTTACGACATCTCAACGCTGTCCACTATCGGGGCATCCATTTGGCCATTGGTGCCTTTTACACTAGCCCAATTGAGAGTCTGTATGCTGAAGCTGCTGAACTACCACGGTCCTACCACCATGACTTTCTCCACAGCAGGTATGCATGCTGTTTACCTGCCATGCGTGGCCACCCATCCTATGCCTCCATTCTTCAATGATTCCTTTGATCGCCAGTATGGGTTACGTCCCTCTTCCCTGTTACCTCCTGGAGTCCGCTTTGGGCACTTGCTATGGCAGCTTAACTTCACACTAACTGCAACTTTCGCGGTGGGTGTGAATCCTTCACCACCTTGGCTTCGTGTAGTGGCCCATGTTAACCATGGCCTTCATTCACTTCCCAAGGACACTACTCCAGCCTCGCTCTATCACCTTATGTTTCACGATCTTCGCGTGGAACCTTTCAATAGTACCTTTGTATACACTGATGGCTCTCGGACGGATGATGGGATTGGCTGTGCCTTTGTCATTGGCACCTGTTTCTTTTGATATCAGCTTCCTGCACACTGCTCAGCATTTACAGCTGAGCTCTTTGCCCTGTATCGGTCAACGGAGTACATCCGGCGACACGGCCTTTTCAGTTGTGTCCTCTGCTCGGACTCACTCAGCACCCTTCAAAGTCTATGTGCGCTGTACTCCTCCCATCCCTTAGTGCAGTGGGTCCAGGACAACTGTCACTTGCTCAGTCTTGGTGGAGCCAGTGTGATGTTTTTGTGGGTTCCTGGTCATGACGGTCTGCCAGGAAACGAGATTGCTGTCAAGGCTTCAGTCCTCGTACCTCAGCCTGCCAGTTCCTATATTCCCTCCGACAATCTCTGTGTTGCCGTCTGTCAGGAAGTGGTGTCCCTTTGGCATCGTCAATGCTCCTCCCTTCATGGGAATAATCTCCAGCTTATTAAGCCTCTACCAGCGGCTCGGACAACCTCCTCTGGGCCCTCCCACTGTGTGGAGGTAATTTTAACTTGGCTGCATTTTGGGCACTGACTTTTTAGCCATCGTCATTTGGTAAGTGGCGCTACCCCACCACTTTGTAGACATTGTGGGCAAGTTTTAACTGTCCGCCATTTCTTGACGGAATGCCAGTTTTTTTAATCGTTTGCATTCCCGCTTGGATTTGCTGTCTGTGTTATCAGCTTTTTTAGCAAACGATGCGTGGGCTGTCGACTGCATTTTACTTTGTATCCACCAAAGCAATATGGCAAAGGCGATTTAATTTTTAGTTTTGGACCTCAGTTCCTGTATGGTGTTTTTTTTATAACTTTCTCCACATGCCTGTGTTTAGCTGTCTTCTCTTATGCCAGTTGGGACTGACGTATAGTTGTTTTTTAACTCCTCTCTGTCTTTGTGTTCTATAGTTTTCACTTGGGCCTGTATGACCCTAGCTGTTTTTTGCACCCTAAAGCAAAGCAAACCCAAAACCAACAAGGCTGAGCAGCCACTGCCAAACTGTGGACGAAAGCAAAGTAGACAGCCCTGTGGCACAACATACTGCAGAACATAAATGCTTGATTTCAGCGACTGGCTCACATCTGGATCCTCCCCTCCACCACCAATTTTTTTGAACGGCGCAGACGGAAGTTATCCTCAAGGAACTCTAATACATTCAATAATATGATAAAACTATAAAAATATTGACCATCTGAGGGCACTTATTGACATATTGTCAATATTAAATGTATTGATGAGCAATATTGATGGAAATCAAAATATTCTCAGTATTGTCAATACATACTGAATTTGTAAGAAAGCTCTAATATTGACAATTTGACAGTATTCTCCATTCAGATGTTGACAGAGCTTCAGGAATCAGCCACGTGGTGTTATTGTGCTCTGTTTATTTATTTATTTTCAATTCACCATAGTGTATATCATAACACAGATTCGATTATTAAGGAGCCTTTAACATAGAAAAATATTAGTAGGCCTTTGCAAGGGTAATTATTGTATATGCCACTTTAGGGTGGTTGACGGAGGATTCTCTATGACGTTGCTTACTTCATTCATTTGAACATATAGTATAGATTGTGTGTTACATAGCAGTTTTGCAAAATGCTCCCATTTTGAGAAATACATCATATATGTGTAATGACTAGTAAGAGATATGCAAAATACAAGTCAGTTTCACCAAACTATCACAGCGCTTGCATAAAAAAAATTTACTTTAATTGCTTGAACTTGTCAGTGCCAGGCAGATATAATTGTTTCACAGGTTTCCATAGAATTTTACTAATTGTGCTTGCTGATATTAGAGAACTATATTTTGAACATTGGAATGACCTGTCTGTTGTCAGACATCTGAAAAGTTACTCCTAATTTCTTACCGAATGTGATTACCTCTTTCATTAACACATTTTGCTTCTCCTTTATATCTCATATCGACACTAATAACTTGTCATATGATGCAGAACTATTTGGAAAATAATTTATGAAATATTTTGGATCCATAATTCTGATTTCAGTTAGTAAATTATTAGTAAATTAACATGTGACCAGTTGCTGCTTTTTTCAACCAGTCTTGGGCCCATTTCCGTTTCTCATTGTTTTCTGTTGCTTGCAGGCTGTAGCTAATAGAATTGCTATGCAAGCTTTCTTTTTGGGTGTTCAATGTCTTAACCATGTAAAAACTCGTTGTCAACTCTCAATTTTTGTCAGTGTTACTGATAGTGTGAGTTCGCTACAGTATATCGAACGTTTGTCAAACTAGTATTGTCAGTAAATCATCCCAGCCTTACCCTACGGTAGGGCTTAACAACTGGCCGGTTTTGAGCGCGAGTACTCGCGTCTGCTCAGGCACGTGCTCGCGAGCAGCTGCAAGGTCGCGGAGTGCGGAGGGAGAGGAGGGAGGGGAAATGCGCGCGCACGCTTGAATAGGGCCGCCGCGTGCCTATTGAATTCGCGCCGACTGTGTAACGTTTAAAGTACTACGATCAGCCCAGATAACAGTCACTTCGCTGGTTAAGAATCATGTGAAGTCACCGTTGTGTAACCCCAACCATGCTTTCGCAGTTCAACCCCCATTGGGATGAATTGTATCAGTTTACAGAAAAAGATGGTGTTGCAAAATGTTTAGTATGTCACAAAACGCTGAATTCTTTTAGGAAATTTAATTTGCAGCGACATTATATGTCGTACCACGCGAAAGACCACGGAAGTGGAAAATGTGATGGTCCAGATCGTGCACAGGAAGTTATTAAACTTAAAAGGAAGCTATCCGAAGATGATCTGGACGACGAAGAAAAATCAACCGAGGGAGCTCTCAGAGTGAGTTACAAAATTGCTTTGCTTTTAGCAAAAGCCCTGCGCCCCTTCACTGATGGCGATTTAATAAAAGAATGTTTGGTAGTTGCAACGGAACATTTGTGTCCATCTCAAGCTGAACAGTTTCGGATTGTGCCATTATCTAACATGACCTATATGTGCCGCATACAGGACATGGCAGACGACGTCCAGAGCCAGCTTGCAAATATCTATAAAGATTTTATGGCGTTTTCTCTAGCTCTGGACGAAAGTGTTTATATCACTGGAACAGCACAGCTTGCCATATTTATTAGAGGTGTTAATAGAGATCTTCAGGTGAGGGAGGAGCTCCTCGATGTAGTAGCCATGAAGAACACTACAACCGGAGGTGATATTTTAAGTAGTGTTGAAGAAAGTGTTGAAAATATAGGATTGTCGTGGAATTCTTTAGTTTCAGTGTCTACAGACGGTGCAACAGCGATGACAGGGAAAAAATCAGGTTTCGTTGCGCTGTTGAAGGAGAAAATGCAAAAACTGACCATGCCGAATGAAATAAGGGGCGTTCACTGTGTGATCCACCAGGAAAAATTATGTGCAAAGAGTATCACTCTAAAAAACGTGATGAGTGTTGTTGTTCGTACAACCAATTATATAAGGAAGCATGGGCTACAACACATGAATTTAAAAGCTTTCTTGAGGATGTAGAAAGCCAGTATGGTAGCCTGCCTTAACACAGCGAGGTCCGCTGGCTTAGTCGTGCCGAATTATTAAATCGATTTCTTTGCCTATTAGATGAGATAAATATGTTCATCGAAATAAATAACGTGTGTTCCCGAATTGAAAGAGCCTTCATGGAAATGTGATCTCGCGTTCTTAGCAGATTTAACTAGCGATCTGAATGCTTTGAACATTTCACTACAAGGTAAAGATCTGCTAATTTCTCATTTCATAGATCGAATACGAGTTTTTAAAATGAAATTGACACTTTGGGTGAGTCAGCTGGAAACAGGAAATCTAGCTCATTTTCCTAAATTATTATCCATGGAAGATGTTCACAAAGACTGTGAACGTTATTCACATAGTTTAGTTGCCCTTAAGAAACAATTTGATCAACGCTTTCAAGATCTGACAGCACTAGACAGTTATTTTGAACTGTTCTCCTCTCCATATTCGGCGAATAATGAAGAGATTCGTCCTGAGCTGCAACTAGAAATTATTGACCTGCTGTGTGACAGAGAATACAGAGACAAATTTCAGAACAAGAAAAACATTTTGCAATTCTACAGACACTTCCCTCAGGATAGATTTCCTCGTTTGCACAAACTGGCGGCTACAATTATATCAATGTTCGGTTCCACATATGTTTGTGAACAACTGTTCTCTGCAATTAAATGTAACAAGACATGCCTGAGAAACGCATTGTCTGATCGAAATTTAAACTGCACGCTGCGCCTACAATGCAAAAGAACAATTACTCTGAACGTAGATGCAATTGTAAAGGGCAAAAAGTACAAGATAACCGAGAATCCCATACTTTAGTGACACCTTTTATTGTGTAACAGTTCACAAATTAATACGAATGTAGAGGCATACACTAAGCTAATAAAATTATGTGGCACGTGTAAATTCTCCTTTATTTGTTTCATTTGTCGCAGTAATAATTCGTGAGTGATATCCCTGCAGGTGGCTGCGGATTTACATTGACTGGCGGCAGCTGTTGTGTGCCCCACGTGACTCTCCCCCCTCTCCGCTCTGGTCCGGTAGTGGGGGTAGCGTGCTCGCGCTGCTCCGTGCTCGCGCCTTGCTGCTCACAGCTTGCTCCGCGAGCACGTATGTTGTGAAGCCCTGCCCTACGGTAACCTGCTGCCCACAAACACTCCACCAAACAGTTTCTGCCCCCTCGTGCTTTCACCTCCTCCCCTCTCGTGTTTCCACATTCTTGTTGTGTGCCACCCTCTGTCCGTCCTTTCCCCTTCCCTGCTCCCCCCCTTTTCCACTCTCCTCCTTTTCCTCTCCACTCCTTTTCTGCTTTCTGCTCTACTCTTTCTCTTCTCTCATCCTTTTTCACTCCCCGTTATCACCCCCCCCCCCCCCCTCCCAGGCCCGCGATATTCCTACATGACGTAAGAGGCGACTAAAAGGAGTCTCACATGTTTCTCTTTCCAAATTCTTCCGAAGGTCGAGCCAATTGGGGAAGGGCGCCTTACATGGTGCACTATATCCGTTGTGCGTTGAGACCTTTAGCCGGCTTTCTCGTCGTTGCAATGCTGTGCCGCTCGTTTTCCATCTCTTGGGCGAGGATACGTCCCTGGGTGCGATTACCACGCTGCACTGTGCAGTGTTGCTTTTTGCTGCGACGACGACCTTGGACATTTTGGCACCTCAGATCCAGCATGGTGGCCAGTCCGATGTGGTGGGGCCGCCATGTACCCTGTTGGTTGTAGCCCCCTGACAACACAGGGATCGCTCTGCTGATGCCTGCGCCGTTAACTCCCCACGTATGCCAAGGAGTAGATGCCTATTTTCCTGGAGCATTGGGACTCCTGGCAATGGCCATCCTGCCAGGTGGCCCTTGCTGAGGCTGGGTGGTGCCCGTGGGGAGGCCCCTTGGTCGGAGTGGGTGGCATCAGGGCGAATGACCCGCAATGAAGCATGGTACATCATCTCTCGCTGGTGGCCAGCCGCCAGCAGTCTCGAAGCGTTCGAGGGCTCATTTTAAAGATAATGTGTATGACCCCAAATCGTTCCCCTCCCTGACCACACCGTGGGAGGAATGAAAGGCTATGAATGACAGTGAAATGTATTCGCCCCGGTATCTCGTCTGTACCAGAGCTGATGGGGAATCCTTTGTATCCGTGAAGCCTCAGTTCTTTGCAGAGCATTTAGAGGACAAGTTCGGGAAGGTGGAGGGCTTGTCCAAAATGCACTCTGGATCAGTTTTGATAAAAACGGCATCCTCTGCCCAGTCACGCAGGTTACTTGCTTGTGACAAGTTGGGGGATGTTAACGTTACCATCACACCACACAAGAGTTTAAATATGGTCCAGGGTATTATTTTCCATTGGGACCTACTTTTGCAGTCTGATGACGAGCTGCATGCCAACTTAGAGCGTCGAGGTGTTCATTTCGTCCGGCGTGTTCATCGGGGTCCGAGGGACTATCAGGTTGCTATCGGTGCCTTCATCTTGGCCTTCGAGGGTGATACCTTACCGGAGAAGGTCAAGGTGATGGTCTACCATTGTGACGTGAAGCCCTATGTCGCTCCCCCAATGCGGTGCTTTAAGTGCTGGAAGTTCGGCCATATGTGCTCCCGCTGTACTTCCAGCCTCACATGTCGAGATTGTGGACACCCATCACATCCCAATGCTCCATGTGCCCCGCCTCCCATCTGTGTCAACTGTGGGGAGCCTCATTCACCTTGCTCGCCAGACTGCAGGATCTTACAGAAAGAGCGCAAAATCATGGAATATAAGACCCTGGACAGACTGACCTATACTGAGGCTAAGAGGAAACATGAGCGCCTCCATCCTGTCCAAATGACTTTCTCCTATGCTGCTGCAATGACAACGTGTTAGCCCCTATCAGTTCAGCATATTCCAGCAAAATCACAGAGCCATACAACGCCCCATGCCCCCTTGCCTGTAGAGGGCTCTCCCAACACCATTGCTCCTGTGCCACCTACCTCGGGAGCAACACCCTCCCACCCATCGGGGAAGTCCATCCCCGCTTCTCAGCCAGAGAAGCGTCCAACTTCTTCGGCTACTCTCGCTCGGAAGGGGTCCATTGGTTCCCTCCCTTCCCAAGTTTCCACCAGCGGAAAGGATGACGCCCAACAGTTTCATAAGTTCCCGTCACCGGAAGGTTGTAGGGCTTCGCAATCCTCCTCCATCCCGGAGACTGAATTGGTGAAGCCCTCCCAGCCGGTGAAACCCAAGGTTCAGCGAGAGAATTCCAGCATATTCCAGCAAAATCACAGAGCCATACAACGCCCCATGCCCCCTTGCCTGTAGAGGGCTCTCCCAACACCATTGCTCCTGTGCCACCTACCTCGGGAGCAACACCCTCCCACCCATCGGGGAAGTCCATCCCCGCTTCTCAGCCAGAGAAGCGTCCAACTTCTTCGGCTACTCTCGCTCGGAAGGGGTCCATTGGTTCCCTCCCTTCCCAAGTTTCCACCAGCGGAAAGGATGACGCCCAACAGTTTCATAAGTTCCCGTCACCGGAAGGTTGTAGGGCTTCGCAATCCTCCTCCATCCCGGAGACTGAATTGGTGAAGCCCTCCCAGCCGGTGAAACCCAAGGTTCAGCGAGAGAATTCCAAGAGAAAGACCTCTAAGGCCAAAGAACTTGCGGTGACACCCACCCACCCCACCGCACCCTTCGAGCTCTGCGTCTGAGGATGAGGTGGAGATCCTTGCGTCCGCTGAGGACCTCGATCTCGCCGGTCCCTCGGATCCGATGGATAGCACTTGCACAGGTGCTCCATTGGAAGCAGCAGGTGACCCAGTGGCGTAATCTGCCTCCCCAGTCCCTTCACGCCTTTCTCAAACATGGACAATATTATCCTCCAATGGAGCTGCAGTGGTTTCTTCCACCACAATGCTGAGCTCCGACAACTTATCAGCCTTCACCCTTTCCTCTGCATTGCTCTTCAAGAAACTTGGTTTCCGGCAATGCGAACCTCCGCCCTCCGTGGCTATCGGGATTATTATAGGAACCGGGCGGCTTATGAAATGGTATCTGGTGGCGTCTGCACCTACGTCCTTCACTCCCTTCACAGCGAGTCTGTCCCTCTATAAACACCTTTAGAGGCTGTCGCTCTTCGGGTGTGGACACCACAGGCTGTTACTGCCTGCAGTCTCTATCTTCCACCGGATGGTGATGTCCAACAGCATGTCCTGGCTGTGCTGCTAACCCAATTGCTGCCACCTTTCCTGTTATTGGGCAACTTCAATGCCCATCACCCTCTGTGGGTTGGGTCAGTGGCAACAGGTCGAGGCGCCACCATTGAGCATGTATTGACACAGCTCGACCTTTCCCTTTTAAATGATGGTGCCTTCACACATTTCAGTGTGGCGCATGGCACGTACTCAGCCATCGACCTTTTGATCTGCAGCCCTAGCCTCTTACCGTCTGTCCAATGGAAGGTGCATGACGACCTGTGTGGTAGTGACCGCTTTCTGATCTTTCTGTCACTGCCACAGCATCACTGTTTTCGGCGCCCTTGCAGATGGGCTATGAATAAGGCTGCCTTGGACTTGTTCTCCTCCATGGCCGCTATTGCGCCTCTTTCTAATGAAACCATTGATGCGGTGGTTCACTCGGTCACAACCGGCATCGTTACTGCCGCAGAATCTGCCATTCCCTGTTCTTCTGGGTCTCCTCGGCGGAGGACTGTGCCTTGGTGGTTGCCTGTGATCGCCGAGGTGATTAAAGATCGCAGGCGGGCGCTCCAGCGTCACAAGCGGCATCCGTCCTTAGAAAACCTCATCGCTTTTAAACGGCTCCGTGCGCGGGCCCGCTGCATCATTCGCCAACACAAGCAGGAGTGCTGGGAATGGTATGTCTCTGCCATTGGACCCCATATCTCTCCATCGCAGGTCTGGGCCAAGATTAGACGCCTCTATGGCTATCGGACCCCTGTCAGCATCCCTGCACTGTCACTGAATGGGGCAATTTGTACTGACTCCGACATAATCGCAAACCGCTTAGCAGACCATTTTGCTCTCAGTTCCGCATCTGTGAATTACCCACTGGCCTTCCGCTCCATTAAAGAGTGGTTGGAACATCAGAGCCTTTCATTTCACACCCGCCATCCTGAATCCTACAATGTCCCATTCACTGAGTGGGAACTCCACAGTGCCCTAGCTGCTTGCCCTGATACAGCTCCCGGGTAAAATCGCATCCACTGCAGATGCTGAAACACCTCTCGGTGGACTGCCAGCGATGTCTCCTCGACCTTTACAACCGTAGCTGGGTCGAGGGTGAGTTTCCGTTGCAATGGCGAGGAAGCATTGTTATCCCTGTTTTGAAACCTGGAAAGAACCCATTGGAGGTGGACAGCTACTGCCCCATTAGCCTCACCAATGTTCTTTGCAAGTTGCTCGAACGCATGGTGAGCCGGCGGTTGAGTTGGGTACTCGAGTCTCGGGGCCTTCTGGCTCCGTCTCAGGGTGGGTTCCGTAAAGGCCGCTCTGCCGCTGACAATCTGGTGAGCCTGGAGTCAGCCATCCGTACGGCCTTTGCCCGCCGTCAGCACCTCGTCGCTGTCTTTTTCGACATGCGGAAGGCATACGATACGACATGCCGCCATCACATCCTCTCTACGCTTCATGGTTGGGGTCTTCGGGGTCCACTGCTGATTTTCCTACGAAATTTTCTGTCACATCGTACCTTTCGCGTGCAAGTCGTGGCCTCCCATAGTTCCCCCCGAGTTCAGGAGGACGGGGTACCGCAGGGGTCCGTCTTAAGTGTCTGCCTGTTTTTAATTGCAATTAACGGGCTCGCTGCGGCGATGGAAACGTCTGTCTCGGCTTCCTTGTATGCTGACAACTTCTGCCTCTACTATAGCTCCATTGGCATTGCAACTGCTGAACGTCAGCTGCAGGGCGCTATCCGCAAGGCGCAGTCTTGGGCTGTAGCGCATGGCTTCCAGTTTTCGGCTGCCAAGACCTGCGTTATGCATTTCTGCGGCGACGCACTGTTCACCCTGAGCCATGGCTTTATCTTGATGGCGAACTTCTTGCTGTGGTGGAGACACATCGATTTCTGGGTGTGGTTTTTGATGCCCGGTTGACTTGGCTCCCACATATTCGGCAGCTTAAACAGATGTGTTAGCGGCATCTTAATGCTCTGTGATGCTTGAGCCACACCAGCTGGGGCGCCAACCGATCTACCCTTTTACATCTCTACCATGCATTAATCCAGTCCCGTCTTGATTATGGGAGGCTGGCTTATGGTTCAGCATCCCCTTCTGCGTTGCGGGTGCTGGACCCAATCCTTCACAGCGGAATCCAACTTGCCACTGGTGCTTTCCGGACCAGCCCTGTGGACAGCACACTTGTGGAGGCAGGTGTCCCTCCACTGCGGTTACGGCGCCAACATTTACTGGCCGCTTATGCTACGCATGTTTATAGCTCGCCCGGGCATTCTAATTATCGTCTCCTGTTCCCTCAGTTGGTCGTCCATCTCCCAGACCGTCGGCCCCGCTTGGGTTGTTCGATCGCGGTCCGCGTCAGAGAGCTTCTCTCCGGGCTTGGGGTTTTCCCTCTTCCACCTCCTTTCCGGGCCCCTCTGCGTACATCCACGTGGTGCGTGCCCCGCCGTTGCCTTCAGCTTGAATTTGCACAGGGCCCGAAGGACTCAGTCCCTCCGGAGGCCTTCCACCGCTGCTTTTGAGCTGGTCGCCATCTCTCGTGCCCTAGAGTATATCCGCTCCTGCTCAGATGAGTCCATTATCTGTAGCGACTCCCTGAGCGGTTTACGAGCTATCGACCAGTGTTTCCCTCGCTCTCATCTGGTGATGGCTACCCAGGAGTCCCTCCATACTCTTGCCCGTTGCGGCCGCTCTGTGGTCTTTGTGTGGACCGCAAGCCATATTGGGATACCCGCCAATGAACATGTTGACCACCTGGCCAAACAGGCCACCAATAAACCATCTATGGACATTGGCCTCCCGGAGACTGATTTGCAAGCGATCTTACATCGTAAAGTATTCGAACTTTGGGACACTGAATGGCGCAACCTGACCAGACCAAACATACTCCGTCCTATCAAGGAGACGACGGATGTGTGGTGGTCATCCATGCAAGCCACTCGCAGGGACTCCGTAGTCCTTTGTCGGCTCTACATTGGCCACACCCGCTTGACATACAGCCATTTACTGCGCCATGAGGACCCGCCTCTATGTCTCTGCGGGTTGGCTTTGACAGTGGTCCACATTTTGTTGGCCTGTCCCCTTTTAACTGTGCTCAGGCAGACGTTTGCGCTGCCTGATATGCTCCCTGCCCTGCTATGGCAGGCTTAGTTTTGCGTTTTATTTGGGCAGGGGGCTTTTATCACTTAATCTAAGTGTTTGTCCTTTTTCTATTGATTCTGGCCTTTGGCCTACGATTTTAGTCTGAGTTTTTAGTGTGTTTCTCGATGGTTGGCTTTTCCTTTTTTGTGTCTATGGTCGGCCAACTACTGTCACACTCAGTGTGATTTTAATTCCTTTTGTCTGGTCTCTGTCTAAGTATTTCTTGTCCCGTGTCATCATTCGTCTTTTTCGTTGTTCATTTTTATTCTGTGTAGGTGTTTTTAAGTTTTGGAAAGAGGAACCGATGACCGTAGCAGTCTGGTCCCTTTAATCCCACAAACCAACCAACCAACCCCCCCCCCCCCCCCCCCCACACACACACACACACACCAGGGACCTCCTGACACTGTATCTGGAAATGTCTAGTCCCTGCATACCATGCCAGACAGAGCTCTTCTCTCCTCCCATCAGTATCCTGCTATCTCTTCCCCTTCCCCACCACACTCTAGATGGCTATTCATGTGGCATTCACATTCCAGTTGGAGCTACCACTGGTGGCGGCCAAGTGTGTGTGTGAGGTGTGCTTGCTTGTGTGAATGTGTGTTTGCTGAGGAAGGCTTTGGCCAGTAGCTGCATGTGTAACAGTCTTTTCATTGCGCCTGTCTGTAACTCAGTGCAGGTCATCTTTACAGTGATTGGCAATCTGTCACATTCCTTATATTGTTGCTATTGCAAGCTGAAGTTTCCATTGTTCGTTTTTCCTGTATATTTGCGTTTAAGTATGAGTAACTTACTGTTTAGTCTTCAAAACAGTTTAATGTGGGATAAATATTCTATCCCAAAAAACATAAGTTTTACAAGAAAAGTTCTGTTTAAAACAATGATTAAAAACTTTCTTCTGGAACTGACATGCAAACCTCCAGATGTCTGACAGTCAGATTGGTACCAAATGTTGTACACTGATAAAGTGTCAATCAAAACACCCATTTAGTTCGTGCTATGTGCTGTTGTCCAATAGAACATGCGTAAATGTTAATTAAAAGTAACACATAACTATATACAGGAAAAGCATATCTGAGAATGATTGTACTGTAGATCTCAGATGGGTGGGTTGGTAGAGCACGAGGTTTTCATACCGAAGGTCCTGCATTTGAACCTCACTTTTTTTACATGTGAAACTGTTATAAGGGAGAGCATTTTCCTGACATGTGAAAGCATGAAAGCACTTTTTGGAGTTTGCAGCAATGTTCTTTTGGCAGTCTGCTTTCGCCCCATTTGTTGAAAGTAGCAAACCTATGGAGTCCATTTGTATAGATAAGTGAGGTGTTCTGCCAGGCATGTGCAACAGAACAGACACCACTCATGATGAAGCAGATAGTGCATTTGTAGTTTCACAGAAGAAACATAAAGAGTTGGAACAGTAGAATAAAGAAACAACTGCATCACACTTGTGGAAGTATTAATAGACTTATGTAACACTTTCAAGCATGTTGTTGTTGTGGTCTTCAGTTTTGAGACTGGTTTGATGCAGCTCTCCATGCTACTCTATCCTGTGCAAGCTTTTTCATCTCCCATTAACTACTGCAACCTACATCCTTCTGAATCTGCTTAGTGTATTCATCTCTTGGTCTCCCTCTACGATTTTTACCCTCCACGCTGCCCTCCAATACTAAATTGGTGATCCCTTGATGCCTCAGAACATGTCCTACCAACCGATCCCTTATTCTGGTCAAGTTGTGCCACAAACTTCTCTTCTCCCCAATCCTATTCAATACTTCCTCATTAGTTATGTGATCTACCCATCTAATCTTCAGCATTCTTCTGTAGCACCACATTTCGAAAGCTTCTATTCTCTTCTTGTCCAAACTATTTATCGTCCATGTTTCACTTCCATACATGGCTACACTCCATACAAATACTTTCAGAAATGACTTCCTGACACTTAAATCTATACTCGATGTTAACAAATTTCTCTTCTTCATAAACGCTTTCCTTGCCATTGCCAGTCTACATTTTATATCCTCTCTACTTCGACCATCATCAGTTATTTTGCTCCCCAAATAGCAAAACTCCTTTACTACTTTAAGTGTCTCATTTCCTAATCTAATTCCCTCAGCATCACCCGACTTCATTAGACTACATTCCATTATCCTTGTTTTGCTTTTGTTGATGTTCATCTTATATCCTCCTTTCAAGACACTGTCCATTCCGTTCAACTGCTCTTCCAAGTCCTTTGCTGTCTCTGACAGAATTACAATGTCATCAGCGAACCTCAAAGTTTTTATTTCTTCTCCATGAATTTTAATACCTACTCCGAATTTTTCTTTTGTTTCCTTTACTGCTTGCTCAATATACTGATTGAACAACATCCGGGAGAGGCTACAACCCTGTCTTACTCCCTTCCCAACCACTGCTTCCCTTTCATGTCCCTCGACTCTTATAACTGCCATCTGGTTTCTGTACAAATTGTAAATAGCCTTTCGCTCCTTGTATTTTATCCCTGCCACCTTTAGAATTTGAAAGAGAGTATTCCAGTCAGCATTGTCAAAAGCTTTCTCTAAGTCTACAAATGCTAGAAACGTAGGTTTGCCTTTCCTTAATCTTTCTTCTAAGATAAGTCGTAAGGTCAGTATTGCCTCACGTGTTCCAGTGTTTCTACGGAATCCAAACAAATCTTCCCCGAGGTTGGCTTCTACTAGTTTTTCCATTCGTCTGTAAAGAATTCGTGTTAGTATTTTGCAGCTGTGACTTATTAAACTGATAGTTCGGTAATTTTCACATCTGTCAACACCTGCTTTCTTTGGGATTGGAATTATTATATTCTTCTTGAAGTCTGAGGGTATTTCGCCTGTTTCATACATCTTGCCCACCAGATGGTAGAGTTTTGTCAGGACTTGCTCTCCCAAGGCCATCAGTAGTTCCAATGGAATGTTGTCTACTCCGGGGGCCGTGTTTCGACTCAGGTCTTTCAGTGCTCTGTCAAACTCTTCACGCAGTATCATATCTCCCATTTCATCTTCATCTACATCCTCTTCCATTTCCATAATATTGTCCTCAAGTACATCGCCCTTGTATAGACCCTCTATATACTCCTTCCACCTTTCTGCTTTCCCTTCTTTGCTTAGATCTGGGTTTCCATCTGAGCTCTTGATATTCATACAAGTCATTCTCTTATCTCCAAAGGTCTCTTTAATTTTCCTGTAGGCAGTATTTATCTTACCCCTAGTGAGATAGGCCTCTACATCCTTACATTTGTCCTCTAGCCATCCCTGCTTAGCCATTTTGCGCTTCCTGTCGATCTCATTTTTGAGACGTTTGTATTCCTTTTTGCCTGCTTCATTTACTGCATTTTTATATTTTCTCCTTTCATCAATTAAATTCAATATTTCTTCTGTTACCCAAGGATTTCTACTAGCCCTCGTCTTTTTACCTACTTGATTCTCTGCTGCCTTCGTTACTTCATCCCTCAAAGCTACCCATTCTTCTTCTACTGTAGTTCTTTCCTCCATTCCTGTCAATTGTTCCCTTATGCTCTCCCTGAAACTCTGTACAGCCTCTGGTTCTTTCAGTTTATCCAGGTCCCATCTCCTTAAATTCCCACCTTTTTGCAGTTTCTTCAGTTTTAATCTACAGATCATAACCAATAGATTGTGGTCAGAGTCCACATCTGCCCCTGGAAATGTCTTACAATTTAAAACCTGGTTCCTAAATCTCTGTCTTACCATTATATAATCTATCTGATACCTTGTAGTATCTCCCGGGTTCTTCCATGTATACAACCTTCTTTCATGATTCTTAAACCAAGGGTTAGCTATGATTATGTTGGCTCTGTGCAAAATTCTACCAGGCGGCTTCCTCTTTCATTTCTTAGCCCCAATCCATATTCACCTACTATGTTTCCTTCTCTCCCTTTTCCTACTGATGAATTCCAGTCACCCATGACTATTAAATTTTTGTCTCCCTTCACAATCTGAATAATTTCTTTTATTTCATCATACATTTCTTCAATTTCTTCATCATCTGCAGAGCTAGTTGGCATATAAATTTGTAATACTTTAGTAGGTGTGGGCTTCGTATCTATCTTGGCCACAATAATGCGTTCACTATGCTGTTTGTAGTAGCTTACCCGCATTCCTATTTTCCTATTCATTATTAAACCTACTCCTGCATTACCCCTATTTGATTTTGTGTTTATAACCCTGTAGTCACCTGACCACAAGTTTTGTTCCTCCTGCCACCGAACTTCACTAATTCCCACTATATCTAACTTCAACCTATCCATTTCCCTTTTTAAATTTTCTAACCTACCTGCCCGATTAAGGGATCTGACATTCCACTCTCCGATCCGTAGAACGCCAGTTTTCTTTCTCCTGATAACGACATCCTCTTAAGTAGTCCCTGCCCGGAGATCCGAATGGGGGACTATTTTACATCCGGAATATTTTACCCAAGAGGAGGCCATCATCATTTAACCATACAGTAAAGCTGCATGCCCTCGGGAAGAATTACAGCTTTAGTTTCCCCTGGGTTTCAGCCGTTTGCAGTACCAACACAGCAAGGCCGTTTTGGTTATTGTTACAAGGCCACATCAGTCAATCATCCAGACTGTTGCCCTTGCAACTACTGAAAAGGCTGCTGCCCCTCTTCAGGAACCACACGTTTGTCTGGCCTCTCAACAGATACCCCTCCGTTGTGGTTGCACCTACGGTACGGCTATCTGTATCGCTGAGGCACGCAAGCCTCCCCACCAACGGGAAGGTCCATGGTTCAAGCATAATACAGTAAAAAAATGTCATCATTGGGATTAGAACCCAGAACCCTTAGTACGACGCTCTAATGCTGTACAAATTTTCCCATGGAAACTACACCTATTGGTTACTCACAGTTATGCTTTTATAGTTCTGGTGTTCCTTTTAATTAATGTTTATGCCCATTATGCTGGACGACAGCACACAGTAGAAACTGAATCAGAGTTTTGGTTGGTACTTCTATCGGCATACAACATCTGGTACCGATCTGAGTGTCTGACGTCTGGAGGTTTGGGTGTGAGAATCGCACCTATCCGTGCCTTCCATATTCTTGTCATAATCAGCAACAACATGTGGCCTGTGAATGTTTCCCTTCTTCAAGTGTACATTTAAAAATGCGGCGTCATGGAAGATGCTGACATTACAATATCTCTTTTGTCCTTCCATTTCAGTACCATCTGCCTGCCTTTGTACCCTGTTATGTACTGTCCTTTCTTCAGTTTTTCCTTTTGTACGAAGCCAGGGGACCCCTTCCTGTCTTGCCACATTGTGTCAGCAACAACAACAGCAGTATTATTGGCAATTAGTTTGTCCATCAAATCTGGACTTGTATATCGGTTGTCAAGATAAATGCAGTGCCTTTTTTAAGTAGATCATCTGCAAGCTCCAAAACAATTTGAAGCATTATTGTTTCTTCTGGGTTGTGGTTACCCTGATTAATGTCCTTTCCAGTGTAAACAACAAAGTCCTGTACGTACCCACTGCTGCTTTCACAGAGTTCGTAAAATTTGATTCTGAATCTTCTGCATTTTGATGGACTAAATTGCCTCCATCCAAACTGTCCTTTCAAGAACAACAATAATTTGTCAGTCGTCACCTCCCCCCCCCCCCCCTCCCTTCCCCCACCCTGGTATGTATACTGATCTGAATTTGTGCCGCAGATGCTCCATAATAGTGTTGAATTTTGAATAAGTTTCTACTGATAGTGTCTAATGAATCATACAAAGTGTTGTCATCAAAATGGAAGAATTTCAGTAAAAGATGAAACCCCTTTTCACTCGTCAGTATACTGAAGAAAGGTGTTTCAACTGATCCTCTCACTGAAAAATACATCTTGTGTTCTGGTTTGTGAAGAATTCCTTGAAGTATGAGCATTCCAATAAATATTTTAACTTCGCTCCTTGTAGTATGCTGCCAACTATGAACCCTGGAGTGTTCTGCTATAAGCATCATTCACAAAGCACATAAAACAACTCATCACATCATATCGTTTTGGAGGCACTACTGTACCATTACTACCACTGAACAAATATTGATCATGAATTGAACTAACATGCGCAAATGCATTGCACTAGGTACTACCCGCTGCAGTTGTGTCTCATAATCAGATGATTTTGAATCGCAATCACTTTCCCTAGCCTCAACATCATATCTTGAAAACTTTCAGAACTGTCACTGAAATTATCATCACTTTCTAAAATCAGCTGCTCTACCTCCAAATCTAATAAAGGACTTCTTTTGACATTGCAAAAGATCAGATACTAATGCAGTGATAAACAGAGATTAAATGGTGTGCATTTGTGGTTGCTTCACAGGATGCATACTGCTGAAGTGTGCTCAAGTGGGAAATGTTGTAACTAACCCATAATGTGCTGTGGTGCCTGAGAGAGCTGCCATCTAGTAGACTAAGCTCAACTAAAGTGCGCGTCATATATCTTGGCGGCCGAGTTTAGGTTCGTTCTGCGCATCTGACGTCAAAACATACAGTCAGCCAATGAACAGAGAACGACGTTGCCAGATCTCGACTGTAGTACAGAGCACGGACGAGGGTCTTCAGTTTTAGAAACGTTCAGTCATAAATAAAGTAATAGAACAAAAGCAATGTCTTGAGAGCAGACTTTGTTTTTTGAAAGTTTGGAAAAACCATTCTTTATGCCAATTGCTTCATTTTCTATTAATTAATTAAACCAAACAAGCAATAAGACTCTTAATTCAGGCGATAGCAAGGAAAGGTGTTTGTATCAATTTCACGAACCGCTTTTTCGCAATAAAGAACAGCGGTAATTGTTTATTTCCTATTGTACTTCGACGAAGTGCGAGTAATTCATAGGCATACCAACAGTGTTTGTCAGAATTTTGCGTGACGTGTTGAGAGTCCTTATGGAGTAATATTGCAGAACGAGCTGCGTTAGCGTAACGGTTAAGGCGTTGGATTTGAAGGCGATAGGTACCCAGTTCAAACCTTGTGCGATGCTAAATATTTTTTTTTATTTTAAAACAATATTGAAGTGTCTTACTTCACGAATTTTATTCGTTTGAATGCAGTTTTTTGAAATTTCTAGTGCTTTGTCTCTTCATTAACTCTTTCGCTGCTGCAGTCACGTGCTCCCCGCATTCCGCGCTGTGCGCGATTTTGTCATCACTGCACTGCTCGCCTGTGCAGACACATGGTGTTTCCACTGCTTTGACACACTTATCATTCGATTTCACAAAAACTATTTGGCCCAAAAATTAGATTTTTACACATCTTTTTGACTGATACCTTCCCCCCATAAATAACTTAATTTTGTTTCGATGTTCAACCCAGTTATTGTGCAGCATTAAATGTAGTAAACCATTGCACGAAATTTTGAAGAGTTTGCAGAGGTAAAAGTCCATAGCGTATACTTTCCGTATGGTCGATTTTAGTTGCCACAATGTTGAGAATGAAATGTGGACAAGGTACCTAAATTTCATATAAAATTTACTGTATAACAATATCTCATTTAATTTAAGTACCACATAGGTGTCGTATGTAATATTGAGAAATATTCCGTCTTTCGCGACTGTAATAAAAGTTTTATTTACACCGGGCGCGTTTGGCTTTATTTTAAAGCACTTCAGTCAGTCAAAGGAAGTGGGGGGAAGGTATCAGTCAATAAGATGTGTAAAAATCTAATTTTTGGGCCAAATAGTTGTTGTGGAATCGAATGATAAGTGTGTCAAAGCAGTCGGAAACACCATGTGTCAGCACAGGCGATCAGTGCAGTGACAAAATCGCGCACAGCGCGGAATGCGGGGAGCACGTCTCTGTAGCAGCGAAAGGGTTAATGCGGCCGTGGTGGCTTTACTTCATAAACTGCGCGCTCCCCCCTAAACGTAAGCTTGCGAACTATACTGTACTATGGCGCTGTTTCTCTAGGCGCGTGCGTCGTGTGCAACTGGCAACGCAGCAATCTCCCGCGTCTGGGCGGGCATGCGCGAGCCGCCAAGATAAAAGAATTCAACTATAGTACCAGATACCTCGTCATTCCCATTAGCTACTAGCCACAGAATGCACCGGATAGATATATCCATCCATCTCACTGTGAATTAGCAGAGTGTGGACATATATGTCGGTCATGCCCACTCGAAGGGTTAATAAAACTAAAAATCAGTCCAATGCATACAAAACAAATAAAACTTTGTCATTCATAAGCCTTAAGATATGTATGACATTCTTTGAATCTAGTTAAAACATGGTCACACTGTTAAACTTGATCTGTTTTACCTTGCTCTCATGGTCTTTTCTTCTGCCCTATCCTTTCCATTAAAAAATCATAGCAGATGTCTTAAAAGATATTTTTATAAGCAACTGAGTGTATGTCCGCATCACTTTTCCAAAAGCTCTATTTCCAATTCACTTCCATATATTTCTTATATCTCCTTCTGTGACCTTTTCTGATTTACTTTACACAACAAATCTTTGGAAAACTTGAATTCATTAGCTTTTCAATATCATTTCCTCCCTGCAACCTCTTAATCACTTCATAAAAATCACTCGTTCCCATCAATTCAGTAGCAGTAATAGCTTTCCCTATTTGACATTGTGTAACAGTTTCCAATGGTGCCCCCATATTTGATATTAA
The DNA here is from genome assembly GCF_023898315.1 of Schistocerca nitens. Lineage (NCBI taxonomy): Eukaryota > Metazoa > Arthropoda > Insecta > Orthoptera > Acrididae > Schistocerca > Schistocerca nitens. Next base: position 705,854,957 of record NC_064614.1, on the reverse strand, counting down.
CACCTTTGGTTCCACAGTATCATCTACTTTTATCTCGGCTGCTATATCGAGTTTCACTACTAGAAACATTTCTGCAGCTGTTGTATCAAATTTCACTACTAGAAACATTTCTGCAACATCAACATTTTCTACATGATTAAAAAAAAATCAGATACATCTTTATCTGAATCACTACCAGCTCTGCCATAATCAGCATTGCACTTAAAATAAATAGTTTTTACGGGTGAAACTACAGAGTTTTGATCTACGTCAATGTACATGTTACTCTGTGTTGTAGTCACTCTCACAAATACATTTAATTTATTTCGCTGCTGCAAATGTTCACCTTTATCCAGCTCTAATAGGGAACATTCAGCTTCTGTCTTATCATCTACCCTGTCTATCGCACCCCCATACCTTGCCGTTAAATCTTATGTAATTGTTTGAGCTACTTTTTATCTCAGACTTCAGCTTGTTCTTAGTGTCAGTTTCTCCCTTCCACAAAATATTTCCCATGGACTGCATGCTTTTCTTAACATCAGCTGCTTGATCTTTTATACTCTGTTTAATTTCACCTAAATGGTATTTGCTAGAGATTACAGTGTTAAATTTACAGGATCTACTTTCATTTCAATGCTGTTTAGGGTCTCTATACTGCTTTCGTTCTCTGAAGATTTACAGACACTGGGGACTTTGTTAACACAATTTCCAGTTGATTTATTAACTTTTATATTCTCACTAATCGCAGTACAAGTTTTGAAAAAACATCTCTTTGCAAGATAGTTCACTTTTCACCATTTATACTTGTCTTTAGGTGTCCTTCTGTTTCCCACAACACACACAAAGCTGGTAGGTTGCTGTTGCAGTTGCAGCTGCTGTGTGGCTGCAGCACTCGCTTGCTGGACTCCCCACTGTCCTGTAGCTGCTGCTGCTGCTGCTGATGATGAGGAAGATGATCAGTAGCGCCATGAGGTTACATTGACAGCTTATTGTCGCCAAACCTGCCATTGCTTGTGATGTCATTGTAGATATATGATGTCTTTTAGAAATCATATCATTTGTCTCAAATTTCTCTTTGCCTGCATACTGTTCTGGTTTCACTCATATTACCTTAATCACGACTCAGGGTTTGCCTGTGATTTTTTCAGACATGTCCACATCAAACCCACATGTTATAAAGTTCTATTACAAATTTTTAAAATAATAACTTAAATATTTGAATTTAAGTGATGATGGATTGAAATAAAAGTTTCACGCACATTGAACACTTTTGTTAAAACAGATTGTCTAGTTCCACGTTGTACAAATGTGTTGTTCTCGTGGCTGCCAGCAACAGAATGCCTGCTTCTTGCTTTCAGAGCCTGTTCCCGCAGCACTCGCCTGATGTCACGTCCACCATCTACAGAGGGCACGTTCACTACACAAATACGGTGTAGAATATATCTTGGAACGTCTCTGTAACTATCTGTTATCATTAAGTGGTGCTATGACTTGTGTTGTTACAACTTGCCATTGTGCATTTACAGTTTCAGTTGTGTGTTGTGTGGTGTTACATGGCGATTCTGCCAAATAACATATTCCACTTCTAACCACTTAGGCCAACAAAAGATGTTCATGGAAAACGAAAATGTTGTTTAGGTTGATATTAAGTGTGGTACATCCCACTGTGTGCTCTGGTTTGCTGTATGTGCAGACTGATGAAAAGGAAGTCAGACTGATGAAAACTAAGTCACCTCAGAATATCGACAAGGCACGATAGTGAATGCGTGCCTCCATCTGCTGTGAGACTCTCTTATGGTTTGATGTTGTGGCTTGGCAGTGCCTTGGAAGTGGTGGATGAAAGGGCGCTAGCAATAATGTAAATGTAAGAATACGTGAAGAATAAATGAGAACTGTCATTCTCGCTTGGTCTCTCTTGAATGTCAAATCAGTATAGCAACACGTGCTATGATCTTTTATGAGCTATCAGTTTATGAGAGAGCTGTATCATCCATAATTTCATTGTAATTTTCTAGCATTTTGACTTTAGGAAGAGCTTTGTCTGCGAACAGCCTCTTGGAACTTTTGACATATCCTTCAGATCATTTATAAATATTGTAACTGATCTGTTAAACAATAACCAAATTTATTGTTAATTATATTTTTAGTTTATTACAGGTGTTAAGTCCCTTCTTATTTCAAAGTATACACCTCCTCTATTCACTCAGTTGCAATAGTTGTGGTTACATTTTGAGATGTAATCTCAGAAAGCTTTCGTTGGAATATCCTTCAGCACCATTGACGAGTTCTCCTTGACGTCATCAAAATAGATTCTTTCATCATTGATTCTAATTTTGGGAACAGGAAAAAGTTACATGAAACAATACCTGGGAAGCAGTGTGGTGGGGAAGTACATTGGTCTGAATTTTGATGCAAAACTCACACATTGACAAAACTGAAAAATGATTCTTTGGCATTGTTGACCGAAAGGACCATCCAGAGAAGTTCGGTTGCCGGGTTGCTAGTCTTATTTCAGGTGACGCCACATTGGGTGACTTCCATGTTGGTGATGATGATGAAAGGATGAGGAGGAAAATAATAATAAGGAAATTGTTGACATTTTGTATTGCATCAGGATTCCGACCCAGTTTAATTGGATAATGGCTATAATGTGTTTTTGGATGGATGGCTCATTCTGTCATATCCATGTTCAACCAGCCATTTTAATGGCATTCACTGTTTTATTGACGTTGTTAACGTATGAAGCAGTATGAATAGAAACACCGCAGATTGTATATGAATAGCTGTAATTTTTTGGCCTTTGCCTTTTGTTTTAACAAGGGTAACTACTCATACACCAGTACAATGATCTTGAGAAAGGACGTTGATGTACGCACTGGTTAGCACCCAAATGTTTTAAATTCATCAACCCTTCTATCCCGCCAGCCCATGTGTGTGGTCGTTGCCCTTCTCTACTTCTATTCCCTCCCATTTGTCACCACCCTCCCAAGTGTAGCTTCGTGATGCCACATTTAGCAACCCACTATCCTGTCCCCACCATGTCTGTCCACTCTTCCGCAGGCAGCACTAGCATCTTCCCCCACCCCTAACCTGCTATCCCTTCCCCTTCCCAACCCAAACCTCTCCTTTAGCCCCACTGCCCACCCCCCCCCATAGACTGCTGCTCACCTCAGACGCAGTCACAGTCAGACCTTAACACACCGCGACAACCGTGTATGTGTGTGTGTTTAATAAGTAGCAATGGATCCTGTTCATAATGTTGTTATCTCATTCTGGATTTTCTGTTGTTTGATACTCAAAAATCATTTTTTTCCTGGCCTCATTATTGTAACATAATGCATGAAGACCAGACAGATATTTTAAGTGAAATCATCAAATCCATTTGTTTAATGGACTGTGTTTCCAAGTTGTCACAGGCATGTTTGTAAAAATGTAAGCTGATGTGATGTTGAGAAATCGCTTTCTATGATAACCGTACTTCATTCTTGATTTTAGGGAGACATTTGGGCAGAGAGTTCTATGCTTGGTTTCCTGTGGCATTACTATGCATGCATGGATGGTGCAATATATGACATAACAGAGTGGGCTGCCTGTCAAGCTGATAATTTGCGTCATTTACGTGCCAATACACATACGGTCCAATACCGTATAGTGCTGGGCCGCCATCAGCCTCCACCTCGACATCGTGGGCCAGAACCACACAGGTAAACTACTTTTATTTTCAGGCTCCTGCCTCGTAGATTATTAGTGCAATATCAACATTGTAAACTCTCTACAGATGAGACTTGATTGCATTTGCTGTACCACTTGCCTTCAAACTCTCCTTTCTGTATCCCTTCCACTTCGCGGCAGAGCCATCTATCGAATTTGTAGCTGTATCTGACAAACCTTTCTTTGATTAAAAACAAGAATCCAGAGATTAATGAGAGAGACTATATGTAAGAAAGCATTTTAAGATGGATGCTAGGGTAACTAACTAGGATGATCTGTTGTGCAGATCATTATGTGGAACACATTTAATGTTCCAAAATTAAAGAAAAAGTAATACTGTATCAGAAGGAAAGTTAACTTGAGGAAACAATAAAATTACAAGACTTCCAAAGCTGACCAGCACTAACTTTTAGGAGTCGAAATTTTTAGTATTAACTATACACAAACCTAACTGTACAAGAAACAGTCTAGCTTGAGGAAATGTTAGTTCCTTCCACAGGAGAAAGGAGGGATACATTAGGGAAACTTCAAGAGGAGGAGCAGATCCCTAAAACCCGAGAATGAGAGGGACTACCTTGTCTCTCTAACACCTCTTCCTTCATCCTTGTATCTCTGAACACCTCCTCCTTTATCCTTGTCTTCAGAACAGAGGGAACCCTCTTAATGACCTGCCCCTCCTTTTTCAAATTCTCCAATTTGCTCCTCTTTCTTCCCTGAGAAGGGAAGTAATAATTCCAAAAGTTATGTAGTTTTTCTTGTATGTTTGAATGGTGTGTGTGTGTGGGAGGGGGAAGGGGGAGGGGCGGCAGCGGTAGTTTGCACCAGCAGTACTAAAATAGAAAGTCTGCTATTGTTGCATCTCCCATAATAGCAATTTTATGTAAGAATCTTCAGTTTTGATCTACATTCTCTTTCATAGTCTTCCCTTGTTCCCCTTTTCCACAGTGACAAACAATTAGGGCATCAGTTAATATTTGTGACACTTCCAGGGAGAAAGGTTAATGTGTTATGTCCAGGAAAACTTGATGTACAACCACATGAGATTGCCACAAGCAGTTAATTATGCCCATTCCACTTTTCTTGACTTTTAACTGCAACACAATTCAAATATTGGGTTCCAGGAGTTGCAGATATCATACGTTTGAGTTTAAAGTGGTGTTTTAATTTAGATACGATACCTTGGCAATTGATTTCGCGAATCTGTGGAATGATAAACTGTAAGGGGAATAGCAATGTCCTCAGTCACAAAATAAAACAGTAGATGTCATCGGTATGTTTCAAACTGCAGTTTTGTGAATGTAACCATACCCTCATACAATAGGATTGTTCAAATGAGCCAGGGACATGTCTTCTGTGGCAACTAACAACTGGCAAAGATCGAGATTTGCTTTAGTTCACTCTCCGTCATAATGATGGCAGAATGCAAATTGATTGCATCTGACCTTGACAAAGTGATGAGATATTAAACATGCAAGATAAAATGTCTGGAAACTTTTATGTAAAGGGTCACCTCTACATTTGTAATTGTTGACAGACTAACAGTATACCATTCCATTTACGAGACCTTGTGTGAGCCTCTGATTGTTTTGACATTTGTATTTATGTTGTATTCTTTCGCTGTGTGATCTCATTTTTCAATAATTTCTATCTTTTCCCTCCATTTGCACAATTTGTTTCTCAATTGTACCTTTTTGTACTTCTTTTTTAATTACACCTTTTTCTCCTTAGGTTTAGTTATCATCCTTGCTGTAAAAATTTCAAACAATTAATTATCAGCAGTTGTCAGGAGTTTGTGTTTTCTAGTCACCTGTTGTCAGTTTTGAATTATTTCATGTACTTTCTATTGTTTCTTCCATTCTAGAATTATGAAACCATTTTCCTTTGCTTAAAATATTAGGTCCTGCAAAGCTGTGCTGAAAAGCCTTACCATTTTTTACCGTATCTTAAGCTATAGTAAGTCTCAGAAAGTTTATAGTATGGAAGTGACATTTACATTAATCATAAAGTCATACTTTCTAGTTGAAAGTGGTGTGCTATGCTCTACTCTTATACCATTGTTTTTGAAAATAAAAAAAAAAAAAAACTGGCCCATGGTGCATGCACAGAATTTTTAGAAGCAAAGATGGATCTTTTATACAAAAATATTTAACAATGAAATGTAGTGTTTATTTTATGCACAGAAATCATATTTAGGGGCCTTTCATGTATAATTTTCTGTCATATGTGGTATATTTTGAAGCATTGTTGTTTACTCATTGTGACTTAATGCTCATTACACTGGTAGCTTGTGTCCTTTTGACTCATTTTCCAATCATTTCATTTACTGTCCTCTCTCAAAGTGCCTTGCACACTGTTTTCATTTTATATGAACTTCCTATTTCAGCCTCTTTCTTTTCTCATCCCCCCCCCCCCTGCCCCGTCACCACTGCCCTCAAGAAAATGGTTTCAAGTTGATAGTCTGATCAGTTTTCCATTGATAAATTGGCAGTGAATCTGTTCTAATATTTTACTTTTTCCATCAAGGATTGTAGTCATGTTGGGAGATGGAAGCATACTCTTGATGGCTTTTACATTCGATCAGATGGGAAGAATATCCTTTTTGGTGATTATTGCCATTTAGGTATTCCACAGATTGTTGGAAAAGTGACATTTCTTTAGATTGCTTCTCTGGTTCACATTCTACAATATAGTTACTATTGTGTAAATGTTCCCCATATCTTCATATGTATTAGCCCCTTGACAATTATGTAACCAGGATAATTGCAACATGCAGGAAAATTGATTATCAGCCATTTTTGACAGCATTGAAAGATGATGGGGGCATGGAAAATTCCAAGTGGAAATTGTAAATATGCATCAGTCAGATTGTCTTTGGTGTAGCACTCGCCTACTTGTAGTTTGGAGAATAAATCTTCTGTGTAAGGCATCAGAAATGTGTGTGTTACAACTTGAGAATGTAGTGCCTTTAAGCCCCCCCCCCCCCCCCCCCCAGTCTGGGTGCCATTTGCATTCCAGACAACTACTAACATCAGACGTGCCCAGCAGGTAGATGAGATGGAATGTGTTTCATTTCTGTAGGCTGTAGGCTTAACTCCATCATGGAGGATTTGGTGTAGGTTGGACTTGCGCAAAACAAGTACATGCAGGTGGCTTGATGTGTGTCTGAGCTGCACAGCCTGACCCAAAAGAAGAAAAGGCCTGTGAACTTTGAACAGAAGCTCAGTGGATTTTCACTTTACTTAAGAATCCAAACTGATTGAAAGTGTCTAAGCAAAAAAGTTGTCAGTATTCAATGAAATAGTAATCAAAAAGTAAATTTTTCTGGCTACACACTTACATGATGCTGTAATGGAGGAGATCCAGGAACTATATATGCTTCTCAGTTGTTAAGTGACACAAAAGCTTCTTTATCCGTTTTGTTTTACCTGAGATTTGTAAGTCTATTAACAATTTTTGTGGATTGCCTGTTTCCATATTTACTAAGTTTGAATTTTATTCACTGATTGCTTTTTGGCCTTACATGGAGCACAATAATTGAAAGCACTGCTAATATGACCACATATCATCTTCATCACCAATTTAACTGAAAACTTTAGAGAAAACATTAGTTCGCTTATATGTAAGTTCCCCAATCATTATTGGTGGAGACTATAATCATCCAACAATTAATTGGGAAAATTACAGTTTTGTTAGTGGTGATAAGACATCCTGTGAAACTTTACCAAATGCCTTCCCTGAAAACTACCTAGAACAGATAGTTAGGAACCTCAGTCATGATAGAAATATATTGGATCTAATGGCAACAAATAGACCTGTCCTCTTTGCGGATGTCTATATTGAAACTCGTATCAGTGACCATGACACAGTTGTTGCAGCGATGATTACCCAAGTACAAAGGACAACTAAAACAAGCAGAAAGATAGATATGTTCAGTAAACTACATAAAAAATCAGTAGTGTCATATCTCATTTAGGGACTTGAAACATTCATCAGAGGGCAGGAGCATGTAGAGGAACTCTGGCTCAAGTTTAAAAGAATAGGTGACCACACAGTGGATAGATATGTATCCAGTAGAACAGTTCATAATGGTAGGGAACCTCCATGGTATGCAGTCACTGTAAAGAAATGGAGATTACTGGCCGGCCGGAGTGGACGAGCAGTTCTGGACGCTACAGTCTGGAACGGCGCGACCGCTACGGTCACAGGTTCGAAGCCTGCCTCGGGCATGGATGTGTGTGATGTCCTTAGGTTAGTTAGGTTTAAGTAGTTCTAAGTTCTAGGGGACTGATGACCTCAGGAGTTAAGTCCCATAGTGCTCAGAGCCATTTTGGAGATTACTGCATAATGTGTGTAAAACAAGATGTAGAGCTATAGATAGAGAGATGATGAACGAAACGTGTTTGGCTGTCACGAGAGCATTGTTTGAAGCGTTCAGTGACTACTGTAGCAGAATATTATCAAATGATGTTTCACAGAACCCAGAGAATTTCTGGTCATATGTAAAGGCTATTAGTCTCCCTACTGAATGAGACAGGAACTGAAAGTGAGGGTAGCCAAGCAAATGCTAAAATGCTTAACTCTGTTTTCAAATGTTCCTTTACAAAGGAAAACCCAGGTGAAATGCTCCAATTTAATCCTCATACCACTGAAAAGATGAATGAAATAAGTATTAATGTCAGCGGTGTTGAGAAACAGCTGAAATCATTAAAACTGAACAATTCCACGGCCCAATGGAATCCCTGTCAGATTCTATACTGAATTTGCAGCTGTGTTGTCCCCTCTTCTAACTATATCATAGATTCATCAAAGCCAAACCCGTGCCCAGTTCTTGGAAAAAGCAATATTCATACCCGTGTACAAGAAGGGTAGTAGAAATGATCCACAAAACTACCAAACAGTATCCTTGATATCGATTTTTTGTTGAGTCTTACAACATATTCTGAGTTCAGACATAATGAGGTATCTTGAACAGAATGACCTCCTCAATACCAGCCAGCATGGATTTTGAAAACATAGATCATGTGAAACCCAACTTGCACTTTTCTCACATGACATACTGACAGCTTTGGATCAAGGCAACCAGGTAGATGCAGTATTTCTTGATTTCTGAAAAGCATTTGACTCAGTAGTGGATCTACACATATTATCAAAAGTACAGTCATATGGGGTATCAAATGAAATTTGTGACTAGCTTGAAGACTTTTTGATAGGGAGAACACAGCATGTTATCTTGGATGGAGGGTGATCATCAGATGTAGAATTAACTTTGAATGTGCCCCAGGGAAATGTGATGGGACCCTTGCTGTTTGTATTGTACATTAATGACACTGCAGACAATATTAATAGTAAAATCAGGCTTTTTGCAGATCATGCAGTTCTGTATAAATAAGTACTATCAGAAAGAAGCTGCGTAACTATTCAGTCATATCTTGATAAGATTTCAACATAGTGCAGAGATTGGCAACTTGCTCTATATGCTCAGAAATGTACAATTTTGCACTTCACAAAACAAAAAAGTGTAGTATCCTCTGACTATAATATCAATGAGTCACTGTTGGAATTGGCCAACCGATACAAATACCTGGTTGTAATAGTTTGTAGGTATATGAAATGGAATGCTCTCATAGGACCCGTCATGGGTAAAGCAGTGGTAGACTTTGGTTTACTGGTAGAATACTGGGGAAGTGCAATCAACCTACAAAAGAAATTGCTTACAAATCACTCGTGCAACCGGTTCGAGAATATTGCTTAAGTGTGAGGTAAATAGGACTAACAGAGGATATTGAACGTATACAAAGAAGGGTAGCACGAATGGTCACAGGTTTGTTTAATCCATGGGAGAGTGTCTCAGAAATACTGAAGGAACTGAACTGGAAGCCTCTTGAAGTTAGAAGTAAACTATCCCCAGAAAGTCTGCTAACAAAGTTTCAATAAACTACTTTAAGCAATTACTCTAGGAATATTCTACAAGCCCCTAAATATTGCTCACATAGGGATCGTGAGGATAAGATTAGAATAATTACTGCACACACATGCAGAGGCATTCAAAGAATCATTCTTCCCGTCCTTCATAAGTGAATGGAACAGGAAGAAACACTAATAACTGATTCAATGGGACATACCCTCTGCCATGCGCCTCTTGGTGGTTTGCAGAGTGTAGATGTAGATATCTCATAATAGAAGCATATTACACGCTACCTAAGACAGTGATGACATGAGTGCCACACAAAACACTCAGGACAAGAAGATAACATTCGCTCGATGAGTATTTGAGGCTAAACTATGATTAGTGTCACCTGAGGAAGAAGACTCGAAATCCAAACAGTGCTGTGAGTATGTTGTTTGATAATTTTCCCCATAATTGAATACTTCTGTGTACTCAATTTTTTGCTATTTCTGCCCTTAGCTGTACCTGCTGCCTGTTTGTTTGACCCTTATACTTGTGCACAGTTCAGAAACTTCGGAGTGTGTTTGCCATCACTTTTCAATCTCAGTGAGAATTCTTAACTTTGCAGAAACCTGAGGACTTTGTCCAAAGATGGATTCGTAAACATTAACATCTTAGTATGCACTTCTTTACCAGATGCTTAGCAAAGAAACCAGTCTCTGATTAGAGAAGCAATGTCCAGTTGTTTACATAGTTAATTTTCACACACAAAATTGCATTGATGACTCAATCCTTATAAGTTTTGATACCCAGCCACGGTCAATTCAGACTGTAATATCTGATGGTGGTGGAATTCTAATTTGGAAAACATTCTGCAACTATAATATTCTGAAAGCCCTTCTCAGACTCTGGAGGACAATTTATCTGTCAGGATTGTGAAGGAGGTTAATTTTCTAAGATGGCATACTGTTTCCTGAGATTACCAAGGGGACCAAAATATTTTTGAAGATCAGAAGTGGCAGATTGGTGATATATAAGATTCACTACATGTCCTAGTCACCAGTACCATTCTAAAATGATAGTTGTGGTGAAACTGTAAGTGTCACTGTGAATATAGCTGCTCATTGTTGTTGCAGCAAGACCATTTTTAGATGCTTCATGGCTATCTGCTAGTGGTGGTTTTGCTTTTGTGATTTCGGTCACTCCTCTTAGGATTTCAGAAGTTCTTGTATTGTTGCATTCATCTCATAACACTGTGGATTCCATATAGCCTCATTGCAACCATTGAGATGTAATACATTCATTCGCCCTACATGGACCTTGCCATGGTGGGGTATCTTGAGTGCCTCAACAATGCAGATAGTCAACCATAAGTGCAACCACGATGGAAAGGTATCTGTGGAGAGGCCAGACAAACATACGGTTCCTGAAGAGTGGTGGCAGCCTTTTCAGTTGATGCAGGGGCAACAGTATAGGTGGTGACTGATCTTCCCTTGTTGCTATAGCCAACATGGGCTTGCTGTACAGGTAATGTGAACGACTAAAAGCTATGGGAAACTACAGCCTTGTTTTTTCCCGAGAGCGTACAGCTCTTCTGTCCGGTTAAATGATGGTGGCAACCTCTTGGGTAAAATATTACAGAGGTAAGGAAGTCTCACGACTGGATCAGTGAGCGGGGGCTGCTCAGGACGAAATTGTCAGCAGGAAAACAAAACTGTCATTCTGTGGTTCAGAAGGTGGAATGTTAGGTCCTGTAATTAGGTACAGAAGGTAGAGAATGTGAAAAAGAAAATGAATCGGTTGAGATTAGATGTAATGGGAATTAATGAAGTGCAGTGGCAGGAAGAATAGGATTTCTGGTTGAGAAAGTATAGCTTATAAATACAAAACCAGATAGGGATAATTCAGCAGTAAGTTAATAATGAAGAACATATGACTGTGTATATGTTACTATGAACAGCGTAGTGACTGCGTTATCATAACAGGATAAACACAAATCAAGCACCCACCACAGTAGTACAAATTTTCATGCCAACTAGCTCTGCAGATTATGAACAATTGAAAGAATGTATGATGACTGAGATGTAAGAAATGGTTCACATAATTAAGGAAGAGAAGGAAAAATAATAGGATACTTTAGACTGGGAGAAAGGGACAAAAGAGGAAGCTGTCCGGCACAATTTTCCACAGAGCATAGTTTAGTCATGGCTAACACCTGGTTTAAGAATCATGAAAGAAGGTTGTGTACATGAAGAAGACCCAAGAACACTGGAAGGTTTCATCTTGATTATGTAATGGTTAAACAGATTGTAAACTGAGAAACTTCTCCAGGGGCAGATGTGGACTATGACTATAATTTGTTGGTTATGAATTGTTGTTGTAACTTAAAACTTAAGAAATAGCCAAAAGGAAATAAATTAAAGAAATGGGACCTGGATAACTTAAAAGAACCAGATATTTTTGAGAGTTTCAGAGGGAACATTAGGCAACTTACAGCTGAAACAGGGGAATGGATTACAGTAGAAGACAAATGGGTAGCTTTGAGGGATGAAAAGTTAAGATAGCAGATAGATAAAAATGCAAGGTCCAGTAGAAATCCTTGGATAACACAAGAGAGTTTGAATTTCATTGACAAAAGGAGAAAACATAAACATACAGCAAGTAAAGCAACTGAAATGGAATAAAGATGTCTAAGAAATAATGTTAGCGGAAAGTGCAAAATGGCTTAGCAGAAATTGCCAGAGGACAAATGCAAGGTTGTTGAAGCATGTGTAACAAGGGTAGATAGATAGATCGATAGATACCACCTGCAGGGAGATTAAACAGAAGAGAACAGCTGTGTGAATGCTAAGAGTTCAACAGCAAGCCAATACTAAGCAAGGAGTTGATAGCTGAAAGGTGTCCAAATCCAAAAGCGGGGTCATCGATGAAAGATAGCATTTAGCATTAAAGCACATTTATTACTGACACCAACCTACAGCCAGAGCAGGACTGATCTCCTGGACAGAGAGTGCAGCTCTTCATACAAACATCAAATGTTCCAGAATGTACAAACATAGAAAATTACAAGAATTATCCAGAAATGATTGGTACTAAATAACAAATAACTGCTGGTTGTCATGTACGAATGGTGGCCCGCAACACTCCAGGCAGTGATACTTACCACTACACCCACTACAGTAAGCTGCATGAACAATAGCTCACGGCAGTATACGTGGGCCCTGCAAGGGAAATGAACTTGAAGAGAATATCATAGGAAGGGAAAAGGAAGTAGACGAAGAAGAGATGGAAGATATGATGACTGTGAGAAGGATTTGATAGAGTACTGAAAGATCTAACTGAAAACAAAGCCCCTGGAGTTGACTAGTTTCCCTCAGAATTATCGAGATCCTTGGGAGAGCCAGCTACAACAGAACTGTTTTACGAGGTGTGCAAGATATGTGAGACAGGCAAAATACCCTTAGACTTCAAGAAAATTTAGTAATACCATTTCTGTAGACAGCGCATGTGAATATTACCAGACTATCAGTTTAATAAGTCATGGTTGGAAAATTTAATAAGTCATGGTTGGAAAATGCTGGTACAAATTATTTGCAGAAGAATGAAAAAAGTGGTAGACACTGACCTTAGAGAGAGTCTTTACTTATGTTTGTAGAATTTGTAGACTTAGAGAAAGGTTTTGACAGTACTGACTTTAATACATTCCCTGAAATTCTGAAGGAGGCAGGGATAAAATACAAGAAGCAGAAGTTGGTAAGTACAGAGACCACTGCAGTTATAAGAGTAAAAAGCACATGAAAGCGAAGTAGTAATAGAGCGGAGAGTGAGAAAGGGTTATAGCCCATCCTCGAGCTTATTCAATCTGTACATTAAATGAACAGTAAAGGAAATCAAAGTAAAAAGTGGAGGCAGAATTAAAGTTCAAGGAGAAGAAATAAAAACTCCAAGGTATAATGGCAGTGATTGTAATTTTCAGAATCGGCAAAGGACTTGGAAGAGCAGTTGAATGGAATGGGTAGCTTATTAAAAAGCGGTTTTAAGATGATCATCAACAGAAGTGAAACAAGGGTGATGGAATGTAGCCGAATTAAATTGGGGACAGTGAGGGAATTAGATTAGGATATAAGATGTCTTTTGCTTTTTGGGTGGGCAGCAAAAGAACTGCTGATATTAGAGGGGATATGAAATGTGTACTGGCTTTAGCAAGGAAAGCAATATGAAAAAGAAGAATTTACTAGCATCGATTATAAATTTAAGTATTAGGAAGACTTTTTCTGAATTTTCCATCTAGTGTGTAGCATGGATGATAAGTAGTTTAGACAAGAAAAGAATAGTAGGTTTTGAAACTTGGTGCTAAAGGAGAATGCTGAAGATTAGATGGATAGCTCGTATGACTGTTGAAGAGGTACTGAATCAGATTGGAGAGAAAAGAAATTTATGCATAACTTGACTAAAAGAAGAGATCAATTGGTAGAACACATGATGAGGCATCAAGGAAATGTCATTTTGGTATTGGAGGAAGGTGTGGGAGTAGAAATTGTGGAGGAATGCTGAGGTATGAATTCACATCAAAAGTCTTCCATTGATCTGGAAATGCATTGTTTTTGGTTCAATTTCTGTGCTAAATACCTTGTCAGTTTTATTTTTAGCATTGTCGACAGTGGGTCCATGGCTAACATGGCTACAAATGCCCACAAAGAATTGAAAACAATATTCTGCAAATTTTGTAATCATCGAATTTAGGTGAAGATTAAGTGGGATTAGAAAACTTAATATTGAGGAACACCTCAAATTAGAGAAGCACTCTGTTCACTGTTGGGAAAATGCTACAGCTTCAGAACAAAAACAATCATTTGTTGTGTAAGTTTGGATGTACTCAGAAAAAGAAAACGAACATAGACCATTTCAGAAAAAGAAACTGTTGAAGATTGTATATCACCACTTTTTTTTACGGTCAGTGCTAAAGCACTCAGGCTCCATCTACAAGCACTTAGCATGGTCTTTTAATTGGTCTGTCTGATCATTTAAAAAAATATATGCAATTTTGCCAAAAATATATGCAGATTTTTACCAAAAGGAGATGCTACATTTTCAGATCCATAGTTGTAGCTGATGCAGTCAGAATATAACTTGATAATATCGAGCAAGCAAACACAGGAGTCTGCCTGTCGTTCACTATACGGGCCTATTTACACTTACACTGCTCTGGAGACCACTGGTTCTCGCCACATGATCCTATATGCCACTAGTTCCAACCATGTTACCCTACGTGGCGGCAGGGAGAATGTTCTTTGCCACAAGTACTACCCTAGGTCTAAGCTAGCAAAACAGTGTGTTGCTGGTGGTGTGATAATGAGAATCCTTGTCACCATTGCTGACAGATGCAGCAGATAAAATGTATATGCTAAATGCTTCCTTTCCATATGCTGCTTGAAAATGGCTAATAATAGCAATTAATAGTAAAATGAATGCAATAAAGGATGATATTTGTACTTCAAACTTTTCTTTTCTCTCTGAGTACATAGACTGTGCACATATTCTCTCTCAACCTGAGATGGATTGAATTGAGTGATAACTAAATCCCAGTCACTTAGATCATGTTATAATGCATCATCAGATACTCATTGCAGTATTTATTAAGCGTATCAACTATTTCATTTTATCGAATAGTTAGCAACGATCTCTGTATTATATGAGAAAAATTTGCTGTACTTCATCTGTGATTATTTTACAGAAAGTGGGGATCAGTTTTTATGATACCATGTCAATTTTGTGATGTGATGTGTGAATAGTTAGTAAGCTGCTTTCACTAAATATCTGTGTTGCACAAGATGTTATACTGGTGATGTTTTGTGCAATGATTTTGGATGGAACATGTAATTGAGATGTGTCAATTTACTGTGGAACTCCAGCTTCACACAACAGTAAATCAATGTTGACAGGTCTGCGAATTGCCATAATTTTTCTTGTAGGGACAGAAAATTACTTTTGGTGTTTTCAAATGTGATTTTAGTGTATTTTTTCCGTGCATTCCCATGTATTTCAGGAGTTAAACTACTGACTTGAACAATACTTGTGGTAATGGAAAGTCTTGGTGGAGTATAAACAATTTTAGCAGTAAAGGTGACATTAATCAAATAGTTGAGGTGGCGCCTTATAGATAGTCATGTAAAGGAGATGAGAATGTTGCTATCTTTTGGACAAATTGGTCCCTAAAGCCGCAGCCAACTAAATTATGCTGGCCGTGTGGCACAACTGGGGTGAGGGGTTGTGTCGAATGGAATGTGGGGGAATGGATTGGATGGGGGTGGGGGATAAAAACAGAGGAAGAGGGAGGATGCAGAAAGGCGAGTGTGAGTGCAGGATGGGTCAAGGAGCAGAGATGGAGGTAGTTGTGGGCAGGGATTAGCAGAGATTGAGGCCAGGAGGATTACAAGATCAAAGGATGTGTTACGAGGAAAATTACTGTCTACATAATTCAAATAAGCTTCTGTTGGGAGAAGGATCTAGATAGCTTTCCATTGCATTCTTAATGTTACAACACTTTCTTTTAATTTCACCGTAGGTTGTTTTTACTAGTTTGGCAGAGGCCATTCATTCTATTCAACATCTGGATGGTTTTCATGCCCACAAACTGCTGTGTAGAAATTACAGAAGAGATGGTATGAGACACGGCTGCTTCCACAAGTGGCCTTGCTGTGATAGGACAGGACGTGACTGGACTACTATCTACTCGTGTAAGCTGGCTTGCACTGAAGCCTCAGTAGTGAGCATCTGGCCAGGTCACGTTGAGTAATGGAAAGGGAAGAGGAAGGAAGGGAAGGAGGAATCACAACAAGGCAGCTCAGCATGATAAACTATTGTTAACAAATCTGTTTTACAGCTGCTAATAGTTCTACAGACATGTATTGCTTCATGGTGGCAAATTTATTTCCTAAAAATGTTGCATTGATAAAAAATGTCAATGAAATGAAACTTACATTTGTTTTAATTGGTGAGGCAAACAATGTGGTGCAGCTAAGTATGAATCATGATATTTGTTACAATTGATGCAGCCTTGTGATAATGTTGTTTTTGGATGAAGTTTAAACTAATATCAGTATGTATTTCGTGATTATTTTATTCACACATTAAAACACTGCATATCAATGAATACTATTGATTTTGCTAATGCATCAATGTCTGGTAACACTTTCTGAGCAGTGATAATTCGAAGACAAGCTTTTAAATTGAAGTCTGTCAGTGAGCTAATGTGTGTAGATTTCAATCTCTTCATTGTGGAACAGAATTGCTCACTCCGATAGGCAGATCCAAATATCGACATAATTATAGCTGAAACATTTGAAGTTTTGGAAAATTATGTTTAAGAAAATTTTTATTCGAGTCTACAAGACTTATTTTATTATGAAACTTATCACTCAGCTGCCTGTCTAACTGTTTACATTTCTGACTGTAGCTAGGCATCCTGTACTGACATGTTATAAATTGATACTGACTGTTGTGTCTGACCTTCACTTTGAAGTTGCTGACCTGGCCATAGTGCTGCTTTTCATCAATTTAAAGAGAGCTACTCTCCACTTTAAGCACTGTGTCTTTAAGTATAAACCTTTGCTTTTAAAACTGCAGCAGACTTAACATATTGTCATTCCTCTGAAGACAAAACAAAGTTTGCACTTCCTCTGTGCTGCATAATCACATCTTTCAGATGCATTTTACCAAGAGCACTCACTACCCAGGTGGCGAGCAAGCACGAGCATTCGTGCTCACCTTGCCACTTCCTGAACAGGCCTGGGATAGGATATGCATATAATGGGACCGAAGGTGAATGTGCTGGGTGGGCAATAGAGCACGGTCTGGACCTTTTACTTCCACACAGGTATGACCCATATGGCAACGAGTTTGGAATAGGTATGGCATAAGGAGAGATTAGGATATTACAGAGATTAGGAGGGTGGTGGAATACTACTTTGGGAAGTGTGGGAAGGATTGTGGATTGGGTTTTTCTCATTTCCAGGCATGACAATAAGTTGTCACAGCCTTGGCAAAGGAAATGATTAGGTAGTTTAAGTCCGGGATGATATTGAGTGATGAGGGGGGAACTCATTTGCAGTTGGTTTCTGGGGGTGAGTGGAAGATTAGGGGCATGTGTCGATATGGAACAGGAAATATGTTTGTCGGTTGTGTTAGACGGGTAATGGTTGCTTGTGAAGGCCTTAGTAAGAGCCTCAACATCTTGTGCCATCCACAGCTAGCCAGACCACATAGAGGAGACCTTAGAGTGCGGGAGGGATGACAGCTTTCAAAATGGAGGTATTGTTGATAATTAATTGGCATAATATGGACAGTGGTTCCCGTGGAGCAATTCGAGAAGTGGAGCTCGGTGTCCAAAAAGGTGGAACATTGGGCTGATGGGGGTCACATGAAATGGCTGGGAGAGGAGATGTTGAGGTTGTAGATGTTTGAGTGTCATTCAGTAAATAATGCCACACAGTTTTGTGCTGAGAACATGTTTATTCTTAAGAGTTAGAATTTACTGACAGTATCACTCAACATTAATTTTACATGTACTATTTTTCTACATGGTGCCCATCACATTCTGTGGTGTTTCATGTAACAGCACATATTCCCTGTTGGTAAATGCCTTTTTCCTGTTTTCATAGGTTTGTTTTCACTGAATCAATTACGTTTTCATCACCTTAAAACTGTTTTTCATGTAGAAAACCCTTAAGTGGCTCAAACAGATAGAAGTCCGAGGGTACCAGGTCTGGGCTATACAGTGGCTGAGGCAATAGTGTCCAGCCCAATAAAGCGATGTGTTTGTGGATGCTGAGACAAGTGTTAAGTGTGCAGTGTTGTGTTGGGAGCAATAGTTGTTTTGAATTCTTGTCTGGCTGGACACATCGGAAACAGATCTCGAGTTTGTTCAGAGTCATCAGATGTGGATTTGCATTAATGGTTGACCATTTTGGCAATACATCCACGACAATGTCAACATAGTGTTGTCATCAAAACTTGCCCACTGAGGGAGCTGCCTTGAATTTTGTCTTTTTCGATGATTGCAGGCGTTGCCACTCCAGTAACTGCTTTTCCATTTCCTGCTCAAAGTGATTCTCCCCGCTTTCGCCACCTGTAATGGTCCTTGACTGAAAGGCCTCTCCATTGGCTTCAAGCTGCTCGAGCAATTCAGATGAAATGGCTTTTCTTCTAATCTTGTGGTCCTTCATAAGCATTTGTGGAACCGATTTTCAGGAGAGCTTTGAATACTGAAGAGTCTCAATCATTGTAGCTGCACTTCCAATGCTCACTAATAGCTGTAGAGCCAGTTGTCGAGTTGTAATGTGCAAGTCTGCACGATTAATGGCATCTATGTAATCCACAATGTTGCGAGCAGAGGCTGTGATGAGACGTGACTAATCATGGAGCTCAGTTTCTGTGCTTCTTGGTGCTTTAACTCTCTTTGTCTATAATCCAGAAGTACTCCTCTGAACTTCACCATTACCTCACATTACATACAAACATTTATTAATGTTCTTCATGGTTTATTTTTCCACAACCAAGAGTTCACTTACAGCTACAGCAAGTCTTTTGCAACAGATTTGAAGTGGAGGGTTCCTTGTGGGTGACCAAGGCCGTGCCCTGGGTTTGTTTGTATATTTCTCCCCCTCAGAAGAATAGCACCTGTGCTCATGTTTGTCATTTGTTGGGTGTAAAGGAAATGAAGTAGTGAGCTTGAAGTTGGTGGGAAATTGGGAGAGATAGTGGTGAGGCCATGGGCATGAGGAGTGTTTATATAGAGAGAGGTGATGAAACAGTGGCACGTAAAGGTCCAGGTAATAATGGGATAGGTTAGCTGAGAGATGGAGAATGAAGTGGTGTGCATCTTTGATCTGGGAAGATAGGCTATGAGCAACAGGCTGGAGATATTATCAACAAGAGCCAAAATTCTTTCCATGAGAGCACAGTAACCAGCTACAGTCCATGATAAGAGATTTTGGGAAGAGTGTAGAAGGTGGATGGGCATTGGATAGTTGGAGTGAGGACAGTAATTGATTCAGGGGAGGGATTACAATATGGCTCCAAATATATCATTAGGGATTTAAAGTTATGTTGGACCTCTGGGATGGGATCACAGTGACAGGGCTTGTGGGTAGAAGAGTCAGGCGACTAATGGATAATTATGTCAGGTAATCACAGTGTTTCATTGTGATAATGTTGAAACATTTGTTTGCAAAGAGAATAATTAAACTGGGGTATGTTTTAAGGTCATGAAAGCCTGTTCTTTTCTATTTCAAGAGGTTTGCGGGAATTGGGAAGGGACTTACGAAAGGAAGAAGAGGCTAATTTGAAGCTAAGGAATTGCTTGGAGGGGTTGACAGCAGAAAAGTGTTTCCGTTCTAGGGATTATAGAAATTTTGACAACAGATTGTCAACATTGATGGTGTTCTGGGTTTTGTGGAATGTCAGGAGGAAGTATGGTGGATGTTTCACATGTGGAATGTCATCTAGACAGGTTGTGGCCACTATGTAGTATTGATTAGGGGATTCACGGGGGGGGGGGGGGGGGGGGGAGTTGTCTGGTAGATATTGGTGGGTATTGGTACTCCAATGTGGGAGTAGGATGTTAATAAATTGAAAGACTTTACAAAGTGGTGTCTGAAGTGCTCTTCCTCATATTGGAAATCAAGGTTTTCCAGTAACTTGATGACATTTAAATGCTTGTGGTTTCAGAGTAGCTGTATCTTACAGAGGGAGCAGAGATGGTTCAGGGATGCCTGAGACAGAGATTTTCTGCTTTTCTATTATTAGTTTAAAGAGGGTTAGACATTGATAGGTTCTGAAGATTCGAAGGTCATTATGGAAGGTGGTATGACTTCCAGAGAGAAGGATTTGTATGTATGGTCCTTTGAAAAGGGTTTTCCATGGATTAGAGCAGGCATGTTCACAGAGCAGCTATGTCTGTATGATAAGTTGTAGTTGCTCGCCCCCAGAGAATTGCACTAATGGTAAAATGGGACGATCAGATGTCGTCATGTAGTGCAGGGGAAGTGGAAACTGTGTGCTATCTTCAGAGGAATAACCATGTATTAGGTTCCCCATAGCCTTAGACATGAGTGTATATACAAGCAGTGCAGTGCTTAAAGTGGAAGTAGCTCATTTTAATTCAGTGGAAAGCAGCATGATGGCCTGGCTCGGAACTTTAAAGTGGAGTTCAAGCACACCAACATCAATTTACAACACATCAGTGTAGGATGCCTACCTATAGTTAGAACTTATAGACCTAAGGCATGACAGGTAGTTGCATGATAAGTTTTGTAATAAAATAACTGTAGTAGACTTGTATAAAAATTTTACTCAGCATGCCTATCCATGGCTTTACAAGTTTTCAGTTACAATTATGTTGACGTTTGGCCTATGTACGTATGTGAGCAACTTTTCTCTGCAATGTGGAAAATGAAATCTACCCACAGAAACTTACAGGCAGACTTCAGTTTAAAATCTTGCCTTCAAATTAGCAGTGGTCAGAAATGGTATCAGACGTTGATGCTTTGGTGAAAAGCAGAATAAGTAGTATACATTGACATCCAGTGTTTTTATGTTTGACATTTGAATAAAATAGTCGCGAAATACAAGTGTACATCAATTTAAACTTCATCTGATAATGGCATTCGTCATAAGACACTATGAATCATAAGAAATATCAGGTTCCATGCTTAAGTACACCGTGTTCTTTGCATAACCAATTACAGAAATGTAAGTTTCATGTCATTGTTAATTCTTGTCAATGTAACAATCTAAGAAAATAAATGTGTCACAAAAGGCATTAGTTAGACACTGCGAAGCACATCAGAACTAACACTAGTAGCGGAGCTACCTTGCTCTGATTCCTCCTTCCCCTCCCCGCCCATTCACCTGCCATTAATTGTTGTTAGCTGGTCAGTTGCTCACAAACCTGAATTACACAACATATAACGAACATGATGTGGAGCTAAGTTTTAGGTACATAGGGATTCTTTTCTGAACAGACATGCGTGAAGCACGGATCCAGGATGGGATTGTCACATCCCAAGGTGGGTATGGCAAGGGATTGAGCAATAGGGGCTCTAGCCACAGGGAATTCAGTTGGTTGATGAAAGTGAGAGGAGAGGGAGACTTGGTCGTCTGATGGAAATGCACTTAGGTGGATAGATGATGGGGTTGATAAGCAACTCAGAATACAATTTACCTCTAAGTTTATTTCCGAATCTCAAGTTACAGAATGACTTCCCTCGCTGAAGTGCCTCCACACTAAAGCAAACAAAAAACATTCACTGAAACTCTGATATGAATTTTGAGACCACAAGAACCCTTGCAACTATCCAACTTGTTCTCAGCGACTTCAGCCAAACACTGGTTGCCTCCATCTGTGACTGCTTCTTGTCTAACCTGTACTTTCTACTCTGCAAGAACTCTGACTGTATTTCCATACAGCTCTTCTACTTGTTTCACCGATGACTGGCTACATGTTTCTGACTCCCCTGTGGACACCTAGTCCGGTAGTCCGGTTGTATTGTTCGCTTATCCTTCAACCCCACCATTGTCAGAGGCTTCACGTCGCCTTATTGGGTGCTCGGTGCAATTATATTCAGATATCTTTCAGAGGGTCAGTGGAGGAGTTTGGAAGCTGTTCCCTATAAGATAGTGACCTGTGTGCTAACACTTTCATTGGATTCTTACGACATAACATTTCTCCCGCCACAAACTCAGTGGTCATGTGTGTGTGAGTTCTGCTTATATGAAGGTGTGTTTCTCCATCGTTAAAAGAACAACATTTGGCTGAAAGCTGTCATGTATAGCAGTCTTTTTGTTGTGCCTGTCTGTGACTTAACATCTCCTCTATAGTGAGTAGCAATCTATCCTTTCCATATCATTGTCATTATAATAAAATAAGTTTCACACATGCTTACTCGTTCATAGAAAACAATGGTACAGAAATTTTTGCACCTTTAATGCCTATCAGAAAATTTTCAAATTTAATTCAGCGTAATTCTGTATCCTCCCACATGCAGCCCCATATTAGTAAATTTGTATTTGTTTTCCAAACCATCTAATTCAAATATGAAATATTATAATAAGAATCATTTCTTTTAGTTAAACAACAAATCCTTGAATATTAATTATGTTTACCTTACTTTCTCATTGATTAACTATTAATACATTCAAAATATCTATACCATTCCAGGTTTGCTTTTGCAAGCTATTAGCTTATGAATTATATCAGGTAAGTATATACGAGGTTTGGCTTAAAAAAATACCGGATTTGGGATGTAACATTCTTTATTTTTACTTCTTCAAAACTTTTATTGTATCTTCTTCAAAATATTCCCCTCCACAATCTTTACATTGCTCCACATGAATTTTCTGGTGCTCAAAGCAATGTTTGAAGTTATCTGAAAACATGTGCGATTTTTATTCCATGGCTTCAGCTGTCTCAAATTTGGTTCCTTTCAATGCAGATTTCACTTTCAAAAACAGAAGACTATCACATGGAGCAAATTTGGTGAGTAGAACAGATGTTACAACACAGAGATCCCATGCTTAGCCAGAAACGGCTTGACAGACAACAGGTTCTTCGGAACCATTTCTGAACAAACTTTTCTTATGTGAAAATCTGTAGGATTGTTTCTTTGTCAATTCTTATAGTACCAGCAATCACATGAATACTCAACTGCTAGTCTTTTCAGATTAAATCTCCACTCCCTTCAATGTTTTCGCCCATTTTTATTGTTGATGATTTCCCTAATGCCCTAAATGCGACTCATTTTCAATCTCTTCTCATCACTTTTTCAACCACTTAAACCACTCAGAAATCTGAGTGTGTGAAAGATGGTCATCACCAAACCTTTGTTTCAATAAAGAATGGATGTCTCTATCTGTCTTTCCAAGTTTCACTCAAAATTTCACATTAATCTGATGCTCTTTCAAAATTTTTGCCAGGCTATGGACACACACAGGCACACAGCTCGACTGATGGGTTGGCGCATGTATGAATAGCAGGAGTGGAGAGAGAGATGTCACATGACTCAGCAGTGTAGTGTTTTTCCTTCTGTTAAAAAATCTGCCTGGCTATCAGTTACACTATGCCGTAATACATACAGGGTGTACGTAAAGTATGGGAACACTTTCAGTTATTTATTGCACAAGAACCAAACATTGTACAGATATCATACATATGTTATTTTGAAGAGAAACCCTTAAAGTTCCCCCCCCCCCCTTTTATGTATATGTCTGGTAATTTGCCGATAGTCGGAGCTAGTCACAAATGTGGTGAGTTCAGGTGCAGAGCGAGCTTTCTGTGTGTTGGAGTTCGACAAAAACAAGTTTGCTACAGCTATTCAACAGATGTTTGGAACCAAGTATGCTAAGAAACCACCAATAAGGAAAGCCATTTACTACTGGCACAACAAATTCGTTATGATGGGTTGCTTGTGCCTGGCAAAGAGAAGTGGACGATCCAGTGTGAGTGAAGTGAATGTGGAGCGCATACGAGAGACATTCATAAAGGGTCCAAAGAAATGGGTGTGTTGTGCATCCTGTGAACTCGAAATGGCTCCAGTGACAGCATGGAAAGTCCTGCAACAGAAGCTGTCTGTGAAACCGTTCAGATTGGAGCTAGTGCAGAAGCTCTTAGACGACAACAAACACAAGCGTTTTGAGTTTTGTTCACAGTTTGCAACAACTGAATGAGGGTGGGGATGGCATCGTTGATCGCTTAATTTTTAGCGACGAAGCCACTTTTCACACTAATGGGAAAGTGAATAGGCATAATTGTTGACTCTGGGGTACAAAGCGTCCACACGAATGCATTAAATTTGAGCATGATTCCCCAAAGGTAAATGTTTTTTGTGCCTTGTCACATCGAAAACTGTATGGGCCATTCTTCTTCACCGAGAAAACTTTCACTGGATATTCTTACTTGGACATGTTGCAGCAATGGCTGATGCCTCAAATGCAATCGGACTCTGTTCATCTTTCAGCAGGATGGGGCGCCATCCCATTTTCATCGTGAAGTTCGTGGGTACCTGAACACGGAGGTGCTGCATCGATGGATCGGCCATGCTATAGAAGGGGACAGCATGTTTCATGAAATGTCCTCCCCTATCACCAGATCTAACTCTGTGTGACTTTTTTCTGTGGGGACACATTAAAGATATGGTGTATGTATCGCCTCTACCACGTGATGTAGCAGAGCTCCGAGAGAGAATATGGGAAGCGACTGCCACAGTCGATGATGCCATGCTGGGACGGGTATGGCAAGAATTCAATTACCTTATTGATGTCTGCCAGGTCACTCATGGTTTGCATATTGAATGTTTGTGAAAAAAACTTCCAGAGTTTCTCATCAAAATGCAATATGTATGACATCTGTACAGTGTTCAATTCTTGTGCAATAGTAATTGAAAGTGTTCCCAGACTTCATGTACCACCTGTATTTTAAACTGAAACTTAGTCACCATGTGCAGTTAAGTTCTACTTTAAGGAATCTGTCACTTCTAACCTACCGTGATCTTCCATTTACTACAATGGAGATGTCCTCTTGGTCTTCCAGTGACAATACCAAATCTTCCACTTACTACAACAAAGGTTCTATTGCCCTTTCTTTGATTAATTCCCGTAGTCTTATTTTGGTAACCCACTTCTTTTACGCTTTTATAAAAAGAAAATTCCCGTCACATTCATGAGATATGGCATGTTTCATTATAAATATTAGTGTTATTTCCTATTTAGGAAAATGTTAATGTTAAGTTCTTTCTGGTGCAACATCATTTAAAATGTCTTGACTAGACTACAAAGTGGACTGACTGACTAACTACACATGCAGCCCTTTCTTAAATTTGTTAGGTATTGAAAAAATGAGAATAAGCTTGAGTACTCATACTACAACTAACCTAAACATCCTTAGAAAAATACCAACCATATTGTCATTGAGAAAATTCCAAACAATACGTATTCCATGTGCACAAAACCTGTACTATTTTGATGTTACCACTCCGTAGAAAACAGCACAAACTCTTATCAGTTGTCACTGCTCAATAAATTAAACCTATGAAATCCAACCATAAATATGAATAAAATTATATACTAGTAATCATAATATAGAAACTTGTCAGAGGATTGACGCAATCTTTAATGTAGAACATTTCTCTCATAGCAAAAGACTCTCATAGGATGTCCTCCTTCCTCCAACACCGCTAATATTAGCATTACCTTTTCTGGTAAACTGTTCTACACTCCTGGAAATGGAAAAAAGAACACATTGACACCGGTGTGTCAGACCCACCATACTTGCTCCGGACACTGCGAGAGGGCTGTACAAGCAATGATCACACGCACGGCACAGCGGACACACCAGGAACCGCGGTGTTGGCCGTCGAATGGCGCTAGCTGCGCAGCATTTGTGCACCGCCGCCGTCAGTGTCAGCCAGTTTGCCGTGGCATACGGAGCTCCATCGCAGTCTTTAACACTGGTAGCATGCCGCGACAGCGTGGACGTGAACCGTATGTGCAGTTGACGGACTTTGAGCGAGGGCGTATAGTGGGCATGCGGGAGGCCGGGTGGACGTACCGCCGAATTGCTCAACACGTGGGGCGTGAGGTCTCCACAGTACATCGATGTTGTCGCCAGTGGTCGGCGGAAGGTGCACGTGCCCGTCGACCTGGGACCGGACCGCAGCGACGCACGGATGCACGCCAAGACCGTAGGATCCTACGCAGTGCTGTAGGGGACCGCACCGCCACTTCCCAGCAAATTAGGGACACTGTTGCTCCTGGGGTATCGGCGAGGACCATTCGCAACCGTCTCCATGAAGCTGGGCTACGGTCCCGCACACCGTTAGGCCGTTTTCCGCTCACGCCCCAACATCGTGCAGCCTGCCTCCAGTGGTGTCGCGACAGGCATGAATGGAGGGACGAATGGAGACGTGTCGTCTTCAGCGATGAGAGTCACTTCTGCCTTGGTGCCAATGATGGTCGTATGCATGTTTGGCGCCGTGCAGGTGAGCGCCACAATCAGGACTGCATACGACCGAGGCACACAGGGCCAACACCCGGCATCATGGTGTGGGGAGCGATCTCCTACACTGGCCGTACACCACTGGTGATCGTCGAGGGGACACTGAATAGTGCACGGTACATCCAAACCGTCATCGAACCCATCGTTCTACCATTCCTAGACCGGCAAGGGAACTTGCTGTTCCAACAGGACAATGCACGTCCGCATGTATCCCGTGCCATCCAACGTGCTCTAGAAGGTGTAAGTCAACTACCCTGGCCAGCAAGATCTCCGGATCTGTCCCCCATTGAGCATGTTTGGGACTGGATGAAGCGTCGTCTCACGCGGTCTGCACGTCCAGCACGAACGCTGGTCCAACTGAGGCGCCAGGTGGAAATGGCATGGCAAGCCGTTCCACAGGACTACATCCAGCATCTCTACGATCGTCTCCATGGGAGAATAGCAGCCTGCATTGCTGCGAAAGGTGGATATACACTGTACTAGTGCCGACATTGTGCATGCTCTGTTGCCTGTGTCTATGTGCCTGTGGTTCTGTCAGTGTGATCATGTGATGTATCTGACCCCAGGAATGTGTCAATAAAGTTTCCCCTTCCTGGGACAATGAATTCACGGTGTTCTTATTTCAATTTCCAGGAGTGTATATGAGCTGCATTTCAACCAGTAAATTGGGACTTCCAGTTAACAAAGAAAAAGTGCACTTTTCTGCATAGAAAGAAAAGGGTATTAAGCCGTCAGTAATTATTTGCAGACTTTCCACAGGTCTCCACTCCTTTACACTTCACCAATACACACACACACACACACACACACACACACACACAAACGCGCACACTAAACTCAACTTCACTATCCACTAATCAGCTTTACTGTTCTTCACTCTATAATTACATTTTCCATTTCCTTTCTCTAACACCCTCGTATATTATTAGTGCAATAATCCATTTCTGTCAAACTCTTCTGATGCAGTAAAAGTTGATGGACTCATGACAGATTCTCCTCAGGTATTTGTTGCGCTAATTATTAGCAAGCCTACTGAAGGAGTAACTCAAATCACTTGTGAACAAAACTCTATTTAATCTTCACTCTTCGTACAACTACTCCACTCTCATTGTGTTTTACATATAAGTATTTAACTTCTCATTAACACACATTCATCATGCTTGTTCATTTATATGCTACTACAGCATGTGATTTTTCCCACCAGTCCACTACTTACAGAGAAGCCTTAATGTCATTGACATACTTGTCTGCAGGACATTTGAGTCATTGTTATTTCTTGGAGCAGTATACGGCACAGGTGTCTGCTGCACTTTGGGATGACGTTAGGCACAGGTTGATCAAACTTGATGCCCTACAAACTTCAAAAGGAATATTTATGACAGACAAATCACAACAAAGTATAAGGTAAAGAAACTAGGATCCCAGCTAGGCATGACTTCAATTCTCAAGAAGGTGGTGATATCACTCTTCACACTAAAGTGTAATTCATTGTGCTTGTTCATTTATATGCTATTACAGTACATGATTTCCCACCAGTCCACTACATCCATCAGAATTATTACTTACAAAATCAAGGAAAATATTGTACCTCTCAATAAATAAAATTAATGTGGGTATTTGTGAGACTTGTTGAAAAATATCCTTTCAAATTATTACATCACCAAAAGTTTATTCCCAAGTGTGCAACTGTGGTTTGAAGATCACAAAGATGCTTCAGTGCCCAACATTTTGGTTGGTTGGTTGGTTGGTTGGTTGGTTTTGGGGAAGGAGACCAGACAGCGTGGTCATCGGTCTCATCGGATTAGGGAAGGATGGGGAAGGAAGTCGGCCGTGCCCTTTCAGAGGAACCATCCCGGCATTTGCCTGGAGTGATTTAGGGAAATCACGGAAAACCTAAATCAGGATGGCCGGACGCGGGATTGAACCGCCGCCAACATTTTGGTATTGTTTTTGTAGTCCTTCTGCTTTTGTTTTCTGACCTACAAATAATTGTGCATGTTGTGTGCTAAACATTCCTTTGATCTTTCCAGTAGTGGGATTGGCTAGCACCATTGCCTTGGAGTGTAGCATGTTGATAACTACAAAGGGTCCTTCATATAGTGGACGTAATTGTTCTACTACTTCCTGACTTTTTATGCTATTCCTATGGCTGTTCCCGTGTTCCCATCATTTCTTCCATTTTGCTCCTTCCTTGACCAAACATTCTTTTGTATTTGTTATTTGTATTTGTGTGTCAGGTCAATACGGAGGCCAGTTTACCCATTTTAGGAGTGGTTTTCCTTCAGGTTTATGTCCTACTACCTCTACGGGGGCCAATTTCATAACTGAATGGGTCAGTTCATTCAGCACCCTCTCAAATTCCTCAATTAACTTCATGCACTTTGAAAGCCTTTTTGCAGAATAGGTTCTGCAAAGTCAACCTAGTTCACGCATAATTCCTCTGGATTTTCTTGCAGATTGCATGTAGAAATCAATATATGGTGTACATTTTGCCAAGCTAAAATGGTGTGAATATCTGTGCAGTGAGCTGAGATCTAAAACTGAAATACAACTTGTTGGTTTTCCCTGCATTCTAAAATAATGATAATAGTTTCACCAATGCCAACTAACATTCAACCATCACAAAAATGTATGCCTTTCCTCTGCGGCTGTGAGGCAGTGGACCAAACAAATTCACAGTCACAAGATCCCAAATGTCTTCTGGTACTATTGGATATAAAGCAATTCCAAATTGAGATTCATTAAAGGGTAATGCAGATCACTTCTCCTTCTGTTGTTGTACTTGTGAATATATCTGTTACTCTGAAACTCAGATGGATTATTGAAAACAAATTTCATAAGTGAGTTAATGTTCTGTACGGCTTGGGTTAATGTTCTACGTGCTTATAGAGCTACCTGCAAGACGTGTGTGTGAATCACACACACAAATGTAATTCCTTTCCTGTCAAAAGGATAGTTGCTACTCGCCACATATCAGAGATGCTGAGTCGCAGATAGGCACAGCAAAAATAGAGTCAGAAAGTGAGCTTTCGGCCAACAAGGGCTTCTTTGAAATTTGGCAGCATACACACACAAACAAGCAGGTGTGCATGCCATGACTGTTATGGGAATTTACAGCATATTGCAAGGAGAGTTCCCACCTGCTCAATTAAGAAAAGCTGGTGTTGGTTGGGAGGAAACTGATGGCAAAGGCTGTAAAGCACTCATTGAAATGAAGAATGTCGTGCTCGGTGGCTTGCTCAGCAACTGTGTGATCCAGCTGTTTCTTGGCCACACTTTTTTAGTGGCCATTGATGCAGACAGATAACCTGTTGTTTGTCATGCCCACATAGAAAGCAGCACATTGGTTGTAGCTTAGCTTGTAGACCACATGACTGGTTTCACAGGTAACCTTGCCTTTGATGGGGTAGGTGATGTTTGTGATCAGACTGGTGTAGGTAATGGTGGGAGGATGTTCAGAACAGGTCTTGCATCTGGATCTATTATAGGGATATGAACTATGAGGCAAGGAGTTGTGAGCATGGATTGTTTAAGGATGGACAAGGATATTGTGTAGGTTTGGTGGGTGGCTAAATACCACTGGGGAATGGGTGGGAAGTGTCTTGGGTAGGACATTTCTCATTTGAGGGCAAGATGAAAGATAGCTGAAACCCAGGTGGAGAATGTAATTCAGTTGCTCCAGTCCTGGGTGGTACTGACTCGTGAGGGAAATGCTCCTCTGTGGCCAGACAGTGGGACTTTGGGAGGTAGTGGGTGATTGGAACGATAAGGCATGGTAGATCTATTAATCTGTGAAGGCCTCAGTGAGAGGGACTGCTCTTCACTGCAGATGTGACGACAGCAGGTGGCTAGGCTGTATGAAAGGGACTTCTTGGTATGGAATGGCACTTAGTTGTCAAAGTGGAGGTATTGCTGGTGGTTGGTAGGTTTGATATGGACAGAGGTACTTGAGGTGGAGGTCAACATCGAGGAAAGCGGCATGCTTGGTTGAGTAGGACCAGGTGAAGTGAATGAGAGAGAAGGTGTTGAGGTTCTGGAGGAATTTGGATAGGGTGTCCTCACCCTCGATCTAGATCACAGAGATGTCATCAGTGAATCAGAACCAGGTGAGGGGTGTTCAGGAAGGATTCCTCTGGATGGCCCATGACTAGGTTGGTACAGGATGGTGGCCATAGCCATATCCCAGCTTTGTTTGTAGGTAATTCCTTCAAAGGAGAAGTAATTGTGGGGGAGGATATAGTTTGTCATGCTGACTGGGAAGGAGGTGGTTGGTTTTGAAATCGTTAGGCATAGGGAAAGGTAGTGTTCAATAGCAGTAAGACCATGAGCGTTAGGGATGTTAGTGCAATGGGAGATTTCATCAAGAGTCACAAGCAGGGCACCATGTGATAAAATAACAGGAATTGTGGAGAGTCTGTGGAGGAAATGGTTGGTATCTTTTATATAGGAGGATAGGTTGTGGGTAATAGGCTGAAGGTGAAGGTGTTGGTCTACAAGAGCAGAGATCCACTCGGTGGAAGCCCAGTAACTGCCACAATGGGGCATCC
Source organism: Schistocerca nitens (assembly GCF_023898315.1). Lineage (NCBI taxonomy): Eukaryota > Metazoa > Arthropoda > Insecta > Orthoptera > Acrididae > Schistocerca > Schistocerca nitens. The sequence goes on along the minus strand of NC_064614.1, from coordinate 705,823,783 downwards.
TTGGTGGTTGAGTTTATGGACTTTAGGAAGCATGTAGGAGGTATGAGTGTGGGTAGTGGCAGGGGTGAGGAGAGAAATGGATTACTCAGAGAAGTTCTGAGACGGGCCTAAGGATTTGATGAGAGACTGGAGATCCTTCTGGATTTCTGTAATGGGTTCTCTGTGGAAGGGTTCATAGATGGACGAATCTGACAGTTGGCAGAATCCTTCTGTCAGGTAATCCTTGTACTTCAAAACAGCAACAGCGGTGATGTCTTTGTTAGCAGGTAGGATTATAAGGTCAGGATCAGTTTTTGCAGATGTAAGGTTAGTTTGCATGTTGAGGGATTTGGAGAATGATGGTGAGGCAAGGAAGGAGGTTAAGAAAATTCGGGGAAGTTAACAGGAGTTGATTAGGGGGCAGTGGGAGTGATCACACTTGTATGGAGGAGTGAAATGAGTCAGATAGGGTTTAATATTGGTTTCTGGTTGAGCCTGATTGGTAGGGTTTGTGGCGAATGTTTTGCACTGTAGGGACCGGGAGAAGGAGAGAAGGTCTTTAAGAATTCCTGCATGATACAATTTGGAAGTGAGGCAAAATGTGAACCCTTTGGAAAGGACTGATACTTCTGCGGGGCTACGGCACTTGGAAGAAAGGTTCATGACTGTGTTTCAGGTCTGTATAGGTTCTGGTTTCTGTGTGGTGGTGGGAGGGAGTTTTTGAGGGTGGGGTAAATGTAGTAGGTCTGTGAGACGGTATTTGTCAGCTATGAGGGAAAGTGAGAGGTTTAACGGTCATTGTAAAGGTGATGAATATAGGTAGTCCAAGGTGGGAGTAGGAAATGAACAGGGTGGAGGGTTTTTTGAGGTGGTGCTGTGCATGTTGCTCTAGTTCCTGGAGGACAAGAGTTTGTCTGTTTGGGTTCCAGGAACTTGAAATTGCACAGCAGAAGAATTTTGTGGGTGGAGAGAAGGTATTGCATGGAGGTTTGGGACTGACTGATGTTTTGCAGGACTATGTTGGTGAGGATTAAGGATCAGCGGAATCTGAACAGATGAAGTCATCTTGGAAGGAAGGGTGGCAGCCGGAGATGGTAAGAGATTCCATAAACTGAGTAATGACTTACAAACCGTATGTGGGGTTTGGTTCTGGCCAGCAATAACAAAACTTTTGTGTATTGTCGCAGATGGAAGGAGCAGGGATCCATGGTGGTGGATAAAAAGGTATAAGAAGACATAAATAACGTAAAATTATGTGCGAAAAAATTCGTAAAAATAAACCTATAAAAATACACCCAAACACTAGATTAAATCAAGGGATTAGGCCGACAGTGTAAGGCAAAAATCAAATAAATTTGGCGCAAAGGTACAGTGAGACAAAAATAAATACAAAGATTTTGATGTGGGCTGCACGTCTGTGGGTGAATAAGGAAGAAGAGGGATGGCAAATGTGACTACATTGGGTAAAGTTAGTAGGTGAGAACTGGAATAGAGAAGAGAAGGAGTGGGGGGATGGGGCGGGGTTGGTAAGATGAGATACAAATTCATGTAGCTCAGGAAGGGTACGGGAAATAACATGCAGAAATATGTGAGAGTGACACAGGAAGCGTGATCAGTTTGCAGATATAGGATTAATGCTATCTGTGGGAATAATGTGGGACTTGAGATGCTGTACCAACAATTAGCATGGTCTTACATCCGTCTGTTGTGCACTGCCAAGATAGTTTATAAGTTTGCCTCATAATTAAAGAGTGCAGTTCAGTTTGTAAGGTGACAAGAGAAACACAGGAAAGAAGAGAAAGCGGGATGGACACTGAGTGTAGTAACGCATTAGAAAGTAGCAACAAAGGAAAACAGCATTGGGTTAGGATGGAAGAAAAGCTGCCAGACAAAAACAAACAATGGAAAAACCAATATAGAAAGTAACAATATTAGTTGCTACGTACCATAGTTTGCAGAGTCACAGATAGGCACAACAAAAAGACTGGAGGAAACTAAGCTTTAAACCACCAAAGCCTTCTAAAAAATTACACACACACACACACATATCAGTGTTGAACCTTGCCTGACTCAGTTCAGCCCTCCATCCAACACCGTGATCCACCCCCACTGTCACCAAGCCATCCCTGTTAATGTTCCAGAATTTCTTAACTTCAGACCTTGCCTCTTCATCATTCCCTAAATCCCTCAACATGCAAACTAACCTTACTTCCACAGAAAGAACCACAATCCACCATCAAAAAACTGATTCTGACCTTATAATCCTATCTGCTGACAAAGGCTCCACCACTGCTGTTTTGAACCACCAGAATTAACTGGTAGAATGACTCCACCAGCCGTCAGACTCATCCACCTACAAATCCTGCCACAATGACCCTATTCCAAAAATCCAGCAGGATCTCCAGTGTCTCCTCAAATCCTTAGGCCCATCCCAGAACCTCTCCCCGGTGTCCATCTCTCTCCTCACCCCTGCTACTCCCCACACTACTATATGCTTCTTTCTTAATGTCCATAAACTCAACCACCCAGCTGCCCCTTTCTGGCAGTTACTGGCCCCCAATGAGAGAATGTCTGCTGTTGTAGACCAGCACCTTCAGCCTATTACCTGCAACCCATCCTCCTATATAAAACATACCAACCATTTCCTCCACCGACTCTCCACAGTTCCTCTTCCTTTACCACATGTTACACAAACATCCCTAATGCCCATGGTCTTATGGGTATTGAACACTACCTTTCCCAACACCCGATGAACCAAGCGAGGTGGCACAGCAGTTAGCACACAGGACTAACATTCAAGAGGACGACGGCTCAAACCCGCATCTGGCCATCCGGATTTAGGTTTTCCATGATTTCCCTAAATCACTCCAGGCAAATGCTGAGATGGTTCCTTTGAAAGGGCACAGCCGACTTCCTTCCCCATCCTTACCTATTCTGATTGGACTGTTGACCTCACTGTTTGGTCCCCTCCCCCAAATCAACCAACTAACCAACCATCACCTATCCCATCTAAGGCAAGGCTACGTGTGAAACCAGTCATGAGATCTGCAAGCTAAGCTGTAAACACAGTACTGCATTCTACATGGGCATGACAACCAAGCTGTCTGTCCCCATGAATGGCCACCAACAAACTGTGGCCAAGAAACAGTTGGATTAACCTGTTGCTGAGCTCATCACCAAACATGATGTTCTTTATTTCAGTGAGTGCTTCACAGCCTGTGCCTTCTGGATCCTTCTCAACAACACCACCTTTTGTGATTTGCGCACGTGGGAACTCTCCCTGCAATGTATCATATGTTCCCATAACCCTCCTGGCCTCAACCTTCATTAACCATTGTCCTTACCCATCTAGGCATCCCTGTTCCCATTCCTGCTATCCCCCCCCCCCCCCATGCTACTCCTTATCCCCCCCCCCATCCGGTTGCCTCTCATCATGCGCTGCTGGTCACAATCTGGCTTCAGCTGACGGAGACCGTGGTCTTGTGTGTGTGTGTGTGTGTGTGTGTGTGTGTGTGTGTGTGTGTGTGTGTGTGGTCTAATTTCAAAGAAGGCGTTGTTGACCAAAAGCTCATTTCCATCAGTCTTTTTGTTGTATCTATCTGTGACTCAGAATTTCCACTATATGGTGAGTAGCAACTATCCTTTTCTAAATATTGTTACATTCCATCCTGGATTTGCCACTGTCTAATTAATTTCTGTTGTACAATGAATACTTTTTAGCTAAGTTAGTGGTTTCTCCAGAATACTATCCTTTGAGGCTTCAGTGAATGAGAATGTGCAAAGTATATTAACTTCCTGACTTCTGAATCCCCAAAGTTGGCAATTATATGAGGCGTGTTTTTTAAGTAAGGCCCATTTGAACATAAGTCACAATGAAAGGTTATTTAAAAAAGTAAATTTATTTTCAGAAATTACATATTTCACACTATTCTTGACATAGTTGCCAAGTTTGTTCAAACACGTATCATACCTCTCAACTAATTTTAAAATGCCCTCTTCATAAAAACTTGCCGCCTGCTCCAGTAACCAGGAGTTCACTGCCGTTTTCATGTCGTCATCATTGTAATGGTTGCCACTGAGGTGTTGTTTGAGATGGAGGAACAGATGGCAATTGCTCAGCGCAAGATCAGGACTGTAGTGTGGGTGGTCTAAAACTTCCCAGCCAAAACTGTCCAATATATCGTGGGTCTGACCTGCAGTGTGAAGTCTTGCATTGTCATGGATAAGGACTATTCCCTTTGTCAGCATGCCGTGTCTTTTGTTTTGAATCGCCCTGAGTAGCTTTCTCAGGGTTTGGCAGTATGCTTCTGCATTGATAGTGGTTCCTCGTTGCATGAAGTCGACCAACAAAACATCATGCCTATCCCAAAACACCGATGCCATGATCTTGCACTGGGACAGAGTCTGTTTGGCCTTCACCTTTACAAGAGTGTGTGTGTCTCCATTCCATGCTCTGTTGCTTCGATTGGGGCGTGATATGCGAAACCCCTATTTCGTCTCCAGTTGCCATCTGACTCAAGAAGCCGTCACCTTCTTCGTGATAACAAGTCAAGAACTTCATTGCACACTCAAATCTTTGGTTTTTGTGGTCCTCTGTTAGGAGTTTCAGGACCCAACAGGAGCACAGTTTCCTAAACTTTAGGTGTTCAGAAACAATGTTGTAAAGCAGTGATCTTGACACGTCAGGAAACTTGTTTGAGAGATGTGTTATTGTGAAGCAACTGTTCTCACGAATCCTCGCTTCAACTGAAGCCACCAAATCGTCTGTAATCAAAGAAGGGCGACTGGAGCGGTCCTTATCATGGCTGTTGTCACAGCCATCTTTGAATTCTCGTACCCACTTACGCACTTTGCTTTCACTCATTACAGTATCACAATATACTTTGCAAATCTGTCGATGAATTTCTGATGCAGGCAGTTTCCTTGCTGACAAAAACCATATCGCTGAGCGAACCTCACACACGGCGGGTGAGTTGATAGTCTTACACATTTTGAAAGCACAGAACAGAACCGTACAGGTTAGCTACAGAGCTGAAACTGAGCACAGTTGTTCCCGAGGCATGCCAGTACATGACACACACGCTCGTTGTAGTATGCATGCAAACTACTAGTGTCTACAACAAAACAGACCTTACTTAAAAAACACACCTCGTATGTATAACAAAAGTAGCAGAATAAATATTTTAGCAGGTTTAGTATATGGCTTTTCCTCTTTTAAGTTTTCATCAATATGCAGTCGAAGGACTAACTATTTTCTGCCCTGTTTATTACCTATTGCTGGTGTCTAGCATAATGTCTGCCTCTGTAGCTAAGTGGCCAGCATGACTGACATCCATTGGGGGTACTGCCGCAAGTTTTTCCTTGGTGAGAGGACTGTGAGGTCAACTGAGGACCTGCTCAATCAATTAGTAGTGGTTCCCAGATCAAGAAATGGAGCAGTGTGCTGACCACAGTCCCCTCTATACTGCTTCTGATGACACCATTGGCAGAGGATGACACAGCAGTCTGTCGGATCCATTTGGCTTGTCTAGGGCCAGAATGTGGAACTTAAAAGTTTGCCCATTTATGCAAAAACCTTTCAGTAACTTTTACAAGAACTTATTTTTCTATTTTCTCTGTTGATATGCCTTTTCTTGGATTCAGAATGATGGTTGTGTCATCTGCAAACTGGAATAATTGTGGCTCCTGATTCAAATAAAGATGGCAGATTATTAACCTAAAGCAGCAGTAGTGGCCCAATGAGCAAATGCGGAGGACTGTCATTGTAATTTCTCCCCAAGCAGGTGATATGGCATCCTCTTTTGTATTACTTGAAAAGCATAGGTTAACTTCTCATAGTCTGTTTTCTTTTTTTTTCCATAAGAACAAAACCAGGCATATGTGGAACTACATATTTCATTAAAAAACTTAATTTCTTTTATAAGATATTATGATTGATACAATCAGATGCCTTCAGTAAGTCACAGAAGATCCCAGCTAGTGATATTTTGTGATTTAAAGATTTTATTATGTGCTCAGTAAATGTATAAACAGCCAACTCACTAGAGTGGCCACTTTGAAATTTGAAATGTGACTGTCTAAGAATCATATTAGTACATAGGTGGGCGACAACTCTGGAGTATGTTATCTTTTTAAAAAATTTGGAAAATAATGTAAGGAGTGACACTGGGCGGTACTGATTGATATATTGGATGTCATTCTTCTTGTAGGGAAGCCTAACAATTCCATATAGTAATTTATCTTGGAAAACACATAAGTGACAAAGAACGTTGTATATCACGGGGCCACAACTATTTAGTACCTTATTAGACACATTATCCACCCTATATGAACTTAAGTATTTTGGATATGGGTGTGAGATTAATTTTTATTTCACTAAATGTCCTTTGCATTGCTCCTTCAGTATACTGTTAAAAACTAAATCATAAAAAATATCTGCTACACATGAACTGTCTTTTACAATGCTTCTGTTTTCTTTAGTAACAATAAAATCATCTTCTATGAGTTCTTACTGTATCTCTCTTAAAATTATTCCATTTCGATTGATTTTACTGTCTGATCTGTCAGTTTCTGACAAGTTGGATATAATTGTGGCTTTTTTACATTTCTTGATATGTCAAAGTACTACATTATTTATAATATGAGTATTTCTGGCTTTTTACTTGTTCTTTTGTACAAGTCCTTTTTTTCCTTATGAGAAGCTGATACGTGATCCAAGGTTTCTTTAAAGGCTTCCCACTATGACATTTAATTATATTTTTAGGAAAACTATTTTAACAATGGATACAAACCTATTGAGAAATAAAAATGTGTTGATTAAACTCCACCTCAGTGAGCATTTTTTAAACTTTAATAAAGTATGCTGTAGTTCTGTCATTACTCAGCCTCGTTATTTTCTTAGAGTGTTTCTAAACTATATATGGATCTAAGTTACATGATGTTATAGTGCATCAGGATCTGAAATCCATTTACTGTAGGGTAGGCATGAATAGGTTTAACTTCTGCTTATTGTGTGAATTGTCTTGAGGAACTCTTGTAGGGAAATTTGTGTGTGATATTAAATTATAAGTGGCTAAAAGCACCTTTAGATCACTTTTCTGTCAGATTTCTTCAAAAAATTTACATTAAAATCACCACAAATTAATAGTCCCTTCCATTTGCATCTCCTACAAAAGCCCTTGACATTGGGGGAAAATACTGAGAAATTAGAAGTGCGAATTGTTGGAACATCCACTCTATGCTGCAGATTTGTGTCCTCTTACTTCCAGATACTGTCACATGTGAAGAAATTTATGGCTACAAAAAGTTTTGATTTCAGTGAAGGCATTTTTGTGCTCTTTCAGAATTGCACTTCAGGGATAAACTGTAGAAAAAGTGCCTTGACATAAAAGGATTACATAAAATAATCAGTGAGTTTTTAAACTAAAAGAACACCCTTTCTCATAAGCAAATTGAGAAATTTCACCTTGTTCTCATAATGTATCTATGTATTGCTAAAGTTTATAGATTTTGTAGATATCTGTCTTTTCAACAGTTGGTGAACTGTCATGCCAACTCCATTTTTTCTATATTTGGTTTAAAGAAATAATTTTTACACATGTGGATAGACACCAGACTCTGGAGTACATAATAGACAACTGTAAAGTGCTGCTAGTGTTAAAGAATGGAACCGTGCTTTTCTATCACTAGTCTGTTGACAAAAAATAGCTTTTCATTTTATCTCAGTGTTGAGAATCTTACTTCTAGTGCCTGGGGATGTGACTCAGTTGATACACGCCAGATTGCAAATATGAAGGTTCAAGGCTTTTTGTTTGTCATTTATCATTTATTTCACATCTGTCAGTGACTGATTAAAGTAAAAAATGCCAAGTTGCGCTGTGGTTTGGAATCCACATTAAACTGTGGGCCTGCCTGTAACTGGCTGGCTGTGTTGGTTCATAGGTCATAAACACATCACCTGCAATAGGGTCATGACTAGTAAAGCATTGTGGTGTTTAGACCAATCTTTGGGTTGATGATAGCTTTATCTTAATGCATGGGGAAAAATTTGTCTATGTGTAACTGTATTTTCAATTTGTTAATGTACACAAAAATTAAAAAGTGAATAAACTTTTCAGTTGTGTTAATCTTAACATTTTTCAGTGAAGCTGACTTGGAGAATTTTCTGAACAATCTTTACAGTCATTCAAGCAATGGCGAAGTAGGTGGCAACCGTTCTGATCAAGGTCGCAGCCGTCGCAAAGGAAGAAAAAAGAAGTGAATCTTTAGCTAACAAAATGTGATTTTTTTAATGTGTATGACTTTATGTGCTTTACAATTGTGAGACCACTTTAATGTGGATTTATTCAGCTTTGAATTTATTAGAAAAATAACACACACTAAAGTAGTGATAATAGTTTCACTATTTACCATTGCATACGCCTCACATGAATGACTTCAGACAGTGTTCTTGTTTTTATATAAATAGGAATTGAAAATAGATTCCACTTGCGCTCTGACTGAAGCACTGTAGCTAACAAAAACATTCAAAAGCCTAAATTTGATATTTGTTCAAGGTTCTACAGCTTAAGCATCCTCCCTGATGAGAAATGAGGAACAGTGACAACAGCTTTATTATGAAGGGTAAAAGTGCAAGAACATACACACTACCCTACCTTTAGCACAATGAAACATGCTGTAGAAAATATTTTTTTCATTCTTTGTAAGCGGTTTATTTTGTTCCTTTGTTCCCGCTTGTTTTGTGTAAGGGATAACATACATCAGATACTGATGTTGCATTTGCAACTGTGTACCTAATCCATTTTCCTTTTGACTCAGTCTGTCTTTCATGTGCCTTGGTATTGAATACCCATATCTCTATTCAAAATCTTGTAAGGGTCTTTTTTTTCTTTTGTTTTCCAACATCTGAGTCAACATACCTGTGTTTAAGTATATAGTTTTCTCACTTATGTAGTGACAGTAATAATTTTCTTTATTGAAATGAAACTGAGAGACATGAGAAAATGTTTGTGTTCATGATAATTTATCATGTTTGTATATGACTGCAGAAGTTTCATTTCTTGCTAATAATGATTTTAAAGCTTCCTAGACGTGTGTTACATTAACATTTTGTCATAAGGAGTTTTATTACTGTAAAAGACCCATCAACAGGAGGGAACAACAAACACTTTCAGTCTATCTGCTAGTTCTTCTTAATTAAACTATATTTGCCAAGTATCATAATTAGAGTGGAAATGTTCATTTTTCTGTGGCATAATGAGATTTCCTCTTCAACTTGGATATTGTATGATTTTGTACACTCTTATTTTGCTTTCTTGTACATTCACTAGCTTTGGCTTGTACTTCAGGATTTCAGATGCAAATTTAATCTTTCGGTTATATTATGTTAAGAAAGAGGAGTTGGTGATACAAACTTCTCTAAAAAAGTCAGTTTAAATTTGTTTTTGTGTTGGTTATATTTGTAATGCAATTTTTTCAAAAAAGTGGATACACTGATATTAAAGGAGCAGAAGATTTTTACAAGAAACCAAACAATTTTTGCAGTATTGTAGATTTTGGCATGACTTAGAGCCCAAGGTATTTAGCTTATTTTCTCTTGTTTTAGTAATGAGAAGTATCACTTCTATCAATCGACATATTAAGTTCATCGCCATACCTACCTGAGGAGCTATGAAAGATATCCACATAACTGATGTAATGGCAGGCAATTTACCATCTCCTCATTACACTTAAGTGTACGTTTTCTGTTCTTAAATCCTGCATCGGCAGTGTAATAAGCTGAAACATCAAGAGGCTTACACATATGAAGCAGATATAATTGCCTTTGTAAAGCTATATATTTACCCAATAAAGCAGAATTTTATGGGAGCATCCTTTATTTAATAAAGACATTCTGCTTAGTTGTGTGTGGTTCCATTTATCTTATTGAAAGGAGATTGAGGGATTCTTTCTCTAGCCTGACCCTTGCTGAGTTTTATCATACAAATTTGTGAAATGAATGAATTATTTAACAGTATTTAACTTTATTTACTCTCCTGAAGTAGATGAGAGAGAGTTTTAAGTACCATACAACCCTAGTGCTGAAATTTGCAATGTTGTGCACTTTTGAGGTTGTGAAGATTAGGTGTAACAAAAGTGGTTTAGTTTGTATGTTCACATATTGTAATCCCTGGCACCCAGAAAGGAGTAAAACCTTGAGTACTGAGGAAGGGCTGTGTTTCTGTGGTGGTGACTAATGTATTTCATGCCTTAAAAATCCTATTTATTTCATTTCTTTGATAAAAAAAAAGGTATCCAGACAATTATATTTCAGTGTTACATCAAAAAATTAGTGGTATTACTTAGAAGTTTTTGTAACAGAATGGAGGAATATCGCCTGTGTATAAGTGAGTTTCGGACTTTTACAGATTTTTTTTCTCTTTTGTATCTACGAATTAGTAGGGAAATGGACAGAGGTATACCTTAAATCACACGTGTCTAAATTAACAACTAAACACACTGCTTACTTTTTAATCCTAAAGTTATGTGTTACTAATCATTCAGTTTAATTGGACAGCATATAACAGAGTTCTACAATAAATAATTTTTTGGTGTTTTCCAAGAAAATTATAGTCGAAATCACCACACTTCTTGGTATCAGATTTATTAAACTGCTGCCTCAGGATCATTATGCAGAGAAGTTAAGAACATATGGTATCTCTTTCTTCAAGGGCGTATCCAAGCAGCAAGCATTGTTTTAGATGAAGTATGGCTGGATGAACAGAGATAAGAAAAATTTTCCTGACTGGTTGATTTGGAGCAAGTTTGGTTACATTGCTCAGTATCCTGTCAGATATTTTTAAATCAATCAACACTTACTGGAGTAGAATATTCAATGCATCAGCTATCAGAAAATGGAACTATAATCAACCCAAATGAAATTTGTTGCACTAAATGATTCTTTTACACCAAATGAAGTAACAAAAAAGGGGTCTGTTGTTTCACATACTCCTTTTGTCTTACTCCATTGGTACACTTTCCTCTGTCAACTTCATGACTGGAATTGCAGCCAGAAGTGGCTTGCTCATTTATTTTTTAGATTTTGACTGCTTTACTTTGTAATTACTTGTTTTAAAATATTTTATTTTCTACTGTGCATCTGTGTGACTCATGGGAACACATGCAGTCCACGCACACATTTTATCTGAAACTTATTTTTCAAAATACTGTTTGATAATTTGCACACCCATTGGCCTGTGAATGTGTGGACTGGTCACATGTGAGGAGCATGCTTTGTTGTCAACATTGCTATGTCATATACAGTAAATACTGCCTTCATGTTCTTTGTTACAAATTAACTTATAAATTGATTTTGTGTGTGTGTGTGTGTGTGTGTGTGTGTGTGAGAGAGAGAGAGAGAGAGAGAGAGAGAGAGAGAGAGAGAGAGAGAGAGAGAGATCACGCGTGCTCCCGCATGCTCTTGCATGCGTGCCGGCATAGCTTGTGTCTGATTTAAAGGTTTGTAATCTCATATTTGTTCAGAAACACATCTACATTGTAGTATTATTTTATGCAATGGCTGTGAATTATTCTTACATAAAACCTTACAAAATTGCATGGAATTAGTTGTTAAATTAGTGAGACGCATGTAAAAAAAATTATTTTTGTGCAGTTCATCTCCCATAGGGAAATGATAATTTTTAAATAACTACTTTTTTTTATTTACCTTATTCTGTGGACTGAAGCTAATTGTGATATCAGTGAACATAGAATTATGACAATCAAGATATAACAAAACTTACATGTCGAGAGTTCTTATAAATTCATAATGCAACTTTATTACAGTATTAATCCTTCAAGTGTCATAAGTTTTATGTACTCAGTCCTTTGTGGATTCAAGTTGTACACTGCTTTTTTTCACTTTCGTGACAGCTTGTTAATGGTAGATAGATATTCAGTTGAATAATATTATTGAAATACTCTCCAAACATCACTACAAATTGTACCATTGGAACAGTTATTTTTTTTTATTTGTTTGTTTATAGTACTGCTCATTTGTCAAGTTATGAGAATAGTTTTAATATGTAAAGAAATGATATGTAAAAAAAAGCTGGTAAATATTTATTCTTATACACAATTGTGGAATGAGAAAGCAAAACTTATAGGACTGCAGTTAACTGTAATAAGACTCTTATTTAGTTTATTTTCATGTGCTTGAAAAAGCAAATGTCATAAATATTTCTTCCACAATCAGCTCAAGAACAGAACTAGGGGAGACAGGTAAAAACATTTTACAAGCATTTACATGCAACTCCCTGGATGCAAACAATAATAATACAGTTGTAAGCTGTAAGTAATTCATTTGGTAACCGTTTTGTTACAATAACTCCAGTATGTAGTTTGTTACGGCCCACAATGAGAGGCAAAACACACATAAGCAGCAAGGCTGTATGTGATTAGTTCCTCTATCTGTTCAGCAATTTTTATTTTGTAATACAGACTGTGTTAATTTAATATTAATAAATATAACATTAAAGTAATGCAGAGAAATATCCCCACTACCCCTTCCTTTTCTGCTGAGCAAATTGAATTCCACCTTCAGTGTTTTCCTTTTCAGTCTGTGCAAGATGGAAAAAGTGAGTGACATATAATCTTAAAAATGTTTTTATGTTGATAATTTATTGCATGGAAGCTGCCTTTTAAGTTAATTACGGTATGTCTACCACTGCAATGGTGTTGTCATACTCTTACTCAGTGCTGTTTTTCTGGGGGAACACTGGGGGATGCACACCCCTAAACTTTTTCATCGACAAAGTAATTTTTTTACGATGTTGAGAACTTGGAAGAGTACCAAAGATTTATTTCACGGACGTAAATTTTTTATTTCATCTTTTAGTGTTGGTAATTGCAATACGAACGAAACCAGTGCAGTTTTTGGTGGAAAAAGTGATGTCATTGACTGTTGAGGGTTGATTGGACTCACCTGTTTCATTTGAGGTGTATTATAGGTCAATTGAAGTGTACGATACCATTTTCTTTTATTGTTCAGGGGTTGATGGGAATTGCATGCTTCATTCGAGGTGATGTAAACTGAAGTGTTCGATACCACATTCTCTTGTATGTTTAGGTGTTTCTCGGTGTTGCCTGCTTCATTTGTGCTATCCAATGTCGGAGTACCCTCAAACTTTTTTTTAGGAAAAAAGCACTGCTCTTACTTAATTAAATAATTGCAATGTAATTAAATGTTCTTGCTATGACACGAACACCATGTTTCAACTAAGAATAAATGCAGGGGATATAATTCTATGCAATATGTATCTCAACTCTGTGGACACTAAGTCATTGAACGCATAAATACCAGTATCATTACACGACATACCCAAGACCTTTAATTACTTTTTTTATATTCATATAATTGGCATACGTTACCTTATTCTTGGTTTTGGCAGCAGCATTCAGAAACTGCTTAAACTTTAAATAGTGATAATTAATACTAATCAATTTATGTAGGGAAATTGCTGTAGTCTAAACAGACAATTGTGGAAATAGCTTCCTGTCTTAGGAATGGAACACAATGTGAGAGTATACAATGTCGTGTCTCATTCTGCGTCAACAATAGTGTACCACCAAGTGTAATGCAGTGTTCATGATATCAGTTGTTCATTTTTGATGGGTGAAAAGACAAGTGAACTTAAAACTGATTCCATTGTAGCACAGACAATTAATGAAGTTTAAATCTGCAGAATATTATAGTAAAATTATTGGTAACAAGTGTCTCAATTTAGATCAAACTTACCAAATACTACAAATTTGTTTGGAGATATTTGTTGGCTTTGCTTCATATGTATTTACTATTTGAGTGCACTTCATACCATCCAGTACACAAACTGGCAGAAAAAGGTGTTATTCTTCTGGTTGCTGAGGTGTGTTAATAGTGGGTTCTTAGAACTCCTCCAACTTCATGTATGGATCCATCATTCTGATGCTGTCAGTAATAAAAGTTACCTTATTCAATCTTGATGACTGTTTTCATGTATGAGGCGTGTTTTTTAAGTAAGTACCATTTTGCCATACCGCGGCCGCAGCGCTGTGGTCGGCGTTCTGCGCATGCGCGATTGGGTACCTACATCTGTTGTCTACGCACTGACGCCATTACTGTCTGATTCTTCCTTGTTTATGTTGTGTACCGAGTGTTTAAGATGCCTCCGATAATTGTGAGTCCCGCCGACTGTGAAGTACAAGCTGTTACCAGATTTATTAGTGCTAAAGGCCTAAAAGCGATAGATATTCATCGTAAGATCTGTGCAATTAACGGAGGAAACATTATGAGTGATCGAATGGTAAGAAAGTGGGTGAGAGCATTTAAAGATGGCCGCACAAATGTGCATGATGAACAAAAGAGTGGGTGTCCTTTGATCGTTAATGAAAGTTTGGTGCAGGAAGTGGGCAATAAGGTGATAGAAAACAGACGCTTTACAATTTCCTCTTTACAGGATGACTTTCCTAATGTTTCTTGTAGTGTTTTGTATGGCATTGTGACCTAACACTTGAATTACCGAAAATTGTGCACACATTGGGTACCAAAAATGTTGACGGATGTGCACAGACCAAAGATCTCATCACATCTTTTCAATGGGAAACTCTAGATCATCCTCCGTACAGCCCCAATCTTGCGCCCAGTGACTACGATTACGATCTGTTCCATCACTTGAAGAAATACCTGGGCGGTCAGCGTCTTCAAGATGATGATGAAGTCAAAACAGTGGTGATGCAGTGGTTTACAAGTCAAGCGGCAGACATCTATGAGGAGGGTATTCAAAAACTGGTACAATGTTATGACAAGTGCCTCAATATTGACGGAAATTATCTAGAAAAGTAGATTAAGGTACAGGCTTTCATGTAAAACTAAAATTATTGAGATATCTTAGCACGTCTTTTTTTTTTTTTTAATTTCGAAATGGTACTTACTTAAAAAACACGCCTCATATTTTCTTGATGCTGTGAACCTGCTAAGCATTGTCACTAATTTGATCCCTGAACTTCATCTGCAGAGGGTCAAGGGATGTAAGAGAGCTTGTACTTTCTAGAAACTCACTACAAAATCACATGATCATGATTTCAAGAACTCTTCTGTATTTAGCTATTCTTATAATTCATTACAACATAGTGGGCAGGTCACTTATTACAACATGCTCATAGCCAGTCTCTATATAATACTTCATCGCATGCCATATAGATGGTGAGTGAGTAAGTCAGTTCGAGATTATTTGAGAACGTTCCTTTGTTCTTGTGCAAAACTGCTGTTATCCAGACCTCCTCTTGTCTGAAGTCCACAACACCCAAAAACCGTCATGGCAAAATGTAAACAATTCCATTTCAAGCGAAATGACACACTCGTCATCACATCTTGTTAATACAGTATGCTCACATTTCGCCCTTCATATTTGTACATATGTCCCAAAAGTGCACACACAGTGTGGAATCCGTTATTTAACAGCTACAATACGTTTTCAACTCCCACGAACACCGTTCATTAGCCTAAGAGGATAATAGTGGAAAATGTTATTCCAGAAAATATCATGTTCTGCTACAGGTTCCCCTATTTAGCGCGCGCGCACACACACACACACACACACACACACACACACACACACACAAAAATGAATGATCTTCAGTCAGTTAACTTCAATCTCTAATCTTTCAATTCGTGAAGTGGAAGTATCATACTTTACAGTTTCATTTTTATAGAAGCATTTATTACTTACTTCAGTTTATAAAAGAAAGCATCACTTCCTTTTAATATTGTCTCTTCCTTAACATAATGTCTTTCCCATAATAGCAAATATATACTTTAATGTGATATTGATTTATTTATTTCAGCCTAGTCAATGGCTTTTATTACATTTTTACTAACAGCTTATTATTTTTCTCTGTCATCTTCGTATTGTTATAAAAACCTATGCGAAGTACTTATCCTATGCCTTTCTTAAAAGGATATTGAGTGTCATCAATTTGCATATAAATTATAACTTCTTCTCTGCTGTTTAATCTCTGAGTTGAAATAAATAATATACTGTGCATCACTTCATGTTGTTTGTCCATTATCAGAGTTATCTTAACTGGTACAAGGTGTACAACTTTGCTTCTGCCTTTTGCCGATAGGTCGCGATAACGGTAAGTAGCGGTCAAAAGAAACAAATCGCTGATGTCAGGAAGTTGGCTTGGACCTCGGTCAACATAACCTCATTCAAACATTAGTCGATTTGTGTATGCATCATAAAGTTATTCTTGATTGAAAATGTAAGTTTACGAGCCTAATTCTCTTCATTTTCGGGAAGTGTTACAGTTTTGTTTCAGTATGAAGAAAACAAAAGCTGAGTCTCGTTGAATGCTCTCACGTACGTATGGTAAGGATGCTGTTAGTGAAGGAACGTGTCCTGAGTGGTTTCTATGCTTCGAGAACAGTGATTTTAACGTCGTAGACAGGCATAGTGGTGAAAGAGAATGTTTTCAACGATGCAGAATTGGATACACTGGTGAGTGAAGACTCACGTCAAACTTAAAAAGAACTGGCATGATTAGTAGGAGTGACACAGCAAGTCATTTCAAAACGTCTCAAGGCTATGGGCATGATTCAGAAAGAAGGAACTTGAGTCCCATGTGAGCTGAAATCAAGGGACGTTAAACGGCATTTGTATGTTTATGAACATTTATTTAGAGGCAAAAACAGAAGGGATTTCTGCATCACATTGTGACCAGGGACGAAAAATGGGCTCATTACGATAACCCTAAACGTAAAAAATCGTGGGAATATCCCAGCCATGCTTCCACGTCAATGGCCAAACCAAATATTCACAGCTCCAAGATCATGCTCTGCATTTGGTGGGACCAGCTCAGTGTCATGTACTATGAGGTGTTAAAACCAAGTAAAACAATCACAGGTGCCCGTTATCGAATGCAATTAATGCGTTTGAGCAGAGCATTAAAAGACAAGCGTCCGCAATACAGTGAGAGCCACGATAAAATGATTTTGCAGCATGACAGTGCTGGACTCCACATTGCAAAATAGGTCAAAACATACTTGGAAACGTTAAAATCGTAAGTCCTACCCCACTCACCGTATTCTCCAGACATTGCTCCCTCTGTCTGTCACCTGTTTAGATCAATGGCGCATGGCTTGGCTGACCAACACTTCCGATCTCATGAAGAAGTCACAAATTGTATCAATTCATGGATCGCTTCAAAAGATGAACAATTTTTTCGACGCGGGATTCATACACTGCCCGAAAGGTGGGAGAAAGTAGTGGCCAGTGATGGAAAATACTTTGAATGAAACTTGTGTAACCAATTTGTTTCATTAGAGCCTCAAATATTGGGGAAAAAGTGGCAGAAGCAAAGTTTTACACCTTGTACTATTGTTCCATTATTATTAATTTTAAAAACCAATAATTCTGTGTCAAAATATAAAGTTACCTTATATCTCACTAACCAGTCTACACCAAATAATACCTGTAGATTAGTATTAGGCGCTGTGAGAATAGTTTGCGTAAACTGAAAATATCTGATACTTATTGGAACACTTGTTTCCTGTTGAATTAATGTACTTGTATTGCCAATAATACCCACAATATACACACCTATAACTGCTAGTATAGGGCACAGATCTTCTTTCTGTAGCGTGTATGTGTTGATATCAGGGAAATGTCACGGCCAGAGTCTATATAAATATCTACTTTCTTTCCATATAATTCCCCCAACTATTATAAGTTTTGGTTTGTGTCCAACACTTTCCTCATCATCTAACAGTCATTCCTGTGTAGGTATTTTATGAATAAAGGTTATGAATCTTTCTATATATGGGCGTACTACTATATTGTCATGTCCTTGATCCTGTCCCAAGGCATTCTATGTTTTGCATTATGTAGCAGAATAGTTTCCATTTCTTACCACATTATTAGCCATGAATGTATCTACAGGTATTGCATTATTAGTGCTATTATTATCTACTCTTGATACTATGTATTACTTCATTTTCTCCTATATCAGTTATTTTGATTGTTACCTCAGTTCCTTACTCAAAATGAATTAGTTTTCTGCTTTCTTGCAAAATTATTGCGGAAGCATTTATTTTGTGAATTTGTATTTCCACGATTATCTCCTGAATGTCTCCATTACATTCTTTATATAATGCTTCCATGCAGGTCAATACATCACTAACAGTCATCCATCCTCTGCTGCACTAGATTTCCTTTCTTGTATTATGTGGCAACATATGTACTGGCACTGATATCTTAGCAAGGCAAAATTCTAAATATTCTGAAAAGAATAGTCGCTACTCACCATATAGCGGAGATACTGAGTCGCAGATAAGTACAACATAAAGACTATCAGAAAATGAGCTTTTGGCCAACAGGGCCTTATTCGGAAATACACACACACAAAACCACAGTCTATGGCAGCTGAGGCCAGACTGCGAGCAGCAGTGCATGATGGAAGAGGCAACCAGTGGTGGGGTGGGGAGGGGGAAGGATACAAGGATGGGGGGGGGGGGGGAGGATGATAAAGTGCTGCTTATGGGAGTTCCAGATGCCTCTCATCTTGCACTGAAATGGGAAATCTCCTACCCACTATCCTACCCATCCCTCCCACAGTGGTTTCCACTGCCCATCGAACCTACACAGTATCCTTGTCCATCCCTACACAACCCCTGCTCTCAACCCCTTCTCTCATGGTTCATATCCCTAAAGTATACATAGATGCAAGACCTGTCCCATACATCTTCCCACAGCGACCTACTCCAGTTCGGTCACAAGCATCACCTATCCCATCAAAGGCACGGCTACCTGTGAAACCAGTCGTGTGATCTAGAAGCTGAGCTGCAACCACTGTGCTGCATTCTATGTGGGCATGACGGCCAACAAGCTGTCTATACACATGAATGGCCACCGACAAACTTTGGCCAAGAAACAACTGGACCACCCCGTTGCTGAGCATGCTGCCCAACATGACGTTCTTCATTTCATTGAGTGCTTCACAGCCTGTGCCATATGGATCCTTCCCATCAAAATCAGCTTTTCTTGATTGCGCAGGTGGGAACTCTACCTGCAATATATCATACATTTCCATAACCCTTCTGGCCTCAACCTTGGTTAGTCATTGATCTTAACCATCTAGCCCCCTTCCTTTTTCAATTCTAGCACTATACAACCCTCTATTCCACCAATGCACCCTTGGTCTTCTCTCCTTTCCCACTACCCCCCTGCCCTCTGTCTAACGTCCTGACTGTACCTAGCTGCCCTGCCGTCTCTTCACCTTGTCCCTGTACGCTCCTACAAGCAGCATTTTACCATCCCCACCCCTACCCTACTGTCCCTCCCCACCCCAGCCTCCTCCTTACTCCCACCACCCAGTTGCCTATCCCATCATGTACTACTGCTCGCAGTCTGGCCTCAGCACCAAGAGACTGTGGTCATGTGTGTGAATTGCATTTGCGTGTGTGTGTGTGGGGGGGGGGGGGGGGGGGGGACGACGACTATTTCTAATGAAGGCCTTGTTGGCCAAAAGCTCACTTTCTGACCGTCTTTTTGTTGTATCTATCTTTGACTTAGCATCGTCTGTGTATGGTGAGTAGCTACCATCCTTTTCATAATACCGTTACATTCCATCCTGGATTTTCCACAGCTTGGTATTGTCTAAATATTTAAATCTAGTTAAATGCCCTTCAGTATCTATCTTATAACGACCCCACAAGCTATTATAATGTATAGGATATAATTACATTAGTTTCTCTCGCATACCAGTTGATCAATATTTCCTTTTAAGTTTTTCTTAAATCATCCCAATACATGAATTCTTGTGAATGGGCTGTTCCTATGTTGCAGAACCCCCTACCGTATAACTGAACTTTGTGTTCTGCCTTCCCCAGGTCTTGTCGTGGGGGAAGCCTCGTCAGAGAGGTCCACCGCATGAGCGTCTAGGGAAGTGATTCCAGTGGTGGTTTCCCATTGTCTTTCACTGCTGATGATGAAGTAATAATGTGGACAACACAACACACAGTCCCTGAGTGGAGAAAATCTCCAACCCAGCTGGGAATCGAACAATGGCCCCTTTGCGTGACCGACCGCCACACTGACCACTCAGCTATCGGGGCGGACCCCTACCATATAACTGAGTGCAAAATATGTTTTCTTAGAGTCATCCCATTTCTTTGGTAATGATCTGGAGAACACCCTTATAAAATATGTAGGATGCAGTTCCCTGTCAGGCTTGAACTTAGGTAACTGTTTCGGTGACTTCATTCCTGCTCCTAATTGAAAATCTTCTAACCAGTCACATGCTCTCCCCATATTACTTCTTTTTGACCTTTTTCCTAGTTTGATTTGAGTCTTTTCTTTTTTAAAAAAAAATTCTTCTCTCAGCTTATGGATTTCCATTTAGCTATCTGTTTTTTCAGTCTTGGAATTAGGTGTAGTGCCAGCAGATTCTAGCTTCTCTTGTACTTTTACTTCTACAAATTCCTATGGTCTTTCCTCCAAACTGATCTAAGCCTTTGTATCACTACTAATGCTAATCAGGTCTCTATTTTGTCCTAGTGCAGTTACTGAGCCTTGCATTTCTGAGATTTGGTTGTATATATCTTCCAATTCTTCGTGACTACCACCTTGGTATTTCATACTTTATTCTCTACTTCACTAAATTGTTCAGTCATTTCTATTCTAACTAGTTGACACTGGTTATTTATTTCCATCTGTAAATCCTTTGGTAACTTCTGAAGTAGCTTCCCAACCATAAATCTAATCTGCTTCTGTGTATACCTCTTATAACATCTGTTCCTAGATACTGATACTACATTTTAATTCTTCCCCTTGGGTTTTAATTCTGTTAGACAATTCTTCTTGGGGCTTCAAACTGTTGAACATTTATTCTATCCGATTTAAGATTTCTGACATATCACAATTTGTGCTGTGGGTAGGGACTGGTATACAATCTAATTTACAATAATTTCACTTGATAGCTCTTCCCTGCTAGTACAAATATATTAACTCCACCACAGACTCTTCAAAAGAGTTTTGACAAATCATTTTAAAATGATTCATTAGACAAATTCTAGAGGTGGTGCATAGTACAGCTCACCTAATTTGTTGTACCAGCAGCTGCAAAGCTCTGCCAATATCGTCATTGTTTGCAACGATGTCTCGATGACATGCTGTGTAGCCATTGTGTAGTCAGATAACCAGCTGCAGCATTGCAATGCATAACTGCACTGCTGTTGCATAGCTTGACTCCTGTCTGAAGTAGTGGCTGCACTTATAGGCTCGAAAACAGCATGCAGCAATCTTTCATTTTGTTGCTGTAATGTTTCTTCTAACTTAGAAGCTGAGAAGTTATTCAAGAATGTAAATAATCCTGGTTGTTGATGGGGTTGCAATGGCCAACTAATTTTCTTCGTTTAGGATGTTGTGATAATTCAAATTTACGTGGTTTTCATTAAATCACCAAATAACTTCTTCTCGAGTATAATACTTATATTAGATGACACTAAGGCGTGTGTTTGCCTTTATCTTCTCTGTTGTTTATATCAGCTGCCACAGGCAATGTTGTATATTTTTCCATTATTTTATAAAATTTTCTGTTGAAGCGGTCTTATTTTAGTACCTCTCATGCATGTCTTTCACTTTGGATGCCGAATGAAGTGTTTTAATAGAGGATTCTACTAGTAGAACTGCTTCAAACAACATGTACTGATCGATCACCTTGATACTGTATGCAATAAGAGTTATCTTATTCAGTCTTGATAGTTGTCTTCATGTATTTTCTTAATGCTGTGGTCCTGCTAAGCAGTGCCTATAATTTGACTGCTGAACTTCATATTGATCTGCAGAGGGTTGAGGGCTGTAAGAGACCTCATACTTCCTAGTAACTTGCTATGAAATCACATGACCATGATTTAAAGAACTATTCTCAAAACTCTGTACAATATAGAGTGAACTGATCACTTATTACAATGTGCTTGTAGCTAGTCTCTCCATAGTATTTCTTTGCATGGCATATAGATGGTGAGTAAATAAGTCAGTCAGGGTTTATTTAACAATCTTATTTTTTTCCAATGTGAAATCTTTGTCATCCACACCTCTTCTTCTCTGAAGTCCACAGTATCCCCAAGCCATGCGTTTCAAATAAAACCACTTTCTCATCATCACATCTCGGTAATCCACTGTGCTGACATTTTCCCCTTCGTTTCTGCACATAAATCCAAAAAATGCATACACGATATGCAGTCCTCTTCTTAGTAGCTACAAAAATTTATTTTCGACTTCCATGAACATCTTTTGTCAGCCTAAGATGATAATAGTGGAACATGTTATTCCAGAAAATCTCACATTTTGCTGCAGGTTCCCCTGCTTAGACATAAGACACCATGAAACTCAACTTACACAACTAATTACAGTTCTTTTATAAACTACTAGCTCTGATTTTTTTTTTTTTTTTTTCACTCAGCAAGAAAAGTCAGCTGACTTCAATCCTTAGTCTTTTAATTTATCAAGTGTATCATAGTTTATAGTTTACAATAACAAAAACTATTTTTGACAATATAATGTAACTGGATAGATAAAAAATCTACTCACCAAGAGGCAGCAGGACACACACATAAAAGAAGATTATAATCAGGTGAACTTTCAGAGCCAGTGGTTCCTTCTTCAGACCAAAGGTTTGAAGGGAAGGAAGAGGGGTGAAGGAAAAGGACTGGAGAGGTCTAGTAAAAGGGGTGGATTTTGGAAAAGTCACCCAGGACCACAGATCGAGTGAGGCTTATCAGACAGGATGAGACTTATCAGACAGGATGAGAAGGAAAGACCAACAATCAGTCCTCCCTTCACATCCCATTTGGTAAGCCTTCCATGTCCCAAGGTTCTGGGTGACGTTTCCCAAATCAATTCGTTTTCCTAGACCTCTCCAGCCCCTTTCATTCTCCCCTTTTCCTTCCCCTTCAACACTTCTGGCTGAAGGAGCCACTTGGTGAGTAGATTTTTTATCTATCCAATTACATTATAGTTTCATTTTCATAGATGTGGTTATTCCAACTGGTACAGAAACGAGATTCAAGGATCCACAAGTAGCCAAGGTAAGTCTATCTGCTTTCGACTATTTTGAAGAGCAATTGTTTTTTGTAACTCATTGTCATATTGCAGTGTACTATCCTTGTAGCAGCCATGCTTACACCTTATTTTTGGACAAATACTGCACATGTGCATTGCCGTCTTTGCAATGCAGCTGTTCCTTGAATTCTCCTTTACATGAAATAAACGGTCCAGGTCAGAAAGTGAGCCAGTGGGACTCACTTCATCAGTTTTGTCCAATGTCGACTGGAGGCAAACACACAAGGGTAGGCGTCTATTAATCCCCGCCAGTTCAAACATACAGCAAATGATGGTACTCCTTAGGGAAATGGCAGCAAGGGACAGGAAAGGATAACCAGATGTAGTTAGCATGTATGCTTGGGGGCCTAATTCAGTATGCTGAAGAGCCCATTCTGGCAGCCATTGAGCGAACAGGGTGCAACCAACTGCAGATTTTGGTGCATGTTGGAGCAAATGATGACTGTTGTGTGGACTCCAAGGTCATTGTTGGATATTCCAGTCAGTGACTTTTGGAGAAAGTTGAGAAGACCAGCTTTGCGTGTTGAGTTTCAACGAAGCTCACAATTTGCAGCATTGTCCCCAGAACTGATTGTGTCCCTTTGGTTCTGAGTTGAGTGGGAGGACTGAACCAGAGACTTTGAAGATTCTGTGACAAGCTAGGCAGCGACTTCCTGGACTTGCGCCATAGGTTTGAGAATTGTAGGGTCTCCCTAAATAGGTCAGGTATTCACTACACGTCAGTGGCTGCTACTCAGGTAGCTGACTGGGTGGGAGGTGCACACAAGAGTTTTTTTTTTAATTAGGCAACTCTCCATCCAATTTAGATAATGACAACTGTAGGAAACCCAGAAGAATCTGTGTGAGATCAATACAAATGCCTACCACAGGTGAGCGTATTAAAATCCTAATGATAAACTGCTGAAGCATTCGCAACAAAGTGCCAGAGTTTGAAGCACTCATGAAAAACAGTGAAACTCATGTGATACTAGATACAGAAAGCTGGTTGAAACCTGAAATTGATAGTAGCGAGATTTTGAGGGGAAATTTAAATGTATATCAAAAAGGGTAGGCAAATGGGAAATGAAGGTGATGTATCTTGGCGTAGTAGACAAGAAACTTAATCCACTGAGATATAAAGTGAAGCTGTGTGAGATTGTTTAGGCAAGACTATCGGATGGGTATGAAATAATTGTATCCTCGTATCACCCACCAGACTCGTTTCCTGATGTAACCAAAAACTTTAGGGATAACATCAGTTCAGTTGTACATAAGTTCCCCAATCATTCTGTAATCATCAGTGGAGACTTCATTATCCAACAATCAACTGGGAAAATTACAGCTTTTTTTAGTAGTGGGTGTGGTAAGACATCCTGTGAAACAGTACTGAGTGGCTTCCCTGAAGACTACCTAGAATAGATAGTTGGGAACCCCACCCGTGATGTAAACATATGGGCTGTAATGGCAGTGAACAGACTGACCTCTTTTGAGGATGTCCACATCGACACTGGTATCGGTGACCATGATGTGGTTGTGGCAACAATGATTACCAAAGCATATAGCATAACTACAACAGACAGAGAGCGATATATGTTCAGTAAACTAGATACAGTATCATATCTCGATGAGGAGCTTGAAACTTTCAGTATAGTGCAGGAGCATATAGAGGAACTGTAACTCAAGTTAAAAAGCATAGTTGTTCATGCACTGGATCGATATGTACCCAGTAGAACAGTCCACAGTTGGAGGGAACCTGCATGGTATACAGCCACTGTAAAATGGAGATTACTGCATAACAGGTGTAAAAGAAAGTGTAGAGCTAGAGATAAAAAGATGCTGACTGAAACACATCTGGCTGGCAAGAGGGCAATGTGTGACGTCTTCAATGACTACCGTGGTAGAATATTGTCAAATGATCTTTCACAGAACCTAAAGAAATTGTGGGTGTATATAAAGACTGTTAGTGGCACCAAAGTTAGTGTCCAGTCCTTAACAAATCAGACAGAGATTGAAATTGTGGGTAGCAAAGCAAAAGTTGAAATGTTTAACTCTGTTTTAAAATGTTCCTTTGCAAAGGAAAACCCAAGAGAATTGCCCTAATTTAATCCTTATACCACTGAAAAGATAGGTAAAATAAGTATTAGCGTCAGTGGTGGTGTGAAACATGTGAAATCATTAAAGTTGAAGAAAGTCATCAGGCCTGATGGAATCTGTGTTAGATTCTATACTGAATTTGTGGCTGAGTTAGCCCCCTAGTCTAACCATAATCTATTGTAGATCCCTTGAACAAAAAAAAAAAAACATTCCCAATTCTTGGGAAAAAAAGGACGGGTCACGTGCGTCTACAAGAAGAGTAATAGAAGTTATACACAAAACTACCATCCAATCTCCTTGACATCAGTTTGTTGTAGAATCTTTGAACATTTTCTGAGCTCAAACACAGTGATATATTTTGAGAAGAATGACCTCCTCAATGCCATCAGCATGGATTCCAAAAACACTGATCATGCGAATCCAACTTGCACTTTTCTCACGCGACATACTGAAAGCTCTAGATCAAGGCAATCTGGTAGATGCATTATTTCTTGATTTCCAATAAGCATTTGACTCAGTATCACATCTATGCTTATTGATAATAGTTTGATCATACACTGTGTGATCAAAAGTATCCGAACACCTGGCTGAAAATGACTTCGTGGCGCCCTCCATCAGAAATTCTGGGATTCAATATGGTGTTGGCCCACCCTTAGCCTTGCTGACAGCTTCCACTCTTGCAGGCATATGTTCATTCAGGTTCTGGTAGGTTTCTTGGGGAATGGTAGCCCATTCTCCACAGAGTGCTGCATTGAGGAGATGTATCAATGTTGGTCGGTGAGGCCTGGCATGAAGTCGGCATTCCGCAACATCCCAAAGGTGTTCTGTAGGATTCAGGTCAGGGCTCTGTGCAGGTTAGTCCATTACAGGAATTTTATTGTCATGTAACCACGTCAGCACAGGCCATGCATTATGAACAGGTGCTTGATTGTGTTCAAAGATACAATCACCATCCCCGAATTGCTCTTAAACAGTGGGAAGCAAGGAGCTGCTTAAAACATCAATGGAGGCCTGTGCTGTGATACTGCCACACAAAACAACAAGGGGTGCAGTCCCCTCCAAGAAACCCATGACCACACCATAACACCACTGCCTCCAAATTTTTCTGTAACACTACACACGCTGGCAGATGACATCCACTGGGCATTCGCCATACACAGACCCTGCCATCCGATCGCCACATAGTGTAACATGATTTGTACATTTTTCCACCGTTCAGTCGTCCAATGTTTACACTCCTTATCCCATGCGAGGCATCATTTGGCATTTACCAACGTGATATGTGGCTTATGAGCAGCCACTTGGCCATGGAAACCCAAGTTTTCTCACATCCCGCATAACTGTTATAGTACTTGCAGTGGATCCTGATGCAGTTTGGAAATCCCATGTGATGATGTGGATAGATGTCTGCCTATTACACATTACGACCCTCTTCAACTGTCGGTGGTCTCTGTCAGCAATAGACAAGGTCGGCCTGTATGCTTTTGTACTGTATGTGTCCCTTCACGTTTCCACTTCACTATCACATCGAAAACAGTGGACCTAGGGATGTTTAGGAGAGTGGAAGTCTCGCATACAGATGTATTACGCAAGTGACATCCAGTCACCTGACCATGTTCGAAGTCCATGAGTTCTGCAGAACACCCCATTCTGCTCTCTCATGATGTCTAATGACTGCTGGTGTCGCTGATACGGAGTACCTGGCAGTAGGAGGCAGCACAATGCACCTAATATGATAAATGTATGTTTTTGGTGGTGTCTGGATACTTCTGATCACATAGTGTAGGTATCAAGTGAACTTTGTGACTGGATTGAGGACTTTTTGACGCGGAGGACACAGCATGTTATCTTGGACAGAGAGTCATCATCGGATGTAGAAGTAATTTCGGGTGTACCCCAGGGAAGTGTGTTGGGACCCTTGCTGTTCCAGGGTGTATACATGGACAAGGAAAAAAAAAACCTGGATTTCTCCCGGATTTCCCGGTTAAAAATACACTTTCTCCCGGGTGGAAACATAGTTTTTCCCTGTTAATTGACAGTATATTTTCTCTCGGAACTGTACAACTTTGATGTGCAGCAACAGTTACGGTGCATATTTTCGTATTACGAAAGTATAAATTCGAATTCCACCAAACACCACATGTTACTTTCCGAAGCATTGAAATCGAGATTGCGATGCGTATTTTTAGGCCAGTCATAGCTCATGTCACGTGATCTCACCAGCCAATGACAGCAGATATTCAGAGCTTTGGACACGTGGTGTAGTCAGCCAATAGCAACATCACTGTTAAGTAGCGCGATCACACGAACAGGAAAAGTTAATGGTTTAAATTAATATATATAATGTTACTACAAGGAAAACAAAGCTTTCACATATAATATTGGTTTCTAAGGCCAATACGCTGCAAGAGAAGCTAAGCTTTCACATATAATGTTGGTCTTTTATGCATGTATTACATTTTAAGATATACCACACAAATGTGCCAGTAAATTTTTTTTTAATAACGACATAATCTTCTGGGATATAAATTCTTCCAAGTGGCTCGTCATCAAAGAGCTGATTTTTAAATGAGTCCCAGATTCCCAGTGAAGTACGCATCGACCTGATATTAAGCTTTTCAATGTGGTTTGTTTTGGGATGTAAATTTCCTTGGGTACCAGTACTTTGTTATCTCATGTCTGGTTCTTTGTCATGGCATAATGCCGTACGTGCTAGAAGATGAAAACGTACCCTTGAAATGCACCGAACAGTCGAAACTAGCTAATAGTTTGAAATTAAACCCTTTGTTTCATATACATGGACTGCCTCAGCGGAAAAGGTTAATAAAAGAAAATTTCTTCAGCAAACCGATAAAAATAACTTCATTGTTCCGCATGGCAATTAATGCTTGACTGTCAGAAAGGTGGAAATAAAATACAATCTGAAACTAATAACATATTTTAGCCTTCCGTAATTATGTGAATGTATTTTAATTCACATGATAGCTCCTGGCCAAAGAAATCAATTTTGTTTTCATTTGACGTGAGTGCAGTAGACATAGAGGAAACAGTGAAATCACTAAATGTAAACACGGGTCACATGGAGACTACCCACTTTCCTATTATAACTCAGACTGGTCTGCGCATCAGACCCGTATCTATGATATTTCCGAACTGGGGCAATAGTAGATAGTGGCGTCCCTCGAGTGTTTGAGATAGGACGTCAAAAATTTTAAAAATCGAATTTTCAAAAATACGTTCATTTTGTAGCGCACATCTTTCTGAAGACTCTGATACAACATACGTGTCTGAGGAATTGTAAGACATGTTATCTGATCTTAAGTGTGCCAAATTGCAGCGCCACACCTCTTCACACAGCATTCTGCTATCGCACGTCACTGTATTTTGGTCTGTGGAATTGAAACATGTATATTTTGTACTGGATGCCATCAAACTATATTCAGGACAACGGAAATTAAAATGTCCTATGGTGCCTCTCCTGCTTCCAGTCGGCCGGTGTGACATCCTGCCCCTCTTCTTTCTTTCTTTCTTTCTTCTTTTTTTTTAAAAAAAAAAAACTCTTCAGAAAATTTACACTCTTTATTCCCTATTAGCTAACAACTTGCTGCTTTGCGTGACATAAAATTAAGTATAGGATACATAAAGCCAGTAAAGAGAAGAGACAAGCAAGATAGTACACATTTCTTCAATCCTTAGCTCCTACAATTTTTTTCTCTCTAATCTTGCTACAGCCTTACATGGCGTGCTTTCCTTTCTGCGAAAGGATCTGTTACCTCATCAAAGTTCGTCAAGCGTTTTGCTACTTGAAAAATCGAAATGTCGTTGTCTAATACTGAAAAAGCTGTAATCACAAATAGGCCCAAGACTGTTGTGGTTTCTCGACCTGATTACCTATATTTTGTCACTGTCTGCGAGATAAAACAAAATAGGACTTTATAATACTGCAGCAATTGTAACACACGCCAAATAATCGAATTTGTTTTGGTAGAAATGGTCATTTTTATAACACGGCAGAATATAATTCATGAAGTACCAATATCAAATGCCTATTAGGCCTACTACAAGCAAAAAGCTTTACGTTAGGAAATAGTTTAACACTTCATTCATACGCTCCGTTTTCTCAAGCATGAGATCGAAAAGTAGTAGTGCGAAATTTTTATAGAAATTTGGAATCGTCTTATTCTTCCATAATTAGTGTGATGTCCCCGTTTCTTCCCCTTCCTCGTTCTAACAAACAATGTTGTCATCACTAATTCTGTATCTATTCCTGCCAAGGTTATTCGTCGGTTAACTTCACTGACTCTGCCAGAATCACCAGTTTAGTTATCCCGCGATTATTCTCCGGTTAGGCATTGTTACGTGTTTGTACAACGTGTTTTCCGCGCTACTTCCAGAATAGACCTTAAAGCGGCTGCTAGCCGGAGACTGTACAACTGACCCTTGCTAGTATAGCGATCTGGCCAAAAATTTTCTCTCAAAATTTCATTTTCTTGGATACACCAAGAAGATAATACATAATCTTTCTTACATGTTATTCCTGTTAGTCGTTTATTCGCACTCTGGCAGTCTGAATCTATGGATTTCGCTGGTAATCGTAACAACGCTCATCATTCGCAAACTCTATCAACCACATAATCAGACAGTGTTTGGCTTTCTTTCGTTCGGCTATACTCTGCTCAGCTCGTATAGCCCCTTTTGTCTGCAGGAAAGTTTATTTCTAGATGTGACGAGGATTCCACTGACAGAGACATCACGTACACTATGCACGCATTCACAAATCAACTTATGATTCATTCAGAAATCAACTTAGAATGTGTTCAACAATGTTCAAAAACCGACAGGGACACGTTTCAAAGTCATACGAATAATCGATAGACCAACGTTTTTTTTTTTTTTTTTTACTTTATTTTTACTGTGACTGCTTACACAGCCAACAGCCACGTTTGTGTAGGCAGAAGCGGAAGAAGATACTACTCAACTGCGCATGCGCATGATCCCACTCGTAACTGCTAAAACAATTCTAATGTTAACAGTTGTGACGTCATGCTCATGAAATGGAATGATCACATGGACTCAGCCACAGGTAAAGTAGGTGGTAGACTTCAGTCTACAAAGGAGATTGCTCACAAATCACTCGTGTTACCCATCCTAGAATATTGCTCAAGTATGTTGGGCCTGTACCTGCTAGGATTAACATCTACAGAGAAGGGCAGTACAAATGGTCACAGGTTTGATTAGCCCATGGGAGAGTATCAGAGAGATACTTGAAGACAGATGTATCAGTTACATAAGAATCGTGAGGATAAGATTGGAATGATTACATGTAGATACTTGGATGCACCAGACCTCAGTGTAGGTCATGTATTCCTCTAGGTTCACATACCCTTTCACTCCCCCACAATTTTAATACAGTATAGGGCATTCCTTCCATGGATGCACCTGACCACAGATTAGACCATCGCCTTTCTGCGGATTTGCGTATCCTTTATATATGAAATTAGGTCCACCCCATCTTAAATCTTTGAAACTGTATGCACTGCTTAATGCTCTGATTCTTATAACTTTACCTGCTGAAGTTTCTCCATAGCATACTGACTGAACCCAGCTATTATGAACACTTGTGTTCTAACCCAAGAACACTGTAATGTATTGCTTGAATTGTACATACACATGGAAGAAAAGGTACAACACAATTGGCAGTATACAAGTGGCCAGCAGAGCATTGCACTCTGGCTTCATTAACTCCCAGAGGGGCCACAACCGGCAGGCTGCACTTATACCAGCTGTCATATTAGGAGGCTGGGTGGCCTCTAGTGGCCGAATCAAACACAAACTTCAAGTGTGAACTGCGAAATGCCACAAACACAAAATTGCTAATTACAGCACTTCTCTTACCTTGCAAAGAAGTGAGCACTGTGCTCATGTCAATTTCTTCTGTGGTCAACATAGGTTGTCGAGTGACGCAATGTGGTACCACTCGCAAGTAGGGTCGAAAGTGGCGTGAGCGTGGACAGGAGCTGTGCTCGTCTCCTTGTGAGAGGCCATATAGTAGGACAGGTGATGCTGGTGCAGTTCCATTTCCACATCCAAGTCTAACACCAGGCAATGAGGTTGCTGCAGAACAAGTGGCACCAACTGTGATGGAGGCGGCATCGGCGGTGACAATGTGGGAGCTCCATGGCTCCCAACAAAGGAAGGAGACACCCATAGCAGTGGAGACAGTTATGAAAACATTGGCAGCGGAGAAGGCACCAGCTGAATGTAGGAGACGACCAGCCAGGCGGAGGCACACACGGTGGGTAGCTGGTCAGTGTGTCATGACACTCTCTCCTCAGTTCTGTGGATAAAGCAGATGTGTTGACCAGGGGTACTTTTGAGTACCAATGGCACCCATTTCAACTGGCAGCCAAACCCAAGAGCCCAAACAGTTGTGCCAGAAGCATTGTGGCGCTGTTGCCGGTGGATGGCCTGGCATCCACCAAAGCTTGTGTAGCAGAGACCAGGGCTGATGACCGTGCAGCAACTTTGCCAGATTCTTTATCGCCAACAGGAGTGAACTGTAATAACTGAGGAAACGGTCAAGAGCTACTTCTTGTGACACATCCAAAACGTGTTTCTTCATCTGAATATTAAATGTTTGTACTAGTTTTTATGTTTCCCCGTTTGGTAGAGGGTGGAAAGGAGGAACACTGACATGGATAATACTATTTTTTTTTTTTTGCCAAAATCTTCAATTTTCTGAGGTATGGACTGGGGGCCATTGTCAGTAATTAACAATACAGATGACTTTACATTGCAAAAAGTTTGGCAAAGCGGAAATTGTACCTGCCGCTGAAGTAGATAGACCATGAATCTCATATGGAAACTTAGAAGAAGCATCGATTGCAACAAGCCAGTAGAAATTCAAAAAAGGTCCTGCAAAATCTACATGAAATCGTTGCCAAGGCTAGTATTGGTCCAGTCATGGTGACAAAGAAGCATGGGGAGGCACTTGATAGGTGGCACACAGTGGGCAGTCTGCAACAACTCGTGCTATTTCCCCATCAATGCCTGGCCAGAAAATATGTCTGTGTGCTAACGCTTTTGTACGTAGCACACTCCAGTGGTCGACCTGTAATAAACACATAACCTCATGCCAAAGGGCGCACAGACTTACAACCCAAGGAGTGGTGTCCTCTGTAGCTAACCGCAGCACTCCATCTCAAACAGAAAGACGATTTTGTAATGCAAAATAATTTCTCAAAGGGTCAGAAGCATGGCCCGGAGGTTTGTCTGGCCAGCTGTGTTGCACAAAACTAATAACTTTACATAAAACGGGATCCAGAGCTAAGGTGGCTGCAATGTTAGTGCTACTAATAGGAAAACTATCAATAACATTTTGGGCTTCCACGTCTAAATGAAAACAAAGTAATTCCTCTTTATCAAACCCTGGGTCCAGGCCGATTGGCAAACACGATGAAGCTTTAGCATTGACATGTTGCACCGTAGGTCTAAATGTATTTCACGATTATATTGTGACAGGAAAAAAGAGTCCACCACTGTAAGCAATATGTGCTCCTTTGTCTGGCAAGGATGCCAGAAGGTTAATAAGGTGAAACTTAGACCTGTATAGAAAAACATGACATTTTTTTTAGGGCATACACCATCACTAAAGACTTTCTCTATCTGAGAACAACGCCACTACGCTGAATTTGGGGATTTGGAGGCATGTGAATAAGGCGTTCACACTCGGCCACATTCTTATGAGCAAGGATGGCACCAAGGCCAAACTGCAATGCGTCCGTCGCTAACACAAGGTGCTGGTCTGAAAAGTGACCAAACAACGGGCTGACTGCAGCTTAGATTTCAACAACTTGAATGCCCAGTCACATGAAGGGGACCAGTGGAAAGGAATATCTTTAAATAATAATGCATGGCGTGGTTGTGCCACAGAATGTCCGATATAATCTGTCGGTAAACTGAAGAGCGAGCGAGCGAGTCCCCACTCTGCTAACCCAGCTACGTCACAAGGCGCTTCTACACGCTGTTTCACAACGTAGTACCGGCGCCGCCGCGGCAAGCACTTCAAATCTGTGGCGAAGCCGTGTACAGAGACGTCGCGGCTGCGTTTATTTTTAGACAAATGCATTAAGACCATAAGGAATACAAAAAAAACGATAGCTTCTTCCGTAACACAACATTATAGAGTAAATAATAGTAGAAGTCAGGATTCTACTACAAACATAGGACCGAATGGCTGTTCATGTGAATGTATGCTCCTCTATTGCTATTCGTAAAACGAATCCCATATAATGCAATCAATACGTAGAATTTAAGGCTTGTTCCTACTTTGTGTTTCTACTAAAAGGTAGAAGTTTTCTTTGAAGGACTGCATTGAAATGGAGCGAGGTGGCGCAGTGGCTAGCGTAGTGGACTCGCATTCGGGAGGACGACGGTTCAATCCCGCGTCCGGCCATCCTGATTTAGGTTTTCCGGGATTTCCCTAAATCTCTCCAGGCAAATGCCGGGATGGTTCCTTTGACAGGGCCGACTTCCTTCCCTGTCCTTCCCTAATCCGATGAGACCGATGACCTTGCTGTCTCGTCTCCTCCCCAAAACAACCCAACCCCAACCCAACTGCATTAAAACTTAACAATTCTAACACGAAGAGTGTTTAAAAAGTAAGCAGAAATTTATAATTTTGTGTGTTGTATTAGTCCGATTTGCACTACTTTTTTTATCACTGTCTTCGTGAACATATCTCAAAAGTATGCGTACAGTGTTATGCTTATTGGGTATTTACTCTGTTGTCAGCTGTCAAAAAGGTTACGTATGTCGTGGTAGCAACAACGAATATTTGTTATGTATAAAAATAGATTAGAGAACCTGCATTAAATTTTGTTATAAGAATGGAATGAAGTGTATGAAATTTTTAGAAATGTTAAATATTGCTTTTGGTGAACCTGTTACGAGTAAACCAAGGGCATGCAAACGGTACAAAAATTTCAAAGCAGGCCTTAAAGGTCAGCGGTTTTACAAGCATGGATGAGATTAAAAATGCACAGTTAAGAGACCTATAAACTATCCCAAAGAAACAGTTCGTAAAGTGTTCCGGGGTTTGGAAAAAGCACTGGCGTAAGTGTACAGTATGTGATGAGGAATATTTTGAAGAGGATAACATTGCTGTAGATTAACAAATAAAGTTCTTACGAAAAAATAAAAATTAATATGTGAACGCACCTCGTAGGTCAAGTTTTTTGCTCAAAAGTCCGGAATCGGTGTACACGTTTCGAAGAAAATTTCAGCAGTGTTTGGAATAGCTATTAGGCACATGTTTTAAGCAATTTGCCTTAGAATCAGGTGAATAGTGACCGAGATAGAGATTTAGTGTTCTATAAGCACCAAAGCTTTCACATGATTTTGGAACTGTCTACAACGATGGGTTTTCTCCGAAAATTATTAGTTTTCCTTCGTGGCGATTCTTCCTTCCTTATGCGTGCTATTGCGCGAGGCTGACGTTAGCATAAACTGCCGCCCTTTGATTGGGACTGGTAATATTATTATAGTTCTTTTTCGGTCGCCTCTTTAGTGCACGCTGTAATAACATTAGAGACGATTGAACGCTCGTTACTCTGCAAATACCTCCTGTTCTTCGTAGTCTACTCATTTTCTTGCAATGCTAGACGACTATCCATCACCTCCGGATATCGAAGCATATCTGAAAGTATACAAAGTTAACTGACACTGGCAACTAAGATCCCACGAACAGAAACGACGTAATCACCGCACGCCTATCTACACCGCTAGACAGGTAACGGGCAACATATTTTGGGTGCCCCTGTATGCCGGTGGCAGCGTTCTTCCGGGAAAGGCCACTTCCCCCACCAAAAGCGTTACAGACAGACTATATGAATCTGTGGTAGTGCATGATTTTGCCTAAAAATGCTTGTAGTTCCTTGACAGACGTGGGGGTATGGCCAACACAGCAACAGCATCAATATGCTAGTGCGGTGGTTTAAAACCAGCATGTGACACTTCAAAACCCAAATAAGTAATGGATGTTTGAAAAACCTGTGTCTTCTCCAATTTGCAGTTTACATCTACAACTGCAAAACAAAAAAGAGAGCATGTAGTTTCTGCAAATGTTTCTCTGTAGAGGCACCAGACACAACTTTGTCATCTTAATAGCTGATGCAACATAAAATTGATGCAAGAAGTTGCTCTAAAAAGCATTGAAAAATAGCTGGCGCACTTGCCATACGAAAAGGCAAATACTGATATAGATAAACCCCAGAAGGCATTTAGATTTTTTTACTATCACCAGCCCGGTGCTGACCATTCACTGGAAGAAAGGGGCTGAATAACATCAATGGCCTGAAGATGATCTAATTGTGCTTTTACTTGATCACGTAAGGTCAGTGGTATCGGATAGGCCCTGAAAAAATGGGGTCAGGCAGACTGCTTCATTGTACTGTGGGCCTGATATTCTGTCGCACAACCCAGTTCTGGAGTAAATAGAGACAAAAATTTGGCACAGGGAGCATGTAACAGTTGATACGGAACTTGATCAGAAACCAAATGTACTTCATCATTGATTGGGAATCCGAACAGGTTAAAAGCATCCAAACCACACAGATTTTCAGAGTAAGTATTGTTCACAACTAGGAATGTTAATGAGCGAACTGCTGCCTTGTAAGTCACAGGCTCAGAAAATTGTCCATGAATGGGAATGTGTTGTTGTTATAATTCACAGGCGTGTGTGGCACTGGAGTCAGAGGAGGAGAAGCCAGACTCACATAAGATCGAGAATTCACAACATTGCTGCTGCACCCATGATTACCTGCATTCTCAATTATTTGTTAAACACACACACACACACACACACACACTCTTCAATGTATAACTTGCTTTAAGACACTTCATTGTTGACACACTATTCACATCCACGTTTGTTTCATCCTCACTCAGGTTTGGAAAGGAGTTACTTACTGAAGCAACATGTCCTTTCTAATGTGACCTATTACACATTGCACAGTGGTTGCGGTATGTGGCCGGCCGAAGTGGCCGTGCGGTTAAAGGCGCTGCAGTCTGGAACCGCAAGACCGCTACGGTCGCAGGTTCGAATCCTGCCTCGGGCATGGATGTTTGTGATGTCCTTAGGTTAGTTAGGTTTAACTAGTTCTAAGTTCTAGGGGACTAATGACCTCAGCAGTTGAGTCCCATAGTGCTCAGAGCCATTTGAATTTTGCGGTATGTGGCCCACTCGTGTTGAATGAACCAGTATGGGCATGAAGGCAGCGGAGCGCAAGGCTGTCACTGTTGCGACACAGGCTGTTGTCGCGAATGACAGTTACCTATACAATGCTGAGATGACCCAGACTGCTGCAATAGCATC
Source organism: Schistocerca nitens (assembly GCF_023898315.1). NCBI lineage: Eukaryota > Metazoa > Arthropoda > Insecta > Orthoptera > Acrididae > Schistocerca > Schistocerca nitens. Next base: position 705,787,222 of record NC_064614.1, on the reverse strand, counting down.
AACATTCCCTTGTGAACTACGGTAACTGGAGGCTGGGAGTGTCGAGAGGAACTGATTTCTGAAACGTCAGACCACACTCCTATCTGACTACCTGCACACTGTAAACCTTTTTGTACTTCCCTATCAGGAGTAAAATGTATGATTGCATCATAAAACATTTGATCTGTATACGATTCCTTAAGGATATTTGTCACAAAATTACAACAGCTGCTAATTCCATGTAGTTCTGCTGCCCATGCATTGTATGATTGTTTTGGCAGGGGTAGAACTACATATGAGCAGCAGTAATGTGACTACATTTACAGATGGGTAGAAAGTAACTCACATATCCTAAGTTTGCGCAATAAAAATATTACTCTGGACAGTTTCTTGCATAGTTGTTGCGTATGTTCGCCCCAGTTCAAATTCGGGTCTAAATAAATTCCTAGCAGTTTGACAGATGTGTTTACCGTCCGTGTGATCTGACACAACAACTGATACCTGCAATGTAAAATCCATTGGGAAAAAATGCCTTGCACAAGTTTACATCTGTTACCTGAAATGCATGGAAATTATGCCGCAGGCATTTTTTGTAAGCATCCGAGTTTCCTGCATTGTCCTACTCAGGGAATAGGGGTATGTTGTTGGCGGGACCACAAGTTGTGCCAATGTAGACGTTAAACTGGAAAGAGCAACTGCCAGTACTTGCTGTTGCTCGAGAAGAGATTTAATCACTGAAGTGGAACATGTACAGTTCAACACTGTACTCATCACCAAAAAGTGTTATAACACCAGAGTACACAGATGTGGAAGACAAGGTAGAATACACTTGGCAATACACAAGTGGTTGGCGGAGCCTTGCGCTCCAGCCTACGTATTCATTAATTCCAATAGGGGGTGCAGCTGGCAGGCTGTGCATACCACTGCTGTCATATTAGCACGCCAGCGGCCGAATCGAGAATGAACTTCCAGCACGAACTGTAAAGTAGCACACACAGAAAATTGGTAGTTACAGCAATGGGAAGGAACATAAGCTACACTCATTGTGTATGCCTGGTGGCCTCATTCAACATGTTGAAGAGGCTATTCCAGCAGCCATGGAGAGAACAAGTTGCAACCGACAACAGATGGTGGTAAACTTTGGAATAAACAATGCTTGTCTTCTAGGATTGAAGATCATACTTGGATCATTCCTGTGACAAACAGAGAGGATTGAGAATACCAGCCTTGCTCATAGTTTCAGTTCTAAGTTAAAACTACACGGAATAAAGGGCTCACAGGTATCGCTAATAGAATCGTACCTTGATAACAGACAACAAATGGTCGTAATTGAGAACCAACTATCAGACATACTCTAAATTGAAACCAGAGTTATTCAAGGATCAGTAACTGGCCCATTTCTCTTTCTATTGTATATCAATGACCTCCCACATAACTTGCCATACAAATAAATTCTATATGCTGACGACATCACCTTAATAACATCAGACGGAAATATGGAAACTTTACAGGACAAAAATACAGACATGGTAGAAAACTCCACCACATGGTTGCAAAGCAATAAATTGGTCTTAAATGGCGGTGAAACAGAGACAATATATTTTCATTTGAGTAGGTTGGAACCAGAAGGGACGGTAAACACATCTGTCAAAACTGCTAGGAATTTATTTAGACCCGAATTTGAACTGGGGCGAACATACGCAACAACTATGCAAGAAACTGTCCAGAGTAATTTTTTTATTGCGCAAACTTAGGACTTGCTATTCAACAAACTGCCTATAACACTGAGGGAAATGCCAGTACAGCAACTAGGGAAGAAACTAAAAAATTGCCTGATTCTGAATACAACCTACAACATTCTGGAATTCGAAGAAAACTTGAGACGCCTCCAGAATTAATGTTGATTGTAGCATGTAGTGAAAATATAGGCGGTATCTCATTCTGTGACAAATTTGATCCAAGGAGATGTATAACTGTAAATACTTTTCTTTTCTGTATATTTTTTAAAAACTAATTGGTACCTTTAAAAAAAACCTGTATGTATGTATTGTATTGTGCTTTGGTACCTTTCTTGTATTTTTTGACGTCAATTAAAACACTAAGTTGTTTAACGACAATAAAATTTGATTTGAAGCTCACAGTTTGCAGGATTGTCCCCACAACAGATTGTGGCCTCCTGTTTCTTAGCGGAATGGAACACTTGAACCAAAGACTCTGGGGGTTCTGTGACAAGCTAGGCTGGGATCTTATAGACTTGCATATTAGGGTTGAGAGTTTTAGGGTTCCCTTAAGTAGGTCAGGTATGCACTGCAGCTCAGATGTACCCAAGTAGCTGACTCTGTGTTGAGTGGACACAAGAGTTTTTTTAGGTTAATTGACTCTCCAGTCCAGATAACAATGTCTATGGGAAACCCAGAAGTGTCAGTGTAAGATCCAAAGAGATGCCTCCTGCAGATGAGGGAATCAAAATCCTAGTGGATAACTGCCGAAATATTCGTAAAAAAAGTGCCAGAGTTCAAAGTGCTCCTAAAAAGTGCTGAAGCTCGCATAATATTACACACTGGGGATTGGTTAAAACCTGAAGCTAACAGTAGTGAAATCTTTGGGGAAAATTTAAGCACATACAAACTGGTTACGGAAATGGGAGTAGTGTATTTGTTACAGTACAAAAGTAATTCAAATCCATTGAGACAGAAGTTTAAGCTGCATGTGACATTGTTTGGCAAGACTTAATGCCAGTACAGCAATATGGAAGAAACTAAAAAATTGGCTGATTCTGAATACAACATACAACTTTCTGGAATTCGAAGAAAACTTGAGACACCTCCAGCATTAATGATGATTATAGCATGTAGTGAAAATATAGGTGGTATCTCATCCTGTGACAAATTTGATCCAAGGAGATGTATAACTGTAAATACTTTTCATTGGACGATGGGTGGATAATTATTGTAGTTTATTTATTTGCCTTCTTTTTACAAGAGCCTGAAAAACTATTTTTGCGGTCAGTCATAAAGCGATGGAGAACATATTGACCACAGTTTCCAGTGGGTGCAAGTCCACATTTTTCTTGTACTCACAGAAAGAAGCGCTTCTGCTTCTCATTTACTCAGTGGGATCAGCAAGTGATACGCGCGAGCAGCAGACAATACGTGCGAAAAGAAAATAGCGCTGTCTGATGTCTTGTAAAGTCGTTCGTTCTACCGCGCACAACTCAAGGGCGACTGTATGATATACTGGAATCTCATACGTTCCAATTATTTCTGTGAGCTCAAGATTCCTATTTAATAAGAAATTGTTTTTTACCATTATTTATTAAGTAATTGTTTTTCTCTTATGTAGATTAATATTGTTCTAAATTACAGACTCAACAGTTTTATATTACGACACTTGGTTACACAAGTATACGTATATCGAAATCTACATATATACATCATATTGTGCTTGAGGATCCACTTGTTTTTGGAGCTATTGCCTTGGTAGTGACAGTAAATCTTCGGGATTAGGGCAGAACGGAGACGAAAACGAAAAGTCAGACGTTGTTGGGTTCGACCCTGACTGGGAAGAAGGGACGAAGGCAGGGAAATATATTCACTGTTAATGACAGAACTGAGATCTGAAGATCCGCAAGACTTTCGGAACTTCGTTAGAATGGACATGTCCTGTTTCGAGAAGATGCTGTCTGTGATAGAAGTTGGAATCAGAAAGTGTGACACCTTCTCGAAGGTAAGACTTATACGTTTATACGTTTTGTGAGCATACCAGCGAAGATCACTAATAAAATACCGGTAAACGCCCTGTAACGATGCAGGCTGGTTCTAACATTACGTTTCCAGGCGAATGGGGAATCTTGTAAGAGACGGGCTTTTAGCCACAGAATAGCACAGCCCACCATTTCAAAAGTTGTTGTGGACGTATGCACTGCAATTTGCAGCACTTGAAAAGACCAATACTTAAAGGTGTACTTGTGTTATTTTTCAGTCCTCGTCTAACGCACTGTGTGAAACTGCACGGACTTTGCTGCCCGTTTTTCTTTTCTGGCATGCTGAAATAAACAAGAGATGCAATTAAAACAAACATGAACTTCCGTAATCTAAGGCATTACGATACAAATCAAAAATCACCACGTGGAGTTATAGGCATATTACTCAGAAAGAAACGATTGCCGTCACATGTACACATTTCCTCGCTGTATGCCTGAATTAAGACGCCTTACGCCGTTTTGCTCCATTTCATTTCTAGAATACGAAGCTATCTACAGAAAAAAATTCTTTCACAAAACAGCTAGTATAAAAGAGTCTACTACAAAAAAAGTTTCTTTTCTGCATTTATGAAACCTGCTTAATGAACAAAAAATGAAGATCCGCAACGCGAAAAATCCCCAACTCGTAAATTTGAAATTAGCCACTAGCCGCCTAACAATAACCAAACAACAAGCAGAAAGCACACGCGCGAGTTATCGCTTCCTACTGCGCATGCGCACATTGACGGTACTATAAGCCGGCATATGACTGATACGGGCCAATTGATAGCTAGGTGCGAAGTATGGGTGCAACGGATGGCTAAACGAAACATCTGCTGTCAACCGCATTAACCCTTTCCAGTCCAGTGATGCCATATGGCATCATCATATTTAACTTTTTCCCAAGGCCAAACTATTTGTCCAAAGATTATCAACAAGTGTGCAGGGCGTTCTAAAGTTCATTGTTCTTAGGTTGACTACCGTGAATTCGCTAAAACAGAGAGAACCAGGCTACAATGCCTTGACAAAAGTATTGTCGCATGGTGTCTACGGTACAGTGCACCCAGCTGGACTTTCAAAATATTATATCAAGGTAAAGGAAGCAAACTAATATAAAAGTTGCATTAATAAATTATTGTTGAAAGTGTACATTAACTAGTAAACACTTTGAAAATAATGCTAGCTACGGCAATTTTCTGCTTGGAAGTCACAAACATGGGTGATTCCATTTGGCATCATTGGGCATTTGCTATGTTACCAAATGTAGCACATGTAATAACTTCGACTAAAGTTTACCATAATGTGTAACTCTATTATTTTCAAGTTTCTTTTGAAGCTTTGTTATACTAACTAATATTAATATGTTAAAATTTTTATTGATATAATTTACCAGTTTTTTTGCTGCTTTAGTAAAAAGTTCCTGGTTTATCTACCAAATGATTCACAATCATAAATCATTATGAGAAGAAGAAATATTGCTGCTTCTCGAAGGTGATTTATCTGATTTGGACCTTGATAGTCTGATGTGGAGGAAGAGATTGAAAATGCTCGGCAGCAGGACCCTACTACACTGGATATACCGTTTCTTCAAGGAATGGACCTTGATATGGTTGAAATTCTGGACCCTCAAGCCAATGATGAAGATGATGTTCCCTTAGCTTCAAGATTACTTGCTGAACCAAACCTTGCACCAAGTCATTCAGCTCACAAAATTCAGTGTGATACACACCGGGATCTTCGGTGGAGAATGAAGGACATTGAAGAAGTGGACACATCATGTAATGCAGTTTTTTCTGACCCTCCAGGAGATGAACTGACACCTTTGCAGTATTTCAGAACAATGTGTAGTGATGACATTATCCAGAACCTAGTCGACCAATCTAATCTATACTGCACACAGAAAACAGGTGCATCTTTAGATACAAATGTTTGTGAAATAGAAAATTATATAGGGATAAACATCCTAGCAGGTGTTGTGAAAATGCCTATTTACAGAATGTACTAGGCAGAGGCTACAAGATGTTCTCCAATAGCTGACTCAATGCCTAGAAATAGGTTTGATAAGCTAAGAAATTATTTACATGTGAATGACAACACTAAAATGAAACAAAGAGAGGGCCCTGATTATGACAAGCTGTTCAAGGTGAGACCATTTGTTGGCAAAATCAAACAAGGTTTTTCAATTATTGAACCTGAGGAATATCATTTAGTGGATGAATTAATCATTCCTTTCAAAGGTCATTCATCCCTGAAACAGTATGTAAAAAGCAAACCACACAAGTGGGGTATAAAAGTTTTTTCCCGTGCTGGTTCTAGTGGAATTGTGTACGATTTTGAAATAAACTGAGGGAAAGGAACTGTACATAATGATACTGGTCTTGGTATAAGAGGTGATATTGTGATAAGGCTTGTGGAAGGACTGCCAAAATATAAAAATTTTAAAGTGTTTACAGACAATTGGTTCACCTCTTACAATCTTATTTCTGCCCTGAAAAACTAAGGCATTTTGGCTGATGGAATTGTTAGACCCACAAGACTTCAAGGCTGCAATCTAAAAGCAGACAGTGAGCTGAAAAAGCAGGGCCGAGGATCATACGATTATCGAACTGAAACAGAAAGGAACATCATAGTGCTGAAGTGGTATGGTAACAAGTCTGTCGTTCTTGCATCATCATACAAAGGAGTAAGTCCAGTAGAACCAGTGAAACGTTGGTCAGTGGGAGAACGAAAACATATTGATGTTCCAAGGCCAGACATTGTTAGAGAATATAACCGTTCGATGGGAGGAGTTGATCTGCACGGCATGCAGGTTGCTTTGCATAGGAGTAACATTGGTGTGAAAAGATTTTATCTAAGGATCGTATTCCACCTCCTTGACATGTGTGTTGTGAATGTGTGGCTCCTATACCGCCAACATTGCAGACAAAGAGAAATTACCAAACACATGTCTCTGTTGATTTTTCATGGACTACTAAAAGCAGGAGACATTTTGGTAAGAAGACGAGGACGGCCATCAGATGACAGTCCATCGCCTACAGTTGTGAAGAAACGAGCCCCATTGGTTCCCAACCCAGTTGATGACATAAGGTATGACAACACTGGACACTGGCCACAGCGTGTAGAAAACAAACAGAGATGTAAATTGTGCATCACAGCATATTCTCGAACGAAATGCATCAAATGTAATAAACCTCTTTGCTTTACCAAAGACTGGAACTGTTTCTTAAATTTTGATGTAAAGTAACAATCATGCTGTAAAAAAAAAATAAAAATAAAATTGTCCTGAAATGCAAGTTCCATTATAGTATGTACTAATTTTTCTTTAATAAACTGCATCAAATTGTGTAATTAAAATATTCATTCAAGTGCCATTACCAAGCACTGTGACATCCCAACCACCTGACTGAAGTAAACAAATCCTGCCCAATGATTCCATATGGAGCCATCCCAAATTTCCCTCCAAAAACAAAAAAAAATAACAAAATTTCTTATGAATATATATTATTCCAATTATTATGTAGGCAAATAGGCCAAAAAATAGTTTTTTGCACAAGTAAATAAAAGTTGGTGTAATAGGGAACTTTGTCAAATCTCGTCTGTCGTCAAATCAATTTGATCAAATCTAAGGCCTCGCTGTAGATTTGATCAAAGAAGTCGCTTGTCTTCTGTTCACTCTGCAATCAGCAATGTGTTATGCTACCATGTGGAGTGCTAGCATCGCTGGAGCGTTCTGTCATCTGTAGTGTTTTTATGAACATTGCCGGTAAACACAATTGGTGTGTACCGACAACTACAAAATTAATAGAGATGTATGAAGCTGATGAGGCGCTTTACAACGTGAGGCACCCTGAATACAAAAATAGATTAAGAAGATTCGAGACCTATCATAACCTAACCTAAACGAACTCTCCTGTAGCAAGGAATCGGAGTGTTAAGCCCGTATTACACGATGCGCGAAAGCGTACGCCTATGCACCAGCGCCCCTAGCGTGCATACCTGTAACCACATACTGGATCACGTCCGACCTATTACACCGTCCAAGCGGGATATACCTAGTGCGCATGCGCAGCAGCAGACGACGATATTCGCGAGCAGCAGACGATACGCGCGCGGAAAGAAAACATAAGTGTGTGCTGTCTTGTAAAGTCGTCCGATCTACCGCGAGCAACTCAGGAACGAGTGTATGATACGCTGGATACTTCCAAATTATTTCTGTGAGCTCAAGGTTCGTATTTAATAAGAAATTGTTTTCTTTACCGTTATTTACTAAGTAATTGTTTTCTCTTACGTAGGTTACAACTGCTCTGAATTACAGACTCACTATTTTTATGTTACGACACTTGATTACACTGGTATGTGTATATCGAAATTTACATTTATACAGCATATTACACATGGAAGATCCACTTGTTTTTGAAGCTATTGCCCTGGCAGTGGCAGTAAATCTTCAGATTAGAGCAGAACGGCGACGGAAACGAAAAGCCAGGCGTTGTTGGGTTCGACCCTGGCTGAAAAGAAGGGACGAAGGCAGGTGAATATATTCACTTTTAATGAAAGAACTGAGGCCCGAAGATCCGCAAGAATTTCGGAACTTCGTTAGGATGGACATGGTCTGTTTCAAAAATGGTTCAAATGGCTCTGAGCACTATGGGACTCAACTGCTGAGGTCATTAGTCCCCTAGAACTTAGAACTAGTTAAACCTAACTAACCTAAGGACATCACAAACATCCATGCCCGAGGCAGGATTCGAACCTGCGACCGTAGCGGTCTTGCGGTTCCAGACTGCAGCGCCTTTAACCGCACGGCCACTTCGGCCGGCCATGGTCTGTTTCGAGAAGCTGCTGTCTATAATAGAAGATAGAATCAAAAAGTGTGACACAGTCATGAGGGAGGCTATCTCACCTTCTCGAAGGTAAGAATTGTATGTTTATACGTTTTGTGATCATACCAACCAAGATGTCTCATACAATTTCGTTACATGCCCTGTTACGTTGCAGGCTGGCTGTAACATTACGGTTCCTGGCGACTGGGGAATCTTTTAAGAGTCTGGCTTTCAGCCACAGAATTGCACAGCCTACCATTTCAAAAGTTATTGTGGATGTATGCACTGCAATTTGCGAAACTTTAAAGGACCAATACTTAAAGGTACATTTGTGTTATTTTTTCGAGTTTGGAATATATATATATATATATATATGTGTGCCATTCAGACAGTAATTAAGTATATAACATTACAGGCACCATCAACAGAAGAAGAGTGGAATAAAATTGCCAAAGAATTTGATGAACTTTGGCAGTTCCCAAACTGCATTGGTAAGCCACAGAATTAAGTTACATAATATGGAGAAAATCTGACAATAATGAAATGTATTTAAAATGATTTTAATGAAGTATATCAGACTCAGCTTTAGGCAGTTTTTTATCTCCCACACTGCAGGTCTATGTACTGCTATATAAAACTACTTTCTTTTATTTTCAGGTGCAATGGATGGGAAACACATAGCATTTGCCCCACCACGAACTGCTGGCTCAACATACTTCAATTATAAAAAGTTCCACAGTGTTGTTTTACTAGCTATTGTGGACGCTAGGTATCGATTCTCTTTGATTGACATTGGATGCAATGGAAGAGTGAGTGATGGTGGGGTGTATGCAAATAGCCTGATCAGCAGTGCACTTCAGGAAAACTGGTTGAAGGTACCACAGCAAAAATCACTTCCTGGCACAAACATTGAAGTGCCATATGTGATTCTTGCTGATGATGCCTTTCACCTGGAGCCATATATCATGAAACCCTATAGAGACTGCCAACAGATTTTTAACTACAGATTGTCAAGAGGAAGGCGAGTAGTGGAAAACACTTTCGGAATTCTGGCCAACCGCTTCAGAGTTCTTCTCAGTACAATGCGACTACCTGTTGAGAAAGTGGAATTAATTGTTCAGACTTTATGCATACTGCACAACTACTTGATTGAAGAGGCAGACACCACATATGTGACAGCTGCTGATACAGAAAACACAGACTTGTGCACCATAAACAATGGTTCCTGGCGAGGAGAGAAATCTCTCTCTAGCATACCCCAGCAGAGTGGAAATCGCACGTCACTGTGTGCCAGGGAAGTGCGCGAAAAATTTTGTGAATTCTTTAGTACAACAGGTTATGTTTCATGGCAGTGGGAAGCCGTTAAGAAGTACAACTTTTAACAGTAATAATGTACAGAAGGCAATCTTTTATTTAAAAATGACTCATCAATGTAATACAATGCCTTAACTTTAAAATCAGTTACAGATTTCTTTATGTATGCCATCCATGATACATTTCATGACATTTAATTTCACGTCAGCCTTAATTGCTGGATTTTTTAATTTCTTCAATTCAGCAGCAACATACTGACCAAACTTGTCATCTTCATTACTGCCACTAATTGAAACTCTAATGTCTCTTAAGACTGACAATGTTGAGGTGGCTAACTCATCCTCAGTGTCCTTCCTACGCCTCTTTCTGGCTGAAGCATAGGGCTGCTCACTTAGAGATGATGGTGTTGACACAGGTGTACTTCCCTCTGACAATTCCACAGTAAATATGTCTTGAGAGTACTGGAAATAGAAAACTTATAATTGAATTCTTTGATTACTACTTGTGTAAATGATGAAAGTCTATATGTGGTGAATGCAGCTTGCCGCTAACTCGGTGTAATATGTTGTCTGTACAGAAGTGTATCTGTCGCTTTTATCGCTCTTTCACTCTCACACAGAAATGTCCTTTATCTGTATACAGTTTAAACTATATTAATTACTTGAAATCAGCCTAGTAGAATCTCTGGTGGAGCCCTTCGTCTTAATATTCAGCGGCTGGCTTGCTAGAAAAGATCTTTGCATTGGTTATTATTATCAAGCGCTTCATTCAGTTGGGAAAATCGATCGTTTGAATCATTCGTTCAGTTTACGACAGATCTAAAATTTCAGATGTGGACGAAGCCTTTTTGGACGATTTCTAAACTCAGAGATTGCAGGCTCTCTTCGTCACAGCTGAAACTTCCCAATTAATTACAGGGCCCAGACAATCATCAATGATTCAGACAGAGAACTCATTCGTCATTCACTCTAGAATAAAATGTTCACAAACCTTATTTCAGAGGCAAAATTATATTGATTCCTTTCCATACATGTTCCGTTTGGTGTTGGTTCCAAGTCTCTTACAATTTGCTGGTATGGGTTTATCTTCTCTTTACTATCGCGCTAGCGGCACAAACTATTCTCTTTCCTCTCCCGCTTTAGCGCGAAGAAGAATAAATAAAACTCTTTTAGCAATCCGCTAATCTTCAAACGAAAACTTCCGAAGCTGTTCCTCTCTCTCTCTATAACTACAATAACCATGGAGCATACATTTTCGTACCTCTGTTGTTCCAAGGAATAAACGTACTAGAAAAATACCTTGGCGTCGACGAGCTGTCGGCGCATATATTACTAGGAAATCTGATCAGATACTTTTCAAACGTAAATAAATGTGGATGATTTGATTGACCATTCTTAATTATTGCGTGATAGTGGGTAATTTTCCAGTGGGTAGATTACAATGCCCCTCGCAGCGAGCGAGGTTTGTGAGCTCAATTTTGATTCACCGAACACACTTCGCGAGCTATCTGTTAGCGTGGATAACCCGGAAGTGATGATTGTCAGTCCTCTGACTGAAAAAGAATATTACGTTTGAGACAGACGAAGAAAAGAAATGTTGAAGACAGAAGAAATGAAGAGACAGGTACCGCGGCTGTATTGCTTTTACGTGCATCTAGGTGTTATGTCTGCTGTGCACAACCAAGGAAGATGATCTTTTATGAACTGATGTCAGGGTCTACCCATTCGGGAACTTTCTTAAGCAGGGAAACCTTGGAAAACCTCTTAAGCTTAGACCCCCAGCCTACGGTACATAGAAGATAGGAAAGCCTATAGAAGAACAAAAATAATTTTGAAATTCATCTCTAAAGGAAAGACAGGGATCAATTTGTATCGCAATTTGGAGAAGAGTGGTTTGTGCCTCTAGCAAAAAATAACGTTTTACAATAAATAACGTGAATTCGCGTTTTACAATCTTGCTTCTAGTACAATATCTTGCGGTGCTAAACTCCCCCGGGTCTTGCATGTCCCCGACGTCCACATTTATAGTCGGTCTTCTACGCGGCCCAATCGGTAGTTGATCATCTACGCGGCCCACAATGGGAAGAGTAGAAGGAACAGGGATACTCGAATTCACATGCAACATTCATTCCAAAAGAATTAGCAATGACCAAAAGGGAAACTCTTCCTGTAAGAGAACTGATTAGGTTGCACCGTCCAAGATTCTCCTTTTTGAAAGCAAAATCCTTATGGCTTCATGGATCCTTTTTGTTACGACATACTTCACGGAATTCAACGATTACTTAATGATGTTGCTAAAAGCATCATCCGATTTTCTCGTTTGAATACTCTTTTTTACTTTGCCACCCCACTTGTGCTTATAAGTCCAAAAGTTTTCACAGATTTTCTATCATTGATTTGTTCTTCGTAATTTAAAGGATTCATGTAACTTACTATAGATTTTGGATTCAAATCATCGAATAATGGAAAGTGTAGTTCATTTTATACCAAAACATCATCCATATTTCCTTGATAAGTCATATAATTTAGCTATACTCAAAACCTTTTATTTTAAATACATATACTTTTACGTTTGAGCGCTGAAATGTAAAAGTTATTATCATTGAGAAATGCGGATTCACCTCTTTCATTTACTCTCTGATTCATACGTTGTTCATCCATGCTCATATATGGAAATGGATTTTTCACAAAAAAATTCTCAAACGAACACGAACCATTAAATTACTACTGAATCTATGAATATTTACTTTCTTTAATCATTCATTAATAAATTAAAAACTCTTAACTTCTAATTATAACACCTATTCCGTCTAAGTGCAACATGAATCAGTTTATCCTCGCGTTTGGTGCAAGTCTCTTACAAAGCATCTCTGTATCGTCTATATCGATTTTAATTCTCGCGCCGACGTCAACTGTTTTGCGCGGGAAATTATCTTTGCGGCGTTAACCGTCACTCACAATTCACTACCACAACACACTCCTTCACACGTTTACACATCTAAGCGTTCACATGAGATTATATATGAATATTCACTCGGAACCTCTTTAGATTATTCAGTGTCATTTGCGTGAAACATTTCATTTTCTTGAAGTTCAGTCAGATCCTCAATCATTCTTGATGCCATTAGCAATGCTAAAGTCTTATATTCACCTCAGCACAGGTGAAGCCTATCTCCACTATCTTCTTTACAACACTCGATAATAATAGTTAGTCGCTATTTCTATACTCTTTGTTACTGATTAACTATTTCGATTTAAAGGTTTCTATCATTTCACACAGAGTTTATGGTTATGTTTTTTTTTTTTACGAGCGTTCATTTCTGTCACTCGGAACACCATTACTCACTATCTTCTAATCTTCATTATACTTTTTTAAGTCGTTATGAGAAAATAATCCTTTTATTTTGTTCGACACCGGGTATGCTAAGTCACTACCAACAATGGGGAGCAGTATGGGCTTGTGGAGGGTTCGATCAAATCCCATTTCAACATGCGATCTATTTCTTTTTGGACTTGAGCCTTTAGCCTCCAGGGAACAGGATAGAAAGTTCTACAATATGTTTCATGCGGCTTAACGTAGAGATGGCATATGTATCCCTTAATCACTCCTGGCCTTTCGTCAAACACGTTTTCATACACTAATAATAATTCTTTGAGCTGCTTCTTCTGATCTTCAATAATGCAGTCGGATTCGTTTAATTTCTCATACACTAATTGACCGAAATCCCCTTTGACTTGGACCTCATTATTTACGTGCTGTTTAGAATTCTGTGCAGTCCTGATTACTTGCACGCTGATCCCACTATCATATTTTCTGGTAAGGCTTTCCTTTTTCAACAAGTCCAACTCAATTTCTTGTTTATTTACATTTAACCAAATTTTTCCTGTTTTAAAATCTATTCTGCATCCGTATTGACGTAGGCTGTCGACTCCGATAATGCAGTCTACCACCAAATTTTTCACAACAGGGAATGTGCTTAATATTGCTACATTTCCTACTTCTACACTAAGTAGTGACTGCACTTTTACATTAGCCGATCTGGCCCCAACGGCGCCTATTATTCTACAATTTTGAACTGGAAAAATTGGTACTCGTCTTATATTTCTGATCTTGTTGAATAGAGCCTCCGAAATAACATTCGTGGTTGCAGGTGTGTCTACCGCCGTTATAGGTACAGTCTCCAAAATGACTTGCACTTCGGCTACTGCCACCTGTTCCTTATCCTCATCTTTGGGTTCTAAGTCCTCGGTCAATTCATCTGCCAGTAATCGTCCATCATTGTACGTTAGCATTGATACACATATCCTGTTGCCCCTCAACCTATTGTTGACCGCTCCTCCGGGGCACGAGTGGGTCCTTACTAGTTTGTTGGATTTTGATTCGCCTGGTGGTTGACATCATCCGTCACTTCGGTAATCACCGGTTGATTTGTAGATGTCCGTCCCCACTGATGTTGGTTATTTGAGTTTATTCCCCCCGGTTGGTTCCACTTTCTATTACCGTTATTGTTCCATGCTTGCGGTCTGAAATTCCTTTCGTTCCCCCATACGGGATTGTATCGTTTCCCATTCCTGTTGTTCCTTGGATAGCCCCTCGCAAGACTATTGCCGGTATTATTGTTGATATTTTGAGGGGTTTCTTCACTATTTATCGATCTCTGTGCGTTCCCTTGCCTACAATTTGGCAGAGGTTCTATCTCCCTATATTGGAATCTATTGTTGCGGGCTTTCTGGTTGTTCTCTTCTATAATGTCTATGTGATCTAACGTCGTGAGGAACGACTCCAAGTCTTTATCATTGCCGTAAATTAATTGATTCCGTATACTAGTTGGTAGTCTTGCCTTAAGTATGTTTATTATATCTGGCAAAGGCATAGGTCTGTCCCAATATCTAGTTTTATTTATATATTTCTCAAAATACTTCCTAAGGCTTCCTTTCGAAAAAGAGAAAGGCTCTGGGTAGAGCACCTCCTGCCTTAGGCGTTCCTGTACCCCTTCTGACCAGAATTTTGCTAAAAACGCTTTCTCAAAATCGTCATAGGTCGAGCAAACAGACGTCATGTCCGAGGCCCAGATCGCCCCCGAACCTTGTATATACCCAGTAACGAAACTAATCTTCTGCCACTCCGACCAATTTCTGGGTAGCACTCCTCTAAAACTCCTGATAAAAACAATCGGATGGCCCCCCCTTTTGTCAGTGTTAAAAATCTGAAATTGCCGATGCTTTATCATTTTTTCTTCGGCATGGCACAGGCTTTCGTAATCTCCGTCCGATAGAACTTCGCGCGAACAACTAGCTCGTGGCAATTTAATATTCGAGTTACTCACATAAGTCGGTATCGTGTGCGAATGTGCAGTAACTGGCTCTATAGTCGCTGGCAACTTCTGCTGCTGGCCGGTATTCATTTGTTCTGAGCCTTGTTGTGAAACGCGTATCGACTCTGCTATCGTTTGTTTCCATTGCTCAAAATCAGCACCTAACTGCTGTCGCACTTCCTCAAGTCCTTTCGCAAACAAATTCTCTTCCTGTTTGCCGCATAGACTCTGGAATGCTGCTTTAACATTTTGCTCAACGTTTTCACACATTAGCCTTTTGTTTTCTAATGTGATTTCGGATAGTTTACCCGTTAATACATTAATTTGGTGGTCTATAACGTCCTCACGTTCTGTCAGATGTTCCACACTTTCCTTTAAGTTTGTCTGCGTACGTGCCAATTCAGGAAGTTGCGCAATTGCACATGACATGGCATCTTGCTTCTGTACTAATTGCGGAACCATTTCCACCTGTTCCCGTACGGTGTCTATCTTAATAGCCACATACTCCTTCATTTCTACACGTACGCGGTGAGTAGCTTCCTCACATTGAGCTTTAACCAATTCTATTTGTGCAGTTAATTTTCGTTCCGTCTCTTCGCCCTGATCTTTAAGTTCCTTTGTCTTCGCCTCTATCCGCTGCTCTAATTCGGAAAAACTATCGTGTAACTGCTGCTTAATGTCAGCTTTCAGATTTTCCTGCCCCTCATTAACTGAGGCGAACTTCGCGTTAATATCGATTTTCAGATTTTCTTGCCCTTCAGTAACTGAGGCTAATTTCGTATTAATGTCAATTTTCATATTTTCTTGGCCTTCAGTAACTGAGGCTAATTTCGCATTTATGTCGATTTTCATATTATTCATGCTCTCTGTTATCATCTGCATCTGTCTCATGATAATCACTAATGGATCTAATCCATGTTGCATACCTGCTGTTACCTCTCCAGCCGTGTCTACAGGGCGTTCTATTACGCTATCTGTAGCGATAGGTTCTACCACACTTCTTACTACATCACTATCATCCGTGCTCACAGCTGAAGGCTGTTGCGTGTTGCTCTGCTCTGCTTGACTCATCTTAAACATTGCCCTAGTTAAAACCATATAAATATTCTACAGTCAATATGTATATATCTCCTTTCACACAATAATACTTCTGTGGCTACTTTCTTATAGTACTTATTCAGGTAAATGCAACTAGGGCAGTTCAACCAATCTACATGTAGCATGCACACAATTCGTAAATGTTCAAATCTACGTCTACTTCCTCAATACTAGCAAGCTTTAATTCAAAATTATAGATCTGGCCTTTTTTCTGCGCCCAGCGTGCTGCTTTTCTTTGAAGATCCAACTAATTCGCCTGCGAGTATCTCTTCTCTTTTCCAAGTTAAGTTGTCTCGTCGTAGTTCACATTAAACAGAGAACAAAATTATTTTAACAACGTCCAAAAACGTGTCCTGTCACGGATTGGCCATTATAATTGAATTCTTTGATTACTACTTGTGTAAATGATGAAAGTCTATATGTGGTGAATGCAGCTTGCCGCTAACTCGGTGTAATATGTTGTCTGTACAGAAGTGTATCTGTCGCTTTTATCGCTCTTTCACTCTCACACAGAAATGTCCTTTATCTGTATACAGTTTAAACTATATTAATTACTTGAAATCAGCCTAGTAGAATCTCTGGTGGAGCCCTTCGTCTTAATATTCAGCGGCTGGCTTGCTAGAAAGATCTTTGCATTGATTATTATTATCAAGCGCTGCATTCAGTTGGGAAAATCGATCGTTTGAATCATTCGTTCAGTTTACGACAGATCTAAAATTTCAGATGTGGACGAAGCCTTTTTGGACGATTTCTAAACTCAGAGATTGCAGGCTCTCTTCGTCACAGCTGAAACTTCCCAATTAATTACAGGGCCCAGACAATCATCAATGATTCAGACAGAGAACTCATTCGTCATTCACTCTAGAATAAAATGTTCACAAACCTTATTTCAGAGGCAAAATTATATTGATTCCTTTCCATACATGTTCCGTTTGGTGTTGGTTCCAAGTCTCTTACAATTTGCTGGTATGGGTTTATCTTCTCTTTACTATCGCGCTAGCGGCACAAACTATTCTCTTTCCTCTCCCGCTTTAGCGCGAAGAAGAATAAATAAAACTCTTTTAGCAATCCGCTAATCTTCAAACGAAAACTTCCGAAGCTGTTCCTCTCTCTCTCTATAACTACAATAACCATGGAGCATACATTTTCGTACCTCTGTTGTTCCAAGGAATAAACGTACTAGAAAAATACCTTGGCGTCGACGAGCTGTCGGCGCATATATTACTAGGAAATCTGATCAGATACTTTTCAAACGTAAATAAATGTGGATGATTTGATTGACCATTCTTAATTATTGCGTGATAGTGGGTAATTTTCCAGTGGGTAGATTACAAACTGATACAGTATTGTGCTACATACGTATTACAATATCTAACATTAAAATGGTTATGTAAACTACAGTGGTCTTTTTAAAGTTCTCTGTGTAAAATATAAGTAATGTAAGTAACATGTATGAAAGTGATGTACTATTTTGTTGAAGCAAATATATACAATACAATCAAAGTGTTACATTCTTTTGGTCAAGAGAGCTTCATGGCTAATGAACTGTCATTGACATACATGAGAATACCGTTTATGCACTTACATTGCTGTTGTCATCTTCAATATATCCCTCATTTACTATGGTCTCTTCAGTAACTGTGGTCACCTCAGTATTCTGAAATAGTTGATGTGTTATTCACTTGTTGCAATTACTATTTACAACTTTTATTTAAATGTAGGTAAATACTTACACAAGGGTCATTGACAGTGGTCGTGCTACATTGATTTGATGAGAGTGACTGTGGTATCTGAAATATTAAAGGCCCATGTTAGTCTATAGCAGATTGTGAACCTCTCATAAAACTGAAAAATACGAATACACATGGTAGTATTAAAGCGTGATTTGTTTTCCAAAATATCATTCACTAATATAAGCATATATACTACTTGAGCTGGAATATCCATCTACAACCTGAAATCAGAATAAGCTGTCTTACAGAAAGCAGAATTCCTACAAAGGAAGGCAACAAAATGTTTGTACTTACCATACGGCTTGGGATATTTGTCACTGTTTTCCTCGGTGTCACGTAGTCCTTCAAAAACTTCAAAGCGTTGAACCACCACACAGCAGGCTCGTAAACTTCGCTTGCCCCTGCACCACTATGCTCACTGGCTCTAATTTTTTTAAGCTCTCCACAAAAGTGCGACCGCAGAGACATGAATCGAGTTTTGCAGTCCTCATCTGTTGCGTTGGGCAAAAGTGCGCGAACTTTACTGCCTATCACTGCCAGTTTCTCTTTCCTGGCATTCTAAAATAAAGCAAGAGATGCAATGAAATCAAACATGAACTTTCGTAAGCTAAGGCATTGATATACGAATCGAAAATCATCGTGTAACATAATATGCATATTACTCAGAAATAAACGATGCCGACGTACCTTATTATGATATAGCGGGTCCTGCGGGTTGTACATACACTTTTCTTCGCTGTACGCCTGAATAAGGATCCTTAAAGCCTGTTTGTTCCATTCCATTTCTAGAATATGAAGCAATAAATAGAACAATAAGCGTTCACAAACAGCTAGTATAAAAGAAAGTCAACTGGCAAAAAAATACTATTTTTAACTGCATTTATGAAAACCTACTTACTGAACAAAATGCGGAAAAATCTCCAACACGAAAAACTGTAATTTGCCTCTACACACCCAACCATAAACAAACAACAAGCAGAAAGCACTGCGGTACCCGCTTCTGCGCATGCGCAAGTTTCGCAGCCTAGTGCGCATGCGCGGGTTGACGAGAATTTAGAACTGCCCTCTATTCTGCCGCGTGGATAATGTGTGTGCTAATTTTCGTAGTTTCACCCGTCCTACCGCTAGATGGCTGTCGTGAGAGACCAGTACCGTTTGCGGCGGACCGTCGTGTAAAGCCGGTATTATATATATATATATATATCTTCCAAACTCGAAAAAATAACACAAATGTACCTGTGTATCTTTGGAATATATATATATATATATATATATATATATATATATATATATATATATATATATCTTCCAAACTCGAAAAAATAACACAAATGTACCTTTAAGTATTGGTCCTTTAAAGTTTCGCAAATTGCAGTGCATACATCCACAATAACTTTTGAAATGGTAGGCTGTGCAATTCTGTGGCTGAAAGCCAGACTCTTAAAAGATTCCCCAGTCGCCAGGAACCGTAATGTTACAGCCAGCCTGCAACGTAACAGGGCATGTAACGAAATTGTATGAGACATCTTGGTTGGTATGATCACAAAACGTATAAACATACAATTCTTACCTTCGAGAAGGTGAGATAGCCTCCCTCATGACTGTGTCACACTTTTTGATTCTATCTTCTATTATAGACAGCAGCTTCTCGAAACAGACCATGTCCATCCTAACGAAGTTCCGAAATTCTTGCGGATCTTCGGGCCTCAGTTCTTTCATTAAAAGTGAATATATTCACCTGCCTTCGTCCCTTCTTTTCAGCCAGGGTCGAACCCAACAACGCCTGGCTTTTCGTTTCCGTCGCCGTTCTGCTCTAATCTGAAGATTTACTGCCACTGCCAGGGCAATAGCTTCAAAAACAAGTGGATCTTCCATGTGTAATATGCTGTATAAATGTAAATTTCGATATACACATACCAGTGTAATCAAGTGTCGTAACATAAAAATAGTGAGTCTGTAATTCAGAGCAGTTGTAACCTACGTAAGAGAAAACAATTACTTAGTAAATAACGGTAAAGAAAACAATTTCTTATTAAATACGAACCTTGAGCTCACAGAAATAATTTGAAAGTATCCAGCGTATCATACACTCGTTCCTGAGTTGCTCGCGGTAGATCGGACGACTTTACAAGACAGCAGACACTTATGTTTTCTTTCAGCGCGCGTATCGTCTGCTGCTCGCGAATATCGTCGTCTGCTGCTGCGCATGCGCACTAGGTATATCCCGCTTGGACGGTGTAATAGGTCGGACGTGATCCAGTATGTGGTTACAGGTATGCACGCTAGGGGCGCTGGTGCATAGGCGTACGCTTTCGCGCATCGTGTAATACGGGCTTATACCGGCTTTACAGGGTGAGCCTGTCTTCTGCAGATGCAGCAGTTCTTAAGTGAGTAATGTGTGTTGTGATAAGAGGATACACTTCACTGAGCACATACTGAAATGTATGCTCATCCATTCGTAAGTAACTGATGTACGACTTGACGTCCTTCACAATAAGCTCACGTAGCAAGTTTTTTTGAATGCTTTTATCGTGTCGTCGAACAAGTTGTTGTTGTCAGCCATCTTGAACTTTGACGAAATATATGACCACGGGACCAACACAACTTTTAACGCCACTTTCTCAGACACGTATTTAATAACTCTGTATAAGTTTGCTTTAATTACAAAAAAAGTTTTAGCTCAACTGCATTTAAACTTTGCCGGCTAGACTTTTTAGAATGGAACTGACAGTAGAGTCTGACCTCTGAACTACATCTTAAGAGACATTGTATTGATTGTTTCTTGCATTAAAGTCTTGAAACTTGTTACAGCTTTATTATGTAATGCTTGTAATCAAGTACTGTAATCAGAACTATCTATCATTAGTATAAATGATACTTAATCTATTACAAATAAGGACGTTTTTGTTCGAAATTTAGTTTTTAGAAAATTACTTGAAAACTATTAGGGGTTGATTAATTGGGTCACATAGTTAATGTTTTTATATCAGACTGATGCTTCATACGAATTTTCATCTTTCTGAGTCTAATATTATCTTTAAATTATGGTGCAATACTTTGTATGCTATGCACACAGCCATTATGGTGGCGTGGCTAAGTGAACTCGGGTAAGTCCCGCCACACTTGCATGCCTCTGAATCTCGCAAATGATACAATGCTTATTTCGCCTTATTTATTTTTGTGAAAAAATTATTTTTGAACAAAATTAATCATTAGAAGCAAGTGACGTTACTACAGTCGACCTCTTTTAAATAAAATTGATTTTAGCAAAATTTTTCCTTAATACCAGTCACAAAATTAACCAACGGAAACACATACATAAAAATACGCAAAGCTACATGAAACCACGTGCAACCACATAAAACTACGGACAAATACGTTAAAAACGTACAGAAACATGGGTGAAAAGGGAACGATGAGCTACGGAAGAAGTGTGTGTGTGTTGCGATAAGCAAAGAAAGAGGGAGGTGGGCTTGGTTAGGCCAAGGATCAAAAGTGACGTGGGCAGGTGAGGAAAACAAAACTCTAAAGTACGTCAGGATGAGAGATGAAGTGGGATCAATAGGAATAAATGTAATTAACTATCGGAGGAAAGAATCTGGGTCATCAGATGCTGCATCAACAATCCACGTGGTCACGAAGTCTGGGATTTGCACGGAAGGTCGTTGATACAGTGTGGCTCAGAAATAGATGCAGTCTGGAAGGCAGTGAATAAACACAGGAAAGGAGAGAAAGAATGGACACGAAAAGAGTAATGCTCTAGAAAAGAGTAACAAAGGAAAACTTTAGAGGTTTGTAGGATGGAAGTCAGCTGTAATCATTCGGCAAGAAAGAAACAATGGAAACTCCAGGTATGAATATCAACAATGTAGGAAAAGATAGAGTGCTACTTACTGTAAAGAAGACACGTCAAGTTGCAGATAGGTATGATTAAAAGACACTCACATGTAGCTTTTGGCCACAGCCTTTGTCAGTAAAAAGGCACACAAACGCGCGTGCGATCAAGCAAACAAGTGCATTCTACACACACACACACACACACACACACACACACACACACACGACCGCCAACTCCAGAACCTTGCGCCGGAATACAACATCATGTGGGTTGCAAGCAGCAATCTGGAGGGGGTATGGAGCGGGAAGGGATAGTAATGTACAGGTGGGGAGAGACGAACGCTGTCTGGTGAACTCTGCAAGGACTAGACTCCAACAGGTATAGTGTCAGGAGGTTATGGGGCAGGGAGGTCGGGAAAAAAGGAACAAAAAATGAGAGGAGCGGGGGAAGGCAGGTGGATGCGTTGACAGAGTTTGTGTTGTAAGGATATCTCCCATCTGCACAGTTCAGAAAAGCTGATGGTGAAGGGCAGGGTCCAGATGGCTTGGGTAGTGAAGCAACCACTGAAATCAAGTGTGGTATGTTCAGCTGCATGTTGTGCCACAGGGTGGTCTACTTTGTTTTAGGTCACAGTTTGGCGGTGGCCTTTCATCCTGGTTGACAGCTGGTTGATACTCATAGCAATATAAAAAGCTGTGCAATGATTGCAGCAGAGCTGGTAAATGACAGGGCTGCTTTCACAGGTGGCCTGGCCCCTGATGGGGTAGGATAAACCTGTGACAGGACTGGAACAAGAAATGCAGGGGGAGGGGGGGGGATTTGACAGGTTTTGCACCTGGGTCTTCCACAGGGATATGATCTTCTGGCAAGGGGTTGAGACTGGGAGTGGCATAGGGATGGACTAGGATGTTGTGGATGTTGGATAGGTGATGGAGCACCACTTTAGGATGGGTGGGAGATATCTTGGGTAGGATGTCCCTCATTTCAGGGCATGATGATAGCTAATGAAAGCTCTGTCGAAGGATGTGGTTCAGTTGTTCCAGTACAGGATGGTACTGGCTGACGAAGGGGACACTCCTTTGTGGCTGTTTCTTGCGGTTGGTGGGAGGATTGGGGTTGTCAGATGAAATGGCATGGGAGATATGTTTGCAGTCTAGGTCTGCAGGATAGTGCCTGTCTGTGGAGGCCTTGGTGAGACCCTTAGCATCCTGAGCAAGAGAGTTTTTATCACTGCAGATATGCCGTCCCCATATATGGAAGGGATTTTTTGGTGTGAAAGGGACGACAGATGACAAAATGCAGATACTGTTGGTGATTGGTGGGGTTAATGTGGACAGCGTTGTAGATGAATCCATCAGAGAGGAAGAGATCAACGTCTGGAAGTTGACACTCTTCGGGTGAGGTGGACCACGTGAAGGAGATGGGAGAGAAGATGTTGAGGTTGTGAAGGAGCGCAGATAGGGTGTCTTGGTCCTGGGTCCAGATCACAGAGATATCATCAATGAACCTGAACCAGACTAGGCGTTTTGTGTTTTAGGAGGCTAGGAAGCTCTCCTCTGGATGCCCCATAAAAAGTTTCCTACGTTGTTGATATTCATACCTGGAGTTTCGATTGTTTGATTTTTGCAGAAAAGCTTCCTTTCACCCTACAATCCTGTGACATTTTCCTTTGTTACTCTTCTCTATAGCATTACTCTCCTTAGTGTCCATTCTGTCTCTTCTTTCCTGTGTTTATTCACCACCTTCCAAATTGCATCTACTTCCGAGCCACACTGTATCAACAACCATTCGCACACAACACAGACTTTGTGACCACGCGGATTGTTGATGCAGCATCTAAGGACCTAGATTCCTTCCTCCAATGGTTACATTTAGTCCTATTGATCCCACTTCATCCCTCATCTTGATATACTTTAGAGTTTTGTTTTCCACACCTGCCCATGCCACATGAACTTTTGATCCTCGACCTAACCCATCACGCCTCCCTTTCTCTTCAATTATCGCAACACACACACACTCCCTGTAGCTTATCATTCCTTTTCACCTCCTGCGGGTCCAAGGGTTAGAACAGGCTCAAGGTATTCCTGCGTGTTGTAAGAGATGACTAAAAGAAGTCTCACACTTTTCGGCCCTGTGAGTTCAGGTCCCATTCTATGGTGTGACCTGCCACTTTCAAAATTCTACAGAAGTGCAGGCCATGTGAGGACGGACACCTTATGTGGCGCACAAGTTATCCATAGTGCCCTTAGATTCGATCTCCTGAATCACTTGTCATGGCTTTGCATCTCCACCTGCGATTCAACTATTTGGGCGAGGACACTTTCTGCGGCATGTCAGCTTCTTCTGTTATCTCCTGTCCTCTTTCGCTCCTATGACAATATTGGATTTCTCTGCACCCAATATCCAGCACGGTAGCCAGTCCGTTATGGTGGGACTCTCATGTACCCATTTGGTGGTAGCCCCCTGACAACACACGGATCACACTGCTGATACCTGAGCTGTAAACTCCCCACGTATGCCAAGGAGTATATGCCTGTCTTCTCGGGCATCAGGAATCCCGGCAATGGCCATCATGCCAGTTGGCCTTTGCTGTGGCTGGGTGGCGCCCATGGGGAGAGCCCCTGATCGAAGTGCGTGGCATCAGGGCAGATGACCTGCAATGAAGCAGACTAAGTCATCTCTTGCTGGTGACCGTATGGCACCAGCAGTCTCTAAGAAGGGCAAGATCAAATACAATGCTGACAGATATCACCCTAAATCGTTTCCCTCCCTCGCTACACCATGGGAGGAACGTAGGGCTACAGAACGGAGAGAGCCATATTCGCCTTGGTTTTTAGTCTGTAGCAGAACTGATGGGGACTCCTTTCTACCTATGAAGCCTCAATTTTTCATTGAACACCTTGAGGATAACTTTGGAGAAGTGACAGCGCTGTCCAGGATGTGAAACGGCACAGTCTTGATTAAGCCCAATCACGAGCGTTACTCATCTGTGACAAGCTGGGTGATATTCCTGTTTCTGTCACTCCCCATAAAAGCCTCAATATGGTCCAAGGGATCATTTTCCATCACGACCTCCTCATGCAGTCCAACAATGAGCTCCGCGCCAATTTAGAATGGCAGGGTGTTCATTTAATGCAGCGTGTTTACAGTGTACCCAAAGACAACAGGATTGCTACTGGTACCTTCGTCTTGGCCTTTGAGGGTGATTAATTGCCTGAAAAGGCCAAGGTGATGGTTTACCACTGTGACATTAAACCATACGTCCCTCCCCCTATGCGGTGCTTTAAGTGCTGGAAGTTTGGGCACACATCTTCCCACTGCACTTCCAGCGCCATATGTCAAGACTGTGGATGTCCACTGCACCCAGATACTGCATGTGTGCCTCCTCCCACTTGCGTCAACTGTGGAGAGCAGCAACTCCCTCTGCTCACCAGACTGCCCAGTACTCCAAAAGTAGCGAAAAATCATGCAGTACGAGACCCTGGAGCGGTTGATTTAGGCTAAACATAAATTTGAAAGATTACACCCCTTCGGTTGATGTCAACATACGCTGCAGCTAACATCACCATCGCCATCCCAAGGGCCAGTGGTTCCTCACCAGAATACATCCGGCCCCTTGATAGTAGGGTGCAAATCTTCCTCCATTGCTCCCAAAGCACCTACTTCAGGAGCAAGACCCCCCCCCCCCCCCAAATGCAGGGGACATCAGTCTCCTCCCCCCTGCCAGACAAGCCTCCTCCGGCTCCTCTCATGTGGAAGAGGTCCCTTGGGGCTCTCTCTCCCAAGGTCTCCACTAACGCCATGGTGGACACTCACCAGTGGATTAAGGAGCCAGAGCTGCTGGACTAAGAGCTTCACTGTCTTCCTTTGTGTCTGAAGCTGCTTCGGAGAAATCTTCCCAGCCAGCCCCTAAATAGAAGCGAGAGAGTAAGCAAACCAAGAAGAAGTTTCCTAAGAAATAGGACCCTCTGGTGGCCCCAACACAACCACTCCCTATTAATTCTGCATTGCAGGATGCGGTGGATATCTTAGTGTCCCCTGCAGATCTGGATCTCACTGATGCCTCATCCACCATAGAAATGGCTACAAATACTCAATCAGTGGCAGCAGGTGACCCTGAGGCACAACCTGCCTCCTTGCACGCTTCATGCCTTCCCAGCCTCATGATAACGTCATACTCCTGTGGAATTGCAGCGGTTCTTTCCACCACCTGGCTGAACTGCGGCAACTCTTAAAGTTTACACCTGCTTTCTGCATTGCCCTTCAAGAAACCTGGTTCCCGTAAATGCGGACCCCTGCCTTCTCGGCTATAGGGGATATTACAAGAACCACAGTGACTATAATAGTGTGTCAGGTGGAGTTTGTGTCTAAGTCCTGAACTCAGTATGCAATGAACCTGTGCCCATTCAAACCCCTCTTCAAGCTGTGGCTCTCAGGATAAGGACGATACAGGAAATAACTGTCTGCAATGTATATCTTCCTCCAGATGGTGCAGTACCCCTGAACACATTGGCTGCACTGATTGATGAACTCCCTAAACCATTCCTACTTTTGGGAGATTTTAACGCTCTTAACCCCTTGTGCGGTGACACTGTGCTTACTGGCCAAGGCAGAGATGTCAGAAATTTACTGTCACAACTCGACCTCTGCCTCTTAAATACAGATGCCCCCCACACATTTCAGTGTGGCACATGGCACATGTTCGGCCATTGATCTCTCAGTTTACAGTCCTGGCCTCCTCCCATCTATCCACTGGAGAGCACATGACAACCTGTGTGATAGTGACCACTTCCCCATCTTCTTGTCATTGCCCTGGCGTCAGGCGCACAGACACTTCAGACAGACTGGGACGCTTTCACCTCTGATGTCCCCGTTGAATCTCCCCCACATGGTAACATCGATGTAGTGGTTGAGCAGGTAACTACAACGATCGTTTCAGCAGCGGAAAACGCGATCCCTCGTTCTTTAGGGTGCCCCCGGCGAAAGACAGTCCCTTGGTGGTCGCCAGAAGTCACTGAGGCAATTAAGGAGCGTTGGCGAGCTCTACAGTGGCATAAGTGGCACCCTTACTTGGAGCACCTCAGCCTTTAAACGACTCCGTGTCCAGATTCGCCAGCTTATCAAAAGACAGAAACAGGAGTGTTGTGAGAGATACGTCTCGCTTATTGGATGTCACCTTCCCAAGTCTTGGCAAAGACCAAACGAGTTCTTTGGGTACCAGACCCCACCAGATGTTCTTGGTGCTAACATAAATGGCGTGTTATCCATCGACACAAACGCTATTGCCAAGCACTTTGCTGAGCACTGTGCTCACGTCTCTTCATTGGAGAATTATCCCGCAGCCTTTTGCACTCTCAAATGGCACATGGAAAGGAAAGTCGTCTCGTTCACTACACATCACGAAAAACCCTATAATTCCCCATGTACAGAGTAGGAGCTCCTCAGTGCCCTTGCACATTGCCCCGACACAGCTCCTGGGCCAGATCAGATCCACAGTCAGATCATTAAACATCTCTCGTCTGACTACAAGCGACATCTCCTTGTCTTCTTCAACCAGATCTGGTGCGATGGCATCTTTCCAACGCACTGGCGGGAGAGCACCATCATACCAGTGCTCAAACCCGGCAAAAGCCCGCTTGATGTGGATAACTAACGGCCCATCCACCTCACCAAAGTTCTTTGTAAGATGCTGGGACATATGGTGTGTCAGCATTTGGGTTGGGTCCTGGAGTCACATGGCCTACTGGCTCCGCGCCAGGGTGGTTTCTGCCTGGGTCACTCTACTTCTGATAATCTTGTGCCCCTTGAGTCTGCCGTCCTAACAGCCTTTCCAAGATGCCAAAACCTTCTTGCCACCTTTTTTATTTATGAAAAGTGTATGCCACCACGTGGCGATATCATATCCTTGCCACATTATACAAGTGGGGTCTCTAAGGCCCGCTCCCGATTTTTATCCAGAATTTCTTGTCGCTTCATACTTTCCATGTCCAAGTTGGTGCCTCCCATAGCTCCCCCCATATCAAGGAGAATGGGGTCCCGCAGGGCTCTGTATTGAGTGTATTAATGGTCTAGCAGCAGCTGTAGGGCCATCGGTCTCACCCTCTCTGTATGCAGACGACTGCTGCATTTCGTACTGCTCCACCAGTACTGGTGTTATTAAGCGGCCCATCCACAAGGTGCAGTGCTGGGTTCTAGCCCATGGCTTCCGGTTTTTGTCCGCAAAGTCGTGTGTTATGCACTTCTGTCAGCGTTGTACCATTCACCCGGAACCAGAATTTTACCTTACTGATGACCCCCTCACTGTAGTGGAGACATATCGATTTTTAGGACTGGTTTTTGACGCCCGATTGACTTGGCTTCCTCACCTTTGTAAGGCTTAAGCAGTAGTGCTGGCAGCACCTCAATGCCCTCCGCTGCCCGAGCAACACCAACTGGGGTGCAGATCGCTCTACACTGCTGCAGCACTACAGAGCCCTTGTTCAATCCCACCTTGACTACAGGAGTCTGGTTTATGGTTTGGCGGCTCCCTCAGTGTTGTGTTTACTCGATCCAGTGTCCCACTTAGACTAGCAACAGGAGCTTGTAGGACGAATCAGGTCACCAGTGTCCTGGCGGAGGCTGGAGCCCTTCCATTGCAGGTCAGGCATGTGCAACTACTCACCAGTTACGTTGCACATGTTCATAGTTCCCCTGCGTATCTAAATTACCATCTCTTTTTCCCACCCATGGCGATTCATCTCCTGCATCGGCAGCCCAGGTCATGGCTTACAATTGCAGTTCATGTCCGATCCCTTCTATCTGAACTGGAGTCCTTGCCTTTATCACCTGTACTTGAGGTCCATTCGTGTACACCTCCATGGTGTACACCTAGGCCACGGCTTCATGTGGAACTTTCACATGGCCCAAAGGACTCAGTTCACCCCGCAGCTCTCTGCTGTCACTTCATCTCGATTCTTGACATGTACTGAGGCCATGAAGTGATTTACACCGATGGCTTGATGGCTGGTGGTCACGTCGGCTTTGCACATCCGTGGAGGACATATTTAACAGCGTTCATTGCTTGATGGCTGCTATGTTTTCACTGCCGAGCTGGTGGCTATATCTCCTGCTCTTGAGTGCATCCGTTCATGCCCTTGGGAGTTGTTTCTTCTGCGTACTGACTCCTTGAGCAGCTTACAAGCTATCGACCAGTGCTACTCTCGTCATCCTTTGGTAGCGACCATCCAGGAGTCCATCTATGCCCTGGAATGGTCCGGTTGTTCAGTGGTCTTTGAGTGGACCCCAGGACACGTCGGAATCCCAGGCAACGAAATGGCTGACAGGCTGGCCAAACAGGCTACACAGAAACTGATTTTGAAGATCAGCATTCCAATAACTGACCTGCATTCGTTTTTTGCCGCTAGGTTTTGCGGCTTTATGAGACAGAATGGCGTAGTCTCAGTATGTGCAACAAACTGTGTGCCATTAAGTAGACTACGAATGTGTGGCAGTCATCCATGCGGGCCTCTCACAGGGACTCTGTGGTTCTCTGCTGGCTCCACATTGGCCACACTTGGGCGACCCACGGCTACCTGCTGTGCCGTGAAGACCTGCCTCAGTGTCGATACGGCGCCCAGTTGACAGTGGCCCATATTCTGGTGCACTGTCCCACTGTGACTGCCCTGCGACATAATCTCCGGTTACCGGACTCGTTGCTGCTAGTTTTATCTGACAAAACCTCATCAGCTGATTTAATTTTACGTTTTATTTACGAGGGTGGGTTTTATAATTTGATCTAAGCTTTAGTGCATTTCCTTTGTCCCTCTGTGTCGTCCACCCTAGTGCTTTTAGGGTGGAGGTTTTAATGTGTTGCAGAGTGCCTGGCTTCACAAAATTTATCCTCATGGTTAGCCAAACATGGTAATCTGTTTTGTCGTTTTAATCTCTTCTACCTGTTTCTTACGTTTCTGTGATTTTCTTCATCCCTTTTGTCCATTTAAGTGTTTGTCGCCCTTCTGGTTTTTGCTTTCTCTCCATTTTGTGTTGTGAGTCTCACTTGTTTTATTCTCACCCTTGTGGCATTGTTTTATTCGGAACAAGGGATTGATGACCTAGCAGTCTGGTCCCCCCACCCCCACCCCCCCTCTTTTAAACAAACCAAACCTGGTTGCAAGCGCATTTTTAAGTGTTTGGTCGTATTTTTACGTGTCTGTGCGTATTTTTGCGTATCTGTGTGTGTTTCTGCTTGTCTTTATGTATTCTTTACACATTGTTATGTGTCTTTTTGCGCATCCAGCTCCTCTCAGAACCATCAACACCTGTTTTTCCCATTTCTGCGTCATTCTTGTTTCCTTTACACCAATCATGCCACAATGGATCTCTGCTCTTCTTTCTGTACCAGTTTAGAAAAATTTCCGTTTCCCTGACTAAACCCAGACCCACATCCTCTTTCTCAAGTGCTCTCCAAACCACAGAATCCGTCCAACGGCCTAACTGTAAAGATTCCTTTCTCTGGATCCCACTCCTCCTTTCACAGTGACCTACACCGTCTTAGATTCCACCGATCCCTGGCCCTCACAAACCTGGTGCTGCAAAAACAGACGTCCATGGCACTGGCATCCCAAAACCACCTCCGCTCCCTCCTACTACACTGCAAACCCTACCTACACATCACATCTCTGACATTGAATTCCGTAAACTCCATTCCATTCCAGGCACTACCTTCATAAATTATCCAACCTGCTGACATGCTACTGCCATCTTGGGGCACCACTATCTAACCCTTATCATACCTACAGTGTTCCTCCCTGTCCAGCCCTCATAGCAGCTAAACCCTGCCTAGCTGACTTTTTTAACTTGCCACATCCCCCAAAAGTTCCTACCAACTCTCCTCCAAATCCAGCGTCATAACATTCTTATAACATTGTAGGTAACCTGTCACCAAAACCCTCAGCTCCATAGAAGTTTCACTCCTATCCAAAGGCCTCACCTTTAGCCCTACACCCAAATTTAACAGTGCTGGACTTGTCAAAGACCTACTCTCCTTCTCCTGATCTCTACAATGGAAGCAGTTCTTCACTGCCAGTCCCACCAACCAAAACTACCCTAATTCCACCATTGAACCCTGCCTCTTCCAGTTCATGCCACTGTCCAACCATGATCCTCCCCCATTCCACCAAACCACTTGCTGGTCACCTTCCAGTAATACCTTACTTCCAACTTAGTATCACCATCCTTCCACTGGTCCTTTCCTCAGAACACTATCATTTCAGTAGAGGAAAGAACAGCCACACACAACTTCAAAACAAATCCTGACCTAATCATCCTACTGCAGACAAAGGTTCCACCACTGTTGTGATGAATTGCAGTGACCACCTGGCAAAAGGCCTCCACCAATTGTCTGACTCCTCCACCTATGAACTTTGCCAGAGTGATCCCATCCCAGAAGTCCAACAAAAATTCTAATCCCTGTTTATGACCTTAGGCTCTTCCCAGAACATCTCCCCTGAATCTATTTCACTCCTCACCCCATGACACACCACATAACCACCTTCCACATGCTCCCCAAAATCCACAAACTCAACACTCTTGGATGCCCCATTGTGGCTGGTTATTGCCCCACTGAAAGAATTTCAGCACTCATTGACTAACACCTCCAATCAATTGCCCTTAATCTAGCATCCCGCATCAAAGACACCACCACTGCCTTCACTGACTCTCCACCATCCCCCCCCCCCCCTTTTACCTCCTGGATCATCATTGTTGGTGCCACCTCCCTATACACCAACATCCCTCATGCCCATAGTCTTACTTCTATCAAATGCTACCTTTCCCAATGTCCTTCAGACTCCAAACCCACTACCTCATTCCTCATACATCTTACTAAATTTGTCCTAACCTACAACTACTTCTCATTTGAAGGGAAGGTATATAAACAAATCTGTGGAACAGTCATGGGCACTCGTATGGGACCCTCCTATGCCAACCTTTTTATGGGCCATCTAGAGGAGATCTGCTAGATCCCAAAACACCAAATCCCTAGTCTGATTCAGGTTCATTTATGATATCTTCATGACACCCCATCTTTGTTCCTTCACAACCTCAATGCCTTCTCTCTCATCCACTTCACATGGTCTTCCTCAACTGAGCATGCCACCTTCCTAGATGTTGACCTCCTCCTCTCTGATGGCTCCCACCTGTCCACATTAAACACACCAACCAACAACATTACCTGCATTTTGACAGCTGTCATCCCTTTAACACCAGAAAATCACTCCTATATAGCCTGGCTACCCAGGGACGGCATACCTGCAATGACAAGAACTCTCTTTGTCAATATGATGAGGATCTCACCAAGGCCTTCAGAGACAGGCTTTATCACCCAGACCTAGTCTGCAAACAGATCCCCAGTGTCATTCCCCCTCACAACCTAACCATGCGCTCGAAAAAATATTGTGGGCTAACAGTAGTTTATTTCCAAAGTGACATAACTTAATTGAAAGTCCTGTTTCTTTCTTTTCAGCAAAAATTTTACTATTTCTGGAAAGTCATTAACTAAAATGTTATTCGTAATTAATGTTCCACCATTCAAAAAACTGCTTTCTTTGTTTGGACATTTAAGTATATTAAATTCTGAGAACTGATATTATAATTTTGTTGTCCTGATTTTCTTGGACTAGAAAATACCTATAGTTATCATAATAATGTGTTAATTGAGAAGTTAAGCAAATTATGAAAATGACAACCCTGTAAAATTTACATGAAGTTTGGTAGATCCCCTCAGTAGTGCACATGGTAGGACTGAAAAGTTCATCTAATTTTCTCAATTTTACAATTACCTAACACATAGTTAAACTAAATTACTATTTCATTCACTAGAATGACATTAGACTGATTTTGACCTTTGTACCATCATAAACTCGGTCGGGCACACAGTTTTAATCTGGCAGGAAGTTTCAAACTAAAATATGTTTACTGATTTCACTAAATATTCATACTCTTGCTATTTGTCTATTTGTAAACCACCAGACAATAGCTTCTGACAGGTTGCGAGAGACATTAACTTCAGTAGCATTAGTAGTCATTTGGGTTGTGAATTAATATCTCCATGAACTTCCTTGAGACAGTCTGCATGACAGAGTCCATGATTAGCAATTTTCTTGTTATTTCGTAATGTAAAACTTTACAGTTTCCTGTCATCCAATCTACATTTCAATGTCAAAAGAACTAAAGTGTGCAGATCTGAGTGTTTTATGAACTTCTATGTAAACTGAAGGTGGAGTGGGGAAGAAAGGAAAGGAAAGGGAAGGGAAGGGATCACTGCTGTCAGCTACATCGGGATGTGATGCGGAATCTGCGGTGATGAGTGAAAATGTATGCCAGATGAGAATTCGAACCAGGGTTCTCCTGCTTACTACGTAGATGTGTTAACCACTGTGCAATCCAGTACACAGCATTATCGCAACTGTATGTACTGTATTGGCATGCCTCACAGCTGATTCACACTCTGATGATTATTTCTTTTTTTGGTCAGTCTGGCTGTAGTTGTCCACGTAACTTCTCTGTGTTAATGCGTCAGTAAAGATTCATTCTAAAAAGTATTTATGACCATCAATTTTCTTTCAAATGATATTTTATCATTATTTATTTGTTGTAGAGACACAAGTGATGACCTCACAATGGAAATGTGAGGGAGAGGGAATGAAAGAGGAGAGAAGTAGAAAAGGGGAAAAAAGACTAGTGGCTGCATTGGTGGAAAAGAAGGCGACATGTGTAAACACGTACAGTCAAACTGGCGGCCGCGGTCAGTTGTCACGTGACTGGGACATCCAAAGCGTGCCACCCCGGTGTCGATGAATGCGGTGGCGACGGTCTCGGCTGTGATGTCGGCGACAGGCGTTGCTTCCGGCCAGTGAGTGAAGCGGTCCACCATAGTTAGGAGGTACCGCTTGCCTTGTGAGAGAGGAAGCGGGCCAACGAGGTCCACGTGAACGTGCGCAAATCGGCGTGTTGCGTCCGGGAAGGTGCCCACAGGTGCGTGGGTGTGCCTCCCGACTTTGGCGCAGTGACATGCGGTGCAAGTGCGCGCCCATTCACGACAGTCCTTCCGAATCCTGGGCCAGACGAAACGCGCAGCCACGAGTGTCGCAGTGGTGTTGGTGCCGGGGTGTGACTGTCCATGGTCATGGTTGAAGGCACTGCGCCGGAATTTCTCTGGGAGGAACGGTCGGTGCGTGCCGGTTGACATGTCACACCAAATATTACGTGCGGAGCCGGGGACAGGCACCAGCTCCAGTTGCAGGCCGCTGGAAGTGTCGTGACAGAAGCGGTGCAGTTCTTCATCACTCTCCTGTACTTGGGCCACGTCCTCAAAGTACACAGGGGGTGAAATAACGGCACACACTCGGGACAAACAATCGGCGACGATATTGTCTATCCCCGAAATGTGTCGGATGTCTATCGTGAATTGCGACACGTACTCTAACTGCTGGAGTTGGCGCGGTGAACACTTAGTGTGGTTGTTCTCGAACGCGTGGGTAGTGGGTTTGTGGTCGGTGAAAATGACTAACTGTCAGGCTTCTATGGACCGTCGGTAGTATTTCACCGCCGCATACACCGCAAGCAACTCTCGGTCATAAGTGCTCCAAGCACGTTGTGATTTGGAAAGCTTTTTAGAGAAAAAACCGAGAGGCTGCCAACTCCCGCTGACGCGCTGTTGTAACGCCGCACCGATGGCGGCCTGGCTGGCGTCCACGACTACAGCTAAGTCTGCGTCATGTTCCGGGTGCGCAAGCAGTGTCGCTTCTGCAAGATTCCTTTTTGAGTCCGTGAAGCACTACTCCATTGCGTCTGTGCAATTCACGAGGGTCTTTCCTTTTGAGGTAGGACCTTGTAACGCCTTAGTCAGTGGCTCTTGCACTGCTGTGGCGTTGGGCAGGTGTTGACGATAAAAGTTCAACATGCCGAGGTAACGTCATAATTCTTTGTGCGTCTGCGGACGCGGCATGTTCAGTATTGCTTTCACTTTCTCCGGTAGCGGTGTCGATCCGGTGGGCATAATTAAATGGCCGAGGAACTCGATTTCCGTCACACTGAACTCGCATTTAGCGGGGTTAATAACGATGTCGGCTTCACTCAGGCGCTAAAAGAAGGTCGTTAAGTGGCGGTGGTGGAGTTCGTGCGACTTGGAATACACCAGGATGTCATCGAGGTACGCAAAACAAAATGGCAAGCCTCACAAGACACTGTCCAGAAACCGCTGCCAAGTTTGGGCAACATTCCGAAGACCGAAAGTCATAAACAGGCTTTCGAAAAGCCCAAAGGGCGCCACGAATTGTCTTTTATGGGTACTAAATGCAACACCGATGACCATGGGCTGCTTGATGGTCGCACGATGCCTTGCCGCAGCATGGCCTCGAACTCAGCCTCTGCTGCTGAAAGTCTGTCAGGCGCGAGTCGACGTGGGCGACACGATGTGGGGGTTCTGGGTGTGGTTATTATGTGGTGCAACGTCGAATGTTTGATATATCGGTGCACCGGCTGGGCGGGTGAGGTCGGGGAATTGTCCAAGGATGTCAGCGTACGGTCCGGGGCACTTCACTGGTTTAACACTGCAGTATGCAGCCTGCCGGTGCTGTCCCGCTATCTATAAATTCGTTGTCGCGTCGATGCGCTGGCAGTTTGCGATGTCGGCTAGCAGCCCATAGTGGCTGAAAAAGTCTGCGCCCAGGATCGGCTCATTGACATCGGCCACAGTAAAAGTCCACGAGAACGAGCGACATAGACCTAGATCTATATTGCGGCTGTGTGTGCCGTAAGTTTCAATAGCGGAATTGTTCGCCACTGTAAGGCAGAGTGCCTCGGCCCACCTGCGGTCTCGTAACATGGAACGGGGGAATATCGAGAGGTCCGAACCCGTGTCGACGAGGTACCTCACACCCGCCCCTGTTCTGAAACAAACAGACGCTTCGATATCGCACCACAGCCGGGTGCGCCTATGTCCAGTCCCAGCTGGCGTTTGTGTGCGAGCAAGGAGCGCAGCACCTGGTTGCTTCGTTTCCGAAGCGGGCGTGGTACCAGCAGCAGCCGCTTTGTGCGTGCTCTGACGTCTGCGGGGTACCGTTGGAGCGGCTGTGGCTGCGTTGCCGGCTGCGCGAGCCGCGCCGCCTGTCGCCCGGTCTGCTGGCACTGCGGCGCGTGCTGCCCTCTTGCTGCAAGCGCGCCAACCAGTCGACTTGCGTGGAGAGAGCTGCCACCTGTGCGGTCAAGTTTTGCACTAGCTGGTGCAGGTCGGCATCCGATGCGGGTGCGGGAGGCGCGTGCCGCCACGGAGTTGGGGGGACGGAGTCGTAAGCTGCTGCAGCCATGCTGCTAGGCGCCGTTGTCAGCGCGTCGTGCACCCTGTCGGCCAAATTAGCGACGGCGTCCAGCTGCATCTCCGTCTGTACGGGTATCACTGCCTGCACCTGAGCTGGGAGGCTGCGCACCCAAATAGTGCGTAACAGCAAATCTAGCACCATATCGGACTGCGCGAGGCTCTGCAAGTGGCGCAGGAACTGCGAGGGCCTCCGGTTGCCGCATTCCTCTTGCCGCAGCAGTTGGTGCACTCGTTGTTCCTCGGACGATCTGCTCTTCCTTGAGCCGTTTGTAGCTTGACTGTGTCGGCGGAGCGGTGATTAGATCCCGCACTTTGGCCGCGTAGTTCTAGTCCAGCTGGCTCAGTACTTGCCCAAATTTCGCCAGGTCGCAGGTCACGTGGTTGCTCATAAATACCGCCTCCACTTGGCTGAACCACATTACACGGTCACGCGGCCAAAAGGGAGGCAGCCTGATCAAAACCCGTCCAGCGCTTGCTGGCGTTCCAGCAGTCATAGGAGGCGTCGGTGTGGCGGGGATTTGCGCGCCAACATTGTCCTGAGCTGTCTGTGGCTGCGCGGCGTCCGCGGGTGTAGTCCGTGCTTGTAGCTCACTCTAGCCTCGTGTTGCGTGCAAGCAGTTCTTCAATGGTCTTTTGAAACTCCTCTAATGTCGCCATCTTAGTTCAGAGTCGAATCCTCGCACAAGAGGAAAGTACACAGTGAAAATAACACGACAAGGGAAACACACGAAAAAAGAATAACACTAAGAAATTCGCGATCGAAACATACGCGCACAAAAACAATACAAAAAAGAGAGTTAGTTCAAAAAAAAATTACACTACGGAGCACTGTTCGGCGCGGGCGTGTACGCGCAAGCCTACTCGCAGTTCCACGTGTCTCGTACCGACGAACGTTCGTCACCACGTGTTTTTTTTTTTTTTTTGTTTTTTAGCCTCAAATCACGTCGGGTCACCAGTGAAGCGGGAACGTGTGGTATCTCCGCTTACAGTCACTCATGTGCAGTAAACCGGCTTTATTGCCGTGCCCACGCACTATGCTCAAGGGAGAGGCTTGGTGACAAAAAACGACTAAAGCAATTTCGGGTCAGGACACATTATTCTTTCTAGCGTTACAATAAATGACAAATGCCATTCGTCGCTAATGTCCGTCCATACAGGTGCGTTGCACTGGCGGCACGGCTCGATCACCGATCCCGGAGGGTATACACTCCAGTGATGAGCTGTGGCACAACCGCGTCGACCGAGCGAGACAAAAGGCCGCGTCACAGAATGTTCTGCTCCTGGCGCGGCCGGAGGCACCGTAACGTCTGCGAAGAAGCGAAAGACACTTTAACAGTATGGTGCACACTGTGGAATGGCAACTGCATTTACGACTGCGCGTACGCATTTACAGTGGAGTTACATTGACTCGACACACATGGTCTGCGGCAGGAGAACTGAGAGACGTGTGTCGCGTCGCATCGACTATCTCGCACTGTCCGCCTGCTTTGTTCCCGTGCGGTCCGGTGTGCCACGCACCATTGCCGAAATTCGGCGTAACGGTACAGCTGGCCCTACTTATGTTGGCAGTGCCGTAGTTCAGCCCTTCGTGCGCTGGATGGTGCTGCCGCCACAAGAGGACAAATGTAAGAATGCAGGGGCGTATATTACTAGGGGTAAGATAGATACTGCCTACAGGAAAATTAAAGAGACCTTTGGAGAAAAGAGAACCACTTGTATGAATATCAAGAGCTCAGATGGAAACACAGTTCTAAGCAAAGAAGGGAAAGCAGAAAGGTGGAAGGAGAGGGTTGATACAAGGGCGATGTAGTTGAGGGCAATATTATGGAAATAGCAGAGGACGTAGATGAGATGAAATGGGAGATATGATACTGTGTGAAGAGTTTGACACTGCACTGAAAGACATAAGTCAAAACAAGGCCCTGGGAGTAGACAATATTCCATTAGAACTACTGATAGTCTTGGGAGAGCCAGCACTGACAAAACTCTATCATCTGCTGGGCAAGATGTATGAGACAGGCGAAATACCATCAGGCTTCAAGAAGAATATAATTCCAGTTCCAAAGAA
Source organism: Schistocerca nitens (assembly GCF_023898315.1). Taxonomy (NCBI): domain Eukaryota; kingdom Metazoa; phylum Arthropoda; class Insecta; order Orthoptera; family Acrididae; genus Schistocerca; species Schistocerca nitens. The sequence goes on along the minus strand of NC_064614.1, from coordinate 705,748,957 downwards.
AGCAAGTGTAGGCAGGTGTGAAAATTACAAAACTATCAGTCACAGCCGCAAAATACTGAAATGAATTCCTTACAGACGAATGAAAAAACTTGTAGAAGCTGACCTCGGGGAAGATCAGTTTGGGTTCTGTAGAAATGTTGGAACTTGTGAGGCAATACTGAACCTATGACTTATCTTAAAAGATAGATTAAGGAAAGACAAACCTATGTTTCTAGCATTTGTAGACTTAGAGAAAGCTTTTGACAATGTTGATTGGAATACTCTCTTTATTCTGAAGGGAGCAAAAGTCTATTTACAATTTGTACAGAAACCAGATGGCAGTTGTAAGAGACAAGGGGCATGAAAGGGAAGCAGTTGTTTGGAAAGGGAGTGAGACAGGGTTGTAGCCAATCTCCTATGTTATTCAGCCTGTGTATTGAGCAAGCAGTAAAGGAAACAAAAGAAGAATCTGGAGTGCCATTCTGTCAGAGACAGCAAAGGGCCTGGAAGAGCAGTTGAACAGAATGGACAGTGTCTTGAAATGAGGTTATAAGATGAACATCAACAAAAGCAAATTGAATTAAATCAGGTGTTGCTGAGGGAATTAGATTAGGAAATGAGACACTCAAAGCAGTAGATGAGTTCAGCTATTTGGGGAGCAAAACAACTGATGACAGTCGATGTAGAGAGGATATAAAATGTAGACTGGCGTTGCAAGGAAAGTGTTTCTGAAGAAGAGAAATTTGTTAACATCAAGTATAGATTTAAGTGTCAGGAAGTCTTTTCTGGAAGTATTTGTACGGAGTATAGCCATGTATGGAAGTGGAACATGGATGATAAATAGTTTAGACAAGAAGAGAATAGAAGCTTTCGAAATGTGGTGCTACAGAAGAGTGCTGAAGATTAGATGGGTAGATCATGTAACTAATCAGGAGGTACTGAGTAGAATTGCGGAGAAGAGGAATTTGTGGCACAACTTGACTAGAAGAAGGGATCGGTTGGTAGGACACATTCTAAGGCATCAAGGGATCATCAGTTCAGTATTGGATGGAAGAGCAGAGGGTAAAAATCATAGAGGGAGTCCAAGGCTTGAATACACTAAACAGATTCAGAAGGATGTAGGTTGCAGAAGTTACTCAGAGATGAAGAAGCTTGCATAAGATAAAGTAGCATGGAGAGCTGCATCAAACCAGTAATATTTCACTCAATATGCAAAAAAGCTATATAAAAAGCTATTTCAATTAATAACCGGGTCTGGAAAAATGTAGAACTGCCAGCTGTAACACAAATATATCATTGTGATACGTGCCAAATGTTAGTCAGTCTTTGTTTTGGTCTTAAGTGAGGTAATCTTTGATTCGACCTGAAGTGAGACATTCTTTGTTTTAGAAGCTGAATAGTATGTTTAGTCTCAGTACCATGAACAGAGTGCATGCCACATAATCCTTTTTTTATTAAAAACTGTGATTTATAATTGAAAATGCATCTGAAATGTTTTGCAGTCCTCTTTATTTGAGGACTGTATTTATTATAAAATTTGTGGAAGTTGCCAAGAAGACTCTCTTTAGCAATGAGCAGAAAAATTATGTGCAAGTCCCATTATTTGTAATGGGTGGATGGGAAAGAAACCACAATATCATAAAAATGTGAATAAATATCTTCACCTATGCTGAAAACCTGGAACTTTACATCATCCCGTAGACAACAAGAATATGATGTTTGGGCCACTAATATACTGATGAGACATGATAAGTATTAAAACTCTTCTACTCATTGCAACAACAATTTTAGAATTGTTTTTCTACACTGCTATTTCTCGAAACATACAACTGTGCATTTGCAGAGCTGTTCAAACTAGTTTAAAAAATGTAATACACTGTATTAATTCATTGTAATCAAGTTACATATTAATGGCTCTTGAATGGGACATAGGGACTGGTACTGTTAGATGTATGTGCAGGGTTTCTTTTGTTATTGTGAAGATACTAATCACATTTTATGTTTCAGATAAGGGAAACAAAAGAAATTTGTTTTGAAACGTGATTAAAAGGGAGATCAGCAGCAAGAAGGTGCAGATAATTTGGGCATAATCTGTATGTGAACATTGTGGACTGAGCTCATTATGAGAACAATTGTGAACATAGAATGAAAGTTACAAGGCCAATAGAAGACTTTCAAACTACATGCTGGAACAAAAGACAAAATAAGTTAAAAAATTTAAAACTTCATTATTTTCAATTTATTTGTGAACACTACAACAAAAACAACAATAAATAAAGACATTGTTAATGAAATAGTCAGGTGGAGATGGGGGAACAGATATGAGTGAGGATACAAACCATTCAGAAAATGAAAGAAAACTAGACCAGCACAATTTGTTGAATACAATTTTAGATAAATTAAGGGCAAAAGAAAATAAAATGCAATCAAAATTAGAGAAAATGGAATCTAAGAGTGACCTTTCAAAATCTGAACTTGGATCTACACTGAAATCGAACAATGGATATTTAAAACCTGAAATACAAAAGAGTAGTGAACATACAGGCAACCAACTGACAGAAATAAAAATCTTTTTAGAAAACAAGGTAAATGAAAACAGCAGTAAAGTCGGCCTTGTTATTAAAGAAGTTGTGACAACTAGTAGTATTCTTGTTGTGCAAGTACTTTGTGTTAACACAACCTCGCTAACCATAAGCTTATCTGAAATGGAATACAGTAAAACTTCAGACTACACTTACAAAACTATCCTGAGAAAAATATTTAGAAATAAATTTTGGAATAAAAATAGAACTTTATATTGAAAGTGTTTGTAGGACAAATGATGAATGTATTTTTATGTTGGCAGATTTACAATAATAAGGCTTTGCCTATAGAATGTTTTTGTGTGAATTTTTGCTTCAGTAATGATTTGACATAGTGTGCAAATTTATATATATAAAAATATATAACTAAACAAATTAATTATACTATTGACAAATTTGATTTTTATGAATTTTGCAGCAAATAAATTGTCTTTCACTTTTATTTCACAAATTTTGTAAATTGTGAGCCAGTGGTGTCGTGAACTTACATCAAATCTGGAATTCTTAGTTATATTCGTCTTCTTCCGCCATAAGTATTTCTCATTCTTGGCCATGTGTAAAATATTAATTCTTAATCAGACTTCCTCTTCTGATGCAGGCAGCTATGTTGAAATGACATTGGGATAATGCTCGGAAGAAAAAAAACTTTCGTGGTTTTGCACACAAACGAACTCTTAGACTTCATATTTTCATAGGATTATTATTCATACAACTCATTGTATCACAAGAAATATGTCTTCTCACCACAAGAACTAAAGACAGAATCTATGTAATAATTGACAAAAAAATAACTGAATGGAGTTTTTATCATTTGTCATTCGCCTTCCAGCATAACAAATTACATCTTTTCCAGCACTTACAGTGGCTACGCTGATTATTATAATTGGTTTTAAATTTTTGTTGTAGCTTGTTGGGACTTTTCCTTATGTGCCTATACAATAGCTACAACACAGAATGTGGAAAAGTATGTTTGAGGTGTGTTGTTAGTAACTGGTGGCAGCTGGTGCGAAATTATTGCAATGTTCCACAATATGGTTGCTATTTTGAGTTACAATGGTAGTACAATGGTAGTAATTGTAACAAAATTGAATATATGAATCTTATGTATATAAGTTTAACACTGCAACTTATGTTACAATAGGACATAATTTCAGTACATTTCAATGTGACCACCTTGTATGTCTAGCCCCCCCCCCCCCCCCCCCCAGCACTTCACTGTAGACTGAAAAACCTGCCCAAGCATATCTGGTGTAATCTCAGCAGCTGCAGCTCGAATCCACTGTGTTAAGTGTTCAGTGCTGCGGGTCTTCACCTGGTATACCTTAGACTTGATAAACCCCCATGCAAAAATGTCTAAGGGTGTCAAGTCAGGAGAGTGGGGTGCCCACATCCGTGGAGAGGCACAAACAATCCATCTGCCAGGAAATGCTTGATTCAGATAATCCCGAACAATGAGGGCAAAATGGGGTGGTGCACCATCCTGTTGAAAAACAACAGTATCCATAATCCCATCAGATATCAACTGGTGCCCAAAAACTGTTCCAACATATCTAGTTGTGTGGTTCCAGTAATGGTTTGTTCTGCGGAGAAGGAGGGCCCGTACACTGTTGACCTCGCCATCCCTAACCACACATTCACTTTTGCTGTGTCCCGTTGCCACTCCTGCAGCACACTTGGTTGTTCGTCTGCCCAGATCCTGCAGTTGTGTCTGTTCACTTGTCCACAGGTATGAAATATAGCTTCATCATTGAACAAGACATTTTGCATCAAATTATCATTTTCCACAGCTTGTAGCAGCTCATGACACACAGCTTGTCTGGCTGCATAGTCCTCCACTTCAGGATTATGTACGATCTGGATATGGTATGCACTTTTGTGCAGCTTGTAACGAAGAGCTCTCCATACAGTGGTTTGAGGAATGCCAAGCTCTCTACTAAGTCTCCTGGTAGATGCGGAAAGGCTACGTGTGATCGCATCCTGCACACTTTGCACAGTGTCTGGCATTATGGCCGGCCTACCTGGATGTTCTTCATCTGCAACACTACCAGTATGCTGGAATTTATTCACTACGGTCTTGATAGCAAGCCTGTTTTCCGGAATTGACGGGCAAAGTCTGTCTGTGCCTGTTCATACGTCATTCCACGAAGACGAGCAGGAACAACAGCGATTCGTTCTTCTCTGGTTAGCATTCTGTCGTAGTACCTGCAAGAAACAAATATTCCATTACAATATCACTGAAATGTACAGTGACTTATTATATCACTGAGATGTATAGAGATTTAATATATCACTGAAATGTATAGTAACTTAAGAAGCACCCTGTATTTTCAAAAAATGTCTCAAAAATTTTCTAATGGAAAACTGTTATTGCAGTGTAAATGAATTTATGTACACTACAGTTCAAAACCATTGCAATACCATTATTGTATCAAAAGAAAAATTGTATAAAATCTAATTTAATATGAAATAGCCCTAGAATAATTTTGTAATAAATTATATTTTTGTTAAACAGTAGACAGTAAATACTATGCACCTGTCGGTGCATGAAATGAAAATATATCTTGATCCATACAATGTACTTTGTCAAGGAATAAAATGAAATGGGGTGGGGGGGGATTGGGATCAGCAGGAATCGAGCCCACATCAGCAAGTACAGCAAGTAAACATAGTTTCAAAGGATAAAAGTACCTTTTCAGTTCAGCAGTATGTGGCAAGTGACTGACTTCAGATTAAATATTTGTTCAGGACATGCTCTGCCATTCCTAAAACCATACAGATATTCACCTAAATCACTCTCCAGACTTGTTTCTAGTCCATTTAGAATAATCCTGGAAAATATGTGCAACTGGTTGCAAAAGAAATTACTTTGTAGTTATTAATCTCTAGTTTATTTCCTTTCTTATGTAGCGGGTGTATTAAGCCTCTCTTCCACTCTCCTGGGAGTTTTCCTTTTTCCAAGTTCTCTTAGAGATTGTTGAGACCATTTCAAAAGTTATGCTGTAATAGTCTTCTGCACCAGCTTTATAAAGTTTTAATAACTACTTCAATTTCTTTGATAGTTGGGGGTAAATCATTTTCTAGATTTTCGTGAGTGTTTGTGTGTTAGAACTTATGGATTGGTTCTGGACACTTAAGAAGCCGATCAAAATATTTTCCAAATATTTTGACATTTTCAGCATTACTTAAGCCAAATCGGTGAGGCTCATATCAGGCCCCTCTCTTATTAGATTCACTTTTGAAGTACATCAACCTAACTCATTAAAGCCTCACAACTGTTTAAAACTTCCTAAGATCTACTGGAAAAATCCCTCTTTAGCAGATTTTATTCTTTTCCTTCAGTGTTTGTCCTGTGTGCCTGGGGGGACTGCTACTGTCTCCATTTTGCTCTATCACAGGCTGTATCTGGGTGGATGTTCATGCATTTAAGGTCTTTATGAATTGTATCAGCCCAACGCTGCTTAGGTTACCCTTTGGGTCTACTACCAACGACTTCAAGTGTGTAACCTGCCTTGGCAATAGAGTCATCACTGGCCCGTAAAACATAACCAAACCATCAAAGACGACTCTCACGCATCTTGTCTTGGATCGGTGCAACACCAAACTGTTTCCTAATGCTGTCATTAGAAACGTAATCTAACTTAGAGAGGCGTGCTGTCCACCTTAGCATCTTCATTTCCATTACAGTTAGGTGGCGTTCTGTCTCAACTGTAGTCAGCCAGCACTCACAACCATACAAGGTGACTGGTCAGATGACAGTGCGGTAGATTTTTTATTTTAAATATCTTTCATCCTGCGGTTGCAAGTGACTCCGGTTGCTGTTTTGCCACTTCATCCAGGCTGCCTGAGTTCTGGTGAAGACCTCTTCAGTGAGTCGGCTGAACCATTAATTGTGATGGTTCCCGTTTCATGTCTTTCTGATATTATATACTCTGTTTTCTTCAAATTAAGACGCAAACCATGTTGCACCAACCGGTCACTCCATTCTTGAGTTAGGCTCTGCAGATCAAGCTTGTTTTCTGCTGCCAGCATCGCATCATCAGCATGAAGTAGGGTCCATGGTAATGGCTGGTGCAGGTCAGCTGTCACACTGTCCATTACAAGAATGAACAGAAGTGGTGATAATGCAGAACCTTGATGGACACCGACTGTGATGGGGAAGTCCTTGGAGAGTCCTGAGGTTGTACGGACATAACGTCTCGGTTGTGCATAAAGTAATTGCACCCAGTTAATAAGCTGCTCTGGCACATCATGCTGTTGAAATGCTAGCCAGATGAGACTATGTGGCACCTGATCAAAGGCCTTTTCGAGACCCAGGGATGCTAGATGCAGCGGCTTGGCTTTCTCATGATGTTTCTCGACTAAGAGTCTTGCAGCATGAATTGCATCAGTTGTGCTGCAGTTCTTCACAAATCCAGCTTGGTTTCTGGAAATCTGTGTGATCTCATGGATCCTTTGGTCCAGAACACGCTCAAAGATTTTCATGGCATGGCAGAGAAGCTCATGAGCAGGTCATCTACAGAAGACACTTTCCTACTCAATTTCCTCATATACTTGCTTGTTTTATCACCATTTAGCTCGTAGCCTTTTGACTTAAAAGAGTAGTAATCATAATTTAAATATATTAATTTTGATTGTATAATTTGCGATCTCTAAATATATTTTGAATTATATAATTCACAGTTTAACATTGAGAGAAAGAAAATAAAATGGAAAAAAAGAGTTGGGAGCAGCAGGAATCAAACTCGGCTCAGCAAATTCCCAGTTTGTTGTATGGATCATTCACTCATGGTGCCATCACAACAGCAGCCCTTTGTAAATCTCTCATACTGTATGCTTGTACAAGATACTATATGCAGATTAAAAAAAAAATACTGCCCTAGTGCCGGAGCAGCGTAGGACTCATACTGTCAAAAGGAGTGACGCCACATCAGAACATGGAGAGTAGAAAACAGACAGCTGCATTGCTTCTCTAAGTTGACTGTAGTGCGGCTGACCATTATTTAGCACTCAACACGACTCTAATTATCATGTAGAGTGCACTACAAAATTTGTTTTCGTCCATTTTATTTGCATACCAGCATTCATTTGAAGAGAAATAACATAATTTGAATGTGATTTCTGGTTCACATTTGAAGAGAAATGGTCTAATTTTAGTGAAATTTTTACATTGTGCAGTAGCACATTGGTACATAATAATTGCCCTCTACTGTTGGTAACATGTTTTGTTGCAGATTTACAAAAAACTTAACTGAAAGAAAGTTTAGGTATTGTTATTGGCAAGAAATTGTGAAGATGCTGCACAGTGAAATGCTAAAACTGGAGTTTGCTATTGCAACATTGACAGTATTTGAAGCAGGTGGGTGGGGCAAGAAATGGCTGATGAGGAACATTAATGAACAACATATCCTCAGAGGATCACAAACTATATTTGTGATGTGGGTATAGTAAACACAGGCCCTTGATGCTCATGCAGTATATTTGAGAAATTTTGTTTTCTGTGCTGCTTGCTTTCTTCAACGCCTCTGTTTAATCTTTCACCATTATCTTCTGCTATCAATCCGCTGCTTTGTTTTTGCTTAGAAATTGTTTTGTAGATATATAGAGGTCATATGACTAACAAAAATAATCTCACACTATCAAGAAAAATTGCTCTGCAACTATACATGCTGAAACTGAAAAAATTCTAGGATATTACAAGTAAAAGTATTGACCGTTATAATTTCTGTTGAAGACTATTTGAATATGAAATAACATTTGCTCCATTTTGAAATTTTTACTCTCAATTTTAGTCTCAAACAAACACTGGTTGTGCAATATTTACATGGTCTTTTCATTTATAATTTACATTTAATCTGAGTTATTTAAACAAAGGTGTTGTATTGTTGATATTTTGAATTAGATAAAGGTAAATGGAAATAAATGACTGCTGTTTTAGGCAACTTAGTGCAATTTGGAAAAGAAATTGGGTTTTTATGTAATGCAAAGTCTGATTGGAAATATTGTACTGTTACACTGTGATTCTAGTCAGTTATAACCATTTTGATGAAATGTAGCTTCAAGATGGGACAGCTCAGCTAGCAAAGTCTCAGTGTTGGAAATGACATGTGCCCTGTTTACCAAGGTATGAAGTACCCCTTCACGCTGAGCTGGATGGTGACAACTATTAGCCTGTAAATACAAGTCAGTGTGAGTACGTTTCCTGTAAACTGTGTGTCCCAATGGTCCATCAACCTTCCTCCTAACCGAAACATCAAGAAAGGGAAGGCAACCATCCTCTTCCACCACCATTGTAAAACAAAATGGTTATAGTGAAAGACAGATTGAACGTGCATTGCGCTATCAACCAACTGTGCATCGGGTGACTGATGATAATATTGAGTTGACACCTAAGTCTATTGCTTTTTTTACCTTACATAGGAAGCGCTTCCAACAAGATCGGTTATATTTTATGGAAATAAGATGTGAAATGTGTTTTACGACCTGCATCTAAAATTAGAGTGCTTTTGGGTTCTGTTAAGGATTATCTCGGTTTGCATAAGGCGGGTGTTAATCGCCTTGTAGCTGTGGCATGACATATATTGGTCAGAATATCAGTACTGTGGAGGCTGATGTACTGATCATAAATGGCACACACAATTACACCAGCCAAGTATATCTGCTATTGCTGAACGTTGTTTGGAAACTGGTCACCCTATGTTATATAACAATAGAGAGATATTGCCATGCATGTCCAGCTATTGGGACAGTGTTATTAAGGAGGCTGTTGAGATTAAATTAGCGAGCAACCTTGTAAACAGGGATGGGAGTTTTTGTTTACACTCTGCTTGGAATCCTTCTCTCTCCCTTCTCAAAAACAGAGGGACAGAGTCAATGTTATCCTGAATTACTCCAAGAACCAAGGTTTTAAATTTACCTGTACATCGCCTGTCCGTTGCAGTTTGTGCCTTGAAAACGGCGAGTGTACTGCCACTGAAATATCGGTGGTTGCTCTGAATATTACCTGGCTGAATTCCCGTAAATTGTTTGAAAATCTGTAGTATTAGTGTAAAATTTAATAGTCATGGGTGACTGGAATTCGATAATAGGAAAAGGGAGAGAAGGAAATATAGTAGGTGAATATGGATTGGGACTAAGAAATGAAAGAGAAATCCGCCTGGTAGAATTTTGCACAGAGCATAACTTAATCACAGCTAACACTTGGTTCAAGAATCATGAAAGAAGGTTGTATACATGGTAGAACCCTGGAGATACTACAAGGTTTCAGATAGATTAATAATGGTAAGACAGAGATTTAGTAACCAGGTTTTAAATTGTAAGACATTTCCAGGGGCAGATGTGGACTACGACCACAATCTATTGGTTATGAAATGTAGATTAAAACTGAAGAAACTGCAAAAAGGTGGGAATTTAAGGAGATGGGACCTGGATAAACTGACTAAACCATAGGTTGTACAGAGTTTCAGGGAGAGCATAAGGGAACAATTGACAGGAATGGGGGAAAGAAATACAGTAGAAGAAGAATGGGTAGCTTTGAGGGATGAAGTAGTGAAGGCAGCAGAGGATCAAGTAGGTAAAAAGATGAGGGCTAGTAGAAATCCTTGGGTAACAGAAGAAATATTGAATTTAATCGATGAAAGGAGAAAATATAAAAATGCAGTAAATGAAGCAGGCAAAAAGGAATACAAACGTCTCAAAAATGAGATCGACAGGAAGTGCAAAATGGCTAAGCAGGGATGGTTAGAGGACAAATGTAAGGATGTAGAGGCATATCTCACTAGGGTGAGATAGATACTGCCTACAGGAAAATTAAAGAGACCTTTGGAGAAAAGAGAACCACTTGTATGAATATCAAGAGCTCAGATGGAAACACAGTTCTAAGCCAAGAACGGGAAGCAGAAAGGTGGAAGGAGAGGGTCGATACAAGGGCGATGTAGTTGAGGGCAATATTATGGAAATGGCAGAGGACGTAGATGAGATGAAATGGGAGATATGATACTGCGTGAAGAGTTTGACAGAGCACTGAAAGACCTGAGTCGAAACAAGGCCCCGGGCATAGACAACAATCCATTAGAACTACTGACAGCCTTGGGAGAGCCAGCACTGACAAAATTCTACCATCTGGTGAGCAAGATGTATGAGACAGGCGAAACACCCTCAGACTTCAAGAAGAATATATTAATTCCAATCCCAAAGAAAGCAGGTGTTGACAGATGTGAAAATTACCGAACTGTCAGTTTAATAAGTCACAGCTGCAAAATACTAACACGAATTCTTTACAGATGAATGGAAAAAATGGTAGAAGCCGACCTCGGGGAAGATCAGTTTGGATTCCGTAGAAATGTTGGAACTTGTGAGGCAATACTGACCCTACGACTTATCTTAGAAGAAAGAGTAAGGAAAGGCAAACTTACGTTTCTAGCATTTGTAGACATAGAGAAAGCTTTTGACAATGTGACTGGAATACTCTCTTTCAAATTCTAAAGGTGGCAGGGGTAAAATACAGGGAGTGAAAGGCTATTTACAATTTGTACAGAAACCAGATGGCAGTTATAAGAGCCGAGGGACATGAAAGGGAAGCAGTGGTTGGGAAGGGAGAGAGACAGGTTTGTAGCCTCTCCCTGATGTTATTCAATCTGTATATTGAGCAAGTAGTAAAGGAAACAAAAGAAAAATTCAGAGTAGGTATCAAAATCCATGGAGAGCAAAGAAAAACTTTGAGGTTTGCCGATGACATAGTAGTTCTCTCAGAGACAGCAAAGGACTTGGAAGAGCAGTTGAACAGTATGGACAGTGTCTTGAAAGGAGGATATAAGATGAACATCAACAAAAGCAAAACGAGGATAATGGAATGCAGTCGAATTAAATCGGGTGATGCTGAGGGAATTAGATTAGGAAATGAGACACGTAAAGTAGTATAGGAGTTTTGCTATTTGGGGAGCAAAATAACTGATGAGAGGATATAAAATGTAGATTGGCAATGGCAAGGAAAGCGTTTCTGAAGAAGAGAAATTTGTTAGCATCGAGTATAGATTTAAGTGTCAGGAAGTCGTTTCTGAAAGTATTTGTATGGAGTGTAGCCATGTATGGAAGTGAAACGTGGATGATAAATAGTTTGGACAAGAAGAGAATAGAATCTTTCGAAATGAGGTGCTACAGAAGAATGCTGAAGACTGGATGGGTAGATCACATCACTAATGAGGAAGTATTGAATAGAATTGGGGAGAAGAGGAGTTTGTGGCACAACTTGACTAGAAGAAGGGATCGGCTGGTAGGACATGTTCTGAGGCATCAAGGGATCACCAATTTAGTATTGGAGGGCAGTGTGGAGGGTAAAAATCGTAGAGGGAGACCAAGAGATGAATACACTAAGCAGATTCAGAAGGATGTAGGTTGCAGTAAGTACTGGGAGATGAAGAAGCTTGCACAGGATAGGAAGCTTGCACAGGATAGAGTAGCATGGAGAGCTGGATCAAACCAGTGTCAGGACTGAAGACCACAACAACAATAGTGTAAAATGTTGATGGGAATTGGAAATGTTATATTTTTTGAAAACTCTGTCAATTCTGTGTCTATATGTGTCTCACTGTGAGAGGAAAGATCAGTAGAGGAGGTGATTTGTCATATCATGAAAGCAAATTAATAATGAAAACTACAGGTTATGTAATACTGTGAGATATTTGAAGAATCAGTTGCTGTGTAAAATGTTTGTTGGTTCAAAGTAGATGCTGTGTTGTCAAGGGTGAGAAATGTTAATTACAGCAGAGCCCCAATATTTCAAGGTTACGTGTAATTTGAGCTGGCCTTAAGAAAATTAAAATTTTACATAAAACTAGAGTAAAAACCTGTTTTCATATGTTGTCTGCATATGTGTTTAATGCACTTTAGAATGTATTACATTCTGAACTTTCTTTCAATTTTCATATACAATACAGGTAAAATCGTCCCACGTACGGTTTCGTTCATAAAACACAAAAATAACTTCAGCCTTAGACTGCTAATGCCATTCTATTACAGATGGATAGGTATAATTAGGTTTTGAAGAGTGCACTTTCTCTTTCTTTGTTGACCCTTCACTAATTGGGCCTGCCTGACAATCAGTTGCATAGTGCATACCATCCTTATTGTTATCCCTAATGTTGTGGCATCTCAGTAACAGTGATCATTAAAATACATTATGCCTAAGTAACAATACAGTCCATATTTTACAACATTGGCTGACCATTGTTGTATGTACTGGAGTTGGTTGTGTAGCAACATCTGTACTGTAATGAGCCCACCTGTGTCATGTTAATTTTGAAGTGTTGTATGCATGTACAGTGTACTACATATGTAACTGTGTGTCTCTCAGTGTTTTAATTCTTAAATTATAATGAGTGGTAGGAGGAAGAGAAAATTTGTGCCATTGAAATGTGAAACTGGAGGCTCTGGAAAGACTAGACAAAGGAGAAACATTAAAAAAATCTTGCTCCTGGCTATGGAGTCGGGAAGTGACAGTTGGAGACTGGTGTAGAAACAGAGACAAAACTGGGAAGTTTTTATCAAACAAGTGTTCAATTTTATCATGTGAACAGAAGCCAATGAATAAAACAAGTGAAGCTTTGTTCATTTGGTTTACTCAACAAAGACAAAAATGTAATCCAATTTCATGGCATATTCTGCAAGAAAAAGCTGTATTTTTTAGAAATAAGTTAAAGGAAGGTGAGGACGATTCTACTGGAAGTTTGGGGTGGTTGGATAGGTGGAAGAAATGATATGGCATAAGGCAGCTTGAAATTTGTGGTGAAAAACTTTCTATGGATTCTCAAACTGTTACAAAATTTTGTGAGAAATTAAGAAGAATTATCCAAGGAAAAATCTTACTCCAGGTCAACTGTATAATTGTGATGAAACAGTGGTATATTATAAGAAAAGGCTGCCTCAGGCTACAAAAAACGTAAAGGGAGGTTAACAGTTCTAGTTACATCGAATGCAAGTGGAGACCGTAAACTGAAGCTGCTATTAATAAAGAAGTCTGCTAAGCCTAGAGCTTTAAAAAATATCACTGCTTCTGCACAGCCTGTTACATATGTCCACCAAAAATCTGGTTGGATAGACAAAAATATTTTTTTCAAAAATTTTATTCCAGAGACCAAAAGATACCCAAAGAAAAAGTGCTTGCCTTCCAAAGCCATCTTAATGCTTGACAGGGCTGGTTCACATCCTGATGAAGAAGAGTTACAATGTGATGGTATTCACACATTGTTCTCACCCCATGACATGACAAGTTTAGTACAGCCCACGAATAAAGGCATTTTACAAAGGTAATCTTATCATCTGCTTCAGATGCTTCTACAAACAACATGAGGTGAAGGAACCATAAAAAAGAGAGAGAGAGAGAGAGACAAATAGAGAGAGAGATGACCTACCATTGGTAGAATTAATGAAAAAGCTTTGGATATGAAAATGGGGATGTGAGTGATGTTTCAGAATGAATGAACAGTTTTAAGGGACTGATCTGGCAATTGTTGAACCCACTGAAGACAGCGACGATGAGGATTTGCATGAAGAAATTGTACCAGTGATCTCTCACACAGAGCATTTGGCAGCACTAGGCATGCCACTGCTTATGTCGACCTGCAGATGTAAGCTACTCCAGTTTCTTAGAAGGTGGCATGGCATTGCTGCTAAAAAACAAGGTTCTATTTTCAGACAAAGAACTATTTTCAATTTCTTTAAAATGGAGCTTATATTTTTGCAACTTGGAAATGTTTGTCCATATAAGTACATGTAAAACTGGTATGTACAATACTGTTTTTTTTATTATTTTTAATCATTATTGAGCTCAAACATTTACTCATGATTTACTCATTGATCTAGTGGTATTTTTGTGTTACCTGAGTAATTCAAGGTAGCCTTAACTCCAATCAGCTCGAATTACTGGGGCTCTACCATATATTCAGAGCACTGTTCTGCATGCGACACTACGATAATGTTTATGGAGTTCTGTGGAAGCTATGAAGATGTATTTTGTGATGTACATAGTATGATGAAGAGGTGTATGAAGTTTATTGGAGATAAAGAGATGAAGTTTTCGTGATGTATTCTGGAACATTTATTGTGCTTAGGATAATGTAGAAATGATGGCATATTAGGGAGCAATAGGTGTTGTGATTTGTAATTTATTTTACTCTTATATGTGACAGTATGCTGTACACAGTTTTGGAGAATGTCTAAGATGACTTTATGCTATCTGCTGAAGTAAAGTCTATGGTTATGGTAATGATTTTTATGAGATACTTGCAATGGGTCTGATGTATTTGCAGTACATGAATTTCAGTTGGTAACATTATTGTGAGGAAAAAGTATTGGAATGAGAAAAATTACAAGGATAATCTATGTGAGGTACTAAAATATGATGTAGATGGTTATAAAAAACACCTGGGGATAAAGTTTGGAAATTGTTTAACATATGAAACGTATAACCATATGAAACGTATAACTGAACATAAATAAAACTAGGAAATTATTCAATTCTAAGGAAAATGTTAAGAATATCTCATGATTACTAAATAATTTAAATAAGCAGAGTGAACCTGATTGTTTTGTATTGCACTCACAATTATACTGTAAGATCATTTAAATTTATTTTTATGGAAAGCAGAAACATTGTGTGCTTTTTTTCTAATATTGTTTTGTCCAGTGTCTTCATTATGTACAGGCTAGACAATGAATCCAGCACTTTTAAACTAGAAACCAAGTACTGTTCATAAAATAGAAATATATTTCTTATTATCTTATAAAAACAACAAGTCTCATTTGCCAAGATTTTTGTAGGTAAGAAATGAAATGAATGTTTAGGTTTGTCTTCAAAGGAGGGGAAAAAAGAGGGCGAAACTCATGTCATTTTTTATTGTTGTTTGTACGAACTCCTTCATTTATTTGTCAAAAAGTAGGAAGTCAAAGAGTGGTGAAGGTTTTGGTAAGGAATGAGAAAAGGATGGATTAGATATGTTCATCATAATACTTTTCTTAAGTCTTTCATGAATAGTTCTTGAATTAGTTGTCAGTACTCAAGAAGTAAAGAAAATAATTGTTTTAGAATTCCAATGTAGGCAAGAGTAACAATGTGTAAAAATCATTTTTCTTTTAGTTCTTTTAAGTATTAATTAATTCTCTTGTAAAATGAATAGGGATGTTTCAAATCACAGAAAATTATAAAAGATACAATGTAAATAAGGTGTCAAATAAGTAAGATATATCCAGTTAACAGTATATTGTGGTACACTGAAGCAGGATCATATACAGGGTAATTTTCATAAATACAATAAAAGATACAATGTAGATAACATATCAAGTAAAGAACATACATCCAGTTAACACAATATTGAGTCACACTTAGGAAGGATCTGCAACATACAGAGGAAGCAAAAGCAAGCTAAATAATACAATAAATACATATGTGGGAATTTGGTTGGGTTGTAGCCCAAGGAGAACACACTTAATACTGTAAGACTCGATATATTTCATATCAGCACATACAAACATTCACATTACAGCAAGTCATACAGTGAGATGAATAAGCAAGATGGTGCGGGCTGTTAGACTAAAGAGTCAAACATCTTGTGATGGTGGAGATACGTTTTTCGTACTTGTCGACACCACACATTCCCCCCTCCTGCCCCCACCCCCTCCCTCGCAGTGTGGAGCACAGTTTGACTTCAGTGGAAGGGGTGCATGTCCAGTGATGAAGGCAGTAAGGATGATGGCAGTGATGTGATGAAGATGTCCATCTCCAGAGGTTGTTGTGGCAGGGACCACACTGGGAATATCAACGTGGAACTCCTGCAGGTGGTGTCGGCGGATGAGGTGTCGGCCCGTGTGTGAGGATGGAGTGGTGTGGGGAGGGACTGTCTCCCCCGCATGATCAGTTGGCAGTGTCCAAACTCTAACCTCCACACAGGGGTCACCGTAGCTCAAAGGAGCGTGTCGTTGACCCCTCGTGGGAGCGGACAGAAGCCAGCAATTGACTGACAAACCATGTCCCCAGTCGGGAGGGGCGAATTGTCTTGCAGCAGGATGAAGATGTGCTTGTTGTCGATGAGAATGGTGATATCTTCCACATGTTCGGGTGGGACATCAGTCTGCAGAATCACTTGAGGGGTTGGTGAGGAGGAGGTAGAGAAAGAGGGCGAGAACCCGAGGAATGGCGTTGATGGTGCAGGTGCATGTTCGGATGAGGGCTGCAGCAGTAACTCTTAGGGATCATTGCTTATCTTGAGTCCTCAGGGCTTGGAGGCTGCATAATGTCTTCAGGTGTGAAAAACACTGTGTTGAGATGTGCCAGTTTCATATGGTGAAGAGAAACAGTGAGTGGTGAACATTTAACCCAGGTGTCCATTGAGTTAGCAGTGGGGTTTATGACCTCGTACGGGCCTGAATATAGTGGGGCCTGGATGGTGTCTTCGCAGAGAAAAACGAACTTGCATGATAGGAGATTAAAGGGCACATAGGAACGTGGAGGAGTATGGCTAGAGGGGTGGTGGGGGAGAGGGGGTCATGGAAATGTTAGCAAAATGCATTCAGATCCAGCTTACAAAGTCAGGAAGGGGGGTGGAAACATTGGGGGGTGGGGGTGGGGGGTGGTAGATTGTAACAACTCCCCAGGGAAGACAGGGTTTTTACTCACTCGTGGTGCCCTCAGTATCTGGTTTGTATGACAACCATAGACTGAGGAGTACCCACGAGGGGGGGGGGGGGGGGGCTTGGCCCAAAGACTTTCTCTTGACACTGCAGTGCTGTCTTGAAAGTGTGATGCCACCATTCTACTACTACCAGTCCGTTTCCTTTGGAGGGGGGGGGGGGGGGAGGCAGTCTTGCGACATTTTTTTATACGACACAGCTGGTATAGTTGGGTGAAGAATGCCGATTCAAACCGAAGCCTTCCGATGAAGGAAGGGGGCTGATGAGGTCCAGGCATACTGACGATAACGGCCAGATGGAATGTCAAATTTGCGGAGAGGTGCAACAGTGTGCCTGTGGACTTTGTTGTGCTGGCAGGTGATGCAGTTCTGGGCCCAGGTCTGACAATTGCACTTCATGTCTCGCCACAAGGATCATTCGGACACGATGTGTACTGATGACTTAATTCCGGGGTGTGCTAGGGAATGTAGAATGTCAAACACTGAATTGCAGAGGGGGTGGGGATTAGGGGGCGGAGGGTGCTGATGGAGGAGTCGCACCAGGCCTCCTGTCAGATGCTGGCGAATTTTGCTTTGGTGAAAGATGGCAAAGTGGAGGTGCTGTTGAGGAATTGCTGTGCATGCTCATCCTGGTTCTGTAGGGACACGAGGTCGGAAATGTCGATGACTGATGAGATTGTGCTAATGTGGGGAAGGAAATCTGCCAACATGTTGTCAGAGCCTTTGATATGGAGGACATCAGTATAGAACTGAGAGATGATATCGAAATTCGAAATGCCGAAAGTGAAAGGGGGGGGGGGGGCGAGAAAGTTGAGAGGGGACTGCGTATGGCGTCTGCTACTGGTTTATGGTTGGTCAGGATGTAGAAATGTTGGCCCTCGACGTCAGGGCGAAAGTGTTTCACCGCCTCTTAAACTGCTAAAAGTTTATGGTCAAAGGCTGAGTATTTTTGTTGGGTGCATGAAAGCTTATTTGAAAAGAGCTTAAGTGGTGTGACCATGTTGTCGTGGCATTGGTGTAGGACCACACCTACCGTGAAGTCACGGCCATCTGTGGTGATGAAGAGTTCAGCATCTGAGTTTGGACGAGTGAGGGTGAGAGCTCATTTGAGAGAGTCTTTCAGGGCCTGGAACGCTGTGCGCATTGGTTTGGTCCACCGAACGGGGTGCGTCCCTGAAGTTTGATAGCTGGCGAGGGCGTTAGTGAGGGCTGCTTGGCTGTCAGCTGCTGCAGGCAAATGACGACGGTAGTACTGTATCGTTCCCGGGAACCGATGGAGCACTTTGTATGTGGTAGGGAGTGACACGGATAAGACTGATTGCATCTGTGATTCAGGGGGGTGTATATCAGCGGCTGAGACTGTATATCCCAAGAATTGGACAGATTTCTGGCGTTGTTGCAGATTGTCTGTGTTAATCTCGACCCCATTTGATAAGAGAGTGTCCTTTACTATTGTGATGTGATGTTTGTGATCTTGCACGGATTTCCTTAAGATCAGGACATCCTTGAGATATACAAAACAGAAGTCAAACTGGAGCAAGAGAGAGTCAATAAAGTGTTGCCACATCTGGGCAGCTTTTTTTAACCCAAATGGCATGAAATGGTACTTGAACAATGAGGGTGATAATCGTTGTTTCCAGAATGTCCTAGTGTGCAACTGAGATTTGGTGATAAGCGCATTTGCAATCCAGTATGCTGAAAATTGTAGCACCTGTGAGAAGGTCAGTGAAGTCAGAATTGTTCGGTACAGGATAATTGTCCATCACAGTTCTATCGTTCAAGCATCCGTAGTCACTACACACATGAAAGGAGCCATCCTGTTTAAGGTTGAGGTGTATGGGTGATGGCCAGTTAATATCAGAGGGCTGTAAAATTCCTGCCTCAGTAAGTTCGTGTATTTGCTGTCGAGCTAAGCTTGAGTGGGTTAAGGCAGGAAGCCTTGTGGCAAATAGGTGGGCCCTCAGACGTGATGATCTGGTGAACAGTTCCTTTTGTGATGGCTGAAACTGAATGTTCGATGACTATGTGTGGTCAGGGCACGGTGCTGGTTGAAGTTTTAGGGGGTCATGGCTTGGAAGTAGCATATTTGTCTGCTCCAGAGGGGAATGGCAGCAAAAAATTCAATGTTTGTTATGTTTATGTTGGTAGGGATGGCAGTTTGTGAGTGCTGAGCTGAGAATGTGGCGGGCGCGAGCGGCGTGGGAAGAAACTGTTTATTGTCCATAGTGTGCGAGAGAGGTGCACTCAGTGGTGGCGGTGCTACTGACACACATGGAGCTCTCAAACTAGTCATGGGAGGAGGTACGGGAGGGGGGAATGTTTATAAACAGACTGGGCTGCTGGATTGGCATGAGGTGTGCGAGTGTCAGATTGGGAAACAGGTGAGAGAGATGTTGAGCTGAACACTCTTTATGGTGGTGGTGGAGGCGGGGGTAACACTATGTGGTTGAGACTGGAGTCACACAAGATAGAGGTGGAGTTTCCGACCTGTGTGCTGTTGTCAGCGAAGTTGTCAGATGCGGCGGATGAAGGCTCCGGTGTCGGCACTGCCAAGTGGTGTGAATTGATGCGGGTGTTGATTGTGGCTAGCTCGTCTTGGGGCGCCTGGAAGGCTATATTCCAAAACGGCGTTCTCACGGCAGAGGTCACAAGTCTTGACACTTTCTGCCAGAAGACGATCCACAGTTGCACAAGTCCTGCTCACCAGAGCCATGCACTGATGCACTAAACAGTTAATGGCGTTTACGCTCAGAGCAGGTGGTGAAGCATGTACACACAGGATGTGAGTGTTAGAGGTGTGGTGACACAGAGAACCTTGAACGACATTTGGAGACAGGTGGTGGTGTGATAAGAAGGCGATTCCCTGGATCGGTTCTGCGATGTCCACCATGTGGGAGATCTAGGGGAGGGAGAGGCCATTAGAGAGGCGGAGTTGAAGCTTGATGGAGCCACAGTTCGGGAGTGTAGATGAACTGATGGCTCGCAGGAGAGAGTGTGTGCATGTGAGGGGGCGTATGACTATCGACTTAGGTACAATTGAGACATCAGTGCTGGTGACCACGAGAAAGTTGTGACTCGAAGAATAGTCTTTGATGCAAAGGTGGCAATTCAGTGGAATGGAGGCATGGACAGAATGTAGTGTGAGTTGACGCTCATCGGATGATTGGCTTCTCAGATGCTTGCACAAAGGGCAGCACTCTTTAGTGTTGTCGGAAAATACGGTGTGGTACCAACAGTGAGGGACATTGGGAGAGGTGGCGGCTGATCATCCTCGATCTGTTATCAATCAGTTCGGGTTCGTACTTCGTACAATGGGGTGTGTGGCTTGGGCGTGATATGCAGCGGCTTGGTGGGTGGAGAGTGCGCGCGCTGGGTGCCAGGTGGCACAGCAGTCTGAGGAGGTGGAGTGCGGCCTGCCCCTGCCAGTGGCAAAGTGAACTACTGGTGCAGGAGTGCCAACCTATTGCGTGAGCTCCTGCTGACGGGCACTGGTGTCTGAGCGAGTAGAGCTGATCAGACATCCACACACGTGAACCAATGGGTTCCAGGGCGTGGTGGAGGAGATGAACCTGGAGGTCTGTAGGCAGTTTTGATAACCACGCCGACCACAGGGTTTCTTCCAGCGTCATCTGCTTGCTGACCAGGAGGCATAGCCGGCACCAAAGCTGGGATGGGCTGCGGTCACCGAGATGTTCCTCATACAGTATTTGCAGAGTAACCTCTTGTGGGGAATACGAGAGATGCTTGGTGATACTCTGTTTTGTGAAATTGTACTTTGAAGTTAGTGGCGGCATCAGAAGTAGGTCATAGATCAGGTCTGTGTGCCTGTGCATATGGGTTATGAGGCACAGGAATTTTGAATTGTCATAGGTGACGCGGTAAAGTTCGAACGAATTCTCCACCAATGCAAACCACATTGTTGGGTTGTCCTCTGATAGTAGGGGCATGGTTGGTAAGTGGCCTTGTGTTGGTGACAAGGTTACAGCTATTCCTGTATCTGAGTCCCTCATATCAATCGTATGACATGAATGCTGGACTAACATGGTCGGTGCAGATGGCACTGCGTAGGGTGTGAGCAAGCAGTCTGTCGTGGGGGGGGGGGGGGGGGGGGGGGGAATGGAAGGGCTCTGAAGAACTAGGAAATGATGCTGTAGAACTGCCTGATTCAACGTTCGTGGCATGGAAGTCTACTGCGGAAGACCATGTGAAAAGTGAGCAGGTGAACAGTTGCTGCCGAAACTCCCTGAAAGTTTACTTGCGGTGGTGATGGGGGATGGAAGAGAAGATGTGCGTGGAGCAGCACAGTTAAATGTTCCCATCAGGCTGTCGAAATGACGAGCTGTGGCATGTTTGGAGGTGCAGAAACCACAGTTAGTATGAAACTTCCTGGCAGATTAAAACTGTGTGCCGGACCGAGACTCGAACTCGGGACCTTTGCCTTTCGCAGGAGAGCTTCTGTAAAGTTTGGAAAGTAGGAGATGAGGTACTGGCAAAAGAAAGCTGTGAGGACGGGGCGTGAGTCGTGCTTGGGTAGCTCAGATGGTAGAGCACTTGCCCGCAAAAGGCAAAGGTCCCGAGTTCGAGTCTTGGTCCGGCACACAGTTTTAATCCGCCAAGAAGTTTCATATCACCGCACACTCCCCTGCAGAGTGAAAATATCATTCTGAGCACAGTTAGTATCATTATGCGGCACATTGTTCAGGTGGGGGCCCGTAAAGTGCACTGAGGGGCCGAACGGTCACTGGGGGCTGAAATGTACTTGGAAATGTCTGTGATATACACTGGGCATTGTCCACTTGGTAAACTGATGATGTGGTAAAGCACTCGGGCGTCATGGGAGCAGTATCAGTACAGATGGTCTGTCCTAACAAAGGCGAGGTCGCACACGGCACTGTTTTAACAGTCGCTCGGGTGGCCAGCATCTGATGCATAGTTTGTGCACAAAATGTTGAACTCACATTAGCATGATGAAATGCAAGAACTCTGCTCACCTCGTTACCGTTACCGTTTTCAAAATGCATGTGTCGATGCACACTCACTGGAGAGGCAAAGTCTGAGCCTGCACTGTCGAGAGGTGAACATATTGAGGTGATAAAACTGCAGGAAACGTGTTGTAGAATCCAGGTGGTGGTGAAGCAACGAAATGTCCCGTTGTTGGTGCAGGAGCCTTGATAACCATATGTTGCACTGCAGGACACATGCCCAAGTGGAACGAATGATGGCGTAAACAAAGCCGGTGCAGTAGGCATGAAAATAGTTGCACTACAAGGAAATGGCATGTGAATTCTTACCCGGGGTCACCACTGTGGGAATTCAGTTGGGTTGTAGCCCAAGGAAAAGACACTTAATACTGTAAGACTGGATATATTTCATATCATCCAGTACAAACATTCACATTACAGCAAGTCATACAGTGAACTGAATATTCAAGATGGCATGAGCCATTATGTTTGTCAAAGATCTTGTGATGGTGAAAATATGTTGTTTGTACTTGTTGATGCCACACATGCATGAATACAGAAAAACAAGTTATTATATATCTATGACAGTGAGATGAAAAGTATTTGTAAAACAATTGTAAATTTAGTGATGGTATTCATTTTCTCTCATAAATTCTCTCATAAAAAGATTTCTCTATTGGGTACTCTTTCAGGATTTGTTTGAATTTTGGTAATTGTTTATGCAAGCATTTGATATGAGGTGGGAGTGGATTAAACAGCTCAATGCTGGATTGATAAGCTCCTTTTTGCACCAGATTTAGACTTTTCAATGCAGTGTGTAGACTATATTTGGTTCTTGTGTTGTAGTCATGAAATTCACTGTTGTCTGTGTGTAGAGAAAAGTTTTTACAGACAACAACAAGGAAAAAATACACTGTGAGAAGAAATAAGGATCCCCATCTTTTGAAAAAAGTTCCTGGAAGAGTGTTTATCATGGGTATCATTTATTATTCTGATGGATTTTCTGAGCAGTGAATAATATTTTATTTTACTTTATTTTATTTTTTTGCGAGATGTTGGTTACCCTAGAATATAATAGCATAAGACATTATTGAATGAAAGTAGGCACAGTAGGGAGTCATAACAGTAGCCACTTCAGTCATAGTGTATTTATTGTTGAGTTAAGTCTTTTATAGAGATGAAGAATGTGGGTAGACCAATTTGCAGCTTGTTTGTTCAAATCATATTTTGACATGAATATAAGATATTAGTGATGATAATTTGTCTGTCTTATTTTTAATTGGTATAAATTTTTATCAGTTGAAAATAATTGGGTTTCCATGCTGTGAGTAAAACTTATGTTTGTGCTAGGTAAAAGAACTTTTATTTTTGCCATTTGATTACATTCAGATGTAACATTTTCTGGAAACCACACTTTCTTACATGCATGAACACTTTTGTTTTTCACAGAAAAACATGCCAGTCTTCCAGACTAATGTTTGTTAAAATATTTTCAGAAGTTGTGTTTGAGATTACCGGAGAAATAGGGACTAATGGGAAAGGTCCTAATGAAGACAATTTAAAATATTGTATGTGTCAAATGTAAAAAAAGGCCGATGCATTAGATGTGACTACAGTGAATAAAAACATGGATAAGAAAACCTTTTTTCATGTTTTGTAATTCCATATTCCATTCATATTGTCATGTATGAAAAGTAAATATGTACAAATCACATGGTCTTTGAGCAGAAATGAAACGTAATAGTTGAAGAATATTTTTTTTTTTTTTTTTTTGTGCATTTTAAAAACAGTCCATGTATACTACAGCCAGAATTGCCAAAACTTTCTCCGATATTCTCGTTTTCATGTAACTCTCAGAACTATGTAAATTATGCAAGACATTTCACAGTAACATGATTTTTTTTAAATATATGGGATACTTAATTTTCATGTAAAGATCTCAAGTTCCATAGTTTCACACAATCCTACACGTCTTCAGTGCAAATTATTATTATTATTATTTTTTTTTTTTAGTCTATTGTATTCTACGGATATACAGGGTGAATCACCTAACATTACCACTGGATATATTTCGTAAACCACATCAAATACTGACGAATCAATTCCACGGACCGAATGTGAGGAGAGGGGCTAGTGTAATTGGTTAATACAAACCATAAAATAATGTACGGAAGTATATTTTTTAACACAAACTTATGTTTTTTTAAATGGAACCCCGTTAGTTTTGTTAGCACATTTGAACATATAAACAAATACGTAATCAGTGCCGTTTGTTGCATTGTAAAATGTTAATTACATCCGGAGATATTGTAACCTAAAGTTGACGCTTGAGTACCACTCCTCCGCTGTTCGATCGTGTGTATCGGAGAGCACCGAATTACGTAGGCATCCAAAGGGAACGGTGATGGACTTTACGTACAGAAGAGACTGGAACAGCACATTACGTCCACATGCTAACACCTTTTTATTGGTCTTTTTCACTGACGCACATGTACATTACCATGAGGGGTGAGGTACACGTACACACGTGGTTTCCATTTTCAATTATGGAGTGGAATAGAGTGTGTCCCGACATGTCAGACCAATAGATGTTCAATGTGGTGGCCATCATTTGCTGCACACAATTGCAATCTCTGGCGTAATGAATGTCGTACATGCCGCAGTACATCTGGTGTAATGTCGCCGCAGGCTGCCACAATATGTTGTTTCATATCCTTTGGGGTTGTAGGCACATCACGGTACACATTCTCCTTTAACGTACCCCACAGAGAGAAGTCAGAGGTGTAAGATCAGGAGAATGGGCTGGTCAGTTTATGCGTCCTCCACGTCCTATGAAATGCCTGTCGAACATCCTGTCAAGGGTCAAACTGGTGTTAATTGCAGAATGTGCAGGTGCACCATCATGCTGATACCACATACGTCGACGCGTTTCCAGTGGGACATTTTCAAGCAACGTTGGCAGATCATTCTGTAGAAACGCAATGTATGTTTGAGCTGTTTGGGCCACTGCAATGAAGTGAGGACCAATGAGGTGGTCGCCAATGATTCTGCACCATACATTTACAGTCCACGGTCGCTGTCGCTCTAGCTGTCTGAGCCAGCGAGGATTGTCCACGGACCAGTAATGCATGTTCCGTAAATTCACTGCCCCGTGGTTTGTGAGACCCGCTTCATTGGTAAACAGGTAGAACTGCAACGCATTGTCTGTTAATGCCCATTGACAGAATTGCACTCGATGATTAAAGTCATCACCATGTAATTGCTGATGTAGCGACACATGAAACGGGTGAAAGCGGTGACGATGCAGTAGGCGCATGACACTACTTTGACTCAGTCCACCGGCTCTCGCATTGTCCCGTGTACTCATGTGTGGGTTCACGGCAACAGCAGCTAACACACCAACTGCACCCGCTTCTCCTGTGCGTATAGCTTGTACCAATAAAATTGGTGCATTTGACCTTAATCCTGACCAATTGTTAACTAAAAAAGGATCAGTATAATCGATCCTACTAGTTCGATCAGCCCACCTACGCAATAGCACGTTAAACGACAAACTTGAATCATTACAATTAGATATTGGCACAGAGTCATACTTCGTTATATAAATTAGAGCCGACTTGCGGCTCCTGCAATTTTGAACATCAAAGACTCCATTAATACTGCCAAACATAAATTCAGTACCAGACCAAACTTTGTGTAAATACATTTTAACTTTGAGCTTCAAAAACAATAACATTATAAACACGTGCATCATAGCTGCCAAATCCAAATTCGGAACAAAAGGGCAAATAAATATGCTGCCTTCTAGACACAATCTTTTCAATCAATGTAGACTTGCCGATATTTGTATTGCCAAATAAATACAAGTGCTTCTTACGAACCTCCGTGGACCGAAAGGCCGTGTTATACCACCGTACCACGCAGCCCGTCCAGCCATTATAGTTAAGATGACACTCGCTCAAAGATTGGACGATCAACCGATTAGCCTGAAATGAATCAAAATATCTTCTGGTGAACCTTCATACTATGAATCAAAATACTTCTCAATAAAACGTATACGGGTCCAATTGTTAACTAAAAAAGGATCAGTATAATCGATCCTACTAGTTCGATCAGCCCACCTAAGCAACCGCACGTTAAATGACAAACTTGAATCATTACAATTAGATATTGGCACAATCATGCTTCGTTATATAAATTAGAGCCGACTTGCGGCTCCTGCAATTTTGAACATCAAAGACTCCATTAATACTGCCAAACATAAATTCAATACCAGACCGAACTTCGTGTAAATACATTTTAACTTTGAGCTTGATATAACAATGTAGGTGCATCAAATTACCTTGAGCAAAAGGCTCCTCAGACACACAGTACTCCAAAATAGACCAAACAGATAAAATAGTATCAACAAAGTGTTGTTTTCCACCAACAGAAGAAGCATCGACTGTAATAAGAAAAGACTCACTCCTCTTTTTATACCCACGGCGGTGAGACGCAGTTGCGCCAACTTCTGGAACATGACCAAGCCGGTCAGGCACGTCCTGGCCTGCAAGCGGCCTTGAGGATGTTGCGCAAGGCCTAAAACGCGGAATCTTGTCACTAGTAATACTAGGTGGCAAGGATTCACTTTCTAATGGGGCTCCCACAGGGTTTTCACTCGCAGCGGATGCCCCTGCAGCTCTGAATAGGTACGCTGGCATGCGCGACAGCGACACTTCCCATCCATCGTCAAATTGAGATTGTGAAGAGTTGTCACTTGTCCCGTGGTGCGTTGAAGAAGTAATTGTGTTACGTTCATTTGACGCACCTACATTGTTATATCAAGCTCAAAGTTAAAATGTATTTACACGAATTTCAATCTGGTATTGAATTTATGTTTGGCAGTATTAATGGAGTCTTTGATGTTCAAAATTGCAGGAGCCGCAAGTCGGCTCTAATTTATATAACGAAGTATGACTCTGTGCCAATATCTAATTGTAATGATTCAAGTTTGTCGTTTAACGTGCTATTGCGTAGGTGGGCTGATCGAACTAGTAGGATCGATTATACTGATCCTTTTTTAGTTAACAATTGGTCCCATAAATGTTTTATTGAGAAGTACTTTGATTCATTTCAGGCTAATCGGTTGATCGTCCAATCTTTGAGCGAGTGTCATCTTAACTATAATGGCTGGGCGGGCCACGTAACAAGGCCTTTCGGTCCACGGAGGTTCGTAAGAAGCAGTTGTATTTATTTGGCGATACAAATATTGGCAAGTCTACATTGATTGAAAAGATTGTGTCTAGAAGGCAGCATGTTTATTTGCCCTTTTGTTCCAAATTCGGATTTGGCGGCTATGATGCACGTGTTCATAATGTTATTGTTTTTGAAGAATTTGGGTGGGCTAGGTGGCGGCAATATGCGTCTATATTCCTGATCAGGGTAGAAATAAATATAGGCTTGTACACAAGTTATCAAAAGAGAAGTTGCACTGGCATTGTAAATGTTCATATGAATTTTGTTTACATTTGAGGTGGCAATTGCTGCGATGTTTCTATTATTTATTGGATATTGCAGGATGGCGTACAACCTGCGTTCCGCTGTGGTATTCAGAAGAGCAGACTATGAAAGCCTTACCAATAGTAACCAACAAACCCAAAGTGATGAACATAACACAATTACTTCTCCAACGCACCACGGGACAAGTGACAACTCTTCACAATCTCAATTTGACGACGGATGGGAAGTGTCGCTGTCGCGCATGCCAGCGTACCTATTCGGAGCTGCAGGGGCATCTGCTGCGAGTGAAAACCCTGTGGGAGCCCCATTAGAAAGTGAATCCTTGCCACCTAGTATTACTTGTGGCAAGATTCCGCGTTTTAGGCCTTGCGCAACATCCACAAGGCCGCCTACAGGCCAAGCTTGCCTGACCGGCTTGGACATGTTCCAGAAGCTGGCGCAACTGCGTCTCGCCGCCGTGGGTATGAAAAGAGTAGCGAGTCTTTTCTTATTACAGTCGTTGCTTCTTCTGTTGGTGGAAAACAACTTTTTGTTGATACTATTTTATCTGTTTGGTCTACTTTGGAGTACTGTGTGTTTGAGGAGTTCAGAGCGAAGTAAAATACTTAACTTATGTTGTAATAAATAGAGTTTATATGACATTTTGTAAGAGGAAAGGCACTGTTACATTCCGGATAAAGGTTATTGTTTACAGTGAATGTCTGCGTTGGAGTTCTTTTATGCCAACTGGGATCATATCCGAAATTATCCGGACGACCTGCGCCTGGCTTTCCTTGTTCCCAACAATCAACAGAGGATTGATGAATTAGCTATAACATTCTATGGCAACAGGATTAATTATGCAGCTGCGGTTATTGTTTTAGAAGAGTTGTGGTATTATAAACCTAATTTGGACAATTTAATTCGTCAATTTAGGGACGCATACAGAGAATATGTATTTATGCCTAATGGTATAAGGTGTGCTAATAGGTACTTTGATTTTAGGCAAGGTCGCTATAGGGCATTTTTATGTTTGGCAGTATTAATGGAGTCTTTGATGTTCAAAATTGCAGGAGCCGCAAGTCGGCTCTAATTTATATAACGAAGTATGACTCTGTGCCAAAGCTAATTGTAATGATTCAAGTTTGTCGTCTAACGTGCGGTTGCGTAGGTGGGCTGATCGAACTAGTAGGATCAATTATACTGATCCTTTTTTAGTTAACAATTGGTCCCGTATACGTTTTATTGAGAAGTATTTTGATTCATTTCAGGCTAATCGGTTGATCGTCCAATCTTTGACCGAGTGTCATCTTAACTATAAAGGCTGGGCGGGCCGCGTGGTATGGTGGTATAACAAGACCTTTCGGTCCACGGAGGTTCGTAAGAAGCAGTTGTATTTATTTGGCAATACAAATATCAGCAAGTCTACATTGATTGAAAAGATTGTGTCTAGAAGGCAGCATGTTTATTTGCCCTTTTGTTCTGAATTCGGATTTGGTGGCTATGATGCACGTGTTCATAATGTTATTGTTTTTGAAGAATTTGAGTGGGCTAGGTGGCGGCAATATGCGTCTATATTGAAGCGTATTGTCGAAGGACGGCCTGTTACCGTTAATGTCAAGAATAAACCGGGAATGGTTATTAAACACCATGGCTTGGTAATATTTGTATCCAATGAGTTTAGTATTGGAGATGAAGCTTTAATATTACGTTTGGAGGTCGTACATGCAGATTGTCACATTATTCATTGTCGTTCATTTAAGGAGGATGTGGATGCGTCGGACACGTCGGACATGGAAACCCCGGAGGAAATTGTCTGTATATCGTCGGATGAGGATGTACCGGAAGTTTCGCGCTGCACGCCCGAGGCGTTGGATACGCCGACGGATGAATCTACATAGGCCTATATTTGGTCGAATGTGTAGATGGAGTACAGAGTTCACACAAACTGATGGTGTTCGAATTATCTAAAGTCAAATCCTGGACAGATTTAGAGACTCAGTGTAAATTTAAGAATCGTTTGTTCCAAGGTACTAATCTATTTTATATTGGTCTTCAAATAGCTGGTGATGAACCTGAAAATTCAGATAATGTTCAGAGCAAAGTAAAATACTTAACTTATGTTGTAAGAAATAGAGTTTATATGACATTTTGCAAGAGGAAAGGCACTGTTACATTCTGAATAAAGGTTATTGTTTACAGCGAATGTCTGCGTTGGAGTTTTTTTATGCCAACTGGGACCATATCCGAAATTATCCGGACGACCTGCATCGTTGTAGCTGCGCAAGCGCGGTGGCGCCTTTTATCTGGCGCTCTGTGGCAACTGCTGAAACGAACGTATTTCTAACAGTCGTGGGAAAATATTGCGAATGGTAGTTTGAAAAGTGTTACTTTCAAAGTAAATTTGCTTTCATGCAAGGTAAACTATGTGCGAGAATGTACAACGAATGCATTAAATCACAATATGTTAGACTCTCATTTAAAAACCAACTCTTTGTGGACGACTATTAGAAGAATTTCGAACCCAGATGATCAGACATTTATGTAGTTAAAAATTTTATTGGCACATTTGCATCATGTATCTTAAAATGTAACACGCGCAAAAAAATCGACATTATATGTGAAAACTTAGAGTCTCTTGCAGTTCATTAATCTTCGAGACCAATATTATATATGAAAGCTTTGCTTTTCTTGTAACAACATCATGTATATTAATTTAAACCATTAACTTTTCCTATTTGTATGGTTGCGCTACTTAAAAATGATGTTACTATTGGCTGACTACATCATGTGTCCTTTGCTCTGAATATCCGCCGTGAACTCCGCTGGCGATATCATGTGGCATGAGCTATGACTGGCTGCACATCGCAATCACGATTTCAATGCTTCGGGAAGTAACATGCAGTGTTTTGTGGAATTCAAATTTATACTTTCGTCATACAAAAATGCAGCCTACACGTTGCCGCACAGATCTTTCAAAAACGTGTTTTTTCCCCCTAAGTTTCGTTTTGTAAACTGCCAGGAAATTCTGCATTGGTGTAGAACCATAATGATTCAATGGATTGATAAGTTTTACAGTTCCGAGGAAAAGCATACTGTCACTTAACACAGAAAAAGTGTATTTTCGCCCGGGGAGAAAGGGTATTTTTAACTGGGAAATTTTTTTCTTTGTCCGCGTATACACCCTGACATAGGCATAACAAACAACAAGCTATCACACACACACACACACACACACACACACACAGACACGAACAGACCACAGATACTTCAATAGTTACACTCATAAGTTTGGCAATAACATTCGATCTTTGGCAAAAACATTTGACAGTCGGCAACAGAAACCAAAACATTGCTTTAAAACAAGCATTCAGTGCATAGTGTTGTGGAATGGGGAAAAAAACTGCAAATTGGCGTTCATAAGAAGAAGAACAACACCAAAAATGCAACAGGAGCGTAATATGTAGGAAATTGTCCACGCAACCTGTAAGTACAGTTCAAAACATTACTACTTAATAGGAAATACCAACCACCAGAACTGTTTATAACCTATAGGCACAATGACAAAAATGTAAATAAAATAGCTAACATATGTACATATTCCAGGCCACTGATGACGCCTTGCAGAAAATAAAGGCGAAACGCATATGGCACTAAAATTGTGTTTTATTCAGTTGCAATCAACGGTCCATAAGTAAAAATTATTAATATACCGTAATATTACACGCAACTGAGGAAAACAGGACTATAAAAGTTGAAGAAACAACAAGCTGTCTGTATGCATAAATGGCCACCAAAAAACTGTGCCAAGAACAAGTGGGATCATCTAGTTGCTGAGCATGCCACCCAACACAATGTTCTTCATTTCAAAGACTGCTTCACAGCCAGTGCCATCTGGATCCATCACACCAACACCAGCTTTCTGAATTGCACAGGTGGAAACTCGCCCTGCAATATATCACATGTTCCTGTAATCCTCCTAGAATCAATCTTTGTTAGTAATTTTCTTAGCCTCTTCCTTGTTCCCATTCCAGCGCTGCACAGCCCTCTATTCCACCAATGCGCCCAGTCTCTTTCTTTACTTCTTTCCTTTTCTGCTACCCTCCCCCCCCCCCCACTCAAAATCCCATGCCCTCAGTCTATCCTCCCAACCCCACCTAGCTGCTCACTCTCTCTCCACCTCGTCCCAGTATCCTCCCACAAGCAGCACTTTACCATCCCCCACCCATACCCTGCTATCCTTCATCCCCCCGCACCAATCTCCTCCTTGCCCCTACCACCCAGTTGTCTCTCCCAACATGCTCTGCTGCTTGCTGTGTGGCCTCAGCTGCCAGAGACTGTGGACGCGTATGTGTGGGTTGCATCTGCATGAGTGGGTATATTTTTTGTCTATTTCTGATGATGGCCTTGTTGGCCGAAAGCTCACTTTCTGACAGTCTTGTTGAAAAGGATTGATACTTCCATGGGACTAAGAATTTCCGAGGAAAGGTTCATGACTGTGTTTTGGGTCTGTTTAGGTTCTGGATTTCGTATGGTGGAGGGAGGGAGTTTCTGAGGATGTAATTGTAGTAGGTCTGCAAGGCATGATTTGTTGGCTATGAGGGGATATGTGGGAGGTTTGGAGGCTCTTGTATAGGTGGTGGATTGTGGTAGTCCAAGGTGGGAGTAGGAGGTGAACAGGTTGGAGATTTTTTTTGAGATAACATTGTGCTTGCAGCTGTAGTACCTATAAGGCAATGGAATTGCAGAACTGGATGATTTTACAGATGGAGAGGAAGCACTGCATGGAGGTTTGTACCATAATCACCCATTTTGCCAGTCTGGATTGTGTAATTATACTGATGGGTGGTTGCTACACAACTATATTTTTGAGTTCATCCCTTTTATGTTCTTAATCTCTTGCCATATCACTGACGCTCTTATTTATTTCTTGTTGTGTTGAAGTGTACTTTTTGCCCAATTCCTGCAACAGTAATGGATTTTCTATTTTTCTTTTTGAGGTATTGCCCTTCCCTTGTTGCAGTGTCTGACCAGTACTTCTCGTATTATAAACAAAATCAGAAGTTGATGA
Source organism: Schistocerca nitens (assembly GCF_023898315.1). Taxonomy (NCBI): domain Eukaryota; kingdom Metazoa; phylum Arthropoda; class Insecta; order Orthoptera; family Acrididae; genus Schistocerca; species Schistocerca nitens. The sequence continues at coordinate 705,716,208 of NC_064614.1, read as the reverse complement.
ATATATGCCACATACCAAAGTGAGAAATACTCACAATGTGCTATCAATCTGCAATTTTTACTATTTTGATTTTTCTGTCTTAGCAAATTGAACCATAACAATCTATAATTTTTAATTTCTTGTTTATATAATTTGACTATTTGCTAAAATATCCCATTTTAACTCTCATACACTGCATTTTTATACCGGTATAGATACTAGGAATGTTTTTATGTGTAGGATGACACGATCTTTTTTAATAATTCTCAATGAAAATTTCTTTAATGTGTTATGACTTTAAATTATTCATTTAATTTTTAAAAAAGTTTGCCCCTTTAAAGGTTGTACTTCTTCCCATTGTTAGGATAACCTCCACTGTTTCCTATCCACTTATGTACAACTCTCAGTGTTGCAGAAACTAATTTAATGATGATTTTGTAGCTGATGTTTCATTGATGCAGGAGATATTGTAATTACAAAGGAGAAATATGAGAAAAATAGAACCCACTGCAAGGAATGTTATGAACTACTGTCAAAGACATAGAAACAACTAAGTGAAAGTGAGTTGATGTCATGCATGATTGTGACAACAGCTGCTTAACGAAGGAAACAATTGTGATGATGCTAAAAAAAAGGGCAATAAAGTATGTAATGTCTGCAGAAACTAATGAAACTGCTGTATATCAAATATTTATAAGATATACTGAAGTGCAGTGCATTGAAGAACTTAGGTGATTGTATATGGTCATGTTTGATTTAGCTGGTATATACGTGCAGACTGATATTTTTTACTTCTTGGATTACCATTATACTTGTCAAAATAATTTTTGGTATATAAAAATTTAATACTATTTTCAAACGAAAGTCAAATAATACATTATCAAACTTAATACCACTTCACATACTTTTGCAATTAATACCATTTCATGAAATGAAGATGTTTGTGTCTTATGAGAACTCTAATATAAATCTGAACTGTTCTCTAGTTGAGAAGTAAAGACTGCACATTTTATGTAACATAGTCCTAAAGAAACACAGTTTTTGGGAATCAAACTATGTTTTTGTACTAATTAATTCACTTAATTTTATGTACAATCACTAACCATTTTTAGTGTCATTTATTAATTATAACAGTCTTTTAAAATAGAAGATTTATACAGGGTGAGTCAGAAAGGACTTTACAATTTTGGAATGACATAGAAATTTATTGAGCTGATTTACAGAATCGGTAGATGTGTCATTTTGTAGCCAACTACTTCAAGTTTGATTCACATATGTGTCAGTATACCATTCTGCCACCAGGAGCACCTGTGTAGTGCACAGTTAAAATGGCTACTTTCAATGGTGACGAACATAATCGCTGCATGTTTTGGTTCCATAAAACAAACTCTGCAACAACTGTTCAGCATACATTTCACACCATATACTCTAAAAAAACTCCAAGCGGGCCCACAATTTGCTCATGGCACAATAACTGTATTGAAATGTGTTGGGCACTGTGGCATCATAAATCACCAGGTCGCCCATTTGCTGATTATGTCGAACAGGTTAGATAGAGCTTTACCCACAGTCCACAGAAACCAACGCAACGTGCGCCTCACGAAACTGGCATTCCACGAAAGACTGTTTGGTGGGTACTGGGAAGAATTTTACACTTGAACCAAACAGATTCACCACGGCGCAGCACATATGTGATGCAGATAAGCCTGCACGTGACGAATTCTGTGCGGAAATGGTGCAGAGGGCAAAGAGACTCTCCTGGGCACAATAACCTACAGCTATTACTCAACAGTGGCATAGTGAACACCCTCAACTGCAGAATATGGGGCAGTGAAAATCCACATGCGACCATTAAACATGTTTGTGACAGCCCCAAGGTTGATATGTTTTGTGCCCTAATAAACTGAAAGTTAAGTCTTCTACTATAAGGTTTAATATTGAAGATCAGAAAAATCTTAATGTTGGGTTGAGTAACATAGAAAGTTAAACAGGTTCTTCTGCATGGAGAAAGGTTTCACTGTTCTTGTGTATCTGGATATGCTTGAAAACTTTTTAATTCCACGGAATAATGAAGATGATCAAGATGGGATGGTTTACTATCAGCAAGACAGAGCACCACCTAATTTCCTCACGGAAGTTCAAGATTTCCTCGATAATCGCTTCCCACATTGGTGGATTGGCCATGAAGGACCAATCGTATTTCCACCTCGCTCCCACTGGATTTCTTTCTTGGGGCTTTCATTAAAAATCGTGTGTATTTCCTCCTACACCGAACGATTTAGCCAAGCAGAAAAAAACGAATCTACCATGTGTAATGGGATACCCTTTTCTAACATAGCCTTTTTTTTAGTAGAAGTAGCTATTACCAGAGTTAATCTCAAATCTTGTATAGGTATTCATTATCACGGCTGTTTCACTGAAAGAATTTCATATAATTTTGCATACAACGTATTATATTTCAGGCAAAATGTAGAAAAAGAAATTAATTTGTTACAATCTATACAGATAAAATTACCTTTTCTTTAAAAATATTTGAAATTACGAATTATCTGGCATACTTAGAATACATGTTATAAAATGCACAGTCTAACGCCAATCAATAAAATTATTTCTGGATTCATATAGAAAATAACCATATAGCTTGGTGAAGATTCTTCTTTTATCAAGAAAGTATGTAAACTCTTTGGAGTATTGTGAGTATCGCAGAATGAGTTAGTAGAATGGGACCTGCGTCTGATGGAAGCGGACATGTTTTTAATTTTGTCAATAACAATGTAATTAGTGTTTTTATGGAAATCGAGATTGTGAAGTCAGTGTGACATAGAAGAATGGGCTAAATAACACAATCATAGTAACAGAAAGTACTTCATCAGTTATTCCCATCAACTGGAACCCACTAAGTAAAAAAAATTACAGCTTCAAGAATCTATCTCTAGATGTAAGAAATGCAGTCAACAACAAGAGAAAATGAACGTAAGTACAAAAAAATTAAAACAATTACACCCTCAGTCGTGAAAATGAGCTATTTTGACCTACGTTTCTGCCACCACTTCTAAGAGTGCCTTCATAATAAATAAAACATTTAACACTGGCATGTCATGTATAAAATAAATATCGAGCGATAATGCCTTAGTCACGAAATATTATAATAGAAAAACATGGAATGCGGGCCACTAAGGGCTGCACTACATGTCGAGCAGCGGTACCATCAGACTGAGGCGCCCGCATTAGCAATTGCGGGCAGGTAAATGTTTCACCAAAAGTGCCATCTAGTAGACGCAAATACAAAGTGGCTACTTAACATTCCAAATATAGATAGGCGAAATCTTTAATACATGAAGTAAGAGGAAATATTTTACCTGACAGCAGCAGACATTGTAACAATTTGTTTACATAAGAGCTTAGAAGTACAGTTTAAAGGCTGAAAAACGCCATTACAGAATTACTAACTGAGCTGAATAACTAAGCGAGTAGAAAAATGGTATAACATGAAATGTAGCTAATATAAACCATTTAATGAACACACAATTATGAATAGGCTTAGATAGAAGAAATATTTCGGTAACTGCACGAGAGAATACGCAAAAAACATCAAGTAACGACTTTATACCGTTGAAGAAAATTTTACTACGTAATTGTATCTGCTCATTAAGAATGAAGCCATCATTTCGAGAAAGATATTAAAAATTTCTAATTCTTTGAGAACATCTAATCTACGCCCTTTTCTCTCAGTGTGCAAAATGTTGATACTGTGAACAGCTTTAAGCGCGTCACCTATAATCAGATGGTGGGGGAAACACGAATTTTGGGTGCTAGTACCATTTCCTCTTAAAAGATGTTCTTTCTATCTGACTGTAAAGGGACGTCCTGTTTATCCTATGTAGTAATAAGAGCAGGTGTTGCAAAGAATCTTATAAACACAAGAGTTTTTCAATGGGGAACAGTTCGATTTTAAATTATGAATTATTTGTTTTTCAAACTATTATTGGTTGAAAAGGAGACATTACAACTGTCTTTATTACAAAGAAGGCATTGGATCTGATAGGAGTTGGACCCCAAGAAAGGAATAGAAAAAAACTTCTTCTTTAGGCTGGGCTCAATGATAGAGGTGCTGAGTGTACGCAGGTACGATCTGATCGGTGTATGTTTCTTTACGAAAAACATTAAATGAGATTTCATTTTCTTATACTGTAACCGTTAAATCAAGAAAATTCAATTGATGGCCTACGTTTCCGAGTTCGCTGGTCAAGGACATTTTCTTGTGAAATTGATTCAAGAGATTGAAAATACGGTCAATGCCATCAACAGGTCCTTTTGAGGTGACTAAAATATCATCGACATATCAGAAATAGGAGAGAATGCCTAGCCCTGTAGCTGAGAAAGAGTTGAAAAACTTATCTTCTAGAGAGGTAATGAAAATGTCAGTAAGGATACCAGCTAACGGATTTCCCATAGCAAGACCGTTGGATTGCTGATACAATTGTTCATTAAATTTGTATTGTTGTAGTTGTATTTAACTACGTCTGTAATTTCATTCCGTGTAAAAGTAATGTTAGTCTTACTTAAAATTCTTTTATAAAACACATGGCAGCTTTTCTTATAAGCACTTTAAGGACATTTTTCAGCAGGAAACAGTTTTCTTTTTGTTCTTATGCAATATGCCTTGTTTACAAATTTCTAAAAGTTCGTTAATCTGTATCCAGAAATCGTCAACATTAAAGTTAGAATTAATAAGGAAGATACTTGTGAGCTCTAAATACAGATATTATGCCTCTTCATTGAGAACACCTTTTTATCATATAGCTTTTTAAGATGATCAGAAATGAGGTTTTTAACTACATGTCTAAAAAACTTGGGATCTTTCTTACAATTTGCGAAATTAATATAGGCTTTCACATTGCTTATTGAACTGAATGGCCATACCTGCATTTAGTTTTTTCTTTAGATCTTTATATTTGGAGGCAGCCTTGGATGCTTTGGCAGTAAGAAATCTTGAATCCTTATACATGGCTGCGCTGTCAGCGACATTTATAAGGTAAAATTAAAACAATTACAGCCCTCGGTCGCGAAAATGAAGGTTTTATGACCTAGGTTTCTGCCACTTCTAAAAGTGCCTTTATCAGAAATGAAACATTTAAAACTGGCATGTCACGTATAAAATAAATATGAAGCGATAACGCTTTAGTCAGAAAACATTAGAATAGAAAAACAAAGACTGCAGGCCACTAAGGGCTGCACCACATGACAAGCTGATGCGCCAGCGTATTTCGGGCAGGTAGACGTTATACCAAAAGTGCCATCTAGTAGCCGCAAATACAAGCTGGCTAGTTAACATTCTGTTGTAATTCAGTTGATCTAATTCGGTGAGACATCAGTTTGAATACAGCGCCAATTCCAGAGGGCTTGTACCTTCTGTTTTGTCTTCCTGTACAGATGTTCTTTGGAGGGGAGTTCTCGCCAAGTTGAAGTACTAACACAGTCTAATAATGTTATTAAGCGGAACAAAAATGTGATGGCTTTTTGTGTTATGTAGACTGTGTGTTCTGTAGAATAAAATAGAACATGCGGTTTAATACATGAGTAAACAGTTACAACGTGTACTTTATGTTCTTAGTCAAATAATTATCCTCATTTAAAGGAGACAAGCGCTACAGAAAAGTTAGCACATTCCAAATATAGATCGACGAAATCTTTAATACGTCAAGTAAGAGGCAATATTTTATCTGACAACAGCAGACATGGTAACAATTTGTCTGCATAAGAACTTAGAAGTAAATTTTAAAGCCTGAAAAACGCCATTAGAAAATTACAAAGGGAGCTGAATAACTCAGCGAATATAAAAACAGTATAACTTGAAATGTCGTTAATATAAACCATTTAATGAACAAACAATTATGAATTGACTTAGGTAGCTCAATCAGGTAAGGAAGAGGCTGAAGTAGATGTAAGTGTCATCAGCACTCAACAGACTTTCACTAGGAAACCAACTGTTGCAAAAAAATTAGAAAGTAGGAGGAAAGTTCTATTGTTAGGTGGTAGCCATGGAAGAAGTGTGGGCCACATCTTACTGGAATAATTAGGTGACAGTTACCAGGTCACAGGTATTTTCAAGGACTGTAGGATCATTGTGCAAGGGTTTTACAAAGCAGTATCCTGTTGTGGTAGCGGGTGGAGAGGGAAACAGTATTGATAGAGATCAGGGCTACAATATTGATGTGACCTGGTAAAAATAGCACCTGCAATGAACCATACAAATGTTGGCTTCATTCCTGCTTTCATGCAGTATGACCGGCCCTAATAGAACAGCTCTGTGGGGAGGGTCAATATGGAGCTACACTCCTGGAAATTGAAATAAGAACACCATGAATTCATTGTCCCAGGAAGGGGAAACTTTATTGACACATTCCTGGGGTCAGATACATCACATGATCACACTGACAGAACCACAGGCACATAGACACAGGCAACAGAGCATGCACAATGTCGGCACTAGTACAGTGTATATCCATCTTTCGCAGCAATGCAGGCTGCTATTCTCCCATGGAGACGATCGTAGAGATGCTGGATGTAGTCCTGTGGAACGGCTTGCCATGCCATTTCCACCTGGCGCCTCAGTTGGACCAGCGTTCGTGCTGGACGTGCAGACCGCGTGAGACGACGCTTCATCCAGTCCCAAACATGCTCAATGGGGGACAGATCCGGAGATCTTGCTGGCCAGGGTAGTTGACTTACACCTTCTAGAGCACGTTGGGTGGCACGGGATACATGCGGACGTGCATTGTCCTGTTGGAACAGCAAGTTCCCTTGCCGGTCTAGGAATGGTAGAACGATGGGTTCGATGACGGTTTGGATGTACCGTGCACTATTCAGTGTCCCCTCGACGATCACCAGTGGTGTACGGCCAGTGTAGGAGATCGCTCCCCACACCACGATGCCGGGTGTTGGCCCTGTGTGCCTCGGTCGTATGCAGTCCTGATTGTGGCGCTCACCTGCACGGCGCCAAACACGCATACGACCATCATTGGCACCAAAGCAGAAGCGACTCTCATCGCTGAAGACGACACGTCTCCATTCGTCCCTCCATTCACGCCTGTCGCGACACCATTGGAGGCGGGCTGCACGATGTTGGGGCGTGAGTGGAAGACGGCCTAACGGTGTGCGGCACCGTAGCCCAGCTTCATGGAGACGGTTGCGAATGGTCCTCGCCGATACCCCAGGAGCAACAGTGTCCCTAATTTGCTGGGAAGTGGCGGTGCGGTCCCCTACGGCACTGCGTAGGATCCTACGGTCTTGGCGTGCATCCGTGCGTCACTGCGGTCCGGTCCCAGGTCGACGGGCACGTGCACCTTCCGCCGACCACTGGCGACAACATCGATGTACTGTGGAGACCTCACGCCCCACGTGTTGAGCAATTCGGCGGTACGTCCACCCGGCCTCCCGCATGCCCACTATACGCCCTCGCTCAAAGTCCGTCAACTGCACATACGGTTCACGTCCACGCTGTCGCGGCATGCTACCAGTGTTAAAGACTGCGATGGAGCTCCGTATGCCACGGCAAACTGGCTGACACTGACGGCGGCGGTGCACAAATGCTGCGCAGCTAGCGCCATTCGACGGCCAACACTGCGGTTCCTGGTGTGTCCGCTGTGCCGTGCGTGTGATCATTGCTTGTACAGCCCTCTCGCAGTGTCCGGAGAAAGTATGGTGGGTCTGACACACCGGTGTCAATGTGTTCTTTTTTCCATTTCCAGGAGTGTATATCAGCTGCTTTGGGTAGCTACTTTGTCAGGCATATGTTTCGTTCCTGTTGACGGTATTCGTAGGTCGAACTTCACGAGACATGGCTAACATTTCAATAGGAAAAGGAAGGGTAAACTGGCAGGAGGATCTGCAGCGAAAGTGTAATGTGCAGCGAATACATAGAAAGATAGATCCCTTATCATTTAGCTACAAAATAGCAGGTCAGCAACTGGAAGCAGTTAATTCCACAAATTATCTGGGAGTACGCATTAGGAGTAATTTAAAATGGAATGATCATATAAAGTTGATCGTCGGTAAAGCAGATGCCAGACTGAGATTCATCGGAAGAATCCTAAGGAAATGCAATCCGAAAACAAAGCAAGTAGGTTACAGTACACTTGTTCGCCCACTGCTTGAATACTGCTCAGCAGTGTGGGATCCGTACCAGATAGGGTTGATAGAAGAGATAGAGAAGATCCAACGGAGAACAGCACGCTTCGTTACAGGATCATTTAGTAATCGCGAAAGCGCTACGGAGATGATAGATAAACTCCAGTGGAAGACACTGCAGGAGAGAACGCTCAGTAGTTCTGTACAGGCATTTGTTAAAGTTTCGAGAACATACCTTCACCGAAGAGTCAAGCAGTATATTGCTCCCTCCTACGTATATCTCGCGAAGAGATCATGAGGATAAAATCAGAGAGATTAGAGCCCACACAGAAGCATACCGACAATCTTTCTTTCCACGAACAATATGAGACTGGAATAGAAGGGAGAACCAATAGAGGTACTCAGGGTACCCTCCGCCACACACCCTCAGGTGGCTTGCGGAGTATGGATGTAGATGTAGATGATAGCAAAATCCTTAAGAGTGGGGGGGGGGGGGTTGACTGAAACTCATGGGAGTACTTTTTTAGGCTAAGATCAGTGTCCCATCTTCCTACATTGATTGAAATTAGGCTTCATGAGAATTTCACATAGGAAGGTAATAGAGATGTGAAAATATCACAAGATTCTCGTAACAGTAGAGTGAAAAATAATATTAGTATGTCACAAGATTCACATAAGATCACAGTGTAAAATAATGCTAATATACTGCATCAGAAAATCAGGGGATTAAAAAACAAAGTAGATGAGCTTCTTGTTTGTTTAGTAGATTTAGAAACCGAGGTTGGAATAGATGTACTATGCCTGTCTGAACATCATATAGTCACAGGTACGGAAATTATAAATGTAGGTAGATATAAACTTTCAACACATGTAAGCAGAGACACTATGGAGAGAGGAGGAGTTGTCATACATGATAAAATCAGTGATAGTGTGAAAAATTTGGAAACTAAAAAATTTTGCATATAGAAGCATGTGAATATGAGCCTTGACTAAATAATAGCACTTTTATAATTGTAGCCATGTATAGGTCCCCATTGGGAAATTTAAACTATTTTTGAAAGACTTGGATTGTTTGTTGTGCTTTCTGTCAGACAGAGGAAAGCAAGTTATTATTTGTGGAGATTTCAACACAGATTTTCTGAAAGATTCTGACAGAAAGCTTGACCTCGAAGTATTACTTGGTTCTTTCAATTTGACATCAGTTATTGATTTTCCTACTCGATTGGTACAGAAAAGCAGCACACTGATAGATAATGGTGTCATAGACCAAGATAAATTTAATCAAATAAAAACATTTCCTGAAAAGGATGGTCTGTCTGATCAAGCTGCACAGCTAGTTACAGTATACGGCATAGCTCCACACAGTTATGAAAAACAGTCCTCCGAAATAGTGTGTTCAATTAACGATTTAACAATTCAAAATTTTCGGGAAAGCTTGCAACAGTTAGACTGGGATGAGGCGTACAGCGAACATGATGCTAATTTAAAATTTATCCTATTTCATGATACCTTTGTGGGTGAAATATAATTGTAAGAAATTATGTAAAAAACCATGGCTTACAAAAGACATAAAATATCTTGTAAACAGAAAAGGGAAAAGTATGTTATAGCTAGGAGGAGTAATGATCCCAAAAGAGTGAAACATTATAAAAACTACTGCACTGTATTAAGAAAAGTTATTAAAAAGTCCAGAAGTATGTGTATTATGTATGAGATAATAAAATTAAAACAATTTGGAGTATCCTGAAAAGGGAAACAAGGAAACCGAGAGCACTGTATTTCTATCAAACACAATGAAAAGTTCGTTAACAAGAAGTCAGAATTAGAAAATATTTTTAAAAATCATTTTTTAAGTGTTGTAGAGAAAATAGAATCCAGGTATTCATTATAAAATGCGAGGCACTATATAGAAGAAGCGGTACCTATACAATTTGATAAAACTGAAATTCAATCCACCTCTCCTACTGAAATTAGGAAAATAATAAATTCACTCAAAAGTAAAAGCACACATGGAATTGATGGCATTTCCAACAGAGTACTAAAAGCTTGTTCCCAAAAAGTAAGTACGATTATCAGCCACATATGTAGTAGCTCACTGAAACAGATAGACTGAAATACGCTATTGTTAAACCATGGCATAAAAAAGGGGATATATCTGATGCTAACAATTACCGTCCAATCTCACTTCTGACAGCTTTATCCAAAATTCTTGAAATAGCAATGTATTAAAGAGTAGAATCACATATTGTAAAAATGAAGTACAGTAAAAACAAAATGTCAGTTTGGTTTTCAGAAAGTCTCGTCAACAGAAAATTCTATATATGCTTTCACTGATCAAATGTCAAATGCATTGAATAACTGAACATCACAAATTGGAATATTTTGTGATCTCTCTAATTGAGTGAATCATGAAATTCTTCTAGAAAAGTTTAAATATTATTGTATGAGTGGGACAGTGCACAAATGGTTTAATTCATACTTGACTGGAAGAATGCAGAAGGTTGAAATTAACAATACAGAAAAAACCAGCAGAGGTGTCTAACTGGGGAAATATCAAGAATGGTGACTCAGAGGGTTCATTCTTGGACCCCTTATTGTTCTTAATATACAGGGTGCGTCAAAAAAATGTATACACACTTTGAACTGTCATAGACAATTTATTTCCCGTTCTACAAGGTTAAATATCTGTGAGAAAGTAATGTTATGTTTCTTCAACAGGTGGCAGCAGTGGCAAGGAAGTAATTGCAACATGTCTGACGTGAGTTTGAGCTTTGAAGCGCGGAAACAGATAATTAAGTGGTACTGGAAGTTTGAGAATGTAGCTGCCGTTTGAAGACAGTGGAGAAGTGAGTATGGTACAGAACCACCTTCAAGGTTAACAAATACATGTCTACGAGACAAATTCGAAATTCATGGAACAGTGTGTGATGTGCACAAAGGTCGATCAGGGCGACCTTGTACAGCTACAGGTGATGATTCCACAACTGCGGTCTTGAAACTGTTTCAGCATTTGCCTCAAAAATCTTCAAGGCAAGCAGCACATGAGAGTAATGTAAGTGCTAGTAGTGTGCTACGTATTCTGATGAAAGGCAAGTGCCGTGTGTGCATTCCAAGTCTGGCATAACAGCTAAGTGACGATGATCCAGATCGAAGGTTAGAATGTTGTGAATGGGTTCAGGAGATGGTGACACATGAACCGGGATTTATGGATAGCATAATTTGGTCGGATGAAGCCCAATTCAAACTCAATGGAACTGCAATAAGCACAATTGTGTGTACTGGGCTGAAGATAATCCTCACATTACAGTTGAAAAGGCTGTGAATTTGCCTGGTGTAAATGTGTGGTGTGGTTTGTCTGCAAGGGGTCTCATTGGGCCTTTCCGCTTTGAAGGTAATGATGACTTTTATTTCCAACAAGATGGCGCCCCGCCGCACTATCATAGGGATGTACAAGCATACCTCGATCACAATGTGCAAGGCCAGTGGATAGGAGGCAGGGGACGAATCGAGTTTCCTGCACACTCTCCTGACCTCATGCCGGTGGATTTCTTCTTAAGGGGGCACAGTAAAAGATGAGGTGTACAAACGTAAACCATGTAACCTGGACACACTTTGGAATGAGATTCAGGTGGTGTGTGCAGAAATCTCATTGGACACTTTGGTACGTTGTACAGAATCAGTGGTGACTCGTACTCAGAAATGTATTGATGCTGAAGGCCACCAGTTTGAACATTAATCACATTTGCAAAGTACATATATTTTTTTCCAATTGGACATTAAGCTTTCCATTTCCAGAAATTTAACACTGTAGAACAGGAAATAAATTTTCTATGACGCTTCAAAGTGTGTATACATTTTTTTGACGCATTCTGTATATTAATGATGATACAAGTATAGAAATCACACCCAATGGGGCAGAATCAACAGAGGAAATTGCGAATATTTGCTTTCAGAAAATTATTAGGTGGTTATCTGCAAATAGACTCTCACTAAATTTTGAGAAAACACAGTTTGTACAATTCTGTACAGCAAATGGCATAACACGACTGATAAATATAGATGATGAACTAAGTCAATTGCGAAGGCAGATAACTCAAAATTTCTAGGTGTATGCATTGATGAGAAATGTAACTGGAAGAAACACATTGATAATCTGTTGAAACGGTTAGGTTCAGCTATTTCTGCTATTAGGGTTAATTCAAAATTAGGTAAATCAGTAAATTAGCCTACTTGCCTCTTTTCATTAATTGCATTCATATGACATCATATTTTGGGGCAATTCTTCATTAAGGGAGAAGGTATACATTGCACAAAAGCGTCTAATCAGAATAATAGCTGGAGCCCACCCAAGGTCACCTTGCAGACATTTATTTAAGGAACTCGGGATATTCACAGTATCTTCGCACTGTAAATTGAAAATTGTCATTAATTAATGACAAATTTCAATCCCAGTTCAAAAATAACAGCACAGTGCATAACTACAACACTAGAAGAAAGGATGATATTCACTATTCTGGATTAAATCTCACTTTGGCTCAGAAAGGGTTGAATTATGCTACCACAAAAATCTTTGGTCATTTGCAAAATAGTATTAAAAGTCTAACGGATAGCCAACCAACATTTAAAAGCAAATTAAGAGAATTTCTGAATGACAACTCCTTCTACTGAATAGATGAATTCTTAGATATGAAGTAGTAACTATAAAGACAAAATTAATTAAATAATTAATTATTTTGTGTAAAGAAAACTTATGTAAAAGTAACACATTCCACATCATTACCGTACAAAATGTCATATTCATGATCCATGGAACAAGGATTAATGTATGTATGTATCATAGAAGAAATGTTTCGGTAACTTCTCTATGGAACATGGGATCAAATTTCAAGTAACGGCTTTATACCATTGAAGAAGCTTTTATTATGTAATTGTAGCTGCTCATTGAGAATGAGGCCATCATTTCGAGAAAGATGGTTAAGAATTCCTAATTCTTCGAGAACATCTAATCAACGCCCTTCTTAGTGAGCAAAATGTTGATATCATGAGCAGCTTTAGAAGTGTGACCTATAATCAGAAGGTGGTTGGGTAAAAACGAATTTGGGTGCTAGAACAACTTTTTTCTTAAAAGATTCTCTTTGTATCTGACTGTAAAGGCACATGCTGCTTTTTTATGTAGTAAGAACAGCAGGTGTAGCAAAGAATTTTGTAGACACCAAGGTTTTTCAATGGGGAATGGGTCTATTTTAAATAATGTATAATTTTTTTTCAAATTATTATTGGTTATTACGAAGAAGGCGCTGGATCTAATAGGAGATGGGCCCCAAGAAAGTAATAGAAAAAACTTCTTCTTTAGGCTCAATGGTAGAGGTGCCGAGTGTAGTGACTCTTATACTATGTATTCTTTTTAAATACACTCCTGGAAATTGAAATAAGAACACCGTGAATTCATTGTCCCAGGAAGGGGAAACTTTATTGACACATTCCTGGGGTCAGATACATCACATGATCACACTGACAGAACCACAGGCACATAGACACAGGCAACAGAGCATGCACAATGTCGGCACTAGTACAGTGTATATCCATCTTTCGCAGCAATGCAGGCTGCTATTCTCCCATGGAGACGATCGTAGAGATGCTGGATGTAGTCCTGTGGAACGGCTTGCCATGCCATTTCCACCTGGCGCCTCAGTTGGACCAGCGTTCGTGCTGGACGTGCAGACCGCGTGAGACGACGCTTCATCCAGTCCCAAACATGCTCAATGGGGGACAGATCCGGAGATCTTGCTGGCCAGGGTAGTTGACTTACACCTTCTAGAGCACGTTGGGTGGCACGGGATACATGCGGACGTGCATTGTCCTGTTGGAACAGCAAGTTCCCTTGCCGGTCTAGGAATGGTAGAACGATGGGTTCGATGACGGTTTGGATGTACCGTGCACTATTCAGTGTCCCCTCGACGATCACCAGTGGTGTACGGCCAGTGTAGGAGATCGCTCCCCACACCACGATGCCGGGTGTTGGCCCTGTGTGCCTCGGTCGTATGCAGTCCTGATTGTGGCGCTCACCTGCACGGCGCCAAACACGCATACGACCATCATTGGCACCAAAGCAGAAGCGACTCTCATCGCTGAAGACGACACGTCTCCATTCGTCCCTCCATTCACGCCTGTCGCGACACCATTGGAGGCGGGCTGCACGATGTTGGGGCGTGAGTGGAAGACGGCCTAACGGTGTGCGGGACCGTAGCCCAGCTTCATGGAGACGGTTGCGAATGGTCCTCGCCGATACCCCAGGAGCAACAGTGTCCCTAATTTGCTGGGAAGTGGCGGTGCGGTCCCCTACGGCACTGCGTAGGATCCTACGGTCTTGGCGTGCATCCGTGCGTCACTGCGGTCCGGTCCCAGGTCGACGGGCACGTGCACCTTCCGCCGACCACTGGCGACAACATCGATGTACTGTGGAGACCTCACGCCCCACGTGTTGAGCATTTCGGCGGTACGTCCACCCGGCCTCCCGCATGCCCACTATACGCCCTCGCTCAAAGTCCGTCAACTGCACATACGGTTCACGTCCACGCTGTCGCGGCATGCTACCAGTGTTAAAGACTGCGATGGAGCTCCGTATGCCACGGCAAACTGGCTGACACTGACGGCGGCGGTGCACAAATGCTGCGCAGCTAGCGCCATTCGACGGCCAACACCGCGGTTCCTGGTGTGTCCGCTGTGCCGTGCGTGTGATCATTGCTTGTACAGCCCTCTCGCAGTGTCCGGAGCAAGTATGGTGGGTCTGACACACCGGTGTCAATGTGTTCTTTTTTCCATTTCCAGGAGTGTATGTTATCCATTATGGAAGGTTTGTAGTCGTTATTAACTGCTATCGTTTTAATTACATTAATTTCTTCCTCGAATTTTTCTTTCGAGAGTAGAATAGAAGCAGCTCTGTGAACAGCAGAGTGAAAGAAAGCGTTCTTATGAGATTGTGGGTGCATAGAAGACGCAGGTATGATATGATCGGTATATGTTTCTTTATGAAAAACATTAAATGAGATTTTATTTTCTTCTACTGTAAGCGTCAGATCAAGAAAATTCAATTGAGGGGCCTCGTTTTCGAGCTCACTGGTGAAGGATATTTTCTCGTGAAGTTCATTGAAGAGATTGAAAATACGGTCAATGCCATCAACAAGTCCTTTTGAGGTGACTAAAATTTCATCGACATATCTGAAATAGGAGAGAATGCCTAGCGATGTAGCTGATAAACACTTGAAGAAATTTTCTTCTAGAGAGTTAACGAAAATGTCAGCAAGGATGCCAGCTAACGGATTTCCCATAGCGAGACTGACAGATAACTGATACAATTGTTTATTAAATTGAAAACAGTTGTATTTGACTATGACTGTAATTGGATTCATAAAGTCAGCGATTTGTTTATCTGAAAGTTCTTTTTTGAAATGACGTAAATTTTTTCCCACGACTGCAAACTTTTCTTGTGCAGGAACATTTCTATAAAGATTTTTGATGTTCAGTGAAAACAACTTGGTATCTGGGCTGTATTCTAAAACTTTTATTTTATGCACTAAGGCATGACTATTGGGGATAGAATACTTACTCTCAAAAACAAATGATTTTTTCAGAGTTTCAAGAAGAAATTTGACTAAATCATGGTACATGCTATTCATACTATTAGAAACTGGTCGTATTGGATGGTTAGGTTTGTGAATTTTGAATTGAGAACGAAGTTGTGTGGCTGAGGGTTCATGTTGATAAGCATTTTCTTATGGAAAGGTTTGATTAAAAATATTGCTTCTCTGATAGCTGACATGACTTCTTTTTGTAATTCTGGAATCGGATCCTCATGCACTTCCAAAATATTGTTTTTGTTAAAAAAATCTAATGTTTTAGAAATATATTCAGATTGTACGCAATAACCGAAGAGCAACTTTTTGTCTGACCTAGTTATTAAAGCATCAGATTCTTTATGTTTATTATTGATAGATTTAACCAATTTCCTATTGTTATACATAACATTTTGAAAACAAGCCGTGTTTTACTATGAATGTTAGCTACATCAAAGGCAATTCTAGTTTGCTATGAATTATCCATTTTTATACAATCAAGACCAGTTTTTAGGTCGACCAGCATTCTTTCTATTACATTATTGTCTGCAAAGTTGGGCATGGCATAGTATTTTAGACTTTTTCCGAGTATGACAGTCAGGGAAAGTGGCAAGGGGAGGGCTAAGGAGGCTATAGCCCCCCCACCCCATGGAGTATCGTATTACACTGGATAAAATGACTTCAGAAATTAGCGAATATGTACGCCAACAGATTCAATCTTTTTTTTATATAATTATACAGCAATATAGGTTGCAATGTATTCCAAACAAAATTTAACAAAAGCATTAAGAGCGGAAAATAGCTCACTACCAAAACCAATAAATATCATTTAACTTAAAACAGGCATCTTATTAATTATTAGTACACATTTTTACCCTGAAGTCCAAAACATTTAACAAAAAGTACTTTAAGCAACACCAAATTTTACCACTTTGTCGGTAGAGGTCCCCACTCTTCTTTCGTTAAGCCATATTCCATTCCCCCAGACCCCCTCCCCCCTTAGTCCACCACCTTGACCGACTTCTAGAATCATTCTGTGTAAAAGTAATGTTAGTCTTCTTAAAATTCTTTTATAAAACAAATGGTAGCTTTTCTTAAAAGTACTTTGAGGATATTTTCAGCAAGTAACAGACAAGAAAGAGTACTAAGTTTCTTTTTGTGCTTACACAGTGCACCTCGTTTACAAATTTCTAAACGTTTGTTAATCTGTATCCAGAAATTGTCAACGTTAAAATTATAATTAATACAGAAGGTATTTGTGAGCCCTAAATACAGATAATATGCCTCTTCATTGAGAACATCTGTTTTATCATATAGCTTTTTAACATGATTAGAAATGAGATTTTTAATTACATGTCTAAAAAACTTGGGATCTTACTTTCAATTTGCGAAACTAATATAGGCTCTCACATAATTAGGGACCCCGGACCAGCCCTGGATAGCGAAAATGAAGTCTCTTTGACCTATGTTTCAGCCACTTCTAAAAGTGCCTTCATCAGAAGTGAAACATTTAAAACTGGTACGTCATGTATGAAATGAAAATGAAGAGATAACGCTTTAGTCACAACATATTAAAATAAAAAAACATGGAAGGCAGGCTAATAAGGGTTGCACCACATGTCAAGCTGCAATAGCATCAGACTGACGCGCCCACATTAGCAATTATGGTCATGTAAACGTTTTATCGAAAGTGTCATCTAGTAGCCGCAAATATAGAGCAGCTACTTAACATTCCAAATATAGATAGACGAAATGTTTAATACATGAAGTACGAGGCAATATTTTATCTGACAGCAGCAGATATGGTAACAATTTGTCTACATAAGAGCTTAGAAGTACAGTTTAAAGGCTGAGAAATGCCTGAATCTAATTACAGTCGTATCAGCAATCCGACGGTCTCGCTATGGAAATCCATTAGCTGGTATCCTTGCTGATTCTAGAAGATAAGTTCTTCAACTGTTTTTCAGCTACAGCGCTATGCATTCTTTCCTATTTCAAATATGTCGATGACATTTTAGTCATCTACAAAGGACCTGTTGGTGGTATTGACCGTATTTCTAATCTCTTCAATGAATTTCACGAGAAACCATTTATAATGGATCAAATCACAAAATATCCTTCACCAGCGAACCCAGAAATGAAGGCCATCAATTGAATTTTCTTGATTTGACGCTTACAGGAGAAGAAAATAAAATCTCATTTAATGGTTTTTGTACAGAAACACATACCAATCAGATCATACCCGCGTCTTCTATGCACCTACAATCTCATAAGAACATTTTCTTTCTCTCTGCTATTTACAGAGCTACTTCTATTCCACCCTCGAAAGAAAAATTCTAGGAAGAATTTAATGTAATCAAAGTGATAGCAGTAAATAACGAATCTGCCATAGTGGATAACATCCTTACAAAGAAAACACGTTATAAGAGGCACTATACTCGGCATCTCTATAATTGAGTCCAGCCTAAAGAAGAATTTTTTTCAATTCCTTTCTTGGGGCCCATCTCCTATCGGATACAACACCTCCTTTGTAATAAATACAATTGTAATGTCTCCTTTTCCACCAATAATAGTTTGAAAAAAAATTTATTCATAATTTAAAATCGACCCATTCACCTTTAAAAAAACTCTAGCGCCTACAAGATTCTTTGTAACACCTGCTCTGCTTACTACATAGGACAAACAGGACATCCCTTTACGGCCAGATACAAAGAACATCTTTTAAGAGAAATTGCTACTAGCACCCAAAATTCGTTTTTTGCCGACCACCTTCTGATTACAGGTCATGTGCCTAAAGCTGTTTACTATATCAACATTATGCACATCGAGAAGAAAGGGCGTAGATTAGTCGTCCTCGAAGAATTAGACACTTTGAAACATCTTTCTCGAAATGATGGCCTCATTCTCAATGAGCATCTATAATTATGTAATAAAAGCTTCTTCAACGGTATTAAGCCGTTACTTGGTTTTTTTTTGCGTTCCCCCATGCAGTTACCGAAATATTCCTTCTATCTCAGTCTGTTCATAATTGTTTGTTGACTAAATGTGCTATATTTACTACATTTCACGTTGTACCGTTTTTATACTCATAGAGTTATTTTGCTCCCTTTATAACTCCGCAATGGCGTTTTTCAACCTTTAAACTGTAGACATATGTCTTATGTAGACATATTGTTACCATGCCTGCTGCTGTCAGATAAAATATTGCCTCTTACTTAATGTATTAAACATTTTGCCTATCTATATGTGGAATGGTAAGTAGCCACTTTGTATTTGCGGCCACTAGATAACACTTTTGGTTGAACTTTTACCTGCCCGCAATTGCGGAAACGGGTGCCTCAGTCTGATGGTACCGCAGCTCGACATGTGGTGCAACCCTTAGTGGCCTGCAGTCTTCGTTTTTCTATTTCAATATTTTGTGACTAAAGCGTTATCGCTTAATATTTATTTTATTCGTGACATGCCGGTTTCAAATGTTTCATTTTTGATGAACTCAGTTTTAGAATTGGCCGATCCTAGGTCATAAAGACTTCATTTTTGCGACCAAGGCCTGTAATTGTTTTAATTTTACTTTGTAACGGTCGCTGACAATGCAGCAATGTTTAAGCTTTAAGATAACTATAAATTTTTTTGTATATCTTATTCCTCTCGAAGCTTTTGAAAGTAATGTAGGCCGGCCGCGGTGGTCTAGCGGTTCTGGCGCTGCAGTCCGGAACTGCGGGACTGCTGCGGTCGCAGGTTCGAATCCTGCCTCGGGCATGGGTGTGTGTGATGTCCTTAGGTTAGTTAGGTTTAAGTAGTTCTAAGTTCTAGGGGACTTATGACCTAAGATGTTGAGTCCCATAGTGCTCAGAGCCATTTGAACCATTTTGAAAATAATGTAGAGACTAAAAAAAATTTAATGGTGATAGGTGGGAGGTTAAGGTCACAAATGTGGGTGTCAGCCGGGATCAGTTGACTGATAAAGAATTCTTGTCTGTTGCAGAAGAAGAAAGGACAGTGATTTGTGCCATTTTCAGTTTTTGTATATATGGATTCTAATCATTCGAAGAAAGAAGACTGAGAGCTGCCAAAACAAAGTCGTATCAACAGTGACGAGGTACTGTCAACAATGATGGACTGTATGACTTGAAAGAGGACTTTAAGACTATGATGAAGGACTTCAGAGAAGATAAGTACAAACTATTTTTGAAATAATTTTTTTTTGGTGGACTCGTGTGAATGCTAGGAAAATGAATAGAGACGGAGGTAGTAGTGATGAAGTGAATATTGTAGGACCCATCCAAGACATGTTTGAACCAAGCATAAGAGTAGTTAACAAAGAAACAGTGAAAACCGATATTTTGAAGTTGATTTTAGCAAAATTAGAGGAAATGAAAAAGGATAACAATAGCAAATTTAGTGCAGTTAATGAGCGGTTAACTGAAATAATGACGGATAATAATAGCAAATTTAATTCACTGCAACGACAATTAAAGGACCTAAAAACTGAAAACAATAGTAAACTGGATAGGGTACAATACCAAATGGATCATCTTAGTAATCAGGTTTCAGACTAAAAAAGTGGGTTGTCAGATGGATTAAAAAGTGTGAATGAAAAAGTTGATGTCTTAGAAGATAAATTTATTGTTTTGGAAAATGAGTTAGTTGCCCAATCTGCACAACAGATGAAGAATGTTAATGATGTTCAGAGTTGAACAGAAGGCCATTGTCGAAAAAATAGAACACAACTTAAGTAGTTTCGATAAAAAAGTAAATTTTGAAAGCAGTATGCTAACTAATGTAAATGTTTTAGATCAAAAAATTTCAGTAGTTCAGGAAAATGGTATGCACAAAAAACTTTATTCACACTTGTAATTGCGCAGTCCAACACTCCAATCAAAAGTTTTCCATCAGATAATTTACATCCAGTGGATTTTCTCCACCACTGTAGCGATAGTTTTCGTCAGGCAAGTGTGACGACCAAAAAATTAAATTTGCTAAAACATGTCTTGAAGGCGAAGCTCTGTCTTGGGTAAATATAAATTTAAGTCACTGTGAAACATATCAAAATTTTGAAAAAGTTTTTTAAATAAATTTTGGTCAGAAGCTGAACAATGGAGAATTAAAAGTGTATTTTTGAATGGTCCTAGTTATAGGAATAGAGACGGTACACTGAAAGAGTTTTGGAAGAATCAACTTAAGAAATTAACACACCTTGACAAACCATTTGACGAAATGACTTTGACTGATGTACTTGTGGTCATCACATATAGTTGGTTGGTAACAACACACACCAAGTATCGAATATGCATTTATCAATCAGTGAGACAAAACGAACAAACATGGCAGAAGGACAAGTTGTGCGCCGAGAATGAGCTAGAATAAACCAGTCCAAAGAAATAAGAGTCAAAGATAGGGAACTCTGTGCCAGAGACTCCACAGAACCCCCCCCTCCCCCAACTGGTAGTGTGGAGCATGGTGGAGGGAAGCTTCATCACATGAATTCATAATCTTCATGCCAGCGTGGCAGTTGTAGATGGCAGCCGACACGAGAAGTAGGTGCGTTGGAATCTGAGGTGCAAGGGTCCCATGGTTCCAGCGGCTGCGCAGGCAGAGAGACGTCAGCCGAAGCCAGGTCGACAGTGACGGGAGGCAGGTCGGTGAGTGACAACAGCAGTTTCAGTCGATTAACAGACGCAGTCTATGGACGTCTGTGTAGGTACATTACAAACGTGTTTGTACCACAATGTAGCATGTGGTGAGGGCCCGAATAAGGCAGCAGCAAGGCTGCTAACACAGCGTCGTCCCACAGCATCACAAAGTTGCACAAAGCAAGGTCCTTGTGGACGAACATAGGTGGGGTGGAGTGAGGGCGCGGAAGGGATGGTGCAGAGGCGTGTGACATGCATACGAACCTGTTCCATCAGAGCAGGAAGATCCACAGTAGCAGCTGACTGAAAACTCAACGAAGTCAGCAGGAAGGAGGAGGGGTTTGTCATATAGAATCTCAGCGAGCGAGGCCTTCAAGTCTTCTTTATGGGCCGAGCGAATACACAACAGGACCCATGGGAGTGCCTCGGACCATAGGCTGCAGTGGCACATAAGTGTGGCCTTGAGTGTGCCGTGCCACCGTTCTACCAGATTAGATTAGATTAATACTAGTTCCATGGATCATGAATACGATATTTCGTAATGATGTGGAACGAGTCAAAATTTCCAATACATGACATAATTAAGTTAATTTAACAACATTCTTAAGTTAATATAACAACTTTTTCATTTTGTTGTGTTTTTTTATTTTTATTTTTATTTTATTTTTTATTTTTTAATATTTTTTTTAAATTTATATCTAAAAATTCCTCTATGGAGTAGAAGGAGTTGTCATTCAGAAATTCTTTTAATTTCTTCTTAAATACTTGTTGGTTATCTGTCAGACTTTTGATAATATTTGGTAAGTGATCAAAGACTTTACTGCCAGTATAATTCACCCCTTTCTGTGCCAAAGTTAGATTTAATCTTGAGTAGTGAAGATCATCCTTTCTCCTAGTATTGTAGTTAGGCACACTGCTATTACTTTTGAATTGGGTTTGGTTGTTAATAACAAATTTCATAAGAGAGTATATATATACTGAGAAGCTACTGTGAATATCCCTAGATCCTTAAATAAATGTCTGCAGGATGATCTTGGGTGGACTCCAGCTATTATTCTGATTACACGCTTCTGTGCAATAAATACTTTATTCCTCAGTGATGAATTACCCCAAAATATGATGCCATATGAAAGCAATGAGTGAAAATAGGCGTAGTAGGCTAATTTACTAAGATGTTTATCACTAAAATTTGCAATGACCCTTATTGCATAAGTAGCTGAACTCAAACGTTTCAGCAGATCATCAATGTATTTCTTCCAATTTAATCTCGCATCAATGGACACACCTAAAAATTTGGAATATTCTACCTTAGCTAAATGCTTCTGATTAAGGTCTATATTTATTAATGGCTTCATACCATTCACCGTACGGAACTGTATGTACTGTGTCTTATCAAAATTCAGTGAGAGTCCGTTTACAAGGAACCACTTAGTAATTTTCTGAAAGACAGTATTGACAATTTCATCAGTTAATTCTTGTTTGTCAGGTGTGATTACTACACTTGTATCATCAGCAAAGAGAACTAACTTTGCCTCTTCATGAATATAGAATGGCAAGTCATTAATATATAATAAGAACAACAAAGGACCCAAGACTGACCCTTGTGGAACCCCATTCTTGATAGTTCCCCAGTTTGAGGAATGTGCTGATCTTTGCATATTATGAGAACTACTTATTTCAACTTTCTGCACTCTTCCAGTTAGGTACGAATTAAACCATTTGTGCACTGTCCCATTCATGCCACTATACTTGAGCTTGTCTAGCAGAATTTCATGATTTACACAATCAAAAGCCTTTGAGAGATCACAAAAAATCCCAATGGGTGGTGTTCGGTTATTCAGATCATTCAAAATTTGATTGGTGAAAGCATATATGGCATTTTCTGTTGAAAAACCTTTCTGGAAACCACACTGACATTTTGTTAGTACTTCATTGTTACAGATATGTGAAGCTACTCTTGAATACATTACTTTCTCAAAAATTTTGGATAAAGCTGTTAGAAGGGAGATTGGACGGTAATTGTTGACATCAGATCTATCCCCCTTTTTATGCAAAGGTATAACAATAGCGTATTTCAGTCTATCAGGGAAAATATCTGTTCCAGGAGCTATTAAACAGGTGGCTGAGAAACTTACTTATCTGTTGAGAACAAGCTGGCCATTCACCTGCGAGTGGTAAGCCGTGGCGTGAAATTTGGCGACGCTGCAGAGTTCACAGATTTGTGCAAAGAGGATGGACTCAAACTGGCATCCCTAGTCGGTCGTGAGAGACAGGGGACAGCCGAAACTAGCAACCCATGCCGAGACAAAAGAACATGTGATGGTCTCGGTCGTGATGTCAATTAGAGGGACCACCTCGACCCAACGTGTCACTCAATTGATGTTTAATAATATGTATTGTAACCCTCAGAAGGGGGAAGGGACCGACGACGTCGACATGGACATGCTTTGGAATGTCAAACTTGCCCAACGGAGGTTGAGTGTGCTTGCCAACATTGCATTGCTGGCATGGGACGAACACGCATGTCCAAGTGCGGCAGTTGTGCCTCACGCTGGGCTAGACAAAGCGCTCCATAACCAGCTGTGTCGGGGCTCATGTTCCAGGGTGGGCCAAGCCATGCAAGGCAAAAAGACCCTGTGACAAAGGGTGGTAGGGACGAGGGGGCAGGGTGTGCTCATATAAGTGTCACAAAGGATAGTGATAGTTGACCCGTGTAGTATATGGGGCTGGACAGATTGCGATGACTTGTTGTCTGGTATTAGTTGCTGTATATCATATCTTCGGTCTGAAGTCGGGAAATCTCCAGATTCAGTGGTGTGGTTAGCACACAGATGCATGAAAGGCAGTCAGCCACAACATTCTCCGCACTGTCACCGTGTTGGAAAAGTCCTCACAGATGTAGTCCATATGGCAGAAATGCCTCGGCGGAAAGGTCCTTAGCAGGATTACGAATAGCATCCACGAGTGGCTTGTGATCTGTATGGATCGTGAAAGGTCACTACGGAAATGTTTAATTGCCTCATACACAGCGAGGAGCTCACGGTCGAAGGCTCACCATTTACACTTGCTTCTAGTCAGTTTCTTGGAAAAGAAGCAGAGGGGTTGGCTGGAGTCGGCAGTATGCTGCTGCAAAACAGCGCCCACATCTGAGTCACTGGCATCAGTAGTGATCGAGACAGGGGTCTCAGGATAAGAGTTGGCGAGTGTGACGGCCTTGAGGGCAGTTTTGAGGGTATCAAATGCGTGAAACATGGGTTTGGTCCACTCCGTTTCCCAGTGGTGTTTTTGCTGGAGAGAGTGTCAGTGAGGGCCATTTGGACGGAAGCAGCTTGAGGAATATGGCGACAGTAAGAGTTTGCCATACCCAGAAAACGACGGAGCTGAGCATAATCCTCAGGAAGAGTAAGGTCAAGTATGATTTCGATACGAGAACTCGTCTGTCGGAGGCCGTCGGCACAGACAGTATGCCCTGGGAAGTGTATTGGTATGTAAGAAAAGCACTGACAAAAAACATTAGCGCGGCCGCTGTAAGCGTCAGCAAAAGATGTCTTTTACTATGACGGAAGGCGGTAACAAATGAGGGAAACCTCATTCAATTTTTTTGTCAATTAATAGAGAGACTATGTCTTTAGTTCTCGTGGAGATAAGACCTTTTTCTTGTGAATCAATTTGTTGTCTGAATAATAATCCTATGAAAATATTAAGTCTAAACTTTCGTTTTTGTGCAAAACCACGAAAGTTTTCCTTTCTTCCGCGCATCAGCTAAATGTCAGGTCAACAGGTGGCCTGCATCGGAAGAAGAAGCCCGATCAAGAACTAATGTTAAACACACGATCAAGAGATAAATACGCATGACGGAAGAAGACAAATATAACCAAGTATACCAGACGTAAGTTCACCAGACCACTGGGTCAAAAGTGAAAGACAATTTATTCACTGCAAAATTCATAAAAAATCAAATATGCCAATAGTACAACCAATTTGTTTAATTTTCTTGAAAATTATTTATGACATGTATGAGATTTTTTTTTGCATGTACTAATTATTTTCTAATTTTTATGTGGAACATCATGACTGGGAGCAAAATAACCAGAACCAAAAATTCTAATGGATAAAGTAACCAATTCAAAAGGGAATCAAAAGTGAAACCGGAATTTACGGAAAATTTTGGAATTACGCTGTTTGTTTCATCGCAGCAAAAGGTAGGACCGCTATGCAACCGCTTGCTTGGCTCTGCTTGGAACGAATTTTTCAGAAATTTTACGTAATGAGTAGCGAGAGAAAAGTTTGAAGTTTTTGTGTCATAACATTTCGTGCGTCATAAAAGTAGCTATTTAACGCTTGACGATGCGTAAATCGTTAAGTTTCAATTCACTCTTCGTTCTATCATTACTACTCGCATTGTTTGTAGGGTTTGCAATGATCTGTGTGCATACATTACTTTGGTTTGCTGTGTCTGGCACTTTGTTTATGTGTACAACTGGTGTCTGTATCAGTTTCACCCAAGTAGTTGCGTATCCTGTGCTCTGTAGCTTTCAAATTGGTGTTCACTTTGTCGATAATGTCATTTTCCTTTTGCTGAATAACCTTGTCGGCTACATCATTGATTAATTTACATTCCTTCACTATATTTTCCACTGCGGTACTGGTTTTGTCTAAAGTACCTGCTTCAGCTTGTTAAATTACATCAGATAAATTTTCATTAATTTTGTCTCTTTCCAATTTGGCACAGACTGATTCGATTTCAAGTGGTGCTACTCTTAAAGTGGGTTCATCAATAGCTGTTGGTATATTTTCGCAATCCTTGTGAAGTTTGTTTACTACGGTAGAAATGTTCTTTACTATGGAAGTTAACTGTGTTTGTGTAGCTTCCAAGTGAGTGTGTGTGTCTTTAATCGCTTGCTGTACTGTGTCATTCTGCTCGTTAAGAGTGTCAAAATTCTATTTTATTTCCGTAATGTCATTGTTTACTCCGGAAAGTACATCTTGCTTTAGCTATTTTTCCATGTCTTTAAATTTTACATTCATTTTCTCGTGAAAATTCTTTGTCAAATCACTGATCTGCTGTGTGACTGTATCCTGAAAATCTCTTAAAACTTGTTTCTTCTATTGTTTTTTGTGATTTGTGTCTTGTGTGACTATGGTAAGGTTTTGCGATAAACTGTCAAATTTTGTATTTATGTCCATTCGCAAATTGGTGCTTGTATTTTTTATGTCTGCACGCAAACTGGTGTAACTGATGTTCATACCATCCAGTTTTTGAAGTATCGCGGCAATTACGTCATTTTGGCTGCTGTTTAATGTACTTTGGATGTTGACAACTGTCCTCTGCAAAACAATATTTGAATTTCGTATGATGGGTGACGGTAAAATGTCGTGAATTGAACCGGTACCTACGAGAAATGTCAATAATTATGACAGCTATGTGAACACGGCACAACATGCAAACAGCTTGTCCACTATATTTGCTGATGAAGATCTATTAAGACACCGTCAATTCCCAACATTTACGAGTGAAGGTAAGAGGATGAACCCTGTTGTATTTATTAGTGCTTTTCGACATGTGTTTCCTAGAAATTGGATGGAAGCACAAAAGATCATGTTTGTTGTTGGATTACACGCAAGGCGATGTACTTTTGCGGGCGACTGTGAAAGCTGAGCGTTGTGCCACATATTTACAATTTGTGCGGGCATTTCTTCACAAATACTGGTCAGAAGCCGTACAAGAGAGACTTAAGCGAGAGGTTTTTAACCCCGCCCCTTTTAATAGAAAATACGGAAGCTTGCGAAGATATTTTGAGAAGTATCACAACAAAACACGTTACTGGACGATTGCTATTTCTCAAGTGGATGTTTTAAAAAATTGTAATAAGTCGTTTGCCATCGCTCTTTCGCGAAAAGTTAATTACTACACCTAAGCACGACACAGAATATTTTCTATCCATTTTAGATTCAATCGACCTAGTATATGAAGAGAAAGTAGTAACAAATAGGGCGTCAGATAGCCAAACACCGCAACAACATAGCTCAAATGTCAATACAAAAAGCCAGACGTGAACATGCAGCAAGGTTGGTACACGAAACCGCAAGGATACATTAACCATGGTAATGGATACAGGAATGGAAATGGTAGGAACAAGAGATCCAAACAAAACTTTCCGTACAACAGGACCGATTACCATCCACAAACTAATTTCAAAAAAATTGTTCAAATAGCTCTGAGCACTATGGGACTTAACTTCTGAGGTCATCAGTCCCCTAGAACTTAGAACTACTTAAACCTAACTAACCTATGGACATCACACACACTCATGTCTGGGGCAGGATTCGAACCAGCGACCGTCGCACGGTTCCAGACTGAAGGTCCTAGAACCACTCGCCCACTAGCTAATTTCAATCCTTCCTCTCAAAACTATTCACTGCGTGTCAATAAAAACAATCAACCGTACCAAAAGCCAGCGTCTGGGAATAACAATAACATACAACACGCTGTACCGCACCCAACCTTTGCGCAGCAATATTTCACGAGAGTCATATGACCACACGAGAAAGCATGTTATGAACTGGAGAAACAATCATACAGTACAACTGACAGAAGTTGTCCGGTGTACCGAAGTAGATCAGACTACAGTGGAGGAAAATCCGAATTGGTCGTAGTTAAGCCCCATACTATAAACCTTATAAGCATTTCAGGATTTAAGCTAGCTTCTTACTTCTACAGAGTAGATATGGATGGAGGAGGAGTTGACACATTTATTAAAAACTGCCATAAATTCAAGAACATTGACATTAATAAATTATGTTTAGAGCAGCATCTAGAAGCATGTGTAACAGAAGTAGAGTTACATAACAGATCCTATTTACCGAGAACCTGCAGGAAATAATAATCTATTCATAAATCATCTAGAAGCTCTTTTGGCTTATTTAACAGGAAGAAACAAAGAAATTTTGATTGCTGGTGACTTTAATACAGATTTTCTAATGCCATCTTCCAGTAACCATTTACTGCAATTAGTAATGTTGTCTTTCAATCTAACTCACACCGTAAAATTTCCAACTAGGATCACTAAATCCTCAAGGACAGCCATTGATAACATTTTTATAGACAAATCAAAGGAACAAAATCATAACCATAAAACCTGTAATAGATGGACTATCAGATCATGACATGCAGTTCCTTGTTTTAGATGTAAATTCTAAGCAGATTATCAAGACTGCTACATCTGAGTACACGAGAGTAGTCAATCAACCAAAAATTGATGGACTATCAGATCATGACATGCAGCTCCTTGTTTTAGATGTAAATTCTAAGCAGATTATCAAGACTGCTACATCTGAGTACAGGAGAGTAGTCAATCAACCAAAAATTGAGTGTTTTAGAAAACTGCTCAAAGATATGAACTGGAAAGATGTTTATAGTGCTCATGACATGAATGAAAAATATAACACATTCATGAACAATGTCAGTACCATGTTTGAAAATTGTTTTCCTTTAAAAGTTACTCAAATTATACAGAAGTCCATAATAAAACCATGGATTACACAAGTAATAAAGATTTCCTGTAAGACAAAAAGGAAAATCTATCTGTCGACCGAGAATAGCTCCAATGCTGATGATTTAGCTAAATACAAGGAGTACTGCAAAATATTAAAAATAGTAATTCAGACATGTAAACAAATGCACTACGAGAAGAAGATAGCAATGTCAGGGAACAAAATAAAAACAATATGGGATATAGAGAAAGAGGAGACTGGTAGCACCAGAAAGGAACAGGATCAAATAGCATTAAGGGTAGATGACACATTAGTAACCGACAGGCATGGTGTGGCAAATCTATTTAACAAGTACTTTATATCTGTTACTGATAGAATGGGATTGTCAGGATCAGTAAATAATGCCCTTGAGTATCTGAAACTAGTCTTTGCAAATAGCTTCAGGTACATGAATATTTCACTCACTTCACCAAAAGAAATAACTTCCATAATAGAATCTTCAAAAACAAAGCATTCTAGTGGTTACGATGAAATATCAAGAAAGTTAATTATGGCACATTCTAGTGAGTTTAGCACAATTCTAAGTTACTTGTGTAACCAGTCAATTATATCTGGGAGATTTCCTGACTGGCTAAAATATGCAGATGTTAAGCCTCTATTCAAGAAAGGGGATAAAGAGATACCATCAAATGACAGACTGATTTCACTTTTGCCAGCATTCTCAAAACTTTTAGAAAAAGTAATGTACAAGCAGCTTCTCAACCATCTGACCACAAATAATATATTATCAAGAACACAGTTTGGATTACTGAAGGGTTCTGATATCGAGAAGGCTATTTACACCTACAGTGAAATGTACTTAATTCATTAAATATCAAATTACAAGCAGCAGGTATTTTCTGTGCTTTGTCAACCTTTTAAATAAATTAGAATTCTATGGTGTCACGGGCATTGCTGCAAAATGGTTCAAGTCATACCTCGCTAACAGGAAACAAAGGGTGTCAGTGCAATGGACTAGTGAATTAAGTCATCAGTCATCATCAGAATGGGAAGAAATTACATGTGGTGTCCCACAAGGCTCCATCTTATGGCCATTGCATTTTCTTGTTTACATTAATGATCTCTCATCAGTTATACTGCCAGAAGCAGAGTTCGTTTTGTTTGCAGATGACACAAGTACTACATAAATAGTATGTCGAGTGTAGTTCTAGAAAGATCTGCTAATGATATTTCCATGGATATTAATAAATGGTTTAAAGCGGACTCACTGATATTAAACTTCGAAAAGACTCACTACATGCAATTCAGAACCTGTAAGAGGTTTCCTGTGATTACAACTTGATAATAAGTTCAGTTGGGAGGAGCACACCACAGAACTGCAGAAACTCCTTAACAAATCTGTATTTGCAATTCGAGTGTTAGCAGACACAGGTGACATAAAAATGAAAAAGCTTGCATACTTTGCCAACTTTCATTCATAATGTCATATGGTATAATACACTCCTGGAAATGGAAAAAAGAACACATTAACACCGGTGTGTCAGACCCACCATACTTGCTCCGGACACTACGAGAGGGCTGTACAAGCAATGATCACACGCACGGCACAGCGGACACACCAAGAACCGCGGTGTTGGCCGTCGAATGGCGCTAGCTGCGCAGCATTTGTGCACCGCCGCCGTCAGTGTCAGCCAGTTTGCCGTGGCATACGGAGCTCCATCGCAGTCTTTAACACTGGTAGCATGCCGCGACAGCGTGGACGTGAACCGTATGTGCAGTTGACGGACTTTGAGCGAGGGCGTATAGTGGGCATGCGGGAGGCCGGGTGGACGTACCGCCGAATTGCTCAACACGTGGGGCGTGAGGTCTCCACAGTACATCGATGTTGTCGCCAGTGGTCGGCGGAAGGTGCACGTGCCCGTCGACCTGGGACCGGACCGCAGTGACGCACGGATGCACGCCAAGACCGTAGGATCCTACGCAGTGCCGTAGGGGACCGCACCGCCACTTCCCAGCAAATTAGGGACACTGTTGCTCCTGGGGTATCGGCGAGGACCATTCGCAACCGTCTCCATGAAGCTGGGCTACGGTCCCGCACACCGTTAGGCCGTCTTCCGCTCACGCCCCAACATCGTGCAGCCCGCCTCCAGTGGTGTCGCGACAGGCGTGAATGGAGGGACGAATGGAGACGTGTCGTCTTCAGCGATGAGAGTCGCTTCTGCCTTGGTGCCAATGATGGTCGTATGCGTGTTTGGCGCCGTGCAGATGAGCGCCACAATCAGGACTGCATACGACCGAGGCACACAGGGCCAACACCCGGCATCATGGTGTGGGGAGCGATCTCCTACACTGGCCGTACACCACTGGTGATCGTCGAGGGGACACTGAATAGTGCACGGTACATCCAAACCGTCATCGAACCCATCGTTCTACCATTCCTAGACCGGCAAGGGAACTTGCTGTTCCAACAGGACAATGCACGTCCGCATGTATCCCGTGCCACCCAACGTGCTCTAGAAGGTGTAAGTCAACTACCCTGGCCAGCAAGATCTCCGGATCTGTCCCCCATTGAGCATGTTTGGGACTGGATGAAGCATCGTCTCACGCGGTCTGCACGTCCAGCACGAACGCTGGTCCAACTGAGGTGCCAGGTGAAAATGGCATGGCAAGCCGTTCCACAGGACTACATCCAGCATCTCTACGATCGTCTCCATGGGAGAATAGCAGCCTGCATTGCTGCGAAAGGTGGATATACACTGTACTAGTGCCGACATTGTGCATGCTCTGTTGCCTGTGTCTATGTGCCTGTGGTTCTGTCAGTGTGATCATGTGATGTATATGACCCCAGGAATGTGTCAATAAAGTTTCCCCTTCCTGGGACAATGAATTCACGGTGTTCTTATTTCAATTTCCAGGAGTGTATTTTGGGGTAACTCTTCAAGTCAAACAAAAGTTTTCAGAGTCCAAAAGTGTGTAATACGTATTATTTGTGGAGTAAATTCATGGACGTCCTGTAGAAACCTCTTCAAAGAACTGGGTATAATAACTACTGCCTCTCAGTATATTTACTCCTTAATGAAATTTGTCCTAAATAATATATCTCTTTTTTCAACAAACAGCTCAGTTCATACATACAATACCAGGAACAAAAATAATGTGCACAAGGACTTAAAAGCACTTACTTTAGTTCAAAAAGGGGTCCACTACTCAGGAACACTCATCTTCAATAATTTGCCAGCAAACATAAAAAATTTAGTTACAAATAAAGATCAGTTTAAAAGGAGCCCGAAAGACTTACTAGTGGCCAACTCCTTCTACTCCATTGACGAATTTTTTTAACAGAAACAAATGAAGTATTGTATATACTCATACTATGAGTATTGTTATTTCAGGTTTAAAAGAAACGATGTTTGTATATACTCATACTATTAGTATTGTTATATCAGCTTAAAAAAATTGACTTGTTCCACATCCATGAGGATCTCCTCAGCACAGATCTATGGAACGAAAAACTAATCTAATCTAAGCAATGGGGGCAAACTAGATTTGCAAACATGTTTCATTCGATTCGATGAACAAGGACACATAAAAGACGATCTATATATGAACTAAAATCGGCGAAAAATACACTGGAAGAACAAGTGCAAGTAGGAATCAGAGTGAAAATTTTTGGTAAAGACACACAGTTAATACCTGATACAGAGTCCACGAATAATTTAATGTCAGAAGCATTTTTCACTGAATGAAAAAGACGGGATAAATTTCCTGTTCTGCCAGTGCAAAACTGCAAAGTACAAACCGCTACAGGCGGCAAAACCAAATTAGTAAAACACCAAGCTCTTATCACTGTGAACATTGAACAATTTTCTGTGCAGTGTAATTTTTGAATAGTAGATAAACTTTTAGTCAACTGCTTGATAGGTATGGACACATTTAGAACCTACAGAACTCAAATAGACATAGGTAATAGTAAGTGCCATTTCTTTGTGAAGGACCAAAGATTTTCTATCAGCCTGATTACCACACAGGAGAGGTATGACAAATTAAACCCAGAACCCCGTGTCACTCTACAGTATTCATTAACCCACCATGTATTTTTTGAACAAATGTGATAAAGAACACGATACCGTCACTGAAGTTAACCAGGCATTAGTAGAGCAAAAATTGAACGAATCAAATATTCTAGATGCTACACAACGACAAGAGCTTTCTGATTTAGTTTTTAAATATGCAAGCGTTTTTAATAAGAATCCAGGAGTAATCAAAGATTATGAGCATAAACTTAATGTCTATCCTCATGAAACATTTTGTGGTATGTCTTAAGGCCCGTCCACATGCAACGATCTGTCTGCGCAAATGTCTGCACACATCAAATCTGCGCAGACAGATCGTTGCGTGTGGAAAGAAGATTTGCACCAACCTCAGGTGTGTGTGCAAACCTGGAAGTTGGAGTTGGAGGTTTGAGCAAAACCTCTCAAATTTGTGGGTTCAAACCACATCTGTGCAGACAAGTTGGAGCGTGTGGACAGGAGATCGCCGCAAATCTGGCGCGAAACAGCTGTTTGCTCAATCTAGTGTTTGTATTTGTGCGCACAGGGCATTAAAATGGCTGATACTCGTCAGTGTTCTCGAGAGTTTGTAAGTGAATTGATTGAAATAGATAGAAACCACCCATGTTTGTGGAAGATTAAAAGTAAACAATATAGTGACCGAGACAAAAAAAAGCAGCATACAATGTTCTAATTGAAAAATTGTGGGCAGTTGACGCCTTGGCAAACAGAGAAACAGTAATAAAAACAAAACAAAAATCGTTGCGAATTGTTTACCGAAAAGAGTTATCCAAAGTTCAGAAATCTAGAAGATCTGGTGTAGGAATAGATTAAATATACCAGCCAACGTAATATATTTGTGTGCAAACATAATAGAAAATTAACTGCTGTTATAAAAAGAAACATGAATATACTTGTCCATGTTTTAGGTTCGCCCTGCAACTCTCGCAGTAAATTTATGTGAGAAAACTGCTTTCGCTTTAGCAGCCACTGTCTACACCATTTTGACCGCTTTCTCTGTTTCCTGTGGTTGGTCTTCTATATTTCAAAATAACTGAATTAAATTTTGACGTTTACGGGGAGCATAGTCGCTTGCCACTGATATTTCTTTTCTACACCGACAGATGGTGGGCGAGTAGTAGATTGGGGTTTGTGTCGTGTGAACACACCGCATTTGCAGCGATCTTTTGCATGTACAGACATCTGCGCCTATGTCTGTGCAGACAGATCGTTGCGTGTGGACCGGGCTTTACCCTATACCATGGGCAAAACGTGTAGCAGTTAAGCAGGAAATCAATAGAATGTGCGAAAGGGTAATCATACAGTCATCATTTTCTCCATATTGCAGCCCAATACTACCAGTTAGTAAAGCTGATGGATCAGTACGACTAGTTTTAGATGGTAAGGGCATAAACAAAATCCTAGTACCAGTAAGAACAAAGCCAGGTAACTTAGATGAACAGTTAATAAATTTTCATAACACCAAATATTTGAGCACACTCGACTTTAAAAATTCTTACTGTCAAATAAAGTTACACGAGGAGAGTAGAAAATACACAGCATTTGTCCGCAATGGCAAGAGTTATGAATTTCAAGTTCTACCCTTCGGCTTCAACATTAGCACAGGTGTATTTATATCAGCTTTGGACACGGTCTTGGGACCAGAATTGCTCAGTAAGGTTACCATGTACGTTGACAATGTGTTAATAGCCACAGCAACTTGGGCAGAACACATCAATATAATAGAAAAGTTATTTCAGAGCTTCACAAAGTACGGAGTAACAGCAAATCTAAAGAAATCTAACTTTGGCAAAGAACAAGTGAAATTTTTAGGACATATCATATCAGAACAGGGAATATTACCAGACCCAAAGAAAGTAGATGCCATACGTAGTTGCCCACCGCCCAGGAACAGAAAACAATTGAAAGCATATCTAGGACTAACTTCCTTTTTCCGAAAATTTATACCACAGAAGCTTATGAATAGCGGTGCCCTACTTAACCTGTTGAGAAAGAATAAGCCTTGGTTATGGGATGAGAGATGCAAGGAGGACTATATCAAAATTAAAAATGCATTAAAGTCAGCAAACACTTTGAGTCATACTGACATGTCCAAAGACTTTTGTTTAAGCAAGGACGCCTCAACTCAGGGCCTTGGGGCAAGTTTGTTCCAGATACAATAAGAAGAAGGAAAAACGGTATCCAAAGTCATCAGCTTTGCCAACAGAACTTTATCAGAGGTGGAAAGATCATATTCCATATCAGAATTTGAAAGTTAAGCAGTAATTTGGACGTTTAAGAAATTTGAGTATTTTATTTGGGGTAAAAATACTAAAGTCTATTGTGATCACCAATCATTATCTTTTCTCTTAACATGCAAACTGTTAAACTGAAGACTAGCGAGGTGGTGTCTGTACCTGCAGGAATTCAATTTCGAAACAATATACATAAAGGGCAGTCAGAATGTTATTGCAGATGCATTATCCAGATTACAACAGGGTCTAGAAGAGTTCATAAATCCGAACATTATTGCTGCAAAGTAATACACAAAAATCAGACTACAAAAAATTTTGTAAACAGATGGGAATGATACAACACCAAGGCAATAGATGGGAAAAGGTAACACAAAGTCTCAACCAGAATACAAACCATAAGGTAAGTAAATGGTATCAGTTATACAAAGGCGTTTTGTTTCACCGGAAGCACGAAAGTTCTAGCCATTGGTGTGTATGCCTTCCAGAGGAATATATCGACGAATTTATCAAACACACACACGAAGTATGGGGACACTATGGAGTAACAAAATGTACAGACAAGATTTCCAAACTTTTTTACTTTCCTAATTTACGATGACGTGTTTCACAAATATTAAAAAAGTGTGCTATTTTCCAAAGAACAAAACCACCAAATATGTCAAAGTTTATAGAACTGCACCCCATACCAACCAAAGCTCCACTGGAAATGGTTTCTCTCGATATCGTAGGACCATATCCTAGAGCAAAAGGTGGTGCCAAATGCATAATAGCTCTTTATGATATTTTCACAAAATACATCAAACTTTATGCTATCAAAACCACTACAGCCAGTAACATCATAAAGAGAATTAAAGAGGATTATTTACGAAGAGTATGGAAACCCAACGTCATATTAACAGACAATGCAGTCTATTTCGTAAGAAGAAAATGGAAACAGAATTGAAGAGGATTACTTACGAAGAGTATGGAAACCCAACGTCATATTAACAGACAATGCAGCCTATTTCGTAGGAAGAAAATGGAAACAATTCATGAATACACAGGGCATTAAACACATCTTGGTAAGTTTTTTTCCACCCAGAAACAAGTCCCGTGGAGAGGGTGTTTAAAGATTTCGATAGATTTATAAGGACTTACGCTCTTAATAAACATTAACGATGGATTGAATACAGGACTCCATTTATGAAAATAGGAAACCATCTCCCCCACTCTTCCACAGGTTTCACTCCTAATGAACTTATGTTTAACACAAAGCAAACTGACGAATGGGAATCACCCATACCAAAAGTTATCTATTAAAGAGTTAACTTTTCAGGATAAAATCAAACGAGCAGTAATTACGCTGGAGAATAGGGCAGAATACGGAAAGAGAATATACAACAAAAAGTTAAAACGAGTTACACATTTTTTTAAGGGCAACGAGTCCTCTTGAGAACACATCCCAAATCGATAAATATCGCTAAGTTGTACAAAAAATGGCAATTACTATACTCAGGGCCCTATAGTATTGCAAAAATACCTTATCCTGGAACTTATAGGTTGGTATGTGAAAGAACAGGGAGACAATGGTCTCCACCCTCACAAAGACTTAAAAGCTTTTCACGAGTAGCGACACAATGTCACAGCAGTTTTCTTGTCATAAAATATATTTATATGACATGTCATAGTTTTGTAAGTAAGAACTTTTATTGTGTGTATTTTACATAAAATGTGTATAAACTCAAGTAATTTTCTTGTTTTGTAGGCAAAGACAAACATTTGTTTGGAGGAAGTGAAAAAACACAGCTTGACGCGAAGCGAAATGCAAGCTGGAGCAGCATACGACTCAGCTGTGTATGCTCAACAATGCATATTTACGTCAGTACTAGGGAAGAGACATTGACCTTGCGCAACCGCGACAGGCTAATTCGCGGCGAAACCAAATAGAAACGTGAAGCTGCACAAGTATTAAGCCCAATTTCAAAATAAATAATAACATGTAACAACTATATTTACTATCAGATAACGAAGGAATATAAAATTACATTTATATCAACAAGCGAAGTTGCATCAATACTAAAATATATACATTGTAACTAGAATTAAAAGAAATCATTACCACGAAACATACAGGACGTGTTAGCTAACAAAAGGATAAGATACCATAAGAGATGTCAAAGTAATTTTCTTTGCAGGGTAAATGAATAAAAGGAATACAAACGCAATAAATAAATATATAAACAAATAAGAATGAAATATGAAAAATGTCTGCGAACGAAGGTGATGGTCGAGTATATGCGTGGCCTATGAGCTACGAACCACAATTAGTTTTTAAGTTAGTTATAAGTTTTTTATATTGCAGCGACCGGTGCATTGGCACGGCGTAGAAGAAGAGATTTACAATGGGTGTTAAGGTACCAAATGAAAAAAAAAAAAAAAACGGGACACACATCAAAGAAATGATTTAGTCGTTAGTATGTCAATGTGAATATTTTGGTCATCAAGCAAATGAAGAATAAGAATATACATCGTCGCAGTGCAACTACAAAACATTTACCCGTACCTACTGACTACAAAGTGCACATAAACACGGAGGCATGTGACCTCAAATAAAACTAATCAATTCATATCGCGTCACATGCGAATATAATCGACGACATTTCCACATAATCGTAAAGAGGTAAGCATGTTGTTGTTGTTGTGGTCTTCAGTCCTGAGACTGGTTTGATGCAGCTCTCCATGCTATTCTATCCTGTGCAAGCTTCTTCATCTCCCCGTACCTACTGCAACCTACATCCTTCTGAATCTGCTTAGTGTATTCATCTCTTGGTCTCCCCCTACGATTTTTACCCTCCACGATGCCCTCCAATACTAAATTGGTGATCCCTTGATGCCTCAGAACATGTCCTACCAACCGATCCCTTCTTCTGGTCAAGTTGTGCCACAAACTCCTCTTCTCCCCAATCCTATTCAGTACCTCCTCATTAGTTATGTGATCTACCCATCTAATCTTCAGCATTCTTCTGTAGCACCACATTTCGAAAGCTTCTATTCTCTTCTTGTCCAAACTATTTACCGTCCATGTTTCACTTCCATACATGGCTACACTCCATACAAATACTTTCAGAAATGACTTCCTGACACTTAAATCTATACTCGATGTTAACAAATTTCTCTTCTTCAGAAACGATTTCCTTGCCATTGCCCGTCTACATTTTATATCCTCTCTACTTCGACCATCATCGGTTATTTTGCTCCCCAAATAGCAAAACTCCTTTACTACTTTAAGTGTCTCATTTCCTAATCTAATACCCTCAACATCACCCGACTTAATTCGACTACATTCCATTATCCTCGTTTTGCTTTTGTTGATGTTCATCTTATATCTTCCCTTCAAGACACCATCCATTCCGTTCAACTGCTCTTCCAAGTCCTTTGCTGTCTCTGACAGAATTACAATGTGATCAGCAAACCTCCAAGTTTTTATTTCTTCTCCATGGATTTTAATACCTACTCCGAATTTTTCTTTTGTTTCCTTTACTGCTTGCTCAATATACAGATTGAATAACATCGGGGAGAGGCTACAACCCTGTCTTACTCCCTTCCCAACCGCTGCTTCCCTTTCATGTCCCTCGACTCTTATAACTGCCATCTGGTTTCTGTACAAATTGTAAATAGCCTTTCGCTCCCTGTATTTTACCCCTGCCACCTTTAGAATTTGAAAGAGAGTATTCCAGTCAAGATTGTCAAAAGCTTTCTCTAAGTCTACAAATGCTAGAAACGTAGGTTTGCCGAGGTAAGCATGACGTAATGCAAATACTTTTGCTTTACGAACACAAAGCTACACGTAAACAATTATAAGCAACACAGTGGTATATAGTAAATGAATCGTTAATACGTTTCGGTTCCATGAAAAGGGAGTTCCCTGATAAATGATTGAAGAAAGGACGAATAACATTTCCTTACTAATCCATAAACCAGTAGAATAGTATTCCTTATTCCCTCACCAATGCAGGAGGCGGCGCCAAAGCATAGTTCAGTGAGCAAAGCGTAAAGTAAAATCCTCATGTAAATGTTTTTCTTTGTTTCTGCCTAGGAAATATATTGAACTCTCATAACTGATGTATGCATGACTAAAAAATAAAATGCGGATACATTAAATGCACATATAGTAACATGATGTAAAGGAATGTAAATAAGTTACTTGTATTTATGTACAAAGGAATATTTTTAAGTTAACAAACGAACTGTACTAACCAGTAATTGTGATTGAAAAAGGAATTTTCTATGTTTGATACAAATAATGGGTGGAATGTCAGCCTTAGATGTAAGCCATTGTAATATGCATTGTTATGTCAAAATGTTTATGTGAATTTTAAGTGTATATTGAGCCATATGTAAAAGATGAACTTGAAATCTAACAAAAAAGGAAAAAACCTGAAGGACTAAAAACAAATCTCACGCCAAAGTGAATGACGAAATAGACTGTGGTATCCGAACGCGTGTGTAATAGTGCAACGAATCAATTATGGTAATGTCATGCTTGGCAACGTCTGATATATTAATCAGCAAACTACAATTGTGCAAGCGTCACTTACCTTGACGTTGGGTGTTGATGTGCAGTGTTCACCCCACTGAAAATGTGGATAAGACAGAGAAGATCCTTCCCGGGCCGTATCAAAGGTGAATTATCTGCCGCAGCATTGGTTCCTGCAGAATAAACGCACATGCACTGCACTCACAATGGAAGACCACGCCATTGCAAATTATTCGACAAATAGTACGGCGCTCAATGTGAAAGTGACCCTAAAAGTGTGAGTGGATGCGCGGACGACTGTACCCAATAATATGTGGAACATTTAACGGTTGTTGCGCAATCAAAAAACATATTTCGCGCATGTGCACTGAGACTAGCAATGTTGCCAAAGAAACAAGTAATCGCTCTTGGAGCGCCCTCATGTAAATACTTAGTAAATTATCATTCCATATGTAAGTTGTGTGTTTTCCTATAAGATAATGTATAATCAAAACAAACTGACGTATCCAGCCCAAAAATACAAAGAGAAACACGCCATTGCATGTCACCGCATAGTGTGGGGGCAATTGTATTCGTACGTAATTAAAGCCCTGACAAAAAAACATTAGTGAGACCGCTGTAAGCACCAGCAAAATTTGTATTTTATTATGACGGAAGACGGTAACAAATGAGGGAAACCTCATTCAATTTTTTTGTCAATTAATAGAGAGACTCTTGTCTTTAGTTCTTGTGGAGAGAAGACGTTTTTCTTGTGAATCAATGTGTTGTCTGAATAATAATCCTATGAAAATATTAAGTCTAAAAGTTCGTTTTTGTGCAAAACCATGAAAGTTTTCCTTTCTTCCACACATCAGCTCAATGTCAGGTCAACAGACGGCCTTCATTGGAAGAAGAATCCCGATCAAGAACTAATGTTTAACACTCGTTCAAGAGATAAATACTCATGGTAGAAGAAGAACATAACCAAGGATACCAGACGTAAGTTCACGACACCACTGGCTCAAAAGTGAAAGAGAATAATAACAGTATTAATAATGTGGCACAGTATCTGCTGAAGTTTAACAGAGGGAACATCGGATTTAATCACTGCAAAATTCATAAAAAAATCAAATATGCCAATAGTACAACTAATTATATGCACAGAAGGTAACACATGTAGTACCCAGTTAGGATTTATCATGGGTGATCACCACGTGGTTGGCAGTGAGGGCGAAATGGACTGCATCAAGGTGAACTTGATGCTCCTCACTGGAGGAGGACAAGATCAGTGTATCATCTATTTAAGCATAAGCAAATGACAGAGGGAGCAAAATGGAATCAATGAACTGCTGCCACGTCTGCGGACTATTTTTCAGTCCATAAGGCTTGTAACAGTATTGAAATAGGCCAAAGTGTGTGACGATGGCCATCTTCGGATTATCCGGTGCATGCATAGGGATCTGATGATACACCTTGGAACAATCTAATATGGATAACAAGTTATAACCATGAAGTAATTGTGTGGAATCCTGTATTGGGGTATTGGGCAGTTATCAGTAATGATGTGAGTGTTAAGGGACCTGTAGTCCCTGCACATGTGTAAGGTGCCCTCGTTTTTGAGGAACAAGGTGAACGGGTGAAGAACAGTTTGTCGAGGGGGGGGGGGGTGGAGGACACCTGAAGCCAACAGCTCCTGAACAATGCCCTCGGTGCACACACGTTTGGAAGTGTTAAGGCGTCTGGTCTTATAACTTACAGGTGGGCCATTGGTGGTGCGGATACTATGATAAGTGTCATTACTGATGGCCGATACTGGTGAAGGGGGATCGGTAAGAGGGGTCAAGAAGACATCTGCAGGCAACATTGATTCACTGAACTTGATGAATCAGGGCCGTGTAGGCAGAGTGTCGACTGTAGTCGACAACGGAAGGTGTGGTGCAGGAGGTGTGCAGCGCAAAGAATCAGGAGGTGCGCATGCATGTGCTTCTTAGAGACTCTTCTGCGGCAATGCGAAAATGACAGCAGGCTGTGGAATGCTCGACACAGGAGCAGGTGGCGAAAGGCCATAGAAGAGGCATGTTTTGGGTCGCCTTGTTGTGGTTCTACAGATAGGCGACATACTGTATGTTGTGCATGTGACAACTCAGCAGAGGTAGAGGCAATGCGGGTACATAAGGCGGCATTCTGGATGTGGAGTTCATCAATTTGTGAGCGCACGTCCGACAGTTCAGAGAGCCGTGTAAGGGACCTTGCTCAAGCAGGGATGCACATGTGGAAAGCATAGGCAAGGAGGTGGAGGGTAAAGTTGTGCTAAACTCATGTGAGCATGGAACAGTAGAACCAGTTGTGTGGTGGAGCGCAGTGGCATGCAGGCCTGGTGAAAGTCATAATGATGATTATGATAATGATGATCATGATCATGGTCATCATCATCATCATATTCTTCCAAAATTAATTTATCAACAACATCATTAACAACACAAATATCATCACCATCAAAGTCATGTCCCTCACCTACATTCATTTGCAATAATCTACCCGTCTCAGACTTACCCACCTCAGTTATTTCACAGCTCTCATTCACATCTACATAAAAAATACCACTTAATTCAGATCCAATACAGTCATACTCAGTTTTACACACATCCATAACACTGTTTTCTGTCCAAGAGAAGAAATCATTTGTACACACTACATAAAAATTCCCATTGCTCTCACATTCTCGTTTGTGAATAGTATCTACATCACTATAATTAAACATAGTATCCCAAAACTTGTGATCAAAACATAAGAAATCTGATGTTCCTTCTTTTCAACTTCAGATACTGTGCCACATTATTAACACTGTTATTATTCTCTAATTGCAAGTGTAAATTGGGGGCCCTGTACTTATTGTTTTCCCGTACCAAAAAACTGTGGACCTTCTTTGAGGCAGACTTCTGCTTCCTGAATAGTTACCTATATGATTGTTTCCCTATTAAATTGTCCATGGTGATCCCCATTATTCCTATTCTGCTGGTGTTCAAAATTTCTGTCTCTCTTAATATATTGACCCTGATAGAATATACCACTATCTGTAGTTATTACCGTTGTGATCCCTATCACTTCACTTATTATGGTGCATGCTTCTATCTGATGCTCTATCCAGCCTGTCAACATCAAATAAAAATTGTTCAAGGCAATAATCAGGTCTGTGTACTAAATCCCACAGCAATCTCTCTGGTAATCTAATTTTGAGTGTGCAGCATCTCTGGCACACAGTGCCCTATCTTTGACTCTTTATTTCTTTGGACTGGTTTGTTCTACTTCTAGCTCATTCTCGGCAGTAGTGATGGGCTAAACTGCGATTGTCCGATATCAGTGATTTCAGTGAATGCTACTTTTCAGTATCTGTTACTCTTAACTGCGATTTGTCGCAGTTAAGGAACATGGTCGTGTATCCCTCCGCCACTGCTATTTCCGCTACTTCCACGATTTCTGCGACTTCTGCTACTTCTGTGACTTCTGCTACTTCTGCGATTTCTGTGACTCCTGCGATTTCTGCGACTTACCACCATATGAAAAAGTTACATCTGTCAACACAGAAAATTGCATCGCAACAAACCTGTCATTGGCAAGTATGTTTTACGTTTTTTCTTCCGTTGGCTTTAATTTTGTATTAAAGAAACAACTGTGAAAA
The DNA here is from genome assembly GCF_023898315.1 of Schistocerca nitens. Classification (NCBI taxonomy): domain Eukaryota; kingdom Metazoa; phylum Arthropoda; class Insecta; order Orthoptera; family Acrididae; genus Schistocerca; species Schistocerca nitens. The sequence continues at coordinate 705,672,881 of NC_064614.1, read as the reverse complement.
TATTAATAGTGTAATTAAAATGTAGGTAGCCGTACAGTACCGTAATAGTTCGTGTTTAGAAAATGAATTCTAACATATTGTTATGTTCACAGGTACCTGAACTACATTTCAGTCACTCAGTAAAGTGATAACTCAAAATATCATTGTCAGCAGATCTGAAGAAATTTGCCACTGCGTCTTTAGACCATTTTCGTCAGACGAGAGGTTAGTTTCTAAGCGTTTCGATGGACTTAATTACTTCAGTGAGATCGTTCTTGCGAATGTGACATTCATTATAGCAAATATTAGCAATCTACTCTGTCAATTATATTGCTAGTAATTAGTGACAGCAAAAATTGTTTAATAATCCTTGTGTTTTTGCAGACGCAGTTCTGACTCTGATTACTGGTTGCTGTACGTATCTATCCACATCAAGGCTGTTGAGAGAGATTCGTGAAGATTCAAGACAGCTCTTACAGGATTTGCTGTTTAAAAGTGAAATAATTGTGAAATAAGTGTGTGAAAGATTAAACTGTGTTTTATTGAAGTTGTTGTGCGATTTTAAAGGCATAATAAATGTTAAATACAGTGAGTGAATAATAAAAATCTCATTTTCCACATGTTAAGCCGTCCAATACCCGTAATTTTCCGCCACTTACTTATTGGTAAACACTTGTTGGAGAGTGACATGCCGCCCCCCCCCCCCTTTCTCCACAATCTTGGTGTGACACTGACCTGTAACATATCCCGAAGTCTACAATATGCATTTTGAGGCTTTTGATGTGAAAGTGGGAAGTACAGATCTTCCAGTTAAATCGGGAATAGCTTAAGTGCATTACTTGAAAGTAACACAGGAAAAGGTTACTTATGTAGGTGGTAGTAGTGTCGGCAAAAAGTTCTTGTGTGTGAAGTTGCCATGTAGAACACCAGGTGTAAAACTTGTCTCCCAAGTCTTGAACTGTGTCGGAAGAAAAATGAGGCATTCATATGACTGTTTTCATTTCACTACACTTATACAGATGTCTGAGTTCTACTGTGTTAACATTGCAAAGTCCTGTAGGCATGTGGAGTATTAACCAAAACTGTCATATTGGGAGCAGAATCAAACACATTTGTTACGTTACTTGATATTTTCAGGAAAAAAAGGCAATGTTGCTTCTTATTAATATAATACACTCCTGGAAATGGAAAAAAGAACACATTGACACCGGTGTGTCAGACCCACCATACTTGCTCCGGACACTGCGAGAGGGCTGTACAAGCAATGATCACACGCACGGCACAGCGGACACACCAGGAACTGCGGTGTTGGCCGTCGAATGGCGCTAGCTGCGCAGCATTTGTGCACCGCCGCCGTCAGTGTCAGCCAGTTTGCCGTGGCATACGGAGCTCCATCGCAGTCTTTAACACTGGTAGCATGCCGCGACAGCGTGGACGTGAACCGTATGTGCAGTTGACGGACTTTGAGCGAGGGCGTATAGTGGGCATGCGGGAGGCCGGGTGGACGTACCGCCGAATTGCTCAACACGTGGGGCGTGAGGTCTCCACAGTACATCGATGTTGTCGCCAGTGGTCGGCGGAAGGTGCACGTGCCCGTCGACCTGGGACCGGACCGCAGCGACGCACGGATGCACGCCAAGACCGTAGGATCCTACGCAGTGCCGTAGGGGACCGCACCGCCACTTCCCAGCAAATTAGGGACACTGTTGCTCCTGGGGTATCGGCGAGGACCATTCGCAACCGTCTCCATGAAGCTGGGCTACGGTCCCGCACACCGTTAGGCCGTCTTCCGCTCACGCCCCAACATCGTGCAGCCCGCCTCCAGTGGTGTCGCGACAGGCGTGAATGGAGGGACGAATGGAGACGTGTCGTCTTCAGCGATGAGCGTCGCTTCTGCCTTGGTGCCAATGATGGTCGTATGCGTGTTTGGCGCCGTGCAGGTGAGCGCCACAATCAGGACTGCATACGACCGAGGCACACAGGGCCAACACCCTGCATCATGGTGTGGGGAGCGATCTCCTACACTGGCCGTACACCACTGGTGATCGTCGAGGGGACACTGAATAGTGCACGGTACATCCAAACCGTCATTGAACCCATCGTTCTACCATTCCTAGACCGGCAAGGGAACTTGCTGTTCCAACAGGACAATGCACGTCCGCATGTATCCCGTGCCACCCAACGTGCTCTAGAAGGTGTAAGTCAACTACCCTGGCCAGCAAGATCTCCGGATCTGTCCCCCATTGAGCATGTTTGGGACTGGATGAAGCGTCGTCTCACGCGGTCTGCACGTCCAGCACGAACGCTGGTCCAACTGAGGTGCCAGGTGGAAATGGCATGGCAAGCCGTTCCACAGGACTACATCCAGCATCTCTACGATCGTCTCCATGGAAGAATAGCAGCCTGCATTGCTGCGAAAGGTGGATATACACTGTACTAGTGCCGACATTGTGCATGCTCTGTTGCCTGTGTCTATGTGCCTGTGGTTCTGTCAGTGTGATCATGTGATGTATCTGACCCCAGGAATGTGTCAATAAAGTTTCCCCTTCCTGGGACAATGAATTCACGGTGTTCTTATTTCAATTTCCAGGAGTGTACATTCAGAGTCACAGCAGTATTTGACCAACCATAACTGATGCTGAATGTGCATCTCATCATATAATATGAAAGGCTTATTTCAATAGTGGTACAAGTCCATTACCTCCACTTTTCTGTCTATAATGCTTCTGAAATTAATGATCCAAGCAAACATAAATAAAGGTTCATCTCTAGCAAGAAGCCATATGCTTGAATATTTCTGGTATCTCAACTGCAGATTTTTCAGCGCTCATTTAACTTTACGACTCTGTATCTCAAAATGAACAAAAATGTACTTGTACCACTATTGAAAAAGCCCTTCATATGCACACATAGCACATCGATCTCGTGAGGCACAAGGCTCTCATTACGAAGTACGTCCGTCGGTCAAAAGATGGCACTAGGAAAAGTATGTTAACTGCGCTTTTTAGTTGGTACTTGCGACTCTTAGTTGCGATTTGTCACAGAAATCGCAGTTTGACTCGGTAGCGAATAGCGCAGTATGAACTTTGCTCAACAGATGGCAGTGCTAACTGCGCTTTTTAGTTGCTACTTGCGACTCTTAGTTGCGACTTGTCACGGAAATCGCAGTTGGACTCAATAGTGTATCGCAGAGATGGGCGTAGTACGAACTTTGACCCACAGATGGCACTGTTAACCGCGCTTTCTAGTTGCTACTTGCGACTCTTAGTTGCGACTTGTCACGGAAATCGCAGTAGACTCGATACCGTATCGCAGAGATGGACCTAGTACGAACTTCGGCCAACAGATGGCACTGTTAACTGCGCTTTTTAGTTGCTACTTGCGACTCTTAGTTGCGACTTGTCACGGAAATCGCAGTTGGACTCCATAGCGTACCGCAGGAATGGACGTAGTACGAACTTTGGCCAACAGATGCCACTGTTAACCGCGCTTTTTAGATGCTACTTGCGACTCTTAGTTGCGACTTGTAACTGAAATCGCAGAAAGCAGTGCTAAATTCGACTAATAGATGGCTCACGTCTTTGAATGTGAAATACTACTTGCGACTGCTAACTGTGACTGAAATCGCAGTTAGATTCTGTAAAGTTGCTGCTGTGATATGTGTGACTTCTCAGTCACTGTGATTTCTAACAGATACGCGATTTCCTGCCCACCACTACTTGGCAGGCAACTTGTTCTACTTGCCATGTTTGTTCATTTTGTCTCAGTAATTAATAAATATATATTCGATACTTAGTGTTTATTATTACCGACGGACCGTATGTGATAACCACAGTGGTGATCCCAACACCATCATCATCTCATCGCGAGTTATTTTGTGCTTGTTTTCATCATTTATGTACTCTGTGTGCCACATCACATTGTTTCGGTCACAATGGATCTACCAGTTTTAACATTCCAGGCTTATGGTTACCACCCCTGCATTATGTATTACTAGATCAATACTCTTATATCTCCAGCTATAATTAAATTCAATTACTTTTCGATAATAAGAAAAAAGCTTTTAGAAGAATAATAGCAATACCAAACAATAGTAGTTACAATACCATTTGTACCATAAACAATTAAAATCAGGTTCAGGAAATTAATATATGGAAAATGTTTGGATAAAAGAATATTATATTTTGTTCTCATCATCTATAAATGGTAGGAATTAAATCTCGAGCCTAATTAACAAAATATAGATAATTGATCATTTAGCATTGTTAGAATGCTTCTTTCTGCAATTTCAATATTAATGTGATTTTCATGTGTTTAGAAAATGTCTTAAACTATTTCTAGCAAAGTAGGGAATATTATAGAATGTTTGATAGTTTTGTTAAGCTGTTTCATATTATAAATTATGTTTTGCATTATTGTAACCGGTAGTACATTGTAGGAAGAGTACTGTCAGGGAGATGAGTGCTGGACCCAGTAGAGGACAGACCTGCGCACACAGCTGAGATAAGTTCTTGGTGCATGATTCATGTTTGGATTTACAATAGAGCAACTTGTGTGTTGGACATTGTCTAAAACAGCATATTAGAACAGTGCAGTGATGGATTATTTCAGAGTGGTAAACAGTTTTATTTGATATAGCAAAAGGCAGATTGATATGTGACTTTATATTCGTACTTTGTTGAATATTAGTATTGAACAATGCAATGGACCTCACACACTCATTTCTATCAAATTACTGCATCTGGACTATTTAATATTGCCAGTGTGGTATGTGCTACCTTTGGTTAGCTGTAGTGGTAACAACGAGGCTTATTACACTGAAGATTGATCATGAGCTCATAAGATACAAGTTTTGAAGTGAATAAATCTACATACTTACTTTACTTCAGTTGTGGCCTACATCATTGTAGTGAAATCCATAATGGTATCCTGTATTTATTGAACTTGCATATTTTAGCTCCTTTATGCAGTCGTAGAGGGACACTGAAGGCAAGATATTCACAGGTATTTAAACCATTTATAACTACTCACTAACCAGTGGGACATTACACAGTGTCTTTTGGTGCAAGTGTCTCATGCCCTATTAACTGTGCTTGCGACCATGAGTGGTCAAGTTTATCTAAAGTGAGTTTGGTTAAAAGTGAACAATTATTTATACCTGGCCATCTAACCTTACCAGCTCAGCATGGCCACCATCTAGTGTGACTGCACAACAACAGTCACAACGTGGACAGTGCACACCACCTAATGACATTGTGGACAATCTTCCATTTAAAGGCATTGTGGTTTATCCTTCATCTACGTCGTTACATTCAGGTTGATTTTACATGCCGATGAAGTTCCAGAACTGCGAATCGAACATATCTATGCACGGGGTAGCAAATCCTTATATGCCTAGTGTTGCAGCACCGCCCTCGCACGTCGTCTTGGCAACGCCAGTCACCTCAACTGTGCTGATTTCTGCGACTGTTGCACCATGACCACCTACCTCCCATTTTCATAATGGCGCTGTCATTCTGCCTGTGCTGGTTCCCAGGTCAGCCCCCCCATGGCTGTGCCGCAACCACCTTCCACCCACTGTTGCAATGGCACTGGCCGTTACACCCGTGCTGTGTTCTTCATCGGGCCTGCGGTTTGGACACACCAATCTGACTTTTACACCTGTCCCCTCCACACCAAGTGCTGCATGCAGCCGCTGCCCCACACAGACCTCAGGCGATGCATCATTTGCCACTGCTGCACTTCTGGTGTCAGAGGCGACCTGCTCTGCTCGCAAGGATCTCCATCTGCCAGTGCTGCCTCAACATGTGTTACCTGGCAGGTTTACCAATCTACCTGATTTGCAAAAAGATAACCCTAAGACTTGTTTCACCTTAATGGATCACCTACTGGACATCCACGGCATTTCGGACGACAACTCCCATTTTGTCTGCCTGGTGAGTCACCTCCACACTCAGCCGGATCTCGTCAGCGACTTGCTTCTCTCACTGCCCACCTCGCACAAGTATTCGACGGCGAAAGCACTGCTCATAGAGCGCCTTTCTCACCCTATGGTGGAGGCTATCCACCACATTATTCACGACCAGCATCTTAACGACTGCACTCCTTCACAGCTTTGATGGCCCCTAAAAACATTAATTGATGCTCAAGCATTGCCTGATGCCGCACTTTGGACATTGTGGATGGTCAAAATGCCTTTGGATCTGCAACTTCATCTACTTTCTCATGTCACCGACCCACTTGAGGTTCGTTTATGCATGGCAGATCAGGCTTACGCTATCATTTGTCACCGACACCACCTGTCATGGACAACATCCCCTTCACCCTCAGTTGGGATGCCTATACCTTCGGTTCAGTGCCCTGCTGGCAGAGGCCAGTGCGCTCACCTCGGCGTCTCAGCTGCCAGTCAGGAGCTGCCACCAAGCGGCCTACAGGAGGTGCTGCCTGCAGTCTCCCTACAGCCCCCGACCTCGCCCAAGCAGCAGCCCGATTGCCTACCGGCCACGATGCAGTCAGCTGTGGACCCTCTCTACTCTGCACCGCCTCGCCTACTGCCCTACCCACTGTAATGGTTCCACGCTACTTACAGGGACGCCGCCCACAACTGCTGCGTGCCTTGCGCCTACCCAAACGATTCTGGCAGGCTCATTTAGGTGCCACGTTCCTCCGTGGCACGTACCATCTGATGCTGTACCACTTGCTTCAGCAACACAATGCCTCTATACCCAGACATTCATCAGGCATTCGCTTTCTCATCGACACTGGTGCCGATGTTAGCATTATCCTGGCCAAGCACACTGGAGAAACACTTTCAACTACTACCTTCACCTTGACCACCGCCAATCATTCTCGTATTGCGATCCATGGCTCCATCAAGATGTTGCTTCGCATATCACCAGACCACACCTTTCCTTGGACATTCCACATTGCGAGTGTGGATGAACCTGTGATTGAGTTGGATTTTGGAAGAATATGATGATGATGATGATGATGATGGTGATCATTATGACCTATCACCAGACCTTCAAGCCACCGTGCTCCACCACACAGCTGGCTCTAGTGTTCCGTGCTCACACGAGTTTAGCATAACTTCACTCTGCCCCTCCTTGCCCATGCTTTCCACATGTGCATCCCTGCTTGAGCACATTACTATCCGGCGCTCTGACCACATTCTGAATGCCGCCTTATGTACCCGCATTGCCTCTACTTCTGCTGAGTTGTCACATGCACAATGTACAGTGATGATGATGATGATGATGAAGTTTTAGAGTTATTTGCGAATACAGATAAGGTAACTGATTTTTGTGATGATGTAAGTGAGAGTTATGGCATAACAGTTGAAGCAAAGAAGTTTTTCATTAATGTAATACAGAGTAATGATCCAAACAGTATAGGTGAGGTACATGTAAGCCTAGACAATGAAGGTAAAACCTTTTTGAAGTTTGTGTGGGACGAGATTGATGATAACATGGATAAATGTGCATTGTGGAATAAATTAGCTGTGGTTACTCAAAATTTGTATCCAAATTGGTGGAATGAAGTGCAAGAAGATCTAAGTAGGACATGTAATTTTGATAGTAATGTATTGTGTGTTCTTTCTGTGATAAGTGATGTTAGTTGTGCTATGGAAGCAATTCAGTGTTTTCAATCTATACCTGACAACATGTGTAACCAAAGTAATGTTATGATGCCAGTGAAACTGATAAAACCCTGCAAAAACAGTGTGGCTATAGAATTTGATGAAATTGGAAGTGATCTTTTACAAGAAGTGTCAAATAACAGAGATGATGGTTCAGATTTTGGATGTCCTTACGTTAAGATTAAAATTGAACAGTGGAAAGGGAACTGTTTGTCTGATACAGGTAGCCTGATTTGTGGCATATCTGAACAATTTAGATAATAGGAGCTAGTGGTGAGCAAAGAAAGTATGTAAAATGTGAAGTACTGTTAATGTTTGATATAGAGGACAAGACCGTTGAACATGGATGCATATTGATACCTAGTCTAGAAGAAAATATACACTATGTCTGTAGATTTATAAGACTACATAAATGTGTTTTGTTCGTCATTAATGTAGTATGTAAGCTGAAGTAATTTTTAAAGATGTCTTTTATCTATTGACTGAGTTAAAATCTATGATACATTATATAAATATGTTCTGTAATAGATTTGTGCTTTAGAACTTGGTACATATATGCCATGAGACCAAATGAGTAGATGCAATTTTTAAATGGGACAATGTTCTTAATTTGTGCTGTAAAAATTAGGAATAGTATCTTAGTATAACTGTATCATCTTGTTAGTTCATTTTTTTTATTGCATTTAACTCTGTTCATTAATGTTTCATATGTGAACACTTTTTAATCTCAACTGACATAGATCCCACATAATTGACTTCCAAATATGAATAGGGAGAGCTTATCTTATGTGACGTGTAAAAGCTATTGAACAGCATATTTAGTACACAAAACAATGTTTTAGGATTTGATGTGAATGCTAGATAGGCAGTTACTTATCCACTGGAGCGTGTGATGAGAACTCTAAGGAGGAAACTGAAAGATGTGGGTGGATCCTGTCTCCAAACTGCTGTATGACTGTACCCTGCTGGACCAGTCAACTTAAAAGAGATCATGGTGGCTGGTAATGTACTCAAGCATCTGTCAACTACATCAGTATTGTAATTGATATTTGTGAACTGTTAGCCAAGGTCGCTGAAGATAGTGTTATTCAGCATAAATGCATGTTTTTTCAGGTTGGGGGATTGACTTTCCCATACATAATATAACTTTAAATCAGTAGGTATTTTTTTATCATTTGTAAGTGAATCTTCTAGGTCTTTATGTACATGGGTTAGTTGTATGGTCAATCAGCAAATAGTGTGGAAGACATTTACTAGTATAGACAGTATAACAATATGTATACATGTCTGCTTCCATACACAGACTTCAAGAAATATTTTGCAAACGTAAGTGAACAGTTGGTGAGTGGACGAGAAGAACACAACATAATATCACCTCCATCATGCAATAGTGTGAGAAATGTGTCTACATCTTTGTTCCTTTCACCCACAAATATTGAAGAAATTTTATCAGTTATAAAAATCTTGAAAACAGGGTACTCATGTGGAACTGATGGAATACCAGATGCAATTATTAAAAAATGGTGTCTTGCCTTAGCTGAACCCTTGACACACTTGTGCAACAGCTCACTGACAGGAACCTTCCCTTCATGCTTATAAACAGCAAAACTGAAACCACTGTTCAAAAAAGGAAATCCAGAATGTGTTTCAAATTATAGACCAATAGCCCTACTGGTTTTAGAAAATTTTTTTTATAAGAGATTGTCTGATTTCCTAAATAAAAATAAAATTCTCTCTCCTTCACAGCATGGCTTCAGGAAAGGCTATTCAACTGAAAGTGCAATATTTGTATTTCTTAATGAAATCTATACTAAACTGGATGCAAGTGAGTTTTTGACAGGCATATGTCTTGATTTATCTAAAGCTTTTGATGTCATTGACCATAATGCCCTACTGCAGAAGCTTGACCAATTAGGAATTAGAGGTATGTCAAATGAGTGGCTCAAGACATGCCTATGTGGTCGCAAACAGGTGGTTGAAGTGCAATATACTGACCATAACAAAATCTGCTACTACTATTCAGGATATGAAAATGTGAAATATGGCATCCCTCAAGGATCAGTATTAGGACCCATTCTGTTTCTCCTCTATGTCAATGATCTTATGTACAACAAGTATTGCCAAACTACCCTCCAATTTGCAGACGATACAAGCTTCCTTATTAGTGGTAAAACAGAAGAAAAACTAAAAGACTCCGCTATCCAAACAATGAACAGTGTAGAACAGTGGTTCGGCTACAACAAGCTAATTATAAACAAAGAAAAGGCAGTAGTACTGAACTTCTATAATGTAAAACGAAGACACCACCCAAACATAGAAGTAGAACTTAGGGACAGAGTTCTTGAAAGTGTTGACAGCACTAAATTTCTGGGACTCTGGCTCCAGAACAACACAAAATGGAAGGTACATATTGAATATTTGCAAAGAAAACTAAGCAAAACCTGTTACATGATACGGATCTTAAAAACTTGTTGCAGCAAAGCCAGCCTATTAAATGTATACTACTACTATGTGCATTCTGTAATTAAATATGGCATAATCTTCTGGGGCAATACAACAACAAATATTAAACTTTTCAGGATGCAAAAGAGAATACTAAGAATTATTGAAGGGGTAAACAATACGAAATCATGCAGACCCATATTCAAAAAACTGTCAGTTCTTCCTCTTCCTTGCATTTTGATCTACGAAACATCAGTTTTCATCAAACAATATATCGATAGACACCCAGATATCTGATTACAAATGAAGATATACATGCACACAATACAAGGCAGAAATCTGACCTTCATATGAAACAGGTGAGAACATCATTGTGCCAAAAAGGCACACTACATACTGGGATAAAGATTTTCAATAATCTACCTAACATTATTAAAAAAATACGTAAACTCTGTAGTTTTAAGGCTGAAGTGAAGGCATATCTAATTGATCATTGCTTTTACAGTCTGACAGAATATATACAAGCCAAACAACAAAAATAAAGATGCATTATTAATATTCTACTTTGTATGTTGCCTGTAATGTTTGTTGTATGTATGAATCTTTGCTAAATTACTTCAATATCTAGTCCTTAGGATTGCAATACAAACTGTATTTTATCTTGTAAATTCCTAACCATGTCCAATATCCTTGTATATATTCTATACATATAGGATTTGAAGGACTAAATAAATAAATAAATAAATAAAATAAAAGCTACTGGATTTTGTCCCCATTCAAAGCTAATTATGACTCTGTGTACCTGTATTTATCCTGAGTATTGTAATATTGTATCTGATTGGAACTTGAGTTGTGGACAGGTTCATTCTTAACTCTGTTTTGGGTAACCATGATCATTGCGACAGTGTGTGTGCACTCAAGGAGAGCATACAACCATTGACTGAGGCCAGATGCTTCTCACAATTACTCTTTGCATATAATTGAACTTATTGATATGGTTATGAACGATACAGATGGCCGTACCGTAGGTGCAACTACAACGGAGGGGTATCTGTTGAGAGGCCAGACAAACATGTGGTTCCTGAAGAGGGGCAGCAGCCTTTTCAGTAGTTGCAGGGGCAACAGTCTGGATGATTGACTGATCTGGCCTTGTAACATTAACCAAAACGGCCTTGCTGTGCTGGTACTGCGAACGGCTGAAAGCAAGGGGAAACTACAGCCGTAATTTTTCCCGAGGACATGCAGCTTTACTGTATGATTAAATGATGATGGCGTCCTCGTGGGTAAAATATTCCGGAGGTAAAATAGTACCCCATTCGGATCTCCGGCCGGGGACTAAGCAAGAGGACGTCGTTATCAGGAGAAAGAAAACTGGCATTCTACGGATCGGAACGTGGAATGTCAGATCCCTTAATCGGGCAGGTAGGTTAGAAAATTTAAAAAGGGAAATGGATAGGTTAAAGTTAGATATAGTGGGAATTAGTGAAGTTCGGTGGCAGGAGGAACAAGACTTTTGGTCAGGTGATTACAGGGTTATAAATACAAAATCAAATAGGGGTAATGCAGGAGTAGGTTTAATAATGAATAAAAAAATAGGAGTGCGGGTTAGCTACTACAAACAGCATAGTGAACGCATTATTGTGGCCAAGATAGACACAAAGCCCATGCCTACTACAGTAGTACAAGTTTATATGCCAACTAGCTCTGCAGATGATGAAGAAATTGATGAAATGTATGACGAGATAAAAGAAATTATTCAGGTAGTGAAGGGAGACAAAAATTTAATAGTCATGGGTGACTGGAATTCGTCAGTAGGAAAAGGGAGAGAAGGAAACATAGTAGGTGAATATGGATTGGGGGGAAGAAATGAAAGAGGAAGCCGCCTTGTAGAATTTTGCACAGAGCATAACTTAATCATAGCTAACACTTGGTTCAAGAATCATAAAAGAAGGTTGTATACCTGGAAGAATCCTGGAGATACTAAAATATATGAGATAGATTATATAATGGTAAGACAGAGATTTAGGAACCAGGTTTTTAATTGTAAGACATTTCCAGGGGCAGATGTGGATTCTGACCACAATCTATTGGTTATGAACTGCAGATTGAAACTGAAGAAACTGCAAAAAGGTGGGAATTTAAGGAGATGGGACCTGGATAAACTGAAAGAACCAGAGGTTGTAGAGAGTTTCAGGGAGAGCATAAGGGAACAATTGACAGGAATGGGGGAAAGAAATACAGTAGAAGAAGAATGGGTAGCTGTGAGGGATGAAGTAGTGAAGGCAGCAGAGGATCAGGTAGGTAAAAAGACGAGGGCTAATAGAAATCCTTGGGTAACAGAAGAAATATTGAATTTAATTGATGAAAGGAGAAAATATAAAAATGCAGTAAATGAAGCAGGCAAAAAGGAATACAAACGTCTCAAAAATGATTCCCAGAATGAGATTTTCACTCTGCAGCGGAGTGTGCGCTGATATGAAACTTCCTGGCAGATTAAAACTGTGTGCCCGACCGAGACTCAAACTCGGGACCTTTGCCTTTCGCGGGCAAGTGCTCTACCAACTGAGCTACCGAAGCACGACTCACGCCCGGTACTCACAGCTTTACTTCTGGGAGACGAGGTACTGGCAGAAGTAAAGCTGTGAGTACCGGGCGTGAGTCGTGCTTCGGTAGCTCAGTTGGTAGTTGCCCGCGAAAGGCAAAGGTCCTGAGTTCGAGTCTCGGTCGGGCACACAGTTTTAATCTGCCAGGAAGTTTCGTCTCAAAAATGAGATCGACAGGAAGTGCAAAATGGCTAAGCAGGGATGGATAGAGGACAAATGTAAGGATGTAGAGGCTTGTCTCACTAGGGGTAAGATAGATACTGCCTACAGGAAAATTAAAGAGACCTTTGGAGAGAAGAGAACCACTTGTATGAATATCAAGAGCTCAGATGGCAACCCAGTTCTAAGCAAAGAAGGGAAGGCAGAAAGGTGGAAGGAGTATATAGAGGGTTTATACAAGGGCGATGTACTTGAGGACAATATTATGGAAATGGAAGAGGTTGTAGATGAAAATGACATGGGAGATAAGATACTGCGTGAAGAGTTTGACAGAGCACTGAAGGACCTGAGTCGAAACAAGGCCCCGGGAGTAGACAACATTCCATTAGAACTACTGATGGCCTTGGGAGAGCCAGTCATGACATAACTCTACCATCTGGTGAGCAAGATGTATGAGACAGGTGAAATACCCACAGACTTCATGAAGAATATAATAATTCCAATCCCAAAGAAAGCAGGTGTTGACAGATGTGAAAATTACCGAACTATCAGTTTAATAAGTCACAGCTGCAAAACACTAACGCGAATTCTTTAGAGACGAATGGAAAAACTGGTAGAAGCGGACCTCGGGGAAGATCAGTTTGGATTCCGTAGAAATGTTGGAACACATGAGGCAATACTAACCTTACGACTTATCGTAGAAGAAAGATTAAGAAAAGGCAAACCTACGTTTCTAGCATTTGTAGACTTAGAGAAAGCTTTTGACAACGTTAACTGGAATACTCTCTTTCAAATTCTGAAGGTGGCAGGGGTAAAATACAGGCAGCGAAAGGCTATTTACAATTTGTACAGAAACCAGTTGGCAGTTATCAGAGTCGAGGGACATGAAAGGGAAGCAGTGGTTGGGAAAGGAGTGAGACAGGGTTGTAGTCTCTCCCCGATGTTATTCAATCTGTATATTGAGCAAGCAGTAAAGGAAACAAAAGAAAAATTCGGAGTAGGTATTAAAATTCATGGAGAAGAAGTAAAAACTTTGAGGTTTGCCGATGACATTGTAATTCTGTCAGAGACAGCAAAGGACTTGGAAGAGCAGTTGAACGGAATGGACAGTGTCTTGAAAGGAGGATATAAGATGAACATCAACAAAAGCAAAACGAGGATAATGGAATGTAGTCGAATTAAATCGGGTGATGCTGAGGGGATTAGATTAGGAAATGAGACACTTAAAGTAGTAAAGGAGTTTTGCTATTTAGGGAGCAAAATAACTGATGATGGTCAAAGTAGAGAGGATATAAAATGTAGACTGGCAATGGCAAGGAAATCGTTTCTGAAGAAGAGAAATTTGTTAACATCGAGTATAGATTTAAGTGTCAGGAAGTCGTTTCTGAAAGTATTTGTATGGAGTGTAGCCATGTATGGAAGTGAAACATGGACGATAACCAATTTGGACAAGAAGAGAATAGAAGCTTTCGAAATGTGGTGCTACAGAAGAATGCTGAAGATAAGGTGGGTAGATCACGTAACTAATGAGGAGGTACTGAATAGGATAGGGGAGAAGAGAAGTTTGTGGCACAACTTGACTAGAAGAAGGGATCGGTTGGTAGGACATGTTTTGAGGCATCAAGGGATCACAAATTTAGCATTGGAGGGCAGCGTGGAGGGTAAAAATCGTAGAGGGAGACCAAGAGACCAATACACTAAGCAGATCCAGAAGGACGTAGGTTGCAATAGGTACTGGGAGATGAAGAAGCTTGCACAGGATAGAGTAGCATGGAGAGCTGCATCAAACCAGTCTCAGGACTGAAGACCACAACAACAACAACAATGAACATTATTCATTTTGTTGTGTCAAAAGAATTTATGCTGGTTTGTACCCAGACTGGTTTGGGTTCATGGGTTGATACCCATATCGTAAACTTAGACCCTAGTATTTTTCCATTATTTTGTACTTTAATGAATTAACACATCCTTAAATACTATGGTTTATGTGGCTTATTGATTCCTACTCATTATTGATTATATTCTCGTAGTCTGTACCCATTGTTGTGAGTTTTTCGAGTCGGCTCACTTGTCATACACTTAGGCTCTGAAATTTTACTCTTCTCTTTTCAAGATTTTGAAAGTTCAATTGTACAGATGTAAAGTTACAATTTGTGATTATAGTAATTCACCTTGTATCTGTAATTATTTCTATAGTTTAGTGGTGTAATGTTGTAGATTTGACCTGAAAATCTGAATGCCATGTCCTGACATGTGTATAGATTACAACTTGTATCATAGATATTTTTTTATGTTTTCTGTAACATGTTATGTATGAGATACTTCTATACATCTGTAATCTATCTTTTGGCATTATTTTGTACATTGTTTCGCAAACCTTATAGTCTGTCACAAAATGTGTAAACACAGTTTCCAAATTTTGTGAGGTGTATATTATAATAGGACACCCTTTTCTAAAACAACTTATTTTCTTTTTCTTATAGAAGTAGCCGATACCAGAGTTAATCTGGAATCTCATATAGGTGAACATTATCTCGGCTGTTTCATTGAAAGAATTTCATATGATTTTGTGTACAACGTATTATATTTCTGGGGCTAAAAGGTATAAAAGATATTAATTTATTACAATCGATACAGCTAAAATTACTTTTCCTTTAAAAATACACACATCAAAAACAGTTTTGCATCACCCCAGTTCCCAGAACTCCTGAAGGTAGACGTTGACTGTGGCTATTGTATCACAGACACAGTCCCTTAGACTGTTCAGGCATGTCTCTATACACACCCAAAGATGTAAACAACCATGCATGAGCAGTGCCTATTAGATGGAGGAGGTCCGACAGCCAATCAGTTCCAGTCATTCCACCAGGAAGGAGGTACACGGCTCATGTTGTCTGTAGTTCAACAATGCCTAGAGTGTCAATACCATGGTTTGATTGGGTCTGCCTTGTCACTTTGTGCCAGGAAGGACTCTCAACAAGGAAAATGTCCAGGCATCTCGGAGTGAACCAAAGCGATGTTGTTCAGACATGGAGGAGATACAGAGAGGCAAGCTGCCCAAGGGCTACTACTGCAATGGATGACTGTTTCCTATGGATTACGGCTCGGAGGAACCCTGACAGCAGTGCCACCATGTTGAATAATGCTTTTTGTGCAGCCACAGGATGCCGTGTTACAACTCAAATGGTGCGCAATAGGCTGCATGATGCGCTCCTTTACTCCTGATGTCCATCACGAGGTCCATATTTGCAACCACAACACCATGCAGCACAGTACAGGTGGGCCCAACCACATGCCAAATGGACCCTTCAGGATTGGCATCACATTCTCTTCACCGATGAGTGTCGCATATGCCTTCAACCAGACAATCGTCGGAGACGTGTTTGGAGGCAATCCAGTCAGGATGAACGCCTCAGACACACTGTCCAGCAAGTGCAGCAAGGTGGAGGTTCCCTGCTGTTTTGGGGTGGCATTGAGTGGGGCCAATGTACAGTGTTGGTGGTCATGGAAGGTGCTGTAATGGCTGTAGGATATGTGAATGCCATCCTCTGACCGATAGTGCAACCATATCGGCAAGGCATTCATCTTCATGGATGACAATTTGTGCCCCCATCGTGTACATCTCGTGATTGACTTCCTTCAGGATAATGACATTGTTCGACTAGAGTGGCTAGCATGTTCTCCAGACATGAACCCTATCGAACACGCCTGGGATAGATTGAAAAGGGCTGCTTATGGATGACATGAGACACCATCCATTCTGAGGGATCTACGCCAAATTACCGTTGAGGTGTGGGACAAACTGGACCAACAGTGCCTTGATGAACTTCTGGATAGTATGCTACGATGAATACAGACGTGCATCAATACAAGAGGACGTACCACTGGGTATTAGAGATACCGTTGTGTACAGCAAACTGGACCACCACCTCTGAAAGTCTCACTGTATGGTGGTACAACATGCAATGTGTGGTTTTCATGAGCAATAAAAAGGGCGAAAATGATGTTTATGTTGATCTCTAATCCAATTTTCTGTACAAGTTCTGGAACACTCGGAACTGAGGTGATGCAAAACTTTTTTGATGTGTGTATTTGAAATTATGATATCTGGCATACTTACAATTCATATTATTAATTGCACTTGGTGAAGATTCTCCTTTGATCAAGAAAATTTGTAAACTCTTTGGACTATTGTGAGTATCGTGGAATGAGTTACTAGTAGTGGGCATGCCTCTGATGGAAACAGAAGCGTATTTAATTTTGTCAATAACAATGTAATTGTTGGTTTTATGGAAATGGAGATTGTGAAGTCAGTGTTACACAGAAGAACGGGTAAAATAAAAAAAAGTCATAGCAACAGAAAGTACTTCATCAGTTATTCAGATCAACTGGATTATGATGATGATGATGATGTTTGATTTGTGGGGCACTCAACTGCGCAGTTATCAGCACCTGTACAAATTCCCAAACTTGGCTCAGTCCAGTCTCACCACTTGCATGAAGGATGATGAAATGATGAGGACAACACAAACACCCAGTCATCTAGAGGCAGGTGAAAATCCCTG
This sequence comes from Schistocerca nitens, assembly GCF_023898315.1. Taxonomy (NCBI): domain Eukaryota; kingdom Metazoa; phylum Arthropoda; class Insecta; order Orthoptera; family Acrididae; genus Schistocerca; species Schistocerca nitens. The sequence continues at coordinate 705,655,494 of NC_064614.1, read as the reverse complement.
ACCCTGCCAGGAATTGAACCCTGTGCTCAGATCAACTGGAGCCAACTAAGAATAAAAATTACAGCCTCAAGAATTTACCCCCAGATGTCAGAAATGCAACCAACAAGCAAAAAGTTATATATATATATATATATATATATATATATATATATATATATATATATATATATATATATATATATATATATATATATAGACACACACACACACTCCTGGAAATGGAAAAAAGAACACATTGACACCGGTGTGTCAGACCCACCATACTTGCTCCGGACACTGCGAGAGGGCTGTACAAGCAATGATCACACGCACGGCACAGCGGACACACCAGGAACCGCGGTGTTGGCCGTCCAATGGCGCTAGCTGCGCAGCATTTGTGCACCGCCGCCGTCAGTGTCAGCCAGTTTGCCGTGGCATACGGAGCTCCATCGCAGTCTTTAACACTGGTAGCATGCCGCGACAGCGTGGACGTGAACCGTATGTGCAGTTGACGGACTTTGAGCGAGGGCGTATAGTGGGCATGCGGGAGGCCGGGTGGACGTACCGCCGAATTGCTCAACACGTGGGACGTGAGGTCTCCACAGTACATCGATGTTGTCGCCAGTGGTCGGCAGAAGGTGCACGTGCCCGTCGACCTGGGACCGGACCGCAGTGACGCACGGATGCACGCCAAGACCGTAGGATCCTACGCAGTGCCGTAGGGGACCGCACCGCCACTTCCCAGCAAATTAGGGACACTGTTGCTCCTGGGGTATCGGCGAAGACCATTCACAACAGTCTCCATGAAGCTGGGCTACGGTCCCGCACACCGTTAGGCCGTCTTCCGCTCACGCCCCAACATCGTGCAGCCCGCCTCCAGTGGTGTCGCGACAGGCGTGAATGGAGGGACAAATGGAGACGTGTCGTCTTCAGCGATGAGAGTCGCTTCTGCCTTGGTGCCAATGATGGTCGTATGCGTGTTTGGCGCCGTGCAGGTGAGCGCCACAATCAGGACTGCATACGACCGAGGCACACAGGGCCAACACCCGGCATCATGGTGTGGGGAGCGATCTCCTACACTGGCCGTACACCACTGGTGATCATCGAGGGGACACTGAATAGTGCACGGTACATCCAAACCGTCATCGAACCCATCGTTCTACCATTCCTAGACCGGCAAGGGAACGTGCTGTTCCAACAGGACAATGCACGTCCGCATGTATCCCGTGCCACCCAACGTGCTCTAGAAGGTGTAAGTCAACTACCCTGGCCAGCAAGATCTCCGGATCTGTCCCCCATTGAGCATGTTTGGGACTGGATGAAGCGTCGTCTCACGCGGTCTGCACGTCCGGCACGAACGCTGGTCCAACTGAGGCGCCAGGTGGAAATGGCATGGCAAGCCGTTCCACAGGACTACATCCAGCATCTCTACGATCGTCTCCATGGGAGAATAGCAGCCTGCATTGGTGCGAAAGGTGGATATACACTGTACTAGTGCCGACATTGTGCATGCTCTGTTGCCTGTGTCTATGTGCCTGTGGTTCTGTCAGTGTGCTCATGTGATGTATCTGACCCCAGGAATGTGTCAATAAAGTTTACCCTTCCTGGGACAATGAATTCACGGTGTTCTTATTTCAATTTCCAGGAGTGTATATATGATGTGACTTACCAAACGAAAGCGCTGGCAGGTCGATAGACACACAAACAAACACAAACATACACACAAAATTCAAGCTTTCGCAACCAACGGTTGCTTCGTCAGGAAAGAGGGAAGGAGAGGGAAAGACGAAAGGATGTGAGTTTTAAGAGAGAGGGTAAGGAGTCATTCCAATCCCGGGAGCGAAAAGACTTACCTTAGGGGGATAAAGAACGGGTATACACTCGCACACACACACATATCCATCCACAAGCAGATATATTCAAAGGTTTTTGAATATATATATATATATGACAAACTTTCGAAATTACAGTAGTTACAATTTTCAACAACAGATGGCACTGCAAGTGATGTGAACGATATAGAAGACAACGCAGTCTGTGGGTGCGCCATTCTGTACGTCGTCTTTCTGCTGTAAGCGTGTGCTGTTCACAACGTGCAAGTGTGCTGTAGACAACATGGTTTATTACTTAGAACAGAGGATTTTTCTGGTGTTGGAATTCCACCGCCTAGAACACAGTGTTGTTGCAACAAGACGAAGTTTTCAACGGAGGTTTAATGTAACCAAAGGACCAAAAAGCGATACAATAAAGGATCTGTTTGAAAAATTTCAACGGACTGGGAACGTGACGGATGAACATGCTGGAAAGGTAGGGCGACCGCGTACGGCAACCACAGAGGGCAACGCGCAGCTAGTGCAGCAGGTGATCCAACAGCAGCCTCGGGTTTCCGTTCGCCGTGTTGCAGCTGCGGTCCAAATGACGCCAACGTCCACGTATCGTCTCATGCGCCAGAGTTTACACCTCTATCCATACAAAATTCAAACGCGGCAACCCCTCAGCGCTGCTACCATTGCCGCACGAGAGACATTCGCTAACGATATAGTGCACAGGATTGATGACGGCGATATGCATGTGGGCAGCATTTGGTTTACTGACGAAGCTTATTTTTACCTGGACGGCTTCGTCAATAAACAGAACTGGCGCATATGGGGAACTGAAAAGCCCCATGTTGCAGTCCCATCGTCCCTGCATCCTCAAAAAGTACTGGTCTGGGCCGCCATTTCTTCCAAAGGAATCATTGGCCCATTTTTCAGATCCGAAACGATTACTGCATCACGCTATCTGGACATTCTTCGTGAATTTGTGGCGGTACAAACTGCCTTAGATGACACTGCGAACACCTCGTGGTTTATGCAAGATGGTGCCCGGCCACATCGCACGGCCGACGTCTTTAATTTCCTGAATGAATGTTTCGATGATCGTGTGATTGCTTTGGGCTATCTGAAACATACAGGAGGCGGCGTGGATTGGCCTCCGTATTCGCCAGACATGAACCCCTGTGACTTCTTTCTGTGGGGACACTTGAAAGACCAGGTGTACCGCCAGACTCCAGAAACAATTGAACAGCTGAAGCAGTACATCTCATCTGCATGTGAAGCCATTCCGCCAGACACGTTGTCAAAGGTTTCGGGTAATTTCATTCAGAGACTACGCCATATTATTGCTACGCATGGTGGATATGTGGAAAATATCGTACTATAGAGTTTCCCAGACCGCAGCGCCATCTGTTGTTGAAAATTGTAACTACTGTAATTTCGAAAGTTTGTCTGCCTGAAAATGTACTGTTGTCCCAAGCATATTGCAACAAACGGTGTATTTATATCGCTGCTCGTTTAGTTTTTATTGTCGTTTGAAATATACCGGTCATTTTTGAAACACCCTGCATATACACTCCTGGAAATTGAAATAAGAACACCGTGAATTCATTGTCCCAGGAAAGGGAAACTTTATTGACACATTCCTGGGGTCAGATACATCACATGATCACACTGACAGAACCACAGGCACATAGACACAGGCAACAGAGCATGCACAATGTCGGCACTAGTACAGTGTATATCCACCTTTCGCACCAATGCAGGCTGCTATTCTCCCATGGAGACGATCGTAGAGATGCTGGATGTAGTCCTGTGGAACGGCTTGCCATGCCATTTCCACCTGGCGCCTCAGTTGGACCAGCGTTCGTGCCGGACGTGCAGACCGCGTGAGACGACGCTTCATCCAGTCCCAAACATGCTCAATGGGGGACAGATCCGGAGATCTTGCTGGCCAGGGTAGTTGACTTACACCTTCTAGAGCACGTTGGGTGGCACGGGATACATGCGGACGTGCATTGTCCTGTTGGAACAGCACGTTCCCTTGCCGGTCTAGGAATGGTAGAACGATGGGTTCGATGACGGTTTGGATGTACCGTGCACTATTCAGTGTCCCCTCGATGATCACCAGTGGTGTACGGCCAGTGTAGGAGATCGCTCCCCACACCATGATGCAGGGTGTTGGCCCTGTGTGCCTCGGTCGTATGCAGTCCTGATTGTGGCGCTCACCTGCACGGCGCCAAACACGCATACGACCATCATTGGCACCAAGGCAGAAGCGACTCTCATCGCTGAAGACGACACGTCTCCATTCGTCCCTCCATTCACGCCTGTCGCGACACCACTGGAGGCGGGCTGCACGATGTTGGGGCGTGAGCGGAAGACGGCCTAACGGTGTGCGGGACCGTAGCCCAGCTTCATGGAGACTGTTGTGAATGGTCTTCGCCGATACCCCAGGAGCAACAGTGTCCCTAATTTGCTGGGAAGTGGCGGTGCGGTCCCCTACGGCACTGCGTAGGATCCTACGGTCTTGGCGTGCATCCGTGCGTCGCTGCGGTCCGGTCCCAGGTCGACGGGCACGTGCACCTTCCACCGACCACTGGCAACAACATCGATGTACTGTGGAGACCTCACGCCCCACGTGTTGAGCAATTCGGCGGTACGTCCACCCGGCCTCCCGCATGCCCACTATACGCCCTCGCTCAAAGTCCGTCAACTGCACATACGGTTCACGTCCACGCTGTCGCGGCATGCTACCAGTGTTAAAGACTGCGATGGAGCTCCGTATGCCACGGCAAACTGGCTGACACTGACGGCGGCGGTGCACAAATGCTGCGCAGCTAGCGCCATTGGACGGCCAACACCGCGGTTCCTGGTGTGTCCGCTGTGCCGTGCGTGTGATCATTGCTTGTACAGCCCTCTCGCAGTGTCCGGAGCAAGTATGGTGGGTCTGACACACCGGTGTCAATGTGTTCTTTTTTCCATTTCCAGGAGTGTATATAATGAAGAGACTAAGAAAAAATTTAATGCTGACATGTGGGAGGGTAAGATTACAATTGCCATTGCACAAGTTATGCCTGATTTGCTGTAATGATGGTGGGAAGAAATTGATTACTGACGGGATGTTTGTCACATCATAAATGGTAGTAACATAAAAACAAAATGATGCTTGACTCTTCTACGCAAAACGTGAGGTTGTTTGCTACAAAATGGCTTATCTGCTGATTCTGTATGGTGTGTCAATAAATGTCTATATTGTTCCAAAGTTGTAAAGTCTTTTTTGACTCACCCTGTATTTGATAATGAGATAATACTGAGTTTTATTTCAATTTGCTAGCTGTATAAAACTCTTTCATATTCTTTATAGAAATTTGCCTGTTTTGTTATTTTTTGTGAAGATATATTTAATAACAATATGTAGGTGTAATTACTTTTCTTGTGAAGGGTACTAATTTTATTAATGTTATTTTTCAATCTTCTAATACTGAACAATAAATTTGCATATGTCTAGAGTAAAGAGACTTAAATTTACAAGTATAAATCTCATTTTATACTATTATGATGACAATTTTGGAAACTTTGACTTAAGTAGTAAAATCCTTTTGCAAAATATCAATATAATATGTCATTTTAATTTCTGTAATTGTATTAACTAAACACCATTGCAGTGACAACACCTACACACATCAAAAAATTTCTCTTTCAGGAAAATGTTTTTCAGAAAATTAATTATCACTGTGTTTGTCAAAATTAAACATTGGTCAGTTCGGTTATATTGGCATCAGTGTTTTGTTCATATTTCCACGAGTGCAAAATTCTTAGTGGGCTATTGTAACTGAACTGCTCAGTGATCCACTTTTGTCATATATTGTTTTCAATGCACACAGTCAACCTGAATATCCGATACATTACGACAACAAGATCACTCAACAACAAACATTTGTCTGAGCTCATAGGAATATTTGCTTCTTATTTTTGAGGAAACAATTAGTAAAGTATTATTTTATTAAATTATAAAAATGTAAAAATACTACAAATTTATGGTAACTATATTTTTCTAAATTTTGGAAGGACAATTAAAATAATAATAATAATAATTATTATTATTATTATTATTATTTCTTTACTTTCTCAGACGTTAAGTCTGGTTAAGAATGGAAAGTGACGCGGACCTTGATCAAGCATCACTTCCTATTAACTGTATGGTATGTGTTATATTGCATTTAGGAACTTTCGGGTAATTGAACATGTATCAATAATTACGGATTTCTGTAGTTGTATATATATGTTTGGATGTAGCTGTATTGCATTGATGTACTGGTGGATATTGTGTGGTATGACTTCTGTAGTTGATAGTATAATTGGTATGATGTCAACTTTATCCTGATGCCACATGTCTTTGACTTCCTCAGCCAGTTGGATGTATTTTTCAATTTTTTCTCCTGTTTTCTTATGTATATTTGTTGTATTGGTTATGGATATTTCGATTAGTTGTGTTAATTTCTTCTTTTTATTGGTGAGTATGATATCAGGTTTGTTATGTGGCGTTGTTTTATCTGTTATAATGGTTCTGTTCCAGTATAATTTGTATTCATCATTCTCCAGTACATTTTGTGGTGCATACTTGTATGTAGGAACTTGTTGTTTTAAAAGTTTATGTTGTAAGGCAAGCTGTTGATGTATTATTTTTGCGACATTGTCATGTCTTCTGGGGTATTCTGTATTTGCTAGTATTGTACATCCGCTTGTGATGTGATCTACTGTTTCTATTTGTTGGTTACAAAGTCTGCATTTATCTGTTGTGGTATTGGGATCTTTAATAATATGCTTGCTGTAATACCTGGTGTTTATTGTTTGATCCTGTATTCAATCATGAATCCTTCTGTCTCACTGTATATATTGCCTTTTCTTAGCCATGTGTTGGATGCGTCTTGATCGATGTGTGGCTGTGTTAGATGATACGGGTGCTTGCCATGAAGTGTTTTCTTTTTCCAATTTACTTTCTTCGTACCTGTTGATGTTATGTGATCTAAAGGGTTGTAGAAGTGGTTATGAAATTGCAGTGGTGTAGCCGATGTATTTATATGAGTGATTGCCTTGTGTATTTTGCTAGTTTCTGCTCGTTCTAGAAAGAATTTTCTTAAATTGTCTACCTGTCCATAATGTAGGTTTTTTATGTCAATAAATCCCCTTCCTCCTTCCTTTCTGCTTAATGTGAATCTTTCTGTTGCTGAATGTATGTGATGTATTCTATATTTGTGGCATTGTGATCGTGTAAGTGTATTGAGTGCTTCTAGGTCTGTGTTACTCCATTTCGTTACTCCAAATGAGTAGGTCAATATTGGTATGGCATAAGTATTTATAGCTTTTTCTTGTTTCTTGCTGTCAATTCTGTTTTCAGTATTTTTGTTAGTCTTTGTCTATATTTTTCTTTTAGTTCTTCTTTAATATTTGTATTATCTATTCCTATTTTTTGTCTGTATCCTAGATATTTATAGGCATCCGTTTTTTCCATCGCTTCTATGCAGTCGCTGTGGTTATCCAATATGTAATCTTCTTGTTTAGTGTGTTTTCCCTTGACTATGCTATTTTTCTTACATTTGTCTGTTCCAAAAGCCATATTTATATCATTGCTGAATACTTCTGTTATCTTTAGTAATTGGTTGAGTTGTTGATTTGTTGCTGCCAGTAGTTTTAGATCATCCATGTATAGCAAATGTGTGATTTTGTGTGGGTATGTTCCAGTAATATTGTATCCATAATTTGTATTATTTAGCATGTTGGATAGTCGGTTCAGAGCAAGGCAGAACCAGAAAGGACTTAATGAGTCTCCTTGGTATATTCCACGCTTAATCTGTATTGGCTGTGATGTGATATTATTTGAATTTGTTTGGATATTAAGTGTGGTTTTCCAATTTTTCATTACTATGTTTAGGAACTGTATGAATTTAGGATCTACTTTGTATATTTCCAATATTTGTAGTAACCATGAGTGGGGTACACTATCAAAAGCTTTTTGGTAATCAATGTATGCATAGTGTAGCGACCTTTGTTTAGTTTTAGCTTGATATGTCACCTCTGCATCTATTATCAGTTGCTCTTTACATCCTCGTGCTCCTTTTCAACAGCCTTTTTGTTCTTCATTTATAATTTTGTTCTGTGTTGTATGTGTCATTAATTTCTGTTTAATGACTGAAGTTAATATTTTGTAGATTGTTGGTAGGCATGTTATGGGGCGATATTTAGCTTGGTTCACTGTATCTGCTTGATCTTTAGGTTTCAGATAAGTTATTCCGTGTGTAAGTGTATCAGGGAATGTGTATGGGTCTGCAACGTAACTGTTAAATAATTTAGTTAGATGTGAATGTGTTGAGGTGAACTTCTTTAACCAGAAATTTGCTATTTTATCATTTCCAGGGGCTTTCCAATTGTGAGTAGAATTAATTGCTTGGGTGACTTCATGTTGCAAAATTATCACTTCAGGCATTTGTGGTATCATCTTGTATGTGTCTGTTTCTGCTTGTATCCACCGTGCATGCCTGTTATGTTGTACCGGGTTTGACCATACGTTGCTCCAGAAGTGTTCCATGTCTATTATGTTTGGTGGATTGTTTACTTTAATATGTGTGTTATCTATTGTCTGGTAAAATTTCTTTTGGTTTGTGTTGAATGTTTGGTTTTGTTTCCTTCTATTTTCACTTTTTTTGTATCTTCTGAGTCGTTTGGCTAATGCTTGTAATTTCTGCTTCTTTTCGTCTAATTGCTCTATCGCTTCTTGTTGTGAGATTTTACCTAACCTTTTTCGTTTTTTTTTTTTCCGAGATTTCATTTCTTATAAATTGTGTTAGCTGTCCGATGTCTTTTCTCAGTTTTTCTTTTTTGATCTGTAGCCTGTGTTGCCATGCTGGTTTTGTGGGTTTCTTCTGTGTGTTGGTTGGTTCTGATCTCTGCCTAGTGTGTATATTTAGTGTAGTGAGTGCTCCTATATAAACCAGTAGTTGTAACTCTTCCATAGTTGTGTTTTCATTTATTTTGTTGTGTATGATGGTGTTGATAGTTTTTATTGTTGTTTCGACTTGTGGGTTATTTGGTGGTCTATACAAGAATGGTCTAATGTCTGTATTTGTGTCTTTGTATTCTATATATGTTAGCTGAAATTTTTCTTCTATATCTAACATCTGTGTCACTTCGTGTTCTATTTGTGCTTGTTCTCGTGGCTGTCTTAAGATTTCGTTTTCCTCTGATTGTTTAATTGATGTGTGTTGTTCTTTGTTTGTTTGCTCTGGGATGTTTGAGTCCATTACTGTATTTTCTTCTTCTTCTTCTGATTGCACATTATTTTGTTCCAGTATTTGTTGTACTTGTTGTTTGATGTTTTCTAATTCTGACTGGGGTATCCTGTTATTTTTGATTATTACACAGATCTGATCAGCTAGTCGTTGTTCTGTTAAAAATTTTAATTCTGGGTATCTGGTAATAAATGTTGTGTATACTTGTGATCTGTATCCAGTTGTGTTGGTTCCTGGGTTTGTTGCTTGGTAATAACATAACATGAGGTGTCGATTAGCTTCATCTGACCATCTCATCCTCTGTCTTTGTTTTCCTTCTAGGATGGTTGCAGGAAGCGTATCTTGCAAAACACCTCTATTTGGATTTAAATCATTTTCCAGTTGGCTAGCAGTGTCGTTACCATTGTGGGCGGGCATAGGGTTCAAGCGTCGTCCCCGACCATGACGGCGCTTGTCCGAGGCTTCTTTAGTTCTGTCCTGAACCAACTAATCACACTAAAAGGGGGGTTAGCCCTATTAGTGGTTTGTTCTTTTCGTCGCCTTTTACGACTGGCAGAACATACCGGAGTCCTATTCTTTTCCTGGGCCTTCACGGGAATTATTATTATTATTATTATTATTATTATTATTATTATTATTATTATTAGTAGTAGTAGTAGTAGTATTGTCATTATTAATTCTGTATTTTTTGGAACATAACTTGAAAACCATTTGTAACGTAAGCTATTAATCACATAAATCTCTGTGAATGTGAAAATAATAATCTTTAAAAAAGTTGTCTTTGTAGTTACACATTTCTGTCTTTGGTGCACATTTTATCTTTGTACTGTTTGGTTTGTAAACAGCAGTACATGCTTGGTGTGAAATAACACGTGTTTGTTAACTTTGTTTTACGTACTTGTGGTTAAAAATGTTAGTCTGAAGGAAAGTGGAATAAATGTGTGTAGACCACCTACAGATTTTATTCCTCATATTAATGTCCAGGGCAAAAGCTGAACCTGTTTATACTACTGCAACCAACAGCAACAAGTAATCCTTATAGGCAACAGAGCCTACATGATGAAGAAACTACAATGCACTTTGACAAAAAAGAGAACACAAACTAGTTTGATAATTATCAGCCCATTCACGCATGAACTCTTAATGTTTTCCCCCTTTATTCTTCAGTGGTGTAAAACATTGGAGAACCTCATGCTGAACGACATCATTGTATAATTAGTCTTTGAGAAGACACTTTTAAGGTGGAAAGCATCAGAGGTTGTAGGCAGCTGCCATTGTGTGGGAGATATCACAATACGAAAGTACTTATGATACTAGTCTAGACTGGAAAACCTTTCCACAGTCGTAAATCATCACATTGATGTTAGGTGCTTCAAACTGGTGTCTTCTACAAGGATCCTCACAATTTCCAAAGCCACAGCAATCAGCACACTTTGATGACAGCATTTCGGATATAGGGAATCAGAACAGAGTATTATTCATTGACTCCCTTTTGTTGATTTCAGAAACATCCCCAAGATGTCAGTTTCAATTCAGTGGGATTGCACTGCTGCAGGCAGAATGGGCACTATATGTTGTATGTGTTTCTCTTGCTGACGTAGCTTAACCTTGCTCATGCAGTGTCTAGTGGACTGATGGAGACCTTTACCTGCATCTGATTCTGTCTATAGTCTTCACGAATTCTAGATAACCAGATGGTGGAGTGTCATAGAAAAACTTCATAATGACCAACTATTTCTGCCACATCATATCATCCTTCTTCTTATACAATATTCCATTTGTTAACTGGTATCATTTGGTCAGTTCCTCTGCCTCTTCTATGGTTTTCAGCAATGCTCGATCTTCCCTCTGTTCAGCAGCAATGACATTTAATGCAGCAATGACTGACAAGGAACCCCTTGAGTGCGAGGTCTCAAAAGGCCAATGATGTCTATGGCATTCGACACCCCACATATTGTCTACCATGCAATCACAATAAGGGCTGCTAACAGCAACAGTGGGTGGGACATGAGGTATCGAATGGTGAGCACAGAATAAGGCTTTGGAGTGTAGTTGAACTGCTTAGTCAATGAGTAACTCACAGTAGTCCTACAGTGCTAGTAGTTTTGATACAAAGCAGAGCAATGCAATGATAAACAAAGCAAATATTGCATTATAGCAAGATGAGGCGTAGGGATGTGTGGTGTCATGTACGCTCAAATGTGTTGCCAATGTACATGAGGATTACAGTGACATTGATATGTAATTCACAAGTGAAAATGATATTGAAACACATGTTCAGCCACATAGTTCATCATCACTATCAGACAGTCAAACAGGGAGCCACAAATCCCGTCTCCAGTAAGACATAATAATCATTGTCCAAGGAGTGGGTACTAAACATATCTACATACATGGAACAATACCTGCAGCATAGTTAAAAAGAAACCTATTATGAACAGATTTAGAATAAGTCCACAGCAATATAACCATGTAATGCATAAGAAAGACACTGGATATTCAAGGGAGGACAAAACACATGTGTTATGAAAACTGGTGATGCAATTTACAGGATGTGCAAGATAGTGACCTACTACATTATGCACATTGAACTGTGCATGATATAGATTAGAGTACTTCAGTGTAATCAGTGAATGCTTGCATAACTTCAAATAGTTCTACAGAAATGGAAAACATGAGATAACAAAATTTCAAACAAAGCATCAACTCGATGATGCAGTACCTGTTGTATTGTGAAATTACCAACATTCACAGGTGCTGCAATAAACTTGTGCTGTTATTGTCAATTACAGGCTTAAACTAATTTGCGCTCTTGGGAAAGTTTTGACAACAGTAGGCCTATCCTCATCCAGAACAATAGTTCTCTAATTTCATTTTATAATTATGTGAGAAATAGGTTATTTTTGAGAATATTCAGACGCTTATAAAAATATATTTTCATAGAAAGTATGGGATCTGTGATCAATTGTCCACTTGACTGTGAGTGGCATTTCAATGGTAAGACTAGACATCCTGTACTGGACTCAGAGTGTTGTACCAATCTCTCTAACAAACAAGTTTGAGCTGCTGTCTTTCACTGACACTGAGGTGACTCACTTCACATATTTGAGGGAAACCTGTTTTGTCTGGTGTCAAGAGGAGGCAAAAGAAAAATGGTAGGGGTCTATTAATTGTTAGCAGTTAACATGTATGGCAAGTGATGGTACTCCTTAGGGAAATGGAAGCAAGGGACAGGAAAGAACACCAGACACACTAAGTGTGTATGCCTGGAGGCCTCATTAAACATGTTGAAGAGGCTATTCTGGCAGCCACTGAGGGAACAGGTTGCAACCAACTGCAGATTGTAGCACATGTCAGAACAAATGATGCCAGTCGTCTGGGCTCCTTGGTCGCACATGGGTCATTCCAACGATTGGCAGAGAATTTGAGAAGACCAGACTTGCGCATGGAGTTTCAATGAAGCTCACAATCTGCAGTATTGTCCCCAGAACTGATTAAGGCACTTTGATTCTGAGTCAAGAGGAAGGACTGAACCAGAGACCTCAAAAGTTCTGTAACAAGTTAGGCTGTGACTTCCTGGACTTTCGCCATAGGATAGAGAACTGTAGGGTCTCCCTAAAGAGGTCAGGGGTGCATTACACTTCAAAGGCTGCTACTCTGGTAGCTGATTGTGTGAGGGGTGTACACAAGAGTTTTTTTTAGATTAGGTGACTTTCCGTACAGTCCAGATAACAACAGCTGTAGGAAACCCAGAAGTATCAGTGTAAGATCAAAAGAAATGCCTCCCGTGGGTTAGAGTATTAAAATCCTAATGATAAACTGCCGAAGCATTTGCAACAAAATGTCGGAGTTTGAAGCACTCCTGAAGAGCAGTGAAACTCACATAATACAAGGTACAGAAAGCCGGTTGAAACCTGAAATTGATAGCAGTGAGATTTTGGGGGAAAATTTAAGTGTATATCAAAAGGACAGGCATATGGGAAATGTAGATGATGTATTTGTGGCAGCAGACAAGAAACTTAAATACACAGAGAGAGAAATTGAAGCTGCATGGAGATTCTATGGGCAAGACTTATTATTGGGGGGGATCATAAAATGATAATTGGATCCTTCTGTCATCCACCAGACTAATCTCCTGACATAGCCAAGAAAGGTAGAGAAAAACCTCAGTTCACTTGTTCCCCAATCATACTGTAATCACCAACTGAGACTCTAATCATCTGACAATTAACTAGAAAAATTAGTTTTGTTAGTGGAGGGGGTGATAAGACAGCCTGTGAAACATTTCTAAATGCTTTCTCTAAAAACTACCTAGAACATACAGCTCAGAACCCCACTCGTGATGTAAATACATTGGACCTAATGCCAACAAATAGACCTGACCTCTTTGAGGACATATAAGTCAAAACTGGTATCAGTGACACATGGCACAGTTGTGGTAACAATGATTACCAAAGTACATAGTACAACTATGGTTGAAGTTTAAAACAGTAGTTAACAACGCACTGAATAGATAACTGTATACCCAGTAGAACAGTTCATAACATGAGGTACCCTCCCTGGTATACAGTCATTGTAAAGAAACTTCTAAGGAAACAGAGATTACTACATAATAGGTAAAACAAAGCATAGGGCCATAGACAGACAGATGATGATGATGATGATGATGATGATGATGATGTTTGATTTGAGGGGTGCTCAACTGTGTGGTCATCAGTGCTTGTACAAAGTCCCAATTTTAACACAGTCCAATTTTATTACACAGTCAAATATGATGATGATGATGAAATGATGACCACAACACAAACACCCAATCCTCCGGCAGAGAAAAATCCCTAACCTGGCCGGGAATCAAACCCGGGACCCCGTGATCCGGAGGCAGCAACGCTAGTCCCTAGACCTCGAGCTGCAGGCAGACAGACAGATGCTGAATGAAATTTGTTTGGCTGTCAAGAGGGCAATGCATGAAGCCATCAGTAACTACCATAGCAGATTACTGTCAAATGATCTTTCACAGAACCCAAAGAAATTCTGGTCCCATGTAAAGAGACAGGAACTGAAATTGATCATTATGAACTGAAATTGAAGGTAGCAAAGCAAAAACTGAAATGCTTTAACTCTATTTTTGAATATTCCTTTAAAAAGGAAAACCCAGGAGAATTTCCCCAATTTAATCCTTGTACCACTGAAAACATGAGTGAAATAAGTATTAGTTTTAGTGCTGTTAAGAAACAGCTGAAATCGTTAAAGCTGTACTGAGCACCAGGGCCTGATATAATTACAGCCATAGCCCTCTTCTAACTATAATACAGATCTACCATCCAATATCATTGACATCAGTTTGTAGTAGAATCTTAGAACATATTGTGAGTCCAGACCGAATGAGGCATCTCAAACAGAATGGATTCCGAAAACATCGATCATATGAAACCCAACTTGCATTTTTCTTACATGACATTCTGAAAGATTTGAATCAAGGTAGGCAGGTTGATGCAGTGTTTCTTGTTTTCTGAAAAGCATTTGACCTATGCTTATTATCAAAATTATGATCATATGTGGTATGAAGTGAAATTTGTGACTGGATTGAGGGCTTTTTGGTAGGTAGGACGTAGCATGTTATCTCGTCTGGACATTCATCATCAGATGTAGAAGTAACTTTGGATATGTCCCAGAGAAGTGTGTTGGGTCCCTCGCTGTTCTTGTTGTATCATTATGATCTTGCATACAATGTTAACAATAACCTCAGAGTTCCTACAGATATGCAGTTACCTCTAATGAAGTACTGTCTGAAAGAAGCTGCATAAATTTTGAGTCAGATCTTGATAAGATTTCAAACTGGTGCAAAGATTGGCAACTTTCTTTAAATGTTCAATAATGCAAAATTGTGCACTTAACAAAACACAAAAACGTAGAATCCTACGACTATAATATCAATGAGTCACTGTTGGAATTGGCCAACTCAAACAAATACCTGGGTGTAATGCTTTGTGGGGATATGAAACGGAATGATCACACACACTCGGTCATGGGTGAAGCAGGTGGTATACTTCGGCTTATTGATAGAATACTGTGGAAGTGCAATCAGTCTACAAATAGATTGCTCACAAACCACTCGTCCGACCGGGGATATTGAACATATACTGAGAAAAGCAGCACAAATGGTCCCACATTTGTTTGATCCATGGGAGAGTGTCACACAGATACTGAAGAAACTAACCTGGCAGACTCTTGAAGATAGATGTAAACTATCCTGTGAAAATCTAATTAAGAACCATCTTTAAATTATGACTCTAGTAATATATTACAATCCCCTGCAGATTGCTCAGATAGAGATCATGAGTATAAATTTCAATAATAACAGCATGCACAGAGGCATTCAGTCATTTCCCCACACTCAATAAGTGAATGGAATGGTAGGAAGACCTAATAAACAATAAGTGGAATTTGCCCTCTGCCACCCGCTTCACAGTGATTTGTAGAGTATAGATGTTGGTCTAGGTGTAGATGTAGTGTGTGTGATCTCACAAGGGAAGTAGGAAATATTTAGGTCACAGGAACAAGATTGGGAAAATTAGAATAAGAGAACTACAACTATGGTATGAGCACTGGTTTTGGGCAATAACCGGTCAAAATAACTTTCATTTACTTGATCCCTGGTCTGTGTATAAAAATCATACTCCTTTAGAGGAAACTATCCCTCTTGAAAAGTGTGTGACACCGCAATTTCTCTCACCTGGAACCACTGAACAATTTCAGCCTCTAGACGTTTGTTTTTTAATGCCTGTAAAACATATTATTGCACTATCTGCAGCTATGACTTGAATGATGATAAGCTTCACAACAGACTGTTTCACATTCAGTTGCATGCCATCACATTCCATCAGTTATCATCCCATTACCCCAATGTGATTCTGTGTGCATTCCTTAAGACAGAATACCTACCTCAACATCCTGAATGGTTTGTGACTCCCAATGAGTTCACCTTCGATCTTGATGGTGCAAACCTATGTGGTCACTGTGGCATGCCATTTTTCATTTGGTGTTCATAATGCAAGTTAATGGTTTGTTGACAACATTTCTTGAATGTCAGTGATGTCCGTTTTGTGATGTGTAATACATACATCCCATAGAATCTGGATCTCTGCACCTCCTGGGCACTGGTTTTCAGTTGCCTTCCTTACTGGCTTGAAATACTCTACAACCCCCTAAGTATTGCTCACATAGGAATCATGAGGATAAGATTAGACACATGCACAGAGATGTTCACACAATCATTCTTTCCATGCTTCATACATGAATGGAACAGGAAGAAACCTTAATAATTGGTTCAATGGGGCATACCGTACACCATGCAGCTCACAGTGGTTTGCAGAGTGTAAATGTAGATCTATATGCAAATGGTGAGCCATTAGCAGCTAATATTTTTCCTGGCATGATTCTTAATACAATATTTAGAAATGAGCCTTACTAACGATTGAACTAGTGACCCTGCACTCAAGAGGTTCCTTGTGGGATTTCATCCATGCTGCTGTGCCTTGCCATAGGATTCCATAAAAGGGAGTCACCATCCTTGTGTTTGTGGCTGTTTTTGTATACCATTGTGGTGACGTACTCCTGAACCCTCAGTGTACATCTCATCAGTTGACCTGACAGATCCTTCAGGCTAATCAGGCAACAAAGAGAATGTTGATCTGTCACAATGGTGAACAGTTTGCCAAACAAATATGGCCAGAACTTGATGGTCCAAACAACTCCCAAGGCAGCTGTTCATGGTTGTAGAATAGTTCATCTTGGACCTGAAAAGTACTCTGGGAGCATAAGCTATAACCTTCTCAGCATTGTTGCTATACAATGCTAGAAATGAAGAAAATGTTACCACGTCCTTAAAGACAAAGAAGGGTTCTTTTTGAGCCTAATTTTGGGAAAGTTTGGTGTATCCCTGCAGGAGGTTTTGGGAATGGATGTGCCTTGATACAGAAGTCTTATGAATTGCCAGTAGTACAAGCAGATGGCAAGAAAACTGCTCATGCCATGAATTTGCTGAGGAGTCAGAAAAATCCGTGACTTATTTTCTCTGGATCAGGACAGAATCACCATTCAGTAGGTACTTCAAGATTTTTATTCCTTGAACAACAAAGAGGCACTTTTTTTTTGGATTCAGGCAGAGGACAGCAGTCCAAACACATTTCAACACAGTTGTCAGGTGATTTAGATGTTCTTCAATATCTTAAAAAAATGATAATTTGATCCAGATAACAAAGACACATTGACCATTTAAGGTGTCAAAGCAGGTTGCCCATCTTATGTTCGAATGTGGCTACAGTATTGCTTTATCAGAAATAGCATAACTTTGAAATCTTAGAGCCCATCAAAAGATATGAAAGCAGTTTTTCCCAGTTAGCCTTGACAACATAAATGTGTCCATAGCCTGCCTGCATGTCCATAGTTGAGAAAAACTTCGCTCCTTTCAACAGACAATTATGTCAACAATGAGCAGAAAGTCATTGGTAGTGAATGAGAAATCTCATGTGCCATGCTTCTTCTTCACAAGAACAGGAGATGAACAAAGACTCTCTGTAGGTTCAACACTGTCATCTTGCAGCATCTTCTCCACTTTTTCACAGACTCTCCATCGTTCAGTTGGCAACATGCTGTATGAGTGCTGGATAATTGCTTGATGATGCCCAGTTGTGGTGTAGTGTTTTATTGCAAGCTGCTTGGTCTCTTTTTTTCTCCGCTCCTGATCTGAAAGCATCTGGAAATTGTTGCAGAATGGCTGTCACTAGCCAGTGTTGTACCTCAGACAGGCCGGTGCTATTTGCAGTTTGATAGTTAGCTTCCTCCACTGCATTCTCTGTAGTGGTAGCAGACCTTGAATCGTCACTGTCACTGAGCTGCCGACCTTGGACTGGTTCAGCTGCTCCCATGCACATAAATTTAAGGGTGAGTTGTGGTTGGTCATGACAATTATTGATCCAAATTTCTTCTTGACCACTTAGAATGCTCAGAATCGTCTTTGGCATGTGAATAGTGCCAGGATAGGGGGGGGGGGGGGGTGGCATAAAATATAATGGAAAGTGAATAACTGCTAACTGAATAATTAAAAAATATTGGAAAGAATAACTGAAATAAATTGGAAGGTTCACATATCCCGGGTGAACTTTATCTTGCACTAATATCAACAGACCTCCAATGTCAATACATTTTAGATCAATATTCATT
This sequence comes from Schistocerca nitens, assembly GCF_023898315.1. Lineage (NCBI taxonomy): Eukaryota > Metazoa > Arthropoda > Insecta > Orthoptera > Acrididae > Schistocerca > Schistocerca nitens. Next base: position 705,637,190 of record NC_064614.1, on the reverse strand, counting down.
ATTTAAATTTACGTACTACTACATGTTATCTCCACTGTGCACAGAGCTGTTTATGACAACGCTGTTACCAGATCACCCCTCCAGTGCTCACGCTAATTCCTCTTATCAGCCCTGATCCTCTTGATGCAGGATTCTCGCAAAATGATAAACAGATGGTTTTTTAATGTAGGGTTAGAATACACAATTTTGAACAATACTGGCACAATGAAGCTCATCATACATCTGTCCACTACCATACAGAAATGAATCAATTGGAGAGTGTATCTCTACACTTCTCTTTGCCCGATATTGTGGGTAACCAGGGAAAGTATCTGACTTCTCTAAAAGCATGCGTTTGTATTGTGTCAAATGCTGTTTTGAAATGTCAGTATTTTAGCAATTCTGCCTCATAACCTTATCTCTGCTTCCTTTAAATCTGAATTTATTTCAGCTAGAAATTGACTTTCTTTCTCTTTTAGAGATTATTCTACAGTATCTACATAGATTTTGCACCCTGACATTACCTTTTCTGCAAGGGTGCTGCCCCTATCCCACATCCCAGCTTCAGCTTTTTCAGTTATTTCCTTTACATCCGCACATATCTTCTGTAGGTAAGTTTTTACATATGTCTTGCAGCTCACTGACTGCATTCGTCACATTTTTTACCAACACATCCACTTGGGATTGCATCTCCTGAATTTGAGAATATGCTTCATTGAGGTTTTGTAACTCACCTGAAAGTTGTTCCTGTTTATCGTCTATGAATGGTACTTTTTCCATTAATGTATTTATATTGTGGGACATGTTGGTAATTATTTCTTGTTTACCTAGCTCTGCCACCTTCCCAGATAGTTCATCCGATAATTCAACGCATATAGTTTTGCTCACCTCACTGAACTGTTGACTAAAACTATTCTTGAAATCGTTAAATGCCCAATTTTGTCATGTAAACTGTTGTCTTATACCCTTAAGTTGTTGTGTTACACTTTGCTGAAATTTCTGTGTTAGTTGCATGAGTTGTGTCAAAGTGTGTGTGTGTCACTAGTATTTACATTGTATTTATGAAGTGTTTCCTGTTCTTGCATTTGTGACATCATGAGCAAATAGTCAAAGAAAGTCTCGCTGACACGAAATTCAGTTTCATTATTTGAAAAAATGTTTCCTGGTTTGAACTGAGAAATTGGCTCATTAAGCATAATAAAAGTGACATAATTAGTTATATTACCAGTGTCATCATGTTTTAATAGTGGGACGCCAACCTCGTTGTTTTGGTAGCCATCGGCCAGTCCACAAGTTGGTGTGTTACTTTCAACTGTTGCCAAGCTGGGATTTCTGACATCTTGCATTTTGTAACGAGTTTTCAAAAATGGCCATTTCCTTTACTCCGCTGTGAGTAGTGTTTAACAAAATTATGAAATAAAGTTTTTGAAGAGAAATTTTATCTTTATCGGCACTTTTCAATTAAAGTAGATTTATCTGCATATTCACTAAAGAACATAATTATTCTCTGATATCGTCTTACAGAACTTGATGAGCTATCTTGTACTTTAATGATGACTTTATACAAACTTTCAACTTTTCTTTTGAAATGCACTTTCCATATAGGATATTAATTGGAAGGATACGAGATTATCTACTGTGAGAGAGACAGTGCCAAGCACGGCCATACAAGAATACAGCGTAACAGCTTAACCACTGAAATCAGCATTCCCGGCACATTTGGTTTTTAGGCAGAATTTAATTATAATTTGCTCCTTCAAGTTTTTATTGATCCTAATCTCATGAACATGCAACAAAAGTCTCATTAGTTTCTTGTAATGATAAAATGCATTATTTATTTCAAAAATTTTTTTATCTCAACAATTGAAAGGTCAGTCTGCTCGGCACCATGACTGCCATTGAATAGTGGCAGAATAGGGGGCGGCATAAAATATAATGGAAATTGATTGATAATTTCTGATTGAGTAATGAAAAAATTGGAAAGAATATTTGAAAGAAATTGGAAGGTACACATATTCTGGGTGAACTTTATCTGGCACTAATGTCAACAGTCCTCCTATGTCAATGCAATTTAAATCAGTATTCATCATTTAAATTTATGTACTACTTCTTGTTATCTCCACTGTGCACAGAGCTGGTTGTGACAATGCCACCACCGGATCGTCCCTGCGCTGCTCACACAATTTCCTCTTGTCTGCTTCAGTCCTCTTGATGTAGGATTCCCGGCACGATTTGGTCTTCCTAATAAATTTTTTAACACTTTTTAATGTACGGTTAGAATACACACTTTTTAACAATTCTGGCATTGCGGAGCACGTCGTATGTCCGTCCACTAACACTTATAGAGATGAAAACTCAGCATCTAGATTGATGACTGAAGTTCAGTTTGTTGATGACAGTGGAATGACAACAACTTCAATAATAAACAACCATCCCGAGCAATCTCTGTTGTGTGTAATTTTTGGAACAACTTCAATCTGGGGTTCTGATCTTTCACAATCTATTATTGTCTGTGACCCCTTCAAGAAGTCCGAGAACAACACTATAGCTACATTCTGTGAAAATAACAAATTGAGAGGGCTGTGTCCAGGACTGGATGAGGATAAACCTACTGCAGAAACTGGGCATCTGGGAGTGTAAGAAATTACAAAGTGTGGCACCAGTGAGGCCGCCAACAGACTAAGGGGCATCTTACCTAAGAGAGATGAGAAGGCACATAACTGAATTGGTTTTTGATTGGCTGCTAAGAGAAGTTGAAGTCTGTTTCAGCTCACACTCACCAGTTCACCCTGTGGCCCCCAAAATGACCATTTGCAACCCTCTGATTGGTTACTTGAGGGTACTTGGGAAGTAAACATCACCCCATCTACATTACTGACTATGAGGATGAGATGCATGTGAACAAGGATTGGGTTGGTAGTGACATCCCGTGGTGTCCAGTACCATATCAGCACAAGCCTAGTTATGACTCCCTAGTGAAACACAGTTACTCCATACAAACAACAAAAACTGAAAAAGTAAAAATTTCATTTGGAAAGTAAAGCTTCTCCCAGTCAGTCTGTTGGGCCACTATGCACATTACCTCTCCCTTATGTAGGAGCAGTTTAACTGACTTCAAGATTGCAAATACAATAGTTGAATCATTTAAATGATTGGAATGGTTAGCTTTATAAAAGTGATCCCTTGGACAGGTGGCATTTACTACGGGATGCATTTTCTGATAATGACAGTTCACACACTGAAAATCTCTAAAGTCAGTAAAAAGGGGCAAGGGTAAAAAGTCTGGCAATTTTAGTTTCTTTACAAGTAATATTACAATAATTTTTGAGATCAGAATTGACTGAGTTTAGTTATCAATAATGGAATTATGTAGCTAATCAAAGTGGTGTGCTTATAAGGTGGTGTGGAGATGAGACCAGATGCAGCGATGATGTTTGGATTGTGGAGGGCTCAACTGCGCCATCATCAGTGCGTGTACAAAGTCCCAATTTTTATACATTCCAATTCTTTTACTCAGTCCAATCTAGCCACAGTCACAAATGATGATGACAGTGATGATGATATTGATGAAATGATGAGGACAACACACACACACCCAGTCCCCGGGAGGAGAAAATCCCCAACCCGACCAGGAATTGAACCTGGGACCCCGTGATCCAGAGGCAGCAATGCTAGCCACTAGACCACGAGCTGCAGACCAGATGCAGCAACAATGTACTGAGCTGGCAGAGACAGTGCAAGGGCTGCTGAGATGCATCAGCCGGATACTGACTAGACAGACGTGTTGGCAATACCCAGATGGAGAGATGGACTACTGTGAAACTTCCTGGCAGATTAAAACTGTGTGCCGGACTGAGACTCGAACTCGGGACCTATGCCTTTTGCGGGCAAGTGCTCTACCAACTGAGCTACCCAAGCATGACTCACGCCCCATCCTCACAGCTTTACTTCTGCCAGTACCTCGTCTCCTACCTTCCAAACTTTACAGAAGCTCCCAAGTTCGAGTCTCGGTCCTGTACACAGTTTTAATCTGCCAGGAAGTTTCATATCAGTGCACACTCTGCTGCAGAGTGAAAATCTCATTATGGACTACTGTGGTTGGGAATGACAGAACTGGGGCTGGCAAGGGTGGTTGTCAGGTGTAAAGGTCAGGCCTCAGGTTATGAGAGACTGAAACACTCCATCAAATGGGCACATCAGTGGATGCTTTTGGAGGTTTATTTCAACACAAAATGAGAGGGGGGGGGGGGGGTTCGTTGATTAAGTTGATAGAATTTACTATATCTTCTGTAAATTCCACAGTTCTGTTGTATTATAGTTATAATGTCAAATATTAATGAAGAATCCAGCACGAACTAACCATCCATTCATGTGGTCTCTATAATGTACTAATACAACCACTACAGTCTTTTAAAACTTTTTTTTTATCGATTCACGTATTTATCCCAATGAGGTTGATATTAACTGATAAATCCAAATTTCCTATGACAAATTACTCATTTGGCCTTCTGCCCAAACACATTATAACATAACATTCTACATATCATTCCCTTCACCAATGTATGACAGCTGATATACTTTCCATATTACAGAGTATGCAAGAGTACAAGTATATTTAATGGAAACGAGCTAATATGCAAACATCTTAACCCTAACTCTTAACAATAAGAGGGTCTCATGCCTTGAAGAAGGCATATTTCAAAATGTCTTTAGTTATGATTTCACATGATGGCCATTGCTCGGGTACAGCTGGTTTTGGCAATTTGAATCACTTATTTATCTTCTGTCACATAGTTTGCAGAGCAGGTATGCTCTGGGATAACTACATTATGCACATATTCCTGTGTGTTCCAATCAGCAATGTACAAAGTGGCATGATGAGGAGTTACCTAGCTTCACTGTCAAGCTAATAATTCCTTTGCAGAACGTGAGCGTTCAAGTTATTAGGCAGCATAGTAGGCTGTGGCAGCACAATAGGTATTTTAGGCAAAAACAGTAGAAAATATCTGAAACTTGTGTTAGGTACGTAAGTTACACAAGTAGATAATCAAACAGTGGGTGCTACAACATCACAATAAGAACTTTTGACTAGAAGTCCACTGTCAGCTAAAATAACATAGCAAGTTGAGATGAATGGATAATTACAGCAGAGAAGTGCTACTACTGTTAGCCATGGTACTGAGTACAGAAAGCTATCATCAGCAGGTACAAACAAGGGTTCACATATCACGACAACTGTGCAGAAGCAAGAGGGTGTCTTGGTTTCTCATTTAAACAAAGTAACTTCACTATCCATGACACCAGTATGGAGCAACCAGCTTTCATGAATGCAAAGCTGAAACTCAGTGAGCTGCATAACAGTGTGTGTTTGATGATATTGACTAACAATCAGAACGTAATTTGTTTGCCAAACAATAGGTTTCTGAACAGCTGTCCAGGCAGCTGGGAGGGTGTGAAGGTGGTAATACCAAAACTCGCAATTAGCAAAAGTGACAGGTAGGGATGTCCATGCGTTTAACACATACATAGATCATGACGTTCAAGAGAGTTAACAAATGAATTTGTAAACAAAGACAGCTAATTAAAAAATTCTCATACTTGTAAGAAAAATTGAAACAAGATCATGGTAATGTACACTGGGGTTAACAGTCTGTCCAAACTTGCAACATCTTACACAAACCATCACATTGCACACATCAGGTAACCTATGTGATGAACTGGAATCAGGTATTAACTACAGAGAAATGAGGTATAAATGGTTAGGGAGGGTTAGTCAGTTTCTTCCTCTCAGATAAAAAGAACATCTGGCAGAACACAAAAATATTAGTTCAAAAGATTGCAATACAGAAATAGAAAAAAGGGTTTCTTCCTGGCTTCTTATGATGCTGAAACACTTGCTGATCAACTATTGATATACTGAATCATCCCATATAAAGTAACACTGACCACTTACTGAGATAACTGCTTAAGGACAAATGTAGGGCAAAATCTGTTCTTGTGTTTAAAATATATATCTCCAAAGATACTACAGCTAAAACAGTAAAATTTGACACTATTTTGTACAACATAATGCTTGATGTTTTGTGAAATTTATGTTTGAAAGTGCACATCGACATACATTTTATAAGGATTTGCATTTTTAATTACCATTGTATCTATAATGTACCTTTTCTTATAAACAAATCAATCAATTCACTGGAATTTCACATTTTATATCTGTGTAAGAGGCTAATAAAAAGTGTGGAACAGATTTTTATTGATGCTGCTTTGAAACTAATTTTTCAGTTTTGTGTTACCTAGGACTGCTTTATTTTTTTTCAAATTTGAAGGAGACGTTTTTTCAGAGAAAAAATAACGGGGAAAGTGCTGCATAGGGTTATTCAGTAATTAATCCTTAAAACTGTGTCAAATTTCAGGTTGTTAGCTTTTATAGTTCCTGAGAAAAGGTACATTATAGCTCAAAAAAGGCCTTTTATGGCAGTTTGCATTTAAAGTGCGTTTCAAGTTTTGAAAATATTGCTGTATCTTTAGTGACTAATGCTGTCCATATTCATACTCTGTATTCTCTTACTCATCTTCCTGGAGTAATATCTTCCTTTGCCTAGCCCACTTTTGCATTTTTTCTTCTGCTCCTTGAGATTTGCCCAGTAGTACCTTCACCAATGCTTCCGAGTATCTTCAGTGTGAATGCAATTGGGTGGAAGCCTAGTTTCTGCAGGCACTTAATCCTATTTACATTTCCACTACTGAACATAAGACAGAAATCACAGACAGCTATTGAAGATACAAATAAAATTTTTGGACAACACATCCATATGGATGCTCTCATTTGTATTCTGTGTTTTCCCATGTACAAATTTTTCAGAATTCTAGATTGGCTAGCTACCTGAAAGTTGGTTTTATAACATCTAAAACAGCAAGTGGCAAATCATGTTTCTGTGCGTATGGCTTTCCACTGTCTTCTGCCTGAAGATATTTGCACCACGATATGT